>NC_066619.1:88141865-93141865 GCF_025201925.1 Gopherus flavomarginatus
ATTTAAACTGGAACAAGCACAGAAAAGAGCTACTCAGGTGATCAGGCAAATGGAGGACCTATCTTATGAGAGGAGCCTAGAAGGTTTTGGCTTGTTTAGCCTAGCAAAACAAAGGCTGTGAGGGGATATGATTGCTGTACATAAACACATGAGGGGGTAAACATCACAAAGGGGTGAAGAGCTATTTAAGCAAAAGCAGAATGTTGGCACAAGTACAACTGGGTATACACTAGCCATGAATAAATTCAGGCTAGAAATTAGATGTCGGTTTCTAACTATGAGAGAAGTAAGACTGTGGAACAGCGTCCCAATAGGAAGTTTGGAGGAAAACAATTGAATTAGTTTTTTTTTTGGGGGGGGGGGAAATGAGAATATATGATGGGGTTGCTTGTGATGATGGCGGGGCAGGGCTTGGCCATCCTGTAAGTCTCTTCCGTCTTATTGCTTATATTCCTAAAAGCTCATGCTTCAAGACTTCAGCCAGTCACCTGCAGAGGTCAGGAAGGGATTTCCTTACCCTATGTATTTCCCCACCTCCTTCCTCTGAAGGATCAGAGAAGGCCACAGTTGGAGATGGGACACGACAGGATGGACCAAAGCTCTGAGCTGGCACAGAACAGTCTCTCTCCCAGGTGCTTAGCTGGCTGGTTCTTGTCCCCATCACAAGAAAGTGCCCTAGCCACTGGGCTATAGGATATTCTAAGGCAGGTCACTCTCAGTGTCTCCCGCTGAAACTGTTCCACTGTATATAAATAATTAAACATTCATTGGAGCAAGGGGACTGGAGTCTCCCTCTCCCAGGTGAAAGCTCCAACTATTGTGCTGTAGAGTTATTCTCACCCTGTTTTGGATCCGTGAATAATTTGTACACTGTGGAATAGCTTCTGACAGGAAAGACTGAAAGACCTGCTCCCAAAATACCCCATTACCCCTGGCTGGAGCATTCTCCTGGGACTGGGGAGATGGCAGTGGTAGCATCAGCACCACCTCCTCTTGTCTTGAAAAAGAATTGACCTGTCTTAGGTGACTAACTCCAGGAGAGTGTTTAACAGCCGTGAATCCTGAGTGGAAAAACAGGCACCTAACTCCAGGTCAGAGGGAGGTGCCTAACTCCCTTTGAAAGGAGGGGCCACACTCCTCTTCTCCCCTCTTTCTAGTGGCTCCTTGTTCAGTTTGCTGGCTTTTGTGGATCGCTTTTCAGGTGCCTAATTCTTGCCCCTGCATTGAATATGAAGCCTCGATGCCTAGCTTCTGTGGATTCCACTGAGTGACAGAGCCCCTTAACATTAGATGTTGAAATGCTGAATGTTGCAATGGGTAAGTCCCTTTGGGGATGTAGCCCTATGTGTATATAATGTAAGGGACAATCCAATTTAATTCTTCTAATCAGGAGAGGGGTTTGTTTGGATTTTTAATACATGGACTGAAAATAAACTTTTTACAAACATACATCCAGGTTACCTGAATGAAATAGTTTTAGGAGAGTTAGCTAAAGAAATGTCAGTCAAATCCACTTCATCCTGAACTTCAGTATTGATTGATGCCAGTAGGAAAATAGGAAAACTAAACAGTGAAAAAGGGCTATTCTCCCTTCAACAGAAAAAAAGGCCCGACAGTGGAATACATAAACACATCTGAAGAAGTGGGGTTTTTACCCATGAAAGCTTATGCCCAAATAATCTGTTAGTCTTTAAGGTGCCACTGGACTCCTTGTTGTTTTTGTGGATACAGACTAACATTGCTCCCCCCCGATACATAAACACAATAGCCAAAAAAGTAATGTGTCATAATATTAACTCCTGAAACTATGTATAATGAGAAGAAATAGAAAATTCGTTTTATAGAATGAAGTTTGAATAATTTTTCCACTAAGGAGAAAATACTGTTTCTCATTCTCCACGTCCCCACACACTAAGTTTTCATGTATAGCAGAGCTGGTGCAATGTTCCTGCATGGGGCCGAGGAGAGAATTTGGGGAGCTCATACAGAAGGTTAGGTGCATATCCCCTGGACACAGCAGAGCTCTACATATGAATTTTCATGAGTGGGATTTGGGGATAAACCTATAAGAGCCACCAGTACATTGATTTATTGACTATTGAACCTCATGGATCAAGGGTGAGGAATGGTAGAAGCCATTGAAGTCTGCATGGCTGCAGCAGCCACCAAAGACCAGTCCTGCTGTTCCAGTGCAAGCTGAGGCACTTCATCCCACCTACTGTGTAGTTCACCTACTCCGGTTCCCTGTTAGCCTCTTAATTCATCAGGTTCATTTAGCTTGTAGACATTTTTCTGACATATTTCAGACACTATGGATCAAATTACACTCTTTTTTACACCATTGAACTGAGTGGGTTAGTGGTTTATGGAGAACATAATTTGGCATAATACTTATTAGTTAGTTATTATGGTAAATATTTTTCAGAGACACAGAAAGAAGAGTTGTATGCAGGCAAACACATAAGTTCCTATTGTGCGAATGGGTGTTACTGTGGTTGAAAATGTCTGAAAATAGTAGCTGCCAAACGCATATTTTTTCCTGGTCATATAGTGTGTGTGTGTGTGTGTGTGTGTGTGTGTGTGTGTGTGTGTGTGTGTGTGTGTGTGTGTCCGTCCCCAGTAGGGGTAAGATAAGTGGATACAAATTATCTGATCTAAAATTATTACTAGTTGGTACATGCTATGTGAATATTAAATCTGTCCTATTTGCATAGTGGCAGATAATTTAGATAGTCAGGTCTACCAGGTTATTTTTAAATAGTTTAGTGTAACAGGGGGGAGACAGTAACACGTATCTTGATAAAAAGGGGATCCTGAGGGCTTTTTCATCATTACATTCAATTTCAGTTGGAGGGATAGCAAATGCAACCAGAATTAAGCCTTCTACAAACTCCTAGGTTTGTAGCACTTCCCCAGATGTTCATTACATTTTAATGACCTATCAGATTTCCAAGCTTGTATAGCAGTAATGTATGTCTAGATGTATTAGCTCAGGAAAAATATATTACAAATGAATTAAAAAACCCTGAGAATATACAGAATACAAAAGCAACATTTTTCATATGCCAGGTATGCAATGTTGGCACATTTCACATTGCAGGTTTTGTTTGGTGCACTTTCAGTTTGTAAGACTTTACAAACAGTATATTCTCAGCACACTATAAAATATGTAGCACAATGTCATGTGCCAATAAAACCAGTGGATAAAGTACACTAAAATGTTTGTTTTAGACATAAACTACCATTTTACTAGCTTCTAACATGACTAACATAAGTACATTTTATAAAGCTATGTCTACACTGCCTGCAGTTCAGACTACAAGGGTATGAATTACAATGCACATCAAAGAGCTTCACTGTAACTCCGCCACAACCTAAAAAGTACCTAGTTTTCATTAACATGGACCTCTTGAAACAGGACTACGTTAATGCAAACTAGGTACCTATTAATTTGCGCCTGCAGTATCCACATAAGGGAGTTACAGTGTAGCACTTTGGTGTGCACTGTAACTCACAACCCTAAAATCCAAACTGCGGGGTAAGGTAGACAAGCCCTAAGAATACATGGCAATGACTACCTTCTTTCTGGGAGTCAGTGTTATTTCCTCTCTTCCTATATACTCACTGAAAATGCTATGAAAAGAAAACTAAGCTGAATATGAGTTTTGGATTCAGTAAATAGAATAAAAGATAAAATAATCTTGAAGACAGTAAATACAGATACAGGAATGAAGAATACTTCAGGGTTATTTTTCTCACCTCTGTATTAGTATCTTGAAAATGTGGCATGTTCATGTTGCTAATTAAATTTTATCTTAAAACACAAATGAAATTCCTATTGAAATCAGTTCCTATTGAAATCAGCTGTGCATGTATATCTAGGGCAGAATTTAACCCATATTATTTTACATAAATATAATAAAACAAAGTTGATTCTAGGAGAAATCCTATAGAGTTATTAGAAATACCCAGAATACCAAATGTGTCAAGAAAATGAGCTCATCAGACAGAGGAAAATGAATTCATTTATCTGAGGTATTCATTTTGTTGCTTTCCGGTATGACCCAGGTATCATCTAGGATTGTTTTCCTTTAAAAATTCAGAATGGAACAATAATTAATACATTGCCAAACTACTGCACAGTAGTAATGTGTATACACCTTATATTGCGCCAATCAAATGAGATATAAAAGGCTGTATACTGCAATGTTGCTATGCCAACCACAATTTTTGGATGACTGTTCATGGCAAAAACCCACCATCATCTTTCTTACCCCAAAATGTTACTATTTTAATTAACTAGAAACAGTTTTCCCCTTAGCTCCTTCAAACGACCACTTGGCAAGAGTTGGACAAGACATAAAGATCTATGCAAAAATGTCTTGCTAGTCCACTCCATAGGTCCACAAGGCAAATGAACATTCCATATGCAGCACTCTGTAGAGACATATGAGGTGGACAGGCCTGCAGATGCTTTTCTGAGCTCAGTTTCAACCACAGATACATCTCCCAAATGAGTCTGTAGTTCATTATGCATTGGCAGCACTCAGAAACCCTCAGCTAGCTTTGTAATGAGTTAATAGGAGTTCAGTTAATAGAGAAAAGAAATAAACTCTCCCAAATCAGGGAGCATTTCCTTTTCAAAGCAGATGTGGGACACAAGAAAAAAAATTAGTTTATCACAAGGGAGCAGTGTATGCTCAGAGAAGCTGTTAACACTGTTATTTTTACAGTCATTGCCAATTTGTTTTCCTTGTTGCTGCATTTCTATCAAAATATAAGGTTCAACATGCCAAACTCCACAGGAACTGAATGCAGTACAGAGCCAGCAGCTCTCCATCAGTGCAGCCACATATTGAGGTTAAATCTAATGCACAGGTAATGGCTGGTATAAAATATGAAAGGAGAAGCTTCCATCTGAGACAAGCTTAACTCAGCCCCATCTGGTATCTCTACTCACTGTTAATAAACTGGCAAGATTGTGCGAGCTGGAGAGGAGGGTTGGGATACCTAAGAAGATTACTTTGCACAAACTACAAGCTTGACCATCTTAAATTTTACACACTGGGAGGTGCCCTCAGAATGGGTATTTTGCACTTGGCAGTCAGTTGCCTTCCCATTCATGACGAGTCCCAATTTATTATTAAGGGCAAATTAAGATATGGAGGATTTATTGTGTGTTAGACAATCCTTTAACCAGTGCAATAGGGTTTTCCTGAAGAGAAGCTTGGCTATCAGAATTGGACCTGAAGTTGATTTGAATGCATTGAGGGTGGGGAATCACATCTTGTGCTTCCACCCAGGGGCGGCTCCAGGCCCCAGCACGCCAAGCGCATGCTTGGGGCGGCAAGCCACGGAGGGTGCTCTGCTGGCGCTGCGAGGGTGGCAGGCAGGGTGCTTTTGGCGGCTTGCCTGTGGAGGGTCTGCTGGTCCCGTGGCTTTGGCGGACCAAAGGCAGCCTGCCTGCCGTGCTTGGGGTGGCAAAATGCCTAGAGCCACCCCTGCTTTCACCAATGCTTGGATCAGCAGGCACTGGGCACATGGGCAGGCAATGAGTTCTCCTGGAAGTTCACATCAAGCCTTGGTGGCAAGGTGATTCCAAGGGGCATGGTAGAGTGAAGGGGAGTGTCCAGAAGTTCTTCCCAGGTATGACTGTAAACAGGTCTGAAATGCTGCAGCAGAGGGTATGGCAGGGTGACAAGGCCAGAAGATGTGTGAATCATTGAGAATGGGAAGGATGGGTAATTACTCATCAAAAATATCATATTTGGTATCTGAATCATTCAGGGATTATGGGATACAACTCTGTGACTGAGAAACAGCTGATACTTGGCAGGAAATTGTTATCGATCTGGGAATCCAGCTGGGTGTGAGGTGAAGGCAGCCAAGCTAAATGCTGGTGCCTACTTGTGGCAAGTGCTCAGTGGAGGCCCATAGAGGGTCACTAAATAGGGGGTTCTGGTTTCCTGATACACTGGAATTAGAAGTAGGACTTAAGGAAGGCATCCATAAAGAAGCTGAGGAATGGGTTGAGGTTCCTAAATAGAGGACAGCCTCTCTCACTGCTCCCATCCTCATGGCTGAATTCTGTTTTTTTTAGCACAGTAGCTCAATCAGAAGGAACAAGGGTATGTCTCCTCAAGTGGGGAATTACACTCCCAGCTTGAAGTGTAGCCATACCCTAAGGAAGGAATGTTGTATGAGTTATTGCCAGATAGTTCCCAGGTGAGTTAATAAAGTTGCAGCTAATTAAACCACATCCCTGGTCTTTCTTCTCCTGAACAATGCACAAGTAATGGTGGGTGTAAGCTATGAAAAGACCAGCTGTTCTATGAGACAAGCTTAACAAGCTCCATCAGATTCAGTGAAAAGCAGGCTCCATTTTAATTCTGAAGGAAGAGCCTCTATCTACAAGCCAAAAAGATCCTACATATATGCATGCATGCTCACTCTCTCACATCCATGACTCCTATCACCTGATGACTGGCACTCCATTATTTTTTAAGTTAATACTAGTATCCTGGCTACAGATTGGCAGATGACAAATGGACTCCAGAGGCCATCCTACCAACACTCAAAAGGAAGCAAGACTGCAAATCACACACCTTGAGAATTGTATATTTAGCATATCTGAACTCAGGACTGTGAGAATTAGGGCCTGATTTTCAAAGGTTCTAAACACTCATATGTCCCATTAAAGTCAATGGAAGTTGTAGATGTTAGGCAGTACATAAAAAAGACGGTTACTCACCTTTGTAACTGTTGTTCTTCGAGATGTGTTACTCATATCCATTTCAGTTAGGTGCGCGCGTGCTGCGTGCACGTTCGTTGGAGATTTTTACCCTAGCAACACTCGGTGGGCCGACAGGGCGCCTCCTGGAGTGGAGCCGCTATGGTGCCAGATATATACCCCTGCCGGCCCCTCCGCTCCTCAGTTCCTTCTTGCTGGCTACTCCGACAGTAGGGAAGGAGGGCGGGTGTGGAATGGATATGAGCAACACATCTCGAAGAACAACAGTTACAAATGTGAGTAACCATCTTTTCTTCTTCAAGTGCTTGCTCATATCCATTCCAGTTAGGTGATTCCCAAGCCTTACCTAGGTGGTGGGGTCGGAGCGAGACGTTGCGGAATGTAAGATCGCTGAGCCAAAGGCGGCATCGTCTCTAGACTGCTCGACCAGTGCACAGTGGGATGCAAAAGTATGGATGGAAGACCAGGTAGCTGCGAAACATATTTCCTGGATGGGAACGTGGGCCAGGAAAGCGGCGGACGAGGCTTGAGCCCGAGTAGAGTGGGCGGTGAGATGGCCAGTCGGGACGCGGGCCAAGTCGTAGCATGTCCGGATACAGGACGTCACCCAGGATGAGAGCCTCTGGGAAGAGATAGGCATGCCTTTCATGTGCTCCGCAACTGCTACAAATAGCTGAGGCGAGCGTCTGAAAGGTTTGGTCCTCTGAATGTAAAAGGCGAGGGCCCGGCGGACATCCAGGGTATGTAAGCTGTTGTTCCCGGCGCGATGTGTGCGGCTTCGGGAAGAAGACTGGTAGAAAAATATCTTGATTAAATGTGGAAGGCAGAGACCACCTTGGGAAGGAAAGCCGGGTGCGATCACAGCTGTACCTTGTCCTTGTGGAAGATCGTATACAGGGGGTCTACCATCAAAGCACGAAGCTCCGATACTCGTCTGGCCGAGGTGATAGCAATGACGAAGGCCGTCTTCCAGGACAGGTACAGCATGTGGCTAACGGCTCAAAGGGAGGGCCTGTGAGCCTAGCTAATACAAGGTTGAGAGCCCAGGTAGGGGAAGGGCGCTTAACCGGAAGGTAGAGTCGCTCCAAGCCCTTAAGGAACCTGGAAACTATAGGGTGAGAGAAGATCGAACTGCCAGATTCCCCAGGATGGAAGGTGGAAATCGTGGCCAGATGCACCTTTATTGAAGAGAGCACCAGGCCCTGCTCCTTGAGGTACCATAAGTAGTCCAAGATAATGGGGACCGATACGCCTTCGGGAATAAGGTTACGCTGGGCACACCAATGAGAGAAGCGCTTCCACTTGGCGAGATATGTCACCTGCGTGGAAGGCTTTCTGCTTCCCAGGAGGACCTGTTGCACCAAGGTGGAACAGCGCAATTTGGATTCGTTTAGCCAGACAGCAGCCATGCTGTCAGGTGGAGGGACTGCAGGTCCGGGTGGTGAAGTCTGCCGAAGTCCTGTGTTATAAGGTCTGGGCAGAGTGGCAGAGGTATTGGGTCCGCTAGAGATAGGTCGAGCAGCATGGTGTACCAGTGCTGCCTCGGCCATGCCGGAACGATCAGGATTAGCCTGTCCCTGTCCCTGCGGAGCTTGAGCAGGACTCTGTGGACTAGGGGAAAGGGTGGAAAGGCGTAAAGTAGACGACCTTCCCAGGGAATTAGGAACGCGTCCAAGAGGGAGCCTGGGGAGCGACCCTGCAGGGAGCAGAACACCTGGCATTTCCTGTTCTCTCGGGAGGCAAAGAGGTCTATCTGGGGAAAGCCCCACTTCCGGAATACTGAAAGGAGGATGCCCAAACGGATGGACCACTCGTGGGACAGGAAGGACCTGCTCAGGTGATCCGCGAGAGAGTTCCGGACTCCCGGGAGAAAGGAGGCTACCAGGTCTATCAAGTGGGCTATGCAGAAGTCCCACAGTCGCATCGCCTCTTGACAAAGGGGGGAAGATCGCATCCCTCCCTGCTTGTTTATGTAATACATGGCCGTTGTGTTGTCTGTGAAAACTGCAACACAATGGCCCTGTAGGTGATGCTGGAAGGTCTGGCACGCCAGTCGGACCGCTCTCAGTTTGCGGACATTGATGTGAAGCGCCAGCTCCTGAAAGGACCAAAGGCCCTGGGTGCGAAGGTGCCCTAAGTGAGCACCCCAGCCGAGAGAGGAAGCGTCTGTTGTCAGAGACAACGAGGGCTGTGACGGATGGAACGAACGACCGGCACACACCAGGGAGGGCATCAGCCACCAGTCGAGGGAGCCCAGAACGCTTGGTGGAACCATGACTATGGCATCCCTGCGTGGACGATAGACTGAGGCGAGCCAAGTCTGAAGAGGACGCATGCGCAGTCTCGAGTGCTTCGTAATGAAGGTGCACACAGCCATGTGACCGATGAGGCCGAGGCAGGTGCAGGTTGTTGGGAAGCTTTGTAGTTGCTGTATAAGGGAGACTATAGCCTGAAACCACTGTGGGGGCAAGCTGGCCGTTGCAAGATTGGAGTCCAGCATGGCCTCTATGAATTCTATCCTCTGCGTAGGTAGCAGAATGGATTTGTCCAGATTGATAATCAGGCTTAGACGAATGAATAGAGTGAATAGGCCCTTGATGACATTTACATGAGCGGTGATCTAAGCCTCGAAGGTCCCTCGAATAAGCCAGTCGTCGAGGTATGGGAAGACATGTATTTGACGACGGCGGAGGGAGGCGGCGACTACCGCCATACACTTCGTGAATATCCGAGGGGCCGAGGAGATGCCAAAGGGAAGGACTGCAAATTGGTAATGTTGACGATTCACCACAAAGCGTAGGTACCTTCTGTGCGGAGGCTAAATCGCGATGTGGAAATATGCGTCCCTCATGTCAAAAGCAGCGTACCAATCTCCGGGATCCAGGGAAGGGATGATGGTTCCCAGGGACACCATGTGGAACTTGAACTTTCTCATGAATTTGTTCAGTCCTCGCAGGTCCAGGATAGGCCGGAGGCCCCCTTTTGCCTTGGGAATTAGGAAATATCTAGAATAGAACCCCTTGTCCCTTAATTCCTCCGGAACCTCCTCTATAGCTCCCATCGCAGGGAGCCTCAAAACCTCCTGCAGAAGGAGTTGCTCGTGAAAGGGGTCCCTGAAGAGGGACGAGGAGGGAGGGTGGGAAGGTGGGGTTGAAACAAACTGAAGGCAGTAGCCAGACTCCACTGTGCGGAGGACCCAACGGCCCAAAGTTAGCTGGGACCACGCAGGGAGGAATGCGGCAAGGCGGTTGGCGAACTGAAAAGGATCCTGGGAGGTCATTGGTACAGTGCTCTCGGGCGCACCCTCAAAAGTTTGGCTTCAGTCCCGCCGGTGGCTTGGTGGGACCGGAATTGTTACCCCCCTGAGGTCCAGCCTGTCATCAGCGAGAGGTACGACCTCGCCTTCTGGTGAAGTCTTGCCTTGGTCGAGGCAGGGGGTAGGGGCGCTGAGGTTGCGACTGGAAAGAGATAGTCTGAGTCTGCGGCGTATGCATTCCCAGCGAACGCATAATTACACGATTGTCCTTCAGACTCTGTAGCCGAGGGTCCGTCTTCTGGGAGAAGAGGCCCTGGCCATCAAAGGGTAGGTCCTGTATAGTGTACTGGAGTTCAGGTGGCAGGCCTGACACTTGCAGCCACGATATACGCCGCATGGCAATCCCAGAGGCGATGGTTCTAGCTGCCAAATCGGCGGCATCCAGCGAGGCCTGGAGGGAGGTCCGCGCAACTTTTTTCCCTTCCTCCAGGACAGCTGTGAATTCCTGGTGGGAGTCCTGCGGGACGAGCTCTACAAACTTCCCTACTGCCTCCCAAGTGTTATAGCTGTACCTACTCAGGAGGGCTTGCTGGTTCACCACCCTGAGTTGGAGGCCTCCCGCGGAATAGATCTTTCTCCCCAACAAATCCATTCGCCTGGCCTCCCCTGATTTAGGAGCAGGGGCTTGCTACCCATGGCGCTCCCGTTCATTGACGGACTGTACCACCAATGAACAGGGAGGAGAGTGTATATACAGGTACTCGTACCTTTTGGAGGGCACCATGTATTTATGTTCAACCCCTCTGGCTGTGGGCGATATGGATGCCGGTGATTGCCAGATGGTATCCGCTCTAGCCTGGATCAAGTGGATGAAGGGGAGGGCCACCCTGGTTGGAGCCTCCGCTGACAGTATACTGACAACCGGGTCGTCCACCTCAGGAACTTCCTCTACGGGCAAGTTGATATTGAGGGCGACGCGGCGCAGAAGACCCTGGTGTGACCTGAGGTCAATTGAGGGTGGTCCAGATGTAGACGTCTCCGCCACCGCTTCATCCGGGGAAGAAGAAGATGAAACCTCGGGGACCAGCGAGTCTTGGATCGACTCCTGGTCTTGGGGGATGTCCTGAGGCGGCGGATCTTGTGGGTCTGGCACGTGGGTTGGAGATTCCTCCGTACCTGCCGGGGGAGGTCTGCTCACTGTAGTCTCTGGCACCTGACGTTCAGAAGGACTGGAGCGCGATGGTATATGTGGATCACGTTGGGTTTGGTGGTAGGCCCAAGGTGTCCAAAAGGGCCACTGATGAGGTCCCTGGTGGTTATCCGAATCCCCATATGATGCAGTGTCTGCATGGGAGGAGATCGACAGATGACGAGACGGCCACGGGGGAGCGGAGACCGTTTGATGTGGGTCTCTGCGTCCACTCGAACCGTCCCTACGTGGTGCCGGAGAACAGTACTGAGAGTCGTGATGGTGCCGGGAGTGGGACCGGGACCTGCGACCAGCCCGGTGCCAGGAGGTCGACCGGTCCCTGGAATCGCCGTGCCGAGATCAGCTGCGAGAAGTACAGTGCCGCGAGTGGCGCCAAGATCTGGAGCGGTGCCGGTAGTATCTGGAAGGCGACCGGGACCTCGAGCGGTGCCGCAAGTACGACCGGTACCTCGATAGGGAACGGTACCGGGACTGCGAGCAGCCGCGGGACCGGGATCGATGGAGGGACCGGGAATGCCTGTGGGACCTGGATCGGGACAGGCAACGTTCCGTGGTACCGGGCAAAGAAGGTCTCATGAGGGCCGGCTTGCCTATGGACTGAGGAACCCGCACCAGCGGCGCCAGGGGTTGAGGCAGCTCAGGCTCCATCAAGGCAATCAAGTCCCATGCCGTGGAGAACGTCTCCGGAGTGGAGGGCACGATAAGCTCAACCACGGCGCATGCCGGGGAGCTGGTAAGCACCGGACTCGACGGCTCTTGCGAGACCGGAATCAACGGTGCGGAGGACGTCGGTGCCATGGCAGTTGACGGTGCTGGGCGGTCCGATTTGGCTAAGTGTTCAGACTGAGGTGTAGATATAGCAGCCGCAGGAGGCTTGTGCTTCTTGCTCCGTGGTGAGAGCGAACGGTGCCGGGTGGAAGCTTGGCCGGTGATGGCTGATGTCGAGGAGCCTTCACTGTTGGCGTGCGCTCTGGTGCCGAGGAGACACTTGTTCCCGGTGCCGCTGATGGTGCCGAGGACTAGGGAGTAAACGCTGCCTCCATCAGCAGTTGTTTTAGGCGAATGTCCCACTCTTTTTTAGTCCGGGGCTTGAACGCCTTACAGATACGGCACTTTCAGTCAGATGGGATTCACCCAAGCACCCAAGCACTTAAGACAGGAGTCGTGACAGGCCGAGCACGGTTTGACAGGCCGAGCATGGTTTGAAGCCCGGTGAACCGGGCATGGGCCCAGGTACTGGGGGAGGGGAAGGGGCTAACGCCCAATCCCTCTTAACTATCTACAATAACTACTACAGAACTAATAACTAAACACTAACTACTTGAAGAAATCGAACTATATACACAAATACAATAGAAACGAGCGAATTGCTAGGGAGGTGGAGATCAGCTACGCTGCGCTCCACTGTTCCAAAGACCGACACGGGCGCTAAGAAGGAACTGAGGAGCGGAGGGGCCGGCAAGGGTATATATCTGGCACCATAGTGGCGCCACTCCAGGGGGCGCCCTGCCGGCCCACCGAGTGTTGCTAGGGTACAAATCTCCGACGAACGTGCACGCGGCGCGCGCACACCTAACTGGAATGGATCTGAGCAAGCACTCGAAGAACCACCAAAGCTTTAGGAGAGATGTATTTTTTCCTCTGAGTAAGAAAAGGGATTGTGAATTGTAAAAAAGGATAGCAATCTTCACAGCCAAAACAACAACAACAACAAAACTACTGAAAAGGCCAAAAATGTAGTGGTTTTACTCTAGATGCAAAATGTTTTGCAGAGCCTTAGGTATAAATCCATGATCAGTCTTGACATTGCACTTGTATGGGCCTGTTACTTTACTCTTTTGAATTTCTATACACTCAACCTCCTGGAGAGCTCCATCATTACAAACATGTGTACACAGCTCTTTTAGGGAAGGAGTTGGTGGCAGGGGATGGGGAAATACAGGGAGTTTATAATATATTACCATCAGAAATAATTCTAACTACATTTCCAGTTAATCCTTTCACTGGAAATGATTTACTTTGAGCTGTGTATCTGCCTCCAGCAGTTTTTAACTGATAGATTGTACTAGACTCACACAGGAAATATAGAATAAGGGACAGATTAACAAAATTCTTATATTGCTGCCTTAAACTGGAAACAGACAAATGACAATTTATTTGTTATTAGTGTCCATGTTGTTTATTAGTTTTGAATGTATTTACTTTAAAACACCAAGCTCTCTAGCACCTCTGAATACAGAAACATTTTGTAATTTAATCTAAAGACATAAGAGGCTCAGAGAGGTCTGGTACAGTTAATTGCAGATACATTGTGTTATTAACTGGGGCAGCTTCATTTCTGTAAAAGTTTTACTGCAAAGCTGAGTTCTTTATATAGTCTGTATCCAAATTCATGTCAATCATGTATTTTTCTTAAAAAATGAAAGAAGGACAGGTCTTGTAGTATCTCAGACTACAGATGAAGATGGTCTTGTGGCCAGGACACACAGGACAGCTGACTCCAATTCCTGATTTTATGTTGCATCCCTTTCTTTGTGATCTTGGAAAAGTCACTTAATCTCTCCCTGACTCGGTTCCTTCCCCATCTGTAAAAGGGAGCCAATAAAACTCCCTTCCTCCTATCCTTATCTGTTAATCTGTAAGATATTTAGGGCAGAGAATGTCTCTTTTTATGTATTTGACAGTGCTTAGCACATTGGGACTTTAGATAGTAATACAAATAATTGAAAGTGCTCAGAGGTTAAAAATTAATAAAAACATTTGTATTACTACTTTGAGAGTGTCATAATTATATTATTATTTTTACCATAGCCCTATTTTCAACACCATCCCCTTTCCCTCACACCATTATGTGGACATGGAAGGAAGCAGCAGCATGATCCAGCTAACTAGATCCATTTGTTTTGAATTTAAGATAACTAGTAACAAAAAAGGAAGCAGCATAGCCTAGATAAAACTCAGGTTGCTCAATGGTCCAGCAAAATTTCATTAGCCTCAGTTTTAAAATGCTGTCAGGGCTGGGATGTAGGTGGCCAGGTCTACTGGTTAGCTTGAGGTTGGAGGAGGGTCCATGCACCAGCCAAGGTTCAGAACCAGAAGGCCAAAAGTTGAGATAAGGAACTGAGAGTCAGATGCCACGAATCAGAGTGAGTCAGGAAACCAGGAGGTTGGAATCAGGAGACAAAAGCAGGTAGCGCTGAGTGAGTACTCCAAAACAGGGTGGAGCCCAGTTATACAGACAACTTCTTGTTTCTCCTTCTGGCTTACGTAACAGGAGCGGGCCGACCAAGAGCTCAGGTATTCCATCAGTGGAGGAGCCTCCTATCTGAGCTGGAGTCTTGGTTCCAGCTGATGTCTCTAAGCTGTCAGTGGGTAGGCTGGAGCATGAGAATTCCCAGGAACCCTGCACATCTGTGTTCGAGACCCACATTGTTATAACAAACACATATGCACACCTTCAACCTCAGTCAGTGTGTGAAATTACAGTGATTGTTCACACAAATTGCTAGTGATTTGCATATGCAATTACCTGGTTTGCAAACATACTCAGGTAATTTCAGGCAGAGAGATGTGTGAGAGAGAAATTGTGCAAGGGTATTTTTAAGATCAATCCCTATATTTTCTTCTTTTGTTTGGAGATAAATTAAATTATGGTATGGTTTAAGCACCCATGTCCAAAGCCCATTGATATATATTGTAATGGTTTTCATATAGTGTATTATAAAAATCATTTTCTTAATAGAAACGGTATATTTTCTATTATAATTTGAAAATATTATAGAATATAAACTATGTTGGCCAGAATTTCTCCTATGCCAAATTCAGCTTACTGTAGATGAAGGGTGTGGCAGGGAACCAGCTCCAGCCCAGACACAACTTTACAGCTGCTGTTGGCATTGAGCAGTGGTAAAGCATTGAGATAGTGTCTGTGATAGACATGGCAATTACCTGCAATATCCTTGAAAAAACCTTATTAAATTAAGTGGAGGTAGCTTTGGAGTCCATTGTATTAAATATATAAAGTTTATGTACTATTGTGGAATTGTGTGTCCCTTCCATAGCGGCGAGACATGACCACTGTAAACCCAGGGGAGCATTATGAAAGTCAGAGAACTATTTGAAACAATGCACCAGACAAGAATAATTTTTGTGACAAGCAACGTTAAGTGGGTTTCCCAAGAAATTTCTAGGAGGAGAGGAATGCAAACTGTATGCAGATTATCTGTTCCTACAGTCTGAGGATCGAAACGCCAAGATGGATAAAGGAAAGACTGATTCATCATTGTTCTTGTTCTGAGCTAAAGCTGTTATGAGCTTGTAACCATAAAAAATCCCTGTGTGGGGTTTGATCACCTACCAGAGCCCTTGCTGGAGTTGAGGGTGATCTCTCATAAGCTTATTAGCATGTGTGTACATTCTTTTACTGTTTTAATATGTTTTCTCTGTAATGCTTTCACCTTAAGAATAAATGTTCTTGCTTAGAAAGGGCTGTGTGGCAACTTATACCTGTGGGTTATTACATTGTTCATAGCCTCTGGAGAGAAAGCAAAGTGCAGATACTAACCATTTAGGCAGTCTAGCTTGCTGGGAATGTCACAGTGAAGGCAGGGAATGGTGCGGTCTGGTCAAACCCCAGTCAGGAGGGAGAGAGAGATGTAAGTCTCTGCTCAAGAGAAGTAACATCTGGGGAATCAGAAGCCTAAAAGTGAGTGCTCTGACTGGGCCACAAAAGGGAAATACAGGTGCAGTTGATCTGAATTGGGACAGAGTCCCTACACCTTCTCCCCAACCCTTACATATCCTCTACCCTGGGAGAAAAAGGGCAGAAGTTCAAGGCCCAGATTCAGCACAGATACACCATCAGGCAACTTCCTTCTAGATGAAGAATTCTCTGATGGGTATTAGTACCTGCAATGCAGCCCCTTTGTACTACTTGAGTGGTGCAAAAGGGCCAGAATTTGGCCCTAAGTTTTTATGTTATAGTTGCATTAAAAGCACATCAAAATGATTTATGAAGCTGCTGATGTGGATGTCTGCACTATACTGTGACTTAATTGTTGTCACTTGTCAACAAACTATATCTGTCGACCTATCTCCCTAAAAGTTCTACTGGAGGAAATGGAAGCAAAAAAGCAAATACTGTAATAGACCAATCAGATCATCACAGCTGCAAATCTAGAGGATGAGAATGTGTGTAAGATGATTTTTTTTTAAAACTACATATTACAAGAGAAAACATGGCACAACTGAAATGTTTCCAGGCCAAGGATTTCTAGATCCATAGTTGGAGCTGGATCCAACTTTCACTGAAGTCTATAAGGAGTCTTTACATTGATCAGGTCATATGTGCTGTAAATGGATAATAATCATTTACAGTATAGCAGACAGTGCTTGACAGTTCTGGATGAGATGTCAGGTACTTCAAAAGATGAATTCCTCTACACCAGGGATCGACAACCTTTGGCAAGTGACCTGTCAGGGAAATCAGCTGGCAGGCCAGTTTGGTTACTGGTAGTGTCCGCAAGTTCGGCTGATCACAGCTCTCACTGGCCACAGTTTGCTGTTCCAGGCCAATGGGGGCTGCAGGAAGCGGCACAGGATGAGCCCCCATTGGCCTAGAACGGTGAACTGTGGCCAGTGGGAGCTGCGATCGGCCAAACTTGCAGTCGCTGCTGGTAAACAAACCATCCTGGCCCACCAGCAGATTTCCCTGATGGGCCACATGCCAAAGGTTGCCGATCCCTGCTCTTCACCCATAAATTTGTGGACAAAAATCTAAAGTGCTGCAATTTGATGTAAAAGCACTGAACTAAATTCTGTACTGAATTTAAACCATTGTGCAATTGTGTTGCAATATATGGAGTAGTATGTTAGCAAATAATTGAGCCCTGGGTGTGCCTGTGACCCCAGTGGATAACTAGAAAATCTCAGAGCTGAATAGATATAAGCACTAGAAAAGGGGTGTAGGAAGTTTTCCTTGGCCAACTCCCCCTGGATTCACCAGTGAAATAGCATGCTGTTTTCTTTATCTATCATTTTAACAGAGGAAAATTGCTAATGTAAAAAGTAGATATACATTATCCTGAGAAAGTTATTTAATAGCCTTTGAAAGAGAGCTGGGCCTCTCAGAGGTCAAACAGGGCTTCATTCACACTAGCTTTTATGCCTTTTATGTCCCTGTAAAGTCAGTATCATGGTTCCTGGTTTATACCACTTTGCCTCATTTTGAGCCCATGCTCCAAAACAACAAGAATTTTTCTATACAAAACAATAATACAACTTGTTATATAGGCCCAGATCATCAAAGGTATTTAGGTGCTTAACTCCCATAGAAATCAATACCTTTGAGCATCTGGGCCAAAGTTCCTTCCAGCTAAATATCTTTACACTACACAACTGTGAGAAAGGTGCCCCATTAGCCCTATTTTGCAGAACTTAAGACACAAAGTGTCAGATTTATCTCCAATTAAGTCAGTGGTTAAATGCAAGAGTCAGGACCAGAGAGGTTAAGTGATTTGACAAAGGTTATATAGAGACTCAATAATAAGGTCAGGAATAAAACTCACAAGTTATGGCTCCCAGTTGCCTGATCTATAATTTGTTAAACTATTACTGTACAATACTAAGTAAGACAATGACACTCAGACTTACAATGTTCTATTCCCAAATTAAATCCCTTATACAAAGTCAAAGACAATTTCTCTCTTAATTATTTCTTTAAGATTGTCTTATACTTTCTCATATTAAAACAAAATGTTAGGTGAATATGTCCTCTATCCACTGCAGGCCAAATTTTCAAAAACTCAATGCTAGTTTTGCATATGGAGTTCAGGTGGTCAAATTTCCAACAATTTTATACATACAAATACCCATCTGGAAATGCAAGTGGCTAAAACAGAGCGCCAATAGAAGCTGGTTGCAACCTTATCCATGGAGAAGGTCTTTAATATTAATTGAAGTTCCACAAGTAGACTGAGAAGAATACATCTCAATTAACTATTACTGGGCTGAACTGTGCCTTATTTGCACTGGCCTATATTAGGGATCATACAGAACCATCCTGCCCTGTGGGCAGATCTGGAAGGATTTCATCCTCAAGGTTTCAGAGTGATAGCCATGTTAGTATATATATCTTCCTACTGTATTTTCCACTGCACACATCTGATGAAGTGAGCTTTAGCCCACAAAAGCTTATGCTCAAATAAATGTGTTAGTCTCTAAGGTGCCACAAGTACTCCTCGTTCTTTATCCTCAAGGTTGTATACTCCCTCCCAGAGCTCCCTATTACCCAGATCCCTCCCATAGCTCTTCGGCACACTCTCTGTTAGACCCTGTCATCATATAATCCTCTGCATGCACAGCCAGCTTCACCACGACCTTCCCCCACACACACTGGAAAATAGAAAGCCACCCCAGTAGGCCAGGGAGCAGATAGAATGAATAGTACACTAGCACCTAGTTTGTTACAGTACTTTATAAATAACAGTATTGCAGTGCTTATGCAATAATATTTAATTGCTCCAAAAACAAATGGTACATTGGAGAGCTCTAAAGAAAATATTATATTTGTGTGTTAGCCTTATGTGGATTGCAGTTGCTGTTCTCTGAAATAAATTTCTGTGAGAAAACATTATGTTTCAACAATAAGTGATCTGTACTTTTTCCATTCTGTTTGCTGTGAGACACACACATAAAGACAATGAGTGAATACTAAGCAGATACATGTTTCAGCGTAGATACAGAAATTATTTTGATGGCACTTTTACAACTAATTGATTATACTTTCCAAGCTCTCCCCCCACCCCCGCAACACAATCTCTTAAACTGTGATGAAAATAATGCTGTTAAATATCTTCTCCAGTAGACCCTATGATAAAATGCTGTGTGCCTTTCATAGGACCATTATTTTCAACCCTTAAAATAACTCATCCTAAGCCTAATCCTTATACCATACATACTCTTAACTGTAAAAGAAACCTTGGCAGTTCACCCCATCCGTCTATCCAAATTGCCTCTATAATATGTACATGCTCTGACTGCTTTATTTGTTATTTGGACGCTGAAATACATGTTCATATATACTCTACAAAAACGGTGCTTTTAAAAGCTGCGTTGTACTCTAGCACCACTATTAGCATTTTGTTGGCAGCTCCAGCAGAGAGATCTGGACAGAATCTGAATCAGCCTCTTATCACTAGAATCATGGGGTTAATTTCTGGCCCCAATGACACCCCACTGGTTTCAGGTCAGAAGTGGCATGTGTGGGTACAGACAGTATAAGAGCAGTTGCTGTATCTATTCACAATAAAAGGGATTCAGTACTGGTCTCTGTGAATCTAGCACCTTGCACGGCACTAAATTAGTTTTAAAATTTTATAAAGCAAATATCCTCTTTTCTGAGAACCACTTTGGAATGGTTGGGCAAGTTCTGCTTTCAGTTACATCCATGCAACCTACCTGGCTGTCTCCAAGGGTTACCTGAATATAACGAAAGGCAGAATTTGGCCCTATCTATTGCATATTCTGTTGAAATATATTTTTACTACAATGTTACTGTATCAATTATTACAAGTTTAACTACAATGCATTGGGCCTTGAATGCTGAGCCCCATCCTCCACTGAGCCCTCTGGGTACAGAAGGCCTGAGATGATGGGAAGGCCCCAGGGGCAATAAAACCACTGTGGTTGTGCATAGGACAGGAATGTGGCCCAGGATCAGCATCAGTTAGGGATGTTCCAGCTGTAGCACCCTGTTTTTGTATGTTTACCTCCCATTTAAACTCTACACCGCTTAGGGTGACCAGACAACAAACGTGAAAAATCGGGACAGGAGGTGGGGGGTAATAGGAGCCTATATAAGAAAATGACCCAAAAATCAGAAATGTCCCTACAAAATCGGGTCATCTGGTCACCCTAACACCACTGCATGATCACCTTTCCACCAGGTGATCCATCCCTAATTCACTACTTAAACCAAGTTTGTGATTAGATTACTCCAGTGGTGCAGCACAAAGTGGCCATAGTAATATGGACTTGATCCTCTGTTTGTAACATTAGTTAACAAATATGCTCCTAATATGGATGCAACTGCCTTCTTTGGATTTCTTTGTTTTGTTGTTTGTTTGCTCTGATAGCTAAAATTTGTAAGATGTTGCAATGGCTGAAGATTTAAAAACTGTACTACACCCTAAGGTTGCCTTGCTTGCCGGGGAAGGGGTATATTGCTTTTTTGAGGGGGTGGGAAGAGAGAGGCGTGGATGCTGCTGCAGAAGCAGAGCAGATCAGTGTGGTGATGCTGACTTATCCCTCAGGGATCAGAAGAGCAGGGAGTTAATAAAAGCCAAGCCCAGTGGGAGAAGCCCCTTTTTCCCAGAGCAGTAGCCACCCTCAGAAGTGGCAAAATAACAGGTTTGGTCAGAACCCGCTGTAGGCATTGCACTAGCTGCTCCTTTCTTGGGGTGAAGGGACATGGGAGGGAATTTTTCCCTCACCCCCAGATTGACCAACGCAAAGTCGGTGGGAGGTTCACCTTTCCCAGAGTGGATCTGGGGACAGGTGGCTGTGTTAAGGTGAGCAGGGAATGAGAGTTAGGCTATGATGTTGCAACTTATTGCATAAGGGCTGGGCAGATGTCCAGTGCAGATACTCCGTAGGGAGGGAATACAGTGATCAGATAAAAGCTTTGGTAAAGGATTTAAAGGTGGTGTCTGTTAAAGAAGCGGAACAAGGGGGAATTCAAGGCACCTGTAACTGGCACAGCAGAGAGCCAATCCCCTCTCCTTTATAGCCCGTCTTTACCCTTTTCAATGTGGGGGGGATGGTAAAGTCCCAGCAGCAGTTTGGCTGGGGACCAGGATGCAAAACTGGGGCACGAGCTCATAGAAGTCCCAGGGAGATATTGAAACAATCAGGGAGTTACCTGCACTGTATACATCTGCTGGGTAGATCCAGACATCTAATAATAAAGTTGCAGCCTAATTAAACCACAGCCAGTGTCTCCTGTCCTTCCTTCAGAACATCCGAACTAGTCAAGTCCTTCCAGTTCTCCTTTCAAAATTTGTCAAGAAAAGGCTTTGACTAATATTTTCTAGCTCTTAATGCATTTAGACATATTAACTCTAACTAATAAGAGTAAACTTTCTATTTTACCTGAACATGGCACTTATTTCTGAATCAACAGGGGACTGGATGTATTATATTGAGTTTCATTAGTCAAATTACAATCTCCAGCCAATCAATTATCAATCTGTGAACATCTAATAATCAAGCTAAAACCAGATGTGTGTATTGATTAAAATCACAGAATGTAATTTCCAAACAAACATCTATCACTGAACAAAATTTCTCTGTTCATCTTTTCAATCTTCAGTGGCTTATTAGAAATAGGTTTTGATCCTGCAAATTCTTATTCACATGCTTAACTTTACTACCATCTGTAATCCCATTAATTTCAATAGGACTACTCACAGTTGTAAATTTAATCATGTACAAAAGTGTTCGCAGGATCAAGGTCTTATTCTTTAGACTACAGCAATTGCTGAATTTCAGAGCAAATTTATGATCTATCTATGTGGCATAAGAAAGTGCTCCCCTCTTTCTCATCTTAAAATTCAATTAAAAAAAATCTTCATCAACACCCTAAATATGTGGACAAAGGCATTTGTTAAAAAAACATGAAAATGTTTGATGAAATGAGCAGAGTCAGTAAATGGAATGATTAAAAAACTGAGCTATATTAAATATTTTGCTATGAAAAGAGCAACGTGGGGGGTGAGGTGTTGTCTTTTTTTAATCATTCAGGGTAAGATGTAGTAATTTCTGCAGTTTAAATGGCTAATAGCATTAGGGTAGAGACTAATTAGAAAATTAAGCATGAATTTGTTGCCTATTACAAATTATATAGCCGTTGGCATCCTAATAATAATAAAGCTCAAGAACAGCTCAAAAATTTACAATTGTCTATATTTTCCTCAGAATAATGTGACACTTTTAATAGGAGCATAACAGAGAAAGAAGAAAGTAATGTGATACAAATATTCCATTGGGCAAAGGTGTCATGCCAGATGGATTCCTGGCAGAATTTTATGTCATTAGTCCCAAACTGGCCCCATATTTTAAAATGAAGATAAATATTGTACTCAAAGTGAAAATCCCTACTTTGACCCATGACATCAATATCACTTTATGCCATAAAGAAGGTTACACCATGGATGAATGTGGCAGCTCTAGGCAACTATTCACAACTATTAGTTGTAAAACCTTTTCTAAATTCTAGTCCTCATATTGGAATAAGTAAATTCTGTCCTTATCCACTGACACCAAAGTGGATTAGTTTGGGTGTGATCTTCAGTGCACAACATTCACAGTATGATAAACCTCATCCACTCTGGTAAGTAGAAAAAGCAGTAGACTGGACTGAGTGGAGTTTAGTCCAGTTAGATTCAAGGGAATGTTACCTGGATTTGAGCACTATACACTCATCTACAATAGTAATTGCTGCATTGGGGGTGGGGGTAAAAACAAATAAGATCACCCTGGGGCTATAGGAAGGGCTGTTCTTCAAAGAAAATGCTGATTATTAGTATGTGCGTTTTACAAATTGTGAAATGGGTTTTAATTATTTGAGAATATATATCACCTCCAACATTCCAGATTATATAAACAATTATTTCACTATCAAAACAAGCTTTGAGAGCCTTGCATATCCAAATTTTAAACTTTACTCTTGGGCCATGGTACTAAGAGGTATATAAACGTGCTATTTCTTACCTGTATGCAAATACTGGTTAGAAATTCTACGGTGCTCTACTTCACTGTGAAAAGTGTGTGGAAAACCCTTGTAGACTTCATTAGCCCTGACAAAGATAAATTGGTAAATCACCCATTTGCTCGCATTTTCTTGGTAAATTTCCTTTATCAGTATTTGTAGGGCCAAGATCCCCACTCTGCTAAGGCCAGAGAAGACCAGTGGAGAACTCCTGCACAGCAGAACCCTGCTGATGTGAACTTCTCTGCCAACTTCCCGCTAACTCCATTGTACTGTGAAGGAGGGGCACAATGCAAGCATTGTGTAGGCATGTCAAGAAGAGCAAGCCACATGGTGGAGAGGACTTGATGCAAGTGAGGGCTGTTTTAGTGTAGCCTTAACTTGCTTCAGGGCTGGGCATCCCTGAATCAGGGAGCTGAAATTTTCTCCACTCAGTCCAAACACATGCCATAATTTGAAAAGAATTATATCAAGCTTATGTGACTAGGCCTATTTTATATAAAACCATGTTGACTGGCATTAATCATATTTCTATCCTTTACTTTTTAATTGATTGAATCCCACATCAGCCATTCCATAACTTTGCCCCAGATCACTGTCAAGCTAACTGGCCTATCTTTACACAGAATACTCCATACGGCTTCTTTAAATATTGGCACAACACTGGCTTTCTTCCAGTCCTGTGGAACTTTCTCAACTTTACAAGATTTATTAAAAATTAAAATAAAAGTTCCAGCGTTCCTTAGCCAACACTTGAAAGTCTTAAATTCAAATTATCCAAACCCGCTACTTTAAAAATGTTTAATTTCATCATCTACTATTTAACATTTTTCTTAGTTACCATTGACAAAGAAAATATTTCAACATTAGCATGTGACATGACTACATCATCCAGCTAAATTCCAAATATAAAACAAATATTTGTTGAACAATCTATCTTTTCTACATCAATATTAATAATTTTACTACTATCTCCTTCTAGTTTGGACCTATACCATGGCTAGGACTCCTTTTGTTCCTAGTATATTCCTACATTGGACAAAAAAAAATTTCCCCCTTTGTTAGAAAAATATCAGGATTCACCATGGACTTCAATCACCTTTGGTCTCAATTTTGCTCTCCATTCTATAAATATGCAGTATCAGAAGTTTCCCAAAGCTAGTTATTATTGGCCTTATTTCCAGTGGAACCGAGCATTTGGAACTCCAACTGAAGTCATGGGATCTGCCAGTGCTGCTCAGCATCTCTGTACATCAGAATTTATATGACTGTCTTTTTTGCTTGTTTTTGGCAAGCTATTGTTCATAAACTATCTGTGAGACATGAAGACAAGATAACTATGCTGGTGGTATTCATTAATATTGAAAGGTGAGAATAAGCTTTTGATAGCTTCCTCATGAATATGTTGATTTTATATATATTCTCTCAAACTCTACAGGGTAATTTTGTTAGAACCCTGCTGGTTTTATCCCTGTTAAAGTCTACAAGATTTTCCCACTAGGGTGTCTGAGCATGGGCAGGTGCCCACACATGAGTGTATTATATAAATATATTATATTCTATTGATCGTCCACAGACACGGCCACCTGCAGCTCCCAATGGCTGCGGCTCGCCGTTTCTGGCCAACGGGAGTGGCAGGAAGCAGCAGTCAGCACATCCCTCCGGCCCGTGCCACTTCCCTCAGCTCCCATTGGCTGAGAACAGCAAACCACGGCCGCTGGAAGCTGCGGGCAGCTGTGCCTGCAGACAGTCAGTGTAAACAAACTGTCTCGTGGCTCGCCAACAGATTACCCTGACAGGCCGCGTTCAGCCTGCAGATTGCCCACCACTATGCTACATAGACTAGCCCCACATGCACTCCATAAGTGTGCCTGGGGAGCAAAGCCAGTGAAGCTGCTTCTCTTCAGATTTCCTACCAATTTCCCTTCACGGAGCAGATGATCATTAAGTATGTTCTGTGGAAATGACTACACCTGCTATGAAATTATTTCTCAATTGACTCTATTGATATTTTAATTGTAAAACACTCCTTCCTCTCTAAATTAAGAGAAACATGCACTCCTCAAAGATGACTTTTTGCTTCATTTTCAAATGGATTTGCCCTCTGTGCCCTATGGGACCACTCATGTATTAAGGTTAAGCACGTTAGTGTTTTTCTCAGGAATTGCATCTAAAAATCTAGTCCATCTGCCTGTAAGTGGGGTTATTTTACATTAATCAAACAATATTTAGCTATTTCCGTCCCCAGAGTGCTACTACTATTATTTTTGAAGCCATGGCCTGAAGATTTGTCATATTTTAACATCTGATATTTTCTTCTACTTTGCTTCTTTCCCCACTCTTTTCCCATGTGTACTCCCTCATGTATTACAAAAAGGATGTTGGGACAAAAGATCAAAGTAATCTCTGTATTGAGATTGACACTCTATCAGGATCATTCAGTGATTATGCTTGAGATCTGGATTTGGACTCACACTCTTCTATGTTGTCTCCTATTTTATGATACAGAGAATTGTCTTTTGCCTTTTTTACTCCATCTTTCTTATTTTTCCCAATACTTTCAGAAGCATACAGATTTTCTAGATGAAAACTTATCAAAGAGGTAACAAAGATTTTCTTTATTTGTCTCGTCTTTCTTCCTTCTACATTAGTTGTGTGTTTGGTTATCTTTTAATTTTTTATTTGTTTCATTGTTAATAATTTACAATGTACAGATGTGTTCTAAAAAGTAATAATTACCACAATTCCACTGTATTTCAAAGCATTTTTGCTATAGATTTTAAAATAATGTGAGTATTTCTCTCTTGCTCCATTCTACTCTTTATTTACTTTTCTGATTATTTATTTCTACACTTGGTTCTGTAGTCACCTTTTAGATGTACCAGAGATTTTTTTTTAACTTCGTTAAAATATTGATTGTTTTCTTCATTTACAATGAGCATTTGTCCACAGCTGCAGTTTCTACCATCAGTAGCAGAATTGGCTACAATTTTAGCTTTTGGCAATGCTCCTTTGCGAAGTAAAAAATGAAACAAGGAATTTTTTTTGCATGTATGACATTGCATGTGTACTTAATACATGTGAAAATGAAGGACTAATTAAATCTGATTGATCCAAGAATGGGCAAGAGCTGTGTGAAGAATGCACCGAAATCCTGACCTACAATATCTCTTCTTTTTCAGCTCAGATATGAGTCTCTTTTACACATGGTCTGCCAGTCATGGTGAATTGTGCCAATCTAGGTGACAGTGGCATGACCGAGAGCCATCATGTGTGGATGCAATACTACAGAGCCATAATGCAGTGTTCCAAACTGAGTGACAATTGCAAAGGAAAAAACTAGAACTGGCCTCAAGTAGTGGACCACTAAAACTACCTGCAAGAAGAAAGCCAGGGTTTATTTAGGAAAGAACATTACAGCTTAATGAGAAGAGCGTAATTACAGTAGTGATGATATTCTTCCTCACAGAGCTGAGTCAGGTCTAATTTTGTGGGACTTGAGTAGGAAAGTAGGAAAAGCTGAGACCTGTATAGTAATAATACAAATAATAAATAATGAGAGTTCTTTCTTGTTAACAACCCATATGCCCATGACACAAATATCTAGGCCACTAATCAAGTCCAAAGGCTGAGGTGCAGATTAAAATTTAGGACCTCAGCAATTAAAAAGGACAAGGGTGCTTTACTAAACTACTTACAAACTCACAGGCTTTAAGGTCAGAAGGAACCATGATGATCATCTAGTCTGACCTGCTATACAACGCAGCCCACAGAATCTCACCCACCCACTCCTGTAACAAGCCGCTGACCTATGTCTGAGCTATTGAAGTCCTCAACTTGTGGTTTAAAGACCTCAAGGTGCAGAGAATCTTCCAGCAAGTGACCCATGCCCCATGCTGCAGAGGAAGGCGAAAAACCCCCAGGGCCTCTGCCAATCTGCCCTGGAAGAAAATTCCTTCCTGACCCCAAATATGGTGACCAGCTAAACCCTGGGCATGCGGGTAAGACTCACCAGACACCCAGGAAAGAATTCTCTGAAGTAACTCAGATCCCACCCTCTCTAGTGTCCGATCACAGGCCATTAGGCATGTTTACCAGTAATAGTCAAAGATAGCCTAATTTTGTCAATTAATTTATCTCATCATACCATCCCTTCCATAAACTTATCAAGCTTAGTCTGGAAGCCAGATATGTCTTTTTCCTCCACTGCTCCCCTTGGAAGGCTATTCCAGAACTTCACTCCTCTGATGGTTAGAAACCTTCATCTAATTTCAAGTCTAAACTTCAAGATGGCAAGTTCATATCCATTTGTTCTTGTGTCCACATTGTTACTGAGCTTAAATAATTCCTCTCCCTCCTTTGTATTTATCCCTTTTATATATTTATAGAGAGCAATCATATCTCCCCTCAGCCTTCTTTTGGTTAGGCTAAACAAGCCTAGCTCTTTGAGTCTCCTTTCATAAGACAGGTTTTCCATTCCTCAGATCATCCTAGTAGCCCTTCTCTGAACCTGTTCCAGTTTGAATTCATCCTTCTTAAACATGGGAGACCAGAACTGCACACAGTATTCCAGATGAGGTCTCACCAGTGCCTTGTATAATGGTACTAACACCTCCTTATCTCTAGTGGAAATACCTCGCCTGATGCATCCCAAGACCGCATTAGCTTTTTTCACCACCATATCACATTGGCGGCTCATAGTCATCCTGTGATCAATCAATACTCCGAGGTCCTTCTCCTTCTATGTTACTTCCAAATGATGTGTCCCCAGTTTATAACAAAAATTCTTGTTATTAATACCTAAATGCATAACCTTGCACTTTTCACTATTAAATTTCATCCTATTACTATTACTCCAGTTTACAAGGTCATCCAGAACTTCCTGTAGGATATCCCGGTCCCCCTCTCTATTAGCAATACCTCCCAGCTTTGTGTCATCTGCAAACTTTATTAGCACATTACCACTTTTTGTGCCAAGGTCAGTAATAAAAAGATTAAATAAGATTGGTCCCAAAACTGATCCCACTAGTAACCTCCTTCCAGCATGACAGTTCTCCTTTCAGTATGACCCGTTGTAGTCTCTCCTTTAACCAGTTCCTTATCCGCCTTTCAATTTTCATATTGACCCCCTCTTTTCCAATTCAGCTAATAATTTCCCATGTGGAACTGCATCAAATGCCTTACTGAAATCGAGGTAAATTAGATCCACTGTGTTTCCTTTTTCTAAAAAATCTGTTACCTTCTCAAAGAAGGAGATCAGGTTGGTTTGGCACGATCTACCTTTTGTAAAATCGTGTTGTATTTTGTCCCAATTACCATTTACCTCAATGTCTTGAACTACTTTCTCCTTCAGAAATTTTTCCAAGACCTTGCAGACTTCAGATGTCAAACTAACCCAGATCACCTTTTTTCCCTTCCTTAAAAATAGGAACTATGTTAGCAATTCTCCAGTCATATGGTACAACCCCTGAGTTCACAGATTCATTAAAAATTCTTGCTAATGGGTTTGCAATTTCATGTGCCAGTGCCTTTAATATTCTTGGATGAAGATTATCTGCCCCCCCTCCCCAATTTAGTCCCATTAAGCTGTTCAAGTATGGCTTCTACCTCGGAGGTGGTAATACCTACCTCCATATCCTCATTCCCATTTGTCATCTAACATTATCCCTAAGCTCCTCATTAGCCTTATTAAAAACTGAGGCAAAGTATTTGTTTAAGTATTGGGCCATGCCTACATTATCCTTAACCTCCACTTCATCCTCAGTGTTTAGCGGTCCCACTTCTTCTTTCTTTGTTTTCTTCTTATTTATATGGCTAGAGAACCTTTTACTATTCGTTTTAATTCCCTTTGCAAGATCCAATATTTCATGGCTTTTGGCCTTTCTCATTTTATCTCTACATGTTTAGACCTCAATAAGGTAGCTTTCCTTGCTGATCCCTCCCATCTGCCACTCCTAGTAGGCTTTCTGCTTTTTCTTATTCACCTCTCTGAGATGCTTGCTCATGCAGCTTGGTCTACCACTCCTGCTTACGAGTTTTTTCCCTTTCTTGGTATGCAGGCTTCTGATAGATTCTGCAACCTTGACTTGAATAAATCCAGGCCTCCTCCACCTTTAGATCCACAAGTTCTTCAGTCCAATCCACTTCCCTAACTAATTTCCTTAATTTTTTTAAGTTAGCCCTTTTGAAATCAAAAACCCTAGTCACAGATCTATTTTTGTTTATCCTTCATAAGAACATAAGAATGGTCATACTGGGTCAGACCAAAGGCCCATCTAGCCCAGCATCCTGTCTACTGACAGTGACCAATGCCAGGTGCCTCAGCGGGAGTGAACCTAACCTGTAATGATCAAGTTCTCTCTCTCCTGCCATCCATCTCCACCCTCTGACAAACAGAGGATAGGGACACCATTCTTCACCCATCCTGGACTTAACGTCCATGAATTTATCCAGTTCTCTTTTAAACGCTATTATAGTCCTAGCCTTCACAACCTCCTCAGGTAAGGAGTTCCACAAGTTGACTGTGTGCTATGTGAAGAAGAACTTCCTTTTGTTTTAAACCTGCTGCCCATTAATTTCATTTGGTGGCCCCTACTTGTATTATGGGAACAAGTAAATAACTCTTCCTTATTTACTTTCTCCACATCACTCATGATTTTATATACCTCTATCATATCCCCCCTTAGTCTCCTTTTTTCCAAGCTGAAAAGTCCCAGCCTCTTTAATCTCTCCTCATATGGGACCCTTTCCAAACCCCTAATCATTTTAGTTGCCCTTCTCTGAACCTTTTCTAATGCCAGTATATCTTTTTTGAGATAAGGAAACCACATCTGTACGCAGTAATCAAGATGTGGGCGTACCATGGATTTATATCAGGGCAATAAGATACTCTCCAACTTATTCTCTATCCCCCTTTTAATTATTCCTAACATCCTGTTTGCTTTTTTGACCACCACTGCACACTGCGTGGATGTCTTCAGAGAACTATCCACGATGACGCCAAGATCTTTTTCCTGATTCATTGTAGCTAAATTAGCCTCCATCATATTGTATGTATAGTTGGGGTTATTTTTTCCAATGTGCATTACTTTACATTTATCCACATTAAATTTCATTTGCCATTTTGTTGCCCAATCACTTAGTTTTGTGAGATCTTTTTGAAGTTCTTCACAATCTGCTTTGGTCTTAACTATCTTGAGCAGTTTAGTATCATCTGCAAACTTTGCCACCTCACTGTTTACCCCTATCTCCAGAGTATTTATGAATAAGTTGAATAGGATTGGTCCTAGGACTGACCCTTGGGGAACACCACTAGTTACCCCTCTCCATTCTGAGAATTTACCATTTATTCCTACCCTTTGTTCCCTATCTTTTAACCAGTTCTCAATCCCCAAAAGGACCTTCCCTCTTATCCATGACAACTTAATTTACGTAAGAGCCTTTGGTGAGGGACCTTGTCAAAGGCTTTCTGGAAATCTAAGCACATTATGTCCACTGGATCCCCTTTGTCCACATGTTTGTTGACCCCTTCAAAGAACTCTAATAGATTAGTAAGACATTATTTCCCTTTACAGAAACCATGTTGATTTTTGCCTAACAATTTATGTTCTTCTATGTGTCTGACAATTTTATTCTTTACTATTGTTTCAACTAATTTGCCCGGTATTGACATTAGACTTACCGGTCTGTAATTGCATTTAGTTTGAACTAAATCAGCTCATGATCACTCGAACCAAGGTTGTCCCCTACAACCATTTCTTCTATGAGGTCCTCACTACTCATCAAAACCCAAATCTAAAATGGCATCCCCTCTTGTTGGTTCAGCAACTACTTGGTGAAGGAATCTATCAGCTATCGCATCCAGGAAAATCTGAGCCCTATTATTGCTACTAGCACTTGTCCTCCAGTGGGAAGGACAAGTGCTAGTAGTAATAATAGGGCTCAGATTTTCCTGGATGCGATAGCTGATAGATTCCTTCACCAAGTAGTTGCTGAACCAACAAGAGGGGATGCCATTTTAGATTTGGGTTTTGATGAGTAGTGAGGACCTCATAGAAGAAATGGTTGTAGGGGACAACCTTGGTTCGAGTGATCATGAGCTGATTCAGTTCAAACTAAATGCAATTACATTTAGTTTGAACTAAATGAGCTGATTTAGTGCTCAGTAGTAATAATAGGGCTCATAATAGGGCTATGCCTGGGAAGTTAAAGTCTCCCATGATCACATAGTTTCCATTAGTATTTACTTCATTAAAAACATTAAAGAGGTCTCTATCCATATCCAAATCATATCCCGGTGGTCTATAGCACACCCCTAGCACTATCCCAGAGGAGGCTCTAGTAGCTTTCTTCCCCAATGTGATTTTTCCCCAGACAGACTCTGTCTTATCCATTCCATCACTTCTTATTTCTTTACCTCTTCATTGATATACATTGCTACTCCACCAACTTTGCCTTTATTTCTATCTTTGCTAAACAGCTCATACTTTCAATACCTGTACTCCAGTCATGACTACTATTCCACCATGTTTCTGTTATCCCTATAATATCTGGTTTCTCTTCCTGCACCAATAGCTCTACTTCCTCCATTTTGTTACCTAGGCTCCTCGCATTACTGTACAAACATCTTAATTTTTGCTGTTTGGCTTCTCTCACATTCTTTACCTGATTAGGCACAGACATTCTACCATCAATATCATCTGTTAGACTGGTATCTACACTACCTAGCCTTCCTCCTTATGTCCATTCTCCTACTCACAGCTGTATCCTTTCTTACTTTGTTTTCTTTCCTCTTCTACAGCTGGGCCACAGGTATATATGGTTGTACATAGCCATATGTAATCGTACAGGTTTCATAGGCCTAAAGCTGCAACTTGATTATGTCATACAGGTCTGGATTGGGAGCAAAGCATGTCACCCTTACAGGAAAACATGGCTGCTGTACAGCCCTCGGAGAGCACATGGTCAGTACTCTTCCCTTCATTGCTAACCAGAGCAAAGAAGGGGCACACCACAGCCCCACACCTTTTGGAGAGACAAGTGCTGGCCATGTGATGTCATTGAGCTCTGAGTGAAATCATTCCATTGTGCCCTGCCCCTGTGCATGTGGATCCAAAAGTGGGCTTAGACTCGTTTCTTTCCTTTCACACCCATGCAGGGATCAGGAAGAATAAGGACATTAGTGATATGCTGCTTTTTATTGTAACAATATATTCTAAATCAATTAATTGTCTTAGTGTTGTAAGAGAGTGTGTGTGTTTGTGTGTATGTATAAATATACGCACACAAATGCACATTATGTATTGCAGGGGTGGTCAACCTTTGGCACGCGGCTCGCCAGGGTAAGCACTCTGGCAGGCCGGGTCAGTTTGTTTACCTGCCGTGTCAGCAGGTTTGGTCAACTGCTGCTCCCACTGGCCACGGTTCACTGTCCCAGGCCAATGGGGGTGGCAGGAAGCCACGCCCAGCACATCCCTGGACCCGCACCGTTTCCCGCAGCCCTCATTGGCCTGGGACGGTGAACCGCGGCCAGTAGGAGCCGCAATCAGTTGAACCTGCCAACGCAGCAGGTAAACAAACTGACCCGGCATGCCAGAGGTTGCCAACCCCTGATATATTGTGTCCATTAGAGGCAGGATTGGTAACACTTCCCAGGATAAGACCCTGATTTCAGTTTCTTATGACTTTGCCAAATTTTAACTATTTCAGCTGGAAATTTGCATGTCAGGCGTCTGCTTCAGTCTGAATGGTTTTGGAAAATTTCACCCAGAATTGTTCAACCATTTCCAAGAACAAGACCATGGCATAAAAATTTGGTGACCTTTTATTTGAAAATTTTAGTATACCAACACTTTAAATGTGTCAGGGGGACAAGGAGGACTTTATGTCAGGAATGTATCTTTTGCCATCCCTGTGAAAATCCACCAATGTTCGGCCAATTTATCAGAATTTCTTGAAAAAACAAAACCAAAAAACCCCACAGTTCACACATGCTTGGTAGAGATTTAGATTTTAGCAGAAAATTCCCCAGAGATTCTGTCCCTAGTGGGGATGCTCCAGCCAAGAGCTTAGCAGGACTCTCCCTGCCACTGAAGCTCTGAGCTTCTGTGGTCCACATCCAGGCAGCTGAAATGGGAGTAGGGAGATCGTCTTTCCTGTATTTTTTCACCCACACATTCTAAATTTATAGCTGGATTTGAATAGTGTGCAGTAAATAAGACCTTGGGCCACATACTGAACAAAATACTGAATAGCTGCTCATTAACTGAGCAACTTTCTTTCTGTGCACAGAATGAGGCAGAGTTCTGTGGGAAAACAGTAATGATCATGTAATTAAAGACTGTATCAGAATGCATATACAAAAGGAGGTCAAATTCAGGTAGCACAAGTTACCTTAATTCTGGCATTTCCTAACTTCTGAGTGCTCGATTTTGCAACCCAATTAATGCTGTTTTAATGTAGTTTGTGTGTATGTAATATGTATTTCTATGGTCTTCAGGCATAAGTCCAGAGAGCATTTAAGCAACCTGAGAAACTTTGCAATATCATATACCACATAGATAAGTTTCTTGGTTGCTTAAACTCTCTCTGGTCTTATGCCTGAAGACCACAGATTTGAGGTTTATCCAGTAAAAGACAAGGCTGGCTCTGTACCCTAGAAAACTGTGCAAGAAAGAGCAGATCTCCTATGCCCAGATTGTGGGTTGCTTTGAGAGTGTTCCGTAGTGTAGAAGTGAGTTTTTTTGCAAATAAAGCTTTCTTGAGCAAAAGTGAAGATTTTTTCTACAAAAGTGAAAGAGTGTTAACAATGCCCTGAAATTTAGAGAGACGATCTGTTAATTTCACAATTGTTTTGCCCCATAGTTCACTGAAGTCACTCATGCAATGTTCCAAACACAATCATGGCAAATTGCCTAGGTAGAAAATGAGAGTTTTAACATTTCATTTTATAACAGTTTTTAACCTCAGGGGAGCTAAATGTTACGCCATACAGAAATGCAATTGAAAAGGAAAACAGTAATAAATAATGAGACTATTGATTAAATCCACAGCAGAACAGATTAATATTGTGAATCCTAGATAATTAATGAAATACTTACCTTTAAATATTGACAAACTCAGAGAAAGCCAAATACAAGCTGCTGAAAATCAAATAATAATCCTATCACTCAATAAGAGAAAGGAATCCAGGCATATTAAAAATAAATCCTCTTTACTATGGGGAGAAGTTATACCATAGCTAAACCAAAAAAAAAAGTGGGGGTGGAGGAGATACTAGATTACAAAATAAATTCAAAACTCCTGCAACTCTGAAGCATGTTTCTGGATTCTTCCCATCTCCACCAGTGAATGGGCACCTCAATACAACATACTGTTAGGCCTGAATAAAGATATTGCAGACAAAACCAGGTATGCCAACCTGACCAAAGTCAGGCTAACAGAGGTTTGTGGGCAATTCCTGAGTGGAAAACACTGAGAAGCAGCAGCATGTCTCACAAGCGCTGGGAAAAAGTGAGATAAGAGAGAAGCTGCATTCCTGGCATAGTACCAGATGTGCTGTGTTAGGGCAGCTCCTTCGAAGAACTGATAAGAGCCCTAGTTTCCCAGCCTCCTTGTTTTCACTCCCTGGTTTTGTTCTTTGTCTGTTTTTAACTCCCCTACATTTCTAACTTTAGGCATGCATGTATACTAAAGGTGTCTAGTTTCTAGTTAAAAGAAGGGGGTGGGTTGCTCCAGTGAATAATTTATGACGCGATGGAACTGTCTATATAGGCTTATACTAAGATGTAAAAAGCAGGCTGGTTCTCTCGGGAGATGAGCTGCTCTCTATTGATGCATGCACTTGTCAATAAAGAGCTTTTGATTGGACCTTGCTGGTGTTGCCTGTCTTTCTCGCGGTCAGACAACGAACTTTGCCGTCTGGGGGTTAGAGTCCTTGACAATACCATACATTTTAATACATTTGCTGGACATTAGTATTTACATAGCCTAAAGTAAAGCTGAAGGCCATTAACCCTAGGTCATGTTAATGTACCAGTAAATGCCCCAATCCAAACTTGTCAGTAATGTTATAAATAGACATTTTTAAAAGGTATAGTATTACATCTTGCATTACATTTTAAAGGCACAGTATTACATTTGCCTACCAGGGGGTGTTTATAACTCCCTCTGAAGAACGTGGCACTAGCTACTGTCAGAGGCAGGATACTCAGTTAGATGAACTGATCCACTATAGCAATTTCTACACTCCCCTGAAGGCAGGATGTCTTCAGTTTCTAATAAAATAATTTATTATCCATGATTTGTTTCCAACAACAAAAGGAAGGCACGGTCTGCGCCCCAGATTGTTTACTATATAAAGGAGCGAGGAGGTGGGTTGAGGGCATAAAATCTGGATCTAGATTTTAAACATCCCAAAGTATGAAAATGGTCAGATCTTGGGATTTGGCTAAGGACAGTTTTGCCTTAAATAAATATACATAGGAATATCATTTTTAATCTTCCCTATTCTCAGGGCAAAAAATTCAGTTATTTGAGATAAATTGTCCATTTACACTTCATTTTCTCGGTTTATGTTTCTTGCATTGTCTGACTTATTTGTGCCTTATGTTATGGATAAAAATTTCTTAATAATGACATTTGTGATCCAGACACTCAGGAGCAGTTGAGCTACACATGTAGAAGGACCCAAGAAGGGGAAGAAAGATGGCTTGTAAGCCACCTTCCGATTCGCCAGATCCTGGGGCTGGATGGGGAGGAGTTTGGCCTGTGTTACATAACTTAGAGCAGCCTACCCCTCTCCATATTAGAGAAATATTCACTGATATTATTATAGATTGATGTAATTACTAGAACTACTCAAAAGTTGGAATTTCCATTCCACAGGAAATTTCAGGGGTAGCGGGGGTGAGAAAGAGAGAATAAAATAATTCTGTTTTGGAATGAAAAAAATTGAATTTGAGATTTCCTGAGGAAGGGAAAATAAAAATAATATATATATATATATATATATTTTTGAAACAAAGTTTTGTTTAGACAATCTTGACAGAAATTGAGCCTGGAAGCCCAAGACCTGAGGTTCCCAGGATCCCCCATCTACCTTAGGGGACTGATGGGGAGCCACGAGCCTAGAAGTCCTGGAAATCATGGCTTAGCTGGGAGATTTTGAGCTGGGGTTCCCATCTTGAAGGCAGGGATCCTGGAAGCCCTGAGAGCCTGCCTGCTGTGGAGTTGGAAGCTAGGTCCTAAACTATAGTCAGAAATACTTGGGAGCCTTGTGGTATGTGAACCTGGGGAAATCCCAGAGCCACAGATCCTGGAAGCCCAGTCTCCCCAACAGCCCATCACATAAGCTGGCAGTAAGCCAGGCAAGGAGCTCACCTGTGGTTTTGAGTCTATAAAGGCAGGGAAGGACGTAATTGGTTGTAAAAAAAAAAATCACCATATTATTGGCCTACAAATAATCCATCCTTTGTCCCACTTGTATTGATGCCTACGTGTCTGAGTGTGCATATCCAACAAGTTAGAGGGTTCAGTGACAAATTAAGTGAAATGAATGTTATGAGGCAAGGCTCATTAATTTCTCATTCTGTTTTGAAAATATTTTGAAAAAGTGTCCAGTTCTTGAATTTATCCTTTGGAGACTTTATAGTCAGTAGACTATTAATTTTCTTATTTAAGTTTCCTTCACCTTTATTTCTAAACAGAACTACTCACACGTGCATATGTTTTCAGGATTGGGCCTTAGTTTACTCCTATGGCTTGGACAGAAGTTGAGCCCTGAACTGATACAAAACATACTACAGTGAGCTGCCTTTTCCACTCAAAAATCAAAAGCAATAATTTTAACAGTATTTTATGTTCTTCACTGTAACAAAAGCAAGGAGCATTTGATTATTTAGTTCAATTAGGAAGCAAAAGCAATTCATCCAATAATAATTCCTTTCAGCAATGTTTAAGATTCTAAAAACAAACTCAATCAATCCAAATGCTATTCCCTCCAAAAAGGGCAAATTCATTCACTAATTTCATTCTTATTTGCAATAAAAACAAATTAATTAGCACAGGCTCCTTTGCAAGAGATCAAAAGCAACTCCTTCAAATAATTCCATTCTGATTTGCAATAAAGAATTCATTAACCTCAGTTTCATTTGGAAATTCCGCAGTAATTTATTCAATAACTTCATTCTGATTCATAAACAAATTAATTATCCCAGGTCCGTTCCATAATGTTTTTTTAAAGCAACTGCTTCCCTTAACTGAACACAATGTGTCTTTCTATATCTTGGAAAACTAAGTCAGTCTCCCATACCATTTGTGATGTTAAGCCTGAATCAGAGGGTTAAAGCTTGAATGTGCTAACCACTTATAGTACCCAATGGGGCTTAACAGGTGCCCAGCACCTCACAGGATCAGTGTAAAACTTTGGGGTTCTTTCAAAGAATGTTCCTCAGCTATTGGCTCAAAAACAAAGTTTCACAGGTGTCATAAACAGATAGCTAAGAGTTAATGTCTCTTTCACCTGAACCACCTGACCAGAGGACCAATCAGGAAACAGGATTTTTTTCAACTCTGGGTGGAGGGAAGTTTGTGTCTGAGTCTTTTGTCTGTCTGCCTGCTTTCTCTGAGCTTTGGAGAAGTAGTTTCTGTTTTCTAATCTTCTGTTTCCAAGTGTAAGTACCAAACATGGTTTTGTTGTTTTTGTATTTACATGTCTATAGTGGCTGGGGTGCTTTGATTTGTATTCTTTTTGAATAAGGCTGTTTATTCAATATTCTTTTAAGCAATTGACCCTGTATTTGTCACCTTAATACAGAGAGACCGTTTGTATGTATTTTTCTTTCTTTCTTTTAAGACCTGTTGGAGTTTTTCTTTACTTCAGGGAAATTGAGTCTGTACTCACCAGGGAATTGGTGGGAGGAAGAAATCAGGGGGAGATCTGTGTGTTGGATTTGCTAGCCTGATTTTGCATTCCCTCTGGGTGAAGAGGGAAGTGCTTTTGTTTCCAGGACTGGAATTACAGAGGGTGGACTCCCTCTGTTTAGATTCACAGAGCTTGTGTCTGTGTATCTCTCCAGGAGCACCTGGAGGGGGGAAGGGAAAAAGGATTATTTCCCTTTGTTGTGAGACTCAAGGGATTTGGGTCTTGGGGTCCCCAGGGAAGGTTTTTCAGGGGGACCAGAGTGCCCCAAAACACTCTAATTTTTGGGTGGTGGCAGCAAGTACCAGGTCCAAGCTGGTAACTAAGCTTGGAGGTTTTCATGCTAACCCCCATATTTTGGACGCTAAGGTCCAAATCTGGGACTAATGTTATGACAACAGGTTTTCAGCAGCTCACAATTGCAGTTACAGCAGTCAGTGCTCCTGGCTGAATGAATGAACAGCAAAACTAGACTCAGGGATTCCACGTGCCATTATCTCACATTACAGAGCAAATGTGCTGCAGGGTCAAAACTGCAATTCACCTTGGCAAGATAAACATTACGTACTCTGGGTTGGTAAAAAGACTAAGTTTTCTTCCTAAATAGTTTGCAGAGAAACTGAATGTTTCCACAAAATTCACAAAATTTCAGGTTTTTGATCTTGATGTCAGAGGTTCCCCCCTCCCCAATATTAAGCAATATTATCATCAATTTAGAAGCATTTGTCTGCATTTGTCTGTCCCTCTCTTTGTGGGGAGCACAGGTTGGTTATAATTAGCTATGAAGGTGGAAGTTTATAAGAGTGTGACATGCCCTTAATGTGGGTGTTCAGTGGAAGGGAGCAGGAAAGGAACTTCCTGACTCCTTTGAGGCCCAATAAAAGGTCAATTTGTAAGTACATGGGCTGCTCCCTCAGAGGAACATCACATCCCAAAGGGAGCAGGAAGGAGCTGAAGTCCTACCCACCCCTCTGAAGACTTGCAGCCTGGGGAGTAAGGAGTCCTGTCTTGGGAAGGACTTCAGCTTTCTCAAGTCAGTGGCCCTCAGAGTTGAGACACGGTCCAGACACAGCTCTGAGCACCCACACTTTAAAATAATAATAATAAAAAAAAATCAAGGTATTTTTGTGTGTCTCAAGTTCAGTTCTCAAAATCACCAGTTGCTTGACCATTATTTTTTTCAAGAGGCTGACCAATAATCATTTTGGGAGAGTAGGAGGCAGACTGACATTATTCCAGAGGGGAAGGGTAAGAGAGACAAACAAAAACAAAATTAAAAAAAAAGCAAATTGTTTTTGGGGAGGAGACTGAGTGTCTTAGTGTGTTTTGGCTATCTGTACAATGAACAGAGATCACTGAGTGGACCGGTAGACAAAAGAATCTAAACCTCCTCACCACGACCATTTTTAAAAAGTGTCTTCTGTTTGAATGAGCATAAAGGACAGAGCATAAAGGGAACCTTCCCCTGGCCCCTCAGACAGACAATAGTAACATAGCAGCATTGCTCATATATAATATAACTGATCTGGACTCTTCAAGTTTCAGTAGTGATTTCCCATTGCCATCTAACTGAAGGAGCTCTCACTATGAACAATTTGTGAAAAGCCCCTAATATGTCTGTAAAGACTATTCATCTCACAAACAAAAAGCCAAATATAAATAAATGATTCAGAACCAACTCTCGTCATCAAAGGGTCAGATAATGACTTAGTTTCTGAGATTCAGAAGATGCTTGGTGGATTCAGGATCTTATGGACAGGACTTATTTGCCTTTGGACTAGTTAAGGTAACTAGGGAGCTCTTGGTTCCACTGTTCAGAAGCAAGATGCCCTACAATCTTAACCTTTAAAGGATCACTATATAAATATCTTGGCAAAGTGGCAACCTGCTTCAAAGCTCCCATTATTGGAGAATGTTATTTTGAAAGTACCATAGAGATTTAAAAGGTCTAGGCAAATCTGGATTTCATCTACTTTTCTGATGTCTTTCTAGCAATCTTTTGACCACTGGTGAGTCCTTCACCTATAGTTGCTAAGTTTTGTTCAGTTCCAGGTGACACACTTTATGCAAACTTAATGAGATCATATTTGCAACTAATTTGTATATAATAATAAATTTAAGCTTATGACCAACACACACCCTGCCCAAGCAGTGTTGGGGCAGAACACGGAGCTGTACATAACTTGGCAGCTGCAGCTTGGTGTGCAAGAGCTTGCTTGTGTCTGGCTAGGTGAGAGGAGTTTGAGAGGGAAACAGGAATAACTGGTTGTGTGGCCCCTGGGCCTGTTGTTACTGCTAGTGGTAAAAGAGTTATTGGGGGGCATAGATCTCCTGGGTGGCAGGTGGATGCTGGAGGCTAGAGAGTCGGGGGGCTGGATGTTGGCAGGAGGTAGAGTGGCTGTGTCTTTGTGCTGTGGGAGCCTGGTGCTGCATGTGAGGCGGTAGGTTGTGGGGCCAGCAATGAGCCTCTAACCTTGTACTGTTTCCTCAGCTGCCTTCTTCTCCAGCCTTCCATTGACTCCCAGTGGCTGGCTGCCTGCTAATCTAGCTCAACAGCATCCCCTAAAGGCTAAAACTAGAACTGCAGACAAAGGTCTACAGCCTTCCTGCAGCTTAGTGGAAGTGTGAGAATCCAGTTGAGATGAAGTAAAGCGTGACAGGGATGCCAAATGCTTGATAGATGTCATGCATTTGGCCCTCTGTCTGCCATAGTCTATATTGGCAGAAGATGGTGTAGAGTTGGGGGCAAATTTATCCCAGCGGAAACCTATTAATGAGTTCTCTGTGTCATTTACTCTATCATAATAAAATAGGTTCCAAACACTACTTTGTTGTATATTTTGTCAGCAATGTCTAGCTGTAGTGATATTTTGCTATATTATGCTTCCTCACATGGGGCCTCTGTTACATCGGCGCAAATCCAAATTACTGGCTTCAGTAGCATAATTCTGGATTTACACTGGTGTAACTGTGATAAGAATCTGACCCCTATTTCATTGGCAACAATATATCTATCTTTATGTATTAAAGATACATTTATTTACAGTTTCTTACTACAAACCATACAGGTAGTAACAGGAATGAAATATTGTGCAAAGAGAATTAAAGATACTAGGCATCGCCACTGAAAGGCTTATGACAAGGTAAGTGTATTCCCCCAAACATGAAGGAATGATCCACCCAGAAAGTGAATGAACCATTTTATATGGTTGATTAAACCACTGCTTGCAGTGATCATTAAAACTTATCACCGTCAGCTACTCTGTGTCTTTGATCAGAAAATGGCCAAGGCACCTCTTCATGCGGCTTATTCTGAATTCTGCATGTACTGCCAGTCACTGAAATGACATGACAGATTTAAATCTATGAACAACTTGGGGCAGTGGTTCTCATAGTCTACTGATAGTAAAAGAGGAGCCTGGCAGGGGCATAATTTGCAATGGGCCACGGGGGGTGCAGTTGCCATGCATCCTTGCCCCCTAGGCCTTGCCATGCATGGTCTGCTCCCCCCATACTTGTCATAGATCTCTATGCTCCACTATATCTTCCATTCCTCCCCGTCCCCTGACATTGGCTGTGGTCATTCATTAGGAAAGCAATAATTGCCTAGTTTCTCCTTCGTGAGGCTATTTTGGACAGAAACTGTTCTATATGCAAATACAACTTTGGCTCCTCAAAACTTTTTTCCCTGAAATGATGCCCCTGGGACTTGGAACTTAAGCCAATTAAAGCAACATTCAGCAACAGTATTTTCTACATTCTGATATTTACTCTTACTGCATATTCAGTGCTGACAAGCCCATTTTTCATCCCTATGTTGAACGATTAGTATTTAGGAAAATGAACTTGTAAAATACACAGGTTATTTGTACCTGATCTCATTTGTCAGGAGATGAGATCATTCAAAGCAATTAGGATGATGACAGAGACAGATGGTAAACTATCATACCAGAGGATTGTTGTAGATTCTTCTGAGTACTGGCACACATTACGCAGTATGATATCTTTGGGAACTGCAATAATAAAATGTCAGTTATAGGGACTTCAACATAAACCTAGTTTTCTTATTACCAGACAAATGCTCCTACTGTAAACAGTCAACAAAGAACAACATTTGGTCAAGTCTCAAAGGAGATTCATGCTTGAAGGTTTAGAAACACTGAAGATCCAAATTATCATTTACCTGTGACACTGCATAGCGCTTCATTTTAAATACTTCCAGCAAGCATTTCAGCCCCCTTCCCTTATTATTTCTTACTAGTGTCTTCTCTAGCGGTGACAAAAGCCATGTCCAGGATGGAAAACTGACACAGACTGTGTTTGGAGGATTCAAAGTGGCATTAAGCAAAAAGTTAGCCTTTAATTTGCCTGGTAAACAGGTAACAGTGGCAAGTTTTAAAAAAAATGTATAAATACAATACACACTTGGTTAAAGTTTCTAAGAAGCAATAAAATTGCTATTTGAAGGAGCCAACAATAGGATTCAATGAGTGACTACTTATCCACAGTCAGGTACTTTTTCATTCCCGCTTATATTGTCTGTCATTTCTTCTGTCCCACAAAAGACATCTTATAATTCATTATCAGGGATTCTACTTAGGTCTGTCATAAACAGATAGCTAAGGGTTAATGTCTCTTTCACCTGAAGCACCTGACCAGAGGACCAATCAGGAAACCGGATTTTTTCAACTTTGGGTGGAGGGAATTGAGTGTCTTTGTCTTTGTCTGCCTGCCTGCTTTTCTCTGAGCTTTGGAGAAGTAGCTCTACTTTCTAGTCTTCTGTTTCTAAGTGTAAGGACAAAGAGATCAGATAGTAAGTTCTATGGTTTCTTTTCTTTGGTATTTGCATGAATATAAGTGCTGGAGTGCTTTGATTTGTATTCTTTTTGAATAAGGCTGTTTATTCAATATTCTTTTAAGCAAATTGCCCTGTATTGTGTCATCTTAATACAGAGAGACCATTTGTATTTTTTCTTTCTTTTTATATAAAGCTTTCTTTTAAGACCTTTTGGAGTTTTTCTTTACTTCAGGGAAATTGAGTCTGTACTCACCAGGGAATTGGTGGGAGGAAGAAATCAAGGGGAGATTTGTGTGTTGGATCGCTAGCCTGATTTTGCATTCCCTCTGGGGGAATAGGAAAGTACTTTTTGTTTTCAGGATTGGGAACAGAGAGGGGGAGTCTCTCTGTGTAGTTTCACAGAGCTTGTGTCTGTGTATCTCTCCAGGAGCATCTGGAGGGGGGAAGGGAAAAAGGATTATTTCCCTTTGTTGTGAGACTCAAGGGATTTGGGTCTTGGGGTCCCCAGGGAAGGTTTTTTCAGAGGGACCAGAGTGCCCCAAAACACTCTAATTTTTTGGGTGGTGGCAGCAGGTACCAGGTCCAAGCTGGTAACTAAGCTTGGAGGTTTTCATGCTAACCCCCATATTTTGGACGCTAAGGTCCAAATCTGGGACTAAGGTTATTACATGGTGTGCAGCTGGTGGGACTAGAATCCAGAAGCCAGTAGGAATATTATATTTTTCTCTTTTCTGCTAAGGGCTTTTTAGCAGAGAGAAACAGTTGGTTTTAAAAGGGAACCAGAGAGAATTTTTTTTTTTTGCTCTCTCTCGCAGTTTGTGGCTTGCATGTTAAGCAGGAGTCGTTAAGGACTATTAACAGTCTTTTGTCACACAATAGCACTCCCATTGAGAGTCATACCAGCACTATATGAATGCAAATAAAGTGGTTTTTCAGGTTTACTTGACATTGAAGATTAGCTAGAGAGAGAAAAGGAAAAAAGCACTGTTGCTAGGCAGACTTCAGGAGGCAACAGAGAACCTGCAGTTCAGAAGATAAACACCGGAGGGCACCCCAACACAAGAAAACAGGAATCATGACTTCTAAGGCAAAAATTGCGGCCGAAGAACAAATCAAAGAAGCTGAACACAGGCGACAGATGGAGATGAAAGAAAGAGAGGAACAAATCAAACAGGCAGCACACAAAAGAAAACTAGAGGAAGAAGAGTTCGCCCACCGAAGGAAACAAGAAGAAGAAGAGTTGGCCCACCGCCGAGAAATGGAAAAGCACCAAAAAGAAATGGAAAAACAACAAAAAGAGAATGAAGAGAAGGAAAAACAGAGAAAACATGAACTGGAATTGGCAAAAGCTGGGCTGCCTGTGCCAGCCAACCCTAACAACCCGGCGCCAAATATTGCTCCACAGCCCAGGAAATTTCCCACCTACAAGGCAGGTGATGACACCGAGGCCTTCTTAGAAAATTTTGAAAGAGCCTGTCTTGGGTACAGCATTCCCGAAGACCAGTACATGGTAGAATTGAGGTCACAGCTCAGTGGACCTTTAGCAGAGGTGGCAGCTGAAATGCCTAAGCACCAAATGAATGACTATAAACTTTTTCTAACCAAGGCCAGATACAGGATGGGGATAACCCCAGATCATGCCCGTCGGCGTTTCAGAAACCAAAAGTGGAAACCAGAGGAGTCATTTCCCAAACACGCCTACTACATTGCAAAAAACTATGAGGCCTGGCTAACAGGAAACAACATTCAAACCTTGGAAGAACTGAACCTCCTCATACAAATGGAGCAGTTCTTGGATGGTGTTCCTGAAGACATCACACGGTACATACAAGATGGACACCCCAAGAATATCGCTGAGGCGGGGGAGATTGGAGCCAAATGGATGGAACTGGCAGAAAGCAAAAAAGCTACTGTCAAGGGGAACGATTACCCCAGGGGGCACACAGACCATAAACCCTACAACCGAGGACAGCCAAAGACCCCACATACCACCCAAGTAAAGCCACAGATACCCTACCCTTCAACCTCACCAGTCTCCAGTAACTCACCTCGGCCCAGTGACCCATCAGATGGAAGATGCTTTAAGTGTAATGAACTGGGACATATCAAGGCCAAGTGTCCCAAGAACACCATGCGAGTGCAATTCATTACACCACCATCACACCAAAGATCCCCAGGCCCGGATGCCTCTCAAATACCCTTGGAGCGAAGGGAAAATTTGAGAGTGGGCGGAAAGAAGGTTACTGCGTGGAGAGACACGGGGGCACAAGTGTCAGCTATCCACCAATCCTTCGTTGACCCCAAATTCATCAACCCAAAGGCCAAAGTTACAATTTACCCCTTCATGTCACAAGCTGTAGACTTGCCTACAGCTCAACTGCCTGTCCAGTACAAAGGCTGGTCAGGAATGTGGACTTTTGCAGTCTATGACAATTATCCTATCCCCATGCTACTGGGGGAAGACTTGGCCAACCAGGTGAGGCGGGCCAAGAGAGTGGGAATGGTTACACGTAGCCAAACCAGGCAAGCTTCCAGACCCATTCCTGTTCCTGAGCCGTCCACAGAGGCCCCGTCTGTGTTACCAGAGACCCAGACAGAGGTAGTGGACCCGGATTCCATGCCTACCACTGAAACAGCCACAGCATCTCCAGTCCCAGGCCCGGAACTGGAACAGCAACCAGCACCAGCAAGTGCAACTACATCTTCAAACTCAACGCCAGAGGGCGCCAGCGAGCCAAAACTGGCAGAAGCACAAGACAGCCATACCCAAAAGGCTCAGCCAGAGCCTGAAATACCCTCAGGTGCACCAGCGGAGAGCGGTACACCAGCAACGGAAACAACCCCCATCACCTACATCGCTTCCAGAGGGACCAAGCCCAAGTCCACAGTCTGAGGAAGAACTGGTGACCCCAGCCTCAAGGGAACAGTTCCAGACTGAGCAGGAAGCAGATGACAGCCTTCAGAAAGCTTGGGCGGCGGCACGGAGCACCCCACCGCCTCTCAGCTCTTCTAATCGATCCCGGTTTGTTATAGACCAAGGACTTTTATACAAGGAAATTCTTTCTGGTGGACACCGGGAAGAATGGCAGCCGCAAAAACAGTTGGTGGTTCCAACTAAGTACCGGGGGAAGCTCTTAAGCTTAGCCCATGATCATCCCAGTGGCCATGCTGGGGTGAACAGAACCAAGGACCGGTTGGGGAAGTCCTTCCACTGGGAGGGGATGGGCAAGGACGTTGCCAAGTATGTCCGGTCTTGTGAGGTATGCCAAAGAGTGGGTAAGCCTCAAGACCAGGTCAAGGCCCCTCTCCAGCCACTCCCCATAATTGAGGTCCCATTTCAGCGAGTAGCTGTGGATATTCTGGGCCCTTTCCCAAAAAAAGACGCCCAGAGGAAAGCAGTACGTACTGACTTTAGTGGACTTTGCTACCCGATGGCCAGAAGCAGTCGCTCTAGGCAACACCAGGGCTAACACTGTGTGCCTGGCCCTAACAGACATCTTTGCCAGGGTAGGTTGGCCCTCTGACATCCTTACAGATTCAGGGTCTAATTTCCTGGCAGGGACCATGGAAAAACTGTGGGAAACTCATGGGGTGAATCACTTGGTTGCCACCCCGTACCACCATCAAACCAATGGCCTGGTGGAAAGGTTCAATGGAACTTTGGGGGCCATGATACGAAAATTCATCAACGAATTCTCCAATAATTGGGACCTAGTGTTGCAGCAGTTGCTGTTTGCCTACAGGGCTGTACCACATCCCAGTTTAGGGTTTTCACCATTTGAACTTGTGTATGGTCACGAGGTTAAGGGGCCATTACAGTTGGTGAAGCAGCAATGGGAGGGGTTTACGCCTTCTCCAGGAACTAACATTCTGGACTTTGTAAGCAACCTACAAAGCACCCTCCGACACTCTTTAGCCCTTGCTAGAGAGAACCTAAAGGATGCTCAAGAAGAGCAAAAGGCCTGGTATGACAGACATGCCAGAGATCGGTCCTTCAAGGTAGGAGACCAGGTTATGGTCTTGAAGGCGCAACAGGCCCATAAGATGGAAGCATCATGGGAAGGGCCCTTCACGGTCCAAGAGCGCCTGGGAGCTGTAAACTACCTCATAGCATTTCCCAATTCCTCACTAAAGCCTAAAGTGTACCATGTTAATTCTCTCAAGCCTTTCTATTCCAGAGACTTACAGGTTTGTCAGTTTACAGTCCAGGGAGAGGATGCTGAGTGGCCTGACGGTGTCTACTACGACGGGAAAAAAGACGGTGGCGTGGAAGAGGTGAACCTCTCAACCACTCTGGAACGTCTGCAGCGGCAGCAAATCAAGGAGCTGTGCACCAGCTTCGCCCCATTGTTCTCAGCCACCCCAGGACGGACTGAACGGGCATACCACTCCATTGACACAGGTAATGCTCACCCAATCAGAACCCCACCCTACCGAGTGTCTCCTCATGCCCAAGCTGCTATAGAACGGGAGATCCAGAACATGCTACAGATGGGTATAATCCGCTCATCTACCAGTGCATGGGCATCTCCAGTGGTTCTGGTACCCAAACCAGATGGGGAAATACGCTTTTGCGTGGACTACCGTAAGCTCAATGCTGTAACTCGTCCGGACAACTATCCAATGCCACGTACCGATGAGCTATTGGAAAAGTTGGGACGTGCCCAGTTCATCTCTACAATAGACTTAACCAAGGGGTACTGGCAAGTACCGCTAGATGAACCTGCCAAGGAAAGGTCAGCATTCGTCACCCATGCGGGGGTGTATGAATTCAATGTCCTTCCTTTCGGCCTTCGAAATGCACCCGCCACCTTCCAGAGGCTGGTAGATGGTCTACTAGCTGGACTGGGAGAATTTGCAGTTGCCTACCTCGATGATGTGGCCATTTTTTCTGACTCCTGGCCCGAACACCTACTACACCTGGAAAAGGTCTTTGAGCGCATCAGGCAGGCAGGACTAACTGTTAAGGCCAAAAAGTGTCAAATAGGCCAAAACAGAGTGACTTACCTGGGGCACCAGGTGGGTCGAGGAACCATAAACCCCCTACAGGCCAAGGTGGATGCTATCCAAAAGTGGCCTGTCCCACGGTCCAAGAAGCAGGTCCAATCCTTCTTAGGCTTGGCCGGATACTACAGGCGATTTGTACCCCACTACAGCCAAATCGCTGCCCCACTGACCGACCTGACCAAAAAGACCCAGCCAAATGCAGTTAAGTGGACTGATGAGTGTCAAAAGGCCTTTACCCAACTTAAGGCAACGCTCATGTCTGACCCTGTGCTCAGGGCCCCGGATTTTGACAAGCCATTCCTAGTAACCACGGATGCATCTGAGCGTGGTATAGGAGCAGTGCTCATGCAGGAAGCAACAGATCACAACTTCCATCCTGTCGTGTTTCTCAGCAAGAAACTGTCTGAGAGGGAAAGTCACTGGTCAGTCAGTGAAAAGGAATGCTATGCCATTGTGTACGCCCTGGAAAAGCTACGCCCATATGTTTGGGGACGGCGGTTCCAACTACAAACTGACCATGCTGCACTAAAGTGGCTTCATACTGCCAAGGGGAACAACAAGAAACTTCTTCGTTGGAGTTTAGCTCTCCAAGATTTTGATTTTGAAATTCAACACATCACAGGAGCTTCTAACAAAGTAGCTGATGCACTCTCCCGTGAGAGTTTCCCAGAATTCAGTAGTTAAAAAGTGTTCTTAAAATGTAGAAGTCTGTTAGTTATATACTTAGGAGTATATGTAAAGGTGTATGTGTTGTATTAATCTGTTTATTTTCAAGTTCTAGAAGGAAATCGCCGCCAGTGAGCTTCCCCACTGTCTGCAATTTGGGGGGCGTGTCATAAACAGATAGCTAAGGGTTAATGTCTCTTTCACCTGAAGCACCTGACCAGAGGACCAATCAGGAAACCGGATTTTTTCAACTTTGGGTGGAGGGAATTGAGTGTCTTTGTCTTTGTCTGCCTGCCTGCTTTTCTCTGAGCTTTGGAGAAGTAGCTCTACTTTCTAGTCTTCTGTTTCTAAGTGTAAGGACAAAGAGATCAGATAGTAAGTTCTATGGTTTCTTTTCTTTGGTATTTGCATGAATATAAGTGCTGGAGTGCTTTGATTTGTATTCTTTTTGAATAAGGCTGTTTATTCAATATTCTTTTAAGCAAATTGCCCTGTATTGTGTCATCTTAATACAGAGAGACCATTTGTATTTTTTCTTTCTTTTTATATAAAGCTTTCTTTTAAGACCTTTTGGAGTTTTTCTTTACTTCAGGGAAATTGAGTCTGTACTCACCAGGGAATTGGTGGGAGGAAGAAATCAAGGGGAGATTTGTGTGTTGGATCGCTAGCCTGATTTTGCATTCCCTCTGGGGGAATAGGAAAGTACTTTTTGTTTTCAGGATTGGGAACAGAGAGGGGGAGTCTCTCTGTGTAGTTTCACAGAGCTTGTGTCTGTGTATCTCTCCAGGAGCATCTGGAGGGGGGAAGGGAAAAAGGATTATTTCCCTTTGTTGTGAGACTCAAGGGATTTGGGTCTTGGGGTCCCCAGGGAAGGTTTTTCAGAGGGACCAGAGTGCCCCAAAACACTCTAATTTTTTGGGTGGTGGCAGCAGGTACCAGGTCCAAGCTGGTAACTAAGCTTGGAGGTTTTCATGCTAACCCCCATATTTTGGACGCTAAGGTCCAAATCTGGGACTAAGGTTATTACAAGGTCAGTGAGGAAGAAACAATCACAGTATCCAACATTCACTGCACCAAAGTTAGGAGGAGGAGTGAGAAAAAATTGTGAATTTGAAAGTTGAACTCAAAATCAAATGTTATTGGGTTCATGTTCTGCTTAGGAAAGATCCGGTGGTGGAAGGGGGAAGCAAAGAGAGGAAAGAGAGAGAGAAAAAAACAAAAAGAAAACTCCAGTAAAAATAGGATGACTGTGGTGGTGGTATTTACTGTGTATTTTCTGGTTTTCAGAAGTTGTTTTGCTGGTTACACTGTCCTGGAAGGGCAGAGAACACCACTGGGCAAACATAAGTCTACTTTTTGGTGCTGAAGAATATGGATGTATTTTTTAAATTTTAACACCACTTTAACTCTGGCCTATCTGGAGATGGCAAATGCCATCCACCTGCAGCAACTGGTGGGGGAACAAATAGCATGAAAAGCAAATATAGACGGGATGTAATAGAAGAAGAAATTGAGAAAAGGAATAATTCTAATGAAAAAAATATATATACAGAATATATATCCCACACACAGTCCCACAGTTTTGGCCAGGTCCCCTTATTTATGCCCACCTAGTATATGGGGCCATGTCTTTCTATCTCTACTGCATAGTACAGGCTTTTCCCATAGCCACTTCCCCTCAATCCTTTTGTGGTTGGATTCTATGGTTTTAGAGCTACTTGTCACCCTGAAAATGGCAGAAATCTTGGTATATTGGGGCCGTAGTCTTTAGATCAAAGGATGGCCAAAGCTATAATCCTTTTGAATGAACTTTTTCCTGACTTAAACATTGTGGAAAGTGTCACCAGGCCAACTGATACCACCCAGATCTGGATGCTAGCCTTGGACCACAAGCAAAAATCTCTATTTCCTACCCCCCCCCCCCCAAAAAAGTTGCCACTGAGCCAGTCTCCAACAATCTCTAACATTGCATATCACTGTCCCATGGAAACCCTTCCCTGAACTTTTCACCAAATACTGAGCTAAATATTCCTCCTTGTAAAGACTGCAGAACACTTATCAATTGTCATAGCGTGATTGATGCAATTTATAAACCCCAACACGATCTTGAACAAACAGAAAATAAATACAGAAGTTAGTGGCAAGAAAATAGAAGTTACAAGAACTCACAGAAACTGCTCTTTCACTTGCTGACTGGGAAAGATACATCTACTGCAACTGCAGGAGAGGCAAGAAGTCACCCCAAGTTCTCGCAGGTAGTTGCTTCAATATCCTGATCCTAGGCCGACCTATCACACTACCTATCACAAATCAGACCCTAAACTATAGGGGGGGTTAAGGATGCCTCTGCGTTTCCTCTTCGGAGACTCTGGCAAAAAATACCTACCTAGTGATTACTCTTATAGGGGAAGGGAACAGGACACACTGGCCCGGGACAGTTTATAAAACTATACTGGAAGTTTCAGTGTTAAAACACTCACATAGTAATGCACTGAAAAGCATTAATATCATCATCATCTCTTGCAGTCAGGTCACAAATATTTACCCTGCCTTGCTGAATTAAGTCTTAATAACCTTGTTTTTGGTTAATCTGTTGCACACTATGTATAGCTACATCCCAATTCTTTCACAATCCAAAGAAAAAGAAAATTACTTAAAATAGACAGGGATATGGTAATAATCCTGCTGAGCTTCATGGCGTATTCAGTTATCAATGTCACCAGCGGTTTAATAGAAAAATCAATCTAATACAGGTCTTTCTGGTTTGCTAAGAATAGTGCACAGCTAAGTAGGCATGCTGGCTTTCAATCTAACATGTCTTGTAGTTTCAAGGGGAGCCCTGTTATTGTTGATGATGATGTTTCTTCACAATCTAAAAGATTACCAAAAAAAAATTGACAATCGTTAGGCAGCTGGTGAGCTGTGACCACTATCTGTCACATTTTCCAGTATTGTCTCTGTCTCCTCGTGCTCCCTTGTCTGTCAGTATCCACCTGTTCTCTCTTTTTCTTATACCTAGACTGTACGCAGTTTGTGGTAGAGACCATCTTTTTATTGTGTATTTGCATAGCACCTAGAACATTGGGTTTCTGGTCTAACACTAGGTCTCCGAGGTGCTACTGTCATACAATAATAATGAAAAGAATGCTGCCTGTCATTATTAATTAATTCAACTTTTATTAACTGTTTACATAATAAATATAAAGAAAATGACAGCTGTTACAGGCCTTGTACAAGCAACTCTCCTTTGGGCCCTAATTCAGCAAAATACTTACACACAGTCTCCGTTTTAAGCATATGCATAAATGCTTTGCTGAATGGGAATGGATTTAAACACATGCTTAAGAGCTTTGCTGAATCAGGTCCTTGAAGAACACATATGACATGACCGAGAAGGACTCAGAAGATTTTTAAAATAAACAAGAAAGGCAAAAAAAGAGATGAGAATTAGGAAAGAGATATGGAGGGAGAGGGAATAATGTCAGGAATGGCTCACAAGGTCAGTGTTACTCCGCTACTCCACATCCAAACCATAGCAGCAAATTTTCAAAAGGCTGGGCTTTGGGTCTGCCATAACAGATACACATGCTATTTATGCCCACTGCGCATTTTCAAAGAAAGACACACATGGCATACGACATCAAAAATGGTAGCTGGTAGGAGGGGCATGGCCAAAACCTGCATCCAATAAATAATTTTCAAGCCAACACAACTGATCACATAGGTGCAAGTACATTGTGCCAAAATTTGCACTCAGTTGTCTGCAAGCCGTAAGCAGCCAGCACTCCAGCTGTATTGTATCACCTCATATACCCATCAGTTAATATAGGGCAGTGGAGGTAAACATGCACACAGATGCCCAATTTGTTGTGAGGTGAGAGTGGTGTTGGGCACTGGGAAATGTACTCGCAAACTGAAGTGCTGAATTTGGTCTAGAGTAATTTTGTCAATATCACACATCACAGTGACAGAGCTAGCATTAAAATGACGTATTCCTGGCTACTCAGACTATGCTCAGTTCAGTAGAGCGCACCAGCCACTGATATATTAGCTATTGTATAACCAGTCAAACTTTCTTAAAGTGTTTATGCAATGCAACTTCTGTATATAGTTTCTAGGCAGAATGCATTCTTAAACTGTCTAATGTTGAAGTTGGAATTGTGTTTATATACCTTTAACTGGATTTTTGCTCTAAATATTTTCTTCTTATTGTTATTTGATTGTCATCCACTATATTATTTTCATGTACACTCTTCCCACATTTATGTTGCCTAGCAGGAAAATTTGAAAGGGGTATTTCAATACCATTTAGGGATTTCAAAATAGAGTAGGAGGCTTAAAAGAATTTACTTGTGTCTGCCAGTTTCAAACCAGTTTAAAGTTTGCATGCCTTTATAATATATATTTATTATATATATATAAAAAATTCCTATGTACTGAAATAAATGCAAACAATATTTGGGAGCTAAATATGATTCAAATATTTAAAAAACCATAAAGCTCCTTCTTAGACTATAGAGTACATTTGCTGTTTAAAAGGATGCAACTGTTTCATATCAAATGTTTCTATTGATTCCTAGGACTTTGCCCGTACACAGATTTATACTTCATTTATTAAACCAGTTTAAACTGATGTAAATCCATGGAGACACTATAATTTCATTTAAAGAATGGTTTATTTTACACGTGTCCTAATTGATTGAAATAAGCTTGATTTAAACTTGTGTCCACGCAGTCTTTTCTACCAATTTAATTAAATTGGTTTTAAAATAACACCTTAATTTAAATCAGCACAACTCTGCATAGACAGTCCCTCAGATAAATGATACCACATTCACTGTGTTAGACAACATTAAGAACACTGAATTGCATTTCAAGCCTCAAATATGAGAAGTCAGTAATTTAAAGTAAATTAATATAAGCAAGGGTTACGCTGATTAAAGTACAATAATATTAGGAGTTCACACTGGGATAACTAGATTGATTTACTGGTGCATTGGTCCAGTTTAGACAAGGTTTTAGGCACCAATGCACGTGTGAGCAATTGTGCATTTTAAAAAGGTATCTATGAATTCTACATATTGATTCCGTTTCTTTAACTGTAATTCACGCATTTAGGGCTAGACTGTGGCACTGTCCCAGGAAAAATGAAGACTGCCTTCCTGCATACCAAGGGAGTGCATTTTGTTCCAGTCATTAGGCTGGCACAGAATGGTCTTCCCCCGGAGCACTAGTCCTATTCAAAGGGCTCATGCAGCAGTGTTTGGTGGCTTGTGTGTCAGAGAGTGCCTAGGGCATGCTGTGTTCCAGATTAGAACTGGGTGAGCAACAGAATTTTTTGGACTATTGGCAATTTTGAAAAGTCCAAAAAAAAAATTATGGTTATACAGCAAACAAAAATTTGAAGTTTTCAGAGAAACACGAAATCTGAAGATTTTTTTTTATTATTTTGGATCAAACGAAAAGCCATTTTTAAATCTGTCTGGATTTTTAAACATAAAATTACGGGGAATTCTTAAATAAAAAGTCAAAAGAAAAATGTTTCATTTTGAAAATGTTCAAGTTTCTCTAACCTCTGCTGCAGAAAGGGGTGAGAATCAGGGAACTGTACCATCTTCCTGGCAGCCTCCCCTGTATTATGCTGTAGCCAGCAGCTGGTCACAGCAGTGAATCTGGCCCTTCTCTTGCCATTTCATCAGTAATCTTGCCATATGGCAAAAGTCGACTGGAGTGATCAGAATTTCTTGGAGTCCTTGCATTCAATTTAGATTCTCAGTTTTGTATAGTTTACAAAATGTTGATCACCTTAGTTTAAGAGGGTTTTTTTTGTTTTGTTTCGTTTTTTATAAAGGTAAGCTCACTGGTTATTCCTGTGACTCGCTCTAGGGTATTTTATAAACACAGAGTATGAATAATCATATACATACACACTATATACACACACACACGCACACTTACTATTCCAAAATGATTCCAAGATCTAATATGATTTATCATGCAGTTCCATAAAGTATTTTTAAAGTGGACTAATGGCTTCTGTAGAACAAATTTAAGACTGACTTTTTACTGATGAAATCAATTTTTTTGGAAGCAGAGAATCTCAAATGATGCCTACCTAGATCCCAGAGATTCCACCAGTATGATGATATTCATAGAAAGGGCAGATAGAAATGCAATTTTAAAATGTCCATCTGGAGAAAATGTCATGATACAATCTTAAGACAGCTGTGAATAACAGCAGGCCTTTCATCTCCCTGCTGACATGTCCTGTTTTAAAGAAAATGTCTGAAACCCTTGAGCACAATCTACTTTGCATAAGAGACATTTTTTGCTCCAAGTTTTGCATGATCATGCAAGCTTGTAGAAAACAATCATTCTGTTATATGAAGGACTAAGGAGGACTGAGAGGAAGAAGTTTGATGTCACTACTGCAACTCTATGCCAGAAAGGATGAATGAGGACGAGGAAGAGTCAGAGAGAACAGAAATGGGCAAAGCTTAGGAAGAGAAAAATTAGTAAAATAAAGGACACAGATGTAACACATTTTTTAAGAAAGATTTGATCATTAAAGTGCTCTCCTTTATCACTCCCCCAAGTCCCGAATGCCCCCTGGCCACAATTTGACTAGAACTCTGCTAGCATGATTGTGGGGCTATCAGGCTTCTAGAAATGTTTCACTGACCAATGTGGTTTTCAGGAAAGTACCCTGTCCAAGAGGTTGTGTACCCAGAGTAGGGACAGCATTCAGAAAACAAATCCTTCCCACATTGGCCAAGCAAAGACCGCTAGAATCTTCTTTGCTCAGCCTCAGTGGGGTCTAAACCTTGATGGATATGCCCTATACGTCTTTATGTCTCTCTTCCTGTTAATCACCTTATGAATAAATTTTTGTAATGATAAAACATGTGCCTATATTTGCTGTAACACTACACCCCATTTTCTGTAATTTATTCCTTATACTATTCACAGTCCTGTGCTCCTGAATTTTTAAAGCATTTTGGAAAAAAGATTTATCATTCGAGCACCACTCCTCACTTCTAACCTTACCTTATAAAGCCATAATTTGACCATAAATTCTTTAGCAATTATAGCTACTCAATGGGCCAGATCCTCAGTGGCTGGTAAGCTGACATAGTGCCATTGACTTCAATGGAGCTACATCAAGAATCCGTTCTGAATCTATATCTACATTATTTGTGATCAAATTAATCATAAATTAAGCACTATATATGGTGGGTGGTCAAACTTACTGAACCTCCAAGCCGCCTACTACAATCTTCAGACATTTAAGAGCTGGGGATTTAGCCCCACTCCTGCTGAAGTCCCGAGCCCTAGCAGGTATGCTCTGTGGGTCTGAAGCCCCAAGACACTCTTCCCCACTGGGCAGAAGCCCCTACTCCACTGCCCTGCTGCAAGGCAGAGGTCCCAAGCTTCCCTCCCCCCAGTCTGGTAGGTGGAGAATGGGGAGGTCTCCACAAACCACACTTTAACTGTAAAAGAGCTGCATGTGTCCGCAAGCCACAGTTTGGCCACCCCTTTTGGATTACTTTCCTCAGATGAATTATTCTTAAATAAATACCAGATATAAGTAAAGAGCCCCCTATAGTTCTGTTTCTATAGAATTCCTGCCTACAGCTCTGCATTACACACTATTTTATTTCCATACTCTTTTCTCTGCTCTAGTTAAGCTTTTTTTTTTTTGACTGTTCCCTTTAGACTCAATTGAACCCCATTAGTGTGAATGGGAGTCTTTCCACTGACTTCAGTGAGACAGAAACATCCCACTCGAGCTCCATCACCTATTTCCAATATTAACCTTCCAATGTTAACACACTATGGGGCAGGGATTAGTTATTTGTTTGGCACTGTTCAGCTATGACAAAAGTACAATACATATTTACAGCACCATATTTATGATTAATAATAATCCATGGGTGAAAAATGCATAATCACTCTAAAAGTTACCAGGTTTCAGCTAGTGCTCTTTGGAATGGTTCAAACATTTTTTTTAAAATGGGTTATAAAGTTAAAAGAAGTTTTCTTTGCTTTTTTCTCTATGATTCAGAAGGGATGAAACAAAATTCAAAAAGGTAAAAATCATGAGAAGATGTGCTCTCTGATCTTCATGGTGGTAGGGCCCCTGGTACCACTACAGAAGGAAAGGAGTAATTAAATAACTCCCCCTGTACATGTGAAATTATTTCTATTCCTTTTTAATTCTGATATTCATCCATAAGAAGAATTATGAACTAAGGCAATATATCTTTTTAAAAGCACATGAAGGAACAGTCATTGATTTTATGTAACTTAAGATCCTCATCTTGCATTCAGAACAAACTTGGAGCTCTTTTTTTTTTTAAACTGCATTTCTTCTCTTGCAGGCAAAAAGCAGTGCTGTTCAAATATTGCCAATAAAACAACTCTTTTACACTTTTGAAAAGGTAAGGTACTCTAAGTAACTTTCAATTCTCTACTGTCTCTCTTTTGGTATATATGTTATGGTTTGTGTCCACATTAAAAAAATTATGACTCATGGTTATATCTGGGTATCATTTGTGTTAATTTAATGCAGTGATATTTTGTTGCCTAATTATCAGAGCTGCTCAAATTATACAGTGAAAATAATTTAATTAATTAATTTTGGGGAATAAGCTAAAGAATATTTTTTTATCATTCATCATTATAAAATTTACAAATTTTAAATAATATCTTCACATTTGGCCACTTCTATTAATGAGGAACCAAGTGCAATAAGTAGAGTCAAGCTAGAGACAGAAATGCAAGCTCCCAACAGAACTCTGGAACAGAACTGCTTGGGAAATAGTTACTAATCCTGTAAGAATTTTCCAAGATTTCAAAACATTTTCCCATCCCAAATTGGGAAAATAAGTCAATCTCAAAAATTTTCCCAGCCAAAAATAATTTGGATCAGATCAAAATATCTCATGTTTGTGAAAAAAAATTGTTTTGATTGACCTTTTTTTATTTTTACTTTGTAACCGTAAGTTACATTTCAAAATGAAAAATCATTTTGAACTGAAAAATGAAAATCAACATGTAGGACTTTAATCGAATCCTCCTCTTCCTCCTAACTTTGCAGGAATCAGGATTGAGTCTTAATTACAGAAAGAGACACAGTAGGTGAGGTTATATCTTCTATTGGACCAACTTCTGTTGGTGAGAAAGACAAGCTTTCGAGCTACACAGAACTCTTCTTATTTACACAGTTGTCTGTTTTATTCCAGATTTCTTTTAAAGCAAATTAAGATGAAAAACATACTTGTGATTCAAAACCAGTTACAGTGAAATTAGTGCAATTCACTAATGAATCCTGACCAACAGGGACTAGATCTAGAGTAAATTTATAATGAATCTCTTTACAACAGATTCAATTTACTTTGACAATGTTAAACCACAAACCTGTTAAATTAAACAGTAGCTGCTGGGAATGTACATTAGATACCATTAAAACTCAGCATTTCCTAATGGTTACCATAACTTTGAAGTCTCTGAGATACCACAATATTTCTGTACACTAAATAAGGAAATGCCATGTGCTTTTCTTAAAAAAATGCTGACTATTGTAGAGTAAGAACTTTTCTAATGGTAATTTCTCATTCACTTTAGAAGAGTTTGTTCAATTTAGCCAAAAGTCAGAAATGCAGATTAAAAACCGGATGCCAAATTTTGAGCCTGATTGTTCTCTCTCCCCTTTAAAAAGCAGGAGAATCATGTAGACTGAGCTAGTCTGCAAACCCTCTATCATCTCCTCATAGAAATCTGTCCTAAGAACAATTCCTTCCCAATGCTCACAAGAAACTGTCCAATCAAGCTACTGAATGTATTAAAATATATACTTACTCCATCATACTGTACACTTGTCTTTGCCGAATAACCACATCATCTTATTGATATTATCCCTGTCCCTCTTCCATTACTCTTCTCTGCTGCCTTATTACTCAATTATTTGCATCAAGTCTGCAATTAGTCTGTAAACAGCTTGGTAGGCAGTGATCATGTCTTTTTATTTGTATAGCATGCTCTTGGGCTTTATTAGTATTGTATATTAAATACAAACAGTGTATATTAAATGCAGTGTATAGGATATTGCAATTCCATAACATCAATAATTCCTGCTGCTTCTTCCTGAAGGTAAGATCTCTTGGACTACATTCATAGAATATCAGGGTTGGAAGGGACCTCAGGAGGTCATCTAGTCCAACCCCCTGCTCAAAGCAGGACCAATCACCAACTAAATCATCCCAGCCAGGGCTTTGTCAAGCCTGACCTTAAAAACCTCTAAGGAAGGAGATTCCATCACCTCCCTAGGTAACCCATTCCAGTGCTTCACCACCCTAATATCCAACCTAAATCTTCCCCACTGCAACTTGAGACCATTACTCCCTGGTCTGTCAACTGCTACCACTGAGAACAGTCTAAATCCATCCTATCTGAACCCCCCCTTTCAGGTAGTTGAAAGCAGCTATCAAATCTTCCCTCATTCTTCTCTTCTGCAGACTAATTAAACCCAGTTCCCTCAGCTTCTCCTCATAAGTCATGTGCTCCAGCCTCCTAATCATTTTTATTGCTGTCTGCTGGACTCTTTCCAATTTTTCCACATCCTTCTTGTAATGAGAGGCCCAAAACTGGACACAGTACTCCAGATGAGGCCACATCAATGTTGACTAAAGGGGAATGATCACATCCCTTGATCTGCTGGCAATGCTCCTACTTATACAGCCCAAAATGCCATTAGCCTTCTTGGCAACAAGGACACAGTGTTGACTCATATCCAGCTTCTCATCCACTATAACCAGTAGGTCCTTTTCTGCAGAACTGCTGCCTAGCCATTCGGTTCCTAGTCTGTAGCAGTGCATGAGATTCTTCCATCCTAAGTGCAGGACTATGCACTTGTCCTTGTTGAACCTCATCAGGTTTCTTTTGGCCTAATCCTCTAAATTGTCTAGGTCCCTCTGTATCCTATCCCTACCCACCAGTGTATCTACCACTATTCCCAGCTTAGTGTTATATCCTTGGGGGCAACAGTTTTAGGAAAAAATCATTGGAGACAGAGAGAGCTGTAAACCTTGAAGCAGCCATTTTATTGCCACTCACAGAACTAACCAACAGCCAGACAAAACTGGTTGTGCTATCCCCTAATAATCTAACTAAGTTGCCATAGCAACACAAGATTCTATTACCACAACAACCAAATACACAACAAGTGTCATCTGCAAACTTGCTGAGGGCACAATCCATGCCATCCTCCTGATCATTAATGAAGATATTGAACAAAACCGGCCCCAGGCCTGATTCCTGGGGCATTCCACTTAATACCAGCTGCCAACTAGACGTGGAGCCATTGATTGCTACCCATATGCCATTATGAGCTCAGTTACACTGATGTGAATCTACACAAACTCTATGGAAGTCAGTGTAACTGAGATCAGAATCCTGGATGCTTGTTACGGGTAGATTTCTCAACAGTTTGAGTAACTCCACTGCTGCATGTATTTCATCTGATACTTCACCTATCCTATTCTAGGCTTCAAGAGTGGATTCAGATTCAGTCCTGTAATTGAAACTGAATAGGGGTGAGCACTTAAGCTTTGCAATCATACAGAGGTGATAGACTACCTATAGCAACAAAAAGCATTATCTATAAAAACAAGTAACAGCAGTTAAGCGGCAAATGAAAAATTGGCAGATGAAAGTAATTTATTTTTTCATAGATTCTGTGTGACTAGCCTGATAATAAGGGTCCAGATGCATCATATATTTTTGTAGAAACATGTACAGCAGGTGAAGTTGTTATGAAATGTCATTGACTAGTGTCATTATCTGGAATTGTCATGGACTCATTGCACAATTTTTCACATCATTCTTTGTTCGTCTGTTATATTTGCAAAGCTTCTTGCACAGCATGTGTACCTTACCACTATGAGATAGTCAGAAAACAGGAATGTTAGTGAACCTGCTGAATGATATTCTGTTCTAAAAGTAAAGAGATACCAAACCCTGTTACTTATACAGGAACATATTGTTGAAATATCTAGATACAATGTTAAAATAATGTCTTATTACAATATTACAGGAACATAATTCATAAATAACAAATACTCTATTATGTTAAAAAGCTACAGTTTAAGTTAGTCTTTTATAGAACAAAGCATCTAAAAAAAGCACAAGAAATCTGAAACTGCAGAGAACAGTAGAAAATTAAAACACATTTTTCATTGTAATAAGATTGATTTATTGTGATTTGACTCATTACTTTTTGATCAATTGCAAAACCCCGATAAATGCCTTCATTTAAACGTTGTAAATACCATTATGCAACCTTTTTTGTAATTTCATATTCATACTTCTCAACTTTATTTTACTAACTAAATTACAGTCTTGAGCAAATTTCAAGAATTCAGTGAGAAACATGGCAGGGTTAATTGTACTAGTGGGAGAACGATGGATTTTTTTTTTGGTTAGCCTGCAATTGCAAAAACAAGTTGAGTGTTCAAGGTTGAACCAAAAATACATTTTTAATAAAATTTTCAATTAATCAAAAAGTAAAAAAAAATGAATCTGTCAATTAAAAAAATGTTTTAATTCAGGTATTCTGCCAAAAACAAAGGAGGACCAGATTCACAAAATGCTGGTTGGGGAGAATAAGGCCTTCCCTTACATGAATGGCTAGGGCACACTCTTAGGATGGGGAGACCCAGATTTAATTCTCCCCTCTGCCTGATGTGAAGAAGGGATTTATGATTTAGGAACACAAGTCTCATTGATGTCCAATAAGAGCTGTGCTCCTAAATCACACAGCTGCTTTTGAAAATCCCACCCAGTAAATGAGACTAGTGCTGCTAAGTTATTCAGGGGCTTCTGAAAATCCCATTCAAGAACTTGAATGAAAGATGTCCAAACACTTTTTAAAAAATCTAATTCTAAACATTATTTCATCGCTGATTGGCAGAAATCAGTTGGACCTTTTCAATACTAAAGCTCTGTTGTGTCAGGTAAAGAGAGTTCTCCAACTTTTCCTAATAGGAATAATCAGTGTGCCCTGGCACTGGAATACAAGGGGGTGTCTATAAGCAAATCTCACCTTAATAGGATTAGTTACTGTGCTGGATCTAAAAATGCATGAGTAGACATATTAAAATATTCTAACCTTTTAGATGAACCTATTCTATTGATGGTAACAATCATTCTGTTATTCTCAGAGCTTGAATTATTCTAAAGCCATGTGATACATATTTTGACATGAATAAATTGTTGAAGACAAGATGTAAAGCCAGAGCCAGAGATTTGGGGGAAAGTTTTTATCGCATGAGAATACCATAGTTGTGGTATTCAAATACCAAGATCTAGTTTCAGGTTGATTAACCAGGACTACCTCCATTACTAGGAATACTTGGTTATTAAGGTTATCACCAAACCTGTAAAATAATATGGCCTTACACGACATACTTGATAACTCAGGAGGACAGTAGGAAACTACAATTCTAGGATTTGAAGAACATGATTTTCCTTCTTCAGCTATGACTTATTCATTCACCTTACATTGTATTATGCTGCATTTTTAAGATGCCTGCTCTGAACTTTGAAAAGGTAATGAAGTTATAGGATGCATTCATCAAGTTCTTGGAAAACTCCCGCTGATTAGTAAGTGCCTACCCATTTAAAAACAAAACAAAAAAAAATCCCACAAGAACACACACACAGAAAGTTCCTGGGAACATCCTAGTCTGAAATCATAAAAGTCACCAGTTCCCACTGAGTTTCCTGAGAGTACCAAGCACCAGAATTGATTACTTTCCTGTAACTAACAGCTCTAGAGAAGTAAAGGAAACCTGTGCAAGAAACTGTCCCAACTATATGCCACTTCATGGAAGAAGACTTCAGTCCATCATTGGTCATTTGGCTAAAAAGTATCCTCCAACATCCTTTTCTCTTATGAAACAAAAGTTGTGGGACAAATACATACATTAGGATTGGAAAATATTGTGCTGTGAGGAGGCTAACTTCTTATAAACAAAGTCTTGAATTCATCTCATCTACTACAATAGGAACAGTTATGACCAGGTAGCAGAAGATTAATCCTGTAGGGAGGGCTGTGTTTTCATTGTCATTTGCCCCTAGTTTGTACCAGGAATAAGCTTTAAATTCTGTCCAGGGATTTACAAGACCTTCACCAGTGGAGGATGCCTTAAGAATGTACTTGAGGAATGAAGAATCCTCCACCAGTCCTGCCCCATTTTGGGCTACACCCATCAGCTCTAGGTCCCCATATATGGACATTTTTATCCATGAACCCCTCCAAATGGACCTCACACATAATGCTGGGTTCTACTGACAGAACCCAGAGAGTTAATAGATCCCAAGACTTCCAGTTCAATCTACTACAACTGTGCAGAAGATTTGTTACGAAAGTTCTCTTGCAAACTCTAAACCAACTTCCTGATCCCTCATGTTTATTAAAAAGATTTCTTAGGTACTTGAACCTTTCAAGGATCCTGGTGCCAATTTATAGTTTTACATGAAATCCATGTGAAAATCATGACTTTTCATGGTTTTGACATGGTAGTTAATGGTGCCATTTCAGATATGGGAGTGTGCAAAACCTCACTGAACAAGGCCAAAAAAATAAAAGCTTCTTAAGAATCCTGTGAAAAGAGCCATGAAGTTTCACTTAGTCCTATAGCTTACCACAATTGATCAAGGCCTACCATGAAAAAAAGTGTGTGTGTGTGTATGTATATATATATATATATATATATATATATATCTGATACTGAACTAGATTACCTTTCTTTCCCCCTTCAGGGGCCTCCTATACAATGGAATTCAAAAGTCTTGTCAGCTTCCTGCAGGAAAAGAAAAAAAAAATCACTCTTGAAATATTTTTGTTTGAACTTCAGCTATTTAAACTGTTCATTTTAAGGGGTCCTTTACATATTAGAGCAAATGTAAGGTCAATTTATCAAAGTGAGTTAGAATACATTAAATATTCTTAATCATAATTAAGCCCTAAATGACATGTGAGATCAATGTGATTGCTAAGAAAACATGATGAATTACTTTATGCTACCATCTAGATATTTAAGTATTGGGATATTAGTAGCGTGTGAAATATTTTATGGAGCATTGAGAATTATTTTTCTAGAACAATAGGTATAATATTGCCATGATAATGAGTGTATAGAAAGAAAAAGGGAGAAGGGCAATTACTCATCTTTTTTTTTTTTTTTTTTTTTTTACAAATGCTATACTAAATAGTGTATGCTGTCAGTAGAAAGCTGGAACTGAACATTCAAGTAATTAGAAATGAAGCTTTCAATGGAAAAACAAAATTTTATACTATGTGATTACACTGCAAAAATAATCTGCAGTGATTGAATTTTAATGTTCCGGATGATGAGGAGAATTTCAGCATGCATACTGCCTGTCTGAAGCAGTGCTCCAGAGCATAAAGTCTTCGCTGCTTATTTCAAACAAGAAAAGAATTAGGGAGATAGCATGGTGGAATGGATAGAGCTGGTTGTAAATTTTCTGCCAAAAAGATTTTTTTCCACTGGAAAATCTCAATTTGTCAAAAACAAAACTGTGCTTGGGACAGTGCTGCTTTTGACAAAACTCCCAATTAAAAAAAAACAACATCCAAAAGAGAACTTTGAATTTGTTCAAACATCCCATTCTGATATCTTTTAAATGAAAAGTTTCATTTTCAATCTGAAACAAGTTTTCACTTAGAAGTGTTAATTTACACTAAAAAATGTTTAAAAGTTTTAAGTATCAAAAATCAAAACTAAACATTAGGATTGACCTGGGTTGTTTTGTTTTTTTTTGTTCCAGAGGGGAAAGATTTTTAGTCTCTCAAATTCTTGCATGATGGAAAAACCATTTCTCCCAGCTGTAGTAGTAGATAGGGCACTGAGATAGAAGTCCAGAGAACTAACATATCCCAGATATGCTAGAAGCCTGCGGTGTGACTTTGGACAAGCCACTCTCTGTGTCTCTATTTCCACTCCTGCCAGCCGCCTGTTTATCTATAAACAGCTCAGGGTGGTGATTGTTTCTGTGTTTGTACTGCACTTAGTACAATGAAGTCCCCATCTTAGTTGAGGCCTTGTCACAAAGAGAACTCCCTTAGCCCAGATTTCTCTTTGCAAGGAGTCCTCACAAACTCTTATGTAAATTCACCAGAATACTTTATTTACAGTGCTTTATGCAGCTTCATATCTCACCACCTTAGGACTTTTCCCAAGCAACACTGAACCCTCATGTCACAGGGTCTGGGAAGAGTAATCTCACCTCTGAGAACCTGAACTGCTTTGCCCTTCTTTCCAGCCTTCCCCCTCTTCCTTCCAGTCTTATTTAAAAGTCTGCAGCTGATGAGCTGAATCCCCTTGTTAACTGGTTAGTCAGCCAGCCATAATAAATTATCTCTTAATTTGGCCCATGCAGGCACTCTTACAAAGTGCAGTATAGTGAACAAGCCCTAGGCTATTTCCACTTTGTTACAGGTTTCTTGATACTCCTGTAATATAAATAATAATTTGTTTTCAAAATTTGCAAAATACTCTTCTTTTGCCTTCAGAGTAAATTTGATGATTTTCAGGCCAAGCCAATTTTCCATTGTGAACTTAGAAGAATCAATAGGAGAATAGGAGATGAGCAGTCAGTAATAAAAGTGTGTTGCAATCATAATATCTGTAGGTAAGTGTCTAACCTGGAGACAGAGTACTTGGTGCTTGGTTTTGATTTTTTGGCTCAGGTATCAATGTAGATCTGTAGTAGTTGTGAGGAAGAGGGTTTAACAAAAGGCTTTGCCTTTAGCATGTTGCTATTTCATACTGTGTTTTCCTATACACAGCATGTGCATTTTTTAAATAAATTGTTTCATTTACAAAATATGTAATGCAAACTAGAGCATTACATATTTCAGAGAGCCACAAACTTATTTCCAATCTGATCCTTATAATACAGTTTTTATCAGTGGTCCCCAGAAGAAGATTTTTCAGATAGGAACATATTTAGATACGCCAGGCACAAATCTACATTCTTTGATTTATGTGCATCAGAAGCAGTTTTGGTTTTTCAAACCAGTTAAATGGTGATCAGCTAGAATGACTGAGTACATAGTTTCTCAATTGGAAGGAATTCTGGTAACTCATGCAACTTGCTTGAACACAAGTTTCCTTAGCAAAGCCATAAATGGTGTTTAAGTGGTATTCATTTATGCAGTAACTTACTTTCTCATTTCATTTAGATATTTCCATATTTGAGATTCTAGGAGCTTTGGAGGGGGTGGGGGGTTAAGCCAACCATACATAACCACTTAGAATCATTAAATCTCCACTGGGCACTAGTTCCCCATTTGTAAAATGTGTTTAATAATACTTTACTCCTTTAAAATATTTTGAGATCTATTGATGAAGAGTGCTATGCAAGAGCAAGGTATTAATTATTCTGCTTATAAAACTTCCATTTATCAATAATAAATAACTAACCAAATTTACAGGAATAGTCTAGGATTTGATGTGGGAAACATTTTAAACTCCATTTTAACTCCATCCAGGATAGCAAGATGGGTTACTTAGCACTGGCTTGTGCGTTGTCTGCGAAAATTAACTTGTATTTCAAAATATCCAATTATCACAGACATCAGATTTGTAACTATTTTATTTAAGCTAGAAAACATTTATAACTTTGAAATTTTCTAACTAAATCAGAGTTAATCCTTTGGGTTTTGAAAAAAGTGACATTTAGATATGCCAAGCCTAGTGCAATATAAATTAGCAAAATTTAATTACAGAAGAAGTTTACAGTGCTTTGCTCTGCAAAATATTATCATTAGCAAAATATAACACATTGTGATTTGCCAAATATCCCAGTTACACTTGGATAACGCGACCTACTTTTTTTTGTCAGAAACTGTTGTGCTGTTAAATTTCCTCTAAGCATAAGTAAATTCTGAATATCTAACATTTACCATAGAACATCCTTGAAGCAACTATTTCACATCCAAAATGATTCTATTTAAAAATAATCATAAACCTACAAACATATGGTAATATAACTGCAAGCACAAAACACAAGTCCATAATAAAAAGAAAAAAAGAATAAATTATATATCTTGCACTCAAATATCTACATTGGAAAGGCAATTATATACTATTGTTGTAATTCTATAAGCAGAGATGACTGAATACCAAAATTCTCCATAGCTGTCTCTACCCACTGGATGGAAACAAAGGCAAAAGATGTATTCTAGGGGGTAGATTTTCAACAATGCAAAGATTTATCTGCATGACTGAGTTCAGGTTGGGGTGATTCCCCTGCTCATACATGCATATTTGCACTAGCCTTCCCAAAATAGCATGAGAATAAATAGCAGAGTAGCCATAATAGCATGGATAGCAGCAGTAGAGGCATGGCTGAACCATGCTGAGGACATGCCAACCTGAAACCAGTGAGTATGTACCTGGCACACCTTAATCATGCATCTTGCTAGTACTACTAGTACAATCACAGCTGCACTACTATTTATGCTCACACTAAATAGTACCCCTCAATGATATTTGAAATACTGCAGTATTTCCCTCCATTACTGTGACATTGACTTCTGCCAGCTATCCTTGCCTCTGACATTTTCTTGTATGCCTTCATGCTTTCTCTCCTACTGTTTTGAACATGTGAGAAAAATCTTTCAAATTACTTACATTTTTTTTTATTCTCCTTCATGTCTCTAAAACTCATTTCTGCCATTATGTTACAAAGAAACTGACATCTGACAGTGACTATGCAGGTGAACTGAGACTACTGCCTATTATGGAAAACATCCTTATATATTGTTCTCATTTTCTACCCACTTCCTATGATAATCTTTTTCATCTGCCTCTTGCATTTTGCTACTAACCTAGACTGTAAATTCTCTGTACAATGCCTAGCATTATAAAATCACAATCCCTCACTGGGTCCTCTATTATAAAACCCTATTTTTATTTTCCTATGATTTTGCCAAATATTAATCATGCAGGCTGCAATTTTCCATGCTGAATATCTGCCTAAGGATGAATATTATTAGAAAATTCTAGCCAAAACAGTTTAATCATTTCTGAGAATGTGGCTAGGGAAAAATATGTTGTTTTGCCCATGTCAAAAAATTCTGGTGACCTTTTCTTTGAAAAAGCTCAAGTACATCCTTGCTTTGGAGCAGAGACTTTAAATTTGAAAAAGGATGGTCATTTTGTCAGGGCAGTGTCTTTGGCAATCCCTGAGAAAATCTGCCCAATTTGGTCAACTTAAGCTTTTGAAAAAGCACATTTTGCACATGCTTGGCAGAGACTTGCTAGAGCTTACCAGCTAAAATCTGCAAAGATTCCATCTTCACTGAGTATGCTAGAGTTTCTCACAGCTCCGAGTGCTGACCAGACTGCAAATGCACCATCCCCACAGAGCGGATGAGCATACTCCGTCCCTGGGCTAGACACCAAAATTGAGATGAGGAAGGAGGGAAAGGAATAAGTATATTGAAACAAGCTGGCATTGAAGGGGCAGAGCAAAATTGTGACTTGGCGAGAGGTGTGGTTAGGACTAGCTGGACAAAGACTGGCAGCCAGGGGGTACACTGGGAATTGGTGAGGGGAGACTGGGAACCAATTGGCTAGGAAAGGGGAGAATAGGACTGGGAAAAGAAGCCGGTGTGGGGAAGAGACAAGATTGGGACAGGGATAAGTTGGAGAGGGTGGGACAGAACTTCAGGGAAACAGGCAGAAGAGTCTGTATTCGTTAGAACATACTCCCCTTCAGACTCTGAAATGGAACCCCAGATTCCTGAATCTCATTATTCTTCTGCTGGCAGCAAATATCTGTGAAACCCACTGGCAAAGTGAGTATGTCATCCCCTTCTAGTGCTGGTCCACGTAGAAAATGACAACCTACTGGGGTGATCAGTTACTCCATTAGATCAAGCAGCATAGGTCTGTGCACTGGAGCTAAATGTTCCAACCTTGCTGAGGAAACACATGGCATCATACTGATGGCCACATGATGGAATTTGTTTTTTCAGTATGCTTTTTTTCAAACCTAGGAAATTACATCAAAAAAACTACCTCAAAAGATCATTAAGGTTGCAAAATCAAGCATTCAAAAGTTAGGAAATGCCAGAATTAAGGTTGCTTGAACAACCTTAATTTGATCCCCTTATGTGTATGCATTATGATACAATCTGTAAACATTTGATTATAATATTTTATTTTTTCTCCCGAAGACACTTGCTTCATCCATTAATAGCAATCATTGTATTTTTAGAATAGCCTATAATCAGTCTCTCATTTGTATGTTCTTTGCTAAACAAGTGAACTGTCTCTAAGTCATTTGAAGTATCCAGTTATCAGATACCATCTGGAAGAGCTGATCATTTAAGTCCAAACTCAACATGCAGGTACTAACCTAGTTGATGTTGATTTCCTATTTTAACCAATCTGATGTGGCATAACCTGAGTTTCTTTCATTGGGATCCAAACCCTCAAAAATTAAATCTCCTAACATTGTGTTGTAACAGCATGGTGTTATGGCTTCTTAAATTATTTACAGTTGCTTGATAAATTTTGGACTGTCATCTCAACAGTCTAACTGTTATGCTGATTCTTTCTTCTCCTCTGCCTACTCCCAATGCCCTTTAGTAGCATACGTATAATGTGCAGGAAATTCATTTAGCACACAACTTATTCCAGTAGAAAATACAATACAAAATCACCGTAATAATATGACCCACTTTTCTGTTTAATCCTTGAATGAGCAGTGCCATTAACTTTATGCATAATACTTGAAATGCAGAAATATCAATGCCAATGGCATGAAACTACCAAACATTCAATTATGCCTAAGTATTTGTTAAAATATTGCATTCTATATTGTTATATCTTTTTAAACAAAGTCCCAAATAGGTGTGTACAATGTTTTCATACTTTCAAATAGTGCAGTAGTAATTCTAATAGTTCTTGAGCCATGAACTCATAGAGCTGGGACTTTCAAAGTATGAAATTAAAAAATGATGGAAAAACAATATTTATGCAAATTAGAATTATCTTGGGGCCTCTGTAGACTATTACTTTATGAGATTACATAAAGAAGCTATTCCAATGTGAGTCTACAGAGGCCCAATTCTAAGTCAAAATGAAATTAATATAATATCAATAGAAGTTTTTCTACCAATAAAAATAAATTAAACACAAAAACTAGATACTATATAAAATCTGACTAATACAAAACTAAGGAGATAAATCTCACCTAATCTCCATTTTAAGACTCCTCTCCTCTCCTTTCACCTTGCCCCAGTTTAGGATCTGATTCAGTAAAGTACTTTAAGCACATGTAAAGTCCATCGCTGTTCAGACTATTATCACTAAGCATGTACTTAAATCCAATTATTTCAATGACATTTAAGCATGGGATTAAAACTAAAAACTTGCTCAAGTGCTCTCCTGAATAGAGATGCTTTCTGAATGGGGGCCCCAATTCTTTTATTCCTAGGCCTATAAAATTGGTTTGTTTCTGAGACAGTACTATCAAAATGAAAAGTGCTCTGCTTCCAATATTGTTTATTATAGTGAGCAGCCAATCAGACATATAAATACATATTTATCATAGGAGGACTTAAAACAATGTGGTATTTTAGATACTATGGTTTCTTTCTGCCCTTGGATGTATGTTCTATTCCCATTGAAACATGCACATCCATGCAAACAGCCAATAAATCTTACTTTCTATAATGTATGTAATATAGCTATAGTGATGAACAAAATAATAACAGATACATAACAGAACAATTTAAAATGAAATATTTTGCAGATGTGCAGGTAAATATGAATACTGTATGATCTTTAATCACATTTTCCTAGTCATAAAATCCTTTTAATTAAAAAAAAAAGTCTATCATGGAATGTCTGATTTTTAAAAAATAGCTTCAGGAATGTCCCAGGTTTCTAAATACATTGATGTGAAGTGTGCTGTGCTAATGCACAGCATCCTTTTTCAAACAACATATTATAGCACTTCCAGCAGGTACATGCTGAACCTGGGTGTTTGAACATATCTCCAAAATTAGTTTCATACTTAGCCTACAGCACACACAAATGCTGCAGAGACAGACAGAAGCTGAAGGATTTGAAAAGACTAAAACTTTGTGACTGTCATAAAAAGACGAACCCAAGCTCTAATAGTATAATTTTTAAGTGAAAACATGCTTATTTCTGCATTTTCACTGAGTAGCAATTTAAAGAGTCTATTACATAATCCAGAATCAGCAGGATGATAGACATTCCTCTAGTAAATATAATAAATTACAAATGCAAAGCTAATTATAATCACTCCAGATGGTATCATTTGACAAAATTCACATTGAAACTTTTTTCCAAATACTAAATCTTGTAATTCAAAGAAAACCCTTAAAGGCAGTCAAAACTTTCAATTATTCTTTCATTTGCTTTAAAGTTTTTTTAATTAAAATAATATTCAAGAATTGAATGCTGAATTTCTTATTTGGAAGTATTTGTTCACAAGTTGAATTTCATTGATGTCATTGGTATCTCTGCCTGAACAAGACTAGAGGAAATACTGAAGAATTTGAATTGTCATGCAAGCAATGTCTAAAGAACAATGTACAGACAATACATGGCAGTATTCATCAAATAATAATAGAATGATTTGGCCTTGTTAACCTTTGACCAATGACGTGTTCTCAGGTGATCAGGTAAATAATAATTTATATCTTACAGTTAAGATGCTCACCAAATTAGTGAAAATGAAATTAAATCTATAATACAAGTAGGAGTAAGCAAAGAAACGTAAAGATTATTTCAAAATAGGCCTAGCATTTAACGTGAAGCTTAGTAGTAGTAATAGTTAGTATAAGGCCACATTAGGCCTAATATACATTAGTATAAGTAACCAGCTTTGAATCAGAAGATTTAGTCATATATATTTTGTGTCAGGCTGTTTAGACCACAAAGGCTTTATTTAGCCAGACTACTTTAACCACATAGCTGATTCTCTAGATAATCTGTCCAAATACTTATGAAAATAGTCAGATCCCAAAAAATGGATAGCAGGAATGACAAATATGGACAAGAGGCCATAACATAATCAAATATAGTCTCAGAAATAGGTGGGTGGTGCATAAAAGGGAATTGAATCCAACCCTCTGAGGGATCAGGATGGCTGCATGATGAACTTACGTTTGTCTCGCCTTAAGGAGAGTCCTGCAGATTCAAGAGTATTCACGATATGGATTTTGCTGTTCTTCTGATCTTTTTCTAGTTCCATAATTTTGTTTATATTACTTGTGGTATTAATAAAACTCATGCAGTCTTTGTGTGTCTTTCCAATCATCTTCTTCATAATTAATCTCTGGGTACCAAAGAATGAAACTGTTATTAGTATAACAAGTGCATTTTGCTCCCCAAAGTAATCAGAAGGCTACAGACTTTAACATTTTGAAAGATTCATTAGGAATTAGCACTCACTAAGTTGAAAGCGGGGCAGGGATTGGATTTTTCCATAGCATAATGAAATGAGACAAGAAGCCTAACTTTAAAAAAATACTGTAAAATATTAGGGGTTAGTTTTAGACTGTTTTGTACCCTGATACACAATCTAAAACAAGATTCAAGCAAGGGAGTACTCTACCTTTGATAATGTCTTTGCTCATTTGCATATTACTGATATTGAAAAAGTACTAAAAGCGATAGGTATTGCTAAATGATAGCTGATATATAAATCCAATTCCTAGTGGATAGGTATCCAAATTACAGATATACTGTGAACTAGTGCACAAAATCCATCATAGTGCTTGCCATTAATTAGCATCCTCTTGGTAGCCTTAGAGAGGCCAAGGACTGAATAGGAATGGAGATTGAAATATTCTGTACCTAAAAATGTTCCGTCTGCTTCAGGCTTAAAGCACAATGACAGGATTGTGGGGAACTTTTGATTCAAAAGCCAGTGCCGTACCTATTCTATGGATCGATTGAGGGCTTCAGGCCCCAGAGCTGTCAACATGGCACCTTTCATTAGCGCAGCATTCACTTTAAAGAATTAAAATATATTTTCAATTTCAACCGTAGAATTTGTTTTGTATTAGATCTTAAATACATTAAATCAAAACAGCTTAAGCAAATAGAAGGATATAATGGTCATCTACTAATGTGCATTGTCTGATATATAATAGAGGACAGTAGTATTTTCAGTCATGTTTCTCTAGGTAAATGTTACATTTAAAAATCAATTGCATGATGTAAAACTGAACACTATAGGTTGGATTCTAGTAAATGTATTAACTCAAATATTACCATTGGCTTCTAAGGGACAACACCATCAGAGGCAACCTTATGGCTGTGTGAAGTCTATAGCTTTAGGATTCCTGTTTTATACCTTAATAGCATCCCAGGTGGTCTCAGCTTTCATCTTACAGTCAAGTTTCTAGCCCTTTTCTGGATGAAGATTTGTTTACATTATCAAGACTATCTCTACTTAGGAAAGTTTTTCACTGTTATTCTTAAAGACCATCAGTTATTCAGGACTTGCTTTTGGGACCTACAAAATCCATACTCATAAATACATTCTAACCAATTTGCTGGGCTGCCACTAATAGTGCCAGAGCTACCACAGCTTCCTTCCTGGCCACTGACTATCTGCTTGCAGCTGAACCAACTCTTGTGTTTGATGAATAATGTTACTTAGGACTAGCCACAAGGAGGAAGAGATTATAGCATGAAATACAGTATGTCCAAGTGGATAAAATGCTGGACTGAGAACATGATATCCATGTATTTAATCCCAGCCCTCTCACTAACTTCCTCTGTGGTTTTAATTAAGTTATTTAACTTCTGTCTCAACATATCCATCTTTTAAATGACAATAATGCTTAACCTACAGTACCTTACTGATAAGGGGTTTACAGCTAGCTAATATTTGATCCAGAGCTACAATACATGTACAAACAAACATTTTCCAAATACACACTGCCCATGCTGATCAGGTGAACCACTCCTTGACATTTTTTTTCAAAATGTCAGTAACTCTTCAGTGATCTCAGAGTGAGCAGCTGAGATTCAGGTTTCCTGTAGCAGCAAGATGATGATGACATGAAGATCCTTCCATACCTCCTTTCTATACAAATTGCATTAGTTAAGTTTTGAGGTGCCTGAAAGTATCCATTCCACTGCCCTGCCCCCCAGAGCCAAAGCTTGTCACTGTTCATCATGTGCAGTCTTTTTTGCACTACTCACCCAGGCACTGGTAACAAGCTTAAGCTATGTCAACACTAGAAGCACTACAGCAGCAAAACTGCACTGCGCCCACTGTAGTGTAGACACTTACTATAGTGACAGAAATGGTTCATCTGTCACTGTAATAAATTCACCTCTCCAAGAAGTGGTAGCTAGGTCAATGGTTGAATTCTTCCATCATCCTAACGCTGTTTATATTAGGGCTTAAATTGGCTTGACTGTGTCTCCCAAGGATTTGACCTAACTTTCTAATGTAGTCCAGTCCTTAGACAATAGTCCCAAGTGCAACATAACAAAAGGGTTTTCTGTCCCTGCCAGGCTGAGCTCTCAGTTCTTTCCCACTGTCCCACATAGTGCCCTCTGTAAAAACAGCAAAGAATCCTGTGGCACCTTATAGACTAACAGACGTTTTGGAGCATGAGCTTTCGTGGGTGAATACCCACTTCATCTGATGCATGTAGTGGAAATTTCCAGGGGCAGGTATATATATGCAAGCAAGCTAGAGATAACGAGGTTAGTTCAGTCAGAGAGGATGAGGCCCTGTTCTAGCAGTTGAGGTGTGAAAACCAAAGGAGGAGAAACTAGTTTTGTAGTTGGCAAGCCATTCACAGTCTTTGTTTAATCCTGAGCTGATGGTGTCAAATTTGCAGATGAACTGAAGCTCAGCAGTTTCTCTTTGAAATCTGGTCCTGAAGTTTTTTTGCTGCAGGATGGCCACCTTAAGATCTGCTATTGTGTGGCCAGGGAGGTTGAAGTGTTCTCCTACAGGTTTTTGTATATTGCCATTCCTAATATCTGATTTGTGTCCATTTATCCTTTTCCATAGAGACTGTCCAGTCTGGCCGATGTACATAGCAGAAGGGCATTGCTGGCATATGATGGCGTATATTACATTGGTGGAGGTGCAGGTGAATGAACTGATGATGGTGTGGCTGATCTGTAGATATATGGGCAGAGTTGGCATCGAGGTTTGTTGCATGGATTGGTTCCTGAGCTAGAGTTACTATGGTGCGGTGTGCAGTTACTGGTGAGAATATGTTTCAGGTTGGCAGGTTGTCTGTGGGCGAGGACTGGCCTGCCACCCAAGGCCTGTGAAAGTGTGGGATCATTGTTCAGGATGGGTTGTAGATCCCTGATAATACATTGGAGGGGTTTAAGCTGGGGACTGTATGTGATGGCCAGTGGAGTCCTGTTGGTATCTTTCTTGAGTTTGTCTTGCAGTAGGAGGCTTCTGGGTACACGTCTGGCTCTGTTGATCTGTTTCCTTATGTCCTCGTGCGGGTATTGTAGTTTTGAGAATGCTTGGTGGAGATTGTGTAGGTGTTGGTCTCTGTCTGAGGGGTTAGAGCAGATGCGGTTGTACCTCAGTGCTTGGCTGTAGACAATGGATCATGTGATGTGCCTGGGATGGAAGCTGGAGGCATGAGGGTAGGCATAGCAATCGGTAGGTTTTCAGTATAGAGTGGTGTTAATGTGACCATCACTTATTTGCACTGTGGTGTCTAGATCGTGTCTATCTCCCATGTAGATTGGTCCAGGCTGAGGCTGATGATGGGGTGGAAGCTGTTGAAATCGTGGTGGAATTTTTCCAGAGTCTCATTTCCATGGGTCCAGATGATGAAGATATCATCAATGTCGCATAGGTAGAGAAGAGGTGTGAGTGGACAAGAGCTGAGGAAGCGTTGTTCCAGGTCGGCCATAAAAATATTGGCATATTGTGGGGCCATGCGGGTGCCCATAGTGGTGCCCTCTGGAAGTCTCTCTTCTTCCAGGGCTAGTCACAGCACTCAGCTTCACTCCTTCAACTCTCCTCATCCTCCTTGAGGCCATCTGCCTCAGATTACTCTGCCCCAAGGTCTCTCCTCTCCCACCTGAACTCTAGCAGCCTTTTATAGGCAGTCTGTGATCCCTTATAAACTGAGTCTCGGAAATAAACAAGACCATCTGATCCCTAGCCAATCAGGATCAGCTGGGAGGTTAGCTGATCCATCACAGGCAAGGCTGGTCCCAACTGGCTTTAAGGGACCGGTCAGCCTGTAACAGACCCCATCCAAAACAAATTTGTGTTGTAATAGGTTCCTGGGTCAACAAGTTGATGATCTGAAGGAAAGTCATTGAAATGAAAAAAGTTTTGTATAAAAATAAATGTCCAAACCTGAAATTTCTAAATCAGTAATGTTGGATTATAGTACTTTAATTAATCTGTTGCTGGCATTTCTATTGTGTGCATCACATTAATGCCTATGCCCTAGTTCTTGGCACTGAGGTGAAATAAATATGTTGTTAATAATGATTTAATCAAAAAGAATCCTATAAAGAATCATTCCAAAGAGTATATATGGTGTTTTATTTATCCTTAACAGGTTTAAATGTAAGTGGTCTTCGTTTTGGTCAGTCTTAGCTGGTAGTAAATTCTTGATACCATGTATAAATCAGCCTTTTGACTAGAAATATACTGAATACTACATTTCTGGTTCAACTATTTAGACAAATGAGTTATTAAAATTTTTGAAACTTGGAATTTAGAAATGTTTTAATGAACATTGTTATGTTGTCTAAATATTTTTGATCAGATTATAACATGACTACTTGTAGGACGAAATTTCATGAAGGGAGGTTGGTTGTCCACATGCAATTACCACAACTATATACCAAAAAAATGGGTAGTTGTGCATCTATATCAGTGATACTCAGACTGAGGCTTGACAGTCGCAAGTGGCTTTTTAATGCGTGTCCTGCAGCTCTTTGCAGCACATAATATTAAAGTTATTAACCAATAAAGATGATTTTAGTACGTTGTTAACTAAGTTATCAACTTGCACTAAGTTATTAACTTATTTGCTGTGAGAATAATACATACATATATATATATCTATCCCATCATACTGTTTAAATATAAATAGTATTATAGTAAATGAAACAATTAATTCACTCTACTGTGGCTCTTTTGGGTAATGTTAGTCGATAATTTGGCTCCTGAACCACGGAGGTCTGAGTATTACTGATCTAAGTAGTTTATTTATATATCTAGCTATTTGCACATGCAGTTACTATAATTGCAGTGCAAATGTAGGCATGAATGCATGCTACTTTCCTTTATGAAAAATTTTCCTTTTAAGTATTTATGGAATCATTCAAACATTAAATAGTTGCTAGTGTGAACTAAAATCCATAAATGTATAGCATTTCACACATATCCTCATTTTTAAATAGCATATATCTGCGGGATGTATAGATTTTGGTGAATCTCAGCAGCATTTGTTAAAAAATGTTTGCATTTTAGAACACCTTGGGAGGACACTCTCTTCTGAAGTCATCATCTGATTGTTGAGTGAGTGGAAATTTTAAGGGAGAAAATTAGGCAACACTACTTACACACCTCTAATTTTACCTACATAATAAATTAGGTCTCATGTTATCAGGGAATGAAAAGAAGACATGTAAACAACAGTTTTCTGAAAGGTGAGTAATTGCTGTTTTGAAAAAGCACCCTTTTGTTGGTTGCTGATTGCATTTGTATAGCTGGATGGGAAGCAGTTTTCCCATTCTGCATTGGGATAAAACCAAGACCTGTCAACATTTTCTGTGAAAAATGAGAGAGGAGAGAGAGAGAGAGAATAGGCAATAGCCTATGTGGTTAGGGCACTCACCTAGGATGCGGGAGACCCATGTGTAGGTCTCTGCACTGAATCAGTACATAGCCTGCCCGAGTCTCTCAGATGTGTGGCAAAGCTGTTATCTTTGTCTAAAGTTGTGACTGGTACAGTGTACCGGTCTGTCTCAAAGTTTCAAGCAATGTCGCTTCCCCCACTTCAGAGAGAGGCTGGTCCACAACCTAATGGATCTCATTGATATTAAACCTAAATTTTCCCTTCTTGATTTCAGCCCATTATTCCTAATTATACTCCATCTATGACAGTCAATGGTTCATCTCCCTTTTGGCTCATGTGGCCTTATATTTGTAAATTTCTATCATAATACCCTTCATTCATTAGGCTTTAACATTACATTACATAACTATAAAGAAAATAAAAGTTTGGGGTACTGTTCCATTTGTTACATGTGATTTTGAAAGGTAGTTTTGATAGAAAAGTGAATTTTCTGAGCATCACTGGGTTTTAGCCTTCACAACCGAGAGATTTGATTTTGAAATGTAGCCACCTCCTCCATACATGCACGTCCTTTTCATAATTATTGTTAATATGCATTTTTATCATACACAGTCCTGATCATCTGAATTATATGTCTGTGGTGAACAAACTTGCAATATTTCTTTCTAACAGCCAGTCATTCAAGAGTCCTCCTTTTCTTTTTTTACTTAGGTTCTTCTACAAAGATCACACATTCAAAATAAATATGTGACCCAAGAAATGCAACAGTAGGGTCCCCTAGAAGCCATTAGTCTACTATGTAAATATGCATTTCAAAATGTCCTTAAATAAAAATTTGCCTGATGCAGTGCAGAGGCTCTGAGACAGCCGTACTAAGTCAGAACTTACACATTATGATTTAGTGTCTTGTATTTCCTATAAACATTTCTCTCCAATTTACATGACATCTCATATGTAAGCTGTACAACCTATTCCAAGCACATTGCAGATTTCCTAGAGCAGGGTAGGCAACCTATGGCATGGGTGCCGAAGGCGGAACGCGAGCTGATTTTCAGTGGTACTCACGCTGCCCGGGTCCTGGCCACTAGTCTGGGGGGGCTCTGCATTTTAATTTAGTTTTAAATGAAGCTTCTTAAACATTTTAAAAACCTTATTTACTTTACATACAACAATAGTTTAGTTATATGTTATAGACTTATAGAAAGAGATCTTCTAAAAATGGTAAAATGTATTACTGGCACGCGAAACCTTAAATTAGAGTGAATAAATGAAGACTTGGCACAGCACTTCTGAAAGGTTGCCAACCCCTGTCCTAGAGGATATGCCGCTGCATGTTATCAAATTGGTATCCTTTGCTGGCATATTTAAGGCATCATTGATTCTGGTGAATAACAGTGATATGACAAGACTTTATAAATATTAAGGGTTTTGGGTGAAACAAACTGTAATGAGCCATGACAGCAAAGTATGAGTGGATCATACGTCTCTACAACTCTAACACCAGAGACATACAGGTTTGATAACAAATTTTCTATTTTTTTATTTGCTATAACACAGATCCTATAACAACCTATTCATTTTATCTGCCTCTTTCTCTCTGCCCTCGTGATCTATTTTTTTAAAGCTTTTCTGTCATTGTTCGGCTCATCTGTCCTCTCAGTTCCCATTTGCATGCCTCTGGGTTTTGTTTCATTGTCTTCCAGATGATGGCCTAAGTGGTTTAACCAGTTAAGTATCCTGTCTGGTGGTTGCACATAGTGTGTGCCTATGTGTCCTGCAGACAGGCAGGAATTGAACCAGAACTCTTCATGTCCCAGGGGCAACAGACTGGGGTTACTAGCATAATCAACAGAGATTCTCCTTCAGTGAGAGCTCTGGTAAGCTTGCTTCATTTGGCAGGTGCTTAAATGTTGGCAATGAGAAGCCTTGCTGAAAATTCTGGATGACCAATAAATTTGGTTTTGCAACATTTAGGGACAAATCTTCCAGAGTGTGCATGAACTATTGCTCAAACTCTGATGCACACGGACTCCAATTAGAGCATGCAAATACCTAAATGTGTGCACAGATCAGGATTTGTATGCCTGTACGAGAGAACTTTCACACAATTTTGAGAGAACTCTTTTGAAAACACAGCTTGTGATTAGATTGCTTTAACATTAAAGATTGCTTTAACATTCACATGGCATGTATAACTGATTTAGCCATCTAAATAGGTGCAGCTATTGAAAACCAGGTTCCAGATCATTCCCTATGTGTTTTTTAAAAAAGGGGTGTGGGACTGGAAAATGTAAGATTTCTCTTCGTGAGTTTCAATCAGATTTTCTCTCCATGGGGAGAATTTGCCCCCAGGGAACAGGAGATCAGCTCCCATGCCCATCAAATTACCTAGTGTCCTTGTGGACCTTGGTACTACTCCAGAGATGAGGGCCACTGCCCCAGAATACTCTCCAAGTTGCCCTTGTCCTATCATCTTCCTGACAATTAGCTTCAGCAGAGCTGCTCCGCCTGGACTTTCACCATTGTCTGTTGTCCCCAAAATGTCCTTCCAGTGATCTAACTAATACTGACATGGGGACTACCATAGGTTCCTGGGGAAATGGGAATGAAAATGCAGAGGCAGCACTTCCCCTACTTGTGTCCTTTCTGCCAGGTTTTCATTCCCTCTCCCTGCAGGACCAGATGGAATAATCAGGACACCGATTATATATGGGAATATCTCACACTGTATTACATTAGCCATTATGGGTTTATAAACAGCATGCAGGGTTTCTGCAATATATTTTGCCTTAAGCATGCAAAGTATAGCATAATATATAGCATAAAAAATAAACATTCCCCTTTTCAGTGAGAATTCTGGATGTATTTTGACAAAGCCGATGAAATGGATGCATTTCAGCATGAGGAGGAGTGTGCTATTTAGCCTAAGTAGTGTGATAGGTGTAGTATTGCCCATAAAAAATGGAAAATAGTGCTTAGCAAAATGGTAAAAGGCGAATGACAGCTTAACTTAGCCTTGATCTGCCCAAGTAAACACAGTTTACTTTCCTTGTAGCCACTGGCTTTAGCGATGACAGATGAGTGTGGCCAAAGTGATCGTTCTTGCCAACAGTTCCAAAAGTCATGAAGGAACTTGTCATTTTGTCCTTGCTCGTGAATTAACTGAGATAACAAAGTATGGAGTGTTATTGGTTGTTTATTCCCTCTTCTCATCCAAATAATTAATCATATTGTGTTTTAGTAATGCTTAATTATGACATGTGGGTTCTTAAATTAATATTTCACATGCAATTTGGATTCTTTGGAAGGCCACCTTCTGCTTTATTATACATGATGATCAGATATCGTCTACTAGTTTAGCCCTTACCCTAAATACCTTTAAAAGCCTGGGAAATTATTTCAAAACTGCACAACTCTCCATATGATCAGATTTTGCTAACAAAACCATATTTTTTCTGTTCATTTTTGTCATTTTGTAACAGATTTTAACTGCTTTCAGTTCAAGGAATGTATCCCTTACTCCCCTCAAAGCAACCCCAAAATAAATTCTCCAAGCTCTCGACAAATTCAAAAAAATGCTCCAGAGGATTACTAATAGTGCAGAAAGATGCTTAAATTTATAGTTAATGATAAAGATTAAGACAAAAGAGTTCCATTTCCCCTTTGTTCTGCTGCTCTGAACCCAGTAAGCTATAACTTTGATTTAACAGGGGTGGGCAGATTGCAAATGATAACACAGCTATTCATAACGTGATACAATTTGATTTTGCATAACACTTTCTGACAACAGTGCAGAATTTGACAGCATAAGCCATCAAAACACAATTGAAGAAAAAACAGATACAAAGCTGAGAAACCCTATAAGGACTATGATAACTTACATTTAATGTGCATTATTGAATACTAATAGCATGTATTGCCTCTGAAAATATCGAGGCATTGACTGTTGAATAAGATCACAACAAATACTGTCAAGGAGAAATTAGAGAGACATAAGCCCCCTCTCCCCCCAACATTTATTTGGTTTTGCCTTTATTATACTTTATGACCATCGTATCATCAGTTAATTACCTAATAAGGTAAGCTGGGCAATCTCATTTCGTCCTCTATCCCAAATACACAATAAATCCCAAGCACAATACCTCTTCAGTTTCATGCTGACGTTGCACAGGGACCAGTATATGGCTCACAGAGCTTAAACCTTCAAATCTTTCTAAAGAGTTTGCATTCTTACTAGCTGTGCACAATCATGGTGTTTAAATGCACAACTGTTCACTGGCAAACATGCATGTACACCTTTGCAAATCCAGCCCCTAAAAAAAAATGTCAGTTGTTATATCCTATTTGACAGCACATTAACTTTGCTCTAAGTAAAAAAGATACATTAAGCATTTTCTACAAGTCTGAGTAGTTCTTATTAGAAAAGAGAATCTACTGAAATAACAGGCTCAAAACTACTTGAGGGGGACCTGATTCTGTAAATCTGCAATCACTTCAAAGAAATCATGGCTTTACTCCAGAGTAAATCTGATGTTATAATCCAGAGAGTTCAATATCGTGTCTAAATAGAAAAATATTAGTAAATGAGAATTTAGGAATGGAGGATTGGAAGGGACCTCTTAGGTCATTGAGTCCAATCCTCTGTTATCACAGGCAACAAAATCATATAATCCCATGTACAAATATGTCTACATGCATTTTTAAACTAATTCATTTGTCTGCCCTCACTATTCCTAGGAAGGCTATTCCAGAACCTCAGTCTTCTGATCATCAGAACCTTCTGATTTCTAGCCTAAATTTTCTCATGACCAGTTAATAACCATATGATCTTGAGCCAACATTGTCCTTTATCTTAAATAGCTCTTCCCCCAACAGCTATTTAACCATCCCCTCAATGTATTTATAAAGAGAAATCCTATCCCTGCTCTGCCTTTGCTTTGCTAGGTGAAATAAGCCGACCTGTTTTATTCTCTTCTTGTAAGATAGGTCCTCCATTTCCTGATCATCCTAGGATGGCATTTGCCTTTTTCATGGCCACACCACTTTGGTGGCTCTTAATCACCCTGTGATCATTGTACACATCCTGGTCTTTCTCCTTCTCCATCAAGAAGGTAAAGTATCCACTACATACAAACCCCAGTGACAGTTTATTTACTGCTGGTTTTTCTTACTATCCATTCAAAAGCAAAAAAATAGGTGAAAGAGCTGCTGTTTCATGGACATTTTTAGTTTACTGGCAAGTCTGAAAAACTGAAAAAAGTTTTGTTTCAGATTGAATTGAAAATATTTTTTAAAATGTCTGTCAAACTGAAGATGTCAAATTTTGAGTCAGTTGAAACAAAATGACTATGAATTGCCAGTATGAATGGCAAGTGATCCTCTGCCTTATACATGCTTTATAAAGTGTGCCTCTGTCTGAAGAACCTTTTTAAATTATGCATTAGTCTGTGTACTTTTAAAACTATGACAGGACCTCATAGACTTTACTATGTGAGGGCACCCGTGTTTATGTTAAAAAATAAAAAAATCAGAATGTCTCATTTCCTCAGGCAACTTTATATTTTGGGGACTATATGGCCCTGCACATTAATGTAGTGTTGAACCTGCTCACCCGTACTTATACACAAGGTGGAGTCCCTGTACTTCCTGTAAAGGGAAAGATGTGTGCTCTAATTTCACTAATTATACATATATTATACATTGCCATTCATCTGCATACAGAAAATAGTGAAAGTTTTCCTACTGCATACAAAAATCTCTCTTCTTCTTTCCTCAATAGGGGAAGCTGCAAGGAAAAAACACAGCTCAAAATCTTCCAAGAGGGAAGGAGGAAAAAAGAGAGGGTTTTTTGTGATATGTTAAGCAACCAATAGTTTTGACAGCATTTTTTACAGTATTTTGGCTTTTTTGTTACTAGTCCTGGGCAACAGAACAAAGTTCAAAAGGGGGTTCATGTTTTAGGTGGAGGCTTGCCAAAGTATTTTATATTAGCTATTCTGCAGACTCCACTAGAGCTGGACACACACTGTGTTTAAAATCTAGTGTATTATTTATAATTTGGATTATGGCAACATGGCATCAAAAACAAGGACCAGGGCAACTAAAAGATGCATATCCAGCCTGAAGACTGAGATCCTGCAATCTGCCCAAAAAATAAGCAAACAAAAAGGCCCTCTTTTCTGTCCAGAACACTGTATTTGAACATGCATTCGGATTTTCTCCATGGGATTTTCTGAACGGCTTGCTCACTTTGGGCAAAACTGTTGCAGGAAAACCATTGCTCTTCTAAGTGGTTTGCAAATGTTCAGTTATTCCCTCCTCTGTTATCTTTCCTTTTTGAATGTCTCTCAATTTCTAAAATCTGCCTGGGTCTGAAGCTAAAGGTGACAAAATGCCATGTAAATAGTATTTCCCTCACACTTGGAAGCAGGAATGACTAGAAATCTCTCAAGAAAGCCTATTCTCATTAGATTTCCAGCCACATTTTCCAGATAGACTTTCAATAAACTCTCGGATTTTGGGGTGTTTACCCAGATGCCAAGGCTTTGGCAGTTCATCTACACTAGCAACATTTTTCTTCAGTGATTGATGGCAGTGAGCATATAATGGGTCTGATCCAAAGCCTACTGAAGCCATTGGGAGTCTTTCCATCAACTTCAATGAGCTTCGTATGAGGCCCAATATCCATACCCAACTGGGTTCTAACCAAATCCGTTCCAAGGTGTTTGTTTTAAAAGCATTTACTAACAGTATTCTGTCATCCAGCATGAAAAGTAAATAAAGTCATATGAAAGTTATATTGATTCATGGCCAGTTGCCTGCAGCTGAGGAAATCCTAAAATCCTGCAGATTCATCCTACTGCTTAGGAGGCTAAAGATTCAGCCTGTATAAGTAACATAAAAAGAACAGAAAAATCAATAGTTTGACTAATGTGTTTGTCATTTATGAACAGAGATAGCCCACACTATCACTGTAAATTATTTAGCACTTAATTAGAACGAGTAACAAGTACCATCATTTTCTCAGGTAGTCAAACTAATATTATCTACATTTTGGGGTGCCTCAATACCTGAAAAGAGTGGACAAACTGCAGGAAAATCAGAAGAATGAAATGAAAATGATTAAGAAGCTGAAAGGATTTATTAATGAGGAAAGTTTAACAGAACTAAGCATTCAAGTTTGGGTAAATGATGACTACAGGACCTATAACAACTGTCTACATGCATTTGAAGAGTGTAAACACCAAGAAAAAAGAATAACAGTTTAGTGTGGTTGTAGAGGTTATAAAAAAGAGTAATCAAATGAAGTTAAGCAACAAAAATTGTAGCCTGAATATCAGAGAAAATTACCTAGATTTGCAGTAGTCTCCCAAGGGAAGTGGTGGAAGATTCATGAATAATTTAAAGTAAATCCTACAGAGCACTCAAGATCAAACTGCAGGGAACTTTCTGCATTGTTAAGGAGTTGGTAATCTAATAAAATCTTCTCCAGTATGATCCTCTCTTCTTCCACACTTCCAATAAAAATATGTAAAAGTATAAGCATAAAAGAGTAGCATGGAAATAAACTTGTAGGAATGCTCCACTTTAAAGGTGACTGAATGAGGCACAAAAATTAGTATCCTCTAAAGCCATCAAAGTTCAAGTCCCCTCTCTGTAGGCTTGATCCTGTACTATTATGGGATAAGACATTCTAAGGGCAAATCCTCTAGCCAGTAAGCAGCTTGAAGAACTGTGCACTGGAGAGGTCCTATAATAATGACTAACCAACAGTAGGCAAACCTAAGGATGCCATAGTCATAGCTATATCTAACTTCAAGTCTGGAGTCTGAGCAACTGCAAAGGATATCCGTACCTACGTTCGATAACATTAAGAACAGGCTCCTCTGCCTTCTCCAATAATAAGGCACTAGGACCCTCAGTGATAAATTCCTGCAGTGACTTCAGAAAGACCATGTTCATCCATGCTGAAGGGGAAGTGGGATTAGGGAACTGAATATACACTAGAGCTGGTCAAAAACTAAAGTTTATTCCTCCACCAACATTTGCATTGGAACAGAATCCTATTTCATCAGAAAATTTTTCAAACAGTGTCTAGTACTGATAGTCTTGATAATTTAAAAAGTCATAAGTCCTAGCCATGGAAGACCTCATATTCCATCCTATGATGGGGAGGCAAGCTTAATGTAATATGTACCCAAATCACAAGGCAGAACCCAATCTACTACTGCCCTTGGGGAGGTCCCAAGCAACAACCCATTACTTTGTTCTTTCCCACACATCCCAATGAACTAGCATCTACATCAAACATGCTGGCCAGGTCTTTAGTTTAAATTATAAAAATATATTTTCCCATTTTTGTATAACATGACATCGTAGTCTATTTCAGGCACTTGTTTGGGGCCCATTTACCATGTTGTCACTGTAATTTATAAAATTACCATAATCTACATTTATTTTATTTAATTCTCTACCTCCATATTGAATGTAAAATTGTTTTAGCAAAAGTATATTAATAGCTAAGGCATCTTTTTTTTTTCCCTTTTCCTTTTAACAACCACAAATATAAATATATCCAGACCATTTCCCCCCAAAAGGGCAATCAAATCAGTACTCCCAGAGCTACCACCATACATTAAACAGAAGTAGTATCAATGAATTTAATTTCATATCCATTTGGACAAATTGCATAATATAATTTCTGAGGAATGCCCATATAGTGTGACAAAAAGAATGTTCCAGCAATCTATACTACTTTCTTATTCCTTCTTTGCACCTGTTTTCGAAAAAAATCAAATTAATTTTACCTACCTTTTCTTTAACAAATTTCTCATCTACAAGCATAATTATTTGTCCTATGAGAGCTACAGCATTTTGTCTAAATCTGTAATATTACTTTAATGCCTGAGAATAATTTTCACTATCCATCTTTAATAAAAAATTAGCAATTGAATTTGCATTGAAGCAAACCTAGCAGTGAAGCCAAGAAGACCATTCTGTTCCTAAAGGACTGTGTACAATAACTTAGTCAAACCTGCTCAAACTGAAATGGATAAAAACACAGGCGGTGAGTTATATGGGCCTGTGGTGCCTGTGCTCCACCAATATTTAGGAATGTGGACCCGGCTCCACCAATGTTTGGGCTCACTGTGCTTTGGGTGGCCCTGCGCTTCAGGGGGATATGGGGTCCAGGGCGGCCTGGGGAGTTAGTAGGGGGCCGGATGCCAGCAGCAGTGAGAAACTCTCCCCAGCCTGCCCTGCTCTGTTCCACCCCGCTGGCCCCCAGCGTTGCTCAGAGGAGGGGCCAGAAAGCCAGAAAGAGGCGAGGTGGAGACTTGGGGGAAGGGGTGGAATGGGGACAAGGAGGGGGCAGAGCAGGCGCTGAGTCACTCGCGGCTGCCAGTGCCAGGCCCCCTGCTAACCCTCCAGGCCACCCTGGACCCTACATCCCCCTGAAGCACAGGGCCCCCCAAAGCACGGATAGGACGGCTCTGGGTCCATGGCAACTGCCCCACACTTTGGGAAGCCCCACAATTCATGGCGACGTGTGGTCCAGGCAGAGCCATCCTGTCCATAGGATGGGCCGCAGCAACTGCCCTGGGCCCCACGCTTTCAGGGACCCCACGCTTCAGGGGGACGCGGAGTCCAGGGCATATCAGGAGCCTGGCGCTGGCAGCAGTGAGCGACTCAGACCCAGCCTACCCCTGCTCTGCCTCCTTCCTGCCCCTATTCCACCCCTTCCCCCAAGCCCTGCCTCTTGCTGGCTTCCACCTCCTTCCCTGAGAGACGGCAGGAGACAGTGGAGCGGAGTGGGGCAGGTTGGGGCTGGCTCGCTCGCTGCTGCCGGCACCAGGCCCCTGATAATCTCCCAGACTGCCCTGGACTCCGCGTCCCCCTGAAGTGTGGGGTCCCTGAAAGCGTGGGGCCCAGGGCAGTTGCTGTGGCCCATCCTATGGACAGGATGGCTCTGCCTGGACCCCACTTCCCCCTGAAGTGCGGGGCTTCCCAAAGTGTGGGGCAGTTGCCCCAGTCCATCCTATGGATGGGATGGCTGTGCTTGGACCCTGGGCACCACCAAAAATTATGTAAACCTGGCAGCCATGAATACAAAGTTCTTAACTAAGAACACAAAGAAGAGAGTTCCTTCTGTGAAATATATTCATCTATAAGCAGAGAGAATCTGCTCTGGACAATATAGAGATTCATAGCTCTTGAGTGGGTGAACTCTGACACTTCTCTTTTTTCCTTTGGACTATCTTCACATAATGAGCACTGCATTTTTTAAAATGAGTTTCTTATTGCTGTCACTACCAGCTGAAATCCACTTATCCACGGGACAGACACAGTATAGCATGGTGCAAACTTCATGGTGTCTTCTCAGTGTGCCTCCCCCCAGACCTGGATAAAACACCTTTAAAGCTATGTCTACACTTACAGCGGTTTGTAGAGTACATATGCCCCTACCTCTGCCCCACCCCACATGGCTATAAATAGCAGTGTAGACAGTGAGGCATTGCTTAGGCGAGCAGAGTAAAGACATGTCAGAACCATAGGCTATGTACCCTACTCAGCTCTCTATATGCCCAAGCAGAGTGCCTCCCACATTTACACTGCTATGCAGAGGCTGATTACAGGTTTGTGGGGCCCCGGGCCAAAGCAAGTGGTGGTCTGTCTCTACTCCTTTGCCCTACAGTCCCCCTGCCCACTCCCACTCCACTCCTGCCAGGGAGCAGGGTTGCCCATTTGCCCAGTGGCTGATCTGCTACTGCTGCTATGTTTATCAGCATAGCATCCTGCTGCATCCCTGCTACCAATTCCTTTCCCCGTTGCCTCCCTCCTGCCAGAGACTTTCACTGCCACTTGTAGCTATACTTGTGGATCTAAATGCGGAGGAGGCCTGGAATTACTTTAAGTCGCAGCTGCAGAAACTATCACAAGCCTGCATCCCAAGAAAGGGGAAAAAAACCATAGGCAGGAGTTGTAGACCAAGCTGGATGAGCAAGCATCTCAGAGAGGTGATTAAGAAAAAAGCAGAAAGCCTACAAGGAGTGGAAGAAGGGTGGGATTAGCAAGGAAAGCTACGTTAGTGAGGTCAGAACATGTAGGGATAAAGTGAGAAAGGCTAAAAGCCAAGTAGAGTTGAACCTTGCAAAGGGAATTAAAACCAATAGTAAAAGGTTCTATAGCCATATAAATAAGAAGAAAACAAAGAAAGAAGAAGTGGGACCAATAAACACTGAGGATGGAAAGGAGGTTAAGGATAACCTAGGCATGGCCCAATATCTAAATAAGTACTTTGCCTCAGTCTTTAATAAGGCTAATGAGGAACTTAGGGGTAATGGAAGGATGACAAACGGGAATGAGGATATGGAGGTGGATATCTGAGGTAGAAGCCATACTTGAACAGCTTAATGGGACAAAATCAGAGGGCCCAGACAATCTTCATCCGAGAATATTAAAGGAATTGGTGCATGAAATTGCAAGCCCGTTAGCAAGAATTTTTAATGAATCGGTAAACTCAGGAGTTGTACCGTATGACTGGAGAATTGCTAACTTAGTTCCTATCTTTAAGAAAGGGAGAAAGAGTTATGCGAGTAACTATAGGCCTGTTAGTTTGACATCTGTAGTATGTAAGGTCTCGGAAAAAATGTTGAAGGAGAAAGTAGTTAAGGACATTGAGGTCAACGGTAATTGGGACAAATTACAACATGGTTTTACTAAAGGTAGATCGTGCCAAACCAACTTGATCTCCTTCTTTGAGAAGGTGACAGATTATTTAGACAAGGGAAATGCGGTAGATCTAATTTACCTCGATTTCAGTAAGGCATTTGACTCAGTTCCACATGCTGAATTATTAGTCAAATTGGAAAAGATGGGGATCAATCTGAAAATTGAAAGGTGGATAAGGAACTGGTTAAAGGGGAGACTACAACGGGTCATAGTGAAGGGTGAACTGTCAGGCTGGAAGGAGATTACTAGTGGAGTTCCTCAAGGATCGGTTCTGGGACCAATCTTATTTAACCTTTTTATTATTGACCTTGGCACAAAAAGCGGGAATGTACTAATAAAGTTTGCAGATGACACGAAGCTGGGGGGTATTGCTAACACGGAGAAGGACCGGGATATCATACAGGAAGATCTAGATGACCTTGTAAACTGGAGTAATAGTAATAGGATGAAATTTAATAGTGAAAAGTGCAAGGTCATGCGCTTAGGGATTAATAATAAGAACTTTAGATATACATTGGGGACACATCAATTGGAAGCAACAGAGGAGGAGAAGGACCTTGGGGTATTGGTTGATCACAGGATGACTATGAGCCGCCAATGTGATATGGTGGTGAAAAAAGCTAATGCGGTTTTAGGATGCATCAGGCGAGGTATTTCCAGCAAAGATAAGGAGGTGTTAGTACCATTATATAAGGCGCTGGTGAGACCCCACCTGGAATACTGTGTGCAGTTGTGGTCTCTCATGTTTAAGAAGGATGAATTCAAACTGGAACAGGTTCAGAGACGGGCTACTAGGAGGATCCGAGGAATGGAAAACCTGCCTTATGAAAGGAGACTCAAAGAGCTTGGCTTGTTTAGCCTGGCCAAAAGAAGGCTGAGGGGGGATATGCTTGCTCTTTATAAATATATCAGAGGGATTAACATTAGGGAGGCAGAGGAATTATTTAAGATTAGTACCAATGTAGATACAAGAACAAATGGTATAAACTGGACACTACGAAGTTTAGACTTGAAATTAGACGAAGGTTTCTAACCACTAGAGGAGTGAAGTTCTGGAACAGCCTTCCAAGGGGAGTGGTGGGGGCAAAAGACATATCTGGCTTTAAGACTAAGCTTGATAAGTTTATGGAAGGGATGGTATGATGGGATAGCCTAATTTTGGCAATTGATCTTTGATTATCAGCAGATAAGTATGCCCAGTGGTCAGTGATGAGATGTTGGATGGGATGGGATCTGAGTTACTGCAGAGAATTCTTTTCTGAGTGCTGGCTGGTGAGTGTTGCCCACATGCTCAGGGTTTAGCTGATCGCCATATTTGAGGTCGGGAAGGAATTTTCCTCCAGGGCAGATTGGCAGAGGCCCTGGAGGTTTTTCGCCTTCCTCTGCAGCGTGGGGCCTGAATCACTTGCTGGTGGATTCTCTGCAGCTTGAGGTCTTCAAACCACAATTTGAAGACTTCAATAACTCAGACATAGGTTAGAGGTTTGTTATAGAAGTGGATGGGTAGGGTTCTGTGGCCTGCTTTGTGCAGGGGGTCGGACTAGATGATCACATTGGTCCCTTCTGACCCTAGAAACTATGAGTCTATGAGTCTATACACTGCAGTGTGGATGCAGCCTGCTTTTCACAGCAGCATGTAGCTACTCGTACCTTACAGTCTGCCACCACCATAGACAAGGTCCATGTTAAGAGACTCTGATTTCATAACCAGTGGTTGTGTGTTCTGGCTTTTGTTACTTAAAGACAAGACAACTTAAACTAACATTCCATTTAAATCAATGTTTGCATTTTATAGAAAACCATGTGAAAATAATCCATTCAAAAGTAAATAAAATAATGGACTTTAAATAAATATTTAGTTGTCTGTTGACTTTCAAAAATATGTTGTTAGTTTTAGTTTTCATCTTCACAAGCCCAGAGAAGTACGTCAGAAGGAGGAAAAATGACCTACAAAAGGCACAGTCTTGGGTAGCCAGGTAAGGCAATAATACAGATCACAATCAAACAGAAATAAAGAACAGTCCTGAGAAGGACCTTCCAGAGTCTTTAATGCAGAAATGAGTTGGCACAATGTTAAGCAGATGGGGAGATGAAAATTAAATCACACATACAAGGGTCTAGTGTGCAACTGACCAGAGTCATATATAGAGCTCATTAGCCTGGGCAGATGACAGCTGAGGTTCATATGACTGCCTGTGATGCTGCTTACTCCCATCTCCTGTTAGACAAAGGATTAGGAGCCAATTAGTGCACCAGTGATCGATTGATTGCCTCTTGGCTTGGGGAAGGTGGAAGTAGGTGGTAAGGATCATTCAGCACCTGGGCCTTAGATGGAAAGCTGAGGGATCTTGAGGGGTGGGGGAAAGAAGATAGGACTGTCCTATGGAGATAAACTGACAGTGAGCAGGCTGGCTCAAGTATGGGGAATAGTTCAGCAGAAAAAGGAGAAACTGGGAGGATCTATAGAGAATCCAGAGACCTGAGAATCAAAGGGAGACTGTTTAAGCACAAGTCATGGGGAAGCAGCCCAAGGGAGCTTGAAGTTAGTAACTGGCCCAAGAAAACATTGCATGTCTGAAGAAACAGATATAGCTGCTTCATACAGGTTCTTATGCTGGAACCCAGAGTAGAGGGTGGGCCTGGATTCACTACCAGCCCTAGAGGAAGGGGCATGCAAGCCCAGTGGAAAGAACACTGACCCCAAAGGATGGGAGGGATTGAAGTCTCTTTTCTGTTTGGATGTTTTGTGAATTTTCAAGTTGGACCTTTTTGTTACCCCAGAAGGGGACTGAACTTTATGTGACTGTTACAGAACTGAGCCATGGAAGACCTGGTGGGAGACAGACTGCCTGCAGGAGTTGTTGGAAACAAGGACCCCTTGCAGCATTGCACCCTGACACAATAGGGCACTACAGTTTGTGAACACACTATCCTGAAAGCAATTTCTGTTAGGCAATACTGCTGAAATGGGTAAGCCCAAGAAAATCCTTTCCTATAGAAATTATATGCATCACAGTAAACTGAAATCTTACGCGCTGCAAAGCATCTTCACGCTGCTTCTGGTACCTTTAATTTGCATCTTCTTCAATTCTGTGATACACGTGTATTGTCAAAGGGAGCTTGCAGCACTGCCTTGGCTTATTAGCCACACACCGACATTTTTCATACTCCTTTTTTGGGTGGTCCATGGCATCACTGTGCACAGTAGCCACACTTTGGGGCTGCAGTGGGCTTTGCTTCTGGGCAGCATACTAGCACACCACTTCCTTTTGGGGCAGCTGACATTTTTTATACCATGTTTGACCTACTGTGTACCATCTACTCCAGGGAAAAGCCCTAAATTTAAAGTATCTGAAAAAAAGAAAATGAACTTACTGAAGCAGAAGCTGTCACTTCTGTTTAATTAAAACAGGAATGTTTGTAGGGCTTGTTGGTGAACAGTTTTCCAAGGGCTTGTTGTTCTCTCAAGTTTCTGCCCTTGTCTTTTTTATCACTCTTCTTTTCTGATACCATACGCACTGCAGGTTCAGAGTCCTCAGGCACTGTTTTCTTCATGACACTTAGTGATCTAGATACAGATGAAACAATACTTTTAAAGGTGTAAAGATAAGTTTTAAAGGTCAAGAATGAAGGGATGAAGTGTGTGTGAAGGGGCGAAATGTTTCTAGATCATATAAAGAAATATTTTAAATGTATTTTTCATCATCCATCTCTTGTTTTCGAAATAAGAAAAATCACTTTCTAGATTTACAGTTTTTTATATATAGTGAAACAAATAGATAGCAAAGGGCTTATTTGATAGCTAGAAATAAAATGCCAATATCAGCTGATTAAACTGGTAGCTGCAAACCAGCTGACTCATTTCTTATGGCAGAAGTGCAAAATACAAACAGCTTTTTGAAGCTTTTAATTTAATCCTGGTTTGACAACCGTGGAAACCAAAATAATCCATCAAACAAACAGCTATGGCTTAGGAAGCTGCTGTATAATATGCACCATGAAGCTTCACCTATGTAGTTACAATGGTCATCATTACCTTCTGCATCTGTTGCAGTTACTAAATTATGGTGTCCTAGGTTGTCAAGGTTTTTCCCCCACTTTGAACTTTAGGGTACAAAAAGTGGAGACCTGCATGAATCCTTTTAAGCTTAATTACTAGCTTAAATCTGGTATGCTGCCACCAGCCAGAATTTAGTGTCTGGCACACTTTCTGTTCCCTCAAAACCTTCCCTGGGGAAGCCAGACCCAAACCCCTTGGGTCTTAAAACAAGGAGAAATTAACCATCCCCCTCCTTTTCCCCCCAGACTTTCCCCTCCCTGGGTTGCCTGGAGAGGCTTCACGCCAATCCAAACTCCTTGAATCTTAAAACAAGGAGAAATTAACCATCCCCCCTCCTTTCTTTCCCCCCACCAATCCCTAGTAAATTCCAACTCAATCCCTTGGGTTTTAAAACAAGGAAAAATCAATCAGGTTCATAAAAAGAAAACTTTTAATTAAAGAAAGAAAAGGTAAAAATTATCTCTGTAAAATCAGGATGGAAAATGCTTTACAGGGTATTCATTTTCATGTAGACTAGAGGGACTCCCTCCCAGCCTTAGATTCAAAGTTACAGCAAACAGAGGTAAAAATCCTTCCAGCAAAAAGACACATTTACAAATTAAGAAAACAAACATAAGACTAATCCGTCTTGCCTGGCTATTACTTACAATTTTGAAACCTGAAAGACTGATTCAGAAAGATTGGGAAAGCCTCGGTGTACATCTGGTCCCTCTTAGCCCCAAGAGCGAACAACGAACAAAACAAAAAGCACAAACAAAGACTTCCCTCCACCAAGATTTGAACGTATCTTGTCCCCCTATAGGTCCTCTGGTCAGGTGTCAGCCAGGTTCACTGAGCTTCTTAACTCTTTACAGGTAAAAGAGACATTAACCCTTAACCATCTGTTTATGACATAGGTACTGTCACTTTTTTTCTTATACATAGAATAGAAAATAAAGGGTCACTCTATGGAACTTATTGATACATATTGGCTTTTTTAATGAAAGCCATTAGAACTATCTGGGTCACCTATATCTACGCTCATAGCAGCATGTACAGCACATATATTGCACACACCCCTAGCATGGGTATAAATAGTAGCATAGATTGCTTAGGCAAGTAAAAACAACCCGAACCTCAGGGTACGTACGGGTCACTTGCTGGAGGATTCTCTGCACCTTGAGGTCTTTAAATCATGATTTGAAGACTTCAGTAACTCTGACATAGGTTAGGGGTTTGTTACAGAAGTGGGTGGGTGAGATTCTGTGGCCTGCATTGTGCAGAAGGTCAGACTAGATGACCATAATGGTCCCTTCTGACCTTGAGTCTATGAATACACCAGAGGTTCTCAAACTGAGAGGTGTGTCTCCTGGGAAGGGATGGACTGTATTCTGGGTGTGTGAGAGAAGCTTTGGGGTGGGGGGAAACTTACTGCACACATTCAGAGCTGAGTGGCTGGAGAGCGGTGGCTGCTAGCCAGGAACCCAGCTCTAAAAGCAGTGCCACTGCCAGCAGCATGGTATGGCACTGCTGCCCTTACTTCTGCAATGCTGCTGGAGGCAGTGATGCCTTCAAAACTGGGCAGCCAGAGAGCAGCGACTGCTGGGCAGGCACCCAGGTTGGGGTGGGGAAAATTACTACAGACACAAAGAAGGGGGGAGTGAGTACACAGCCGACCATACCAGCAGGGAGCAGCTTCCCCAGGCCGACAATTTAAAAGGGCCCTGGGCTCCTGGCAGCAGCTGGAGCTCCTGGCCGTTTAAATCACCACCAGAGCCCCAGGGCTCCTAGCCGCTACCACTACCCCAGAGCTCCTGCACCAGGGCTCTAGTGTCAATTTAAAGGGCCCCAGTGCTCTGGCTGTGCTAGTGGCAGCCGGGAGCCCTGGGCCCTTTAAATCGTCACTGGAGCCCCGGGGCTCCCAGCTGCTGCCGCTACCCCAGAGCTCCAGCAGTGGTGTCAATTTAAAGGGCTAGGAGCTCTGGCTGCTGCCAGAAGCTCAGGGCCCTTTTAAGTTGTCGGCCTGGGGAAGCTGCTCCCTGCTGGTATGGTCGGCTGTGTACTCACTCCCCCCTTCTTTGTGTCTGTAGTAATTTTCCCCACCCCAACCTGGGTGCCTGCCCAGCAGTCGCTGCTCTCTGGCTGCCCAGTTTTGAAGGTATCACTGCCTCCAGCAGCACCCCCTGGGATAGTGGCGGTGACCGGGAGCCCAGTGGTGATTTAAAAGGGCCCTGGGCTCCCAGAGCCCCAGGACCTTTAAATCACTGCCACAGGGCCAGGGCTTCTAGCCGCTGCTTCCACTACCCTGGGGCTCAGGCTGCGATTTAAAGGGCCTGGTACTCTGGCTACCATAGCCATTACCATGGGGCTCTGGTGTTGATTTAAAGGGCCCATGACTCCTACAGCCACAGGGTAGCAGCAGCAGCTGGGAGCCCTTGGTTATTCAAAGGGCCCAGAGATTTAAAGGCCCTACCCCTTCTGCCTGAGGCCCCGCCCACCACCTTGCTCAGGACTCTGGCCCTGCATACAGGTAAGTCATAGACTATCAGGGTTGGAAAGGACTTCAGGAGGTCATCTAGTTCAACCCCCTGCTTAACGCAGGACGGATCCCCAACTAAATCCCCAGATGATCCCCTCCAGGGTTGGGCTCACAACCCTGGGTTTAGCAGGCCAATGCTCAAACCACTGAGCTATCCCTCCTCCCTATCTCTTAAATTACTTTCACCCGTGGCTAAGCTCAATGAAAGCTAAGGAGTTTCCATACTCCCTTACTGGTGGAAGCAACATGGTCCACTGGGCAGACACCACAGTGGGAGTAATGAATCCAGATTCTCTTCCTGGGTTTTTCATTAACTCAGTGTGTGACACTGGGTGAGTTACTTCACCTGCCCAAGTCTCAGCTTCTCCATCTGTAAAATGGAGATAATACCTCCTTATTTTTGTACAATACTTTGAGATTCATTGATGAAGAATGTACACAAATGCTAAGTATTGTTATTACTATTTCTCTTGAATAATCCACTCCATCCCCCTTCAAGAAGAAAACTCAATATGTAACTTCTGGTTTCATAGCAAGAAACTGGCTGACCAGAATTGTCCAGCCTCTCAACCCTGCAAGTAGAACCATGTAAGCAGATCTATCCATCTATACAGTTTTCCTTGAAGGACTGGGTTCTGGAGAGTAGTCTACAACATTGATTTTTAATGTTGTATCTAAATTCTATTATTTTTGCAGAGGTTTAAAATAGCAAAGATTCAAAACAACTTCTGGCTCATTCAAAAATACAGCATTTCCTTTCCATTCTAAAGCAACATTTGGGTAAAAAGTCACTGAGGTGTCTATTTTATGCCTTCAGTGGCTGATATCATAACCTTAGTCCCAGATTTGGACCTTAGCGTCCAAAATATGGGGGTTAGCATGAAAACCTCCAAGCTTAGTTACCAGCTTCGACCTGGTACCTGCTGCCACCACCCAAAAAATTAGAGTGTTTTGGGGCACTCTGGTCCCCCTGAAAAACCTTCCCTGGGGACCCCAAGACCCAAATCCCTTGAGTCTCACAACAAAGGGAGATAATCCTTTTTCCCTTCCCCCCTCCAGGTGCTCCTGGAGAGATACACAGACACAAGCTCTGTGAAACTACACAGAGTGACTTCCCCTCTCTGTTTCCAGTCCTGGAAACCAAAAGTACTTTCCTATTCCCCCAGAGGGAATGCAAAATCAGGCTAGCAATCCAACACACAGATCTCCCCTGATTTCTTCCTCCCACCAATTCCCTGGTGAGTACAGACTCAATTTCCCTGAAGTAAAGAAAAACTCCAACAGGTCTTAAAAGAAAGCTTTATATAAAAAGAAAGAAAAATACAAATGATCTCTCTGTATTAAGATGATACAATACAGGGTCAATTGCTTAAAAGAATATTGAATAAACAGCCTTATTCAAAAAGAATACAAATCAAAGCACTCCAGCACTTATATTCATGCAAATACCAAAGAAAAGAAACCATAGAACTTACTATCTGATCTCTTTGTCCTTACACTTAGAAACAGAAGACTAGAAAGTAGAAACTACTTCTCCAAAGCTCAGAGAAAGCAGGCAGGCAGACAAAAGACTCAGAGACTCAATTCCCTCCACCCAAAGTTGAAAAAATCCGGTTTCCTGATTGGTCCTCTGGTCAGGTGCTTCAGGTGAAAGAGACATTAACCCTTAGCTATCTGTTTATGACACGCCCCCCAAATTGCAGACAGTGGGGAAGCTCACTGGCGGCGATTTCCTTCTAGAACTTGAAAATAAACAGATTAATACAACACATACACCTTTACATATACTCCTAAGTATATAACTAACAGACTTCTACATTTTAAGAACACTTTTTAACTACTGAATTCTGGGAAACTCTCACGGGAGAGTGCATCAGCTACTTTGTTAGAAGCTCCTGTGATGTGTTGAATTTCAAAATCAAAATCTTGGAGAGCTAAACTCCAACGAAGAAGTTTTTTGTTGTTCCCCTTGGCAGTATGAAGCCACTTTAGTGCAGCATGGTCAGTTTGTAGTTGGAACCGCCGTCCCCAAACATATGGGCGTAGCTTTTCCAGGGCGTACACAATGGCATAGCATTCCTTTTCACTGACTGACCAGTGACTTTCCCTCTCAGACAGTTTCTTGCTGAGAAACACGACAGGATGGAAGTTGTGATCTGTTGCTTCCTGCATGAGCACCGCTCCTATACCACGCTCAGATGCATCTGTGGTTACTAGGAATGGCTTGTCAAAATGCGGGGCCCTGAGCACAGGGTCAGACATGAGCGTTGCCTTAAGTTGGGTAAAGGCCTTTTGACACTCATCAGTCCACTTAACTGCATTTGGCTGGGTCTTTTTGGTCAGGTCGGTCAGTGGGGCAGCGATTTGGCTGTAGTGTGGTACAAATCGCCTGTAGTATCCGGCCAAGCCTAAGAAGGATTGGACCTGCTTCTTGGACCGTGGGACAGGCCACTTTTGGATAGCATCCACCTTGGCCTGTAGGGGGTTTATGGTTCCTCGACCCACCTGGTGCCCCAGGTAAGTCACTCTGTTTTGGCCTATTTGACACTTTTTGGCCTTAACAGTTAGTCCTGCCTGCCTGATGCGCTCAAAGACCTTTTCCAGGTGTAGTAGGTGTTCGGGCCAGGAGTCTGAAAAAATGGCCACATCATCGAGGTAGGCAACTGCAAATTCTCCCAGTCCAGCTAGTAGACCATCTACCAGCCTCTGGAAGGTGGCGGGTGCATTTCGAAGGCCGAAAGGAAGGACATTGAATTCATACACCCCCGCATGGGTGACGAATGCTGACCTCTCCTTGGCAGGTTCATCTAGCGGTACTTGCCAGTACCCCTTGGTTAAGTCTATTGTAGAGATGAACTGGGCACGTCCCAACTTTTCCAATAGCTCATCGGTACGTGGCATTGGATAGTTGTCCGGACGAGTTACAGCATTTAGCTTACGGTAGTCCACGCAAAAGCGTATTTCCCCATCTGGTTTGGGTACCAGAACCACTGGAGATGCCCATGCACTGGTAGATGGGCGGATTATACCCATCTGTAGCATGTTCTGGATCTCCCGTTCTATAGCAGCTTGGGCATGAGGAGACACCCGGTAGGGTGGGGTTCTGATTGGGTGAGCATTACCTGTATCAATGGAGTGGTATGCCCGTTCAGTCCGTCCTGGGGTGGCTGAGAACAATGGGGCGAAGCTAGTGCACAGCTCCTTGATTTGTTGCCGCTGCAGACGTTCCAGGGTGGTTGAGAGGTTCACCTCTTCCACGCCACCGTCTTTTTTCCCGTCGTAGTAGACACCGTCAGGCCACTCAGCATCATCTCCCTGGACTGTAAACTGACAAACCTGTAAGTCTCTGGAATAGAAAGGCTTGAGAGAATTAACATGGTACACTTTAGGCTTTAGTGAGGAATTGGGAAATGCTATGAGGTAGTTTACAGCTCCCAGGCGCTCTTGGACCGTGAATGGCCCTTCCCATGATGCTTCCATCTTATGGGCCTGTTGCGCCTTCAAGACCATAACCTGGTCTCCTACCTTGAAGGACCGATCTCTGGCATGTCTGTCATACCAGGCCTTTTGCTCTTCTTGAGCATCCTTTAGGTTCTCTCTAGCAAGGGCTAAAGAGTGTCGGAGGGTGCTTTGTAGGTTGCTTACAAAGTCCAGAATGTTAGTTCCTGAAGAAGGCGTAAACCCCTCCCATTGCTGCTTCACCAACTGTAATGGCCCCTTAACCTCGTGACCATACACAAGTTCAAATGGTGAAAACCCTAAACTGGGATGTGGTACAGCCCTGTAGGCAAACAGCAACTGCTGCAACACTAGGTCCCAATTATTGGAGAATTCGTTGATGAATTTTCGTATCATGGCCCCCAAAGTTCCATTGAACCTTTCCACCAGGCCATTGGTTTGATGGTGGTATGGGGTGGCAACCAAGTGATTCACCCCATGAGTTTCCCACAGTTTTTCCATGGTCCCTGCCAGGAAATTAGACCCTGAATCTGTAAGGATGTCGCAGGGCCAACCTACCCTGGCAAAGATGTCTGTTAAGGCCAGGCACACAGTGTTAGCCCTGGTGTTGCCTAGAGCTACTGCTTCTGGCCATCGGGTAGCAAAGTCCACTAAAGTCAGTATGTACTGCTTTCCTCTGGGCGTCTTTTTTGGGAAAGGGCCCAGAATATCCACAGCTACTCGCTGAAATGGGACCTCAATTATGGGGAGTGGCTGGAGAGGGGCCTTGACCTGGTCTTGAGGCTTTCCCACTCTTTGGCATACCTCACAAGACCGGACATACTTGGCAACGTCCTTGCCCATCCCCTCCCAGTGGAAGGACTTCCCCAACCGGTCCTTGGTTCTGTTCACCCCAGCATGGCCACTGGGATGATCATGGGCTAAGCTTAAGAGCTTCCCCCGGTACTTAGTTGGAACCACCAACTGTTTTTGCGGCTGCCATTCTTCCCGGTGTCCACCAGAAAGAATTTCCTTGTATAAAAGTCCTTGGTCTATAACAAACCGGGATCGATTAGAAGAGCTGAGAGGCGGTGGGGTGCTCCGTGCCGCCGCCCAAGCTTTCTGAAGGCTGTCATCCGCTTCCTGCTCAGCCTGGAACTGTTCCCTTGAGGCTGGGGTCACCAGTTCTTCCTCAGACTGTGGACTTGGGCTTGGTCCCTCTGGAGGCGATGTAGGTGATGGGGTTGTTTCCGTTGCTGGTGAACCGCTCTCCGCTGGTGCACCTGAGGGTATTTCAGGCTCTGGCTGAGCCTTTTGGGTATGGCTGTCTGTTGCTTCTGCCAGTTCTGACTCGCTGGCGCCCTCTGGCGTTGAGTTTGAAGATGTGGTTGCACTTGCTGGTGCTGGTTGCTGTTCCAGTTCCGGGCCTGGGACTGGAGATGCTGTGGCTGTTTCAGTGGTAGGCATGGAATCCGGGTCCACTACCTCTGTCTGGGTCTCTGGTAACACAGACGGGGCCTCTGTGGACGGCTCAGGAACAGGAATGGGTCTGGAAGCTTGCCTGGTTTGGCTACGTGTAACCATTCCCACTCTCTTGGCCCGCCTCACCTGGTTGGCCAAGTCTTCCCCCAGTAGCATGGGGATAGGATAATTGTCATAGACTGCAAAAGTCCACATTCCTGACCAGCCTTTGTACTGGACAGGCAGTTGAGCTGTAGGCAAGTCTACAGCTTGTGACATGAAGGGGTAAATTGTAACTTTGGCCTTTGGGTTGATGAATTTGGGGTCAACGAAGGATTGGTGGATAGCTGACACTTGTGCCCCCGTGTCTCTCCACGCAGTAACCTTCTTTCCGCCCACTCTCAAATTTTCCCTTCGCTCCAAGGGTATTTGAGAGGCATCCGGGCCTGGGGATCTTTGGGGTGATGGTGGTGTAATGAATTGCACTCGCATGGTGTTCTTTGGACAGTTGGCCTTGATATGTCCCAGTTCATTACACTTAAAGCATCTTCCATCTGATGGGTCACTGGGCCGAGGTGAGTTACTGGAGACTGGTGAGGTGGAAGGGTAGGGTGTCTGTAGCTTTACTTGGGTGGTATGTGGGGTCTTTGGCTGTCCTCGGTTGTAGGGTTTATGGTCTGTGTGCCCCCTGGGGTAATCGTTCCCCTTGACAGTAGCTTTCTTGCTTTCTGCCAGTTCCATCCATTTGGCTCCAATCTCCCCCGCCTCAGCGATATCTTTGGGATTTCCATCTTGTATGTACCGTGTGATGTTTTCAGGAACACCATCCAAGAACTGCTCCATTTGTACGAGGAGGTTCAGTTCTTCCAAGGTTTGAATGTTGTTTCCTGTTATCCAGGCCTCATAGTTTTTTGCAATGTAGTAGGCGTGTTTGGGAAATGACACCTCTGGTTTCCACTTTTGGGTTCTGAAGCGCCGACGGGCATGATCTGGGGTTATCCCCATTCTGTATCTGGCCTTAGTTTGAAAAAGTTTATAGTCATTCATTTGCTGCTTAGGCATTTCAGCTGCCACCTCTGCTAAAGGTCCACTGAGCTGTGACCTCAATTCTACCATGTACTGGTCTTCGGGAATGCTGTACCCAAGACAGGCTCTTTCAAAATTTTCCAAGAAGGCCTCGGTGTCATCACCTGCCTTGTAGGTGGGAAATTTCCTGTGCTGTGGAGCAATAATGGGCGATGGGTTGTTAGGATTGGCTGGAGTCTGTTGCTTAGCCTTTTCTAATTCCATGGCCTGTTGGTGGGCTTCCCTCTGGAGTTCTATCTGTCTTCTGTGGGCGGCCTCTTCTTCTGCTTGTTTCCTTCGGTGGGCCACCTCTTCTTCTTCTAGTTTTCTTTTGTGTGCTGCCTCTTTGGCTGCCTGTTCTCTTTGGTAGGCTGCCAGTTTGATGCTTTCTTCCTTTTCTTTCAGCTCCACCTCTTTTTGTCTTTTTTCCAGTTGTCGCCTGTGTTCAGCTTCTTTGATTTGTTCTTCAGCCTCCATTTTTGTCTTGGTAGACATGGTTCCTGTTTTCTTGTGTTGGGGTGCCCTCTGGTGTTTCTCTTCTGAACTGCAGGCTCTGTTGCCTCCTGAAGTCTGCCTAGCAACAGTGCTTTTTTCCTTTTCTCTCTCTAGCTAATGTTCAATGAAAGGAAACCAGAAAAACCACTTTATTTGCATGCATATAGTGCTGGTACTGGAGGGCTATTGCATGACAAAAGACCCTTAACAGTTTGGTAATGGCTTCTCGCTTAACATGCAAGCCACAAACTGCCAGAGAGAGCAGAAAAAAAAAATTCTCTTTGGTTCCCTTTTAAAACCAACTGCTTCTCTCTCTGCTAAAAAGCCCTTAGCAGAGAAAAGAAAAATATAATATTCCTACTGGCTTCTGGATTCTGTCTATATCCCACCGCTTCCACCATATCATAACCTTAGTCCCAGATTTGGACCTTAGCGTCCAAAATATGGGGGTTAGCATGAAAACCTCCAAGCTTAGTTACCAGCTTCGACCTGGTACCTGCTGCCACCACCCAAAAAATTAGAGTGTTTTGGGGCACTCTGGTCCCCCTGAAAAACCTTCCCTGGGGACCCCAAGACCCAAATCCCTTGAGTCTCACAACAAAGGGAGATAATCCTTTTTCCCTTCCCCCCTCCAGGTGCTCCTGGAGAGATACACAGACACAAGCTCTGTGAAACTACACAGAGTGACTTCCCCTCTCTGTTTCCAGTCCTGGAAACCAAAAGTACTTTCCTATTCCCCCAGAGGGAATGCAAAATCAGGCTAGCAATCCAACACACAGATCTCCCCTGATTTCTTCCTCCCACCAATTCCCTGGTGAGTACAGACTCAATTTCCCTGAAGTAAAGAAAAACTCCAACAGGTCTTAAAAGAAAGCTTTATATAAAAAGAAAGAAAAATACAAATGATCTCTCTGTATTAAGATGATACAATACAGGGTCAATTGCTTAAAAGAATATTGAATAAACAGCCTTATTCAAAAAGAATACAAATCAAAGCACTCCAGCACTTATATTCATGCAAATACCAAAGAAAAGAAACCATAGAACTTACTATCTGATCTCTTTGTCCTTACACTTAGAAACAGAAGACTAGAAAGTAGAAACTACTTCTCCAAAGCTCAGAGAAAGCAGGCAGGCAGACAAAAGACTCAGAGACTCAATTCCCTCCACCCAAAGTTGAAAAAATCCGGTTTCCTGATTGGTCCTCTGGTCAGGTGCTTCAGGTGAAAGAGACATTAACCCTTAGCTATCTGTTTATGACAGCTGCCCAGAACACTCAGACAGGTGGCTCTCAGATGTGAATATTAATTACAAAGAGAAAACTTTCTATCCAAAGGCCAACTTCTCTTGAGCTCTAAAAATAAGCTGTTATGTTGACAAAACTACTACTGCTTATGTCAGTATAAATTAGTGGAAGAAGGGTCTTAAAAGATAAGGGACTGTTTTCACAACAATTTTAAAACAGATTAACTCCAACGATAGTAACTTTTAGGAAGAGATAGCATAGCAGGCATTTTAGGAATAAAGGCTGTTAGCTAGCCAAATGCTAACTATATATTTTCGCAACACTTTCACTTTCATGAATCCTTTAAGAAACTGGATATATGAACATTTAAAAATGAAAGCTCCGTATAATACACAAATCCTGCCATGGACTCATGTGGATGTCAATATAAAAAATTCTAATGATATAAGGCAAAAGAAGACTTCCAACTGCCTTTTAAATCTTCTGTTTGTATTACTTTACACCTCCAGGCATGCCTAAATGTTCAGTTATTCATTATGTTATGTTCAGTCTCTTGCATCCATCCAATCCCTCCTCTACCTACATATGTGGATTTTTATTATTTAAGAATAAAAAGCTCTTGTCTGTTTCTCCATGCCATAAGCCTAGTGATGCTGGTTGGCTTTTGAATATTTATTTTAAAGGACAGACGGACCTATCAAGTTCATTTCTATAGGCCTCCCATCTGTAAAATAACACGCTATTATTTATTTCTCAAGAACTGTGCACTATTCTAAGCTTATTGTATACTTCATGAATGAATATATTTTCTTAGCCCACAGTTATAGACAATTAAATTAATTCAAAATTAAATTCATGCTGTCTTCCTATGCACTTTACACTCAGACATCAGTAATTGCTCCAAATGTAATTGCTTAGATTCAAATTTTAGATAGTTAAAAAGACAAACTGTATATTGTTTAACCATGTAGTCATTTTAAAAGAACGCTTTACTAATTTCATTATTAATAAGGAAGATATGATAAATTGGCTAATAATAAGTACCAGGAGTGCCAGTTGCAGTTACATATTAATTTGAAACATTGGTTATCATGTAACTACTTTTGTTGTTTTTGCAAATTGCCACTTAAGGGAAACCATCAATGTATTCACCCTCTATTTTCTCTGCAGACACAGAAGTCTAAATCCTATCGAGGTTTATATAGAAATGATGGGCCAGGGTGAATAGCAATTTGATACCAATATTTCTTCCTGGCCAATTAAGCTAATTCCTTTCTAATTAATTCAGGATAATGCTGTTATTTGCTCTATTTTATAGTGTAAGCTCTGGATCCAGTGGAGCACACTTTAAAGCTGAGCAATTGGTGGAAATAGCAGCCAAGAGAATAAATATATGACGTCCAGCCCGAGTGTCTTAATTTATGCTCCAAAAGAAATCCAAGCCAATTGACAAGGCAACAAGTGCAAGAAATTGTAAACTGAGACAGAAAAATAGAAAAATCTGAGAAAAAGTCTCTGAAATACATTTACAGCGTGTGTTCTTTTTCTGCACTTCAATGTGTTTGGACATTGAAAACAGACAGTTTCTCTTCTGTTCATACTCAGAGCAAAATCCTACAATGATATTAAGAAAGTTGCATGAGATGGAGGATAGAATTGAATTGAAAAGTCAGAAAATTGTTTGGGGTCAAATTTTTTATTGATTTGGAGGGTTGTTTTTTTTTACTTTAATAAAATTGAAGGAAATTTCTAAATTAATTTGTTTTAAATTGAAAAATCAGTGTTTTGTCTCAAATATTGAAATGAATTTTTTTAACTGAAACAATTGGTGAACTCAACATGAATTTGCAAAATGTTTGTCAACATGAATCTTTTTGTTGTTGTTTGCCAAGGTTTAGCACCAAATCTTCACTAGTGAACATTATTTTGTTTGCTGATCTCCGGGTCCTTTTTCAGAACAATTTTTGGCACATCTGTAACCAACCCTTGTGTAATGATGTCACAAACTGTTACTATGTGATTTATCAATTTTTGGAACTTTCATTTGCAATATGAGTGCTGAACTCTTTCAACCAGAAATATGGCAGACTTAAACTCAGCTGAAATTGACAACATACCTGAATTTTAGCAATAAGTGTTTTACTCCTGTACATGATTGACTCAATTTTTATAAAAGGTTAACCTCAGAAGGTATCTCAGACATGTTTTGTTCTGCTACTAATCACTATACTAAACTACTTCTTTGTGCATTTCACGGTAGAAAATGTTGCTCTGAAATGAGCTATTTTCATCTATGCATACACCACTGTATAGAAACACACGGTCGCATTCTAAACTCTCAATTGTGTAAATCCAGACTAATTCCATTGCAGTCACTGCCATATAATCTAGATATGCACAGTTGTGAGAGCAGAATTGATCTTTTCTACATTTCAGTCTGCAGGGGGATAATTCATTAGCTGCCTAATAAGCATGAGTGCAAAAGCTGTAATGTATATTTAGTGCTTATTGTCATCTTGCTTCTACTAGTCTAATTTGGGAAGAAGTTAAATTCAGATCATCTTTCAAATCAATTTTGTCTGCCTAAATATGTAGACATAAAATCTTCTAGAATCATATTTAGACTATAGTGTACTGCAAAACCAAAGCTGGAAAAATAGTGAGACATGCTGCCACTGATATCTACAGAAACTCTATTTATTTATTAATAGCAGGAGTCAATTAAAAGAAAGATACAAAGGCTCAGATTCACAAAGGTACTTAGTGTGACCAGATGTCCCAATTATATAGGGACAGTCCCGATTTTTGGGTCTTTTTCTTATATAGGCTCCTATTACCCCCACCCCGTCCCGATTTTTCACACTTACTGTCTGGTCACCCTAAAGATACTTAAGTTGCCTAAACCACAGATTTAAACAACTAAATCCAGTTTTAGGCTCTGTGGCAATACACAAAACTCCCCCTAACTTTGTAGTTACCCAAACTCACTTGGCACTTAATTTTTCAGGGTAAAAGTTCCCTGGGTACCTAAAAGTTCCCTGAGTTTCTACCTCTGGGCATATGCACTGCTGCCTCACTCTAGGTGTCCAGATGCCTATCTACCACCTAAGTCCCAGAATGATCCACAAACTGAGGGAAGACAGGAGTACGGGACCTGATCTAATAGGCTGCCTCAGATTACATCTGCAGGATCAGGACCTATTCAAAATCTGGTCGGCAGAGGAGATGATGATGGCTAACTTTTATCTTAGTCTTTAAAGCACTCACCTGGGATGCAGGAGACCTTGAATCAATTCCCCCTCAGGCAGAGAGGGAGAAAAGTGTGGGAGATCTCTGTTTAAATCCTCTCAGAAGGGTGATAATTCCCACCAGACATGCCAAACCTGTGGGAAAAAATGCAGAAATTGGGCTTGTTTTTGGCTTACTTGGCTTGTGAGTTGCTTGTTGACTAGTTTTTGGCTTGTAGCTTGTTGCTTGTTTGGCTTGTGGCTCCCTTTTTTTTGGTTGGCTCCCAGCAAGCAGGGGCAAGGTGGCAGGGGGCAAGCAGAGACAAGGGGCAAGCAAGGGCAAGGGTGGGAGAGAGTCAGGGGTGCACAGTGGGCCCACCACAGTCCCAGACTACACATCAGAGGGTTCTAGTCACATATAGTGTTGGGATTCTTAGGGCTTGGCTTGTTTCGGCATTGTTTTGAAATGGGATTAGCTTGATTTTCGGCTTTTTGTGGAAGTTGGGGTGCTTATTTACCACATGAAAGTTGGCAACTGTGCTTCCCACCTGTGTTTAACAAGCTGAGGGCTTGTCTACATCAGAAAGTTGCAGCGCTGGTGAGGGAGTTACAGCGCTGCAACTTTGAAGGTGTACACATCTGCAGGGCACCACCAGCGCTGCAACTCCCTGTTTGCAGCGCTGGCCGTACTCCCGTTTTGTCTCGGGTGTAGAGGATCCAGCGCTGGTGATCCAGCGCTGGTAATCCAATGTAGACACTTACCAGCGCTTTTCTTGACCTCCGTGGAAGGAGGAAGCCTCTGGTAATCAAGCTGGTCTCCTTTCCCGGTTTGCTCTCTCGTTCCCGGAGCCCAGAGCAAGCAGGTCTCCTTCCCTGCGGTTTGCTGGGTGGCTCCGGGAACGCGAGAGCAAACCGCGGCGAAGCGGGTCTCCTTTCCCGGTTTGCTCTCTCGTTCCCGGAGCCCCGAGCAAGCAGGTCTCCTTCCCTGCGGTTTGCTGGGTGGCTCCGGGAACGAGAGAGCAAACCGCGGCGAAGCGGGTCTCCTTTCCCGGTTTGCTCTCGCGTTCCCGGAGCCCAGAGCAAGCAGGTCTCCTTCCCTGCGGTTTGCTGGGTGGCTCCGGGAACGCGAGAGCAAACCGCGGCGAAGCGGGTCTCCTTTCCCGGTTTGCTCTCTCGTTCCCAGAGCCCAGAGCAAGCAGGTCTCCTTCCCTGCGGTTTGCTGGGTGGCTCCGGGAACGAGAGAGCAAACCGCGGCGAAGCGGGTCTCCTTTCCCGGTTTGCTCTCGCGTTCCCGGAACCCCCCTTGAAGCCGCCCAACAGCGCTGCAGTGTGGCCACATCTAACACCACTTGCAGCGCTGGTTGCTATAAGTGTGGCCACTCTGCAGCGCTGGCCCTATACAGCTGTACTAATACAGCTGTAACAACCAGCGCTGCAAAACTTTAGATGTAGACATGGCCTGAGATTGTGTGTCTTACTCAAGCCTGGACTTCGTTCCCCAACTCTGTGGGAGTGGGGCTTAGACACACTTCTCATTGGCGTCTTTCAGTGGCTAATTTAGGCAGCTCCCTGCCTATTGTGCTGGCTTTTGTGGATTCCATTTTTAAGTACTTCTCTCACCATACATTATATAGGAAGCCTAGGTGCCTAATTCAGGCTTTGTAGATGTCAGTATTCCAGTGATTTTTCTAGGCACCTAAGCATTTAGGTGTTGTGAAGTTAAGTCAACTCAACCTCAATGGCCTAAATCCCTCTGTCAGTTAGGCCCAGACAGCCATTTCCAAGAATGTCATTACATCATAACTCAGAGTGTCTGATTCTGATTTTTATGTTCTTGTCTGGAGAGTGGAATTTGGAGAAAACATGAAGAGGTGAGAGTCAGAGCATGAATTAAGAAACTCAATTAACTTTGCTTACTTGAAGTTCCTACATTACACACACCTTTCCTTTCCTTTGAATCAACACTGATCAGCATCCAAAGGGTGTATTCGGCTTACTTGAAACTGACCTACAGCATTTTTCTAATAATCATTGATTGCCTGTATGTTCCCCCCACCCCCCAACCTTAAAATTGTCTATTGACTATAATTGTACTTACAAGCATTACACATGGCAAATTTTATACATGTATACAGAAAACTTCCTTTCTAGACAGGTTTTCAGGAGTTCATAGATTCATAGACTCTAGGACTGGAAGGGACCTCGAGAGGTCATCGAGTCCAGTCCCCTGCCCTCATGGCAGGACCAAATACTGTCTAGACCATCCCTGATAGACATTTATCGAACCTACTCTTAAATATCTCCAGAGATGGAGATTCCACAATCTCCCTAGGCAATTTATTCCAGTGTTTAACTACCCTGACAGTTAGGAACTTTTTCCTAATATCTAACCTAAATCTCCCTTGCTGCAGTTTAAGCCCATTGCTTCTTGTTCTATCATTAGAGGCTAAGGTGAACAAGTTTTCTCCCTCCTCCTGATGACACTCTTTTAGATACCTGAAAACTGCTATCATGTCCCCTCTCAGTCTTCTTTTTTCCAAACTAAACAAACCCAATTCTTTCAGCCTTCCTTCATAGGTCATGTTCTCAAGACCTTTAATCATGCTTCTTGCTCTTCTCTGGACCCTCTCCAATTTCTCCACATCTTTCTTGAAATGCAGTGCCCAGAACTGGACACAATACTCCAGTTGAGGCCTAACCAGCACAGAGTAGAGCGGAAGAATGAATTCTCATGTCTTGTTTAAAACACACCTGTTAATGCATCCCAGAATCACATTTGCTTTTTTTGCAACAGTATCACACTGTTGACTCATATTTAGCTTGTGGTCCACTATGACCCCTAGATCTCTTTCTGCCATACTCCTTTCTAGACAGTCTCTTCCCATTCTGTATGTGTGAAACTGATTGTTCCTTCCTAAGTGGAGCACTTTGCATTTATCTTTATTGAACTTCATCCGGTTTACCTCAGACCATTTCTCCAATTTGTCCAGATCATTTTGAATTATGACCCTGTCCTCCAAAGCAGTTGCAATCCCTCCCAGTTTGATATCGTCTGCAAACTTAATAAGCGTACTTTCTATGCCAACATCTAAGTCGTTGATGAAGATATTGAACAGAGCCGGTCCCAAAACAGACCCCTGCGGAACCCCACTTGTTATACCTTTCCAGCAGGATTGGGAGCCATTAATAACTACTCTCTGAGTATGATTATCCAGCCAGTTATGCACCCACCTTATAGTAGCCCCATCTAAATTGTATTTGCCTAGTTTACCGATAAGGATATCATGCGAGACCGTATCAAATGCCTTACTAAAGTCTAGGTATACCACATCCACCGCTTCTCCCTTATCCACAAGACTCGTTATCCTATCAAAGAAAGCTATCAGATTGGTTTGACATGATTTGTTCTTTACAAATCCATGCTGGCTATTCGCTATCACCTTACCAGCTTCCAAGTGTTTGCAGATGATTTCTTTAATTACTTGCTCCATTATCTTCCCTGGCACAGAAGTTAAACTAACTGGTCTGTAGTTTCCTGGGTTGTTTTTATTTCCCTTTTTATAGATGGGCACTATATTTGCCCTTTTCCAGTCTTCTGGAATCTCTCCCGTCTCCCAGTTCGTGAGTTACAGGAATAATATAGCTGAAGTAGACGTACTTAGATTGACTTACCATGGACAAGAGAATCAGATCACTCAAGCATTCCTCATGAGTCCCATCTCAGTTACAGCTGAATGAACTGTAATGATGGATTCCTGCATAATCACCACATCTGTTAAAAAGGGGCACTTGGAATTTTAGAAGTGAGGTTCCCTTATCTTGAGACGTCTGCTAGCTCAGCAAGGCTCCCTCTGAAGTCTAACCTCTTCTTAGCGTAATGCAGCAATTAAATATGTATTACTTTTAGATGGGGTATGTGGTTAATTTGTTATTTCAATCTCAAAATCACACAGAACTAAAAGATTTAAATTATGTTCCTATTCCTGGAAGACCTCCAGGGAAGTAAGCAACGAAGTAATATGAGTAAATAAACACACTAAATTAATTCCTAACTTATTTGAAAAAGAAACATTTAAAAGTTGGGGGTTTTGTGTTTTATTTTTTCTGTTGCTTTTCTTTTAGATTTATAGTCTAGGGCCTGGTCTACACTAGGTGGGGGGGGGCAATTTAAGTTATGCAACTTCAGCTACATGAATATTCAGCTGCATGAATAATGTAGCTGAAGTAGACGTACTTAGATCGACTTACCGTGGACAAGGTAATCAGATCCCTCAAGCATTCCTCATTTTAATTCCCAAGTTACCTATGTTCCACATAAATTTGGTGGTATCTCACTTCTATTGTTGAAAACTATATCAGAATTGAAGAGTCATGAAACTGACGCTATAGGACAACAATTGTTTATATAAAATATACGTGTGTGTCATCTTCATTTTGGGTCTTTGCCATCTATTTTGTTATATATTGGAACCTTGGCCCATTGAGAGGTATGAAGAAAATTCAATAGTAGGCATTAGGCCAGAATTTTTAAAACTACTCAAAAGTAGGCACCTTGGCTAGGCATCAAATGTTGGGTGCCATTGATATTTATAGGAATTTTCATGGGGGAAAAAATGGATTCAACTCTGCTTAGAAAACCTTGCCTATGTTTTTGTGGGCACTTCCCTGAATTCCTAGGAGCTCAAAAGAGTTTAAGGCCACCTAAAGGTATTTAGGCACCTACATACACAAATAGATGACTAGTGGGATTTTCAAAAGCTCACTAGATATTTAAATACCTTCTGAAAATCTGATCCTTATTCCCTATGCAAAATAAGGGTTTTCAAAGAAGCATCAGTCATGCTCACACTAGTATTACTGTGGAACCTCTAGTTTGCCACAACATGGGAAAGAGCTGGTGAACTAAGGCAGTTTCTGGAAATAATCAAATATTAAACTGTCCTTTTGACCTTCTTTACACTTGTGGTTGTGCGTGGGGTATGCGTAGCTACACAGCGCAGTGAAAGGCAGGCTGTCTGAACTCACTGCAGTACATAGCTACATGTGGCAGTGAAAGACTCCAGCAGTGGAAGGCAATGGGTAACTGCCACTGCTGGAGCTTTTCCCTGAAGCAGGGAAAGGCTCCAGTAATGGGATCCTACACAGCTAAAAACAGCAGTGTAGACTTGGGAGTCACTGCTTGGGCAATAGAGAGCTGTGGAGGGTATTTCATAAGGTTCAACCATGTAGGGCACTCTACTGACCTAAGCCAAACCTCACAATCTGCTGTGCTATTTATATTGTGTCATCTGTTCTCTACATGCTGCCATAAGTGCAGACCTACCCTTAGTCTTCAACTAAGCTGCTAAATCTATAGGTTGTAGCCTGATCAATTATTACAATTATAAAATTATTTTTTGGCGCACAACATGCACTTTTCAAAAAACAACAGATTATTTTTCAGGCATCTACTTAGAGTTAATTAAGAAGATGAAAATGATGAAGTACGCACACAGAAACTCAGCTTTAGTTAATACAGACAAATAATTGAAGTCATAGGAAAAATTAAAATACATAAACATAAAAATAAGATAAATACAGTAAAGAAGAAGTGTCCTGCATTGTTCATACTTGCAATTCCATCCATACATCCAGGACCATATCTGATAAGGATTCAGACTCTGCCCATGTGTGGTACTCCATCTCCAGCTAACCATAGTTAAATTTCTGACCCCTGACACAAGCCATTTCTGTCAATTAAAGTCTCAATAGTTTTAATACGTCAATGCAGTTAGCTCCATGGTTACCTTATTGCAAAAGTACTCCAAGATGCTACTCTATTTCCATTTGTGGTTTACCTATTTATCACACAATGCATTACTAAACTATCACAAGATACATATCGCTAAATTTTGTAACCGTAGGTCAAGCTCATAATATTCACCTTAACATACTTATGCCAACTCCTACTGGATCTCACACTGAGCCCTTAATGCTTAATACTTAAACCCTATAACCTATTTTCATACATATATTTTAGTTCTTCTACTTTCTATTACAGTTTCACTAACTTTCTTTATTATGTCTATATGCATGTATAACAAATAGCTTACATTTTATCAAAAACCATATACCATCTAAGATCAAGTCAGGGGTCATTGGTCAACAATGTGGTATTATTTATTCTTTATATTGCAGTCACACCTAGATACCTCAATCAGTATCTGGGCCCCGTAGTACTAGGTGATGTCTGAACACATAAGAAGACATAATCCCTGCCCAAATAGCAGCTAAGGGATATACTGTGGCCTGGCTTGTGCTGATGTGTAGGGAGGCAAGGAAGCATAAGGCTCTCCCTTATACCTTTCAGCAGGCTGCCTATACCATGGATAGCAGCAGAAGGGGATACAGACTCCACAGAGCCACTACATCACTCCCACCATACATGTGCGCAGGACAGGTTGGGGACTGAGTGGAGCCTTGGCACCTTTCACAATATGCTAGCCAGTGTCACTAAGATGGCACTCTGGGGGATGTATGCTGTTCCAGTTATAGGTCTGAGCCAAGGTACTTCCCCCTCCAAGGAAACACATGAGGCAAAAAGTGACTTGCAGTCACTTTCTACCTTTCACTCTTCACTGGGGGCAGCACAGCAAGTCCATCCATCTTGTTTGAGTCTTGTGGCAAAGCCACAATTTAGCTGTAAGTAGACAAGACAGACAAACATACCTCAACTTTCAAACTTGCTAATGTGTAACACAAGCTATTGAAACATGTGACAAAGGTCTGAAACATAGAACACCCAAGTTTTGTAGCACATTATGCCATAAGTGACTGATTATAATGGTTTTAAATTTTTACAAAGTGTTTTTAAGGAAGTTTTTCTCATTGTGTGAGTCAAACCAGTTTCTCAACCCATAACAGATTAAAGGGAAACATTTAGGGGGCCTGTCATGGTATAATTCCCCACTCTGAACCTTAGCATCCAAAAGATGGGGTACCAGCATGAATTCCTCTAAGCTCAATTAGCAGCTTAGTACTTGCAGAGCTTCCACCAACCAGGAATTCCAGTTCCTGGTACACTCTGGTAACCTCAAAAACTTGCCCGGGGACCCCCAAGACCCAGACCCTCTGGATCTTAACACAAGGAAAGTAAACCCTTTCCCTCACCATTGCCTCTCCCAGGCTTCCCCTCCCTGGGTTACCCTGGAAGATTACTGTGATTCAAACTCCTTTAATCTTAAAACAGAGAGGAAAATTCACCTTCCCCCCTCTTTCTCTATCCCCCTCCCAGACTCTCCCTGAGAGAGAAAGTAATCCTAACACAGAGAGAAATTAACCTTTCTCTCCCCCTTCCCTCCTTTCTCCCCATCAATTCCCTGGTGAATCCAGACCCCGTCCCCTGGGATCTCACACCAGAATAAAAAAACATCAGGTTCTTAAACAAGAAAAGCTTTTAATTAAAGAAAGAAAAAAACAGTAAAAATTATCTTTGTAAATTTAAGATGGAATATGTTACAGGGTCTTTTAGCTATAGACACTGGGAATACACTCCCAGCCTAAGTATACAAATACAAAGTAAAATCCTTTCAGCAAAATACAAATTTGAACTCCTTCCAGCCAAATACACATTTGCAAGTAAAGAAAACAAACATAAGCCTAACTCACCTTATCACCTAGTACTTACTATTTTGAATCTATAAGAACCTGTATCAGGGAGATTGGAGAGAAACCTGGTTGCACTCTCAGAACCCAGAGAGAACAACCAAACACTAACAGCACACACAAAAACTTCCCTCCCTCAAGATTTGAATGTATCCTGTCCCCTGATTGGTCTTCTGGTCAAGTGACAGCCAGGCTCACTGAACTTGTTAACCCTTCACAGTCAAAAGAGACATGAAGTACTCCTGTTCTATTAACCCTTAACTATCTGTTTATGACAGGGCCTATCCCTGAGCACACAGGGTTCTTGGACATCCATAAAGTTCCTTTGAAAGTTGTGCAGTAGACTAACCCATATAAGACCATTTAGGTCCTTGAATTGTTTAGAAATTCTGATCTTTGATTTCTATATATCCTTGGGACTATGCTGGAACTTTGGGGAAATTCAGATTCAGATCCCTTTTCATCCACATGACTCAGGCTTGTATCTATCATTGGACAAACTAAAAACCAAATCCAAACAAACTCAGACTCAAGCAGAAGTTTGCATTTGCATTTTAATCCATCACTGTGGTTTGGGCACATTGTTAATTTCTTGTACTTCATTAAATTAGAAAAATAGTGTACACATTAATACTACAAAACACCAGGGAACAAACACTGGGTCCTTTTGTACATTGAAGTTAATGTTTTTTTCATAAGATCACAGGTAGGATTGTAAACTGTTTTTTTTAGACTTCACATGCCATAATAATGAACATATTTCAAGTCTCACTCCTGCCTCAGAATTAACTAGTTCTCTTACTGCTTTAACTTCATTACCTAAAAATAAACTTTTAAAACATTTAGCACATAATAAGTTTACTTTAGTAATACAAATAAATCATTAAAATCCCCCTTGTTCTGCAGGAAAGGAATGTCTTTTCTATATTTTAGTTTACTAGAATTCGGTTCACCCAGCAGGGCAGGAAGTATCCCGATTTCCAATCTTGACGACTATGTTTCTTTATGCTTTCTTCAGTGCTAGTTCATTGAAATGTTTCTGTTACTAGTCAATGAATCATCATCACCATTTCCTGAGCTTTCATTTCTTTTCCTACCACTTGCTGTTTCATTAATATTAAACAGCTTGTCCCTGACAGACTGCCATCAACCTCATTTTGAGCAATTTCTTTTTCACATGGATCATCCTGATTTGCAGCCCTCTAAAAAGAGACCTCTTCAGAGGTGACATTTGGTAAAGATATGCTTTCATTACAGTCATCATTTTCCAAGTCAAATTATGATAGACTAGTCTCAGTGCTACAGCTGGTTTTCTAATAGCCCCCAAATAGTTTATTTGATGAATTTTGATACTTTTCTAATAAATTTTTCAACTAGTATTTTTCCCCATTACTTATCCAGCTCTACTAAGTTGTCAGTTTTTCCTCTCTGCTTTTCATTAGCTATTGCAACTGGACTGATTTATATGTGCTTTCACTCATCTGAATAACTAAATAGATGTCACATATTTTGAACTAAATAAGAACATGTTTTATTTACAAATAGGCCCATTTGGCTGGATTTCATCCTTATAAATTGCTGAAAGTTAATTTACCACCTTTATTTAAATACACTAATATGATTCAATGTGTATTCTTGATTCTGCAATGAGATCCACATAGATCCTCAAACCTATGCAAAAACCCCACTGAAGTCAAGGGGGCTCAACATGGGCACAATGGTCTGCTCACACAACTCTCATTGCAGGATTGTTCCCTTATTGCCTTCAGATGACATTTTACTCTCTGATGCCCTAAGGGTTTGTTTACATGGTGAATTAACATGTGGCAAGCCATGGTGTGACTCTACAGCACATGACGTTACTGTGTGCAGTAGCCTCCTGTTGTGGACATTACTACAACACTGTGAAGTTCCTAGAGTGCGGCTTGTTGTTACTACATTGTCAATTAAGCTGCGCTCCAGGACTTTCACTGTGCTGCAGCAGTCACATGGGAAGTGATTGTGCGGCAAACTGTTGTGCTGTCAACTCACAATCTGGTTTGCCACACAGTAACTCGCCACGTAAATAAACCTTAAGTGATGTGCACTCTGAATAAAGTCAATTGGTGCCACATGTACATGTCTTGTGCAGAATTTTACCTTTTGTACCATATTTTCTAAAGGTTCTCTACATTTTTACATATGACCATTTTGTGGAAACAAATGACTTTCACATGAAGTTTTAAGGCACTATCATTTGCATGTGAATGATAAAATACACATGCATCACTATAATTTCCATTTGTGCTCAGTGTGTGTACTATTTGCACACAGACGTATGGTTTTGCATTGGCAAATGTTGTCATTTATGTGCAACAGCAGAAATGATTGCACTCAAAAACCAGTTATTCACTTAAAAATGGTCCAAAGCATGAGAATTGTCAGTCTTCCGCATGGGATGTGTTTGATGTCCGCATTCTTTGATGTGTTTGCATACCATAGTTCTCATTAATCTTAATGAGATTAATCTTAATGAGATATAGATGTCCATCAATCAATTATAGAAGGGTATCAAAGTAGAAGCAACTATTGACCCATCAGGAGTTCAAACTGACTTTCTTGGTTTCCTCAATAGCAGTTTACGGCATGTTGACATATTTTCTCTTCTATGCCAGCAATTTTTAAATTTTGTCTTATCTGTCATTGTTTCCCATGACATTCATCTTTCTGGCATGAATTGACAATTCTTTTTTTCTCTTTTTGTATAGATTTACTTTCAAAGGAAGCTCCTCAGTTATGTAGTTTTCATATTTTAAGACATCTGGGAAGATCACTGTCTCCTTGATGTTCAAGTAAGGTATCTTTTTTAGATGGATGTATTCTTTGATTTGAACGAATGATATTCCTTTTTGGGACAGTGTGATGAATTGTTGTAACAGAGTACAGGGAGTTTCACATATAGAGTATGTGGACTGTTACTTGACTGATTTTAGCAATAAATATTCACTCTTAAATCTGAGAACCCTTTAAAATGAATTGATTCATTTTGTCATGTGCACAATTGCTATAGATGTGTATAATTCAGTAGAGTTGAGTAAATAGTGTAAATAGAGTGGAAAAATACTCAACATGCTTGTTCACAACAAAAGCAATTTTTGAACCAAATATGATACTGCTTTTTTGTTTACTCCTAACAGAGGCCTAAAGCATTACTAGCACAAATACTTGCAGAAAGCTAATTTTTAGCTCAAATATTCAAAGAAAGCAAATGTCAAATTATATATTTGATTTTAAAATTTACACACTACAATTAACAATTGGCTTTGTGTCAGCACTGCATCTGACAACAAGTTCCTTGAATTTAACAGGACTTTGCATAGGCCAAAGGATAGGCTTGTATGGATCAAGTTGGAACATCTGGCCCTTGGCTAATTACAAAAGTTGCATGCCATTTATCTCAGTTCTCTGATTGGATTTATGCAACTAATCACCACAGTGTAAATTGCACTTCTTGAATATTTTCTACCTGAATACACATTTCAAAAGCCCAAGTTATTCTGCTTAGTTAATTTACTATCACAGATTACAAGTACAAAAGTTACATAAAATTACAGCGGAATGTGTAAATTGTATATTTGAGTGTAATATTTGCTGTACACAGCTCAATTGATCTGGAGACCAAGGATTATTTACAGAAGAAATTAGCAAATAATTTACAATAATGAATACATCTGAGAATTTTGTGAAGTGTTTGCTGACAATTCACCAATAGAAAAGATGCAAAATTAATTGAATAAATTATTTATTAATTGTGAATGATTACCTCTACTCTCATGTTTGATATGCATGGTTGAGTGAAGCAATTGTCATTTTCAAAAGATAGTTATTTAAGAGATGGAAAAGAGACTGTCTTAGAATCCTGGAGTCCTTTAGAACAAATGTGGGATATGGGGATAGGGAGAAAAATTCTGATTTGAATCCTTAGATTCCTCTCATCCCTATTGTTTTAGTTGCAGGTTTGATCCAAAAACAGTATCGAGCCTGTTTTCTAATACAGATGAGGCTGAAATTTTGCAAGAACAGGGATATCATGAGATGTCCACCATTCAAGGGCAGTTATGTCTGTTATTTTCCAGTGGATACAATAAGTTTCTTTAGTGCTTTCTTTAGAGGAAAAAGAATAAATGTACCTCTATTACAAAACAAACAGACTGGGTTACTAATGTGAAAATCCCTTTTAATCGTATTTCTCAAAAATATTTTGTATTGTGTTACTGAATGTGGATTTCCATTCCAAATACCTTATAAACAGATCAAATAAATCATATTGGAGGTACTCCAGTTCTAGGACCATGCATCATTATTTTACTGTGTGAAACCTGCTTTGTTGGATCATATGGCAACCAGAAATGTGTTGATATTCAATAATGGGCACCATAAAAACCCTTAGATACAATAATCAGATTTAAAAACATACGAATTTTAATTAATCAGGTTTAAGTATACCCAAAATGTTCTCTTTCACAATGAAGGGATACTACTAGTAATCAGAACTCTTAGTTATTGCTATTTATCTCTCTCCATTTCTTGCTTGAGTAAATAGCTGGAGGACTGACATAATGGCAGGTGGGAATATCTGGAGAAGGTAAGTTATATTATTGTGACAACAAAAGGAGCTGAAGTCTTAGCACTGAGGAGTCACATTTTTACTTTTTCTAGAAAATACTGATTTTCTTACATCCTTCCCAAGGCTGCTTTACAACTTCTGTTCTAACCCCCTCCAGTATCGTTTTCTTCCCACTTCTTGTCCATTGTGGTATCTAAGTGCCACATTTGGCATGGGAAGTGGGTTTTCTGGACACCATCTCTACAAAGCATGGCAAATTAAAGTAGTCCTGACTGAACAACAAATGCAGTGGCAGCAAGCAGTTTATCACCAATAAGAAGCCCAAGCTGCAACCGATAGGTCTTATTAAAGAGATATTTTCCCCCAATACAGAATAACCATGGGAGATGGTCTGACTGATGTCTGGCTCCCAAGGGTTGTACTGTGATCATGCAGATCATAAAGAGGACATGAATAACCAACCAGGCAGACTCATGGTATAGCCAAACATTATTACAAGAAGGTTTACTCAGAACTAACCTTAGTCAAACTTATTCATATCACTTGTTTCATGAGGGATATGTCTACATGTCCCCAACTGTTACCTTCTGACTAAGGGTTCAAGTGGACTGACTCTGCATGGGAGATGTTCCCATATATTATCACAGAAAGTAGTCACTGTTATTAAATTTGGGCACTCCTGGACTCCAGGAGATTTTTACTCATGGCTGCCCAAATGTAAATGACATAGGAAAGAAGGAAGCCAGATCCTCTGGCAACAACAGAAGTCTTTTAGAATTGACTCCTGGAAAAGTTTCACAGTTGAGGAAAGAAAGAGTGCATGCTTCATAGGAGGGTATATGTCAGCGAGGCAGAGTCTTCTGCTAATTCCCCCTGTTAGTAGGTGTTGGCAACCTTCATGGAAATGATGGCTGATTCCAAACTCCCTTTGGTAAGTGTGGCTCATTAGCCCCATCCTGAACATAAAGGGAATGAGTCTGGCTCTTTGGTAAGAGGCAGCTACAGTTTGGGACAGAAATAGCCCAGATTCATCAGCTAAATTAATTACTTTCCAGCACTATCCAGTTAAAGTTACCTGTTTTATTTATCTAACTTTCAGTATTCTAATATGTTTGAAGACTATATTCAATTACAGTAGTGTTGTTACTAAGACTGAGCTCAAAACCACATTAGATATAAATGAGATACTATACTCCAATATCTGTCTAGGTTTTTATAATGTGCCCGTCAACAGCTAACAAGAATAAGGAGCAGTATCTCTCATCCGTTTTCTCAATGGGGGAAGTTAATTGTTTTGGTTTAAAGTGTTCCTTGTTTGGTTAGAGGTTGTTTTTTTTTTATTTCAAGAGGGTTTAATCTAGCAGTTTTTCAGTTGGGTTTGCTGGCATCAGACATGTGGAGCAGGGTTTAAACAAGATGGATATTCTGTACCTAATGTCTGTATAGTCTGTGATTGCTTACAGTCTGAAGCAGACACAGATTTTGTTCCAGAGGAGAAAACTTCAGATAGTTAAATGACTTTCCCCTAGTTTTTCAATGTACTGAAAGTTTAGGTGGGAACAGAGCCAAATTAATTATTTTATATTATATATGGGTGTATGTCTGCCTCTCTAACTAATATTTATATGCACATATATCAAGCATTCATTGCAAGGGGCAGACAGCATTTTAAATAATATACATAATATATATAGCTGAGTTGCATCTCCAGCATCGGTCTGTCTCTTGCAACTGTGTTCTTGGATTGTGATTGTATGTACTATCATCTATAAATATGCAAACAATACACACTATTTTCTGAGTGATGAAGAAAGAAACAATACATAAAATTACAATCTGAGGACACAAGAGGCAGATTGTAAGTAGTTATCTGTAAAAGTAGAATAAATAAATGTAAAAAATGGTTAAAATTCCTACGTGTTACATATGAAATCAGCATGGTGCAAAGAATTGGATGGTTTAACAGCTAGATTGTTAGGAAGCCAAATGGTGAAGCCTGTTTTATATCCAACTTTCCAGTAAAGAATATCCCACACTTAACTAAACCAGTTATCCAGTAGAGCTTGTGAGACTTTAAGGGTTTTACATAAGAAGTCATGAGCTTTGTCACCCTGACCAGCCTGTAACTCAGTAAGATTCCTCTTTGAGTTTTATTTGTAAGTTTACTATTATGTAAGCCCAATGTAGAATAATATTTTAATAGTTTAAAACTATTAAATATTAGTAAATAGCTTGAAATGTTATTGTAAAATAAGGGAAGCTTGATTTTCCCCATAATTTTCTCATGACAATCAACTGCCATAACTTCCCTTTTTCCCCCTAACTAAAGACATGACTTCCTCAAATTTTACCATGACAAATAATTTGGTCTTACTCATTATCTGCCTAAAGTCAAGCTATAGAGATCTTAACTTGTACAGGTAAGGCTAAAATTAAAATGTTTTATATTGTTAGTTGTTCTCTAGAGATCTGAGACCTGATTCTCTTCTTAGATTGGTAGGAATCAGACTATATATGGGTGCAAATTTCTATGTAAGAGAAAAATCAGATCCCTGGACTCCAGAGCAATCCAGTCATGTGTCTGAATGTACTAATTGCTTTTATTATTTTACTATTTATTTATAGGAAAACTATTAAGCTTGAAAAACTGGAATTGAGTTATTTCTATAAAACAATTGAGGAAGCAATTTTATTATGTGTTAACCCCTGTTTATCCAGAAATTGTGTAAAATGTTCAATGTTATATATCCCAATCTTCATTCTGGGAGATATAATTCACTTGATGAATAGTGGATTAATGCAAAATGGGGATAAGGCAAATGATTGGTCAAACTATTGGTACCATAAATAGGTTAGACCAGCTCCAAATATCTTTGCTTATACACAGATAATTATTTCACTTCACAGAAGTTAGTGGACATCCTCCAGAATTCTAATGTGGGGATTTTGTGGTTTTGCAGAATGTTGGGGGATTGTTCTGAATGTCTGGTAACTAAGCAAACAGCATTTTTGATATTACAGAACAAACCAGGCATGTAGCTTAATCTCATCTGATAAAATTGTACCAGCAGCAGTGAAAATTCCCAGATTTCACTGTCTTTGGAAGTCATAAGTGCACAAATCTGACCTTAACCCCAAGTGGGTTTTCTTTTTTTAAGGGTATGCTTGTTAGCTATACAATCTTTTAAAAATTGTACAAAATAAGTTCAGATAGTGGAATGACAGTGTGTATGCATGTACAAAGCGCACAAAGTATTCTTAAGGCGTTTGTTCTTGCTGTTACAAAGGAACCTCAAGTTCTATTCCTTTCCTTTTCACACTTTAAATAAGTTTTAAAGTAGTTAATATTGGAGTTCTTGCATTAACCATCTAACAGACTCCTGCCAAGAAAGAAACATTCACCTATTAGTATTTCACACCTATTTAAAGTTAAGCTTCCTTTCATGCAGATAGTGTAGATCGTTTCTTCCTCTGTGGAAGAAAAGGAGAGAAAGGAATGTTTTCTTCTTGAGGTTCATGACACAAGAAAGAGCTCTTGAGCGTGACTCAGGCCACATCCACACTACAGAGTAAAATTGAAATTAATAAAATCGATTTTATAAAACAGGATTTATAAAATCGATTTTACGCGTCCACACTAGGGCACATTACTTCGGTGGTGTGCGTCCATAGTCCCAGGCTACCATCGATCTCCGGAGCGGTGCACTCTGGGTAGCTCAGTAAAAGAATGGGACCAATAACTTCGATTTCCATCCACACTAACCCTAAATCGATATAGTAATATCGATTTTAGGGTTACTCCTCTCGTTGAGCAGGAGTACAGAAATCGATTTTAAGACCCCTTAAAATCGATTTTAAGTGCCTTGTAGTGTGGACGGGTACAGCGTTAAATCGATTTAACGCTGTTTAAATCGATTTAAAGCTGTAGTGTGGACCAGGCCTCAGCTACAGAACTTTATCACCTCTGCTGCATGTGTTCCTTTAAAAAATGTATGTTTCCACTATTATTGCTGTTGATCTTACTGAGTTTCTGTTTTCAGATAATTTTCTTATCTCCTGTGTGCTGATAAACAATGTATTTGCATAAAAAACCCAAATAGAGGGTGATTTAATTATATTTCTGTTTCAGGTTCCCTATTTTAATCTCAAGGGGGCCTGATCTGAAGCCTATAGTAAGTAATTTGGATTCTTTTCATTGACTTCAACGGAGTTTGGATCAGAAGCTTGATGTTGTTTAAGGAAAAAAAACAGACATTTTCAGCCCAAGTCCCTTTTGAACCTATACCTTAGAATGCACTTAAAATTAAAATAAAAGTTTTGAAATAAACTGAGAACTTGATAACCGTAGAGACTGTCCAGTTTGGCCGATGTACATAGCAGAGGGGCATTGCTGGCATATGATGGCATATATTACATTGGTGGACGTGCAGGTGAATGAACTGGTGATGGTGTGGCTGATCTGGTTAGGTCCTGTGATGGTGTCGCTGGTGTAGATACAGGGTTAGGGTATGTACATTGGCCAAACTGGACAGTCTCTACGGAAAAGGATAAATGGACACAAATCAGATATTAGGAATGGCAATATACAAAAACCTGTAGGAGAACACTTCAACCTCCCTGGCCACACAATAGCAGATCTTAAGGTGACCATCCTGCAGCAAAAAAACTTCAGGACCAGATTTCAAAGAGAAACTGCTGAGCTTCAGTTCATCTGCAAATTTGACACCATCAGCTCAGGATTAAACAAAGACTGTGAATGGCTAGCCAGCTACAAAACCAGTTTCTCTTCCCTTGGTTTTCACACCTCAACTGCTAGAACAGGGCCTCATCCTCCCTGCCTGAACTAACCTCGTTATCTCTAGCTTGCTTCTTGCTTGCATATATATACCTGCCCCTGGAAATTTCCACTACATGCATCCAACGAAGTGGGTATTCATCCACAAAAGCTCATGATCCAAAATGTCTGTTAGTCTATAAGGTGCCACAGGATTCTTTGCTGCTTTCTTGTAACAGGTGTATTTGTGTTTGAGAATGATACTCCAAATTCAATAAGAACTCTGATATTTGGAGAAATCTCTCTCTCTCTCTCTCTCTCTCTCTCTCTCTCACACACACACACACACACACACACACACTCTTGACCCATCCATCACAAACCAGTGCCTTCATTTCTTGCCAATCTTTCAGCTTTATATCAGTCACAAACAGCTTGACACAAATGAGTTCAGAGTATTGTCATCCATTCCCATGCTTTACATTGGCAACATTCTTGATAAATTCCACAAAATAGTCCACTTCTTCCCATGATAAAACATATGTCAAGTCAGCCCAGCAGAACCCATCCAAATGAAAGCTACTGTCCAACAGAGAAGGTATTACTAAAATAATAAAAAAAATCATATTACTATATCATACAAAAAAAATCCACCAGGTTTTCAGCCATGACCAGGACAATATTCCCTTTTCAAATCATACAGAAGATACTCCACCCCAAAAACAAAGCTTTTGATGCATCTGCGTGGTCTAACAAGACAAGGACAAAAACAACCTAGGACTGCTAGTGGCCTACATGCTCTGACTGAAGACTGCTGACTTCTTGGAAGAAGCACAATACTTGAACCTGCCAACGTAAGGTTTTGATCACCAAAGTTGATCACCATATAGACAATGCCAAAGTGATTCTAGCATTTTAGCATTTGACTTCTATAGAAACCATGAGCATCTCACCTGCAGACCCTCACACTCAGCTGGGGACACGCGGTAAATACCACAGCCATTCTGCTCTCTGGCTTGATTACCTCTGTGTCCAGGAGATCCTCCATCTCATTTAGGGAATGAACTAGACCATGGATCATTGTCAAATTTCAACAGATTGTTAGACTACTGATGATCTAAAATCCTTCTATTATCAGCATAAAGACTCCTTCTTGGATACCACCAATGCAGTAAAAGAGACAAATAGAACCTTCTGCTCCTCGACTACCACAGTTATAAATCACAGACAGCAGAATTATCCTGTGAAGTAGATAACCTGGACTGGATAATGCAAACATCAGACCCAAACACCAATCTATGTAAAGAGCTCTCCCACTACTTTGTGAAAGAAATCAACCAAAAACAAGAGAAACTGACTAAGGCAGAAAGCCCAATAACTAGATAAGCCCCATTCCTACCACCCTTGTCAGAGTTTGGCTCCATCACATTCTCTGAAGCTGAAAAATCTTGAGAAATATTTGAGCTGCCACCTGCAAACAGATTTTTGCCCTTCCTAGCTCCTGAAAGTCATCAAAGTTCAACCATGCTCACTATTAACAGAAATTCTTATGCCTCTTTCAGAGAAGTTAACATGTCAACGCTTTTGAAAAAAAAGTAAGTCACCTTAATCGTCGAAGCCCACATTCAAAGTGGATGCCCTTTCAGACACTCAGGAATCTATGGAGTACTTTAGGGATCATCTACTTCTTGGATTTTCTCACCTCCAGCTTCTAACCCCTAAGCATAGAGTCCCAAACTATATGGCATTTGAGTAAAGGAGCAGTCGCAGAGTCAAGAGAAAAAGGGGGAAGCATGCCTCAATTAGACATTGAGCATCTCCAGTCAATTGTTGGGCTCCCTCTGCCACCGATTTCAATCCTTTGTTTTCCTCCGAGATGCAGAACAGAGGGGAGCACAGACCTATTATCCATAGCAAAGCCATCTGCTTAACAACTTTGTATATTGACACGGCATAAAGAGTTTTAAAATCATTCAGTTTATTTTTGGCTCATCAAACTTTAATTTATTTGATAAATGAGATATGTTTAGACTAATTATTCTATAAAAATCATTTTCCATAATCATGACTTACAAGCATAGCATTAGAACTATAAATGAGAAGTAAATATGAAATGGAGATTCTGCTTTGATTGAGATGTTTACTACATGTTTTTGAAGGCATTTATACTGCAAACAATCAACATATTAGTCAATAATTTTGTATTCACGTGGCCATATTTTACACGATACGAATAAGCACTTCTGCACTCCAATGAAGACTTTGTTCACCTCAGCATATATAACACGAGCACTATGACAGGCAGGTAAGGGATCATAATGTTGACCCCAGGGTCCACCCCACAAGCCTTGAGAAAAAGAGTAGCAAGTGAAAGCTGTGCCCTGCATTTCCCATCTGGTCATGCCATTTTGGGCATGAACCTATATGTAGTCTGAATTTGGCACAGAAGTTTATTCATGCATATCAGCTACTCCACTTTTAAGCGAGAAGGATCTCAAAGTAAAAAACCCATTAGCATGGCCCAAAATCTGTTTCAGGGATGGACTTTACCTCTTCTCCTTCTGACCAAACAGAAATACCTTCAGTCCATGCCTAGGGCTCCATAGGTTTAGGGTAGCGTGATTGCATGGATAGGTGGTAGGGATGAGGATTGGCTCCTTTAAGAAGTATTGTTCCCTGACAAACACACAGGAAAAAGCCTGAGATAAAATTAATGCTGAGCCTGGAATCATCCTCAGTGCTATCAAACCCTCTTGGAAATGATACGATGGGGAGGGTGTGGGCATGGACACAGAGACTTTGACCACATGTTTTTTATTGGAGCCAGGCCTCCAAGGGATTGGTGCAGAGGCTCCAAAGCATATCCACATGAACACCCTAAGATCCACAGGATTCCACACATGAGCATAATTGTCCAGTCTCACTGACCATTCCAGTCTTTGATTTAGCTTTCTAATGGATTTCCCATATTTAATTAACTCATTTTGTTTAAAACGTGTTTGAGTTGGAGAGGACTTTGGGTCATTCTCAGTCTCTTTCTGCTGAAGAAATAGGGTTCAGTTGCTGATGCTAGGAGTCATTGCAAAGATGCCAAAATTTAAAAAGTGTTTTAAGGAAAATTCTTCAAATATATTGGGCCATCTGGGTTTTGTCTGTATTTTCGTGCATTTGTAGTAGTGCCTAAACACTGACTAATTAACAATCACCCTTGCAGTAGGCAAATGTTATTCTTTCTGTTCATTCCACTCCTAGACCTTGATCAGCATCCACACAAGAGAATAAATCCTCTGACTCTGACTAGTTCTTGCTCCCTCTACCCTCAGCAAATATTGTCAAGGCTTTAGGAAAAGCTAACTAACATCATAATTTTAAAAAATCTTCCAAAGGATCAGTTTTTAAGCTGTTTGTGAGTAAAATTCCCACTTTTGTGCGGATGGATAGATAGATAGTTTCAGCACTACTATCTGGTACCACAGAGTCTGCAAGGAATAGTTCCTTTAGTGGAGCATTGCAGTGGAAGGACCAGAGATCCATGCTATCAGGAGTAATAACTAATATCCATGGTCATAACATAATTATATTTACTTCCAGATTTTTCACATTTAAATACAAGACCAAGAAGATACATGATGGAATTGAAAGGTAACAATTTTCAAATGGATAAAAAGATGTTTTCATGTGCAATATATACAATAAATAAAACTCATTGCCACAGGATATTATTGGTATTAAATAAGTTAGTAAGATTTTTAAAAATATTAGACACTTAATATGAATAAGAATGACCTCTGCAGTGTGATACAGCATGGCCAGAGGGCAGCAGGAGAGTGTTAGCAGGGAGCCTTATTCCCTGCAAGGGGAGGAAGGTTTGCTATAGATTAACTAGAGCACCTGACACCAATTAGAGCACCAGCAGTTAGTCATGTGATAAAAACCCTTGCTTCAGTCAGACAGTGTTGGAGTTGGAGCAGGAAGCAGTTTGAAGGAATTGGAGAAGAGAACAGTTTTGAAGAGAGACAAAAGGAAAGTTTGGAGGAGTGCTGCGGTGGGCTGAGAAATCCAAAAGAAACCCTAGATAAGGGGCACCTGGCTTGTGTAGAAGAAGGGCAAGAAGCCCCTTCACAAGCTGAAGGGCAGGAGAGGGAAGTAGCCCAGGGGAAGGAACTGCTAGTTCAAGTGGTTCACCACAAACCTCAGGGCCGGGACCTGGAGAAGAGGGTGGGCCCAGGTCCCTCCCTCTCCACTCCCCTCCTGAAGGACACTAGTGAGGTAATTAAAATACCGGTTCAGAGGCAAGCAATGGCACCCTGAACCTTCCCCAAAGAAGAGAAAGAGCGAGACCCAGCATAACAGTATTGGCAATTTGCCACAGCAACTACAGTAGTTAGGATAAAATTACAAATACTGGGTACATGTTTGTAATATTGAAATATGAAGGAATTATTGTAATAAAGGGTGTCATACTTTAGGGCATAAACAAACCACCAGTCTGATATATTCTTTCCATGATACAGCTCCATGTCTCCCTTTGAAGGCATGTATGTGCAACCCTTATGCCAAGTGTCATTAGCAGTAGTAATGGCCAGGTTCAAAATGTTGCTTAGGGGTTCTATTTAAAATAAAATAAGTTATTGGCTTGAGTTCCCACCTATGGTCAGATTCCCACTTATGGTTCCGGGAAAGGAAAATTTAATCTCCCCAAACCCTTGTAATGGTAGTTATTTTCCCCCACTGTAGACATTCTTGGACTCTGGTTAACACAGGTACACACCAAAACACTGTTTAAGATACACAAACTAAACAATAACAAAAATCAGCAAATGAATACAGTAGTTGACTGGTGACCAACCCCTCTGAACCTCTGGCTTCCATGAGAAACTCCACTTACTGTAAGTCCAGTCCAAGCTCCACCTTGCAAAGGCTTCCCTCAGCTGGAGACTTAATTCACTCCTGTCTGCTGCTGAGCTGTCCAGTGGAGTTTACACTGCTCCAATAGGAGGAGACTCCAGAAGAAATCTCTCTTCTCCAGGGTAGGACTCCAAAAAGATACCTCTATATCTCTGGTGCTTCTTCTGCCTAAATACCCAATCTGGGACCATGGCCTTTCAAATTAGAGTGGCTCACTTCCCCCATTGAATAAACCCTATATGTTATACTCACAGATACACCCTAAAATTACATGGCATAGTTATTTTTAAGTGTGGTACACAGGGAAACTCCAGATTGTGCAGTTTTGCAGACTTCATGGAACTCCTGAAACATATGCAAATTAAACCTGACATCTGCCACTCTGATTTTCCAGTTTACTAATAGGAGCCTCCGGACAGCTACTAGGGACACTTCTTCAATTCCCTCACTTATCATCTAGAGGGAGACAAATAACTTATTTCCCTACGCCTTATAGGCCTCAGGCTTCAATATGGACCAGTGGTCACCACACATTTATTTTTATATTAACATTTCAAAACTCAAGGCATGTACATCTCGTATTCAAGTGCTTACTTATGGACTGTAGATTACTCATCAAAACACACTATTTATACACATCTATGTAGGTACTTATATGCTCCCTATCATCATAGTGTCTGAGTCTCTGCCAAGTATTTAGACAGAGGAATAATACTCTCTTTATTCCTTCTCAACCTGTAAGAGAAATAGCTCAATGGCTTAAAAGAGTTATATATTTGTTAGTTTGTGAAAAACTTATTGAAGGAAAGCTAAATGATAGAAATGAGTTTAGCCTTGAAAGTAGTGAGTTCTGTGGTCAGGCTTATCTAGAGGAAGTGAATCACTTTAGAAAATGAACCAGTTTTCCAAAGTATTTAAAACAAATTATCCATAAGCTGAATACTATAACCAATGTACAAACTCACACAAAGGAGTTTTGTCACATTTCAAAAGAATTCAAAAGATTTACAGAACAAAAGCTAGTAAATGCAAAGCTCTTTCACAACAGTTGTTTATTTTACACTGGTACAAAGTCTGCTGCTTTAAGGCAAATCAGCCCAAGTTTCCAAGCTTTTAAGTATACTTCTCAACCCTAGTGTACTTATTTGTTCTGTCCCAAATATACCTGATTTTTGTTCTTACTGGTAAAAATTAAAAAAAACAACTTCTTATTCAATGGCCATTAAGCCTGTATCAAAGTTTTTAGTAAGACTTTTTTTTTTATCATTATTATTATTGTTGTTGTTTGGGACTAAGAGGTACTGTATGACAAAATGATCTCATCCAGATCTGAAATCATCTGTTAATGCCAAAATTCTAACAATGGAGTTAAATAAAGGAATTGAGGGGTGGGAGGGATGCAAAGCAGGAGCTCCCTTTTCAATAGCTGCCATGGTCATGGCAAGAGTGTGCATTCAGGGCTTGTCTACACTTACAGAGCTGCAGCTGCACCAGTGTAGCTGAGCCACTATGGCGTTTAGTAAAGATGCTACCTACATCTAAGGGAGAGCTTCTCATGACATAGCACTGTCTGCACCAGGGATTAGACTGGTATAACTACATCGTTCAGGGGTATGGATTTTCCGAGGCATTGGCAGGCAGTGGCAAAACTCATATGAATTTTGGTAAGGCAAGGATTTCACTCAGTATTTTAATCTTTCACAAGAGAAAAATAACCAGATACTCTCTACTATTCAGTCAGTTGTAAAAATACATTATATAAAAAAAGGAAGCAGGAGCAATATATAAAAATGAGATTCAGAAATAGGAACAGTATAATATTATCTACAGTTATTTCAGTTCTTGTCTATATTATAGGATTGGTTCAAAACAAAAGCCTGATATTTTACCCAGTAGGTATATCTAAAATGAAAGTTTTGGTTAATATGAAGAAAAAAACAAACTATTCTCCTCCCCTGCCCCCCCTCCCCCCACACTCCTTCTTCAAGCTCTATTCTTCCATAATCTTAGTCACTAATGGTGAAATTCTCCCCTGGCAGAGGAGAACTAGCATGAGTGGTGCATAGACCTTATGCTAACTCTCTCCACAGGAGAGAATTTAATTTCTTATAAATCTTTAATGTCTTGGTAAATAGCTCTTAGTTTTGCAGGATATAGTATGGCTGTTTCAACATTAATTGTATAACGAAGTTCATATAGCAATGGAGTGACCTGGAGTATATCCGGAGAGAAACTGTCCTTTTCAAATTAATCTCCCTTTTAGTTGCTTGCACTATCCTTCTAGCACTAGTGGCAAATCCTGTTCCCAGTGCCTGGGCACAGTAGAATAATCTATCAGACTTGGTTTGTCCATCTTTTAAAATAGCTCTAGGTACTTTCAAGAGAACTTTGGGCACCCAGGAGGCTTCATTACCACATTGCATGTCTCGCTGTAATACTAGTAATAGTCAGTATCTCATCAACTGGAGCACCCAGCAGTTAAGTTACTTATAACTTAACTGCCCATGAAGTAATTGCAGTGGACATTATTACTCCATCAATTCTAATTTTGTCTGAAAAATCAAACAGGAATATTTCTGTGGACAAAAGCTCCATCCGTCCTTATTATTTCTCAATGAACAAAATTGCAATAGTCTTCACAATAACAGTTAGTGGACTCCTAATCCGTGCTTAATTCATCATCACAATTTTTGAAAGTAAAAAAGGCTTGTGTTCTTTTGAAGACTCCATCACACTTTGTAGGAGGTCTTCAGAGCCTCTCGGGAAGCTTTATGACTATTTTAATGTCTAGGTCTTGAATATTTTTCTGTTTACAACTCATGCTATCAATGCCTCATTCTCAATTGTATATATTACAAACCATGCAAGTTGTTTTAGTTGAGAAAGGGAGAACACATTTCCAGCAAAGGCCAGTCAAGATTAAAGACAGGCCTGTTTAATATGAATGTGTTGAATTAATTACTGATGAACTCTAGCAAACTCCAGTGGTCACTGCAGCCACACTTAGCTGATAATGAATTAGTGTGTGAGGCAAAGCAGTATGGTACAATCAGATTGTCTTCATTGTTATTAAGACTCTTTATTAATTAGAGAACTCACAGGGCTTAAACTCTAATTCCTTTCCTTATCTCTGATAGCGTAAAGTGGATATCTGACTGATCTTCTATATTGCTTATCTTTAGCAAAAAGTCCAATTAAATGCTCTATGTAGAATAAAAATTCTTGGTAGTTCAATAGACAGCATTCTTGCCTTCAGGCAACATGGTTGTATGTGGAAATTTATGCTGACTTTAAGGAAAGCTTTTGGCATCTAGGATTTTCAACATAAGCTTCCACATACAACCATCTTGCTACTTCACACTTCCCCTTCTCCTTCCCTCTCACCTTGCCCATTTGTTGACCTTCCCTTCAAAGCCTCCTAGGAAAAGTGCCCAACATTCTTTCATCCTTGAAAAGGAGCAAAGAATCCTGTGGCACCTTATAGACTAACAGACGTTTTGGAGCATGAGCTGACATGCATCTGATGAAGTGGGTATTCACCCACGAAAGCTCATGCTCCAAAACGTCTGTTAGTCTATAAGGTGCCACAGGATTCTTTGCTGCTTTTACAGATCCAGACTAACACGGTTACCCCTCTGATACTTTCATCCTTGAGTTGTCTGTCCACAATGGAACTGTGGTACCTGACAACCACAGGTGCTTCCTGAAGCCTTAGTAAACTTAGTTTGAAAATACAGGGTTTTTAAATGAGTGCATTGTAGCTCTGCACTGCTTTGTGCAAGGAGCAGAGCCATTATTATTTTTGTGGTATATGAGTTGCATCCTTGTGTGGTGAGTAGGGTGGAGCAAGGAGGGTGTACTTGGGCAACAATGGTGGATCAGGCTGGCTGTGATACCTGGAAAATAGGAAAGAAACAAGGGGACAATTTAGTTTTTAAGAATGTAATTAATAAGACGTGTCCCTCTGATGTTGTGCATGTACCTACTACACTATTATTGTGTTTTCTGGGTTTTCTAATTAGATTGTAAGTTTTTCAGATAGAGACTGTTTCTATTTATGAGATTGTTTGCATGTCTAATGCAATAGGACACTGAACTAGGCATGAGGGTAATTCAAGTAACAAAAGTAAACACTTCTACTTAGTACTTTATCTACTATATTTTTCCAGATGGTGATCAGGGTTTTTGCCACAAGTTAAAATGATTGTCACTGAAATTATAATTTAAATCCAGTGACATTTAGAATGAGCCACAGAAACACTGGTTCCCTGCTTTTCTCTGTCTCTCTCATCCCCCTTAGTTTGCATGGTCCATTGCTCCGTAGCTTGTATTATAATATCATGAATCAGTGCCAGGGCTGTAGTATTCTCATATATAAAGATGAGGGTGTTCATCATGTGCATTTTGAATGCTTTTTGTTCTCCTTCTCACCTTTTCCTTGACAGTTTTTTGTTCCTCATCAAACATATACTTTTGCCGGTGAAAACCTCCTGTTTTCTATATGGCAAAAATTTGTAAAACTGCATAGTATAAATGGATATGTATATTTTTCTGTACATCTTTATTAATTATCAATGTACAGTGTAGACATCCACAATATGAAAATAAGTAAAACATGGGTGTGGCCACAGCAATTGGCTTCAATGCAAGAAAGCATCCCTATCCAAGAGGAAGCATATGTTTAATGTGCTTAAGTGCCTTCCTGAATAGTGATGGTCATAAGCACATGTTTAAGAGCTTTCCTGGCTCAGGACTGAGCTACTGTTATCACTGTTGTCATGCAAATATTTTATACTTCTGTTGCTTGTCCTTACACTAAATGATATTTGCAGCATTATGTATGGCATTAAGCACCTATTATTAATTTGTAGAAGAGCCCAAGGGCCCTGATTCTAGACTGTTTACACAAACATACTAAGATTCAGTCTCTGACCCAAAGGACTTAGTCTCTTTTAAGACAACATGTATGATACGAGAATAGCAATCTATTGACGGGGAAAGAGAGGGAGGAGGATGGTAACATTGATAGGAAAATGTTAGATGTTTTTCAGTCTAACAAAGGCAAAGTGAGTCATGTCTTTTCTGAACCATCACTTCTGACTGGTTTGTCAATACACAAAGCATACAATTAACTTGTAAAAGTTCCACAGGCCTTACATTAAGACCAGTACCAAATCTCTCATAGAAGATCTCAGGGAGTGCAGTCTTCAATAAAGTTGCCATTTGGTTCTGAAGCTAAGATGATTTTCTGCTGGATGACTTTCCCCCTTTCACTATTTTCTTCATGACTAACTCCTGAAATCATGGCCTGGCATTAGGCTGGAGTGATCCGGGTCGTCAAAGATTGAATACAAATTCACTCTAATACTGCACTTGCACGGAGCTATTCTGATTTATGGCTATCAGCAGAAGAAATATATAAGACAAATATTTTTGTGCATTCACTTGGTAAAAACCTGATATTTCACTTTGTAAATCCAGCTTGATAGGATGAGAATTTTAAACACATTAGAACACTTTAAAAAGCTATTGTGAAATGCATGAAAGTCTTATATGCACTAAGTTATAGCACTGCCATTCACATTAGTGTAGTTAAGGTGCTGTGAGCCTTTCCATTAAAAAAATCCTATTTTCAGCATTTTATAACTCAGCTCTAAAAATTCATGCTGGACTGAAACTTGTAATAAGAGGTTACAACCTGGAACCATTTCAAGTTAAAAATTCTTTTCAAACAATCTATTGGATTAGCTTTGATTGGCAAAAGTAGAACAGAAAGAAAAGTTCATTCTGAAGACTTATTGCAATTCATAAAAGTCACAAACGCCCTTATGTGAATTAACCAGTCAGTGACTGGAAAAACACAATTTCACATAGCTGTGTTACTGCATGACAATTATATTTACGAACCTCATGGGCCAAATTCATCCCTGGCATTGAGACCTCTTGCTCCAGGGCTTGATTTCACACATACCCTCACACAAAAACACACACACGTGAATTAATAGTAATGTAGATGATATGTTTACATAAATAAAGTTAATTATTAATGACTTGTGTTGAAATAGTTATTTGATTACCATTTATTAGCTAGACAACACCCAGATAAAATGGACCTCCACTGTCAGCTGTTTTTAAACAGGCTTCACTTCATCTTGTCTTTAACTTCTCCTTGATGGAATGTAGAGTCCCTTCCTCATCTTCTCTTCATGTAGTTTAAATATAAGAATTAAGAAGCAATGTAGTGATCTTTTATGTGACAAGTGAGGATCAGCTCAGGTAGTTAAGGTTTCATCAAGTTAATTAGTCATTGTGTAAAAATAAATACATTTCCTTTACTCAGTTTTAAATGTGCTGTCCCCTTGTTCTTGTGATGAGAAAGTATAAATAAGAACTCTTGCTTCGCTTCCTCTTCACAGTTATTCATCTCTTTTTTCTAAACTTATCTTTTCAAATTCTAAGGCTTTAATAAGTTTAGTCAACTGTTTTTGGACCAGTTCTATTCCTACTGTACCTGTACTGAGATTTTAAAATATCATCACAGGACAGATGCAAAGGTCCAAATTTAACCACAGCTACTGCCCGTTTTAAGCACTCAGCTCAACTACATCTACACCTTGGGAGCTTTGCTATCTGTATGAACAGATAATGAAAGTACCATTTAAAATATATTAAAGATCTGAAGAAGTGGCACCACAATGGGTGCGCAATGTGTACCTAGTTCCAATGTTTGTAACACTCAGAGGCCTGTGGCCACTTCCATTCTGGTTCCATGCTATGATTATGATGCTATGAAAAGATTCAAGATTGTATTGAAAAGTATTCATGCAACCTGAAATCAGGATACATCAAGGCAGCCTTAAAGCACAATAAATCATTTATGAATAAATGGAAGTGGATAGAATCAGTGAAGCAAGTCGGGAATCAAGAGGGATGGAGAAGGAAGGGCAGAAAAAGAGGTGCATGAAACAAATATAACTGAAGAATCACATGTTCACACTGAGTTTTCCAAGAGTACGGTATAACAATGACAAACCTGGATTTTGCTTCTGTCACTGCAGTGAATGCACCTCTATTTGTATTGTCCTGAAGACATAATGACAACGTGTTGAGAGGGAAATTGAGTTGAAGTTGTGTGTGTGTAGTTCGGGTATTTTTCTATTTGGTTTCTTTTAGGCAATTGTCCATTGCTTTTCCTAATTCCCTTTTCACAATAAGACAGTTCTATTTGTTTCTCCTTTATGAAAACCCATCCCCTTGGTTGACTCTAATTCCCTGTAAGCCAACCGCCCTCGCCCCCCATCAATCACAGCTTGGAAATAAAGTCACTATCGTTTAGAAATCATGTATTCTTTATTACTTGATTATAAAAATAGGGAGATAACTCACAAGGTAGCCTGGGTGGGGTGTGGAAAGAGGGAAGGAGGAAAGGAAAAGTCTACTGCAAAACTTGTTGAATGACAGCCTTCTGTCCACTGGGCTGGAGTGGTTGGGTGCCCGGAGCCTCCCCTCCCCCCATGTTCTTGGGCATCTGGGTGAGGAGGCAGCTGTGGAACTTGCGGAGGAGGGAGAGTGGTTAAACAGGGGCTGCAGCGGCAGTTTCTTCAGCTGATGTTCCTGAACCTCCACCAGATGTCGCATCATGTCCGTTTGTTCCTGCAGTAGCCCCAGCGTTGTATTCTGCCTCCTCTGATTTTCCTGCTGCCACTTCTCCTCACATCATTGGCCGCTTTCCTGTCCTGTTCTATTGTGTCCCTCCACACTTTCTGCTGAGCTCTTTCAGTGCGGGACGCCTGCATGAGCTCAGAGAACATTTCATCGCATGTGCGTTTTTTTCACCGCCTTATCTGAGATGGCCTTTGGGACGGAGGAGAGGGACTTGAAACATTTCCAACTGTAGGGATGATTTCTTTTCAGCCACAGGCAAACAGCCCAGTAGGAATGGCCACCTATGAATGTCCCCTTAATTAAATTCACGTATTTCAACCAGGTTACCATGAATGATATCAATCTCCTAAGGATAACACAGAGAGATAAAGAACAGATGTTGCTTGAATGCCAGCAAACACTGGGACCATATGCTGCCAGGCTTTGTCATGAAATGATACCAGATTACTTGCTACTAGCATGGCATGATGAAGTGTCCTACCATGGAGGACAGAATAAGGCTGCTCTCCCCAGAAACCTTCTGCAAAGGCTTTTAGAGTACCTCCAGGAGAGCTTCATGGAGATGTCCCTGGAGGATTTCGACTCCATCCCCAGACACGTTAACAGACTTTTCTAGTAGCTGTACTGGCCACGAATGCATCCCAAGTCCTCAGGGCAAATTAATCATTAAAAAATGCTTGCTTTTAAACCATGTTTTATATTTACAAAAGGTACACTCACCAGAGGTCCCTTTTACAGCTTGGATACTGCCTTGGGTGGGCATTTCAGTCAGGGTGAGAAAAAGATCCTGGCTATAGGGGAGAACGGTGTGCTGTGTTCTCTCCTCAACCTCATCCTCCTCCTCATCATCATCATCTTCCCTGTCCACAAAATTCTCAGGCACGGCGACTGAGAGTACCCCATCATCAGAGTCTACGGACAGTGGTGGGGTAGTGGTGGCAGGCCCCTGCAGAATTGTCTGCAGCTCAGCGTAGAAGCGGCATGTCTGCAGCTCTGTCCCAGAGCATCTGTTTGATTCTTTGGCTTTCTGGTACGCTTGTCTGATCTCCTTAAGTTTCACGCAGTGCTGTGTTGAGTCCCCGTTGTGGCCTCTGTCCATGGCCTTGGAGATTTTTTCAAATGTTTTGGCATTTCGTCTTTTGGAATGGAGTCCTGATAGCACGGATTCATCTCCCCATACAGAGATCAGATCCAGTACCTCCTGTATGGTTCATGCTGGAGCTCTTTTTTGATTCTGGGTCTGCATGGCCACCTGTGCTGATGAGCTTTGCATGGTCACCTGTGCTGATCAGGTCTCCATGCTGGGCAAACAGGAAATGAAATTCAAAAGTTCGCGGGGCTTTTCCTATCTACCTGACTAGTGCATCCGAGTTCAGATTGCTGTTCAGAACGGTCACAAAGGTGCACTCTGGGATAGCTCACAGAGGCCAATACCTTCGAATTGCATCCACATTAACCCTAATTTGAACCAGCAATGTTGATTTCAGTGCTACTCCCCTCGTCGGGAAGGAGTACAGAAATCGATTTTAAGAGCCCTATATTTTGACAAAAATGGCTTTGTTGTGTGGATGGGTGCACGGTTAATTCGATTTAACGCCGCTAAATTTGACCTAAACTCGTAGTGTAGACCAGGCCTTCAAAGCTAAACCAAGCTAGACTCAAAATCAACATATATTTTATTTTAAATTATATTTATAATTAGAATGTGTTCTACGTGAACAACTTTGAATGACAATGAATAAATGTAGAACTTGTTGAGAGTTCATTGTATGGTCTCCCCATAATGCCTTAAGGTCTGTATCCAAGCATAAATTGAACATTGTAGAGGCAAGTTCACCAGCATAAGCACATCATATATTTGTGTGAATATCTGCATACCTGACAGTCTCATCTTCTCTTCTCATTAACTGCTTCTGCAGTAATTCTCCAATTATCAGGAAGACATAATAGGGCGAAAAAGAAAAATGCAAAAGAAAATGCAGCCTGGGTCATTTTTTATTAATTTTTTTTTTGTAAGTTTCAGTACAAAGGAATGTTGCTGCCCTCTCTTTCACTGCTACAGCTGTGGCAATCACTGTGGCTAGAATTGCTTCTGTTGTTGAAGAATGTGTCCCCTGTCTTTTCAATTTTGCCCACTTTGGTCATCAGATATCTACTTATAGTAGAAGGTCTTAAATATTTTGATCATCTCAGCATTAACTGCTTGTAGACAGAACGTAAAGTTTACTAGAAGTCATTTTAGTTTCACATTTGAAAGATTCATAGTCACCATAGTATTTATAGACAGTGCCTCTAACTCTACACATGACCAGCTTTATTTTAATGGAAATTTTCTTTTCATTCATTCATGTCAGATATTATGTTGGAGACAATTAAAAAGTCCATGTAAGTAGAGTATTTGGAATGAAAATGGTATGGAATGCTTTACTTTTCACATCTTATCCAGTTAACAGCTGCTTTTCTTTTTCACTCATCATACTACCATGGGAGCAGTACGTTTGTGTAGTCTTTGGCCAATTTTTCACCATCCACCTTCAGCTTTGTTTAACTGCCTCCACAAGTAATTCTTTTATAGTAAACTCCAGTAAAACAATTTTGTTGCAGCCATATTCTATAAGCAGTCCAGCTTTCTGTCCTGAACCATTGTTTTTGATGAAATGTGCTGCTAATTAACTGCTAGGTTTCCCACTAACTATTCTTGTTGGTTTTACACCATGTGTGGAAGTTTTCTATTAAATATATTAGTATTGTCTAAGAGAAAGCATGTGAATGCATTTATGGATTATATTATAGTTGGCTTGTCTGACCTATACAAAATCAAGTTGCATACTTATTGCATTCCAATTTTAAGCATGGAAAAAGCAGTTCAAGATGATTGTATATTTCATTTGGCTACCCGAGTATCAAAAGAAATCAAAACGGTTTCAAGGCACTACTTATAATGCTCTGCAGTTTGCCTTTGTCAGATGCCGAAATGAAATATACAATCATCTTGAACATTGGAAAGTTGATTGTAAGTTTTTGCTAGCAACATCAAACCAAATTTAGCCCTGTAACAGCTCTGATCATATCAAAGAAAGATACACCTGTATACACCCAGGCTGAATTTTACTGCAATTACTCTATATACGGGACCTAAATTGTGGTATGCACTTCACATCCAAATAAAAAACACAGTACCTGACTGGGGGAGTTTGCAATCTAATTTTAGACATTGCACAACAAAAGCAACGATCAATAAGAGTAGAAAAGTGGAAAGAGAGACCAAGGGCTACAATAATCAAATAAAATGGTTCCTCTTAAGTTCAGAGTGAGCACAGAATGGTGCTGAGGTTTCCTTTTTATTTAATTACTTTACATATGAGTGGGCTAGTCATTAGGGCTGGATGAAAAAAATTGGTCACATATACATATATATTTTAAACAAAAAAATGAGGTTTTAACTAAAAGACATTTTTAATGAAGAGGGTCTGTTTTCCTAAAAGAGCTAGAAAACCAAAATTGTTCAGTTTTCAGCAGAATTGGGATGACTATTTTTGGGTTTTTATCTTTTTTTAAGAAGAAGAAAAAATCTGACTAGCTCTCCCAATCATATTCTTCATTTGGTAACAGACTCCTGCCTGTGAAAAGCCAGAAATTCATCTCCCTTTGGTGAGATGAAACACTTAGTTGCCCATTGATTGTTTACATCTGTGGGATGAGTTTAGCCACTCTAGCATCAGCCAGTTAAGTGAAATAACTCATTTTTCATCTTACTGGCAGTTCTGAAAATTTAAAAAAAAATCCTAATTTTTCCTGAATTTTTGTAAATCAAAAAATTCATTTTGGGTCAAAGTAAATGTTTCATTCAACTGGAATGATTTTGTTTCTGAGCATTTTTATGGGGCTAGATTAACAAAATGAAGGGAGAAGGTGCCCCTTCTTATAACTTTTAGCTAGGATGCTCACCTGGATTGTGAGATACTCATGTTTAAATTGTTGCTCGGAGGCAAGGTTTGAGCTTCCCTCTTCTGGGTCATCTCCACTATGCTATACAGTCAAGCAGGCTCATGCTGTCTTTCTGACCCAATGGCTATTCAAGTATTTTATATACAGTAGAACAACTTCAACAGGAAGCTCCAACCCAGAATAACCACTAGCCCAGTGGTTAGGGCTGTCGTGTAGGAAAGGACTAGACCCAAGTCCAGAGCAGGAATTTAAACCTGAGTGTCTCATATCCAGATGAGTTCTCTAACCACTGGACTAAATATTATAAGTCAGGCAACCACCACCTCTTTTGAAAATGGTACCGACATGCCCTGGTGAATCTAGCCCAGTGGTTCCCAAATTGCGTTTCGTGAACCCCTGGGGGTTGTTGGAAAAAAATTCCTTAATGGTGGACAGAGCTGTCCTTAGGGACCCCGGGCAGCACGGGGCCAGCAACACAGAGCCCCTGGACTGATAAGAGCTAAGTAGATCAAAGCAAGCATATCTACCACACTGAGGAGATTTCAGAGTAGCAGCCGTGTTAGTCTGTATCCGCAAAAAGAACAGGAGTACTTGTGGCACCTTAGAGACTAACACATTTATTTGAGCATAAGCTTTCATGGGCTATAGCTGTCATAAACAGATAGCTAAGGGTTAATGTCTCTTTCACCTGAAGCACCTGACCAGAGGACCAATCAGGAAACCGGATTTTTTCAACTTTGGGTGGAGGGAATTTTGTGTCTGAGGTCTTTTGTCTGTCTGCCTGCTTTCTCTGAGCTTTGGAGAAGTAGTTTCTGTTTTCTAATCTTCTGTTTCTAAGTGTATGGACAAAGAGATCAGATAGTAAGTTATATGGTTTCTTTTCTTTGGTATTTGCATGAATATAAGTGCTGGAGTGTTTTAATTTGTATTCTTTTTGAATAAGGCTGTTTATTCAATATTCTTTTAAGCAATCGACCCTGTATTTTGTCACCTTAATACAGAGAGACCATTTGTATGTATTTTTCTTTCTTTTTATATAAATCTTTCTTTTTAAAACCTGTTGGAGTTTTTCTTTACTTCAGGGAAATTGAGTCTGTACTCACCAGGGAATTGGTGGGAGGAAGAAATCAGGGGGAGATCTGTGTGTGTTGGATTTGCTAGCCTGATTTTGCATTCCCTCTGGGTGAAGAGAAAAGTGCTTTTGTTTCCAGGACTGGGAACGGAGAGGGGGAGTCACTCTGTTTGGATTCACAGAGCTTGTGTCTGTGTATCTCTCCAGGAGCACCTGGAGGGGGGAAGGGAAAAAGGATTATTTCCCTTTGTTGTGAGACTCAAGGGATTTGGGTCTTGGGGTCCCCAGGGAAGGTTTTTCAGGGGGACCAGAGTGCCCCAAAACACTCTAATTTTTTGGGTGGTGGCAGCAAGTACCAGGTCCAAGCTGGTAGCTAAGCTTGGAGGTTTTCATGCTAACCCCATATTTTGGACGCTAAGGTCCAAATCTGGGACTAAGGTTATGATAATAGCCCACTTCATCGGATGCATAGACTGGAACATACAGCAAGAAGATATTTATACATACATTTTCATGTTCTCTGTATGTATAATTATCTTCTTGCTGTATGTTCCAGTCTATGCATCCGATGAAGTGGGCTGTAGCCCACAAAAGCTTATGCTCAAATACATTTGTTAGTCTCTAAGGTGCCACAAGTACTTCTGTTCTTACTGAGGAGATTTAAACTTCAAGATTCGTAATAAGAAATGGAAAGGTAGGTGGATATTTGTTTTTTTAAAATTAAATAGGCAGCTAGTATTGTTTTTAAATTATTATGAAGAACAAGTTTAAGCTTTGTTGTAACGTGCGTTGTTTGCCTGGACTGCTCAAGATCTGAATGCTTGTGTAGGAGGAACTCTTTGAGTTGGCTTCTTAAATACCTTCATGTTGTTTCACATCTGATACTCGATGATGAAACATAGGAGCTATGTCTTATAACAGGCTTATTCAAAGTGATACAAGCTACAAAAGTGAGATCTTGGAAGGGTGTTGCCTTTTTCTATATGTAATAAAATACTGTAATGATAAATATAAATAATAAATAGTGTGTAATAAGCATGTCATAAAAACAATTTTATATTTCCAAGATCACTGTTTTTATAATTTATACTCAGGTAAAGGAGAAAATTCCTGGAAATATTCATTTTCAGGAGGGGGTTAGTGAGACTTGACATTTTAGTGAAAGGGGTTCACAGGTTGTTAAAATTTGGGAACCACTGATCTAGCCCAAAACTTTTTTTTTGATTGATTGAAATTATTTTGTGTCAAATTCATGAATAGTTTTGGGTTAACTGAAACTATATTTTTCAGCATATACATTATTTAACACACCACACATCCAGGAACCCCATTCCAGTCTGACCAAAACATGACACAATAATCATTTATTATTGTATGTATCATTTCTAAGACACCCATCATTTCAGTGCCTGGGTACCAGGTGAGGTAACATGTATTTAAGTCAGGAGGAGGAAGATGACACTAGGCAGACTGCTACGTCAATTCACAATAATCACACTTTGTTCTTTGTAGAAGCAAAAAGTTATTTTTAACTTGCACTAAATTACATGGTTTAGCTCTCATTCATATCACCAGAATGATCTACATAGCCATTGTACTAAGTAAATTAGATTACTAGCATTTCCCAAATGAATTCAAACAATTCCTAAGTAGGTCTTTTTGCATAGATGTTTTCTCGCTAATCCTGTTTCAAATAACAATTGCATAAAGCTAAAAGAAAACATCTCACCAGTAATTCTTCAACTGTGTAATTGGCAGGGCTGCTTCTACTATCAAGTAAGAACAAGTGGGTGCCTAGGACAACAAAATATTCAGGGCAGCAAAACGTTCAGTACCCTGTCTAGAAGTTGGTAGAGAAAGACATTTGCTTGGGGCAGCAGAGCTGCTAAAGCCAACCCTGGTAATGCGTAACGCTGATTTTATTCATAATTAGAGCTGGGTGGAAATGGTTTCCCTGTCCTGCAAAATGTTTCCCGTTCCACACTGGGGGACAAAACCCAGACTTTTCAAAGTGTTTTTTAAAAATGAAAAATAAAGGAGAGGCCCTCCACCTACCCCAGAATAGCCCAGGGCTTGGTGGTCAGGACACTCATCTAGGATACAGGAGGCCCAAATTTAAGTCCCTGTTCTGAATTAGACAGAGGAGGACTCAGACTTGGATCTCCCTCAATCTTCATTCAAGCGAGTAGGTGTGGTGTAGTCCCAGCAGCAGGTTGGCTGGGATGAGGGTGGAAAAGGTTTGGGGAGAAGCTGATAGAAGCCCCTGGGGATATATTGAAATGATTATGGAATTATCTGCATTGTACTCTTTTATCTCCTGGGTACTCACAGATATTTTAGAATAAAGTTGCAGCCTAATTCAACCACATCCACTGCCTCCTGTCCTTCTGGAACAGCCAGACAATGGGACCTAAGTGAAAATATGATGACCCAAACTGAAGGACTAAACCCTTCAACCATAGGCAGGCTCACTTCTATGTGGAAGTGACGGCTCTCTGGAATGGCAATTTGGTTCTATACTATCAAAATCAATTCTATTTATACTGCCAAGTCTTTATGCTAGTGACTAGCCTTGTAGAGAACAGAATATATTTAGGTTAATAATAATAAACCAAGCACAAAGGAAATCAGTAGCCTATCAGATGCAGAAGACATTGCTTTCAAAAAGCAACAGCATAGCTGCTGCTTCCAAAATATTTTCTTACTAAAAACACAATTTCTGATCTGAAACTTGAGTGTATAATATATATATATGCAGCAATGAAAAGGAAAATAAAGTACTATATCTGCTTTAGTAGCTTCTAATGAAATCAGAGCCTTGTTACAATACCCCAAGGCTATACTTTGTTTCCAATTAATGTTTGCACTCTTGGAATCATATATAAATAGTTTATATGTGTTCATGCATAGCAAATTTGTGTAATGATTTTTTACCATGTTCTAGTCTAGATAAAGGTACTTAATGGCTTTATCATTAACTTGACAAGAAGTCTGTTACTTGCAACTAGATGTTTCTTAAGCTGCACCATCACATGCAGAGAAGAAAATGTAAGCACCGTAGTAAAAAGACAACATTGCAAAAAATGCACTTTAATTTTTAGGTCTATTTGTTACATACTTCTAAAACCACTGGGAAAAAATAAAAACAACAAACAGACTTAGGAAACTTTTTGGTAATTTGCCCTTGAGCTCATAATTCTCTCTTGAGGGTAAAACAAATGAAAAATATATTTCTAACCATTGTATTTCAGGCATTTTTGAATGGGCTTTACTTGTATTTATCTACATAGTTTTTGTATTACCTCATGAGAGAAGCTGCCCAACTGTTGCCCTTCTCCAGGGACCCTGACAGTTCTCGGGACTGTCACTGTTAGTTGTGAGCCCTCATTCCAGACTTGCTGTCACAGAGCCCAACTCTATGTCCTTTGAGTGCATTCCAGCCTGAAGCACAGATCTTCTCTAAACAGATCCTTTTTCTTCCCCAGTCCCGGCTAAACAACTTTTTCCTTTCTAGTGTTTTAGCAGCCACTTTCTAGCTCAGCTGCTCCATTACTAGTTACCTAAAGGAGCACCTGATTCCTCCCACATGTAGCCCACAGTGTCCTTATGGGCCAGTTATGACCTCATTCTCTTGAAGAACCATTGGCCAACAATCCACTAGATCTCCTGTACATAAACAAAAATGTGTTTCCCACTGTACATCTGAATTCCCCATAAAGAACTGTCAGAATGTGTCAAAACTCATACTCCCAGGTCTGAGGGAAGTCAATCATTTTTATATTTTTCTGTCAAAAAGGATATCTGGGAAACTGAACCTGTAGCCTTTGAAATAAACACTGGCAAAAGTACTACACATCAGTCAGTTCCATTCAAGAGCCACAATGGAATAGGCCAGGGTGCCCATTTTATACACTGAAGTTGAACCTCCATTACACTCATTTTTCAAAATTAGGTCCATCCAATCAACTGGTGTACACCAATACATTTAGAGAAATGGAATTAGAGACTTGCCTGCTAAGACTGATGAAACGGAAACATAAACACCTCTTTTGCTGCATAAAATTGCCCTGATTTAACCATTAGTTTGTTTTGAAATTTATGCACCACTATCCTGACAAGCTCAGCATCATAGGCTTTACTTTCGACATTTAACAAGAGCATGTTTGTGTCTGCTCAGGAAAAAAACACACTCCAGAAGCTCTTATATAAAAAAATAGCCCCATCATATTTTTAAAATCAAATTTTCCTGTACACTCTAAAGGTTTATCTATTATTATTTATTGTTAAGAGATAGTGAAAGTATGTCTGTGTCTCGTTGTGCTGCACACTTTCTATAGAAAAAGATCCAAACCATTTTTGAAAACTTGCAGATGAGAATTGTGAAGCACTATTAGAATATCACCTTTATAAAGAATTTCTTTTATGGATACACAGAAGAAGGGTCATTTGTTCTCTAAGTGAAATACCATTGTTCAAAAGAGATGGCTTTATCCTGAGAATTTTGCATTTTAACATGTATCCTCCCAATTCATTTTCAGAAGTTCTATATATGGGCCAGATGTTAAGACTTTTGTATATTGATTATTGGGCTCATATTATTTCCATTCCCACAAATGGCCTATGAAAACCCTGCACATCTCAAGTACTAAATTCATAGGCCCACTTCTGCTCTGATTTTCACAGGTATTTAGCTATTTTAACAATAGCTGCACTTGTGTAATTCAGCATTGAAATGAATCCCTAGGGTAAAACCCTGGCCCCATTGAAATCATTGGGAGTTTTGCCACAGACTTCAATGGGGGAAGGATTTTGCCATAGAGTTTGAGCTGAAATTATGTTGGCATTTAGGCCAATTTAACAGTGTTATCAAAAGCATCTATCATCTTATTCTTTCATTGTTAAATAGTGGTAGCCCCATTTTAAATCCAACTTTCTCTTGAAATTCTGGGAATTCACTTGAATTCAAATATTTCTAATGCTGATATTTTACAGTAGTGAATTGCACTGTGGCACCACAGGTGTGACAGTCAGAAATAATTAGGAGTTTAATGCTAGGGAAGTAACAGTTGAGAGCAACTGCACCTGTTTCCCCATCTACAATCTAGCACGAACACCCATTATTAGGCTTTTTGAGTCCCCAGCCACCACTTCTTTTGGGCAGAAACACGTGTCTCTCTCCCTTCTGACTAGGATATTTCCAAGGTGCACAGCTGCCTGCCTATATTGTGTATTCCCCAGCTAAGTCACACTGCCCACGTAAGCCTGCTTTATTTTTCTACTCAGAGACAGAATAGAGTATAATTGCCAGATTTAAGTTACCACACAGCTCTAAGCTATTATTATTTAAGGTACTAAAAACAATAAGAAAACTCATATGCATGCTAATAAGCTTAGAGGAGATCACCCCAACACCAGTAAGGACTCTGGCAAGTGAACAGTCCTTCAAACCCCAAACCGGAGTTTTAATGTGGTCACAAGTTCATAACAACTGTTAGTTTACAAAAAGCACACAAACTGGGTCAAGTCCTTCCAACTCTTCTAAGGAAGGACTGGACCCAGGGCACCCCTTGGACCGAAGATTTGGTCCATTTGTTGGATCAGAAAGAAGGCCCTGAGTCAGTTTTTACTCAGGCTATTTAACCAAGCATCCTTACTTTGTTGGTTGGTTCCTGGAAAGTCCAATTAGAACCAACATACACTAGACCCTCCCAGGGGTGGTAGCTCTCCAGAGCTGTTACAACTTGACAATGTGCCTAACCATTTCCCCCCCTCCTCCATTCTTTATTGCAGGAGAGCTGTGCTGTCCCTCCCACGGCCCACAGTGAAGCTTAAACGTAATTCAATAAGTCTTGTCTAGTATGTTGAAGGAAACTACCATATCTGTCACAAGGCGGGGAATATATGTGCTAAATAGGCACTGTCTCCACTTGTATTTGCAAAATATATCTGAGGCCAAAGTTGTATGACATTAATGCTAATCCTCCCTCCTGAAAAAGTTTTTCCAATGTCAAAATAGTGGTGAGCAAATTAGGCTATGTGTACAAAGGTTGGTGTACCTTTTATGCTATAGGAGGAAAGAAGGTTGCGTGGGGCTGGCTTGTCCCCAGCCAACAAAGGATCCACTACCACACCCAGAGTCATTTTCCAAATACAGTTTTATTTCCCAGGCACAAAAACAGTTTTCCAGCACACCCAAGGCTACAGCTTCCTTTGCCCCTCTTAGTTCCTCTTGCCTCAGGCCCTACAGCAGGAGTCTTCCTTGTTTTTTTCAATGAGCACCACCTCCCAAGGCTTTCTCCTTAGACACCCTTTTTCCCCAGCAGGTTCTCACCATCACCTCCTATCCAGGGAACTCTAGCAGCTTCTCCTAAGAAAATCCCTGCTTCTGCTTCCTTACTAACAGCCTCGCTCTTCATAGCCCCAGGTGCTGCCACAGTCACTTAACTGCCAAAACTGAGAGCACCTGTTCTAGCATAGGGATACTAGATTTGCTTCATTTAAAGTGGCTAGCCACCTAGTGGCAAAGGCTATGTTATGTTAGTACCCGTAAGATTTAGTCATAATCAGGCCTCAAGTGTGCTAGGTGCTGCACAAACACAAAGGAAAATACAGTTCCTGCCCCCCCCAAATTATGTCAATGTACTCAGATTCCCTTAGACCCACCCCCGAATATGTTCTTTAGAGGTTGATTCTGTCTACCATCAGTTAATACAATAAGATTTTTTTTAAAAACGGAGATACTAACACTCAAGGGGTTTGGTTTTGTTTGTTTGTTTATTTGTCTGTTTTTTTGCAATGGAACATTTAAAATGCACATTCCTTGAAAGTCAATGGATTGTTCAGCCAACTCATGTACAGTAAAGGAAGCCAGTTTTTAATCACTGAAATTTAAGGTACATGGAAATACCTCTGCACACAGTAAGAGGACGTGCAAATACTCACTAACCACAAATCTTAAAGCTTTATTGCCTAAAGAAAACTGTGCAGAAGCATAACTACTTTAAGATAAGTGGCTTATCACAGAAATTCATTTGTTATTCATGCTAGTAAAACTAATTCTGATTAATGTTTTGGTATGCTTAGCAATATAACAAATACTTGATTTAGCATAAGTTAATAAACCTGTCAATTAAGAAACTTCTGGTTTTATACTGGTTCATTCTGGTTGATTATTTTCATTAACACTTCAAAGCACTTATGAACCACCATGACTCAGAACCAAATTAACACACTTGCATAACCACAACCAGAAAAATGCAATGAAGGAGTGGCTCTGCTATTTACAGTGTAATTTGAAGAGGTAACATAGCTTTACCTGAACAGCTGATCTGACATAACACTGAACTACTCTACCAGTTAGTTTGGCTCCATGATCTTCAGAGTTTCACCCTTTTAACTGTTTATAAGCATCCATGAATTGACAGTAAGCTAAACAGCCATTATGACTTTTCTCAGCTATTGTGCTCTGAAAGAGTTACGTGTTGATAATTTAAAGATATAACAAGAAAAGAACAACCAAAAAATCCCTGCCCTGTTATCAACAAGATGTTTAACATTCCAAACAGAACACTAAGTGAAAAGACTCTTCAAGTTCTAAAGTGAAGCACTCAAAAGACAATGTGAGAATGTGCCATCTCCCTCAGCAATAAGAAAGGGAAAATGTAATAGATGCTTACCTGCTCAAATTGAGAAAGATGTAACAAATAGCAATCTTTTTTCTTTTTTTTTTTTAATGGCTACTGCCTGGCTCTGCCAAATTTAAAGGGCTAACCACAGAAAAGCATGCTGAGGGGAAAAATTGCAATAAGAAAGTTAGTAGAGCTCAGAAATTAACAAAGGAAGATGATTCTGGGGAAAAGTTGATTATATGTCATTAGGGTGACCAGATGTCCCGATTTTATAGGGACAGTCCCAATTTTTGGGTCTTTCTTATATAGGCTCCTATTACCCTCCACCCCATCCCGATTTGTCACACTTGCTGTCTGGTCACCCTATATGTCATGTATAGCACCACTGTATCATAGTGAAGAAGTGTCAAAATTAAGGATGCCTGTGCAACCTTCATTCTATCCTAATGGTATATATGCATTGAAAAACAGTATGTAATTATATGGTTGCCTGATGTCTTTGCAAAACCCTGCATCATTCTTTGCACAGATTAGACAGTACACAGTTAATGACATATACTCCTCCTTTTGCTTCATCTTCCTTCACTTCTACCTTGTTAGGCCACAGTACCCTCTAATAGAGACTATGAGTAACAGGTGTAATGTTAGAATAGGTACATATATTAAATAAAGGGAATACACTAGTGACTCCTATATTAATAATACTTAATGTTTGTGATTCTTATAAATGTCATGATAGTACTTTGCACAGAAAGCACTATGAAAAATGCTAAGTACCCTAAAAAATCAGGTCCAAGGTGTCTCAGACTGGGCACTCACTCACTAAAGCACCAAAAATTAGTGGGAAATTTTGCAAATGTTGGCCTTAATCCTCCTATGCCTGAGTCCTCCATCCACAAAATGGAGATAATACTTTCTTATCTCAAAAGAGATTTGCAAAAACAAGTTCATTTATGTTTGAAGCACTTACACATTATGATGACTGTCATAGAAAAGCCCAGGAGGAAATTAATTCTATAGTCCGTGCAGGGTTCAGTTGATTTGTAATAAATAAGCTATGAGTCCACACGCTGAATAATGAGAATCAAACAAAATGTTGAGCAGCTGCCTCTTTCAGGGAGTCCCTCCATCAGACTTCCCGAATGATGTAGGGATCTTGTAGAAAATGCAGTGTGCAATCATGTAACACTGCTCTACAGCCAAAATGCTTCTGAAGTAAATGTAGTCCAACTTTACTAATTCTGGGTCACTGAGAATGAAAATGATGTTTAAAATTGTTGATTGGCTCTACTTTTCAAGATATGCTATTGGATCAGTATATATGACCCTTGACTTGGCGGAGGATAAGAGAGTTATAAAGGGAAGGGATCTCAATTTAAACCAGAAATGACTAAAATACATCTTTGACTGGATCTATGAATAAATCTATGACTGGGTTTGGACAGTACTTGCTTTTGAGGCAAAACAATGAATGATGCAATCTGAAGCTGGTATTGCATCATACATGATATGAATTGCATCATGTTATTCCTAGAAGTCATGGATGATGCAATCATAACGAAGCTTACATCACTCTGTTGAACAAATTGCTCTATATCAGCTCTAGAAATCATACAGTGTCGTGCTCTCTTATTTGTCAGTGTTTGGTTTTGCAAAGGGACACACTTCTGTTTAGCCAAAGTGAGCAGAGATGCCTCGTACTTGTGTGAACAGTGCAGATAACTTCTGCTATGTTTGTGGTAAAGTGACTTTTGCATCACAAAAGCGCAGTATAACCACTATGGTTAAGAAAGCCTATCACCTTTATTTTGGCTGCAAAATTGGAGATCAGGACAAGAGGTGGGCCCCACACACATGCTGCAACACTTGTGCAACAAATCTTTGCCAGTGGTTGAACAGGAAAAGGAAATCTATGCCTTTTGCAGTGCCAATGATTTGGAGAGAGCCAACAGATCATACCAGCAATTGTTACTTCTGCATGGTGCCTCCAGTTGGGAAAGGTGTGTCAAAGAAGAAAAAGTGAACTGTGCATTATCCAAACATTCCATCAGCTATACGCCTAGTACCCCACAGAGAAGGACTGCCGGTTCCTGATGCACCAGAATCATTCTCACTTGAGTCAGACGAGGAAGAGGAAGAGAATGAAACTTCTGGTACTGAACCATCAATATCACGGGACCCACATTTTCTCCCATCCTCGTCCTCTGAACCACACCTCATAACACAAGGTGAACTGAATGACCTTGTCAGGGATTTGAAACTACCCAAGAGTAAGGCAGAGCTGTTGGGCTCCAGACTACAGCAGTGGAATCTCCTGGCAGGCTGTCAGGGCAAATGGAGCCCATCAATGCTTGCAGACTATTGCTGGACAGTGATAAGAGATGCTCCATTTAATGAATACAAGAGACAAGCCAAGAAGCGCCGAGTAGACACTGAATAGAACTAAACTATGTACATAATAGTTTTTTGCCTTTTGTTTCATAATAAATTTTATTTATATAACCCTTTTGCTGATTTTTAAAGTGTTACATAAACAGGACAGGTGAAATATTATCCTGTAAAGCAACCATAAACACATGAAAAGACCTAGGTTTACAATTTATGATTAAAACTCTACTATCTACACAATATACATAGACATAAAATGTAAAAACTTAACTATCTTAGAAACAGTAACCAATCAGTTGTTTTAATTGTCATATTTGAATTCAGCACATCAAAATACATAATAAATATCACATTTTATCTCTGAAGCAGATGACTTCTCAAAAATTATAGACCAGTGTAAAGACCATGTCATAATGCATACACACAAAGGACAGAATTCAGGTTGTCTGTACAAATTTCATTTAGCATCTTCTAATTGTGGGTGCTTGATTTTGCACCTTAATAACATTTTAACACAGTTTATTAGCTTATGTTGTATGTAGTAGTATAAAGGTAACTCACTAGCGAATGTGTGATACAGGCCGCCGTCTGTGCCAAGCTGCAGAGGATGAGAGTTATTACAAGGCTAGCCCTCCTAGGGCTGCTCCCATTCCCCTCAGCCACAACTAAAGAGCTTGAGCCTTTTCGCTCAGGCTATAGCAGCATGTGCTTTATAGCTCTGGAGGTTTCCTTGTTCAATTCCCCAAGTCTCCCCAAAGATGTCAGCGACTACTTGAGCTGGGCACAAAAATATTAATTAATGGTTTATTGGCTGAAAAATGCAATTTCAGTCAACCTGAAACAATTCATGAATTTGACTAAAAATTTCTGAATAATGTTGATGAAATCTTATCTTAGGCTAAATTCACAAAGGGACTTAGGATCCATTCACAAAATGGCCCAAAGAGAAGATGTCTCCACCACTCCCCCGTCCCCTTCCCCTCCAATAACTTTTAGCTCAGTGATTAGGGCATTCACCTCAGATGTGGAAGACCCAAGTTTGAATCAGGGCTCTGTGTGATGCTGACAGATAAGGTGCTAGCTCATGCCAGGCCTCACTGAATACTCACAAATCCATAGCTGGAAACCAGTCTGGCTTACCTATGTGCCAGTATTGTTAAGATACATATTAGAGTTGTAAGACTTTGTTTCATGTCTAGACCTTATGAATACTGTAGAATGATGCATGTAATGATCTCACTTATAATTTCAGTAGCCCATGGTATAAAGTTAGATTGAGTGTTTGCATTATAAACCTCTGTAATTGTGTAACTCACCAAACAGGAAAAGCAGCATTCATTGAGGTAAAGTGTTCATCCTGCATACAAGATGGCCTACTGAAGGCAAATGAGGCATGTTTAGCATCAAAGGACAGAGATCTTGTTGACTGCATTCCCCACTCCCTCCAGGAAAGTGAAACCTGCATATGAACTCATGCCATTAGCTTGGATTCTGGGGTAAGAGGTATAAAAATCCCTGACAAGGAGAAACTGGGATGTTTATGCTGTCTGGACTCAGAGGGGCAAAGATGCTTAAACATAAGCAAGAGATCCCCATGCTGCTTGGCCTGGGTCAGCCCTAAAGGACATATAAGCTGCTAATTATAGAAGCGTATGTTACCTTTTTAAACCTAAGACTGTAACTTGTTTGTGTGTATATATTTCCTGTTTCAATTATGTAAATAATGCAATTTTTTTCTTAGTTAATAAATCTTTAGTTAGTTTATGTCTACAAGCATTGTCTTTGGTTTGAGATTTAAGTACAAATGACTTGGAATAACTGTCTGGTTCTTTGGGACTGGGAGTAACCTGAATATTGTTGTGATTTTTGGTGTAAAGTGACTATCTAATCACATACAGTAACTCCTTGCTTAATGCTGTAGTTATGTTCCTGAAAAATGCAACTTTAAGTGAAACAATGCTAAGAATCCAATTTTCCCATAAGAATTAATATAAAGAGAGGGGTTAGGTTCCAGGGAAATTTATATACACACACACACACACACCACATACAGTATAAGTTTTAAACAAACAATTTAATACTGTACACAGCAATGATGATCGTGAAACTCAGTTGTGGTAGTGAAGTCAGAGGGTGGAAGAGGGTGGGATATTTCCCAGGGAATGCCTTACTGCTAAATGATGAACTAGGACTCGGCTGTGCCCTCAAGGGGTAACACACTGTTGTTAAGGTAGCCTCACACTCTATAAGGCAGCACGAATGGAGGGAGGAGAGACAGCATGGCAGACACAGACAGAGACACACACCCTGTGTGAGAGAGATGCTGACCCCACTCTAAGTACAGTGCCTTTTTAAATAAATCAGCAAGTTGAGAGAGCAGGTGTGGCCAGCAAGCTCCCTCTGTCTTGAGCCCTATTGTGTCTCCCCACTACTCTATGGAGCGGGTAAGCGGGGGGCAGGAGCATGGGAGGGGGGACACCCTGACATTAGTTCCCCTCTCCCCTCCCTCTGCACAGCAAGCAGGAGGCTCCCAAAAGCAGCTCCAAGGCAGAGGGCAGGAGCAGCACATGGCAGTGGGGAAGGGACAGCTGAATTATTGGCAATTGATAGCCTGCTGGGCGGCTGCTTAGGGAAGTGGAGAGCTGATAGGGGGGCGGGGAGCTGATAGAGGGGCAGGGAGCTGATAGAGGGGCTATGGTCTACCCTGGTTCCAAGCCCCCACCCCCAGCTAGCTGCAATGGGCTGCTCTTCCTGCAAGCAGTGGACAAAGCAGGTGGTTGCCAAAAAATGTTATAAGGGAGCATTGCACAACTTTAAATGAGCATGTTCCCTAATTAATTAGCATCATAACAACAAAACCTTAATTAGGACAACTTTAAGTGAGGAGTTACTGTAATACATTTTCCTGGATGACAAGATAGACTGGAGTGTCCTAAGTCTATGACTCCCTGGTAAGACTGTTACAATGCTGAGTGTGCTTGTGATTGGGTAAGTGAAATCTTACTATAGAACATACAATTATAGAACATACTCTGTGATTGCAAAGCCATTGACCATTATCTTTGAAAACTCATGGCAATCGGGGGAGGTCCCAGATAATTGGAAAAAGGCAAATATAGTACCCATCTTTAAAAAAGAGAAGAAGGAGAACCCAGGGAACAACAGACCAGTCAGCCTCACCTCAGTCCCTGAACTTTTTTCAGAGTAGCAGCCATGTTAGTCTGCATCCTCAAAAAGAACAGGAGTACTTATGGCACCTTAGAGACTAACTAATTTATTTCAGCATAAGCTTTCGTGGGCTACAGCCCACTTCATTGGATGCATAGAATGGAACATATAGTGAGGAGATATATATACATACAGAGAACATGAAAAGGTGGGAGTTGCCCAACCAACTGTAAGAGGCTAATTAATTAAGATGAACTGTTGTCAGCAGGAGAAAAAAAAACCTCAATCCCTGAAAATATCCTGGAGCAGGTCCTCAAGGAAACCATTTTGAAGCACTTGGAAGAGAGCAAGGTGATCAGGAACAGTTACCAGGGATTCACCAAAGGCAAGTCATGCCTGACCAATCTGATTGCCTTCTATGATGAGATAACTGGCTCTGTGGATTTGGGGAAACCAGTGGACATGATATATCTTGACTTTAGTAAAGCCTTTGATACGGTCTCCCACAGTATTCTTGCCAGCAAGTTTAAAAAGTATGGATTAGATGAATGGACTATAAAGTGGATAGAAAGCTGGCTAGATTGCCAGGCTCAACGAGTAGTGCTCAATGGCTCGATGTCTAGTTGGCAGCCGGTATCAAGCAGAGTGCCCCAAGGGTCAGTCCTGGGGCCAGTTTTGTTCAACATCTTCATTAATGACCTGGGATGATGGGATGGATTGCACCCTCAGCAAATTCGCAGATAACACTAAGCTGGGGGGAGATGTAGATATGCTGGAGGGTAGGGATAGAGTCCAGAGTGACCTAGACAAATTGGAGGATTGGGCCAAAAGAAATCTGATGAGGTTCAACAAGGACAAGTGCTGAGTCCTGCACTTAGGGCCAAAGAATCCCATGCACCACTACAAGGTGAGGACCAACTGGCTAAGCAGCAGTTCTGCAGAAAAGGACCTGGGGATTACAGTGGATGAGAAGCTGGATATGAGTCAGCAATGTGCCCTTGTTGCCAAGAAGGCTAATGGCATATTGGGCTGCATTAGTAGGAGTATCGCCAGCAGATTGAGGGAAGTAATTATTCCCCTTTATTTGGCACTGGTGAGACCACATTTGGAGTACTGCATCCAGTTTTGGGGCCCCCACTACAGAAAGGATGTGAAGAGGTTGGAGAGAGTCCAGTGGAGGGCAATGAAAATGATCAGGGGGCTGAAGCACTTCACTTACGCAGAGAGGCTGAGAGAACTGGGCTTGTTTAGTCTGCAGAAGAGAAGAGTGAGAGGGGATTTTATATCAGCCTTCAACTACCTGAAGAGGGGTTCCAAAGAGGATGGAGCTTGGCTGTTCTCAGTGGTGGCAGATGACAGAACAAGGAGCAATGGTCTCAAGTTGCAGTGCGGGAGGCCTAGGTTGGATATTAGGAAACACTATTTCACTAGGAGGGTGGTGAAGCACTGGAATGGATTACCTAGAGAGGTGGTGGAATCTCCATCATTAGAGGTTTTTAAGGTCTGGCTTGACAAAGCCCTGGCTGGGATGATTTAGTGGGTGTTGGTCCTGCTTTGAGCAGGGGGTTGGACTAGATGACCTCTTGAGGTCTCCCAATCCTAATCTTCTTTGATTCTATTAACCAGTTCAAGGTGTCTGCCTTGCTGCCCCCCCCCCCCTTTTTTTTTTTCCTTTGGAGTATCTGCCCTGAGGTTGGCACTGATGATTGTGAACCACTGCAGATAGTGTGACGCTGTGAAACAAGGAATAGAAATATTCATTAGAACAGGTGAACTGGAACCTGGGTTTCCCTCCTCTTAGGTGGGCACCTGAACCACCAGCCTACAAATTCATTCTTACTTGCTTTTTCTCTTTCTGGCCCAGTGACTATTCAAGTATTTGATATCAAGTGGAACAGCTTCAACAAGGGAGACTGAGAGAATGCCATGCCAAAATTCCATATAGCCTAGTGGTTAGGCCACTCAACTAGGACAGAAAAGACACGGATTTAACTCTCTCTTCCTAAACAATGATTCAAACCTGGGTCTCCTACATTCCAGGTGAGTGCTCTAACCCCTAGACAAAAGGTCATAAGAGTGAGGTGCTACCATCAGCAGGCTAAAGGTTGTAAGGAAGGCATCACATCCTCTGGCTTTTTCATTAATCTAGCCCTTTAAAAATGCTCAGAAATGAACTGTTTCAGATCAAATGCAATGTTTCATTCAATCCAAAATGGACTTTTTTGATTTATCAAAAATTCTGAAAAATTCTCTCATTTACTTTGATCCAAATCATATTTTTTGGAACTGCCATCAAACTGAAAAATCAGTTATTTGGTCGACTCTAGCCACTACATGTATACCAATAGAGAATTTATATGGTTAACGTCTGTGTATGTGTGTGTGTATTAGCTGAAAGTATGAAAGAGATATTAATTTCAGTAAATGTGAATATTCCACTAGCATTTAGAGATGGTTTGCAATACTTGACCAAAGCCCTGTGTTATAGGAGTAGAGAGAAGCAAATTTCCTGGTACACAAAGGGAATCAATGAAGTTATACCAGCATAAAAGCAATTTAACATCAGAAAGCATCAGACTCAGTCTTTAGTTTAATATTGAAGTTCTATTTTTGGTTCATAACTTTCCAAGTTTCATTCCATTTTTGTCTGAAGACTCATGGCTGAGATTATGTTTGGCATGCAGAAACTTTCTCTTTTGTTACTCCTTTTTAATTACACTGCCTCTGATTGCCAGTGAAATCATTTTAAGAATTGAAAAGTAGCTTCCCCATGCCTCATTATAATGAACAAAAAACCTAGTGAAAGCCTACATTGTTGTGTTATTGGATCATTACTGCAGTATATGTTCAGCTGATGAACACTGCTTATTCAACGAGAAGATGATTAGACTGATCTGTGAGCCTGCAATGATTTACTATAGATGGCAGGCAGCAGGCAGGGCTGTGTGACAGCAAATCTTAATTCTCTCATTTGTAAAAAAGATCATTAAACTAACAAAGCTGTCCATGAGTGGCTGTTGTCTGTACCTTACTATTAAACTGTATTTTTCTACTTAAATTAAAGTATTAATTTCATGCAGTGCACTAATGATGGAGGATGTTCATAACAAACTGTGAATTTCAAGTTCCTATTAAATGCTCTGCCAGAAGCAACAAAGCCAACAAATGCAAGTGAAACTATTCTAATTACACTCTTTTCACTATGCAGCCCATGTCAAACTGCACAGGATCAGGGTTTGGAAGCACTGATAGATTTGTTGACAAAGCTTCTTGACCCAGGAGATATCATTGCTTTTGCCCTTGAATTTTCTAGGGATTGATCAATACAACAAATTAAGATCTCCCAAAAGGATGGTTCTTGTCTCTTCTGATTAAATATGATATTGCCATGTAGTCAGCAGCCTATTTCATGACTGCTCATTTGGACCAGCTTTTAGAAAGACCCTTTAGCACAAGAATGAGGATGATGGCTGTGAGTTTGAGAACTAGGGAGCCGCACAGTCTGTGTGTGCCCAGCATCCTAAATAAAGAATCTTCTTTCACTTCACTATATCTAAATTGTCTTTTTTCCATCAACGGGGAAACAATTCTGGCAATGAGCCCACAAAGCCCATCGCATGTGGAGACTAACTCCTTTCCCTCCTCTCCTCCCCCCCTCCCAAAAAAATATCAGATACAACACAAAAGCTTCCAAAGTACTAGGGGAGGGAGAAGAAAGGGGCAACATTCAAACCAGAAAATCCAGCTTCATAGTTTGCAAATAGATATCAAGACAGTAGTAATTGAAAGGGAATAAGGAATAAAATTAAATTCTGGTCATTAAAAGGAATTTAGTTCAAAACAAAATATAAACCAAACCGGTGACATCCCAGCACATTACTCACCCCCATGACCTAAACCACCTGAAGATAAGTGCCCCCCTTGTGTGCCCCCTCAGCAATGGAAAAAAGGCTGAATTCCAAACCCAGGCTTAATCTTTGTGGTGGTAGAGACCTTGGAGTCTGCACAAGACAACATCAGACATCTTGAGTTACTACAAACAAGCCAGGAACGCCCACCACACTTCTGAGTGTGCCTTCAGAAGTTATTCCAAATGTAAAGAAATTATACCCTTTAACATGTAACAGTTAAATAAATAAAAGAAAGGACACAAAAGGTGAAGGAAAAGGAAAAAACTGAAATTCAATTATAATACACTATTATGTTTATAATGTAATACATATACACTAGATACAGGTAGAATACAGTATACTTTTATATATATATATTGGGTTTGTTTTTCACAAGAATGTTAAGGTGAAAATGATCATCTTAACCAGGTAGAAGCTTTGCCTGGGAACTCCAAATGCTTTGAAATCTTCAAAGACATTTTTTATCAGTGAATTAAAGATCATGACAAGGAGAAACTAGTGGTGTCTGAGTCTTTGAGTGGGGACTTGTCACCGAACTCTCAGTTGTTTAAATAGGAAACTCATGAAGAGAAATGTGAACTCTGGCTTATCTGGCTCTAAGTGTGAGGTATCTGAAGAAGCAGATGAAAAATGTTTCTGAAGTTATAAGTGTATTTACATTTATCAACTTTTCACTATAGAAGGCTGTGACATACCAGGGCACAAGTCAGCCAAGTGGGGGCCTGTGTCATCCCTGCCCTGCAACCTTGAGTGCCTTACAATTCTTTGCTGGGCTGCTCACAAACAGCCTGCCAGCCACACCCTGACTAACTGCAACCTACCAGCTATACCCTTGTTCTCTCCAGCCTTAGTTATACTGCAGGATGACCCAACACACGCCAGTCTCAGATCTTCCCCCAGAAATGTGTGTCTTGTACTGCCTAGCCCTTTCCTGGACAGTGCAAATATATTAAGTCCATTATTTGCGTAAGGGAATAATATGCTGGTTTATTATCTTCAGTGGAGTTACCCGGACACTGCAGTTTAAACACACTGAATTAGGTAAAATAGTAAAACAACTTTATTAACTATAAAGAGAGATTTTAAGCAAGTACAAGTAATGAGGCATAAAAGTCAGAAATTGTTACAAGAAAAATACAGATAAACTGCTTATTAGTATCTACTTAAGAAATTATCTTATTTGCAGAGCAGACTCTCTCACCGCATGCTCCAGATTACTGACCAAACTTTCAGACCAGGACCCCTTCCTCAGAAACCAATGGCTATTTCCTTTGGTCTTCTCAGGTGCAGAGAATGAGGAAGCCCTGCTTTTTATAGTTCCAGATACCTTGAAAAACATTTCCAGCTGAGAACCAAGAGACAAAGAGTCTGTGTGGAAGGACATTCCCTGCTGTTTTTCTTCACCTGTTTGAGCTTCCTTTCTTTCCCTTCCTGCTTGATGACTCTATTTATTGTTTAAATGCAAATTAAGGCATGCACACATTCCTTTGTTTAGGACAGACCTGTTTGCTGACTTCTGTTTGGGCAGGGCTATACGGTTTGAAACATGTTTTGAACAACATCATACAGGGAAAACATCACATACACAGTGTTGCCACACATATTTTGTCAGGACAATACTGACCTGCAAATTATGAGTTTTCTACTCTAAGGGAATTCTGTGCCAAAAAATTAAAAATTCTGCAAAATTCTGCATATTTTATTTGTAAAAATAATATAATCATTCTAGTTTCAATTATTTTGGTAATTTATATCAAAATACTTGTCAACAAGTATGTCAACAATACAGACAACAACAAAAAGATTCCCCCAGGAGTAAAGAGTTAAAGAAACTTCTATGACAGTTGGGGAGTGCTGTAGGGGGCTGTGTGGGGCCCCCACAATGCCCAGCTACAGGGCACCCCCAGAGCCTAGACACCCTCCCTTTCCCCCCCCTCCCCAGCCTTTACTTCCCCCAGCTTCTTTACTGTCCTGCCAGGGGACATGGTACAGTGCAGTCCAGCCCTTCCTCACCCTTTGCCAGAGCTGGGTTTCTCAGACCCTCTCCTGTTCATGGGTGGAGGAGGATCAAGCTGGGCAGCAAGGGCATGCAGGCCTCCATCCATGGTGGACTGGGAGGTCCGCTGACTGAGGGCTGGAGAGCTGGGTTCTGCAGAGACCAGCAGCCCCTAATGGCCACCAGCTGTTCTACAGCCCCAGTTCTGAGGGGAAAACATGAAATTCTTCACAGAACGTTAATTCTATGCAAATTCTGCATTCTGCAGTGGCACAGAATTCCCCCAGGAGTAGTTTTCAAATTATACCTTACAAGGCATAGCTTGTACAAAGATTATTACAATAATGTGCAAGGTGTGAATACAGGAGTATAGTCTGTCACAGAGGCAGCCCAAACTATTGGTATGCTTGGCCACATGCTACTGAACACTGCTTTGATCAGTGGCTTGAGGGTAGAGTAATTAGGGTACTTTCCCTGACTTATCTGCGTTCTAGATCAGTATACCACAGTTTTACATGTCATTCATTAATACATACATAGGGCGAAAAAAAACCTAGTATTGCCTCTCTAAAACCCACACTTCATGCCCTGCTAAATTCAGAGATGGTTTTTCATTTTCAGGTGGTGATCCCAAATCTCACATAATACAGATATAACAACCACTGAAAATTACACTATCTGTAGCAGTTAGCGCCAGACAAAAGATGAAGTGAGCTAGCAGCACACACCTTGATTTTTCATTGCAGAGCTTCTATGATGAGAGAGCCAGGTGGCTGATCCACTCACAAGCAGAACCTCATCTCCTGCTGTCAGACTGAAGACATTCAAGACAGCCTAATTTATTGTCTCAGAGCAAATAATCTACCTGCACTGGCAAATCACTTTCTGTAGCAGATATTCCTTTTACAGAAGCAGAAAGAGAGATCACACACTCAGGCTTTGAGGCTAATAGCACCTCCTTCTGAGCCATTTGAAATGCTGGAGAACCACAGATTTTGGAATGCACAACTAAAGAACAGGAATAGTCCAAAGAGAAGCAAGGCAAATTTCCTCTCAATGACCCATAAAAATGCTTCTATCCTGAAAGGTTACATCAAAAGTGAAAAGGCAATTCAGTCTCCATGTTTATCTGGCCCTTTAGTGAGCTTGTGACAATGATTTTTTAAATGAACTTCTGGCAATTAAGATCTAGAATGAGACTAGAGTTGGCTGAAAAATTTCAAAAAAAACATTTTCTCATCTCAAAATGGGGTCCCAGCAAAATCAAAATTTTCCATGGAAAATATTTATTTTGGTGGACTTCTCTGTCATGGAGACTCTAAATGAAAGGTTTCATGTCTGGTCATGCTGACTAATCTCACTAGATACAAGACTGGGGCATAAGGGACATGGCACTACATCTCACCTGAGCTACAGCTGCAACTCAGGCAGACACAGAGATCTTTCATTTTGGATCAATAATCGACAAGCCAAAGCAATGTGTTTCAATTCATCATTCAATAGCACTGAACATCCTGTGAGTCAGTGGGAGTTGAGAGCACTCAGTGTAGTAATAATGTGCTACCCAGGAGTGCTGGTTAAAGATAAATAAATTTTATGTCCTGTTCCTAGTCACCTGACCTGATGAGCAGTCAGGGTTTCTTAGGTTAATGACCGTGCCACATAACAAGGGTCAGTATCAAGTAACTAAAGTGGCTTTTCTCATACTCAGAACCTCATAGAAGGCACTCAGCACCTTACAAGACTGGGATTGCACTGTGTACATAACATGAATTCTCTGTATGTTTAAAGCACTCAGATAGTTTTCAAAAGCTTCCACAGAAACGAGTCATTGCTATTCAAGGCAAGATGTGAATCCTTTCTCTTTAGTGGTATAAAAGTGTCTTTTTTTTACAAATTCCTATATCACATTTTATCTGCATACTTAACAGTTTCAAAAGTATGTTCAATTTTGAAGCAACAATCTTCTAAAGGTTTAATTTTTAATGCAGTCATTAAATTTGTATCCACTGTCACAAGATGTGTAATTAGTTTTGTTTTTCTGATTTAGAGTAAGGACCTTTTTCACAGCTTATGCTTAACTAAAGCAATGTGAAAGAATCAAAATAATTAAGTTGACAACTGTCCAAAAAATTATTTTTGAAACACTCTTTTTGCTATGATAAATAGTCCCAGATGATATTTGATTGACAATATTAAGTCTGCACATCTGGACTACCATTCTTGAATCAGAATGTTACTTAATGCTGACAAGACCAGATAATTCTATAATTCTTCAAATGGAGCCATTATTTGCACAATCTTGCATAACATCCTTGATTATGATTTACAATTATTGTATAGGCTCAAAACCCATTTCACCAGCTTCTGGGTCCCACCCAGCTAGATTTCAACAGAAATATAAGCTTTTGCCTTTTTTTTTTTCCTCTTGTCAATATTCAGTCCTTGCTATGGAACAAACAAACCTTCAGAGAGATTGTAAACAACTTAGCCATGAAATACAAAAACCATGCTAAATGAAAAGCTCTGCAGCTGTGAAACCAGCGCTAGATAAGAGTCTTCCTTTTGGATAGAAAATCGTTCATATTAATTTTAGAGCTCTGTAGTGTCTTTGGTACCTTTTCCCCATGGGCATCTTCAAATTGCCTGACAGCTTTTTATGCTTAATTATCTTTTCCAGAAGTACTGCATCACCTGCAGAAGGTGACACATTTAGCACCAAGAGAGCATGTGATAAGACTTTCAAAAACAGTGCTTTTACAAATGGTAATTCTGCATAGTGAGTCACAAGATCGTGTAGTCAGCTGAATGCCTGCCCAGATGGACATGTCAGTGTTTGAAACAGCTCCTGAATCTTAGCAGATAAGTAAAGAAAAAAATCTCTAACTCATTAGTTACAGTGGTCAGTCCTATAAAGGCAACACTTAATTAACAGCACTGCCAGCAAAAACAACAAGGAGTCCAGTGGCACCTTAAAGACTAAGAGATTTATTTGGGCATAAGCTTTTATGGGTAAAAAAAATACACTTCTTCAGATCATGGAGTGAAAATTACAGATGCAGGCATTATATATTGCCAGCAATAGCCACCAGGTAAACAACGCTACATTGCATTGGCACACCCCTTAAGAGTGTGGGGGGGAAGCTCTGGAGAGGTGATATACAAGATAACAAGTGTTTGGTTACTAAAAGCATTGTTTAGCTGGTAGCACAGAGTTCTCCACAGGGAGGAGTGTGGAGAAAGGGAGTCATTGTAGCTAACTGGACCCCAAGTTAGGGAAAGGTAATATAAAATACAAAAAAGTTTACTGCAAACTACTACAATAACTTATTGAAGCAACCACATGCAAATAGTGGGGGAGAGATGCAGCAGGAAGACACTGTCAGTTTCAGTTTCTTAAACTGGGAGGGAGGTCTTTTCTGCCCTGGAGATTAGAAGGTTGTCTTTAAGGACAGGCAGACAAATGGCTGTGACCAAGAAAACAAATGGACTGTTAAACTACAAGAGTGCTTAGGGGGGTGGCAAGAAAGATGGAAAAGGTGGGAAGGACTTATGTCAAATTATCCATTCATTCCTGCCTCTGGGAAATGTGAGAAGCTAACCCACTGCTGGAGAAGTTCAACAGCCCACATCCTTATTTCCCACGCTGGTTGATAGGGCTGCAGCACTTGGCAGACAAGTCATGGGGCATCTCCACAACAGGGAGCTACTGCACCACCCCAGAGCGAGAGTGAGTTTATCATCCAAAACACCATTTTAGTGCCATCCTTAAAAATAAATGGAAATTCATAAGGCACCACGTTCTTCTTTTAGTATTCTATGTAAGGCCTGCTCTACACCAGAGTTCAAATCAAGTGAAGAAGCAGGGTTTCAAACACAGCTTCAGTGGAATTGGTTTGTGGCAGGGTTTGGCCAACCAGCTAGGCAAGGCGAACCTGCACTACAGCACTTAAACTATGCAACATCAGGACCTAGACTGGAAGAGTTCTAAATGTACTTATGTCATATGAGTGGGCCCTATCCATACTGGTCAGCAAAACCCTGTATGTAGGGCAAGCTGAAAGTTTTCTATTTCATTGGAAGACATGTCTGTTTTCGGCAGAAAATTACAACTTCTCACCCAATCACCAAAATCTTCAATCTGGAAATGCTAAAACTCCATTTTGATGTTTTTGGTTGAAACAACATTTCAACATTCCCAAAATCAAAATGTTTAGTTTTGTCCCATTAAACCATGTCCTTCTGAGCTGCTGATGCTGTTTGTCATGGGAGTTGTTCTCAGTAAATATTTACCATTTAATGGCAACCACTTGCATCAGTAAACATTTTAAATCTGCTAGATTTGCCTTAGATTCAGTTACCTTGGTGTTTACATACTGTAGGGAATACTGCAAATACTAGAGTGACATTATTTGGATTTCTAAGGTAATTTGCATGTTAAGTATGACTACTATCCTTGAGATTAGAACTTTGAATCTGTCTTTGGAAAGTGGAATTCTCACAAATCTTTCCAATCAGGTATTGATTGAGCTATTCACTGCTGGGAGTCACAAGTAAACATAATAGACATTTAAGGTGAAAAATCAAATTGGAATTCCTGGAAAACAGTGCTGCATAATAAAACAAGATAAATCTCTAATAGGGAATTTAAATGCTTCAATCAATGTATATTCCTAACCTGTTGTATATTCAAAGCTCAACCTGAAAACTTATTTTTCAGAGAACATGCCTGATATCTACTCTTTGAAACTCATTATTGCAACTTCATTTCAAACTCTTCCTTGTTGAAGCCATAAAATGTGTTAAAGGCTCCTGTAGATATTTAAGTAGAGATATGCAGTCACTGGCAGGGACATCCCAAGGCAGATGCTTTTACCAGCCTATTATACTTTTCTAAATTCATGGGGCCATTATCACATGAGCATACAGGCAGGTTTTCCAGGACCTATTCAATCAACACTAGTACATTTCCAACAACATCTTTATGACACCAAATGTTAATGGTGGCACCATCCTATTTGGAATTTGGTTGTAAACTGATGGAAAAGGTTTGTATCTACCTTCTCCATTACATTATTCAGTGGGAGTGAATATCTTTACATTTTTCTCTCTCTCCCAAGAATAGGCATATATATTCAACACATACATATACATACAAACTCAGATCATCCATGCAAATAGGTCTGATATATGTTAATCATCAAAAAAGCAGTAAGCATGTATCAGCTTTAGTGGGTTTTTACGCTCTTACAGCTACAAAGAATTAGATGACTACCTGTGGTAGATGTGCAAGTGAAACTGCTTGCTACCTTGTGATAACTGATGTTTAAAATGACCTTGACAAGAAGCATTAATAGCCTTTGCAAGCTCTACAAAGTAGCAAGACAAACATGTTCTTCCATCTTGATCACTCCTACTATAAGTCATCCAAACACCTGACCTAACATTGTGTGGAGATGTAAGAATACTGCAGAAGAATTATTTATTTGATGGGAATGCAGGGCTATTTTCTTTATATTTCCTTTTTAAAGGAGGACTTTTCTCTGTGGTGTAGTTTTCAAGCTGAACTCAGTATAGTGATGGACAAATTTCAGTCATATGATTTGAATTCAGATGCAACAACCTTGGAGGAAACTTTTATATTTGTGTTTCATGACACTCTAGTGAATTGTTTTTTTCTCTTGTGAACTGGCTACATATAGACAGAGCACAGAATTTCCATTAATGGGTCAAAACACGGTCTGAAACCACTGATTAGATTTAAGTTCAAAATCTGCAGTACAATTGTCTAGCTATGTGGGACCTCCATAATTTGGGGCCATAATCAAAATGCATCTTCCCCAAGTACAATTATTCCTGGACACAAATTTTTCCTTGAAAAATCAGAGCACCAGTTGAAGCTTGACCGAGTATCAAGTATCTTAATTCCTTAGCAATTTTTTCTCCAAACACATGGACTATGGTAAGAAGATTCTTGTCAAGATCTGATTTTTCTTTTTTTTAATGGCAAGTTATTTCAAAGTACTATGCAATTGTCTGGAAACACTGCATGACCTAAAACCAGTGATACTCCTGTTTGTTTAAACCCTGGCATGTTGAGATATTGTAGGTAGAGAGAATAGAAGATGCTGTGATCCTATTATAGTGAACATCAAAATAAAAGCAATAATGATCTGGCTGATGATAACCTGGGCAGTCTGGATAGTGATGCTGTATCTGATTCAATGCTTCCAGAATAGGAAAGGAATATGCAAGGACAACAACTTGGACTAACTGTGTTTTTCATAATAGGTTGGACTACCTGTGTTACTCATAAAATATTTAAGTACCTTCTTTTTTAAAAAAATTGGGACTGACACCATTACCTTGATGCTTCCGTATGGTACTTACAACTGTACTTCATGCGTACAGAATGGGAATAAAATGCTACTACATAAGAATTCTATCAACTCAGTTTTCACACTCCTAGTACTCAGCACATGTAAATTAGCATAGCTCTATGCTACTCTCCCAAAACAAGTAAACTTCCTAGGCGTTGTCTACAATGCACTTTCATCATTAAAACTTTTGTCACTCAGGGATATGAAAAATCACCCCCCTGAATGACAAAGGTTTTAACAACAAAAAGCGCTGGTGTGGACAGAACTTTGTTGGCTGAAGAGCAGCTACTGCCCCTCACTGGGGGTGATTTTATTTTGTTGTCAGGAGAGCGCTCTCCTGGTGAGAGAGAGCAGCTACACTGTGTGCCTTTCAACGGCACGGCTGGAGTGTGCAGTGTAGACGTATCCCTAGTAAAGCCTGACAGGACTCCTGGGCATTTAGGCCTAAATCCTCAAAAGGTATTTAGGCGTCCAACTCCCATAGATTTCAATAAGAATTAAGCATATAAATAATCAGAAGATCTGGACATTAAGGCCTGCTCCAATTCCCATTAAGATGTAAGGGAGATAGATTGGATGCTTACTATCCCACTAAATGACCAAACTCTCTGCTGGTGTGAATTGGTTAACAGAGCAACCACCATTTACACCAGTAGATAATCTAACCAAAAGCCTCAAGCATGCGTGAAGCTCTCAGGAGTTATGGTCATATTCTGATTTCACTTACAATCGGTATAAATGAAGTCAGTGTAGTTATTCCAGACTTACACCAATAAAAATAGATCAGAATTTAGTCCATTAATACCAATGGGATTTACAAATACACAAGAAGCAAGAGGAAGACCAAGGACAGGGTAGGTTCATTACTCAACGAGATAGGAAAGACAATAATAGAAAACACAGGAATGGCCAAAGTGTTAAATGTCTTTTCTGCTTCAGGTTTCACCAAAAACATTAGCCGTGATTGGATGACTAGCATAGTGAACATAAGTATAAATGGAGTAGGGCAAGCATTCAGGGGCACTGAGGCACATACTACTGTTGTAGATGTGCGAGAAAATAATAAGGATTCTGGAGGTTTTTTCCTAGGAGGGATTGGTTTTAGTGGCTACCAGTAAATGTTATACGTTAGGGAACTGGACAATATGCTCTTTAGTATCCTGTGATTCTTATCATTAAAATGGTATTGACTTCATACACAGAGACATACACACGGCATGGTTCACATAGTTAACGATGGAAGCAATGGAAATACAATAGAGTGAGAAAAAAACTGTCTTCTAAACCCTGATCAGTAATAGTCAGTCTGATGTTGTTTTGGAAACAAAGAAGCATGCAAACTCAGGTGGAAAATTTTAAATACTCTAAGACATGCCATAAGTTTTGAAGTCTTAAGAAAAACCCAACCCAACTGATTTCTGATGTGAACAGAAGGAAACATCCCCCTTGCCTTCTCTAACAGGTTCTATATGTATTACCAGGAGGTGATAATTCAGGAGATATCTTTAATTCTAACAATTGGAAACAACCTGAGGGCTGCAAATATATTATTTTTGGAAACTGCATCCCTGTGTTATAAATAAATCCCATTAATTTATGGTCACATTACCAGCAGCTGAGGTGCACATTCAAATGCAGTTAGTGAACTGTTTCACCATAAATCAGGTCTTGGTTTGCAGCGTCAGTGGTTCTGTTGAAATGGATCATTTTAATGGTTAAAAAACATTTTAGAATATAGCTGCATTTTACAGTAATGATTATTGTTTTGTCTCTGATATTTACATGGCAAGGATTTATAAACCTTGTTAAATTTCCCAATGCATAAATAGTTTTTTAAAAAGATAAATTTTAATGAGACTTTTGTCAGAGAATAAAAATTCACTCTCAGAAAATTGTTTTCATACAGAATAAATAGCAGTTGTTATTCTGAATTATAACTATCATTACCATTACATTGCACACATCCAAGGCTTGTTGGCTTTTATCACATTTGAATGTTGCACCCACATGAACATAATTGTTCTCTAAGGCACTGCCTGTGGTAGGGCCAGTGTCAAAGTGCACTGTCATAGTGGCACTCTTCTTTTGGATCATACAATGGGACTGATCTGAGTCCCTGAGATCAATGGGAGTCTTGCCATTGACTTTAAAGAAAGCTGGATCAAGCCAAATGCCTATGTGAATGCAAGAAGAGCCCAGTTGTTGAGCCACTGTACACTTGTGACACAGTGAAGTGCGGATTTCTCCTGCCCAATGGTGCCAGCACCACTGGCCTGTACAGAATGGGTCCCCATTCTCTTCCACTGAGGGAAAGAGTCCAGCACTCTGGACTGAGAAGTCTCCCTGGGCATTAGAACTGACATTGTGCCCAGCCGATACACAGACACCAGTGGTAGGGAAAGGTTCATTATGCTCTTTTCTCTCTCACCTGAGAAAGGCTGGACTCATTCAACCCTAAAATGTTTTTGATTATTTAAAATTTGAAGCAAGTGGAATGACACTGGGCTCAGGGTTTCTTTTTCAGCTTTATTAATTATAAGATCACTGTGACCTTCTCTCTTGTAAACCTAATTTTGTATCATTTATTAAACACTGAAATCTACTTAAGTAAATTTTATTAGAATAGTTTAATTGTAGGATCATTTTCACTTCTGTCTTTTAGTCATATAAATCACGTTGTTTGATAATGTACCAACTATGCCTGTGCAATGATTTCCAAGAGGACCAGACCAATCTAGCAAAATCTGATTCTTCATTCATTTTTATGGATATTTCCTATGTTGTGCAACCATCATACCTGCTCTTACCTGTGGCCCTGGGATCAAGGGGTATAGAAAGCTGCCTATGCCACCCTCTCTTCAGGTGCATTGCACAAGCATACGTGAGGATCTGACCCACAGTAAACATTTGTCGCTCTTGTGAATTTTAACAAGGAATATGTTACTTTGTATGGATTGAATATTTTTAAAAATGTTTTGATTAGTCAGAATATATTAATGTAAGTATTATCATTTAATATATCTTTAAAGACAATTATTGATCAATCAATCAATTGATTTCATTCTTTGACAAAGGACCCAATCCAGTAATCTTTGCACATGCATTATAATCACTGAAGTTTCTAGTACTCCAGGAAGAAAGGTTCAGATCCACAGAAAAAAAAATGTATGCTTTAATGCCCTGGTCAGAAGATATTCTCTTTATTATGAATTATGAAGACATAGAAGAACCAATAGCCTTCTCATTTTGGTACTAAGATCTGCATTTAGCAAACTTCTCCCCAGCCAGTCCAATTAAAGGGAAAATAGTTATTTTTTATAAAAACTATTATCCTGTGAAGTCAATGTCAGCCTCATTCCTGCTTGATTTCCATTATCTTGCTTTCCATTATATTTTATTTTTGGCATCGTACAATGATGCCAAAAATAAAAAAAGGAAAGTTACAGAAATGTCTGCATGATATGACACAAAAAGTGCATATAAAAATTGTGCGGGTAAAAAGCATATCAGATTCTAGGGAAACAGCAAAAGGATTGGAACTTTGGTTTGGAATTTAGTGTGTTTAGCTAAAGTATACAAATATCTTAGAGGCTGACAATGTTATAAGAATTGTTGGGAGGGAGGGGGAAGAGTGCTTTTTGGTAATGAAATTTCTGTTATTTTCTTCTGGTCAGATAAGAAATGCTAGAGAAGTTCCTTTTTTTTGTATTAATTATGACACTTCAGAACCAGGAAATACAGAAGCAGATAAAAAACATGCTGCTTTTTTTTTTTTTCAAATAAAACCAGAATTTTATCTAGCTTGAGATAGCTTTGTGTCAGGTTTAGGTTGGTCCTTAATTTGTCTGAAACAGCTCACCTCTCCCATGTTTTATTTGTGTGTCTGTTTTTCATCAGTCATCTTATAAGAGTGTTTTGGTTATTTTTTTTATTTTATTTTATTTTATTTTATTTGCTTGATTGACTACATCCCATTTGCTGAAACTTGTTTGTAACAGATTCTGGTTTCTGCTTTTTGCTCTCCTTTATGACTGGGGATAATTCACAATAGCATGAGTTTCAACATGATATTGATCTACCTTCCATTTATACTTTGGCTCATGTTGCATTTCAGTAACAGTGAGGAGTTTGTCAGTGATCCAGTATTGATTTAAGGTATATTTTCTGTTGCCACAACACTTTATAACAAATTATCCTCTACTTGAAAATGTTCAGCCAGTATGGGTAAAAATGCATTCACATTATCAGATTCTCTAGTTTGTCATATGTTTGCTGAACAATCTTCTGTCAAAGGTGAACATTGCTTATAGAAAAGATACTGCCTTCTTCTGCTCCAATGATTCAGACTTCCAGTTAAATATCTTTAGTTCATATACACAGTTAAATGACATCTGGATCCAGTTTTGTCAGTTTTTATGCTAACTTGCAGCATTTACAGTGCCAAATCCACCTGACAGTGAAAGATGAGCAGTCATATACTTTGACATCCTGTTACTCAATTTGCATGCTGATAACTGATTTTCCAAGATTCATGACTAAGGACTGGATTTTGCATTAAACCCTTTTTGGAATATACAGGAGTTGTGCAGTGGTATTCTAGAGAGATCTAAAAGCTATGGAACAGCTTTGGTTTCATTTTAGGGAAAGATAATTAGGATATTTGCTTGTATGACAATCAGTAGCAATTATTATCCCAGAAAGCATTTTTTAATACTTCAGGGATTCAGTGCAAATTGTCAAGTTTTGGCCTCTATTTATGACTGCAGTTTTTACACATTATCATCTGAGGACACAAATAATAGACTTTACACACACAAAACTCATTTCTAGGCATTGATTAAATGCATATAAGATTTAAATATATAGATTCTATTATTTACATAGTGTTTGAGGCCAGAAGAGACCATTATAATGTATATAATTTATCCTGATAGCTGCATAACAAAGGTCTTAGATTTCATTCAGTGATTCCTACATCTAAACCAAATTGGGTTTGAGCTAGAGCATATATTTCACAAAGATATGCAGTCCTGAGTTAAAGATTCCATGGGATGGACAATTTAAGATATGTAAGTAAGTGATAGTATACAAAAATTGCACACACAAAGTTGTGCATGCATTAATTGAAAAAACTTGGCCCTTCTATCAAATGCTGGTGATAATGACTGACCTGGGTGAATGGGTCCACTGGGTAAGTGTGATGGATGCTAAGGAGCCCCACTCCAACCAGAAAGCAAGTGAGCATCTCTTACAGGAGCTTAATGTACAAGGCCTTGTGTTGTAGAAGTGATCCCTGTGGTGTTCCTTACGAAGTATTGCTCAAGCTATGATGCTGGACTCCTTGTGGAAATGCAACCCTATGAGAAATGAGAAGAAAAAAATTATTTTTTATCTCAAGACTTGCAGAAGCAAACCCCATCACTGAATATTCAGAATTCAGTGCAGATACCCAGATATTCAATAGAAAGATCCTCATGATAAACTCAAAGTGGAAATGACCCATCAAGAAAAAAACAACCAGACATTTTATCCACAGAGTTAAATATTCTTTCCCAAATGTACAATATTCTTTCCAATATCAGTCTTTTTTTTTAAATAAAACACACTTAAAAATATGTTTCAATTAGGAAGGCTAGACTACTTAAACTCTCCTTACAGGAGGAACTATGGAAAGCTATGAGAAACCCTGTGTTAAATTTCATATTACAGTCATTTAACTCTTTCTGTAATCAGCCCTGCGAAACCCCATCTGACTGCAATATAAGTATTCCTGAAGGCATCCAGGAAAGTTCCACAATTGACAGCCACCACCACCTCAAAACAAGAGGAGGTTCCAATCTGAAGGAGACCTACGGGGATAGGGCCAGAAATTGTTTCCAAGTCTGGTACATATGCCAGAGAGGAAGACTCAATGAGTTGCCTCCCTTTTTTATCCCTTGTCATGAGAGGGGATTGGAGTAATCCACGAATTGCTGAATAAACCAAGACCATGAGGCTTGAGATGGTTGGTTGTGTTGCTTGTGCTTGAAGTCAGCATTAAAAACCATTGGTTCTTTCCCAATGTTCACCCCTTCTCTACTGTCCTTGGTCTGCCTGTTGCTGTAGGAGGTTGAGTGCATATAGTCATATAAATGACCATACTGGATCAAACCAATAGCCCATCTAACCCAATATTCCCTGTCAGTTGTAGGTTTAGGGATACCCCGAGCATGGGGTTGCATCCTTGACCAATTTTGTTAATAGCGATTGATGGACTTGTCCTTCATGAACCCAGTCATACTTTTGGCCTTCACAATATCCCATGGCAATGGTTGACTTTGCACTGTGTGAAGGAGTAATTCCTTGTGTTTGCTTTAAACCTATTAATTTCATTGTGTGCCCACTATTCTTGTGTTATGTGAAGGTGCAAACAAACACTTCCCTATTTCTTTCTTCATACCATTCATGATATTACAGACCTCTATCATATCCCCCCTTAGTCATCTCTTTTCTAGGTTGGCCGGATGCAGTTTTTCTAATCTTTCCTCATATGGAAGTTGTTCCATACTCTTAAACATTTTCATTGCCCTTCTCCACACCTTTTCTAATTCTAAAATATCTAGTGCTCTTTGTTTGCCAACACCCTGAGTTGAGTTTTAATAGCTGGATTCATGTCTAAATATTATAATAATAACAGACAAATACAGTGGACAAACATTTACAAGCTGTTCTGATGCTCTAATTAAAATGAAGGGAAAGGAAGAACTCTGCTGGGATTCTGTGGAGGGCAACAACAAAATGGAATGGGCAATAAAACAATCATGTTACTCATTTTCCTTTACTTATAGGATTGCCACCTGTTCAGGATTTTCTTTCCCCTTAGTTTGAAGGCATTCCCACCACTCCCTAGTTGTATGGAGCAGGGGTGATTGTTGATTTGTTTGTTTTAAGTAAGGTATTTGGCTTTCCGCAATGCTGCTCTTATGGACTGACAGCAGAATTGAGTCTACCTCTGCTCCTTCTAATGTAGATTAATCTACTTCAGATTAGGGTGACCAGATAGCAAGTGTGAAAAAATTGGCTCAGGGGTGGGGGTGAGGTATCTATATAAGACAAAACGCTGAATATCAGAACTGTGCCTATAAAATTGGGACATCTGGTCACCCTACTTCATATGCAGTTGAGGTCTTTCAACTCTGGAGCTGACTGCTGTGGCGCATAATGTTTTTAATGTTAAAAAAAAATCTTCTCTTCAGAGAGAAAATTTCCATCCTCACCCCCACCCATCTAGAAAAATAAAATCTTCAAAGAGACCATCTTTCCTCAGAATGAAACATCATTCCCTCAGAAAAATCTGAAATGTAGAGCTATTTGAGGCTTCATTTTTCCAGCACGGTGGATTTCACTGTCCTTAAGAATGACTGGATAGTGATGACAATCATTGTCTGGTATAGTTAATCTTTGGCTAACCTGGAGAAATAGTGTCTTCTCAGAACAAATTACTGAGAGAGATTCTGGTTAATCTATTTTGTTACACTCAAGTATTATCACACCCCTTTGTAATCAAGTGACATGGCATTACGCAAATATTAACAAGGAGTCAGTGACACCTTAAAGACTAACAGATTTATTTGGGCATAAGCTTTCATGGGTAAAAAAACCTCACTTCTTCAGATGCAATCAATGCAACAGGGATTGATTTAGCGGGTCTAGTGAAGACCCACTAAAATTGATGACAGAGCAGTCTCGATCGACCCCGGTACTCCAGCTCTATGAGAAGGGTAAGGAAAATAGACTAGAGAGCATCTCCCATTGATGCAGCGCAGTGAAGACACCATGGTAAATTGACCTAAGCTACGTCGACTTCAGCTACATTATTCATGTAGCTGGAGTAGCATAACTTAGGTCGACGTAACCCCGTAGAGAAGACAAGCCCTAAGTGCCCCAAATGGATGGATAGTTAATACAATGGTGTACTGATTATACAAGTTATTCCTAAACAATTTGGACTATCTTGCTAACAAGAAAAAAATGCATTTGATTCCTTCAGTACTGTCTCCTTCAGCCCCTGCTCCTTTATAACAACATCCTTCTCAATGGAGAGGGAAAGCAATGGTGTTTTCCTCAGTGGATCACCAGGGGATATTTTTATAGTACTTATTGCAACATTGCTATGACTTGGTTATTTAATATTCTCATGCATATTTATCCCTTTCTAAAGATCATTTGATGAAAATTGCCTCTCACCTTAATTAAAGAGACCTTTCAGGATTTAAACTTGTACTAATAAATATTAATCTGCATCCCAACAGAAAATCAAAACTGTCATTTCATGTTTAATGTGTTTTTTTTCCCTTCCTCTAATTGTTATTTTGTAGACATTCTATAAATATTTTTTATTAACAGACTGATAGCACAGCCTTCAAGCAGACATCTAGATGTCTCTTCTGGCACCTCACACCCTCTTAGTTATGTAAACAACTCAGTCTCAGTTGTAACTTCTTAATTGTGTTCATTTGTAGACTATTAATGTTGTTTACATGTTTCTTCAAAAGGAAACAGTATTTAAATGAGGTGACAAAAATGGACTAAATTTGAACTTGCAAAGTAATCTTCTTGCTCCTTTGGTTCTTACCTAGAACCCAATTCTGGTAGGTGCTGTGTGCCTCCAGTGAATTCGGGATGTACTCTCTACTACACTGAGGTCAGAGGGTTTGAGGGCTCTCAGAACCTTGTAGGAGGGATTCAGTGTCTTGCAGGACTGAACTCTGAAAGCTCTCAGCAATAGGCTAGCTGCTGAAGAATAAATGTCTACACAACATATAAATGCAGCATTTGACATAATATATTCAAAACTAGTAAATATACACAGAAATCTTTTTCTCATTTGCTCTCCCTCCATCCTCCTCCTTTACATTTCATCTGATTTTTTTAAACCAAGAATATCACTCAAAGTGTTTCCATAATGATTTTATGTAATTTGAAAGGGACAAGTACAGGCCCACCCTACATAACCATAGAGGCCCAAATGTAGTGTAAATGCAGCCTCACTAGGAAAGATAGGCCACAAACCCCTGAGTATTGGAGAGTAAAAAAGTTCTATGTGATGGAAGATGGTGGAAAGTGTTACTGGACATCAGAAGCAGAGGGTTAAGTTAGTGGTAGATGCAGGCTGGGATAAGCCATTACTACCAGCAGCAGAAAGGCAACAGAGAAGTAAGCAGAGCCCTCTAGCCTGCACCGCATACTATCAGGGGACAGTAATTCCCAGAGGCTTAAGCACCTATGTGGGCCCCTCCAGCCAGGGCAACAGCAGCTGCTGTCTTTCATGGGCTGTCTTTCATGGGCAGCCTTTCAAAAACCCCTGTTGCCCCCATCAGAGCCCTCATGGGCCCCAGCACCAACAGGACAGGACATCACCAGGGCCACCAGCAGAGAGAACCCTCTGTGACATCTTCTCTTTTCATTAGCCACCTAGTTGGACCACTAAGTATTCATCCCCCACCAGGTACCTAAACTTATTTTCTTAGTCTCCTTCACCACCGTTCTCCTTCTACTCCTCCTTGCTTGTTCATATGTTACCCACTGATGAGTTTGTGTTACAGGTCCCCCTCTGTGCCAATCAACAGATATGAGTGGTTACTGTCCCAGCTTAGCTCCACAGCTCATGCTTTTAGCTCTGGAAGTCCCTGATTCAATGCCCAATGTATTGGCCATGAGGGTAGCCATCACATGTAGTTCCTCTTGCACCCTACCATGTCCTGCTTTCCCATTCCTCCCACCACATATGCTCTCCATAAAAATGCAAGTCGGTCATGGTTAATTACTTAGAAATTACATATATTATGTATATTATTTTAAACTGGAAAAAAGACAAAAAATCAGCAACTAGGAGACATATAGAGAAGGCATGAGAGACTGTGACCTTTCACATTTGAAACTCTTACAGGTTCTCTCTGTTTGGCTATGTACTTCTGTCTTCAACACACAGCTACCTGTTGCAGGGGGCTGGTGGAAAAGAGATGGCAAGAGAAATATGCAGTGTTTTTGTAGCAATGTTGCTCCCAGGATGTGAGAAAGATTAGGTGGGTGAACAATAGCTTTGGTTCAATAAAGATATTACCTTACACATCTTGTCTCTCTTACACAGAAGGGCTGAAGAAGAGGAAAAGGGATTGGTGGAAAGAGAAGAAGCAGCTAAAATCCTATAAAAGCCTTGAATCCTGTACCTATCATCACCTTGTTTGGCTTGCTTATATGTTGCAACCCTTTCCCTTTCGTCTTTCTAGATTACAATTTCTTTGGAGCAGGTCTGTATTTTCATACATGTTTAGAAAGCATTCAATACCTATTGGACACTTCCATACACTAATTTATAATTAAATAATCATCTTTGTGAGCTGCCATTTGCACTATAAGAACAAGAGAAAAAAAGAATAATGAGTTATGGCTGATGGGATAGAATTAAAGGAGATAAAGGAGGAAGAAAAGGATGGTGGAAAAAATCAGAAGACCAAAAGCCTCAAAGCAGATAAGGCCATGCATGATGCCAAGGCATCAACCCCCAGCCAGGCCACAAGGCTACTTTTGACATTTAAAGGCCAGAGATTATTTTTCTCCTCCTGTAACTACACAAAGAACAAAAACAAATACGACAGATATCCTGGACCTAATTATATGATTCAGCATACGTCACACTCTAGCAATAGGCTTATTGACCTAAGTGTATCTAAAGCTATCACAATATTAGGAGGGACTGCTTTAATCTAATGTATTATAGTAGATAATATTGTATCTAATAGTATAGGTGAGATTGGGAGCACTGCCCATTATTAAAGTTGCCTGACACTTTCCATTGTAAGATTTATCAGTTCCTTATAATTTTTCCAAACTTCAACCATTTGGGCTGAAATTTTTCATGCTGAGCATCTACCTCAGGTTGAATGTTTTGGGAAAGTTTCAACCAAAACAGATTAGCAATTTTCATAAATGAGGCTAGGGAAAATATGCTGTTTTTTCCATAATAAAAATGTATGGTGACCTTTTCTTTGAACTGCCCTACTGCCCTCTGGCATTGGAGCAGGGTCTTGACATTTGGCAAAGGAGTGGCCTTTGTGTCAGGGATTTGTCGTTTCTTGTCCATAAGAAAATCTATCAAAATTTGGCAAACTCATGTCTGAAAAAAAAATCACACAGTTTATACATTCTCAATAGAGACTTCTTAGATTTTAGCAGCTAAATACCCCAAAGATTCTGTTCACACTTGGCATGCTCCAGCCTAGAGCTGAGCAGAACTTTCCCTGCAATTGCAGGAGCAGCTCTGAACTGCTGCTCCTCACACCAGGACCAGCGCCAGTGTTTTTGGTGCCCTAGGCACACTGCCATTTCGCAGCCCCATGGGCTGCTCCCACAGCTCCGGTGGACCTGCCGCAGGCTTTCCTGAGGAGGGTCCACTGGTCCCACAGCTATGGTGGAGCTGCCGCAGGCATGCCTGCAGGAGGTCCACCGGAGCCGCGGGACCAGCGGACCCTCCACAGGAACGCCTGCGGCAGGTCAACCGGAGCCGCCTGTGGCCCCTTCGGCAAAATGCCACCCCCCAATAATCCTGGCGTCCTAGGCGATTGCCTAGGTCGCCTAAATGGAAGCGCAGGCCCTGCCTCACACATAGTTGTTCCAGGCACTGTGGAGGAGGAAGCAGCCTAATTTCAATGCAGAGGGCACAAGAGCCAGACCTATGGGGTGAGGAAAGCTGAAGAGAGATGGGGGCCTGGGACTGAGAACCAAAGGGGGGGGATTGTGATGGTCTTGGCAATGAGACTGGGAGCAGCAGAGGAAAATGGGGGAGGGAGCAGGAAGAGCCAAGGGAGACTGGGACTGACTGGGTAAGGAGACTGAGAACCAATTAGGTGGAAGGAAAGAAATTGAAGTGGGAAGGAAGACAGATCTCATGAGAAGCTGGGGTACATGGGGAGAAATGGGACTGGCAGGGCAAAGAGATTGGGACAAGGAGCCTGGAGAGAGGGATTATGACTGGGACCCAGTGAAGATGGAGAATGTGGGTGGAGGGGGCAACTGGAGGGATGGTTTAAGTGAGAGAAAATGAGGAGCTGGGGGAGTTGGGAAAATAGGAGCATCTGGATAAGAAGACTGGGACTGGGGGGAGACTGATTATGGAGGATCCACAGGGATGAGACTAGGGCTTGCTGGGAAAGAAGACCAAGATTGGGGAGAGAAGAATGAGAAGTAGAGATAAGCACTGTCTAGGTGAACAGAATGGAACTGAGATGAGGAGCCAATGATCAGAAGAATGCCAAGTCTGGCACAAGGAGAGGTTGAAGGAGAAAGGGCAGAAAGGAGTCACACTTGCAGGGGAGGGGGTCTCCCTTTTCACTTTGCTTTTTAAAAAACTTAAGAAATTACACACACACACACACACGCACACACACAAGTTGCAAAATCTAACAGAAAGGAACTGCCAGAATAAGACTGTCTGATCCTTAATTTAGTCACCTTGTGCAAAAGCATGATATACAATATTTAATCACAGGATATTAATGCTGGTTTTCCTCATGTGTGTGTTTGTTTGGAGATCCTTTCTGCCAAGCACAAGGTGAATTTGGCCTCATATTTGAGTCAGTGAATTCACTGTTAGTCTTGTAATGTAAATATAGGTAGAAAATATGTTTTATAAAACTAGAGATAACCACAGGGCTCAAACTGGGTGGGTATTTAAGCATGCAGCTCTGAGCCAGACACCTTTTTGCTGCATTGTATCATGGTTCCCACCATCACAAGCAGCATGACAGTTCTGAAGTGCAGATGCTTAAGACTAGGCATGCAGCTTCCCAGCACTTTGCCACCAGCCAGCAGAAGGGACACAGCCAGAGCCACTCACTAGGAGCTGCCACTGCCGAAGAGAATGGCTACCATGGTCCTTTCTTTACCCATGGTGCAAGTGGTGCAAGAAGAGCTGCCAAAAGAATGATCAGGAGTAGCAAGTCTTACTTAGCAAGGAGGAACACAGAAGCCCCAGCAAGGAGTAAACAGAGAGCTTGTAAAAATGGGTGGGAGCATCCTCGTGAATTCAGAGCCTCCAGTTAGACCAGAAATACCACAAGTCAAATGTTTTTATGTGGTTTCTTGGCGCACTTCTTTCCAGTTTTGGCCAGAACCAAAAAAGCACATGAAAAACAAAACCAACCAAACAATGGGAAAATATTAGCTGATCTCTTTAGAACATCAAGAATGGTTCAATTATGGCTCAATTAAAGTGTTTAGTAATCCCATATGATTCCATATAGGAAGCCCCTGAAAGGCTTCAATTGATTTTGGATCAGGCTTTGTGGTAGCCGACCAGAAGCAGGCTCTGTCTATATTTGGATTGGAGAACTGTAAGGAAGACCTAAATACTGAAGCAAATAGGTCTGGTGATATAGTGACATGCTATCCTCTGGATCAAGACTGAACCTGTGTTCTACTATAGCATGAGAGCTACTGTCTTGCCGGATATGCCATCTTATAGATGAGATGTAAAACCAAGTCTTTATTAATTGTAGCTGTTAACGGAACCACACTACTTTAAAAAAAAAAGTAGGATATTAGTTAACTCAGGTGTGCTTATCTAAATTATACCTTATCTGTGATTGTATAGTGCCCAGCACAATCATGACTGGGACTTTTGGGTGCTACCATAATAATTCACTTGAAGTATAGGAATCTCTTGCAGGATAGGCAGGAAACTATTGCTCCAGACAGTCTAGTTCCCAGATCACATTTTTCTGAAATTTAATCCAGACATCACTACAAATTTTCAGATTTCTTGGCTACACCTTCCTGGTTATGTTCATGAGTAATTAGAGGGTCAGATCTGAAAATATTTGCACTGTGGGGGGATCAGCAGATACCCACAAGTTCTAAGACAGCAACGCTTTGACAGATTCATTAGCACATCTTTACTAGGAATATTTTTAAAGATCAAGAGGACATTGCTGTTTTAAGGAGCAGGCACCTCTAGCTATCTCTCAAAGAGCAGAACAGAGCAGTGGATAATTGATGTATGCTTGAGAGCATGATGTGCAGACAGAATGATTTATTAGCAATTAAAACAAAGGAGAAGACAGTGAACTCAACCGTTGTGGTACAAAGTTTGCAAAAACCAAAATAAAACAAACCAAACCCAAAACCACATTAAGCACTCAATTAGGCTTGAATAAAGACTAGGAGTGGATGGGTCATTACACAAAGTAAAACTATTTCCCTATGCTAATTTTTCCCCTACTGTTACTCCCACCTTCTTGTCAACTATTGGAAATGGGCCATCTTGATTATCACTGCAAACGTTTTTTCTCCTGCTGATGATAGCTGACCTTAATTGATTAGTCTCGTTATAGCCGGTATGGCAACTCCCATTTTTTCATGTTCTGTGTGTATATATATCTTCTTGCTGTATTTTCCACTGCATGCATCTGAAGTGGGTTCTAGCTCATGAAAGTTTATGCTGAAATAAATGTGTTAGTCTCTAAGGTGCCGCAAGTATTCCTCATTCTTTTTGCTGATACAGACTAACATGGCTACCACTCTGAAACCTGTCAAATTTTTTTTCTCTCCCAGCCTGAAAAACATTTGCCTTACAGCTATAACAAGTAAGACCAGCCATAGGAATGCTCAGATTATGTTGTTCAAGACATGGGTAATTTTAAGAAATGTTTCCTCTCTCAAACCCACAACAGACCTTGTGCTGGGACACTATGTGTCCTGTTGTTCCCTCTAACCACTCAGTGACAGATTTGAAGTGGCAATTTTGCAACAAAAAGACTTCAAAAACAGACTCCAAAGAGAGACTGCTGAACTCAAATTAATATGCAAATGAGATACAATTAACTTAGGTTGAAACAGAGACTGGGAATGGTTGGGTCATTACACTAATTGAATCTATTTCCCTATGTTAAGTTCTCCTCACACTTTCTATGGGTCATCTCAATTATCACTTCAAAGGTTTTTTGTTATTTTTTTTCCCTCCTGCTGACAATAGCTCATCTCAATTGATTGGACTCTTCCAGTTGGTATGCATACTTCCACCTTTTCATGTTCACTGTATGTATAAATATCTCCTGTCTGCTGTGTATTCCACTCTATGCATCTGAAGAAATGAGCTGTAGCCCACGAAAGCTTATGTTGAAATAAATTTGTTAGTTTCTAAGGTGCCACAAGTACTTCCGTTCTTTTTTGAGAGAGAGAGAGAGAGAGAGAGAGAGAGAGAGAGAGAGAAAGAAATTACAGACTTGAAGTGAAAGGATACCTTGTGGGAAGGGAGTTGCCAAGGTAAAGTAAGTGTGTAAAGAAAATGAAACCTAAAGGTAAAGGAAACTACTTTTCTTTCAGGGATCCAACACTTTAGCATCAAGTTGCTATATTAGGAATAAAATTTTCTGGACCTCTTTTGCATGGTTTAATTAGACATGGAGCTGAACCTTCTGTAAGACGCAGAAAAAAATTATGGAGCCTTCCTACCTCCTAGAACTGGAAGGGACCTTGAAAGGTCATCGAGTCCAGCCCCCTGCCTCCACTAGCAGGACCAAGTACTGGTTTGTGTTCCAGATCCCTAGGTGGCCCCCTCAAGGACTGAACTCAGAACCCTGGGTTTAGCAGGCCAATGTTGCAAAAACCAAGACTAGTTCATTGTCCCACAGCTGCACTTTTTATTTTATTCAGGTTCTTATACCACACCTATTTTTCTAGTATGGGAGGTCCTTCCAGCACTGTTGATTCTTGTTTAATTTTTATTTTTTTTAATCACCCAATTGTAATGGTGGGTGTCACTTAACTAAAGTAATGACAGTGCCAGGCTATGAAAGTAGCATCATGCGTAGCCACCTTCCCATGCCATCAGGTCTCCAAATTCCCATGGTTTTCTATACTCTTTAAGCTTATGGCTGCTCTTGATCAACTTCAACTCTTTCAGTCCGTACGAATACAAAATGCACATCCACCAAATTGGAACACATGTGGTCTTTAAAGTACATACGTTCATCCTATTGAGGTTTATTTTTCAATAGAGAACTCTGACACTGAAGCATTTTTGCCTGCAATAAAATAATCATGTGTATTTTAACATAAGCACACATGGTTTTTCTCTCATAGCCCTATCATTCAGAACCAGCACTAGCAGGTAAAGAGTGAATACAGCATTTCCTTAAGATCACGAGATTTCTTGTGGGGGTGGGGAGGGAATGTGACCAGTATACTGTAGCCATGTTCTGCATCTATCCTATAAGGAGCTGCTGAAAGCGTGACACAAAGAATGTGTGATAGAGGGAATACCTGCTGAACCTTCCACTGTGTGAAGTCTTTGTTCTCTATTATTATCCAAATTTCTTTTCAGGTATGTGATAGACTTCTAAAATCAAGCATATGAAAATCAATGTACCTTTAACATCACATAGCCAGGAACCCTGTGTATTTTAGTCCTACACTTTTATCAGATCAACCAGAAACACTTGAATGAGTGCACTTCCACCCCAGGAAGTTTTAAGTGCTTGGAACATATATACAATTAATAATTCTGTTGTCTTTGCCCTAGAGAGATCGCTTCTATTTCTTGGTGCATTTCACTTCTTCCAGCAATACAAATTAAGTTTAGGTATTTCATGAAATATTTGTGTTGATTAAAAAGACTCATTGATTTGTAAACCCAACTCTTAATCAATAAAAGCGGTCTTTTCTCTTTGGTCCCTTCCGCCCTCTGCCCCCAGCATTCTCAATCCATCCAAATCCAGTTTTAACACTGACTAGAAAGCTAAAATGGCCTTTTGGAAGGTTGTTTGTGTAAAGTTACTCTCTGCTAGCCATGGCTCCCTCACACTACCGTACCCCTCTTCCTTGAGCTCACTCCTGGCCACACCATCCTACTGGTATACTTTGAATACTATGCTGGTGTCTCAGGTCCATTCCATGCCTGCTATGCTCATATCTATGGTATCTAACTGCTCACAAGAACATAAGAATGGCCATACTGGGTCAGACCAAAGGTCCATCCAGCCCAATATTCTGTCTACTGACACTGACTAATGCCAGGTGTCCCAGAGGGAGTGAACCTAACAGGTAATGATCAAGTTCTCTCTCTCCTGCCATTCATCTCCACCCTCTGACAAACAGAGGATAGGGACACCATTCCTTACCCATCCTGGCTAATAGCCATTAATGGACTTCCCATGAATTTATCTAGTTCTCTTTTAAACCCTATTATAGTCCTAGTCTTCAAAAGCTCCTCAGGCAAGGAGTTCTACAGGTTGACTGTGAGCTGTATGAAGAAGAACTTTCTTTTATTTGTTTTAAACCTGCTGCCCATTAATTTCATTTGGTGGCCCCTAGTTCTTATATTATGGGAACAAGTAAATAACTTTTCCTTATTCACTTTCTCCGCACCACTCACGATTTTATATACCTCTATCATATCCCTCCTTACTCTCCTCTTTTCCAAGCTGAAAAGTCCTAGCCTCTTTAATCTCTCCTCATATGAGTCCCGTTCCAAACCCCTAATCATTTTAGTTGCCCTTCTCTGAACCTTTTTAGTGCCAGTATATCTTTTTTGAGATGAGGAGACCACATCTGTATGCAGTATTCAAGATGTGGATGTTCCATTGATTTATATAAGGGCAATAAGATATTCTCCATCTCATTATCTATTCCTTTTTTAATGATTCCTAACATCCTGTTTCCTTTTTTGACTGCCGCTGCACACTGCATGGACGTCTTCAGGGAACATTCCATGATGACTCCAAGATCACTTTCCTGATTAGTTGTAGCTAAATTAGCTTCCATCATATTGTATGTATGGTTGGCGTTATTTTTTCCAATGTGCATTACTTTACATTTACCCACATTAAATTTCATTTTCCATTTTGTTGCCCAATCACTTAATTTTGTGCGATCGTTTTGAAGTTCTTCACAGTCTCCTTTGGTCTTAACTATCTTGAGCTGTTTAGTATCATCTGCAAACTTTGCCACCTCAATGTTTACTCCTTTCTCCAGATCATTTATGAATAAGTTGAATTGAACTGGTCCTAGGACTGACCATTGGGGAACACCACTAGTTACCCCTCTCCATTCTGAGAATTTACCATTTATTCCTACCCTTTGTTCCCCGTCTTTTAAGCAGTTCTCAATCCATGAAAGGATCTTCCCTCTTATCCCATGACAACTTAATTTACGTAAGAGCCTTTGGTGAGGGACCTTGTCAAAGGCTTTCTGGAAATCTAAGTACACTATGTTCACTGGATCCCCCTTGTCCACATGTTTGTTGACTCCTTCAAAGATCTCTAATAGTAAGACATGATTTCCCTTTACAGAAACCATGTTGACTTTTACCCAGCAATTTATATTCTTTTATTTTATTTTACTATTTGTATTTACTTGATATTAGATCATTCCTCTCGGAGATTTCCTGAAACTTCGTTCTTAGCCCTTGTCTTTTCTATCTTCTGCCTTCCCACTCGGATATATCATTTGAGAATTTAACCTCAGCTACCAGTTTTATGCTGACCTCACCTTTAAACCTTTCGGGGATCCCTCCATCAATACAATTCCCATCTGTCTTAAGCACATCAATACTTGTTTTAACTTAAGTTAATTTAATGATACCTTTCCACTGTCAAAAAAAATACTTTCAGTCACACCCATTGCACAACTCCCTTTTAAATTCTGGCCCACCTTTTAGCTATCTTGTCTGTAATTTTGAAATCAAGTCATCTTTTACTTTGACTTCTCTTTTGCATTTCATGTGGCTGACGTCTACAAGTCTGCCTTTCACCATCCTAATATAACCAACATATGACACTTCCTTGCTGCTTACTCCTTTGGAATTGCAATTTCATGCCTTAGTCACTTCATGTTTTGTCTATTATAAACAGTTTCTCCTCTGTGGTCTCCTAGTGTCACCTACAACTACAACTGCTTGGGATTTTCTGGACAAAACATTTTTTGTACAAAATGCCAATTCATCAAAACGATGTCTGTGGTCCAGGATGAGTCTCTGGTCAAAATGAAAGCAAGAATCAGAGCCAGAAAATAGCCAATAATTCAGTGATTAGGGCATTGACCTGGGATGTGGGAGTCCCTGGTTAAAATCCCTGCTCTGCCTGATTCAGTGCAAGTATTTGAACCTAGTCCCTCCATCCCAGTCCCTCACTACCACAGGTAGTCTGTGCGGCCTAGCGGCCAGAGTCAATAGCTGCCCCCTGGCTTGGGGTTGTATGGCCTAGCGGCCAGAGTCAACAGCTGAGCCCCAGGCTCAGGGCTGTACGGCCTAGTGGTCAGAGCCAATAGCTCCCCCAGGCTTGGGGTTGTACGGCCTATCAGCCAGAGTCAATAGCTGTCAGGATGAGCCGCCACCTCGGGGCGGGGGAGGAGCAGGCAGTGGCCTGGATAGAGGGACCCAGGCCCTTCTCTCGACCAGATTCCAACCCAGGGCCCTGTCGGCTGCGGGGTTGCCTGCCACCAGCCCAGCGGGGATCTGGCCCAAACACACCAAGCTAGCCTCCGGTTGTCCAACCAACTCCACGCAAAGACTCCCTGGGTTACTTCCTACCTGCTTCTCCACATCTGTTGGCTTCCCAGTTCCCTCGGTTCCTTTTCCCTCAACTGCGTCCAGGGGGAGTTGAGGGTTGCTGTCAGCTGGCTGCCCTCCACATCATGAAGTACCCACAGCCCTTCAGCATGAGAGATTGAAAGCAAGACTGAGGCTACGTCCTCACTACCATTTATGTTGCCTAGATCTGTGAATAAGGGCTTGTCTTCACTCCCGGGGAGATCGACACTGCTGTAATCGATGCAACGGGTATCGATTTAATGGGTCCGGTGAAGCCCGGCTAAAACGACAGCACAGCGCTCTCCAGTCAACCCCAATTCTCCAGCTGTCCGAGAAGAGTAAGGGAAGTCGACTGGAGAGCGTCTCCCATCAACACAGCGCAGTGAAGACACCACAGTAAGTCGACCTAGTCTATGACGACTCCAGCTACGTTATTCACATAGCTGGAGTGGCATAATTTAGGTCAACTTACCCCAGTAGTGAAGATAAGCCCTAAACCACCCCCCTGAGCAGCATAAGTTACACCGACCTAAGCACTGGTGTGGACAGCACTATGTCGGATGGAGAGCTTCTCCCGCCGACATTGCTGCAGCTACTCATTCAGGTGGATTAAGTCGACAGAGGAGCTCTCTCCTATTGGCTTAGAGTAGTTACACTGGAAAGCTTACAGCAGCATAGCTGCACTGGTGAAGCTGCGCCATTGTAAACTCTCTACTGTAGCCATAGTCTGAGTCTATAGCCCGATGGTTAGGAAATTAACCAAGGAAGTGGGAGACCCAAGTTAAAGTCCTGGCTCCAATTCAGAGCAGGGACTTTAATCTGGGTTTCCTACATCCCAGGCAAGTGTGGCTATTGGGGTTATTGGCTTTTGGGGATGGTGTGGTAAGAGTGTTTTAATGATTTGTTTGTTTGTTTTAATGCAGAACAAAAACAAATTGCAAAAAAAAAAAGAAGTGCAAAAGAAAATTCTTGTTTCCTGGCCAGGCCCACTTATAACCAAATGGGCATCTCTTCGGAATGCTGCAACACATTTTCTCACCCATATGTGCAAATGCAGCTACATCACCCTGTTCATGGATGACTGCTCCCTATTATTTCATATACAATACAAAAACATTTCTCATCATTCAAGATCTCTTGCTTTCTCCACTCCAGTGCATTTATCCTACCTTAGATTCCCTATTCCCTTCTCTCTTCCAGTGTTCTTGCTCCTGCTGTTGCACCAGGTATCTGGGGCTATATGCCTGTCTCCATTTGCCTAGCCGTCTCTACCCTCATTAAAACGCAGCTCTGAAACCACTTCTTCTATGCTGCCTATAAGTAGTAAGCTGTCAACCAGTTTCATAACCCTACTTAATATATTATCAGCCCTTCACACTTCTAAGATTTCTTTCCACTTCTATGCTCATACCTTATAATTTTTGACACTGTCCATTGTTGCAACTGGTGTGCTTTGTGAGGTATATATATGAATTATACTTTATACAATTATATTTTAATGTGCTGAACATCTTCTGAAAGGACATATGAATGCTCATAGAAAAAGGGTCTCAACTGTGTAGCCTCAATACACTTTGATTAATTGTCAGTGTTAGACATTTCTTCTTCAGTGTGTTGGCATTAAAAAAGGCAGATTGACAAGGAGGTAGGAAGATGATTTGGATTCAGAATATAAGAGCAAAGAAACCTTTAGGATAATTGCATTAAATATTATTTCCCCCAGGCAGCTAAATGAAAGTTTTTAGATCTGTGGGACTTATATAAAGTGAAATAAGATTCTGCAGCCTCAGAAATCTGTTTTTGAGTGAATTGGAAAAGTATCTCTTTGGTACAACTGTTCCATAATATATTTCCTTGTGGCTCTCTCACCCCATTTCCTTACTGTAATGAGATTTATATACTTCATTCAGTATAATCAATAATAAATTGACTTCTTTAATCTTAATAAAAATGTGTAGCTGTTTCTCTTTCCATATTGGACAGAAAGTCAGAGAAAACTGACATTTTTCACAGAAAACTGGAGAAAAGGTGAGGTCTAATCTTTTGCTATGCACAGACTTGCACTTAGATACTAGGTTGATAGGTGTTATAGAAAACCTTAAATTAGACAGACAATTAATGCTGTCTGCGGATTAATCAGCTGTGAATATCTGGAAGGCACACAGATGTCTGATTTCATTGTTGCTTCCTGGTCATATCCAGGTGCGTGCTGGGGATCTGAATAATCCATGTTTTCAAATAAAAAAGCTTAAATCCAATGCTCCTCCAACAGGTTCAGTGCTTAATAGCATTAAACGTATTATATAGTAGTCTCACACATTCACATTCAACTCTTTCTGAGTTTCCTTCGGAGGTAGTTATTGCCAGTAATATTATTTGTTTTATAAATTAAATAATACAAAAGTAATGCTAAAAAGATATACCACTAGAAGAGTTCCTAATTTTTTTTTCGAAAATGAATTGCTATGTTTGCTAGGAAGTATTCTGGGCAAGAGTTTTGCATAGCACATTCACATAGAGCACACTTCAGTCCATTGGAATGTATTTAAAAAGAAAAACAAGTTAAATGAATATTATTAATTAGAAGTAAAGGCTGGACAAAAATCCCAGGGTCATATCTTCATCTAGTGTAAATCTTCTTAAGTGCATTGAAGTCAATGGAGTTATATTGATTTATATCCATTGAGAGGCTAATCAAAAAGGTGCTTTGGAATGGTTTTAAAAGTAAGTTTTCTAAAGTGAGTTCAGCGCTTATTGAAAGTGCGAGATTGAAATATCTCAGGACTGACCTCCTAAGAATAGTACAGCATAGGAATGCCAGGCAAGTTTCCTCAGCTGCTGCTTTGATGGTGTTTCTATCCTAATTTTAATGGACCACCTCATTAAGAGAGACAGGGTGGTCCACTCTCTATACTCATTCAAATTCTTGGCCTCTTTGCTGAAGCTGCTAACAGTGGTGCTTACCTCTACTGTAATTAAAGGACAGGGATCATATTATTATTTAGTATTTATTTTTGGTAGCCTCCGTAGAGTGTTAGGCACATTCATAACAGAGAAGATAGCAAAATCCCTGCCCCAGGAAGCTCATAGTCTAAAGATGGAAAAGTAAACAAGAAATCAGAAACTAGGGAAGAGGAACAATGATTGTACAGTTAATTTATCCTCTTTATTTTTGTTATGTAAAATAACCCATGTTGCTCCTCAAGCGAAAAGCCAGTTATTAAAGTTTCTTAGGGGCACTGGACAGATTGGCTTCAGGAATGATTTCCAAGCCACCAAGATAGTTAAGTCCAAAGCAGACTACAAAGAATTACAAAGGGATCTCACAAAACGGCAGATGAAATTCAATGTTGATAAATGCAAAGTAATTCACATTCAAAAACTTAATCACAACTATTCATACAAAATGGCAGGTTCTAAATTAGTTACCACTCAAAAAAGAGATCTGGAGGTCATTGTGGACAGGTCTTTGAATACATCCTCTCAATGTTCAGCAGCAGTCAAAAAAGCAAACAGAATGTTAGTAACCATTAGGAAATGGATAAATAATAAGACAGAAAATATCATGATGCCACTATATAAAGCCATAGTATACCCACACCTTGAATACTATGTGCAGTTCCAGTCTCATCTCAAAAAAAGATATATTAGAATTGGAAAAGATACAAAAATGATAAGGGATGTGGAACTGGGCAGGTGGAGGATATGATAGAGGTCTATAAAATCATAATGTCGAAAAAGTGAATAGGAAAATTTTCTTTACTTCTTCAAATAACACAAGAACCAGGAGTCACACAATGAAATTAATAGGCAGCAGGTTTAAAACAAACACAGGGAAATACTTTACACAATGCACAGTCAAGCTGTGGAACTCATTGCCAGGGGATGTTGTGAAGGATAAAAGTATAACTGGATTAAAAAAAGAATTAGATAAATTCATGGAGGATAGGTCCATCAATGGCTATTAGCCAAGATGGTCAGTGATGCAACCCCATGTTCTGGGTGCCCTAGGCCTCTGGTGGCCAGATGCTGAGATTGGCTCAATAAATATATCCAGCAGTTAACATATTACATGTATTACATATCAACCATGAAACCCAGATTAATCCTGATTATGATTACAAGAAGACATATCAAGTAGTCATGAGATCATTACTATTTCTAGATCATTATCTAGAAATCGGGGTTCTCATCTTTTGCTATGTGCCACAATGGCATTCAAAGTAATACAAGTGTTAAGCTAGGATTTCATTACATAAACAAATTATTTCACAGTAAATGCAGTCCAAATGTGTTGTAAAGGTATATTTAATCTTTCCTACTCTAAAACATACCTAATGGGGTTGCTGTTTATAGTCTCTTTTTAAAGCAAAAGCAGGTGCAACTGGAATCATTTAAAAATTGCCCTGGAACAACAGATGGCTTCAATGCAAATGTGAAGTATCTTGCAATTTGTGTAGTATAAATTGAAAATTGATTTTAGGACTTCCCTGTGCATTTGGACTGGCAATTTAAAACTCAGGAAAGGAAACTGTGGTTGTCATGAAGGGGTTTCAGATTATAAGGTTACTGTTCACAAATGTCATTCCCTTTAAATTGAACATAATTAGTTCTGGTTTGGTGTACATTAAACTTTTTTAACAAGTTTCAGTCCTTCCTGTATCTGCAACAATACACATACCAGAGGAATACAAATTATTATAATCCAAAATAGTATTTCCTGATGTCCAAACCCCCTCTTTCTGAACAGTGAGAATGGTAAGGACCACAAGTTGGTTAATTTTTATTAATAGAATCTTCTGGGCCACTGTCATTAAATCATCATCGCTTCACTGAAATCAATAGAAGTATGCCAGTGCACACAAGCTGAGGATATGGCCCTCTGCTTTTAAATAAATAAAAGCTAATAGTTAAATATAACTATCTTACCAAATCATCAATAATTACACTTTATTTTGCCTGTAACCTAATGAAAGCAGATAAACCTCCAAACATAATTCCTAATCTTGCCTAGGAACTTTAGACACAAATATTTGTCTGATGTTTCATATGTTTTTAATATGCTTTTCAGTTCCCGCACTCTCTAAGGGCAGGTCTACAGTATAACCTAAGTCAATATAACTTACATCACTCAGGGGTGTGAAAAAGGCCCCTCCACATGCAACACAAGTTTTGCGCTGTCCACACTGGCACTATGTTGGCAGGAGATGCCAGGGCAGCCAGAGGATTCAGGGGCCTGGGGTCTTCGGCAGCGGGGGGCCCCCGCTTTGGTGGTAATTCAGTGGTGGGGGGGTCCTTCCACCCCAGGGCAAATTGACCCCCCACCGCCGAAGACCCAGAGCTGAAGAAGCTCTGGGGGCCTGGGTCCCCGTGAGAGTTTTCCGGGGGCCCCGGAGCGAGTGAAGGACCCCCCTCGAGGGGTCCTGAAAAACTCTCATGGGGGCTCCTGCGGGGCCCAGGGCTAATTGCCCCACTTATCCCACCCCCCCGGGCAGCCCTGGGAGACGCTCCCCCGGTGACATAGCTTCCACTTCTCACTGAGGTGGAGTAATTGTGCCAACTGGAGAGCGCTCTCCCATCGGCATAGCGCGTCTTCAACAGACATGCTACAGCAGCGCACTAAAGCCAATGTAGTCCTGTAGTGTAGACTTGCCCTAAATGTCTTGTGTCAAAGTATAGGGTCCTACATCTGCCCTAACTCGACTGTTTCCAGGTACATTACTGAGGTGAATGTTTCAGTACTATCCTTTGATCCTTCTTGAGAAACATGTTTTACACATTCCCTCAGCATCCTCCATCTTCTTCAGATGGAAAGCTCTTCCCTAACCTCTTTTATATGAAGAGTTGTAAAAAGTTTAAGCCTGCAACAATTTAACTGGCTGGCAATGATATATTTCCATTGGCAATTATTTAGCTTGATCTTATTGTACCCCTACTTAAATTATAGGCAAATGCTTCCTTTGAATCTGCTATGACAATACTAGTTTAGCTATCACAAATAATCCTCAATAGCTAAAGAAAAACAGATCTCCATTTAAAACTGTTGCCTACTGTGGCAGCTGCTTAGTTTTCCTTAAGCCTGGTCTACACTATGCGTTTAAACAGAGGGTATGGCTACACTTGAAATTTCAAATCGCTGCCGCGGCAGTGCTTTGAAGTGTGAGTGTGGTCGGAGCGCCAGCACTGGGAGAGAGCTGCACATAAACCACATCCACTACGGGTGCAGCTTGCAGCGCTGGAAGCCGCGCTCCCAGGGCTGTGGCACTGATTACACTGAGGCTTTACAGCGCTGTATCTTGCAGTGCTCAGGGGGGTGTTTTTTCACACTCCTGAGTGCGAAAGTTGCAGCACTGTAAAGTGCCAGTGTAGCCAAGGCCTGAATTTAGCAGCGTTAAACCGATTTAACCCTGCACCCGTCCACACAACGAGGCCCTTTATATCGAAACTTTATGAGCTTTAGTTAATACAGTCAGATATAATTGAAATCGTAGGAAAAATCAATACACTTAAGAATAAGACAAATACAGTAAAGTGGTTTCCTACACTGTACATATTTATAACCTTATGGAGACCACTAGAAACAAAATGGAAGGAAACATAAGTAAAGATCATCCTGAGAGAAAGGCATCACACGTTGCTTCCTGGTGCCCCAACAAGAGATTGGATAACCTTATCTTCAATACACCTTTTCCTATTCCACCCATACGTCTGCAACCATATTTGATAAGGATTTGGTCTTCTGGCTAATCATGTGTAGTATAGTGGCTAACTATGGTTAAACTTCTGACCGTTAACACCTCACGTTCATCAGTAAATGTCCCAATAGTTTCAATATGTCAATACAGTTACATCCATGATTACCTTATTGCAAAAGTATCCTAAGATGCTACCATATGTTTATTTGTGGTTTACGTACTAAATCACAAGATACATACTGCTAAATTTTATAACCTTACATCAAGCAAACAATACTCATGTTAATTTATGCCAACTGCCAACTTCTACTGGGTCTCACCCAACACTTAATGTTTATAACTGATAGCCAAGCCTACTTTTAATACATATATTTTGATTCTTCTATTTGCTGTTACAGCTTCAATAACTTCCACTTTTATTTCTATATGCATGTTTAGCAAATAGATTATATTTTACCCAAAACCATATACCTTCCAAGATGAGGTCAGGGTCAACAGTCAACATTATGCACCAATGCAAGGAAACTGGGTAACAAACAAGACAAATTGAAGTTGCTCATTTATGAGCATAAATTCCATTTAATTGATATTACTGAAACCTGGTGGGATGAGTCACACAACTGGAATGTTAAAATCAAAGGTTTTAACTTATTTTGGAATGACTAAGTGGGCAAAAGGGGAGGAGAGTAGCACTCTATGTCAAAAATGGCATTACCTCTTTCTGAGTCACTGATGACTTGGAAGAAAATGATCTTGGATTCTTATGGATCAATGTCCTAATAGATAAAGCACAAGTTAGGGTACTAGTTGGTGTCTGCTACTGGCCACCAAATCATGCTAGGGAACAGGAGGACTGCCTCCTTACACACCTATCTCTAATGTGTAGGAAAAAAAACTGCATAATCCTGAGGGACTTTAGTTGGAGTGACATATGCTTGAGGTCTCATGCTGCCAGTACTACAACATTTCTAAACATTATAGATGTCACGTTCCTAACACAAAAAGTGTTATAGCCAATGCAGGAAAATTCTGTTAGACCTTGCCCTGACAAATAAGGAAGAACTGATCACAGAACTAAATATTAATGGTAGCTTAGGTACAAATGATCATGATTAGGGCTATGATTTTGTCATGGAGGTCACAGAATCTGTGACTTCTAGAGACCTTTGTGACTTGAGCCCCTGCGCCTGGGAACTCTAGGGTCCCCCACCACTCCTGGTGCCTGGGAACTGTGAGGGCCCAAGCTCTCAGCTGCAGAGGGCAGCAGGGGTGCCCAGAGTTCCCAGGCAGCGGGGAGACCCCAAGCTTCTAGATGCTGGAGGCAGCAGGGCCCCCAGGAGCTCTCAGCCACTGCTTCTGGCGGACATAGCCTGCATCTCCCAGCCCTGCAGGTGGCTGAGGTGCTCAAGAGCACAGAGCTGCCAGAGGTGGAGGGGGACCCCCAGAGCTCCGAGCCACTTCAGGTGGCGGAGGTGCCCTGAGTTTGGAACCTCTGGTGGTGGGGGGACCCTGCAGCTCTGAGCCAGGCCCCCCAGGTGGTGTGGGGAGAATGCAGCTTCCCATTTTGTCATGCATATTTTTAATAAAAGTCACGGACAGGTCATGGGCTTTGATGAATTTTTCTTTATTGCTTGTGACCTGTCCGTGACTTTTACCAAAAATATGCATGACAAAATCTTAGCCTTAATCATGATGATCGCATTTATAATATGTATGCAGAATAAAGTAACCAGTAATTTATCTATACTTGGTGCTTTAAAAGTGCCAATTTCACAAAACTGAAAACAGTTATGGGCCAAATCAGAGAGGAAAAATTTAATCAGACAAATGTGAGTGATAATTGGGAATAATTTATGAGCACCTTACTAGATGCCCAAAAAGCCACAATCCCAAAATCAAGGAAGGAGACTGTACTTTTAGTAAAATGGCCTGGTTTGAGGATAAATAAAGGCAGCTGTAAGAAAGTAATATATAACAAATGGAAAAAAGGAATAATTGATTGTAAAGAATATAAATCAGAAGTTAGAAAACAAAAAAAATTAATAAGGGAAGCAAAGGGATGCAAGAAGAAATCAATAGCCAACAAAATTAAGAACAAAAAAGGTGGGTTTTTTTTAAATTGTATTAGTAACAAAAAGAATCCTGGCAATGGTATTTATGCACTACCAGATGGAAATGACAGAATTATCGATAATGCATTGTGACAAAGTTCCTCCTCTACCTTGGTGGGTCCTGCAGTTACTGGCAGATTTGCTCACCTCAGTGATCTCCCCCACAGTCTGGATCAACTCCTCCTGTGTCTGATCAGGAGTTGGGAGGTTTGGGGGGAACCAGGGCCCACCCTCTACTCCGGGTTCCAGCCCAGGGCCCTATGGATTTGCAGCTGTCTATAGTGCCTCTTGTAACAGCTGTGTTACAGCTACACCTCCCTGGGCTACTTCCCCAAGGCCTCCTCCAAACACCTTCTTTATCCTCACCACAGGACCTTCCTCCTGGTGTCTGATAACGCTTCTACTCCTTAGTTCTCCAGCAGCACACCCTCTCAGTCTCAGCTCGTGTCTCTTGCTCCCAGCTCCCCACACACACTTCCTCTCCTCTGGCTCCTCCCCCGTCTGACTGGAGAGAGCTCCTTTTAAAACCCAGGTGCCCTGATTAGTCTGCCTTGATTGGCTGCACGTGTTCTAATCAGCCTGTCTGCCTTAATTGGTTCTAGCAAGTTCCTGACTACTCTAGTGCAGACCCTGCTCTGGTCACTCAGGGAACAGAAAACTACTCACCCAGTGACCAGTATATTTGCCCTCTACCAGACTCCTGCACCCCACTGGCCTGGGTCTGTCACAGCAGAAATGGCAGAAGTGTTCAATAAATATGTCTGTTCTGTATTTGAGGAAAAAACAGATGATATAGTCTCATCATATGGTGAGGATAACATTCTTTCCATTCAACTAATATGTCTGTAGGACATTAAACAGAAACTACTGAAGTTAGACATTTTTAAATTAGTAGGTCCACATAACTTGAATCCAAGAGTTTTTAAGAAGCTGGATGAGGAGCTTGTTAATGTTGATTTTCAATAACTCTTGGCACTCTGGGGAAGTTTCAGAAAGCTAATATGTCAATTTTTAAACAGGGTAAACAGGAGGAGGGTAATTATAGGCCTTTTAGTCTGACATCAATTCAGGACAAGAAAATGACGTAGCTGATATAGGACTAAATTAATAAAGAAATAAAGGAAGGTAACGTAATTATTAATGTAAATCAACATGTGTTTATATAAAATAGTCCAAACATTTTGACTAAAACAACTAGAATGATATAAAATTAACATGGTTCACATTAAATGAATTAAAAACTGGCTCACTGTTAGGTTTCAAAATGTAACTGTAAATGGGGAATAGTCATTGGATGGGTCTGTTTCCAGGGGGGGCTCCCACCGGGATCATTCCTGACCCTATGCTATTTAACTTTTTCTTTTTTCAATGACCTGGCAGAAAACATAAAATAATCAAGTTTGCAGATAACACAAAAATTGGATGTATGGTAAATAATGACGGAGAGGACAGGTCATTGATTCAGACTGATCTGGAAGGAGTCACAACTGTGGTTGGAAAATGTTTACTTTTTTAGTTAGGGGATTATTTCCCTACATCTTCCATTGGTACTGTCTTTTGCAAATTGCAGTACTATGTACTTTAGCATCTCTTTTACAGTCTGATCACTGAATGTTTACCAAAAGCCTACAGCTGTTGGGTAATTATTTACCTCTTAGTTATCACATGTTGACAGAGGTCATATGACAGGCATTCCAGTTGCTCACTCACTACCATAGAAATCACAACCAACCCTAACTCTGGGTTTTCATATCCTTAGCACACAGTAACACTCTTCCACCCATGTTCACAGTGCTCTTACAAAAGTGTGTGGATGTGTCTATCATTTTCTATCTAAATGAAAGTGACATCACACATCAGTTCTGCTCCTCACCGCCATCAATTCTGCATACGCAACCTCATTTCTGTTTCTCCTGCAAAGTTTGGGGTTCTTCACCCCCCCTCCACCTCTGAGGCTTGGGTGGGACTGCAGCAAGATCCCTTCTTCTCCTTCTTAGACCTGGTGTTGCAAGAATGGATGAGGAAAAGAGAATCCATCCTCTAGTTCATAGGAAGGGAGGGGGAAGAAGGGCGCAGAGCTGCTCTGAACTATTAGTCTCTTTCCGTTCCCTTCTTCCCCTTTCTGTGAGGATGGTGGTTCTTGAAGTTGGGGAAAGCACTATCTGAGTCTTGACTGGCTGTTGAACCCCTAAGAGGTGGGGAAGTAGAGGGGAAAACAGCCACTCAAAAGAGGTTTCCTCCCTACAAGCAGGACTGAAATTTGCATCCCTCAGCAATCCAGCTGGAGTTATAGAAAATTTATTTGTGAGGTCTGCAACCCATTTCGACCAAGCAAACTTTAACCACTGACACCCTTTCAGTGATCCTACAGTGGCTATCAAAGGGCTACAGCTCTCTCACGTGAACAACCAGTGGCGGCTCCAGGCACCAGCGCTCCAAGAGCATGCCTGGGGAGGCAAGCCATGGGGGGGGGGCAGCCTGCTGGTCCCTGTGACGGTGGCAGTCAAGCTGCCTTCGGCGGCTTGCCTGTGGGAGGTCTGCCGGTCCTGCGGATTCAGCAGCAATTCAGCAGCGGGTATGCCGAATCCACAGACCGGGGACCTCCCACAGGCAAGCCGCCGAAGGCAGCCTGCCTGCTGTGCTTGGGGTGGCAAAAAAGCTAGAGCCGCCCCTGTGAACAACCAAACTGAACTTTTAGAGCAGACACAAAACAATCTGCACTAACATAACCACTCCCTTCCCCAGCCATCAACCCATAAACTTTTCCATATCCCATCCATTCAGAGCCTAAAGTCCCTCAAACCAAAAAGCTTCACTTCTCATAATTTCCTATCTCAAACAGACTTCCATGTTCTGCAGGCCATTCCTTGCTTCTTTGTTTGCTTTCTGTCATGTGGTCTCTGGAGTTAGAATTATACTAGATTCCCAGTATTCCGCATTAATGGTTTCCAACAAAGCTTCTTCTCGCACTGGTGCAGGTTTGAAAATGCTTAGCTTGTTCCATCTAAGAACCAGTGGTGGCTGTTGCCATCAGTCACATGGTTACAGTAGAAAGATTAACCCCTTGTGTTGAATTAAATATTCTTGGAGCTGGCAGCTACTAACAGAGTATAAGATTTCTCCTTTTCTGTTAACAATGACTGAAAAGATTCTACAAAGATTTTCTCCCTTTTTACAATGGAGTGGGTATTTGTTATAAAGTGCCTGTATCAATACTTTTTATGTATGTGTTATTATATTTCTTGGTATGAAACCAAATATTATTGTGAGAGGTTCACACTTGGAACTGAAGAAATAATATTGTACATTGCCTACCCAAGAACCTCATATTAAATTGCACCATTGTTGTTTTTTAAACAGCATTTAATTCCGAAGCAAAGCTGATGGTTTGTTGATTCTTGATGTATACACAAACAGCTTCACAAAGAAGCATTTGCACAGTAGGGTTTTCACGCTTCCTGGATTTCTTGATGAACCTATATAACCTGAATCCTGTGTGAATTATTCAGTTTATCAGCAGCTTTCAAAGCACAATTGCCTTTAATGGTGTACTGAAATTTTAAAAAGCAGCTTTCTACCTGCAGTTTTGAGCTATAAGCCTCAATTAGCAATAACCTAGCAAAAGCCTCAACTCAAAGAACAATCTAATTTAAGGTTGTTAGTATGATACATCCATAGCGCTGGTCTGATTTAAGAATCATAAATGCAGGAAATCAGACTAAAAAGAAGGGAAAGAATCTTTTTTTAAACTTAAGCATGACAGTAAAGAAACATGTTATGAGCTTCACAAATTTCCAAGGCATCTTTCATTATAAAGCTTCTTAAAAACCATTCTTGTATGAAAAGTCCTATATAAATAATCTGCAAATATTTAATCATTTTAATTAATGACTGACTACCTACCCAATTAATACATTAGTGAGTTTGCTACTCTTTCTTTGTGTGGGGTTTTCTGGGCTTCATGCAGGCTGAAAGTAGCGAAAGTTGTTTGTTTTATTATTTTCCCCTGTATATATGGAATTAAAAGAATAACTAGAATTGGCTTTGAAGGAAGGCTTGAAACTTTCATTACATTTTATGCCCCTCCATTCCCAACTTTTATAATAGTATGGTGGACAGTGTGCATTATATCATATGTGGTGGCTAAATATTAGAGATGAGAAGATTCCACAAAAAAAGTTTTCTGAAAATTAGTGTGAATTTTTAAATGAATCCACTTTGACTATGTTTGCACCACTGCCCTTTTCCTGAAAACACAAGCAAGAAAGATTGACGGCTGGAATGTTTCTCAAACAATGGATTTTAAGCAAATGCAAATATTCAAGAACAGCTAATTTCAAATTCATATGCAAGTATTCAGCCAGAATGCAGAGCCTAAGAATTATGCTTATCCAGACAGGGAATAGAAACATAGCATCTCTACTTGAATTGAAACGGCTCAACTCCAATTGAATTGAAACGATAAAACTCCAATTGAAATGGCTCAAATTTCATGTTTATCAAATGTGCACAATTGTTTACAAGAAAATTATTTTCAGAAATTATGCAAAGAAAACCGAATAATGAATACATTAAAAAAACTAGCAAACAATCTTCTGGTGATCAATTTCTAAACAGAAAATGAGGCAAAATTATTTGGTATGAATTACTCAGTTATGCTGAAAATCTATTTTCAAAGTTGGGTTTGTACTTTAGTGGGATAGGCTATGACTTTCCTTCCTTGAAAGCTTGTAACCAATCTTTAACTTAAAAAAAAAGCATCAAATAAACAGACGATTAGCCTCAGCTGAATTCTTTAAGTGTATACATTCCATAGGCCTCTTCTTGTCTAAATGTCAGTGTTGTAGACAATTACCAGACAAACTGTCAACAAAGGATAAGGGTTTGCTATGGTTGAATGTCATCTGCAAGTTGTTAGGATTCTAATCTCACCACTTGACAGATTTTGATGCCTTATGAAGGCAGCAGGATCCATTCAAATAAGAAATCTTTCCTCTGAACACAGAAAGCTGAAATGAGACACCACAGTAATAACTGTTAATATGACTTTCTCGTACAACAGCAATTTCAATCAGTCTTTATTAAAAAATGATTGGTGCAAGCATTTACAGTTTCCTTATTTTATTTTGAAGGGCCACCAATATGAATCCAGCAAGAGAAAATTATTTGTATTCAGTTCCTGGGATAGAAAAGTTAAATCAATTGTTTTGCTTTTCAACTCTTGCCTTTTTCCAACTTGCTACAAAGACAAACAAACAAAAAATAAAATTGCTGTCCACTGAAGAGTGAAGCAGGTGCAAGCTTTGCTCTTTCATACTTCCCATTTAATTCAACATAAATTCCTTGTAATTATTTATCAAAAATGTTCTAGTGGCTCTGTAACTCATCCATGGTTTATTTTTCTCTGTCATGAGGCTTGTTTTTAAATGATTATAAATAGGGTGCTCTCTTTCAAAGCCATTTTTATCAACATAATGACTAAGAAACGAACCTGAATGGATTATAATTATTATTTTAACATGTATACCTATTGATGGGGATGGAGGCAGGGGCTGATAGAAATGGAACTACAGTGCTACTACTCTCCATTTGGCAATAAATGTTAACTGCAATAAATTGATACGAAGTTTCTTCATCATAATTGTGCTACTCCGCAAACACCATCATTACAAAATTTTGTTTAATTTGCTAATTTGTTTATTTTTTCATCAGGAAAAACACATCAGATGCCTTATTCTTTGACTCTGTAATGAAACTATGAAGATGTTGGTTGTATGCACAATTAGTTTAACTAAGTGAGAAAATATTTCTAATCATTTTCTTTTGAACTATAATTTGAGATAATTATTTTAAATAGAACTTTATTATAATTGTAATTCATTTTAAACAATCCTAGTCACTTAGACTTTTACAGCTTTATGGAGACATTTATATGCTTAGAATATCAAAACCTTTGCTATTAAAATTTCTCCCTGTAACTAAACTTTTCCCATTTTCCTAACTCTCTGACTGATCCTTTTCTCTCTTTGCTTTATTACAATTTTATAGTTTAGCTCATTCTCTTTAGTTTTCCATTGCCTATCTGGGGCCTGCCTTTACTTCCTAGTTCTTTTTCTTTACAATTTTTTGTTGAAGAATAATGTACAGTAAGTAAATCTGATTTTAAATGGCTGTTTTAAGTATTGTAGACATTGGTATGAACTTGTAGGTGCACTTTCTTTGAACTCTGTCTGTAGCCCTCTGCTAGTGGGCACCCTCCGCTTATTTCTTTTCTGCAGTTTTAAATGAATGTTCACTGAAATCAATGGAACATCAGAATGTATAGGCCCCAGATTTTTTTCTGTAACATAGGAAATGTTTTATATATATATATATATATATATATATATATATATATATATATATATATATATATATATATATATATATATATATATAAACATGATCCTTTCATTATAAAAGGAGCAACTCAGTCAACTTCAGCTGCTATAAAAATGTGCCTGTCAGTAAAGAACCATAGTTTGTATTTCTTGCTTTTCTGTTCCAAACCTCTTCTAGGACCCTAGGCCACAACCTACAGCAAAACCCTGCCCACTGGTTTGCTCCAGCCAATAACAGATGTTGTCCCTTTATGAGGAACAAAAAACAAACACCCAAAAAACAACAACAAAGCTGCAACTCCACACATATAGTAGGGCAAGATGCTGATCATCCTTACATCCTGAAATGCTAAAACACTGGTTCTCAACCGCATTTTGCTGGAGCTATCCTTGTGATGGGTTGATAGATGGCAAGGATGACCCAGCCACTAGAAGTCTCTTATTTCATGGTAAAGTTGCCACTGTCTTTCCTTTTATCTATCCATTTTGTCTGTCCCACCCCTTTTGTCTCTGCCATTTCCTTTTCCTCCTTCTTGCTTTCTTGCTCTCCCTCCGGCGTCTCATCTCTTTCTTCCCTTCTCCCTACTCACCAGGATACATGTGCTTTTTAGCTGTTTGGCTGTGAGAGCCATTTGTTGGGAGACTGGGTTCTCATCATTGAACAGATCCCCACAGGAGCAGCAAGCTGTTGTCAGAGTACACAGGCCTGTATCTGAGTTGTCCTTAGAGCAGATTGCATTATGGGCCACCAAAGAAGCAAGAAGTGGATGTGAGTAGCTTTCAAGGAGTCACCCACACTTTACTCAGAATGTGGGAATATTCTTACCTTTGGAAAGGCAGGGTTGATCCAGGGCAATTCAGCTTTGTCTAACTGCACCTTACCTCTCCTCTTCTCTAAGCCCACCCTCCCACAGTAAACTGATGCTCCCCAATTCCAGAAGACATTAAACTAAAAAGAAATGGCTTAACAGTAACCCTTTCCCCTAATGATTACTGCTGGTCTAATCATTACTGCTGGTGGTTTAACCAGAAAGAAGACGTTTCAGATAGAAACAGGTACTCTTCCTTACACTTTGTATTCTCCAACCTAAAGCTTGTTTTAATTCCCACCAAACCCGAGAGAGTTTACACTGCCCAAGTCGCTGCTCTGGAGGCAGTAGTAACCTTAGGCTTATTACATACTTCCAAAAGCCTTGTTTCACAGATATACAAGGGCTGCTCAGCTTTCACATGATTGGGAAGGGCGGATATAAAGAAAAAGGGCAGGTGACTAAGTAGAGGTTTAAAGTTTGTACCTTTTCATTCACTCTCATTGTTTCAGAGAAACAATCAGAAGGAAGTTACATTTCAGTGAACAGTAGCTGTTTCTAGCTTTGCTCCTTCCCTCTCGCACGTCCTTTCCATCTGACCACACAAAACAGAGACAATGAGGAAACTCTAGTGCTGACAGACAATGGCGTAGGCATGTTGTCCACAAGTCCCAGTATGCCATACTGCAGCATACCAGCTTTTTTCTAGCTCTGCGTAGTTTTTTCTAGCTACTGTTGCAGAGAAAGCCAGTAATTGCTGTTCTTGGATTGAAAAGGGAAATGGTAAGAATTGCAGATTTATGCTTGAATAATAGGCTTGTCATTTATGGATTTACAAGAAGAGAGAGATTTGTTAAGGTTGAGTCGTGGCAGAGTCTCCAACTGAGGCAGTGCATGCAAAATATGTTAAATGCCAGCTTAAAACTTTCATCACAGAGCCCTTTATATAGAACACTGTTCAAGTAGAGCTGTATTACTATATACATCAGAGATCTGCCCTCTATAATCTTCTAGTAAATACTAATAAGAATGTATTATTGTACTTTAAATCTGAAGAGGAGAAATATATAGAAGAAATAAATACCTTATTGAAATGTAATAGCTGATGGGAGAAAAAATATAGATCTGTCAAACTCAAAGGTGAAATGGCAACTGGTACTGTTACATTACATATATTGGACACCTGTGAGCATGCTTCAGAAATTTAAGCCTTGGAAATGTAGGGATAAGTTGATGTGTAACTGGGAATGGAGATCACTGAGGAAGCCAGGCCTATTCTTACTGTCTTTGTGCCTTCAACTGCTCTGGCTCTGGTAGCATAGCTTCACTAGAGCTGAATTAATAGGTCCTCCCCCTAGCCACAGCTACTCTAGGGCTACCTCTTAAGCAGGCATAACTACCAATGAAGAAACACAACGAGAATAGAAATACAACCTATGCCATATCGCCTTTACTTTATAAACTCCAGTAAGAATGAGGGGCATACCCTTAACCTCATGTCCAGCCTCTCTCATTCTTCCCCTCACCCTCATCCATGCATTACTAGAATCCCCCAAGTCCAGAGGCAGGATTTGACCATATAGGCAGCTGACCTCTCTTCTGTACAGGCAGGAGAATAGCCACATGAAGAGTGTATCCTTCACATGCACATCTGGAGGGGCACAATCTCTACTGTGCATTACATTGTGCTCATCACCATGCAATCCGAGTGCCTATCACTGACAACTAATTCTGAGAAGCGATGAAAAACTGGTGCGGTACTAGAAGACTGGAGAAACGGCACATGTAGTACTAGTTTTATTGAAAGGAAAACATGATCCTCACAATTATCATGCTTTACTCAACAGATAAGTTGGGCTCAAAATAATAGAAAAACTTTTAAGAAAGAAAAAATAATTAAACTGTTAGATGATGAACGGAACCAAGAGCAAGCTAGCCGGAGACTTGGGAAACCTGTGTTTGATCCCTTGCTCTGCCCCAGACTCCCTGTGTGAACGATGGACAAGTCATTTAGCCCCTTTCTGCCTTGGTTTCCCATCTTTAAAAATATTGAATAATAGCACTTCTCTACTTTATGGAGGATAAATACGTTAAAGAAGTGAGTAGCACAGAAACTACAGTAACAGGGGCCATTCAACTACCTAAGATAGATAGAAAAGTAATAAGCAGTGTGTCTTTATAAAGATTGTATCTTGCCAGAAACCAAGAGTGAAAGAATTAGTATAGTTTTTGGCGTCTTATCTAAAGAAAATCTCCTGGCTGTGAAATAAGAGCTCTCTTAAGGAAATCAGACATACGAGACACAAAAATATATGTCTGTACATTTTAATAAATCAACTCATCCCCTGCAGATCACCTAAATGCCATTTAAAAGCATGACACTAGAAAAGCCTATACTCACATTTAATTAATAAAACTCTAGGAAGGAAATTGCACTGCTGTGAAACATTTCCAATTAAAGTTATACAACTGTGAGGAGAAAAAAAAAACTGCCACCAAATGCGCTGGATGCCACTTCAGCTGTATCATTTATATCTGAGGTATTCTGACTTCTACCTGAGGTACAAAAGTGGAGGTGAAAGCATAATATGTTTTAGAGTTGTGAAATCATATAAGGTTTGGCATAAAATACTTAGTGCTATAGAGAGATTACAGGACAGATCAGTTGCTTTCCCCAGAACTTCCTGTATTAAATGGCACTAAAGACAGACAAAGTGCTTGCTCTGTAATTAAAATTTGAGTTAAAATAACATCAATAATAGAATTTGATATGAAGACACTGGAAAAAATTATAATCCTTTTGTTGTAGAGTGGACATTATCTTAATGAAGCTCAGTAACATAAAAAGGTATTATATCTTATGAACTTCAAGATGGGCTTTTATTTATTTATTTGAGGTCACTATTGTGTACTAGGGAACCTTTAGTGCACTCTAGGAGGGTCCACACAGGCCAGTTGGTGCTCCACAATCTGGTGCACACTATAATTGACATCACTCTAGTGCAGGCTAAAGCACCGTGTAGACAAACCCTGAGAAAGTGTGTGCTTGTTACATTGCTTATGCGATCTGAGATCTAGCATAACTTTAAGTGTGAAAAAACTGTTTATTTTAGAAAGAAATATGAAAAGAGAGGTAGAAACCCAATAAGTGTCTAATTATACCATATAAGCTGAACATTTTGTTTCAGATCAAATGTTGTGTTGCAATTTTGCCTATTTTATAATATATAATATAAAACAAAATAAAAAAAAGTTGTTTCAAAACGATAAATGTAAATGTGTCATTCCAAAAATGTCAAAATGTTTTTTCTCGTTTTTCCCCAAAATTGAATTTTGGCAAAATTGATACAATTTTGTGAAGTATTTCTGTTTCAACAGAACTATATTTTCTGATGGAAAACAGTTCCATCAAAGTTTTTCAATCAGCTCTAGGTGTCACCAATATTCCTCCTATACCCATTGCTGCAATCTATTAGCAGCTTTTTGGAATATCGCTTAATTGTACCTTGTTATTTTCCTGCACGCCTCTTCTCTTTTTGATTTCTTGTCATAGTTTGATGTTAATCTGAATACTCTTGAAAAGAGGTTGAAAAAGGTAAGCAGAGAATATATAACTCTTTCTATCAATTACCCAGCTCAACCAATTAATTTCCATCTCTCCACTTAGATAATATATAGTCACCAGTCTAGTGCATATGACAGAATCTTTCTGATCCATGCAGTCATTACAAAGGCAATTTAACTATAATCCTTGTCAACTTCAGGCTGCCACCATGGAATAGAAATGTGGTCTTGTGTAACACATGCTCTGGAGCAAATCAGATGTGACAAAGAGGAGGCTCAGCAGATTACAGTGTTGAAATTGTAAGAAGAATGGCTATCCCATTCTCATTACAGATTTTGCTAGGACAATAGATGAATCGAGTGTCATTTCCTGTTCTCTTCACTGTCTCTGTCCAGTACAGGAGGCATTAAAAATTTAATTTCTAACAATAGCATGTCAAATATAATAGAATGCTATAAGAGAATACTACTTTGACCTTTTCAGTTCTCTGCACTTTGATTGGCTGGCCATCCCACTCTTGCCTGACAAGTCAGGGAAGTTGTAAACAGGTAAAGAATTACAGCTGCCAGCTAACCAAATTACTAAAAAGGTCAATGCATTATATATGACACACTTACTCACCATTCTGCTTTTTCTTGTGATGAAAAACAGGAATAGGAACTGAACATTAGCTATTTTTCCTCTACTGACATTAATTGGATCAAAGGTATAACATTGCCTTAATTTTCCCTCAGTCACTGCTTTGTCGATCTGTGCTGTCTCCATCACAGATGACAAACTTCTGTGGGAAAATTATCATCTTATCATGTCTATTGCTATAGTTAAAGATAATACAGTCTTCTGCTATTTCCCTCAAAAACAATGATGATTCCCACCCCACCATCTATTAACATGTCCTTCTATTAAGACCCCTTTATAAATTATTATGATTTTTCCATTATTTTATAGTTCCCAAAAGGTGTGCTAGGTACTTCACAGAAGACAGAGAAAAATAAACATTGTCCCTTCTCTAAAGAAGTCACCCTGTGAGGCCCCAGTCCCACTCATACTTTTGATCATGAGCATAACTTTACTCTGATGATTACTCATGCAGGTAAATTTCACCATATGCTAAATGCAGGATCAAGGCCACAATTTTAAATGTGACAAAAGTGTGGGTGATAAAGAGCACAGAGAAAATCATGGTTTACACTGAGAGACTGATAAAGCTCAATCTATTTAGCTTTTTGAAGTGATGGTAAGAGGTAACTTTGTCAAGGAGAAGATATAAGACACAGATGTTTACCACGAGTGTAATTAACCATTGGAATACTTCCCCAATGGGATGTGGTAAATACTCTATGACTTGGAGTCTTGAAATCAAGGCAGAATGCTTTTCTGAAAGATAAGCTCTAGTTCAAACACTAGTTGATGGGCTAGACATAGGAGTCAATGGGTGAAATTCCATGGCTTCGATTATGCAGGAGATCAGACTAGATGATCATAATGGTCCTTTCTGGTCTTAAAAATCTATGAAGCTATAACATTTTCTTCTAACACTTCATATCAAACTTTAACCAAATCTTCTTTGGGATTGAGAAATGTACATTTTTATTTCCCCTTTCTGGACAGGATTGGAAATGCTGCAGTAATACAAGAGAAAGTATTCTCACAACTTTTCTAGCCTGATCTGAAGCCATAAAAAAAACCCCAGAACTCTCATAAGAACTTATCCTCATGAAATTTCCAGCTCTCATTTGAACATCATTAAGTTCAGATAACTTATCTTCTCAGCGTTGACCCAAACTGAACCTCTAGACCTTCTGAAGTTTGTCCATTGCCTCTTCACTGCATACTGATAATGCTCCCTAATCTGCAAGGGTTGTGTCCTTCTCATGTTCAAGTCAGTTGTACAATTGCCATTGGTGTCAATGGAAGCAGGAATGAGCAATGGGAAAGGCTGCTGTTGGGTGACAAGAAATGTTCACTTCCCATTGAGGGAATCAGCATGCTGCCTTTGTGGCGTTTGTCTTTGTTGGCCCAGGAAGCAAGACGCCAGGCCTGGGAATTTAGTTTCCTGAATAGTCCACGTGCATTTATGTCCACACTCAGATGAGACTTTAAGAATAGATGAGACTTTAAATTTCATAACAAAATATCATTCCTTGGCTTGCTGCCAAGTTTTAGATGAGAGCAATCTTTTTTTCCCTGCTAAATTAGAACACCTTAAACACGGCTGAGACTGGAAGTGCTGACACAATTTTGATTATAACAGTTTGAATTCTGTGGCTATAATATAACTGTGCAAACATTTTCATTATCATAAATGTCTTCTGCAATGCAAGTAAACTAAACTCAATGTTCACTGAACACAGGGCAATTCTGTGTCCTTCAGCTTTAATTTTATCATCTTTGATTCATAAAAAACGGATCCAGACACAAACTATCACGCTTACCAAAATAAAACACAGTTTCAACAAATGATAATGAAGTCATGCAAACCTGGATTCAAGCACAGGTGGTCTGTCTAGGGTAAGAACTGAGGCAGGTGCTTTGAGAGAGGACCTAGCAAATAACTAAGGGATTGATTTGTGAGATGTTGGCTTTACTACTATTTCCCAGAAGCTTCTTTCTGGTGAATAAAGGGACTTTAATTGTGTTAATATATTTAAAGGTGATCCAGTGTTTTGCTTCTCCCCACCCCAGTTACAAAGCTGATAAAATTGTGGCTCCCATTCCATCACTCCCATGTTATAACTGGACATGAGCTAAAATTAGAACCTCAAACCTAACCCCGTTTGAATTTCAGTTGTGGTGGAGGTCAGAGAGGAGAGCAGCAGCAGCAGCAGCAGCAGGGAGTTAGCTATGCGCAACACGCCTCAGGCGGCATGTGAGCAGGATTCATCACCAAATTTGGTCCACTGATTGGATCATTAGAATCCCTGATTCCAAACCTGTCCCAGTACTTCATTCAGTAGGGACTCCTGTGGCTAGACCAGAAGAAATGTTGTGCTCTTAGGAAAACCCCATCCAGCTTTACTCACTTGAAGGAAGATGACTACAATGAAAGAAGGATGGCATTTGTTGTTAAGGCTCCTGAGTTCCCATCCAGAGGACATGAGATTTCAAATCCAAGGTCTGCCAAAAACTTCTTGTGTGACATTGGGCAAGTCACTCAATCTCTTTGGCATAGGTCCCCAATGGTATATAGGCCTTTGTGGATCTGAGCCTTTATGGCTGAGTTCCCATTTGTAAAATGGGGAGAAAAATACTTATTTTATTTTTCTTGTCTGTTTAGCTTGTAAACTCTTTTGGGCAGAAACCATCTGTTACCATGTTTGTATAAGGTCTAGCACATTGGAGCCTTTAGGCACTTCTGCAATACAACCACTACTATTAACAATAATGCAATGCTCAAATTCAAGTTAGCAGAGAAGACAGATATAATCCATGAAGAGAAAGGGTCTCTCTCAAACTGTAGATTGTATATCAGCAAGATTGAGGTTTTATCTGAGTTCTGTTAATGTTTGATTTTCTCACTTTCTTTCCCCTTCAAGTCAGATTTCAAAGTTGTTGGGTGTTTACATTCCTTGGGATATGAAAGTTCCTGTGTCACACACTTTCCAGTTTTGTGAAAAAGCTGGACTGGAATAAAAAACTCTCAGCCTAGAGCAAATCTATTCCTGTTGTCAAAAAATTTACATTTTATATGACATATTTTAATTTGTCTGCAAAACACAGTATCCAAAATTTCTGCATGTATTGCAGTTTCAGTTTAACATGCTGCATAACTGTAATCACTTGTGTATAAAAATGAACACTGTGATGTACCCAGCATCCTCAGGTCACATGAAGGGCAAATAGAAATAACTTCAAACATTTATAATTGTACATTTTGTGGAATGGAATGTAGAAAGAACAACCTCAAAGAAGAAAATGATTGCTAGGTTACAGAGGCTTGTCAGTTATTTTAAGCTTTGACCTTCAAGAAAGAGCAGTGATGACAGCTGGAGTGATTTTAGGATACTGCAGAAAGGAATTATGAGAGAAATTAGGGGGATGGAGACGAGTTGAAAATAATTATATGAATAATATGCAATTACAATAATTAAACACAGTAGTTTTTTGTAAATGAAATGAATGAATATTGCTATATACTTGATCTTCCATTCATTTTGATGGTGGTGGGGATGGGGGAGGTTGCATGTACACATGCAAAAATACAGTCTCTCAGTAATATCTTGTTTTTTTTTAATTTTTGTTCAACACTTTTACTATTAACAATTTATCAAACCTGCAAAATGAGCTACCATCAAAAAGCAGCAAACAACAAACAGAGCTATGTGTTAGGAAGAATTCTAGTAGAATTCTTTGAGGTGGTCAACAAGCATGTAGACAAGGAGGATCCAGTGGATATAGTGTACTTAGATTTTCAGAAAGCCTTTGACAAGGTCCATCACCACAGGCTCTTAGGCAAAGTAAGCTGTCATGGGATATGAGGGAAAGTTCTTGTAGCGAGGCAAGACTCATCAGCGTGGCGCCCCCTTCTGGCTATCCTGGGAATTAGCTCTTCCAGCCCAGAGTACCCTCTGCAGGCCATTGTCTTGCCTGCCACTGGCCCCTGTGTCCCTCCCGGACTCCGGTGCCCCTCTAAGTCATAGTTCTGCCCCCAGCAGTGACCCACAATTTCTGGGTCCACACTCTGGGTCTCTCCTCCCAGGGGAATTCCCAACCCTCTAAACCCACCTTGCCTCAGTGGCTACTGCCAGTCATCATCTAGCCTCAGCTCACTGGGGCAGACTGCAGTCTATAAACCACTCATCATCGGCTAGGGGGTTGGACCAGCTGCCTCTGCCTATTCCCAGGCTACACTTCTGTAGCCCCAGAACTTCTCCTGGCCTTTACTGAGGTCTGCAGCCTGGGGGGGTTTCAGGCTGGAGCTCCCCAGCTCCTCTGGCCTTCCACCAGCCCTGCTCCACTCTAGGTACCCTGCTCAGCTCCCAGGCAGCCAAGTCCTTCTCTCTCAACAGCTAAAGAGACACTCCTTGGCACCTGCCTCACAGCCCTTTTATAGGACCAGCTGTGGCCTGATTAGGGCATGGCCCCAGCTGTGGCTGCTTCCCCAACAAGCCTAGCCTTTCACAGCTGCAGCCCTCTCCAGGGCTGCTTTTAACCCCTGTTCTTCAGGAGTGGGGCAGCTGCCCCACTACAGTCCTCTCGTGGATAGGTAACTGGTTAAAAGATAGAAAACAAAAGGTAGGTATAAATGGTCGGTTTTCAGAATGGAGAAAGGTAAATAGTGGTGCCCCCCAAGGGTCTGTTCTGAGACCAGTACTGTTCAACATATTCATAAATGATCTGGAAAAAGGGGTAAACAGTGAGGTGGCAAAATGTGCAGCTGATACAAAACTACACAAGATTGTTAAATCCCAAGCAGACTGCAAAGAGCTACAAAAGGATTTCAAGAAACTGGGTGACTGGCAACTAAACAGCAGATGAAATCAGTGTTGATAAATACAAAGAAATGCACATTGGAAAGCATAATCCCAGCTATACATATAGAATGATGGGATCTAAGTTAGCTTTTAGCACTCAAGAGGGAGTTCTTGGACTCATTGTGGATAGTTCTCTGAAAACATCTACTCAATGTGCAGCAGCAGTCAAAAAAGCCAACAGAATGTTGGGAATCATTAACAAAGGTATAGATAATAAGACAGAAAATATCATATTGCCTCTACATAAATCCATGGTATGCTCACATCTTCAATACCTCATGCACATGTGATTGTTCTATCTCATAAAAGATATATTGGAATTGGAAAAGGTTCAGAAAAGGGCAACAAAAATTATTAGGGTATGGAACTGCTTCCGTATGAGGAGAAATGAATAAGATTGGAATTTGGAAAAGTGGCAACTAAGGAGGGATATGATAGAGGTGTATAAAATCATGACTGGTGTGGAAAGTAAATAAAGAAGTGTTATTTATTCCTCATAACACAAGAACTAGGGGTCACCAAATGAAATTAATAGGCAGCAGTTTTAAAACAATCAAAAGGAAGTATTTTTTCACACAATGCACAATCAACCCGTAGAATTCTATGCCAGAGGATGTTATGAAGGCCAAGACTATAACAAGGTTCAAAAATGAACTAGATGAATTCATGGAGGATAGGTCCATCAATGGCTATTAGCCAGGATAGGCAGGGATGGTGTCCCTAGCCTCTGTTTGCCAGAAGCTGGGAATGGGCAACAGACAGATCACTTGATGATTACCTGTTCTGTTCATTCTCTCTGGGGCACCTGGCATTGACAGAATACTGGGTTAGATGGACCTTTGGTCTGCCCCAGTATGGCCATTCTTATGTTTTTATGGTGGAACTTATAGGTGGGGCTTGTAGCACCTCCTATTATTAATGTTGGACAACATTTCTCATTATAAGACCCTGTTTTCAGCTGTTTATAAAACTTTGCCAAAATTAAACCATTTAGACTTACATTTTCCATGCCAGGTGTCTGCCTCAGTCTATATTTATGTGGAAAATTTCAGTCAAAATGATCCAGTTGTTCCGAAAATGGGACTAGGAAAAATACTTTAATTTCTGGCAACCTTTTCTTTGAGTAGCTTTAGTGACTACATGCTTTGGACTAGAGACTTGAAATTTGGCAGGAGGGATAGCCTTTATGTCAGAGATGTGCCTTTTTCCATGCCTGTGAAAATACACCAAATGTGGCTAAGTTATAAGCCTTGGGGCGGGGTGGGGGGGAGAGCACAGTTAACTTATGCTCAGTAGAGATTTCTTAAATTTTCTGCTAAAATTTTTGATGATTCTGAACATGCTCCCTCCCTTCAGAGGTCCTAGTGTTAACCAGACTGTGCATGCCCACAAAGCATATGAGCATACTCTAGCTCAAAGCTAAAGGAGCTTGGAAGGATTTTCCTTCTATTGGCTGCTCTAAATTAGAATGGGGGCAGGAATAGGTGCCGACTCCGCAGGTGCTCCAGGGCTGGAGCACTCATGGGGAAAAATTGGAGGGTGCTCAGCACCCACTAGCAGCTCCTTCCCCCCCCACCCAGCTCACCTCCGCTCCACCTCCTCCCCTGAGCGCACTTCATGCCTGCTTTTCCCCCAAGCTCTCAGTGCTTGTGTCGCGAAACAGCTGTTTCGCATGGCTGGGAGGGAGGGGGAAAGAGGGAGAATGCAGCGTGCTCAGGGAAGAAGCTGGGCCAGGGTGGGGATTTGGAGAAGGAGCAGGGGCAGGAAAAGGGTGTAGTCAGGGCGGGTGGAGGTGCGAGAACCCACCGGCACCGGAGAAAGTGGGTGCCTATGGGGGCAGGCACCAGAACTAAGAGCAAGGAGCCTGGATCTCCCGTTATCACATTGACCTCTCCCACAAATCTCTGTCTCTCACACACACACACTAGCATCCAAGCAGTACTATTTGAAAGCACTGGGATTGGGGTAGCACCTCAGTAGTGTGGAGGAGAAAGCAGTCTCACTAAATGAAGAGGGAACAAAAGTCAGAGTGTGGGGAGAGCAAGGAGTAAACTGGGGAAAGGAATCTAGTGAGACTGGAACTGGAAGAAGGGAGAGAAACTGTGTGTATTTCGTTACCCTCCTAATGCTGGTCCACACTGAGGATGACAACCTACTTTTGCTAACAGTTATTTTGATAGCTCAAGTGGCAGAGATCGGTACAGTGGCTCTAAAGATTCTAACCCTGCTGATGTAGCCATATGATGCCACTTTTTTTCACTTTTCTTTATTAAAAAGCTAGGACATTACACACAAAAAACTACATTAAAAAGCACATTTTTAAGATTGCAAATCAGGCAATGAAAAGTTAGGAAATGCCAGAATTAAGTTTGCCTGCGAAACCTTAATTTGATCCCTTCTGTGTGATATAGTAAAGTCTGGAATGACATGATCACATACTGTTTTCTCATTACAGGACCCCTGCCTCATTCAGTGCACAGACTGGACCTGCTTTAGGAATGAATCAAGGCTGTGAGGTAAAGAAGGCTACTGTCTATAGGACCCCAGCCTCATTTGTTGCAGAAATTGGAAAGTGAATGAGGCATGGGATTGCAGGAAAAAAAAATGATAGTCTCATGGTTAAGGCATTTGAATGCTGCCCTGCAGATCTGGATTTTATCCCCGCTTCTGTCCCAGATTTCCCATGTGATGTTAGTCAAGTCACTTAACCAAATTTTCCATGAGTGGTCATTAATTGTGTGTTCCTCATTTTCTAGGTGCCTGACTTGAGACCCTAATGGCTGTTTTGCAGAAGTGTTGAACATAGTGGCAGAATTCAAAGCAGCCTGGCAGCAGCTTTAAGGTGCACAAAGGCTGATCCCAGGAATCAGGGAATTCAGTGTGGAAGAAAATCTAGCTGTAACACATTATTTCTTGGTCCCAGTCACATGACCTGAGTCAGGCCATCCAGTGGCTACTGCTACAGGGTTCTCAGATTTTAGAGTGCTGAGTAGTAGTCTAGTAAATAGCTAGAGTGAGACACTTAGCAACTCTCAAGGTCAAATTGTACATTTTTATAAGTTCTTTTGTTCATTCACTCCTGCCTTGTGCACAGGCAGATCCCTAATTTATTTATCCACATAGCAAATAGGCACCTGCAGGATTTATCGTGAGAAAAATACTATAGTATTAATTGCCCCAAACACTGCAATACCACTGTAGAAAGCCATAGTGTTTGGATCAATTGTGATAGAACATGGCAGTACTTTTTTTAAAACAAGGGTAGCCCTGTGTGCATGAACTGGGGATTTGTGAAGATACACCCAGCAGCATGCACACAAGATAGTCACATTTGCCTGTGCACAAATGCAGATCTACAAAGTCAGTGAACATCAGGCTTGTAATTTTTTAAAACAAGACTTAACTTTATACAAACTTTAGAAAGCACATGATTTTTGGATGAGTGTTGGGTAGGTTCTCATTTTGTTCTAATTCACCAGTCCCAAGTATAGTGATATCGCCTTAACAAATTCACTCCTCAACTTATCCAGGGAGAGTAATTTTTCTTTGACAGGCAAGTAAAATATTAGTAGTTTCATCATCAGTCAGTCAAGGTTTTGTGCCAGGACTGGTAAAATGTCATGAACATTTGTTAGACAAGTATAATATATGTATAAGCAGAGTCAGGATGAGCTCTACCTGACATCTGGTGGTGAATTGTGGCGAGTTGTGGAAAAGAACTTCAGGGGCTGATCTTGTTTGCACAGGCACACCCATCCCACGTAGCATGAGCCCAAATGGTCAGTTTCTTTGTTATTGGGGCAGGAAGAATAAAGTGGTGTTACTCTGATTATGTGAATCAAGGATAATGAAAGTTTTATGACAGAGCGACTCACCACCAACTAAGTAGCACTCGTTAGACAAGGGACATGGGTTCCAAAACCCAGTGACTTGAAAGAGGTTGGGGAACAGGTATTTGTACCTGATGGTATGGGCCTCTTTTGAGGGCCTGAAATAGCAATTGCACCGTCTCCTTTCTCTATTGTAGAATATCAGAGCTAATTTTAATTCCATTAGTAGTCTAGTTACAGGCTGCTGAGCTGAATTCACTTTGGGTCAATGGTGCACCAGCACTGGGGTTCCCCTACTACAAGCTGAAATCACTAAAAAGCTAAAATTACTAAGAGCTGAAATCACTGAGTGCTGTGGTGGGGCCTGAAGAGATGTTGCTGAGTGGCTGGCGGAGCAGAGCAGTTTGCGGGATGACTGGAGCGGCTCATGGGACAGCTGGTGAAGCAGAGCGGACCAGTCTGCGAAATGGCTGGAGCGGCTCATAGGACAGCTGGTGGAGCGGAGAAGCTTGCGGTGAAGGCTGCAGCAGAACCCGACGCAGAGGCGAGGCAGTTGACCTGGGACCACGTAAGGTGCCCCTTAACACCACTTAGCACCCCCGTCCCCCTGGCTGGGAGGTAAAACTCTGCAGATGAACTTTTGAACTCTAGGGCTGCACTGACCAGGGACAGCAAGGGTGTTGGACTTTTGGGACTTTGGGTGATTTTTTTGGGTTGCTGGACTTAAGACCCTGAGGGGAAAAGGATACTGCCAAACTTACTTGGGGTGGGGAGGGCTCTTTTGCTCATGGTTTGTGTTATGAATCCTGTTTGTGGTGTTTCTCCAATATAATGCCGCATTGTTTCCCTCCTTTATTAAATGGATTTTGCTACACTCAGACTCTGTGTATTGCCTCTTAGAGGTGCCCGGGGCGGGTGGTATGTAATTGTTCTAGGCAACTGGTTGGAGGCTCGAGCCGGTTTTGCATTGTGTTATTAAAATGGAACTCCTAGATACTGAAACCAGCCCTTGTTGCTGCCAACTCAGAAGGGCAGAAGGGTTACATTTGTTAAGCTTCTCCTTTATACTTGGTGAAAGAAGAAAATAATTATTTTTGTCCATCATCCACTGAGGTAATATACTGCACAGACATGAGTCAGTGCCTTCTTCAGTTAGCATTTACATCTGTTTCATAAACAGCACAAATTCTGTAGTTTAGCATTTGCAAAAAAGTTCAGCTGAAAGTGGAATAGAAAAATAAGATCAAATTGCCTTTGTTGAAACTGATGAGAGTGGGTAGCAGGGAGGGAGGCAAGTTTGACACATTACATCCTAACCCTGTACGTCAAACCATAAAATACAAATAAGTAGGCATGCAAGAACTAATACATTCACATTGTTTCCCTGCTTGTCAACAGCTGACTTGTTTGACAGTATCAGCACATTTCTAATTCCAAAGGTAACAAAGATGAAAAAAAAAATCATTCAATATTTCTCTCTGAAATGCTGGCTGCATTACATTTAAACAGAATTTGTTCCCTCTACCTCATGCATCTAAACAAAGGAGCTTCCTCAGGGCTGCTTTTGTTTTAGGGTCTGCATCTATGAGGTGCTGAGAGCCCTCTAGGATGCTAATATAGCTCCCATCTCGATAGCACCCGAGCGCCTCACAATCTTTAAGGTACTTATCCTTACAACATCCCTGTGAAGTAGGGAACAGCTATTATCCACATTTTACAGATGGGAAACTGAGGTACAGGGAAGCTAAGGGTCAGATTTTTAAAGGTATTTAGGCACATTAAGATGCAGATAGGTTGTTTCTGAAAATCCCACTAAGTGCCTATCTGCATCTTTCAAACATTACCTTTAAAAATATGACCCTGTCTTATCCAAAGTACACAGCTAGGGCCACCCCTCCATCCATCACCATCCTGTACCCAGAACTGTTCAGGGGAGACCATCACCCCACTCTGGGTCATAGGATCCAGGTTTGCCTCTCCTCTCCCACTGCCACCATGTGGCCTTGGGACAATACTGCAGAGTAGAGCCAGCCAGAGACTTTAGCCAGGAGGAGCAGCCAAAGCGAGACCTCTGGATATTCCAGTCAAAACTGCAGAATGTTTTGCTGACTCTCTCTATTCGGTACTGATTTTCTGTTTGTTCCGACCTGCCTCCTCAGCTTCAGTCCACATCTGCCCCTCCTTACTCTCCTCTCCCCTTCCCTGGTCTTTTCATTTAGCTGATCTGCTAGTAAGCAAATCCACAGAAGGGAAGAGGGAAAGAACTAACATGTCATTTGCTGTCATCAAATAGCTCATTCTGCATGGATGTTCCATCTCTTCCTCCACCCTGTGTCTGTCTTGTCTATTTTGATTACAAGCTTTTTGGGGCAGGGACCATCTACTACTGGGGCCTCCACTGCTAGATGCCCTTTAGGCACTATCATAATAAACATATTTAAAAAGTCGGTGTCAAAACCGGAAACCCCCAAGTTAGCACCTAGCCACTGAACTAGGTTTTCTCTATTATGTGCACAGTAATAACCCAACATCAGCAGCAGGAGGATTTGAACCTGCACCCTTCAGCACAGATGCCTACCACTTGAGCAACAGGATCACTGCCCTTCACATCAAAACTTCACACCAATTCTAATTAATTCCCACTCTAATCAACTCATCACAAGGCAGAGTTTCAATACATCACAAAGAAACTAAAATGTCTACAAATACGGAACTGACCAGACCTGACTAAAGTTTATTCCAGTGATACTCAGACCTCAGTGGTTCAGGAGCCAAATTAATGATCAGCATTATCCAAAAGAACCACAGTCATGTGAATTCATCATTTAATTTACTATATATAAAATATTTATGCTCACAGCAAAATGATTGACCAAGTATTATTATTTTATTAACTACAGTTGGTTAATAACACAGTAAAAGCCTCCTGATAGATTAGTTAATAATTCAAAGTTATTAACCAATCACACATTTTAATATCATGTGTTGCTAAGAGTTGCATTAAAGAGCCACTTGCAGCTCACGAGCCTCAGTTTGAGTGTCACTGGTTTATTCCAATTTTATCTCACCATCAACAGCTAATCTTCTCTTTATCCTGTGGTAACAAAGAGGAAAGACATACATATTTGATATGTAAACTTTTTCTTATTACTTACAAAACTAAGTCATGCAAATGTGACATTGCTAACAGCTGGCCTGATGTTTTTGGCAAGAATATACTGTAGAGAATATAGTAAAGCACGCACAACCTTCATAATGTTTTCTTTCATGCCTACTTATAATTCAGCTCTTCAGCAGAAAAACCCTGGCTCAATCACACATGACAGGATATCTGAGTCATAAAAACTATTACTCAATATTTCAATGTGTTCTATCTCAACAGGTGGAATTAGAAAACAAATATAACCATCATATAAAAAAGTGTTATATTATAACATTTATTCTGCTTAAATGACACTAGTTCATTTCTCTTTCATCCTTCATTTCATTGCATTTCTCAGAGGTTTCTTGTCACCCTCACTTTTGTTTGTATACACTTTGTAAACATACTTCGATTACATCTAGGAACATATTTTCAAAAGGTGAGCCTTTCATTTATGAGTGAAATTGTACTCACAAATTTTGTGCCCATGTTTTGGCACCCAAAATTCATTTGTGGGCTCAGTTCTGAGTACTGGCACATTATTATGGGCATAAATCAAACACTGAAACATGCAAGTGCTTGTACGTTCACCTACAACTTATTTTGTGGGGGCAAAATTGAAGGTGCAAACCTTGCGGAGTTAAAGAGAGAGGCGAAGCTGCCGCTCTTCTGAAAACACACCACGTTTTCTTATCAAATACAGGAGTAACGTGTAAACTGTTTCTCCAAATCCATCACTAATAGGCCCTTTTGGGATTCCTATTAAATAAAGATGATATTGGTACTATCAAAACATTGCTGAACTTATTGGGGCTCAATCTCCAGATTGGATTTTAATGGTGGGACACTCTGTCTCTCTAAGATCTGAATTTCCCATTCAGTCCCGATCTCAAATTATGATAAACCAAATTCCCAGTCCTTTGGGGGTTGAGAGAGCTGTTCAAAGTCTGAATCTAGGTCTAATTTTTGCAAATTGGGCTCATGTCTGATTAGATCCTTACAGAGTTCTAGACAATAATCTTACGGATAGGGCTATCTACATGTGAATCAACTCCTTTTTCCCTTTTCTTTTGAAAAAGAGTGTAGTTTGGCAGGACTCTTCATATAAAGCTATTTTTCAAACCAATTTCAAGAAAGGCCTAGATCCAAACTCATATACTCAAATGAAAGGCATTTGAGCTGAGCAAAATTGAAACAGGGATTTCCCCAGAATTCAGTAAGGCACAAGTCAACATATAGATGTGTAAATCAATACAAATATTTTTTAGAAGTGTATTTTAAGGATTGGTCAGGTGGGGTCCTGAGATGCCCTCATCTCCCATTGATTTAAATGGAAGTCTAGATGCTCAGCAGCACCTCACAAGATTAAGTCCTTAGTGTCAATGCCAGAAGTTTTAAAAAGGGGTGCCCAAAAGTCGGGTAGTTTCCAGAGGTATTGAGCGTGGATGGGTACTGTTGACTTCAACCTTTGAAAATCAGGCTACTTATTCAGGTGTTTATATCCAGGTACGAATTCCTAACTTTGGGCAGTCACCTAATTTCCCTCTAAGCTGCACGGCCACACAGCAGGCTATCAAGGGCCATGCAGGGAGAAAGGCCCCTCTCCCCTGGCCCTAGAGCACCCATAGCCGGGAAGAGGCCCCTCTCTCCTGGCCCTGGAGCACCCATGGCGGGGGAGAGGCACCTCTCCCCCGATTCCAGGATGCTGTGGTGAGAGATGGCAGGGGGGGAGTCCTCTCTCCCTGCTGCAGACCCAGCACAGCCTGCACCCCAAATGCATCATCCCCAGCCTCACCCTAGAGTCCACACCCCCAGCCAAAGCCCTCACCCCCCTGCACCAGCTCTGAGCCCCCTCACACACCTCAAACCCATCTTCCCCGGCCCCACCCAGGCCCACCGACAGAGTGAGGCAAAAGGGGAAATTGCCCAGGGCCTGTGAGCCCCCAGCCACTGCCACCACCGCCTCTGCAGTAGCAGCAACAGCAGCTGGGAGCCCCAGGCCCTTTTAAACTGCCCAGGCAGGCCACAGGGCTCATACAGAAACACACAACCGCTCCAGGCCCTGTGCTTAAGGGGGCCCCACGGGCTGGCATGGTCAATCCCAGAAGGAAGGGCATCCTGGAAGTGACAAATCATCACTTCCGGCCCGAGTCTTCCCCCAGCCCAGGATGACCCTGGTCCTGGGGCCCAGAATTGCTCTCTGTGGGCCTGGCCCCACCCCAGAGCCCTCTATCTCCACACCCTACCCTCTGCTCCAGCCCTGAGCCCGCTCTACACTCTGAACCCCTGAGTCCCACCCCGCCACACATCACCTCTCTATTGGTGCACATAATAAAATTCAATCTGCGCACGGATGTAAAAAATTAGAGGGAACAATGGCAGTCACATTTGACAATTTGCATCCTGTGAAAGCTCTTAACATAAATACATGAGCAACTGAATATCCAGACTGAAGGAAAAATCTAGGGGTGGGAGAGGAGGGATGAGATCTTAGAGTGCTCCACCACACATTGTGTCATTGGGATATGGTGTTTGGAGCCCACAGAACTGGGATCTGTGCACACCCTGGGGATGCATGAGTGGCTAGAGCCATCCAGAAGTAAGCCTTGTGTCTCCATACTGGCTCTGGTGCCTAATGCCCCCTGCTAAGCTCCATCCTGAGACACCGTGCAGAGCAAGCCCATTTGAGCTGCACTACCAGACACTCCCCTGACTGCAGCTTTCCCTGACATCCAAGAGAAGGGCCACACAGGAAAGGTAATATAGCCAAAGGGCTGAAGCAGATTAAATTTGCATCCTTCCTCGGCCTACTCTCTACCCTTGCCCAACTAGTCTCCACCTCCTTCCCATGCATGAACCTAGACTACACAGTGGCCTCTTTGTGGTCTTGGGATTGGGGGAAGGGCAGAGGAAATGAGACCCCTCACATGTTGAGAATCTCCATGCACAGATCTGGGAGCAACCTGATCCCCAAATAAGCAGCCAGTTACCAATTTTAGGCCTGAGCGTAGGAAGATATATCTGAAAGTATAGCCCTAGATACATACAGATATATCTATATTTTCTATGGAATGGGTTGAACCAGAATTTCTGCTTTGTTCAGTGGTTCATAAAATGTATATATTCAGCTGATTAAACAAAAGTGCAGCATCAACACTATAAAATAATTCTTTAGCAAGCTACATACAGAAATGTTTGATCCAGAGTTTTGGGGAAATGATAGTGACTTTACAAAAGCTATCATTTGTTTTACTTCTGTTCTCAGTGACAATAAAGAGGAGACAGCACAAGATGGTTGTAAATGCATTGGCATAACTAGTGCATTGCAGTTTTATGCTCCAGAAATTACCATGAAGGGAAGATGTAAAGACGAATGGAAGAGGATAATGATGCTAAAAAGTCTCCTGGAAGATTATCATAACCAGACATACGTCCAGAAATACTTTCTAATTAAACAGTTGTTATAGGGATCTCAGTCAGCAAGCAACTCTCTATGTTTGACTGTTCAACAATCACAAGAAAACTCCTAGAAGCACTTGATCAGCAATTCCCACACTGTGGTAAATGTAGTCTGCAGAGCACTTGCTGCTGTCTTAGACAGCTGTTTCATCACATGGCACTAGCCCTCCTGTGTTTCCAACATCTATATTGAACTAGGAGAAGCTATGAATACCTAAATGTTTCCTAATGTTATGTTTCCAATGTGAAGAAGGGATACAGAATCAGGATCTATGGCATCAAGAGCTACGGACTTCAATTGAGCAAAATTCCTATTAATGTGGCAGCTTGGATTTCTATGGGAGTTTTGCTTAATTAGGGACCCCAGAATCCAGCCCATAATATTTAAAACAAAAAAGAAAAGTAAACATCAAGTTTGGGACTTTAGTGTGTCCCTTTGTTTGTTCTATATAGGTGTAATTTAGACCTTGATCCAGCAACTGCTTCCATGCAAGCAGACCCTGTGCTCCACTGAAGTCAACTTCACTAACTTCAGCTTCAAGATCAATTTCCAGATGTAGTCCTATGTAGTAATCGAATACCAAAATGTCAAAGGCATTGGGTGCTGTATCTGCAATGATACTTTTCTCCAGATACTCTTTCTTAGAGCTTGTGAAGGCTACCTCACTTGTGCATGTTCCAATACTAGCTGATAATCTGACTTGAACTTCAAGGCTGTAAAACTTTGCATCAATGACTTGCAATTCAAGTGACTCGGGGGGGGGGGGGGGGAACACAACCAACTGAATATTTCTAACTGATTTTGCAGAGATATTTCAGTCGACTTTTGCAACCAGCCCTTGAAATTGTGCACAGAGATTTTGAATACACAATCATATGAACCTGAGGTACTTACTATGATAAGTTCCAGAGAGTGTTCCCTTCCCTCCCTTCCTCTCCCAAGTGAGCCACTCAGAATAAAATATGGACAGGTCACAGCAAAATTTACCCCTCCGTGACTCTCTTGTTGTGTCCTCCCAAACTCTACCCCTTTATTGCTATTTTTGATTTGTAGTATAGCACCCAGGAGTCCCAGTCAAGGACCCTCAATATATTTTGTACTATACAGATCAGTAACAGAGAAGACAGTTCCCAGACAGCTTAAATCTGAGGGTGAGATTCTCAGCCCTACACCAGCCACTTTATTCTGGATAAAGGGGACAAACCAAAAGAATCCTAAAAGCCCTGGATTCAACCGTAGAAATTCCTCTGGTGCAGAAACAGAGGTAGACAAAGAATGAGGATTACAAATCTGGCATCGGGAGGCTGCTAGGGGAGGGGCTGAGGCAGCAGCACTTGATTCTGTGAAGATTTGGGTGGTGCTGCTGCCCACTGACTATAGTAACTTAGTCCCTCAATGCTGTCTACATTATTATGAGGGCTACTATAGCCCCTACCCTGCCATTTCTTGCTTGCTTGTCTGCTTGCTCGGTTTTTGGCCTTCCACAGTTTTTCTGCTCTTACCTCTCTCATTCTATGTAGGTGAAATAGGGCACCTGATGAAATGAACAGCCTCTGTTGGACAGTTTGGATGTGATCACTCACTGTTATTTCTTCATTCTCTTTACTCTGTCTTAAAATAAGAGTTTGCTGTAAAAACTGTTAATGCAGCCATCACAGATGAGAACTTAAATGCACCAACTTCAGGCAATTCAGACTCCTGCTTCCCAGAACAACAATAACTTGGCTACATTACACATATATATTATGAGATCATAGTTGAAGGCAAATACTGAAATATAAAAACTGTACTGCATAGGGAAATGATGAGTTATGGTTCTTCTGGGATCCATAACTTTCAATGTCCTTATTTTCATGTGCTCCCCATAACATTGCACTCAGTATAAGTAACATTTTCAGAAGGAAATTGTTAAGCAAACCGTGTTTCATTAGTCTTTGCGGTGAACAATCTAGAAAAGGAGCAAAATACACCTTGGGGATCCTGTGTAACAAAAGGTCATTAACAATTTAAGACGCTTCTGAGACCAAATGGTGGAGTGCTGTTACAGCTTTCAATGTTGGTCTGACTGGAGAAATTAATGCTAGGTCAGGAAGATATACAAAAACAAATTTAATAACTAAATCCTTCCTGTGTTTCAAAAACAGAAAATGCATTGGAAATGAAAGCCTTACAAATAGTAGGATGTAATGACAACGGACACAATGAACTATGATAAAAGTAGGCCTTTGACCTTAAATCTGATTATAATAGGACTTTACAATAAGGGATGATTATGTTGCTTCCTATTAGACACAGCCAATCAATAAGCAAGCTGCTTTCGATTCTAAAGTACAAGTCACACATCTCTATCATGTTTCCTTAGATGGCCATGTGAAGAACTAAAATTGGCAGCAATTTATTCTTTTTACTAGGAGAAAGAAATAGTTTAATAAATGGCACATACTAGTTCAAGCTAGAGCATTTTGCAAAATCAGGCATGTAATCTTTCCAAAGGGCTGATGAGCTCTTCCGAGATGCTAAGTGCTCCCATCTTCTAATGGGGCATGGGCACACTGTGACACAGGGCCCCAACATGGCTCATCCCCTAAGACACTGCTCCCCCTCTCCCCCAATTAAGAGCTAAATTAATTAAATTAATTCTGGCATCTGGTCAAGATGCCAGAATTTAGCATGTAAGGAAAGAGAGAGACTTGCAAATAAACGAGTGAAATGGCAAATGGATCAAACTGCTTATGTAGTCAGCAAAATCAAAATATAATCTGATTCACATATAACAAATTTCTTCATTAGATTTGCTCCCTTCTTTCTCCATTAAGCATTAGTTATTCTGCAATGCAACATCAGCATTACAAAGTTTAATTTACTATAACACTAGCCAATTGTGCAGGAACTATGAGAAACTCTCAGGGCCTTTTTACACCATTGCTGGTCAAACCATATAATAAGTAAGACAAAGGAAAAGATTTATAAGACATGACAAGACACATACTATCAGGGGAGAAATCAAACTTAAGTGTATAAGATAGGCACAAACCTGAAGGCACTAGGCAATAAATGCACCTAAAAATGTGCCTGTAGCAGATGCAAATGCTTGTTTTATTAGACATTTTATAGGGTGAGGTTTTAAAAAAGAAAAGCTACTTACTAGATGTTAAAAATATGTATCATCTGTATTTAAACAAATACTGTTCTTTTGGAAGGATTGTGTCTGTCCATCTTAGGTGCATAGCCCCCATTATTGTAGTTCTGAACACATCACAATCTTCAAAATATTTATTTCTCTACATCTCAGGGATGGCGTGAACCTCCTATAATCCCCATTTACAGAAGGGGAACTGAAGCATAGAGGGACTAAGTGACTTATCCAAGGTCACAAAGGAAGCCTCTGGCACAATAGAGAACTGAGCCATCTCCCAAGTGCCAGTCAAGTGTTCTAATCACTGGGAATATTTTTTTCTTTCTAAAATATGAAGATTAAGAGTTGGGACCCTGACACCACTTCTTGTGTGACTTGAGCAAATCATTTAATTCTGTGCCACAGCTCATTCAACTGTAAAATGGATACATCTGTTACCTGCTACACAAAGAGGTTGAGGATTAATTAATGTTTGTAAAAGTTCTTGAGACTTTTGGATTAAATGTTTCTAAGAGCTAAATTGCATTGCTGAATGTTAATCAACAGCTTCAAATTATATATGCCTGTGAATGGGGATGGATGTAAACCGCATCAAAATATACACAGATGTTACAGCACGTTTAGAACTCCTGCCAAAATATGTTCTGAATTCAAGTTCTTGGCCAGACTGCCATGTCTTTGTGTCTTAACTCCTCCCCGATCTAATAATACTTTTAGACAGGCACATCAATCCAAATCTCCACCTCATCAGCTAGGTAGTGTGTGTCACTCAGACTATGTCCATACTTAAACCACTGCAGCTGCACTACTATAGCACTTCAGTGTAGACACTCACTACACCAAAAGTAGAGGTTCTCCCATCAATGTAGTTAATCCACCTCCCTGAGAGGTGGTACACAGATTGATGGAAGAAATCTTCCATTGACCCAGCACCGTCTACCCTAGAAGTTAGGTCAGATTAACTACATTTTCTACACCCTGAATGATATAGCTGGATCTTTTTAATGTAAACCTGGCCTCAGTCTCTCCTGCCTTCCACTGTATTTGCTAACATTAGACAAAAGACAACTCCCTATCTGCCCATCTATTCTGTCATATTCAGGAAGGCCATTATGTTTATGGAAGTTCATTGAATTCTAAATGCACAACTGGCAACAACTAATTGGGCTGTGAGCATGAAATTAGTATTAATAAGATATACAGAGTTGGGATGGAATCTAGTAGTTGATGTGACAGTTTGGGGGTTATACCTACATTCCCAGCCCAATTTTGTAAAAACTATGTTGTATTTCAGCCTTCATTTTGAGTGCAACCTTCATTATATCCTTCAACATACACTGTCATGTTGGATTACATCATCACTTTTCAGTTACTGAGCCTGGTGCCTAGGCGTCTGACCCTGAATGAGAGTGACCAAGAGGCCATCAACATTGAATGGTTTTCCTCTATGAGCACAAATGATTTACTAAAAAAGGGAGATGAGGCTAAAAGCAGCTGGTTCTCCCAGTTTATTGCCAGGGAAACAAGACTTTAGTTTATTGAGTAGGGCTTTAAAGCAAGACAGTGAGTCACCTGACAGGGCACGAGTGAAACTTTATTTAAGGGCAGAATCTGCCCTAGAGCCTCTTGCTCTCTCACCAACTAATTATACCAGGAAGCAGGACTTTAAGATGAAGAAGGGAGGAGGAGCCTATTCAACTCATACACAGACTAGGCCTTAGGGCTTACAGAAGAGGTGAGTATAGACCCTGATAATAACATATAGGTGTTTGTTGTTTTTCTGTAGATCTATATATCTTCTGTACTAAGGGAAAAGCATGTGAGTGTTTAAGAAGTTATTTGTGTTCCTTCCTTTCTCTGCCATGTGTCCCCCAGAGAAAACTAAACTATACACAGAGTGTCCATGGAGATGGAGCTCTGGAGAGTGCATGCATAAACTACTGGGGAGACTTGGGAAGTTCAGCACTGATCTTGGGGCAGGGCAGCTGGACAACAGGGTCCTGCAGGAGTACCACTATATGGGGAGTCTACAGCCTGAGAAACTGAATTTTGAGAGAACATCTGGACTCTACTCAGTGGGTTTGGAAGCACAGGGGATCCAAAGACTGGGTCCAATAAAGCAGTCTGATGACTCTCTACGGGGATAGGGGGAAGAACGGAGGGGAGATTCCGTCAAGGCTATAATAGTTGTCACTTATATTTCACATTTAAATAATTTTAAGTAGTCAGATGGTAATCCTTCACTGATCTATTTACATCTGCAGCAGCTATTAACTCCTTCTACAGATTCCCATTTCATATGTCCCAACCCATCTATAAATATTTCAGTAAGTATAATGGCTACAGCATTGCTAAAATTGGTATCAGAGGCTGGAGTTTTTTGTTTGTTTTTTTCCCCTGAGCAATTGGAATTCTGATGGGTAAATCTGCAAGAACTGCAGTACAAACAGTTACAGATTTTCAGTGTCGGAAGTACTCAGAGAGTCACATAATTGTTTCACATAAATTATATACTGATTTATGCACAACAAACAGTGAGAGCTTAGTTTGCAAAGTAAGCCTTTATTGTTGGGCCTGCAGTCATTGCGGGTGCAAATCTCCCGTGAGATTTCACTGAAACAGAGAAGTGTGCGAGGACTGCAGAACTCAGCTTGAGACTGCAGATTCAATTATTCCCTCTTCTAAAATGATTGTACCACCCACAGTTTCAGCCTCTCAGCCTGTGCTTTTTGTGTTTTTTTTTTAAACAATCTGATTAAATACTGTAAAAGTGCTAGAGTTGTGCCTCTGTATTGTGAAACTGTATCTGAGAACTTCTAATGAAAAGTAACTTCTTGGCCTTCTGAAGATATAGCTGAAGATCATTGCTGAAATATTTATCAGATCTAAAAGCTGGCCAGCATGCATACACACCCAGAGATACCTGCAATGAATTGGTTTTGGCACTCTGAGTGGTGTATGGCCATAAATGAATATAAATTTGAATTTAGTGGCAGTGATTTATGTTTTCCTTCCAAGAATCTTCTTATTTATTTAATATATCTTGGAATCCAGAGACAACTGCAATTGTTTCAGCTGTATTGATTGCCCTTACAGCACTGAGCACTTCTTATCTATCCACCTCAGTTGTTCCATAATTAGCCACTCATCATGAGAAACAGAAGTGTGTCATTTAATTAGCTTTTAAAAACATCCATATTAATCTGTTGATGTTTTTCCCTGCAGAATGCCCACACAGATTTACAAAGATATGTTCCTGCATTATTTGTTTGTTTGTTTGTTTTCTGCATCACTGGCCTGGAGAAGAATCACAGCTGCTCACAGGTATTATTCGCGGAAAGATTTTGCTTAAATTATTTAATGTCTTCCAGTTTGAAGGAACCCAGATTAATTATTTAATTAGCATTCTGCTATGATTAATTGAATGTTCACAAATAAATTAAAAGCTACTTACCTTTTGTCAGTTCGGTAGCTTCAATAGAATCTCCTGAGAAATGGCAAAATTCACATAATTCAAAAAAAAAAATCTCATCTTCACTTCAAAAGTCATGTGTAGGAGATAGGTTTCCAATATTACACTGTAGTTCAGGGTAACATGGCAGATAGCTTTCCAGCATTCTGAATTCACTGGCTATGTTTTGTAAATCCAGTAATCACAGCAAATTCATTTGGCATTAAGGCAGGTGTTGTCTGTTCTTCCATGTTTATGCCATGGGTATTACCCCATTGAAGGAATATGTGGGAATCCAGGTACTATTTACATATGATAGTTCTGGTACCCTATGTTAATAGTTTACACACACACACACACACACACACACAGTTGATATATAAATAGATTTGGACTGGCATTTTCAAAAAAAAGTCTACATGAGTTAGGCACACAAATCCCACTGAAATTCTGCAATGAGTAGGAAGCAGCATGGAACAACATTCTGCAAGCAAGGCACAGCCAGCCCCAAACTCCCCAGTACAGATGGGATAGGCAGAATTCACTGGTATACTGTCTGGGCTGGGGTCATGAGATCTTTAGCGCTGGCAACTGGGGAAAGCACTACTATTACATATTATATATATGGATTTAAAAGAATTTAAAATCTCTCTAAACTATTTAGACTTTTCACTGGCTGGCTTGGTAGAGAAGGCAGTTTGTATACATTTCCCAAACCTCTTGCTATTATATATTGTTCTTCTGGACAACCTGGAAAAGCGTGTATAGGACTTGCCAAGCCTGCTAAGATTTTTGAAGTTTTAGCCCTGAAACAAGTAGAGATGCCCCGGGACCCATTAGCCAAGAAACCTTTCTTTTGATGCTAATGGGACTGACACTTGTAAAAGCCTTGGTTTGTGATTTTTAGACTTTGTTTGAAGGAAGAAATACACTGAAATTTGAAATGGTAAAAGCAACCTCTTTCATAAATGTTGATTAATTAGCAGTATTGGAGTGGTATGGTATAAGGGGCAGAAATCAGCAATGTCTTCAATAAAAACAATTGGCTAGATTCTCTGAGTTGCTGTCCTCCACTCCTATTGAAAGCAATGGGAGCTGAGGCCGTTCAACACTTCACAAGAGCTGCTAAGAGCTATAGATCAAGCCTCATAAAAGGAAAAGGATAAACGGACACAACTCAGATATTAGGAATGGCAATATACACAAACCTGTAGGAGAACACTTCAACTTCCCTGGCCACACTATAGCAGACCTTAAGGTGGCCATTCTGCAGCAAAAAAACTTCAGGACCAGACTTCAAAGAGAAACTGCTGAGCTTCAGTTCATCTGCAAATTTGACACCATCAGCTCAGGATTAAACAAAGACTGTGAATGGCTTGCCAATTACAGAACCAGTTTCTCCTCCCTTGGTTTTCACACCTCAACTGCCTGAACAGGGCCTCATCCTCCCTGATTGAACTACCTCATTATCTCTAGCTTGCCTGCATATATATACCTGCCCCTGGAAATTTCCACTACATGCATCTGACGAAGTGGGTATTCACCCACGAAAGCTCATGCTCTAAAACGTCTGTTAGTCTATAAGGTGCCACAGGATTCTTTGCTGCTTTTATAAAATAAACTGTGTATCAATATTACAGTGTACTTGTGGCATGGGAATGCTGTGATATAAGCCACAAGGACTTGGATAAAGAGATGCACTGGATAAAGAGAGATGTTTTATGGGTACAATCCCCTATATCAGCCATGGGCCTGACCCTTCCAGTCAGCTTTTACACCAAACAGAAGTCACCTTAAACAATGGATCTACACACAAGGAAGGCATATAAGATCAAGCAGCGTATTGTTACTTCTGTCAATCCTTACTTGCTAGAAACTTCACTACTTGTATTGACTTTCTTGATTTCTCTTTAGGAGGATGAAATAATAGGGCCATCATTCTTGTTCAGGTCACTTCAGCTGAGCCTGGGACCCTTTGATAGGAAGAAATATGCTCTCTGTAGTTGCTTAAATAGCACACAGCAGCCAATATATTAAAACGGTTACACAAACAAATTGCTTTTTTTCCCCGTTTCTTTTGCATTTAATGCCAATAAGAGGCTATAGTGACTGGGATAATAAATGACTCCTGTCTAACATGACAGGTCCTCTTAGTTTCTCAGGGTACCATATGTGGTAATGCTGAGCACAGCTTTAGTGGAATGCATAAGCCACAAGTAGGCTGTGTACAAACATATCGGTAGCTGTTCTATAGGACATCTACCAAAAAGTGTAATTTGGTAGCCTATTAGATGGTTGACAGGAAAGAATGTGTGAAAAAAATAGAGATCACTAACTTTCTTTGCAGTATACATGTTTGAGAAAGCAATACCTTTCTTTGCATTGTTATGCTGCGTTTTGGGTGAAAAGTTATAGAAGCTGGTGGGTGTATAAGCCACCTGTCATTCAGAACAGATGTCAGAAATGATTACGTTCCCTTATGGAATGTATTCGTTAGCTATGGAGTATTCTGAGCTGGGTCTCTTTCAAACTTTCCTGTTGGACTTGTTCAATTTTATATAAACAATTAAATAGTCATTGGAGCAAGGGGACTGGAACCTGAGTCCAGGAGTGGCCCTAGCCAGTTTGCCAGCCAACCCAGCCACACCCCAGCCAATCAGCAAAGTGAAAATAGAGTTGGCCAATCAGAGTGGAGCATAAAGGGGGCTGGGGTGCAGCTCCTCCAGTATGAAGGCATCCAGGGCAACTTCTCTGCTCACCTGCCCCTAAAACCAGCCTTGCTCGGGTCTCCCCCTCTTCCAAGTGAGAGTTACCATTGGGCTATGGAACCCCTTTCACGCTCTCTCTGGCCCAGTGACTATTTAAGTATTTTTACACAAAGGGGAACAGCTTCAATAAGAGAGAACCTAACCCAAAATACCCCCCTGCCCCATGTGTGATGCTGGTAGACCAGGTGCCAGCTCAGGCCAATTGAGCCCGGCCCTCAATTCAACGCTGACCCATACAGAAGTGAATTAATCAGGGTCTTCTGTGTATCATTTTTTAAATAGATATTACGTTTATAAGAGTGTGTTTGGACTTTATGAAATGCCTGTAGGATGCTGCATGTACTAATCTCCCTTAACATCGGTATCCTATATATGGGTATGGTTTTAAAGAAATTTTGAGGTTTACATTGTAATCATCTGTAATTGTATAAGGCCAGATCTACAGTGCAGACCTAAATCAGTATAACTATGTTATACTTAGTTATACCAACCTAACCCCCCCATGTAGACAGAGGCCATGGCTACACTTACAGTTCTGCAGTGTTGGTAGTTACAGCTGTGTTCGTACAGCTGTGTAGGGCCAGCGCTGCAGTGTGGCCACACTGACAGCTACCAGCGCTGCAGTGTGGCCACATTTGCAGCACTTGCAGCGCTGTTGGGAGTGGTGCATTGTGGGCAGCTATCCCACAGAGCACCTCGTCCCATTTTGGCGCTGTGGCTTGTGGGAAGGGGACGGAAGGGTGCAGGTCTTTCCGCTTCCTGTTCCAACGCCCCGTGGTACTTTGCTACACATTCCAAGCAGTTTGGCAGCATTGTGAGTCTGCAGCGCGATTTCTGAGATTTCTGTTACAAATGGAGCCCGAGCAGCTGAGGACCTTGCTGATGAATGTTGCCAGCACATCACACATGGCAGTGGAGCTATTCCTTCAGCTGCAAAGTGACAGTGAGGAGTCAGACGATGATATTGAATCATCTGACGCTCAAGACACTCAATTGCTTGTGGCAGTAACAGACGTGCTCAGCACCGTGGAACGGCGCCTTTGGGCTCGGGAAACGAGCACTGAGTGGTGGGATCACATCGTCCTGCAAGTCTGGGATGACGAGCAGTGGCTGCAGAACTTTCGGATGAGAAAAGCCACTTTCATGTCACTGTGTGCTGAGCTCTCCCCTACCCTGCGGCGCAGGGACACGAGATTGAGAGCTGCCCTGCCAGTGGAGAAGCGGGTGGCTATTGAAATCTGGAAACTGGCAACTCCAGACAGCTACCGATAGGTGGCGAACCAGTATGGAGTGGTAAAGTCCACCGTTGGAATGGTGCTGATGCAAGTTTGCACAGCCATTAATCGCACCCTGCTAAGAAGAACTGTGACTCTGGGGAACGTGCAGGACATTGTGGATGGCTTTGCACAAATGGGTTTCCCTAACTGTGGAGGGGCAATAGATGGGACGCATATGCCTATTCTGTCACCACCCCACCTGGCGTCAGAGTACATTAATCGCAAGGGGTATTTCTCTGTGGTTCTCCAAGCACTTGTGGATCACCATGGACGTTTCACTGACATTTACTCAGGATGGCCTGGAAAGGTGCATGATGCACGCATCTTTCGGAACAGTGCCCTGTTCAGGAAGCTGATGGCCAGGACTTTTTTCCCAGACGGCAAGATCACAGTAGGGGACGTCGAAATGCCCACTGTGATCCTTGGAGACCCCGCTTACCCCTTAATGCCTTGGCTCATGAAACCGTATACAGGGAAGCTTGACAGGAGCAAGGACCGGTTCAACTACAGGCTGAGCCGGTGCAGAATGACTGTGGAGTGTGCTTTTGGCCGTTTGAAAGCCCGCTGGCGTTGTCTTTATGGGAAGCTAGATTTGGGGGAAAGCAGCATCTCTGCTGTTATATCTGCATGCTGTACCCTCCATAATATTTGTGAAGGGAAGGGTGAAAGATTCAGTGAGGAATGGACCTCCGAGGTTCGACGCCTAGAGGCTGAATTTGCACAGCCAGAGAGCAGGGCTACTAGAGAGGCCCAGCAAAGGGCTTCAAGGATTAGGGATGCCTTAAGGGAGCAATTTGATGCTGAGAGCGAACAGTAATGTTTGGTGCCTTTGCTGTGCTCCTTTCTACCTTGGGGTACAGTATTTACCACTTTCTGCAATAATAAAAACTATTGTAAAAGCCATAAAATCCTTTATTCAAAATACAATACATAAAAGGGCAGGGGGGGGAGGGTGGTGGACTGTACATTCAGAGGTTTGATTATGTCCTGTTTGGATTGCTGTTCAATGTCTGCTGCACTTCAGGATTACTATGCTGCAGAGTAATGGGGGTGGAGTGCACAGGGTAAGGATTGTAGTTATCAGCGCTGATAGGTGATCGTACAGGTGTTGGGGGCAGCTGGGGGTAGTAAGAAATAGGCTGCTGGAGAAAGGTGTTTTGTGCAAATACTGGGGAACAAGAAAGAGAGCTTTGGGAGGGGTGTGGGTTACCACGGTACAGATCTGCCTGCATGGCTACGAGAGACTCGAAAGAGTCAGTTTGGCGAGCCAGGAGCTTATCAGCTGCTTTGAGGTTTTTTTGGTAGCCAATTCCTTTCTCTTGCTTTGTGTTTGCCTCCACTCATACATTTTCTCTCTCCATTCCTGCGTCTCCCTACTTTCTCTGGTGTAGTGATTCATAACTGCTTTGATCAATTCTTCTTTTGATTTTCGCTGATTTTTTCTCGAGTTCTGCAACCAACGGGAGTCCGGTGATCTGGCTGCATTAGTCAAAGTCACTAAAAAAAACATAGATAGAAACATGTAATACACAGAGGCTACATTGTTTATTATCACACAGTGAAGGAGTTTGTAGACTTTTTGTAGCATCATTCCCACATACCTAACATAACACAGAGAGGCCAGGGAAGCGAAGGCATGGCGAGCAATGGGGTGAGTGTTTCTGCCCCAACTTCACCTGGGAGGGGGAACTGACTGATGGCTCACTGGGGTTTATCTGCACTGGGTAGAGGAGGGAGCTGGTGGCCTGCACAGGGGACAGTAGGGAACAGGAAGCTGCCGACCTGCTGGCGGGGGGGGGCGGAGCTGCTGGCGACCTGCTGCGGGGGGAGGGTTGGACTGCGGAACTGCCGGCCTGCTTGAGGGGGGGCTGGACCACGGAACTGCCGGCCTGCTGGGGGGGGGGGGCAGACCGCGGTGCTGGCGACCTGCTGGCGGGGGGGGGCCGGACCGCGGAACTGCCGGCCTGCTTGGGGGGGGCCGGACCGCGGAACTGCCGGCCTGCTTGGGGGGGGCCGGACCGCGGAACTGCCGGCCTGCTTGGAGGGGGGCCGGACCGCGGAACTGCCGGCCTGCTTGGAGGGGGGCCGGACCGCGGAACTGCCGGCCTGCTTGGGGGGGGGCCGGACCGCGGAACTGCCGGCCTGCTTGGGGGGGGGCCGGACCGCGGAACTGCCGGCCTGCTGGCGGGGGGGGGGCCGGACCGCGGTGCTTGCGACCTGCTGGCGGGGGGGGGGGCCGGACCGCGGTGCTGGCGAGGGGGGGGGCCGGACCGCGGTGCTGGCGAGGGGGGGGGGCCGGACCGCGGTGCTGGCGACCTGCTGGCGAGGGGGGGGTACTGTGAACCTGGAGCCCTGCAATGAGTAGTATCCCTACATTATCAACAGGGTTTCCTACTGCCAGATATATCACTGCTGTGTGTTACCTGGGAAGAGAGGGAGGGTCTTCTACAGCAATGTGGATTCCGCCCTGGCCCCTATGCAGCTTGCCTGTGTGCAGCCATGGTCCCCCCACCCCTCGCTGCACAGTGGATCGGACGAGTTAGCCTGACCGGGACAAGGACCACGGTGGCTCTCCCTATAAACTTGCGAAAGCACATTGCCCACGCTCTGGCTGCAACTTTTCAAGACATTACCGAGGCAGATTACAGAGATGTGATAGAGCAAATCAATGGGCTATTCCACGTTTAGGCATGCATGCAGGCAGCCATAACCCAAACCGTCCTCTCCCAAAACATTAAATCTGCTTACCCCGAGCACGCTCCTCTGCTTCTTCTTCACCAGCAACTTCCCGCTGCTGTGACTGGCCTGCCTCCTCCTGGCTTGAGAAGTGCTCCTGGCTGCATGCCTCCTGGGACTCCTGGGTGTCTCCCTCCTCCCCAGTAGCCTCACTCTCGGCTTCCTCTACACCCTCCCCCACTTCTCCCTGCTCTGAACTCTCCATCATGCTCCTCGGATTGGCAGTGGGGTCACACCCAAGTATGGCATCCAACTCCTTGTAAAAACGGCAGGTCGTGGGGGCAGCTCCTGAGCGGCGATTTCCCTCACGGGCTTTGCAATAAGCACTGTGCAGCTCCTTAATTTTTACCCTGCACTGCAACGTGTCCCGTTCATGGCCCCTTATCAGCAAGGACTTTGATATCTGCCCATAGGTATCATAATTTCTCCGGCTGGAGTGCAGCTGTGCTTGCACAGCTTCCTCACCCCAAACACTGATGAGGTCCTGCAGCTCGGAACTGTTCCATGCTGGGGCTCATTTGGGGTGTGGAGGCATGTTCGCTGATTGATTGCACTCCACACCTGGCTGAGCAAACAGGAAGGGGATTTTTAAAATTCCCGGGGCATTTAAAGGGGGGGGTCAGCTGAGCCCAGGGCAGTGGAGTGTGAAGGATTACCAGAGAGGCTTAAAAGATATGCTGGGATACCTCCTTATACCCCGGAGGCCAATAAAAGCGCTGGTGGGGTCCACACTTGCTGACCAGTGCTGGATCACCAGCGCTGGAATCGCTACACCCGAGGCACGACCGGGTATACAGCCAGCGCTGCAACCAGGGAGTTGCAGCGCTGGCTGTGCTTTGCAAGTGTGGCCACATCCTGAGTTGCAGCGCTATAACCCCCTCACCAGCGCTGCAACTCTCCAGTGTAGCCAAGCCCAGAGTTATGTTGATGGGAGAGCTTCTCCCACCTCTCAGGGAGGTAGATTATCTATGCCAAAGAGAGGAACTCTCCCTCAGTGTTGTAGTGTCTTCACTAAGGGTTTGGCTACACTTGCAACTGTACAGCGCTGGGAGTTAAAGCTGTCTTCGTACAGCTGTGTAGGAAAGCGCTGCAGTGTGGCCACACTGACAGCTACCAGCGCTGCAGTGTGGCCACATTTGCAGCATTTGCAGCAATGTTGGGAGTGGTGCATTATGGGCAGCTATCCCAGCGTTCAAGTGGCTGCAACGTGCTTTTCAAAAGACAAGGGTGGGACAGGAAGCGTGGGGGAGAGAGAGAGAGAGTGGATTTTTGAAGCTGACACTGTGTCAGCTCCCTGCCTTGCAAGTTTCGACCCCTTCCCCCACCCCTCTCTCACTCACTAAATGCAAATAGCTGCCTTTGTTTTTTTCCCTCACAGACCAGATAAGTAGCTGCTCCAAAACAGACCCTCCCTTCCCGCTGACCGGGCTGCTTCTCTCCTCAAGCAAACACTAGCTGTGGACATTCATCCCCCTGCATGGCTCTGCTCGAGCAAACAGTAGCTGTGTTTGTTTTTTTAGATAAGTAGCTCCGGGAGCCCCGAGTTCACAACAAAACAAAGAGAGGCATCACAATAAAACAAAGAGTGTTATCTTTACTTAAAAGCATTATGGGAAGGTTCTGGAGGTCAGTTACAGTGTAGAAAGATTAATCACTGTTTACACTGGCACCCCAGCGCTGCAAAAGCAGTGATGTTCTCTTTATTCCTCTCATCGAGGTGGAGTACAACCAGTGCTGTAGCCAGGGAGATACAGCGCTGTATGTGCCTTGCCAGTGTGGACGGGGAGTGAGTTGCAGCGCTGTAAAGCCACCAAAGCTGTAACTCTCAAGTGTAGCCAAGCCCTAAAGCTCTACAGCACTGCTGTAGTGCTGTACACGAAGACAAGCCCAGAGTCAAACAGGAAGGATGCATTCATTCATGTAAAATGCTGGCTTCATACAGAAGGTGTTAAGCCCTCCCCATCAAGAAGGCCCATTGAAACCAAATGAGCCATTGAGAAACATTAAAGAAAAAGACTTTGTTAAGTGCATTCCTCCCCATCCTCCACCCATATGGAGAGGAGGTGTGTGCATGAACTCACCCTATCAGCTTGAACTCTGTGGGGAATGGAATAAAAATCCTTAAAGGGCATTTAAAACACTTAAAATGCGCCACTGCAGCACTTTAATGAAGACTCTCTACGCTGGGAGAGAGCTCTCCCATTGGAGTAGTTAAGCCACCTCCCCGAGAGGTGATAGTTATGTTGGCGGGAGACACTCTCCCCTCAACATAGTGCTGTCTACACAGGGGCTTACATCAGTATAACTACATCACTCAACAAGAAGCCCTAACAAGAAGACACTATACCTCTATACTTCTTGGATTATAAGAACATAACAATAGCCATACTGGTCCCTCTAGCCCAGTCACCTATCTTCTGACAGTGGCCAATGCCAGATTTTGGGAGGGCAAGATTTGTAGGCATAAGCAAGAGATCCCCAGCTTCTCAGCCTGGGTTAACCCTAAAGGACCTATAGAACTTGCATATTGCAGCAGTTTCTATCACCTTTTAAAACTTAAGACTAGTGCTTATTCATGCCTGTTTCTTTACCTGCTTTAATTTTGTAAATAACTCTTATTTCTTCTTCTCAGTTAATAAACTGTTAGATAGTTTATTATAGGATTAGCTGCAAGCACTCTCTTTGGTGTAAGCTCTAAAATGTAATTGACATGGGGTAAGCAACTAGTCCTTTGATATTGGGAGTATTGTGATTTTTAGTGTAAGGGACCATCTGTCACAAAGGCAAGCTTACCTAGGTGGCAAGATAGCCCAGAGTACCCAAGGGGACTGTCTGTGACTCCATGGTCAGGCTGTTATAGTGCCTGAGGCATTTACGCTTGATACTTGGTTGGTGAAATCTAAGTATAGAACTCAGAGCCAGTTTGGGATATGTGCCCTGATACTTAAGTCTGCCCTGCAGCTGGGACTCATACTCTTGAGCCACTGCAGGACAAGCTGACACTGCTTTCCCAGCCTAACTCCAGGAGAGGGTCCATGGTTGTAATCCCAAGTGATGAGAAGCACCTAGCTCCCTGTCAGGGGCTAAGTTTAGGCTACATTCCTCGCTTAAGCAGCTCTCCACTCAGCATGCTGGCTTTTGTTAATCCTAGTTTTAGGCACTTAACTATATCCCTGGATTGTATAGGAAACCTGGGTGCTTACCTCAAAGTTGTGAATTCTGCTAGACATCAGGGTACCTAAAAATTAGGCACCCCAATACTGAGTGTTGTGACACCTACATCCTCTCAGAAGTGCCATCGTTCTAAATTGCCAGGGGTGTGCTCAATCCTCTGCTTAACCCCAGGCCCCGCCCCCACTCCACCCCTTACCCCAAGCCTCTATCCTCATCCCACCTGTTCCCACACCCACTCTACCCCCTCCCCTGAGTGCACTCTGCCCTCACTTCTCCCCCTCCCCCCCCAGTGCCTCTTGCATGCCACTGAACAGCTGATCATGGTGGGCAGGAGGCGCTGGGAGGGAGGGGAAGGAGCTGATTTGCAAGGCTGCCAGTGGGTGCTAAGCACCCACTATTTTTTCCATGGGTGCTCCAGGGCTGGAGCATCTCCTTATGAATCTAGCCCAAAAAGCTTAGTCAGAGGGCTTTTGGATAGAGTGTTGGTTAGAAAGTGTCTTTGAACCGCAAGTAAAGAAACTGTTTCCTGCTAACTGATTCCTACTGTGTTCAGAGAAACAGGATTATACAAAGAATGCGCACAATAAACAGGATTGCATCAAAGGAATGTGATTCCATCATCAGTTTCTGCTAATGGAAACAACCCCCAAACATGGTTAACTACTTGGGTCAGGGGTAAGAATGTTTAAGTACTTGCTATGCATTTAAGTAAATGAAGAGTTATAAATCAAATAGTTATAAATCAAATCAAATCAAAAAGTTTTTAAAACAAAACATCTCACAGCTTATAATGAACTGCTCCAACAGACAAACCTCTACAAATATTTTTCCTCCCCAAGAAATTACATTGTGCTGTGGGTTTGAACATTACTCTGCATCTATGGGCTGAAATGCTAAGGCTGCAATTTCTTTTCATAATTCTTTCACCCAAATTCTGATGGTGTAAAGAGGCATAAAGCCAGTGGATCGAGCCACATGGGATTAGGGGTTGTCAACTTTCTACCCACACAAAACCAAACACCCTTCCCCTGCCCCTCCTCCGAGGCCCAATCCCTACCCTTCCCCTTCTCAGAGGCCCTGCCCCCGCTGACTCCATCCCCCTCCCTCTGTTGCTCGCTGTCCCCACCCTCACTCATTTTCACCGGGCTGGCTCAGAGGGCTAGGGTGTGGGAGGGGGTGAGGGCTTTGGCTGGGGGTGCAGGCTCTGGGGTGAGGACAAGGATGAGGGATTTGGGGTGCAGGAGTGGGCTCTGAGCTGGGGCAGGCAGTTGTGGTACGGTGGTGTGTGAAAGCTCCAGTTGGGGGTGCAGACTCTGGGTTGGGGGTGGGGATGGGGATGAGGGTTTGGGAGTGTAAAAGAGTGCTCTGGGCTGGGGGATGGAGCCAAAGGGTTCGGAGTACGGGAGGGAGCTCTGGGTTGAGGCAGGGGGTAATGGTTTGGGAGGACTCTGGGCTGGGGGTGTAGTTTCCGAGGTGTGGCCAGAAGTGAGGGGTTTAGGGTGTGGAATGAGTTCTGGGCTGGGGCAAGGGTTTGGGATACAGGGGGAGTGAGGGTTTTGGCTGGGGATGCAGGCTTTGGGATAGGACTTAGGGATGAGGGATGCAGGAGGGGGTCCTGGATTGGGGCTGAAGGATTTGGAAGGTGGGACGGGGATCAGGGCTGGGGCAGGGGGTTGGGATATGGGGGGGGTGAAGGTTCAAGTTGGGGGTGCGAGCTCTGGGGTGGCACTGGGGATGAGGGGTTTGGGGTGCAGGACGGTGCTCTGAGTTGGGAACAAGGGGTTTGGAGGGTGAGAGGAGGATCAGGGCTGGGATAGGGGATTGGGGTGTGGAAGGGGGTGCAGGATCCAGGTAGCGCTTACCTCAAGCAGCTCCTGGAAGCAGGAGCATGTCCCCCCTTCAGCTCCTATGTGGCGGCACAGACAGGCGGCTCTGTGTGCTGCCTCATCCGCAGGCACCACCCCTGCAGCTCCCATTGGCTGCGGTTCTTGGCCAATGGGAACTGGCACTTGGAGCATCGGGCAGCGTGCAGAGCCTCCTGGCTTCCCCGTACGTGTAGGAGCTGTATGGGGGACATACCACTGCTTCTGAGAGCCACATGGAGCCATGATACGCAGGGAGCTTGACTTAGCTTCACTGTGCCACCAACTGGACTCTTAAAGGCCCGGTCAGTGGTTCTGACCGAAGCCACCAGGGTCCCTTTTAGACCAGGCATTCCGGTTGAAAAATGGACACCTGGCAACCCCTGTGCTAGGCAAAATTCCATGTAGGAATACCCCTGGTGGTCTGGACCAGTTAATCCTGGCTGCTTGTAAGGTCTCTTGAGGTAGAGGGTAGGTGGAGACTGAGGCTGCTACAACTGGACTAGGGGGGCAGACAGGCTCCAGCACACCACTGGGTGTAAAGCCACCCTTCTTCTCCACTCTTCTGCACTAAATGAGAGTGCCCAGAACAGAATTGGTGTCCCGGCTTGGATCATACAAATGATCATTGGTTTTATCATTTTGGGGGTTGTTGTTGCAGGGGGGCAACAGTTGGGGTTCGTTTGCCCGGTGTGCGTATCCCCAATGACCACACCGGAGTGGAGAAGCAAGTATCTTTATTTGAGTCAAATAAGGTGCAAGGAGATATAAAATCTCAGATCATGCACGCATCACTATCCGTTGCCATGTCTTATATACCTTACTTGTTTACAAAGATGTTCACAGGTGCTACAATTCATCATTTACAATTCATTAACTACCGGATCTTTTAATTAACTATATCCTTAACCCATACTACTGACCCCCCCCCTTTGATCGATTACATCTTGTACCATAAACAAAAGAACACAAGAAAATGATAAATGATTACATGTACTCATGCTAACTTTAAAGGAACATATTGTTTAGCTCGAAAGGCAGTCGTAGGCCTGAGAATGTAAACTTCTGACCCCACGCCATATTGCCAGTTACCTGGAGCACTGCACCCTCCAACAATCCCCCCTTTGAGAATACTCAAAGGCCTTTCGTTGAGTTTTCTCATATTCATTACTTAGAATAAGATCAAAGGGCAAGCCACCTGATGTTGGCAGCGAGACTGCCCTAAGGGGGTACATTTCTGTTGGCTGACGGAGGGCAGAAAGACAGATTTTACAACAAGGCACTCCTATCTGCAGACCACAGCAGAAGAGCAAACCAATTGCTATTACCACTAGCAGGGAGGTAAAAATGCTTTTAAGCCACCCAAACCAATTACCAAAACCCCAAGAACCCCACCACTCATTGTCACTATTTTGCGTTATATGAGTGACAAGGTCATGCAACTTAGCTAGTCTATTTTCAATACTTTGGCTGTGATCAGAAAGGTTAAAGCAACAGAGACCCTTAAATTCCTCACACCCATGATTATGCCTTAAGAGGAGGTAATCTATTGCAGCTCGATTTTGGAGTACCCCTTCTCGGACCCCTGTGAGTTCCGAGGCCAAGTCAGAGATTAAAGTGGAAGTTAGATTGATGGACTTGGCAAGGGCACAGGCCACTTTTGCCAGTTGGAGCTCTGCATCTAAGGCCAGGCCTGGGACTCCGACCAATGAAGTAGCAAGGGCTATAGCCTGAGATTTAGACACCAGATTTACCTTAGAATCACAGGTTTCGTCCAGAGGCAGGCCACGCCGAGCTCTCTGGACTCGGGTAGGCCCCGGTGTCTTTAGAACTAGAGCATGACCAGGGACAACCCCCATGGTTAATCGTCCGAGAGAACAAGGGCCTCCCGAACTGTTAGCTGGGACATAGGTAAATGCGGTTAGTCCGCAGAGCAAAAACCACCCACGGGGAAGGTATAAGTGTGCAAAAAATAAGAAGTCGGGATTGGGGAAACAGAAGAATTCATCTCATGGTTGGTTAAATTAGTATCAACCTTCTGTGCCCCTACAATAGTAAAACAGGAAGTAACATTTGAGGACACGGCCATTAGCCTAATCTGAAGACGATGCTGGTTTGTATAGGGCTTAGGACTTGCGATAGAACCAAACAGAGACAGATGCCTAGCTGTCAATTTAATATTGAAACCAGCAAGTTTAGTATATTTGTGAATTTCTTGCAAGGGCATAGCCACTCCCACAAAACAAGTAGTAAATACAGACCCTAAAGTGTAACCACTCCCTACACAAAAGTGGGAAGAATTAGAGGCTGTGACAGCTAAAAGGGCCCACCAGTTATTTTCTGGGAAGCGGAAGGATAAAGGGGCCAGCTGTCCAGAAACAGTAAACACCCATACATGTATTAAAAACATGGCCAAATTAGAGTGATTTGCGTTTAAACAATAACTTGAGTCCCAAATCTTCCGATTCTCTGGTTCCGGTAGGCTGAACCGTCCACTGCTTAGTGTCTGGATTCTGCGGCGGAGGTAAAGCTTTTAGTCAGGAGTAGTGAATTCAGTTTTTGTGTCCCTCTACTTTAGCTGCCGTGTGGGACACCAGCAAGACGAGATAGGGTCCTTCCCACTGTTCCAGGAGGTGTTCGTCCTTCCAGGTACGGACAAGGACGAAGTCATCTGGCTGTAGGGAATGGACAGGTGCATCCAAAGGGAGTGGCTGAGAGTCCTTAATGTATCTGTAAAAAGAACATAAAACAGCAGACAGAGAACACATATACTGAGACAAATATCCACACCCAGCCTCCCATTCCCCTAGCAGGATCGGGGTACCATTCATAGGCCATGCCCTTCCAAACATAATCTCGAAGGGGCTTAACCAGTTCTTCCCTTAGGAAGAGCTCGAATGCGGAGTAAAACCAAAGGTAGGGCATCAGGCCACTTTAAAGACGCTTCCTGACATATCTTGGCTAGATGCCTTTTGAGTGTCTGATTAGTGCATTCTACCACTCCACTGGCCTGTGGCCTCCAAGGGGTGTGAAGTTTCCAGTTGAGCTGGAGGATATCCGAGACATTCTGGACAATTTTTGAGGTGAAGTGTGTTCCCTGGTCAGACTCCATCCATCGAGGCAGGCCAAATCTAGGAAAAATCTCTTTAACAAGTTTAAGAGCCACAGTCTTAGCAGTGTTCCTCGGTTAATACTGTGATCCTTCTTTTGATGAGCCTGTAGTGCATTACTGCTACCTTTTAAGGGGAGTTGTACGGCCTCCAAAAGCTGAAGAATTTGTAACCCGTGCTTGACCAGAGAGCCTTGAGCCGTCAATAATCCCCTTTGTTTCCATAAACCTGCGTGGGCATGTAGTACACCAAAAGCATATTTAGAGTCTGTGAAGATATTAACCTTTTTCCCTTTTGACAATTCAAGCGCACGAGTTAAAGCCACTATTTCGGCTAGCTGGGCTGAAGTCCCGGGGGGCAGGCTTTTTGCCTCCACAGTTTCATAGAGAGACACCACGGCATAGCCCGCCATTCTAAGTCCATTTACAACAGTGCTACTGCCATCCGTGTACCACTCATAGTCTGCGTTAGGAAGAGGTTGATCTTTTAAATCCTGACGGCTGGAATACTGGGCATCTATAACTTCCAAGCAGTCATGCTCTTGGCCCTCTGTTTCTGGCAGCAAGGTGGCTGGGTTAAGGGAGGGGCAAGCCTGCAGGGTAACTTCGGGGTTCTCTAAGAGCTTAGCTTGATACCGGGCTACCCGGGCTTGGGTGAGCCAGAGACCCCCCTTTGTGTCCAGTAAGGCTTGGACCATATGTGGAGTGTATACTTGAACAGCTCCCCCCAAAGTCAGTTTTTCTGCTTCCTCTAATACCAGAGCTGTAGCTGCAACTGCCCGTAGGCATGCCGGCCACCCCCTAGCAACCTGATCCAATTGTTTGGAGAAATAAGCCACTGGGCGTTTCCAAGAGCCCAATAACTGTGTAAGTAGTCCCAGGGCCACCCCTTTTCTTTCATGTACATACAATTGAAAGGGCTTAGAGAGATCGGGCAGACCCAGGGCTGGGGCTTCCATCAATTTTCTTTTTATTAAGGTAAAGGCATTATTTGCCTCTGCTGTCCAGTAAAATGGTTCCTGATCGGTCCCTTTAACACATTCATACAGTGGCTTAGCTATCAGTCCAAAATCTGGAATCCATATGCGGCAAAATCCTGCCATTCCCAGGAATGCTCTGAGCTGCTTGCGATTCCGGGGAGTAGAAACTTGACAAATAGCTTCAAGCCTCCCCCTTGAAAGCTGACGCTCCCCCTGTCTGATCTGGAAGCCTAGGTAACGTACTTCGGGGAGGGCAATTTGAGCTTTATTTCTTGACACGCGATACCCCAGCAGCCCGAGAAAGTTTAAAAGACTTACGGTTGCCTGGAGACATATTTCTAGTCCCACTGCTGCGATTAATAAATCATCAACGTACTGTAGGAGAAGGACTTTGTTCTCATTTTCCCATCCTTCCAAGTCCCGGGATAAAGCTTGACCGAAAAGAGTGGGGGAATTCTTAAATCCTTGTGCCAGCACCGTCCAACACAGTTGCCTTTTATTCCTGTTTGCGTCTTCCCATTCAAAGGAGAAAATTTCCTGGGACCCTGTGTCCACCAGAATTGTGAAAAAGGCATCCTTTAAATCAAGAACTGAGAAACATGAATACTGTCCCCCCACAGAGGCTAGCAGCGTATATAGGTTGGGCACGAGGGAGTATAGAGTCTTAACCCTCTCGTTGACTGCTCTTAAGTCCTGCACCAATCGATAACTGCCGTCCGGTTTCTGGACTGGTGAGATAGGGGTATTCCAAGCTGAGTGACACTCCTGTAATACCCCACACTGCAGGAATTTATCTATAATTTTCTGTAATTCCTCCCTGGCCTCCTTCTAAGTATCAAGACTTTGCTCATATCTTCATTCTGCTTCTGCCCATGCCTTAGCTGAAACCTGGTTTCGCTCCACTTCAGAGAGGAGTGTTCACAGAAGTACCTGACAGTTATCCCAGTCAGGTTTATGACTAACCAGACAGCCTTCAAAAACTGAAATAAATCGGGAGGGGTTGATAGAAAATTCCCCTGCCTGCGCTTTGAAAGCCGCTAGATCCACAGAATTAAAAGGAACATGAGAGTACACCTGCATAGTGGTTAACTCCTGAGTAGCCGTAGCATTGCGAGCGATTCGGGTTTCAGTAATTAAAGGGTACAAACCTGTGGCGGGCTCAATTGGCGGGGCTGAGGGGACTTTGTCACCATACAATGGGGGTGCTGTGGCCGAATGTGACCCCGCTCCTGCTATTACAGTAAATAATGAGTTTTAAACATTTTCACAACTCTTCCCTAAGCCTGTTGGAATCAAATTACACTGCTTCAAAATATCTGTTCTGTTCCATAATGACATAAATATCTGACCATAAATAGGCTCATTCCATTTACCAGTTTGTTGACAAAATAAAAGAAGTTGGAGGATCGTATTATAATTAATTGAACCCTCCGGTGGCCACCGTTCCTGGTCCTCTAGCTGATATTGAGGCCAGTCTATTGTACAATACCTTTTTAGTTTACCCTTAGTTAGTGGATCCATTCCAAAGATTTTCCAATTACCGAGAATGCAACCAGAATGCATTCTAAAGGCGTGCACGCTACCTTATCCTGTGACTGTCCCTGTCCCATTCCTTACCGGGAGACCCTGGGCGTCCCCAGGTCTTAGCAGGTGACAGATTAAACCCTTTAACTTTTATCCTACCTTATCCCCGAGACCGGTTCCTCACCGTCGCTCAGGACCAAAGCTTCTCCACCTTCTGGGGCGTTGCACCGTTGTGCCTCCCGGGGTCGACCGTACCAGACTTCGCTGAGGCCCCCGGTGAAAGCACCGGTGCGCGCTGGGCATCAGTGACTGTCTCAGTCCGTCGGCCACCGGAGAGGGTCCGGGCAAGGCTAATTTTTCAGCCTCAGACCGTCCTGCCGCGGTCGCCAAAGCTGTTGCAGGGGGGCAACAGTTGGGGTTCGTTTGCCCGGTGTGCGTATCCCCAATGACCACACCGGAGTGGAGAAGCAAGTATCTTTATTTGAGTCAAATAAGGTGCAAGGAGATATAAAATCTCAGATCATGCACGCATCACTATCCGTTGCCATGTCTTATATACCTTACTTGTTTACAAAGATGTTCACAGGTGCTACAATTCATCATTTACAATTCATTAACTACCGGATCTTTTAATTAACTATATCCTTAACCCATACTACTGACCCCCCCCCTTTGATCGATTACATCTTGTACCATAAACAAAAGAACACAAGAAAATGATAAATGATTACATGTACTCATGCTAACTTTAAAGGAACATATTGTTTAGCTCGAAAGGCAGTCGTAGGCCTGAGAATGTAAACTTCTGACCCCACGCCATATTGCCAGTTACCTGGAGCACTGCACCCTCCAACATTGTCTTTATTTGTGCATGTCCCAAAGCCATCATATAATTTGCCATTGATTTTATGGTGAAAAATAAGATCCCAGTGAGTTACAATAAACATGTTGCTAGTCTGAATCTGGTGCATTAGCAGAGTTGTATGGAGCAACTTACCTATTACACCTGACTCTAACTGGTGCTATTAGTTTCTTTCTAGAGGCTAAATCCCGATAGCAACGAAGTTAACAACAATTTTGCCATTGACCATAGACTTCAATGGGACCAGAATTTGGCCTTTGAGGACCTACTTTTATTTTACTGTTTAATGGGGAATTATTTCATTGTCTTCTTCTGATTTTCTCTTTAAACTTTTACATTTCTCAATATAATTTGAGTTACAATGAAAGCAAAAGCTAGCCTGAACCAGGCAATTTTTTATATGCAAAGACATACTTATGATCTTACTTAGATGTACTTACTTTTCATAGAATTTGGGAAGCCTCAGAAAATATTAGTATAGTAAAATGCATGAAATCCCATTAGTCTGTAACTGCATATGATTTCTACCATAGCCGTATAACTTTAAAATGCCCTTTGGCTGAACTGATTGTTGCGCCTACAATACAACTCAACATATTCTACAGATAAGCTCATTTTTTATTTGGATTGTAGAAAAAACCAAGGAAGATCTTCATTTAGTGACAAAATCTACCACCACTTTACTTGCCTTGCACTGTACATATGTTATTTGCAGAGTAAGATACTACTCAAGGTGAGTTAGGGCGGCAGACTCTAACCCAAAGTTAACAGTGTTACCAGAACATACAGGGACAAACACTGCTCTCAGATACTTACACACATTAGCTTTAGTGGGAGTTCTGTGTACAAGTGTGTTGAGTTTGATCTATGAAGTCCAAAATGGGTTAAGTCCTATCTACTACAGAGATCACATCTCCCCTGGTGCCCTACCAATACAGTTGAGATGACATAGTACTCAAGTTGAGGCCCCACTGGTATACACAAGAAAGGGATATTGCTTGGGTGCTCACTGAAGGCCCCACAGCTTTGTAATTTACTCTCCAGCCATTGTTCCAAGATAATAAGATCTGATTACCTGCAGGACATGCTGCAAAGCTTATCTCTTTTCCCAGGCATTTGAAAATTGGGAGTGGAGGGTCTATTGTAATGCTTGGTTATTACAGGAGGGGGAAGGGAATTTGAGCTTTTGAATTGTCTGGTTTGCTGCAGATGAGTTATATTGTATTTTTAAGCTATGGCAAGCCTGCCTAGACATTATGGAAAGGCACCCTTTATTCATTTGTATATAAATCTTAGAACATAGATAAAAATATCCAAGGGCAGAATTTAGCCAACAGGCCTGTAAGAAAACTATAGGAATTTACAAGATTTTATTCTTATAATGAAAACCACTGATCTGAAGACATCTGAATTTTGGATCCTTACTGTTGCTCAGTTCCAAGTCTACATTCAAGCATTTTAGCATGCGCACACACACATGCACACAATCTCACCCTTTACAAAATATCTCCATGTTGTTGTATATGGAAGCCTATTTGGTAAAGAGAAGCTGTATCACATCCAACATATGGGAAATGCACAACTAAAATAATAAGATTTTATGAAAGATTTAGATGATTATGGGAAAAGCAGAGCAGGATGAAAGTAGGTAAATCTGTTTTACAAACAGTCAGTGGCAAGAGAAGAAGCAAAATAGCCAGCACTTGTCCAAGGAAACTAACAATAAATTATCTGTCCTGAAACATAATAATTTAGATGTCTAGGTAAAGTATGAAGAGTTTAATCAGGCACTTACGTAATCATAAGAGGATCCTACCATCAATAGAATATTTACTAGAAAAGCAATGACCATTTTTTGTTCATTGTATGATTTAAAAAAAAAAACTTTTGGCAACTAGGACATGTGCCAACATGTTGTTTGAATTCTTTGAAATCTCAGGATTATTTATTCAAGAAACTGAGAATTACAACTGTAAGAAAGACATACATCAAACCTAGCACAGTGTGACAATATCTCACAGAAAAGGAAATCGTACATATTTGTACTATGTTTTGTTAGGCACAAACATGTCCTTGTTTGACTTTGGCTACACTCGAAACTTCAAAGCGCTGCTGCAGGACCGCTGCCACGGCAGCGCTTTGAAGTGTGAGTGTGGTCGCAGCGCCAGTGCTGGGAGAGAGCTCTTCCAGCTCTGCACGTACTCCACCTCCTCATGGGGATTAACTTGCAGCACTGGGAGCCGCGCTCCCAGCACTACGGCACTGTTTACGCTGGCGCTTTACAGCTCTGTATCTTGCAGTGCTCGGGGGGGGGGGGGGGGTTCACACCCCTGAGCGAGAAAGTTGCAGTGCTGTAAAGCACCAATGTAGCCAAGGATACAATTCCCCTTCATCTTTAAGACCACAGGCTTCAGCTAAGATGTCTCATGTCAGAGTCTCAGAACTTCATAGTTAGATAAACTTAGTATTTTTTTAACTATTATTAACATTAACAATTCCTTGAATGGCCATTTTCTTGCTATTATGATAGGATTTGGAAAAATATGGCATATTTATATTTTAGTATTTGTATTTCCATAACACATAAGAGCCTCTGTCACATACCAGGATCCCATGGTGCTAGGCGATATACAAAAACATAAGATGATGATCCTGGCACATGGAGCTTACAATTTAGTGAAAACATCCATAGTTGCTTTAGCTAGGATAAAAATGTATAAGGGCTGTAAATCCCATTGTGTCAGTCCATAACCCAAAATCAGCTGCCCAAAATTAAGAAAGAACTTTCCTTGTGGGCAGGTCATTCACTTATTGTCTCAGTCCCATCCAGTATAGCAATTTCTGCATTTCCTTTATTATTCAGGAAACATGGGCTGAAAGATTTGGTCCTGGATACAGATCTCACATTTGAGGTGGTGGAGAACAACTCTAAAACAAGCTGAGATGTTTACTTCTGAATCCAGATCCCAAATTCCTCAAAATCTGAAGGGAAAACACATTCCAGTTTAGACTTATCTCTATTATCAAGAGGCTTGCAGCATAGTCTAAATTTTGGAAGAATTAAGTTTGTGGCCCTGTGACTAGGTAGATTTAGCTACACAAAAAGCAGAGAGAACAAAAATCATGCTTTATCAAAGCAAGTACTTTTAGGTACAACAACTACCATTCAGATTCAACATGAAGTATTTTTCCAGTTGTTTTCCTAAAGTCAAATGTATTACTTGTGAAAAAGTAATTTTAAATTGTTTATTTCTACACTGTAAGAACTGGCAATGCTAAATCATTCATTTAGACACTCAAGAAGTGTAGTGAAACATTTATAAAGTGTGGAAATCAGATTCATTGCAAGCAATCAAATGCATAAATGTAGTCAATAATATGCCAATAATAATGTCCTGCCTATTGAGGAAGGGTCACAAGGGAAATTGCAGCAGCTGAGCCACAGCATGGAGCAATTTTGAATTTCTCTTATTGAAATCAGATGAAAGCAACTCTATTGTGCCAAATCAGATGATACCACGCTGATAATGGGTGTCAAGAAAGAGAAGTGCTGCCAGCAGATTCTAATGAATCAAGCACATATTTTAACGTCTTCTCAATGGATATGAAAGTAAAATAGCAGAAAAAAATATATGGAACACAATTAGTTATACTGTATAATAAAGGCATGGATACAGTATATGCACTATAAACAGCTAGATAAGTGATCTCACAAAGAAATTGCTGTATTCACTGGAGAAAAAATAGGTTAAATAATTCATCAAAGCATAAACTCATCTGCGTTTTATGTTCCTTTGCTCTGCATGTTTTGAAGTTCTCTGATAAACATTTTGCTCAGCTGCCATAAGAAAGAAATTATAAGTGGTTTTAGTCCCTGTCTCTTGGTAGTTTATTCTTCTCTGTTCATGCTTTTTTAAAATATATATATATAATGGAGCAATACAGCAAACTCTTTAAAAATCTATCTCCTGAAACTGCACCAAAAGGTAAAAATTTTAAACCGAGAGCTCAAGGGATAATTGCCACAAATCTAGGCAGTTCACTATAATTATATACCACAGGACCCTGTAATCTACATCTCAAAACATTTTATTGGGCCTCAGGAAGGCTTGGTTAGTTAATTATGGCAATTATTGCTGTGACCTAGAAATATATCTCCAGCCACTAAAACAAAAAGCTGCTGCATTGAAAGAATCCCCCCAAAAGTCAAAGCTAGGATAGTGTCTGTCATCTTTAAACTAGGTATTCTTGGATATTTTTTCATATGCTCAGCTTCTCATTAGAGTGATCGATTCTTGTTGGTGCATTGGAGTTGTGTCTCAAGCTAATCTCAGGAAGATGTAAGCTAATTAGCTACACCAATGACAGAATGTCCTTTAATATCATATTGCTGTTAAACTATGGTTTCGTAACATTACTTTCGTGCAATGGTGATAAAAAAATATTACCATGTACAATAAAATCAGTCATTATTGGCCTATTTGCTGACTTCGAACATACTATTGTCCATGGTAGTGCAGCATGAACCACATTTGATGCCAATGTAGCAGCTGCTGTATGCAAATATTGAAACAGCAGTACTTAAAACTAAAATAGATAGGCAGAAGTCTCAAAGCATTGAGGTTTAGTTCTCCCTTTCCATGCTCCTTTTAAAAAATTATCAGAATATACAGACCTCAGGAAGAGAAGTTTGCTAATGCAATCTATAGGGTCAAATTTATCCCTGGTGAAAATCATCATCAAGAGATTATACAGTCCACGAATTTTGCCCATTTAGATGGCACACTTACACCATGTCAGGATGAAAATCTCTCTAACAACATACATTCATACATACAACAATATATTTCTCTTTCAACAGTGACACCCAGCAAGTATTATTAACATGATCATTTTTTCTAAGAAACGGGTATGAAAATCTCTTTTATGAGGCAGTCGCTGTTCAAAGCCACAGTCCTGTAACAAGATCTCTGTGAGCAGACCTTGGCACCCACGCAAGTCTCCTTGCATCAGTGGTGAGTTATGTGGGTCTAAGGATGAATCCACCCACACTGCTCTGATTGCAGGATCAAGTTCAAAGGTTAAAAATGTAGGTCTGTTTTGTAGTAGCAGGTGTTTGATGTATGTGTAGGATTTGGTTTTCTTCTTTAATTTTGACTCCTTTAATCGTGGTGGCCTGTGGTCTAGCCTCTAAGCTCCCTTGCTAAAATAACACTCATAGTATTGCAATTTTCTTTTTTCTTTTTCTTGTTAAAAAAACAAAACAAAACAAAAAACAAGTAAAACTAATCTTAAAAAGTTGTCCAAAATACATTTGTCCTCAATATGCTTATCCTGTTCTCAACTGTCAAGGACAAGTGGGAATGCATATAAGCCCTGTGAGGACCATAAGGAGAAAAAGAAATAAACATTTAAGACTAATTGTCACAACGTATTAGCAGATATTTCACACAACTTCACAAATATACTAGCGAGTCTTCACTAAAAATAATGCAATTGAGGATTTTTTTTTAGATGTTATTGTTTTTCACTCCCCATTTTTGCCTTGCTGTTTTAGATACTTGAAAATATATATTTTTAAAATCCCATTTTTTTGTCCCTTCCTATTTGGCAAACATTTCTTTGTTTTCCCTTCTCTCTGTTTTGAAAAGATCCAAAATTAACATGCTTGTTTTCCTATGGCAATTTCAATTTAGCTAGAACCTTATCCTAACAAAACACCTTTGTTTGTACAACAGCATCAATGGCCATCATAACAGAGCTAAAAAGTATTCAGATTGCCAGCTACACCAAAGCTGGCATTTTCAGGTTATATAAACACTGCAAAACATCTGTTTCTAGCACCTTACCTATATTCTTTAAAACAAAGCCAAGGTGTGGCAGCTTTTTTCCCCCCCCCCCCCCCCGAATAAATGTAAAATGCCTTAAAAGTAAATTTTACTTTATTTATTTAGCCTGAAAACAGTGAAATAATGTGATTGGTCATCTGAACAATCTGCGATTACTACCAATTACAGAAACATATTAAGTAGGACTGTTTGTTTATGCCCAGAGGCACCCATTTAGAATCACGGGAGAATTATTATACAATAGATTAGTATGCATCTGAATGATCATAAGACTATGAATGCAGTGTTCTGGGAATAATTTTCTTTTATTAATATATCCTGCAAAACTAGAAAACGGAACACAAAATTTTTTGTCAAGAAGAGCAGCTATTGGTTTATATCTGTCAGCAATGAACTAGAGATTTTAAAATATATGCTGGGGATACATTATTTAGATCTGGAGACACTTCCTCTTTAAATTCTACTCATTTAAAGTAGGTTACATTTGGGTTCTCAAAGCCTAGATACTTTCCTTTTAAATGAAAAAAAATCAAATTTTATTCTAAAACAGGAAATATGGCTTGTATGCACAAAATAGGGCTGAACATAAAAGTTCTGATAAGGAAACTCTATGGAAGAGTTAGCCCATGAGTATGAACACATTGCAGAGACTTTTACCTATAAGCATTAATTTTGGTTAGCCATACCACAGTTGTTTAAAGGTATACTTCTAAGGGTTCAAAGCTGACATTCTTACTCAAGCAAACACTAATTGAAGGCTATGGGAGTTCTGCATGGTCCCAAATCTTGCAGGGGAATGGAGGGGAAAGAATCTCTCATAGACAGGGGTGCTGGAACAATTTGGTTTGAGAGCCACTGAACCAAACTGTAAACCCTTTATAGGATGGAAACCACTTCAAGCCAGGGGGTGCAGCAGCACCCCTAGTTCCAGTACCTCTTCTTCTAGGCAGTGGTATAGCAATGGAGCCTCAGGAATATAGTATTGCATAATTTCTAACTCCTACAGAGGAAGAAAGGATCTAATGAATCCTTGTAGTAATGGAGCCACAGGCCCCACTCCTCTAACCTCCAAATGCCTCTGCATTGGGACACAGAGATCACACTTCATTCATTATAGATCATATTCATTACGCATTGGCTCTCTTTACAGTTAGCACATTGTTCAAAAGCCAATTGTGATTTTTCTGAGTATATGTTTGTACAGCCATGGGAAAATGAGGCTGTATTTTTGCTAATGGTGTTTATTTTCATATACTGATGATTATATCATAAAGTGAAAATGTAGATGTCTTTAGTAATGAGAAAGGGAACACATAAGAGGTACTTACCAGATGGAAGTGAAGATATAGTAGTGACTGCCAATTCTAAAATGGCCACTTTAGACCTGTAGCTACTTAGCTCTCTCAAACATAAAAGGCCAATCCCAGAGAGGCATGCAGGGGAAAAAAACTTCCCTTGGAGAAAGTAAGGGCTAGGAAATCATCAAAAAGGCTGCTTTGGTGTTGTGCCAATCACACATATTGTAAAAACACGTTTAAATCAATGTTAAACAGAGTGTTTTGTTCCAAGGGGAGTGCAGGTTCCAACCTGGAATAGGCTGCCAGGGAACTGCTCATTGTGACTCCAGTATGGCAAAGCAGTTGCACCTCCCTAGAAAGCAAACATTGTGGGCACTTAGGCAGGAGAAGATGAAAGAAAAAAAAGGTAATGAGATGCAGGTGCTATTGAGGATTGGGTTCCTCAAAATCACTGGGAGACTTTTTTCATTTCTGGGGTACACTGGCAGTCAAAGAAGTGTAGTCCAAAGAAGGCAAAGGAAGTTGTAGAAGAAAGAAGAGATCTAAATAGGGAAGATAAGGAAGCATCATGAGAAGATAATGTAACTGACTATTTTACTCTCTTTGCTGTAGTGTTCTGATCAGTTTCTCAAGCAAATGATTCTGTGCATTTTTCCCTCCTGCTCAGAATCCAATGTAGCTGTTTTTTATAAGAATTTTTTTTAAGCAGTTGGATGAATAATTTTCAGACTCTGGGCTGTTCACCACCTGCTTTAATTATTTCATGTCCATGTCATGTGTCATGTGTCCTTAATGACAGTTCTTTAACATGTACAGCATACTCCCCTTTCCTTCACCAGCTGTACCAGCTAGTATGTAGAGTGGAGGGATGAAGCTATGATTCTGCTTAATCTCTGCCCTTAGTCTCCATTCCAGTGAGTTTTGCCCAGAGGAGCAGCATGGCAGTAGCCCCTGTGGCCCTCCTAGTACAGGGCCTGTGATTGTGGGCAGCCTTTAGGTGTCCATAAAAGGGGGAAAGTTTATTACGTCCTCCCCTGTGTGGCAACATAAGGACTTGCCACAATCCAACCTGAAATTATTAATCAGCAAATAAGGTTAACACTGATAACTATTATTATAGTGCACACAATACTTCACAATTAGTGGAGATTTCATATGTATCCTTATCTCTGCATGTTAACTGCAATGCCAAAGCTCGGTTACTTAATGTCAGATAGCTTGCTTGGTGGAATGGCACACTAGGAGCTGTATTTTAGGGTAACAAATAATAGCTGTAACAGAGATGATCACTAGTGTGAGTACGATGACAATTAAGTTTATGAAATGTGTAAAGTGCTCAGTACATTATATCACAAAAGGCATGGAGAAACATAACTTTTATTACTCTTTGGTTCTCTAACTGATCCATCAATTATACTTTTTGAATATTGTTGAGGGATAAATCATCATGTACCAGGGAAAGCCTTCATGGCATTTTTATTGTGAATTTATTATCATGAATGATTAAACATGGGAAATGCTTTTGGCTTTATCTCCTGCCTGTACATTCTCAGATTCCATATCACTCTGCATTAAGTGAAATGCAAGGCTAGATCCTGGTCCCACCCCTTTTGAACCACGCTGGTAATGATGGACAGCTGCCCTAACAGCAGCCAGGGATTCCTCTAATGTAGGGGGAGTCCCCAGGTGGAATAACACCAATGTAGTTGGCTCTATGCCTCATCTTGGACATAGCTGGGTAGGCTCTTGTAGTCCCTGAAGGACTGTTCTCTGTGCCGTAACTTAGAGCAGCAGCTACACGCACTTCTGAGTTACATCAGGGGCTGAATCAGCCCCTAGGTTGGGCAAGACTGAGAAAAGTGGAAAGTTGGCTTAGAGGCACACCACGTTTTTTGCCAAGCACAGATCAGTAGAATTAGGGGAGCTGGTCCACTGTGTACAGACTGGTTGTGAGGAAACACTCTACTCCATAATAAACTGAAGTACTACTGAACAGGGAAGTTCATGCATAGAAGATGCAGTTATTTACCATTCTTCCTCTACTTTGTGTAGAGGGGATATGTGTTACTCTGCTGGCAACCAACAGTGAATTTACCAAAAAGCTGATGTAACTCATGTGGGCTCTTATCAGAGTTTCCCCATAAAATAACAGGTCAAATTTCAGGACTAGACCCTCATTTTCCAAGCTCTACAAGGGACGGCTCCAAGTTACTTGAGGTACCATTGTTCTCCTCTCGATCCTGAGCTACCATGACTGAATGCATAGAACTGTCACCCTGAAGGATAAGATTTTTAAGTGTAAGAGACTGAGCTTTGTAGTGACTCATCCATCAATCTGGAACTCACCCCAGGAAGAGATCAACCCTTCCCTCTGCCCCTTATTCCTGAATTCCTTTGGACTGAATAGAGTTTCTGAAGTTCTGAGCTAATCCACACCAGACCACTAAGTAGTTTCAGGTTCTGATCAGGCTATAGGCAAATATTGAGACTAGTGCTTCCCCACCTTCCGCAATCAATTCACTCCTCCCTAACTGTAACCTCAGCTGTTGTTTCAGTTCAGGTCCTATGTATGTCTGAAATTACCTGTTGTTCACATGTACACAATTTATTCATCCCCAAAAGCACCAGCGCTGTTGTGCCAAAGAAGATGAGCATCTAATGTGTCCTACAGACTAAGCGTGGGAAAGAGTGTGCCCAGCCCTTGCTGTGTGCAAGCAGGAGCAGGCTCTGCATGGCAGTGAGGCCTGGTCTACACTATGCGTTTATACCGAATTTAGCAGCGTTAAACTGATTTAACCCTGCACCCGTCCACACAACGAAGCCCTTTATATCGATATAAAGGGCTCTTAAAACCAATTTCTGTACTCCTCCCCGACTAGGGGAGTAGCTCTGAAATCGGTATTGCCATGTCGGATTAGGGTTAGTGTGGCCGCAATTCGACAGTATTGGCCTCCGGGTGGTATCCCACAGTGCACCATTGTGACCGCTCTGGAAAGCCATCTGAACTCGTATGCACTGGCCAGGTAGACAGGAAAAGCCCCGCGAACTTTTGAATTTCATTTTCTGTTTGGCCAGCGTGGAGAGCTCACCAGCACAGGTCACCATGCAGAGCTCGTCAGCACAGGTAACAATGCAGTCTCCGGAGAATCGAAAAAGAGCTCCAGCATGGACTGCACGGGAGGTACTGGATCTGATCGCTATATGGGGAGAAGATTCCGTGCTAACAGAACTCCGTTCCAAAAGATGAAATGAAAAAACATTTGAAAAAATTTCCAAGGCCATGATGCAGAGAGGCCACACCAGGGACTCAGTACAGTGCTGCGTGAAAGTTAAGGAGCTCAGACAAGCCTACCAAAAAACCAAAGAAGCAAACGGAAGGTCTGGGGCAGGGCTGAAAACATGCCGCTTCTATGCTGAGCTGCATGCAATTCTAGGGGGGTCCGCGACCACTACCCCAACCCTGTCTGTGGATTCCGAGGTGGGGGTGGTAATCTCAGCCATGCCTGAGGAATCTGCAGACGGGGAAGATGAGGAGGAAGAGGAGGACGAGCTTGCAGAGAGCAGACAGCACTCCGTTCTCCCCAACAGCCAGGACTTTTTTCTCACCCTGACAGAATTACCCTCCCAGCTCTCCCAAGCCACTATCCCAGACAATGAAGCCATGGAAGGGACCTCTGGTGAGTGTACCTTTGTAAATATAAAACATGGTTTAAAAGCAAGCATTTTTTAAAGATTAATTTGCCCTGAGGACTTGGGATGCATTCGCAGCCAGTACAGTTACTGAAAAAGTCTGTTAACGTGTCTGGGGATGGAGCAGAAATCCTCCAGGGACATCTCCATGAAGCTGTCCTGGAGGTACTCCAAAAGCCTTTGCAGAAGGTTTCTGGGCAGGGCAGCCTTATTCCGTCCTCCATGGTAGGACACTTGACCATGCCATGCATGTTGCAAGTAATCTGGTATCACTGCATGACAAAGCCTAGCTGCACACGGTCCCGGTGTTTGCTGGCATTCAAGCAACATCCGTTCTTTATCTCACCGTGTTATCCTCAGGAGAGTGATATCGTTCATGGTAACCTGGTTGAAATTCAGGAATTTAATTAAGAGGACAGAGATGGCCATTCCTACTGGGCTGTTTGCCTGTGGCTTAAAAGAAATCCTTCCTTGCAGGTAGCCAAGTGGAGCTGAGCTTTTTCACGTTTGGCTAGCAGGGATCTTCCCTGCTACCAGCCACGCGGTGTGGGGGGGAAAGGGAGTGTTTAGCAGTGATCTTCCATGATACCAGCCACGCGGCAGGGGGAGGGGTAAAGCGATCATCTCAGAGAATTGGATGTGGGGGTGTTTCTGCTGCTGCACGTTAACAGGAAAGAAGCAGCACTCAACAGGCTTTGCTTGCTATTTGGGAAAGGAGGGCGCTGGATGTATGAAGGCTGCAGAAGACGAAAGACAATGGCTTACCATGGCCGCATACAAGTCGAATTCTGCTGCCCAGACCTGCGTCTGTGAGATCTCTAACACCAGCGCCGCAGGCACTCAATATTAAGATGAAAAATGTGACCTTGTAGTGAAATCACATGTGCTATGTAAGGTGAATAGTGTTGTTCGCCGTGAAAGAGTATAACCTTTGTTCTGTAAGATGTATCTTTTTAAATACTTTTCTCCCTTTTTCCCTCCCTCATGCAGCTTCAAATTTTTCAAGCCTCCCTACTCTGTCCCGAAGGCTGTCTCAGATAAGGCGACAGAAAAAAAAGACGAGAGACGAAATGTTCTCAGAAATCATGGAAGTGACTTGCAATGAAAGAGCTCATCTGAATGAGTGGAAGGACGTGGTATCAAAGTACAGGAAAGATGCCAGTGACCATGAGGACAGGAGGGACGAACGTGAGGACAGGAGGGACGCTGGAGATGAGACGTGGTGGCAGGAAGATCAGCAGTGGTGGGATGCAATGCTGGGGCTGCTGCGTGATCAAACTGACATGCTCTGGCATATGGTGGAGCTTCAGGAACGGCAGCAGGATCTTAGAGTGCCGCTGCAGCCCCTGTATAACCACCCTCCCCCCCTCACCATGTTCCTTAGCCTCTTCACCCACCAGACGAGTAAGAACGCGTAGGGGGACGCTCCATGCACCAGCCCACTCCACCCCAGTGGACAGGCCAACCAAAAGGCTGTCATTATTATGAAATTTTTTTAGTGGCCTTTTCCTTCCCTTCTATCCTCCTCCCAAACCCCACCCGGGCTACCTTGTCAGTTCTCTCCTTCATTTTATAATTAATTAATAAAGAATACATGGTTTTGAAATGAGAGTGACTTTATTTCCTTAGAAGGCAAGCTGTGTTTGAGGTGCGGGGGGGGGGGGGTGCTAGCTTACAGGGAATCAGTCAATCAAGGGGTGGTGGGTTTCATCAACGAGAAACAAACACAACAGTCACACTGTACCCTGGCCAGTGATGAAACTGGTTTTCAAAGCTTCTCTAATGTGCACCGCTTCCTGGTGTGCTCTTCTAATCGCCCTGGTGTCTGGCTGCGCGTAATCAGCAGCCAGGTGTTTTGCCTCAGCCTCCCACCCCGCCATAAAGATCTCACCCTTACTCTCACAGAGCTTGTGGAGCACACAACAAGCAACAATAACTATAGGGACATTGGTTTGGCTGAGGTCTGAGCGAGTCAGTAATGTGCGCCAGCACGCCTTTAAACGGCCAAATGCACATTCTACGACCTGTGACAAAGTTCCTCCTCTACCTTGGTGGGTCCTGCGCTTATTGGCAGATTTGCTCACCTCAGTGATCTCCCCCACAGTCTGGATCAACTCCTGTGTCTGATCAGGAGTTGGGAGGTTTGGGGGGAACCCAGGCCCACCCTCTACTCCGGGTTCCAGCCCAGGGCCCTATGGATTTGCAGCTGTCTATAGTGCCTCTTGTAACAGCTGTGTGATAGCTACACCTCCCTGGGCTACTTCCCCAAGGCCTCCTCCAAACACCTTCTTTATCCTCACCACAGGACCTTCCTCCTGGTGTCTGATAATGCTCGTACTCCTTAGTCCTCCAGCAGCACACTTCTCAGTCTCAGCTCCTTGTGTCTCTTGCTCCCAGCTCCTCACATGCACTTCCTGTCCTCTGGCTCCTCCCCCATCTGACTGGAGAGAGCTCCTTTTAAAACCCAGGTGCCCTGATTAGCCTGCCTTGATTGGCTGCAGGTGTTCTAATCAGCCTGTCTGCCTTAATTGGTTCTAGCAAGTTTCTGACTACTCTAGTGCAGACCCTGCTCTGGTCACTCCGGGAACAGAAAACTACTCACCCAGTGACCAGTATATTTGCCCTCTACCAGACTCCTGCACCCCACTGGCCTAGGATGCAGGAGTCTGTCACACACATTTTGCACTTGCTCACCCTGTAGTTGAACGGCTCTTAACTACTGTCCAGGCTGCCTGTGTATGGCTTCATGAGCCATGACATCAAGGGGTAGGCTGGGTCCCCTAGGATAACTACAGGCATTTCAACATCCCCAATTGTTATTTTCTGGTCTGGAAAGTAATTCCCTTGCTGCAGCCGTTTAAACAGAGTAGTGTTCCTGAAGACGCAAGCATCATGAACCCTTCCCAGCCATCCCACGTGGATGTTAGTGAAACGTCCCTTGTGATCCACCAGTGCTTGCAGTACCATTGAAAAGTACCCCTTGCGGTTTATGTACTGGGTGCCCTGGTGCTCCGGTGCCAAGATAGGGATATGGGTTCCATCTATCACCCCACCACAGTTAGGGAATTCCATTGCAGCAAAGCCATCCACTATGACCTGCACGTTTCCCAGAGTCACAACCTTTTGTAGCAGCAGCTTAGTGATTGCTTTGGCTACTTGCATCACAGCAGCCCCCACAGTAGATTTGCCCACTCCAAATTGATTCCCAACTGACCGGTAGCTGTCTGGCATTGCAAGCTTCCAGAGGGCTACTGCCACTTGCTTCTCAACTGTGAGGGCTGCTCTCATCTTGGTATTATGGCATTTCAGGGCAGGGTAAAGCAAGTCATGAAGTTCCATGAAAGTGCCCTTACACATGCGAAAATTTCGCAGCCTCTGGGAATCGTCCTACACCTTCAACACTATGCAGTCCCACCAGTCTGTGCTTGTTTCCTGGGCCCAAAATCGGCGTTCCATGGCTAGAACCTGCCCCATTACCAGCAGGATCTCCAACGCACCAGGGCCCGCAATTTGAGAGAATTCTGTGTCCATGTTCTCATCACTCTCGTCACCGCTCTGCCATAGCCGCCTCCTCCTCGCCTGGCTTTGCAGGTCCCAGTTCAGCATAGACTGCACGAGAATGCGCAAGGTCTTTAAAACGTCCATGATTTCTGTCTTGAGCTGAGCAGGGTCCATGCTTGCCGTGGTATGGCGTCTGCACAGTTCACCCAGGAAAAAAGATGTGAAATGGTTGTCTGTCACTGCTTTGACGGAGGGAGGGGGGGAGGCTGTACCCAGAAGCACCAGCGACAATGTTTTTTGCCCTATCAGGCACTGGGATCTCAACCCAGAATTCCAATGGGCGAGGGAGACTGCAGGAACTATGGGATAGCTATGGGATAGCTACCCACAGTGCAATGCTCCGGAAATCAATGCTAGCCTCGGACCATGGACGCACACCTCCGAATTACTGTGCTTAGTGTGGCCACGTGCACTCGACTTTATACAATCTGTTTTTAAAAAACGGTTTCTGTAAAATCGGAATAATCCCGTAGTGTAAACATACCCTTAGTCACCAAAGGCATTTTCTGTGCTTCTCTGAGCAACATCACTGCTCCCACTAGTGCTGAAGTGCTATATCTTCACCATCATGCTATCCGGGCATACGTGCTGCACCTAGTGCAAGCGTAGCACTCTAGGAGCAGAGACAGTGTAATTCATGGACATACAATGCCTCTTGCATCTCCATTAGGGCAGTTCTCAGACTCTGCACCACTCAGCTCTACCTCCTACTGATGCCTCCTTTTGTACTGACACAATTTAACCCTGTGCAAACAAACTGTCCAGTGATTTGTCTTATTTTTCTTGTATATTTTAATTTAACTGTGAGTAAAATCATTTATTTTTCAATTTTCTGACCTAGAGGCTGATTGCAGTTACACATCTATAAATCTGGAGTAATTCCATTAAAATAAGTAGTTCTCCACAAGGGGTAAGTTGATCTTCCACCGAGAAGAGAATCTGGCTCACTTTTAAAAAGTCATTATCAATCCAATACTGTCTGACTCTCAATTTTCTGCATAGCATGGGGGGACATGAATTTTACTTGAATAATCCAGAGCTTGGGTAATTGAGAGGGCAGCAGTCATTCAGCAGCTGGGTGGCCTGCCCCATAGCAAGGGGCTTGCAGTCCTGGCCAGGCGTCTCTGCTGTGCTCCACTCACTCACTCGTGACAGTGTGGCTGTTCCTCGTGCTGCTGCAGGAGTCACTCAGCAGCTGAGTGTCTTCTCTGCCTAGGGCTTGTCCTCCTCCTAGCAGTCTGGCTAGGATCTCTGCTAGACTATCCAAAACTCCACATCATCTGAATCCCTTACATGCCCTCTGCACCTTATCTCTCATACTGGGAGAGAAGGCAGGGTTTTGGATAGCCTGGTGGTACGGAGAGTGGAGTATCAGATACATGGAAGTATATTCCATACCAAAAGAAAAGTACAAATAATATTCAGATGGTAGGTGAGCAGAGAATGGGACAAATGTTGATTGTATACATAGGTCCCAGTTTAGGTTTTCATCTAACACTTGGGTTTTGGCAGTCTTGCTAAGGGCAATAGCCTGCTTTTATTAAACGGGTTTGACAGTTGTCAAAACAGGATTTGAGGTGTCAGTGATTCATGATGACTAAACCATGTGAAATGCAAAGTGACTTTGTCAGGTACAAAAGCAAATTGTTCTTTCTGAATTTCTTTATTGCTATGAACTTCAGAAGACAGTGACAAGGATTTGTAATTAATACCATGTCAGCCTATGAACCCTTTGGAAAGGGAGGAGTGTGAACAACTAACACCCACCAATTCTGAACCAAAGATGTTTCTGGAAAAGAGAGGCTTTGCTGAAAAATGTGATTCATAGCCACATGTATCCTACTGAGTACCCCAATTAAGGACTAAATTGCACTATTCATCCACAGCTGTGAAGGGGGTGGGGTGGGGCGCTTGGTATTAACACTTCTGACAAGGCTAGCAGCCTCAGAAGTGATGATGAGCCATAGCACCCCTCCTGGCTGTTGGCAGAAGTATTTGCTATTGTAATTAAAGTGGTGTTGGCGAGGGAATCTCCCCTTCACTTCCCAGCACTGTGAAGGCATTATGCATTTGAAAGACACATTGCCACCAGTGGTCAGCGCTCCAAAGGTGCAAGTCTTTCCCCATCTCAGGAAGGCTCAGTGGTAGGCAAGGTATAATTGATCCCTCACCATACTGCAGGCAAAAGTTCATCTGAAATCTAATCCAAAGCCCCTTGCAGTTAATAGAAAGAATCACACTGATTTCAATGACATTTTAATCAGGGCCTCGGTGTCTTGAAAATTCTGCTGAAAAAACACTAAAAACCTTGTTTTGTTGCAATAAAAGAGTGGAAGAAGAGAGACGTTGTAGGCAGAGATGTTTGGGGGTCACAGTGTTGGCCTAATTGTAATGGTACCTGTGGCTGGTTTATAGTATCTCTGCCAGCCAGAATAACAAGCCCTTGGAACCGAGGGACTCAACATACCAGGGAGTAGGGACAAGGGTGGAGGGATCATATCTCAGTCACATAGCAATAATGTATCAGACTGATTAGAAAGCAGTTAGTTGAGTGACATAAAACAAACAGAGACGGATGGAGCATTAATTTTTCAGAACTTGGCAAAGGAAGAAAAGGACCTCACGTAAGGTGGGGAGGAAAAAAGAGAAGGTGGAATATTAGTAGACGACGTGCATATGTGAGCTTCAGTAAGAGGTAAGTCAGTGTAATGAGTGATGAAATTTGTAAGGAGGAAGTAGTCTGGAGACTAATTTAATTCAGATCAAGAAAGAAAGGGTAGTCTCTGGCTGGACTGTAATTCTTTGGTCTAAGTTGGGTTGTGGGCTTAGTGTGTGGGTGTTGGATGGTAATGGCATCCTGTGACATACAGGAGGGCAGACTAGATGTTCGGATGCTCCCTTCTGGCCTTAAAAACTCTATGACTGAAAGCAAAATATTACAGAAACAAAAGAGGTAGGTGTTTCTGGTAGGGTAAAGAGAAGTGATTGAGAATTGCATTTACAGTCAACATACAGTGATGAACACCACAGCAATGTGCTCTCATCAGTCTGTCCTTCCTAACAGGAGGGTAACTGAATGTTAAACCATCTGTTGTTTCTGGGTGGCATTCCAGGTAAACCGGAATTTGAATGCATTGCAGTTGTCCAGTATGAAGTGACCAATAGCAACAGTGAACCATGCATGCTAGGTCTACATCCCATAGATATAGGCAACTAAGAATGAAAGCTGGCATGTCTGTCTGCTGCTGCATCCTGGGCATCCATCAAAAAGGCTCCATTTCTTTCAATATCCCTCACTCTCTTCTTTTCCATACCTTTAATGAAGTATTGATACGTTCTAATGCATCTTTCTGTCCCAGGATTCCTCCAGCTACCAATTCTTGCCTACTCTAGTATAAGCATATAGCATTATTCCATGCTCTAGGTGATATGCAGGTGTGTCAGATTAAAGCCCAAGTCCATATATGATATTAGTTATGAAAGCATTAGAGTTGTCATAGGCAGGGTCGGATTAACTTTTTGTGGGCCCAGCGCCAAACATATTTGTGGGTCCCATGTAGTCATTGTTATGGGCCCCTTCCGAGTGTGGGCCTGATGTGGCAGTGCCATTGGTGCCATGGCATCCCTGCTATTGAACCTCTGCGACATTTTTCGTTTTGATCACGCACCTCTGCAAGACTATGTGTATTGCTATACACAGCTTTCTCAGCCCCCAGTTTTTCTCATTGAGCTGTACCAATGTCAGTTTACCAGTGTCCATAGTAAGCAGAACTTTCATAGTGATCAGGGGAAACTCCCCACAGATTTATCTCTTTCCTCATTCAGCCATTCTATAGCCATGTTTCCAGTACCACCCTATTTCACCAGTCACTGTACATGGTCCTGGCCTCTTAGCCTCCCAGCACTTAGCCCCTGGGAACCTGATGTCACCAGCCTTCTTTCTCTCTCTGTTCCCATCTACATGCTATTCCACTATATGGTCACTACCACCTCTCCCCATGCTTGTTTCCCTTCTGCTTTGGACATGCTCCCCAGCCAGTAGGTCCTATTCTCCCCCTGCAAGCCTGACATTCCTTTCCTACTGCTGACCTCTGTTCCTTGAGGCTAAATCCAGTTTATCTGCTCCTAGCTTAATGGTCCCCGGTACTCAGAGAGCCACCTGTAGCTTCTCTGGCTACAGCCATGGGGCCAATTGCCAGAGGCCAGCCTTACACAGCTGCACCTACTTTGTTCGAGAGCGGTGGCAATTCCAAGGCTGAGCATGCTTGACCCTTGCAACAGCAGCACTAGAGACTCTATCTATCTCAATCCCAGGCAGCTGCAGACTCTGCAGTAAAGTGCTTCCCTACTCCAGGCCATGGCTTTAAATATCTGAGCTGCCCATCACCTGCAGCAGGAGTCCCCAATTCCCATGCACCCCTCAGCTAACACATAGTCATGCAGAAGGTGCAGCCTGGATGATTTTGGAGGCCGGGGCACCAGAAAGATAGAATCATAGAAGATTAGTGTTGGAAGAGACCTCAGAAGGTCATCTAGTCCAACCCCCTGCTCAAAGCAGGACCAATCCCCAGGCAGATTTTTACCCCAGATCCCTAAATGGCCCCCTTAAGGATTGAACTCGCAAGTCTAGGTTTAGCAAGCCAATGCTCAAACCACTGAGCTATCCCTCCCACCCTGAGTTCCGTATCCCTGAGCAGCAGCTCTGCAACAAGCTCACACGGCCCCCGCCCCACTGCTGTGGGACTAGGACCCTGTGAAGACAGTGGTGTTACCCCATGTATAACCAGTTCCAACCAATGCCTGTTGAAGTCAGTGGGAGTCTTTTCATAGCCTTTAATGGGCTCTGTATAGAAGCAAAGGACTTCCTTTTAGACTCTAGGAGCACAGTACATCCTAAAACTATGCTGCACTTGTTTACTATTGTAAGCAGGAGGGTCTCACATTGCCTAGTGAATAATCAACACCTCCTGCAGCACTTCACTTTTCCTGAGAGACTTCCCACCCAATTCTAAATGTAAACCTGCTTCACTTACAAGGTCTGATAATATCAGGTGGTATGGTTACAAAATCAAGGCACTTCTGAATTCAGCAGGAATTTTCGATGTGCACAGAATGCAGGACTGGTTATTGCAGTTCTGTAACCATGCAGGAAAGTTCTGTTTGTGTGATGGGAGGATATCTGGATCCATACTGTAAGACTGTCCCACATAATAAGGAAAAGTTGAGGTGCCTTTGCTGTTCTTTTGTTTCACTCTTAGGATATGTCTACACAGCCAGTGTTAAAGTTCTGCCAGTGCTGTAGCACTATCTACACTGCCACTTTACAGTGCTGAAACTTATACGGCTCTGGGGTTTATTTTTTCACACGCCAGAGTGAAGAAAGTTTCAGCGCTGTAAGTGGCAGTGTAGACAAGGCCTTAGTTCCTGTGGGGAACTTGGCAATACAATATTACTGTCATTTTCTTTTCAAACACACACAACTGAAAAACAACCCAGTAATGGTTGTTGCAAATAGCAATTCCAGTCCTAGTTAGCATTGGGAAGATGCTAATATTTGTTGCTCAATTTTATCCTACTTTTTCTACAGCAAAATACAGTGGATCAGCATTTGATTTGGGAGAAATGAAATAATAGAGAGCAGTCCAAATTGAACTTGAGCACTCCTGAACTTTGAGAGTGTTCAAATCTGGAAGGCAAGTGCTAGATTCCCTTTCTGAATATTAGATAAATCTGGAAAGGAAAAGTCAATTTCCACTTTCATGACTCAGATCCTCCTGCATGCCTCTTACTGTACCTAAAGCTGTCCAGGTCCTCTCTAGTACAGGCTCCAGGCACCAGCACGCCAAGCACGTGCCTGGGGCGGCAAGCCATGGGGGGCGATCTGCCAGTCGCCGCAAGGGCGGCAGGTAGGTTGCCTTCGGCACCATGCCTGCAGAGGGTCCGCTGATCCCGCGGCTTTGGCGGACCTCCCGCAGGCTGCCGCCAAATCCGCGGGATCAGGGACTTCCCGCAGACAAGCCGCCGAAGGCACCCTGCCTGCCATGCTTGGGGCAGCAAAATACCTAGAGCCGCCCCTGCTCCCTTACCTGTCATTTCAGCTTCTCCATACCTCCCTTGCTATGCTTCAGATTGTCCATTCATTCCATCTAATTCCTTCTTTGGGGGCTGTCAGCAGAGTCATCCCTAATCCAGTCTGGGGAAGTCTTCTGAGGGCGATAGCTGGGCCAAAGCCTTCTACTCCTTGTGCATACATGTTCCCCATTCATATTACCACCCTCTTCTAGCAGCCAGCTCCCCATTCACAGTAAGCCGGGTGTACATCAAGTTTCACCAGCCCTGGCAGCTTTCCCCATCCCTTTCCTGTCAATAGGGGGCGGGGGCAGGTGTTCTCTGGGGCTAGAGGCTGGGTGCTGTGATAACCAGGGGCCTCTCACAGCACTATGGAAGGGGAGGAAGCAGATGTTATGTGCCCCTTTTGAGCGTGGCCCAGTGCCAGAAAGCATCTGGAGGACACCAAAATATAGGATACTGAAGTTGTGTATATCTGCTGCAAAATACATTCTTCTCTAGAAGCCTCAGGAAAAGAAATAATGGAACTATGGTCAGTTTAGCTCCTGTAATCTCAAATCTGTTTCTTACATTAATCTGCATTTAACTCCTGGTTCCAGTTCATTACTTCTTTACCTGGTCCTGAGATTAAACCACTGTAAACTCTGTTTTTTTATAAGAAACTGTTTCTACGCCTTCAAATGCCCTTTGGAAACCTTCACTTTATTCTTTCTCTGATGCATTACATGGAAGCAGGCAAATGATTCTTCATTTTTAAAATTCCCTTAGATTTTGTTTACATAGGAATTTTAAAGAAAAATTCCCAATCTTTCAACAATGGTGCTATTGTCATTAGGGCTCCATAGTCCCATCCCTCCAGGGAACTAAAGTTTGTCCTAGAAAAAATAACCTATGGAAGAGTGTGGTTTGGGAGTGGAGGGAAGGGGGAGAGGGAGTGTGAAACATTAAAATGATACACTGATTTGAGGTTTATGAGATGTACTAAAATGAGAGGAATACCCATCTCTCCACAGCTATACTATAACACTCCAAAATGCCTGCAGGATTGTTTTATGCTATACCCCCTGTGCTTCATTGTAGTCAGTATAGAATTTTCCTAATGGTACATATTACAAAAAAAAAAATTACTATCACAACTGACACTAATTGGTGCCCTTGACGGCAGCATGAGCAGAAAGATTAAGGTTTAGGCATAGATCAGCATTCATGTCTTGCTTCCCATCAGTACCAAACTGGGAAGCTAATGATCCAACCAGTGGATCAAATTCAGTGATGAATCCTGGTCAGATGCCACCCAAGGCATGTTATGCACACAGTCAGAAGAAGATGAGCACAGAGGTTAATCTTCATCCATAGGGAATCTCTCTTCAAAGTCTGGGTTGATGCATATTTATTGATCAGCACGGAGCAGTTTGCACTGCTAATGTACTCTATGTAGGTTTCTCTCTCTCTTATCATCAGAGCCTATCTGTACTGTGTCCTGAAAATAAGGTCATGCCCCTGTTCACCTAAGAGGGGTGTAGCTAAGAGGGGTGATGGAACTTTCAGAAAGGTCAAACATCTAGTCCCTATTTATATACATTATGAAATCACCAGCAACTTTGCCACAAATCTGATGGATTTTCTGTCTCTATAGAAGAATGGCCATGGATTGGAGTGTTAAGGTGTTAGAAGTCTGAGAGCGAGATTTGACAGATCATGTGAAGAAGTTTGCTCACCACCTGTGTGTACTAGAAGTCAGTTATGTTCGTGATTTGAAAGAATTAAAAAGGTATGAAAACCATGATATGTCATCTTAACTTTTACAAGGTGGGACCAGAGCTGCAAGCTGAACATAGTGGGACCAATTTACCCAGGTTTGTGCAACCCGCACTCTACATTACATTCTTTCCTTCCGTAGTGAAATGGCAGGCAGAAGTCTCCAAGTGGTCACACAAAAAGAACAGGAGTACTTGTGGCACCTTAGAGACTAACAAATTTATTTGAGCATAAGCTTTTGTAGGCTACAGCCCACTTCATCGGATGCATAGAATGGAACATATAAGAAGAGTATATACATACATGCACACCTACAGAGAAGATGCCATACCAGCTCTAAGAGGCTAATTAATTAAGATGACCTGTTATCAGCAGGAAAAAAAACTTTTGTAGCAATAATCAAGATGGTCAATTACAGACAGTTGACAAGAGGTGTAAGGATAGTTATAAGGAAATAGATTCAAACAGTGTAATGACTCAGCCATTCCCAGTCTCTGTTCAAACCAGAGTTAATGGTATCTAATTTGCAAATCACTTCAAGCTCAGCAGTTTCTTCTTGGAGTCTGTTTTTGAAGTCTTTCTGTTGCAAAATTGCCACCTTCAGGTCTGTTACTGAGTGGCCGGAGAGATTGAAGTGTTCTCCTACTGGTTTTTGAGTGTTATGATTCCTGATGTCAGATTTGTGTCTGTTTATTCTTTCGCATAGACACTGTTTGGTTTGGCCAATGTACATGGCAGAGGGGCATTGCTGGCATATATCATATTAGTAGATGTGCAGGTGAACAAGCCCCTGATGGCATGGCTGATGTGATTAGGTTCAGTGACGGTGTCATTTGAATAGATATGTGGACAGAGTTGGCATCGGGCTTTGTTGGGTAGGTTCTTGGGTTAGTGTTTTTGTTGTGTGATGTGTGGTTTCCAGTGAGTATTTGCTTCAGCTTTGAAGTTTAAGATGGAGAATCTTTGCAGGCTTCTTCCTAAATTCCTCCAGTGTCAGGTAGGGGGAATGGCCTTACTACCTGAGCTAGGAGCAATAAGCACCCTATTCTGCAAATCCTTAAGTAAATATAGTCCATTTAAAATAAAATATTTTTCTTATCTTAAAAAGGAAATGAATAGCATGAGCTTTACTACGCCATAATGCAAGCAGGTGTTTTTCAAGCTTCCCAGGTATAATATGCCACTACCAAATTCACCTATCTCGTGGTTGGCAACAGGTCCCATCCTGAGCCTCTGCTGAGCATGCACGGGACTAACCAGCTGAGGACGGTTTTCACCTTAGAGCAGATTAGTGAGATAGTACAAATTTCCATTACATAGAAGCCACACTTCAACATTTCTATATCCTCTAGGTATGTCTCCAATTACAAGGCCAATGATAATTTCTGTGCTAATCATGGTATGATTGATAGAATATTTCTCACTGTATAAAGTAAATGTTTTAATAAGCCTATTTTGCAACTCATTATCCAAAAATATTTAATGATGGTATCCCAGTTATCTTCTGTATGAAATGGAGTCTGCAAGGAATTTTAAATAATAGCTTTTGCAATTGTCTTTGCTCTCCCCAGCCCCTCACATTAGAGTTACTTTAAGCTTAATTTTTATTAAGATATCTGTTGAAAGTGCAAACAATTTTCTTGATTACGCAGCTTTCAAGTACATTAAGCATCAATAGTTTTACATAACTTTTAATAACAAAGATGCTGCAACTCTAAATGATTTGTGCACTTAGCCTTCTCCGGCTTTAGCACAGGACTTTAAAAAACCAATACCAAAGGAAGAATACTAAACAACACTTGCTCCACCTAGTGGTAATTTGCTCAAGAAAAAAAAAAAAGCACTGTATTAGTAATTTTGCATATGATTCAGTGCATATGAAAAGAGGTCCTATATTATAATCAAAACCAGGAGTGCTTTCATTATGAGAATCTTCCCCATTTCTTCCTCTTCTCCCTCAACAAACACGTATTTCAAAATAAAAGTGATATAGTGTAAGTCCTCCTCTCTCCACCCCCAAAAAAACCATCTGTTTGCTTTGAATTGATTATCATTGTGCTTATAAGCCAAACTTTCACTTTTTAATTGTACAACATTTATTTTAACCATCTTTAATGTGCAGGTTAATGTCTCCTGATATAGTATCTCAGTCAGCTGCTGCCAACAAACCTGTAAATTATTTTTCGACGGCACTAACAGAAGTGGTATTGACTGGAGATTAGTGTTTTATTAACCATAATAAAATTTTATTTAAAAAAAAAGCAATTTTAATACTAACTATAAAATGCATTATTTCTCAACCTCTACATGCTCTGATTGTTTATAACATAGCCGTGTGTGTGTGTGTGTGTGTGTAAGTAAAATACTGGGTCATTGTAGGTACAATCATAACCTCTAAATACTTTTTGAATGTTTTGTGTGTCGACATCATCTAACAAGACACAGGATCTGCATTAGCATATCAGTATTATTCTCAGTTCATCCTCTCTCACATTTCCCATCTTTGAAAGTCCTGATACATGCAGTCTAGCACAGAGCTTGAAGTCTGGCACTCCCAAATTTTCATCTCTATTCAGACAGCAGGGCTAGTCACTTAAGCTGTCTGCCTCAGTTTCCCCATCGGTAATACATAAATCATTCTTATTAACCATTGTCAGATTTAATGTTTGTAAAGCACTTTGAAGATGAAAAACACGAAGTGCTTCAATTTCAAGTATCTTACCCTTAAAGTCAGACCAGCATTCTGGTACAAGTCAGTTTTTCTGAACCAAAAGCTTTTCTTTTTTTTAAAAAGGTGAAGAAAAGCAAGCTAATCCCATTCATTAAAAGGAACAGTGTCTAACAGTCTCAAGATCCCTTACCATCACATTAAGAAGTATTGTTCTGTTCTACTTGTTCATAAGCCACTTATGCCAAGAGGAAAAATTGCTTAGCTAAACAAACCAGATGTTCAGTACAGGTGGACATAGTAAGGCATAATGATACACTTTTATAGACTTAACAGGTCAGTCTTCATATCTATGGCCTTGCCTTTGTTTGCACAAAATATACTATTAGATACAGAATTTTCTACACATTGCAATGTACAGTAGATCAAGGAGAGAATAAAAATTGCAGGATGTGTTTCATTATACGCTTGAACAGCCAGCTCAGTTCAGATAGCAGAAGTGCCATTTAAAAAAAAATCCAATTAAAAATAAATCCTTAAATATTGCTTTCCAATGTGCCCGTTCTAATAACTCTCTGGATAAGATATGCTGCTGCGTCTAGTACTATGACATTTGTTAAAGTAAATGATTTATAAGTGTATCCATCTTAAGGAACTGAATCTAGGTTAAGAAGGAAGCTCATTGAGCCCAACAATTTTACAGTTGGTTACCATGGAGATGTCAAACATAGTACATTCATGGGTTACTAGGAATTCCTGAGCACTGTATCCACTACGAGCTCAGAAGTACCAACAATGAACCCAATCCTTAGTTTAAATTTTAACTTCTATATCCAGTACAAGCTTGTTTTTGAACTCACACCCTGTTTATTTAGCAACTAAATTGCATAAAAGTGTACTACTCCAGAAAGAGAAAGCAGCACAGACAAAAGCTTATGACCCAATTTTTCAAATTTAGGAGCCTAAATGTAGGTATATAAACCAATTTTGAAGCACCTAAACAAATGGCCTGATTTTCTTAAGTGCTCAACACTCACAACTGAGCTTAATTGAAGCTGCAGATGCTCAGCACTTTTGAGCAAAGATTCGGCCAGTGAGCTGGGTAACTAAATTTAGTGACCTTTGTTAGAAATCTTAGCCTATATGATGCCAATTTTTAAAGACCAAAAAGCTATGTATTTGTGAATGAAAAATCCAAAAACAGGGGAAGTTGAATGATTGCCTTAAATGTAGGGCTGTCAATTAATCTCAGTTAACTCAAAAAAATTAATCACAATTTAAAAAATTTATTGCAAGTAATCGCAATTTAATCACACTATTAAACAATAGAATACCAATTGAAATTTATTAAATATTTTAGATATTTTTCTACATTTTCATATATATTGTATTCTGTGTTGTAATTGAAATCAGTGTATATTATTTTTCCATTACAAATACATGCATTGTAAAAATTATAAACAAAAGAAATAGCATTTTTTCAATTCACTTCATACAAGTACTGTAGTGCAGTGGTTCTCAAACTAGGGCCACTGCTTGTTCAGGAAAAGCCCCTGGTGGGCCAGTTTGTTAACCTGCTGCGTCCACAGGTTTGACCGATCGCAGATCCCACTGGCCATGGTTTGCCGCTCCAAGCCAATGCGGGCTGCAGGAAAGGTGGCCACATCTCTCAGCCTGCGCCGCTTCCTACAGCCCCCATTGGCCTGGAGTGGCGAACCGCAGCCAGTGGGAGCCACAAATCAGCCAAACCTGCAGACATGGCAGGTAAACAAATTGGCCCAGCCCGCCAGGGGCTTTCCCTGAACAAGCGGCAGCCCTAGTTTGAGAACCACTGCTGTAGTGCAATCTTTTTGTCGTGAAAGAGGAACTTACAAATCTAGAATTTTTTTTGTTACATAACTGCACTCAAAAACAAAACAATATGAAACTTCAGAGCCTACAAGTCCACTCAGTCCTACTTGTTCAGCCAATCGTGAAGACAAACAAGTTTGTTTACATTTACACGAGATAATGCTGCCCTCTTCCTATTTACAATTTACATGAGATAATGCTGCCCTCTTCCTATTTACAATGTCACCGTGAATGGGTATTTGCATGGCACTTTTGTAGCTGGCATTGCAAGGTATTTATATGCCAGATAGGCATACAAATGTTTAGCATCTTCAGGCTTTGGCCACCATTCCAGAGAACATGCATCCATGCTGATTATGCTCATTAAAAAAAAAAAAATGTTAATTAAATTTGTGTCTGAACTTCTTGGGGGAGAATTGTATGTCCCCTGCTCTGTTGTACTTGCATTCTGCCATATATTTCACATTATAGCAGTCTTGGATGATGACCCAGCACGATATTCATTTTAAGAATGCTTTTGCTGCAGATTTGACAAAATGCAAAGAAGGTACCAATGTGAGATTTCTAAAGATACTATAGCAATGCACACTCACCCCTGTGGCGCCTCTTGCTGGTTGTCCTCAGGAATTAGCTTTTCCAGTGTCTGGAACGCCCTCTGCAGGCCGGTGATCCACCTTACTGCTGGCCCATGTCCCTCCCAGGACCCCGTTCCCCTTTTTCCTGAGGTGCTGCCCCTCTGGCAGTAACCTCTCACAGCCTCAGGGTCTCCCCCTCCGAGGGGAACCCCCACCCACTATCCCCACTTTGCCTCAGTGTTAGGCTACTGCCAGTCCCCGTCTAGCCCCCGCTCACTGAGGGGGACTGCAGTGTAAGCCCCTCATCATAGGCAAAGGGGGTTTGGACCTGCTGCCTCTGCCTACCCATGGGCTGCCCCTTGCAACCCAGTACCCAATAGGCCTTACCAGGCCTGCAGCCTGGGGCTTTCCTAGGCCGAAGCTCCCTGACTCCCTTGGCCTTTCCCCAGCCCTGCTCCAATCTAGGTTCCCTGCTTGGCACCTTGCAGCCAGGCCCTTCTCCCTCTACAGGCAGAGGGAGGCTGCTGAGCTCCTGGCTCCCCTGAGGTGTGCCACATGCTTTCAGAAGCCTTAAAAGAGCAACACTCTGATGCAGAAACTACAGAATCCAAACTACCAAAAAAATAAAATCAATCTTCTGCTGGTGGTATCTGACTCAGATAATGAAAATGAACATGCATCGGTCCACACTGCTTTGGATTGTTATTGAGCAGAACCCATCTTCAACATGGATGTATGTCCCTGGAATGGTGGTTGAAGCATGAAGGGACATATGAATCTTTAGTGTATCAGGCACGTAAATTTTTTTAGTTGCCTGATCAATCACAAATTAATTTTTTAATCACTTGACAGTCCTACTTAAATGCCATATGATAAACAGCAGTTATAGTGACTTTATAGTATATATATATATATATAAATTTTTCAGTATCTTGATTTATAAACAGTCATATTTTCTTACCCTTCTTAATTGTTCTACTTCAGTGAAACAGCTGAGAAAAAATTACTAGTTTTTAATCGGCAGTAAGTAAAGGTATGCACACTTGATTGTTCTGATAAGTAATGATGTTTAAACATACATCATCATAAATCTGCAACCTATCTTTTCCCAAGCCAAATGGAGAAAAAGGATACTACATTTCCTCATTCCTGAGGGATAGCTCAGTGGTTTGAGCATTGGCCTGCTAAACCTAGGGTTATGAGTTCAATTCTTGAGGGGGCCACTTAGGGATCTGGGGCAAAAATCAGTATTTGGTCCTGCTAGTGAAAGCAGGGGGCTGGACTTGATGACCTTTCAAGGTCCCTTCCAGTTCTAGGAGATTGGTATATTACAGATTTCCTAATCTATAACTAGGCACATCTACTAAAATTCTTTGAGGGGGTCAATAAGCATTTGGATAAGGGGGAATCCAGTGGATAAGTGTATTTAGATTTTCAGAAAGTCTTTGACAAGGTCTTTGACCAAAGGCTCTTAAGCATGGGATAAGAGGGAAGATCCTCTCATGTATCAGTAAGTGGTTAAAAGATAGGAAACAAAGTAGAAATAAATGGTCAGTTTTCAGAATGGAGGGAGGTAAATAGCGGTGTTTCCCAGGGGTCTGTTCTGGGACCAGTACTGTTAAACATATTCATAAATGATCTGGAAAAAGGGGTAAACAGTGAGGTGGCAAAATGTGCCGATGATACAAAACTACTCAAGATATTTAAGCCCCAAGCAGACTGCAAAGAGCTACAAAGGGATCTCACAAAACTGGGTGACTGGGCAACAAAATGGCAGGTGAAATTCAGTGTTGATAAATGCAAAGTAGTGCACATGGGAAAACTTAATCCCAACTATACATATAAAATGATGGGGTCTAAATGTTACTACTCAAGAAAGATCTTGAGTCACTGTGGATAATTCTTTGAGAACATCCACTCAGTGTGCAGCAGCAGTCAAAAAAACTAACTATGTTGGAAATCATAAGGAAAGGGATAAATACAATAGAAAAAAATCATATTGCCTCTATAGAATTCCTTAGTTCAGCCACATCTTGAATACTGCGTGCAGACCTGGTTGCCCCATCTGAAGAAAAAAAAATTGGAATTGGAAAAAGGTTCAGAGTAGGGTAACAAAAATGTTTAGGGGTATAGAACAGCTTCCATATGAGGAGAGATTAACACTACTGGGACTTTTCAGCTTGGAAAGGAGATGACTAAGGGGGGATATGATAGAGGTCTATAAAATCATGACTGGTGTAGAAAAAGTAAATAAGGAACTGTTATTCACTGCTCGTAACAAGAACTAGGGGTCTCCAAATGAAATTAATAGGCAACAGGTTTAAAACAAAACAAAAGAAAAAGTATTTCTTCACACAAATGCACAGTCAACCTGTGGAACTCTTTGCCAGAGTATGTTGTGGAGGCCAAGACTATAATAATGTTAAAAAAAAGAAATTCATGTAGGATAGGTCCATCAATGGCTATTAGCCAGGATGGGCAGGGATGCAAAACCATGTTGTTTGCCAGAAGCTGGGAATGAGAGACAGGTGATGGGTCACTTGATAATTACCTGTTCTGTTCGTGCCCTCTGGATACTGGGCTAGATGGTCTGACTCAGTAAGGCCATTCTTATGTTCACATTCACTCCCCAATTTACCACCTCTATTGAAATCATCCTGGATTGGAAATATGCTATGTTATTTTGCAGTATAATTAGCAGTAGGCTGTACTAACCTATTTTGTACTTCACCTTTGGTTTTGATTAAGCAAGTGTGGAAATAGATACAAGCGTGGCTCTGCCATTAGGAGGAGCTAGAGCAGTAAGACAGGCTGTACCACCACAAACTGAATGCATTATATCACTGAAACTATAAGAAAGAGGAAGCAAAGAGAGACAAAGACATCTATGGCATCCTTCAGCACAGGCCTCAAGCCTTTTCTCTTTCCTTTTTAGACTACCTTGTTTACTATTGGGTTGTCTATACATTTCAAGGGGAGTATTTAGGTTTGTTTGTTGGTATAGTCAAGGAAAGAGATAACTAAACTGACAGAGGTCCACAATTTCCCCAGAATTTGGCTACTTCACTTTCTCACACAAGTGAACACAATCACTGCCTCATTATCACTTTTTTTTTTTTAAGCTCCCCCCTCTCCCCAGCAGCCACTTTTCCAATCCTTTCCCCTCCTTTTTCTTCTCTCCTTGCTTCCTACATACATCTAGTCCCGGACCATTCTTGATCTCTTCTTACATCACCACCATTGGTAGGGAGAGCAGTCTCTCTCACAACGCCTACAAATGGCAGCCATCATGGTCTTTTCAGGTTTTCAAATTTAAATTTTAAATCATCTTTTTCCCTTCTTTGCCTTTATTGTATTGCTATGTTTTTGACTTTGTGACTGAATGCTTTCATTTATTCACTGAACAGTAGTTTTATGCCACTTATCTTTAATTCACACCACATTATCAACTGTCTTGAATTGTTTCTCTGTGAATACACACATGCACATTTCAAGTAGGAAGAGTGTATTTTTATTTTTTTTTTTTTGGAAAAATGATTAAGTGCTGTTGTGGGATTTATTTTCATTTTGAACTCCCAAAGTATCCTTCGTGCTTTCACAAAATATGTATTTTTTAAACTCACATGTGCGTGCACACCCCTGCCTTTCTAAAGAAACACTAAAAATCAAAGTACAAAACAATAAAAGACCATCACAACTGTTTCATAGATATTAAACAAATTTACATTTACCCTTGTAACAGCACTAATGCTAACCTCAGTCTGTAGTTTTCACCCATACCTCTCAACACACACACACACACACACACACACACACACACACAATACCCATGGACAGGGAAAAATAGCTTTGTAATGTGTTTGATAGTTGACAAATCCAGGCACAGGTGATGGCAGCAATGTTTTACTAGAATAATTTTCCAAATTAGTGGACTATGACAGTCAGATGTGTCAATCTATTCATACAAGAAAGTATCGATATCACCATCAAGGTTCTGCAAGACAGATGAAGTTGAGGTACATAAGTGCTTTCTGGCATTGGTTGAAGATGGAAATGAAAATTTCAGTGTGTTATCAATACTGTTGCAAGAGATGTGAAGGTGGCAAGGAATGATGGAAATTTATTTCCACGTTTTCAAGGATTTGGACAGTCTTGATACACCCTTAATTGTCACTAAACATATTTTGTTTGCTCACTAATCTTAGAATTATTTGAATAAGTCAATAAAATAATGAATAAATTGGTTGACTATTTAAATTTCAAAAAGGCCTGACAAGATCCCACACAAGAGGCTACTAAAGAAGAAATGTCGTCTTGCAGTGAGAAGCAAAGCATTGTCTTGGATCAAAAACTGGATAGAAGACAAAGCAAAGAGTAGGGTGAAAGTCAATTTTCATCATGGTGAAAGGTAAACGGTGGGGTGATTCAAGGTCTCAGTGTATGCAGGGTCTGAATGAGTTCTCCCCTGACAATTAGCTGGGAGGGCAAGAGACTTCAGAAGCAAACTGTATTTACATGAACACACCTACTCTGCCAAGATATCTAGCAGATAGAGCTGTGTTGCTGAAAGTGATCAACTTTGGCTGGTGTTGGGTTACAAGTCACTTTAGTCCTGAATGCAGGGATAGTGAAATGTTATTGTCTTTATTGTATGAATAAAGGGGAGCAGAACCGTGCTTAACCTGTCCCAAATGAGAGGGTGACCCTCAGCTGAAAGGACTTCGTTAAGTCAGGGGCTCCAATGCCAGAATGAAAGTAAGAGGGGTGGCGACAATCTGGGGTGGGTGTCCTGCTCACAGTTTTACTATTGTGAATCCTGCTTGTGGCATTTTCCCTAATTAATGTTAGGTGACTTCCCATCTTTCATTAAAAGTTTCTTTTCTACACTCTGTGCTTGCAAGTGGGGAAATATGGCCTCAGACGCACCCAGGCGTGGTGTATAATTTTCCCAGGTTATTGGGTGGGGGCTTGAGCCAGTTCTGTGTTGTACTGTTGAAAAGGAACCCTTAGATATTGAACACAGTCCTGGTTGCTGCTGGTTCCACCTGGCAAAGGGTTACACTAGGTCCTGTGTTGTTTAACAAATACATTAAAATGAGCTGAAAAGGGGATGAACAGTTAAATTAAAACAAAAATTGCAGAGGACAGTTATTTAGGTTAGTCAGGACCAGAGAGGACTGTGAGAAACATAAGAGATTTAAACAAGCTAGAGGGATAGGCATCATAACAGTGAAGGGGGGAAAAAAAAACTGGTCTGATCCAGTATGAAAAATGCTAAATTTCCTAGGTTGATTCTGGACTAGCTTCAGTTTCCAAGTGCTTTAAAGAAATAGCCCCATGTACAATGCATTACAGAACTACAACCAACTAAACTTTCCATGGTTAAGATATTTGATGTGAACATCATTTAAACATGGTCAGTTGGGGTGAGGGGATGGTTTTCTGGCAACAAACAAGTGATTTTTCTGAAGAGTCACCAAGCCAAATTCTGTCCTTATTTACTACACCCATCCCCTGGTCTTCATATTTTGCTCTTAGCTATGCCTGTGTCACTCACCCCTCTTTCATCGAATGGGGTGGCAGTGTGCAGAGAGCAAAATTTTTGCCAGAGAGTATAGATTTGGAAAATACCACTTCTGTTTTCTTTTAAAAGAACAAAGTTAGGCAATTAAAATCCGAAGAGTTCAAATATTTTATTCACAATATAATGTAAAACAAATAAAAATGTAACATTTTTATACACACATTTGACATGCTGCGAGACAGACAACACATTGAAACACAGGTTAGGCATCCAGTGACAGGTGAGACACATTCCAAACCCTTGGACAGTTCTTTGAGACATGCAAAATCCTCTCTCATAAAATAACCCACAGAGGAAGAGGTCAAGCAAAAAACATTGTAATTATGAATACCCAATTTTGTCTGGATCCAAACATGAGATGCATTTGAAAGTTCCAGAAAGGAAAGTATGGTATAGCACGAATAGTAATTAGGGTTAACCCGCTGCTACTCCCCACAAACTCATATATGGTCTACAAGAAAAGTAAGTTGAGAAAAAGGTTAACATTTATAATACTGACATGAAAATTAAACTGCAGAGTCCCAGGTATTACATTTTAACATTATTTTGAAGATTACAGTCGTGCATCAGTTTAGAGCAGATCTGTCTCACTTTAATAATCCAATGACCAATTTAATGTCTCCCAAAAAGTAGACTATTGAATCAAAAGGAAAAAATGATGAAAGATTAAAGCTATTTGAGTATCAACTGCAAACTATGCTTTCTGTTGAGACTGCAAATATTTACTCACAACAGATCAAGCTAGAACTGTCTGAAAATGGGTGGAGACACTGAAGTGATATCTGTATCATTTCTTAGAAATCAGGACAAGGACCCTATATTTTACAAAAGAAAAAAAATTAAGTGTGTGGAGGAAGGAGAGAAAATGACCCGTAGATATGTAGGAACATATATGGGCAAACCCTTAACAGGTGAAAGGCAGATTCTTCCACTGACATCTTGACTCTCTCACAAAATGGGTTGGTTGTATTGAATTTCATGTAAAATATACATCTTATAACATTTTGCCAATAGACCTCAGTTTTTAAAACATTTTGAAAAAGGTGGATTCATTGATTTAAAATGGTCTGGAGAACAAATGGCCAAATGAAGAAGTGATGTAAGTAAATGGAATTGCATCTACTGAGAGTGTGTATCCATCCTAATCTATCAAAAAACTTACAATTTTTAGAATGGTACAGTACAAAAATTTTCAGCATCCAGAATTCATTGAATCTGTTGTCTGTTACTAGAACTGTCCAAGTTTTGAGAGTAAATATTAGACGCAAATATCTATTAAAAATAGAAACATTAGATAACTGTCTGACCCCAGTTATAAAATACATAATAAAATAGGCACTTTAACTTTGTAGTCTTTGCATAGCTAATATAAAATGGGTGTTTCAAAGTTTTGAAGAGTTTTTGTGCAAAAAATCCCAAACAGAATGCAGTTAAAAACCACCACAAAACAACAAAAACCCTGGCTTGCAGAAATCATTTTTTTCCCCCACACAGAGTGAATAGTTATCAACAGAGGTCATCCTTAGTATGTCACAGAATAAATATTGCACACGCATTGGAGTATTCCTGCTGTAATTTGCCATTTTTAAAAAAAGTTGTTCTTAGAAATTCACAATTTGAGGATTACAAAAACCACTTCTAAGCAGAAGGGGGGAAAACTGGTACATCCTGTAGTAATAAGGTGTGTGCATACACACAGATCTAAGCACCAAAAGCACATGAAATAAATGCTTTCATTCAGCCTGCACAGCTTTGTATCTTTGAAGAGTCAATCAGCTACTGCTTTATACTAAACAAAATAAATCAAAAACATCAATTCATTTTAAAGACTTAGATCTAGAAATGAAAGCATTAGGTTTTTTAATAGCTGGCTTTACCTCCAGACCATATTTTGGCAGTTTTGATGAGCACAGACTTTACAGAAAAGAGTAACCAAGTCCAGATGGACTATAAAGGCAAATTTATGACCGTGTTGCTCAAGCACCTCTTTTTTCTTTTACATTAGACATGCTATATCAGATGCATATATTTGATGCTGCTTCCATTAACATGTGCAACCTCTTAATAAAATTGGAGCTTATGATGCAGGAAGTCTAGTATGTTGCCCTGGGAAGTAAGCAGATATTACAGGTGGATTTCCTTGCTTGGGTAACATAGTTCTTGATAACACTGGGGAAAAAAAAAATTGACCAGATGTTGCACTCTTTGTAAGGTGGTTAAATGTATATACAAACAACTATTCATAGTAAATTGTTTTGAAAACACAGTTTAATTTCACCATATAGTAAGATTCCTCCCCTGCTACCGTACCCCAACCTCAAAAAATCATCTTGTCTGATTCAACTACATACACAAGCAGATGCCCAATTTTTAGTATGGGGCTATTCACGTGCTTAAAAAGTTAGGTACCTGCTTAAGTATTTCGCTGAATCAGGACCTCACACTATAAACATTCCTGTGTAGGTTAACAGATTTGGCCAATAATATACTTTAAACTGTTCTATTCTAATAACATAAATTTGCCAACAGTAGCAATGGGCCTGAACCAAAACTCTAAAATGCCATTTCTATTCTTCTAGACTGACGAAGTTCAGATCAGAACTTACTAGTTCAGGTCCATCTCTAGAAGTAACTCCACCACATATTCATATTGTCTCTATTAAAATACTACTGTGTGTCAAACAGTGACACCTGAACTACCTCAGTATTCCTCTACACATCGAACAAGGAAACGACTGAAGTATCTTAAGATATCATGCTACATCAAATAGTGACTGTATAAATGGTGACCACTGTAACATGGTTTCAAATCACACACAGTTAAATACACAGCATATTATTACTGAACGTTTACATTACCGTAGCACCCAAGAGCCCTGAACTGCTGGCTAATTGGGTCAAACAAACAAATCACCTTTCAAAACAGTTGAACTCCATTAGATCATTTACCTGTACTTGCTACAGACAAAGGTTTTAGTCCTCTCAAAGGCAAGTTGACATCTTTCTTCAAATATTTCATATCTAAACCAGGTGGCTCACTGAAATATCAAAATGTGTTTGGGGAAAAGGTTATGCAAAAGGGAGAAAGCTGCCTGTAATTAATATCCTTTTAAAATTATATGGTCTCTTATGCCACCCCTCCTCGTCCCCAGTTTTCTAGTTATTAGCTTTTATTCTTAAAATGTGCAGAAGTAATATAGCACAATGTATTCCTGATAGCTGTATTTTTATTTATTTGGTTAAGAGAAGAGGTACGAAGTAATATGTAATAAATGCATACTGCAACCAACTTCAGTTGCAGAACAGTGGACTGTAAACAATAGGAATTATACAGTTCATTGTTTTCATTCTGCAGCTACTGAAACATTGCATCTAACATTGCACTCTGACTAGGAATCCTAAAAAGAATGATTTCTTAGCCTTAAACAGAGAGCTAACAGCACCCATCACCTTTTACAGGCTATGGCTAGTAACAAAAGGCTCAGTCAGGATAATTTTGTGTCATTTTCAAAGGCATGTTTCTATGTACAAAGATGTTACTGGCATTAATAATAAAATCAAAATATATATCAATCAATTTTAAATAAACAGTTAATTTATTAAACAAAATTTATAAAAAAGTAATTGCTTGGGGGGGGGGAGAAGCAGATTAAAAAACCAGAGCAGTTTTACCAAATACCTAACACCTATTAAATTTATTTCCATTGTCACAAGATTGCATCATTCAGAATTTTTCCCTCACCCTCTAAAAATACCATCTAACCACACTCACCACACAAAAAGCCACACAACACAACATATTTTTCCTGCTTATGAAGACTTACATTAGGGTCTGATAGTAAAAAGCACACCATTTGGTATTCACAAAAAGGGGAAATATTTGGAATTTACACTACAGCCGGAAGTACTTTTTGCAGCAGAAAGGAGACAGTCAGACACAGGAAATGTACGTCCAACAATCCTCATAGTGGATTATAATAGGCAATGAACTGACCTGATGAGCTAAAAATAAATAATGGATTCATGTAAAACTTAAGACATTTGTAACGGAGAAGGGGAAAAATAAAAACTGAGGCACCACACCATCTAGCACTTCAACACAAGATGAATCACTTGAAGCTTTCAAAACCAGCCAACCTACGCTGACGTAACTACCATTTAACTCAGTGGTAAAACTCCCACTGACTTCAATGGGAACAGAATCAGAACAATGCCAAGTGCTTTTGAAAAATCCCACCCTGGATCTATTTTTGTAGAGCCTTGAAAATGTTCTACACACAGAGGATCAAGTTGGCCGCTTACATGGCATATATTCTTTCTGCAAAAAGTAATGCATCAGTGCTCCTCTATTTTAATGAGCTGTGATATGGTGCTGGAGTCTAATGTGTTTCCATAAAGGCTTCTCTTATGCAAGTTATGATGGAGCAAGCAACTGATGATTTAAATAAATTTCCCTCTATATACTGCAGGATAAGAGGAACAAAGAGAAAAAAATTACTTGGAAAAATTACTGTAACAGCTCTTCTCTCATCCTCAAAGTGTCTCTCTCTCTCTCTTTGAAGCTTGGGTTTAGGTCAGATAATGGCTATAATCTTTTGAAACCAATGAAAAAATCATTTACTGTGGAGATGAATATCAGCTCTATTCTTGCCTCACAAAAAGTACAATACTGGAGTTCGATAAATAATATACACCACTAAAATATTCTGGCTGATGTCGCAGCCATTAGGTTCTTGCTTCCATTTTCTCTTCTCTTTCCAGAAAGGATTTTTGTTTGGTCTTTCTTGGAAGAGTCTTCTATTTGGAGCCGAGCTCTTCTCACCATTAGAAGAGAAGGTAGGAATGGTGGTCACTGACTGAAGATGGCTGCAGAGATGTCTGAACAGTTAGGTTCCACAGCCCACATCTCAGACAAGCAGCACAATCCCCTATATCCTCCTCCTGCTGCTTAGTTCGTGGTTTGCTTGGGCAACAACAACAAGGTGTGCTGGACTCTACCTTCAGGGAACTATAAGGAGGCTTCATCTTACTTTGGAAATAGTGTGCTATCTGAGGCAAAATACTTTCTAATCTTGTCTTTACTTTCCTTGCTCTTGACAGTTATATTCCTATTCATGAAGTTGTGGTGGTGTGTGCGAACAGGGATCTTGACTCCAAGGACAAACAAGCAAGCTCAGGTCAGCTGCCCACATACCAGATCATACTGAAGAGAATTAGAAGTTATTTGGAGAAGTGCCCAGGTGAAAATCTAATTAGCTGGCAACATTTTGAATTTAAGAAAGGCGTACAGTTCCATCAGAGGTTCTCAGTGGAAGTTCCTAAATGCCAGTCCTTGAACCAGTGTGCTTGGCCCCTAGTAGATACTAGGGAGAGAAAGTCCACTGCCAGGATTGGTGGACCTGAAGAGAGGGTTAAACAAAACAAACAAAAAGGTGAAAATAGACTTCTCTGCAGGGTTTAATTCTTTTCCAGATCTTCCCTGGCACGTTTGAACATTCTTCTGGCAAATAGATAGATGTCCCATGGATTCCTTGAAGGAAAGGGAGTCAAACAGCAGCCCATATAGCACTGCCTGAAATCTCAGACTGAAGTTACTTACAACACAGGAACAATTTGACATTAGCCAAATGTGTGATTTTTCATAAAAGCTTTTTACACACACACACACACACACACACACACACACACACACACACACACACACTTAAAAGTGAAAATAGGACTTGTGTAATCTGTCTTTAGAAGTTACCATAAAATGATGTAGTTTGTTATATCACTCAGCAAAAAAACAAGGAAAAAACACACCACAACTTACACATGGCCTGAGTTTGGGGGCACTAAAGGAGTGGAGGCTGGTGGACAAGGTCTTGTCTCATGTAATGGAGTGCTGGTTGAATTTGCTGATAAGTTGATGCGTACCTATACAATTTAGAGAGTGAAAAACAAAAACATTGGACAAGACTTGTGTGTGTTTATAAGGCTCCCATCACCATAGACAGCACACATTTTCGTCTCCCAAATAGAACACAAATCATCATTGTACCATTAAGCCATATTTTGTGATTTTTAAAGTCCTTTATTTTTTTAAAACATTACTTGGGAACATCAGGCCTAGACCTCTGCTGTACTATACTAGTTTTATGCTTGCATGACTCCATTGTCTTCAGTGAAAATACATGGCTCAACTGGTGAAGAGTCATGCCCACTGGCTTCTGGAGCCAGATTCTGCTTCCACTGACGCCAATGACAAAACTCTCATTGAATTCAAGAGGTGCAGGAGAAGGCCCCTAGTTTGTGTTCTTGAGAGGAAACTACATCTGTGAGGGAATGCCTGATGTACCCACTTTGGAACAGCATAATATCTGTATTATTGAATTTATTGCTGTAAGTGCAACCAGAGGCTTAGGCAATGGGCTAATTTTTAATACATTATGTGAATAATTAATCTAAAGGTAAACTTAATAAAAAGTTGTAGGGGATAAAGCTTTACTGAGGCAAGTTTGAGATTACCGCATTTTTTGAATGTTGCCTCACAATTGTCAATAGAAGCTTCAAATTAAACATATTTACATATTTTCTTATGCTACTTTTTTACAGTTAAATCTAAATTTATTGTTTTCATATTCTCCACCTATAGACCCAATTTTGATTTTTTTTAATTTCTGTTTTTCGTATCCTCCAACTATGTACTAAAAGAATTTTGGCTTCGAGTCTAACTCTACAAATGGGAGGTAGATCAAATGATCCACTTCGAAAAAAAAAGACTACTACATATCAAATGTTGCAATTGTAAGGTCCAATATAGTGCAGCTGGCTGAAGCCAGGAACAGATTCTTTATACTATTACAAGATTTGAGATCCCAGCTCTTTTGTGGGCTCGAGACATTTCTAGCTCTGATGAATTGTGAGATATCAGGCACAAGAATGGGTTTAGTCAGGCTTGAGCCATAGACTAGTGATAGTTTTGCTCAGGGAGGGAATAGAGAGAACATTTATAGTACCATTTCTTGCACCAGGTTTTTTTTTTTTTTTTTTTTTTTTTAAATTAACAAAATGCCAGACTGCTTAAAAGCTGCCCAGAGATTTGGAATGTAAGTAGTAGTCCCTAGCAGAAATGGATTAGTGGGCAGAGTGTAGGGAGGCAGTGAAAGTTACAAGATAAAGGCCATTTATTGTACAGTTTTAGAAAAATGAAAATAATGCTTTTTCAGATATATAATTGGGCTCATAGTTAATTTTTCCAGGAGGAACAAATAAGCAAAAATGGTTAAGAAAAACACTTCTCCCACCTTTCCTCCAAAACCATTTACCCAATTCCTCTCTTGTACTCTGTGCATAATCTTTCAAAAATGGTTAGTAATGTTTTCTTAACACGTGTCATTATGTTGTATTTATGACATAAGTCAAAAAACTATTGGACAGAGGGGAATACTTAGATAAGAGTATTGGCCATTTCAAAGTGTTCTATTTTTCAACATTTACATTAAGCACAGCTCTAGTTCTCTAACGCAGTTATTAGAGTCAAAACATTCCACGTTAACATTAATGTTCCGTTGTGCATTATCCAGAGGCAAATCACAATGGAGAATTAAGCTGTTCAAAACTAGGACACTTCAGCAGAATACATTATAGTGCAAAGGAGGTGAAAAACAATAAAGTATATATGCCTGCCTGTGGATTATATCTTGCAGCACTGGTGACCACACGTGAGACATTCATTCGCAGAGGAACAGAGCCTTTATAGTTATTAGAAAGGGAAGCAGTGCTAATTGGTGGAGGCATCACAGGGACAGAGAAAGGACTGTTACAAAGTAGAAGCTGAGGCTGTAAGGGAAACAAACAAAAATAAGTGGAAGAAAAGTCTGTTTAAAGTAAAATATGACAAAAGTAAACAGGCCTCCTGTAGGGAGCTGGTGTGGTTCCCTAGTGCTCCGGAGAGGGACGAGCTCCGCCGGACACCAGAGTAGGTGGAGCCAGGCACTCCAAGGCCGTTCCCCTTAGGGTCAGAGGCTGGACAGGAAGTATAAGAGCTCACTTGAGAGGCAGCCGCTGGAGAGGCCAGACGCCTTTGGCCCAGCTCCCGCAGGGGAGACTCCAGCGACCAGCGGCGGACTTGGAGACTGGCCTGACTTGCTGACACTCGACACGGACCAGCGTGTGGGAGTGTCGCTGAGCCTACCCCTTGCCAACTACCCCGAGGATCCAATGGTGATTGACTCCCTTGAGGACACCACCTTGACCCAGGTACCTCCAGAGGGGGACTTGGGAAGTAGCTCGGTGGCAGCCAACCCGAGTCTGGAACTCATGTCAGGGTGTTGTGGCCAGGATCTCCACTGACAGCAGCGGCCCTTTGGCCACCACTAGGGCCCCGGGCTGGGACGTAGTGGAATGAGAGGGTCTGTGTCCCCCCACAACCCAGTCTCCCCCTCTCTCAGGCTGCTTGGAACCTGAATCACATATTTACCTGTGTCTGCTCAACCCCTGCATGAGGGCCTGAGCCTTGGACTCTTTACTGCCCTGCCCCACCCCAGGGCCTGGGCTTATTACCACCTGTGCATGCTCAGCCCCCTGCCGAACGGCTTGTGCCTGAGGCCCAACTGATTCCCCAAGAGGCCGTGCAAGGACTAAGGGAGGCGGTGTGGTTCCCTGCCACCCAGGAGAGGGATGAGCCCTGGCTAACCTCTCTACACCTCCCAAATATTCTTAAGTTGTCTTGATATTTTTGTGATAGAACTACAAAAGTCTCAAGTATAGTAAGGCAGAAAGGTCAGTTTTACTCCAAAGGAGGAGGGGAAAAAAAAAAAAAAAAAAAAAAAAAAAAAAAAAACACACCACACACAAACCCTTCATTCACATATGTTTTTTAATGTCTAAGTATGTGCTAAGCAAGAAACATAACATAGGTCCATAGTACAAGCTTTGTTGCTAAGCAAAAGCTAAATAGAAAAAGAAACGCTAAGCAAACAGATTTGTGACAAATGTCCCTCTTTTCCCCTTACCTCAAAAAAGGTGCCCATCCTTTATTAATGTTTTCAAAGTGGAAAAGCCCCTTCCACTGTGCATCTTTTCCCCAATGGAGGGAACCAAAAGTTTTAGGAAAAAAGAGTCCCCTTCATAATACCATGGAAGCCTGCGGCAAGCAATAGCACTGCCACCCATAGGCCTCTTCTGATATAATGTTACCAGAGGTTAACTGAGTTTGAAAGTAGTTCCAAAACAGGGTATTTTTGAGGCCAGATGAAAGGATGTCAGTGACTGCACTTTTTTTTTTAAATAAAGAAAGTCTGGTCATTTGTAAGTTTAGTCTCAGCCTTTCACCATAACAAGACTTTTTTCCAAGTGCTCATTATGTCATGAGCACTTGGACATAGTGCATCCGACGAAGTGGGTATTCACCCACGAAAGCTCATGCTCCAAAACGTCTGTTAGTCTATAAGGTGCCACAGGACTCTCAGCTGCTTTTACAGATCTAGACTAACATGGCTACTCCTCTGATACTTGACATTATGTCATACTTTCTCCTTTGTGGATGGTAATCTGAACACCTTTATCTTCTGTAAAAAGTGAAAGCATTCAGTTAAAAATGTTGGTTAGTTAAAGAGCTTGTGTCAATCTTGTGTCTATTTTAACTGGGCTTCAGCCTTTTCTTGTGTTCTAATACTGTCTAATTTTTATTCAGCTTCCTGTCTTATCAGCTTTTCACAACTTTTAGTGAATCAGTCAAACATTATCCTATCCCAAATCACTTTGTTCAGGTCAGTAATTTCTCTGCCCTTAGCCAGGAACTTTAACTCTGTCTCAGATTACTCCATGGATTCAGCTGGAACCTGTGTTTAGTTTTAAAACGTAGGGAGTACTAACAATGGGTTAGCTTTTGCCGAGTTTCAAATCCTATTGTAAAATGCGTTTAGCTTTCTTTTCTCTTCAGCAGATCTATCCAAGTATTATAAATGTCTCTACTCCTCTTCTTCTCCAAAGAAGTATATAACAACATTTTTGCTCCTCAGCATTGAATTTTAGGAGACCCTTGAAGACGTGCTGACTATTTAAATTTCTTCCTCTCCCTAAGAATATTCATGCTTTTCCCATTTATACTAGACAGCCTTACCCCCACCTGTTTTTTGTTGTTGTTTTAAGGATGCACTGTTCTTACAGATTTTCTGAAACTATGAAAGTTAGACAACTCGGGTAAAATTTTGAAAAAAAAAAAAAAAGAGAGCCTAAACTGTATTAGGAGCCAAAGTTCCATTTTCAAAAGTGGGGTTTTGCTCTTAAGTTCCTAAGAACTCTTGAAAATTTTACCTTGCTTTAATGGACTGGTTTGGTTTCGTGACATAGTCTGTAGTTATCAGCTCTTTCCTAACATGTTATTTCTGTACAAGATTTAGAAAGCAAATCAAATAAAGTTTTTATAACTAAACCACCACACCCCGAACACTGTGATTTCACCCCTACCCCCGCCAACACCCAAAAAGTCCTACACAGTCAAACATGACTTGTTAGACTAACTATAATAGCATCATCTGGTGACTCCTAACATTATTATGGAAATGTTTGGGAATTTTACTCATTGCTAGGTTATTTTTATATACAACTGCCTATTAAGAAAATATTTATCACTTCTTTTCAGAGGCATCTCACTGCACACCCATCCTGCAAAGCATCTTAATCCATCTAGCACCATGAGTCTAATTTTCAAGAAAGTAAATTCTTGTCAACCAAAAAATGTTAAGTGGATAAAAGATAATTGAGCCATACAGCTGTATTTGTCATCAAGAGAACAGCTTGAAGAATTTTACCCAAATGATTTTCCTGCAAATATTTTGACAGTAGTGATCTAGCTAGAGAGATAGACAGATTCATAAACTGCAATTTAATTTCTTCAATTCAGATCCAGGGTGATTGTAATATTGAAATCCTTAGTAAAAAGAACCCATTACGACAACTATTCCTTAGGTTGTTCTTTGACAAAAAATTAGTTCACTTGGCTCCTGACCAATGAAAACCCCAGCCATCTTCTTGGATTCCGCAGCAGTGGAGTCAGTTCACTATTCCTAAAGGGATAACAATCCCACTCTGATGGTTGTAGAATACCAAATTAAGTATAGATCTCTGTAAATAGCATTCCCAACTGAAAGCTTGCCATCTAGGGACTCAGTAAATTCAGAGAATCCCTAGAGTTGGGTCCTTCACCTCCCATCTGTCAGCCAGCAAATTAGGAATAGAGAAGAATTTTAAAATGACAGCAGAGCCAAAGTATCTGTCTCTCACTACTCTGGAAATGGAGGGGATTTAAAATCTGCATGATCCCACTTCCTTAGAACAAATCAACAAATTAAAAAGCCAAATAGGACTGAAGAAAATGGGAGAAATCCCTTCAAAGCAGATGGATTGTTGGAGCAGCTCCTAAAGGGTTTTGTTATAAATTAAAGTGATATTTGAGGAAGTCTCCTCATCCATCAATTTTTTTTAAACTGACACAAAAAATCCTAACCAACCAACCTGTCCATTTACTAGAATTGTAAGGTGAAGTGACTCTTCTGAACAGTCTGACATTAGCGAGTGGTGAGCTAAAGATATGCAGGAGAAGTTTCAGACTAGCTTGAGTGTTTTTGAGAAACAGAGCTGGAAATTGAAATAGCTCGCTCTTAGTAAAAAGTGGTTACACCATGCCTGGACACAATTTCTTTCTACAATCTGGCTCCACTGTATTGCATTTATAATAGCCACAATATTACTTTTGCCATTTAAAAGAAAAAAATTGTCTTCACAAATGATTTTCAAGCTGAACTCTGAAGGCAACAGTTTTTAAATTTACACATTATTTCTGAGGCAATTTAAAAGTTGGAGCCAAACTTATGTCAGCCATCTAACAAAGCACAGTGCCTCTACTATTTCAGCTGTGTACCACTCACTCATTAATGATTTGTCAGCTGGATGCAGAGACTGAGAGAGTGTAACCAGCCCTTAGAATTAACAATCATATTGATTTTCCTTTTTTTACACTTGTTAGAAGCCATCTTCCAGATGGTCCTGAAAGAAGTGAAATGCTTGTTAAGTGTCCTCCTGGTCTAATTTTCCATAGTACATCAGTCTATTTCTTCACTGCTGCATTTTTCACTGAGCCACTGGGATGCATTTTCACCTCTGTACCACCTGTCAATATCATCTTAAGATTTTTTTCTTCTGCTCCGAATATCATCCACAGCTTCAGTTTAGTGCCATCTGTTATACACCTCAGAATTCCTGAACAACAACAGCTCTTTTCTTCAGACAAGTATCATTGGGATATATATAAATCCCCTACTGTGTTTGTATAATTTGGAAAGCACTAAACAACCTCAGACTTCATTTAATGTTTCTCCATTGACTATTTTTACTTACAATTCTTAATCCTTTGTTTGCATGAGCTAACATGTACTGGATAGAGGCTACGTATCTTTTCCTGCTGATTCTGAAGTGATAAAACATCAGGAAGAAACTGCATGAAGATAACACACTAAATTTTCTGCGCTGCTGGCAATTTCCATTGTCCAGATGTATACCAGTAATGGACACCTGTCTGGAAAAAACTCTGTCCTGGGTTCAATAGTCTCACAGACAAGATAATGACTGTTTCTAATATGGCAGTACATCTTCTGAATGAAGAGGAGGCCAGCCAATTTATTATTTCCTCCTGTGTCCATTGAAACTATATAAAGTGTACCCATTGTATAATTTTGGCCACTCTGAGAGGGGGTAACCAGTTCAGCCATATCCCTCAGGTTAAGTGTAGGAACTTGCTCTCACTCTACCAGAATCCTTTAAAATGGAAGAAATTTCACATGCGACCACTGCACATTTTGTTTTTCCCTCCCAGTCAGATCTCAACCATCAACCATGCTCACCTGAACCCCAAGGGATAGATGCTCAGCACAGCTGACAAAGGTAGGTGTGTGAAAAGATAGGGAACAGAGTGGGCATAAAGTTAATATGGGGGGAGGGGAAGAGGAGGAGGAAGAGAGAGGCCAAGAAACTGCCCTAACCTATGCTAGGTACTGTTTAAAAGCTGCTTTAAATGGCTAGCACTGGAAATCAAGAAGAGCACTGTATACTCCACTCAACCCCCAACAAATCCTCTTTGTGACTCAGAAGAAATCCTCAGCTGCCCTCAGAGCAGTTTATAGTGGCTTTGTGCTGTTGAGAAAATGCAAAACAAACAGCTACAGGCAAGACCAAAAATCTTGCCCCAGGAGTGAGAGATGGGTATGTTTAGAACTGTGTGGCTTTGTTCAGTTTTCATTCAGATCTGAGACTTACTGTGGTTTTGTGCATATAAATAATCAAAAAGATTTCCCCAACCATAATTCAGTGTAATACAGCACAAATACTTACCAGGCCATACTGCAAGGCTGCTGAATTGGTGGCACTTCCAGCACATGGCATATCACTGTGACCTGATGCCCCATGCATTGATGCAATTTTATTCTCATTCAGTTGTTTATTTAGCCAGGAAATTACTACAAGGAGAAAGAAATGCATGAAATTAACGTTCAGCTCCACATAAAATGTAACAGATTTCTGATTTGTCTCATACTCTAATATACTTGCCTGTATTTTTGTAACTGAGGACTAAAGATAGGACAATGAATTAATGCCTTAACTTTGAGGACACATGCAAGCAAGGCCAACTGACCTAATTTCAATATACTGTAAATGGAATTACACTAATTATACAGCATATGTATTTTCAGAAAGCCAACAGTAATCAAAATGCATTGGTCACAACATCTATCATATTGTATATTAAACATGCACAAGTTATTTACAATATTAAGTGCTGAATTTAGATTGATTGAAAGAAGTCAATTAAATGAAGCTCTAGGGATTAACACCACATATAATGGGGATGCAATTGAACCCCATCTTGCAGTGCTGAGCACTGAGCGTGAGGTGGCAAACACCTTCAACTCCCATTGAAGACAATGTTCTTTGTTTCCTGGTAGCTAGGTCTTGGACAGGGTTGGAGTGGCAGAGTTGTTATTCAACCATCATTAATGTGACTTTGCACATATCTATAAGTTTTATTAATTGTAATAGCCTTTATTGCCTCTCCCACATAGCTATATACTATAATAGTCTTACAATAAAAATTTTGTACCAAATTCTGATCTCAGTTACTCTACTGACTTAACAAATCAGAACTTCACTGATGCCTCGATATGCACACAGAGAAATTCAATACCCACCTTTTCCAGTTCAAAGATCAAACTTTGCCCTTGAAATTGGTTTCAATTCATAACAGAGTGGAGAAGTAGCAAAACTAAAGTGCCCATGGAATATAAAAATGTTCTTAATAAGGCACAGGTTTTAGTTCGATAGTTTACATCATCATTCTAAAGGGTGCCTTTACTCTCCTTACCATTCTCATTAGTTTTCAGCAGCTGTTTGCTTTCTTCCAATTTCTGATCAGTGATGTCCAGCTGCTCTTGCAACTTCAAGACCTGAGAACAGTAATGAAATTATAGTATATAATTCATTAGTCTGAGCAATCTAGTCTTCAAAAGATTTTTTTTTTAAGTTTAAAAAACTGGTACAATTCTTCCTTATTTAGCAACACGATCAATACCAACCTTTCTATTCTTACTTTTTCCCCATAACAATCATTATGATACTAATAACACACTGACAATTACAAGGGTTGGGGAGAGTCAGGTTATCAACCTGCCTTCCAGGAGATTGTGGTAAAGCTTGCACACTGTACGTAAACATTAAATATTTGTATTACTCTGTACTTTTCCATGCAAAATATATATACACACACACAGACATTTACCTCTTCCTCTTTTTGTTGAAGGGCTTGTTTCACATTATTAAGCTCCAATCTCTCCTTTAGAACGGTTTGCTCTTTTTCTCCTAATATTTTTTCTTGTTGCAATGTCACTGCATTTTTTAACTTCATCTTCTCCATTAGTTTCTTCATCTCTCCCTGGAGCTTTTTGATAATTTCATTACCCTACTCACACCCAAAAGTAAAAAAAAAGAACACAACACAAGTGAAAAACCTGCCCCATACATTAAAATTTAATAAATGCTCACAAGTGTCTTACTTTCAGAAGTTCCTCAGAAATAGACTTCACGGTGGTTTCAAATTTTCCAATTTGAAGCTGTTTCATTTCCAGAGATTCTTCCAACTTTTTCTGAAAGATAGTTTTGTATTCGTGACAGGACAATGTCAATATAACAAACGCTGAAATGTAGTGGTGCTGGTGACTGCAAGATTCCAGGGATTAGTAATGGGAGAGTGTGTGCATTTTATTTCTAGGTCACCAATTGAAATTAGTCCTGTTCAGTGGCAACCCATGACAGCCTGTGAAGGAGATCTAGTTAACATAGGTGCCAACTCTGTGGGTGGTACGGGGCTGGAGCACCAAAGGAAAAAAAAAATTGTGGATGCTTAGCATCCATCGGCAGACCCTCTCCCTCCCTCCCAGTGCCTCCCATCCACCGAGGATGAGCTGTTCAGCAGCGGGCAGGAGAAGGAGAGGATCAGGGGCAGGAAGAGGTGGAGCGAGGGTGGGCCGCACTTGGGGGCAGGGACAGGAAATGGTGTGGGGGTGGGACCTCGGAGGAAGAGTAGGGGCAGGGGCAGGGGCAGGGGCAGGGGCAGGAAGTGGAGTAGGGGGTCAAGCACTCTGAGATTAGAAAGTCGGTGCCTTTGCTGGTTAAAAAAAGTGTGTGTAAAAAAAAAAAAGTGTGTGTGTGGGGATCATCTGAAGGCTGTCCTGATAGGCCTAGTGGAGAACTGTCCCTCTCAGAAAGTACCATCACAATTGTCATCCTTGCTGGCAGATGTAGAAAGAGACCAGAGGTTGCACTTGTGAGGGAGAGTCACTTTAGAGTAGATCTTCCATCTCAATGTTAATGTACGCAAGCAGGGCAGCATGGGGAAATGTACGCTGCTGCTGCCTGGTCTGTAAATACAACTTCCGTTTCCAAGACTATGAATTCTTTCATGAGCACTGAATACATTAATGTATTGTGTTAAAAAGTACAATTAAACAAACCAATTTGACTGTAGCCATGTTGGACTGTTTCAAATTTAAAGGAAACTGTGTTTAAAAACAAAGTTAATTGGTGGCAGCCGAGCAGGAAGAAGAACATTATATCTATGTATATATACACGGGCCTGGTCTACACTAGAGCATTAGGTCAACATAAGACAGCTTACATTGACCTATTTATGTCAGCGTACACACTGCAGCCTTGCTCCCACTGATGTAAGTGCCCTACTACACCAACATAATTCCACCCATGAGAGGCAAAGGGCCTATGTTGGTGTAGTTAGGGCGAAGAAGTGCATTACTTACATCTATTAGCTATCATTCTTGTAAATTTCATGGCTCCCCCTCACCCCAGAAACAGGGCAGCCATTCTAGGCATCTCAGCCCCCCACTGGGAGCACCCGGTGGGGAGCTCCATGCTCAGAGTCTGGGTTGGTGACAGCCCAGATGCCCCCCATGCCCCTGGCTCCCCACACTGGGAGCACAGAGCTGAAAAGCCTGGTGCAGCTGCCCCACTCCCAACAGGGAGCCAAGAAGCCCAGTGAGGAGCAGGGAGCCAGGCTACCAGCAGGGATCTGCACACAGAGCAGACAGCCCTGACACTCAGCCCCCCACACTGCCCCTCTTCAGTCGGTGAGAGTGCTCCTAGTGAGGATGTGCACCACTGACAGAAGAAGGGCGGTGTGGACATGAACCACCTCAGCAGTTACTGTGGTTGACCCAACATAGGTCAGCTTAAGTTTAGTGTGAATGTGCCAACATACACACCCTGACAAAATAAGACCTTTGTTTTAAGCCATAATCCTCACATTAACACCACATCATTTCAAAACTGGTTTACTTCCCAAAGGAATATTTAAAAAAAAAAAATCTTCAAGATGTGCATGTTTTACACCTCTAGGGAACATCTTTCAAGCAATGAGTTGCTATTGCCAACCTTGTGTTCTTGTGCACTTTCACAGACATCTGTGCTTCTTATTACTACTTGCTCTTTATCCTTCACTTCTTGTTCTAGGACTGCAATGCGTGTTCTTAACTGGTTTAGTAGTTTCTCCTTTTCATGGCACTCTGTGTCAAGAGTTGAATTTTCTCTTTGAAGGGACAGAACTTCTTGTTTTTCCCTCTGATACTCCTATCAAATGAAGATTCAGGGGAAAAATAGAAGAAAAACAATAAGTCTTTACATTAAAGTGTTAGGGAAGAATTTTAGAATGAGTAGCTGAGCAGTTCTCTGAGGACTGGAGAACTGTAGATGAAAAACGAATGAAAAATTATGAGTTTGGTCAGCTCTATCCAAGGAATTAGCCCTTTAGACAGACTCACCTTCATTATATTTCTATTCTTCTCTAGCCAAAATTTTCCTCAGAGGCTATTAGCTTCTCTGCAAATAACTCTGGTCCAGTGCAGAGCCTCACAAAATCCTCCTTACACTTTTATGATAACATAGTTCAATTGTAAATGTTTCTGAGGCAAGGACAGTGTTTTCTTGTATGTTTGTACAGCACTCAGCATGCTTTAGTGCTAGCCAATTAATACCAATAATTAAACAGTTATACAGATGCAGTAATAATAAAGATGCAAGAATAATTTAATGAGCCTCACCTAACTACATGGATTTTGTCTTTGAAAGTGAACACCTGAGTGTCAATGCTTCAAGCAAATTACAGTTACTATAGTTTTGATTTCATTTGTCTCTGGAATTTGTGATCGTATTTTACACAATAATAGAACTCAAAATGGCTAGTAGATTCTTAAGCAAACTTTTACAAAAAGTACCATTTGGCCTTGCCTCAAAAGCAATACTACCTAGTCCTTGCAACATCTCTGTGTGAACAAGTGACAACTCTAAAATTCTATTCACAAGACAAGGAAAGACACAAAATACCGCACCAGGAACATACCAATATTGCTACTGTGTAATAGAGACCATTATCATAGAGTAGAGGTCAGAGAAAATTGCACACAAACAGTTCACAGGGCAGTTTTGTTTGTGTTTTCCTGCTGTTACTATACCTTATTCTAAAAAAAAAACAATTTTATTCATTAGTCTCCTTTTATTATGGAGTAACTTGTTCATTTTATGGATGTATTGTGTTATGCAAATGGGGCGGGGAGAAGTTCATCTGTACTGATTTCAGAATAATTCTCATCCATCTTGTCAATGCCTTTGGTTAGGCCACCTCCTTCTACACACAAATGTTTGTGAAAATAAAAAATAAAATCTAATCCTCTTACTAACTTCAAACAAAGTCAGTCTGTGGTCAATTAAAATAGAATTGAAGAGGAATAACTGTACATATGGCATGTATAATAACTAAAGAGACAACATCTTGTTCAATTCACTGTAATGGAAGCCTACCACCAGTGCTAATGGTATATAATAAAAGTACTACATAAAATAATTTGATTAAACAGCAGGTAAAAAATGTGGTGCCTCAAACAGTGTCATGTCACTTTAATAACTTTTCATTATAATTAGAAGATGATGGTATTATCTATAAATCTGTTACTGTAATAAAGAACAGCAGATTTAGACAGACAATCAAGATTGTACCATGTATGGTTTAGTGATCACGCATGTTGTAATAAAGATTTGCAATTTAGATTTGAATAGACTATACCTATGCAAAAAATGATTATTGCTGAATAGATTCCAAGATATTTGCCAGGCCTTAAAAGAAAATCCCAATGCCAGCTGCTGAGAAGGTGTTCACACAGGCAAGTTTCTCTCTATTTCTTCCCTATCCATTTCAAATAGAAGTTTCTAGAAACAATGCCAGAGAAATGGGGAAGATAACTCATTTTCCTGCTACTGCCTATAATTCAGACACACAATGTCAGTCTGACTATCTTGCCTAACAATATGGCTGACCAGGGCACTGCTACATGACAGGTAATACTGCATGCAAACACTGAATTCAGTATTAATTCAGAATTTTGATAGACACTTTACAGAACAAATCCAGTGATTATAAGCTCTTGGGCAGGGATCAAACTAATTTTAAATAGTAGCAGGATAGATTTTATTTAGATTTTTTAAATGTTTTTGCCACGGACTATGAAGCATGAAAGAAGTTTAATAGTTTCCTCCTCCCTCATGTCTTGTTTTTTTGGGGGGGCACCCAAATAGTTTGCCAGGTCATATCTGAAAGTTTTGTTGAGAAGAACTAAAAATTAAACTTTAAGTCAGCTGGAAACCATCTCTTTTAACATCAGGGTACCAGAGATCACGCTCAGGGGAATTCCTTTTGCAAAGTTAGCAGTGACACTATCAGGGTCTGCAAGGTCCACAAAACATTAATGATTGTTCATTCCCTTCCACAAAAAAAACACAACACATATTAACTAACTCTTATCTGCCATGCTCACACCTTACTGCACATTAATATGAATGAACTACATAATTTCAGTTTATCAACAATGTAACCACATGTCACTGAAACAACAGGGTTGTCCTTACTTTCAGGATCTTTCACAATGTTCTTGTTCTGTATTACAAGAACACCATGTTTTCTCAAGCTTTTTTGTAAATGTCAGCAAAAGGGCCAGCTGACAAGCTATTGACCAGCTCAACTGACAGAAAGCAGGTTGGGTAGATACATGTGCACTTCAGGAACGATCTCCTCTCTCACATGACAGCATTGCAGCCCTGCTCTACATGAAGCCTTTCATTAACTAACCCTTAAACTCCTCAAACCAACCCTCACCTCATGCAAACTCAGATCCACAGAGTCCAAGGCTCTGGGCGCTGCTTTATTAGGTAAGCCTACAAGCAGCCACTGCAGTTTATTTTCTAGGGTGGAAACCCTGACCCCTCTCTCAATAAACAATTTTTGTCATCCCTTTGGTACCCCATCCAGGGGCTTTTGTCACTGAAGTATGTGCTCTGGCCCACAGTTATTACCAAGTTAATAGGCAACATCTTCAGATTTATTATTATTATTGAATGAACACTTCATTCTCACTACCTTTCTCGCTGGCTGGCGAATGCCTCTGAACTATCCATTTATATACAGTAACTCCGTTTAATGTAGTTATGTTTCTGAAAAATTCGATTTTAAGCAAAACGATGTTAAGCAAATCCAATTGCCCCATAAGAATTAATGTAAATGGGGAGAGGGGATTAGGAAATTTTTTTACACGAGACAAAAAAAAAAAAAACAACTAAATACACACATACACCTTGTATAAATTTTAAACAATTTAAAACTGTACACAGTGATAAAAAAAATAAAAAATAAATAAAAAATTGATGATTGTGAAGCTTGGTCAAGGTGATGAAGTTAGAGGATAGAAAAGGGTGGGATATTTCCCAGGGAATGCCTTGCTGCTAAATGATCAACTAGCGTTGGGATGAGCCCTCAAGGGTTAACACATGGTTGTTAATGTAGCCTCACACTCTACAAGGCAGCACGAATGGAGGGAGGGGAGACAGCATGGCAGACAGAGACAGACACACACCCTGTGTATGCGAGGGGGAAGGAGAGAGATGTGCACTGCCCCTTTAAGTACGCCGACACCACTCTAAGTACATTGCCTTTAAAAAGATCAGGAAGTTGAGACAGCAGCTGTGGCCAGCAAGTTCTCTCCATCCTGAGCCCTGTCCTGTCCCCACCCTGCTCTATATGGAGAAGTGGTAAGTGGGGGGCGGGGCAGGAGTACGGGGGACATCCTGACATTAGCCCCCTCTCCCCACCCAGCACAGCAAGCAAGAGGCTCCCAGGAGCAGCTCCAAGGCAGAGGGCAGGAGCAGCACATGGCAGTGGCGGGGAGAGATAGTTGAACTGCCAGCACTAGTAGCCTGCTGAGCAGCTGCTGCACAGGGAACTTAGGGGAGTGGGGAGCTGATGGAGGGCTCCTGATCCACCCTGGTTCCAAGCCCCCACTAGCTAGCTCCAACAGGCTGCTTTTCCTGCAAGCAGTGGACAAAGCAGGCGGCTGCCAAACAATGTTATAAGGGAGTATTGCACAACTTTAAACGGAGTATGTCCCCTAACTGATCATCAACATAAACAATGAAACAACATTAACCGGGACAACTTAAGTGAGGAGTTACTGTACACACATGGCAAGCATGACTCCTACAGCATAAGACCCTGTCTTCACCCTTTCATCTCAATCTCTCCCCCATCCTTCAATAAAGGTGTTAGAAACATAGCTTATATGGCAACACAGAAAAAACTTTAAACATTTCTTATATGGGTTTTATCTTGATAAATGTTTTTCTAAAATATAGCAAGATGAAGATTAGAGAAGACAAGCTGTTTGATTTATAACCCAGTTCCAAAAAAGAAAGATTACTGTCTGATTTGCAAGAATGATACTGGTCATAAATTGTTCAAGATTAATTTTCATCTTGCTGATTGATGGATAAATGTTGAACTAATTGTTGGAAGAGCCCTAGCAATCAGCTGTTTTTATAGAATGTGTGTGTGTGTGTCAAGTTTTCTGTAAACTGGTGACATCCCTAGACTTTCACCTGGGTAAGGCTGTCAGCTTCCTCAAGGTTGTCTCATGTACCTGGCTTTTTGATATTTTTCAGGGGTCACAGACTTACAGTGTCTGCAGCATGTAAACCACTGAATACTTTTTAAATTGCTAATTTAAAATGGGACTTTTCACAAAACTGATGCTAAACTAAGGATGATGTGTTGTAGAAGTGTCAGTCCCAGGATATGAGAGAGACAAGATGGGCAAGGTAATTTTTTTTCTGGGACCAACTTCTGCTGGTAAGAGAGATAAACTTTCCAGTTTATATAGAGTTCTTCTTCTTATTGTCACCTGAAGGAGGGAGGAAAAGATTAGCCAGCACATAAGAACTGAAATTTTAAGAAGAAACCTTTATAACTGGCACTGATGTGTTTCAAACATTAGATAATAATTTGTTTTCTGTATTAAGACATTTAACCAACTCCAAATTACAGATTTGATTGACTTTGTTTAATAATCCCAACTAAAAGAATTTTATCAAACAGACAGCCACATTCCTAGGGTCTTCTTTAGAATTTATAAGAGCTGATTATTTTGGTATTAAATTTGATGATCTAACTCAAATTCAATGATACTACTAAAGGTTTTGATATGACTTATTTTTAGTTGAATAGTAGTAAGACTATATTAGCTTTGGTGATATGTTCTCTTGATTTGATTTTAATTTATATAAAAACAAACAAACAGTCACATGCCTTCAATAAGCATTTTGGGTCCAGAACCTTTGAGGACCTAGGTCAACCTAAAAGCCTCTCGCACTCATTAGCCTTTGGTTCCCACAAATGCGTCATCTCCCTCCTTCCTTAATTAAGAGCAATCTCTTCCTTAAATTAAAATTGTATTTAATATGTGAGGTTAGATGAAGCAAAAGCACAGAAAGAGGAGCAAATGTTTAGGCAAATAGCTTTGATATAGGGATGGGGCATTCTGAGGGCAATAGCCAGTTACCATGCAGGGGTTTGTTTCTGAATAACCTTACAGCAATTATCCAGCTATACAGTGCTTATGCAAATAGATTTTCCTGAGCCAGAGTGCAAGGATTTGCAAAATAGAAATAAACATACAATTATGGTCAATAATTACACAGCAGCTACATGTTTGAGTTGGAGGAAACATTTCAGTACAGACTGTATTTAGAGTCAGAACGGCTTATGCAGCAATTTTACATGCTTTATTTATTCTCCCCACCTCCTTATACACACAAAAGGTCTTGTAGAGCTCCCAGAACTACTCTGGAGCAAGCTTTAACAATATGTTAAGGTTGGGATATCCCATCCTAAGTATATCAAAATAAGGGGCCAGATCCTTAGCTGGTGTGAACTGGCAGAGCTCCAACGACTAAAGCGAAGCTATGCCGATTTACATCAGCTAAATATCCGACACAAAAAAAGAGACTTCAATTTACTAGTATTCATTAGATGAATTGATTTTTAAGAGGCAAAAAATGTTACCAGTAACACAAAACTTTTAATTCCGCAATAAGCATACTATTTATTATACTAGCTTTACTATACCTCTTCAAGTCCTGCAAATTTGGATTTCAGCTCCCTTACAGAAGATTCAGACTTGTATTTTTTCTCTGTGAGATCTTTATTAACAGTTTCAAATTCAGATACTCTGGTTTCTAAGTGACGCTCTTTTCTGTTGAAAGTTGCTTCCATCTCTTTCTTTTGCTGTTCATGCTGAAGCTGGTACTGTGCTTGAACCTTAAGCAGGAAGACAAGGATGTTAATCATGCATATATACAGCACATAGACAAACATCTGAGTTTACACACAGATATAATAATTTAAAATTCAATTAAATACAGTTAAAGAAAAAAGGCACACTAGGCTCACAAGAGATACAGACAATATTAAAACTCTACATTTACACATTCCCCCTTCACTGTAGAATGCAGGGAGTCTCTTTTTTAGAAGAAGCTATTAGATAAGGGACTATTTACTTCAACAGATTGCCAAGAAGTACTCTTGCATATCTATGCTATAGATATGAAGTATTCAATCTACAGGTTATTCTGGTGCTGCTCTACCTGAGCCAGATGCCTATATTTCTTCTTACCCGTAGCACTTTCTCCTTTTCTGCTGTGATTTCTTGGGAGTACTTGTTAGTCAATGAAGTGGTCTGCGATGTCCATTCATTTTGCAGTTTATCCAGTTCCTTACTTTTTTCTGCCAAAGCCTGAAAATATTACATGCTGATTTCTGTTTGCATAGCAGTTACATTTTTTTTTTAAAGTCAATTTGGTATAGATTTAGCACCACACTTTCAGGATTTGGTTTGGTTTTTTAAAAATAAAGGCTGCTTCCTACCTGCTGTGTTACTGTTAGTCTTTTCGAAAGTCCCTCGTCTGATCTGTGTAGCTTATCTTCCAACATAATGTTTTCCATCTAGTAAAAGACACCAAACCCCACAAACTATATTATAAATAATTAAGCAGCCCATGCTAAAATTACAGATTTTTCCTTTATAATAAGAACCTTTACCAATATGTAAAATGACACTGATAGTAATAATATGGGTGACAGTATAAAATAATTAGGAGGTCTCCTTCCAAACCACTAGCAAAATTAAAAAAAGTTATAATTCATTACACTTTCTACACAGCAAATATTGTAATATGTCAGTAAGTTATATGATTGAGGAAGCAGGAATGGAGGAAAGAAGTTTGCTCACAATATTGTAATGTATTTGGTTTTAAAAGGAAGATCTCTAAAGCACTTAAATATTTTTTATTTTCCAGGCAAATTTGCTGGTCTTGTGTATTTATTTCTCTGTTTCTTCTAGAAACAGAAGACTTTTGCCTAACTTCAAACCCACTTGTTCATCACAGTTTGAAACCTAGACTCAGCTGTTATTGGAGTCACACTCCACTTAAGAGATTTTAAAATAGCAGATGGGTGGGGGGAAATATTCTTACGAAGCAAACAGCATATACTCCATCTGCCAGGGACCTACTTGTGCCAGCCTAGATTTAGAGAGGAGGGAATTCTTTCCCATAGCACAAACTTCCCTTTAGATACAAAATTATCCTCACTGGGAGTTGAGGGAGATTCATTAGTTTAAAATCCAGGAAGGAGTTTTGAACTAATTATAGGTTTAACACATTCAGCATCTCTAGTTTTTCCCTCTCATAGTATAGTTTTCAAACCACTGCAGTCTAGTTATACCAGGCAGGCCCATTAAATGGAAACTTTCTAATGTTATCGCTTATTATTTTCAAGCATAAATATACAAGATAAAAACTTGTATTTATACACACACACACACACACACACACCCCTCTCTACCCTGATATAACGCGGTCCTCGGGAGACAAAAAAAAGTCTCACTGTGTTATAGGTGAGATCACGTTATATCTAACTTGCTTTGCCCCCACTTCCTTGTTCCTTGACCACCCCCTCCAGAGACCCTCAACCCTAATCACGCCCAGGACCCCACCCCCTACCTGCTCCAACCCCTATCCACTCACCTGCCCCTGACAGGCACTCACCGGCGGCAGCAGGAAGCGGAGCAGCCCAGCCCCAGCCCACTCCACTCCACCACTTCTCAGCTGCGGTGCTCCACTTCCCACTGCCGGTGAGTGCAGGGAGGTTGGGGAAAAGATGCCCCCCCACACTCACCTGCGGTGGGAAGCGGAGCGACGCGGCCCCAGCATGCTCCGCTTTCCTTGCCCTGGCCCCAGTTGTGTCACCTGCAGCAGGAAGCTGAGCACCATGGCTGGGAGGTGGCGGAATGGAGCGAGCTAGGGCTGAGTCGCTCTGCTTCCCGCCACAGGTGAGTGTGGAGGGCATCCTTTCCCCCCCAACCTCCCCGCACTCACCGGCGGTGGGAAGTGGAGCAGCCCAGCCCCAGCCAGCTCCACTCTGCCAGCTCCCAGCCACGGCGCTCCACTTCCCACCGGGCAGGCGAGTGCAGGAACTTTCCCCCGCCACCCCCCAGCGACACAGCTGGGGCCGAGGCAAGGAAAGTGGAATGGGATGGGGCTGCGTCACTCTGCCTCCCACCACAGGTGAGTGCGGAGAGGTTGGGGAAAGGACACTCCCCATACTCACCTGTGGCAGGAAGCAGAGTGCTGCGGCTGGGAGCTGGTGGAGTGGAGCGGGCTGGGGCCAGGCTGCTCTGCTTCTGCCACTGCTGGTGAGTACGGGGTGGGGATTCCTTCCCCCACACCCCTTCTCCTGAAGGACACGGCTGGGGCTGGGGCTGGGGCGAGGAAAGCAGAACGGGCTGCTTCCAGCCCCCCCGCTAGTCTCCCAGGCCACTCTGGGGCTGCAGGGCCCCCAAAAGTGCCCTCCCCCAGCTCCTGTCCCCTGGATCTTGGGGTGGGGAGGAAAGAGCCCCTGACTGCCCCCAAGACTTTCTGCCCCTTATTGAGCCCCTTGGCTCTGGCCTGGCCCAGCACCCTTAACACACTGCTCAGAGCAGCGTGTCAGAGCTTTACCGCCTTGGATGAGAACCTGCCTTATAATCAAGTCACGTTATATTGGGGTAAAGATGTACATCTAAGACACTGGGCCCAATTTTCATCTAATGTAAACTGGTAAAAAGCACCTCTCTTGAAGTCACTTGAGTTAGCCTCAGAGGGGTAGCCATGTTAGTCTGGATCTGTAAAAAGCAACAAAGAGTCCTGTGACACCTTTTAAGACTAACTGATATATTGGAGCTTAAGCTTTCGTGGGTGAATATCCACTTGCATCTGACGAAGTGGGTATTCACCCACGAAAGCTTAAGCTCCAATATATCAGTTAGTCTTAAAAGGTGCCACAGGACTCTTTGTCGAGTTAGCCTGATTCTCATCTTGGGTGTTACTGCTTATACATATGGTACATGCATACAACACCAGCTTAGCAATAAGAGATAGCCAATGTACTAATCATATGCTTTAAATATCCTTCTAATTTGGTGCTTGATCTTGGAATTGGATTTGCATGTGTGGACCACTACCCCCCCCCCCCGGGAAACCCATTCAAGTCAATTGGGCTCTACATGGAAGGATGGACCTTCATGGATCATACCAAGTTCAAGGCTTATCTTGTTCTATCTGATCTATTAAGGTTTTAATTGATAGTACTTGTGTTATTTCTTAATAAAAGAAAGACTTAAAACTAACCTTTAAATTTTTAATGCAGATGGCAAGATATTTCTTGATGTCACTGTCACTTCCTGCCAAAAGCTTTAGAGACAAGTGAGTGAGATGTTTGAATGGATTTGTTTCTACTACATTTAAATATGCAGGCATGCAATCCAATGCTGGGGAAGATGTTACAAGTTGAATTAAAAACCTATAAATATATCAACAAAAGGCAAGTATTAAAAACAGTCTCTTGAATCAAAAAGGTTATAGCCCTTTAAACTTCACTGACTTCCTGGGCTTCTCCCACTATTATTTTATAGAAACACTGAGACATCTGTGAATTCAACCAAGAACCTCCTCTTGACCAGCTCTGAACAGGGTGGCCATCAGAATGGACAGTCACATCAATTCGGAAAATTGTTTTGAACAACAGTGTTGACTGTCTAGACAGGTAGCTAAATTGTGTTCAAACCTGGTATTGAGAGCCATTTTTAAACTGTGTTTTCAAATGAATTTTAGATCCAGCTTTCTCCAGTACAGACAGGCCCTAGACGTGCTGCACTAGTCAAGGAGCAAGAAGTAAAAAGTTGATCTACACGAGAAATAAACTAAACTAGAGCAGTGCTTCTCAAAGTCTGGCCGCCGCTTGTTCAGGGAAAGCCCTTGGCGGTCCGTACCAGTTTGTTTACCTGCCACGTCTGCAGGTTCAGCCGATCATGGCTCACATTGGCCGTGGTTCGCTGCTCCGGGCCAAAGGGGGCTGTGGGAAGCGGTGTGGGCCGAGGGATGTGCTGGTCACCCTTCCCGCAGCCCCCATTGGCCTGAAGCAGTGAACTGCGGCCACTGGGAGCCGCGATCAACCAAACCAGCGGACGTGGCAGGTAAACGAACCAGCCCGGACCACCAGGGGCTTTCCCTGAACAAGCGACGGACCTGCTTTGAGAAGCACTGGACTAGAGGAAAAAATTTTTTTTCCCTAAACTGAGTTAGCTTACATGATATGATGTACCACTGAACATCTTGCATACACAGTTTAACACAATAATAGTGCTGGGTACAATGTTGTAGCCCCTCAGGATTTGTCTTCACTAGAAAAAAGATGTATTGTGTGTTTACTAACATATGGTAACAAGATAAAATTCTAGTAAAAAGACAAGACAATTATAGTTTTAATATATGCTAGCAGGTCAAGGTAAACCCTAGGTTCTCCCTTTAAGTTTACCTCAACCTGCTAACACAAATGAAGACTAAAAACCTTTAGGCCTCATCTACACCACAGTTCTTTTTTACAGTTAACTCAAGGGAGCTAGTATCAGAGGGGTGGCCGTGTTAGTCTGGATCTGTAAAAGCAGCAAAGAGTCCCGTGGCACCTTATAGACTAACAGAGGTTTTGGAGCATGAGCTTTCGTGGGCGAATACCCACTTCATCAGATGCATGTCTGGGAGCTAATGCATTTGAAAAGGCTAGGATAGATATTCCCCAAACATCTGTTCCAAGATACAATGCACAAGGGCAGCATGAAAGATGGCACTCAGGGTATGTCTGCACTCCAATTGGGAAATGTGATTACAGCATTAAAGTTAGCTCAAGTAACAAAAGCAGTGAAACAGCAATCCAGAGTACTTGAGTACTCACCTATGAACATGGGCAGGCAGGACTTCACTGCTTCATCTTCACTGCTTTGATGCTATAATCACACCTCCTGATTGCAGTGGAGACATACCCATAGGTGCTTATGCACAAAGCTGAGAACAGGTAATCACACAAACTGAGACAAGCTCAGATAATAAGTAAGAGAGGGCAGAGTTATGTAGAACTTTGAGGATGGTAACAAGATGCTTTAAATCTGATTCAATAGTAAATGAGGAGAAACTGGATGGGTTGAAAGTGGGCAGTAACGTCATCAAAACAAGAGGCAATGAAAATGGCTTTAGCTGCAATATCTTGCAGGGTGCAGACAAGGATGATGTGGATTTCAGGGAGACCAGAGAGGAAGCTGTTGCAGTAGGCAAAGTGACATACAGTGAGGGCCTGAATGAGAGATTTGTTTGAGGATGGAAAGAGAAATCTTGGAAAAGCTGAGGAAGAGGTGGCAAGATTTAGATATGCCCTGGACATGAGGCGATGGAGGAACCAAGTCAACATCCACATTGCAGTCTTGAGTGAAGGGAGAATGGTGCTGTTGATAAGGAAAGAGAATTTTAGTTCTTAAATTACCAGGAGAACAGCAAAGTGGTCTTTCTCTACTATTTTTTCTTAGCAGAGTTAAGGAACTTTGCAAATACAAAACCACATGAACAGCTCCCCTGGCTACCTCTATCTCTGGCAATTGTAAAGGCATTACTCATCATCACCACGATATCCAAGCACCCATACAACCTACTGTGAGGGTTGCAGTGAAATGCTCCCTCAGGTAAGAATTTCCATTTATTGAATGCCCCTTTCTAATCCAAATTCTATCAAAATAATGAAACTGCCCTTACCGAGGCACTTGTTTTCCTTGTTCCAAAATGCACTGTTCTAACAAATCAATGAATTTCTGGGGAAAAGCTGAAAAATCTACAAGCAGTCCTTGTTGGCTCTTTAAACTGTAAAGGAAACAAAAGGATGGCAATGGTAAAGGAAAACAGTCAAGGGAAAACCATCTTTATTCTGAAATATCGTCAGTCTAGAAAACAAATTAGCTTTTCTAAATGGGATCTGGGTAGTAGTTCTATATTATTCAAACAACAATTAGGTTTTGTCATTAGCAGTTTCCCTTAGTTGGGCAGTTTTTCCTCTGTACTCTCTTATTAGAAGGTTTCAGTTTCTTCCCTCCTATTAAAATAGGATCTGGGTAGTAAATGAGACAGCTATATCTTTGAGAACACACACAAAGATAGTTACTACAAAAAAGTTTAAGAGAAAAGGATCTTATTTCTTTTTTAATACCAACTCCCGCCCTTATGTAAAAAGCCACCAGACACTGACTTTACTAAAGACAGCAATACTATATGCACCATAACTTCAGACATTACATGTTCATAAAAATAATTTTAACAGCATAAAACAGAACTTTCAAAAGAACCAAATTCATTCAATTAGGCAGCATATCTAACAATGACAACTTTTTACTATGTTAACATTACATTACACATACATTACAGAAGTTTTACATTATTAATGCAATACTTTAAAGAAGGATCATCATCTCATTTCCTATACTTCTACTCCTCTACGATATAAAGAAATCTTTCAGAATAGAATCTGCTTCTGAACTCAAATGCTGACACCTACATCAGTAAGTACATTATATTAAAATGACAACATAATGAAGCTGGTATGTAAACTGCAAAGAGTATATAGTAACAGTAAAATTAAGTAAGAAACATAGAATATTGTACATATTTGTTCTTCAAACAATGTTCACAATGATAGCAAGTTCCATTGTTTCCTGGATAAAAGCAGCAAGATAGCAATTACCTCTGAAAATCTTCTTCTCCTATAGCAACAGAATACAAGAATAATGGATCTGCATCATCTGTAATACGCACAGTAAGTTCCTGTCAAAGTTAGGGTAGAATTATATTAACATTATTTGTTGAACATTAACAGCATGCTGCTTGGCACCATAAAGTATACAGGAGACACGACACACATAAAAAGTTCACATTTACAAAAAAGACAAATGAACTACAATTAAGATACAAAGTACAAGGTGACTAAAGAGGTGCTTTTATCACACCTTTGGTTCAGACTTTTTTCATTTTGGTAAATAATAGCAGATTATTAGTGGTGACTCACATTGACAAGCATAGTCAAGTTTATCTACAATGTGCATTTTAAATCATCAGAATAATATTTTGTATGATCCCTAAACACATCACGGTACATTTAAACACAAGATTATATGGTTATACAGAGATTTACAAAAAATGTTTCATAGCACCTTATAGAATCTTAAGCAATGTAAAAAGCAAAAAAGTCTGTGTCACTGCATCAAGGCAGTTTACATTCTGTTTTAGCACACAAGAGATAGCAGATGTACAAAAGATGATTTTTTGATACAGAGCATACCTTCTTATGGATAGGACTTGATGACATACAAGTTTCAACAGTTAGCTTTACATCAGCCCTCCTGCAACATAAATAGAGACTCTCACACTCAAAAGACATTTCATCAAAAAGGTATAGATTAACATTTGAACTCATGCTTTTTACAAACTTATTGTTACATGGTGTTAAAAAAATTGGTACTACAGTTCTATTCCTGCTATGAATAAAATTTGGTATGGCTAGACAAATTTATAAACATTTGAGTGAAGTTGCAAATGCCTAACCAGTCAATAGGTTCTGTAATCAAAACACCTACTCAATATTTAATGAAGACTGACGTCTCTCAGTGCATAAAGTTAAGCACATGCAATGAGTCTTTTCAGAATTGTTGCCCTATTTTGTACCATAGTTACGAGCACAACTTAATCCTCTGTATTATTTCTACCTACAAACACTCTTTCAGAGCTAATACTTTTAGATTTCCATGTATTGCAATATTAACCGTTTCCTGTTTTAATTTTGGGTGTTTAATACTGGCTATTGTTGTAGTCATGTGTCCATGGACTGAAGAGATTCTTCAACCATTACAACTTTTTTCTTAAAGTTCAGAAATAAATGGAAGAAAGTTTCAACTTTTTATCAATACTTTCTTCTAATGATTTAGTAGGCTATAAAACTGCTTGGAATGAACTCTCAGAAGTTACATTTTATTTAATAAAAAAAATCCTCCTTAGCACTGAATATTCACACTGTCAGAGGAATGGGGAGCCTCTGCAGGAAAGCATCTGCGCATTATCCAACCACCAGAAACAGCAGTGACAGATCTCTAGCAGACAGGACCTTAAATTCACCAGGCCTCTCCATACTGTGGTTACCTCTCCTTGAAAGACACGGAGAATGCTAAACCAAGAATAAAAACTACAGCACTAACTAGATCCTCTATTTTCAGTACTGAGAGCCAAATTTTCAGAAGAGCTCAGCACCTACTCAGGGGTCAGCTCCCATTTAGGCACCTAAATATGTGCTAGAGTTTCAAAACAACTCAGCGTCAAATGTGGTGATAACTTCTGAAAATCTGGCCAGTTATTTTGATGCCTAAATGGGAGCTGAACTCTTCTGAAAAATGCCATCTTAGCAATCAGTCTACCCTAAATTAAAGCATTAAAAGCTAAAGTAAAATATTTTCCCTGTCTCAGCTGTGTTGCATCACTCCCATAAAATGTTCTCAATAATTTAATGGGATACTGGCAATTAGACGCCAAGAGTGCAAGATTTGAAAGGCTGCAGACTGGCGACATCAATGGGGCCACCATGATAGATATCTTAATCCAAGTCAGATAGCCCTACAGGAGCAAATACAGTGAGTACAAAGGGATGCAGGCAAGACTGAACAGTTTCTTAATTATTTTTAATAAAAGTTTTAAAGAAAAAATAATGGAACTGTTGCAACAGGAAATTGTTTATTCTCCAATTATATAAATTTAATTACATCCTACACAAAATTACACTATGGTAATTAGCATCTTGTGGTCCCCTGCCTTGCTAAAACTGCACCATAAATTCCTCAAAGCTGCATATACAGATGGTTACATTTCAGAACTAACAGTCTCATCTTAGAACTTAAGTCAGAATGTTCCAGTTATCCTGTGGAAGCAAAGCCTCAAGAATTCTTCCATTTCTTTAGACAAGGTAGTTCTACTGTTAGACAAGATCATATTTCTCAGAAAGGTTTAAAAGCATTCTAAGTTGTATAAATATGTTGTATTTTACAGAATGTTTTGTATTCATGTATTTTACAGAATGTTTTGTATTCATTTATTGTAGAAACTTATTAGCAAGTAAACTGTATGTAATCTCTGTTTGCGTATGCAGAATCTGTCAGAAGTATTGTCAAAAATAAACAGTGTGCTAGAAGCAGCTTATCATCTTCCAGGGATAATTGTTACAGAGGTCTGTGTGAACTTCAAAATATGTAGAAAATTAGATAAGAAAAGGGATGAAAGGTTTGCGGTAATACTGTAAAATCACTCTCTATTGTAAACAAGCGAGGTACAAATATAGACAAAAATGAGTTAATAGTTTTGGAATAGTGAAGATGTAAACTGCATGCCTGTTCTCAGATTGAGTCAAGTATTAACCCTTTCTGTATTGTGCAGATTTATCTGATTGAGTGTCATCAGAATTGAGCCCATCAGCACTTCTAAGGATCCTGTGGTATTTAGAATCGCTGAAGGACCAAATACATTAAACCACATGCATGCAAGAGGAAGTGAGAGGTGATGCATTTACAAGGTGGTGGTTTGCACGTGATGGAGAAATTTCACCTTTGTCTCAGGGAATATGGCAGATTACTAATTCCCCTGAAGTCTACATAAGGCCTAAAGGGTATGTCTATACTTAAAACGCTACAATGGTGCAACTCCCATCTGTGTAGATAATCCACCTCCCCAAGAGGCAGTAGCTAGGTCAACAGAAAAGTTCTTCCGTCGACGTAGCACTGTCAATGCCATGGGTTAGGCTGGCATAGCTATATCTTCCAGGGCTATAGATTTTTCACACCCTTGAGATTTGTACCTATACCAATGTAAATTCCTAGTGTTGACCTGGTCTCAGAGTCATGAGGAGCCCACAGCACATTCAGAACACTTGTAGCTCTTTGTGAGCACAAAAGGAGCCATGTACCAGTAAGAATAAGTGTATTAAACCAAGTTTACAACAGGAGATGATAGTGTGTGCACGCATGCTGGAGGGAAGGTACAGTACTTGAGTAAGAGCCCATCAGAACTTTTCAGAGGTTTCCAAAGTCTATCAGATCATTTGCACACTAGATAGACACACAATACCCGAGGGGCAATTCACATCTGACTTTCTAAACTCCCTTATCTCAGAAATTACTTCTGATTTTCCCCAAAATTTGGCTAACCAACCAACCAACCAAAAAAAAAAAAAAAGTACACACACATGCCAGATAGAAATTTGAAACTGAAAGACCATTTCACAGAGGGGGGGCCTGTTTCAGGCATAAATAGAAGGCTGTCTACAATCTTAAATGTGCATAATCTCTTCCAATTAGTCCTTATACTGCCATGGTGTATACACTGAAGTGCCCCATACTGCCCTTGTTCATCAGTATTCTGTGTTAGGCTAAGCTGGAAGCACTCTTGTGAACAGTCGTATGCTCCTCACTCAGCCAAAGTCCTTAAGACAAGGCTATAGTGATGATCAGTGTCATGAAGTGCTGCTATCAGACAAACAGGTTATAGGGCTACATTCATTCACTGTTCAGTTGGAATCCCATTTGGCAAGAGCAATTTTCAAGTCTTGCATACATGTAAGTCACTGCTATAGTAAAATACAATGGAGCGCTCTTACCCTTAAAGATGCCTCCTTCTCCCCCTCCCCCTCCCCCCCGTTTCATGGTTGAGACATGTTGGCAGGGCAGTATGGGGAAGTTTGTACCACTGCTGCCCAGTATTTGTTTTGTTAATTAAATAAAAGAATTGAGTGTCCAAAAGTGTCAATTTAGAACTAAATCCACTAAAATTAAAGAAAAAAATGGTATCCCATGACAAAAACATTTGATGTGACAATTAGCACAGCTGATTTGGAGGAATTTGAATATATGCTTCTTTACTTATACAGTATTTAGAAATCAAAAGTTATAATTACTGTGTCCTATAGTGTTTGAGGGGTCATCCTTCAGATGGTTAGTAGATCTCGAGTTAGCAGATGTTGGGTGTGTTAACCTACAGCTTGAGCACTGACACACATTTGTAACCCCAGGTTAAGAACTGTTGAACCCTAAGGCCCAACATGGGATTCCAGAGTCTACACTACATTACGTGGGCCTGAGTCCAACCATCCATATCCCAAACTTCCTAATGCCCTCCCAAAATGTGGCCACTCCAGTTCTTCGTTCGTGGTGCAGCATGGGAACATTTTACCGTCCACAGACTAGAGTGTCCAGAGAACAGTCAACCCATGGGATCATGGAATACTTTTGGTGCACTCCCAGAGCAAAAGTCCAGTGTGGCTGCACCTACACTGCAAAGCAATAGAGCTTGAACCATGGGTCCCGGTTTGACTCAGATTCAAACCATCCACCCTCATGGGGGTGGGTCTGAGCCCTGGGATAACATAATTTGTGTTTAGACGGAAGGGGGGTTAGGCTTGAGCCTGAGTTCAAACCCTGGGCTTACACTGCAGCCTAGACATACCCTCAGAGAGTACAGAATCAAGCTAGACAAAGGTTCACGAAAATGACAAGTCTTTATATGATTCATTTAAAAATATGCTGTTTCACAAAAGGTGTTATCTTTTTTAACTATCTTCATGCTCATCCAAACATTTACCTGCAAGAGGAAGACAAACTTCATCAGACACACTTTGGGAAAGCAGGTTAATTTTTTTTAGACTGCAGAATCATTCTTACATTTGATGTGAGAATACATATCAATGTTTCCTTCCAATAAAGTGAGCCTTGCTGCTCTGCTTGGACAGAAGTCTAGAGATAGTCAAAAATGAGAGGAAATTAAAGATTTGCCAATTTACTACTCCTTTTTATCATGGAAATTCAGTTTTGATGAGAAGTTGCTCCTAAAATTAAACACAAAACACATCAACCACTCCTAATCAAGCCAGTGTAATGAGGCATACAGGAATCCTACTCCAAGTCATGATTGCTAAGGCAGCTATTGGCCAGGGTCTCTTTTTATAGCTCACTCTATGAATTATTGCTAGGTGGGAGAGGAAAGATATCTATGGTTAGGAAAGATCTTTAAAACTAAAATTGTGTTTTGGAAAAGTGGTGTGTTTAAAAAAAGAAAAGAAAAGAAAAGCATAATGCTCATAAAACACCAGAAAACAGCCTGGAAACTAAACTTCTCTCTTTAAATACAAAACATACAGAGCACAGGAAGAAACAAAGAAACAGTAGGGACATGTTTGAACTATCCCACTGATGGGATTCAACCATGTGCTTTCCATGCTTTGCTTCTATTCTGAGGTTACCAACAAAGCAATCAATGGCATTTATGGTTGTGGATTTCATATGGACAACTCTGAGCAGGGTTCAAACTGACAGCCTAAAATGCCTGCATATACTATTTCTAATATTTTAAGATACCCAATTAGTGCCCTAAACTATTCCTTTCTATATTATATTCTCCCTCCCTAGAGTGATTTTGCTTATCAATCTGACCTAACACTGCGTATGATATTTTCTTATAGCTTTCAGTCTGCTTGCACTGTAACATCCAAGGATATGTCTGCACTGCAATAAAACACCCACGGCTGGTTCATGTCAGCTGACTGAGGCTTGCAGGGCTCCAGCTATGGGGCTATGAAATTGCAGTGTAGATATTCAGGCTTTGGTACCCCAAGGGAGCCTGAACACGTACACTGCAATTTTATAGCCCTGTGACCTTGTGTCAGCTACATGGGCCAGCCATGGTTTTATTGCAGTGTAGACATATTCAAGTGTACCACCTTCCCTAGGAATCTTTCTAGGCTCTTACTGACCTGTTAGTTATCCTTATAGGAATGTTTCTCTCATGTATAGGGTTCTAAATATTTACCATACACCTTCTAAGTCCAGGATGATAGCAAAGATGATACTTCAGTGAGGTCCTGAAATTCCCACCAGACCGCGCTTCCTGAATTCATGGGAGGGGAGCAGAGACTGTGCTAAACTTGCCATTCAAGTGCTTCCAACAAATAACCCTGATTTGAGTCATGCACTGCAGGCAAGACCAGTGCAAACTTTCTCACACAGCAATGGTATGATGCACTTCAATCCAGTCCTGAAACACTCCTGCAAGATGCATCATGACCCAGCTACAGCAACAATCTGGTCACAGCGTTACCTTGCCACATCCTTCTGTGATATTTATCAAAGAAATCCTGAAGTTTCTAAGACAATTCTATGACACTACTGCAGTTGGCAAATACAAAACAAAGTAATATAGTCAGGAAAACAACTAACAGAGGAGACCAGAGGAATGTCATGCCTAGAGTACGATTTCTCACTTTCTCCTTCCAACTCTTCTAGACTGCTCTTTGGCAGTGTGCAAGTATATTGATTTATGTGGTGGGTTTGTAATCTGCGCAAATGGAGACCAGGAAGAATCTAAAATAAATGACATTTGTGACTTAATATGTGATTCCAGTCCAGGTCCATCTCAGCACAGAGGAAAATTTGCTCAGTTATCCCAACCAGGTCAGTATTCAGATGAGATACTTACATGGAACAATTAAATCCTGAGAGACCCAGAGTTGGGGACTCAGAAGGTGACACTACTCCATAAGCGCCGATTCCGTGGGTGCTCCGGGGCTGGAGTACCCACGGAGAAAAATTAGCAGACGCTCCACACCCACCGGCAGCCAAGCTCCCCCCATGCCTCCTTCTCCCCTCACTCCCCGTCTTCCCCCGAGCCTGCCGCATCCCTGTTCCTCCCCCTCCTTCCCAGCGCTTCCCCGTTCCCCCCATGCACACCACCTAACAGCTGTTTGGCGGTGCTTAGGACTTTCCGGGAGGGAGGGGGAGGAGTGGGGATGTGGCGTGCTCAGGGGAGGAAGTGGAGAAGAGGCAGGGCAGGGGCAGAGTCTTGGGGGAAGTGGCTGGAATGGGTGAAAGGCTGGGGTGGGGCGGGGACTTGGGGAAAGGGGCAGAATGGGAGTAGAGCATGGGAAGGGCAGGGGCGGGGCAAGAGAGTGTGGCTTGGGGGGGCGGTCAAGCACCCACCAGGCAGAGGGGAAGTCGGCACCTATGCACTCCATCTGATTTAATACTGAACCAGCACCCAACAGGATTCTAGGGGGCATTGGGTGCTGCAGACACCATTCTTTAGCTCAAACTTAACACACAGAACTTGACCATGTATGGAAAATAAGGTTCCCATGACATCTTTGGGGGCATCTTGCAAAGAAGCCTTCAGGAGCTCAGTATGGGAAGCAAAAAGCTCCATTGCTATCTAGTTTGCAGCAAGGGGCAAATTGATGGGAAAATATCTGAAACAGAACATATACTGGGCTTAACACAATAGCGACTGTCCCAGTGCAGAAGAAATTGAGGAGCAAATCATAAATGATGGAAGTCCTATTATTAAGTAATTAGCAGATTTACCTAAAGATAAGGAATGGAAATGTGAGGAAAGTGATGGAGAATCATCCAGTTTTCCTAGCAGCGTAAAAGAGAGCGATGATGAAGAATGTGGCTCATGTGAAAAGGAGTGCAATGACAGAGAAAAATCTCATTTACATGAAAAAGAGAAGCAATAGAGAAGAATCAGCCTTGCATGATGACAGAAACAGCAGTGAGAAAAATTGCCTACCACAAATCGATACATCAGATCCTGCTTTATGGCCGTCCATAAAACTCTGCCGATATTGATCATACAATTTTGAACTAACTTCAAATTTCTGACCTCAATTGTGCTTTGGCACAATATCCCATTCCAAGTAAATGCGGTAAGCAAGGCATTACAAACTCAGTCGATGGACATCACGACTGCTACCACTTTTGAGAAGCTGCCTTGATTCTGTTATGGCCTCCAGAGGCAACAGTTTTGAAGATCCAGCACTACTGCCAAAGAAATGGTAGAAAACTTAGGCCACGTCCAGACTAGGTATTAAAATCGATTTTAGATACGCAACTTCAGCTACGGGAATAACGTAGCTGAAGTCGAATTTCTAAAATCGAGGTACTCACCCGTCTGGACGGCGCAGCATCGATGTCCACGGCTCTCCGTGTTGATTCCGGAACTCCGTTCGGGTTGATGGAGTTCCGGAATCGATGTAAGCACGCTCGGGGATCGATACATCGCGTCCAGACTAGACGCGATATATCGATCCCCGAGCAATCGATTTTAACCCGCCGATGCCGCGGGTTAGTCTGGACGTGCGCTTAGGAGTTGAGCCTGTCTTCAAGGAAACTCATTCATTGGAAGAGGAGAGAGTTTGGTTGTAAGGGCAGAAATGAGGTGATGGGAAGCTTAGAATAAAAATTAAAGACACCACTCGATTGTCCATCGAAGAAAGGTTCGGACAAATGAAGCACCACAAAAAGACCGGGGAAGGCGGGGGAAGAATGGGGATTGTATGACCTCAATAAGCACTCTCCACTCCAAGTTCTCCAATTCATTCATGATGCAGAGTTGAAGGATGCTTTTCCTAATATGCGGATAGCTTTGAGGATTCTGTTCATGCTGATGGTCAGTCAAGTGTGAATGCAGCTTTTCAAAGCTGAAGCTCATTAAAACACATCTTTGATTGACAATGCCTGATGAGAGACTGACATAGCTTACTATTTTATCTCTCGGAAATGCCATTGACCAGTCTTTGGATGTCTCTGATGTTGTGCTTCAGTTCGCAAGGGCAAAGGTGAGAAAAGCAACCTTTTGAACTAAAGGACTATACATCACATTCTAAGGCTGTCACTTACTGTAACACTATTACTAGTCCACCCAATGTTGATACACAGTTCAATTTCTTGATATTAGTACATTTCAGTTATTTCTTAAAATTAAAGAGAATCTATAAGCCTAGAGGAAACTACTTTTTTTTTAAATTTGCTTATATATGGCGTGAATAAATACAGATTTACAGATCCCAGTATGCGAATTTATTCTTATTATGACAGAGATAAAGCATGCATGCCAATTGTGCATCAAAGTCATGAAATGGGCTACAAATGCAATAAAAATAAGGTATTCAAACATTTACTAGTAGAGGGGAGGACACCGAAGATGCTCCTCACCTGGGGCGCTATTTGATCTAGTGCCAGCCCTGTCTGCATGTAACGTGCAAAGTACTGATCACATCAACTGCTTCTAGGCCTATCCCAGCATAACAGTGAGTTCTTAACACCAGATAACTAAATAGCTGACTACACATTAAATTTAAAAAGTTTTATCATCATTTAATTTGTAGGAAAGAATTAAGGTGGTAGAACTACTGAATATAAAAAAAATGATACTAATATGACTTTTAGATTTTTGTAAGTAGTTTTGATATTCAGGAAGGCAGGAAGTTGTAGAAATAATAGGAAGGGAGAAGAAAGCTAGTGTGTAATATATGAGAGAAAGACAATATAGCATACATACTGCCCCTCAAACTAGGATTATTCAAGATTTTCCTTTAGAATGTACAAAGCATGTTTATGACTTCCCTTGCACTTCTGTGAGACCATTTTATGTCATTGCCTAACAATCTGCAACACTGATAAGTCTCACAGTATTTTCATGAGTCTCATAATATTTGGTGTTTCTTGAAGCCCCCACTCCTGGAGTCATGTGGTTAGATGAAAATCTCAACTTAACAAAAAAAAATTTTCTAGCCGTCCTGGTTGTGGGGAAAACTTGAAAATGGGACTCCTCCACAGGCTCAAAAACACAAAAAAGCACATAAAAAGAAATTTACCATTTAAGAACAAAATCATTTTTCACCCAGAATGTTTACAGTTGACAGCTCTGAACTATTGAATGTGTTTGTTACAAGGCTACAAGGCTTTAAGGCGTCAATATCTCGTGGGAATAGATTTATAAAGCTAGGGGGTTATTAGAAGAGGAAGGCCGGGGTGTTTTTTTAAAGCTACAAGTAAAGTGTTCTGAGTTTGTCAGTTTGGGTGAGGCTGTGGCTACCACGCAGCGGGGGCTAGTGATCCCAATCGACAATACTGCCTCTCCCCACGTTTCTGGGAACAAAATGCAAGAAGCTTGGGGGCACTTCCTCCCGACCCCTCCCTTTGCAGGCTCTGCCTACCCGCCTCGCGCCCAGCCGGGACCCGGCGGCACTCACCTCCCCTCGCAGCCCGCGCAGCTGATCACCGCGGACACCCCCTTACAGAAGAGCGGCTCTGCCATGCTGCCGCGAGCCCGCGCATCCCCGCGCCCCTACATAGCCCTGGTGCTGCCGTCGCCGCCTGCGCTGGGCGCATTAGCTCCCTACCTGCACCTGCGGGGATTCCCCGCCGCCGCTCCCTGCTGGACTCGCTTCCCCCAGCCCCTGCCGGGCGGCTTCCCGCCGCTGGGGAGACCGCGCCGGGCGGAGCCGCGGAAGGGGGACGCGCCCTCGTTGCTCTACCCTTGGCAGTGGGGTTGCCTACGGCCGCAGGAGCCCTGGCGGTGCCCGGTGGATGTTAATCCCTGGATCTGCCTTAGCAGCAAGCAGCCAAAGAGCAGCTCCAGCCTTGCCAGCGGGGGTCTGCTGGTTCCTGCGCCGGCAGGTTAACCTAGGGAGAGAAAGTCCAGCTTGTCTCTGCAGGCGGGAGGGTTAGGAACGATTGAAAATGACAAGTGAAGGTCTCACGTCATGGAGGAGATGCCACCTCCTAGCAAAGCCCATATTAACTTTCGCTAAATAGCAACATTATGCCCGGCACTGATCCCATCCCATTGACTTAAATGTGAATGGGACTCGGATGTTAGCAACAGTCATGCTACTGCCTGCTTAGTAACAACTTTTCTGAAAGAAAGGCTCTGGCTGCAGGCAGGTTGGCAGGGAGGGAAGTGCTAGGAATGCTGAGGCCAAATGTCAGGGAAGGGCACCGTCTGTAGACGGCAGGGAGAGGTACCATCCATCTCCACAGGCCTCCAGCGCCCACGCTCCCTGAGGAGAGCCCCTGAATCAGGGCTGCAGCCCCTCAGCCCACTGTTGCCCTGGCTGCATCCTCCCTTTCTAGCCCACAACACCAGGACTCTGGCAGAGGCTCTTCCATTGGGTGATAATGTGGGTGCCCCAGTCGCATACCACATGTGGGAAGCATGGGTCACAGGCACGTTTGTAGTCTGCATCCACTGAAGGCACATCCCAGCATTTTCTTCCTTGATTGAAGCCCCACAAGCCTGCCTTTCACTTATTTTATGCATTGTTGTTGTAGCCATGTTGGTCTAAGGATATGGAAAGCTTGTCTCTCTTTCACCAACAGAAACAGGTCACAACTACCTCATCCACATTGTCTTTCACTTATAGGCAACTCTTGGATAAGAGTTTTTCTGGGAGCCAAGAGATTGCTAATAATCAGAAGGAAAAATGCCAAGTAGTATGAGTAAGGCCCTGGGGACAGCTGTTGCAGCTGTGGAAGTCATGGGGGGCCCAGAAAGTCACAGAATCCGTGACTTCTGTGAAAGACTCACAGACTTAATTATGAGCTAGCAACAGTGAATACTGCCCACAATTACACTGGGGTAATCTAGAGTAACTCTAAGGTAAAAGTAGAATCCTGTCTAATTTTGGCCCAAATGCAGCCTGAGTATAGAGAATGACTAACTGCATTTCCAGACCCTTATGCATCTCAGAACGTGAGCGCTACACCAAACACATAAAGAACAAGTGTAGTCACTTTGCTTGCACCAAAAAATCCAGACCGTTTTGTAAACTGGAATAGCAGCAGCACAAAAATGTATGTTTGACATATAGGTCAGCTCTACACACTTCCTGAAAACTTAAAAATATATACCCTTGATACTACAAGCAACCATGGGAGTCTCAGCTGCCAAGAATTGGGACAGTTTAACTTTATTATTGCTACTTGGAAAAGCTGTAAACAGTAGCAGAGGCAGGCACAGGAGTTATTCACTAGCTTGGAGGAGGACCTAAAAAAATAGACCGTCCAGGGGAGTGGAATAGCAATACATCTCTCACAGCAGTCAGAAAGCACTGGATGAGGCAAAAAAGACAAAGCTCCTAGCAGCTAGAAAGGGTGAAACTTCACCTTTATAAAACACTTGCTATCCACTGGTGATGTGATAGATACAGTAAGGGACTAAAATCCCAGTACTTTTCCCTTTACCAGTAGCTGATAGCTGGGGAATTGTGCACCTGACTTGTGTGTTACCAGTGGATCTGGCCCAAGTCTAATAGGTTTAGTCCCTCAATCCAGATGGTATGTGGTAAATTTTTTAAGTCTTCATAAAATGAATAAATATGTAAAACCTCTGAGGTCCTGTTACCTAGCATTTGTTACAAGATCAGCAAGGTGATCCCAGTTTTATTAGTTCATCCCATATATGATTTTATTTACTGTATTTTATAACAACATGTAAGAGGATAATTGTATTATCTGAGTCTTTAAACCTGAAAATAAATTAATTTAAAATATTCTTTTTAGCAAAAGTTATAAAGGCATAAGCAACAAAAATGTTTGCTGAAAACTGGCATTCCACAACTGTTTACACAAAATCAGTAAATAAAGGAGAGAAACTAAAATAATATTGATATAGCCTGTGATTTTCCATGCCATAAAGTATTAATTAAATACAATCCGCCTTTTCTCCCTTTCTAATGTCATGCAGTGACTTCTGTATCTCTTATATCATTTTAGTGGTATGATCTATTAAATGGTACCCATGCATGATGCAAATGAGTAGTCATAGGACTATTCATATGGTTAATGTAGCGCATGTTGGTAAGTGTTTACAGGATCAGGGTCTTAGAGTTTAATAAGTTGTATTATTTTCACACTATATTATTGATCTGAGGTATTTTACATAATATTTGGGAGCCAATTAATCTCACCTTATCTTTACCAGTAAAACAAATGTAGAAAAATAATTTAATATTGTAAAATCATATTTTCAAAATTGTTCTTAGAAATGCAATAAAAATATTATTTTAGTTACCTCTCGAAGTAATATTTCTGATACTCTTCTTTGCTCACCATGTGGTGTTGGTGAACTTTAACCAGAAACTAGTCTTTATCTCACCGCTATAGCAGAGCTATCACTCTTCTGTAACATGTCATCCTCATGATGTTACTACTCTTTATTACATGTTTCTGCCACATTCACACTTACACAGTTTAGGATGATTTTAATTAAATGGCTTCAAGTTTCAATTAGTATTTTTAGATTAAAAGTTGATTTAATAAATGAAAAATATTCATATGCAAAACTAAATCATTCTATAGTATTTACACTTACAAAATTATGTATAACAGATTACAAAACAAGCAAAACAAATATCATAACCAGCAAAATCATCATACTTATAGAACTAAGGCATTTGCATTACATACAAAAACAATTCATTGTTATACCAACAAAAATACTGTAATTGAGAACTATCATTATTAGTCAAAGCACTTGGTTTTTAAATATTTTCATGATGTTTTATTCATTGAAACTTCTTCCCAGAGATTATTTTTCTTTGAAGTCCTATTATTTAAAAATTGCTTACCGCAAAAATTCCAGTCACCTATGTACTAATATTTGTGATCATTTAAATGCTTGTAATATAATGAAAAAAGCAACGGTATTTTCACAGACTCCATACTGAGTGTCTACTTGCTGGAATTTATTTAAACTGAAAAACCAGAGTAGGACCTTTCTGAACAGCAGAAAGTAAAAACTTCACCCATAAACAATGTATTTAAACCTACCATCAAGAACTATTGCAAACAATTGAATTAGTTATTTGGTCTTTAAAATATAATAGATCACATGCATTTTCTAAAGCATTAACACTTCCACTGTTTGCACAGGAACAAATCTTGTTTCAGCTGAACTGCAACAGAATATAAACCAGATACTGTTTAAGGCCCCTATCCTGCAAACACATACCTGCTTAACTTTACTACTGTAACCCCATTGATTGCAATAGTACTGTTCACAGTCATGAAGTACATCACATGTATGTGTTTGCATGATGAGGGCCTTAGCCATGTATAATTTAGTGCTTGTTGCTGTTGACTTGAAAATAAATGTGTTGATTTAAAAAGTGAAATTTCATCTGATGAAAACTATTTAGTCCTTGCAATTTTGTCTGTAGTTATTGAAAGCAAGTATGGTAACAAATAAGAAATTCTGTAATCATTATTTAAGAGCTGCTTATAACTCTCCATGATATCAATGTTTTCCAATCACAGACAAAAATTGAGTTTTTCTGGTATCCCACAGTGTCTTAGAGATTTCTGATCTTCAGAGCTGGATAGTAAATGATACCTTTGTAGTATAGCAAGGCATAGATTCTGTAAAAGAAGAAAAAATATACTATTTAAAATTTCAGCTGTATGATCATCAAGTAAACGGTTATATTTAAACCTTGCCCAGAAATAGCTCGATGTCTTTGTTTTATTTCAAAGGTGAATTACAACAGCAAATGATGTGTGTGCTAGTTTTCATAGATTCTACTGGTCTGTTATGCAGAATGTCTGTCTAGATTATCATAACTGGCCTTAAAATTGAAACTGTGCATCTGCAAAGGTGAATGTATTTTGTGCCTGTCTGACTTCACAGGATTAGCACTTATGGGTAGAAACAATTTTTAAATATATATTTATTGATTTGCAGTTCACTTTAAAAAAAACACTATAGTGTTTTTATTAATAATAATTATTATTTATTTAAATATGCACCAAAATAAATGAGTATATAGCCAATGCCCGGGGTCCCAGGACAATTTTTAAAGACTACATTCATTTTAAAAAAAACTGTCATTTATCCCAGATCAAACCAAATAACCCACGAACACCACAAATGAATGGACTTCCTCACATATGACATCCCTACCAGTAATGCAAACAGAACACCATCACTACACACTTGTTTTGTACACATCTTCAAGACCTTTAAAGCCAAATTCTGATCTGATATTTTCTGTTTATTTTCCCTCCTTGGTGGTACTACTAAGGAAACAGAGGGGGTGACCCAACTCTAGAGTATAATTCCAAGTTCAGTGTGGGCCTGTTCTCTAATCAGGGCCTCGTGCCATAATAACCACCATAATTAGGGCCCTACCAAATTCACGACCATGAAAAATGCATCACAGGCCATGAAATCTGGTCTCCCTCCATGAAATCTCGTCTTTTGTGTGTTTTTAACCTATACTATACAAATTTCACAGGGGAAACCAGTGTTTCTCAAATTGGGGTTCCTGACCCAAAAGGGAGTTGCAGGGGGGATCACAAGGTTATTTTAGGGGGGCTATGGTATTCTCTTACTTCTGCGCTGCTTTCAGATCTGGGCCACTGGAGAACAGCAGCTGTTAGCAGGGCACCAGCTCTGAAGGCAGTGCAATACCATACCATGCCACCCTTACTTCTGCGCTGCTATCTTCAGAGCTGGGCGGCTGGAGAGTGGTGGCCACTGATTGAGGGCACATCTCTTCAGGCAGCAGCACAGAAGTAAGGGTGGCAATATCATGCCATGCCATCCTTACTTCTGCACTGCTGCTGGTGGTGGCTCTGCCTTCAGAGCTGAGCTCCCAGCCAGCAGCCACCCCTCTCCAGATGCCCAGCTCTACAGGCAGCGCTGCTGCCAGCAGCAGCACAGAAGTAAGTGTAGCAGTACCACAACCCCTGCCCTACAGTAACCTTGTGACCCCCACACAACTCCTTTATGAGCCAGGACCCCTACAATTACAACACTGTGAAGTTTCAGATTTAAATAGCTGAAATCATGAAATTTATTATTTTTAAAACCCTATCACCAAAATGGACCATGAATTTGGTAGGGCTCTAACCATAATGAATTTTGACCCCTCCATGAAGTTTGTATATGTTTGTTCAGATCCAGGGCTCTGATTCTGGCATCTCTCATCAAAACATATTTGAAAGCTCATCTTATTTTGAAAAAAAGATAAAAGAACTTTCACCCTCCTCCAATGGCATATAGAACTTTTACAGCTTTTAAAATTGCATATTACGTGTGCTCTTACACGTGTCTTCACTTTTTATAAAGATTCAGGATATTGTTGATCTCTCTGTATAACCCAAGCATATTATTTTGATGTGGCCAGGAAATCTTTATGAAATCTACTATTATATCATAAATAATGGGAGATGTACTAAAAATTTAGTGCATATACCTCTTCCTCTTATGTCTGCAATGTAGCTCTTCATAAATTCTTTCTCAAATTGCTCTCGATCACGTTCACTTTCTACGTTGTCTTCAGTATCGTGATACAAGAATGTTTCAAGAGGATTATCCTTAAGGCTTATAAATCTGTAGAAAAAGAAATGTTAACATGAAAGGATAACTTCTTAACATGGGCAGACAAATGTAGTTTGCTATATGTCAAATACTGATTATGTTAAAAAAATTTCCCTATTCTGAAATTACAAACAGTATGAATTGATTAGCTCTATAAATTATATTTACTAACTTGTCTTGTTTGGGTGTATCCCACACACAGTCCATGCATGTGACCAACAGGCCACTCAGTTTTATTAGCTAGTCAATATTACTTAAAAGTGGCAACTCGCAGACAGAGGGGGAGTTGTAAAGAATTACTATGCTTAAGTAATTGAACAAAAGTGTTTTATGGTCTTTCTATTATGGAGCAAGTAAATATTTTAGGTAGAATTCTCTTTACAGTCTGTTCTCCCTAATACAATTCAGTACATCCATACTGCAATATTTTTTTCTGTAGGAACAGAGTTTTAGCATTTTGGGGCATCTGTACATATCACACTTCACAACATCTGACCAGCTGTACCATAATTCTACAGCAACTCCTGATCAGAACAAAAAACTTCAACATAGACTCCATCCTATCCAGGTTTCACAGCATTCCAGGATTTAGTCAGAATTCTTTAGTTAATGATGCACACCCTTGGGAGTTACAGTTACTTCCCAACATCCATTACAACAGAGAAGTTCAATCTGCATCCCCTTTTGTCATGTTTGTAAATATACTAAACCAATACTTTGAAAATGAAAATCACATGGTTGCACAAACTGCTCAATAATTCCATGCACAAAGTATGTGTACATAATTCTGAAAATTATGGGGCCATCTCTTGAAAGCAACAAAAATAAATTAATCAGTGAGATTTCAACTATCAAAAAGAAAAAATATCACTCCAATTAATTATATGGCATAGTAACACTACCAGGAACTGCTCTATCAGATTCAAATGACTTCAGGTCCTAAATCCTGAGTGTCAAATCAAGACATGGGATTATCATAGTTACAAATGGGAAAGTCTTACGAGTCCATTGTTCTGCATCTATAGGATACAGTCTCTCCACCAAGAATATACACATTATTAAGCTGACACAAACACTGAATGTTGATGAGGCAATAAAGTCTCAGTACAAGTACAAAAGCACTCCTTGGTAGCAGGTGAAATATCAGGGACCCTGAGGTACACTTATACAATTCCCCACTGGACTTCAGTGATTTCATTGCCCTTAAAGAGTGGTTCTTATGTAAATGAGGTCAGAATTTTGCCCCAGGTTTGGTGGAAGTTGCACAGGTAACAACATATCCAGCCCAGCAAGCATGAATGCAGAACCCAATAAAAGGAAAGGAAAAGAGAATTGTAAAATTGTTTTTGAGGACCATTACTGCACTGGGTCACTTACCTTTCTACTTTTGAGCATATTCATTTCTCCCTAACTATAACTTACTTTAAACCTGTGGGTGATTCACAAACGTCGGTGGGTATCTCAACCAGATCATCACCACTAACCACCAGTAAGCTGAGCTTTGGCATATTGAGCAAAGCTCGTGGAAGATAAGTCAACTTGTTTTTCTGCAGGAGAAATGTCTGCAGTTCACTGAGCCTAAGGAAGCATAACAGAGAAACATGGCTTAAAAATACAATATATTTTAAAGATCTTTTATTATATATGTGTATCTATTCAAACACCAACTGTTAATGTCTTCCTCTGGGAAAGAAGTATGAAAATATTCACATGAACCATATGCTTTTCCTTATGCTGTTTTTTATTTTCACAGAACACTCCATTGACTTCAGTGGGAAGTTTCATGCATGGTTTGATAAGATAGATGCTAATAATACACCTGTGAGAAGAACTAAAAGTTGTGCCCAGATCAGAAGCTAGAACAGTAGTGTGCACTTTCATGGTGCAGTGAAGGTGTATGCACACGATGCCTTGCCACACAATGTGATGTCAAGTTCTCATGTACCTCATTCTGTCAGAAAGTCATCAAAATATAAGTAGGAACAAAAATATATATGGGAACTACTTGTAAGAGTCATGTGACCAGGATTTGGCCTTTATTTTGTTGCTGAAAATATAGGTGGGAACAAAATATATAAGGGAACTCTTACAAGTACGACTGAAATCAATATAAAGGACCTAATCTTGTGGTTTAGGGAGTAGACTCCTTTCATTTGTTTTGCGTCCCCTTATCCTTTCTTCACATAATAGTAATTTGGGGCTGAACATTTTGAGAGTGAATGTGGGGGCCAGAACTATAAAACCTGAGGTATTATTGTTTTTCTCATTAACCTGGTTCTACTGCTAGAATAGTAATGCAGCTGTATTGCATGAGAGACATTTCCTTTGAGTTCTAGAAGGCGTGGCAAGTGGTGCTTCAGCACATTAGACAGTGTTGCCAACTCTCATGATTTTTATTGTGAACCTCATGATAATTGGTGTTTCTCTTAAAGGGAGAAGTGATTGAATGGATAAAATGGAATCTATTTGGCTGAAAATCACGTTAGGGAAAAAGCTAACTAATACTCCACTGGGATAGTGGATGGGGTATGCAACAGCCCCTCAGGATCTGATATGGATAGAGACCTGTTTAATATTTTTAATGAACTAAATGTATATATAAGAGTAAAAGTTTCTAGTCCTCATCCTTGCAGAGAAAAGATTGAAGCAAGAGCACTCTAAAATCTCAGAAACCAGAAGGTTAATAAAAAGAACCAAAAATGTATATATTTAAATATTCATTATTTTTAATCCAATCTCTTGATTTGGAGGGGCCTAGCTGAGAGTTTTAATATTTGGAGTTAGCAATGCTAGGTTTTCAGCTGGATGAAACTTTGTAATGAGTTGGGTTAAAACTCCATTGATGTCAATAGGTGTGAACTCACCCGTCAGTTATCATAACTGTAAACATATGTCCCATCTGAGACCAAAGGTGTGTATGAACTCACTCAGGAGCTTATGAGCTGAGTACTGCACTGGGTAGGGAGGGGTGTATGACAAACAAATACTGAGGTCACAGGCAAGAACAGAGAGAAAGAAGCAAAGGAAATGAAGTAAGAAAGCCAAGCAGTAGCCCATGAGCCCAGTGTGACCCTGGAAAAAGTGAGAGAGTGAAACCTGATATTGTAGGGATAACAGAAGCATGGTGAAAGAGTCATCATGGCTAGATTATAGATATTGAAGGATATTTGCTGTTCAGGAAAGAAAAAAGGGTAAAGATAGTAGAGTAGCAGTGTATATTAATGATGAGGTATACTGTAAAGAAATTAGAAGTGATGGAATGGATAAAATGGAATCTATTTGGCTGAAAATCGCTTTAGGGAAGAAAGTTAACTAAGGCTTTGGCTACACTGGCGCTTTACAGCGCTGCAACTTTCTCGCTCAGGGGTGTGAAAAAAACACCCCCCTGAGCATTGCAAGATACAGCGCTGTAAAGCGCCAGTGTAAACAGTGCCACAGTGCTGGGAGTGCGGCTCCCAGCGCTGCAAGCTAAACCCCATCAGGATCTGAAGTACGTGCACGCTGGGAGAGCTTTCTCCCAGCGCTGGCACTGCGACCACACTCGCACTTCAAAGCGCTGCCGCGGCAGCGCTTTGAAGTGTCAAGTGTAGCCAAGCCCTAATACTCCACTGGGATAGTGGATGGAGTATGCTACAACCCCTCAGGATCTGATATGGATAGAGACCTCTTTAATATTTTTAATGAACTAAATACGACTTGGAATTGTGTGATTATGGGAGACTTTAATTTCTTAGATATCCATTGGAGCTCAAGTGCTACTAATAATGGTAGGGCTCAGATATTTCTGGATGTGATAGCTGACAGATTTCTTCCATCCAAGTCACCTAACCAACAACAGGTGATGCCATTTTATATTTAGTATTAGTAAGTATCAAGAACCTTACAGAAGAACTGGTTGTAGAGGAGAATCTTGATTCATGTGATCATGAGCTACTTCAGTTTAAACTAAATGGAAGGATAAAAATAGGTATGTAACTAGGATCCCTGATTTCAAAAGGACAAACTTAAAAAACTTATGGGAGGTATATAGGGAAGTGGACTGAACTGAAGAACAAAAGGATCTGAATGAAGAAGAGGCTTGTAATTCCTTTAAGTCAAAGTTGCATAAGCTATCTGGAGCCAGCATCCCAAACAAGGTGGGAGGGAAATTGTAGGGAAGGGTTGCAGACCGAACTGGATAAACAAGCATCTCAAACAGGTTATTAAGAGAAAGCAGAAATCCTAAAAGGAATGGAAGATGGTATGGATCAACAAGGAATGCTACCTCTTGGAGGTCAGAAGATGTAGGGGAAAAAAGTGAGAACTGCCAAAAGCAAAGCAGAGTTGCACCTTGCAAAAGGAAATTAAAAATAATTAAACCCAAGGTTCTTTAGCCATATAAATAAAAAGAAAACAAGAAAAAGAAGAAGTGGGACTGCTAAGCTCTGAGGATGAGGTGGAGATCAAAGATAATATACCCAAGTCCCAACACCTAAATGAATATTTTGCCTCAGCCTTTAATAAGGGTAATGAGGAGCTTTCGGATACTGCTAGGGTGGCTAATGGAAATGAGGACCTAGAAGTAGAAAATACCACATTCGAGGTGGAAGTCAAACTCAAAACAGCTTACTGGCCAAATTGGGGAATAAAATAATCTCCATCCAAGAATATTACAGGAACTGGGGCATGAAATTGGAAGCCCAATAGCAAGGATTTGTAATGATTTTCTTGGGAGGGGGATGGAAATTTAAAATTCATACAGATTAGTTTGCTTCCCTACTGATGTTTACCAGGCTCTATGAGTCACATTAAGCATGCTTTGGCTTGACCTTTCTCCCCACCTTGTATTCCTTTCTATGTAGCTGTACAGTTGCTGCCCCTGCACAGTTGCTGCCCTTTCAAGCAAACTTGCTGCTTCTATCTCCACACCGAACATTATGTTGCTTAGGAATAAGACAGGAAGAGCAACTAGCTAACCACAAAACAGGGAAACTGACTACACACCATGTGGTCAACACACTAGAAAATTGAGGAAAATATATTTTGTTCTCCAATATCTTTCTCTAATGTAAATGGTATGCTTTACTTGTAAAATACTAGATACATTTGCAGCTGGAAATGGAGTTTTCTGGTGATGGTGTCCCTTTCAAACAATAATTGGTAAATTAAAACTTGCTGGTTGCTATCATGTTACATTCTAAACAAATTTTCTAGTTCATGAGCCTATTTATGAAATGTAAGGAACTACCTGTCTATATCTTGTGGGAGATCTTTCAGTTTGTTGTTGCTAATATCCAGCCAGTGCAAACTTGACATCCGAAGTATACAAATTGGAATAGTGGGGAACTTGTTTGTTGACACATCCACAAACGTGACTTGTTTCAAGTTACTTAGCTGGAAAAAAACAATGCAGCATTTTAAGTACATTTTACAGAATATTTTATAAGCAAATCATTACACCCTTCAAATAAATATTATTGCTTCTCCAAATCACTTTGAGCACTGAGGAGTGCATAATGTTTCTGATTTGTACTCGACTTTATGCCACACACATCACAGCCATCATTCTTCAGGTAGAGGGATACCAGACATAACTCCCTCCAGAACTTTTCAACACCTCTAAATTCACCAAAGAAACCTAAAAAATGACATGAAGTAGTATTTCCCCTTTTAAAAAGCCTAGAGTCTGGGAAAACAGCAACTGGGACAAAGTATTGACCTTGGTCTTTCCCCAAAATAGTACAGAAAGCTAACACCAGTACATAAAACTGTTTTGCTAACTAATAGACTTAGTTATTACACACTTTATATATACACTAAACAGTCATTTTTAAAAACATCATGGAGGTTTTATCAATATATCATTTATTTACTTTAAATAGACTTCTTTGACTATAAACTCACGTAATGCATTGAAAATGTTTAGCTAAAAGACCACTTGAGAATAGCAACTTTACCAGTTCATGTCAGACTAGAATACGATCCAATATTTTGTTAACTAAAGATGTTTAAAAATACATTTTCTGTGTCCCAAACTAAATATATATATTAAAAAAGCACTAAATCCTTTTATTTGAAGATCTGTCAAAGGAATTACATTTTTAGATAATAAACTGCTAGTGTATCCAAGGTTAACTACAAATGCATCCCTGCTGATGATGGGGCACATTTAAGAATTAAATGTGTTAAATGAAGGGCTCTGTGTACTAAATCAATTATTTATAGTAGGGCTGTCAATTAATTGTAGTAAACTCACACGATTAACTAAAAAAAAATTAATTGCGATTAAAAAATCTATCGTGATAATCACAGTTTTAAATCACACTATTAAACAATAGAATACTAATTGAAATTTATAAAATTTTTGGATTTTTTACATTTTCAATTATATTTATTTCAATTACAACACAGAATACAAAGTTTGCAGTGCTCACTTTATAGTATTATTTTGATTACAAATATTTGCATTGTAAAAATGATAAAGAAATAGTATTTTTCAATTCACCTCATACAAATACTGTAGTGCAATCTCTTTGTCGTGAAAGTTCAACTCACAAATGTAGATTTTTTGTTACATAACTGCACTCAAAAACAAAACAATGCAAAACTTTAGAGCCTACAAGTTCACTCAGTCCTACTTCTTGTTCAGCCAATCATTAAGACAAACAAGTTTGTTTACATTTACAGGAGATAATGCTGCCCTCTTCTTATTTACAATGTCACAAGAAAGTGAGCAAAGGAGTTCACATGGAACTTTTGTAACTGGCATTGCAAGGTATTTATATGCCAGATAGGCTAAACATTCATATGCCCCTTCATGCTTCAGCCACCATTCCAGAGGACATGCTTCCATGCTGATGATGCTCATTAAAAAACATAATGTGTTAATTATATTTGTGACTGAACTCCTTGGGGGAGAATTGTACATCTCCAGCTCTGTTTTACTTGCATTCTGCCATATATTTCATGTTATAGTAGTCTCAGATGATGATCCAGCACGTTATTCATTTTAAAAACATGTTCGCTACAGATTTGACAAAATGCAAAATGTGAGATTTCTAAAGACAGCTACAGCACTCGACCCAAGCTTTAAGAATCTGAAGTACCTTCCAAAATTTGAGAGGGACGAGGTGTGGAGCATGCTTTCAGAAGTCTTAAAAGAGCAACACTCCAATGCGGAAACTACAGAACCCAAACCACCAAAAAAGAAAATCAACCTTCTGCTGGTGGCATCTGACCCAAATGATGAAAATGAACATGTGTCATTCCGCACTGCTTTGGGTTGTTATGAAGCAGAACCCGTCATCAGCAGGGATGCATGTCCTCTGAAATGGTGGTTGAAGCATGAAGGGACACATGAATGTTTAGCGCATCTGGCATGTAAACAACTTGCGATGCCAGTTACAACAGTGCATAGATGCTGACTCCATGGGTGCTCTGGGGCTGGAGCACCCACAGAAAAAAATGGGTGTGTCCTTAGCACCCATAAGCAGCTCCCCATGGCCCCGACCCGCTTCCCTGCTCCAGCTCACCTCCACCTCCGCCTCCTCCATGAGCATGCTGCCGCATCCCACTTCTCCCTCCTCCCTCCCAGGGCTTGCGCAGTGAAACAGCTGATTCACGGGGCAGGAAGGGAGGGGGGAGGAAGGGGGAATGTGATGCACTAGGGGAAGAAGTGGGGCTGGGGTGGGGATTTGGGTAAGGGATTCAATGGGGCAGGAAGGTGGTGGAGTTAGGGCAAAAACTTTGGGGATGGGGTTGGAATGGAGGTCGGGCCAGGGACTCGGATAGGGTGGAGCTTGGGGGAAGGGGCAGGGAAAGAGGTGAGGGGCGTGGGCAAAAGTGCCATGCAAATGCCCATTCTCACTTTCAGGTAACACTGTTCACAAGAAGCAAACAGTGTTATCTCCTGCAAATTTAAACAAACTTGTTTGTCTAAGTGATTGGCTGAACAAGAAATAGGACTGAGTGGACTTGTAGGCTCTAAGATTTTATGTTGTTTTATTTTTGAATGCAGGGGGGTTTGTACATAATTCTACATTTGTAAGTTCAACTTTCATGATAAAGAGATTGCAGTACAGTACTTGTATTAGGTGAATTGAAAAATACTATTTCTTGTGTTTTTTACAGTAAAAATAAATATAAAATGAGCACTATACACTTTATATTCTGTGTTGTAATTGAAATCAATATATTTGAAAATGTAGAAAACATCCAAAAATATTTAAATTATATTGTATTTTATTATTGTATTCTATTATTGTTTAACAATGCAATTAATCACAATTAGTTTTTAATTGCTTGACAGCCCTAATTTACTGTATTAGTGTTCATGAAACTATTCAGACATCTTAAGTGACTATCAAAGCAGGTAACAAAAAAATAAATATTTTAAGAGTGGAAATTAACTTCTAAGCGTGTATCTGAGATGATAACCTACTCCAGTCCTGAAGTGAGATGTGCACAGGACTTCACTTATACTTGAACTAAGGCATTTTAGAATGCAGGGGAAATTTTCTGAACAAACAGCATTAACGAGTGAAAGTATGATTTTTAAAATTATTTCATTTGTTATAATGCAGGGAGGGTGTTATTAGTGACATAGGTAAGGGAATTTGCTTTTTCAGGATGAGATCCTGGCTCCACTGAAGTGAATGACAAAATTTCTATTAATTTCAATGAAGGCAGAATTTCACCCTTAATATTTAACTTCACACTGCTTCTTTAAAATGTTGATATTCCCAGTGTGATGCTGTGTCAAAGCTATAGCTTCCTTTCAGATACAACCTGATATTGCTGCCAGCTTTCCAAGAACAGGCTTTAGAACTTGAGGGAACCTATTCAAAGAGCTTCACTGAAGAATATTGGATTACATAGGATACTATTAAATTCAGCCTTCCGAATCAAGATAGAGGCACAGAATCAAGATAGATGAACAGAGGCTCTCAAAGTCAAGATACAAGTTAAAAGTCTGCTGGCTCCCACTTTAAAGCTGCTTTCAGGAAGCATCAAAGTGGAAGCCCCTCACGAGTGAGTCAAAGTTTCCAGGAAAACATTTTAAAGAGTGAGGTGTCTGATTTCCAAACCACATCTCATTTCATTTTCCAAAAGCAAAATTGCCACGCATGCAGTTCAAGTTTCTCTCAACTCAAAAAAATTAAATTGTTAAAACTGTGTCTCTCTGGTTATGACATAGAAAGGATAAATGGATCTGACACAGACTCTAGCAAGGACAGGGTTAAAACAGAGCCCCAAACAACCAGATGCCCATGCAAAGGTTGCAAACTCTCCTTAAGTAACAAGATCCCTGGTCTCTCACTTCCAATAGGACCTACCTGACATCATCCCTTTCACAAGCTGCCAAACACTTTAGTTTTCCCAGACAACTGCCACACTGCAACAGTTCTGTAATGTTAATACTACATTCCATGGCAAACAGAAATTTCTATCCAGCGTAAACCGGAAAACATATAAAAACAAAGTGTTTTACTGAATTACATGTTAAAAGGAACATCAATACTGCATGACTGCATGTTATAAGAATAAATATATTTCCATTTATTATATGCTATTGCCAAATGATCTTTTTAATATTTAATTTTGTTTTTCTTCAGAGTTTATAATCCCACAAAAAGGAATTTGCCACAGAAATATATAAAAAACTTTGATACAAAACTTTGGTTTGGCATGCCACACAATATATGAGGCTCTAATTATATTGTGTAGGCTACAAGCCCTCCTTGCGCTTTCTTTTAGGGAAATAGTTAACAAAATCTATCTGGTTTCTACACCATGTTCCAGCAAAATGGAGTTTTCATTTAATCTGTCACTGAAATGCTACCAACAACCCCCTGGGGAATATGACACACTGGAAATTATGACAGCTAGATATTATATTTACTAAAGAAAATCCTATATATATTTATTTCCTTTTGAAAGACTAATGGATTTTTGTACCTCCTATAACATTTCATTTATAAACAAGCCTGCCAACCTTATCATTTTTACTTAAGCGGTTTATTTTTGCTATTTAACTTAGTTATCTGACTTTGAATCAGTCAGAATATAGGTTTTATGCAAGCTCCATTTTAAACACTAGCTACATTTGACAATCTAACTACCTGGCCACAGTTATTGCGGTCCTTACTGTTAATCATAATTGTCATCTTTATTTGACAAACAACCCGTATTGCTTCTTATCTTAATAATTTTGCTTTTAAAGAAAATAGTCCTTGCAGCATTCCAGAGCTCCACTGCTTTTCTTTTCTCTGACAGTTAAAGTTTCAGTTGAGAGAAAAGGACACCATGTCCCTGAGTTGAATGAGTTGTTTGATTAATGGGTGTGTTTTTACTTCTGCTTTATTTTTATCATTGAAAGGGTTTTACTGATAAGGTCTGTTGACTGTGGTTTTAGTATGAGCTGCCCATTGCACGGCATCAGCAAATGCAAAGGTCTGAAATTATGTCAATACCTACCCAAAAAAAACAACAACATTAAATTAAATACAAATATTCTGTGGCAGAAACAATCTGACTAAAACCAACATGAGCCAGGAAATACAGAGAATTAGCACAGCTATGCCCAACTGCTTTCAGTTCTGTCCAAACAATTGGTGACCTAACACACGAGGAGCCCAATTTTGCAAGAAAATCCTGGCCCCATTGAAGTCAAAGTGAGTTTAGCATCATTGATTTTAATGAGGCCAGGATGTCACCCAACCTCTCCTGCCAGGTTTGGATGGCACTCAACACCTTGCAGAAGGCACTCAGCAACTTGCAGGATTGGGACACATCTGTGCTGCAATACCGATGACAAGAAAACTACTCAGGTAAATTCTTAAGCTTTAACTCTTAGCTAACAAGCTCTTGTCAATTTAAACCACACCCTTAACATTTCTTTCATATGTATTTTAAAAAAAAATTATTATTATTACCACCAAGGTTTTTTGCAGAAGAGTACAGCAGTTAGCAGGGAGTTGATAACAAGAAGTATGCCCTATTCTCCACCAGAGACAGGATGCTAGATGAGACTACAGTAAAACCACTCCTAGGGTTAGAGTCTGTGATTTCATCAACCCAGGATCTTGACATAAAGTAACATAAAGAAACTCACCCCAAAGTCTTAACATGGGGGCAGGTTCCTAACTAGATGACAGAATTCTGGTAATTGAAGAATGTTAAGTTGGTCCCAAAAGAAGATTTTCAGAGGCATTGGACACCCTTATCTTGTACCACTGGAGTCAGTCAGAGCACCTCTGAAAATCAGGCCACATTTATTTTGACACCTACTTGTGAATTTAGGGGGTTAACTTTAGGCACCCAAGTTTTAAAATGTTGGCCCTATTTCCTTTCACCCTTTTATCTTTAAAAAATTACATATACTTAAAGAAAACAGTGATGAAGTAAAATGTCTCGTGTGATTTGAGAAGCAAGCAAAAATGCCAACTATTTCAAAGAATGAGTAAACTAGGTGCATATAAAATACTAATTATTACTGTAACATTGGGAAATGACCTACAGTAGAATGTAAAAATGGCATCAGGGCCATGAAGAAAGACAACTATGTACTCGTTGTTATTATTTATTTGTATAGCTGTAGCACCTGGAGAACCCAGCCACACTGTGCTAGGTACTGTGCGCACACTGTATAATAAAATGATGGTCTCTATAGCTCTAGCAGGACCAATCCTTCTCCCATTGAGTATGTCTCCAGTGCAATCAGTGGTGTGACAACAGCATGTATAGACATACCCGAGCTAGCTTTGATCTAACTAGTTTGAACACCAATAGCAGTGAAGTTGCAGCAGCATAGGTGGCAGCACAGACTAGCCCTCAAGTACACACTATCCCAAGCAGGCTTGCACTGCTATTGCTACACAAGCTAGCTAGATCACAGCTTGCACAGGTATGTCTACAGGTGCTGTAGTCATACCTCTGATCACAATGTAGACAAAGTCAATAGCAAAACTACCACTGACACTAAAGGTAGCAGGATTACTAGACTATGCAAGCAAACAGCAATAAAAAGCCATCATGTGTGGAAGTGTTTTAATTGGTTTTACATTTTACCTTTATTTCATTGACTCCTGTACCTTTCTTTCATCCCTTGATCATACATACATGATTGAAGAACTGCATGGTAATAACAAAAGCACTATGCTGCATAAAGATCTGATCCAGCAAGAAATTTAAGCACATACTTACATTTAAGCATGTAAATCCATTTCAGTCAATGGGACTACAAAGGTGCCTAAAATTAAGCATGTGCTTAAGTGCTTTGCTGGATTGGGGCCACATAAATGGCAAATATCCCAAAAGGTTACTTCCTGTTGATTAGAGTTATAAATTATAAATCTTCATACTGCTAGTGCTCCAACCACATGTAATCCACATATCAATGCAATTTGCCAATACAAAATAGCTCTGTTTTCTAAATCTCCAATCATATTGCATAGGAACATGATGGGATGAAAATCTAGCCCCACTGAAGTCAATAGCAAAACATCCACTTACTTACCTGGACCTAGAAATACGCACCAAGGGCTTACTTTTCATATTCTTTAATTAGAAACACTAGTTAGAAGAGCCCTGTCAATAGTATTGCATATTATTTGACCTCTCGGTAATGTTCTGATGGTAAATATCTTTTGATTTTCAAAGATCTCTTTTAAAATATATTCTGCTCCATCAACAATAAATGAAAAAAAATGTATGTCCACTTTTATAACAGAACAAATACAAATACACCATTTTGTTATGCTCCCTCTGCACACTGCAGCAGCAATGAATGGAGAAATACTATTAGAGTGACACAGATGTAATGATATAAACACACAAACAAAAACATTTTGGCACGACCAGGCACTATATCTACTAAAGTTGTCATTTTGTTTGTTAAAAATGGTCATATTCGTTTTAGATCTTACAGAAACGCACAGTAAATCAATCAATATTTGCCAAAGGGAGAATGAAAAAAAAAATCAGTCGAGAAGTAAATTTTATTTTCAAGCAGCTAGAAAGAGTATTATAAACCAAGGAGATGACAAATGCATTAAGAACTGTAAAGCACTGGTTGACAGTTTTCTTTTAGGTTGGTAAACTAGTAATGACTCACTTTAGAAAAAGATATACAGAGGACATTTAAAGAAACAGTATCTGTCAGTAGAATGTTGTCACAGGATAATATTGGCGGATGCTAAAAAAAATATCAAGAAAAGATGAGAAATAAATGTTAAGGCAAAGCTGAAAGGCACAGCTCCTGTGCCTCAGTACTGTTACACTTGCTGACTGATATGCAGTAGATACATTTGGTCTGATGGTTATTGGTGCGATGCAGTGACAATGGCTTACTGTACCACTATGGAATTGTTGATTCTGATTAACTAAGAAACCAGGCTTTTGGGGTGCTTTAGCCAATCAGAGTGCAGCTGTTCTATAAAAGTAAAGGTCTTTGTTTTAAAGAATAAATTGTTTTTATTAATGAATCATAGTTTAAAACAAAACTTTTAGAGGTAAAATTCAGGAACAGTCCCCCTATTTTTAAGTGCTGAGAATAAAGGAATAATTGTAGTTACGAAACAGGACTAGAAGTTAAAAGCTTTGGGTTCCATTCCTAAGTGTCAGACTTCCTGTGTCATACTGGGAATCAATCACTCTCTGCCTCATTATTCTTATCTGTAGAAATGGTAGTAATAATACTTTCTCTATACTTCACAATGGTTTTGTCAACCTTAGTTCACTAACCTTTGGGAGGTCCTTATCTACTATGTTGATGAGCACCACAGATATGTCTATAAATAATAATTAGGAGATCAAGCAAAAGTACTCCCGCTTAGTCTTTGGTGGAAAACCCTCCACAATTAGGGTTGCGCTTGCTGCTTCCTAAGCCAACACTTTCATAGTCAAAATCCCAAAATTCAGTTGAGTCACACCAGGGATAAACCTGTCCCACTCTTTAACAGATCAGATGTAAAACTCAGTTGAGCCTGTCCACATCAGTGGATGACCTTTTCAGTGCCGCCTGAAAGTCTATTATCAAATATGGCTCATTTTTTTTATGTAGGTAGATCCACAGAATCTGCCTTTGGATGTGACACATTTCATGAGCCTACAACTGGGCACAATTTCAACAATTAACCTGGCAATTCAAAGTCTTGTCCCCTGCCAGGATTTCAGCGGTCTCCCCCCTCACCCATGCAGAGTGATCTCAGATTTGCAATTCCATTCCAAAGGTTTTCTTTTAAAAATTTTTATGCACTGATACAATTATAGATAGAATGGCCTTAGGTGGAGTAACTACTTTTACTGTGCTTTAATTAATTACCACCACCAGGCTAGCATGGAATATTTTCATCTCATCTATCCTGTTTATTATTCTGCATTCTTCTTTTTCTCTCCACATAATTCTCAATATTTGAAACATGTAACAGGTTTCTTTATATCCTGCCCCTGTATGCATGCATAAAAACTCCATAAGGCATGTACCACGCACTAGGGGATTCAGAGGAGATGGAACTATGGCTCCACCCCTCTCTGCCCTGGCCTGGAGAACTGGCTGGTTGAAGAAGAGTGTGCACACTGCCCTCTCTCAACAGGTGGCACAGTGATCATGAGGAGACACCCATAAGGCTGCCTAACAAGGACCTTCTTGTACACGAGGGAGCTGGCCCTCAACACAAAGCCTCCAGCAACTCCCACTGGGTCACTGCCACTCTGCATCACCCTAACTTGGGGCGGTATCCCTAAAACACAAACAGACCACAGAATACCTTGTATTATTAGAATTACATATTCATTTGTTACAAATGTCTGCTGATTGAAATACAATTGATGTAGATGCTAGAACATTTACTTCTTTAGATTAGTGATAAATAAATAATAAATAAAATAATAATAAATTATCTGGCTCAATATTTAGCCAGCTGGTTCAGCCCTGAACAAGCAATCTGTATATGGCAGGAGGAGCAGTGAATCAAACAGAATTACATACAGTTGTATAAATATTCCTATGTAAAACCAATGAGTGAGGTCCTCACCCCCACGCTGGCTCTTTTACCCCAATTAAAGGTCTGGAGCAGTATAAAGGGGTCCTAAAAAAAACTCAGTTCCAGCTGAGGGTGGTTTTCTCCAGCACAGACACTGCAGAGACAAACAGAAGGCTGCCTTCCAAGGACCTCCTCATAAGCCCTGGTGTAGGGGGCATGCCAAGGGTGGGAGAGGCACCTTGAGGTGGAATCACAGCACACGTTGCAGCAGAAATTCCAAGCAGTGCTGTCACCCATCGGGCAGTTCAGAGAGGCAGCTATAACTTGCTGTCTAAGATATGTTAGGATGAGCCGAGGCTCAAAACTACCTTAGCCACTCATCCCACAGGCTGCTAGTTTTGTACTGTGTCCATACGCACCTTCCAAAAAGTCTATTTCTCTACTCATATCCTCTCACTTTTAGGAACCTTTTTCTAATGTGTTGCCTAAACTTTTCTTTGCTTATCTCTGTGCAATTGCTGATGATGTGTATTCCCATAAGCATTAATCTGTATTAGCCAATTGAATAGTTCTGCATGATTGTGTATAATTTGTATACTGTCACAGAATATTTTCTGTGCAGATAGCATTTCAATAATACCTACAGTGTAGCATGAATATATCAGAACATGGGGTTGGGGGAGGAAACTGTGGATAATGAACAAATACTTAAGTGAACAAAATTAATATGATTAATGGTACATATCTGAAATATTTCAGTTTTCATGATGGTATAGGAAATTCAGTGTTGACAAATATAAACTGGAAGAAATAATGTCAGTTACTAACATGCACATTGCCAATTACTAAATTAACTGGAACCCAGGAGGGATGGAAAGATAATTATTTAGGTGAATGAAAACTTCTGTTCAATGTACACTGGTGGTCAAAGAAAATACTACTTTAATACATAAGGAGTGGAATATACTAGAACAGTGAAATTATTATAGTGTCACTATATATATCAATAGCACATCTTGACCTGCAATACTATGTTCATGTCTGGTCACTCTGTCTCCAAGAAAGATACAGCAAAAATAGAAGGGGTCCAGGGATGAACAACAAAAATGATCAGAGGAATGGAAAGAAATTTTCTCTATCATCTTTACTGAATATTTGCATTGCAGTAATACCCAAAGATCTCAATCAAGCTGAGGAAAAATTTAAAAGACGATAACACTTTAGTTTAAAGAGCTGATGAATAAAAAAGAAATTTTCAGAACAGTGAACAATAGAGAAATGGTAAATCAGCTGCTCCTATATATATTCCCTTATAACCATAAGAACAAGAAGGATTCAATGAATCCAAAAAGCAATAAATTTAAACTGATAAAAGGAAATAGTTTTCTTTACATAATTAACCTATGGAATTCACTGATATAGAATCATAGGACTAGAAGGGACCTCAAGAGATCATCTAGTCCAGTCCCCTGCACTTATGGCAGGACTAAGTATTATCTAGACCATCCCTGACAGCTGTTTGTCTAACCTGCTCTTAAAAATCTCCAGTGATGGACATTCCACAACTTCCCTAGGCAATTTATTCCAGTGCTTAACCCCCCTGACAGTTAGGAAGTTTTTCCTGATGTCCAACCTAAACCTTGCTCCCTTGCTGCCCATTTAAGTCCATGGCTTCTTGTCCTATCCTAAGTGGTTAAGAAGAACAATTTTTCTTCCCCCTCCTTGTAACAACCTTCTATATACTTGAAAACTGTTATCATGTCCCCTCTCAGGCTTCTCTTTTCCAGACTAAACAAATCCAATCTTCCTTCATAGATCATGTTTTCTAGACTTTTAATCATTTTTGTTGCTCTCCTCTCGACTTTCTCCAATTTGTCCATATCTTTCCTGAAATGTGGTGCCCAGAATTGGACACAATACTCCAGCTGAGGCATAATCAGCGTGAAGTAGAGAGGAAGAATAACAACTTCTCACATCTTGCTTACAACACTCTTGCTAATACATCCCAGACTGATGTTTGGTTTTTTTGCAACACTGTTACACCGTTGACTCATATTTAGCTTGTGGTCCACTATGACCCCTAGATCCGCAGTACTCCTTCCTAGGCAGTCATTTTCCATTTTGTATGTGTTCAACTGAGTGTTCTTTCCTAAATTGGGTACTTTGCATTTGTCCTTATTGAATTTCATCCTATTTACTTCAGACCATTTCTCCAGTTTGTCCAGATCATTTTGAATTATAATCCTATCCCCCAAAGCACTTGCAACCCCTCCCAGCTTGGTATTGTCCACAAACTTTATAAGTGTATTACTGAGTCTAAGAGTGTAGCAGAATTCTGAAGAGGATTTGACATTTATACAGATAATGAAAACATTCACAGGTACATTAGACAGGATAGAAAAATATGGGATATAAACCTTTATGCTCCAGGACATAAGTCAACCACTACCTGCCTGGGGCTAGGAAAAAGTTTCTCCAAGGGGCTGGTTATTCCATTATAATCCATGATAGGAACACAACCTTTTCAGGAATTTGTTAGAAGCCACAGTCAGATTGGATATTGAACTAAATGAATGACTTATCTGATCTGGATAATAATCCTATGTATCTAAATTCTGAATGTATTACTAATTCATCAATTCATTTGGACTAAAATCTTTGAAGTCTCTTCTGGAGTGAAGATATAGATATGATTAGCATTCAGTGTAGAAATAAGACCTTGAATCAGCAAAGCATTTGCTAACTGCAATAGGACTGCTTCCATTAAAATTAAGCATGTGCTTAAGTGATGTACTGGACTGAGGCCTAAGAAAACAAAAATCACATTTCAAAACACTGACTCCTCTTTGATTTCCCATGAATGCATTCCTTTCTGCAGCAAAGTTGGAGAGCAGTCAGGAGAGACCAGATCATGGCTTCTTTCACAGGAGATGCACAAGCTCCTTTATACAATTTTAAAATGCTGTGCCACAGTCAATGGAAACTCGGGAAATTAAAAATGTACGTAATTGATTGTTTGCTGTTTATCTTCTTATAAGATAACATTACTGCATTAAAGCAGTAGTTCTAGACAATTTATTGATCCTCCATGCTTCTTACTGTCAACAGCACCAAATTAATGTTGATGCCCCCTGCTCTTAAATTTAGAGCCAGATTTTCAAAAGTGTTCAGCTTCTACAATGAAGTTCAGATTTTTGAAAATGTGCAACTCTCATTTGGGAACCTAAACAAAATAGCCAGATTTTCAGAAGAGTCTGCCACACCCAGTGGTCCCCACTGTTTTCATCTTCAGAAGTTGACATCTCAATGGCATTGCAACACTTTTGAAAATCTGTCCACTTAATTAAGGTGTCTGACTGAGAGCCGTTGAGTGCTGAGCTCTTTTGAAAATCTGATTCTTAATAAAATATTTTTTTTTCTCTTACAGTAGCACATAAAGGCCCCTAACTGAGATCTGGGTCCCATTGTGCTAGGTGCTATACAAATAGAGTAAAAGTCTCTTCATAAAACCCAGGTTTCCTGATTCTTAGTCCTATGACACATCCATTCAGACCACTCTGCTTCCCAAGTTATTTTTAACAGCCTGTTCAACTTTCAAGATCTGTTTTGATAGTGTTGTACGATCATTGGGAAACATTAAGGTGATTTGTTCTCTAAGAACCTCAGTTTTTAAAATTGTACTCTAGCTCCTGGACTCCATTTGTTCTTAACTGCAACAGTAGGTCCTTCAATCGAGTTCCTGTAAATTTTTTCGTTGCCTCTAGCCATCTTTTCATCTAGCCATTTTGTATTACGTAATATTCTGAGGTCTCGGTGCCAGCTTTGGAGGATGAAAATCTTTCAATTATATTAAAAGTAGTTTCAGGGAATAAGACTTTCTTTAACCCTTTTCCTGCCCCAGAGATAAACAACTGCAACAAAAGCACAACTGGTGGAACAGGGGCTAAGATACACACATCTGACCTTCCAAATATCTAACTACTAATTCATTCTAGTAAAAGCATTGCAACATAGGATTAGCAATAGCAGATCAGTCCATATCCAGTCCAACAGACTACCTCTAGCAGTGGCCAATACCTGATATGTCAGAGAAAGGGGAAAAAACCAATAAAACAAAAATATCCAACATCAATTTTGCAAAGCTTTACATAGTGACAAAAATCTTTTATCCCTGAAGTGATCTGCTTATAACCTGAAGAATAAGATTTAATTAACCTTATCATAGCCTGCATAACTATAAATGATATTGTTCATAAAATTACTTTCTAATATTCAGCCACAATAACTGGCTAAATGGCACGCTGCGGCAGTGAATTTCATAGGTTGCCTATCGGCTGCATGAAGAAGCATTTCTTTACATTTGTTCTAAATTTACCAGCCATTAATTTCATAATATGAGATTCATTGTCCTTTCCATGTCACTTCTGATATATTACAAGGCTCAGCTCTGAGAGGTACTGGGTGTCTACTGCTAGGTGCTGAGAGGAGAGGAAAAGATATGAGGATTGAGGGAAACATAAAGAGGGAAAAGGAGAATGAAGCTGGCCACAGATAGACAATGAGGAAATGAGGCAGAAGATGGAAAAGAAAATTTCACAACATCCACCTAATCAGACATAGACAGAAGCCTTCACTTTTAGCAAACAATGCCTCCTTGGACTCACCCACAGTTGTAAAACTCTTGCACAGTGCATGGACATTTGATAATTGCCTTGTTCTGTTCATTCCCTTTGACCTATCTGGCATTACTGGGCTAGATGGACCATTGGTCTGACCCCGTATGGACATTCTTATGTTCTTATGACAAACTTCTTCAACAACAGGAGCAGTAACCACTCTACTATGACTTCAATCTACTTCCACCAAGCCACTAACATCACTTCCATTATATGTAGGCTCAGCGTCAGCCAACTTGTTCACCTTTAAGTCCCAATCTTTGCCTGACACTGAAAAAGTACAGACATGGCATCATCCAGGTAAAATGGAAAAATAATATGGAGCTGTGTATCACGAACTGGGACAAGGGCAGTCAGGCCAGGAGGTCAGTTCAGCGGTAGTCAGAGGCTGGGAGCCTTTCATTACCAACTGGCAGAGGGCACATCAAATTATAATGCACATCAAGCCTGACATACTCATTGCCTCAACACACTCTTGATATAATCTGTATCTAAAAGGTGTCAGGTGAGTTGTCATATGATTTAGTTGGGGTTGGTCCTGCTTTGAGCAGGGGGTTAGACTGGATGACCTCCTGAGGTCTCTTCCAACCCTAATCTTCTATGATTCTGTGATATGCAAACTGATAACACATTTGGTCATGAATAATATTGTGTGATGTATGTACCAGTGGTGTATAAAGAATTTTAGATGTGTTGAAAATATGTTCTTAAAAGGTGTTTAGCAAGCATTGTATAAAACCTACCTATACAAGACAAAGAACATTGTTTTGCCTGTTTTCCAGTGTCTCCAATGTAGACAAGTAACACCTCAGGAGGACAATGAAAAGTACATCTACATGCAAGTTAAACTAAGCCATCAAGCTTAAGAGGGAGAAGACCGCTTAATGATCATGACAGGGTATGGAGCCTGCACTCCCAGGATGCTTTCTGGCTCTTGAAACAGAGACAATAGACTTTGGGAAATATAAGCAAAATCAAAAAAAAAAAGGGGGACAAAGGGGAAGCAGCGCCCCTTGAGCTCATGAAGAGTGGATCCTCTTGGCCTGAAAACCAAGAGTAGCTGGAACTGACTATAGGTGAGAAACCTGCTTAGACAAAGATTGTAACTTGCTGAAGTTGTTTTAGCCACAAAAAAGTGTGTTCTGTTTTGTTTCACTGTAACCATATCTGCGTCTTCTATTCTTACTTATTGTCATTCAAATTTCTGTTCTTTGTTAATAAACATTCTTGTTTTATTACAAAACCATTTCAGTTTTGTGTATGAAACTGAAGGATGAAATCCTCAGCTAAACTAACAGGCTGATGTGAGCTCTGTCTCTTTGGAGGCAGTGAATGTAATAATTTCTGAGTATCCAGTGAGAGGGACTGGACACTGCAAGGGTGGTGGTTTTGGACAGACTTGGGACTGGAAAGGCTGTTGCTGTCACTCTGCAAGGAGTAACCAGGCTGATGGAAGCCAGGGTGAGAATATTGTATTGTAGGAAGGTTGCTAGTGTCAGGGCTCTGAGCCAAAGCCATACAGACAGAAGTACCCAGGGCTCCAGGGCAGGCAATGACAGAACCCCTTAATGCTCTAGGTGAAACTCCAGAGCATCACAGAGGCCACAAACAGAGCCAAAGTTCAAAGCCACTGCCAGCAATCAGGAGTCAGAGCAGAAGCAAGGCAGCAAGGCTGAAGCTAGTGAGGAAATAAGGCAGAAGCGGAACTGGGAACAAGGCAGCACAGAAGCAATTGCAGCTGCAGGAGTAAACATTATGTTTCCAGCAGCCTGCCACCACTACTGCTGAGCTTAAATGCACACCTGATGGCTCCTTCCAGCCAACAGGCCAGGCCAGCAAATCAGGCAATTCTGCCATAGCCCAACTAGGCTCATTAACTGGGCATACCCAGCAAGCCCCAGGCTCAGCTGAGAGAATTCAAGCCCACAGTGCACCATCTGCAACCACTGACACTTTGCATCATCTGCTGACTGATAGCACTGATCTCATCTTCCTGTCCACCCTCACAAGAGTCTGTTGAGGATATACAGAAATTCATGGTTAACAGTATTAAATGTTGCTGACAGCTATAAAAATTTAACTTGTAATCATGTAACTAGCCTGTAATTAGCAGATAACTGAGATGAATGTACTCAGTAATTAATTTAATACATTTCCTATTTAATATTTGGCACTGCCCAGAAACTCCAATCATGATCAGGAACCAGTTATGTTATCCTTTCCACTTCATTAGTTTCACTCTATGGGCCACTGTGGAGAAGTGACTTGCTTTCTCTCTAACCCTCTTCACCCCCTTGAGGTGCTGTACATCCCCAGGGGAAGAAAGAGACAGAGGAAGCAGTCCCTGTTTCTCTTTATGCAGGCCATGCAAATAAGGGAAAATTCTGCATTCCCTCTCCCACCACTGAACACCTATTTATGGATCAGGCAGAACCTGGCTCTGATTTTCTAGCTTATGTGACTAGATAACATTTGAGGGTAAGATTTTCACAAGCACTCAGAGCTGCTTTAACTTTTTCTGCTACTGAATTGTTCATTCTTTACTTATGATTTAATACTTCACTCCTTACTCAGGCAAAACTCCTGTAACAAAGTTTAACTTTTGACTTTAAAAGACAGCAGGGTTGGGCCAAGGCTGAACACTGTTGAAAACCCCCACTCCTTATTAACAGGGAACAAAACTTTTTTAAAATTAAATCCACATTTTTATAATGAATTAGTGACATTCTAATGTTCACAAAATTCCCTTTTGCTCAGTTTTTGGTAGCATTTGGTCACCACTAATAATCCTTTGTTTATACAAAGGTTTTGGTGCCATTTAAACTCTGCTTGTAGAAGGAGATGCTACTTTTGTTTAAAATTCAAGTGGAAAGTAAAGGTCACTGGTATCACAATACAAAGGTATACAGAGATCAGTTCTCTAACAAGGCAGAGCTATTACTGGCAAATGACTTGCTCTGGTAGAGAATGCAATGTCTTTGAAGTGATGTTATATTAATTATAAGATTTTTTAATCACATGGTCAAGAACTACATCAACTGATGCAGACATTCCTTTGTCTAACTACATAATCCTGTTTCCTAACACATTTGCATGTCCTTCCTTACTTTCTTGTCTTTTCAAAACATTTATAAGAACTCATGCAGTGCTAATGCCTTTGTCTATCTCCTCCGATACATAACACCTTTGCACCCACCCCTTTCGATTTTCACACACTCCTGCTAATGTCTGGTATTATATCTTATGCCAGTTCCACAAAGCAGCTGTTCCTTACCTTAGATTGACAGCATTTTGGCAAATGCTACGATAGTGTGAAACTTGGCATGAGCGTTAGGTGGATTTGCCATCCAAAAAGCTTTAATCTTTGCAGGTGAGTATGTGCATTGAACAAACAACCAAAGCAAGATAAAATTCTCTCAAACAGAAAGTCAGCAAGGCTAAGCAACTGTACCTTTCTTAAACTGCAAAACATACACTGTGAAATGCTGGTCCCATCGCAACAGATTTCAGTAGAAGCTGGATTTTACCCACAGTAGGCCTTTTGCCACTGACTTGCTACCTCCTCACTAAAGTAATAGCCAATGCACATAGTTTAGTGGTTCTGAACCTGTGCATGGACAAACCAAACTCAAATGATTTGGGCACTAATAAAGTTCATTTTTTACTTATGATCCAATACTTCACTCCTTACTCAGCAAAACTCCTGGAACAAGATAAAGGTCTTGCATCTTGTAAAAGGTGAACAGGCTTGTAAAAGGTGAACATGGCAGATCAAGGAGAAATAGAACAGGAAGGTGAAGTTAAAAGGAAAGGTGGGCCTTTTTCCTTTCTGGGTGATTAAAGTAAGGAGGCCTCTGGGAAACTGTTGACCAATGTTTCCAGTTTATTTGAACCCATCTGTGCAGCAATAATGCAAAACAAGATTACCACCTGTTACACTGAGATTATGGCATGCCAAAAAGAAAACGATCTCCCAGTCCTCTGAACTTTGGAGGCTGGATATTAAGTAATACATTTAAAATACATATGCATGCACATGAAAACACAGAGGTGCATGCACACACACACACACACGCTCACTCTGCAGAAGTGTTACACCTCATGTTAAAAATTAACAAACCACACTATGATTCCTTATGTTGCTTAGAGCTAAATTTACTAATTTTGGTTAATTTATTCAAGTGTTCAAGATATTATATATATACACACACACATTCTTTTCACTCCCTCTCATGATATTTTAGGATGCTCTTCTCTGACAAAATATTCATATGCTGGAGCAGGAGCAGGCTTGACCCCATTTCACTCACTCTGCGTTGTTCAGGCTGCACAAAGGGATGTCCAAGTAACCTGCTGGGATCCCTCCTAACAGCAGCATTCACTATTCGCTGCATAAGAAGTTCAGAACACTATGCCGCACCCTCCGTTAACCTTTTTGAAATTTGATTTTCTTGAACAGCAAATCCAAAGTAGCTGCTTAATATTTCGTATCAGAGATGGACTGAGTTAATTAAAATAAATAAAATAAGTAAAAGGAATGCCTCAAAGGCAAGGGAGTTTGAACTGACTAGAGATCTGGCCCTTCCACGTAGTGCAGGTATCACTGTGAAATACTAGCACAGACATGCATCTGAAGAAGTGGGTATTCACCCACGAAAGCTCATGCTCCAAAACGTCTGTTAGTCTATAAGGTGCCACAGGATTCTTTGCTGCTAGCACAGAAAGACTACTTAAGAAGAGCTGTTGCAGCACTGGAAATGGTGATTGTGTGATGCAGTAACATAATAGCTGAAAGCATCACCTTCTGAAAGCAGTACACTTAGGATTGAAGTCAGATCAGTTTTTCTACATACCCAAATATATGAATGCACACTATGGCATGTATTTAATTTACAGTCTTATCTATAATTCCTAAGAAAACAAATTAATTGCACAATGTGTAACAACATATCAACAGCATCTAGATTCAAAAGTTAGTTAGAATAATACTTCATATCTCTTGGTCTTAATTCTTCTCTCATACACATTTTACTCCATAGACTTCAATAAAGTTACTCCTGATTGACAAAAGTGTCAACGAGAGAAGAATTATGTTTATATAGTGCATTCCTTGTTAGAGTCTCAGAGTACACTGTGATCATTAACTAATTTATCTTTACAATCCCCCTGCAATGTAGGTGAGTATTATAATTCCCATTTCACATATAAGGAAACTGAGGCACAAACACCTGAGCACAAATGTCTTGTTCTAGGTAATACAAGAAATTTGTGATGGAATCTCAATCTCCAGACTTTTGGTTCTGTGTCTTAACCACAATGTGTCTTTATTATCCTAGTAAAGAACACTGTTATGAAATAATACAGAGAGCCAACTACCTAGGGAGTGCCTGTGACATGCAATCAGAGATGCCATAGCTTTTGGAAGAAGATTTTCTTGGCTTGTTTTAAAGGCACATGGCAAAAATTACCCCTCCATCCTGCATTGTTTTCTGCCTCACTCTGTGTGTGTACAGAGCTGAGTTAAAATTACTTGAAATCTAGGATCTGAAGTGTTGGGATTTCAAGTCATTGTCGCTTGAATCCCAGAGCTTCAGACACTAGGATTCAAGCTGTTTTTACTTTGTTGTATATGCACACAAAAAGTATGTCTAGACTAGAATAAAAACATTTAAAAAAAATTTAGCTTTCTAGTCTTAGCTTGGTTTCACCTGAACCAGATAAGACATATTAAAATATAATTTGTGCTGTCTGCATGAGACCTTTAAAATGTGTTCATTAAAATGTGTTAGCAAAATGTTGGGTGGTGGTGGTATTTGTAAAGTAAATAAATAAACAAATCTTTCTTTCTAGTCCAGATACATCCAAATGTGAAGAGAACATGATTCTGAGGGAAAGAAGACATCATAGGGCAGATCACCAGCTGGTATCAATTGTCACAGCTCCATAGAAGACAATGAATCTATGATACTTTGTGAGGACTTGCCCATTAGCGAGGATAGAGAATGAGAGCCACATGATCCTACCAACTCTAACTCACACAAAGCAGTCCTTATTGACGCTGGTGCCAGGTCTATGCTACAAATGTCTGTCAGCAGAGCTATGTCAGTCAGGGGTGTAATCCCTGACTGACACAGGGTGCCAAGATACAGAAGCCCCTAATGTAGATACAGCTATACCAGCAAATCTATCCTGTACCAAGCTAGCTAGTTTCATTTATAGTGGCATCTGCATGCACACTACAAGCGATTGGCCAGAATAGTATGCCAGTATTCCTTCACTAGTAAAGTGCTCCAAGCACAAGTTACCTGTGGAAAAAAAAGTATAAGCTCATGTAGTTAAGGTCTGTATCATAATGCATCTGGAAAAGGGGGCAGAATTAAGTGTGTGTTAATTCTGGTATTCCCTAACTTTTGAGTTCTTGAGTTTGCAACCATAATGTTCTTTTAACATAGACTTTTGGGGGGCTTTGGGAAGATATTTTTTGGTATGGAATAATGATAAAAAAGTCCAGAATGATATCAACATTCACACAGCAGTTTATTTGACTACAAGCAGAGCTGTTCTGTGAAAAAAAGACTTAACTATATATGATTTCTAAGGTATACTATACAATACACAGAGCTAAATGAAATGTAAAAGACCTAAGTCATCATATATTGTTAATGGTCCTTATCTTTAAAGGTGCTGCACATCTGCTAGTAGCTGGATCTTACACTGAAGTAAATGTGAGTTGCAGGTGCTCAGCACCTCTCAGTATTTGACCTCATAAAAAACTACAGAAAATTCCTGACATATAGCAGTTATTTGTTGACTTCATATATAGCTGACTTGCAAATTCTGGGGCCTATGCACATCCTTTGTCACTGTGGACGAAATGTTAAAAATAGAAGCAACTGGTGCACCTGCAAAAATGCATGAACACATATTGCAGTCCCAGAACACAGTGGGTGCCTACAGACTGGACAGCTGGTTCTCAAATGGGTGTTTGGGGGTGCAAGTGCATGATTTGTACATGGAATTGCAGGCAGATCAGACTGAATGTTTGCCACCATCAGACAATGCTTTTGCCACTACTATGTAGAAAGTGGTAGCAAGTATTATGTAACACGCACAACTGAATTTTTCCCCTCTAATTCAGTCAGTTTGTAATATTTTCTTTCTGTATCTGTTTAAAAATCCAGAATTCTCTTCTTATAAAATTCCTCAATAAATTGCTTTAAAAGCTCAAAAGCTTCTATATATTCTACAGCTGTCATAAAGAAAATTGATAGAAAGAGAGTAGGGAGACTGATTACTGAAGATGTAATTCAGTCTCAGAGTTCTGATGATCTCATAAACTTTTTATGGTATTGTCAGAAACTCTTGACTGAATTACAGGCATGTTATCAATCTCCCTGAATCTATCATCATATATATTATCAGGTTCTCCCTGGCCATTATTCTATGTACAATACCAAGGTAAAATTAGACTTTGATCATTTCTGCTGTGTTGAAGTTTGTCATTATTTCTCTCAAGCAAGTTTTACAGTAGAGAATATTACCTGCTTTCTTCAAGTTGCACATTTCTCTAACCTTCCAAGGAAGATTTTTTTTAAGGATTTTGAAAGTCAAATAAAAGTTGAACTTTCCAAATGACAATATATTAATAAAAAATACCTTTGTGGGTAATTTTTCTGTATACACACACACACACAGAGAATACTCTCTAGCCATATTGGAGCTTGTGATGTTTCTCTTGTGAATCACTCTTTTCACCCGACTGGTAATTTTCAGAAGTAAATATGTTCATCTCTTTCAGGTATTATAAGCATTTCAAAATCTCTCTCTTTCTCTGTCTCTCTCAGGTTCCAAACACAATTCAAGTTATTTCAATAGTTTTCATTCATGAAGAAGCAATTATTGCCAGTAATCATTAGGGTGACCAGACAGCAAGTGTGAAAAATAGGGACGGGGGTGAGGGTAATAGGAATCTATATAAGACAAAGCCCTGGATATTGGGGCTGTCTCTATAAAAATTGGGACATCTGGTCACGCTAGTTACCATCTTATGCCCATCTAACAATGAGATGTCAGACACGTATTACATTATGAAGGATAATGTTACTACTTTAAAAAACTGTGGTTTAAAATTTAAATTTTTCCAGGCAAATAGCCTATTTATCTGTATATCTGAATCAGACAGAGAAGATTTAAATCCATGTATCCTACCCCCCAAGTGAGTGCATTAGCCACTTTCTCTCTCTGGCCCAATGAATATTTATGTAGCTGCATAAAGTGGAACATCTTCAATAGGAGACACTGACTGCAGTCACCTCAGAATAGCCTACAGCCTGGTAGTTAAAGCACTCATCTGGGTTGTGGGGGAGATCTGAGTTCAAGTCTGGAATGAGGATTCAAATTTAGATCCCCTACATCCCAGGTAGGTACCCTAACCACTAGGATAAAGATTATAAAGACGGAGAGACAGGCACACATGGGATTTGCTGGCTGGCCTGATATTATAACTTATGTCCATATGCAATGTTTGATTGTGACATGAGGCTCTGGGAGACAGGCTTGTCTGCACTTCAGTTTCTCTTTACTACACTACTGAACACCTACTTTCCACCCAAACATCTGACCTACAACAGAACCAAGAAGTTTAAAAAATGTCTAGGTTTATGGAAGTGATGAGGACATTAGCAAAATGCAGGAAATTTCTAGATTAAAATTGAAATTAGGAACTTTATTTAATTTCACCATAGACATTTTCGACCAAATTGCTGCCTTAAATAGCAAACACCTGTTGGGTGTGTACGCAGTGGGTAGACAACCACACATCCAACTTAATACTAATCGTAAGTACATTGACTCATAGACTCAGAGTCAATGTACTTACTCAGAGTCTATGAGTCAATGTACTTACGATTAGTATTAAGTTGGATGTGTGGTTGTCTACCCACTGCGTACACACCCAACAGGTGTTTGCTATTTAAGGCAGCAATTTGGTCGAAAATGTCTATGGTGAAATTAAATAAAGTTCCTAATTTCAATTTTAATCTAGAAATTTCCTGCATTTTGCTAATGTCCTCATCACTTCCATAAACCTAGACATTTTTTAAACTTCTTGGTTCTGTTGTAGGTCAGATGTTTGGGTGGAAAGTAGGTGTTCAGTAGTGTAGTAAAGAGAAACTGAAGTGCACACAAGCCTGTCTCCCAGAGCCTCATGTCACAATCAAACATTGCATATGGACATAAGTTATAACTTAAGGAATATACTGCTGTTGCAGGGCTGGGTGTCTCTCCATGGACCATCACAATGTAGTAGGTAGAGCTTACTGATCCTCAGGAGTCATGTAAGCATCTACATTTCTGCCAATCATTTTTCACTGCTCATGGAAGAATACAGCATTATTGGCTTGGGACAGCACTGTGTTCCTTTAATAAACCATCACCCAATACACATGGGGTTGCAACTTGGGGCATTTCATGGATAAAGCTGTCAACACACACTTGTGTTTCATGGCAGGAAGCCTTCAGCAGCCTTCTCTTAGCCACATTATGCAAAATCCCTTTTGGCCCCTTTCCCAGCCTTATGCACTAGAGCAAATGCGAGCAGGATTTAGCCATTTGTCAAGTGACACTCAGACGCTCTGTCCTGTTCTGTTCTAAGATATTTTCAATGACATTGCTACTAAAACTGTATTGTTGATGTATGTGATGGTGTGTGAAATCAGTTTGTAAGAATCTCTGTTTATGCTGCATGTGATGAAATATCTAATAGCCCAAATAAATCAGATACAAGAAATGCAGTTAGAGATCTTACTTCAAATGGGAGCTCTGTAAGTTCTATATTTCCAGCCAAATCCAGTTTTTCCAGATTCTCACAGTTTCCCAGTTCTGGAGGGATGCTCTTCAAATTATTAAAACTCACATTGAGTTCTTTCAGTTGTTTTAAACAACCTGTTAAAATAAAAAGCTAAACTCAGTAGGGTAGAAGCACAAAGGAATCAGAAGTCTATTCAGTTAGCAAAGGAACAGCCACCCTATGTGACAGTTAGTTAAAAAAAAAAAAAAGTATTCAGACATAAATATTGTTCATAACGTCACTGAAGTCATGATGGGCCCAGTCCTTCAACGTGTGGAATGCCCTCAACTCCCAATGAGTTCCATGGGAGTTTAAAGGACCCAGCATCTCACAAAAGGTCTGATCATGCTTCTATTGGCATTAATGGCAAAACTTCTATTGACTTCAATAGGAACTGAATCATGTGAGAATTAGGCTCTCAATTACTGCTAAAAAGGAATAAAGAGTTTGCCTTTTGGCTGGAAAGTGCTGTGACCATTGGCATGGCCTTTATTATCATTGATTTCTCCTGCCACCAAACTTATTGGAGGACATCAAGAATTGCATCTGGCAAGTATCAAGCATTATATACTCTTTTATGTAATCTTGATGACTTTGGTGCTCATATCTGATATGAAAGACAAGGAGAATGTACAGTTATTACATTATTTGCTTTATTGAAAGCTATGCTCCCTGTCAGCTGGATCTTAGGCACTGATGATATATAGGGAAGCATTTCTCAAACTGGGGGCCCTGAGGGTACTCCAGGGGGTCTGCGGACCCCACTGAGAAACTCCTCCCCTCCCTCCCTTAACTCCTCTCCCTCCCAGCACACTGGGGAACAGGCTACCTACCTGCACTGGCTCTGTGCTGCTCCCAGAAGTGGCCAGTATCCCTGCGGCCCTTGGGTGAGGGAGGCAAGGAGTCTCCATGCACTGCCTCTGCCCCAAGAGCCAACTCTGCAGCTCCCATTGGCTGGGAACTGAGGCCAATGGGAGCTGTGGGGGTAGTGTCTGTGGGCAGGGGCAGCATGCAGAAACCCCGTGGCCCCCCTGCCTAGGAGCTGCTGCCAAAGGGATATGCCGGTCGCTTTCGGGAACTGCCCAAGGTAAGCGCCACCCAGCCGCAGCCCACACTCCTCATCCCTTCCTGCACCCAACCCCCCTGCCCCAGCCCAGAACCCACACCCTGCACCCAAACTCCCTCCCAGAGCCCACATCCCACACCCTCTCCTGCACCCCAACACTCTGCCCCAACCTGGAGTCCCCTCCTGCACCCAAACTAATGTAACAGCTGTTCTAAGGTAAGAAGTAGGCTATTTTGAATTAACATAATTACATTCTACATGTTTTAAGATTGAAATGTAACCACAGAATTACTTTATATTAATTAAAAGGCAAGTTTAGTATAGCATTAGTAGCCTCAGTGCCACAATTGTGATCATTTTGTTTTAAATTAGGAAAAAGACGGGTATACAGGGGCCCCACAAAATTTAATAGCCCCGGCCCACAGGAGAGTTAATCTGACTCTAGTGCTAGGAAGCAGCGGAGGTGAAGGTGGAGGGTCCCCATATGGAGGAAGTTCTGCAAGGGGAGCCTCTACAGATTGCAGAGGAGGATGATATGCCTGCCTCCATGTCAGCTTGCCCTGGCCTACATTCTCCCCAGCTACGGAGCCCCATATCCACAGTGAAACTTCTGAGGGACAGGGCCTAGGATGGTTCTACGGAAGTAGAAGCCCCCACTCTTTTTCTGTGGCACCTGAGGCAGATTCACTGAGCTAAGAGGCATGACCTAGACTTTAGTTTTTATTTAAGTTCTTTTACTCAGGCAAAACTCCCATTGCCTTCGGTGAAGCTTTGCTTTACAAAGAGCTGAGTAAGTATTTAACCTCTATGCACATATGAAATTATTGTTTTCCCTTTTTCCTCTTAAGTAGTGTTTCAGTTAAACTGGCAAGAGAAGAATTAGCCTTCAGACTACAATAGACATAGATTTGGCAATGTAGTATTATCGCAAAAGATTCATTTGGCTGGTGCAAGAGAATAATAGCAGTAGCTAGGGTGTTAATGTGTGAAACGCTTATCCTATTTACAAGTGCATCAAAATATAATGTTAACCTATTGAGTGTAACATGATTTAGAGAAATGAAGGCATTATTTGTATATTTAGCCTATCAATTTATCACCTTGTTATAGCAAAAATAAATCAGTGAGCTGTAAATATGTGGAGGAAGAACAGGTCTGATGGGAAAGATTTCTTTCAACGTGGACACAATTACTTCCTGGCTTTAAACAGGAGTAACTCCCATTGAAGTTAATAGGAGTTGGAATCATTTAGACCAGAGGAGAATTTGGTCCCTGCCAGGAAATCTTTGCTAAAATTTCTCGCCATCCCTACTACCATTTCTGCTCCACTGGCGGATGGAGTGTTAACATACACCAGGATTCAGAGGACTATTGGTGTTCTAAGCCCTTTGTTGTCTAACCATGATCAGGGTAGATCTGCAGAATGCAGCATTACCTCTTGTGAAGCTGAACTGGTGATAGCAACAGTGAGAAATCTTAACAAAATTGTTCTACTGGAATAGCCTGAACAGGATGAGGGGGGCAAGCCCTGTTGTATTTGTATCTCCTTCCCTCTAAAACCAGACCTTATGTACCAGACCCAGCCACCCCTAAGATTGATCAGCCTGAAATGCAACCCGTTTATGTAGTCCCCCTTTTTTGGCTGCATGGAATGGATCAGAATTTGGCCCCACATAAGTCAATACTATATTCAGATGGTGCTCAAGCATAAATTCACAATTAAAAAAAACCCGACAATAATAAACTTGCTGCTGGTACAGCTTTATGGTTGCCTTCTCTTTATGAGGCTAGTGCACTGAGTTTTCCATTCCATAAAAAATATAAAATTAGAGCATTAAACAGCTAACATCTTCTTGTATTTTCCAAGCAGAGGCAGTTAAAGCAGTAATGAAACCCATAGTTTCCCTGGCAATTTCATGTCTAAGAATATTTTATTTTTAATTAGAACCTGCTATGCCATCACAGTTGTTGCGTAAGATACCATTTATTCTCATTGTGATTTTTTAAACTCATTATTTAAAAAATTAAACCCAGTAATTAAACCCTATAACTTTTAATTTTTAATATGCAAAGCAGCACAATAATGATTGCCATGCCACTTGAAGAGGTATACAAGCCTGCATTAGAGCTTCTAATGGGATGGCTAAGAGAGCAGACAAAATTATAAAGTAGTTTTTATCACCTGAGGACAGTATTCTTCACCAATGTTCTTCCACCCGTATAAGCCTACAGAAACCTACAAAGCAGGTGTTTGCATTGGTCCGAAATAGTCAAGCCGAATTAGCTGGACACAAGCTTCTTTTGGTCCATTAAATGGTAAATTGTCTCTTTTCCTCATCCTCTCTGGTACACCAGTGATTCGGCCTTGTTTCATTTCAAGGGGTATAAACTCTGTAGCTTACTGATGACAATTTAAATGTCAACATTGTTCGTTATTTCACTTCTAATCAAAGCATCCCAGAAAAAGAGACTATGATTTTTTGAACAATCTACTTTGGCATCAGATTGTGGCATAAAAAATAGGCAAAGCTTGGGGTTGTAGGTGGTGCTTCAGAAAGTACTATCATTTTTTAAAATTATCATTATTATTATTTAATGAAGTGACCTTGGTTAGTGACATTTTGTTCTTTGTCCAGTTTCTACGTATCCACATCTAAAATTTTGGATTTAAAAAATCAGAAGGCCAGTATCAATCCTGTTTGCAATTGCACTATTTTTCATGGACAGATTGAGATATTATCTTTGGGATGGGGGATCTAGGATCAGAGGGTTACGGGTATGGCAGTGACTCAAAGAGAACCTAGATGTCCCTTTCTAGCAGAATATGTGGAATGGGAAGATGAGGAAGTCCATGTGGGTTGGGAGGATGGAAACAGACTCCACCTGAGGCAAAAGAACTATGAGTAAGAGACCATTTGTGAGGACTGAGGAGGAAGTTCAAGGAGTCAGAGAGGTACAAGGAGTGGTGGGAAGAAATCTCTGTGGTGAGGACAGGGCAGATGTAGGGTTTTGGTTTTATTTGTTTTGAAAGGAGGGAATTTGATGGATCAAGGCTCCATATAATCTATATCTAACTATAATTTTTTTCTGAACAGATAAATGGAATACCAATTCAAATCTCTCTGTGGACCACCAAAACAGTTGTATTCTTCTGGGACAATGGAGATCACAAAGTCCAATACAAAGTGTGTGGAAACCAGGGAGAAAGCATTCTCAATGGAAGGGATCTAGCTATCAGATTAACATCTGGAGAAGGTTAGAGGAATTCAGAGTCTAATCACTTTTAAGAAACACAGCAAATTCTTTCTATTTGATAAAGTTTTTCTACTCCCACCTAACCAGATCTTCCTATTATTTAAAATGAGAGGACAGCCAGATACGTACACCAGGGGATATTTCTTTTACCAGATTATTTTATCTGAGATACTACAGTGATGGGAGATAGCATAAAACTCAAAAGAGAAATCAATAGATACAATTTTTTTAGCAAAGAGAGGTTACATAAATGGGGTGTGTGCGTGTCAGAATTCACAGTGGGAGCTCTGATGTATACAATGCCACTATCTGAAGCCTTTGGAAGTAATTAAGTGGTTTTTTATTTATTTATTTTCATTGACCTTGGCAAAGTCCCTTGTTGTCTAGAAAGCAGAGGGAGTTTGTTTTGTTTTTTACATTTTAATGTATTATTCACCTTCTTGATATCTTAAGCAAATTAAAAGATAGATTAGACAGATAGACAAGATAGAATATAACACATGGGGAGGAGACAGACATGGGATAAATTATCTTATGATAACCTCACTTCCCCTCTGCCCATGAATCCATGTCTCTCAGTATTTATTATAATATTCCAAACCTGTGAGCAACTGCAAACAACTGCCACTTTTTAAAAAGTCAACCTGCCAGAGAAATGTTTCCACTTTTCCCCAAATGGGAGTTTTTCTTCAAATGTTACACTCCTCTGGACAATATTCAGTACTGAACATGTGAAAAAGTTAAGATCTGCTATCCTGCAACTCCTCTGGACTATATAACATTGGAAAAGAGGGATTGAGTTCCCAGCTTAATTCTGGAAGCTCACTGAGATAGCACACTGAGAATTTTAGGTCTTTTTAAATCTATTTTAAAATATACTTCATTATTTTTTCCCCACTCAGAGTTTTGTGCAACTGGATTCATAGTACATGTCTATAAAACTCTAGTTTAGACAGAGCCATGTGGTCTCATCATTGAAACTAAGAGATGTCTTTCCACTGGCTTCAGTGGACTTTGGATCATGTTTTTAGTGAATTCTAATGTAGAGTTCCATATGCAAAGATTACTTAAAAGCCAAATCATTTGCAATCAAGAGGGAATATTGTAAAAAATTCTCTAAAGCCATCCCTGTAACAGCATGTTTCTTTCTGCTTATGCAAGGTACTGTAAATTATCATGAAGCTATGGACAGAGTATAAAGTATTCACCATGGTTCATAAGTTTCCCAGGATTGCAACAGCAGCATAAACAGCAAGCTTGAAGTTGCAGCATCAGGGAGGCTTAAGTCCAACCTAATGAAGATACCTTGATACTTGCTAGTGGTTATTTTGCTACCATTTAATTTACTTTTTAAAATACCTCTGATTTAACAAGTTTCTATGTTCTTGTAATGCTACAGTTAATATTGCCAAACAGGATATTATCTATGCAAATACAATACCCATGATTTCTCAACCTAAAATGGAAAAAAATCCACGCTGATTTCTACAAGATTGGGTGTGTGTAAGGGAGAGGATAATTGGTGATTTACAAGTCTATAATTCACATATCGCCAACTGCATGATCAATTTAACTGCCACTTTAATGGAAGTTTTCACTTCCTTTTTAAACTTACTACCAAGTGATGGAATGTTTGTCAAAGTTACAGAATAAACAACGGGAGATACTATCATCGAGAGCTATTTTTAACAGCTCAGTGGTGCAAGAAGTAGTTGTTTCCCTAAGAACAACTCCTACCAGGGGTCATCCATCAGCAGGGATTTAAGCCAGGACTTTCAATACCAAAGCACAACTCTCCACCACATGAGCTGAAGGAGCAGCTCTACTAGGTGGTAGCAGACTAGCCGTTAGAGTGCGGTAAACACGTTCAGGCCCTGCTTCAGCAAAGAGATTAAGAGTGTACATACATCCCATTAAGTCAATGGGTGTTAAGATCACGCTTCTGGCGTTTCCAAACTGAAGTCTTAGCCAGCATTTTAATAGTCAAAGAAACTTTAAAAGCCAAGCTGCCTTTTTAGACTAAAGTACATTTTATAGATTAGACTTGAACTAACTGATTACATGTTCTATCCAAAAAAACAAAAAAACAAGCCTATATTGGAGAGAACATCAAAGTTTCACAGTTAAGTGCTCAAAATCAGGCAATGCCAAAGTTAAGGTTGAATGCACAATCTTAACACTGTTCCTGTAAAGACACTCTAATTACACTGCTCTGCAGCCAAAATGCTTCTGAAATAAATGTAGTCCAACTTTACTAATTCTGGGTCACTGAACAAAAATGATGCTTAAAATTGTTGATTGGCTCTAGTTTTCAAGATATGCTATTGGGTCAGTATATACGACCCTTGACTTGGGAATGGCGGAGGATAAGTGAATTATAAAGGGAAGGGATCTCAATTTAAACCAGAAATGACTAAAATACATCTTTGACTGGATCTATGAATAAATCTATGACAGAGTTTGGACAGTACTTGTTTTTTAGGCAAAACAATGAATGATGCAATCTGAAGCTGGTATTGCATCATATATGATATGAATTGCATCATGGTATTCCTGGAAGTCATGGATGATGCAATCATAACGAAGCTTACATCACTCTGCTGAACAAATTGCCCTATATCAGCTCTAGATATCATACAGTGTCGTGCTCTCTTATTTGTCAGTGTTTGATTTTGCAAAGGGACACATTTCTGTTTAGCCAAAGTGAGCAGAGATGCCTCGTACTTGTGTGTACAGTGCAGATAACTTCTGCTATGTTTGTGGTGAAGTGACTTTTGCATCACAAAAGCACTATGGTTTGCATCACTATAAGCACTATGGTTAAGAAAGCCTATCACCTTTATTTTGGCTGCAAAATTGGAGATCAGGACAAGAGGTGGGCCCTACAAATGTACTGCAACACTTGTGCAATAAATCTTCACCAGTGGTTGAACAGGAAAAGGAAATCTATGCCTTTTGCAGTGCCAATGATTTGGAGAGAGCCAACAGATCATACCAGCAATTGTTACTTCTGCATGGTGCCTCCAGTTGGGAAAGATGTGTCAAAGAAGAAAAAGTGGACTGTGCATTATCCAAACATTCCATCAGCTACACACCCAGTACCCCATGGAGAAGGACTGCCGGTTCCTGATGCACCAGAATCATTCTCACTTGAGTCGGACGAGGAAGAGGATGTAACTTCTGGTCCTGAACCATCAATGTCACAGGACCCACATTTTCTCCCATATTCCTCCTCTGAACCACACCTCCTAACACAAGGTGAACTGAATGACCTTGTCAAGGATTTGGAACTACCCAAGAATAAGGCAGAGCTGTTGGGCTCCAGACTACAGCAGTGGAATCTCCTGGCAGGCTATCAGGGCAAATGGAGCCCATCAATGCTTGCAGACTATTGCTGGACAGTGACAAGAGATGCTCCATTTAATGGATACAAGAGACAAGCCAAGAAGCACCGGGTAGACACTGAATAGGACTAAACTATGTACATAGCAGTTTTTTGCCTTTTGTTTCATAATACATTTTATTTATATAACCCTTTTGCTGATTTTTAAAGTGTTACATAAACAGGACAGGTGAAATATTATCATGTAAAGCAACCATAAACACATGAAAAGACCTAGGTTTACAATTTATGATTAAAACTCTACTATCTACACAATATACATAGACATAAAAGGTAAAAACTTAAATATCTTAGAAACAGTAGCCAATCAGTTGTTTTAATTGTCATATTTGAATTCAGCACATCAAAATACATAATAAATATCACATTTTATCTCTGAAGCAGACGACTTCTCAAAAATTGTAGACCAGTGTTATATGACCACAAAGTACTTTTCAGATAATGCAACACAATATCCTACAATTCTTTTATTTCAAAAACAAAATACAGCTTTGTGTATGGAAATTCTTGGAGAGGTTCTTTAAACAAAAAAATCTGTAAAGTGAAAATTTGGCTAGATATCCCTCAAAACCTCCATGCCATCTAGTTTACGAGGTCTGCAGGAGTGACCCTCTACCAGCCTGGCTCACGTTAGGAAGCCAGTTGTCAAGGGCATTCTTCTGTTTATACCTGCCAATATGCACAAAGCTTTGCATGGAAAAATTTGTGCTTAAAGTTTTCCACTTGCAAAAAGGCTGAGTAATCAGGTTCTACACAGGTAGATTGCAAAGGTATTGGGGAGATTAAATCCACCCCCCTAGCTGGTATTCTAGTTTATATCTTGGAATAGCAGCAGCAGCCTCTTCTCATGAGGCACCTGATACAAAGGGATCCAAATATTCCCATTGACTTTAATGCGCTTTAGATCAGACCCTTATGTCACAGACAATTACTCCACAAGATTTGGATTACTGGGACCCACAGCCCATCCATTATCACGGCTTTCAAGACCAACCTATGCACAGTTGACCTGTAGATTTTTCCACTGCAGGTAAGGGTTGTGCAGACACCCTCCTTTGTCTGCTGTGCAGGCAGTCCCCCTCAGCACAGGGCTTATGTGGTGTGGAGGACTTCACACTGGCTTAGTAGGGCCCCAACCTTCAAAACTCAACATTATGCAATGAGACCACACAAAGCTAAACACCACTGAAAAAACACAAAACAGAACTTAATTGGTAATTATAAACCCCACACAGTTCCTACACACAGGGCTGAATTTCACCCATAGAGCAGAGAAACTGCAGCTGCTATTCATACATTCCAAGCCCAGAAGGGATCATTGTGATCATCTAGTCTGACCTTCTGTATAACACAGGTCATAGAACTTCTACAAAATAATTATTTCAGTGGGAGTTGCATGAAAATTATTGTAGGCAAAATTTAGTCCAATGAATGTATGGATTTTTTTCTTTAAAAGATAAGTGGTTGGTAGCAAACAAATCTGAAACTTTTTATCTTCATTTACCAAGGTAGGTCTTGAATGGTTTCAAAATCATCCTTCTGCAGAGAACAGGTCATGCCAGTAATACCTAGTTTTATGTCTTTATTCCTTGAAACAAATGTTATTACTTTTCTTAATCAGCTTTGATTGGCAGGACTGACTTATTTGTTAATATCCAGTATCACCAGAGACTGAAGAAACTGTAATGGCCTTTACCTGCTTCAAATGGTCAAGCAGTGGTAATTTTTTAATATGGCATAAAATGGTCCTGTCTTTAGTTAATTTAAGATATGGTTAGCCATTTTTTTCGTGTTACCTCACATAGAATCTAATTTTGGAATCATTTTTCCCCCTACTCCCTACTGCCGTCTTGTGGAATGTTTCCACCAGTTAAGCCCACTGGCCTATGTCAGTTCTAAGGTTACAGAACAGATAAAACAGCCAGACTGTGAGTGTTTATTTTATGTTCATAATCTCCTCCTTATGTCTCGTTTATGATTTGTTATACTATTTAGCCACCGGAATGCCCTTATAAAAAATTTTTTATGCCAGGGAGCAATTATCTGTATAAAATACAATGTAAGTAAATAAATACATCAAAAGTATCAGTGTTAATCTACCTCTGGGAAAGCCAAATTTGGCAGTGAACCCCAAGTACCAAATCTCTAACTAAAAGAAATAGAAATAAAAGCTACGGCCACGTCTACACAAAAAAGTTATGTTGACATTGCTCAGAGATGCGAAAAATCCACACCACTGAGCAAAATGACTAAGCCGACCTAACTCCTAGTGTAGATGGCGCTAGGTCAATAGAACAATTCTTGGGGAGATAGATTAACTGCCATGAATGGAGAACCCCTCCCATCCCTGTACCGAATGTCTACAATGAAGTGCTACAGCAGCTCTGCTGCAGTGTTTCCAGCAAAGATATTGCGTAAGATTCTGAGATAGATAACACTGGTCTACAATTTTTGAGAAGTCGTCTGCTTCAGAGATAAAATGTGATATTTATTATGTATTTTGATGTGCTGAATTCAAATATGACAATTAAAACAACTGATTGGCTACTGTTTCTAAGATATTTAAGTTTTTACCTTTTATGTCTATGTATATTGTGTAGATAGTAGAGTTTTAATCATAAATTGTAAACCTAGGTCTTTTCATGTGTTTATGGTTGCTTTACATGATAATATTTCACCTGTCCTGTTTATGTAACACTTTAAAAATCAGCAAAAGGGTTATATAAATAAAATGTATTATGAAACAAAAGGCAAAAAACTACTATGTACATAGTTTAGTCCTATTCAGTGTCTACCCGGTGCTTCTTGGCTTGTCTCTTGTATCCATTAAATGGAGCATCTCTTGTCACTGTCCAGCAATAGTCTGCAAGCATTGATGGGCTCCATTTGCCCTGATAGCCTGCCAGGAGATTCCACTGCTGTAGTCTGGAGCCCAACAGCTCTGCCTTATTCTTGGGTAGTTCCAAATCCTTGACAAGGTCATTCAGTTCACCTTGTGTTAGGAGGTGTGATTCAGAGGAGGAAGATGGGAGAAAATGTGGGTCCTGTGACATTGATGGTTCAGGACCAGAAGTTTCATCCTCTTCCTCGTCCGACTCAAGTGAGAATGATTCTGGTGCATCAGGAACCGGCAGTCCTTCTCCATGGGGTACTGGGCGTGTAGCTGATGGAATGTTTGGATAATGCACAGTCCACTTTTTCTTCTTTGACACATCTTTCCCAACTGGAGGCACCATGCAGAAGTAACAATTGCTGGTATGATCTGTTGGCTCTCTCCAAATCATTGGCACTGCAAAAGGCATAGATTTCCTTTTCCTGTTCAACCACTGGTGTAGATTTGTTGCACAAGTGTTGCAGCATATGAGTGGGACCCACCTCTTGTCCTGATCTCCAATTTTGCAGCCAAAATAAAGGTGATAGGTTTTCTTAACCATAGTGCTTATGCTGCGCTTTTGTGATGCAGAAGTCACTTCACCACAAACATAGCAGAAGTTATCTGCACTGTTCACACAAGTATGAGGCATCTCTGCTCACTTTGGCTAAACAGAAATGTGTCCCTTTGCAAAATCAAACACTGACAAATAAGAGAGCACGACACTGTATGATATCTAGAGCTGATATAGGGCAATTTGTTCAGCAGAGTGATGTAAGCTTCGTTATGATTGCATCATCCATGACTTCTAGGAATACCATGATGCAATTCATATCATGTATGATGCAATACCAGCTTCAGATTGCATCATTCATTGTTTTGCCTAAAAAACAAGTACTGTCCAAACTCTGTCATAGATTTATTCATAGATCCAGTCAAAGATGTATTTTAGTCATTTCTGGTTTAAATTGAGATCCCTTCCCTTTATAATTCACTTATCCTCCGCCATTCCCAAGTCAAGGGTCGTATATACTGACCCAATAGCATATCTTGAAAACTAGAGCCAATCAACAATTTTAAGCATCATTTTTGTTCAGTGACCCAGAATTAGTAAAGTTGGACTACCTTTATTTCAGAAGCATTTTGGCTGTAGAGCAGTGTAATTGAAAGGAGGGAGGTTTCATTTTTTAAGTCTTTTTTCTCCTTTACTTGAATGAATATACTGGCATTGTCTGTAGATATATATACTGACACCCAGTTGGGTCATCTGCAGGGCATGGACCTGGGACCTCTTGATCTCAAAGCATGAGTCTCTACTGCCAAAAGAGTAGGTAGCAATAACAGACTCAAATCTCTCTGCCTTGCCTAGGCACCAGAGTAGGGCAACAGGCCTACTGTGTGAGTGTGGTTTACAGCTGCATAGAGGGGTTTTTCTGCTTTGGTAGTACCAGTTCCAGCAATGTTCCTCATCTGAAGTATAACAAAGCTCTCTCAAACTGGTAGAATCTTTCAAAACAAAATACAATTTTGAGAGACCACTGTAAACCACTAAAAGGCCAAATAGTATTAGCATTTGTTTAAACTTAAAAGTAATAAAAGCCAGACTCTATACAAGATAAGAATTAAATTCTATCTTTAGCTAAACCCCTGGTTGCCTAGCAAACATCCCTTTTTTTAAGATCCCTTCACTACTTAGCCAAAATGGATGGATTAAAAGAAGGTGTTTTATCCAAAATTATATGTTGTGAGTTTCCCCATTGCTAGTATCTGCATTTTTATTTATTTATCTATTTTGTGTGTGTGTGTGTTTCAGTCTGGTGTTCTGTGATGTTGTTCTCATTGTTGATAACCTAACAATGGGCCATAAAATGCTGTCCATTCTTAAGTAGAACTTACAAACAAACAATGGCACCATAGAAACCAAAGTCACTGCCTAACATCTTAACAATAGGTGAGTGTCATTTTCTCTTATATTTTGGCCAGGTTTGACTGCAAAATATCATACATGATTCAGTACATATAAAGTATCTGAAAAACAGTAAACATCCAGGCATAACTATTTTCTGAAAACGGTAGAGAGAATAGACTTTGGGACTGAGTCAGTTTATATTTACAAGTACTAGCTTCATGCCAATTGACCACCATGCATTTGCACATTTAACCATAAAATTAAATAGCTAAATCCAAATTAACATACCAATTTCAACTGGAAGATGTGTGATCTGGTTATTTGATAACTCCAATACTTTCAGCTCTTGAAACAGGGCAATGTAGGCTGGAATGGTTTGTATCTGTGTTTTGCTGATATGCCATTCTTTCAGATGTGTCTGTTCTTTCAATGAATCTGGCAATTCCTGTAATGAAATGAGATTACATCAATCAAGAGCATTTGGCTAGTGTTTTATTTTTCCATGTGCTTAAGTGTTTTGTTGAATCAGGTCCAGAATAGTCTGGTCCTTTGAGATCCGCCTTTTAGCATTTATCAACGTTTCCAAATTTGTCTCCTTCTGAGGAGGAATATAGGGTATGTCTACACTGCAATTAAAAACCTGTGGCTGGACTATGCTAGCTGACTCGGGCTTGCAGGTGTCAGGCTAAGGGGCTATGTAATTGTAGTGTAGACTTTGGGGCTCAGGCTAGAGCTTGGACTCTAGGACCCTGAGTGGGGGAGGGCAGAGTTCAGGCACCAGCCCGAGCCCCAATATCTACACCACAATTAAAGAGCCCCGCAGCCAGAGTCAGCTGGCACAGGCCAGCTATGGGTCTAATTGCTATGTAGACATACCCACTGAGACTGAAGAGTGCAAACTCTTTCTAACTTGGTCATATAGCGACTGGGTCAAAATAATGGGTAAAATTTTCAGAAGTGTCTACGTGACTGGGAAGTCTAAATCCCATTTTCAAAAAGTGACCTGGGCACTTAGGAGCCCAAGTCCCATTGACTTTCACTTTCTGAAATAGGACTCCTAAATCACTGAAGCACTTTTGAAAATGTTACCCCCGGATCTTTCTTTTGGCTTCAGGAAGCATGGAAATAGTGTCTTTAAACAGCTCATTAATTAGAAGCAATTTTTGCCTTGCCAATTTTTAGAATTATTTCAAATACTTGGGAAAGAATTTGCTACTGGGGTAATTTTCAAAACTCCATTCTGTTTAACCCATGTGTTTCAGCCGTTTTGAATGATGGGGAGTGCAGGTTTTTAAGCTTTTGAATTCATACTAAATTGTTTTAGTTAATTGGTTTTCAATTCTGACCAACTGTTCATGGTTTGAATTATACAACAAATGCTCTAAACCTGGGTCAGATAGAAATCAGTTGATAAAGATGAAAATTAGGTAATTTTAGACCCAATTTTTGTAAAGTATATCATCTAGCAATCTTACTGTTAGGTTTTATATCATTCTGCAGTGGTAACATCTGAAATAAATAATCTAGCTGAGGTGCCATTATCATCTCTGCAGCATGAACTCCACTTCATAAAATGAGTTTTAATAGTTTCCACCTTTACTCCCTTTAAATCTTTGTGTGGGGGTTTTGTTCTGTTCTTTTAGAATTTTACATTACAAAGGCAACTTTAACTGCAAAGGCCACAATTTTAACTTGTTTTTAAGATCAGAAACCTCAGTTTTTCTTTAGATTTGTTAGTTTCCCCCAAATATTAATACGGTGACATATTTTAATAGGTTCCTCTTAATTAAGCACCAGTAATAGTGCTACGTATGTACAGCTAAATCATTCATCTTAACTTAATTAGCAGTACATTGAAACAGACATTCAAATGCTGACCACTGGGATTTTTTTAAAGGATAATTTAATGCTAGTTCTAATTCCATGATTTCATATATATATAAATCTGCAGACATTGAGTCGGTATGTAATTCTTTTTCTTCCCTTTCTCTTTTGATATGAATTGTTTCATTTTTTGCTTTATCTGCACAGGAAGTATTTAGCATATTTTGATTCATCCTATATATTTGTCAGTTTATGGCAGTTAAAAAATAAAGTGCCTGAATTACCTCAAGGATGGTAATAAGCAATCTTTCTAAATTCTTGTGGAAGATTACCCCACCCTTTCCTTCTCCCGCCCCAACCCCTCCAAATGTGCAGTACTTATTTTTACATCTATTATAAATAAATAAATCAATCATAAAGGTTCAAACTATGACTGCTCTTCTTTCATCTCATTCTTGATTTTCCCCACCATTATGGGCTAAACTAAGACTTAACTTGAAGCTTCAACCTATGGGGTAACACATACTTGTACCAGCCAAGGAGGAGCTCTCAGAAGGAATTGTGAGTCAGGGAGGAAGTGGTGGGGTGGCCCAGTACTTACGGGGCTAACCTAGGACTTACAAGATGCAGGTTCAAAGGCCTTCTCTACCACGTGTGATGTGGGCAAGTCACTTAGCCTTTCTGTGTCTCAGTTTCCCATCTGTAAAATGGAGATGATAGCACTTACTTACCTCACTGAGTGTTGTGAAGATAAAGACTATGAGGTGCTCACATACAATGGTAATAAGGGCCACGTATGTAACTAGATAGATTAGAGACACTCCATTTAGTCACAATTCCTCCAGAGCTCCACTTTGGCATGAGGGTTAGATGGATGTTGCATTATCCCTTTACCAAACCCAATGTATTTCTCTTCCCCCACTGACTGGTGCACACTCTTCTCCTCATCCACTTCATTCCCACTTGCTAGGGAGGGACAGTCTTTGGCATGCTCTCCTCCTACCCCAGAGGCAAGGTTCGGGTAGCTGCTGCTTGGAAGTTGGAAAGAGTGGACGGCAGAGAGAAAGCACATTACATTTCCTTGTTCCCTGGCTCCGCCGTGATCTAGCTCTATTGCTGCCCCTTCACTGGTCTGCCATTTCTTTCCATCTTGTACACATTCTCCTAACACCTGTTATTCCTAATTCACCAAAATGAGCTCTGAGAGTGAAATCCTGGTCCTATTGGAGTCACATGGCAAAACTCCCATCAGCTTCTCTGAGGCTAGGATTTCATCCCGAGCGTTCTCCATAAGTAAAAAGATAATCATGCAAAACCTTTTTCTTTGTTAGAGATAGACTGATCCAAAGTGCTGGGTTTTCCTCTGCTATCTAACTCCTTCGTAACTTTGGGAATGTTATGAGGTTTGGGAACTTCATAACTGAGGGATTTATTCTATCGTCTGGAATCAATCTGAAAGGCTTAGAAAATTTTACTTATGTTTCATTAAGAACTAAGTATCAGAGGGGTAGCTAATGAGCTGAACTAGTGTTTTGAATTTTATGGGACTTCTCATGTGCTTAAAGAGATGCATAAATCTTTACAGAAACTGGGCCTCGTTTCCTGATTTCAGAACTAATTATTTTACATCAGTCTACGTTAAACAGCATTTGCAATCTGTTGTCCTTAATCCCAAATGATTTTAATCCTTTTGAAACTAGCAGCATTGTTCTTCATTATTTGCTCTGCCTCCTATTTTATTTGGACAAGTGACTGAGGCAATATCTTTTATTGGACCAACTTCTGTTGGTGAGAGAGACAAGCTTTCAAGCTACACTGAGCTCTTTTTCAGGTTTGGGAAAGGTACTTAGAGTGTCAGAGCCAAATACAAGATTGAATAGATAGTTTAGCATAAGTAGTTAGCACATATTTTAAGGAATCATCCAATGTCTCCTTATTTTAGTTGTATTTCCAAAATAAACTCTCATTTAAAATAATAATAAATGTGGGCAATGACACCAATTAAGCAAGAGGAAAAGGTAAGTGTTACAATCAATTATGAAAAATTATTTTTAAGAAATTGGGGGGAATATCCAACAAACTACAATTTACAACCCATCAATTTTTAACAAAATTCAAAAATGAAAACAAAGCTTTAAAATTCATAACTTATTCATCACTTGTCAGACCTGTTTTGGACATACCTAGTTTCTTGCCAACTATAAACACAAAACCTTTTGACATTAGTTAACAAGGGGCATCATTAGGATAACTCAAGGTCTCTCAAGGTCTAGGATAACTCAAGGTCTCTGTAATAACCACTTATCAAGTCCAACAGAAATACTCCATTCCTTTCAAATACAGCTATTTTCTCCCTAATAATATAGACATAAATAAAGAGCTCTAAAATGCTGAAAATATTATTTAATCTCTAAATTATTTAATATTATTTAATATTAAGGGACTCACATCCTCAATCATACAACAGATGAGAGTATAGAATAAGTTCCTCATCAATACCCCGAGGTCTGGAGTAACCATTTTGATTTCTGTATCACTGATACTGCTTCGAAAGCTATTTTTAAATCCACTAAAGTTCTTTCAGTTTCCACAGCTCGCGTGGAAACCCAATATAAAATACATTATCTGACTGAGATGACTGTTATGTATCAGCTGCATGAATTCTGATGTTACTCTCACATAGAAGTTTTCTTTCCTATATGGCGAGTACACCGTATAATAGTTAATTCCTGGCTGGACATATTTCCATAATGGACACCTTACTAACCTGGAAGATTCAAATGACACTACTTGGAAAAAGTTTTGTAGACTAATACACTAGATCCACTGTCCCAGCACTACTCAGTACTTACTGTTTGCTGTCGACTTAGCTCTAGCTGTGAACTGGAAATCTACACTTCAATCAAAATTGTGGTTCCAGACATTAATCTATACATGTTCTTCTACCACCCTCATCAACGTAATAGCTCAGCACCTTCCAGTAGTGCATTACATTATGACTAACATCTGTCATGTATGGTTAACTCTCTCTTTCATACTCTCCCCAGGGAGAGAATAGTGGGTGCAGTGAAGTACTTTGTTTTATTAGGGTTTGTTGGAGAGTTTTTAACTGCAGATGCTTCTATATGTTTATATCACAGAAGGCAAGGTCAAAGAAGCATGCTCTTATAGCAGAAGGTGATAAAGTTTGTGATGGTCCTTCATTTCTGTAGGAATTCCACAGTTTCAAGGTCAATCTACACTGTAGCTGTGCAGTTCTTGCTGCAGTAGTATAGACATGCCACTAGTTAAATAGCTAGGCAGACAAAAGTTACTCTCTGAGTAGCTTTATGATTTCCCCCCTTTTCTCATAATATGCACTAGACAAGGTTATACTGGCACTAGAAAAGAGTAACTAAAATGATTAGGGGTTTGGAGAGGGTCTCATATAAGGAAAGATTAAAGAGGGTAGGACTCTTCAGCTTAGAAAAGAGGAGACTAAGGGGGGATATGATAGAGGTATATAAAATCATGACTGATGTGGAGAAAGTGGATAAGGAAAAGTTATTTACTTATTCCCATAATACAAGAACTAGGGGTCACCAAATGAAATTAATGGGCAGCAGGTTTAAAACAAATAAAAGGGAGTTCTTCTTCACGCAGTGCACAGTCAACTTGTGGAACTCCTTACCTGAGGAGGTTGTGAAGGCTAGGACTACAACAGCATTTAAAAGAGAACTGGATAAATTCATGGTGGTTAAGTCCATAAATGGCTATTAGCCAGGATGGGTAAGGAATGGTGTCCCTAGCCTCTGTTTGTCAGAGGATAGAGATGGATGGCAGGAGAGAGATCATTTGATCATTGCCTGTTAGGTTCACTCCCTTTGGGGCACCTGGCATTGGCCACTGTCGGTAGACAGATACTGGGCTAGATGGACCTTTGGTCTGACCCGGTATGGCCGTTCTGATGTTCTTATGTTCTAATACACACATAAATAATTTTCTCTTATTGTGAAAATGCTTCAGAACACTTTTATCTTTCTACAAACCAACTCCACTACTAATTGATTGGCATCAGTTGAGGAAGTGGACTCCTTATCTCACTTCTAAACTGAAGTATCAAGAAAAGCAATGCCAACTGTTATTTCTACTATGCCATGACTGGTAAGTTCTACTTATGATTTTGTTTTAAACAAATGCAGAACAAAATTTGTCTCTGAACCATCAAGGAATGCAAGCAAACCTTTGGATATTTTAAAAGTAATTGACAAGCCAACCTAAGCTAATATCGTTACTGCTGTCTCCTTTGTGCTATAGGTGGAACTAGGGAACAATCCCACTGTATTGTGATAGTTTACTAGCAAGCTTTCCAGAGGACTACATTACACACATAAGTGCAGAATTAATTATCAACATTGTGACATTGCACTCTATGATTTTAAGAATAATCTTAATGATTATATGATGAGTGTGAATATAATGTAACTAAAATATGCTTCATGCGAAAGGTCTCTTGTAAGGTATCATTACAAAGCTTATAATCTACTGAGTGTGGTCAACCTAATCGTATAAATGTATCACTCTTATATCTGAAATTAGAAATATGAAATATATCTCTGAGGTCCTATTGAGTTATGCAAAGTGTGAGCCATTAACTGTGGTTTGGAATTTTAACGGCTCCCATTAACTAGGACAATTGACTGGAGATGGCTCTGTTTTACTTGTAAGTCTTCCTGTATACGTATGTGCTGGCAAGTTGGAAATGAAGTCTTACAGTGACATGTGTTCATGTTAGCTGAACTGGAATCCATCTTTAACCTGGTGTCTTTCCATTGAGAAGGAATGATGGGAACTCAGAGGGATTCCCACCTTATGCAAAAGATATATAAGTGGATGGAGCAGAACAAATGGGGCGGTCATCATGAGAAATCCCCTAGCTGCCACCTGAGCTGGAACAAGTGCTGGACCAGGGGAAAGGATTGTGCCCAGACTAGGAAGGCATCCAGTCTATAAAAGAAATTTAATGAAACATCTCTGAGGGTGAGATTTTATCTGTATTCAGTTTTATTAATATACTAGGCTTAGACTTGCGTGTTTTATTTTATTTTGCTTGGTAATTCACTTTGTTCTGTCTGTTATTACTTGGAATCACTTAAATCCTACTTTCTGTATTTAATAAAATCACTTTTTATTAAATATTTAACCCAGAATATGTATTAATACCTGGGGGGGGGGAACAGCTGTGCATCTCTCTCTATCAGTGTTATAGAGGGCGAACAATTTGTGAGTTTACCCTGTATAAGTTTTATACAGGGTAAAATGGGTTTATTTGGGGTTTGGACCCCAGTGGATGTTGGGCATCTGAGTGTTAAAGACAGGAACACTTCCTAAGCAGCTTTAAGTTAAATCTGCAGCTTTGGGACATGTGGTTCAGACCCTGGGTCTGTGTTGGAGCAGACTGATGTGTCTGGCTCAGCAAGACAGGGTGCTGGAGTCCCAAGTTGGCAGGGAAAACAGGGGCAGAAGTAGTCTTGGCACATCAGTTGGCAGCCCCAAAGGGGTTTCTGTGATCCAACCTATCACAAACATATTTTAAAACTAAAAATGTTATTAACTTATAGCAAGAAAGGAAGGTAATATTATTTTCACTTCTAATACAGTAGAAAACTACTCATAATGGACTAGAATGTCAGGCTTTGGCATAAAATGTTTTGTTAGGGGAAAAAAAAATGTGCCATGCTAATCAGCCAAACACTGCAGAAAAAGGCTCAGACTAAGTTTACCGTCCAGTGCTCTCCAGAAAGTTGAAAAATAAACTTGCTTCTTTCTTTATTTGTTTCATCTGACAAAGTACTCTTCTTACAGAGCTGAGTTTTCTTCTCAGTTTTATCCAAAATCTTCACAGTGGTATCTATGAAACCATTCTTTAGGTATGCAGATTGTGGAATGCCTTTCTTTCTGCACTCTAGTACAAAGTCCCATTCTTGCTTTATCCTGAAATAGTGCAGATAAAGAGTTTCTATGAATTCAAATAACAGAACTCAAAAACTTAAAGTCTTTATTTTAAAAGGAGACTCACTCCTACCTCCAAATTAGTGCACACATTTCACACATGTAAATAACATTTGAATGCACACAAATTAGATGGAAACCCATTTGATTTTTGCACTAAAACAGTCCTGCTTGCACTTGGAAAGGCATAGGCATCTTTGCGTAGGCAAATGACTAAAGATGCAAATTATGCATGTAAATTTAGAGGCCATTTTTATAACTCCTGGCCCAAGAGTATTGCTTGGGTTTGTAAAGATGAATAGTAGAATTCAGATGAGGAGGCTCTTCTTTAATGCGTATGAGAACAGGATCAGCTCCAGAAAATAATGCTCACATATAGGGGCCTATCCTATATGAATTTTGCCATTAGATTTCAATAGGAGTAGGCTCACACTAAACAAGTTACCAATATATATGTATACAATGGAGACCCTACATTGGTCCTGGGTTTATGCTCATAATTTTGCAACTGGAAAAATATTCTCTCAACCTTTTCCAGCCATTGGAAATAATTTTTTTCCCCTGACTTTTTAGATTCAAGTAAAGAGTTTTTACCTAGAAAAGAAAAAATGTCGAAAACTATCGTGTGTACATCATAGAAGAGGTGAAGTTAAAGGTTAGATAATATATTTTACCCCTGCTAATTTCAACATCAACGATACTTAGGGCTTGACTACGTGAAAAAGTTGCATCAATATAAATGAGGGTGATTTTAGAGAGACATATTTTGATTTAAGGGTAGCTTATTTTGGTTTGGCTCAAGTCAATTAAGGAACAGGTGTAACTAAACCAAAATAAGCCATTCCTATACCAAAAGAAGAGTCTCCACAGAACCTTTTGCCCCAGTTTAACCATACTGGTTTAAAAGCCAATTTAAATTATACTGATGCAATTTGGTAATGGAGACAAGCCCTTCTATGAACCCAGAAATCACTGGCAAAACAGGGAGCAGGCAGTGGCAAGGAAAGAGTTAATAGAGAGTTCACACAGGAACAAGTAGGAAAAATCTAAAAAATACTTTTATAATATACATTGAGAAAAATAGGTCCAAGACACCTACATGCTATTTTCTAAAATTATTCTACCAGTGAGTGCATCTAATTAACTATAAAAGCTTTTTGTTGTTGTGAGTGAAAAGGTGGGCAAAACAGAAGTGTGCAGAGAAAAATTAAAATAAACCCCAGAAGGAAAAAGAGGGAAGAGAAAAAGAAAAGCAACAGGATTTGAACCATTAAAAAGGGGAAAACTAAAAAGTACCTAAACCCCTAGAGTTCTCTTCTCTGATATCTTGGAAATAATCCTAACTTAGATACCACTGCGGTACTGCTCCTTCTTTGTACTCTCCTCCTCCACTTGTCTTCCAGGTATATGCATTCTATAATTGTTGAATTTTGATTCTGTGGCACAATTCTCACACATCCATGGAATTCCTTGATTGTCCACCAAAGAATTAAAAATTTCACTGCGATAATTCAGTGAACTGAAAATTGGCTTTTTTATGCCTTGCTTGCCCTTTACTCAGCCAGTCCCATAAATGGTTGTTTCATCTCTAGCTGGTTGAATTCAGGAAACCTGAAGTAAGTAGAAGAGGTGGGATCATAAAAATCTTCCCCCAGCCCAGAAGCAGGCCACCTCCATGCTGACCGTTATTCCCAACTCAGGGAGACTTGAGACAACATAATAAAACCCACAAAGGGCAAGATTTAGCTCTAATACCTTTAACTGTGGTAACAACCAAATACAAACATTTAGAGGCAACACTACATTGTTAGTTGAGTAAAATGCAGTTCCTCTGATAATTCAATTATTGATCAATGCAGCAAAAGAGAGACTGAATGCAAAAGAATTATGACAACTACAAACTTGATGACAAATTCAGCATGAATATAATCACACAGTGATGTAAGAGGAAAGAAGAAATTTTACATAGATTTTTAATGTCAGCTTAATGCAATATGCTCTTCAGAGCTTTTATAAAACGATCTCACATGGTCATCAGGTTAAGCATCATAGAGAAATACTGCATGCGGATGGAGAGTGAATTATACCAATGGGGCAACAAACATGTCCGATTTTATCCAGTATGTGTCAGAATAAAGACATGGTCAATTCCAAGGGCAGATGTTCTAATCACTTGCAATCATTGTTTGTACCACTGGGGCTGCATCACCAACCAAATATAAATCAATACAGCTTTCCTTGCACAGAAAAAGACTTCTATATAGGCTTGGAAGAATTTGATTTTTATTAGTAAACATCGATTTTCACCATACACACACAAACGGACAAAAAAAATTCATCTATAATAATCTAAATGTACAGATAGGCAAAGTAAGACAAGTACTTCTTGACAACTTCTTAGAGACTGATTTAAGTATATTTACTGTGTATATTTTGATGTGATGTTGACAGTTTGTGTTTTAGTAGTTATAAAGCTTTAATTTTTTGAATCTCCATCTTTATTGTCATTAATTACTGACAACTGTGAAAATTTAAATAGGTAAAAATCTAAAAAAAAAAAACTTTAAAGTTAATGCTGATATTATCCATCAAAACTAGAAAAAAATAAAAATTTAATTCTGCCAAGCCTACTCATAAATCAATGGCTGGCTCTTTATTCAATCTACTAGTCTAATCTGATGCCAGATAAAAAATTCAGAGAATTTTCCAGGGCCGCCCAGAGGATTCCGGGGGCCTGGGGCCCTCGGCGGCAGGCGGCTCTGGTGGACTTCCCGCAGGCATGGCTGCAGAGGGTCCGCTGGTCCCGCGGCTCCGGTGCAGCATCCGCAGCCACGCCTGCGGGAGGTCCACCGGAGCAGCGGGACCGGCAAGCGGCAGGGCGCCCCCCGCGCGGCAAAATGTCTAGAGCCGGCCCTGTTCAGCGGTGGGGGGCCCTTCCGTTCCAGGACCCGCTGCCGAAGTGCCCCAAAGACCTGCGGCGGGGGCCCCCCACAGGCAAATTACCACTGAAGCGGGACCTGCCGACGAAGTGCAGCCCACACTTCGGCGGTAACTCGGTGGCGGGGGGCCCCTGCCGCAGGTCTTCGGGGCACTTCGGTGGCGGGTCCCGGAACAGAAGGGCCCCCCCGCCGCCGAATTACTGCCAAAGACTGGCTTGCACTTCCACGGCAGGACCCGATTCGGCGGTAATTCGCTGGCAGGGGGTCCTTCTGCCCCGGAGCGGAAGGACCCTCGCCACCAGCGAAGACCAGTAGCGGAAGAAGCTCTGGGGCCCGGCCCCACAAGAGTTTTCTGGGCTCCCTGGAGCAAGTGAAGGACCCTGCTCCAGGGGCCCCAAAAAACTCTCATGGGGGCCCCTGCGGAGCCCGGGGCCTGGGGCAAATTGCCCGTCTTGCCCCCCCCCGGGTGGCCCTGGAATTTTCACAGACAAATTGATAAACATCATTAAATGTAATGATATATCTGTCAATTGTATGCTACAGGTAATATCAGACCAAGGTGACAGGGACATCTAGGGGTTCCTCACTCTGTTCTAGCTAGTCACTGTTAAAGTATGTGATTGCCATTATTTCTTATGGAACCCTTATCAAAATAAACTTTTATCTCTGACAATCTCATATAAGGGAAATTATGTATTATCACACTTCTGCTATCAAATGCTATCATGCATGCCTTCGAAAAACAAAAAAAGCCTCTGTTGTGAGTGAGAAAATTCTATAAAACAGTGCAACAAATTCTTGGGTGGTTGGCGCCAGGGGCTGAGAGAGGGGGATAAGGGTTCTTTTAAGAAAACACTCCAACAGCAACTATTTAACACTTCCAGTCCTTTTTAAATCTGTTAACATTTCTCTAAGGAAAGTAAGTAGGTTTCCAGTCTAAATGCTTTGTTTTGAAGACTGGCTTTCTTTTAAAGGCCCTGGAAATCCCAGGAACACATTTTCCCCTACAATAAATGCATAAAATGGTGAGGAAATCTTTTATTGGACCAACTTCTTAACTCAGCCACCTTGTCTCTCTAATATCCTGGTGTGAGAAAACTGGATTTGACGTAACTTGCAACCATCTTGTGTACATAGCACCATCCCCTGCCTAAATGGAAGCGAGGACACCACATAGAGAGGACAAATTATTTCCTAAGGCAGACAGAACAAAACCAGCTGCACACTGCAATTTTTACTGAGTGTGATAGATAAAGTGAAAGAACAGATTCATGAAAAGGGGGAAGAAATATGGGGAACTGACTTTGAAATGTTTTTGCTGAAGCTGCTTTGCTAATAAAGAAAATAATGAATTGTTATTGGCTATTGAGATAAAAAGTTACCAGTGCTTTGGGTTCTGAAAGCGCTGGATAACTCTGGGACCAATATAGCAACATGTAAGAAAGTTACAGAGATACAAACCTCATAACCCCTAAAGTTTATTTTTTGTTCTTTTTATTAATTAGTAAAAGTGTTGATGTTATTAAGCTGTGCAATAGCTTGATCCTCATCCTAACCATTAAGTAGCAGAGGGATAACCATGTTATCCGGATCTGTAAAAAGGGACAAAGAGTCCTGTGGTACCTTTTAGACTAACAGACATATTGGAGCACAAGCTTTCAGGGCTGAATACCCACTTCGTCAGACACATGAGTCTGACGAAGTGGGTATTCACACACGAAAGCTTATGGTCCAATATGTCTGTTAGTCTATAAGGTGCCACAGGACTCTTTGTCATATCCTAACTGCTAGTTAATGTTTCACTCGTTTTAAAGAGTTGGCTATCATTCTCATGGTATTTAAGAGATAATTTGGCCACAACTGGGCCCAGTGCAGTTGGGCATGTGGCATGAGTACAGCATAAAAAGGGGAGTGTTCCTTTTGGGGCATGGAGATCATTCCAGTATAATCTGAGGCCTCAATTCAGCAAAATACTTAAGCATATGCCTAATGTTAAGCACGGAAGTAGTCACACTGGTTTCAATGAGGTTATTTCTGTGTTGATAGCTAGGTATATGAATAAGTACACCTTATTGAAACAGAAGTCACTCTTGCCATAGAAATCTGTCAACATTGTGATAACCTCACTACAGACCAAGCAAGTATCAGTCTTCAGTAAGCCCTTAAGGTAGTATTTTTGAGGTATAGAGTAGGATCAGCAGAGATTGTGACTATTTGTTTAAGAGTTACTGGTTTGGTTATCAGGGCCGGCTCTACCTTTTTTGCTGCCCCAAGCAAAAAGAAAGTTGGCTGACGAACTGCCAAAGCAAAAAAAAAAAAAAAAATTGGCCAACGAACTGCTGCCCCCTGAACCCTGAATAGCAGGAATGCAGCCCCTCAGAATGTGCTGCCCCAGGCACCTGCTTCCTCAGCTGGTGCCTGGAGCAGGCCCTGTTGGTTATTGCTCATCTTGTCTTCATTAAGACCTAGCCTAACCCCTTCCATCCAAAATCCCTTTGTTATATTGATGTGTGAAGATCAAACAAACTACATTTCTCCCCCTAATGAGGATGGGAAAGTTCTGTGCTGCTGCCATTTTATATTCTCCAGAGATTTCACTTTGGAAGTAATACAAATAATTAATGAGTATAAATAATGTTATTCTTTAAAGGAGTGACCTGTTTGGAAAAGTAGTAGGGTGACTGGATTTAGTATCCAAAAGGATTTCAGAGTCATTAACTGAGAGGATACCATTCATTTTTGAGGGTGAGTGGCTAAAATCCTTTCCCCAGCATAATTTAAGACCTACTCGGTGGCTGGATCAGAGGTCTCAAAGGAAGAGTTAAGTGCTTTAGGAAGTGGTGTTATATTTCATTACATGACACTTTTCCCTCAGAATCACTGCTAAAAAAAATAGCCTAGCAAAGTATGTGAGGGTACTGTATTAACTGACATGTCATCTGTCGGGTGAGACTCATCTGAAGACCTAGCCACTTGGGTTAATTAAATGATCCCATGGAATCTTTTGCAAAATTAGAATTGTTAATCTGGACCAAATTTCAGTTTAAGTAATTCTGGTTAATGAAATTTCCCCCATAATTCCAAGTATTCTTTTCTTCCCATCCTAACCTACCACCCTGTTGTACAGGATTGCAGCTGAAGAATATGAGCTGTAATGTAACAGACAGAAAACTATATTTCTGTTAATTATATTATGTATAAAGATCTATATGAGCAAATGCACACGAACAAAAACAAATTATATTGCTAAAATGGTAGCTAACTTTGTATAATTACTTCTGTTCTAACCACCAATTTTTTAAGTATTCATAATTTGCCAAAACACTTGATTTGGTCTACGTGTGGTCAGAAAGTTTCTCAAAAATAGCTGAACCATTTTTTGCTCAGTGAAGGACCAAAAATAAAATACTTTCACTATTGTAAAAATTCTTGTATCTTAAAAAAAATAGTCACAAGCAGTAAAACAACTGGAACTCAAACAATAAAGTCCAGCAGAGAAATAGAGGAGAGGCTTTGAGTGTTCTAGTGACAGTTAGTTTTGATCAACAAAGTTATAAGTCTTTGAAAAAAAGTTACACGCTGCACATTAACTGAATATTGTCCATGCTTTTTTCATACATTCAGAAAGAGTCCAACTCATGGTTACCTTAGCTACACACTGAAAAAGTAAGTGAAGATAAGAAATGTGTGAGACAGTTCTGCAAGCTCTGCCTTATTCACTTCATGTTTTGTTGGTGGGCTGGGAATGAACCAAGAGTATTTACTGAGCCACTTCTTGAGGAGAACCTTAGGTAGCTACACTGGACATTTCCACATTTTTCAGAGCTTAATGGTACAGTCTTAGCTTTGTATTAACAGTGTGTTTGTGTTTTAATTGTAGATTATGGTGTAAGTTATAGGGTACTTACCTTTTATTTATTTATTTTTTGAAGACGATCACAGAAGGTGGAGATAGATTTCCACATGATGAGTGCACTTAACATACTACATGAAGCTTCTCTGACAGCATGCCGGATTTCTATTTACGCTTCAGTATTACAGGATGCAACAAAAAAAATCACTGAGTATCATCAGAATGTAGAAGAACCAATTTGAAGATGTATTGTAAGCAACATTACTTACATTTTAAAATGATAGTCTTTATTTACATGCTGACATTGCATTAAACCAAACCCATTCCCATGCATTAGCTGCTGGCTCTATTCTCTAGAATTTGTGTTGATTTCTATACAGATGTAGTGAACATACAGTACTATACATCTCTGACATATTGTGGCTTATCATTTAAGCCATGTTCTGGAAAATTTACCATGAGGTTTTCTGGTAGGTTTTGGGATCTTGAATAAAATAATCATTTACTCCTGGCCAGTGTTTTAAGAGACAGAAAGGCAAAACACTAAGCTACCTGCTGGCCTGTATGAGTGCCCCACTATTTAGCAATACATCAGCTTTTCTGAGTTTATCTAACCCATCTCCATTTCCGAAAAGCACCTCACATACTTCTATCGCCCCAAATGCATTGAAATACAAACACACAACTTTCAAGTGCTTTGGGAAGCATAGAGAACCTCCCTGCTTATGTAGAAAGTCAGTTTCTTTTCAATCCATTAAGTTCCTCTCCAAAATAGAAACAAGTTTGCAGAAAAAGCTTTGTCCTAGCAGAAGCTGTCCCCCACCAGGGGTACAATCAACCTCTACCCAAACAAACAAAGTCTTTCCTGGTGTGAGACATAAAATATAGAACAGCAACAACAGCAAATCTTTTCTTTCACTAGGGGCATAATAAATATCATTCCCTCTATAGCACTTATTGAACACACTCTACTTCCTACTAGAACTGAGTTCATTCTACAATCTACCCCTGCTTGTTTGCTTGTCCCTTTCATACCCTACTCTTGGTCCTGATTGTTTATGCAGCTCAGCTCCATTGGCTCCACTCCTTAATCCTTTTCTTTCTAATTTCACAACTCTGGAGAGCCAAGAGGGAAACAGATGGTTGACTTGACTGCCCAAGTGGATCCACGGCCCAGCAATCCAGGGCCTCTCATCATAGGACCCAGATAGGCAACACACCCAGTCACAATTTCTCACATCATCATACTTCAGAGTTAGGTTTTGCTGACAAGCTGTTAACATTTAGAGTGGAACTCCCAGTAAAAGATTCATAATCTTTGTCACTTTTAACATAAATACAGTTCACAAATGTATGGAATTCCTTTATCAGAATCCATGTTTGCATAGGTAAGGTTTCCTCTTTGTAAAATCTTGTGTCTCAGAGGATTACAAATGAAGGAGAATCTTACATTTTTCACAGTGAGACTGTTTTAGAACTTTTAAGAGCTAAATTCTGCTTTCTCTATTCCAGCAAAACTCACTGAGAGTTTCTTTCAACTAAGGCTTAGAATTTGACTAAATAATAGCAAGTCCCTTTAAACTCAGGGCTTTGTCCATATGGAGACTTGGTTTATGGCAAGCGGAGTATAAATCTATAGCGCGCTACTTTATCACACACCAAATTACCAGCTACTGTACACTACAAGGTCCCTTTTGACTTACTGCTGTTTGAAACAGCCTTCTCTTTGAATCCCTACTTCTAACTGATCACTGTGGGCCAGATTCTGACACCCTTCCTCACCCTGAGTATGCACTGAGTACTTCTATTGATTTCAGTGGAAATACTTGAGCAGTAAGGAACTACTCAATGTGAAGAAGGGCATCAGAATCTGGTCCTACATATGACTCCCCTAAAACAGTGAGGTTTTTTCCCCTCCTTACCAGGAGACAGTGGCTCCTGTTAGGAATTTAATCCCAGGTACATTCTTTATCTGTAGATGAGGGATACTTGGAAAGGTGCAAAATATTTTCTTGCCTTTCAAAGCATCAAAATAAATCAAAGGAATCACTTCCAATCTGATCCCCTTATAATCTGGAGCCCCAGTGATCAGTACAAACTAGGTGCATGGGCACCTGCTCTTTCCATGTGGGAAGTGGCTTTTGGGAAAGTCATATGAATGTTTTGATTGATAACAAGCAGCAAAATCTAAAGCTGAATTTCTGTCTCTTTCTTTTAAGTTGTTAGAAATCATAGTCTCTTTAGTGGGCAGATTTTATGGATGGTTTCTCAGATATTATGTGAACATATATACAATATAAGTAGGGACAGATTGTGTGCTACCCTTGCTCACCTGCACAGGGATGAAGGACCACGCAAGAAACCTGGCCAATGTTAACACACAAGAAACCTGGCCAAAGTCAAGACCACTCCCTGTGCTCTGTGGATAGCAGGGACTACTTGCTCTCGATCTCTGCATGGAGGTAGGTGACCAAAAGATGGTGAGGAGGGGTGGGAAGGAGGCGAGGTCATGTATTAATAATGCCTGCCCCCATACACACACACACACACAACACTGGCCCACTGATTTGGGGGAATTCTATACTAGACTAATCACTGATACCAAATCCTTACACCCATAACACATGCAGGGAGCAGTACTGGAGAAATAATGTCTGTATAAGGCAAAATCTCCCTAACACTTCTCCGGGATGGTGCAGTCCACAGCACACCCTACTCAAGGATTGTGGCTACATGTCACAAAGTAGACTTTACAGTACATGAATATTTATAGGTGCCAAATCCTACTCCCAGTATAGTAGGAGACCACTTCCAGCATAATACTATGTGACTATTGCACAACATGTGAATGTTTGTTATATAATCTTGAAAACAAGGATTCTTAATCTGATCTGGATAACCTTGTAAATATAAACAGGAAGATTTATCTTGAACTTCTACTCAGGGAGACAAGTTTCAGAGGGGTAGCTGTGTTAGCCTGTTTCAGCAAAAACAATGAGGAGTCTTAAGGCGCCACAAGACTCCACGTTGTTTTTACTCCAGGAGAGATTGTAAAAATGGCACTTTCTTACTCAGCAGATCGACTTTCTGTCTGAATTCAGTCAGTGCTCTTTTCTTTTCAGGCAAAACTGTTACTTTGGGGGAAAACAAACTAAAAGCAGAGAAAAAAAAACTTTTGGATTAATAGCCCTCAGAAGGTAATTCCCTACCAACTGCAGAGAGCGGTTTCTTCCCACCTCACCTGCTCCTGCTTTAAAAGCCATCAAGCTTTGAGGAGCTCCTGTTGGGATAATAAGCCTTTGCAGGATCCACTAATGCAGGATGGTGCATTAAGGTTAGAATTTTTGAAAGGGCACCACCAACAGTTGTGGCTACTGAGAATTTGAAAACTGGACTGAGTGCTCTTTTGACAATCTGGCCCAGGAGACACAATGGGAAACAGTAGCGGATACATGTGTTTTTAAGCACACACATCTCTTGGAAATTCTGTCATGTGACAAGAGGCTTTTTCCTCTAATTGTGAGTTTTGTATTAATTGTCATTTTCTTTGTGACTTTGGCCACATTGTTTTAACTCAGGGGCGGGCAAACTTTTTGGCATAAGGACAACAACAGATTTCGTAAATTGTATGGTGGCTGGTGGTGCTACAGTTGCACTGCCCGGCTGGAGCCAGGCCACGCTGCTGCTGCCACCGCTGTCACCATGCAGCACAGAGTCCAAGTCAGGCTGGCTCTCCAGCTGAGTTGCCCCCGGAGCTCACAACCCTGCTGCTCAGAGCATTGCAAGCTGAGGCTGCAGAGGACAGGGGGTACCAGGGGAGGGACCGGGGGCTAGCCTCCCTGGCCAGGAGCTCGGGGGCTGGGCACGACGGTCCCACTGCTTGATGTGGCCCATTGGCTGTAGTTTGCCCAGCCCAGTTTTAATCCACCCCTGCTGGATCCTGCATCACTGGAATTAATGGGAGTTTTGAAATTAATTTCAAGAGGTAGAATATCAATCCATAATAACACAGGCTTAGGTTCTGAAATACTTACACTGAGTAATATCTTATTCCTGGAGTACTCCCATTGAAATCAATGGGATTATATGGACAGTGTGCTGCTTCTCAGCATAAATTAAGAGCATCTGAATCTGGCCTAGTGCTGTGGGACAAAGTATTGTATACATTTCAGGCTTTAAAAAATTTCCCTTGTGGCTATAGAAAGTTCAAATGCTATATATATATATTGCTGTATTCTCTGCCAAATCCTGGGCCTACCTTCATAGGTACAGAAAATATAATGAAGGAATTTGGAACTTCATTAATGAATGCAGTAAGATTGGGCAGAACAGATCACCAATCCCTGTTACTTTAGTAGAACAGATGGGTAATGAGAAGCACAGATGTTAGCTCCAGTGAGATTGTTGTCTTCATGGAAAACATGACTCACAGGACAGCTCTGGGTCTTGCCCTAGTCCACTGGCAAAATGTGAGGTAGCTAAAATTAGCTGCATTGAAGCAGAAAAAACTACTCATCACCATATTAAGGTGCCCTCTTTTTTTCTCTCTGTTGAATTTCCCTGATGTATGTCAGTTGTGGTTTGCTTTTGTACTAGCCAACACAAATAGGAAACAAAATGGTCTGTGGTTCGGAACGTTTAGAAAACCTACACTATGTACGAGAGATGGAGAGATGCACAAATTAGGGGCCAGATTGCGGCCAGCCACTACATCGGTGCCCAAAGGGTGCATGGACTTTTCCTGCCTTTTTCCCCTTTGCAGGGGCCAGCAATAGTCTGGCTGGAAAGTGCAGGCCCTGGTTCCTCCTAACAACTTTGTGGGCACTAGTTACCTGAAAGGGGGCAAGAAGGCGAAGGTGAGGCCACTAGCCTGTCTCTCATCCCCTGAGCAGTCAGAGAAGCAGTCTGGCACAGAAAAAGCAGCACTTTCCACCCCCTTCAAGCAGCTTAACTGTCTTAGGGTTTTATACTGCAACCCATCATGAAAGTATCTGAGTCCATCCTATGTAAAATCAATAGCAATGGATAAATCCCTGTGGGACTTCATGGACTCTCTGGCACTGTCTCCTTTTTGGGGTAAAAGCTCTGCTTAGGGTATGTTGTTTTGTCTTTGGTAGTGATTTAGGAACAGCAGGGGGTGTCAGTGTGTCATTGTTATGTTGGAAAAACTTTTTTTCAAATAAGAAGATTTTTACAGCATTTCCAAAAGATTCTGGATTTGCCTGATCTCCTCTGGAAGTTTGCTCCATAGCCAGATGCCCTCGACAAGAGTGCTTTCGGTTATGTGCCTTGTCCTGGGCTTTTAAACAGTGATGTAGCTACTATCAGACTGAGGCCTTGTCTACACTACAAAGTTGCAGCGCTGGTGAGGGGGTTACAGCGCTGCAACTTAGGATGTGTACACACCTGCAGGGCATTACCAGCGCTGCAACTCCCTGTTTGCAGCGCTGGCCGTACACCCGGTCGTGCCTCGGGTGTAGAGGATCCAGCGCTGGATCACCAGCGCTGGTCATCAGGTGTAGACACTCACCAGCGTTTTTGTTGATCTCCGTAAGCAGGTATCCCCGCGGTGTGCTCTGGCGTTCCCCGACCCCCCCTCCAAGCAGGTCTCCTTCCCCGCGGTTTGCTCTGGCGTTCCCCGACCCTCCCTCCAAGCAGGTCTCCTTCCCCGCGGTTTGCTCTGGCGTTCCCCGACTCCCCCTCCAAGCAGGTCTCCTTCCCCGCGGTGTGCAACAGTGCTGCAGCGTGGCCACATCTAACACCACTTGCAGCGCTGGTTGCTGTAAGTGTGGCCACTCTGCAGCGCTGGCCCTATACAGCTGTACTAATACAGCTGTAACAACCAGCGCTGCAAAATTGTAGATGTAGACATACCCTGAGTCGCACCAGAGAACCCAAGAGTAACTCCTGCTAGGTCAGCTAGATTTCAGTCTAGCGATTTATGCTGTCCCTCCACCAAAGGCACCATTCAGCCCTAGGCACTTTTCAGCAAAGAGATTCTTTTCTTTTCTTTTTTTATCTTCCCTGAGCAATAAATAAGGTATTAGTCAAGTCCTGTAACTCCTGCATAGGTGCCGACTTTCTACATTCCTGAAGGGTACTTGACACCTGTATCGCCCCAGGTCTGACCTCCACTTCAGCCCTGGAGCATTCACGGAGTCAGCACCTATGCCTACACTATCTTCCTGGTATAATATTCCAGTTACTCTAATGGAGATGATCACAAAGAAACTGAAATATCACTTAAACAAATCATTAATAAACTATAATAAAGCAACCAGTATGAATAGTAAGGGTGAACGGTATTGTATTCAAGCCTTTGGTTTTGCATTTAGGTTGGGACAACAGAAGGCTCCTTTGATAGTTCTTTTGTTCTAGTCCCCCTTTTCTCCTCTATTGTATTCAACAACACTGTACCAGCATGTATATTTCTTCCTTTTTGTTTCTGCTCAAACACAACACATTTCTTACTACTGAATTTCACAAGTATATTTTCATATGTGTTTCACAATAAATGCAGTAGCTTAATATTGCACTTTTCATGAACAAGAATAGAAGAAGGGGGAAGCACGTATGTATTTTTTAATTAACTCTATACAATGAACTAGAAAATATCCCATCAGTAAATTGCAGTCTACATACAAAGTTCAGTAACTAATGAGACAAGGCAACATACACATAATCTGTGCTATATTTCTGTTACAGTCATTTGAGGGAAGGTTGGATTTGCTGACACAACTTTCTAACCAACTAAATTAAATTGGATTCCTGGGATCATTCGACTATCCTTTGTATGTAATGAAATTAACAAATATGTTAATGAAATCAGTTAAACAGAAGAATAGTAGGTTGGCTTACTTCTCTAATGAGCTTTGTGCTAATCTTTCCTTCTCCTTCTTTCGAATTTCTTTATACTTCTTGACTTGAGTTTCCCAGAAGCCTCTTACGACAGAAATGTCAAATATTATCACCTGATGTCCCATGTTACTGACATTAAGCTTTTCCTGTAAAAAAATAAGTGTATCATTAAGATGTCATAAAAAGGGAAGAAAACAATTAATACAACTATTTAATGTTCTGGTCCAGTTCTTTACAGCTTGCTTGGGGGAAAATGGACAAAGAAATATTAACTTGATTAAATATCATCCAAAAAAATATTTTTTCTTTAAAGATGCAATTAACAATAATAGTAATAATAACAGTTGGTAAAGTTCCTGTAAATCCCAAATGATCCTAAAATGTTTACCAAATTTAGGCCATCATCCTACTGACCTTTTTTCGTGCTACCAATCCTTATTCCACTCAATGAAACTACTTGCACAAGTAAGTGTTCATCATGTGATTAAGAGCTGCAGGATCAGTCCCATCAGAGACAGAAATCACTTCATCTACTACAGAAATACAATCACCAATTTGTGAAAGGTGGCAGTTGTTTACTGGAACATAGCAATAGGACCTCCATTCAGCCAGGTACTTCACATGCCTACTTTTAAGTAAGCAAATGAGTACAGTTCTAAATTGGAGCCTAAGCCAGGAAGTAAAGTATGCTGTGTCCAGCCAAAACTGCAGAGAGAAATTAGATACAGGGCTATTACCTGCAGCCTGCTCCTGCTCTTAGGGCTTGTCTGCACTATGCAGCTTTTAGCGACAAGGCTGTGTCGACATGGCCTTGTCACTAAAAGTCAGAGTGTGTGATTGCTTTTTGTCAGTATTTTGTCAGCACTTTGGCCGACAAAATACTTCCAGCCCCATGAGAGGTATTCACTTTGCCAGCAGGAGAACATTCCAGTCGACAAAACCGCATTCACACTGCTACTCACGTCGGCAAAAGTTTTGTCTTTCGGAGGGCGGCTTTTTTGTTGACAATGTCGCCATGCAGGCAAGCCCTTAGTGAAGTCAATGGCTAAATTCCCATTGCTTTCAATAGGAGCAGTGTAGGAACTGTTCTCTCTTGCTCAGAGTCATTGCTGAAGATGTAATCATCTCAACTCAATTTTTTTATCATGAGATGAAGCTAATCTATCTATAGAGGGCTTTTGTTATGCCTACTTGTTCATAAAATGGTTCACAGAGCCAACATGAGGAAATCTTATAAAACAGAACTCTGAAAGCCTTTTAAAAATAATTGCTTCCACCAAGATAAAAACAGCTGTTTCTTCTCTTTTTTTAACTTCAGTTGAGATTTCATTAGATGCCACTTTTATTACATTGTTCGTTAGTAAAACACACAAAGGCCTTGAGCTGTCAAGCTACTGTTGAACAAATAATCTGTCCCTTACCTTAGTGTGTATTTTCAAGGTTTCAGCTACTAATTTTTCCAAGTTCTTACTCTAATCACTGTTTCCAGGCCTCCTATCCTTCCACTGGGGTCACTTACAGTCTGGCCTTGAGTCAAAACACTTGGGGCAAGGGAAGGCGGGGAGAAATGGTAGCCAAATCTCTATTTTTTTATTTTATTCTACCTTTTCTTACTGCTCTTTTTCTCTTAACCTACAAAATATCTCCATACAAGAGGGCATATTAAGAAATACAAAAATACATTGTTTATCAACAAAGCACTCCAGTCTCCCCTAACAAAACCCTTGGGGTGACCTAGGCAAATACAGACTGATAGGAACAACAAGTAGGCTTAGATCCTATTTGTTATATCTGTAAGAAAGATCCTAAGTACTATCATGACGATACAGTGCCTCTGAATTTGGGCATAGGGATAGGTCACGTATTTTGCTATACCAGTGTCTGTCTTTTGTATCTTTGGATGACCGCAGGAACTTTACCTTTCCTGCTTGTAAAAGAAGCTTCTGTTGTTTGTTTATATCAGAGTGTTAACGACGAAGCAACGAATAGCTCCCAGTATCTCTTCAACCACTGCTGACAACAGCAGAATCAAAACCCCATGAATAGCAATGTCATGAGAACACTGACCTTACTCCTCTATGGAAAACTTTGTCTATAATCAGATATGTGGTACTGTAGACGGGTTCCGCCGGGGCTCGACCCTCCCTGAGGGGGAGGGGAGCCACACCGGCCTCGATGTATTCCCTGCAATTACAGTCTGCTCTGGCCTTTCGGCAGGTCAGAGCACTGACAAAGTCAAAGGGGGTCCAGCCCTTGGTTTGGGCGGGGAACCAAACACAGTTCTAAGTAGCTCTGGCCCTTTGGAGCAGGGCAGAGCACCAAACACGCAGTTACAAGTAACTCTGTCCCTTTGGGGCAGGGCAGAGCAGTGGCAAAGTCAGCGGGACCCAGCCCTTGGTTTGGGCGGGGCACCAAACACAGTTCTAAACAGGTCTGGCCTTTGGGGCAGGGCAGAGCAGTGGCAAAGTCAAAGGGGGCCCAGCCCTTGGTTCGGACGGGCAACAAAGTCAGCGGGGCCCAGCCCTTGGTTCGGGCGGGGCACCGAACACAGTTCTAAACAGCTCTGGCCTTTGGAGCAGGGCAGAGCAGTGGCAAAGTCAAAGGGGGCCCAGCCCTTGGTTCGGGTGGGCACCAAACACAGTTCTAAACAGCTCTGGCCTTTGGAGCAGGGCAGACCAGTGGCAAAGTCAAAGGGGGCCCAGTCCTTGGTTCGGGCAGGCACCAAACACAGTTCTAAACAGTTACCGGCCTCTCCAACTGGGGAGAGGGGGAATCTGGCACCCGGTTACGGGGGGCAGGGGGAACGCAGGCCCACCCACTCCTCTGCGTTCCAGCCCGGGGCCCTGGTAGCGGTTGTCACCGCTACTGGTGGTCAGTGGGGTCCTGACAGCAACACACTGACATGGGCAACGGTAGCTCTGCAGCCTGACTGGAGTCAGCTGCCCCCGGGCTACTTCCTAATTCCCCCTCTATTCCTACCTGGTCCGGGGCCTCTGTTCCGGAGACGTCCAGGACCATCGGTTCCTCCCAATCCGGGCTGGGCAGCAGGTCCGGTAGGGTTTCGGGGAAGTCGGGCCACACCTGGTTCGGGGGCTCCTCAGGGCCGTAGTAGGGGCGAGGCAGCTCTGGCGGCTCCTCGTCGTAGTAGGGGCGAGGCAGCTCTGGCCGCTCCTGGTCTCGGCCTCTGGCTCGGGCAGCCTCCCAGGCAAGAGCAGCGGCAGGCACGTCTGCTCCTGCCAAAGGCCAAGCCGCAACTGAAGGCTGGGGCCCAGCTTTTATTCTTCTGGGTCACCGCCTGACCCTTTGAGGGGCGGGACTTCCACTCAGCGGCCCTGCCCCTGTGGATGACTGACGGGGCTCGACACTCCCTGAGGGGGAGGGGAGCCACACCGCCTCGCTACAGACCCCTCCTCAAGTCCGGCCCCGGCCTGTCGGGGCCGGGCTGTCCCATCTCCTCGAGGCAGGACAGAAAATCCGCATTGGCATGGTCCTTGCTTGCCCTGTGCTGGATCGTGAACGCATACGGCTGCAAGGCCAAATACCAGCGCATGATGTGGGCATTGTTGTCCTTCATTCTCATAAGCCATTGAAGGGGAGCGTGGTCCGTAACGAGGGTGAACGGGCCACCCAAGAGGAAGAACTGGAGGGCCTCGCAGACCCACTTGACCGCAAGGGCCTCCTTCTCAATTGTGGCATAATTCCTCTCCCGGGGAAACAGTTTCCGGCTGATATACAGCACGGGGTGATCCCCTCCGTCTCCTTCTTGGGACAAGACAGCCCCCAAGCCAACGTCAGACGCATCCGTCTGGAGAACGAAGGGCTTGTCGAAGTAGGGGCTGTATAGAACTGGGTCTCAACACAAGCAGCTACGGAGCGTCCTGAAGGTTGCCTCACACTCAGGGTTCCATTGTACCATTCGAGGGCTGCTCTTCTTTAGTAGCTCAGTCAGGGGGGCTGCTGTGGATGCGAAATAGGGAATAAACCGCCGATAATATCCCACAAGCCCCAGGAAGCACCGCACCTGCCACTTTGTTGGTGGGGTGGGGCATTCCGCTAGGGCCGGCACTTTCCCCACGAGGTGCTTCACCTGTCCCTGCCCGACGGTATAGCCGAGATACGTCATCTCTTCCCAGGCTATCCGGCACTTTTTGGGGGTTGCGGTCAACCCCACCTGTCAAAGGGTCCGGAGAACCGCCGCGATCCGGGTTAGGTGGTCGTCCCAGCAGCGGCTGTAGATCACCACGTCATCTAGGTAGGCAGCGGCATACTCCTGGTGTGGCCGCAAGAGGTGATCCATGAGCCGCTGAAAGGTCGCGGGGGCCCCATGGAGACCGAAGGGCATTCTGGTGAACTGGTACAGTCCAGACGGAGTGGCAAAGGCAGTCTTCTCTTTGGACGTCTCTTCCAGTGGGATTTGCCAGTACCCCTTGCTGAGGTCCAGCGTGGTGATTTACCGGGCCTCCCCGAGGCGGCCGAGCAGCTCGTCGACTCGGGGCATCGGGTAGGCATTGAAACGGGATATGGCATTAACCTTCCGGAAATCTATACAGAAGTGTCAAGAGCCGTCAGGCTTGGGTACCAGGACCACCGGGCTGCGCCACTCGCTCCGGGACGGTTCAACGACCCCCAGGGCGAGCATGGCTTGAACCTCTTTCTCCACCGCCTGGCGCATTCGGTATGGTATCGGCCGGGCGGTCTCCCGCACGACCTTCCCTGGTTCAGTCTGGATCTTATGGCAGGTGACAGTCGTGCAGCCCGGTAGGGCCGTGAAGGTCTGTTGGAAGGCCCGCATGAGACATTTGGCCTGTCGCTGTTGCTCGATCGTCAGGGCGCTCCCCAGTGCGAGTTCCATCGCCTCCTCTATCTGGGCCACCTCTGGACCTAGTTCCAGCTCTGGCGGGCATGTGTCAATTAACAGACCCTCTCGGTCACGCCACGGTTTCAGCAGATTAACATGGTATATTTGCTTCTCCCTCCGGCGACCGGGTTGGCAGATCTCATAGTTGACGGGCCCCACTTTTCTGAGTACCTCGTAGGGGCCCTGCCACCGGGCCAACAATTTCGATTCGCTGGAGGGCAGGAGCAGTAGGACTCGGTCTCCAGGGCCAAATTCCCACACGCGCGCGCCTTGATTATAGTTTCGTTCCTGCCTCTCCTGGGCTGCTTTTAGGTTTTCCCACGCTAGGGACCCCGCTTGAGTTAGGCGTTCCCATAGCCGGAGGACCTACTGGAGGAGTCCCTGGGTTGGGGAGGTCGACTGCTCCCACGTCTCCTTCATCAGGTCCAGCAGGCCCCGAGGCCTCCGCCCGTAAAGGAGCTCAAAGGGGGAGAAGTGGGTTGAAGCCTGGGGGACCTCTCGGACAGCCAGGAGCAGTGGCGGGAGGAGTTGGTCCCAATGGCGTAGCTCGTCTGGCGGGAACCTTCTCATCATGTCCTTGAGGGTCCGGTTGAACCGCTCTACCAATCCGTCGGTTTGGGGGTGGTAGATAGAGGCCCGCAGTTGCTTTAACACCCAGGAGTCGGCAGACTTGGTTTAGCAACCGGGATGTAAAATTAGTGCCCTGGTCCGTCAGGATCTCCTTAGGTAGCCCCACGCGGGCGAAGACCTTCACTAATTCGCCCGCGATGGTCCGGGCCGTGATGCTCCGTAAGGGGATGGCCTCTGGAAACCGGGTGGCATAGTCGACCAGGACCAGGATCAGGATGTATTGAAAGCCGGCTGCGCTACGGGGAAGTGGGCCTACCAAGTCCATTGCGACGCGCTCAAACGGGGTGTCAATCAATGGCATGGGAACCAAGGGCGCTTTGGGTGTTCGGGCTGGTGCGGCCAACTGACACTCCGGGCAGGAGTTGCAATATTGTTTTACCTCTCTGTCCAGCCCCGGCCAGAAGAATCGAGCCCAAATTCGTGCCAGGGTCTTTTCATACCCCACGTGGCCCGTGGCTGGTACATCATGGGCCAAGCTCATGAAGGCCCGCCGATGGCATCGGGGCACAAGGAGCTGCGTCCGCGGTTCTTGTGTGCGGGGGTCCCGCTCCACCCGATAAAGCCGGTCCCTGCGGAGCTCAAAGTGGGGCCACTGCGTAGCCCGGCCAGAGTCGATAATGGACCCATCAATTGCGGCCAGTTGTTCGTAGGCCCGTCGGAGAGTGGGGTCGTCCCGCTGGTCCCGGCAGAAGTCCGTATCAAAATGGGGTACAGGGGGCGCTCCCTCAATTAACTCCTCGGCCTCTGGGGTCTCTAGTCCGGCCCCCTCGGTGTCTGTCTCGGCTTCCACAGGGGCTTCCGGGGACTCGGCCGCTAGGGCCAGTGTAGATCAAAGGAGCCCGTCAAAGGCGGGCCAGTCACGTCTCAGGATGACAGGATAGGCCAGTCGAGGGGCCACGCCGACGATCAGCGACCGAGTGAGGTCGTTAACAGTCAGGTGGGCCTGAGCACTGGGATAGGGCCGAACATCCCCGTGGATACATTGTAGGTGAATGGGCCCCAGACTAGGATCGATCAGGTGCCCCAGCGCCTGACGGACCAGCGTTTGACCACAGCCGGAGTCGACCAGGGCCGTGGTGGTTTGGTCCCCCACGAGTACCGGGACTGTGAGCTTCGGGGGCTGAGGCCACCGGGCCCGGCCCTCTCCTGCGCAGACCTGCCCAAAGTCACACTCCATCTCCGGGCAGTCCCGCTGTAAGTGGCCGGTCCTCCCGCATCTAAAGCAAGGTCCAACTTCGGAGTGTCTGTGCCAGGTACCGGTGGTCTGAGGGCTTCGGGGTTTTCGGCAGGGCTCCGACGGACCCGCAGGGGAGGTCCCCGAACCCGTGTGCAGGCCCGGCTCTGCGCGTTGGGTCCGCAGTGCCGGTTCAGGGCCTAGTCCATGACTCAGCCACCGCTGTTCCAGCAGGCTGGGTCCTCTCCTGCTTCCACGAGTTTGGTCGGGCCCCGGGGCGGGTGGCCGGGAGGCCAGACCCACGGGAGCCTCCGCCGCAAGGAAATCCTCCATCAGGGAGACTGCTGCGGCTAGGGTCAAGGCCGGTGGCGGAGCACACAGGCCCTTCCTCGAACCGGCAGGATATGTACGAATTGTTCAAGGACCACCTGCTCGGTCACTTCCTCTGCCGTCCGGGTTTCTGGCTGCAGCCAGCGGCAGCAGGCGTCTTTCAGGCTTTGTGCAATTAACCGGGGACGGGCGCCGGTTGTGGAGGTCTGGCCCCGGAACCGTTGTCGGAAGGTTTCGGGACTGACGTCCAAGGCGTCGAGGATCACGGCCTTCACCCGATCATAGTCCTGGGCGTCCTCCGTTGCCAACCCGCGGTAGACCAGCTGGGCGGGCCCAGTTAAATACGGGGCCAGAAGAGTGGCCCATTGGGCTCGGGCCCATCCAGCGACCAGGGCCACGCGCTCAAAGGTGACCAAGAAGGCCACAGGGTCATCCCCCGGGCCCATCTTGGTCAGGCGCAGGGGCGCCAACGGCCGGGGTCCCACGGGGTCCTCCCCCATGGTCCCTTCGGGGACTCAGGCGGCGGGCCCGAGCAGCATCTGTAGCTGGGCCCCGAGTTGCTGGATGAGTTGTTGCTGGTGCTCCAACTGAGCGGCATGTTGCTGTCGTTGCTGCTGGAGGTGGGCGGCATCTCGCTGTTGCTGCTGCTCGAGATGGGCGGCCTGCTGCTGTTGCTGCCGCAGCAGTTGCGCCGCCTGCTGCCGCTCCTGGCTCTCCGTCAGCAGCTGGACTAGCCGTTCCACATCCATGTTCCCTGCCCTCGGGACTCCAGAGGTGCAAGCGTCCTTCTACCAGCCCCTCCTCACAGGGGCACGGGTTCAGAAGGTCCCTGGTCAGGTGCCAGTTGTAGACGGGTTCCACCGGGGCTCGACCCTCCCTGAGGGGGAGGGGAGCCACACTGGCCTCGATGTCTTCCCTGCAATTACAGTCTGCTCTGGCCTTTCGGCAGGTCAGAGCAGTGACAAAGTCAAAGGGGGTCCAGCCCTTGGTTCGGGCGGGGAACCAAACACAGTTCTAAGTAGCTCTGACCCTTTGGAGTAGGGCAGAGCACCAACAACGCAGTTACAAGTAGTTCTGTCACTTTGGGGCAGGGCAGAGCAGTGGCAAAGTCAGTGGGGCCCAGCCCTTGGTTCGGGCGGGGCACCAAACACAGTTCTAAACAGCTCTGGCCTTTGGAGCAGGGCAGAGCAGTGGCAAAGTCAAAGGGGGCCCAGCCCTTGGTTTGGGCGGGCACCAAACACAGTTCTAAACAGCTCTGGCCTTTGGAGCAGGGCAGACCAGTGGCAAAGTCAAAGGGGGCCCAGCCCTTGGTTCGGGCGGGCACCAAACACATTACTAAACAGTTACCGGCCTCTCCGACTGGGGAGAGGGGGAATCTGCCACCCGGTTACGGGGGGCAGGGGGAACGCAGGCCCACCCACTCCTCTGCGTTCCAGCCCGGGGCCCTGGTAGCGGTTGTCACCGCTACTGGTGGTCAGTGGGGTCCTGACAGCAACACACTGACATGGGCAACGGTAGCTCTGCAGCCTGACTGGAGTCAGCTGCCCCCGGGCTACTTCCTAATTCCCCCTCTATTCCTACCTGGTCCGGGGCCTCGGTTCCGGAGACGTCCAGGACCATCGGTTCCTCCCAATCCGGGCTGGGCAGCAGGTCCGGTAGGGTTTCGGGGAAGTCGGGCCACACCTGGTTCGGGGGCTCTTCAGGGCCGAAGTAGGGGCGAGGCAGCTCTGGCGGCTCCTCGTCGTAATAGAGGCGAGGCAGCTCTGGCGGCTCCTCGTCGTAGTAGGGGCGAGGCAGCTCTGGCCGCTCCTGGTCTCGGCCTCTGGCTCGGGCAGCCTCCCAGGCAAGAGCAGCGGCAGGCACATCTGCTCCTGCCGAAGGCCGAGCCGCAACTGAGGGCTGGGGCCCAGCTTTTATTCTTCTGGGTCACCGCCTGACCCTTTGAGGGGCGGGACTTCCGCTCAGCGGCCCTGCCCCCGTGGATGACTGACAGGGCTCGACCCTCCCTGAGGGGGAGGGGAGCCACACCGCCTCGCTACAGGTACAAACACTAAGGTCATGTCTACACTAGCGAGCTTACAGTGGCACAGCTGTACTGATGCGGCTGTGCCACTGTCAGATCGCTCATGTTGCTCTCCCATCGGCATAATTAAACCAACCCCAGTGAGTGGCAGTAGCTATGTCAGCGGGAGAGCATCTCCTACCGACACAGTACTGTCCACACCGGTCCTTCTGTCAGAGTAACTTATGTTGCTCAGAGGGGTATTTTTTTCACACCCCGAGTGACATAAGTTATACCAACCAAAGTGCTAGTGTAGACTTGACTATCAATTTACAGTTTGCCACTTAGGAGAAAATACTCTTCTCTACTTCACAGGTAGCTGGGTTAGCTGCTAGAGACCTTCACATGAGGAAGGTGGCAGGAATCCTTTCCGCATCACAGTTTCATCATGCTCCCCCACGTGCCCAGTCATCCTGAACAAAACTCAGCTCCTTTTCCTCCCCATCCTTGCACCAGCAGATGCAGGAGTAGTCTCGGCCATGAGTGAGAGGGCTCTCAAGTTCTGCACGCAGCTTCTGCCTCTAACTAGAAGGAAGCAGTAGGTGAGAGAGAATACACTGAAACCAGCATATTTCTTATCTTGTGTGGGCTTTGACCATCCAGGCCAGAGGAGCATTTGTTCTAATGTCTGCGAAGTTTACTCTTTAACTGTATTGAGTCTGCAGCTGAATACCTTCTTCCATGGATGAGGTCTGCTTCTGAATTATATTACAGATCATCAAAGCCCCTTTCTCAGATGATGCATTGTTATAATGTTCACTCCATCTTATGAAGTGTTAGTGAGACAGATCATGAAAGCAAGGCTCTTTGGTAATATACTACTGTATAATGAAAGCACAGTGCCTTCCAGGGAAGAAGGCTCTAGGACTATAAAGTGAAAGCAAGGGTATGATTTACAATAGCATCACCTCAGGAAAAAGGAGTTCTGCATATGGGAGTCAATGGTAGGAGATAATTTTACCACTAGTAATTCACACTCACATATGGGCAATTTAGTGAGCCTTAATCAATATCCTCAAATGTAACACACTGGGCCAGATTCATCCCTGGTGTATCTTTATTGATTTCAGTAGAGTTCGATCAGGAACTAAGATCATCCATTAACTATAATTCATGGCTATTGTAAAGAATATTGTAAAATCTTTGCCTGCTGTTTAAGGGAATATGATTCATTGCATACAGACTATTTTTCAAAGTAGTGTATATTATTTTTAAATAATTAAATTGGGGGTGAAATGTCCTTTTCTGGTATCAACTGCTGAATGATTTTAAAGTACCATTATAAATACATAGTTCCAACATTATCTCATAGTTGCAGGCTATAGAAGTTGGATGTTGTTGTTCTCATATCTCATTCTTTCTGCTTTTTTTATTTTCACATTTGTTTTCCAGATATATAGGGATTTAAAATCTATTTTCTGTTTTACTTATTCTTCAGAAATACAACTTAGGGCCCAGTCCTGAAAACTTGTACTCAGGTGAATACTTTTAAAATGAGTAGGCCCATTGAAGTCAATGGGCGTAATCATTGGATAAATCTATTTGTGTACATAAGAATTGATAGAATCAGGGCCCAAAAGGCCAAGAATAAAGAGATAGTGTTTATCAGATATTTTACTGAAATAATTGTAACATTTATGCACAACTCCATCATCAGGATGAGTATCTGCTAAGTATCTGGCATGGATGACAACAGGCACCACAGGCTATGATTCATATTAATTTTTGAAAAAAATCTATAATTGCCTGTCCAATGTTCTAGGTGCTTATCCCATAAATAAAAAAAATTATTAGTATTAAGGTAACACTTAGGAACCCTACTTGAGAACTTGGATCCCACTGTGTTAGGTACTGTACAAATACAGAACCAAAAGACAGTCCTTGCCCCAAGAAGGTTACAATTTCACAATATGAACATAAACAAGGACTACACATAAATATATCTATCTCAGCCCACACGATCCTCACCAGCTTTAACCAAGAGAGAAAAAAGTTGGCCTTTGCAATGTGTTCAGAAGATTAATAAATCTGGGCCTGACAGACCAAGTGAGGAAGCAAGGGCCAGAAATGACGACTCCTCACTGAGGCCTGGTCTACACTAGGAATCTAGCTACATCTGTCAGGGCCATAAAAAATTCTGGTGTAGAAAGCGCTTCCATCAACCTAGCTATTGCCACCTTGGGAGGTGGATTACCTTTGCTGAAAGGAGAAACTCTCCCATCAGTGCACCACTGTAGCATTTTCAGTTTAAACATACCCTGAGAATGCCCTGCCAGCAGCTCCCTCTCATTTATACTGAGGGAGCACCAGCTAAAGCACTTTGGTTAAACTCACCTGTGGAAGTATGTCATGGGAAGAGTGGCGATCTCTGAGGTAAACGTGAACCAAACAAATTAAGACTTTTTAAGTTAAAACTAACACTGAATTCCAGTTAGAAGCTCCATGGAAACCAGTGCAATCATACAGCATGTGCTCCAAATGTGCAGTTTCTCTTAATAAACAGGCTGCAGCATCCTGCTTTAGCTTCTGAATAGTACCAAATCATAGCCCTGGGTTGAGCACAACCCATTTATCTAATTTTGAAGCAATGAAAGCATGGATAATTGTGGCAAGAGCCACACTGTAGAGATAAATCACACTCATCTTGCCTGGTGCACATGGAAGAAAGAACTCTTTGGCAGCCATTACTTAGGACTCCAGGAGTAAAAAGGTCTACCAACTCTTCCAGCTGCTTCTACCAGCCCACCATCATTACTTCTGTCTTGTTGGGAGTGAATTGCAGCCAGCGAGTACTCATCCAAGCCCCCCAGTTCATTTAAGCACCTATTTATATAGTGGCCTTGTCATAAACAGATAAGAAAAGGTAATAGCACTGAAGTACTTTATATCTCTTTGACTGTAAAGGGTTAACAAGTTCAGTAAGCCTGGCTGTCACCTGACCAGAGGACCAATCAGAGGACAGGATACTTTCAAATCTTGAGGGAAGGAAGTTTTTGTGCTGTGCTATTAGTTTTGGTTGTTGTTCACTCTGGGGGCTCAGAGGGATCAGACGTGCAACCAGGTTTCTCTCCAATCTCTCCGATACAGGCTCTTATAAGTTCAGACTAGTGAGTACTAGGTAGATAAAGAGAGTTAGGCTTATGGTTGTTTTCTTTATTTGCAAAAGTGTATTTGGTTGGAAGAAGTTCAAATGTGTATTTGGCTGAAAGGAGTTCAGATTGGTATTTTGCTGAAAAGATTTTAATTTGTACTTGTATACTTAGGCTGGGAGGGTATTCCCAGTGTCTATAGCTGAAAGACCCTGTACCTATTCCATTTTTTTTAAATTTACAAAGATAATTTTTACTGTTTTTTCTTTCTTTAATTAAAAGCTTTTCTTGTTTAAGAACCTAATTGTTTTTTATTCTGGTGAGACCCCAGGGGACGGGGTCTGGATTCACCAGGGAATTGGTGGGGAGAAAGGAGGGAAGAGGGAGAGAGAGGCTGATTTCTCTCTGTGTTAGGATTACTTTCTCTCAGGAAGAGTCTGGGAGGGGGAAAGAGAAGGAAGGAGGAAGGTGAATTGTCCTCTCTGTTTTGTGATTCAAGGAATTTGAATCACACAGTGATCTTCCAGGGTAACCCAGGGAGGGGAAGCCTGGGAGAGGCAACGGGGAGGGAAAGGGTTTACTTTCCTTTGTGTTAAGATCCAGAGGGTCTGGGTCTTGGGGGTCCCCGGGCAAGGTTTTGTGGGGACCAGAGTGTACCAGGCACTGGAATTCCTGGTTGGTGGCAGCGCTACAGGTTCTAAGCTGGTAACTGAGCTTAGAGGAATTCATGCTGGTACCCCACCTTTTGGACACTAAGGTTCAGAGTGGGGAATTATACCATGACAGGCCTAGATGTGTGTGGCACCTTACAATTTACTTTCTTCTGAGCACAGTTCTCACTGATGGATGTCATGTGGCTATACTGTAGTAACAATACATTAAAAAAGAAAAGACCATAATAAAAGTCATATTATAAAAGTGGCCATTTAATAATAAAGTTGATATAAGTCACTTAGATATTTCTTCCTTTAACTTTTCCATTAAAGATCAAGTTAATGCTATTTTAAGCAGCAGCAATAACAAAAACGTGCAGATAACAGGTATGCAAAAACTGAGTTTGTCTCCTGAATTGTTTTCTATGTACATATTTCTAGATTGCCTATCACTGTAGCACAACGTCAGATTGCCTATCAGTGTAGCACAATGTCTAGGTAACAATTTTCTTTAATCTGTTCAAATTCTACTCTTAGTTAAATTAACTGATCTCAAACGAGATTCCCCTTTATCATTTTTCTCATCGCACCTTGATTCTGAGACAGTTTCTCACTGGCTTATTCGTTAATTAGGTCTTTTAATTGTGGATTAATTAGCAGTTGAATTACAGTATTCCTTATACTTGCCAACTCTTGTAGCACTAATGTATTTGTCATCAAGCATGATAGAAATTACATTTGCAAGGGAATTTATTACAGATGTATTTCCCCAGCATCTCAGTGAACAGACAGACAATCTATTCAGCAAAGTGATTCTTTCTCCTACAATGGAGCCAAAAAATTTTTTTGCTGGTGTTTGTGGTATATTTTCTTCCTTTTATTTACTGGACTTCACTGAGAAGCTGACTAATTTTCATAAATATTGAAAGAGACCTGCTATATTTAAAATGAAGCTGAATTGGGGACATGTCTATATGAAAGGGAAAACTGAAATTTCAGAATAAAGCAGAATATTTTTTAATGAGGGAATCATATAGGATCTTAGCTACAATATATCTCTGTTAATTAAAAACAGGAAAATTAAGGGCCCACTTACCTCAGGGCTATTTTATGTCACCAGTTTTTAAGCAAGATACCCCATTGACTTAGCCCCTGATTGACTTAAGGACTACAGCCTTGGTTCTCAGGTCTGGCCAAGTACCACATGGCATAGAACCCTAGTTTTAAACTACCTTTATCCTTGCCATATTCCACAGTCTTCCAGAGGCAAGTTTAGCCCCCTTCAGAGATTATAGCATCCTAAGGCTCTCTCTCTAAACTGGACTCAGTTGCCCATGGAACCATTGTGTCCCTTCATTCTAGCCACGCCTTCTTCTGCACTAGTCACATTCCCTTCACAGAGATCTGTGAAAGGGGATGTCAGCAAGCCATTTTGCTAGCGTTCTGCACCATTCCCTTACATGAGAGGTATTCCCTGGCCAGTTTAAGACCCTTTTATTTTGCAGGAACAGAGTAAAATACCTATGTCTAACCTGCGAATCAGGCCCCACATCTGCCCCAGTTACTGCACTTGGAAGGAACACTTCAGCTATCAATCCCAAAATCATGGGAGCCACGGCAACGTGCTCTTGCCAGCTCAGTTCCATCATACTCTGTTGTCACGGTGATGAGTGCAGTATAAGAATTTAGGGCACACCAGTTAGATAGATTAGAAGGAGGGCTGCTCTAAATTATTCTTGCTTCAATGACTATATTATGCCATCAAGACTTGTCACCTCAGGGCCACTTCACTGGCTGAGGGGCTCTGGAGGACAGTATACTCCAGCTCTGCCTCCTCCTGATCATGATCAAGAATTCCCTCTACATGCCTTGATATGTAGGGACCAGCTGGCACAGAGCTGGTGACACCACGTTTACATCCCCCCAGGGATTCACTTTCCATCAGGGCAGTCCTTAGCTTCCCCATTAAAGCAGTTGTCTATCTCCTTTGTGCTGTCAGAGAGGTGCATAGGGGATGGAGCCAGCACCTAAGATCTGAACCTTTGTGCACTAGGTGGTATCACAGATCTTCTCAAGGATGCTGAGTTAGTTGCTATAGAGGTTCACATAGTGCATGCTCACAGATTTTGGGGCGTGGGGCTGTTCAGTACCATTTTAGCCTTTAGTAAGGAACACATGCCCTCATATCACAGCAATGGACACCATACAAATACTTTTACTAAAGACAACAACTATGTTTAACTTAAAATGGTATGTTTTCTTCACAAAGATCTATTAGCTGGTTAGATTTCCTCTACCAGTGCTAGATTAGGTGTAAGTGGCCTTCAGAGGCTGAAGTTCTATAACTCTTTTTCGATTCTACCGTAAATTTTGACAGCTAGTGAAAATAAATGACCACTCTCTCCAACCATTTATTTTATTGAAAAGCATTTTCACACCAACATATGTCCTTGAGATGTAATAGCAAAGGTTTATTACAGTGCAGACATGGAGAGAGCAAATATCTGGAGTATAAGCATTGTGTGTGTATAATACAACACGCTGGGTTGAACTTGTCCCAGGTGTAAGTCTATTGAAATCAGTGGAGTTACACCGGGGGTGAATTTGGCCAGCTATCTTTAAAATATAACACTCTTAGGGTGTAATAGCTGCATCTATCTCTGTTCTCTTTCTCATATACCTATCTTTCTCTTTTGCAGTTCATTAGAAGCAACAAAGACCTGATGACACTTTCTCCTTCCTGCTTCCCACCCTGACCCCATGAATCCAAAGAAACTGTAAACTGTAATCAGCAAAATTGCCACTTACCTACAACTAAAGGAACACAAGTGTCCAGAGCTCCGGGTATGCACTGTGGTTAGTTAATTGAGGACGCTGAGGTTGTTTACAACAGCAACATAGTTTGTGGTGAGCAGATCTGTTTGAACCCCACAGCTGACTAGCCTTCCACATGCACTAATATGCTATATTTGTACAGTGATAACATGATCTGTGGTCTCAGAACAGAAACACGTGCAAGATAAAATATCTACACCGCATGACTCAACAGTACGAGAAACAGCAGTGTTAATAGAATAGCATCTTACTTGAACTATGGAAAAGTGAGAAAGCTAACATTACTTGGAACTGTAACGTACAGTTATTTAAACCACACACAGGTGCCTATGTACTTTTCCACTTGAAAATGGCATGGGTAATCCATACTTGAAATTAGTTAAATAGTTTTCTGTTGTTACTGTAAAATCCTTGCAATTAACATAATTTTATAGACTAGAAACCTGTTAATACAAGGAAATGAAAAGAGAAAGGGATATGGAAATCCCCATCAAAGGCATCCCCATCCCCTCTATTTCAGGTCCTTTTCGAAGTTTTATTAAACTGTAGGTAAAATCTGTTTGCTGTAACTCTGGTTATAAGGTTAATTTTAGAATGACCCATCTAAAAATGCTTCTCTTTGGTAACAAAACAAAGCATTTTGATTATAGTCTCTCTCTTGAGTTCAAATCTAAAGCGATCAGATGATGGGTTACAATATGGGGGGGAGCAAACATCAAGTTCTAATCTGAACCACCATAAAATTTCAGGATGGCTGTTTTCAGATTCAAATTCTTAGATTCAAATCCACTCCAGTTGTTTTAGTTCTGAGCTGGATCCAGAACCAGAAAAAAGTTTTACAGTTTTTGTTCTGACGTGAACAATATCTCTTGAGAACTGTTCTTGTGAGATTTTATCCCCAGATGGTGATCATCTGATTCTGTGAGTAACGAATCTCTTGCGAGTTCCATCATTTAGGGACAAAGTCTCATTGAGAGAATTCATAACCCAAACTCGAATCCTAGCCCTCATTAGGCCTTGAAACTAAACCTGAATCCCAGCTAAATGTAATTCGTATTCCATTTTTAACACTATGGCCCATCACTAGATTACATAAAGTGGACCAGATCTTCATTCCCGTGCCATCAACTGCTGCCCATTCTTGCTCCTCTAAGGTTCCAAAAGCTGCAAATCCATCCTAATGGGACAGCTGTATATTCTCCTTGCCCAGGAGAATCCCGAAGCAGTTTAAAGACACATAGTGTGCTCTGTGTCATCTGCTCCTAGCCCAGGCCCAACACAGGGAGCATATTCTTCACAGTGATATTATTATGATATGAGTATGGCATAATTATGCAAGATAAGTCATGTGACGTATCACTGGAGAAGTTATGATTTGCTGAATATGATTAGCCTATGTGTCATTTTTGTATCTGAAGATATGACTAGTGAATATGTATCTGTATTTCAAATGTAGTTACACCTGGGTAATGCCCACTAGACAAGATGCTTTCAGTCTAGATAGCTGATTGGGAAGGGCCTATTCAGGGCAATGGGCCATTAGGAAAAAACAATAGGCCTTAGGAGAAGCTTATCTCCCACCTGGGAAGCCTTCCTGAGAATGCTACAGAGAGCCTCCTACTAGCAATGGTTGCTGTGGCTCTACAAGGACATGTTATGAGACCAGATGTCGCTAGACTCCATCTTGGGGTGTCAGTGTTTTTCCACAGACTGGAACCAAGCTTTGGGAACAAAGGGTTCCCACTCTATGCAAACGCTATACAAGGCAGGGAGAGACATCATCTGGGATTCTTCACTCCCCACCCAAGAAGACTCCTAAAAACACCTGAGGAACAAAGACTGAGTCAAAAGGGATTTCGAGCCTTTGAATGAAACACCTCAGGATTCCAAGCTATAAAGCAAGTGCAGCTTGCCCCTTAAGAATCTGAAGCTTGCATGTGTTATCTCGTAGGGTAAGAATATGCTAGTTATCTCCAATCGTATATTAAGCTTAATTTGTGTTTTTTATAATTTGCTAGGTAATCTGCTTTGATCTGTTTGCTATCCCTTATAATCACTTAAAATCTTTTGTAGTTAATAAACTTGGTTTTGCTTTATCTAAACCAGGGAGTTGGAGTGAAATGTGTGGGAATCATAACTCATGGGCAAAGGCTGTTGTATATTCACTTCCACACAGAGAGAAGAGGGTGAATTTTATGAAGGAATGCTATAGAGCTCCCTGTGCAGCGCAAGATGGTATCATTTTGGGGTTTATACTCCAGAGGAGATGCATGCCTGAGGAGCTTGGAGTTGCCTTATCTGTATACTTCCTAGGCAGGGTGTGATGGTTTGGATCACAGAAACCCCCTTGGGGCTCTCAACTGATGTACCAAGACTACTTCTACCCCTGCTTTCCTGCCCTGTCAGCTTAGGACTTCAGTGCCCTGCCTGGTTTGAGCCAGACTCGCTATCCTGCTGCAAACCCAGACCCAGGGTCTGAACCACGGCCCCTAATAGCTGTAGGCTTGACTGAAAGCAACTTAAAGAAGAGTTCCTGTCTTTAACACTCAGATGTCCAACTCCCAGTGGGGTCCAAACCCCAAATAAATCCATTTTACACTGTATAAAGCTTATACAACGTAAACTCATAAATTGTTCGCCCTCTATAGAACTGATAAAGAGATATGCACAGCTGTTCCTCCACACACACACCCGGTATTAATACATACTCTGAGTTAATTAATAAGTAAAAAGTGATTTTATTAAATACAGAAAGTAGGATTTAAGTGGTTCCAAGTAGTAACAACAACATGAAATACCAAGTAAAATAAAATAGAACACGCAAGTCTATGTCTATCTCTAAGAAACTGAATACAAATAAAACCTCACCAGTTCCAGTAAGCTCCCTTTTACAGACTAGTCTCCTGCTAGTCTGGGTCCAGCAATCACTCACACCTCCTGTAGTTACTGTCCTTTGTTCCAGTTTCTTTCAGGTATCCTTGGGTGTGGAGAGGCTCTCTCTTTGCCAGCTGAAGAAAAAATGGAGGGGTTTCCCAGAGGTTTAAATAGACTCTGTCTTGGGGGTGGAGACCCCCTCCTCATTCCTATGCAATGTCCAGCTCCAAGATGGAGTTTTGGAGTCACAAGGGCAAGCCACATGTCCATGCATGACTCAGTTTTTACCAGCCAAGCCACATTCCTGGAAAGGCTCAGATGTGGATTGGTATCTTCAAGTTCATTGTTGGCTTAAGTGGTTTTTGACTGGGCTCTTAATTTGCACTTTTCTCAAGAAGTTGACCAAATGTTTTATGAGGCTAGTTAAAAATCAAGTCAGTATACAGCCAATATTCATAACTTTGAATATAAAAAATGATACATGCATACAAATAGGATGAATACATTCAGTAGATCATAACCTTTACATAGATATATGTTACATGGCATATGTAGCCTAAAATATATTCCAGTTATGTCACATATACAATCATAAGCATATTCCATAAAGCCTTATGGGAGGCACCATCAACCAGGGTCTGGTCAGAGAGCCTGCATGTAACTGCAGCTGGGTGTGTCCCTATCTTCATGTATGCTTGTGAAAGTGCAGGCTGGAGGGCTGTGCAGCTTGTCACAGTAGTACAGTGTGAGAGGGAGCCTGGCTGGAGGGTCAGGGGACTCAGTAGTACCCAACTTCCAGGTGGTACTCCAGTGTGAATCCGTCACAGTAGACTCCAGTGTTCAGGGGCCTTTCTAGGTGTCACGAGTCACAGCACCCTGGAGGAAACCTTCTATTCCCCCTCAACCTTGGATGTGCCAAGACATAGACTCATAGACTTAGGGTCAGAAGGGACCAATATGATCATCTAGTCTGACCTCCTGCACAAAGCAGCCACAGAACCCTACCCATCCACTTCTATAACAAACCCCTAACCTATGTCCGAGTTATTGAAGTCTTCAAATTGTGGTTTGAAGACCTCAAGCTGCAGAGAATCCACCAGCAAGTGACCCATGCCCCACGCTGCAGAGGAAGGCAAAAAACCTCCACGGTCTCTGCCAATCTGCCCCGGAGGAAAATTCCTTCCCGACCCCAAATATGGCAATCAGCTAAACCCTGAGCATGTGGGCAAGACTCACCAGCCAGCACTCAGGAAAGAATTCTCTGCAGTAACTCAGATCCCATCCCATCCAACATCCCTTTACAGACCACTGGGCATACTTATCTGCTGATAATCAAAGATCAATTGCCAAAATTAAGCTATTCCTTCATACCATCCCTTCCATAAACTTATCAAGCTTAGTCTTAAAGCCAGATATGTCTTTTGCCCCCACTATTCCCCTTGGAAGGCTGTTCCAGAACTTCACTCCTCTAATGGTTAGAAACCTTTGTCTAATTTCAAGTCTAAACTTCCTAGTGTCCAGTTTATACCCGGCAAAGAATCCTGTGGCACCTTATAGACTAACAGAGGTTTTGGAGCATAAGCTTTCGTGGGTGAATACCCACTTCCTCAGATGCATGGAAGTGGGTATTCACCCACGAAAGCTTATGCTCCAAAACCTCTGTTAGTCTATAAGGTGCCACAGGATTCTTTGCTGCTTTTACAGATCCAGACTAACACGGCTACCCTCTGATACTTGACAGTTTATACCCATTTGTTCTTGTGTCTACATTGGTACTAAGCTTAAATAATTCCTCTCCTTCCCTAATATTAATCCCTCCTGATATATTTATAAAGAGCAAGCATATCCCCCCTCAGCCTTCTTTTGGCTAGGCTAAACAAGCCAAGCTCTTTGAGTCTCCTTTCATAAGGCAGGTTTTCCATTCCTCGAATCATCCTAGTAGCCCGTCTCTGAACCTGTTCCAGTTTGAATTCATCCTTCTTAAACATGGGAGACCAGAACTGCATACAGTATTCCAGATGAGGTCTCACCAGTGCCTTATATAACGGTACTAATACCTCCTTATCTTTGCTCGAAATACCTCGCCTGATGCATCCTAAAACTGCATTAGCTTTTTTAACGGCTATATCACTTTGGCGGCTCATAGTCATCCTGTGATCAACCAAAACTCCAAGGTCCTTCTCCTCCTCTGTTGCCTCCAATTGATGTGTCCCCAATGTATATCTAAAATTCTTATTATTAATCCCTAAATGCATGACCTTGCACTTTTCACTATTAAATTTCATCCTATTACTATTACTCCAGTTTACAAGGTCATCCAGATCTTCCTCTTTGATATCCCAGTCCTTCTCTGTGTTAGCAATACCTTCCAGCTTTGTGTCATCCGCAAACTTTATTAGCACATTCCCACTTTTTGTGCCAAGGTCAGTAATAAAAAGGTTAAATAAGATTGGTCCCAAAACTGATTCTTGAGGAACTCCACTAGTAACCTCCTTCCAGCCTGAAAGTTCACCCTTCAGTACTACCCGTTGGAGTCTCCCCTTTAACCAGTTCCTTGTCCACCTTTCAATTTTCATATTGATCCTCATCTTTTCCAATTTAACTAATAATTCCCCATTTGGAACCACGTCAAATGCCTTACTGAAATCGAAGTAAATTAGATCTACTGCATTTCCTTTGTCTAAATAATCTGTCACCTTCTCAAAGAAGGAGATTAGGTTGGTTTGGCACGATCTACCTTTAGTAAAACCATGTTGTAATTTGTCCCAATTACCATTGACCTCAATGTCCTTAACTACTTTCTCCTTCAAAATTTTTTCCAAGACCTTACATACTACAGGTGTCAAACTAACAGGCCTATAGTTACTCGGATCACTTTTTTTCCCTTTCTTAAAGATAGGAACTATGTTAGCAATTCTCCAGTCGTACGGTACAACCCCTGAGTTTACCGATTCATTAACTCATTACAGATACATGAGAATCTGGTGCAGTATGTTTGCCAGTAGAAATGTAACCAGAAGCATTTCTTTTTCTGTTCTTCTACACTGATGAATTTTTCTTACCTACATCTGTACAACAACTATGGTGACTTCAGTCCAATTTGGGGGAAAGTTCCTAGAAAAATACCTTTTTTCCCTTTTTCTCCTTATAAAATTGTGTGTGTGTGTGTGTGTGTGTGTCTCTCTCTCTCTCTCTTTCTGACACACACACACACACACACACACGCTTTCACTCTATGAGTGCACTGGTCAATTTCATTTACAGGGAATTCTGCTATGGGACTTTCTATATTTGATGATGCCAGCCTTTTCTCTATCCCGATTTTTATATCTCTGTGCTGGTGCTCCATTTATTTTTCTGTTGTTAAAAAAATAAAAATAAATAAAAATAAAAAAATCTTTTGGCTGAAATTGTCAGGAGGAGGAAATACATTTTTAATCAAAAATGGCTTTTCAACTACAAGGAAAATGTTGCAGAATTTGGTAGGATTTTTAATGGTTTTACATCAAAAAAGTGGGAAATCAAAAAACTTTTCTGAAAAAAATTGTTTAGTTTTTGGTTAAAAAAAAAATTCTTGGTTTGGTTTTTGAAACCTAAAAGATTGATTACAGTTTTTGAAAACCAAACTCTTTTGGGGTTTGAGTTCAGTCTTTCATTTAAAAAAAACCAAAAGAATTTCATGGGGAATTAAAAAAAAACACATGAAAAAGAATTGGTATTTTTTGACCAGCTATGTGCATTACTCTTCAGCTTCAGCAATTGTAAGTAATAATTACAGCAGCTGGTCCTGATTTTGATTTCACTTAGTTTTACTTCCCTATAACTTCATTGACTTCAGTTAAATCACTCCTAATTTATACCAGTGAGAGAGGAGAATCAAGTCTATGAATTGCAGGACTAAAAATGAAGTTTTGCCTTTAGTCCTGAAAGAGTGAAAATCTGATTGTAACTACAATGAGCTCTTGTGGAAGTGAGTTCCACTGTCTTCATGCAATTCTTGATGAATTTCTGTCTCCTGTACTTGCAGTCTAATGTATCCAAACATCAAGCTCTGTTACCAGGGCCGGTGCAACCATTTAGGCGACCTAGGTGGTTGCCTAGGGTGCTGGTATTTGGGGGGGGAGGGCACCATTTTCTTCAGCAGCGACCACGGTGGCCTGATCTTCAGCCGCCTCAGTGGCCGCCAGCATTTAGGGAGAGGGAGCTGGGGCAGGGGAGCACAGGGAGGGCTGCCTGCAGCAAGTAAGTGGGGAGGCAGCACGCAGGGGAACTCCCCGCCCCAGCTCACCCCTGCCCCACCTCCTCCCCGAGCACGCCGTGGCCACTTCACTTCTCCCACCTCCCAGGCTTGCAGTGCCAATCAGCTTAGGCGTTGCTAGCCTGGGAGGCGGGAGAAGTGAAACGGCCACAGCATGCTTTGGGTATTCGTGCACGGAGCAGGGGTGAGCTGGGGCACGGGGAGGGGTGCCTCAGAGTGGAGGGTGGGAAGCTGCCGCAAGGGGGGCGCCTCAGGGTGGAGGGGGAGCTACCATAGGGGGGTGCCTCAAGGTAGGGGCGTGGGGGGAGAGGGCGCAAGATGGAAGTTTCGCCTAGGACGTGAAACATCCTTGCACCGGCCCTGTCTGCTACACTGAAGTAATGGTCACGGAATGAAAAATGCATCATTGGACAGTTAAGATTAATCCCAGAGGCCTCTGAATATTAACATAAAGGCTTGAGAGTCTGAAACAATGCATTTGGATGACGTGTTCACAGAGGCTGTGTTATTCATGCAGGCTGATGCATTCTGTATCAGGTGGAGCTTCTTCAAGGTGTGTGATTTCATTCCTAAATTGAATAAACAAGCCTGGAAGCCACAAATGTACCAATCTTCATAGTCAGGTCCGAATCCAGTAACACAGAGTACAGTCTTCTGGTCAGAGCACAGTGGAATGGCATTTTTTGTGGAATGGCTATTTGGGATTCCAGTAGCAGTGAGGAGTCCAAAAAGACTCTCAGTCTGAAAACTGATTCAGGAATTGGAAAAGGCGATGACCACAATAGAGGGAGATACTATGGAGAAGACAAGTTCTTCAGAGTGCTTCCCTCTTCCCATCAACATCACATCTTTTCCTATGTGTTTGTACAGTGCCCAGCATAATGGGTTCCTACTCCTGACCGTCTTCATTGTGTGCTATCACCACACAAATATTATTACTAATTACTAATAAGTCACCTGATTCTTGACTTGTTTCAGGTCCACCAACTGCTATTCATTCATCTGTTAATGTTGCCCAGGCGTTGGGAAAGGCATTGTTTGAGTTTGCTATAATGAGATATAGAGCTGGGACTCAGAAATAGACTGCTGGCACTTCAAGTAATGTTGCCACCCCAGCTGAAACAATTGATTCATATGGATGTTGAATAAATTGAGAAAGAGGATTGTGCCTCCAAAGAAGAAGATGTAAGTGAGGAACTCTAGCCCACTATAACCCCCTGGGTTCAGTTCAAGGAAGGATTTGGACCATTTCAGGGAGTTGTAGGAAGTGTTTGTAGAGAGAAATAAATAATAATAATAATAATAATACCTAGCTCTTATACAGCACTTTTCTGGAGTACATCTCAAAGCACTTTACAAAGAAGGTCAGTATCATTATAACCAGCTTCCCATCTGTAAAATGGGTATTTAAATCTTCAGACTAACTGCATGATTGAATACCAGAAAGTTTGGCAACTAATAATACAACCTGATCCACATCATATCTGAAAAAGTCTGTACTGAGTATTCAGTTCCCAAAGCTGTTTCCAAAAATAGCTTGTTCAGACATGCCCAGTTGCTTCTTTGGTTTCACAGAGCCAGTTAAACCATTAAGAATTAAGACACAGATCAAGGGTGTTAAAAGAACCCATCTTTTTACTTTCATTCTGCTCAGAACACACACACAACTTCCAATTACCATATCTGAACACTACCTGCTAGCCTATTATTTTGTATAAAACAGCATGAGTGGCTACAATTAACTCAGGATCAAATAACCCAGTCTATTGAGTAAACAATATTAAACACTAGCTGCATAGACATAACAGTTCTCCTGCTCTCTCTCCCCCACTTGTTCAGAGATGAAGTAATAAAGTACTGAAAATATTCCATTTGCTAACAATCTCTAGAACACCTCTGAGATGAAGTGTCAACCCTGGATGACAGGGGATCCAGAATCTCTCAGTGCAGTTCTACCATTGGTAGAAATAGAGAGACTATTAGGGGTAGACAAGGCACTAGTGTTTTTACCATCGTGTCACTGAATCCTGCTCAGAACAGATCTATTCTAAACAGCACAATAGAGAACAGATAATTTCAGTGCCCTTCTACACCAGAGCTTGCCATTGTTTACCCCCAGTAAAGATGTATCAGTAAAAGACTTCCTCAAAACTCTTAGTGTAGGCAATGCTTTAGTGCAACAGTGTGGCAAACAGCTCCTTGGAGATACACTTCCCACAAATGTCTAGCAGAAGCTGTTCCCCATGAGAATGGCCCAGTGTCAGGCTGAAGACAAGGTGGAATTAGCTGTGTAGATTTTCCACTCACTAAAGAAGCTGTGCAGTGCTTAAGCAAGACTCAGTGTTGGCAAGAATACTTGGCCACCAAAATTATTTCTGCTTGTTGCTTTATTTTCACAACATTCATATGGCCTTCAAGAGCCATCTGTACTTGTCAGAGCTGCGGAGTGAGACGACACTATCCACAAGTCCCACTACAAATCATTCCAATAGGACAGCTCATTACCTATTTGAAAGAAAGGTATCAATGCCCTTCTGACCTTGTGAAGTTGGCCCTTCCTGATATAGTCTGAAAGGGTACTGGGGAATGGGGCCAACTTTTAATTCCTGGCTTAGCTGCTGCTATGAGACAGATGCTCTAAACTGTGTCTGGAGCATTCACGCCAAGAAATGATTAGTATTCCCAGCTCCCAAGGATTCTTAGAGCAATTCTCAGAAGCCCACAAGAGAATGAGGGGAAAAGTTGATCCTCAATACTATTAAAGAGTCTCCAAAGTCATTTTGGCTTGTGGAGGCTATACTTTTGGAGGTGACGTGTCCATAGACAAATTTGCAATAACCTGCAAATTACCAGCCAAAAACCAGCTAAGAGTTCCTGAAGGATTTTGCTAATGTTTTAAGGGAGACTCACAGCATTTTAATGGAGATTTTTGCAAGATACTGGAACACTTCCCAAATCTTTTTGAAGGAAGGACAATGCTATAACTGCACAAGTCTTGTACAGGAGATAGATAACAAAGCTATAAAGAACACAAAGCACTATACAAATAAATAAATAATAATATTGTTAATGCCTGATGATTGCAGATGTGTGCAGATGTAAATCCAGAGCAAAAACCCACGCTCAATCTCAAGGTCCCTTTTTAAAGAATTGCTTCCACTGGCACTTGATGGTAACCAACTCACCTCACTTAAAAGGTGTTCTCTGAGCTGAGTAATGGGAATGTTATCAGTCAACTGAACTCTTATTTGATTTCATTATGCAACAAACCAAACATACAGCAAGGCCCTGGTGTAATACTGATTTGTTATGTCTGATTTGTTCACCAATCACTGCTCAGAACTTTGCTGGTACTTGAAATAAGAGGGTATTATAGTAGAAGCCAAAATCAACTGATAACCTCAACAGAGACAGCAGTACAGTGAGTGAAATGCCGCTAGCCTTCCACCCATATCAAAACAGTGAAGGAGCAGAACCTTCTTCCAGGAGTTCACATGATCATCAAGGCCTAATGCAATGAGGTCAATACATGGAAACCTGTTGCTTTCCAAGTAAGGCTAAAAATAGAAGCGGCACAGTTATCCTTCACACTAATTTTCTGTTAAGAGAATAGGAGTGCTATGAAGAGGAAACAGACCATTGGCCTATCTACTCTACACCAACATCCTACCATTGGCAGCCTGTTCAGAGATTAGGTTTGAGAGGGAGAAATGATTTGCCAAAGAGTACATCCTACCATACGTCCCCCAAAGTGATCAGCTTATGCACTGTGGCATTGCATTTTAACAAACAACAGCAATTCAGAGGAATGATTCTGAACCTGCTCAGAGACAGTAAACAGACAAGGACAGACTGCTATACAGGAGTGGTTGTAGTAACAATGAAACAAATAGCACCATCTACTGACTAAACTATATTAATACCTACTTAATTCACATACATAGCAATAAGCACCAAATATTTTTCCATCACTGTAGTAAATGCACCCCCTGGAGAGACAGTAGCTAGATTGGCAGAACAATTGTTCTGTCAAATTAGCAATTGCCTACACCAGAGTTTAGGTCAGTTTACCTACATCACTCAGAGGTGTGAATTTTTCTACAACCCTGTGGGATACAGCTAGGGTAACCTATTTTAGGTGTAGATCAGGCCTTAGTCAGCAGCATTCTGGGTGGAACCAAAGTGGAGAAGGATCACTCCCAGAATGAAAAAGAGGAATTGTCTATGTCCACTAATTCATGAGCAATACTATTTTTCTTTAAAGTGCTGGGGTACTACTGAGCTAAAGAACTCTCCATTAATCAATCCTTGATATCCAATCAGGTCTATACATTGTCTTTTGATAGGTCCAACATAGCTTTCAGTGAGTATATGTAGACATGCCATGAATTATTTTACACAAGAGACGAGGAAAGATAAGAAAAGAGGGGTTGGGTGTTGTGAGGTCTAAAAGGCAAGGACAATAAGCATGAACTTCATGCAGTGGAGGAATGGGGTCACTGAGGAATTAAAAAAGATAGACAAGGAAAATTATGTTAGTTTTTGTAAGGACTAAAGTGATCATAGGTGCCAAGAGACCAGAGAGGAAGGGCTTACACTGATATCAGGAAACAAACACCTCCTATTAATGCCAGATACCTCACAAACCTTGTCTCCACTGGGAACTAATGATAACTAACATGAGATAAAATCCTAGCAAAGCAAGGCATTTGTAGTTTTAACATAGGTTAGCAAGTTTAGGCAAATCAGTGGTTCTCAACCGGGGTACATGTACCCATGGGGATACCCAGAGGTCTTCCAGGGGTACATCAACATCCAGATATTTGCCTAGTTTTACAACAGGCTACATAAAAAGCATGAATAAAGTCAGAACAAACTGAAAGTTCATACAACAACTTTTTTATATAGCTCTATATACTATACACTGAAATGTAAGTACATTATTTATATTCCAATTGATTTATTTTAAAATTATACAGTATAAATGAAAAAGTAAGAATTTTTCAGTAATAGTGTGCTGTGACATTTTTGTGTTTTTATGTCTGATTTTGTAAGCAAGAAGATTTTAAGTAGTTGAAACTTAGGGGGTACATAAGACAAATCAGACTCCTGAAAGGTGTACAGTAGTCTGGAAAGGCTGAGAGTCACTGGGGTAAATCACAGACACCCCATTGTCTTTACCTCAGTCTGCCCATATGTGAAAGCTACAAACTGCCTGGTCTTCACTAGAATTTTACAATATGTCAGCTATCATGCAGTAAGAACACACCCAGGCTTTTTCCCTAGTGAATATGCACCCACAGCTCCATTCAAAACCATGTGAAGTCACACACAGAGTAAGGCACAATGTAGTTAAATTCACTGAACACACTAATAAGACAAATTTATCCCTGGCATAACTTTATTGCCCTCAATGATAAATTTGGCCCAACAGTTTTTAAAAACTAGGTTGTGATTTGCTTTGCTGTGTAATGTTGCCTGTTAAGTCTCATCATAGGGCAGGAAGCTCCCCCAGGGCAGTATTTGTACTTTTGCCAAATTGTTCATCATAACTTTATAAAGAAGAGAGCAACAAGGGAAAAGAAAAGTTTTAATCCATACCTATGAGAACTGTGAACAGAAAACAAGCAGTATCTATTTCTTGGTAATGAACCTGATCCTCTCCCACTGGGAGTATATCTAGATAAAAACAGAAAAAAAGCTTAGTGTGTAAGTTCTCATCTCCGTGTCATCTTGTTTATTAGATTTAAATTTAGTTGACACTTCCATGACCTAATAAATGTGTCAGCGAGTGCTCAGATAAATATGGTAACTCTGTGTGGAGATAAAAGGATTGGCAGACAAAGTGTCCATGTGAAAAGGAAGAAGTTTGCCCAAATTAACATTTCAAGGTAATAAAACTGGATTTGGAGTTGTAAAGTAAAAAATATTAATGAATTTTGCTTGGGTTCAGGTTTCATAGGAAAAAAGTCACCACAGTTCTAGTGCTACCAGAGCCCAGTTAGTTATGTAATCCTTCTTTCTCTGCTGTACATACTGTCCTATGCTACCAGCAGAGACAAGAAAGAAATGTACAACAAAGCAGAATGGGAGATGGCAGCATCAACCTCCAAGAGGCAGTACCCTAGGTCGCCACACGACTATTATCAAATCACAACTGCAAAGGACATTTAAAGGAAGGAAAAAACAATGTCCTCATGTGAGGCTGTAGGGTTGGGTTTGCTGTTGGTTTTTTTGTTTGTTTGTTTTAATGTATTGTGCTAGTTTTTAATTTGTGGAGGGTGGGGGAAAAAAGAGAGTAGGACCAAGAATGAGAAGGGATGGGTGAAGGTGGTAAAAATTGAATTTTAATTTATGACCGTTCATAACATGCAATGTATTGACATTAGTGTTGATAGGGTAATTCACTCTGAAATGGTCAATGTTTTCCTCTGTACATGATTCATGGAGCCAATTAACACGTGTTGGACACCATGAAAACAAATATAAAGCAGCAAACAAAGTATCATCCCTGGCATAAGCCTACCGGATTCCCCATTCTCCTAGTAGCTCACCAAAGAGAAAATTTCTCATTCTACATACAGGTTTAAGCAATTGGCTTTGTATCAGTGTCAACAGTAAGTACTAAAGGTGCCCTAACTATTACATATATTATCTTTCTCTCTGTCGAGCAAACATGACAAGTGGGGGCAGTGGTAATTACAAAAGGTAATTACAAGTGGAGACAATACAGTTCATCACACAAGATGAACTGCATGGAAGAATGAAGAATCCATGTGCAAAGAATTAATTATTTCTGTCTTGCAATAAGCACAGATTAAACAATAATTTTAAAATAATTAACCTGGAGGAATGTAATGTTTAAAAAAAAATAGTTACTAAGTATTTAATTTGTTGAAATGAGTCGTCCAGTTAAGACCAGCATTTGTCATTTAGATTTGGAAAGGAAGTTTTAATAAGCCAAACCTTCAGTGCAATTTTAATGGCATTGTTACAGATTTATAAATGACTGTATCCTGGTAAATGTCTAAAGATGAGAGTGTTTATAATGGTAGAATGGCTTCATGGTTAGAGCTAGTCAAAAAATTTCAAAAAGTTAAAAATGAACAAAGAATGAAAATAATTTTCAATGGAAAATGTTTCCATTTTTTAAACTAGCTCTACTGATAATTACAGCTAACCTGCAAACAGGCAGCAGGGGAATCAGAACTAAAGATATTTAGCTCCAAAAATCTCAGGCTTGTAGCATGTAAACTGAAGAAAGATTATTTGCAGCATTAAAGAAGGTTTATATCTTTGCAGGCCAGGCACTAGCAGATTCAAAAGCTTATAGAGAGTGTAGTTTTTCATAGCTAAGAGCTATATTGAGCCTTTAGGTGAAGCTCTGAGTAAGGAAGAATGGTCCAGTGGCTAGGGCACAAATCTGGGACTTAGGAAACATGGATTCAGTTCCCTCTTCTACTACAGACTTCCTGAGGCCTTGTCCTACACTGCAGGGGAAATTCAATCTAAGCTACGCAATTTGAGTTACATAGCTTAGATCTATTTTCCGCGGGTCCACAATATGCAGTGTCGAGGGGAGACACTTTCCTGTCGACTCCCCTTACTCTTGTCGATCCGGTGGAGTACAGGAGTTGACGGGAGAGTGATCTGTGATCGATTTAGCAGGTCTTCACTAAACCTGCTAAATCAACCACCGATGCATCGATCACGGCTCGTCGATCCCCTGGTAAGTGTAGACAAGCTATGAGTAACCTTGCCCAAAGTCACTCCGTGTCACTATGCCTAAGTTCCTCATCTGTAAAATAGGGATAGTAGTACTTTCCTACCTCACAGGGTTCTTATGAGGATACATTAATTAAAGATTGTGAAACGCTCAGATATTACAGTAATGAGAATCATAAAAATACCACCAACAATAAGAGATAGTGTTTAAGCTGCCAGTAGTCATACTGTCACTCTGAGAGACAATTCCTTCCCTGCTTGTCTGTTGCTTCAAGTGGATAGTAATTTGGTGGTGGCTAGTGCATGGGATGGAAGGCAACAACCAAAGTTCTCCCATTCCCTCTTGGGGCAGACTAGTGTCTGCACAGTGCCAACTTACACCTGCGTACTGTGACCAAAGGTCTGGGTTCCTACTCCCCTATATGGGTGTGTAAAAGCAGCAAAGAATCCTGTGGCACCTTGTAGACTAAGAGACATTTTGGAGCATGAGCTTTCGTGGGTGAATACCCACTTCGTCAGATGCATGTAGTGGAAATTTCCAGGGGCAGGTATATATATGCAGGCAAGCTAGAGATAATGAAGTTAGTTCAATCAGGGAGGATGAAGCCCTGTTCTAGCAGCTGAGGTGTGAAAACCAAGGGAGGAGAAACTGGTTTTGTAGTTGGCAAGCCATTCACAGTCTTTGTTTAATCCTGAGCTGATGGTGTCAAATTATGGGTGTCTAGTCCAAGTCAAAATCTAGTCCTTAGTGAACACAGTTGGTTGTTTGCTTAACTTTAATTTCCTTTTAAGAATATTCACAACAACAAAAAAATCACAAGAGGAAAAAAGTTGTAAAAACTATCACAATAAGCATTTATTGTGCCTACATTCCTAGCATTTCCTGATTGCTACCTCCCACGTCCTCTGCAGCTATCATATTCACCGTCCTCTGGAATTCTGCCTTTTTCACTATGCAAGCCAGCAACATTTACTACACATTTTCCAGCCTGTCCCCTGAGGGTTCATATGTACTTTCAGTTACACTAGAGCAAATTCAAAGCAAATCTACTCCAGATTTACACTCCTCTCCTTTCTTTCTACTTCCCAACTCAGAGTCAGTGACTTTTACAGCTTTCTTCCAAAAAACTCATGATTGTACATGTGGCTGTCATGCAAATTGTTCTCTCTAATGTCCACTTATATCCAGTTCATGTATCAAGTCACTGATGTCCCCGTTGGTCATCTTCCATCCACAATTATTTCAAGGGCCATGTTATCAATATAACTCTCAGATCTCTGTTGGACATGTCCATAGCAATGTAGCCTAATTTCCCTGTCTTCAACTGGGGCAATCCACATTAAGCCTTTCACAACCTCACTTCATTTCCTGTCACAAAGTGTCCAACCATTTAATCATCTCAACATCTTCATTCCCCGGCAATTGCAAAAAGAATCTGGCCAAAATAAGATAGAGAATCTATCAATCACAGAATCTCTGTGAAGTTCCCATGTCCAGGGCTGATGCAACCCATTAGGCGGTCGCCTAGGGTGCTAGCATTTAGGGGGCAGCATTTTGGGTCCTTTGGCGGTGACCGCATCTTTGGGCCGCCCCGGTTGTAGGCATTTAGGTGGAAGGAGCTGGGGCAGGGGGGCACGGGGAGGGCCGCCTGCAGCAAGTAAAGGGGGGGCGGCATGCAGGGGAACTCCCCACCCCAGCTCACTTCTGCTCTGCCTCCTGCCCTAGCATGCCACCCTGCTCTGCTTCTCTCCCTCCCAGGCTTGCAGCGCCAAACAGCTGATTGGCGCCACAATCCTGGGAGGTGGGAGAAGTGGAGCGGTGATGGAATGCTCAGGGAGGAGGCAGAACAGAGGTGAGCTGGGTCGGGGAGCTGCTGCATGGCTCCCTGGGCTGGAGGGAGCTGCCATGGGGGAGGGGCTCAGGGCGGGGGGGGAGCTGCCATGAGGGAGGGCACCTCAGGGCAGGAGGGTGGGGAGCTGCCGCAGGGGGGCATCTCAGGGCAGGGGGGTGGGGAGCTGCCACAGGGCTCGGGGTGGGGGGCAGGCGCAAGGTGGAAGTTTCGCCTAGGGCGCAAAACATCCTTGCACCCCCCCATCCATGTCCCTGATTCATTCACTGCACTCTGTCTAACCTGCACACTGAAAAGGATCCTACAGAAAAAATATTGGTTTAGAGCCTCATCTAGTGTAAACTTGTATTGCTCCATTGACCTCAGCAGACTGGTGCCAATTTACACCCTCTGAAGACCTGGTTTATTTTATGAATATGTAATTAAAGACTATGAATCAGATTCTCAACTGGTGTAAATCAGAATAGTGCCATTGAAATCAATGGAACCACACCAATTTACACCAGCCAAGGATCCAACCCAAGGGGCCTCGTTCTCATCTCAGTAGAAACTCCATCACGCTAACATCAATGAAATGAGAATCAACCCCCTTGTCTTCAGAACTGCATGTAAAGCCCCTACCATGCTTTCAGCACTGTAAAAACAATAATACATCTGTTTTCCTTAGATCAGATTTTGGGTCTAGCATTTGAGCTAAAGCCCCTTCTAATTCTTGCAAACTAATTAAATGGAGCAAACCCGTGCAAAACTGTGTGAATTTGTCAAACCCATGTCTTGCCTAAAGGTTTGCAATAATATTTGTCCATTGGAAAACTGGGTTCATTTAAATACAAATCTCTTCAAACTTAATGGTTTACAAACCCACACAAATTGGTTCTCATACAAAAAAAATCATTAATCCTTTTTAATCAAACTTGGAAGGTTCACCCAGCTCTAATGCTCAGGATATTTATGTGGAGGAGCTGATAACTACTATCCCTGCCTCCTCACTGACTCTTCACTGGCAACTTCACACTTCTTACAGTTCTGAGAGCATTGATTTAAAATACCCTGTAATGTTGCCAGTTTAATTTAACACCAAGAAACTAAAGAAGAGGGGGGGGGAACTATGCAAAGAAGTACTACACAGCACCCTACAACTTGAAAATGTTTCCTCTACTATGTTCTAGAAGAAACAAGGTTTGTACTCTGTATATTTCTCTTTGTTTCATATCAAAACAGGAGAACAAACAGACATTCCAGGACACATTAATGCTTAAAGCTAAATTTTAGTAAACAACAATTTATATCTAAATATGCAGGGCTGCCTTTTCAAAAGTTAGCTTGCAAGTTATTTTACATAATGCTCACAATATTTTTTCATATGAGAAAAGAGTTGCTTGATTTTTTTTTCAAAGACCACACTACACTGGGGAAATTTTGCAAACATTCCATTAGATTCAATTAGATTTGTTCCAAACAGGGTTAGATGACAATATTTAAAATACTAGCACCAGCTATGCTCCATCACCACAAGCTCCCACCATTGCTAACACTGGTTAAACTGGACCATCATTAGTAACAATATGAAACTTTGCAAAAATGTCCCTAGTGAAAACACAACTTCCAGCCCTGATTCTCCACTGCCTTGCCCCTGTGTAGTCATTTACCAGTGCACAGTGAGAGTGTAATTTAACAGCAGGTGAGATTAATCAGGTGAGATAATATATTTTATTGGACCTATTTCTGTTGGTGAGCGAGACAAGCTTTTGAGATTACACAGAGGGCTTGGCTACACTGGAGAGTTGCAGCGCTGGTGGTGGGTTTACAGCGCTGCAACTTAGTAACTGTCCACACCTGCAAGGCACATCCAGCGCTACAACTCCCTGGCTGCAGCACTGGTTGTACACCTGGTCTGCTTGGGGTGTAACGATTGCAGCGCTGGTGATGCAGCGCTGCTCATCAAGTGTGGCCACCAAAAGAACTGTTATTGGCCTCCAGGGTATTAGGAGGTATCCCAGAATTCCTGTCCACAACAAACCAGAAGAATGGCTGAACTCCGAGCTCCCCAGAGCTACTTATCTAAAAAACAAACACAGCTGCTCTTTGCTCCAGCGAGCGACAAGCGGAGGCAGGGGAATTGCTTTGGAATGTTCACAGCTGTTTGCTTGAGGAGAGAGGGGAGTCCGTGTTGAGCAACTGCTTATGTGGTCTGAAGGCTATTTAGGAGTGTATAATTTGCATTTAGTGAATAAGAGAGGGGTGGGGGAAGGGGTCAAAACTTTTAAAATTATTGAAGGTAGGTGCTGTGTATCTTCCAGTCCTTAGAACTTGCAAGGCAGGGAGCTGAGAACAGTGTCAACTCCAAAAGTCTACTCTCTCTGTCTCCCCCACACTCCCTGTCACACACACCCCTGTTTTGAAAAGCATGTTGCAGCCACTTGAACGCTGGGATAGCTGCCCACAATGCACCACTCCCAACAGCACTGCAAATGTGGCCACACTGCAAGGCTGGTAGCTGTCAGTGTGGCCACACTGCAGCGCTTTCCCTCCACAGCTGTACGAAGACAGCTGTAACTCCTAGTGCTGTACAATTGTAAGTATAGCCATACCCAGAGCTCTCTGACCTGAAGAAGACCTATGTGTAAACTCAATAGCTTGTCTCTCTGCAACAGAAGTCAGTCCAATAAAGGATATTACCTCACCCATCTTGTCTCACTAATATCCTGGGCTCACCCCAGCTACAACAACGCTGCATACAATAATAGAGGAGTCAGATCCACTCACCTGAGGGGTCTGTCTGCTGGCCCTTCTAAAAGATATTGGGCCCACCTCTGCTTACACAGGTGTAAATAACAAGTAACTTCACTGAAGCTGATAGAGTTACATCAGTCTATATGAATCAATGCAGAACCAGTGGAGATTGGAGAACAGGGAGAGTATTCATTGGTAGCAGCAAGCTCAGTTCTGTTGTCCCTTTAGGTGAGCTTTAATGGAGATATCAGTGTGTGGAGGAGGAGTAGACAGGTGATAATTGACTTTCAATTGTTTATTGTTTGACCTGTTACAAGGAAAAGCTAAAGTAACACTTTGTTTCTATCAGACAAAACAAACAAAGAAAGTTGCTTCCAGGTTTCTCTGTGGATGATGGCTCTGGCCAGTAAATGAAGGTGCCTGTTAAGTTGTTGGTGGAATACTGAAGCTATTTTTGCAGCATTTGTCTCCTGAGACAGAAGGATAATGAGCAAGAGGGTCTCAACTAGGTTAGAAACATTGAGAACATCACCTTTGCAACTGTCAACTTTTTGACTGACTTTTTGTTATCTTAAAAGGTTTTCTTGGTTTTTTTTTTTCCACTTGGCAGTAATTACTTAAGATGAGAACTGAAATTTTAATAACTGAATATTTACCTGCATTATGGGGTTTTTTTCTTTCCTCCCTCTTCTGTCAAACTGTAATTTCATTTCTTCTTTGCAGCTAAACTGAGTTCTCTGTCTGTTTTAGATTGGTTTTCATTTTGGCTCTGTTTTCTGACACTGTTAAGCTGGAATTGGAACTGGTAAGAGGATTTTTCTTATTGGTTGAATGGCAAAGGGGTTCTTTAAAATATTACCTTTGATTCTTATACTAAATAAATGTATTTCTCTATATTCAAATTAAGAGCATGAAGAAAGGAAGCCAAAGCATAGGACAAATCTGGCTGTTCTTGGAATACAACCACCTCTGAGATATTTTGACTTTTTCCTGAAGACCATTAATGAAACAAATAGCTTTTCAGAACTGCAATCTCTTGTACCTTTTATTGGCCTCACAGACAGTAAGTTAATACATTATGTATAATTAGGAAAACTGCACCAGCACCAGTCTTTCTACCATAGTGAGAAGGGTGCTAGGAGAATAATTCATATGAATAACTAACTTGAAAATTACCTCTGCTCTGTTTTGCTAACTGTCTATGTGCGCTCAAGAACTTATTAAAGACATTAAACAAATCTTGGTCTGTAGCCCATATCTGGGCATGGGCCCCCTAAGTCATTCTATATGTTTCTATTTCCTGTGATTCTATTCTTTAACGTCACATTTCTGATGTGAATTCTCATGGAAGGTGAATTTTCTTTGATTATTCTCCAACAGCCAAGTAAACTCCAATGTTCCCGCAAACATTCCTGCCAGCGAACTGATTTACTAGGATGCCCTTGGAAAGCCTACAACAAAGGCATGATCACCTACCAAGACAATTCCAATGAGTAAACACTTGACAGTATTTTCCCAGGGCTAGTTGAGGCTTTTTAAAAATCTATTGGCTTAAGTTAAATCAAATACGTTTTAAATAATGGGTGTAGGATTGGAAATTAGATTTACTTGCTGCATCTTGAAAATATTTTGCTCTGCACTAAGCCATAGAATTGGTCTTTATAGTGAAAAAACATAAACAAATGAGTCCAATATAGCTTTTCCATAGTAGTCTTTAAAATTTCTCCAAGACACTAATTTCTTGTTTAATAAATCTGTTGACACTTCTTCCTTTAGCTGTAGCTTTAACTGAAAGAATACTCAAAGGCCTTCCCTGTATCATTGCCAAATTATACTAGTCACATGCCAGTAAAGTTTTCCTGATCACAGTGGATTGGGATTATTTTACTAAAAACAACTTTGTGGACCTAGGTTTTTTTCCCCCTTTGACTTCTGTGTATGGTAGACAATAACATGAGAAAATCATGGGACTGAAAGTCTGTGTTGGTTTCTAGTCTGTATTGGTACCAAGGTATAGGTGTCCAAAACTCAAGTAACCTCTTGTTGAAGGGACACTTCTTCTAATTCTTTACTAAATGTCTATTTCTCACTATCTGGCTAGTTCCATGTATTTCAGTGCAGGTGAAAGGGATCCTCATTTATAGCTGTCAAATGCTGATAGGCATGCAAATAACTTTAACAATTTATTTTTTCAAAATCCCAGGTAAGAAGTTAAATAGACACTGCTGCAAAAATGGAGGAACCTGTATCCTAGGCAGTTTTTGTGCATGTCCAAAATATTTCACTGGGCGATACTGTGACTTTGATGAACGGAAAAGGTAAAGGAACTGATGAAAGTGGTGTATTTTGGTCCAATGGGATCACCTTTAAAATCTGAAATCTGTTCTTCTTATCAGAGACTGTGGTGCTGTTCTCCATGGAAACTGGCTACAGAAAGATTGTTCCTTATGCAAATGTGTTTATGGGACTTTGTATTGTATCCCACAAATGTTTCAAGATGGTTGTAGTAAGTAAATTTGCTTAAAAGAATGAGGTAGCAGATGCATAATCTTCCATCCTCCACCTTAATATGAACAGGATCTAAAGCTGTAAGTTGCAAACAAGCTTAATGCAAACATTAGAAACAGGAAACGTAATGTCGTAAGTCTTGGAAGATTAATCTGTTTAGTAACTATTCTCAAAAGAGGCACTATCACCATCACTGTAATTTCAATAGTCTGCACTAGTGCCAGATCCAGGCTTTCAAAAATCATGAGGGCTTGGCTACACTGGCGCTTTACAGCGCTGCAACTTTCGCGCTCAGGGGTGTGAAAAAACACCCCCCTGAGCGCTGCAAGATACAGCGCTGTAAAGCCTCAGTGTAATCAGTGCCGCAGCGCTGCAAGCTCGGCTCCCAGCGCTGCAAGCTACACCCGTAGAGGATGTGGTTTATGTGCAGCGCTGGTGCTCCGACCACACTCACACTTCAAAGCCCTGCAGCGCTTTGAAATTTCAAGTGTAGCCATACCCTAAGTCAGGCCACAAAATATCCTGTGGTGTGTGGTTTTTTTTGGTTGTTTTTTTTTTTAAGCCAGTCTGTATTGGTACTAAGGTATAGGTGTCCAAAACTCAAGTAACCTCTTGTTGAAGGGACACTTCTTCTAATTCTAGTTTCTGTGCCTTTAGAGCATACACCCCATCCCCCCTCCCCCTTGGAACTGAGAGTTAGAAGCTTACTTTTATTTTCTTTTTAATGAAAGCTGAGATTCTGATGCAATTGTTTGGTTCCAACAGCTAGAGCCTTAAGAAAAACACCAAATATTGTGTGACTTGCAATAAAACAGGAGTTGGCTTCTTATCCAAAATTTCTGTGTCGCCAAAGCTAGTAAATTGGATGACCTACAGTTAAAGAATTTGACTTCTGTCAGCTATTTAGAGTTTACAGACTGAATGATAGTGAGGACTGTAAAAGCTCAGACTCTTTTATCTTGTGAACGTTCAGTATAGCAGCTATTCACACCTCCTTTAAACACCCTGTGCTACTGACTGCCCAGTAGAAACTCGTTCTAAGGACTCAAGTTTTTTTAATAAAACCAGAAGATGTGCAAGTTCACCATTGAAAGAGCTACTTGTTTCATTCTTCCTTTCAGATGAAGACAAATATGAAGAGGAGATTCTCCAAATACTTTCCATGAGTTCTAAACTGCAGCCAACAGGACATATCTGGTTTTTTACACTGTTTATGTTCCATTTTATGGTGTGAAAGCACAATAGAAAAGTTCTGTTTTTGTCTCTGTGCTTGTAATCAGGATTTTATTTTTAATTTATCTTCAGACTTTTTTTTTCCATGGGAAAAGTCCTGTAGAATTTTAATGGTGCTGTTTGGTTTTTATCAGCTCTTTTAACAGTCCCATAGAATTCAGGGGAGACTTCCACCGTAGAGATCTACAGGATGTTTTGATTTTTAAAATGTATAGCAAAGATGTATCATTCTTCCAATTTTATGTAGGTTTTTCAGAATAACTGCTATATAACTCTACTGACTTCAGCTCTATTTAATTTCATAAGACTTTCCCAGAAGTGGAGTGAGGTGTTTTAAATAGCTCGCACTCAAAGATTGTAAGATAATACTAAAGAAATAGTTTAGTGGGAAGACTAATGTGCAAAAGTTGTAATATTTCAGTTTTATCTGCAAATATGAAAGGTAGGACAACCACTTAAACTGTGCAAGTGGGTTCTGTTTACTGAAGTGGAATATTGTAAATTCCTACCCAATATACATGATATATTCCTTACCCTTAGATTCCAAGCTTTACAATGAAGTGAACTTGGGAAGACTACTAGAAATTATAACTATAATTTATAGTTCTATATAACAATTCTAATTGCTGGCACGAAACAAAACTTCTAGAGATTCTTTAATAGAAAACACAAATCATGATCCGAAAAGTGACATAGGCTCTTATCAGCCAGCCATATGTAATCCCCCCCCCCAATTTAAGACATCACAGCCACATGACTTCAGAACACACTTTTTTGTAGTGATGAGTTAGTTAATTGAGGTAAAATCCAGTGCAGAAAAGGCAATATGTAGCCTTCATACTAGGTAGTAGGTCACATTAACTCCACGGTGCCCCACTGTCTTTAATCTAACATGCCTAATTGCATGAAATTACAAGCTGCCTTGTGCGTAGTAGGATTTTACCCAAGTTAGTAACTTTAGAATACATTTTTGTAGCGATTATTTAATTTTTTTAAGAGCCACTTTATAAAACTGCTGAATATGTACACCTCTGGCAGACCCTACAGTACACTATATACACTACGCTATATAGTGGTAGTGCCGCAGCTACTCTGCTATAGCGTAGACACTTGCTACACCACTTGAGACTCGCTGTAGTTAGGTCAATGGAATAATTCTTCCATCGACTTAGCTGTGGGCTGGTCTTCACTATAGGGAGATTGATTTTATGGGTCTAATGAAGCAGGGATCAGTTTTGCAGGTCTAGTGAAGACCTGCTAAGTCAACAGCAAAGAGCTCTCTGGTCGATCCCCGTACTCCAGCTCTCCGAGAGGAGTAAGGGAAGTTGACTGGAGAGAGTCTCTCATTGATGCAGTGCAGTGAAGCCACCAGGACAAGTTGACCTAAGCTACATCCTTATTCACGTAGCTGGAGTAGGATAACTTAGGTCAGTTTACCCCTGTAGTGAAGACAAGCCTGTACTTCCAGTGAAGATTAGGTTAACATTACTGTTGTGCAGGATATGAAATTTTTCAAAACCCTGATGATGTACCTAGTTTGATCCAAGTTTTAGATGTAGAGCAATCCTCAAAGTTAGAGCGCTGACTTCTGTTCATGCTAATTTCTCACCACTACCTCTCTTTCCTCTTGGAGCATTCACCCCAATTCCTGCACCACACTCTGAGTCTTCAGTGCTAAAATCTTTACTGCCTCCCTGTGCAGGCTCGATAGTGCTGACTGGGAGAATTTTTTCCCCCCTTCTTTTAAATAAAAAGCAGTCTAGAGCAAAGCAGCCCAGTTCTAAATGATGACTTTCTTCTTAGTCACCTTAACTACCATTACCAAACTGCTAATCAAAATGACCTATCCCACTACCTGCGGCAGCAGTAGTGAAGTCAAGTGTTCTGGTCTAGGGTCATGGTGCTTGTGCAGAACTGCTATTCCATGCTGCTTTATTAAAATGTAAAGGCATGGGAGGGAGAAAAGCAGAGCTTAATGCAGGTTGTGTGTTTAATGACAATAAACCTCCATATCACCATAGTGTGGTATTACAACACTGGCTTGGGCAGCTAGAAAGACATATAGCAGAAATGGAACCCAGTATTAGGGTGACCAGATGTCCTGATTTTATAGGGATAGTCCCAATTTTGGGGTCTTTTTTTTATATAGGCTCCTATTACACCCTCTCCCCCTATCCCCTGTCCCAATTTTTCACATTTGCTGTCTGGTCACCCTACCCAGTATACTTAATTAGCATGTAAAAGGGCAGTTAAGGGCCTACAATTTCAAATAACTAACTTTCAGTTTTCATGTGTGTTTGAGAGGAGGGTGTTGCGGTGTGGAGATTTAAAAAAAATAATAAAAACTAACTAGTGTGGGGAAAATTCTGGCTTCGTTGAGGTCCAGGGGAGTTTTGCCATTGACTTCAATGCAGCCAGAATCTGCAAACTGGGTCTGCTTGTCTGGCCAATAAATATTGGCCAATAAATATTGGCCAACCACAGTACATCAAGTCAAATTTACTGAGCTGCCTAGACCACAAAAAACACAAAACTCCAACAAACATCAGTCAACTTGAATGCAGAATTGCTTATGCTATTTTATCATTACTGCTACTTGAACAAAATTTAGGGCTGTTGAACATTGGAGTAAGCTATAGGATTTTATAGTGAACCAAAGATCTGAATAAACTTACAGACTCCTACACTGTTATGCTTACTATCTTCTACTGTAAAAATTTACTAACTTCGTAAATTGTAAGCTATTGTCTTGTTCTTATAAACTTCAGTACCCTTTTAATCTCTGAATACCTTCCCCTTCCCTCCAAGGAAAAAAATACTTAATAGTCTTAATATGGCTATTCCTGGGACTTGCATGGTCCAATCTATTTGATTGCCTCATGTATGTACATTAGCAAACTTTTGAGTAACTGAAATCTGTTCAAAGAATAGCATTCATGGGCCAAGAATTTAGGCCTGAGAAGTCAACCTTTCAGCAGATTGCACTTCAAATTAATAATTATTAAACAAGTTCTCTGCTGCTATGCAATACATATCTCTAAGAGCAGGGTTTGTCTTTATTTCTAATAAGCATGGTTAGCAACAGTCACTTTAATCACAAAAATACATAAGTGGAAGCTTATTATAGTTGCTCTCTTCCTTCTAAATTTACCTGATCTGCTGACTGACCAAACATCAGACAGGGCAAGGGGGAGGCCCTATGGCTAGGGGCTTCACATGATTATTAATACAGTATCACTGAGCTAGGCACTGAACAGCCATAGGAAGAGACAGTCCCTGGGGTGAAAGGATTACAATCTAAAATAGACAAGACAGAGGCAGAGAGAAAGTCAGCTCAATTATCTTCATTTTACATCTAGGAAAGTGAGGTAGAGAGTTGAAGTGACCTTTCCAAAGTCAGGAACTCTATTGCTGATGTAGGAATTGATCCTAGATTTGCTGAGTCTAAATCACAAGACCATTCTTCTTCTAATCTTTGAAGACCCAAAAAAGGCTGGTTCCTAGGACTAGTCCAGTGCTTCCACAAACCACTCTTACTTTTGGAGTAGAAAATATTTATAGAAAATGAAGTATTTTATATCTGGACAGTTGCTTCTTTCTATCCTCTTAGAATTACCTCCCAAACATTACCCAGGCTTCATTTGGTTACCAGTTGCAGTACAGAATAGCCATCATCGGCAATAATTTCATCAAATATAGTATAGAAATCTTAAATTGGGTCAAGTTTCTTCCTACCCTACTGTAGTTTCTTTTCTAATATCATTACTAATATAGAGATTGTCTCAATAGGTTAATAAAGTGCTGCTGGGGCAATCAGTCCAGATCTTACGGCAGTCAAAAAAAACTTAAATATGGGGCATGAAGCGAAATGTTGGTCTGAACACCTCTGCACATGGGAACAGTCTGGATGCATGGTCATGCCCTTAATGTTTCAGCTTTCTTACCTTTTCCATGGTAAACAGAAGGGAATGGTTTCAGAGTAGCAGCTGTGTTAGTCTGTATCCCCAAAAAGAACAGGAGTACTTGTGGCACCTTAGAGACTAACAAATTTATTTGAGCATAAGCTTTCGTGGGCTTCAGCCCACTTCATTGGATGCATAGACTGAAACATACAGCAAGAAGATATTTATACATACAGAGAATATGAAAAGGTGGAAGTAGCCATATCAACTGTAAGAAGCCAATCAATTGAAATGAGCTATCAGCAGCAGGAAGAAAAAAAACTTTCGAAGTGATAATTGAGATGACCCATAGAAGGTGTGAGGATACTTAACATGGGGAAATATTCAATTAGTGTAATGGCACAACCATTCCCAGTCTCTGTTCAAACTTAAGTTAATTGTATCTAATTTGCATATTAATTCAAGTTCAGCAGTCTCTCTTTGGAGTCTGTTCTTGAAGTTTTTTGTTGTAAAATTGCCACATTCAAGTCTGTTACTGAGTGGTTAGAGAGGTTGAAGTGTTCTCCCACTGGTTTTTGAATGTTATGATTCTTGATGTCAGATTTGTGTCCATTTATTCTTTTGCGTAGAGACTGTCCAGTTTGGCCAATGTATATGGCAGAGGGGCATTGCTGGCACATGATGGCATATATCATTTTGGTAGATGTGCAGGTGAACGAGCCCCTGATGGCGTGATTGTTGTGATTAGGTCCTATGATGGTGTCACTCGAATAGATATGTGGACAGAGTTGGCATCAGGCTTTGTTGCAAGGATAGCTTCCTGGGTTAGTGTTTGTTGTATGGTGTGCAGTTGCTGGTGAGTATTTGCTTCAGGTAGGGGGCTGTCTGTAAGTGAGGGCTGGTCTGTCTCCCAAGATGTGTGAGAGTGAGAGATCATCTTTCAGGATAGGTTATAGATCTTTGATGATGCACTGGAGAGTGTTTTAGTTGGGGGCTGAAGGTGACAGCTAGTGGCATTCTGTTATTTTCTTTGTTGGGCCTGTCCTGTAGTAGGTGATTTCTGGGCACTCTTCTGGCTCTGTCAATCTGTTTTTTCACTTCAGCAGGTGGGTATTGTAGTTTTAAGAATGCTTGATAGAGATCTTGTAGGTGTTTGTCTCTGTCTGAGGGATTGGAGCAAATGCAGTTGTATCTTAGAGCTTGGCTGTAGACAATGGATTGTGTGTTGTGTACTGGATGGAAGCTGGAGGCATGTAGGTAAGTATAGTGGTCAGTAGGTTTCCGATATAGGGTGGTGGTTGTGACCATTGCTTATTAGCACAGTAGTGTCTAGGAAATGAACTGCTTGTGTGGATTGGTCTAGGCTGAGGTTGATGGTGGGATGGAAATGGTAGGGAATGCTCACTCACTAATTAGAAGCATTTGATCGAGTGTGGCTTCAAAACCTGGATAGGATGATTCAGAACAAGTGTAGCTGTTTTGTTTTTTTAAAATGTATTTAATTCTGACAATGACTGTAATTTTTAAAAAAATACTGCTAATTAATTAAAGCCAGACTTTACTCTTTCCAGGAAGGAGAGTAGTAGAGAAGACCCATGCTCCTAGCAACTACCAATATAAAGATGCCTTACAGTGGTATAACTTATTCCCTCCCCTATATGGGAATAGCACCATCAGTATAAAGCACCATTTTACCAATATGACTGCATCCATGGTGAGGGGTGGGGGATTGAATTGCTTTAACTATCCTGATTATAGTTACAGTGGTATAACTTTTGTGAGCATATAAGCCCTGAGAGAGAGATGATACAACTTCACAGGGCTTTAGTTGATTGGTCTGTCTACTTACCTTTGTTCCTTTTTGCTAGCAAAAGTGAGGGATAGTAATTTACGTTAACTCTGAATAAAATGCCTACTGCTTTTTTTTTTTTTAAGTGTTTTAATCTCACAGTGTGACTTTAGGATCATACTATATTTCCTTGACAAAGCTCTCGCAGTGTGAAGTGCTCTTTAAGGAGTGGATCAGAAAAGATGCTGATCCTCTTCAGTATCTTGGGCATAGTGCTGTCGGCTTGAGGGGAAATGCCTGTTGTGCACAGCTGGAGCTGGTGCCAAGCTGCAGCCTTGTAGGACAGTTTGTGTTGACAAGACCTGTTATCCTCCCATATGTTTAAATTTAAAAAAATATATGTAGTTGGCTTTGTCATTTCAGTTTTTCACTGTAACTGAACAGCAACCTGATGTGACCATTTGTTGGGTGCAGGAATTTTATGCGCAATGACATTGTTATTCATTTGTATCACAGCACATTTAAAATACCATAGCACAGCCAGTGCCATCTGACTCATTAGGTAGCTGCTGCTTTGAAAAGTTTGAACAATCCGCTCCAACTACAACTGCTGCTATAGGAAGTCTTCACAGAAATGCTGTTTGTTTGACCTTTTGTGACATATTGAAGTTTTTATTTCTCAATTCACAGTACATTTTTTGTTTTTTGTTTTGTTTTTTGGTAACTGGAGATAAAACCATGATTTACACTGTGGGGTGATGGGTAGGAAATACATGTTAAAGCTCTGTGAACACTAGAAGCATGTACCACTGTAACTATACCAGTATAGTTAAAGTGGTACAACCCCATTGTGTGGGTACAGTTATATCAGTGTAAAGGTGCTTTACACTGGTATAACTATTCCCAAATAGGAAAAGGAATAAACTACGCTGGTACAGGGAGCTTTATACCAGTTTAACAGCATCCACACTAGAGCTTTTACTTGTAAAATCATTTTTGTTTTTAAAAAAATCACACCCCTAACTGAACTAGTTATGCCCATAAAACTTATGTGTTGACCAGCCTTGGGTTTCTTATAGATCTTCCTAACATAGCTCCTCCCTTTACCAGGATCTTCTGAGGAAATGAGTGCTTTGTTTATCATATCCATCTTGGGAAGGCATTGATGATGGCTTTAGGATCGAGTAATGTCATCCAAGTTGCAATGTACCACAGTTGTCTCACTTGGACTGAGATTAGAAGGCGCAGTCTTCTCCATGAGACCTCCTGTACTATGAGATTGATGGTGAGAAAGCAGATGTATCCACTCTGTGGCTGTGTGGATTTACTGAGCACTGCAGAACTTAAGAAGAATTAAAGTATGAGATGCTTTAACAGAGCTTTATCCTCTTGTTTTGGCTCTTAGTCCAAAGCTGGCAGTCAGAGTTTAGTGCCATAGGATGGAGGGGTCCCTAGCAGGAAAATATAAGTTCTTCCTAGGCTTGGATGTCACTCGCAAGACATTGCCTATCAGCAGACCTTCTGCTCTATCACCTGTTTTATTTCATTCTTGTCATAGAAGGGGTGACAAGTTTGCTTGGAGAGAAGCCCAAGTGGCAAAATTCATATTCAAAATAATGATACATCAGGCCTGAAACCTCATTTTTACTGCTTATCTTTTGTTTTAACAAATATTTTACCTTTCACCAGAGTGGTCACTGCTGTGGATACAGATGCATTGTGGGCTTGTTGCTGGAGGACTGCTTATACCAGTACAGTTACTTCTGTCCACACAGGTATTGTGCCAGTAGGATGGTACTGGTGGAAAGCTTAGGTTGCTTGGGGATTTGGTTTAACTTCACAAACAAAAGTTCAAGGTTTTATCAACATGATTCAAAACAGAGTGTGGACACATTAAAAGGCTGTGCCAACAGAAACAAGTTTTGCTGGTAAACATTTGTAGTATAGACCAGGCCTCAAGTACTGAAAAAATGTCACCCACTTGCCTCAATGGGTGGGAAAAGCAGAGGAGGTTGGCAACTAAGTTCCCTCTAAGCTAGCACAGTGCAGGTGCTCAGGGAACCCACCCTGCGGGACCTGCTGCAGCCAGGGGAGAGGCAGCCTGAATACAGCCTGGCCAAACCTGCATCCAGGGGAGGTGTGGCCTGAGCACAGGCCTGGCCAGACCTGCTGTGGCCGGGGCACCCCTCCCTAGGCACCAACTCATCCATGGACCTGCCACTGCTGAAGGAAGGGCACCCCTCCCCCGTCCCAACCCAGCCCTGCCAGAGCTAGTGGGAGGGGCACTCATACAGCAGCCTCAGCCCCGGAACTGCTGTGCTGGGGAGAGGCGCCACTCCCTCCCCAGTCCAGGTGCTGCCGCAGGAAGAGAGAGCTGGGGGGAGTCTCTCTCCTCACTGTAGCCCTGGAGCATCCTTCTGCACCCCAAACACTTCATCCCCAGCCCCACCCCAGAGCCCACACCCACAGCCAGTTATATGGTAAGGAGCTGTGTAACTCCTTCACTGGAACCATTTAAATGCCTGGTAAAGGAGAGCAGGGGTTTGTTAAAGTTTAATAAAAGTTGTGGTGTGTGTCTGTCCTCATTTCACCACTGTGAGTTCACCATAAATGGCTTTAACAGCCCAGGGGGCAGTAATTCTCATGCTTCTTACCTCCTTTACTTGCTTCCTAGTTTGTACAGACCTACCCTCCCTCCCTTATGAGAAACATAAGCAGGGAGAGGTAGGGCAAGTCCTCAGTTAGACTTGGATGTCAAGAGTGGCTCTATTCTGGACCCTCTGATAAGGACCCTAGATCGTAATCACAGGGAAGAACCTCATCCCTCCCTTCCAAATATAAGTACAAATCCAACCTGAACCTGGATACTCGAACATTCAACAATAAATAGGGATAAAGCCTCCATTAATAAAGCCCTAAAAAGAGAGTTCTAGAATGGAATCTCTGACAGATACATTGCCACAGAAGCAAAGATGATTGTTGGCCACAAAATAAACACGAATTACTTAATAGCAAAGGTGCTGTGGTTTGAGCATTGGCCTGCTAAACCCACGCTTGTGAGTTCAATCCTTGAGGGGGCCATTTAGGGAACTGGGGTAAAAATCTGTCTGGGGATTGGTCCTGCTTTGAGCAAGAGGTTGGACTAGATGACCTTCTGAGGTCCCTTCCAACCCTAATCTTCTATGATTCTATTTCTAGAACTCCATGCTAAGAAAGCCATATTACAGTAATAGAGATTACACTTCAGCCCTATGCTCCTACGGAGAGAGGAAAACAATTAGATTTTATTTAATAACTTGTGGACTTTTTTTTTCTTCCAACCAAAACATCATCTTTCCTTTCCCCTGATAGCTTCTGTGACTTGTCATTATTATTTAATCCTTATTCTAACTTGTGGTTTGGGAAGACATTACAAAATTACCTTTGTCATTCAAATTTGACACCTTTGGATACAATGAGTAACAACTAGCAGCACAGTCTTAGTCACACATTCATGCAACTTCTCTGTCCTTGTATTCACAACATAATTTTTCACTACGCTCCACCACTAAATAAGTGCACTGTTGCCTCATTCCGTAAGGTTCCTTGTCATTGTAATTCACCATTTGCAACATAGCCATGTGAGTAATTGGCTTGCACAGCTGTGACAAGTTAAGAGCTCTGCATATGCAGCAGTATGACATTGTTACCTATCAATGACAGAGGCCTGGTTACACCAGAAAGTTTTACCAGCATATATCGTTCATTAGGAGTGTGAAAAAAATCACATCCCAACACGACACAGCTATGCTATGTAGACGCAGTTACACCAGCGAAAAAGTCCTTTTGCCGGTATAGTCTCTCCCATTCAGGGAACTGGTATAAGTCATACCCACAAAAGCACTTCACTAGAGGGGTTGCCAATGTTGCTATAATTGCAGACTCTTTTTAGTGTATACAAAGCCTAGCTCTGCCCACATAGCTATACCAGCAAATCATTTTCAGTATAGACAAGGCCTGATATAACAGTCTGATCCCAAGTGAATAACTAATCATTGCCATGCATGCTCTGACTCAATGGGAGAGCCCAGGAGTGGACTCAGCATGTGCAGGGCCCCGTGTAACGTAACACACTGGACCTAAAGTCTATAGGTCTGCCCCCTGATTTGTGAAGCTGTTGCAGACAGTGCATGCTGAATTTTGCACTGAACTCTGTGTTCTGAAGCAGCTGCAAATAAAATTCAAAAGCAGCATTTTTTGTATTGACTTAAATGTGAAACCAAACAATACTATCAGTGCAGAGTCTCCTGACAGCTGTTTGATATGTTTTAAATTTAAAACCTGTACTGGACTTTTTTCTGCCTCCTAATTTTCACTTTTCAGTGTACAGCAACAGTAATGCAAAACTTCAATGTAGACGCTCAAGAGGAAAGCCACACAATTTTCACAGCTGGGTAAAGGGTAGTCGGGGCTTTCTAGTGCCCTGAAATGAGCAGGAAGTTGGTCTGGGGTTTTGGCATTAGGAAGAGGCTTTTCATCTCTTTCTTTTTGCATTGTGGGCAGGGTAGATGAGGAGTTGAAATCTGGAAGGTTGAACTTTGTTTTTAGGACAGTTTAATGGCAGTCAAACCTCCCCACCAATCCCACTCACCCACAAAGACCAGCAGTGATGGATTAACAATGATTAACAGTGAAATAGTTAACATTGTTGATATTTTAAATGGTCATAATTACCTTCCAGACAAAACACCGCATTCACAAGAATGGGTGTAGGTCTCACTTCTCTCAAAACTATTGCTTCACGCTGCCATTTTGCAATCTCATGAATTCAGGAGGGCATAAGGTCACATTCAGGATTCAGCAGATTTTTTTTGCATCCATAGGGCTTTTCCTTAAAAATAAATAACGAAAAAGAACACGTAGGATCTGTCTAAGTGGGGAAAGTTACTGCTGGCATAATTATACCATTATAAATCTGTAGTGAAGACAAGTTTAGAGCTGTCTGTTAGAGCTGGTCTATACACAGTTTGAGAATCACACAGGTTTACACTCACCATAAAACTAAAAGATGGACAGATCTATACAGTACTACTGTCTCCAAAAATTGGAGTAATGTGAGTGCAGTAGCCTGTATGTTTTTGTTGGCCTGACTTATCTTATTTTCTATGTCAGCAACATTATTTTATACATCCTATTACCTATATATACCTAGATGGCGTAGCCTGTTACCGATGAAAGCCCATGATGCCATATGGGTGTAATTTCTAAAGTGAAAACAGGCAAAAAAAATAGCTAAAAACTTAAAAACTGGATGGCAGCAGACTGCAAATCCCAGTGGCGATTGAACCTCATGATATGCTAAACAAAAAGAGCTCTCAACCATGCTTATAGCTGACTCAATGGACATTCTAGGCTTCACAGTGCCACAGAGTGACTACAGTCCTGTGAGTTTATTATATCTGTCCTCGCCAAAAGCACCTTCCCTAAAGTAGCTGTGATATCACATTGTCACACAACACTGATCCAGCATCTATTTCAGAGATGGCAGCTTGCCATCCAGGTTTTTGCATCCCTACAACTGAGTCTGTTAGCAAAGTACTATATATGGAACAGAATGTGTGGATCAGGCATTTCTATCCCTGCCTACCAGTGAAAAATCTTTAGGAGAAATCCTCTAATCTCACTTGCTGACGATATAATGTTTTTTGAGAGAGTAGCTTGATATCTCAGTAATGTTAATGTACACATAAAACTCTCCCATTAGCAGGCAAAGTGAGTGGAGGGAGTGGAGGGAAAAGGACAGAGGTGACAACTGAGTATGAATGTCTTACTGAGAGGCTTGCCTCAGATAAAATGAGACATGTTTTTCCCCTTTGATCTGGGTTGATGGATTATTCCCTAAAATTGTTAATTCTGCAACCACCAAGGAAGAGCTACATTGACACATCACTGAATAACTCAATCACAACACAATACAAGCAAAACCATCACTTGTCCCTACATGTCATGCGGGCCCTTTCCTTGCCCTATTCGGATAGCCAGCTCAGGCACAAAAGTCTGCTACTCCTCCTCCCCCACACAAGGCAATGGGTGAAGTCATGGGATGGAGAGGGGCAGTGAGCTGGAGGAATAAATATATATTAGGGATTTGTACCACTACACTTACGACACCAATGCAAATTTTAGTCAAGGCTTTAGAAACGGAAAAATAGTATTAGGCTATGACCACACTAGCACTTTTGTCAGTAAAACTTTTGTTGGTCGGGGGTGTGAAAAAACCAACAGTTTCACCAACAGAAGCGCCGGTGTGGACAGCGCTATGATGGTGGGAGATGCTCTCCTGCTGACATGCTCTCCAGCTGCCGCTGCTCATTGGGGTTGGTTTAATTATGCCGACAGAAGAGCTCTCACAGAGCGGCCTCACGGGAGACCTTACAGCGGAGCAGCTGCAGCAGTACAACTGTGCCCCTGTAAGGTCTGTAGCGTAGACATGGCCTAAGAAACACTCCTAGGAGATTGAGACGTGTGGCAGGAGAGGAAACACGGACACTATACAAGACTGAAAAGAAGGCACATGGAATAACAGAAGTATTTGGAAGACAGGAAAAGAAAAGGTACAGAAAGAAGAAAACCAACCCAAAAAGAAGTTATGAATTTTACTGCATAGATAGTTTAACATTTGGAGCTAGGAATTAATGGCCAAATTAGGCAACTGACAGTATTAAAGACAAAATCCCTTGAAATTTAGATGGGCAGGTGTGACATCTCTCTACAGGCCCATCTTCACTTGTATTTGACATCACCCTTGTTTACATTTTTTAAAGGTCACAGGTGTGGAAGCAGTAGCAGCCCTTACCTGGACCCAGCTGGCAATGGAGGCATATTAGATTGCAAGTGTAGCGTTCATAATTGAATGCCAAGTTATATCTATCTGTGCCCTGGCCCTTTAAGGAGTTCTGCTGATGAGGTTAAACGACACAGCTGGAAAGCATAAGGTGATCCTAGGAAAGTTTTGGTGTGCACCAGTATGACAGAGCAGGAGTGGGGCTGTGCAAGCTGTGTTTATATGGGGTTGAGTTTTGGTTTTTTTAGTGCTATGTTAAATAAAACCTCAGTTCTAAAATCATCCCTGGTCAGGGGGTCAAGTGCCATCTCCCTTCCCCTGTTTGTTCAGCGTCAAGCACAATGGGGCCTTAGTTGCTACTACAATATAAATACGTAATAATGTGCAGTTCAATGCTACTTCCTTCCTGCTCAGCATCTCTGAAAGCAAGTGATGATGTTGTCCCCCCAGGGGAGATGCACAAAAGAGAAAGTTTTACCTCTATGTTCCAGATGAGCAAACAAATGTCTGAGCCTACTCTGAATAAGATCTGGTGAAATTTCAGCTGCTGTGGTGAACACCAGCCATAATGAGGGGTACAGAAGCAAGACATTCGTCACATAGTCCTTTCCCCAGGTTGTGGGGATGCTGGAAAAAAAATGTGCAATTACACTTCCCTTCCCCTGGTCTGTGAAGAGTAGAGACTGACCCCTGTGCATGCATACAACTACATCCAGCAGCACTGCTTGCTCCACAACAAAAATAAAAATAACTCTGACCACTGGTTACAGGGTTAATAAGTCAACATAGCTATTTCTGCACTGCAAATCAAGGCATGTGTTTACATTGAGATAGGTAATTTGACATACCACTCTCAATGTAAGATCCTAGCAGAGACAAAGCAGGTAGTTTTAATTCAATGTAGTTGGTCAGGATGAACCCTACATACCCCTCTTGGGGTTCAACATGACTAGCTACCACCAAGTAAAAACTACCCAAGCCTTGACTCCACTAGGATTTGACAGTGAGAAAGCTATCTCTAGCAGGTCTGTTTCTATCTTGAGATCACTATGTTGATGTGAAAACACAATTTCACGATTTTTTGGCAGTGAAGATATGGCCACATTCTTGCCTGAGCAATGATTCATTAAGGAACTACAGATTTGGCTTCCAGTTTGTAAATGAGTTTGTCAAGTGCTCAGAGGCACTTTATAAATGCCAGTTATTCTTATTATAAGCTCATATATTGCAAACATATATATGTGCATAATTTTATTTATATGAGCAGTCCCATTTAAGTCACTGGGAAGTAGTTATGCACATGTATAAGTGTCTGCAAGATTAGGGTCAAAGTTTGTAAGTGGAACTGTGGAAGAACATTTGGTCCCAAAAGAAAGATCAAAATTTATAGTTTGGTGAAAAAAAAGGGATGGATTTTTTTTCCCCCTCATTAATTTGTGTGTGAAAAACAAGGGCAGGTTTCCAAGTGACAAATAGTCACTGTTGGTCCTGTATCCCTGTAGTCCAGTGGTTCTCAAACTTTTGTTCTGGTGACCCCTTTCACATAGCAAGTCTCTGTGTGCAACCCCCCTTATAAATTAAAAATATTTTTTAATATATTTAACACTATTATAAATGCTGGAGGCAATGTGGAGTTTGAGGTGGAGGCTGACAGCTTGTGACCCCCCCACGTAATAACCTCGCAACCCCCTGAGGGTTCTGACCCCCAGTTTGAGAATCCCTGCTGTAGTGAGTGTCCTCTGTAAAAATAAGAAAATTTTGCTGTGAAAATGGTGCATTTTCACTTAAGGAGGAAATTCATGAGCACTCCCAAAGTATCTCTTAACTGCTAGTTTTAAATCATTTGAGATAAGACAAGCCTCATCATGAATGTGGTAATATATACTTAAGTTAGGCTGTAAACTTGACCTGAATGCATAGATATTTGCTCTGCTGGCATTTGCTTGAGATCAATATTTTTGCTAATTAGAAATTCACACCCTTCCCTCTTTAATCCTTAGCCAAACAAAACTGTGTTAACAGAACACACATTCACTATTTGTGTTATCGCTTTATGGCTTTGAGTTCCCTTGGTGACTCATGCTATTGTGGAAATCTCTGTTAAATTGTTTTTTGAAATCTTTGATTACTCTGTGAAACCTTTTTTTTTTAACCTTTGTAAAGTAGCAAACCAGACACTGTGACTTACAGCAGCACGTTGTTATTATGCTTCAGCCACTTGGAAGATACTCCGGGATACAATCAGAGGAGCTCCCCTGGAATAAACATACTGTTGTGGCCAAGATATAGGCAGCCTGCTCTAGTGGATCCCCATGCATCTGATGAAATGGGTTCTAGCTCACGAAAGCTTATGCCCATATAAATATGTTAGTCTCTAAGGTGCTACATGCAGGGCCGGCTTTAGGCCGATTCCCCCGATTCCCTGGAATCAGGCCCCGTGCCTAAGAGGGCCTCGCACCTGCGCCTAAGAAGACCCCACTCCTTAGGCATCTTTTTAATTTTTAATTTTTTTTTTACATACCCGGCGGCATTCCGGGTCTTTGGCGGCGGGGGGTCCTTCACTCGCTCTAGGTCTTTGGTGGCATTTTGGCGGCAGGGGGTCCAAAGCGAATGAAGGACCTCTTGCCGCCGAAGTGACGCCGAAGACCTGGACTGCCACTGGGTATTCGAATTGGGCCCTGCAGTTCCTAAAGCCAGCCCTGGCCACAAGGACTCCTCATTGTTTTTGCTCTAGTGGTTGGAACAGGAGTCGGTGTCAAGCCTTGGGTCAAAGACAGATTCAGAGTCCAGGTGCAAGGATCAGAAACCAGAAGTCAGCCAAGAAGACTGGATCCAATGCAGCAGCCACACAGAGCCCAGTTGTACAGGCAACTTCCTGTGCCTCTCTTTGGGTTTAAATAGGAAGCCCTGACCAAACAGTGTTCACAGTGTTCCTCTAATTAGGCCCAGGGGAGCCCTTGCAGATGTATCTTCATGGTCTCTCATGACTCGCAGGTTGGTAATTAGACAGCTGCTGGGTAGGAGTAGGGAGACAATGGTTGTCTTGGACCAATGTAGACCCAGCTTCAAGACGTGGGGCCATGGTATATACAGGCAGAAATATTTAGGTTAAATATGGTGCTGCCCAAGACAATCTCCCTTTTAAAATGTAGTCCATCCTATGATAAAATCTGAGAACTAAACTTTAGTTTGAGATCTAAATTCTTCAAAACTAGGCCTTTAAGAAACATTTCTGTCTACCAGCCAAGAGCTGAAGATATTTTGATAGTTTAAGTCAAACATTTTTTTTAAAATGTGAGCTACAGTACTTGTGAAAGGTATCAGCCTAACTGCACTGGACACTAACACTCTCTCTTTATCCCAGAAAAGGTAGTACTGAGAATGAAGTACATGACTGCCCAGGCAATTTACCTAAAGGAGTGACAGGTTAGTTCAGCCTCCCTATTCCTGCATTCTGTAGCCTCTCTGGCTATGTTTTCTCTGCAGAGTTAGCCTCTCTAATCAATGCCAGGGTTAGCATTCCCCAGGCGTCAGCAGCTACGCTGCATAGCGGAGTTAGTGTGGTACTGCACTCCCTTGTGTGTGTGTGTGTCTCTGTCTTGATAGGAATTCTGGGGCCATAGCTCATGTGCGACAACTCTGACCCACTATGAATTGTGGGAGAACTTGTCTGTCCTTCTGGGCACCTAGGGAAATTGTGGGAAGGCACTGGAGGACTATCAGCACTCAAGTGATTTAGCCTGCATTCTCACTACAAAGTAGGTGAGTTAAAAAGCTGAATTCAGACCAGAGACACTGATTCTGGGGCTGCTCCAGCTCTGGAGCACCCATGGGGGAAAAATGGTGGGTGCTGAGCACCCACTAGCAGCCCCCCATCAGCACCTCCTCTCCCCCCAGCATCTCCTGCCCACCGCCGGGCCCTGCAGATCAGCACCTCCCACTCCTTACCTGTACCTCCTACCTGCTACAATCAGCTGTTTCACAGCATGCAGGAGGCTGGAGGAGCGGGGAAGAGGGAGGATGCGGCACACTCAGAGGAGGGGGCAAATCTGGGCTGGAAGAGGTGGGGCGAGGTGGAACAGGGGCAGGAAGAGATGGGGCAGGAGTGAGGCCTTAGACGAAAGGGTGGAGTGGGGTGGGGCCTGGGGCAGGGCCAGGTGTTGAGCACCCCCGCACTTTGGAAAGTCAGCGGCTGTGACTCAGACACTAACCCATACCACCTAGCTTGAGCTGGAAGTACCACTTGATTCAGATGAGAGGTATTGTGTGTGGATGAAAAGGGGGTTAAGAGCAACACCTAAGTAACTGCCCTGTCTTCAGTGACGACATACCCTTTGTGAAAACTGTCAGTGGGGCACAGAGGGGCCAGTTGGAGTGGTAATGATTTTATGGAGTAAGGCCACCAACTTATTTCAGACAGGCTGGAGATAACTGGATAACAATGATCTTTGGTCATTAAGGACTAAGCCCAGATTCAAACATCAAGTGACCTAGAGCTAGAAATCTCTAAATTCCATGCTGAACGTCTTGAAGAACCCAGTTCCATTAATCTCTCTGACTTTGTCAGGTACTTTTAGACAATTTCAATATGGATTTTGAAATTGAGGCTCTCTCATTATTTCTTCCCTTTTGACCTTTCTGCTTGGAGCCACAAGAGCTGAAAAAGGATTGGGATTCTTTCAAATATCTATCAATTTTATACTTAATCAGCGAGAAGGGAATTAACTGAGTGGTGCAAGGTATATTATGGGTCTATTACAGTGGACCCATAGAGGTGTGAGTTTCTCTGGCCTGCAATGTGCAGGTCAGACTAGATAATCATGATGATTCCTTGTGGCCTTAAAGTCTATAAGTCCCCACCCTCCCATCTCAGGCTGCATGTGTTTTGTGCCAGCATGGAGAGCAAAAATGAGAGTCCTATAATTAAACTTGGATATCTCCTATGGGAACGCAGAGCACTACCTTTTATCCACTGGCAGCTCAGCCTTCTATTCTCTTCCCCTCTCCTTCCTCCTTATCTTTCAGTGTCATACCTGTTTTCAGTTTTGTTCCCTTCCGTTAGATGATTTTGCCTTTCCTGACACTTCTACCTGAATTATTTTCCTAAAAAGGCAGAGATTTGTACAAGATCCTCAGCTGGCATCATTGACTTCAGTGGAGGCATGCCAGTTTACAGCAGCTGAAAGTCTGGCCTACTCTTTAACCAGATGAATTTAGCCTTGTTTTCATCTCCCCACCACACACACACACCACCCCAAACCCCTTTTCTCTGTTTCCTCTGTTTATTTTCTCTCTCCTATGTTATTTTCTTTCACCTCTCTGTAACCTCTTCCCATTAGTAAGAAATGTACCAGTCTTGACATTGCAATGCAACTTAATAAATGATGTTTGTAAAATGTCATATAATTACTAAGTATTATAAAGTCCTGCCAGTGTCACACAGGTGGCAGTAGAACTTAGGACCTCGTAGTTCCCATCTTGTGGTTAAACACTGTCCAGAGAGGCTTTTGGGAGCTGGTCTGGGAAATTTGTGTGTTTTAAAATAGATTTTGGAATTTATGAAACGTTTCCTTCAGGGCTCCAATATGTCAAATACCGAAATGTTCAGAGGCACAAAATCACATGGTATGAACTGGTGAAAATGTTGGCTTAATTAATCTGTTAATATAATATACATGACATAGCTATTTTTCCCACGCAAAGTATTTTTACCTCCTTGACTTTATCCTAACTCCCCCTGACAGCTGGTTCCTGTATCAGTGTGAGCAAGTGCCTTTTAGGGCTAGAGGTTCACCATTTCAGTCGTTTCCTTTTCTGTATATGTTTTGGATTTTAGAGTGCATCTGTGCAGAGTGCACAAAAACAAAACCATTAAACGTGTTTTAAATTAATTCCTTTCTTGGCAGTTGTTTTAATACCTACAAGCACTAAGCAATATTTCTTTTGCTTGTTACAGAGCCATACTTAAGAAGAGAATGTCTTACAATTCACAACCACTCAGGTTCTGTGAGAGAAGGAATTAACCATGCATATTTTAACAAACAGTAGGAGAAGGCTATTTAATTAACTGTCATAAGAAGGCATATAAGGTAAGGGCCTGATTCTTTAATCATTTAGGCTCATATCCTAAAAGGCGTCTAATTCCTGTTGATTTTAATGGGAGTTAGGTGCCTAAATATCTTTGAGGGTCTGGGCCTTAAACATGCGAGTAACTTTATTCATATGAATAGTCCCACTGAAGTCAATGCAAACTGATCCACATGAGGGAAACCCTATGCAATTGTGTGGAGCCCTTTGTACCATAAGGCTCAGCACGGCTGGACCCGTAGGCCTGTATGGAGCCCCACATAAGTCAAGTATATGGGTGTCTACCTGAGTGAATCCAGTTGCATTGACTTCAGTGGATCTATTCAGGTGAGTAAAGTTATGTAAAAGTATAAGTTTTTTATCCCATTCCCCACCCACCCCCCAAGGATTCAGGATCCCTCCACCCATTTTCCCTGAAAAAGATGGAAGTTGCTATAGTCTTTTGAAATTAGAGTCTATACATTTCCTCAAAGCTGGTTGGGATGTCATGTCTGAAGGTTTCAAGCATACCATGTAACCATTTAAGCGCAAACACAATTAAAAGCTTGCTGTTCCTCACTAATCTCAAGAAACAAATGATTAAAACAACACTGATCACTTAAATTTGTAACCCCTCTAGCCAAAAAAGGAAAAGTAATTTCAAAAGGATAATTCCCAAGTTAAGCTTTAACGTGTTATCCTGAGTTTGAACAGCTTTCCCTAAGAACCTGATTCTATCTATATAACTCTTCCAAAGACCTTTGTTGCTTTTCTGTTCCACCCCTTTAATCTTCTTGTCAATTTACAACATTCAAGCACATTGAAGTGGCCCATTGCTGAAAGAGAGACAATTCTATTCATCCTGTAGCCCTAGGTCTGCTTTAACTACTTGAAACAACTGCTTTATTTCCAGATCATGCTTTTGGCTTTATTTGTGGCTTTTTTAGTTCCATCCGCACTGGATGATTTTTGCATTCTCACTGCCAGTTCATGCACCTGGGCAGCCTGTAAAGTACTTACACCAAAAACTTGCAGAACTGGCTTTTGATATGGGGTGCTCCATTTTTAAGTGCTCAGATTCAGATGCTAAGGTGCAACTTTTGAAAATTTGACTTCCAGGCCAACAAATAAATGGGTTCCCAAGAATTTCACAGACATTCCAGCTATCGCTAGAAGTATACCAGGTATAACGTGAACATGTTTTGAAAGCACCTCTGCCCACACAGCTTCGGTTCAGATAATTGCTGCACTAATATGGAATAGAACACAAATGCATTACAACTGCAGCAGATCCTCCCAGCACAAACCCATTGTTCTCTTGCTCATCCCTTCAGTGACCACTCGTCAGCAATCTGTGCACCTTCCCAGGGTGCCACATTGGGGGGGGGGGTGCCTACAAGAACTCTGTTGTCTGTTCTTTGAACTTACTTCAACTACTTAGCACCTATCTCATCATCAACATCCACTTCAGTGATATTGCTGCATTCTTGTACAGGCCACCTAGTGCTTTTGGATTTGAAACCATCATTTCCTAACAAAGATGTTTTAGGACCATGCTGACAGCTGGCCTCAGAAGAATGCCAGCCCCGGGCCCTCACTAGGATCTGCTAATGAGAAGGTCTATTCAGAACTGAACTTTGCCATTCAGAACAAGTTTCAGGGTATGCCTTACGTGCAGAGTTAACTTGGGTGAACAGCCAAATACAGAGCTATGCACAAGTTACTGTGGCCTTGTCTACACTACAAAGTTGCAGCGCTGGTGAGGGGGTTACAGCGCTGCAACTTAGGATGTGTACACACCTGCAGGGCATTACCAGCGCTGCAACTCCCTGTTTGCAGCGCTGGCCGTACACCCGGTCGTGCCTCGGGTGTAGAGGATCCAGCGCTGGATCACCAGCGCTGGTCATCAGGTGTAGACACTCACCAGCGTTTTTGTTGACCTCCGTGGAATAAGCAGGTATCCCAGCATACCTGAGAAAGCCTCTCTGGTAATCAAGCAAACTCCACTGCCCTCCAAGCAGGTCTCCTTCCCCGCGGTGTGCTCTGGCGTTCCCCGACCCCCCCTCCAAGCAGGTATCCAGCCCCACGGTGTGCTCTAGCGTTCCCCGACCCCCCCTCCAAGCAGGTATCCAGCCCCGCGGTGTGCTCTGGCGTTCCCCGACCCCCGCTCCAAGCAGGTCTCCTTCCCCGCGGTGTGCAACAGCGCTGCAGCGTGGCCACATCTAACACCACTTGCAGCGCTGGTTGCTGTAAGTGTGGCCAGTCTGCAGCGCTGGCCCTATACAGCTGTACTAATACAGCTGTAACAACCAGCGCTGCAAAATTGTAGATGTAGACATACCCTGTGTCTTCATTGGTGCCACACTCACCCTCTTGTGTTGCTAGGACTTCTGGGAGCAGGTTTTTGAGCTGCAGCAAGGTGAACTGCGTTATGATTCTTTCCAAGTGAATGATGGGAGAATTTGTCTGTCCTTCTGGGCATACGGAGGGGAAGGGGCTGTTGGAAAGCACTGGAAGACCTGCAGTGGTTATCCTTCATCCTCACTGGTAAGTGGGTTGTTTCCAGTCAGAATGAAAAGCTCACTCAGGTTTTAGCCAATAGCTTCACACAAGCTAACTAGCTCAGACTGAAAACACCACCAATCTTTGGTAAGAGGGTTTGTTTGTGTGTGTGGACAGAAGGACAGTTAAGGGAAACTCCCAATTAAGAGCCCAACTTATCTCTGCAGTGAAGACCCACTGTGATACCCACAGTGTCAGGAAGAATTTAGCATAAATGCGGTGCCAGAATAAAATGAAAAGCCACAAAGGAGAGTTCAATAAGGCACAGGACAACAGATCACTAAGGCAGAATGACACTCCCGCCCCTTCTCAAGCCATTATTGAGCCTAAGGCACCCACTCAGCCTCCCATGTGCAGGACATTAGAGAGTCACCTGATAGAATGGTGATGGAGGAGGAGAAGATAAGATAAAGATAAGTGGTGTGGCATGGAGTTGGGCCAGGAATGTGACCAAAAGTCCATAGCCTGTTGCTGTCCCAGCTCCCTACTGATTGAGTCTAGAGCAGCAAAAATATTTTCATCAAAATGTTTTTTTAATGGAAAATGTTTTTTCAATCAAAAGAAAATTAATGGGATATTTTCATTTTGGTCAAAATTTTCTTTTTTTTCTAGAAAAAAAATGAAAAACCAAACAATTTAAATTTAAAAAACAAACAACATTTCAGGGTTTGTGAGGGTTGGGTGGGGCTTTTTGTTTTTTGGCTCCTCCTCCTGCTGGTTTCTTTTTTCTGTAACTAATACACACACACACACACACACACACACACACACACACACACACACACACACACACAGAGTTTTTCCAGTAGAAAATAGGTGGAAGGGAGGGGAAAAACTTCTTATCTTAGCTTGCCAGCTTGACCCTATTCTACTCGTCAGCAGATCTGGTCCTAACCCTAAATTGGAATTTAAGCCTGTAAATCTCCCTACCCAGCAGACACTTTAGTTGGTCTTAAGTCAGGAACTGATTGGAATACCATGCTCTGAGTGTCCCTACCCTCTGTTTGCCAGAAGCTGGGAGTGGTCAATAGGGGATGGATCACTCGCTGGTTGCCTGTTCTGTTCAGAACCTCTGAAGCACCTGGCATTGGCCACTGTCAGAAAACAGGATACTGGGCTAGATGGACCATTGGTCTGACCCAGGGCTTGTCTACATCACAAAGTTGCAGCGCTGGTGAGGGGGTTACAGCGCTGCAACTTAGGAGGTGTACACATCTGCAGGGCATCACCAGCGCTGCAACTCCCTGTTTGCAGCGCTGGCCGTACTCCCGTTTTGTCTCGGGTGTAGAGGATCCAGCGCTGGTGATCCAGCGCTGGTAATCAAGTGTAAACACTTACCAGCGCTTTTCTTGACCTCCGTGGAATAAGCAGGTATCCCAGCATACCTGAGGAAGCCTCTGGTAATCAAGCTGGTCTCCTTCCCCGGTTTGCTCTCGCGTTCCCCGAACCCCCGAGCAAGCAGGTCTCCTTCCCTGCGGTTTGCAGGGTGGTTCGGGGAACGCGAGAGTAAACCGCGGCGAAGCTGGTCTCCTTCCCCGGTTTGCTCTCGAGTTCCCCGAGCCCCCGAGCAAGCAGGTCTCCTTCCCTGCGGTTTGCAGGGTGGTTCAGGGAAAGCGAGAGCAAACCGCGGCGAAGCTGGTCTCCTTCCCTGCGGTTTGCTCTCGCGTTCCCCAAACCCCGAGCAAGCAGGTCTCCTTCCCTGCGGTTTGCAGGGTGGTTCGGGGAACGCGAGAGCAAACCGCGGCGAAGCTGGTCTCCTTCCCCAGTTTGCTCTCGCGTTCCCCGAACCCCTGTGCAAGCAGGTCTCCTTCCCTGCGGTTTGCAGGGGGGTTCGGGGAACGCGAGAGCAAACCGCGGGGAAGCTGGTCTCCTTCCCCGGTTTGCTCTCGCGTTCCCTGAACCCCCCTTGAAGCCGCCCAACAGCGCTGCAGTGTGACCACATCTAACACCACTTGCAGCGCTGGTTGCTGTAAGTGTGGCCACTCTGCAGCGCTGGCCCTATACAGCTGTACTAATACAGCTGTAACAACCAGCGCTGCAAAATTGTAGATGTAGACATACCCCCAGTCTAGCCATTCTTATGTTCTTATATTGGCAACATCCCTAGTCTAAAATCTTACTCTGAGCTGAGTCAATATTTCCAGCATGGAGTTCAGGCAGTTAGTGATACCTGAATTCTCCAGTTCCTGCCCTCTGTCCCACTTCATTCTCTGCTGAAATACTGACAATGGCTTCCTCAGGTGCCAACAGATTTGTCAAAGCTAGGAAAGCTGTCAGAACAACTATGCAAGATGTTTCAGTTCCTCTGGGATGTGCTCTATACTAGAGATTAATGCAGAAAGTGGAGGGTCCTTAATCTTCCAGAATAACCTGCTGCTCATACATTAGGGATCTGTGCTGGGAATTGTGAGAGAGGTACCTTGGGAGACCCACAGGCACTGGTATAGTAACTTCTGAAAGGAAAGGCTTTGTCCTGTGCCCTGATAAAGCAATTTTGTGTGGACATGCTGCTGAACTCATCTACATAAACCAGGTAGGTAAGTGCAGGCTCACTGAACCCCACCCAGAACAAACTGTACTAGAAACACCTAACTAATGTTTAACCATCAAAAAGCTCTCTAGTATAGATAGAGCTTGATTGAAACTGTTAAGACCAATTCCTCCTGTCTCCATTCTTATCTTGTTTACAGCTGATAAAAGGAGATGAGTTTGCTCTCATGACAGGTTTCTCTCAGATTCTTGTGCATAAGCAATCCCTTTCTGGTAGATTTTGTTGACAACAAACATTGGAGGCTATTCTGCAGTTTCATGCCAAACTCCTCTCCATAAGCAAAAGTGGCATCCTAGCTACGCCTAGTGGCATCCTAGTGGCCTCAGTCCAGACATGTGCCCTTTCTGTGTGACTACAGGGAGAAGGAAGAAAGAAATAAGGTAACATGGTGAGAAACATTTATCAATTGATTTACAGCTCTCTGGGCCATCAAATCTTTCACTCCTTAGGGCTGACTTCAGATCTTAAACAAATGGCACAAAGTGTGAAGATGCATCTATATTTCTTTACAGTATCCCCTTTTAAAAGTTACCTCTAGTATAAAACGGCTCTTGATACCAAAAAAGTAGCACAACATCACTGATTTGAATCAGCATTATATTTACTAAAAAACTATTAAGTGTTCTGTCTCCATATTTATTTTGCCTTGTTTATATTTTCTGGCTTCCATCTGTGGTGAGGGAGAAAAGCAGTAAACTGGATCCTGAGTGATAGTGTGGCTGTTAGCTTTATTTTCTAAAGGTTTCAAACTAAAGGGACACTGGCATGTAGATTAATGAATTGTTTTGTCTAATAATAATAATAAATTATGAAAAGCATTTATTCTAGTGCTTTACTTCTTGAACTCAAAACATTATCGTCATTTTACGCTTATGGAAAATAAGGAATGGAACTGGAGATCCGATTAGAACCAAAGGAATTTAATGAGTTTGATTTAAAGGCAAACAAACATTGGGAAAACATTTTATTGAAATATTCCCCAGCAGTGCTAAAAACCAAACACTGTTAGTACATGCAAACTTGACACTGCCTAGTTTAATTACATTGCCCAAGTTGCCTGAAACACATAATGGCCCAGATTCAGGGAAGCATCCCTATTCAGGATAGCACTTGAACATGTGCTTAATTTAAGGTTAATAGGATTAAACAAATGGCTAAACCTAAATATGTGCTTAAGCGCTGTCCTGAAAAGAGCTGGCTTAAGTGCTTTCCTGAACTGGATCCAAAAGGAGGAGACAGCAAAAATAGTGTAAGAGTAAACTAGATTTTAAAAGTTATTCCAGTTTAATCTAAGATACTGCTAACTCAGGTAAGGATTCTGTTTTTCTGACATTATTTAAATAGACACAGTCACGATAAAAATCAAAGTCTCAACTCTAGATTCTATGTTATTGGTATACCCACATCATACAATTGGATCAAATTATGCTCTGAGTTACTCTGGATTTACAGTGATGGCTGCTCTACACGTAAACTTGCACCCAAATGGCAGTTAATTACAACAGACTGGGTTATTTTGATGTAGGTCAGTGCTCTGGAACAAAAGTGGTTAATGTTGATTTAGCGAAAAGTGGTTACAAACCTAAATTAGAATACAGCCAGCTAAAATTGAGCTAAAAGTCCTGCATCTGCACTGGGGAAAAGGTTAAGTTTAGGTCCAGTTTAGCCGGCAGGTGGTGTCTAAGGCTTTGCTGCAAAAAAAAGGTATGTTTTTACATCTTTAGTTATCAGTGTAAATGCTAGTGGAGTAAAGACATGGGTAGTTTTTTTTTTCCCTTCAGGGTTGCTGGTTGAGGTCAACCTCAGGTTTTGCTAAATGAACAGTCGGGACACATTTTCTTCCCTTATCCACACTGCACACAATGAGAATAAATTGCGCAACTGACTGGTGGTCACTGCAAAATATATGGAGCCTGATTCTCCCCTGCTTGCACTTTGGGTAGTCATCTGCACCTGTGATAAGTGATTCTGAAGTGGTAGTTTTACAGCCACCTTCCATTGTCTTTGTACAGTTGTATTTGACTTTTCAAGGGGAATTGGGTCCATGACCTTCCAAGTCAGTGTGTTCTTTGTACCCTGTGATGGCATCCCCATAAATGTGGTTTACCCATGGTGTTTAGAGCAAGCTAAATTATATCTTGATTATGGTATCTGAGAGAGATCTGTAGGCAATTTAATAAGTTCAATTTACAGTTGACATTGAAATGAGTAAGAGATGCCCTCGATGCTCCCCCGATGCACAGCCAATGTTTCGGGGGATGGCTACATGAGTGTTATAAATTTTTCATCAAAATTAAGGCTCCAAATGCAAAACTTAACTCTCATTGACAACATGTGGATTTGCGACATTCTCTGAGAACTTTGGGTGCAGGAGTCAAAAATAAATTATACTGCATGCTGTCAAAGCTATCTGAACCATAATGTTTCAGACAAATATTGTCTTGTTATAGCTACACTAGTCAGTTACATCTAATAAAGAAATTATGAAGAGACCAATTTAGGATCAATCAAGGAGGGACATAATAGCCATAAAAACGTTTGACTATAGATCCACATATAATATAAAAATTATATATGCAAACCCATATAGACTTCTGTCCTTAAAGAGCACAAAGATTCACAAGAATGTTTTCTCTTCCGTTGCTGTCTCTTCAACAGACAGGGGCGGCAAAAAACATAGAGCCGCCCCTGTCAACAGAGTAGAATTTCACCGGCTGTGTTCAGAAGGAAGGAACCCCTACATTTATATAGGATTTCCAATAGAGGATCACACCAGCCTCTGTCAGTGCCCAATAACTCATGTTATTACAGAAGGCAACGAATTGAATTAAATCATGTAATCCATTGAGGCCCACACATTCTAAACTTGTGTGCTTAAAGTAGGTGCTCAGTCTTTTTGAAAATCATGATATTAACTGAAGCACTAAAAATGGGTTTAGGTACTTAACTTTAGGCATCCAATGAGCTGATCCCCCAATTCCCTGCGTGCAAACAGAAACTGATGTAAATCGCACTTTTTGCTCCACCTCCAGCAAGCTGTGTGTGCGTTAGGGGTGGGGTGGACGAGCAAACTCAGAGAAATGATAAGTGACTGTCTGTCGCTACCTCAGTGAGGATCTACAAGCAGCAGAGCTGGGAACTATGTCTCATCTATATTGCTATGGTCTCGAGATAAAGAGAAAAGTTTCCTCCGTTTTCTCTCCTCTGCTCTTTATCCTGTCTCTTTATGGAGCAGTCAGTGTATGGTATGAAGATTGCCGCATGTAACAGCCTACACTGATCTACCTTGGAATCGTGCATCTAGTCAAGCTGCTGAGAATCACACTAGAATTGCAAAGTGACAGAAAATGTACCGGGGACAGCATGTTCGGTAAGGCGATCTGCCGGCCAATTACTTTTTATAAGCAGGGGGTCATTTGATTTGAGTCAAACTCTTTAAATTGTCTGCTCTAAATTATATAAACAAGAGTAACAGTGAAACAATGTATTTATGAACTTTAGTTCAAATGAAGATTAATGCCTACTTTTGCCTTCCGTGCTTTTGTAATGGGGCACTTTACTAATAGGCTAGCTGTACTCAACAACTGTACATAGCAACTTGAAAACAACGAAATGTATGAATCTGTGGCATTATGCAGGGAAACTAGATTTATACATACATAGTTTTTTTCATTGACAAGTTTATTTTGTGGTGTGCTAATTTGAATTATTAGTATTACACTATTTGTAGCCTATCAGGCACTGTATATTTTTTCATAAGAATCCACTTCAGTATTCAACAATGTATTTCATCATTTTTATTTCCATAAATTGATTTCATTATTTTTATTTGTGTAGAATTCTTTTTACTGTGAGTCTGGCCTTGCAGGTCATTCATTATGGAAAAGGTAAGGGGAGCTTATTTTTCCCATCTGTTTTTGCAAGTTTTTCTGAATATATAATATGTGTCGCTCATTTCAAACTGTTCTTTCCCTCCCCTGCCGATTTCACTACCTTTCCAAGGCCGTGAGAAAGAGGAGCATAAAAGTGATAGAGAAAATGTGCATGCAACAGCCCAAAAGCAACAGCCAAAAAATCAAGGCACTACTCACCTGTTTAATGACATGAATCGGAGTGATGAGAGCAGCAAGCAACAGAGTTCGAGAACCTTTGTACCTTTCACTGGTCTTACAGAGAGTAGGTAACATTTCTATACCATCATGTGTGCTCAGTGCTGTAATATTGCTATATTAACCATTTGCAAAGTGCCTTCATAAGCATTCATTCACCATCAATAACTCTTTGCAGACTGTCCTCCTAAGCACTGACAAGGCTGGATTCTGATAGTTTAAACTGGACAATTTAGAGATCCCTGTGGACTACTGTTTATAAAGTGAGCATATAAAATTAAGGTTGAACTAGGTTTCTTGCATCTACAAAACCGCTGTCAAAGAATAAAGAAAATAAGTGCAGATGTTGGTCTTACAAATGAGGTGTGCACGAGACTTGAAGTTTTTTTTTTAAAAAATGATTTTATGTTTTATGGTTAAAAATTCTTGTTAAATTGAAATTTTAAACCTTTTTATTTAAGAGTGACTGTCTATAAACAAACAGTAACACTCCAAAACAACTGCAGATTTCTGCATCTCATAACATCACAAAGTTTTAGGTGAGAGAATCCAGCCCAATCAGATCTCCTTAGTTTCTGTTGCATGGCAGAGTAAAGCTGAGTGACAGTGCTAAAGAACAAGCCTGATTTATAAGAGTGACTGAAATCTGCCTCTGTCAAAGTGAAATATTTCAGTTCCATACATACTTCTTCTGTAGAGGTTGTCAGGAGTTGTTTCTTGACCATCCTGTAATCCCTAGTAGTTTGCTTTTAATCCTTAACTAAACAAACTCAGCTTAACTGAACAAACATTCCTAACAGGCAGCTAATTTTATTGCCCCTAAGGACAATAAAACTAGACATCCCTAAGATCCTTTGGCAGCTACAGAGACCTGAAAGAACAAATGAGAAAGGTGGTTGTTTCAAAGTGTTCCTATTTCTTAGTAAGTTGTGGACCATTGTCTTTTAGGTAAAAAACTGAACAGGCATTGTTGTCAAAATGGAGGAACCTGTATCCTGGGCAGTTTCTGTGCATGCCCAAAACACTTCACTGGCAGATATTGTGAGCATGATGAGCAGAATAGGTAAGAAAGAAAAGATGAAGGCAGAGATCCTCCAGGTTATTACTGAAGACAAGCAGAGAAATGCAAAACCTCTCCCTTGTCATTGACAGCAACTGTGGCAGTGTTGCCCATGGAGTCTGGGTGAAAAAGGGTTGTCGATTCTGTCGATGTGGCTATGGGGTTCTGCACTGCCTTTCGGAAATAATGCAAGACAACTGTGGTAAGGAGATGATTATTTAACTAGTGGGGAATAAATGGAGCTTTTTAGTGCTTACCGGACAACATTATTTTCTGCAGAATTTGCATTAACGTGAAACTTATTCAGTGGCATGGTCTATTTTTGAGAACACATTAATGTAATGGTACTTCTACATTTGCACTTCTAAAGCAGCTCATCCACAGATCTCAAAGTCCTTTGCAAATATTAGTGAATAAAGCATGAGAACACTCCTGTACAGTAGGGAATTATTTTCCCCAGTTCAATTAAAAATTAAAGAGGTTAAATTAGTTGGCCAGGTTTTCAAACACTTAAATCAATGGGATTATTCATATGTGTAAATTACATGCATAAAATTTGCTGGGTCAGAAGGTTTAGAACCTTCTTGAAAATGGTTACCAGACCCTTTTGTCAGAGGATCTCACTACATGTTACAAGCTTCACCTCAGTTCTGTGGGGCAGGAATAGACTATATTATTCACAGTTTATACAGGAGGAAACTAAGGTATCAAGAAGTTAGAGACTTGCACAAGATCACATAGGAAGCAGGTGACAGAGTCAGAATGGGAACCTAAGGGTGGATGAATACCACTTCAATCTGTATCTTAATCATGAGAGTACTCTTAGGGTATGTCTACTCTTAAAACGCTACAGTGGCACCTTGCTAGCACTTCAGCTTAGACACAATTTAGGGCTTGTCTACACTGGCAATCTACAGCGCTGCCGCTTTCTCACTCGGGTGTGTAAAAACACCCCCTGGAGCACAGGAAGTTTCGGCACTGTAAAGCGCCAGTGTAGACAGTGCACCAATGCTGGGAGCTATGCCCCTTGTGGAGGTGGTGTTTTTAGAGCACTGGGAGAGCTCTCTCCCAGCACTTCGCCACAACCACACAAGCCAGGTTAAAGCACTGCCAGTGTAAACTAGCCCTTATTCTGATAGGAGTTAATCGAACTCCCCAAGAGGTGGTAGCTAGGTTGACCTAATGCTGTCTACATGGGGACTTTGACTGTCAAACTACACAATTCTGGGGTGAGGATTTTTCACACCCCTGAGCAAAGTAGTTAAGCCAACCTAATTTTCTAGTGTAGACCAGGCCATAGACTTGTAAAGTGTTTTGAAGATTGGTTTAAAGTGCTATATAAGTAGATATTACCATTTTTGAAAACTATACAAAAAGAATTTTTAGGGCTGAATTACTCAGTTATTTTCTGCTTATGTGTTAATGGCTGTAGAAGGATGGCTTTTTTCCCTTGAGGAAAGGGTTAACAGTCAACATAAAGAATGAGTGCATGCCACTTGCTAACATCTTTGCCAGTGCTTGGTATTTACTTTTGATTATGCTGAGATTAATGCTTCAAGAGCTGATAAGTGCTATCAGTTGCTTCTCAAACGATCCTTGATGGCATCCATTCACATCTCTCCTCTGAGAATAGACTTTCTGATTGGCTTTCACATCTGATAGCTTTAACTTAAGTATCTGCAAAGATGTTGGGAGGAAATTTCAAAGTCTATTGAAATCATTCCTATCTCACTCCCATGTTAACTTTTCTTAATTATTATTTTCTCAGATCTAAAAATAGAAGAGGAGGAATTTCTCAGGTTACGTTCTAATGGCCTGAGATTACAGCAAACCAAAATGTGCTCTCTCATTTTCCTACTCTGCTTCTTCACATTGTTCTGCAGTAGGCTCCATCAGCAGCTTTGAGACTGGCTATATGAAAGAATTTATTTAGGACTCCAATCCCCTCACTTTGAATCAAACAGAGTTTTTGCCCATTGTCAAAACCATTTTTCTAACAGACTGAATGATAAGAGGTGAAATGTATTTTACCTCAAATTTTCCTCATTAACCTAAAGATAACCTCTACTTACTTGTCTGCCTGAAAGGGACATGCTAAGGATTAATTAGTTAATGTTAGTAAAGAGCTTAGATTATGAAAAGCACTAGACTGTATGAATGCTATGTATTAATTCTTATTACTACTTCTATCAGGGTCTGATTTAAGCAGTTCTCTAGTTTTGAAGTATTGGCTCTTCCAGTGGAAGAAACCCCCCAGTGTTTTATGCCTTAAGCATTGGAAATTTATAGCTATTATTTCCTTTGAATATATTTAACATTTTATTTAAAAAAATAAAACAAATTTTATTTCAAAGGATCCCTCTGTACTTTTTAATTTAAACCTTTAAAAAGGAACAGGAGAAAGTTGGTAAGTGTCTGTGGCATTTCCTGTGACTAATTGCTGTTCTTGGGATTCAATCTGAGCAGCTTTCTGCAAAGGTGTCTCCTCCCCTCCCCCCCAGGCATTGATTGTGCCTTGAGATGCAGCACTGTGTAAGCAGTTGCAATCCCACCTTTCTCCCAAAGGTAATAAAATGCTACTGCCTCCCAACTAGCAGATTCATTCCTCCAGCCACTCTATGTTGACCAGCCAGATCCAAGGCTTTCTGCTCATTCCCCACCCTTCTGTCCACTCCCATCATACCTACACAAGTGACGCATATACAGCCTTTACGCTTCTCCGCTCCAGCATCTGAGATGTGGGTAGGCCGCACAGAAAGATGGAGGTCTCTTTCTGAGAAAGCAAATTCAGGTAAGACATCTATTCTCTAAGGGACAAATCCACACACCAGTGCCCTTACCAAGTATCCTGGCTGGGGAAGCCCCTATGGGAGGGAGGATTCCTTTTCCTTTCCCCAGAAAAACTGCGAAGCTCCAAGGAAGCCACTTTAGTGAGGTAATGATACTCCCTACTCCTAATGTAAGAAGTAGCAGCCCCAGGCATAGACTGCCCCCTCTCATGTTGGCGGGGTTAAGGACCTGAAGACAGGGTCAGCTGTAGCCATTTCGCCGCCCCAAGCACGATGGCACACTGTGAGGAGCGCTCTGCCGCTCACCGGTCCCGCGACTCCGGTGGACTTCCCACAGACGTGCCTGAGGATGCTCCACCTGAGCCACGGGACAAGCGGACCCTCCGCAGGGACACCTGTGGGAGGTCCACCAGAGCTGCCTGCCGCCCTCCCAGCAACCGGCAGAGCGCCTCCCGCGGCATGCCACCCCAAGCACGCGATTGGCGCGCTGGGGCCTGGAGCCGGCCCTGCCTGAAGAGCCACAAGGCAGCAAATCCTCTGGCTTGTCTCAATCTAAACTTTACATGACTGTGATCAGGCAGATAATCACTCATGAAGCTGAGCTCTACAAGATGCTCGAGGCCCAGATCTTTTCCACTCCCCTTGTCCTATGAAACCACCCAGGGGCGGCTTCAGGCCCCAGCGCGCCAAGCTCGTGCTTGGGGTGGCATGCCGCGGGGGGCGCTCTGCCGGTTGCTGGGAGGGCGGCAGATGGCTCTGGTGGACTTCCCACAGGTGTCCCTGCGGAGGGTCCACTGGTCCCATGGCTCCGGTGGAGCATCCGCAGGCACGTCTGTGGGAGGTCCACAGGAGCCGCGGGACCAACAGAGTGCCCCCTCACGGCATCCCACTGTGCTTGGGGCGGTGAAATGGCTAGAGCCAGCCCTGAAACCACCACCGCTGCAACCACAAAGATGGGGGAAAATTTCACCAAAATGGATACATTGTTTTGAAAAATATTTATTCATTATGTTGTAAGTTGGAGTTCTTGTGATTTGGATTCTGTATCAAACACACAGATCAAACTATCCATGTCCCAAGGAAAAGTTTTCAAGTTTGATATAGAGCACACTTGTTCAGTGTATTATAGATTATATAGCTTATGGGGTAATTGAAATATACTGTACATTTGGAGACATACAAAATGTGTGGAAGTGCACAGTAAGTATAAATAGAGTACATTAAAATTATTTTTAGCTAATTTACATCTACTATATAAAACATCCAAAAATCAGTCTTAAATGGTGTAACATAAGTAAGGCATCTGGCAACCAAACAGATATGAGATGCAGGAGAATGTAAGTGTGTGTACTAACCCTGAAGGAACTGTATGTAATTGGGCTGTTGAGGTCTGATGGAATTAGACCAATAGAAAGTTCTAGCAAAGCAGCATTTCCCTGCTGTACCAAAGCAGCATTCCAGAACAGCTGATTAGGACCAGAGAGGTAAGTGTTTCTCATTAACATCAGTGGAAATCACTAGCTCACTCAAATTCAAAGATCTGATCATTTAACCTCATTTGGCAGGAAGAGCTGACAAAGAACATAAAGTCACCATTTTAAAAATCGTTTACAAATTCCTGCCCCTCCAGCTCCTGCCCTTATATTCTAGGGAACTGGAAATGTTGAAGATGAGCTCTTCAAGACCTATTTAGATCTACCAAACTAGGTAAGGCGTATCATTCAAGTGATATCTATATTTTGAAAGCCATTTTTCTTCCCTTTTGTGTCAGGGCTCCAGATATTGCATGTCAATGGGTCACTACAGAATAATGAGGCTAGTCTACTCTTCTTAGATACCACCATAGAAAACAGAATCCTTAATTCCTTAAGAAAAACAAAATATATGTGGTAGCTGTTCTACATACAATTTTGCATACACACTAAAATACAAGTAGAAGGGCTGAAAACTGAAAGCAGCAAGAGACAAAGGAAAGCACATAGTCAGACTCTTTGCCTAGGCCAAAAGCGTCTCCACTCTTATCTGTCTCCAGCTGTTTAGAAGTGTAGATAAAAGAAAATGTTCCTCCACCCCCCCTACTCTGGAGGCCTGGCCATTCTTCTAACAAAGCAATTACAAGCACTTTGGTGAGGTTTGTTTATAGCAAACACTGAAGTTTACTCTACAGCTTCATGCTAACTCTTTTTATAGGTCACTCAGTCAAACATAGCATGTCCTAGCAAACTAGACATCTGTTGCCACAAGTTCATGCATGTGCCTCCCTATATGTGGCCACCTTTGGGGAGAAGGGAAACTGTCAAAGGGAAATATTTATCAAATGCTTCACACCTCTCTAGGACATTAGACTTCTCTCTCTTCACAGTTTACCTCAGAACTAAAACAAATGGCACAACCTGTCCTCTAAAGTGCTTCTCATGCCATCCCTTACAGCATATAATCAGCAAAGACATGAAACCATTCATAAAGGAAATATACCAAAGGACACAATTGTGACCTGAGATGTAGCATCATTGGTATCTTGAAAAAGCAACTGCCTTGTTTTTTGTTTATTTTGTTTTGTTTCTTGCCTCTTCTGAATAGTCACTATACTTGACTAGGTACCCATGACAATTGTAATACCAAGCCCTAAACTCTCATAGGCTTACTCCAATCTATTTTTTAACTGCTCTTAAAAGGCAGTTGCAGTGATTCTGCAGATTATGGTTAGTGTAAACTGGACCAAGACTTTTCAACACGATCCTGTAAACTCAACTTCCTTCTCCATGAACTGGATATTTTGAGGAGAAAACCAGTGGTGGCTCATGTATGGAGGGCATTAGGGCACCATGTCCCCCCCAAAACATATGCAAAAGCACACACATATATAGATCCCTGTGTATCACTAAATATGAATCATGAACACAGCAAGTCTAGAGCAGCCAACTATAAATTTGCTGAGTTTGTCTTTCACATGCCTGTAGGAGTTCTCCACCTCCACGTGGCGCATTCACAGACTGTGCAGCCAGAGGGGTTTGAGGTGCTAGATTCATTGCCTCAGTCTGCAGTACTGAACAGCACTCAAACTGTCCTGTATAGCCCTGCTGGCCTGCCCTAAAAGGTACCCAGAGAGCAGGCCAGCAGGATCTACACAGGGCTGTTAGAGCTCTGTACAGTCACTGCAGTCTGTGGCTTGAGCAGTGAGTTCAGTGCCCCAAATTCAGCTGTGGCCAACACTGATGACCTGGACCAGCAGCATCATGAACAGCAGCTACAGCAGCCTGGAAGAGGAGGGATATGAGGAGTAGTTCTTCACTGCCTGAACCTCTTTTATGAAGCCACAAGCAAAGCTAGGGCTGACCTGCAAGTGAGTGTCATGTCCCCAGGCTGGGGCAGCTCTGTCCTGCCTCTTGAAGCCTGGGTGCTTTTCCTCTCCACAGCCCCTGCAGCATGCTATGCTGGGTTGGCCCTGTCGTTGACCAAGTCCATACCAGTCCCAGTTATTCAAACTGTGCCCTGACTTGATCTCCTTCCAGGATGTAATAGGGGGAGAACATAGGGACCAGGATGTAGACAGGGAGATGTGGGGAGGTCTCAGCTGCTCAACATCACTGGTGGGATGGAAAGGAAGGAAGGTGAGTGGAGAAAAAATCATACTCAGGCCTCACTTGCCTCAATGTTCAGCCATCACTGAAGACATCAAGTTTAACACTTGTGCTCTTTCTTTTGCCCTTCTTAGAGTCTGATTACACTTTTCCTGTGTAGATGAGATTAGAATCATGTTATCCACCATGTCTCCATGTGTTTCACTATTTCTGAGGGTAGAGGGAAGAATTTGTAACTGCCCCATAAGGTGCACAGTTCAGTCAACTCTTGTAGAATCTGATTTCCCAATATCCTTCCTTCTCATTTATGACTGTGAAGAAGCTTTTTCCAACTAGTCAACACTGAACATCTATTGGTATCAGAAGCCCCGACACATGCCCATCCCTTTTCTCTCCCTCCCCCTGAAAGTTAAGACAAAATCATGAGGGTTGGCAATACTGGATGGCAGAGCCTTCTTTGTGCCCTAAGCAACTGATGGCACAGGAACGATTTAGATTCAGTAGCTTTGGTCTCAATATTAAAGTTGAAGTATTTTCTTTATACATCACTGAATACCAAGGTGCTGCTTGATTAGCTGGATGACTAAGCATCATAAAGGGAACCTCTGGGAAGAATTAAACAATCATTTGGGTGTCTTGGATAATGCTATATATATATTCAACAAATAATCTCAAGTATATGAAATCTTAAAGACTACTCTACAGTAGACCTGTCCCTGTTTCACACCCTCAGGCCTGGTCTACACTACCAGGTTAGGTCAAATTTAGCCGCATTAGGTCAATTTAAAAATGAATGCATCAACACAAACAACCCTGTTCCGCCAATTTAAAGGGCTCTTAAAAATCTACTTCTGTACTCTTCCATGGTGAGGGGAGAAGTGCTAAAATTGACTTTGCTGGGTTGATTCTGGGGTAGTGTGGAAGCAAATTGACGGTATTGGCCTCTGGGAGCTATGCCAGAGTGCTCCATTGTGACTGCTCTGGACAGCACTTTGAATTCCGATGCACTAGCCAGGTACACAGGAAAAGCTCCGAGAACTTTTGAATTTAATTTCTTGTTTGGTCAGCATGGCAAACTCAGCAGCATAGGTGACCATGCAGTCCCCCTAGAATTGTAGGGCGTAGAATGTTTCTGCGCTCCCACTGCCATCTCCGTCCCTGAGGTTATTGCAGATTAGAAGGTGAAAAAAAACCGCACTCATGATGACATGTTTTCCAAGCTCATGCAGTCCTCTTGCACTGATAGGGCACAGCTTAATGCATGGAGGCCTTCAATGGCAGAGGCCAGGAAAGAATTAAAGTGAGCGCGAAGAGCGGAGGCAGGATGCGATGCTTATGCTAATGGAGGAGCAAACGGACATGATGAAGCAACTGTTGGGGGAGCAAACTGACATGATGAAGCATCTGTTGGAGCTGCAGGAAAGCCAACAAAAGCACACACAGATCCCCTCCGCATCCACTGTATAACCGCCTACCCTCCTCCCCATGTACCATAGCCTCCTAACCCAGATGCCCAAAAAAGTTGGGGGGGGAGGCTTCGAGCATCAGCCACTCCACTCCAGAGGATGGCCCAAGCAACAGAAGGCTGTTTTGTTTATCCTAGAGCAGGTTAAGAGGTGACTTGATTACAATCTACAAGTACCTACATGGGGAAAAGTGGTTCTTTAATCTAGCAGAAAAAGAAACAAGATCCAATAGCTGAAACTAGACAAAGATCAGACTAGGAATAATCCACACATTTTTAACAGTTAGGATAATTAAATATTGGAACAGTTTACAGAGGGATGTGGTGGCTTCTCCATCCCGTGAAATCTTTAAATCAAGACTAGATATATTTCTGAAAGTGATACTCCTGCTCAAGCAGATGTTATGAGGTTAATGCAGAAATTCCTGCAGCTGTGCAGAGAAAGGTAGTTTTATTTCAGAGATTTTCAATATTTTGAAATTCTCTGCAAAAAGGAATGAAGACCCAGCTCTGGGACAGGTCACCTGGGAAACTGCTCTGGGGCTCCTGGCAGGAGGGGCAGTCCACCTGGCAGGCTGCCCTAGAGCCACGAACCTGGGAGCTTGCAAGTTGTAGGGGAGCTGGGAATCTGCAAGCCCTGACAGCTGGGAGCTCTGTTCTCTGACAGCTCAACAGGACAGCTGAGGAGGAGCCTGGGAACTTCAGAGCTTGGGAGTCGGAGCTTCAAGGCTCTCAACTCCCCATCAGCCCACTGCAGGCTGCCAAAGAGATAGGAGTCTGGAAGCCCAGGCTCCCCATCATCCTACCAGGTTGGCTGCTAAGGCACTGAGCCGGAAAGTTGGCAAGAAACCAGGCATGTTTTGAAATCCTGCTTGGGTTCTGTCCCAACTTCATCAAAATCTAAACAGTTCCTAAAAAACATTTTGATTTTGACAAATCAGCATTCTCCAACAGAAAAACATTCCAGCTCTAGATATCACTGGCTGAAGTTCTATAGCATGTGATATGCAGGAGGTCAGACTAGAGTATCATAATGGTCCCTTCTGGCTTAAAATCTATGAATCGACCTTCAGTTAAACTGACCGTAGTAGGAGTTACACCTGTCTGCCTGAGGGCAAAATCAAGTCCAGAGGACCCAAATCTCCATTTGCACCATTGTAAGATGCTGGACCCCTGCACCAAGCCCCACTGAAGTTCTGAGAGAGTGAGGGATCTCTCATTGCAGTATCAGGCTAAATCAGGAGTATCCCCACTGAAGTCATTGGAGTAACACAGGGGTAAAATGGATGAAAGTTGGACCCATAGAATTAGCTGAAACCTTGGAGGGAACGTCTAAGCAAATATTCTTCTGCATTGCTGAGCAGGATCTAAAAACAAAGATTCTCCTCTCACAAAGAAGGTGCAAATTATTAAATAGGGTAGCAAGGAGAGGAAATTGATGCCTTTATCCTGAACACTAATGTTCAGTTCTCAGTCCTGTGATTTCAGTGAACGAGTAGTGCCATTTCCACCCTCATACGCCACAGAACTCAGATTCACTAGTGCACAGTAGAGAACTAAGGGCACCAAAGCCCAGAGCATGTCACTGGAAGTGACCCTGATGTCTGAGAATGGAATTCATCTCATGATGTTAACAATTTGGGATCATAATATTTCCTGAGAAGCTGCTGGCAGAATTGGAGCTCCCAGTTGAGGCTACAGCAAACACTGATCAAGCCAATGAGCTGTCACAGTTCCATATAAACAAGCAATTCTGGAGCAGACTTTGAAATAAGAGAAGTCCAAAGAAATAAAGCAAGGCTTTATAGGTAATGTACAAAGCAGCCTATCATTTTATTGCAACAATTTGGTTAAAAGCATGATCATGAGCTGCATACAACATCACAGAGATGCTTACAGGCCCCAGCTCAGACTAGGCCCTGTATTAATGCATAGTCAGAAACAGTTGCTGCCCTGAAAAGCTGACAATCCCCAGCAAATGTGATTTTTCTGTCTATTCCTAAAGCATCTATCACTAAGTGCAAACTCTAAGAAATGCTGCCTGAGAGCATACATGCTGTTACTTGGGTCATGTTAATCAGGCCTGTTAGTTTTGTAGGCAGACTATCTCAAAATTTCACAACACTATATGTGCATCTATAACAATGGAACAGGTATCACTGCAATTGTGCAGCTGGCCACCAAGTGGCACCACTGGAATAAATCAGTCCACTCGCAATCAGAGCTGGTCTAAAAAGATTTGCTTAAACTTTTTTCCCCTCAAGAAATACCATTTCCATGAAATTTCAGTTTTGACTACATTGATTGCTTTTCACAAAAAATTCATCAAGAAGTTTTCTCAGGGTCACGATGATTGGGTAAGCAGGTGGAGAGAATAATAGAAAGCATACAACACAGTAGAACAAGCTTGGTGGTGAGGGCCTTCTCGATCAATGTTCAAGTCCCTGTGTCTCTTTCCTGTGTTTTTTCACTTAAAAATTTCAAAAGGTCTTATTTGTTCACATTGGAATGAAAGCAAATACCAAAACCCCAATGTTTCACAAAACAAAATGATTGTTTTCTGGCCAGCCTTACTCCTACTCTTCCAATTAGATACAAGTGCAAAAGTAAATTTAGTAATAATGAAACATTCAGAACATTCAAACATTCAGAACCTAACATCACTACTAAATTGATGCACTTAAAGTATATCATAGCCAAGCATTTGAATAAAAGTAGTGTGTTCTATGAATGCAATCACAAAAGGATGTTTTATGTGCTCCTCAGGCTATGAACTGTCTTTCTCGGTGCGTTTACCAAAGTTGAACATATTGTCAATACTTAGCAAAAAATACTCTTCTCATATTTACTATAGGACCAGATGAGAGAAATCCTCACTTAGGCAATTAAGGATAGGAAAATCTTTGGCTTGTTAAAATGAGTATGCACAAGATTACAGATATAAACAAGATTACTGACAAACTATCACATGTGATGGATAATAATTCAGCATTTTTCCAAGAGTTTTACATATCATCATTCCCTTCATGGATTAAAATGAAACTGGCAGAGAATAAGCATGAATACATTCACTGCAGGAAGTAGGAATTTTTCTTGTGCAATTGTGTCAAGACGTTTACAGAAAGAGCAACAATCGCCTTTAATCTCACTGTTCTTTCTAATAGTTTGAAGAACCCACTGGCTGGCTTAACTGTGTCAAAAGACAAATTTATGCTGCTCCCATGTGCATGGATCCTAAGGCTCTGAATACTAATTTTAGAGAAACTTTATCTGACACCCAGACAAGAAGAAATAACAGGGGCTTGTTATGTTTAAAAGCTAAGGGCTTGTCTACACTTAAAACACCAAAAAGGCACAGCTACACTGCTGTAGTGCTTCAATGTAGACACTACCTGTGCCAACGGGAGGAATTCTCCCGATGGCATAGGTAATCCATCTTCCTCAGAGGCAATAGCTAGGCTGACAGAAAAATTCTTCCATCAACTTAGCACTCTCTACATGGGGACTTAGGTCAGCTTAACTGCACAACCCAGGGGATTTTTCACTCCCCTGGCCAACATAACTTTCTAGGGTAGACCAGGCCTAAATATCTTGCTTTGCTCCTGGCAGCTAAAGGCAAAGAGTGCAAAGATGTGCATATTAAGTGTGTTTGGAAATATTTGTTTTCAACATTTACTGTTTAGTATAAATATTCAGCTCTTGAAATATTTCACAGAATGTAAATATGAAGACATAGGAAGCAGACAGTTGTAAACTGATGATATTTTTGTGGGTCTCAGTAAGTAGCAACATAATGGTAGGTTAATTAAAGTACTTCAAAGAATTCAGCCCTATAGATTGATGCTAAAGAGGAAAATGTGTCAGTGCATGAAATAACATTGCCAGAAGATAAATTAGTTGTCTGCTACATTTATTGTTTTTCCGTAACACTCTTATGCACTGACCTTGGTGTGCTATGTATGTGATTAGCTGAGCCAAAATAAAAATGCTTCTTTAATAATTCATTATATATTGAAAAAGTTTCTTTGGGAAATACCAAAAATTCTGGACTCCACCAGTGTATCATTCTGTTCCTGAATACTGATGGGAACGGCTGCTACCACTGCAAATTCCCCACCTGATGAATGGTTTTAGTGGAACGCCAGATTAGCCTGTGGACAGGTTAGAGGAGCACTGGAATCAGGGAAAGCTGCATAACTCAAATCTTTCTTATGCCTTCAGCTGCCTATGGGCAAAAAGAAGTACCTCCTTGTGACCACCTCAATCTTCCTGTCTTGCTCTCACAGCAGACTTCAGCTCATGTGTACTTAGGGCTGTAGGTTCAAGTTTACTCCGCCTTTGTGGCACAAGAGATTGTGCAATCTGTCCTACAGAGCCATCAGTGAATACCCCCTTCAACAACTAATGGGCAGAAGCCAAAACAAAGAGAAGATGGGAAAAATGGACAACAAGAAAGTGCCTATCTTTCTGAGATGACCTGGGTGGATCCACCAAACACTACACAAGGACGGGGAACAAAGATAGTAAGTGGGAAACTGATTTTAAGGTCATTTTAAAAGAATGATTTAGAAACAATGTTAAGGATCACTTAAGATGTCTGTGTAAGCTAAATATCACCAAGGTCTTTTTTTGCATCAGGAATTGAGAAAGTGTCTTTACTGCCTACGCCTTTTGACCAATATCAGAGGAGTCTCATTTATGATCTCATTGGACTTATGCTTTATTGAGGAAGGTTGCTATTTGGGGCCCTTTTTCTTTGGAAACATTTCTATTTACACAGGTAACACTGACACACTGGGGGAGCTCTTGCACTCGCGTAATAAAACATTGCTCTGTGTAGCTTTTCATCTTGGTGAGAACTAGCAAGCACAGTACTTGATGAGCACTAGTAAGCACTCGTTACAATTCAATGGGAGTTGTAGGTGTTCAGCCCTACTGGAACGGTTGCCCCAGAAAACAGATGGGCTTTGCAGCATGGCCTGAAGGACAGCAGGGTATTTTGGACCAAAGTAGGAGGATTGAATTCCAAAGTCAAAGGCCTCTCACAAAGAATGCCCTGCTGGCTGCTTTCCACCCTGCTAAGCCAAGGAACTCAAACTCAGCTGCCTCCACTGAACACAACTGAGGCAATTTCAAACAGGAGGGAAGCAACTCTCAGGCAAGCAGGTTAAGTGATTTAGGGCTTGTCAACGGTGCCCCACAGTTCAGAGACTGGAGGTGTGAATAGCAGTGCACACCAAAGTGTGTTGTAACTCCCCAAGGGGTCGCAGCAGGTGTGAACAAAAAAGTTCCTAGTTTGCATTAATGGAGTCTTCTTCAAACACAGTTATATTAATGCAAACTAGGAACCTTTCCGTTCGTGCCTACCATGTCAACACAGGGGAGTTACAGTGCACCACTTTGGTGCACACTGCAATTTTCAGGGCAGTGTAGAAATAGCCTTAAGGTTTTAGAGGTCAGAATTTACAGTTTAAAGTGTATTCAGAAACAAAAAGGCAACCAATATACATTACAGACCCCTGATGCCACATACTTCTAGCGGGAAACACTACTGAACAAGACACACCCTTGTTTCAGAATGGATTTACGGTGTAACCCAATGAGGGTTGTACTGCAGCACAAATTATAAATTTAAGTAACAGAACAAAAGTGTAGATGCTCTGTCACATCTCCTGGTTGATTCCCTCAATCAACTAACATTGATTCCCTCATATCTAGATTGTGAGCCTCAACCAGTTTGCCCTAATCCAGGCTTTAATGTCTACCATACAGAGGGCCAAGTGCTCAGCTACAATACCTAGATCATATGACAGAAGTGGGTGTCAATGTCCATGTAGTGAAGACATGGCAGACCATTTTTCCCTCACTAGCCCTTCCAATGTCCCCATACACACATTGAACAAGAGAGGGAGACAAGAAGGAACTCTGTGGAACACAACATGAGAGCACACTCGAGGAAAGAGCTACTGCCCAAACCTATGTTCTGGGAATGCTATTATACTGTGGATCACTATCAGAAACTGCTTGATCTTGGATTCCCTTCCTTGTGAAGATAGATTTGAGAAGATTAATAACTGAGGTTATTTTGTGGATGATTCAATTCCAAGTAGCCTGAATATAGATGAAATACACAAAGACTTTTTACTTGCAAGTGAAGGTCAGGGATGCATTTTGTGACAGTTTTACTGGTACTCGATAAGGATGGAATGGCTCTTATGATGGCTACATTTGACACATTAAACATTTCAAAACCATATCAGTAAGATGTGTACGTACCAGACCAGCAATGGATTTCTCTGGATCTTTGAAATAAAAATGTCCTTGGCAAATGCAACATACCATTTCCTTCCTTGTTTGAAATCACTGCAGTTGTCTCAAAAAATATGGCCAAAATTTTCAATCTATTTTTAAGCCCTTAAAATCCATATTTAACTTACATAAGTGGCCTGATTGTTCAAAGGCGATGAGCACTACAGCTGTGAGGGAACTAGAATTTCCGTATTGCAGGAAATTCCATCATTTTGAAACTTGTTTTCATTCTAAATCAGAACAAAAACTAAAAAACTCAAAATTTCTCCACAAAACAAAATGTTGGGGAAAAATAATAATTTTGGGTCAAAATGTTGCATTTCAATGAAATTGAAATGTTTTATTGTTGACTCTTAAAAAATTAAAATATAAATTTCACAATGAAAAATCATTTAAAAATTATCAAAACATTCTATTCCAATAAGGTTGAAACTGAGCATTTTTTAACCTGACTGAAATAATTTGCTTCCATTCTTTGAAAACAAAATTGTCAAAAATGACACATTCCCATTGAAAGTTTTGATGTCAACAAAATGACATTTTCCCACAGAAAAACCTTCCATTGGAAAATATTTGACCAGTTCTACTGCGCACCCACTGAGGTCAAAGTGCACACATATGAAAATGTTACCTATCTTACTAATTCCCAGAAACTGCTCCACCCACACAGGAAAAGGAAAGATGAGCTCAGGATGAGATCTATCTCTTGCCTCCGTCCATCCCTCAAGTATCCTGTTTCAGGACTTGCAGTTCTGCATCCTCAGAACAATCCATGTATCAGTTCCTGCAGTTTGATCAGCTGGGATCTGTAGGTTTTTTTCAGTGAGTATATTCATTATGCTTCTGTACAATGTTCCAGGAGACTCTCAGTTTTCTGGAAAATATGTGATTTTAATCTGCCTCAACTAAAATTTTACTTGACATGTGCCTAGTACTTTTTGTAATCTTAAAAACGATCTTTGCATCATGAAGTCTGTTCCATTCAAAGGCTTTTTTAATGATATCATCTAAGGCTTTATGGTGACAACATGCTGATGAAAACCATTCACATCCTAGATTCATGCAGGATTTAAAATCATGTTTATCTGCCCCTGAGTTAGCCCATTTTGATTTAGAGGCACAGTTGGTCAGATCCTAGGGTCCAGCTGAACTTCATATAATGCAAGTCAGAAGGAGTATATGGGAAGTCCAATGGTGGCATTATGCTCCTCTGGTCTTAAGTCTACTTTATGTGAGGTATGTCCACCAGTTAGAACAGTTCAGGCTGCTCTGATTTATGTCAACTGCAAATGATCCCAAGGGCCATAACAGCAGCCACGAATCAGTGCACTTTTGGGGTGTCCCAGCCACATCCCTTTCCCTGCTAAGCCAGCAGCTGGGAGCTGAGTGTGTACAAGCCTCTATGAGGAAGGATCCCCATTGAATTGGGGTGAACCTACTGGGTCAAAATGGTTGTTTAGCCAGATTTTAATGTTGGGCCCAAATGCCAGCTCCATTAGAGTTTAAGCAGCAATGCCCGCTTGAATACCACACCTTAGAATCTAGCCCAGAGAATCCATAACCAATACTATGGGTGGGCAAGATTTTTGCCATTCAAAAACAAAACATAATGATGATTTATGTTTATTTTCCCCCAAACCAAGACTTCACGAGCTAATCTCCAGTGAAGTCTTGGTTTGCCGTAAGAACAACAACACATTAACACTTACCCTCTTTCTGATATCTGTGCACTTAACATTTGTCAGAAATTAAATGAAGATGAAAAATCATTCGAACAGACTAACTGTCCTCAGGTTTTATACTGCTGCCCATCATCATAGTATCTGAGCACCTTCCATGGAAAATCAATAGCCATAGCAAAATCCCTAGTGAACTTCATGCTGAGTCTCAGGCACTAGAGAGGCTAAAGCTGAAAAAGACAACAAAAAGACAACTGATTCAGTGCCTCCCTTTGGAAGCATCTGATGACAAGTATCTTACAGGAACTCTGCTGGCACAAACCATAAAACTGATTCTGCCTGGTGGAAACCCTGAGGACAGGTGATATCAACTACTCCTGTCACCTCCCTTCATAAAGGAATTCCCCCCTCTAGTTCAAGGAGCCAGGCTAACTGAGAGACACATAAATTATACCTTTTTCAGAGTCTTTGAATCCAGTTCTGTGTGGTAAATTTTAGCCAGTTGCAACTGAAACAGCTGAAAGTTATAAACTCCTGGAAAATGGGATTAATAATGGAAAAGCTTCAGGCAGACACCCAGTGTTGCTGCAAGGTGCCAGCATAACAACAGAATGGACCTTCCATATCTAATTTTACCAGTCTGTGTCACAGAAACAGTATTATGACTGCAATAAACACTAAATGACCTCTATAAATGTTTCATATGTCATATAACTGGTGTCAATAAGAAGTTGCAGTCAGCTAATAAAACATGCCAACTCTCCAATCTGCTGCTTTACTGACCTTGAGATTTCCCTATAAAAGCTATTAAAAAGAAGGGAAAAAAAGTGTGACATGTCCCCTATAGTTTAGGTATCTGGATGATGTGATTTGTGTGCCATCTATAATAGGCCTAGTTTAAAAATCTTATGAAATTATAAAGTATCTTGGTGGGAGGTGCTGGTACCCACTGAAGTTAAAGATGAATTCCAGTTTCATTCTCGTTTTTTCAGTTGTTTATCAATTTCTTTTTTTAAAACAAAGTTCCTATTGGGATAAAATTGTCCCTGCTGATGCTCAACCCAAGAGTGAAATTATGTTTTTGGAGTGAAATGGAATAAGCCATTGAGTTCTTCAAGCGTTAAAAAAAGCACTTTTCCCAATATAATATGATTGGGTATTTTCTGCTACCTCCAACAAACTAGAAACATCAACTTGGCTTGTTTTGTCCACGTACATCGCATAGAAGCGTAAATCAGTGTAACACAGTGAAAGTCAATGTGGCTACACAGGTGTACCTGAGAAGAAACTAGCCTTCTGACTCTACCCAGAAGTAAAAAGTGGCCTCTTAGGGATGACTTTGGGGGATTCCACTCCACAACTTCAGGGAGTCCCTCCTCTGATGTCTTAATGTGGGGTAGGTGAGCAGTTAGAGGGGCTTTAGCCTGAAAGCTTGCAAGGCCAAATTTGCAAAGATATTTAGGCACCTAGTGGGATTTACAAGAGCACCTAAGCAGGTTAGGCACCTCACTTTCTTGAAAGGTGCCTAACCTAATCCGGCCCTCAGAATCTCTCTGGTTGACAGATTCATTCTGGACATCAGGAGGTATGAGGAGAAGGCATAGAGCTACTGCTGCTCTGATAGTGATGAGCAGGCCACTCTTCTTGCTGACTAGTAAAGTATCAGCCAAAAGGGAGCAAAAGAAAAATCATGAGGATTCCAACAGCTGGTGAATCTAGATGGTCTTTAAAAACTTGCACATCCAGAAACACCTTAAGGTATTTTTCCTACTTGATTCAGCATTTAGAGAATAGAATATGAGAAGCTTGCTCTGTTGAGAAGCTCCTCTAACAACCTCTGTTTCTTTTTGTTGGTTCCTTTTATGCTGGATCCATGAAATCTTCATACAAACACACACTAAAACTTAATGGAAGAAGATGGCCAGATTGGAAATGAAGGTCCTGATCTGTAAATACTCGGCGAGACAACTCACATAAGTGTGGGACATGACTTAAACATTGCTCCTTTAAATTCTACAACCCTACCACATAAGTGGCAGTACGTGCTCTGAACATAGAGGCAGAATTTGATAGCTACAGATAAATAAAACCTCAGCCTCTCCAGAGATTTGTTCTTTGTAGTCAAACATTTTGTGGATTCTACAGAGGTCCATGTTAATGGCACTAAGCAGGTGTTTACAGTGTATTTCTGAGCCACAGAAGAGGAGCAACGTATTAACAGTTTATGGTAAACTGTTTCATGAGATTTGCTAATGGAGTGAACAAAGACGGATACAACCAAAATAATTTTCACCACATATAAGTCTTTGTTTACACCTCAGATGAGTTGAAAAACATTCTAACCCATTTCAGATACGGCCAGCAGTGTCTTGTGTACACTGGCACTCAAGGAATTTTAAAACAAATTCCGGTGAACTAACTGGCAGGTTTTTTTGTGTAGATATAATTAAGGTCAATGACAGAAAAAAGCAGTCAAAGTAATCTTGTATCTGGTTAGAATATTATAATACACACACATACAGAAGTAGAATATGTGTGTGTAATATTTGCCTGTGATTTCCAAAGATGTTACTGACTATTTTCTAAAAAGAAATAGTATTGCCAGATCAGTCTTTGCTGAGTTAGGCCCAATCCCGCAAGCACTTAAATATATGCTTAACTTTAAGTACATGCATGTCTTCAGGATCATGAACTTACAGCTTATAGTAATTTTGCTGTTTATAGGTAATTTTCATGGAAGTTACTATACACACACGTGTACACACACATACTGAGACTAGATCTCTATGGCTTTATATAACAATATGAGTTTTTTTTTAAAAAGAGCTTGTATTTTAAAGAAAAAAGAACATATATTAAAAACTGCTTGAAATGTTTAACAGCTCAATCTATTTGGAATAAATTGAAATGGTGCTCTGTAAAAAAACGGTTACAGCAATTAGGGTTTTGATCAACTATTTTATATTTATGGAATTTGGCTGAAAGGCTAGCTACAGTAAAAACTTTTAAAATCTGAGCTACAAAAGCACAGACCTAAAAACACTGCCTGTGGCTTTAGTTGCTTGGAGTTTGAAATATAACAGCAAAGGAAGGTTAAAGTAATCAGTGATATTATAAATATCACTTAAGCTAAGTGTCGCATATGGTATATTAGCAATAAATGGATTTAATGAAAACTAAGACTGGGGTCTACATCTGTCATCAAACAAATGTACGAAATAATTTATCTGAAAATGAAATGTAATAATTCAAGTGATAATCTATAATAGAGTTATAACAACTCCAAATGGTGAAACTACTGCCAGTATAATACCTTTTGGCAGCTAACATTAACGGAACAGACAATTCCTGTGATTATTGTCTTGAGAGAACAGACTGTATGATATGTCACAATCAAACACACAATCCTTAGATCTGCAGCTCAGAACAGCATGCTTCTACAAGTCATCCTCTAATGCAAAACCAAGTGTGATTTGTCACACTATCCTAGCCACCATTACAACCAAGATGGTCATATGGAATTTTTCAAGCTTCACGGGACAAATATTAGAATGGATAATATCAGTGTGCATTTTAAAGAATAATTCCTAGCTCTTGCCAAGTCATGCTCTCTGTGGTATCTGCCAGAGTGGGAGGGAGGCATGCTCTCAAGGGGCCTGTGTTTCATGGTCATCTCAGGCAGGGGGCTGCAAAGTTCATTAAATGAGACTGATCTTATCTCTCTATTAGTTCTGTTCAAAATAGCCTTGATACGATGAAGGATTTATGTTACCCCCACTTCAAATAAAAAGTGCCGAGGGATGGATTTCATTGCTGCCCTGTGGCACTGTAAAAGCCAGGGCTGCAGTTGTATTATTCATCACTGGTTTGTGTCACACAGAGGATTTATTGCAGGAAGAATCTATCTCCAAGGTAAGTAAGGATTTGTTTCTCATAATACATTTCATCATCTTAATGTCGCAAGAGGTGAGTACCTTCTCTAACTTTAATTCTTATACAAATATATTCAAATAAAGGTCAAGGTGTGAGGCAAGCCAGGGAATGGTGCCCAGTTTAACAGCATTCTGGAAAAGATTAGAAGTATTGACACAGAAAAAATATTTTAGGATGAGGTCCCTTGGCAGAGCACTGGACAAAACAGCAATGGGAGTCTCTGTATATTATAGATTGGTGTGCCAAATGGCAGCTGGGGTTACACACACTCCTTCTACAAAGACTTTCAATTATTATCCATTAGATGGATGATTTTTTTTTAAAAAAAATAGACATCCAAACCTGAGAGTGGACCTCTCTCTGGTATGCTGTGTCAAAATTCTCTCACCTGATTAAGAACATGAGCTGCAGACAGGATCTGTCATCTTCCTTGATCCCACAGCATCAGGCGATCCCAGTCAACAATCATCATTTAGGATCTTAACAAAAGTTTTAACAGACAATAATTTATGCTATTTATCAAGAGCCCTGAATTCAACAATTCACGGGATCAGGTTTCAAATGGGATGGGTGGGGAAAAGCTCATGTACTATAGACAATCCTTGATCAAGAAAGCAAACTACAACTGCTTTAAATGTGGAATATTAAAAGAAAGTCAGTAATAGATGGACAGAGTGATGGATAGCTCAGAAAAGGGTAGTCATTTGAACATGGTCTGCTGTGCTACTCTTGTGTAAGTGCTCATGCACATAAGTAGTCTCACTGAAGTCAATGGGTCTACACCCGAAAGTGCTCACCTCTGTGTGTGGGTCCCACATGCAGGCCCTACATGTTTTTGACCTTTGGGAGGAGAGGACAAAGAAAAGTGAGGCCAACTATAACTGGCATTATAAAAGCATTGATGCTGCTGTCTTAGACTGAATAGTCTCCACTCTCCAGGGATTAACCATAATAGCAGCATTACAGGTATCATTGTACATGAGTCAGCTGCCAGTAGCCTTGCATTATTCCAGGTTTCTTTCACACAGTGCTATTATGTGAGAAAATGTCTCAGGAAAACTAGTTCGTGTTGTGTTTTAGGGCAGTCTGCCAAGAATCATCATGTTCCGATTCTGGCAAATGGGTCAGAGTGATCAATATTTCACAGAAAACAATAGTGTAACAGTGGTGCTGTTAATAGGAAGGACTGGCAAACTTTAGAGTGTTGTGTGATGCTGGTATGCAAATATTTCCTTCTAACATGAATGTTTCAGTGTCTACTCTCTTGATGTATGTAGGTAGCTCCCATTAAAATTAGTCAGAGTCATACTCAAACATGGTCTTATCTTGAAGTTCTTGTGCACAGAAAACTCTCCTTAACCCCCTTGGGATTTACACTGGCCACAGACAGGAAAGAGAACATATACTTCAAATATTATCTTGCCCAAGTCACCTTATCTTTCTAATATTCTGGGACCGACATGGCTACAACACTGCATACTTTCAATTCTGTCAAGTGTGGAAGGCAGAATAGATGTGTGCAAGGGGATAAAACAATCCAGAGTTCTATTCTTTCATTGATGTCTGTAGACAGTGCTACACTGAACCATGCTACTCTTATCTATGTACTCGATGATTCTAGGGTCTAAATGAAAAATTGTGCTTATCCAAAATACACACACAAAACACATCTTTTTAACTACAGAGATACACTGCAACATAGATACACATTTGGGTTTCTAAGCCAACCTCCCATTAAATCCCCAAAATAACATTTAGTATTGTGGTTTCAGGAAGACCCCAATACTCTTTATGTTCTGAATACCATTAGGGGATAGGCTGTGCAATGCAATTGCCCTATAATGATGGAAGTCCAGGTACTAGTGATTGTAAAGGGGTCTTATCTTATTTTGTTTAAAGTCATACTGTTTGAAAAGTATATTCCTCATAGCTTCTAGCCATTCGACTCATGTTGGACAAATCCTGATCATACTCTGCAGCTCCTCAGCATGCTGCTAGCCAAAGCTCCATAGCTAGCCACACTTTCCTTTCTCATGAAGCTTCCCCAAAATCAAACCAACTCTGTGTTCTTATATTTTGGCCCCACAATGTAATGACTGACAGAGCTGTCTGGACAATGGATTTTTCATGCCACAAAAAAACTGAGATTTCAAGATTGTATTTCATCCCAATTCAGGACAAAACATCATAATTGTTTGTGAACCGACATACTCCAAAAAATTTTGTTTGGACTCAATTCACTGAATATTGAAAAATTTGAAATGTTTTGTTTCAATTGTGATATGTTTTTTATTATCATTAAAATATAATACATTTCAAAATGAGAAGTCATTTCAAAATGAAAAATCAAAATGTTCTGTTCTGAAAATGTTGAAACAGCATATTAAGACATCTTTAAAGTGTTTATTTCAAAACATTTTTTAAAAGTGAAAATTTTGTCAAAAAATCAACACATTCCCATGGAGTTACTCGATTCCAAGTAATCATCATTTTGCAACATAAAAATATTCCCTTGGAAAATTTTCAACTCGCTCCAATTACTATGCACCCCAGAATTTACAGATAAAACTCTCGATATGTCTGCAAACATTGGTATATTTCCTTAAACCCACAAAATTGTTGCAGCTTTCCCAACACTAATTTTAATGGACAAAGTCTGAAAATATTTATTATACAATTTTTTCCCCCTTAAATAGGGAACATTTTCTGCTTTATCCTTGCAACTACTTTTCTTCCCGCATACAGATTTTTGTCCAGGATCTGAAAACAAAACAGATTTAGAACGGTAATGGAAACTGTTATTTCAGATCTCTTAATACAATAATTCTTTGCATAGCGATAGGATGTAAAACGAATCCTCAAACACTCATCTGAGATAAGAGTTGCCACCCCTATTTTGCAAATGAGGAAGTCAATGGCAGAGCAAATAATAAAAATGGAGGGGATCCTAATTACCTGTCTTATTCTCTAATCTCTAAACAGATATTTTAAAGTCAAATGTCAACAATGACATTATATATATATACACACACACCAGACCTCTGTGCTGTGCAATTTCTGTATTTATTCAGCATATCTATATTATGAAGTGCACTTGCTAAGCAAACTATATGTAAGGAAATATGAATACACAACTGGATTTTTATAGCAGGAGATGAATAATACCTAGAAACCTTAAGTAAAATGAAATGGCAGTAGCTATCTGGATAGGACAAATATAGAAAGATTTATTACAGCAAGGAGAAAAAAGCAGATAGTGTGCAGTACTGGTGATGACTGTAGATACTTTTGGTACACTCTGTACTGGTCTGCAAGGAACCAAAAAACCTAAATATATCATTACAATAAATTCCTACAGGATCTCTTCCTTTGTGTAGCCTTCTCTCAGTGTCTGAGACATGAACACTTATAGATCTTATCAGAATCATTGGTTTTTATTTTTCTCCTATTATTTATATCATTATATTATTTAAATTGTCTCTGATGTCTCTGTTGCAGAATTCTCCCTCTTTGACCATCTCCTCAACATTGCCATCAGTCCCCTCTATCATGCCCAGTCACTTGGCCTTTCTGTGACTTCTAGGGCCTCTGTGTTAATGATTTCCTATCTGCTTTCAGCCCTCTTTTCCCTATCCTCTCTTCCCCTTCTTCATCATGGTAGCTGATACTCTCCATTCATCACTCTGCACCACCCTTGACTCTTTTGTCCCTCTGTCCCATCTCAAGGTCAATCCTGCCAACTCCCAGCCCTGGCTCACTCCTAACTTCGGTTTGCTCTTGCTCTAGTGCTACAGAGCATCTGTGTTGGAAATCCTATGATCAGGCCGACTTCCTCTGTTACCAACTTATTTTCTGCTCTTTTAGTTCAGAACTCTAGTTCTCCAATTTAGTTGAATCTCACGCCCACAATCCCAGCTACCTTTTCACCACCTTTTACTCGTTCCTTAAGCCTTCCCCTCCCCATCTCCACTTCTCTTTCTGCACAGGAGATTGATGACTTCTTCCAAGAGAAAACTGACAAAATATAATGTAACCTTCCCCCTCTCCTTAGCTCACCTTCCCTTTCCCCGTAGAGTTCTCTCCTGCTTTTCCCTTATCACAGGCACAGAAATTTGTCATCTGCTCTCCTCCTCTAAGCAATCCACTTGCCCCAGTGACCCCATCCCAGCTTCAGATCTCCCTCGTACCCACTCTCAACTCCTCCCTTACTCTTTTCTTTAACCTCTCACTCTCCTCTGGTTCTTCCCACTCACAATACAAGCATGCTCTGGTCTCTCAGCTTAAAACGAAGCAAACAAAAAACTTTATCCCACTTGCCTCTGCAACTACAACCCCATCTCCCTTCTCCCTTTCCTTGCTAAACTCACTGAATGCCCTGTCTATAATTGCTGTCTCAAGTTTATCTCCTCCAATTCTATCTTAGACCTTCTCCAATCCAGCTCCTGCCCCCAACATTCAACTGAAACCACTCTCATCAAAGTCTCTAACAACTTCTTCCAATCTAAAACTCAGAACAAGTATTCCATCTTCATCCTCCTTGACCAGTCAGCCTCCTTTGACACAATTGATCTTGTTCCTCTTCTCAAAATGTTGTCCTCCCTTGGCTTTTGTTACTCTGTCCTCTACTGTTTCTCCTTCCACCTTCATAATCACTCTTTCAGCGTGTCCTTTGGACCCTCCTCATCTATCCTCCAATTTTCTATGAGGGTTCTGGTTCCTTTCTCTTCTCCTTCTACAACTTTTCTTTGGGCAATCTCATCTGCAAACTAAAATTCCGATACTATCTCTATTCTGAGGCATCACAGATCTGCTTCTGTATTTCAGATCTGTCTCCGTCTATTCAAACTGTAGTCTCAGCCTGCATGTGACATCTCCTTATGGATGTCTAGTCATTGTCTCAAGATAAACATGGCTAAAACATTGCTTCTAATCTCTCATACGCTCTCTCTCTCTCTCCCCCTTTTCTTGATCACAGTGGGCAATACCATCATCCTGCCTGTCACTCAGGCCCGTAATCTAGGCATCATCTTCAACTCAGACCTCTCTCTAGGTCCTTACATCCAGGCTACGTCTAAATCTTGCCTGTTCTCTAAGATACAGCCATACCTATCCATCCACAGAGCTAAAACTCTTGTCCAAGCTCTCCTCCCACATCTCAGTCATTGCAACACCCTCCTCTCTGACTTTGACAAGTGAAATGTTGCCCTGATCATACCTATTTAGAATACTGCTTTAAAGATCATTCCTAGCCCATTACTTTGGCCAGAGAACTTTTGTTTTTAAATCCCCACACTGGCTGCACCATCTCTATTGTACCAAATATAAGCTGCTTGTATCTATTGTCAGGACAGGGGAGGGATAGCTCAGTGGTTTGAGCATTGGCCTGCTAAACCCAGGGTTATGAGTTCAATCCTTGAGGGGGCCATTTAGAGATCTGGGGCAAAAATCTGTCTGGGGATTGGTCCTGCTTTGATCAGGGAGTTGGACTAGATGACCTCCTGAGGTCCCTTCCAACCCTGTTATTCTATGATTCTATGATTGACCCTCCACAGTCAGTCCCCATCCTAGCTATCATTTCCCTGTGATATTCTGAAACCTGGAGGGCAGAGGAGCTAGCAGGACTATAGCCTCAGCCAAGGCACCACCCTTAGGAACCATGATTGGAGGATTGCCTGGCTCCACCAATTGCTCCACTCATGCTATTTAAGCCAGGAGGCAGCACAGGAAGTTGTCTGAGCAACTAGATAATTCACTGCTGCTACTTTGTGCATTGTTGGGTGCAGAATGTAGAAAATCCTGTGGCTCTGACTCTCAGCTTCAATTCCTGACTCTGATTCTGGCTTGACCTCTGGTGTTGGTAATTGGCAGTTGACTCTTGTCCAGACACTCAACTCCATTTCCCAACCTGGATGCCTGCTCCGCCCACTATAGCAGACTTCTGGTCTGACCACTAGGCAAGACTACCTACATCCCAGTACCCTATACTCCCATTCAATATTGAGCTATCAATGCTGACCTCCAGTTGGGGGACCTCATCCTCCTTTGCCACTCGTTAAATTTTCAAATGCCCATGTTGTCCTTCACGCTTGGGAAAAGCTCTCTGTAAACATCTGCAGAGCCACCTGATTATGCACATTCCAATCCCTCCTTAAACTCTATTTTGCCAAGACACCTGCCAAAAAAATTGACAACAGCTAAGCCGCTGGTGTACAGAGACCACAGCCTAACACACTCACCAATAGTGTCTCATTGTTTCCTTGCACTACCCTTCTGTCTGTCTCTGTCTATTGTCTCATATCTTATGCTTAGACTGCCATTCCCTGAGGGCAGCTAACATCTTTTTGTTCTGTGTTTGTACAGCACCTAGCACAGTCCAAGACTAGGTCTCCAAGATACTATGGTAATACAAATAATAATGAAAGAAAAATAATAGGCCTTTTTCCTGTAACAACACTTAGGAAGTTGTGGCCTTGCTAGGGAGAAGACAGTCACCTGAAGATAGCAAGAAAAGCATGAGGTATTGCAGGGCCCAGTGGCCTCAGAAGCACCGGATTTGTAATACCATCCATGAAACATACATAAATTAAATCTTGCTTGGGTTTAGCCATTTCCCAATTCTGGCAGAAAACAACTTGTCATTTATACTGTTATAAGGAAAAGCAGAATCTGGACCACTCTTGCCCCCAATAGTGCTTAATATCTGATGCCTCAGATGCGGGCAATCACCCATCAATTGCCCTAGACCAGAGGTTCTCAAACTGTGGTCCACAGACCACCGGTGGTCTGCGAACTCCATTCAGGTGGTCCATGGATAGTTTCCCCTAAGGTGCATGCCTGGGCAGCCGCACACAAGAAAATGAAGAGCCATCCACCTAATTAGTGGAGCCGTGCAGGCGTGGCTCCACTAATTAGATGCCTGGACCCTGGAGAAGACGCACTGTAAGGTGAGGTGGTGGCCTTGGAGGAAATAGCAGGTAAGTGTGGGGGCCAGTGGGATGAGAGGACAGGGTAGGGGAAATTTGGGACATGTAGGGCTGCAGCAGCCAGAGAAAAAGGTGACTTTCCTTAGCTCCAGAGCAGCTCCAAGGCTGCTGGGGAGAGATGGCCCTCCTTTCCAGCCTCAGCTCTGTGGCTCCTGCGACGGGAGAGAGAACTCCCTCCTTCCCAGCCCCAGCTTGGGGGCTGCCCCAGCAGGGGAGAGAGGGCACGTCCATCTCATTAGAAAAGTAAGACTACTGATATTAAAATATGAGTTGTGTGCCTTCATTTGTAGAACAAAAAAACTCGTTAATTATTAGTAAGCTTTTTTTATATAGTGCTTTTATGCAAAGCGCTTTACAACAGTTAGCTAATGGTACAAACAACATTTGGAAAGATCATTAAGTGGTCTTCCAAGACCCTCAGCAATTTTCAAATGATCCGCAGGAAAAAAAAAGTTTTAGAACCACTGCCCTAGACAACAGTACTCTGATTTATACATGGAGGGAAAATACCTTTGTGACCCCTGCAAGTGACTATACTTATACTAAAACATAATAGATTTTAAAACATTGTAAAATATTGAGTTGTATCAACTTTCTATCTCTGCTAGCAAAGCCCCTTTGTATCTACTCTTTTCTAATATAGGAACTTAAGTTCCAATTCCTTATATGGAAAGGTATTTTTCTGCTGATGGTAACTATGTTTCATAAAATCAGTGAGTTCCAGCCTCTAGCTATTGATCTTCCACTTACAGAAAAGTCAAGGTGTCACTATTTAACTCATCTTGTATTCCACTTCTTAGTCCCAATAACATTACTAGTGTTTCCAAATAGCACTGTCAGTAACATGGTTTTCCTACCCTGAGAGGTATACCTTTGCAAATTAAATCTAAAAATAATTAATGCACTCTAATATGATTAAATCTAAAAATAAGCAATCATATTAATCCTGTGTAGGAAAAACCCCTTCTAAAGTCATTCCAGCTATTTCTTTCATTGGGGAGCAGTCAGTTTTGGTTCAGCTTGTTTTCAGCCAGGGCTATGTCAAAAATGATTGCTTATGAGTGAGTTTCTCATTGTTGTCCTTTGGAAGGATTGTCACCAGAGGCTTAAATTAATCTCTTTCAGTCAGAACTATTGCAGTTATGGCAGGCCAGCTCAGGTCAGTCCTAACTCCTGAGATTTACAAGAGGGCCATTTGGAGCTCTTTACATACTTTAACAAAACATTACTGTGTACACTTTGTATTACATGCAGAGATCCTGAGTTCAAGCTATGTTCAGTGCCCACTTCAAAGTCAGCATCTCACTTCTCCCCTATTCTCACTTCTCCCCTCTCCTTTATCTGAGAAGTTCTTTTATGTTTACTGTGTTAAACAAGAATTTTTTTAAATGGAAATAGATTTTTTATGGAACACAGGCCCAATTTGTCTTTGCTGGCATAAAGGGAAAAGAGGGCAGGTTTAATGTCCCCCTGCTGAGTGAATAGAATTGACTCAGCAACTAAAAACCCATGCCCAGCCCATGCCAGCCAATTCAGGCTTGCAGGGCTCGGGCTACAGGGCTGTTTCATTGCTGTGTAGACTCCCAGGCTTAGCCTGGAGCCAAGCTCTAGGTCTATGTAGAGTGGGAGGGCCCCGGAGCTCGGGCTCCAGCCCAAGCCCAGAAGTCTACTATACAGCAATGAAACAGCCCTGCAGACCAAGTCCTGTGAGCCAGAGTCGGCTGGCATGCACCAGCCGCAATTTTTTCTTTGCTGTGTAGACATACCCATAGAGGGCTTCTCAGGTAGATGCAGATCCACTCCTTGTAGAAGCCCCTGGCACTGGGGCAGCATTCTGTGACAGGCCAGAGGTGGTGTAACCAGGGCATCCCATTGTGCAGCTGAATTCAGATACATGTGCATGTGAAGGACCAAGCAAAAAAGAGAAGTCAATCATTTTGGAAGGTTTGGGACAGGAATCCTATAAGCATGTGTGTTAATTGAGGCAAACAGTAAAAGCACTGGAGTTTGAAACAGATAGGAAGATTCAGTTTTCAAAAACTACTGCACATGCATGTGCTAAAGTTTTCAAAGCTCTGGTGCTAAGAAGGGTTGTGAATAACCCTTTTATAGGGCCAGACTGTGTCCTGCATAGGTCGTGCTCCACAGCTGCAATGCCCAGGCAGCACTGAGCCAGATTCTAGGTTTGTCTAGCTACAGGAATGGCGAAAAAAGCCTAACCACAAATTTGAACATACAATAAATAGCTTGAGAAGACTGACAGGCTAGGCCAGTTCTTATTTTACCTGAACAAGTGAACCCATCTCAAAATGACTCATACACACAGAAAAGTGTCATGATCCATATGTAGCATATAGCACATTAACTGCACTTCAGACTCCAGACTGTTCTAAAATTCCTCCCAGTATTTCTGCACAGAACATCAGGTGACCTAACAGCAAAGACTAATGCAGATCCTCTCCTTTTGAAAGATTACAAGGTGTTATTTCAACAAATAGTTTGGTTCCTTTAATGGTTAAGAACAAAAAAAATCACCATTTACATCAGGAGTACAGGGACATTCAATAAAACGGACAGGCAGGACAGTTATAACCGATAAAGGGAAATATTTTTTCTCTGAGTCACATTTAGCCTTTGGAACTCATTGCCACAAGGTATAATTGAGATCAATAGCTCAGCAGGATTCAAATAATGAATGGACAATAAGAACATCCACAGCTATATTAATCAGGAATTTATAAGAATAAGGAAGGACTATAAACCCTTATGTTTCAGGCTATAAGCCCACATCTGACTGAGGAAGTTAGGAAATAATGTCCCCTATGGAAAAATTACTCCTAATTGCTTGCTTACAGACTCTTGCTCTCCTCCTCCCCCTCCCTCTCCCCAGCCTTTTTTTTTTTTTTTTTTTTAAGAACCTGATACTGGTCATTCTCAGAAACAGAATACTGGACTAGAAGGATGATTAGTCTGATCCAAATTGGTAAATGCTGTAATATATTCCTACATTTGTAACATTCTGCTCTGTTTAGAGAAAAGGAAGGATACTCACTTGCCTTTAAAACTAGAAAGAAGTAAGTTTTTTCATTGACACATTAAAGCATAAAACAAAAAAAGAAATAAGGAGATTTTCAAAAGCAACCAATATATTTGTGGGCTAACTTTTGATCAAGAAATAACAGAGCCCACATTTTTCTTGCAGCATCCAATTGTACCTGCAATTAATCCCAAATACAAATGCCAGCACATGTATACCTATCAGATTTACTTGCTCAACATGTCAACTTCAGAAAAGAGACAACTATAGTGAAGTTCTGAAAATCAGACTCAAAATGAAGACCCCAATAATTCAGGGGAAATGGGTTGGCAAATAAGGGGGTTTTCAAACTCAGAAACCCAAGAAGAACTCAAACAAAGTCACAGCAAAATCTCAAAAAGAAAATAAAACAATCCCTTCAAATAGGCTATTTTTGTTCTGAGCTCCTAGTCTCTTTGTAGTATGTCTCACATTTTCTCATAAAAAAACTGAATCGCTAAATAGAATTATATAAACATTATGAGCTCCCAGCTTTGCTTTTCGTATCATGCCTGGCAGGTGAATGGCAGCAATTTCTTCAAGCTTTTCCAAGCAAGCCTAGAGGGACTATTTTACTAGCTCTCTGCAGCTCTGATTAAAATAAATTACAAATAATTGCTACAAATTCACACAAGGCATAGGAAACTAAAAAATTAAATGTTGTGGAAGATGGTTGTAATGATATTTTCATGCAAAACCACATCATTTGGAAAGCAGGATGTAAAAGTATAATCTAAAACCCGTTCCATGCTTAATGACGACTACAAAGAGATATTTTTGGAAATAATGACATTTTCTAGCTGTAACATGTGGCACAGAGGCATTGCTATTAACCCGTTAAAAGTCCCGTTGAGAGAGAGAGAGAGAGATTGTTATTATCTTATAAAATTTGTCCCCAAATTTATTTCTCAAGCTGATGTTGAATGTAAACTGCCATGAAGGTACAAGATGACTATCAGAAAGAAATGTAATAAAATAAATAAAATATATTCAATTAAGATTTTGTTTTGATTTTTTTTTAATTAATTCATGGGCTTTTGCAATTTTGCATCCTGTATAATTTCTAACCTTCCCCATTTCTGAGTAAAATGAGGGTAAATGCTGTACTGATTACTGGAAAAACCAATAGAACTCTATCCCTTCAATACTTTGGTAGTGGCCTACTGTAGCCATTTTATGGTCTCTAGTACAAGTTCAACAATAACTCAACTTCAGAATGAATAAACTGCTGTCTCATTCCCCCATGCCGTTATTGGTGGTCAGTGGAGTTTCTCATTCTCTCTTTGTCTCAGGCTATGTCTATACTAGAAAGGCTTTGCTGATACAGCTATAGGCCATGTCTACACTGGCGAGTTTACAGCAGCACTGCTGTAACAATGGAGCTGAGCCACTGTAAGATCGCACGCGTAGCTGCTCTTTGCTGACAGAAGAGAGCTTTCCCAACCACACAATAAAACTACCCTCAACGAAGCTCTCCCATCGACATAGCACAATGCACACTACCACTTATGCCGCCGAAACGTGAGTCACTCAGGAGTGCGTGTTTTTCACACTCCTGAGCAAATAAGTTTGGCCAACATAAGTGGGTAGTGTAGATATGGCCATACTGGGACAGCTGTATCAGCAGAGCCTCCAGTAGAGGTGCAGCTTATATACCATCATAAGGCAGTCTTTTGACGGTATAGTTAAACTACCTTCCCAGATGACATAAGATATAATGGAAAAAAATTCTCTTTTGCCAATATAGTTGTGTTTACACAAGGGTTGTTTGGTGGTTGTTGGGTTTTTGGGTTTTTTTTTTTTTGTGCATGTGCTGGCATAGATATGTCAATCGGGGTGCAGATTTTTCCACACTCCTAAGCAATATAGCTATACTGGCAAAACTTTGTAATGTAGACCTGGCCTCAGGTGGGTTTTTGCTCATGCAGGTAACCCATGCTGCTGCATATGATACCAAGGCCACACCCATACAGCTATTTTTAGTACATTAGCTCAAGCAGAGCTAGAATGTATCTGTGTACCCTCCCAGCTGCTGTACAGACTTATCCTACTGGCAGAGCCAATGCCAACCCCACAATGCTGCAGGAATACCCCTAAAAGAACCCTCCTAGTCTCTATAAGCACATGAATGTGCCACTTGTAATAGTTGGCCAAGCTTGCGAGCCCCTGCACTGAACTTGATGGAATTTGTCTGTCGTGCCATAACTTCTGAATGCCACATCTGATCTATTCCAAAATTTCAGGGAATGTTCTAGACATCAATGGCCAGAACCCTCTTGATTTGAAGGGAAATCAGAATGCCAAAAGAGGGAAAAGGGGGACATGTAGACCTCCTGTCATCTCTTGATGGCACCCATTAACCCCTTGCAGCATAACATTTCTCCTCATCTCTCAGGAGAATTTAACATGTTGGCACACTGAGGTTATGTGTACACTTAAAACACTGCTGCAGCTGAGCCACTGTACTGTAGCACTTCTGTGTAAACACTCCCTACAGTGACGGGAGGGGCTCTCCCATTGCTGTAGGTAATCTACCTCCCTGATTAATTCTTCCATCAACCTAGCACTGTCTACATTGAGGGATAAGTTGGCTTAGGCAAGTTGTTCGGAGTGTGGCTTTTTCACATAGCTGAGAGACATAGCTATGCCAATGTAACTTATCAGTGTAGACCTGCCTTGAAAAACTTAAGAGAAATAATTACTCTCCCTGCTGGGGCGCAAAGGGGCAGATTCTTAGCCAGCAGGGGCAGCCAGAGGGAGAAGAGAGAGAAGGTTTCATTCATTCCATCTTCCTTCCTAATGTCCTGCCTCCTCAGCCTGCTCCAAGTGAGAAGAAAGATGGCATTAGCCATCCACCCCTTCTTTCCAATCTGGGAGTAAGAAAGACAGTCTAGGGTGAGGGAAGAAGAAACACAGGGCTTCCCTGGCATGTTGCATGGAGGATCAGAGCAGAAATGGGGAGAGAGCAATAGAAGAAAATAGAGCCCTAGACATGGTCAGGAAAATGTGGTATATTGATGGGGGCAGTGGGGGAGGAGAGGCACCCAGCACCCTTGATGTGGTGTAGACTAGAGAATGGGGGACCCTGGCATGGGCATACATGGGATTGGAGGAAAATCAGAATCCCTGACATGCTGGGAGAATGAAGGACCCTGGTGTGGGGGGGAGAAGGGAATGGAGAGGAACAGAGCCTCTGGTATGGCACAGAGAATGGGGGACCCTGCTGTGCAGAGATACACAGAACCATTAATGAAGAAAACTGAGGGACCCTGGTGCGGGACGTTGGTATGGGGAAGGGAGGCGCACAGAGTCACTGGCATATGGAAAAGAATTGGGGACTCTGGTATGGGAGGAAAGAGACTAGAGGGCACACAGAGACCCTGGCAGGGTGGAGACTGGGAGGAGTTCCAGCAAGTCCCTGAAATAGATGAGGATGGGAGGATGGAACACAGAGAACATGTTGGGAGCATGAAGGGATGCCAGGAGCATGGCCAGCAGAAGCAACAAAGCATGTAATCCTCTAATATATGTTGTGATTTAGAGCATGATTATGTTAACAAAACAGTAAAGACTATGCAAAAATGGCATCATCTTATTCTACGGGGCCTATCCAGGAAGGCACTTATTTACATATGTAACTTTAAGCATGGGTACATGATCTAATACCTTCCATATTCAGGGCCCAGATGTGTTGCCAAGTTTAGGGTGACCAGATGTCCCTATTTTATAGGGTCAGTCTCGATTTTGGGATCTTTTTCTTATATAGGCTCCTATTACCCCCTACCTCACCCCCTGTCCTGATTTTTCACATTTGCTCTCTGGTCATCCTAGCCAAGTTATATTTGTTTTATTTTGTTGATCCAGGCCACAATGCTCTCATTGATGATTGCACTTAATCACATGCCTGGGCCTGCATAGCCCCACTGATGTTAATGGTGCTTTGGGTAGGCACAGAGGTATGCCCTCATAAAGACAATTGCAGGATCAGGGACTACAACAAGGAACACTTCATGAGGCTCGCCCTGAAGAGCTACCTCAATTCATTCCATCAGGCTGGGGGAAGGTTTTAACTCACCTCAGTTGTTATCGTTCCCTGGTAGTGGGGTGGCCACCTGCTCCTGCCCTGAAGGGCTTGAAATCAGCCCTGGGAGAGGGCTGAAGCTGCCAGAAGACTGCTGCTAGGAAAAGCAGCAAGCCTCGGCTGATTGGGGAACCAGCCATAGATGTGGCCATGCCCCCCAGGGCCCAACCAGCCCTTATAAGAGGGCAGTGGGCCGGAAGCACACAGAGTCTTTCACTCTCTCGATGTGGAGAAGGATGAGCCTGGCTGCTAGGAACTAAGCAGGGTACTGAGACTGGAGCAGGGCTGGGGGAAGGCCAGAGGAGCACCAGCCTAGAAACCCCGCAGGCTGCAGGCCTTGTTAAAGGCCAAAGAAAAGTACTGTGGGGCAGGGCTGGGGGAAGGCTAGAGAAACAGGGGAGCTCTGGCCTAGAACCCGCGCCCCAGGCTGCAGGCCTTGTTAAAGGGTTGCAGAGGGCAGCCCAAGGGTAGGCAGAGGCAGCAGGTCTAAACCCCCCTTGCTGGTGATGAGTGGCATTTATACTGCAGTCTGCCCCAGTGAACGGGGACTAGGTCGAGACTGGCAGTGGCCATAGACTGAGGCAAGGTGGGGATAGAGGGCAGGGCAACCTGGGGGGCGGGTCAAGTGGGGCAATTTGCCCTGGGCCCCACAGGGGCCCTTATGAGAGTTTTTCAGGGCCGCTGGAGCAGGGTCCTTCACTGGCACCCCAGCACTACAGCAGCAGTGCTATTCTCTTTATTCCTCTAGTCCAGTAGCATAGCTGGTGGCATTCAGCGGAAGCAGCTGCTTCCATTCAGGCCAGCAGGCGCAGAAGCGACGGCTGCTGGCCGCACGGCCAGAGGAGCTGCGGGGTGGCAGCAGCAGCCCTGCACGGAAGCAGCACCTGCCAGCCGCGCTGCCCACTGCACAGCTGTAGGAGCCACGGGGTGGCAGGCCAGCTTGGAAGCCGTGCCTGCCAGCCCGTGCTGCCCACCAAATGGCTGGAGGAGCCGCAGGGCGGTAGGCTGGCGCTGAAGCCGCGCCTGCCAGCCCGCGCTGCCCGCTGCATGGCCAGAGGAGCCGCGGGGCAGCAGGCTGGCTCGGAAGCCACGTCTGCTGGCCCGCACTGCCCACCGCATGGCCAGAGGAGCCGCAGGGTGGTAGGCCGGCGCGGAAGCGCAGGAGGAAAGGTGAGTGGGGGAGGGGTCTGGTCTGGGGGCGTGGCCAGAGGGGGAGCCAAGGGGGGGGCACCTTTTTTATGTTTTGTGCTCCCCCTAAGCTGAAAACCTGGCTACGGCACTGCTCTCGTGGAGGTGGAGTACATGCAGCGCTGTAGCCAGGGAGATACACTGCTGTATGTGCCTTGCCAGTGTGGACGGGGAGTGAGTTACAGCGCTGTAAAGCCACCACCAGCGCTGTAACTCTTAAGTGTAGCCAAGGCCATAGCCCTCAAGAACAGAAACAGCCCTAGCCCAAAACTTTACCAAGGACACCGCTGACCAGAAAGGCGAACCCTTAACCCTTCTTTTGTGCACTTGCTTTGCCATACAAAAGGAAGCTCTGAAAGGAATAATAACTGTACTGAAAGTGCTTTAACCCACAAGATACCCTTAACGATTGAGTATGGTTACTGCCTGACACCCTTAACTCTTCCTCCGGGGTTACAGGGTGAAACTCTCCAAATGTGCAAGTCATTAACATCCTTTGTTACAATATTACAAAATGTATCAATATCAACTACAATCAGTGGAAATAAAGTGGAATGAAAAACTAAGCTATTAAGAGTGCTGTTAATTTAACTGTAAAGTCTTTCGCATGTGGAACTTTGGGGGACATTTCTGTTATCTTTGTATAAATAATTAAATAATAAAATAAAGATGTGCTTGCCTACATCTTGTGGAAGTGTAAAGATACTATGAAAACATACTTGCCAGAAATGGGTTTACTCATTATTGCAGGTGTTAAGATGAACTGGTAATTAGCCTGCTGGCAATTTACTTTCAGAGAAACCTTGGAAAAATCTTACAAATGTCAGTTACTTTTACATTACCTCTTTAACTTACATGCAAAAAGTCTTCATCATTATGCTAAACTGAGTGCAATAACTGTATCCTGAATTGTGTGCTGAAAGGTCACAACCACAATTATATGGAGGTGAAAGATATTTTACCAAAGGCACTTTAAGGTGAACAATTAGGAATTGTAATAACTATAGTACAGCATATACCTCAAGTGCCACTTTCTGAATGAAGAAGTAGGAGCATGATTCATTCCCATTAAGTTCTTCTTTTGCCTCCACAGTAAAAAAAACTGCATGTGAATTCAATATCGTAAAGATCTAAAGCATGCTGCAGTAGCACAATATTCCAGACAGCAAAATAGAAAAGGACTGGTAACTGGTCATTTGGGTTTTCTTCTTTACAGAAAATGAATAGTCAATATGTGCGCTTTGAAGTGTTTGGATGTGAAACTGAGGAACTAACAGACTTCTGGGAAAAGACAATTGAAAAACAAACTAAGCATCTGCAAATTGAAAAAGAACGTCAACAGAGAAGTGCTCTGCCAAAGTAAGGATGGGGGGAGAAGGGGTGCTTGTTTCTGTGGGTTGATACTGTAATCCTTTAAAAAAGTAATAAATAAATTTACTGCACGCAATAGATCCCAGAATGACCACCCAGGTAATTGGGGTTCTCTGTGTAATATACAACAACAAAGCTTCATGCGCTGCCCCTCCTCCTGTGTGCCTCAGCCATGACCTCAATGGCTGATCTCAAAAAGATAAGAGAGGGTAGATCATTCTTGGTCTGCTCAAGTTGCTAATGCTACCTTTACCCCTCACTGTCTGGTGCTGTGTGGAGCCTCAGCTCAACCACAGCGGAGAATTTGGCCTTAGATCATTTAGCCTTTCTAGCCTTCTGTTCCCTAGGAAAAAATATGTGTTCTTAACTCAGAGTAACTAATGTAACTAACACAAGGTAAATCCCTAATTAAAACAAGACAGCTGTAGTTTCAACATGTGCCAGCAGGCCAAGGCAAACCCTAAGCTCCCCTCTAGTCTTTAGCTCAGCCTGCTAACCTGTGAAAACTATAAACTGCCTTGTCTTCAGAGGATCTTAGATTGTGCTGGTTACCCTGAGGTAAGAATACATCTTTTTTTTTTTTTTCCCCAGTGAAGATGCACCTTTTCACATAAGCTGGTCCCAAATCAAAATTCATCCACCCTTTTCCTTCCCCCCCCCCCAAAACAAAAGGTTAAAATCCACAGAGAAGAGGAAGGAAGGATGGTGTTGCAGTTAGTGCCCCGGCCTAGGACGTGTGAGAGCTGAGCTGAGTTCAGTTCCTGGGTCTGCCTTAGATTTACACTGTAACCTTGGGCAAGTCCCTTAATTTCTCCATCCTCAGCTCCCCACGTGTATAATTTCTCATGTCTTTTGTCTGTCTTGTCTATTCACTCTGGGCCAGGAACTGTCTTACTATGAATTTGTGCAGTGCCTAGTATAGTGCCTTGATCCTTATTGGGGCCTCTAGGTACTACTGCACTACAAATAAACTCCCACCACTCACCAAACCTATCTGGTCAACAAGTAAGAAGCATTGCTTCTGGTAACAATCTTGTAGATTTAACTGTACAGAGACCCTCTAGTGCTTTCAATCTAGTAGTGCTAAAGGAAACCAAGAAAGTACTGTAAGAGGTTGTCCAGCAGGTGGCAGCAGCCAATCTTGAGAAATAAGGGATGACCTACAAAGTAGATTTGTCAAGCCAGGAGAGATGAAAACTAGAGATGGCTGAGCCCCAAAACTCAGGTTAAGTTTCTTCATCATGTTAACACTATTATGCTAGAAGACACTACCAGCAGGATTTGGTAGATCTCCCACTGTTGCTACTGCTGGCAGAGCAGTACCAATGGTGGGAAATGTTAGGAAGATGAGTTTGGTGGTATCTCTCAAAGCCCGGAGATGTGCAAGACTGGAGTCTTTTTGGTGATACCGGTGTTTGTTTCCTGTCTTAGACTCAGAACTGAATGGAAGGAGAGGTTGGAAAAACGGATACAAATGATGAAGACTCAAAATGAAGAGCCAGCTAGTTGAAGGCTTCTTACACATTTGGGAAAAGAAGGAAAAATGTTTTGCAGAAGAAAACCATAGTGTATTGCAAACACTCAATTTATTTTTATTGATAAGCTTCAACGAGATTTATTTTACAGTACCATCATCATGTAGGGAGCTCATATGTGAAACCTCTATTACTGCTTATGAGACCTATTATCTATGTGGACCCCTCGGAGAAAATAAATGTGCATGGATCCTAAATTGTGGTTCCCTGATCCAGACAACTGTCTGGAAAAGGAATTTAGTATCATTTTAACTAAATGCTCATTGAAATAATCTCCTGTGTATTTTATTAAATACTCCTTGGGTTTCTATACATCCTGATATTATAGAGCAATTTAATGTTGTGGTTTTTCTTTGAAATTGTTTAAAATACATTTTTGTGTGTTTGACTACTATGAAACCACAAATATACACAGAGAACAAATACACTTAAAAGTTATTCATTTATTACTAATACATTTTGGGAGTAGGTCCACTTCCTCCTCCTTATAAGACAGATTGTTTCAAACAGTATCCGTCTAACCCCTACCACCAATATGCAATAGCCTTTACTAAAATGGAAGAGTTTCAATGAAGTAATGCTATCAAGTTGCTTCTTTTTTAGTGACTGTTTCATTGCCACAGGAGTAATGCACGGCAAAATGGATTCTTTTAAAACACAGTAAAAATCCCTTTCCCTCAATTGCTCAGCTGTCAGTTTCTTGCAATGACATCATTTGACTAGTTCTCCAGTCTCCATATAGTTCCAGGGTAGACAAGATTTTAATTACCAAGAAGGAGGGAGGCGTAGAGGGGAAATCAGTAAAAGTAAGATTCTGGTTTTTAAATAGCTTAGGTAAACTGTTATCATAAAGCATGTTTAAAATATTATATTTTCCTTTGTACATCACATTTCAAATATGCCACGTTGGCGAGACCTGAGGGCAAAAAACAAATCTGGCATCTGATAGGAGTTGTGCACATGGAAATGACAGGCTGATTGGGAGCCTGAAAAAAGCAGTTCAAACATAAAAACTGCCTTGGAACACATGCTCAGAAATCAAGTCATCAGAACTTTTGAAAAGAATTTCCCTGTGGGCTGAAACTGTCTAAAATGTGCTATGCTCCATTTCTTCAATATGGTTTTCTTACATTGCTTTCAAAGTGACATAAGCTAAACTGGAAAGGCACTCTTATTCCACATCTACATAGGGAGTTATAACAGTAGAACTATGACCATATAATTATACCCGTAAATTTCCCCATGTAGACAAACCTCAAGGGAGTTAGGTACACAGCTCCCATTAAGTTTCAGTAGGAGTTAGTACCTTTGAAAATCCCAGGCAACTCAATTTTCTCCTCCCTTGCCTGTGCTCAGCACCTACTAAACCCAAGACCAAATTCTGCTCTCAGGGTTGCACTGGATTTTACACTGATGTAGCAGAGATCAAAAATGGAACCCAAGGGTCAAAGGTTATGGCTGCACTACAGTTTAAGTCAACATAAATTATGTCATTCAGGAGTGTTAATTAGCCACTCCCCTGAGCAACATAATTTATGCCCATTTAAATGCCAGTGTGAACAGAGCTATGTCAGTGGAAGAGAGCTCTCCCAGCGTTGCACGTACTCCACATCCTCTACGAGTGTAGCTTGCAGCGCTGGGAGCCACGCTCCCAGCGCTGCAGCACTGTTTACACTGAGGCTTTACAGCGCTGTATCTTGCAGTGCTCAGGGGGGTGTTTTTTTCACACCCCTGAGCGCGAAAGTTGCAGCGCTGTAAAGCGCCAGTGTAGCCATGGCCTTAGTAAAGGCAGAGCTTTTAGCAGAGTGGGATGTGCAACCAACACAGTGAGATCTAGGAATTAAAAAAAAACACTTCTTCAAAGGACAACTTCATCTGATTTTTTCAAACCAAATTTCTGCATTGGTTTTGAGTATAACAATGGGATATTTCAACTATACCAATCCATTTTAATTATTTTTTTTAGATTAAAATAGGATACATTTGCTTATCCTTTCCAGTTTTCATTATTTTACCATTCTTCTTCCTCATCTGGATAGCGTGTTACTAGAAGATGCACTATGTCTCTTTCATTACATATGCACGATTCAGAACAACTTTTTGAAATCTTATTACACAGACAAAATCAGAAGTAGCATAGTTTTGCCATCATCTAAAACAAACACTAAATAATCTGGATCCAATCCCTCTTAGGCTCTGTTTATAAGAAGTATATTCAATGCTACCATGGGAATGACAGATACTTCATTTTACCTGCATTGTATGGATAAAGTCTGACAACTTTGAAACTGTGTTTAAAGGAGAGTTTAAATACAGTTCCTTAACATTGTTCCTGACCTAGTTTCCCACAAACTAGGAAGTGTTGTTGTGCTTGTTTATGCAGTGCTTTGAACCTGAATGACTTACTGAAACCAGAGCAGAGTTCTTTCTTGCTAATACAGTAGTGTCAATTTTGTCAGCGAGTCCAAATGGGACTGGGTGAACTTTCACAAACCTGACCCAGCGCAGGTTCCTTAGGGCTTGTCTACACTGGCAAGTTTCTGCGCAGTAAAGCAGCTTTTTGCACTCAAACTGCAGACGTGTACACACTGCCAGGCCACTTTGTGTGCAGAAACTCCTCAGTTGTAGCGCTGCAAAAAACCCACCTCGAGAAGAGTCGTAAGGCTATTTGCGCAGAGGCTCCAGCCCTCTATTGCCAGTGTAGACACTTGATTGCTTTCTGTGCTGTAACTGGCCTCCGGAGCTGTCCCGTAATGCCTCAAGTGACTGCGCTGTTCATTGTTTTGAACTCAGCTGCCCCGGAGACATGCGCCCCTCCCCTTTCAAAGTACTGATCTGCTCTGGGACACACAGCAAACCATTAACGTGGAATGCTCCCGCTGTTGAACACAGAGGCAGGTGTGTGTGTGAGAGAGAGATTTCTGTGCAGAGAGCCCAGGAAGGGAGGCAGGGGTTAATGTCGGGGGTTTCCCCTCCCCCTGCCTCAGGACAGGTTGCTTCCTGCCACTGTGTGAACTTACAAGACAGCATACTGACACACTCTCTGTCCCCCAAATCACACTGTCTCTCTCTCCACCTCCATACACACATACACTCCTGTCACAAACTCTTCCCTCCCCCGCCACCCTTCAGTTGAAAAGCACTGGCCATGTAGTAGGATGCCCATGGAACAATGGGATTGGGAAACCTGCACCATGTGATACTGTGCCAGCCCCATGAGGCACTGCAAACCCTTCCCAAAGTACCCTGCGGCCAGCTGCACAGTGGGATAGCTACCACAGTGCACTGCAGTCTTTGCAATTGCAAAAGCTGCTATTGTGGATGCACTCCAGCTTCACAAGGAGCACAGTGTGGACACGCAACAGAGGTTTAATTCCAGCATTTTAATGAAAAAGGTATAACTTGTGGCACAGAAACTTGCCAATGTAGACATACCCTTAATGAAGGGTATGTCCAGCTACTGCAGAGTGCCCTCCGACTTTCACAAGTGGAGTATGTCTTCACAGTGACATCCATTGGCCACATGCCATGTCTTGTGTGATTCCTTTGTGTCCTGCTAATTGTGTTTGTTTGGGTTTTTCTTTTAATAGTGGCAGCACTACCTAAAGAAAAGAAAGAAAGACAGACTGAGCTCTATCCCAGTTCAAAGATAAGCAGGTCACTCATCATCATGAGTCTTACTAGATATTTTATACAGTGTTAAAGTATTGGAGTTATTTGTATTACAGTGGCACACAGAGCCTCCACCAAGATCAGGACCCTCTTAGTGCTGGTCACTATCCATACATTTAGTAAGAGACAGTCCCTGCTTCATAGAGATTACAATCTAAATAGGCAAGACAGAAAGAGCAGGAGGGAAAAACAGAGGCAAAAAAAGTGAAATGACTTGCCCAAGGTCAGTGGCACAGCTGTGTTAGCCAGTACAAGTACCAAGCCCCAATCCAATTTCCTAACCATTGGATCATGTTGCCTCTGTTCATACAACAACCACCACTCTCTGATAATCCAGAGAAGACCTGAAGCTTGAGATTTGAAAAAGAAAACCATTCAGGGTCCAGCACCATCAGAGACTGTAGGATCTAGTGAACATATCATCAGGAGTGGATTGGGAAGGAAATTCTTGGGAAGCAAAACTATGTGGGGAAAGGGTAAAGAACAAGACTCACTAGACTCAGGCCAGATGACTGAATTTAAAGAAGCAGGGTAGGTAATTTTTAGAAGGGCAGTCAAAGATTTTGGAGGGAGGAGTAATATCTGAAACAGGGCTTGGATGTGGTTCATTTGAAGGACTGAGATTCAGGACTAGTGTTATTTTGAACTGACCCATTCATCCCTACTTATTACACCTGTGGTCTCTGAAAGGCATCACCACTCTTGTGTTGGTCCACCTGTTGCACATACACATTAAGGGCCCCATTTTACAGAACTTGATCTGCAGAATAAAACCTTAAGTCTTTGGGACCAATTTTCAAACTTGGTCAACCACTTTGCATCAGAGTACTCCAATCATCCCTCAAGCATCTGATTGGGCTCCTAAATGTATAATTGTGTACCTAAGTTAACTACCATATATACTCGATCATAAGCTGGTTCTTTTATAAGCCTCCTCCCAAGATGGCTAAGTAAAAATGGAAAATGTTTATGATCCATTCATAAGCTGACCCTATAAGTCAGGGGTCAGCAAACTTTGGCTCCCAAGCCATCAGGATAAGTCGCTGGTGTGCCAAGATGGTTTGTTTACCTCAAGCGTCCACAGGCAGGGAGGTAAACCTAAGTAAACAAAGTCTCCCGGCCTGCCAGCTGCTAACCCTGACAGGCTGGGACAGCAAGTGGTGGGGAAATTTTTTGGGGGGGAGAAGCTGGGGGTCAGGGGAGTGACCCCTGTGACCATCCCCCACCCCCAGCCCGGGACACCCACACTCTCCCCATTCCATCCCTTCCTACCTTATCTGGGGAGGGCCAGGAGAGGATGTCTCTGGCCCGGCTGGAGCTGCTCTGGCAAGCTGGGCAGCACAGCTGAAGCCTGCTCCGGCAAGCCACACCAGGTGGCGCAGCCACAGCACGTTCCAGCGGGCTGGGCCAGGTGGTATGGCTGAAGTGTGTTCTGGCAGGCCGGGCAGCACGGTCACAGCCTGCTCTGGGGAGCAGGGCTGAGCGGAACAGCTACAGCCTGCCAGCCCCAGAGCTGCAGCTGCTTCAGAGGCTGGGGGTAGAGCAGCATGGCCAGAAGCAGAGAGACTCTGGTCCCGCCTCTTCACTTCTGGCTCTGCTGCCTCTCCTTGCTCCTTCCGTTGGGGGGAGGGGCTGTGTCCCACCTCTCCCTCTCTATAACCGTTCATAAGCCAACCCCCTTCTCTGGTGCTTCCCTTTTTTACTAAAAAAATTCGGCTTATGAACAAGTATATATGGTACCATTCCTTTTGGGGCATTTTATAATCTGTGCAAGACCACAGCTGACTAGGGTGACCAGATGTCCTGATTTTATAGGGACAGTCCCAATTTTGGGGTCTTTTTCTTCTATAGGCTCCTATTACCCCCCACCCCCGTTCCGATTTTTCATACTTGCTGTCTGGTCTGCTGAGAGCTACACAACACCCCAGTGAGCATTGAACAGCCCTTAATTTGATCAAATGTTCTCACATCATGCCTACAGCACTTGTTAGGACAATCCCAAAGATTCTTCTGGGCTGATGCAACAACTTCACATGGGGCCTGATCTGAAGCTCATTCAAGTCTATGGAAAGATTCCAATTGACTTCAATAGGCTCAGAATTAGGCCCATTGCACCTAAAGGAAAAATCTCAATGCATACAGCTGTGCTATGTGTAGCTTACAAATATTATGACTTGTTGTCTGTGTACAGCACTTTTACCTGCCTAGAAGTTTGCTGTCTGCAGCTGCTGGCAGCCATTTTGGGCAGCAGAGTTCGGTGCAGTCTGCTGCAGAAAGGACAAACACAGTGTGCTCTCACACAGAGATGTTATTTTATTCTCGCTTGACTTGCTGTTTCTCAATATAAAGTAAATGTCATTATCAAACAGTTTGCTCTTTGTTTATGAGTAAACATAACCATCCTTTCCACTACTGCTTATTACTGCAATACAGCTAGTTTCCCCCAGGACTTCCCTCACAAACCCGATCTCTCCTAACTATTTGCTAACTTACTTGTGAAAACAATGTGCATGGCCTTGGCTGCAGCCTGCCTAAAGAATGCCTACAGCTTCCTGAGAAACATACTTTAATCCCTTTCTCCTTCCTGCTTGAAAATGGGGCTTTGCTTTATCCTATCATTCTTCTGTCCAGGAGAGCTGAGTGGAGTAACCTTGGTGGCAGGAGTCACTGTTAGGTGAAGTTCACTCTGTGAGCTGAGTGCATTATTTCTCTGACCCTCCCGACCCCTCACTGCCTAGGAAATGAAAGGCACAAATCCACAGAACAGTCTAATAATGACCTGTCAACATTCACTTTGGAAAATAAAGCTATTTTTGAATTGTAGGAGTGGGGAGCACTTTAAGGAACTGAGTTCTACCATTTTAAAACTCAGACAGTGTCTCAGAAATCGCAAACACTAATCAAATGTTTAAAGAAAAATTCTTCTTATCCTGGGATGAGACCTTAATACCAAACTCCATCACAGAACAAATTTTTATGGACAAACTATAAAACCCTTTGAAACTAGAGGTTTATAAGGGGAATGCTGATACAGACTTATCCATGGCCAGAGAAGAACAGCACTGCTATGATTACTGAACACAATCTATAATCTGCATGGCGCTCTGAGTCAAAAGGAAAATGAGAGGCTTTGCTTAATGTTGAAAATCAATCAGGGCTTTGATGTCGCTCTAATCCTACACTATCTCATAGTTCATTTCATGTCCAAGTGATGTGTCATGTAATTTAAGATTACTGTAATTAGAAGGAATGGATCAGAACCCAACAGGAGAAAGAATATGCTCTTTATTTGATTTGATTTACTTAAATTAAATACTGTTTTTTCAAAACACACAAGCGACATCTATTGTATTAGGTGGTGTTTTTAAAGGAAAAGGTGGGAAATTATCAAGTAGTCTATTCATAAAGAAAAGCAAACAGAAAGCAGCTTGTATAATCCTTGTACTGTTTGCAGGTTATTAATATGCAATGTATGCACTGAAAGTCAAATCCTGGGGCAGCCTACATGCCCACAGAATGTCCCAGATAAACTTCAAAGCCAAGGCTCAGCTGTGCATGAAGCCCATAGCAGTGGAGATTCTGTGCTGTGGGGCCATGCAGCAGGCTATGCAATTACAAATGAGATCTCAGTTGATAGCCTGAGCTTCCACCACCAGAAGGAGCGATGTGGACAGGTATGCAATGTGGTTGACCAATGGGGCCATGCAATACTTATTTAGATTTAAAGTGAGTCTAGCCAATGCTCTGGGCACCCTAATGCATCATCAATAATACAATAAAATCCCAGCAGCATTAAAGTAAACATTTCAAAAGAAACTCAGCCACCCAGAGGCCTACTGAAACTCCTTTCCCTTGCTTCATCTTTACTGGAAACTATAGCTGTATGGGAATAAGGCCTTGTCTACACCACAAAGTTGCAGCGCTGGTGAGTGGGTTACAGCGCTGCAACTTAGGAGGTGTACACATCTGCACGGCATTACCAGCGCTGCATCTCCCTGTTTGCAGCGCTGGCCGTACACCCGGTTTAACCTAGGCCATGTCTACATCTAAAATTTTGCAGCGCTGGTTGTTACAGCTGTATTAGTACAGCTGTATAGGGCCAGCGCTGCAGAGTGGCCACACTTACAGCAACCAGCGCTGCAAGTGGTGTTAGATGTGGCCACACTGCAGCGCTGTTGGGCGGCTTCAAGGGGTTTTGGGGAAGGCGAGAGCAAACCGGGGAAGGAGACCAGCTTCGCCGCGGTTTGCTCTCGCGTTCCGCGAACCACCGTGCAAACCGCAGGGAAGGAGACCTGCTTGCTCGGGGGTTCGGCGAACGCGAGAGCAAACCGGGGAAGGAGAGCAGCTTCGCCGCGGTTTGCTCTTGCGTTCCGCGAACCACCCTGCAAACCGCAGGGAAGGAGAGACCTGCTTGCTCGGGGGTTCGGCGAACGCGAGAGCAAACCGGGGAAGGAGACCAGCTTCGCCGCGGTTTGCTCTCGCGTTCCGCGAACCACCGTGCAAACCGCAGGGAAGGAGACCTGCTTGTTCGGGGAACGCGAGAGCAAACCGCGGCGAAGCTGGTCTCCTTCCCCGGTTTGCTCTCGCGTTCGCCGAACAAGCAGGTCTCCTTCCCTGCGGTTTGCACGGTGGTTCGCGGAACGCGAGAGCAAACCGCGGCGAAGCTGGTCTCCTTCCCCGGTTTGCTCTCGCGTTCCGCAAACCACCCTGCAAACCTCAGGGAAGGAGACCTGCTTGCTCGGGGTTCGGGGAACGCGAGAGCAAGCCGGGGAAGGAGACCAGCTTGATTACCAGAGGCTTCCTCAGGTATGCTGGGATACCTGCTTATTCCACGGAGGTCAAGAAAAGCGCTGGTAAGTGACTATACTTGATTACCAGCGCTGGATCACCAGCGCTGGATCCTCTACACCCGAGACAAAACGGGAGTACGGCCAGCGCTGCAAACAGGGAGTTGCAGCGCTGGTGGTGCCCTGCAGATGTGTACACCTCCTAAGTTGCAGCGCTGTAACTCCCTCACCAGCGCTGCAACTTTCTGATGTAGACAAGCCCCTAGGGTGTAGAGGATCCAGCGCTGGTGATCCAGCGCTGGTCATCAGGTGTAGACACTCACCAGCGTTTTTCTTGACCTCCGTGGAATAAGCAGGTATCCCAGCATACCTGAGGAAGCCTCTCTGGTAATCAAGCAGGTCTCCTTCCCCGCGGTTTGCTCTCGCGTTCCCTGAACCCCCCTGCAAGCCGCCCAACAGCGCTGCAGTGTGGCCACATCTAACACCACTTGCAGTGCTGGTTGCTGTAAGTGTGGCCACTCTGCAGCGCTGGCCCTATACAGCTGTACTAATACAGCTGTAACAACCAGCGCTGCAAAATTGTAGATGTAGACATACTCAAAGATTCAGTAGCACAAAAGCCCTATATACAGTGTAACAGGGAGCATCGGCTATTCTTCTCAATGGCCTGCATTTTAGCCTGTGGCCTTGGTGTGCGGACTGCTTGGCTGCTTGTAAACTAAGGATTCTCTCCCCTATCCCCTGATATTTTCCATGCCTTGCATGACTCTTATTACACAGGTCTTTGCCCCATTCTTAGGTTTCACTCTGTGAAACTTTGCAGTTTCAGATTGCAGAGATCAGTGGTACAAGGCTTTTTCTTAATTTCAGTTCACAGAGGTTCACAACCCGAGTCTTGGGTTCAAACGAACTCAATAGGACAGGTTTTCTAGTCTAGCCAAGCTGTGCTCATACTAAGACCAGGAACGGATGTGATTATAAGATATCTGTGTGCTCCCCTGATTTCAGGGTCAGCAGGAAGCCTAGCTACTCCAACTTTATGCCCAGCTGCTCACAGCAATTCTGGCAGTCAAGGATCAATCAGTGACAGGGGTGTCTCAACAATGCCCTGTTTGCCAAATCTCCTACATCATCCCTTGTAAACCCCTGTAGTGGAGTAGAGGGAAGATATAGAAGCCAATACAATGGCTACAGAAGAATTGCCCTATTCAGGCAGAATCCTCCCAAGCGGGATTAAATTGGGTTTATAGTTGCTTTAAGCTGCCATAATAGCAGCTAATTCATATAGGTTATTTAGGCCCCAAACTCCAAGCAAACATTAGCCATGACCACTCTACCTGGCATTCCCCACTCCTCAGCTGAATCAATCTAAAAACCTAGTTTAGCAAGCTTCTCTCCTTCTCAACCCCTAACCCTTGAAAAGCACAAATCAGCCCAAGCACAGTCAAAAGTTAGCCCAGGCCTTGCAAAAACATTTGAAGACATTTAGGCCTTGTCTACACTGGCAAGTTTCTGCGCAATAAAGCAGCTTTTTGCACTGTAACTCCTGATGTATATACGCTGCCAAGCCACGTAGTGTGCAGAAACTGCGCAGCTACAGCGCTGTAAAAAAACACCCCGAGAGGTGTACAGCTTTCTGCGCCAGGCGTACAGTGCCGTTGTGCCAGTGTCAATTACAGGGCAGCAATTTGCTTCCAAGGGGTGTCCCACAATGCTTGTTCTTGCCTCTCTGGTCATCGGTTTGAACTCTACTGCCCTGCCCTCAGGTTACTAACCATCATCCCCACCCCTTAAATTCCTTGGGAATTTTGAAAGTCCCCTTCCTGTTTGCTCTATGATACGTGCAGTGGTCTCAGCGCATCTTTCCAGGTGGCCATGCCTGCTCCACGCACCAAGCAATCCCCCACTTGGGGCAATGCTAAGCTGCTGGACTGCATCAGCATTTGGGGAGAGGAGGCTTTACAGTCCCAGCTGCACTCCAGCCATAGAAATTATGATACCTATGGACAGATTTCACGATGCATGACAGAAAGGGGCCATGAGTGGGACACACTGCAGTGCAGTGTCAAAGTGAAGGAGCTGCGCAACACCTACCACAAGGCGCGGGAGGCAAACTGCCGCTCCGATGCTGCAGCCACAAGCTGCCATTGAAAGATGATGCTGAATGTAGATGGAAGCACAGGGATTGCTGGGATGTGAAGCAATGCATCACAGGGCTTTGGGATAGGACCCAGGATGCCCCACAACCCTCTCCATCTTCCCACAACTCTTAGCGGCAGAAGAGGAAGAGATGCTCTGTGGGATAGTTCCCCAGAGTGCACTGCTCTAGATACCACTGTAAGTGTCACAAGTGTGACCATGCTATTGTACAGGCAGCTGACAGTGTGAGCACACAAACAGCAGTTTCCCTTCAGCGCTCTCTGATCAGTGCTGTAACTGCTGGCTCTGTAACTCTGCCAGTGTAGACAGACCCTTAGTGATCCTGGCAACAGTTTGGGGTAGATAACAAAACTGAATTGCACAGCTCTAATTACTGTGCTTGCTCAGTTAGTTCTTTTCCAGACACTGTTCTATGGGACAACAATATTATTAATAAGACTGCTTTTTAGTCATGGGTAATTAAAGTGAAAGTCACGGATAGGTCACGGGCAAAAGACAAAAATTCATGGCCATGACCTGTCCTCGGCTTATACCTATGACTAAATCTTGTAGGGGCGGATGAGGAGAGGGGGCTGCAGTGGGTGAATCCAGGGCAGGGGGCACCTACTGCTAGGGCCGCTCAAACCGCGGCCGATGTGGCTGGCCCGGGGCCCCCCGAGCAGCTGGCTGCAGAGCCGCTCCAGCAGCAGCCAGTGTGACTGTCCCTAGGGTCATCTAAGTAGCTGGCACTGGAGCCAGCTACGTGGGCAGTGTAATAACCTTAGTCCCAGATTTGGACCTTAGCGTCCAAAATATGGGGGTTAGCATGAAAACCTCCAAGCTTAGTTACCAGCTTGGACCTGGTACCTGCTGCCACCACCCAAAAATTTAGAGTGTTTTGGGGCACTCTGGTCCCTCTGAAAAACCTTCCCTGGGGACCCCAAGACCCAAATCCCTTGAGTCTCACAACCAAGGGAAATAATCCTTTTTCCCTTCCCCCCTCCAGGTGCTCCTGGAGAGATACACCGACACAAGCTCTGTGAAACTACACAGAGGGACTCCCCCTCTCCGTTCCCAATCCTGGAAACAAAAAGTACTTTCCTATTCCCCCAGAGGGAATGCAAAATCAGGCTAGCGATCCAACACACAAATCTCCCCTTGATTTCTTCCTCCCACCAATTCCCTGGTGAGTACAGACTCAATTTCCCTGAAGTAAAGAAAAACTCCAACAGGTCTTAAAAGAAAGCTTTATATAAAAAGAAAGAAAAATAAGTACAAATGTTCTCTCTGTATTAAGATGATACAACACAGGGTCAATTGCTTAAAAGAATATTGAATAAACAGCCTTATTCAAAAAGAATACAAATCAAAGCACTCCAGCACTTATATTCATGCAAATACCAAAGAAAAGAAACCATAGAACTTACTATCTGATCTCTTTGTCCTTACACTTAGAAACAGAAGACTAGAAGGTAGAAACTACTTCTCCAAAGCTCAGAGAAAGCAGGCAGGCAGAAAACAAAGACTCAGACACACAATTCCCTCCACCCAAAGTTGAAAAAATCCAGTTTCCTGATTGGTCCTCTGGTCAGGTGCTTCAGGTGAAAGAGACATTAACCCTTAGCTATCTGTTTATGACAGGCAGCCTTGGGGTCAGCCACACTGGCCATTGCAGAAGTCACAGAGGTCGCGGAAAGTTACAGAATCTGTGACTTCTGTGACCTCCTAAACCCACCATGATTTATACATTTAGAAGATATATGGGGACTTATACACATTGAGTCTTCTTTGCAGGTTCAGTTTGGATCAATGTAGGCATCTGTTTGGGGAACTGAGTGAAAATTTTCATTATTTATTATCTTTTGTCAAGCCAGTTCACTCACCCCAATTATTTTCATGCTAAATGGATTAAATCAGGAAGCAGTTATCATAGGGCAGAGGCTGTTTTATGAAGCCAAACTAAACCATCATCCTTTACAAATAGGTTATGGACACCACAAATTATTCTTATAATTAACCTCATCTTGATCTCCTTTTTTTATAACTTCATTAAACTCAAGCTCAAGGGAACGCAAATAAAAGTCTCCAGCTCCTCAGTACAAATGAGTTAAGACAGACTTGGTTCTATCGGGGCCATACCTATGCTAGAAAATTTTACAGATAGCACTTTTGACAACACACAGCTCCCACCATTGCAATGTCAGCCAGGAGGGCATTCAGAATCACAAGACAGGATCAGCATGGAACCAGAAAGCTCGGAGAGTGGCCAGACCAAGAAGTGATTTACAAAAAGAGTTAGTAAAAAATTTCCTGAATCTCACACAAAGGATTTGGCTTTGCACTCAAATGTGGAGGTGAAGGTTCTTATTTCATCCAGATTGTTTCTCCCCCAGCTACTTAGAACTGTTGAGTTTGCCACCACTAGACTAAAGGTTACTATTTGGTCAGGTGCACATTTACAGAGGGGAGCAGTCAGCCCACACCAGTCTCACTGAGGGGACTGGAGTTGCTTCTGTGCTACGTTGATTAGTCCTAGAGCTAACTGGAAAATTGATATTTTTTTTTAACATGGAAAATTTCAACGTCTCACCAAAGCCCCAACCCCCCAACTTCAGTTTTTGGCCAGAAAATTGAACAGTTTTGAGGAAAGGAGACACTTGGGGTGGGGTGGGGGGAAGCGTTAATTGAAAACCCAATCTTCCATTGGAAAAAGTTTTGCTGGAAAATTTTCAACCAGTGCTAGCGCAGCTGAATCAAAATCACTTGATAGGCCCATAAACTTAGTCACAGCCACAGTGTACACCTGTTAGTAGAGGAGATGCATTACTAAATAATCAGCCCATTTTCCAATTTCAAGGTATGGGAAGAAATAAATGACTATCACACAATGTTCACAGGCTAGCTCACCAGCCTCTACATCTTTTAAATATTTATTTGCACTAATGGACAAGATTTTCAGAAGTGACTAGTCATTCTGGTTGCCTCCATTTTTGGGTGGCCAACTTGAAATACCTTTAGAAGGATGCTGATAGTCAGAGGATGCTGAGGTGCTAAGTACTTTCTGTAAGTAAAAGACCTTTTAAGGAATCTCAAGCTGAGCATCCGACAAATGAATCACCCAGAATCACTATGAAAATCTTGATCAGTCTCTTTTTAAAAAGGTAAATTTAGTGCTTATGAAGGTGTGGACTTGACAGGCCTGAAGAATAAAGTTCTTTCTCCAGAGAAAAGTTAAAGCATGGACAGCAGCCCCCCAAGTTTCCATACCACACTGCCGATATTCTTAAATCCTGAGTGACCGACCCATCGGCACAAAAGGGTACTTTCATTTCCACATCCATTTAGTCTTTAGCCTCTATTCTGAGGCTGGCAATAAGAATACCCTGAGCCATCTGGGCTTCTGGCTTTGTGATGGGGACACCTGCCCACTAAGGAATGATACCAAAAAAAACAACCCAAAGATGATACAACACTTCAGTCATTGTCCTGTGACCTAAAACCAGAAGGTCTCCATAGCTCTTTGCCAGTCATATGAGCCAGGATGCCTGCCAAACCTCTGTGGCACCAGATCCAATGACAATAACGTCAAACTTCTGTGAAACCATATGTCAGTCTCAGGTCACTCTCTTTCCAAAGATTCCACATTGTTTGATTTGATCTGAAGACTCATGTCAGACTAGCCAATAGCAAATTACTTCTTAGTCCAGCCCAGCCCAGTGCAATTTTTACATAGCAAGCTGTAACAGGTAGAGGCAAAAAAGGAAATATGTGTTGGAAAAAGCCACCTCCTAACAACTCCTTAGTCACATGAGCAGTTCTCACTCACACAACAACGGTTTCTATTGGCTTCAGTGGCACTCCTCATGTGAGTTTGCGGGATCAGATCTGTTCTTCGCAACGACTGAATATCAGACGTGCCGTTCAGATATATATCCTTCTTCTCAGCCCAAGATGTTACTAAAACTCGGCCCACTAAGTCTGGCTATGGCCCAGTCTCAAAACCTGGTGAACATCATCAACAAGTACTGAATGGAGCAGACTTCCCAGAGATAACTGGGAAGGGCATGACTATTGTGACAAGAACTTTATCCGTGCTGATATCAGTCCCTGGCTCCCCATATGTGCTGCTGAGGCTCCCTCTGTTGCTTTGCTGCAACTGCCCCTGATACATCCAGGTTGTTTTCCTGAGTGAGAGTTGAGCATTCATCCTGGAACCTCTGGAGAAAGTGGCACTTGCTTCGGTGACCTGTGGTACACTTCTCTAATGTAAAATACACCCAGTTTAGGATGGATGGGCCTACACTGCAATATTTTGCATTGTTTAAACATAACTGTGAAGAATCAAGTTATCTGACATGATGTTGTGCATGATTTTTCAGCCAAAACAGACCATTAGGCTTTAATCACAATTAGCTGACATGATATGGAATATGACTTGTCCTGGTCTATACATAAAGTTGTGGTCAGCATCATGTCAACTAACTCAATTTTCAACAACTGTGTTCAGTGGGTAAAGTTTTATAGTGAAAGAAAGACTCAGTGACATAGGTGATAGATGTAAGAGTTAACAACTTTATATAATGCCTCAGTTTCTTCTTTTCCTTCCTCTTTTTCTTCCGCCCAAAAGTTTTACAGTTCACCTTTAGAAACTAATTTTAATTAAAGAGGAAACTACAACTTTTAATTAATTAATGTACTACTCCCTATAATGGTGCAGTAATAAGGAAAGTAATATAATATAATGTTCTGACATAATCTGCCTCTTTAGGACACTCTAATCCTTTTTAATTGCTTTGTAGAGTGACTATGATTCATTGACTCACTTACTTTAAAAGGCAATTAGTAAAGTAGAGCCCAACGGTGAATAACTAGAAGGTTCCTAATGCTATAGGCTAAATTATGCCACTCTCATGGTGAGTTTGCTAGAGTGGGGAGGGAGTATACACTGTCACAAGGACCAGGTACATTTTCTCTCCTCATATTGTGGAGTGGGGCTAGTGATGAGTACAGCATTGACTAGCCCCAGAGAGAGAGAGAGACTGTGAAAGGTGCAGCTTAGCACATCCACCTCACCATCTGAGGACACCCACTACCTCTAGTCCATGGAAACCCCTGCCAAAATGCTGCTGCTCTTCCCCAGGTCTTCTTCCAGGCCTTCTCACATGGCTTCAGCTGAGCCTTTCCTGTGCTTATTCCCTGGTTCTCTCTCAACAAGGGATTGCACAAGCCCTGTCCCTATAGAATGTCACTCCTTTTCCCTCTCCACTGGGTAGCACTGCATCCCTCTTCCCAGCAGGCTTTGGTCCCAATTTATAGCGAGTTACCTGATCCCTGTACTACAAGTCCAATAACCTGGGAAGAAAACTCAGATGGGTGCTGAGCCTGATTTTCCTTTAAAGATCAAGCCCTGCATGTAACAAAACATTTCTGGGTGGCCACAAGCTTCCCCCCTTCTCTCCACACTGGAATGGTTGTACTGTATGTTGGGCTTGCTACTACTTTTAAAGGCATAGTGCCCTCCCTACTTTGCACTGTGCTCCATCAGCCCACAGGAGGCATTATACCTGTACAAGGTATGCCTCCAAGGCACCATTGCTAAGATAATGTGCCCTTCTCCTCTCCCCTCTGTTTCTGCAGAGGCATAATTGAGCCCTATCCCAGGAGTCTTCGGGCAACGTTTCCCGCTCAATTTCCTGAATTTCATTAGCAGGAAGTTCACTCGTTTTATTTTATGGCAGGTCCATACATGTCCTCTCTGTGGCACAGTAACCTTTGGAACAACAAGACATTTATGCCTTCCATTGGAACTTGACTAGGATATTTATTTTTCTGATCAATGGTTACTAAATATTCAATTAATTTTTGCTTGAATTTGCACTGTCCATAAAGCATCAACTGATATTTAAATCGCTGGTAAACATGGACTATTCCAGATAAGTTTACCAGCTTTTCGGGAAGGTAGATTTAAGAGGCCTAAATAGCTTCTGACTATCTCTTTCCTTCAGAACCTAATTCTGTATAAGAAGCAATTTAAATGAGCTAGATTTTTATAAGGGGGGGGGGTCACACTCAGAGGCTTGGTATGTGAAAGGGGTCACCAGTACAAAAGTTTTTTGAACCACTGATTTATACAACTTATTTGCCAGCTACTGTTAATTTATAGGTTTCTCTAACGATGCACATCACTTCACATACATTAATGACACTTCACAATACCGCTGTGAGGCAAGCAAGCATTTTTATCCCAATTTTACATATGGGAAACTGAGGTACAGAAAAGTGAAGTAACTTGTCCGATGTCTAAGTGGAAATCTGTATCAGAGCCAAGGACAGAACCCAAATTTCGTAAAATTCAGTCATAAGATCATCCTTCAATAGCTTGATCTTTTTGTGTTCTGTAGGCAGTGGCATGTTTTATGATTCTCTAGACACTAGTTGACATATTCAGAACATGTTCCATTTAAACTTCCTTTATACACTATGCTTTCATGCAGATAACTGGGTAAAGCATGCGAAGTTTCAGAATAGCAGCCGTGTTAGTCTGTATCCGCAGACTACATGGGCTACATGTTCTCTGTATGTATAAATATCTTCTTTCTGTGTGTTCCATTCTATGCATCCAAAGAAGTGGGCTGTTGCCCATGAAAGCTTATGTTCAAATAGATTTGTTAGTCTCTAAGGTGCCACAAGTACTCCTGTTCTTCATGCAAAGTTTATGATTATAATGCAGCTAATAGAGTTTACATTTACATTGCTATTAGGCTGCTATTCCATAGAAATACACTGAATTGATAGTGTTCTTGGTAATAAATCGACACTAAAAAGGAGGGGGAAGATTAAATACTTTCTTTAAGCAGTAAAACTCATTTAAAAAGCAAGTGCATTAAGGGAATCTGTTCATTCATACTGATGGAGCTGAAATAATAATGAATGAGTTAACTATTGTGATGTAATTATCTTGAGATTTAATCTATGCCTCTGAGAAACCACACTGGTTTCATACAACCAAGCAAATGGCAACATGATAATAGAACCCAACAATAGCAAAGTCAAGGGTTCCCGGTGCTAATTGTCTTGCTAGTCCCAGGCACACCTTAAAGCTATTAGCTTTTAACGAGCTGCTAAATTGTACTGAACCCCTCCAGAAATGTCAGCTTTCACCATGTTGCTACATTTAAAATCAAATGTAACATAATTCAGAAGAGAAAACAAGGAGATGCCTTTTTCCTTCTAACAGCAGCATCTCCAACAAATCCATCAGTGAGGTTTTTCAATTTTGTTTTTATTAAGCTTGATAATAAATGTAGGTATCTGAAAACAATGTCTGATCAATGGGCCAAAAATGAATAACCTTCTGACACTGATCTTAGCAAACTTAAGCTACAAACAAAAGAAGAGAAAATACAAAAAAAAAGTTTAATCTATGTAATAAATATCTGGAACAGTCAAAGATTATTCATTAGCTAACCACAGCCACTTCACATTAACCATTTCATCAGTTATATGTTGTTGAGGGCTTTTGATCGTCACTACATAATTATTTTGCATCTTCAAGAATAGGAGATTCAGGGCTTGTCTACATGGGGAAATAGCCCAGAATAAGCTATTGCAGAATTCCGCCACTAGCTTCCCATGTGAATGCTCTTATTCTGCACTCAAAATGCCTTTGTGTGGCTTAGTTTAATCTACTTCTAAAATGCATTAAGTTAAACCACAAAAAAAGGGACTCGGAAGACTGGTTACACTAGAAAATTAGGTCAGTTTAACTATGTCAGTCAGGGGTGTGGAAAATCCATACCCCTGAGTTGAATAGTTAAACCAACCTAAATTCCAGTGCTAGGTCAACTGAAGAATTCTTCGGTCAACCTAGCTAACACCTTTTAGGAAGGTGGATTACCTATGCCAAGGGAGAATCCCTCCTATAAGCGTGGTAGTGTCTACACTGAAGCGCTACAGCAGTGAAGCTGCAATGGGGAAGCCGTGTCCCATAGCATTTTAAGCGTAGACAAGCCCTCAGACCTTCTCTGACATTAGAAAGTTGTACCATCAAGGAGTTATTCCAGTATAAATGTGTTTAGGATTTGTACTGGTATAATTACATTAGTAAAAATCACCCCCTCATTGACATAGTTATCCCGCTTTTCAGAATTTTCCTTTTTCAGAGGAAGAAAAGTAAAACCAAAGCCAGCTTGTGGTAATTACCGCTCCTCTAACACTTTAACAAGAGATAGGACTGTTAGGCCTAGCATCTCAGATGAATTCCCACTCAAATAATTGCATTCTGCCTATCTCAAATTCTCCCTGGACATTCAGATACATTCTTCACTTTCTCTACTCCTTTGCTATTCTTCACTTGCTGTTCTGAGCTATGCTGCATGTTTGCTAAGCACTTCCACCCTAAAAGTGGCTAAAATCCCAGTGCTGCAAAGACTGATGAGTTCTGGTCTGCAATTAAAACTTAGGCCAACATAGCTTTGGTGCTCAGAGGTGTGAAAAATCTACACCCTTGAGCACCATAACTATGCTGACCTAACCCCTGGTGAAGATGCAGCTAATTTTGATGGAAGAATGCTTCTGTTAACTAAGCTATCATTGCTTAGGGAGACAGAGTTTCTACAGAGATGGAAAAAATCCTTCCTATGTATACACCCTGGGATTACAGCAGCATAGCTATGGTGCAGTAGCTATGCCCTGACCCTGTAGTGCCCAAAACGTAGACATGACCTCATGAACATGCTTAACTTCACACACTGTTGAACCCCTCTGTATGAAAAGTTAAGCATGTGCTTTAGTCTTTGCAGGAGCCTGCTCACCTTATCTGTGATGAGTAATCCCATTTAAATGAATGGAACCACTCACATAAGTGGCCCATAGTATGAGATCTATAAACATCAGGTACTAATTATTGTTTACCATCATTATCCTGAGTCAAAGTTCATGGAAATAAATACTACTTCAATTTGCAAGTCTTTGACTCTCCTTAGGCTCTAAACTTCTTTTTTTAAATGCAGAAAGCTAATGAAGATCATTGTTTATAGGCCACTTGTATGTGTGTGAGAGAGCAGGATCATGGTGAGAGAGAGGATCAATATTGGGGGTCAATTAGGGAGGGAATCATTACAAGAAGAATTAATTGCTCTGTGAGATTAGAGAATACCGTAAATTTCTCCTTCCTTATTATACTTTTACGTAGGTTCTTTTTCACCACTGAATTCTGAATGCAAAAACAAACTGGACAAGACTGTCACACCAGCTCCTGTTTTTAACGGAAATTCAATGGCCTCGTTTTATTATCTAGCTTACTTGAAATGGAAACTTCAGAATGTTTGGTTTATTTCTGAGGCATAATTGCAGAGTTTCTACTTCTTGCAATTTTACTGCACACCTCATGATGTTTATGATTTTTATTAAAGCCTACACTCCTGGATAACATGAGAATTTTAGCCTTAATTTAATACAAATTAAGTTTCTAGCCTTTGTTGTTGCAGAGAAAAGTTGGAAAATATGAACCTTGAAAAACCAGAAAGCAAAAGAGAGTTCCAAATTTATTATTGTTTAAAATCATATGATTTTTTAAAGCAAATCTTTCAATATTGGGGTCTTAATTCATGAATCATAAGTGCTTCGGTTGGCAATACTACAGCTGAAATAACAGGAAACCACTTCAAGATAGGTACACACCCAATGAGTGCAACAGGCCTCCACTAATATAGAGCAAGGAGGGTCTTCTGCAAATACGCTTGCACTCGTTTAGTCAAACTGGTTTAGTTAAAGTGGTGCAAGTCCCTGTGCAAATTATTTCAGTTTCATTCAAACCTATTCCTTAAACTAAACCAAAATAAAGCATGGTTTAAACAGAAACAAGTGTGTCTACATGGCCTTTTGCACAAGTGTAACTAAATCTGTTTAAAATCACATTTTAAGTTAAACCCATGACACTCTGCATGTAGACAAGCACTTATTTAAGGATATGCACATTTTATAATCTAATAAATAATACATTATTATTGTGTCACTGAGATCTGTCCCTTATCTGTCAAGGTCCTTATGGGACTGCACAGTTAAATAATAAATTGCTGACCATTAAAATATTGTATATAATATTTAAAAGGCTCCAAACAAGGTAGCATATTACACAAAAACATACAAATACTCCAAATATGGTCCCTTTGTTGGTTCCGGACTCATTTTAATTTTGTCTGGGCTCTGTATCTTGATCAAAAGACTCCAAATTTGCACCCTATCATCCTGCATCCTGATGATGCACTGAAATTTTCAAGATAATCTGAATGTGCATGTGGATATTAGAGCACTTTGAAAATTAGCTTTTAACTGAAAGCTCAGTTCAACCTTAACTATGGTGCCCCAAGGCCACCCCATAATGGGGCCTGTATAACATCACCCTTCTGGCCTCTTGGCAAATTGCTGAGTTAATGAGAAGAGGTCAAGTGAGGAGGTGGGAGGAGAGAGTAGGAAGGTGCTAATTGTAAGTGACCTGCTGCAGGGAGCCAGGAAATACATAGTGTTAAAGCTCAGGGGGATAAGCATTACCCTGTGAGCTGAGGTGTGCAAGGGAGTAGCTTTAGTCTGCCTTCTGTGTTCCCTTCTGTCAGAAAGAGTTCTTCATTGTATGGACTGTGGCATGAAAACTACAGCAGAGGGATTTCAGGTGTAAGGAAAGGAAAAAAATTCAGACTGACCTGAGGAAAAATGCTGCTTATTAGGTAAGCTAATGCTACTTTATATACATAGAGTCAGTCAGGAAAATGCCAGTGTTCATTCATTCTAGTGAAGTGTATTGACATTTTATAAAATCTTACATTTAAGATCCTTAACTTCGATTTTATCTCCCTTTATAGCTATCATTTTCCTTTGTACTCATCAATGTATTACTGTAAGTAGGTGTTGATTTCCTTTCCTCAAAAACTATATTGCTCCAAGATTGTTGTGCATAATAAATTCTAGGTTTATTGTTCCTTTGATGGTATAATTTAACTTTTTTTAATGAGATCAGCATTCCCTTATATGTATCATTTTGTGTTTTAGGTGTCTTTTAAGCTTGGCACTATCTTTACAAGTAATCCAATTTGGAAATGGTAAGAGTACTCCTTCTCTCTCCCCTCCAACCCCCGTTTTGCTTTTGCTGGTTTTCTTAAATGAAAAATGTATTTTTCCGTGCACTTTGAATACTTTTACTTTTAAATACCTAGCATACGAAACAAATACTGCTTCTACCCTCACCCTGCAAACACTTACATATGTGACTAATCCTAAATGCTTCTATTCATGTGAGTAACATTAAGCATGTATCAGATTGTTTGCAGGATTGGGGTCTTCCGTCAGCACTGCACCCTGAATCAGTTGCCAGTTCCACTCTAAACACAACTGAGGACAGAACTGATGTCTCAGGATATCTATGCACAGTTTTGGGGGCAACTTTTAACTATGTGTGTACAGTGGCAAGCACAGTAGGCCTGGATCCCTAGTTAGGAGCTGCTTGATACTATTGTAATACATACTACTAAGCTTCAGTAAGATATTTCAGAACATTCCAAAAAACCTTTTCCCTGTCCTACCTCTCACTGAGAGTAGACAAGGAGAATTAGATCAGGCCCTGAAGCAGAAAAACAAACAGACAAAGGTGCATAAAATACTGACCAGCTTCCATACCACAATGGAATAATATCTTCAAACCACTTCAAACTTGCATAGGAACTTTATTTGAACACCATCTATTGCTGCTATCTAAGCTAAATCTACAGTTAAGCCATCAGTGAGAGTTTGACCTAAATTTTTGTTGTTGTTTTTTTTAATATATATTTAAAGCCTGTAAGGGGGAGAACTGTGATGATAACCCAGACCAGAAAAATCCAAATACTTCCTTAACCACCTTTAATGATATAAATAATCTCAATTCTGAGAGGAGAAGGAGGAACCCCTCTGAAGTCTTACCTTTCACTGGGCTTACAGATGGTAAGTTATTCATTGTATTGGGAGGCAACGGGTTTTTCATGTCCAATGTGAACTAGCTTCTCAAGGAGAAACCCTTTCATGCACGCACCACTGCATAATAACCTGACTTTGTTATGTTAAAAAAATCAAGGGCTCCACTTCTGTGCCCACCTGTTGGATGCACAAAACTCTGTATTTGCATACGCAGTGATGTTTGTATGAATAACCTGTGTCATTGTATATAGAAATATATACTTGCATGAAAGACCCTTAGTACTTAATAGAAATTGAATCTAAATTCTGCAGGAAGATATGGATTCTACAGTAAATTCCATGGATTATGTTGTGCATTCATCCCTTATGCACTCAAGATACACCTTTGTGTGTGAAAACACGTTTTTGCACACATAAGGAGTGTAAATACATATTTTTGCAGATGGACCTTGCTGCATGTGGCCACCTTTAAAAATTGGCTCTAAAATCTTAAACAGTTACAAAGAATAAATGAATAGCAGACAAGTGCCCAGAAAGTGGAAAACACTCAAAATTCTGGTTTAAGATCCGATTAAATGCTGTCTTGAAAACAGAACATTGTACAGCAGATTAGAGTTCTTTAAAAAGTAGAGCTACCCACAGGTGAAAATTAAATATAAACCATGTGGCCAACTCTAGTGGCTTAGAAATGAGAAGGCAAATAAAAGTAACCTCTTTTTTTTTTTTTAATCTCCTGATTTGTATGCCACTCATGTTTTGGTGTGACACTTCTGATCTTTAAATACTTAGACTTGGTAATACTGTATAAATCTGACCTCAATCTGTAACTTTTCAAAGTGTTATATGGCATTTAGCCACTCAAAATCCCATCAAAATATCCTGTGACACTTGGGAAATGTAGCCCTATGGATAATCAGGAAATGCTGCTAGTCCATTTCAGCACTAATGCTGTCACTGATGGAAAGGGTTAAAGGTGATATCTCATACACCTCATTCTCACTTTTGCTTGTTGCAAACAGACAAAGGGAAGTTGAGAAAGTTGGCTCAATTCATCTCTTTTGATGGGAGCGTGCCATTAGTATTTTGTTGCCACTTAAATAGTGATTGGTACATGATCAAAAAAAATATTCTTTTCTATGCTCACAGTTATTATATTTTCATCCTAGAGGTGGGGGGAAGAGGAGAAGAGTCAAGCTTCACTGTATACATGATCCAAATTGAACTATTTGTTTACAATAACTAAAGAAACCTTAATTGAAGAACTGCAAGCTCCAGTGATGTCCAGACCTTTGTCCTCAATGCATTACTTAGGCTATGTCTACACTGCAGTTTATAGTGCAGGGGTCGGCTACCTCTGGCATGCATCTCACCAGGGTAAGCACCCTGGCGGGCCGGGAAAGCCCCCTGGCGGGCCGAACCAGTTTGTTTATCTGCCTCGTCGGCAGGTTTGGCCAATCGCGGCTTCCACTGGCTGCGGTTCACCATCCCAGGCCAATGGAGGCGGCGGGAAGCGGCATGGGCTGAGGGATGTGCTGGTCGCAGCTTCCCGCCGCTCCCATTGGCCTGGGACGGTGAGCTGCGAACGGCCGAACCTGCCGACGCGGCAGGTAAACAAACCGGCCCGCCAGGGTACTTACCCTGGCGAGCCGCGTGCCAGAGGTTGCCAATCCCTGTTATAGTGGCACAGCCATGCCGCTAAAACCTTGCTGCTGTAAGGCATGCAGTGCATCTGCTCTCTGTCTCTGGAAGAGAGCTCTCCTGCCAACAAAAGAAAACTACCCTCGAGAATAGGGGTAGCTTTGTCACCAGGACAGCATCTCCCGCTGACAAATCACTGTCCACACTGGCACTTTTTGTCATTAAAACTTTTGTCGTTCAGGATGGGGATGAGGGGTGTTTTTTTTTCACATCCCTGAGTGACAAAAGTTTTAACAACACAAGTGCAGCGTAGACAGCCTCAGTAGCACAGCACATAGTCTAGTCAGGCACTGTAGCTAAATTTTTTTAAAGGCGCTGCAGAACAGTGTGACTTACAATTTATAATTGCATATGCATGCTAAGATAAAGAATCATTTTGCACACTTCTGGTCATGAACTATGGGGCTGAGAAGGAACCTCTCTAATGTACAGTACAGCACTGCAAAACTGCTTAGGTGCACTACAGAAGCAGGCAAGACTTTGTTCTCTTAAACATCAGCAATTCTCATGACCAGACAGAGGATACCACACTAGGTGGATCAGTAATCTGATCTGCCTTGCAAAATCTCATGTTTTCAGGTTAAAAATAGAGACGCTTGAACTGTATGATATAACCCTTAATTGATTTGTTCTGTGTTTGTACAAGGCCTAGCACAACAGGGTCCTGGTCCATGACTGGGGCTCTGTGCCATTACACTAATACAAATAATGAATAATTTAAGAATGCTGCACATAATGTAGCTTATTAGCAGGAACAAGCTACAATGTATGCACAACAGTCAGTCATAAAAGTCACATCACACAGTTAGAACTGCTCCATGAAAACAGATATGCAGCTCTGCATGAGGCCATGCTTGAAGTGTACAAATCTGAGAAGTGAGAAGAATTCGGAAATAAGTGCTTCTCTGGCACATGACAGCCATTGCCGCTCACATTAAATCTTCTTATGAATTCTGTTCTTCCCAGAAACATTTGCTTTGGTTTGATTGTTATTAAGACAAAAAAAAGACCTACACACACTATCTAAATATGAAAATGCTCTGCATTATGTGAAATCGAGGGAGCTGTGCCATACTATTGCCATGATTCAGAGAGCAAGTTCTTGTAATTATTCTTTTACTTCCCCACCTCTTTAATGGAAAACAAACTATAAAGAACTCTTCAGAGGTCAGGCTTGATGCATATTAGTGGGTGAGGTACTTTTAAACAGCTGTTGCCTGTGCTATACCTGTTCTGTAGATAAACAAAACTTAGTCTCCATTGTTTTAACTCAGCATATTTCAGGAGCACTTATATAATCTCTGCACTAACATACATTTTAGATCTTGAAATCTGTGTAATATCTTCCTATCCCTGTTATTTCATTTTGGAATCTAGTCCTATCAGAGCTATCTGATCTATGCTTCTGTACTTTTTTCCCCATGAAAGATCTCTAGCATTCTGTTGTAATTTGGCAGAGTCCATATTCTGTCAACCAAACTATCTTTTATATTCTCAATAATTCACATGTAAATATCTTACCAACAGATGCAAATGTTTTGAAACACTTCCTCTATTTTAAAACAAGTTAAGTGTTTGTGAAAGGTACTAGATTAACACCTCTGGAGACTGAAGTCCTCTACTAGCCACACAGCAGGCAAAACTGGGCTCTAAAAGGTACCATGTCTGTGAAGAGACACCCCCAAAATTTTTCAGATGATAGGCACAATGCAGGGTACCTCTGGGGATTCCAGGCCAAAGTTTCTTCTTCAACAAAACTCCCATCCAGAACAAGGAAACAAAAACAAGTCACCCACCAAGACCCATCACTGGGCCCTAAGTAAAATACCCTCGTGTCCACTTTCCACCCACGGTTCCCTGCCAGACCTCTCCCAGCCAGCTTCCCAACACAGACACACACAGGAGCTAGCCCCACAGCAATGACGAGGAGGAGTAGCGCTAGTCACCCCACTGCCCATTCAGGTTTAGCACCCACTGCCCTCCGTCATCACAGGGGAGTAGTGTGATCAAACTTGAGAGTGACATTGAGACCTGGTGCATGGAGGTCACAGCGACGCTCATGTTTGGCCCCATGGCCCATTTGTCAGAACCTGAGCAGCAGCACTGCAACCCCTGTGTGCCAGGTCACAATTTTATTGGTTTTGGCTCTGGTGCTCCCCCGTCATGACTGAGGGCTGTGAGGCCGAACTTTAAAGAATAGTGGGGCAGCCAGTGCTGTTCCTCCTCATCACTGCTGTGGGGCTGGCTCTGCCCCGACAATGGTACACACCATGCATACTGCTCATATGGCTGCGGGCATCACAGCCTCTGTGAATATGAGGATAATCAAACCTTAATTTAGGAAGAAATTAACTTCAATCTTTGCTTTATTTGAAAAGACTAACAAGTTCAACCAACTGTAGTGGGTTCTTCCCACTGGAAAGTTTTCTTCTACAAAGAACGGAAACCTAAAAACCATCAGATGGTAACTCTTTACCAGACAGATTGCTAGTGGTGACCTAGCTGTGCATGGCAAGTCTCTCTGTTTTCCAGTCTGGTTCCTTGGATAACTTGTAATTCTTCCTTTCTGCTCTCTCTACTTTTGACTCAAGCCAGCAAACTGAACAGAAGCTGCTGTCAGAATGGAGGGACCTGTTTCCTGGGGAGTTTTTGCATATGTCCAAAACACTTTACTGGCAGACACTGTGAACGTGATAAACGGATCAGGTAAGTAACAAACAGGGATTATCTCCCAGTGAAGGAGAAAGAGGAAACTCAATTTTCAATCACAGCTCTCTTGTTTATGGAAATGTTTTTCTTCTCCTGCAGTAGCTGCGGTGCCATTGGCCATGGAGAATGGACCCAGGAAGGATATTTGTTCTGCCAATGTGTTTATGGGATTCTGCACTGTTTCCCTCAAAACCAGGAAGATGGTTGTGGTAAGAAGCATCATTATTCCTTTGTAAAGTATAATTCATGTGCAGTTAGTCACATACCTAGTGCAAATTTTTACTATTCACAGCTCACCTCTGTCATATTCAGTAATCAGCTATGAGGGGACTAAACATTTGGGCTGTGTCAGAATTATTCAGAATCATTCAAGAAGCAGCCCCCGGTTTCTCTCAAGACAGGAGAATTGATTCAATGAAAGGGAGTCTCTTGAGTTCTGACAAATACTAATACTGGGAATAAAATGAAAGAAATGAGGATTCTAGATGTACAGTATGAGGTGAAACTTAACACTTTGCCTGGACCAAACTTAAAATTGGGGTCCAGCTGAGGTGAGGAAAGTGAGTCCAGATACTGAGGCCAGATGTCAGGAGGAATGGATTTATCAGGGAACTGGTACTATGCTATATAGTCTTTTTTACCTCTGTTACCCTTTCAAGTGCCAGCCTGGGTAAGTAATGACTTATCAGTGGCCAGTTAGACATTCATGGTCAATAGGGATGAGTGCTGAGCTGTATTAGAATGAGTTTGCTCTCGGTCCAGAGGCCAAAGATTACACTGGCATCTCTACATTAGCCTTCTTGACAGAAAATTTACCACCAGTGCCAACAACACTGCATCCCCACCAGTAGTGGGAGCGCTAGGCCACGTTTACATTACAGGTGCTACAGAGGCACAGCTACAGCACTACAGCTGTAACACTGTAGCGTAGGCAATTTCTACAGTGACAGAAGGGTTTCTTCCATCTATGCAGATAATCCACTTCCCCAAGTGGTGGATAAGACGTTGACAGAAGAATTCTTCCCTTGCCCTAGCCAGGGAGGTTAGGTCAGTTTAATTATGGGACTCAGCATTGTGAATTTTTTATGCTCTCTGAGCACCATAACAATGTCGACCTAGACCAGGCCCTAATGTATCCTGCCCACTGGCAGTGTAATCATTCTGTCATCTAATCCTGCTCAAATCAGATCTAGTTGACACTGTAATTAACACATTGACAGTTGCTGGGGTCTTGTTTACGTTGGAGTTCTCACTGTTGCTATCATCAGTGGAAACCCACCAGCGGCAACAATGATGGAAAATTTTAGAAAGATAAGCGTAGGGACTTGCCTTCACTATAGGTGACCCCTCTAGCCCAGTGTGGAGGCACACCATCAGGATATTATGGGAAAGTCTGTATAATCACTGACCACAATGGACTTGAACAGTGGATAAATAAAAGATTTTGTATGTCAACACCTTTCAATAGCACTATGTTCATGTTAATATTTTTGATTTTTAAAGATTTGGATAAGTATCTAGAGTGTGGGGTGAAATACTAAACCTCTCGGAGAAAGTTAATGGAGTGAGAGGTGATGTTCAAGAATTCTTCAATTCCCCTATAGTCAGAGGTTAATATTTTTTAATTTAACAGATCTTTCTGAATTGAGGGAGAGTTACAGGGTATACTTATTTTCAGATTATATATTAATAATTGTGACCTATATTTTATATGCATTATGTATACAAAATGTCATATTATATAGCATTTTTATAATACATATGTGTGTAATACACACACACAGTGAAAATCTTTATGTAGTACATAATGTAACAGAAGATTGTTCCTTCCAGATTCCCTTTAATTTAAGCAGAGATCTGCTAAATTATAATTTATCTGTGTTTGTGCAGAACAAAAAAGAGAAGATCTCTCTTCATTAAATGTTTACCATGTTAAGCCCTTAAGAAGTTATAATCAAGGTAAACACACGGGGCCAGCATTCTAAGCAAAATCCAATTAACCTAGAAAGACCATTAAGTGAATTAACAAATTTGATAATCTCTTTAGAAGGAATTTTTCCATTCAAGTTCCCTGGAGGCTTTTATTTACAAAGGAAAAACCTGAAAGCTTTTAGTACTCTGATATTTTTCTTTCACATTAAAACCAGTTTCTGGGTCTCTAGGGGGAACATTACCTCCATCTACTTACTCCATATGCACTTGGAAAGAAAATATGGCAGTACTTAAAAGCAACATTCAGGCAAATATCTGGGATTTACATATGAATACTTGGAGGTTCTCTCTCCTGAGCACCATCAAATCTCAGTCATTTCTTAAATGTTCTCTGAGTGCTGCCATTCACAACTCTTTCAGAACTGTAAACACGCCCTTGAAAGAGTCTCCATAGCTGGGTGTTCAGCTGAAGCCTGAAAGGAAGTACTTTGGAGCAATGAAGTACATGCAAATCATACCTTTTTCCATTTAATTTAAAGGAATTTAAATTCAGGCTTTGTTCCCTCAGGTCCTACAAAGAAAAACATACCTGCTTGGATTCATCTTGGAATGAGTTCTGAAGGACCAAAACTTCAACAGACAACAGACATCCTTATAGTTTCATTACTGTTTCCTCTGCTTTGTCAGCTCCTCTAATGAGTAACAAAGATAAGAAGCAAGAAAGGTAGTTGCTTTAACAATGAGAAAGTAACATGAATATGAAGCCTTTTGTTTTATCTTTAATTGTATAATGGCAAGTAGGAGGAACTGATTATCTGCACTTGGTATTAGTGTTTCATGGATTACAATTGACTGCTTTATTAGGTGGGTGGTTAGGAAAAGAACAGAATTTTTATTTTATCCTAAAACAAATCCATCTATTCCTGTGCATTAAAACGGGGCTATAAGTATGTCTCTTCTCCACCCATTTTGAAGTGGCCCTATTAATTGCTTTCAAATATTGGCTTCTATGATGTTTAATATTGAAAGATCAATTCTTCCAGTGGAAGATGATATATTTACACCTACTTAGGCTAAAACAACCATAGCTGTATTGTAAATATGATTTTGCTTTAAATATCTAATTTTAATAATTTATTGTTATCTCTTTTGGCTATTTCAGCTGTTGAAAAGACAGAAAATTAAACTCATTAATTAATGGTTTTCTTGTCAACGTGGGTTGATTTGTTTTTCCACTAGCTAAACTAAAACTTTGAAAGAGCCATCCTAAAGAGACAGAGTCATTTGTATTACCATAGTTTCATAGTTGAAGATATTGTAAAAGTTATCATTTCAACCTCTATCCCTACACGCAAATAAACTTTTAAAACATTTAGTCCAAACACTTAATTTTTCAGAGGGTACAATTTTTCAAAAGGGCCTTTGTTGATTTGACTGAATTACTTTGGAAAATGTGTGTCTCCAGAAAGTGGATTATGTTCAAAAGACGTTTCCTAAACACATCACTAAAGAGTATTTAGTCAAGATTATGGATGCTTATCCACTGTGTTCTTTTTGTTAATTGTCCCTTCTCCATCTTAGACTGTCCAGAATCATCAGCAGATCTGAATGGCATTGGAGGTTCTATTTCTTGTCCCCACCCTTTTCCTTCCCATGGCCCCTCACTCAATTTCACTTTTGAAAACCAATTTTTGATGTTTCATAAGTCTCAATAAGTGATGCATTGTGCGCTTCAATAAGTGTTATTCAGTTCCAAACTGGATTAAGTATATTACAAAATAAGAGTGTTCATATATGATATTCAGGAATAGTTATTCCAGAACATTTATTCCAAAACAGCTATTCTGGAATAATTCCATATGTAGACAAATCCTCAGTTATCAACTTATGCAATTCCTTGCACTTTAGCTGAGTGGATTTGATTTGCATAATGTCTGTATGACTGTTTCTCAATAATTATAAAGTATACAAATTCGGAGCTTCTTAATGGCCCTTAGCCAATCAGGCAGAGGGATTTGCATATTCACTGTATTGTTAATCACTACAGTTATTTTTAATACCCATACACGATTATACATGATTGAAGCTAAAGTTCTCCGAACTCCCCACACATATGCCATCCACAAACATGTCTGTTGACTTCTGGCTTCTCTCCCTGTCCAGCCAGTTCACTCTTATTTGGGGAAAAGAGGGGGACTGAAATTACTATCCCATCCTCACGAGCTAAGGAGGAATCATGAGGGAAAATATTGCAAAGGCTAAATTTAGATGAGGCCACAGGATGTGGATGGGATCAGAGACTGAGGCTCTCGCATATGTTAGAAAGAGCTGGGTGGGGAATTGCAGGGGAAGCAGCCATTCTGGATGTAGGGGCTACAGATGGGAGAGCACAGTCTCCACCCGCATATCCCTTAGGGAGGGGGCAGACACAGTGCAGCTGCACAGCGAGTAGAGCCTCTGCTCCACATTAATGCCATCTTCTCAAGGAGGAGGGTTGAGGGCAAGGCAACTCCTTCATTAACCACATCACTGGGAGCAGTGCACCGGTCCCAGGTGGGGGAGCTGCTGTTGTAGTTGCGGCAGGTGGTCACTGGGAGTCCTCATGAGCAATTCTAGCCGAGTCTGGAGAACTCTTCCCTATAGCTCCTACTACAGCACAGCTTCTGTGGACAAAGCACCTCTCCCTGTGATTGGAATATGGTCTGGAGCTTCAAGCCATAGCACATTCTACAATGATTAGCGAGCCTAATTCTGAGGGTTGTTGAGCAACCAGTTTTCCTTAATGACTTGTGAATACTCAGCACCTATCGGGACAGGGCCCATGCCTATTAGTTCCTAGTTATTATGGGACATTGTGGACAAAAAACACGTAGTATGTCATCATTGATGATACACCCAAGGGTCTCAGTCAAGACATGGGCACCACTGAGCCAGTCCCTGCCCCAAAGAGTCTGCAAACAAGAAGATACGTGAAAAATGTAAAGTGGGAGATAGGGATATAACATACAGGCATGTGGTCATCGTGGTGAGTGGCACCAATGGCAGTGTTAGGGGAATGGCAGGCTTGAGGAGGGCAAGGCAAATTTAATGTCACAACTCAGTGACTTGAAATCCATTTAGAATCCTCCCATGAAGAGGGAATTAAGTGCAAGGAGCAGAGGGCACATCCTTCCAACCACTCAGAACTCCAGGATCTACCAAGGATTCCCATCCCAATTCCAAAGAACTCAAAGCATCAGTATGGCCATCCATGCCCAGTATTGGACTCCTCATTGGCAACACACTTAGATCTGTGCCTATGACACCTTGATTCTCGCTCAGCTGCTATGCTGACTTCCACCACCAACTCAGAGTGCAGTCGAAGCTGCAAAGAAGTAGTTGTTGCTATCTGCAGCATTAAAGGCTTGGTTGTATCAGAATTTTTTGCACTGATGCAGATACACTGGTGCAAACCCCTACCCTCTAGGTACACTGTAGCACCAATGCAAGGCCCATTTTACACCCCTGCAGTGCCTCTACACTGATGATTTGCATTGACATGGATTTTTCTGTTGAAAAGAGCTCTAACCTAGGCAAGATCTAGGGCTAGTCTATACTGGCAACGCTAAAGCTCTGCCCTCAATGTGGGGCATAGCTCCCAGCGCTGGGGCACTGTTTACACTGGCACTTTACAGTGCTGCAACTTGCTGCGCTCAGGGGGGTGTTTTTTCACACCTCTGAGCGAGAAAGTTGCAGCACTGTTAATTGCCAGTGTAGACAAGCCCCTAATAATTTGTACTTTAACTTCTATTTCAAACTGTGTGTGAACTTTGAAGGAAACATTCCACCTATAACCATTGCCACCTTGTTCTACCCACCCAAACCCTTTTCAACAGCCTTGGAGACCTACATTCTAGATGCTTATCTGAAGCAAGTTTCTCCCACCGGTTTGGCAATGTATCCATTGAGCAGTAACAACTTAAATGTTAAACTGTACTGATGTCACCAGAAAAACGGAAGACCCAATAACATTCTTACAAAAATAAAAACTACAATATTAAAGAAGTCTTTGAGATTGTCCATTCCTGTCATACAGGTTACACTCATACTCTTCTCAGCTGTATTTCTTTTGGCAGGACTGGGGAATTCACACATACCTGAAGTGTTAACATACAAAATGGTGTCTTTCAATTTGAATGATATACACTCTGAGCCTTTGTACAAGCAGTCGTGTTCCTGCATTGTGGAGCTGGCATTTCCTGATCTTTCTTAGCTTTGGCAGATAATTTCCTGACTGAATTGCTTACTTTACACTTTAAAGGATTTCCTTTTAAACTACAGAAGTGCCAGAAGGACTCAAAATTTAGTCACATCATATTTACACTATATAAGAATCAAAAGGGTCAGAGACCATCATTTACTGTATGTTTGTAATTGCCTGGCATAGTGGGGTTCCAACCAAGTTTAAGCCTCTAGGCACTACCATAGTATAAATGTTGATTTATTATTATTTTATTCATTATTTAAGACTCTTTCTTGTAAAAAGTAACTTAGTTTTGCCACCTATCTTATAACTGCCTTGGGATACAAATGTCTCTGTGGTGGATTTTATATTATCACTGTCTATGTAGAGCACACCATATGTCTTAGGGCTGTACTTTTTAATCAGATCTGAATATGCTGGGTTCTGAATTAGTTAGAGGGGTTTGACAAATGTCTGTAGAAGTAAATATAAATATTATGGATTATTTGATTTGGAGTATTAATCAGATTTTTCCAAAAGTATTCTTTTTCCTCCAAGAAGAGCTTCCTGCTTGATGGAGTGAGATCAAAGGATGTTGTCAAGGCTGCTTGTATATCTTAAATCAGGAATATTTAAGTATCCCTTACAATACATTATTTCCCAAGAAATCTTTAGGAGAGTAGACCTAGATGTTTCCTGATTTGTATGTATCCAGCAAGATAGATACACAAATAACAAAACATATTCTCCACCCCCGCCAGGTATCCATTGAACAAGCAGTTGCATTTCCTAATGCACACACTAACTTTGTCTACATTGAGGATTTCACCAGAGCAAACCACCATTTACCTAGCCCTTGTCTACAGTGGGAAGAGGAGCTAACACACATTTTATCTAGCATGACATTAGACCCTATTGTGCTCTTAGCATGGACAAAGATAGACATGTTTAAAAATATGTGAGCTGAACACAATAAGCACAATTTATCCCTGTCTGTATACTAAGTGCTATATCATGTACAGTATCCTTTTAGTTAAAAAAAAATAGCTACTACATTTTCTAACATAATGTGTTTTCTCACTGTGGATATACCACTTAATTTTTCTGTCTTCTTCATTAGGAAAGCTTAACTGATAATTCCTTAATTCTTTAAAAAAGCTCTTCCAAGAGAGAAGAAACATAAGAGATTTTTTCATTGTTTTAGGCTATTGTAGAGATAGGATAACAAACTCTGAAATGCAGTTGGCATAATTACACAAAAATACAAGTGGTAAATACCTGTCATTTTTTTCTGTTAGGTGTTGACATTTATGGGGTGGAATTTCATGTATTTTTTTCTCTCAGCTATCTGCAACTAACTTAAAGAAAATTAATTCTTTAATCTGTTATTTGCTATATGTGGATTTGAGAATGAGAAAGTTCAGAGGACGCCAACTAAACTTTGACATCTCTCACTTTGCAAAGGAGGTCCCTAGCTACCAAGTACACATAATGAAAATACACTTACCTGCTTTAATAGTAATTAAACTGGATTGATATATTATCCCACTATGGTGATGATCACTAGTTTTCATTTGCCAGAAAAAGCAGGGGGAGGATGTTGGGAAAAGTTAGTAAAAAGAGAGCATTTCTGCTTTTCTGATTGAATCTACACTCGAATCAGTCCTCATTCACATGCCAGTTATCTAGGTGACTCATCACTCTTTCTAAACTCAGTATTTTTACTCAGTTTATATTTAAAAATTGAGTGTTAATTGTGTTTGAAGACAGCAGAGTTTCTACTTTGCCCTGTTTCACATTCATCCTCTCTGTCCACCTTTGTGGAGCCCTAAGTTGAGGGTACATGAATAGGCAAAATTTCCTGTGATAGAGAAGACTTTTCTCCCCAGTTAGACATGAAGCACTTGCCCTGTCCTCACTAGCATGTCAGATGAGGTACTGGTCATGCTCTCTGTTTCCTTAGCTGTCATCCCTTAAAGCCTGAGTGCCATAGCTGGTGTGGCAGCATCACAAACTCTGCCACTGGGAATGGAGAGGATTTTGGTAACCATATGTTGGGATGGATTAACAGGGAATGTCTGATGTAGATGGAATAGTGACCAGGTGAGGGTGTTGTTGGTGGCCTGTACTATGCAGATGGTCAGACTAGATGATCTAGTGGTCCCTTCTGGCCTTAAACTCTATGTAAGATACAGCAGATACTTCTTCTGCAGTGCTTGACATTGGTGAGGCCTCAGGTGGAGTACTGTGGCCAGTTTTGGACATCACCATTTAAAAACAAAAGTGCCTCATTGATCTCTTGAAGTCCCTTCCAGCCTTCTTACGTTTCTATGAGTCTATGCAACTAACTTTATGTGGCTGCCTCCTATCAATTGCTTCCCCCTTGGGCAATAGAATAGCCACAGCTGAGAAGCCCAGGTAAGCCATGCATTGCCTACATAGCCATACAGTGTTTATGGGGTGGGACTGGACCATCTCAAAGTTTTATAAACACATGCATTTTATCTGGAAATAAACTCTAACCATCACCCAGCAATCTAACTGGATGGCATTTATTCCATCAGAGGGGCAATGAAACCACTAAAAATTTTTGCAAAAAATTAAGTCCCTGAGAAGAAAAACTGTAAAACTTTGTTGTGTGAACAAGGATCTTGCATGATCAGGTTTTTGGTTCCTTAATTTCCTTCATGAACTCAACAGTAAAAAAACACTGAGAAAGTCATTTAACATGCCACACTCAGAAATCACATCTCCTGTTGTATTTTTATTGTATGTCAGTTATAGCTGCCTAGTGCTGTGCTGTCACTTTTCAGATCCACCTCTTCTACAGAGTACAACTACAAAGAAGATAGCTAATTCCCTGTGCCAGGTTTAAGGGTTGGTAAGAATAATTTCTTTGGCCATCCACTCTTCTAACTTTAGATTGTGACTTTGCAGTATTGTAGCAATGGAAATAATTTTATAACATTCATAAAAGTAAGACCCACTCTGAAGGTCTCCGTGTACAGAAGTCCCATGTACTTGAGTTCCACAAAAGAACCATTTGCAAGATTAGCCTTTATATTTAATTTTATTGTTATGTATTACTTATATTACAACCTCGCTATGCTAGATACTGTCCATGCAAGCCTGAATGAGCAGCTGCTCAGGTGATGATTTTGAGGTGTGCTGCCGACCTTGCCATCTCACATAGTATTTCAAAATTTTGTTAATATTTCCTTTTTTAAAAAGTAATCTATTTAACACTTATTAATAATAACTAGGGCTGCTCATTTGGATTAGACAAGAACCTGAATAAAGTCCAGAACAGCAATAGGTAGACAGGATATTCAGCTTCATTTGGGTTTACTTTATCACGGGCTTTTCAAAAATCTGAGGAAGGTGCTATACAAATAATATTACACCTCTATCCCAGAAATAATGCTGTCCTTGGGAGCCAAAAAATCTTACCGCGTTATAGATGAAACTGCATCATATCGAACTTGCTTTGATATGCCGGAGTGCACAGCCCTGCCCACCCTGGAGCACTGCTTTACCACGTTATATCTGAATTTGTGTTATATCGGGTCGTGTTATACTGGGGTAGAGGTGTATTTATATAGCAGCATAGTATTGGTATTTCACATATAGAAAGAGACACACAAAAAGAAAAAGCTGAAGTCCTTCTCCTGAAGATATTACACAAATTTTCAAATACCTTGTAAAATCAACATTTCTTACTCTTTAATTGAGTCTAGATGATCACTGTACATGTTATATATCAATGTTTGATCGCATAGTAGGAAGCACAATCCAGGTTTAAATATGCATATTACAACTAGACAAAAATACGAAAGATGGTTTACAAATATTTTCACAAATAAGTGTGATAAATTTGCTACACTGATATTCATGGTGCCATGTGTTCACAAGAATTTCTTACTGATTGTTTTTGAATCCTGAAAGATTCACAATTTTTAGCATGATTGATTACCTGTCTAAAGTTTTGACTTTGTTATTCACTGATCATTTTTCCCCATTCCAATCAAACAATAGAAACAATACCATGTGACTGAGATGACCATCACAGAATAAGAATAATGATTAGTAAATAGCCAATGACATCTGTAATAGCCACAAATCATGATCTGAAATTTATTCACATAAACTATGTGGATTTGGGTTTAAAGACTGATAACACAGTCTATCCCTCTATATTTTACAGAATTTAGTCACATTTTTCCTGTGTAAAAGCTGGGAGGTTCTTGTGATATCAGCCAGCCAGTAATGTGTAGGTTGCCAGCTGCAGTGAAATCAAAGATCTCTTTCACAGTATAAAATTACCACCAGAAAAACTAGTGTCACAAACCACAATGCCGCCAGACACATTTTGGCATTTCTCCAATCAACAAAACTATATATACTCATATTGCCTTTCAAAACCAGACTACACTGGTTTAAATGATTGGCAGCATCTCCATGTCAGCCCCTAAGGACTATGATGCAGTCTTGTGACCTATTGGACACAAGGATTCATTGTCATGTTTTACTATAATTAACTGTCTGTTCAGTCATTTACAGTAAGACTGAAAACCCTGACTGAAACAGTGGTACAGGGAACTTAGCCTTTTCAAGTAGTGCTTAATGTAGTACAGACAAGACATGATACTTAGGCTTCTCAATGTGCATAAATAAAGCACTCACTTCTGTTCCTCCACTTCATCCATCAGAGTGTTTTTCCCCCACCCTTCCTCATTTCCTCTCCCTCCTTTAAAAACTCTCTAACATGCACAAAAGGCTCCCTTTTTTAAATCCTGGACACTCAAACAAGAGGAAGGTAAGCAAATTCAAGGATATATATCTGTCCTGTGGAGGCTATTCCAACACAGCTATGTTAGCACAGTTTTGCTGACATAGCCCTGTGGTGTAGATGCAGCCTATGCTGATGGAAAGGGTTCTTCTGTCAGTGTAGGAACACTACCCTGAACCTGTTAGTAATATTAATGGAAGCCCTTTCCCATCAACACAGCTGCAGCTGCACTGGTGGTTTTGTTGGCATAGCTACATCTGTATATGCTGATATAACTTTTCAGTGTAGACCCAGCCTTATTGTTTTCTCCTGTTCCTTATACTAACTGCTGGATGTGCTTCAGCAACTGGATTGGTTTGATAAGTCCACAAGGCTAAAGGCTCTTGAGCCAGTGCCTCATCCCATTTCACATAGCATTCAGGGGCAGAAAATCCCAAACTAGTTGATGCCTGGTCTACATTTATACCTTATACCAGCATGGCTAATGTCTGTCAGGGATGGGGGCGGGAAATCAATCTAGGGCCTTGGCTACACTGGTGCTTTACAGCGTTGCAACTTTCTCGCTCGGGGTGTGAAAAAACACGCCGCTGAGCACAGCAAGTTACAGCACTGTAAAGCGCCAGTGTAAACAGTGCCCCAGTGGAGTAAACAGTGGAGTACCTGCAGCACTGGAAGAGCTCTCTCCCAGTGTTGGCGCCGCAACCACACTCGCACTTTAATGGGCTGCCACAGAAGCGCTCCCGCAGCAGCGCTGTACAGCTGCAAGCGTAGCCATACCCTAAGATACGCAACTTCAGCTATGAGAATAGTGTAGCTGAAGTCAACATATCTTAGATCGACTTAGAATCACTTACTTCACGTCCTCACGACACGGGATCGACAGCTGCCGCTCCCCCGTCAACTCCACTTCTGCCTCTCGCCGTGGTGGAGTTCCTGAGCCGAGGGCAGAACGATTGGGGATCCCTTTATCACTTCTACACTAGATGTGATAAATTGATCCCTGATAGATTGATCACTACCCGCCAATCTGGTGGGTAGTGTAAACGTACTCATAGTGACATAGCTGTGCCCAATGCAGATGCAGCTATGCCAACAGAAGAGAACTAACGTCCCTCAGAGAGATGGTGTTTCTATATCAGCAGAATGTCAGCAAACGCTGCACCTACACTAGGGGAATATGCCAGCAAAGCTGTGCTGACCCCAGCTCTTCAGTGTAAACATATACCTCAGACAATTGAATATAGGATCTAAGTAGGACAGTCTTGATTTATACCTCAATCCAGCCCCACTGACTAACATGGGAGTTGGATCAGACCCTTAGTTTTTGTTTCTATGGCTAGATCTACATTGAAAAGCTAAGTCAACACAGCTATGTCACCCAGGGGTGTGAAAATCCACACATCTGAGCTGACCTAACCCCCAGCGTAGACAGCATTAGGTTGATGGAAGAATTCTTCCATCAATCTAGCTACCGTTTGGGTACGTCTATACTACCCGCCGGTCGGGTAGCGTTCGATGTATCGGGGATCAATTTATTGCATCTCATCTGGACACGATAAATTGATCTGCTAATCGACGCCCATACTCCGCCTCGGCAAGAAGAGTAAGCACAGTCGATGGGGGTGCCACGGCAGTCAACTTGCTGCTGTGAGGACAGCCAGGTAAGTTGAACTAAGATACTTCGACTTCAGCTACTTCAGTGTAGCTGAAGTTGCATATCTTAGTTCGAACCCCCCCGCTAGTGTAGCCCAGGCCACAGAGAGGCAGATTAACTATAATGATGGGAGAACCCTGCAGTCGCTGTGGTGCGTGTCTGCACTGAAGTGCTACAGCAGCACAGCTACAGCATTACACCTGAGCCGCTCTAGTGTTTCAAGCGGAGATTAGCCCTTTGTTTTACAGAATCAGAACCCTTAAATACTATCCAACAAACAGGGACCAATATATTATAAAATCTCACAAAATGAATGACAAGCTATGGTTTGGCTAGAGATGTAGAAATGACATAAGCAAATTAAATTGTCACTGACCAAATGCTAACACAGATTCTGTCTGATCTCTAACAAACATAACCTCCTTACTTCTTGCAATTCCAGGCTTTTTCCTCCTCTTTTACCTCCTTCATCCCTTGGGATACAGGATCCAAATACAACATTTTATCATTTTACTAACTGTTTTCTAAATTAATGTTTACATGTTGCTAAAATGTTATTAAACAGTTGAAAGAAAACTGTTTAATTGTGAAATTTAGCTTAAGAACTTCTGCAGTATCTGGGAATAAAAGAGGATTGAAAGAAAAATATAGCAGTGGGAATACAAGAACACACTATGAGAACAGTAGAGTGATCCTGTAATTTGAAATAGTAGGTCTTTAAAAGAAACAGAATGGCAATAAAATTATCCTTTCTGCCTGGATAGAACTTTATTTATTGTTTTGTTTCCACTAAAATAAGAAGAAGGAAGCTTAGAACAAATGCTCTTCGGATGAGGAAAGCTGCCCAAAATTAAGGTGTGCTGAAGTGCACTTTCATAAAAAGAGAAAGATTTGTACTTGGAGGGTTAAATTTGAAACCAATATCAGAAACAAGACTCCCCTAAAATGGAACCTGAATGGCAGCTGAAGTCCATATGCAAACCTATTGTATATGAAATTTCAAGCTTCTCAGCACTTATAGTTATACCAATATCCCTATCTCAATGACTGGGAATCTTAAAAAGATAAAGCCTACCCTTTGGTTCCTAGCAATTGGTACCAGCCAAGTCCTGCCTGCTCATTCTTGGCCACCAAACCCTGAAAGGAATAACTAGCCCAACCCTTTTTGATTTGGCGTACTGCATGTTGATAACATCAGGTCTCACTCCAAATCAGAAGAAACTGATTGACACACATGTCTCTGGGGGAACCTGAGCCACTGAAGAACAAAAGGAAACACAAGGATTCAAATTTTCAACACGGTGTGTTTCAACAAAAAAGCTCACAAAGAAATACAATTAAAAAACAAAAACAGAGTGAGACCAACAGAAGATCTTAAGGACTTAGGCCATGCCTACAGCTGGGCTTCTGTAGCGCTTCACTTAATACCTCTGTAGTTGTAGGACAAAAGAGTGTTAGTAGGCAGCAGGTTGTGTTACAAATTATGGTAATGAGCCATAAAGCCACTGTCTCTGTTAAGTCCATCGTTTTCAAGTGTCCAGTAGAGTTATGAATTTAAGTTCCCAGGCTTGTCTTTTGAAGAAGGTATTGTGCAGGTTTTCTTTGAGGACAAGGACTGAGAGGTCAGAAGAACAGAGGGAAACATAAGAATGCAAATTTCAGTACAGTGAGTTTCTACAGCAACAACAAAAGGTGAAAAAATACAACAAAAGTCTGCACAACACTAACAGTAAAATGTCATAACATTCCTGGAAAATATGTCCTGCCCAAGAGGCAGAATAATGTACGTATCCAAAACAGAGACCCTATCTAGCATTATGTAGATCTAAAGATATGGTACACAGCGAAAGAAAAACCGAGAGACAGATGCGACATAGACAGAACAGTGATAAGATGAAAGAATTGTCCCATGATTAGTGTGGCAGCCTGGGACTCAGGAAAGCCTGGTTCAATTCATTCCCTATACAAGTCATTTAGTCTCTCCGCCTTGGTTCTCCATTTATAGAATGGAAATAATTTTACTTCCATATCTCACAGGGATGGTTCGGGCCTAAATATATTGAAGATTGTGAAAGCTGTTGGGTACTACAGTAACAGGGATTCTATATGTACCTAGGATGGATAGAAATGTTAATGTCTGATCATGATAATACAGAAAATAGTGTGTGGGGGGAGAGGGGGAATTCAGCCAGAACGGAGAGCATTCCTTAGTGAAATACCCACCTTAGACATGTTTACAAAGCTACTGAGGTTTTACCATGACAGCAGACAGATTTCTCACACTTCCTGAGTTTATCTGCATTGACAAATACCACAGAAACATCTTCTCTGTAACATTTCTGCTTTTCCTTTTGTGACCAAAAGAAGAGATGCAGAGATAAGTGGGGGAAATAGTTCACCAAGTGATCATGAATACATTGAACATTCTTTGAGACTCATAAACTAAAGTAGGTTCAGATCAATTGCATAACAAATGAGATCTAGTCTCAAGTCTGCTGCTGACCAGGTTTGTAACTATGGACAAGTCATGTCAACGCTCTGTGCCTCAGTTTCCCCATCTATAAAATGGGAATAATTATACTTACCTTCTTTTGTAAACTGCTTTGAGATCTGTAGATGAAATACACAAACTGAGCATTTATTATTATACATTATTAATCCCCCTGTCCTTGATCTCCCCTGGCTTGTTCAAAAAGAGTCATGCCTCCTGTACTAATTCTGTCTCACTGTTCATGACTGTTTTGGGTTTATCATTTGCGATTGAATATGGTAGTTCTGTGCCTTAGAAGTCAGCTGGCTAGATGTGTTCAACAATTTTCCTTTAATACTTACAATGTAATTGAAGCTTATTGGAAAATTTGTTCGCATACTGCTGGCTTGGTATATGATTTGCTGGATATTACAAAACCTAATAATAAAAAAGTAACAAAAATTTTAAGTTAAGAAAAGTATTACATAGATGCCAGCTGCTCCTGACTTAGAGTCACAGTTCCTATTTTTCAGCAAAATGTTTCTTACATCCATTCTGGCCCACCAAAAGATAAATAAAAATTAAAATTAATGAATTAATTAATTAATTAATTCCAGTGCGTTTCAAATGGGAAGAAAAGTCCCTCCAAAAATCCTGATTAATAGCTTTCAGAAGTTGACATCTATGTCCATACATAACTCACAAGTTTTCAAAACATAACTAGATTGGAAGGAAAAACAACAGCTGAGATATTAGAAAACTCAACCAATGTGAAGTGCATAATGGATGATGCTCCATATGGCACTCAGTAACATTAGGAAAAAAAGCTTCTCTTTTCGTGTCAAAATAAACCTGACCTAGTTTTTTCAGTAGGCAAGGAAATCAGAAGATACACAGCTTGAAAGGAACAAGGTCTTCACTATGCCAGACTAAAAGGGAAATCTTTAGATAGAGTGGCTTGCCTGTGAATGAGACACTGGGCCAGATTATGTTACACCAGTATAAATTTGGAGTAATTTCTCCATTGTGTTCAGTGGAGTTATCCTAGATTTACAGTGACAAAACTTAGTTCAGAATCTGATCTACTCTCTTGTATTTGTTGGTATCAGACATGAAAAATGACATGTCTCAAGTAATTACTAATCTAGGGACTAGCCTCATAATAAAGAATTTGTAAATTAAAACATTAAGCAAACTAACATAATTTGATAACAACTATGTTGTGCATGAGGATTACAATTTTCAGGCCATTCTAGTAGCTTGATTATAAAGGACAAGTACTGCATTTATAGTAGGTTGGGCAGAATATAACTAGATTCAAATATACATTTTAAACTAAACAAAATGTAGCATCACAGCAGCAAAAGAACACACAACACAATTTGTTTGGTACCCAACGTATGGCATTTGTTTATTCTTAGAAAATCTAGTTTTGTATTGTGACATTTCACGTTATTGGATTTTTCCATCAGTACTTTCTAAAATGGTTGCAACCATTTTTATCTGGGGTGGACCTACAGAATGGATTATTGCAATATGCTCTTCATGGAACTATGTCTGAAAAATTCAGCTCATGGAGAAGAAACTCAGCTGAGTGTATTTAGTAGTGTTCTCTCAGCAGCATATTACATTGATTTCTGTGCTGACTTCAAGGTGTTGGTGCTGACCTTTAAAGTCCAGGTCCTGCTGCTTCAGAGATCACTTCGCACTGCAAATGTCAAATTTTCACTTAATCACCTATGGAGCTGGAACTAGCAGTTCCTTTGTTTAAAGAGGAACGGACTGGTGATTTCAGGGAGAAGGGTTCTTCACTGTGGAATTCACATTCCTCCCTACATCCTCCACTTGGTCCAACACAGCCAAAATTTGCTGACCTCAGTGGTAGACTGGAAATCATATTTTATTTCCCACGCTGTTGAGGGAGTGCATGAAAGGGTTGAAAATAGGTTCAGAGTGCTTTTATGTGGATACTGATTGAACTGAATTGTTTTGGTATGTGATTTCATAAAGGTCAGGGAGGCGTATTTGATCTAAATAATGTTAAAAACTAAAAGAGAGAGGATTATTCAAAAGAAACAGACCACAGAGCTGTAAATGACCTATTTGTTCACTTTGTCCATCTCTCTGAGAAATATAGAATTGTTCCCTACTAGGTTTTGCTAGTGCATTGTCCAGCCCAATTACAAATATGTGACACAATGAAGCTTTCTTTCCACTTCCCTTGGGGGAATGCCTCAGAGCTCTATTTGACCCCACCTGTAAGGAATATTTTCCTGATTTTCAGCCTTAATTTATCTTTTTCTGGACCTGACCAAAATTTTAAAACAAGAAGTTTTTTTCAGCAGAAAATGTCAAAAATGATATTTTTCTTGAAATATTGTCAACTTTGCCAAAATTTAGTTTTTAATGAAAAACTTCATACTTTTTCCCCCAGTCTAGATTTTCTACAAATGAAACATTTCTATCATGCTTTTTCTATAAATTTATGTGGTAAATAATTTTTTAAAATGTGCAAAATATTAAAAAATAAAAAACAAAAAAAATTCAAATACTTTGAAACAAAAAGAGCTTTAATTTTTGTTTTGCAAAAAAAAACAGGTTTTATATTTTTTAACCAGCTCTGTTCTGTTTATAGTTTTATCCCATCGCCAGAAGGCCACCATGCTCTCCTCAAGACTCAATGCCTGTAAGAAAGAACCAGTCAGTGATGGCTTGAGGGACAGATGGAATTAGTTGGCATTTTCTTTACTTATAATTTTGTTTAAAATAAATACAAGTAAAAAGTCATGCACATCTCATAACATCCTTCCTATCACCCTTCATACCACTGTTTTGCTCAGCTATACATATTTAGCTCTTTTAACATTTCATAAATCACTTTCTTTCAGGGATTACCAGGTATTGTTCTTAACTATTTGATAATTGGGACATAATCCAAACTAAATGTTTTTTTAAGAATACAAATTGCCTACTATTTCTAAGTAGAAAAAAAAACAGTACATCACCAATATTTACAGAGACAATTAATTATGAGGATACAACCGAAAATATGTATATCACAATCTCAGAAAAAAGAGTAAGCCAGTCACAGCAAATGGAAAGTTTTGCACATGCATAGTAGTGCAAAATCATGCACATTTCACATCTCCAGTATATAGTCATTTTACATGAAATTGGAAAGGAGGAAAGACTTAGCAGAAACAAACCTGTTGGGCTGTCAGACAGATGAAAGGAGGGAGATAGATCTTTAATTAAAAGCTCTTGAAGATTCCAAAAACAGAATCAAGACAAAGGAACTGCACAAAGCCCATGGAATCTACTGACAGAGTCAAAAATTTCTTAGATCAGGATATGTAAAACTCATCTTGTGTAGGATGCGGATGGAGAGGAAAAGGGATGAACTCCCTCAGACAAAGTGCGCTGGTCTACACTTACAGCACTGCAGAGCACAGTAGCACTTAGTGAAGATGCTACCTACGCTGACAGGAGAGCTTCTCCATTCAGCTTAAGTACTCCACCCCTTTGAGAGGCAGAAGTCCTCCCATCAACATAGCGCAGTCTACACCGAGGGTTAGGATTTTCCACGCCACTGAGGATGTAGTTATACCAGCACGAGTTGGTAGTATAGACCAAGCCAGTGTACTACTTGCAGCATATCTGAGACTTAAGGACCCCTTCACACCCTTCTGGATACACTGCTATGTGCACCTCTTTGTGGGTGTTGAGAAAGCTGGAGAGAGATTGAGCACTTATCACATCAAATGCACTCCTCTGGCAAATTTCACACTGCAGACCTGGAAGTCTCAGCAACACACACCCTTTTTCAATTCCTGCTCTCCCCGATGGGCCCAGAGCCAGTCAACACAGCATACAACATGACCATGGCCAGTCAGGACCAGGCAAGATAGGACATCCAGGCATCGTGCTAATTAGAGCTGGTCAGAAAATGGGGGGAAATTTTGAATTTTCATCCAAAAACAAATTTGGGGTGACAAATAGCTGATCTCCCAAGCAGTTTCCATTTCCAGGGCCTTAAGCATGTCTTGTAGGTGGTGTTTTAGGCTGCCATTCCTAACAGAGAGAGGACAAGCTCCATTGCCAGGGCCGTAGCAACAAAGAACGTGGCCCCCTCCGAACATATGTCCGGGGCCCCTTACAATGCAGAAACTCAATGCGGTATTTATTTTATACAATATACAGGGTTCATATTATGTATATATAGGCCTACAGTGTACATGTATTCCGTATTTAAGCAAAGCGCTTCTTTCGAGCCTTGTTCTCCGCAAATTGGTTAATCAATGCGTCATATCCAGAGATCTGGCAATCTTGTTTTCTCGATTGACATAACTGCAAGCACAGAAAGCCTGTCATCTGTCATGGTTGAGCGCAGGATATTCTTGATCAGTTTCATTCTGCTGAAGCTCCTTTCAGCACCAGCGACAGTAACTGGTGTGGTCAGAAGAATTCTGATGCAAATGCAAAGATTCAGATATATCTCCTGAAGGCTGTTCTTGCATATGTATGTTAAAAAATTATTTGCCATGACAAGTCCTCTCTCTTTCTCGATGACATAAATAAAACGATTCAATTCCATTATGAGTTCGTTGGCATCAATGTCTCCCATTTTTCTTTCAAAATTTTTGCTGTGATTCTCCAGTTCATTTTCTCTGTGACACTGCTTCAGGCTGTTAGCATTGTACAGAAATCCAAACAACTTATACCACTCCACGAGTTGGTCAAATCGCGACGAAACAGAAGATATGGCCTGATCAGTGAGAACAAGAAAGAACTGCGATTTGAATTTTTCTTCGGCAGAAAGACGACTCGAATCATCAGCACATTCGTAACCAAACATTCTCTTCTTATGTCGCACCCTGGTTTCTGGAAACACCTGCTCAATACCCATATGCTCTGCTATTTCACGCGCATTTGTGACCACAGAGTTATATCCTGTATTTCGATAGTCTTCCAAAAACTTCATTGTAGCACCGACTTCTGCCTGCAGTACGTCAATTGACACATCTGGTGACTGAAATAATTTGCTGATTTTATTGACGTGAAATAGTACATCGTACCACGTGTACACAGTCAGAACAAAAGGCCACGTAGTAACATGGTTTAAAAGTGCACCGGCTTCTGTTGCTGTATTGCCATCTTTCTTTTCGAGCGCATATTCTAGCAAAGATGACAAAGCATTGCACAATTCTTCAAGGTGATAACACAATGGCTTCACAGCATCAATTTCTCGACTCCCAACGAGTGTCTGATAACCCTTTAACAGATATTGGCATATGTTCTTGAAGTATATCCCAATGTGAAGGTGAAGAAGAAAAGATAACGTATATTCTGTTAATCAGACCGAAAAAGTCAACGGCATATTTCGATGACTTTGCCACGTCTGAGATCACAAGATTCCAAGTGTGAGCTCCACATGGTACATACAAGGCACAGTCATTTATTTCTAGCATGCGGTCTTGAACTCCTTTATTCTTTCCTCTCATATTTACGCCGTTATCATAAGCTTGGCCTCTCATGTCAGCAATGTCTATTCCTAAGTTGTTTGCCTTTTCAAGAAACGCTTCCAATAAGCCCTTGCCAGTTGTATCATGAACATTAAGAAAACCAACAAATGCTTCACAAATATTGACACCATCTTCACCGTTGCATTCAACAAAGCGTAACACCACAGACATCTGTTCTTCATGTGACATATCGGGAGTACAGTCCAAAATAACTGAATAATATTTTGCTTTTTAAGCTGCGCTATGTTGGCCTCTTGAATGTTACTGACAACAAGTTGAATCAGCTCATTTTGGATCTGTGGACTGAGGTACTGAACATGTGTCTCTGCCTTCCTAATCCTCTGTAAAAGTTCACTGAGGACAGTTTCATACTTTGCAAGCAATTCAAACAGTCCCAAAAAGTTGCCATTCAAAGGATCGCTGAGCTTTTCATTACTTCCTTGAAATGCCAAGTTTCTTTCGGACAAGAAAATAACGACATCAACCATGCGTTTGACAACATTTCTCCAGAAATCTCTTTCTTTCAGAAAAGCCTGCAATTCAAGTTGGTCAATAGATGTACGGTTTACTATGCCTGACCGAAGGTCAAACCATTTCACCATACAGTCTTGATGACCTTTGCCTGTTTTATGCTGCTGAAGTCTTTTTGACAGTGCTTTCCAAGCAGATGTTCCACGACGTAGCGGTATGTCACCAGTGCCAAATAATTTACAACAAAAACAAAAAATGGCATCTTTCTGAACTGAGTACATTAACCATGAACGTCTTATTTTCTCACCATTTGCCATGGTTCGATAGAAATGAGTACTTGTGAACCTCCATCTTTCCTCGTTAAATGGAAATTCGTAACTTTCATTCTGCTGCAGTGGGCCACATGCAACAATGTCACACACTTGCCGGTCCGATACTATAGACGGCCAATCTCCTGGATCATCAGTCAGTGGTTCAGATTCAGATACTTCTTTCCCGGCAGCAGCTGGAATATCTGTCACAGTTTGTTTGGTAGAACAACTGGCTTCACCTTCAACCTCACTTGAAGCACTTCTGGATACTTCTGGATACTATTCGTCGCTGCTAGCGCTGTCCATTTCATGTGCCTGTACCTGTACATTGGATTGCAGCGCAAAATACGTTGACAACTTTGGAATTTTCTCAAGTTCCTTCTCGGCATCTTTTGCTGCCTTTCGTTTACTAGCTCCGCTCTTATACATTCTCTTAGACATCACAAAGCACACTTCTGGTTTGGAAACGATAAAAAACTAAACAACTAAATTAATAACATTTATTCGCCGACCGCCATTATGAACGCAAATACACATTCTTTGAATGGGTCCAACTAAAATTCGAAACTGACCGACAGACAACTGATGTAGCCAATAGCATTATGAGGTATCATAATGACTTCACAGTTTTGTCAGTAAAACCGACATGGATTGTGCAATAGCGTCAATAAATGTCACTTACCTAGTTATACTTTACATTTTTTTTTGCCACTTTTAGGGGCCCCCTTCCTTGTGGGGCCCCCTCCAGTTGGAGGGTACGGGGGCGCTCACTACGCCTCTGTCCATTGCCTTCCTTTCCCCTTAAGGGTGAATCCCCTGCTCACACTAGCTGTCCCATTGCATCCCCTTTAGCTAAGCATATTCATGTTTCAACCTCTTCTTCCCATAAGCATAAAGTCCACATTGTGCGGAAAAGGCATAATCTAAAAAGAAAATAGACACAGTTGTCAAAATAACACATAGCTAGGAGAAGATGAAATTCCATTTTCTATTCCAGAGATCCATTTCAATTATCTCCTAGCAACTTGTTATTTTGACTTTTGCATATATTTTTGCAAATCTGGAGGAAGAATGACGTTAAAGGCAGATGGACAGTGTAAGTCAGGGTAGCCAATTTTTTCCCTCAAGGTCCACATTTCTTGGTCAAGATATAGTCAAAGTCCAGACTCCAGAGAAAATAATAATAATAATAAAAAAACAATAATTATGATAATAAGTAAATTAAAAGATTTCTAGGTCCATTCAAAAGCATCTGGGGGTCCAGATTTGGCCCACAATCTGCCTATTGACTACCCCTGGTGTAAGTCATGTGGAGTGATTAAGAGTTTATGGCACTGGGAACTGATTAGACTGCCTAATGCTTCATTACCAGACTTCTTAATACTTTTTATGGGGCAGGGGAGAGTTGAAGTTATAGAAACTGTGTTAAAATTCTCTCTTATTTGGGAACTTTGTTAACTACTCCATTGAAACACATTTGCAAAATTCAGGGGCCCCATCTACCTAGAAGATGTTGCCTCATTCCAGTTTTCAAGGAAGAGTTCTGATTTTCTAGAGGATATCCCAGCTGGGTCCTGCAACCTATACAATCAAATGATTAAGAAATTCTAAAATAACTTTGGAACTCATGCAAAATCATAATGCTAAGATTTAAGAATTTTGTCCCAAAGGTTGTAATTTTGAAAGTGACAAGACATTCCGTGGACCCAGTAGGTAGCTACCGAGACTGATTTTGCCTACACAGGCCTTAGTGGCATAGGAACACCATTTCAGATCAGATCTTTCATCCATCATGTCCAGTATCCAACCTCAGCAGAAAAAAATCTGTAATACACCTACCCAGTAGTGTAATACTAGACTCAGGAGAAAAAAAAAACCCTTCTTCTCCCCTGTGGTGATGAGATTAAGTCTTGAAGAATGATTTTTTACTTCCCTTATCTTAACACAGTAACCACAAATAAGAGGAATATAACACAAACTAAATGGAATATGGAATCATAAAAATCATAAATGGAAAAGACCTTTAAGGTCATCAAACCCATTCCCCTGCCATTTCACGATTGTCCCTTAGAGTATATTTTGCAGTGCTTTGCCTTGTCTAATTTAAGTATCTTAAATTATTGTGTTTCCATCACTTCACTTACAAATCGAGGCTTCACCAAATGTCAGGAGAAATGACTCCAGCACTGTGTATTGGATTGGGTGTTATTACACTTTTCTATTATTTGGTTCATCTCTGCTTGCCTTATTGTAAAATTAACAGTATTAAAAAACCTCAGATATTTCTAAAGTTCTTATCATTCCAATATTTAAATATTGGAAGGAAGGGTAAGTATAATAGATGAAATATTATTATAATCTATAGATCCCAGTTAGGATCAGGGCCCAATTGTATTAGGTGCTGTACAAACAAAGTAAAAGATGATTTATGCCCTGAAGAGCTCACAATCTTATTAAAACAGGAAACAATAAATGGGTATAACACAAATCTACAAGGATGGGATGAGAAGGGAAACAATCATGAGAAAAAGCTCTCTGCATATAATCTACATTAATCACTTAAAATTCTGTTTCTCAAAACTTTCCTGCCCATAAACTCATGTGCTGGAATATTACCAGCTAGTGAACATGAAAGAGTAGTGATTATTGTATAAATGACATTGCTTAAAAGTTCAAATGAAATATTAACAGATTCTGTGCATCAGTCATCCAACTTTCTTTGTGGATTAATGAATTAAGGAAGAGGCAAAAAATGCTTCAGTGCAGTAAGCTGCATGTTTATAATGAGTTACAAAATACTTACTTGTCCTGAAAAAGTTAATGTGGATAATGAATTAATTTGGGAATTAACTATCCAAATGGAATTTCTTTCTATCTGTCACCTAAAATAGGGGCTTGTCTACATGGAGATTTTTCTAGTTATACGGTAGTGTAATACATCTAGGACATATCTGCACAGGGAAGATATACTGGTATAAAGGTAGTGTGTGAATTTAAACTGATGTATACTGGCATAACTCACCCATGTGGACTTTTATTCTAGGATAAAAGCCTTTTTTCAATTTTTGTTATGTCACTTCGGAAGTAGTTTGAGCTAAACTGAAAAAAAAAAGCCACTTACACTGGAAAAAGAGTGTCCACATAGGGAGTTATAGCCCCATAGCTATGCTGATAAATTTATTCATGTAGACAAGCCCTCTTACTGTATAAGCCAGTACAGGGCTGGTAATTTCCTAAAAGAACTCTGATCACCTGGAAACGTTCTTTAAGATGAGTGCCTGCTTTAAGCATACACACATACACCTGTGAGCCCGAGGGCCTCACTAATGATCTGTATCTAAGCAGTGTGAACTTCCTTGTTCCAAACACAATGGTTATAGTGTCAAAAAGGCAACATCATGACATGATGGTGCAAATATGCATGATGCAATGTTATATCATGAAAACACAAACATTGCAATGTGATTGGTATTCTGAGGGACTCTCAAATCTTTACTGCAACGCTGTTTAGGTTCTACTGCATTTATTTTTAAATAGCACCCCTTTTCCTATTTTTGTTGCATTGTATGTCTCATACTGCCCACACCTAACATGCTTTTGCCTTCTCCCTTCCCCATTTTTCCACATTGTACTAAAAGAATTAACAATCTGCATTCTTAAGAATTAAGAATTACAATCTGCATTTGCAGAGTTTCACTTTTTTTTGTCTGAATAAGAGCAACTGTTAGCAATGCTTAGATGTAAAAAGCTGTGCTTAAGTTAACTGTTCTCTTTGAAAGGAGGTGTACCATAAATGACTATTTTATAAATGCTGATGCTTCCTTTTACATATCACAGGCTGCATGTTATGCTATTAAACAAAAGGAGCCCTTTTAAACTAGTAATGTAGAAATTTTGGCCAAAGTTTTCACATTCGTCTGATAAAAGTTTTTATTGCTCTATTTAGGTTGCTTCTCTTTTAGGTGCCTACATATAGATTTAGGAATTTAATTTTGCATCCCTGAATTTGATAATGTTGATCACTTCTACACAAGCTAGTATCGTGCTATATCATAACTCATTAATTGTATGGATGGGTTACGGATCCCCTCGGAGAAAAATAGGTCTGAAGAGTCCTCCCCTTAACATTACCATATCTGACATTACTGACTTCATGCTCCACCCATTTGGGTGATACACAACTACTACTACAATATCTTCAGCCTCTTATGTAATTGCTGCATCTGTTAAACTCTAATTAGAGCTTTCCTTGTACAAGAAGAGCTAACATCTGTTTGCAGCTACTAATTAGTAACACCAACATTCTTGTCAAGATGGCATAGACAGTCTGCATGCAAGTGACCTTGTCTACACCAACATTCTGGGGAAAATCTTACTAAATTGCAGTAGCACTGGTGGGAGCATTAGTGTAGACATCTTAACATCTAGACCAGTGTTTCCCAAACTGTTAGGATGCTGCTTGTATAGGGAAAGCCCCTGGGGGGCCGGGCCAGTTTGTTTACCTGCCCCGTCTGCAGGTCCAGCAGATTGAGGCTCCCACTGGCCGCGGTTCACTGCTCCAGGCCAGTGGGGACTGCAGGAAGTGGCGGCCAGTACATCCCTCGGCCCACGCCACTTCCCGCAGCCCCCATACCATCTGAGTGTGAATGCCTGTACTCTGTCTATGCTAATGCTCCCATACTGATACCATCAGTGGAGTTGCCTCAATGGGAGTACAGTGAGGGAAGATTTTCCAAAAAGTGCTAATAGAGATACAGCCACATTAGGTTTTTTTTCCCTGTAATTATTACTGAAAAGCAGCCTAAAGGAAAGGGTCTCCAAAAGGTAGCTTTTCATACATTTTTGCTACTTTGTGGAGAATGCAAAACTTGCGTGTACATATGAGAGCCTCTATATTTGCATCCACCCTTATGAAAGAGCTCAGTAGCATTTAATTCAAAATTATAATGTTTCCACATCATTTTAACAAAGGAAAGAAGTCACTTACATTCTGCAAGATGCTTTTCAAATGTCTTTAGAGAAACAATATCCTCTCTCTAGTCATTCTATAGGTTTTTAGAATAATTTCTGTGGATCCCTATTTAATTTATGTAAGACCCTATCTGTTTAATCCCTATCAAATTCTATAGATCTTTTTCATAAAAGCAATTATGACATATTTCTGAGCTTGTCCCTTTGCCACATCTGGAGAAAGAACAACTGGAATTCTGTTGCTCTCCAGGACCAATGCCTGCAGCTAACAGGAAATTCTTTGGCACATTTTAGTGACTTCTGCTGCAAGATACAGAAATAACTGACTGGTTAAGCCCTTGCAAAGTCTGCTGTTACCAACAGAATTCCAGGAAGCCTTTGGCTGTTCTAAGCAGCATAAAATCATTCCTTCCAGCTATGGAAAATATCTAATCCTTTCAGGACATTTGATTACACAATATACGAGGACAATGGAATATCACAACAACATTGCAATTTTAAATATCTTGGTTCCAGTGCAACCCTCCTTATCCAAACAAAATCGCCTTTGGCTTGAGAAGGTTTTGTAAGATCTGCACATGGTCCGCGTTTGCTTAACAGCTAGTTCCATAGCTGTAAAGTGGCTTGATCCCCTTGGCATTCGCCATGATCGTGGGTTATGACAAACTGAAAAGGTCTTTCTCTATTTGAAAAAAAGAAATAAAGAAGCTCCCCTGCCACTTTGCTAACCTTGTATTTTTGAGCAGTGTAGAAAATCTACAGGACTGTACCTCCCATTATTATTTGTCACTTGTATTACAGTAGTGACTCGATTCCATTGTGCTAGGCACTGTACAAACAGATTAATAGACAGTCTTGCCCCAAAGAGTTTACAATCCCAGGGGCTTGTCTACACTTACAGCACTGCAGTGGCATAGCTGCACTGCTACAGCTACAGCGCTGAGGGAAGACACTACCTACGCTGACAGGAGAGTTTCTTCTACCATGTAAACACTCCACCTTCCCAAGAGATAGTAGCTATGTTGATGGGAGAAGCCCTCTCATCAACATAGCACTGTCTGCATCGGGACTTCAGCGAGTATAACAGCGTTGGCCGAGGTGTGGACTTTCTAAGATACAAGGTCAGAGAAGGGAATATAGTATATAAGCAGAGAGAATAAAATGATGGTTTGAAAGTTTCATATTTACATTAGTACGCATGGTATTTACATGGATAATTTCCATTAAAGGTGGCAGGGTTGAGTGTCTCCATTAGCCTGGTTAATGGGGAATTTAGCTTTGCAGTTCACCTAGCCTTTGAGCATTTAAAAATGAATTAGAACCCTGATAATGTGTTACACACGGGAGCAAAGTCTGTTACCCCAGCTCATATGAGGAGAGTAGCACCTTACTCCATGAGTAATTTCATTCCTTTTCAGTGAAATTATTGGAGGAGTGGGATACTATTCAACATTAGTAAGCATGGCAGAATCTGACCCACAAAGAATACTCTTTGCTGCTCAGTCATTTTATTGTAATGGAAGTGCTACATTTTGTCACACATTCTTATAGACTATGAATCCAGCTGCCCTCCATTTGAGTTCAGATTCCTATGCTATTCACAGCATTAACAGCTTAGCTGGAGTCCTGTCATCTAACCTACCAGGTGTTCCAACAGAGCAGCAGTTCAAAAGAGAAAAAATATTTCTGTCAGTCACTCAGTAACACAATCCTGAAACAAGCTGTGTTATACAATGGGCACTGTTCAGATCTCTCCATTTCATTGTAGGGGACAACACGGAATACTTGCAAGTCACATGGAAGTCATGTTCCAGTTATTCTTTGACAAGTGCAGATTACTGTTTCCCTAAGCCAAGTTATGACATCAGTGGCACCTGCCAAAAATTATAGTGAAGCTCAAATGTGGCATTCGGAGTTGGTGCCCTGTAGCTGTTTAGTCATTCCAGGTCATGTGTCACAGACTTCATAAAACGAGACTATGGGTTCTCCCCCCCCCCCCCCCCGCTACTGAACTGATTCAAAATAGCTCATGTCACCAGTCCCAAATAAAAATGAGTGACAGATGAAGAGATCTCAGTGGTTACTCCCACTGCCCACAGTGAGTCTTATACAAAAGAGGAACGTAGAGGTTAAAATTGACAGTATTCAATAATCCCACAAGACACTCCATGTTTTGGCAGAAGAGGAAGCTACTATATTATAAAAGTAAGCTTTGATAATTTGATAGAGCACATTATTTTGTATAGAGCACAATATGATTTTTTCTTCATATTTTGATTTATTTATTATACAACTGGATATATAAGCAAGGGCCTTTTGTCTTTTTAAATACTGAGAAGTTTAATATTACTTTTTTTCCCCTTTTCCAGGTTTGATTTTTTAAATTATTTTATTGGAAAATAATCAGACTCTGCTCAATTGATAAAATCTCAGATGTACTCTCCGTCTAATTTGTTTTCCTCACTTATATTAATTCCATCTCTTCGGGGTTTTTAGTTTGCTTTATCATATAATATGTCTGCGTGTTGATATGAGAACTTGTGTAGTTAGTCGGGAAAGAAAATCTAGAACCTTATAGATTTGTAAAGAGACACTTTTAACCTAGAGATGCATCCTACCTATGTGTACAAGCACATTTTACATCCTTATTAAAAACAGTTAATGTACTTTTTATAAAGTATACTGTTTTAACATCTCCACATTGCTGTATAAAGCTCTGTTTAGGCAAACAAATCTCACTTGGTGTCACTAAAAGTAAAAGACTAATTAGTGCTTGATAAAGATAAGAGAGATCAAGGGAATGATATGGCTTGAGGGGCCCTCCACCCATACAAAGCCTACTGAAGATAATGGCAGTCTATCATATTCAGTGGACTAGGTGCCTTGGACATTCCTATCAAAATAAGAGATCCTAAACATTCATATTCAATGTGCAATCAAACAGGTTGGACAGTCAAGCTGGTTGAAAATTTTCTGACTAAGCCTCTTTTCAAAAGGAAAATGCTTTTTAAGCCAAAATAAAATATTGTGGGAATATTTTTAGTTTAACTAACTTTTTTTTGTTTTGTTTTGAACACACATTTTGGAAACAAAGCTCTCAATTAAAAAAAAAACGATTTGTTTCACTAGGAAGGGATTCTCCCCTGCTCACTTCCCTCCTTTTCCCAATGGAAAAAAAAGAGCGAGTGTATGATCTTCCCCACCCCCATCAACACACTGTTTCAGTGGGAAAAAATGGAAAACAGAACAAGAAAATTTTATTTTTTCCACAAAATATACTACTTTCTGCATCAGCTTTATTGAATACACTAAGGCATTAATGAAAGCAAAAGTGTTATGAGAAGAGTTTCATATATTATTAATTAGCAGATATTATCAAGGTATTTTAATATATGTTTCATTTCTGGGGGAGTTAACTAGAAACATTCAAAAGATATATTTGTATGAATAACCAAGAGAAAAATTGACAAAATGTTAAAATGTTTTTCCTCTGTGTTGACCAACAACTATTTTTGCTAAAAGCAACAGGCAAGATTCATTCCTAGTTCTACAGGCTTCTGCTGGTATAGACTATATTAAAAGGTTTCCCCAATGGTTGATCACCCACACACCTCACTCCAGAGAGAGAGAGTGTAAATTGCAGTAGCAAAATACTGGCTATACACAAGTGTATTGATTTAATGCCTTTCTGAAGTAGCTTCTGCCTGCAAACCAAACGTACAGAAATAAGTTATACTGACAAACACCTGTATACCGGTAAAAAAAAGTGTGGTCACACTACAGGGTTGTACTGCTGTAATTATATCAGTTTCTAAGCCAATTTTACGATAGTGGTACAAAAACTATGTGCAGATGAGTTTCCAGCAGGAATCAAAGCTGCTTCCAAGCAGAAGCCACAATGGAGAGCAGTGGAAAACCTGTCAATCTCTCTCAAAGTGAATTTCCCTGGACTGCAGGAGACAAGGCTGGTGCAGGGATGCAGAGGCTCAGTCTTAACAGAGTTCATGCTACATTTTTGAACTGTGATTTGCAAACCTGACAGGACAGCAGTGCATTCCAGTGCACCGCACAACCCAATGGCTTAAAATTGGACTGCACAGTTATGAGGTTATTCTTTCATAGTGATCGAAGTTATCTTTGCCAATGTGCTGAAATCTTATTCTGCATGAATATTCTCTATAAATAATCAAGCAATGAATACATAAATAGGTTAGTCATAAATAACGTGCTACTGTAAAAAACCTCTCATTCATTTATCATATTTCTACCAGTTGAGGTTCAGAGCCAAACGTAGTGATCTGTTTCAGCAAAAACACAATTTGGACTAAGTGTAATTATTAAAATGGTGTTTTGCCAGCCTAACTCACATGAAGAATAACAGGCTATTAAACTTCAGTGACGCATTTAGTATTATAAACCTCAGACATAAATATCAATCTATTCTTATCTTTTAAAACAGAAGACAGCAAGCTTAGAAAGATACTATTAAAGGGAATCTCTTTCACTTTTATGAGGAGATATAAATAATGGACTCTTCCTGCCACAAGGGTCACACAGACTAGTAGTGGTCTCAAATATGGTCCTCATGGGAATAGATTTCAGAAAGCTCACTGCATGAATCTTCACTCCACAACCATCACTCACACCCAGTCCAACCCCCGCCCCCCCGATGAAAGTTCTGTGGGCCCATGACATAGGAAACGGAAGTGTTGAGAGTCTCTAAGTTAGGCTAAAAGGGGTAAAAAACACGGGTGATGTCGTGCTGGGAGTCTACTACAGGCCACCTAATCAGATGGAAGAGGTGGATGGGGCTTTTTTCAAACAACTAACAAAATCATCCAAAGCCCAAGATTTGGTGGTGATGGGGGACTTCAACTATCCAGATATATGTTGGGAAAATAACACCGCGGGGCACAGACTATCCAATAAGTTCCTGGACTGCATCACAAACAACTTTTTATTTCAAAAAGTTGAAAAAGCTACTAGGGGGGAAGCTGTTCTAGACTTGATTTTAACAAATAGGGAGGAACTTGTTGAGAATTTGAAAGTAGAAGGAAGCTTGGGTGAAAGTGATCATGAAATCATAGAGTTTGCAATTCTAAGGAAGGGTAGAAGGGAGTACAGCAGAATAGAGAGAATGGATTTCAGGAAGGCGGATTTTGGTAAGCTCAGAGAGCTGATAGGTAAGGTCCCATGGGAATCGAGACTGAGGGGAAAAACAACTGAGGAGAGTTGGCAGTTTTTCAAAGGGACGCTATTAAGGGCCCAAAAGCAAGCCATTCCGATGGTTAGGAAAGATAGAAAATGTGGCAAAAGACCACGTTGGCTTAACCATGAGATCTTTCGTGACCTACAAAATAAAAAGGCGTCATATAAGAAATGGAAACTAGGTCAGATTACAAAGGACGAATATAGGCAAATAACACAGGAATGCAGAGGCAAGATTAGAAAGGCAAAGGCACAAAACGAACTCAAACTAGCTATGGGAATAAAGGGAAACAAGAAGACTTTTTATCAATACATTAGAAGCAAGAGGAAGACCAAGGACAGGGTAGGTCCACTGCTCAGTAAGGAGGGGGAAACAGTAACGGGAGACTTGGAAATGGCAAAGATGCATAATGACTTCTTTGTTTCGGTCTTCACTGAGAAGTCTGAAGGAATGTCTAATATAGTGAATGCTTACGGGAAGAGGGTAGGTTTAGAAGATAAAATAAAAAAAGAGCAAGTAAAAAATCACTTAGAAAAGTTAGATGCCTGCAAGTTACCAAGGCCTGATGAAATTCATCCTAGAATACTCAAGGAGTTAATAGAAGAGGTATCTGAGCCTCTAGCTATTATCTTTGGGAAATCATGGGAGACGGGGGAGATTCCAGAAGACTGGAAAAGGGCAAATATAGTACCTATCTGTAAAAAGGGAAATAAAAACAACCCAGGAAACTACAGACCAGTTAGTTTAACTTCTGTGCCAGGGAAGATAACGGAGCAGGTAATTAAAGAAATCATCTGCAAACACTTGGAAGGTGGTAAGGTGATAGGGAATAGCCAGCATGGATTTGTAAAGAACAAATCATGTCAAACTAATCTGATAGCATTCTTTGACAGGATAGCGAGCCTTATGGATAAGGGAGAAGCCGTGGATGTGATATACCTAGACTTTAGTAAGGCATTTGATACGGTCTCGCATGATATTCTTACAGGTAAACTAGGAAAGTACAATTTAGATGGGGCTACTATAAGGTGGGTGCATAACTGGCTGGATAACCGTACTCAGAGAGTAGTTGTTAATGGCTCCCAATCTTGCTGGAAAGGTATAACAAGTGGGGTTCCGCAGGGGTCTGTTTTGGAACCAGTTCTGTTCAATATCTTCATCAACGATTTAGATGTTGGCATAGAAAGTACGCTTATTAAGTTTGCGGACGATACCAAACTAGGAGGGATTGCAACTGCTTTGGAGGACAGGGTCAAAACTCAAAATGATCTGGACAAATTGGAGAAATGGTCTGAGGTAAACAGGATGAAGTTCAATAAAGATAAATGCAAAGTGCTCCACTTAGGAAGGAACAATCAGTTTCACACATACAGAATGGGAAGAGACTGTCTAGGAAGGAGTATGGCAGAAAGAGATCTAGGGGTCATAGTAGACCACAAGCTTAATATGAGTCAACAGTGTGATACTGTTGCAAAAAAAGCAAACGTGATTCTGGGATGCATTAACAGCTGTGTTGTAAACAAGACACGAGAAGTCATTCTTCCGCTTTACTCTGCGCTGGTCAGGCCTCAACTGGAGTATTGTGTCCAGTTCTGGGCACCACATTTCAAGAAAGATGTGGAGAAATTGGAGAGGGTCCAGAGAAGAGCAACAAGAATGATTAAAGGTCTTGAGAACATGACCTATGAAGGAAGGCTGAAGGAATTGGGTTTGTTTAGTTTGCAAAAGAGAAGACTGAGAGGGGACATGATAGCAGTTTTCAGGTATCTAAAAGGGTGTCATCAGGAGGAGGGAGAAAACTTGTTCACCTTAGCCTCCAATGATAGAACAAGAAGCAATGGGCTTAAACTGCAGCAAGGGAGATTTAGGTTGGACATTAGGAAAAAGTTCCTAACTGTCAGGGTAGTTAAACACTGGAATAGATTGCCTAGGGAAGTTGTGGAATCTCCATCTCTGGAGATATTTAAGAGTAGGTTACATAAATGTCTATTAGGGATGGTCTAGACAATATTTTGTCCTGCCATGAGGGCAGGGGACTGGACTCAATGACCTCTTGAGGTCTCTTCCAGTCCTAGAGTCTATGAGTCTATAGTATTACTGTTGTGTAATCTTCAGCTATTTTAGGTGCTATATTACAGTAATTCATTTTACAGTTGTGTCTTTATAGGGGAAAGCATGTCAAATAAACCTTTAGCAGCCAGAAATTTGATTCTTGAACTTTTCTTCCATTTCTCTGTTTAATGTTACACTTTGAAATGTGCAGTGGATGTATAGGGCTGTCATGGTATAATTCCCCACTCTGAACCTTAGCGTCCAAAAGATGGGGTACCAGCATGAATTCCTCTAAGCTCAATTACCAGCTTAGTACTTGTAACACTGCCACCAACCAGGAATTCCAGTGCCTGGTAGACTCTGGTCCCCCCAAAACCTTGCCCAGGGACCCCCAAGACCCAGTCCCTCTGGATCTTAACACAAGGAAAGTAAACGTTTTCCCTCACCATTGTCTCTCCCAGGCTTCCCCTCCCTGGGTTACTCTGGAAGATCACTGTGATTCAAACTCCTTGAATCTTAAAACAGAGAGGAAAATCCACCTTCCCCCCTCTTCTCTCTCCCCCTCCCAGACTCTCCCTGAGAGAGAAAATAATCCTAACACAGAGAGAAAATTAACCTTTCTCTCCCCCTTCCCTCCTTTCTCCCCACCAATTCCCTGGTGAATCCAGACCCAGTCCCCTGGGGTCTCACCAGAATTTAAAAAAAAATCAGGTTCTTAACAAGAAAAGCTTTTAATTAAAGAAAGAAAAAACAGTAAAAATTATCTTTGTAAATTTAAGATGGAATATGTTACAGGGTCTTTCAGCTATAGACACTGGGAATACCCTCCCAGCCTAAGTATACAAGTACAAATAAAAATCCTTTCAGCAAAATACAAATTTGAACTCCTTCCTGCCAAATACACATTTGCAAATAAAGAAAACAAACATAAGCCTAACTCGCCTTATCTACCTAGTACTTACTATTCTGGACATATAAGAGCCTGTATCAGAGAGATTGGAGAGAAACCTGGTTGCACGTCTGGTCCCTCTGAGCCCCCAGAGTGAACACCCCCCAAACACTAACAGCACACACAAAAACTTCCCTCCCTCAAGATTTGAAAGTATCCTGTCCCCTAATTGGTCCTCTGGTCAGGTGACAGCCAGGCTCACTGAACTTGTTAACCCTTTACAGTTAAAAGAGACATGAAGTACTCCTGTTCTATTAACCCTTAACTATCTGTTTATGACAAAGTGTCATCTAAAATGAATCTGGGGAAAAGGAAGACATGTTGTTTCCTGGATTCCTTGTTCTCTTCTTACTCAGGCAAAACTCACAGTGTCTGAGCAAGTACTTCAGGATTTGGCTCATAATGAATCTGGATTCTAGCTGACTTCAGTTGAGTTACTGTTTGTTAAGACTAGTGTACATGAGAGAAGGATTGGGTCCAAGAAGGGCAATTTTGACTTGGAGGGAGATGATTTAACTGCTTTGGTGACATTTGAACAGTGGGGTACCCAGAGGCCATTTGGCAGAGCATGCATATCAGCAACTTATTATGTAGAGTAGAATTTGAAATGTTACGGTCAATTTTATAGAATTCCAGTGATCTATTAGAATATGTATTTAGGAAGTTGGAAAAATGGCAAAAGGTTAATGAAGGAGCACTAAAGAATGTGGGTGTTCAGAAAGATCATTCCCATATGCAGCTACCTAGAAATTCCAGCTGAACTTTTAAATAGACTTAGAGGGAAAAGGACTATTATAGTGAATATGTGACATCTACCAATTTTCCTGAACATTGGTGCTCTGACACCAAGCTCACAGAAAGTGTGCTTTCAGGTGATGCAGAATCAGAAATGCTGAATGGTTAATACTGTGTGATGTCACGTTCCATATCTGCACCATATAGAATCTACAGAGCAATGACACCACAGCAATGCAGTGTGGGGTAACCACAGAGATGAAAGTAAACCGGTGCTTTAAGGCAGCGCTTTAAAGGACCTGGGGCTTCCCGCAGTGGCCGGAGCCTCTGGCCATTTAAACCACTGCCAGATCCCTGCCACCGCTACCCGAGGCTGGAAGCCCCAGGGCCTTTAAATCACCCAAGAGCTACCAGCTGCAGAGGCAGCTGGGAGCCCTGGAACTCAGGGGCAAATTAAAGGGCCCAGGTCTCTGGCCACCGTGGAGCTCCAGGTCCTTTATGTCCCCTCCAGAGCCCTGCCATCACTGCCCCAGCAGCGGCAGGGCTCCAGAAATGATTTAAAGGGCCTGGGGTCCCCATCATGGCAGGAGCCCCAGGCCCTTTAAATCCTCACCCAAGACCTGCTGCCGCTACCCCAGCCCTAGCTCAAGCCCTGCTGTCCCGTGGTAGTGGTGGCAGGGTTCCATGGTGATTTAAAGGGCCCAGAGCTCTGCGGCGGCTGGAGCCCTGGGCCCTTTAATTTGCCCCTGAGCCCCGGGGCTCCCAGCCGCCTCTACAGCTGGTAGCTCTGGGGTGATTTAAAGGCCCCAGGGCTCCCAGCCACAGCTGGAGCCCTAGGACCTTTAAATCTTGAAAGACCTCACCTCCTCCCATTAGGACATGCCTCTTCCAGTTGAGGCCACACCACTCAGGACTCTGGCGTACCAGTAAGTGCTTTAAGTTACATTCACCCCCTGGCTAACCACTCGCATTGGCATTAGCTTCTCACAAATTCTACTCACTGCCCACTTGTTTCAGAAAGGAAAAATATGTTAGTGGGAAGTATTAACGGGCTAAATGACACTGGCCAGCAGGCAGACTCAGAACCATGATGGATTAAAATTTTCAAAAGGACCCACTTATGTTAGGGAACCAGCATAACAAAACCTAGTGCCTCAAAGTTGGGCACCCAAGAAGGGAGGCATCAAAAATTGGCAGCTACTTGTGAAAAACAAGGCAGCTGTTTGCAGTATAAAGAAACCTCTCACTGATATCACATGAAGAGTTTCTAATGGATTTTTAAAAATCAAATGAAAGCCCAGTATATTACGGCAGAATCAAATGTGAGTCAAAGGCGAATAGCCTTTGGAGGGCAGACCAGCTCAGATAGTTCATCAGGAGCTTGCACTTGACATCTGAGAAAACAACATGATTATCTGAAGTGTCAAGTAGGCAGCTTCCACTGCCGGAAGAGTCTTTTAGTGTTGTAATGATCCACTCTGCTAAGGAGTAACGATGAGTAACATAATCATATTCAGTCAGTCACTCGGAACATTATTACTGGGGAACATATTCTAATCTTTGCATGATGCAGGTTTTGTTTCTTTTTATAAGATTATAGCATTAAAGATAGGGAAAGGGCATGTTTCAATGAGTTATTAATGTATGCTTGTTTTTTAGGATGAGGCCACAAGCTGGAGAACCATAACACTATTGTGATAGTGCCCCAGTGAAAAAAATTATTATTGACAAAGCACTTTAAACAAAAGGTGCTAATAAAACAGATGATTGACCCCCTCAGAGTTTATGTGGGAAGCTGCTTCCTATATATCCTTCTGTGTCAGATCTCTACTCATCCAAGATTTCACAGCAGCATCCTTCTGTGCCAAACCTGCAGACACCTCTTAACCTAAAAGGAAAATATTTGCTTGCTCCAGTACCATCAGGGCCAGACAGTAGAGGACAACATACACAACAGTCAAGCAGGTGTGATGTTATGTTATACATACTCACTGGCCAGTCTGTGCTTACTCCCCCACTTCCTGCAGTTAGACAACACTCATCCTTGGGCATCTAGACTTCTCAAAGGAAAATGAATGCACCTGGAAGTTGGTTTTTAGCTGTACTAGTTTGCCAGCCTATTTGGATTGACTGAGCATAGAGTTTGATCAAACTATTCATGATGGAATTTTCATAGCCCCCCCCCAAAACAAAAGCCAGTACCAAAGTCACCCCTCAGATCATAAGTTTAAAGGTCTTTTAAAAGATCTTCTGCATTTTAATGCTACATTATATATGAAGGACTTATACTTGCCCCTTTCCCTAATTTATGCCACATCTGATTGTTTCTTCCTGCTTTGTTGGTCTACTAGTGGCAGCAAGGCACCCTTCAGAGGTCATCCAATAACTATACAATTCAGATTGGCCTTCTCTAGTGTAGCTTTATTAGATTTTCATAAGAGTGGCTTTATAAAGGTTGACACCTTTTTTAGAGCAGTCCCACAAATACCAACAAGGACCTATGAGGCAGTGGGGATTATCAGCCCCATTGTGGAAACCTGGGTAACAAACTCTATAGCTAGCAAAGTACAGGTAAATGGTAGATGCAAGGGACTTCAGCAGCAGATGGCAACCAAGGTGCACACTGACCGAGATGAGACTATAAGTAATCCAGGAGCATATTTTTCTTTCCCTTCCTCCCTTTCATCTCACGCACTTGATTCTGTGAGGGAACTGGAAGTTATTTAAGGAGGATGATATGAGGGATTCTGTTTCATGCTCAAAGCAGAAGTGTTACATGCTAATGAGATCATATAATGCATGGTGCAGTTTTTCAGTTCATTTCTTTTGGGAATAAGCAACTAATTGAGCTTAACTTTTCAAAGTATCATTAAGACCTGATAACCCTATAAGCATTTGGTGGTATCAGTAGGTACTCTAGGCATGCTGAGAATTTTAATACCCACCCGAGCTTGAATATTATACATTTAACAAGGAGAAATCTCCCTGCCTTCTGCCCTTTTTCCTATAAACTCATCTCTCTATTTTACCAAACTGTGTTTTTAACAGTATTTAAGCCGGCGTTTTGATAAATGAGACAACAAGAACATAAGCTCCCTAAGGCTTTCACACACTGTGTGCTTCACATTTTAGATATATAATTCTCCAGCGCAGTTTGTGCTTGATATTATTTGGAATAGTAATAGGAATTATTTAAAAATAACACATTCCCTACAGATCACCACCACCTATGATCTCTTATAGAACCACGGAAGAGAGAGAGCCTAATGGGTCTTTCCACTTTCTCTAGCCAAGCCTTTGATGATGACAGCATTGTTTCTTGCAGAACATTTTCTAGTTAATTGTTCAGTGCCATTTTAAGTGTCTCATATACTGGGGCCTCTACAATGTCCCTTGGAAGACTATTCCAACAGTTACTCATTCTGTACGGAAAATATAGGTATAGCATGCAAATAATCATTTCTAGGCATATTTCACTGTGATATTTTATTTCTAGGCAGAATAAGCCTGAGTTACCAATTCTTGTCTGACTAGATTATGGTTTTATTGCATTTTATAAGAAAGTATCCAAAGTCTTTGCAATGTGGCATGTGCATCAGTTTAGAAGTTTTAACAAGGAAAAAGCTTCTAACCTTTGGCTTACTTTTCAGAAAATGAATAAGACTATCAGACATCCCAAGATCTTTGTCCATGATACAAAAGGACTGAAAAACTTTTGGGAAAAAATCATCGAAAAACACACTCAGCAACAACAAGGCGAAGACTCTAGATTAAGCAGAAGTGCCCTGAAGAAGTGAGTTGCTTTTTTTCTTTTGTACAGCATCACGGGTGTATTTCCACATTTCATAATAAGGCAGCCCACTACTAGTTTGCTTTATTCACAGCATACAAGTTTTCTGCTAGCTCTTTGGCATTTTTCTTCCCAGATTTCCATGGCTCTTCTATGTGGAGATGCCTCCTCTCCCTTGAGCATGTGGGTCATTCCTCAAAGGCCTTGGAGCACAACCACCTAAAAATTAAAATGTATTCATTTTATAACTTGTGACAGCCAGGAAACATTGAGATTTCTACCTGGAGCTGGGACAATGAGTAAATGAAAAATGTTTAATTAAGTGGATAGACAAACTGTCCATTAATAACTAGAGTAATAATGTACACTTCTATAACCTCTTTTAATGTATTTTATAACACTTAACATTTATGAAGCCCCACAGTACTCCAGGGAGGGAGTATTATCCCCACTTTACAGATATGGAAACTGAGACACACAGAGATCATGGACTTATTTAAGGCTATGCTAGACATAGAGGAACTCAAGAGCCTTGTTCCCTATGTAATTTTAATTACTAGATAACTGTCCCAGTGTAAGATAATCAGGTTGTTGACAAAGTGAGAAGCTTATTATTAGCAGTTAGACATGTGGCATCCCTCAAATGACTAAAAATCTACAGGGTTACAGTTCCACAAAAAGCAGGCCATGCAGACTGAAACAGCTCCCATAGCAATCACAAGTCATGCTATTTGTGAGGGGATGTCAGATTCTTTTTTCTTCATTTGGGTTTTTTAAAAGTGAGTCTTGTATAAAGAATAAGGTGCACAAAAAGGATAGTTTATTTGCTGAGTGTTCCCGAGCAATTCTGGCTGACCCAAAATAAAACCAAGCAAGTCCCATTCAAGATCATCTTGACCAGGGCTGTTCATAAACTGTTCTAATTTACACAAAGGTAGCTTCAGGAGGCTATGTACATTGATATTGCAAAATCTGCAGGGTTGCTGCGTAGCATAGCTGATACCTGGAAGCATTAGCAACTCTAACTGAGGATGAGTGTTCTCTCTGTGTTCCTTGGGACAGTAGTTAACAAGGAACAGCAGGGAAAACACTGTTTTGAATGACAATGTTCTTGGCTAATTATGCTGATTTCTGAGAATCTGAATACAGTCACTTGAGAATGCCAATGTCAGTGTAGGACATCTCAAACTGAAAAGGTTAAACCATCATTTGCAGTCAAAACTGGAAACCAAATTAACATAAATAACTGTATAAAATACCCACAACCTTTACTGCTGGGTAGTTCTGAAATAAAATTGCCAGCTGCTGTCCTTATTGATACATGAAATGTAATTTGCAAAAAATATCCAGTGCTATATTTAGCTTCATGATGTGACATTTCATCCCATAGTATTATCTTTGTCAAGTGTTTGATACCCATCATTCCACTGGAAAACTACAATGGCAACAGATAACTTGCAGTGGTCCTAATGACATTTCCTTCCCTCTACACCATACTGAACCTTAAAGCTTTGTGTCTTCTCTCCCTCATGACCTCAGTTCCCTTCTTTATATACATATAATGTTTGATGACAATGAAGAAAAAGGATTTGATTACGTTTAAAGGTTCAGGACACAAAGTAACATCACAATTACAGAATGATACATAGGCCTTTTTCTTCTCCAGTGCAGCATGGTAAATTAGATTCTCCCATTGCAACTTTAAATTTTCATATCGCATGACCTTACCAGAAAGGGTATTTCTGTGTGGCCTTGAGAATGCCCCAGAGGAGAAGGCAGAGCATTTCAAACTAATGAGATTACTTCAGCAGTTGTTTGACTCATTAGGAATCCAGGAATGTCACCCACTGTTGAGTGATACCATCATTGCTATCACCATGCTCTGTGTGCCTAATCTAGAAAGCCAGAGGGATGCCTACGTGGTAAATAAATCTAAGGCAAGTGCCTTGGTGATGAAAGAAAGGAGAAAGCTTTGATATCATTAAAAAGATCTAGATACATTTGAAAAATTTGGCTCAGTGCTTACTGATTAGAGTGTTTGTTCCTTGTTCCCAGACTCCGACGTGAGTGGACCCAGAGGCTGGAAGGCCGAATAAAAATGCTACAAAAGTCCTGTGGAGAGCAGGAAGGACAGATGTCCCTATTATCAATTGAAACATTTCAGTCAATAGATAAAACAGCTGCATAAAGTTACTGTTGGAAGATAGGAAGTATTGAGCCTGATTCCGATCTCTCACATATATCATTGTTAACCACAACTAACTCCACTAAACCAGTGAGAGATCAGAATCAGGTCCACTGTTTCTCCAGAGCTCAGTCTGCTCCAAAAGCTACTGTAGGGAATAGTAAAACCCTGTGGAATTTCAATAAGTATTGCAATGAAGATGCAAGACTATAGTACATGATTGCTACAAATCAGGCTATGAAAAAGACAAGAACCAAGTATCATCAGTTAGAATCATAAGGTAGGAAGGGACTTCAGTAGGTCATCTAGTCTAACCCCCTGCTTACAGCAGGACCAATCCCCAGACAGATTTTTGCCCCATATCCCTAAATGGCCCTCTCAAGGATTGAACTCATGATCCTGGGTTTAGCAGGCCAATGCTCAAACCACAGAGCTGTCCTCTACATGATATAGCATTTTGATGCAATAGGACTTAGCTTTGCATTTTGAAGTGGCACTGTACACACACACACTTAGGAAAGAAGATCACTTATTTAATGGGTTTAATACATTCAGGTGTCTGGGGATAAAGTTAACTTGAGCAGTTTGCACATTTCCACTTACAGAGATCAATCATACTGTGCCTAACAATGTAGATACACGCTGTCCTGTCTGCCTTGATGAGCCGCCTGTGAAGTGAGATAAGAATTACTGTGGTCAGCAGGTTAGAAGTAGCAGCAACAACAACAAAAAGGAATCAGGAAAAAAAAATGAGCACTTTTGGTCAACATACAGGTGATTTTCCACATCTTCATTTTTAAGTCAAGGGAATAAAGGATTTTGGCTTTGGTGTGGGTTAGATTAGAACAAGGTTAGTGAGGTAATTATGAATTAGCATCAGGAATGTCTGGGTAGGAGAGTAAAGAAATTAAAGTTTGAAGCAGAGGCAACAATGCAATTTATCACAATATTCATGCTCCGCAGTGTATCTCTTGCCAGTTTGAGTTAACCCAAACACTTGTTGTATTTTCTTTAAAAAGACAAAATAGGCCAGATGAAATGTTGTGGAATATGGATTAATGATGCATAAGAATATTTCTGTAGCCACTCTGACACTTTGGCAATTCTTGGATTACCTCTTGTGCATAACAATCTATTCATCATTTCAATTCACTATGTTGACTGCCACTTGCTGGAAAACAGTGTACAAGTGCAAAGAGTTACTTCTCTAGCAAAGCCAAGCCTTGTTCTCCTTAACCTTGTACCCTGTGTAGTCATTTACATCAGAGCTAATGGAATGTAAATGTTACCAAAACCAGCATGGTAGTGACTACAGCTGGTCAAAACCTGGAATATCCATTACATGGGAAATGGACACATTTAAATTCATTTTTGTTCTGAATTGGAACTACAGCAATTTTTTTCAAAATTTCCCACAAAACATTTTTGAAAAAAATATTGTTTGGGGTTATCAAAGTATTCAGGTTTGATAAAAGTCAGATTTCATTCAGATTTGGGCTTTTTAATCTCATAATTTAGACTATAAAATAAAATAAATTTCAAACAGTCATTTTGAAACACGTTTTTCATTTTTGTAAACCACATTTCAACAAAAACAATACATTCCAGCAGAAAAGTTTCTATTTTGACAAAAGGTGCATTTTCAGAAGGAAAAATGTTCAGTTGAAAGTTTTTTGACCAGCTCTAGTAGTGACTTGCACCAGCTTTTTTACAGGGGTAATGGACTCCACAGAGTACAAGGCCCTCTTCTGATAGAAACCCATCCCAAATGATATGTGTTGTGACTGCATGCTTTTCAGCAGACAGTGGACTTAAAAATCATCAATATGCTGAGTTATAATAAAGGAGTAGTTGCTTTTAACTGTGCAGTGTAAGACTCCTCCTTGTGTGCTCATTTAACCCAAACAAACACTTGTTGCATTTCGATTTTAAAAAAATGAATAAGTTGGATGAAATGTAGTGGAAAAAGAATTCGTGATGCATAAGAATATTTCTGTAGCCACTCTGGCAATTCTCTATTACTTGTGTAAATTATTAGGAACTCAGCTCTGTGTTTTGATTTAAACAGAATAGTATCCTGAGGGCTTCCTATTCTATTCTGTATAGATTCTTAAACTGCCTTCATCGCCATCAATTTAAGAAGACTTTCCTCTCGTATGGCAAATTAAAGAGGATTTGAACCTGCACCCATTTACACACAAAAGACAAATACCAGCCACCCTTCCACTAAGCTGTTATGTAGATCTATAGGAGGTGAGATCTGATAATCTATGAGAGTGGGGTTCCCTTTCTCCAGCCAACTGGCCACTCACATTTTTATAATGATGCGGTTCCACAAATATCAATAGGGATTATTTGCAATTTATATTTGGTGAGAGAAGAGAATCGGGCCCTTTGTGTTTATATAAGGTCAACAGATTCTTTTCTATTAAATTTCTTAGAAATATTTCTAATGTACACTAGGAGCTTTATTGAATTATATCTGGTTGCTTAGTAAGTTAATAGTAACATTATGTGAGGCAGCTGAGAAGACTAAATGAATGAGAGCAATCCGCACATTCGTTTAGGAATTCAGCACTCTCCAGAGAGCACTGGAGATCCACATGATGCCCCTGAGTGCTAGGGTTTCCATTTGGATCTTAGTGGGCTGAGGGATGTATAAAATCACTTCTACTGCAAGCAGACAGCATCATATTGATTACACATCTGAGGATTCTCATGAGCATTGTTTACGCCAGCAAGTACACAGAATGTATTTCACTTGTGTAATGTGCTCATGATACATTCATTGCAGGGGAGTATGCACATAGCTGTCATGAAAAGCTAAAATCCTCCCACTTCTAGTCAAAATGCAGTCCTTTGGAGAACCTGAGTCTACATGCATTAGACATGCTTATCTGTCCCAACGTATTTTACAAGACAGCAGTATCTTAGCACCCCTACAGGATTGAGCAGCAGCTACTTTTAGCCCCCACATACATATGTTCTGCCACGTTTTTGGTGCTACTATACATAAGGGTCAGTCTGAGAAAAGAATCAAGTGCTAGAAATTATTAGATTTAGGAGCCAGCTGTACCTTTACATAATCGACGAGGCTATGGACAAAATCCAAAGCAAAATGATGTACCAGCACTTTAGATCATGCCCTCTGCTTTGCAATTATTGGCAAACATCTTTGAAAGCAACCATAGTTAAAAAAAAAAAATAGTCACAACAATTCCAGCTGGAATGGATCATCCAAAAAGTTGTGTCTCACTCATCTCACTCTCAAGAAAAAAAATATATATATTCTCAGCAACGTGTGTAATCTGAGCCTAAAGGATTTTCAATGAGTTATATGCTATACCTGTAATTAAGGGCATTTACATGACATACTATTTCTCACTTGAAGTTACCATTTTCTGTTAGGCTATGTCTGCACTTCAGTTAAACACTTGCAGCTGGCCAGGACTCAGGCTGCAGGGCTGTTTAAATGCAATATAGACATTTGGGCTCAGGCTGCAGCATGAGCTCGGGGGTCCTACAGCCCAAGCCCGAATGCCTACTATAATTAGACAGCCTCTTACCAGAGCCTTAGCCCGAGTCAGACATCTACGACTGGCCCGTAGCTGACTGCACTGTAGACATACTTTTATTGACTAGTAGCCTTATCCTTAAGCTATGTCTACACTAACCCCCAAATTGATGCTCCAGGGATTGATGTGGCAGGTCTACTGAAGACCTGCCAAATCGACCGCAGATTGCTCTCCAGTTGATTCCAGTATTCTACCCCAAACGAGAAGCGTAAGGTAAGTCAACAGTGTAGAACTGATAAATGAAATTGTTTTCAATTGTTCACTTTATTAATGTAACTTCTGTTCACCATTCACTACACTTGCCTATACTGTAACTTCTGTTCCATATTGTAATGCAAACCCCATTTTAAAACACTCACTCCATTTTGTAAAAGCTTCCTCCAACCTTCATTTTTGCAAACCCTGCTGTAATCTTATTAGTTTAGTTTAAATATGTGAATGAGGTATGTATGAATAATGGAATCAACCTCCAGCCCCAGCCTGTCCTGATGAGATAAAGTTCAAATACCAACAGCTGAAGACCTAGACAACAGCCCTAAACAAAGTAAGAAGCATCCACCCTAAAAAGAAAAGGACAACAGAACAACAGAAGGAAGATCAAAGCCAGGTCCAAGGCTGAAAGTCATGCCTGCAATTGATGGCTGATCAATCTAAACCCAGAGGCAGCGTGACACAGCAAGACCTATAGACTTTGAATCCAAACTAAAAGCCAATAAAAAAGAAGGGTGAGATGAGAGACTCTGGGTAACATTCTGCTGCCAGCATGGAAGGACATCAGTGCCTGCCCAACAGAGATCCAGCTTGTCCTTGTGCCTGGCTTTCCTGGCCAGTTAGCCGCCACAAGCTATGAACCCAAGCTACAAAATCAAGCTATGAACTTAAGCTATCTTCAGGACTGGTAACTATGCAGCAGCTGCAGAACACCTGATGAATGTGTGTGTGTGTATAGGTATTAGGTATAATGTGAGTGTGTGTGTGTGTGTGTGTGTGTGTATAGGTAATAGGTATAATGTGTGTGTATAAGAATTAAGATATTAGTTATTAGTCATAAATTGTTATAATAATAAATGTGGCATCTTTGTCTTGTCCCCTTTAAAAAGATCCTGCTGGTTTTTTTGCTGGTCTAATATAATTGGTATAACAACAGGACAGTATCTCCCATCGACCCAGGTTAGTGTGGGCCCAGTGGTAAATCAACCTAAGCTATGTCAACTTCAGCTACATTATTCACGTAGCTGGAGTTCCGTAGCTTAGGCTGACTTACCGCACCAGTGTAGATATAGCCTAAAAATACTTACTACCAGATATTGACTTCAGTGGGAAAACTCCTGGCAGTAAGCACTACTTTCACGTGTTTGCAAGATAAGGCCCATGATAATCATTTTCCAAAGCAGTTCATTGTAGTATCAGAGAATTATAGCTTCAAACGAAGAATTAATAGCAGGAGCAGATGAACTCTTAAGAAATAAAGATCTAATAAAAGATATTGCTTCACCCAATTTGTATCTCTAAAATGTTTTTCTAAGAGGCATCACAAGGTCTTTGAAGAAACACTTAATTTGACCCAAAAATACAACATTTGTAAAAACTCACTTTTCTATTAATTCTCCCTGACATACATACACCCACATACAGTGGAAACAAACAAAAAAAAGAGCAGAAAAATTTCTCTCCATGGTGTTTACAACCTGAATGTGAAATTGATAAGAACCTGACCAGAATGTAACTGATCATCCATTCTAATTATCCTTGAGAACAAAGCAAAAAAACAAAATTAAAAGAAACCCAAACAATTCAGTAGTGAAAAATAAGTTTTCAAAATTCATTTAATTTGAATATCTGTAAATATAGGAAGATTTTTTAATAAAAAAATTAACAGGCCATCAGGTAATGTTTAACCTGACAGGCTCCTTCAAACATATCTTAATGCTAAAGAAATAGGTTTTCCACACAATTTTATTACCATTTTATTTTTGTCTGAAATCCTATTCTAGTTAAATGATGGATTGTGCTTAGAATTTTTGGGTACACTGTTTGCATATGTACCTCGATAAGAGAACAATATCTTTGGAGTGATCACTTGCAACTTCTGAACATAATCTTTTGGGAAAAGACCTTCTTTTGCACTAGTGACTTCTGAATCTTAAATCATGTCTGCACTCCAGATGCTGCAAGTTAGTATATCACTTGAGGGCATGCATATTTGGTTTCTTGCATCATCACTATGCACACTCACCAAGAGTGCTTGATGATGATGCATACTGTGGTAGATAGCCCAGTGTGGAACCCGCCACCATCCAGCATACTGTCTTTTTGGAAGCTTTTGACAATTCATGGTGTGGCAGAAATGAGTCACGCAAGGGTGACTGGGCGCAAGGGTTCAACATGCCAGCATGCAACAGTCTCCATTGCATAATGTCAACTATATCCCATAATTCTTGCACCTGTTTAAAAAAAAATAAAAATAAACACACACATGAACCCAGGAGGCCCTCCTCACTGTCACCATCTCAGAGAGGCACAGAGCCTGCACAGCTCTGTAGTAACAAAACCATAGCACAGAAAATCCTTTGCAATTTAAAATCAAGTACATTAAAAACTTTAATGAATGGAACAGAACTTAAAGGGAAGAGCATTCATATCCGTTTTACCTACACACACAGCAATCATGGCATTCACACATCCATGTATGTGAAGCTGTAGTTGTCCTTCATGTCCCAGGGTGGAGTGATAGGGGTAGGGATGTGGCCCTTGATACCATGCAGAATGTTGAGGTGCTGTAATGAATTTCTGCCTGGACTGCAATGGGAGGTGAACCTGTGATTGTTGAACCTGCAGGTCCACAAGAGTGTGCAGTTAGCATCTTGCATTGTAGGACAGATGCTGGAGGACCTTAGGTCTGCTCTACACTACAAAGTTAAGTCAATACAGTTGTGCATGTATCTAAACTAAGTATATCTCCCACAGATATAAGTGCCCCATTACAGCAATACAATAGCCCCAGCTCTGAGTGGCATCGAGCCATGGTCGATGTTCTGAGGTCAACAGCACAAGTCGAAACGCTGTGTTACCTACCCAGACCCTAACAGTCCTCCATCACCTGTCCCATAATGCCCAACACTGACCACTCTGGTCACAGTTATGAACTCCACTGTCCAGGGGTTATGAAGACTAGAAGCACCCACCTCGTCTTCTCCAGTTTAGAGGCCCAAGAGCTTTTAAGATTCCGTTTCCTGATTGTCCAGCTTGGAGAGCACACCTAGCAGCAATCCATCATTGTGTACAACTGCTCAGCAGACCATGCTGGCTCCAGAAGCACTTACCTTGGAGTAGACAGGAGATATTGATCTCCTGGGCCTGCAGGACAAGGGGCTGTGTAAGGACAGTTATGGACATCTTCAAGCAGATGCAGGGGATGCAGAAGAGGTACAACAGGGACCCACAGAAGTACCATGTGAAAGAAGAGTAACTGCAGCAGGCATATCAGAAGGCCAGAGAGGCCAACAGTTGATCTGGTGCTGAGCCACAGGCTTTCTGCTTTTACGGAGAGGTGCAAGCCATATTTGGAGACATGAGCACAACTCTACTCTCCATCGTGGATACCTCTGAGGATCTCAAGCCACAGGCCCCTGGCACAAACAGCAAGGACAAGGAGGTGAAGGAAGGATGGACCTGCAACTGGAGGAGGCAGACAGTCCAGCTATGCTGTAAGCCAAGACCTGTCTGAGACTTCACCACAGTCCAGTCAGTCTTGGCAATCAAGCAAAGGTAAGCCCGATGCAGGGAAAAGAACCTCAGATAAGTGTGCAATTCTATTTCCCATTACAATGATGTACTTATGGTGACCCCAACTTAACAGGTCACAATTATTGACTTTTTCATTAATCTACTCATACTAAAAGTAGTGGTGGTACACACACACACACACACACACACACAAACAAACCCACAAGGGAAAAAATGTAGCATTATCTGCTTTTCATTCTGCCTCAAACTGGTCCACAGCTGAATTTACACAGGAATGTCCCGTGAATCCTCCTTAGAGATCTTGATGAAACTTTCATGGAGGTACTCTGCAATCCTCTCCCAAAGGTCTCTAGGGATGGCTGCCTTATTTCGTTCTCTGCGGTAGGACACTTTCCCATGCCAGGCAACATTAGCTTCAGCATGCATCATTGCAGTACACAGGCTAGCAGCATACAGGCCCAGCCTGTGGAAGATGTCACTAATTCAGTGCCATTGCCCTACACTAATAATTGCTCATTTTTATGAAGCTCCCTCCTCATTTCCCTCATTCCTGGTATGCCCTACCCACCATGGCTGGAGCTGCGAGGGGCACCATGCACAAGTATTCCCAACAGAAGTGTCAATAAGCATATCTTCTTTAAAACTTCAGGGGAGTAAGTGAAGGGAGTTCTAAATCTTAAGTTTAGATTTTCATTGTGACTATTTTGACAATGGTACTTCTCTGTGTTTTATCTGCAGATGCTGCTGTTGAAGTCTTCAGGGGTTCCCCCTCTACACCTATGGAGGACCTGAGCCAGATAAGGAGCAGAAAAAAGGAGGAAGACCTTGAGATAACACGTTCAATGAGATCCTGTAAGCCAGTGCTGCATCAAACTATGAGCAAAGCATCTGGAGTGTGAAAATAACCAGAGGAGAAAAGAGTAGACAGGAGAAAGTCCCAGCAGGAAGAGGAGATGGAGATGTACCAGGACATAACTGGGCTTGTCTGGCAGCAGACACAGATGCTGAACCCTTTCGTGGACCTACAGGTTCAACAATCACAGGCTTGGTTCCAGAGCCGTAACAAGAAATTTTTGCGACCGAGGCAAGGGCCGACTCCAGCTCTTCGGCAGTGGGTCCCTGAGTCCCTGTCGGAGGGAAGGACCTGCCGCCGAATTGCCACCGCCGCTTCATTCGTTCTTCGGTGGCAGGTCATTCCCTCCAACAGGGACTCAGGAACCCACTGCTGAATTGCCACTGAAGAAGCAGTGGTGGCAGAGCTGCTGCTGAAGTGCCACCAATCACAGTAGAGCTGCACCCCTCAGCTTCGTGCCCCCGAGGCAAGTGCCTCACTTATCTCACCCTTGTTACGGCACTGTTTGGTTCCCATTGCAGTCCATGGAGAACTCTTTTACCGTACCTCTCTACGCCCTCTCTCAACATTCCATGGGGTATCGAGGGACACATCCCTACACCTACCACTCCACCCTGGGGGAGAGCAAGGACAACCACAGCTTCACATGCACAGATTTGTACATATAGATAAAATGGGCATGAATGTTCTTCCACCTGTTAAGTTCTGTTCCATATTCATTTAAGTTTTTAATGTATTTGCTTTTTAAATTATGCTAGTTTTTCTGTGCACTGGTTTTGTTACTGCACAGCTGTGCAGGCTCCACGCTTCTGTCAGAGATGGCGACAGTAGAAGAGCCTCTGGAGTTTGTGGGATTTAAAAAAAAACAAACAAAAAAAGCTCAAGAATTCTGAGATATCAATGACATTATGGAATGGAGACTGTTGCATGCTGGCAACTTGACCCCTTGCTCCCAGGCACCCTTGAGTGCCTCATTTCTGTCCTACCATGAATTGCCAAGAGCTTCCCAAAAGACAGTGTGCTGGATGGTGGTTGGTTGCACACTGGGATACCTACCCACAGTGCACTGCATTATGCATCAACACAAGCATCTTAGTGAGCATGCGCAGCACTGACACAAGGAGCCAAGTATTCCTATGCACAAGAGTGGCAGGTTTTATACCAATGTAACTTGTGGGGACCAAAGTTTGGAGGGTAGATATGGCCTTATGATTGACATAAGTAGTGCAGTGTCTACCCTCATGCTGCATTGACCTCAATACATCAACTAGAGCTCCATGATGCTCAAAGAGGTGGTGTTTACAACATCACCATAATGGGGCACTAACATTAGTGGGACACAACATTTAAGTGTATACACATGAGCAACTAGGCTGACGCAAGGTGGCTTACATTACAAAGTTACGTCAATGTAGACCAGATCTTGGTACTTTTTCAAGGTAATGCTAATTTCAATGCAGTTCTACTAAGGATTAATTTTGGCCATTTTACTGTGTTCTCAAGTATGTGTACCAGCAGTTTTAGACAGGGATAAATGCTACTAAGTGGAAAAAATATTTACACACACAGCTTCAATTGACATATTATAAATATGGGGTATTGCTGCAGCAGTCATTTTATTAGGGCCTATCTAGAGATAAAGCAGGAACGTATGAATTGCACTCCAAAAGCTTTATAGATACTCTGCTTTCATTCAATACATGTGATTGCTGATTTTGTTCATATGGTCCTATTATATTTGTATTTATAACAACACTTAACACCACCAAAAAATAAGCCCAACCAGCAGCAACAAGGGCAGCCTAATATACAATATCAGAAGCAGCAGTTAATATCCACCATTTCCCATGAACAACTAATAACCTGGAACTAAATCCCTTCAGGCTCCATTTATGGTATGTACATACTTCTGCTGCAGTGATGAGAAAATACTCCATTTTCTCAGGACTAATGACCCTTCTATAATATGTACTTGGGAACTGACACTCCTGTGGAATGATTCGTGTGTCAACAAAGTAACACAGTGCAACCACATTTGGAAAAAGTTTTATGCCTAATTACGGGCCAGGGATTTCAGCACTTCCTCCCCGTAATAGGCCCTCTGGCACTCTATCAAAGCTGTGCAGCATGGTTTTGGTTGAGCACTTCTCTGCAGCTGGTTTGTTTATTTGGTTTGGCTTTTATGGTACAATAGGAGCTCAGGAAGGAGGTAATGAATATGTGACACTTCACTGTGTGGAAATGAGATACTGGAGACCCATTGGCTCTATTAAGTTTGGTTGGTCCCACGCTGTGCTAAAAAATAGTCTGCCCTTATTATAACTAACACCCCAAAAGACAGACTTTTTCACCCCAAAGCACCTTTCAAAGAGGATTTGAAGCCTAGATACTAGTATGTCCTATAGCTTCCTGACACAGATTTTTACAGTGATGGGTTAATATATTTAGCACAAATAAAAATGATTAATGAAGTTATACTTGGTTGGTTGCATCAATTGTATTAGCTGTAGTGTTTGCCTTACTAGAGGTTCTGGCTACTTCTCACAGAATCATATGGGCCAGCAGGAATTTTTGATTATAAATTAGCAGACAAAAGGGGCATGATCTGCCTGGAATCAGCTTGCACTAATCATGTCATCTGCTCAGGGCACCTGCTCACATAAGCTCTCTGTCTACTAAAAAAATCTGAGTATAGACTAGCCACCTCATCTGTAAGATAGCTTTGAAAAGTACAGAGTTTAGCAGAGATGGCTGGGAACTGCTCAAAATGTTTTTTCATATAGAAAATGCTAATTTATGAAAAATGAACTTTTCTGGTGAAAATTATTAGTTCTGATGGCCCAAGAGGGAATACGGCGACAGTAGAAGACTCCCACCCCCAGTGGTTAGGGCACTCACCTGTGGCACCTAAAAGCCTACCCAACTGATTTTGATTACACTTGTGGTTCAATATTAAAAATGTTCAAGAGGCCAAATACCCAAGTTTAGCCCATTTACTGTCTTAAATGAAAGGAGCGTAGTAGAAAAAGGAGGTATGCATACAAGGGAAATGTGGTCTTGATGAAATGTCTATAAGGTGGATCAGTGCTGGGTCCAGAACTAGTCAATATTTTTCATTAAAGACTCAAAGAATGGAGTGGAGAGTATCTTTATAAAATTTACAGATGATTCCAAGCTTGGAGGGGTTGCAAGCACTTTGAAGGATATGATTAGAATTCAAGACAACCTTAACAAGTTAGAGAAATGATCTCAAATCAGCAAGATGAAATTCAGCAAACAAGGGCAAAGTACTACACTGAGGAGAGGGGGAAAATCAAATGCACAACTATAAAATGGGGAATAACTGACTTTGGCACTGGAAAAGAGGAAACCTATTAAACGCAAGATGTACCAGGACAAAGAAAGTGTAAGTTCGGAGGTATTTCCACAGGTAACTTGTTTGGAATGTAATATCCAAAAGACCAAGGCAAAAAGTGGATTGGTAAAATTTAGTCGAGGGCGGGAGAGTGGGGAGATGTACAGTGTGCTTTTAGCTAGAATATAAATGGGGGCGCAGGGGCTTATTTTAGAGCAAATCTTTTGTGTTGAGAGAAACTGCTTCCTGGAGGGAGTGGTATGGAATCATAAAAATGTAGAGCTGGCAGAGACCAATGGCACATCAGCCCAAGTTTCTCTGCTCTTCTCATGGCATTCAGCTCAGTCCTGGGCAGCCCTGCTGGGTGTGTCCTTGCAGCATGCAGTCTTATTACGAGAGTGGGAATATGCAGGTGAGGCATAATAAAAATCAAACTGCCTGAAACAAAAACAAAAGAGAGAGAGGAGAGCACAAATGACTGTGGCAGGGCATAACACTTGGAGGCACAGGATGAGACACATGGCCATCTATCCAAAAAGGAGTTCCAAAAAAGAAATAAGTTTTGAACCATTATTTTATACCCTTCTCTGTGCAAAAAAAGGGGCTACTGAGATGAGTGACTAAAGGTTTAAAAATGCTCTGATTTGTGCCATGTATTTCATGTTAAAAGTGGTCTCCAGTTCTCTTTTGCTTGAGTTATACAAAATTTCAAACAGAGATAAGGAATTAACCCCCAAACCACTGTGCAGTATTGCCCACCTCTAAGCATTCAAAGTCAGGAGCCAGGCCCCCCAGAAAATCATGAGATGAGTGGTTTGGGTTTTATTGGTCTGGTTGTTGCTTTTTAAAGCCAAAAAGATTTAAAACATTGGAAGCTTTATATTAGCTTTCTGGTTTTTGAGCTTTTAAGGTGCCTTTGGGTCACATTTTCAGGCTTTTCCTGCAACCATAAAGGCTAGAAGCTGAGGGCCAGATTTTTACTAGGCACGTTGAAAGTCTCAGGGTACTTATCTGGCCCTTATTGTCATGACCCTAGCTACACGGGCACAAGTTAAGTATGGGTCCTGGGTTGGAGGGGACTCAAGAACATGGTTTGAATCCAGTCTAGAGGGTCAAGACCAGAAGCGACAGTCTGTACCAGTGTCACACACTATCAGATAAGGTCAGAATTGAGGTTGATGAATGGTACTAGTTCAAAGCCAAGTAAGCCAGCCAAACTAGGGTTAGTGGAACTGAGGCAGGAATGGAGCAAGGGTTCAGGAACCAAGGCAGGGAAGCATCAGGAGATAAGCAGGAGACCAAGGGTCAGGAGAAAGCCCAAGGTCTGTTTGCAGTAAACAATCAGGCATCCACCTAGATGTACAGACACCCTGCAGGTATTTTCCCTAGGCCTTAAATAGTATGCCTGGGCCAATCTGGGAAATATCTCCAGTAGTCAAAATCTCGCTGGGTGGAACATCCAGTGGTGCTTGAATCCGTTGGGCTCATGGGCAAAGTGGGCAGCAGCAGCCTAACTGGTCAGGTTGCAGTGTGGACATGGCAGCCAGCAGCAGACCCAGGTTCCAGAGCCTCACACTTGTGTTATTTTTAAATGAAAGATGAGATTCTCATAAAATCACTAGACTTCAGAGCTGGGTAATTAAGGAGGGAAACAAAAGCACCAAATACCACAAGAGTCATGATACAGTTCCCAGACCTTGCAACACCAACTGAGAGCATCATACCCATATGGAACTGTTCCATTGAAAATACTAGTTGTTACTTTTCTCTGACCCAAAGCCAAACTGTTCTAACAGCACTCTTGGGACACCTTCAAATGAGGCACATATTAGCACCAAGCTTGCAGTTACAATACTTACCTACCTCACGGGTAAGGCAGATTACAATTTTTATTAAATGCACTAGCCATTTGGACATGACGCCTTTCACCATCTCCGACTATCCAGGCAACCGTCATCCACACCTTTGTTACCTTTATCCATGACTACCATTACGGACTGTAGAGCTAGTGCTGAAGTCCACCTGGGAGATCCAATTAGCGCAGAACACAGATTGCTAAGAACAAGCTGGTGGTTGCAAACATGAACATCTAGCATTTATCTGAAACTGAGCCAGTGTAATGTGATGATTTTTAAGCCCCAAATGATTTGGGGTGCAGTTACCCCTCTACCTCTTAAGATTGGCTGGGAAAAATTTGTTGCCAGAACCTATGTTTGAATACTTTGTCACTAGTTCTAATCTTGTTTACACCAGTGAAAAAGCCTGTGCATTCTGCAGAGTGACTCCAGATTTACACTTTTATGTGAAAGAAGAATCAGGCCTTCCATGTCTAGTGGCAGGACTTTTTCAGCTGAAGGCCTTTATCTTTGCAATTCTCTCCCCCGTGATAGTCTATCAGAGCCCAAATGTAGTAGGCTTCAGACTACAAAGCAGGACATGACTATTTTATTCAATTGGCAGAGCAACAGCGCTACAGAAATTAGTAAAATAATAGAATAGAATATCAGGGTTGGAAGGAACCTCAGGAGATCATCTAGCCCAACCCCCTGCTCAAAGGGGGATCAATCCCCAGACTGATTTTTGCCCCAGATCCCTAAATGGCCCCCTCAAGGACTGAATTTACAACCTTGGGTTTAGCAGGCCAATGCTCAAACCACTGTCCACTGATCTATTTAGATAGCATGAAAAGAACCAAATATGGATAGACATTCTTGGTAGCTTTATGGCCCCTTTGACAAAATTCCAAAGATGTGTTAAAATCCAATTTACACAGAGTGAGTTTTCAATAAAATTTGCATCAAGGTAAGGAGAAAAGCAGAAAGAATTGAGTTGTTCAAAAAGACCTCAAGTACAAGATTCAAAAAAAGCTGGGGCAAACATTTAACATCCCTTTGTCTCTAAGGTCATGTCTTCAGATCAGAGTTTACACATATCCAGGCTGCCTCAGACAATGTTTTAATGATAATACCAGTATGAAAGTTATAAGCAAAGTGCAGCATATATATTTGCATGTATGCTTGCTAAACTTGTAATCCCATTTTTGAATAAATTAGTTAGCACCAATCAGTTAAATCCTAGCAAGAATAAATCACTAGTTTCATGTTTCTTTCCTTTCTCCCACTTGGAATCTATCTTGGATCACACATGGGAGGAGGGGAGAAAGAGAGGCCAGCAGAAGTAGCATGGTTTCTGCCCTCAACTGAATCAAAGGCCACACCCTAGCACACAATATACTCCATAACAAATACATTGGTCATAAACAAGTAAACCCCTCCCACTTACATGGTTATTTGCAGGGGAAGGGAGAATTGCAAACAGCTGTGGTCCAGCTCCAATGCCACTTCTCTCTATTGTGTTCCCTAGGTCCTTCCCTAAACAGGGTGATGAACTTCAGGCCAAGGCCATCCTCTAGCGAGTCCCTGTGGCCATGTGATCTGTTACAGTTCCTCTACTCCCTCTGCCACAAGGCTTTCCTCTGGCTCTATTAGAGTTGAACTTTGTTTTGTTAGTTAGTTATGGTTAAGCCAATACTCCAATTTGGCACAATTCATTTTTAGATTAAGTTTTAAATGCTTCTTTCGCCCAAACAATTCTAACTTCTGGAGAATGTGTCAGAGTTAATTTACCTTCTGCCTGACTCAAGGTTTTGCTTCCATCACACAGGATGTCACCATTCCTGATCAGGAATTTAATACACAAAAAACCCCCTCAGATAGGTGCTGGCTATGATTGGCTATAAACCCTAGGAGGCGCACATATTAATACCCTCTCATAAAGGGCAGTAAAATACTCTAGTAAAAATTTTCAAAACAAAAAAACCAAACATGTAAAAAAAATTCAAAAAAGTGTTTGTAAGATCTTTTCTGTAGGAAAAATAAACTAAGTTGTTTACTATAGCACAGCACAGGGCATATTTGTTACCAGGAGTTTTCTTGTTCTTCATGGGTTTTATAAAAAAAAATTACAAAAATGAAATGTACTTTTTACTCCCCTTCTCCACTTGTCCCATTCAATCCTTGTAAAAAGGTGGGAATTTAAAAAGTGAGATGAAAATTTTTAATCCCCATCAAATTTTTCATAAATTCTTCCTCTGCACCCCAAGAGTCAAACAAACATATTCCAGCCTCCTTCCCCTTTTCAACTGTCACTTAGGCCAAAGTTTTTAAACATGACTGAAGTTAGGTATCTAAATCCATAAAGCCAAGCTATGCCATTTGGGAACTGGCCTGAGTGAGGATGGTGCAAGCTATTCCCCAGAGTCCCACTTTGAACACAAACTGCAGTTGTGACCAGCCCTTGTGAAGGCAACACAATGAAAAGAGACTCCTTGTGTGCTCTTCCTCCTTTCTGTACTCCACCCCAATCTTGCCACAGTAATATAAGAGCCATTCACTATATGGCCCATTTTTAGCTTAATATTTAGACAAGGTTTTCAAAGGGATTTAGTACCCACAGCTCCCATGGAAGAACAAAAACAAAAACAAAACAGGAGGTGAGAGTACTCTCCACCTTCAGAGATCAGGTCTCTTTATTTGGGTGCAGTAGTTTCCCCAGGAATTGAAATTAGAGGGAGGTGTTCGAATTTACAGGGGGGGGGTGTCAGGGCCAATGAGATATATAAAATATGTGAATAAAGTAAATGTTTTGTTAGGATAATGCAAATTTAACATAAGGATAATGCAAGTTACACATAACAGGTCTAGATTTCTAAAAAATATATACAATTTTTTAAAAAATGTATTTAATTTAAATTGACTTTTGAAAAGTAAGCCATCATGGGATAAGAGGGAAATCCTCTCTTGGATCAGTAACTGGTTAAAATATGGGAAACATAGGGTAGGAATAAATTATCCATTTTCAGAATGGAGAGAGATAAATAGTGGTATCCCAGAGGGGTCAGTACTGGGACCAGTCCTATTCAACATACTCATAAATTATCTGAAAAAATGGATAAACAGTGAGGTGACAAAATTTTCAGATGATACAAAACTACTCAAGATAGTTAAGTCCCAGGCAGACTGTGAAGAGCTACAAAGGGATCTCACAAAACTGAGTAACTGGGCAACAAAATGGCAGGTGAAATTCAATGTTGATAAATGCAAGTAATGCACATGGAAAACAATCTCAACTATACATACAAAATGAAGGAGTCTGAATTAGCTGTTATCTCTCAAGAAAGATTTTGGAGTCGTGGATAGTTCTCTGAAAACATCCACTCAATGTGCAGCGGCAGCCAAAAGAGCAAACAGAATGTTGGGAATAATTAAGAGATAGATAGATAAGAAGACAGAAAATATCATATTGCCTCTATATAAATCCATGGTAAGTGTACACCTTGAATACTGTGTGCAGATCTGATCACCCCATCCCAAAAGAGATGCATTGGAAATGGAAAAGGTACAGAGATGGACAACTAAAAAGATTAGGGGTATGAAACAGGAGGAGAAATTAAAATGACTGGGAATCTTCAGCTTAGAAAAAAGAGACCACTAAAATGATAGACGTCAATCAGCACAGGCTAAGTACATATCACTTGAGAACACAGCTCTGTTTGCTGGATACCTAGGTAGATTAGATGTGTATGTAAATACAATCTGGTCCTGAAGCCTTTCCCCCAGCCTCCAGCTCATCAGTAGCTGTCAGGGAGAGCTCATTTAGACTTTGCTTACAAATCATCATTTGAAATTATTAGGTTGGCCAACATCACTGAAATGAATGCACTGACATTGTCAAAAAAAAAAACAACAGCTATATAAAGGAAGCTAGTCTATGTTTATACTTTTGAAATCTATTATACTTTTTCAGATATATGTATTTTATCATACACTGTATATGCTTTTAAAGTGTGTATTAAATGTTTCAATTTCAATTCAAATTTCCAAACAGTCACTAAATTGGCATGTTTCAGAGTAGCAGCCACGATAGTCTGTATCCACAAAAAGAACAGGCATACTTGTGGCACCTTAGAGACTAAGGCCTTGTCTACACTACAGAGTTGCAGCACTGGTGAGGGGGTTACAGCGCTGCAACTTAGGATGTGTACACACTTGCACAGCACGGGCAGCGCTGCAACTCCCTGGTTGCAGCGCTGGCTGTATACCCGGTCGAGCCTCGGGTGTAGAGGATCCAGCACTGGTGATCCAGCGCTGGTCAGCAAGTATAGACACCCACCAGCGTTTTTATTGACCTCCGTGGCATAAGCAGGTATCCCAGCATACCTTAGAAGCCTCTCTGGTAATCATGCAAACTCCGCTGCCCTGGGCTCACCTGACCCCTCCTTTAAATGCCCCGGGAATTTTAAAAATCCCCTTCCTGTTTGCTCAGCCAGGTGTGGAGTGCAATTAAGCAATCAATCACTCAGCGACCATGCCTCCATGCACCAGACGAGCCCCAGCATGGACCAATGCAGAGCTGCAGGACCTCATAAGTGTTTGGGGAGAGGAGGCTGTGCAAGCACAGCTGCGCTCCAGAAGGAGAAATTATGATACCTATGGGCAGATATCGCAGTCCTTGATGAGAAGGGGCCATGAACGGGACACGTTTCAGGGCAGGGTCAAAATTAAAGAGCTGAGGAGCGCTTACTGCAAAGCTCGGGAGGGAAATTGCCGCTCAGGAGCTGCCCCCACGACCTGCCGTTTTTACCAGGAGCTGGATGCCATACTTGGGTGTGACCCCACTGCCAATCCTAGGAGCACGATGGAGAGTTCAGAGCAGGGAGAAGTGGGGGAGGTTGTAGAGGACGGCGACAGTGAGGCTACTGGCATGGAGGGAGACACCCCGGAGTCCCAGTACACATGCAGCCAGGAGCTCTTCTCAAGCCAGGAGGAGGCTAGCCAGTCGCAGCAGCAGGAAGTTGATGGTGAGGAAGAAACTGAGGATCGTGCTCGGGGTAAGTAGATTTTTATGTTTTGGGAGAGGAGGGTTGTGGTTATGGCTGCCTGCATGCATGCCTAAACGTGGAATAGCCCATTGATTTGCTCTATCACGTCTCTGTAATCTGCCTCGGTAATCTCTTGAAAAGTTGCAGCAAGAGCGTTTGCAATTTGCTTTCTCAAGTTGATCGGGAGAGCCACCGTGGTCCCTGTCCCGGTCAGGCTAACTCGTCCGATCCACTGTGCAGCGAGGGGTGGGGGGGACCATGGCTGCACACAGGTAAGCTGCATAGGGGCCAGGGCGGTATCCACATTCCTGTAGAAGACCCTCTCTCTCTTCCCAAGTAACACGCAGCAGTGATATGTCTGGCAGTAGGAAACCCTGTTGAGAATTTAGGGATACTTGAGTGCAGGGTGCCAGGTTCGCGTTTCCCCAGCCCATTGTGCTCTGTTGTTAACCCCCCCCCTCCCAGCACGTAGCCAGCCATGCGGTGTGCTCCGGTGTTCCCCACCCCTCCTCCAAGCAGGCATCCAGCACCGCGGTGCTTCTCCCCCCCCCTCACCAGCAGGATGGCGTGAACGCGGACCAAAGCCCAACACCACCCCCCCCCCCCCCCAAGCAGCTCACCACCTTCCTGTTCACTACTGTCCCCTCTTCAGGGCACCAGCTAGCTCCTGTACCCATCGCAGATAAACCCCAGTGACCCATTGGTCAATTCCCACTCCCAAGGGGAAATCGGGGGAAAACCACTCACCCCATTGCTCGCCATGACTTTTAGCTTCCCTGCCCTCTCTGTGTTATGTGAGGTATGTGAGAAGGATGCTACCAAAAGTCTAAAAATTCCTTCACTGTGTGATAATAAACAAACAATGTAGCCTCTGTGTATTACATGGTTTTATCTCTCTTTTTTCTAGTGACCTTGACTACTGCAGCCGGATCACCGGCCTCACGTAGGTTGCAGAACTTGAGAAGGAATCCCAGAAAATCAAAAGAGGAATTGATCAAATCTGTTATGAGTCACTACAGAGAAAGTAGGAAGACACAGAAATGGAGAGAGAAAACGTATGAATGGAGACAGAGTGTACATGCATGGAGGCAAACAGAAAGCAGGAGAAAGGAATTGTCTGCCAAAAAAAACCACAAAGCAGATAAGCCTCCTGGCTCGCCAAACTGACTCTTTCGAGTCTCTCGTAGCCATGCAGACAAATATGTACCGTTGTAACCCACAGCCCTCCCAAAGCCCTCTTTCTTGTTCCCCAGTATTTCCACAAAATAACTTTCTCCAGCAGCCAGTTCCTTATTATCCCCAGCTGCCCCCAACACCTGTACAATCACCTACCAGCCCTGATAACTATAATTCTTACCCTGTTCACTCCACCCCCATTATCCTGCAGCATAGTAATCCTGAAGTGCAGCAGACATTGAATAGTGATCAAAATAGGACATATTCAAACCTGTGAATGTACAGTCCACCACCCCAACCCCTTGCCTTTTATGTACTGTATGTTGAATAAAGGATTTTTTTTCTTTTTCACTACGTTATATTATTGCTGGAAGTGGTAAATATTGTACACCAAGGTAAAGCAAAGCACATCAAATGCATCAAACATTACTGTTGGCTCTCAGCATCAAATTGCTCCCTTAAAGCATCCCTAATCCTTGAAGCCCTTTCCTGGGCCTCCCTAGTAGCCCTGCTCTCTGGCTGAGCAAACTCATCCTCTAGGCGTCGAACCTCGGAGGTCCATTCCTCACTGAATCTTTCACCCTTCCCTTCACAATTATGATGGAGGGTACAGCACGCGGATATAACAGCGGTGATGCTGGTTTCCCCCAAATCTAGCTTCCCATAAAGACAGCGCCAGCGGGCTTTCAAATGGCCAAAAGCACACGCCACAGTCATTCTGCACCGGCTCAGCCTGTAGTTGAACCGGTCCTTGCTCCTGTCAAGCTTCCCTGTATATGGTTTCATGAGCCAGGGCATTAAGGGGTAAGCAGGGTCTCCAAGGATCACAGTGGGCATTTCAATGTCCCCTACTGTGATCTTGCGGTCTGGGAAAAAAGTCCCGGCCCTCAGCCTCCTGAACAGGGCACTGTTCCTAAAGATGGGTGCATCGTGCACCTTTCCAGGCCATCCTGAGTAAATGTCAGTGAAACGCCCACGGTGATCCACAAGCGCTTGCAGAACCACGGAGAAATACCCCTTGTGATTAACGTACTCTGATGCCAGGTGTGGGGGTGGTGACAGAATAGGAATATGCGTCCCATCTATTGCCCCTCCACAGTTAGGGAAACCCATTTGTGCAAAGCCATCCACAATGTCCTGCACGTTCCCAAGAGTCACGGTTCTTCTTAGCAGGGTGCGATTAATGGCTGTGCAAACTTGCATCAGCACCATTCCAACGGTAGACTTTCCCACTCCAAACTGGTTCGCTACCGATCTGAAGCAGTCTGGAGTTGCCAGCTTCCAGATTGCAATAGCCACCCACTTCTCCACTGGCAGGGCAGCTCTCAGTCTCGTGTCCCTGCGCCGCAGGGTAGGGGCGAGCTCAGCACACAGTGCCATGAAAGTGGCTTTTCTCATCCGAAAGTTCTGCAGCCACTGCTCATCGTCCCAGGATTGCAGGACGATGTGATCCCACCACTGACTGCTGGTTTCCCGAGCCCAAACGCTCCATTCCACGGAGCTGAGCACGTCTGTTAGTGCCACAAGCAATTTACTGTCTTCACCGTGAGGCAATTCAATATCCTCATCTGACTCCTCACTGTCACTGTCACTCTCATTTTGCAGCTGAAGGAATAGCTCCACTGCCATGCGTGATGTGCTGGCAACATTCAGCAGCAAGATCGTCAGCAGCTCAGGCTCCATTTATAACAAAAACCGCAGAAATCGCGCTGCAGAATCACAATGCCGCCAAACTGCTCGAAATGTGTAGCAAAGCACCACGGGGCGTTGGAACAGGAAGCGGAAAGACCCTCACACTTCCTTCCCCTTCCCACAAGCCACAGAGTCGAAATGGGAAGAGGTGATCTGTGGGATAGCTGCCCACAATGCACCACTTCCAACAGCGCTGCAAGTGCTGTAAATGTGGCCACACTGCAGCGCTGGTTGCTGTAAGTGTGGCCACTCTGCAGCACTGGCCCTACACAGCTGTACTGACACAGCTGTAACTACCAGCGCTGCAAAACTGTAAGTGTAGACAAGCCCTAACATTTATTTGAGCATAAGCTTTTGTGGGCTACACATATATATACACACATATACAGAGAACATGAAAAGGGGGGAGTTGCCCAACCAACTCTAAGAGGCTAATTAATTAAGATGAGCTTTTCTCAGCAGGAGAAAAAAAAAACTTTAGTGATAATCAAGATGACCCATTTAAGATAGTTTGACAAGAAGATGTGAGGATACTTAACATGGGGAAATAGATTCAATTGGTGTAATAGCTCAGCCATTCCCAGTCTTTATTTAAGCCTAAATTGATTGTATCTAGTTTGCATATTAATTCAAGTTCAGCAGTTTCTCTATGGAGTCTGTTTTTGAAGCTTTTCTGTTGCAAAATTGCCACTTTTAAATCTGTTACTGAATGGCTAGAGAGGTTGAAGTGTTCTCCTACTGGTGTTTGAATGTTATAATTCTTGACGTCTGATTTGCATCCCATTTATTCTTTTGCATACAGACTGTCCTGTTTGGCCAATGTACATGGCAGAGGGGCAATGCTGGCACATATCACATTGGTAGATGTGCAGGTGAACGAGCCCCTGATGGTGCGGCTGATGTGATTAGGTCTTATGATGGAGTCCCTTGAATAGATATGTGGGCAGAGCTGTCATCAGGCATTGTTGCAAGGATAGGTTTCTGGGTTAGTGTTTTTGTTCTGTGGTGTGTGGTTGCTGGTGAGTATTTGCTTCAGGTTGGGAGGGCTGTCTGTAAGTGAGGACAAGTCTGTCTCCCAAGTTCTGTGAGACTGAGGGGTCATCTTTCAGGATAGGTTGTAGATCTTTGATGATGCGCTGGAGAGGTTTTAGTTGAGGGGCTGAAGATAATGGTTAGTGGCATTCTGCTATTTTCTATGTTGGGCCTGTCTTGTAGTAAGTGACTTCTGGGTACTCTTCTGGCTCTGTCAATCTGTTTTTTCACTTCAGCAGGTGGGTATTGTAGTTTTAAGAATGCTTGATAGAGATCTTGTAGGTGTTTGTCTCTGTCTGAGAGATTGGAGCAAATGCGGTAGTATCTTAGAGCTTGACTGTAGACAACGGATAGTGTGATCTGGTCTGGATGAAAGCTGGAGGCATGTAGGTAAGCATAGCCGTCAGTGGGTTTCTGATATATGGTGGTGTTTATGTGACCACCACTTATCAGCACAGTAGTGTCAAGGAAATGGATTGCTTGTGTGGATTGGTCTAGGCGGAGGTTGATGGTACAATGGAAATTGTTGAAATCATGGTGGAATTCCTCAAGGGTTTCTTTTCCATGGGTCCAGAGGAAAGAAGATGTCATCAGTGTAGAGTAGGAGCATTAGGGGACGAGAGCTAAGGAAACGTTGTTCTAAGTCAGCCATAAAAAATGTTGGCATACTGTGGGCCATGCAGGTACCCATAGCAGTGCTGCTGACTTGAAGGTATATATTGTTCCCAAATGTGAAATAGTTGTGGGTGAGGACAAAGTCGCAAAGTTCAGCCACCAAGTTTAGCATGTAACTAGTTCACAAAACTGGAGCGGGGGTGTTGGGAAATCACTGTTTGGGTGCCTACCTCCAGGACCCATGTCTGAGAATGTTGGCTTTACCGTCTCTGTGCTTCACTTTATCCACTTATAAAATACAGATTCCAATCGCTGCCCTGATGTAAAGTGTTCTTTAAAAGTACTCTGAGATCTCATATTTTTGTATACTTGTATAATAAACTAATTGCTGCTGCTGCTGTTCAGAATTAAAACTGACCTGTTTGTGCAATGCAAGAGAAGTTTAATTACTGGTGTACTAAATCCCATTCCCCAGCTGTTAGAGAGCCAGTCAGTCCATTGAAGCAATGCCTAGCAAAAAAGAGGGAAGTTTGTTTGGCATATCCAGCACCAACAACTCTTCTCAGCAGATAGACTGGCAGACTTATTAATACACAGTGAATGGCCAAGGAGCCAGTTAGCATTATTAGAAATAAATAAGGCTAAGATTTTGTCATGGTTATTTTTAGTAAAAGTCACGGACCGGTCACGAGCAATAAACAAAAATTCATGGAGTCCATGACTTTTGCTAAAAATAACTGGGGGCAGGGCTAAGTAGGGAAGAGGGATAGAGTCCCATGGATGTGGGGGGGAGTGGAAAGAGGAAAGAATGACTGACAGGCTGCTGACTGCTGAAGTGGAAGAGGTCGTGCAGGTCCAGTAAAGTCACAGAATTCATGACCTCCAGGACTAAATCATAGCCTTGGAAATAGCTAACTAGAAATGGGAGGCAAGGGGAAATGTGGAAAAGTAAGGCCTAAAGCGTTAAAGCCTCTTAACCATCACTAGGAAGGCACAGTAACGAATAAAGCCCACTGCGTGGCAATTGTTCATTAACGAATGTTCTACATTCACCTGCTCAAATACTCAGTGTATTTAACACTAGGAACTGATGAACTTTTAAAACTAATATAGGATTGAGCAGTGCACACATGCCCATGGAATCTGCTTCACAGTACATTTCAGAGTCTTTCCCATATACTAAAGATGAATCAAGGACAAAACAAGCTGGAAGACAAGGAATACTGCCACCGCTTTTGAAATTGAATCTCCCTAATGTTTTCATAACACTACTAATTTGGGAGTGGGGAAAATTGTGTGGTTTAATTTAGGTTTGGAATTCCTCAGCAATGATGCCTTCCCATAGACCTGACTGGGGGAGGGGAGTGGAAAGGGGAGAAATCTTTTACTAGAGTCCTAAAAATAAAGTGTATTATACACTGTCCTGCTATCGTGTCATTTAACTTGGTGTAACAGATTCATCAACCCAAATATAAACAACTCTAAAAATTGTGAGGCATTTTGACCAAACAGATGATGTGAAGGGCATGGCAAAGAAGCAATCTGAACAGCTGTCAAAAGGGCAGTCTTTCAACAATGTGGTTAATGTTCCACAAAGTTCCCCATTATGTGCCTGTAAACTGCTTTCCACAAGTGAGGTGCTGCATGGTGATGTATTGTTTCCACATATCCGTGCTCACTTACCCTATCATCTATGTTAAAAATAACTTCAATAAGGGATATAATTCTCCATGATCAAAGCAAAACTGCAGTAGAGACAAATCCCATGACCATTCTTGTAAAAAAATTAAGTTAATCTACACAATTCCAAAAAATTAAATTAACAACTTCTGCATTTGGCTTACCAGCCTACAATATATTCATCTGAAAATACATTTTTATCCTTCAGTAATCTAGATGGTCATATCCATAAACCATTCCAGACTGTGCCTATTAAGAAATGAAACCATCTAGAGTTTTGCTAATGCTTTCCATATTGTGCATATTTCCTTTTAAAGAAAGTTTCCTCCAGAACAGATTTCTCCTAACATTTTTGAGGCAATATTTCCAGAGATCATAGTTCAGCCTAATATCTCACAAGTTTAGAGATAGAAAAAATAGCTATTTAGCTATCAGCAAAAGTTCCACTTAGGGAGATTGCAAACAGTACTATTGTCAAAGTTATATAGGGTCATGTGTTTTCCTCCAATGTAAAGATACAGTGGGGAAAAGGTGGGGAGAATCACAAACCTATGTGGATTTTGATGTGAAACCACCGAATTAGATCATGCTAATCTACCAACTGCTCTCCATCCTGTACTCACCCTCTACAGAACTAATGAGAGTGAGACCATAAGAAGCTGTGAAGACCAATGATTCATAGGAAATGCTGATCTCAAGTCTGCAGCTGCTAAGCAGGTAAACAGAGGAACTGAACCATTTCACCAGGCACCTTCCAGGACCACCCCTGTGATAATGGCAGCATAACTGGTTCATAGCCATGCTGCCACTGGCTGACAGGCTGCACTTGGTGGTCCCTCCCTGGTTGGCAGTAGACTCATTGACTTAAGTTAGACTACTTACATATGTAATTCATTTCATGCACTGTAAGTCTTCGCAGGACTGGGGCCACAGAGTGCACAGGAAAGTCCAGCTATTTTCCACACATTAGCTACTTTTCATATGAGAGCATGGGTAGGGATGGAGCACCATGAGATGAATACCCAGCCCCCATGAAGAAAATGGGAAGTTTTGCCATAGACTTCAGTGGAGCCAGGATTTTACCCTTAGTGATTAAGAATACCACATAAGGAATGACATGGTTTTAGGTTCCGTAAAGGTTCAGGCTAGAGAATTGCAACCAACTCAGAATCTCTCATTATGAGAGAAGGTAGACAAGTGCCACAGTTCCCTCTTCCCCCACTCTGTTCTCTTTCTACTCTATTCCCTCTTCCTCCCACTGTCTGCTTCCGCCGTCTACCAATTCCTTCTTGTTGGCCAAAGGTGGCTCAACACCTCCCTTGAAGTCCAGAGAAATACCTGTCCATACCTCAGAGGACACTAACGTTCTCTGTGAAGAGAAGATTGCATCCCACACATCAGGAATCCCAAAACTCCTGTCAGAAAACCAGGCTTTTTTCAGGGGCTGGTGAAGTTATACTGAAATCATGAATGTGATAAATTTATTTATAAAATATTGTGAAAATGATTCAACATTTCTTTTTTTATTCTTTCCCCAGTTGATAGATCTGAGCATATAATTCAGTAATAGACACCAAGATGAAATTAGGCTGGTACGGCGTACCAGTAAGAAGTACGCAGTCGTTTAAGATCACTGCCCCTTTTACTCCCCCTACCCCTTGGTGGCCCTGCCAGACAGTGGGAGGGTGGGTGGAAGGGAAAAGGGCCAGCTGTCCCAGGGCCCAGCAATTTAAAAGGTCCCAGGGCTCCTGGCCACCACCACTGCAGCAGCAGCTGGAGCCCTGGGCCCTTTTAAATCGCCACCGGAGCCCCAGGTGGCACTGGCCAGGCAGCACAGATGGGCTGGCTGAGGTAGGCTGACCCCAGCCCTGCCCCTTCTGCCTGAGGCCCCATCCCTTTTGGAGGCCCAGAGCTGGCCTCCGTACCAGTAAGTCGTTTGTGCTATTTTCACCCCGATAGACACCTATTGCGGGTGATGTCTAAAATACAAGTCAACATTTCATGATTTGCCCAGCCAACTCACTTTTTGCAAGAGGACCCAAATACCATCCTGCTTTCAGAAACTGCTATTGCACCACTTATTGGAAATATATGTAGAACTGAAAGAGAATCTTGGTCACTTATGAGTTAAAATTATTATTTCCTAGTGTTTGTTTTAATTATAAATCAAGTCAAAATGTTTAATAAACAATAATCATACATTAAAATTGTATATGTAGAATTTTAGATAATATGTTAACTTACAAATGAGTCACCCTAATGTGCAAATACTGGAAATTGATGGTGATTTGAACGTAACGCTGTAGAACTATGCTGATTTATGCTACTGTTAGATCTGAACAAAAAATGTTAAGCTTCAGTACAAAGCAGATCCAAATTGACACAAAGGATTTTGAGCTGTTCTATTTTATTTCCAAGCACAGCACAGAAAAATACCGGTTTGCCATTATTAACTGATAATAGGGGAAAAACCAAAATTAAAATTAAATTGATAAGAAATAAGGTGGCAGCAGTAGACCATACCATTAAGATGCATAAGTATATATTAAAAGTGATGGTTTATAGTTCAAAAGTCTGGTAATTTAAGTATGAGATCAATGTTGACACACAGCCAAGGGCAGTGAGATGGCAGTTTAAGCAGTTTAACCTACGGCTAGTGTGTTGCTGGGCAAATATGGACTGAGGTTAGTTAAAGGTCACTCCAAAACTGTAAGGAGGGGGTCAGCTAGGCCTACTCAGTCCAAAAGCATGTGCAGGTCACCACAGATTTAGCAGTTATGATTGGTCTACAAGTATGGACCAATCAGCGAGGGTCTGAAGGTGATTGGAGGATAGGTATGCTGATGATAGGATTGAAAAATAAGGCAATCAGGCAGAGAGCAGGTAAGCAAAAGTCGGTTGGTTGGTTGGGAGCAGGAGAAGATCAGAGAAACCTACAAGAGTAAAGAAGAGCAAGGAAGATGACCCGAAGGGAGAAGAAGCAACTCAATATAACTATCTCCAACCTCCTTTGAGTCAAATTCTGCCCCAATTGACACTTTGATTTTAACTGGGTTATACATTTTAAATCAGGGTATAATCTGGTGGTCTGTAACTGTGACATCATCTCTCTACCTCCTCTCATCTTCTACTGCATATCTGCTAGTCTTCTCACCACCTTTAGAGCACCCTGTTAACATCACTGCCTCTGCTGAAGTCCTCAGGCATATCTTTATCTCTTGTCTTGACAATTGCAGCTTCCTCCTCTGTGGCCTTCCCAAGACCCAGCTCCTACAACTGCATGTATAAATAAAAAATAAATAAAGTGCAGCATTCTATTTTCTGATTCCTTCTCACACTAAAACATGCAACTGTCTTGTTCCCATGTTCAAATAATTCCATTGGCTACTCATTCATTTCAGGAGACCTCTCAAAACTGCCCAATTCTGAAATTCTCAGAAGTGGTCTCTCTCTATTCCCCTCCCAAGTCTCCCTGCTTAACAAGGACTGGCCACCTCTCCACAACCTCACCAAAGCAGCTGTAAGAGACCATTAATTTTGCCATATAGTTCACATAAGACATGCTGAAGAACATACAGTTGCATTTGCTGGTATTCCCTAGTGTGCTATAGAAAAGAAGTGCCTTACCAAGAAAAATAGCTTATTGAAGAAACATCTGCATTAGATTAACTTGAAATATTTCACACCTGGGATAAAAATAAAAGTAGGATGCTTGTCAAGTATTTTTAAAATTTTAATCCTCAGATTTACTCCTGTCGTCAGCCTGTAGGATAACTTGAGTTACAGCTTCTGGATTCTAAAATTCCTGTCTTGAATTCATTGGCTTTTCTAGTATTCCACAGTATTATTTTTCCACAAAGAATAGATCCATTGAAATGTGACTAAGGTTTACTAAAATATACTCTTTCTCCCTAACATGAGCATGAACTGAAATCCCTTTTCATTCATATTGCTCATGAAGTGATTAAGAAAGTGATCCTGATAATAATAGTGTCTTGTTCTGTCCCCAGTTTGCAATCTCCTTCCCTTCAAGCAAGTAGCCATATTGTAATTCCATTCTTCTCATGTGCCACTGCCACCACCCCCTCCTTCTGCTAAAGCATATCACTGCACATTTTTTGTTCTCTACTTTTTCTCTCTTCCCCCAGATAGCATGCTTCAGGCTTCTCTGGTTGTAAAAGACTTTTCCCCCTTATGCTTTTCTTTGGAAACCATCATCATTCCCTGTCTTCTCTTGTGGCATAAACTCAGAAGTAAAGGTGGGGAAAATACAAGTCTATTTCCTTCTACCTGGGATAAATTTACAAACAGATGATCTGGAGAACCAAGAGTAACATTGCTTTGGAGCAACAGTGGGTAGTATGTTCTGGGTCTTGAGAATGCAGATATGATTTACCATGCCTTTTGGCAATATCTAAATATCCTCCATGGGTTACTAAATAGAAGTTAATCTGAACAGAAACCCAGTAAAGTCAACAGGTTCCCTCTACCCACCCCAGTTCAAATGCCACACTTCCCATTTAATAGACATGCTTACTAAGCATTTTGAATGGGTAATTGGTAACTGAAGGTCCAAAGTATTTATTATTTTCATTGGTATTCATTTACTTCCTGCTTGATGGCGTAGACTCCTCTGTTAACAGGCATTTGATATGGGATTAGTCTGTGGGAGATCTGAACCCTACATGTGAAAGTCAATCTGAAGTTGTTCTTTTTTCCTTCAGACTGCAGGTCATTTAGATGGCAGATGTTTGCTCAGATGGAAAAAGTAGAATCTGAACTTTTTAATTTTTATCCATATTGCAGTCTAGGGGGAATACAAGTATCAAAGTGATCTTCAGAAATAAGTAGCTTATTTATATCCCTTTGAGAAAGTTCACTCAAGAACCCTCAGAAGTGTCAGACAACATTTTAAAATGTAACAATCTGTATATCTTCTATTATTCTTGTCAACTAGAAATTAAAAGCAGCTTTGGCAGTTCTAGAGGACTTATTCTTACTAGCCAGCCTAGATAAGAGCCTTGAGGACAGAGAAATAAAAAGGACTACAGTAATGTTGGAAGGACATTGAACAAACTATAATTAAAGTTCTTCCACTAAAAAAAAAAAAATTTGGATTAAAAAAAACCCTAAGACCTGAAGCCTTTTAAAATCATGCTAGGTTCTGACTGATTCTATAACCTGACTGGAATACGTGGACCAAATTAATGCACAGATTTCAAGTTTCCACTTTCTGAATCTTTCTACACATATTTATGTCAACTGGGAAAGCTCTCGCTAACTATGACACCAGCCATCTTTAATCTTTGGGTAAAGAATTTCAAATCTATCAGCTTAGAGTCATATTACTAAGAATGAAACCATATGTCACCTAATGACTCAGAGGAGATATTGGCATATGGAGTCTTTCACATCTTAGCTGCCAGTTTGAATCTGGCCCATGTCACTAATGACCAAAAATTGCTATCATTTGAAAACTATTTGGTAGTTGATGAGTTGACCATCTCAAGCCAATTCATAGAATTAGGATGTCTATCACAAAACCATTACCACAGATGGCTCCAACTGACACATTTGGTGGTGGTCTCAGTGACAGGCCAAGGACTAAACAACCTTGGAGAGTGAGCTAGCTTCTCCTTTGTAGGAACTGCAAACAAGGGATGAGATATTGACAAGTCAAAGCCAGAAGTTTGCACTAGTACTGTACATCCTGTAGCTGTAATATGGGTGACATCTAGAGCTGGGCAAAATTTTTCAGCCAAGATTTTTTAGTTATTGTATTTAATTAGGCAAAAAATGCACATTTGGCAACACTAAAGTGTTTTGAAAATGCGTAGCAGTTTTCCAAAATTGTTTATTTTGGGAGAAAAAAAGCTAAAATTCTGAAAAACCTTGAAATGTTTTGTTTTGATATTTAGAACCACACAGTTTCATTGTTTGGTTCAAGGTGACTTTATTTTGAAAATTCCTTTAGGCTTTTTTTAAAACCTCAAAATGTTTAAAAAAATTTCTCAAAATCTAAAGACAACATTTCATTTCAGGTTAAATAAAGTTGTTTGACCCAAAATGAATTTAAAAATTTTGATCAAAAATGGAAAAAAATTGTTTTTGTCTAACTGGCAATGAATTTTCTGACATTTGAAAATTGCCAGTGCCAACTGGAAAAAAAATCCATAATTTGCTGAGTTCTAGTGGCAGTGCTAGACACTTAAGCTGTAAAGTCTTGAACTTTTCACAAGCACAAATATTCACTTTATTCCCCTTTCTTTACAAATAAAGAAGGGAACAATATTACCAGTAGAATAGATTAAAATGCTATAACAGCAAACATAGAATCTGAAGTTATCTTATTGTATAATGGGTAAAGAAAATGGTAAGTGGGTAAGAAGTAGTTAACATCTTTTGAAACAGCATTCCTGAAGTAGGAAAGAACTGAGGGAGTAATGTTAATGTCAATTGCTTTGGTAGAACACCAAAGTTCTGAGAAAGAAATTCTATAGCCTCTTTGGGGAAAAGTTACTGGAAGACCTATCCCAGATGAACAGGGAAAATTCTAGAATATGACCACTCAGTTCTCTTTGCAGAGAAAACTTTACATATACATATATACTTATGGTATTTTTGCTAGTTAGATTTAAAACTCACACTGATTTAAAACTCTTAAAACTGTCTTATACTGGAAAAATCTGAAGACAGAGGGATGTGCATATGCGTATGTACTGGCTATTGTAGAACTGGGAAAAGTGGAGACCAGGTAGATGAAGAAATTAATTTACACTGGGCCTGATCTTGTTTCTAATTAAGTCAATAGGAGCATTGCCATAGAGATGGTCAAGAATGGGTGTATACTGCAGAAGAAACTAGAAGACTACTTTGATAACAGGACTATGCTTCCTGAATAGACTTCTTGTGTTTCATAAGGTTTGTTTTGTGCTGGCAGCTTTTTTCTGATCACAGCCTGTGAATCAAACATACATACCAGAAAGCAACACTAGTTAGTCCATTTTGTAGCTATTATAAAAATCAGTAGTTATAGAAAATTATATATTGTACAAAACAAGTATTAACCTGACAGTGTCCTTTTAGAAAAACAAACAAACTATAAATAGTCTAGTTATTATCACAATGCAGGCCATCCGAATCCTTCTTGTGCTGTCAAATGTCACTTGTAGCATAAACAAGGCTCTGCCATCTGTCTATTCTGGACCACTCTTTGCATGTCCTCTATGTGGTTATGTCCCATAAGTTTTCCATCTCTGAGTAGTGTTTGATGGAGAGATTCTTTCAATTGGCCCCTGTTGTGGTTTCCTCCAGCTGCCCAATGGCACAGCTGCCAGGACAAACTCTGGGGCTTCACTCTTAACACGTCCCAGATACTTCAACTTCATCTCTAAAGCTATCCAGTTAAAAAGGTGGAACTGTGATGAATCTTGGTATGTATCATATTCATTCCATTTAATACCTGGCATGTTTAAGGCATTTGCTTTTGAATAATTTAAATAACCAAATGAGTTTATATTCATTACGTCAATACATTGCTATATGCTTATTTCCTCTTTGCTACATACGCTATTTACTATTTGCCTTTCACTTGTGTTAACCACCGAAGTGAAACTCGCCAGTTATATTTAGAACTTTTCTAATCGGTTGGCATCCCTCTCCTTCTTCCATGCACCAACAGACACAGAGGTTTCTGTCTGAGTTGCAAACACTACAAGAGACAGTTTAAAGTTTATATATCTTCATTTAAAACATTTTTAAAGAAAATAAAAAACATATTTTTAGGCTTGTATTAAAAACACAAGCTAAAGTTTGAGCCGAAACTGGCAATAATCTTTAAGAAGAACTACAATACAGGCAGTAAAAGCAGCAAAGAGTCCTGTGGCACCTTATAGACCAGGGGTCCCTAATGCGATGCCCGCCGGCACCATGGCGCCCACAGGGGCATCTTAATGCCACTGCATCCTGGCCCCCGGGAGAGCACCCGCCAAAATGCCTCTGAATTTCAGCGGCATTTGGGCAGGGACACCTCTCGCTGACGCCGCTTGTCGATGGCAAGCGACGTCATCGAGAGGCGTCCCCGCAGAAATGCCACTGAAATTTGGCAGCATTTTGGCGGGTGTTCCACCACCGCAGTGGTCCTTTAGCTGGCACCCGCCAGCCAAAAAGTTTGGGGACCACTGTTATAGACTAACAGACGTATAAGGTGCTACAGGACTCTTTGCTGCTTTTACAGATCCAGACTAACACGGCTACACCTCTGATACTTAATACAGGCAGTAGACACAGTAGTTAATAAACAGAGCAATAGTACTGAATAATGATAAACACATCTATATTTAAATGTAATAGTGTCATCTGGACACTTGACCCTGTACACAATTAAAAACACAGCAAGAGTAAATATCCTAAGTGCAGTTAGAATACCAAACAGTTTTTAAAAAAGTCAGGGGAAATGGCATCATTCTGGGATAGGTAATTGAGCAGCATGATGGGTCTGGCTCAGCAAGAGAGCTTTCAAGTAATTGATTTTGGTGTGAAAGGCAGGGATTTTTGAATTTGAAGTGGTTATGGCAAAAGAAAGACTATACTGCAGCTGGTACTTGGACTGAAGGATTAGCAATAGAAAGCATGATGTGTGCCTGGAAGAAGGCTTATCTCCCCTCTGCTGTACTTGAAAAAAGTAAAATATTTCAAGGTAATTAGGTAAATGGCTGATAAAATGCACATATCCATCACTGAACAGAAATAACAGCCTGCCATCCCTCCTTTACAGATGGGTTTGGTTAAATAGTCAAACTGGCTGGGTGTTAATGTCCAATCAGACTTGAACACAAGTGTTCCATCCTGTAAGGTGGATTCCTACATCAAGGCATGGAAGTGTATCTTACTTGTTTTGAACCTCTGATCAGCAGTGACATTTTTTCCCCATTGATACTGATAAGTTAACTGGTTAATCCTTTTTCAGACTTCATATCAATGAGATCCAGTTACCATGTAGACATTAAAGCAGTGGTTCCCAAACTTGTTCTGCCGCCTGTGAGGGGAAAGCCCCTGGCAGACCAGGCCAGTTTCTGTACCTGCTGCATCCGCGGGTTGAGCCAATCGCGGCTCCCAGTGGCCGCAGTTCCAGGCCACTGGGAGCTGCTGGAAGCCACGGCCAGTATGTCTGTCGGGCTGCACCACTTCCAGCAGCACCCAATTCCAATGAGCCCCAACTCTTATGTTTTTTTCATAGACTCTTGAGACATATGCTCTATTATTACATTTCTGTATACTGGGTATCATCTTTATTGCCCTATGCTGCACCCTGTTCAAGGTAATAAATAGCTTTTTAGTGGCATGGTGATTGGTACAGCATACAATATTCCAGTTGAGAGACAAAAGAGATTCTGATCTCTTTACACCCATAAGGGATTTTAAAGGTTTACACAGGTTAAATAAAAACATAATTTGGCCTACGAAGTCTTATTAACATCTAGAATAATAGTATGACCTAAACAGTTGGTTCTCTACTCTGTACTAATGTAACCAGGTAAATTACAATGACTCTAGTAATGTTTTTGTTGCTTTTATAATTTTACTGTTTAATCACATTTCCAGGGGAAGTTTTCCTTGCTAAAAATAAGTCTGCCTTAAACATTATTTGCTATCAATACAAACTGCTTGATATACTCCACTGATGTTGTGATGGAACAAGCTGAGTATACGTACACTATAGATCAAATTATCTACCTGAGATGGCGGGCATATTAAGATCACTTGAACTTCATTTGCATGATCATTCTGCTAAACATACTAGCTGTGCTGCTGACTGCAGCATTTTGAAAGACACTTGAAATTGCTGTTTAAAAATAAAACACACATTGCATCATTGAGTATGCAGGAAATGAAATGTGTTACCTCTTATCAATTTCAAATTAGGTTCAGCACATAACTGTCTGAAGCGAGCACACCTAGCAATAGTTTACATTTGTCTCCCCAGTAAGCTTTTTAATCAAAAGTAATCTGGCGTTAAGCATATTGAAAAGCCTTTCATTAGCCAGGGATGGGTTTGATTTATTCATATGCTGTGCAACATATGTTGCTTATACTGTGGTCTACAGCAAATAAGTGTTTCAGTTTCTGATTGATGTTTTGGCATGCTGCCTGTTTTCAATTTTTCATTGTGCAAGACAGGTATGAGAGTCTCTGTGATTTCTGGCTTTCAGTGTTGCATGGGCCTCTTAACATTATAGAAGACATACCCTTTGGAGGTGGGGAACACATTAGGTAGCACAGATGATTCTCATAAGATCTATCAATTGCAGGTTACGTTAACATCCATTGTAAGGCTACTCTATGCTGCAAGAGTGGTATAAAATAGTTTTTGTCAATAAGAATCAGGCCAAAAGGTTCTTAGTTGAATAAGATGATTCACAAGTGTGGACATGCATGCACACAAGTTTATGTAACATTAGAGTTCTGAAATAATTACATATGCCTTACATTTTATGCAAGTCAGCCAGTCCAACACACACCACAACACATGCATATCCCACTAGGGTGACCAGATGTCCCAATTTTATAGAGACGGTCCTGTTTTTTGGGTTTTTTTCTAATATAGGCTCCTATTACCCCACACCCTGTCCCAATTTTTCACATTTGCTGTCTGGTCACCCTATATCCCACACATCTAGACAGAAGGAGAATGGTCAGGAAAGGTAGTACAGCAGGACTGGGCTCTGTTATGCACTTCTGGGGGGCATCTCATTTTGGGCCAGATTTCTAAAAGTATTTTGGAAATCCCTGTAGATGCCTATCAGCATCTTTAAGTGCTAAAATCCCCTTCAGTCGGAGTTAGGCAGTTAGGTGCCTATCTGCATCTTTAGGTACCTAAATGCCTTTACAAATTTGGTCCTCAAGTTCTGTCCCTCAGTTTCCCCATCTGTAAAATGGAGAAAATAATGGCTTTTCTCTCATCTGTCTTACCTGGTTTGTAAGCTCTTTGGGAAATTTAATACGTGTATATATATAAATAAAAACCAGGTTCCATTTAAATGGGGTTCTCTAGATCAGTGGTTTTCAAACTTTTTTCCTGGGGACTCAGTTGAAGAAAATTGTTGATGCTCATAATCCAATGAAGCTGGGGACAAGGGGCTTTGGAGGCGCTCGGGGCTGGAGCAGAGGGCTGTGGTATAGAGGTGAGGGCTGCAGGGTGCAGCCAGGAATGAGAGGTTCAGGGTGAGGGGAGGCACTGGGCTGGGGCAGTGGGTTGTGATACAGGAGGAGGGCAGGGCTGTGGGCTGGCAGTGCAGATTCTGGGGTGGGGCCAGGGATGAGGGGCTTGGGGTGCAGGAAGGGGTTCCAGGTTTGGAGGGGGGGCCTCAGACTTACGTAGCAGCTCCCAGTCAGCAGTGCAGAGGCAGGCTTCCTGCCTGTCCTAGCACCGTAGACTGCACTGCTCCCTGGAAGTGGCCAGCAGCAGGTTTGGCCCCTAGACAGAGGTACGCAAGTGATTCTGCATGACTCTCGCCCACAGGCACCACCCTCTCCAGTTCCCATTGGCCAGAGCCAGTGCTCGGGGTGGGGGCAGTGCACTGAGCCCCATGCCCTGCCCCCAGGAGCTCAGGGTGGGGGCAGTGGACGGAGCCCTGTGCCCCTCGCCCAGGAGCGTGATGTCTGAAACGGTAGACACTAGCTTGCCTTAGCTGGGCAGCACCACTGACGGGACTTTTAACATCTCAGTCGGCGGTGCTGACCAGCGGCAGGTGACCCAGCACCTTGCATGCCACAACCTAGTAGTGGATCATGACCCACAGTTTGAAAAATACTGCTCTAGGTGTACCATAATAATACTAATTATAACAGCTTCATAGTTTTATGCTTATCAAGTCACCAAACAAACAAGTATAAACATGCATTCTTGATTAGAAAACTCATCAAGATACAGTTTAACTTACAATGAAAAGTGGATATTTGAAATACCTTCTGTGGGTATGTTGAGTGCCTTTCACAAGTCAAAAACTGAAAGGTAGATGCTTTGATGCATTGTCAAACTCTCATGCATTGTATAAACTCATTATGTGCAGAGTACAATCAAGCAGAGCAAGAGCATAATGTGACTTGTTCCTTACCTTGCCAAAATGGGTAGCGTGAGCTCAACTACATGACAGGTGCACAGATGAAGTCTTTACAGATGTGTGGACAGTTCCTGAGCAGCTTTAGGCATCTGGAGGTTAGGGTCATCACTGAACAAACAATGATACTACTTTGTATCTAGAAAGCACCTTAAGGCATTAGCTAAATACTCCTAATATTGAGGTTGGGAAGTAAACTTAGATGTCCCAATTTCACAGAGGAGGAAATGGGAAGAGAAGTGATGTGACTTGCCAAAGCTACACAGCCTATCAGTTGCAGAGTCAGGATTAGAATTTAAGAATATCCAATTCTGTACTTACTACCTATTTCTATGGGCCAAGCTGTCTGTAGAATAGTTAAAGTACTAGTAATAATTCACATCAGCTGCTAAAATGCCTCTAAAGGTATAAACTGAAATCTAGGATGTGGACTCAGGAGGAAGAAGGGGAGGCAGTTGACCCACAGGAATACAGGAGCAAGGCCATTTTTAAGAGTGCTGAAGAATACACTTGAGATGAGTATACAGCATCCACAATATTTTGCATCTATGTTAAAATATTAGACATGACAAATGCCCAGAAGACACATTAGCCCTGGCATCCTTAACAAGTGTCCTTGTGATTTCAAGGGAAGGAATAGAAGCTGAGTTTCTTCTCTGCCTCCTCCATTTCCCAGCTCACACTCCCTTCCTGCATTGCCCCTTCTTTCTCCTGCCCACCTACTGATCTACCTTGCTTCTTTGACGCCATACTCAAGAGGGTGCTTGCCGTTCTGGGTTATAGAAAATAGAGAGTTCCTACTTGTGAAAAAGTGGGTCAGATTGCTGTGTTGGGGAAAGCCTTCCCGTTCTGTCCTTCCTGATAACAGAGCTTCCCTTCTGCCCAGCCCAAAACCCCAGAGACCTCCCCAAGCCCCAGGGGACTGGCCTGATGTGCAGCTCTTGCATGTGTGGGCATGTTCAAGTTCTGCTTTGAACTGAAGGTGGAACTGAATTGGAGGAGAGTATGATCTAACAGACAAGATTCACTTGGAACCTTTATTCCTTCCCTTCACTGAAAGTAATGATCAACTGAATTACAAATAAAAGACAGACAGACAATCACTTGTCTTTGAGACGCAGGCTTATCTGTGTCAATAACTTGATACTTGTATGAACAAAAAGGTATTATAGTGATAAAAAAAGATTACAATTAATTTTACACATTAATTTGGCAATATTAAAACATTGTAGCATTAAACTACATATCAAGATTTAGTGAATTCACAGCTTTGGCACATAGAACATCTTTATATTCTATTCTACATACAAACTTTAAAGTGCATCTATACATTTATCCAATTAAATCAGATGGAAACCTAATCTTAACAAACAGCACCATCTAGTGGAGTCCTTTTCTAGCTAGTATACTGCAATGACGTCAAGGAGTGATTATTTAGGAACAAACCTGTTATAGCCGATACTTAAAAGATATTTTATTGTCCTGTTAATATTTAGTAGCCTTAACAAAATTAAGTACAAATGATCTTCTGGGACACATGTGCAACATAATGTCTTGAATATGGATTGCACAACTAGTTGAGAATTTTAGTACTTAGCTCAGTTGGGTCTAGGCCTGGATAGCTCAGGAGATTAAGATACAAAATCTATACACCATAGTTTTGAATCACAAATAAAAATATTCCAGGTTATTCAGTGGCATAAGTGAAATGGATCCAGTTCCTAGTTGACTGGGTTTCACATCATAAATCCACAACAAGTGGCACTAACTGTCTAACATTGACTGTATGCTTAGCAGTAGTTCAGTCGCCAGAGATGTCCCCTTCAGATTATGGTTGAATGAAATTGGTGGGTCAGGAAGGGGAAAGCCTGAAGTGCTGCTGCTTATGCTAGATCAGCTGCCCAGATACAGACTGAGGGCTTCGTTTTACAACCCTGTCAATCCAACAGCTTTCCCCAGTGCCAAAATTACTTGTAAGAATTTTAGTACTAAGAACTATGGAGCTGTTTTTCTTGAGATCAATGAGTACTTGAGGGAAGAGCCATACAATCATGGAGTTTAAGGCAAGCAGATCATCTAGCCTGACCTCCTGTATAGCACAGGCCACCAGAATCACCCAGAATCCACACACTAAACCCAACAACCAAGTTAGGTCGAAGTATTACAGCCCTCAGGAGACTGCACTACAATGTGCCACAGGCAGAGAATAGGACGGACCAAGGTGCACCAATACCTGAGGTTTCTGCACTGGCAGGGAAATGATTAAGTGAGAAATACCCAAATAATCCTGGCAAGTGACCTGCACCCACATACTGCAAAGGCCAATTCCTTACCGACCCCACATAATGGCAATGAGCTAGACCCTGTGCAAATGAACAAGAACCAGCCAGCCAAGTACTTTAGAGAAAGAATGCTCAGTGCCATCTCAAAGCCCTGGCCCTCCCCATCCAATGTTCTATCTCTGACTTATGAAGCATCAGGGATGGCCATGGCCAATGATAAAAAACCTAAGCAGAATGTGTTACCGTTCCTGACCCCTGTAAGTGGTCAGCTGAAATCCTGAAGCGTGAGCTTTTAGGAACATAAAATATAAACTTGAAGTGAGCTCCAGGGCTATTGAGCCTGCCCCCCTACCTTTACAAGCAACCCCACCATATAATTCCATTCATAAATGCATCCAGCTCTCTCAAAACTAAGTTGCTTGCCCTCACAAATCCTATTGGGAGGCTGATTCCAGAACTTCCCTCCCTCCCCTGATGGTTGGCAACCTTCTAATTCCAGCATGAATTTATTCATGGCTAGTTTTTACCCATTTGTTCTTGTGCCAACAGTGTGCTTTATCTTAAATAGCTCTGCACATTCCTTTGTATTTACAAACAGCAATATCACATCACCTCTCAGCCCTCCTTTTGTTAGGCTGAACAAAGCAAGCTCTTCTAGTCTGCTCTCATAAGATAGGCCAACCATTCCCCTGATCATCTTAGCAGCTCTTCTCTACACCTGTTCTAGTTTGAATTCATCTTTTTTCTTGACCAGAATTGTACACAGTATTCCAAATGAAATCTTACCAATGCCTTGTAAATTAGCATTAATACCAGCAGCAATCATAACATCAGAAAAAAAATTGGCATCTGTAATGTTTCTTATTCTTTGCACTGTTCTTTCAGAGAAATTTCAGTCTATTGCCATTTAATTTAAGATATTCAATTTTCTATAGAGAAGATCAATAGACAAGGCAGGTATTCATCCTGCTCCAAGAATCTGTAGGGATGAATGGAAATGCCATGAAATGGCTCAGAGCCCTCCTCCTTCCCTTCTATCTAACCCAAAGAGTGTTATAGACCCGCAGTCCTCTCCTCCACATTATTTAGCAGCTTTCTGTGCAATTTAGAAAGCTAGGAGTCAACAGGAGCTGAAATGACAGCAATACAGTGATGACACCCAGCTCTACAGCTCTTTAATGTCAGAGTTAAAAGGCATAATCTCCCAGCTTTCACAGTGCTTAGCCAAAAAATCAATATCTGGATTAAGAACTAGCTAAAGCTGAACATGGAGAAGATTAAGTTGACAGGCAGTAGTAGTGAGAAGCTAAATTGGTGGGAATGATGATCAACCACCACCTCCAGGGTCTCTAAACTGGTGACATTTCAGGACCAGGGATGGAAGTGCTCCTCTGGCTGAGTGCTGAACCTGTGGCCACACCAGCAGGAGAAGAGAAGGCTGATGCCTCAGACCTGCTATGTGGGAAAATGGCATTCAGAAATGTATGATGTGATGTTTCTTTACAAGCCACAATCAGCCATGCACTGGGCACAGACAGCCATTTGATCTGCAAGGTGATGGCATCAGAGGTGGTAAGAAACAATAGTTGTACCAAGAAGTGGCAAGAAGCAGTAGCAGGATGGGGATGATGAACAGTAGCAGCAACAAGGGTGGTTGAGCAGCAGCAGCGCCACAGAAAATGACGACAAGTGGCAACACTAAAGAATGGGACACAGCAGCAGGAAATGGTGGTGAAGGAGAACTTGCATGTTGCCAATAGCACCAGAGTGAGCATTTACTCAGTGCTGGTCTGATGATCTCATGAAAGGGATTTGGACTGTTGAGCACCATGACATGGATTTCTGAGAGAATATGCAACTGCTAACCAGTCGCAGATGGAAAGCATGTCCAATCCTTTGTTATTGAATTAGACCAAATTCCTGTCCTAAACAGACATCCAGTGGCTATTATATTGCCTTTGAAACAAAAGTATCTCCTTTTATCATTTTAAAATTTGCCAACTTTCAATTTGTTCAGATTTCCCCTTTTTCTTACTTTATGGGAAAGGGTGTATGGGAGTGTGAGTTTTCCCTCTCTAAAACAAGGTTTGACTAATGTATTTTCATTAAAGCTTGCTCTGCAAAGACAATATCACTTTGGGGGAAGGAGCTAATTTCTGCTTTGTCTCCTTTTCACAGAGTTTACTCACCACTGGGGAACCACCTTGTGGCTGCATCTGGAGATTAGTTCTGCCCTGTCAGGTGCCTTCCTTTGCTCACCAGTGCCACAGCCCCTCTTGCTCTCCAGGAGTCTCAGGGGCACCTCTTCATGGCTTCACCCTCCAGCCAGGTCACTATTCCAGGGTCATAACAGAGTCTCACTGGACCAGCTGTTCAGGTGCCATCCCAGGCAGTCCTCCAACTCAAGCCTGTGCCACTTTCTCAGTGGCTGGTAGTCAGAAAACCCAGGCTGGCCAGTTACTCCAGGTTCCAACCCAGAGATCCTGCAATCATCAGCCAAGGCCTGCACCATCTCAACGCTTGCTGCCATTTCCTTGTTCTTCTTCCAGCTCCAACCTCTACAGCATTCTTGCTTCCCCACCCCTCTGAGTAAACCCCTTCCATCAGGATCAGGGGACTTCTGCTTCACCAGACCCAAAAAGTGACTATACCCCTCCACACTTTTTCTCTCACTTCTTGCCATATAGAAGCCACTGCCTACTCCTGCCCATGTGGGCTACATTTTCAATTACTGCTTGTCAGTCAAGCCTAAATTTCCCCCCAGGTGCAGCCTACTAGATAAAGCAGCCCCTTCTGAGTCACCTTAACCCCTTTAGGGGTAATGTAGAGTGAATACCTCATCACAGTCAGACATAATCATCAAAATCATCACAGCCACTCTAATTTCAGAATCTTTACTGGTCATGATATATAAGACAGAGATAACACAGCTTGAGTTTCAGATCCCTGTTAGAATTTGCAAAACTGGAAGTTAGAAAAAATTACTGAAATTTAGCACACAGGGATTTCACTAAAAGAACAAATATGGTGCCCTATAATGTCAGTGGTACAGAGTCAAGTATTGGAAATACTGTAGTGATAGGAGCTAGAAAAATAGAAAAGATAATTATTTATGTAATCTAACTACAGTATACATGAGACAACATAGTTCTCTGATTCCAAAAAGCTATGTCTAAAAATACTAACCTCTTTGCATTGTTCACAGAGCTTTTTCTTATGACCATCGTAGGTCATGTTGATAGATTAGATTAGTCATTGACAACAATTGTATGCAGTGTTATTGTAGCTGTGTTGGTCCCAGGATATTAGAGAGACAAGGTGGGTGAGGTAATATCTTTTATTGGACCAACTTATGTTGCTGAGAGAGACAAGTTGGTCCACTCAAAAGCTTGTCTCTCTCAGCAACAGAAGTTGGTCCAATAAAAGATATTACCTCACCCACCTTGTCTCTGTAATTGAGAACAACTGGCATTCAAGTTTTCTTCCTATGTACAGCCAATTCCAGGACTGTTTTGTGCCCTTGAATTGTAGATGCCACAAAATATAAAGATTCTTGGCTCTTGCACAGCTAAATAATTATCACTTATTCTGGCAACAAATATACAAAGAGTAAAAATCACATGTCCTAATCACATTTGTACATATTAATTTCCTCAGTATACAACTCAGCTTCAATTTAACCTTGAAAGTCACAGCTGCAAGAGGCAATTATATAAGTAGGATATAAAACTGAACAAGTCAGAACACAGTAAGAACGCTGGAAAAGTTTCACATACTCAGAAAAAGTAATAAGCAAAACTAATTTATTAAGCTACCTGACATACAGAGTTGTATTTTACTGTAGCTATATTGTGCAAGCTAAAATATTACTTTGCAATGAAATGAGTTTAAATGTCCTGGAGCCAGTGTCCTGTGCTACCACACAAGAGCTCTGTGTTTGATTCCAGGTTCTGGTTATTATTATTTATAACTGTAGTGCACAGGATCCCAAACCAAGATTGGGAGCTCCATTGTGCTATGAAACATAGCGAGAGACAGTTTCTCACTTTCTGGACTAGTATGAGTTGAGAGCACTGTATGAACATAGATTATACTAGCATCTCAACACTGTTACCGAGGGGTCTAACAATATAATGAGTAAGCCAACTGTGAGTGAGAGAGAGAAAAAAAGTGGATGGGGGGTGGTTACATTTAGATCAGGTCTCTCTGACTCCAGTAAATATTGAAAGGATTCTGTCTGGAAATCAGAGGAGGTTGGCGCTCAGCCCCACTCCTTTTTCCATGGCTTCCTAACAAGCATCTCAGTGAAGTGTGTTTATTTAAAATCAGCAAATTGAACTGAGATTGTTGTACAAGCACCCCTATAGGCCTGTAATAACAGTAAGCACAAACCATCACCAGAGCATGGCAGCCAGAAACAGAGAGTGGACCTAATCTGCCTTCAGCTACACTGGTATAAATCCAGAGTAACCCCCTTGAAAAATAGTGGAATTCCTCCAAATTTCTACCAGTGTAACTGACAGCAGATTTGGCCCAACTTGTTCAGTGGCCGCCAGGGTCTAAAATAAACATGCCGTGATGCACAGATGTGCACTGAAGTTTGAAAAACATGCTCTGTATTTTTGAAAGCATGCACCATGAATATTAAACAGCCCCCTGCCATTGCTGCCAACAGCACTATGTTCTCTGTTACATGCAGCATTCTTCAGAATTCTAATGACAAGTTAAATTCTAACATAGAACAGCCAGGTAAAGGTTCAGGGAGCAGTGACAAGCTATGGTATCTAATGGGTAAAAGACTCTTCCATCAATTTATATATACCTTTCTTTTTTTGGTTTGGGAAGTTAAAATAATTTTTTCCAACAGACCACATCTTTTATCTAAATTGATCAATTTTTATCAGCATTAGAGGTTTTGGAGAAGGATTCTGAATGCCAAACTGTGCAGTTCCCTCAGGTCTATTTTTCCTTTTGGGGAAAGGCTGCTTGCTGTCCCACTACCCTCTTAAAAGAATGGGTCAGCCAAATGGTCAGGAAGACAATATATGCATGGCATTGCATGAAAAGTATAGGATCTACAGCTCCCCTGGTGGCCACAGTTTTCTAGTGACCTCACAAATGTGTTGTGAATGTCTTCACAGTTGGATTTCGAGGCAGGAAGGGATAAAATGATGTTTTAGAGTAAATGTTTAGATAGCAGGTTAGTGGTAAGAGAGTACTGTGGTGATGTGACAAAGGACTGTTTGAATGATTAAAAAGTGTGTACAATTCCCTACAGCCCTACCACTCATCCACTAATTAATCTAATTTTTTACTTAGGTCTTCCTGAAATATATCATATCTAATACTTTATAATAGACTAAGAGATATGGGAGGACTCCATTTCTCAAGAATTCACCACAGATTCCAATTTATCATTTTGCAACAATGATAAAATTTAACTATAGTTTGTGATTGTTTATCTGCTTGAAAGAGCTCATTTTTTAATAGCAATCATCTTAGATCGGGGTCAGCAAACTACGGCCAGTGGGCTGCATCTGACCTGGCAGTCATTTTAATCCAGTCCTCGTGCTCCCGCCGGGGAGTGGGGTCTGAGGCTTGCCACACTCCGATGCTCCATGCGGCTCCCGGAAGCAGTGGCATGTCCCCCTCCCAGCTCCTACACGTAGGGGCAGCCAGAGGCCTCTACTCCGCACGCTGCCCCAAGCACTGCCCCTGCAGCTGTCTGTGGATGGGACAGTGTGCAGCAGAGGGGCCTGGCTGCGCCTCTGCACAGGAGCCGGAGAGGGGACATTCTGCTGCTTCCGGGAGCCATTTGAGGTAAGCGCCGCATGAAGCCTGCACCCCTGAGCCACCCCCCTGGCACCTCAACCCCCTGCCCCAGCCCCGATCCCCCTTCCACCCTCCAAACCCCTCAGTCTCAGCCTGGAGCACCCTTCTGCACCCCAAACCCCTCATCCCAGCCCCACCCCAGAGCCTGCACACCCAGCCAGAACCCTCACCACAACCCCTGCCCCAGCCCACAGCCCCTTCCTGCACCCTGAAGTAATTTCTGGCCCTACCCCACAGCCCTCACCTCCTCCTACATTCCAACCCCAATTTTGAGAGTATTCATGGCCTGCCATACAATTTCCAGATGTAGTCTTCGGGCCAAAAAGCTTGCCCACCTCTATCTTAGATGGTAGCAAATTAAAACTAATACTATATAGTCTGTTTTTGGTTAGAGATGTTGGCTTATATCACTGTGGCGTGTGCTCCTGAAGGCATATGCCATGGACCATCATTTCAATGAGTCTCAATGTAAATTTAAACCCTTGTTAAATATCCATTTCTAAATGTCACTTTTCAGTGAATATTTGCTTGAATAAGTAACCATAAAATGTATTTTATTTCTGTCGCACTGAAGAATAACTTAGGAATGCTTGCCTGAAAGGTAAATGCCACTACACTGAGAGATCAAAAGTAGACTCTGGAACAGCAAACATTTTAACACTCTAAGGATGCCAGGATTTAGGATCTCCCAACTGCACAAGACCATACAGGTAGACAACAATGGAGTATTCAGCACAATTTATTCCTTATCAGTTCAAATTCTTCTCTAGCTTGAAGAAAGCCAGTGTACCTTTGCAAAGCTGCAATTGTCCGAGTGATGGACTGACACTCCAACAGTTGGAGGTAGACTCAGATTTTGAACACTTGAGGGTATCCAAATCCAGGGGCTCAATTTGGACTCATCTCTAAGTTATTGGTTATGAGCTATTTGCAAGAAGAAGTAAAGCTGCTTTCTAGAATGAACTTCTAGATTTCTGCAGACTTCTAACAGAGTGTAGTACTTTGTCCATTGGGATGATGTAGCCTCCTCCGCACCCTCCTCTCCCCCATAGTATGCTGCACCCAGTCCACCAACCAGTGCAGAGGGGAAGCCAAGTCATAGCCCTATCTCCTCCCCATCTCCTTTGGGGTGATATGTTTCCCTGGGAGCACTACGAGAGAATATCCCTGTGCTCTCACAAGTGCAAAGACTGTGCATGTGTGTGCGTGTGCATGTGCGCGTGTGTGTGTGTGTGAAAGAGATCCACTGAATTCCTCCTTGCCCTGAGTTCTCATTCAAGGGCCAGGGGACTTCCTATTCCCAAGAGATGATGGGTCAACATGGTTTCTTAAACGGAACATAAGGTTGCCAGTTAATTATCCTTGATGTTCTTCTTCATTGGGTTTATAGCTCCCTTTTTCCAAATGAGGACAGTGAGGGCCGGGAGGGTTTGGAATTATTATTATTTATGCAGAGTATTATCACAACACTAAATTAACCATAAATTCCTTTAAGTTCAAAGGCCAAGTGGTATTTTATATAGTTCTGTAAACATGCCTAAAAAGGCTAAATAATAACCAATTTACTACATCCAAACAGTAACAAAACATTTATAAGCATTTGATCAAGATATTTACAAAAGGCCTAAATGCCAGCGGTGATTGGAGCCATATTGGTCAGCTCCAATGAGGTCAAGCAGGTGTTAGGAACACACCCTTTAAGAATTTACTTTTTTATACCCTTTAACAAACAAGTGATGTCACTGCCACTTACTGACTTCAGTTAAAAATCAATTAATAAATCCTTATTTCCAGTCTTCATCCAGATAAGATTTACAAGATTTACTTTCTTCCCAAGACCATTTCTCCCTGTTTCCTCCCCTCCTTCTTGCTGACCAACAGTTTTTCCATTGCAGCTGGGTTGACATAAGCTTTAACATTAGCATGTGAGTTGGGAAGAGCTATATTGGCTCATTTTAAGACAGATTATTTTTGCCTTATTTAAAACCATCTGCAGTCAGATGGTCAGAGGCCTTATTTTTAGAAACTTTTCATTATCCCATTAGTTATTCTTTAAAGCAGAAATCCTCTCTACTTTATTCCTCCTGGCCTTATTTTCAAGGCCTTCCCTTCTACTTGCTAGTCAGGGCCTTTCTTTACAACACAAACACATATATATTTCCTTAACCAATTCTAACCAAAGCTAATTCTAATTCTTTAATTTCATATTTATCCTGAAATTATAGGGGGTTATTAATATTAATTCTTTTTATAGATGCATATTTATGCTAATAAATTTGCCTGTATGAGTAATTTTACGACTCTAAAACTCATTTGAAAAGATACATTCGTTTACCTAATACTCATAATACCTTTCTGGGAAATTGTAAGCATGCAAAACATCCCAAGGGGAAAAGAGCGAATCTCTTATGAACAGCTCTTGTCAGAAATCTTGCAGCAGCCTTTCTACTATGATACCATATTGCAAATAAAAAAGAAAGGTGAGATAGAAATGGAAGTTAATGATGCACATGGAAATTGTCATAGAAAACAGAAATTGGAATAAGAAAAAGCAGAGATGGTCTTTTGTTGAAGGACCATCTTAAAAATAAACCTGAATGCTGTTAGCTTCAACTGACAGGTTGACTGATTCTGGGAAAAGAGACTTAAGAACATATAGGCAACAGTGTGCTGTGCTTCTATGACACCAAGTGGTTAACTTGCAAACTTGCATGCCAGTTATTATTCTGTGCTCCTGCACATTAAGAATGTGTTGAAAATGATTTCTATAAAATCTGAGATTAATATTAGAATAATACCTTGTCCTTACAGAGTACTTTACAGCAACAGATCTCAACGTGCTTTACAAAGGAGAGAAACATCATTTGCCCCATTTTTTACAGGTTGGGAAACTAAGGCATAGAGTGGGGAAGTGAGTTAGCCAAGGTCACCCTGTAGGCCAATGACACAGCTCGGCATAGAGCCGAGGTCTTGTGAATCCCAGCCCAGTGTTCTAGCCTCTAGGCAATACTGCTTCCCCAGCCTCGTAGCTGCCCCTGTCTGTCTCCCCAGATAGCTGGGACCAAAGTTCTCTCTTCCAATAGACTGCCACCAAACAACAATTGTGGTTCTTATGCTTATTCACTTCCTTTCACCCTTCAAAGGGGTGTTCACTTATTTGTACTCAAGAGAGTGTTCACTTTGGAGAGCAAAATCAGTAGATTAAAAAGGAACAATCTCTTAGGACTCACAGAAGCAGTCTGTGGCTACAATAAACACCCCATCCAGTTGTTTTTTAAAATAGCTCACAAAACAAGAGATTTTATTTAAAATCTGTTTAAAATTAAAAGCTTTAAACCAAAATGACAGTTTCTCACAGTGGGCCACAAATGGAAAGGGAAAGATTAAGTCCAGGGCCTTGAACTGGCCATGGAAGTGAAACAGAAGTCATGGAGGACTTGGGTGATGTGTTCGCTGTTTTTTCTGCTAAGGAAGTGAACTATAGTATTGTATACTGGTGGTTTCTGTGTCCACCATTAACCCCAGATGTAATGAGTTACTGTACTCCTGTGTTGATATAACGAACATAGATCACAGTGATCAAATTTTCATCCTAAAGATATAGGTATGATTACCTAGCAAGCTGGATCTGAAAGAAACATTTCTGACTCCAAATGTTTAGCTCAGTGCCCTGGATTTGTGAAAAGTCAAGTAAGACTGCTCTTCCTTAGGCAGGCAGAGGATAGATACCTTCAATGGAGGTCAGCCTCATGGATGGATCCTTGAAGCATTTCTCTTCTCACCAGTATGCCTGTCTGCATCAATTGTGGCTGCTGTCTGTCAAGTTGCTCATCTCTAGCAGGCAGTGATTTCAAACGGATAAGATTTTGTTGTTACCAAATAAGAAATGCAATTGCCCTGCCTGAGATTTTTCAGTTATAAGTGTTTCCTAGAACGTGAAATGTAAATGTGACTCTAAGTGAAACAAACTGAAATATAGCAAAGGGCAAGTTAGCCAGTTAGGCATTGGCTAATACTGGGTGTCATGTGGACCAGCATCACTCAAGTGAGAGTTTGTGCTTCAGTGAGGCACAATCATTCTTCAAACAGCCTGGTGTGTAGGGAGATTGCACCTGTTTCCTTCAGCAAGCTGGGGAGAGGGGAGTCATGGTCCCACCTCAAACCTGCCCCTATCAACTCCCTCTGAGGCAAGATGCAGACCCAGGTACACAATCAGTAGACTGCACTCCCCAAAGCACAGGGACTGAAACTGGCATTTGGGGAGGCTCCATACACCCCAGTATACTCCCCGACAGGAGGCCAGTCTCACTCTAGGCCTAAAAGTTTCATAAACTATTATTTGCTCAGCAATGTTACTACATGTTGTAATCCTCCAGAAGAATGTAAACTATATGTTAGGTAACTTACCTGGTGAAGTCTCTTCCTTCCTTCATAGGCAGCAAACATCACTGTCATCTAGCACCACATATCAAAAGCAGAGTCAGCGTTAAATTAATACTCTGAGTCAGTATTAAACTAATATCCCACAGTGTCAGGGTGAATGCAATCACTGGAACTCCTGTCTCTCAGGTGAGATTTAAAACAACCTGAGATCCTGAGCACTTGTGCCAATCAAAGATCCCCAGGCACTTTAGAAGAGGGCAGCAAAGTTAGCCCCGAAGTTTTGGCTAAATTACTTCTTTGCAGTTGCATTCCATCATCCTAAATGAATACTGTATTCTCCTTTACCTCCCAGTTCCCATCGTACACTTCGGTGTAAAATTTGTGTGCACTATTAAACAGCTGACATGCCATCCCAGAGGTGGCTTCAGCAGCGAGTGGTTTGTAAAATGCTATGGGAGGGAAAGCATAATGTAAATATAGCAGTTGTAGTAGTAAAAGGGCCTTATTCAACCTTTGCATTTATTCAACCTTGAGTAGGTAGTCCTGAGACTATGGGACCCATTCATTAAGCATGAGTGGAGAGAAGCCAAATGTGGCAGAAATAACTGGAGGTATTTCAAAGAGAGGGACTGCAGCATTGCCAGCACCAAACACTCAAACATCATGAGTCAGTCCCCCCATCCCCTGTGATATTTTAAAAAAGAATATATGTTGGGTTCTTTATTTGCCTTCTGTTTTTGAGTCTTGAACTTGTACTTGGGTCACATTTTCAAGATATTTTTCCATAACCAGGAAGGCTAGCAACATATTTTCTCATTTAATGGATATTGTGATTCTCAGGTGATGTCTCCAGGAGCTGGGGCTTTAAGTGAAACACCAGATCACAAACCTCACAATGAAATCATGAGAACTAGCAACATGGTGACTGCTGTGTCCATAGCTTCCTCTCCATCCCCTCCATTCTATAGAAGCCTCTCCATGTGAGTTTCATATTGTCAATGTTCCATGAAAATTTCAGAGCAGATGTTAGTGGAGTCAAGGAGTGGCTGTATTTTACAGCATGCTCCCATCTACATCCCATGAATGTCGAAGAGGCAGTTAATACACACTAACAGGAACATGTGCACAGAAAATGGGGGATTTCACTCCTGCAACATGTAGTCCCCTTCATTCTGACTGTACAAAACCTCTCTAGGGGGATGCCATGGGATACCAGCTCCTCAAAACCTGAGGTGTGGGTAGAAGGTTCTTCTTATCCCAGAATCTGTAGGGAAAATCACTGGAATCCTTCCGACAGGTTTTCCCCTCTGAACTGGGGAATCTTTCTTTGTTGCAGGGGGTATTCCATAATACTGGCTCAGCAACCCAAATATAAATCTCCCTTTCCCCCATTCTCTTCTTCTGGAACTGGAGTCAGTTAAATAACTCCATCTATAAGATAATAACAGTCAGAATCTTCCCAGAAAGAACAGCCTACTTCAGCCCAGGTTAGATAAAACAAAAAATCTATATTTGCCGTAAAAGTACATAGGATAAAAACATGCTGAAACAAAAGAGAGATTTGTTTAAGCAACCTGCAAAATTGCTATGAAAAGCTGGATGTAGGGTAACTATTCCAAAAAACTGTTCCTGAATAACTTCATGTGTGGACACTCTTTTTCTGGAATAAGAGTGTCCTGTTCCAGTTTAGCTTAATCCACTTGGAAAGTAAATTTATATAAGTGGGATTCAAATAAAAGTGTCCACACATAGAGTTATTCTGGAATAGTTACTGCACTTTAAATTTACGCCCTAGCTTTCAGACTGTAGACAAGCCCTTAATTACCAAGTTAGAAACTAGATGGCTACAGTGATTTAACTTATACTTAGGCATGTCTACCCAGAGACACTAGGAAAGTAAAAACAAATGAAATAAAGGTGTGAATTTAAAACACAGTGAACTATTGTAAACCCCTGTATGGATGATCTCTCTCATTCAGAAGTAAAATCGTCTTAGTTCACTTTAGCTTTTAATTCACAAAGGCTGGAGGATCTGGCCTCATACACTATATTTATCGTATGTCTATGTTTAAATAAGAAATCTTCCTTCCGTTCTTCCACTTCTTTCACAATTGCATTATTTGCTTCAACAAAGTTGTTAATCTGCATCAAAAGATACTATTTAACTTCTTAATAAAGATGAATTATTTATATAGTTCCACATTTTGCCCTATTTCTCAGTACTTTCATTAATCTTTCTTCTTGATACATATATTTCTATTAGAATTTGTAGTTTTATGTACACACACAATGCTAACAGATAAAAGGAGGAAATGCAGTAAATGCAAGTAAAATGTACATTTCTAAGTACCGGGAATCATGAATAAAAATGTATTAACATATCAATGGTAACACACTCCTCCATAATTGAAGTGTCTGTGAGTGATCCAATGTTATGTTTGCAAATTGATAAAAAAGTCATTTATGTTAGCTATCCTAACTCACATATTGTTGTTTTATTATGCCATGGTTCTTTATATAGAATCAACTCATACAACAACCTTCCATGCCTACATGCAATGGTTTCACACATGAAGAAGAATAGAAAACTAAAACTAAAACAAGAAAAGAAAATTACAAGAGAACCACCAGGCTGATCCAACCTGTATCATATCACTTCCATACTGCAAAAAGCCCTGTTAGAATCCACTTGCATTTTTCCTGCTATGCCTTTATAAACTTATTTCCATAAAGATTTACATTTTGTTGCCTTTAAATTGTGTCATATCAAAATTTTATACAAAGCACTCTCTGCCATTTTTCCATATCAGCCTTTGACACTGGGATCATATAATTTCTCCCTCTTAGTAGAATTACTCTGTTGGCACAAGAAAGAAAAACTGATATCCACTGTTTAAAAATTCTTGTTGGAACTTTCGGCACTTATGCCTTGGTTCTGCAATGAATGCCTCATAGACACCCACAGTGAGCGCCATTGACTTCTATAAGGTTCTGCTTATACATAATTTGCAGGATTGGGGCCTTTAGTAGTTTTATAACAAAATTATCTGTGCTAATGCTGGCTACCCTTTAATTCTGCCAAGTAAAATTCTGACAAGAAGTAATAAGTTATCTGTGGTAATTCAAACTATATGGAATCCCATTGAAATCAGTTGGAGATCCACACAGAATTTGAACATACCTTGCCACATCTCCAGCAATCACTACTTTCCACTAATCCAACTCATACTCACATAGCTTCTCTTGAGTGGCTGCAGACTCTGTTGCTGCTCTGAGATGGGAATCCCTCTAGTGCCAGGTAGGAAATGGAGGCAGAGTCATCTATAGGGATTCTCCAATATATATCCCTGCATCACCCCCCAGTCTCTGGGCTAATGGTTCAGGCTGCCACAACAATTCTGGGATAGGGATACCATCCCCTATAGGCCCTCATTTTTATTTCATATAGTTCATGACTAGATAATTCAAGTGACTGGTAATAGAAGAGAAAATCTTTCACCTGTAGGCCACCACTTCTATTGTTCATCAGTAAGGGCACAAAAGTGAAAACTATACAGTTTATAGTCCGGGGGTAGGCACATACATTATCCCATGCAAACATGTAATCAAGAAGGTTAATGGGGCAACATTTTATTCATTTTCATTAGAGAATATACATGTGTATAGTCTTACAAGTCTGTAGTCATTAAAGGTAGAAAAAAATCCCTGCTAGACTGGGCCCTGGCAAAAATTCCACCAACTACAGTAGGAGTGGAATTGGATCCTAAATTAATCCCCCAGCAAAGACAGGACAGGAGACATCTCTTATATTAAACTGATGTTTCCCTTGCACATAAAATTAAATTTTAAACGGTCTTTTTCAAAGCATTGATCTGTGCTAAAGTTAGCAAGAGATTATGACCTCCAACTACTGTATTAAACCATTCACTGGCCCCAGGAAGCTAATTCCTAAACCGCAGCCAAGTATCATAGCTGCTATAACTAGTGGAGCCACCCTGACTGAATCCATTACACGCATCTCTCCTTTATACACAGAAAATGTAAATACAAAGAAAAATAGAGAAATTACTTTTCCAGTGTAGCCACAGGCAACATAGTATTGAGGGAAAGCTGGCTTCAGATTACTTTGCTGTGAGCAAAATACTTTCTCTCTATTGAAAATAATTACAATGCTTAACCTTTTTAGAAATGTATTATGTGTTTGGATAATCAGACACCAAAATAGGAACATTAAATAACAGGGCTCAATTCAAGCCAAAGTAAGTATGTCATAACCAATCCCCTTCTACTCTCCTGCTTCACCTCATAATCCTTTAATGTAACTTACATTACAATTTAAATGTTCAGGATATTTAGCTTACTGTCTAAATCCCCTAATGCTAACAAGACACATGACAAACTATTGAGTCACTTTGTATTTATATTGTATCCCTTTCCTCATGCATTGTCTCTAGCCTATTTAAATAATTTCTTTGGGGAGGGAAACTTGATTTCTTATCATTCTTTTGGACACCATACATACAAGGGGCACTAGATAAAAAACAGTTAAATGGTTTCTCATCGTGTAATTTACTGTTTTTCTTGATTCAGCAGCATCTTTCCCTTTACGTCTAGCTGATCACCTCTGTTTCTCATTTAGATACTATGGGTTGGATAGCTCCATAACGGAAAGGAAGTGAAAATTGTGAGCTCTGATTAAGTGCATTGAAGGCTCTGCTTTATACCACTAGGTAATATCTACATGGTGCACATTTTGTTTGATATTGCTATGTTTAGTTTTGCTGTGAAGTCTGTAGTTCCCCTAGAGTAACTGCCACCAGTGTTAATGTTGTGAAACCAAATACAAACAAGATCCATGGGGAAAAAATATACCTATGGTTGTTACCCTTTAAGAAAAAGATATTTTGATAGTGTTAAAATTATTGGTTCAAAGGAGGAGATGACTAATTCTTTTTATATATAAACACTCTCACTATGATCCCAGTCATGTAGCCCTTATTCTCATGAACCGTCCCAAATAAATCAATGAAGTAAGAGTGAAACTCATCAAAATAAAGGTTGCAAATTCAAATAGCTTATCTGAAAATTGTTGGGTAGGGACTGAAAATGTAGCATCTCCTAGAGGATAATAAACGGAAAACTATATTAGGAGATAAGAATACTTTCTATTTGGGAGAGAGAGATGAAGCAGCTAGCTGCTAAGTGACCTTTTGAAGGCTACAGCTGACTCCCTCTGCCAGTTTTAAAGGGCCAGTTCCCAGAACAGCATGCTGGCAAGAAGCTTCTATAATAGGACAACAAGGGAGAGTTAATAAGGAACAGATAATCATAAGAGGAGAACCACTTGGAAAAGTGACTGTAGCTGCACATCATTTTTGTACCATAGGAGAAAGTATTTCATTACCATGATTTAAGGAATTATCATTCCAAGTGTACTTTTAAATACTTAAGAAGCACATATATCTGTTGTATCAGTAATGTCACATCAAAATTTACAGCTACAGCAAATGTAGGTTTTTCATTTACTTAATTGCTCTTCCTGATTTTTATTAAAGACACTGTTAACAGAAGTCACTTAACTTTATTTAGAGAATTACTTTCGTATTTAGTATGAGATGATATTTTAAATCTAGGACTCCTAGGGCAGATCCACAAAGTTACTTAGGCACCTAAACCCCAGACTTAGGTGCTTTAGTTTTGGGTTTATGTACCTAAGTTCCAGTTTCGACTCCACTGTGATCCACAAAACTCCCACTGAACCCTTTAAGGACCTAAACTCACTTGGTGCCTAAGTTTTCAGGGTAAAAGTTTCCTAGGTGCCTATTTATCTGCCTCTGGGCATGTGCACTACTGCCTCCTTCTAGCTGTCTGATCACCTATCTCCCTGCCTAAACCCCAGAGCCATTCACATACCAAGGGAAGACGGGCATTTGTCCATCTAAATCACATGCAGGGCCCTGTCTGGTAGGCATGCTCAGAGACCACCTACCGGAGCAGGTCCTATCCCAGTCAGATTTCAGCTACCACAAGAGGAGAAAGCAGTGTTGCCATCCACCTTGTAACTTTTAACTCAGCAATTAGAGCACTTGCCTGTGATGTGGAAAACCCAGATTCAGTTCCCCCTCTCTGCCAGTGTGGGAGAAAGGATTTAATCAGGGTCTCCCACACCACATAAGTAGGGTTCCCACATTGTAGGTAAGTGTCTTAACCAGTAGGCTAAAAGTTATAAGGTGGGCACTACCACCACTGACCCTCCTATGTGGTGCAGGACAGATGTCTCACTCATTCCTGCAAGAAACACCTTAGGCTTCTAAGCCACCTGACTCCAGGTGAGAGGTTCATATTCATGGATTGCTAAACAGAGATCGGTTCCTTCTGCAGCCTGGAGTTAGATGCCTATGTCTGAGAGAGTGGCAGGGTTTAGGACACATCCATCTTGTTGGTATCTCCCATTGGCTACCTGAGGTAGCTCCTCACTAAGCATGCTGGCTTTTGTGGATCATATTCTAAGGCATTTGTCTCCCTGTTTGCTGCCCAGGAAGCCTAGGTGCCTAACTCAGTTTTGCGGATTGGAAGGTGTTCCTGTGTTTTTCTATGTGCCAAAAAGTTAGAGACCGTGATGTGCACTGTTGCAACGCCTAAGTCCTTTTGTGGACACCATCACTCTTATCTCTCTTCTCCCATACGTAATAGTAATAAATGTATTATCAACTATTTCTAGGGCCTGGTCTATACTACATGGTTAAGTTGACACAAGGCAGCTTACATCAACCTAGCTGTAGATGAATCTATGCTTACATTTCAGTCCCGCTGACGTAACTGCCCTGCTATGGTGACTTAACACTACCTCCCTGAGTGGCGTAGAGTCACAATCAATGTATTTAGATCAACACAATGTCAGTGTAGACACTGTGTTACTTACATCGACTGTTAATGGTCTCTAGGAGGTGTCCCACAATGCCCCACCCTAACTGCTCTGGTCACCATTGTGAACTCCATTGCTCAGGGACAGGGAGGATAGGAAGCTGCCCTTCTCCTTTAAAGCCCCATGAATTTTTGAAACTCCTTTTCCTAGCACAAGTACAACTAGCAACTCTCCATTGTGTGCAACTGCCCAGCTGACTATGCCAGCTACACACTGCAGATGCGCTCCTGCCTGAAGTACAAAGGAGGTGTTGGATCTCTTGGATCTGTGGGGAGAAGCTGTGCAAGCACAGCTCTGATCCAGCCATAGAAATTTTGACATCTATGAGCAGATTGCTTAGTGCACCAAGGAGAAAGGCTACTAGAAGGAGCAGCAACAGTGCCAGTTGAAAGCCAAGGAGCTGCAGCAAGGAGTCAAGGAGCTGTGTATCAGAAGGCAAGGGTGGCCAACAATCAATTTGGTGCAGAGTTGCAGAAGTGCTGCTTTTACAAAGAGCTGCATGCCATCCTTGGTGGAGACCCCACCACGCCCCCAAGAGCTGTGTGGATACTTCGGAGGAGCCCAAGTCACAAGCTCCTGCCATGAACAACAAGGAGGAGTAGTACGAGGGACAGGCAACCAGAGGATCCAGCTACAAAACAAGCCAGGACATGTTTTTGACTCTATCGCAGTCCAACCAGTCCCCACAGTTGAGCATGGCTGAGCCTGATGCGGGGAAAGGAACCTCTGGAAGCATGAAGTTTGCTTTGAAATTACAAGGATGGAGCCCCCAAAGTAGCAGGACACATCTGTTGATTTACTCTTTTTTACTTGTTCTGGAAGAGATAGTGAAACAACCAAGACAGGTAAAGTTGTTATCTGCTTTTCATTCTCCTCCAGAGTAAAGCAGAGGGGGCCACACGGAGCAGTTTGTTAATGTGCACCAGATGTTCCCTGAATCCTCTGTAGACATCTTGATGAAACTTTCATGGAGGTAATCTGCAATCCTCTGACAAAGTTTTCTGGGAAGGGCTGCCTTATTTCTTCTGCCATGGTAGGATGCTTTCTCACAGCACTGAGCAATTATCTTAGTAGGCACCATTGCAGCACACAGGCTAGCAGCATATGGCCCCAGGGAGTATCAAGATGCCAGCAGCAACTGTGCTTTCTCTGCCTCTGTTACTCTCAGGAGTTACATATCAGCTAAAATCATCCCCACCTGTTCATGCCTGTGAACTATTCCCAACAATCCGTCATTTCCCCAGCTCCCCCTCCACCGGGCCATACTCACCATCGCTGGTGCTGTGGCTGGCACTGTGCTGCATTGATCCCCAGGAGAAGTGAGAATGAAGTGCTTACAGCTTGTGGGGATCAAGGGGAGTGAGTTCAATATCCTACATTTTGATTTCTGTCATGAATACACTGGCAATGGTACCTCTGTGTGTTGTGTCTTCAGAGGCTGGTATTGTGGCCTTGAAGGTCTCCCCTTCCATACATGCAGAATGCCTGAGCCAGATAAGGAGGAGAACAAAAAGTACTTGGGATGACATGTTCCAGGAGATCCTGCAAGCCAGTGCTGCATCAGAGAAGGAGCACAGGGCCTGGACGATCACCCTTGCAGATAGCATGGAGAAGGATAAGGTGGAGAGTAGAAAGGCACAGGAAAAGGATAGGGACATCCGGCAGGAGATGGTTGTGCTTCTCAGACAGCAAACAGAGATGCTGCAGACTCCAGTGGACCTGAAAGTTCAACAAACCTATGCTCGCCTCCGCCTGCAGCCCATAGAGAACTCTATATCGGGACCTCCCTATACACTCTCTCAACATTCCTTGTGGCATCAGAGGTCGGTGCACTACCCCTACCACTCCACCCACAGGGACATTAAAGAAAATAACAGCTTCACATACACTGACCTGTGAAAGACACAGTTGGTGTATGTTTTCCTGAAATGAAAATGACTGTTCTTTCCCCTTCATAAGTTCTGTTCCCTTAATTTATTAAGTTCTACATGTTCTTTTTATGATCCTGGTTCATATTACATAATAAAATTCTATATTTTGGCATATAATTCATCCTTATTAGTTCACAACGTATGCTGACTGGTAATGATCTGATCTCTTAGCGATCAATTTCCTGTTGCTGCACTGTGTCACAGAACGCATAAAACAATATTAATAGGTACACTGACAATGTTATGTTCGTACATGCACAGCAATCACTACAAGATTCATTCTGAACCACAAAAGAGAAGGCCAGGTAAAGCATGTGATCCAGGGTGCCTGTGGCAGCCCTAGCTGAAAATGCCAAGGGCAGGGCAGGCTGCAAAAAGGAGAGAAGATTCTCCCAAATACTGGTGGTAAACATTGAACTACACTCACCAACCTGTGCTTCTGATCCCCAACACTGGTTATCAAGAAGCAAAAAAAGAAAAAAAGAAAAGAAATCACAGAACCCCCTTTATTGCATTCCAGTTCTCTGGCTCCAGATCAGCACCTAGGATTCAGTTCAATGAGAGTTATTTACATATGTAAAATGTTCTTCTGAACCCCAAAGGTCAGCCACATTACCAGGTTGATATAGGTTTGTATCTTACCCAAAATACCATGCTGTCAGCCAATCCTTTAGTGTATAAAACTAAAGATTTATTATGAAGAAAAAAGAAAGAACAAGAAGAGAGTTGTTAAATGATAAAGCATTCAGATACATACAGAGACTTCAAAGTTTATATATCAGAGTCTTAGCAGTACTGGTGAGTTTTCTGGCTTGAAAGTCCCTCTGGAATACACTCACAGCTTGGATGGGTCATTCAGTCCTTTGTTCAGAGCTTCAGTTTGTAGAAAAGTTATTCCAGAAGCAAGAAGCAGGATTGAAGATAAAATGGAGATATAGTTGCCTTTTACATTCTTTTGCCATATGGCTAATACTTCCTTTGTCCCAAACTCAAGCTGACAGCACATGGCATGGAAGCCTTAGAGTTGTCTGTCCACAGCCAGACCACATGCCTTGCTGACTCATATGGTGTCTTCCCTGGTTCCTTTCAATGAGTTCATTGCATAGCTGATGACCCGGATGGGCCGTCAAACAGGCTAGGCACTGCGGATGCCAATCTGTCTGGGGACGTCACCCAGAAACACAACACAAGGTTGGAAATACAGTGTGACAAAGTTCCTCCTCTACCTTGGTGGGTCCTGCACTTAATGGCAGATTTGCTCACCTCAGTGATCTCCCCCACAGTCTGAATCAACTCCTCCTGTGTCTGATCAGGAGCTGGGAGGTTTGGGGGGAACCCGGGCCTGCCCTCTACTCTGGGTTCCAGCCCAGGGCCCTATGGATTTGCAACTGTCTATAGTGCCTCTTGTAAAGCTGTGTGATAGCTACACCTCCCTGGGCTACTTCCCCAAGGCCTCCTCCAAACACTTTCTTTATCCTCACCACAGGACGTTCCTCCTAGTGTCTGATAATGCTTGTACTCCTTAGTCCTCCAGCAGCACACCCTCTCAGTCTCAGCTCCTTGTGTCTCTTGCTCCCAGCTCCTCACACACACTTCCTCTCCTCTGGTTCCTCCCCATCTGACTGGAGAGAGCTCCTTTTAAAACCGAGGTGCCCTGATTAGCCTGCCTTGATTGGCTGCAGGTGTTCTAATCAGCCTGTCTGCCTTAATTGGTTCTAGCAAGTTCCGATTACTCTAGTGCAGCCCCTGCTTTGGTCACTCAGGGAACAGAAAACTACTCACCCAGTGACCAGTACATTTGCCCTCTACCAGACTCCTGCACCCCACTGGCCTGGATCTGTCACAACAGATATACCTATATTTCATAATACAAAGGTGATACAAACATATAAGCAAGATTATACTTGGAAAATTATAACATTTTTGCAGATACCTCACACAGCATATCTGGTCGGATGCCTTGCAATTTTATAATATCAGTATCACCAATATCATAAAGTGTCTCTCAGATTCCATACAGCATCACAAAACATACTACAGTAACATACATTACTATGGCTCACTATTAAAATATTCTTTCAAAGCTTCTCTGAGCTGAGCTCTTCTAATAGCCATAGTATCTGGCAGTTCAAATTCAGCAGAGAGCCACTCCACCTCCACCCTCCATCCCAGTAGAAATGTTTCCCTCGTTGCTTCACAGATATTATTGCAGGACACAGCAGGCAGCTATAACCACTGGGATATTTTTTTCATTGACATCCAGTTTCATGTAGTGCCAGTGAGCCTTCAATGAACAAAGGTACATACCTTGGTGCTGTCAAGGTAGCCGGTGTATGGCTTCATCAGCCATCGGAGCACGGGGCAGGCATTTCAAGCACTGCTCCCAATGGTGATCCACCAGTCTGGAAAGAAAGTCCCTGCTTGCAGCTTTCTGAACAGTCTTGTGTTCCTAAAGATGCACCCTCCTTGACCAGCCAATATTGCTGTTGGTAAAGCATCCCTGGTGATACACTAGTGCTTGCATTACCATAGAAAAGTAGCCTTTCTATTGATGTATTCTGCGGCAAGGTAGTCTGGTGCTACAATAGGAATATGTATGCCATCTATTGTCCCTCCACAGTTTGGGAAGCCCATTGCTACAAAACCATCCACTATGTCCTGCACATTGCCCAGAGTCACTGTGTTGCATCGCAGGAGGCGATAAATGGCCCTGCAAACTTGCATCACAACAGCCCCCATGGTGGATTTCCCAACTCCAAATTGATTCTCAACTCATAGACTCATAGACTTTAGGGTCAGAAGGGACCAATATGATCATCTAGTCTGACCTCCTGCACAAAGCAGGCCACAGAATCCTACCCATCCACTTCTATAACAAACCCCTAACCTATGTCTGAGTTATTGAAGTCTTCAAATTGTGGTTTGAAGACCTCAAGCTGCAGAGAATCCACCGGCAAGTGACCCATGCCCCACGCTGCAGAGGAAGGCGAAAAACCTCCAGGGCCTCTACCAATCTGCCCTGGAGGAAAATTCCTTCCCGACCCCAAATATGGCGATCAACTGACCAGTAGCAATCTGGCATTGCAAGTTTCCGCCACTCAGCTGTCAGTGTGAATCTCATTTTGGCATCCCTGTGTTGGGACTGGAATGGGGTGAGTTCGGCACACAGATCCAGAAATGTGGTCTTACACATCCAAAAGTTCTGCAGCCACCGCTCATCATCCAAAACTTCACGACAATGAAATCCCACAAGTCAGTGCTTGTTTCTGAGGCCCAGAACTGGCACTCCACCATCTTCAGCAGCTCCATGAATGCCACCAACAACCTTGAATTGTTTCTTTCTGTGTCCCACAGCATGCTAGCCCCCTATAAATCATCATGTTTCCCATGGCTCTTTTTGCTGCTCTGCAAATACTGCAGGATCAGGTACCTCATGATCACAATGCTCATCACAGGAGTGCAGAGCTGTGCATGATCCATGCTTATGTCACAGATGGCGAGCAGCAAGGAGGCTTGTGGGGATTTTTAAAAGAGGCATGAAATATTATGGAATGTGGATGAAATTATGGGATGGAGAACACTGCATTATGGGAAGTTGAACCGATGCTCCCAGCTACCCCTGCAGGACTTGTTTTTACCCTATGAAGCATTGCAAAAACTTCCCTAAGCACCCTGTGCTGGATGGTGGTGAGTTGCACAGTGGGATAGCTACCCAGGGTGCACTGTACTCTGCATCAATACAAGCACTTCTGGTGAGCACACGCACCGCTGACACAAGAAGCAATGTGGACATGCACAAGTGATATAATAACTGCAGCGGCTGTATGCCGGCGTAATTTAGGTCAACATAATTTTGTAGTATAGACATGGTCTAGGTGAAGTCCCAGATAACATATGTTGGTCTAAAGTGGAAATAATGTTGCCTTGCAAACAAGCATATATAACATAAAGTGGATGCACTTTGTTACTATTATAGGGAGTGGTGATCTCTCTTAACACACTATTCAGCTGATACAAATGAAATATTCAGGTTACATATTTACATTGTTTCATTAGTCACTCTAGAATAGATATGTTGTTCTACATCTGTGTGATGTTAGTTATTCTCTTTTCTCATGAATTCAGGAATCTGAATCTCCTATCCAAGGTGCAACACAATTCAACTGTTAACAGGGGCGGCTCCAGGCACCAGCACGCCAAGCATGTGTGTGGGGCAGCAAGCCACAGGGGGAGCTCTGCCGGTCACCGCGAGGGTGGCAGGCAGGTTGCCTTCAGCGGCATGCCTGCGGAGGGGCCGCTGGTCCATGGCTTCGGCGGACCTCCCGCAGGCATGCCGCCGAATCCGTGGGACCGGGGACCTCCCACAGGCAAGCTGCCAAAGGCAGCCTGCCTGCCGTGCTTGGGGCGGCAAAATACCTAGAGCCGCCCCTGACTGTTAATTCAGTATTTTTCATAAGTCACTGAAAAAGTGTTCCTCATTGGACATCAATGATCTCTTTTCCTTTAATTAATATGTGTAAAAACTTGTATCATTTGTATAGAAATGTGGGGGATTGGCATATCTTTTGAATTATATTTTGGGATAAAAACAGAAGCACAGATGTCAATGTGTAATTATCCATTCTGCTTAGATTTTAAAATGTGTTTCAAATTTAGGACAACAAAGCATACATCAATATGGCAAGTTGTATCTTTTAATGTTATTAACATTTCTGCATGTAGAAGGTGGAAGGTGAGAAGAAAGGGGAAAAACAGGGGCAGGGAGAGAAGGGGGAAGGGAGAATGACTCTAATCAAATCCATATTGGAATGCTCTATTGCATTTAGTGAACCAGTGCTCTTAGGTAACCATTGTTCGAGTAGACCAGGAACTGACCTGAGGTCAATAGACCTGGATTCTTTTTTCAGTTTTGCCACGGAAGCCAATGGCACTTAAACCAATGTTTAAAGTTAAGCACATAGTTGGATGGTTTTCTGGATCAGGGCCTGAAGCTACATTTTCTAAAGTGTCTGCTATTTTGTGAGAACATCAACATTAAACTTTCTCTACTTCAGTTTCCCTCTCTGTAAAACCTGAGATGATTATTATTTATATTACAATAGCATATCGGAGCCTCAACCAAGGGTCAGGGCCTCGTGCTAAGTGCTGTACAATTACCTTCCTTTGTAAAGCGCTTTGAAAACTGCTTTCTATTAGTATTATTTTGTTAAATCTAAGCATTTAGGATCTAATATATACAAACTGCTAAGTGAACAGAAAAATTCAGACATAGTTCTGAGAACAGTTTTGGGGGGCATCATATGACACAAGACCTTTCCCAATCATAATAGAACATCATTTTTCACAATATTCAGAAATCCTCTATAGATTTGAGATTACAGGCCATATAAATAAAAATAATTCAGAAAGTATTTTGGATTGTAACATAATTTCTAAAAATGCACCTTTTGGCAAATGATGTATAATAAATGCCAAAACAACAGGAGACGCTAATGTACCTTGTGTGGGCTCTAAAGTCTTTTTGGTAAAGTTTTAACAGAATTGGATTGATATTCCAAACGGAGAGTCAAACTGAGCCAGCTCATCATGGATAAATATATCTGCTCTGTAAAAAGAGTGAGATGACTTTGAAGGTAGTTGACTGGATTTTTGTACAGGTCTGAATGTACGATAAAACTGAAGTTGTCAAGTTTGCTCACTTCCCTTTGAAAAATTCTGTAGTTGCCCGCAACGCCACGCGCCGGCTGGGAAAACGACTGGGCTGCCGCTGGATATGGAGCGAGGAATGACAGGAGCTGGGAGTCTTGGTGCCACGGATCGAAACAGAGGGCAACACCATCATCAGCCCCGAAGCCAGAGGCATGCTGGAGAAGTCACTGAAGGCCGCTGTTCACGCGCTCTACGTGGACACCCTGAGGAAAAAACCCGACCAGGGCAAGGCCTTTGAGGTGACCAGCAAGTGGGACTCCAGCAACCACTTTCTCCCCGCGGGCAGTTTCACCCGTTTCGCCGACTGGCGGTTCATACACCGCGCTCGCCTGAACTGCGTCCCACTCAATGGAGCCATCCGCCACGGGAACCGAGACAAGCGCTGCAGGAAGTGTGGGTACGCCCTGGAGACCTTCCCCCACGTCCTGTACAGCTGCAAGCCCCATGCCAGAGCCTGGCAGCTGCGCCACAACGCCGTCCAGGACCAGCTGGTGAAGGCCATTGCCCCACACCTGGGGAGGTCGCAGTCAACCACACCATCCCTGACACCGACAGCCTGCTACTCCCGGATATCGTCATCACGGACGAGGAGCGGAAAAAGATCATCCTCGTCCACGTGACGATCCCGTTTGAGAACAGGACCCCAGCCTTCCGTGAAGCCCGAGCCCGTAAACTCGAAAAATATGCCCCCTTGGCGGACACCCTGCGGGCAAAGGGCTACTAGGTTTACACCGATGCCCTGATTGTCGGGGCCCTGTGTGCCTGGGATCCCTGTAATGAATGTGTACTTAGGGCCTGTGGGGTGGGCCGTCACTATGCACGGCTCATGAGACGTTTGATGGTCTCGGACACTATCCGGTGGTCTAGGGACATTTACATAGAGCACATCACCGGCCACCGCCAATACCAAGAGTGAGCCGGCATGGCTCTGTGCACCCACGGGGGGAGGAGGCCTATAAACCCCCCCTACTGAATCATATCCCCTAAGCCCTAAAGCCACCGACCTAGATTCCACCATGCAAGGGTCATCCCGTCCCCGTTACCCAGCCCACTTACTTATACCCATGACTGCGTGTAACTCACTGTATGAGCGATGTACCCTCACTGCTTCCCTACTGCTTCTTGATCCCACCCACCATACACCCCGCATTGGGGGACCTTGCAAACTGTATATGTTATGTGCTAACCAATTCCCACATACCAGCGTCCCCTTATACTCTGTATGTTGCCCCCAATGACCAACAACTGATGCTTTGAACTCCTTGTATCATTTTTATTTAAACATTCTCTAATAAACTTTTAAATCCTGTAGTAAGGCTCCCAAGCCCTGCAGTTTAAAATAATAGCAGGAGTGCAGCATTTGGCGGACGCTGCTGGAGAAGCCTGTCGTGTTTTTTTCATTGTAAGGGCAACAAAGCAGTTCTAATGTCTTTTAGGTGGAGAGATTCCTGGGAAGCATCTTTTAGACACCAGCCTCTTCAGCTCCTCCTCAAATGAAGTGAAGCGGCTGCTGGTGTGGAGTGTTCAGCAGCTGCGCTTGGAAGTGGATCTTCGCCAGAAAGGAAAGCGAGATGATGCCCTCCCACAGGCGCTGGCACTTCATCTCACAGCCTCCTCTGCCGCTGCCTGCCCTTCAGCCGCTTCTTTCCGGGGCCCGGCCGCTACCATGGCGAATCTCCCAGCAGCCGCGATCACACGGCAAATCGGCAGCCGCGATCGCGCGCAGCTCAGCGACCAGGAGGCCGGGGAGCTGCGAGACGCCGCCCGACGCCTGGTGGTGGACGGAGATGGGCGGAGGATCCCGTTCGGGGCCCTGTTCCGGGATCACAGAGCCATCGTGGTGTTCGTGCGGGTGAGAGGGGAGCCGCTTTTCGTGTCGTCCCACCGGCTTGTGCAAACGACTCGTGCGTAGCGGGACACCGCTGTTTAATAACTTGCTCTCTCACCCGAAAGGGTCCTTAACATGGGCTGGGACGGGTGGCGAGACAAGCGAACCCATTGCGCAACAAGCACCCTGTTTTCACGGGTCCCCCCGAGCTGTTTGTGAAAGAGACACGCGCTTTGCACTCCAGGTTGAGGGAGGGGGAGAGAACTTTGATTTCAAGTGCTTGTTGAAATAAGACCGTAGTTCTCCCATTCCCCAGCTGAGAAGCGCTGGCCCTCTCTGATTGCCCTAGTGACCCCAAGCCTATTAGCGAAAGCCCACACCAAGATCCCAGCGCCCTCAAACGTTGATAAAACTTGGATTGCCATCCGAATTCGGCAGCTAGCGCTACTCCTTTCTGCCTCCCACCGTCCCAACTGAGGTCTCTGGGTTCTGTCTGAAGTCCCTTGTTGCTTCGTTGCCGCGCGATTGTGTTGGTTTCTGATATCTCCTCCTGGCTATGTTACCTTTTCAGCATTTCTTATGTTACACCTGCAAAGAATATGTAGAAGATCTGGCAAAAATTCCTAAGAATTTGTTGCAGGTAAGTCAGATGCCCTTAACCTGTCTGTGTTCGCGTGTGTTTGGGGAGACAGGAGTAGTAGGGTTCCTTACATGACGTTTGATGACCGGAAGCCCATGGGGAAGGGAGTTGGAGTCTTCACACATTGCTGCAACAATTGCTCTGTTATACCTGCCTGTGAGAATTTAGAATGAATTTGTTGTTGTACCATACAGCATTACATCTTGTTGTTTGGAGTTTTTCTGCTTTTCTAAAGAACTAAGTACCCAGCTCCTGTTGGTGATTAGGGCATACGTTGGCGATTCGCCTGCTAAATTAAAAAGCTCAGTCTGCCTCTTTCTATTCTGCTGATTGAAGCTATGCCACATTTTGCTCCCAGCATCAGCATATGGCTGGTGAGAAAGGCTGAGATCCTCAGGAAAACGAAATCCAGATGGAGCAGGACCTTGAGGACTTTTAAAGTGAGAGGGGGTGCACTTTCCCTTTCGACATAAGCAGGTTTTTGATAAAGCCCTGAATTAATCATATTTAATAGGAAATTTTAAAAAAACTAGCTGCTCAGATAAGAATAATAGAATTATATTCTTCTGTATTTTCAGGAATAATCACGTCATCATCTATGGGATGACTTGTTTTGTCAACCAGTTAAATTATTCAAATTGTTTATGGAAGGAGTACAGTGCTAGAGGATATTAATAACTCTTAGTTCCATGAACGATTTGTTTAAATGCATTACTGAGTGAAAGGAGTCTAAATTAATTAACATTATGAACCAAGGTTTTAGACACAATTCCTGATGCTGCACCTTGAAAAAAAAGTACCTAACAGTGAATGTGAATGTATTTTGCATACAGAAATGTGTATTTGTGCATGCAAATCGGTTAAACGCTCTAATATGCAAATAATACAGGTGCAAATACAATTTTTCAGATGCAGACACGTGAGTGTGAAGTTTTGCAAGTAAAAAATTGTAAGCAGTTTTGAAGCCAGATGAAAATTTAATCCTATAGAGGCAACAGAAAATAAAACAGATATTCATCTGCAGGTTAAAAAAAAGCTGCCTACCAACATTACTTTTAAAAAAATTAATGGAAATGTAGGTCTGTTGATTAATATAGGTTTTTGATATTGAGCAATAGTCAAATTTTACATCTAGAATAACTAATACCTTTTGTATCCTGTGCCTTGAGATCATTAAGCTAAAATACAGATATTTCTATTATTGTTTTGCTGATATGCATAAAAATTCAGTCCTTATTAATAGTTTTTATATCTATATTCTGTATTTTTTTCTAGGAGGCAAAAGTGAGACTGATAGTTATTGGACAGTCATCTCACCATCACATTAAGGTAAATAAAATACTCAGTGAGGTAAATGATATATTGTATTATGCTAATAACAAGTTCATCTAGTTAATTAGGGGTTGGATTTCCAAGTCAGTGATTTTAATTGACCTCAAGTGGAGCTGTGGTTGTTTACCAGCCTTTAAAACCAGGCCCTTATTACTCTTCATGAAGCAATTCTAACTGGAGTGTAGTGGGGGAAATCTTACATTCAAATCCTGCAAATTTTATTCAGGCAAAACTTCCACTGATTTCAGTGGAAGTTTTGTCTGAGTCAGAACTTCACGATTTGGCCCTTAGTGTTGGTTGGGCTTAATATGAAGAATTCAGAGGGTTTCAAAATCAGTATTTTTCATATTTGTTTACTAAACATTCAAATTTAATATAATTATTTTATATACGTACGTATCTTGTAGCCGTTTTGTAGTTTGACGGGGTATCCCCATGAAATCTATGTCGATCCAGAGAGGGAGATTTATAAAATACTTGGCATGAAAAAAGGTGAAGCAGCCACAACATCAGGTAGGAACCATGTTCTTCCCTTGATTTCTTTCACAGAAAACATCATTTAACATAACAATAATGTTGGCATAACAATAATAAATTAATGTACATGCTAGTGTGCTACTCTGCAACAACAATGCTGAACGTTTTACTGCATTATTCTAAAGGAGCTTTCTAGTCTTTGGGAGAGGCTCACTATGGGCTTGATCCTGCTCTCATTGAGTTCAGTGGTGCAGGATGCAGCCCTAGTTTAAGATCTCATTAATCTAGTGCATTACATTTAAAATGCCAGGAGTTCACATAAAACAGAGAAGGCTGGAAGCCTGCAAGAAACACGAGGTCCAACATCAATAGAGCAGTCTATAGATCAGGGATCGGCAACCTTTGGCATGTTGCCTATCAAGGAAATCTGGTGGCGGGCCGGGATGGTTTGTTTACTGCAGCGTCTGCAGGTTCAGCTGATTGCAGCTCCCACTGGCTGTGGTTGGCTGTTCCAGGCCAATGGGGGCTGCAGGAAGTGGCATGGGCCGAGGGATGTGCTGGCCGCCACTTCCCGCAGTCCCCGTTGGCCTGGAACGGCGAACCGTGGCCAGTGGGAGCTGCGATCAGCCAAACCTGCGGATGCTGCAGTAAAAAAACCGGCCCGGCCTGCCAGTGGATTTCCCTGATGGGCCACGTGCCAAAGGTTGCTGATCCCTGCTATATATTATTAGTTTTAAGACTGAAGAGAAATGAGCCTGTTAAATCCATTAATATGTCTATTCTTAGTAATATATCCAATAATGGGGAAATACAGACTCTTACTGCCTGATTTTGATCTCATCCTATTTTTGCACGGGTGTAACTTCATTGACTTTGGTGGTTACGCCTGGTTTACATAGGTGCAAAGAAGATCTGAATCAGGACTTTATTATAATGAAGTTGACTTCCTTTATACAATAGACTAGTCTCTGACTGCCAGTTGCTGGGACTGGATGATAGGGGATGGATCGCTTGATAATTGCCCTGTTTTTTTCATTCCCTTTGAAGCATCTGGCATTAGCCATTACCAGAAGACAGAATACTGGGCTAGATGAACCACTGGTCTGACCCAGTATGGCCATCTTCTGCTCTTTGTATGTGTGTCTGTTTTAACAGCTGTAAAGTAATGTATATATCTGTGTAATAATATTTTGTTATCTATATTTCTGTTATGACACTGATGAAATTATCTAGTAGTATTTTAATCTATTTTAGATAAAATGTATTTTGTTGTAAGATATCCTCTAATGTTTTAGTGCAGAGCCCACATGTGAAATCAAATTTGCTGTCAGGAAGTATCAGAAGTATGTGGAGAGCAATGACTGGCCCTGCTTTTGATTTTCAGGGAGATCCAGCTCAGCAGGGGGGGACTTTGATTTTAGGCCCAGGTGAGCATATTTGTTTTATTTTAAAATAATCTTCCCCTCCCCCAGCTGTTTCTTATTACACTTCTGAGAGTCCTCTTCATCTCTGGTAGAGCCCTGAGGATTCCCAAAGAGAAATATAGTCTGTGCTTGTTTATGGTTCTGCTATGTAAACAAAGTCTGTGCCTGTCATTGCATAGTTCCCCCTTCTACAAAGACCTGAATTGTTCCTGTTGAAGCCAATCAGAGTTTTGCCTTTGACTTCAGTAGGAAAAGGATTGGGCCTAAGTTTTGCTTGTTGACATCTTGGCACCAGTCTATACTCTGCCATTACATTGGATTCTAGGTATTTTATTTGATGTGTTTTTAAGAAAGCAACAAAACATGAACGGTGGTTATCATGATAAAATCATTCTCTTGAGGTACTAGGAAGCAGAAAAGTACAGGTCTAATTCGACCACTTACCTTGTCATTCCTTGTTGCTTTAATATTTTTTTAAAATGATAAAAATATACATGCTGTGATTAAAAAACAGAATGTTTATATAAATTCATGTAGTTAGTGCACAGTATTAGACAAATTGCTGGAAAATCAGGATGCTTCCTTAATCCAATTAACTGTTATAATAAAGCAGTATTTTATTCAACTATTACCATTTTTATTCTCATTCTGTTCCAGGTAGCAAAGTCCATTTTGTGCACCTTGATAAAAATAGGTTGGATCATGCTCCCATTAGCACAGTTTTGCTGCTTGCAGGAGTTAAAATGGTAAATTTCACAAACAAACATCAAATTATTGACATTTGACTTGCCAGAAAAAACAGATTACACATTTAACTTGATACAAGAAGACAAAAAATTCTCCAGGGAATTGCCCTGGATGTCATGTTTTATGTTCTTATATAACAGCTGATAATACATACTGGATCTCAGAGCACCAAGTAAATTGCATTATGCTGAAGATGCAGATGAATTCACACTTGCAACATATAGAAGAAAGCAATAATTAAGATATGACCTGCCTTTCCAAAAATAATTCCTATTTGCTCTTTTCTGTCTCAAAAAATTCTTACTAATGCAATTTAAAAATCTTGATTCAATGTGAAGCATTAAGCTACTTGAAAACAAAACTCTAATATATCACTTTGTTCAGAAGGAAAAGCTTGGAGTTTTTGCCATTCAGTAGGTCATATATTTTCTTCACTGGTGGCTTGAAACTTTCAGCATTATGTGAACTTCATAAAATAAACTATCAAAAAAGCAAGTGTGAACAACAGGAAGCTGACACAAGATTATGCCTTTTCCTGTGTCTGGCTTTAAAGAGGCACACCAAAACATGTTTCTATAGTTCTAAATAAATGTTTGAATTACAAGATCCATTGTTTGCAATTACTTTTTTTTCTGGTTTGCCACATCTAAATGGTAGCTTTTTAAAAATAAGGCAGTGATGAGTTTTAAATGTATACCTAACCAGATTGTCAGTTTTAAAATGGGTTAAATTTACGGTCTAAACTGAGTAATGTAAAAACGTACACAATTTGTACTGTATGACACCATTCCCTTTAAGAGGGCAAAATCTCCATTAGTACGTGCAGCAGGAGGTCCTTGCAAAAATATTGCTGGTTATTTTAATCAAAGCAGCAGAGGTAATAGCAAAATAGCATTTATCAGATGGCTATTTAGAATCTTCCTACAATGTCTGCTTATTTTCAGAATCCATTACTTTCATTCATATAGATCGTATACTTTTTCATCTATGAACCACAATTTACCTATTTGTTAATGAAACTGTAAATTATTTATTGACGAGCATGTGCTCATTCTCCCCTGCAATTTCTGAACCTTGTTCTTTGCTGTAAATTGCTCCTGTTCGTGCATATCTTACATGTCACATGCAAAATCTCTCTGTAGGTTTAAGACTCCAAAACAAAATGCAATTGTACAAAGCATGGCCTGCTCCTGCATCCATTAAGGTTGTTATCAGTCACAGAATAAACTCTTCAGAGTTCTGCCCATTAAAATATGTTTGAAATTAAACAAAATGTTCAGTGACTGAAAATGCAAAGTTTACATTAAAAAATTAATGATTAATGAGCAACCCAATAGCCACAATAGGATTTCATCTCCTAGGATGTGAGGGTTTTTGTTTGTTCGTTTTCAATTACCATTGTTTATAGTAACTGGTTCAAATGTTTAAAGAGATACTGTCAAGTTGAAAATCTTGTCCTTGAATCACTCTGCTAGCCAAGCTGAATTTGCTACAGGAGAAGCAAGGGTGGTTATGCAATAACTTTGAGCTCCTTTGATCCTAGAGCTCTCCAGGGCCCTACTGGGCACTCAGTGTAAAATGTCCCCACAGTCCCAGGAGCCATCCTGGCAACAAGGGGATCACCAGACAGTAAGAATGCTACACTCAAACTCCCTTGTCCCTGGCAATGTTCCCTACACTCAGCCAGGAGACGGTGTTTCTTTGGTTATGTGCCACCCAGGGATTCTACTACTGGGTTTCCAGTTGCTTCACAGTCCCAGAACAGCAAAAAGTATCTGTTGCAGACACAGGAATTAGATCCCGTATTTGCTAATCAAACACACTTCTGCCTATCTTTGAATGATACTTTAGATTATTAAAAGAGAAGGAATGTTAAATATCCAATTTCCTTGTCACCATTTATGCCTTCTCTTTTCTTTTGGCATCATCACTCATATATGTACACATACACATTATAAGTGTTAAACAAACAATTTTATTCTGGTACACAGTGATGATGATTGTGAAGCTTGGTTGAGGCGGTGAAGTCAGAGAGTGGGATATTTCCCAGGGAATGCCTTACTGCTAGACGATGAACTAGCAGTCAGCTGAGCCCTCAGGCAGGACGCTCCAGAAAGCAGCTCCAAGGCAGAGGGCAGGAGCAGCACATGGCAGTGTGGGGAGGGACAGCTGAACTGCCGGCAATTGATAGCCTGTTGGATGGCTGCCGCACAGTGAACTTAGGAGAGTGGGGAGCTGATAGGGGGGCTGGCAGTCCACCCTGGTTCCAAGCCCCCACCAGCTAACTCCAACAGGCTGCTCTTCCTGCAAGCAGTAGACAAAGCAGGCGGCTGCCAACAACATTATAAGGGAGTGTAGCGAGGCGGTGTGGCTCCCCCCCCCCCTCAGGGAGGGTTGAGCCCCGTCAATCACCCCCCAGGGCGGAACCACTGGGAGGAAGTCCTGCCCCTCAAAGGGTCAGGCAGCGACCCGGAAGGATAAAAGCTGGGCCTCAGCCCTCAGTCAGGGCTTGGTCACCAGCAGGAGCAGACGTGCCCACTGACTCTCCTCACCGGGAAGCCGCAGAGCCCTACAGTCGCTACAACGAAGAGCTGCCAGAGCTGCCCCGCAGTTGCTACGACGAGGAGCTGCCAGAGCTACCCCATCCCCACTACGGCCCCGAGGAGCCGCCAGACCAGACCTGGTCCGCCGTCCCAGAGGTATTCCCCGACCTACCGCCCTGCCCGGACTGGGAGGAGCCCATGGTACTGGACACCCCAGCGGACCAGGGGGGAGGCTGGAAGTAGCCTGGGGGCAGCTGACTGTAGTCAGGCTGCAGAAGGCCCTGCACCTATGTCAGTGTGTTTCGGTCAGGACCCCCTTCCCCACTGACCACCACTAGCGGTGTCAGCCGCTATCAGGGCCCCGGGCTGGAACACAGAGGAGTGGGTGGGCCTGCGTTCCCCCTGCCACTCATAACTGGGTGGCAGACTCCCTCCTGGCCACTGCTCTGCCCTGCTCCAAAGGGCCAGAGCTGATAGCTGTGTTTGGTGCCCAGCCCTAACCAAGGGCTGGGCCCATGTTGACTTTGCCTCTGCTCTGCCTTGCCCCAAAGGGCCAGAGCCGATAATCGACTACTAGGTTTGTTGGGGCCCGCCCGACCCAAGGGCTGGCCCCCCTTTTATTGAACTGTGTCGCTGTTCGGCCCCGCGTACAGGGCCCGAACCACCGGAGAGGACTGAGGTCCCGAAGATAGAGGCCCTCGGACGACGAGACGAGGCTGGTGTGGCTCCCCTCCTCCCCAGGGAAGGTTGAGCCCCGGCACCCCCTCGTCCACAGGGAGCATTGCACAACTTTAAATGAGCATGTTCCCTAATTGATCAGCAGCGGCGTAACAACAAAACAGCTTTAACCAGGACAACTTTAAGTGAGGAGTTCTGTATCTCTTATTGAACCAAGTTCTGTTTATTATTTTCTCAGGGGAAAGCGCAAATGCAGTCTCCTGCTTCTACAAGTTATGCAGTTGAGTTTCCTACAATTGGGGAAATCTCAGAGGTCAGCACATCTGGACTGCAATGGATGAGCCTCACCCTGGGAAAACCACCTCATGATCATGGTATCTTCTGTCGGTCAGAGAGAGAAACTTTCGAGCTAAACAGAGCTCTTCTTCAGGTCTGGGAAAGGTATGAAGAGTGTCAAAGCTAAATACAAGATTGAACAGATAGTTTAGGATAAATAGTGCATATTTTAAGGGATCATTTAAGGTGAAGTGGCCCTTTAACACCTCTGTTAACAACCCCCAAACCTCTCCAAGCTCATCATCAGAAGCAAGCTCCCAACAGACCAGGACACAACAACTCAAAGCAGCACCAGACCCTGCCAGAACAACAGATGCAAAACCTGCAAATATTTTTCCACTGTTACTATGATCAACATCCCCCACAACACACCTTTCAAGATCCATGGGTCCTACATGTACCTATCACAACATGTGGTGTACCTCATCCAGTGCACTAAATGTCCCAACAACAACTGTGTGGGTGAAACCAGACAATCAGTACACTCTATAATGAACTCACACAGGAAAATGATAAAAGACAAAGCACCATGTCACCTGTGGGTGAACACTTTTAACAATGTGATCACTCTATCTGACCTCTCAGTCCTCATCCTCACAGGAAATCTGCACAACACTTTAAAAGGATGAGCCTGAGAGCTTAAATTCATAATTTTGCTAGATACTAAAAGTCATGGCTTAATAAAGACACTGGATTTATGGCTTATTACAACACTCTGTAACCCACTAAGCCCCTTTTTGTCAAAAGAACATAAGAATGGCTATACTGGGTTATGCCAGTGGTCCATCTAGCCCAGTATCCAGTCTTCCAACAGTGGCCAATGCCAGATGCTTCAATGGGAATTAACAGAACAGAACAATTATCTAGTGATCCATCCCCTGTGGTCCAGTCCCAACTGCTCAGGGGTGTGACATAAGTTTTGTCAGCATAAGCACTCGTGTGCACAGTGCTACGTGGGCAGGAGATGCTCTCCTGCTGGCATAGCCACTGCCACTCACTGAGCTGTAGTTCTGTGACTACAGGGGTGTTGACAGGCCATTTTACCTTGAATGGTACATTACTATATGTGCTAACTGCTTATGCTAAACTACAGTATCAGTTCTATCTTGTATTTAGCTGTGACACTCTGCCTACACTTACAACCTTACAGTTGCACAGCTGTATCACTATAAGAGTGCTCATGTAGCCGCATTAGGCTGATGGGAGAGAGAGCTCCATCAACATAATAAAACCAGCTCAGTGAGTGGCAGTGGCTATGTCAGCAGAAGAGCATCTCCCGCCCACATAGCACTGTGCACACGAGTGCTTATGCTGACAAAACTTATGTCACACCCCTGAGCAGCAAAAGTTTTGCCAACATAAGTGCTAGTGAAGACATGGTCTTAGTCCTTTCCCAGACCTGTAGAAGAGCTCTGTGCAGCACAAAAGCTTGTCTTTCTCACCGACAGAAATTAATCCCATAAATTACCTCACCCACCAAGTCTAAATTCTTCATTTGTGCTTAAACATTATTTCATACGAGTGCAGAAAGCTGAATGAGACTGCCTTTGAATAAGGTTGTCACCTCCCTGGTTTTTAAATGGGTTACCTGGTCTCCCAGTCTCTGTCCCATTTCCCCAAATTATAAACTTCATCCACTAGACACCACCTTCCAATTCTCCCAAAAGTACAGGAGTGCTACCACACTTCCCTCCCATTGCTAGTCTGTTTCAGCTGTGCCTCTGTGTCTTTTGATTGATATCCTGCTTGCTTGGAGGAATGCAGGAGTGATGGGATGAGAATGAAGGAAAGAGATTGCAGACGGAAGAAATGATGTGAGAAGTTGGAACTGACATGAGAAGCCAGAGAGCTACCAGCTGTGAGTTGGTGGGACATGCAATAGTGGGGCTAAAATTTAGTTTGAAAAGGTGACAATTTTACGTTTGGAACCCATAATCCTTGCTCTTAAACCAGCTAGTTTCACCCTTACAGAGGGATGCAAAGTACTTCTACCTCTTGCTGGCCTGGAGGGTAAGGAACTTGAGTCAGAAATCAAACCCTTACATGGTAGAGCAAAGCATAACCAAAAGACTTATTAATTCAAACATGTGATATTTAAAAACTAAATAGTACAGAAATTCTAAAATAGTATGAAAAAAGGACAATAAGAGTACGACTGAAAGAACTAATTAAAGCTTCAATTCTGCATTTTTTGTGTGTGTATGTGTGAGTTACCAGTTGCATCCACACAGAGTCTCATTGACTTCACTGGAGCTCTGTACAGGCACAGCAATCTGCCTATGCTGTTCTCCTAAAATTTTAGATGCCAATGGTGTTAGCCTACAATGGCACTTTTAATTTAACCATAGGGTAACAAGATTGTGGCCTGCCCTAAAGGAAATGCCTGAGTATTACCAATGGGCTTGTTTCCAGCCCACAGAGGGCTCCCTAGAGCAAGCTAGTCTTGCTAACCTCTGAAAAGAGACAGTCTTCCGCTCAAGGATGAACACACAAGCAGTAATTCTTCAAAAACAAAATAATTATTTATTTAAAGGAAATATGTGGTTACAATGTATTGAATGAAGCAAAGCAGATTCTATAGAACTTAGTAAAAATGCAATAAAATTACATTTAAAACATCTTATAATTAAAGCAGCACAGGGAAGTAAAGACACAGACTGCTTACAATATTTGTCACCCCACACAAAGAATAAAGTAGCTTCAATGTAACATGCACATAGATATTCCCGTATACACAAAGGCTTTTAGTTGTAGTGATACAATTTAGCCCCATATTTAATACAATGTGGTATACACAAATTCTGTATACCCATAAGAAAAACTATTACCATATTCACAAATTAAAAATAAAACATTTAACATCAACATTGATTCTTAACATTCTGTAAATGCTGGCCAAGTGGTTACAAGATGGGTAGGGGAAATCTCACTAAAGATGCAGGTGTCCAGCTTTATTTACAGACACAGCCATACACTCTTGTTACACTTCTTACTCAAAAGTTTCCCTCTGACTCATCTAATTGGTCCTTCTGCTGTGTCTGATTTCCTGAAGTATGTGCTCCACAGCTGTGCTGTCGCTCTGTCAGGCCACAAATGCAGTGACAGTTGCTGCTCTTCTGTTGCTGCTGGCAAGGTAGCTACTAGCAGGCAGTTGTTCATTGCCACGGCAACCTTAGAATTCTGCTGATGCTTTTTCAAGTAGCTGCCTTAAAGGATGTTCAGTCCTTCTCTTCAGGCAGCTTCCATTCTTATGCAAAGCCTCAAACCAACTTCTTTTCAACTTGTTAGTTGAAAGTCTGCTACACCTAATCCACTATAAACTCAGCCTGCGTGCTGTCAGTCTTATATACTGGTTGCTCTCTCAAGGTCAGCTCCTCTCAGCCAATCAGCTGCTAGCTTTTTCCAGCTCCTCTGCATGATGTCATACCTATTCTTAGGTAGGAAAGCTCCTCCCTCTGATGCCATCTTGGATTGTAGATGTTTTTAAGCACCTCCCTCTGATGCTATCTTGTTTGCTAGAACTTTCCACTAACTAGATTTAAACTATTATCCTTGTCTCCGCCATTTTGGCCAGCCATGTTGTATTTTCTAAATTTAACTACCAATTTCTACTTAATTAGAGCCTTAATCTTAAAATTAATTACTGTTTTATGCAAACCAAAGTGTCCTAATACTATCACCACCTTAATTGTATCAATTGGGAGAAGTAAATTTTACGGCATTTTCACCTCCCTTTCGAGGCTTTTCTGTAAGCCTCTATTAAGAAGCTGCAAGGTATTTCAGAACACTCAAAGCAAAATTCTCTTATTGTAGTGACCAATGAATGGCAAGACTGGGGCCCATGTTAAAAGTAATGTGAAATGTACAAAATCTGATCATAATTTTATGTCTTGTACTAGTTCAACATTAATTTAAAAAACTCACACAGTGAGTGAATAGTGAAAAAAACCAGCAGGAGACAGTCACCTTATACTCAGCAGATGGCAGAATACACTCAGAAAAAGGTTCCATAGTCCATCAGATAGGAGGGGGGAAAAGGCTCTGCTTTTCAAAAACTGCACTTAAATTGTCTAACCATATGTTACAGGGTGGCAAGCACCTGTGATTAAAGCAGTCCATTGCCCCTGTGCCAGAGGAGGTGCTCCTAGTTGAGCCAATTAAGGGGGTGAGGCAACACCTGTGCTATAAAGGGTCTAATCATGGCTCTGTAAGGAGGAAGGATTGCATTGAGGTTGTAGGGAGAGAGGGTCTCCTCCCATGCTCCCTAAAGGAGGGAGTTGGGACTAGGTAAGAAGATCCAGCTGTAAGTTTTGCTTTTCCTTTGAGAAAAGGCAAAGAAGGCACTCAGGCCCTGTGTTCTCTGCTGGGGTTCAAACAGTAGGAAGGGACAGTACCTCAGGGAGGAGGGGTTGTGCCCATCTTAAGGCTGGATGGAGCCCAGTTTAAGGATGGGTATAAGATTTTGGTTTTTGTGTTTGCTTTTCTGGAACTTTTTGTTAATAAAAACCAGACCCCAAGATGGGTTGTGATTGGATTACAAAGACAGTGTGGAGTTTGTTTAAGGAGCCCTGAAGAAAGGGGAAAAAAGAGTCTGGACACTGCAGAGACACCTCTGGCCACCAGAGAGTGCTTATTTGGCAACTACTGTGTTACACTGCACTTCTGTTTTATTTTTTTAGCCATTTTAAGTGACAGATTTATTTCAAAGTACCACAGAGGGCAAGAAGCATGCATAGGAAAATAACTATTTTCAACTATGTGGAGTCCTGGTTTTCAAAATTTTTATTTTAAAACCATAATTTTTAAACAATTTTTTTTGAAAACAGAGACCTATTTGAAAGTCTCTCTTTTTAGAAAGAGGGTCACTTAATGATGAGGTAGTAGGCAGAAGATAGCTACAACTCCTGATGAACAAAGTGTGGCCTTTACTCTCAGCTGCATGCTGCAAGAATCACACAGGAAGCTTACTTCACTTGATGCTGAGTATCCTCAACCCTTGTCAAGCTCACCTCTGACTCCCTTGCTTACACTGAGTAGTACCTTATGCTGAAGGTAGGCTCATTAAAACTAGTGGTATTATTCAAAGAATAAGAACAGCAGAATAAGGCCCCTATACCTGAGTCATCCCACTGCAGTCAAATCATGTGTGTAAGTGTTTGTACGATCAGGCCCATAAATCAGGATCTGGCTATGGCTTTGCTAGCAACTTTAAATGAGCTCATAAACCTGCTAGTTCAACCCTCCCATGATATTACCATAATCTTTTAAGGTAGACATGCCATTACACATAATGGACCAAACTCATCAGGGACTGCAGTTAGACTGGAAGATCCAGTATTCTTTTTATAAAAGTTCTGATAGTGAACTAACTCCTTCTACCAGTTGTTATAAGAATTATTGCCTGAAGGGAATTAGAAAATATACGATGTATATAATATAGTGAGTGTCCCTGCCTAAACCCACAGCAGCAAGATATGGAGAGCAAACAGAAAATGCTGTTGAAGACAAGGGAAGATAATAAGCAAACATTCCCTGGAAAACTGCTACCTGAGAGAGTTGTTTTATTGGTCATTGTTCTGATCTTCTGAGTCAGCTGAAAGTACTAAAAATGCCTATGCTCTCTATACTACATCTTAAAATGTTAATACCATTACAGCTGAGCTACACCTGTGTTGATTGCCTACCAAGTATGCTTATATTAATACCCAGTATAGATAGGGCCTTAGGAACTGGAGGCAAAGTGTGTGTTGCATTTCTAGTTCGCTCTCTCTGGCAGTCTGTGAGATCCTGAGTATTTTTGCTTTTAGGTAGGGTGACCAGACAGCAAATATGAAAAATCAGGACAAAGTGTGGGAGGTAATAGGTGCCCATATAAGAAAAAGCCCCAAATATCAGGACTGTCCCTATAAAATTGGGACATCTGGTCACCCTACTTTTAGGCTTGGCTTCCTGTCCTATCTTCTTGGTCAACCATCTGTTTGCCTGGACCACAGCTATGTAGGGGTTTCTTTTATGGTAGACTGGGGTCACTGCACAGAACTATCACACCAGCTGACTATCTCAGCATACTAAAATGTGCAAACTTTAGGCAGGCTTTATTAAATACAAAATCATTAATCATAAACTAGAGGTGGAAATAGGGAGACACAAAACAGACTTCAAACCCAGAGAGATGCAGCACAACTAGTCTGATGAAGAGGAAACTGAGATGGAGGGACACTCTACTTCAATGTCCAAAATACAATAAGATGCAAAAAAGATATTTCTTCAAAACACTAAAAATGATTAAAGGTTTTTATGTAAAAGCAATGAGAGAAAACTGTCTAAACTTAGGAGAATGGAGAGAGACAGCAGAGATGGCATCACAGTACATAGCAGCCTGTCTCTGGATTGAGAGTGGACAGAAATGACAAACGGAGACAGGAAAATATATCATACATACAGTGTGAAGCCTTATCCTGGGAAAAGTATACCTTCCTCTGACAGCTACCTGGGGATTTGTCTCTTCCTTATGCTTTGGCAACACTTGTATTGGTTCTCGTGCCAATAAAATATTATTACATGGAATTGAATTGCTTACTCTTAATGTATGGTAATAGGTAATTAAAAATAAATCTAAAATATTCTATTCTGACAAAGTCCATTTTATGTAGAAACAGATGTTCTTTTCATAATAGCAAATTCCTTCCCCTACATTGCTGTGTGATAAAACTGTGTGCCAGTTCGCTGGCACTCTCCACCTCCAGAGATAGCTGAATCTCAGCGGCGTAGTATGTGTAGTCTGTGACTCTATTTGGAATTCTTTGGTATGTAAGTGCTATATAAACATAAAACATTATCTAGGGTACTCTAAGAAGAGAGGATAAAAAGGTTTTGTATGTGAGTGTGGATGTATGAGAGGTTTTTTTTCTTTGAATTATAGGGGCACCCCATTCATTGACCAAGACCCTAGTGTACTAGGTACTGTACAAATACAAAATGAAAAGGCAGTCTCTGTTTCAAAAAGCTTACATGGGTGTGTTGGGGGTATATGAATGTGTAAAATGAAGGGTCAGACCTAGACCAAATGGCGCCCCAGGCAAGAAGTGTCTTCGTTGCCCCCCTCCATTTGTTATACTTTTGAATAATTTACAGCACCTTGAGCCCAGCCCCCCTCAAGCCCAGTACCCATGCGGTTGTCTGGGTTGCCTGCTCCTAGATCCAGCTCTAGTAAAATGTGTGTGTGGCATGCTGGGCATGAATGGGTGTGCATATGGGGCAGTATAGAGAGACTGAATAGATGTGGGGGATATGTGTATGAAGTCATACAGTGGTGCTGGAAAAATCTGTATAGCGGCAGGGGTGCTGAGAGCCATTGAACCAAACTGTAAACCCCATATATGATGGAAACCATTTCAAGCCAACTCCAGAACCCCTAGTTCCAGCACCTCTGAAGACGTGAGAGAGATGTGAGGTTATATTTTATATAGAGAGGGGTGTATCTGAGGTGTGTGTAGGCTTGTATGGGGGTGGGAAGATGTCTGAGTGTACATGGACATTGTATATGAAATGGTGTAAGGAAAGAGTGTATTTCAGTGTGTACTGTGATGTTTATATGTACAAGCGATAGGGTGATCATATCCTGTTTTGGCTGGAACAGTCCCTTTTTGAAGCCGTCCTGGCTATCCTGACTTTTTTGGGCAAAATAGTGTATTTGTCTGGTTTGTTCTTGCCAACTTGATCAGTTGGCAAGAGAAAACAGGACAAATGCCCACTATTGTGAAAAATTGGGGTGCAGAGGAATGAGCAGGAAGGTGAGTGGAGATGCCAGCCCCATCTGGGGGCTGGGAGGAGGCAGGGCTTATGCAGAGAGCAGGTAGGGTTTGAGTAAGCAGCGACACCAGCCCCAGCCTTTGGGAAATATGGTCACCCCAATAAAGGACCATAAGGTGGTGCATAGTGGTCTGTGTGGGGATATACGAAGGTGAAGGAACTTTTTATTATGTATGTATGGTGCATGGCACAATGGCTTTCGAGTCTCTGGGTAACCTGGCAACAGAAATAATATGGGGTGTGTGTGTGTGTGTGTGTGTGTGTACACACACACACACACACACACACACACACACGTGAAGTGGCACACAGGGTGTGTGGCTGCCGGAGGTTGATGCATGGAGCCACATCGAGGGCCACATGGACACGGTGAATGCAGGCATGTGGAAGTGTCACACAGCCCTTTGCCTCAGCATACTCGTAATAAGCATTTACCATTATGACGTCACTGTAGCCGACGTGATCAGGTCACGATGGCGTCACACTCCCCCCACCCAATCAGAGGCGCAGGGAGGGGGCGGGGAGCCCCCGCTGCGGGGAGGCGGCCGAGGAGCGTCAGCCGCTGCTGTTGCTGGCTCGGGGTCCCTCCCCTCAGGCAGCCCGAGCCCCGGCCCAGGAGAGCGGCGGGGATGAGCCCGGCTGCCTCGCACCCCCCGTAACGGCGCCGCCGCCGCCGCCATGAAGCGGAAGAACTGGGCCGGGGCTCGGCGACACTCGGCCCCGGCGCCGCCGGCCGTGAAGAAAACTCGGAGCGCGGCGGCTGCAGCTGCGGGAGTGGAAGAGGAGCCGCCCCCGTCCGGGCCGGAGAGCTGCATGGAAATCACCGGTGAGCGGGGGAGCCGGGGGCGGGAGGCACCTGCGCCCGGCTTGCAGTGCCCGTGCAGGCTCTCTGACACCGTGTGTGCGGTGGGCAGCTGTCCCTAGCGTCAGTCCCGGGGCAGCAGCAGGGTCTCTGTGGCGGGATTGGCGGAATTTGCTCGTCTCGCACCAGCCAGGTCTTTCCTCTCACCAGGCTTCAAAATAATGGATCAGAGCAAAACCCTTCTCCCTGCGTCCACTTGCCTCTCGCAGCAGCCTCGGCCCCCGCCGCGCTTCGCTGTGCACGTTACAAGTTGCTGTCAAACTTTGTGGGAGCCGCCACGTCGTGGGTTTTGTTTGAAACGGTAGCCCCAGAGTGGAGGGGGCTTGGCAGGTGGTTCAGGGGTCTCCCTGACAGCGCAGAGAAAATATGTAGGTCTCTCGTGGCCTGAAATGGCTCTGCAGAGTTTCTGCCGTTTAAAAATCATTAGCCGAATGCTTTAAACATGCATAGGAGTGGCCTACTCATCCTGTCTTGCAGTACTGACTTTAATTTTGGGCTCAACAAAGAATCGGGTGTAAAATATTCTGCGTGAAATTCCTGGTTTTGCTTTTCCTGAGTCCTAAATGAAAGGAGTGCCTGCAAGAAAAGGAAACCACCTCTTTCACCTCCTGCTTCTTCCTGCTGTTTTTCTTTTTCCCTTCCCACCCTCCTCTCCTTTTCCTCAGGGCAGCCTCCAGTGTAGGCAAACAATGCTTTGTTGTCCTTTGCCGACTCAGTTAATAAATGCTTTCCTGACTGGCTGTTGTGGATACAATAATTATTTTACACAAATTTCAATTCTAGATGTTTTTACCATAACAGAAAAAATATAGACAAAAGTGCCTCTGATTTAGCACTCTTATCCACATCACAGAAGTCCAGAAAGGGCCACTTTTAAAGGGCAGCACTAGAAAACGGCAGTCTTGCACTATTTTACAGTACTGATGGAAAGGAAGAATGGAAATATAGTTCAGCCTGTCAACCTTCTTAGTCTTCTGTGTGAACATATGGTGTGGTCTGTAATATACAGGAGGTCAGACTAGAACAGTGGTTCCCAAACTTTTTGTATTAGCAACTCCTTTCAGATAGCAAGCCTCTCCTTATAAATTAAAAACACTTTTTTATATATTTAATGCTATTTTAAATGCTAAATTTATAACCAAATTGTTTAAAATAAATCAATCTTTTCTTACTACTTTTAAATTAAGACAAACTTTTTTTTATCAAATTATTATGAGCAGATTTGTTTTTAAAATAGTTACTATTCAATACTGGGAGCAGGGAGTGAAGAAACTTTGTCAATATCACTTTTCACAGCAGACTTAGCGCCCCACTGCCACTCTTACTTCTGAGCTGCTCTGCCTTCAGATCTGAGAGGCTGTGAAAAATGATATTAACAAACATACAAATATCACTTTCCAGAGCAGACTTACTAGTGCTATGTGTTCCCCTAAGGCAATGGTGGGCAGCCTGTCAGGGTAATCTGCTGGAGGGCCATGAGACAATGTTTACATTAACCGTCCACAGGCACGGCCACCCACACCTCCCAGTGGCCGCGGTTCGCCATTCCCAGCCAATGGGAGCTGCGGGAAGTGGCAGCCAGCACATCCCTGTGGCTCATGCTGTTTCCCTGAGCTCCCATTGGCCAGGAATGGCAAACCGCGGCCATGGGAACTGCAGGGTGGCTATGCCTGTGGACAGTTAATGTGCACACTGTCCTACAACCTGCCAATGGATTACCCTGACAGGGCTGCAGGTTTCCCACCACTGCTCTAAGGTGTGCGCCTCTGCGGCTGCACAAGAAAGAACTTAATTAGTGGAGCGGAGCAGGTGCACAGCCACGGGTAGGCCTGGACCCTGGAGAGGATGTGTAAGGTGAGGTGTGGGAGAGTAGGGGTGGGTTGGGACAGTGGTGGATGGGAAGATTGGGGCATGCAGGGCTAGGGTGAGGAGAGATGCCTCTCCCCCCAGGCCCAGGACTGCAGCGGGGAGAGATGCTTTTCCCCACTGCCGCCTGCTCACTCTTTCTGCAGTAGAACCACACCAGTTTGGCTGGGTTATACAGAAGGGTAACAGGATTTGGTGCCTTGACATGTTCAGTATATCTAGATGCATAGGAAAAGAGTCAATGTTGTCCCATTCAATTACTGACAAAACCATGATCTGATTTCCCTAGCAGAAAGTATTATAATGTAATCTTGCAAATTAGAAAACTGGCTTTTACAATTCACATGCTAAATGGCAGTTATCTACATATCTCTTGTAACAGACATTATAGAAGGCCCTGTATTACTTTTTAGCAAAAATTAATATATTGATTAGTGAGAATGAATACATAGCAAGGTCAACTTCAGATGTAGCTTCAGCAACCCTTAAGTATGACCAGCAATTTAGGTTTGTTTTTTGTATTGGTGGTGCACATCATCTCAATATTGGTGCTGGACATAACAAAATTCATTCCGCACGTGGATGAAAAAAATTAGAGGGAACATTTCTAGTGCCTCATTGCCACCTTTACTTCTGGGTTGCTGCTGGTCGCAAGCGCTGCCATCAGAGCTGAGTAGCTGGAGAGTGGCAGCTGCTGGCCAGGCTCCCAACTCTGAAGGCGGCATCACTGCCAACAGCAGCACAGAACTGCAGAAGTAAGGGTGGCAATGTCATGCCATGCCATTCCTATTTCTGCCTAAAGTTTGACCTTTGTGCTGGGATGGGGGCTAAGGCAAATTTTAGGGTGGCTATAGCCCTTGCAAGCCCCCCTTGAGCTGCCCTGCCTGGCTGTCTAACTGGTAAATTATAATTTTTGTTTTTGTTGATTCCAGTGTTCTGCTTGGTTTGCAGTTTAATGCAGCTCTTCAACTGCTGAACAGTCAAGCTCTCTAATGTTGTCTCGGCCCCACTTTTCCAGTCACAAGCCAACAAAGCTGCTTGCATGATACTACAATCCCAGAGTCCAATTTCCTTAAAGTGTTGAAAATACAAGTATATATTTTGTTTAGGATCAATGATTACTGCATTATATGTTTACAATACTTTTTGAAGTAAATACACTACATTGCAATGGGAAGGTGTGTGTAATTTTCTTTAACGCTAAATTTAAATTATATATTTTATAGAAGTTGAAATGTTTCATGCAGGTACGCGTGACCCCCATGTAATAACCTTGCCACCCTGTGAGAGGTTGCATTGTAATTGCCAATTTGAGTACCCCTGGACTAGATGATCTGGTGGTCCCTTCTGGCCTTAAACTCTGTAACTGTATGTTTTTTAAAAATTGATATTTGGTCTTTGGAAAAGAATTAAAATCATGCTTTTTTTTTCATAAAACACTCTATTTCTTTGTCTGCCCTTATCTCGTGCTCTCTGCCTTACCAAAGAAAATGGTGGGTAAACCCCAGGCTCCACTCCTCTAGGTAGCTCTGCACAAACTGCTCAACCTGCACAGAGTCTCAGTGCCTTCAGTTGTGCTTCGTTTTGGCAAAGGAGTCTGCCTCTGCGGAGCAGTATGCAGGGTTTGGGTTGCTATTTTCTAGTTTAAAGGGATATTTGAACTCTAGTTAGTTTAAAAAATTGTTAATACAGTTGGGTATTGTAGCTGCCCTTCAGTCTCCTTGCCAACTTTTCAGAATGATATGACTAAGGCCATGGCTACACTGGCGCTTTATAGCGCTGCAACTTTCTCGCTCGGGTGTGAAAAAAACACCCCCCTGAGCGCTGCAAGATACAGCGCTGTAAAGCATCAGTGTAAACAGTGCCGCAGCGCTGGGAGCCCAGCGCTGCAAGCTAAACCCCATGAGGATGTGGAGTACGTGCAGCGCTGGGAGAGCTCTCTCCCAGCACTGGCGCTGCGACTACACTCACACTTCAAAGTGCTGCTGCAGCAGCGCTTTGACGTTTCAAGTGTAGCCATACCCTTACTTAAAAAACAAACACAAAACCCTTTCCTCTTCCTGTGTGACAGACCCATGCAAATAGGAAACTGTGTATTCTCAGTTTCACTCTCTTCTATAGACAAAGTAAACAAACTGGGAAAAAAAGTCTTTGTTACAGTGTTGTAGGTGGTACTTGTAGCAATAGCTGGTTTAAAAAAATAGATTGAAGTGTTTTTGTTTTTTTTTCCAATTAGTTGATGGTTTCCCTTAAATTAAAACAAAGCTAGAAATGACGTGTTAAGGTTCACACAATTTTATCATGGAAAAACATATAACATTTTGGGGACAGGGCCTGGTGGACCGAGTATATAAACTCAAACAGTGCCAGACTCCCATTTTAAAACAAACCAAACAAATGGTGTTGGAAAGTAATCCAAAATAGTCCAATCTAAAATAAAAATAGTTAGCTTTTGTCTACAAAAGGAAATGTACTGATACAAATACACTTCTGTAGTTACACTGGTATAACTCCCTGTGTGGACACTTGTATTCCAGAATACTAGTGTCTTTTTCCCTAGGGTTTTTTATATTGCCTCCAAAGTGACACAAACTTAATTGGAAAACGCACTTTAATTCTGGAATAATAGTGTCCACACAGGGAGTTTTAGCATAATAGTTCTGCTGGTAAATTCCCCATGTAGACAACTGTTAGCAGCTAGACAACTAGCATTCCTACCATTTCACATGGCATCACAATGCACAACCCTTAGTTCATCTAACTAAAGACACAAAAGACGTAAAGCCCCAATCCTGCAAATACACATACTAGTAAATAGGACTCTGTCCAGGCTAACAAATATGCTCTAAAGCATCTATTTGCAAAATCAGTGCCAAAATACTTGTGCACATTGCATGTTGCCCTCTCCTTTTCTCCTAATGCAACAGCTTTAAAGAAACCTAAATATTTTTAAATCCTTGTAATCTGTGATGTAACAAATCATGGTGGTCTGATGTGGCATGCATGGATTACAAATTCTGTTGTGCATTAAATTTGGGTGTTTAATACTACAATTTACTCTTTGTCAGTATAAGCTTCAGTAAGTATTCTTTTAAAAAAATATTTCTCATATTCAGTTTTGCTTTTTTACCTTAACTATCTCCAGGGCAGTCCTAACATCTTTTGAGATGTTTACTCTAGTGGTGTAAAAAGGGGCACTGGCTGAGAAAACACTGCAGATTTTCCCATATTCCTGTGAATGCATGGTAGGTACTTGCCACATTCCAGGAATAACATCAGGGATTTAGGGAAATGATTGACTAAAGAATACAATTCCTTAAAGTTTCCATTGTGCTATATTACAGTGGATTTCAGATTTCATCATTTTTTCTTCAGCTAATGCGTAACACTCAGATAATGTGAATTTTATTTGCCAAAACTGAACAAACTCATCTCCACTTATTAGACGTAATCTCCCATGTCTTTCAAATGATAGCTATATACAATCCAAAGAAATTGTAAAGATTTTATTTAAGATGAGTAGGCAGTTTTTGATTTCCTATCTTTGGTATGTATATTCTGTATAGTTCTCTAGCTTTACCTGAGAAGTAAGATTCTAAAGCATGTTGTGTTGCATTGTAACTTTCCAACAAAATTATTTAGACTTTTAGCAATAATTGCAATTTGCAAAATGATTGCAATACTTTGGAGTAGGGCTGCCAAGCAATTTCAGAAATTAATTGTGATTAATTGTGCTGTTAAACAATAATAGAATACCATTTTTATTTAAACATTTTTGGATGTTTTCTACATTTTCAAAAATACTGATTTCAATTACAACACAGAATACAAAGTGTACAGTACTCGCTTTATTTTTGATTACAGGTATTTGCACTGTAAAAAACAAAAGAAATAGTATTTTTCAGTTCACTGCATTATGTATTCTACATAATTCTACATTTGTAAGTTCAGCTTTCATGATAAAGCAGTTTCACTACTGTACTTGTACTGTACAGTACAAGTACAGTACTGAAATTGCTTTATCATGAAAGTTGAACTTACAAATGTAGAATAAAAAAAAACTGCATTCAAAAATAAAACCATGTAAAACTTTAGAGCCTACAAGTCCACTCAGTCCTATGTCAGCCAATCACTCAGACAAATGAGTTTGGTTGCAATTTGTAGGAGATAATGCTGCCTGCTTCTTGTTAATAATATCATCTGAAAGTGAGAACAGGTGTTCGCATTGCACTGTTGTAGCCAGTGTCACAAGATATTTACATGCTAGATGCGCTAAGGATTCATATGTCCTTTTATGCTTCAACCACCATTCCGGAGAACATGCATCCATGCTGAAGATGGGTTCTGCTCGATAATGATCGAAAACAGAGCGGAGCGATGTATGTTCATCATCTGAGTCAGATGCCACCTGCAGAAGGTTGATTTTCTTTTGTAGTGGTTTGGGTTCTGTAGTTTCTGCATCTGAGTATTGCTCTTTTAAGACTTTTGAAAGCATGCTCCACACCTCATTCCTCTCAGATTTTGGAAGGCACTTCATATTCTTAAACCTTGGGTCGAGTGCTGTAGAAATCTCACCATTGGTATCTTCTTTGTGTTTTGTCAAATCTGATGTGAAAAGTGTTTTTAAGACAAACGTGCTGGGTCGTCATCATCTGAGACTGCTGTAACATGAAATATATGGCAGAATGTGGGTAAAACAGAACAAGAGATGTACAGTTCTCCCCCAAGGAGTTTCAGTCACAAATTTAATTAATATATTTTTTAACCAGCGTCATCAGCATGGAAACATGTCCTCTGGGATGGTTACTGAAGCATGAAGGTACATACAAATGTTTAGCATATCTGGCATGTAAATACCTTGCAGTGCCGGCACAAAAGTGCCATGTGAATGCCTGTTCTCACTTTCAGTTGACATTGTAAATTAAGAAGCAGGCAGCAGTATTTCCTGCAAATGTAAACAAACTTATTTGTCTTAGCGATTGGCTGAACAAGAAGTAGGACTGAGTGGACTTGTGGACTCTAAAGTTTTATATTGTTTTGTTTTGAATGCAGTTATGTAACAAAAAATCGACATTTATAAGTTACACTTTCACGATAAAGAGATTGTGCTACAGTACTTATATGAGGTGAATTGAAAAATACTATTTCTCTTGTTTATCATTTTTACAGTGCCAGTATTTGTAATAAAATAATATAAAGTGAGCACTGTACACTTTGTATTCTGTATAATAGAAACTGATACATTTGAAAATGTAGAAAAACATCCAAAAACATTTAATAAATTTCAGTTGGTATTCTATTGTTTAACAGTGTAATTAATTGCAATTATTTTTGTTAGTTAATCGCATGAGTTAACTGTGACTAATCGACAGCCCTGCTTGGAGTCCTTTTATTTAGGATGGTGTACATTTTTTTTTTTTTTACTTTAAGAAGTACTGTAAAGTCTGCAATATGCTCATGCTTTAATTCTGTCTCTTTTTACTTAAGCTGTCACTTGGAATTTTAATGAAATATTCTGTTGGTTTACAATATGCCTTGATAATTTCTTTTTAAACAACGTAATTTACAATTCTTTCTTGATATTGTTGCATTATGGAGAAAACAGAATTTTCTGGAATGATAGGAACATTTTTTTTATTGAGACTTGTGTTTTTCAGACTGTTGTTTGTAAACATTTTTCAGTGAGTTTTCATTATAAATCTCTCTCATTACAGGAGAAGTATGTAATTATTTATCAGCATGACCTCATTTTCTTACGACTCTTTCAAAATTTTCCTTGGTTTGAGAAACTGGTTAAGGCTTTTGTTGTCTGATCCAGTGCTGAAAGTATGGGAACTCAGTTACATGGGAGCAGCAGAGAACAGAGACTCTTTCTCTATATATTATTTTAGGGAAAGTAGGGCCATGATTGTGGAACAGATATGCTCAGTCTGGGAAAAAACCCTATTTATATTCAAACGATGTCTTTAACTTTATATTTAATTTTAACCTGTGTCCTCATATTCTTGTTCAGAAAGTATGCTGATACTTGGTTTCTATCATGGTTACCAGTTTTATCATCTCTTGGCTTTGATTTCTGCAGTGATGAGTGAATTCTTTATAATATGACTGATTGAAAAACTTCAGTTTTATGTAAATTAGTATGGCATCACATGGTGTTATACCTATATGTTATCTATTGCATCTTTTTGATAACTGCTAGGTTTAGAAAGAATTGTTTGGATTATCTGAACCTTAACTTTTAATAAATATTGTGTACATAACTCAGATCTATAAAACACTTACTACTAGTACAGCAAATTACTCCCAGACTATGTTCTTTATTATTTGGCATATGCAGTGCAGTCAAACCAATCCAAACCATTCTTATCAACAATGTTCCAGGCATGAAGACCTCTGGGATAATAATATTCTTTATAATTCAGTATGAGCAAGACCATTTCAGATTAAAATAATTTAAGGTTTGTAAAAGTCTGTAATATCTTTTTATATAAAAATGCAGTCTCTTACACATTTATCTTCTGAGGGACTTGTTAGCTGCCTTACCATCAAGTTCAAGAACTTACACTTGTTCTTTTGACAAAATGAATCTTCGCTCTTCAGACACCAGAATAGTCTCTCTGGTAAGAACGGGCATGTTTACTTGCTGTCTGATATGAAAGTGCTGTTGTGTATTAGCTGCCTTTTGAATTCAAAGTTCTGGCTATAAAGACTTTTGACTTGGAGATCCCTAGAGACATCAGGATTGTTGTGGGTGATAGAAAGGAGAATATTTTTAGGAGGTGCTATTCATTCCTTTTCACAGCGCTGTAACCCCATCACCAGCACTGCAACTCTCCAGTGTAGCCATGGCCCCAGAATCAAGTAAATAAGATAATGACGGGGAAGCTGCTGGTATCCTGCTGATACCCTGCATAGATATTTTCATAGCTCATTGCCTGCTTGTAGAGACAAGAAATACTTCCTTCTGTGAGGCAACCAGCCCTACTCTTCCATCCCTCTGACACAGGATTAGCAAGCTCCCCTTAGCTTCTGCCAGTGTAAAATTAAGCTTTATTTTTCATCACTAAAACTTTCTTTTCTATTGAAATAATGTATATGAAAAATAGTTTTCAGATTTGTTGTAAATAAAACAAAATGCCTGGCTTTTAACTTTAAGATGCACAACTTTTTTATTTAAATAAGTGGAAGAAAACATAAGTTCTTCTCCTGCAATCAGGACCCTTACAGAGTCCCACTGACTTAATTTCAGTTGTAATCATTTCATAATGTGTATAATAGTGCTGTTTAAAACTGTAACAGGTTTTACATGGTTATCATAAAACAGAGCCAGAAATGCTTTTGAGGAAACCTGAATAAAATAGTTCTGTTGAGTAGTTTCTCATCCTGCTGACACTGTCATTGAGGCCAAAATACTCAGCATTGTAGTGAGAGAGCAATCTGAGTAGGCAAAAGTAAATAACGTAATTCTGTTCTGAAATTACTTCATTTTATATTCCTTTTTTTAAATTTTCCAGTAGGGAATACCTTAAAAATATGAAGTTTATTTGCAGTTTTATTGCAGATCAGTTGTTGTGAGTACTGACAGCTTCTCTGGGTGATGGCATTTAATACATACAGGTTTAATTTTTAGGCTGATGTGTAAATTAAGAATATTAAGATTGCACTTCTTAAATGTATTCAGCTGTTCTGAATACAGCAACAATTAAAATGATCCAGAGATAGCAATGAATGATAAAGGGGTAACAGCCATTTAATAGTCCATGCATATTGTTCACACATAATCTGAATGCTATTAAAGTGAGTAAGTGTGAAATGAGATTCAGATTTTGGGTGAACAATATACCCGGACTATTAAACTGCTGTTTCTACTTTATTTTGAACTACTATTCGATTATTTTAATTATTTGAAATATAAAAATCTGTGTTTTAAACAAATCATTGAGTCTTTTTCTTGAATGGACATAAAGGGGAAAAGCTAAGCCAGCCAAATACTTTTTTTTTTTAATAGGTTGTCAGAAGCTGTTTACACTGTGTTCAGTAAGAAAAATAGCATTTGTAATGACAATATTAAGAGACTCTCCAGTCAATCTTTTTCTTTTGGAATTGTTTGTGGTATGAACACAAAATTTAGAATTAACATATTATGAGTTTTGATTTAGCTTAACACTGTAAGTGACTCCATTTAAATAAGGGAATTTTTTTTTCCCTTTAATGTACAATGAAGGTCCAGTCTATGCTTACCTTTTGCTGGCATAGCTGTGTCAGTCAGGGTGACTTATTTTTCCCTCATCCCTGACTGACTTAGATGTACAAGCAACTATCCTAGATGCAGTTATACCAATAAAAACGTTTGTATAGCTTATTTAATTCAGGAAACTAGTAGTATAAGTTATACCTGCAAAAGCATTCTTTTATTGGTATAAATTGTATCTTACACTAAATGTCAATTTTGGGGAACTTATGGAAGATGTAAGTACTTTAAAAGAATAATGTGATCAACATTTGACAGTGGATTTTTTTCCCAGGCTAACCTAAGGGTTTGTTTCATAAGAACATAAGAATGGTCATACTGGGTTGGACCAAAGGTCCATCTAGCCCAGTATCCTGTCTTCCGACAGTGGCCAATGCCAGGTGCCCCAGAGGGAGTGAACAAAACAGGTAATCATCAAGTGATCCATCCACTGTCACCCATTCCCAGCTTCTGGCAAACAGAGGCTAGGGACACCATCCCTGCCTATCCTGGTGAATAGCCATTGATTCTCCATGAATTTTTCTTTTTTGAACCCTGTTGTAGTCTTGGCCTTCACAACATCCTCTGGCAAGGAGTGCCACAGATTGACTGTGTGTTGTGTGAAAAAATACTTCCTTTGGTTTGTTTTAAACCTGCTGCCTATTCATTTCATTTGGTGTCCCTTAGTTCTTGTGTTTCAAAATGAAAGGCGCACATCTTCAAACACAGAGTCCTAAAGTTAGGCTCATTAGTTCATATTTATACAGGGCTTTGGGGTGGAGTCCGGAGCAGTGGAACTGCAGGTTTTTGCCTGGAGCTTGCTCTGGAGCCATAAAACAGCCCCAAAGCCCTATATTTATATACCTAAACAAGTTATTTTATTTTCAGAAATGCCAAATCACTTATTTAGGGTGGGATTTTCAGAGGCCTAGGAGAGTTAGGCACCTAATGCTCACTGATTTTCTGCAGGATTTGGACACCTAACTCCATGGGCTCCCTTTAAAAACTTATCCCAATTTTCTAAATACAGACTCCAAGAACCCAATTTCCTGTTTTTTGGAAAGCTTTGGCTGGAAGCTTCTATCTTGCTTGAGGAAATCCTACATTATTTCTTTTTTGTTGGTTGTTAGTGTGGTTGGTTGGTGGCTGTTTTTTTTTTTGTTTTTTTTTTTTAGTTTTTATTTTTAATTGTCTTTCTTTATGCATCAATAAATTGAACTGATTAATCTAGAAACGAATGAGAGAATGAGTGGACATAAGAGAAGGGAGGCTGTTTCAGTCTAATCAATAAGTTTTTGGCTGCAGTGCCAACTAAGCTTTGCAGACTAATTGAATGAAAAATTATGTTGTACTGGTCAAGAATTCTAATAATGTCCGTGGATTATCATCATGAGTGAGAACTAAATTCTTTGGATTTTGTAGTTTTAAAATAAATTCTAAAGCTGAGTGAAAAAGATACTCTGCAAAGTTTTAGGGCAATTGTAAAATATTCTTTTAAGCATTGATTAATACCTGTGATATTAGTGTGCAAACATATGGGTCTGAGCATGGCAAAAAATTTTGGCTGAGTGAAACAAGTCCTGATAAAACCTGTTACTTTACTGCAAATCAGTTATGAAATATTAAACTACACTAAACATTTGGCCTGCACATGCGAGAGTGGCAACATTTGTATTGTCATCACATCTTCATATTCTTTCTCCTTGAGTGTACACACTTTTTGGGTGACATTTTCAAAAGAGACATAATCACATCGAGTTTTTGTAAGTCCTGCTAGATGCCTATTGCATCATTAGGCACTTAAATATATTTTTTAATCTGGCCCATAGGCTCCTAAATCACATGGATATTTTTGAACATTTAAATTCTTTTGACTTGAAGATATCATTTATATATGACCATTTAAAAATGCTTATGCTATTCTGAAATAGTGCTTTGCTGCACATTTGTGCATTTCACAATTTCACTTGAGGATCAAAAATACTGGGGGTAACTTTGTACTCTACGCTCAAATGTTGGCTTATACATTCTATTACTGCAGTTTCACAACACAGCTAAAGATTTCAAGATTTTAATGAGGCTATAGTAAATGAAGATTTAGTAGCTCAAGATGTAATAAGTGAATGAGCAAAATCTTTGAGGAAGGGAGAATACAAGAGAAGTAGTGTAATTTATGAAAAAATATGCATTTACACTTATTTAGATATCTGTTTTAATATTGCAATAAATCTGTCATTTCATGCACTTTAACAGGGTAAAAAATAAATTCCATCATTTGGGCTCAGATTTTATCTGTGTATTTACAGTGTTGTTTTTCCAAAGAAGAAAAGTATTGGTATACTGCTGCAAGGCAGTTTTTATGGCCTGATTACCAGCAGCAATGCAACATACAGCTGCTACTTACAAAAATTTTGAAGTTCAATTTGATACTCTTATAGCATCAATATAAAACAAATTCAGATATGAATTAGTGGCAATTGCATTTTGCCTGTTCTTAAAATAACCATACAAATGTGAAAAGATGTAGGGATGCATGTTCTTTTATTTTTAATAGATGCTACTCACGTAACTCTCAGGGATTTCTTTTTTGTGTATTGGTACACCATGCTTTTTCGAATGAGCGAAAATTTACAGGGGTAAACTCCGAAATAACTATGGAATCAAACTACTGAACGCCAGCCTCGTCAGTCAATTCCATCCGCCGCCGCTCCGCTTAAAGCTCCTTGGTGCTTTAACTCTTGCATTTTGTTTTTCTGCTATTTCTCCTTTTCAACCTGCCCCGCCCTTTCTCCCAATTCCGACATGGGTCTTCCCTTTCACGTTTCCTTCCACTCTTCTGGGAGTGAGTTTAGTCCTGCCACTCCCAGAAAAAGTTAGGAACTGGAGCAACTCTTCTTCTCTGGCATGGGGAACGGGAAGGTCTTTTTGTAACCTGTCGATGCTGCTCCTTCAGGTGGCCACTGAAGAGCAACGTGAGGCACAAGGCCCACCTTCAAACCAAGGAATTGGGGTTTTTTAGTTTCTTTTTGGACACTCATCACTGTTTTGAGCGGAGCGAAAATGGTTTATGAGTAGCTTAATGTCTTTAACAATAGCCGCACCTTTGTGTGTTTGCAAGGCCCGGGGCGTAAGGATTTTGAGCGCACCGCTTGCAGGGAACAGCAGAGGGGCCACGCCACACTGGAACGTGCGCTGCAGGCAGATGCCCACTTGGCAGCGCGGTGGTTGATTAAGAGGCTATAGTCACACCGTACAGTGTAGGGACAGGCCCTCGTTTAAAAATAACACTCAAGGAGCGCGCTGCTGTCCCGCGCTCCGCGGGCACTAACACAGTCCCTTCTAAGCACCCGGGGCCGGAGGCGCCTTGCGAGGCCGGGCGGTCTCCCCTACAGCCGCAGGCCGCGGGGTGGGGCTTCCCCTGGTGAGCTGTTTTCTCCGTAAGCTGGAGAGGAGCGGCCCGGGCCCTGCTGTGCCCCACTGGCTGCGCCGCCTGCCGGCCAATGGCTGCTGCGATGGGAGGACTCGCTGGCGAGAGCTCTTCGCTCACCCCGGCGGGGGCAGCGATTGCCGAGGCTTGCGCGACGCGCTCTGGTTTTCTGCCTGGCTAGGGCTGGGATTTGTCTTGTGGGCGCATCAGGCTCGTTCGGGCCCGAGGACGCTTCTGTTTGAATGCCCGTAAGGAAGCTTCTGGAGCCGGAAAGTCTCTCTCGAGGAAAGGGACAGATGCGGGCCGAGCCCGCCAGCTGCTGGCGACCCACTTCTGGTCGTCGTACCTGCTGAAGGAGCGCGGGCGGCGGGCTGGCCAGCGGGGCCCAGGGCAGACACCCCGGGGCTCACGCTGCATTTGGATGTGCCTCGAGTGGAGGCTGCCTTTTAATCTTTAAAGCTCTGCGGGGAGTGGCGCTTTCGTTTCCTCCGCGCTGTCAGACTACAGTGACAAACGGAGTGGGCTGTGGCGGGCTCGGTAACGTTGTGGGGGCTGGCCCCCTTTTCAGTGTTTGTAAGTGATGAGCGTCAGAAAGGAATCGCGCCCCTCTGTGGAGTTCGTCAAAGGTGAGCAACTTAAAATGTCAGTTTAAGTGATTTTTTTTTCTGTTTTTGGTTTGTTAAAGAAACAAGTTTTCGAAACTCGTTTTGTAATCATGCATGTGAACAAGGAGATCCTGCCGATGACATCGTCATAACTTTTACTGCACCGCTTTTGTCGCGTTTGCTTCTTTGAAACAAAACGCGTTTTCTTTTGTTTGAACTGTTATGAGTGAATGTAAAGTGGATTTGGGAGACACTAAACAACAGCAGTCTATAATTTCCTGGCCTTTTTCAGCCTGTTGATATTTTACCGAAGCTAGTTAAAAGTTAATACAAGTAAATCACATCTTGCATAACAAATGCATGTGCATTGTCAAACAAAGAAATCTCACAGGAAGAATCCAAACTTAAGACCTTCTTTTTCTATTTGTCATTTATCAGTTTTTACTGTACTTGTCTTCCCTCTTCTTGGTCACTTTTTACTCTTTCCTCCCACCTTCACCAGCACACCCCTAAAGGACTGAAAATATCTTGTTTTAGGTTCCTGTAATAAGAAGTGTCCAGGTCATGTTTGTGTGTGCGCGTGTGGGGCTGGTTGGTTGTTCTCTGATTTTAAAGGAGAGCCAAGTCTGCACCTCTGCGAACTGCAGTAGTCAATAGACATATACATATATATTTGTGTAAACGCACACAAAGCCTCCCAAACTGGTTATGGGAGGGCAGTCTGGTTATCCTCTGAACAACTTGTTTACTGGAGGAAAACCATAGAGAGCTTTTTACTAAATCACAAGTAAGTTTTAAATTATTTGGTAACCAAAACATAGCCTTTGAGCTTAATCATTCTTCCTTGTTGCCTAGCACCTGAAGAATAATGTCCTGTAATCCGGAAACCCTGAAAGGAAAATTTGATACTAAATTGTGACCATTTAAAGTTATTACATTTAAGAACATCATTTCAAGTTTTCTGTGGAAATTTGTAATGTTAAGGGTAGTATTAGTTTAAAATCTCTTGCATTTCAGGTCGCCTTTATTTTGCAATTCTCTGCCAAAAACCAAAGAGTGGTGTTGCAAATACACACTATTTCTGCATAGATGATGAACTTGTATATGAGAAGTAAGTACAGTCCTTATTCTTGTATTCTACAGAACATTGCAGTAAATTGGTAAGAAAAGCACTAATAAGCAAGTGATGTAATTCTTAGTTTATTTTTATTAGCGGTAGTTAAAACTTCTGTACCTATTATAGAAGTTTATGTATAGAGTTTATTTTCAAAACTAGTGTACTAGTCCCTGCTAATTTCACTTGCAATGGCAGTTTATACGTGAGAGGGCCTGGTGGCTCCTCACCAATTTCTATCTTGAAAAATTTCAGAAACTTTGTTTCTTACTTATACCTTATTCCTACTGAAGATATCGGAATACTTTACTAAAAGATAAAAAACATTTAGAAGCATTAACTGAAATATTTAGCCAGAAGGGATGTTTCTAGTTGCCCAAATACCAAGCGTAAAATACCTAAACTTCCTAGAATAATAGATGGGGCAAAACCTGGCAGTTGCTGACTCAACACTTCATGACCCCAGCATGTATGCATTAAGTACTCTGCAGTGAACAGCATAGGTCTTTCAAATAAGTCCTTGACATTTTTTATTATTTATTTCATGACATCCCACATGGATATTAAAGGTCCCTTAGTACTTTTGAAAAAAATAAGGATATCTTTAGTTAAAAAAATTTCTATGCTCACCTTACTCAAGTTGTGTTTTGTTCATTTTCTGTATTTCAGTGAGGCTCTGTATACACTAGAGTGTTAGAGTGCTTTGAGGATTAATGAGTAATATAATATAAATAATATTTTAATGTGATTCTCATAGCTTTTAGCTAGTGCCAGCAGAAGCATTTTGGAATTAGTCAATAACCTTGTTTTTGAAGGCATGCTTTTGCGTTGTCAGTAAAATCAAGAGTTCCTAATGCAATGCCAAAAAATGTTAGCTTACTGTGAGCTTTCAAAAGTTTGATCACTGCATCATTTCATTGACCTTTTAGGAGGTCTTGTGTGGAGAAGAAAGCAGAATAATTTTTAAAATGTTTTAAAAGCTGATGAAAAACTACAGAACTATACTAAGATGGCAATTTCAAGACGTTTTGTATCTAGTATAATATGTGCATTAATTATTAGTTTTCATTTGGTGCATGTGGATTTCTTTAAAATTATTTCTACAAAACAGATGCAAGCAAAATGTTTTCTTTCTTTCCCTCCCCACAAGCTTCTACGCAGATTTTGGACCTCTCAATCTGGCAATGGTTTACAGATATTGTTGCAAGCTAAATAAGAAATTAAAGGTAAAAACTGTTTTGTACCAAATAGATATAAAATATTGGAATTAGCCCATTTGTAAAAATAGCAAGGTGAAAAAATGTTCCTTGTTTGAGAAATATCTTCAGATTGATGTGTGGATTTCCACTCCGGTTTGTGTTTTGGATATGTACACTAAACTGTATACAGTATATATTTGTGTTCTCAGATTAGGCCAGATTATATTTTCAGGCGCGTGTGTGGAATGGAGGGAAGAGACAGAGTGAAGGATGTAAGAGGAGAACTATTTGCCTTTAGGATATAGTAGTTCTACAGTAATTATTGTGAAAGTGCAACTTCTAAGTATTAGTGCTGTTAGAAAGAACTAGAAGAACTTCTAGTGGGCAAAGGTCTCTTTCAGTAGAAGGCCCCCTCCTCTGGAATTCAGTCTCCTTGGAAATCTGCCAAGGTCTAGTGAGTTTCAGAGCTCAGTGAGAGACACATTGATTTGATATGGCTTCTGTTTGATTTGTTTTAATTTTTTTTTTAATTTTTTGGTCTTCACAACATTTCTGTAGGGAGCCACATTTTCTTTTTAAAAATATGTTTAGGGCTTACTCCTGCAGTTGAGGTAACTTGCTATCTCTGAGGAGGCGCTCTGTACCATTCAGAATTGGGCTCTTGGTAGATGTTATGTTTTATAGTATCTCTATGAATCAAAATAATAAAGCCTTACATTTTCTATATCAATGCAAGTTTGTCAACCTCTAACAGAGGTTGGAGTACAAAATGTGTTAGGAAAATAAAAATCTTACTAAAATTCATATGCTCTTAGCTTGTTCAAGAGCCCATTAGTCAGATCTTGAAACCCTGCATTGAACTGTGAAAACTGGAAGTATGCAATACAATATTTCTTTAACAGAAAATCTCAGCATTTTGTGAATGTTCCTTGCTGTCTAGCTCTGGTGTCAAGCTGTCTGCTTCAGATTCATTGTGCCATATACACTACTATGTGTAGATTCGGTTAGCTATGACAATTTGCTCTGATTTTGCTTGAAAATTATTCCACGGAAGTTTCCATATTGTGATTTATTTTTAAATGGTTGGTTTGTGAGAGCAATATACTTGCATGCTAGATGTTTTAAAGGGATGTTCAGTGCAGAACTCATTCTACACTGATCATAATGGTATCTGAGTGACTCATTTCACTTTTAAGCATTGTGGGCTGATAAGAGAAATTGTTCATTAGTAGTGCACGTTTAAAAACATATTGCAATCACTTCATTAGTAAGCTTGTAATTTTCTATTGAAAATCCAGTTTTGTCTCCCCCAAACAAGGTGTATCATGGAGTTGGATGGTGGTTTAGCAAAATTTGAGGTGATTCAAACACAAGTGGTTTCTGATTTAGGACTTTAAAAATATGGATGGTAATTCATATTTTGAAAATTATTCTGAGGTTTCTGATCAAGCTATATCACAGAAATAGCTTGCACTAAAAATGTAGACTGTTTCGGAAATTTTACCCAATCTTGCCCAGGACCCTTGGCTAAGACAAATCCTGAGCCTATCTCCCTTTTGAAAATGGGACTGGAGTGCTTATGAACATTTTATCTCTAGTGTACAGGACTATGATTGGTAAGTGAAAAATGTTGGAGTAATTTCGTATAGATATTTTGAAACCTCATATGTGTCCTAGTAGAGGTTTAAAACCATTGCTAAAGATCTGATACTCTATAGAACCCTCTTTTGCAGTGCATTGCTTCAAAATATGAACTTGTAATGGGAGTTATTGTGTTATGGCTAGTTTTTCTAACTTTATGGGGGAAATTCGAGAATTTCTACCTCACTTGTTGTCATTGCTGGTGTTGCCTCTTGCCTGCCCATATTCTCCAGTAACAGCTACCCAGAGCTGCTGTTTCAGGTTTTTTTTCTAGCAGTGTACATTTTTTTCCTCCATTCACTTTCAGGGGTGGGTAGAGGGTGCAGTATAATCTTAATCTCCGAAAATTTCCTTCAGATACCCATTCTAGACTTCATAGCATTTACCAGCAGTGCTACCAGTAGAAACTGCCAGCATTCGCCATCAGTATGTGAGCCAATACAGTTATCCTTTTCTATGCCCCCAGTGTCCGTAAACTTTCCTTGGAGTGAGAGTTCTGCTAAAGGGGAGGGAGGAATGTCTTCTCCAGCCAGGCAGTTTAAGAAATACTGGGGAACGTGTTTGTGTAGATGGGAAAAGAGAGGAGCAGTGCCTGCTTGTGAGTCATGGACAATAGCAGCAGAAGGCCTGTCTCAGAAGGTCTGATAGACTTAAATTTTGCCAAAATACTCAGATTCCATTGAATTGAAGAATCCAGTCTACATTATTCAACTTCTGTTATACTTACTGATTGTAATAGAGCACATACTTGTAACTTCCTAATAAGATTCACAGTATTGCCAGCTCTACAAGCTCTAAAACCATGAGACAGACAAAAATATTCATGTGACTAGTTTAAAAAAAACAAGATTTTTTTTTTTTTAAAACTTGCATTGGATTTATGTTTTGTTCTCAGATATTTGAAATAGTGGATGGAATTGCCCCTATCAGGTGGGAATTCCTGATGTGTAATAAATACAAATTGGGAGACCTCCTTTTCTTTTTGGCTGATAGGTGGGGCTGATCCCATCCCAAAGTATTGTCCTAGGATCCCTGCAACTCCTGCTGTTCTGCCCTGTATCATGCTGTGCATTCTTTGGACTCCCCCTTCCCTTTAGGATATCAGGATTGCTAATGCCAAGTGTTCAAAAATCATAAGTTAGCCCCCCACTCTCCCAAATCATGAGCTTTTAATGAGTAAATTTGGGGTGGTTTGTTCTTGTTTCCTGGCTTGAGCCTTTAATGTTCATGTTTCTAGGTGATGGAGAAAACCTTGAAAACTTTTTTTTAAATGAAAGCTAAGCATCTAATGTAATTTTTAGACTCAAGGAGCTTTAAGAGAACCCCCTGATATATCCCGAGACTTGCAATTAAAATAGTGTGAGTTAGCAACTCTAAGATATTGCCCCTGCCCAGTTTCCTCTCCTTCCTTCTGTCCCCATGTATTGCCCACACACAATTTCCCTCTATATAGGATTTTGAAAGTGGGAGAAAGAGAGGAGGAGAGAGTGCAACTGGGCTAAAGCCTACTCCCAGCAGGCTGGAGAGAAGGGGATGGGGGGAGACACACTCCTTGGACCCTTTCTCCCCTTGCCCATTGCTTGCCTTTGCTTTGCTAACCGTTGATGGGTAGGAGCTACCTGTTGTCCCGATCCAGCTCCCCTTTTCTTTGCCTGTCCTCATGGACTGCTCTGCAGCAAAAGCAGAGAGGAGTAAAGATTCTGAAGAAGGCAGCAATTAGAGCAGCAGCCTCTGCCGGTGGCAGCTGGGGACTTCAGCCTGTTGCCTGCAGCTCAGGCTCTCGACAGCTGTCTCTGTTGGATGCAGCCAGAATTTTTGCATGAGCTTCATTCAGCTCAAGTAGAAATTGTGAGCTGCCAGGAACTTGTGAGAAGGCAGTATTAATGCTGAAAAATGATGGGACTAATGAGAATGAACTAGCAGCACTGGATACAAATACCACATTAGATGAGAGGAGGAGATTGGGCAAGTATGCAGGGCAGAAGTTAAGGTTGGTTGTGGAAATATAAGTTTGAATTTTTGGAGTTTTTGAAAAATATTTACTTGTGTATGTCTGTTTTAAAATAACTACAACTTTCTAATGTTTCAATATCACATATTTAATATCAGTGTTGTAATATTTAAAATAACTGAAGAAAATGCCACCAAAAAGAACACAGGAGCTTTTTCCTTCGTCATAATATTACTACTTTTCATAATGGAAAAATTATTAGGGCTGTTGATTAATTGCAGTTAACTCATGCAATTAACTCAAAAAAATAATCATGATTAAAAAATTAATCACAGTTTCAATCACACTGTTAAACAATAGAATACTAAATGAAATTTATTAAAAATTTCTAGATGTTTTCTACATTTTCAAATATATTGATTTCAATTACAACACGGAACACAGTGTACAGAGCTCATTTATATTATTATTTTTATTACAAATATTTGCACTGTAAGAATGATAAACAAGAGAAATAGTATTTGTCAGTTCGCCTCATACAAGTACCATAATGCAGTCTCTTTATCATGAAAGTGCAACTTTGAAATGTAGATTTTTTTTGTTACATAACTGTACTCAAAAACAAAACAATGTAAAACTTTAAAGTGTACATGTCCACTCAGTGCTGCTACTTGTTCAGCCAATCGCCAAGACAAACAAGTTTGTTTACATTTACGGGAGATAATGTTGCCTGCTTCTTATTTACAATATCACATGAAAGTGAGAACGGGTAGTCTCATGGCACTTTTCTAGCCGCAATTGCAAGGTATTTACGTGCTAGATATGCTAAACATTTATATGCCCCTTCATGCTTTGACCACCATTCCAGAGGACATGCTTCCATGCTGATGATGCTCATTTAAAAAAAAATGTATTAATTAAATTTGTGACTGAACTCCTTGGGGGAGAATTGTATGTCTCCTGCTTTACCCACGTTCTGCCATATATTTCATGTTATAGCAGTCTCGGATGATGACCCAGCACATGTTTGTTTTAAGAACACTTTCACTACAGATTTGACAAAACGCAGAGAAGGTATTAATATGAGATTTCTAAAGATAGCTACAGCACTCGACCCAAGGTTTAAAAATCTGAAGTACCTTCCAAAATCTGAGAGGGATGAGGTGTGGAGCATGCTTTCAGAAGTCTTAAAAGAGCAGTATTCAGATGTGGAAACTACAGAACCCGAACCACCACAAAAGAAAATCAACCATCTGCTGGTGGCATCTGACTCAGGCCATGTCTACATCTAAAACTTTGCAGCGCTGGTTGTTATAGCTGTATTAGGACAGCTGTATAGGGCCAGCGCTGCAGAGTGTCCACACTTACTGCTAGCAGCGCTGTAAGTGCTGTTAGATGTGGCCACACTGCAGCGCTGTTGGGAGTGATGCATTGTGGGCGGCTATCCCACAGGGCACCTCGTCCCACAGCGGCGCTGGGGCTTGTGGGAAGGGGAAGGAAGTGTGATTGTCCTTCTGCTTCCTGTTCCTGTTCCAACGGCCAGCGTTGCTTTGGTACACATGCGGAGCACTGTGGCAGCATTGTGACTCTAAAGCGGTTTTTCTGCATTATCTTTCAAGAATGGATCCTCAGGTACTGAATACCTTACTAATGACTATTTCCAGCACATCTCGCCTTACTGTGGATCTAATCCTTAGGCTGCTAAATGTGCGTGTGACTGACATTGAGGAGTCGGACGATGGTACTGAATCGCATCAATATGCAGACAGTACAATGCTAGTGGCAATAACAGACGTGCTCTGCTCCGTGGACCGGCGCGTTTGGGCTCGGTAAACCAGCACTGAGTGGTGGGATCACATCGTCCTGCAATCATGGGATGACGAGCAGTGGCTGCAGAACTTTCGTATGAGGAAAGCCACTTTCATGGGACTTTGTGATGATCTCGCCCCCAACCTGCGGCGCATGAACACGAGATTTAGAGATGCCCTTTCTGTGGAGAAGCGGGTGGCTATTGCAATCTGGAAGCTGGCAACTCCAGACTGTTTCCGATCTGTGGCGAACCAGTTCGGAGTGGGAAAGTCCACCGTTGGAATGGTGCTGATGCAAGTTTGCAGGGCCATTAATCGAACACTGACAAGAAGAACCGTGACTCTTGGTAACGTGCAGGACATTTTAGATGGCTTTGCAGAAATGGGCTTCCCTAACTGTGGAGGGGCAGTAGATGGGACGCATATTCCTATTATCTCTCCACCCCACCTGGCATCGGAGTATATTAATCGCAAGGGGTACTTCTCTGTGGTTCTGCAAGCGCTTGTGGATCACCGTGGGCATTTCACTGACATTTACTCTGGATGGCCTGGAAAGGTGCACGATGCACGCATATTTAGGAACAGTGCCCTGTTCAGGAGGCCTAGGGCCGGGACCTTTTTCCCAGATCACAATATAACAGTAGGGGACGTGGAAATGCCCATCGTGATTCTGGGAGACCCCGCTTACCCATTAATGCCATGGCTCATGAAACCATATACTGGGAAGCTTGACAGGAGCAAGGAACGTTTCAACTACAGGTTGAGCCGCTGTAGAATGACTGTGGAGCGTGCTTTTGGCCGTTTGAAAGCTCGCTGGCGCAGTCTGTTCGGGAAGCTAGATTTGATGGAAAGCAGCATTACCGCAGTTATATCCGCGTGCTGCACCCTCCATAATATTTGTGAAGGGAAGGGTGAAAGGTTCAGTGAGGAATGGACCTCCGAGGTTATACGTTTGGAGAATGAGTTTGCTCAGCCAGAGAGCAGGGCTAATAGGGAGGCCCAGGAAAGGGCTTCAAGGATTAGGGATGCTATAAGGGAGCAATTTGATGCTGAGAGCCAGCAGTAATGTTTGGTGCATGTGTTGTGCTTTGCTTTACCTTGCTGTGTATAATTAGCCATTTCTATCACCAATAAAACATATGGAAAGAAATACAAACCAAAACCTTTTATTTGTCATACAGTAAAAAACAGGTAAGGGGGTATGGGTGGTTCACAGTACATTCAGAGGTTTTACTATTTCCTATTTTACTCAATTGTAACCGTCTGATGCAACTCACCATTACTTTGCTGCAGAATGATGGGGGTGGAGTGCACTGGGTAAGAATTAAACATATCTTGGTTACTAGGTGATGTTATAGGTGTTGGGGGCAGCTGATGATAATAAGGAACTGGGTGCTGCATAAAGCTATTTTGAGGATACACAGGGGGACAAGGAACATTGCTTTTGGAAGCCTGTGGGTTATCACGGTATATATTTGCCTGCATGGCTACAAGAGACTCAAAAGACTTGGTTTGGCGAGACAGGAGTCTCATCATCTGCCTGGCTATTCTTTTGGCAGACAATTCCTGTCTCCTGCTTTCAGTCAGCCTCCATTCCTGTACACTTTTTCTCCACTCCTCAGTCTTCCTACTTTCCCTGTTGTAGTGGTTCAGAACGGTCTTGATCAGCTCCTCTTTTGATTTCCTAGGATTGCGCCTCAAATTCTGCAATCTACGTGAGGCCGGTGACACAGCCGCATTACTCGAGTTGTCTAGAAAAAATAGAGATAGAGACATGTAATACACAGGGGCATCATTGTTTATTATCAACTTTTGAAGGACATTGGAAACTGTAGGTAGCATCCCTCTCACATACCTCACATAACACTGTAGAGTTCAAGAAAGCTAAGACATGTCTAGCAATGGGGTGAGTACTTTTGCTTAAAATTCTCCCATGTTAGTGGGATGCCTTGGTTCCTGCTTGGAAGGGGGGATCGGTGAGGAAGAAGCACCCCGCAGGACACGGTTCCCGCTTGGAAGGGGGGGTGGGGGACGGACAGAGCACACCGCAGGGCAGGTTTCCCGCTTGGAAGGGGGGATCGGTGAGGAAGAAGCACCCCGCAGGACACGGTTCCCGCTTGGAAGGGGGGGTGGGGGACGGACAGAGCACACCGCAGGGCAGGTTTCCCGCTTGGAAGGGGGGATCGGTGAGGAAGAAGCACACCGCAGGGCAGGTTTCCCGCTTGGAAGGGGGGGTGGGGGACGGACAGAGCACACCGCAGGGCAGGTTTCACGCTTGGAAGGGGGGATCGGTGAGGAAGAAGCACACCGCAGGGCAGGTTTCCCGCTTGGAAGGGGGGGTGGGGGACGGACAGAGCACACCGCAGGGCAGGTTTCCCGCTTGGAAGGGGGGATCGGTGAGGAAGAAGCACACTGCAGGGCAGGTTTCCCACTTGGAAGGGGGGGTGGGGGACGGACAGAGCACACCGCAGGGCAGGTTTCACGCTTGGAAGGGGGGATCGGTGAGGAAGAAGCACCCCGCAGGACACGGTTCCCGCTTGGAAGGGGGGGTGGGGGACGGACAGAGCACACCGCAGGGCAGGTTTCCCGCTTGGAAGGGGGGATCGGTGAGGAAGAAGCACACCGCAGGGCAGGTTTCCCGCTTGGAAGGGGGGGTGGGGGACGGACAGAGCACACCGCAGGGCAGGTTTCCCGCTTGGAAGGGGGGATCGGTGAGGAAGAAGCACACTGCAGGGCAGGTTTCCCACTTGGAAGGGGGGGTGGGGGACGGACAGAGCACACCGCAGGGCAGGTTTCACGCTTGGAAGGGGGGATCGGTGAGGAAGAAGCACCCCGCAGGACACGGTTCCCGCTTGGAAGGGGGGGTGGGGGACGGACAGAGCACACCGCAGGGCAGGTTTCCCGCTTGGAAGGGGGGATCGGTGAGGAAGAAGCACACCGCAGGGCAGGTTTCCCGCTTGGAAGGGGGGGTGGGGGACGGACAGAGCACACCGCAGGGCAGGTTTCACGCTTGGAAGGGGGGATCGGTGAGGAAGAAGCACCCCGCAGGACACGGTTCCCGCTTGGAAGGGGGGGTGGGGGACGGACAGAGCACACCGCAGGGCAGGTTTCACGCTTGGAAGGGGGAATCGATGAGGAAGAAGCACCCCGCAGGACACGGTTCCCGCTTGGAAGGGGGGGTGGGGGACGGACAGAGCACACCGCAGGGCAGGTTTCCCGCTTGGAAGGGGGGATCGGTGAGGAAGAAGCACCCCGCAGGACACGGTTCCCGCTTGGAAGGGGGGGTGGGGGACGGACAGAGCACACCGCAGGGCAGGTTTCACGCTTGGAAGGGGGGGTGGGGGACGGACAGAGCATTGCAATCTACTTACCACGAGCACGATCCTCAGCTTCCTGAGCAAACAGGAAGGTGATTTTTTAAATTTCCCGGGGGATTTAAAGGAGGGGTCAGGTGAGCACAGGGCAGAGGAGTTTTCTTGATTACCAGAGAGGTATCCTCAGGTATGCTGGGATACCTGCTTATTCCACGGAGGTCAAGAAAAGCGCTGGTAAGTGTCTACATTGCATTACCAGCGCTGGATCACCAGCGCTGGATCCTCTACACCCGAGACAAAACGGGAGTACGGCCAGCGCTGCAAACAGGGAGTTGCAGCGCTGGTGATGCCCTGCAGATGTGTACACCTTCAAAGTTGCAGCGCTGTAACTCCCTCACCAGCGCTGCAACTTTCTGATGTAGACAAGCCCTCAGATGATGAACATGAACTTGTGTCAATCTACTCTGCTTTGGATCGTTATCGAGCAAAATACTGTTTAGCATGGACGCGTGTCCTCTGGAATGGTGGTTGAAGCATGAAGGGACATAGGAATCTTTAGCACATCTGGCATGTAAATATCTTGTGGCACTGGCTACAACAGTGGCATGTGAACGAACGCCTGTTCTCGCTTTCAGGTGACACTGTAAACAAGAAGAGGGCAGCATTATCTCCTGCAAATGTAAACAAATTTATTTGTCTGAGACTGGCTGAACGAGAAGTAGAACTGAGTGGACTTGTAGGCTCTAAAGTTTTACTTTGTTTTATTTTTGAATGCAGTTATTTTTTTGTACATAATTTTACATTTGTATGTTCAACTTTCATGATTGCATTACAGTACGTGTATGAGGTGAATTGAAAAATACTATTTCTTTTTTGTTTTTACAGCACAAATATTTGTAATAAAAAGAAATATAAACTGAGCACTCTACATTTTGTGGTCAGTGTTGTAATTGAAATCAATAGATTTGAAAATGTAGAAAACATCATCTAAAATATTTAAATAAATGATATTTTATTCTGGTTTAACAATGCGATTAATTGCTTGACTGCCCTAAAAATTACATTTGAAATTTGTAAAAAAGTTCACTCTGCCACTCTTATTTAGAATGGCTTAACATGGTCCAGTGTAACTAGATTTTCAACAGATTCGATGCTTTGTCATCAACCAGTACACTAAAACCCTGATCCTGCCTGGATGCTGAGCACTTCTCAGGATTGAAAATGGAATAACACACTTGATCATATCTTAACCAGAAAGGCATTTTAACCGTTGGAATTAATTTTGGAAACCTTATTTCCAGTGAGGCCAATTTCTGTGTGTAGTTGGCTGTTCTGCTGCAGTGATTTCAAACTTACTTTTATCAGGCTATGCAAATTTAAGTTTGAAGTGCCAAATTATAACACTGTTGTTCATTTCTTGATGCAGTCATTTACATTGATAAGGAAGAAAATAATTCATTATACTGGCTTTGATCAGAAAAAACAAGCAAATGCTGCATTCCTCATAGGCTCTTACGCAGTAAGTATTTAACCTTTTACTATAAATTGAATTGCTAAGTTGTGTTTTTTATCATTTCCCCATATGCAGTCCTTAAAATACGAAGAATGATACTTTTTTCCCCCTTATTTTAAAAAGTGGTGCTGGAGAGGGCTAAGAGTTTGACTTCCTGGTGTTGCTCTTGACAACTTTCTTTACTATAGAGATTACCCAAACTTTTTTTTCCCCCCCCAGCAAAGTGATTGATGTGACAGGAAAGGCCCCTAAGAGTTTATTATTCCTCTGCTGCACAAAAATCTTCTGGGTGGGTGTTTCTAAAATCCCTCACCTGATATAGGTGCACAAATCCTATACATTCTTTTAAAGTTGCTTAGGTGCTTTTGGAAAATGCACTTTCTGTCTTTTATTCCCAATATTTAATTTTTTAAAAGAAAATTGGCTAATTCTTGATACCTTATCATATTTCATCCTTTTTGTAAAGGCCAAATACCATCAAATGTTTTATTTCTGAGTTTAGATGTTGGGAAATGTATCTTCTCCAGCCTATCCCTTTCCTGACCCAAGCCAGGAATGGAACTTAGAGGAAGGAAGAAAAAGCCTTATGTCCTTCGCTCAGAACGGATATAATATCCAAAGGTGTAGAGGGGGTTTTGGATAGAGTGCCTGAAGATGCACTGGGTCAGGTGCTTGGCCACGAAGGGAAAAACCTCATAACTGGTTGCGTTCATATTACTCAATCTCTGAAAGACTAAGTTTGAGGCAGGAACCTCAAAAACGTGTAGCGAAGATCTAAAATGCAGAATGTTTGAAATATAAAGATGCAACAGACTGTAGATTGTTAAGATTGTGGTATTTGACTTGTGTTGTAGCTTGACTGCACTTGACTTTTTCATTTCTCTTTGAGCATTGACTAAAAGTAAAGAATGAGGTGAAGGACCTGTGCTCTTCATCTTACTGGTGACTTGAGAGGGGGTTTAGAGTCCATACAACCCTGGCTTGGTCTACACTACGCGTTTAAACCGATTTTAGCAGCATTAAACCAATTTAACACTGTATCCATCCACACTACGAGGCCCTTTATATCGATATAAAGGGCTCTTTAAATCGGTTTCTGTACTCCTCCCCGGCGCAAGGAGTAGCGCTAAAATCGGTATTACCATATTGGATTAGGGTTAGTGTGGCCGCAAATTGACAGTATTGGCCTCCGGGTGGTATCCCACAGTGCACCACTGTGACCGCTCTGGACAGCAATCTGAACTCGGATGCAGTGGCCAGGTAAGCAGGAAAAGCCCTGCGAACTTTTGATTTTCATTTTCTGTTTGCCCAGCGTGGAGCTCTGATCAGCATGGGTGGCAATGCAGTCCCAAATCCAAAAAGAGCTCCAGCATGGACCGTACGGGAGATACTTGATCTGATCACTGTATGGGGAAACAAATCTGTTCTATCAAAGCTCCGTTACAGAAGATGAAATGCCAAAGCTTTTGGAAAAAAAAAATCTACAGGCTACACAGTGCTGCGTGACAAGTGTAACGGGAAGCCAGAGACTCAAATGGACGCTCATGGAGGGAGGGAGGGGGTACTGAGGACTCCAGCTATCCCACAGTCCCCAGCAGTCTCCGAAAAGTATTTGCATTCTTGGCTGAGCTCCCAGTGCCTGTAGGTTCAAACACATTGTCCAGCGTGGTTCAGGGAATAGCTCATCAATTTACTGCCCCCTCCCCACGTGAAAGAAAAGGGAAAGAAATCGTTTCTTGACCTCTTTCAATGTCACCCTATGTCTACTGAATGCTGCTGGTAGATGCGATGCTGCAGCAGTGAAGAGCAGTATCCACTCCTCTCCCCTGCCCGGTGGCAGACGGTGCAGTAGTACTGGTAGCCGTCCTTATTATCACCCCATGAGTGCTCCTGGCTTGCTTCAGGGTGAGGCTAGCCGGGGGTGCCTGAGTGAAAATAGGAATGATTCTCGGTCATTCCCAGTAGACGGTACAGAACGGCTGGTAACCGTCCTCATCATAGCAACTGGGGGCTGAGCTCCATCAGCCCCCTCCCTTTCCTGTGTAAAGGAAAGATTCTGTACTGCCTGGACTATCATAGCAGCAGCATGCTGGGCTCCTCTCCCCAGCACCGCTTAATGTCCTTCCTGGACTGTCATAGCACCGGGAGGCTGCCTCCCCCTCATTTTATCTCACTAACAAGTCACTGTTTCTTATTCCTGCATTCTTTATAACTTCATGACACAAATGGGGGGGACACTGCCACCGTAGCCCAGGAAGGTTGGGGGAGGAGGGAAGCAACGGGTGGTGTTGTTGCAGAGGCACCCCCTGTGAATGGCATGTAGCTCATCATTTCTGAAGGATCTGACACGGAGCAGCTGTGCTGTCTGATACACTGGTTCTCTAGTACACTTGCCCCATATTCTAGGCAGGACTGACTCTATTTTTAGAAACCATAAAGGAGGGATTGACTCGGGTAGTCATTCCCAGTTTTGCCTTTGCGCCCCCGGTGGATCTCAGCCGGGGCACCCATGATAGCAGCAGACAGCACAGAAGAACAGATAACCGTCATCTCATTGCCAATTTACACCGGCAGCAGATGGTACAGAACGACTGATAACCGTCTCTGCTATCATGCAAAAGCAAATGAATGCTGCTGTGTAGTGCTGGAGTATCGCCTCTGTCCGCGGCATCCAGTACACATAGGTGACTGTGTTTTAAAAAAAAAAAAAAAAAAAAGCTGAACGGGCTCCATGGTTGCCATGCTATGACGTCTGCCAGGGCAATCCAGGGAAAAGGGCGCGAAATGATTGTCTGCCGTTGCTTTCCCGGAGGAAGGAATGACTGACGACATTTACCCAGAACCACCCGCGACAATGATTTTTGCCCCATCAGCCACTGGGCTCTTAACCCAGAATTCTAAGGGGCGGGGGAGACTGCGGGAACTATGGGATAGCTACGGAATAACTACCCACAGTGCAACGCTCCGGAAATCAACGCTAGCCTCGGACCATGGACGCACACTGCCAAATTAATGTGCTTAGTGTGGCCGCGTGCATTCGACTTTATACAATCTGTTTTATAAAACCGGTTTATGTAAAATCGGAATAATCCCGTAGTGTAGACGTACCCCCTGGGTCGTTCCCATTTAAGAGCTCTGGAGAGCTATAAAGCTCCTGCATTTCTGAGTGTTTCCCTGCTGCTGGTTTATGTTAGGAATAGGTCTGTTTCCAGCTTCCCGGGGTCTTCCTGTTGCCTGTTCTGCTTTGCTTATAAATGAAGCTTTTGACATTATAAATGTGAGTGTTTTTTTTTTCCAACTAACACCTCCAAGAGTTTAGAAATGTTACATTATCATTGCAGCATTCTGAAATTGAATGGAAACATGCAACATATCTTGCTTCAGCTTAATTGTTTGGTGTTGAGATACTAAAGCAACTGATCGGTCACAGTTTTTAAGCAAGAAAAAAACCCAGTCCTTAGAAGTAATTTGATTACTCAGTAGGCCAAAAGGTAAATGTGGACTGCTTTTATTATAGAATGTTTCTTTTATTTTTGGTCTTGTGTGTAGTACCATGGCATCAGCATAGCCATGGTCATCCAATGCAGCACCCAAAATGCAGAAATAATAGTAATCAGTGGCAAAGTAATCCATGATTTCAGTAACTTGTAAACTACCTCTTTTAAATTAACTTTTAACGATCCTGCTTCTGATCATTCATTCAATTTTCTTGCCAGGACACCATACACCGGAGCACACAGTTGGAGGAGACTATTTGTATAAACCTTCATAAATACATAGGGCCATATTTTCTCCTCTCAGTTGGATGCTGGTGGGTAGGGCACTGATTACTCCTGATGGAATTCTGCACCAAAAAGTTAAAAATTATGCACACCGTATTTTAAAATTCTAAATATTTTTTTTGTCAGAATAGTACAATATAATCATACCAGTTCAATTATTTTGATAATTTATTTCAAAATACCTGCTAACAAGTATGTCTGTAACAATATGGACAACAAAAAAAGATTCAGGAAATGTTTTTTGACAAATAGATTACTTAGTAGGCGTATTAATATATAACTTTGAGTAATAATTCATTTAAACTACAGTACAGAAACATATTTCCTGCATCCCTCAGAAACAGTAGAAAGGCTTGGGGTAATCAGAGATAACAGAGGAGCTGAGCAAGAGGGAACTAATTGCTGAGAAGGAACCTGGGAGTGAACCTGGAGGGTTATTAGGTGTGGGTGGGAGAAGTATGGAACAGGATTTTGGGGGTGAGAGGGATTGTTTGAGAGTTGGGGAGCCTCCCCCGTGCAGACTCTGGCTGACCCCTAGTGTCTCCCATTCAGTCAGGCACATCTCCCCCATCCTCATGGATCCCTGCATCCCCATTCAGCCACCTTCATCCCCACTCCCATTCAGCACCCACCCCACTTTGTCCCTGCCACTAGCCCTTCTAAGCCCCAGTCTGTGACCTCCCAGTATCCCCATGTCCCCCTCCATATCCCATGCCTTCTCACCAGGGGCGGCTCTAGGTATTTTGCCACCCCAAGCATGACAGGCAGGCTGCCTTCGGTGGCTTGCCTGCGGGAGGTCCCTGGCCTCGTGGATTCAGCGGCACGCCTGTGGGAGGTCCGCAGAAGCCACAGGACCAGTGGACCCTCTGCAGGCATGCTGCCAAAGGCAACCTGCCTGCCGCCCTCGCGGCAACTGGCAGATTGCCCCCTGGGGCTTGCCACCCCAAGCACGTGCTTGGCGTGCTGGTGCCTGGAGCTGCCCTGCTTCTCACCTGGCCCCGCAGACAGGGTGCTGCGAGGAACTCGGCCTCTCCTCCCTATTGGCTGCTGACTGTTATTGCCAGTGTGCTGGCTGCCTTCTGTTCTGTTGCCATTGAAGCCCCTGGTGGGTGAAAGGCATAACTGCAGTGCCTCTGAGGCAGAATGTATTTTCTTCAGAGAAAAATAATCGGGCGGGGGCTGAATTTGGTGCATGTGCAGTGTCGTGGAATTCCTCTAGGAGTAACAGATAAAGAGAATACTGCCTCTGGGGATATCTCCTTACTAACCCCATAGAAGATCTTCCATGGAGCGCTAGTTTTGTGGACTGAGAAGGCTATGTGAAGATCATCCACACCTGGCAGAACTGTACCCCCAAAGGCAGACCTGCCATTAAACTACCCAGACATTTGTATGAGGAGTCCCCCTCAAGTCGTTCCATTGTCTGTATTGGGAACTGAATCATGCTTTAAGAGAAAATGGCTTAGAAACTGCTCCAGTATATATGATACATGTATATTCAGAGAGAGTTACTTAATTTGTAAAATATTCTGTGCTACTTTTATCTCAGAGAAATATATGTATTTAAGCATGTATTGTTTGAATTAAACTTAAATGGGTTTAAGCAACAAGGCCTCAGTACTTAGAGGCAAGAACTTACATTATTCTAGTAGTCAAGAGTATATTCAGTTATAGGGTAAAATTCTCTAAAGTTCAGTACAGGGAAGTGTGAATGGAATGAATGCAAAATTTAAGTTTGTGTATATATATATTTTTAAGATTTCCAGTCATTGGCCTATCAGTAATGCTTTTCACTGTTATGTTAAAGATCTGGGTTTAGTTTCTTGCTTCCTAGGCTGTCAAGATTGTGAGTCCTTCATGACATTTTGACTTTTTTGTCAATTGAGTCATATTAGATGCCTGAAGAGATCTCATTTCTGTAACCCGCTTCTGTTCCAGTTCTGGAAATGTATTAGCCACACTGCAGATTGGGGAAGTGAGGAGTTTGGGTGGAAGCAGACGAAATTAGATAGGGGAGGAAGTCATCAGAGATGCAACAGTGAAATGTATAGTGCTGTGTTTTTACTCTATGGGATGTAGAGGAATACAACCAAAATGTGTTAAATTGTTACACCAATTTGCTTTTAAATAAGTCTGTTCTAAAATACAGAAATTAAAAAGGATTTTTTTTCTTCATGAGAGAGATCAAGTTTCTTATAATTTCACACTTCTTGCCAGTTCAGAAGAATAGAGTTGAATGAACTGAAGAAGAGCTCTCTCCAGCTCAAAGATTGTCTCTTCTGCCAACATGAGTTGGTCCAGTAAAAAATATTGCCTCACCCATCTTATCGCTATCAAATAGAATAGTCATACACTCAGTTACATTGCCAAAATATGCAGCAAGTTGGGTTTGTTGTTGGGTCACTGAGCCCTCGTAACTAGGATTTTAAAACTGTTGTAGCTCTTAATTTGGAGGATTATGAGGAACATTTTTGGGCCCATTTTAAGACTTACTTTTTAGGGGAATGATCACACTTGAATGTGTTAATTTTAAGTAAACTCTTTTAAAAATAAACCATATCTCCGTGTGATAAACAATTTTTATTTAGCGCATCTACAAAGATTTTCCAGTTTTAGGGAACTGACATTGATTTTTGCTCTTTTTTAACACTTAAAAAGCTGTATAAAACTTGAGGTGGCACCCCAAGTTTATAATGCAATAAATGTAAAATAATTAGTACTCCTCAGAGCCTTTCTGTCTAGGAACAATCAATAGTAAGCATTCAAGTGATACATCAGTACTATTAACTTGAAAGCCTCTTGCTTTGAAACCTGTTTGTCCTTAAAGTTGCAATGATCAATAATTTGTTGCATCCTGTAATCCTTGTAACTGCCACTTAAGCAAATCAAGGCATACCATAGCAAAATTTGTCACTGACTTACTAAACTAATTATGAAAGTCCTAGTTAACCGTTGTGAGGCTGAGACACAAAGATTTGGTTTATGAGCAAAGGCTGTTCCAATTCTTTTCTTCATCGTTATGTTTTTTTAATGTTTTAACCCCCATCCCTTCTCATTTAACAACTTTTTTTTCCCTCTAGTTTCTGAATGGGCCATCCAGCCTAAACACTCCTTTTTATATCTACTGCTTTCTTCCAGGTGTGCCTCCTGTGCCAGCCAGGCCTAACTCAAGCAGCCGGAGCTCTTCAATGTAACACGATCTCAAAGATAAAAAGCAAAGTTTTTGTTTTTAAACTAACTCCTTTAAGATCCTAAATCTATAACAAAATGTAAGCGTATTTCTATCACTACATTTACTCTGTTAGTGATTTGGAATCTTGATCCTTTTCACTTCTGGTCCTCCCCTGTACTTTCGGTAATGTTGCAGTCTGTTAAATTGTCATTGAAGTGGTCAGAATGTACCAGCAGGGATACAAGCTTCTGACCAAATGAGATTGGGGTGTACCCAACATGATCAGCAGCACAGAATATGTATCTTACTGAAACCCAAAGGCTGGGTGCTAAAAGTATTTGGTTTAATTATTTAACAACAAAACCAGCTTTGTGTCATCCTTAAGGCAGAACTGTCTTTATCTGGAAGCAATCTACATTATTTAGGCATTACTGTTCTACCAAACAGAGATTCTTTGAGATGATCTATAATGTTTCTGTAATGACTTCTTTTGATCCTCACCAGGACTTAGGTGTGGATGGAGAAAGCCGCCTCCTTCCATCTTTATTGTGTCTATACTCAGATAAACCAAATTTAACCTCCTGGGTTCCAGCCCCACCTCCCTAATTCCTACCTCCCTTTGCTGCATTAACTTAGTAACAGTGTTTCTTTTCTCAGGCTTGGCACTAATTATGTACTTGGAGGGCAATCCTCCATGGGTAACGCCCCAAGAGCTGCTGTAATTCAGGTCACCTTCTCCAGGACTCATCTCTGTACTTTGTCTATTTCTCATCTTCTTTCTTCAGGGTAAGCAGTGTTTTTCACCCATTCTGATCCATAGTGCTATTCTGTTTTGAAAATGCCACACCTAGGAAAAATAGTATTTTGGAGAGAAGGAGGGAGCTGTAGAAGCAATAACCCTTCTGTTTGTGATACTCGGTGCTCAGCTTCTCTTTTAGTATTTGCATAGTGATTAGTCTTTGGCTAAGGCTATATGGGTGTATGTGGAAAGGAGTTGGCAGTAGTGTATTTTTGGAGAGAGGAAATATAAGACTCCATTGCTTATCCTTCATTTAAGCAAAACCTGCCTTGAGTCTTATCTTTAAGAATTTGCCCTTTACAACATTTCCCTACTCTGACTTATTTTAAAACGTTATATAAAAACTGTTACCATAGCTAGCATTCACAGTAGCAGTTTAATTTCATCTCTCTCTACCAGTTTTTCCAGTAGCCTTGAAGTTTATTCCCTCTTATACTTACCTGATTGCCCCTTTTTCTTTGGTAGAAGTAAGGTTGCGCAGGATATGCTTGTATTTAAGACAGTGCTCCCTTCTATGGTGTCCTCACTAGACTCTGCAGCTAATGGCTTTCTTGGGCTATCTTCCCTCCTCACTTGCAAGACTTTTTAAGGTTCTTCCTTTTTTATGATTAGCAGTGAGTTTTTCGGAGATGGTAGGGTCTCTCTATTTGTGAGCCTGTTTTGATCCACTTTAATTTAAAAAAAAAATTGTCTTTCGTTGGCCACCTATGTGTTTCATGACAACACAACAAATATAACTCTGACCTGTAGGTTAAATTGATGTATCTTTATCTTGATTCTGCTATCTAAATATTTTCTTGTAAGATATACGATTAGGTGGGAAATATCAGTTAATCTATCAGATGTTGAGAATCTTTTTTGTAAAGTATTTATATATTCTTGAGAAATCGTAATCATCCATGTAATAGAACTGTTCAATATTAATTTATGGTAAAATGTATGCATCTGTGTGGACTTGCATTTGAGGCTGTATAGATACTGTAGTATAAAAAACTATTGAGTGCTATATAGATACTGTAGATTCTTTGTTTGTTCAGAAGGGAATTGTAATGTTTATTTGCAGTTTATAGCTGTTAAAATTATTATTTTGGGTAAGTGTTAAAGCAGTTGTGTCATGATGACACAATAAATCTTACACTTCCCACAAGCGCATTTCATTATTTTCTTGGTTTTAAGTGCTTGAGTTTTGTAAATGGTGTGATTAATTTGTTATCTTCAGTAGATTTTAAAATTTAAGGATTTTTTTTGTTGAGGGGAGAGAGTGGAGGTGGAGTTTGAATGTTCAGAGTGCTTTATGAGCACTGTTTCATTTCAAATGCTATAAAAGTCGTGTATCACTAGAATACAGAGTTGGTTTGTTGTAATTGTAACTGTTTTAAATTAGATTTAAATAGACTAATCTTCTGTAAAAGGGAAAGTAGCAGTGTAAAATAACTTGTATGGTGACACTACAGAATGAGGTAAAATTCTTCTTTGATAACCCTGTGTACTAAAGTTTAGGATGCCTCCTTCAGATGGAACTTCCTTTCCCTTGCTGCTGTTAACTGTTTGTCCCATCTCTCTTAATAGTCATATCACTAATCCCATGAGACGTGTATTTAATAATTGAACTGTGGTTTGAACAATTTCTTGGTGATAATCTACAATTTTAACAGGTTCTAGTAAAAGAACAATTCTTTCTTTCATCCTATGGTGTATATATTGCTACACATAAAGATCACTTCCAAAATTTTCTTACAGAGCTCATTCTTCTCGACAAGAGAGTGGATAGCCTAGTCTGCATATCCTTACTCTGTTGTGTAATCCATCTGATGTCAGTAGGATTATGTACAAGGGTAAGGATTGCACAAGCTGTTTGTAGGCATCTGCAGAAAAGTACACTTATTTGGAAAAAAAATCTTCTGTTCTCAGCCTTTAGCAAACTTGCACCCCATATGCCTTAACTAGAAACAGATGCCATAATTATAAAGGTAGTTAGCTAGGGTGATGATATGCTCCCATTGTTAATTAGAAGCATATTCTTTATGTATTCTGAGATGAGGATTTTTTTTATGTATATAAAGCCAGCAGGGGAATTTAGGTTATCTAGAACAGTAGTAGTGTTTTATATACATGGATCCATTGATGAAACTGCAATGGATTATTATGGTTGACTGAAAAATGTCTGTTGCGTGTTAATAAATTAACTGACTGTTACTTACCATATTAAAAAAAAAAACATAAAACCTTTAAAAACTGTTTTTGTATAACAGTAACCCCTAGTCTTTTGGAGTGAAACTTTTTTTTTCCGTGCATGCACACTCACATTTAAAATAAATATATATGTATTGTACAGATATTGTATTAAAGGTGTTAAATATTTGAGCAACTAGCTAACATGTGAATGAAAGACTGTTTCCTGGAAAATGAATAGATTGATAATGAACAGTTTTCAGAAAAGTTGGACATGTGCAATTTTTGTAGATTTGTTTCCCATTTCACTTTTGGTATGATCTTGTATTTTACCAGCAAGATGTATTTGGATGTATCACTTGATGTAAGCGCAGCTCAATTATTGCAGCCTGTTCTCTTCTAATACTATCTTTTATTTGTTGCATTTGTGAAATTATACATTTCACAAAAAGGTGTATGCAAGGTGGAGGGGGGGCTTGCATCTGAAATACTAGAAAATACCCAGGGGTTTTACTAGAAAAAGCTTACGTTACGTATCCTAATAAACTGTTGTATCAAGCAGGCAAGGTACTAACAAGCTTCAACAGGACTTTATTTTTACAGTGGAAACCTCTTTACCAAGCTGCTGCTGCTGCATACTCTGTAATTCTCACTCAGCCTCCTCAGCTCCTCCCCCCTCCTTCCTATTTCCTGTCCTTTCAGACTCCTAAGAGCCAGTGCTCCCAGTTCTAATAATTACTAGCACATCTTAACACCACATAAACCAATCTCAACTTCAGTGTCTTTATCCCTGAAAGGAAAACAGTCTTCTTTTTTTTTTTTTTTTGGCCTAAGACCTAGTTCCCTGCCTCCTAAATTTGCAAAACATGTTAGGAACTCTGTTTGTTTTCATCCTACACTATTCACCACTCCAACATTTTAATCCTTTTTTTAATTTTGTACTCTGAAATATCAGATGTACTTCTAATCTTACAATATGTCTCTTACGGCAGGTCTACACTACTGGGTTAAGTCGATGTAAGTTACATGAATAACATAGCTGGAGTCGATGTAGTTTAGATTGACATTGCGGTGTCTACGCCGTGCTGGGTTGATGAGAGAAACTCTCCCGTCGACTTACCTTATACTTCTCATTCCGGTGGAGTACCAGAGTCGACAGGAAAGCAATCTGTAATTGATTTAGTGGGTCTTCACTAGAAGCGTCGATCCATGGGAAGTGTAGACATGCCCTTAGTTACCTCTTCTCCCCTTATAGTCACACTTCTCTAGTTCCTTCGCCTCTTCCTTGAAGCAAGTACATGTTTTCTGTCTCCTAAAGAAATCTTCTCTCAGCTCCCACTCCCCTTTACCTTCAAACTCCTGAAGCAAGTGGTCTTTTCCCATTCACTAATTCTCTTTTCCAGTTCTTTCTTCAGTCCCCTGCATTCTGCTTACCCACTTCACCTCAATGAACCTGCTCTCATTAAACTCTCAGATGACCTCTTCTTGATCATGTCTCATGGTCACTTGCTAAAGTTCTTAAATTTCTCAGCCATCTTCAGATCTGTTGATCAATCTCCTCCATAATTTCTGCACCCTGGTTTCTGCAAATCCCATGTTTCTTTATATCCTGTCCTCAAACTCTTCTTCAGTGTTTCCTTTGGGATGCAGCTTCACCCCCTCCCCCTGTCTCCCCAGGGCCCGCTGGGGGGAGGGGACAAGTGGGGCAATTTGCCCCGGGCCCCAGAGGGCCCCCCACGAGAATACAGTATGCTATAGTATTGCAACTTTTTTTATGGAAGGGGCCCCCAAAATTGCTTAGCCCTAGGCCCCCTGAATCCTCTGGGCGGCCCTGCGTCTCCCCTCCCATCCCACCCCCTCTTGTTGTCAGCATACTTCGGTCTTCTCCTCTGCTTCCTCTGCCCTGTGCTTACTCCCATAGATTCAATCAACCGCTCTGTGCCAGTGATTCACAAACCTATATTGCTACTTGCACCTTTCATCCTCTGGTTTAGTCTTGCATGTTTGCTTATGTGGCCAAGATTTTCTCTTGAATGTTCCCTTGCCATCTTAAATTCAGTGTGTCAGACTTGTTTTTCTTCCCTAAACCCTTCTTCTTCCTCTGGCTTTGTCACTGTTTAGAGACCATCCTACCTGTACTCCAAGCTCACTATAAGTTCAGCATCATCTTTGTCTATAGTCTTCCTTCCCCCCATCTAGTCATCATCAAATCTCATTGCTGCTTGTTCGACAGTATTTCTGTAATTTGACCATTAGTTAAAATCTGCACTGGCAAGGCACCAGTCTGTACCGCTCTTCACTGTAACTACTATAACCTCCTCCAATGTGCAACTATAGAGATTTTTTTTTTTACATGTATAGAATCTCTTCATAGCCTTCCATCTATGGTGTAAAGCAGAGGTAATTGGTTTTTTGTCAAGGTCCAGATTTCTTGGTCAAGGTGTAGTCAATGTCCAGACTCCAGATAAAAAAAAATAAGAATAAAAAATGATAATAAGTAAACAAAAATTTGAAGGTCCATTCAAAAACATCTGGCAGTCTGGATTTGGTACATGGTCCACTATTGACTACCCTGGTGTAAAGGCTTAGCCTCTCTTCATGTCCTCTAAAGCACCCCATAACATCACACCTACTCACCATCTCCTGTATCCAAGTTCTGTGCAAGCCACTTTTTACTGATAGAACAATGGAACTCCTTCATCAGCACTTGTCTTTGCAACTTCTTATGTGTCATCTCTTATCTAGAACAGTAGTTTTCAACCTTTGTACGCACAAGATCACTTTTTTTATTTAAGTGCAACCCAGGATCTACCCTGCCCCTTCCCTGAGGTCCCATCCCTCCGTCACTTGCTCTCCCCCATTCCCCCTCACTTTCACCAGGCTGGGGTTAGGGTTCGGGAGGGAGTGCAGGCTCAGAGCTGGGGCTGAGGGGTTTGGAGTGTGTGGGGAGGGGGTTCTGGGCTGAACCTGGGGCAGGGGTTGGGGTGCAGGATGGGGTGTGGTCTCTGGGAGAGAGTTTGGGTGCAAGAGGAGGCTCCAGGCCAAGGCAGAGTATTGGGGTACAGGAGGGGGTATGGGATGCTGGGTCTGGGAGGGGGTTCAGAGCTGGGGTATGTGGTTGGGGTGTGGAAGGGGGTTCAGGGTGCACGAGGAGGTATGGGTTGTGGGCTCCGCTGGGCAACACTTACCTTGGGAAGCTTCCGGTCGCTGGTACAGCTGGGCTAAGGCAGGTTCCCTGCCTGCCCTGGCCCAATTCCGTTCCTGGAAGCAGCCAGCACGCCCCTGCAGCCCCTGGTAGGGGGCACTTGGCTTTGTGTGCTGCTCCTGCCTGCAAGCATGGACCCCACGGCTCCCATTGGCTACAGTTCCCCGTTCCGAGCCAATGGGAGCGGCAGGGGCAGTGCTTGCAAGCAGGAGCATCGTGTGTGGAGACCTGTGACTGCGGGGGTGTGCTGGCCGCTTCTGGAAGCGGTGTGTGACCAGGGCAGGCAGGGAGCCTGCCTTAGCCCTTCTGCGCTGCCAGATTTTAGCAACCGGAGATCACAATTGACTGGTAGAGGCTCCAGGATCGACCAGTCGATCGCGATCTATGATCTAGAACATTCTCCCTCCTGAAGTTCATCAGGATCATTCCCTGTCTGCACAAGTTCTGAAAAACTCAACTATTTGGTGAAGCTTCCTTCTACAGTGACTTTTGCTCCACACTGATTCATACTTTAGGTCTTGTCTACCCTGGAAGATGACATCCTGTTACTGTGTATGTGTGTGCAAATATTAGACATGTCAGACGTAAGTGTAGTTAAGGACTGCTGTGCTGAAAGTCATATTCACTGACATAACTTTAAAAACAATTGTCCTTGTCTGTATGTTGAGCGTTAAGATTGTGTGTTTGTGTTTTTAAAATCATTTTTATAACCATTTTACTGCTCAGATCAGGTCTTCATTTAAAACTTTTGCCAGTATAACAATGTTGTTTAAAGGTGTGATTTTTGTTATTTATTTGTTTTTAAATAACACTTCTGTACTGGCAAAAAAGTACTTTTGACAGTATAGTTTATTTCATTTGGGCAAATGTACTCTTTTGCCAGTATAAGCTGCATCTATATAAGGAGGATAGATGGAATAAGATGCATTTCTACCTTTTTTAGTGTAGACTAGGCCCTAGTGTAGACCCTTACTGTTTGCTTGCACCTCCAGTTGCTATCCCTGTTCTGTGAGGAAGAGAATCTTGTTTTCCTAGTACAGTCGATGGATTGTGGAGTGCTGTGTGCAGCTTTTGGCGCTATGTTAAAGGTGGAGAATAACCTGCATTGTAGTACTGCTGGATGTTTCTTGTCTGTTTTATCAAAACAAGCTTGACTATTCTTGGAATACAACCTATACATCCAAGCTATGTAATTTATAATTATAGTGTTAAACTACATCGTCCTGGGATTGCTAATTGGATGGACATCTGAGGAATAGTACTTGAACAATATTTTGTACTTAATTTTAGTCTCTTTGTCCCTGGATGTTTGAGTAAAAGAAGGAGGGATTCAGAGTATTTAAATGACCAAAAGTAAGCTAAAATTTAAAAAATAGTTTTATTTTTGTTTCATTCTGATACCAGCAGTGTTAAATATTTTCCTGTTTGTTCTCCTTGCCAGAGGAAAAACAATAAAAGGCAACACTTCATTGTATGTTGTTTTATGTTATGTCATTTTATGTTATGTTATTTTTGGAAATGTTTACAGCTTTATTACCAACATGGTTCCCCTCACCCATGATTTTGTTAAACTTCAGATTTGGCTTTACAGCTGTGTAACTGTAATTACAAGGCAATGCCAACTTTTAAAAAAAGAAAAGAAAATATGCTTAGAAAGTCTCAAATGGTGAGGGAAAGTTAAGTCGATACTTTTTTACTTTTATTTCTGTCTAAAAACAAACTAAAAATTCTGTTGGCAAGAAATTTTGGGAAAAGTGGCTGTTAGTACAAGAAATGCGAATTGTTTGTCTAATTTGAATGCTGTTAAAGTATTTAGTTCAATGTTTGTTTTTTAATTTCCACTATTGACAAAGAGACTTAGGAAGTAATTTAAAATGTTAAAACATGATCTCAGCAATTTAAACATTTAAGATTTATAGTTCAGTAAAGTACAGTGTTCTTATATAAAGTTTGCTTCTTTTATATTTAATAACATAGTGGTTCTAATGAGAGATGGCAAATGTCCGTCAGAAGGGTTACTGTAAATTCTCTGGCCCCATCTTACAGTTGGAAACTGACCCATTGCTGACAACTCCTGTCAACAATAGGTGCCTTTTAACCAGTGCTGAAAATGGTGTAATAGGGCAGAATTGTTTTCAGCACAGTCTCAGAAAGGATAACTGATGGAAAAACAATTTATGGTACTGGTTCAAGAGAAACCATTGCTGACAGTGGCTGGCAGCTAGGGATCAATCTGATGCAGACAGCTTTTTAGACATAATCTGTAATAAACTGGGGTTTTGTGAAGCTGGCATCCTTTTCTGATTTCTTTTAACAATAAAATGTTTTCAGTAATTAATACAAGATATATTTTGCCCTCATTATGTTCTTGAGGTTTCTTACCTTCTATTGCATTTTAGGCTGCTATACTCATCTTTTTTTTTTGGTGGCATCTGGATTTAATTAATGGACACTGCTTTAACCTAGTGTGTGTTCAGGTTGTGCAGTGAAGGCGATGCAAAATTTGGAATACTGTGATCTCTTACAGCTCCAACGTTAGAAGGATCAGCATTCCCCCTTATTACTGTATAGGAGCTTTGCAGATGGGCTGCTTTATTGCTTTGCTGGTGCCCTAGAGGTTTTATGTTCTCTTACATTTCTTTTAAATTTTAATCACTTTAAAGTTTATACAAAATTGTCCATGAGAATGTGTTACAGAGAATTATAGCAAAAAATTGTATATTTAGTACAATAGTGTCACAAAAGCACTTTCGCTGGGATCTGAAACTCAACACAAATCCTGATGTTTATACAGTGGATGCTATGATTCATATTCTTACATTAATAATGGCCAGTATGTTATATAATATATGCTTTGCTTCTGTCTGCCACATTAAGAGGGGAGGGATATCTCAGTGGTTTGAGCATTGGCCTGCTAAACCCAGGGGTGTGAGTTCAATCCTTGAGGGGGCCATTTAGGGATCTGGGGCAAAAATCAGTACTTGGTCCTACTAGTGAAGGCAGGGGGCTGGACTCCATGACCTTTCATGGTCCCTTCCAGTTCTAGGAGATAGGTATAGGTATATCTCCATATTTTATAATTGTTTGCTTATATTCTTTTATTCTTGATGCTGTGCTTATAGGAAAAAGACATTATCAAGCATATGGTATTTTTATGGCATTTAGTTTAATATTTTACAATAAACACTGAAAGTTAATAGGTAGCTTCAAGTTATCATTAAAAATTATTTTCTTTCCTTCTTCCAAAAATAGATAATATACTTAAAAGAATCACCCGAAGATGTGTACAGGCTCTTATTGGCAGGAAACGCATCTTATCTTCCTTTCAGGTAAATATAAAAATGTTAGAATTCTGTGTGTCATTATCTCTGAACAGTGTTCAGAGGCACCAAGTTTGCATCGCTTGCCTATAGCTGCTGCATATCTCAACATATTTGGCAGTCTCTGATGAAAACAAGGTCAGATAGTGGAGTGACAGGGATATTGCAGGTCAGTACTGAGGTGTGCTGGCAAACCTACAGTATATGAAGAAGCTTACATAACTATTTACTTTCATTAGCTTTTTTCCCCCTTTTGAATTCACACTAAAGAGAGAGATTGGAACAGTTAACGATAATGAATTCTAAATTAATACCATTAGTCACCCAGTCTGGATTCTCTTAACCACATACTAAAATATCTATTTATATAAATACTTTGTGGTGACTGCAATATTTTTGACATCTTTTCTGTCACTTGATGAACAAACTCCCCTAAAATAAATGCTTTATTATGTAGTACTTTTTTGTGTAAAATGAAATTTTTACCAGTGAGGAAACAGCTAAAAATAAATAAAAAGGTTGCTTCATGGTTGCTTCACCTCTGAAGGGATATAATTTTAGGTATTCCAGACTACAGATTTCTTGTTGCCACCCTGTTTTTATCCAGTAGATAAACAAAGTTGATAGGTCCTGACCATGAACAATTTTGTAGAGTTCGCCTAAGAACTAAAACAGTAAGGCTTTCAAAAGTTAGATAAAACTATCCAGCAATCAAACAGGCTTTTATAAAATGCAGGAAGTTAAAGGGAGAACCAAAAAGTTCCAGTTTACTATCTAGACATGTAGATCTATAATGTGATCCGTTCACTCCTGACTCTAAAAGCAAGTGAGCGTTTTTTATCAGAGCAACTCTCTCATGTCTTTCTCCCTTTCATGGGAGCATCAAGATTTTCTATAATACTTTGGTTTTCTGACATGCTCCCTTTCCCTTATCAACAGTAATAGGCCTTTGGGAGCTGTTTTTGCCTGTTTTCAGCATTCCAATAAATGACAGTAATAGGACTCTTCTTGAGGAATAGCTCTCTACCAAACTCTTCTCTCTCTCTCCTCTCCACTCTTTTTTACTGTGGTTTTTACCCTCCCAGCAGATCATGCATTCGTTTCTGGGAGTAACTTTTTAGAGTGCATAGAGTAAATTCAGTGTTTATGAAAGTTGTTTGATAGACTTGGTGACACTGAATAGTGACTTTATATATCCATAAAATACGTCTTACACAGGCAGTGGAACAGTGCAAGGTTCTCCAAGCTTTGTCAATGTGCACTGGGATTGAGAGGCGTTCAGCCTTCATACCTATTGAATCCTCCATGCGTCAGAGACCGTCAAGAAGAGTGGTGATGTCAGTTGTGATTAGTGTTGCAAATAAATTTGTAGAAGAGGCCACCTAATCCTCTTTTTTTTTTTTTTTATTGGTCTTCTCCTCTGGTCACCTAAGAGAGGTTTTACTATAGTTACATAGTGCTACAGATACATATGGTGTCTTAGAAAGACCAGGTCCTTGGTCTGAGGTGTTTCCAATCTAAATTGGATGACAGTGAAAAACAGACTGCGCTGGGGATGAGCACATAGAAAAGAAGCTGTTGCAGTAGACAAATGATAATGTATTATATTTCAAGGGAAGGTGATCATGTTTGTTTTTAGAATTAATTTTAATGTTGTTTTTTTAAATCTCTCTATTCTAATACCTTAGAACATCTGAACAGAGTTTAGTGATGGAAAAATGAGTTAATTCACACCACTGACTTTTATTGTTTATTTATATTGCAGTAGTACCTAGAGGCCTTAATCGGGGTCCCATGGTGCTAGGTACACACATGTGTATGACAAAAATGGACCTTGCCCCAAAAAGCTTATAACCTAAGCTGCAAAGGGATTTGGAGGAATGTGAGGTTGTTTATCATGCCAGAGGGGACCTTCCACAAGGGTAAATGTGGTATGATGAGAAGCATAACATTTGAGACTAAAGAGATCATTTAGGGAGAAAGGAATGAGGAGGACATGAGGCGGAATGAGAGGAGCTGAGTTCTGGCAGCAGCATAGCTGTGTACAGCCTTTGGAATGAAGATTCAGGGTGAAATTCAGGCCCCATTAAAGTAAATGACAAAACTCCCACTGAGCTCTGTGGGACCAGGATTTTGTCTATGATGTTCAAGCCTGATGCAGCTAGGAGGAGGAAGCCACTGAAGAGAATTGTGAGTTGAGATGGTGCTTTAGGGTCCTGTTCTTTTTAGATTATGTCCATACTGACTATTCATTAGCCAGTGAGAGGAATTTCTTTTTGCAATCAGATAATAGTTACTTGTGCTCTTTCATAATAGAGGAATTTATATTAAAGTCTTAGAGAAATTCTCTGTATCCTATTGTCAGTTTCCTGAATGAGTTCCTTTTCTTTCTATTACGTCCCTTTCCCCTTCCTCCCCCCTTCACACTAACTCATTAGAGGAGGGGAGAATGCAGAGGGAGTAGATGCAGCCAGACCTCTGAAATTCTCACTTTTGTCTTTTTTAGTCAGAACATTATAACAGTGTCCCTTGTTACACATTTAAAAAACCCCTAAAGCAGACACTACTTCACTCTGCTGCCTCAAACAGCACAGTTGCTGGTGAGAGTAGTAGGTAATAAATCTGTAGCAACAATGAGGGATAGACATGACCAAAGAGGAGTGGTAAGGTGAAGAGAGACTTTAAATCAGTGACACTCCAAATATGTAATCCCATAGTGCAGCATGAAGTGGACAATTTAAAGTGCTTCTTTCCATGTTGTGGCAGAAATGGAGGAGAGAGGGGAGGAAGTGTTGCATGCCACTATAAATTGCCATTGACAGTACAATTGCTGGCTTTCTAAAATGTTTTAATTTTTAAACCCAACAGTTATTCCACTAAAATATATAATCCTGAAATTCAGAGACTTTTTATACTATAGGGAAAAGTGTTTTTCAACCTTAGTTCAGTTCTAAGTTCGTGGTTTCATCAGTTTCATTGAGTCATTTCTTTGTCAATAACTGACATAGTACCAAGAACATTCTATTCCTACCTTAAGATGGTTTAAGAAGAATGGCAGGAAAAAGAGCTTTAATGGAAACCAGCCTGTTATTTTTAAGCATAGTCCAACTAAATATTTTAAAGCTCTAAATTTAGGAAAATTCTCTTTTAAATATTACTATACCTATTTCTTTAATCTTTTGGTTAGAAAGGTTAAACTGCCATATATGTAACAGACGTAATTTGAGTCTTATCCATCACTTATGCAGTGTTTTTATCAGATTCCAAAAATCTTACAGTACACAAGGAATCACAGTATACAAACTATTTTGTTTAAAAATAAAAATCTTTCAGGAAGTGGTGGTGACCAAATTCACTAAACTTTGCCAAAGTTTTTTATTCCCAACAAAAACTGAAAGTGGCATTTCTGTTGGAAAAAAGGTGGCTAAAATAAACTTAATGTTGGATCGTCTGTGTTTTAACATAAGATACCAGTAAAGCAATCAAATATAAGTTAAAATTTAAATCAATAAACTTCAGGATTGGAAAACAATATTTTAAAGTAACTAATAATCAAATCTTTTTAACACTGGCTCTTGAGAAAATAACATTTTAATTCATTTAGTCTTGGATCTGCATGAGGGAACTCATGCGGTTTTGCTTATGAAACTAGAAATGCTGTCAGCTGTCAAAATTGATTTCACATGTTTGTGTTACAGGGATGCTTCATTTGGTACTTGCAGTTTTCATCTAACATTGCTTGACTGCTTTCATGCAATAAATAAGGTAAGTAAAACTTCAAAAAAAATTGTGATACGTTTGTCAGCTAATTATAATACAGCCAAAATTAGCTCATGAAACTAAGGACCTAATTATTAGACCTTCATTATAGCAATGTGTCTGACTCTGCCTAGTCTATACATCTTGTATAGCAGGGGTCGGCAGCCTTTCAGAAGTAGTGTGCTGAGTCTTCATTTATTCACTCTAATTTAAAGTTTTGTGTGCCAGTAATACATTTTAACGTTTTTAGAAGGTCTCTTTCTATAAGTCTATAATATATAACTAAACTATTGTTGTATGTAAAGTAAATAAGGTTTTTAAAATGTTTAAGAAGCTTCTTTTAAAAATAAATTAAAATGCAGAGCCCCCCAGACTGGGGGCCAGGGCCTGGGCAGTGTGAGTGCCACTGAAAATCAGCTCTCGTGCCGCCTTCGGCACCTGTGCCATAGGTTGCCTCCCCTTGTTGTATAGTAACTGAGCTCCTGTGACTGATATCTAGGGAATCAAATGAGCATGTCTGGGTGGGGTCTGGGACCCTAATATAGAGCAAGTTCTTCCCTGGATCGGAGTTATCTAGGGAAATCATCTTAGCAGTAGCCATGGAGTCAGATGGGCAGAGTTGTTCAGGCCAGTCATTTTACCTCTAATATCCTGATATTAATGTGGAAATTGGTAAGTTGTTGGACCAAACAGCCCTCCATGACTGGTCTTGCAAACAGTCAGCAGGGTAAATATTATAAAGAAGTTGTGTGTAACTTAATGATGACTGTAGGAAGGAGCCTGCATTACTCCGTGGCCTTATTATTCCAACATTTGTTTCTGAGCTTGTAAGGCAAAATAGTTGAATCAGGTAATTGGTTGCCAGGCCCCTTCATTCCTTCTGCACAACTAATTTAGTCATCCAAGGGTTTATTGCAACTCTGAGTATATCTACACTGGGAGGGAGGGGCAGTGAGAAGTAATAGTTGTGGCGATCCTCAGAACCCTGGTCAGCTGACTCAGGCTGATGGTTTAGGGCTAAAAATAGCAGTATAGGTATTCCCGCTCGGGTTCTGAAACCCATCAGAGGGATTTTATTTAGGGCCCAAGATGCAGCCCCAGCAGGAATGTCTGCATTGCTATTTTTAGTTCATAGAGGAAGCCTGGTGAGCCTGAATTAGTTGACTGGGGTTCTGGGACTTGTTGTCATTAATGATTCTGTGGCCTGGTTCTGGTTTTATTTTTAAGTGAAATCAGAAAAGTGGGCTTGCTTATTTATCGTTAATTGTATTGATGTGTATATATAACATGGATACAGGAATGGAGGGGTTTGTTTTGGACCAAGACTGAAAGCAGGGCTGAATTAACCTTTTGTGGGCCCAGCACCAAATATATTTGTGGGCCCCCATGGAGGCAATGGAGCATGTTGCGGGGACGTCAGTCTCCGGAGCAAGGGGCAAAGCAGAGGCAATGGGGCATGGCATGACAGGGATGGCCCCACTCCACCCAGCTCAGTGCAAGGGCACTATTTACAAACCAGCAGTTGCCGGACGCACAGTGACCGGGCCTGCCCTGTACTGACAGCATACCCCTTTCTCTTGGGGCGGGTCCATGATGCGCCACTGCCCCCCACCAACACTGGAACCCCTCCCCCCAATTCCCTGTGGCCAGAGCCCCCCAGGTCTGCCATGCCCAGCACCCCCAACACATATATGCAAAGAACCCTGCACAACACCACCCTTGCCCAACACCCCCTGCCCACAGCCCCACCAAAACTGCCCAGCACCCCCCAGAGAACGCCCACTCCCTAGTGCCTCAGCACACACAGATCTTCCCTGCCACCTCACAGCCCAGCTCCTCACCCCCTGCCTCCCGGCCGCACTTACTGACCCTGCTGGGAGGTGACTGTCTGATGGACTGAGCCAGCAGTGCAGCCAGAGCTGGTCCCAGGGCCAGGAATCACTCCGGCCCCTTGGGAGTGGCACGATCAGCCCGGCCAGGGCCTGCCCCAGCCAGGCTCTCTCAAGACGCACTTGCCTGGAGGGGCCCAGCCAAGCCTCCCATACTGTCATCTGCCCCTCCACCTCTACCTGGCTGAGGCTGGCCAGGCTTCTCCTCCAGTCCCAGGTGGCTCAGCTCCAGTGAGACAGGCAGGGCGCCACAGGTGATGGGAAGCAAAGACTGCCCAGAGCCAGAGGTGCACTGGGTCCAGCCAGGGGGCTGAGAGGAGCTGGCAGGTGGGGCCAGGGGGTGAAGAGGCGCCTTTGGCCTGAGGAGCAAGTGATTTTTGGGGGCCTGGGGAGGTCTCGGGACACAGTGCAAGTGGAGCAGGCTGGAGCCCCTTTTGAGCATGGGCCCGGCTCCATGGAGCCACTGGCTCCATTGTAAACCTGGCACTGCTGAATGCTAAATATTTTCCACAACGCCAGCATTTTCACAAGTGTTAAAATGTTTATGAATTCAATTGAGTTCAGTCCAATTAATGGAGTTAATGTTACTCTGGCACAGTGGTGAAAAATAGATCACAGAATCATAGGACTGAAAGGGACCTTGAGAGTCCAATATAAGGGGTATGCAGACATTTAAAATGGTGATGCATTTTGTCTTTTGATGAAGGTTCTTTTTGTTAAAAATTGTATTGTGGATTTTAGGCTTTGCGATATGGCTTCCTGGATTTCAGTGCTTTTGATGTAAATGAATATGAGCATTATGAGGTAAGTATGTGGCCTGGGGATAAACTCTGAACCGTGATTTAGAAAACCTGGGGTCTATTCCTGTCCTGCTGGGTTACCTGAGGCAAACCATTTCCCCTCTGTGCCTCAGTTACCCCATTTTTAAAATAGGAATAATGATATTGATGTTCTTTGAGATGCTAAAGTGTGTTGAGATCTACTGATGAATTATAAGCACTAGATGGTGGTAGTGTTACTCTTACTATAAATGCACTGTTGCCTTTGTTGCTGTCATTCCATTTCTGCTTTTAAAACAGCTATTACCATACATCTTTATTTAAGGATCTAAGAGAACAAGATAGGTAATTTAAGTTTAAACACAGGGGAGTTAGAAGGCTGCATTTGTGGCTGTAGTCTCAAGAGATGAAAGAGCATAGGAAGTAAAGTGGAGTTAAGGTATCTAGAAAGAGGTAGTTAGTTAAAGATACTTTTTTTCCCACATCTGATTTTTATCCATTGTAGGATGATGGCAAACTTCAGTTCCAACAGCACTTCTCATAGGCGAGATCTGCTCTTGGAGAAGTTAATGAGCAATTCAAGTATAGGTAATCACTAGATCAGTTGGCATTCATTTAAAAGAAACTTACGTGGAAAGTAATAAAGAGATGACAGAAGTGCAGCACCATTATTCCTTTAAAAAAAGTAGTAATTGATCGTGGGAATTCCAACCCCATTAAATTCACCTTAGTTTATGGGAAATTCCTTGTGTGTAACTGTACAGCTAAAGTACTATAACACTTGGATACATGTACTCTCTTAAAGGCAAAGCAGCATGGCATCTATACAGAAAATTCAGGACTTTTTGGAGTTGCATGAAGTATAGTAGATAAAGGTGGAATGAGACAATTTACAAAAGCTTTAAAAAAAATCCAAGTGTGGCTCTATTTGGGGGAACTTAATTGCATCACTTGAAGTTTGTTTTAGAAAGAAAAACGCTGGAGAGGTTGAGAGCGTTTGGCATATTATTGATGAAGCAAAGGGCAGACTGGACATGTGCTTACACTGACAGGGCTTGTATTTGGCTTTGTAATTTTGAAGCAAATATAGCAAGGGTGGGCAAACATTTTGGCCCAAGGTCCACATCTAGGTATGGAAAATGTATAGTGGGCCATGAATGCTCACGAAATTGGAGTTGGGGTGCAGGAGGGAGTGAGGGCTCCAGCTGGGGGTGGAGGCTCTGGGGTGGAACTGGAGATGAGAGGTTTGGGGTGCAGGAGGGTGCTCTGGGCTGGGATCTAAGGGTTCAGAGGGTGGGAGAGGGATCAGGGCTGGGGATTAGGGTGTGGGGGGGCTGAGGGGTGCATGGTCCAGGCTGCACTTACCTCAAGCAGTTCCCGGAAGCAGTGGCATGTCCCCTCTCTGGGTCCTACACGGGGGCATGGCCAGGCGGGTCTGTGCACTGCTGTGTTCACAGGTGCCGCCCTCACAGCTCTCATTGGCCGCAGTTTCTGGCCAATGGGAGCTGTGGGGGCAGCGCGTGGAGGCCCCTGGCTGCCCCTAAACATAGAAGCCAGAGAGGGGACATGCTGCTGCTGCTTCCGGGAGCCATAGCAGGCTTGCGCGGAGCGGCCACCGATCTTGCTCCCCGGCAGGAGTGAGGAAGCCCCAGAGTGCACTCCCCAGCAGGAACTTGAGGGCTGGATTAAATCGGCTGGCGGGCTGGATGTGGCCTGCGGGCTGTAGTTTGCCCACCCCTGAAGTATAGGGATAATGGTAAATCATACATTTTCTCTTGACAGAAAGCAGAAAATGGAGATTTTAACTGGATAATACCAAACAAATTCATTGCTTTCAGTGGACCTCATTCAAGAAGTAAAACTGAAAATGGTATGCTTTGGGGACACAAACCCATATGCTGCTACTGTGTATTTGATTGATTGTTATGAGTAACAGCAACTTTATCATTTTTAAAAAATTGTTCCTCCAATGGTATGTTTTTCTTAGCTTTTTGTGGGTGGGGTGGGGTGAAGGAACACTTGGCGATAATAAAGCCCAAGACTTCCTTTAGCTCTATTTGAATTAGACTGTTTAAAAATTCACTGACTGACAAATTGAATTCTTCTGTTGGACATAACTTTAAAATAAGATATTTTACATGTTTGTTTTTTTCATTTGGATGTGCAATTTTCATGACTAATTCCTTTGTTTCTTCCTGCAGGTTATCCGCACCATGCTCCTGAGGCCTATTTCCCATATTTCAGAAGGCACAAGGTTACTACCATAATACGTCTTAACAGAAAAATGTATGATGCCAAACGATTTGCAGATGCTGGTTTTGAGCATTATGACCTCTTCTTTGCTGATGGAAGCATACCTAGTGATACTATAGTCAAAACATTCTTAAATATTTGTGAAAATGCTGAAGGTGTTATAGCAGTTCATTGCAAAGGTATGTTATGTGCACAGTTTATATTACAAGATGGAGTTGAGAGTTGATAGCAAAGCCTATAGTTAAGTTTACCTGACACTTTGCATCATAAGTCCTTATTTCCAATTGATTATAAGTTAGCCAAACTGCAACCATTTTCGTTCTCTGCTTCAGATGATTTTGTGTGTGTTTTGGCAAATCTTTTCAGCTGCTTATGAGATTAGCAAGCCTATCTTTCCCTGGTGTCAATGTTAACTTCTTTTTCCAACCATCTCTTTGAAGAGCTTTAGCATCTCGGTGCTTTTCAGCAGAAACTATAAATTTGGCAGTGTTAGTCCTAAGTGCCATGGAGATAGCTGCTTTTATTTTCTTTAGTAGCTAGCCAAATCTGGCTAAATTATAAGACTTTTAAAATAATCGTTTGCACAGATTTAATAAAGCTTTTTAGAGGTTTGCTGACAAAATACCTGGACAGTCCATTTGCATTGAACATTCTCTAGCTCTATGGATCTCCTACATAACTTCACTGAGCATGTCCCCAGGCCCTATTCAGCCTTCTACAAGGTAGATGTAGATGCCCAGATGAGACACAGGCACAGCAGAAATCCCTCCTGCCTTCTTTGTCCAAGGAAAGGTGTGCTGGTCTGGGAGCCAGGAGGAGACCTTCTGTTGACTGGAGGTGATAATTTTGTGTCTGTCACAGTGTTCATTATTGAATAAGGCTTACATCCAACCCTACATTAGGAGCACATTCAAAGCACACATATCTAGGCTTGGAAGACTTACATTTTTATTGGTAAATGTTGGTTAACATTGATTTTGCTATACTCACTCAACTATCGAAAAAATATTTCCATCAATTATGATAGAAATTTACAGATGGGCAAAGTAAGAAAAATGCTGCTTGAGAACTTTAGAATTTGATTTAAGGATATTGACTATATTTTGACATATGATATTGACAATTGATGTTTTGGCAGTTATAAAGCTTTAACTTTTTGAATCTCAGTATCTACTGTCATTAAATAATTGTCTGACCCCCACCCCTATAACTTTGTCCAACTGTAAACATTTAAATTGATAAAAATTGAAAAAAATGATTAAGTATTGATTTCAGCCATCAAAATTACGAAAAATAGAAATCTAATTCTGTCAAACCTGACTACATCAGTGCTGCATGATTTGCCTTGTCTGTTAACTTTTAGGTAGAGTTGAAGATATTGGTGTTGATCAGTAAATTGATCACCAAACAGTCTCTCATCCCAGGCAACAGTTGTGATCAGTCCAGGCACTTATGCTGGAGCCAATTTCTCTTTCTTCACACCCTTCTTCTCTCTCCTCCTGCCTTGCAAGTTAAATTGGGAGACAACTATTGACAGGGCATTTTCTGTGAAAGGTTCTCCCTGCCTTTGTTTACTAGAGACTTGGATTTGTTTATCTTTAGGGCATACTGTAAAGCTTATCTCTTTTTTCCCCCCTGAGATCTTGATAAGGGAATGCCTTGGAAGTTATCCAACTTTAAGGCAATTTTTGAGTTCATATACTCTTAGTTGAGCATTTAATATTATGTTCATATGCAAATTTTATTGGTATATTAAAAGTATTTTATGATGCATAGTGCTGTAGACAACTGTCTTTATAATTTGTTCCTGTACATAAAAAGCAGCTGACTTTTTGAAAGGCTTGATTACAAAAGCATATTTGTGATTTACTGAAAAGTCACTTTCTAAACCTAAACTGTGTAATACTTTTATTCAAACAATAAGTTACATTACAAATATTGGACATAATTTTTTAAAACCTTGCTCGCCATGTAAGTTTGGCTAGCGATAGATTTAATAAGATGGGCAATTAAATATTTGTCAATCATAGAAGCAGCAACACAAGTGATTTAGTTTTAGTTCTTAAGAGTTTAGTTAAAACTAAACTCCATGTAAAAATATGTATATAAAAAGAAGCCTCTCTTGTATCTTACACAGCTGGTCTTGGCCGAACTGGCACACTTATAGCCTGTTATATTATGAAGCATTATAGGATGACAGCTGCTGAAACCATTGCTTGGATTAGAATAAATAGACCTGGCTCAGTAATTGGACCACAGCAACACTTCCTTGTAGAGTAAGTAGACTGTTCCTATGTTATAATTAATAATTTGAAAGACTAATTAAAAATTGTATTTTAATAGAAAAATTAGACATTAGTTCCTTTAGAAACAAAGCACGCAACGCTGCTAATTTCTGGAAAGTTATAACATCATTATCTTTTACATTCCATAATAGGAAACAGACAGAACTTTGGAGAGAAGGAGATATTTTCCGTGCAAAGTTAAAGGAAAATCGCAAAATTGCTGTTACAAAAATCCTCACAGGAGTAGATGATATTTCAATTAATGATGCAAAAAACCGGAAAGCCAACAGAAAAGACACTGAACTGGTAATCGTCCGACTGTTCTGCTGTTGTAAAAGTTTTAACTGCTGTTGAGGACCTCTTAGGACGTGGACAAAGCTATGGGTACAATAAAGCTCAAGATGTCAGATTCTTTTTGTATGTTTTGCTATGTTCCTTTTCATACTAAAAGATTTGGGGGCAAAAAGGTCTGGACAGCAAGTGTGAAAGATGGAAGTGCACTCTGCCATTGAAATAAGAGCATCGTTGTTGTATTTTAAACTTTTTCATTCACTAGGTAAATATTAAAACAGACACAAATCAAGGTTTTGAAGTTTGCAAACGGAAGTTTGCAATCCTTGATCTATTTCAAATGTGCTTTTTTTTTTTTTTTTTAAATTGTTGAAATGCCTTTTCCTACCATGACAGCTGACTTCTGTAACACTGTCTGATACCTTTGTTTAGTCACTGGCATCCAGTGGAAAAGGAGATGTGGTGGTTTTTAAAAGCCAACTATAGGAAAAGAGATGTGAATGCCAAGAAGGAATAGAAACCAAGATGATACTATATTTATGCAGCACTATTGAAAATACTTCCAGTATTTCGAATTCAGGTGGTATACTGAATGAATAGCTCATGAGTTTAATGCTTTTCACATTTAAATGCAGTAAGTATGAGTTAGGGAAGATATAATTGTATTTTTATACAAGTAAATGTGCTTTAATTTACACCTGCAAATTTTGTTCTTGAAGAAGTTAGTGTGTGTGTACATTATAATTTTTAAAATAAAACTATGATATTAATGGGTAAAACTTAAAATCCTTGTCTTATCATTTGTTTACTTATCCAGTACAGTGATGAAGATGATGCAAACTGTGTAACACAAGGTGATAAGCTTCGTGCCCTGAAGAGTAAAAGGCAGGCAAAGGCTGCAGCCACAGTTCCTCTAACGTAAGTCAACTTTTTGTGTATATAAATACCAAAAGAGAGAGGGGGAAGTGTCTTCCATTTTGCCCATTCTGAAGGTTCATTGGAAAGGCTATGCTCACATTGATTAAAGGAAGCATGGATTCACTAATTCACTGTAGGCTTAGTGACTGGTTGGTTGTTTTTGTTTTGATTTTTTGGCTAAACAATAGTATTCAACTTTTCTCCTTCTCTTGTCTGTCTCCTCTGTCACCAGAATGACCCACTGCCAGTATATGCTACATGTGCCTACTAGCCTGGTTGTGTATCTGCATATTCTTGACAGCTCAGTCTATTAGAACACACACATTTCTTTGAATTCAGTATTATGGTATTTAAAAGAATTAGAGGTCATTCTCTCTAAGGCGTAGTGTTTGATCAACTGACTCAATTTGTGTAGTTAATTTATTAAAATAAGTATAAAATAAATATTAGAAGATGAAACTATTTCTTTTTAAAATGTGTTTTACTTCCAACTCCTATTGTTTTCATCTATCTGGAAGAAGGTCCTTCTCTAGATGCTGCTAGTTTTATAAGAACTGCTGGTAGTTTCATGTAAGCAGTTCTGCCTAGGCAAGGAGTAGTAAAACTTCAAGAGAACTCTCACTGGATAAGTTCAAAAGGGGGATGTGTGTACCTATGATGATCCCAAGACACTGCTTACAGACCAGGAAGAGAGCATTGCCCAGGGGCTATTTATCAGTTATCTCTGGTAGACAATGCAACATCAGCTACAAGGGAAGCGACATATCTACCTTTGACCTTAGCATCTGTTGCTGACAGTTGCAGGATAGATCAGTTTCCTGGTGCCTTCACATATAGTAAAAGAGAAATACAAGAGCCTCTGCAGAAGCAGGGGAACTCTTTGCTCCTTTATCAAAATTAGAGAGAAGATGGCCAGGACTGTTACTATCTACTTCATCATTACCTGTTAGATTTCACAGCCACCATGCCTCCTGAACTGAAGAATAAAGGAAACTTAGGCTCTACCCTGGTTGTCTTTGCACCTAGGAGCTACATTCTGAGACCCATAGCCAGCTGCCTTTTTTTTTTTTTTTTTAACTTGGCCTTCCTTTCTTCTGTTTCATATCACCGTGCTGTGGCTGGACTGACAGAAAAATGGTACAAGTTCTATAGAAGAAAAACAACATTGTGATCCTTTTCTGAATCAGGAGAGCAGAGAGCCAAATAGCAGTAAAAACTATACAGTAATCTAACAGTAAAGGAATATATCTTTAAAACACCCAAACTACTCTGTTTTATCAGTGTCCTAAGTGTATTTTCCATTACATTATCATGGACAGCTAATTCTGTATACCAAATAAATATTGCTTTGGTGCATAGATAATGTAGTGATAAGTATCTTTATAAATGCATAAAAATATAAATATTTTAACTTAAGTGCCCTAGGAAACTAGGTAAATAAAGGATTTTATACAATGAAAATACATCGTAAGCTAACTATAGAATATGTTGTGAATAAAGAAGAAAATACAAACTACAAAATGTTGCAAAATTAGGTCTACAGCCAGAATCTTCTGATATAGTTACCTTAAACACAGCCTGCGCCTGGCTCCTTCACACTCCAGTTGCAAGAAAACCACTTTTCTAAAGTCAAATAATCTAATAAATAAGCATTATCCCTCTGTCACATAACAAACTGCATCTGCAGAATCACCATTGGAATGAGTATTCATTGTATGATACAGAACACATTCATAACCATCATATTGATGCATTAAATGTGTTTTTTTCTTTGCTGGTTTATAGGCGGTTCTAGTCAATAAGCGTGTATAAGGAAATTTTTCATAACATGACTTTTAATCAAAGATAACTTACTAGGTTGCCTTTTCATAAGATTAACATAAATGAGCTAAAGCTAATAGTGTCCTTATTTACTGTGCTTTGTGGTTAGAAGGAAAAAAAATTCTCTTAAATCCTTTCTTCTGGGGAGTTTGACTTCTCCCTTTCCAATGCCCGACATCATGTGTGTTGGCAGTACATACTGAAATAATTTGCATCGAGGAGCTAAATGATATGTAATCAGTTTTGTCACTCCCAAAATAACAATACTACAAAAATATTCTCTTGCTGTCCTAATCAAACAGGGTATCCTTCCAGGTTGAATAGCTGTTAGACTTCTTTTAAGTTCAGATTCTCCAACACATAATTAAGTCTCATCATTGGAACAGCAAGGTTATTAATAGGAAGAAAGCAGAATGAGATTTGTATTTCCTTAGTGTAAGACTATCTCAGAGAACAAAACACTTTGTTTACAAAAAGGTAGAATATGCGGGGAGAGGAATTAAAAGCTAGTTCTGGTGTTTTCTTGTTAAGGCACAAGGGATTTGTATGTAATGCTCATTTAGAGTTTATCAAAGTTACTTGCATAAATCCTCTATGCCTTGATGAATGTATCCTTTGTATGTGTGTCATACTTAGAAATATGTTGTACCTGAGGTAACGACCTACTGAATAGTAGTTGTAATTTTGAATGTATAAAGGCAATTGGCCCTCACCATCTGGGTATCTTGTATAATTCTGTTTGCTCTTTTAGTAGATGGTTATGGCTTTGATGCTTTGGTATTACAACAACATACAGCTGTGAAGCAGTAGTAGTGAATCCAGTGGCTCACTGAGACTGTTTAGTTTGACCAGCCTGTATTGCTAATATGGTTGAAGAGAGGGCAACAAATGTTTGTTGTTGTATTAAGCTATTTCAGAATTTGTTTCTCTCTAAGATAGTGCAGTAGACTTTCCTTGGAATTGAAAGCCGTTATGGGGTTATTTCAGGTTCTCAGAAAACCTAGTTCAAGTTGGACCCAAGTAACACATGGATAAAACTTTCCACATGAAATGGTTGCATGACTGTTGTAATAGCAGAAAGGGAGAAAATGCTTGGCCCAATTTAAAGGATGATTTGCTTTTTTAAAACTTGTAATTGGCTAAAGTGCACCAATAGCATTCCCGTTTGAATTTTTGTTCATCTTTTCCTCCCCCTCCCAACCCTTTCTAGATGGCTCCTAGCTATGCTGGTCTCTACACTGTGTAGCATTGTCATCTGGTGGATTGTTTGTGGCTCCCTTCTTCCCAGCCTGCTATTCAGTCTAGATGGTTTAAGAACATAGTAACCTCAGGACCCCCTGAGAAAGAGCCACTGTGTAAGTGTCCCATTCCATTTCTCTACAATAGTTCACTTTTTCTGTCCAATATATTTCATAACTGCATGCTTGCTTTTTGGCTTTGTTGCAAGGGTAAATTTCATTGTTCTACCTTTTTCTAAGAAAAGATTTCTTGAGTGATTTAAAATAAAGTAATTGTGTGGCTGGCTTGCAATATCTCTTTGAAAGATGGAGAGCAATTACAAGTAGGATAGTTCATAGTTCTGAAGTTTTTTCTTTTCTGCATGCTACTGCAAATATTCTGAAATATAATTTTAAAAACAAATTACATTGTTTAAAGTGTGCTTTTTGTCCTTTGCCTATCACATATGCATCTGGAGAGGTTTAGGTCTCATTTTAGTTTGGATTTCTTGAACTGGCTGTGAAATTGCTTAGTTTCCCCACAGATGAGTTTGCCCGTGTTAACTGCTTTAATACCTGGAGTCGGGATTTTCAGTTTCTGGCAATAGATCTGGTTTTGCTAATGGACTACATTGTGTGTACAACAGGAAACAGAGTAAAACATGACAAAAATATTTTCTAAAATCTGTCTGCCATGGGTGTAAGCCTGCAGTATTTAGTCCAGCTATGCATAATTACAAATTTAGCCCTTTTGTATGATTGAAAAAAATCATTGAATGAAATTTTGTGGTGGTGATCCTCTCTGTCACTCAGATTGCAGTAGTCATTTTGGTTTCTGCATTTTCATGCCTTTGACTACCTCTTTTGTCAGAATGATCACAGTAATAAATAGCTCTTGCCAAAGAAACGTAGTTTTCACTTTGAATTTATGATTTTTTTATGTTTTTTTTTCCTACCCCTAAAAAGACCCGCAAAATCTCAAACTTTTGGATAAGTAAGGTGTATGCACCAGAGAAATTTGCCTGATAAACCCACTGCACATTCCTCTCCTTTTGTGTAAGTCTTGTCACTATGGAGTTTGCTAGTGCAGAGAACTCTGATCCAGCAAGAATAATTACTCTGGTAGCACACTAGAAACTTCAGTTGCTGCTAGAAAAAGTGGGTCCAAAATGTAATATCCTAGAGTGGTAAGCATAGTTTAAAGCAGTCTTCTAGGCTTTCATGTTAAACATGAAAGCTAAGCCTTTCAGTATGCTGCTACTTTGACCTCATGACAGCACCCACAAAAGTAAGAATCTGCTCTAAAGTTAAGGAAGAAAAATGCCCAAACAATAATCAGAGTCCTTGGAGTGCAGGCAATTCTTGATCAGGTGGCACACTCCTATAACTGGAAACCGTATGATCAAAAAAGAAAGATTTATCTTTTATTAAGGAAGAAAATTCAGACTAAATGTCCATCCACTGAATGAAGAAAATGGTGCCATGCTACTGGTAAAACCCAATTGTCATATTTAATCGTAGGTAGCTAAGATCTTTAGTAGTCTACAAAGGCGACTTAGGCAGAGAATAGGCACCCGTTTAGGCACCTAAATAATATACCTAATTTTCAAAGGTTCTGAATTGAGATTAGTAGGAGGTACTAGGTTCTCTCAGTACTTTTGAAAACAAGTCTTTTACTGCCTAAGTATAGATTTAAAAACTGGACTTTAGGCACCCATTCTTTTAAAACCTTGGTCTTCATTTTCCTATAGCGTATAAGAAATCTCTACAAACTCTAGATAGTCCAGAGGAGAGATGCTCCTGTATATCTCTTCCCAGTGAAGCTTAAAATTAAAATGTTTTCTTACCTTTGCTGATTTCCTGCCTTCATTTCATGTACATAAGAGCGGCTGTACTGGGTCAGACCAAAAGTCCGTCCATCCCAGTATCCTGTCTTCCAACAGTGACCAGTGCTAGGTGCTTCAGAGGGAGTGAACAGAACAGGTAATCATCAAGTGATCTATCCCCTGTCGCCCATTCCCACATTAGTTACTAGCATTTTAGAGGATTTTTAAAGCACTGACATACTAGTTGATAAAAAAAAAAATATGAAGTTTGGACCTACCAGCCTTGCTGCTGTTGCATTTATGTCCGGTTTAACAATTCTTGGCTTGTTAAGGTGCTGTGTACTTGCTGGAACAGAAGCAGTGTCTTTGAGTAATGAAGGTACTTCTGTTTAATATAGGGTACCTTTTGAAAACATGAAGTTCTGGGCAATGGAACAACAAAGTGAAGGTTCCATTACAGATTAATTATAAATGGAAACTTTTTGCACTACAGTACAACTGCTGCTCAAATACAGTGTCCAGAAGTCTAGAAGGATGTTGATAAATTGGTGATGACTTAGAGAAGAGTCTTGAGAATGATTAAATTATTGGAACTCATGTCTTGTAGTGATAAGCTTACAGAACTCAATCTGTTCATCTTATCAAGAGGAGGTTAAGGGATGATTTGTTCACAGTATTTAAGTATCTACATGGGGAACATGTATTATTTGATAATAGGGGCACTCTTCAATGTAGCAGACAAAAGTGTAACAAGAACCAGTGGTTGGAAGAGTTAAAGCTAGACAAATTCAGACTAGAAATAAGATGCAAACTTTTAAGTAAGAATAATTAACCATTGGACCAACTTATCCAGGGATGTGGGGGTTCTCCAACACTGGCAATTTTCAGATCAAGATTGGATGTTTTTCTAGAAGATATGCTCTAGTTCAGCCAGAGCTATTGAACTTGAAGCAGGAGCTGATACCGAGATGTCCTGTGTTACATAAGAGGTCAGACTAAATGTTCAGAAAGGTCCCTTCTGGCTTTAAAATCTATGAATGTGTGAAATAATGGATGTGTGTGTAATTGATAGAATTGTACCATTTCCTGTAGTTAAGCCTTAGACCTAGAAGCAGGATTAAATTTCTTATGGACAGTCATCCTAACTTCATAGTGTCATGGAAGAGCATACGTCCTTCAGATAAAATTCACAACCAACAGATGATCAAAATTGCTAACACATTTGCTTTAATGCTTTTTTGTATATTTGCAGATCTGTATTAACTGCACAAAACATAAAGTAAGTGTTAAGGTTACACAATTGAAATATAAAACCAGGAAAAGCAAAAAGTAAGATTCCTATAGTGATGTTAATTTGGCCACGTTATGGATATTTAGTAATATGTTACATTTAAGGTTCCTATCAAATTCACAGCCATGAAAAATGTGTCATGGACTGTGAAATCTGGTCTCCTGCTGTGAAATTTGGTCTTTCATGTACTTTTACCCTATAATACACAGATTTCATGAGGGAGACTAGCATTTCTCAAATTGATGGTCCTGGCCCAAAAGGGAGTTGTGGGGGGTGTGTGGGGGGTGTTGCAAGGTTATTTTAGGGGGTCGTGGTATTGGCACCCTTACTTCTGCATTGCCTTCAGAGTTGAGTGGCCGTAGAGCAGCGGCTGTTGGCTGAATGCCCAGCTCTGAAGGTGGTGCCCTGCCAGCAGCAGCGCAGAAGTACAGATCTCCACACCATACCATTGCACCCTTACTTTTGCACTGTTGCCTTCAGAGCTGGGTGGCCGGAGAGTAGCAGATGTTGACTGAAGTCTCAGCTCTCCAGGCAGCAGCACAGATGTAAAAGTGGCAATACCATATCATGCCAGCCTTCCTTCTGCACTGTTGCTGGAGACAGGTCTGCCTTGAGAGCTGGGCTCTCAGCTAGCAGCCACCGCTCTTCATCTGCCCAGCACTACTGCCTTTAGTAGCAGCGCAGAAGTAAGGGCAGCAATACCACAATCTCCCCTACAATAACCTGGCAACCCCCCTGCAACTCTTCTTTGGGTCAGGATTCCTACAATTACAACATGGTGAAATTTCAGATTTAAATAGCTGAAATAATAAAATTTACAATTTTTAAAATCCTTTGACTGTCAAATCAGCCAAAGTGGACCATGAATTTGGTAGGGACCTAGTTATATTCCTGCTTTCCTAGCTAAATGTGTACCTGAATTTCTCTGTTTTACATTGTCAAGGCCATAAAGTATAAAGAATGTACAATGTGGCAGAGGGAATGTGGGAACATTTACTTAGCTTCCTTAACTTAGCAACCTTGATGTTGCATTAGCCACCAAGTTTTTCTACTTACAGACTGACATTTCTGGAGATGTTCTAATTTTATTTTTATGTGTGATGGAAAAGAGGAGACTAAGGGGGGGATATGATAGAGGTATATAAAATCATGAATGATGTGGAGAAAGTGAATAAGGAAAAGTTGTTTACTTGTTCCCTTAATATAAGAACTAGGGGCTGCCAAATGAAATTAATAGGCAGGAGGTTTAAAACAAATAAAAGTTCTTCTTCATGCAGCGCACAGTCAACCTGTGGCACTCCTTGCCTGAGGAGGTTGTGAAGGCTAGGACTATAACAAGGTTTAAAAGAGAACTAGACAAATTCATGATGGTTAAGTTCATTAATGACTATTAGCCAGGATGGGTACGGAATGGTGTCCTTAGCCTGTTTGTCAGAGGGTGGAGATGGATGGCAGGAGAAAGATCACCTGTTAGGTTCACTCCCTCTGGAGCACCTGGCATTGGCCACTGTCGGCAGACAGAATACTGGTCTGGATGGAACTTTGGTCTGACCCAGTATGGCCATTCTTATGTTCTTATGGGGAGATTGCTTATGCTGCTTCAATGTTAATATTTAAGCCCTGCTAAGACTAAAACAGGTTTCTCTCACTATTTCCTTTCTGTCCACACAAGCAAGCATAAACCATATTGTAACATGACTTGGCCATAGACATATTTAAGAGTGATTATTTTTTTAGGGTAGGCAGGGTCTCTTGTTCCAGTTAGGCTTTGAAGCGTTAAGTTTGGTGGAGAGGGAATGCTAGCATTCATTGCTGTTAGTATTGTTTGCTTGGAGACAACTTTCTTGCCAAACTGAATTAACAAAGTGGCAGCAGATCGGTTCACATTCTAACGATTGTTCCACAGCAGTGAAAAGACAGCATTTATTTTTAATATGAAAGCTTAGAATTTACATAATATTTGATAATGCAATATAGATTGCAAAGAGACTTTACATTTTTGGAATCTGGAGGTTTTTTTTACTCCAGAACTGTCTGGGCCATTTTCTTCCATTACTTTGTGTATGGTTATGAGTTGTTGTGAATGTTTGCTTTATTATTAATAGAGTAGTCTGTGTTAATTTCATTCCTCTTCTTTGTATAATTCTGTTGGGAAAGTGTCTGTGTTCAACTTGGTGCGGTCTCCAGGTACCTGTGGTGTAAATCCTGTCTGATTCCTAAATCAAAGTTTAGAGATAAAGTATCTGCCTTGGAATTTTTTTTTTTAACTGTATGTCAGTGCTAAGATGTTGCTAACTGACCAGCATTTCTGGTGTCTGCACAAGGGTCAGTCCCTGAGGCAGTGTATAGGTTGTGTGGCTTTCACTTCCCACTACACCCAAAGATCCAGAAAAGAGAGGATGCTGAAGAATCCATCATCTGCCATCGATGGAGAAGGCTATGGGGCAAATATTCCTGCATCCGCAGAGGAGCCATTCTGAGCATGGAACTCAGTGAGATCTGGCGGTGGCTCCAAAGTAGGGGCAGACTGGATCTTTGACCTAACAACCCCCAAGAAAACAAAGGGTAATGAGCTGGAGGCTCATCTCCTTTTTTGACACTTAAGAGTTTTTCTTGTTCACTGTGACATTTCCTTTCAGTCCTATTCACAGAAGTCTTGCAGCGAGGATTCTGGGGCCAAGTGTACAAGAGAGTCATCTCTACCAAATAATTCTTTGGATCAGAGGGACTAATCAGAGCCAAGGGAGGTCTGGGTAATGTCTGGGTACTGTGTACTTCTGTTTCATTGATGTCTATATAGGTGTTAGCTGCTCTGTTACAATTAAGTGCTGAGATTGTGCAAGGGGATAAGTCTTTTGACAATTGGTAGCCATTCCTCTTCTTTCTCTATCATATGCTTCGGCAGGGGGCCATCCCCAGTAATACCTCTTGAGGTTTCTGTGATTGTGGGTTCTGATGCCTTAGTTCTGAGACCCTCCAGAGTAAACTTTATTACCATGTGGAATGGAGTCTGAGATCCATTCTGGGGTTCCTTGGTACAATAAGGCTGTCTCCAGCCTTTTTCAGTTCTTCTATCTGGAGAGGTAACATTTACCGTTGCAGCAGTAGGTCTGTTGTTCATCTGCTGAGCCTTTACATTGCACTGGATCAGCATTCTTTTCCTCTTTGTAATCTATCTTCTTTAGGCTCTTCATCCTCTTATCGAACTGCATCTCCATCTAGAGAGAGAGCTTTTAGCAGTGCTAGAAAACATCAAGCTTTAGCCTCTTCGGGCTAACCTCATCCAGACCCATCACAAAGCCTGGCTGGCTCCTTCCACACTGCAGAAGTCGGGCTTCAACTGCAGTTACCTGACTTCTCTGGCGATGAGTCCATGTCTCTGGAGCAGCCTTCTCCCTGTTTTTCTCCAGAAGAAAGTGGGGTCTTTCTGTATAACTCTTGGAAACTATTAAAGTTCCTGCTAATATCCTGTGGTCAGCAGACCATTTTAAACACAGAGTTCTCCATGTTAAAAGAAAAAATCCTGCTGTTTTTGATATTCCAGAAACTCATTACCGGGGATTATGGCCTTATTAATCAGGAATGGGTAGAGCTGGTGAGAGACTTTGACTCCTGAGTCAATATAGTGAACTTCAAACTGGCCCTTCCAGCTTTATCTGGTTCCTCTTCATGGTTTTAACTAGGGCCCTAGCAAATTCACAGTTCACTTTGGTCAATTTCATGGCCAGAGGGTCTTAAAATTGGTCAATTTCACTATTTCAGATGTTCACACTTGACATTTCATGGTGTAACTGTGGGTGTCCTGATCCAAAAGGGGATTGTGGGGGAGTCCCAAAACCGTTGTAGGGGGATTGCAGCATTGCCATGCTCACTCTTGTGCCCAGCTCTGAAGATAGCAGCTGCGGAGTTTCCTGCAGCTGAAGGAGGCTCCCAGAGGTGGAGGTAGGTCCGATCTCCCCAGCACTGGTGAGAGTGCCCCAACCGTGGGCACCTAGCTGCTAATTAGTGTCAGTGGTGGATTAAGGCATGGGCCCATGGGGCCTGTACCCAGAGGCCATGAACAATTTGAAAAATGGGTGCCTCAGCCCTGGCAGGAGCCACAGCAGGAGACACGGGGGCTGAAGCCCCAAGACTGGGCAGGAGCCGGGGTGGGGGCAGAAGTCCTGAGCCTGGGAGGCCTCGAGCCTGGGCAGGAGCCATGGGGGAAGCAGCCCTGAGCCTGGGAAACCTATGCTCCATTTGGTGGCTACTTAGCCTGTTTCTTTCAGGTGCAACATCAGATCATGTCGGACAGATGGTTCTAGAGATCATTACCACCGGTGGATCTCAAATATCTTCATCCTCTGATCAAGATTGAGAGAGGTCACCCTGGCCTCTATAATCCTCTCTCTAAACAAAGACAACTGATTTGCAACTCTATATTTGAAGAAGGCCTATTTTTACATAGACATTCACCCAGCACACAGGAGGTTGCTTCACTTTATGGTGAGCCTAGACCACTACTAGTACAGAAAGCTTTCCTTCCGTCTCTTGATCGGTCAAGGGTTTTCTTGAAGATGCTATCCATGGTGGTAGCATACCAGCATCTCCAGGGCACCCCAGTATTTCCCTCCCTAAACAACTGGCTGCTCATAAGTCAGTCATACTGGGAAAGAGGTACAGTTGGTGGCTCTATCACTGCTCAGCTTCCTTCAATCCTTATAGCTCGAAGGAAACCTAGAAATGTCCACTTTAGTTTCTGTGCAAACTATAGACTTTTTTACTAGAACAGCTTTTGGATTTTATAACAGCCAAAGTATACTTACCCAGGACGGATTGCAAGCTCTAATGGACCTCATCTCCCAGCTTTGACTGAGCCCTGGGAGATCAGAGGCCATATGGTCCTTCATATGGACTCCTTCTCTGAAATCATCAGGTGTAGTTGCAAACAGTTTATGCTCTTGAGTAGAGACAAGCTGGGCAAGCGAGTGTAAGTTCCACACAGTGTTTTCAAGATCTTCGACTTGGTGGGAAAAGAGAAGCTGTGGGCATAATGGTTACCTTTGTTCCCCCTGCACCCATGAAAAAACTAATTGCATATGCCTCCCTATCAGGCTAGGGAGCACATCTGGATGAACAGGTGGCTCAAGGTTCTTGGACTTGGCAAGATTCAAGCTTCACGTCTCCTCCAACTGCAAGCAGTACTCAAATCCTACAGAAGGCTTTTGCCTTTCATCCATGCCCTACATATTCAGTATGTTGAGCAGTATGACTACAGTATAGTACATGAACACAGGGCTGCCCAGAGGATTCAGAGGATCTGGGGCAAAGCAATTCTGGGGGCCCCTTCCATTAAAAAAAAGTTGCAATACTATAGAATACTATATTCTTCTGGGGGGGCCTGGGGCAAATTGCCCCACTTGCCCCCCACCCCGGCAGCTCTGCATGAACAAACATGAAGCAGAGCAGACCACCACTCTTTGCATGAAGATGATCAGTCTCTGGAATTGGTTTATCTGACATCAGATCACTCTCTTGGGCAGTGCACTTTCCAGGAGTAATGAACACTTTGGCAGACAGCCTCAGCAGGCAGTTCCACAGACCAGGATTGAAAACTTCACAGCTCAGTGATACGGAGCATTTTCTAACAGTGGGGATTCCTGTTGTGGGATGTCTTTTTTGTGCCAGGAAAACTAGAAATGCCTAGTCTAGTGTTCCCAGGTAGCTCAGGGGTACAATTCCTGAGAAGAGGCATTCCTAGTAAAATGGTCAGCACCACTAATGGATGCTTTGCCAGCCATTCCCCTCTTACCTCAAGCCTGAGGAAAATCAAGCAGGAAAAAAGCATTGGCCAATCCTAGTGGTTGAGACAATTTTGGTTCACCGGCTTCCTTCAGATCGCTTCCTGTCTATCTCTGAACCAGCTGACTTAGGAGAAGGGCAAGACCATTCATCCAAACCCAGCATCGCTCAGTCTAAGCCTGGTATTTGGATGGATGATGAGCTTAGAGAGGTCAGGTTCAGAGGCAGAACAATCCATTCTCAATAATAGCAGGAAAGTGTCTATGATGAAATGGAAGAAATTTTCTATCTGATGTCTGCATCCTCAGATACGTCCAAAGGGCTCAGATCCCTACCATTCTGGACTAGTTCCTTTTATGTTAAAAATGTCTGATTTATCACTCAGCTCACTGAAAGTGCATTTGGCAATGATTAAGGCCTTCCATTCTGTAGTGGAAAACTGTTTTGGTCTTTATCCATTGTGAGGTTTTCAAACAGCCTTGATAGAACCTTTCCTCCCAGTACTGAAACCTATACCGATTTGAGTCTTCGGTCTCTCATTGTCAGCACTCATTACTCCTCCTTTTGAACCTGTAGTTTCCTGCTCCCTTCATTTGTCTTTTGAAGGTGGCCTTTCTGACCACAGTCACCTCTGTCAGAAGAGTAAGTGACTTTGGATTCCTTATGGGAGACTCTCCCTACATGGTCTTCCAGAAGTATAAGATTTCTTTGATGTTACACCCCACGTTCGTTCCAAAGGTTTCCTCCAAATTTCACTTTAAATTAGGTCATATATCTACCTGTTTTCTACCCAAAACCTCACACCACCAGAAAACAGAGGAAGCTCCATTCTTTGGATGTCTTTTGAGCCTTGGTGTTGTATCTGCAAGACAAAACCCTTCAGGAAATGTCTGACTCTGTTTACTTTACTGAATGGATGAAAGGGGAAGTAATTTCCTCACAGACACTTTACAAATGGATTTCAGGTTTCATCCTGCTTTGCTATGAGCTAATGGTGACACCTCCTCCACAAAGTGAGAGAGCCCACTTGACCAGAACCCAGGCTGTCTTAGTAGCTTTTCTTCAGGATATCTCCTTTCTGTAGAGCAGCAACATGTGATTGTGTGTGTATCTTTTTGCTAGACATTATGCCCTGGTACAAGCTTTTTCAACAGATGTGTCCTGCAATCTGTAGTACATTGCGGTCCTCACACCGTTGTCCTCAATGAGTAGTACTCTTGAGTCCTCTCATGTGACATATTCATAGGGACCATCACTCGAAGAAATTCATGTTACTTACCTTACAGTTACTGGAGTTATTTAAGATGTGTGTGGTCCCTATATGTATTCCACTACCTGTTCTCCTTCCCCTCTACTTCAGATCCTTTCCTAAAGTGATTTCTGGTGGTATGGGAGCTGGAGAAGCAGCCTGTCCACGCTGAGCCCTTATGCCTTATGTTCAGAGTGTGCAGACACAGATCAGTGGACACTACTAAAGAAAAATCTTCTGGTCTCAGGCACATCAAATGCCTGTGCACCTCACGTGGACTACACATAGGGACCACACATCTCAAAGAACAAGTTATTGTAAAGTATCAGAGGGGTAGCCGTGTTAGTATGGATTTGTAAAAGCAGCAAAGAATCCTGTGGCACCTTATAGACTAACAGACGTATTGGAGCATAAGCTTTCGTGGGTGAATACTGAAGTGGGTATTCATCCATGAAAGCTTATGCTCCAATACATCTGTTAGTCTATAAAGTGCCACAGGACCTTTTGTAAGGTAAAGTAACCAGAATGTGTGGCACGCATAACAATGAACTATTTCACTTCATGGACAAATTAGACTTATAATAGTTTCAGAATCTAGTTGGTTCTGTGAGGGCAGAGTTCAAATTGAGTGGGAAATGCCTTGCTAAAATGATTTAATTGATGTCATGAGAGGAGGGTCCCTCCTACCCTTCTGTTATATAATAATTATTAACTGAGTATCCAAAACTGTGGCAGGTGCCATATGGAGTAATTTAAAAAAAAACAAACTCTCCCATAGTGTAAGCAGAAACATGGTGGGATGTGGCAAGGCAAAACGAAAGAGATAGGGAAAATGGGGGATGGCAAAGGGTACAAGTGACTTGATTTTTAAAGAGTGTTTTGTGCCTGTTGCTGCCAGTGTCTACTGGGAGATGCCGGGTGGTCAGCATTTTTGAAAAGCATGCTACAAGTGTGGTGTGGTCACTCCCTGTTTTCTAACAGCAAAACACCAGCATTGTCAACTAAAAACTGAACCCGGGTCAACTGTAACAAAGCTTTTTACAGACTGTGTGTTCCAAATGACCATGTTATGGGTTGGAGATTTAGACTCTGATCTTCAGGAGCTGTTGAGAGTTGTGATTCCTTTTGCATCAGCCGAGATGTCATTTGTGGGAAAATAACATTTGCTTCTCTATTAGGCTCTTCATGTTGCTCGCTCTTTCAGTACAAAGCACTTAAAATATCAGCTTTTTGTTCACTTCATTTCTGCCTTCTCCCCTTCTTCCTAAAAAGGTAATAATGCTAAAAGAAAAGCGCCTTGACAATCTTATTGAATGTAAAATAAGTAAAGTAAAAATAAACTAGTAATACTGCAAGAATTAACTTATTAACAAGGCATTACCAAGAGGAAATTGTATACCTCAGTCTGCAAAGAACCCTTTTTCAAGAATTATTTGTGGAGAGCCATATGACACACATACCAATATATCTGTTCTTTGTGCTACAGTATTATATCCTCTTATCAGTTTTTTTTCTGGTAAACTTTCAGGTTATATAATTTTCTTTTTCCGACTCTTTTCAGAGTAATTCTACAGTCCAGTGTTCAGAAAAGTAAAACGTCTGAACCTAGCATTTCTGGCAGTGCAGACATTAATAAAAGAACTACCAGGTCTGCTGCAAGAAAAAGCAGTTTAAAAAGGTGAGAGTTACTCTTTTGAGCTGGCATGTCCATAGCTGGTGATGGACTTTGTCTGAGGGAATATTAGCCTCCTAGTGACAAGGAATTAATTAAAATATTTTAAAATGTATCATATAATGAGACTGGAGCTTTGAATCTCTTGTGTCATACATTTCTGAGTGAATTCTGGAAACTGGAAGACTTGTACTGTGGGTCTGATGTATGATTTAAGGATTACTGAATTTAGGAGTTTGCTGATTTAATAGTTCCCATCACAATATCTACAGGTATTATGAAGAAACCTCTCCAGAAACTAATTTTAAAAAAACTGGTGAGAGATTGTATATGACAGTGTGGTGGAGGGAAGGGTGCAGGGGGCAGCTGAGAAACAGTACAAGTGCAACAAATTAGAAATTCAGATGGCAAAGAACTAACTTCTGTCAAATATTCATAAATATCTCCTCTGTAACACCCTTCTCTACTGCTGTAAGATCAAATGTATTGTCATCATTTTTTCTATTGGTCTAACCATCCAATAAGAAAATAAACATTAAAAGTTCCACTCTGTCTGGAAAGTCAAAGAACCTGGATGATTGAAGCCAACCATTCAGCATAGAAAAGATCTATTTCCTTGTCTTGTGTGGAAAAGAGGGTATCTTCAATATTGAGCGAAAATGTTAGACAACGTTTCACGGTTCTCTTTTGGGGGAGGGACTCCTCCTTTGTCTTGGCAAGGATTAATATGGAAAGAGAAAGAAATATAAAAACTAAGAGGAATTGGACTGACCACTGAGATATGAGAAAATAAATCATAGAAGCACACTGGCTTTGTATCACAGAGGTGTAGAAAATGCGTAGAAAGTGTGTGTGTGTATATGATATGAGATATAGTGCTGGTAATGAGATTTTATAATGGGAAAAGAATTCAGAATTTAAACTAGATAGTCTGCTCTACAAGCACATGGAGAATTAAAAATGTGTAAGGGTACAAAGTATATTTATTTATTTCTGACAGCTACCACACGAGTTCTTGTATCCATCCATGTGCAAAGCAGGTATGCAGACCTAAACCCTCCCAAGTTGTGCTGGAAATGAGCCTGAGATTCTAGCTCACATCTGTAGGTTACACAACCATTAATTAGGGGAATTTAAAGCCATCAGTATTTTTTTTCTAGTGCTGTCCTCTTTCACATTCACAGATATTCGTACACTGTGGAAGAGAGATAGCAAATATATATTTCTCTTTTTTGGGAGTGAAGCTGCCAAGAGGGCTTGCAACTTGCAGTTTGAAAACAAAAGATCTAAACAAATTTAAATCCAAATCACATATAATCTGTGGCTTATATGTCATACAGCAGTTTCAAATAGTTTTTTATTTTTTAAAGTGACAATTTTTTGTCTTGTGCTTGTTGTGAATATCTTTTAATTAGTCTATCAGTAAATGCTGACGAGAAGAGCCTTATTTTGTTGGGAGGAGTGAATCATTAGACTTGCAGCTAGGACTTATGAGATGGTGTTTATGTGCCATAAATACAAACTTATTATGTGGTAGTGTTTTGTAGAATTTCCTTTTCTCTTCCTTCTGCCCTTATCCTTAAATGAAAACTATTTAAAAACAAACAAACAAAATGAATCTTCTAATGGTTGGTAAAAGATAACCTGCAGGTCACTTCTAATGGTTGGTAAAAGATAACCTGCAGGTCACTTCTAATGTAACATTGAGAGAATTTTCAGGGTATTATATACCATTTGATTCATATTAACAAATAGTTAAAAGCTATATTTAGTTTTTGTATAATTGTTTGGTTTGATTAGGTCTCCTTGACTGCGTTGTTTTTATCAGTACTGATTTCTGTCCATGCTGACCTCTCTGGTTCTGGCTATTTCTTATATTCTTCATGCCTCTTCTGTTTTTGAGCCTCTTAGCTCTGTAGCTATTTGTCCGTTCAGTGACATACCATTTCAGTTCCTGGAAAACATCCTTATGAATAGATCCTCCTTTCTAGAGAACAGCAGGCATTCCCCAGTTCCTTTCTTCTCATTTGTCACAATGAAAAAAAGACCTTCTGATAAATTATTATATGAAGAAGTGCTGCCATTTGGAGATATCTTTTACAAACCTGGCATGATGCCTTCTGGCTCTGAGGAAAGACTTGTGCTCTTGCAGATGAGGGATTCCTCAGTTCATAAATGAGCACTAACTTTGTAGAGTATTTGTAATTTGTCTTTCTGACACTGCTTCTGAAACTTCTGCCCCAGATTTTTCACTTTAAACTGTATCTGATCATGTTTCTGATACTTAACTTTGAGACCATACTGCTTCAATCAGTTGATGACCAGATCCTGCCATTCAGGATATCTCAAAGCAAAATAGTGCCATCCAATAAAGTCACAATTCTGGAGTTCTTTTTCCACGAAAAAAAAAGGCAGCTTGGTTGTAGTTCATATAAGCATCATGTGATTAAATTTATACCCTCTCATGGGCATTATAAAGAATGTCCTCCCTACGATATGGATGTGTTTTTATTTACCTGTAGCCTCTGGAGAAATCTTGTATGGAGCCAGTCTATCACAGAATGAGAAGGCTTTTGCAGCTCTCCATTTGGTAAAGGATATGCAATCAATGGGTGACATCATGGACCTTCCATTAGTGTATTCAAAACAAAACAAAAACTGGCTTCTCATCCTTTTTGCCTGAAGTTTATTCAACTTGTCTTATTTAAAAAAAAAAAAGGGGGGGGGAGGGTGTCCCCCAAACTGACTGCATTATTCCAATTCAAGCCTAATAAATGCAGAGTAGAGGAGAACAGTTCCGTCTTCTATTAATACTGTAGTATTGTTGTTAATCTAACTCAGCATGTATTTTGTGACACAATATTATTGTATCTATGTAAACTTTATCATCCAATATAAACCCTTTGATTCTTTGGACATCGCTGCCTAGCCAGTACTCTTTTATTTGGTGTCTGTGTATTTTAATAGTCTTTCCTATATGACCACTGTTTCCATTTTTTTCATTGAATCTCATTTTATTTATAGGTTTTGCATTGATTTCTTCAGATTTCAGTTTTGTTGTAGCTGAATCACAGTCTGTGATCAAAAATTCATTCTTAGCATTATATCCTCAGATTTGAGTCCTTCCTCATCCTTCAAACGGTGAAGAAATTGTTAAGTAGTGGGTCCAGAATGACTCATCTCCCAGTAAAACTACAATATTTACTTCAAGTTTTCTCATGAGATTTATGAAGCCATCTCATGATTGAACAATCAAGCCAATATGTACAATATTTTGCCTTTTCCTTCAGGTGACGCTATATATCTGCCTTTGTCAATGCCTGGCTGTCCAGAATGAGAGGAGGTATTAACATGGCACTTTGTTTGTAGTGTGGATGGGAGAATGTAATGGAACTGCAAGGGATTCATATTGCAGCCTAGGGTCATGATCTGCTCTGTGACATTAGGTTAACTGACTTGGTCAATTGGCACCTCACTTTCTCATCGCTAGGACATGGCTGTTGTAGATTGGTCCATAAGTGATAGGTCAGAGTTCACATTTTACAAAGTGCATTTATCAGATCATTTTATGGTGAAATTTTATCCTCTTCTCTCTTCCTTTCAGAATGCAGACACTCCTTAAATTCTTATTGTTAATCTATTTAATTGGACCATTTTCAGTAGAGGCAACATTTAATACTTATCCCATCTTGAAACAAAAAAACTGGAATAATCCTACTACTGAACACTTAAACTGCTTTTCATCCATGGAACTCAAAGTGCTTTACAGAGATGGACACAGCATGTGTTCATATCCCCACTTTACATACTGGGAAACTGAGGCACACAGCAAGGCAGTGTCTGAGCCAGGAAAAGGACCCCTGTCTCCCAAACCCCCCCCCCCCCCTCATCTTCCCCCCTTGTAACCTATCCAGTAGAGGCTTGAGAAATTCCAACACCAGCTGCATGAAGTAAAGAAACTAACAGAACCCTCTTCCCTTCAAAATGGATAGAAATTAAGCTATTGTCCCACTCATTACATTATTAGTGTTCCAAGTATTTAACAAGTTCTTGAGCTCCTTTGTTGTTAGCAATTTAGAAGAGAGGAAATAGTGTAGTGAGGATTTGGGGGGCTCAGTGGAATTGGACTATAGGAATCATTATGCCAAGGAATAATTGTGACTCTGTTGGCAGGAAAGGGGAAATATATGCAACAATTAATGTATAGGTCTCTTAGCTTTTTTTCTCACCAGAGAAGCACACCAGAGCTTTGTCTGTTTGTGATCTAATTCTAGCTTTAAAAAAATTAATATTTCTTTTCCATTCTTTTCTAATTTTCCCACAGTCTGATACCTCAGAAGGAGAAAAGGAAAAGGAATGCTTTACAGCAAATGCGCTTAATGAAATTATGGTACTTTGAATCCTCTGCTTTTTCTTTACAAAGGCTTTTTTCCTACTCTTTGTAATCAGAACAGTAGTATGTGCTTTCTTTACAATTGATAATTTATTCTCTATAAAAGTATCAAGTCTTTTTCTTTACAATTTTTTCTTTGTACTATTATGCTTAACTTAGCTTACACTGGCAGAAATGTTAGATTTTGCACTTGCTTTGTTTTTTGAATTTCAAATGGGATGGTTTTTATTCCTCATAAATCTATTTTTTATCATTTCAGTGGTCACTCCATACCAAGGACCAGGACAGTGCTGCGTTAAGTAAAAAGAAGTGACTGAAGAGGATGCTGACGGGGGGGGAAATGGAATATTGCTATGGAACTTAAAAAGTCTTTCCTTTCAAAGAAATTAACTGCAAAATGCAGCTAAGATTTAGCAGAAAAACTCCTCCTAATTTGTAGAAGATGACCTGTTTAAGATGCTTGACAAACAGTTCAGCTTTCTAATTCTAAACGTTTTCTCAAATGTTAAAAAAAAACTTGTAAATTTAGACTCAGGTGTAACTATCTAAACCCTCTATTATAAAGAGAGTTTACGAGTGGGTATGATGCATGTGTGTAATTGTGATGGCAATCAGCTGCTGGCCACCATAAGAAGTGAAGATGCGGTGGGAGCTTTTAAATATTTAATTCACTGTTGTCCGTCCAAGCTGATCTCAGTCTCCAATACAGAGCAAATCTTGGGAAGGCAAGATTTTATTCTCATAACATTGTACTTTCCTGTTGATTTGGATAGCCTTCCTTATTTTGTATGGATTTTTTTATGAAGCTGTAATGTTAAATACCCAGACTAATTACTGTATGCCAAAGACTGCTTTATTTCAAAGTGTTTTTTTAAAAAAAAATTAACTAAAAGCTGTTAACTATTTTATTAGTAATAGCTTTTAGTTGTTCAAATTGCTTGAAAACATTGATTTTTCTACCAGAGTTTATAATTTGAAGCAGCACCATCAACTTAGATTACATGGCTAGTTGAAAACTTTTTATCTACTTGTGCTACAGGTAATATCTAAGGTTCCCAATCTTTCAGACATGGTAATAGTTCCTAAAGTTTATGCATCAGACCATCTTTATGGTCATTGTCATAGTTTCTCTTGTTTAATCATTTTCTTCCATACTGGGGGTTGGGGGAAATTGAGGCACTTGAAAAAAAATGAGTTGTGATTGTAAAACCACTGAAATTGGCAGTGGGGAGCAGGTGTAGTCAGTCATTTTTAAAAAATGGTTATTTCAAGGTGGCGGTGCTCCTTTAAACATCCAGGTACTTTTGTTTACCAAAACAAAAAAAGCCCTAGATACCTAATTATCTGTTAAATGTCACTGTAATTTTTTAAAGGTGACCTAGGATTTGAAATTTTGTTTATTTCCTTTTCAGTACTCTCTTCTAAATCAGAAACGTGTTTCCCTCCAGCTTTATCGTATGATATTTGAACAGCTTATTTCCCCCCCAGTATCTTTGTTTGCCAACATCACATTTGACATGTGCACACCCCTCAGAACAGATCTGCTACTGCATAGCCAACAGTAAAAAAGTTTGTTTTTATGAGTTCTGTATAAATACATCTGGGGAGGAAGGTTGAAATGTTACTCAGCAGAGTTTTTTTTGTCCTGAAGAAAGACCTACTGTCTTGCAGTGGGAGGGAATGTTTCTATTAAATTTAAACAGTGCTAGGCAAGGTTCGACACTTACATCTAATTTAATCCCCTTATTAGAGCATTAAAAAATCATCATGGAATTGAAGGGTGTTCCCTAGTGTAAGTAACAATATATTGGCTTGATTAGCTTTTGATGCTATAAAAGCAGAAGAATATTAGTCCAGGCTATGGTTACTTGTTAAGTTAACAGAAGCACCTCCCAAATTGTTCTGAAACTTTTAATTATGCAACTTGAATGTAAAGAAGATAGAAGAAAAGGTTCTTCCAGTATGGAATCAAAACCTTGAACAGCTATTTAATATCTTTTTTTGTAAGAAGAAACCCCTTTGATTCATCTGACTTTGCTCCTTTCTTTGTACAGTTGAGAGACTCTCTTGTCTCCAGGGAAATGGTAATCTTAGTGTTTATATTATCTTTCAGGGCAATTGGGAGCGAGGGGCTGAGCCACATCATTCTGGGGACAAGAGCCTTGCTAACCTTGTGAGGGGAGGAGGGACAAAATGAGTCAATGGGTTTTTTAAAACAATTCCCTCTCTGCTAATACAGCCCCTTTGTGTTTTTATTTGGGGTAGCAGAGCGCTCCTTACACAGATCAAGAATTAGAGGCCCTATTGTGCTAGACTGATGAGTCCAACTTCCACCAGTGACCTAGAAGAGAGAACGTGCAATTAATGATTAATTGAAAATGTGCTCCCTGAACAATCTTGTGGATTTTTTTTTTTTAAAACCAAAGTGTGTATGTCAGCCCAGGCCCTGTGGGGGCTGCCTCCCCCATACCTCTCACTTCTGCAGCTGCAGTTCTTGGATAAGCCTGGAATGCTCTGAGCAGCTGCCTGCCTGAACATAGGGGAGCACCTAGTAAAGGGTGACTTCCCTCTGCCCCATCCTTTCCAGCAGCTGCCAGGGCAGCCCAAGAGAGTGGGGAGTTAATAACAGAGACAACACTCAAAACTCATGATTCTCTACCCCTATCCTGGTCAGAGCCAGCCTAGCAGTTGCTCTTAACTTGTGCCAGCTAACAGTCCCAATGGGACTGTCAGCCTGTTGTGGATAGCTGACGCATAACACATTCCACACTCTCACCCTCCCCTCCTCGGGCCACCTATGCCCTGCTATACTGGCTCCATGCACTCCAGATGAGTAGAATCCCCAGCAGGGACATTGTGAGGGATTCCACTTCTTTTATTACCTGAGTGATGCAAGGCAAGAGATTTTGCCTCCACTGTAACAACTGGAGCTCCTTGATCTTTTTCAAAAACTAAAATGTTTGCCTCTAAAGCTGAAAGGGACACCACGGTGCTAGGTGCTGTACAGGTAAAAAAAAAAGTTAAATGTCCTAACCCTGGGGAGGTCACAGTTCCACTTTTTACAAGCCTAAACAGCTGAATGAGGTGATAGTAAGTGGTTGGGAGGAATAGATTAAAAAAAACACAATAAGGCTTTTGGACAGTATGTAGTAGTTTTAACTTCCCAGCTGCCTTCCCAGTTCTTTTTTTTCCTAAGTATTTTCATATTTTGTGTACATGTTTGTGCTTTACCTCAGCACTGAAGTGAAACTGAGGAGTTGTCTGTTGGCAAATACTGAACTGATTTGTTCAGTTAAAGTCTGCCTCGAAATAATGTAATAAGTATAAATTGCTTGTACATATGCACAGGTTGAGTTGTTTGTACTGTCCATTGAACCTGAAAAGAATCAGACTAGGGTTTGTGTTTTAAGAATCACCCCAACATTTGAAGTTTTAGAAAACTTTGAAATTACATTTTAAAAAACCAAATGAACTCTTGGACTTTCAATTTTGTATCATTGTTTTAAACATCAAATACTGATTTTAACTGAAAAACAAAGCCCATCACAAATGTCTATTACATATAGTGAAAGTCTCTAAACAAAGTTTCACAGTTTTGTTAGGTATGAAGATTCTGGGCTACCGTTTTTCACTTCCGTACATCTTACAGTTGCAGAGAAACGTACAAATGCTACTGCCATTCTGTATTTGACTATTCAAATCAGCATTACTATTTAGTGACCAACATTACCTCCTCAGAGCCTATGTAATTTTAACATTTAGCTCGTATTTTCAATCTGACATTTTGCCTTGCATTTGCACCATATGTACCAAAGTTGTCTACCCGCAATTCTGAAAGCGAGGGGAGAAAGTGCTTCTTTTCTAAAGACTTGTGAAAGTGTGCCAAATGGAATGTACATGTAAAACAGGCAGCTGGAGACCTAGTACTTGTGTGTGCTGAGAAGCTAATTATCTCTGCTGTGATGGATGTATAATTCTGGGTGAGTGGCCCATCATTTTTTCACCATCCGCCCTTTTATACTGATATATATAGTGAAAATCCTACTTAAAATACATAGTAACTATTGGGTATCTTGGGTCAAGTTGCTGCTTTTCAGCAAAGTGTCAGTAATTTATATTAAAGTTACTCCCAGATCTTGACCTGTTGTTCCAACTGTAAATAGGAAAGTACTGCAGTTTTTAAAGACTGGACAAAAACTATTAAGCTAGGATTTGTATAAAATGAGACGCACATTCTAAGTGGAAGAAAAATCAACAATTATGTTAATCAGATTGTTCTGCAATTTTATAATAATGGTTTGCAGACTTTCATTTGTCTTGTGTACAGAGTCTGGAAAGTTCTTTAAAACGTACTGAAATCAGTACTGCTCATCCTGATTTTTTTTTAAATTGTATATTTCTACTCATATTTTTTTAAATCAGATTGAATGACAGAATGGGAGTTTTATTTTGCTGAAGGTATTTTTAAGATAAAGCTTCATGATGTCTTGTAAACTTAGTTTGATATGCATTTGTCATTTGGAAATATTACATATTGTAACTTGTTTTATACAAAATACTGAATAGTAATAATTGTAAATATGAGTTGTGTACAAATAAAACTATTAACCTGATATTTCTTATTACCAACAACCTTGACAATCAGATTAGTCAGAGTCTGCATTGGTGTGGGTGGCTTCCAACAGTAGATCAACAAATGGTAACATTTTTGTGATATTCACTGAAATGCATAATATATTAATCTTGCCTCGCTGACCAACAAAGTGCACAATTATAAGGGATAAATTTTCATTTACTAAAATGATGAAAACTCTTAATTCTCATGAATGATTCTTGCCTTGTTAAATATGTTGCTCTGTGAAGATGCTTTACCTACAGCAAGATTAGAGGAGTGAGATTCAGGAAGCTAAGGTTTTTATTTTTTGACACCGCTATTGACTTTGCTTTGAGCAAATCACTTAACCTTCTTGTGCATCTTTCCTCACCTGTAAAGTGGGGATAGTACATACTTTGTATAGTGCTGCAAGATAAAAATATCAAGTGCAAAATATATAATATCAAATTTTATTGAAATTATGAAGTAATACAATACACAATGTTGCAGAAGGGTCCATTGCAAACTCTTAAACTGAAAACTTGAAAATTTCACAAAAAAATTGTTCTATGGGCCAACTCTACAATTTTGTATAAACTCAACAATGGTCAAGCTGGGCTAGCCTAAAGTCAACCTGTGCCACTGGTGGTTGCCTCTGTCAAACAACAAAAACACACTAGACTCAGCTAATCTGCAGATTTTTAAAACTCTAACACAGACTCATCTTTCTTCTCAAAAGCATAAACAAACCTTCCTCCCGTCGTCCTGATATGTTTCCCATGCGTATATCATCATCCTGTTGGTCTTGTACAGCACTTCTCACCCTTTTCTGCTTTGAAATTGGTTAAAGATAATTATACACTTTTATAAGTTTTACATGACCTGAATAATCTGCATGCTGGAGAATGAATGAGTCTCACGTCAATAGATCTATCACTGTGTGTAATTGTTCTAAGCCTGCGTGTCAATCAGTGATGGCTTATTATTGCAAAGACCAACAGAGCAGAAACACTTTTTAAAAATAAATTATACATAGTCCAGATCTGCAGGGAGGAAATGAAAATGATGGGCATCCCAAGGGAGAATGTGCTGTCCTATCAAAACCATTTACTCTCTGTTAAGAGTTAGGCACTCTGCTGTGTTGTTTTGAAAAAGCAGGGGCGTTATCTCAGGCCCAATGGGATAAAATATTAATGAATCCTGTATTTACTGTTACAACACGAAATAGTTAAGAGGGTTTGGGGTTTTGTCAAGTTGCTGGCTTACTTGCACTGTAACCATGACGATTGATCTTTTTAACCTTTTACTAAAGATGCAGGAAAAAGGAAACAGTGCATTAATGCATTTGAAACAAAATATTAAGTAAGGCTTTGATAACTATCTTTTATTCCCTTTAGCTGTGATGAGTTTTTAATAAGAAAAATCCCTGTTTGGGAGTCTTAAAGCTGGAATTAATTGTAATTTTGGGGGGGAAAGTAGTGAGGTGAAACGGGCTGAAGCTACTGTTGAAGTCCAGTTTTAGACAAAACAAGAAATACAAAAGAGAACAGAAAAGATTAGAAAAAATGCAGCTTCTGCCTTTAGCACTGACTGTATCTTGCACCCTTGCTGTTGGAGAGAGGTAGGCATAGCTCCCCCTTAGCCACTGCGATATCAAAGTTACATCAGCACTGAGCTGTTTATGGCACAGGTTCAACTGCCTCACTGGTCAAACTTTCAGTAGTGTCGCTAAATGGGATGAGAGAGAGGAAAGAAGAAACTAAGTGGGGAAGGAAAAGGATGCACAAAGGAGGTAGCAGCAGCACATCTCATGTTCCAGATGTTCAGGAGTCAACCAAGGCAGTTGGTGATAGCACTGGTTCCCACTTTGATAGCGTAAGCACAGCATGCCTTTCACGATCAGGATGGTGAAGGTCTAATGGTGGTGGTGTCTGTCCCATGAGGTGGCAGATGTGATAAGGCTTGCTCCTTTCAGTCCACCTGTTCCCACTGTGACACCCCCCCCCCAACAATGTCCAAGAAAGGGTGACATCATCACATTAACCCATCAATTGTAAAACACTTCCTCCCATTTCTGCAATCTTTTAGCTCTTTGCGGCACCCTAGTCCGCTGGTGACTTCACCAGCAGCCTTGAATATTCTTTATCAGTCTTTGAACCTAAACAATCCAGTTTATACCAGTATATTTGCTTTTGACATGTTCTAACTTTTAAAAACAGTTGTGTACCAGGCTGAGTTGGATTTCTGTTACCTTGGTCAAATGAGAGTAGAGGCCTCTGCACCACCACAGTCACCTCTGGAATTAAAGATTTTGTTTTGCCTATAATTTATAGTTGTCCATATTGCCAAGTCTCCACACTTGATGCATCTGAAGAAGTGGGTTTTTTACCCACAAAAGCTTATGACCAAATAAATCTAAGTTTTTAAGGTGCCACCAGACTCCTTGTCTTTCCACACTTGACAGTCTGTGCAGGAAACAGGACAGAATAAAATAACAAAGGTGGTGTGGGTTATTTTTCAGATGCATTAGGAAATCTGTGGTCTTGAGAGGAAAGTGTTTTCCTGATTCCAACTGGTGAGTTTAGCCTGAAGCACAAGGATGGAGAACACTTATTTTTTTCTCTTATTTTTTTTCTCTAGTAGATGCAGGTGGAAGGTATGTGCCTCAATCATATCCCATACTGGTACATTCCACAGCTTAACTGCATGTGCTAGAAAAAGTTTTTTGTTTTTAAATGACCATTCAGTTTGTCCTTTTGGTTTGGTTTTGTTCTTTCCTGAGTCATCTAGATTTGGATGCTGTCAGGCAGAGAATGCTGTACTACCTGAACTATTCAATTTTGCAGTTTTTATGCAGATTGTGAAAAGATGAGTGGTTGTTTAAGAAAACATGTCAAAACCAGAAACCTTATGGTAATGCCAGTCACCTCTTATATAGCTGAGGATACAGGTACTGGAATTTAAATGAAAGGAATCAACTCCCGTGTATGTTTGCAGGTGTGTGGGGAAGTTTAGTGCTTTTTCTCTACCCTCATGGCAACACTTACAGTTCTACTTTGGCACTGTATTCAGGATTCTGGTAATTATTGAAAAGCTTTAGCCACTGCAATAAGTTTTGTAGGGTGAACTATTCATATAATGGAGCATTTAAGATTTTTGCTAGGAGGGTCTTCCTGCTTAATGGAAACTTGTCCTTGAAAATAACCTTCTCCCTGACTGGTAGACACTCAAAGGGAAAAGGAACAGAAGATGTGCAGGACCAGCTGTTATATTTTTCATTGTTATGGCTTCCATATTCAAAGGCATTTGTCCTGTTGGGGAAAACCACCACCTTAGTCATACAGCTCCATCCAACCTAAAGCTTTCTGAAGAGATGGTAAATGAGATTCTTGTAAATCTCACTCCAGTTCCTACTCAGAAGTACCTGCCAGACATGCAAAGCATGAGATGTACACATACTCACACTGAAACATGGGCAAGAGGTCTCACTTTAATAACTGTTACTGTCTTTTGCAGGGTACAGCTGCCCAACACTGCCTACTCATTCCATGCCAGTTTCCATGTCCCAAGGTTTTGTCATTCCTAGCATTCACATAGTTTAGGCCTCAAGCTGGGTCACACTGATTTTAATCTCCCTTTGGGGTTAAGATATTCACACACCCTTTGGGGTTAAGATATTCACACACAAGTCCCAAGGAAACAAAAAGGTTGCTCTGAGTCTTTCATTTTGAAGCATGTTCCATGCTACCTCTCTACAAGTTATATTTAAAACTCCAGGTTCCAATTCTGTGCATCACAGAATACATTCACTTGAGCAAAACTATTATTTCTATAGCTAACTATACCATACTTGTCCAGCTCCTGTTCATATGAAAGTGAACCAAGTCTTCTGAGGAAAAATTGTTTTCAGCATCAGCAAAGCATGCTAGTTGTAGAGTAGGTTTGTCTGGTCTGTGAGGGTAAAGGGATGGAGAAAAAATCAGAATTTATATTCAATTTATCTGATACTCTGCTAAGTTTAGATAATGTTCTGTGGGGGAGGGAAATGGAACAAGCTTTCCTGCTACAACATGCATCAGTATATTCAAGGTTTGTCTTAAAAGCTAAGTCTAAATATAATGCTCTGCACAGAACTCTATGTAAATAATGCGGTCAGGTCAGATAAAACTAGTAAGGCTGAAGCACTATCGCTGTGGATTGTACACACAAACTTCTATGGTCTACAACAACTGCAGTTAACTGCTCTCCAGTCACTAGCAGTTTTGGAAAAGGCAAATTGCATTTCCATCTAACAGCTAATATCCTCCTCTGCTGCTCAGGCAGAAAGTGCAGGTGCTGGGTTCCTTATCCTTTCTTACTCAGAGACAGGATCCCTATCCTGCTACCCTTGGTTAAGGAAGTAGAAGTCTTGCTTTGTAGAAACCTGGCCTTAGAAAGCCCAGAAGGGTGGGAGTGTCTGTCTTGACCAGACCATATAAAGCTGAATTAACCACCTATTTATTACAGCAGCAGCTAGGGGGCAAAAACAAACTGGAGGAAGAGAGGAGCTCTAGAATAAGTGAACAAATCCTGGGTGATTGTTTCTCTTCTATTCCATAGACTCAAACCACTCTTCCCATCATGCACTACTGAAAAGTACTCAGGTAGTAAGTGCTGAAACTAACATATCAGTCAGCTGCAGTTCATTCTCTCATCCTCTCCTCATCAGCAGAATTGTGCAGGCTTTGCAGTATTTTGGTATGGTTTAAGTACATATATTGACTGCTATAAATTTATACTTGAAGGCAAGGTCAAAGAATGGAGCATCTGTGTAGCCATGAAATGAGCCCAAGAATTAAATGATAGCTAAGTCAAGATGGTTGGATTGTGTAGTTTCTAGACCCTTTGCCACTGTTTATAAACAGAAGAAAATATATAATTTTGAAAGACAGTCAATGCTGGCAGCAGGAAGGACTCAAACAAGTAACTGTTCGCCAGTATCAGGACTGTGGAAGTAGGAATTAAATTAATTAAGCATTAATTTTTCAGGGCTAGGATTCCATTGCACTTCTGGAAAAATAATTTTAGATCTAATGTAATTGTTCTAAGATAGTGAAAAAAATAATTCCAAGTTTATTCCTAGCACTTTGGGTTTTGGTTTCATTAGATTGCATGTGCTAAGCAGATTCAGGCATAATTAGAAGTTTGATGGCAGACCTCAAAGGAAAACCCAGCTGCTATAAGGAAAGGGGGTTTGATATAGTAGGTTGAATCTGCCACGCACCCATACTGAACCCATTTCCAGCATCGGAGCAGTGTTGCTATCAGAAGAGATGAAAATTCACAGTCTCTTGTCCAGGAGTCCCCAGTAGCATGCCCACTATAATTTTTAGAACACAGTTTTTATCCTTTGTCTCACAGTCAGCTTTGTATTAGGTATAGATTCTGCCTGCTTGAAAACTTCCTTCTAGGTGCTTACAATGTCATTTTCTAGCCTGAATCCCCTCGTAAAATTACTAGAGGATGTTAAGCAGCTTTCACTGCTGCTGTTAGAACACACCAGTGAAGCAGAAAATGAGCTCAGATCTGTCAATAGATTTCCAGAGCCTGCCGCAAGTCCTCCAGCAGAGATGATTTCAGTTTGGAAGGGAATGGCAACTGGCCTTCCACACCTGTTGCATGTGATGAGGAAAAGTCTCCTCCCTAGGCATATGGAGCAACTAGTGTTTCCTCTTCCCCCACAGGAGGAAGAGTGGGAGCTGGCTGAGGAGTCAGTACTGATCAGCTCTGCAGCTTCACTGCATGTGTAGTAGTCTCAACTCTTCACCAAAAGGTGTGTGTTCAAGTGGCTTACAACCTCCATGTGAAAGTCTGATCTCAGGCAAAGTTCAACTGATGTTGCAGAGGTCTAAAGAAAAGATTTTTCAACTTTTGAACTCAGGCCCATTTATGTTGAGTAACATGACTTTGCTTTTCCAATGGAAAGTGTTGCTGAAACAAGAACACTGGAGAAAAGCAGCTAGAAAGAGGTCCTGACTGAAGTCAGAGACCACATTCCTCTCTTCCACCATGGCAGAGGTGTGCTCTCCTTTCTGTTCCCAGTCTGCTGCCCTGCATCTTCCTCCCCACCACCACCAAAAAAGAAAATTAAAGGTTAATTTATCCTCCACTTTTCCTCTGCAAAACAAACCAAAAAAAAAACCAGACACACAGGAGTTTGGTCCCCCTATCCTTACACAGTGAGATTTGGCCACATTTCAGTCTTCATGTGACTGCATCTTAAAAGCAGAACATTCATCCTATCCAGCCTTCCATTGTTCTGTTGCAGTTAATGTGCAAGGAATGGAAAGCACAGAAAGAAGAAAACTGCATAAGTGTGCAGTAAGAGCAGGTAGGAAAGGAACCCAGCCTGTGCAGGAATTCAAAGGCTTTCTCTCTGTGCCTCAGAAGCAGTAACCAGAGGTGGCTGGTGGTAGCTGCTCCTGTTGGCCACTAATGAGCTCTTTTTCCCCATTTCCTTCCCTTGCAAACAGTGTCCAAACACCAACTCTGCTCCAGTGCAGCTTTAACAATTTGTCCTTTTTGCAGCTCATATTTAAGCCTTTGCAATAGTTGTGGGGGAGGGAAAAAAAAGCAAAGAATCACTTAGTACCCAACTTGGGCAGCCACTCAGATCTCTTATCCTCAGCATTAAAGCAGAGCCCATCTCTTCCTCTACCCCACACTCAATCAGCTTCCTCATGAGTGAGTACACTTGTACCTGAAGTCTTAGAATGTACTTTAATGGGAGCAACTGCCAAAAGCTGGAGTTGCTTCTTAAAGCACAGTTTTCTACAGCAAGGGCTGAACCAAACATTTCAATTCACACAACTCTTCCACATACAAGTAGTTGGGGTTCGAACCTGGCTATTCTACAGTACATAAACAGAATTTCCATTTCTCACGCTCTACTAAAGGAGGACATTTTAAAAAAATTGAAAGTGTAAATGTGCCACAGAGAAGTTTTTAGTTTAAATTTAGATCCCTCTCCTACATTTTCAAGATTGCTGTTTTCAGTACAAAAGCAAGAGAAATGCAAATTGATATTCAGACTTCAGTAAAGCAGAAGCAGTCACTTTGCTACTCCAATACCAAGGAACAATGAAGTAAGTGAGAAGCACCTCACACCCAAACCAATTAGCAGTTTTCTTTATTTGTCAACTTAATGAAAATTGCGGTATAACTGCTTAAAATATGCAAAGGTACATTTCACTCAGTGGAGTAGAGAAAGCAGCTTTCAAGTGTCTACAAGGGTTTGCTACAGATTTCCAATAGCAGACCATGTTGTACAGCTTACATTTCACTGTGCTTTCATGGAAAATTCTAAATTATCTTTATATACACATTTTAAACACTGTACTCTTGAACTTTATTGAAATCCCTTGAGTATAATACCATAAGCCTTAACACAGTTATCCCAAAAGGAGGTGCTGGAATCTGTAGCAAGATCCCAGTCCACTGATCTCTCCAGAGCCCCCTTCCCTCAATACCATAGAAGTGCAATTATTTCACACAAGAAAAAAAAAAATCCATTTTTCCTTCAGACTTAGATGATCCTTTTCCACAGCAACATAAAACTGGTCTCTTCACAGCTACTTTGAGGTGCTGTCATTCAGGACAGTTCTTTCAAGCTAAAGCAGGAAAATCCTCAGGGTCATCAGGATTTGGAGCAATGATTTGTGTCTACAAAATGAGGAAGTAAGTTTAGAAAAATACACATATCCAGGACACATCTGAAGTCTCCAATCTATCTCAGAACTAGTTCCATTTTATTTATTTGCTAAATTACATTAAGAGGCATTCGATGCTTATTTCTAAACTGTTTTGTATCCATCATTATTTCTATGCAGGTACTAGACTTGTACCTGTCACTGTGGTATGGGTATATTTATGGTGTTGGGATAGTGACATTTTCCTGATACTTCAGATTCTAGCTATCGGTAATCTATAGACAAACACAGGAAGCAGCTCATCATTCAAAGTGAATGAGAAGTTATTTTAAACACTGAAAAACTGAAGAGTTAATTTTTAGTTGTGTGCAAAATGCTACAGTGATGCACATTTGATTTACTAGGTGTTTTCAGAATGTAGCTTTACTGAACAAAGCATCAGAGGGATTAATTCCATGTCCCTTTTAAAGTTTCAAACTTTATCCTTGCTGAACTGAAAGAACCCTGGGGATTTTACTTAATTAAAAAAAATCCTCCATGTTTGTTCACCTTCAAGCAGTATAGGGTTGCTACAAGCCCAGGTATCTCCAGGACTGTCCCTTTTTTGAGGTAGCTTCCCCAGGAAATCTGTATGATGCTCAGCACACACTGCCAGCTGCCCAGTTTTATGGACTCAGGATAGTCTCAGATGTTCTGGTTTTCATACCTCAACAGTAGCAACCCTTGGCAGGTATGATACCAACAGTGAAAGAAGCAGTTCTATGAGGAAAATGGTTTTGAGTATGTTAAATCGGGTTTCTATGGAAAGTGGCAGGTACTTGTCATTTATTTAATAGAGGATTGTATCTCCTGCGTCTTAACCTGCATGGATCAAACATGCAACATTTATTAACTTTACTCTTGGTAGCTAGAGGAATTAGAATCTTATTACACAGCAATTTTGCTTGAGGGCTACAGCCTTTAGTAATTTTAAGTGCAGAGTTATTTCCCTGATTTTATCAGAATTCTTTTCAGAAACCAGAAGTTACTTCTCCTGTACTACTCCTTCTAGCTGTCATAAGAGTGACCTGAACTTTGACCTTTGAATGTGAACTCTTCACAAATTAAAAAAAAGCTATTTGCAATCTGAATTGCAATTTCACCACGTATAGCAACATACTATGGACTGAAAGCCTGGTACAGCATTGTAAGCAAAACACTAACAAGTCCTCAGCAAAAAAAAAATAAAGACCTCGCATTCTCATGTCATTTAGAAACGTATAGCCACAAAAATCAAATTACCACCACTTCTGGTCTAGGCCCAGTATCTTCGACTCTTTTGACACGTCCACGGCCTCCTCGTGCTCCTCTGGCTCCACGCCCAGGACGAGGAAGATTCCCAAAGTTAATATCCAGCTGAGAAGTTATATCATTAGCTGCTTTTCGGAAGATGTGGGAGTCATCCTCAAAATCCTCCTTTAACATCTAAAAGTGAATTTATCTGCAATTAGCATGCTGCTCAGAGCTTCACAAGAGTTACTATATTACAAACCAAGTAGCACACCAGTAAAGTCAGACTTCCTGGATACCCAGGAGCCCCTAAATTTTGTGTGGCAGTGGGAGTAACAAGGGAAACTATGGCAGCTCCTCCATTCTCAGGTTAGTTCTATGCTGGCTCAGGTGCCGTTAAGCACGAGCACATAGGAAACTGCTATGCCAGCTCTATACCGCCAGAGAACTCCCACACGGAGAAAATCCTCGGCGGCAAGAGCTCAACAGTTCCGGAAGGACCGCACAATCTGGCCCAAGGCGTTTACTCATGAGATACCCTCTAAGGAAGGGCTGGAAAGGAATAAGAACGGAACACTGCCATCTACTTAATTGCTACCACTGATCCATTCCAGTACTGGCCTTGCTACAGTTATAGCTCTAGTGTTGCTGTAGAGACCAACAATTTAATTAGCATTAATATAGCTAGTGTACTAAAAGAATATTTTCCATAACAGCCTTTACAATACACCACCAGTAGTGCCTGGTACTGCTATAAAGGTACAGCAAATCATATTCCCCATGTATCCAATTTGAAGTCTAATAGATTGCCCATGTTAAGGAATACCTGTACCAGACAAGTCACTACTTCTCTAGGGCCCATTTCTTGCCATACTAGGGCCCCTTTACTGTTGGACATAAAGTCTATTCAGGAGTAAAATAAAATTTAAGGCATATTCTTCAGATTCTGTTAAAGACAGGTCCTAAACTCACTAGGCTAGTAATTGAGGGAAGTCTAAAGCCACACTACAGGAACACAGATGTAGGATTGTAAACATACAAAGTACAATCTACCCAATTCTCCAACAGTGACCAGCATATGCTGAATCAATTTTTAAATTCAGATTCTTGGTGTGTAAGGGTCCTAGTCAAGGATCAAGCCCCCACCATCATGTCAGATGCTGAACAGACACAGCGACTTCCCTACCCTGAAAAGCTTACAGTCTAAGTAAGTCTAGGCAAGAATCTATAGGAGAAATCTAGTTCCACTGACATCAGTGGGGCCAAGATTTCACCCTACAACTTTAGTTAAAACAGTGTAGTGGCTCTGAGCAGAACAAGAGTTATGGAAAATAAAACAAGCTCTCCTGGATCACTTTAAGAAGCAGAACCATAGTCCTCATAAAAATCGTTCAGATGTTCTCAAGTGGTTCACCGATAGTGACCAGATTCAGGACAACTTGGTATGCTGATGATGCTAGAAAACTAAATTTCCAGTATACACAGATAAAAATTCATTAGTAAAGCAACAAGTAAGCTAAACACCAGGTGTATCAAAAAGTGATTCAAAGTTAAAATATAAAACATTTAGTAAACAGAGTTCACTTGTGCCTACAAGTCAGTTAACAGAATTGTACATAAGGTGGCACAGGCAAGGAGACAGACTTCAATCTCCTAAAACTAATCCATAAAGTAAGCAGAACTGAAACTTTACCTGGGCTAACTACTACTTGATATGTCAAGCGTCCTATGCTCATAATACAAAAGGGATGCCTGGAGACTGGACAAAATGAATCTGATGGTTTTTTTGCACACGATTACAGGCGCTTGAAATATGAATACTTATTTCCAGTTTGTTCAGAATCAGGAAGGAGCCAGTGTCCTAACTCTGGGTGAAAGCAGAATTTAGAGAATCCTAAAGCAATGCTTACATCGTCTCTATACTTTGACTTGTGAATCACCACTGCTTTGGAAGGAACAGTGGATTCTGGCTTCCGGATGTTGAATTCAGGCTTTGGTCGACTCTGTTGCTGCAGATTTTTCCACTCATCTAAAGTCATTTCTTGAGCTACTTCTTCCACTGGCTCCCCTTCAGCAACTCTAAAGGTTTATAGTTGTAAAGTAAAAACCATTAGCTTGTTACATTCTAGGAAGAACAAAAAAACCTAAAGACAGACTACTTTGCTAAATACAATATTTTGAATGCTTCAGATTCTCTGCCATCTCTGAATTGTATTTGAAGAGCTTCAGTACTACAGAAAATATACCTGAAGCACAGACCCATTTATTTTTCATAATTTTTCATGCTATATTTGAAACCAATCATTAACTACTGCTGTCTCTAACTTCTCTTATCATGGAAAGGTTTGGCATAGCCAGGACAGCTAACAAGGGTCAAGGAACATGAACTCCAAAAGGCAGACTGGCTTAATCTGATCTGGTATAGCATAGACCTTGCAGTTTTGCTGGTGGAGCTACTCCTAGCAATAAGTTCAGACTAACATGTCAGCAGGTTTGGACACCACTGACCACAAGGTTTTGTTGGGCCAGTCCTGCCGACTGACAAGACTAGACAGAATCATGCTTCAGAGAATCGCACTTCTTGGGAGATCCCAAAACATCATTTTGGGTAATCACAGGATTCTACTTTGTTAGCCCTTTTTTTAAAAATGTGTACAGGAGACCGAGGGAGAGAGTTTGGGCTGTGTAGTCATCAATATGCACGTAACATGCAGCTCTGATGTCAGACCCGGATGATGTGGTTCGTTAACTGGCCAAGAAAGGCACGGATGAGATCAAGCTGGCTAAACGTCAATCAGGTTGAAGACTGACAATGCTGGTATGTCCCAGGAGGCATATGAAGTAGGACAGATTGACAATAAGCAAGCATACACAGGAAAGACAAAGTTCATAATCTGAAAGGCTTCTATATCTCATCGTTTGTAGATTCCCCAGAATGAGACAGGTGGTGGCCAAAAGCCCCTTTTTATTAACATTCAGCTACACTTCCCACAATCTTTAAGATGCAGACCATGCCACAATCCAGTCTGGTACAGCTAACTTTTACAATACGCTCCATATGTGACTACCATTGAAGGGCACTTGGAAGCTATAGCTAGTGCATTGCTCACCATGTGGTGTTAGCTGCAGAGAGCTCATCATATTAGTTTCTGGTTGTAATTAAAGGTGTTTATATAAATGTGGTTTGGGTCATGGCCATCTGAGAAGCTGTTTTTTTCCTCACAATGTGCCACAATGGTAGAGATTAATTGAGGCATTTTATGAACAAGTTTTGAATGTCCTAAAGCTTGTTAGGCCATTTTATGGTGAAAGGTCCTCAAGATCTGCACTTTGCTTCTCCTGTTGGCCTGAAGCACAACGCTTTTGATCATTAGGGTTTGGCATAGAATAGATTTACTTCATTTTGTACTTTGTAAAAAGAAATCTGAACTATGAAAGGGGGAACAGTTATCTTGGAGGCATGAGGAGTCAGAACTAACTTCAGCAGCATATTATGTATTTGTTTTTAGATTATAGGAGTGCGTTCAATGAACATCTGATAGGCACAATCTCTAAGGTTACGTTATTAGATTATGAGAGCAAGGGCTTACTCCTCCTTTCAACTTGATCCTGCAGTAGAAGTCATGATGTTGACAGAGCTGTCTCCATAGCAACAGTGTGTCTCACTTCACTGCAGGATCTAGCAGGGGAATCTTGGTAGAAGGAGAAAGCACTTAACTGAATATCAAGATAATATAGGAAAACAAGAAAAGGAAAAATTTTAATTTGGGCTCTCAGACTGAAGAGCTTTTAAAATAAGGTTTCCTAAAACAAGAAATCACCACTTAATAGTCATAAAAGAATTACATTAACCCATCTCTTGGCATGTCTCAATAGTCTTGTCTAGGAACTCCACAAATTATGTTCAGTTTACACAAGCCAAATGTTGAAGGCAGTTAAAACAGTTTTGGATGTAGTGCTGAGAATGAGGATTTAACTGTGACCCTGGGGCAATAAGTAGTATGGGGAAAGATTATATGGTGTATTCACTATGTTTAAGAGGGATCTGTTGGAAATCTATATAAAAGGTATACTACCTTCTGGAAAGCAAGGAATGGAGAAGGAAGCCAGTAAGAGTATTAGGATTCTTCCTGAATTCTTTTTGCATTTCAAAAATGCTACAGATTATAGTACAACAGGAGGAGATTCTACTACTTAAGTACAAATGGCCAATCTGAAGATTAAATGCTGAAGACTGGAAAGCAATGAGGTAACTGTGAGATTTAACAGGTTTACATCTGTATCAAAGCTGACCACAACATGCCAACTGCCCAAGAATTGCATGGGGATATACATTCTAGAGATTTTCCAGAAGAAAGATAAAAGTCACTTAGGCAGCCTGAGTGGATCCTTTATTTGAAGTACGGGTTTTATCTGGCAAGTAACAAGCAGGTCCACGTGAGGACCTAAAATTCTGAGACCACCAAGGGCTTAACAAAAGACCTGAAGAAAATAATTTCAATTTGGATTTAAGATAGTGATATCACTGTGGCAAACTACATTGTGCGCACTAAAGGTCCACTTGAAAAGGATGTTCATACTGTTACATCATCCTCCTGCTCTCCACTCCTACCCACTTATTTTATCCAGCTATTGAATGTTTTCATTAACTAAAGTTAATAAGCTCCTGAGTGCAGGGATTTACCATTTACAACATGTTTGCACAATACCTTGCAGAGTCCCGACTGGGGCCTCACAGCAGGACAGTAATAAAATAAGTTTGGTATCCCTGTATACATTTAAGAGGTTTTTAGTAATGCTGCACATTACTTTTCAATTGTGCTTCAGTTCCTCTTTTCTATTTTTTGGATATAGCCCTTTACTAAGCGTTAGTTTAAAGTGTCTTTTCCTCTTGGTTGCAGAAAGATTGCTTTGTTTGAATGAACAGTAATATACAGAAGGGGTTGGGGCTGGAATCACAAACATATCTGCCTGATAGCACATTACCAGTTCTAAAAGAAGCCAGGGACAAACCTTAAGAGATGGTAAACACTAAAAGCATGGCTCAGAATTTGGTGACAGCAAAATCTTTATTTACTTTACCTTCAACTGAAAAGATTCAACCTACATTGCGTAACCAGCTGATGGGAGGGTGGGCCGGAAAAATCAGAAAACGACAGCAACAATACATTTTAGTGCCAAAATTAAAATTAAGACAATTAGCCAAAGGATTAAGAAAAAAGGTTAATCAAGCTAATAAGTGGTTCCAGAAGACCAACAAGCTGGTAGGTGAGACAATCAACACCATCAGTTTTGCAAACAAAACTGAGAAATATATTGAATTAAATGCTAATGAGGATCTGTCTAAACCTATAGATTAGCTGTATAGAGCTATTAAAATGGTAGCCAGATAAACATATCAGCAAACTAAATGATGGAAATTGGAGGTTTCCTAAAGAAATAATGATAAGAAGGAAATGTAGAACGAATAGTGGTAATTAACTGTGAATTTATTAGGTGCCAGAGAACTGAAAAAGGACAGATTTAATACCAAGATTAAGTAGCAGATCAAGGAAATAAATCTAATCTCAATAAGAGGTAAAAAGAAAAATAGAGGAATATATCTGTAAATATTACTAGCTACTATTCAAAAAATGCTTTAACAAGTTCCTAAACCAATTGTGCAGACAAGCCCCATAGAAGTCTTCCAGGTAATTATAAAAATGGGAATATAAAGACAATTGGGACCAGTACTGTTTTCATAGTTTAATATATTAATTACATCCTGGAACATGTTCATACTACAGCATGCATATAGCTTAATAGTGTGCACACTATGTCAGGAGAGGCTGCAAACAAAAAGAAGCTAGAAAGAAATCTAGACAATTCAAAAATATGGACAAATAGAACTAAGATAAGGTTACACTTAGATAAATACAAGATAAACTATGCTGCCTGGCACCAATATAAAAATGAAAGCTGAACAGTAAGATGGACAAGAATCTAGTGAGGATGGCAGAAAAGGTATATACAGGCTTGCAGTGCAATACTATTAAAAGCCTCCCAGGTTATTAAATGCAAGACCAGGAAAGTTAACTATAGTTCTACAGCCTCACAAATGCTATACTCAATTTCTGGGGTCTTTTTCCTAAAAGGATCAGTTCTAATAAACTGAGAAGGGAGGGAATGACTAAATAGTTAGAGCTTTCAGATGACACTTGAAACGGAGTGCCTGACTGCAAGTGGTTATTAAAAGGCAGCTGGAATCACTGAACTCTAAAAAGTCAAAATTAACTATTTAAGTCTGGGAAGGTTAAAGCTATTTTGAGGCCCCTGTTAAGTTGCCTGACCAGGAGGCCTCTGTTGCTACTGCATTACCTGCCAACAGAATGCAACTCTGGAAGGCAGAGCCTCCAAGAGGAAGGGAGGCATTAGGCACACAGGATCACCAAAACAAGTCATTTAAAAACAGACTAAAACTAGTATTCTATTCAACTAACCCCTGCTTCTGAACAGCAAAGGTCATAAAGGTACTGTACCAGTCTGACTTTGTCCAAGAATGTAGGTGTTAGCAGATGTTCTGAATAAATTCAATCCCTAATTATATATTCTGCCTCTATTAGATATGATATTTACTCACTCTTCTGAAGTGTGGGCTCATTGTGCTGCTATCTTCCACCAGAGGTAGTCACAGTGAGACCCATATATTTAATACATATTTAGTTTGCACACAGCTTTGAGAATTCTCAGGATGAGAGTCATAGTATCTTACATCAATGTAAATACGATAGTGTGCCTTTCACAGAACCTTTGCATATACTGCTTTCTTCCAGATTGCTGTGGACTTCTCCTACATCTAAACTTCCATTGAGGAGGAAAGTTTCTAGTCTTCCTGTCCGCAATGAAAGCCTTAACAGGGTAAGAAAATACAGACCTATCTTACTGATTCTGCAGAGAATAGTCTGAAACTGCAACAGAGTGATAAGCTTACACATCTATTAGTTTCATAATTAAAAGCCAACCAGGTTTACTCACTACAGTTGGATGTACTTTTCATGTCTCTATGTTCAGTAGAAAATTGAGGTTAGAACACATGTACTTTCAAAGAAAGAGCTAGGACAGCTGAACTTGATTTTGATTTCAAATTACCATAAAGAGGAAAATTATGTGAGACTGAAATATGACCCAGGACACTCAAGTAAAAAGGCTTAACCACTATTTTCAATATTTAGCTCTGTTAAAGTATATAGTAGTGCATACATAAGAGTTAAGTTCTATGTAGATTACCTGCACTGCCCACATGATTTAAGTCTGCTGAAAACTAAGTTTCTGGAAACTCAACATTCTTAACTCAAGTTTGTCCAAGAGACCCTCCTCGTCCACAGTTACTTTAAACCATTGAGTAACCCAAATATGTTAATTGCATAATTGAAAAATTAGGCCAGCTTAGAATCTTATAAAATATCTCCAACTTGAACATGGATGTACATAAATCATAGTGAAGTGGTTGGCAATAACTAGATGCCTTCAACTTCTGTCTAATGGCTGACCCAAACACAGAGTGATATTCTTTCCAGCTTCAAACAAAGGAATGTTGGCTGAAATATTGCTCCTTACTTTGATGTCACTGCCCCTTCACTACAAGCTATTTGTGGTGGTAGTGTTCAAGCTGGAGATATTTAAAAACAGTTGAGTTGATTTAATTTCTAACTTGATAATTAAGATCTTTTGAAGCAAAATTAATTTTCAGAACCAACCACTGAGTATCAGAATGCAAACATCTTAATTTACCTTAGCTTTAAAAAAAACAAAAAACACAACACTCTTTCCAAGCAGTTTTTTTTTTAAAATTGGGTTTGGAGGAGGAAGGCCACTCTTGCCCCATATGAATCTCAAGGGAGAAGTTCCTGTTGTATAGGAGACACCCCTATTGACTGATTCATAAGGGAATTTTTTGTTAATGTATTTCAGTCGTGTTATCGCTATATGGTTCCACAGTTATCTTGATGAGGGGCTGTTTTACAAGTAAAATGTCTGTTGTAATATATCTAAAAATAAACTGGGAACTAGACCACCACTATATCATTTATATTCCTTATAGAGTTTACGAATAACTTAGAGAGGACTCTCTGTCATTTAAATACAAGTTTATACGTTACAGAAATTTATCATCTAAGTTACTGAGCTAGAGGGTTTTTTAAAAAAACCAACCAAAAAAAAAACAGGTTAATAATGCCACTACTTAGAATTAGTATGTATGTATTGTAGCATCTGAAGGCCTCAACTCAGACTGGAGTCCCATTTTGCCAGGTATGTATTTCCATTCTAAAATATTTATATAGTGCCAAATGTCTGCTAAGTGCTTTACAGACACTTGGGCACTGGCCAGTTATTTTGTTTGCATTTTAGAATTAAGATATTCAAGACAGACTGTACTTGGTCAGAAGTTCTCCTTCAGGTGCCCCTTGGTGATCCTCTGTTTCTGCAGTCTCTTCCACAGAAGCAGTCTGTTCCATCTCACTGCAAAATAGAAAGGAAGGGGGAGGAACATGGGGGGGGGGGGAGACAACAAAGCATCCCTAGGTTATACTGAAAGCTTACAGTTCAATAAACTCCATTATTTGTAAATGTGCATATTTCATGACCAAATGAAGATAGAACACATCTATATGTTTCCAGACAGGGTACTATCAGAACTTCTCTGTGATCATAAGAGTTCCCAATCTACTGATCACCCAAAAACCACGACAAAACCATTAAATGAGACTAGTTTAGTGTGCTAGTAATACAGGATTATACAGTCGGAAGCACTGGAAATCCTTGGCTGGAGGAAGTGGTATCCACAAATATGTGAAAGCCAAAAGTGTGCATGTTCAGGATATGAGAAAATTCCACAGACCTAATGCCTTTACATGAATTTTCTAGAATCACATATATCTGCCTCAGTGTCTTGCGGCCCCAATTTCCACAAGTTAGTTGTGTGCTGTGTAATATGTCGTATGTCTTAATAAGCTTTAAATTTGATTTAAGTTTCAATAGGTGTTCACTTGTTTTATGAGAAAAGGTAAACTAGAAATACCCAACTGACCTTCTCTATACCATTTCATATACCTAGTTTCATTTTTAATTCATTTTGATTGACTTTCAACAGCACTTGGAATGCCAAGATGACCTACATGCTTTTGAGAGACACACAAGGTAGGTGAGGTAGTATCTCTTATTGGACCAATTTCTATTGATGGAAGGTACAAACTTTTGAAAGTTTTACCCTAAGCCTTTAAGATTACCCAACTGATTTATTTTAAGTTATAACTAACTCTATCTCCCATTTTTAACCCTTGAAAAACTTGTTATTTTAAAGTTCAAATTACAAAAATATGCATTTGTGAGCTATTAAGTTGTTTATATATAAAGACATAGCACGTTATTTAGACAATGCAATGAGTAAGAATAGAATTTAATGGCCATTACAGAGACCGCTATAAATTATAAGTTTTGCCTCCCTTCTCCCCAGGGTAAGCCAGCTCAGGAGGACTCAGATAAGCAAGTTAGTCCTGCTATGTCCCCTTGGAGGAAAGCTGGCTTATGCAGTTACCAGAATAATATTTAGCTGAAATAGCAGCACATCTCCAGCTGTGTCAAGGGGTAGAAAAGGTGGCTTGCAGTCCTGTTTCCAGTTCAGGGCAATTTCAAACAGAACCAGATAAACAGTACAGAACAATTTTTAAGACCTAGATACTTATTAGAATTGTAGAATTCTCTTTAAAATTGACACAGGCCAGTCACAGTGCCCACCATTTACTACACAAGCCCACCGTTTACTAAAATAGGAAAGCCAATTGTATTTCACTCTAGTCAAACGATGACTTGGCCTTAGGCAAATATATACTTAGAAGCCTGCTGTAAATGAAGAATCTTCTTCAGGCCAGGATCTACTCAGTAAGCTTGAGCAAAGAGGCCATAACAGTTAAAGACAGAGTGAATGGATAAAGCTTGAAATAAAGGCAACTGTGATCAAGCATATTACTTTACAGAAATCATTATAAACTAGAATGGGCACAAATCTGCATGTACCTCAGATCATCTTTAACTGTTCCCCAGTTGTGAGCTCCACTTCCACCCCTTTTGTCTTCTGTTCTGATTCCTCTAGAGACAGAAACAGTATTCTTCAAATTAAGAAATTCATCCCTCAATGATGTACCAAACCAAAAGCACTATTAAATTGTTGAATATACTCCTTTCCCACTCCGACCCTTCAAAAAGATATTGAAATGTTTAAGGTGTGTGTTTGTTTTCAATATATTAGATGAGAGCAGTAGATACACAAAGTACTTACGTTTTATCACTCCCACTCTGTCTTTCAAATTCCCGTTTCCCTCTTTGGTCATAGCCATTCAGACTTCTGTTCATCCCACCACCTCTTCCTCGGCTTCGCATTCCACCTCTTCCTCCTCCACGACCTCTCATTGGTCTTTCCCGGTCAAATCTGTCAACTGGCCTGAAAGACAAGGAAGATTTTTAGTTAGACTACTTCTACATAAACGTTAGTAGGAAAAAATCTGGTGTCATAGGGATGCTTTAGTGCAGTTGTCATAATAGATCAATTATTATACTCACTCACTATTACTAGAAGTTTTTAGATCACATCTTACGCTACACTGATCTTATGCCCAGACTGGTGCTCTTTGTCAGCATTAAAAACAGACAGAAGCTAAATGTGAGAAGAATTTTAGGTCTGCATTCTTTTAGCCTTATGTTAGTATAGTGACTATTAATTGTTTGCTTTTTTCTAAATATGCCAAACATCTAAAAGCATTTTATTAGGCACTATTACTGCCCTCGTATGTTAGATTTGCATGTAGCAAGGTGTAAGCATTGGCTTTTTTTCAAGTCAGACTATCAAGTGGGGAGGGATAGCTCAGTGGTTTGAGCATTGGCCTATTAACCCCAGAGTTGTGAGTTCAATCCTTGAGGGGGCCACTTAGGGATGTGGGGCAAAAACAAGTACTTGGTCCTGCTAGTGAAGGCAGGGGACTGGACTCAATGATCTTTCAAGGTCCCTTCCAGCTCTATGAGATAGGAATAGCTCCATATATTTTTTCCTAGAATACTCAAGGAGCTAATAGAGCTATCTGAGCCTCTAGCTATTATCTTTGGAAAATCATGGGAGACAGGAGAGATTCCAAAAGACTGGAAAAGGGGCAAATATAATAGTGTCCATCTATAAAAAGGGAAATAAAAACAACCCAGGAAACTACAGACCAGTTAGTTTAACTTCTGTGCCAGGGAAGATAATGGAGCAAGTAATTAAGGAAATCATCTGCAAACACTTGGAAGGTGGAAAGGTGATAGGGAATAGCCAGCATGGATCTGTAAAGAACAAATCATGTCAGACCAATCTGACCGCTTTCTTGATAGGATAACGAGTCTTGTGGATAAGGGAGAAGCAGTGGATGTGGTATACCTAGACTTTAGTAAGGCATTTGATACAGTCTCATGATATTCTTACCAATAAACTAGGCAAATACAACTTAGATGGGGCTACTATACAGTAGGTGCATAACTGGCTGGATAACCGTACTCAGAGAGTAGTTATAAATGGTTCCCAATCCTGCTGGAAAGGTATAACAAGTGAGGTTCCGCAGGGGTCTGTTTTGGGACCAGCTCTGTTCAATATCTTCATCAACAATTTAGATATTGGCATAGAAAGTACGCTTATTAAGTTTGCAGACAATACCAAACTGGGAGGGATTGCAACTGCTTTGGCGGACAGGGTCAAAATTCAAACTGATCTGGACAAATTGGAGAAATGGTCTCAGGTAAACAGGATGAAGATTAATAAAGACAAATGCAAAGTGCTCCACTTAGGAAGGAACAATCCGTTTCACACATACAGAATGGGAAGAGACTCTCTAGGAAGGAGTATGGCAGAAAGGGAACTAGAGGTTATAGTGGACCACAAGTTAAATGAATCAACAGTGTGATGCTGTTGCAAAAAAAGCAAACATGATTCTGGGATGCATAAACAGATGTGTTGTGAGCAAGACACAAGAAGTCATTCTTCCGCTCTACTCTGCGCTGGTTAGGCCTCAACTGGAGTATTGTGGCCAGTTCTGGGCACCACAGTTCAAGAAAGATGTGGAGAAATTGGGGAGGTCCAGAGAAGAGCAACAGGAATGATTAAAGGTCTAGAGAACATGACCTATGAAGGAAGGCTGAAAGAATTGGGTGTGTTTAGTTTGGAAAAGATAAGACAGAGGGGACATGATAGCAGTTTTCAGGTATCTAAAAGGGTGTCATAAGGAAGAGAGAAAAAACTTGTTCACCTGAGCGCCTATGGATAGAACAAGCAGCAGTGGGCTTAAACTGCAGCAAGGGCAGTTTACATTGGACATTAGGAAAAAGTTCCTAACTGTCAGGGTGGTTAAACACAGGAATAAATTGCCTAGGGAGGTTGTGGAGATATTTAAGAGTAGGTTAGATAAATGTCTATCAGAGACGGTCTAGACAGTATTTGGACCTGCCATGAGGGCAGGGCACTGGACTCAATGACCTCTCGAGGTCCCTTCCAGTCCTAGAATCTATGAATATGAATCATGAGAAATAATTAACAAAAGAGTTTCAGCCCCATGAGTACAAGAAACTCGAAGAATTCTAGTACAAACACAGAAAGCAAGACTGACTTATTTGAGTTCACTAACCAAGCAGCATACAGCATGGTCAGGAGTAGATCTGGTTTATTAACTAATGTGGGTATAAGTAGGGCCCCCCCTGACACGTACTCTCGTAATTGTAGAATTGGGTGCAAAATCCATCCCTAGCTGCAGGGTTATACTCCATAATCTCAGCTTTCATTTAATTTTTTTTTAAGTTTTAACCATTATGGCTGCGAAAATAACCTTGAAAATGTGACCCATGCTTAACCAATAACCCTCAGTGTCTGCAAGGAATCTGAAGGGATGGCTCTGAAACATGTGAGCTGTCTCATTCATCTCACTTCGGGCCCCTGGACTCTGACTCTGTGGAATCTAGCATTCCCTCCTCCCCACCCCCCCAAGATACCACAGAATTCAACAATTTTTACTGCAGCTTGTGTTACTTTGCTGCAGCCAGGCAATCCACATTGTTGTCTGTCTCCCTGCCCTGCTGGGGTCTGCATGAAACTACCTCTTGCTCTGCACGTTTCCCCACAAGAGGAAACTGCATTACAGTGCATGCTCTTCACATTTCTTTTTGGGGAGAGAAGGAAAGAGGGGTGGTGGTAAAAAGGAGCCACTGCTAAGGAACAGGAATAACAAGAAATGCAGGTTGCACCGCTAGGCAACGATAGAGCAGCAACTGGGACCCAGGGAACTGAGAAATGAATTGTTGAAGCTGACTACAAGCTCCCCACCCACCTAGCACTTATGTGGCAGGAAGGATATTCTGAGCTTGCCTGCTGAGACAACACTAACCACTGAAGCCCAGAGAGATGCCTTGGGAGGGAGAGGGTGGCATAGGGGATCTATATATCTCTATCTATCTCAAACACAGCCATTTCTGAAAACAAGCAATGACAAGTTGTACATCTATTATTTTTAGCTACGAGCTAGTTGTATACATCTGGGCAGAGGTATTTCATGGAGATACAATAAGTGAGCACTGCCACTGAATTTAAGGGTTAACGGAATTTGGCCCTATTTTGCTTCAGAGTCTATGGGGGCTAGATGTACAATTACTTAAAATCTGGTTGGTGATGTTAATACTCATATGCAGAAGTCATGAAACATTAAGTTCTACATGGTAGACACTGAAACCAGACCTTTAAACCAATAGCTTAACTACCAAAAAAGCTTGTATTATTCCATTAGAAATTTAACTGACATGAAGACACCAGACCCATAAAACATTCTGACTACAGTATAAATACAGGATAATTTACCTGAGAACTGATTCTTTGTCATATCAGTCTTTATACAGCCAAAACTAGGCTACCACACTACTAAGTGCTAACTAAATGGGAGTCCATCAAAGCCTCTCAGGACATCAAACCCTTCATTGAGGGCCATCTTGCATCTTCTTAGAAATACATACTTTTCTACTGTGAACTCCACTTGTCTCTCCTTTTCATAGGGACGGTATTCCCTGAAGGAAGGTTTCCATTCAGCTTTGTCTTGTTTTACCTCCGTTCCCCTGTTATCATTCCATCCTTGTTGTTCTCCCCTTTTAGGAGCTCGCTTCTGACCTGCACACAAAAAAATTGTGACGAGTCTAAACATAAGCAGCATTAATAGATTTAGTTGCAATTACCAGACTACTAGCTCAAAAGAGATGACTATGCCACCATATAGTCCTCTAGTTTTGCACTCCTACCAAGTTACTATAGGCTGAGCTGGTAGCACCACCTGTGGTCAAGGCTGCCTAACACTTCCTATCATAAAAGACCATATTTTCTGTTGCTTGTAACTCCAAACTTTAGCAATTCAGGCTGAAATTACCATGCCAGGCATCTGCCCTAGGCTGAAAATTCTGGAGTGTTTCGGCTAACATAGTGCAGCCATTTCAGAAAACAAGATTAGGAAAAATACCTCATTTTGCTCTTGTTTAAAAAAAAAAGAAAAAAAAAAGTGTTACAGGAACTCTGCGTCCCTCTGTGGTCACCCAGACAGCAAGATGGCAGAACAGCCTGACTGGAACTCAGAGGGATGAGCAGAGGGGAAGTGAGGCTGCTGCAGGAGCCAGAGGATGGGGAACAGGAGTCAGGAAGCTGGATGTAAAAGGAGCAGAGGGGGTCAAAAACAGGCAGATTTATACCCCTTAGAACATATTCCACCACAACCTGAAATTGAACCCAGGAGTCCTGTGTCTACATTCCTCTACAATCAGTAAACAGATGTGAAACCCACTGACAAAGTGTCATCCCTTTCTAGTGGTCGTCCATAGAAAGTGATAATTACTACTGCTGTATGCAGTGTTGTTGTTGCCATATCAGTCCCAGGATATTAAAGAGATAAGATGGGTGAGGATTATCTTTTATTGGACCAACTGCTATTGGTGTGAAAGACAAGCTTTCGAGCTTACACAGAGCTGAAGCAGAAACTGTGTGAAAGCTTCTCTCTCACACCAATGGCAGTTGATCCAATAAAAGACATTACCTCACCCACCTTGACTCTAATCATACGGCTATCAGTTTCTCCATTAGTTTAAATGGAAAAAGTCTATGCAATGGACTGATGAAACATGTGGGTGTGATTATGATGCCATATGTCAAGGCTGAATCCCAACTCTGTCACTCCGAGTGCAGAAGTGGAGCCCGCCAGGAAGTTAAAAAGTAATACTTGCCACTCCAGGCTTGTATTAAACGCCTAAGCTTTTTTCTGACCTTGGCTTGGTAAACACTGCCACCACCCAAATGCAAAACAACAAAACAAAAACAAAAACAAAACAAAACTTTGGACCCAGGAAGGAACATTTGGGAATTCCTCCCTGTGGGGTACCCTCAAGCCCTTTCACTCCCCCTCTGGGGAAGAGCGGAGAAAGAAGAAAAAGGGAATTAGCTGTGCCTACCAGCTAATCAAACAACATGCACAAACCTCTTAGGACACCAAAAATCCAATCATGTTCTTAAGAAAGGTAAATTTTATTAAAAACAAAAAGAAAGTAAACACATCTGGAACTTCGGCTTTTGCTAGATTTTAAAAGAGCAAGTCCAAAAATCGAGCTCAAAATAGCTTTCTTGGGGGTTCAGCTTAAAGGTTACAACCAAAACAAAAGCATCTCGGGTTTGCACAGAGGAGTCCACGAGCCAATAAGAAATAAAAGAAATAACCCTTTGCATCTTTTTAGATATTCCCTAATTTTACTTACATATCTGAGGCTCCAGATAAGTAGGTTCAAGGTATGAATTGATAATCTATAATCATACCTGGCTTAAAGCTGGTTACAGCATTACTGCCTGCGTCTCTGCAGCCCGACAAAAACAAAGGGAAAGCTTCTTTCCCAATTTAAAAAAGTTCTATCTTCCCATTGGCACTTTTAGTCAGGTGTCCACTTTTTTCTCTTTACCTGGGGGATTTTTTAACCTTTTACAGGTAAAGCAAGTAAAGAACGGCTACCAAGAGGGATTTTACAGCTAATTGGCTGGCTGTCCATCAAAGGGAGATATCCCCCCCCTTTTATTTATCACACCGTATGATTAAAAACTGATTTTTTTTTAAATTAGGAAATTACACAAAAAATACATATGAGTGTATGCAAAGGTTGCAAAGCCAAGCATTCAGGAAATGCCAGAATTAAGGTGGCCCATGCAATCATAATTTTCTCCCCTTTTATGTAAGCACCATGATACAGTCTTTAAATTACATGATCCCATACTATTTTTCTCATAGGACCCCACTGGAATTCAGTGGCAGAGGCATGGTGCTCTGGAAATGAATAAGGCTATTGTATATAATATCATTGCCTCAACTGTTGCAGAAGTTGGAAAGTGTGTAGTGAATGACGCAGGGGATTGCAGAAAGTGAGAAAGGATGGTCTTGTAGTTAATGCCACCTCAGAGAACTGAATTCTATCCTTGCCTCTGCCACTGAATTCCAATGGGTTAATGGGCAAGTCACTTCAACCAAACTCTTTACAGTTAGCTACTAGTGGTGTCTTTTTTGAGTGCCCAAAACGTGACCGAAGGCCCAGATACACAGATGTGTTGAGCATACAAATGCAACTGAAGTCAATGGAAGATGAGTTCTGGACATATGAAGAGCTATACAAACCCTAAGCAATCTTAAAACAAACCAGAGCACAGGTGTCTCACGTTGAGCATCCAAAATTAGTGGTCACTTGGCAGTTTTGGCCTCTGTGCTTCAGTTCCCTTATCTATAAAATGAGGGTAATACCACCACTGAATTTAACCTGGAACATTGTGAGGATGAATTCTTTAATCTTTATGAGGCACTCAGGCCTTGTCTACACCACAAAGTTGCAGCGCTGGTGAGGGGGTAACAGCGCTGCAACTTAGGAGGTGTACACATCTGCATGGCATTACCAGCGCTGCAACTCCGTGTTTGCAGCGCTGGCCGTACACCCGGTCGAACCTCGGGTGTAGAGGATCCAGCGCTGGTGATCCAGCGCTGGTCATCAGGTGTAGACACTCACCAGCGTTTTTCTTGACCTCCGTGGAATAAGCAGGTATCCCAGCATACCTGAGGAAGCCTCTCTGGTAATCAAGCACGTCTCCTTCCCCGCGGTGTGCTCTCGCGTTCCCCGAACCCCCCCGCAAGCAGGTCTCCTTCCCCGCAGTGTGCTCTCGCGTTCCCCGAACCCCCCCGCAAGCAGGTCTCCTTCCCCGCAGTTTGCTCCCGCGTTCCCCGAACCCCCCCGCAAGCAGGTCTCCTTCCCCGCGGTTTGCAGGGGGGTTCGGGGAACGCGAGAGCAAACCGCAGGGAAGGAGACCTGCTTGCAGGGGGGTTCGGGGAACACCGGAGCAAACCGCGGGGAAGGAGACCTGCTTGCGGGGGGGGGGGTCGGGGAACGCGAGAGCACACCGCGGGGAAGGAGACCTGCTTGCGGGGGGGTTCGGGGAACGCGAGAGCACACCGCGGGGAAGCTCCCCGCGGTGTGCTCTCGCGTTCCCCGAACCCCCCTGCAAGCCGCCCAACAGCGCTGCAGTGTGGCCACATCTAACACCACTTGCAGCGCTGGTTGCTGTAAGTGTGGCCACTCTGCAGCGCTGGCCCTATACAGCTGTACTAATACAGCTGTAACAACCAGCGCTGCAAAATTGTAGATGTAGACACCATGAGGAGAGCTGTGAAACATGGCCAGAAAGGGTTAAGCAGCTCACAGGCTAATTGACCCAGGTTCAACCTTTAGAAGAGTATGTAAATGGTAATTAGGGCCATTCCATGTTAAATAGACTAGAACTTTGAAATGCAAACCTATATTGCTAGAGAATTAGAAGTGATACTAATTGTATGTGTTTACTTGTATCTTCTTAGATGTTAGCCATGTTAGACAGTTCCTGTCTATTAAAATAACTATTGATTCAGAGATCAAAAGGGAATATTAACATTTAGATGAATCTTGAGTGAAAATGTCAGTCTATATGTCTGTTTGAAGTCTGTGGTAAACTGTATATGAACTGCTTAATGAATAATTACCTTATGTTAATCCATGTCATTAATTACCAGTGATGTTTAGGAAATAGGTTACTTCAAAAGCCTATTGTTCAAGAGGCTGCTAGAAAACTATATAAAAGACTCTTGGGACCTGATCCTTTGATCTCAGGTCTTGATTCTTTTTGCAGGGGAAGCTTGAGTCCATAAGACAGATGTTCAGTCCCACATAAACCATGGACTAATTCTGAAAGAACTCTTTGCAACTACAAAGCTCACCATCTCTACTATGAAACTGATATCAGAACTGTACTCATGTCTGTATGTATACTGATGTTTTAACCAATACTCACTCACTTTTTTCCCCTTTTTAATGAATTTTTAGTTTAGTTAATAAGAATTGGCTGTAAGCGCATATTCATTAACTTGGGAGGTAATGTGTTCAATCCTTTGGGATTAGTAGAACTTTCGTATTTGACTTGGCTGCCTAGGAGGGAGCCCAAACACTGGACTGCTTTTAAGGGAACTGTGTTTTGACTTCTGGGTAATTAGTAAGGTATTATAGAAGCTGTTTGTGCTGGCTTGATAAATCTAAGTATTGGACTATCCATTAGCTTTGGGGATTGTCTGCCCCATTCTTTGCAGTTTGCCCTAATTGTGCCTCAGTGTGGCCACCCCCTGGGACCCTGGTCACCAGGGCACTATAGAAACACACATGGAAAATAACCGGTTCAGTGTAGGGTTTGCATGACAAGTGTTAACACCTGGAGACACTCAATGAATGAGGCAGGGGTCCCATGGAAAAGGTCATATATGATCACATAATTCAGGACTTTCACAACACATGCCTGTGGAATTTTAATTCAAGCCCTTCCTGTGCAACATCTTCATCAATTGTGGCTTATTTAAGCTATTCACATATTCCTCACTAACTTCCACTCTCTGACTTTTGGGCAGCTAATGTATGCCACAGAAATTTATGGGATTCTGGGAGTTCACTCAACCTTCCATAAAGGAAATATAATGCAGGTTACTACACTAAAAATTACTATCCCAACTTAAATTGAAAACTCCAAACAGGTTAGCCTTAGAGCAAACATTTTATGTAATATCTGTCCTACAGAATTGGAAACTAAAGCAATTTAAAAACTGTACACAAATCATTCTGCCCATTACTGAAGCGCAGCCAACAGATTATACACATTATATAAAACAGTAAGTGAAGAATGCTATTGATTTGAAACCAAAGGGAAAAATGTAGATATGCAGAATATATTTAGTAATGTTGGAATGTGGCCAGAAACTGAGGTTAACATCCCTAATCTAGTCCAAATTGGTTGTTAACATTACATAAGACAAGTGATCAGAGCCACACTATTACGTCCCATCTAACAGAGCAATTCCATCATCAAACTTAACACAGGGCCCTATATATGTGATTATGATCATATAAATTGCCCCATTCATATATCTCAATTTGCCACAAAAATGAAAACGGATTCTTAAACAGTAAAAACTTAGCACAACTAAGAAAAGTCTCGAGCTTTGTGTTATGAAGGTTAGCTTTCAAAATGCTAACTGATATTGTGATATTTGCATGAGCATGCAGGCAGATCAAAACAACTAGCTGTGAACGGGGTCGGCTGCCCCATTCTTCCCACTGGGCTGTTGACATTGAAGCCTAATGATAAGACTGTCACTTTGCTGACCATTTTTTAAGAAATGTCAAGCTAACATACTTCACTGCTGTTGCATGTAGTAACAGATATTGAGAGTGAGTAGCAGGGCAGCTAGTTGCTGTCATGACATTACAGTGGAAAAAAAAAAAGGAATTAAAAACCCACTAGCTAAAGCCTCAAATGCCTTGTGGTTATCAAAACACAAAACCAACATCCACACTTAATAGGTGTTCCAACCCCTTCCCATCCAAAGATTCCCTACTCAGTTGCTAAAACATCCAGTTATCATATCTCGCTCCCCTTATCCCCAAGTCTTGAGTGCCATTTATTTTAAATATAAAAAATCTATGGCACCCAAAACGGAAAATTTTGGGAAAGCTAAAAATACAATGAATTTAAACATCAAAGCAAGGTTACTGTCTTGATTGACTAGAATTGAGATGGGGGGATGGTGCTCTATAATTCAAAGGTCACTGACATAAGATATGGCACCATACAGGACATTAATTCATTAATGATTCAGGAAGAAGTACTGTTGTAACCAACAGAATTTGCTTTTCATTTTTCCCTTAAAAAGGATAGGAAATTGCATTAAAAAAGAACTATTTTTTATATCTATTTCATACAATAAACACAGTGAACTAAATGGAGATAGACTTCCACCTTGTGATCTTGTGCTTTCAATATGCCAGCATTCTATAACAGAATCACCTACAGCAGTTTCCCCCTGTACAACCTCATGCCTATATATCTGGAATAATTATACTGAAGTTAGTCATAAAAAAAATCGTGGTTTTCACAGCTACCATCATGATCTTCGATTCTTCAAAACATTCAGTGTCTTATTACCCACTAAAATGGTGGATATTAATTAATCTTTTAGCAATCAGGGATGATGTCTAAACTACACCATCTTCAAAGTGTACATGCTAAAGATAGGAATCAAATCACCTGAAATGTTCATAATAGGCTTAGAGACAAACTGAACAGAGCTTTTTATTACTGCAGAATCAGCAACTTTTATTTGCCTGGACTGGTAGAGAATGCAAACTGTGCATTTCACTGGGCCCTTTCAATAAATTGCTGGCAAATGCAATTTGATCACTGTTTTAAGAATGGGTGAGCTGAACTAACATCAAGGGACCATTACAAAAGCTATAATACCTACATTTCATACCCCTCCCCTTGCCCTATCACCACACACAAAAACCAAAGAACAAGGCATTTTCAAACAGTAAACATCCACCACTATTCTAAGGGCTTGTCTACATCAGAAAGTTGCAGCGCTGGTGAGGGAGTTACAGCGCTGCAACTTAGGAGGTGTACACATCTGCAGGGCACCACCAGCGCTGCAACTCCCTGTTTGCAGCGCTGGCCGTACTCCCGTTTTGTCTCGGGTGTAGAGGATCCAGCGCTGGTAATCAAGTATAGACACTTACCAGCGCTTTTCTTGACCTCCGTGGAATAAGCAGGTATCCCAGCATACCTGAGGAAGCCTCTGGTAATCAAGCTGGTCTCCTTCCCCGTCTTGCTCTCGCGTTCCCCGAACCCCGAGCAAGCAGGTCTCCTTCCCTGAGGTTTGCTGGGTGGTTCCAGGAACGCGAGAGCAAACCGCAGCGAAGCTGGTCTCCTTCCTCGGTTTGCTCTCGCGTTCCCCGAACCCCGAGCAAGCAGGTCTTCCCTGCGGTTTGCAGGGTGGTTCCGGGAACGCGAGAGCAAACCGCAGCGAAGCTGGTCTCCTTCCTCGGTTTGCTCTCTCGTTCCCCGAACCCCGAGCAAGCAGGTCTTCCCTGCGGTTTGCAGGGTGGTTCCGGGAACGCGAGAGCAAACCGCGGCGAAGCTGGTCTCCTTCCTCGGTTTGCTCTCGCGTTCCCCGAACCCCGAGCAAGCAGGTCTCCTTCCCTGCGGTTTGCAGGGTGGTTCGGGGAACGCGAGAGCAAACCGGGAAAGGAGACCAGCTTTGCCGCGGTTTGCTCTCGCGTTCCCCGAACCACCCTGCAAACCGCAGGGAAGGAGACCTGCTTGTTCGGGAACGCGAGAGCAAACCGGGAAAGGAGACCAGCTTCGCTGCGGTTTGCTCTCGCGTTCCCCGAACCACCCTGCAAACCGCAGGGAAGGAGACCTGCTTGTTCGGGAACGCGAGAGCAAACCGCGGCGAAGCTGGTCTCCTTTCCCGGTTTGCTCTCGCGTTCCCCAAACCCCCCTTGAAGCCACCCAACAGCGCTGCAGTGTGGCCACATCTAACACCACTTGCAGCGCTGGTTGCTGTAAGTGTGGCCACTCTGCAGCGCTGGCCCTATACAGCTGTACTAATACAGCTGTAACAACCAGCGCTGCAAAATTTTAGATGTAGACATGGCCTGAAAGAATAAGGAAGCACCAGAAGCTTGGTAGTCTGAAGAACAGAGATTTAAAAAAAAAGGTTAGATCAATTAACAATGGTACTGCTCTTGTTATTGTGTCATCTGATTAACAACAAAACCTAGAGAGAGTATTCTGGATTAAAAAAGATTTAGTATTAAGCTGTGCAAGGCTAACATCTAATAGACAACTGGACTTATGACTTCCATTTGCTTTATGAACCACTCACTTCCAGGTGAGCTCCATGATTAAGTGGGAATTCACTTAGGAATAAAGGTTGAGAACCAGTCAAGACAAAGAAAAAAAAGGCAGCTGATTTACAGTAGTATGCAAATACAATAAAACCTCCATTCAAATCACAAAAAGAGTTATATTGAAGAATATTACATAGAACTTTTGAGCACAGCCTGACAGAGAGACCGTTTTACTAGCTGAAGATCTGAAGTCACAGGATGGCTAGATGAGTGAAATTCAAATCTTGCTGAAAAGTGCTGAATGTTTATATTCAGATTTTACATGTTGCAAGGAACAGCTCTTAACTAGCAATTTTTTTCTAGTCAAAGTAAACTACATAACAAAATAATTTAGATCAAGTTACTGTAATGAAAATTGCACAGTAGTACTTTAACCCTAATACCAGAATCAGTCTTGGCTGTTCAAGTACTTAAACTTTTAATTTGCAAAGAGTCTAGTAACAAGTCCCTGGAAGTCTATTACAAGCCAATTCAAGAAAACACCTCACTTATCTTTAAAATAAAGCTGTACTCTTCAACACATGTGGGGATCATTAGAAAACTCTACAATTTTGCCAAATTCAGCCTGGCTCCTGTACTGGGTCGGGCAGTAGGCTTTCAGTCAAACCATACCCAGGCAAGGCTCCAAAGAATTCTAATTGCCTATTAGGGGCAAGTTTAGATTTTTGGTAGTTTATCATGAACCCTAATATTAGGAACACCCCAATGTTGATATAGATCAATCATCCAAAACTCTTCAGAGTAGTGTCCGTAATCAGTCAATTGTTCAAGACAGACATCATATGCCGTTCCTGCCTATGCAGATATGCTTGATGGTAGTTGTGGCTTTTGTGAAAACATATGAAGCCAACACTCTCCCAGAAGACAAGTCACAAAATTGGTAGCAATGTTCCTCAACTGCAAATCAGATTATGGCTGTATATATGCTCACAGAAATACTTCCTGAGCACTGAAATTAAGTCCAGAGTGCATCAACAGCTGCCTCTCAGGGTGTCAGTCTTCAACTTCTCTTTGACAACATACTGATTTACTTGAAATCTAGGGTGGGTCAGAGATCTTTTGTCATTTTGATTAGCAGGAAGTATTTGGAACAACTAATCACACACACGCTGCAGGGGAAGAGGAAGCCCTGTCCCTCCCCAGCCTGACCCAGACTAGCAACTAGAAGCCCACAGCTGTGGTTTTCCCAGCAGCTTTGGGGAAGATCAGACCCACATCTAAGAACCTTCTTCAGCTGCAGGAAGCTCAGTGGAAAGAGGAAATCCCATCTCTCTCTCAGCCTAGCCAGGGTTAGCAGCTGGAGCCCCTGCATGCTAGCAGCCCCCAGCTGCATGGGGGAAATCAGACCCACCTCCACGAGCCTCTTCCAGCTGCAGGATGCTCCATCGCTGCTGACTTCAACGTCCAGCTCCGAAGGCAGTGCAGAAGTGATGGTGGCTATTCTGCAACCCCCCTACAACAGCTCTGTGACCCCACAGTTACATCATCATGAAATTTCAGATATAAACATCTGAAAATGTTAAACTGATTGATTTTAAAACTCTTTGACTGTGAAATTGACCCTGATTTTGGTAGGGCTCTAACTATTAGCTTCATGGCAGCCTTGCACAGGATTAGTCTCAAAGAGGTATCCCCTTTTGCTACTCGTACATGAACGACGGAAGGAGAGAGAGTCTAGAGCTGGGATGGGCAAACTTTTTGGCCTGAGGGCCACACTGGTGTGGCAAAACTGTATGGAGGGCCAGGTAGGGAAGGGTGTCCCTCCCCAAACAGCCTGGCCTCCACCCCACATCCACCTCCTTCCACTTCCCACCCCGACTGCCCCCCTCAGAATCCCCAACCCATCCAACCCCCCCTGCTCCTTGTCCCCTAACCACCCCCTCCCAGGACCCCCACCCCTAACCACCCCCTGGGACCTCATCCCCATCCAAACCCCCTGCTCCCAGACCCCTGACTGCCCCCCGATGCCTATCCACACCCCCACTCCCTGACAGTCCCCCCAGGATCCCACACCTATCCAACCCCTCAGTTCCCTATCCACACCCTCGCACCCTGACAGGACCCCCTGGACTCCCACACTTATCCCAACCCCCACAACCCCCGTTCCCCATCCTCCGACTGCCCCCCCACACCTCTACCCCTTATCCAACCCCCTTACCATGCCACTCAGAGCAGCATGTCTGGCAACCATGCCACCCGGCTGGAGCCAGACACGCTGCTCTGCAGGAGCACACAACTCTGCCTCCCAGAGCACTGCCTGCACGGTGGCGTGGCTGCAGAGGAGGGGGGACAGCAGGAGAGGGGCCGGAGTAGCCTTCCAGGTGGGAGCTCAGTGGCTGGGCAGGACGGTCCTGCGGGCTGGACGTGGCCCGTAGTTTGCCCACCTTTGGTATAGAGGCTACAATGCAGATATCAAGCAGTAGGGTGCTGCGAGCCACTCCTCAGGAATTCCTCTCTCTTTAGAAAAGACTGTCTGTCTCATCCTGTGACCTGAAGAGCAGTACCAATGACCACAAATGCCTGGCAGAGCCTTCAGCTCTGAAAATGACATTACCAGCTACTTTCATAGAAAAGCTGCCCTGCCAGATTTAACAGAGAAGAGTTGGGCCTGCACTGTGTAAGCAGCTCTAGTACCAAATCTTAGCACTTAGCACTCTTGACCAACTCAAAGTTTTAACTTTAAGAAATTACACTTCAAAGTAGTCAAAGCCAGCCTGGTGCTATTCTTACTGTAATCTCCCTGAGGTTCTACTGATGCTTCTTCAATGCTCAGAGTGACATTGGCCCCCAGAGCATTTTGGTCTATTTCAAGGTAGACAATGCAACAAAAATGGTCAGGGGTCTTCAGCACTGCTCTGCCACAGACAAGGTTTGAAATTGCAGAATGGCTCTCCTTCCTCATTTGATGTCATACTTGAAAAGAAAACAACTGAAAGGAGGGATCTGTTGTTTATCCTTGATTGGAATTATGCTACAGCACCAATGCAGGCATGAAACAAACAGATCTGAGCTCAGAAAGCAGGTGCTGCTGTGCTCTTCAAAAGTCTGAGTCAGCTCTCTAGCACCTCAGGTGCAGGGAGACTGCAAAACACTAAACTGGTCAAAACACATGCTGAAGGACTGAGAAGACAAGCACCACACAGAACCACCCCATGGTGTTCAGTTTACACTGAGGGGTTAGTAAATCAACTACTACTATAATGCTCCAAAATATAAAGAATCCATTGCAATATCTAGAACCAGATATACAATATTTACATTTGCACAGCTCATTTTGTACTGGAAACAAATCACAGCCTTGGCAAGCCTGTATCTAAAGTTATTCTACACATAAGCTGTAAGTTGCTCAGGTACTACAGTACTGAAAACGATACAAGAACCTACCTATAAAAAAAAAGTGAACTTTCAGATGCACACTGTTCTGGCAGGAGTTCTGCAACACTGGACTTAAAAACAGAAGTGACATCCTGGCTCCATTAAAATGTTTATGTTCAACTGATGTTATATAACTGCAATCTGATTATAGGGTCCACAAATGCTTGTGGTCAACTTTATTTAGTAACACTAGTCCTCTTCTTCTAAATCACTTTACAGACATCAGTAGTTTCTCTTTATTAAATTAGATCTTTAAATCACTGAGCTGTGTTTCAACATCGCCCAGGCTCGCCTCCAAAATGCTAAAAAGTAAAGACAACCTTAATAAATGCTCAATCGCAATGTCACCACTCTCCTAAATTATTTTGGCTTATGCACTTGAAACAGTATTACCTCTATGTATTTTAGTTCCAGTGCTATTAGAGTAGTTTCACTACATTTCTACCAGAAGCACTCTCGCCTTCAACAAAGAGTGGACTTACTTATAAAATGTAAAGAGTTTAAGTCGCATCACCACAGTTTAGTCTGTGCATCTGATTATCTGCTGTCTGAACAATTTGGGTGTTCAGAACATGAAAATAAAAACATTAAAAGTATAAACTCAATTGTACACAGATTTTAGCCCTAGCTGGTTCACCTACTGCTGAACAACGGTATAACTTCACTTCTAACCTCGTTTTTATACTGAACCAAGATAATCACTTGGTCATGTATTTGAACTTAAATGTAGTCTCTTTAAAGTCACAACCAGCTGATCCCCACGTTCTTCAGCTCTCAAACATCAAGAGATGATTGGAGGAGAAAAGCCTGGGGAAGATAAGAGACAGCGAGCGAGAGGGGGGCCAGTCCTATGGTTCGGGTCAGGCAGGGCTGGACGTCAGGCGGTGTGTTGTTGGCAGCTCGCCAGACTCACTAGGTGACCTGGGCCCAGTCACTTGTCCGCGTCCCGTCCCGCACGCAGGCTTCCTGCCTACTTGCAATCCCTGAACCGTTCTCGGAAGGCCAAGCGGTTCCCACCCTCTCCTGGCCAGCGCCGCAGCCCAGGCTCACAGCTGCTCTCGGAGAGCCTCCCGCGCCTAGCTAGACACCGGCCAGCACAGGGCTAGGCGGTAGCCGCGGCCGGCCCCAGCCCTGAGCAGCAGGAACCCACCGCTCCGCCCACCGCCAGCCGGCCCCCAGTGCTCCTCGGCCCCCCACAAGGAAGAGTTCAACTGCCTCCCGCCGGCCGCAGGGTGCGCGGGCCGGGCCGCTCCCCGTACCGGGCTGCGGCGGGGCTCCGGGCGCCGCGGGGCTCTCGGGCTGCAGGACCTTGCGTTCTTTCTGGGACTCCCTCTTGCCGGCGGCGGGGCCGGGTCTCTGGCCGGGGGCGGGTTTCCTGCCGCCAGCGGCTGCCGCGGCCTCATCGCGCTTCCTGCGCTGCTGCTGGCGGCGCTCGGCCTCGCGGAGGACGTCGAAGGGGTCGGACTCATCGTCCAGCAGCTGGTGGAAGCGGTTGGCGACGGCGCAGCCGAAGCTCTCCTGCATGGCGGCGCCCACCGGGCTCCCTAGCGCCCCCTTCATCATCGCCGTGGCCGCCCCGCCACCTCCGGGCGGCGGCAGCTGCGGGCGCTACCAGTGCGCAGGACGAAACCAACCCGCTCGGCAGGGAAGGAACAGGGGACGGGCACAGAGCCGAGCCCGGCTCAACAGGGCCCAGACAAGCTCGCCATCGCCGCTCGACCCCTCCCTACACCCCGAGGGAGCGCCAATGACCAGCCAAAGCTCGGGCACCCCTCGCGGCCCACGCGCACAACCAATCAAGGCATTCAGCCGCGCCCCCTCCGAGCTCAAACAACCAATACCAGCCACTGCAAGCTCCAGCAACCAATCAACACATTTGGTCCAACTTGCTGCGTGCCGTGAAAGCCAATCAAAGCCGTGGGATGCCACCAGTCAATCACACGCCAACGAAGATCGGCGACTGTGTCGTCGCTGCAGGTAATTTTGCCTCAGCTGCTCCCCGCCTGCTTTTACCCCCGTGGTAAATCATCGTATTAATTATTTATGACGTTGTTAATTATTCATGAGCAGTTGTGGCCCGGAAGCGGTAGGGGCTGGTCCGAGCACAGCCTGAGTGTGAGGTGGGGGGGTGCCTAGCAGGGCGGGGCTCTCCGTGGCCCCACTACTAAGTTATGGTGTACAGTACACCTAAAACCTAGGTCAATCTAGCTGCCACTCTCAGGACTATGAAAAATTTTTCTCCTAAGGCACCATAGTCAGGTCGGCAGCCTACCCCCAACGTAAATGAAGCTAGGCGCAATGAAGAATTCTTGCATCCACCCGCTACTGCCTCTGGACAGGGTGGTTCTACTACAGCACAGAAAATCCCTTCCATCCATCTCTGAAATAAGGGTATGCATCACAGCTGGGCCACTGATACTGTTGTTGTAGTGAGGGCCAGATTTCCAATTAGGCACGTGCCTAGGGACATCTAGAAGTTAAAAATGGGATAAAAGTTTGAATTATTATGGAAAACAACACAAAGGTCAGCTGTAGGCAGAGGGGATGCTGAAGATGCTGTACCTAAGGGCGCGTAAGGTGTAAACCTGCCCCTTCTTGTAGTGCAAACGTACCCTCAGTAATAATAATTAGTCTGGTGCTAAACCAGTACAAGGTTGATGCTGCTCATCTTGTAGTACATTATACCCAGTTGTATAGAAACTCTTTCCTTAACATTTGTATTAGATAATTTTAATATTAGCTTTAATTAAAAAAAATTATTCCTGTAAGATGCCATAGGTAAAGGGGAGGTGTCACCTTTGCAAAGGTCAAAACAGCAGACTCCAAGGCACCCTTTCACATTAATGAAATAGTATACATTAATTGAAGTCGATGGAGTACTGTCCAATCAGGCTAGGGTTGAATTTGTCTGTGAAACATTTGCTATTCCTTTTCACTTATGCCTATTGAAGATTACGGTGCCAGCAAATGCAGCAAAGTGTAAAGCACAGGTATTTGCAATGCATTACTTGATTAGTTTTTCTTTACACAATCCCAGCAAGCTGACAAATGTGCAGACCCAATGAATGGGAAAATAATGCTATTATTACTCAAGAAATCAGTCATTTTGGTTAGAGGATGGCTGGGGGAAGCAGAGAAAAACAGAATCCCTAAAAGTTGTTTCTAGAAAGTCTAAAGGCTTCTGGTTGAAGTCTTCTGTATATCTTTACACAGTCAAATTAAATTGAGTATAAAACTGAAAGGCTGAAAATAGAGGTTAAAAGGAAGAAATAGGGATTCCTGATAAATATCCTGGGAGATTGACCAAAATACTGTTTTTCCCACCTTTCTTGCGAGGAACACACACGGCTTGACTTGGGCTAGGTAATGCCAGATTGGCAACCTAGACTCATAGACTTTAGGGTCAGAAGGGACCAATATGATCATCTAGTCTGACTTCCTGCACAAAGCAGGCCACAGAACCCTACCCATCCACTTCTATAACAAACCCCTAACCTATGTCCGAGTTACTGAAGTCTTCAAATTGTGGTTTGAAGACCTCAAGCTGCAGAGAATCCACCAGCAAGTGACCCACGCCCTATGCTGCAGAGGAAGGCAAAAAACCTCCAGGGCCTCTGCCAGTCTGCCCCGGAGGAAAATTCCTTTCTGACCCCAAATATGGCGATCAGCTAAACCCTGAGCATGTGGGCAAGACTCACAAGTCAGCACTCAGGAAAGAATTCTCTGCAGTAACTCAGATCCCATCCCATCCAACATCCCAGCACAGACCACTGGGCATACTTATCTGCTGATAATCAAAGATCAATTGCCAAAATTAAGCTATCCCATCATACCATCCCTTCCATAAACTTATCAAGCTTAGTCTTAAAGCCAGATATGTCTTTTGCCCCAACTACTCCCCTTGGAAGGCTGTTCCAGAACTTCACTCCTCTAATGATTAGAAACCTTCATCTAATTTCAAGTCTAAACTTCCTAGTGTCCAGTTTATACCCATTTGTTCTTGTGTCTACATTGGTACTAAGCTTAAATAATTCCTCTCCCTCCCTAATATTAATCCTTCTGATATATTTATAAAGAGCAAGCATATCCCCCCTCAGCCTTCTTTTGGCTAGGCTAAACAAGCCAAGCTCTTTGAGTCTCCTTTCATAAGGCAGGTTTTCCATTCCTCGGATCATCCTAGTAGCCCGTCTCTGAACCTGTTCCAGTTTGAATTCATCCTTCTTAAACATGGGAGACCAGAACTGTACACAGTATTCCAGATGAGGTCTCACCAGTGCCTTATATAACAGTACTAACACCTCCTTATCTTTGCTGGAAATACCTCGCCTGATGCATCCTAAAACCGCATTAGCTTTGTTAACGGCCATATCACATTGGTGGCTCATAGTCATCCTGTGATCAACCAATACTCCAAGGTCCTTCTCATCCTCTGTTGCTTCCAACTGATGTGTCCCCAATGTATATCTAAAATTCTTATTATTAATCCCTAATGACCTTGCACTTTTCACTATTAAATTTCATCCTATTACTATTACTCCAGTTTACAAGGTCATCCAGATCTTCCTGTATGATATCCCGGTCCTTCTCTGTGTTAGCAATACCCCCAGCTTTGTGTCATCCGCAAACTTTATTAGCACATTCCTGCTTTTTGTGCCAAGATCAATAATAAAAAGGTTAAATAAGATTGGTCCCAAAACTGATCCTTGAGGAACTCCATTAGTAACCTCCTTCCAGCCTGACACTTAACCCTTCAGTATGACCCGTTGGAGTCTCCCCTTTAACCAGTTCCTTATCCACCTTTCAATTTTCATATTGATCCCCATCTTTTCCAATTTAACTAATAATTCCCCATGTGGAACTGTGTCAAATGCCTTACTGAAATCGAGGTAAATTAGATCTACTGCATTTCCTTTGTCTAAATAATCTGTCACCTTCTCAAAGAAGGAGATCAGGTTGGTTTGGCACGATCTACCTTTAGTAAAACCATGTTGTAACTTGTCCCAATTACCCTTGACCTCAATGTCCTTAACTACTTTCTCCTTCAAAATTTTTTCCAAGACCTTACATACTACAGATGTCAAACTAACAGGCCTATAGTTACTCGGATCACTTTTTTTTCCCTTTCTTAAAGATAGGAACTATGTTAGCAATTCTCCAGTCATACGGTACAACCCCTGAATTTACCAATTCATTAAAAATTCTTGCTAATGGGCTTGCAATTTCATGTGCCAGTTCCTTTAATATTCTTGGATGAAGATTATCTGGGCCCTCCGATTTTGTCCCATTAAGCTGTTCAAGTTTGGCTTCTACCTCAGATGTGGTAGAAGCCAAACTTGAACAGCTTAATGGGACAAAACAAGGTAATATCCATCTCCATATCCTCATTCCTTTTTGTCATCCTTCCATTATCCCTAAGCTTCTCATTAGCCTTATTAAAGACTGAGGCAAAGTACTTATTTAGATATTGGGCCATGCCTAGGTTATCCTTAACCTCCATTCCATCCTCAGTGTTTAGCAGTCCCACTTCTTCTTTCTTTGTTTTCTTCTTATTTATATGGCTATAGAACCTTTTACTATTGGTTTTAATTCCCTTTGCAAGGTCCAACTCTACATGGCTTTTAGCCTTTCTCACTTTATCCCTGCATGTTCTGACCTCACTAAGGTAGCTTTCCTTGCTAATCCCGCCTTTCTTCCACTCCCTGTAAGCTTTCTGCTTTTTCCTAATCCCCTCTCTGAGTTGCTTGCTCATCCAGCTTGGCCTACAACTCCTGCCCATGGTTTTTTTCCCCTTTCTTGGGATGCAGGCTTCTGATAGTTTCTGCAGCTGCGACTGAAAGTAATTCCAGGCCTCCTCCGCATTTAGATCCACAAGTTCTTCAGTCCAATCCACTTCCCTAACTAATTTCCTTAATTCTTTAAAGTTAGCCCTTGAGAAGTCAAAAACCCTAGTCCCAGATCTATTTTTGTTTATCCTTCCATCTAGTTTGAACTGAATTAGCTCATGATCACTTGAACCAAGGTTGTCCCCTACAACCATTTCTTCTATGAGGTCCTCACTACTCACCAAAACCAAATCTAAAATGGCATCCCCTCTTGTTGGTTCTTCAGCTACTTGGTGAAGAAATCCATCTGCTATCACATCCAGAAAAATCTGAGCCCTATTATTCTTGCTAGCACTTGTCCTCCAGTCTATATCTGGGAAGTTAAAGTCTCCCATGATCACACATTTCCCATTAGTGTTTACTTCATTAAAAACATTAAAGAGGTCTCTATCCATATCCAAACCAGATCCCGGCAGTCTGTAGCACACCCCAAGCACTATCTCGGGGAGGCTTTAGTAGCTTTCTTTCCCAGTGTGATTTTTGCCCAGACGGACTCTGTCTTGTCCATTCCATCACTTCTTATTTCTTTACAGTTAACCTCATCATTGATGTACAATGCTACTCCACCACCTTTGCCTTTATTTCTGTCTTTCCTAAACAGCACATAGCCTTCAATACCTGTACTCCAGTCATGACTACTATTCCACCATGTTTCTGTTATCCCTATAATATCCGGTTTCACTTCCTGCACCAGTAGCTCTATTTCCTCCATTTTGTTACCTAGGCTCCTCGCATTGGTGTACAGACATCTTAATTTTTGCGCTTCACTGACATTCTTTACCCTGTTAGGCACAGACATTCTACCACCAGCATCACCTGTTAGTCTGGTATCTACACTACCCTTCCTCCTTATGTCAATTCTTCTGCCCACGGCTGTATCCCCTCTTACTTTGTTTTCTTCCCTCTCAAGGTTAAATTCCGGCGTGGAGCTCTCCTGGACATCTCCCAACCATCTCCTCCAAATTCCTAGTTTAAAGTTCTCTTAATCAGTTGGGCGAGCCTCCATCCTAGAAGTCTATTTCCCTCCTTACGCAGGTGAAGTCCATCCCGAGAGAACAGTCTTCTGTCCATAAATGCTTCCCAATGGCCGTACATCCCAAAGCTTTCCTTATAGCACCACTGCCTGAGCCATCTGTTGATCGCCATAATCTTGTCACACCTTTGTTGCCCTTCTCTAGGAACCAGCAGAATCCCACTGAAGATCACCTCAGCCTCGATTTCCTTAAGCGTCTTCCCCAGTCTGGCATAGTCTCCCTTGATACATTCCAGCGAGAATCTAGCTGTATCATTCGTTCCCACGTGAAGGACAATCAACAGATTCTTTCCCACTAGGATCCTTTTCAGCCTCAGGTCCACATCCTGTATCTTAACACCCGGCAGACAGCACACCCTTCTGTTCTCCCGATCAGCTCTAGTTACAGGCCTGTCTATTCTTAGTGCGATTCTCCGGTCTATCCCCTGCACCCACTGGCTGCAAGTCCTCTCAATTCCTATTCACCCTTGCAATCCTCCTGGGGCTTATATTTGGTGTTGCCTCCATTGACTCCTCCCCTCCTCTAGCAGGACTAACAGCTCTTCTCTTTTTCCTTGCCCTCTCTCCTTCAGAGACCACCTGCTGTGCCCCTTCATTTTCCAACTCTGCAAACCTGTTCCTGAGTTCTATTTCTCCTTCACTGGCCCGTCTTTTCCTCTGCCTGGTTCTCTTAGTCACATGCTTCCACCGTCCACTTTCCTCACCCAGCAGTCTCTCCTCAGAATTCTTTGGTCCTGCTTCCATCTGCAAGTCTGAGCTTATCCCTTCAGCCCCCTCGTGTCTGTGCTCCATCATCTGCTCGAACCCCCTTCTAAACTCGACCAGATTTTCCACCTGCATTTCCAGCCCTCGGATCTTTTCTTCCATCAGCTCTATCAGGCGGCACTTCATTCAGACAACTCTTTTCAGGTACCCCTTCCAGGATCATGTACATGCCGCAGCTTCCACATCCAGTCATCCTCATTGTCTCTTTCACTGCTACCTCTGTATCAGTCATAGCCTTCCCACCTAAAACCTGGTAGTCCAAGAAACACAACACAACACAAACGCCCAGCAGGCACCAGAACACTGGCAGACCACCACCCACTCCCTTTACTAGCCTGTCAGTTCTTCTGTCTAGGTCTCTTGGTCTTAGAGATCTCAGAACTGCTTTCTTTAAGGGGTTGTCTACATAGAGAAATTAACCAGACTAGCTACTGGACGTGAATTAAGATAAACTGGAAAAAAACCCACTTTTTCTGGAATAAGAATGTCTACATAGGGAGCTATTCTGGAATAGCTATTGCACTTTCCGTTCCCCAACCTTATTCCAGAATAACCTCCCCATATAGATAAAACCTAAATCTCCTGCCCTTATGTTTGCAAAGAAAACCACGAAAAAACATAATCTGAGTACAAACCAGTGCAGTGTTCACTGACTGCCTGCATCTGCTGATAGCATGAAAGAATAGCTCTAATGGGGTGTTGACTCAGGTGCCCAATAATGAACATTTAAATGTCAACATTGTTAACTATTTCACTGCAGATCAAAGCCTGTACAAAAAAAGAGGAAGAATCATATTATTAAAGTTTGCACAACTCACTATATATATAACTTAATTTTCTTACCACTTGGGCAAGTACTAGCACATTCTGTCCTGTGGTGCTAATAAAACAGATTAGAGAAGAAAGCATCTAAACCTCACCATGAGGAAGCCAATGCAGTAGAGCCCCACTTGGCACCCAAGCCTTCCCAGACCAGCATACTTGCTGCCCTCACCTGCATTTACAAAGATTGAGTATACAAATCATATAAGTAGTCATGAAAATGTTTTAGTACGCATAATGCATGTTTTATTCTCCTTATAGTACAATCACCAACAACATATACAATTAGAGATGGGCCCAGTGGATCTGAAAATTTCTCTGAAGTTTGGCTTTGTTTGGATCTGAGTTTCTAGGTCATTCTGTTTTAGAAAAGTGGCCTCCCACTAAGTTCTGATCTGACGCTGAGCTTCACCACCCTTTAGGGTTCTTTGAATGTTGGGGTTTTGGTTCAGGCTCCCCTTTAAATAAAAAATACTAGAAATAATCTTAGTAGTAATGATCAAATATTATAAAATTAATTGAGGTGGCATAGCACCACATCAGCAATGAAAATTTGTATCCCATGAAGTTGATGGCAAAGTTCTCATGTAGTAATTCAGTGTAGTAATATTCAAAATCAGAGACAGAGAGAAAGCTGAGTTACTATATTGTTAGTACTTCTGTGGTACAGTCCCTGCATTGGATTATTCTTTAATCCCACTTCCACTATTATTGCAGCGGGTCATGCGGGACCCACAGGATCCCAGTCCCACTGCAGGGCTCTACACTAGTCCCATGCAGGGTTCTAGTACATCTAGCCTGCTGCCTATAGCCTGTCTGAAAACCTTGTTCTTCCCCTCACACTTATCACCCTTGCATTCCTAAACATGGCTCACATACTGCATGTTTAAGAGGTTTTTTTTTTACTGCTCACAGTAATTTCCACTTGGCTGTTGTCTAGCTTGCTGGCTGGCTGGCAAGTGGTACACAAGTACTCTCTGTGCTACAAAAGCAATTTGATACTAACTATACTAGTTGAAGGAAGAGTGCGAATGGGCCAGCAGTGAGGGATGTTGGCAGAGCATAAGGAAAATGGTATTAGTACTAAAACTTTTTTGTTGGGTAACTGTTTGTGACAGTGTCATAAACAGATAAGTAAGAGTTAATAGAACAGAAGTACTTCATCTCTCTTTTGCCTGTAAAGGGTTAACAAGATCAGTGAGCCGGCTGTCACCTGACCAGAGGACCAATCAGGGGACAGGATACTTTCAAATCTTGTGGGAGGGAAGTTTGTGTGTGTGCTGTTAGTGTTTGGTTGTTGTTCACTCTGGGGGCTCAGAGGGACCAGACGTGCAACCAGGTTTCTCTCCAATCTCCCTGATACAGGCTCTTATAAGTTCAGAATAGTGAGTACTAGGTAGATAAGGCGAGTTAGGCTTATGTTTGTTTTCTTTATTTGCAAATGTGTATTTGGCTGGAAGGAGTTCAAATTTGTATTTTGCTGAAAGGATTTTAATTTGTACTTGTATACTTAGGCTGGGAGGGTATTCCCAGTGTCTATAGCTGAAAGACCCTGTACATATTCCATCTTAAATTTACAAAGATAATTTTTACTGTTTTTCCCTCTTTAATTAAAAGCTTCTCTTGTTTAAGAACCTGATTGTTTTTTTATTCTGGTGAGACCCCAGGGGACTGGGTCTGGATCCACCAGAGAATTGGTGGGGAAAAAGGAGGGAAGGGGGAGAGAGGTTATTTTCTCTCTGTGTTAGGATTACTTTCTCTCTCAGGGAAAGTCTGGGAGGGGGAGAGAGAAGGAGGGGGGAAGATGGATTTTCCTCTCTGTTTCAAGATTCAAGGAATTTGAATCACAGTGATCTTCCAGGGTAACCCAGGGAGGGGAAGCCTGGGAGAGGCAAAGGGGGGAAAGAGTTTACTTTCCTTGTGTTAAGATCCAGAGGGTCTGGGTCTTGAGGGTCCCCAGGCAAGGTTTTGGGGGGACCAGAGTGTACCAGGCACTGGAATTCCTGGTTGGTGGCAGCGCTACAAGTACCAAGCTGGTAATTGAGCTTAGAGGAATTCATGCTGGTACCCCATCTTTTGGACGCTAAGGTTCAGAGTGGGGAATTATACCATGACAGACAGATATGGCAATATCCTGAACAAACCTTCTTAAATTAAGTTAAACATTATTGAATTAAGTATGTTTAGAACTCCATTGTATTAAAAATGAAAATATTTATGTGATATTGTATGAAACTTCTTTAAGAAGAAGACAGAATTAATACAATTTCTGAAAGTACTGTGGGCAGCAGAGAGTGAAAAGAGACCTGAACAAGAAGGAAAGACTGAGCAGAAGGAAGGAAGGAGGAGATGGGGTGCAGCGGAATTCTGGACTCCTCTTAACAGACACTAACTGAGGGACTCTTGGAGTGAGGACACTGTGGCCAGGATTTGTGTACAGATTTTGTTGTTTTCCCACACAGCTGTGTATATCTTGTGCCTATCTGCATAAAGTATGACTGGTTTAGAATTTCTTTTTCAGTCTATTTTTGCTTCAACTATCACATGTTCCTGAAGATTTAAACTGTACACCAGATTGCCCACAAAGTGGAGCTCTGACCTCTGGGAAAGGGAGTGCTTAAGCTACTGGAAAGTAGAGGGTCAACACTAGTCATAGGGCCCTAAGGAAGCTGGGCTGTGAGCTCCCACTTCCAGCAGGGATACCAAAGAGAGGCCTGGTCTACACTACGCTGTTAAACCGATTTTAACAGCATTAAATCGATTTAACGCTGCACCCATCCACACTACACTGCTCTTTATATCGATTTAAAGGGCTCTTTAAATCGATTTCTGTACTCCTACAAAACAAGAGGAGTAATGCTAAAATCGATATTACTATATCGGATTAGGGTTAGTGTGGACGCAAATCGAAGTTATTGGCCTCATTATTTTACAGCAGCTACCCACAGTGCACCGCTCCAGAAATCTACGCTAGCCTTGGACCATGGACGCACACCACCGAATTAATGTGCCTAGTGTGGACACGCACAATCAACTTTATAATATCTGTTTTATAAAATCGGTTTAAGCTAATTCAAATTTATCCTGTAGTGTAGACGTAGCCAGAGTGTGCCAGAAAGACTAATGGAAGAGATGACTGAAGCCTGCCCAGACAAAGGGAGCTTAAAATCATATGAGTCCAGTGTGTGGGAAGTGAACCAAACACAGCAGCCTGGTGAATGTCCAGAAGGGGGAGCTTGACCAGACCAATGACAATGAGTAAAAAAGGAATGCAATTATCCTTTTAGGTATATACTGCATAAATTCAAATATACTGGAGTATCTATTTCCAAATCTTTTCTCTTAATCTGTTAATACATTTTCTAATATAACCACTGATTTTTTATAAGCTGGATAGGTAGTATTTATTATGTATTAAAGATGAACAAGCTTCACAGGTTATGTCTTCATGCTTACCAGCTTTGAACCCTTTTTAAAAGAAAATTTCAAATGGATAAAGTAAAAGCTGATACAGGCCCTGGGTCTGTAATGCAATCTGCTAGTGTGAATTGCTGGATCCATGTGGAGTAGTATTAATTTAAATGAGATTCTTTTGGAATGTAAGTGTCCATGGTAGCAGATGCTCAGATATGTTAGCAATGGTTAGATTGGTTCAACCAATTTTTTTACACAATTAATCATGGTGTAATGCTAAATTATTCAAGAGCAATTTCACTGTCCATCTTCAGACAATTTGTTGCTACAATTTACATATTGGATGAAACGTGGGAATCTTTTTGGTCATACAGAATCACGTGCTCTCTTGTAAAGATAGAAACTTTATTACTAATTTATGTTTTGGAATACGAAGTGTGTGTTATACATATGAAAGAAAGATCCCAAGTACTTCAATCAATGCTGGAGCACTTTTATTCAAAACAACATTTTTCATATTTTGGACACATCTATGATTACTCCGTATTGTGAAGATAGAAGAAGTAACTGAATCAATAACAAATTGGATTAGAACCCTTCAATATGCTGTGTTATTTTGGGAAGACATCTCAATGGACAAATATCAAGAAACTAATTGCAGCGATTACACTGCAAAATAACAATGCAAGAAATTGGCTACATGCCTAGAATCACAGAATGGAACAAACTTGTCTGTACATTTGATTAGACTAGAAAGGTTAACTCACTCAGCAAATAATTCTCTTGATATAGATTACAAACTGCGTTCACCTTGGAGCACACTAATACAATTCCATTGCAGCTATGGGTTACTTCTGACAGTACACAATAAGAGTTCTGAATTATTTAGGATGCTCTAACTAGAGTTGTACATCCCAGTGGCAAACTGTTCTCCCAAGTATATCAAGATGAGGGCTTGTTTGTGGTTGCTGAAACTGACTTGCACACGTTTAAAAAAAAAAACACATTAATTGAAACAGATGAAGACCGGGCATCTGATGTGCAGTATGTAGGAAATTATCCTGATTGGAGCCTTTAGATTAGGGTGACCAGCTGTCCCGATTTTGTAGATTTGAGTCTTTTTTTTTTTTTTTTTTTAATATAAGCCCCTATTACCTCTCACCCGTCCCGATTTTTCACACTTGCTGTCTGGTCACCCTACTTTAGATGCCATTGCAATATGAACAGGAATAACTTTAAAATGCAATCTCTGGTGAGATATTTGAGAGAACAGAGTCTTCAAAGCACAGGCAAATTTTATTTTTCCTTTTGATAATGCTGCTTTCCTAGGACAATGGTTCTGACACTTGAAAAGCATACACTCACTTCTGCATGGAAGTATCTACAACGACTGGGCAGTTTGCATCAACCAATATATCGATGGCAACTATTTATTCTTCTGGCTAACATTTTTAATTTTGTTTTAAACGAATCGTTGTAAAATGCGCCCTCCATGTCTCGGGGCAAACACAACGTTAATAAAGATCCCCTTGGGGAACTTTGTTTTCTAGGCAGAGCGGAGAAGGCAGCAGTCCCGGCCTGCCCATCAGAGCCTGCCAGGACCTCCTCTTCAAGCTCGGGCTCCCAGAGCTGAGAGAATCATGGGAGGGTCCGGCTTGCCTGTTTGTCTAATGAAAGTCAGGTTCAGCCTTGCAGGTTGCGGAGAAAAGCTGGAGTACGGGACCATCAGATGAAGAGCGCGCCCGCTGTGCTTGTTACTTCTCCTGTCGCGGGGCGCTGTCACACTGCTTGGGACACTAGGTGCCCGAAGTCAGCAGACGCGGCCACGTCCGCAGCACAGGGCTGTATGCAGGCGCTGGCAGGGCTGCTCGCCGCCCGCCGGACAGGGTACGTACCGCCGCTTGCAGCGGCCCAGAGGCCAGTCGGTGCCTAGCCCAGCGAGGGAGAGAAGGGCTGCGCCCGCAGCAGCAAGCGGGACCCTGGCACGGAGCGAGGCGAGGGTGTAGGCTGGAGCGGGCGGTCCATAGTTACACTAGTCGGGGGGGGAAGCCGCTAGCAGCCCCAGCAATACCTCCACCTATCTCCTTTAAGATGAACAGGTGACACAAAGCAAGAGACGTCATAAATGGTGAAAGCGCGCGGGAAACTATATTCTGCGTCCATGATTGGCCAAGACAATAAAACAACATCGCGCGCCAAACTCCGCAACCAGCCCTGCCTCTTTACACCCCACCATAACGCCACGATGGCCCTGCCTCCTACCTTCTGCGGCCCAATCAGCACCCGACCAGCTCCTTCAGAAAGGCGCCGCTAGTGCAGGGCGGAGCATCGCTTGGCTCGCCGCCGCTGGCCCGCGATCCCAAGAAGTTTCGAATTCTGTTGCCGGAGAGCTCGCTAGCCAACGGCGAGGCCGGGAAGTTACCTAGCCCCGCCCACATCCCGCCCCCTTGGGCGTGACTGGCCATTTTCTCACAGGTGATTGCCTGGACTTGGCTGTCACTCCGTTATGTATCAACGAGATTCGGTGATTGGTTCCGCCCAGGCGCGAAATGTAACGCGGGAAAATCTTGGGCTCGGCAGGGGCCGGGCTACCTGCAGGTTCGGAGGGGTCGCGGCGGCGGTTCGGGTTCTCTTGTGACCGAGGTCACTGTGCAGCCGACACCGCCGCAAACGAGAGAAGTGCAGGTACAGCCGCTTCTCCGCGGGCTGCTGCCATGGCCGGCGGTCGCCGCTGACACGGCGCGTCTGCAGGTCGGCGGCTGGAGCGGGAGCGGAGACACTGAGACCCAGAGAGGACCGGCCGGCGATGAGTGGCTGAGGCGGATCGGGCGGCTGTAGGGTGAGATCTCCGCGCCCGGGAGGGCGGGCCTGAGCCGCCACGGAGATTGCCCGCCCCGCTGCCTGCGAGGGGCTTGCGATGGCGGAGAGGCCGCCCCCGGTGATTTTCTGCCAGGACTCCCCGAAGCGTGTCTTAGTCTCCGTTATCAAAACCACCCCGATTAAACTATCCCGGGGGGGCGAGGAGCCGGCACCCGCCGCGCCTGTCCCCACCAGCCCCGGCTTCAGTGACTTCATGGTGTATCCCTGGCGCTGGGGGGAAAACGCGCACAACGTGACCCTCAGCCCCAGTAGCGCCACCGCTCCCTCCTCCGTCCAGCAGCCTCGAGTGGGGGTGGTCAGAACCTCTAGCGGGGAGGATGAGGAGGCGGGCAGCCCAGATAGCGGCGGCGGCGGCAGCCACCTGAAGGTGAGTCCGGAGGGAGCATGCCAGGGAGCTGGGCACGATGGGGTTAAACCAGTAACCATAGGAGCTTTGGGCCAGAGCGGGGATGGGGGAGGCGCTGCCGCCGCGGGGCCCTGGTGGGCATTGGGAAGGGCGGGCGCCGAGCGTCTGTCGGGTTTAAAGGGTGAATCTCTGGCCACCACCCCCGATTTCAAGTTAAGTCACTTCCGGGCGCGGTTCGTGCGCCGGTGACGACACATTCTCGCGCCAAAATAATACCCGCGCTGTGCTCGGTTGCTGTTTGCCTGTGTCACATGTTGGCTGGGGGGGCGCGACAGTGCTCTGGCTCCGCTCCTGTGCGCAGGCGCGCTGCGGAATGTCCGCCTGTGAGCCTAGGGTTCGGCCGGGGGCGGGGCTCGGAGCAGAGCTGCGGGGAACGTGGGCCGGTGATCTGACGCCGCCTCTGTAAGCTGGGTATGGGGGTCGTTACAGTGGTAGAATTTCACCTGTTAGCAACACGTGGCCCATTGCAGCCTCTGCAGTGCAGGCCCGCCCCGCACGGTGCCTCTGTACAAATGCTCCGTGAGACGCCAGCTGTTCTCGCTGATTCCAGACCACATGCTCAGCTTCCAAGTAAAAATGCTTCTCCAAACTGCCGACCCAGCAAAGCCAGCCCGGCCCTGAGAGTCCAGCTGTGCTCCTTACTTCCCACCCCCAGCCTCGGTAACAGCTGAATCTGTATGGAAGCTAATAATCTCTGTTGTACTGCAACCCCTGCCAAACGTGAAGTGTGAGGAGGTAATTTTGTCGCATTCAAACTTCCTCTCAACTCCTGCTTGCAGTTGGTGGAATGTAGATATTTAAATACATGATTCTTCTACAAATCAGCTGTCTGGCTGAGTTCTTTCAAGAGTCAGCCCCCTCTAAAACAATCTTTTATGTCCCAGTGTTAAAAGAGGAATCCTCCAAAGTGGGCATTACTAAAAATGTGGATTACAGTGATAATGTAAATAGAAACTTAGCTGAGTTGTATAAATCTCAGAACAATGCATTTCAAGACTTACCCATCCTGGCTAATAGCCATTTATGGACTTAACCACCATGAATTTTTCCAGTTCTCTTTTAAACGCTGTTATAGTCCCAGGCTTCACAACCTCCTCAGGTAAGGAGTTCCACAAGTTGACTGTGCATTGTGTGAAGAAGAACTTCCTTGTATTTGTTTTAATACAAATGCTATTGCCACCTCTTTTCTGGACCTGAAGTTTAAAAATGTGCTCAAATCAATCTGTCAGCTAAAAGGACTATGCATGATGTGGTAGTTCTTTCATTTTCATAAGTGGAGCTGTTCAGTCTTGATAAATGTTGCCTGTTTTGTTATGCGCTGTCTAACTGATCCAAAGTTGGAATGGCCTTGATACTTTCAATAATAATTTCATGCTGTCAGTAGTAGGGAAAGGGAGACATTTAGCAGGTGGGGACTCTCAATCCTGATGCTCCCTGAGATAGGAGCTAGATTAATTAGTCTGATATATTTTAAAAGTTACAAAAAGTCTTTCCAAAATATTCTAGATCATACAATAGTCTTCCCTCTGCCAAGATGATAGTGCTGTGCAAGTAGGTTTCATCGTGGGAGATGAAATCAGTGATGGTTTTTATTGACGCTATATTTATCAAGAGTACTCAAGTAGTGCACAGGCAATCCTCTTTTTCAGGAATCTAAGTCAAACACCAATACCTGGTTCCCAGGGAGCAACTCTGTCCCAAGAATTTACTTACCTTAGAGACTAAGGAAGAGAGCAAATTGTGCTGCTGCTTGCAGTGGCTACCCCAAAAAGAAACTATATCACAGAATTAAAAACAATGTAACATTTAGTTGAAAACTGAACAGAGCTCATACACAGTGAACTATTTTTTAAACTATGTAATAGGGCCATCTGGTGACTCCTACCATAACAACATACTTTAGGGTGCCAGATATTCGCAGACTTCAGATTTGCTGTGCTCTCATGTCGTCCTTATTTTTAAACAATTGTTCATGGGTGTTCAGACAAACCGGTTAAAGAGTTAATGTTAAATCTGTGTAATCCCTTTTAAACTGGAGCTTTGTGATTAACTTTTTTTCAGGAAAAAATAGTTGCTATGGATTTAAATTTCTTGATGTGGTTCTTTTAATGCTTGGTGAATAATTATGATGGAGGAAAATAAAAGCTATTAAACAACTGTATTTTCCTGATGTGTTGGTACATATTCACTTTGTTTCAAGAAAGTAGTTCCTGTTTAGAAAAGCTTCCCTTGGACTGAATCATTTGTGTCCACAGGTACTATATTGATATTTTTTTAAACAAACTATGCAGTTTCTTAAGAGTGTGGGTTTTTTAATAGGATGGTATTAGACGTGGCCGACCAAGAGCAGACACAGTGCGAGATCTAATAAGTGAGGGAGAGCATTCATCCAGCCGAATCCGTTGTAACATCTGCAACAGGGTGTTTCCACGAGAGAAATCTTTACAAGCACACAAAAGAACTCACACTGGTAAGTGAAAGGAATGTAATGTTGTGCACAGAAAACATTTATCTAGTAGTTAAGATTTTAGCTTGGAACTTTTCATTCTTACAATTAGTACTCTGGTCTAGTTATTGAATGGACTACTTTTTTTCCCTGAGGCCTGTTAGTGTGGTCAAAAATTCAAAAAAATGTCATCTTTGTATAACTGCTTGTGTTTTATACTGGAGTAATTGTGGCAGAGCAACCAGCATTGTTATGGTAAAAAGAAACATTTAGAGAGGCTTCCCTCTGCTCTAGTTACATGTTACACTTAGTAACTGAAAAAGACAGAGTAGTGGTTTTTTTTCTTAGTTTTATTCTATATATCTGACAGTACTTTTCACTTTCTTTTCTCTGTTTCCCTCTTGTGTGGGTCTTTCACACAACAATGGAAGGGTGAGTGCAGAGAAGGAAAATGTTAATAAATCTAAAAATTGTCGGGAGCCTTAGGCCAGCTATATTTTAAGCTTAATTTTTTTGACTAGCTTTAAATAGACCCTGCCCACTCATTTTCTTCATTACCATCCCTTCTTTTTGTATTTATTTGATGCTGAAATATGTTTCTGGCTTAAATTTAAGGATAAAATCTCTTCCTATGATTAGTTATTTAATAATTATGAAGTTAACATGCATTTAGTTTAAGGGAGATCAGTTCTGTTTTTTTTTAAACTTTCTTTATCTAGATGCTCTGTTTTGCTCAGCTCTAGCTATTAGTCAGCAGTTTTTTCCTCCTATCTTAACACAGACCTTTGACCACATGACTAGCACCTAACTGCATCTTTTTTGGGAAAAATAATGTGTTACAGAAAAATGGCTAATTTTTTGCTAAAACATTATGCATTGACAAACTGGACCCATCTTGCTTTTGAAAAGCGAGATTCATTTTTCCTTTATAATAATTGAACAGATTTCTTTTATACATGACATTGTATTCTGCAATAAAATGTCACAATACTTGATAATACCTCCAAAATAACTTGCGTCCTGTGGTCTATTTTTCTGGATCAAATAAGGCAATTCTGCCTGCCAGTATTAAACACCAATTTCTCTATTCTGTTTTGGTCACACACAAGATGTCTTTGTATTTCATTTTCCTTGCTAATGTTAAACTTCCATCCCTGAAGTGCTAACCACTTCAGATTGTCTTGATGGAAAACTCGTTGGGTAAGATTTATCCTTGGTGATGACACTTCATTGACTAGTATAGATTTACTACAATACTAGATTTGGCCAGTTACATCTCACAAAAAGACTGTTTGCCCATTTTATTTACTTTTGAATTTTCACTGTAGAACAGGAAGGCAGAAATTATTAGCTGTATTTATTATTTGCACATTTGTCTTCAGCTCACCTAATATTCTGCCTCTAAATCCTGATGTCCTTTCTTAGGCAAACTCCCCTTGACTTTAGTGGTAGTTTGCCTGTATAACTGAAGGTCTTAACACTTTTCTGTGCACAGCAGACAGCAAATAGCTGGGAAGAGAAGACATTCTGAAGTTCTTTTTGCAATCTTCCTGGAACTGCCTAGCTATTGGGGCTCTGTAAAGGGTAGCATGAGTAGCACATAGCATGAGCATGCAGCTCTGCCTCCCAGAGCACTGCTTTACCGCATTACTGTGAACCCGTGTTATATCAGGGTAGAGATGTATGTGACTCACTAACATTGGACTTCATTACTATTCGTATTAGAACTGCATTGTGGTGGTGAACCTTGCCCTGCTTCAGATTTGATTGTGGAGGTTTAGGGGAAACAATGCTACAGTCCAAAGTTGTATTTCCTGCCTCTCCAAAACCTCTGGCAGCTACTACTAAGCAGTCATATGGCAACCCAACCAATGGTAGAATGGCTCCAAAAAGGCTTCTGTCCTTTAACATGAGTAGCATATTGCTAACCCCATTCACACGTCACTCCCTCCAAATCCATATCAAGCTCTTGCTTCTGTGTGAGTCCAGGAAATACTCTGCGCAACCCCTTTTTCTCTTAGGACTTAGTCCCAGATCCCCAAAGGTATTTAGACTCCTAACTTCCATTGTAATCAGAGCCTTATTTCTGAAATATTAGCAATCATGTTTCTTTTGGCCAATTTTGCGTCTTGTATTTGTTGAGTATCACCTAGTGGTAGAATTGTGAACTGTACTACAGATTTAGAACATAACTTCAACCGAGTGCCGTCCTTCATGTACTAGACAACAGGGGCTGCTCCAGCCTCTTCCCAGTGCGGGGTTGAGGTGGGCTAGAATGAAAGTTGGGAGGGCAGGGGACCCTATATGTGCTATGGGCATACATGCTTATTTTTTAACAAAACACAATTTAAGTGCAGGTTATCCTCAGAAGGGGAATAAATATATTTACAGATTGGTTTTAAACTTCATCTATAGTAGCTCACTTGTGCAACATTTATTTACAGAAAACCAATAGGAAAAAAATAATTAAGCCAATAAAATAAACAAATGCAAACTTCTGGAGAAAAATCACTGGTTAAATAATATTAATAGCTAATTACCTTAAATTGGAGAAAGTACTGTATTATATTTTAAAATTTAACCATTTGCACGTGGCAGATTAAGATATTTGGAGACTCAGAGCCATGATACAAAAACTCAATCTGGAGCAGGGGGGCCTCAGCGCGAGAAAGAGGTAACTGAGCACATAGGTGCTATAGAAGGCATTACCTGGACAGCTTCTGCTCTGTGCTCAATCTTTAGCGGCAGTGGGCAGGGGCGGGGGGAATGGATGCTGGGTCTGTGTGGCTCCTGAGCCCCAGCTAGTTTGCAAACCAAAGTGGTGTTGGCTTGAGCCGGAGCATGTGCAGCTGCAGCAGGCAGGGAGCCACACTGGGGATGTGAACCAGAGGGAGGAAGCAGGGGTGCCATTTCAGATTTTGGTGGTGGTGCGGGGGCAACTTTTACTCTGATTCCAGTTGCTGCTTAGACACCTGAAAACTCTAGGCTGTTTGGGTTTGTTTGTTTGTTTGTTTTTTAGGGGGCGGGGGGAGATCACATAAAATAACTGATAGGAGGACTGTATCTAATTACTATGTTAAAAAAAGACACAAATTAAAGCCATATTTTCAGTTTATATGTAAGTTTAGAACAATCAGGAAATAATACAGCGAGATAATCCCAAACCTTGAACTATAAATTTGAGCCGAAACACAAGTTTAGATGATCTGAACTCTGTCTTTAGTAGAGAGAGAGGAAATATGCTTATTTTCTTTAACAGACATACCCTATGTTACCGCTATTATCTACTCTCTCTTAGTCAATCTTTTCCTCCACTAAAAACATTTACTTAATTTTAACATGGTTTTCCCCTCCTTTTTATTTTTCTAATTATTTTGGCATTTGTTTACCAGTCATGATCATGTACACCTCTACCCCGATATAACGCGGTCCTTGGGAGCCAAAATATCTTACTGTGTTGTTATATCAGGTAGAGAAGGCTGTGCCTCCCTAAACAGCCTGTCCCCACCCACTATCCAACCCACCACTTACTTCTGCCCCCTGTCTGACCTCTCAAATGCCCGACCCATCCAACTCCCCCTTGCTCCTTGTCCCTTGACCACCCTGGGAGACCCTCAGCCCCTTATCCAACCCCGTGGCCCGGCACCCTTAACATGCCACCCACTCAGAGCAATTTGTCGGAGCCGTCCCTAGAGGGATGCAGGGCCTGGGACAAACCAGCCTCCCCACTAGTCTCCTCACTATCCACCCAGCACTCCCACCTGCCTGGCTGCCGCTCCACTCCTCTCCACGCCTACCTGTCCGCCACTTGCCTCCTCATCGTCTGTCTGGCGCGCCTCTGCCCGACAGCCTTTCTCTGTCTTCCTGCCCACATTCCTCTTCAGCCCCCGCCTGCCGCTCACCTCCCCATTCGCCTCCTCACCCCACTTGCCTGCCCGCCTCCCACCCATAAGACGCCGCTCAGAGCAGCGTGTCGGAGCCAGACACGCTGATCTGCCAGAGTGTGCAGCTCCACCCCCCCAAATCACTGCTTTACCGCGTTACAGCGAACCCAGGTTATATTGGGTCGCCATTATATTGGGGTAGAGGTATGTGACTCACTAACACTGGACTCCATTACTATTAGTATCAGACTTGGAACTGCATTTATTTTCGTACGCATTAAGTTACTTTACAAATATAATTAAAAATACAAATTGAAAATAAGTGACCATCTGCACAGTGTTTAAAGTTGTTTAGCTAATTTTTTTAAAATTTGTACTACTAAAGTGAGTATAAGCTAAACGTACATTCTAGAAAGACACTCACTTGTTTGTACCACTTTAAATAATTAATGACAAAGCACAATATGGTAAAAGTAATGATAATTACTCCAGCCAGGACAGGCTAGTTATTTTAGAACTCACTACTCAAATAATTAAATTTAAGCATAAGAGAAATAAAATTGTGAAATGCACTGTCCAGTCAAAAAACTAACAGTACTGTAATCCTTAATGAACTTTGAAAGAATAAAATGACAGAATATAGGTGCGTTTTGACAGCAAGTACCAAGAAATACTACTACTACTACTACTACATACATGTGTATGTGAGAGTATGTGTTGGAAGAAGTGTATGGGAGATTGTGTGCACCTGAGTGTGTCAGTGCCCTGTCTCTTTAAGCCAAGCACTCAAGAGCCTGAACAATTGTTCAGTGCAGCAGCTGCAGCTCCCACACCTGAGCCAGAGGCACCAGCACAGACAGGTTCCCTATTTCCCCCAGCTCAGCGGAAACCCACTCAGGCACAGCCACCTCTAACATTGGGCAAGCTCCCACAGCATCCTGCCAGCCATGGATCAGCTTCCCAAAGAAAGGCAGACTGCAGCCAAGACAGCAGCTGGGTGGCTGGAGATTGTTGGCTGCTGGCCAGGTGCCCAGTTCTGAGAAGGGTGAGGGAGCTAAGCCAAATTTTGGAGTGGCTCTAGCCTCCGCAAGCCCTCCAGCCCTACCCCTGCTAGACAAAAATTAAATCGGTCACCCCATAATATAAACATCCGTTGTGCTTATTATCCAAGAGGATTTCTGCATTTTACCACAAAATAATCACTTCTGCTGTATTAGGTGTTGTACCAATTATACTAGACCAGTAAAAACCAGCAGGATCTTACTAAAGGGGGCAAGGCAAACATGCCACATTTATTATGATAACAATTTATGACTAATAACTAATATTTTAATTCTTATACACACACATTATACCTATTACCCATATATATATATATATATATATATATATACACACACACATACATTCATCAGGTGTTCTGCAGCTGCTGCATAGTTACCAGTCCTGAAGATAGCTTAAGTTCGTAGCTTGTGGCAGCTAACTGGCCAGGAAAGCTGGGCACAAGGCTGAGCTGGATCTCTGTTGGGCAGACACCGATATTCTTCCATGTTGGCAGCAGAATGTTACCCATCTCACCCTTTTTTATAGGCTTTTAGTTTGGATTCAAAGTCTATAGGTCTTGCTGTGTCACGCTGCCTCTGGGTTTAGATTGATCACCCATCAATTGCAGGCGTGACTTTCAGCCTTGAACCTGGCTTTGATCTTCCTTCTGTTGTCCTTTTCTTTTTAGGGTGGATGCTTCTTACTTTGTTTAGGGCTGTTGTCTAGGTCTTCAGCCGTTGGTATTTGAACTTTATCTCATCAGGACAGGCTGGGGCTGGAGGTTGATTCCATCATTCATACATACCTCATTCACACATCTAAACTAATAAGATTACAGCAGGGTTTGCAAAAATGAAGGTTGGAGGAAGCTTTTACAAAAGGGAGTGAGTGTTTTAAAATGGGGTTTGAATTACAATATGGAACAGAAGTTACAGTGTAGGCAAGTGTAGTGAATGGTGAACAGAAGTTATGTTAATAAAGTGAACAATTGAAAACAATTTCATTTATCAGTTCTACATAGGGACACTCATATCTCCCTTCTGTCTGAAAATTACTTACCTGTTATAAGTAACACCTAGATTGTTGCAACTGAAAGTTGAGAGAATATTTGTCGCTGTTTACTTTGTGTTAACTCAGTTTATTATTCCTTTGTATTGTCACTTTGTTTCTCATTTGTGTGGGTTTTCATATAGTAACATTGGAAAGGCTGTGTAAATTGCAAAATATCACTGTAAAAGTCTAATTGTTAAGAAAATTAGGGGACATGTAGCACCTAAGACTACTTAAACACGAACTCAACTGACTAAATTTCAATTTGATGTCCTTGTGGAAGTGGATTATTGCAGTTTCTGGGCTACAATTCTTTCCACAAAGAATGTGTTTTTTCATCTTTGGTTTAGGGGATCCTCAGCAGAAACACTGAGTCATGAACCATCACTAGATGGTGTCCTGACTTTTTGAATTTATAACTCTTAAAATTCTACACAATTTTTTCTTTTTAGGTGAAAGGCCTTATTTGTGTGACTATCCAGATTGTGGGAAAGCCTTTGTTCAGAGTGGGCAGCTCAAAACACACCAACGTCTTCACACAGGAGAAAAGCCTTTTGTCTGCTCAGAAAATGGTAAGCAGAGTGTGGGCAAGTTTGGCTATAGTATTAGTACTACCATCCACATGTGCCCTAGATCTCAATTTTAGATACTCTTTTAAAAAGCGGGAAAATAAATCTGTGTGCAACCACATAAACGTTTGTCAGTTTAAAAGCAAAGTTCTTAAAAGTATAACTAAAGTTTTTGATTATAGGGCATTCTATGCTGAATCGAATCCAGATTTTAGAGAGGGAAGAAAGTTTAATTTAATAATGACAGTTTTTTAAATTTTGGGCTTACGTGTTGGACAACTGCTTTTCTAGATTATTGTCTTTGCTCTTTTATTAAGGATGTTTAAGCAGATTCACACATGCAAACCGTCATTGCCCCAAGCATCCCTATGCAAGACTGAAGAGAGAAGAACCCACAGGCAGACTGAGTAAAAAACAAACGGCTGACAATAAAGCTGTTGCTGACTGGCTAGCAAAGTAAGTTCTCTTAAGCTGTGACCATCTAGAATGATTTATTAAGATGCTTAGAGCACTGACTTTTGAAATTTCAGTAGAAGCCAAAATCTTTTACACTCATGGTGTTTTGTCATCTCAGACTATTTTTAAATGCCTCTTGAATTACAATACTTTAATACAACTTTTATGTGAAACAATTTTTAAAGACTCATTATTTCTCTAGGTCGTATTTAGCTTGCAGTTCTTAAATGTATTGATTTCTTCACAGCTATCCCATGAGAAAGTTAATCTAGCAAAGGTTAATCCATAGAGCCTTTGAGAGAATTAAAATGATCAGTATCAGAAACTGACTTTAGTACCTTTCACTGGTACAACCGCCCCAAGTCAAACTTCAAGGCACTTCTCATGACCGTTTCTCAGAAAGTTCTTAAGATTCCCTCCATGGTTACACAGATGTCTCATTTTGATGAATGTACTACTACATGCTCTATAAAAGCATTGGACTCTAAAGACAATACAACACACTTCCTCTGTTCATTTTCTCTTCAGGTTGAATGATTCAGCTGTTCCCTAGTGTGCTATTTGTTTAAATTCCAGAAGTTAGAATTAACTTCTCTAGTGGTAGTTGCTTCAGCTTTCTCTCCCATTGGGATAGATTTTTGCCTTCTCATCTGTTCTCCCTTCTCTATATGATTTGCCCTTTGTGTGGCTCTGTGCTTATTGCAGAAGCTGTTAATACAGTGCTGTCCTTTAGTGCTGCAGTGTTCATGCTGTTGAATACTCATGCATGAGGGAAGGTGGTGGTAGGTGTAATAAGAGTTGACTGACTTGAGAGAGAGGTCTTGCAGTGGACTGGGACTTGAGATTTGAATTCTGTTCCTGACTGCCACTGACTTCTAAGCTAGTCATTTAATCTTAGTTTCTGAGACATTAAAGTTTCTATCTGTAAAATGTGGATAACAGTACTCCCTATCTTCCTGACTTTGGAACAGCATACATAGGGTTGTGGTGGATTCTCCATCACTGGCAACTTTTAAATCAAGATTGAGTGTTTTTCTAAAAGAAACTCTAGTTCAAATAGGAACTATTTCAGGGAAGTTCTCTGGCCTGTATTTATTAAGGAGATCAGACTAAATTATCACAGTGGTCCTTCCAGGCCTTAGAATCTATGATGGAGGTTTAGGAACAACATGTAGAAGGATTTGCATTGTAGAGGTCAAATGGTATTCAGCAAACTGTCCTCACATACATCATCTTCCTGAGGTGGAAAGCTTTGTTTGCTTAAATGCTACAAAATAAGGACTAAGAAATTAGCAATCAGAATGAAATGAATGATCCAATCATGTTTTAAGATTCTAGTTTGGAAGATTGTCAGCTTTCAATGAAACTTGTTGTGCAAGCTGGATGATGCTTATAAAATATGTAAAACTTTGACCTCACAGATATTGGGAGACTAGAGAGCAGCGCACTCCTACTTTGAAAAGCAAAACAGCTCAGAAAGCTGACCAGGAACAGCAAGATCCCATGGAGTATCTTCAGTCCGATGAAGAGGATGAGGAGGAAAAAAATAGTGCTCCCTCCGCTGCCCGCCGTCGCCTTCAGGAGCAGCGTGAACGCCTGCATGGTGCACTGGCTCTTATTGAGCTTGCAAATCTGGCTGGAGCACCAATGCGACAGTAGCATAGGAACTGAATCTGCCAGTATATAAAATGTACTGCCTGGTGGTACTTAACCAGTTAGATCCTGGGCATAAGCTAAGCACCTTATTTGCTTATCATAGGCTGCTATTCTGTAGAATTCATGAAGAATGTTGTTGCCCCACAAGATGGGGTGAGAGAATTGCACTTTTTTGTATGGTAAAAGATAGATGTGATGTTTTTTAAGTATTTTGTAAATATGGGACTGCACAATGCAGGGTTGACAAATTGCATATTGTGGAAAGTTAAGATTTTTTGCAAGGTTAATTCATTCATTTGAAGCAGTTCTCACAGGAAGCACTTTCTGAACATAATGCTATATGAATAGGAGAATTGTACAGGTAACAGGGAGGATTATTTATCTGACTATTTAAACAAAATTACATTTAGTATGTTTGATAATACTGTAATAAGCAATGATGCAACCAAGTCTTTAATGGAAATATATTTTGCATAGTATCACTGAGAAGAGGGCAAAAGTTCTAACTTGAGGCAGGGAAGAAACTGGTTATGTAGAAACTGAGAGTTCAGGATCTTCACTGTGACTGCCTATAGCATGAGACTGACTTCGCTATCTTATTTTAGACTTGAGATTTCAGTAGAATCTCTTGATCTGAGTAGCACTTGTTATTCCTAGCACATGCTGTTGGGAACTTTTGCACATTGTCGGGCTTATTTGAAAATGAATGATTTGCCTTGCAAAGTCTAGACATAAAGGTAACAATTGGTAGTATTTCTCAGATGTTTTGGACCCTGTAATGAGATTTGGCACTTGTTTTGTTAATAAAGTGGGTATTTACAGGGTGGTATTGATTTGTAGTAAACTATTTAGAAATCTTATTAGCTAACACTACGTTTTAAAGTTCTGCTTTTATATGAATATTAGCAAATAGAAGCCTCCATATTCTTTTTTTAATTGCATAAAGCCACCTTATTGCTTTACTTCAGGATAAGATGTCAAGTTTGTGTTCACTAAGTGTAGTACAGCTATCAGTTAAACACTGCAGAAGAATATTTGCTGCTCAACTAGAAACTAGGCTTCCAGAGATAGTTGTAAGTGTGTTTAAATTGTGTGGTTTCATATCTTTCCCAAATAAATGAAGTTACAGAACACGGCTTAGTGATCTCAAGCACAAACCGAAAAGCAAGTTTAGCAGCACATCCTCATCACCTCATGTTTTATATTGGTTTTATCTGACTTACAATACAACAGGCTTGTCTCATGGTCTTATTTTGCCTTTCTTTTGAGCAGCATATAACCAGAGATGCATAATATACTAACAGATAATAAATTTGGTGAATTGGGCATGCTCCTGAATTTTTTTTAATGTTAGGCTGTTGGTTTAGTGCCTATTAACAACAAATTCAGTTATCTTCAATTTTGACCTGCTTCTGTAGTTCATAACATTACCCAGGCTATAGACTCCTCCCTCTTATCACAACACAACCAGAAAATATAGATGTGAAGGGGAGCTATTTTTCCTGTTAGTGTGAGAGGGAGGGAAAAGTATTTAAGACTTGAGTAATTTTTTTTTTTTAAAAACTGATTAGATGAGGACAGATGTTTCAGAAATCTAACATGATTGCAGCAGAGACTGCTATTCTTGAATTCAGTTTTTCTAATAACTGATGCCTATAATGGCATGCATTTTATTAACCTGGTACATGTTTAGAATTGAGTTGGTGCACTTAACTAAACAGTGGTCAGAGAGATTCTAACTTTTAAGTGGTGGTGATTTTTTAGATTTGCCAATATAGTTCTTGATTTCTTGTGTTCATTTCCTTAATTTATCTGGCCTCAAACTTAAAAAAAAAAAAATTAAAGCAAAGTGCTCTTCTCTGGCCATACAACTACTTGACAATTCCAAGGCAGTAGCTGTAAAACCCTTAAGACTAACAGTGTTGGGCCCTAATCCTTCAAGTGGCTGGACGTGGGCAGACCCCCATGCATGCCCACATGGAGCAACACTGACTTTATAGGCACTCCATGTGGACACAGGGATCTTAGCAGCCAGTTGCAGAATCAGAGCCATGTATTGGGTGCAAGGAGGAGAACCTATTTCCACAATCAATTGTAATAGGTTCAACACATTTACAGTACTGGAAGAAACTTTCTACAAACTATTCAGTACACTGAATTGGATGTAACTGTAGACACATTCAAACAGCTTAACCTGTTGTGTACATTATACATTTTGGGAAAATACCAACTATAATTGTTTGAGGTTTTGAAGACTGCTTTTGAAGTATTTAATGTAATTTTGAAGTGTTCTGTGCTGCATAAATGTCAGTTGTAGTTTGGCATGACTTAACAGCAAAAGAGTAAAAGTGCTGTAATTTTCATAGGTGCTCCAAATAAAAGTTGGTTTAATTTTAAGTTTAAAATTTAAGTGTTAGTGGTAATTTTTGATGATTTTTAAACTGTACTGTGTCAAGCTAGTTGCTCTTGACTCTCACAGTTCAATCACTTTATAACTGTTCTTGACCCTTTAAAAGGGTTTATTGGCCTGACCAGTACACTGTTGTAGGAAAAAAAAAATACTTTTGCTGTTTACATCCTAATCTCCTAACTTGAAATTGGTTTCTGAACCTTATTACGGCACTTGATGAGTTCAAGATAGTTCACTTGAATAGGAATCCTGTTTGGAGTAATTACGGTAGCCCAAAATGAATAAACATGGCAATAATACATTTTCTTGAAGTAGTCCAAGCTAGTGAAGTGTTCTACTTCATGACCACCAATTCAGTTTGCAGTTGATCCTCTGTTCATTTTCAAATTCTTATTCTTTGTCAGGCATGGTAGGTGTGAAAGAGTTTCAGTATTTTAGATTAAGGTACACTGTGGGTATTAGCAAACTAATGATATGCAACTGGAATTGTCATGCAACATTGTCCAGAATACTTAAGTGGCAAGACTGGTTAATAACACAAGCTATAGCTTCATCAGACTTCTATACTTGGCTCTCTGAGGGGACAAAATGGGTAAATAAAAGCATTGCTTAAGGAAAATTAAATATTTCCTAAAGATAATTCCCTCTCCTGCATGAGTAGGAGGAAAGTTCATGTTACCTTGAAGTGACTTTTTGTGAGTTATTAGCAAGGATGTCAATTGGCATGGAACCTATCCAACAGGAATTGAACGGCGGTCACAGAAGAAACTGATAGTAGCCAGTCCTATGCACTACTGATCAAAGCCATAGCTGAAACAATTACCAAAAATGACCAATCTGCTTAGCTTTCTTACAAGGGGGCAGAACCTACCTAAAAGTCTAACCCTGGAATTTGTGTACATTCATTTTCTAACAGGTGCTCTTTTGTGAGAATTTTGCATTACTATACAACAGGCTGTCCAAATACCATACAGGAAATTGCAGAATTGAGTCTTCTTTGCATGACAATACTATGTAAAGAGCTCCATGTAAGCTCAAAAGCTTCTCTCACAAAAAAATTGGTTTAATAAAGAGATAGTAACTCACCAACTTTCTCTCTAGTACCACTTAATCACATTTGTGATGGTACTAATACAATTTAGCTTTATCAAATACTGTGTGGAGGAAAGAGTGCACGTAGATGACCAGAGCAGTATATGAATGTACTCAGCATCAGTATTCATATACCAGCACCACAATAGACAAGATTTCCTCCATATCAGATGAGCAAGAATGAAAGCCAAGAGGACTTGAAGATTTTGATTAAGTGTAATATACATGTTACACAATGAAAGTGGCCTGTGCAGTTATACTGGGGATCAGTTTGGAAATGCAGAAAGATGGCCTTCTGAAATAAAAAGGCTTTAGAACTAAGACAAGAGCAGCCCACTGTAAGGAAAGTCTGTTTCTGCAAACCTGGCCTCTATTCACCTGTACTTTGAGGCAGCTGGTGGTATCACTGCTTTATTACATTAAGGATTATAAATGTTTGAGGTAAATCAAAACTCTAATCTCTGCTCAGTGAGATGACCCTTTTTTAAAAAAAAGGTTGAAATTGCTCATTACACACACTTTCTGATATGTTTAATTACTTTTTTGGATACTTAAAAGTATCTTTAAGAAGTATGATCTTATCTACCATGAGAAAGTTGCACTGTTTTGTCATAAATCTGAATTAATCTGGTGCAAAGCCCCATTAAATACTCTTATTTCAGTCTGAGTAGTTAATTCTGATTTAACTTAGACAGGAAATAAACTTTCACTAAACTGCAATGTGTCCACATGCTGCCTTGGTTTAACTAAATCAGTTTAAAAACACACCTTAAGCTAAATGGGTGCAACTCTTGTGTAGAGAAAGCCTAAATATTCAATCATTGCTTTTCAAATTCTTTATATTTAATTCAGTTCAACACTGGTGAATATCTACATAGTGTATATTTCTAGCCACTTCATTCTTCATAAAAATAAAATTGTTTATATGCATCACGTGGGGCAATTACTAAACTCTAGATCTGAACGTCCTTTTCTATTTTTTTTTAAATCATACCTACAGGCCCCCTGCTTACATGCACCTTTATGTGCATTTCACACAAACGTACGAGTGAATATGTATCTTTGAGAGGGAGGAAGGCAAAGAAGCCCACCTGCCTGGGACGCAGGAGGAAACCAATCAGCTCGTGTCAGTCACCCCAGTGCTGAGCCAGGACTGATGAGGTGCTTGCTAGTCAGTCTACCCATTTTTTCCACGCGACAGCCTACGAGCTGGAGCTGCTGTTCTGGGCACCTCCCTGCTGCGGGGCTCCATCCACTCAGGGGCTCAGCCTGAACCCGTGCAGCGCACCTGAACGATGGGACCTTGAGCCCGGGCGCGCCCTGCCCCAGCCACACGCCGCCGAGGTTTCAGCAGGAGAGAGACGGAGGCAGCAGCGAGGCGCCCCGCTGAGCAGGGAGGGAGGGGACTGGCTGGGCACGATCTCTTCCTGTTTCGCTGCCTTGGTGCTGAGGAGGGAGGGGCTGGGGCGGCCGCACTTGCCCTGGGTGCTGCTGCGGGGTGGGCATGTCCCGGTGCCTGGGTTTTGTGGTTTGTGGCACAGGCACGTTGCACGTACGAGGAGATGAGCGCTAGGCAAGCCGAGGAGGAGCCTGCTGCGGCCCATCCGCCGCTGCCCAGGCTGCTTTCCGCCTTCTTCTATGGAACCTGCTCTTTCCTCATCGTCCTGGTGAACAAGACCGTGCTGACCACTTACCGGTGAGACAAGGGGCCAGGACTCAGGTCCCTCTGTCCGGCTCCTCCCCAGCTTCACTTCCCGAGCTCCCCCCTCCCCGGAAAACGCCACTCACGCACACGCGCAATTTGCCAGCTGCAAAAGGAATGTTTATTTTGGGGCTGGCCCTGAATCCTCCAAAGTGAGCGCCTGATCCAACCCCAATCCCAGGTCCTGCCACCTTCCCTTTCCCCACCCCCGGACTCCGTTCGTTCTCCGTCCTGTTTGCAAATCCGTGGGTAGGAATAGCCATTTTTGGAGGGGCCTGAGGAAGGGTTAAAGGTGTCTGCACCAAAACATATGTATAACGAGGGTTACAGTTACACTTCCTTAGTTCAGGGTGTGCTGGCTCACTGGATAACTTGCTGTGGTGCAGACACCAGATACCTGCACTTTACAGGCTCACTTTCATCCCGAAGGATCTCAAAGTGTACATAAGGACCATAAGTGAAATAATGGAGCCATAGCTCTGGTGAAGGGCAGAGGCAACCATCCAGTGAAATGCACTACTGTGGAGGGGGGAAACATACTTGTATATAGAGAAATATATGAAGATTTTACTTATATGCCAGACAACTCTGCCTGTTTTAATGGGAGACACCAACATCCAGAGTCCCCATAGATTATGTAATCTAATTGGCCACCTACATCATCTGTGTCTAATGCTGGTTCTGTACAGGGGATAAATCAGCAGGAAATTACACGTGCTATGTTGAGGAAAGTTTATGTTCTTTGATTTTCACCTGTAAAACAGTGTTGGTCAAGTGATTCAATTCAAAGGTTGTCTTATCAAGGAATCTCTAGAGTTGCAAAGGAAACACTTTTTCCATTGCAAAGTAGGTTGGTTTACAATATCCATACAGTCAAACAATGTTCACAGTAATGTTTTCATCACTGTGAACGATGTCTATAATTTTGAGTACAATGGTGTAGTTGTGATGCTGACAGAGCAGGTGCCAGCTTGTGCCCAGGCTTCACTGAACGCTTACAAATACATAGCTCGAAACCAGTCTTGTTTACCTGTGTGTTAACATCATCAAAATAGATATTAGATATTAAGTTGATAAGATATTAGATGTTTTGTGTTTATAATTCATAAAATGCTTGTAGGATGCTGCATGTATTGATCTCTTTTATAATCTTTATAGCCCATAGTGTAAAGCTATATTGAGTGCTTGCACCTCTGTAATTGTGTATCTCAACAAACCGGAAAAGAAGCATTGTTTAAGGTAAAGTGCTCGCCCTGCATACAAGAATGATCCATTGAAAGCCATTGACATATTCTGTAGCATCAGAGACTTTGATGATTGCATTCCTACCTGCCTCCCAGAAGAAAAGAACTCATCCCATCAGTTTTGGGCTCTGGGGAGGAGGGGATAAAAATGTCTGACAAGGAGAAATTGAATCTCTTGTATGCTATCTGGACTCTGAGTGGCAAGGATTCCTAAACATAAGTATAGCGATCCCCATGCCGTTTAGCATGGGTTAGCCCTGAAAAAAGACATTTTGCATTGACCAATCACTACAACACTGTCATTCTTAAGATTTAGACTGCAACTCATTTGTGTTATATGCTTGCTTGCTTGTTTTAATCTGTAAATAACTCTTATTTCTTTTTCTTAATAATCCTTTAGTTAGTTTATTACAGAGTTGTCTACAAGGGTTGTCTTGGTGTGAGATCAAAGATACCAATTGGTCTGGGATAAGTGACCAGTCTCTTGGGACTGGGAGCAGCCTGAATATTTTGTGCTTTTTGGTATAAGTGACCATTTATCAGTAAATCCAGCTTGCCTGGGTGGCAAGATAGAATGGAGAGCCTAAGGGGACTGTCTGTGACTCCATGGTAAGACAGTTACAGTGATTCAGGAGTTCACATTTTTTACTGGGCTGGTAAAATCTAATTGTAGAACATACCACCAGTTTGGAGTGTGTGCCCTGTTTCTGACAATCTGCCCTGAGTTAAGCACTCACAGTCGTGAGCCACTCCAGACAGCCTGACAATAGTAATAGACTTATAAGTGGTCAAGCATTCACTGAAACTGACATTTACAAAGATCAGGCAGGGGAGTGGTTAATCCAGGGGTCGGCAACCTCTGGCATGTGGCTCACCAGGGTAAGCCCCCTGGCTGGCTGGGCCAGTTTGTTTACCTGCCGCGTCCACAAGTTTGGCCAATCGCGGCTCCCACTGGCCGCGGTTCACCACTTCAGGCCAATTGGGGCTGGTTGGAAGAATTTTTTGATGTGCTGCATTTTAAGGTACAGTAACTACACACTTAAAGTCTTCCTGGTTAACGTTGTTTCATTGCTGATCAGTTAGGGAACATGCTCGTTGAAAATTACGCAATGCTCCCTTATAAGGTTATTTGGCAGCCGCCTGCTTTGTCCATTGCTTGCAGGAAGAGCAATCTGTTGCAGCTAGCTGGTGGGGGCTTGGAACCAGGGTGGACCAGGAGCCCACCATCAACTCCTCGCTCCCCTAAGTTCCCTGTGTGGCAGCCGCCCAGCAGACTATCAATTGCCTGCCGTTCAGCTGTCCCTCCCCCAGCTGCCATGTGCTGCTCCTGCCCTGTGCCTTGGAGCTGCTCCCGGGAGCCTCCTGCTTGCTGTGCAGGGAGGGAGAGAGAGGGGGGGCTAATGTCAGGTGTCCCCCTCCCCCCTACTCCTGTCCCCTGCTTACCCCTTCTCCATATAGAGCAGGGTGGGGACATGACAGAGCTCAGGACAGAGAGAGCTTGCTGGCCACAGCTGCTGTCTCAACTTCCTGATATACTTAAAAAGGCAATATACTTAGAGTGGTGTCAACGTACTTAAAGGGGCAATGCACATCTCTCTCTCTCTCCCACACACAGGGTATGTGTGTCTGTCTCTGTCTGCCGTGGTGTCTTCCCTCCCTCCATTCGTGCTGCCGTGTAGAGTATGAGGCTACATTAACAATAATGTGTTAACCCTTGAGGGCTCAGCCAAATGCTAGTTAATTATTTAGGACTAAGGCATTCCCTGGGAAATATCCCACCCTCTTTCACATTCTGACTTCACAACCTCAACCAAACTTCACAATCATCATTGCTGTGTACAGTATTAAATTGTTTAAAACTTGTACTCTGTGTGTGTGTGCTGGAACCTAACCTCGCCCCCCTTTATATTAATTCTTATGAGGAAATTGGATTCACTTAACATTGTTTCACTTGAAGTCACATTTTTCAGGACATAACTAGGTTAACTGAGGAGTTACTGTATACAAAGGAAAACAGTTGTAAAACTAAAAATATACTTCTATTAAATTAATAATAAACAAAAGATATTACATCTTTTGGCTTGAAACAATAATCACATTCAGTCACAGTCCTCTTGGCCAGATGTTACTTCTGGGATTCCTCACCCTTAGCTAAAGAATATTACTGTCTTTACAGAGCCCAATCTCTCCCTTTTAACTTATTTTTCCAGTCTTTATCAGAAGCTGGAAAAGAAGGTATACAATTTCTCCTGCATTTGCTAAAAGTTAATGCTGTTTGAAACATACATATGGTCTATTACGTGTGTCATAAACAGATAGTCAAGGGTTAATAGAACAGAAGTACTTCATGTCTCTTTTGCCTGTAAAGGGTTACGTTCAGTGAGCCTGGCTATCACCTGACCAGAGGACCAATCAGGGGACAGGATACTTTCAAATCTTGCAGGAGGGAAGTTTGTGTGTGTGCTGTTAGATTTTGGTTGTTGTTCACTCTGGGGGCTCAGAGGGACCAGACGTGCAACCAGGTTTCTCTCCAATCTCTCTGATACAGGCTCCTATAAGTTCAGAATAGTGAGTACTAGGTAGATAAGGCGAGTTAGGTTATGTTAGTTTTCTTTATTTGCAAATGTGTATTTGGCTGGAAGAAGTTCAAATTTGTATTTTGCTGAAAGGATTTTAATGTGTACTTGTATACTTAGGCTGGGAGGGTATTCCCAGTGTCTATAGCTAAAAGACCCTGTACCTATTCCATCTTAGATTTACAAAGATAATTTTTACTGTTTTTCCTTCTTTAATTAAAAGTTTTCCTTGTTTAAGAACCTGATTGTTTTTTTATTCTGGTGAGACCCCAGGGGACTGGGTCTGGATCCACCAGGGAATTGGTGGGGAGAAAGGAAGAGAGAGGTTATTTTCTCTCTGTGTTAGGATTACTTTCTCTCTCAGGGAGAGTCTGGGAGGGGGAGAGAGAAGGAGGGGGGAAGGTGGATTTTCCTCTCTGTTTCAAGATTCAAGGAGTTTGAATCACAGTAATCTTCCAGAGTAACCCAGGGAGGGGAAGCCTGGGAGAGGCAATGGTGAGGGAAAGGGTTTACTTTCCTTATGTTAAGATCCAGAGGGACTGGGTCTTGGGGGTCCCCGGGCAAGGTTTTGGGGGGGACCAGAGTGTACCAGGCACTGGAATTCCTGGTTGGTGGCAGCGCTACAAGTAGTAAGCTGGTAATTGAGCTTAGAGGAATTCATGCTGGTACCCCATCTTTTGGACGCTAAGGTTCAGAGTGGGGAATTATACCATGACAACGTGTCTCCCAGATCTTGATATAATACAAGCTTTCATTTGTTGTATAGGTGAATATAGACTATGTACTAATATAGTGATGAACAGAATATGTAATAAATCCATCATTAAATATCCTGTCTCTTCCATTCTCTATTTCCAGAATCTCATCTCTATTTCCCAGTGATTTTATCTCTTTTGGACCTCCTTGACCCTCTGTTTATATTATGGTTGGAGTATAGTTATGACATTCTTCCTGCTCTGTTCAGATTGTTTCTACTGCTAACAGTACAGTCCTGGTCCGAGGTCACTCGGCTGAGAAAGGTACTTCCTAGTACTTGTTCAGTGGTGCTGTAACAGTTTTTCACAACCTCTGTGATTCATAATCACATTGTCATGGAGTGCTGGACACTGGATACCTGCAGTTAGAAAGCTTGCCAAGAAATCAGATGCTTGCTTTCTTAAGCTACATGCAGACTTGCACCAAAATAGGGCCTAATACATATGTTTTGCTATTGTGGTGAAAGTTTGTGTGCACACCAACCCTGATGCCGACCAGTCCTGCAAGATGCTAAGTGCCTCCTGGGAAGCTGTGACTATTACATTCATGGAGAGTTTGCACCCACAGATTCCAGCCTGTGTTTCTATGGGATAAGAAGCATCTGTAGAAACTTGTTGCTAGACCCATCTCCTAACATCAAGATACCCATGGAGAATTAATGCCTTATGGATTAAAATAAGATCCTTGGGGGCTTTATGATTCTACATATATCCTACTCAAACTGCATCTCTTCCATTGAAGTATCTTTGCTTTGGGCTGAAGCCAATCCACAGGGTGGAGAAATAGGTTTGTTTTTTGTTTTTTTTTAGCGGCCAATATATGTTTCTGCAAAATTTATACAGCCTGTGATGTATTCCATTTTGGGGGATGGGGGGAGGGAATTGCCTTTGACTAAAATAGTGCAAGATTACCTGGGACTTCAGTGACAGTTGCCGGTTGCTCAGCACTTTTGAAAATTTGGCCAGTCATGTAGGTATCTAACATGGATTTAGACACCCATTTTTGCTAAGCTTGGCCTAAAGGAATAGGAACCCTATTGTTTCCTCACACTTTTGTTGTTGTGGTATGTGTGTTTATAGTTCTCTCTTCTTTTCAGATTCCCATCTGCAATGGTTCTTGGAATTGGACAGGTATGTTCAACAATAAAGCTTAATATACTATAGTTAAGATTGATAATGAAATTAAGTGCTTTCATCTTACAGTGCAGTAATACTGTTATGGAAGAAATCACTCTTCCTCACAGTTTATCTTTTTTAACAACCTGGAGGAAATTAGGATCCAATTCATCCCTTATGTGGGAAAACCCATGTAGAGGACTGGAAATACCACAAACTTTCTCTTGCAAAATTCAGTCAACAAGATGCTCATCCCTCAAAATCTGCTAGTTCCCCAGATCCATATGGATCCCAGGAGATCCACTGAAGACCTTGGATATATGTGTGGTAGCACTGTCTCTGCATTCCCTCATAGTTTTCTCAAATTCCCTTGCAGTTTGCTAAAAGGGAACATAATTTTTGTTCTTTGCCTACAGAAGCCAAGAAGACAATAAAGCTGAGTGCAGTGGTGTAGCAGGAGAAAGCGAGAAATTGTTGTTGAAACTGATAAGAGATATCTAAACATTTGTCTAGGCGGGGAATGAAAAGAGTTGATGACTCAGAGAAGGAATGGGTGGGGAGAATAGGGCCTGAGAGAGAAGCAGTTATTTTATATGTAAGTTTAAAATAGCGTTTGGCTCTTACATTGTGTCTTGCTTTTCTTTTTTTTTTAGATGGCAACAACCATACTTATTCTGTATGTGTCAAAATTAAATAAGATTATTCATTTCCCTGATTTTGACAAAAGTATCCCTGTGAAGGTATGAAATGTCTGGATTTTGAAACTAGAAGGAAATTGTACCTTTGTAAATAGTCTTCTTACTGTGGTTTTTTCAAAAATGTTTTCTTTGAACAGAAGGTACAATGGAAAAATTGCAAACATTCTGATTTTTCCAGATGTTACAAAATCAAAATTTCCTGGATCTTTATTTTATTAATTTGTTGTAAGTAGATAATTTAATTTCATTATAACAATCTTGCATTTTATAGAGACAGAATTAAATTGCAGTTTGATTATGTAGTTTGTGTTTGGCATGAGAGAGGATGCATTTGAGACGGTAATGTCTAACAATAAAATTATCTTCTCAGATCAGTCCCACAGTTTGACTCCAGTATTCTGCAGTGGGAAAACACTATTATTTTTATTTATATATTAATTATGTGTAAACAGGACCCATTGTACTACATGCACTACATACACATAGTAAGAGTGCTTATAATCTGAAAAGTCAAGACAAAGGTAGGGTTACCAGATGTCCCGATTTTATAGGGACAATCCTGATTTTTGGGACTTTTTCTTAGATAGGCTCCTATTAACCCCTACCTCCATCCCGATTTTTCACATTTGCTGTCTGGTCACCCTAGACAAAGGATAGGAGAAAGGATCTATTATCTCAGTTTGTCATACTGGGAACTGAGGCACAGAGTGAATAAGGCACTGATCCTAGAGTGAAATGCACATAGGCAGACTGTTGCCTGCAGAATGCCATGGAAGTCACTGGGACTTTGGATGGGTGCAGAGGTCTGCCCGTGTGCATCATTTTTGCAGGATCAGGGCCTAAATGCTTTGCCCAAGGTCACACAGGAAGTCTGGGTTCAAATCCCAGCTCTTCCATTGATCTCGTCAGTCCCAGTCTGGTACCTTAATTACAGAACCATCCTTCCTATAGGTCCTAAGAAGTTTTACCATGTACACACCTTACAACTAAAGAGCCTGAGCCCTATTTACATGGAATTCCCATTGAAATCAATGGGACTTCTGTGTATAGAAGTCTTGCAGGAATAGCTATGACCACGGGGGACACCTGTCTCAGTGGGTAGGTTAGTACTGAGGAGCAGTAGCGCAAATCTCACAAACGTATTGGATCCTTGAGACCATCTTGTTCCCCATCCATACTGCTCCCCACATACATGCTTTCCATGCCGCACCCTCAGTGCCAGGCTTTCCTTTTATATGTTTCAATATTAATGCTTTGGAGGTTTCTGGGACTACATCTTGAGCAATCGGTGTTGCAACATTTCAGCAGTTATTTACCAGCCGTAATACCAGATTTTCCTAGTCTCAACACGTCAGTTGCATTTATATTTGTTGATTCTTTTACTTTGTAAAGTGTGTTTAGGCTGTAATTAACTGTAGAACAGTTAGACTCCCTTTCGCTTTCAAGGTCTCTTATGTCACTGTGGCTTCTCATTCCCAGCACAGAGTACTCCAGCATTGCTCTTATCCATCATGCTGTAGGAGAGCCAGAGGCCACAAGATGAAACACAAAGGCCTCCTGCGAGATGCCAAGCACTTTCCGCTCCTCTCGAGTTGAGGGTGCTCAACAGTTTGCATGATTGGACCCACATTTGAGATGGAGAATCTTTAAATTACAGATAAATTTAATCTGAACTTTGAATTTGAGACATGAGCCTGCAAACTGCTGATTTCAGTAGGAGAAGCTCTCAGTATTGGGCTTTTGTTCGGCAGATTTTTCACTGCCCTCTGGGATTGTGCGAGGTGAGCTGCAGTTGTCTGTGGTTTTTCACCATTACAATAAGTGAAAATATATTCTCTTTTCCATTGCACTCGGTTCCGTTTTCACCACATATCTAAAGTTCTCTTTCTGGATAAAATGCTGCAGCAGGGAGTTGTTATTACTAAATGTTTGCAGGGTCATAAGAGATTTATAGGCTATAAATAAACTGTCGCTCTTTTCCGCCTCCGTCTCCTTTGTTCTTCCCTTCCACTTGAGAGCAAATATGGCATAATTTAAAAAAATAAACAAAATGTTCATGTCTATATATGGTTTTGTCACAGAGAGCTTTAGAAACACAGAATTCATTGTCTCTTGGGGAACACACACAGCAACACCAGGCATGGTTGAGGCATGTTTCCCCTCCTCCATGCTGATCCAGCTCTGCTAGCTCATGCAGAGCCAGGCCAGAGCTATGGCTCCTCTCCATCCTCTCTGGTTACCTCTGTTGGCTTTAGAGTCCCTGGTCTTTCTGTGTCAGGGATACATAGCTCCTTGCATGCTCTTTTCAGGCTAGATGCAATCTGTTGTTGTTATTTGTTTGTATTGTGGTAGGGCCCAAAGGCTCCTGTCAGAGTCATAGGGTTGTCAACTTTCTAATCACACAAAACTGAACACTCCTGCCCTGAGGCCCCGCCCGTGCCCTGCCCCGCCCCTTTTCTGAGGTCCTGCATCCGCTCACTCCATTCCCCCCTTCCTCCACCGGTCGCTCTCCCCCTGCACTCCACCCTCATTCACTTTCACCGGGCTGGGGCAGGGGGTTGGACTGGAGGTGGAGTTGGGTTTGAGGACTCTGGCTGGGGGTGCAGCCAGGCATAAGAGGTTTGGGGCGGAGGAGGGAGCTCAGGGCTGGGGCAGGGTGTGCAGGCTCCAGGAGGGAGTTTGGGTGCAGGAGGAAGCTCCTAGCTGGGACAGGGGTTGGGGTGTGGGAAGTAGCTTGGGGTGCAGAGTCCTGGCAGTGCTTACTGTGGCTCTCAGGAAGTGGCCCCCAGGTCCCTGCCGTGCAGCCCCTAGGCATATGGGCGGCCCGGGAGGCTCACACTCACAAGTGCTGCCCCCACACCTCCCATTGGTCATGGTTCCTGGCCAATGGGCACTGCGGAGCTGACATTAGGGAAGGGAGTAGCAGCTGGAGTCTCCTTAGCTGCCCATATGCCTAGGGTCACAAGGACCTGCTGGCTACTTCTGGGAGCTGCATGGAGCTAGGGCTGAAAACTGAATGCCTAGCAACCCTCCAGTGTCAGGACCACATTTTTATAGGTGCTGCCCTAAAGGACCTGCAATCTAACCTAGCCCTGAACATTTAATTTTTCTTTTCAGCAGTCCGTATAATAGAATATCAGAGTTGGAAGGGACCTCAGGAGGTCATCTAGTCCAACCCCTTGCTCAAAGCAGGACAAATTCCCAGTTAGTTTGTTTTTTTTTTAAACCCCAGTTCCTTAAACGGCCCCCTCAAGGATTGAACTCACAACCCTGGGTTTAGCAGGCTAATGCTCAAACCACTGAGGTTCACTAGGATGCCACAATAGCTGTACTTAAAATAATCTTTTTCTATACATAGTAGTATATGCTCCTCTGTGTACTCTTTTGTGTCCCCACAGATCAGTCATGTTTTTTTTCCACCTGCTCAATTGCTTTCTGTTTTAAATCTAAATAAAACCAGTTGGTCTAGGCTAATAATCGAGTATTAATTTTGCAAAAGTGAAACTAGTCAAGTGCTGAGTATTTCTTTTTTAACCTATTTTGGGCCAGATCCTCAGCTAATGTAATTCAGTGTTGCTCTGTTGGAGTCAATGGAGCTATGCCATTGAAAACCAGTCTAGGATCTAGTTTGATAAAGTCAATGGATGTGAGGTTCTTTGTTCCCCCTAAGAAAAAAAGTCTCTTTTAGGAATGAAGGAATTGTACACAATTAAAATAACTCAAAGTTCCTCAATAGTAAAGCATAGGTCTAATCTGAATTGTACTCTGACTTTATTGCAGTTGTTTCCTCTGCCTCTGCTTTATGTTGGAAATCACATAAGCGGATTAACAAGCACCAGCAAACTAAGGTACAGTAAACACGGGTCATAGCTAGACCATTTGGTTTTTATAATTTTTTTCTTGTAGGTACAAAGTATAAGGTTAAAGGTTAAGATTTTCAAAGTAGTGCCGGGGGCTCAGCTGCACATTAATTTTAATGGATGATGTATGACTAAATTCCCTGCACTGCTTTGCAAATCTCAACCAAAGCAGCTGATCAGTTTACATTCTCTGTGCTGCCTTTAGGAGAGATTAGCATGGGTCTGCACCAACAGAGAGTGTGAACGCAGTTTCACTGCATAAATGAATGTGTTTGTTAAATGTTTTCCTCTCTTCATGTGAATAGCCAGCATTCCATGGGTAGGCCAACAAGAGGGGTGAAACCTGTAAGAAAAATGCCTTTACGTGCATATGAATAGTTTTGGGATCTATAGTGAAAAGCCCTATATAAGAGCTGGGTATTATTATTATTATTATTTTATGTATTTTCCTTTGTATACAAAAGTCTTGCATGAGTTTTGTAGAATTATATGGGGAGGGATGGAATTCACATGTAGTAGGAAGAGCAGGCTGTGTACAGGAGGCATACATACATACATTTTCTGTATGCCCTGAACCCTACTCCATGGTGGTTGCCTTCACACCGGGGCTGCAGGTATAAGGATTATTGGCAGGACTGAGATGACCTAGGATCTGCTGTATGAGTTGAGAGACCGAGCTCCCAGTGGAAGGGGATCCTAGGCAGCATGGCTGTAGTAGCACCTGAGGCTGTAGTAGTGCCCATGGAGCAATTTCCAATAATGTTATACTCGAGGGTCCCAAACTGTGGTCTATGGAGCTGGGGATAATGGTCCTTAGGAATTAATTCGCTCATGTGAATTTGGAATTGCTTTCAGCTCAACAAAATCTAACAGTGAGTATTGTAGTTTGGTTCACAAATTATTTTGAAATACAAAGATATTGGTCTATTATAATTTAAAACGCAAGACACCCATCTCCCACCGCAAAAATATACTTTTAGATTTACTCATCACAATTTTGCGCCATGATTTCATGTCATAACATTAAGGAATACTGCAGTTTTTTAATTGTTAATATGTAATTCACCATATGAAATTTTCCACTTCACATCTAGTTTTTTGAAAGAATATGCCCTGAAACAAGATATAGATGTATAGATCCAAGATTGCAGTGAGTTGCAAGCCTGAAATTAGGATTTGTATAATTTTTTAACATGATCACTAGTCATTACCTTGTAAAAGGGATTAATTGGTCCAGGAGTCTGAGGTGTCTAATGTCCAAAACATCAGCTGCAAAGACCCCGTAATGCATCATTCTGTATATCCTAACAATCTGTTATTCAAATACAACAATTTTTTTTAATAGACAGGGTTACTACCGACTTACATGATTCTAGTATGTTCCATCTTTTTAGTTATGTTTCATGTTTTAAATACAAAACCTGCTTGATGTTAAGCACAATCCCTTGAATTATATTTCTTTTATTCATTTATAGAACCACATTCACTGGTCATCTTTAAACTTTATAATAAAGGCCCTCATTATTTATTATAACGAGCATTTCTACAGAAAACATCAATTCATAGGGGCTGCATTAGATAGAATTTGAAAATAATGATTTCTATTCCTTTTTCTCTTTTTGAACTCTGAGGAGCTTTGTAATAGGTAGCCGGGTTTTGTTTGTTTTGAAAAATTGGCAGGACTCTTTATTTGCAGTGATTATGTTATCTAATCTGACTCTGGTGTCAGACTGACATTTTTATGTGTGGGAACAGGCTGAGAATTCGTTTTGCTAACTTCTTAAGGCTACTCTATTTAGTTCATCTTCTGCTTAGTGAATTTAGGTAAGAACTAAACGAATAAAAGTGCTTGGCATTTGACGCAGTGCTTGGATCATTTTTTTTTCTTTTTTCTTTTTTCCTTTTTTTGGACAGTTTGCCGATGTTTACAGTGCTCAGGAAGTTTACCATTCCACTTACATTACTGCTGGAAATCATCATACTTGGGTGATTTTTGTTTGTTTCATTTGCAAAATACCTTTTATTTTATGTCATTACCAAGTGGAGGATTTGTGGTATTCAGTTAGGATGTTGCATGGCTGAGTTTCACTGATTAGAGAAACTCACAAAAAAGTATAGAAACTAGTTAGAATTAACTTGTGAAAATAAAAAAAATACATTTTTGTGGATCTAGAACAAAATCTGCTCACTTTAATTCCTATGAGTGAGTCTAGTGACTTCTCTTCACCTGAGTAAGATAAGCAGGGTTTGGTCCAAATTGTTGTTTGTTTGGCTAAGGCTTGCTCTTTTTAGACACCAATCCTGCAAACTGCTCCAAACAGGCAGAGCCTTGTGCCCACATGGAGCCCTGTTGAAGTCAGTGGAGCTATGCAGGAGGCTGCTCATGCAGAGCAGCTTGCTGGGTTGGGCCTTAAAATGTCCTTGCTCAATACGGCAAAGTGGGCATCTACCAATCTGTGTAAACAGCATTCTTTGGCCAGATTAATTAAAAATAAATCAGTTGTTTGGTGTAAAAGAAATTAGAGTTGTAATAACCAGCCTCAGAATCAATAGACCAAATCATACTGTCAGTTACACAAATGCCACCCCATTGAAGACTGCGGTTGCATCAGTGTACCTGAGGCAGAATTTGTCCCATTGTCACCAGCATTGAAACATATTTTTCTTGGCTTTACTTTGGAAATCATCTAGCAGCAGAGGACCTTTGATAATTTGTGACCCTGTTTATCGAGCTGTGTTTACAGAACCCAAAGTATTAGAGTATTAGCATTTTGTTACAATAACAGTATCTCAAGAAAGACTATACTTAAATTATGACAAGATTAGCAAAGTAAAACATTAATAAGAATCCTGTCAAACTGCAGATTTTATTACGTAGTGGTTTTATATTTTCACAGGGTCAAATCCTGAAGGCCTTACAGGCAGAGCAGAAAGAACTTTGCCTGCTTAGGGTTACCAAGATTTGTCCTTCTGTTAGTTATTTTCCAAATACTAATTGTTTTTGAAGCCTTTTTAATGGACTGGAAGCCAGTTAGTTTCTCTTCTAATATTCTAAATATGAACTTGTCTAATTTTTGTTACAGGAAACGATATTCACTGGGTATTATAGTCAGCGTATTTACCATCATTCTTGGGGCTTTCATAGCCGCTGGGTAAGGCTTTAATTTGTTCTCATTAAGTAATGTTTGAAGTTTATTTTTTTCTTTGTTATTAAGGGGCAGATCTGCCCCTGGATGAGTGCAAATCCTATTAAAGAAATAAATTACAGAAGAGATCTACCAAAGTGGATGCAGGGAGGGGTGGGTCACAAGCCTATAAGGGCAAATTCTAGTTCTTACTGAACCATGTTTCTGTTATCTACATTTTTACTAGATTTTGCATATACATGCTAATTTAAATAACACAGCAAGCCAAGAATACACAAGAGCAACTGTTTTTCCTTGATAAAATTCTAAATATAACATAATCAAACATAAGAAACCCCCCACCCCCACCCCGCCAGTCCTTGAGAGAAGGTGAGTGGTCTGTTGGTTGTCATGTAATTAGAGTAGGCAGTGTACATAGTTCATATAATTTTGGACAAGTTTAAATTTGAGATGGATCACTTGGGGGGGGGCACAGAGGGCAGGGGCTGTATTCTACTGTCTCCTCTGCCTTTCCTGTTAGAAATTGATTTTATTTGGATGGAATTCCGTAAGAAATGTAGAATATTTTGGTTAGCTACATACAAAGAATAAAGCAGTTAGGTATTGTCAGGGTTCCCTCCCCACTCTGAACTTTAGGGTACAGATGTGGGGATCTGCATGAAGACCTCCCTAAAATTATTTCTACCAGCTTAGGTTAAAAACTCCCCAAGCACAATTTCTCTCTTATACCTTGGATTAAGTAATGCTGCCACCACCAAGTGATTTAAACAAACATTTAGGGAGGGCCACTTGGAGTCCTACCTTCCCCAAATATCCCTCCTACACCCCATTTTCTGGACAGGCTTGAGAATATACCCCCTTTCCTGGGGAGGCTTGAGAATAATATCCTCACCAGTTGGTACAGGTGAACACAGACCCAAACCCTTGGATCTTAAAACAATGAAAAATCAATCAGGTTCTTAAAAAAAGAACTTTAATTAAAGAAAAGGTAAAAGAATTACCTCTGTAAAATTGGGATGGTAAGTACTTTAAAGAATGACAAAAGACTCCAGAATACAGAGGATCTCCCCTCTAGGGAAAACCTTAAAGTTAAAAAACCAGGCATAAACCTCCCTCTTACACAAAGGAAAACACAAGTCAAAATAAAAGTAAACTAACACATTTCCTTGCTAAATACTTACTAACTATAGGAGTTGGACTGCTTTCTTCCTTGATATGACTCCGGCAAGCACACAGAACAGACAGACCAAACCTTCCCCGCCCCCCAGATTTGAAAGTATCTTGTCCCCTTGTTGGTCCTTTTGCTCAGGTGCCAGCCAGGTTACTTGAGCTTCTTAACCCTTTACAGGTAAGAAGATTTTGTGCCTGTGGCCAGGAGGGACCCCATAGCACTGTATACAGAAAGGTGGTCACCCTTCCCTTTATATTTATGACAGGTATAGTTGAGTGAATAATTTCCATCTGGCATGAATTTTATGTCTCCACCATCATTTAAACAAATTGCCCTATTTGAGAATAGTAACCAAACAACACTGAAGAGACAGTTATTTCCCGTCGTATTCTACTTATAAAAGTTGGATAGATTCTAAACCTTAGTTACTGCTTGTGTGAAAATGTTCAGTATGTATTGGACATGTTGTTAGGACTGAGTTAGATGGAAAAACGGGGCAAAAGTAGAATGGAACCGTACTGACAGTCCTTTATTGCATGAATTTCTGTGAAGAGCTGACTTGTTTGTAATATTGAAATTTGTGGAAATGTAAAATAGTTCAGCGTACAAAAAAGACTTAAGGCAAAACCCTGAATTTGCTGCGGTTTTCAAGTTTTATATTCTTGTCTCTCTCTGTGTGTGTATATACAGTAACTCCTCACTTAAAGTTGTCCCAGTTAAGTTGTTTCGTTGTTACTTTGCTGATCAGTTAGGGAACATGCTCATTTAAAGTTGTGCAATACTATCTTTTAACGTTGTTTGGCAGCTGCCTGCTTTGTCCACTGCTTGCAGAAAGAGTAGCCTGTTGGAGCTAGCTGGTGGGGGCTTGGAACCAGGCTGAACTGGCAGCCCCCCCATCAATTCCCTGTTCCCCTAAGTTTCCTGTGTGGCAGTCGCCCAGCAGGCTATCAATTGCCGACAGTTCAGCTGTCCCTCCCCCGACTGCCATGTGCTGCTCCTGCCCTCTGCCTTGGAGCTGCTCTCTGGAGCGTCCTGCTTGAGGGCTCAGCCGACTGCTAGTTCATCATCTAGCAGTAAGGCATTCCCTGGGAAATATCCCACCCTCTGACTTCACCACCTCAACCAAGCTTCACAATCATCATCTCTGTGTACGAGTATTAAATTTTTTGTTTAAAACGTATACTGTGTATGTGTATATATATAGAGAGAGTCTTTTGTCTGGTGAAAAAAATTTCCCTAGAACCTAACCCCCCCATTTACATTATTTCTTATGGGGAAATTGGATTCGTTTAACATCATTTTGCTTAAAAGTTGCATTTTCCAGGAACATAATTACAACATTAAGTGAGGCATGCGTGTGTGTGTGTGTGTGTGTGTGTGTGTATAATATATATATATATATATATTTTTTTTTTCCCAGATCAGATCTCTCTTTTAATTTGGAAGGCTACACCTTTGTGTTACTAAATGATATCTTCACAGCAGCAAATGGAGTATACACTAAACAGAAAATGGATCCAAAGGTAATTTTCAGGTGATTAGGTTGCACCTCATCACTTTGTGCATGTGATAAAGGAAAGTCATCTATTGTTATGTGACTTCTTGCGTACAAGTGGGGTAACACCAAATTTAACAAAGAGAGTCAATTTCTTTTGCCTTGATGTTCCAGTTAATGTACATACTCTAATATAGATTGGCTTAGGGAGAAGCTGTTAGGAATTTCTCAGCCACACATGGGTGAGTAACATGTTCGATTTTCACCCAGTTTAGCCTTTGAGGCAGAGTGCAACATAATCTTGTTTTACTAAAGAAGGAAAAAATAAACCTCACTTTCCCAAAAAGTAATTCTATCCAGAAACTAGAGTAAAAGCAAAATGTGTTTACGATATCATGCATATCTGGAGGAGAACAACTTTTTGGCCACAAATGATCTTTATCAAAGCAAAAGATTATGTAAAATGAGCTGGGAGTGATGTTAATCTCAATCCAATTCTTAGTAGCCAAGTGTTTTCTATCATTAAATGTGCCAGCTGTTGTGGTGATGCTGGTATAGGGTGACCAGGCAGCAAATGTGGAAAACCGGGACAAGGGGTGCGGGGGTGGGGTAATAGGAGCCTATATAAGAAAAAGACCCAAAAATTGGGACTGTCCTTATAAAATCGGGACATCTAGTCACCCTATACTGGTATAACAGGTGGCTTTGGAGAGCCCTGAAACTGAATGTGCATGGAAAATGAACCATCTTGCCCCAGTGGATAATTCCACAAGAACATAGCATATGAGTAAGGACTTTGTGGAAGATTGCCTCTTTCCATGCTGTACCCACCTGGGTGGTATTGTGACCCCATTAAGCATTTAATATCACAATCATTTTACACTTTTTTTCCAAACTAACAACATTTTTGAGTTTTACTCTGTTTGTTATTTTTAAAATGAAACCATTTTGGAGTTGTAATTTTTCTTTCCTTCAGTTTTTCTTGCATTTTTCTAACGCAGAAATGACCAAAAACAAAATGGTGCAAGAATAAACTAACACAAAAGAACAGATTATGCACTAATCCCTTGTAATTCAAGAAGCAATTTGCTCTCCAAAACAAGAAGTGCTATAAAGCTGGCAGGCTTTATAGCCTTAAACACCAAGCATTAAACACCTTGGGTGAAATCCTGTCCCTACTGAAGTCAATGGGACTTTTACCACTGACTTCACTGGGGCCAGGATTTCATCCCTACAATAAGTATATGTCCTTTAGTAATCAAAGAGGTCAAACTGAACCTATTCTGTACATTGTACTCCATCTATTTCTGCAGAATTTAAGCTTTCATTTTAAAGCAAAAATTAAACCCCAGATATGTGGCTACAGTCAGGGACCACACAGTGTAGCTAAAAGGTGACCTTTGCACTCCCTTGATTCTTGGCTTCCCCTGTACCAGGCAAATCCCCCAACAAAATATACAGCGGCCTCAAGATTGCTCTAGGTTACATCAGTTGCCAGTGACATAAAGCGCTCCATATTACCACCCTGGGATCATCCCTTTTCTCCTCGTCACACCCACTACACCAGGGCTGGGGAGGTGATGTAGGACTGTGTCAGCCCTACATTACTGAAGATTTATCCTGTGCTAGATGTGATGAGTTTTCTCATGGACAGTTATGTCAGGCTAAATCCTTCGGCTTTTTGACACAAAGCAGTTAAAGATTTAGACCTAACTGAGTTTCTAACTGTATGGTTATGGATATGTATGTTTGAATGTTAACCAGTGCAGTGTTGCTTTACTGAGTCTGCAGATAGGCTGACTGAAATGGTAGCTCAACTCGGTGTTTAGTTTTGAAACCTAATGGTAACAAATTTGTCATTTAAATTGTACCGCATGAAGTTTTGCACATTCATAAATAAATTGCCTGAAGTGATGTTGGTTGTTACAGAGATGTTGGTTGTTATCAAATGGTCCAGGTTTACAAAAGATGTGTTTCATTTTTCACAGGAGCTGGGAAAATATGGAATCCTTTTCTATAATGCTTATTTTATGGTGATACCCACAATGATTATTAGCTTCTCCACTGGAGACCTTCAGCAGGTGAGCAGCGCCATTAGACATCTCAGACTAGTACACTACCCTAATTATTTCACCCCTTTTAGTTATTTTGCTGTATCTAGAGTTCCTTGGAACAAAATGCTCTAGCCCCATTCTCCAAACTTAGGGCCACATTCTGCCCTAAACTACATCTCTGTGTGATCCTGTTAATTTCATTGGGATTGCACGTGGTGTTAGTCCAGCTATGTTCTGGTCATGAATACTTCAGCCAGCTAGGAAGATTTTTTTTTTCAATGTAGTGAAGTTAAATGACACAAAATGATGAGTAATCACATTATAAATTCACTTTTGCACTTTTTCCCCATGATAAAGACCCAATAAAGCTACACTAATTAGCCCAATAGTCTTTCCTTTTGACCTTTTCCATTACAGTTAGAACTTTGAGATTACTACTCTCAGTATCTCTCATTTTGACTCTCTACTTTTACAAGGCACATTTCCCTCTGTATTTGGAGGCCAGCATTTGGATTCTGTGTAGCTTGGACTTTTTCTTCACCAGAAAGGTCCTGCAAACCCTTACTGTAATTATTGGTCTTTAGCCATATTACTAGTCCTCTTTCAGTCAGTGTGCAAAACTTACTAAAGACTACTGAATAGCAGCTGGAATTAGTGTGCCCAAAATAAGGCCCCAGCTGTGTCATGTGATTTATGAGCTTTCAGTTTTGCCAAATGCTCTAAAATGAGGCTGAGATTAGCCAAGGCAAGTAACTTCCATGCCATCTATTCTTCTATCAAAGAGAGAATATTCAGAGCAGGGCCAGCTTTAGGAAGTGCGGGGCCCAATTCAAACACTTTCGGCAGGGCCCTGGCAGGGATGACTTAAAAAGAAAAAAGTGTAAAAAAAAAGAGAGCCTTCCATTTCTTCCATATATAATTTACTTTCCATAACTATATAAATAATAAAATTGTATATTATGTACATTGCATCATATATGCTGTTGATTGGTTATTAATGAGTGCCGTTTCACATGTGTGGGTCCCCGCCACTCCCTGGGGGCGTGCACATGTGTGGGTTCCCGCTGCTTCCTGCCCCCCTCATTGAAGCAGGTGTGCAGGTTACTAGCCTGGGAACTGCAGGGCAGCAGTGGACATGGGGCTGGTTCGAGGCAGGGCACGGGCTGACTGGAGGTAGGGTCTGGCTGCAGGCAGGGCAAGGGGTGCGGGGCTGGCTGGAGACAGGGGAGTGTGGGGCAGGCTGGCTTCAGGCAGGGCCACAGGGGGGTGCAGCAGGGGTTGGCAGGGCTGGAGACAGGAGTATGGGACTGGCTGGCTTCAGGCAGGGGGGTGCAGCAGAGGTTGGCTGGAAACAGGGCAGGGGGTTTGGTAAGGGCTGGCTGTGGGCAGGGGGGGCAGAGCTAGCTGCAGGCAGCTGGGGGCGTGGCTGGTGTGGGCAGGGCAGGGCAGGGGGTGCAGCAGAGATAGCTGGAGCCCCAGCCCTTTAAATAGCCCCCAAGCCCCTCGCTATCCCAGGGCTCTCGGGGCTATTTAAAGGGTTCAGGACTCCCCAGCTTCTACCGCGCCCCGGACCTTTTAAATAGCCGGGGAATGCATGGGGGCGGCGGGGCTCCGGCGGCTATTTAAAGGACCGGGGTGGCAGAGGCAGCTGGAGCCCTGGCCCTTTAAATAGCCCCCAGAGCCCCCTGCTACCCCAGGGCTCTGGGGGCTATTTAAAGGGCCCGGAGCTCCAGCCGGGGGCACGGGGCTTGCCGCGCTCCAGCCGGAGCTCCAGCCAGGAGAGCGGGGCCGCGGGGCTTGTCGCGCTCCGGCCAGAGCTCCAGCCGGGGCCGCGGGGCTTGCGGCGCTCCGGCCAGAGCTCCAGCCGGGGCCGCGGGGCTTGCGGCGCTCCGGCCAGAGCTCCAGCCGGGGCCGCGGGGCTTGCGGCGCTCCGGCCAGAGCTCCAGCCGGGGCCGCGGGGCTTGCGGCGCTCCGGCCAGAGCTCCAGCCGGGGCCGCGGGGCTTGCGGCGCTCCGGCCAGAGCTCCAGCCGGGGCCGCGGGGCTTGTCGCGCTCCGGCCAGAGCTCCAGCCGGGGCCGCGGGGCTTGTCGCGCTCCGGCCAGAGCTCCAGCCGGGGCCGCGGGGCTTGTCGCGCTCCGGCCAGAGCTCCAGCCGGGGCCGCGGGGCTTGTCGCGCTCCGGCCAGAGCTCCAGCCGGGGCCGCGGGGCCGCGGGGCTTGTGGCGCTCTGGTCAGAGCTCCAGCTGAGAAAGCGGGGCTGTGGGGCAGCCGCGCTCCCGCCGGCGCTTTGGTCAGGGGAGCGGGGCCATGGAAGACCCCGGAGCAGACCGCAGCCAGGGTAAGTAAAAAAATTTAAAAGGCACCTAAAGCGCGGGGCCCGATTCCCAGGAATTGGGCGAATTGGCCTAAAGCCGGCCCTGATTCAGAGTTAGCTAGATCCAATTCCCACTTGTGACCTACATATCACTTAGTTATAAGCTCATGATAGCTCAGTGGCCCTTCATAGGTAACTATAGCACTTCAGTGGAGGCAGTATTGCACAGTGGATAGAGCACTGGAGACCCACTTTCTATTCCTGGCTCTGCCACTGGCCTGCTGGATGACCTGGGGTAAGTCACATTGTCACTGCTCTGTGCCTCAGTTTCCCCATCTGTAAAATGGGGTTAATAATACTGACCCCTTTGTAAAGTGCTTTGCGACCTACTGCTGGAAAGTGCTGTATAAGAGTTTATGTATTATTATTATTATTAGTAGTAGTAGTAGTATTCATTATATTGTTCTTTGCTGCATGTTGTTAGGCATCTAGTTCTTTGTGACATTCATACTGGTGTGTTCCTAAAATTCTGCAGTTACCTGGAACATTGTCACCCACTACAAATATATTTGTTCAGTCCTTTGTGCAAAACATCATCTTGTGGCTTCAGTCCAGTGAACCTGTATCCCCATCACAAAAAACACAGCTGTCCCCCTAGTTGGCAGTCTCGGTGGAGGCTAAGCTTATGTGGTTGTAGGGATTGAACTGTTCTCTCACATTTAGATGTGATCCCTCTAAGGCAGGATTGAGGCATTTTGATAGGAATGCATGAGGAAGTCTGCTCTGCTGCAGTCTGCGCCATGCTTGTTCTGCAAATAAATCAAGGATTTCATTGTGCTGGGCTGTTGCTCTGGCACCTTTCACAAGCAATTTCATGCACAGTTTATTTTTAAAAAGACCCTGCCCCACAAATGTATCATGGCTATTGAGAACACATATTTGTACCTATTAGAATTAAGTTCCATTACTATGAATAGGAGACACCTGTATAGCTGAACCAGCATGATGAATATTTACTTCAAATAATGGAAAATGCCATGGTAATGTAGAAACATTGACGAATGATCTGTAGATCAAGGGAGATACCTGTTTTTACCTGGTTGTCATGTAACAGAAATTTTTGTTGCTTTGGTGCTACATTACAAGGTTTTCTGCTGTAATCCAATATGGGCACTGTGCAATCTGTGCCTCTAATAAGAAGAGACAACCACATGCCAACCAAAATATTTGTATTCAATCTGTGTGGAATGGAAACTGTTCCCACTCCTGGTGACTCATACAGATCTGGTAGAGTAAAGCATTTCATAGGCTGTCTGTGAGGAAAGGGTAATCTAGGAGTGTCTTGTTATTAATTTGTCCTTAACACAGCTGGCTGATTGATTGTTAGTGGAGTATGAACTAACAAAACAGAAAGTGTCTTCAGTAACTGTAACAATCATGATTCCAGTTCATCATCAGAGTTAATGCAAATGAATCTTATTGACACATTTAGTAGTGACTGATATGTGAATTTTTTGTTTAGTTGTGTTTCTTCCCAAGGAACAACCTTCAGAATGATATGAGCCTTTTGTTTGACTAGATAAATGAAATTTTTCAGATATGAAGTAGTCCTGCCCTTGCACACTGGGAACAAATCTTGTTAACAAAAGCGAGTGTTTTGATCTCTCCCCACCACACACAATTGCATATTTTTAGGGAGCAGAGTAAGGGCTTCTTTTCACCTCAAAGGCAAAAGCGTGCGCACTTCCAAGAAAATATTGCACAACACCCATATGTGAAAGTGGTAGAAAAATGAGTGTTCAGTATAGCTAGCCCTTCCTTTCATAAGGCTATGCATAATGGGTGTTGTTAATCCCCAAAGCAGCTACAGCTAAGGGTACATCTTCACTACCCGCCGTATCGGCGGGTAGCAATCGATTGCTCGGGGATCGATATATCGCGTCTCATCTAGACGCGATATATCGATCCCCGAACGCGCTTATATCAATTCCATAACTCCACCAACCCGAACGGAGTTGCGGAATCAACAGGGGGAGCCGTGGACATCGATCCCGCGCCGTGAGGACGGTGAGTAATTCGATCTTAGATACTTCGACTTCAGCTACGTTATTCACGTAGCTGATGTTGCGTATCTAAGATCGATTTTCCCCCGTAGTGTAGTCCAGCCGTAAGAATCCAAACAAGTCACTTGGGGGGGTCTGATTTTCAAAATGCAGAGAGGTCAAATTGCATTTCTTCTTTGCGTGCACATTTATCATCTGTTCCCAGTAACTGGAGAACTGCATGTAAACAAGGCTAGCAGGTACCTGCCTGCTTGTATGTGCGTAAATTCCTGGTTTGCATGCAACATGCAGTATGTATGCTTGTAAAAGAGGGTGTGGATCTTAACTCCACTTATGAAAACTAAGCCCTGGTTTACATCTATGAAAGATAGCATAAAAGAGGGTGCGTTATTTTAATAGGTGAGGAAGTTTCCAAAGGTAAAGTTTCCCCCTCGCTCTAAATGATACCTTACTGTTTGATACTGTTGCCCATCCCCATTGTATCTGTATGCTGAATCCTGCACACACTTTCTCATATGAGTAGTCCCATTGAATTGTCAGTAGTCCTTACCTGGGTTGAGCAGAATGAGTCTAATTAAGTGAATAAGGATGTTTTGCACGATTGGGGCTATAGTCCTTTCTATCCAAGGATCTCCTAGTGCTTTACAAATATTTACATATTTTAGTCACAAAACTCTCCTGTAAGATTAAGAATCATCATCTCCAGCTGTACAGGAAGAAATTGAGGCCCAGGCAGGTTAAGTGACTTGCCCTGAGTCACATCAGAAGCCTGTGGCAGAGAGGAGACTAGATCACAGAGCCGCTTATATCTAATCTCATGCTTGAAAACCTTTGAAAAGTCACATTCATTTGTAAAATCTCACAGAAAAGAAGGATTGGGGTCTGATCCTGTATCCAGTAATATCTGTAGCAATGCTCCCTTTGCTTTCAGTAGGTGCAGAATTAGACCCTGAAAGCTGTGAATATGCAATACATAGATGGAATAGGTGTCTTTTCTGGAGAAGGTTTAATTCTTTATCCTTTCACTAGTTTTAGGTCTGGTCTACACTGGGGCGGAGGGTGCGATCTAAGATACGCAACTTCAGCTACGAGAATAGCGTAACTGAAGTCGACGTATCTTAGATTGAATTAAAATTTCTTACTTGGCGTCCTCACAGTGCTGGATTGACGGCCGCGGCTCCCCCGTCAACTTTGCTTCCGCCTCTCGCACTGCTGGAGTTCAGCAGTCAATTGGAGAGTGATCGGGGATTGGTTTATTGTGTCTACACTACCTGCAATAAATTGATCCTCAATAGATCGATAGCTGCCCGCCGATCCGGCGGGTAGAGTAGACATACCCTTAGTGTAAATTCTAGTTAGTGCATATCATTAATATGCAACAATTAGGCAACAGCATCAATGAATGAGAATTCACACCAAGATTCTGTATAAAGAATTATTCATTTGTTGCATAGTGTTTGCAACATGCAGTCTAATGTGACTGCTCTGTAAAGATTGCTATACCAGACAAAATTAAAGAATATGTTACAAATCAATTGTACTGTTAGCATGCTAAATGTATAAATCTATCTCCCAGATAAATATAAACCCTCCATAATTCTAGCATGAATTGTAATCAATTGTTTTTCTTATTTTGGACATTTTCATTTTAACATTTCCATGAATGTATATACCGTATTTAATTATACAGTATTTAATTGCATATTTCTTTCTTTTTAACAGGTCATAGATTTCAAGCACTGGACAAATTCTTTTTTTCTCTTTCAGTTTCTTCTCTCCTGCTTCATGGGGTAAGAAGGCAGTGATAAGTGAAGAGGTTTTAGCAGCAATTTTATTTCATCTCTCAGAAATGTAGTTAGTTAGGCAGAAAATAGTAAATATTCAAGATAGTTCTCTGGGAATTTCTAGGAGAATGTGCTTCATTGAAATGTAAGATGGTAAAGCTCAGGACGTGGACTATGATCAGAACACTTGCTGGCATTTGTTGTTTTTTAACTGTGGTGGTCAGAAATATGACTATAAAATGGCATCTCCAAATTATATGAGCTTATTTCACTGAGTTTAATAGATTGCATATTCTTTAGGGTAGGGGCCATGTTCATTTATTCTTTAAAGCACTTAGCACAATTCAGGTGCTATAAAAATGATGAATATGAATAAAACACAAGCCTTTGCTACAGTTAGCAGAGCAAATACAAATATAGGAAAGTGAGCTGGATTCTATTCTGTCTCACTGCATCACCAACCGGTGTCAAGTCAGTACACATAACAAAATTGGTACTACTGGTGGTCAGGGGCAGCTCCAGGCACCAGCATGCCAAGCACATGCCTGGGGCGGCAAGCCGCAGGAGGCGCTCTGCCGGTCGCCGCGAGGGCAGCAGGCAGCTTGCCTTCGGCTGCATGTCTGCGGAGGGTCCACTGGTCCCGCGGCTTCGGCGGACCTCCTGCAGGCATGCTGCCGAATCCGCAGGACCGGGGACCTCCCACAGGCTAGCCGCCGAAGGCAGTCTGCCTGCCGTGCTTGGGGCGGCAAAATACCTACAGCCGCCCCTGCTGGTGGTGATTTAAGAGGCAGAGAAGATGCAGCCTGATGCGCCTCTCGGGTGGGGCTTGCACAGCTGACATTTATAAAAATCATTTTTAGACTTGTAATCTGAACAAATTTGGTATGGGAGTCATTAAAAGAAACTCAACCATAATCTTACCATGTCTTTTTTTAGAGCTGTTTTTTCAGAATGTTAAATGCACTTTAAAGGAACTGATAAGTTTGAGGACTTCAGTAGGGCCTTGATCATATAAGGTCCTGAGCACTTCAAAGTGTTACTGGGCATCCTTGATTCCCATTGATGTTAATAAGAGATAAGGATGCTTAGCACCTCTTGGAAGCTGTCCGTGCCTTGAAGGATCAGGACCTAGGTCAGTTTAGGAGTAGTCCACAAACCTATGGACAGAGATAGAAACACAATCTCTATAAAAGCTGTAGCACAATTTAGCACTAGAAGTGCTAATGTAAACCTTACTATCCTGGGTCACCCTGAAGTGGAACCATTCAGTACTGTACTTAATGTAACCCATGTCAGTCATATGTTTTTTACTTTAAAAGTCATAAACCTTTTACTTCTGATTTAACTGGAATACCATTCTATAATGTTGAATTGTTTAATAGATTCATGTGGAATGAATTTACTATGATTTATTTCTTTGCCTTAGGTTTCTCTTAATGTATTCTACAGTCTTATGCAGCCATTACAATTCTGCACTTACGACATCAGTGGTTGGTGCAATCAAAGTAAGTGGTAGCAGGAAAAAAGAGTGAGTACACTGAAATAATGAAGAATATTCAGAACATGGTGAAGAGTATTCAGTCACCAACTGTCTTGCTGATGTTGTGAGTATATGTATGAGCTGGAAACACAACAAATAGCTAATTCATGTCTTGGTGGGAGTGCTACATTTTCCAGTACAGGAGATCCACATTAGGAGAGTGGGTATAATTTCTCCCAGGACTAAGTGAAGCTCAGATGTATTGTAGAAATGAACATGACTCAGGCCTTTCCTGCTTAATAAAGCTGCACCGGTGTAATTAAAGGCGTGATTTTAAGCTGATTTAGTTAATCTGATGCAAGCTCCTGCGTGAACACATTTATTTCAGTTGGAGTGACTTATTTTGGTTTATCTTAAACCAATTCCTAATTGACTTAAGATAATACAAGCAAAGCATGGTTTAACTAAACCAATTTAAAATAACAAAAGTGCAACTCCCTCATGTACATAAGGCCTGAGTGTCCATGTGAGAAGTCACTGACTGCACAAGCACCTCTTACCAGCCAATTCATGGAGGAGAACACAAGAATTGTCAAATGAAAGAAGAGTACTGGTTAAAAAAAAAAAAAAAAAGCCTGGTAAAATGGTTCGCAGTCCGAACGAAGGAGAGAAGATCCTAAGCATCTCCTCTAGAGTGGCCTTGGTTGGACTGGATGCAAAAGTTTAGAGAAGCCCCAATTGGATGGCTCCAACATTTGTCAAAGGCACATTGAAGTCGCTGTCTTCTGAATGTTTTCTAATTTTGGCAAGCATTGAAGTGGAAACCTTATCTCTCAGATCTGATCCATGCATTGTTATTTTAAATTATGTACATGTGCCCTGAGACATCTGGATAGGGCACATTACAAATTGTAAAATAACTAAAGAAATGTGGATCATTACAGGCACAATAAAATCAATGCGATAGACATTGCTTTCTAGACTGGGTTCACATATTCCCACCCCAAATGTGAAGTGGCATAAGAATCCTTTAGGCATTCCATCATAAACAGGGAACAAGGGTCTTCCAATACACGAAGACCCAAATAACATACTGAAATTTGGTCAGAATACCTGCATCTGTAATTTTCACTCCATGCATCTGAAGAAGTGGGTTCTTTACCCACGAAAGCTTATGCCCAAATAAATCTAAATAAATCTGTAAGGTGCCACTGGACTCCTTGTTGTTATTATGGATACAGACTAACATGACTACCCACCGATACCGAAATTCTGACTCAAATCCACTAAATCTTTTTGGCTTGCACTGCAAGAGCACCGAAGACTTAGATTTTCCATGGAAAATCACTGGTGAGCAAGGTGGAAGGATGCCAAAGTCCTGAACAAACAATTAAGGACCCAGTGGCTTTTCACTCCCCTAGGAAATATGGTCCACTTTGAATCGCATCCACACATCAGAAGACAGATGCTCCTACATTCTCCATAAATGGAAACTGAGATACAATCCTATTTGTGACTGTGGAAACAGATTTCAAAGTAGGAAACACATAATTAATTAATGTCCCAAATGATCTGATCCTGGTGATATCTCTGCCATCCATTCTACGTCACGTGAAGCAGTTAATTGGATTGCCAGTTGAGGCATGGACAGCTAACATTTGTGGTGTTAAGCCACACAGAAGAAGACAACGACTAAATAAAAATAGCATAACTGATTTCTGAAAGGTTTTTTGAATTTTGAAAGGCACTTTGTGACTCTAACACTCAATAGAAATGAGGTCATTGACCGAACTAGATGCCAAAATTTGTGAAACAAAAATGAGGGCAAAATGAGCACAGTAATACCTTTACTAATAGCACTAGTAATAATACACATAATACCTTTCCAGGAAAAAAATCATTTTTTGAAACTTTTTTTTTTGTTATTAAAAGATGTGTCCATATTGACCTACGGCCAAATGGTCTGATTGCCTTTTCATGCTGCAGAGCAAAACACTGAACCCTGTAGAAGAACAATAAATCATTTTTTATTCATTTTTTTTTTATTTTCCAACACTTTTTCCCCCTCCTTTTTGAAGGACATGAGACCAATTTTCAGGAAATTGGAGGTGAAATGAATCTTAGAGTATGTCTTCACTGTGAGAAAGAATGTGTTCTTAACATAGGCTAGCTAATCCATGTTAGCTAACTCAACTTAAAATGGCAGTGAAAACACAGCAATTTAGCTTTTAACTTAGGTTAGCAGTGCGAGTTAGAGCCTAAAGGGGAGGCTGGCATTGAACTTGAGCTTCTAGCCCAAATTAAAGGCTGAGTTGCTGCTGCTCTTTACTGCTATTTTAACCTGAATTAAGAACACACCCTTTTGTAGTGAAGAGGAACCCTCCTTATATCGCAAAAAGTAGCATCCATTTTTGGGGGGCCAGGGCGCCCCAATTTGTGCCTACACTTGAATAGCTAGTGCAAATCTGAATACCTGAACTTCTACACAATTGCAAACATAAATCAAGATGCTGTAGACACAGATGCTGAGATTTTCACCTGAAAGAGAGAGGTTGGGCTCAGCTGAAAATGTACCCTGCAAAAAAGGTACATAGAAAAGTATTAAAGAAATAGTCCTTGGGATTTCTGGTCCTTCAAAAACGTTCTACTCAAATCAGCTTGTAGGGAATTGTTCATATTTGGGAAAATGATGAATGTTTATTATATATATTGTTTTTACATTATCAGTAAACTTGCCACACTGTGAAACTGATTTTAGTAATAGTTTTTGAAGGGACAACAACTAAACATGTTCAAAAGCAAATTAACTTGATGACATTTAAATTCTCAAAGGCTAAAATTGTTTAGTTAATGCATGGCTTTTGATTTCTTTTCAGAATATATCCATTGCTTATATTGGAATGTTGGTTGGTGGAGACTACATATTCTCTATATTAAACTTTATAGGGCTAAATATTTGGTAAGTGGAATCTGAATGGTCTTCATTTGGTAAAACAGAGAAACTATTCCTTAATGAGCACTAGTTTGTTTTTGTTTCAGTTGGCCAATTTGGTTGAGGTAATTTTGAAACCTGTGACTGGGCGAGTGCTATATGTTGCCTCAGGATGTAAAATTCAATAGGATCAGTTCTAATTTTTACATCTATTTATGTTTGTTTCTGTATATTTATTTTGCCATGTTAAGATTGTAATTATATAGATATACCTGCAGTTTTACTACTAAGAGCTGTAGCTCATTAGCTTTTGTGAGCAGAGCTGGGTCTTGTCAGTTTGGGGATGAGACAGCTAAGGAAACTCCAAGTATTGCAGGAAACGGGAATGTTGATTCAATGAGATGTACTCATCCCTGTGACTTGTCACTGAATCTGTGTGCCAGGATGGTGTACTTTCAGTAGGAGTAATCATTCTTCATTTCCAGTTTTTAAAATGTGTTGTGTTACCTGCATCCCATCCCATCCCATATAGGTGCTAACGAGTGGTTATTTATTGATTTTCCCCTTCCCTAGTATATTCAGGGCCAGATTGTCTGCTCATGTAAATCAGTGTAGCTCTAAGCTATATAAATTGACACCAGCTGAGAATCTGGTTCTCTGTCTGTAAAGCACTTTGAAATCTTTTGGAAGGAAAGTTGTTATATACATATATGATTTTTGTCAGCAAGTATCCCTGATCCTGTATCTGCTCTCTTCTTTAGCATGGCAGGAGGACTGAGATATTCATTTTTAACATTACGAGACCACAACAAGTCTAAGCAGCCTACAGATGTAGAAAACACATCTTGATTCAAAGAGCTAGCAAAAATGAATAATGTGAAATGCAGTGAAGATGCAAGCTCACTAAACAGCACTACCATGAAGTTAATCAAGCACGTGCAGCACGAATGTATCTGAAATGAGAAAACTCTACCTCAGTTGCCATTGCGCACACACGTCTTATAGACTCAAAAGTGTTCTTACACACAGTGTCGCAACTTATTTTTGTTTTATTCTTTACACCAAGACTGACTTATAATATGGGAACGTCTATCCAAAGTAATTGTCTAGTTGTAACTGTCTTTATTCTTCTTGCCATTGACAATATTTGTACTCAGCCAATTCTTAAATTTCTTACTCAGTTTTCGTCAATCTTTGTGAGGCAAAACTCCCAGTAAAGACAATGGGGGCTTGATTCATTTCTATTCTGTACCTTGCAGACTTGTTTACATCTACAAAGAGGGTGTACAGTGCTACCAAATCAAAATGGTTTTACACCCACTTTGCACTAGTGTAAATGACTGCACAACTGGATCCTGGCTCACTACAAAAGCAGTTTTCCCTCTCTTGATATTGACACCTCCTCTTCAGTTATTGGGAATGAACCACATCCAATCTGACTGAATTGGCCCTGTCAACATTGGTTCTCCACTTGTAAGGTAACTCCCTTCTCTTCATGTGCCAATATATTTATGCCTGTGTCTGTAATTGTCGTTCCATGCATCTGACGAAGTGGGGGTTTTTACTCATGAAAGCTTATGTCCAAATAAATCTGTTAATCTTTAAGGTGCCACCAGACTCCTCATTGTTTTTGTGGATACAGACTAATATAGCTACCCTCTGATACTTGGATCCAAGGTGTTTGTCCTGGATAAGGAGTGATTGAAAATTGAATGAGGAACTCAGGGTACACCCCAATATGTTTTGAATAAGGAGTCCTCTCTTATCCTACCAAATCTCTGCTTAATTCTTCCAAAGAAGCTATCATCCTCTGTGGTATCACAGTCTGTTGCCACAATCATGGTTGTTTTTTCATCAATGGATTATTCTGACTTTCTGCTGGATCAAATGAAAGGAAGAGATGGGCAGCGAGAGAAATATTTATTGTTTAAAGAGAAATAACTTGGCTGATTAGCCAGTACTGCATCGAAAAATACGAGAGAGACCAGAAAGGTAAATTCATTTCTGTTCAGGTATGCATACCTAGATATCAAAGGTTCCCCTCTGCACATTGTCAGCGCTTAGCTTGGAACACTGCACAGCAAATGCTGCTACTGTTTGCTGACTGGAGCAGAAAAAAATGAGTGGCATGCTGAAGACTGACTTTATGCAATAATGTTTCATTGATGCAGAATTGTTGATGTCCCACAGTGTGCCATGTACGTAATGATAGCTGAAACCATGTAGAATTCATCTGGTTTATTTCTGTACTCTGAACTCAGATTGTGTTCCCAAAGATTCAGTAAGGAGAGGAAGTACAGTCCAGTAGTTGAAGTACAAAACTTGAATTGGGTGATCTGGGTTCTGTTCTTGCTTCTGCCATAGATGTTGGACAATAACATAACTGCTGTCTGCCTCAGTTTTCTTATTTGAAAAGACAGAAAATATATATTTACCTACATCCCTGGGTGTATAGTTAAGTTAAATTAATCAATCTTTGCAAAGCATTTGATCCTCAGATAGTGCCACAGGAGTGTAGAATGATTATTATTGTTAGGGTTCTCAATTTCAGATACACATGAACCAAGTTATGATTTTCTGTTGAAGTCATGAGAAGTGTTGAAGTTTCACAAGGTTTTGACATGGAACCGGGTAGGTCTGGATAGTATTGATTGTCTGAGTTTCAGTTTGAGATTTGAGGTTCAAACTCAGCAAAACTTGGGGAGTACAAACCCATGTGGACCATAGGAAGTGGTATTTTGGGTCAGCAGCAATGCCTATCTAGTCCAGTATCCTCTCTGACAGTGGCCAGTACCAAATGTTTCAAAGGAAGTTGTCAGAATCCCACAGTCTAAAAATGTAGGATATCTCCCAGTCTCACCCTGATCTCTAATAGATAGAGTCTGGCTTAAGCACTGAAGCACAAGGTTCCTACATTTTGTTTTCATTAATTATAACTCTGAATATTCTTGATAGCCATATAAGTATCCACTCTCTTTTTGAATCTTAAGTTCTTGGCTGCAATGACTTCCTGCGGCAAAAAGTTCCACAGCTTAATTAGGTGTGTGAAAAAAGTATTTCCTTTTATTAGTTTGAATTTCTCACCTTTTTAGTTTCATTCACTGTCCCCTTGTTCTCATGTTGTGTTGTGAGAGAGGGAGAACAGAAGCCCCCGATTTACCTTCTCTATACAACTCGCTCATTTACACAGTATAATTCCAGTTATCCAAATACTCTTTTTCCAAAAATTCTAGTTTATCCGAATCCACGCATTCTCTCCCGGCCCCCATGTAGCCCTATGTTAGTGAATCACACACTGATAAATTCTCGATTAGCCTCTTAACAACCATTAGCACTACTCAACCTCTTTATATTTGTATAGTGGTTCTTATTGGTTACTGCAGCTAGTGAGATCTAATCTTGTTTGCGCAGCTTGGCAGGACAATGTAAAAAAAAAAAAAAGATCTGTTTGGATCTCAAGCAGCAACTACAGATTCTTGAGGTCCTAGGCCTGGCCTTCACCTAAAACTTAAGTCAACCTTGCTATGTTGCCCAGGGCTGTGAAAATTTTCACGCCTTCAGCACCGTAGTTAGGACAACCTACCCCCCAGTGTGGATGTTGCTAGGTCAACAGAAAGATTCTTCCATCCATCTACCTACTGCCTCTCGGAGGGGTACATAACTACACAGATGGAAAGGATCCCTTCTGCTGATGTTGGAAGCATCCACACTATGGCACTACAGTGGCACAGCTGCAGCACTGTGGCTGTAGTGTAGATATACCCCTAGAAATATCAGCATTACTCCCTGTGTTCCCTGTATTTCTATATCTGTGAAACTGCAGCTCAGAATAGCATTTCTGTTTCTCCAAATGCCCGGTTATCTGAAAGTTTTGGCTGTACCCCAGGCCATTCAGATAAATGAGAGGGTATCATATGCTTCATGGCCCCATTTCTTCATTTCCTTTCTGAGGTCTGTGTGGATCAAACCAAAAATAGTGTTTGTATGAAGCTTTGTAATGTGAAACCATCGCATTTTGAACAGTTCAAAGAATGGCCTAAGAGCTGTCTACACAGCTAAGTCAATACGTTTCCCTATATTGGTATTATTATATTGGCACAGCTATCCCAGTAAATTTCCATGTGCAGACAAGCCCTAATCCAGAAACCAATATGTGACCTTTACATCTCCATTCTGTCAACTATTAAAGAAAAGCAGAACAGGTATTGAAATGCTGTTTTATCATTGTGATGTTCAGACAACACTCTGGTATTTTGTTAGTATTAGAGAGCCACGTATTATGGATGTGGATTTCAAACATCCTGAAGTTTGGGGAGCGTTTGTTTCCATGGTTATGTTTCAGCTTAGAAAAATGGAGGCCATTTGCAAAAACCAGAGCCAGGTTTGGATTTCAAACCTCAGAGGTTGGGGGTGTTGGATGAAGCATTTGGACTCTGGTCCATCTCTAGTCAGTGTGTTTACTAACTTAATTTAAAATATAAACCAAGCTGCTTGATTATTGAAATCTTTTTTGCAGGGTATTTAACTTGCTCATGAATAGTTTTTTAGCATGAAACTGAAAATTACCTCAAATTGTCACAAGTACTGTATAACCATTTTCTGCCAGCCCTACATCTAGGGCCAGACTGGAGAACAAAGAACCTCTCCCTGCTCAAGAGTCTAACACAAGAGTCATCCTTGTGTTCCCAGGATCTGTACTGTCGCAAAGGCAAGCTTCTCCAAAGTGATGAGAGCAGAGACACTGCACCTTCCCCAAAAGTGGCACAGTTGGTCTCTTTCTAGCTCTGGAAGGTATTTTGCCTGCTAGAGATACATCTTCATCACTCCTGCTGAGTGATGCAACCTTGCATTTCCACTGTCTGGAGTTGGGGCTGCATGCTGTGATCAAGCCTATATTGTAACTCTACCTTTCATATCCCAATCCAGAAAGCAGTTATGGCTAGATTGTTTTCTGGCTGAACTAATTTTCTTTAGGGCTTATGTATCTGGTAGGTTTCTGTGCAGTAAACTAGGGTGTGGGCCCACAGTTGGGAGAGGGATAGCTCAGTGGTTTGAGCATTGGCCTGCTAAACCCAGGGTTGTGAGTTCAATCCTTGAGGGGGCCCCTAAGGAATCTGGGGCAAAGTCAGTACTTGATCCTGCTAGTGAAGGCAGGGGGCTGGACTCCATGACCTTTCAGGATCCCTTCCAGTTCTATGAGATAGGTATATCTCCTTCATATTATTAAAGTTGATTGCACAGTAATGTCACACATGGACACTCCTACAGTGCACAGAGCTTATGTCTAAGCTGCAATTAAAAACCCATGGCTGGCCCATGCCAGCTGACTTGGGCTTGGGCTAAGGGGCTATTTAACTGTAGTGTGGATGTTCAGGCTCATGCTGGAGCCTGTGCTCTAGGCCCCGTGTTAAGAGGATCCTAGAGCTCAGGCTGCAGCCCAAACCTGAATGTCTACTTCACAATTAAACAGCCCCTTAGCCTGAGCCCCGTGAGCCCAGAGCAGCCAAGGGTTTTCAATTGCAGCGTAGACATACCTCAAAAGTCTCAGTGTGACATGGTATACTGCTGCTTGAAAGCATGTTCATCACTTTCACTTTTACTTTCTGGCTATTATGATCTAGTACAATTCTGCCAATTCAAGGAAATACTTTAATTTTTTTAAATATTTTCTTTTATATTTAAAAAAATTCTTGAACATTTTTCTGTTCATGTTGTCTGGTAAAACTCCCTTTGTCCCACCACTACCACCAGAAAGTCAAATTTGGGCCTAAACTACCTGATCATTCTACTTTAAGCAGGTGGGCAAGAAGTCAGGATGGCTTTCACTGATAATCAGAGGATTAGCACAGCAGTGGGATTACAATATTGCTTAATATATAGTAATTGCACCTACTGAAATGAGGCACACTTAGTTGTTTTCCTTGTGGGTTTCTTTTCATGTTCAACTTGGTATGTAGCTTAATTCTGCAATCTTGTTTGCTGTATGCTTGTAAATAAAGCAATGCAATTATTGTTACTATTTTTGTATTTTTATTATTGGGTGCAGAGGAATGATACTTCTAAATCACAAGTGAACCCTAGATCAAATGCATTACAGTAAAAAAACAACATCATCATAGTTGAAGTAATTTCAATTAGCCAATTATGCATACCAGGCTTCTGATGAAGTCTTTGAATTTTGGGTTGCTTAACTAAAGTACAAATCTTATACATATGTATGTTTTATTAATCAAAGTAGATGTAAAAGATCATTAAGAAGTTCAGACAATAAAATAGGTGATTCTGTGGTAATGTCTGTAGAGTTTATGTGGATGAACTTAATGTAGGATGTCAAAATTTCTCAAGAACATATCAAATCCAAAATCTAATCACACAATGGCCAACAATAATCTACTATTTTCTTTCCATATAGAAAATTTTGATCCCTAGTTCTAGTGCTTATCCATTTGCCAGTCTAATTTTAGATCAGTGAAAGCTACAGGAATGTCAGGGACTGTTCAACCAAATGTAGTTCTTAAGTTAGAAATTTAAACACGTATTGAATTATTGAAATGATAATTAAATTCAGAATTATTTTGACAGATATTGGTAACTTTACATACCTCACCCCAAAGAATCCATTTACTAAATCAAAGCTACTTCTAATGTCTCTTGCCATACACCAGTAGATAACCCTACTCTTAGTTTTATACAAACTCTTAGGTTGTTTTAACCAAGTGTTAAGGTATTTTGTAAACTCGTAGAATTCACTGCTCCAATCTTTCTCTTTTTGTGGACAGGCCAAGATTTTTTAAAAAGGTGCCCAATTTTAGGCTTCTAAGTCCATATTTAGGTACCTAAACAAATGGCCTGATTTTTCCAAAGTGCTGAACAGCTAGTAGCTCCCTTTGACTTTAATGGGAACTGCTGTATGCTTATCACTTCTGAAAATCAGGCCACATGTTTAGGTAACTGTAGGGAATGATTCTGTACACAGAGCTTGGATAAGCAGTGACTGGATTAAGATATTATAATTGTACAAATATTTATAGGCTGTAAAGATCAAGGATGGATAAGAATTGATTATCATAGTATTAGCAGTAATTGGATGAGAGTAAAATAAGGAAAACTGATTCTGAATATCAGGAGACACTTTCTGACAGTGCAACCTGTAAACAGTTGTTGTAAACTGAGTCCCAGAAAAGGAAAATCCCCAATGTCACTTTCAGTCATTGGCAGAGCTGGAAATAGACCCTAAGAGTTCTGAGGCTCATGGTCCAGATCTGACAGCTAGAAAATACTGCATCTCATTAGAATATCATGGAATCAAGGGACCTCAAAAGGTCATCTAGTCCAGTCCCCTAAACTCATGGCAGGACTAAGTATTATCTAGACCATCCCTGGCAGCTGTTTGTCCAACCTGCTCTTAAAAATCTCCAATGATGGAGGTTCAACAACCTCCCTGTGAAATTTATTCCAGTGCTTAACCACCCTGACAGTTAGAAACTTTTTCCTAATGTCCAACCTAAACCTCCCTTGCTGTAATTTAAGCCCATTGCTTCTTGTCCTGTCCTCAGAGGTTAAGAACAATTCTTCTCCCTCCTACTTGTAACAACCTTTTTCTGTACTTGAATATAGTCTAGAAAACAATCTGTTTTGGTAGGGAGATGGTCTTGATAAAGTTTTTTGTTGTTGTTATGGATGTTCTAATGGCAACTCCAAAGTGAAAGTTGTACTGAGATTTTGACTTAAAGAATTCAGCCTCCTTGTTACGTATGAAGAACACTGTATCCTCCCCAAACTTACAGCATTCTGAGTACATAATGAATTTCCAGAGAAATTGCAAGTATTTTTTAATAATTTTGAGTTACAATTAGTTAAAAAAGGAGTACTTTAAGAAATGTAGCACTGAGTTTGTTTTTGAGAATGATTTTAATAATGGAATAACACAAATATCAAACACTTCAAACTTTCCATTTAGGTAAAACTCACTGGAATCTCATGCACAATTTACCTTTGAAGAAATCAGGTTGCAATTAAGTGAAATTATTAATTATTGTTATTGTTTTAATTAGAAACTAATAGCACGTACAGTAGGATTCCAGTCATAGATTATTTGGCTAAAAGAGTTTTTAAATTTGAACGTAATCCATACAAGTTAAAATATGTAAATGCATAGTTCAGGTACATAAACAACCTTTATTCTGCTCTGTAATAAGCATATGATGAATGCAGTTTGGTGTTTCTGGTCCCAGATTAGATGAAACTGACACTTAAAGATTGGTTTTTCATTTCTTTTCCCTTCATATTGTTGCTACAGAGGAGTGTTAAGGTTGCCTGAGTGCCTTAAGTGTGTATTTCCAACCTTAACATGTTTGGCTTTATAATAAGTTTAAACTTAAGCCTGCATTTTCTCTGTTACTAGTGATTCTTCTTGGGATAATTACAACTTTCTTGTTTATTTCTTATCCTTAAATTACTGATATATACTCTCAACATCAAAAGCAATTTAACATAGAGGTTTTTGTCTGGGAATTTAGAGATGAGTCCAGGCCACAGAGTAGGATCCTAATTCAACATGAACATGGCCAAAGTTTTGAGGTGTCTGCAATGAAGATTTTAGTTTGTCCAGCAGCAAAATGTGTGATGTGAATGTCCCCCAAGTTTGGAGGTGTTCTCATTCAGGGTTTTGGGTTAGGCCCATCTCTAGTCTCTATGAAACTTCTTTTTTGTTCCTGGATGTTTTCCCAAAAAAGGAATCTTGTCTAAAACCAGGTATTAGAAATCCTAGTTTGGTTTTATCTTTTCCAGTAATTTACCAATCTGAGTGTAATATAGGGACGTTACTTTAATCTAAACCCTTGGCACTCAGTGAGGAAAAAAGAAATCACATGACCCAGTGGATTTGATTAGACTGTACACTTCTCTGCCAATGCTCAGAGAGTAGCAGTGCGCTAGGAGGCAGTTAATGGGAAGATAGTGTCGGTATTTCATCCAAGCTCACTGGATCTGTTCACCATGGGAGAATTCCAACAGCAGCTGCTCACTCTTTTTGGGGGTCTAATTTGTCTGTTAACTCTGGTGAAATGCATTAGATTTTTGAAGTATTTTTTCCCATATGTATGGAATGCTTTGCCTCACTCTTTCTTTCGGTCAATGGGAGAATGGGCAGGTAATGGAATTTTCTTCACATTTTTACTGCTATAATTGAGTGATGAATTTCTGTGTTATTTATCATGAGTGGTTCTCCCCCTAACCTGTTTAAGAACTAAACTTGTAACTTTTGCTGAGGGGGTTCCACTGATTTTAATGTTTATGAACCAGAAATTTCAATGTACTTGGGAATACAAGAAAATAATCAGAATGGTTATAAAACACGATAAGTTCTTTTTTTAAATACATATGTATGGAATTTAACTCCTTCCTCATCCTTCCCTATACTGCACACATCCCAGTTCTATCACCTTTTCTCTGCTGGAAGTGCTTTAGTTTTCTGATATAGCATTTATGAAGCAACTAATTTACCATTAGCATCTGCCCCCATCCTCGGAAGCTTGTTTCCTATGTGTGTGGTAACTTGGTTCCAGTGTAATTTGCCTGAAGTGGCTACCTGTCAATAGTAATCTAATTAACATCCACATTTACAGTAGACTCAAAACTTGGCTGCTCCATTTGAAAGGTACCGCATGTCCTCAAAAGAAGAATATTGGTATTTAAAAATAAAACATTTTCTTGATATTGAATGCTGAGAGATTGTTCTTTTAGGATTGTTAAACTACTAGCATTAAGCAGGATTCCTGCTTAAGTTCCTGGACTGCATTGCAGACAACTTTTTATTTCAGAAGGCTGAAAAAGCTACTGGGGGGGAGCTGTTCTAGACTTGATTTTAACAAATAGGGAGGAACTCATTGAGAATTTGAAAGTAGAAGGAAGCTTGGGTGAAAGTGATCGTGAAATCATAGAGTTTGCAATTCTAAGGAAGGGTAGAAGGGAGTACAGCAAAATAGAGACAATGGATTTCAGGAAGGAGGATTTTGGTAAGCTCAGAGAGCTGATAAGTAAGGTTCCATGGGAATCAAGACTGAAGGGAAAAACAGCTGAGGAGAGTTGGCAGTTTTTCAAAGAGACACTATTAAGGGCCCAAAAGCAAGCTATTCCGATGGGTAGGAAAGATAGAAAATGTGGCAAAAGACCACCTTGGCTTAACCACGAGATCTTGCATGATCTACAAAATAAAAATAGGTCAGATTACAAAGGATGAATATAGGCAAACAACACAGGAATGCAGGGGCAAGATTAGAAAGGCAAAGGCACAAAATGAGCTCAAACTAGCTATGGGAATAAAGGGAAACAAGAAGACTTTTTATCAATACATTAGAAGCAAGAGGAAGACCAAGGACAGGGTAGGCCCACTGTTCAGTGAGGAGGGAGAAACAGGCCTGGTCCACACTACGCTGTTAAACCAATTTTAACAGCATTAAATCGATTTAACCCTGCACCCGTCCACACTACACTGCTCTTTATATCGATTTAAAGGGCTCTTTAAATCGATTTCTGTACTCCTACAAAACTAGAGGAGTAACGCTAAAATCGATATTACTATATTGATTTAGGGTTAGTGTGGACGCAAATTGATGTTATTGGCCTCATTATTTTACAGTAGCTACCCACAGTGCACCGCTCCAGAAATCGACGCTAGCCTCGGATCATGGACGCACACCACTGAATTAATGTGCCTAGTGTGGACGCGCACAATCAACCTTATAATATCTGTTTTATAAAATCGATTTAAGCTAATTCGAATTTATCCTGTAGTGTAGACGTACCCACAGTAACAGGAAACTTGGAAATGGCAGAGATGTTTAATGACTTCTTTGTTTCGGTCTTCAATGAGAAGTCTGAAGGAAAGTCTAACAAAGTGAATGCTTATGGGAAGGGGAAAATAAAAAAAAGAGCAAGTTAAAAATCACTTAGAAAAGTTAGATGCCTGCAAGTCACCAGGGCCTGATGATTGCATCTTAGAATACTCAAGGAGTTAATAGAGGAGGTATCTGAGCCTCTAGCTATTATCTTTGGAAAGTCATGGGAGACGGGAGAGATTCCAGAAGACTGGAAAAGGGCAAATATAGTACCCATCTATAAAAAGGGAAATAAAAACAACCCAGGAAACTACAGACCAGTTAGTTTAACTTCTGTGCCAGGGAAGATAATGGAGCAAGTAATTAAAGAAATCATCTGCAAACACTTGGAAGGTGGTAAGGTGATAGGGAATAGCCAGCATGGATTTGTAAAGAACAAATTGTGTCAAACCAATCTGATAGCTTTCTTTGAGAGGATAACGAGCCTTGTGGATGAGGGAGAAGCGGTGGATGTGGTATACCTAGACTTTAGTAAGGCATTTGATACGGTCTCGTGTGATATCCTTATCGATAAACTAGGCAAATACAATTTAGATGGGGCTACTATAAGGTGGGTGCATAACTGGCTGGATAACCATACTCAGAGAGTAGTTATTAATGGCTCCCAATCCTGCTGGAAAGGTATAACAAGTGAGGTTCCGCAGGGATCTGTTTTGGGACCGGCTCTGTTCAATAGCTTCATCAACGACTTAGATGTTGGCATAGAAAGTACACTTATTAAGTTTGCAGACAATACCAAACTGGGAGGGATTGCAACTGCTTTGGCGGACAGGGTCAAAATTCAAACTGATCTGGACAAATTGGGGAAATGGTCTGAGGTAAACCGGCTGAAGTTCGATAAAGACAAATGCAGAGTGCTCCACTTAGGAAGGAACAATCAGTTTCACAGATACAGATTGGGAAGAGACTGTCTAGGAAGGAGTATGGCAGAAAGAGATCTAGGGGTCATAGTGGACCACAAGCTAAATATGAGTCAACAGTGTGATATTGTTGCAAAAAAAGCAAACGTGATTCTGGGATGCATTAACAGGTATGTTGTAAACAAGACACGAGAAGTCATTCTTCCGCTCTACTCTGTGCTGGTTAGGCCTCAACTGGAGTATTGTGTCCAGTTCTGGGCACCACATTTCAAGAAAGATGTGGAGAAATTGGAGAGGGTCCAGAGAAGAGCAACAAGAATGATTAAAGGTCTTGAGAACATTACCTATGAAGGAAGGCTGAAAGAATTGGGTTTATTTAGTTTGGAAAAGAGAAGACTGAGAGGGGACATGATAGCAGTTTTCAGGTATCTAAAAGAGTGTCATCAGGAGGAGGGAGAAAACTTGTTCACCTTAGCCTCTAATGATAGAACAAGAAGCAATGGGCTTAAACTGCAGCAAGGGAGATTTAGGTTGGACATTAGGAAAAAGTTCCTAACTGTCAGGGTAATTAAACACTGGAATAAATTGCCTAGGAAGGTTGTGGAATCTCCATCTCTGGAGATATTTAAGAGTAGGTTAGATAAATGTCTATCAGGGACGTTCTAGACAGTATTTGGTCCTGCCATGAGGGCAGGGGACTGGACTCGATGACCTCTCGAGGTCCTTCCAGTCCTGGAGTCTATGAGAGTCTGTGAGGATTGAGGATTTATTGCCGTTTCTGAATTCCTGTATTGCGAGTGTCGCAGATGAGGTCACTTAATAGCAAGATGCCATCATCAGCATCAAATGCCAATTTTAGTGTAAACACTTTCCCCTCCAGATTGCAGTCTCAAGATCCAGGTCTCATTTGCTCTAATGGGAGTAGATCACATCTCATTGTACATGTTACATTTTGTTACTGATGGGGGCATCAACCCCTGTTCAGAAGGCCAGCACAATGCCCAGGAACCACTGAAATAACCCATAAATCCTACATTGAAGAATGAAGTGGGACTTCAGTGGGGGCACAAGTCTAGCACTGACTCGCTCTGTGGGGAGTGGATTTCATTAACTGGAAATTCTCTGGTTGAAATCCTGACCCCATTTAAGTCAATGGGCTCAGGATTGAGGTTGGTTTATTTAAGCAGTTCATTGCATCACATGAAACAGGATATTCTAAGGCACTAGAATTAAAATTGGCAGATCTAGACCTGTCAAGTCTGCTGCTTTGCCCAAAAGACTACTGCTTTTTAATTATTGGTCTACTGGGAAACCTAACCAATCCTGGCTTGTTTTGTTGAAGGGCTACTGGCTCCATATGAAAAAAGAGAGTGATGTATGTATTAACAACTAATCTTAACATTAAAAACTCTCTCTCATAATTCAGACTACGCAAATCCATATTTTCCAGAGACTCTCATGAAACAAAATTCTTTAATGCTCATATTGCCCATTTCATTCCATTTATTATGAAGACTTCTTGGGGCTACCTGGGAATTATTCAGTTTGTTCCCTATGGTCAGATTGTTTATATGGCACTCAAAGCATTCTAGTTGCTGGGTCCCCACCCCAACGATATTTTAAGCCAAATGAAGAGATGATGGGATGTGTAAAAACAAGATTGAAGAGAATGGGTAGGAGAGTGGAGGGAGAAGGGTTACACATACATGGTGGCAAATTTGCTTTGGTTGTGGTCTGTCTATGTTCTGCTTGGAGATCGTAGCATCTTTAAACGTTATCTAAAAAATTAAGATATTCTATTTTAGGGTTTGGTGGGGTAGAAGTGGACTAGATGGGACTGGACTGGTGGGGAAGGATTTGCCAGAGCAAAGGAGCATGGAGGAGAGACTGAAGGGAACAAGGAGTCAAAAAGAGAGGGACAGGGAGACAGGGATGAGGAACAGGCGTATTGATGGAAAGGGTCCTAGTGCTCAGAGGTGAGGTCCATGAGCAGGGTGAATGTGATAGTGCAAGAGGGGTGGTCCATGACAACAGTAGATCCTCACTGGGCTGTGGGGAATAGTGGGGGCTGGCAGGCCTGGATTCACTCCCTGCATCCTCTGCGCTAGCTGGAGACTGGGGAAACTACACCTGCTACTGTGATTTACATGCCACCTAGGCAGGGTATTGTCTACACTGCAATGAATAACCCATGGCCGGCCTGGGTCAGCTGGCCCAGGTTGCAGGGCTATAAAATTGTGCTGCAGTCATTCAGGCTCAAGCTGGAGCCTGGGCTCTGAGACCCTGCAAGGTGGGATGAGCCAGCGTCCAAACTGCTGCAGTGCAATTTTATAGCCCACAGCCTGAGTCTGAGTCAGCTGACCCAGGCTAACTGCAGGATGTTTTATTGCAGTGTAAACATACCTGTAGGCTGGTCTGAGCCATGTAGAATGGGGAAGAGGCAAAGGACCTGGCGTGCTACCCAGCTCTGGCTATGTCTAGGCGTGGGAGAAATGGAGACTGGCAGGACCAGATTCATTCATTGCACCTTTTGGTTTTGCTACTAGTTGGTGCGAGGAGGAAACTCTGTGGCATTTTTATAGGTCACCTGAAGACTCCTCCAGGCTGGTGGTATTCATGATAGGTACTTAAACATGGAGTAAGGCTGGAATTTTCAAGAGATCCACCTCCCATGACTTTCAATCAGGTTGTGCTCCTAACTGCCCCTTTGTGCCACTGAAAAAATCTCTTCCTGAGAGATTAGAACATTTTGGTCAAATTCTTTTGCAGAAATGAATTGAGTCCATCGGTTTGGTTTGGTATCCTGTCTCCGATACTTCAGGAAAAATGCAAAGGCAGCATAATGGACAGTTATGCCACAACATGCCTACACAAGAAATTTCTTCCTAACCAAAGGCATTTGGTAGTTGACTTGTCTCTGACTCAGTTTCTCTATCTATAATGGGGATAATACTGATCTAATTGTACCTAAGAGGGTTGCTATAAGGATTAATTAGTCAATGTTATTAAAATACCTTGAAATTGAAAAGAGGTAAATAGGTGATAATTATATTTGGTTGAAAAAGTCACAATGCCAATAAATGAAATATCTAGAATGAAACACCATTGGTACAAATTATTGTTCTGCTTGCACTTTAAGGGGAAGTATAAGCCATACTTGCTGTACAATGCATTTAATCACTGATTAGTGGAAGCAGGTTCTGTGGAAAAAAAACTAAAAAGATACTAAAGTTTGCACTAAAGTTTGCACTTTTAGTCCAGCCCTTGGATACTAGTGTTTAGGAAATTCTGAAGCATGAAGATTGAATAATGAAAGGACGAACAAAAGAAGATTATAAATTTATTTTTTTCCCTAGTGGTCACAGGAGCAGGAGATGGAATTGGAAAAGCATATTCCATGGAGGTAAGATAAGCACCTATAAAATCAAAGTGGAAATATTGGTGAATGGTAAATTTCTTCCCTTCCAACATTCTTTGCAACTTAGTAAACTGATTCTACAGTTAAGAATATTATACATGCTTAAGGACCTAATCTTTCTTTTGTGTATGTGCATAACTCATGTTATCACTTAGTGATATGACATTCACTTTCAGAATTAGAAGAATGATATTAAATAGCCCCAGCTGCTTCCATAGTGCCAAGAAAATCACTGGGAAGTACTGAGTGATCCTAAAGATTTCATGCATTCTGTAATAATGTAGTATACATTTTAAGAGACAGGATAGTCTAATAGATTAAGTTTGGGACTGGAAAATCTATTGACCTGGGTTCCATTCTCAATTAACCTGCTGTTTTGTTTTGAGGAAGTCACTAATGCCAAATATTTCAAACTTGGGTGCCTAACCTTAAACACAAATTTAAAAGTGTTGGCCTTAACCTTTTTGCCTCAATTTCCCCAGTTTTAATACTGGGATAATAATAGCTACCTCACAGGGGTGAGTATTTAATAGCATTGCCAATTTTGTTGCAAAGTTTCATGCTCGGTTACTTAATACCCCTGCTCTTGGAAATAAATATTTATGACAGAATCTCAGTTTTAACTGAATTTTTTTTTCTAGCCCTCATAGTTGCAGAGAAAAGTTTGAAAATGTTATCTGATGGCACAAAAACCAGAAGGCATAGAAAAAACATTAAAAAAAATTTTTAAAGCCTATCTTATGACATTAAGGGTCTGACGCATGATTTTGAACATTTGGGGTTGTCAGTATTGTATTTTGTTTGAACATATAAAGCATAAACAAAAGTGCCTAGTATTTATATAATTTAACATTAATTATTAATTATTATTGTGTCCAAAACAGCCTCCCAGATCACAGCCTTCCCATGCAGAAGAGTGGGTCAGTTTCGTTCTCTGTGGCATTCCTCCTTCCCTTGTCTTTGGTCCAGTTCTCAGTGAATGGGCAGGTGTGGGGAGGGGATCAGCTGGGGAAAAATGTGCAGAATAGAGGGAATTAGCATGCATGCCCAACTGCATCTTCAAAACCACATTTATGACTGCGATAACTACAGGTGGAACTTGAGGAACTGTTCATATAAGTGAGTGTTTGAATGACATTTAACCAATGTGTTGTTACAAATGCTGTGTTGCACACACACATGTGGGATTTGCATGCATAGAGAGGTGCACTTGCAAATGTTATGGGTCAGACTCATTGCACACTGGCTGCTTTGTGCTATTTGAGAAATGCAAAGCAACTGTAAACTTGGCTTAATGGGCCATTTAAAACACATTTATGGCTGCTTTGTGTTACTGGGGAGGAGTAGAACACATTGAGTGCACTTTTGGAAAATTTGACTGTTACCGACCAGTTACTGTGGAGCATTTGTTAATTATTTTGGCTTTTGTAGTACGAGTAAGAGTCAGATTCCACCATCTCTCTTTATGCTGAATAGGACCGACTCCACAAGTAGCCTTATTGATTTAAACTGTGCTCAGCTAATCTACAGGGCAGATGCCAGGCACAGGCCTCTGTGAGCTCACTGCTCAGCATCTTCATTTGGCAGGCACAGGATTTTATGAGGCTACTGGTTAAATATCTCTGACCCTTTGAAGTTTCTGGCGTGTGTCCTCTGCCTTACTGTACTGATATTGAAGTATAAGCCCCTCTGAGGTTACTGACTCTGTGCCTCATGTTCTCTGGGCCGATGCGAAGGCACAGGTCTCACTAATGTCTCCTCCTCAGCACCTCTAGTTTGCTAGGTTGAAGCCAAAAGGCCTTTATATGGGTATTGGCTCAACACTTCTGCACTTATGGGTTTATAACAGAGGATAGATCTCTGCAGGTGTGATGACGAGGGACGGCCCCTGTGAGGGTTCCTGGCTCAGCATATCTAATTTTCTGGGTTGATGTAAAGGCATATTATTACTGGCATGACAGTTATAGCTTGCTAATGTCACAGGGCTTGTGGAAGCAATTGACTCAGCACTTACAGTTTTCTGGATTTGTATTAAAGTTCAGGCCTCTGTGAGACCACTGGATGAGCACTCTAGCGTATTGGGCTGATGTGAAAATCCAGGCTCCCGTGAGGTCTCTGGATCAGCATTTCCAGCTTCTTGGGCTGATGCTAAGGAACAGGCCTCTGTGACAATACTGGCTCAGTTCCTCAAGCTGGCTAGTCTGATATCAGGGCAGAGATCGCTCTGAGGTTACTAGGCTCTAGCTTGCTGGCTGATTTCATGAACAGATTTCTGTGAGGTCCTCTGGTTCTGGACCTTTAGCACCTGGGGCTGATGTCAAGGCATAGGGCTCAGTGCTTCAGACTTGCTAAACTGATCTCAAGGCACAGGTCTCTGTGAGAATTACTGGCTGAGCAGCCACAGCTTGCTGGGATTATGTCAAGTCTTAGGCCTCTATGAAGTCACCCACTGCATTTTTAGCATGTCAATGCACTGGCCTTTGGCAATTTATAGGCTTGACACTTCTATCTTCCTGGAATGACGTCAAGAGACAGACTTCTGTGAGTATTACTGGCTGAGCACCTCTACTTTGCTCAACTAATATGAAGACTCATATTTATGTAAGGTTTGTGGCTCAGCATTTCTAAACACCCTGAACTTGCTGAGCTGTAGTGAAAGCACAGGTCTCTGGATGTCACTGGCTCAGCTGAACTGGACAATTTTTGGCAATAACTTTCCTTGTTTATTAATAGCTTCATATCTTTAAACATTTAAGGTTGATTTGCTTAAATCAAGGTTTTATTAGATCATTTCTGAGAGCAAGGAATTTCATATAATATAAGCTTTGGTGTTTAGGAAACCCTTTGTGTGATTTGTTAAAACTTAGCATGTTATTTACAATCTGGAGAAAATTAATTATGGCTTGAGTTGCCTTATTCCAGTTGATTCATTATTTTACTGTGTTGCAGGAGTCTCCCATTAAATCCTTCTGCAGACACAAATATTTTAGGTTTAGTGTAGCAGCAGCACCAGAGGAAACATTTTTAAGCAGTTTTGCAGAATCCATTTCTCCTTTTGGTGAGCTTCATTTCTGCAATCCTTCTGTCCTATCCTGCTTCCTCTGAGCCACATAATTGTTGAGAGATTTGACTCAGACAGGTCTCACGGCTTTGAACTGCGAGAAATTAAAAGAAAAAAAATGAGTGGGGATGCCAGTCCTGCCAAAAATCCCACTGTATAGATCTTAGAGAAAAAAAAAATCTAATAGCTTTTACAAATCTCTAGAAATCTAGAACAACTTTTCCATAAATCATAATCCTGCAATTTTAAGTTCATTATGATCTGATCTGAGGATCGCCAGTTTGTGTGTGCAACTGCGGTAATAGAATGCACAAATGAGGCCCAAAATCTGTGCAGTTTTGCATGTAACTCTAGCTATTTGAAAACTTGGCTTATGCACTATAAGGCATAGTGTCTTTTACTCGTTTGATGTGTGTGAAAGCCTTTCCTTGCACACTACAGTGCCTGCCTAAGCCTTCGATTAAGCTGTTTCAACATGCTTAGACATTTGTCACTGCTGGAAGTAGTAATGATGATTTTGCCTTTTAGGAATCTTAGAAGTTCATGAGCATTTAAATCCTTTGCCACTGGGAGTCAGGATTTCCTAATACAAAGAAGTTTATGTTGCATAATGCTGGGAGCTGGGGCTTGCTCTCATCTGCAGTGGGGAATTCTATTTTCTACCTGCATCACAGGCCTTGTCGTATTAGGAAAATGCATTGTCTTAGAAAGTTTTTTAACAAAGATATTTTTACTAACAGAATGTTAAACACGACTTGGCCTTCAAACATGAGTGATTACAAATGAATTTTCTTAGTACACACAAGGTCATAGTATACAAGCCCAAGTAGAGTGATATTTTCCAACTGTCTTTTGCATTAAAAATTGGCCATCATCACGTCACATTTCCAGTCTGCTATAGAGAAGCTAAAATGACGCTCACTCTCCCATAATGATCACTGTTTATTAGGATTTATTAGCTGGCCATAAACATTTATTCGTGGCTGAAATTTGGCAGGCAAGGTCTTAGTAATGAAAATCATTATCATTTACTTTTTTCAACAAACTGCAATAAAAATCAGTGAAATGCATTTATCAAAACAGAAGCTCAGAAAAATAGCTCAATTTTTGATGATGATATTTATATTACCAGCATGGATCTGAATGCTTAACAACCCCATCTAAATGGTCCCCAAATTCAACTTGGAATGAGTGACCATGGAAACAGCGACCATGTCTCCGTTGCCTTCCAAATGGATTGGAAACAGCTTGAGTCAAGCTTAATATGGACAAAGGGAAATTTGCCAGTACGCAGACAATTAGCGTTCTCTTCCTGAGTACTTCAAATGCAGCCCTTAAAGTGAGCTTTCAAAACGCCACAGTGTCTAAGTGTTTGCCTGTCTCTTTGTAACACCGGACAATTATGTAAGAGTCTCCAGAAGCTCAGAACTGTGAGAATGGGCTTTGTGCTGAAAATGCAAATGGTTGTTTCCAATACATTTAGCGGACAATCTCCCCCTCATACTCTCGATGTAGTGAATTTTTAAACAAAGGTCCTTATTTCTTAACATTCTTTTCATTGTTTCAGGGAAGCTCAATGGGACAAACTGTTTCCTTCAAATAGATTTAGGGGGAAAAGCATTGCAGGGAGTCAGTTACAGAAATGAATGCCTTTTCAGTGTGTGGGCTTCATCAGCTAGTTCCTTACTCTCTAAGTAAACCTGGTACTTTCAGATGAAGTTGGCCTTATCTTTGTGCACATTCATTTAACTCTGCCTCTCCCTGCTTCTGTGGGCAGCTTTCTACCTTCAGCTGAACTTTTTTCTGATCATGCACCCAACCTCTAGTGCAACTTCAGCTTGTTAAAAACATACAGTCTACAAGCTGAGACATAGTCTACTTTCAATCTGTGCACAAAGCTCTAATTGGGAGTGGAAATGTTTATGTTCATGGTGTATATATAACACACACACACACACACACACAGAAGTTAAATAAAAACATAAAATACTCTTGCTGGAAGGTTGCAACCTAACACTACTTTATTTCTTAGGCTTCAGAATTATAACACACAAGACCCCAAAAACAGAGAGAGAGAAAGCAGGCTGATCCTTAAAACAGAGAGGTACAACCTACTCTATTTTACTCTAGGCTGGCTGCCTGCAAACTGATTGCTGCTAGACCAAGAATTACCACAAGAAGCCACAAGAATAAGGGAGAATATGGCTATTTGTTTTGCATTATGTTCACATTACCTCACCAACTATAATCAGACTTAAGTTAAAAAGTGTTTGCATCTACAAACCTAAATTCTTGCCTACATTTTTATGAATGTGCTTTTGTGTGCACAAAAACTCTTGCTTGTTCATTTACTTCACTTTATTTAAAAAAAATCTCTCATTGAAGTTTTGGGGACATGGGATATATATAATATAAATTCTAACCAAAGTCCAAAATATATAATCCTTTTAAAACTCATCCCACTATTAGGACCCTCCCACTATTCAATATAACTCATTTAGTCCTTTTTCTCCGGAGGGGGGAGAAAGCTTGGAAAAAGATGAAATATTATAGAGTGACCTGGAGGTCAACAAATTCAGGTTCTGGTGAATTAATGGGGAAGTCAGTTCTACTTCATTGGAAATATCAGGTGGAATTGCTCTCCATCTGTCACTTAATGAGAATCTTTCAGGAAGGGCTCAAGGGACATTGTTTTGGCAAACCTTTTGTTTGGCTATAGGTTGACGCTCAGAGTGTTTCGTTATGATGGGTCAGGATCATATAGGTAGGGGGATGTTTGTGCAGCTACTGTAAGCAGTTTAACTAATGTGTTGCTTGGTTTTAATTTTTGTCGTGTCTCCAGATAGCACGGTGATGGGTGCCTGAAAGTAAATGAATTAAGTAAAATGGCAGAGTCTGGAAAGCTAAAACAGTCACTTAATGTTCTCATCACCAGAATGTCATCGGTTTTAATAATTTTAAACACCTCTTTTGTAGCTGGCAAAACGTGGATTAAATATTGTTATGATAAGCAGAACACTTGAAAAACTGCAGAAAGTAGCCACTGAAATTGGTAAGTGTTTGAATCTGAAGATAACTGTGACAGGCAGTGTGGTGTGATAGGGCACCGGATTCATGAGATCCAGGAGTCTGTTCCCAAAGTGTTTACAAAACATTAGCTCTCATACTACTCTGTGAAGTAGATGAGTATCACTACCCCCAACTGACAGATAGGAATACTTTGCGAAGGCACAGAGATTAATTTTTAAACAGTCACACAAGTGTGTGGTAGGGCTGGTTATTGAACCCACACCTCCTTATTCTCAGTCATGTACTTTAACCCATAGAGAACACCTGCTCCTCCAGTATAGGAAGTGAGTTGAAAAGGATGACTCTTTTGACACATTCAGCCCCATGAGTTACACTTGTGCCATAGAAATTCCCAGAACTGGAACTCTACATGGGTAGAAATCCAGCATTAAAAAAACATTTATCTCAAGTGTTGGAATGTAGAGTAAAATTTCCACCTATTCAGACAGGAAGGCCTTTAAAAAAAATCAAGATAAGATTTGAGAAAAAAAGAGATTGAGTTTGTGCAGACAAGTAGAGCCATTATAGCTATTAGGCTACTAATGTAATACATTTTGTGTAGTGTATGTAAAACATTGATCAAACCATAAAACTAAGGCTATGTTTACACTACAAACCATTGGGCGGCAGTGTGTAATGTATGTATAGCTAAATGTCACATAGGGTTGCCAACTTTCTAACTGCAGACAACTGAACACACTTGCCCTGCCTGCCCCTTCCCTGAGGCTCCACGCCCCCATTCACTCCATCCCCCCTCCTCCATCACTTGCTCTCCCCCACCCTCACTCACTTGCTTATTTTCACTGGGCTGGGACAGAGGCTTGGGATGTGGGAGGGGGTGAGGGCTCAGGATGAGGTGTATGAGGTGCAGGAGGGGGCTCCAGGCTGGGACAGGGGTTTGGGGATGGGATGGGGTGTGGGCTCCAGGGGCGGGGTTGGGTGTGGGAGGGGGTTCTCAGCTGGGGCAGGGCTGTGGAAGAGGGTATGGGGAACAGGCTCCAAGCAGCATTTACCTTAGGCAGCTCCCAGGTGCTTGGGGCAGGGGCATGCGGAGCCCCCATGGCTGTTCCTGAGCAAGAGGGACATGCCGGTTGCTTCCTGGGAGCTGCGCAGAGCCCAGCAGGGAGCCAGCCAGCCAGCCCTGCTGTGGCCAACAGGACTTTTAGAGGCCCAGTCAGCAGTGCCAGGGTCCCTTTTCAATCGGGTGTCCACACTATGATGTGCAGCTACATCTGTGTGTGAAAGGCTCTGGAAGAGATGAGGCAGCAGAGAAAGGCTTCATCAGCTCCATGCCATCAGAGGCGTTCACAGTAGTGAAGAAAGGTGCTGTTGCAGGAATCTTTCCCTGTACATTTTGGGCTAGATTCTGCAGTTAGCTCAGGGTCCTTTGTGCTAGTCAAGTGTGGAGGCTCAGATAGCATAAACCTGATGGAGCTGGCTCCTGCACCTGCCATTTTCACCCCACAGCATACAGGGGTGGGGAGTGGGGGGCAGGGAGGGAACAGGTTGGAGCTCTGCTCCACTCCATAACACTGATTCTCTAAGGCATGCCAGGGCTGGCACAGACTGGCCCGCAGAATCATGGGGCCATAACTGGCTTCCTGACAGCCTCCCTGCTGTCCTGCCCCAAGCAGAGCTCAGATGTACAGAAGAAGCAAGCTCTTGCCAAATCTGAAGATATGCTGATAACTGAAGTGGCATTAGAAGCTTGCAATTTCTGTGGAAATTAGGGTCCCCCTCTCTCCCCACCAAAAGGCCAAGCTCTGGTGACACTAGCTGGCGGCATAAAAGAAGCACATTGGAAAGTTAGATACAAAGTCCAGTTCCGTATAGTTATAGAATCAGTTTCCATTTCAATGAAGGGAGCTCCTAGACTTTCTGGAGTCTATGTACACCTGAAATGGTCTCTGTATTTCCATTATGGACAAGTGTGTGTGTTCAGATCACTGTTCAAGAAAGGGAGGAGGCGAAAGCCTTTCACCTGGTCCTAGATTCACTTAGCAAATCTTTCAACAAACCTGGTCGGAGGTTCAAGATGATCATGAAACCTGAAAGCAGGTGGAGTAGTAACTATTTCTCATGTGAGCCCCCTTGTTAGCAGAGTTATAATTGGAGCTCTCCAACAGAGAATTTCAGCTTTCATTTTTGAAGTCAGTCAGTCAGTCAATCATGTTCTCTTCTATGTGAAGCATTAAAAATGTAAACGGGATATAAACCAAACAACTCAGACAGGATTCTGCAGCTGGATTCCACTTCTGCAGCAGGAGGGGTAGGTGTGGGGGAGGGGGAGAGATTATAGATGCTCCCATTTCCCTTTTATGTAAAATGAGTCAAAGTTGAGGTGTATCCCAAAGAGTTGCCTCAATAATTCTTCCTAAAATCCTTAGACTGGCCCATCTTACAATGGTGTGATTATGAATAACACAAATAGGCTATATTTCAGAGGGAGGCAGCAAAAGTATTGTTTCCCAGCCTGCTCCCAAAATACAAAGTCCAATTCTGCTTGTTAAAATGTTCATCTGACAAAGAAGCAAACTTTTAAAATAATTGTATAAAACAGAGTTTACATCAAAGACCTGTCAGCATGTTCATTTTCAATAAATTGCAACACTTCTCCTATAAACATTACAATAATTGGGGGAAATGTTAGAAGTTTTGTATTTATATTATTTCTAGTAAAGGGGCTAAATTTTGTCATGCGCTTTGGGCAGAGCATCCACAGATTTCAGGGCAGAAATTAACCCTGCATTTTCCTTACAACATGTGTTATGGAAAGTGCCTTTTGCTTATATTTTGCTTACTCTTAAAAAGCAAGGGAGTTGAAACAGCTACATGTAGTACAGAGTGAAATACAAAAGAGTGAACCAAGTTCTTTGGCTCATTCCTCTTGATTACAATTCTCTTTCTCTCTATTTATATATAAAGACACTCTGTGTTGTTAATTACAGAACAAACCACAGGTAGAAATGTGAAGATCATACAAGCTGACTTTACAAAAGATTACATATATGAGAATATTGAAGAATGTCTTCAAGGCTTAGAAATTGGCATTTTGGGTAAGTTAATTAGACCCATTAATTGAAGAGTATTTTGATAATACATTATATAAATACAAATGCATTTAAATAATTGCGGCTTATTATGCAACTACAAATTGGCATCACTTGTTTTAGAACATGGTGTATATGACACTAACTAGCAAGCTGGTTTTACATGCAGATGTTATTAAAACCAAGCGTGCACTTGCTTACTACACTGTTTTTAGTTGTTTGTTATACAGGTTGTAGAGGTGAATCAAGGCACTCTGTGGGTTCCCTATTTCTCTAATAGGGTACAGTAATTTCTTTTACCATCTTAGCCAATCTACCACCATCCATTTTATGTGGTGACTGTCCCTGTTTAGTCTCAATGAATTCATGTTCAGTATTTGTTTTACAGCTGTGTGGAATTCTTGCACTGAACCTGAAAACCACTATAAATGAACTTTTGGTTAAAGCTAACTGGAGTGATATGCAGGGCTGGCTCCAGGGTTTTTGCCGCTCCAAGTGGTGAGGGGAAAAAAAAAAAGCTGCGATCAGCAGCAATTCGGTGGCAGGTCCTTCCCTCCAAGAGGAACCAAGGGACCCGCCGCTGAAATGCCGCCGAAGAGTCCAACGTGCCACCCCTTCCCCTTGGCTGCCCCAAGCACCTGCTTGCTGAGCTGGTGCCCGGAGCCGGTCCTGGTGATATGAACAGGAATAAAGTATTTTTAAAAAATCCAGTAGTAGCCTGGTTTGGTTCTACTGAGGTCAATATCGATGGCTTTGATTTCAGTGGGAACAAGATGGGTCACTAACAGCGTTTCTCTTCACATACAGTTTAAAAGCTTCTTAAGAAGAAACCTTTTGTTTAACCAGTTAAACTATGCACTTCATCCAAATGTAGTTCTTATTGTTCTGTTTCCTTCCTGATTAGTTAACAATGTTGGAATGCTTCATAATCCTCTTCCATGCCGTTTCCTTAATGGAGTAGATACAGACGAGGTAGGATTATGTTGTAGTACTGTTGTTTTTTCTTGCAATGTAACAATTATGGCCAGAGGTTCCATTTTCTAAGGGAGAGAGAGAATAACAGACAGCAGCAGGAGCTGCAGGGACAGAGAGGAGGAGGAGCCTCTTATGTACCTCTCTAGCACCCCCAGGAGCCTGCACTGATTTACACCAGCTTCTCAGGGAGCTTCCTGTTTCCTGCTGCTTCCCTGAATCCACTTGAGGAGAACAGGCAGTTAACTGTAGTAGTAGGAGCCAGTTAGGCCCTTAAGATGCTGATATCTTCCCTCACTCAGGCCCTGCTACCAGCCTGCTTATTTGTCCCCTTCAATTGAGTGTTGAGAGCTACTAAAGCTGGCACAGAACAGCAGTCATGAGTGAAAGAAGAAAACTCTCCTCTGGGGCAGCATTCAGAAAAAGAAAGGAAGCAAAGGAAGCTTTTCTATGTAAGCAGGAAGGAGCTCTCCTGAGACACATAGACACAAATGTTCACAGTGAGCCTTCCAGCCCCAGTGAGGATGTGAGTGGTGAGGAGATGCCTGATCTTCCAGTTAGTCAGAGTGCAGGTGCCCTGGCACCTACTGCAGCATCCATATTTCCATCTCAAATGGATGTAACCATGCACATTCCTGAAGAGAAGTGTAGATCAGAGAAGAGTGTGGTGGAGGTGCAAGAAACAGCTGCTGCTGAGTTTAGTTCCTTAAGTCTAGATGATCCAGGACTGTGGACCCATTTGAGCAGTAGCCCGAGGGACTTCCTTGTACTGCATGGGCCACAGCAGGCGAAAAACCTTGTGTCCCCCAAAGACAATGAAAATAGAAGTTTCCATCCAACACATATTTCTGGCATGAAATCCACAATGGTGACAAAGGCCATGGCTTATGTACTCAAAACCCCAGAATGCTGCATACTGTTTTTGTTGCAAACTCTTCCAGTCTAATGTCCCAGCCACATTGGGTTCTACAGGAACAACGGGCTGGAAAAATCTGTCTAGAAATCTGGCATGCCATGAGAAGGCAGCAAATCACCAGAGAGCATTCCGTAGGTGGAAAGAACTTGAGATGAGACTAAGGTTAAAGGCCACCGTAGATGATCAGCATCAAGAGAAGATTGCATCAGAGTCTCTTTACTGGCAAAATGTTCTGAAAAGGCTCATTGCCATTGTGAGAATGCTTGCTACCCAAAACCTAGCACTGCGTGGCACTTCAGAGCAGCTGTATGTGCCAAACAATGGAAACTTCCTTAAAATTGTGGCGCTGATGGCTGATGCTGTACTCCAGGAGCATCTAAAAAGAATCACCAACCAAGAAATGTACACACACCACTACCTTGGAAAAGCAGCAAAGAATCCTGTGGCACCTTATAGACTAACAGACGTTTTGGACCATGAGCTTTCGTGGCATGCATCTGACGAAGTGGGTATTCACCCACAAAAGCTCATGCTCCAAAACATCTGTTAGTCTATAAGGTGCCACAGGATTCTTTGCTGCTTTTACAGATCCAGACTAACACGGCTACCTTGGAAAAACAATTCAAAATGAGACCATACAGTTCCTGGCAACAAAAGTCAAACAGAAGATTATGGCAGATCTGAAATCAGCAAGATATTACTCTGTTATTCTGGACTGCACACCTGACATCAGCCATATGGAAAAATGACTTTAATGGTGCGTTTTGTAACAACAACAGAACCTAGTGAAAACGTCCCTGCAATGGTGACTGTTAGAGAGCATTTTCTAGAATTTATTGACATTGATGATATTACAGGAGCTGGTATGACAAATGTGCTTCTTACAAAGCTGGAAGATATGGGAATTGCGATAGCTGACATGCGAGGTCAGAGCTACGATAATGGTGCCAACATGAGAGGAAAGAACAAAGGAGTGCAGATATGGATCCGAGAGTTAAACCCTTGAGCTTTTTTTGTCCCATGCAGTTATCAATCATTGAACTTGGTGGTCAGTGATGCAGCATCAGTTTCTAGTGAGGCTGCTGAGTTTATTAATGTAATCCAAAGCATCTATGTATTTTTCTCCGCATCAACTCATCAATGGCAAATTTTGAAGCAACATCAGGGAGCATCCTCTCTGAAACTGAAACCACTGAGTGCCACACGATGGGAAAGTTGAGTGGAGGCGATAAAGCCTATCAAACACCAAATTGGGAAGATAGACGATGCCATAGTTGCCATTATGGAGGATAATGCTATGACCAGAACTGTTTGTGGGAGAACAGTGGCAGTGGGAAATGGGATCACCAGAAACGTATATAACTTCAAATTTCTGTGTGGCTTAGTGTTGTGGCATGACATACTGTTTGAAATAAATGTTGTAAGCAAGAGACTCCAAGGTGGTGATCTTGATATATCTGGAGCAATGGAACAACTGGACAAAGCAAAGTCATAGCTACAGTCTTACTGGTCAGATAAGGGATTTCAAAATGTTCTGAAGAGTACACAGAAGTTGGCAGAGGAACTTCACACTGAAGCTATTTTCCCACCCATTCAAGAATACAAGAGTCACTGAAGAAGACATTTTGATTACGAGGCACAGGATAATCCCATAAGAGACCCCAAACAACAATTCAAAGTTGAATTCTTTAACCAGGTGCTAGATTGTGCAATACAGTCAGTTGAAGAACGTTTCATGCAGCTCAAGGAACCCTGCAGTATATTTGGGATGTTGTATGATATTCCAAAACTCCTCACTATACCTGAAGACGACCTGCCCCAGCAATGCAGGGCACTAGAGATAGTGTTGACACATGATGACACGTGCAATATTGATGATTTAGGTGGTGAACTGAAAGCCCTTTCCAGATACATTTCAGCAGGATCAACTTCAAAAGGTTGTTCTGGAACAAATAATATGTGCACAAATAATATGACCACCCGCTTTCCAAATGCTTTTGTTGCTCTGCGCATACTTCTAACACTTCTGGTAACAGTTGCCAGTGGAGAACGCAGCTTCTCCAAGCTGAAGTTAATACAAACACGTCTATGCTCCACAATGACACAGGAGAGGCTGGTCAGCCTTGAAACCATCTCAATAGAGCATGAGCTGGCCCAGACTGTGGACCTTCAGGAAGCAGTTCAAATCTTTGCAACCAAGAAGGCACAGAAAGCACCACTCTGATTATTCAAACAGATCAAAATGCCAGTGTTCACTATGAAGACATGAAAAGTTACATTTGCTGTTCAGGCATTTGAAAGTTAAGTGTTACTTAAATCTTTTTGAGCAGGATGTTTTAAGTTGTTAGTTCTCCTTTATTGGGGTAGGTAGCAGAGCAGTACCATGAGAGGATAGAACAGGAAGAAGGCAGAATTGAGACGTTTCAAAGTTTTGGCCCAGGCAAGGGGACATGGGGGCGTCATTTGAGCTCCCTGCCTAAGTGCCAAAATGTTGTGGACCAGCCCTGCCATTGAGATTGGTGAAAGTTGCACTGTTGAATTCAGTGGGAGGAGAATTGGGCCCAAAATAAACATACTTATAAATGAACATACATGACAAATTGGATAATTGTGCAGGAAAATAATTATTTGCATATACACTCTTGGTAAATATGCATGCATTTTTGCAGCCTCCTTTTGAATTCTTTTTACCCTGGATGTTCTGTTAGAAGTCTTTGCAAACTGAACCGTCATGTTATGAATGCCAGCTAAGTGATGTCTCAAAATGTGTCTACATTTGCATTGTTTTCTTGTTTCCAGCAGAACCTCATCAGCTGCAACATTATCTCTGTTATCAAGGTATGTACCACACACATTCAGTGTGTAAAGAAACAAATGTATTTATACCAGAGAAAGATATTGTTTCAGACAGTGACAATGAGTTTTCTTATGTCCTTGCATTTTGGCTGGCTTCTTAGCTGCTCATCCTGAGCCATATCGGGAGCATTATTTTAGGAGTCTAATTAACATGCTAGGTTCTGCTGCGTGTGAAACATTTTGCTTAGAGCTGGTCAGAAAGTTCGCAACAAAATATTTTTGGTTATCTAAATAGGCTGTTTTAGCAAAGCCAAAAATGTAACAATTTTGACAAAACCTTTGACAGGAAAGCTTCTTGTCCATACTGGCCTGAGAGAGAGAGAGATTGAAAACCTGACCTTTTTGCTTCAAAAATGGATGGGATGCAATTCTACCTTGTGAAAACATTCATTGCAGATTGACCAAACCTTCTGAAAACAGATTTCAAAACCTCATAAGTTGTTTCAAAACAAAACTGTTCTCTGGCCAGCTCTAATTTTGATTAGCTCCATCCCTTTCAAGCACAGTCAGTATTTCACTACCTCCCCAGCTCTGATTAAGGTTTGTTGCTCTGCTGTTTGGGGCAGCATGTTAACCTGAGCTACAACTAAATGCTTCATAGTTCATCTCAACCTTAGCTAATATCTTTATAAACATGACACGAGAGGCCTTCATTAACAGACTCTCCTCTTTAATTGTTAAGAGTTTTCTCCCCATATCTAACATACCTGCCTCCCCCAGTTTGACCTGTTTGATCACACCACATACTTTCTCAAAGGCTCTGCTCTGAGAATTGCTTTGACTGCTTACCAAAGAATCTCTCTTCTTGAAAGGTATCTGGATTTTAAAGTAGAGCATACAGCCCAAAACAATTCTTGGGGGTGGGGTGGGAGCATGGGTGGCAAGTTTGTAGAAATTTTGGTGGTGCCCAGAACCTGCCCCCTCAACTCTGCCCCACCCAAACTCCGCCCCCACCTGCCTAAGGCTCTGGGAGGAGTTTGGGGGGGAGGTTTGGGGTGCAGGTCCTGAACTGGGGATTAGGGTGCAGGAGGAGTGCAGGCTTTGGGATGGAGTTTGGGTGCAGGCTCTGGGCTGGGGGTGGGGGTGTACGAAGGGGTGAGAGGTGCAGGCTCTGGGAGGGAGTTTGGGGGTGGGAAGGGATGTGTGGGAAAGAGAAGGTGGTGCATGATCTGGGAAGTGGGTGCATGCTCTGGGAGGGAGTTTGGGGATAGAAGGGAGTGCAAGGATGAGGGCTGTGGGGCTGAGGATGAGGGATTCATGATGCAGGATGGGACTCAGGGCTAGGGTACAGGGTTGGGGTGTGGGGTGAAGGCTGTGGGGCTGAGAATGAGGGGTTCATGATGTGGGGGGCTCCGGACTGGGGCAGAGGATCAGGGTGCAGAGGGATGAGGGTTGGGGCTGAGGATGAGGGGTTCATGCTGCAGGGGGGCTCAGGGCTGGGGCAGAGGATTCGGGTGCAGGGGGATGAGGGTTGGGGCTGAGGATGAGGGGTTCATGCTGCAGGGGGGCTCAGGGCTGGGGCAGAGGATTAGGGTGCAGAGAGATGAGGGGTGGGGCTGAGGGGTTCATACTGTGGGGGGCTTGGGGCTGGGACAGAGGATCAGGGTGCAGAGGGATGAGGGCTGTGGGGCTGAGGATGAAGAGTTCATGCTGCAGGGGGGCTCAGGGCTGGGGCAGAGAATTAGGGTGCAGAGAGATGAGGGCTGGGGCTGAGGATGAGGGGTTCATGATGTGGGGGGGCTCAGGACTGGGGCAGAGGATCAGGGTGCAGAGGGATGAGGGTTGGGGCTGAGGATGAGGGATTCATGATGTGGAGGGGCTCAGGGCTGAGGCAGAGGATTAGGGTGTGGGGGGATGAGGGGTTTGCGGTGTTACAGAGGCTCAGGGCTAGGGCCGAAGGGCAGGGTAAGGGCAGCCTGCCCTGCCAGGAGGAGATGGCAGGCACTAGGACCCTGGGGCAGCAGACAGCAGTTCTGCTGGGAGCCGTTCTACTCCGGCAGCAGAAGCAGGCAGGAGAGAGGTGCTGCGCTGCTTTCTGTCAGGCAGGGACGCGGCGGGGCGGAGGGGAGACCCGCGTGGGCTGGGGCCCAATCCAGGCAGGGCTGGGGGAGAGACCCAGGTCCAAATATTGCTGGAGCAGGGCCCCCAGCCCTGAATATTCCTGGTGCTTGAGCACCACAAACATATATAACCTGCCACCTATGGAGGAGGGCAGCTAAAAGGCTAAATTCAAGTGTGTAGAAGTAGGACAAGCAGGGCCGGCGCTTCCATTAGGCGACCCTAGGAGGTTGCCTAGGGCACGAGGATTCAGGGAGCAGCATTTTGTGCGCTCCCCACGGGGTGCGCGGGAGCTTCAGGTTCCGCTCCCGTCGCGCCGCCGAAGAAGGACCCTCCGCCGACGTGCCGTGGAAAACAGCGGCAGGCAGTTGAGCAGATCAGTGACTGCCACTGTTGCCTGCAGCATTTCGGCGGAGGGTCCTTCTTTGGCGGCACGACAGGAGCGGAACTGGAAGTTTCCACGCACCCCATGGGGAGCGCACAAAATGCCGCCTGCCAAATTCTGCCTAGGGCGCCAGAAACCCTGGCGCCGCTCCTGAGGACAAGCTAAAATAAGCAGTGTTAGCTGGCTAGGCAAATGATTTATTCTTCAAGGTTTGAAGTATAAATCCTTTCATGTTGTTCAACTAAAACAAACTATTTATTTCTGCCATTTCTTTCTATAAAACCGCCACAAAATCTGCATATTCCTCTCTACCCCTCCACCACAATAGTTCCCTTTCCAGGCCTGGATGATGCCTTCCCCAGATTACTGCAACCTCCACCTCTCTGGCCTCTCCCAAAGCCACTTGCCCCCTTCAGTCTATTCCAAATGCCGGTACAAGATCCATCCTCTCTTCAAATGTTTCTGCTGGTTTCTCATTTTTGTCCTGATCATATATATGCTCTTGACCTCCTACAAACTCTAAATATTCCGGGGTGAAATTCTGGCTTCAGTGAAGTTAATGGGATTTTTGCCATTGTATTTGATAGGGGCAGGAATGTCCCCTGTGGCATCTGCTTTCATTGATACTGTAGTCTCTCTCTTGTGCCCTCCTTGTTCCAGTGAAACTTCATGGCAATTTTCCGTATTGATGTCTTCCAGTCACTCATCTCTCAACCTTTTCCCAGTTTGCACACTATGACTGGCACCTTCTCCCTTCACCCACTCGGACACGAGATGCTTCCATCCTTTCTTCCATAAATTCCAATTTGAAAATGAGGCTTAACCCTCTGTATGCACATTCTCACCCTCTTTAGGCTGCTGACCTGGAACTAAGCACCAGTATGTTTATCTGCACTAGTTTACATTGCTACACTTTCCTTTCTTTGTAAGTTGTCTGTCAAGACTCTTCTCCTTAAAAGCTAAGCACACATGTAAGGGTATGTCTACACTACCTGCTGGATCGGCAGGTAGCGATCGATCTGTTGGGGATCGATTTATCGCATGCAGTCGATCCCCGCTTGCTCTCTCGTCCAGGGGCGGCTCTAGGCATTTTGCCGCCCCAAGCACGGCAGGCAGGCTGCCTTCGGCCACTTGCCTGCGGGAGGTTCCCCGTTCGCGAATTCGGCGGTAGCCTGCGGGAAGTTCACCGAAGCTGCGGGACCAGCGGACCCTCCTCAGGCATGCCGCCGAAGGCAGCCTGCCTGCCGCCCTCGCGGCGACCAGCAGAGTGCCCCCTATGGCTTGCAGCCCCAGGCACACGCTTGGCGTGCTGGTGTCTGGAGCCGCCCCTGCTCCCGTCGACTGATGAACTCCAGCTCAGCAAGAGGCAGAAGCAAAGTCGACAGGGGAGCCACCGCAATTGACCCTGTACCGTGAGGACGCAAGGTAAGTCGAACTAAAATATGTTGACTTCAGCTATGCTAGTCTCATAGTTCAAGTTGCGTATCTTAGGTCGATCCCCCCCAGCCCCCCAGTGTAGACCAGGGGTAAGTCTTTGGACACGTGAGGAGTCACAATGAGTTCAAAGGGACTCAAATCCATGCTTAATGTTAAGCATGTGCATAAGTGCTTCACTAAATAGGGGTGGGCTTGAGCACGTACCTAAGTGCTTTGCTAAAACAGGGTTAGAGTGAGAGAGATGGCTGACTGAATAATTAAGATCCAACCTCAACCTTTGACATTCAAAATGAACCTAAAGCTTTTACGCTGAGGCTTGAAAAAGTTGAAAAGACAAGAAAAAACATTGTGTTTCTGCACTTTCTGATCCTAGTTGGGACCAGAAGCGGAAATGCTGAAATACCAAGAAACAGATTGAGATATTTGATCCAATATTGCAGGTTCATGAAATTCAGATAGTTTGGAGAAGATTTGCATAAGCCAGAGAACGTTGCATATCAAACTAACCCTTGGAAACTTTGGACAACAAACAGTTCAACGCAATGTGTTCTAATCTGTACCAGTAAAATTTCTAGTCTTTCCCCCAAATTTCAAAGTATATTTTTTAACCTACCTGCTCTGGCTCAGACCCTCTGTGCTTTCAGAACTTAATGTGTCAGCACGTTGTCTCTGCTTAAAAAACCCCAAACCATACAAGACAAAAACAAAAAGAGACAAAGCACAGGGAAAGGGAATGTAACTCATAGCCCTTTTATTTCTTATAGATGACACGAATAATTTTGAAACAAATGGAGCCAAGGTAAAACTCCCATTTTTTCCCTTAAGCTTTCTGTGGGTTCTAATTCTAGCAAATATTTGCTAGCTCCAATTAGTTCTGCAATAACTACTCAAGTTCCTGGTGGGTCAATGCTCAGTAAAATTTTTCTCCTGTTGCTGTGAGAATAAATGGTACAAACTGTAACAAAAAGGTAAAATATAGGGCAGATCAGAAGATGGAATATACTGGGTTAAGTTTACAAAAAAGAGATGCTTGTATTGCATATGTAAACCTGCCCATTATGAAACTAATTAGACATGTAAATACCTTTGCACATGTACATATTTTCGAAAGGTAGCTGTAGAGTTTGGAATAATAGTATTTAAGTGTTAAAGATAAGTTACAATAACTTGATTTACTAAGAGCAATTAATTCAGCTCCATGAGTAAAAGGTTCCTTTTCCTATCTGTTTCAAGGGAACATATTTAAGACATAATTTTGATAACTAAATTTCCATCTGTAAGAATTTAAATAGGGTGAGGAGAAAATTTTTTATTTTAGGATACAGTAAACTTTTGTTTCAGCAACAATAAAGACAAACTTTTACTTTTTACTAATTTTCCCTTTGGTTATTATGAAAATAGCTGAGATGCTTTTTACTGCATATAGGAAAAATTAAGGCACAAATGAAGGAAGTGGGAAGAGGAATGGTTTGGTTAAGGAGAGTTTTATAAGCATAAATTGTTTTCTCTGAATTTTTCAAATATCTGACAATATTCATGTTCAGATGTACAACACCATGAGCAAAATTCCCCATGGTTCTAGTTGCACAAGTCACTTAGGTTACACTTATACAATTTTCTGTCTGTGTATTTGCTGGTACCTAATTAAGCTCTAAAGACTCTCTTTGAGAATGTAGCCTATTCTGTTTGTATAATAGAAGAGTTCTGCCTTCTAGAGAAAAAGGCTGCAGTTTTAATCTTATGCAGGACCCAGATCCTACTGTAATATAGCAAAAGGCAAATTTAATGTAACAATTTAATTTGAATTTCAGACAAAAAGGACTTATTCTGAACCTTTCTTCTGGTTTGGGCACCTTTCCTTGTCCATTATATACTATATATTCGGCTTCTAAAGTAAGTCTTTCTTATTGCTTTGTAAATCAGTGTTGCTGAAATGTTCACCCAAAACACACCAGCTGCAACTCTGACTTATAGTGTTGATATTTTCAGATACAATTAAATAACACCACCACAATATTTATAGTATCCCTCCAAACTAAGGCAGAGAACAGGGCAATGGTGAACTTCTGTAGGGGCAGGCTAACTGGTTTAATCAAGACTAAAGATGCACAAAACATGACAGATTCTGCTTGCAGAGTGGAGGGTAACATTTTGTGTAGTGGAAGGATGGAGATGAGAGACACGAGGGGGGCGGGCGGGTTCAGCCCCTCGGCTGCCCTCACTCCGCCACCCCAAGATCAGCAGGCTGGGGTTGCCATGCCTGTTTTTCATTTGGAGGCTTCACTTTGAGTTAAAACTCCCAACATTTTAACTTCATACTGATAGGATTCACTTTGATGATTTCCATTCAGAACGCTGAAGCCTCAGCTCTTGTTTGGTTGACATTCCACCCAAGCTCTCTCAAAACCCAGACAAAACTCATACAAAACTAGCCCAAGTTTCAGCTACATTGAAACCTGAGTTTTCAGGTGGGCTTTTTTGGTTGCCTAAGTTTCTCATGGCTCTACTCAAAAATGAAATCAAATTCAAATCGAGTATTTTTAGATTGAAAAAACTTGGTCAGCGTTATCTAAAAAATTTCTCATGACCCACCGGCATATCTCTTTTTAGCTACTTATTATGGAAACAGGGGCCATATATCTGAGAACCTCACACTCTAATATATTTATACTTACAAGACCCTTGTAAGATAGCATTTCTCTATTATTCCCATTTTATATATGAGAAACTGAGGCACGGAGATGGCTGTGATGTGCCCAGTGTTACACAGATGTCTGTGGTGGAGCAGGGACTCGGCCCCAGATCTAGTCCTAGGCTAGTATCCTAAAAACTAAACCATCCGTCTTTTCTTTTTGCACTTTGCAAAGTGGGTGTAAAATGTTACCATTGATGTAAATGAGTGGACAATTCTGACCTGATAGTATTTTACACCCAGTTTTTGCTCAATTTATACAGGAGTAACATACTATGCAAGGTGCAAGGCAGATAATCAGACCCCAAATTTCCAGACTAGAGATGGTACCAACAGGAACAATATTGAACTATGGGTACATTGGGCTCTAGATCTGTGGATCTGAATTTTGCAATGTGGGTCCATGAACATCAGAAACTTCCACTCTTCCCCCTTGCATAGAGTTGTCAACTTTCTAATGGCACAAAACCAAACATCCCTGCCCCGCTCCTTCTCTGAGGTCCTATCCCTGCTTACTCTCCCCCACCTTCACTCACTTTCACTGGACTGGGATATGGGATTGGGATGGGGTGTTGGGTTCCGGAGGGGGTGTGGGCTTTTGGAGGGAGTTTGGGTGTGAGAGAGGGCTCACGGCTGGGGTGGAGCTGGAGATGAGGGGTTTGGGGTGCATGAAGGAGTTCCAAACTGGGGCAGGGGGTTGGGATGCGGGAAGGTTTTTTTCAAAGTGTGGACTCAGGCAGTGCTTATCTCAGGCGGCTTCTGGAGATAGCCGGCATATCTGGCTCCTAGGCAGAGGGGCATGGGGGCTCTACTTGCTGCCTATGCCTGCAGGCATCCCTCCTGCAGCTCCCATTGGCTGCAGTTCCTGGCCAAAGGGAGCTGCAGAGCCGGTGCTTGGGGCAGTAGCAGCATGCGAAGCCACTGTGGCTGCCCATGTGCCTAGGAACCAGACATGCTGGCTGCTTCTGGGAGCCATGCAGAGCCAGGTCAGGCAGCCTGCCTTAGCCCCGCTGTGCTGCTGACCAGACTTTTAGTGGTCAGGCATTCCAGTAAAAATACAGATGCCTGGCAACCCTACCTTTGTATCAGGAAATGCAACTGCAGGTTACCCACCCCGCCTGCCACCTTCCTTTCTTTATAGAGCCTGCCCAGCTCCTCCTCACAGCTAGACTGATCTGCAAGTAGGCCCTAGCACACCCTAGGTTTCCTCCAGGTGTAGCCTAGAGGTTATTGGCCTAATTTCTCCCTGCAGGCCTGGTGTGGGTGGATGTCTCAGCACGTGTCAAAAGAAGAATGTGTTATATTCCAGTGTAGTAGAGAGGTGCCGGGGCTCAACCCTCCTTGCGGGCAGAGGGGAGCCACACCGGCCCACTGCGCGTCGTCGACTTGGGGCCCGTCCCTGGCTGCGGGACGGAGTGACCCACAACAGTTAGCAAGTGGCCCAGGCCCTTAGGCAGGGCGGGGCAACACACACAGCCTACGCTCAGGCCTTTCAGCAGGGGCTGAGCAACAAGGTGGCAGTATATAAGTACGCCCAGGCCCTTGGGCTGGGCAGGGCAACACACACAGTCTAGGCTCAGGCCTCATCAGCGGGGCTGAGCACCAGGGACCAGCATATAGCCTCCACCGACAGGGGAGGGGGAGTCTGCCACCCTTGACGGGGTGGCAGGGGGAACGCAGGCCCTCCCACTCCACTGCGTTCCAGCCCGGGGCCCTAGCAGCGGTTAACGCTGCTGACGGTCAGTGGGGAATCCTGACCGAAACACACTGCCATTGGCTCAGGTGAGCCTGCAGCCTGACTGGGGTCAGCTGCCGCTGGGCCACTTCCAACCTCCCCCTCACCGGGTACCAGCCCTCTGCCAGCATCATCCGGGGGGTCCCAGACCATGGGTTCCTCAGGGAGTCCGGCGTCGGGAGGTCCAGTCCACTCGTCGGGATATCGGGGGTCGGGAGGGCCAGTCCACTCATCGGGATATCGGGGGTCGGGAGGTCCGGTCCACTCCTCGGGGTACTGGGGGTCAGGAGGTCTGATCCACTCCTCAGGGTACCGGGCGTCAGGAGGTCCAGGCAGCTCCTCCACAGGCTGAGCATCGGACCGCTCAGTCGGCTCCTCTGAGTGCTGGCCCCAGGGGAGGTCAGGCCAGTACCCCTCCGGGTACCAGGTAGGCCAGGCCCAGCAGGAGCTTGGGCCCTAGCATCTGCCTTCTCTGGCAGCCTCCTCCTAACTGAGCGCTGGGGCCGAGCTTTTGTACTTCCTGTCCCGCCCCTTGACTTCCGGGGGGTGGGGACAGGCAGCGGTGTCCTTGGACTTCCTGTCCCGCCCCTTGACTTCCGGGGGGCGGGGACAGGTGGCGGGGGCTCCGCCCATGGCCGTGCCCTTTCTGGCCTGTTCTCCTCAGAAGCGCGGGGGAGTGGGGCCCCCTCACTACATCCAGGAGTGGTACCAACTGCACCTGTGCTAGCAGCTAGTGTAAACACACAGCTCAGGCTTTTTTACCACTATGTCTTCAAAACTACATTTTCATAACCTGGGACACTTCTGAGTTCCTTGTACACTAGTGCTTGTTTCATGTCTGACTTGTGCTGGAATATGGGTAGAACTTTTTCAGTACACAAGAGTCCTGTGGGATCAGACTCAGGCCCTCCTTTTCTAAATGTGGTACAGTAGGTGGATACATTAAGTAACTCATTGCTAGGTTTTGCTCACATATTTGGGCCTTAGCCTGAGTAATATTTGGGTCATTTTGGTAAGGGTTATGTGTGCATGCATATGTGCACACAAGTAATTTCAATTCTTTATGACTAAGTTTATTCCATTTTGTAATTCTAGGCTTTTGTATGCACATTTTCCAAAGCACTTCAAGCAGAATATAAGGCAAAGGGAATTATCATACAGGTGATATAGTATCTTTGTTATTTGCCTTCATTTTCATAAATAGTTGAAGTCCAGTCACAGAGCCCAATCCCATGAAGTGCTGGACACCTGTGTAGAAGCATTGGGTGGCCCAGTGTCCCTGTCCTCACTGGTGTGAAACAAAAGCTTCCTCTCCTCATTTCAGCCCAGAGGTGGCTGCCCTTTCATTGGTGCTATGTGTACCCTCTATAATATGTTAAGGACCCTTCTAAATGAAAGGCACTAATTTTTATCAATAATGATCTTTTATTTCAGGTGGTTGCTCCTTATGCTGTTTCTACTCCAATGACAATGTACCAAAACCCCAATCTCATAACAAAGACTGCGGAGGAGTTTGTTAGAGAATCACTGATTTATGTTACTGTTGGAATGGAGACATTTGGTTGTTTAGCCCATGAGATCTTGGTAATTAAATTTAATAATTATTACAGGGCTCCCTGGGACTGATTCAAAGCCCTTGAAGTCAATTGGAGTCTTCCCTTTGATTTCATGGGGTTTTGGATCACCCCCAATGAAAAATTCTGCACAGGCTTACTGCTGATTGTGAATTGTTGATGCTTATATATGTCACCAATTAACCATAGTGGGAGTTAGGTACAAGCTAGCGTAGGTACTTACATAAGGCAGCTGTTAATGCAGGGAATTTAGTACAAGCACTGAGATGAGTAGATTCGATCAGTTGGAAACTGAACCCTCCCTGCCCCCCCAACCCTCGAAATATTGACTGTAGCAGTATCACAAAAGTTTTCAATGCTAATTATTATAACCTACATGAACACTGATTTGATTTCTTTCTAGCTGCCTGTAATGATTTGTTTTTACTCCCCTCCTCCTTTTTTGTTTGTTTTGCTTTTGTTTCACGTTTGGAAGGCGTGCATCCTGCAGCTCATTCCGTTGTGGGTATTCCACAGTGACAGATTTCAAGAGGTGTTCCTGAACACATTTCCGACTTACCTGAAGAGGAACTGGAAGAGCTTCTAACAAAATCAACTTTTTAGACCGTGTGAAATTGTGAATCCTAGCTTCGTACACTATAATTCTAGGGGATAAATTCAGCTCTGGATGAATTTGGCCCAGCATGTTTATTGAAGAAGTTTGCTAAGGGCCTGAGCCAAAGGCCATTGAAGTCAATGTTTTTCCAATGACTTCAATGGGCTTTGGATCAGTTACAGAGGGATGGGATGCTACAGCTGCTTTTGCTTCTTTAAATTGAGCTTGTAGATGGTGGGTAGCTACAGCTGTTTGATGTTTACAAATAAGACTATTTGCATTATTTCCAAACATAGGTTTGTTTGCTTTGATGCATTTAGGAAGACTCGCATGATCTGTGAAGGGGCTTTGGATTTTTGTGGGAGGACGCACAGATTTTGCTGGAGGAGGAAGAGATCGTGGGAAGAAGTTTTAGAGGATGGAGGGAATCTGTGCATCGGGGCTTTGGAAGTTTGCAGGAACAGTGTGTATTAGTGGAAAGGGATTTGGAGTCCTCCAACGCATTTTATATGAATCCCTGTCAGAGACAGGATACTGGACTAGGTGGACTAACTTCTAATTCTGTGTTTGCAGGAAGATGAAAGCTTAAGGTGAAGCCTTTGAATCTAGATTGTGTAATGTTTTCCAAATAACTTTCAGAACTTCTCTTTATTTTGTGTAGAATTAGGAAGTGAGAGTTGTTTACACTTTGCAATGTTGTTTTGTTTGTGCATTCCAAAAAGCTATTCAATAAAGAAACATTCAAATATCAGAAGTCTTATTTAAACCAGCAGGAGTGAATATATATTTGCATTTGTTGGCCAAATGTGATCTGAGGATGTCCCTGTAGTGTAAGCAAGAGAGAGGTAAAGCTGTGCTCCCACTTAATTCAACCACTAAATAGATCCTAATGACTCCTGCAGTTCCTTTAAGATGCCATGTGACAAAAAGCTATATAGTGACATATGCCAGACACTGCCACCCCACTGACATATTACAGCATAGCAGCTCCTTTACATAAAACATGATGTTAAAATCTCATTGTAAGTCTGACTTACATCAGAAGGATGAGACAGGAAAGATCCTAACTCTCTGCATATGTCAGCACAGAAACCAGTTATGCACTGTTTTGAATCTTCATTCAAAGGCACAGCAGGAAACACTACAAAGCATACAACATGTTGTGGTGTTTGTGTCCACGCGCATGTACATACGTGTTTAGAAATAGTTGATTCTGACATTTACATACTAATATTTATATGTATTTTCAACCCTTCTCACACTGATCATCATCATTAAAATAATTACTTCAACCTCCAGGAAACAATGAGCATTCTTCTTACCACACCTTCTGAAAGAAACAACAAACTATGTTCCATGGAAATTGTGAAGCAAAGCCTCACAGAAGTACACTAGTAACTCTAAGTCATTCCACTGAGTGCAATGGAGCTATTTTACATTCTTACGTTTACTCATGTGCATAACGGTTTGCAGGGTTAGGGGCTAAGGTAGTAATAGGTCACCCAGGTCAGGGTTGCCAACTCCAAAGCATTCGAAAAAAATCCCAAGCCAGCCCCCCAAAACCATAGAGGAAACCCCACAATTGTGGCACTTGGCAACACTGCCAGGTCTTTCCTACTTTGACTGTGCTGAAAATGAAAGATTGAGAGAAAAGTGAGTTAGATTCCTCAAGGACAGTGGAAACACAGTTAGGGCATGTGAGCACTAGCTATGAATTTTGGCATCTGCCATTGTTTGGAACATTTCTTCAAACTTCTCTGGAAGGAATAGTTACATTTCAGTAAGAGATTTCTAACTCCAGAAGAAGTTTTGCCAAAGTTATAGGAATGCAGATAGCAATTGTACAAAAGGCATTGAGTATTAAAAGATCGCTCTGCTGTTTTGTGAAGAAAAACAAGTGAGAAATTTAATTAAAAACAGTACTGTATGTAGGATGCTGTTAATGACTGTTAGAAAAAGACTAGAGATACATTTGCCAAAGCACCTGCATTACTTAGCTCTTAAGTCCCATTAGGACTTCAAAGTCACTGAGGCCCAGATCCTCAAAGGTATGTAGGCTCCTAACTTCTACTGATTTCAATAGCAGTTCTATGTCCATGTATTCTGTGACCAACTCAGTCATAGGGGCATCATTTCATGATGTTTCAATGGGTGATATTATCCTTGCAGTCCCTAACTTCTCTGGGATCCCTAATAGATAAGAAACTAAGGCATAGACTGCCCAAGTGACTTGTCCAACACAGGCAGTCCATGGCAGAGCAGGGAATTAAACGTGAGTCTCCTATGTCTCAGGGCAGTGCCCTAACTGCTGGGTCATCCTTACTCCCCTCCATGGCAGCTAGGAGCCAATTTGAGGAGGTGGGCCATAAGTGCTTTTACACAATAGCTTAATACAACCCAAAATGAGTGTTTCTCCTATTTATGACATTCACATACTGTACATTGGAACTGAATACCTTGTCTGTCTTTCTGAGTACACTATTATATGGAAAATGTTTCCTACATTTTTAGGCCCATTGAACCTGCTCAGTTTGTAAATTAAACAGTCTTTCTACATTAGTTAGTTGTTTCATAGTTGTGTTAAACAATTCATAGAATATAAACTACTGAATAGTCACAGCCAATATAAAAGACATCTGCAACTGGCAATTAGTCTTTGGTGTTCTGCATATTAACTTTGTTTGGAAAAAAATGAGGAATGGACACGGTTTGGTCATCTTTTTGTAAATTACCATTTTATAGAGATAAAAAGCTATTCTCTAAAGTATGCTACTTGTACAGCTTTACAATAAAGCTAACAATACATGATAAATATTACATGTGAGTGAAAGCCTATCGGCCTTTGGGAACCCCCCCCGCTCAATTCAACAATTGAGGGGGTGTAAGCCGGTTGTGTTGGGGCTCGTCCCCCTCAGGCGCGGCGGGGAGCCAGGGCGCCTCCTTACGCACTGCAGTCCGGGTCGGCTTAGCCCCTCGGCAGGTGTTGAGCAGGGTATAAGGTCTGTAAACAGGGTAGAGCCCCAGCCCTCTAGCCGGGGCTCTCAAAGTCAATAAGTCCCGGCCCTTGGACAGGCCGGGCAGTAATAGTTCAGGCTCAGGCCCCTAGCAGGGGCTGAGCAAACACAGTATCAGCCCAGGCCCTTGGCTCGGGCGGGGCACCAAACACAAGTCTAATTAGCTCTGGCCCTTTGGGTCAGGGCAGAGCAGTGGCAAAGTCAACGGGGCCCAGACTTTGGTCCAGGCGGGGCACCAAACACAAGTCTAATTAGCTCTGGCCCTTTGGGTCAGGGCAGAGCAGTGGCAATAGGTGGGAAGAGGGGGAGTCTACCACCCGGTTACGGGTGGCAGGGGGAACGCAGGCCCTCCCACTCCACTGCATTCCAGCCCGGGGCCCTAGCAGCGGTCAAGACCCGCTGCGGTCGGTGGGGATCCTGACCGCAACACACTGACATGGGTTCGGGCTCTTCCGGAGCCAAACCAGGGTCGGCTATCCCCAGGCTACTTCCAACCTCCCCCTCTCTGGGTACCTGGTTCTTGCCGGCATCATCTGGTGGGTCCCAGACCATAGGTTCCTCCGGGTACCGGTCGTGGGGAAGCTCAGGCCACTCCTTGGGGTATCAGGCACACAGCAGGTCAGGCCGACATTCCTCCGGGTACCGGATCTGAGGCAAGTCCAGCCAGCGCTCCTCTGGGTAGTGGGCGCGGGGCAGGTCCGGCCAGCGTTCCTCCGGGTAGTGGGCGCGGGGCAGGTCCGGGCAGCGCTCCTCAGGGTAGTGGGCGCGGGGCAGGTCCGGCCCGGCGGGAGCCCGGGCACCAGCGTCTGTCCTCTCCAGCAGCCTACCTCCAACTGAGCACTGGGGCTGGGCTTTTATACTTCCTGTCCCGCCCCTTGATTTCCAGGGGGCGGGGACAGGCCGTGCTGACTCCGCCCACTGAGGCGCCTGCTCTGGCTCGTCCCCCTCAGGCGCGGCGGGGAGCCAGGGCGCCTCCTTACAGGGGGACAGACTGACGTTCTCTCTCGAGATATCAAATGAAGTCTTGGCAAGATAAGGAAATTAATAACATTCGTTCTCTAGCCCTACATCCATCTAGAGACACAAGTAAGTATATACATGCTTAGTTTAATGCATGTGAGTAGTCTCATTGGCTTACTCATGTGAGCAAAGGGACTGTGTTTTTGTGTCTAATCCTGCCCCATCGAAGTCAATGGCTTCTCTACCATTCATTTCAATGGTGCAGAATGAAGCAGAGAGGCCATTTAGCCTTTAATTTGATCTACTAACTTGTATGAAAACTACAAGCTGCTTTGTCTTCACCTTGAGGTAGCTAATGAGTTAACTTACTTTTTTCCTCAGTGAGGACAAAGCCTAAATGCTTGCAGGACTGCAGCCTCAGGGTATGTCTACACCAGGGGTCTCAAACTCAATGTACCGTAGGGCCAGTGCCAGTCTTCAAATCCTCCCAACAGGCCAGTAAGGTCACTGAAGATGGTGTTCAGAAAAGAAAACGTGTATATATATATACACACACACACAGAGAGAGAGGGAGAGAGAGAATTGCTTAGAAATAATAAAAGTGTCATACAACTTTATACAATTCTTCGCCTGCCAGAGAGTTTTTAGTGTTTGCCAGACACCTGGCAACGCTTCAGTTCTGTCACTTTGTTGATGTTTGGCCTCAGTGACTGAGCAGTTGAAACCTTCAGGATTGCAGCAAGGTATGCATCAGATAGTTGTGTTCTGTATTTTGGCTTGTTTAAATTAATTGTGAAAAAAAGTGATGCTGCCTCAATGGCTGACTCTGCCCAGCAACTAATGATGCTGCCTTCATGGCTGACTATGCCCAGTGACTAGTGACGGTATCTCTGTCGCTCTCACCCAGCCAGTGGGAGCTGTGAAGGGGTGACGCCTGCAGCAGACACTGGGCAGCATGTCTGCATGCGTCTCTTCTGCACGGGGAGGTTCTCGGGCTGCAGATGGGCTGTGTGCATAGGCACCAACTTCCTTTCTTTGTGGTAGGTGCTCGACCCTGGCCACGCCCCTGTACCACCCTTACCCTGCCCCCATTCCACCCCTTCCCCAAAGTCTCCACTCCCTGCCCACCCTCATTCTACCTCCTTCTCTGCCCCGGCCCCACCTCTTCTCTGCCTCCTACCCTGAGCATGCCGCGTCCCCGCTCCTCCCCCTCCCTCCTGGAAAATCTTAAGCGCTGCCAAACAATTGTTTGGCATCAGGAAGCACTGGGAGGGAGGGTGAGGAGCGGGGACGTGGTGCGCGGGGGAAGGGGAGAAGGAGGTGAGGAGGGGGGAGCTTGGTTGCCAGTGGGTGCAGAGCATTCACTAATTTTTCCCAGTGGGTGCTCCAGCCCTGTATTTGATTTAACCAGTGGATTACATCCTGGAGCACCCACAGAGTTGGCGCCTTTGCCTGTGGGCTGGGACATTGAGATCCCTGGTCTACACGCACTGCAAATAAAACCCTGCAGTAAGTCTTGGAGCCCAGGTCAACTGACTTGTGCTTATACTACAGGGCTAAAAGTAGGCATGTAGACCTTTGGGCTTGGGCTGGAGCCCAGGCTCTGAGACCCTGGGAAAGTCAACACTGCATTATCACTCAGGCCTTCAGTTTTCTCTAGTGATGATGGTGTTTTTTGCTTGCTGAGTAAATCAAATACTACCTTATTAAGCAACACAAGGACCACCTCCCCCACACTCTGCTGGAAAAGGTGGGACAATGGATATTTTGGGAAATTGAGTGACCTGTTCAGGAAGTGACTAGAGCATCAATAAAATTAAACATACCAAGTTCTCCAGGCATGTATAATGCAAGAGAAAATATTTGCTTCTAGAAGACAGGATTTAAATTAGAATAATGTGCATATTTGGCAAATTCCCTATTGCGTTTCAAAAGTGAAAATGATCAATCTAGTTTTGTTATCAAAGCAGAGTGAAAATACAAAACTAGATAAGATGAGCATATGACAAGAAGAAAATAAGTTTAAAAAACATGGTAGTTTTAAGAAACATAGGTAAACAAGAATGTGTATTTGTATGCACAGACAGGAAGTCCTTAGTGATCTTGGGTGCCTTAAATTCTGGCTGTCCAAATTGAGGCATTTTAAAGGGCCCTGACTTTCACAGGGTGGGTGCTCAGCACTTGCTGAGAATCAGACCCCATTAAAGTGTCTCAATTTGGACAAAAGCAGTCATTTTTGAAAGGCTAGACCATAATATTTTATCTGGACAGACTTTCCTTGCTGTTAAGATTGTGGTCTTTGATAGCTCCTGCTCTCAGTTAATGAGTGAAATGTTGACTGTCTCTACTGAGTCTGCTCTACTGACCTAAAAATGTTCTGCACAGTCTTGAAAATGTGAACAATCCTTACTTCCAAAACATTTCAATTATTGCACTAGCCTCATGCATGTTTGTACAGGCAAAGGAGACATTGTTTCAGTAAAAAAAAAAAAAAAAAAAAAAAAAAAAAAAAAAAAAAAAAAAAAGTGCAGCCAGTCACCAAGAGTACTACATTAAGGGAAAAAGAAGCAGTTCAGGGAAAGATTGCTTTTAGCAATAACGATGTAATCCACTGATTGAGTATATCAGTGGCATAGCACTAAGTCAAAGTCTTACTTTTAAAGAGATTGAAACTGCAAATCTGTCTAGACAAGCAATTTAGAGCATAGTAAAAAAAAATCTAAACCATTGAATCCCAATGTTGTAAACACTATTATCAAGCCTGGTAATACTGACAGGACCCTACTGTTCTCGAGGACCACCCACAACAGAAAGAATTGGATGTGGCAGCTTGCCCAAAATATTTATTTGAGATATATTGCTATGTGGCAACAGCCTAAAGGAGCTGTAGGAATGAGGAGCACTTACTGAGTGAGCAGTCGATGGGGTTGGCCTTGACAATGGCTGCAGTACATATTTCAGAAAGTGTTACAGTCCTCCTAAAAGAGCAACATGGCAAACACACTCTCTCAGGCTATTCTGACACATTAGGTCATCTTCCCATCCCAGCAGAAGGACAAGGTTAACATACTGATGGAGAAAATGCAGGCAAGGGTCAGTTATGCAAATCTTACTGTGAGGAACATCTTTTGTTATAAACACCCTTGCATGTTCTAGTCTTAGGCTTTAAATTCTTGCATCACATACCCTTACACTTTTGGGGTGCTGGGAGGGAGGGCAGGCTAAGAATTCAATATCATGTTCAGGAGTTTCCAAAAATGCAAATGTCAGTGGCAGCTGATGGAGCAGAAATGAGAAACTGGACTGCAGCATGATGTGTTCATCAATACCCTTCTCCCTTCTCTATGGGGTGTGGAGGGACAATGAGATCTGTCTAAGACCAGTTTTCAATCTTGGATGCCTAAAGATATGTACCTAATTCTGCATTTAGAAACCTACATTCTCATTTTATAAATATAGAGGCAGTTTAGGATCAAGTTTTTGGCCTGCTTGCACAGTGGCACAAGGGATTAAGGGGGCTGCAAGGCATCCTTCTGCCCCTCCCCCCCTGCCCACATGCACTGCATGGCCAGAGACAACTGGAGGCTTGTGGGGGCTTTAGGATTTAGGGATTGTATTAATAAATAAAGGAAGCACTGAGTTTGGAACAAAAACTCATTTATCACACTTTAGCAAAATGGAGATTTAGTTATGGTACCAAACTGCTCATTACAGTGATAGCCAACAGCTTGTGTGTTTATACATAGTTTAAACTCTAGTCTCACAAATGAAAAAAACTGTCAAGGCCCTTGCACTAGCTACTCACGTCCTAGGGCGCAGAAGAGAAAGCAGGTTCTGCAGAACTGGTACATTCCATCCCTTCCTTCGCAGGGTGGGGAGCAGGAGAAAAGATGGAACCTGGATTTAAACATCCATGTGCCCAGCAGCGTAGCTGTGCCAATGTGCTGAGGAGCATCTGGTGTACTGGATATAGCCCCAATGTAGTTTACTCCTTCTCCAGAGCAGGAGGCAGATGGTTATTTGCCACAAACCTGTTGATTTCATCCACATTAAAATGAGGCAATTATCTAAGACGATAATATGAAAACTGTTTCAGTGCAAGCAGATACTCTAGTGTAAGGCTCTCTCCTTGAAGAAGACACTTCTGATGCAAAACATCTTTGCTACATTGCCAGCACTCAGAGTTTTATTGGCCATTCATTGCAAACCAAATAAACTAATATCAGAGTACCTTTCACTGCCAATAAGCAGATGGATGCTACAGGAGATGTTATATAAAGTAAGTTGTAGCAATGGCTAATGGTAAGAGGATATTAATGCAGTAATAGTTAGCAAGGAAAGGGAGAAGTCAAAAGGAAGAATTATGTTGGAACAGAATAAATACTTGAGGTAGAGAGAGAGAGACTCTGCTGTCTTAGGGGCCTGGAAGTGAGGAGGCCTGGGCTATATTTAACTCTAGCAATGATTGATGGTCTTACCTTTGGTGCGTCCCTTCATCCTCTTTGGACCTGGGTTTCCCCAGTTTCTCTATATTACATCTACCTCATAGGTAAGCGATAACCCCTTCTTCTCCCCAGTTGGGAGGCTTTTATTAATGTGTGTCAAGAATTGTGATCCTTGTATAAAAGGTGCTATGTCATTATGAAGTCATATTATTATTATTGCTATTTGATTAAGGGTACATCTACAGCACAAAATTATTTCAAAATTATTCTATTCGAATTTTCCGAAGCAATTTTATACATTAGGTCTTGTGTGTCCCCACTGAAGTGCATGAATTCGGTGGAATGCATCCACAGTACCCAGGCTAGCATCAAATGCCAGAGTGGTGCACTGTGGATAGCTATCCCACAGTTCCTGCAGTCCCCGCCACCCACTGGAATTCTGGGTTCAGCTCCCAGTGCATAATGGGGCAAAAACCTTCTCGCTGGTGTTTCTGAGTGTGTGCAGTCAGTTGCTCCTCCCTCTGTGAAAGCTACGGCAGACAATCGTTTCGCACCTTTTTGGCATGCAGACGCCATACTGCTTTCAGCAGATGGTGCAGTATGGTGCACCACTTCTCCCCTGGTACTATGAATCCACCTCACATTTCCTCTCATCTTTCTATGTAATTTCTGTAAGTATCTACTCTTTCTCATCGACCGCTTCCACTGCCAGCTCTGCTCAGCCATCGTGAACCAAGCAGCACAGCTTCTACCACCAACTCTGCTCTCCCACTCTTGCTGCACTACCGATCTTCTCCATGTTGTCTGTCCTGGGATCCCGCCTCTGTGAAAGCTACAGAAGACAACCATTTCCTGCCTTTTTTCAGCTAGTGTGAACCAAACAGCACCTCTTCCACTGCCACTCTGCTCTACTACATTTCACGCCCTTTTTCCAGAATTACCCATGCAGGCACCAGCGCGGCAAGCATGGAGCTTGCTCAGATCTCAGCTGCAGTTTTGACCATTGTAAATACCTCACACATTATCCAACAGTATCTGCAGTACCTGCAAAACCGGGCGAGGAAGTGACGACAGTGCCATTACTATACTGATGGACGCAGATGTTCCTAGAAGCACAGCATGTGGCGATTGGGAGATCATGGTGGCATTGGGCCAGGTTCATGCCGTGGAATGCCAATTCTGGGCCTGGGAAACAAGCACAGACTGGTGGGACCGCGTAGTGTTGCAGGTATGGGATGATTCCCAGTGGCTGCGAAACTTTCATATGCGTAGGGCCACTTTTATGGAACTTTGTGACTTGGTATCCCCTGCCCTGAAGTGCAAAGACACCAAAATGAGAGCAGCCCTCACAGCTGAGACGTGAGTGGCCATAGTACTGTGGAAGTTTGCAACGCTGGACAACTACTGGTCAGTCAAGAATCAGTTTGGAGTGGGCAAATCTACTGTGGGGGCTGCTGTGCTGCAAGTAGCCAAGGCAATCTTTGACAAGCTGCTATCAAGGGTAGTGACTTTGGGAAAAGTGCAGACCATTGCGGATGGCTTTAATGCACTGGGGTTCCCTGACTGCAGCAGGGAAACAGACGGAACGCATTTACCTATCTTGGCCCCAGCACACCAGGGCGACCAGTACATAAACCTCAAGGAGTACTTTTCCATGGTGCTGCAAGCACTGGTGGATCACAAGGAACATTTCACGGACATCAACGTGGGATGGCCAGGAAAGGTGCATGACGCTCACATCTTCAGGAACTCTGGTCTGTTTGAACAGCTGCAGGAAGGGACCTACTTCCCAGACCAGAAAATTACTGTTGGGGATGTTGAAATGCCTATAGTTATCCTCGGGGACCCAGCCTACCCGTGAATGCCCTGGCTCATGAAGCCATACACAGGCACCCTGGACAGTAGTAAGGATCAGTTCAACTATAGGCTAAGCAAGTGCAGAATGGTGGTAGAATGTGCTTTTGGACGTTTGAAAGTGCACTGGAACAGTTTACTAACTCAGTGAGAACTCAGCACAACCAATATTCCAATTGTTATTGCTGCTTGTTGTGTGCTCCACAATCTCTGTGAGAGTAAGGGGGAGACATTTATGGTGGGGTGGGAGGTTGAGGCAACTCGCCTGGCAGCCAATTTTGCATAGCCAGACAACAGGTGATTAGAAGAGTGCAGCAAGGTGTGCTGCGCATCAGAGAAGCTTTGAAAGCCAGTTTCATGACTGGCCAGGGTACGGTGTGACAAAGTTGTGTTTGTTTCTCTTGAAGTTACCAGCCCCCCCCCGAAGGAAATAAAGTCACAGTTGTTTCAAAACCGTTCTTTATTATTTTTTGCCCAACACATTGAGAGAAATCTGAAGGTAGAGTGGGGGAGGGTATTGGGTTAGGGGGCTGGAGGAGGAGGGAAGGACAAGTCCAAAAACCGAATCAAAAATTTCAGAAATGCCAACTTTCTGCTGCTTGTGCGATCCTCTGGAGTTGAATGTGTGGGTCCCCGTAGCCTCCCCCATGTTCCTTGGTGTCTGGGTGAGGAGGCTATGGAACTTGGAGGAGGGAGGGCGGTTATACAGGGGCTGCAGCAGCAGTCTGTGGTTTGCTGCCTTGCCCGCATTAGATCCACCATACTGTGGAGCATGTAAGTTTGCTCCCCCATGAGCTTGACCATAGCATCCTGGTGCTCTCATTGCACGTGTCCCTTCTCTCTTTGTGTTCATTTAACGCTTTACAGGACTCCGCAATTGTTTGCCTCCATGCATTCAGCTGGGCCCTATCAGTGCGGGAGGACTGCATGAGCTCAGCAAACATGTCGTCCCGCTTTCGTTTTTTCTGCCTTCTAATCTGGATCAGCCTCTGGGACGGAGTAGATAGGGGCCGCGTTGAAACATTTGCATCTATGAGAGGAGAAAAGGGGTGGGTAGAATTTTAAGAGATACATTTTAGAGAACAAAGAGGACACTCTTTCTCAGTCAAACAGGCAATTCATAGTACACAGCACATGTTTTTTCTGTATAAGGTCGCATTTTGCCTCATACTGAAGTGCCTGCCACTTTGGTGTGAGTAAGCCATCACACGTGGCTGGGCACACAGAGTTCTGCTTCTTCCACTTTCATTTCAATGCTATCAAACTGCCAGGCCCCCTTTCCCATAGCAAGCAATGCCTGGTGGGTTTTCCATATAAAAGGAGGGCCTGTGGGCAGTCTGGGATGATTGCTTCACACCCCCCCCCCCCCCGCCCACTGCCCACACTGCGTGGCTCCGATGAGGCTCTGAGCAGGGATGAGCCCTTTAAACTAAACGCGAATAGCCCAGCATGGCTGGGTTCCCCCCCACCCCACCCCAGACTGCGTGGCTCCAATCAGGCTTTCACTCACCAGAAGTGCCTTCTCCAGGGTCATGGTCCATCTTGGGAGTAGGGGGAGGCTATTGGCACCAGCATTAAGAATAGTTCCTGGCTGGGGGAAAAACAGATTCCCCACTTGCCACCTGTGCACTGTCCTCCTCCGCTTCATCCTCCAATAACTCATCCTCCTCGCTCTGTGCCACTCCCCCCTTGCAGGTGTCCATGGACAGTGATGGGGTAGTGGTGCTGTCACCCTCCATAATTGCATGCAGCTCACAGTAGAAGCAGCATATATGGGGCTGTGACCCAGAGCACCCGTTCGTCTCTCTGGCTTTTTAGTACACTTGCCTGAGTTCCTTGATTTTTGTATGGCACTGCTCTGTGTCCCTGGAGTACCCTCTTTCCATCATGGCCCTGGAGACTTTAGCGTATGTATTTGCTTTTCTTTTTTTGGAACGTAGTTCTGCCATAACAGATTCGTTTCCTCAACATGTGATGAGATCCAGTACCTCCTGTTTGGATCATGCTGGAGCTCGTCTGCAAATCCGGGACTGCGTGGTCTCTTGTGATGGTGGACTCTGCCTGGCCGCCTGTCATGGTGGACTGTGCTGATGATGACCAAACAGGAAATGAAATTCAAAAGTTCTCGGAGCTTTTACTGTCTACCTGGCTAGTGCATCAGAATTGAGAGTGTTGTCCAGAGTGGTCACAAGGGAGCATACTGGGATAGCTCCTGGCGGCCAATAACGTCAAATTGCGTCCACAGTACCTGTAACCCGGATCTGCATTCTCGATTTTAGTGCTACTCCACTTGCTGAGGTGGAGTACAGAAATTGGATTAAAGAGCCCATTAAATTAAAAAAAATGGTTTGGTTGCATGGATGGAATCAGTTTTATTTTGAATTAACTCGGCTAATTCCAAAATAACCACGTACTGTAGACCAGGCCTTAGATTGCAGTAGCACCAGGAGCGGCGCCAGGGTTTCTGATGCCCTAGGCAGAATTCGGAGGGGGCGGCATTTTGTGCGCTCCCCACGGGGTGCACGGAAGCTTCCGGTTCCGCTCCCGTCATGCCACCAAAGAAGGATCCTCCACCGAAATGCCACAGGCAACAGCGGCAGTCATTGAGCTGCTCAATTGCCTGCTGCTGTTTTCCGCGGCACGTCGGCGGAGGGTCCTTCTTTGGCGGCACGACGGGAGCAGAACCGGAAGCTCCCGCACACCCCGTGGGGAGCGCACAAAATGCCATCCCCTGAATCCTGGCACCCTAGGCGACTGCCTAGGGTTGCCTAATGGAAGCGCTGGCCCTGAGTAGTACCCCAAAGGCGTGGCACTTTCTAAACAGAAAAGCATACCTGAAGAATGCACAGTCTAAAAAAATAGTACCTACCAATATTCTAACTTGCTTCCATTCAAGTTAGCAGGCCCTACTGAGAGACCCAACAGTGCTACAGGAATTAGTATCAAAACCATTGGCAACTATTTCTGAGGGTATGGCTACACTTGAAACTTCAAAGCGCTGCCGTGGTGCGAGTGTGGTCGCAGCGCCAGTGCTGGGAGAGAGCTCTCCCAGCGCTGCACGTACTCCACATCCTCTACGGGTGTAGCTTGCAGCGCTGGGAGCTGCGCTCCTAGCGCTGCGGCACTGTTTACACTGAGGCTTTACAGCACTGTATCTTGCAGCACTCAGGGGTGTTTTTTTTCACACCCCTGAGCGTGAAAGTTGCAGAGCTGTAAAGCGCCAGTGTAGCCATGGCCTAAGACCTCAGAACAAGTGAGGTCCTAAAGAGCAAACTATGTTATCTGTATTTAGAAAGGAACTAGAGCCTGATCCAAAGCCCGCTGAAGTCAGTGGAAAGACTTCCATTGACTGCAGTGTGCTTAGCACTGGTCCCATAGTGACCAAGGGACTACATGTAGAAGAAGGTACTACTCAAGGGGAATATAGCTGGCAGAATCTGACCCTTGATTTCCATTTATGACAGATTGCAAAGCCTATTCAGTGGTTCTCAGTGTTAACAGTGTATTTGAGATGGTTCCACATAACTTGCTCAGAGGGAGCCAGGTAAAGGTAGATTCAATGGAACTGCTCTATGATTCAGACCTGTAAAGGTGGTCAAAAGGCAACTGCTTAAAGACAAACAAAACAATGCCTCAGTTTCAAGAGAAAGTCAGGGCCACTGGACCATTTCTCTCACACACAGTTTGGATATTATCCCTGCCACCATCTGTTGACCTACAAATAGCTACAATAATTAAATTTCCTGGATCGGGGGTTCTCAACCTTTCTTTTTGACCCTCCCGCCATGCTATAAAAACTCCATGGTTCAGCTGAGCCACAATAATTGTTTTTCTGCATATAAAAGCCAGGGCCGGCATTACGGGAAAGCAACAATTGAGAATCATGTTTAGGAGATTGTATAAATATGTCCATTGTGTTTAGACTCTTGAGTAGCTCCTACACTGCAAATAAAGAGTTTTCTTCTGTTTGATCGTGGGATTATTTCTCAGGTGCCAAAGCACAGTAATTTCAATGAGACCGAAGTTTTATGTTCAGGAAGACAGGATTTTCTTATTTTAGCATGTTTATTATTTACATGCTGCATAGGCAGCTATGTAGGTTAACTCTCTCCCCTAAAAGAAAAAGTTATTCTATTCGTTTCAAAGAACATGTCAGACTTACTCTTACAGCTATCCCAATGAAGGAAAAGCAGTATAGATACTGTTTTATCTTAAAGTGCTGTTAGGGATGTTACAGCAGCATTAGTGTGCTTAGATATACTGCAGCCAAGGCTGTTGTAAGAACCTGAAACTACAGTCGTATAGTCTTGTAGAATAGGCACAGGATTAGCAGTCATGAACTGAGTTCTGCTCTAAGGCCTTAGGCTAATAACCTAAACTCTGTAAAATAGGGATAATACTTACCTACTTGGATGGATGCATTGCTTAATAGCTACATAGTGCTTTGAAGGTGTCAGCTACTATTTAAAGGTAAGTATGTTATAGTGTGTCCAGTAAGACCATTGCCTGAACTAAAGTGAATGTTAGGTTCCTATTTTTGAAAATCTTGGCTCCTTTTTTTTTTTCATTTGTGGTTTATTAGTTAAACATTTGCCCAGTGGAATGGACGCTGCAGACATATAATGTTTTAAGGTTTCCTTTGCCTGACATTATGAATATAGGTAGATACACACCATTCATTCTATACCAGTATGCCTAAATTGGCATGCAGTTACTACAAGTGGTGTACAAATGGAAGTTTGCATGCACAATCACAGTAAATCCATATAATTCTGTATATATTTTCCATATAGACATTGGGCCTCTGAGAATTTTACCCTAGGAGTGCAAATATCAGCTTCTAATGGCAAGGTTTTTAATATTTATCCCTATTAGCTTTAAAACCCAGGGGGGAAACCATGCTTCAATAAACAACAACTGTGTATAATTCCTTTAACAGATATTTTTATATTTCTCCAAACATTACCAGAAGAGGGCACTATTGCTTCATTCTAACAAATTCCACATGCCACCACCAGCCATCCCTTCCAGTATGCCATGCTAACTTTTGTAACTTCATCTAGCTTATCTTTCTGAGACAAAATACAGTATCCAATAGTAGATAAAGTCAAATCTTTACTTCAGTGAGTGTCTTGCTTGTATAAGGATAGAGTAGAGACATGGGGATTTGAAATCCAGATTCTAGGTCTCACCCTGTGCAGAACTCAGACATCAGCACTTTCTGGTACTTTTCAACTCAATGCTACAGCAGAGCATTAAGTCCTAGCATTAATATACCTATCAATAGAATTTAGTCCACCCTAATTTACTCAGAATGAGCCAACTGAGCATGCTCAGACAGAAAGACCACTGAGAGCAACACAATATTGAGGAACGACCAACACTGCAGGAACTCCATCTGTAGAGAAACACATGGTTCTGGTTTATGTCTGTTCTGCTAGCAGGATCTGGGTTAACCCCCTTGTCAGACTTGCTCCTATCTGTGGACTACCATGGCTGACTATGCACTTATCTTTCACTATACTTCACACAAGCTGAAGTACTTAAAGATCTGGGAAAACAAACAAAGGTGTAAATGGCATTAGATAAATACTGTATCTCTGCCTTTGAACAACATGAAGGAACGCTAAAGACCTGGGTGGTGATCAAATACAGTTATGTTGCCCCTTCTACTGTAGATGTTTTATTATTTACAGTATGTAGTGCTGCTTAAATCCATCTTTTTTCTGGCTATGGTTAAGGCAGAGGCTGCTTTGATGTGTGGCTAGTAACATATCATGTGAATGCTTAGCTGAATGTTCACCACCCTGATATAGTCTAGTCAAAGGCTGATATGTTCTCATATGCAACTCCTTTCTCTATATTATGAATGCATTACTAGTGACTTCCATAGTTAAGGTTAATTAAACTTTGTGGGATTTCCTTCTCACTTTAAAGACATATGAGCAGAGTGGTGTTCCCTGTGGTGAACGTGGCCAGGTGCATGGCAGTGTAGGTGAGGGGCCAGCTGCTGATTGACAGGAGCATCCAGAAGACAGTGCCCAAGCAGCCCATCAGTTGTGGAGCACTATGACAGCTCAGCTAGGCAAGGATAAGGAGGCAGGATGTCAAAGGCTTGGGAGCATGGCTTCATGCTGCCCTCTCACCCTGCCTCACACCAGCATAGCTTTGAAGGCATGGACAGACCTCAGGGCTCATTTTAAAAATGCCTGGTCCTAAATATTCATAATTAAAACTACTGGGATGGCCATCTACGAATGAGACTAGAGTTCTGAGTTTCCGTGAGATCTATAAAACAGGCAAAGTTTGAAGCTTATCACTTAAGCCAATTCTGACTCATTTAATGGCAAGGTTTCTATTCTGAACATATAAGGGCTGATTCCCCAGTATGCTGGTGCAAAGAAGCCCTGAGGTCAGCTTCACCAGACACAGGAGCATTCCTCCAGTGTAAGGACACAGTAGATATTGGGATTGTGTGACCCTAGAAACATCCCAGTATAAGCAGGCAAGGGGCTCACTGCTACCTGGGAGTAAGTTTCATCTGGCCTGACCAGTTCACTGTACCCCAACTTATTGATGTTCCATATGTAAAAGGTGAGGTAAGATATTATTGGAAAACTAGTAACTCACTGATCATGTATAATTATGCATGATCATGCATAGACTGTGTACAAGAAAGAAAAAAAAAGTGGTGCTAAAAATGTGTTTGACAAGCAATGCATAAGCCCAGTATGCCCTAGCCAAAAGGGCCATGTACTGGGTTTGTTTATCCAGCCTGGTTGTCAGGCAGAAACAATGAAGGTCTATTTACTTATAAAGTAAACAAAGCCATCAAGTAGAGAGGAAGACAGAATGGTGTCCTCACCTCAGCAAGAGAAACGTTATCTGGACTATAAAGGCAGCAGGTCTGAACCTCAAGTAATTGATTCAACTGATTGTATACGATATTACTGTATTAGAAACGTTTATCAAGTGAGGTCTTTTCTGAAAGTTAATGGCACACTGCTGATTAATATCATTGTGAATGTTTTTATTAACACTATATGAGGAAATATGAATACTTAATGATATAATGCTTTAAAGGCTGTGACCAAATGCAGGGAGAAATGGGTCCCCCCCAAACAAGAGGAAATGCAGCTACCTATGTGTCTCCAATGAAATTAAGTCAAGTGTGACCAAAAAATAAACAATGGAAACTCAATTTACATACAAATCAGGAGGGGGATTGGAAGGAAGAAAAGTATGAGGTCATCCTCAGAAAGTTTGTGAAGATATAAGGAGAAAGGCGAAGCCATCTTGTTATCCATCACTGGGCAGACAAAAGGTCAGAGAGGTGAAAGTGGGCTGCTATGGTGTACTGGTAAGAAGTAGCCCATATACAACCGACGTTAAAGCGCTTTAACGTCGCTGCCCCTTGCCCTTCCTCATCATGGGGCTTTTTTGCCTTTTTTCCTTCACGTTCAAATAACTTAAGTGGTTCAAGCTTGCTCTGAAGAGACCACTCTAGGGATGACAGTGTAGTTCAGATCATACATAGTTCATCCTTGGTCTTGTGGCTTTGCCAAACAGATTTCCACTTAGTGCCAGTTGCAACACTGGCATGTGTGATGTAGACAATGGTCTACTACTTACCCATTCTAGAAAGACCACCAAACGGTAATGGTCAATACTGACCTGGGCTGTATTTGAAGTAAAGATCTGTAATTGTAAGATTTCTGAACCATCCATTCTCCCTCCATTAGCATTGTCAGTGTGTGACCTCACAATGCATGTCTATTACGTAACATGAATGGCTAGAACTTATCAGTTCTAAAGACAATGGCATTTTTAACTTCTCCACCCACAAAAGCAGAATACAGAGCACAATGGTTATGTATTATTAACATTAGAGCTGGTTGAAAGTGGTAAGTATTTTCTGCTAAAGATTTCAAGAAAAGAAATTAAAGTATTCTCCTTCCCCCAGATTTTTACAAAAATGTTTCAGCTTTTGGTTTTCATGTTCTATAAACCTTTAAAAAGTTTTGTATTTTGAAAACTTGTTTAATTAAAAACAAAAATTTGAAAAGAGTTTGCATGAAGATTTTTTACTTTAAAAAAAAAGACCATTTTTCATCCAAGATGTTGTTTTGAATGAAAAATTATAACCAACCTTGTTCAAGATGGTTTAATGAACAGTCTGGATAGTCTGTGGCAAATCAAAGTCAGGGCTAAGCTTAGGATCATGATAGCCATCGTGCATCCTATCTGGGAGTGCGTCTGTGCCACCTTTTCCTGTGTTCAAACAGGAACGACTCCCACCAGAAAAACCCAGTCCTCTGAAGTGACAGACTGTCACACAGAATGTGCTGAATGGAGATTGCAAGGGCAGGGATTCCTCTTGAACTCTCCATCTCCTGACTTGTAATGGTTTATGCTAAACCCTTCTCACTATGAAATGTACCTTTTCATGTGATTCCAGTGCTGGTGCCATTTTCATCTATGATTAGAACACATCCACAGGTTTTAATTAAAAACTGTCATTTTTTGGTAAGGAAGTTATTCAGACTCTGGTGATTGAAACATAAAAACCTTCAGAAGTTATCACTGTTAATCACTTGCAGCCAAATCCAATATGTGATCTGTTCTGAAGGGGTAAGCAAGGCATTCCACTTAATTTCCAAAGGAAGTGACAAAAGTTTTGAAAGGGACGTTTAATGACATTCTGTACAAAGAAATATCAGAAACCAAGGACTGCTGCTCTAAGTGTTCACAGAGCAGCCTCTAACTATCATCATATGTTGATTATATACATACAGGCTTTAGAAGACAGTTTTCTTCCAAAAAGCCCACCCACTTCATAAATCAATACATAGATCAATAATGTGACAAAATGTCTCTGCTGCTGCTGCACAGTAGATGCCAATTCTGCTTCATGTTCCATTTGGCAGATCCAAATGAATGGCACTGTGTGGGTGGCCTGTCTGATAACACCTTGATTTCCAGAGCTGCCTGCCTTACTAAACCATGTCACCCATCCCATCTGGATCACAGAAACCAAAGTGTACTGATGAAATCACAGAGGATGTCAGTAAGAGTTGAATAATATTCTTTTAATACTGAATAACCATGTAGACCTGGCAGGACTTACAACATATCCATATGGCAAGCACATGATCAACATATTGTACTCTGAATCAATTGCTTTAGTTTGTTTTCAGCACAATTTCAGTCTGAGCAAATCCACTGCCAGTAAGTGATTTATGACGGTTTGTTGGAAGAAAGATATCACAGTAGAAAGAAGAGCTGTAATCAAGTCAATATTAAATAGAGGCTGTGCTTTTACATAAACAGTTTATAATTAAAAGAGGGCATTTGCATGACAAAACTGAAAATGCATAATGAATTCAAGTGCCTGTAGGACAGTTTGTTAGAGCTGGTTGAAAAAATTAGCAGCGATTCTCTTTTGGACAGGGACACATTTTCAGTGACAATTTTTTTTGTCAGAAAAGTGTCCCTTTTTTCAAGCTAGCCCATATCTTTTACACTGCTCACAACAGAGTTAGGAGCTTTACAATAAAAATGAAATAATGTTCATACCCTGGAGTGGTTACATTCTGCCATGGTAGATAAATTGCACATGCACACATCAGGAGAGCTGTGCTAAGACTCTGATCATTCGCTACCAAAACCATTAGCTGCCTCTTGAGAAACTGGTCTCTCCCATAACGGAGCAGACCCCTTATCCTCTCTCTGGAGCAGTCATTAGACTACATCACACACCCCACCCCCCAAAATGTTTTTGATTATACAGAGCTATTGCCTGGTTATATAAAATTGGACCCCAGCACAGCTAGATGCTGAGGTTTACCCATCCTACTTTTTCACTTTGGTATTGTGAGGCTTAACAGCCCCACCTCTTTTACCACCACTCACCAGAAAACCTGCCAGTGGGAAATTAAAAAAGCAGGTCATAAGACATCCTGTCTTCTACATAATGACCTTTGGGGAGGTTTGGGAGGGGAGACTGTTGAGGCATCCTCAGACACAATACACACAAGCAGTTAAGTTGGTTAAAGAAAAATATGTACTTATGTTTTATGCTTCTCTCTCTCCATTTCCATCAGATTAATTACACACTAATGCATCAGTCCCATGACTCCCCTCTCTCCTCCCACCAACTCTTCACTAGGACGGCCATGAGTACAGAAAGCTAGAAATGATTGACCTGGTATCTGAATAGGCACCTTCATTGGCTTCTGCTTTCTCTCCATAAAAATAGCAGTGGGATTAGGGGAGACAATAGGGAAACTGTACAGTATGGACTCAAGTTCTTTAGGCTGCTACCGCAGGTCAGTCTGGGGGATTCTTGGCTTTCCTCTCTCAGGTATAGCCCTGAGTCAGCAGTCAGTGCTGACTCCTCTGTCTAGGGAAGAACATTCCGGGGGTTGCAGCAAATTACCTAATTGAGGCTTAAGATGGTTTAAGGAGGCTAAGGGCTTGGCTACACTTGAAACTCCAAAGCGCTGCCGTGGGAGTGCTGCCGCGGCAGCGCTTTGAAGCTTGAGTGTAGTCGCGGCGCCAGTGCTGAGAGAGAGCTCTCCCAGCGCTGCAGGTACTCCACCTCCCTGTGGGGATTAGCTTGCAGCGCTGGGAGCCGTGCTCCCAGCGCTGGGGCACTGTTTACACTGGTGTTTTGCAGCTGTAACTTGCTGCGCTCAGAGGGGTGTTTTTTCACACCCCTGAGCGAGAAAGTTGTAGCACTGTAAAGCACCAGTGTAGCCAAGGCCTAAATCTTGTTTAGTTCAATTTGTACATTCTTTGCTTCATTTAAGAGTGCAGGGACACAAACTGCTGAATCTAGGCTAATCTAGACAAGGCCTCTTCCTATTTCAGAGTCCTCTAAATACCTCTGAAGCCATCACTTCCAGCACAAAATGGTCCCTCCATCCCCAGTCAAGCAATCCCAATAGGGCTCTCCATTCCCAGCCTGGCTACAGTGATTTTTAGCATGGTTCAGTCATCCAGCATGGACCCAGCCACAAAGACTGGCTAAACAGTGTCAGTCATGTCCACTTCAAGACATACTTGCCTTACAAATAAGAGAAAGGCCTTTAGAAGCTCCGTCTATCTGCATCTTAGCTAGTGGTCTGCCTCTCCAGAGGAAGGCCCATTTCAGCTACCTGCATGGGAGATTAGGCTAGGGTTAACTTGGAAGAGAGCAAATGTGTGCCTATGTTTTACCTGGAATGAAACAGTCTCATAAAAGCATTTTTAAAGAGGGCCTCAGGCACACGTACCTAAGGAGTGAGCTAAGGATTAGAGATGCAGTCCAGATAAGCTCTCAAAAGTCTAGATCTGAGCCAAAGCTTTCTACGTGCTACAAACCTCATCATGGGTCCATAAAACCCCGGATAACATTCACAACACCTGCACTAAGCCCTTGCAACCAGTATGTTGATAAAGCATAGGATGCTGGGAATCGAAATTCACCTCCCCAACCCAGATCCAGGCTGTGGAGTTCCAGCTCATTCCTTTGGAGCCACTACTGACAACTACGGGCTGGAGAAGTGGTTACTGCCCCTTCATACATTTGCACACTGTGCAAGGGCCACTAGAGCTATGTAAACATGGAGCCCATAGCCCATCTCCTGGCTATGGAGGAAGGCCATTCTCCATGCTGGTACAGAGGCCCACTCTGCCATGAGCACATACCTGTGTGCAACTGCTTCACCTATGACTCTTTCCTTCCCTACAGCCCCAATATGGTGCCTAAGTAGAGGGTATAGAGGGTCTTGTTCTGGCTCTGCGTGCACCTAAGTGAATTTCACCCACTCTCAAAACAGATTCTCTTGTGGTACAGCACTCTATCCCTTCTACTTCAGGGTTGAACCTGGATGTGCAGACGCATGTAGACATGACACATTGAAGGGCACAGAATCATAGACTATCAGAGTTGGAAGGGAGCTCAGGAGGTCATCTAGTTCAACCCCCTGCTCACAGAAGGACCAATCCCCAGACAGATTTTTGCCCCAGATCCCTAAAGGGCCCCCCTCAAGGATTGGGCTCACAACCCTGGGTTTAGCAGGCCAATGCTCAAACTACTGAGCATTCCTCCCCCCCCCCAAGAAACATATCAGACTCACTGTCCTCCCGCTAGCTACAAACAGAACAAGCAACTGTGACTGAACCAACTGTGTTAGTGAAAGAGTAATTCAGCCTCCATGCCCCTTCAGACACTGCTATCTGCTGAGGTTGCTAATTGTGGTAGTGTATTGTGATGCTCAATTATAGGCTCAATGATTTATTGGAACACTGCAAGGACCAATTCCAGCATGCATAGGAAGTATTCAACTTCCTGCTAAAACCCCAGATCAGACAACATATAAGATACCACTAAGGGCTTCTCTACATGAACATTTTAGCTTACAGCAAGCTGGGGGTGAATCTACCTCATACTGGTGTGGAAGTGGAGAAAGAGATGAAGGGAATTTGAACATAGAGATCTTAGCTGGTCTCTAGGAATAGAGCAAGAGTCAGGCTAACAAAGTCAGGCTGACACTGACTCTAATAATGTGAGACTTGAAGGCAGGGCCTAGGTGGGTAGAAAGTGAGAAAGCAAATGGGAACAGACAGTAAGAGATACTGTTTTGACCTTGTTTTAGATAAGAATGGAATGTAGACTGTGGCAGAAATTAATGAAAAAAAGTGAGATATCAGGAAGAAAGATGTATGACAAAATGAAGCTGTTGCTCATTATTATATGTAACAAAAAGATATATAAGCTTGCTCTAATTGTTTATGTATCAGAGACCTGCCTGGACAGGGTGAATCCCTGCCGGTGTGCTCTCTCTCCTCTTCACAATTGCTTGAGAGGAAAGACTGTCTCTGACTTGCTGCACCCAACCCAAGCATGAAAGCCTGTTTTCTTCCTCACTAGCCTACCAGGGACTAACTGTCTGTGTGGACTCTGCTGACGAGCATTAACAATTTAATTTGCTTAGAGCTAGTCCTCATTGCTTTGAACTAGTTCTTTCAAACTAACGAACAGTTAATTCATGGCAAGCTAGTGAAGGGCAGATTCATACCTCAGCTGGCCATGCATTAAATGTTCATGTAGACAAGCCCTAAGATAAAGGCACAGCATCATATAGTGGTGCAGGTGTCATCTGCACTATTGATTACATATTTTGTGATGTAGAGACATATCCACCAGACAGCTGATCTGTCTAATTTGAGACAGCTAAGTCATTTAATGTATTGAACAGTCATCTTCTGGTAATGATGGTTGGTTACTACATGTGGCAGACCTGCATTCACAGGAATGAGCCAAAGATAGTCTTATGCCACCTTTCTTTCTTCAGTTCTGGCATAAGTTAGAGCAGTCCCCTGGCTGTGTTACTCTTTCCTCTTCTGAAAGTACACACACGTGTTGTTGGAGGAATAAATCTCTTAGCATTCACAGGAATAAAGGTGTGAATACGTATTGTCCTCCCCACTTCCCCCTCCCTTACTCCATCCACACACATTCAGGATACAATATCCAGAATAAAAGTGAATACTCTGAGGCAGTTTTCTGATGGTGTCAAGTTATGTACAATGTCTTTCGGTATTTATTACTAAACATACACAAAATAATTCTGTACATATTTTGCATATTCATAAATGACTTTCATCTTCTTTAAGGAAATAAAATAGTTCCATGCACCTGGTCACAATTACAGTGCAGTTCATACTCCATTTGCCTTCCTCCTATCATTTTCTTTAAAAATGCAGTGTTGTAAACTTCTAAACATTGGAAACCAATATCTAAACAAGCAAGTCCCCCGCCCCCACCCAGAAAATAAAGACTTAGCTGGAGAAAACTATAAACTCACTTAACACATCCCACAAACAGCTGTCACTTATTAAAGAATGCTTTAGACTGCTAAGCTATGGGACTCAACTTTTTTTTCTCCTGTCAGAACTGTCTTATCTCCTTGATTTGATTGTTAGCTACATGAGCCATCCACACTTATGGCACACCATAATCAATACAATAATACCTATTGCTAGTAATGCTATCAGAAATAAAGACTATAATGCTATAGAATATTTGGAGAAAAAAGTCTTTTGAAAGAAGAGACATTGTCTGATGAAATAAAGGAAGCTCTATCAAAAGAGTTTAAAAAGATGAGTGACAAACCCTGATGATCTTACAGGAGTAAGATTGTGACATAACAAAACAAATCTGTAATCTTGAATTTTTTTGTTTAAAGTATCATGCTTGCACAAGAAAAATTTCAGTATAAACATCCTTTCTTTAGGACCACACATACTGCAGCATTTTATCAAATCCAGAATTCAAACTTGCATTGGAATCTGACTTGCAGCTGCGGTACCTGGAGTGATTATGTATTGCCACTGTTTATCATTTAGTAGCCCAATGGATGCTTCTCTGCAAAGTAGTGTCAGTGAATTACAGGTACCTTTGTTTGAAGCTTCATTTCTACTAGTACGCGCGTGATTTTTAATGCTTTTCATTAGCTCTTCCTGGAAAGAAAACTCCTCATGTTATTCTAACTAAATGTTTTCCATTGTGGCTACTCCAAGGGATGCATGAAGTTTTCAAACAAAAATGAAGTGGCCCTACTGTAGTACCAATACAAGGTAACATATTGTATTCATGACTGTTCAATACTGTACAGTCATTTACAAATGCAGTGCATGTTAAAACTGCCATTTCTCACAGGGGTTTGTTCCTAACCTCTCATCCACTGTGGATTGCATCCTGCATTGTGCACTGAAGTTACCTGGGAATTGTGGGTATTCAGCACTGCACAGGAGGCATTCATCACCTTGCGGGATTGAGCCATGAGTGTCAGACATGTAGCCTTTTCCAGTGTCTGGAAAATTCTGATGTCAAAAAAAAAATGGAGAGAAAACATCTTACACAGATACAATTACTAGGGAGTGAAGTATTATGATCTACTGAAAAAGTTCAAGACATTTCATCTCCCCCATGTCCTTTGCTTTGACTTTAATTACTCTTATTGGTGTGAACTTTCTTCCTTTTTGGATGAAACAGTGAGTCTGAAACATAATGCACACATGACCTGCATAACAGTTATCCGCAAACAGGAAAGCAGGACAATGCTGTGGAGAGTATGAATTGTACTCTGAGCTATCAATAGCAAACATTTACTCTGGCAGGAAAGGGAAATTTACTTAGCCTTCAACACAGTTAGTCAAAGATATATTAAAACTGTCAAACTGATTGATATCAAACCTTGTCCCATGTGGGTTAGTCAAGGAGAACAATATTTTAGAAGTGGTATTTGTAAGCTAATATGAAGTGAAGACACAAATCCCTCAATTTATGAGCCTGGCTATGAAGGCCAAGAATGACCTTTTGGCAGTAACCTAATAGCAAGGAGGATTATGGTGGATTAGAATAAGAGCTACAATACCAGTAAGGGTACTTTTGTCACCTGCTTTCCTGTCAAGGCCACATCATCCCATTTGCCGGGATGGATGTTGTAGCATTAGAAACACTGAACGGCTGTTACTGTTCCACCATTGCCATAGTAGGATATTCTAGAAATGGTTCTTGTAGAGGCCATGGCCATCCCCTCATAGGCAGGTGTAGTACTGTCTGTATACCTCACCCCAATTTATTCCAACTATGTGGCAACAACTGGTCTTGCTCAGATCAGGGCAATAAGAAACCAAACACACTAATTAACATAAGCACATTTCCCTTTAACAAAGCCCCATAAAAGGAGCACTTGGAAAACCATTCAAAAGGCCTCACCTCAGGATCCAGGTTCAGAACTCCCACAACTTAAAAGTCCAAAACAAAAGTCTTTGCATCTGGCCAGAACAGCCATCAGAGAGCTGAAGAGCATTCACCATCCCTTGACAGCTTCCTCTTCCTGTTTAAATAGGTCAGTCCCAGGGTGAAGCAGGGAGCCTCCTTGATTCTATGCAGGTGGTTCTGATTGTGGCTTTTGGCTGGCTCCTAAAGTGGTAATACACTCCATCACAGTCCTTCTGGAAAGTAACAGCACAGTGTGACTATCCTGTTTGTCTGAAGATATGATGATACCTTGGAGTGCTCATGCAGCAAGTTATGATGCATCTCTAGTAAAATCATTATGCACAGAAGTTGATGGCATGAGGCCCAAATATAAAAGAGACCCAGTGTATTGAACACGAGAAATGAGATGAAGAGAATACATATGAAAAGACCTAGCTGGAAAAATAAGAATGATCAAGAGACTACAAAAGCTGGTAAATGAGAGGATGTGATGTTACTGACAGGTCAATAGATGTCAATGGTAAATTTACTTAAAACCCCAACTGACTGATCACCATGATATACAGAAAGGAAAATGCAGAGATTTGATGAGTTCTGCCATAGTGATTTGCAACACAAATTTACCAAGGGAATGATAAAGTCTTAAGGAGAATGAAGGCCAAGGACTGAATGGGAATGGATACTGAACTACCTTCTCTCCATTAGAAATGGTCTCTACAGAACAGTTCTGAAGCACATTGTGGAGAAGCTGAACTACAGCTGCTGTAACTGTCCCTGTCTTGTGGATGGAGGATCTCAGGCTCTGTTACTCTCTGTAATCTCACATATTTTTGCCAATACGAATTTGAAAACTGTTGTAAAGAACAGCAACAAAAGCCAAAGTAAAATGACTAAGGCCTTCTAGTTTGCACTGTTAGCTTTCTACATGCTGTGCTCCCAGTAATGGCTGTGCTGTTCAATCAGTGAATTTCTGGATTACTCACAACTTTTGAATATGAACTAACAACCAGTGATCTGGTTAGGAGGATTATTTATCACCCATGGTGATACTCAGGAGATGACCAGTAGTGTCTCTGCTCTTACAAAACTCAACTGCAAGAGTTTGTGTCCTCCTGCCACAAAGCCACTAATGGAAGCCCAATCCTGAATGGAATGTAGCCTTCTGGCAAGTGATGGCATGAGTGGAGCAACCTAGGAAGGACAGCAAAAGCCAGGAAAAAAGGAATAAAAACTGAAAGCACATTAAGAGAAAAAAAAATCAGATAAGGGGGAAAGGAATGGAGATAGGAAAGAGACATGATGGTAAGAAAGAATGAAGAGAGACAAGTAGAGAGATGGCAACTGTGCAGGAACAAGGTGTAAGATGAGTATGTGTGAGGGGGACCCATTTACCAACATATTGCAGGAAGGGCTTCATAAAAAAAATTAGCAACCACATCTCTTGCACTGCCCAATTCCTCTATGTCTCTCACTATCAACTTGGGGAAAACAGCCACCTAGAAAACCATACTTCCTGGAATGTCATCTTGGGGCAATGGCAAGACTCAGTGGTAATGCATACGTAATTTATGCTTACTCAGCATGGTTCCATCCCCCTTTAGTGTTGAATGGACCACTTAGAAGTTTATGAGTCTGCTACAGCCTTTGAGCTAACAGAATGGGATATTACCACAGCAAGAATCATTAGCAAATACTTTATGACATCATATTATTTCCAGAGGACATGTCTTCTAGAATCTATGAGCTGCATGTCTATAATCCAGCAAAATGACTCACTGTGGCTTTTGTGGGAGTCTACTGTTTCAGAAGAGTCACATGCAAAACTCTTCAGTCTTTGCATTACACAGCAGTACGTGGTTAACTGCATGTAAGTATTCAGAGTATATTCACCTGCGTTTCACAGCTGTGTATGCTCCAAATACTGAGGACTGATGTTTATGCAAGATATTCTAACCACCAGGTGTGATACAAATGCCTTTTAAATAGTTTCTTCAAATACATTCCCAGCTTCATCTCAGAAGAAAGAAACAAATTAAAAAAAACCCTGTATCAGCTGTAGATAGGAGGTGAAGATCTTAAAAATACTCTTTCATTCCAGTCTCACTTTTCTGTAAACACAAGAGGATTTCTAGCTGTTGTATGGACATGCTCTCAGATACTACTGTGATGAGGGTGATGAAAGAATCGGTGTAGACTGGGCTAGAGTAGAATGCCAGGACGAGATTAGTGTGATGTCATTCAAATAAATTCTTGCTGGTTGACTTTAGGAGGGGATGAGACAAATTCTACTGTTACATCACCTTAATCTGGACCAATTCCTCCTAGACTGATGGAGTTGGTCCAGCTTTGCACGTGTGTAACTAGGAGCAGATTTTGGACCCCTGGAGCAACTGCCAACCACCCAAGGCCAGGCTGTGGTTGTCCTTTTGTGTGACAAGTCTTCCCCATATAGATGCTGATCATAATACTTAGTCCTGCCTTGAGTGCAGGGGACTAGACTAGAAGACCTGGACTGTCTAGTCCTATGATTGTTACAGCAGCGGCAGGAGAGAGTCCTAACATCTTACTCTGGGGAAAGCCCCACCTGCAGAAGTGAGCAGGCACTGACTTATGTATATGTGGGAGCAAATTCAGCCATGGTGTAACTTAACTGGAGCTCAATGGAGTACACATGAATTGAGAAGTTCCCTGGTTTCCCAAAATTAGATTATGACCATGGGATGATTTCTTCTGGGTCATGTCACTCCATCACTCGAGAGCATGGCACTACATACGCAAACAGTATGCACACTCCTAAATTTGCCAATACACTACTGTCCTTGTATTAGCAAATGTATATATTTCCTTCTGTGGCTAAATACTTGGTGTTGAAATGTTTAAATAATCCTGACTGCTCCTTGTTGAAAGAGTCTGATGATTTGAAGACTGGCTAATATTAATAGTCTTTTAAAATGTCTCTTTACTAAGTTTTTCAAATTAATTAAAACAAAATCAACTGCAAGAAAGCTCAGTGTCTGTATCAACTGTTTTACTTCTAAAAGACCTTTACAATGGGCCAAATCCTATGGGCTGTGCAGGCCTCTTAACCCTATGGTTATGAGCTCTGGGGCAGGCCACACCAATCCTGAGGAGGTCAGGCTGGCCCAGCTGGGTGCAGAGAAGCCGCTCCATGTTCAAGCTCCATGAAGGCTTAACATGAGTTTCCTATGTTCACCATTCTGTCCCCTCTCTCTCTCTTCTGCTCAGGATACATCAGTCCATGGCAACCTTACTGCGATACACAGAGGCAGCAGCTTACATACTTCATCTGTGGGAGAAGGATCAGTGCTGTACAGCTGCCAGCACCTCCGGAGCAGTTGCTGAGAGTGGAGGTGACCCTTTTCCATCAGAATTCCATTGGTTCAGTGCCATTCCAGGCTGCAGAACGCTGGCTGGTCTACATGCTTCTCATCAGGAGAGTCAGGATTTGGTCAAATAGTCGTATAAAATATGTTAACATGGAACCTAACCTTGTTTATCCAAACAAAGTCTCAGTTGCACCTGGGGCTTGATTTCAGCACATGACATTTCCAGTGCTGAGATGACCACTTAATACTGCACAGTATATTACACACACACAAAATACCTTTTCCTGAAAACTTTTATAAACTCTGGATCCTTTTCTTCTGAAGAGCTTATGATTCATCAGGCTGTCATGGTATAATTCCCCAGTCTGAACCTTAGAGTCCAAAAAATGGGGTACCAGCATGAATTCCTCTAAGCTTAATTACCAGCTTAGATCTGATAAGCTGACACCACCCAAAAATACATAGTGTTTTGGGGCACTCTGGTCCTCCCAAAAAACTTTCCCTGGGGACCCCAAGACCCAAATTCCTTGAGTCTTACAACAAAGGGGAATAAACCATTTCCCCCCCTTCTCTCTTCCTCCCAGGCCTTCCCTCCCTGGGCTATCCTGGAGAGATAGACAGATTCAAGCTCCATGAATATAAACAAAGGGATTCCCCCTTTCCCCCCTCCATTCTCTTTCCCTGTCTACCACCAATTCCCTGGTAAGTACAAACTCAATTCCCTTGAGCCTCAACAAGGGGAAAAAATCAGACAGGTCTTAAAAGCAAAATTTTTAATAAAAAGAAAGAAAAAAAAGTAAAAGTTGTCTCTGTAATTTAGATGGTAAAAGTTACAGGGTCTTTTAGCTTATAGACACTAGAGAGAAGCCTCCTCCCAGCAAAATACAATTTAAAATACTCCCAGCAAACTACACATTTGCAAATACAGAAAACAATCAAAAGACTAAACTCGCCTTTTCCTGGTCCTTACTAAAATTAGACCAGAAGAGATTTTTTCAGAAAGATTGGAGGAATCTGCTTACATGTCTGGTCCCTCTCAGAATCCAGAGAGAACAAAGCAAAACCCAAAAAACACAAACAAAGGCTTCCCTCCACCGAGATTTTAAAGTATCTTGTTTCCTGATTGGTCCTCTGGTCAGGTGTTTTTGGTTTACTGTTTGTTAACTCTTTACAGGTAAAAGAGACATTAACCCTTAACTATCTGTTTATGACACAGGCTCCTGATACCAAAAAGATCATTGTTATATTAATGTGATTGTCCACAGTAATTTCATCATCAAGTTTGTTCTGTATTGTCACAAGTCAAAGGAGTCAGTTTAGAATATGTAGTCTGAGAAGCAGAGGAAAAAGAGGATAAATCTTTAAGTCCTATTTCCATGGAAGGAGTCTCATTGATCAAAATTTCATTTCCGCTTTAAGTCGTATGTGTGTCCTGGTAGTAGCAATAGCAGGAGCTCCAGTGCAGACAAGGTACTGGCATTTATGTCACTGTATTATCTAACCCTGCTCAAAACAAGACTCGATGATATCGTGGTGAAAACATGGATGGTCACTGTTGCCATGTCTACACTAGCGCTTCCACGGCTGTTGCTACCTTTAGCGGAATTGCAGCTGTAGTAGTGCAATGGTAGGAAATTTTAAGTAAAAGTTCATCGTAGACAGGGCTACTGTTTCTGGAGAATGTCCAGACCTACTGAGATGAAATTCTTGATAATGCAACTACTGACAAAGTAGAAGACATCCTCTCACCACCAGCAGCTTCTATAAAGTACATACAAAAGTTAATCAAACTGAGAATTTCTTCCTTTATTTTTTCCCCCTTTTTAGAACAGCTAAATCCCTGCCAAGCCTTTTGTTTTTCCAGTACCTGAGAAAGACGAGAAAGCTTCTCAGAGCACAGCTTAATCTGTGGAGAAATGGGAAACTCAGCTCACCCACTTCATAAAGAAACCTCGAAGGAAACGTTCCTTGTTAAAATTCCTCTTGTTAAAAAGCTGTGAAGTCATAAAATTTTACCGAACAATGGCTTCCCATACAAAAGGGCTCTTCAGTCAATAGTTTCCCTCTAAGCTGTTCCAAATCACCCTGGCTTCAATAAACTCAGCTCCTTGAACAATCAATGCAGGAAACAGTGTGGCTTCTATAGGTTTAGCAGCTGTTCAACATGCTCTGTTGTGGGTCTGTCTGTCTCTGTGCAATTTTGCCATGTTTTTCCACAGCCTTTTATTATCTTGCTTATTAGAAAGACAGGAAAAATGAATTTTAAAAATAGTTTTTTGGGACCATCTTAGATTCTCTTTCCTTCTCTATGTATGTAGTATGTTACTTAAGTTGGAAGTGGTTGATCAGGAGTATGGTGACTTTAAAAAAAGTTTAAGCACTGAACTGAAGCAGAGAAGTGATTTGCAATCCAATAGCACTATTTAGATCAGTGTTATTTGTTTGTTTCTTGAACACCCCTGTGAATTCCAAAAATGCAGCACAGGATGTTCTATAGAACCTGCCTGTGCCTGATTTCTTTCAACAGGGAAAAAAAAATCCAGTGGCTACATTTCCAAGCCTCTTCTTTATCGTGTGTGTGTGTGTGTGTGTCAGTGAAGTAGAAATATAGTGAGGTTGATGTGTATTTCCACTGCAAAACGCAAGTGCAGTAGATCTGACTAGCATTCTGGCAATCTTTGAAATAGATTATTATTTTTTGCTTTGAGTGTAGTCTGACATACTACTTCATTTGCAGTTTTATTTCCTAGGGCAACATCCCTTCTATTACACAGGTAGGATTTTTGTTGTTGCAGTTTAGATGTTTTATTAACATGCAGCATATGTCATTGCACTCCCATTTTAGATCCATACAGACTCACATGTTTTAAGGCCAGAAGGGACCATTCTGTGTAACACAGGCAATGTAATTCTCCACAGTAATTCCAGCATCAGTTCCAATATGTTCCCCGGGCTTGAGAATCTTCACTTATATGGAAAAAATATTTGTAAATTACAGCTTAACTATAAGAAGATTCTAGTATAGTGAGTTAATGATTCTCCACTATTGCTTAAAGATTCACACCACAGAATAACTAAGTAGCTATGGTGAAATGGCTGTCTGAGCCTACACCAGTTATATATAAATAGTAGCGGTAGGTGGGCTTTATCTCTGACTGTAGGGGCTTGGAAAAAATGTAATACATTTTGCAGCAATTTTTCATGTACTGTGGGTCCTTAATATATATGCTGTCTGTGTGGTAATGTTGTACCGGTATACCCGGGTTATCCAAATGCTGATTAACCAAATTTCAGGGTATCCAAATTCAGATATGTCCCATGACTCTAAAATTCACGTGGAGATCAGTTTCATTTAGCTGAAATCTGACCATTGAATTGTTTTGAAAATTTCCTGAGCTATTTGGATAGTTGGGATTTACTTGCATTCTAACTATGTCCATTGCTGGTTCCTATAAACATTTTTTTCTCATGACTAGGTGAGAAATTACATATTAACTTTTGTAGCTGTTTTGCTCTAAACATGTTAGGATTTAAGCACTTTCTTCTACTTTTCATTGCACAGGGAAGGATATGGCTCTTTTTCATGGGTCTGTATCTGCGATAGTATTTTTCTTCAGATTTCCCACTGTTGTACAGGTGCATCTCCAGTCTGTTATCTAACTCAGTTCAGAGCAAATGTAGAAAAGATGGGGTTAAAACATCTGAAGATTGTCGACAATGGTTCTCCCACAATTTTTTCCACCAATGGAGCTGTACCAATAGTAATACAATGATGAGAAATTTGAAGGAAAATGCTAAGGTAGACAAGGCTACGCTGCCTTTAGTGGTCTATCCATCTTGGAAGATGTGGGCATATAGAAATCAATAGTCAAGCTTTTGTGTATACAGATTTCCAAGTGCTACTGACCTCACCACTCCTTGATAACAGGTATTCACAACACCACTGCAGTGTCTCATGCACTAGGCCTTGAAATTAGCTATGCTAATTTGGAGGCTCATTTTTCACTTGAAGTTTGTGAACAGGATTTCAATTGTTTCTCATATGATCACTCTGAGATTGGCCAAAGTTCATCGAGTAAAACATGAGACAATTGGTAATTGTTTGGACTCAGTCATTATTTGTCTAATACGAGCTTCTTCCCACTGATGCAACGTGCAGGAGAAATGTCTATTTAAAAACGTGAACTAGTTTCCTCTTTCCCCAGGGATAATCTGATACTCTGATTATAATCCTACCAGGGGAATGATTGTGCTAAAATTTATTAATGAATCCTAGAAGAGCTTATTTGGCACAGTTCAAATATCTGACCACTTTAAGGTGCCTGCATGATAAGTGCTCAGAGCAAATGTTTTAGGGGGGGACAAAGCAAGGTAATGATGGTTTATAAATGCCTTTTACTCATGCATTTTGAAGTGAGCATTTAGCAGTTTCCTGATGCGTCATTGATGCTGTGTAGGAGAGGGTATCCATTGCACAACAAACAGTAGCAGTTATGAGAGAAGTTGTAGCAGCAGCATAACCAAAATGCTGTCTGCCTGCTGCAGGTGGGAGTTAGGGCTACATCTCTCAGGCAGACATCTTGGTAATGTATATAAAGTTCTCTGCACGGAGAGAGCAGGAGAGATTTATTAACACAACTGATATTGTAGAAGGAGGGGAAGACAGCAGCTGCAATGCCAGCTATCATCCCATTTACTGGCTTCAGTAAGCAAACCAATGAAAATTGGCTGGCATTAAAAATCATGCACCATTCTTAAAAAACAACCAGCTCTAGGGTGGAAGCAAACCATGAGTGTTCAGTACACTGTGAAACATTGTAGCCTGGAGATATTTTGTCCAGGGTTTTGGAGCAAACTTCTGTGCTTACAAAAAGAACAAAGGGATCTTTGATATCCATGAATAGAGGGGACCTTGTTGTTCAAGGTCTCATTTGAAAGTCCCATATATACTAAACTGTAGGGTACCGCATTCTGTCCAGCATCATCGGACAAGAATAATCTTGTGAATAAACATATGTGTCTGTATGACTATTATTATTATTTTATTTAACATATATATTACAATAGCAACTAAAGCCCTCTACCCATTTGGGCTGCCATTATGCTAGGCACTGTAGATTGATATTGACAAGGGGTTCCTCATACACACTAAGGAATCATTACAGACTCCTCCCTTTTTACATCATACTCTGAAGTCTTTGAAAATGGTTTATCCTCAGCTGAACAGTAATATTTAGTTCTTGGCCACTGTAGTACCACTCCGCTTTGAATGGCCCCTCTTAGAATATGTGCTAACTACCTATGCTAAACAATCTGTTCTACCTTAAATTTAGCTGTGCTGCTCAGAGTACCTTTCTCAGACCTGAAGAAGAGCTCTGTGTAGCTTGAAGGCTTGTCTTCACATCAACAGAAATTGATCCAATAAAAGATATTACCTCACCCACCTTGTCTCTCTAATATCCTGGGACCAACACACCTATAACAACACTGTATACACACAGATACATACACGGATGGCCTACTGACCTAACCACAGTGCTGAAAGTCAGCTCCTATGGGTCTGTTCCCAGTTCTGCCACTCACTGTCACTTTTTTCTTTGCAGGTATATTTATGTGCACAATTGACCAATTTGCACACACAGTTGTGGTTATGACATATACACACAAGTACAGAAGAGTGTTTATGTTTGTGTGCACAGATATCAGATCTTCCTTCCTAAAAATGTGCTGTCTGTAACTCAGATTCACTATCGGTAGAATTATGTAGAAATATTTACCTACATTTACAAGGGTGTTGTGAGAATAAGATGGTTAATCTCTGAAGGTATAAAGCACTACAGAAGTGCTAATTATTTGGGCTGGTCTCCACTTACCGTGCATCTACACTGCAGCAATCAATCCACCAGGGGTCAATTTAGCGGGTCTAGTGAAGACCTGCTATATCAGGGTTTCTCAAACAGGGGCGGCTGCTTGTATAGGGAAAGCCTCTGGTGGGCCAGGCCGGTGTGTTTACCTGCCCCGTCCGCAGGTGCGGCCGATCGGGCTCCCACTGGCTGCGGATCGCTGCTCTGGGCCAATGGGGGCTGCAGGAAGGGCGGCCAGTAAGTCCCTCAGCCCGCACCGCTTCCAGCAGCTCAGTGCTCTTCTGAAGGCCCAGTAGCCAGCCAGGAGCTCTTCCTTGCTCCCTCAGTCCCTACTAGCACTAGGCTGTCCATTGTGCTGTGGTTCCCTGAGCCATCCACACTCCTCCAGCACTAGCAAGGCGCTGAACTGTCACTGACACTGTAGCTCCTTTTTATAAGGCCCTCCTCAGCCCTGATTGGCTGCTTCCCCTGCAGTGACTCTAGCCTGCTTAGAGGACCTCTCCAGTGCTCCTTACCTGGGATGAGTGTGGCAGCACACTGAGGCCTCTTGGAGGCCTCTGGGCCTAGTCCACTCTATCATACAACTCTATCCCAATGTCACATACAAGGGGTTACTTTCATGGCTCACCCACAAAAATTAAGCATAAATGTGGGCCAGAGCTGGTCTAACAGCTTTCTCAAGAATTGCCTCTGTGGGGGGAAGGGGAAGTAATACTAATTTATCAGCACCTCAGCCCCCTGAGAATCTGTTATCACGCCAATGAAGAGTAGATTGCGTCTTTGCTTGTGTTCAAATTGCCTGGGCCTATCACTAGCTGTCAGGTGGGTCAGAAGGTTTGTGTCTTGGAGAGTTTTAGGGCAGAAAAAGAATGAAAGAGAGCATTAGAGAACTATCAAAAATGTCCTGGGAAAGGAGCAGCATGGTGGAAAGTTGTTCTGTTTAAAAGGGTGAGGGAAAAATAAAGTCACTGTGATGTTTGTTAAGTATACATAGTTCCCTTTGGTTAAAACTCCAGAGGGAAAAGGTGTTATGCTCTCTACTCTTTGTCTGTCTTGTTTATTTAGATAAGTTCTTCAGAGTAATGACTGTTTCTTGCTATATACTTCTACAGTGCCTAGCATAGTCAGGCCCTGATCTCAGTTGATGCCTCTACATGCTACAGTTATGCAAAAGTCATAGAAATAACCCTTCCACCCTCACTGCCTGCTAGTGGCACAGATTTATCATATACTGCATTTTTTTAGATGAAGCTCTCCATTGCCACTGTGAATTGGGATAACTGGCTAAACGTCTTGATCTTTTCAAAATATAGGCTTGATTTTTCAAAGGAATCTAAGGAAGCGAGGCGCCAAAATCCTATTGAAATTCACAGGGAGCTGAGTGCCTCATTCCTATAGATGCTTTTGAAAATCCAAGGCATAGAAGTGAAAGAAAGGTCCCTTCTGCCAGAGACACTAGTGGAATTGAGAAATGGTGGGAACTTAGCCATCCCAGCTAAGATGAAGTTTAAAAGACACAGGGCATGATTCAGTCCTGTTGGTGCAGAGGCAAGGAGTCTGCACTTCCTGTCCTCTCGCACTGTTAGGGACAGTTTCACCAGAGGGGGAAATCACTGCTGGTAATGGGCAGGTAGTGGACCTGCCTGCACCATCCCAACATGCTTCTGACAGGAGTGCACGGCTTTAACTTATGGCTGCTTTTCTATAGGAGGCCCACTGGTGGAGGTGGCCTAGGGGATCCTCCCTGACAGCACATCTACTGGTGCCCTCTCTGGTCCACTCCCTTAGATGGTCCTATTCCTTTTCTGGGTGATGTCAGGCAGCTCCAAGACCCAGGCAGAATGGAAGCTTGCATTACTGTGTCACCCCCAGGCAGACACAGCATGCCCCAGAGGTCAAGAGACCAGAGGGATTTTAAACTGGGAAGCGGGGAGCAGATTATTCCACAGACCAGGCCTTTCACAGATAAAGCTCTTCCACCAGCCACTTTTCTTTTAAACTGAGACAGACCTGTCTGGAGCAGCTTTGCTGGCATGAGGAGAAAGTCTTTCAAGTAGGAAAGTCGCAAGTCATTTAGGCTTTGTAGGTCAAAACCAGCACCTTAAATTCAATGTGGAAAGCCAGCAGGCAGCCAGTGCTGATCCTGGAGCACTGGTGTCATGCTTTGCCACTCTGAGGAGCTGTCAGTAGAAATCCAAAATCCAGAGCTCACTAGAAAAACAGTGGAAAATTACGGCTATTTTGCTTCAACTAAAGCTTTTGCACAGTGAGAATGATAACAGTTGTATACATTTTTATAGTCCAGCAGAGTTCACAGCCCTGGTAAAAATCAAGGCCCCGCATGGTCAGCTCACACAGACACAATAGTTCAAAGGTTACTGTTTATCCCCTTCTCATTTCATTTAGTTTCCCAAAAGCCTTTGTTAATTTTTGCCATTAAGACAAAAGGTCAGTTTTGATGTTGCTCCTAGAAATGTTCTTGCTGCTTTGTTTGTTTTGTTTATATACTCCCCCCCACCTTCTTTCAAGGAGGAATGCTAGACTCCCCTCTGCTGCTTAGTGCCAGCTGCAAGCAGGATGGTGAGAAGAATGAGAGCTCTAAAGAAGTGGGTGGGAGGAAAGAGGGAGGAGGAAGAGAAATAAAGGAAAATAAGGAGCAGTGTTTTGCCTCTGGCCATTTGCAAACAGCTTGTGGGATCCTCACATCACATACATTGTTGGGCAGCCTGTGACGTTTCTGAACACACAAGCTGTCATTTCCTTGCAAGAAGTCAGCTCTGTTAAACCCTTCAGTCTACGTGGGTGGGCGCCTGCGAAGACACACTGTCTCATCCCATTCAGGAACTGCCCTCTGTCACTGCACTCATGGCAGGCTAGATGTTTGTTGTTTAAGTAAATAAACTGGTCAGTGTCTCAGGCTAGCTGTGAATGTGCTGTCCTCCCACCCACCAGCGCTTCCCGGCCACTCTGGGGGAAAAAAGCAATAACAAGATGAAAAAGTTCACAGAGAGATCCAATGCCACCCACTAAGCCCTAACCTTCAAATAATCACTGACCAAATGGTGTCAGTGTAGGCCCCTGCATCCTGTCAGCACTCAGCTTTCCATTGAGGAGTATATCATAGAGGTGACTTTTAAAGCATCTTTCCTCAAAAGAGAGATTGGGAAAGTGCAGTCCCAGGACACTTTGATTTCCCTTGTTCCTGTAAAGCCTCCAGGTTTGGATCTGGAGCTGAACTTCCCCAAAGTTCAGAGGTTTAGTTCAGGCCTCTTGCTACGCTTGGTCCATGGTCAGTCTGTCTCTCTTCTAAACTAGAGGCCAAATTCAGTCCTGGTGTAAGACGGTGCAAAACCATGAATCTGCACTTGTTAACACAAGCCTGTACTTGACCATCAGTGCACATGTGAGATTTTAAGCCAATTTATTTTCCATTTATTCTGTTGCATCCAACAAGCCTTTGTTTCCCAACCATGTGCCATTCCACAACAGGGAGAAGAGATTTGTACCACAGGAAAGACTACCAAAAACTGCTAAGAGGATCACTTTCAAAAGCATCCAGAATGGCTCAGGTCTACATATCGTCAAGTATCTCTTACTGAAGTGGGGAATCAAAATGAAATTTTTGTCTCGCTGGTGCCTGTGACCAGAGTTTCTCAATTAAAACATTATTTTGGGGGAAATGCCTGACAATTCATGGTTAAAGCCAAAGTTAATAAGGGTGAGAAACTAAGCATAAGGACACAAGTACCACAAGATTCAGCCCTATGTACATCCAGATCCTGTCACTTTGCCTACCAATAAAATGCAGTCACTTGTTTTACTGAGAACACGCTACAGGCACTGTGAGCTTCAGCTCCAAAGGAGGTAGAGGCAGAGGTGAACTGTACCACCAGAAACAATGAGGAGTCCTTGTGGCACCTTAGAAACTAACACATTTATTTGGGCATAAGCTTTCGTGGGCTATAACCCACTTCATCAGATGTGTGGAGCGAAAAATTCAGGAAGCAATATAAATATACAGCACATGAAAAGACAGGAGTTGCCTTACCAAGTAGGGGGTCAGTGCTACCAAGGCCAATTCAGTTAGGATGGATGTGGCCCATTCCCAACAGTTGACAAGAAGGGGTGAGTATCAGAGGGGAAATTGTTTTTTGTAGTGGCCCAGCCACTCCCAGTCTTTATTCAGGCCTAATTTGATGGTATCCAGTTCGCAAATTAATTCCAGTTCTGCAATTTCTTGTTGAAGTCTGTTTTTGACACTTTTTTGTTGAAGAATGGCCACTTTACAGACTAACACGGCTATCCCTCTGAAACCTGTACTACCAGAGGCATTATACATATCGGGGAACACAATCACCCAGACTACCCCACACTCCACACTTGGGAAAGTACAGTGTTAACGCCCCCATGTTGACCGCAGTCCTCTGCCATGAGGGGGCGGAATCTATGGTTTAATACAATTGTTTATAAGTAATCTGATCTAGAACACAGACTTTTCTACAGCCCCCCACACAAACCAATTACCATTTGAGTAATCTTTCCAATCTTTCTTTACCAAGAATTACCTCGTGTTCAATGCGACCATCAGTCCCTGCCTGGATGTCTGGGAGATTAACCTGAAAAATACATCATGTCTTTTCAAAGCTCAGATATCCATTCCTGTTAGTAATGACACAGCAGCTGGCTTTAGGATAATAACAAGTGGTGTGAATTAAGACATTCCATAAAGTGCACATTCTATTTAGAGGCAGGCCTGCTGTCCGAATGATTTATTTCCCCACATTCCTTAGTTGCGGCTTTCCTGCCCATTTAGGTATATTTCTGTGTCCCATCTTCAGAGAAGCAACATAAAAAAATATCAGTTTATCCCCAGATTTAGGACACAGTGTAGGAAAGCACACATAGTGACAACAGAGATTTGGCTGCTCGGTAGCAGTCTCTCTGATGGTTTCACTAAGGCTGCGCAAATCGTCCATGATGAGATCAGTTTAGTTTCATTATGATATCAAAATTTGACCTGTGTTCACCAAAAGGTTCACAAGAGACCCTTAGCTAAATTCCAGGCAAGTTTTGGGTAATGGGGCAAGACGGGAAGAGGAAGTTTTCAGGGCAGAGATGGTACATTTTTATATGGGATTTTGACTTGCACAAAACAGGCAAAGCTTAATATTTCAGTTGAGATCACCTTAACTGAACCAAATTACAAAGCAAAAATGGATCCACACCAGAAGGTGTTTCGCCAAATGTCCTGTGAACCAAAACTTCCAAGGTACCTGAACAACTATAGTAGGGCCTAAAGCAAAACTCAGCTCTAGGATTCCCTTTCTCTAAGCCACCATTACAGCCCCTATGCACTAATGGAGCAGTAAAAATAAGCAACAGCAGACCAAAGACTCTGGACCAATATAGTTTAAAGTGCTTAGAAATAGCACGAGCTGTAGGAATCAGGATTCTACAGTTGTGGTTATGAATAGCTGAAATAGGCTGCCCCTTCCTTTGAAACAGGAGTCCACTTTGTTTGGTTTTAAGACAGTTTTTATCCTTTATTTTAAGAAATCTGTGTGAAATGAACTGAAATTGACTGTTCAAATGTTTTCTGTTATTTTAGACTGAGCAGCCTATGTTACATAGTGTTGTACTGAAGTATGCTTGCCTAGTGGTGCACTGATTGGAGTCTCCTGAGGATCCCCACAAAAAGAAGATACATAGCTCATGACGCTCTTCCAGACAGCAACATTTTAAATCAACCAAGGGAAACCTTCCATAGGACAATTCAGGCTTGCCCGAAGAGAGGAGTTTATGGAAAGATGGGTGGCAGATCACTCATATCTCAAATTCAGGGGTTTGTTTCAAGCCATGGCTGAATCCTGACAAGAGAGAGAACATAAAAGGAATATTAGGTTCCCGTCTGAGCACCTCAGGATGATTGCCAGCATAGGAAGGGCCTTGAAGAAATGAAGAGGTCCCAGTCAATGGGTACATAACCTGGAGTGGTGGGAACATTATGAACAGGCTGAGATATCTGGTGCTTCTCTGATAACACTACTAATCCCACAAGAAGAGACTGAAGCTAAAGCTGCTTGAAAATCTAAAAAATTTTAGGAGGTAGCTGCCAGACCCAAATCCAATGCATTTGTTTACCAGATACTGAATGCACAACTGGTTGCAAGTGGCTGGTGACTCCGCTCACAACAGGACAGATGATTCATTCTGTGATGGCTTGTTGAGAGCAATCTAAGGGTATGACTACACTGTACAGCCCAGTCTTGGATGCAGATTTGCACCCAGACTCCCTTCTGTCCACATACAAATCAGGCTTACTCAGGTCAGCAAGCACATAGGACCTGGGTCCAAGATCCTCTGGCAGTGCATCAGAGCCCAAGTCCTGCTCTGACTCAGATCCAAGCCCTGTTACTTTGCAGTTTGGAAGCAGCTCAAGCCACAGACCTGAGTCAGAAGTTCTGTGTAGTGCAGTATGGATGTGTTAATACGGCTGTGAAACCCAGGTCCAGCAACTGTAAACCCAGGTTTACAGTACAGTGTGGATGCTCAAGCACAGGTTTGGACACACGGAGTCCACAAGACCTGGGTTTACAAAGCAGTGTAGACATACCCTTAAAGTTCCCTGCTCTAATCACTCAGTAACAGACTCTGCAGAGTAGAAGGATGTTTTAATAAATATAATGCTGCTAGTCACGGAACAGTTATTCAGATTCTCTTCTTTCTCCTTAGTTTAGTTAAGAAACAACATGCTTCTTTCTATATGTGTTACAAGGGAGGTGGTTTTCACTTGAGGTACATCTCTGCTTTGAGAAATGACTGTGAAAATGGCATGGTGGATGTGCATGTCCAAATCAAATTTGCATCATCTTTATTGGTGCTAGGGTGACCAGATGTCCCGATTTTATAGGGACAGTTCCAATTTTGGGGTCTTTTCTTATATAGGCTCCTATTACCCCCCATTCCCATCCCAATTTTTCACATTTGCTGTCTGGTCACCCTAATTGGTGCTGTGCTGATGTCCTGTGAGAAGATCCCTCCGCCCCCAAAGATTGGGTTGGCCAAGCAGGCATTTAGGAAAATGATTCTATTTATGTGTAAATTGAATAAACTTGATCTGGAATAGTTTCAAAACATGGAGTCTCCACAATGCCATGTTCACAGACTCCCTTTTCAGACTAGAACTTCTTTGAAGGCAGCGGCAGTGATGTTGAACACTGATGAGACAATGTTTGGTCCATCCCAGATCGGTGTTTGGGTTATTCGTCATCTGAACCATAATATTTCAATAATAAAATGTCAGGTTACACTCTAACCCATGGTTCACAGACAATTGGACTATTTTACTTGTGGTAAATTTCTCATGAAAAAGCAAAATCGCACATAGGACTATTACAAAATATTTTACCGGGTGTGTTATCTTTTTGTGATGTGCTCCAAGCACAATGGTGGTGTTCATCTAATAAGGAATAGCATTTACATTGTGACATGAAAAATAAAATGAAATGAGCCCCTCCAAAACTCAGCTTTATAGAAAAACCAAACCAGGGCAGAAAGTATGTCGGTGAAACTATTTCAATGTAATTAACATTACACTAGTTACAAATGCAAACAGGTTCCCAAGCATGCTGTTTGGCTGGCCTCCACTCTGTGGACTCAAGTTTGACTCCTTGTTTTCTTCTAAGGGAACAAAGACGGCAAAGAACAATGTGACCCTGACCCTTCTTTACCCCCTCACAGACAAATGAGCCGTTTTAATATGCAGACAAGCTGTGACATGAAGAGAGCCCATGAGAACAAACACCTGTCATTTCTCTGGATAGCACTTTGACCAGACGTTGCCTATATAGTTTTTAAACAACTTTTATATTCCTGTGGCTGTGTTGAAAAGAAGATGCCAATATTTTCTCTTTCTCAGGACATGGTCTGTAACTCAACACAGACATGCACAAATGCACGTTCCCTTCCCAGCACACCACACACAAATATCCTACACCTGCAAAATCAATAGCATTGTTTTTCTGCTTGATGAACTCAATGTCAAACATGAATATAGATGGCCTCAACACTGATGCCCCCAAATCCTAACACATGTATCCACATACATTTTGGGGGTGTTTGCATGAAGGTTAACATAGCCAGTCTGTGCTCTGCAGTTTTGAATTCCACCCAGATCCAAATACTCACTGCTGCTTCCCTCTCCCTCTGCTTAGGGGGTTCAGGCTATAGTAGGGCTGTGGCAGAGGGAACATGGCTTTCAGCTTCGGAGGCTAAGAGGGTGTCTCAGAGGCATGGATCTGAATGGGAGAGAGGGTCCTGAGGGAATTTATCACAGGTGCAGGGCAGGGTAGGAGGGAGGGTGCGGGGAGATAGAGGCTTCATTGATAGAAAGTCACTTGTTAGTTTCTTTCATGCTCCTGGAGAAAACACAATAGAGACTTTGCCAAAGCCAAAACTCTGTTGCCTAATTCCATCTCTGCTCTGATGTGGTTTCCTCAAGGTTCACAAGAAGCGTTTTCTGCAGCTCTTCAATCTAGTGTAAGCATATGTTTTCCTTCAAGGTTTTTCTCCCAAAAAAGTATCTTTGTTGCCACATTTTACTGGCTGGAGGAGCTGGGAACAGAAGGCCCAAGATGAATCCTGACAAAATACTGTAGGGTTAGAATCCATTTCCTGCCTGTCAACAGGAGACAAAGTCTTGGGGATTTTGAGTGTGAAGCCCTGAGTGGAATGGATTTCTTCTGAGTCCATTAGTTGAGCAGGGCGCAGTTGTCCATGTTCAACAATAACCAAACCAAATATTTTATATGATGGTTAATTTTTGCTGAGCGCAGCAAGTTTCAGCGCTGTAAAGCATCAGTGTAGACAGTGCACCAGCGCTGGGAGCCGTGCCGATAGCTGTGCCCCTTGCGGAGGTGTTTTTTTAAGAGCACTCTCCCAGTGCTCTGCCACAACTACACAAGCCACATTAAAGTGCTGCCATGGCAGCACTTTAATGTTGCCAGTGTAGACTAGCCCCTGAATCCGATATATTTTTAGCTGGGTAGAAATGTAGCGAGGACTTGTATTCAGGTGTTCAGTATAAGTGAGGGGGCCAGATAGGCACAAGTAATCAGAATGCTGCACACAGACTCAACTGCTTGCTATGTCCTGTTGCTATTAACAATTGCTGCTTCTTCAGGCATGGTTCTCAGCAGGTGATGCAGAAGTCTCCAGGCCAGGTGGCAGGACCAGCAAACACTTAAGAGTTGCAAAAGCAATAATCAGACTGCCTGCATTGCCATGAGAACAAGGTTCTCACTTAAGGGTGGAATGTCTGGAGTCTTGTTTAAAGGGGCAGCTCATCCACTGCCCTAAAGTGAATGAGCAGATTAACTGTTCACCCCAAAAAAGACTGCAGCCATCTATTCTTGTGAGCTGCCCAGCTAATCAGTTCCAAAGTCCCTCAATCCTGGATGCAGAGCAGCTGTCAGACATTCCATCCAAGAAGACCTGCCACCAGGTAAGACATGTGCATGGGATGAAGGAGGGAATAGGGAAGGTGAACATGCTAAGAAATTATATGGACCAATTCCTTCTTCTTAGTGGGGAAGCTCAACCAAACATTTGATAATGTTTGAGAAATAGCGTCTGTGGCCTGACTTTGGTTCTTTTGTATCACTCCAGTGGCCAAAAGGGAGAAGTAAGTCTCACATCTGCCCAGCTGGGACGGGTGTCACTCTTGCAATCTGCTCCTAGCGTGAATACTTATGCTTACAAAATCAGAATGTGGTCACCATGAATAGTTGGGGAATTTTTTTAATAAAAATTGTTGCTTCCACGAAAATTCCCACCAATAAATAAATAAACTCATTCTCCAGAATATTTATAGCAGGTTGCTATACAAGGGCTGCAAACACATTTGAAACAAATTTGTTTAAAAATTCAAAGGACTAGAAGTGGAATTTTTTTGGCACTATTCATCCGGGTCTGTTTTTGCCTGGTATTTTCTGCTCCCACGTCTGGCTGAAATTAGCAACTGTGTCAGAGCGCTTAATACATTTTACTGACTTTTTAAAACCACAACATTAATGACATTAAGAGTTTAAAAGCACTTTATATATTCAAAATACTGTATTATCGTTACCTAATTTGTTCTCCTACTTCTCATAGCACCCCTGGACGGTAGGTCTGTATTATTGTCTTCATTTTACAGATCAGGAAGCTGTGGTGAAGTGAAGTAACTGGCTGAAAAAAAATCTACATTGGAGACAGGATTAAGACTGAGGAGTGCTTGCCTCTCATTCCTCTAGACAATGCTGTCTCTCAACAAAGGTTCAGGGTCAGCTTCATTCTGAGATTTAGATAGAGTTTTGGGCTGATATCATAAATGATTTACTTTTCTGTAGTGGGAGGGTCCTGCTGAGCATCTGAAGATGTGCATCAGTGGGGCATCAAGGAGTTTTGAACTCAGTATATGACTCAGATGCTTAAATCCTGGTCTGTGTTCTCAAATGTCCACTAAAGTTTGGTTGGGCTACACTCATTCTTTGTGGGGATAATCTGCACCAGACCCTGGGTGATGTTACAGGCAGTATATACATTCCTTCAGAAATCTAAAACATGTAAACACACTGACAGAAATCGTCAAAGGGATGTGAGAAACTTGTAAATTAACAACAAATGCAGGGAGAGAAAGGCCAGAACAAACACACTGATGTTTTCCACAATGATGGAGGAGTTTAATCCACTGTCTTCAAAAACATGTGGTGCACTAAACACTAGATGGGTAAAAGGTTGAGAGATACTTGGCAGTGAACCATGGAAATATAAATGCATCGCATTTTGTTTCATTATGTTTTTTTCTTTAAATATTTATGTTTTGTTTTTTGCCAGGATACAGTTTTCCATCGCATATGCATGACAGGCAATCTTTTTAAACGGGATTTGGGAGCAGGACTGGATGCTCAGGGGTTTGGCAATGGGACCTGGAACCTTCACCTCTATGTTGCCAGTTTGACTCCAGCCTGGTTTGCGGATGATACTGGCTGAAGGCTCTTTGGTGACCTATCTGAATTAACTTGAAGGTTCCCAGTAGAGAGGTATCTACACCCTAATAACCACCACCAAAATTGACAGCTTTGTTGGCAAGTCAGAAAGAGGCCACAGACTGGACAGGTATGGAGTCTAACAGCTGCATGTTCCCCTCTTTTTTTCTTTTCACAAGGCATGGTGGGAAACTGAAAGGCCTAAATCCTGTGGCGGAGTGCTGAGGAGAGCGCTGTATGGAGTGGAAAGGTAATACTTGTTATGTCCTCTCTCTACCACAGAGAGCTGCTTCTCTGATCTCTGCAGCTGCTATGATGGAGCTCAGTTTCATAGCTGGAATGTTACAGGGGATAGGAGGTGTCAAAGGTACTGGCACCTTAAGACAGCATGTTCTTCAATCCCATGATGTATAACGCATTATAAATTATAAGTTAAGAGTGGTAAGTCCAGATCCCTGCGTTTTTAATACTTTAGAAGAGGCCTGGGTGTGCTATGTGGCAATGCTATTGGAGTGAGGTGGGGATGTCAGGACAGTCGTGGAAGCATGTTACTGTTACAAAGAAAGCCAGCAAGCCATAGAGTTTTCCTCTATAATTCCAGGCCTCCACAATTTTTGATGGCCATTCCCCTTCCTAGACATGCTCTATGCCAGTGGTTCTCAAACTTTTGTACTGGTGACCTCTTTCACATAGCAAGCCTCTGAGTGTAAACGCCCTCCCCACCTTCTAAATTAATACACTTTATTATATATTTAACACCTTTATAAATGCTGGATGCAAACCGGAGTTTGGGGTGGAGGCTGACAGCTCATGACCCCCCAAGTAATAACCTTGTGACCTCCTGAGGCATCCCAACCCCCAGTTTGAGAATCCTTGCTCTATGCAGACTGGGGCTGAATTCACTTTCAGTGTGTGAGTACAGCTTCAACTGAGTCAACTGAGTTGTACCTGCCTACGGTAGTAGTGAATTTGGCATCACATCTCCAAAAGAAATGGTGCAATGGAGCAGCAGCAGCTGCTCGGGAGCCCCAGATCTCCCCTCTCCATGTACACCTTCAAAGCTGTGAATTGGAGGACTTAACACTTTATGACTATCTCACATCTAGGTTGGTCTCTTCAGGCCACAGATGAGACAATTTTTTTTTTGTTGCGGGGCAGGGGGCATTCCACTGCTGCCTTTGCCCTACTTTTTCCTGTGAAAAGTAAAGGACTTCAATCTCCAGGGCTTTCAGCCATCCACATTAAGGAAATACCATATAACTACACTGATGTAATTATACTAGGGTAGCAGTGCTCAACCAGGGGTCCAAGGCCCCTTTTGGGGGCCACAAGCAGGTATCGGGGGTCCGCCAAGCAGAGCCAGCATTAGACTTACTGGGGCCCATGGCAGAAAGCCAAAGGGCTGAAGCCAAAGCCTAAGCCTGAGAAACTGCTGTAGGGTCACAGGCAACTGCCCTGCCTGCTACTCCCTAATGCCAGCCCTGGCTTTTATATGCAGGAAAACAGTTGTTGCGGCACAGGAGGTCTGTGGAGTTTTTATAGCATGTTGTGGGGAAGGGGCTCAGAAAGAAAAAGGTTGGAAGCCACTGTACTAGGGCAAACTCCCAAAGCAGATACACTGTGCTGACCCAAAGTGGGGCTTACACCAGTGCAGTGGTGGGGGGACAGGAAGTGAGACTACTGACAGGCCAATTGTGTGTGTGTGTGTGTGGTTATAATAGAATTAATTTAAAAAAAACCTCAGGAACTGGCAATGCGTTGTGCTTGACCCAAAGTATAAACACACCAATCTACTTACTCTCTCTTATTAACATACAGTTCCAAACACTTTTCCAAGCAGAAAATTAAGTGTTTACAATACTTGGATATGACCAAGGCACAGTGCACTTCACTTACAGTAAACACACTGTTACAATGGACAATCAGTTTTAGCAGAGAAATGCAGATGTCCCAAATCAAGGGCCAGCTCCCCAGTGTGCAATCAGCATAGCTCCATAGACTTCAATGGAATTATATCAGTTTACATCAGCTGAGGATCTGGCCTTTGTTGGAAAAGTGTAAAATTCAAGACATTTGAGGCTGATTATAATGGAGAGCAATTGTGAATATAACAGACACTCCGAAGACATTTCTGCAGTTTCCCTATTGCTCTGTGTGAGCAAGTGTTGCAGTTAGATGGAGGAACTTCATTCATTTTCTCCACCAAATGATTCTGTAAGTATTGTGCAAACCTTCATTAGTTAACTACATTCTTCTAAAGGACTAGTTGACATTTTTCAGTGCAACATAGTTTCCTTTGTTTTGTACTATCCAGGAGGCTCAAACAATTAATATTTACATGTTACCTCTTGTTTCAGCAATAAAATACAACCTGTGCTGTGACTGGGAAGTAAACGGAAGATAAACAAACACAGAAGAAACTGATTTATTAACACTTGCTCCAGCCCTCCTTTAGTCCCCCATCTCATCTATTGCAAGGGTGGGTGAGAAAGTTAATCTAAAAATCTTGTAGAAAATGTTTGCTCTGCTGGGGAGGATTTATTCACTCTTATTCCACATTTCAGCTCTATCTCATTAAAAAAAGCGCAAGATACTCTAGGCTCTTTTTTAATTAAATTTAGGGACTATTGCAGGGAGAAAAGCAAGAGCAGCTATGCTGGTGGAGGGTCAAAAACTGTATTGTTCAGAAGTTGGAGGGAAGAGCTGGAAGAAACCTACATCCAAGTGACATGCATGAGCACTTACGTATGGGGACATTAAGAGCTCCCTCCTTATTCTTGACTCATCTTCATCCCAGTTCTCCTTCTCACTCACAAAGCATGCCTGCATTCATCATGAATATTTGTGGTAGGATGAACTAACTGATGCACTGATACATTGCATCATTCTGCCTTTAAAATCTCATATGAACTAATAAAACAAACTGACATTTAATAAAACTTTTTAATTCAAACATTTGAAGGGGCCTCTTTCCAAGGGTTTGCATCTGTCTTTTGTTAAGAAAAGGAAAATAACTTGGAAACAGGTATATTTAGTTATATAAATAACAGTAACTGTGGTATTGGACCACAACTTGCACATCTACTGTTCTTTGGTGTGAAGATGGAGTGGGCTTTTACATCCTCACTTCTGTCTAATAGGGCCCCAAATCATGGGCAGAAACATAGCAGGAAAAAACCCACACACTTGGCTATTATGAAAAAAATAATTTAACCTCTCTAGGAGCCTGCTCTTGCACAATTCACTATATATATATGTATAGAGGAAAAAACTCTCATTGATATATATAAAGTAGATATACCTTCCATGAAAACCATGTGAAGAGAATGGTTGGTTGAAGAGATATGTACAGGGATTAGAGCCTTCCATTGGTAAATTGCCTATTGGTATGACTTTGCAGCAGGCAGTAGTTATCATCTGAAGGCTGCTTGGCTGTGTAAGTGAAATAAGTTGATTGTCTCAGTCTAATACATACAGGGACTGAAGTGCATATCACCACAACTGACAGCATTTTGACACCCCTACTGCTCACAGTCTCAGCAGAAGCCAATGACTTAGTATGCGTGGAACTAAATTACCCTCTCATCTCTTGAGGTGGCCTTTACAAGTCAGGGTTGAGACATTCTGGTGGGGTGGGGTGGATAAACTCTCTTATAGGCTCACTTGGGTTACCACCCATCTTGAAATTCACAGGTTCATCATTTGCAGAATTGGTATGATTGCACTGGGGAAACCCTATGTCCTATAAGCACTGCTTGAGGAATACTAATGAGTCTAAAATTCACTTTCCATGCCCATGGAACATCCTCGTGCTACAACATAATACCATTTTGTCTCAGCATCATTACACTATCTCTCAGTAGAAAGATGTTGGATCATAATCTCGCAACATGGACAATATGAAAGCACAGTGGAGGTGTCTGTCCCACTGGGATAAACTCAAAACATGGCAGCTGTTTGTGAAAGACAAGGCGGGTGAGGTAATAGCTTTTATTGGACCAACTGCTATTGCTCTGCTGTTAGTGACAGTCCAGCTGCTTTAAAAAAATACTAAATTCACTTTGAAAGTGTAAACTCTTCAAACAAAGCTACTTTCTTAGTATCTTTAAAAACAATTCCACATGGCTTAATTGAATCATTATTTGCTCTTACATAAATGACGGAGGTGTAAATTCAAACCATAAAAAGTTGTACTTAATATGCAAATGATGCAACTTTTAGCACAAATTAAATGCCATTTTTTTCTTTGATCAGCTTCATTGCTGGAGCTCATTGGGATCATATACAGAAAGCCTAAATATAAACCCCTCAGAGAGATTAACACAATATAAATTGTCAAACGGGGGAAGATTGAAGAATGTGCCAATAAGGATGAGATGACTAACCACTGTCATAAGGGCAAGGAATGACTGAAGCACTTACAGAACCAGGCTCATACAGTTTTTTCCCATAATAAATTGATTCTGTCCCCCAGACTGCCATCAACTTCCATCTTTCTTCATGAGAAACGGTCTCTGGGAAGGGGCCTTTCTTAAAGAAACGTATAAAAGACAGCAAAAAATAATTCCACTCCTAGACATCATTGACTGGCAGACGCATTCTGTGGGGAACTCATGCAGTACTTATAGCTCTTCGCACGCTGCTATTGCCAATCCATCTGCATTCTGATAAGGGCAGCTTGTGAATGTCAGCCTAATTAGCCAAGGGTAATGTCTGGTTTCCTGTAGAGAGCTTTTGTGGAGTAATTACCTTCCTCGAGGTCAAACTGCTGTAATTATAGGTCTTTAACTAATCGAGATAAACAGCCTTTGAATTCTTGCAATAATTAAGCCAATCACACTGAGGCACTTTCATCTAGACCTACAACACTACAGGATATTATGACAGGTGATAGCAATGGCATGCATTTCTATACATTTTTGGCTGTGGTCTAGATGTTAACATCTCTTGCTAAAACCTTACAAATTATTAACATATATTAAACTCAGTGCCCAGGCTAATAGAATCATTTTTATGCATTTGTCACAGGGGATATTATTTTTTATAAACAAAAAGTATATGTTTGAATAGAATTATACAATATGGAGACCTTAAAGATAGAAGAGACCTATTAGGAAGGCTAGCTGCTTACTCCCCATCAACCCCCTATTTCCCTCCTCTCTACAAAAGTTGGATTGATCCTGGCAGTATAATATCCTGTTCAGTTTAATTAATGAGGCTTCCCTTTGAAGGCTGTTTCTCATTCTAATAGATCTCTCTTCAAATATTTTTTTCCCTGTATTTTACGTATTTGGTGGGCTACCAAGCCGACTTCTAACATTCATGTTCAATAATCTACAGGAATCCTGGAATGTGGTCAAGTGTTGAGTCACTGTCACACCTATTACCAGGCTTGTTGAGTCTACGAGATGTTATTTCCCCTTCTACAGTGGCTCAGGCTAAAGGGAACTCCACTATAAAATCCTTGTTTTATAGTAGTTGTTCTTTGGCATAAGTAAATTTTCATTCACATCAGAAGACCACAGGGAAACAGAAAACGTATATGGAAAAAAATGCCTTGTACACAGTACATGCACACATATTGTATATAGTGTGTGAAATGTATTGTAGGAAACATGCTAATAGCTCATTTAGAGGAAAGGAAGTGAGTGGACACTTGATATTCATTGACTTCAATGGACTTTAGATCAGGGCTGTAGAATGTGAATCATGTTCGGGTGACTTAACTCTTCTAGTCTATATTCTACTAAACAATAGCAAAATCATGTAGATCAAGCATGGATTTGCCTATTACAGATCAAAACTGACATTTAGACCTAACCATTATCATACTGTAATCTATCAGACAATGCCATTGCAGGACAAAGAACAATCCAGAGCTTCCAGGATCTCATACAGCTATTGAGATCTGATTTTGAGAAACGATCAATAGAAGTTTGCACTAACTCAGAATTGGCATTTGGCTTTTACTGTGAATGTCTGGAATTGTGAGTTGAAAATGGCTTGCTTGATAATCATTCATTTCTTTCAAAGTTATTCCATTACAAAGTGAGTTTGACTTACTTAGCTTTCAAATTCCTCATTTAGGTAGGAAGCTTCTTGGGGAAGGAACCGGATCCTCCTCTCTGACTTGCTTTTAACATTGTCAGATCTTTTCTCAGATTTTAAACTCTTCAGAGCAGGGACTGTGTCATTATATGTGCTTGTAAAGCACTGAGCACAATGGGGTCTGCGGTCTGATTGGGGCCTCAGGATGTTGTAATATAAATCTGAAATAATAATATAACAACCATAGTAAGAGCGTTTGAAGAGCTCTGAATGAAAGACTCTTGAATGCAAAGTTCTTAAATAAATAATAATCATATGGGTTATTTGTATTATCATAGTAGTTCATAGCCCTATTCATGGACCAGAATCTCATTGCACTAGGTGCTTTGTATGTTCTTATAAGCTGCACTGTCTAGCCCTAGTGGGTAAATTCTCCTCTCTGATACATACGGCCGATCTCGTGCATATTCTGAACCACTAACAACTCAATCTAAATACAGTATGTTTTTTATGTCAAATGGATTTCCATGTTAGGAATTATAATATTTAGCAGCAAAGAATCCTGTGGCACCTTATAGACTAACAGATGTTTTGGAGCATGAGCTTTTGTGGCTGAATACCCACTTTGTCAGATGCATGTAGTGGAAATTTCCAGGGGCAGGTATATATATGCAGGCAAGCTAGAGATAATGAGGTTAGTTCAATCAGGGAGGATGAGGCCCTGTTCTAGCAGTTGAGGTGTGAAAACCAAGGGAGGAGAAACTGGTTTTGTAGTTGGCAAGCCATTCACAGTCTTTGTTTAATCCTGAGCTTATGGTGTCAAATTTGCAGATGAACTGAAGCTCAGCAGTTTCTCTTTGAAGTCTGGTCCTGAAGTTTTTTTGCTGCAGGATGGCCACCTTAAGGTCTGCTATAGTGTGGCCAGGGAGGTTGAAGTGTTCTCCTACAGGTTTTTGTATATTGCCATTCCTAATGTCTGATTTGTGTCCATTTATCCTTTTCCATAGCAACTGTCCAGTTTGGCCGATGTATATAGCAGAGGGGCATTGCTGGCATATATTACATTGATGGACATGCAGGTGAATGAACCGGTGACGGTATGGCTGATCTGGTTAGGTCCTGTGATGGTGTCGCTGGTGTAGATATGTGGGCAGAGTTGGCATCGAGGTTTGTTGCATGGATTGGTTCCTGAGCTAGAGTTACTATGGTGCGGTGTGCAGTTACTGGTGAGAATATGTAATATGTGAGAAGAGCCTGAAAACTTTTTTTTGTCAGCCTGTTTTGATGAGATTTACAGAGTGATATTTTAGACACAAATATTAATTTAATAAGATCTGGATAAACAACTGAACCATTGGGTACTTATCTGAGCAGAACCTGGGGAGCTATTGCAGATCTCCCATTTTGACTCAGTGTGTTTTGTTACATATAAAGTTCTGGTTCAATTTTGATTAGACAAAATCCTGGGAAACTAGATGAACTGAGGCTAGTAGTAGCCTGTAGTACCTTCCATATTTAGTCCCTATTTTTAATGTTGCTGTTTTGGGGAGGGGAGAGTGGCATCAATTTATCTAATAGAGAATTAGGATGGCAGAATCAGGCAGAGTCTGCAAGATCAGTTGCATCGACGGGAACATCATTTCAAGATGCTGCTCAGTTGTCTGCCAGCTGGAGTCCCTCTTGCATTTGAAGAGGGGCAAGAAGTTCCAGTAGAACCATTTTCCATCAACCAAGAAAAGATCCAGGTCATAATCCATAAACTGAAGTGTGGGAAGGCAGGAGGGGTTTCTAACATGACATCTGAGTTGCTGAAGACAGGTGACAGCACTCTTGTACTGCAGCTGCATAGGCTTTTCCAGACCATCTGGTGCACTAATATCATCCACGATGACTGGAAGACGGGAGTTAGTCTGTTCAAAACAGGTGAGAAGGCCAAAATGTAGCAATTATAGAGGTATTATGATGTTGTCAGTCCAAGGGCAAACCTTTGTCTCCATATCAATATCTCAAATCAACTATATACTTCATAGCAAAGGTCAGGATACTGACTGTGGCGTTAGACCTGGTTGTTCTACTGTTGACCAGATCTTTACATTGGGACAGCTTTTTTGACAAGGTAGCTAAATTTAATAAACCATGCACAGCACTTTTTGTAGACTTCCCTCAGGCCTTTCATTCAGTGCAATGAGGAAGCTTGTGAGGTCTGATGAGATGACTCAGCATCTCTAGGAAGAGTGTGTCATTGACAAAAGAGCTCTATTCAAGTCATGATAGATTCACAGCGTGGTTGCTCCACGGGAGTTCAGCAAAGCTGTCTTCTGTCACCATTGTCGTTCAATACAGTCATCGATTGGTTGATGGATAAGCTAGAAGAGGCAGCTGCTGGTGGTGTTAAGCTGCTTTGAGTTCCCAAATCCACTGATTATATTGTCTTGTTGGTTCAGTTTGGTGAATCACTGCAGCTGATGGCAGACATGGTCAGGCAAGAAGCAGTGTGTATTAGTCTTCTTATTAATCTGGATAAAACTAAGCCCTTCACCATCACCATCAAGCAGCCTTCAGCTCCAGATTACAATCAGCTCAGTATTAACCTGTCCACACAGGGCCATCAAGCAGGTGGCAATGGTACAGTATTTTGGTAGTGTAAAAGACAGTTCTGAAGGGGACTCAAAAGATGGGGACACTTGTACAGCAGCAGCTATTGTCATGTTTTGGTCTCTTCAGTGGCCTCCATAAGGAAGTTGTGCCATCAAGCTTGATAGGAAGCTGCAGATCTATTGAACAAGAGTTATACCAAGTATTGTACAGAAGTGAAATGTGGCTGCTGAAGCAGGCTGAAGAATACCAGATGGATGTTTTTGATTTTCATAATTTTCAGCAGCTGCTCCACATCAAGTAGCAGAGTTAAACCAGAAATGAGGATATTCGAAGCTGAACCCAGAAACCACCTCAATCAGCATTAGTTTGGTTTTGATGTTTCTTGGTTTGGACACATTATTAGACTCAACAACCCATGAATTCTGAAACATGTTTACCAAGGTATGCAGCTACACAGCCAGTGATCACATGGTTGCCAAAAACTTTGGTGGTGCTATAAAATAGCCATTGACGGACATAAACTGAATATCTAGCCAGAGCATCTTAAGGACCTAGCCAGAGTTTGATCCAGGAGGCGCTTGATCTATCAGATGGCCACATCCCTTTGGGGTTTGCCATGATGATGATGATGAACAAGTGTTGCAATCATTCAGTCCTCTGGGTCATTTAGTGTTTTTTTTTCTTCTTTTGTCTGCCTTTTATACATTTTATACTCCTTCAGGCAGAGACTGTGAGCTTTATTTTCATTTATACTAAGCCCCCTTAACACTATTCTGGCAGAGTAAAGGAGCTTTAAAGTGGAAGCAAATTATATTTACACTCTCTTTAAAGACCTTTTATGCCTCCAGAGCAGTGTAAACGAGAATCAGTTGTGTCTATATTTTGTGTTTATGCCTCACATCGCGATGCTCACACATTCCTGCTGCCCGTGCTGTACCTGCTGTGTTCTTAAATAAAGTTCAGTCCTCAGCACTATCAGTCATTAGAGCAACTATCCATACAAAAATGTTAAATTAAATCCTCAAGGCCAAAAGCCCAACATAAACCAAACCTTAAATTGTCTTTATACAACTGCAGGTTTTAATTTACAGGGTGATATCATATGAGAGATAGTAGACTTTAGGCGTATGTACAATGTTCCAATTTGCTTAGTTTATAAAGTGTTTAATGTAACAGCCTATGGCACAGGCAGGAGCTGGGCACTTATAACAGTTGACAAGTTCTCTTAAAGAGACAGGAAATCCACAAGAGACAGCTACATAGGGCACCAATGAAATACAGAAGATCAAAGATTACATTTCCCAACTGCGTATATGAACAGTAGTAATTGGAAATGGGTTTGATTACCAAGTGCCAAACACAAGATTTTTGTGCATGACAAATACGACTCGTCCACATAACAAATGTGCTCCTGTTCTTTGTAGATTATGAGTGACAGAGGATGAAGTACTGACCATAGTCAGTGTGACTGCAAGAGCAGAAATTGTTCTAGCATTTTCCAGAGCCTGGAAATGCGGGAAATTATTTCACCAGGATGACACCAAAAAGCTCTAATGGTGATGCAGTGCATTCCCTGAATTTACCAATTTGAGCAGATGGGAAGGCAATATCTCACAGTATTTTGGGGTTCCAGGTCCCCCACCATCTGACTGTGCCAGGTCTAAAAAATTCTGTAAATCTGTTCTCCTTCAGAGAGCTCTGGGAAACTATAGTAAAAACATATTCAACAAATAGATCCATTAGATGCGCAGATAGCATTAACGCACCCAAGACTCTGATCAGAGGGAGCACTTTTAACATGGGAAAGAATGAAAATTAGTGGTTTCAGCAGCAAACTGGAAGTGAGGTGAACTAGGTTTTATTCTTCATGTCTCCAACTGTCTGTCCTTGGGAATGTAACAGCCTACCTGTGTCTCAGTTTACCATGTATAACACTTACTTACCTCCCCTACGGGTGTTGAGAGACTTCATTCTCCAGTGAATACTACGTGCTTTGAGCTTCTCAGATGAAAGGTGGCATATATGCAAAGTATTATCATTGGAAGAAACAAAATTGGTGACTCACTTGCTTTTAGCAGCAAGAAGTGCTACTGTTTAACACTGAAACAGTGTCTGTGCCACATTGTGATAGAGAAAAAAGCTTGGAGAAACTTGCCCTCCTAATTAAACAGAAGTCAAGGGCTGCAATACAATTTAAAAAATACATATAGTTGCCTTATCTTATTCATACACACTACTTGGACTTGTTAATTTGAAACTTTTTGCATCTGGCTTTAGTGTTCCCCCAAAATATTTACCTTTTACAACTTTGTTTGTTTATGTAAAGAGGGTGGATTTGATGATTTTTTTTTAAAGCCATCAACACTAGGTTTTTTTCCCTTCTCATTGGCAAGACTTAGCTGTATCATCCGCTTCTTTCTAGCAAGAAATCAATGTCTGATGACATTTTGCAGTTAAGAGGATGTTTTGCTACCCATAATGTTAAAGTATTGATTGTACATTTCTTTTCTTTTAAAATTACAAAGTAAAAATGTATACCCACAATGTTATCTGTGGAACACATATCATTCATACAAGTGCTAAATAAACAACACTAACATGCATGGTGCTAGTATTTTCAGATGATGTAGCAGCCCAAGATGGAATGTGTGGGGAATGCTTCTGTTACCTCTAGCTGATTCCACAGACCAGCCTCCTCTGAGCCACTTCCTACCTGTCCTCCCCCTGTGTTCTCTTCCATTTGGGGTATGGTAGCAGCCCTCTGCTTCGTTGCAGAGGGGTTGTTCATGCAGTTTCAGTGATTCAGATAGTCCACTGGGGCTTCCCAGCTCCCTTCACAGTGATTTCTTCCTTGTCAGGGAGAAGGAAAGAGAAACAGAGTTCAGGCCTTTGGCTGCCTGTTGAGCCTTACCCACAGTCTAGGCCCTTTCCCCATGGATTCCTCTGTCCCAGAAGATACTAACTGGCTTCCTTCCTGTAGACGGCCTCTCCTTCACGCTCCCCCCACTTGATTGCCAGACTGCTATTTTAAGCAGGTCCTCCCTTTGGAGCATGCTTTGCAGCTGCTGAGGGATGGACCTTCTTGGCTCAGCACTGCTCCCTCACTCCTTTAGTCTTGGTGAGGTATGAACCCTATCATAGATGAGCAAACCAATCTGGTGAAGTCCGGACCTCCCAGAACCACCTTGTGAATTCAAATTGAATCTGTCTGAAAGCCTGATAATATTTGGTTAAGTGACAATACTCTTGGACAGAATAATTGATTATCCTGCCTCGTCCGTCTGGTGGCAAAAGCTGGTCCCAGATTAACATAGTATCAGAGGGGTAGCCCTGTTAGTCTGGATCTGTAAAAGAGCAAAGACGTCTGTTAGTCTATAAGGTGCCACAGGACTCTTTGCTGCTTTTAGAGATTAAGATATCATACCATAGTGAACAATCCTGCACTGATCCCTGGGAATAGTCCAGTTGACCTAACCGGTCTTTTTCATCTCTAATTTCTGTGATAAGGTAGCAATTAAAGTAATGGTCAGTGAATCAACCACCAGAAGCATGGAATCATTTTTCAATAATTACAACTCAAACACAGCATACAGTTAGAAGTGTATTTATATATGACATATCAGACTATGATGTTCCTAGTCCACCTTCAATGGGTAGTTGGGAGTGGGAGTGGGTTGGGAAGAAAACGGTATTGACACAAAGATGGCTATTACCATCACATTTTAACAGTGGCTTACCATGGAGAAGTGCAGGATAGTGCCCAAGAAGTATCCAGCTCTCTGAGTGGGCTGCCCAGCAATGCACATAGCTTTACTGTGTAGGATGGCAAAGTTCAAAGGAAGCTCTGGGTTCAGAGAACTGTGAATCTCAGTGTTGTGCCCAATATGCTGCACCACACATGGCTAAAGTACACACTATCAGTAGAAGGACTTCCCTGGAAGCACAAATGGTGCTGGAGTTACCTTTCTATAAATATCCTTGGAAACAGCAATGTTTCTCTTTCAGTTGTAGGAGTGATTCCACCTCCTATGATAGCTTGCAAGTGTTCCCTTAGTTTTAATAGTCCCCATCATCATGTGCATTATATAGCAAAAAGGATTAATGTAAAAAGAGTAAAACACATGCGGGCAGATCCTCAGCTATGATTGAACTGCTCATAGCCCTCACTGCAGCTGTATGCAGAGCCAGTTCTCCTACTGCTGCTAACAATCCCAAGGGGTTAAAATTGCAGCTAGAGATTCACATGGTATGGGGGAATCCTGACATAGCCCCCTTTCTTCTGGCTCTGCAACCTTTTCCATCTATGCAGACATCAGGGAAAAGAAATAATGGAAGAGCCTGTAGGATTTCCCAGAGGATTTTCATTGCACTGGAATGATCTTTGGGCTGGATGTGGCCCTTTTGGGCCACATCATATTGATGATGTAGCATAAAATGATCATGCTACATAGAATAATCTGGCCCAATATCTCACCAGTAATTTGTAGAATGAGCTCAGTAAAACTATATCAGAACTCAATAGCAACCTGTGATCTGAAACTAATTTTAAACAATGCAAAGCACCAACAGAGCATGAAATATGAAACAGGTTTGCCTACAGATATACATGGTTTCTCTCAAATAGAGAGGAAGCCCAGCATCTTTGTTTTTCAATTTCCTTAAAGAGAGGAAAATTCAGTATCCATTTTGCATCTGCAGGAACAAATTTAAATCAGATGGTTAACATGTTAGGACACCCTGAAACAAAGAACAACAAATACTTTGTGGTCTATAAACACACCAATTTATGATCTGTTTCTTGAATCAGCGACAAGTTAGGAGACCCACCACTACACATTTTCATTTGTAATTTGAAATCTTATTTCTACCTGTGTATGACTCAGATGTGTTCTTTACCAGTGAATCAACTTTAGCTAACTCCTGAGCTGCACCATGGATAAGACTTCAGAGAATGAAGAGATCCAAGTTCTGTTCCTGGTTCAGTCACTGACATGCTGTGTGACTTGTGGCAGGTCACTTAACCTCTCCATGAGTCAGTTTCCACATCTGTAAAATGAGGATATTGATACTTACATAATGTTTTACAGTGCTTTGAGATCTATGGAGAAACTCTGATATGTAAGGGCACTCACTACTAACCAGGATCAGATATAAACAAAAGCTCTATATTCTGCATACATGTATGCAGAGCATCTGACCCATCCTCTCTATTTATGAAATGTTAGGTTATTATTAGATGTGGGCTTAAACTACAAGCCTGAATATGCACCCTATTGAATATCATCTTGGGAAGGGAGTGGAAAAAACATGCCCTAGTGGAAAAGGTGTCTAGAAAGTAATAGAAGATTTTAAAATCATCCTATAAAACTTAATATTGAATTGTATCCCTGCCACAGAATAGAATGGTTCAAAACACTATAGAAGGAGATCAAACTTTCCCATTGTACTATATCAAATTGACACAGAACTCTACTGCTTTCATTCCTACTGAAATCTATAGGACTCTTCCATAAGAGTTGGATTGGTCTGAGGGGTAGAGAGAGTGAGATGAATCCCTAGATCTGAATCTGACTCATGGTTCTGGGTCACATCCAAAATCTGAAGGGGCCTATTTTTTTCTTTGGGGTTAGAATATAGAGAACATTCCCTGATGATGGCTATACTTGCGATAGTCTGGCCCAAGGCAATGGAAATCTCACAAGAACAACTATCTTGCATGAGATTTCCACCATTAGAAGTTGCAGAAATCTTGCAAGATCAGCAATCTCAAGCGTTCTACATTGCTGTGCAGTGAGAGAGATTTCACTGTGACCTTGAATCTGAACATGAATCCAGACCCTGATTTTGCCTTGAACACAATCCTAACCCTAATCAAAAATCTGTACACTATCTCTTCAGTCCACCCTACCTCTTTAGGCTCCAATTCACGTGCTTAATTTTACGCAACAGGAATAATCCTGTTGAACTCAATGGAACTAGTTACAGCGTGTAAAGTTAAGCATGTGTGTAAGTCTTTGTAGGATTGCGGCCTTATACATTAAAGATATGCCCCTCACATAGGCTTTGGGTGCATTTACCCTTTTAAAACACCGTGGGCCAAAGTCATGTATGATATACCACCTTTTGACCCACAGCCTTGTAAATAACACTGTAATGCACTGAAATTCTGTAATCATTTCCCCCTGCTTTTATATCAGTTTAGTACTTTAAAAAGATAGAGTTGATAAAGACATCGAGGCCCTCTAAGATTTCCTGCAGACATACTTTACAGGTTTGATCATGATGTATTTTTCAGATATGATTACCCTTTTCCTCCATGACCCTGATGTTATCTTCTCCCTGCTATGGACTCCTATTGTTGCGAGATGAAATATCAGTTTAGCTTCCTGAAAGAATTACATGCTCTGTCTTCTCTCAAAGAAGGAACCTGGCTATGACTTATTCTTTATGAATGACTTTCTAATATGGAAACAGCATGTGGTGAGCAAATAGAATTAAATGGGTTACCTTCAGTTCATGCTGATAAAAAGAAAATAAAGGTAGCATTAGCTATATCCATCAATGTGTTTTGGGTTTTTCTTTTAGAATTCCACTATGCTGGACAAGAAAGAGAATTTTAACCCTAGCTTTACCATTTATTACAGTTTTCCTGAAGAAGGCCTCATAATTCTGAATTCACTTTGGAATAAAAGTCTGAATTTCTAGGGACAATTAGCCTCAAAATTGAGGTTAATCTTAAAACAAATTGAATAAAATCAAATCAGATCATTGAAACATTTCTCATTTTGGGTTTGGATTTAAATATTCTTTTATCAGAGGGGTAGCCGTGTTAGTCTGGATCTGTAAAAGCAGCAAAGAATCCTGTGGCACCTTATAGACTAACAGACGTTTTGGAGCATGAGCTTTCGTGGGTGAATACCCACTTCTTCAGATGCATGTGATGGAAATTTCCAGGGGCAGGTATATATATGCTAGCAAGCAAGCTAGAGATAACGAGGTCAGTTCAATCAGGGAGGATGAGGCACTGTTCTAGCAGTTGAGGTGTGAAAACCAAGAGAGGAGAAACTGGTTCTGTAGTTGGCAAGCCATTCACAGTCTTTGTTCAATCCTGAGCTGATGGTGTCAAATTTGCAGATGAACTGAAGCTCAGCAGTTTCTCTTTGAAGTCTGGTCCTGAAGTTTTTTTGCTGCAGGATGGCCACCTTAAGGTCTGCAATAGTGTGGCCAGGGAGGTTGAAGTGCTCTCCTACAGGTTTTTGTATATTGCCATTCCTAATGTCTGATTTGTGTCCATTTATCCTTTTCCGTAGAGACTGTCCAGTTTGGCCGATGTACATAGCAGAGGGGCATTGCGGGCATATGATGGCATATATTACATTGGTGGATGTGCTATGTACATCGGCCAAACTGGACAGTCTCTACGGAAAAGGATAAATGGACACAAATCAGACATTAGGAATGGCAATATACAAAAACCTGTAGGAGAGCACTTCAACCTCCCTGGCCACACTATTGCAGACCTTAAGGTGGCCATCCTGCAGCAAAAAAACTTCAGGACCAGACTTCAAAGAGAAACTGCTGAGCTTCAGTTCATCTGCAAATTTGACACCATCAGCTCAGGATTGAACAAAGACTGTGAATGGCTTGCCAACTACAGAACCAGTTTCTCCTCTCTTGGTTTTCATACCTCAACTGCTAGAACAGGGCCTCATCCTCCCTGATTGAACTGACCTCGTTATCTCTAGCTTGCTTGCTAGCATATATATACCTGCCCCTGGAAATTTCCACCACATGCATCTGAAGAAGTGGGTATTCACCCACGAAAGCTCATGCTCCAAAACGTCTGTTAGTCTATAAGGTGCCACAGGATTCTTTGCTGCTTTTACAAATATTCTTTTGTAATATTACAGTTCAATCACAGAATAACATTCGCTAGTAAAAACTAAAGCTGACTGGACTATTTTCATTTACCGAATGTAGTGAAATGAATAAATACATGAACAGAGTGAACAGTAAATTTGATTTTTGAAATTCCTTTCATTTTTACTATCTGTGGTATATTAGTCATTCAGTAAAGAAAATATTTTTCTTTTAACTTGCATATACATTTTTAAACTGACATTTTCCCTTCAGTGCAAATTCTCTTGTTCCATTTGCAATGTCACTTGATAGGTAAAGTAGCAAGCAGCTGTAGTTCTAACAACAATAATAAGCATCCAGCTCAAAATGCACTATTATGTGAGTTCTTCCTCGAACTGGATGCATGTGAGGACACTGATCTGATTGAGGGCTTAGGCCCCCTTAAACTATTAGCTAGTTGTGTAGTAGACAGCCACCCTGGACTGACTTGTGCATATACTATATGCTTCATTTTGCTCACTTAGCACTGGACTCACAATCCACTAAAGTCAATGAGAGTCTTTTCATTGATTTAAATGGGCTTTACAGCAGGCCCAGATCCTCAAAGATTTTTAGGTCCTTAACTATTAACCTTTGCGGGTCTGGTCCTTAGTGCCTCCTTTTCGTATCTATGTGCAGAGATTTCATTGGATGGCTGTGTTTTAATGAAAGCAGCAAAGAATCCTGTGGCACCTTATAGACTAACAGACGTTTTGGAGCATGAGCTTTCGTGGGTGAATACCCACTTCCTCAGATGCATGTAATGGAAATATCCAGGGGCAGGTATATATATGTGTGCTAGCAAGCAAGCTAGAGATAACGAGGTCAGTTCAATCAGGGAGGATGAGGCCCTGTTCTAGCAGTTGAGGTGTGAAAACCAAGAGAGGAGAAACTGGTTCTGTAATTGGCAAGCCATTCACAGTCTTTGTTCAATCCTGAGCTGATGGTGTCCAATTTGCAGATGAACTGAAGCTCAGCAGTTTCTCTTTGAAGTCTGGTCCTGAAGTTTTTTTGCTGCAGGATGGCCACCTTAAGGTCTGCTATAGTGTGGCCAGGGAGGTTGAAGTGCTCTCCTACAGGTTTTTGTATATTGCCATTCCTAATGTCTGATTTGTGTCCATTTATCCTTTTCCGTAGAGACTGTCCAGTTTGGCCGATGTACATAGCAGAGGGGCATTGCTGGCATATGATGGCGTATATTACATTGGTGGATGTGCAGGTGAATGAACCAGTGATGGTGTGGCTGATCTGGTTAGGTCCTGTGATGGTGTCGCTGGTGTAGATATGTGGGCAGAGTTGGCATCGAGGTTTGTTGCATGGATTGGTTCCTGAGCTAGAGTTATTATGGTGTGGTGTGCAGTCACTGGTGAGAATATGTTTCAGGTTGGCAGGTTGTCTGTGGGCAAGGATTGGCCTGCCACCCAAGGCCTGTGAAAGTGTGGGATCATTGTCCAGGATGGGTTGTAGATCCTTGATGATGCGTTGGAGGGGTTTTAGCTGGGGGCTGTATGTGATGGCCAGTGGAGTCCTGTTGGTTTCTCTCTTGGGTTTGTCTTGCAGTAGGAGGCTTCTGGGTACACGTCTGGCTCTGTTGATCTGTTTCCTTATTTCCTCTTGCGGGTATTGTAGTTTTGAGAATGCTTGGTGGAGATTTTGTAGGTGTTGGTCTCTGTCTGAGGGGTCAGAGCAGATGCGGTTGTACCTCAGTGCTTGGCTGTAGACAATGGATCGTGTGATGTGCCCGGGATGGAAGCTGGAGGCATGAAGGTAGGCATAGCGGTCAGTGGGTTTTCGATATAGGGTGGTGTTAATGTGACCATCACTTATTTGCACCGTGGTGTCAAGAAAATGGACCTCCCGTGTAGATTGGTCCAGGCTGAGGTTGATGGTGGGGTGGAAGCTGTTGAAATCATGGTGGAATTTTTCCAGAGTCTCCTTCCCATGGGTCCAGATGATGAAGATGTCATCAATGTAGCGTAGATAGAGAAGGGGTGTGAGTGGACGAGAGCTGAGGAAGCGTTGTTCCAGGTCGGCCATGAAGATATTGGCATATTGTGGGGCCATGCGGGTGCCCATAGCAGTGCCACTGATCTGGAGATATATATTGTCATCAAATTTGAAATAGTTGTGTGTAAGTATAAAGGCACAGAGTTCAGCAGCCAGTTGTGCTGTGGCATCATCAGGGATAGTGTTCCTGACAGCTTGTATTCCATCTGTGTGTGGGATGTTTGTGTAGAGAGCCTCTACATCCATGGTGGCTAGGATGGTGTTTTCTGGGAGGTCACCAATGCATTGTAGTTTCCTCAGGAAATCAGTGGTGTCGCGGAGATAGCTGGGAGTGCTGGTGGCATAGGGTCTGAGTAGAGAGTCCATATATCCAGACAGTCCTTCGGTGAGAGTGCCAATGCCCGAGATGATGGGGCGTCCAGGATTTCCGGGTTTGTGGATCTTGGGTAGTAGATAGAATAACCCTGGTCGGGGCTCTAGGGCACCAACATGATACAGTTCTGTGGCGATCTGGAAGCCTACTTTCGCCGTCTCCGACTCAAAGAATACTTCCAGGACAACACTGAACAGTGCACTGATACACGGGTGCCCTCCCACCAACAGCACAAGAAAAAGAACTCCACATGGACTCCTCCTGAGGGTCGAAATGACAGCCTGGACCTATACATTGAATGCTTCCGCCGGCGTGCACAGGCAGAAATCGTGGAACAACAACATCGCTTGCCTCACAACCTAAGTCGTGCAGAACGCAATGCCATCCACAGCCTCAGAAACCACCCTGACATTATCATCAAAGAGGCTGATAAAGGAGGTGCCGTTGTCATCATGAACAGGTCTGACTATCAAAAGGAGGCAGCCAGACAACTCTCCAATACCAAATTCTACAGGCCACTTCCCTCAGATCCCACTGAGGAATACACTAAGAAACTACAGCATCTACTCAGGACACTCCCTACACTAACACCAGAAGAAATCAACATACCCCTAGAGCCCCGACCAGGGTTATTCTATCTACTACCCAAGATCCACAAACCCGGAAATCCTGGACGCCCCATCATCTCGGGCATTGGCACTCTCACCGAAGGACTGTCTGGATATATGGACTCTCTACTCAGACCCTATGCCACCAGCACTCCCAGCTATCTCCGCGACACCACTGATTTCCTGAGGAAACTACAATGCATTGGTGACCTCCCAGAAAACACCATCCTAGCCACCATGGATGTAGAGGCTCTCTACACAAACATCCCACACACAGATGGAATACAAGCTGTCAGGAACACTATCCCTGATGATGCCACAGCACAACTGGCTGCTGAACTCTGTGCCTTTATACTTACACACAACTATTTCAAATTTGATGACAATATATATCTCCAGATCAGTGGCACTGCTATGGGCACCCGCATGGCCCCACAATATGCCAATATCTTCATGGCCGACCTGGAACAACGCTTCCTCAGCTCTCGTCCACTCACACCCCTTCTCTATCTACGCTACATTGATGACATCTTCATCATCTGGACCCATGGGAAGGAGACTCTGGAAAAATTCCACCATGATTTCAACAGCTTCCACCCCACCATCAACCTCAGCCTGGACCAATCTACACGGGAGGTCCATTTTCTTGACACCACGGTGCAAATAAGTGATGGTCACATTAACACCACCCTATATCGAAAACCCACTGACCGCTATGCCTACCTTCATGCCTCCAGCTTCCATCCCGGGCACATCACACGATCCATTGTCTACAGCCAAGCACTGAGGTACAACCGCATCTGCTCTGACCCCTCAGACAGAGACCAACACCTACAAAATCTCCACCAAGCATTCTCAAAACTACAATACCCGCAAGAGGAAATAAGGAAACAGATCAACAGAGCCAGACGTGTACCCAGAAGCCTCCTACTGCAAGACAAACCCAAGAGAGAAACCAACAGGACTCCACTGGCCATCACATACAGCCCCCAGCTAAAACCCCTCCAACGCATCATCAAGGATCTACAACCCATCCTGGACAATGATCCCACACTTTCACAGGCCTTGGGTGGCAGGCCAATCCTTGCCCACAGACAACCTGCCAACCTGAAACATATTCTCACCAGTGACTGCACACCACACCATAATAACTCTAGCTCAGGAACCAATCCATGCAACAAACCTCGATGCCAACTCTGCCCACATATCTACACCAGCGACACCATCACAGGACCTAACCAGATCAGCCACACCATCACTGGTTCATTCACCTGCACATCCACCAATGTAATATACGCCATCATATGCCAGCAATGCCCCTCTGCTATGTACATCGGCCAAACTGGACAGTCTCTACGGAAAAGGATAAATGGACACAAATCAGACATTAGGAATGGCAATATACAAAAACCTGTAGGAGAGCACTTCAACCTCCCTGGCCACACTATAGCAGACCTTAAGGTGACCATCCTGCAGCAAAAAAACTTCAGGACCAGACTTCAAAGAGAAACTGCTGAGCTTCAGTTCATCTGCAAATTGGACACCATCAGCTCAGGATTGAACAAAGACTGTGAATGGCTTGCCAATTACAGAACCAGTTTCTCCTCTCTTGGTTTTCACACCTCAACTGCTAGAACAGGGCCTCATCCTCCCTGATTGAACTGACCTCGTTATCTCTAGCTTGCTTGCTAGCACACATATATATACCTGCCCCTGGATATTTCCATTACATGCATCTGAGGAAGTGGGTATTCACCCACGAAAGCTCATGCTCCAAAACGTCTGTTAGTCTATAAGGTGCCACAGGATTCTTTGCTGCTTTTACAGATCCAGACTAACACGGCTACCCTCTGATACTTGTGTTTTAATGCTATCTTGTTTTAGGGAAAAAAGAACATAAGAACAGCCATACTGGGTCAGATCAAAGATCCATCAAGCCCAGTATCCTGTCCTCTGACAGTGGCCAATGGCAGGTGCCCCAAAGTGAATGAACAGACAGGTTATCATCAACTGATCCATGCCGTCACCCAATCCCAGCTTCTGGCAAACAGAGGATAGGGACACCATTCCTGCCCATCCTGGCTAATAGCCATTGATGGACCTATTTTCTATGAATCAATCTAGCTCCTTTTTGAATCCCGTTATAGTACTGGCCTTCACAATATCCTCTGACAAGGATTTCCAGAGGTTGACAGTGCGTTGCATAAAAAAAAAAATACTTTGTGTTTGTTTTAAACCTGCTACCTATTAATTGCATTTGGTGGCCCCTTGTTCCTGTATTATGAGAAGGAGTAAATAACACTTCCTTATTTACTTTCTCGATACCACTCATGATTTTATAGACCACTATCACATCCCCCCTTGGCGCCTCTTTTCCAAGCTGAAAAGTCCCAGTCTTATTAATTGCTCCTCATACGGAAGCTGTTCATACCCCTAATCATTTTTTTTGCTCTTTTCTGAACCTTTTCCAATTCCAAATATAAAAGAAATTTACCAAGGGAAGCAGTGGATTCTCCATTTCTTGAAGTCTTCATACCAAGATGGGATGCCTCGCAGGAAGAAGTGTTAGTCAAGCCCTCCAGCAGCAATACTACCTACTTGGTCCTGCATCAGGGAGTTATTTTCAGCTTAAACATTTCTTGACAGACATATTTGGTCCTGAGGTACTGGGAGCACCAGAGACTCCAGGATTGTTGTAGATGTGGAAGGAGCTCTACAGGGCACCCAACTAACTGTAGCCTGTTACAACTTCCTGGCCCAAATCCCTAATTAGATTGCCTGCCTCTGGCTTGGAACAAAGATTTGTGTAGATCCTTTAACCCAAGCCAATGAGAAAATGCCTTGCGAAATATTAAAAACTCTACTGTTGACCTATGATTAAGGCTAATCCATCAGAAAAATCTCTTTTATCCAGAATGGTCCTCACGTAGATTACAGTCCATAGGCCTTGCCAAAGACTTGAGGCTGCAGATAAGGGTCACCCACATGTTTTGGGACTGTCCCAGGAAACAAACCTTTTGGCTAAAACAGGGGTAGGCACCCTATGGCATGTGTGAGGAACGCGGCACATGAGCTGCTTTTCAGTGGCACTCACACTGCCAAGGTCCTGGCCACCAGTCCGGAGGGATCTGCATTTTAATTTAATTTTAAATGAAACTTCTTAAACATTTTAAAAACCTTATTTATTTTACATACAACAATAGTTTAGTTATATATTATAGACTTATAGAAAAAGACCATCTAAAACATTAAAATGTATTACCGGCACACGAAACCTTTAATTAGAGTGAATAAATGAAGACTCAGCACACCACTTCTGAAAGGTTGCCAACCCCCCCGGCTAAAACTAGGTAGGAGAGATAATATATGAATGGATACAGCCTTAAAAATGACTTCCCGGAACTGTGTTTGGAAACTCATGGAAAGCTGGGTTCCAGAGCAACGCTTGTAACCAAATGACTCACATTGCATCAAAGGGAGAGCAGTTTGCCTCCAGGGACAGAAATTTGCACAGCATCTTATATCAGAAGGGTCGCCGTGTTAGGCTGTATCCACAAAAACAACAAGGGGTCCAGAGGCACCTTAAAGACTAACAGATTTATTTAGGCATAAGCTTTTGTGGGTAAAAAACCCACTTCTTCAGATGCGTGGAGTGAAAAATTACAGATACAGGCATAAATATATATTGGCACATGAAGCATCTTGGTTGATCTGGCAGCTAAGGAGTGGGTAACAATTTGGAGAAGAGGGAACTCACACAAATTTGAAGAGATTTGGTTTGACTCTTTAGAAATCTTAGTTTCCATCCCCAATGAATTAATCAAAAATGTCTCTCTCCTTTCCCCTCTCTGCCCCCTCTTTCCTTTCCTTCCCATTCTTCTGTTTAGTTTTCTGTTCTCCCCTTATTTTGGGGGAGGAAAATTTCAACAAAAGAAAAAAAAAAGGAAAAGGAGAAAAGAAAAGCATGCTTTAGTCAAACACACATTATTAGGCTCAATACTGGATTAACCGGATGAAATTCTCTGGTTTGTGTTAATCAGGTCATACTATGACCAAAAGGCCCATCCTGGCTTTAAAAATCTATGTATTAAATGGTGGTTAGCACTTCATTATAATTTTAGTTTAAGCAAGCACTGTCTCTGTAACTCAGTTCCCCCTTCAGTGACATAGGGGTACTTAAAAATGGCACTTTCTTCAGAAAATGCTTTGTGATCCTTAGAGGAAAAATTCTATATAAGCACCAATTACAGTTACTGTCATGGACACAAAAGCTGTGGCTGCAGTGGATATTATCCTCTTCTGGGGTTTGCACCTCAGATATTCCAGTAAAGTCATTACTTTCAAATCTTCACATTGCCAGTGCATTTTAAAATATCTTAAGCATATAGGCCCTGATTCAAGAAGCATCTCCATTCAGGAAGGGCACACCAGCGTGTGCTTAATGCTAAGCATGAGCTTAGTTTGCTGTAGGTACTTTTAAAGTTTGCCAAGTATACAACTTGTCATAACAGAGCTTATTATTCATAGTGAGTCATCAGAAAGAAATCTGTTTGAAAACAAACAAAAACATCCCCCAGTGTGTTCACGCAAGCTTAGTTTTACTTCCATCATCACCAACAATTATTATTTTTCTTTTATTATGAAGAACATGATTTCTGTGAGTACAATCAAGAGATTTGCTGCAGCTGTACCACCTTGGGCTATAATTTTCTCAAATCTCACAAACAAAGCAGAGTGAGACCTGCTCAGCACTTAGAGGAGAGACTTTTAAGAAAGATACAGAGTGTAACTTGGAAGTAGATTATTCATTTGATTCCTCCCTTCCCTTCTGCACAGAATCAGGGGCCACATGCTGGAGGTTTGGTTTTTCTGAAGAAGTCATAAAATTGATGTCTTGACAGCATGCTAAAATTAAAGGGCCCTTTGGCACTTTTTGCAAGAGTTGGGGTGTTGCCCAGGTCAGATTACTATTTGAATAATTACATTCTGCCTAATTAAAGTCCCTCTGTAGTTTCAATTGGATACAGTGTTCTTCACTTTCCACTTTAAAATGCAACGTTGTATGCTTTTAAACAGCTGCTGTGCTCCACTCCACAGGTGGCTGCACTTCTCTGATGGGCAAAGGCATTTCTGTATACAGAAAAGGCAGCTTTTATAGATTGTAAATGGGTTTAGGATCCTTTGGGAGGAAAGGCATGGCATAAAAATGTAAGCTATTTTAATTATTGTTATAGAGATGGACAAAAAAGCCATTGGAACAAAATCAAAACTGAAATCCTATAAAAATCTCCAGGTGTAAAATCTCTAAGTGTAAATACAGAGCACTAATAAATTAGCGGTTGTGATTTTTAAGTTCGCTTTGTAGCTTTAAAATGCTAAAAGGCGGCAGCAAATGAACTCAAATGAGATTTTTGGTAACCAGAAAGGCTCACCTTCAAGTATTTACATGAAAGCAAGAAACTCTCTGAAGTGTTGACAACTTGGCCGGGAATGTTCCTGTGTTACAATCTCGGGTCATTTCTCCTCAAGACCATTTGGACAGAACTATATACACAACATGTCCTCGAGGACTGAAGTGGTATTCATCAAATTGTGATCCACTGGGATTTGTTGCCCTGAAGATGATAATTGAGGTCTCATTTACCATGCAAGGCAAACACAGACAGCCCCGTTGGCGGTTGGTGTTGGGCCTTACTCTTAGACTAGCACCCTTGGCAAGCTCTGAATTCTGTCAGCAGAGCTGTGAAGAGGTTTGTCTGAGAGACAGCCTGAAGGCAAGCAGAGCATGCTACCAAGTGGGAACTAGACTGTCTTTTTAGTACAGAATGCTTTTTTTTTTTCCAATTAAAAAAGCAATCTGGTATTTGAATAAACTTGTTAGATTTTGATTTGTGGGCTTACATCATTTTTTCCATACTTTCCCTTGGAGCAACTGATTCCACAATTTAAATAACAAAGTTCCAGATACTTGTAAAAACATTTACATTGAGACCATATCCCAAAATCCTCTCATTTACCCTTAAGTGCTTTGTGTGTCACAACAACCACTCTGATAGTGGGCTAGGTATGGCTCCCTCTGTCATCTGCCAACACCATTCTCAATGTTGGTCACAGTAACTGATCTTGGGTCTTTCAGTGGGGGAGTTGGATGGGTGGACTCACATGCAATACAGTACGCAAGCCAGTTATATATTTATGAAGGGCAGTGAATTGCATGATGTTTAATGTTTCTGGAAACAATATGCTTTGCAAACCTGGCTCCTCTCCGCCCCCCTTCTTAAAAATTATGTTGTTCATGTCTTATGTAAGTTCTAAATGAATAAACATTTGGATAATCAGGGTTTACCTGTGCTCCATGTAATTGTTCCAGGAAAGCTTACTGATGAAGTCTGTAAAGAATGTATGCTTCTGTTGTGTAGCAACCAGGATATTTATGAATGAATTATTATTTTTAATATGACTTTTACCCATACACTGATTTCTGTCTGGCTGAAATGCACCAGCACTCTGTTCTCTAAGGCTATGTCTTCACTGCAGTGTTAGCTCAAGTTATCCACACTTGCATTAACTCTTCTTGTGTCAGCCTCGCTTGAGTGAGAGCAGTCACACTGCAAAATAACACTGAGGTCTGGTATACACTAGAAAATTATATTGATTTACCTATGTCAGTCAAGGGTGTGAAAAATCCACTCTCCTGAACTGTGTAAGTAACCTGACCCAAGTGCTCATGTAGAAGAATTCTTCCATCAACCTAGCTACCATCTCTTGGGGAGATGGCTTACTTACAGTGATGGGAGAACCCCTCCCATTGGCAGAGCTAGTGTCTACAGTGAAGCTGTGCCACTGTAGTGTTTTAAATGTAGACATACCCCGAGCTGATTGGATTACTGCACAGAGTGATTGTGGTAGTCACTGATCACTTGTGCTAACTGGAGCTGGAACTTTTAACCCCACCCCCACCCCCGATAGTTCAGTCAACTTGAGTTAAACGCACCACCACTCTCAAGTTAAGGGGTTTTATGTATGGGTGGGACTTGAGTTATAACTCCACTCTGCAGAGAAGACAAGCCCTAACCTGGAAGCAGCTTTCTGGTATTGTTCAGAGTGAATTTGAATAAAAATGTGGCTACAGATGAAATTTGGCAATTTTGGATTCAGGCAGACAATTATGTATTTGAAAAGAAAAAATATTGCTCATCTAGTTGGATAATTAGCAGTAGTGTATTTATCAAAGGCACAAAGCCAGATCCTGGGTGCAGCAAAGAGGGAAAAGCTGGCTCCCTGATTCCCTTCTTTAGATCTGGCACAGAATAGAACAGCCTGGGGGTTACTCTATTTTATCCAGCTGGCAATGGTCCTTTGCTTTGCTCTAGCAGCAGTAAACATTCTTCTGAGGACTTTTATCCACTACTCTTTCTCTCCGCCCTCCCCTTGTGAATGTGTGAAAAAATTGGGAGGTTGTTCTAAATTCCTGTTTTGTCCACCTTAAAAAGTCTCTGCAAACCCACCTAAATTGTGGAAACGCTGCAGCTACAGTGACAACATAATGATCTCTGTTTATCTACATGATACCAGGCCATATTGTTGTGTGCACTGGTCCCACTTGTGCCTTTAAAGTGTAATCTCTTTGGGCAGGCATTGTATCCTTTACTTCTCACAGGAACGGGAGAATGATTTTGTGGGTAAGGCTACTGGCTTGGGACTTAGGAGATATGGGTTCCATCCTGACTTTTGCTGTGACCCAGGGCAAGTCCCAAAGGGCTAAATTATGCACCCCTTCTTCATGTTGATGACTTCATTAAGACGCTGTATGTAAGTGCTCACCAATTTGAGCACTTGATGCACAATCTAATCCTTAATCTTTCCAAGCCTTTCCAAGCCTGATGTGTAAAATGAGGATAATATTTCCCTACTGCACAGAAGTCTTGGGAGGGTAAATTAATAATATTTGTGAAGGAGCCATAGACATACTGAGACATTTTACTTATTGTGACATGCCTCGTACATTTACAGTGCTATATAAATAATGAATACTACTATCAGCAAGTTGGTAATAAATTAAGCAAACTATATAAAATAGACTTCATATTGCAGGGAAAAAAAGTAAATTATTAGGTGTTAGAGTTGCAAACATTTTGTTTTATATGCTACTTCCAAGAACAAAAATATTATGGCCAAAAGAAAAAAAGGTGTCAGCCAGTTGGGTGTCTGGATGGCTGTCCCTTCTTTTAGTAGTAATAGTACTGTCATGCTGTTTTACAAGGCAGTAATCCAGTCACCAAATGGAGAAACTATGAGACCAAAGCCCTCATGGGTTATGCCAACCAGGGGACTGAATTATGGCCTTGTAAAACAGTGTGGCAATGTTATTGTTTTTCTTCTGCTACAATTGTTTAAAAAATAGAATTTTAAATAATTTAAAAAATATCTTCACAGTAATTTGTCAAGTGAAAGAGCCATCTAAACCTGTGATATGGAGCAAAGTAGGGCAGCATTTCTCCAGAACAACAGTACAACCAGGAACAGATTCCAATAAAATGGCTCTCCACTGATCTGACTCCTGTGACCTGAGACAAACTCTAGCCTGTTAGCCTTTTTCATTATATTTTCAGCTTTACTCATATCTGTAACTCATGGTTGCAGGCAAAACAGGAAAAAGAAGAGCCACTAGGCTACTTTCATAATGTTTCAACCCTGTTCTAAGGGATAAAATGGTTTGGATAGATCAGGGAAGGCTTAAATAAGCATCTTCAAGTCCTGCTTCAAACTAAAAAGTGTAGTACCCAGCTTTCTGTAGTCTGCCCATCATCTTTCAGTACAGCAAATATGAAGAGGAGTCATTTTGTTTGAATTTGAAATACATTAAGATAATAGTAAGGGCTTGAGTTGCAGAGCTCAGATCTGAACTTACCCTAAATTCATGGTTTCTCAGATCAAATGTTAGTCATGACTCTGATGCTTATTAGGAGAAAGAGGCACAATGTTTTTGGGTAGGACTAATTGAAAATTTTCTGTTGAAATTGTTTTTGGATAAAAAATTGGGTTTTTGTCTAAACAATCTTTTCCCACAGAAAGTGTCTGCTTTCCATGGAAAACTTTGACCTTTCACTAAAAAGCTGAACATCTAAAAAACCAAAACATTTAAGTCGAAAACTAAAATATTTCAAATTGAAAATGCTGCTCTGGTGCTACATGGGAGTTGTTGTTTGGCTGCCTCATGCCTCCATTCTCCTCTATGAGCTGGGTTCCCCAGCCAGACTATATCTCCCACAATGCTGCAGCCAGGGATTCTCATGAAGCACTGTTCAATGCTCAGCAAGAGGAGAAACTCTAATGCATCAGGGAAGCTATAGTTCATCCAGGGAGCCTGGCTCATAGAGGAGAATGGGAGCATGAGGCACCTGAACTACAGCTTCAGTGAGGGTCAGTGAAGTATTTCCAAATTGAAAATTTCAGTTTTAACCTAAAGATTGTGGCCAAATTCCCACCCCACCCCCATCATATTTTTTTTAAAACAGAAAAGTAAAAATATTCTGCAGGAAGAAAAGTATTTTCCACTCAGCTCAGTTTTGGGGCACTGTTAATATATCATAATCATTTCATTTGTAAGGACAGATCATATTCAGCAACATGTCATCTAACCAAAACTGAGCCTTCCTGGGACCAGGTCTTTAACTGAATAGCAGATAGATTTAATCTCTCAGTGGTGGCACTGCACCACTGAGAGCTGCTGAAGTCAGTGTGTCTATCCATCCATCTACCCAAGCATTTATATCACACCCATCACAGTGGTACCTGACTGCATCAGACAGTGCAATGCTCTGGGAGTACCAAGCAGAGTGGCCCTGTCACATCTTTGAAAAGTGGTGCATGCACTTCCTTCTTTGCTGGCCCTCTTCTATTGACTTGATAGAGTTGTAGGATTGGACCCTTAACTTGAAAACCATTTAAAGTTCAACCACCACTAACCTGTGGATTTACTTCTGTCCATCACTAGACACTATGGATTCTTTTCAATAAGGGGTACTGATTACCAGTGCATCAGTTTACAATATGAAGACTGCTTCAGTCATTCAAAAGAACTAAGAAACTAACAAACTGTATAGGGTATAAGTCAGCACAGAATTTATTCATTAACCATTTTAAAAAAAACAAATGCTTCAGTTCTGAAAAAAGCAACAGTAATTGCAAAATCCACATTTAAGTCACACCCTGATTTTCTGCTCTTCTAAGCAATAAGGAACAAATTGGCAACAGGCTGGCATTGAAGGGGATTGGAAGGCAGATTTAACATCTAATATTTGTAAATATTCAGGAGAGGAAATCTAATCACATTTAATTCTGGGTTCATCTTGTTTGCTGCATCCACTAAATTGAATTTCCAAATAAAATTGCCAATGTGCTTATGTGAGATCTTTTAAATACATCATTAGGTAAGGAACTTGGCAGGGTGTCAACTAAAATAAACAATATGCAGTGAATTGTGTTCATTTTAATAGCTTGAACATATCCATAGATGATGATAGGGAAAGCAAAGTCCAGATGTACAGGCCCAGCAATTCTCTTTAAAAACAAGGCATAATTAAGGTTACTCACACTGTCCAAAAAGGGTAAGAGTGAACTAAGAATCAGGATTTTGTTCAAGGCCTCAGAGTAATTATATATTTTACATCTCTTTCAACGCAATGCTTTCCTTAAGCATGGGAATGCTCTAGCAGACTTGTAACAATATTTCCATACTGTACATTTATTGCAGCTACTCATTAAGTCAAATTGCTAGCACATGAAGTCATGTGGAAAAAAGTAGTATTTAAGACATAACATTTGCAGGATGCAAACATGAGAAGTGAAGATTTTTTCATCAACTTTTGGTTCCCAGTCAAAGCAAAATTCCAGTGAACACGCAAAAGGGAGTGAGAGGGGGAAGATTGATATTAATTTGAAAATGATTTTGAATTCAATTTCTCAGCAAATTACAGTTCTCCACTATGCCATTGTTCATCCAGGGACAGATACAGTTGCTTCAAAGCATATGAAATGAAAATGATAAAGACCCATTAGTAACTGAAGCTGTGTTTAAAAAAAAATACTACTACAATCAATCTTTTAACACTCACTATTATTCGTTACCTCAATAACGATGCTTTTAGAGACTCAATATCATAATTTGACATAGTTTGCTACAAACTTGTATTTTATAAGTATTTAAAGATAATTTATTTTATCTGATGTGTAAAGAAAAAAACCTTACAAATGCTTTTTCCGTTCTAAGCCAGGCTTGCTTTTACAACAGCAAATGATTAAACTTTCCACACTGTTACACCTTTTTTACAGTAGCATAGGTCCACTGATACCAATGGAGTTACACTGATATATAACCAGAGCAATACCGTGGTGAATAAGACCCTATATCTGGAAAGAGTCACATGCAAGAAATGTCACAAAAATAATTTACAACCTGTAGAGAAAAAATCAGATAAAGTGCTATTAAAATTACGGGTGCCTTAAATAACAAAAGTAATGGAACCATCCAAACACACACACATATATATATGCATCCATACTGAGTAACTGTTTTGGCATAAGTTGGTCCCTTTATTACTTTAATTAATTTGGAAGAGAAGTGAGATGACTGGGGAAATATTAGGAGACAGAGTACAGAAGAGAAGAAAATTAAAGAAATGATCAGGGTGGGGAAGTTTGGGGAGGTTGCTAGTGTGACCATGAGGTATTTGTTAATTGAACCAGTCCCTGGGCCCTGTAAATGAGAATCACAGCTTTTTTGGGGTATTTTTTAATAAAGTACCTCTCCAGACCATTTTCTTGAGGAGATAGCCTTGAACATGCAAACTGATTGCCAAAACTGAAAGGAATATGCATCTGAGCTCCTGTTCTGGTCTTCAGCAGGAAGGCCTTAAATTTCCTACCTGCCTCTGTACAAACGTACTCACACAATCCTTAAGTAAAATGAATACGTTAAGTTCTGGGTGTATCCCAAAGTATCATGGTGTTAGCGATCCTTGAATCTTTAGGCTAAGCCTATTCATGGTGGTGTGACCATGGCAGTCTAGAATCCCTTACATTCAGGACGGAGATGGCAAAAACTGTTTGGCAACCTACTCCAAAATGACTATGGCCAGCTCTGCCTATTAAAAATGTTAACCCTTTCTTCTTGCATTTTTCACCAGTGCCTCCTGGTGTGCCTGGGGAAGCAACCAAGTAGTTCCAGCGGCCCCCATCCTTCTCCAGTACTATCTGAGGAAAGAAGGGGCCAAGTTGCAGCTGAGAAAACAGATGGACCTTGCAGCATGTCCTGAAAGTCAACAGATTCAAGACATTTTGGACCATCTTTGTTATTCACTGACTGCAATCCCAATGAATTGGGATATCAGCCCATTCACTATCCAAAATACTTGCACTCTCTGTTTGCCTGCCTTCCTCCCCCACCCCCTTTAATTTATCTGCTTTTCTTCCCAATGGCTTTTTTCATGTTAGCACCAACTTCCCTTATGCTGTTTTTGAGCCTTATTGTTTGCCTATCCACAACTTTCATGGCATCTCGGTGACTTTTCTCTGTGCTAAGACATATAAAAGATGTCTATTAGTCACATCTTGGTTTCTTTCATCCCCCACTTCCAGACAGATAAGCATGATGCAGCCTGGCTGTCTTTCGGACAGTGCCTCTCTGTCTAGCCTCAGCTTGGAATATGAAGAAACAGTACTAAGAGGGAGCTTAAGGTCCAATTGCCTCACTAACCACCAGCTAGTGGAGATCTACCTAACCAATTTGGTGTGCTGTGCTCCCTCTTTCCTTTCCAGAGCAGTTGAGGGAGACCTTAAACAGTCAGGGAAGACTTGCCTTCTTCAGGAACCAAATGAGACCCCTTCCTCAACTGACTGCATAAGCCCATCGCCAGAGGTGACCTGCTTCACAACCAACCAAGCAGCCAGCCAGAAAGCTGCCTGCCACCACCGCTGCTGCTGCTGTGAGGAACGCCTGACACCTAAAAGAGCCTTAATGAGATAATGAAGACAGGGGAATAGGTGGGTGAAGAGGTAAGGGTTAGGTGTGAGAGTGGTAGCTGGATTGATGGAGTTGGGGGGATGGAGGGAGGAAAGGAAGAGTATGGAAACAATGGATTTTTTGCAGAGGAGCAGAGAAGCATGGAACTGATGGAGTTAAAATGTTGGTAGTATAATACCAGTGAGGAACAACAGCTATAGCAGGACCAAAAGGAACAATCATCACCCATATGACCGGCACCTGAGGTGGGTATTCAAATGTCTCCCTGTTCATCACATAGCAATCTGACTAAAACAGAGACCTGAAAGAAGGAGCCCTTCCGCTTCCTAATGGATATTATTTAGTGCATAGTACTACCACAGGAGAAGGGGGTGGGGAAGGGCAACAGCAGCTGCAGTAGCACCTGAAGTAACAGTAATGTGGGAGGGTGAACCACAGACCCTGGGACGATGAGTGCCCCTCTCCTGTATTTTATGAAGTGCCTTCTGCAGGGGCAAAGAAGAGACCACACACAGAAAAGAAACCATCATACTGTGATGACAGAAGTTAACACACAAAAAAACAGCCATTGCCCTAAGAGTTAGGACAGGATCCAGTGCATTGAATCAGTGACAACAGCTGGAAAACTAAGTACATTAAACAACAACAAAGAAGAAACAGCAATGTACAGAAAAATAAGGTTGTTCTCTACATCCATCTGAACCAAACGGCAGCAAAATAAACTGGCACCTGACATTTTAGGCAGCTCAGAGCTTTCAAATGGAAATGGGAGGAGACACAAAATTAATCTACATTTTCAGAAGGTCCTATAATACAGGGAAAGACAGAGCGATATTCTGCTCCCTCATCACGCAGAGCTCAACAGCCACTTCAGTAAAGTCACACACTAAAAGATTTATGACTCAAAAAAGTTAAGATATTATTTTCCACACACATGCAGTTCCCCCCATTTTGAAAATCAAATGTCTAATTTTATTTAATTTAGTGTGGGAGTCAATGTGACCTAGTGGACTGGGACTCAGGAGACCTGAGTTATGGTCCCAGCTGTGTCCCTGGCAGCTGGGTGACCATAAGCAAGTCACTTCGCTACCCTGTGTCTCAGTTTCCACACCTGTAAATTGGGGATAATGACACTGACCCTCCTTTGTAAAGCACTTAGATAACTACTGACAAAAAGCTCTATATAAAAGCTAGATATTATCACGGCTACTTTGTTTTCAGGAGTAAATACTCCATGTTAGACAGCATTGCTTCACAGCAGCTATGTAGCTATTATCCCTGTAATTCACAAGCACTGTGGATTTCAAATACAAAATATTCTACAGTACTTTTTACTAGCTATTGAAGTGCATTAGTGTTCCTGCATCTTTGAACTATGTATAAGATTACAGCTGTTCCTGTGAATTACTGGACATCTTTATCTAAAGTGAGTTTTAATAACCGTTGCATATTTTTAGCTTTAGGATTTAGTGATGGCCCAAAATAGCCCTTTCAGAGTCCCTGTCCCACTGCATTATTTGTGGAAAAGGACAATACATGTGTCCCACTTTCTGATCTGAGCACCTTCATAAATCAGATTCCGCATTAGACAGTGATGGTGAGCCAGATGGCAGCTGTTGTTAGAGGCGCTCAACAAGAATGAAAGCCTGTGATCTTTCCCGTCACTTAACAAGCCTAATTATTATGGCTGTCATCATACTTGGAATGTCTGAGAGGAGACACTAAGAGACACTAGAAGTGAGGGACGCAACAAGGAGAGGGAGCACAAGTGACTTTGTGAGCTTTTCTTGCTTCTGCAAAGATACCATTTCTCCATAAGGACACTCTCTCTCTCACATGCACACACACATACACGCACTCTTCTTCCCCCGCCACTCCCCCCAAGGAAATTAGGTCTAGTGTTCTAAATATGACATTTATGAAGAGCAAATTGATTTCCAAGAGCTTCATGTATAAACCACTCTAGAATCGATCTTATAAGATGATGAATGCCCTCAACTTCTATGTACTTCATTGTGAATTGAAGGTATTCTGTGCCTCTGAGGAGTAAGTTTCTCATCAGGCAAACACCACAGAATTATGTATAAACTCTCATTCTTCAGGGAAAAAGCCACCCATTAAATGCCTAGGGCTAGGAAGAAACATCTGATATAGGCAAGAAGTTCCATAAATGCCCCCTGTGACCCTGGCAGACCAGGTGCCAGCTCATGCCAAGGCCCAGGGCCTCACTGAACACCAACAAATGCACAACTGGAAACCATTCTGTCTTGTCTGTGTGTTGGCACAGTTAAAATAGACATTGTTATAAGAATATATTTAGACTTTATGGAATGCTTTTAGGATGCTGCGTGTAGTAAACCTACTTATAATATCTGTATCCCATGGTATAAAGTTAAATTGAGTGTTTGCATTGTAAACTGCTGTGATTATATAACTCACCAAACAGGAAAAGAAACAATAATTAAGGTAAAGTGCTCGTTCTGCACACAAGATGGCCCACTGAAGGTAAATGAGGCATTGTGTAGCATCAAAAGGACAGAGATCTTATTGACTATGTTCCTCACTCCCCCCCAGGAAGGGGAGGCCTTCTTATGAACTCATCGCTTCATCTTGGATTCTGGGGTGAAGGGGATAAAAATGCCTGACCAAAAGGAATTGAGATCTCTTTATGCTGTCTGGATTCTGAGGGGCAAAGATTGTGCAGTATTCCCAGAGACCCAAAGAAGGCAATCACAGGATCTAAGCTACTACACTGTAAATGATACTTTATAGGAAGATACCAGAAGAAGCAAAATATTTAAAAATAAATAAATCAAGAGCTAACGTAAAGCTTGAAATAAGAATCAAGTTTGCTTGTAATGAATGAAAAGATGAAGGTCTTGGAACTGGCCAATAATTATATTCTCTGTTATAATTTCTCAGCCAGTAATCAATAAGAATGATAATGAGCATCAGATTAACTTTTGCCTTCTGGGTGTGACTGAAGAATTAATGTGAAAAATAACTTCTACAGGGAAACAGGGAACAAATCTCTCTCTAGTTTTAGCTAATGAGCAAAAAACAAAATAAAAACAAAAACCAGGTCTCATACCACTTTACATTACATTATTTGAGTACCAGATGTGGTTTCGTCTCTACTGGTGTGGTAGAAACAAAGACTGCAGAGGCACATTTCTCCAAATAGAATATCATCATCTGAAAAGCAGAACACAAAATATTGCAGTTATCCCATCTCATCCCATATCTTGATCTGACAGTCCTGAAATAGAATTCTGATGGTATATGAAATAGTCAGATTTCTTTGACTCCAAAACAACCTGGTTCCAAAGTCTTGATGTGGTGCTGGTGGTAGTGGTGGGCTGATCTCCTGGTTGGGGAAGAAGATGAATGCTTTATTCTTTTAGAGTTATCAGGTGCCTCTTGATATCTTTTCTCTCAAGTGGCTCCTCTCCTTTCTCTGTGAGAAGTCCCAGCAAGTGCTCTTCTACCCCCAAAGGCTTGTAGAATACCCCGGGGTTCTCTGTTTCAGTCCTTCAGGTGCAAGTCAGACCAGTGAGAGGTTGTGTCACTGCCTGCGCTGTAATCCTGCGTGCATTAAATGCTGTGCAGTTATGGCTCACAGCGCGGCCACCAACACCCAGCAGCCAAGCATGCAGTTCCTGGAGTATATGTGTGCTGTGCAGCCTGGGTTCAGCACTCTCTCCTCAGAAGCCTGTCAACTATACAACAACCCCACGTTGGTCTCCACAAGCCTGGGTTACTACTCGAACGGTGACTAACACATTCCCAACCCCAAATGTCACCACAAGCATCTGCTGTGAGGTGTCCAGCCCTCTACCAGAACATGCAGAGAAGTAAATAAGGTTTCTTGCTCCTTGGAAGAGAGAAAAGCACACCGTATTAATTTTACTAGTGTTCATCACTTCAATACAAACAAAGCACTAGGTTGGTTTAGATTAAATGTAAAACAAATTTATTTATTCAAAAAGAGGTAGGATTAAAAACAGAAGTGGTTACAAGCAAATGAAAGTAAAATGTGCCTTCTAGTGGCTAAGACTTAACAAGCTACTGTCTGTGTTCATGGAAGATTTCTTGTCAATCTTTCTTCTTTATAGCCATGGCTAACATTCTTTCAGTCAAGAAGTCAGAAGGTCAAAGTACTGACTTCCCTTGTCTTCCTAGGTGAAATATCTTTGTCTAAGCAGGTTTCTCACTATATTCAGTTCCCAGAGACTTCAACCCCCTTGATTGGAGAACCCATCTTTCTCAGCTTGCAAGAGCTCTGGCCCCTTTTGTCTGTTCAGTGATGGATGCCATGACAGCTTCTTCTCTCTCCTTATATCTTCCCAAACTCACTATTTTGTCCCCAGACTCAGATGACTTCATGCTATTCTTCCCTGCCTGTGGGTGTCTGATCCTTCTGCTGATATGTATGTAAATGGGGTTTCCATTGTTTTGAGCCAAATTTTGCTTAATTTCATCGGTGGCATTTGCTAGTGATAGTTGAGTCATTACCTCCTTCCATTGTTAGCTTGATGGCTCTGTTTACCTCTCATGTAAATGCACCTTCATTGTTTCTGCCTGATGACCAAGTACACATTCCATTGTCTAGGGCCAGCAGGGCTTATACATTGCTTGCTTTTAAGAGCATAATTCTAGCATATCTTTAATTCTTTGCACTCACATTGTATATGCGTCACACAGGAATATTAATGATTAGTGAGTTATTAGTTTTCCAATGATATTTTACATACCAGCTTTGAGTATATATCATATCATAACAATGTCGTGTTGGGTATAGTGAATTCATCAGGCCTCCCAAGAGCTGCTGACAGAGTAGCAGACCACCCATGGAACTCTGTGTTGCACAAATGCAAAGCTGTTAGGATAGTTAGTGAGGAGACACGGGTTATGGTACCTTCAGTAGTCAGATCATACTCTGTCTTCTTCTCACATGACTGGCTGCTGGAGTTGAGAGCCTGAATGCGACTGGGTCTTCAATGTTGACTAACTGATTGAGGCCCATCCCAGACAAGACTGAAGTGATAATGTTTGTTTGGGGAAGCACCTATCAGAGTTGGTGATTCTATCCCTTTCTGAAGGAGTGTGTCTGCCAGCTGTTAAACCTGTCTGCAATATGAGGATGCTCTTACAAGATCCCTCAGGTTGTAGCTGTGGCATACAATGCTTTAGTGCTTTTCCAAGGGGAATACACAGTGTAACTGAGAATTCAAATATAAAATTCGTAATTCATGCTGTATTGGTTAGTATGAATTTTGAAATGCAAATTTTACAAACTGCATTTTTTTCAGTGAATATTCAAACACTGAATAAAAGTTTTTCCTAAGTATTTACTGTAGCTGAGCTTGAGCATTCAATGTTTGCAGAAAGCAAAATGCAAAAGGATTACAAGACACTCAGACAGAAACTCAATTGGAATCTGAATAGATAGTAAGGGGGAAAAAATCTACCCCCTATTCTATCAGTTATAATTAGTGTGTATTTTAAAAAAATAAATGTTCAAATCTTAAAATAAGGAAGTCCAGACATTAAAATATATACACACATACATAACCACATTTATGCATGCAGTTACCACTCTTGAAAGTGAAAATTGGTCTCTATCTAGCACCTAAATATCATTGTTACATGCAGCTGCCTAATTTGCTAGGCAATTAGTGTAATTGTACATGCAAAAAATGCAGAAAGAAAGAAGAGAGTCATACAAAAGATGCAAGAATATAAGATTTTATTAATATCCATTAGTACTGACTGTTGAAATCAGCTAGGACAGGTGTGAGGAAAGTGTGATCAATAGCTGCAAGTTAGATCACAAGCAGGGTGACCAGACAGCAAATCTGAAAAATGGGGATAGGGGTGGGGGGTAATAGGAGCCTATATAAGAAAAAGACCCCAAAATCAGGACTGTCCCTATAAAATAGGGACATCTGGTCACTAATCACTAGCCAGAGTTCACAGGACATGCTGAAAAATAAATTCTCTTTGAGATCTGTTCAGCACAACTAGCGTACCTAGAAAGTTGACAGAACTGGTTATAGACACTAAAACCATGGTTAACTGAACCTCTCTGTAATTCAAAGGTTGATTATATCCTCAGTGGTTTACTGAGATTTGGGTTCGTGGAATTCAGAATGCACTCAAAATAAAGACAAACTGCTTTGCAAACCCAGCCAGCTAGAGAGGACCTGCCCAGAGCTGCCCATTAGTTTGGCTTCCCCAAGGCCATGTGGCGAAAAAAAAGAGCACAATCAAGTGAGGTTGTAGGCATCTGGTTTCCCTAGGCTAGAAACTGCTAGTGTGCCTAACTGTGTTTCAGTATTTGTGATGTACACCAAAATATTAGCATGTGGTGTAAGATCAACCTCTTTTTACTTGAACTCAGGAATCCAGAATTGTAAGGCCTCATGTGCCTTCACCCTACCGTTTTTTTTTTTTTTTTTTTTTTAATAATCCAGGATATATATTACTGGGTTCTCTCTGTAAATCCTCATTCAAGGCCTGATCTGAAGCCACTGCAGTCATTCCATTGTTTTTCCACAGGCTTTGGAACATGCCTCAAGTGGCAGGATCAGAGTCCACAGAACTGGCCAGTTCATATCAATGGAGATTTTGAAGCATTTTTAGGTATTTTAAGAGGCTGCTTTGTAATTTCAGTGTTGCCATTCTCATGATTTTATTGGGAGCTTCATGATATTTGGTGTCTTTCTTGAGGCCGCAGTTCCTGGAATCATGACATTTCACGAGGATCTCAATTTTCGTTGAAAAGCTCCACATGATTGTGGAGAAAAGTTTAAAAATGTGACCTGAAAGGCTCACACAGTGACACCAGAAGTCAAATAGAAAGAACCCAACATTTATGATGTGTTTTTGAACCCCCCCCTTGCTTTTAAGCCAGTCCCATGGTTTTTTTGAAGCGTGACCCATGATTTCTTAATGCCTATCGTTGGTAGTACTATAATTTCCTCATTTAATTTACATTCTTTATAGCCACTTATAGTAATAATTACAGCAGTTTTTCATTAAATACTGAGGGTATTGGGCCTAAACTTGGATGACACTTATTGCTTCTGTGACGTAGTGTGCACCTTCAGCTCTTGTTGATGTCTTCTCAGATCTGCTCAGCATCTCTCAGGAAGCACTTGTTACTCTAGGGCTCATTACTGTGACCCGTATTTGCTGTATAGGTGACACGAAATATAGGAATCCAAAAGCTGTGAAAAATGGTATCTCAAAGTGCATTTGTTTTAGTAACGGATTTCAAACTGATATAGTGCAAAAAGAAAAGAAAACTAGAAAATGGTTTGGAAATGTAATAAACTCCAGTAGCTGCCTTGCAGCTGTAAATTTTTTTTTTTATACTTTAGATTTGTAAAAGACAAAAGTTATTTTAAGTGTCTTTGTGTGTTGTCAGAATCTCAATGCAGTATGGGGTATCTAAAGATTAGGATCAGAGGGGTAGCTGTGCTAGTCTGGATCTGTAAAAGCAGCAGAGAGTCCTGGGGCACCTTATAGACTAACAGATGTATTGGAGCAGGAGCTTTCATGGGTGAATACCCACCTTGTCGGATGCATGTGATTAAAGATTAGGAGGAGCTGATAGGGGAGTGTTACTGTTGTTACCTGGGTGTATTATATTGTCACAGAAGATCTATAAAAGGTACACAGGAAAAAGCAAAGTCTATTCTCTAGTTCAGTGGATAGATCACATTTTCAAGGGGGATAAAGAATTCAGGTCTTGTGCCTATTTCAAAATTGTGTGTCAGTATATGTTCAGAGTTCCTTATTCCCCAGTAACATAATGGGCCCAGTTCTGATCTTAGTTACACTGATATAAAGTAAGAGTAGCTCCTCTTAAAGTCCCCAAGTGTAAATCAAATCAAATCAAAATTAAGCCCTTTCTCTCAGACAATAATAGGGCCAAAGTGGAAAAACAAGCTTACATTTATTCATAGAAACATCATCAAAATACATAGGATTGCTCTGCGGGACATTTAATAAATGACATTTGATTTTGGTGCATTGCTGGGGTGCACTAATCTTCTTAAGAAGGCACATGCGATTTTCACTTCTACCTGAGCAGTTGTTGGAAAGGACATCTGTTTCATGTTCCACCCTAGGATGTCACCTTCAAAGGAAAAATACTGTATGCAACTGTGCTTCAATATCAGTATAGGTAGATCTCAAGTCCTAATGTGGAATTTGAACCCAATAACCAGGTGTCCCAGAAATGAGAATGTTACCACCTGAACACACTCTCATGTTTAATGGGATGTTTTCTTTTTTTTGCTGCATAAGGAGGGCTTTGGGATGTACAGTCACTGGGAAGCATTTACGGATAGACAACTGTTCGCTCAGGATGGACTTCATCTCAGCAAGGAGGGAAATAGAATTCTAGGATGGAGGCTCGCCGACCTCATCAAGAGGGTTTTAAACTAGGAAGTTGGGGGAGATGGTTGGGAGACGTTCGGGAGATCTCCACGCCAGAATATAACCTGGAGAGGGAAGTAAACAAAGTGAGCGGGGATACCCTTGCGGCCCCAAGATTTGATCCAAGGAGGAATAGTGGAGTAGAAACCAGAGTAACAGGTGATGCTGGTGGTAGAAAGTTTGTGCACGACAGGGGAAAGAATGTCACTGACACCAAACGCCGAAAATTAAAAGGTCTGTACACTAATGCAAGGAGCCTAGGTAACAAGATGGAGGAACTGGAGTTACTAGTGCAGGAAGTGAAGCCGGATATTATAGGGATTACCGAAACCTGGTGGAATAGTACTCATGACTGGAGCACGGGTATTGAAGGCTATGTGCTGTTTAGAAAAGACAGGAAGAAAGGCAAAGGTGGTGGAGTAGCCTTGTACATCAGTGATGAAATTAACTGTAGCGAAATAAGAAGCGATGGAATGGATAAGACAGAGTCTGTCTGGGCAAAAATCACACTGGGTAAAAAAGCAACTAGAGCTTCCCCTGAGACAGTGCTTGGGGTGTGCTACAGACCGCCGGGATCGGATTGGGATATGGATAGAGACCTCTTTAATGTCTTTAATGAAGTAAACACAAAGGGGAAATGTGTGATTATGGGGGACTTCAACTTCCCGGATATAGACTGGAGGACGAGTACTTGCAAGAATAATAGGGGTCAGATTTTTCTGGATGCGATAGCGGATGGATTTCTTCATCAAGTAGTTGAAGCACCTACAAGAGGGGATGCCATTTTAGATTTGGTGTTGGTGAGCAGTAAGGACCTCATAGAAGAAATGGTGGTAGGGGACAACCTTGGTTCGAGTGATCATGAGCTGATTCAGTTCAAACTAGATGGAAGGATAAACAAATGTAGATCTGGGATTAGGGTTTTTGACTTCTCGAGGGCTAATTTTAATGAGTTAAGGAAATTAGTTAGGGAAGTGGATTGGACGGAGGAATTAGTGGATTTAAATGCGGAGGAGGCCTGGAATTACTTTAAGTCACAGCTGCAGAGACTGTCGGAAGCCTGCATCCCGAGAAAGGGGAAAAAAACCATGGGCAGGAGTTGTAGGCCAAACTGGATGAGCAAGCAACTCAGAGAGGGGATTAGACAAAAGCAGAAAGCTTACAGGGATTGGAAGAAAGGCAGGATCAGTAAGGAAAGCTACCTTGCTGAGGTCAGAACATGTAGGGATAAAGTGAGGAAGGCTAAAAGCCACATTGAACTGGAACTTGCAAAGGGAATCAAAACCAATAGTAAAAGGTTCTACAGCCACATAAATAAGAAGAAAACAAAGAAAGAAGAAGTGGGGCCGCTATACACTGAGGATGGAATGGAGGTTAAGGATAACCTAGGCATGGCCCAACATCTAAACAAGTACTTTGCCTCAGTTTTTAATAAGACTAGTGAGGAACCTTGCGATGATGGAGGCATGATAAACGGGAATGTGGATATGGAAGTGGATATTACCGCAACTGAGGTAGAGGCCGTACTTGAACAGCTCGATGGGACGAAGTCGGAGGGCCCGGACAATCTCCATCCGAGGATATTAAAGGAACTGGCGTGTGAAATTGCGAGCCCGTTAGCGAGAATTTTTAAGCAAAAGACAAACTCGGGGGTTGTGCCACATGACTGGAGGATTGCTAATGTAGTTCCTATTTTTAAGAAAGGGAATAAGAGTGATCCGGGTAATTATAGGCCTGTTAGCTTGACATCTGTAGTATGTAAGGTCTTGGAAAAAATTTTAAGGGAGAAAGTAGTTAAGGACATAGAGGTCAATGGTAATTGTGACGAATTGCAACACGGATTTACTAAAGGTAGATCGTGCCAAACCAATCTGATCTCCTTCTTTGAGAAGGTGACGGATTACTTAGATAAAGGAAATGCGGTAGATATAATTTACCTAGATTTCAGTAAGGCGTTCGACACGGTTCCGCACAGGGAGCTGTTAGTTAAATTGGAAAAGATGGGAGTGAATATGAAATTTGTAAGGTGGATAAGGAACTGGTTAAAGGGGAGACTCCAGAGGGTCTATTGAAAGGTGAACTGTCAGGCTGGAAGGAGGTCACCAGTGGAGTCCCTCAAGGATCGGTTTTGGGACCGATCTTATTTAACCTTTTTATTACTGACCTTGGCACAAAGAGCGGGAATGTGCTAATAAAGTTTGCGGATGACACAAAGCTGGGGGGTATTGCTAACACGGAGAAGGACAGGGATACTATTCAGGAAGATCTGAACCACCTTGTAAACTGGAGTAATAGAAATAGGATGAAATACAATAGTGAAACGTGCAAGGTCATGCATTTAGGAATTAATAATAAGAATTTTGGATATACGTTGGGGGCGCATCAGTTGGAAGCGACGGAGGAGGAGAAGGACCTTGGGGTACTGGTTGATAGCAGGATGACTATGAGTCGCCAATGTGATACGGCTGTTAAAAAAGCAAATGCGATTTTGGGATGCATCAGGCGGGGTATTTCCTGCAAGGATAAGGATGTGTTAGTACCGTTATATAAGGCGTTGGTGAGACCCCATCTGGAATACTGTGTGCAGTTCTGGTGTCCCATGTTCAAGAAGGATGAATTCAAACTGGAACAGCTTCAGAGACGGGCTACAAGGATGATCCGAGGAATGGAAAAACTGCCTTATGAAAGGAGACTCAAAGAGCTTGGCTTGTTTAGCCTGGCCAAAAGAAGGCTGAGGGGGGATATGCTCGCTCTATATAAATATATCAAGGGGGCTAACGTTAGGGAGGGAGAGGAATTATTTAAGTTTAGTACTAATGTAGGCACGAGGACGAATGGGTATAAACTGGATATTAGGAAGTTTAGACTTGAAATTAGACGAAGGTTTCTGACCATTAGGGGAGTGGAGTTCTGGAATAGCCTTCCAAGGGAAGTAGTGGGGGCAAAAGACTTTCCTGGCTTTAAGACAAAGCTTGATAAGTATATGGAGGGGATGTTATGATAGGATCGTTAATTTGGGCAATTGATCTTGAATTACCACCAGACAGGTCTGCTCAATGGTCTGCGGGGAGATGTTGGATGGGATGGGTACTGAGTTGCTGCAGAGAACTCCTTCTTGGGTGCTGGCTGGTGACTCTTGCCCACATGCTCAGGGTTTAGCTGATCGCCATATTTGGGGTCGGGAAGGAATTTTCCTCCAGGGCGGATTGGCAGGTGCCCTGGAGGTTTTTCGCCTTCCCCTGCAGCGTGGGGCACGGGTCACTTGCTGGTGGTTTCTCTGCAGCTTGAGGTCTTCAAACCATTTTTGAGGATTTCAATAACTCGGTCCTGGGATTGGGGTTGTTATAAAATTGGATGGGTGGGGTTCTGTGGCCTGCCTTGTGCAGGAGGTCAGACTAGATGATCAGATTGGTCCCTTCTGACCTATGAGTCTATGAGTCTATGATACATTAACTAATTATCTGACCATTTTGATCTATGAGTTTAGAACAGCCTCGCAGGGACAAACATAGCAGGAAGCTCTTTCAGTGAGTACATTAAAAATATGGGGATATGTCTGAGTATGTAATGAAGAGACAGCACATCTGGCATGTGACATGTTACGCACTGTCATAATAATGTAAGTTAAGATTCTCTGGAATAAAACAAGGTAACCTAACCTTTCCACACTCTTGCACCAGTTAAGAGGATTTCAGAGCTGTGGAGCATAAAATGTGCATACAATGGAGCAAGGAGACAAGGGAACTATGTTTCAAGATATTAACTAATTAGAAAAATATCAGAAGCAAAGACACACATGAATATAATTATTGAAAAGAGGATTTTGCTAAAGAATTTTTATAAATGGAAACTGCTTCAAGTTTAAGCCATGCTTAAAAACAACCATATGGGACAAGAGAGCAACAGCTGTGCTCAAATATTTTCTTGAGATGAACATTCATACTCATTCATTGCTGTATCAAAATAATATCTACGTACATCAGTTCACAATTGCTTTTGAAGGGTCATTGTTAGCACTTTCTGAAGCCATTGTTAGTTGCAATTGTCATTGTTCGCTCTTCCATGGTGGCACAGAATACAGTATACCCCACTGAGTATGGGAAAATATACCTTTTCTGCCAGAAGAGAGGTCTTTGGTCCCTCAATACTGCCTAAAGAAACAAAAAGAGGATCTGGGGTTTCCAAAAACTGTTCCAATATTTCAACATCTTGGAAATAAACATTTGAGAAAAAACATGTTAAAATGAAATGTACAAGCACATGGTCATAAGTACTGTATTTATGACTTGGAAAGCCAATTTGAAACATGTCCTTGTAATGGGGTTCCACTTACCATGCTAGCACCTCCTGCTGGTCATCTTGAGGATCAACTCTGCAGGTCGGTATGCCATCTCCAGGTGATGTCTTGGCTGCTGTCACTTCTTCTCCCAGACCCACGTCACTCCAAGGTCTACAGCATCCTCTTTGTGACACAGCCTTCCATCCGTGCCACACCCTGTGCTCCCTCCTTCCGGGTACCAGTACTGCAGATCAACTGTCCATCCACTTCCTCAGGGGCGAGTGGCTGGAGGGAACCTGGGCCTGGCCTATTTTGCGTCCTGGCCCAGGGACCCTGTAGATGAAAGCCACATGCTATTTCCCCTCTAACTTCTCAGTACATTTTCCTGGGCTACTTCCCAACAGCCCCAGCACCGTCTTTCATCCTTACCTCAGGGTTTCAGCAAGCCAGTCTTGGCAGCCAGCCAGGAGCTCTCTCTCTCTCACTCCCCTGTTCCTGCCCAGGGGACAGGACTCTGTCCAGGATGCTCTGTCCAGGATGCTAGCTTTCTACCACCTGCAAGGCAACCAGTGCTCCCTCCTCGAGCTGCAGGGACCAACTGACCCTGCTCGGCCCTACAGCTCTTATATGGGGCTGCCAGGCCGATTGGCTGCTCCTCACAGCCCCCCACCTATTCACACAGCCTCCCTAGGGCTTCATTAACCCCTTTTAGGCCAATGTGGGGTGGGTGACCCCTCACAGTCCTGCGCTTATATTCATAAAATTATACAGCACTATACATTGACATGCCATTTATAAACAAAGATATTTTACCTGTCTTGAAGTCTAAATAAGACGTATTAAACAGAAGATGTGATGCAGGACCACAGTTCAGGAGAGGAATGGTGTTAAGAGGAATGATTATTAATGATAAGAAGGGAGTGGGCATTGCTTGAAGTGATGGATTTTAAGGAGGGATATAAAAGGGTCTCCCTGTAGATGAAGACAGGGAGATCATTCCAAATATAAGCCCCAAGCAAGGCCAGGAGACTTAGAGCTGGAATTCTTTGCTCAAATTGTAGAGAAAAAGGGGAAAATCCAGCTTTGGCCAGCTTCATTTACATGAATTATGTTGTTGCTTATCCATAATTCCACCTACTGAGCTTTGTTGCTTTTGCTGGAACTTGTTTATGTTTTGATTGTTAATAGACTATAATTAAGGCTCCCATGTTTGTCATGGAAGTCACGGAACTCACATATTCCATGACTTTTCATGAGAATGACTGAGAATATATTATTACCATTACATAAATCGATGGTATGCCCATATCTCGAATACCACGTACAGATGTCTCCTCATCTCAAAAAAGATATACTGGCACTAGAAAAGGTTCAGAAAAGGACAACCAAAATGTTTAGGGGTTTGGAGAGGGTCCCATATGAGGAAAGATTAAAGAGGCTAGGACTCTTCAGCTTGGAAAAGAGGAGACTAAGGGGGGATATGATAGAGGTATATAAAATCATGAGTGATGTGGAGAAAGTAAATAAGGAAGAGTTATTTACTTGTTCCCATAATACAAGAACTAGGGGTCACCAAATTAAATTAATAGGCAGCAGGTTTAAAACAAATAAAAGGAAGTTCTTCACGCAGCGCACAGTCAACTTGTGGAACTCCTTACCTGAGGAGTCTGTGAAGGCTAGGACTATAACAGCGTTTAAAAGGGAACTGGATAAATTCATGGTGGTTAAGTCCATAAATGGCTATTAGCCAGGATGGGTAAGGAATGGTGTCCCTATCTTCTGTTTGTCAGAGGATGGAGATGGATGGCAGGAGAGAGATCACTTGATCATTGCCTGTTAGGTTCACTCCCTCTGGGGACCTGGCATTGGCCACTGTCGGTAGACAGGATACTGGGCTAGATGGACCTTTGGTCTGACCCCGTATGGCTGTTCTTATACGTTCTTATGACCTCCGTGACTTCTGCAGCAACCCATGTGGCTGGCCCGGTAAGTTGCCTGAGCAGCTTGGGCAAACCCTGGGCCAGTCACACGGGCTGCTGCTGGAGCAGTTTCGGGTTCCCCTGCCTCACAGCAGCAGGAGATTGGGTGTGAGAGGGGCTCAGGTCTGAGGATTGGGATGCAGGATGGTGCTTACCTGCGGGGGAGGGGAGGCTCCCTGGAAGGGCAACAGGAACTCTTCCCTCTCTCAGCTCGTAGCTCTACGTGCTGCCTCCACCCACAGGCACGGCCCCCACAACTCCTTGCCTGCAGTTCCCAGCTAATGGGAGCTGCAGAAGTGGGGCTTGGGGTGAAGTGGAGGCAGCATATGGAACTAGGAGCTGGAGGTCGCCGCTTCCCAGGAGCCGGGTAGGGATAGGGAACCTGCCACAGCCCTGCCAACCCTCCCTGACCAGCACCTGCAGCATCTCCTGGGCCACTATCCCCCCCTGAGCACCCACAGTGCCCCCAGGATCACCCCACTGAGCTACCTCCCCAAGTTTTAGTCACAGATATTTTTAGTAAAAGTCATGGACAGGTCATGGGCCATGAATTTTTTTTTTTTTTTTTTTTTTACTGCCCATGACCTGTCCATGACTTTTACTAAAAATATCTGTGACTAAAACATAGCCTTAATTATTATACTTGTACTCATGAAAAGACACAGGAATTGTGTCCTCATGCCCTAGCGTAAATAGGTCATCCTGAGCATACGAGTTCATGAAAATGTAATTTAATTGAAAACCCAATTTTTTGCTGAAAAACATTTCAGTAGAAGCCTTTCCACCAGTCCTACTGGGAGGACTGTAGGGAGCATATCAAATTTGGGGCTGTGACTGACACTGGAATTGATGAAGAATTGCCAATATCTCTTCAAACGTCTATTCAGTTTTGATTGCGTAGTAAATGTTTCTGTTCATATCTATACGTCTGGGTTCCTTTCTCCAGCCTATCACCATAGTATCCAACCACCTACCGAAACTAAACAGACCAAGAACCTTGCTAAATTTTCCCCTTGTACCAAGAAAATTACTGGAATGTGTGTGAGAGAGCTTCTCTTCCTCCATTTATCTTCTTTTCCTTACTTGAAATTCCAGTTGCTGTAGCAAGGCTAAAGAACTGAGTTTTGCACTTTGTTCTGAAGGTGATGAGGTCTGTGGTCATACTCACCTCTTACAAGATCCACAATATTGGCTAGCTACCAAGAAAGTTCTGTCCCCAACTCTCACAAGCTTGATCCTTGAGTTTGACGATACTATTGCTCCTGTGGAAAGTAACCATTGAGAGAGGTCCAAGGGAAAGAGTCTTAATCCAGAGCCACGGATGGCTTTAAAGATGAAGATGAGTATCTTGAAAACTTGCTCAGTGTTTGTTTGGTTTTTTTGCAGGGAACCAGCACAGCATGTGGAGCACTGGGATGGTAAGGCTATCAAGCAGCCGATGTTGCTCTGGATGAAGGCTGCTGCATGCTGGATCAGCTAGAAATTTTTGGAACAGTCTCTCTCAAGTACTTTGATTCACAGCAATCCAGCCTAAAAGTCAATAAGACATGGATCATTCTGGCTAGTACATCAACCGGAAGTAAAAGGGGGTAGGCAAAGATTTCTTTCCCGGTCACAAGGTGGAAAGCAGTAATTTTTTCCCCTCAGTTATTGCTATTTGGCTATCAAGAAATAGTGACAATTCCAACAGAATTCCAAGGCTATGAAATGAGTTGACTATTTGCCGCTGAATGCCTTCAGTAGCTGTTCAAAATGCCTCCCTCTTCCCACCAACTTTGCTTCTGGCCTTTCTCAAGAATTATTTTCAGCCATCTGCCTTATATCCAACCTACTGATCTCAGAACTCTGCACGCTCATTGGAGGCTTACCTCAAACCTCCAAAATTGTGAGTATGCAGACATGAGATGGAAATTTTATGAGACTAGCTCACTCATTAGAATTCAATTAAGCCAGAAATGTCATGAAAACAGCATTTCTTGTGGTGTTTCAGCATTTCCACTACCAAAGCTGGAACTGTGATTGTAATGTAGAGATATGCTAAATCCTGACCCCAACCTGAGTAAGTGGGCTTGATGCAGCAGTGTTTTGTGGGGTGGTGGAAAAGGAATACTCCTCTCAGACCATGCCACAGTGGCAGCATTGATGCTCTGGGGCCACGCCTGTAACAAGAAGATTGCTATAGTCCCCATTCAGAACTGGTCAACAAATACAGTTTTGCTGAAATTAAAACCTTTATGGGAATGTGTTAATTTTGATAACGTTTTCTTTGGCATAAAGTAAAAAACTTACTTTGACTATCATTTTGAGTAATTTGCTTTTGACCTTTATATTACATACAATTTTTATTACACTAATATATATTATATTTTATGTATATATAATACATTATATTTACTATTTCAATATAATATAAAACAAAATTAATCAATACAAAAATTGAAACTAAACATTTCAGCACTATCAAAACAATGGCTCCAATTCAAAGTTTTTATGAACTGTTTCCTGGGAAATTTTGAGATTGTCTTTTTGTTCCAATTCAAAATGAAATGTTGGAAATTCCTGTGGAATGGAAATTCTGATTCCTGACCAGCCCTATCCTCTTTGTGTCTGTACACTAGCTCCAGGGATCCTAAGTACGTAGCTCCATGGGCCAACCAAGCTCCTGTCCCACTGCATGTCTCTGTTCCACCTCTATGAGCCCTTCTGCGGAGGTCTGCCTAGGAAGCTGTTGTAGAGCAGCAGGCCATGTGCTCAGACAATACAAAGCCTGACTTCCATGCATAGCAGAACTGCACTGCACTGGATTCACTGTGCCTGGAGCTCACTACAGCAGGATCTGCCCTAGAACATTATAAATGCCATTTAGTACTATTTCTGATGAAGTTAGTGGAGATTATATATGCATATGGCAAAGAATAGGGTCAAAAGTGGAATGTGGACGAGACAAAAACTATGGTGTGATGCAAGGATCCTGGGAAAACATGCAGGATTCCACTGAATGGACATAGTTGTACAGCATGTGAGAAATTATTGCTACTTAGGAAGCATCATTACAGAAGATAGAAGATCAGATACTGAAGTCAGCACCAGAATAGCAAGACTAAAAGACAATCTGGAAGAATAAATATCTGATGAGAAGGGACATAAAGCTGAAGACTGAATTCTGACTCTTAAAAACTTACATTTGGTCTGCGTGAAATTACATCTGTGAAACACAGACATTCAAACAATTGAAACTACAGTCCTTTGAATGATGCTATTATAGAAGACATGGCTAGAACAGGTAACCAATAACAAAGTATTGGACATGATTGGAACTCAGCTAACACTAGTCAAGATCTTATGAAAAGAAAGAATCAATTTCCAGGGCACATTTTCAGAGTTTCAGCAAGCAATGGATGTTTATGAGCATTGGAAGGGAAAGTTGACGGCAGAAGAACTCAAGGCAGAAAAAGAAGATCTTAGATGGATAATGTGGTATTCTGGGTGGATCAAAAGGACTATTCATCCACAGAGAAGTTAGCCAAAGATCACACAGAATGGGATGCCATGTTTGTAAACCTTCATAAATGGAGATGCCAGATAAGGAGGAGGTGATCTGTTGGACTACACTAACCAGAATCTTTAACAGGAAATTGGGTGTGAGTCTGGTGAGTGAAAAATAAAGCATACCTGATCATTATCAACACACTCTGAAGCCTATGTCTTTCCTTATAAAAAAGCTAGAGGCCCATGTGAACACAGTATATTGCAATAGGGGTATGCAAAAATGAAAAAAATAAAAATAGATTGGGTTCAGATTTATCTGACTTCTGAATGAAAATTCAGTTGTTTCTTCTTTGTTCAGACTGGCTTGCCCAGTAATTACTGAGAAACACTTTTCTTTTGCTGCCTTTATTTTTTTTTGAAAATCCATACTTGGTGTAAAAAATTAAACAAATATAAATAAAATACATAAAAAAGATGAAATGGAAGATTGTAAAAAAGATAGAGGGATACAGTGGTTAAACACAGACTGTATCCCACAGACTGTTAAACACCCTTAGTGATTTCATAACAGCGCAGCTAGAGAAGCGCCAAACTATGTAACTATAACTGAAGCAGGTGACAGTGAACCACTGCTTCTTCATTACAGTACCCACACCTCAGACAGTTTGGCATTTGTGCCCTCTGCTCTGGGTCCTTAAGATCAGAGAGCTGCTGCTATCAACACTGACAGCAGGCATCCAGTTTCAGAGATGGATAGCTACGTTAAAAAAAGGGTTCTTTAAAGTTTACGATGGTGAGTATGTCACATAACATTTGGCTTTTGATGTGATCCAACGTAAATGCAGTAATCATATTTACAAGATGTAATGGATAACATATTGCCTGTCATGAACTTCTCCTTTAAACTTTTCCATAAAATGTATTCTTCCCCCCTTTCCCGATACCAGGCTGAAATGAATCCATGTCAACAATCTTCAATAGGTCTGACCTAGGCAGGGATTTAAAAAAAATGCTAACTGTTTAGTAAAGTTCAGCTCTAAATTAGAGCTGATTGAAACTCAACACTTTTGCTTGGCTAGAGTTTATGCAAATAATTTGTTTCCATTTCAGTTAAAGGTTCATACCATATGACTCACCTCTTAAATTTAACATTTGAGTGTACTCAAAAATCAAATTATGGACCACATACCCATCACATTTACCCCCGCTTTTCAGTGATATAATTCCAATGACTTCAATTGAGATAATCCTGATTTACACCAATTTGAGATCAAAGTCAAGTCCCATGTCAAAAGTGAGGAGTTTAAATTTAGGTCCTGAATACACAGACAAAAGAGGTACATTTTGCAATCGATTTAGCACTAACAAGTTAAATTGACTGAAAACCACCTTTATCTTCAGTGTAGATACAATTTAGCACCTGTTAGATGAGTATGGGTAGGACTACAACACAACTAGTTCAAATGCTCAGAAAGCATTGACTGTGATTAAATTATTAAACTACTTATACTACATGACGTGCAAGTAAATCACAATGAAAAGCAGAGTGTGATGGGTCTGAGACTCTCAGGTTATGGAGGAAGGAAAATAAATTAGGCTGATTGGGATGGAAGACCCTTATCGATACATGCCCTATAATACCACTTTTAAATGGTTCTGGGCCTTATAGTGCTGAGGTGCCCACTGACTTCAGTTACATCTCTGAAGGCTCAATACTTCTGCAAATCAGATTCCAGGGTCTTTAGTCAGACACAGACACACAATCAGTGACCACCTGTGAAAAGTTTGGTTTAAGTGACTTGCATTTGTAACTTTTTAAATATCCTTTTCATAGATTCAGAGATTTTTAAGGCCAGAAAGGACGATTACACCAGATTGTCTGATCTCTTGTATAACACAGGCCAGAAACTTTTACCAGTTAACCCTATTGCATTTTACATTAGAGGGGTGGGAATATCAAGGCTGGTGCTTCCACTTAGGCGACCTAGGCGGTCGCCTAGGGCACTAGGATTTGGGGCGGGGGGGGGGGGGGTTTGCCACTCTCTGCAGCAATTCGGCAGTGGGCGGCCCTTCTGCACTCCGGGTCTTTGGCAGCAATTCTGCGGCGGGTTCTTCACTCGCTCCGGGACCCGCCACCAAAGCGCCCCGAAGACCGGGAGCCATGGGAGGACTCCCCCACCGCAGAATTGCCGCCAACGACCAGGAGCGCGGAAGGACCCCCCCCAGGGGGCCAAAAACCCTGGCACCGCTCCTGGGGAATATGCAGCATATAGGAATTGGATAGCATCCCTTTAAACAGTTTCAGAGACCTTTAGTGTTGTTGACTGTGTACTGTGTTTTAGAAACCAGCCACAGCAATATGTATATAGTTAAACCTTAATGTTTGTTTATTATTAGTAAACATAATTATTTGGTATCCTACTGTGCCAGTGTAATTTCTCCATATTTTGTTGCATGGCAAGCACACCACATTACAGGTGAAACATGGCCTATTACTAGTCAGCCACCCACATGGTTAGTAAAAAATGGTCTCTGATAGATCAACAGCAAAACTGTTGATTGGGAGCAGGCATATGTATAATCATTTTGCCTAATTTTGTGCCCCCTCTAACACTGTAGGTTTGAAATCTGGGGTGAAACCCTGCCTCACTGAAGTCAGTGAAGCCAGGATTTCACCCTTTCACACGACTGGGCTCAGATTACACTTTGATAAATTTTTTTTAGAAAGAATTCAAAGAAAGAGAAATCCACTGAAATGGTCAGGTGAAGAAGTGTTCAAAGAGCAGAAGAGCATTGCCTCATTCAGTGCACATAATGAAGGAGGCTGTTGTCTGTATGACCCTTGCCTCATTTGCTGCAATAGTTGGAAGGTGTGTAATGAATGAGGCAGGAGATTGCAGGTAAGAAAAGGATGGTCTCATGGTTAGAGCAACTGGATGCTGCCTGTAAGAACTGGATTCTAACCCTTCTGGAGTGGGGAGCAAGGTCCAGGGAGTTCCAACACTTCCAAAATGTGGGTGTAAATTGGTTAAAAAACAAATAATGGATTTTGTAAAACCCTGGAATTTTTCTGTTTAAAAAAAAAATTGGTAAAAACTGAAAACACAGGGCCTTAGAGATCTAAAGGGCAAAGGTCATAGGCCTTTCAAAATGATCTTCCATCACATGTGAAATTATTGCTCCTATTCTATATGGGGGAATGTCACAAGCTAACTTTTCACGCAGAGATGCACTGTAGTGTGTGAGAACCTGTTCAGATGCTAGAAGCTTCTTGGGCTCACCAAATGTCTTGATCCAATGTGGGGACCAATACCCTGTCTGTCCATTATGTATCATTTTCTTTAGATGATGTTACACTGCCATGTCCAAAAGTGCAGCATATTTTTAAATTTAGGCCAGAGTTGATAATTTTTTAAAATCTGCAGCCAGTCCTGCTGAGTCTCTCTTAGCCACTCTCTATCAAACAATACCCTCTTACTTCACAACAGAGTTTTAACATATGCAGTTTATAGTTATATATGTTACCTCCATTGTAACACCACCAACGGGAATGAGGATTTCCCCTATATATATATATCTTTAGAGCACTGAGGTTTTCTGCAACTTCACTTCTTTAAGTGGTCTTTGATAATCCTGCTGTGAAAGTGCAGAAACAGCAGCATCATTTAAGTTCTACATCTTCCACTTGTAAAGAAATCTAAACAACACTGCATTCATTGTTTTCTAAATTAAACTGTTGTAGAGATGCTCTAACATTCTCAGTGGACACTATGTCACCTGCATGCTGATGAATCGGAAATTCTCTGGTTTTGCCCTCAATAAGTAGTTCTACTCACCTAGATATTTTTTGTGTGCCCCAGTTTCTTGCTGTTTCTACAGGATTTGTCCTTGAACCAATAATCATTTGCATTGTGAGATTGTTTCCCACAAGGAGAGCACACAGCCTTTGAGCATTGCTCTCGCTGTACTTTCTATTTGGCCCCAGTTTATTTGTTGCACAGATTAAATGTTGCAGTTGCAGCTCCCTGGCATCTTTTGCTGCTGCCTCCATTAACAGAGCAATTTATAGGGCACATTTTAGGACCAAATCAGCCTCAGTCAATAGATGATTTTGAATTGCTTCATTTTGCATACCACACATAACCAGTCCCTTAATGTACAATTTAAACTCCCCAATGCTCTGTAAATTTTTTTTAATTCAGCCACATAATTCAGAAATTCCTCTATTTTCTTTTAAATTCGGATTATAAAAGCAGAAATACTCTGCAATCACTGGTGACTTTGAGGATAGGCAATTTTGCAGGATTTCCACAATCTGCACAATGTTTTGTCTGCTGGTTTAATAGGAGCTATTAGACTATGCAGAAGGTTATAAATTTTAGCTCCCACTACACATAGTAAAACCATCACCCTTTTCTCATCAGTTATACTAGGAGCAGTTATATACCTGTTATATAGGCTGTTGATATAGGCAGGCCAGTCCTCACTGAGCTATCAACTAGTTAGCTCTACTGAGCTATCATTTCCCCCAGATATTTTTAACCCTTTTCCCCTTAAATGAGTTTAGTCACAGTACAAGCTAGACCTGGAGTCATTCTCCATCTCATCCTTGTCACCAACTGCTGTCTTTTCCTCTCAATACAACAAAATAATGTGTTTACTAAATATACACAAACATACAAAGCTTAGCTACCTCTATATATGCTGCTCTGAGTGGTTTCTAAAACAGAAAACACACTGAGCACAACTAGAGGGCTCACAAACTATTTAAAGGGATACTACCCAATTCCTTTATACTGTAGTTTATGTTGCACCTCTCCCTCACTCCCCTTTCCCCTCCCGGAATTTCTTCTACGTACTGTGGAGTACCAGTAAGTTTTCTCACTCTAACAAAGTATATCATTACATTAAGATTCAGTATTCATTTGTTCTTAATATTTTGATAAAATATTTGCAGACGATACCTCCCAACATTTCAGTTGGCTAAAGTGGGATGCAGCATCTCTCAGGTTTGGCCCATACACCTCCCCATAGATGGAGATGGAGGGTTGGATTGGCCTGTAGACAGAGACTTGAGTGATGCTGTGACCCTGTGTGCCAAGTTAAAACACAATTTAGTTTGGAAGTCTTCTCAAATTGGGGGCCAGAGCAAACTGCTCTTCCTCCAGAGTAAGGGATTATTAGGGCCAAAGCAGGACAGTCCCATGAAACCTGGGACTGTTGGGAGGAATGGCAGAATAATAGTACAAAAGTGTAATGCGAGGAAAATCGTTCTCTAAGAGACAGGGCAAGGGAACAGTGCTGGCTTGTCTGGTTTTCCATGCAAGATTGGGATCTTAATCCTGATCCTGTTGAAGTCAATGTGAGTTGTGACATTAACTTCAAATAGAACCTTAGATTATCATAGTGATTGACTTAAATTGGAGTTCTGCTTGAGGAAGGATTGCAGGATTGGGTTCAGAGGCCTACCCCAAGCTTTCTGGCACCATATAATTTTTGCCATAAGAGCTTAAGTAGTGCATAGGGCCTTGCTTGAGTCTTTTGCACACTGGTGACGATTGCCCTATGAGATGGGAGAGGTATTAGCAGGGATTCTCGCTAACATAATGAAAGCTTTTGACAATTGCTTCACTTCAAAGGAAGAAAGAGAGGCCAATACAAGCATACCCTGTGTTTATCATATCAGTAGGCAGAGGAATTACTAATTAGTTTGGTTTGGGGCCAAACAATTGGGAACAGAGGACCTCACTTGAAGTGGAAGGGAACTGCCAAGTAGGAACAGAGTGGGAATGGAGATATCATCAGGAGACATGAACATTTCATTTGGGAGGGAATTGGCAGGCGGGAGTGGAGACAAGGGGGAAGGAAAGGAGCTGGGGAACTGGAGGATGTGTGCTGTTGGTTTTGGAAGAGCAACAACTAGGGCCTTAAAAAATGTGCCAAGACACATGGCTATGTCATGAAATTTCAGAAAGGTACATTGACATTTTAGGAGTACGTACATTTAATATTAAACAAACCCATGAATTTCCCAAGGCCCCACTACTCAGGGCATTATTCTCTGCTACGGGCAGCAAATTTAAAACATGTAATAAAGGTTTTTCTGGAGAAGAGGAGAAAGTGGGAGCCAAGGAGTGGGGTGAGGGAATGTAGCAAACTAGTTCAGCAAGCAGTGAGGCAGAGAGTAGGAAGAGAAAGGGGAGGCATACTGCTTGCTGAGAGATTTAAAACCACTGCGCCTTTTCAGTGTAGTAATGCTTTTCACTGAGAATAAGAGTATTCAATAGTGGTGTTCTAAGCTTTAAAAGTTAAAATGATCTGAATAAACATTATACATAAAATACATTGTCAAGTATCAGAGGGGTAGCCGTGTTAGTCTGGATCTGTAAAAGCAGCAAAGAATCCTGTGGCACCTTATAGACTAACAGACGTTTTGGAGCATGAGCTTTCATGGGTGAATACCCACTTCTTCAGATGCATGTGGTGGAAATTTCCAGGGGCAGTATATATATGCTAGCAAGCAAGCTAGAGATAACGAGGTCAGTTCAATCAGGGAGGATGAGGCCCTGTTCTAGCAGTTGAGGTGTGAAAACCAAGAGAGGAGAAACTGGTTCTGTAGTTGGCAAGCCATTCACAGTCTTTGTTCAATCCTGAGCTGATGGTGTCAAATTTGCAGATGAACTGAAGCTCAGCAATTTCTCTTTGAAGTCTGGTCCTGAAGTTTTTTTGCTGCAGGATGGCCACCTTAAGGTCTGCAATAGTGTGGCCAGGGAGGTTGAAGTGCTCTCTTACAGGTTTTTGTATATTGCCATTCCTAATGTCTGATTTGTGTCCATTTATCCTTTTCCGTAGAGACTGTCCAGTTTGGCCAATGTACATAGCAGAGGGGCATTGCTGGCATATATTACATTGGTGGATGTGCAGGTGAATGAACCAGTGATGGTGTGGCTGATCTGGTTAGGTCCTGTGATGGTGTCGCTGGTGTAGATATGTGGGCAGAGTTGGCATCGAGGTTTGTCGCATGGATTGGTTCCTGAGCTAGAGTTATTATGGTGCGGTGTGCAGTTACTGGTGAGAATATGTTTCAGGTTGGCAGGTTGTCTGAGGGCAAGGACTGGCCTGCCACCCAAGGCCTGTGAAAGTGTGGGATCATTGTCCAGGATGGGTTGTAGATCCTTGATGATGCATTGGAGGGGATTTAGCTGGGGGCTGTATGTGATGGCCAGTGGAGTCCTGTTGGTTTGTTTCTTGGGTTTGTCTTGCAGTAGGAGGCTTCTGGGTACACGTCTGTCTCTGTTGATCTGTTTCCTTATTTCCTCGTGCGGGTATTGTAGTTTTGAGAATGCTTGGTGGAGATTTTGTAGGTGTTGGTCTCTGTCTGAGGGGTTAGAGCAGATGCGGTTGTACCTCAGTGCTTGGCTGTAGACAATGGATCGTGTGATGTGTCCGGGATGGAAGCTGGAGGCATGAAGGTAGGCATAGCAGTCGGTAGGTTTTCGATATAGGGTGGTGTTAATGTGACCATCACTTATTTGCACCATGGTGTCAAGAAAGTGGACCTCCCGTGTAGATTGGTCCAGGCTGAGGTTGATCAATATACAAAAACCTGTAGGGGAGCACTTCAACCTCCCTGGCCACACTATTGCAGACCTTAAGGTGGCCATCCTGCAGCAAAAAAACTTCAGGACCAGACTTCAAAGAGAAATTGCTGAGCTTCAGTTCATCTGCAAATTTGACACCATCAGCTCAGGATTGAACAAAGACTGTGAATGGCTTGCCAACTACAGAACCAGTTTCTCCTCTCTTGGTTTTCACACCTCAACTGCTAGAACAGGGCCTCATCCTCCCTGATTGAACTGACCTCGTTATCTCTAGCTTGCTTGCTAGCATATATATACTGCCCCTGGAAATTTCCACCACATGCATCTGAAGAACTGGGTATTCACCCACGAAAGCTCATGCTCCAAAACGTCTGTTAGTCTATAAGGTGCCACAGGATTCTTTGCTGCTTTTATAAAATACATTGTTCTCTTTTCTGCACTTCTATTCAAAGGGGTTCTCCTGTCTTCCAGTAGGAGCCTAGAGAATCTCTCTGTCTCTCCCACTCTTCCTTTCCACTGCTCTGTCAGCAGAACTTCTTCCATTTTCTGACTAAGGGGTGGCACTGATGGGATCCCATTCAGTCTTCTTCAACCAGAAGGATGGTGTCCTCAACATAAGGCCAATAAAGAAAGGGATATATACAAATAAAGAAAATTATTCTGAAGGATCTACAAAGCATCCCTCTTTCACAGAATTCACTAGCATTATAGGTAGAAAAGAGATAGCTGGGGAGAGGGATGTAAGAACAGAATGTGGTACTTAACGTTTATTTCCAGTTTGTACTCCAGAGTATTTACAGCTTGTCCCTCTAGAGGCCAGCAAAGCATCAGAAAACAGCTACAGTGAAATAGGACATGATGCCGCCATAGGACCAACTCTTACAGTACTATTATGATTAAAGTTTTCGTCCAGCTTTCCAGCGGCTGCCATACTATTATATTCAGGCTGACTTGTATTGCAATTAGAGTGGAAAAAAACAACAACAACAAAAAAACACCCCATGCCACAACGTTACCTTTATCATAGGTTTACATTCCTTGAGTAGGTAGGCTCAGATGTTAGAAGTAGACAGGACTAATTAAATCAGATATACTACTTCTTTCCTGTAGGAGGGATCTGCTGGTTTATGGTTAAGATTAGTATATATTTATGAGAGACAGTGTTGTCTAATGGTTACAGCAGGAGACTACATTTCTGGGTTGTATTCCTGTGGCATTAATAAGTTGTCACTAAACTTCTCTGTGCCTCAAGTTCCCCATTTGCAAAATAGACATACTTACTTGCCTGACAAAAGGGATGGGAAGCTTAGCTAATAGAATTAATAGGTTGAGAACCTTAAATAAAGGATGTTATAAAAGTACAAAGTAATTAGTGATTTGGCACACAGTATATATATATTCATTTAACTGATCAATTAATTTTTAGGGAGATATATTTTCTTTTCCTTTCTATCTTGCAATGTGCTGGACTTAAGTTTTTAATAGGTTTTACTCTATGGGTCATATCCTCAGAAGTTTGCCTGAATAAAGATCTCAGGATTTGCCCCTGTGTGTTTTGGTTTAGTACCAGAAAATATTATCCTTTTAATTAGCAGGTTATTTCATTGATAGTATCCAAGTGCCTCCATTATAGTTTCATTTATTCAATTTTAGTACAGTGCCACAGAATCAAGGATAAAGTGAACAAACAAATGGAAGTAGAATTTTCCACAGTTTCTAAGGAGGAATATTTCTGAGACACCGTGGTCGTGTGGGTGGGCAGAGAGATGGATAGAAAGACAGACAGACGGAAAAGGGAGTTTACTTCATAGGATTCCAATAATTGGTATGTGGTTTACATTCCATTCATCTGAAGGACTCTGATGTTAATCAGAAACATGCTTGGGTTACTAAACTACCGCCAATGTTCAAAAACATGCTTTACCTTCAGCCAATGCATTTTTCTCACATGCATCTTTCCTCTGACACCCAGAGCCCCCAAGGAATACTGTGGTCATTTACCACTCTTAGCTCAGCTGCAGCCTTTATAATAGGAATTGCTTACTGGGAAAGGTTTTGTAATTGCTGGTTTCAGAAGGTGAACCATTTTATATTGTGGTATTTGAAACTGGCTTTGATTTTATTAAGAGACTTTATTTGGGGCCATCCAACTCTGGAAAAGCCTTGTCTGGATAGAGTCATGGTGGTCTGGCAGTTGAGTCTGGCTCCTAGTAGCCAGACATTAAAGTGGACACCCATGAGTGAAGTTCCACATTCGGCCTCTGGACTTGCTGTGTGTTGAGTATGTGCACAATTGAATCTGGAGAAAAAAACACCTCATGCAGAGCCTGAGTGACAAATAACCCTTCAATCTCACCCCTCGTGAGAGTGTGGACCACTCGGCAATCAACTCCGATAGTCCATGGGATGGGAAAACAGAATGAGGAATGCATAGCATGGATATTGTGCTAATTGGAATTCTGTTCTAGAACATCAATGTCAGATACATTTGGGTTCCGATTATTTTGCCTACCTCTGTAAATCCTATATGCCCCTCTTAGTTCCCCAACTCTGCAACTCGCTTCCCATTTCCAGAGTCCTTTACACTTAAAATGACTGAATTGCACAACCCAGTATGACTTATCTTTTCTGGGCCTGAGCTGACTGATCTGTCCAAGCTCTACTTTTTGTGCTTCCCCGCTGCAACCAAAGTGCAAAACATTCCTGATTACAGAGGCCCACAAGTACTCACCATTTGAACTCCTCCACCAACCAGGCCCAACAGAGAGGAGGAGAGTTGCTAGGATCCATACCAGAATTCCAGAGGCTCCCCAGAAAGGAAGGCTGGTCTTGTGGTTAAAGTAAAAGGCAAGGACTCAGGAGAGCCGAGTTCAAGTTGAGGCTGGGCCAAGGACTTCCTGTGTGATCTGAGACACACCATTTAATCTCTCTGAATCTCAGTCCATGTCATTAACAGAGGAAAATAATATCTCCCTTCTCTCAGTGTTTGTCTGACTATCTGGTCTATTTAGAGGGTAAGATCTTTGGGGGAGGAATTATTTCCTTGTATAGGTTGGCTCAGCATCCAGAACAACAGAGCTCTGATTGTGGAGGTGTCGCTTAGCAGCTACTGTAGTACAAAGAATAAACATAAGAATATAGCAGTGTGGGAGCTGGGCAGGGTCCAAGTTCATTGTAAAGGGTTGGGGTAGAGGTTGAACTTACCCCTCCCCTGAAATGCAATTTTTTTGTCCTATGTACCTCTATAGGACCACATCCAATACTCAAACAAAAGCTTTTGTGGTCTAGAGCCATCAGGTCTAAATAGAGTCTTCCTTCTGGTCAAGTCCATCAGAACTGTACTAAGGCAAAACATAACATTCTCCAAGATTACCTATTTTATACAGTCCAGCTCAAGGAGAGACTGACCAGGTACCCAGGCACTCTCTTGTTCATGTGTATATTAATGAACTTTGTACCGGACTATCTTGCACAGGAAAATTCAGTTCTGATCCATCAAACTCTGATTCATCTTGAAAGAGCTTTTTGCAAGTCTGTTCATCTCAGGGAGATAAAGGAGATAGTCTGCTTCACTTATGTGTATTTTCAGCTCATACCATATGGACTAAATTCTGTTCAGTTAAACCACCTCAAACCCTACTCTATTGAGTTCAGTGACATTATGCTGGATTTACACCCATGCTATTGAAAGCAGAATTTCATCTACATGACTTTATTCTGGCCTAAAACCCATTTCCAGCTGTTTTCATGCAAATCTTGTTCAAAGCTTTCTTGTGCCATCCTATCCATTGAGGTTTCTACCCCCACACAGCAGCTGGTTTGGTCTATTAGCATCCTGACTGAATTCTGGTTTTTGCTTCCATTAAGTATGTCATGATTTATTTTCAGTGCTGGGATTTAGCACATAGTCACTATTTACTATACCTGCTCTTTGCCATTAAACACCCACAGTTTTTCAGGACAGCACCATTTAATTATATTGAACATCAAAACATTTTTGATACAAGGAGTGCTTGGATATATCTTTTTTTGGACTGTAATTGCTTTCCACCACATCTGATTAAAGGAAGGTGAATTCCTGAATAAACTACAGCTAGAGCACCACAGGGGCTCACAGTACAGTCAGTTCATTTAATCATTCTCTCTGCTTTTTCCCCCTGAGCTACGATCAGACAGCACCTTTATACAGCAAGAACTATAATGTGGCCTTTAAAGTTTAAGCAGTCATACCTTAATTAACATTAGGGTTTTCCCCCCTCTTCTTTCTCAGCCAGCCACAACTGTTCTAGTGTCAGTGAAGGTTATTATGTTTAAGTATTAAAAAATGCCTAGCTAAATAAGTTGGCTTATTTGCTTTTGCTGATAGTAGCAGTCCACCCACAGAGCCCTTTCAAATCTCTTCAGTGTTTTGGAAAGTGGATAAGGGACTTATTCACTGACGCACAAGTTTTGCTTGAGCCAGGAATGAAGCGTGCATTTCATGAAATGAGAAATAACCTCAGACCACACACAGTGTAATAGCTGAACTCCAGCTCTCTCTGTCAGAGAGAGAGACACACACACACACACACACTCCTCCTCCTAAAAAACAAGATGAAGACTGACATCTTTAAATCCTTTAAGCATTCTTCTATAACTAACAGCAGAGGGAGGTTTTCAGAGCTTAGGTGGCTCATTGTTAGCAACAAGCCGATGAAAAAATGGATTACTACAGTATGTACATACCATGCTGAAGAGAAATCACAAAAGGCCTTCACCATCTAAACACAGCTTTTAAGAGGAGAAACTGCTAGTCCAAATGCAATTGTTAAAGCTTCCTTTAGTGTAGGGGTGATGAGGGGAGACAATTTTTTTCCCCTCTGACAATAATGTTGGTTCTGTTGTAACTTGTTTAGTTAAAATAAAATCAAATGAATACTTCAAAATTTATTTTCCAGAGTAATACAATGAAATAAAACAGAATGATCATAAGTATATTACACACAAAACTCACATCCCTTTCTCTCCAAAGCAAGTGGTGTGATTGGTGAAGATAGATTACACATCCCCCCCCGCCAACCTTTTTTATAGCTGCTATTCCACATCTATAATTCCAGCTCCAGGATTTAACACCTGTGATTCCTTACTTAGGGGTCTGTGGCCAACGTATGCCACTTCTTTGTTGAGCAGGTCAAGTCCTTGCTCCTGTCTTAGCTCACCCCCAACATATTCTTTGTGCTGGCCTATGCAAAGTGCTAACGTCATAGTGTTCAGCAGGGGAGGAAGGCTCATGCATCAGAATTGTCTGCCATGGATCAGTAATAAGACCATCCCAAACTCAGCAAATGATATGTACGCTACCACATGGCACCATATATAATTATGCATACATATAGAAGTGTATATAAAAATATACACACACAAACCTAGATAATGAGTGCCAGGACCTCCAGCTATAGTTAAGGTTGCTTAACACTTTCCATGATAAGACCCTGCCTTCTGTTGCTTATAACTTTGATAAACTCCAATCGTCAACACTGAAATTTTCCATGCTTGGTTGAATTTTTCTGGGAACTTTCAGTGAAAACAGGCCAGCTGTTGCCAAATATGAAGTTAAAGTAGAGCTACCTTGTTCTTGCCTCGATAAAATTTCATTCAACCATTTCACTGAGGACCTATAGTGCCTCTATGCTTCAGAGCAGGATTTGAAAATTGGCAAGTGGGTACCCTCCTCTCAAGGAATGTGCCTTTTGCTATCCTGGTGAAAAGTTGCCCAAATTTGGCCAAGTTATAAACCTCTAATAATTTCAGGCTGCACATGCTTAGCAGAGGGTTGTTAGAGGCTGGCAGCTAAATTCTCTGAAAATTCCATCTGCACTGATTGTGCTCTATCTCCACACAACTCTGCCGTACTAACCAAACTGCACATAAACCATTCCCGCAGAGCAAATGAGCATACTCCTCCAATCCAGGGGCTGTGAAGGACTTTTCCAGAAATTTTTCCTCTTGGCAGTCAAGAGCTGCTGAGACACCAGAATTGAAAGCAGGGAAACTCTCTGTTCTACATCCCCAGTGCTCAGAGATCTTTGGGCAACACAGAAAGAAGGCAGAAGAAATGGAGAAAGCCACCTGACTAGCTTGAATACAAAAGGGTGAGACAGAGGCAGGATAGAGAGTACAGTCTGAGGCCAAGAGAAGCAAAGGAAGAGTGGGACAGACTGGGGGTTAAGAGCAGAGGGGGACAAACACAGGCTGGCAGAAACAAGGCAGAATGGTCGGTAGCCACTGGAGCACATGCTTCTAGGGACTTGGACTAGAACTCAGGATTCCTGTATCTTAGGATCCTAGGTCTTCATCCAACTGTGATTTAAAAATATCCAGTGATGGAGAATCCACAACAGTCCATGGGTAAATTGGTCCAATGGGTAATTACCCTTACAGTAAAAAATGTGCTTATTTCTAGCCTGACTTCTGCTTCCAGCCATTGGATCTTGTTATACCGCTCTCTGCCAGACTGACAAACATTCTATTATCAGTTTTCTCTAGGGATTCAGTGTGTATTATAAACATAAGTCATCCATTAACTTTCTCTTTGATAAGCTAAATAGAGCTCCTTGAATCTTTGACTATACAACATGTTTTCCAGTCCTTCAATCATTTTCATGGCCCTTCTCTGAAACCTCTCAAATTTCTGAACATCCTTATTGAATTGTGTACATCAGTACATCACAACTGGTTACAGTTTTCCAAAGTAGCAGTCACACCAGTACCTATACAGAGGAAATATAGCCTCTACTAGTACTTGATATTCCTTTGTTTATACATCCAAAGGTACAGTCCCCCACTGTGTAAGTATGGACCACATTCTTGGTTCCTAGATTAATGACTCTACATTTGGCCTTATTGAAACACATGTTGTTTGCATACATCCAGCTTACCAAGTAATCTACATTGCTCAGGAGCAGTGATCTGTCCTTTTCATTATTTACCATTCCCCAGTCTCCTAGATAGTTGCAAACTTTGTCAATAATGATTTTGTTTTCTCTTCCAAGTCATTGATAAAAATGTTAAATGGTGTAGGACCAAGAACCGATTCCTGTGGTTCCCCCACTAGAAATACACCTCTCTTGATGATTCTCGTTTATAATTAAACTTTGAAACTTATCATTAGAAAGTTTTTAATCTATTTAATTTATGCTGCACAGATATGTATCATTGTAGTTTCTGAATCAGGATATCATGTAGCATCAAGTCAAATGCCTTACAGAAGTTTATTACATAAACACTAATACCTTTATCAATCAAATTTGTAAACTCATCAAAAACACATTAAGTTAGTTTTACAGGACCTACTTTTCATAAACCCATGCTGATTGGCATCAATCAGATTATCCTCCTTTAATTCTTTGAGTCCTACATCAGCTCTTCTAGAAGGTGGGATCAGTATCAGGTCAAGCCTATAACTACCCAAAGTCATCTCATTTACCCTTTTAAAATATTAACACAACATTCACTTTCCTGCAGTCCTCGCGAACTTGCCCAGCATTCCAAGATTTATCAGCACTAACGGTACAAAGAGTGCCTCAGCCTGTTCTTTTAAAACTCTTGGCTACAAGTTATCCAGATCTACTGGTTTAAAAATGTCTGTAGCTCCTGTTTAACATCCTCCTGAGTGACTGTTGGAATGGAAAATACTTCATTGTCACTTGGCTTTTACCTACAGACCGAACAGAAGTATTTATTGAACACTTCTGCCCTTTCTGCATTACTACTGACAATTCTATCATTTCCAACCACCAGGAGTGACAGAAAGCACAAGTCCTATCTGCAGTAAAGCTTCCCTACTGGTTTTCCCCTTTCCTTTTCTTTTAACCACATATAAGAATACTCAAAGAATCTGCTTACAACATGGTTGCTCCCAAATCTGTTTACAAGAATGGGTTCAGTTTGCAAAACATGGTTAAGATCCAGTCTACACTACAAATCAAGCTTAGAACATCATCAGATTTACACACATTATATTCATAAGAGAGGTCAGTGACAACATGGCTGTAAACAGGTTCCCTGCACAGCTGTATTTGTAGTGTAGGCAGGGTCAGATTTCTTATTAGTTCACCAGAGTCCTATTCTTCCCAATCAGGATACAACTATATATCGATGGGGATTATTGGTATCTTTTGAAGGGGGAAGGGGAGAGAACTTGCACACCCCTGCTGACCAAATTAGTTGAGAAATAAGTAACTGTGAAAACTTTTCACCTGAAAGCAATGATGAAAAGAGCCATCCTCCTCCTCGCAGTTGATCTGCATTAAGGAGATGAGGTGATAGCCACCACGAAACCATTTCCTTTTACAGTGATGTTATTACAGATTCCACATAACCAATACCTCAATTGCAATCATGCAGGAACGTACCAGTGGAAGCTGCCCACATTCCACTCTGCCATAATCCTGTAAACATTAAATCCCCAAATTGCTCTTTACTTCACAGATTTCAAAGACGACAAAGGGTACCTATTTGTAATATTTGAAGGTTATAAATAGTAGTAGTTTCTGTGACAATCAAGCTCTTTCTTTTCAGCCAGTTTAGATTCCAGCTTTTATATATACAAATCTTATTCATGACAAAAACTATGTATATACATATCCTCAGTGCACTGGAACTAATATTATTTACAGCTTTATATAATACCCCTTGTTATAATATGTCATACTCTAATAGGAAAATACATACAGGGATAATCCTACTTTAAGACATTTAAGTTACCAGACAACTAATGCGCTTCTACAAATAAATGCTAATCAGTGTATCAGTGAATAAATTATTTACATACACCTATGGAAGTTTGGATTCATTTATGTATATGACCACCTACAAAAACAAATGGCTCTGCACCCTCATTCTGATTGCTTCAGATAGCTCTGCTCATTAAAACAAGAGCTGGTTTGTGCCAATGAAGTCTCCCTATTTGGGCCCTGATCATGTAATTGACTGCATGCAGATACACCCTTGCACCCACGTGGAGTAATAAGAACAATCTAAAAGGAATAAGGTGAGCTACCATGTACCAAGTCCATCTGCTCCTATCAACAAGTACCTTATGTTTAACGGTATCAGTCTCTGTCAAATCTAATGGTGTTTCTGTGGACGTCGATCTCAATTGCCCTGATGCTATCAGAAACCAACGAGACCAACACCATCTCCACACCACATCCTGGTCTGATGTCCAACTGATTTATGTCTGAGCAATGAAGAATGCCAAATGCTACTTGAGTTGGCTTGCTATCATTTGATCAAAAAACTCCCTACCTCCAGAAAGGGCTGTAAGTAACAAGGTTGTTAAAGTCAAACACTTTTTTGAGTAAGGACCACATCATTTTTAAGATTTGCCAGTAGCTTGCTTGCCATTAGGGAAATGATGACAAATCCTAGCAATAAAGGACCCAGGCACTATGAATGGGGGGGTGGAAGAAAAAAATCATCACCGATGAGACACAAACTGAGGGAGTGGTAAATAATGAAGAGGACAGTATTGGAGTATTGTGTCCGGTTTTGGCCTCCCCTCCCCACTACAGAAAGGATGTGGACAAACTGGAGAGAGTTCAGCTGAGGACAACAAAAATTATTAGGGGATTGGGGCATATGATTTAAGAGGAGAGGCTGAGGGAACTGGGCTTATTTAGTCTGGAGAAGAGTGAGCGTGGATTTGATAGCAGCCTTCAACTACCTGAAGGGGAGTTCCAAAGAGAATGGAGCTAGGCTATTCTCAGTGGTGGCAGATTACAGAACAAGGAGCAGTGGTCTCAAGTTGCAGCAAGGGAGGTCTAGGTTGGATATTAGGAAACACTATTTCGCTAGGAGGGTGGTGAAGCACTGGAATGGGTTACCTAGGGAGGTTGTGAAATCGCCATCCTTCGAGGTTTTTAAGGCCCAGCTTGACTAAGCCCTGGCTGGGATGATTTAGTTGGGGCTGGTCCTGCTTAGAGCAGTGGATTGGACTAGATGAGCTCCTGAGGTCTCTTCCAAGTCTAATTTTCTGTGATTCTATGACAGGTCACTGATTCAGAGTGATCTGGATCATCTGGTAAGCGAGGTGCAAGCCAACAATATGTGTTTTAGTACGGCTAAAAGTAAATGTATTCATCTAAAAGCAAAGAATGCAGACCACACTTACAGGATGCAGACTCTACCCAAGGAAGCAGTGACTGAAAAAGATTCAGGGATCATAGTGGATAATCAGCTGAACACAAACTCCCAGTGTGATGCTGTACGCCAGGAGTCAGCAACCTACGGCACGCATGCCAAAGGCAGTATGTGAGCCGATTTTTACTGACACACTGCTGCCAACTGGGGTCCTGGCTGCCTGCCTGCCTGGGTGAATGGAAACCTAGACCAGAAGTGGGCTGAGGGGTCCGACGGTCAGGACCCCCGCTGCAGTTCTGGGGTTCCGTCCACCGGCCCCTTGCCAGCTGGGGTCCTGGCCCCGCTCAGCCTGCTGCCAGCCTGAATGGACGGAACCCCAAGCCGGCAGCGGGCTAGGCGAGGCCAGCAGCCAGGACCCCAGCTGGCAGGGGCTGGGGGATCGAACCCCAGACTGGCAGTGGGCTGTGGCTTGGTGAGCTACTGGTCTGGGGTTCCATCTGCCGCCTGTGCTGCCGATCTGGGATCCTGGACGCCGGCGCTGCTCATCCCGCTGCCGGCCTGGGTGAATGGAACTCCAGGCCGACAGCGGGCTGAGCAGGGCCGATGGCCAGGACCCCGGCTGGCAGAAGCCGGTGGACAGAACCCCAGACTGGCAGCCCAGCTCAGCTCGCTGCCGGTTTGGGGTTCTGGCTGCCGGCCCCTTGCCAGCCGGGATCTCGGCCCCGCTCATCCCGCTGCCGGCCTGGATGGACAGAACCCGGGCTGGCAGAGGGCTGAGCGACGTCGGCGGATGGAACCCCAGACCGGCGGCAGAGTGAGTGGCTTAGTGCGCTACCAATCTGGGGTTGGGTCCTGGCCGCTGGCCTCGCTCCCCCCGCTGCCAGCCTGGATGGACGGAACCCTGGGCCAGCTGCAGGCTGAGCGAGGCTGGCGGCTGGGACCCCAGCTGGCAGGGGCCGGCCGACAGAAGAACCCCAGACTGGCAGCGCGGGTGGCAGACAGAACCTGACTGGCAGCGCGCTGAGCCACTCAGCGCACTGCGGGTCTGGGGTTCTGTCCGCCGGCCCATGCCAGCCAGGGTCCATGCTACTGGCCCCACTCAGCCAGATGCCAGTTTGGGGTTCTGTCGGGGCGGGGGGGCGGGGGGGGAGGGCTCTGTAAATGTAAAATTTATCACCAGCATGCGAAATCTTAAATTACTGAAGACTTGGCATGCCACTTCTCAAAGGTTGCTGCCCCTTGTTATAGCCAAAAGAGCCAATGTGATCCTAGGATGCATAAATAGGTGACTCTATTCTTACTTGAGAGAGAGGTTATTTTACGTCTGTATTTGGCACTGCCGTCAGCGCTGTTGGCCTGCTGTGCCTGGTTCTGGTGCTCACAATTCAAGAAGGATGTTGATAAATTGTTCAGAGAAAAGCCACGAGAATGATTAAAGGATTAGAAAACCTGCCTCACACTGATAAGCTAAATAGAGTGAGCTCCTAATCTAACAAAGAGAAAGAAAAGGGCTGACTTGATTACAGTGTATAAATATCTACATGGGGAACAACTATTTAATAACAGGCTCTTCAATTTAAGTAGAGGAAGGTTAACACGATCCAATGGCTGGCAGTTGAATCTAGGCATATTCAGACTGGAAATAAGGTATAATTTTTTAATGCTGACAAAAATTAAACTTGGGAGCAATTTATCAAGAGTCGTAGAGGATTTTCCATCACTGACAATTTTTAAATCAATATTAGATATTTTCTTAAAAAATATGCTCTAGGAATTATTTTGGGGAAGCTCTATGGCTTGTGTTATGCAGGATGTCAGACTAGATGATCACAATGATCCCTTCTGGGCTTGGAATTTATGACTATGAGAGGAGAAATAGGGGGCCTGGGTCCCTCTCACAGATGAATATTGCTTCCCATAAGCCTGCATAAGTCAAAATCACAGGATATTCAAGTTTTCTTATATCCCTCTGTTGAGGCTACTTTTGTTTTCCTGTGTAAGGGAATCCTCCTTCTTCAAGTGTCCCAATTGGCTATCATAATTCTAAGCAACTCAAAGCCTTCAAGATTGCATCTAAAACACCAGGGGATAGAATAAAAATGGTAACAGCATGCAGTTTCAGAAAGGTGATAGAAATACATCAGACACTTATGCCTATTTCTTGTAAAGCCTAAACATGTTACTATTTCATCATATAGCTTCCTTGCTCCAGGTACTTAAGTCAGATTTCCCATTTTAGTTTTCAGATGGCATCCAGTTACAGTAAGTGCATAATGGCTAACACAGAGACAAAGTGAAGCCTATAACAGCTTCCCATGACCTAAAGTAGAATCTGCTCCAGATCAAATTTAAGCTTATTTTCCAGTGGGCACTCATCCAGACCACAAAAACCACCACAGTTCACAGACTGCTGCTGTGTAGCTTCAGTGTCCAAGGTTTTACAATTTCATAACATTTACTCTTCACATAAAACAATTTATACACTATATTCAAAGCAAAAGCCTGGTATTATTAAAACAGTGTTAATTTTGAGATTTCAAAGCCTACAAGTGTCAGAAAATTCAGGGTTAAGGTTCCCTTGACAGCCTTATACTTTGGCCTCCTGTAGCTACATGTTATGATAAAGTCTTCCATTACATGACCCCATAGCACTGGGTTCTGAGACACATGCTTATCACACAGCAATTTTTCTACTCTTGGAGAAATAATTTTTCACTAGATTTAATTCAAGTCAATATGTTTCCGAGTGTAAGATGATTACTTGTGGGAAAGAAAGAATTCCCCCACCCCATATGTAGTGTATTGAAATCTTTTCTGCAACATGGGCAGGGGACTACGCATGGACCAATGGTCAGATCCAGTATTTATTTATTTACATTTATTACACACAAAGACATGCATTGCATACAGTCATAAGCATACATGCATATTTGTTTTACATGCAAAAAACCCAGCAAGAAATCTTATATCATGTTTTCCATCTCCAATGTATTTGGTCCTATTAGGTTATATTAGTTTAGGTGCAGAGGCTCTAGTACAGAATAGTAAGGCAGGGTACTTAGAATATGTATTTCAGATATGACTAAATAAGAAATTACAGTTTATATGACCTCTCATGGTATTTAACAATATAAGTGATCTAAAACATAGCCTGTGTGTGTGATACATGCACAAAGGTGCAGAGTTATGGTTAAACCCTATCTTAATTATACATTCCTTGATTTTGACAGCTTGATTTTGCAGTCTTAGTATGGCATTAATGTAGAAGGCCATAGCTACCTGTTGTGGGACATTTGTATTCAGATCCTGTATTCGCTACTTCTTTTGGCTGAAACACCTGTGGGGCAGATTCTCACAAGCATACAGCCATCCTTTCTAGCATAAAGGTGGGGGGAGCGCACAAGGACCCTCCGCCCCAGCACAGGGACCTGTCAGAATGCAGGTTGGGGACTGCAGGGACTTGTCTCAATGCACTCCAGACAGTTCACATGGCCCCAAACTCCTTTCTCACTGGCCCACATAGTGGGACAAACATGCAATAGGGCTTACACTGTACCAGGAGTATGATGTCCTCACGTGCATTAGAGAGCTCCCGAAGGTATTCTACATCCATAGACTAGTAGCTATTCATCATCGTGAAGGCAAAATGCTTGCCAGAGTCCCTCCAGGGCTGGTCCTGTTGTACCCTGCCCCCCTCAATGGAGGCCAGTGTGCAATAAGCATCATAGATACCTTTATGTTTTACCTAGAATCTAATGAATGTGCCTCCTGGGTAATGGAGCCATTAGTGCAAAGATTCACATATCTTCTTTGGGAACTAACAGGAATATAAATGAAAGAATAATTTTTCATTTTCTGTTTCTCATGATTTTAAGTGTATACCTGGAATACATGTATATTAGTAACATCTCAAAATGTTCTTACATTAGAACTACTGGCCAATCAAAAAGTTCATCTACAATCATGTCAATACTTTAGATCTAATTTATTTCAAGAACTATGTTACTAACATTCAGAAGATATTTAAAACATACATTTTAAGTTTTTCTTTAAATGAAAACAAAATTTGGGGTACCACTATGTCCCTAGTGTGGTATAATATATATATGAAAGATGGTCATATACATTTTTCTTTAGATTGTGAAGCATCACATTCTGACATTTAATCATAATTCCCTGCAGTCATCTGCTCTGAATCATTTAAGCATGGATTATTAAGAAGGTAATTTGAGTATTAGGGATTTGAAGCTATTTTGCATGTAAAGTGGTAGTCACTGAAGTCACAGAAACTGGATGTAATGATTTTATAAAAAAGTTGTCAGGAAATTTATAAGGCTTTGTTCTGACTAGATCTATTTAAATTCACAGCCCTCTAAGATTGATCTGAACTGTGTATAATATTCGGCCTGTGGCATGTCAGAAAGGCATATGGGTGTATACTGCCATAAACGAGAATCTGGACAGGCTCAGGTTGCAAGAGGCAAATTGCATATCCTACTCCAATGCAGGCACCTGCCCCAGATATAGAGGATTTATTCTTAGGCAGCAGGTGGCAGTACCACATTACTCTCCCCCCAACTATTGCACTTTATCCAGAGCTCCACAGAAACCCTGCTGATGGAGACTGAATGTGGTATGTATTGAATAAGTTTGTTTCACAACTGTCTTGACCAACCTACTTCCTCGGCAGTGCCAGCTGGTTACAGCTCAGCTAGCTGAGCTGAAGTTGTAGGTGGCTTGTGCACTGTACTTTCCCACCAAACAGATTTTCCACTGCCACAGCTTGATCTTGCTGGTTTGTGCCATACTTAACATTCGTAGCATATTGTAACAGCTCACAATGTGTTATGGGACTCACCAGTTGAGAAGTTCCTGAGGTGAAGGACAAAACCCCTTACTGCTAACATTTAATAAACTTCTGAAGTAAAACAGAACCCTGCAGTAGTTACGACACAGCTAAGTGTGAGGAAACTAGAACAGCAATATCCAAACCCAAAACCCTATGACAGTACAAAACAGTTAAACCCATTGCAAGGGGAAGAGAATATTAAATTCCAAACAGAAAAGAGCTGGGAATATGCCACAGCAACAGCTATACCATTCTCACCAAGGTCACGTGCCATAACTGTCACAGTTCGGGGCAATTGCACTTGTATTCCCCCTCTATGGTCCCTCAAGGACAGACATCTTGGTTCCTGGCTCTTAAGCCATCACCTCATTTGGGTGGAGAGCCGTCTTTCCCTCTCCCCTCTGGGGATTTTCCACACTGTACAGTTCCTTGCCTACACTTATCTCCAGCAAGCCAGGCTGCCTAAACAAGCCAGTGTGTGCTTTGTTTTCTCTGTAAAGGCTATGAACAACATAATTGCCAGCAGTTATGAGCTACCTCATAGCTCTTTATAAGCAAGAACATTTATTCTGAAGATGAAAGCATTACAGAGAAAACATATAAAACTAAAGTTTCCTATACACATGCTAAAAGATGACCAGAGGTCACTCATCAGTCTTATGGAGGGCCAAAGTCCTTCCAACCCTTCCCAGGAAGGACTGGGGACTCCCTTGGACAGACGGTCCTGTCCACTTACTGGATCAGACAGAAGGCCCTGAGTCTTTAAACACAAGTGATCTATCCAAAAGTCCTTCATCTGTTGGTCTCTGGAGAATCCAGTTTGAACCAGCACATGTGAGCCTCTCCAGGTGGCAGCCCTTCTTTGAATGTGTTACAGCCAGAGTGAATTTTCCCAATCATCCCACACTGTTCTTAGTTCCTGGAGTAGCTGTCGTCACCCTCTCCCATGGAATTACACATTATCCCTGGCCTACAATGATACATACACTTAATATAGGAAGATCTCCCAATGATATTGCAGGAAATTGCTATATCTATCCATATCTGGGGGTCAGTCCAACAGAAGGAACAGAGACAGCCAAACAAAATAATACCACTGTCTAGCTCTTACATAGCACTTTTCATAAGTAGATCGCAAAGGAGAACACTGGCTCAGTTTCTTGATAACATCCAAAATACTGTTGACAGTGCTTGTGCACAGAAGAAACACAAGTCTGCTTTGTGAGCAATAATGACAACTATGAGGAGCAGCAAACACGCCACCATATAAGTAACTGTTTTCAGAAGAAGTAGCAGCTTTACAATCAGAAAGCCACAGTCATTTAGAAATAACAGCTATCAATAGATACTAGTGTTGTTGATTAATCGCAGCTAACTCACGCGATTAACTCAAAAATTAATTGCAATTAGATTAATCGCACTGTTAAACAATAGAATACCAACTGAAGTTTATTAAATATTTTGGATGTTTTCTACATTTTCAAATGTATCTATTTCAATTACAACACAGAATATGAAGTGTACAGTGCTCACCTTATTATTTTTTTTTACAAATACTTGCACCGTAAAAATGATAAACAAAAGAAATAGTATTTTTCAACTCACCTCATACAAGTACTGTAGTGCAATCTCTATCATGAAAGCAGAACTTATAAATGTAGGCTTTTTATTAAGTAATTGCACTCAAAAACAAAACAATGTAAAACTTTAGAGCCTACAAGTCCACTCAGTCTATTATTTCTTGTTCAGCCAATCGTTAAGAGAAATAAGTTTGTTTACTTTTACTGGAGATAATGCTGCCCACTTCTTCATTACAATGTCACCTGAAAGTGAGAACAGGCATTCACACGGCACTGTTGTACTTGATGTTGCAAGATATTTATGTGCCAGATGCGCTAAAGATTCATACAGCTCTTCATGCTTTAGCCATCGTTCCAGAGGATATGCTGATGACGCTTGTTAAAAAAATAATGTGTTTACCAAATTTGTGACTGAACTCCTTGGGAGAGACTTGTATGTCTCCTGCTGTTTCATTCGCATTCTGGCCATATATTTCATGCTATAGCAGTCTCAGATGATGACCCAGCACATGCTGTTTATTTTAAGAACACTTCCACTGCAAATTTGACAAAATGCAAAGAAGATAACAATGTGAAACTTCTAATGATAGCTACAGCACTCAACTCAAGATTTAAGAATCTAAAGTGCCTTCCAAAATTTGAGGGGAATGAGGTGTGGAGCATGCTTTCAGAAGTCTTAAAAGAGCAACACTCTGATGCGAAAACTACAGAACCCAAACCACCAAAAAGTAAATCAACTTTCTGCTGGTGGCATCTAACTCATGATGATGAAAATGAACATGCGTCGGTCTACACTGCTTTAGATGGTTATCAAGCAGAATCTGTCACCAGCATGGACGCACGTCCCCTGAAATGGTGGTTGAAGTATGAAGGGACATATGAATCTTTAGTGCATCTGGCATGTAAATATCTTGCAACCCCATGCACAACAGTGCCATGCAAATGCTTGTTTTCACTTTCAGATGACGCTGTAAACAAGAAGCAAGCAGCATTTTCTTCTGCAAATGTAAACAAACTTGTTTGTCTGAGTGACAGGCTGAATAAGAAATAGGACTGATTGGACTAGTTGGCTTTAAAGATTTACATTGTTTTATTTTTGAATGCAGGGTTTTTTGGTACATAATTCTATATTTGTAAGTTCAACTTTCATGATAAAGAGATCACACTACAGTACCTGTATGAGGTGAATTGAATTCTTTTGTTTATCATTTTTACAGTGCAAATATTTGTAATAAATAATAAAGTGAGCACTGTACATTTTGTATTCTGTGTTGTAATTGAAATCAATATACTTGAAAATGTAGAAAACTTCCAAAATACTTTAAAAAATGAATCGCACAATTTAAAAAATGAACTGTGCTTGATCACAGTGTTAAACAATACTAGAATACCATTTATTTAATCGCTTGACAGCCCCAATAGATACCACTAAAAGGCAAAATAATTCCAACTTTTGTCATCTACCTTGATCTCCATACAAGACATTGTTTTGTTTTTCTTATAATTGGTTGTATTAGTTGATAGGTTTTTTTCTAGTTGGTATCATGTTTTATTAGCATTAGATTTTCAAAATAAGGGAAGGTGTAACAACAGCGACTCCGATCCATATTACTGACCCATGTGACGGAGTTAGTAAGCTTTTGTAATTCTTATCCACATGAGGTGGTTGAGTGAGGAAACAAAGACCTGCATGCCCACGTAACACAATTTATTACACAGGTAGATCTCTGTTTTAGAGATGTGAAAAGTGAAGTGCAGAGATTCAGTGACTTGCTCAAGTTGTCACAGAATGTGTGGCAGACATGAAAACAGAAATCACATCTGAATCCCACTCCGGTGTCTCTACTACAATACCATAATTCTTTCCAGGAACCTCTAGACTATGTAATTATCCAGCTCACCTATTTAGGCTTGAGTGCAATTAAACTGCTTTGTTAACAGCCATTTTGGATCAAGCTATTGTACTATAGGCAGTGACTTCATTTCAATAACCGAACTACTTCAACAGAAATGTAAGTTCTACAGTAAAAGCAAACACAACTGTGTTTTAAGTGTGAATATTGATATCAGTTTTTAGGGCCACATTTTTATAAACAGGTACAGGCAATTGCACATGCTGCAATATGCATACACTCATTACGAATGCAATCACAGTAACTGCACATGCAAGTAACAAAGTACACCTCTAACAAGCCAGCTGCACATATAATTGCATGTCCCCTTTTCTAAATATCTTATTCATGTTATACATGTTATAAATGTGTACAACTTAGTATTGTATATAAAACATTTATTCTTTTCAGAGCACAATTCTTACAAAAATGTAAACCAAATTATTTTTTAGATGGAAAGAACTATCTTCCCCTCACCCCTCACATTATAAAATACTCACATTTGATCTAAGTTATTTTTCCGTCAATTTATTTTCATATTAGACACTCAAATGTTAGAATAAACTAAGAGACAACACTAAACCTGGGATATTGAAAATAACTGGATTTGTCTTGAACTTCATTAAGAAGTGGGCTGAAAAAGACGAGTGAAAAAAAAAAAAAAAAAGAAGCATCCCTGCCTGTGATATTAGCTGACTATCTTAACTACCTGGAGACCATGGTGATGAAGAAAATTTGTGTGATATGGGTACTTGCCCACTAGAGAAATATGAGGAATCATAAGCGAGGCCTCCAACTTATTTTGCACAGGTGAGTGACTAGTTTCAATAAATGACATGCAAGAGTGAAAGGCTCCAAATTCCATTATGAGTTATTCAGTCCTCAAAAATTCTCTAATTATAATTTAATACATATATGTGAAGCTCTGATTAAAAAGATACATATTCTCCGATTAAAAACAACTTTGTTTAATAGCAGTCTTATCTGAGATTGCTGGGATCCACCCAAGCAGCATTAGAGGGACTGCTGGTGAAGTGACAGCCTGAGCCTCCCACATTTCAACAAGAGGGAAAAATACCCAGAGCTACATTTAACTTTAGGCACATCTGAATCCAAAAGAAAACCACTTAAGTGATTAAAAAAGGTGTAATTTAAAATTAGCATGAGTTAAATCACAGTAGGATGTGACAGAGCTAATGTGTACCTATAATCATGGATTGCAGTAGCTGTGAAGACAGCATTTGACTTAAAGACATGGATTAGTAAACCGTTAAGTGTCATGGTATAAACCCCCAATTTGAACCTTAGCATCCAAAAGATGGGGTACCAGCATGAATTCCTCTAAGCTCAATTACCAGCTTAGTACTTGTAGCACTGCCACCAACCAGGAATTCCAGTGCCTGGTACACTCTGGTCCCCCCAAAACCTTGCCCAGGGACCCCCAAGACCCAGTCCCTCTGGATCTTAACACAAGGAAAGTAAACCCTTTCCCTCACCGTTGCCTCTCCCAGGCTTCTCCTCCCTGGGTTACCCTGGAAGATTACTGTGATTCAAACTCCTTGAATCTTAAAACAGAGAGGAAAATTCACCTTCCCCTCTCCTTCTCTCTCCCCCTCCCAGACTCTCCCTGAGAGAGGAAATAATCCTAACACAGAGAGAAAATTAACCTCTCTCTCCCTCTTCCTTCCTTTTCTCCCCACCAATTCCCAGGTGGATCCAGGCCCAGTCCCCTGGGGCCTCACCAGAATAAAAAAACAATCAGGTTCTTAGACAAGAAAAGCTTTTAATTAAAGAAAGAAAAACAGTAAAAATTATCTTTGTAAATTTAAGATGGAATATGTTACAGGGTCTTTCAGCTATAGACACTGGGAATACCCGCCCCTCCCAGCCTAAGTATACAAGTACAAATTAAAATCCTTTCAGCAAAATGCAAATTTGAACTCCTTCCAGCCAAATACACATTTGAACTCCTCCCAGCCAAATACACATTTGCAAATAAAGAAAACAAACATAAGCCTAACTCGCCTTATCTACCTAGTACTCACTATTCTGAACTTATAAGAACCTGTATCAGGCAGATTGGAGAGAAACCTGGTTGCACGTCTGGCCCCTCTCAGAACCCAGAGAGAATAACCACCAAAATCTAACAGCACACACAAAAACTTCCCTCCCTCAAGATTTGAAAGTATCCTGTCCCCTGATTGGTCCTCTGGTCAGGTGACAGCCAGGCTCACTGATCTTGTTAACCCTTTACAGGCAAAAGAGATATGAAGTACTTCTGTTCTATTAACTCTTACTTATCTGTTTATGACAGTAAGTCATACCCTGCAGTGTTGTACTATTGAAGTAACACATATCTTATTTGGTTTTATGCCTCTATGAGCACAGCAGAATCCCTAGTATGAGTCCACTGAAGTCAAAACAAATATGGGCCCCCTTATGATTACAAACAAGGCCAGGGTTTAAAGTACACTAAGATCCTACATTTACGTCACCACTATACAGAAACGTAGGTTAGAATATCTTACAGTATGCCCCAAGGCCAATGGTCACAATAAGATATAATGGAATGCTGTCCCATAATGTATACTACTAACACCAGTAAATTTTCCTAAGCTGTATTTGTGCAACTGATAAATTTATTACCTGAGCTTTAAGATCAGTCTTTCATATCTAGACATCAAAAGGTGTGTGCGCCAGATGTAGACTCATCTGAATCACTTAGATTATATTTTTTCCACAAAAAATCATCATTTTGTTTCCAAAGAGAACTTTCATGAACTTCTCTCTTTTTTGTCAAAGCAACAGGCGGTGCTCTCTCACACAGCTCCTCTATGACTGCCATGTCTGTGAGCTTTCTGAGACTCTCATCATTCTGCTCATTCAGCACATCCCAGAAGTCTTTTGGTCGTTCTTTTGCTTTTTCTGCAGGCCCTGAAAGAGATCTTCTTGGCAGCTCTGTAGGCCTGTTTCCATTACTTTTGAAGAGGTCATTGAGAACAGAGGTGTCTCCTAGTAAGTCTACAAAAGAGTTTTTCTTGTAAGTCTGAGTTTCTCTCTCTCTCTTTTCTGACCGAGACAGGGATCTTTTTCTTGGAGATTCTGTCCCCTCTGAGTCCTGCTGTCCTTTAGTGATATTTACAGAGCACACTTTAATTATTTCTGATTTACTGCTTATTGAGTCAGTTGCCATAAAATCTTTGAATGGTTGACTGTTTCTCCCACTGATGCTATTTTGGGTATTGACAGTGGACAATTGTTTATCTTTTGAATTAAGGCACACAGCATCTTGTATGCAGAAATCATTGTGAAACTGTTTTGCTTCTCCTTTGTGTCTTTTTTGGCTACATATTTCTGCAGTCACGAAGAGAGGATCTTTAGCTGAAGGACCAGACCTTGATTGTCCACATTTTATCATGACTCTTCTCTTTCTACAACGACTTGTATACACCCCTTCTTCCTCACACCCACCTGAAACATGTACTGGAACTTTGACTGGAAATAGGTCCTCTAATTCTGGATACTTTCCAGCATAAAAATCTCTCAACATTTTCTGTCGTGCTTCTGAAGTGGCTTTTGCAATATATTCTGCAAGTTCTTCAACTGAAGCCATGTTAAAGTGGGATACCATTTCTTCAAACTGTTTCCTATAGCCAACAATAAAGAAAAACAATTATCTTGTCTTAAATTTTTTTTAAAAGGCACAGAGTATAAAATAAAGATACAATCAATTCATTCAGTTTAATTGGCTTATATAACACAAACCTAGAAGAGAACTGAAAGTCATACCCTTATTGGTAACAGTACTAGTTGTGATTTCAATTGCAAGGAAAAGATCAAGAGCAAAATATTCAAAGCTGCCAAAGTGACACAGGTCTTGTCTACATCATGGTGGGGTAATAAGCTCTACATGGATGTGCTTTCCAAAGTGCACTAACGTGTTGCTGATTAATAGGTCCCTGTAGACCCTGCGGGTGTGCCTTAACTCAGCGCTGTTTCAAACAGCTCTAGGTGAAACTGCACTATGGAAACTTTAGCATGCACCAGCACGCTACAGGGTCTACAGGGACCAATTAATGCACAATACATTAGTGCACTTTAGAAATCACAACGCTGGAGAGAACATTTCCCCCACGTGCAGACAAGCCCTTAGCAGTCCAATTTTCAAAAGTGACTTAGGCACTCAGGAGCCTAAACTTTATTGAAAGGCAATGGGACTGAGGCCCGATCCTATATCTAAAATGTAGGTAGACCTAACTAAATCATTCAGGGGTATGAAAAATGCACACCCTTGAGAGATGTTGTTAAGCCAGCCTAAGACCCAGTGTACACATCATGAGGTCGCCAGAAGAATCCTTCTGTCAACCTAGCTACTGCCTCTCAAGGGGGTGGATTTATTACACAGCTGGAAAAACTCCTGCCACTGTAGCAAGTGTCCACACCACACTGCTGCAGTTACGTCACTGTAGTGCTTGTAGCATAGACTTACTTTTAGGCATGTAAGGGCCAGTTTTTTAAAGGTATTTAGACACTGAAGATTCATAAAGGCACCTAGTGGGATTTTCAAAAGTGCCTAACACCCAGTGAACCAAAATCATTTAAAAAAATAATCTCACTTGAAAAGTTGAAGGCATAATTTATGGCATACCACCATGTGTCACATTAAACTTGGGAGTAAAATGTTCCTGGCAGGCTCTTAACATGTACAGATCAGAGTTCTAATACCACACAGCCACTGGCTCAGATATCAAGTGCTACAATAACACACTGCTATGGTCTTCCGCCCAATTCCAGAACAGAGAGTAACTTAAAATCTCGAATATTAAAAAGGTCTCTGACTTAACTGGACACATGCAATACATTTTCTATAGATATGATCCTTGGAACTAAAGCTTGAAATTAGCTCAACTCCTTTGGGTGCAGATGGTAAGCATCCATTTTTGCAGGCTTCTGAGAGAGTTCAGCTCTGGGAACAGAGAACAAACTCAGATACAGAGGCCCATTAGTAACTTCTCACAACTCTTAAAATATTGGGCTGCAGCTCATGGAGAATCATTGGGCTACCCAGAAATTATTGAAATGTTCCTTTAGCAATGAGTTCCTTTCAATGCTTGGATTTTAACATTCACAGTCAATTTGGGAGAGGAAGTGGGATAAAATTTTGCTGCATACTGGTAAAGGTATAAATAGCTTATGGTTTGATATCTACCTTACTTAAATTCCTCCCCTCATGAGAGGGAAAGAGAGAACTAAACTAGATTATAATTTGATAAAATATACTGTATGGTGATAAGGTAGGAGACATACGTATAGTTCTAAAAACAAAACACTAAGTCCAATGTCTGGGCAATTCATTAACAGAGCTCTAAAAGTGAAAAGTATCCTAAAGTGGATATTTATTTTTACTCATTTAAAGAACAATAGAAAGAGATAAACCCATTTGTGCACTCAATAATTCATACTGAAATGCTATCTGGTCTGATAGAGGGGAGCTTGGGTGAAAGATCTTACCAAATTAGAACAAAAAACATCCATGCTATTAAAAGTATGTATTGAGAATATAAGACAAAATCTTTATACTGAATTTTCAGACATAAAAATTGATGTTATAAACAAAATCTTTTTTAAAAATTAAGTTATCTTAGAACATTGTGAACCTTTAAGGCCAGCCTGTTTGTTTTGGATACAATACTTTAAACAATTTGACTTATACGAAACCATAAGTACCAAAGGCCACGGAAATCCTAAATCATGGTAATAATGAACACATTGCAAAGAATTAATCTAGTATTTATGGACTGCTGAACTCTGAGCTTACCTGGCCACAGTAACAACTTGGCTATTAATGTCTTGTAAAAAAAAGAAAAAAGAAAAAAAAAAGTACTTTTTGTTTGGTAAGGAACTTCCTATTCTCATCAACACTTTATATTTTCACATAGTTTTTACCACCTTAGACAGTGGAGGAATACAGAAACTTTAAAATCTTGTATTTACAGAAACCATAAGGAAAACCATGGGATTCAATCTCTTCTGCAATTTAAGCGGCTGCTGATGACCAAGTTGTGTGCAACAGGAACATTAATTAAAAAATATATAACTTTTCAAGACAACAAGCTATTTTGGAAGGCAAGCTACATATAAAATATTTTAAGCTAAATATCCTGCAGTAAAGTTAAAAGATGTTATGAATTCAACAGAAAACTTCAGGCGAGCAGGTACTGACATGCCTTACATAATTTGTGAGGCACAACAAAAAGCTGGGCGTATTCTATCTAGAAAGTTATATCTGCCATGACTTATTGTTCTTACATGCTTTTTTATTTTATTTCTAAAACTACAGTAGGGATTCTGAGGTAAGAAACACTTACTGATAAAATAGTTCTCCCGATGTACTATAGTGCAAAGTAGCAACAAGGATTTTTCTAGGCTTATCTAGTAATCTTGTTTGCTGATACCTATGAAAGATTCACAGGCATAATTGATGTCATACTCATTTTCTTCCTTCTACCCCTCTACTGTTAGACAATAGACAGCTCAGGCTTGAGGTAGGAATAGTGAAAATGGTTTGACTGGTAGCATACACACAAAGTATAGAGGTGTTTACATGTACTTTCTAAGGTTTATACTTAGCCTGGTTGAACACGTAATATTTTCCACAGACAGCAACATTGTGTGCTTTCCACAGGCTGCTCAAACAATGTGTATCAACCTTAAACTGGAGGGACCATCTTTACGAATGACAAATAGTACAGTACCCATACCCACCATTCAATCTTCGACCTATCCACTGAGACTGCCCACAAGGGTGCCAATCAGAGTATTTCTGGGACATGAATACTTGTCTTTTTTGGCACTGAAAGGAGATCATTAGTTCATTTTGTGTAGATAGTATAATAGAAAGTAACTTTCTGTCAGTACCGCTCTGCACTGAACTTGAAGCAAAAGGATGAGGTGAAAAACTCCATTATTCTACTTCCAATCCCCTATCCATTCAGTCCCCTAAGTATAATTTAGAAATCCAAAGCATCAGACATCTTGAATATTTTTATTCACTAATATAGCTATATTTTAGTCAATTCAGCTTTAAATTCTGATATCCACTCTTCCAATGTACTTTAAAGCCCATGGGACTCAACCTTTTTTTTCTCCTGAAACATTCCTTCTTCCCCCCCACCTAAACTATTTTGCCTTGGGGACTTCCTAAGATTCTCCATGCCATTAAATCTTCCTCATCTTAATTTTCTAAAATGAGGCTCAGAAAATGGGAGGGTTAAACCTTAAACTAGCATACTTAATACTGCAGCTGCAGTATGGTCAGGCCTGCTGACGGCAATTCCAGGCTGCAGAGCAGAACAGTCAATGGGCCCTCACCCACGCACAAGCCGCACCCGCATGCATGGATACGGTCCATCTGACATTTAGGCAGTGCTGCGCCTGTGCCGGCTGGTGCCCAGCAATCTGCAGGCTGTGCTGCTGTTGCACTCTTCTGGCATGGCCAGGGCTTCCACATGCCCGCCCAGTAGGATTGGGTGAGTTTGTGTGTAGTGGTGGTGGGGGGGGGAGGGTTTGAGGGTTTGGGCTCTGGGAGGGAGTGTGGGTGAGGGAGGGGGTGCAGAGTGCAGGCTCTGGGAAGGAGTTTAGGTGAGGGAGGGAGTGCAGGCTCTGGGAAGTAGTTTGGGTGCAGAAGGGGGTGTGGGGTGCAGGCTCTAGGCTGGGGCAGGGGTGCATGAAGGGGTCAAGGGGTCAGTGCTTACCTTGGGTAGCTCCTGAAAGCGGCCGGCACACCTCTCTAGCAGCGGCTCCTAGGCAGGAAGCCCAGGAGGTCTCCATGTGCAGCTGCCTGCAGGCACCGCCCTCACAGCTCCCATTGGCTGCAGTTCCCGGCCAATGGGAGCTGTGGAGTCAGCTCTCAGGCCGGGGACAGTGCACGGAGACCCTCCTCCCAAGGCGCTGCACGGACGTGCCACCGGCCACTTCCGGGAGCAGTGCGGAGCAAGGGCGGGCAGGAAGCCTGCCTTAGCTTTTTTGCGCTGCCAGGGCGGTGCCTGGGGGCCCCGGGGCCTTTTAAACCATCCAGGCCCCTGGGAAATTGCCCTCTTTTCTCTCCCCCCCCCCAATCCGTCAGTTGGTCAGAGCGTGCTTCTAGCAAAGTGCAGAACTATCAAGATCGCCATCCTTCAGAATACATACTAAGCTCCCTTTGCCCTGTCTTTGATGGCTATTCATGATGAAGTCAGGGGTCCTGTGGGCCATGTTAAAAGAAAGATAGCACTTAACCCTGACTTCTTATGGCCTAGATTGTGAGGGAGTCATAAATGAGCATATGTCCACTGTATTACCTATATCTAACTCATTGGCAAGTCAGTCACTTTGGTATATACCTTTAGAAAGTTGAAAGCTCCCGACATTTAAAACTGAAAACCATCTTCAAGAATATGATTGTACCAGACTAGACCTTGAGTCTCAAATATATTGCTGTTGGTTCTTTTAGACTAGACACTTTCTATAAAATGCAGCAGGTTTGTAAAGAGGTCATCTTTTCTCCTAGCTGAGCACTAAATGCAGCCAACACTCCTGTTTTCCCTTCCTCATCCCCACAGTTTGGGCCTCTTTTCAATAAAAGCTTGAGAGTATCCAGCATGTAGCTGCAGCATCTCACACAAAAGTCTGTTTGCAACCAGCTACTGTTTTCCCCAAGATTATTTCCAGCCATTGTCAGCTTTGGTTGAATATTTGGCTGCAAAATTTCATATTCTCAGATTTCTGTCCACAGATATTGGCACCATTCTAAATGGAAGGTTAAAACACAGGAACTAACAAGCCATAAGAGGTCCTGGCTCTAATTTTACAAGAAATAAGGCTGTTTTGCTTACTAAATCATTTCTAAATCCATTTTCAAGGCTTTTAAAAATCTGAAGATGTAGTATCACTATCAAACGAGACTATATAAGTGATACTCTCTGACACTTCACTTTAACTCTCTAAAAAAAAGATAGAGCTTTCCCAATCTAAATAGTTTATCCAAATATTCAGCTGCTCCACTTTTTCCTCTCCCCTCTCACACCCATAAAAACAATCAATTTTTAGAAGTACAAAACTAATACGAAGAGATTTAGTGAAAAAAAGTCTGCATTAAAATATTCTTAAGAGTTACATACACTGCACATTTTGCATATAACTGCAAAGAATCCCATGGGTAGGGTGTATTTAAAAATTCACTATTACATTTATCAAATATATTTTAAAAATGTTAACCCACATAGGCTCATTTTCAAATTATTGGGAAAGACCTTTAAATAATTCAGAACAAGCTTCCAATTTCAGGTCAGCAGTGTGTTTTTGTTTTGTTTTAACCACTATGCAGATAATCTACTATTCAGTGTGGACAGTGAACCAGTTTGTTTCTGTTAAAAACAGAATTCAGAAGTTAACATATTTTGAACATCTACAACAGTATCTCTGTTTTAATATCATTAGGTATATGCCATGGGCCTCTCCCAGTAGCAGCTATCCAGACTCTAACGTTTACAGAAGGATGCTGCATCTCTTCTTCCATGGAGAAAGCAGTTTGATTACAAGTACATCCTCAAACAATTTTACTGGTTCCCCACTTATTTCAGTATCCAATCTGATATTGACCTTCTTGTTTCTAAAATGCACTTGCTTCAGTTGATTTCATTAAATCTCTCTCTCAGCGTCTTGCTTAGTTAGCAGTGGCCTATTCCTTTCGATTCCTGCATGCTCTTTGACCATTGTTACTATGAGAACTTTCTCCTCTGCAGTTCTTGCCATCTGCTACAATGTTCCTCTTTCTCGGCACTATTATAATTTAAATGTTGCTAATTAGTATTAAATAGTGAGGAGGGACAGGGTGGAGTGGAGTGGGGGATGGAAGGGGAGGGGAAGAGAGAGACAGAATGAACAAGAATGAGTCTTTTTCCAAACTGGGGGTTTGCGGGGGAGCAAGATATGGGAGGACGGAGAAGAAGCAGTAAACAAAAATATCTTGTTTTGAAAACCTGAATCTGTGTTTAAAAAAAACCAAAAAAACCAAATTTTTTAGTCCCTGTACAATCCCTCAGGTGAAAGAGAGTAAATCTGGATAATACCAGTAGCGAGTCTTCAATCCATGCTATAAAATCTCATTTTATACAATTTAATAAAATAAGCTGCAGTACTGTGCAGTGCACATACCATGAATCCTGCTAGGATGACATCTGCAGAGATATGTAATGCATGACATGTTGATTCAACATGTTGAAATGGTTTGTGGGTGGTTCCATCTGAGCTCAGCCTCAAGACTGATGGTTGTAAACTCCCATTTAAGTTTCAACAAGAATTGGAATATCAGATTTGTTTAAGAGTCCAAAATTCTGATTTTCAGCAAGTCATTTATTTTATACATCCTGATTGGCAGTGAAATATACTGTCTGGGTACATTCTCAAATTAGCAGGAAAAGAGAAATCTTTCAAAGCCTAACCCCCTCAAGGAGAAGACTACACCTTCCTTCCCTCCCACACACTGGCACCTGCTGTTAAACACATTATAGATTCATCACTTGCCAAAATTCCATTTGTAAAATAAACACTATTCAGATTTAAATAAAAACTTTAAAAAGAACTTCCTGTATCTGATTAAAAAAACGGAATTAATTTTTCCTTAAGTACATTTTCACAGGCAAGTCATAAACTACACCTGACAGACAGCAAATCACAACACTTTGCACATTTTTGAATGGTTTTAAATATTCACTTCCCTAAAATAGGTAACACTGCATTTTCCAAAAATTAGAACTTCAATCTCTTGTCAACACGACTGTTTGTTCCATAATGAATTTTTAAAAAATAAGTGTTTACTTATTTAAAGAGTTATAGTCCTAGCTAGGGCACTGTAATAAGTAAAATCTTTAAACATTTCATCTCTATTTTGGAATAAGTGAAATTCAGGCTTTTCAAAGTTAAAGGACTGCTAAAACAATCATTTCAATACAATTTTTGCTAGTAAAGACCAACTTTTCACATGTCAACAAGTTACTACCCTCTTTGTCGATTTAAAAGCAGAGACAAACTGTGTGTTTTTTAAGTAAACAACTTGTATAAAACCTACTGTCTAAGATTTCAAACTACTTCACAAATTCTGGATGCACTAGGAGTGTTTCCATAGTTAAGGAAGAGATGAGCTTCGCACTTTAAGCAGGGATTTAACTTTTGTGTAATGTATGAAGAATATATCGCATCCTCTCGAAGCACTTAGTCTGAGTTAAAAACTTCAGAGAATCTAAATGAGTAGAAGTACCCAAACAATCTTAACTCTATCTAATAGTGACAGCATTAAAAATATGAAAAAAAAATCAAACACATTTTAAAAGTCAGTTTCTTCTAATCTGAGACACCAGGCACAAAATATGTATCAATCTTAATTGCATAGATATTGCTTTCTCATTCTTTAACAATGTTTGGATTTCTTTTAAATCTAACCTTAACTCTTAATTTCATGGGTTTATAATGTTTGTTTTGAGATTAATTAAATGCAGGAATTTTTAAAATGTTAAATTTACTAATAAGCACTTTCATTCTCAACTCCACATTAATAGTTTTTATCTGAGAATATTCACTGAATCTTAACACCCTTGTGAGGAAGGTAGGAGGGTATTGATCTGCTTTTTTCAGATTAAGGAAAATAATACAGTTGTGTATCGCCACATGACTTGAGGGGCCACATCTGTAGTCCTTAATCAGGCAAAACTCCCATTTAAATTGCTGAGAATTCTAACAACTGCACAATTGGACCCATAAAAAACAAGATTCTAATTGCACATACTGCAATGTGTCTAAACTGTGGTTCTCAACCTATTTACCACGGTAGGCCGCATATGCTGCTCACTATATGTTACGTGGGCCACATCCACACAATATATGTAATATCTGTATGGCCCTGAGGATGTCACATAGGCTGCAACTGTGTGCTGATTGGGCCACAAGCAGCCTGCTGGCTTCAGATTGAGAACCACTGCTCTAAACCAATGCAAAATGGACCAAAATTCTTTCCTGATGTAAAGCTATTGACTTTACACAAGTTACGCTGGAATTATTTTGGCCCTATAAATCCAGTTGGAGGTCTTCAAACTACCTCAATTTGAAATTTATCAAAATTGCCAACTTCCACAATATTAACTGAAACACAAAAACATCATGTGTGCTGTTTTATGTTATTCACGTCTATATTTTAATTCAGCAAGTATGGCAAAAGTGTTGTGCTGTATAAGCTACAGTATAAAGGCAAAGTTTCCAATTACTTCTGCTCGTCACAGAAAGTCATCAATAACCCAGCCCTGCCTTTTGCCCACCTGTCTGACTTAAGTTTACTTGATAAAACAAAAAAATTACACAACTTCCTAAAGTAAAGTTCTCTGTAATCTCTACTTCTTCCTCATCCTCCCACCTTACGAGTCTCACCTGCGAATGCTTTTGGGGGTCTCTCCAATCAAGAAGGTGGTTGCACCTATTGTGTGTACCTTTTTTTTCTTCTGAATTGCAGGATGTACAATACAAAGGTGAGACTGCTTACTGTTGTCACTTATTTGCTGTTCTCTCTTAATGTTATCTTTTGCTGTTATGGCTTCTTGGGTTTCCGTCTCTCTCTTAACAAAAAGAGAAATAGAAAACATTATTTGTCCATATTTCACAGGGCTTTTTTTCAATATGTAGTAATTCTGTTCTGATCACTCTAATTTCACAATTAGCCATGGTGCAGCAGTAAGTCTGCTAGCCTGGGACTCAGGAGATCCAACATCAATTCCCTGACATGTCACAAACTTCCTGTGTGACTTTGAGCAAGTCACCGTGTCTCAGTTCACCACCTGTAAAACTGGGATAATAGCACTTCCCTACCTCACAAGGGTGTAGTGAGGATAACTAAATTGAATCTTTCACTAAATGCTAGTACAATGCCTGGCAAAATGGGGCTCCAATCTCAGTTGGAACCTGCATCATAATACAAACAACCTATTCACACATTAAAATTATTGCAGTGACTCAAATACATCCTCATTTCTTCCTTGCTTCATTTAGCAAGATTACATGGGCCATCTAAATTTCCATTTAGTTTCTGTTTATTAATGGTTTTGTTACATGTATACTTGCCCTGTGCAGAATTTTCAGTTACTTAATATCCAAGTTTGATTTTCTATCTATGATATTTTCCTCAATCAATTTTTATTTGATGCATGCCCATTTCCTAACTTCCATGGGACTGTTTGCAATGTTCTCAGACCCTAGGACCTCACATCTGTTCTCATTACATTACTTTGGCAAAATACAGACCCAACTTGCATGGATGGGGAGGCTCTGACAATGAAAACAAACAAATTAAGAGACCAAAGATTTAAACTTTTACTTTGGCAAAGTAAGTGCACAACTCCAATCATCAATGCTGCAGTGAACTCTTACATAGACTACCAAAACTGAAGTCAAGGCTCTAACTAAGTTAAAAAAAACAAAGTCTTCAGTTCTCCAAAGGAATTTTATAATGATATTACTCAGCAAACAGACAAGCTATAAATAACACCTCATATATTCTAAATATTTTAAAAATATTAGTGTATATTTTTAAATATTTACATATTGTATAATTATTGTTTGAATACAAATGGATATAGAATTTTAATTTAAAATGTGTAATACATTTTAAGAGAAAGCCTAAATGTTGGCTTCAAAATAATTTATTTTGATGGGTCAGATATTTAAATGCGAAATATTTGCAATAGAAAGAATGCTCTCAGAAAGTGTCTAGTATTCATCTTTCTTCCTCAGGGAATCAGGAGTTATATTAAAATTATATAATTTAATTAAAGCAAACAAATATAACCGGTGTACAGTACTAGTCTAGTCATGTCAATGTCTTCCTTAAAAGTACTTTATAACTCTCTAATTTTTCATCCATTTATTTCCTTTCATTAGAGAACATGGAATAGATGAGGCAGCAATGCTTTGGTTTACACATCTGTTCAAACACAGAAGATTAAAAATCTCTCTCTTTGGGAAAAAGCCAAATCTTGTAAACATACTAAAAGTCATAAACTTGCTAGTCTTTGCAAAGAACCAGAATTACTGTAAAAACATACTGCTTACTGTAAATAAACTCTCACAAATGGCATCTGTAATTCTAAAAGGACAAAAACTTTTAAATATGTTTACAAAAGTCTGTGAAACTCGTATCCTGCCCAAATTAACTGGTCATGGTTTCTGCATGGAGGTAGAAAAAATTACTGTAAACACCATTTCCCAAGCGCTAATGCTAGAAGAAGCCTAAAGCAACTATGAATTACCTTTGAATGTCTTAATTCAGTCTTCTGGACAAAAGCCAACTGGTAAAATGGACCCACCACCAACTTATGTTGATATAGAACTACTGGCATTATTTGAATTTGTGAAAATGTTCATAATTTTATCAAATTCCAATCCAAGTCTAAGCCCAAATAACACTTTTCAAAAATGACAAACACGAACTTTTAGGCAAGAATAGAGGGTTATAGCGTAGCTTCTCTTAAGAAATCTTCAAACTCTCTCAGGGCCTTATCCAAAGACCATTGACTTCAATTATAGCTGGGATAAGGCCTAAATGCAGCAATATGTTTTACATGTAGGTAAGTGAAAATATTCCATGAATCATTTGACACAATATGAAAAAAAAATTTGTTGTTTACTTTCAAATATCAATTTTTCATATTATAATTACTGTTAAAATAACCAAAAACTTCATGGGAATATTTTGGCTGCTCCTTTCCTTTCTTGTTTTGTTTGTGCTTTGAATTGGATTTCTATGTATTACTCTCAACAAGCCTACTCTCATTTCTTCCTTTTCACTCTCACATTGCTGATGTTCTTTCCAGTCCCCTCTCTTCATGGCTGCTTGGCTTCTTCTCTTACCCTCTGCTTCAAGCCTATTTCATGCCAGCAACTTCCTTTCAACAGCTACCCTTTTCTTGTTCCTCAAGGGCCTTTCCGCTCCACCTTCAAACCCATATCATTTGTTATAAGCCCTCCTGCACCAAATTCCATGCTGACATTACACCATTGGCCTCTTTCATTTGTATTATCTCATATATTGTATACATCTGATTTAGGCACCATTTTTGCAAAGACCAATGGAACTGCATGGGATTTGATACAATCATATCCTTTTATAGGATTGGACCTTAAGATTGCAAACTCCTTGTTACAGAGACCATCATGTTTGTAAAATGCCATGCTCACTTACGAGCATTCCATAGAATACTCTGACTTTGGAATAAGATTTAAGTTTAAAAAAAATCAGTAAGAGGATCAAAAAATGCTGCCATGGCTAAACAGAGTAAAAGGCAGCTAGAGACAAAAAGACATACTTTAAAATTTGAAGTCAAATCGTAGTGAGGAAGATAGAAAGGAGCATAAACTCTGGCAAGTCAGATGTCAAAGTATAACATCTGAAGAGCAAGTAGCAAAATAAAAAACTAAGTAATTTTTTCAAAAAATACATCAAAGCAGGAAGCCTGACAAATAGTCTGTGGAGCCACTGGATGATGGAGGTGCTAAAGGAGCACTCAAGGAAGACAAGGCTGTTGCGGAGAAGGTATATGAATCTGTTGCATCTGTCTTCACTGCAGGGGATGAGAAGGAGATTCCCACACCTAAGCCATTCTTTTTCAGACACATATCTGAGGAACTGTCTCAGATTGAGGGGTCAATAGAAGAGGTTTTGGAACAAATTTATAAATTAAACAGTAATAAGTCACCAGGACCAGATGTTCCGAAGGAACTCAAATATGAAATTACAGCCCTACTAACTGTGCCGTGTAATCTATCACTTAAATCAGCATCGGCACCAGCTGACTGGAAGATAGCTAATGCAATGATCATTTTAAAAAAAGGCTCCAGAGGTGAGCCTGACAATTATAGGTCAGTAAGTCTAACTTCAGTATCAGGGAAATTGGTTGAAACTATAACAACAAAAAGAATTATCAGATACCTAGATGAATACAAGATGTTGGGGAAGAGTCAACATGGCTTTTGTAAAGGGAAATCACAACTCACAAAATCTATTAGAATTCTTTAAGAGGGTCAACAAGCCTGTGGACCAAGGTGATATGGAGTACTTGGACTTTCAGAAAACCTTTGACACAATCCCTCACCAAAGGTTCTTATAAGCAAAGTAAGCAGTCATGGGATAAAGAGGTTATATAATAAGAGGGAAGGTCCTCTCATGGATCAGTAACTGGTGAAAAAAAAGGAAACAAAAGGTAGAAATAAAGGGTCCGTTTCCACATTGGAGAGAAAGGTAAATAGTGTCATCCCCCAAGGATCTGTACTGGGACTAGTGCAGTTCAACATAGTCATAAATGATTTGGAAAAGGGGGTGGCAACATTTGCAGATGATGCATTATTCAAGACAGTTAAGCCCAAAGCTGACTGAGAAGAATTACAAAGGGATCTCACAAAAAATCAGCCACAAAATGGCAGATGAAATTCAATGATATGATAAATGCAAAATAACGCACAATGGAAAACATCATCCCAATCATACATACAAAATGACAGGGTCTAAATTAGCGGTCACCACTCAAGAATGAGATCTTGGAGTCATCGTGGACAGTTCTCTGAAGATAACTGCTCAATGTGCAGAAGTAAAAAAAAAAACAAAAAAAAAACACTAACAATGTTAGGAACCATTAGGAAAGTGACAGATGCTAAGACAGAAAATACAGTGCCACATACAAGATCTTATCTCAGAAGCAGAGAGATTAGAATTGAAAAAGTACAGAGAAAGGCAACAAAAATGATTAGGGGTATGTAAGTTTCCATATGAGGAGAGATTAAAAAGACAGACTGTTCAGCTTGGAAAAGAGACAAAAAAGGAGGGATATTATAAAGGTCTATAAAATCATGAATGGTGTGGTGAACGTGAACAGTGAAGTGTTATTTATTTCACATTACACAAGAAGCATGGGTCACTCAGTGAAATTAACAGGCAGCAGGTTTAAAACAAACATGAGGAGGTACTTCTTCATACAATGCACAGTCAACCGGTGAAACTTATTGCCAGGGGATGTTGTGAAGTCCAAAAGTATAAGTGGGTTAAAAAAAGAATTACATACATTCCTATTAGCTAAGATAGTCAGGGATGCAATTCCATGCTCTGGGTGTCCCTAAAACCTCTGACTGCTAGAAGCTAGGAGTGGATGACAAGGGATGGATCACTTGATAAATTGCCTTGTTCTGTTGACTCCCTCTGAAGCATATGGCACTGGCCACTGTCAGATGACAGGATATTGGGCTAGAAGGACCATTGGTTTGTTCCAGTACGGCCATTCTTATGGAAGCCCACAGGAGAAAAGTCTTTTAAATGGGCTAGCAGATTCTTATATAAGAAAGCATAATTTATAACACTATATTAAAAGCTTATAAAAACCAGTAAAACTGTACCAATTCACATTAGTGAATGGGAGACCCATTATGCATTACTGAATTCTGTGACCAAGTGAAGAAATGAACAAAACAGTAAAAAAGCCAGAATCCTGTATCACAAGTCATATTTTGTGCATGTAGTTTAGTTCTGATTTTTTAAATACTACTGTATAATAAAACTAGTAAATATACTGCTGGAGATTTTGAAAGAGTAACCAAATTTTCGTGATAAAATCCTCACTTCCCAATCTTTTAGATCTTTGCTGAAAAGTGGGAAGAGTACTGCTGACTTGTGCATGTGAATCTTGGGTAGTGTTGTATAATGAAATGTGAAGTGGCATTCTATTGCATTAAACCAGAAGCAAGAGTTAATATAAATCTACACATTTTCAAATGTGTTGCCAAACACAGCCTGAGTTCTTTTCCCCAGGATTAAGATTCCAGACAACACCTGGATATGAAGTAATGTATTCAACCATTTTCTCCCAATTTAATTGAAAGAAAATGCATATGCTTAAAAATTCCAAATATATGATGATGTGCAAAATATTTTGAAACACATCTGAAGACAGAATGAGGAAACCCATGAGGACTCTGGTCAATCAATACACTATCATTCAGAGATATGATACTTCCATGGTAAAAAGTTTCCCCATGTAGTTTACCACATTTTCTAATTAGCCTGCTTAAATGTATTTACTTTGTCTTTGGCTCTCAATCTAATACATATTTTTGAAAAAGAAAGCAACCAGTAGAGTGGCAAATTGACACTATTATGATGAGGTCAATAAGTTTGGGGTTGCTGCAACATGTATTTGCAGGGCATTTAACTACATTACCATCCAAGAGGTTAAAGCCTCCCCTAAATAACTGACCACAGGCTTATTCGTCCTCCAACAAATTCATTGCACTCGTGCTAAATGATTTGAAACTCTCTCTTTTTATTACATTTCTCACAGCTTCCTTCCTCTCAAACCAATATATTAGGGGAAAGGTCCAGTGCCATAGCAAAGTAATGTTCCCTGTGTAGCACTGAAAGCAAGAAATTATTTAAATGCAATTGACTAGATTCAATCTAGTCCATCACAGTTGTCCACATTCTGTCAGAGGAAAATCTGCCAAATGTAGTCTAAACTGAATCACTAAAGATTGACAATATATTTTCAAACAAAACCCTACAGGGTAAAGTCAGTGTCAGAGATGAAAGCCCTTCATCTACCAATTCAAGTATCACTCAATATTTTTGCACCCTATAAAGTTAACTTAATGAAATAAACCTTAAGGAACAGGACAGTATCAGCCATGTGTGGAAAAATGTGAGAGTTAAGGATAAGAAACTGAGTTTAGACAGACATCTTAAACTGAGAGCTGCTGTATGCCCAATTAAATGAGATTGCGAGGCCCCAGTTAAATGTGGGGAAAGGTGCATGTGACAACTCAGTCATTCTCCCCTCCTCACCTTCATCTTGTTTCACTATCTCTTCCATGACTGTGCAACAGTACCTGCTGTAAAGAGACTTCCCTGTGTTGCAACAGCAAAGACAGACTGGGGAAGGTCAGGGAGAATGATGTTAAGTGCTTTACAACCTTTAGACTACGTCATTGATTAAAAATACTTCCTGAGAAAGCAGTTATTTTGACTTCTTCATATTCCACTTCTTCGGCACAGAGTATTCAAAACATACATCAGTTTTCCAAAGACCAAACCCCTGCTTATAAGTTTGAGAAGAAGAGACATACATAGGAAATGAAGAATGAATAGAGAAAATTGTCTTCTGTGATAGGAAGATATAAGTAGATGTGTGTGTGTATATGTATGTTTTGAAAACTCTCAAAAGGTCCAGTAACAATGGAAGCATCTGCATATTTCAAGTCCCACAGCCTTCACTCAATCCTTACGTTCACATGTACTTTCAGAACTGAAGGTAAGAATGAGTGAAACTGGGGCATGTCCAAAGGGGGTGACTTGACAGTCATTGCTTCCAGCTTGACATTCTATCTTCAATTCTCAATGAAACTCAGACATCTTTTAGCAATGTGCCATAATCTAAATACCCTCTCACTCCAAAGTGAGAGGGATCTTTTAAAATATATAACAGGCCTATGTAAATATAATTATTTTCTGTGACCATATCCATGTCCACTTTTGAAGGTATACAACTTTCATATACTTGCTTCCTACAAGGGGCATGCTACTGTACACCAAGGAGGGGTGGCCCTACATGTTATGGAACCTCAGGCAAATAAGTGTGGGGGCCCATTCAGCTCCCTCCTCACTTACGACTGAGTCAATCTGGCTGCAAAATGAATTGCTGCTATGGATTTTTGCTAGCGCTGGAGTCAGAACAGACTACAAATGGGGGCATCAGGGATGGTACTCTACATGAGCATGTGTCGCATTCAGCTACATGGGTTATTGTGCAATGGGAATTTTTTCCTAGATAGTTCCGAACCCTGTGGCAATTCCTCATTTCTCCAGGCTGCTTCAATGACAATGAATTTCCTTCAAAAAACTGTGGGACTTCACGTTAAAATATTTCAGCATAAATATACTGTCTGGGACTGACTCTCTCTCTTATTGCCTGTTCACTCACTCAAACTATCACCCTGCAGCAGTTTTCTTGCAACATACAGGCTTCCAGCCATCATTTCCCCTGTGCATCTTTTCGCCCATCATGGCCAGAGCAGTGTTAACTAGCTTCTCCCTTCAAGGATACGTGAAATCACCGCCAGATATGTAGGATAGACTTTAAGGTCAGAAGGGACCATTATGATCATCCAGTCTGACCTCCTGCACAATGCAGGCCACACAATCTCACCCATCCACTTCTATAACAAACCCCTAACCTATGTCTGAGTTATTGAAGTCCTCAAATTGAGGTTTGAAGATCTCAAGTTACAGAGAATCCTCCAGCAAGTGACCCGTGCCCCATGCTGCAGAGGAAGGTGAAAAACCTCCAGGGCCTCTGCCAATCTGCCCTGGAGGAAAATTCCTTCCCGACCCCAAATATGATGATCAGTTAAACCCTGAGCATGTGGGCAAGACTCACCAGCCAGCACCTAGGAAAGAATTTTCTGTAGTAACGCAGATCCCATCCCATCTAACATCCCATCACAGATCACTGGGCATACTTACCTGCTAATATTAAAAGGGATGCCTTTCCTTGTGCAGTTTCATTATCTAATTTTCATTTCTAAAAACAAACAAAACTAACAATTCAAATTTCTAGATGCCCTGCCATCAGTCATACAAATTATGAAATGGGGGGAGGGATAGTTCAGTGGTTTGAGCATTAGCCTGATAAACCCAGGGTTGTGAGTTAAATCCTTGAGGGGGCCATTTGGGGATTGGTCCTGTTTTGAGCAGAGGGTTGGACTAGATCTCCTGAGGTCCCTTCCAATCCTAATAATCTATGATTCTATAGTAGAGAAATCCAGTCGGACTGTCTCCTTAACATCTACTCACAATAAAACAACAAGCAAATACCCATTCTGCCTCATGCCTAACCCCAATCCCTTCAAAAGCTGAGAGAACAGATGGAGTCTGCACCATGTCCTGAAGGTCCACAGACTTTGGACGACTGAATTTCCCATTGGGGCTCATTCACAGTCCCAAATAGTCTGTTTACTTCCTTTTTTCCCCCCTCTCTCCTTAAAATCTTCCTCTGCTTTTCTTTCCAATGGCTTTTCTCATATTACATATGAGTTGTTGCCACCGTTCATTATACTTCTTTAGAAACTTTCTTATCCAGTTTTCATTGTATCTGAGTATGTTTTCTGTATTTGCTAGAGCATATAAAATCTGCAACTTGAGATTACTCTTGTTCACTTCATTTTTGGTCTCTTCTACCATCCTCTTCCAGACAGATAAGCATGGAGCAAGGCTCTCTCTCTCTCCACTACTCTGCAAGCAAGGAGCTGCTCAAAGAATAATGTAGTCAGCATCACTCTTCCTTAGGGATCATATACATTATCTAGTCCCTCTTCAATATGATTCATACATCCAAGATCACAAAATAGCTAGCTTCATCAATAACCATGGGACAGCTACTGTTATACCATAATACACTTGCCTCACATCTGTCTGAAAGCAGAATTGTTCTTTTATCTATAGCTCATCAAATAATGAAGATAATTACAAGTGTTAGTGTCTATCTAATCTAAGGTGTCTGTCACCACAATATTTAAGATACAAACTGTAAGGATTATGTTTTAAAATGGCTCCTGAAGTTAACATTGCCTTTAAGCAAGGGGGACTAAAATTACATGCAAAAATAAAGCTGCTAAAATTGTTTTGATCTGTTGTACTTGTAATACAGAATATTAGGAAGGTTCTTAATGTAATTACAAACCCCAATATTCAATTCCTCAACTTAACTTCTTCCAAAAGGAAATCAGCTCCCTGCAATTTCACATCCATTATCAGTCCTAATTCTGTGGTACACTTTTTGAAGTCAATTAGAGCACCTGCTCACTAGTATGAGCAAGGGGTTCTGAGTCTGTCCCTATATAATTAATATTTCATAACACCATACAGTTCAATCATTGGAATTCTTTTAATAGAAGTATATTCTGCACACAATGAAGAAACCAACAGAACTCTAAATTACAATGAACTGGGGGACTAAATTACTTCCATGACTTCCTTAAAGATTTAATGATAAAAAAAAATAATATAACAACAGTAAGGACCTGACCCTGGCATTATTTCAACCTTTCTGGGGTGCAAAGCAGTCAGAAAGCTGCCCTTACTGAGCCGATAAGGATTCCTCAGATGTCAAAGAGCTAGTATAGCTAGCTTTACGTCCCCACCACTTGCCCCACACTGTAGAAGACATTTCAGGAAAATGGTTGAGGGTGTGGATGGGGCTGGAATGCTTTGTTGCTCAAGTGATCCCCCAGCTAGTGTAACAGCCCCTTGGGAGCAATTCTCAAATGGCGCATATTACAGTATCGCTGAGGCTACTGTAACTTGCGCTGGAACTTAAGCCAGCCTCTGGTTGCTTCAGGGACCAGTGGGGCACAATGGTGATAAATAGTCACCTTTGCAGCCTTCTAACTGATTGGGGAGATAGTGAGCGATGCAGAAATTTTGGTTGTTAACCGAAGTCCTCTGAAACGTTCATATTTAACTCTCTGTTTGAGAACACCTCTGGAAAACCCAATGAAAGCAAGTAGCTCTCTGTGAAGGGACTGGGTTTGATTCCATTTACAATATTAGTCGCAGTTCCTTTTTATATGGCTACAGTCAAAATATCAACAGATTCTGCCAACATCAAAGGCAGACATCATGATACCAGTCTGTATTCAGCTATACGTTTCATTTTCACCAGACCAGTTTATACAGGGGCCAGCATTCAACTACTTTGCATTTTCATCTATTAAAAAAAGAATCACTACTCCTTAATTAGACCTACCTGTAACTGTCCAACAAGAATGTTCCCATTAACTACAGAGATGAAACATTCTTTAGTCCGGACAGGAAACAGCCCAAACTAGTCCAGATGAGGCAGAAATCCTCAGAGCACAGCTTTTCTATTTGCTCCCCTTCCATGCAACAGTCTGCCTTTCTTACATGCTCAACTTCAGATCAGCCATAGATTGAGACACCATTCCCGAAACTGTGATCTCGAGCTTGGAATGGGAAAGTGCTGATAATAGGCTACCAGGTCAACCACGGACAGCTGTTTCTCTGCTCTGCACAATCTTCTACTTCTCACTGCCTCTTCTCCAGTTAGATGGAGAGAAGATATTTCCAGGGCAGCAGCAATTTCTTTTCCGTTTTTAGCTAGTTAACAGGATTAATTCATTCAAGTGACATATCGCCTTAGTGCATCAGGAAACCTAACCACAAATCAATCATCATCATTATTGTTGCTGAAAAGGGGAAAGAACCACTAGCTTGTCTCACAACTCAAGACCAGTTGGTAACTGCTTATTCTGTTAGAAATTAGAAGACCTCAAAACAACTCCCATCTCCCGATTACTGCAGATAGCTCAGAACAACATATGACCAACAGCTATAAGCTTTATAAAGTTTTGTGCATAGTACATTAAAAATTACATTGAAAGGGTTAATTCCAGAATATGTTGAAATAGTAACCTTAATGAAACAACATTACAGGCCAATCATTTGGGAACAATTATCTTAAAGCAGAATAGCCTTCTCTATTCTGAAAGTGCAGGATAATGGAATGTTATCTCCCCAAAGTCTACTCACTGTAAACAACTTATCTTTCCTGGCTGGATAAAAAAGCTGTATAAACACACTGCAATCAAATCTACTATAGCTGCTGGAAATCCTTTGTTTAAGCAATCTAAAAAATGCCAATATAATACAAATACGATAAAGAGGAGTTCTTAATAACACAGCTTTTGTATTTACAGTATTCTGAGCAGCACGTAAACCTGCACTGGGTATACAAAGGGCACATTTTTTTCTAGACTGACAGCATGTTTAGTTCTCTCATTTACACCACACTGCAATAACATAAAGAGGGGTTTACCATTAATCCAGGTTTTACTACAAAGCATCCAGTTATTTCTCTGTCAAACACAGGCAAGAGTGCCAAGTGTCTGTCATCCAATTCAGGGGATTAAGTCTTCTTTTATAGTGTGATACTTGTACCAATTTATAAAAATACAGATATAGTTTCTTAGGGCTGGTCACACTCTATATTTTGGCCAGGATTCATGCGGCAGAGGTTGAATATGACAGCTGGCAGGAAGCTGAGGGGAGAATACATCCTCCCCCTTTTCAGTCACCACATTTCAGTTGCCATAGTAATTAATCCTCAATTGAATGGCTGTCTTTGTACATTTCTTTTCAGTAAAACTTTAAGTAAACTTAAGTTGAAAACATGCAGTTGCCTGGAAAAAAAAAATACACACAACCCGAAGGCTCCATATAACTCACAGGTACAGTAAAGTTTTGTGACTAAAGCATTTCCATTTATTGAGAGCAAATTAGCTCCAATGCAGGATAGTATCAGTTTTTCAAAATACTTAAATGTACCCTGTTCCTGTTTTTATAATTGTTTTGTGAAGCACATTTTCCCCCTTCTTCAAATTCTTCCCCCACGCTTTAAAAAAACCCCTTCAGAAAAAATAATACAAAATCAGCTTTAAAAGAGCTAAAGAAAGGCCATCCCAGACCCCTGTACTTTTGAATTTTCATGTAGACTGTTTTTGCCAATTAACACAGAAATTAATTAGGAATTCATTATGGAATCCAGACATTCAGTTCAGAATAAACTGGAAACAGTAGAAGAGGATATTTCATCTTGGCTCTGGGAGGCTTTTATGTTTAACTAAAAAAAAAAAAAAAAGTTTACTAATAAGAGTGCAAGTTACCCAAAAAAGCAAAAGAATATTAAGGGAAATAAATCATGAACATCCACCACTGAAAATCGGCCAGGTTGCTACAGTCTTTAGTCACCCTGTGCATAAGAGGAATGGAAAAGCAAACTGTGCAAATATTTAGTGGGCATGTCAGTTCTGAAGAAAAATGTGAAAACCTATATTTTCTTCCTACTATTTACCTCACTCCAGGAGGAATGTGTAAAAGCTTGGTTTCGTTATTTGCATAGCTGTCATGACTTTTGGTCCTTGTCTTTAGTAAGGCTGAAATCAGCAAGGGTTAATGATGGTCTGACTTGGGTTCTTCATCTTTACTAAAATGATGGCTACAGAAGACCACATCATTCAATCTACTGCTTCATTTGCACTGAATATTTTTCCCCCTTTGGAAACTTTTTCCATTTGAATATACTTCCTTTCCATCTTATTTCACCCCCTGGCACAGAATATGAACATAGGTTTTCTTTGTAATGTATGGCGACACATTGTTAATGGAGATAAATTCCCCTTGTAATAATCTCAGTATTTTAAGCAAGTTTGTGGTTGTTTGTGCACTGACAACAGAAATAGGAATCATTTTTATGTAAACAAATGCTGAAGACGATGGGCCCTCTGGATCTCATTAAATTAGTTGAGGATGGGCAAAGCACAGTAAGGTGTGGAAAAATTAACAAGGACTATTTACTTCAAGAGCACCCTTCTTCACTCAGGCTGGTTCTATGGACAGGGAAACCCTCCTACCTTAAATTGCATCTATTGTTAAATGATAGCTTATTTTGCGAAGATGTGAACATTGGGGCAAGGGGCAGCTCATAGACTCATAGACTCCAGGACTGCAAGGGACCTCGAGAAGTCATCGAGTCCAGTCCCCTGCCCTCATGGCAGGACCAAATACTGTCTAGACCATCTCTAATAGACATTTATCTAACCTACTCTTAAATATCTCCAGAGATGGAGATTCCACAACTTCCCTAGGCAATCTATTCCAGTGTTTAACTACCCTGACAGTTAGGAACTTTTTCCTAATGTCCAACCTAAATCTCCCTTGCTGCAGTTTAAGCCCATTGCTTCTTGTTCTATCATTGGAGGCTAAGGTGAACAAGTTTTCTCCCTCCTCCTGATGACACCCTTTTAGATACCTGAAAACTGCTATCATGTCCCCTCTCAGTCTTCTCTTTTCCAAACTAAACAAACCCAATTCCTTCAGCCTTCCTTCATAGGTCATGTTCTCAAGACCTTTAATCATTCTTGTTGCTCTTCTCTGGACCCTCTCCAATTTCTCCACATCTTTCTTGAAATGTGGTGCCCAGAACTGGACACAATACTCCAGCTGAGGCCTGACCAGCGCAGAGTAAAGCGGAAGAATGACTTCTCGTGTCTTGTTTACAACACACCTGTTAATGCATCCCAGAATCACGTTTGCTTTTTTTGCAACAGTTATCACACTGTTGACTCATATTAAGCTTGTGGTCCACTATGACCCCTAGATCTCTTTCTGCCATACTCCTTCCTAGACAGTCTCTTCCCATTCTGTATGTGTGAAACTGATTGTTCCTTCCTAAGTGGAGCACTTTGCATTTATCTTTATTGAACTTCATCCTGTTTACCTCAGACCATTTCTCCAATTTGTCCAGATCATTTTGAATTTTGACCCCTTCCTCCAAAGCAGTTGCAATCCCTCCCAGTTTGGTATCGTCCGCAAACTTAATAAGCGTACTTTCTATGCCAACATCTAAATTGTTGATGAAGATATTGAACAGAACCGGTCCCAAAACAGACCCCTGCGGAACCCCACTTGTTATACCTTTCCAGCAGGATTGGGAGCCATTAACAACCACTCTCTGAGTACGGTTATCCAGCCAGTTATGCACCCACCTTATAGTAGCCCCATCTAAATTGTACTTTCCTAGTTTATCTACAAGAATATCATGCGAGACTGTATCAAATGCCTTACTAAAGTCTAGGTATATCACATCCACCGCTTCTCCCTTATCCACAAGGCTCGTTATCCTATCAAAGAACGCTATCAGATTAGTTTGACACGATTTGTTCTTTACAAATCCACGCTGGCTATTCCCTATCACCTTACCACCTTCCAAGTGTTTGCAGACGATTTCTTTAATTACCTGCTCCGTTAGCTTCCCTGGCACAGAAGTTAAACTAACTGGTCTGTAGTTTCCTGGGTTGTTTTTATTTCCCTTTTTATAGACGGGCACTATATTTGCCCCTTTCCAGTCTTCTGGAATCTCCCCCGTCTCCCATGATTTCCCAAAGATAATAGCTAGAGGCTCAGATACCTCCTCTATTAACTCCTTGAGTATTCTAGGATGCATTTCATCAGACCCTGGTGACTTGCAGGCATCTAACTTTTCTAAGTGATTTTTTACTTGCTCTTTTTTTATTTTATCTTCTAAACCTACCCTCTTCCCGTAAGCATTCACTACATTAGACATTCCTTCAGACTTCTCAGTGAAGACCGAAACAAAGAAGTCATTAAGCATCTCTGCCATTTCCAAGTCTCCCGTTACTGTTTCTCCCTCCTCACTGAGCAGTGGGCCTACCCTGTCCTTGGTCTTCCTCTTGCTTCTAATGTATTGATAAAAAGTCTTCTTGTTTCCCTTTATTCCCATAGCTAGTTGAGTTCATTTTGTGCCTTTGCCTTTCTAATCTTGCCTCTGCATTCCTGTGTTATTTGCCTATATTCATCCTTTGTAATCTGACCTAGTTTCCATTTTTTATATGACGTCTTTTTATTTTGTAGGTCACGCAAGATCTCGTGGTTAAGCCAAAGTGGTCTTTTGCCACATTTTCTATCTTTCCTAACCATCGGAATAACTTGCTTTTGGGCCCTTAATAGCATCCCTTTGAAAAACTGCCAACTCTCCTCAGTTGTTTTTCCCTTCAGTCTTGATTCCCATGGGACCTTACCTATCAGCTCTCTGAGCTTACCAAAATCTGCCTTCCTGAAATCCATTGTCTCTATTCTGCTGTACTCCCTTCTACCCTTCCTTAGAATTGCAAATTCTATGATTTCATGATCACTTTCACCCAAGCTTCCTTCTACTTTCAAATTCTCAACTAGTTCCTCCCTATTTGTTAAAATCAAGTCTAGAACAGCTTCCCCCCTAGTAGCTTTTTCAACTTTCTGAAATAAAAAGTTGTCAGCAATGCAGTCCAGGAACTTATTGGATAGTCTGTGCCCCGCGGTGTTATTTTCCCAACATATACCTGGATAGTTGAAGTCCCCCATCACCACCAGATCTTGGGCTTTGGATGATTTTGTTAGTTGTTTGAAAAAAGCCTCATCCACCTCTTCCACCTGATTAGGTGGCCTGTAGTAGACTCCCAGCACGACGACATCACATGTGTTTTTTACCCCTTTTAGCCTAACCCAGAGACTCTCAACACTTCCGTCTCCTATGTTCATCTCCACCTCAGTCCAAGTGTGTACATTTTTAATATATAAGGCAACACCTCCTCCCTTTTTCCCGTCTATCCTTCCTGAGCAAACTATACCCATCCACACCAACATTCCAGTCGTGTGTATTATCCCACCAAGTTTCAGTAATGCCAACAATGTCATAGTTGTATTTATTTATTAGCACTTTCAGTTCTTCCTGCTTATTACCCATACTTCTTGCATTTGTATATAGGCATCTAAGATACTGGTTTGATCTTGCCTCCCAGCTTTGCCCTGACCTTCCTTCCTCCCTGCCATTATAGCCCGTGCTCCCTCCCGTTTCCAACCCATCTCCCAGTTCTTGTTCCCCACTTACCACTTACCTGTGGGGTTTGTTCACATTTTTCTTTTGCCAGATGACTTTTGAACCCAGGAGACTGTGGATCAAGTGGTTATAATCCTGAAGCCTGGTGAGATTTTCCCATCTATGCCTTAATTGCTGTCCTATCAGAGTGCTGGGAACATTTTTGTCTCCACTACTGGGGAGGAAGGAAGGGGGCAAAGCCAAAGCCTTTCCATAAACCTTAGTGATCTCTACATTTTTAAAGCGCTTTGTTCAGGGGCATGGAACACTGACGTTTTGGGAAGTACACAGCATAACAAGCTGTTGAGATTTGTGGAAGTGGTTTTTAACATAAAGTTATCTTTTTGAAATATGCAAGGGGTAACGTTTTCTATTGACAGAGCATCAAATTCTACTGTTTGTTAATATGGCTAATCAAAAGACAACCTGGTTGGACATGAAAAAGAACCTCCTAAGTTGAGTTTCTATATGAACAACTTCAGATACAAGGTGTTTTTATCAGTATGTGTGGGACAGAAAATGATTTGTTTGTCAAGTGAGTCCAATATGCTGGCTACAAACAATGAGATTTCAGGATATTTAACCACTGCCCCTGAACAGCAGTTTATAGCACATCCCAATCACAACACCCAGGCTTGCCTGTAATATGGGGAAGCTTGATTCATCTCTTCAAGTAAGCTAGTCTGGTGGAAGGTGTCTAAAGGAAAGGATCATTGAGGTGACTGTCAGAGTAATACTTTTTCCTTCAACTTCATCCTTCAAATACTTACGCTTTTAAGTTTAACAGGGTGCGCTTGACATGCATCACTAGTTCATATTATACCATCAACAGTATCTTTTGATCTCCAGCATGATCCCCTGCACTACTGCCATCTCCACGTAGGAGAATCATGCCCTCCTTTGCTAATTTGGAGTTATTAATGCCTAAATTGAAATTTCCCCTTGATCAAGGTCATCCAGATTAGCTGAATCCATAGGAACAGTTAACATTTGTTTTGCCCACTTTATGAGAAGGCACCTCTGCTGTCCTTAAGTCTTTTCTCTTTGAGATGTACATCCTTCTTTTGACATTCTGGTTTGCTGTTAATAGATACACTGTAGATTATCTCAGGCTGCTGAGTTTCCTCTGTTATACAGAGAGACGCATTTTAATTGCCAACAATTCTTAAGTAAATACTTTTATTTCCGTATGTATTTTATACTAGATACTACTTGTAGCAGATATAAAGCAGTTTAAGCAAAACTATAAATATTCGTGTAACCATATTATTTAAAGCAAAACTGCAGTTTTTAAGGGAGACCACTGTACCTCCTTGATTACATTTCAAGGGTGAGCTGCTATATGCTTAGGTAGTTTATTTATGATGGTTCCCTGGTGTACAAAAGTCATAAATAACAAAAAAAACAACAACAACAACAAAACAGTCTCTATCTATTGGAAACACCACACAACCTCCTATATAGCTGCAGATTTCTGGTCCAATCTTATTTGTTTCTGTAGGCTACTGTTACTTCAACTGAGATTACTGGAAGATATTTTCAGATGGTAGCATGTGCTAATACAGATCCTCATCACCTTGAGCTTCAATGTCTGTTTACACTAAACTCCTTTTCCTACCTTGACAGGTCCCCATAACTACTGTGAGATGATGTGTACTTCTCCCACTCTTCTCAGACTTGCATCAGAGTGTGAGGGATGGTAAAAGCTGGCTAAAAGAATCTTTAGTAATGCCTAGGGTGTAATCCACCTATGATCAAAGAAACACTTACTGTTGTTTTCTTGCAGTAATCCAAAAATTAACATAATTTTGTACCACATCAGGGAGCACTGAGGGCATCTAGTTCATTTCCAAGGGTTGCAGGACTGATTACCACCATCTTGCCTCCTGCTTCTTCTACCTATTTTGACTCATGCTCCGACTCCGGAGTACCTGCTCTCTTCTAGGCTTTCAATTTTGGAATGGTCAACAAGAGATCCACTGTGTGTTACATAGTCCAAAGTCCTTCTTGCCTGTATCTGATTACTAGAATTTTGTTGGACTCTACTATTACTCTGTCCAAAAGACCTTCAAAATAGTATGCCTTCTATGACTTTAGTTTCCAAGAGACAGGATTTAGTTTGGCTTTAAAGATTTATATTTATACAAAGAAATGTTGGATAAAGTATATTCATTGCAAATCTGCATAGAGTTTATTCTCTATTTCTTGTTTAGGACAGTTAGAACTAATACAATTAAATATACACTATTACTTTACAGCTTCCACCCCACCATCAACCTCAGCCTGGACCAATCTACACAGGAGGTCCACTTCCTAGACACCATGGTGCAAATAAGTGATGGTCACATTAACACCACCCTAAACCGAAAACCTACCGACCGCTATGCCTGCCTTCATGCCTCCAGCTTCCATCCCGGGCACATCACACGATCCATTGTCTACAGCCAAGCACTGAGGTACAACCGCATCTGCTCTAACCCCACAGACAGAGACCAACACCTACAAAATCTCCACCAAGCATTCTCAAAACTACAATACCCGCATGAGGAAATAAGGAAACAGATCAACAGAGCCAGACGTGTACCCAGAAGCCTCCTACTGCAAGACAAACCCAAGAAAGAAACCAACAGGACTCCACTGGCCATCACATACAGTCTCTAGCTAAAACCCCTCCAACGCATCATCAGGGATCTACAACCCATCCTGGACAATGACCCCACACTTTCACAGGCCTTGGGTGGCAGGCCAGTCCTCGCCCACAGACAACCTGCCAACCTGAAACACATTCTCTCCAGTAACTGCACACCGCACCATAGTAACTCTAGCTCAGGAACCAATCCATGGAACAAACCGTGATGCCAACTCTGCCCACATATCTACACCAGCAATACCACCACAGGACCTAACCAGATCAGCCACACTATCACCGGTTCATTCACCTGCACCTCCACCAATGTAATATACGCCATCATATGCCAGCAATGCCCCTCTGCTATGTACATCGGCCAAACTGGACAGTCACTATGGAAAAGGATAAATGGACATAAATCAGATATTAGGAATGGCAATATACAAAAATCTGTAGGAGAACACTTCAACCTCCCTGGCCACACTATAGCAGACCTTAAGGTGGCCATCCTGCAGCAAAAAAACTTCAGGACCAGACTTCAAAGAGAAACTGCTGAGCTTCAGTTCATCTGCAAATTTGACACCATCCGCTCAGGATTAAACAAAGACTGTGAATGGCTTGCCAACTACAGAACCAGTTTCTCCTCCCTTGGTTTTCACACCGCAACTGCTAGAACAGGGCCTCATCCTCCCAGATTGAACTAACCTCATTATCTCTAGCTTGCTCGCATATATATATACCTGCCCCTGGAAATTTCCACTACGTGCATCTGACGAAGTGGGTATTCACCCACGAAAGCTCATGCTTCAAAACGTCTGTTAGTCTATAAGGTGCCACGGGATTCTTTGCTGCTTTTACAGATCCAGACTAACACAGCTACCCTTCTGATGCTTGACATGTGTTTGCCATTCATTATTCTAAATGTTGAGTACAGTTGCTCATTGTAAAAGGCTAAATCAAGCCCTTTCAGATTAAATGTTGGTTTAAAAAACAAGACAAAACAAAGAACAGCTTAGTGTATCGCAAACAAATAATAAGACTCAAGCTTGCTACAACCAAGCCCTTTCAAATCTATTTACTATTCAGGAACTCATCTTCCTGAGCAGGTGAGATAGCCCATAAGCCCATCCAGCTGCTCATGGCACAGCTTCTTCTCCCAAGCTACTCATCTCTCCACTAAGGGAACAGTTGCTGTAATCCACTCCATCTGAGACACTTGCTGCTTTTTAGTGTATGCATTAATCCCTTCTTCACTTCTCAGGTACATAGGACTGATAAACCCATTCACACTCAGTACATGAATGAAAACTGTCTGTGTATACTCAGCTTTTCTTATTTCCTCTGTTGATTGATTTTTGCTGCAGTAGTGTTAATCCAGCTATCATATTAGCTATCATTTTTTCAGTTTGCATTTGGCTGAATTCTTGCTATAGAGCATTCATATAATAATTCATGCATTGATTTAATCGAAGAATGATATAATATAATCTGAAGAAAACTCAGACTGTAAATATTCTTACAGCATATTGTCTTGACTCATGATGACGGCTGTTGATTAATCACAGTTAAATCAAACAATTAACTCAAAAAATTAATTACAATTAATTGCAGTTTTAATCGCATTGTTAAACAGAATACCAATAGAAATTTATTAACTATTTTTGGATTTATTCTACATTTTCAAATATATTGATTTCGGTTACACCACAGAATACAAAGTGTACAGTGCTAACTTTATATTATTTTGATTATAAATATTTGCACTGCAAAAATGATCAACAAAATAAACAGTATTTTTCAATTCACCTAATACAAGTACCGTAATGCAATCTCTTTATCGTGAAAGTATAACTTACAAGTGTAAATTTTTTTTTGTTACATAACTGCACTCAAAAACAAAACAAAGCAAAACTTTAGAACCTACACTTCTCGTTCAGTCAATCGCTAAGACAAACAAGTTTACTTTTATGGGAGATAATGCTTCAGCTTCTTATTTACAATGTCACCTGAAAGTGAGAACAGGCATTCACATGGCACTTTCGTAGCCAGCATTGCAAAGTATTTACGTGCCAGAGATGCTAAACATTCATATGCCCCTTCATGTTTCGGCCACCATTCCAGAGGACATGCTTCCATGTTGATAACGCTCATCAGAAAAATAATCTGTTAAATTTGTGACTGAACTCCTTGGGGGAGAATTGTATGCCCTCTGCTCTGTTTTACTCGCATTCTGCCATATATTTCATGTTACAGTAGTCTCAGAAAATGACTCAGCACATTATTCATTTTAAGAACACTTTCGCTGCAGATTTGACAAAATGCAAAGAAGGTACCAATGTGAGATTTCTAAAGATAACTACAGCACTCGACCCAAGGTTTAAGAATCTGAAATGCCTTCCAAAATCTGAGAAGAATGAGGTGAGGAGTATGCTTTCAGGAGTCTTAAAGGAGCAAGCAGCAAGAGTTCTGTGGCACCTTATGGACTAACAAACATATTGGAGCATGAGCTTTCGTGGGTGAAGTGGGTATTCACCCATGAAAGCTCATGTTCCAATATGTTTGTTAGTCTACAAGGTGCCACAGAACTCTGTCACTTTCACAGATCCAGACTAACACAGCTACCCCTCTGATACTTAAAAGAGCAACACTCCGATGCAGAAACTACAGAACCCGAACCACCAAAAAAGAAAAATCAACTTTCTGCTGGTGGTATCTGACTCAAGATGGTGAAAATGAACATGCTTTGGTCCTCACTGCTTTGGATTGCTATCGAGCAGAAACCATCATCAGCGTGGATGCCTGTCCCCTCGAATGGTGGTTGAAGCATGAATCTTTAGTGCATCTAGCATGTAAATATCTTGTAATGCCGGCTACAACAGTGCAACAAGAATATCTGTTCTCACTTTCAGGTGACATTGTGAACAAGAAGCGGGCAGAATTATCTCCTGCAAATGTAAACAAACTTGTTTGTCTGAGGGATTAGATGAACAAGAAGTAGGACTGATCGAACCTGTAGGCTCTAAAGTTTTACATTGTTTTATTTTTGAATGCAGGTTTTTTTGTACATAATTCTACATTTGTAAGTTCAACTTTCATGATAAAGAGATTGCACTACAGTACATGTATGAGGTGATTAAAAAATACTATTTCTTTTGTTTTTACAGTGCAAACATTTGTAATCAAAAATATATATAAAGTGAGCACTGTACACTTTGTATTCTGTTATAACTGAAATCAATATATTTGAAAAACGTAGAAAACCTCCAAAAATATTTAAATAAATGGCATTCTATTATTGTTCAACAGTGCGAATAATCACGCAATTAACTGCAATTAATTTTTTTAATCGCTTGACAACCCTATTCATAATATATACTGTTTCCCCATCTTCAATCTAATTTTCTCAAGGGTGACAGAAATGAAGAAACATCTCCAATCAAGCCTAGTTTTCCAGAACCATTTTATTTCTTGCTCTAAAATTCACCTACTGCAGTTGGCCATTTCCTGGGTGTGTCTTAAGACATCTTTTAATATTTCCGTATCCCTTTCTTTCACAGATATAACTGTTTTCTATCAGCTCTAATAATGTGTTTATAAATTTCAGCTTTATAAAGTTGAAAGTGTAACATTACACTCATATTATAAAAAACACTAATTTAACATCATGAAGTTGGCATGGAAAAGGGAATAGAGAGGGATATTTTGTTAATGCCCAGGAGAAGAGACTGATCTGCTACAGGAAAGAAAATCAGATTATTCTGATGGTCAATCCTTCTCCAGAGATGCTTAGGGAAAAAAAAAAGCTGAAACTGTAAAAAAACAAAACAAAAAAACCCTACTCCACCAAAAAACAAACCCAGAACAGATATTTAAGAGGCCAGAGGTAAAATGTAACACACTACAGATTTTTTCATGCTATGCTGTACATGAGTTGAGGCATCAACTGAGAGGACTAAGACCTATAGGAGATACCAAAAAAGAAATTCACAAAAAATCCTCATATTAAAAAAAAATCAGATTAAGGAGTGTGAACATAGATATCGAAGAGAACATTAACTCATATGGAAACTTCTGGTAAACAGATGGCAAGGCAGTGCTTCTGAAGAGCAGAGTCAAATCTTTCATGAGGACATTCAGTTGTTCTAGCAAAATCTTCTAACCTTGTTTTGAGAACTATGAGAATAAAATGAGCATACCAAAAAATTCTGCCAGGATTATACTTGAAACTACCCATGACTGCACAAGATGTTTTCATTAAGAATTTTGTTTGGCTGATAGTACTTCAACCTGTTTTTAAGAACACTAGAGTAATTTGCATGTTTCTTTTCTTGACTATTCCTCATTTGATTCCTCACAATTTTCTTTGCAGTATTTGTCACAGCACCTAACTGTAATATTACAATGTCCTCAATTGACTAAGTGAAAAATAAATAGCAACACCAGATGAACACCAGAGCAACCATAATTTGTTTTTCACACAAAGCCCTTGAAATAAAAATGAAGAAACAAGGAAAGGAGAAAACAGAAAAAGTAGCAGCAGAGTTGTTTCTAAAAGTAAATCATTTTTCAAAGTTTTCTACGAGGATTTAAGAAGAGCATGTGAAACTCAGAGCTCTACATTTTAGGAGACATCAATCTAGCAATTACTGCTAAATTAATGCCTTTACGTCAGAGTAAAAACAGGAAATGAAGTCAACTGGCAGTTTTTCCCACCATTATTGATGTTTTCCTTCCTATTTAAATCTCCAAGTTAATTGATGTTACTGTTGCTTCTGGTTTAAGAAACCAGATACCCTTGAAACATATCGATTGACATGCTAATCAGAGAGAAATTAATTTGTAACACCTGTGGGCATAAAAATTCTCAACTTGGATGTAATGAGAAACAAATCATATGAACAACAGTAAAGCCTCTAAATGTCTATAGCCTAATATCAGAAATACTGCTGGCATTAAAGTCATTAAGCCCCAGTACTCTCCTCAATTTTTTCTTTCATTTATTCTGCATTCTAGTCATGTTGTCAATCCTAGCTATTAGGGGCTGGGGTCTTTCTGTGGTATTCTTGAGTATTTTTACCTGATGGTCTATTTAGAGGAGAGATTCAAATGTAAATACTTCTACTACAGAAAAGATCTCACTTATTGCTGATTGGCTTAGTTGGATCTTCCCAGTATAATATTGCTGCAACACCCCTTGCTAATAGAGCAATTAATTAACATTCATCAGTAGTAGTGGAAGCACACCTCTTAATGAGGAAATGCACGGGAATGACCTAACATATGTTGATCCAGACTAGAGTTTTTGCCTTGAGTTAAATGATTGTTAGTTTATTAATGGTAGTTAAACACATCTGTGAAGACTAAACTGAATGTACCCCAAAGCATTTGCTCTAGGCTATAAACGTTTGTGGTTCATCCTGGGGATCAGTCTAGGAGAATTACAGATATTTGTAGTATGGAATAAAATGACTGAGGAATGGTCAGATTAACATTTACAAATAGATAAATTGATGGTGTCCATCTAAATCCAAATTAAACATGAACCCCCCCAACCAAAAAGTGGCAATGTTCACATCCAGGTTAAGTGTCTGAAATCTGGATCCAAATCAGAATGCCCCTAGCATTTAGGAATGCAGATTAAAACCAGTAAAGAATAGGTCTGAAATATAAACTTGAAGCTTTATCCGAGTTTAGGCTCAGGCTTACCTCTATTCCAAATGTAATTTAACATGAATGTAACGGCTGTAAAGCATAAAAACATGGTAATCGCTACAAAATTAAGCAGATGTTAGAAATGCTCCCAATAAGCTTGCGTTCAATTTTCAACTTCAAACTTACATTAACGAAGACTACACTGACTCATGAAGTTGAATTAATAACAGTAGACATTTTGACATAAAAAGCTCTTTCTGAAAACTCGTATTTTAGTTAGAATCACTTACAAAGTCAAACGCTTTTCAGCCCTAGTGAAGGATATTATGAAGGTTAACCTTCTCTTCTGGCAACCTGCTACTTTATTAATTGACCAAAGACAAACTGAAGATTCCAGGCCCCAAATCAAGTCCTATTACCAGAGAAAATGTGGCATAGGATTAGATTTCAGGAACCCAATCTCTGTTATAAAACAGATAAGCATATTACTTCTGAGATAGTCTTACAGAATCCAGCAGAGGGTGCTGTTCAACTCAGTTCCCAACACTTTCAAGGCTGACCAACACAGAAATAGCCACAGTATGTTATTTTATTAGGCCTCCATGTGAAACTCCTCCTCCTCCCACCATCAGTGGCTTTGATCATTCATGGTGGCCAGTAACAGAAAACCAAGTTTGAAGAAAGAGAATAAGGAGGATAAAAATAGAACAAAACATTTCCCAAATCCTCCTCTTTACCTTGGCCCTGTAGACTGCTATATTAGCAGGGAGCTGGGAAAACTGCTTCAACTCAAACACATCTCTCACTGCCCAGTTACTCATCTGATTCTCAGCCTTGCTTGATCCAACCACATTCTGGTTTGAATGAATATAAGCCACTTCTTGAACACCACCTAATACATGAGAAGAAAGATATAATCAAACGCTTTTGGCCATTCCAAAATACTGCATGGATATATCAGCTCTATTATAGATATGTATTGCAATTTTAAAAGAAAAGAAAAGTTAAAATAAAGTTAACATGGAAATCCTAAATTTTAATAGGCTGCAACTTAGGCTCAGATTTTTAAAGGTATTTAGGCATTGCTGCACTCAGCGTTGCAATGGCTAACTGATTTAGGAGCTTAAGTCTCATTTTCAAAAGGGATTTAGGAGCCTAAATACCTTCAAAAATCTAGGGCTTTGTCCTTAAATCCTTCCGTTGTGCTAAAATCCATTTAAATGCTGCAACCATTTTAGTAAATTTCCTTTTGCATACCGAGAAACGACAAAATTTTGCTCCAAGGCACCCAAAGTTTTTAAAAGATGAATGCTCAAAGTTAATGATTAGTTGCCCCAACTCCTCCATATTATACATGCTACCAATACCACAGTACATATTTCAAATAATATTCTGTGATAATATTGTCAGTTACTGATAACAGGAAAAAGTTAACATGGTGAGAAGTGATTTATTCATTCTCAAATTAGAAAATGTAATTGTACCATACATTAATGCACCTTTTTGTAGTGATTGCAAATGTTTAGCAAAACAGAAATATATACATACAGTAGATTCTGCTTATTAGCAACCCCTGGATTGACAATAAAAGGTTGCCATTATCTAGCAGTTGCCAATAAGCAAAAAGGCAAGTTTGTGGGGCTGCAGCCAGAGAAGGAAGTGCTGGGATGAGCTTTCTCTGGCTGTACCCCCCAAATCTGCACAGGGTGGGCAGCAATGGAGATGGTGGCTGCAGCTTGGATGCTGGGGCTTTCCGAGGGGAGGGGAAGCTGCGGGTAGGACAGTGTCAGGAGAACAGGGGTGCTGGGAGCTTGCAGAGCTACGTAGTACCTCTCCTTGTGTGCTGGTATAGGAGGCTGTGGAGAGGAAAGCAATGGTGAGAAGTACCTTGCTGCTCTGCAGGACCTCAGCACCCCCTACTCCCTGTGGAAAGCCTTGGCATTGAGGCTGCAGCCCCCAACTCCACAGTGCTGCCCCATCCACAGCCTCCCCTCCCAGCTTGCAGTGCCAGGACTCCAGTAGAAGTCCCCCATTGGGCAGGGCTGCAGGAGCAAGCAGATCTGCAAGGCTGCAGCAAGGCAAGGCACTTCCCTGCATTTTCTTCCCAGGATGCAACCATACAAACCTGCCTGCCTATAGCTGGGGTCTTTATGCCAAAAAAACTCAAAGTATCATGCTGTTGCCAATCCCATTAACAATCTGAATCCCATTAACATTAATGTCAATGATATGGGATTGGTTCCCAGCAAATTTTGCTATTAAACAGCATCCACTGTATTGCAGAGTGGCCCACCAAATCAGAAGAGACAAGGATAAAAATAATCAGTAAAATCAACAAGGCCTATAAACAGGGAAGGACAATATTAAAGAACTCTTAATAAATCAGATATAAACAAGGACATAGTGACACCTTTAATATACCTGCAAAAAACTTCTCCATATTAAATTTGTACCACTAAATTACTGAACAAAAAAACTCAATTTTACAATTACCTAAAAAATTGTCCAGTGATCCCACATTTTCTTCTTGACTGACACATGCTCTCTTACTTATAGAGGTCTTGTGCACATGAGAGTGACTGGGTGTCGACACTGTAACTGAGGCACCTCTAACACGGCAGGGTGATTTGGGGTCAAACTGAATTCTGCGTCTCTGTTTTTTGTGCTTATTACTTTGCTTACTTAAGTGAATTTTCTTGACTGGTGAATCATCTTCAGATGATGAAAATTCACCTATATTCTGTGAATCCGTTTCCTTTTCTCTATTGTTTGGCTTGTTCGCCTGCAGCACAGTTTTGGAAGAGTTACAGAACTCCTTATTTCGGTTACATTTTTGTTTCAACCTAAGAGCAGTGAAGGCTTTCTGGTTTCTTGATTTGGACCACAGGGGTATTTCAAGATCATCAGACTCATCACTTATGTCACTAGTGCCTTTCACATATGCTGTGGTTTTTTCGGCATTTTTCCAAGACTTTGTTTTGGTGAAGACTGACCCAGTATTACAGAACAGAGATTGTTTACAGGCCAAAGCGTCTCCCTTAGGTGTACATTTAGTGGTCTTTTCTGTATCTGACCCTTCGAATTTTTCTGATACAGTCTCATATCTTTTAACATTTTTAGCAGGAGCAGTTTCTTGGTGAGCTGGAACTTGAGAAGGAAAGATGATATCATCACTCTCTTCTGAGCTGCCTTCAGTCTCCATGACTACACCAATTTCCTTTGAAATGCACTGATTTTTATTTTTATTTTCAATGTCCTTTTTTATCTCAGAGTCAGATGAAACAGGCCAATCTGGGGCTACAATCACACAATGCATATCTTGTTTTTCAATTCTATTTGGTGACTCAGTGGTTCTCCGATGTCTCAAAATACTATTATGGCTTCTACTTTTCTGAAGATCAATGCACTTGACATCTACATTTGATCTCTGGCCCACAGACAAGGCATCTGTGCTTTCTTGATCAGATACACCATTACTATCAATGACCTCAGCAGCTTTAGTTTCTCTCTCTAACAGTTTAGGAAAACCACACTGCATTAAGGTAAGCTGTTTCTTTGAAATTAGCATGTCATTTGCATTGCAAAATCTGCTTTTTTTTGTTCTTGAGCTTCCCACAAGTTCATCATCATCACTAAAGTCACTATAAAAATCAAATTCCTCTTTCTCCAGTTGTTCCCTAGATTTGAGAGGAGCTTTATCTTCTTTACAACCTGGCTCTGAATGCTTAAAAAAAAAAAAAAAAAAAAGATACTGAAAATCACTGTCACAGAAGTTAACATTACAACAAAACAAAAAAGCTATTTAAAACATATACACATTTGGAACAACGTCTAACTTTCACTCTCTAATATAGAAAATGGATTTCTACTAAATTATAAAACCCAAATATAAAAATAAGTATATATTCAATACACAGATAGGAAGCTTTGGTATGCAATACAATATTTAACCAAATAATAGCATGTGTATTATGACAATTCCTCCCACCCACCCACCCCCCAGCAATATTGGTAAACTGTTAAATGTTTGGGACAATAACAATACTACTATCTATTGTTTGCTTGTTTGGGAAACAACCTGCATTTGGCCAGTAAACATACTGTTACATTTACAGTTTGAACTCATTTTGGTGCAACTTTCAAGCTGTTTAAGTTGAAAAAGCAACTCAACAGTCCAAACCAAAACACTCCATAATCAGATCATTTATAAGAAAAACACATAATAGGGTGGCCAACCTTTTAGGATTTGGGGGCCAATGCTCCCATTTATAATGCTTTAAAGAGCTGTGCGCACATAACTGTCTACTCTAGAATCACTTAAGGACTATTGTCGCCAAGCACACATTATCTAGTCAAGTACAAAACTAAAGTAGTTCAGAAAACAGAAACAAAACTATGTACACTAAGTACATAAATATTTCAAAATATACGTGGCAGGTAACTACAGAAGGGTAAATTATTACTGTCTTATCTGCATAGGAAAGTTTTACTAGCTACACCAATATAGTTATCCTGGTGTAACTCAAGCATGTCGAGACAATATTCTGGTATAAAAGTAGCTTTTTTTATTTAGTTTAAATCCCCTTCCCAAATGACAAACTAAACTGCAAAAGGCCGCTCAACCATCAGAATAAGAGAATCCACATGGAGGTTATACTGGTATACACAATATCAGTGTAAGTTCATCTCTCTGGTTACACAAAAAACCCCAACCAACAAAACAACATTTTCCTACGAAGACCTGGCTTAAGAGATTGTGGCCAATTTACAGTACAAGTCAACTCAGTGAGGCACAAACACAAAATAAGATTATATATATTTTTTCCTAATTTATAGCTATATTTAATCCCTCTACCCCACTCCCTAACTGCTCACCACAAATATAAAACAAAAATAATTCTTCACAGCCAAATAGATACAAAGTTCATGAATTCAGAGATTAAAATTATGATACAGTTTATTTTGTTGCAATTTAAAATCCAGTATAACTCCAAAATGGACTCCATAATAACTAACAACATGCAATATGTATGTGCACGTTTATTGGCAAAGTTGAAAAAACTATTCAGTTAAAAGGAAGTTATCTTATTTATAAAGAGCAAAATTCACCCAAGTGCAGAAGGCCTGTAAACTCTTCACAGGAAGCGGTGCTGGCCAAAAGACAATGCAGCTGAACTAATGCACCCCTACATGTTGCAAAATGGGGGTTCCAAACCAGTTCTCCAAAAGCCAGTAAGGAACAAGTTATTAAGATGGCCTGTTGGAGGGGTTACTGGATCTGCAATTATATGGATCAAGCGGCTCAAATCCCTTGCACAGGGGATCTGACCACTGTATCAGGCCTGGTCTACACTACGCGTTTAAACCGATTTTAGCAGCATTAAACCGATTTAACGCTGTACTCGTCCACACAACAAAGCCCCTTTTATCGATATAAAGGCATCTTTAAATCAGTTTCTGTACTCCTCCCCAATGAAAGGAGTAGCGCTAAAATCGGTATTACCATATTGGATTAGGGTAAGTGTGGCCGCAAATCGACGGTATTGGCCTCCGGGCAGTATCCCACAGTGCACTGTTATGACTACTCTGGACAGCAATCCAAACTCGGATGCAGTGGCCAGGTAGATAGGAAAAGCCCCGCGAACTTTTGAATTTCATTTCCTGTTTGCCCAGCGAGGAGCTCTGATCAGCACGGGTGACGATGCAGTTCCAAATCCAAAAAGAGCTCCAGCATGGACCGTACAGGAGATACTGGATCTGAAAGCTGTATGGGGAGACAAATCTGTTCTATCAGAGCTCCGTTACAGTAGACGAAATGCCAAAGCATTTGAAAAAATCTCCAGGCTATGATACAGAGTCCACAGCACAGTGCTGCATGACAGGCGTAACGGAAAGCCAAAGAATCGAATGGACGCTCATGGAGGGAGGGGGGTGTGCTCCAGCTATCCCACAGTCCGCAGCAGTCTCCGAAAAGCATTTGCATTCTTGGCTGAGCTCCCAATGCCTGTAGGGTCAAACACATTGTCCGGGGTGGTTCAGGGTATAGCTCGTCAATTTACCCCTTCTCCCCCCCTCCGCCCATGAAAGAAAAGGGGAAAAAATTGTTTCTTGACTTCTTTCAATGTCACCCTATGTCTACTGAATGCTGCTGGTAGACGCGATGCCGCGGCAATGAAGAGCAGTATCCGCTCCCCTCCCCTCCCCGGTGGCAGACGGTACAATATGACTGTTATCAGTCGTCATCATAAGCCCGTGAGTGCTCCTGGCTGGCTTCAGGTGAGGCCGGCCGGGGGCACCTGGGTAAAAATAGGAATGATTCCCAGTCATTCCCAGTAGATGGTACAGAACAGCTGGTAACCGTCCTCATCATAGCAACTGGGGGCTGAGCTCCATCAGCTCCCTCCCTTTCATGTCTAAAGAAAAGATTCTGTACTGCCTGGACTATCATAGCAGCGGGATGCTGGGCTCCTCTCCCCCGCACCACTTAATGTCCTGCCTGGACTAATAGCGGCTGGAGGCTGCCTCCCCCTCATTTTATCTCACTAACAAGTCACTGTTTCTTATTCCTGTATTCTTTATTACTTCATCACACAAATGGGGAGACACTGCCACGGTAGCCCAGGAGGTTTGGGGGAGGAGGGAAGCCACGGGTGGGGTTGTTGCAGGGGCACCCCCTAGAATGGCATGTAGTTCATCATTTCTGCGGGATCTGACAGGGAGCAGCTGTGCTCTCTGGTTCTCTAGTACACTTGCCCCATATTCTAAGCAGGACTGACTCTATTTTTAGATACAACATAAAGGAGAGAATGACCCAGGGAGTCATTCCCATTTTTGTCTTTGCGCCCCCGGTCAACCTGAGCCAGGAGCACCCATGACAGCAGCAGACGGTATAGAACGACAGATAACCGTCATCTCATTGCCAATTTACAATGGCACAGCAGACAATACAGAACGACTGATAACCATCTCTGCTATCATGCAAAGGCAAATGAATGCTGCTGTCTAGCACTGCAGTACCGCCTCTGTAAGCGGCATCCAGTACACATATGGTGACAGTGACAAAAGACAAAACAAGCTCCATGGTTGCCATGCTATGGCGTCTGCCAGGGCAATCCAGGGAAAAAGGGCATGAAATGATTGTCTGCTGTTGCTTTCCCGGAGGAAGGAATGAGTGACGACATTTACCCAGAACTACCCACGACAATGATTTTTGCCCCATCAGCCACTAGGCTCTTAACCCAGAATTCTAAGGGGCGGGGGAGACTGCGGGAACTATGGGATAGCTACGGAATAGCTACCCACAGTGCAACGCTCTGGAAATTGATGCTAGCCTCGGACCATGGACGCACACCTCCGAATTAATGTGCTTAGCATGGCCGCGTGCACTCGACTTTATACAATCAGTTTTACAAAACCGGTTTATGTAAAATCGGAATAATCCCGTAGTGTAGACGTACCCTCAGTTACTAGGCTACAGCATACTGACTATAGTTAATAGTTATGCCTCTGATTGGCCAAACCACCCAAAGGCTTGGAAAAGTCAGCAGACTGGCTCTTAAACACAGTAGCAGCATTCAGGGCCTGCTCTAAGCATTTGCTCACAGCTGTGTTAGCTTCTGTGCCAGCTTGTTCCAGACCTGTTCCTGCCTTGGCCCCAGCCATGCCTCTTTCCAGGTAACCCTGTCCTGATTTCAGTTCTAATTACGAGGCCTGACACCCAGCCTAATCACATAGCACAACCCAGTCTCTGACACACACACACACACCCACTCACCCACCCCACCCCCCCCCCCCAGGACCAATTATTTGGGCTTTGTGCAAAGGCGTGAATTTTACTTCATATTCTCTGTCCAAAGTACAGTAGGTGGCAGCTCCTCAGCTGGTGTGAACAGACACTAAAGTCACTGGGGTTAAGCCGACTTACATCAATTGAGGTTCTGGTCCAACAAATCATTTGCCAAATACGCCATTCAAAATACAACAATTCAACAATAGCTCAGTGAGCAACTGTCCCTCTACATCACCAGTATCCATTAACAAAATATATACAAGCACAGCAGTATGATGGTATTTATGATGGGGCATTACCACAGACTAAACATATTAACAGAAGTTTGCCTGATATTCATTATCTTGTTGCAGATTCTAACCAAAGGCAGCAAAAGACCATCATGTTGCAGCAATGTTCTCTCTTTCTGATAATATCCCTTACATACTGTATCTTTGACAATAACTAGACACTATATTTTTAAAAGATGTTTGCTCAACACACTAGCTGGAACGAAAGGAAAAAAGAGCACCCACATTCCATGTTGTAGACATGCACAAAGACAACTCACCATTTCTAATCTGCATGATGGTGGCTCCTCTTTTAGCCACGTAGTGGCTGTTTTCACTCCTGATTCCACTTGACCCTCCCTCTAAAAGAGAAAAGATGCAAGCAAGGCAAGCTTTATAATAAAAATTACCAATAAGGCAGCATGTGTGGTCTTCAAGGTAAGATGGGCAGACAGGGCAAAGCTTAATTTTTTTGTCTTTATCTGGAAGTGCACGTTTCAAGAGTAAAAGGGCCACTCACACTTAAGGCCCAAACAAATTGCCACACTTTAGTTGATGGAAAGACTCAATGGCAGTTAGATCACGCCTCTAATGAGTAAGAAAACTGACATGTTGAGCAGATTCTACACACATTCAAAATTTTACTAAATTTTTAAAACTTTTTCAGACACACACAGTATTTTCATCACTAAACACTATTTAAAGCACATACCAAGACAGAATTGTTTTTCTCCTAGCAAAACAGATTTGAGTTGAAGCATCCTAAAGTGCAAAACAGGTATCTTTCCCAAAATATGGCTAAGCAGATTTTGTTTATAAACTTTCTAGAAACATTCACCTTTGGCAGAGGGTACGTCTTCACTACCCGCCGTATTGTAGCACGGGGATCACTTCTCATCTAGACGCAATATATCGATCCCCGAACGCGCTTACATCGATTCTGTAACTCCACCAACCCTAATGGAGTTGCGGAATCGACAGGGGGAGCCGCGGACATCAATCCTGTGCAGTGAGGATGGTGAGTAATTCGATCTTAGATACTTCGACTTCAGCTACATTATTCACGTAGCTGAAGTTGCACATCTAAGATCGATTTTCCCCCGTAGTGTAGACCAGCCCAGAGACTGTGCCTAAGAAGCTTTATCTTCAAAGTTAAATTACTAAGAATGCTTGTGATGTGGTCCTGGCTTCCGCAGTTTAAAAGAATTCTTAACACAATGGGCCAACTTCAGAGGCAATGCATCCGATATTATAAAGTTAGACTCCTTTATCCACACGTAAGGGTAAAGAATTTTAAATCAGGGTCTCTTATTTATTAAAGAAGCCAAAGCAGGTATAACAAGTTGTGTGAAAGTGCACAGTGGATTACATTACCTTACATAGTCTTGCATCTTCATATTAAAGATTTTGTTTATTTGCTACACTAACTTTTTAGTCCATAGCATGACTTACACCAGCTTAGCTCCTAACCTCTTCCACCAGATTGAGGAGTGATATATAAGACTGGAGGTGTCGGATATGAGAAAGAAAAATAGTTTCAGGGAATCTTATTTGGTAAAACATACATAGTGTGGACATAAAGACGTGCATGTTATGCATACTTTACCTCACTCAACACCATCCTCTGAATTTGGCTCAATACAGTGTTTGAGAACAACCAAAACAGAGATTTAAGAATGGAATGCTCCACTCAACTTTTTCAAGGCTGTATTTTTAAATAACGTATGCATATGACACAAATGCAACAATTCTGTGATATGAAACATGTCTATCCATGAATAATAGCCATTATACAGAACGTTAGCAAGATCAGAACACTTCCTTCATAGTAAAAAAGTATTTTAAATTTGATTTAAAGGACAAATACTGTATCTGATAAATAAAATACATCTGTATACACAGATGAATAAATGCGGAAGTATCACAAAATCAGTTGCGGTATTTTTATTAGGAACAGATATGAATTTCGTTGAGCTCTTGGCAAGTTTTAGTAAGACCATATTTTCCATATTTTTGTTTATTTTAGAGGAATTATTTTGGTGTGCCAGAAAGTGAAAAACTAACAGCCCTAAATTAAAGCACAATGTAGGCATTTGTTGTTTCAAGTTTCACCATACTGCTTTGCATGGCACTATGTTCATATCTATGGCAAAATGCTTCATGAGGAAAAAATATGTAAAGCTAATATCCAAAAGTCAGAAGGAAAGCTTCACACCTCCAGGATGTCTTTTGTAAGGCAGGACCCCTGGGTTCGAAGCTTGAAGAGGTTATGGATCCCAAAAAGCTCTCCTTGATGTTCCTTTGATCCTTGCACTGCCTCAAAATACCGCTTGGCATTTTCACTTCCAACTACCGCACAGTGAAGTTGCTAAAACAGAATAATGCAAGAGATTTCAGAAATGTTTACTCCAATCATATGTCAGAATTTCCTGGCATTCACAGTATATATGCACCTTTAGTTAAAGGAGGCAGAATTCCTAAGGAAGGATATTGTGTTTTTATTTACCTGGCAGATGTTGCCATTGTGGTATAATATTAATCTGACTAGTTTTACTGAATAGGAAAGCAAAAAAAAAAAAAACAAAACAAAAACAAAAACAAAAGTTCTAAGCCTCCTACTTCACTGTTCTATGCCTAACACTGGAAATTTGCTAACTTATTATTGAGCAGGTGTCTCAAACACGTGGCCCACAGGCCGCATGTGGCACATGAGGTTATTTTCTGAGGCCCGCGAGCTCCTCGTGGCCCCCTGCATTGGCTGCAGTTCCCCATTCCCAGCCAATGGGAGATGCTGGGGGCAGTGCCTGAAGCAACAGCAACACACACATCCCTGTGCCTCTGCTCCCCCACATTCCAGCCGCTTCTCGGAGCAGTGCGGGGGCAGGGAAGGCAGACAGAGAGCCCAACCCCCGCACCCTTCCTGCAGTCGTACCCCTGCCTTGAGCCCCTTGCCGCACCCTGACCCCCTGCCACACCGTTCCTGCACCTCAACTCATTGCCCTGAGCCCCCGCTGCACCCCAATCCCGTGCCATACCCTGCCCTCATGCCCTAAGCCTCCTGCTGCACCCCACACCCCTCCTGCACCCCAACCTGTTTCCCTAAGCCGCCTGCTGCACCCTGCACTGACCCCCTGCCCTGAACCTCCTGCCGCACCCCACACCCCACCTGCACCCCAACTCACTGCCCTGAGCCCCCTGCCGCACCCCACACCCCTCCTGCACCCCCTGGGGGCAGGGAGGGGGAGTTGGGGTGAGGATTTTGGGGAAGTGGTTGGAATGGGGGCAGGGAAGGAGTGGGAAGAGGTGGGGCACAGGCAGGGCCTCATGGAAGGGGCGGAGAGGGGGCATGGCCAAGGGTGGCGGGGGGAAGGAAGGTGTCAGTAAATGCGGCCCTTGGGCCAATGTACTAGTCCTTACGTGGCCCTTGTGGTTATTTGAGTTTGAGGACCCTGTTCTTGGGTATCAGTACTTCACTGCATTGTGCCTGTTTACAAATAATTTATAAAAAATATCTAAAGGCTGAGCAATGATTTAAAGTACACCCAGAGTGAAAAAGAATATGGTCACTGAATCACAAATAATCTGGAAAAATTTAAATTCTGATCCACTCTGATTAAATGAAATGTACAAATGACTAATAAGAACCACCACTGTGTTGGAAACAGTTAAGTAAATAGTGCATCAGATAAAATTTAAACTTTCTTGAAATCAGGCAGGTTGAGCTGTGCTTCTAGTGATGTCACGTGTTCAGTACAAATGTAACTGATATCCTTTGCACGAACAGCAGGAAGAAATGATGGCTTTTACTAGACCCATACAATTTTTCTATAGCTCTGTCCCTAGGAAGTTGGTAGCCTTTGAGGGCAACTTAATGGTCATTCTAGGACTATGCAGTTGCTTTCAAGGGAGAAGTACCCCTCTGAAATCGTCATCAGTCACAAAGGCAAACTATAGCTGATTGACCCCTAACTTTGCTAGGTGCAATGTACATTTCTCTAAGAACATAGTAGCAATCATGATCATAGTTAAGGCTGCACCACAGATTTCAGATTAACTAGTTTATATTGTTTACTTAATTTTATATTTTTGTTCTACTTGTTTTAGATTCTGAATTACTATTGGTTGTACATGTTTTCTTCCCCACCACTGTTCCACTAATAACAAACAATTAAAAATGCCAATGTAATTTCAAAATCAAATGCATCCTTCAATAATTTCCTCTTTAGACAATACAACACAAAGCATTACAGACTGATTTTTTGAAAAGCAGTCTATTACTTACACATATTAAAACATTGATTAAATACAGAGTAAACAACTCAGTTTATAGAGCTATTTGAGGATGCACTTGAACATAGAGAAAGCCACATGTTCAGGTGCTGTCATGTTTGTGTGTTCTCATTAATGGTCACAATAGGTTTTTATACTCTTTAACAATACTTGTTGAAAATCTCTGGAAATTGTGTGCCCAAATAGGCGCTCAACTGTCAACGCAATTCAAATCTAGATGTAAAAACCAGCCTTGGATTTCCAATAATTTTGTCTGTAGACTAATTCTAGGTAAAACATACTTGGCCAATTAGACAAAAAAATTTCAGCAAGTTCTGGATAATCAGGTCAAAATTTTGAGCAAGTTTCTATCAATGCAGACATGAGATTTGTAGGTTCCTCACTTCCACATGCAAAAGTCTACACATGGGTGGACAAATCAGATAACTGCACATGCAATTCACAGTTAGGTACCAGTTTACTTGTTCATACAGATATACAGGTGCTTGCAGACCAATGTGTCTGTTGATTCTAAGGGTGCATTAGTGGTAGGGTTACCAGATAGCAACTGTGAAAAAACGGGACGGGGGGTGGGGAGTAATAGGCACCTATATAAGAAAAAGTCCCAAAAAACAGGACTGTCCCTTTAAAAATGGGACATCTAGTCACCCTAATTAGTGGAGACCTAATGAAAATCTGAGCCTTAGATTTGAACATCTTAACTGACCATTCTTATAGTTAAGAGACAGGTGTTCAAAGTCATATGCATACAGCTGTATGCATACATATAAGCTCAGCAATGTGAATAGGTACCTGATTGGTCAGAGTTGTGTAAACAGGCTGTCCCTTCCAAATACATCAGTTTTTTGCATTCAGTAGTAACATGCATATGTATGTATACAAATTCATGCACAGACCTGTACAAGTCTGGTCCTAAACATTCCTGCTAAAATTAAAATGTAATGCTTTGTGAGAACTTTACAAAGCTGGTAGAAAGAATGCCTTATACTGTACTAATGTCTCTGTAAAGTCATCTGAAAATTTTGTACATAAACAGCACAATTTTCTTCATGGTGCTTTCAATTAAGGTTTCTCAAACATGCATTTAATTAGGATATCAGATAATTATTGAAATGGAGAAAGGAATATATAAAGTTTAAAAATATGTTTACTGATGTTTAAAAGGTTGTCAAAGTTGGTAGATCTAAAAATTGACTTATTTTGACAGTGTTCTCCACTGAAAGGTCTTAGCTTCCAGATCTTTCCATCTGTTTATTTTTCAGATTGATCACCGTTGCCAGTAAGAAGAAAACCCCTATACACAATAAAACAATGTGACATTGTGAAAGTAACAGTCAAGAAAGTAGCATATACACATACTGATATTAACAAGGAATATAAAAGTTTTTCAGAAAGTTGTGTACGTTTGAGAAAAAAAACATAGTAAGACTTTCCAGAAAAGAGCACAAAAAGCAGCAGATGTTAGTCCTTAAATAAATGCTAATTAATTATTGACACTTAAAAAACACAGTGATTTTCCTTTTAAAATTAGATTACCAGTATATTGCAGAACTCTGCTAGTTCATTCACAGTACATTTACCAGAACATTTTCAATTAAGTAAAAGTAAACACTGGGGGAAAAATGAAGTGAGCAACTAGTGACTTTCTGCTGCTGTTCTAGGGATGGACACAATCATACATGTGATTTCATTCCTCAGACTTTCTGTTCAGAAAGTGTCACATGATAGGCACAATCCTTACTCCTGCCCAGATGATTTCAATAAACTGTCCCACAACAAAACTAGGACAAGTTGAACTAGGAGAAGGGAAAGCCTTTCTTACGAATTCTCATGACCCTGCCAGTCATCACAATCCATAGGAAGGAAGAGGAAGTCAGTGGGCTTCCTCAGAAGTAGGATGTCATCAAGCAGCCATTACTGTCCACGTTACTATACTGCAATGGGGATTGCCCCACTTCAGCCCTACTCCTACTCCTCCCACCCTCAAAATGAGGCACTGGAGGATCATGGAGTTCACAGGAGAGACTGGCTCTCGCAAATAAGGCAGTGTTCAGAGTAATGGACACTTCTTAAGTTCATTTAGCCCAGCATTTCCCAAACTTTTGAAAAGTAAGCCCCACCCTTCCGGAAAATGAAAATCAATTGTGCCCACCTTCAATCCCATCATGTATTTAAATTTCAGTTTAATTTCTCATACAGGCCCATCAATATTTAACTGAAATTTAAAACTTGCTCTTACATTTTTGTTTTAAGGAATGACATTTAATATTGGATGTCTCAGATCTTCATAAAAGGTACTTAATCTCCTTTCTCACATGCTTTGACTGCTGAAATAAGAAACAACATTGGCCTCTAAAGTACAATCACTGGCCTGAGTTAGCACCCACTGAAAGAAATTGGGTAGTTCTTCCTTACCGAGTGCATAAATTAACATTGGAAGTCATAAATCCAACAGAGAATCAACTTTTCTGTAGGTCAGCTTTCACTCATTCAGCCAGCTGGCTGAAAATAGTTATTGGCATTGTTTTACATGTATCATGACACTGTGAACTTTACCTGTTTGTAAACCTGCCGTAAGTACATCATCTCCTCCACTGTCCCCAAGGATATCAATCTAAACACTTTCACATCTCTGCACTGGCCAATCCTATAGGCTCTGCAAAGACAGTGATTTTGAAGAATACTAGGTTATTAGCTAACATGCGTTCCTTTGGAGATAAGTAAAATCCTAATTCCAATAAAAGGGAAATACTGTAAACTTAAATAGAACTTCCCTAAAAGACAAGTTCAGAAATTAAATGTTTTTACCAAGCTCACATTTTCTCTCTTTTAGGGCCCTCACTTCTCTTCTCCATAACTCAAACTACCAACAGATTATTTTCAGAAACCACAGAAGAGATTTACTGAATGTCAAGACATCAGAGAAATGTGAATTTCACAGAGGTGGTACCATGAAGGTCTTGCAAGGACACACATTTCTGCAACATCATAACATTTTTCCACTTCTGTAGTGGGAAAGGAAGAAAGAGAAGTCTTCCTGGAGGTATCTAAAAATAGAAAAAGTCCTCTCTACATTGTTAGATATGACAAAATAACGGAGGATCTGAAAAGCTAAAATATAAAATAGGATGGAACAAAATGTGTTTTTACTCATCAAAACTCAATTGCTTTATACGCTTTAAAAGTTCCTTGGAGTGTTTCCTTAGTTATCTAAAGTATTTTCATCAGCTACATGTGAAATGCTAACCTATGGTTTAGAATGTCTTGGATAAAACACTTATAAAATAAAAATCCTGCATGTGTCACCACAGCAAGCTATCAAACATTAAACTGAATGCTGAAAAGGGACATCTCTACATTATATAGGCTTGAAAATAAGAACACAACTATTTTTCTTAAGAGATTTTATGTTTCTCAACATCAATCTTGAGCTGGATCAGTAACTGTGGGGTTTTTTTTTGGTTTTTTTTTAATACTCTCTACTTTTAAACAGGCTAGCAATGATGGTTCCAAGCTCAGGAAAAATGCCATCAGGCTGTATGTCCACTCATTCTTTTTTAAAATGAAACACTACCATAATCACAGCTTTGTCCTATACCTCTCTCTCTTTTCCAACGATGTCACAATTTGAAAAGTAGGAAATAAAAAAAAAAAAGTTAAAATTCAGAGGTAAAGTAGCTGGGGAAATTCTCACTCACTTTTTAAACAGTATGCAGAGTACATTAATGCTAAAAAAATTATTAAACAGGCATTTCTAAATCTAGTCTGATACAGCCAAAATCAGATTGTGTTTAAGAATATCCTATTCTCTAGGAAAATTTGCATGAGAAAATCAATTTCCAAAATGAACACAAAAAGAGCACTATGTCTGTCTAAGTTTTAATATTGAGACTATACCTGTCAATGGCTTGAAGATCATTTGCTGGATTCCATGTTGGATCAAACAATATAACGACATTGGCTCCAACAAAATTGAGACCCAATCCACCAGCCCTTTAAAAAAATTAGTTAGTTCTTAGACTGCAAGAAAAAGAGTTAGGTAGTACTATTTTTTAAACTCAAAATTAAATGATTTCTAGCTCTGGATCTATTTAACCAAAATTAGGCTTACTAGTAGTAGGCTCACATTTTTTCCTATTCCAAACATAAACAAACAGCATTATAACAACATTAGTAGTAATGGGCTGGTGCTCTATTTACAAAACACAACAATAGCATAACCACCTAACAGTCATAATTATTATAGCAAATCACAACAATACCTCAAATTGCAGGCAGACTATATAACCTGCCCAAATACAAACAGCTGCTTTCACCTTGATATAACAGAAGTGCTGCCCAACTACCTGCTGCAATCCCTTAACACTTAAAGTTAACAATATAAGCCAAATCCTCAGCTGGTGTAAATCTACATAGCTCCATTGACTTCAACAGATCTATGCCAATTTATATCAGCTATGATTCTAGACATTTGAGACAGCTAGAAGAGACTTTACATAAAGAGAGACTTACTACAGAGTTTGCACCCGTTTTGTTTCTTGAATTACAGGGAGATGGATTTTGGCAGGATACTTGCTACATTACTTACACCAAAACATGGTATAGTTTGTAATGCCTCTCCCAGATATTCTTGGTACAGCAGTCCTGACAGGGTAAATAAGTACTAGAGTGCAGTGGTGCCTGTATTTGAATCAAACTATTAAGTAAAAGCACAGAAAAGTGAATGATAAAAGAAAACATCACTCATTTCTGATGCAGTCCTTTTAGGATATGTCATCAGTGGACAGCGATCGATCCAGCGGGGATTGATTTATCGCGATAAATCGATCCCTGAGCGCTCTCCTGTCAACTCCAGTACTCCAGCTCAGCAAGAGGCGCAGGCAGAGTCGACGGGGGAGCGGCAGCAGTCGACTCACTGTAGTGAAGACACCACAGTAAGCAAATCTAAGTACGTCGACTTCAGCTACGTTATTCATGTAGCTGAAGTTGCATAACTTAGATCGATCCACCTCCACCCCCCCAGTGCAGACCAGGCCTAGTGGATAGGGACAATATTTGTGAGGGTCATTATAACAAAGTCCTATTAAACATGTATATATTGGATTTTTTGGGAACAGTTAGACTCAAAGTGTTGGTTGCATCTTCCAAGAACATCTTAACTCAAAATGTTGTTCAGACTACAAAGGCCCCAATATAGCAAACCCATTAAGCATGTGCCTAATTTTAAGCAGTTGAACAATTTCCCTATTGAAGCTAAAGGATTACTCACTTGCTTAAAGTTGGACATATGCTTAAGTGGTTTACTGGAGTGGGGCCAAAGAGAGGAGTGGTCAGGTTGCAGGACTGGCTCTTGGAAATCTCTTTAGTATTGGCTTAGTCACATTCCTTCTAATTCCTCCCAAAAAGAGAGGAAAATTTCTCGAAAGTGTCTGGATATAAGCATTTTGCTTCCAATGTGCTAATATCTGAGAGACTGTTTTAGGTGGACTTTGATTTCAAACATGCCATGTGTTTGATTTGGGTTTTACTTTTTTGTTTTTTTTCAGATCCAGAAAGCACTTCAGCACATCTTGTGTATGATGTGATCAGATGGCTGGTAGTCAATAAGACTGGATGCAGCAGAAATGCTAAGGGGTTTCAAGAATATCTCTCTAACAGTATCCCTTGCTGGGGATGCAGAAGGTAGATATAGAGTTTAAACAATTAGAAGCAGCACCAACTAATCAAGTATCAGGCATACATCTTTGGCTGATATGACAAGCAAGAGTGAGGTAACATAGGTATGTATGGCAGACTGGTCATCACAATTTGAGTGGATACCATTCTTAATTCACAAATGTCTTTTTCTTGACGAGATCTATCCCCTCCATAAGGTTTATAGTGGTATCTTATGGACAATGATGGTTTCTCCAAAGATTTTAGGAGAAAGTGGAGGCAAGCCACTGTTCTCAATGAGACACTACCAAAATATGGAAAAAGTTTATCCAATTTTTTTTAAGTGTATATAGAAAATAGTTTATTTTGGATTCTATTAAGCTAGTTTAAGATGGTCAGAAAGGGTTGACTTACCGCCATTAATTAATTTCCTTATTTAAAAAAAATTAAAAGAAATTAATGGGAGCCACCACCTTACGATCTTAGTGGAATCCTTGTTAATATAAAAAAGGTTGTGGCCTTTTCCCTCCAAATGTGGTGTAGTGCTGGGTTAATTAAATTTAGAAAAGGAGAGGATGTGGGAACTTGCCAATATTAATGGAGGTTTCCGGAAGATGAGCTTTCTCAAAGTGTGAGATACTAAATAAATTTTTTTAATACAATCCTCCACTGTATTTTGGAATATTTCTTATTAGAGAGGATGGAATTCAGCTTCTCTTACCAAACCCTGTAGTCAGACCAAAATATAAGTCAACATGTTTTTCCAATTGGTTTCTAATAAAAAAATCCAAATATTTGAAAGCTGAAATATGAAGTATACTTCAGATTTCATTAATGGACATAACAGACTGAGTATGAGGAGAGACAGGACCAAACAGGATGTTTAAAAAAAAAATTAAAAGGGGCAAAAAAGTTTTATAAAATTATTCGGTATACTACAATGTTTCAGAAGACAAGACCCCTATGACTTCTTCATAAACAGAATGTACCTAGAAATGAGTTGGCACGTTATAAATAATTAAAATGGTTAATATTCTAAGTGTCATTTAAGCATGTAATGTTTAAATCACACTGAATTGTAAGAGAACTCAGATGGCTCAGCCTGCTACATTCACTTCTTTAAAGGATCTTGCAACACTGCCTTATAATAAAACCATTATTTTTCCAGAGTTCATGGTATTGTAGGACTGCATATTGGATCAGACTAATGGTCTATTTACTTTTGTGTCCTGTCTCTGTGCTCAGTATCACAGTCTTCAGAAGTTACAAAACAACATGCCAGAGGGAAGTTTCTATGGAAGCAGTTAGCAATTAGTTCTATTCACAGAACTGTCTGATCCTACCCTTTGTGTCTCAAAATCACTTTGTAGCTCAGAGTTCCACAAACAAGATTACGGAGTACATAAAAAATTCTTTTGTAATTTTATAATTTGTCATCTTAATTGGATGCTCCTTTTTACTTGTATGACAAGAAAGAGCAAATACTGTAAGAGCACCTGACCAACCAAATAATTTTACACACTTCTATCTTGTGCACTCTTATTTGTCTAATATCAAAAGTTTAATAGGAGAGATTTAAATATCAGAACTATTTACATCTTTACATGATTAGCCATCTCATTGCCCCCTCTGGATTTTTTTCTTCCCCTCTTGCCACTTCCTTTTTGAGATAAGTGACCAGAATTGTACACAACCAGAATTGTATATACTACTGAAGGTAAGGACAAACCATCAATGTATATTGTAACATTATAATTAGTTTCATTATTCTTCTCTGTCCCTTCTTTTATACAACTGAACATCTTTTTTTGCTTTTGAACTGCTGATGCACACTTTTCTAAATTAAGTGTATATAAACTCAAGAAAATATTGTAGACACTAATAGGTGAGATTAGTTAAAATTCTTTCTAGGGCATATCACGTTGCAATTTCTCTCATCTCCCATCATTGCCTAATTTTCTGGCTTCATATCTGGATTAATACTCTACTTCAATAAAGGGTAGCTCATGGCTCTACTAGCTATTGTTTCAGGTCTGTATGCAGGCTCCGGAAGACATCATTGCACTGGTTCACATTAGAAAAGGCTGTTTTCATTACCAAAAGGATAAGAAAATTGCATTTTAAAAGAAATCTTATTCTGAAAAAAAAATATTAAAAATACAAAAAAATCTACACAGAAGCCTGAAGTCTGCACTGGAATGCATATATTTGCATGTTGTGCATTTCCAGTTGATCTATTGAAACTTTTAGGCTTTGTAGGGATGCAAAAAGAAGTTACAACCTTCTTGAGACATTCCTTTCATATTTCATAGCACTTGCAAGCAGCACTGCCAAGACCACTGCTATACAAATCCTTCACTTCTATCCCCTTGGAATTTTCAAGCTCTGCAGGGAAATTGATGGAATAAACCTCACGTATGAAGGACTCAGAAATAAAAAAACCTGAAGATCATGACTGTTATATGATTCACTAGCCACTCATGTGTGAATCTGAGAGTCCTGAAAAGAATGACTCAGGACATTTTAGTTCAACCAGCCTGGCTGCAAAGATTCTAAATTACATGAGGCCTTGCAGAAGTTTAAAGTAATGGGGCATGTCTGTAAGAACATACAGAATACTGGGATATATATTAACTATTTTTGGTATGTTTATGTATCTAGGTATTTTACATGGACCTCATTACTATAGTATCTGCGGGTGTCCCATTACTTTAAAAATGGCATTGTTCTCTCTCTTCCTTAGCTGTCATCAAGGAGAAGAATTAGGATATTTTTTTAAATGAATGGATTTCTGAGCATATGGAGATTAGCGTGGGAAAGACAGGGGAGAGCATTGGATTTAATATTTGGCTCTGAAGGAGGGGATATTAGCAGTTTTTATTTCTTCCAGCATGATATATTGGAACATTAGAACAAGGCTGCCCAATGTCCAAGTGCTGTAGTTCCGTCTCCTTAAATTAAGTTGTGTCACAGACATTACAAGCTCTGACAGCTCTACCAGTTGAATTTGTAACTCCTGCAAATCATAGCACTACTTCTTATGAGATTTACAACTGGAACTTGTTTGCTGCCAGAACCAGCAATAACTCTAAGCATTATGGACCATATTTATTCTTCTCCCAAGACAGATTCTTCTGCCAGCATAGGCTTAACGAAAGAGATACTTCTGTCATGGAGCTTTAAAAGTGACAACAGATAGGACATGGGCATATGTGCCATAAACCTATTTCTTCCATAGAACATACAAGTGTCTGACCTTGTAATCTTTAACAATCTATAGCTACTGGTCTCCAGAAATTTAGAAGATTGGTAGGAATCATCCATATTACTTATAACTTGTCCAGTACATTTTTGACAGTTAGACTATCCACAAGATTATGTTCAATACTAGTATCTAAAAAAAATTTGAGGATTTAAGATCAAGGTGTTCTGGAAATATGCCTTTACAAATGAAGTGATATTTACTGAAAAGCTGTTTTTGAAAGCTCTTTTTCTCAAAACCATATTATTCTATTAAAGTTTATGTTTCTAAAGATACCGGTACTTTTTGGCTAAAGGCTATGCAGGAGAAATTTCAGGCAGAATGGATTTATTTCCCCAGTACGTAAGGTAGAATAAAAATTTGGAAAAGTCACTGTTTTAACAATTAAGTCATTATTATTACTTCATAATTCAGTAATTGTATAGGCTGGTGCTTCTTTTTGAAGTTGCATAGTGATTGTGCCACTGGAATAAAATGACAAAAAACAAATGCACTGTATTGAGAAGTCACTCTTTTTTAGATGCATTTTTGCAGCCAAAATAAAGCGTAAGTAGATTTGTCAGAAAATAACATTTGGCTCTTTGAAAGATGAGACTTTCAGAACATATACAAGTTGACTGCATAGAGCAGTCAGCCAAAAACTTTGCAAGAAACTATAGACAGAAAAGTATGACCCAATTCTGTCAACTTATTATGTGTTTAGAAATAAATAAGATACTGAAAAGTTCCATCAACCAGATGACTGCATAAAAGATCTTGGTTTGATGTGCCTGAACTCTGATTTAGGGGAGACCAGAAACCCTGTGGAGTGCAACTAGGATATAGCACCTTCAGATTTCCAGAGAGTTACAAAAGACTCTTGTAGTCTCTTTGATTACTTTATCTCAGGAAAGCAGAAACATATTCATTTTTGTTGTATAGTGTGTGTGTTGAACTACACTTTAAGAATCATAGAGAGTACCATTTTGTTTCTCTTGGAACATACACTATGCTGCATATTATCCTAGGCATGTTTTTCACTAATTTACTCAGTGAAATGTGAAACATTATATACAGTTCTGTACAGACAAGATCATCATAAGTTAAGGTGGCTGTCATGAAGCAACACTGGCGAGCATGGCCTCCCTTACAACCCTTACTACTCAAAAGGGTAAGGGAGAAGAAACCACTAAGGGCAAGATTCCATTTCCATTTACTTGAGTTCTCTATTTCATAACACCAAATGTATGAGATTATGGGGATGAAACTAATCCTAAAGTGTTTAAAACAAATAAGGTGACAGAACATTCACTATAAGTAGAAAGCCTTTTAGAACAGTACAGATACAGTAACTCCCAGAGGAGGTAGCTCCTGTAATAGTATGTTTTCATTTTAATTTTCTGTTCATCTAGAAGGGCCAAAAACTGCTTATCACTTCTTATTCAAGAAGTCTCCGGCCAGATATTCTGATTACTGCGGTTATGCTCAGGAAAGCAAGGGTACCTCTCTAGAGCCTTGATTTTCTGCTTATATGCCAGACCCATGCATGTTAGAGAAGTGTGAAGGCTGTTCTAATGTGTGCCAGCTGACAGTGGTCTTAAAGGAGCTATGACGGCCGAGCATAGCTAGAATGTATCGTGCTCTGGCCTCTCCACCTGTCTGCTCCCAACATGCACTCTGTGCTGGGACTGTGGAAGGAACAGCAAAGGAGACCATTATACTGGCTCTATACCCACTGGAGTCTTCCCACAGCCCGGGATAAACAGGCAGTATCTGCTCCCTTTGCACCACTGCCTGGGAATAGTAATCATCTGAGCTAAAAGTTAAAGGATTATGTAACTAAGCAGAAAGCCAAGAATGGGTTGATGTACATGTTCAGCCAAAAAGTATGAAAATAGTATATCTAATTAGCCTATTCCAGTAGAATTCACTATTCATCATAAACTGATGAAAAGATCCCTTTCAGGCATATAGAATGTGTAAGATTTTATAGCTTGTTAGAAATAAGTGCTTTAAAGGGACAAGTGTCAGGAAACTGAACTCAAACTGCACACACAAAAATTATTCATAGACGTAAAGTTTAACTGATAAAAATATGGCTTTCTATATGGGTCCACCATGCACACACAAAATAACTCACATGCTATTGCTGGTTTTGCACACACAACTTAAGAACCTAGTTTTTGAAAGTTTGTTTCTTAATGGGCACAGCAGGACAGAAATAAAGAATGCAGTGGTGCACTAGACTATTAAGAACAATTGGTGATTCCCCACTGTCTTTAGCTAGCCTGGGATTTAAAACTATCACTCACCAGTTTGAAATCTCAACAATCCCAGAAACGACAGAAATGAAGGAACGTGAAGAACAAAAATTAAGTGTTATGACCCATTTCTAGTGTAGTAATCTTAACCCATAATGGATGTAGCTGACACCATAGTCTTCTAACAGCTGACAGTAATGCTATTGCTCCTCCTCAAGGAAGTAACACCATGCAAGATCAATCAAGTGAATGCACAGTAACTTTACTACAAGCCTCTAAATATGTAGCTGAAGGCAGACACACAGTACAAATTAAATTCCCTTACATTGTAGAAACAAGGCAAATGTTAACATCTTGCATGCTGTTGAACTCTCTCACTATCCTGACCCGGTCCTCTGACTTTGTATTTCCATCAAGTCTTCGGTAATCTAGCCCAGATGCCATACAGTATTGTTCCAGCACATCTAGTAACTGATAAAAAGAGATGGGGAGATAAAGCATTATTAGTATCTTTTAAAATAAGTACCATAACAATCACAAAGATTAGGTATCCTGAATATCATTTCTAATAGCCCACAGACCATTTGAGAGTATAAATGTTTCTCTCTATTGGTATTGAACATTCTTATCCGCTTATTCTCTATGACACAATTGGTTTTCTACTTAAACCTTTTACAGTTTCTTTTATTGAAAGCAACAAAAGATATAAAATTAAAGCAGAGATCTTGAACTGTCATTGACAGTAATCTTCTATGCTGGCATGCCAGGTATTTAGTTAGATAATTCTGAGTTATAGTTTGCATCATTTCAGAAAGCACAGTAGTCATTAACAAGAATACCACATTTAGGGCTTTGGCTTCACTGAATTGTTAGCTTGATGTATAACTTGAGTGTTGTTGCTAACACATCCCCTCCCCTCCACCCCCACACAAAGTGTTCAGCTCAGTTTAAGTTGTGTGTTATTTTCAAGCTAGCTGTTCCATTGGAGGCTGTGGGTTGATGCTTCAGTGGTGCTAATGCGTGATGCCAGCGCAGTGGGGACTCCACTACTCTGTGCTGCTAATACAAATATTCTGTGTAGCTCACATGTTTTGCACTTGAGCTGGGCTAATGAGTAGGGCCCTACCAAATTCACAGCCATAAAAATGCATCATGGACCATTAAATCTTGTCTTTCGTGTGCTTTTACCCTACACTATACAGATTTCATGGGGGAGACCAGTGTTTCTCAAATTGGGGGTCCTGACCCAAAAGGGAGTTGCAGGGGGATCATAAGGTTATTTTAGGGGGGGCCGTGGTATTGCCACCCTTACTTCTGCTCTGCCTTCAAAGCTGGGTGGCCGGAGAACAGCAGCTGGTGACCGGATGCCCAGCTTTGAAGGCAGCGCCCTGTCAGCCGCAGCACAGAAGTAAGGGTGGCAAAACCATACCATGCCACCTTTACTTCTGCGCTGCTGCCTTCAGAGCTGGGCTGCCAGAGAGTGGGAGCTGCTGACTCTGGACCCAGCTTTGCCTTCCGAGTTGGGCTCCCGGCTAGCAGCTGCCGCTCTCCAGTTGCCTAGCTCTGAAGGCAGTGCCGCCACAAGCAACAGCGCATAAGTAAGGGTAGCAGTACCGCAACCCCCCCATAATAACTGTGCAACCCCCTCCCCACCACACACACACTTTTTTGGGTCAGGACCCCTACAATTACAACAGTGTGAAATTTCAGATTTAAATAGCTGAAATCATGACATTTACTATTTTAAAAATCCTCTGACCGTGAAACTGACTAAAATGGACCGTGAATTTGGTAGGGCCCTATTAATGACTGGAGACAACTCCAGCTAACACTCCAGTGAAGACAAGTCCAAAGAAGAAAGACGATTACAACATTTGTCCTTGCCACTGTCCTTGAGATAACATAAGTTTTCAAGATGTTTTCTTTAGTACTGCACATTGTCCATATCAACACTATTTCCCATAGTGCATGTGAGAAAGAAAATGTGGTTGACAGCTGCTGCTGTCCCCTGTGCTTTATGCCTCAGGACTTATTGCTGAGGTCAGCCATGATGTAAGTCATATACAGCTCACCTTGGTGGAAAAGGAGAAGAGAAGAACTTTATCTTTGTTTTTTCTGAAGTGATTTAAAAGCTGTTGAAGGACCTGGAAATGAACCACAGAGCAGTAATTAACTGACTTCATCCCAAGTACACCATATATATATATATATACACACACACACACACACTCTTACATTTGCTAACTTTAAGAGTAAGCTGCAGTTTTGGTCTGTATTTCATATTATTTTCTAAGGAAAACGGGAGGCTTTGCAAGCCTAATACAGTTTCCTAGTATCATAAATGTCACTACAATAATAAAGGAGATTCTAAATAAACACACACATTTTAATAAACTCCTTCTCTGAACACATTCTGAAAGGGCAGTTTTAAAGTATTACAAACGTTAAGTTCTAAAGGAGCTATTTGTATCTTTCAAGTTGTCCATTAACGGAAGTTAGTCTACAAAGCTGTAACAAACACTACTTATCTACTGTACTGCCCTGGGTTTGGGGTTTTTGTTTTTAATTAATGAATCCACACATCCACTCTGAACAGAGCTAACCATATTTAGTTTGCTGCACTACCTCGGAGTTCAAAATTTCCTGGAACTTGTCTTCTTAAAATAATCAGTCAGATGTATGCCCCTCCCTGCTCTCCCTCTTTTCTGTTGCTTTGTTTACTGTAGGCCTCAGCTTCCCAGACTCTGCACAGACCTTGAAATGCCAATAATCCGCCCACACACAATGTTCTTCTGGTAGGGAAGCAAATAATCCAGAGCCTTGCGTATAATAGCGATAGTTATTTTCAAAAGAAGCATGTCCACATCTGGCAATGGCAGTTCAAGAGTACCATGCAGAAGCAATATATAAAGGGGAAAAGGACTTTTCTGCACCATGTCTGGAGCCTTCTCCCACTGGGCAATAAATATTTAAATTATTTTATTTATTCGGTGATAACTACTTAAACTGTTACATCTATACAAATTTCACTAAAAGTGTAACCACTCAAATAATAGAGGAATGCCTGTATTAATTTTACAGTTCTGGATAAAAATCTTGAACATAAAATACTAATATCACAGTCATAACATTTTCTGTATTGTTGTGTCATTCAATTACTGGGTAAATAAGAGGCACAAATCAGATAAGGTTGCATGTTTTCCATGCGTAGCTATAATATGTAAGTTACACAATGGACAAAATGGGCTTTATTTTACTGGGAAAACAAAATGTACTGTGTTAAACGTTCTACGTTTGCATTTTATGTAATTGCATTAAGAAAAATTAGCAGCATGTTTACACTGTAAAAGGAGTTTGTCTCCTGTAATATTATGATAAGAGTAATAAATATGATCACATAGCTCTCTATAGGAGACAGTGCAAACAAATACACTCAGTTTGTTTAAATAAAGTGAATCAATGTCATGTCTGTTCGGATTTTAGGTATTCTGAAATATGATAACAGTGACTTTGACAAACCAATAAAAGTAAGTGGTTTTGTGCTGAAGAGAAACAAAGTATATGTTCTCACACTGGAATGCTATTCTAAAAGATAGGTGTTTTGAAAAACAAACTGGGTGAGCATACTCAAACAAAAACATAACGTTACAATTAAAATATGGTTTTTCATTATGGTGTGCATGGATTTAACTCTCATTAGGATTATTAGAAGTCCTGCAGTGAAATCACTCTACACCACATAGATATTTACTGCTTAGATTTCCATTACAAATTATATAGTGTACAGCTGTCAATCCTGCTTTTGATGTTTTAAAGATAGAATCACAAGATCATAAGACTGGAAGGGACCCCAAGAAGTCATTTAGTCCAGTCCCCTGCATTCATGGCAGGACTAAGTAAAATACCGGCTTTTATAGTTCATCCCTCACCCTAAACTAGACAAGTTTTTTTGTTTATATTTACATGGTACTCCCACAGAGATACTTGCATCTTCCTACTTATTTTCTTCATTATTTATGAAGCCAGTAAAATCAATGTCTTAATCAGACATGTATATTCCCAGGAGATATATACTTACTAAACAGAAGCTTTCAAAAAGGTGCAACCAATGGATTTTTATGGAAGTTTTACAAAAGAAGTTCTAAAACTACATTTTATTTTTAATAGCCAAGTATTTAATAGAAATTTTTATTTAAAAGTCATATACACAGTGAACATTGGTAGACTAATGTTACCCAAAATTTGAGAAAAACTGAAGGAGTAATCACACAAGTGAAGATTTTGGCCCATGTGATTATGGGGCAACTAGTACGTGACTCAGCGAGCTATGTAACCATTCTGTTTCATCACTTTTACTCCCCCTCCAAAAAGTCAATGATATTTTTGTGTAGAATAATGCCCTAGAGCATGCAATCTACAAGCACTGAACTTCAAAAGTGATGAGTTATTTGTCTTTTCATTACACAATTCTCACTTCACAACTAAGGTGTACTGGATTCTCACAACAATGCATATTGTCAGGTATTAGTTCTTGCATGTTCAACTACACCACATCTAAACAAATGCTTTTGTATTACATTTATGGACAAAACAGTCTGAACTGAAAACAGAATGCTATTAAAAGGGGGAGGGGAGCTATTAAATAACCACACATGCAAGCAAATACCTTCCACCTCTTGTTATTTACTACAAGAAAATCTTTAATAGCTACATTTCTGCAAGTTTTATAATATTTGGTCATTTATTTCCCCACTTATGTATTATTTTTTGTTTCATTATTGATTTTAAAAAAGTGTTTATAAAATATCTTCTGAGTCTTAATTTATGGTGACATTGCTGTGCATTTTTAAGGCTTTCCACGAGAACCAGAGATTGTCTGGATACCTTTTCTATCGTAATAAAAGCCCATCAGTATACTAGATTTATAGTTCTTTTGAGAATGCAACACATACAGGGACATAATCAGAGAGAATAATCTGATCACAAAGAATGTTCACAATATTATTTGAAGCAGCCTTGTCAAAACAATTTATTTGAAAATACTGTACATTTGAGATCTAGAAGAACAGGAAGTACAGGTTTAATTTATTGTGATTATTCAGTTCACAGACAACAGCTATCATCCAAGATCACACATTCAGAAAATTTCTTGAACCTATTCAGAATAGAAAACAGGTTAGCTAATTTGTTCTCAAAAAGGTTAACATCCATTGAAGCGTCCACTATTTTAAATACATACCGTATATACTCGTTCATTAGTCTGTTCTTTTATAAGCCGACCCCCCAAGATGGTTAGGTAAAAATCGCAAAAACTGTATGATTCTTTCATAAGCCGACCCTATATTTCAGGGGTTGGCAAACTTTGGCTCCCAGCCTATTAGGGTAAGCCGCTGGCGAGTCAAGACATTTTGTTCACCTGGAAGGTCTGCAGGCATGGTGCCCCTCAGCAACCTGTGGCCACAGTTCACTGTTCCTAGCCAATGGGAGCTGCAGGAGCTCCCACTGGCTGGGAACGGCAAACTGCAGCCACAGGGAGCTGAGGGGTTCCATGCCTGCAGACGCTCCAGGTAAACAAAATGACAATGTATTAGATATTCAATTCAAGGATTCCATAGAGTTTAAAATCATCAAATGTAGGTGTGACCTGTTTATAAGCCTACTCCCACTCTTTGATGCTTTTTACCAAAAATGTTCAGCTTAGGAATGTGTATATACAGTAGTACACTATACATTAAAAAAGGCATAGTGGCATTTAAAAATGACTGTCAAACATTTTTAACTTAATGAACTTAACACAAATGTTATTTTCCAGTTATGCCAATTTGACCCACTATAGCAATGAAGCCAGATACAGTATTGATGCATTTGAAAGTATTTTTATTTTTAGAACTGAAATAGCAACATTTAAAATATTAAACTTGCAAGGATAATCAAGTGAATTTCTATAATCCAGGTCAATTAAATTTTGGAAATTCTGCTGTAGAAGATGACAAGTTTGAAAACTGAACCCTCACTTCTTGTAAATAAAACCAATCGCACAAGACCAACATATGTTATTAAAGACCCACTCATCTTCATTTTTTAGCTTTTATATATAGTCCCATCTCCCTCTTCCATGGGGATAGGGATGGCATTACACACTTCTGGAAATGTTGTTGTACAGTAAGATGCATTTCCTGAAGTGATACAAAATCTGAGGTCCTTTAAGAAAGGAAGTAATTATTTTCCATTTAATCAGGTATTTCATTCCACTGATACTTAGATATACTTTATAAGATTAGATATTGCAACCATGCGTTTAAGTGGGTTAAAATGAAAACAGTCATTAAGCAGGTTTCTCCAGTGATGTCAGATTATTAGCATCAGAAACAACTAGGCATGATGGAGGACTTCATAACAGTAATCTACTGGGATCTCTTCAAAACATGTTTTAGCAAAACTGCCTAATACGGTAGCAGTAAAACAAAACAAAGGAAAAATTCTATGAAGCAGTCAAGCAAAGCAAAAACTAAGACAATGTTTCTCAAACTGGGGTCACCGCTTGTGTAGGGAAAGCCCCTGGCAGGCTGGGCCGGTGTGTTTACTTGCCCCGTCCATAGGTCCGGCCGATCGTGGCTCCCACTGCAGCGGCAAACCATGGCCAGTGGGAGCCGCGATCGGCCGGACCTGTGGACGGGGCAGGTAAACACACTGGCCCGGCCCTCCAGGGGCTTTCCCTACACAAGCGGAGATCCCAGTTTGAGAAACACTGAACTAATACAAAATCACTCTTTTTCATACTTTCCCTCTAATGGGCAGAGGGGAAGAAACCACCAGCTTTCAAGTGATTACTGACAAAATGTGCTTGTACCATATAGACTCAACTCCCCCCAGCTTGCCTTATGATACACTTTAACAAAAGGGCATATTAATTATGCTTTATTTTACTAAGAAAAATTGAAGCCAAAAATGTAAGTTAAAACAGCCAAAAATCACTCAAACTTTCTGACAGAGATCCAGTCAAATTGAAGGGCAGATTTCCCACTTTGCAAAGGAATTATTTTCCATGGGTACCATTTAAAAAAAAATCTTTAAGTTTAAGGATCCAAAGGAGCTTTTCAAACTGATTATATCTTAAAGTAATGAATTCATGACTTTCTATCTGTGAAAGTAATCTTAAAATTAGGATTTCTTCAGTCAGCTTTTAAAGAAGGAATATTTAACCCACATCTCTCAGAGAAGTGTTATTTTTTTCAACATAAATTTAAGTTTCACCAGGTGCCAGATAGAGAAGTGGTATCATTCTTGTTATTAGTCATAAAATATATTCCGCTCTTCTCCTTTAATGAGGTTCTTTACATTAAAGTGAGTTTACAAGAATATCTGCTTGTTTTGGAAGTCTGATTTCTGTAGTTACCTACTTTCTGAATAGAAAGATTCCTTATCTCAAATTTCTTTTAAATTTTCACAATAAATGTTCTGGTTATTTGTTTTCCTTTGATGATATTGGCAACACCAGCTGGCCATCCCCAACTCAAACCCAACATCACTATCTCGTCTCTGCAATAAATGATAAGCTCAAAAACTCCTGTATACTAGTGTCGTCTTTTGAGATTCTAATTATGTGCATATTAGATCCTCTATTAATCTTTGAAATCTTCAGTTTTGTTTACTCAAAAAGAAACTTAATGGCTTTTCAAACTAGCTGCTTCTCTTTCAAATCAGTGTTGTGGTCCTTGTTTTCACAAATTCCTCATGCAACATTATACATTTTATCAAATGTATTTTATTTCATATTCATTACAATATTAGTAATTTAAGATCTTTAATGTAAAAGAACACTATGAGAACTTTTAATATCCATAAGAATCATAGTTTTAATGGCAGTGCCCTGCTCCTTAGTTTGAAGGGGATTAGAAAGTAAATCTAATTTTCATCAGAGGCTTGAAGTATCTTAGTAACCAAAATAAAAACCTTTCAAGTCCTTTCCCACCTATAAATCTTTAATTAGACATCTTGTCCTGATCTCATTCTTGTGTGTTATGCAGTGTTCTTGGTACTTTGAAAAAAAAAAGTAGTTTTGCTGCTGAAATGGAAGAGGGGCAGAGCATGTCATGATTCCAATATATTTTTAAAAATTAATTCTCCTTTCTTTACATTTTTACATACATTAATGAAATCAAGTGTACACACAATATTGCAGGCTACATTAATATAAACCTACATTTCTCATACCGTATGGACTCCAAACTGAAGACTAACATCGGATGTGCTACAAGTTCATTTATTATTTGATCTTCACTTTTTTAACTAAGTTTCTAAATATAAAAATGCCTTATGGTCCAACCAAGACACAATTCACAAGCAAATAAGCAATAAGACTCAATGAAATGGGTTTTCTATTGTTATGATGCATTAGTGAAGAAAAACAGGAATGAGAAAGTCAAGTAAACTAAGGATCATTCCATAAACAGTATTTTCAATAAATAATCTTTCCCTTCTACTATGTGTGCAAGTGGATTTGTTACTCATGAAAGTAAGGGATTTACAGGAATGGACCACCTAGAAAGATAGCTTATGTAAGCTTACTCACACACACTTATGACAACACAACTCAATTCCACCTGATATGATAAATGGCAGGTTTCACAATGTTGCAATGTGGTCAGACTGAAATATCAGAGATTAGAATGGGAACAGAATATTTTTTTTATTTGCATTCTAAAGGAGTGTGAATTAAATTCCACACTCAAATCCACTGCATAATCTAACCACCTATATTTAACTGGCTATTATATTACTACTTTCTTTTCAACTATTGCCCAAAATGGATAGTGACAAAATATTCATCCACAATATAAAGCTATTTCAGGGAAAAGGTTAGCAAGCATTTGAGATGCTCAGATTATCATATTAAAAATGGGAATTAGGGAGCTTGAAAAACACAATGAGGTTATGCTTTAGCCTCTTCTTCTGCAAACCTGGCTTCAAATCCTGAATTTGTTCATAAGTGAAAATAAATTCCGCGGCCTCACCCATGTCCACAGATAATGGAACAAGTAGGAGTCTCTGCTAAAAAGAGGTTCAGGATTAAGAAAAGTTACAAATCAGGTGTGCAGAACTGTGAGGGTAATATTGTACACCATCTACTTGTAGCATGTTCAGTTCCCTGCTATTAGTCATTATCTTCCAGAATCAGCATTCCAGACTATTGTCATTGCACTGTTTTATCATTAATATTGCTAGCTTCCAGGAGCACTAGAGTGTGACCTACTTCCCTCATTCCCTCTAATATATACAGTACTATCCTATCTTAAAAGCATTGAGACTAGGCGCTTCTCTCCTGCCATGCCAAACTAACATTCTAGAAAAATTAAAGGAGGAGAAAAAACTGCTTTGAAAAAAGTAAAAAAGATTTAGACAGCTCAGCAAATATTTATAGTAGATCACATTGGTTCACAGCCATACCTGAGAAAAACACTACACATCTACTTCCACATATAACAGAAAAGCCCAATATTTATTAGAACCACAGCTCATGACTCCCAGGATTCTGAATGCTACCTAATCCGCAAGGATCTATTCTTCCATTAACACTCACAAGAAGACACGACCTCCTTAATATTTATGCCAAGGAGTGAATTAGTTTTTGCCCAACACCTCAAACAAATCTACATAAATCCTATGTATAGTATTCAAAATATAGTAATGAACTCTTTCAAGCTACTTTCCATTTCATCGGAACATTTAAACCTAAAGTTTTAGAATTAATGTTGTTCAGGGCATACTGTTCTACTATGCTACTGCATATCTATGTAGGTTCAACCAATGTGAATTGAAAATTAGCTAAAAGGCTGTAAAAGGAGAGGTTACTCATCCTGTGAAGTAACTAGTTTTTCAGAATGTGTGTCGCTATGGATGCCCCACTTGAGGTACACATGCACCCCATGTGCCTTTCATTGGACATCTTAGTTAATAGTGCCCACTCAGCTGCATACGCACTCTACTCCACCTCATGCTCTGCTCTGGCTATACAGAACTGCACGGGCAAACCACCCTCAGTTTCTTCTCTATCACAGAGCTTCATAGCAGAGAACTCTTGTCAAACAGATAGTTAAGGGTTAATGCCTCTTTTACGTGTAAAGGGTTAAGAAGCCCAGTAAACCTGGATGACACCTGACCAGAGGACCAATAAGGGGACAAGATACTTTCAAATCTTGGTGGAGGGAAGTCTTTGTTTGTGCTCTTTGTTTTGGGGGCTGTTCACTCTTGGGACTAAGAGGGACCAGACGTCAATCCAGGCTCTCCAAAGCTTTCTAAACCAGTCTCTCATGTTTCAAAATTGTAAGTAACAGCCAGGCAAGGCAGATTAGTTTTATTTTTGTTTTCTCAACTTGTAAACGTCCTTATTTTGCTGAGAGGACTTTAGCTCTGTTTGCTGTAACTTCGAACCTAAGGCTAGAGGGGGTTCCTCTGGGCTATATGAATTTAATTACCCTGTAAAGTATTTTCCATCCTGATTTTACAAAGACGATTTTTACCTTTCTTCTTTAATTAAAAGCTTCCTTTTTAAGAACCTGATTGATTTTTCCTTGTTTTAAGATCCAAGATGTTTGAATCTGTGTTCACCAGGAAACTGGTGAAGTCCCTCACGGCCACCCAGGGAGGGGAGAGAGTTTTGGGGGGACAGAAAGTACTCCAGACACTGACTTCTGGACGATGGCAGTGTACCAGATCTATGTTAGTAATTAAGCTTAGACGTGTCCATGCAGGTCCCCACATTTGTACCCTAAAGTTCAGAGTGGGGAAGGAACCTTGACAGCTCTGAAGCAAAGGGGAAGGTGATTGGGTACCGGAGCATCCATAGGGACACACATCTTGAAGAACCACAGTTACTGCACAGGCAAAATAACCTTTACTTTGAGTACTATTCCTATGGGTGCTCCACTTCACATAGGACTGAGCTGCACACTCTAAGGAAGTTGGGTGGGGAGGGGTTTCTGAGTTGGATAAAAGATCAAAGACAGTACAGTAGAGCCAGATACAGCATCAGAAGCTGAGTCATGAATTACTGCATAACGTTCAGAAAAGGGGTGCATGGAGGCCCCAAGTTGAAGCTCCACAGATCTCAGCAATGGAAACATTCTTAAGAAAGGCTACTGAAGCAAAAAGAGATCCACTGAATGGTTTAGTACTCTAGAAGGAGGTTTGAGACCATTAGACTGATAACAAAAAGATAATGCAACCTGAAATCCACCTAGAGAATCTTTGTTTGGAGACTGGATATCCATTAGATCTGTCCACAGAAGACACAAACAACCTGGAATATTTTCTAAATGTCTTAGTCCTGTCCAAGTAAACAGCTAATGCCCACCTGAGTGCATGTATTACCATATCCTTATTATTCAGGTGTGGTTTGGGGGGAAAAACTACAAGAGGAATAGATTGGCTAATGTGGAAGTCAGACAACACCTTCAGTAAGAATTTAGGATGTGGTCACAATGTAACCTTGTCCCTGAAGAATAATGTGAAGGGGGGGATTTGCCATCAGAGTCCCTATCTCCCCAGGTCTTCAAAACATAAGTAATGGCTACCACGAAGCCGTTTTCATAGATGTGTCAAGTAGAGAAGAGGTCACCGTTGGCTCACAGGATCTCTCATAAGGCAGCTTTGTAGAAGTGGAGCATCAGTAGAAAAAGATGGTGATGCCATCAGTACTAGATGAATATCTAGAGAAGAAGCAGTCTCTGTCAAAGGGGTGTCAGGCATCTCTCACTGTGACATCTCATGAAAATTTAACTCCTGTGATACTGACCAAGGTGGCAGCCATGACTGTGGCAGAGGAAGTGGACAGTACTGCAAGGTTTACGTGCTCCAAGGTGTGTCTACTAGATGACACTCTGATCTTCCGCAGTGTTGCACAGGTAGGTACTGAGAGCCTGTTTGACTCTATTGGTACTGACTTAGAAGAGGTAGTCGTCTTCTCCTTGTTGCCTCGATCCCCTGACAATGTTAATGAACTTCTGGAGCTAGAACCCTTACATTCTTTGGGGTTAGTGCTGCTTATGGTACCTGAGGACCTACAGCTTTGTGGGTACTGAGTCAGGAACTGGGGGGGAGGCGAGGGTAGAGGGGAGATACCAAAGTAGTAGCCTCAATTTGCGACCAGGGTTTCTTTGAGGTAGATTCCCTGCCTGGGGAACCTGAGCTCTGCTCCCTAATGACTTTTTGAATGTATCTGAGTTTTCCTCTTAGACGCTCTATGGGAGAGTTGTGTGGAAATGGTTTAGGAGTTCTATTTACTCAGAGATGGATGTATGGCAGGGTGGGGGATGTCTCTATGGCTTGGGTGAGAAGACAAATGGAGGGAGCTCTTCATCATGAGGAGGTGAAATTTAATCTCCCAGTTCTTTCTGGTTCTCGATTTTAACGTTAGACAAAAATTACACTTTCCCCAAAAGTGAGACTCCCCAAAGCATGCAAATGGATGCACTGGGAGTGGTCCTGTAGATCACTGGGATAGACTCCTGGCATGAAAGGCAACATTTAAAATAGTGAGAGATGCACATACCCTTCCAGAAATCTGTCCTCACATGAGAAAAAACCTGAAAGGACAACGGTCCTTACTCTTTTTAACTACCACTACTACAACTAACTAAGCTAAGTGAAACTATATGGGGAGAGAAACTACAGTGAAGGAAAGCTCAACTCTGACACTGCTGAGGCTCCATCTCCAGCAAAATGGTTGAGAAGGAACTGAGGGCAGTTTGCTCACACAGCCGTATATACCTACAGTAAAGAGCAGACAGCTGAGCAGAGCATATGTGCAAGTTGAACAGGCACTGCTACCTAAAATCTCCAAATGCACAGGGCACACACACACACACAAAATGGAGCACCCACAGTGACACTACCAGAAGAAAAACAAAAGGTAATAAATTAAAATTATCAGGTCGGGAAGATATAAATCCAGAGGGGTACCCTCAGGATCAGAGTTAGAACTGATTTAATCATCTGAAAGAGATATTAATCAGTATTTTAATGAACTCCGGAGTTGATATTAAAATGAAAGGAGACGGGAACCCAAACAAGGCCAGAGAAATTAGAAACATATAGAAAACAAAATGAGATTCAACTTAGAAAAATGTAAGCAATCTGGAAAAAAAATCTGAAAACAATGATGCACAAACGAAAGGAGAACTCTGGGAAGCAGTAATGCTGAAGAGAATTAAGGATGATAGTTAAAACAAAGTCAATATGACTTTGCAGTACAAATAGCTGCAAAAAGGCCAATGCATTTCTGGATTGCACAGGTAAGTGCATCAAGGGGAGGGTGATAGTGGTCCTTTTCTATGCAACTCTAGTTTGATAAGACATCAGTTCACTTCTGGGCAATACATTTTCAGAAAGATTCCAAAAAAAAGAATAACTCAGGCAATCAGAACGCTAGAAAAATTGACTGATGAGGAAAGGTCTTAAGAGCTAAATATGTATACCTAGGAGACAAAAAATGGATATATTTAAAGACTGAATGCTAGTAAGTGGTGACATTATTTATGAAGATATAACTAGCAACTATAGTTATGAGTAACGGAATGAAAAGTAAAAATTTAGACTTCCACTGAGATGGAGGGAAGCTTCCTGACTACAGGGTCTTCCAAGAGAAGTACTGAATGCACCATTGCAAAGAAGCAGAATGGACAAAGCACTAGAAAATGTTTTAATCAGGAATAATCCTTCATTGCCAGGGAATGGTATGGGTGAGCTAAGTCTTTTATATCTCTAACTTTCATGATCCAGAAAAGGTAAAAGGATTAGTTATAAAGTGGTTAGATAAATGGTAGATACGGATTTTCTAACACATCTATATTACAATCTCCAAAATTATGAAACAGTTTTTTCCAAATATGTTTACCTTCATTTTCCCACTGTACTTCGGATCAGAAATTGTTTCAAAGGCTGCATCTTTGCTCAGCTGGACAAAATCTGGAAACTTAGAAAATACCTGGTTGCATACCCTTTTGATATGTTCTTCCTATAAAAAAAAAGGCAGAAAAATTTGATCATCACAAACAAGAAAAATGGAGTTCAATATGAGAGATAGTTTGGTCCAGCATTAATCTGTGACAGGGTGAAACAGGCTACAAGGACACATTCTTGATGACACTGGAATTTATAAAAGTGCTCAGTACAAAAGCACCTGAGAAGAATAAAAAAAAAATTGAGGTTTTAGCTTAAAGGATAAGAGGCTACATAGTTAAATATGGGAATTCTAGTAACTAGAGTCTGCCCAAAACACAAGATAGTCCTCTCTCCCATATTAAAGAAAATAAAAGTGCATTGCCTCACTTGGAAAAATACCAGTGGTGGACTTTGGCATATATTAAAGAGACATCGCAAAATTTTCATTCCCTAAGGGAAAAGTTCCCACCCTCTCAAAATTATGAGGATCATTAATTTTCTGATCTCAAGTGCCACAACAGAAGATATGGCAGCAGACTGCCTCGCAAACCCTCCCTCCCCCTCCCACCCTTATTATTTGTTTCGTACAAAGCTGGAGCTGGTCAAAACACAAATATCCTGTCCCAAAGAATTTACAGTCTAAAATACAGAGGGAAGATTAAGAAAGGTTTTTAAAATCAGTATTTATACCGTAACCTCACTTCTTGCTGGCTCCAAAGAAGAGTTGATTCTTAAGGAACAATATCAGCAAGGAGAGGGTAAATAGACTGGGAGGTCAATTTCACTGGGCGGGGTGGGGGAAGCAATGGGAGGAGATGACAATAAGGCATTAAGACTGATCCTGAGGCCTGGTATACACAACGTATTTAAACCGAATTTAGCAGCGTTAAACCAATTTAACCGTGCACCCGTCCACACAACGAGGCCCTTTATATCAATATAAAGGGCTCTTTAAATCGGATTCTGTACTCCTCCCTGACGAAGGGTGTAGCGCTGAAATCGGTATTGCCATGTCAGATTAGGGTTAGTGTGGCTACAAATCGACAGTATTGGCCTCCGGGTGGTATCCCACAGTGCACCATTGTGACCGCTATGGAAAGCAATCTGAACTCAGATGCCCTGGCAAGGTAGACAGGAAAAGCCCCGTGAACTTTTGAATTTCATTTCCTGTTTGCCCAGCGTGGAGCTCCGATCAGCACGGGTGGCCACGCAGTCCCAAATCCAAAGAGAGCTCCAGCACGGACCGTACGGGAGATACTGGATCTGATCGCTGTATGGGGAGACAAATCTGTTCTATCAGAGCTCCGTTACAGAAGATGAAATGACTAAGCATTTGAAAAAATCTCCAGGCTATGATAGACAGAGGCCACAGCAGGGACTCAGCACAGTGCTGCGTGACAAGCGTAACGGAAAGCTAAAGAATCAAATGGACGCTCATGGAGGGAGGGAGGGGGGACTGAGGACTCCAGCTATCCCACAGTCCCTACAGTCTCCGAAAAGCATTTGCATTCCTGGTTGAGCTCCCAAAGCCTGAAGGGTCAAAAACATTGTCCGTGGTGGTTCAGGGTATATCTCGTCAATTTGCTCCCCCTCCCCCTCATGAAAGAAAAGGGAAAAAAATCGTTTCTTGCCATTTTTCAATGTCACTATATGTCTACTGCATGCTGCTGGTAGACGAGGTGCTGCAGCGCTGAACAGCAGCATCCACTCCCCTCCCCTATGGCAGACAGTACAAAATGGTGGAAAACTGTCATCAGCCCGTGAGTGCTCCTGGCTGGCCTCGGTGAGGTTGGCTGGGGGCGCCTGGGTAAAAATGGAAATGACTCCCTGTCATTCCTGGCAGACGGTACAAAATGCTGGTTAACCGTCCTCATCATAGCAGCTGGAGCCTGAGCTCCATCAGCCCTCCCCCTGCCCCTTTCATGTCTAAAGAAAAGATTCTGTACTCCCTGGACTATCACAGCAGCTGGAGGCTGCCTCCCCCTCATTTTATCTAGCTAAAAAGTCACTGTTTCTTATTCCTGAATTCTTTATTACTTCATCACACAAATAGGGGGACACTGCCACGGTAGCCCAGGAGGGGTGTGGGAGGAGGGAAGCAACGGGTGGGGTTGCTGCAGAGGCACCTCTTTCTGCAGGATCTCTGGAGCTCTGACCTGGAGTGGCTGTGCTCTCTGGCTCTCTAGTAGACTTGCCCCATATTCCAGGCAGGACTGACTATTTTTAGACGAAACATAAAGAAGGGAACGACCCAGGGAGTCATTTCCATTTTTGTCCATGCGCCCCAGGCCGACCTCAGCGAGGCCAGCCAGGAGCATCCATGACAGCAGCAGACAGTACAAAATGATTGATAACTATCATCTCATCGCCAATTTACAATGGCAGACAGTGCAATAGGGATGGTAACCATCTCTGCTACACTGCAAAGGCAAATGAATGCTGCTGTATAGCACTGCAGTACCGCCTCTGTCAGCAGCATCCAGTACACATACGGTGACAGTGATAAAAGGCAAAACAGGCTCCATGGTTGCCATGCTATGGCGTCTGCCAGGGCAATCCAGGGAAAAAGGGTGCAAAATGATTGTCAGCCGTTGCTTTCACGGAGGAAGGATTGAGTGACGACATTTACCCAGAATCACCTGCGACACTGTTTTTGCACCACCGTGCATTGGGATCTCAATCCAGAATTCCAATGGGCAGGGGAGACTGTGGGAACTATGGGATAGCTACAGGATAGCTACCCACGGTGCATCGCTCCATAAATCGACGATAGCCTCGGTACATGGAAGCACACCACCGAATTAATGTGCTTAGTGTGGCTGCGTGCACTCGACTTTATACAATCTGTTTTATAAAACCGGTTTATGTAAAATAGGAATAATCCCGTAGTGTAGACATACCCTGAGATACTGAGTTCAATGGGAGTGTGGGTGCTAGGTACCTTGCAGGTCCAGGCTCAAAAACAGTGACTGATGGAACTAGAGAAGACGGTTACTCACCGTTGTAACTGTTGTTCTTCGAGATGTGTTGCTCATATCCATTCCAGGTAGGTGTACGCGCCGCGCGTGCACGTTTGCCGGAAACTTTTTAAACTAGCAACTCCAGTGGGCCGGCAGGTCGCCCCCTAGAGTGGCGCCACTATGGCACTAGATATATACCCCTGCCGGCCCGCCCGCTCCTCAGTTCCTTCTTGCCGGCTACTCCGACAGTGGGGAAGGAGGGCGGGTGTGGAATGGATATGAGCAACACATCACGAAGAACAACAGTTACAACGGTGAGTAACCGTCTTTTCTTCTTCGAGTGATTGCTCATATCCATTCCAGGTAGGTGAATCCCAAGCCTTACCTAGGCGGTGGGGTCGGAGTGAGAGGTCGCGGCCTGGAGTACTGCAGAGCCAAAGGCCGCATCATCTCTGGACTGCTGAACCAGGGTGTAATGGGAAGCGAATGTGTGGACCGATGACCAGGTCGCCGCCCTACAAATCTCTTGGATTGGCACGCGGGCAAGGAAAGCCAGCGATGATGCCTGTGCTCTGGTGGAGTGAGCAGTCACACGGCCCGTCGGAACGTGGGCCAGGTCGTAGCAGGTCCTGATGCAGGAGGTAACCCAGGAAGATATCCTCTGCGAGGAAATCGGTAGCCCCTTGACCCGGTCCGCTACCGCCACGAATAACTGGGGGGACTTGCGGAACGGTTTGGTCCTGTCCACATAAAATGCTAGCGCCCGACGGACATCTAGCGAGTGGAGCTGTTGCTCCCTGCGGGACGAATGGGGCTTTGGGAAAAAGACGGGGAGGAAGATCTCCTGGTTAATGTGGAAAGCTGAGACCACCTTGGGAAGAAAGGCAGGGTGTGGTCTCAGCTGCACCTTGTCTTTATGGAAGACCGTATACGGGGGATCTACTGTGAGGGCCCGTAGTTCTGACACCTGTCTAGCTGAGGTGATGGCCACTAGGAAGGCGGTCTTCCACGAGAGATAGAGCAGGGAGCAAGTAACTAATGGCTCAAATGGAGGACCCATGAGCTGAGTTAGGACCAGGTTGAGGTCCCATGAAGGGGCAGGAGGGCGGATCTGTGGATAGAGACGCTCCAGCCCCTTCAGGAATCTCGCCACCATAGGGTGGGAGAAGACGGAACAGCCGTCCACTCCAGGATGAAACGCGGAGATGGACGCTAGGTGGACCCGGAGGGACGACAACGCCAGACCCTAGGCCTTGAGGGACCAGATGTAGTCTAGAATAGTGGTGATGGGAGTCTCCATAGGGAGAAGACCTTTCTCCAAACACCAACAGGAGAAATGCTTCCACTTAGCCGAGTAAGTAGCCCTGGTGGAAGGCTTTCTACTGCCCAGGAGAACCTCCCGAACCGGGGTAGAGCAGCGTAACTCGGAGCCTGTCAACCACGCAGGAGCCATGCCGTAAGGTGCAGAGACTGAAGGTCCGGGTGACAGAGCCTGCCGTGGTCCTGGGTGATCAGGTCCGGATGTAGGGGCAGGGCAACTGGGTTGGCCACTGAGAGGTCCAGCAACATGGGGTACCAGTGCTGTCTGGCCCATGCTGGAGCTATGAGAATCACCCGAGCTCTGTCTCTGCGCACCTTGAGGAGAACCCTGTGTATCAGCGGAACGGGAGGGAACGCGTAAAACAGGTGGGTTGCCCATGGGATCAGGAAGGCATCTGCTATAGACCCTGGCTCCCGACCCTGGAAGGAGCAGAATGCTCGACACTTCCTGTTCTCCCTGGATGCGAAGAGGTCCATCCCGGGACGACCCCACCTCTGGAAGAGTGAGAGGGCGACGTCTGGACGGAGGGACCACTCATGCGAGCGGAAGGATCTGCTCAGTCGATCCGCTAGAGTGTTCTGCACTCCCGGGAGTTAGGAGGCGGAGAAGTGAACGGCATGGGCTATGCAAAACTCCCAGAGACGCATCGCCTCGAGACATAGGGGAGAGGACCTGGTGCCGCCCTGCTTGTTGATGTAAAACATGGTCGTCGTGTTGTCGGTGAACACCGCGACACAACGACCTTGAAGGAGATGGACAAACGCTTGACAAGCAAGACGGACCGCTCTCAACTCTCGTATGTTGATGTGGAGGTCCATCTCCTGAGGGGTCCACAAGCCCTGAGTTCTTTGGGCGCCGCAGTGCGCCCCCCAGCCCAGATCTGAGGCGTCCGAAGTCAGGGATGCCGAGGGCTGGGGCGGATGAAATGCGAGCCCCACACAGACTACGGACTGGTCCAGCCACCACCGAAGGGAGTCCAGTACCCTCTGAGGAACGGTGACGACTGTGTCCAACGAATGTCTGGCCGGCCGGTACTGCGCGATGAGCCAAGATTGAAGAGGCCTCATGCGGAGTCGGGCATACGCCGTCACGAACGTACAGGCTGCCATATGGCCCAGGAGGGCCAGACATGTTCGTAGAGAGGTCAGCGGGGCCGCCTGCAAGCGCAGAATGATGGCCGACAGCGACTGGAACCTGGGCAAGGGTAGCAAGGCCTTGGCCAGGGTAGAGTCCAGAACGGCCCCGATGAACTCTATCCGCTGCGTGGGGAGCAGAGTAGACTTGTCCACGTTGATCACGAGGCCCAGGGCAGCAAAGAGGCTGCTGATCCTGCGGACGTGGTCGCGGACCTGCAGCTCCGATGTGCCCCGGATCAGCCAGTCGTCAAGATAGGGAAACACGTGAATGCGGCAACGCCGAAGGTGTGCAACGACGACTGCCATGCATTTCGTGAACGTCCTCGGGGCCGTAGAGAGGCCAAACGGGAGGACCGCAAATTGATAATGTCGGCGGTCGACCACAAAGCGGAGGAAACGCCTGTGCTGGGGGGATATGGAGATATGGAAGTAAGCGTCCTGAATGTCGAGGGCGGCGTACCAGTCTCTGGGATCCAGGGATGGGATGATGGTTCCAAGGGATACCATACGGAACTTCAACTTCATCATATACTTGTTGAGTTCCCGCAGGTCGAGGATGGGCCTGAGGCCGCCCTTGGACTTGGGGATTAGAAAGTAGCGGGAATAAAACCCCTTGCCCTTCTCGCTCTCTGGAACCTCCTCTATGGCTCCCTTGACAAGGAGCGTGTGCACCTCCTGACGGAGGAATTGCTCGTGAGAGGGGTCCCTGAAGAGGGACGAGGATGGTGGATGGAGGGGCGGGGGCAAAGAAAACTGCAGGCGATAACCGGCCTGCACCGTATGCAAGACCCAACGGTCCAATGTTATTTGGGTCCACACCGGGAGGAAAAAAGAAAGACGGTTGGAAAACTGCGGGGAAGTATCCGGAGGGGAAACTGGTACCGCACCCTCGGGCGCACCTTCAAAATGAAGGCTTAGGTCCAGGAGGGGCCTTGGCGGAGCCTTGGTTCTGCCCCGTTTGGCCACCTGACTGTCTGCGTCGGTTGTTCCTGCCGCGGCACCTAGTGAGGTCCTGCCGCGGGTGGAACTGAGGATACGGCCGACGCTGCTGCTGTTGGTTCTGCTGCTGGAATGGCCTGCGCTGTGTCACAGGCGTATGCATCCCCAGCGACCGTATTATGACCCTATTATCCTTAAGGTCCTTTAGTCTGGGGTCTGTTTTATCGGAAAACAGGCCCTGGCCTTCGAAGGGGAGGTCTTGGATAGTATGTTGGAGCTCCGGTAGAAGGCCAGAGACCTGCAGCCAGGAAATTCGGCGCATCGTGAGCCCCGAGGCCAGGGTCCAAGCGGCCGAGTCCGCAGCATCTAAAGAGGCTTGTAGCAATGTCCTCACTACTTTCTTGCCCTCATCCAGGATGGTGGTAAACTCCTGGCGGACGTCCTGTGGTAAGAGCTCTGCGAATTTCCCCGCCGCTACCCACGAGTTGAAGGAGTAGCGGCTAAGGAGGGCCTGCTGATTCGAGACCCTGAGCTGTAGCGCCCCCGCCGAATAGACCTTGCGGCCCAGGAGGTCCATTCGTCTCGCCTCCTTCGACTTGGGCGCTGGGGCCTCTTGACTGTGGCGCTCCCTGTCGTTCACCAATTGGACCACAAGTGAGCAGGGTGTCGGGTGAACGTACAGGTATTCATAGCCCTTCGAGGGGGCCACGTACTTCCTTTCCACCCCTCGAGCGGTCGGAGGGATGGAGGCCGGTGATTGCCAGATATTAGCTGCGTTGGCCTGGATTGTTTTGATAAAGGGCAGGGCCACTCTGGTGGGCGTGTCGGCGGAGAGGATGCTCACCACCGGGTCCTCGATTTCAGAGACCTCCTCTGCTTGCAAGTCCAGGTTCTGTGCCACACATCGGAGGAGGTCCTGGTGTGCCCTAAGATCTAGCGGGGGAGGGCTGGAGGACGAGGTACCCGCCACTGCCTCATCTGGTGAAGACGATGAGGAAACCCCCGGCAACAGAGTGTCCACCGGGGGTTCTATCTGGGGCTGCACCTCCGTCACTGGAGGGTGGCTGGACCTGCCATCTGCTTCCGGGGAGGGAGGGGGTCTAGACACCGTCGCCTCCGGTGGCCTGCGTTCCGCCGCAGGGCGGGGGGTAATGTGTTGTGGACCCTGGGCTTGGCGATATGCCCATGGGGTCCAAAACCCCCACTGTTGAGGCCCTCGTTCCTGTGGTGGAGGGTCCTGGAACAGGGCCGAGTGTCTGTCCTGGCCCAAGGCATAGGCGCTGTCCGCCTGGGAGGACACAGATGGTTCCCTGGAAGGCCACGGAGGCACTGAGCCTGTTTGATAGGCGTCTCTGTACACCGACTCCGACGCTCTCCTCGGTGCTGAGGATCGGTGCCGTGACCCGTATCGGTGCCGGGATCGGGACTGGGAACGGCGTGGTGGCCGGTGCCGGGATCCGGAGTGGGATCTGCATCGAGGTCGGTGCCGGGAGCGGGACCGCGACCTTCGATCAGCGCGGTGCCGGGATGGAAGTGGAGACCGGGACCTGCCACTGACGCGGTGCCGGGAGGTCGACCGGGATCGGGACCTACCACCGGCTTGGTGCCGGGAGGTCGACCGAGGAGCCGAACGTCGAGGTGAACAGCTCCTAGAGTCTCGGTGCCGGCGGTGAGAGGAGCCAGACCGGGACCGTGCAGATACTGATCGGTGCCGCGAGTGCGACCGGTACCGCCTGGGAGAACGGTGCCGGGACTGCGAGCGGCGCCCCGAGCGTGAGCGTTCACGTCTCCGGGGCGATCGGTGCCGGGACTCGAGACAGCGCTCTTAGCATCGGTTTGCCCCTGGAGGTTACCCGTCCCGGGGGTGCCGTCTGAGGCTGCGATGGCTCCGTTAGCGCTATCAAGTTCCGTGCCGAGGCAAAGGTCTCCGGCGTAGATGGGACTACCAGCTCGACCCCTGATCTCAAGGGGGAGCTAGGAGGGGCTGGACTCGACGGACCTTCCGGACCCGGAGTCGACAGCAGCCCTGCAGGCGGTGCCGCGGCCAAGGTAGGTGCCGGGCGCTCCACTCGGGCCTGCCTCGATGGTGTTGCAGACGCCGAGGGTCGTAGATCTGCTCCCGGTGCCGGGGATGGTCAGTGTCGGGGAGTCTTGCCGGTGCTGGCGCGGTCCGGTGCCGGAGTAGAAGTGGCCGGCTGCGCCGCCGGTGCCGGAGTCAGTGCCGCTTCCATGAGGAGAGCGCGGAGTCTTTGATCCCTCTCCTTCTTTGTGAGAGGCTTAAAGGCCTTGCATATACGGCACTTGTCACTTATGTGCAATTCCCCCAGGCACTTGAGGCACGCGTCGTGGGGATCGCTAGTAGGCATCGGCTTCTTGCATGCCGAGCACTGCTTGAAGCCCGGCGAGCCAGGCATGAGCCCGGTGCCGGGCGCCGGGAAGGGCAACAGCTCACCCGCGAACAAGTTAAACAACTATATATAATACACAACTAACTAATATACTATCAAACTATCTATGAACTATTTACAACTATGACTACGAACAAAGTACAGGAGAGCTAGGTACGTGGAGGACAGCAAGCCGCACTCCACAGTTCCAGCAACCGACACGGCGGTAAGAAGGAACTGAGGAGCGGGCGGGCTGGCAGGGGTATATATCTAGTGCCATAGTGGCGCCACTCTAGGGGGTGACCTGCCAGCCCACTGGAGTTGCTAAGGTAAAAAGTTTCCGGCAAACGTGCACACGCGGCGCGTACACCTACCTGGAATGGATATGAGCAATCACTCGAAGAAGAACCCACGTTTCCTACTATCTTAGATTTTCCGGTTTGCTTACTGGCTCTCATTGTCAATATTTTAAATTAATCTTTTGTGTACAGATGTAATCAGACAGGTATCAACTTGCACACATACAGTAAATAATCATGGGAAATGAATTCACCATTAAATAATACTGCAATTCTAGCCTACTATATGCCAGTAACTATTTCAAGCACTGCAGCATACAGTACTTTCCATAAATCATTTGAACCCTTAATTTTTTGTCATAACAAAAGGAACACTATTCTTCCAAAGCATGTCCAACAGAAACGATATTTAAAGTGACATTTAAGCACTTACTATGGTGATAGGTATAAGTATAAAGTCCTGGACTGCAAGGTGTAACTCTTTTCAAAGAGGGATTGCCTTTTTGAGGAAGCAAATTTCCAGATTAAGCCAGGAATTCTGCACTTTTATCCCCGAGGCCTCTAAATGAAGGCGATAACATCCCTTTCTCTTCTACTCATTTGCAAGCTTAGAGGTAAATTGCAACACTTCAAAAAAAAAATTTCTATGCTGCCTCCGAGGAAAGAAGTGAATTCCAAGGAAATTGCTCTGTGCCAAAATCAGTTTAGATTCACAAATTCCCCCTTGTCATTCTAACAATTCAAGATGACACTGTCTTCTCCTTGCCCTTACCTTTACCAAACTATTTCTTCTTGTCTGTTTAAAGCAATTCAGCTCTCTCAAAAGAACATAATTCTTTTGGAAAGCAAATGCCCTAAAATATTTTCTATTTTTACAAAGAAGCCCACCCGGGAGAATTCTTTTGATAAACAAAAAAGTTACAAGTAGTTGCTTCTGACATTATTTGAACACTAAAATGTCTACTTATCTCAATAAATTACTGCTCCCCCATCATCACCAGAATTCAATGTTTTTTTTAAATTACTCATGATTAAACGAAAAATACTGCTACTGTTGAAAACTATTGAATAAGGGTTGATCCGGCACTATAAAAGTCAATGGCAGTTATGCCATCCAATTTTATGGGAACAGGATCAGACACCAAGCACTAACCAAAATACTTCAGTTTCAGCTAGCTAGACAAAGAGATGAGGGTAAATAAAGTTGAAAAGTGGCGGCCAGTCACAATTATAGCTAGTCGCTACAATAAGACTTTTTCACTAAAAAGTTTCACCCTTTGTTTCAAGACTTTGCTCTTCAGGGAGACCCAAACCAACCTGATGTTTGCTGGTGTTCTCAGTCTGTAGTAGAGCAGTATGATTAGCAACCTTCCGAAGGATTGTCAGGTAACTGAAATACAGTGCCCTCATTGTTTCACCATGGGCATTTGTCTGTAGAAACAAAGAAAACAAAAAAAGCAATAACGCTTCCTAAAAGTACAAACAACCTAGAAAAATGTAAATATCCAAAAATTATAGATATTCTAACCATATTTATTGGCAACTGGCAGAATCAAGGTTCTAGAACTCTAAGATGAGAACTACCATTTTCAGCAGAGAGAGTATTTGCGATTTCTACGTATTTTTTAAAACCTCTTCTACACAGATTAATAAAGGAACCTTATTCATTTTATTAAAAATGCAGCACGACAGAGAATACCTACAATTTTCCTGCATTTTGTAACAAAAAGTACTAACGGAAAGATTTCTTTGGAGCTGACGCCAGGCATAGGCAAGCTAAGCAATTGCTTAGGGCCCTGAGCAGCTCAAGGGGGCCCTCTATTAATTACTGGTATGGGTTGTGGGGGAGGAGGGGACGGGGTTCCAAAAATATTCCTGCTAGCACCGCCTCTGCTTCAAAACAACAATGTTGTTTATATTTGTTCTTACGTATTACAGAACATGTAATTTACAGAAAGCTAGGATGACCAAGAGGCCATGTAATATGTCATATGAAAAACAGAAATGTTACAATCAATTTAAATTCAAATTTAAACCACAGCTGTTTTAATGGCATCTTACTCAACAACAGCTAATTATTTTCTTTCTGAAAAGAAACTCAGCAATATTTTACCAACATAAAAATAAAAATAATTAAAATGACTTGAAATATTTATGCAAGGTTTTCTACTGCATCAGCAATGACATCAGATAATTGTATTTTCCTGGTTATGGCTGACCGACTTTAAAAATGTAAACATGCCAAAAATAACAGTCTGTGCATATCATTGAAGTCATTAGCTGACAAATATTAAAAATGATAGCTTTAGCAACTGCACTCCATTTCCAATATTATTCTTAAATGCATACCATAACATTTTAACTAGTGCCCAATCATGTTTCCCCCTTCTCTCTCTCAAATTGCTAGATTTCATGGGTAACTTCAGGAATTTACTCGATAGCAATCTACTGTACAGTTAAGCATCCAGGATGTGGCCAAGGGCTTCCAGTAATTTCAGGTGTCATTAGCGAACTGAATGAAATGGAGTGTCACTTTTCTCTACAAAACATCATGAGACATAGAAGCATAGAAAGACCTAATGTTAAAATTAATGAAAAACCAGCAGCATACCTTCATGATGTGAAATGTATTAACAAATCAATCCAAAAGCTGCCTTACTGTAAAAAGCATTTCAACAAGAGATAACATAAATAGGGTCATCACACTGAAGCAAAGCTGAAAAACATTTATAATGTACATGAGGAATAAATACACTACATAAAAGTGTGTCATTCGCCAGTATTATATGTTCATTTGACTATTATTGTAAAGTGTGTATTTGAATAATGATTTTCCATTACAGGACAACTTCCACAGAGTAATTACAAATGTGTGCTTATAATTTGAATCTATTGCTATAAGTCAGAGCTGGAAAAGCGCTAATAGGTCATTCAGTCCTTCTCCCTGACCCATGCAGGTTGTTCTCTACTGTAATCTTTTCTAATGTTTTACCACAGCTCTAAGAAGGCTATTCCACAACCAAATACAGCTCAAGTAAGGAAGTTATTCTTGATATCCAATCTAAATTTTTCCATTCTTAAAATTTGATTGGTTGAGAGAAGCTGTCCATAATGCTCTCAACCCAGACTGTAATAGCTCTTAAAATATGGGTGTCAAGAGCAGAGTAAACTGAGTGACTTGGAGACAAAGATATGCCTAGACAATAAAGGGTGAGGGGGAACATGGAAGAAAACGTGAGAGACTTCAGCAAGTTAAAAGTAACAGGGAAATTGACAAAACAACAGAGTATTTAATGTAATGATATAATACATGGTAATTTAGAAAAAATGCATTGCTTAAATTGGAGAAGTAAAGACTGGTAAGAATACCAACCAGCCAAAAAGAGTGCAGTTTATTATTTTGAGAATCATAAAAAAGAATACATTCAAAAGCAGAGAAAAGACTACAAGAAGTCTTCAGTAACTGCTACTTCAGGGAACAGCAAGACCAGTGGAGCTTGAGGCAACTTCCATCACAGCACTTCCATCAATAGTTTACAGATGACCTGTGTCTCAATCAGTTTGGTTTATTTTGTCTAGGTTTTTAAGTTAACAAGCGGCCTGAAGTTATATGATTTTATTTCAAATGTAACCACAGAATAAGCAGCATCACCACTCCCAGGACATTTTAAGGGGCAAGGTTATGGGTTTGCTGAAGTAACCATCCAGGATGCAGTTCTTGAGTTTAAACTGACAGAACAAATTCTTATCAAACCCTCCTTCTGAATATCTTCTCCTTGCATGCGAAATGCAATGGATGTACTGAGTGGAAGATCACAAGAGGTCCGTGGGTACAGTTAAGTGTGAGTTAATTTGAAATTATGCAGTTAAGTTAAACTATAACTAACTTTAAAAGTTTCTTCCTCATGACCTCCAACTAACTGACACTATATTTATATTTATAACTGGAGCTTAATGGCATTTTTTCCTGAAGTTCAGTATTTTAATAGTTTTCCTGTATGTAATGTATATTTTCCTTGGTTTGTTCTTTAAATTGATTTCCCTATTTTTCAAAACAAATTTTTATTGTTTAATAGATTTTGTGGCCAGTGTATTTATATACATTTATCTTTTGTTCCACTTCCCCTTGCGAACTGTTACATACAGATTAAGACAGCCCCTTCTTAGCAGAAATAATCATTTGTGAATAGTGACTACCGCTATCGCTTATCCTAATTAGAGATGGAGAATGTGAGAATCTCAGCCACCAACGTGTCATAACTATCAGCAAATATTGGCTATTTAATGGCAATGACCAAGTAACGTACCAACCTTTCAACCCTCACCTTGGATTATTAATCCAATATAAAAAGGGATCAAAATTTCTATTCTGCCCTCAACTTCTACAAAAGTTGTGTGAGCAAAGGTGAGAGACAGCCTATGCATCTAGGGGAATAGTGGTTTTGAGGACAGAGAGTAATAGTGGTTTGGGGGAATGCTCCACTCTGCAACTCCTCTTTTGGTGATCTATTAGGAACAAGACCTGCAAAATAGGTAGGGACAGTCATTCTCTGAAGCATGCTCCTTCACATTGTCCAAATCAGCAGGTAGAGCGATGCAAGGTTACTGCACTCTCGAAATCTAAACTGTGAAAATACTTACTTTGTAACAACAATTCTTCCTTTTACGGCCACTGCTGCAACTACAGGGCTCCCGTGCTCGCAGTACTAAGCTCACATCTTCTGTTGCCAAAACAGCCTGATATACTTGTTTCTGGAACTCTGTCAGGGAACAGTATACCATCTGCCAAGATAGAACCCCAAAATACAATTGTATGCAGCATACAGGAAAAAACAACAAAGACCACAATAAAAATATAAAACAAAAATGTTAAAATACTAAAATTACAGAAAATGGAAAATAAACTAGTAGATGTAAAAGTAGTAAAAGGGCATTTTTCTGCTCCCAGTAAAGAACTGGAGGCTGATGTGCTGGAGAAAAAGTGTGAAAATATGGTCAACAGGTAATTGTGGTAATTTTAATACTTTTTTTAAAAAAAACCAATTCTATTAGCAGTATTAAAGTCAAACTATATCAATCAATCTGCAGCTTTACTTCCACTACATTTTCTTTAGGCTTTTTTGGGGGGGCGCGGGAGGGGAGGTGAGTGAAAGGTTTAAAAGACCTAGCCCTAAAGGTTCTCACCCACTTAGTCAGAATGGTTTATTTGCCTTTTCCTTTCGCTCCCCTTTGGCACTAACTATTGTAGAACACTTCTACAGTCAGGGAAGATAAAACACAGTCAAATCTAAGTGAGCCATTGATACTGAGAGTCACAGGAATGGGGAGGGGCGGATCTGTACAGTGGTGTGTCCAAAACTCTTATCCCTCCTCCCAAAGACCATGGGTGGCATCTCCATGACATCTTTGGTCTTAACCAGCAGGAGACACAAAATCCCAAGATCACTTCTGAACCTAGGCCACCCACATAGCAACAGCACCATGCTGTGCTATAATAATACAACAGTAACTTGAACATATAATCACATTAACAAGAGAATGAAAAGAAATAAAACCTGCTAGATTTAGAAAAGCATCTGACTGACATTTGTGTTAATCTTTCCTTTAGAAGACACGGTTTGGATGACATTATTACAAGCGCTGTATGAAGGGCAAAACAAAAACCTAGAAAAACAGCTGCATGCTAATGTGTTTAATGTATTAAACGTATTTGTGCTTGCCGGATGGATAAATTCTCATATTCATCAAAACATCCTAGTCATTATGATTTTAAAAAGTATGAATTCTTAAATTATGTTTATACCAGCACTAAAGAAACAGCCACAATTAGTCACAATTAACTTTAAAAAAAAAAACAAAAAAACAACCATTTTCAAGTATTCTATTAAAATGAATACCAAAAAAGGGGAGAACTGAGAGTTATTGGCTTTTAACAAGTCTTTATTTATTTATTTATCAGACTTCACATCCTGTACAGGCTTTCAAGAGATCAAGGCTGCACACAGAAATGTGTAGCTGATATTGGACACATAATTACAACTGTGCATATAAATTAAGCATCTGGACGCGTTAATGGCCAATCAAATGCCCTACTGGGCATTTCCATGCTCAAATAGCTCAATCTGAACATGCAGTCACAGTAATTATGTGAACAAATTAAGTATGCTATTGCATGTGCATTTTTGCTCACTGCCCTCGACCTCTGAACTCTTGAAAAATCTGATCACAGAACCATGAACTACTAGATACACTATACAAAACAACACTATGATATATATGATAGCAACCAAAATATGATATATTTATTAGTATTTTGTAAAAATAGTCAGTCACTCTTACTCTGTCTTCCTTCTTTGGCAACTGATCATTAATAAAAGCCTTAGTACGTCTCAGGAACCAGCCAGACATTTTTCTTGCTAGCTTCTGCATGGCCTTTCGACCTGTTGCTAGTTCTCTCTTAGTTGCGGTGTGCCTCTGGCCATGCTCCACTGGATCAGAAAATTCCTTCTTGAAATGTGTTCTGCTACCCAAAAGTCCAGGTATAGCCCTAAAAGAAATAATAGAACAGCAGTCATTTGCTGAACACCAATGCAGAATATCCTGCATATGAAATATTCCTAACACTGACAGATCTTAAATCGATCATCAGCAGTAAAATGAATAAATACGATTCCTATATATAATAGAAATGTATCATTCTACTTCCAGACTTTCAGCCTTTCCAAGTACTCACTGTCAGCCTAAGTTTAGGCACCTAAATCCCTATACAGGCTCTTCAGTAATAATGACTCAGTCTTCAAAGGTGCTCAGCATCTGCAGGTCCCATGGATGCTGACAGGCATTATCAATCAAGTCACTATTATTTAGGAGCTTATTTAAGGATTTAAGTGCCTAAAGTTTAGGCACCCAGATTTGAAAATGTTGACTTTGATTCTTTCTTATTTAATTCCATCCGGTTATACAGATATCAAATAGTTTAATGAATCTGAATCTAAAGAAAACAACAGGAATTCTTAAACTCATTAGGCATTTGCTAAGCAATACTCCCTGTTGGGTAATCCATTCTAACACCATCTCAATGTTCTAGTTGCTTGGATTTTACATTAAGCTTTGGTACTAACTCATCCTCTTCCTGACATTTCACCTCAGCCAACAATTGCTCAGTATCTGAGATTTTTAAAATTGTAACTAATAAAAGATTACTTTGTTTGCACTTTCCATTCCCTCAGCTAGGGTCTTTTTTCCTCTTTTGAGCAGGGACTGTCCCTTCCTATATATTTGCACAACACCTAGCACATTGTGGGCACTACTGAAATGAATATATAATTAATCATCATGAGGACACACAACAGTCTTAGGTACATGAATGTGAGTTGCACACTTTAAACAAAGCAGGAAGTAGAGTGCTTGAGACTAAGAGCTAAATAATTATTCTTATCCTGTTATGTGTGGGGTGGACTGCGGGCACCACAGGCCAGGGGAGGGAGAGAGAGAGAGAGAGAAGGAAGTTAGGAGGGGTAACAGTAAGAGAAAAGAACTCCTCCCCTGCTTACCAGTACCCAAGAGTGCGAGGGGATAAGGAGGACCAGATACAAGCTATCTAAGATTAATGTAAAAGATGGGTTATTCCAATAGTTTGGGGCAGTGCTCTGGTGGGAAACCACATGTACTTCCAGCAGACAAAAGGCAAAAGTGTGATGGGATTCCCACTATGGCCCTGTTTCTGGACATTGCTGAGCCCCATACCCTCACCACCCTGTCACCTCTCTGGATAAGTCTCAATTAAAAAATTAACTTCTTACTTACCAGTCCATGACACACCATAGTTCTTTCATGTTGTTCTGAAGAATGGTTCCAGTAAGACCTATACGAACACTGCATTTTAAAGCCTTCATAGTTTGGGTTATTTGAGACTTTGGATTCTTGATTCTGTGTGCTTCATCTACAATGACAGCTGACCATTCTAGGCTGTGGATCAAGAGAAAATATAGTTTCATGTAGGTGTCACTTGCATTAACTCACAAACGTACATAGAATTGGCTGTGCTTTCTCACAATTGTTGACTAAAAACAAGTGACTTAAAAGAAATGCCATCAACTTAAAAAAAAAATTCAAAGACAAGTCCAAATGTAACAAGTAACACGTAATATTACTGTAACTGAAAAAACATATTACCTATTTTTTCAGCTAACTTTATGCATTTTACATCCTGTCATGTGTACTCAGTTTCACTATAGTCAATTTGTTCAGATCCTTCACAGATAAATGCAAGATAAATGTTTCAGGAGACAGAAAAATTTGATTTTACCATCACATACAATGGGACTTAGGTGTAGAGATTTTTAAATTTCTCTTGAAAAAAAATCCTCAGTTTTCAAGATGGCAGTGTCCCTTAAACTGTAGTTTAAGAGGCATCTGGCTCCCTTTCTTGAGCATTAAATCAACTGTGCAATGAAAAATAAGCATAAGAGAATTATATCAATCAAGTTTTTTAAGCTTGCACGAGGAGAATTTGATTACGTTCATCTATCTGTTATTCACATTTAGTTTATTTTTACTTTCCTTCAACTAGAAATTAGGCTGGTTCCAACCCGGCAGCTAGCTGAGCCACCCACTATAGCTAGGGCTGAACCAAACTCATGGTTATGAAAATCACGTGTTCGACTGTGAAATCCGGTCTCCCCCTGTGAAATCTGGTCTTTTGTTTGTTTTTATCTTATACTGTACAGATTTCATGGGAGAGACCAGCATTTCTTAAACTGATGGTCCTGCACCAAAAGGGTATTGCAGGGAGGTCAAGGTTATTTTAGAGGGGGTTGCGGTATTGCCACCCTTACTTCTGTGCTGCCTTCAGAGCTGCGCGGTCAGAGAGTAGCAGCTGTTGGCCGGGCGCCTAGCTGCAGCAGTGCAGAAGTAAGGGTGGCAATACCATACCATTGCCCCCTTACTTCTGTGCTGCTGCTGGCGGCAGCTCTGCCTTCAGACATGGGCTCCTGGCCGGCAGCCTCTGCTTTCCAGCCCTGAAGGCAGCAGCACAGCCAGCGGTAGCGAAGAAGTAAAAGGTAGCAGTAACTCTCCTCCCCTTTAACACGCACAATTCCTTTTTGGGTCAGGACCCCTACAATTATAATGAAGTTTCAGATTTAAATAGCTAAAATCAAGATTTTTAAAATAACATCATATGTCCGTGAAATTGACCAAAATGGACCATGAATTTGGTAAGGCTCTAACTATACCATTGCTTTCATAGGCTACTGCCTTTCCTATGATTAGACTTATCTTTTCAAAAATTAAATTTAGCACATTGACAAGGCTTTCTGGCCAAAAATATGAACTATTGCCAGTCATGCTATACCAATTCTGTGAAAGAGAAAGACTGTGTCTCCAGGGTTATGCATCCAAGAACTTTTAATATCACTAATTCCACTTTTTAAAGATTTTTTTAAAAGTTAAATTAACAATTATAAAAAGGTAGCAGACTGAGAATCCTGTTTACTGAAATCTTCCATTTTCCCCACGTAACAGGTACAGCATGGGTAGCAGCAGTACGGAAAACATCCTTATCAGTGAGTCTGAAATATGACTTGAAGGGATCAACTTCTAGGGATGACAGGATTGTTCATTCTCTTACGTTAGATAAATGTCTATCAGGGATGGTCTAGACAGTATCTGGTCCTGCCATGAGGGCAGGGGACTGGACTCGATGACCTCTCAAGATCCCTTCCAGCCCTAGAATCCTAGAAGCAGGCATATTTTAAACTATCACGTTTCTCCCCCCCCACACTCCGTTTTAAAAATGCCCTATTTTAGATTAATTTATTTTTAAGATTGAACCTTCATTCAGTACTACTGAAATACTCTGAATCAAGTAGCCCATGTCAGCCTCCTGCATTTCAAAAATCTACTGTAAGAAAAGTCAGATCCTCTCAAGAGAACACAAGAGATAAAACAATGGCTAGATGCAAAGTAGGAACCGGAACAGGCATACTTGAAAGTAACCAAGTAATTTCAACTAATCATTCCTTATGCTCATGCACAAAGAGATTTGAGTATAGGGATTACTTCTCCCTCTCACACAGATTCTCACATCTCTACTGCAAACCACAGTATTTTTAAACAAGACTAGGTTAACAGAGATAGTTAAAGGAATCTCTTCAGCTATGATTCAATCTAAATTGTTATCAAGTCCTGAAGGTGAACCCAGCTGTTTAAACTACAAGATCATGTCAAGCTGTCAGCAAGTTTGTAGTGTGAGTTCTCTAGTATTTAAACAGTCAATGCTGACTTGCTCGAATGATTGTATTCAAGGTCATGAACTATAGCAGAGACAAACTGGAAAGCAGGAAGACCTCAAACTCTAGAGAGTCTTTTGGGGTATTAAGAAACATAAATATTACAATATCTCTCTTACTTAAAAGTTTCCTGAATTGAAAGACCAACACAACCTGGCAAAAAGCACTGCACTGTGTCAACTATTTGCACTGTACACCAGAAGTTCATCTACTGTGAGGACTTGTTGTGGGGTGAGGGCGCTATGGAGAGTTCTATGCTAAACTGCATTGAAAGACAGCTAAATAAATAAATATTGAATCATTTTCTATCATTACTTTTCCATGTTGCCACAAAATTATATTATCATGAATGGGCGTGAGGCTGTCTGTGGGGCCACAGATGAGAGAGTAGGTTGTCTATGAGATGATTAAGCATGGTCCACTAACAGTGGATACTCTGTCATGCAACAAGGATAAGTAACCTAGATGCATATTGAACTACTAGTGATGACCCACAGCTTTGCCATTCAAGTTTATAGCAAGTATGGGGGTGGGAGAGTATGTGCACTGTGCTGGGAAATCTTGTGTTGATTTGTGCAAGTGGTGAATGCTGCGGTGAGGAGCTATCTGCGTTTGGGGTTATTGCGTGTTCTGAGAGATTTGTGCTGAGTTGTGTCTAGAGTGTGCATACTGGGAGACTGTGTTGAGCTGTATGGGTGGTGAATGACAGCTAGTTGAGTTCATTTGTGTGAGGATATTATGTTTGGATTTTTTCCGTTGTGCAATTTGTAAAGTCAAAAGGTCTGAGAACTTAAAAATACATGTTCCCCAAAGTTTGTGGCCACCACCTCTTTGTTACTCCACACAGCTGTCACTCCCACTTCCTCTGATTAACTGTCACATTCCAACCACCACAGAACCTTTGGACTCCAACATTCCATCTGGTTCTCACAGGGAATGAGTGAGATTGGAGGAAATGTGTGTGTAGTACTGGGAGATTTGGGTGATGATGGGAGCTTTGTGCAGGTGACAAGTGAGGGATGTGTGCTACGGTGGGGGCTACAAGTGTTTGGGGTTACTGTGTGGGCAGGTTATGTTAGTGGTTTTGAAGAACTGTGGCAGTTGGACCCAGTAATTAACTATCTGGACAGTCTTCCTCATACAACCAATAAAATTGTTGCAAGCTAATTAGGTGTAGATATTAACTCTTGTATGACAATGGCCTAGGACTCTTTGCCTGACTTTGGCTGTACACCACATGGGTTTAATTCGCAAAGTCAAAATGGCTGAAAACTTAAAAACTGGACGGCAAATCATGCTGATGATTCAACCTTGTGATATTCTGAACAAAAAAGAGCTCACAACCATGCTTGAAGCTGTTTCCATCACTTCACATTGATTCTATACAAATCTTATGCTTCAAAGTGACAACCCTGCAATCTTATTATATAAATTAAAAAAATGTGTCTAGGGCAGGGATTCTCAGGGTATCAAGCCTCTGCCATCTCATATATTTTAGTGGTCATTGTGGGGGGCACAATAGGAGAAAGAGAGACTAGTATGCCTGACATTTCAACTTTTAATACAGCTAGCATTCCAATAGCTACCTGCTTGGGGGTTACCCTTTAGAAAGAGAGATTCTGTTTGGCAAGTTCACAGGATATAGATATACTGTATCTCCTCATTCCACCTCCCAGTATGGAGTTAGATTCACAGGATTTAAATAGTTGTCGAAAGAAATTTAAAACCAAAACACAATAGACTGTTACAAAAATAATGTTTGCACAAATGAAAGTTAGAAAATGTTACATTACCTGTTAAGTTCATCCAAACATAGGCGAAGCGTCTCATAGGTTGTTAGAGCAACCTCACACTTTCCCTGCTTGATGCGAATCAGTTCATTGTCCTTTCTACTGCCATGTAAAATAGCAACCCTGAAATAGCCCCAAGTGTCCAACTCATCCTTCCAGTTATAAAGCACAGAAAGAGGGGCCACTATTAGGAAAGTCTAAAAACAAACAGCTGTCATTATACTGCTGCAGAACCCATGTCAAAAACATTGTATCAAGAGCTGTCATGCAAAAGTTAAAATAATTAGCATTGTTTCAGTATTTAAAAGTTTGAATTTTATTTAATCATTTTCCATGAATGATATCTATTATTTACTTAAGAGTTATATGAACTGAACAAAGAGAAGAAAAGAATATGGAAAGAAGAAGATTAGAGGACAAACTCATAAAAGTAAAGCAATCTAAGTTTATTTACAGTGTGTTATCATCAGAGGAAACATACAGTAAAATGGTCTCCAGAAGGAGTACTCCTTCAAAGCAATAATGGTAGTTACTCAAGTTATACTGTAAAGCTTTACCAAAAAATCTACTTCATATATACAGTGAAAGTAAAACTGATGAAATGCAAGAAATGTAGAAAAATTATGACTCTAGACTGATAGAGAAAACACAAACCATCACTTTCTACTTCTATAGAATTTGCATCCACGGATCACAAAATGTTTTACAGATGGGAAAACAGGCACAGAGTGATTCAGTAACTTTTTCGATGTCAGAAAGCTAGTTAATGACAGAGCAAAGAATAGAATATAGATTTTTTTGTCTTCCAAAAGACACCTTCAATTGAATTATATAATTAGTCCATTAACTATATTTGCTACAACTAGCCTCAAAAGGCCAATATTGATTCACATTTTGTTTGTTTTATAAAATGTATTTTAGGTATTAGTGATATTAACTTTGGCCAGAAAAATGCAGAACACTAACACTGTTCATGGTAGATACAGTTAGCTGATTTCAACTTTTTTACAACATGTATTTTAGTTCTATGTATATATTCCAATACAGTAGATATTCTCTGGATTCAACTGTGAATTTTTGTTTAATAAAGTATTTCAAATTTACCTTTAAGACACTCGACTGTTTTGCATTTAGTAAGCGTTTGTATTAGGATGTTTACCCGGCTTTCCTAAAAAGAAACATATGACTGCTAATTGGTACATGCCATTGAAAAGGACACTGGACTGGGAAACAGGAGATTAGGTTCTATTCCTGGCTGTGACACCTTGGAAAGTCACTTAACTTCTGTGCCTCAGTTCTCTCTCATCTGTATAATGGGAACAATACTAAATTAACCACATTTGAGAACTCGTTTAAAATACACAGATAAAAAGCACTATATAAATATTAAGTATTATTAATAATACCAAAATCTTTTATAATCCTGGTCCCATTACAAATGCTCATTCAAAGGATTGTGGGACCAACTCATGGGCAAGATACTGAAAAGCTTCCATTTAGCACATTAACCTTGGGTAAAGGAACTAATCAGAACTTTATCAATAAAAGTATGTATCTCAGAATCCTATTTCAAGCAGCAATACTTACTACTTGTTTACACCACCCAAAAGAGAAATAAGGGTTACTTGCGTATTGTACACCATTGACACTTTTGTCATCATTTTTTCTCTCTCTTTTCAGGGAATTGAACCACAAAGGAAAGTTTCTTGAAATCCACCTTGTCTAAACTACTGCATACAATAGGTTTACAAAACACTGATTTTTAAGCAATATACAAATTCATTGTGGCAAAAATCAAGTAAGACTCGAAGAGGCAATTTAAAAGTAATTTTACTTAGTTGAACATCTCTTCAGCTATATCATGGACAGGTGTAACTCATAACGTTAGTTATGTGTCTTAAAAGTTTTCTTTCTATAGAGATATTTTACTCCCTCAACTCATGAACTGTGAAACTGAAAATATTATCCAAATTCTACTCATTACGTTGGTTCCACACACATTGATACAAATAAAATATCAAAAGACACCTGCTACAGAATAATATATACATTATCATTATAAGAGCCATTAGTTTAAAACAGTAGCAAACTTGCTGGTGCAGTCTTAAAACATGGGGCCCATTAAATCAACAATATTAAGCTGCAGCTGATTTAGTCCTGAAAGGAAGATGGAGCCACAAACAACCATTAAAAATATATAAGTGTTAAGAATTTAAATAAAAGGTTTAAAGGTTTAAGATGGTTCCTGCAACTCAGTCAAATGAAAATCATCTGGGTCTTTCACTGTAGGCATATGAAGGTCTTACATTCAAAATAAACTATTAGGTAGTTTATCTATTTGCTAACATCATAACAGATTATACAGGAAATCATATAACCTCACTTCTAAAATCATCATCTGTCTACCATTCAACATTTTATAGCTTATGGACACTTCACTGATACAATAATGTCATTTTGAGCCACCAAAAGACCTATCAACCTGTAACAGTCATTATAAAGGGAGCCAATAGGTATCCCTACATTTAAGTTGCCTAGCACTTTCTACTATAAAAGATCCTTCCCATCTTTTTTGAGACACACTAAAATCTTCATCGTTTGTAGCAGGATTTTGAAATCCACCAAAGGGAAAGCCCTTAGGCTGGAGAAATATTTTTTCTTTGTCTCATGAAATTACACTCAGGTTCTCCCGATACGAACCATTTTCTTTTTCTTGCTTCCATTGCTTATAGATCTTAATTACATGATCACATGCAGTTTTCCATAGGACTCCTGCCTCATTCAGTGTACAGAAAAGGACACACATGGAAGAGTTAAGGTTCCACTAGCATTTCCTAACTTTCGAGTGCTTGACTTTGCAACGTAAATAATGTTTTTTAACAGTTTCAGTATGCAATATACTATGTATTAAAGCATAATCAAATAACATTTAATTCTCCTTTCAAGGACAATGGCTTCACTACCTACTTAGACCATTAGCTTCATCCAGATGAATTTTCCTATTGAATTTTCACATTTTGGTATAGTTAAATAAATGGTAGACCTACATACTGCATTGTCTCTGTTTTAAGAAAACCAGGAGGTTGACTTGCATTATCTAAAAGCCATGAACATCTCTATTTCCACATGCAAACTATATAACACTCTAAAACCTGGTGTACGCAAACATATTTTTCGCATTGCAAGTAAGCTATTAGTAATAAAAACAGCATCAGCTTTTATGTTATCAAAAAAAAGTCTATCAATTAAAATTTGTACCTTTTTGGGGATACATGGTGGTTCTTTTTTCACAGTCCTCAATAAAAACTCTGGCATATTGTTTTCAATATCTTCACGTGTTCCCTTTTTGCATAGTACTGCAGCCAGAAATGAAATGACCTAGAGAAAGAATGCAATTTACAGTGAATATGCAGAAAATGCAACAAAATATGAATATGTCCTTCAGACAGCAGACATTCAGGGCACGATCCTGGAAGTGCTAAGCATCCTCAGCTTTTGCAGACTTCATCCTTGAGATATGAGCTCAACTCTCCTACAGGGCTAGAATGTTTGCTAATGCATGAAGAAAAAAACAGAGCCCTGAAAAATACCGATGATGTAGTGCAGAAGGATAGGGAGAAATGATGGAAAGGGCATGCCTGGAAGGGAGAAAATAGGGTCCTTGAAGGGAAAACAGAAACAGCACAGATGTGGTTAGTCCACCTGAAACTTTAGCCCAAAGTTTCCTCTGGGGAAGGGTTTTAAAGTGATGGTTGCCCAATCCTATTAATATGTATTTCTTATATATTTCACAGATAAGGCCAGAAGAGACCACAATTACTTCTAGTCTGACCTCCTGTATACACAGGCCAAAGGACTTTCCTGAATTAAACTAGAGCATGTCTTTCAGAAAAATATTCAATCTTGATTAAAAAATTGACAGTGACAAAGAATCCATCACAACTTGATAAATTGTTCCAGTGGTTAATTACTATCAATGTTAAAAATGTGCACCTTATTTCCAGCCTATCTTTATCTAGCTTCAACTTACAGCCACTAGATCTTGTTATGTCTTTCTTTGCTAGATTGATGAGCCTAATATCAAATTTTTGGGCCCCATGTACGTACTTATAGATCAAGTCACCTCTTAACCTTCTCTTTGTTAAACTGGATAGACGGAAGCAAGGAGCTCAATCACTACAAAAGGCATATTTTCAAATCTTTTAATCTAGTAGTTTTCAATTTTTTCATTTGCGGATTCCCTAAAAATGGAATGGAAGTGTGGACCCCTTTGGAAATCTTAGACATAGTCTGCGGTCCCCCAGGGGGCCATGGACCACAGGTTGAAAAACACTGTTTATGCTAACAACCACCTTTCGCGGACCTCTTAGACATAGACCACTGACCCCCAGAGGGCCACAGACCACAGATTAAGGACCACTTTGAGCCCTCTCCAATTTAGTATCATCATCCTTCTTGAATTTTGATCATCTGAAATGGACATAGTATTCCAGCAGCAGTTGCACTAGCGCCAAATACAGCGCTAATATAACCTCCCTACTCCTACTTGATATTTCCTTGTTCATGCATCCAAGTATCATATTAGCCCTTTGGGCCAGCATTGCACTGGCAGCTCACATTCAACTGATTATCCAAAATAGACCTAAAGACTTGTTCAGTCACTGCTTCCCAGGATACAGTCCTTGTTCCTCCAATTCTCTGAGGCTAGCACCAGGATTAGCTTTCTCCATTGGATTCAGGGGCAGAACTACAGCAAGGTTACCTTGTTAAGCCCCAATTGCAACGCATTCGCTGCTGACTTCAGCTTATCTGTCAGCTTGGAATGTGGGTGTCGTGGGGTAATATGGGTACATATATACTGCAACATTCTATAGTAGGTTAGAGGCCCACAGTCTGAGCTATTTTGGGCTACACTTCAGCTGTCATTCGGAAGAAACAGAAGGCAAAAAGCACAGCTATTGGCAGACACAATTTGGCCACAACAGTCACATTTTTAAAAATCACCCAGGTATGGTGTCCCAGGAACTGTGCAGCAGCAAGAAGCAGCTGTTCTGCCACTGCAGTGCTCATATTTTAGAAGTTCGGCAGTTCTTCTATCGCTCACAGCAGCAGCCAGCTCCCGTCCCTTTCCTCTGCAGCTGCCTCACAGCTGTTCATAGCAGGACAGAGCTAAAGCTGTCAGCACCACAGAGAAGGAAGTAGCCAACAGGGAATGGTGGAGGGAGAGACAGCAAGGAATGCTGAGCGGCCAGGGAAAAAACCTGCAAGGGATAGAGGTGGGTGGGGCAGAAGAGGGGGAAGCCACCATGTGGGGAAGGAGAGTGGAAAGCTTCCATAGGGGCCAGAGGAGGCGGCAAAATTTTAGGCACAATTCTTCATATAAACTGATGGGGCAAGGTGGTTCTGGAAGTTTGTACGCGTATCAGTGAATTTTAATAATAGGTGGCAATGGTGGTGGAAATTTTAATTTTTTTTAAAACTCTTTCAAGCAAACTGAAATTCCCCAGAAAATAGTAACAACCTCTAGTGGCTTCCAGACTCTTCATTTATTTAAAGAATTATCCCCATCAAGCTTGCCATAGTTACCAAAATGTGAAAAGGCCTGAAAAAAGCACAATCTGCCAGAGAAATCTGCTGCTCCTTCAACTGAAGCAGGAAGCAAACTGTAGAATAGGCAGCATAAGGAGGGGGAACTGAAGCCAAAAACATTTCACTTTTCTCTGAGGCACCTCATAACAGATAGATAGGGGAGACAACCTCCAGAAACAATATCGTTTGAACTTTGTAAAATAAACATACGTAAATTATTTTGTAAATCCATCCTGCTACAACAGACACAGCCATTTCTCAGAATGTTCTCTAATAACTATTTTACAGCACAACTACTTAGGTGGTCACAAGCTTAAGAAAATAATTAGGAAAAAATAAAGACTTCAAACTTTATTCAGTCTTCAGGCCTTTAACTTTGTTTTTAGCCTCTTTTCAAGGTGTTCTGGAAAAGGAATAGGGATTTTGCTACTACTCGCCATTATCCACCAGTACCACCCCGGCTTCCATAAAGTAAAATTATTTCTTCATACCTGGGGATGCCACTAAGATAAGTTAAAACTAGGGATGTTGATTAATCACAGTTAAACCACACAATTAACTAAAAAAAAAATATTAAATCACTATTAATTGCAGTTTTAATCACATTGCTAAACAATAGAATACCAATTGCAATTTATTAAATATTTTCAATGTTTTTCTACATTTTCAAATATATGGATTTCAATTACAACACAGAATACAAAGTGTACAGTGCTTACATTATATTATTTTTGTTTACAAATATTTGCACTGTAAAATGATGAAATAGTATTTTTCAATTCACTTCATACAAGTACTGTAGTACAATCTCTATCGTGAAAGTGCAATTTACAAATGTATATTTTTGTTACATAACTGCACTTAAAAACAAAACAATGTAACTTTAGAGCCTACAAGTCCACTCAGTCCTACTTGTTCAGCCAATCGCTAAGACAAACAAGTTTGTTTACATTTATAGGAGATAATGCTGCAAGCTTCTTATTTACAGTGTCACCTGAAAGTGAGAATATGCGTTCACATGGCACTTTTGTAGCCAGCACTGCAAGGTATTTAAGTGCCAGATATGCTAAATATTCATATGCCCCTTCATGCTTCGGCCACCATTCCAGAGGACATGCTTCCATGCTGATGATGTTCGTTAAAAAATAATGCGCTAATTAAATTTGTGACTGAACTCCTTGGGGGAAAACTATGTCTGCTGCTCTGTTTTACCCATATTCTGCCATATATTTCATGTTCTAGCAGTATCGCATGATGACCCAGCGCATGTCCGTTTTAAGAACTCTTTCACTGCAGATTTGACAAAACGCAAAGAAGGTACTGATGTGAGATTTCTAAAGATAGCTACACACTCAATCCAACGTTTAAGAATCTGAAGTGCCTTCCAAAATTTGAGAGGGACAAGGTGTGAAGTATGCTTTCAGAAGTCTTAAAAGAGCAACACACTGATCCAGAAGCTACAGAACCTGAATCAGCAAAAAAAGAAAATTAACATTCTGCTGGCAGCATCTAACTCAGATGATGAAAATGAACGTGCATCAGGCCACACTGGTTTGGATTGTTATCAAGCAGAACCGGTCATCAGCATGGACACACGTCCTCTGGAATGGTGGTTGAAGTATAAAGGGACACATGAATGTTTAGCGCATCTGGCACGTAAATATCTTGCAACGCCAGCTACAACAGTGCCATGTGAACACCTGTTCTCACTTTCAGGTGACACTGTAAACAAGAAGCAGGCAGCATTATCACCTGCAAATGTAAACAAACTTGTTTGTCTGAGTGATTGGTTGAACAAGTAGGAGGACTGAGTAGACTTCTAGGCTCAAGTTTTACATTGTTTTATTTTTAAGTGCAGTTTTTTTTGTACATAACTGTACATCTGTAAGTTCAACTTTCATGATAAAGAGATTGCACTAAGTACTTATATGAGGTGAATTGAAAAATACTATTTCTTTTTTTTTATAGTGCAAATATTTGTAGTATAAAATAAATATAAAAATGAGCACAGTACACTTGTATTCTGTGTTGTAACTGAAATCAATATATTTGAAAATGTAGAAAACATTCAAAAATATTTAAATAATGGTATTCTATTATTGTTTAACAGCACGATAAATCACGATTGATTTTTTTTAATCCCTTGACAGCCCTAGTTAAAACAATCTTATTTTAACATTAAATGGACAAATGTAAGGAAATTTAAAATTAAGCCTGCACTTTGCCCATAACCCACCCCACTGTGACTATGGTGTAACAGAAGGTAATTCTGCATGCCATATGGATTAAGTAAGTGGCTGCCTGAAATATGAATTTCTTTAATTTACATCGGACACACCAGCCTCCATGTAGGATAATATGTTTGGGGAGGGAGAAGGAGGAGCAGTTTAAACAGTAGTTCAGAAATTCAGGACTTCATCAGGTTTAAACATTACACTCCTAAAACCAAATCCTGCAAATTGCTGCACACGGGCAGACCTCTATACCCACAGCGTCCTATTGACTTCAACAGGGGTCTGCCCAGAGCCCCATTGATTTCTGTGAAGATCTACATAAGAGCAGAGATTCACCTATTCAGAATAGTTTGCAGGGCTGGAGCTATAATATACTAATTTAACCTCATATAGTGCCTCCTTCATGTTCTTGTGATATTAGAAACCAACAGTATTTTCCTAGGGTTAATAAAATACTCCATATCCCAACTCTGACTTTGAAAATAAAACTGAGCCTAACTGATTTAAACAAAATTTAGCTGAGAAATGAACTGTCATCTTGAGAATTTGTATGCAACGTTACACTGAAAGTGAGATTTTAGGCTGAATTACACACTTTCTGAAAAGCGAAGTTTAGAAAATGTCAGGAGTTTCTAAGCTATAGCAGCACTGAGAGGGGTTGCTAAAATAAACTGTATTGAACAGAAGTTTAAGAAATCATTTACAGAAACCAAGTTATCCATTACGGAACAAAGTTTAAATTAAGCCTCAAAGAAATCCCAAAAGAACAAAATCTGCAATCTAATCTCTGAATCAATCATAGGATAGAATGGTATTTCATCCCCGAAATGACAGACCAAATTATCATTCTGGGAAAGGCATATTTCCCCATCCTTACAAGAAAACATGTACAGGTTCTTTCCTTACACACTGTCAATTAGCAATATACACTATATACCAGGGTCTGGGAAACGGTGCAATAACATTTCCAATTGACCAATGTGAAAGGGCAAGGGGAAATCAGACTTGGATATAAAATTTGCACTAGTGTTTTTGAACATTTCCTCATTATAATAAAAAAAAAATCTTCAGAAGTGGGAAAAAAAACCTCACTCACTGTGTGCTTTAGTATATCCTAAAGGCATCCCAGCCATCTTCCAGAATCACACTGTAATTTGAGCCAAGGATGGGAAGTTCAGCATGTAAACAAGCAGGAGGAGGAGGAGGAGATTTTTACAGCACTGTAAATTAGGTTTTCTGATATGTGCTAAGTGGTTAATTAAAGTGACTGAATATATATAATACTTGTTTCAACACAGTAATAATGTTTTCTACACAAATAAGTGAGACTCCTGCCTCTTTTGTACTTTCATATGCACCTCACTGCCCCTCCTGCAACTCAAAGTGCAGGGTATAAAGACTGACTTTTTTGGAGGGGGTTGGGGGGGAGGGGAAAATATATAAGGTACTCTTTTAATGATGCATTCTTCTTCAAAGTTCGTGTAGCAATTAGAAGGTTTATCACATTGCAATTCCAAACAACTACATAAAATCAGTGTTGCAACAAGCTGAGCTTGCTTATCTCCCATCTATCCCTTCATAATAATTAATAATTCCATACAGTTATATGGCACAGCAAGCACGCCATTCACTATCACCCAGCATCATCTATGTGCGCCATCCTTGCGGGCAAATTGCTTGATATTCAAACTTCTAAGAATCCTGCTCTCTAAAATAGTCTATGCCTTGTATATCTGAAGGGATAGTCTCGCAATTTACATGTGGAGGTAAAATTTTAAATTCGGCTTGATGAAAGTACTTTTCATTATAATTATCAATGACATTGCACTTTTAGAATTAGATTTTCATAGTTTAGATGGTATTATAGAGCATTAGCTAAACAGGTTGATCAAGATTAAGAAAAAAGTTTAAGAACTTTTTAGTTTATATTTTAAAAGTAAACACAAATACAGTGAACATGTGTTATTACTTGTATTCCTTCTCCTCTGAGAGGGATTTTTAGAGTGAGCAGAATGTCAAAGAATGTTACCAACATTGACACAAGTCTACTGAAATATGATACATTGCAGAAACTCAAAATGGTTATTTAAATATTAGTGGTATTGAAATTGACTGCCAAATATCTTTGGGTACATGTTTTTTATTAGATTGCATGAGATACTTGCAGTTTAGAATACAAAAATACTTCTACATCTACTGTATTTCAGTGCATCTGATTAGTTTCCTTTGCTCTCAACTGCACGCTAACAAGAAACCTAAGCATGATCAGGTGCAGCATTATGCAAACAGAAGCAGTTCAGTTTTATTCAAACTGAGAATGTTACAGCACCACGAGGAAGACACACATTGTGTGGTACACCTATAAATACTCCCCCAAGAGACACACTTTGCCAAATGTACGCTTAGTTTATTCTCTCTTTTTAAAGAGAAAAGGTTCATTATGTTACTCACTTCAGCATTGTCTCACACTGTAAGGAAAATTCTCAGTTAATATTTCCAGAAGTTGGGGTGGGGAGAATTTTACACAGGAGTAGATGGATCAGTGGGGCTCCAGCAGGAATTAGACAAGGGGGGGAAGTCAGAGGGGGGTGGGTGGAGAGAAGAGGGCATCATATATTAGATACTTTAGGATTCAACCCACTAACTAAATAAAAGAAGTGGAGGGGTAAGAACCTCCTTCCAGATTAAAAATGTCTTGATTTTGACTGAATCATTCAACCCTGACAATTCAAAACAGATCAGAAAAAATGCTACTATACTGTGTATCTTTTGCATTAACATTAGCTGTCATCTTTACTTATAAGAATAGTAGCCTAAATCACTTACATTTCTGACTGGGAGACAACAATGGAATGCAACATTTTGGATCTTACAAAATTAATCTGGCTAGGGTCTCCAAAGTTTGGAGTATACTTGAAGTACTTTTCAAGAGCAGCACAAAACTGTTACTGTCTAGACAATGAATGAAAAACAACTTTAGCGACTCTGTGCATGTTAAAAGCATAAAGCCCCATTTATAACCATTCTTATGATGCACAGAGAGTAACTCTCAAGATTCCTAAAATATAAAGACAAACATTGGGACTCTAGCTAGATATACAATTATAACTTCTTAAATAGGTGTCTTTTAAAAATCATTAACCCTTATATGTAATCTATTTCATAAAGCATAGTCATAGCTGAACCAATAGTTTAAGATGACAAAATACCTGTATTGTTTTTCCAAGTCCCATGTCATCTCCAAGAATACATCCTCTTTTACGAGCATAGTGTCCATAGAGAAACTGAACCCCATCCCTTTGATAATCACGCAAATACCTATTAATTGTATAAGGGATACAGTCCCCATCTACAGATAACTCAAAAGCAACTGCAGGAGATGGAAGCCTTCGGTCAGGGAAATAAGGCTTTTCCAAATCTTCATCATCAAATATTAAGCTATTCCGGGGATCTTTACCAGCTCTGGCTTTACAGAGTTTTGTTATTAATATGTTCTTTTCTTCAGATCCCCAAAATGATACAATTGCAAATGATTTCCCATTCTTGTCTGTTTCAACTGACTTTATTGTGGCTTCACAAAGTTTCCCACTTTCAGGAGATGGGGCAAAACACTTCTCTCCAGCATGCCACCTGTCTAAAAACAAAAACACACACAAAAAGATGATGTTGCAAACTATGTGAAAAAAATGTTACACTTGTTATGCTTTGTTAATATTGTTCAAAGTATTGTATTAACACTGTTCTGAGAAAAATATAAGTAAGGCCCTTCATTTTTGGTTTTTATTTATATAAGTTTCCTGGGAATTTATCTGGTTTTCTCTTAACATTTTACAAATGGGAGAAAATCTGGAAAAACCAAAAACAAAGGGCAGCTGGGGAGGGATGGCCAGAACTCATAGGGATGGAACTCACCATGTAGCACTTGAAGAAACCTTCCATCCCTACAGTGGTCAGGAGGTCTTGGCTGCCAGGACCTTGCTCTCTACCCTCTCTTTCTGTGCCCCTGACACAGAGGCAGCCAACAGGGGTGCTGAAGATGTGATCAGCAGAGGGGCAAAAGGCTGCCATCCGTGAATACTGGCCTCCCTGCCAAACAGAGTGTCCTCCTGATCCCACCAGCCCTTCAGCACAGCCCCCTCTGCTTCCCCTGCACAGACTCTGTTTGGCAGAGGAAGTGGATGGGGCTCTGTGCCCTGGGGCAAGCTGCTACAGCTGCATGGTGGGGGAGCAAGAAGGGCAGGAAGCCTGGCCCGAACAGCCAAGACTTCCAGCACAGAATCCCCTCTGCTTCCGATAGTGGACACTGTCCCCTCCTAATCCAAGCCCATCAATGTGGCCCCATCCACTCTCACACTGAAGGAGAGGGCTCTGTCTGGCAGGGGCCACTACTCACAGGGTGCAGCGTCACTCCCTGCGGGCCTGTCACTGCAGTGGTCAGGCAGTCTCAGTTGCTTGGAGCCAACTCCCTGCCCATCTCACTCCCCCACAGCACAGAGGAAGCAGAATGGTGCTATGCTGAAGAACCAGATCAGTTGAACAGAAAGCTGCACCACATGAGTACTGACACCCTTGCCAAAGAAAGCACCCTCCTGCCCCCGCCAGCTATTCGGAGCAGCCCCAGCCATGTGCTCTGTGAAAAATTCCCAAGTCCCAAAAAAGCCAAAATTCAGGTGAGACCCCCCCACACACACCCCTGTAAAATCCTATGTACTGGCTTTATTTAAAAACCTGGGAATTTTTCAGGGAAAAAAAAAAAATCGGTAAATACCAATAATGAAGGGCCTTACACATAACATGAGGTAGGTGGTTAGGATGAAAGTCACACTAGAATTACCGTATATACTTGTTCATTAGCCCGTTCGTTTATAAGACAACCTCCCCACCCCCAAGATGGATAAGTAAAAATAGCAAAAACTGTATGACCCTTTCATAAACTGATCCTATATTTCAGAGGTTGGAAAACTTTGGCTCCCAGCCCATCAGAGTAAGCGCTAGCGGGTTGAGATGTTTTGTTTGCCTGGAGCATTCACAGGGACGAAGTCTGTCAGCTCTCGTTGGCTGGGAACGGCGAACCGTGGCCACAGGGAGCTGAGGGGCTCCGTGCCTGCAGATGCACCAGGTAAACAAAATGACAATGTATTAGATATTCAATTCAGTGATTCCACAGAGTTTAAAATCATCAAATTTTGGTGCAGACCAATTTATACATCGATCTCCACTCTTTGATACGTCACTTTTTTACCAAAAATATTCGGCTTATGAACGCGCACAAACAGTATGTTTTTACTGGCTATTTAGCACTGAACAATTAAACATATATGAAAAAATATAAAGACTAAAGCCTTAATCCTACAACTTGTTCCATTACGACTTCAGTGGAACTCCATGCAGGTACAGGGGACCACTGATATGTAACAACCAACAGGTCTAGGATCAAACAGGATGGCATGGTTAGAAAGACATTCTGTTAAATATAATTTAGTCTGATCTACTGATAACATGAATCTATCTACTCTTTACATTTACCACTGTAGATATAATTAATGATTTATTTCATAAATGAAAGTGCATAAATCATCTTACCTCTCAACATGAACTGTAACTGTAACCATGTCAGTCCCAGGATTTGAGACACAAGGTGGGTGAGAGACTATCTTTTATTGGACCAACTTCTGTTGGTGAGAGAGAAATCTCATCTCTCTCGCAAACAGAAGTTGGTCCAATAAGTGGTATTACCTTACCCATCTTGTATCTCAACATGAAGTCAAAAGGAAAAGAAGCTCTTGTTTAGGACCAACACAAATAAATTCAGTGCATGAATTTAAAAATGTACAGCAGTGTGGTGTTGCCAACACCTTTCTTTTCTTAAAGAAGTTCTCAATGAATTTACACAAGGCCCATTTACACAACTGCATGTGTCCCACTTTCTATATTCAACATACAACCTCAATGTCAACAGAGCTGTTCAATTTAACTAATTTTCAGCTATTAGCCCCGCACTAGTGCAGCAGGGTTAATCCTTCTCTCTGGGCTGAGGAGGTCACACTCCCTTGGCTCTGCTGGGCATGCTCTAGCTGGAGACATGATATAAAAGGCAGCAGAGCAGCTCAGTCTGGGCTGACTGCCAGCGAGGAAGGAAGTGTACTGCTGATTTCTGGGGGAGAACTGCCTGCACTTCAGGATGTGGAGGCCAGCCAGACGGAGATGGACCCCAAAACCCAGGCAGAAACCCGGAGAAATCAAACTGCAGAGAATTGCGTAGGAAGAAACCCAGGAAAACTTTGTGGGAAAGGGTTGTAGAACTGTAGACAGGCTCGGTATATTTCAGTAGGATCTCTGCCAAGCTGGTGGTGGGCAACCCTGCCACCGACAGGGCCCTGTGCTGGGACCCAATGTAGAGTGTGGGCTCGGGGCCCTGGGGTGGTGGCCCAGCTCGGCAGCACTATTGATGCTGGTGCCAGCTGGGCCACATTGCTTCTAAGGCCACAGGGCCATGCAGCCCCAAGACCGGGGGCAGCCTTACAGACTCAATCGTGGGGCTGTAACATATCGGTCCCCCTGCACCCACAGGATGACTGGGTATATCAGCCCCATGACACTCATTTTTCGATTTCATGTACAGAGGTAACTTTTAAAATGTTTATACTGTTAATTGAGAGTGGAAAGAACAGAAGGAAACAGTATAGCAGGGTTTGAAGAATCCACTTCCAATTTGGTAAGAAGTCCTAAAACCATCAATTTCCATAGAATTAAAAAAAAATTTAAAAGAAATATTTAGCAATCATGACTGTAAAGAAAGCTTTACAAATCTGAATTTTTGGACAGTCAGTTTCATTGCCTAATAAGAACGGCTGCAGACCAATGTTCAATATTCAGATCAGACCAATGGGCCATCTAGCCCAGTATTCGGTCTTCCGACAGTGGCCAATGCTTCCGAGGGAATGAACAGAACAGGACAATTCTGAGTGATCTATCCCGTCGTCCACTCCCAGTTTCTGACAGTTGGAGGTTTAGGGACACCTGGAACACAGCTTGCCTCTCTGACCATCTTGGCTAATAGCCATTGACGGATCTAATATTTTTTTGAATCCAGTTATACTTTTGGCCTTCACAATATCACCTGGCAATGAGTTCCATAGATTGACTGTGTGATGTGTGAAGTATTTCCTCAGGTTTGTTTTAAACCTGCTGCCTAATAATTTAAAACAAACAGTTGATCCCTATTTCTTGTGCTATGCAAAGAGATAAATAACACTTCCCTATTAACTTTCTCCATACTATTCACAACTTTATAGATCTCTTTCATATCCCCCTTTAGCTGTCTCTTTTCTAAGATCAATAGTCCCTGTCTTTTTAGTCTCTCCTTATATGGAAGCTGTTCCATACCCCTAATCATTTTTGTTGCCCTCCTCTGTAACTTCTTCCATTCTAATTATGGTTGTCAAACAATTAAAAAAATTGTGATTAATCACAAGATTAAAAAAAAATCACAATTAATCAGTTTTAATTGCACTGTTAAACAATATAATACCATTTAAATATTTCTACATTTTCAAATATATTGATTTCAATTACAATAGAATACACAGTGTACAGTGCTCACTCATTTTTTATTAGTGCAAATATTTGCACTGTAAAAATGATAAAAAGAATACTTTTCAATTCACCTCATACAAGTACTGTAGTGCAATCTCTTTATTGTGAAAGTGGAACCTCCAAATTTAGATTTGTTACATAATTTCACTCAAAAACAAAACAATGTAAAACTTTAGAGCCTACAAGTCCACTCAGTCCTACTTCTTGTTCAGCCAATCACAAGAGAGTGTTATAAGCAAGACACGGGAAGTAATTCTTCCACTCTATTCTGCACTGATAAGGCCTCAATTAGAGTAATGTGCCAAGTTCTGGGTGCCACATTTCAGGAATGTTGTGGACAAACTGGAGAAAGTCCAGAGAACAACAACAAAAATTATTGAAGATCTAGAAAACATGACCTATTAGGAAAGATTGGGAAAATATGGGTTTGTTTAGTCTGGAGAAGAGACGACTGAGGAGGGAACATAACAGTTTAAGTACATAAGATTGTTACAAGGAGGAAGGAGAAAAATTGTTCTTATTAACCTCTGCGGATAGGACAAGAAGCAATGGGCTTAAATTGCAGCAAGGGACGTTTAGGTTGGACATCAGGAAAAGCTTCCTGTCAGGGTAGTTAAGCACTGAAACAAATTTGCTAGGGAGGTTGTGGAATCTCCATCATTGGAGGTTATTAAGAACGTGTCAGACAAACACTTGTCAGGAATGGTCTATTAGGTAGTCCTGCGTTGAGTGCAGGGGACTAGACTTGACCTCTCGAGGTCCCTTCCAGTTCTACATTTCTATGATTCTATGATGATTCCAAGATCTCTTTCTTGAGTGGTAACAGCTAATTTAGACCCCATCATTCTGTATGTACAGTTGGGATTATTTTTTCCAATGTGCATAACTTTGCACTTATCAACACTGAATTTCTTGGTTCAAAGCAAAAACATGTTTTGTTGTAAAAAATTTTTTCCCTAAATGGCTGTGATGCCAAAGAAAATCCATTATGTACAAGATGTGTTGAAACGTGGTACAAATTTTGATCATCATCCAAACAAAAAGGCTCTTCTCCCATCTCCAACTCCTTGCTGCTGCTCTGAATCCAAAATGCATGTAAGCTTATATGTGCCTAACGTGATGGGTTTCCACATGTCACAAGTCCCTACACATAATAGTGCCCAGCAGCCATACATGACTTTTTTTAAAGCACGAATCTGCACAGTATTACGAAACTGCAGCAGAAGCCATGGGAAACACTATCATGGTCAAGAGCATAAGCAAATTACTGAGTCCTGCACAACATTGTGCCTCTGGTGCTCACCGTTCTCCAAAACAGTAGCAGTGAAATTAAGACTGATTAGTTTCATTGGTACTATGCAGATGTAGACAACAACGTTAAATGTCACTCTACTACTTCTATGAGCAGCAACAGAGACAGGCACCTGAACTATTTATGGGGAAGGAGAACCCAAAAAGTAGAGAGACTAGCAGTGAGGTACAGCAATGAGGAGTAGGAAGGCATCTTCCTGGGCACCTGTCCTCTTCCTGATTCCAATGCAAAGGTTCCAGAGAAATGAAAACACCCATCCACTTGCTTCTGCGCTCTCTTAAATGGCTCCATGAAGGGGTCCTGAGGGAGGGGAGAAACTTGTCCACTGGTCCCCTCTGAGGGCTCAACGCAAGAATCCATGGGAGAGGTAATACTCTCCTACTCACACTCCCTTGCTCTCTTCCCTGGCTCCTATGTGATCTATATATTTTCAGGACAATTCTTTTAAACGTATTAATTAGAAATAGATGACAAGTTTATTTAATTAAATGAAAAATATTAACATAGAAGAATACATCTAATCTCTGAAAGATTAGAATCTTTGTCTCATCACTACTGTTGCATACATGTGCTTGGAATATCTAAGGAAGAGCACGCAGGTAAACTCCCCTACAAAAAATATATCCATCTTCATGCTAGTGTGCAAAATTAGAAGCGAATCTAACCAATAAAGAAGTGAAACTCACTATATACAACATGCTGTTAAAAAGCCACAAAAACTAAAGAAAGGAGGGTGTGAAATCCTGTAATCTTTCAGTTACAGTAATCTTAGTTGTACCATGTAACAAAAATAAATCTAAAAATTTGCAGTTAATGTGATTTGCTTTTAAGCCAGCAAATCAACTTTTTCCAATTACAGGAAAAGAATGAAAAGCCAGAAGATTGTCAGTAGTTAAGAGTGAATGAAGAAATTCTGCCCACAGAATAGAATTACTTTTTATTAATAGTAATATTAATTATATATACTGTGGTAGCACTCCAATTCCTAGTCTGGATCAACACTCTGCTGTGAAAAGCCATGTTCTGGAAGATATAGTCCTTCCCACAACGAACTTCAAATCTAACATGAAACAAGCGAACATAATCATTATGAAGAAAGGAGATAGGAAGCCAAGAGTAACGGCAATGAGACCATCATCCTGACAAAATCCAAGGTGGCAGTGTTGTAAAAAATGCAATAATCATTGCAGATTCACTCAAATCTGGTCCGCACACAGTTTATGTACCAGTACAACTATTTCTATCAGGAGGAGTGTGATTTTTTTTTTTTTAAAGCCACAAAAAAAAGTTATACTGGTACTTTCTCCAGTGGGCACAGTTATATCAATATCAAAGTGCTTATATCCCTTTCCCGTATGAGAATAAGCTATACCATTATAAGCACTTATACCTATTTAACAGCATCCATACTTGGGGAGTTGTACTACTTTACTATATGAGTAGAGCATTTATGCAACCCCTTACAGTACCTATCACTTAACACAGTATTACATTTTACATCTTCAAAGCATTGTACAGATATTTATTAATCCAAACTACCCTTGAAAGGCAAATAAGTAATAACTTACCTCTGATATCGTTGCACATTTCAATTTATAACCACATATGCACTTGCAACATCCATGAATTAATACATCCAGATAACCACGACAACAAGAGAAGTCAGTGAGCCCATTCCTTATGCTAACAGAGATGGAAGGAAAAGGAGCCAATCACTCAACTTTGAAGGTTAACAGCATTCAAGATGGGACTCAGAGAGCCTGTTGTGATGTTCTTACTCCCTACACATTCAATGGCCTATGCTTTGGATCCTAATAAGCTGCCCCTGGTGAGCAAAATGGATGAGCTGAAATGGATTTATGACATCCACTGACCAGGCAAGCATTTTTACCCTGCTAGAACATACTGAGTAACTGGCTAGATTTTTAGAGAGCTTAACATTGGTAAGAAGATTTAACTTATTAATGATCAACAATGTTCATGCCAATCATCTCTTATCACCTTTTCCTACATGATACCAAATACCAGGGCAAATAATTTACCAAAAAACCTCTACTCTTGTACTTCACAGATTTTTTTCTTACACAATATAACGTTTCAATCATCTTTTAATATATACTTAAGCGCCAACTTTTTAATAAATACCAGAGGAAATAAACTCATGTTATCCAGACTACACACACCTCTTCTGGATAGACTATCAGACAAATAGGCGACTCAAACTATGAATTAAACATATACAAACTTTCCAATTCACCTCTAATTGTTCTTACAAACCATATACCAGGTTTTAACTAGACTAGAGAGAACAAACAGGGCAAATAGAGACACTGAAGAAAACCAAATAAATAAAAAGCTGGACAAGTAATCTCTTCATATTAACCAATACTCACCTTGTCTTTGCCTTCCATTAAAATTTAACTGAGGTAGTGTGATCAGTTTCAAAATAAAAAACCGTTGATAGTATTAAAATCTGGTGAAAATAAAACAACTTGTGTCACAATTGTATTTAAAATTTGAAGGGAAATCAATATAATAGACCTGGGAATATCTCCCTTAACCTATACGCACATTGGGGGGTCAAGTCTTCCACTCCTTGTGCACATACAACTCCAGTTACACAAATAATGCAGGACTGGGATCTTTCATTACATTATATAGAAAAATCTATTCTATTAAATTATTTCAGTATTTCCCCTAGTTAAGAACCCTAGTTAAGATCCCATGCTTCTTCCCACTCCTCCCCATGACCCTTTATCACGAAATCAGACGTGTTTAGGAAGTAACAAAATGTTCATTGACAGCATAACACCTCCTCAGTCCTCACCCCAATCCTCTAAAGTACATCGCGCTTTCATTTACAGCTAAGTAGAGACGTTCTGCTTAAGCCCCAAAGCTCTCTAACTTTCTTGGAAAAGAGGGTGCGGAAAAGATCACATATTCGCTGCCATGAATGTGTTTCAGAGACTATTAAAACCCCCCTGGCACTGGAGATTGGTTGGAATATGTTGATAAGGAGGGAATAGTTCAAGGGCAGCGTTTGCAAACCCCCCTGTGCGGGGTGTGGCTGGCGCTGGTCAGTTGCAATCCCCCCATTCCCTTGTCCCCGCAGCGGGATTCCCGAGGGTGGCGGACGGGCGGGGGCTGCACGAGAACAGGCCGGGGAGGGAGACTACTCTGGGGGGAGCTGGACTCCAGGCAGCTCCCCTCTCCCAGCTCGGGGGGACAGACACCCGCCTCGCGCCTCCCTGCTCCTTGCCTGGGCTGCACCCGCCTCGCACCGACCCCAGCTGCGCAGCCTCCCCACCGGGTGCTGCGGCTGCTCCACTCCAGCCTGTGCCTCCAGCCAAATATCGCGAGATGTGGAAGAGGCGCTACGGGATTTTCTCTTAAAGGCGCCGCAACGCCGGTAGAAGAGCTGTTGGGGTCAGGAGCAACTAACGTGATGTCTTCAACTCGCGCTATGCGCCCGGCTCTCTCTGGAAGGGCTGTGGAGCGTTGTTGTGCCGACGCAGGGCAGGGATGCAGCCGGCCCAGTGAAGCCCCTCCATCCTGGGGCTGTTACTGACTTGCAGGGCCTAACCCTAAAGCACGTTGCTCCTGCCCTGAGCGGGGTCCCTGAGCAGCTAGGTGGACTGTGTCGGGGAGTAGCCACGTGCACTGTTCCAGACACTACTTTGCGGGAGGGGTCCTGTTTAATTTTTAGGGTAGAGGCTAAAAGGATAGTGCTATAAGAATGTATTAACTCTGGTATTCCCATTTGCTCACAGCACTCACAGTTAAAGTAACACTGAAAGTACAGAATAAAAATACATTGATAGCGGGAGATTTCACAGCCACACTGGTAGTGTGTTATAGTAGCACTGCACATATGACAGTACTACTACATGATTTAAGACACGCAGTGAAGACAGAATCTGGAATACAGGAGCAATGTACCCAGGCAGAGTAGGACTACTCAAATTGGAATTTAGCTAGGCTCCGGCATTAACAACCTTCATATAACTATTGCTACCAGGATAGCAAGCCTCCTCAAAAAATTTTAAACTAGGGCTGTCAGTCGCAGTTAATACATGCGATTAATGCAAAACAAACTACATTTTAAAAGTCACCATTAAATAAGTTTTAATCACACTTATAATGTTTTTCTGCATTTTCAAATATCTTGATTTCAATTACAGCACAGAATACAAAGTACCGTACTGATATTTTTGATTGCAAATATTTGCACTGTAAAGATAAACAAAAATATAATATTTTTAAATCCACCTCATACAAGTCCACTCAGGCCTACTTCTTGTTCAGCCAATCTCTAAGACAAACAAGTTTTACATTTACAGGAGATAATGATGCCCATTTCCTCTTTACAATGTCACATGAACAGGAGTTCCCATGACACTTTTGTAGCTGGCATTGTAAGGTATTTAGGTGCCAGATGTACTAAACATTTGTATGCTCCTTCATGCTTTGACTTGTATGCATGCAGTTTTACATTGTTTTGGTTTTGAGTGCAGTTATATTAAAAAAAATTTCTATATTTGTAAGTTGCACTTTCATGATAGAGTGAACTACAGTACTTGTATGAGGTGAATTGAAAAATACTCTCTTTTCTTTATCTTTACAGTGCAAATATTTGTAATAAAAATAATATAAAGTGAGCACCGTACACTTTGTATGCTGTGTTATAATTGAAATCAAGATATTTGAAAATGCAGAAAAACATCCAAAATATTTGTAATTAATTTAAATTGGTATTCTATTAATATAATTTAAACTGTGATTAATAGTGAGTTTTAAATCTTGTAACTAATTGCTATTTTTTAAGATCATTTGACAGGTCTATTTTAAACATATTAAATTGTGCAATAGTTTCCTAAGTGCCAAGTTGGTAAAGTCAATGACAAAATTTCCATTGACTGTGAAACCCAAATTTAGCCCTAAATCACCAGCACTTTGAGGTCAGTGTATTTTTATGAACTGTGGCCCTCCTAAACCCACCAAATAAGCAAAAGGTCAGTCAAGAAGGATGCCATCTTTGAATGAACACAGAATTAGATTCCATGACAAGTTACATGTAAGGTGTGTAACACTGTTCTCTAAAACTGGAGGTTAGAAGAACTGTTTGTTAATATAGCAAATTCCAAATTAGCAAGAGAGAAACAATCATGTCTCATCTCATGACTTCCAGAATCATCTTAAATATATATTACTTTTCCCAGCAGTTGCACCTAGTAGTGGACTGTAAGATTTTCGGGGGCAAGGAAAGTCTTTTGTTCTGCTTTTATTCAGCACCTGGTACGATGAGGTCCTGATCCATGACTTGGACTCGTAGGCACTATGGTAATACAAATTAATAATAAGTGACTTGCCTAATGATACAAAGCAGGTAAGCAGCAGAGGCAGAAATAGAGCACAGAGTTGAAATCCTAGCTGCACTGAAGTCAGTGGCAAAATTCTCATTGACTTCAATGGGATCAGGATTTCACCCCAGGTCTTCTAACTCCTATTCCAGTGGATGATTCTTACTTTAATCTCCTTGATGTGGAAATTACACCATTTTAGACTCTCGTGCTATTGCTACAATATGTAAAAGAGTCTGCGTCTAGTGAGGGCTGATTTATACCATTTACACACACCTCTGAATTTGGTCCTAAAAATCTTCAATAAAATCCTAAAAGATAACTCCGGAAAAAAAAACAACCCTCTTCCTCCAATTTTTACAGTGAGAAATGAAAGTGACATAGTGTGGAGTTCTTCCCACCCAAAAATCTCCAAACCCTCAAAAAACAAATTTCAAACTCATATCCAAGGAATAGAGAATTAAACAAAATACCATCTTTTTTCCATCCACAAAACAACGCTGAGTTCATTAACTAAAATAATCAGTAGTTTCTTTCAAGAAAACTTTATCATTACAAGATAATACAGTAGATAGAATGTCCTTTACCTGCTTAAATTACTAAACTACATATATTAGACTGTCTACATTTCCTCCTGCCATATCCTGACCTGGTTATTGACTAATGTGATCCTGCTGGCTTCAGGTTCTGAAAAATAGAGAATGTTGTTATACACTGCTTTCTATGGACTGCAGCTCTTTCATTGACATCTCTATGTATCATTTCTGTAACTTCGAATCAGTTTGAGAAATAACACTGTCAACCTACTTGATGTCGTTTTTCTCCTGCACATGAATAACTGAAACCATCTAAGTATATACCAGGGGTAGGCAACCTCTGGCACACATGCCAAAGGCAGCACATGAGCTGATTTTCAGTGGCACTCACAATGCCTGGGTCCTGGCCACTGGTCCGGGAGGGCTCTGCATTTTAATTTAATTTTAAATGAAGCTTCTTATACATTTTAAAAACCATATTTACTTTACATACAATAATAGTTTAGTTATATATTATAGACTAATAGAAAGAGACCTTCTAAAAATGTTGAAATGTATTACTGGCATGTGAAACCTTAAATTATAGTGAATTAATGAAGACTCGGCACACCACTTCTGAAAAGTTGCCAACCACTGGTATATACAATATTATTCCCTTGAAATAATGTCTGTGTGCCCAAAATAAATTAACCTTGGTTCTGTATTTAGCAACAAGATCAGACTTCTTCCTTTTCCCCCACATATTTTTTAAGGATCCTAGTGATAAGTATCCACTTAAATATTAGAGTTGACTCAGAAAATATGTCTTCCTTTTTAATTTATTGGGTAGTGTTGCTTGCCAGTTTTTTTGGCCCGTATTCTTTGTTAAGCTTCCAATTTACCCAATTATTTTTTATTTTTTTTCTTCTTCTATACCAATCTGTACTCTAGCCTGAAATAGAGACGGCTGTTTGCGAATGGAGCAAAAGATAGCTGGTATGGTAGCTGGATGTATAGTAATTGCACTTCCTCCCAATGCAGCTGCCATTTGTAGAAGAATCAATAGTGAAAAGGGGATTTAAAAGCATATTTTTGTAGAAAACATTATGGAACTAAACAAGCAATTCAACTAATTACTTCATGGAATTTGAAATGCAGGTCTACTCTACTGAGCTAACAAGAGTGGCCTCTGTGACGTTATTGACATGAACTGTGACCATGGAGATCATTGTTGCAACCTAGGTCCTATAGTTGCACCAAATCTTGTACAAAGAGAAAGGGCACTATGCTAAAACTGTTGCTTAAACACACTAACTTTGTTAATGAGTGAACAGGGGACCCAATCCTGTAAGTACTCCAAAGGCCTGAGCCTGCTTCCATTTAAGTCAATGAAAAAACTGTCGTCTTAAAGAGGAGCAGAATTAGGGCCCAAATACAGAACTCTCCTTTACATCCAGGCCACCTGTCTCTTCCAGTACCCCCTTGCACTATGGTGGATGGCACAGGAGCTGACTCTGCCAAATTTATTCCATGCAAGAGTTCATCTGTGCCAGAGAAATTCTCTGTTGGCCATTTACAACCATGACCTGTCCCCTGTACCACCTGAATGATGCAAAAGGACTGGAGCACAATAGAGACTCTAGCCCACTGAGAATAGGAATTTGCTGTGCAAACCCCTTTTAGGATCAAGCCCATAATGAACATTTTTTAAAAGCCAATGGATGGATTTCCATTTGTTTGTACCTTTAAAAGTTTTCCAGAAATCTGCTCTTTCCAGCTCAAGCTAGAAATTATTTGCTATGCTTCCTAAAATATCTCATACATTATTCGCTGTCTGGAAAATATTGTAAAAGGACTTCCAGTTTTCAGTTAATAGTTCTTCAGTACTCAAATATTTATACTCAAATTCTGTACCTAAATATGAACTCTATTCATATTTAATTTTATTTTGGTTTAGGTTTCTTAAGACAACAGTACAAGTGTTACAGCCAAAGGGAGGAGAAGGGTAGGATAAGTGCTCTTGTACAGATGCATTCTACCAATAGAAATCATTTCACATGTAACATGATTGCACTTCATGTCAACTCTTCTGAGTCAGAGAAAGGAGATCAACAGGAGAGAAAATCATTGCCATAAGGCTGGGTCCAGGGTCAAGAGGCACCTTGGAACAATGGGATAGCTGCAGCATAGGGGAAAACCAGTTCTACCCAGAGTGTCTGTAGGAGCAGGGATTGGTGCAGTTGAAAATGCCCAGCAGAAAAGAAGGAACAAAGAAACAAGGTGTTAGAATTGGCTTTTTAAAAAACAGACTCTGGGAGGTTCTGGGAGGTTCAGGGAACAAAAAAATATTCACATACCCCTCAGCTCCCCAATAGTCGTAACTAAATCAATCTAACTCCTGATGTAGACACAAAATAATTATTTCATCAACCTAGCCATCAGCCTAGCTACCATTGCTTCAGGAAGTGAATTACCTACGTTGACAAAAAAACAACAACAACAAAAAAACCCTTCTGTTGCTGTAGGAAGCATCTCTGTTACGACACTACAGCAGCACAGCTGCGGTGCTGTAGCTGTGTTGCTGTAGTGCTCATAGTGTAGACATGGCCTCAGCCAGGAGTCCAGGAGAAGGGATCTCAGACCCCTGAAGGCACAGACCAAAACCCAAAGAACACTTTCCAGTGGTGAAGAAATTATGTACAAGTGTTTTTATTTTGCTTATATCTAAGTATCTCCTGTGCTTTGTCTATAAACAAAAGAAATTCCTCTGCAAAGTCTATGTCTTCCTTGTTTCAGCTGTCAAGTGTCTCAGCAGGGTTACACTATGAACTGGAGCATCAATGAGGGTGGAGTGCTGGGAAGGCTGTGCTTGAGTGGTTGGAGTGTCGGTACTGGTCCTAGGGGCCGAAGGCATCTAGACTATAAGCCCCATTCCCTCAGAGTGGAATCAGACAGAGTCTGCCAGGGGAAGAGAGCCTGAGAGGCCAGAGCCTGTGAATGGAGCCTTCCCAGAGTCAGAGGAGCTTAAAAATCACACAGATCCAGTGTGTAGGTCCAAATACAGCTGTCTGCTAAGTATCTACAAAGGGGAGCTAGCTAGGATTGTGACAACCTCTATTTCAGTTTGAAATAGAAGCAGATGACTGTTTTTCAGAAGTGCTGACCATCCACAAGTCCCACTCCCGTCACTGGGAACTACAATGAAAATTAGGCATGGGTTGGCGCTATGAAAAGTGTCACTAACCTGGGCTCAGAATTTAGTTGTGGATCTGAATTAAACAAAATGAACACCTCATATATCAGAAAGTCCTTCTGTATCTCAAGTATATAGTTTGACACATGAGCATATTGTCATACATTCCCCACGTACGAAAGTGTATGTCTCAACTCTCAGGAAGCCTGTGGTAGAAACTCAGTCCTGGTATAAACACACAACTATATTATCTATTCTGAAAAAATACAGAGGTCTGGCTACCCCAGTTAAATCATCTTCTAAAGCCAAATTGGGTCTGATTCACCCTTTGGCCCAGCACAAAAAAGATATGCGCAATAAGTTATATCTTTATCAAATATACACTTCCAACCTCACATGCATAGTAAATAGCCCTGACAATCCACCTATAAAATCTTATTCTGTACAATTCCACGATTCACAGAATTGAAAATACAAGTCTGGACACACTAGCTAGGCACCCCATGGGAGCTGTTTGGACAAGACTTCCATACAGAAAATATAACATTTCAGAAGCTTAGATTAATATTAATAAATCAGATATAGCTATCCATCATATTGCGTCAACCCATGTTCTCTTAACAAGGGACTAACCCACTCCTGGAGACCAAATATTCCTAACCACTCAGAAGCCAGGATGGTATTATTATAATTACCGGTTGCTAAACTGTCCTTTAAAGTTAGTCTTCCAGATGATATGTTGCCTAGCCTGACTAATCTTGAGAGACTGATTCCACAAGTGTTATGAAGTAGATTCATTTCCCCAATGTGTCTGGTTAAAGGATTTGAGGAAAATCTGAAGTTTCATCTTTAAATAAATATTGTTCATAAATGGATCATGTCAGCAACACTCTGCTTTCATGGTTGCTCAGAGTGAGGACTGGGTAATGAGGCTTGTTGCTTCTATTTGTAACAGATACTTGTGTGGAATGGTACTATATGTTTCAAAAAGGCAAATGAATACTCGGAAGACTGGTTGACCAGTCACATTCGTACTCTGGGCCTCGTTAAACTGAATCAACATAATTATTCTTCATTGAATCTTTTATTATGTGTTACTCACTTTACCTTACAAAAACAAAATGTTTCAGAAATGGAACAGAGTTTTCCATCAGGAATAGTAGTCTTAAAAATGGTTTATGGAGATTACAGCCGAGTTTGTTTTTTTAAGGACAAAAAGGGATTCCAGGCAACCAAAGACAAAAAGTTTTTTCTCCCTCTATTCTCAGATATCCAGTTATCTGAATTTTACTGACACCAACACACATGAAAGGAAACAAAAAATAAAGTCGATTCAAAAAGAAGAAAAAAAAAGTACTATCTGAAGAATTTGTGATTTATATTCATAGACTCTAGGACTGGAAGGGACCTCGAGAGGTCATCGAGTCCAGTCCCCTGCCCTCATGGCAGGACCAAATACTGTCTCGACCATCCCTGACAGACATTTATCTAACCTACTCTTAAATATCTCCAGAGATGGAGATTCCACAACCTCCCTAAGCAATTTATTCCAGTGTTTAACTACCCTGACAGTTAGGAACTTTTTCCTAATGTCCAACCTAAATCTCCCTTGCTGCAGTTTAAGCCCATTGCTTCTTGTTCTATCATTGGAGGCTAAGGTGAACAAGTTTGCTCCCTCCTCCTGATGACACCCTTTTAGATACCTGAAAACTGCTATCATGTCCCCTCTCAGTCTTCTTTTTTCCAAACTAAATAAACCCAGTTCTTTCAGCCTTCCTTGATAGGTCATGTTCTCAAGACCTTTAATCATTCTTGTTGCTTTTCTCTGGACCCTCTCCAATTTCTCCACATCTTTTTTGAAATGCGGTGCCCAGAACTGGACACAATACTCCAGTTGAGGCCTAACCAGCGCAGAGTAGAGCGGAAGAATGACTTCTCGTGTCTTGTTTAAAACACACCTGTTAATGCATCCCAGAATCACATTTGCTTTTTTTGCAACAGTATCACACTGTTGACTCATATTTAGCTTGTGGTCCACTATCACCCCTAGATCTCTTTCTGCCATACTGCTTCCTAGACAGTCTCTTCCCATTCTGTATGGGTGAAACTGATTGTTCCTTTCTAAGTGGAGCACTTTGCATTTGTCTTTACTGAACTTCATCCGGTTTACCTCAGACCATTTCTTCAATTTGTCCAGATCATTTTGAATTTTGACCCTGTCCTCCAAAACAGTTGCAATCCCTCCCAGTTTGGTATTGTGTGCAAACTTAATAAGCGTACTTTCTATGCCAACATCTAAGTCGTTGATGAAGATATTGAACACAGCCAGTCCCAAAACAGACCCCTGTGGAACCCCACTTGTTATACCTTTCCAGCAGGATTGGGAGCCATTAATAACTACTCTCTGAGTACAGTTATCCAGCCAGTTATGCACCCACCTTATAGTAGCCCCATCTAAATTGTATTTGCCTAGTTTATCGATAAGGATATCATGCGAGACCGTATCAAATGCCTTACTAAAGTCTAGGTATATCACATCCACCGCTTCTCCCTTATCCACAAGACTCGTTATCCTATCAAAGAAAGCTATGAGATTGGTTTGACATGATTTGTTCTTTACACATCCATGCTGGCTATTCCCTATCACCTTACCACCTTCCAAGTGTTTGCAGATGATTTCTTTAATTACTTGCTCCATTATCTTCCCTGGCACAGAAGTTAAACTAATTGGTCTGTAGTTTCCTGGGTTGTTTTTATTTCCCTTTTTATATTAATTCTTCCCTTTTAATTGATGTCAAGTTGCCCATATTAGCTGGTAGAAAACACTGTTCAAAAGCCACCCCAAGATCAGATGAGATGCAAACGTGGTCTGAAACGGGAGGAGGAGACGTTTTGATTTTCCTGAATACCTTCCTCACTCAAAATCACCCAATCTTGAACAGACAACTCATTTGGTAGTTGTACCAGATTTTAATTTATTTATTTATTATGGCTAGCCATCTAAATAGATGGTAGATGAGAATTCCAGCCAGAGAGACATCACTGTAATTGGATAACCCCACCAAAAGCTGCATTGTTTCTGTGCGGGTCTGTTGCTATTTGACTCTTGCTGCAGTGAACACATATGCCACCAAAAAGAGAGAATCATCAACCTCAAGATGTATATTTTTCATTTCATTTTTATTTCTTTTCGAAAGTTTACCTTGTTAGCTGTGCCGGCCATAATGTGCTTCTGTCATTTTAAAATAAATCAAGATGTGAATGCTTTTCTCTCTCCTTCTCCCACACACACACTAATATATAGCCTCCTCTGATTTTAGTTAAAAGTTTCTTGGTTGTTTAAATGCAAAGTCTGACTCAAACATTCCGAATAAAAATGTTTTATACAATTTATATCTCCACTATATTTCTTCTGAGCCACTATGCACACAATGCATGTAACAAAACACATGTAGCTTGGTTAAGCGTCTGCTCAGGAGACACATGCTATCTAAAATATATTAAGGGTGTAAACACTAGAACTAGTCAAACAGTGGCTAGTCAAATAAATAATTCATCAACTGGGACCTGCAAAACACCCAGGATGACTATGTGTTTATGGAGGAAAGGGGATAATTTTGTTCTTGTAGGGTTTATTTTGTTTTGTTTTTAGCAGGCTGAGCTTTATTACTAAAATGATAAGACTTCCATAGAATCAGAAGCCACAGACTTCTGGGACCAGGTCAGAGATTATTTCTGATGAATCAGGGTAATTAATGTATTAAAGCAGTAACACAAACACTACACACAGGGATATTTTCCAGAGAAATGTAAAATGCATTTGAAAATACAACTTTTGATTAAAACTTGAACTTCTAAGCCTAATGCCAATTTATGAAATGTAAGACCAGATGTAGGTAGGTCCAATATAATACTAAACTTGCCAATTGTTTTGCTTTTAAAGTCCTCTGTATAGGATCAAAATGAAGAAAAAAGGAAAATAAGAGAAATAATAGGACATCATACAGGCTGATCTTCCAAATAATCAAAGGAATTATTAAACCAATTACGGTAAAGGGAAATTTAGTTCAGAAACATATCAGAGTGACATTCTATTAGTTTTAATAAAAAATAAGTTGTGGGTTCCTTTTATTAGATTAAAATTGATATTCTATACACATTCTCTTCATCAATACATGAAAAAAGAACAGGATTATGAGAAATACAACTATTTTAGTTTTCATTCAAAAAAAAGGTGTAATTTATATACCGTCACTCAAACAACAAACACCCTTTGCTAGTTGACATTAAGGTTGTTCAGATGCAAATACCATCACGCAATCACTAAAAGTTAAGAAAATCATCAGGTAATACCATCTTCATTCATGTGCTCAATTCCCGAGTATACTATCCAAGCCAAATACACTCTCTGATTCCTCAAGGCCACAAACTACTTTGTACTTCCAGCATATAACCATAGACTCATAGACTCAGACTCTAGGACTGGAAGGGACCTCGAGAGGTCATCGAGTCCAGTCCCCTGCCCTCATGGCAGGACTAAATACTGTCTAGACCATCCCTAATAGACATTTATCTAACCTACTCTTAAATATCTCCAGAGATGGAGATTCCACAACTTCCCTAGGCAATCTATTCCAGTGTTTAACTACCCTGACAGTTAGGAACTTTTTCCTAATGTCCAATCTAAATCTCCCTTGCTGCAGTTTAAGCCCATTGTTTCTTGTTCTATCATTGGAGGCTAAGGTGAACAAGTTTTCTCCCTCCTCCTGATGACACCCTTTTAGATACCTGAAAACTGCTATCATGTCCCCTCTCAGTCTTCTCTTTTCCAAACTGAACAAACCCAATTCCTTCAGCCTTCCTTCATAGGTCATGTTCTCAAGACCTTTAATCATTCTTGTTGCTCTTCTCTGGACCCTCTCCAATTTCTCCACATCTTTCTTGAAATGCGGTGCCCAGAACTGGACACAATACTCCAGTTGAGGCCTAACCAGCGCAGAGTAAAGCGGAAGAATGACTTCTCGTGTCTTGTTTACAACACACCTGTTAATGCATCCCAGAATCATGTTTGCTTTTTTTGCAACAGTATCACACTGTTGACTCATATTAAGCTTGTGGTCCACTATGACCCCTAGATCTCTTTCTGCCATACTCCTTCCTAGACAGTCTCTTCCCATTCTGTATGTGTGAAACTGATTGTTCCTTCCTAAGTGGAGCACTTTGCATTTATCTTTATTGAACTTCATCCTGTTTACCTCAGACCATTTCTCCAATTTGTCCAGATCATTTTGAATTTTGACCCTGTCCTCCAAAGCAGTTGCAATCCCTCCCAGTTTGGTATCGTCCGCAAACTTAATAAGCGTACTTTCTATGCCAACATCTAAATCGTTGATGAAGATATTGAACAGAACCGGTCCCAAAACAGACCCCTGCGGAACCCCACTTGTTATACCTTTCCAGCAGGATTGGGAGCCATTAACAACTACTCTCTGAGTACGGTTATCCAGCCAGTTATGCACCCACCTTATAGTAGCCCCATCTAAATTGTACTTTCCTAGCTTATCTATAAGAATATCATGCGAGACTGTATCAAATGCCTTACTAAAGTCTAGGTATATCACATCCACCGCTTCTCCCTTATCCACAAGGCTTGTTATCCTATCAAAGAACGCTATCAGATTAGTTTGACACGATTTGTTCTTTACAAATCGATGCTGGCTATTCCCTATCACCTTACCACCTTCCAAGTGTTTGCAGATGATTTCTTTGATTACCTGCTCCATTATCTTCCCTGGCACAGAAGTTAAACTAACTGGTCTGTAGTTTCCTGGGTTGTTTTTATTTCCCTTTTTATAGATGGGCACTATATTTGCCCCCTTCCAGTCTTCTGGAATCTCCCCCGTCTCCCATGATTTCCCAAAGATAATAGCTAGAGGCTCAGATACCTCTTCTATTAACTCCTTGAGTATTCTAGGATGCATTTCATCAGGCCCTGGTGACTTGCAGGCATCTAACTTTTCTAAGTGATTTTTTACTTGCTCTTTCCTTATTTTCTCTTCTAAACCTACCCTCTTCCCGTAAGCATTCACTATACTAGACATTCCTTCAGACTTCTCAGTGAAGACCGAAACAAAGAAGTCATTAAGTATCTCTGCCATTTCCAAGTCTCCCGTTACTGTTTCCCCCTCCTCATTGAGCAGTGGGCCTACCCTGTCCTTAGTCTTCCTCTTGCTTCTAATGTATTGATAAAAAGTCTTCTTGTTTCCCTTTATTCCCATAGCTAGTTTGAGTTCATTTTGTGCCTTTGCTTTTCTAATCTTGCCTCTGCATTCCTGTGTTATTTGCCTATATTCATCCTTTGTGATCTGACCTAGTTTCCATTTTTTATATGACGCCTTTTTATTTTGTAGGTCACGCAAGATCTCAAGGGTAAGCCAAGGTGGTCTTTTGCCACATTTTCTATCTTTCCTAACCATCGGAATAACTTGCTTTTGGGCCCTTAATAGCATCCCTTTGAAAAACTGCCAACTTTCCTCAGTTGTTTTTCCCCTTAGTCTTAATTCCCATGGGACCTTGCCTATCAGCTCTCTGAGCTTACCATAATCCGCCTTCCTGAAATCCATTGTCTCTATTCTGCTGTACTCCCTTCTACCCTTCCTTAGAATTGCAAATTCTATGATTTCATGATCACTTTCACCCAAGCTTCCTTCTACTTTCAAATTCTCAACAAGTTCCTCCCTATTTGTTAAAATCAAGTCTAGAACAGCTTTCCCCCAGTAGCTTTTTCAACTTTCTGAAATAAAAAGTTGTCTGCAATGCAGTCCAGGAACTTATTGGATAGTCTGTGCCCCGCGGTGTTATTTTCCCAACATATATCTGGATAGTTGAAGTCCCCCATCACCACCAAATCTTGGGCTTTGGATGCACCCTACTCCCTTACTCCCTTACTCTATATCAGATGTGCGTCTACACATATGCAAAATATCAATTTAAAACATTTTCTATGTCAAAATAATTCAGTATTTATTAATTATATTTTCTACAATTATATAGGTTCATAGATTTTAAGACCTGAAGGGCCATTATGATCACTTAATCTGACCAGTATAACACGGGGCAGAGAATTTACTCTGCATTCGATCCATACCTTCTTCTTGAGCTACTGAATAAAATTTAGAAGACATCTAGTCTTGATTTAAATACTTCAGTGATGAAGAACTCCTTACATCCATATGTAGTTTATTCCAATGGTTCATTGCCCTCAATGTAAAAAATGTTCACTTTATTTCTAGTCTGAATTTGTTTATAAGTAAAGTAGTTAGAGGCATGCATAAAAGAGATGAGCATAAAACAAAACCAAGATTTAATAATTCCAAAATTCAGATCTGAATCTGAGTGCATATTTTTCAATTTTAAACTATTGCAACTTACTATATTTATTTCTGCACATTATATACCAAGAAAATATGATCAAGTGTAAACATTTCATTTAAACACTATACTCCTCTTTCAAATATGTATTTTCCAGTGTATGTAGGTAATTATGTGTGAATATACATTGTATATATTTACACAGAGAGAACAAAGATATTGTATATATCCTCAATGTTTATAAGTTTTGGTGGAGGTCTATAACTTATTTTCTAGCAATAATCCCATCTCTCCCAAATCTATTCTCTCAAAAATGGCAATTCAATTTCAGTGCTCTAGTGCAGTAGTTTTGGAGCTTCCAGCAAAAAATCACAGCTTACAACTTTTCTCCATTACAATATGTGCTAAGTACTTACAATAAACAACCTGTTCCACCTTGCATTTTGCTGTTGCACCGAGAGTACCATTACACTGCATACAGCATTTCACCATGTCATAAACTATAGTTTTATGAATTTCTGTGTAGAAATAGCACATGCGGAGTTTGCTAAGTGATCTATATTCCTTAAAAGTTCATCCAAGTCCACCACAGTCATTTCACAAATACTCCACTTCAGACAATAATTTAATCAATGTCCTAAATCTGTTAAGCCACCAAGCATTCCAGGATTATGATCCTGAATATATTTGCTGTGATAATGCCTTTTTACTGATGGATGCAATCTGTGAACTTCAGTGTAATAGGAGCAGCATTAACCTTGTGAGGGGATGGTTTTAATTTTAAGGAACTGAACAAAAGTCATCAGTGGAAAGAAAATGATTTAAGTTAGATGACATTGTTTCCAGCTGCAGTATTCCTGCCTGCATCTCTGGTAAGTCATTGCAATCACTTTACAGAATGTAAAGCCCTATAAAATTCCAAGAATCATCCATAGTTGATTGGTATCAAAAGGACAAAAGTCCAAAATATATGCAGAGTGTGTTAAAAAGGAAATGAATGGAGGCAAGACTGATTTTAAACTAAAAAGACAAGGTGGGTGAGGTAGTATCTTTTATTGAACTAACTTTTGTTGGTGAGAAAGACAAGCTTTTGAGCCACACAGAGCTCTTCTTCAGATCTGAGAAAGATACTCCGAGCATCACAAGATCCACTAACTACTTGTGCTAAATAACCTGTTCCATCTTGCACCTTTCCCAGACCTCTGGGGCTTGAAAGCTTGTCTCTCTCACCAACAGAAGTAGATCCAATAATAGCTATCACTTCACTCAACTTGTCTTTCTAATATCCTGGAACAGACACTGCTATAACTAGTTCAAAATTATGCAGTGTAGCCAGACTGTTTCCAGTAATAGCCATTATAAAAGATGTTATACTCTTGAAATAGAGTTGATGGGCTTAGTTCTGCCCTCCTTTACACTGATGAAACTCCACCGATGGACAGAATGTAATGCTGTTTATAGTAAACTATTACTATTATTTATTACTTCATAGAGTCCACAAACATGCTAATTGCTTTAAAGAAAGCACAGAAGAGACCAGTCCTTACTCCAAAGAGTTTACAATCTAACTGATGGACTTGACAGACAAGTGAGGATGTAACTGTCCCTGCCTGCAGGTATATGGGATCTTGGGGAGCAATTACCACACAGGTGGGGTGCAAAATAAACTTTATTAAGAAAATGCAAAAACAGGGAAAATTTAATAGTGAGGGGTATGGGGTTTGTTAAGGTAGGCAATTGGGGAGGGAGTTCTTTTAGTATAGTATAGGGGGTTTCAATAGTGGGGTACAATACAGTGGGGTACAATACAGTTGGTAACCAACTAACACTGAAGTATAAATGTAACAGGTAGCTAACAATTTCTAGGTAAAGGGTGTGTCACAGCAGCATATAACCAACTAACAGTTATGGGTAAAATGTGTTAAATAACCAACAACTCTAGGTAAAAATGTGTCACAGTGGTGTAAATATAAAATGTGAGGTGTGTGAGAGAGAAAAAGGGTAACCAATGGGGTTTTATGCTAGACTTCAGTAATACAATTGAGGTTTGGCAGCAGTAGGAGCGGGGTGAACACGTGGGGGAAGGGATTAAAAGAGAGAGAGAGAGAGAGAAAGGCAGTGGTAGAGGAATGAGGTTAGGGGATGGGGGAAGAGGAGCACGTGGTGGAGCAGAAACCAAAGATAGAGGCGCTACAGAGGGAGATTTAAACTCAGGGAGACACAGAGAGCAGACAGGCTGCAAGTTTAAACAGCAGAGAGACTGCAATGAGTGACTGGGGAGCTCGCGGGGGGGGGGGGGGGGATTGGGGCAGTGGGAAGACAAATTCAAATAGTAAAAACCTTATCTATCCCCTAACTTAATCAAACTTATATAAAATGACAAGCAGCTACAGAATACAACCAGGCAATGATTTTCTAAACTTATCTTAACCAACAATTAGGCAACACAACAAATATCACAGAAACTTACAAGCTCTACAATCTTAACAAACTATGACTTATTAAATTAAAAAAAAAAACAAGACCTATGGTGCACCTTATGCTATGGGGAGGTTACAGAGGGCAGAGTGGTATGTATCCAGGACCCAGCTCCCAAGGAAGCCAAGGGATGGTGGCTACAGCGGTGGATACAGCTGAAAGCAGAGAGCCCCAAGGCAAAGCCCACAGGAGCAGAGCTTAGCAGTGGCAAAGAGCCCTGTAGTTTAAGAGAGGTTTTAAGACACAGACCAAGGTTTAGCTTGAGTCTGTGTGCTGGGGAAACAGAGCCAGCAGCTAAAATAACAAAATAAAAGTATAGAAAGTTTTACAGAGGGATTCTTACCAGTCCCCAAGGCAGCAGCAAAGGCAGAAGCAGCAGCAACATCAGAAGAGGCAAGGAGGGTTCGGTACAGTCTCAATAATCAGGAGATCTCTCAGGTAGCAATTCGTTCTTCGTGGGGGGGGTTTTTCAAAAATGGGGGTACGCTCAAAAATAAAACGAGAGCGGAGAAAGGACCCCCCAGAACCCCTGGCTGATCAGACCAGGCAGCAATGCAGGAACCTTTCTGAGGTGTGTTTCAAAAATGTCTGGTTTTAAAGGCAAACTTGGGCAGTTTCCCACCAGTAATCCTGATAGGCTCCCTCTGTCACAGGGGAGGGGGCACAGGAGAAAAACTGAAGGTAAGCCCAGAGACATGCCTGGACATAGTCCTGTGCAATAGGTGACTCAAGAGCACATGAGACTATGACTCATGCCCAGGATCTTAAAACCACAATAGGCCTTGCAGCTCTGGACATTGCCTACCCTACACCAAGCCCAGGTTCAACGAGGTGATAACAGGACTAACCCTTTGAAAAGGGCAGTGGTCCCACTTAGCATGCAGCACAAGTGGCCATCCCTTTGAGAAGGGCAATGGCTCTTGTTAAACAACTTAAGAGGCCCTCCCTTTGAGAAGGGCAGTGGCCCTGGTAAACAACTTAACAGCCAGGGAAGGGCGGCCACAGGAGAACAGAAAACAAAATGGAGTCTGGGGAAACAAAATGGAATAGGGGAATAGCTGTAACGGACAGTAACATACAGCAGGAAGGGGACAGGCAAATAGTGAAATCAGTAATGGATATGATTAAGTGACTGTTCAGTTCAGGGAAACAAACTTCAAGGCTTACTTCCATTATTTTTAAGTGTAAAAACACCTGTGTTTTTGTGGCAATGGTGCAGAAATGGGTTTTAAGTTGAAGGCTTGGCAAACAAATTTGGAAGAGTGCTTAAAGCACTATGGGGCAGCAAGGAGAAAGGAAGAGAGATCTTTGTGACAGGAGATGACACAATTTGAGACTACCATGATTGCTGGAGTGGAAAGGGCAAAGGAAACTAAAAAATAGGCTGGTTCAGAGAGGTACAGTGGGCAGTAGCTGTGTGACATAGGGCTTTGAACGTGAGGAGGAGAAAAAATAAACTTTATGGGAAGCCAGTGAAGCGACTCCTATTTGGGATAGATTGGAAAGTATGGGTAGGAGGCAGGGTAGTATATATATTAAAAAAAAAAAAGACATGAGAAGAGGAGATGAGGAAATGGATGAGCAATTTGGCTTTCAAAAATGGGTACATTTTTGAAATTTGGAGAAAGAAACAACCAGACTCCGTTAAAGCCTGAATTGAGGGAGGAGAGAGAGAAATCAAAGAGGATCCTCAGGTTATAAACCAGGAATTCTGATGCTGTGGTTAAAGTACTGGAAGTGGGACTCTGCCAGAGAATTCCTGTTTGATCATAGGCAAGTCACTTAGAGCTTGATTTTTCAGAGGTACTGAGTACCCACTATACCAGCTGAAGTCAGTAGGAGCAATGAGTGCTCAACATCTCTGATAAATTAGGCCAGGGGTTAGCAACCTCTGGCAAACGGCTCACCAGGGTGAGCACCCTGGCAGGCCGGGCCAGTTTGTTTATCTGCTGCGTCGGCAGGTTCGGCCAATCGTGGCTCCCACTGGCCGCAGTTCGCCATCTTAGGCCAATGGGGGCGGCAGGAAGCAGCACAGGCCAAGGGATGTGCTGGCCGCAGCTTTTTGCCTCCCTCATTGGGCTGGGATGGCAAACTGTGGCCAATGGGAGCTGCGATTGGCCGAACCTCCCGATGCAGCAGATAAACAAACTGGCCCGGCCCGCCAGGGTGCTTACCCTGGCAAGCTGCATGCCAGAGGTTGCCAACCCCTGTTCCATACCTTTACAAAGTTATTGTGAGGATAACTTCATTTGTGTATGAGGCATTTCAATTCCAGTACAACAGCAATGGAAGCCATAAAAATAAATGAATGTTATCAACCTTAATGGAAAATGGAGGTACTAGATAGGGCTTAGGAAGGAAAAGTATAAGCTTGGGCTTTAATGTCTTCTATATAGTATGAATTAGTATTTACAGTTTAATTTCATGTGATATATGATTAAATACCCTTTAATTAAGGTACAAAACTCTAAGAAGTCTTAACTGGGTGACTACAATATGGTAGTATAATGAGGTGGAGTGGCCTCCCTCCAAACTGAGAGCAAGGGACCACTAACCTCTCCCTGTGGGCAGACTAGCCCCCGAGTGGAGCTGTGCCCTGCGGTCAGAGGATACGAGCGAGTATCCTGAGGACCTGCCAGGATCGCCATCAGAAGAATGCCACAAGGAGCTGTATGGACTGCCAGCAGACAAGTATCCTGAGGAGATAGAGGACATTTGGACTATGGAGCCCTATACCCGGACTGTGGTAACATGTAGCCCAGGGGAACCGGAGTTTAGTCCGGTTCTGCTGCTGGAGAATGAGTCAGCTTGTTTTGGGAGGATCCCCACTGACCCAGTGGCAGACCCATCCACCACTGTTGGGGCCTGGGCTGGGACCAGTCCCCTACCACTGACCATCCCGCTGCCCCCGTTTTTGGCCAGAAGGCCTGGGCTGTGTTGTGGGCTCACCCCCAGTCAGAAGGCTGTGGAGCCATACACTGTGTTCTGCCCCACCCAGAGCCAGAGTGTCCCCTATAGACTGTTACTTGCTGTCTGCCTGTAGTGAGGCAGAATGACTTCCCTCTCTACTTGAGAGTGAGGGACCACTACAGATGGCCTGATGGTATTCCCAAAAATGTCCGTTTTCTACTGAATCTGGGGAGTTCATTGTGAAGTGCTTTAGTATACAAATATGTCACTTCAAAACTAATGCCTTAGTTTTGCAAAACACTTAAAGCTAAGCAGAATCTTAAGTACATGAGTAATCCCATCCTTATAGAGCAAGTCACTTAAACACAGGCTTACGTTCTATTGGCTTCAATAGGGTGTAAGCACTGCTTTGCTGAATTAGGGCCTGAATTATTAAATCATACCAGAAAACCCAAAGGAAGGCAGAGAGATTTCCACCTTCTCCTTCCTAAAATGCCTTTATGTTATATAGTCTTAATTCTTTGTATTAAAATAATGGAAAGAAGGCCAGTACTGGATCTTATTCAATAATGGCTTGTTCTTACCATGTTATTATCCTGGTTTATGAATGTACTTATCATTTTCAATCAAGATCTAATTCTCCTCAATCACTGAGAAAGTTTGGAATCCCCCATGGATTACCCCTCATCCTCAAAGACACAAGAGCAATTCCAAATTAACTTCCAAATACACAGTTTACATGAATGTATCCTCTCTCAGAAAGAATAATCCACCACATTCACATATAAACAGAACCTTTAAATATGCAACAGATGTTCCTTTTTTTGAAAGGCTCTTGAATTCATTGACAGACCTTTGGCTAAACTGATGAATTAATTTGTTCAGGGCAGATTTCATAAATCCTCTAATAATTCTTACCCTCACACATCTTGACTTGATTTTTGAGATCTACAGCATGTGTTTTAAATGTTTTAACCTTTACTACTTTAATCAGGTAACATTTATTTCAAGGTTGGATGATGATCGGTCTTTGAAAGATATAGTTAACTAGGAAATAAAATCCAATTTGTCAGTTAAATAAACCCCCAAATCTGAATAATAATAAGAAGAAATCAATCTGTATTATTGAATCCTTGAAATAGTTTGCAGCTTTGATGTTGCTCTCCCTCAAGAATTTACACTGAAGATGGATTGCTCAGTATTACTGAACCCCATATGGATATGCAGATACCATAGTTGCCACACTTATGTCTGACTTATTTAACCTAGTGGTTCAAATCTAAGCTTTTAACTGTACAAATAGATTTATTTATGGGGTGTTAGACTTTTTTCATTTATGTTCACAGGCTTACAAGCAATTTAATATGGTTGAAATCAAGCTGTAAAACAAGTTATATCTAATCCGCCTGCTTTTTTCTCAAGCATTTATTTTAACTCTATTAATGCACCTAATGTGAGTAGAAGACTACATTCACTAATATTGGCTCTTGATGATTTGCACTATATCAAAGACTTTTATCAATCATAGAAATGTAGGGTTGGAAGGGACCTCAAGAGGTCAAGTCCAACCCCCTGCACTGAGGCAGGACCAAATAAACCTAGGTCATGCCTGACAGGAGTTTGTCCAACTGGTTCCTAAAAACCTCCAGTGATGGGGATTCTATAAATTCCCTTGGAAGGCTGCTCCAGAATTTAACTAGTCTTTATTTCTCAAGACTAAACATGCCCAGTTGTTTCAATCTTTCCTCAAGGATCAGGTTTTCTGCACCTTTCACCCTTTTTGTTACTCTCCTCTGGACTCTCTCCAATTTATCCACATCTTTCGCAAAGTGTGGCTCCAGAATTGAATGTAGTAGTCCAGCTGAGTCCTCACCAGTGCCAAATAGAGTGGGACAATTACCTCCCATGTCTTGAATACAAAATTCCCATTAATACACCCCAGAATATTATTGGCCTTTTTTTGCAACTGCGAGTTAACTCATTGAATTTGTGATCTGTTATAATCCCCAGATCATTTTCAGCAATACTATCATCCAGTCCCATTTTGTTGTTGTGCATTTGATTTTTCCTTCCTAAGCAAAGTACTTCGGCATGATTTGTTCTTGACAAATCCATGCTGGCTATTCCATGCAACCCTATTATCCTTTAGGTGCTTACAAATTGAATAATAATTTGTTCCAGTATCTTTCCAGGTATCAAAGTTAAGCTAACTGATCTATAATTCCCCAGATCCTCATTATTCCCCTTTTTAAAAATAGGTATTATGTTTTCCCTTCTCCAGTCCTCTGGGACCTTACTCATTCTCCGTGAGTTCTTGAGATAATAGCTAACAGTTCTGAGATTGCTTCAGCTACTTCCTTAAGTATCCCTAGGATGAATTGCATCAGGCCCTGCCAACTTGAATAGATTTAACTTATTTAAATATTCTTTAACTTGTTCTTTCTCTATTTTGGCTTGTGTTCCTTGCCTCTTGTTAATATTAACTGTGTTGGGTATCTGGTTACCGTTAGCATTTTTAGTGAAGGCTGAAGCAAAATAGGTATTAAACACCTTAGCCTTCTTGATGTAATCAGTTATTAGTTTACCTTTCCCCATTAATATATGCACATTAAACGGTTTCAAAATTGTTTTTGTTTTCCTGTACTAAACAACTCGCTTCCAACTCATTAAAGCTTTATATATTTTCTTGCCATAATGGACACTCAGAGAGGTCTACAAGTTTACAGTCTTTAAACTGTAATAAGAATGGATTATATTTATACCATTTTTTTATTCACACTAAAATCATTGACTTGAGGAGAGATTGATTTTCTGCCTTTTTAAAAATGTTTGTCAGTTGAAGGCAGGGTTAAATTCAAAATTAACTATGTAAATTTCAGTATCAACATTAACTATTTCCCTGCTACTCATTTTAATATCCACCAAAACGTGTTTATCCCACATCTTCTCAGGTGCCAAAAGCCCCAACTGTAGCCCTAGCTGTCAATAGTTCTAACTTCTCCCTTGCAACGCTATGTAATACAATATGCATTTCCATATAAAATTATGCAGTATATGAACAACTCAAGGTATAAATATAATACAGTATTAAATTAAATAAGAAAAGATACTGTTCTCATATTCAGTTCAAAGAAATTTAAAAAAATAAGATATTTTTATTTAAGCTGTCATAGCTTGTGTGCTATGGAATACAGGGTCTTACTACAGAATTTAGATCAGCTTGTCATGGAGTACATGCAGCCCTGAGTAGAAGAGTGTCCTCAGGCCACATTGTAGCTCTCCATGGACTGAATCCGATTTGTGTTACCACTGAAAAGAGCCAGTGTAAGCCACTGGTTAGCAGTGGCTCTGGAACAATTTTTATAATGGAGATGCTGAACACTGTGGAACAAAACTGTAAACACTGTATATGATGGAAGCCATGTATTTGTTTACCATTATTACTTCAAGCCGGGAAGCACTGCTGCACTCCCAGCCTCCCTAGTTCCAGTGTCCCTGCGGGTGAGTAAATGCTACAGGTCCTCTTTGTGCCAATCCCCACAGAATATGAATGTTACAGCCCCAGTTAGGCAGCTTTAGCTGTAACAGTTCATACCTTATCTCTGAAGGTCCGCAGTTCATTCTATGGTATGTCACCCAAGATGGTGGCCATCATGTAAGGACTACTCATGTGAGTTAGGATTGAGGAGCAGGTCCCAAATTCATGGAAAATGCATGCATGAAAATCTGAGGTAAAAATTGGCCTTTAGAAATAAACTGAAGTTTAGTCTAAGTAAAATTTGACATTTTACAGGTTATTAATATATAGTTTTTTATATTGATATAGTTATGCTATTAAAGCTCTTTAGTATGAGCTAGCTGTGTGCATGTTTCTTGGATTATCTCTGTCTGTTGAAGCTGTTCTTTATTAAATAAAACTCCACTCCTGGAGTGAGAAAAATAAAATTGCAAATTGAAGCCTGATTTAACTTTCTGAGTTTCTAAAGTTTATCACTAAAGCAAAATATACTTGACTCTGGTCAATTTGCAAGATAACATGGAAAACTAATTTGGGTTAAATGAAAGGATATCCAATCCATAATACAACATAATGCAATATAAAAATAAAGGAAAGATCAGCATAGTTCAATGAATGTCACTAATCTTTCAGCTATGAACCATCATTTAGCTCTCACCACAACAAATACAGTTAATTGTGATCAGAGGTCTTTTAAAGGTTCTAAGCAAAATAAATCAGGCAAGTCCCTCTAGGACTATAATCTGTATCATCTATCATATTTGGCATATCAGTCCTACTTTTTAAAAGACCAAGAATTAAGGTTCCTAAGAAATGAAATGCTTTCACCTTACTAACCAGAAGGCAATTCCTGCACGTTAGGTCTAAAATTATAGTATACTGAAGGATCAGAGTGCATGACAATGTGCTGCCAAATTGCACTGGCAAAAGCAAAAGATCTCACTACTTTGAAATCCTTCCCAATAGCTAAAATAAAAAAAAGCTGCTCTAACATTAATGACAAAGGAATTCTAAAGAGAAAAATAAACTTGTGTGGGTTTTGTGACATTTTATCAACAATAGCTGTAAAAAGTTTAAAAAAAGGGGGGAGGATTTTTTGGTTTTTAACTTCTTAGAGGTTGGGGTTGGGAGACTAAACAGACAGCTTATGTTGCATTACCTCTAGAAGGGATTGCCAGTATAGTTATACCTGCACACTTTCCAGACTAGTCTTTATATTAAGTGTTCTTGCTGGGCATGTTAATATGTCCTGCCCATCACTGACATGGCTCCACTCAGTCAGTCAGAGCAGGGGCATTCGGGCTGTTACAAAGAAATGTGGCAGCGTGGGAGGCCTCCAGAACACCTCATTTTAATAATTTTCTTTCTCAGATGTGGCAATTTCTGGGAAAATGTGCATATTCCGACTGAGCTGAGTCCCAGCCTGGTTTCAGTTGGCTATTATTTGAATACATTTCCTCCAAAATCAGGAGAAAATTAACTGAGGGGGGAAAGAGGTGGGAGTAAGGGTTCAGTCCCTAAAACTGAGAAGTTCTTAGCTCCCTTACAGTCTTACTGATACAAATGGAACACAAATCAAATTCATTTCTGCAGAGGCCGATTTAGATCAGAATTTATTGTTGCTTATTTATTTTAATAATATATAACAACCTGGTTGAATACAATGAAGAAGTTCATTGTTATCTTCCTTCTTACAGCTCTCTCTTTTCCTTTCTTCTAACTTGAGGAAGAAGATTTAGAGCTAGAGAGGAACTGGAGAGCTCAGGCATGGACTCCAAGCTTCCAAAAAAGAGGAGGCAAAATAGATTGAAGCTGGAAGTGTAGCCTTGTGTTCATCTGCTGACTTGCAAAATAGTATGTGTCCTTGCTTCCTATAGATGGAGCTAGAATGCAGTTTGTACGGATTGGCTTTCTTTCACAGCAAAGGAGGAGAAGCCCTCCAACAAAGGGGTTTCTTGTTAAAATACCTCACCTTTTGTTCTTAAATCTAGTTCAGTTTTATTTTAATAAATATTTTCTAGGGAAGTTTTATAATAAAAAAGGTACAACTGCTGCCAGGTCACACTTTATTTTATACAGAAAAATGGCTTTGGGGCTTTGAGTTGCATTTTCTTCCCATTTAGCATTAATTCCTTTAGCCTAATCCTTCCTTCAAATATGTGATAACTAATCTACAAAGAGGGGAAAACAGAGAATAAAGATCTATCAGACTCATAGGCTGAACAAGAAGTGTTCTGTTTCACCATTTAGTCATTTTGTTTTTGTTGCATCCCTTCCCCCATCTTTGCTCTGCAGATTGTGTTTAGATTATATGGTTTTGGGGCCAAGGCCCTTCTGCATGTGGCATTAGACAAATGGTGAGTAAATAATTTTAAGATGTATTTGTTTCACTGGAGAAACAGCTATCTGTAATCTGATTAACGTCAGATTATTCACTTTTATTTTCTAAGAAAAATCAGTTAACTGTAACTGTTGAATTGTTCAAATGCCTTACCTAAAAGTATTCAACATTTCCAGTCCTGTGCTCTGTCACCTACCCAACATGCAGAGAGTGGATAAGAGAGTTCTGTACATCAGTTGGCACCATGGACAGAGGCCACACAAAGACAACAGAAATAAAGAACCCAATCCCGCAAAACTTTATTCTGGTGAACAACACCAGTGGCCTAAATTACTTAACTAGCTTAATTGAACTAGTTCAGTGTGGTTACTTCTCCTCTAGAAAGTGACCCAAAGTCACCATCTCATTTCCACAGGATATTTATCAGCTCTTAAATGGTAATAACTTTTGTCACTACCAACTTGTGCCATACTCAGATTGACCACTGAGCAGTGAAATGCTCCTAATCATGTTCCCAAAATCATGAATGATCCAGCACCTCTGGACTGAGTCTACAACAGAGCACTGAAACAACAGCTAGCAGAAAAAGGACACCATTGTCCGAGAGCTTGCAGCCTTACATGGCCCAATTTTACTTTTTGTTCAAACTCCCCTAACTCTCTAAAAAGTGCTTTTATCTCCCTAAAGTGTCATGCCATGACCCCACCTAAATAAACACCTACAGCTTCCTCTCTCTGGATCCCTAGCAAAACAAAATCCAAACATACTTTATGTGGACTTTGTGTAGAATTTGGGGGCTTGAATTTCCAGAAATGGAATGGACCAGGAATACATTTGCTGTCCCAAGAGCACAGCATAATTCAAATACATTTTCTGTGATTTCTGCTCTGCACTTAATTATTTTCTACTGACCTTCTCTTGGTTTCTTTTCAAATCTTTATCTAATCTATCTATCTATCTATAAATTGTAAAATGTGTAACAGATATTCTCTTCTCTTTTTCACCAAAGCAACATTATCGATTTCAATGGGTTTGCAACCATCGTAACTGAAGGGCAGAATTTGGCCCATTCTTTCTGATGTCTAACTAGTGGATTATGAGGTAAGTTTTTATTTTAATGCAGATCAAATTACAAACTGCCACCTTTGGCAGCTAAGCAATTTGCTTAACAGATTGCCACATAACAATCATTTACACCAGAACATCTCTCTTTCTGGGTGCATTTCTTAGAGAGGCCAATGAAAAGAGAGGAGTGATGGGCTGCAGGCCCTGAAGTGCTGAACCTACAGTCCTCCACCCTGAGAGTAGGCAGCTGTGCAGAAGGTTCGTATCATCTCAAGAACCCTTTCCTGAGCATGCAGACTACAGTGTGGAAAGCGGCAGCAGCCAAGTGAAGAACCTGCATTGGAGGTCCCGTCCAATCCCAGAACATGGGGTTCAGAAGGAGATGACTGATGGCAATGTAGTTTAGCAGCATCTCTTTCCATCAGTGGAATATCCCATCTATTAGGTTTTATTATTTAGTTAGTTTTATTAGGTTATTCCAGTAGTGGCATAGCCAGGTTTTCAGTGTAGAGGGAGCAAAAAACATAAAAAAAGGCACGGCCCCTTGGCTCCCCCTCTGGCCACGCCCTCAGACCGGACCCCCCCTCCACTGACGTTCCACACCAGCCTCCAGCCCCGCGGCTCCTCTGGCCATGCGGTGGGCAACGCCGGCTGGCAGGCGCAGCTTCCACACTGGCCTGCAGCCCTGCGGCTCCTCTGGCTGTGTGGCTGGCAGCGCCAGCCTGAGGGGAAGCGGCTGCTTCTGCTGAATCCCGCCAGCTACACTACTGGATCCCAGTGAGAGAATGTCCCTAGCCTCTGTTTGCCAGAAGCTGGGAATGGGCAACAGGGGATGGATCACTTGATGATTATCTGGTCTATTCATTCCCTCTGAAGCACCTGGCATTGGCCACTGTTGGAAGACAGGATACTGGGCTAGATGGACCTTTGGTCTGACCCAGTATGGCCATTCTTACTTTCCTTAACATTTACAGGAACATCAGCTACTCACACCATAAAACAGAGCTATTAACAAAAGGCAAAAGCAAAAGGAAGGAAGGATAAAGTCTAGCAACATGTATTGTATTTGTAATGTACATATTTGAATCCTCTCTTGCTATGGGTTGAATGGAAAATAACACCATGAGAGAGGATAATAAAATGGATGCAAATGCAGTAACTATGAAATGCAGTCTTCTACATTTTGCAGTGTCACTCAGTTTATTAAAGACATGCTAGAAAGTAATGAGTATATATGAGTAATGAGAAAGTATACATGATAACTGGAACATGCCCTCAACAGTCACTCATCTTTTGCAATTTCAAGGTCAGTCTTCATGAAGACACTCTGCAATCATCCACAGCACTGATAAGCACCAATGCACCCTCTTCCATGTCATTCTTACACATGGAAGACATGTCTTACAAATATCTGCAATGCCACCATATTGCCCTCTTTCAAATCCCTCCATAAAGCTTATCTTTTCTGTGATGCCTACTAAATACTCGAGGGTTTTGTGCTGGACAGCTGGTGTACTGTGACTTTTGCTTAGTCAGCTTATGATAACAGTCTCGTTGTTACTTTGGGCTCGCCCTGTCTGTTTGTTGTATCCTCTTGTCTCTCACCTCAGACTCAGACTTCAGGCTGTTTGGAGGGCAGTCTTTTTTGTTATGTGTGTGTAGAGCACCTAGCATAATAGGGCTGAAGATGCCAAGTGCTACTGGAGTACAAAAACTATTAACAGTAATAGCAGCTAGCCTGAGAAGTGCAGCTAATCGTTGGAAACCATCTGATCCAATGCCAAGTTAGTGTCAGATGGGCTCCATCCGCCCTTAGCTTCTGCAATAGCCAAAAAGAGTAGATTCTAGGGGTCTGACGCAAAGGCCATTGAAATCATTGGGCAGATTCCCATTGACTTCAAAGGACTTTGGATCAAGCCTTAGGATCTCTTGGCACATCATCAAGAATCTCATCAGGATCTAGAACTGAGCTTCCCAGGGATACCCTACATGTCAGGTCAGAATCAAGATGGCTGCATAAACTTATAATTATGAAAAAAACCTGGAGTATTTCAGGTAATTATTGCTATGTTTTTGGATCTGGAACTTTATAGCCAGACAGTTTTATTTCTACAAAGAAAGATTCTTGTAGATCCCAAACTACACAACCTCCATAAGAATCCCAGTCAGCAGCCAAAAGAAATCACTCAGCACTTGCCAGACATATAACACCAATAACTGGGCTGACAACTTAGGTGCCGAGTGAGAGGGAACAGCAGCTCCCCATTTAGCTAGAACCACTGGAGAGAATGTGCACATCTGATCCTGTGTCCCTTTCTGTTTTTTGTCAAGCAACTGCTTAATTTCAGTTTGAGATGTCTGCTCCTTCTAGTCAGTCAATTTTCCTCCACTCCTTTGGAAGAACAGTCATCTCAAGCACAATCTTTGAATCAAAAAGGAAGCATCCTAGTCCCAATGAATTAGCATGGAAATATAAATTAATTATCAAGAGAATTAAGTCTTGTAAATCTCCAATAGAACTTTAGTCAATCTGCTCTATTCCATGCCCCTTTGAAACTTATGAAAGGTACCATATAAATAATAAAATTATCAGAAAAGCAAAGTGCCAGAAAAGATAGATGAAAACAGGGATAAATCAGAAGCTGAAATGGAAGCTGTGTACAATAGCAGAGGAAGAAGATGTTGAGATCCTTCAGTCACAACTATATTCTCATGGGTTTACCTTTGTTTGACCACATGAAAAAAATCAGAGAGGGAAATCCCACATTAACCATATTTTAAAATATAAACAATCACAGTATGAAGGGGAAATACAAGTAGAAAATTCAACCACTTATCATTCAGATTCTATTTTCCATTTTGGCGCTCTCTGGAAATCAGAGAAAAATTCTACCTATGCTATTGTACAGAATTTCCATTTCAGCCACTGCTTCTGACTGTTTCCTTACATCTACTTTTTCAATAAGAGTTTGCTCTAATAATGTTATTAATCTATATATTGCCTTTCCTGAGTTTCAAAGAGCTTTACAGAATTAAAACAATACAAGAATTAATTTGCCCACCACTGAAATCCAGCCACTACTGGAGTTGGATGTGGCAAATATTATAATTTCACCATTAACCCCATTCAATAGCTTAGAGAAAGGGGTCCAGATTGCTTGGTACAGTGCAGTTGCTTTGTGAGACACTGCTGGCAGATTCTGGCTATAAATCCAGCATAGCTGGCCACAGAAAGATTGCCACAAAGTACATGGGGTACTTAAGTCACTCCTTTCCTTATTTCCAGGATGGGTGCGTGGCTGGAGAAAGGAGACACAGACAAACTTCCTTATTCTCTGCTGATTCCCAGTTGCTGTACTGGCCCTCTGAGACTATTGGCAGGTGACATAACACAGCTGTTTTCAGGGAACCAGGATCAGCAGAGAACCAAGGCCACATTTACACATCCTCCTCTTAAGCTGTATACGGTATACTTCCTGAATATCTAGGACAAGCAGTAAAGAATACTTTTTTCATTGTAAGAACTATAAAATGTAAGTAGATGCAACATAATTAAATACCTTTTATTGGATTTTGGCCAGAAGACAAGGGCAGTCACCCCAACTCTTGCAAAAAGTGCAATGGGATCTTTAATTACCATAAGTGGTCATTTTGCAGGTTTTTGTCTCACATGAAAAATGGAATCTCCAGCAACTCACTGTTTTACAATATACATGTGTCAGATTTTGTACAAATGACTTGTAGCAGGGCTTTCCATGAGGAGAGCTGGAGTGCACCTCCTGAGCTCTGCAGGAATGAACTCTTATTTTGAGGATTCCAAAGACCTTTTATTCAATGAACATTTTTGTCCATAATTTTAAATGTATCTTCTTCTGCTGTATTTTGTCGCTTAATCGAATTATTGAAAAAAATGTTGTTAATATAAATAAACCATTATAAATTAATCCCATAATTACATCATATGTAGCAAGTGGCCAATCAGAATTGGACGGCCATGACTTAAACATCTGATTGTGTGCTGATAACCAGGCAAAAACTTCAGTAACAATGTTCCTGGCTTCTCAGAACTTTTTCATACAGTAGCAGTGCTTCCTGCTCCAGTACATCTCAGTATTGGTGGATAACTCAATGGGAACAAGCATGTACAATAGTCAGTTACTCCCAGGTTATTTAACAATCAACTGTGACATAATCCTATGATGTGTAATGCATCTTGCAAAGCCAATCTATAGTAACTCTGCTAGTAACCAGCAGTAAAAGAGTACACGCAACAAGAGATTGGTGAGATTTCTTATTGTGATATGTTATAAGAAGCTGGAGCTCCAGTGACTTGAGATATGGAAAGCACTGAAAGCTTGAAGCAATGTTTTATACAGTTAAAAACATTGGATTCAATCTTTGGCTGAACTCTTAGCATTTTGTGCCACACCACAGGCACAATGTGGCCCTAAAGGAGTGTTAACCAGCTATGGAACAGGTATTCCAGAGTAGGTGAAACTTATGGTAAAACAGAGCTCATTTAGAGAGTCCTATGCTACCACAACCCCACGATAGGATTGTAGTCAGGGTTTCCCCACACTCCTGTAATCCACTGGCTCTAGTTTACACTGGGGAAACTGGATTGGCACTGAGCTAGCCCAGTATCTGAAAACCACAAAAAGAACAGGAAATCACATTGCTACCTAAGACAGATATGCATGCACCAAAGAATCCTGTGGCACCTTATAGACTAACAGACGTTTTGGAGCATGAGCTTTCGTGGGTGAATACCCACTTCTTCAGATGCATGTGGTGGAAATTTCCAGGGGCAGGTATATATATGCTAGCAAGCAAGCTAGAGATAACGAGGTCAGTTCAATCAGGGAGGATGAGGCCTCATCCTCCCTGATTGAACTGACCTCGTTATCTCTAGCTTGCTTGCTAGCATATATATACCTGCCCCTGGAAATTTCCACCACATGCATCTGAAGAAGTGGGTATTCACCCACGAAAGCTCATGCTCCAAAACGTCTGTTAGTCTATAAGGTGCCACAGGATTCTTTGCTGCTTTTACAGATCCAGACTAACACGGCTACCCCTCTGATACTTGTCTTAGGTACTTATCTGACCTCTTCCCCCATCCATGTAGTATCTGAGCTGCTCAAAGTCTTTAATGTATTTGGTCTCACAACATTCCTGTCATGTAGAGAACTGCTATTATTGCCATTTTAGAAATGGGGAACTGAGACGCAAAGAAGCTACGTGACTTGACCAAGGTCACAGAGGAAGTCTGTGATGGACCAGGGTATTAAACACAGGTCTTCCAAATCTTAGGTAAGTGCCCTATCTACAAAATCCTTCCCCCCTTCACACACAGTTACCTTCTCCCCCCATTTGGGCTGTACATTCCTCGACTACAATCAAGACTCAGGACCATTCATTTTAGTAGTGCTTCTTGTCTGTCATTGGACTTTCCCAGCATAATGAAGTATCTGACACACTTATCTCCCCCCTACACACACCCATACAATTAGACTCATGGTACAACAACAGCTTAGCTTTACACCAGGGAGATATCAAAATGAGTACCAATAAAATCTGTAAGCTCTCTAAAACATTTCTGAAATAGATTTTTACAGATCCAGACTAACACGGCTACCCCTCTGATTTCTGAAATAGTTTAACATTAAAATCTGTGATGTAAACGAAATGCATGATGGTGGTATAAAGTTTTCATTCTTTTGTTGTGTTTTTTATAAAACACTCCACTTTTATTACTCATACATCCCAAATTCATACCACTAAAAGCTTTGCACCACACCTTAATGTTATCTCTGTGTGTTATAGTCATATGCATTCCAAATGAAAGCACAACACGACTGTTAGGTTAAATGTGGACTTCCATTTTCAGTGTCACTTCTTTTCTCTTCTTTAATGGCCCAATTTGGTAAATATTAAGGCTTCTGGACATATGGGTGCAGGACAACTGCAGGATGAATTAAAATGTTTGTCTACTGTACATGTTTGTATAAATGTGTATATGGAATATCCAATTTTTGAATTCTTTGCAAAATATAATTAAAAGCCCTGTCTCTATATGGTCATCTAGAAAGACCAGAATAGCTACTTTTCTATGGCTCATATATTGCACTATAAATTGTTCTGTCTATTGCAAACCACTATAACAATTAAAAAAAAAGTATCATGATCAATAAACAGTAGATCTGTTTATTCTTTGCACTGAACAAACATCATAGTTTTTCTCCAGAACTTGCAAGTTTAAAATAAAGATATTCTTAAATGAATAACAATAGTATGTTCTAGAATCAACAGTATACTATTCTGTTCTCATTCTGTGTTCTGATCCCCCATGGAAGTCAATGGTAGACTGGCACAAAAGAACCTATAGGATTGAAAACTTACATAAAATCTGCTTTCGGTTACACTAGAGTAATTCTCATTAAGTTCACCGAGCATTGCACTAGTGTAACAGAGGACTGAATTCGGCCCAATACGCGTAAGATAACAGGGTGATAATTCTTAATACAAGAACTGAAGTTGAAAGGAAGATTATAATGCATTACAAACAAAAATCATGATGCACTGTGGGTGGCAATTTTGAATCCCATCATCATGTGTTATGGTTGTATTAACTTGTTTAATTTTATGCACAACTACAGCCAGTCATTCTGAGCATGTCTCAACATTGCCAACAGTATAACGTTGGAAACAGGACTAATCTAAGAAAATATAAATTATATATTTTATACATATCTTCCAGAAAACTGCTAAGGAATAAAGCGTCTTATGAAAATATATAGATATACACGCACACACACACTATGATAAATATACAAGGTAAAAATACTTGCGTACATGCAAATTATGCTGGCACATTATTCTACTAAATCTAGGATTACACTGCCTTTTGTATGACAAGTATCTACTCTTGAAGTGAGTGAATTTGAAGTGTAAAGGCAGAAGAGAAAAAAGAAGAAATTCCCACTAGGATTAGGCTATGAATATAGTCTAAAGAAGTAGCAGACTGACTGTACATTAAAAATGTGCAGATGAAATAAATATGCATCTGTTCTCTATGGACTTGATTCTGCATCATTCAAGTGAAAGGGAGTTTTTCCATTGGATCAAGTCCCCCTTTTACATTTCATTTCTCTATACAACAGCAAGAAGAGTTACTATATTGGCCATCTTCTCAGGCTATCAAAAGACAGTGGTAAAATAATGACCTCATGGTTGGTATTGTTTCCAGTGGAATTATTGTAATGTTACGTGGTTTGTAAATATGTTGGGAAAAGTAACATCTCTCTGCATTCCCATGTCACAAAAAGCAAATATATTGTAATCTATTTAAGGCAAAATTACAATTTTTATAAAAAAGCATAGCTCAGCCCTATAAGGGAGGAAAGATGGTCTTATGCCTAAGGCACAAGAGTGGGAGTCAAGAGATTGTTGTTTCTGGCTCGGTCACAGACTCGTTGTGTGACAAGTCATTTAGATGAACATTTCCCAAAGTGACTACTGATTTTGGGCATCTTATTTTAAGGGTTGCCAATTTAAGATACCTTCAATTTCTTTTTCGGAAGAGTTGAGCACTCACAGCTCCAAATTAAGTAAAAAAAACAGAGGCATCTAATCCTAGTAGGCACTTTGGAAATAAGGATCATAACCTCCCTCTGAATAAATTTCTCCATCTCAGAGGCAGATAAGAATATTTCTCTACCTAATACAGTGTTGTGAAGCTTCAGGCATTACATTTTTCTAAAGTGCTTTGCAACCCTTGACATAAAGCACAGTAGAACTATAAGGTATTATTATATTAGAATCCTATTTACAGCCATTTACAAGACCAAAATTCCATGGAGTAGAAGTCAATTTTTGACTTATTGCTTCCATTAAATGCAGGGTTTTCATATTGGAAAGAACTCCTCTCTCTCCCACCCCCCAGTGTTTGCAGCTAGGAAGAACCTACTATATCAACCCAACATTTATGTGTTTAAATTAATCTTAACATCATTCTTTGTACATTACACAACTTATCAAAGCATAGTTTTTCCATTTCCATTTTCATTAACAAATTCAGTCCAGGAGTTACAGGCTGTGGCCAAAATATTAAAAAAAGGAGTCTTAACTCCATATTTATGTGCTTTGACATCAATTGGGCTTGTGTTCCTAAATCATTTATGTTCTTTTGGAAATCTAATTGTTGAACATCTACCTATTTTTGAAAAACATTTCCCTTTGTTACTGAGGTTGACTTACCTCCAGTACAACTGTGTCCTCATGTGCTAAAAGTATTGTGAATTGTGACACACAGCATCAATAGTGTTCCCATGTATTTAAGTGAGAGAGATGAATAAGTCAATGAGAGTTTTGCCTGATTAAATATTGCAGGATAGGGCCTTTAATCATATCACTTGCTTGAAATAATAAATAAAACAAGCAATGAATTTTATCAAGAGGATTATGTATGAAGACTGGCAACAGGGAAGTGGGAACAAGTTAAAATGTGGTGGACATAATGGAAAGAACGGAAATATGTTCAAAAATAGGTTACAAGGCCAAAATGGGCATTAACAACAGTGTTACTTTTTAACCTTAAAATAAATGCATATAACCATATACACGTACCCTTCAATCTTATTTCTAATTCTTATTTCTCTTGTCAGACTGCCCCACTAATTAATTCTTGCAATTTCTTTTTGGGGTGCTGTGCACATTTCTTGTGCTATATAAATAATAATAAGCAGCTCCTAGTCATGCCAGAGCCTATGCCAGTTTATGCTGTGGGAAGGCTGTAAAGGAGCAGAGCATCATCAAGAGTAGATAGCATCATCCAGAAAGGGTTATAGCTACAGAGGATTGATTTTCTGCCTCAGCTCTTATGCAACAGTTTTCCCACTCAGAAGTCAGCAAGTTAATATCATACATAACACAGATTTCTAGTTCAGCACATAGTTCAAATAAGTGACAAAGGATCAAATCTTTTATGACCAACCATTTCTGCTAAATATATATTTTGTTTTATCTGCTCACATCTCCTTTTTACGTAAGTTTGTTTTTATTGGACTATGGGCAGTGAATTCCTACAATTTTATAGCCATGTGACATTGTTGCCATTGCTTTTAGCACAGGAAATGGTACATCTGTTAATAAAGAGACTAAAGGAACTCTCCCATGAGTCACTAAAAAGCATTTGCCAAAACTAATTAAACTAATGCCAAATATAAGTTAGTTTAAAGCCCATAGCAATTTACAGTACATTGGGATTTTAGGGTGGGGGTTGGGATGGCGGGGTTAGTGGAAGATTGGGATAAGGATAGGAGAGATGCATGTATAAAGTGGCATATCACTTAAAGCTTCTCTGTTTCTCTAAACCTACTTTCATTTAGGAACCAGCCTTATAATCAGTTTTTAAGAAGATGTTGTTCTTTAATTTTAGTCATTAATAGCTCTTAAGTAATTTATCAGGAAACTGGAATTAAATTGGAAAAAGCATTATATTGCACAAACTAGTGATTGTGCTAGAGTTTACATTTTAATCTTTCCTTTACAAGCATAAACATTTTTTATATTAATCTAACAACAAAACTATTTTTAAAGGCAAAACTGAGATCATGGTTGACTTGTGGATGCTGTTATGCTTGAATAAAACCTGTAGCAAAATGGACTGCCAGAATTACACTTCTAAGGAGATTTTCAGACTTTGATTTCCCTAAAGGAATACATGAGAATACAAAGATTACATTTGCAGTACTGAACTGTTCAAATGACACTAGAAATCTCCATATGCCAATTTTCCAGATCTGTCCTATATCTACTAGCGTAGTGTGTGATTGACAACCAGTTCAGCAATATTTGTTCTTCCCTAAACTATCAAAATACTCCAAGGGAGTAAGCAAAGAAAAACAGCATAGGTTTTGATAATACAACTGTTAAAGTAATTCTTCCCTTTTTTCTATCACATTGACACAGCCAAAATATTACATTAGAAGACAGCAATCTGATTAAGCCCAATTTGACTAGATTTAACATCAGCAAAGAGTTAACTAAAAGCAAGCTGAATGTCAAAAATATTGATTGCAATAAAGTTGAAATAAAACTACCAGTTAACCTGTTTCTGACATGCAAAGAGATATATACAGAACTCGTGATGATGACAAATGTTGAACTAAGTACTCCATTTACTGCCGTAGGGACAACTTTCTGAAACAGGAATCTTCTTCCTGGGGCAATAATACTTTATATTGTAATATTTTACAGCAATGAAAATAAACTAATGATAGTGGATAAAACCCTTAAAGGCAAATTCAGATTATTGCACATATGTACATACTAGAAAAATTGGGCAGCAGCAGCAGCAGAAAAGTGCGGAAACTGGCTGCCTGGATTTTACCTCCTACAAAAAGTTCAGGAACAACCACTGTGCATATCTTCTGTGCTGTGTTTTGCTGAGGGGAATGGCATACAACACATATATGGCTTTCCTAGGCAGCAAGTGGCCCCTCAATGCAGACTTTTTACTCTGTTGTACTATAATTAGTATTGGACAGATTTTGCCACCTGTACTCATCTTGAGTAGTACCTTACTATGCGAGTAGTTGCACTGACGTCAGTCTGAGAGTCAGGGAAGCAAAATCTTTTAGGATTCCCCAACCTTCTTCCACACTGGTGCTTTTAATACTTCTGCCCTTTAACAAGTAAATACACCCATAGTTACCAGATATACTGCAGTATCACTATTGCAAGATATGTTGCACAGGACAATTATTACAGAAAAGTTTTGTACTGTTTTACAAGGATTATTCACTAGAGATTTTTGATTCTGAAATCTAACTTACTGTACTTGTACTGACTGCTACAATCTATGGACCATCAGCTATTTTCACTGGTTCCAAGTGTGTCTCTTGTTCTCACTCAGTTCCTCTCTGTTGATAAGAATGGGAACAATAGCTTTTCTTCTAGTGGGAGTTTCTAGTTTTTGGATAATAAATGTAACTGGGACTCTCTTTTGTGATTCTTGTTTTCCTGTACACTGCTACCTCGATATAACACCACCTGATATAACACGAATTTGGATATAATGCAGTAAAGCAGTACTCTGGGGAGGCAGGGCTGCGCACTCCGGCGGATCAAAGCAAGTTCAATATAACACGGTTTCACCTATAATGTGGTAAGATTTTTTGGCTCCCAAGGACAGCGTTATATCGAAGTAGAGGTGTATTAGTAAATTCTTGATTTCTGGGAAGTTAAAATGCTCCATGAATATAGTATCCTGTGGTTCCAAGTACCCCAAGAAATACTCCAAGAATGTTTCATTCTCACTCTGCTCCAGCTTAGGTGGTCTGTAGCAGACAGTGGGCCAGAAAATCCAGCCCAGTAAATTCATCACAAAGGGCACTTACACCACCAGGAAAGGTAGGGAAAATCTCTGGCAGAGTATAGCTGGGAGTTGTGGCTCGATTGCTGCTCCCTCCTGAACCAGAGTGGCTCCCAAGATAATGGTGGGAAGGGGCATGTGGAAGATGGAGAGGAGAGGCTGGAGAGAGAGAGAAGGGTAAGAGGAAAGGAGGACTAATCACTACCTCTGATTTGCTGCTGGGAGAAGGTCTTCCACCAGCAGCATAAGTTAAAGCTGCTCTCTTGCATGGCAAGTATGCCATACTTTCCATTACATGCATCTGACAAAGTAGGTATTCACCCACGAAAGCTTATGCTCCAATACATTTGTTAGTCTATAAGGTACCACAGGACTTTTTGTTGCCTCTTGCAGCTGTGTTCCTGCCATCTCCCTCTCTCTTTTGCCCCTGGGCTCTATATCAGCACACCAGAGAATTATTCTAACAAATAATTTTCCCACCATTCTCTCCATTGCCAGTACTTCATTGCAGATCTTCCCTTTCTGTCTTTCCTTTGTACAACAGATGTATCTATCTGTAACGGTATCCCTGATGTGAGACTGCAGGCACTTAACATTAAAAAGGTTGCAGAGCAGTTTTTAAACTAGGAGATGGGGGAAAGCCGACTGCTGCAGAGGAGCACGTGGATCAGACAGAGACTTCTCTTAGAGAAGAGTCTTTTGATAGAGATTCTGTAGGTTGTAGTCAGGAGCAGAGGATAATGTAAGGGCTGGATCACACATCAGAAAAGGGCAGACAAATAAATAGAGACAGGTTTTTAAAGTGCTTGTACACAAATGCTAGAAGTCTAAATCAGGGCCGCCCAGAGGATTCAGGAGGCCTAGGGTCTTCAACGGCGAGTCCCGGGGCAGAAGGACCCCATGCTGCAGGTCTTCGGGGCACTTCGGCGGTGGGTCCAAGAGTGGAAGGACCCTCCCGCCACCGAATTGCAGTCAAAGACCTGGAGCAGAAGAAGCTCCAGGGGCCCGGGCCCCGCAACAGTTTTCCAGGGCCCCTGGAGCAAGTGAAGAACCCCACTCCAGGGGCCTCAGACAACTGTTGTGGGGGTCCCTGCAGGGCCTGGGGCAAATTGCCCCACTTGACCACCCCTCCAGGCGGCCCTGATCTAAATAATAAAATGGGTGAACTAGAGTGCCTTGTGATAAAGGAGGATATTGATATAATAGGCATCACAGAAACCTGGTGGACTGAGGACAATCAATGGGACACAATCATTCCGGGGTACAAAATATATCGGAAGGAAAGAACAGGTTGTGCGGGGTGGGGGGGAGTGGCACTGTATGTGAAAAAAAATGTAGAATCAAATGAAGTAAAAATCTTAAGTGAATCCACATGTTTCATAGAATCTCTATGGATAGTAATGTCACGCTCTAATAAGAATATAACATTAGGGATCTATGATTGACCAGGACAGTGATAGTGATGATGAAATGCTAAGGGAAATTAAAGAGGCTATCAAAATTAAGAACTCAATAATAGTGGGGGATTTCAATTATCCCCATATTGACTGGACACATATCACTTCAGGACAAAATGCAGAGACAAAATTTCTTGATACTTTAAATACAAGAAGCAGTTACGGGTACCCACAAGGGGAGACGCAACTCTCGATTTAGTCCTGAGTGGAGCACAGGAGCTGGTCCAAGAGGTAACTATAACAGAACTGCTTGGAAATAGTGACCATAATATAACAACATTTGACATCCCTATGGTGGGAATAACATCTCAACAGCCCAACACTGTGGCATTTAATTTCAAAAAGGGGAACTATGCAAAAATGAGAGGGCTAATTAAACATAAATTAAAAGGTACAGTGACTAAAATGAAATCCCTGCAAGCTGCATGGACACTTTTTAAAGACACCATAATAGAGGCCCAACTTAAATGTATACCCCAAATTAAGAAACACAGTAAAAGAACTAAAAAAGAGCCACAGTTGCTTAAAAAACATGTAAAAGAAGCAGTGAGAAATAAAAAGGCATCTTTTAAAAAGTGGAAGTCAAATCCCAGTGAGTTAAATAGAAAGGAGCATAAACACTGCCAAATTAAGTGTAAAAATGTAATAAGAAAAGCCAAAGAGGAGTTTGAAGAACAGCTAGCCAAAAACTCAAAAGGTAATAAAATGTTTTTTAAGTACATCAGAAGCAGGAAGCCTGCTAAACAACCAATGGGGCCCCTGGACAGTCGAGATAAAAAAAGGAGCACTTAAAGACTATAAAGTCACTGCGGAGAAACTAAATGGAGTCTTTGCTTCAGTCTTCACGGCTAAGGATGTTAGGGAGATTCCCAAACCTGAGCCAGCTTTTGTAGGTGACAAATCTGAAGAACTGTCACAGATTGAAGTGTCACTAGAGGAGGTTTTTGGAATTAATTGATAAACTCAACATTAACAAGTCACCAGGACCAGATGGTATTCACTCAAGAGTTCTGAAAGTACTCAAATGTGAAGTTGTGGAACTATTAACTATGGTTTGTAACCTGTCCTTTAAATCGGTTTCTGTACCCAATGACTGGAAGATTGCTAATGTAATGTCGATATTTAAAAAGGGCTCTAGAGGTGATCCCAGCAATTACCGACCGGTAAGTCTAACGTCAATACCAGGCAAATTAGCTGAAACAATAGTAAAGAATAAACTGTCAGACACATAAAAGAACATAAATTGTTGGGCAAAAGTCAACATGGTTTCTGTAAAGGGAAATTGTGTCTTACTAATCTTTTAGAGTTCTTTGAAGGGATCAACAAACATGTGGACAAGGGGGATCCAGTGGATATAGTATACTTAGATTTCCAGAAAGCCTTTGACAAGGTCCCTCACCAAAGGCTCTTGCATAAATTAAGTTGTCATGGAATAAAAGGGAAGGTCCTTTCATGGACTGAGAACTGGTTAAAAGACAGGGAACAGAGGGTAGGAATAAATGGTAAATTCTCAGAATGGAGAGGGGTAACTAGTAGTGTTCCTCAAGGGTCAGTCCTAGGACCAATCCTATTCAACGTATTCATAAATGATCTGGCAAAAGGGGTAAACAGTGAGGTGGCAAAGTCTGCAGATGATACTAAACTGCTCAAGATAGTTAAGACCAAAGCAGACTGTGAAGAACTTCAAAAAGATCACACAAAACTAAGTGACTGGACAACAAAATGGCAAATGAAATTTAATGTGGATAAATGTAAAGTAATGCACATTGGAAAAAATAACCCCAACTATACATACAGTATGATGGGGGCTAATTTAGCTACACCGAATCAGGAAAAAGATCTTGGAGTCATCGTGGATAATTCTCTGAAGACATCTACACAGCGTGCAGAGGCGGTCAAAAAAGCAAACAGGATGTTAGGAATCATTAAAAAGAGGATAGAGAATAAGATAGAGAATATATTATTGCCCTTATATAAATCGATGATACATCCACATCTTGAATACTGCGTACAGATGTGGTTTCCTCATCTCAGAAAAGATATACTGGCATTAGAAAAGGTTCAGAGAAGGGCAACTAAAATGATTAGGGGTTTGGAACGGGTCCCATATGAGGAGAGATTAAAGAGGCTGGGACTTTTCAGCTTGGAAAAGAGGAGACTAAGGGGGGGATATGATAGAGGTATATAAAATCATGAGTGATGTGGAGAAATTAGATAAGGATAAATTATTTACTTATTCCCATGATACAAGAGCTAGGGGCCACCAAATGAAATTAATGGGCAGCAGGTTTAAAACAAATAAACGGAAGTTCTTCTTCACACAGCGCACAGTCAACTTGTGGAACTCCTTGCCTGAGGAAGTTGTGAAGCCTAGGACTATAATAGTGCTTAAAAGAGAGCTAGATAAATTCACAGAGGTTAAGTCCATTGATGGCTATTAGCCAGGATGGGTAAGGAATGGTGTCCCTAGCCTCTGTTTGTCAGAGGGTGGAGCTGGATGGCAGGAGAGAGATCACTTGATCATTTCCTGTTAGGTTCACTCCCTCTGGGGCACCTGGCATTGGCTACTGTCAGTAGAGAGGATACTGACCTAGATGCACCTTTGGTCTGACCCAGTATGGCCATTCTTATGTTCACATTGTGACAAAGTTCCTCCTCTACCTTGGTGGGTCCTGCGCTTATTGGCAGATTTGCTCACCTCAGTGATCTTCCCCACAGTCTGGGTCAACTCCTCCTGTGTCTGATCAGGAGCTGGGAGGTTTGGGGGGAACCCAGGCCCACCCTCTACTCCAGGTTCCAGCACAAGGCACTGTGGATTGCAGCTGTCTATAGTGCCTCCTGTAACAGCTGCATGACAGCTACAACTCCCTGGACTACTTCCCCATGGCCTCCTCCAAACACTTTCTTTATCCTCACCACAAGATCTTCTTTCTGATGTCTGATAATGCTTGTACTCCTTAGTAGCCCTGTCCCTGTCCCTGTCCCTGTCCCTGTCCGCTCCTTGTGCCTCTTGCTTCCAGCTCCTCACACACACTTCCTCCCCTCTGACTTCCCCCATCCCTGACTGGAGTGAGCTCCTTTTTAAACCCAGGTGCCCTGATTAGAACACCTGCAGCCAATCAAGGCAGGCTAATCAGTCTGTCTGCCTTAATTGGTTCTAGCAGGTTCCTGATTACTCTAGTGCAGCCCCTGCTCTGGTCACTCAGGGAGCAGAAGCCTGCTTCTCCTGGGGCCAGTACTGACTCTTCGTTCTACCACTCTGCTATAGAGAAAGGAGGGAGAGGGCTGCTGCTGCTACTGCTGCTGCTGTTCCTGCTGGGCGCTGGGCCCTGGGCCCTGGGCCCTCGCTGCTGCTGTTTCTGCTGCTGTTCCTGCTCCTGCTGCTTCCCTAGCTGGGTTAGACACCACCGCCTACCCCTCTCTCTGCTGTCTGTTTGCTGGCTGGCTGGTGGTTCCCACTCACCTCAGTTACTGCTGTTATTCCACCTACAGCCCCTTGGGGGGGGCTGCTGGCCTGCTTCCCAGAGAGGAGGGGAATGAGGGACCCCAGCTCTTGTTGCTGAGGACACCACCCTCTGAGCAGGGTCCCTCCTGCCTGGACGCCAGACCACCACGACCTGGAGCTGCTGGGGCTACTGTGGCTGTTGCTGGGGAGCTGTTGGTGCCCGGAGAAGGAGAGGAAGGAGAAGAGGACCACCCGCTGCTGGAGACAGTATGAAGACCACTGTGGAGGGGGCTTTTCTGGACTGAGTCTTTTTCAAACTGTGCTCTTGTGGTGGGGGTTTGGACTGTGTCTGCTGGGGCACCGGGGGTGTGGCGTGGAGCCTGCCCCCAGCCCATCCATGTCCCCTTTCGTCCCCACCACCATCGTTGCCCCCTCCACCACCCCCGCTGGCTGTTTTCCTTCTGCTTTGGACTCCTGCCTCTGGGTCTGAGCTGCTTGCCTGGCTCACCACGCCCACTTCCACCATTTGGGCCTGCAGCAGCAGCAGCCAACCATTGACTTTTTGGCACAAGTGCCTGTGGGTGCACCACCTCCCCCCTCTTACTGGACTGACCCCCTCCCCTTTGCCACGTTTGTCCACCCCACCTATTTCCCTCTGCTGCCTGATAGTTCTGCCCCGGCCCTGTAGCTGTCCCCGTGGTCCCTCTACCCCAATCTCAGCTCGCCCTTTCCCCCCACCCTGTGCTCCCCCAGCCCTGATCGGTCCCCCCCCATGCGCCCACCCCCCCTTCAGGCGCTTGTGCCCTTCCCCATTTGGTTTCCCCTTGTTCACTGCACTCCCCCCTCTGCCGTTGCCCCCCCGCTCCCCTAGTGCAACTGGAGGAGCAGGAACCCCCCCCCCTCTGCATTGGTGCCCTGCAACAATCCCACCCTTAGTCCTTGGTTGCTCCCTACGCCCCTTTAGCCTTCCCCTTCTGGCGCCCTCCTCCCCTGCCTGCAGCCTAGCGGGGAAGGGTGGCCGCCTCCTCTCCTTCCCCTCCCCTCGCTGTTTGTCCCCCTCCCCGCTCTCGTTATGGCGGGGGATGCGGCGGGGGAGACCCCTCGCGATGCTCCCACTGCCCCTCCTCCACCTGCCCCTGTGTCCACTGCCCAAGCCTCTACCTCGACCGCCGCTGCTGATCCACCTACCACCGCCCCTGCTGGGGCACTGGCAGCAGCGAGTACTGGGGAGACCTCCGTTGCTGCCACGTCTCTCGCCCCTTCTGATTTGGGGGGAGCCCCCCCAGCCGGTGGGAAGGGTCGGGGTGGGAAGAAGGGTAAGGGCCCCGCTAGAAAGGCCAGGCCCTCCATGGCGGAGACTGCCCCCGCTGCCGCAGCCCCGCTACCGGCTGCGGCGTCCCTCCCCGCTATTCCCTCCACCAGTTCTGCAGGTGTCCCTCCCCCGGCCCCCAGGGCGTACGCCCAGGTGGCGGCGGCCCCCCGCCTGCCGCTGCTCCTCCGCCCGCCGCTTCCGCCAACATCTACAGCGACCGGGGCCCCTTTCCCACTTTGACCAGGAAGCACGGCATCCGTTGCCTCCTGGTGCCCGCCTCGCCCCACGTGGAGACCTACATGCGGGTGTTGGCCAGGGTAGTGGGGCCCACGGCCATCGTGGCGGCCTCCAAAATGTACGGGAAGGTGGTCTTCTTCCTGGCATCGGAGGCTGCCGCCCAGGAGGCGGTAGAGACGGGCCTGGCGGTGGGGGGCGTGTTCGTCCCCCTGGAGCCTTTAGAAGACCTGGGGGTCCGCTTGATCTTGACCTCCGTCCCTCCCTTTCTGCCCAATGCCGCCCTGCTGCCCGCCCTTTCTGCCCTGGGATGCCCCATCTCTGTCATCAGCCCTCTCCCCTTGGGCTGCAAGGACCCCGCCCTCCGTCATGTTCTCTCGTTCCGCCGGCAAGTGCAGCTTCAACTGCTGCCGGCGGCGCGTGGCGGAGAGGCGCTCGAGGGGTCCTTTCTGGTCCCTTACCAGGGAGCCCACTACCGGGTGCATTACTCAACGGGGGAGGCCCGGTGCTACCTCTGCCGGGCGATGGGGCACGTCCGGAGGGACTGTCCCTTGGCCCAGCACGGAGGAGCATCCGGGACCCCCGAGCCCCGGCAAGGCGCCGGCCCTGTCATCGCCGGTCCCTCTAGTTGCCCGGCACCCGAAGCTGCCCCTCCTCCTCCTTCTCGGTCCACCTCTGTGGAGGAGGGTGTGGCGGGGCTACCGCCGGCCGTGGGAGAGGGCTCGTCCCAGGGGGAATCCTCCCCGGTTTCTGCTGTCCCACCACTGCCTCCTCGAGTCCCTGAGCCATTGCCCTTGCCCCCCGAGCCGACCCCTGTTAGCCAGCCCCCGGATGATGCCATGGAGGGCTGGTCCTTAGTGCAGGGGAAGCGGGGCAAGTGGAAGGCTCGAGTTTCTTTACATCCTTCGGATTCGGAGGCCCCCCGGAAGAGCAGGAAGGGGGGTGCCGATGTCGAGTCTTCCGCCTTGTCCCCTGATGACTCCCAGTTTGTGGTGCCGGCTGGGGATGCTGTGGCAGCACCGGAAGGTGACACCGCCCCTCCTCCGGGGTCCCTTCCCGTGGATGCCCCCGAGGGAGCCTCTCTCGCCCCCTTCCCACTTGGCGCCTCTGAGAGCGCCGCGGTGGGTATCGCCTCGGGTGCTGGCGGGGAGGGCCCTGGGGTGGTGGACTGTGATCTCCCTCCCATCTACGCAGAAATCGAGGCCCTGGGTTTGACCCCGGTCACGCGGGGGAGGACGACCCTCTGCCGGTGGGCCTCGATCTGGGCGACCTCACTACATCCCCCCTGTCCCCAGGTTCCCTTCCCCTACCCGCTGTTTCTGCTCCCACCTCTGAGGGTCCCCTGGAATCTTCCCTCGACTCGGCTGCGGGTGGCACTCTGGCGGCTGCCGAGCCCCTTGGGGCGACGGCCAGTGCCCCGCTGCCGAGACCCGCTTCCCAGGGGGTGTCCCTCTTGGGTGTGGAGGACCCGCCCTCCTTCCTCAGCGGGGACCCCATTGACCACCATCTCTCTCTGGATGCCGAGGCTGCCGCACGTGCCACAGTGGCTGAACCCGGCATCGTTAGGGGTCCCCTGCCCACTTCCCAGATCCTTGAGCCTGGCCAGGAGGAGCCACCTTCTGGCGTCTCACCTATGGAGGCTCCGGATCCTGCCTCTACCTCCTTCCCGGATTCTCTCCCTGATCCCCGCCCTACTCCTGTTGGCTCTGTCCTTGTCCCCCCCACTTCCTGTGATGCCAGTGCCGCCCCTGGCAATACCTCCCAGGGAGCGGGTTCACTAGTTCTTTCCTCTCCCGACCCCCCAGGGGCTGCTGTTCTCCTTCCACCGCCCCTTCTTGAATCTGGGAGCTGGGCGGGTCGTGTGGCGTCGGTCCATCTGCTGCCACGTTGGGGATCTGCCCCCTGCCTACCCGCCTTGGTGGGCCACGGGGCTGTGACGGGGGCCCCACTGGGGGCCAGTCATAGATCAGTGACCCCACCCCCCCATGCGCTGAGGGAGGAGCTGCGGGAGTTCCTCGAGGACGTCCGTGGCTCCCGGAACAAAGTCCATCTTGCGCTCCAGCGGTGGGGGGATTTCCATCAGGTCCTCCGGGCCGCGAGGGCCCTCATGGGGGAGGGTAAGAGGACCGGGAAGCAGGCCGCCGCGGCCTACCGGCGGGTCCATGTCTTCCGTGACTCCTTACTCACCTTCGGGGTTGGTCACGGATTGCTGCGCGGCCTGCCGGAGGCCGTGGGCGTGTCTGCCAGCGAGGATCCCTCCCAGCCCTCCTCATGGCGCCGATCATCCTTGCCACTTTAAACACCCGAGGCTGTAGGATGGGTCTCCGCAGGAGCCAGGTGCTCTCCTTCCTCCGGGAGGGGGGGTACTCTGTGGTTTTCCTGCAGGAGACCCATACGGATCCGGCCGCTGAAGCTAGCTGGCGGCTGGAGTGGGGGGACGGGGCCTACTTTAGCCACTTCTCTGTCTGCGCGGCTGGAGTGGCGACCCTGTTCTCCCCCGACCTACGGCCCGAGGTGCTAGGGGTCACCGAGGCTGTGCCGGGTCGCCTGCTGCACCTCCGGGTCCGCATGGAGGGGCTTGTGGTTAATCTCGTCAACGTTTACGCCCCGACATCGGCCCCGGAGAGGCTACGTTTTTATCAGCAGGCATCCGCCTTCCTCGGCTCCCTGGACCCTCGTGAGTGCCTGGTCCTGGGAGGGGATTTTAACACCACCCTCGAGGAACGGGACCGCTCGGGGACCGAGCAGTGCCCGGCAGCTGCGGACGTCCTCCGGGAGATTGTCGACCGCCACTCCCTGGTGGACGTCTGGCGCGACCACCACCCAGACGACGTCTTGACGTTCACCTTCGTCCGGGTGGAGGCCCATCGGTCGTGCCACTCCCGGCTGGACCGTATTTACCTGTCACGTTTCCACCTTTCACGGGCCCACTCCTCCAGCGTTCGGCCGGCCCCCTTTTCGGATCACCACCTTGCCACCGTGACGGCCTCTCTCTGCACGGAGAGGCCGGGGCCGGCCTATTGGCACTTTAATAATAGTTTGCTGGAGGATGCGGGCTTCGTGGCGTCCTTCCGGGAGTTCTGGCTGGCCTGGCGAGGGCAGAGGCGCTCCTTTTCCTCGGCGCGGCGGTGGTGGGATCTGGGGAAGGTGCGCGCCCGGCTCTTCTGCCGTGACTACACTCAGGGTGCCAGCCGACGGAGGGATGCGGCGATAGGGCAGTTGGAGCGGGAAGTCTTGGAGCTGGAGAGGCGTCTGGCCGTCAACCCCGAGGATCCATCCCTCTGCGGAGCGTGCCGGGAGAAGCGGGAGGAGCTCCGGGCCCTCGAAGACCATCGGGCCCGGGGTGCTTTTGTTCGATCCCGCATCCACCTCCTTCGGGAGATGGATCGCGGCTCCCGCTTCTTCTACGCCCTGGAGAAAAGGAGGGGGGCCAAGAAGCACGTCACCTGCCTCCTGGTGGAGGACGGCACCCCCCTCACGGATCCGGCGGAGATGTGCCAGAGGGCCAGGGCCTTCTACGCCACTCTTTTCTCCCCGGATCCAATCGATCCTAACGCTTGCAGAGTGCTCTGGGACGGGCTCCCGACGGTCAGCACGGGCGACCGGGACCGGCTAGAGCTGCCTCTCACTCTGGCCGAGTTCTCGGAGGCCCTCCGTCACATGCCCACCAATAAATCTCCGGGCTTGGACGGGCTGACCGTGGAGTTCTTCCGCGTGTTCTGGGACGTCCTCAGCCCAGACCTGGTCACTGTCTGGGCTGAGGCTTTGCATAGCGGGGTCCTCCCTCTCTCGTGCAGGCGAGCCGTGCTGGCCTTATTGCCGAAGAGGGGGGACCTCCGCGACTTACGGAATTGGCGTCCCGTCTCGCTCCTCAGCACAGACTACAAAATTGTTGCGAAGGCCATCTCGATGCGGCTAGGGTCCGTGCTGGCGGACGTGGTCCATCCAGACCAGACCTACACCGTCCCGGGCCGCACCATCTTTGATAACTTGTATCTGGTCCGGGACCTTCTGGAATTGGGGTGTAGGGATGGTCTGTCGTTCGCCCTCCTGTCCCTGGATCAGGAGAAGGCGTTTGACCGGATGGATCACAGGTATCTCTTGGGCACTCTGCGAGCATTCGGCTTCGGACCCCTGTTTGTGGGTTTTCCGCAGGTGCTGTACGCTTCTGCGGAGTGTCTGGTCAGGCTCAACTGGACCCTGACCGAGCCGGTCAGCTTCGGGCGGGGAGTGCGGCAGGGGTGCCCCCTCTCGGGCCAACTGTACGCTCTGGCGATCGAGCCCTTCCTCTGTCTTCTCCGCAAGAGGTTGACGGGGTTGGTGCTTCAGGAGCTGGGGCTGCGGCTGGTCCTGTCGGCATACGCTGATGATGTGCTCCTCGTGGTCCAGGACCCGGGCGACTTGGCGCGGGTGGAGGCTTGCCAGGCTGTGTACTCGGCGGCCTCCTCCGCCCGGGTCAACTGGGTCAAGAGCTCCGGCCTGGTGGTCGGGGACGGGTGGCAGGCGAGCTCCCTCCCACCTGCGCTTCAGGCCATCCGGTGGAGCGCGGGTCCGCTGCTCTATCTCGGCGTTTACCTTTCTGCCACGCATCCGTCTCCGCCGGAGAACTGGCAGGATTTGCAGGGCAGGGTGACGGAGCGGCTCCGGAAATGGACAGGACTACTCCGGTGCCTCTCCCTTCGGGGGAGGGCACTGGTGCTTAATCAACTGGTCCTGTCCATGCTCTGGTACCGACTCAACACCCTGGTCCCGGCCCCGGGTTTCCTGACCAACCTCCGGACGGTGATTCTGGAGTTCTTTTGGCCAGGGACGCACTGGGTCTCTGCAGGGGTCCTCCACCTGCCCCTGGAGGAGGGGGGGCAGGGCCTGAAGTGCTTACGTGCTCAGGTCCATGTCTTCCGCCTCCAGGCCCTGCAGAGGCTCCTGTTTGGTGCGGGTAGTCCGGGGTGGAGCGTATTGGCGCACGCCTTCCTCCGCCGCTTCCGAGGGCTCCGATACGACCAGCAGCTCTTTTACCTCCATCCGAGAGGTCTTCCGCGAGACCTCTCCGGGCTGCCGGTCTTCTACCAAGATCTCCTCCGGACCTGGAAGCTCTTTTCAACGACCAGGTCCGTGGTGGCCACCATGGGGGTTGACCTCCTCGCGGAGCCCCTGCTACACAATCCCCAGCTTCGTGTGCAGGTGGCGGAGTCCCCCACGGTGTGCCAGAGGTTGGTCTCGGCAGGAGTCACCAGGGTCGGAGACCTCCTGGACTACGACCGGGGAGACTGGCTGGATCCCCTGACGCTCGCTCAGCGCATGGGGCTCTCCAGACCTCGTACTCCCCAGCGCGTACTTCAGGAGGTGAAGGCCGCTTTATTGCCCGCTGCTCGGGTTTACCTTGACCGGGTCCTGCAAGAGGGCACGCCCCGCCCACCCTCCACCCCAGGCTCCGTGGACATTTTTATCGGGCCCCTGCCCCATGGACCCAATCGGCCCCCTCACCCTTTCACTGCCAGCCGGCTGCATGATCTGCAGCCGGTTTTGTTCCAGACCGCACCACGGAAACATCTGTACTCGCTCGTGCTCCATACCCTTCACTACCTCACCCTCGCGTCCCGCCCCGATACCAAATGGCGGGACCTCCTGCCGCCTCTCGAGGGTGAGGAGCCCCGGTGGGCCAGCTTGTACTCTGCCCTGGTCCCGAGGCCCGCCGGGGATATCAGTTGGCGGCTCCTTCACGGAGCCGTGAGCACGGGCATGTACTTGGCGCGGTTCACATCTGTCCCTAGCACCTGCCCTTTCTGTGGTGAGAAGGAGACCTTGGCGCACGTTTATTTGGAGTGCGCCAGGTTGCAGCCCCTGTTCCGGCTCCTCCTGAATATTTTCCTGCGTTTTTGGTTGCACTTTTCCCCTCACCTTTTTATCTACACGCTCCCCATCCGTGGCCCCACGAAGTCGCGGGATCTCCTTCTCAACCTCCTCTTGGCCCTGGCCAAACTGACCATCTACAACACCAGGGAGAGGCGGTTGGCCGACGGGATTTCCTGCGACTGTGGGGCCTATTTCCGTTCCTCCGTCTGCTCACGCATCCGGGCAGAGTTCCTCTGGGCAGCGTCCACTGGCTCCCTTGACGCCTTCGAGGAGAAATGGGCGTTGTCCGGGGTTCTCTGCTCGGTGTCCCCATCGGGTTCCCTTCGTTTAGCCCTATGACCTCACTCCCGATCCTGTTTTTTTCATTAGTTGTCCCCCGTAATTATTTGGTGTCCCAGACCTGTGGGTCCTCCCCTTAGGCTGGGGGGAGGCCCTTTAGAAGTGGGCGGGCTTTGCCCGCCCACCCCCGCTGGATGCCAATAGGACCAGTATATTTGCCCTCTACCAGACTCCTGTACCTCACTGGCCTGGGTCTGTCACAACTTTTAAAGCCTTTTCCAAGTAAACAGACATGTAACATAATATAGCAGATGTTTCCCTATGTAAGTGTTAAGGCCCCAGTTAAGAAATGATTAATGCCTTGCTACTAACTTTACACAATATTAGACAGAAATCCATTGATAATCCAAGTTTCAGTGTACTGTTTGATATATGATGACTGTTAGCACCAGGATTTTTACAGGGTAGAGGAAAACAGTCACATGTGGAATGAAAAACAGGTTGGATGATTTTTGAAAAATATAAGACAAGTTTTTAAAAGAGCTTTAGCAGAAACATAAGACCCCCTCAACATAAGACAAAAAGGCTCAACAACAAATAATATTAAGAGGGAATCTCACAAATTGGCTTGTTCGGTATAAAGTCGGGCTAAAATAAGCAAAAAAGAATAAGCATAGAGCTGTTCAGAGGGGATGTTGTATTTCTTTCTTTACTTGTTGATAGTTTATAAATGTTAGTAATAGACCTATACAAATTACATTTAAAGGGACAAAGCTGATCGCACAAACATATATTTGAAGTTTTTTAATATAGTACTACTGAATACAACTTGCAAACACACCTGTAAATCTATAGGAATTAATCCACTTTACTCAGTTATATCCAAGAGCAGTATTTGGCTCAATATATATTTAAAAAGACCATTTTAAAGTGATAAATAAATGCCATCAAATGGCTATATCAGTTCATGAAATTATCCGCACCCTTTTTCTTCCCCTCTTCCACGTATACTTCCTCCAAGTACAACACACACACACACACACACACACACACACTCACTCACTCAAATGTAAAGTTCTAGAAAAGCATATACAGAGTTGCAACAAAAATTGAAATTATGAGAAAGCATAGAGAACATTTTTCTTATCATCAGCTTCCCCAAGAAAAGCTATCCTAAAGGTTGACTTCTTAAGTTCTTAAGGGTAAGATGAATCAAGCCTGCACTAAATGCTTTACTTTGTTTTCTTATTTAAAAAAGAAATTCTATTTTTTTTAAATATATAAAATGCACACACAACTTACAAAATAAATAGGTTTAATGGAAAGCAAAGCTTTTGGTATTGATTTTGTTTGTTTACTTTGGAACTACGATAGCTATTTGGTTGTGCCTCAGATACCATGTTTTGCCCATTTGAGTATTTCTTTCCAGTTAACTCAGATCTGTAAACTAGGAAATCTCTTGAAAATGAGGCTTGGAGAAACATAACTAACAAACATAACTGGCAACCACACAGATCTCTAAGAACAAATATTAGCCTAATGTACTCTCACTCCAACATTGTGTATGAAAGGAAAAATATACAGACGGAGAAAGAAAGTTGGGATTTTATTTCCCTCTCTCCTTCTTACCCTCTCTTTCACCCAGCTTTATTTCAATTGTCTTGTAAAGATGGTTTATTATGAAGCCAGCACCACTAAGAGGAAATAAAAAGGTGTGGACCTCTTCAACACAGTGGAGACATGTATTAACACAAAAGGCTTGTGTTGAGATCACCATACTAATGCTTTAAAAGAGATACTATTACGTGTTTGGATTACTCACACACTATTTTAATACTGTATATTGGGTACATTGAGCAAAAGTTAGCATCATATAGCTCAAATCCAGCTGAACCTGAAAATCATCCTAGAGAATAAAACACATAATACAGTACCTTGGGCTAGCTTCAAAATCCAAAAATTATTATCTATCAAGACAGCATCAGTGAAAATGTACCATCTTAAGAGGTTGCAGAACTGGAACAGTTAAAAGTTCCTTGACCCTATACAGGTAGGGTCTGAAATTTTGTATATTGATTAGCATAGAAGGCCATCTTGCTGCAGGACAGTGAAGCAATCTTTCTGTTCCTAACCCAGGGAAACTTTTGTTGATGTTTAGCATCTCAAATGTTATTTTCTTTCCATCAAGCAAGGTAAACAAATCCATAAAAACAAAGAACTTAGACTGGGGATATTTTTTTAAGGACAAAGGAAGACAAAACAGGATTGATTCATATATATTGAGGGTGCAGAAATGCAACAACTCTTAAAGCAGAGATCCCCAATTACGATTAAAGAGGGCAGTGACAGGCATTTGACATCACAGCCAGTGTCAAATGTATCAGGAAGCCTGCTTCCCATGAAACTAGGATGCTTAGACAACTGATGACAAAAATTATTTTTCTCATCAAATGATGATGTTGCAAAGTGTTGACCTGAATTGGGACACTTCTCTTTGTTCTGCACTGGGACGGAAACATTGAAAATGTATTTACAGCTGAACTGTGGCTCATTATACAGTGACCTTGTACAGAGACCTTTTGTTTAGCAGCAGAGACAAAGTGAGCATGCCAGCCAGAGAGTATAACTGTCTGTTTCATCTGTCTCTTCATGAAAGGCTTTTGAATCTCTTTTGGCTGCAGCTAAGCTGCAGTAGCAGTTGAAACTGGATAGAATTCTATACATATGAATTAATATCCTTCACAAGAATCTGGACTCAGACACGCTATGTTCAGTTTATTCTAGAGGTCACGCTAATATAAAACTGCTCATGAAATGGTTATTTCAAAATGTTTTGCTCCCCTCCTCCTTTCCCACCCCTAATTTTTGGCACTGGGTAATGAAAGGGGCAGAAAGAAAGTACAGTGAATACCATACCTGGTTTATTTCCGCAGCCACAGGAACATTTTTGAAGTCCAACTCTCTTTCCTATGTTACTCCATTGTGGACAGTAGCAGCTGAAGACAATATAAACTAACTATACCTATGCCAACCACTGACAAATACAGGAGGGCTGGAAACCTTATTCTACTTCCTTGATGTTCAAAGGCTCTGATTCTGTAAGCACATAGACTACTCTTCTTCAGTTAAGGATAGGCCTAACTACAGGGGGACTAGGGGTGTGTGTGTGTGAGAGAGACAGACACACACAGACAGACAGACCAGAGAGACAGAGAGACAGATAGGTCGAAGTGCATCCAGGACTCTGCATTTGTTGGAGATGCATGGTTGAAGCCTCTGGAATTTGCAGACATGGAGCCTGACTCTGCTCTGACCCACACTGTTGTAAATCAGGACTAACTCTACTAAAGTAAATGGAGCTACATCAGTTTCATATGAGTGAGAGAACAGACAGTTTTACCCCTCAAATCTAGGGATAGGCCTAAGACAAGAGCCTTCAGTGTTAATATCTGTTGAGAAGAACAGAGGCAGTTCACAGCATAGGGCAAAATCCTGTCCCCATCTCCGCAGCCATAGGTCATCTTCTAGCAGAAGTGGTGCTAATGCAGTATCTGTTCAAGGGTATGCGCCCCTTCATGACAGAGCCCATCTTTTCGGGATTGTCTCTCAGAGAGCCACTGCACATCTATTATTTGAGCACTAGGCAGGTGGATCCCCTGGATAATATCTCCAGGTAGTAAGCACATAAGGGGCACTAAGCCTAATCAAGTTCTGAGACTAGAGAACAGCCATAGTGCTGCTCTGCTGATACCGGGAAGAAGTGGGAAGGAAGAATTCCTTCCTCCTACCCCAGCAGAATTTCTCAGTGTCTAGCATGACTGCTCAGTATATAAATTAGGGCATTTGAGGCTATTAGCAAGTCCCACACTCATTGTTTCAGGCTGTCTATAAGCACATTCAATAAGACAAGTTAGGAAGGATGGGCACTGAGTGGGAGTCAGGAAACTCTGGGTTCAATTTCTGACATCTCAAAGTTTCTATGTAACTTTGGCCAAAATTACTTAATCTGCCACAGTTGCACATCTGTAAAATTGTGGATGACACCTACCTGGTCTTGGGAGGATAAAACCCATTAATGATTTAGAAACACTCAGATGTAATGGTAACAAAGGCCAAATAAATACCAATAGAGAACAATGCATCTGTTTACATTTGGGGCTGCACATTCATGAGGTTACCTTTGCAATGTGGATTTTGCAAGAGCTAAGAATTTGTTTGCAATAATAGTTGGCTTATGCATCAGTTTCTGCATTATTCACTCACCTAGGCAGGCTTCCTATTTGCTACTGGCAAATGGATTTACCTAGTTTGACTACACCATGATGAGCAGGATGGCTGCAAGCGTCAGGAGCTCATGTTTAGCATCTAATCTGGTTACAGCCTCTGAAAGCTCAAATCCAGTTGAACTGAAATCTTTCCTTGGTACCATAGGATATTCTGCTGCATTCTGCACACGTTCTAAACACTTTTCAGGTTGTGCTTCTTCAGGGGTTTAGCTATACTTCGTTTAAATCTAAATGTGTAGTCTGTAAAAGAAATATGCCCTTTAATACTGAAAACTGTAGGCATTTTTTATGTAAACACATTTTCAAGTTTTTCCTAAGAAAATGGCTTCCAAGTAGAACCTGTTAGTTCAAAGTAAAATTGAGAATTATCAACACATCTTCATGTGGTATTTTAGTACAGTGGTTACCATTAAGCCAGCATTTACCAACTGTTACATCTCAGACACACTAAATTGATTTTCCTACACTTTTGCACTTCTGTTGGTAAAACGTTGACTTTTAAACAGAGGCCACTCAGTCTTCCAGAGGGGTAGGAGGCATTGAACTTCACTATACAGAAATAACTTTAGCCACCAGTGAAATGTAACCCTTCTATGGCAAAATACAGCAATCAACCTCTCTAAGAGAGCACCTACAGTATCACCCTTCTGGTAGAATGTTTCAGTATTGACCCAGAGAGAATAGTGGCATCTACTGAATCCGCAGCAGTACTTCCTGCAGCAACCTTGATCTCCATTCTACATACTGATGTAGTCCATCTCTGTTTAACTTGTGAAGTCTGATTGGTTCATTGCTCAAGATGTCATGGCTGCAAGCCAAACTCTTATTCTGGTTTTCATTGATTGTGCAACAGAAAACTTGCCTGTAAGCACAGGTGCAGCCACAATGTCAGTTACAGGGTTCAGTGACTGCAGGGAGTTGTAATCTCCAGAGAGGGGCACAGAATGGAGCGGTCTGCTAACTAAGTGAATGCCTACTGGAGACTATATAAAATAATTCTCCTGGTTCAGTCTGAGGAAGTGAAGGGTTGGGATGAGTTCCTCCTTGGTGGGAGGCCTTGGAGAACTAAGTGCGAGCATGTATTCTTTCCTCTTGGCTGGCTAAAGTGGGGAAAGCCTCTGGGACTTATTGCCCAGTGTTTTAATTCTTCTGTGACCATTTTGTGGATAATAAAATAAGTGCTGAGGAACAGGCTTTAAAAGGAGTAAAAGTTGGAGCTTTGCTTTGATTTTTTGGCTGGAAAAATCACCTACCAGCTTGTATAGCACTAATGACAAATTTTCCGAAGTACTTTGCTGCAGCAAAGCATTGAGTTTCCCATAGTAGGGGTTCCCTTGACTTTCAGTATAATCTGAACATCTGACATCCATCTAAATGGAATAAGGCAATTTCCTATGTAGTTTAAAGCAGAGGTTACAACCTCTTGTTGACCCCTCAGAAATTAAATTTGAGTATACAAAGAAGGATTGGTTCCTATTCAATTAGGCAAACTTCAATGTAAGGTAAAGCTGATGGAAATCTTTTGGGTAGTTAATACTGTTGCAAATGCATTTCAAGAGAACTCTGCTCTGTTTTAACTGACTAGCTTGTGTGGTTCTTTAAAAATGAACTTAATATTCATGAGTGAAAGAGACCATCTTGAGAGCCATGGAGACTGACAGTGTCCATATGCAGAGCAGGTACGAGCAGGGGCAGAACAAGAGCAAGCTTCCTCTGCACCCCTACCACTGTGCCTCAGCTCTGGTCTGTAGGACCCAAACCTATTGGCAAGAGGAGAGTTAAGTCTCAACATCTATGCTGTTCTTGGCCTCTGCTCATATTGCCAACAGGAGTGCCAAAAGTAGTGGTGGTTTTTCTAACCTGGACAACTGTTCATGAGAAATTGGACTGCAAACACTCCTATGGTCAGGGCCGGTGCAAGGAAGTTTCATGCCCTAGGCAAAACTTCCACCTTGCACCCCCCACCCAGCTAACCCTACCCCCCCAGAGCAGCTAACTCAGCCTCCCACCCGGGGAGCCCCCCCCCCGCAGCAGCTGCCCCCCCCCCCACACCATGACAGCTAACCCCTCTCCACCCCATCCCCCCATGGCAACTAACCCCACCCGGGGAGACTCCCCCTGTCCCCCCACGGCAGCTAACCCCACCTGGGGAGACTCTCCCCCATCCCCCCAATGGCAGATAACCCTGACTGGGGAGACTTTACCTCCCCCACCCCCGCCATGGCAGTTAACTCCGCCTAGGGAGACTCCCCCCCGCCACGGCAGCTAACCCTGCCTGGGTTTTCCCCCATCCAGCTCACCTCGGCTCCGCCTCCTCCACTGAGCATGCTGGTGCCGCTCTAATTGTCCTCCTCACCCAGGCATGCAGCGCCGATTGGAGGAGACTTAGAGCAGGGGCTGTGTGCTCAGTGGAGGAGACATAGTGGAGGTGAGCTGGGGTGGGGAGCTGTTCCCCTGTGCGCCTCCCCCGCCGTTACTGCGGGCAGCCCTCCCCGTGCACCCCCCCACCCAGCTCACTTCCACTCTATCTCCTTGCCTGAGGGGACTTTTAGGTGCCCCCAATCACTAGGCGCCCTAGGATGCCGCCTAGTTTGCCTAAATTGTTGCACCGGCCCTGCCTCTGATCCACCATGCAGCCTTCACATAGTCACTCCTTTTGGCCTCTACATTAAATGGAGTTTGATTTTACTTGAAATTATAGCATTTCTTTCTTGACTGTAAAACACACCATCCATTTTTTTTCAATGACGGATGTGTCCCACCCAGGCTAAACATTCTAATACCTTGAAGCTGTGGAGTAAAATAAAATTATTCTTGGTATTATTAAAATGGACTTTGCAGCTTTTGTTGCATTTTTTTCTGGATCCTCTGTCCTCATATGGCTTTTTCTGTGGCATTTCCCAGGGACAAGCCCATGAGAGAAGGAAAAATAAACTAAAAACTCTCCCATTCCAGAGTCTTTTCCCTCCACTGGGAAGGGAGAGGATTTTGCAGCCATTTTGAGGAGCAGAAAGTTGCACACAAGCCCCAAATTCCCTGAGATAACATCTCAAATCTTCAGGCTTTGTGCAACTTTCTGGTGCTCACTGGTCTGCCTTCTCCTCAATATTGCAGAAGCACACTGGAAAGGGCAGATGTGAAAAATGAGTTCTCTAGTCACAATTCATCACCTAGTTACTGTTTAAATTGAAGCAATCAAACTAATTCAATAATTATTTTTATATGGCACTTCAGAGATACATAAAACACTTCTTGCCCCAAAGTAACTCTCTGTCTAAAGACACACATGTAACAGGATGCATGTTAAACAGAGGAGGGGAAGAGTTAACTAATTAGACCATGTGATTGCTTTAGTTAGTTATATATCTTTATGGGTTTTTTTATATATATAAAGTTTATAGTTTAACTAAGATCGTACTAATTGAATTGCTACAATCAATAATAAATACAGTACAGTGGTAATTTGCATATTTTGAGAGAAACTTGGCGCTGTGTTTATAGTCAAACAATTCATTTTATGATCAGGTTAAAAAAAGAAAAGAGAAAACTATTCATTTTCAGTGAACCAATGGGATGAAGAATTTAATGTGGAAAGTACTGTGTGGAGAAAGCAAATTTGACATATGTATACACATACTGCTTACAAAGCACACAATTTTACAGTAATATGATCAGTCTCAGTGCTGATGAGAATGCTGAGTTTGTACTGCTACAATGAGGTACTTACCGGTATCTAATGGACAAGCTCTCAGATATAAATGAAATAGGGGCCCCAACTCTCCATGCATCATCAGCAATGGAAGTTTTGCCATAGACTTAAATGGTACCAGGGCCTTTATGATTAAGCAAGAAGCCTCATTGGCATCAAATTGCTTTGCAGTTTTTTAAAAGGTAACTCTGGGTAGGAGCTCACCAGTTGCATCTTCTTATCAGAGACGCGTGTTCTGTATACTTCTAACATATAAACTGACAAAATATCTGCTTCTAAAAATATTCTTTAAATCTCTTTCCCCTTCCAAAAAGTACAAGTTAGAGAGTTTGAACTCATAGTCAAATTATGACTCCTCACAAGACCCAAATCTGGGGGAGTCATTTAGTTATACTTTAGTTTGATAACTGTAGATGCATCAAAACCAAAACCTTGATTCTAACTCTACTAATTTTGAGCGAGAGATTTGGATTTGAATAGTTAGGTCCATAGCTATGCACAATATTTTGCCTTATTTAGGTCACAATATACATTTAGAAGGCTTACCATAGGCACACATTTTAAAAAAAACTTTCAGCAAAATTTTCCAAAGCACCTAAGGCCCAGATCTCAAAGGTTTTTTGGTGCCTACCTCCCATTGAATTCAATGACAGTTAGGTGCGTAACTGCCTTTGAGGATTTGGGCTTAAGTGACTTAGGAGCCAACATCCAGTTTTTGAAAGTAAAACTCTTAAGCTCCTAAGTCAATGGCAAATGAAAATGGGACTTACAGATCCACTTACAGAGTTACAGAATTTGCACTCCAGTTTATACAAACCAAATAGTAAGGGAACAATTCGATATGATCTGATATTAATATAATGATATAACATAACTTTGCAGAATTCCATGCTTACTCAACGACAAAATTCTGATAGATTCCATTCTTACTCAACGACATTAACTGAAGCTTCTATTCCAGTAATATAAAAGTAACTTAAGTACTACTTTTTGAAGGAAAGCCATGTTATTGCATGAATCCTACATCAAAGTGTGAAGATGCGTGCTGTACTTGACACCCTCCTTTCATGTTTTCGATGTATCCAGCCTCTGCTAGAAATGGCGCTGGAAACCAACAAGGGGTGCCAATTTTCTTCAAATTTTATAGTAAAACAGTATAGTTTTAGTGTAAATTCCATCCAAGTTTGCACATGCACCATTTAGCACACTGATTTATCTTTCTTTGCCTTTGCTGCATTACTATTGTTGGCCAACGCATAAGCAATCAAAAGAGTTTCAGCACAAGAATTTAGTTCCCATAAACTTATATTCAAACTGACAGCAAAGTACACCAAGGGTGGCTTCCTAATTTGTGTTTGTTTAACAGAGCTAGAGCATTGACAACACTATAAACTGGCCTCAATCTGACAATGGTTTGTCTACATTTTTCAAGTGGGAAAAAAGCAGAGAACTTGGGAACACATGTTCCAATTCAGTTGAGTAGAACGGGGTCACAGGAAGATCAGAGCTCTAATGTTCATTCCTGGCTCAGGAATTCAAAGCTATCAATAAATATGCTATACAAGAGACTGATAGGCTCTGAGATGTCTCAGGACCTGGCACTGTCAATTTGGGGGAGCTGGCAAGGATAGGATGGGAAGTGTTTTAACAAAAAGCAAACTGAAAAAGTTTTTAAAATAGGTATATTGATTTTTATGCTTCAGTTGCAAGTACTTGCTTAGATAATGAGAATGTCTTGCAGTTGTATAGCCCTGTCATTCAAAAAAAGCTCACAAAGCACTCTTCAGACAAACTGGAGGGAAAGAAATATCATTTCACACACTTACCCAAGAAAGGATGCACAGCTATGTTGGGTACAATGCAACACCTGCTTACCAATGCCTCCTATTGACTCACCAACCCCAACTTTCTCCACCATCTGAATGTTTTTTGTAATCTGTATAGATTTGGCTGAATCCTGGTCAGTTAGTGATGAAGTACAATCCATATGACTGTAGGCAAATCATTTGATAGAAACAAGAAATTATATTGCATAGCATTTATTTTTGCAAAGTTAGCAAAGCTCTCTAACTTTAGATCTTTTTGATGCTACATCCCACATACAGCAGTGATTCATGGCAACTTTCACCTTTTCATACAATAATATTATCTCACTTCTGTAATTAAAACAAAGTTCTCCTTTCCAGGAGCAGTATGACATCTGAAACTACATGCTGAAGGAGAATCAGATTTCATTTCTATGGAGCATGAAGCTTATTTATAATCCCAATAAAATAACATCACAGGACAATCACTCTGAATGTAATAAAGGGATTAAGAAAAGTGTTAAGTGCAATTATACTCTGGAAAATAACACTAAAATTGGCATTCTAGGGTTCTGTGTTCATTGCCCATCAAATACATCATATCAGACTTACTCAGCTGACAAGTAAAGAAAAGTTAGTAACTGCCAGGACTGTAAACTCAGCCTGGGATCAGATAGTCAAGCTGGGTTCTTTATGGATTTAACATCACCACTAATAAAGATTCTGCAGCTGGAATTTAGTAATTAAGTTTGTAAGTGATGCACTATCCAGAAGAAAAGAATTCTGCCTTGACTTTCACATATCAGTAGCTGTAGTGGCACTACAGGACTAACTAGAGTAAAAAGTAGCAAAAATAGTTTATTTTTGTTACTAAATGTAGCAGATGGGACTCTGAATACACAAAAGTTTTATCTACAGTAGATTTTTTTGTTTAGTTTAAGTTCACTGATTGCATTATCCCAAGGCTATACCATAATTCAGGCTAACATTTCAACCTTAAAGGGTATCACTCTGAATTGTAAAAAATCAGAATATAGGATCCTTCTTTTAAAATTGGATCACAGAATCAGATACTGTACAGGATTAGGGGAGGGATAGCTCAATGGTTTGAGCACTGGCCTGCTAAACTGAGAATTGTGAGTTCAATCGTTGAGGGGGCCACTTAGGGATCTGGGGCAAAAATTGGTCCTGCTAGTGAAGGCAGGGGGCTAGACTTGATGACTTTTCAAGGTCCCTTCCAGTTCTAGGAGATTGATGTCTCCTATTATTATTATTATTATTATGTAAAAGTAGAATTTGGACCAAGGTGTTAACATTTTTATTATTACATTGTTCCTTGATAACCAAGGAACTTTCTCATGAGGAAGATGTCTTATTTTGGGGAGAAGAGCGTGCTGCTAGAATTCTAAGTTGATTTTTCAGTTATTCAGTTGCTGGAGCCATATGGTGAGTGTGATGAGATGTATAAATCCCACTCTGGTTAAGCTTGGCTTCACAGGAGCCTGAGCCTGTTTTGTATTGTATTGAAACCTGTGTTAAAATTACATGATATCACTTGCTTGCTGGCTAGGGGGTTCTGTAGGGAAGCGTGTGATTTGGGGTCTTCAGCAGTCAGTCTGAAAAAGAGCCAGAATGGAGTAAAGTGGGTTGAGTTGTGCCTCTCTGCCTTAGGAAGCAGCCTGCCTTCTCTCTCCCTGAATTTGGTTATTGTGTGTTAGAGTTCTGGATTCTTAGAAATAAAGTAGTGTTACATTACAATCATGCAGTCAAAGTTTTTATGTCTAATTGTCTGTATGCCATGAACATAACTAAGCCCAATCAGGCCACTGGCTTGCACTTGGAGTGGTGTTAGCATGATTGGTGGTCAAATCCAGCATGGGAGAAGCTAGGTCTTCCTAAAGGAAGGAGCACACGAGAAAGAAAAAGGAGGTCAGAAAGGAGATACTGGGAAGGTCAGAAAGAGAGATGCTGGGAATTTCCTCTCTTAGGTTAAAGGCAGAGAGAAATCTGAAGCCAGAATCAGGAGGAGGAAGCTTGAGAGAGGCTAGGGGCAGGTAAGCCTTGGACCAGAGACCTCACCCAGGGAGAAACTGGAGGCAGCAAAGCCCAAGAACCTGTGACGTTAAAGCCTAAGGGAAATCTAAACTGAAGCTTGAGGGGCTGCAGGGTGAAAGGGAAGAACTCTGCAGGCACTCTTTTCCTGGTAGAGAGTGGCAAGACCTGTGAAAGACAGGAAGGTTCCTGCAGGGCAAAGCTGAAGCCCCTGGGGGACGGAAGATTCCTGGAAGACACAGGATTGGAGCAAGCTCCTGTGGTGGACTCTGACAAGCATAGGGACTTGATGCCTCGGGAGAAGCCCTAGGAGGTATTGATCATTACAAAGCACCTAGGAAGGGACTGGGGAAAACGGCCTGAAGTAAGGGTAGTGGTAAGAAAGAGACCAGGGAGGCAGTGACAAGGTCTTGGATCCTTGTCTTAGGGTCCCTGGATTAGAACCCAGTGGAGAAAGAGAGTGTAGATCCTTCTACCAGCCACTGAGAAGGTGTCACGTAGTCTTCTGACATGAGGGGATGTAATGGGGTTGCATTCACCTCTCAAGCACACCCTGCCCTCTGTGATGTCTCGCTCATCAGTTTGTCCCTGCTCAGGAATAGAGCAGTGCCCCAGGGCTCCTTCCCTGGAGGCAGTGTTTTTGCTCTCTCAGGGCCTTTCTGGCCCTAGTTCTTCAGCTGGGCCACTGTAGTTCATTTCCCCTTCTGGGGTGCACACAGTCCAGGCCACTTTCCCAATGGCTAGGGGAAAAGGCTGCTTGCACTAATTAAATCCGAGGGCTCACTTGCTAGCAGCCAGTGTTCATGTTAAAGAAAGAGAAATGAAACCACTCAGTTCAATAGTTTGATAGCAGTTATGTCAAGAGGCAGGTTCTGTGTGATGCTATTACCTAGCTCTTATCATCTGTACATCGTACATCATAGTGCTTTACAAAGGAGGTCATTATCATTATGTTCATTTTACACCTGGGGAAACTGAGGCATGGGGAGTTGAAGTTCTCCCAGCATGCCAGTGGGAGAACTGGGAATATAATCCATGTCTCCTGTTCCTCCATCCAGTAGACCACAGGGGGGCAGTGTGATGGTTTTATTTAAAATCTTTAAGAAGGAGCAGCTTGATGGAATGTAGCATGTTGCCTGGGCCCAATCCTGCAATGTCATTTATGCTGAACTCCCATTCGATTCTGTGAAAAGTTTACACACACACACACACACACACAGGGCTTGAGGGAGCCTTTACAAAAGCACTGAAAAGTGCCAGGTAAAGAGCACAACTGGCAGACACAATAACGTACAGCTGAGGGGAAGATGCAAGAAAGAATAGCAGCTAAGTAGTAAACACAGCTAAAGCAAGTGTCTGTTACACAACCAAGCCCATCTGTGGATAAAATGAGAGAAAAGAAAAATGGTCTTTGAAGTGGCTATTGCATCATGAGTTGAGGGTGAAAACAGATAAGGAAGAATGTCCCTTCCTTGCATACACCATTGCATTAGGAGCCTTCGGGGCACTGCTGTGAGAAATATACACTGATACTGAAAAGGATGTTTACAAAGTCTCAGGAATGGAAGTATACAGAAGAAAAAAAAATGACAAAACTATTGTGCCTGTCCTATTTCTCCTTAGTGCCAATACAGAGAGATGGGTTTTTTATACAGAGAGAGGATGGTTGGGAAAGTATTCAGGGTAAATGACACATATTCACACAGTGAGGCCACACACACAGATATCATGCATTCAGACACACAAATAGTGGCAAAAACAAATCCTTTGCACTGCCTGTCTTTCAGCAAACATCTCATATCTCAGCTTTACTCACAGTGCCAGAGGATTCTTTAGAACCTTCTCCATTATTTATTCAGACAGCACCATAGACGTAACACAAAGAACAAGAACTTTTAAATCTAAAAGCACAAACAGGAAAAGTGTTATGAACAGCAAGAATATCCTAGGTTATGTTTGTACAGGAAATGCTTTGTGAAACAGGTGGACTTTCTGATGTTTTGGAAAGAAGAGAGGGAAGTGGACTGGCATACTTTATAAGAAAGTACTGTATAATAATTTTTTGTTTGCTGTCTCGTTTACACAGCAAACCCTATTGTATATGGCAAAAAGAATCTTTGTTTGGACACATTTGGTAACTGCACAATGAAATATAGTGGAAACATCTGCTCTCTAGACTGAATACAAGGGTTGAGCTACATATAGGGCCTTACCAAATTCACAGTCCATTTTGGTCAATTTCAGTCATAGGATTTAAAAAGCATAAACATTATTTCAGCTATTTAAATCTGAAATTTCATGATGCTGTAATTGTAGGGCTCCTTTCCCAAAAAAAGGACTTGGGGGGGAGGGGGTCACACAGTTATTATGTGGAGGGTTTGCAGTATTGCTGCCTTTCCTCTACACTGCTGCTAGCGGCGGTGTTGCCTTCAGAGCTGGGCAGCTGGGGAGTGGCAGCCGCTGCCTGGGAACCCAGCTCTGAACGCAGTCACCGCCAGCGGCAGAAGTGCAGAAATAAGGATGGCATGGTATGACATTGCCATCCTTACTTCTGTGCTGCTGCCTGCAGTGCTGGGCCTTCAGTCAGCAGCCGCTGCTCTTCAGCCCCCCAGCTCTGAAGGCAGTATAGAAGTAAGGGTGGCAATACCACCATTCCCCTAAAATAACCTTGCAACCGCCCCTGCAACTCCCTTTGGCTCAGGACCCCCAGTTTGAGACACACTGGTCTCCCCATGAAATCTGTAAAGTTTAGGGTAAAAGTACACAAAAGACCAGATTTCACCACGGGGAACACCAGATTTCATGGTCCGTGATGCATTTTTCATGGCCATGAATTTGGTAGGGCCCTACGTGTATACCAGAAGCTGCACATAGGAAGATCCCATAGCACCTGCTTGCACTGAGCATATCAAGCTTTTCTTTGGAAGCTTCATCAGTTTTATTTGCAAATCAGATTTCTTTTTTCAAAAATTCTTCATAAAAGCCATCTGCACGTCTGATTACAGTTATACAGGACTAACTGACTTGGTGGACTAACTCCCGCCTCGGTGAAAGGGAGGGGCTTCAGAGTTGCAGTCGTGGTAGATGATAAAACCTTAAGTTCAAACGGAGCATCTGATGACAAGTGCTGCTCTATGGCATAATGCTGTGTGAATGTATGGGCTGACACCCAGGTTGTTGCTTTGCAGATGTCCATAATAGGCACATTGTTGAGGAAGGTTGTCAAGGCAGATAGTGTTCTGGTGGAGTGTGTGTGCGCATGTCCCCAGTGGGGATTGCAGCTGTTGATGGCTATAACATAGGTCAATACAGTCGGAGGTCCGTTAGACAGTCTTTGATTGGATATTGATCATTGGGCCCTTAGATCATTCCATGATGGAAATAAATAACTTTGGTGACATTCTGAAAGATTTTGTCCTCTCATTACAATGTCTAGACTGAAGAAGGTATGGAAAAACAAATTAACAGAACACACAAAGATCTGTGTGTAGCATGCATGTGTTATCAGCACACTTTTGGCCTTTACACTCTCATCAGGAAAAGAGGCTCAGCTTTCAGATGCATCACCATTGTCAAATCTTTGGAATCTCCTGGAGCGACAGAGTCAACAGCACTGAGGTTCTCAAAGAGGCCAGCATACTCAGCATGCAAAACACTCCTCAAACGGAGAGGCCTCCACTGGCTTGGGCATGTGTGCCAAATGAATGATGGGCGCATTCCAAAAGGACATCCTTCAGAATTGGCATCTGGAAAAATACCCAAAGGATGCCTAAAGTTATACACTGTTCTGAGCCAGCCAGACAAATGTCATTGCTGACATATAGCCTAACAGTTGGATGCAAGTCCTGGCTGATGTCATTGGCCTGGCTTGCGTTATAGCGATCCAATTGACTAGAGTGGTAAATCTGTGAGCAAGCAGAGATGCTGTAGCTTTCAGACACTTGAAGCAGGCCCTGACAAACTCCAAACTCCAATTTCTGCACAGGTGTGAATGTTGATTTTTGTTCATTTATTTGTAGACCCAGCTCTGTGAAGAGAGCTACTGTCTCTTGGGTAGCTTCTAGTGCCTCTTTTCAAGTTGAAGCTTTGAGTAAGCAATTGTCCAGATAAGGGGTCATAATATTCCCCTTGTCTGCAGAGGTGAGCTACTATCACCACCACAAGGACTTTTGAGAATACCCATGGAGCTACAGACAAGCCAAAAGGAAGTACTTTGTATTGAAAATGATCTGTTCCCAGAACAAATCTGAGAAACCTCCTCTGTGAGGGAGGAATCATTATGTGGAAATATGCATCCTGGAGGTCAAGGGCCAAGAAACAGTCCCCTCATTCTGGTGCTGGAATTATCATTGCATCATTATCATTATCAGCATGACCATCCTGAATAATTGGGTTTTCGTGAATTTGTTGAGTCTTCTTAGGTCAAGAATGGGCCTCCATGCTCCTGTTTTTTTCTGGGTTCAAAAATAATGGGAGTAGAAACCCTTCCCTCTGTGTTGTGTTGTGTTGATACTGGTTCCACTGCACTGAAGCATATAAGATAGTTTAACAACAGGTGTTCATGAGAAGGGTCCTTGAAGAGGGACAGGGAGGGAGGGTGGGTAGGGGGATGGAGGTAAATTGGTTGGTACTAGAAATCATCATGACTGGCTATACCTAGCTGTCTGATGTGATGTTTCACCATGCTGGATAGAATGGAGTCAGATGCTCTCAGAATGGATGGAGGATGTCAGATGGGTCCAGCAACAGAAAGTGTGGGAAGTGTCTCTGGTCCTCAACCAAACCCTCAAAATTGTTGTTTAGAGGGAGGTTGTTGGGGCATCGAGAGCTAAAAAGGGAGTGGTCTCTGTCTTGTGGGTCTCTGCCTCCACCTTTGCAGGTACTATGGCCTCTGAGGCTGGGTGTAGGGTGCGGATCTTGTTCTTTGTGCCGAGTCATACTTCCCGTTTCTTCTTTTGTGTAGGCTTGTATATGCTCAAGGATTTCAGAGTCACCCTAGAGTCCTTCAGTGTGTGAAGGAACTCATCCGTTTTGGTTGAGAACAGCTTGGGGCCTTCAGACAGGAGATCCTTGCAGGAGATTGTACCTCTTTGAGAAAACCAGAGAGATGGAGCCAAGAAGCTTGTCACATGTCTATGGCCATGGCAACAAAATGTGCCACCGTGTCTCCAGAGTCCAATGAGGCTTGTAACGCTGTGTGGGTAAGGAGTTCACCCTCAGATATGATGGCTTTAAATTGTTCCTTTTTTGTCCTCTGGTATATGTTCAATAAATTCAGACATTTTTGAAAAGTTATAGTGATTGTATTTGGCCATTAATTCTTCATAGTTTGTGATCCTGAACTGTAAGGTCTCTGAGGAATGAACTCAAAAAGATCCAATCTCTTTCAGTCCCTGTTGTATAAGGTGGATCTAGAGTGGTGTTGTCTGCCCTGCTCATTCACGTATCTGCCACCAAAGAGTTTGGCATAGGATGTGAAAATAAAAATTCCATTCCCTTGGAAGGGACTTAGTATTTTTTATCTGCTCTTTTGCAAGTGGGTGGAATTGTTGCTGGGGTCCACCAGACGGTGTTGTCTGGGTCCATGAGAGCCTAATTACTAGGAGGGCAATCTTGGAAGAGGTTGAAATCTGGAGGATGTCCAACAACTTATGTTGGGACTCCACAATTTCTTCCAGTGATATCTCAATCATCCTTAAAAGTCTGCAATCCTCCTTAAAAGTTCTTGGACCTGTTTAAAGTCATCCCCCATCATGGGTGGTACTCAGTGGGCGGACTCAGACAAAGGCACAAAAGGGAAACCTACAATCCCAGTCTCGGTATGGCTGGAGCTATTTAAACATGCAGCAATGAGCAGCTTGGCAGCACTACAACCTATGGCACCACCTCCTACCTCCACAGTTCATGACCCTTGGCATCGACACAACAGTTCTTGGACCTGTTTAAAGTCATCCCCCATCATGGGTGGTGGGTACATGACAGCTTCATCGAGAGAGGAGAATCAAAAATTGGCAGCCGGGGCACTTTTCTGATCCAAAGTCTCCTCCAGTTCCTCGATTGCCTCTTCTGGAGATTCAGAGGGGCCAGATACCGAGGGTGATGGAGAGTGCCTCAACTTCTCCCTGTGTGGGCTGGGAGGCTTAGGGTAGTGTTGACAATATACTACCCATGGATCCCAGTAGGACCACTGTGGTGGGAATAGTATTGGGGGCAGCATCCTTGGGTCTGTACCATCCTTGAGTTTCCGGTCTGAGATGGTACCAATATAGTTCTAGTGACACAGTCTGGTGGCTGTCTGTATAGGTGAGGAATGATGGGAGGAGTAGATTTCCACTTCATTCTCCTCCTCCTCAATGCTGGATAAAGGAGGAACTGATCTGTTGGCATTGTGAGTTGGCATGGTACCGAGAGCGCTGGAGTGATGTAGGTACCGAGGAGTGGAGATGCCAGTGCTGACAAGAGTACAAAGGTCTTTATGCCAGAGAAACTGCTGCAATATGGAGAGCATTGGTATTAAAGAAGGTGCTGATGCTTTTACCACAATTGTCGATGCCAAGGGTCATGAACTGTGGAGGTAGGAGGTGGTGCCATAGGTTGTAGTGCTGCCAAGCTGCTCATTGCTGCATGTTTAAATAGCTCCAGCCATACCGAGACTGGGATTGTAGGTTTCCCTTTTGTGCCTTTGTCTGAGTCCGCCCACTTATGGTCTTTGGCTCACACAGTATCCAATGGTCCCACTGCCTCAGATAGGTGGACAGTCTCAGTGCAGTTGGTACCGAAAAGGTCTGATGGCTTGGGGAATGCTTCTTTTTGGCAGGCTCCCAAGAAGGGGAGGTTGGAGCCTGTTTCTTTGTTTTTGTTGTCTTTTTGGAGGAGTGCTCTTCCCTCTGCGGGGTTAATGGGGAACTTATGTCAGATGCCACAATTGCAGACTGGTGCCCAGGAGGAGTCAGTGATCTGAATTGGATGCCAGGTGCAGAAACTTCTCCATCATGAGGATTTATAACTGTAAATCCCTTGCTTTCCTTCAGATTATAGAAGTGGGAGCACTTTTGAGGGGTACGTGTCTTGCCAAGGCAACAGACACACCGTAAATGTCTGTCAGAAACTGGGATTGACAACCAGCCAGTGAGGCAACATTTAAAACCTGGGGAGCTAGGCATGCCCCTTACAATAGGTTTCAGAGTGGTAGCCGTATTAGTCTGTATCAGCAAAAACAACGAGGAGTCCTTGTGGCACCTTAGAGACTAACAAATTTATTTGAGCATAAGCTTTCATGGGCTACAGCCCACTTCATCAGATGCATTGAGTGGAAAATACAGTAGCAGGTAAAAATACATAGTACATGAAAAGATGGGAATTGCCTTACCAAGTGGGGGGGTCAGTCTAACGAGACAATTCAATTAACAGTAGAATACCAAAGGAGGAAAAAATCACTTTTGTAGTGATAATGAGGGTGGCTCATTTCAAACAGTTGACAAGAAGGTGTGAGTAACTGTAGGCAGAAATTAGTATGGGAAAAATATTTTTTGTAATGACCCATCCACTCCCAGTCTTTATTCAGGCCTAATTTGATAGTATCTGGTTTGCAAATTAATTCCAGTTCTGCAGTTTCATGTTGAAATCTTTTCTGAAGTTCTTTTGTTGAAGAATTGCTGCTTTTAAGTAGGGTTTCTCCCATGAGAGAGGGTATAGCGAGGCAATGGACTCACCCACGTGACGCCTCCTGCTGGTCCTCCTGGGAATTAGCGCTTCAGCTCCAGAGTACCCTCCACTGGCCAATGTCAAGCTTTCCTCAGCCCCCTCCATGTCCCTCATGGACCCCGATGCCCCTTACCTCAGGAGTCTACCCTCTGCAGTACCTCTGCAGCCTCTGGGTCTCCCCTCCCCAGGGAACTCCCAACCCTCTATTCCCACCTTGCCTCAGTGGCTACTGCCAGTCATTGTCTAGCCCCTGCTCACTGGGGCAGACTACAGTCTATAAACCACTCATCATTGGCAAGGTGGGTTTGGAGCACCCTTTCCTAACCCTGGGTTGCACCTCTACAATCCCAGTACCTGCCTTGGGGCTTTAGCCAGGCCTGCAGCCTGGGAAATTGCCAGGCTGGAGCTTCCCCACTCCTTTGCCTTTCTCCAGCTCTACTCTACCTCAGACACCCTGCTCAGCTCCCAGGCAGCCAAGTCTTTCTCTCTCCACCACCAGAGTCTCACAGCCCTTTTATAGGGCCAGCTGTGACCTGATTGGGGCATGGCCCCAGCTGTGCCTGTTTCCCCAATTAGCCTACCTGCTACCAGAGCAGCCTTTTCTCAGGGCTGTTTTAACCCCTCTTAGCCAGGGAGCGGGGTGACTGCCCTGCTACAGAGGGTAACTATACTACCTTAAGGGGTATACCAATAACTGAAATTTAAATTGCTAAGAGGAGAAAAAAGGGTTTGCGGTGGGGATTTTTTTCTGTGTGTGTGTTGTTGTTGGGTTTTTTTTGTTTTTGTTTTTTAGAAACAGAAAAAAAAATTGGGAAGAGGTTGGGTAGTTAGCTAATAACTAACTAACTGGGTTTTAAATGTAGTACTTTAAAGTTAAAACTTGGCAGCACCTCTGAGTTTTATCTTTAGCCTGATTGCTCTGTCTCAAGCCAAGGGCTGTAAAGAAGGAACTTGTGGGGTGGAGGTGGTGTTTGATCACACAGTAGTATGTAACTGCTAGAAGTGGCGCAAGACAGGGACAGCGCATGTGCGACCCAGCCAGGCACTACTACTGAAATACTCCTATTACAAGCGCAGGGTTAACATATTTACCTAAAGCAGAGCATGCACAGGCACACTCCTCGAAGAAGATAGAGTTCTGGTTGCTAGACTTTGCTGTTTTGCCATTGTGGGTGCTGCAGCATGAACCAAGAACTAGGTAACAAGTGGCATGACAATAATTAGAGCTGGCCATCGTTTTTCAAATGAAAGCTATTTTTGTCAAGGAATGACACTTTTTCAAAAATGAAAGTTTCTACCAAAAGTATTTTTTTAAACAAAACCCAAACCTGAACAATCTTTTTCCTTTTGTTTTCTTAATTTTCCTCCTCCCCATTTCCCTTTTCAGAAGCAAAATGGGGAAAAAAAAGTCAGAAAATAAAAAATATGAGAATAAAACCCAATTAAAAAAATATACTGTCCTTCTTGCTAACCCCAGTCAGTAGCAGTAGCCATCTTCATCTAGCTCTCAGGCCTTTTACCTCCACCTCCCAGACTAGCTGTTATTTGGCCTTCCCTCCACAGCCAGCTACCAGCCTGCAGATCTTGCGGTCACATTCTCTGCATATGGTTCCCATCCCTTTCCTGTCACTTATGGAGTCCCCTGCTGGCTGGATGTTGAACAGGAAGTTAACACAATGCCTTGTCATGAGCCATCAAGTTCATTTAGAGCATGCGAATGTGTGAGAGAATCTTAATTTCTTTGCTCTGCTGTAACTACACATAAGATTAATCTTACAAACATTCATCCTATGATGCTTTCTGAAGAGAATAGTATAACACACTTCATAGTCCATGAAATGCATTTAGAAAACAAATGTAATACTAAATATAAAAATCTAGACATGTACACAGGTCACAAATCCCAAAAGTAGCTAATGATTGGGGGGGTCTCAATTTAGGGGTATCCACCTTGACACACTCTAAAGGGCCCTGATTCCCAGAAAGCAGGTGCTCAGCACTTTGAGAATCTAGCCCACTTTAAAGTGTCTCAAGTTGGGTGCTCAAAAGAATGGGTGCACAGAAAAATCACTAGTTATTTGAAAATCTTGGCCACAGCGTAAGACCAACAGACAAATTACAAACAAATGACTATGTTTATATTTTTTGCTTATTTAATCACACGGACAGGATAACTATGCATCTCACTGCGTATAAGCTAAGAGGAATCACATCTTGAAACAAGAAAAGACTTCACAGTGGCACTGGCACTGTGGGTTAAGGCAGTGGTGTTCATAGTGTCTGTGGAACTCCCTAATACAGTATTTCTCCTGTGCCATCTCAGCGATAGCAGAGCGAGCTAAGTGGTTCTTAAAAATATAAGAGCACAAACCTACCCAAAACTTGGCAGGTTACAGTTTGCCAAGTGGAAGATAACATTTGGCTGTCTGTCTGAGTTTAACAACTAGGCAAACAAATTCACACTTGCTAAAGTGCATGTGTTCCATGTGAATGAGATCTGCATTTCATTTAAAAATATATGAAACACTATGACACATGCATCTGAGGAAGTGGGTATTCACCCACGAAAGCTCATGCTCCAAAACGTCTGTTAGTCTATAAGGTGCCACAGGATTCTTTGCTGCTTTTACAGATCCAGACTAACACAGCTACCTCTCTGATACATGAAACACTAAAAATGTGTATTTCATTTTATAAAAAGTCTATGTTCTGTGTGTCTTCCTGAAAATGGCTAAATGCCCATATTAATTATTTTATTAATAATTATTATTAATAACTATTAATTCCGTAACTGGTGACTTTTTTGGTTTCCTATTTGTAAGATAAACAAAAGGCCCCATTCTGAAGTCCGTACTCAGGCTAAACTCCCACTGAAATTAACAGGAGCTTTGCTTGAGTGAGTAATAACTAATTAAGGACATTGGGATCAGGCTCAGTAAGAACATGTATGCTTGTACTGACAGACTGTCCACAAAGAACAGGTACATGGCAGGCAGTGGCAGAGAAACTACTTTGTAGATATCTAGTTCTTATGTGATCACACAGAGTAAGCAAGAGAAAAGCCTGGAAAGCTCTTCTTTCTCCTTTTCTAGTACAGTAGTAACATGTAAAACTGGACAAAAGTCTGGATTCTTAACAATCCAGTTTATAATTAGAGTTTTTTTCTTTCAGAGTGCTGAAACTTTTAAAACTGTTAATTTGGGATAGAGATGGGCTTATCTTTTTTTGTGGTGGGGAAAGCTTTAACTATGTTTTACGCTTGGTCAGTATTCGTTGGCAAATAAATGTATTTTATTATTTCCTCCGACAAACAGATTAAAAGAATGCTTAAATTCCACAGCATTTCAATCAGGTGAAAGCCCCAATCAGGAAGCGACAAAGCTTTTGCTCTGATGTCCTAGTGAGGCAGAGAATCACTTGTTGGCCTTAGGATAAAGAACAGCATCTGCAATTACGTGCTACAGGATAACATTATGAAGGCTAACAGTCCTCATGCTTCAGGGAATAAACTGATCACAAGTGGGATGAGATCACAAGTTTTCCTACGTGATACAGTACTGCATTAATAGGACATTCATTCTGATGTGTCTTTCTCCCAGGAAAAGGGTATTGGTCATTTCTGGAGACTGAGTATTAAACTAAACTGTACTTTGGTGATCAACTGCATGATTTCAGGACCCTTAAATCTGACCACCACCTCATATAGCAGTTTTGTTCCTAGCAGCTGCCACCCAGGAACACGCTGCTACATTGATGTGGTGATATCTCCAAACCATCACCTCAAGACAGTACTTTCACACTACATGCTAGCACCACCTAACATATATTGTTAGTACTACAGTGGGAATGATTTCCTCCCCTCCCCCAGACACACACACACACACAGAGGGCAAATCCTCAGCTGGTGTAAATTGATATAGCTACATTCATTACAATAAAAATGGAGCTTGAATAGAAGTATATATAGTGCCAATGGAGCTATTCCATATGCACTGGGTGGGATCTGGCCTCTTGCCTTTCTCTTACCTACCTTAAGACCTTCAAAAATCCCTAAGCTTAAGAGGTGACTGAATTTTACTAAATCTATCCTTTAGCATTTGTCAAGCCAATGACAATGCTCTCAGTACCAAAGTACAATATAAACTAAGTGGGCCCATCAGTTAAGGAATATTGTGAAGTTATTGTTATGTTTGTTTTATTGAGAATAACTGATGTTTCCTGAAAATAATCGTGTGGGCATGCCCCCTTGAGCTGAATGGCTGATCCATTTCTTAATGCTCCACTCACTCACCTCTCCCAAAATAATATTTGTATTACCATAGCACATGGGGCTCCTATTCATGAACCATGGCCTGATTATTCTAGGTGCTGTACAAACAACCAACAAAAATACCTAGCTTTTTTCATCCATGAATCTCAAAGCACTTTAGAAAAGGAGATAATGGGGAAACTGAGGCACAGAGTGGTGACGTGATATGCCATTGCTCAACCTGCTGGTCAGTGGTGGAGCCAGGGAATAGAATATACGTCTCCATCTTATGGAGATGGTCCCTGCACCCAAATAGCTTACCATCTAGCTTTAACATGAAACAACACATGATACAATACAGACCAATGGGAGCATACAAGGCAACGAGTCAATACTGATCAGCACAATAGGCAGTGGTGTTGGCACACTAGCAGCCTAACCATTGTCAAGTCACCACAGAATTTCCTTCCAGACCCTAAATGCAGACATTGGTTCAGGCAAGTGTATGTGAAGAAGAAACACTATTAACATTTGAGTCTAGGATTAATGTATTGATAATCCAAAAATTGGTCAGGTCATTTCCCACACTGAAATCCACGTTAGAAAGATTTTAACGATACAGTGGGGGAAAGTCAATCCCAAGCACTTCTTACCTAAGAAAATCCTCTCATGTATTTAACCTACACTTTGCCTATTTGTTAATAATTTCCAGTAGTGTCACCTGTTATCCTTTAAATGATAGTTCAGATAGATCCTTATATGAAAAAAAAAAGATTGCCTTGCAGCTGTACATCCAAAAAATGTTTTCCATATGCATATTTCTCCAGACTCAGAGTTATACTTTAACAATTTTCTAAGTCAGTGGGACCATTCATGTGCATAACTGTTTGGAGAAGCAGGGGTCTTAATTTGAATGTGTCCTGGTCCTTCAGCTTGTGGAAATCTAAACAAATGGGGTATATGAGGGGCTAATTTAATTAAGAGTTCATTGACTTACAAATGCAATGAAGCTGAGGTGTCAGTATTTTAAGATTAAATGAAGACTTATGAAGTCTGTGAAATTGTTCAACAGGGTGGGTTCCCTTGAACTTTTCTAAACTAAAGGAAAGCATTCACATTATTCAGGCAGCAGATTGTGGTACAGATGAAGCAGAAAGTGCAAGGAAAAGATATCATTATCTCTGACAGAATCAGTTAAACCAGAAATATTACCTAAAAGCATTCTCCACCCCCCACACACACATACACCCCAAACAGTAATTTTGACATCCTGTAACTCGAAACCAATACTTTAAAGCATTGAGTGTAGTGTAAATTACAGACTCTGCTGCACAAATAATTTACACTGAAATGTTTATCAGCTCCCTGACATAGCTACTTCCATTTATAGCTTATAAACTGTTCATTACTGGTTCTTTCACATCTGATAACATGGCTTTAGAACAGGTGGTGAAAATGCTGGGCAATTATGGGAGCCTCTGTTTGTGCATGTGTGGTCTCCTTGTTCTTAAGGCCTGTGCCCACATACGAAGATATCGTAAAAGTCTCCAATTTAGATTATCGGCCTGTGTTGTCTGTTTGTGTAAAGTTCTACCCCATTTACAGCTGGAGTGTCTTTCTGGACTGCTAACAGCATTTGGAAGAGTTAAAAGTTCAGAATTATCAAAACCCATATTTAAAAAAAATTGAACAGTTTACTCAAAGTGATTCATGGAGTATTTTTAAACATAACATGTTTAAATACATGGGCATTCCAGAATTGTCCAAAATTCAAACATACCGTTAGGTTTTAATAATATATACAGAAGGAATGATAGGGTGGCATAAGCAGAAGTGGTTAGTTCATTGCTTTTGCCCTTCATCTTCAGAAGTTCAGTGTGGTATAACGCACAAATGAAATGAGTTAGCTGGTTGCAGGAAGGGATCTAAACTCTTATGCTTCAGGTATAAACCTGCCTCTAAATAATGGGGTTTAGGAAAAAACTTTATATGCAAAGTTAACTGTCTCCTGCATTAGCTATGGCCATTGACAACAAGCTCTTTGCCAGAGGTGTTTCTACCTGGTCACAGGACCACAGTCAGATTCTGGTAAATCTGTGGTGTGAGGCAAGCAATATGCTCAATTTCAGAGTATCAAAAAGGACTACGTGTACCAAGAAATAGTAGTCTTGAGGATTCAATGGACTGGTGACAAGTGCAGGAAGTGGACTGAGCACCTTGGGAATAACTATTTGAAAGCTAGGGATGAGAACCATACCTCTGGGAACTCCCTGTCAACCTGTTTCTTTTATGAGGACTTTGACCAGCTGCTGGGTGGTGTGCAGAGTGCTGAGCCACCAGTGGTTAAGGATAACAGCCTAGTCAGCCAGAATGGTGTTTGTTTTTTTTAAATATGGAGATTTACCTACCAAGTAGGTCCTGTCTCATAGAACTGGAAGGAACCCTGAAAGGTCATCAAGTCCAGCCCCCTGCCTTCACTAGCAGGACCAAGTACTGATTTTGCCCCAGATCCCTAAGTGGCCCCATCAAGGATTGGGCTCACAACCCTGGGTTTAGCAGGCCAATGCTCAAACCACTTGAGCTATCCCTCCCTCCCTGAAACAGGGGAGGCAGAAGTTGCCCTGGGATCCTGGTAAGTGTTTGGATCCACATTTATTGCTGTTAATATACAAAAGGGGAGGGATTTTTGATGTAAGACCCAGTGCAATTTTTATTACAAGCCACAGATAGCAACGTATATCCACTAATGGAGGAATGCACACTAGTGCTTTGGTGTCATACACCCCCGGATGGAATCCAAAATGGAGACCAGGAAGCACAAACAATAGTTAAACAAGCACTTAACGTTATTTGTTTTTAATAGATACTTACACATGCTCACAAAGATGTTCTGGGGTATCACTAGTAAGAACCATATATTGCCTTCCCTTTTTTAGTATGCCACACCGGAAAAATCTGTCATGCCACAGCATTATGAGCCACCTGTAAACAGTAAACTGTTCCAGATGGGCAGAGGAATGTAGTTCATGGGTGATACAATCCATGTACAAAATATGATCAGGGAAGTTTTAAGCAGTCCAGGAATGTGCCAGGGGAAGGGGGTCTGGCTGTACAGTTCTTTGAGAGTCTATATTATTGTGTGTGTTTCCATGTAGTCCATAGATACAGTCAGAACAGGCTCTAGTCTACCTTAACTGCAGGGAGACAGTAATTCATGTGGACACTAATGCAGAATCCTGTTGATTCCAGCATGAATTTTGACCCTATCTCAGGTGCTGATAGCTGCAGACTTTTTCCATAGTTGGAACTCCAAATAAGCGATAAGTATTTTCTGAGCCCGCCTCTATAGGAGACCAACTACAGCACTTGTAGATGTGTTGTTCAATCACCATATGTTTGAAAACCTGTGTGGAATACATGGCTGGCTTACCACCAGTAGCCTGGAATAGAATGTCCCTTTGCCATTCAGGAACCTCACAAATTGTTATGTCCTCCATAAATATGGAATGACTGAAAGGACTGACAATCCTTAAGTAGGAAATCACACAGCTTTTCGCTGCCCCCAAACACAATAGTCTACAAATTCTGTATGTTTTCTCTGAGGATGCACTAAACTCTTTTTGAAGTATAGAGACAATGTACTGTTGTCTACTTTCAGGCCCTTCCAACTCCACAGACCCATCTGCTTCAGTAGCCCCACTACACTTCAGCAGAAGTCTGGGATTTTGAACTGTCACAGAACGGTGAAAAGAGGAAGCATTTCTGCGATGAACTTATGGTGGATATCCTGGACAGGGCCAGCAAGTAGGGACAATACCAAAGGGAAAAGAATTCACAGCAAGTGGACAGAAACAGACAGGTAGCAGAACTCAAGGAGAGAATTGCAGCATGCAAAGAAAGACTTCCAGCATAGTTTCTGGAACAGGAACATTTCTTGAGGGATGAGACAGAGCACAGCAGCAAGACTTGTTTGAGATGGTGCTTACACTAAGAGCTGAAACACTTCAGGGCTCCTGCTACACTCACACCGTGTCCTGAGTCCTCTCCACAGTACCATGTCCTACAGACCAGGAACACATTGGACAATACCATGATGGCCCATGTGACTGGGACTGAATACTAGCTGGACAAGACAAATCTACCCCACCAACTGTGCACTAAACTTGCTAAAAGGGAAAGGAGAATGGGAGTCCAGAGAACACTCAAAGTAGGGAATTTGTTTACACTGGTTTCACTGTTTTACATATAATGTTTCTGTTATGCATTTTATTTAATTACTAGTGTTAGTTTATGACTGGTATTTTGGTGTTGATTGGCAGCTAGCCTGGCAATACTTTAATTTTGTTTGTTTGTGATACAGCCATGTTTACACATCAAGGGTTTTATTTTGTTAAACACATTCATAACCATCACTGCAAATACATATAATGTGTATTTTGAAGAATAAAGATAGATCTAAGGCGCAAGTGGGAAGTTGTATCTATTCAGATCAATCCATACAGAAAATCCACAATTCATGTCACACAAACCACTTCCATCTCATTGTAAAATAGTCATTGCAACAGTTGTCATGAATTTTAATCATGCACACCACATTCACAGCATACAGCAAGAGTACTTCATTTACTGTAAGAAGTGCTGTACAAGTGCATCCACAAATGTACTATTCTCCCTCTTCCATTGGTCCAGAGAAGTCCATAATGTGGGTGCCCAAAACATCCCTGATTTCTGTGGCATGTGTGCACCCTTCTCCAGCTGTGACAAGTACACTTGCTGGCTGAGTATACTGGCTCAGCAATCCCTTACTGTCATAGGGGCAAATGGGTCACCTTTGGATTCACAAAGATTGTGAAGAGCTCAGCAGGCCATAAGAACGTGGACAGCATTCATGATACTGGAATCCAAAGAGTTCTGTAACCAGCCCAGCGGGATGTCAATCTGCTTAATGTACATTTAACCTCTGTTCCACACCTACTGAGTATAATTAAAAACTCTTTTTTGTCAGTGCCTTTGAGATCAGGAAACATTTCACAATTTAAGTCAAAGGGGACCGTTAATGCAGGATCCCTTAGAACAACAGTGGGGACAATTACTCCATTTATGAATGTGTCATTTGCCAGTAATTGTGTCGTGGCCTATCCCTGAAGATAGACTCATGATTGGCAGAAACCCTTGGCAACGTGAACTTTTCCATTACAGCACATGTTGGCATCCATAAATTGATCTCTGTGGTCCATAACTGCCTGCATAGAGTAGTACCCTTTGCGGTTAATGTACCTATGAGCAACTTGAGGAGGGCAAACTATGGGCACGAGTCCCTTAATGGCACCAATATAGAATGAGGTTTCCAAACTCTCAGTACCAGCAATTAATTCAGGGATATTGTTTATGCCCACCAGCTTTGGCTAAATCACATGCTTGATTGCCTCTGCCACCACTTTACCCACAATGGACTTCCCAACACCAAACTGGTTAGCAAAATACCTGTAGAAGTCTGGGGGTAGCCAGCTTCCAGACAGCAATTGCAGCCTGCTTCTCGACTAGTGTGGCTACCTGCATGCATACATCATGATGCTGGAGGATCGGAGTAAGCTGCGCATAAAGCTCCAGAAATGTAGCTTTCTTCATGTGAAAGTTCTGAAGCCACTGCTGGTCATCCCAGATCTGCAGGACAATGTGATTCCACCAGTCTGGGCTTGTGGCCTTGCTCCAGAAATGCTGGGCTACATAGCCATCAGCTGCTATTCCAAGCGTACTGAGCAGCAGCAGCAGCCAGTCTGAGTCTGCCATTTCTGTATCATCCTCATCCTCCTCTGATAGGTGCCTTCGATAGGTCATAAAATGTTGCCAAAATGTCACCAGTGTCTCATGGATGCTCTGCCAATTTTCTGAAACTGGAGTGAAAGCCCATGCAAGACAAGTTTTTCAAATGGTGACTCCTCCGTGTTGCTTGATCCAGCTGCTGGGAATATGCAGAACCAAAAGACAGGTTAGCAGGATGTGTTGGCGGGCTGTGACAACATTCCATAAAGTGCCATGGGATTGACAGTCCAGTTTTCCCACAGTACACCATGAACAAATAGCTGGGAAGAGCACTAGGAAGCCTGGGATAGGCTGGTTTGATTTGGTCTCCCTAGTGCAGGGTAGGCACTTCAACAAGGGGGTGATACCCAGATCCAGAAATTCTAAACCTAGGGTCAATGTTTAGTGTAGACGCTCAAGCTCTGCCACCAAGTTTGGGGGCTTGAGTTCCACAGACCCTGGGCTTACAGTGCAGTGTAGACAAAGCCTAATAGTCCAATCTTGCAAAAGACTGCTCACAGGAGAAAACCCTGTACAGTGTCTGGGGGGCACTCTGATCTCATTTGTTTCCTCATAGCTGCCAGGAATTAACTTGCCTTAAACGAGCACTGGTGGCAAGAGTTCCTGGATAGACGATTATCTGTTCCGACAAGTTTGGAGTTTTCAGAAAGTCTTTCACCCCAATTCAAGACAAAAAGCAAAATCTCAAATTTTTGCAGAACTGAAATTCCCACAATATGGCTTGGAAACACTGAAACATGGTGTTTCCAAAATGCAGTATTCTCCCTGGCAGTGGCAACCTTCATATTCCACAAATAAAACTCTATTCACCTAACTACTCTACTGCTCCTGACAGCTGCTGTAAATTGACATGTTCTTGTCCATTTCATTGCAGCCTACCACTGCACAGTGGCAAGGAACTTGGATATCCTGAGCCCCCCGGCCTCAACTCAAAGGTGGTCAGCATGGCATGACTGTCCTGGAGCCCCAGACCCCAGAAATCTGGGCTCTCCTGCAGACTGCCAGGTGAACTGGCTGGAACTTGCCAGAACCCTGCCTGTGATTTATCAGGAAGTTCATTGAAACAGACACATTTTTCATAAAACATTTGGGTTTTGACAAATTGGCAGTTTCCAGTGAAAATCTGTTTTGTCAGAAAATTTCTCATAGACTCATAGACTCTAGGACTGGAAGGGACCTCAAGAGGCCATCGAGTCCAGTCCCCTGCCCTCACAGCAGTACCAAATACTGTCTAGACCATCCCTAATAGACATTTATCTAACCTAGTCTTAAATATCTCCAGAGATGGAGATTCCACAACTTCCCTAGGCAATCTATTCCAGTGTTTAACTACCTGACAGTTAGGAACTTTTTCCTAATGTCCAACCTAAATCTCCCTTGCTGCAGTTTAAGCCCATTGCTTCTTGTTCTATCATTGGAGGCTAAGGTGAACAAGTTTTCTCCCTCCTGCTGATGACACCCTTTAAATACCTGAAAACTGCTATCATGTCCCCTCTCAGTCTTCTCTTTTCCAAACTAAATAAACCCAATTGTTTCAGCCTTCCTTCATAGGTAATGTTCTCAAGACCTTTAATCATTCTTGTTGCTCTTCTCTGGACCCTCTCCAATTTCTCCACATCTTTCTTGAAATGCGGTGCCCAGAACTGGACACAATACTCCAGTTGAGGCCTAACCAGCGCAGAGTAAAGCGGAAGATTGACTTCTCGTGTCTTGTTTAAAACACACCTGTTAATGCATCCCAGGATCACGTTTGCTTTTTTTGCAACAGTATCACACTGTTGACTCATATTAAGCTTGTGGTCTACTATGACCCCTAGATCTCTTTCTGCCATACTCCTTCCTAGACAGTCTCTTCCCATTCTGTATGTGTGAAACTGATTGTTCCTTCCTAAGTGGAGCACTTTGCATTTATCTTTATTGAACTTCATCCTGTTTACCTCAGACCATTTCTCCAATTTGTCCAGATCATTTTGAATTTTGACCCTGTCCTCCAAAGCAGTTGCAATCCCTCCCAGTTTGCTATCGTGTGCAAACTTAATAAGCATACTTTCTATGCCAACATCTAAATCATTGATGAAGATATTGAACAGAGCTGGTCCCAAAACAGACCCCTGCGGAACCCCACTTGTTATACCTTTCCAGCAGGATTGGGAGCCATTAATAACTACTCTCTGAGTACAGTTATCCAGCCAGTTATGCACCCACCTTATAGTAGCCCCATCTAAATTGTACTTTCCTAGTTTATCTATAAGAATATCATGCGAGACCATATCAAATGCCTTACTAAAATCTAGGTATATCACATCCACCGCTTCTCCCTTATCCACAAGGCTCGTTAGTTTGACACGATTTGTTCTTTACAAATCCATGCTGGCTATTCCCTATCACCCTACCACCTTCCAAGTGTTTGCAGATGATTTCTTTAATTACTTGCTCCATTATCTTCCCTGGCACAGAAGTTAAACTAACTGGTCTGTAGTTTCCTGGGTTGTTTTTATTTCCCTTTTTATAGATGGGCACTATATTTGCCCTTCTCCAGTCTTCTGGAATCTCCCCCGTCTCCCATGATTTCCCAAAGATAATAGCTAGAGGCTCAGATACCTCCTCTATTAACTCCTTGAGTATTCTAGGATGCATTTCATCAGGCCCTGGTGACTTGCAGGCATCTAACTTTTCTAAGTGATTTTTTACTTGCTCTTTTTTTATTTTATCTTCTAAACCTACCCTCTTCCCGTAAGCATTCACTATATTAGACATTCCTTCAGACTTCTCAGTGAAGACCAAAACAAAGAAGTCATTAAGCATCTCTGCCATTTCCAAGTCTCCCGTTACTGTTTCCCCCTCCTCACTGAGCAGTGGGCCTACCCTGTCCTTGGTCTTCCTCTTCCTTCTAACCAGTTCTATGTTTGGGGAGCTCCTCTGCTGCCTTTTCTGCAGGCCTGAGAGACTGAGGAGAAAAGCCCAGTCACTGCATCCCTTAAGGAGGTGCCCAAGTGACGACTTTCCTCGATCTCCTTTCGCCCTGCACACTATTGTAACATATCCCATGTCTGGGAAGACTCACCATTTCTGCCTACATAAGACAAACAAACTTGTTTTCGAAGGTTTATTGGAGAGCTAGAACTAACACCATGCATGTTAAACTGCAACGCAAGTGTAAAGATCATTTTTTAAAATCGAAATGAACAATGAAGTGATAGAGGATTTTACAGACTATAAAATCTGAGACTATAGGGTAGTGATTCTCAACTTGTTCCATAGCAGCACCCTCTCCCATCTGTCCAGGTTTTAGGCAGGACTCCCTTTCCATTCAGAAACATGGGAAAGGAGTGGTCATGACATGACCCCTAAGACGAGAGCCTAGGATCTAGGCCTAGATTTTAAGTAGAATGAGTCTGACTGACTGAGTGTCTACATGCCTGGACATCTAGGTATGAAAAAGGACTTCAGTAAATTCCACAAGTCCAATTGTTTTTCTGGAAATGTTTTGGCCACACGTGCCATTTGACTGAGCTAGAAATAAGCCTCTCTGTGCAGAAGAGCAAGCAAATGTGAACCTTCTTTATTTTGAAAGCAGCCGGCAGCAAAAGGGTTAATGTATAGAGTAAAGCAGAGCTTCCTGTAATCAAAACAATTTATTTGGGATCCTCGAATGCACTCTTGTAACTTGAAATAATTACATGAATCTGTTTAAATATTCTGTTACCATTTTATGTACATTGAAAACTTTCAAACTTCACTTCCAAATTTGGCCTTTTGTATTTTCCACTCTTCCACTTTTGGTTGCAACCAGCCCCATCAGTGGAGGAATAAATGACAGTAAACATTGTTCAGTGTTCCTGCCTGTGTACGGTTCTAAAATTACAGACTAGAATAGCATGCCAGAAGGAATCTTTTAGCCTCAGAAACCACATAAAAGCAGGATTCCACTGCTCACATTTGAATATTTTATACTTACTGTAAACATCAATAGACAGCTGTTTGGGTAGTTTTCCACAAACTAGAGCCTATTTGTGGATGCCATATAGGTTATGCCTCAGTCCCAGTATTACCCTTATGCGTTCCGGTCTCCCATTTTGTTTATTAAAACACACAGACTTGGAATGTAATTTATAAAGTTACTAAGGCTGAATACTTGCCAAGAATGTCTTCAGAATATACTCTACTAACATAATGAGCAACATCTTTTAGTTTCACATGACACATTTACAATAAAATACAATTTTTCAGTTTCATCTTACACATATACTCTGTCAGTAGTAACATTTTATGCAATATTCCATAATATTTTAATGCAGATATTTTTCTTAAGATTGCAGAGTCAGATGCTGAAATTAGTAAATGCCACAATTAAAGTAGCTTGTAAAATCTTAGTTATAACCTCTTGGGTCTAAGCATTAATGATACACTCTTTAATGATATGATCACGTACTATTTTTCCACTGGATGCCTGACTCATTCAGTGCACAGGATGGACAGCGCTCAGGGAGCACAGCACCTGTCAGTATTTCTTTTTAGCCTCATCAAAATAGCCCTTTCCCGTATGACATCCAAACCATGCACTGAATAGGAATTTTTGTGTTTCTTCATGGACTTTTCTAGGGTGCTCCACATCGCAGTAGGTAAGTGCCTCACATATATTAGGCCTTGATTCAGGAAACTATCCCTATCTGGGCCAGAAGTTAAGCACTGCCCACTTCCAGCATAGCAGAACCACCATGGTTCCATTGTATTGGTGTTCTTCAATTAGCCCAATACCCTGAGGGACTCTTACCCCTTGTGAACCTGCAATTATAGTTGGAACAATAGCACCTACATTAAAGATGCCTAACTCCTAATCACAAGGCTTTAGGAGCAGGGACTGTAAGGAAAAAAAACCAATAAATATCACGAGACACACAATGCAATCATGAGAGTTAGAAACAGTGTACTTGTTCTCTAAACATCTCATTTAAAAAAAAGAAAGTAAGTTTCTCTCTGTTAAGATTGCTTAGAAAACATGAAATGAATGTAACAATTGAAAGACAACTGCTGGCGTTTGCAGAGAACCTGAAACAATCTCTCTGAGGAGTCTGCACTGCCCCCATTCATTTCAATTGGTGATAACTCAGAAGCCAATTTTGGTATTTTTAAATGTCAACATTAACTATTTCATAGCACAGAACACCTCCGAAAGAATTAAATGAAATATCATCATGAAGGACTACACCAGAATCTCCCTCTGCCTGGGAGAGAAAGGGGTACAAAGGACTAGCCAAGTGGGCATGGAAGATGTATAAAATAAGATGTGTAGTTGCAGTGACCCAGGCTAGGTTAGGCTATGCTAACTGTGAGGCGAGGCAGAGGCAAACCAAAACAAAAAGGATCATTTTAAACTTTTAAATTAAGTACTTACTACTTATATGGTAAACTATAAGTTACCAACACATTAACCTTGGTGAGCTTGTCCACACAACTGCACAAGGTAAGGAACAGTAAACACCAAATGCAACATTATTAACAAGAATAAAAGAAGTTACTCAAGAGTATACCATGTCATTTCAGAGGAGGATAAACCTTTCCTTTCCTTGGTTGTCAGCCCAGCTCCACTCTTGCTGGGTTATCCGTTGCCTCTCCTGTGATACTAGTTTGTCCTAGATTTGATGTTCCTGTGACTGCATTTCTTGTAACCAAGTTTATTCACAAGGGTTTCTTCATCTAATGGCCCTCACTTTTCCGTTAGGTACCTTTGAACGGTATTCCATCAATAGCTGTTCATTTATTTTAGGTCCTTGGTAGTTCGGCTTCTTGTTTACTGTTTTAATGGCCTATTTTCATCTAACAGCCTTTCAATCAATTCCTTTTCACCTTTTATATTTCCTTTCAGTTTTCCCTCTTGATACTGCCTCTCCAGGATGTCTCTAGATTTTATTTCTCTCTACTTCCCTTCTCCAGTAACATCCTCTCACATACCCAGTTCAATTTCTTTGCTTCTCCTGATCTAAAACCTCTCCTAATTTCCTTCTTTCTTCTCATTTTCTAGTCCCCTACTTTCATTCTCCTGTTTTTTTATTCTATCACCTCACCTCCTATCCTGGATTGGGTTCATCCTCTACCTCAGCATCTAAAGCCTTCTCCTTCTCCTTCTCCAACAGCTCCCACCCCACCCCCACACACACCCCGCCTCCCCTTTCATCATCCGAACCCTTCCCTGGCTCAAGCTATTCTCCCATTGGCTGTTCCCTTCCCAGAACAGCATTCCATGATGCCACATCACAGCACTGATAGCAACTCAGGAACTCACAACTGCAGCGGTGCTGGTACTGGGACCAGGACTACTATACTCATCCTCCCTTAATGATACAGATACCCATGTATGCCCCATAAATATATACAATGGTTAAGAATGTAACTATTTATATTTTTCTATAATAATATGTTTAACTGATTCCACCACTCCTATGGCTCCAGCATTTCTACCCCAATCACCTCTTGAACCAATCTTTTGGGAGGGATACCGCAATTTGACCTCATAGATCACCTGGGGTCTCCATGTCTGATACAACCCTATTTTTGCTTCTAGGTGTCTCCCTTGGTATCAAAACCCATTGTTCTAGAGGAACCCTATATAATCTCTCTTCTTCAGGAGTATGACCCTACCTCTCACTCACAATATCAAGATTGTGACTTGCAGTATTCACTGGGATATTTGCTTTGAACCTGCAAGGGATCAACAGATTCCTGTGTATGACTTTAGTCACTTGCTCATCAGATTCCATTTGAATCTTGTACACAGATACATTTTCAGAGGCTCAGGAATCCATGTTTTATCTAATTTCCCACCCTTTGTGCATTCCAACAAGATACTTCCCCCAACCATCAAAGGATCTGCACCAGCTGTTTTATTACAGTACACCTTTGTTAGGTCTTAGCTTTTTCCATGTTGCATTGCACTTTGATTCTTGCCATGTTCATTTGTTTATGACGTTCAATAGCCTTAATTCACGAGATAAAATATCATCATATAACCCCTCAATGAATTTGTCTTTCTGCATTTTTATCAGTATCTTGGGCATCGTGCAGTTCTAACTTTTCTATTGCTCAAAAACCCTCATGTAGTCTCAATGTGTTTTCCCTTGGTCTTGCTGTTGGACTTTGTACCCTGGAGAAAAACTTCTGTTTTAATTTGGACAAGGAATGAGTGTCAAACATACAGCCTAAAGTTTTGAATATCTGTTCTACGTCCCTTTTTCATTTTCCAGCCTTGTACTCACTTCTCTTTAACTGCACCCTCTAATTGTCCAGTCAGGATCTCTATTTTCTGTCTTTCTGGCAATTTAAGAAATCTGAACACTGACTAAAGCATTGTTTTAAATTCTCCAAATGAACCGCATTACTCATAATTTTCTCCAGAAAATGAAGACAAACAAGGTGAGCCAAAGACGTATGACATGGTTATTGGTGTTAGTGTGAGCGGCTACTGGGCCCCACCTCCAGTTGACTTTTCTCCTGCATTGTCCCTGGACTGACTTGTGTTGTTTTAAGATGGTAATCCTATATACAGAAGGTTAGATGAGGTGGGATATATAGAAAGGAGGTGCATTACACAGGGAAGCACGGTTGGTTTCATTTTCCTGAAAGGGTGCTTGGCTTTCAAATTACACGAAACATAGCAATAAAGAATCTATGCTTTGTTGGCATATCTATTAGATGCCACTAATAGGAAAGGCAGGAGGGTGTTTGGAGCTCAACCCATAATGCATAGCAAAATCTGTGGCTTAAAGAGGAGAGGGGCCAGGAGACTATGAAGGGTGTGGTGACAGGGAGGTGGTTTTTTTGTGGAGAGCCTCGATTGTATTATAAGTGTAGTAAAAATACTCTATGGTATTCAGGAAATCACAAGAGAGATCAGTACTAGTTGGGTGGATTTTTTTTTTTGTTGCCAGTTTTATCATCTGCAGCAGAACATCTATTTGTGAGATGAAGCCTAGACATAGTGTATATAACTGTATAAATAATGCCATCTGGAGAAGAGTTTACACAACATTGACAAGTAAAGGATAAAAATACATGAAAACTCAATTAGTCAAACATTTCCTTTTAAGTACAAAAAATTAATAAGCACAAATTCTCTGAAACACCAACTGAGCTGAAAAAGAAATGTTTATAAAACCCATTAGATTGCCTAGCAGTCTCTGGCAAAATTAGGGTTAAGGGCTGCTTGCAAATTGTGTATGAAGCTTGAAGCCACAAACTTTCAGAAGTGGCCACTGATTCTGGATCCATCAATCCACAGCTCCAAGTGAGGTCAATGGGAGCTCCGAGTGCTCAGCAATTCTGAGATTCAGATTCACATGTTCTTAAGGATTTTTAAGAAGTTAACTCATTAGCTTTACAAAATATCAAGAGGAGAAAATGATCTATGTTTAGCAGCATCTTGTACAATTAGTGTCTCAGATAAATGCAAATTATCACATTATTTGAGGCAGACTTCATTTTTGCCTTTGAATTTTGTCAGCTTGTTTATAAGAACCTTTCTTTTGTCACTATAAAATTACGCTGAATATTGAATGAATTATAGAATTGCAGTTCTCTATTGAAAAGCTTTTTCCCCCTTGACATTAATTTCTTTCCTTCTCAGATGAGTTGCTGGACTGAAGTCCAGGAAAAGCAAAATCCATCTTTATTCCAGGCTAAAAACAAAACCCATTCTTTGTCCTGAGTTCCTGAGATAGCATCAACATTAGGCTGCTTATGGCTTCTTCTAAATGAGATGCAATATTATCTCACTTTAGAGTATACTTTACCTGGTGGCATTCCCAATATTCTTACTATTTCCACCTATAGCCTGTCTCCATGTTCTCCAGCCTTTGATTGGCTCTCAAGTACTGTGTCCTCAGTACTTTCTCTAGTTCAGGGGTGGACAATTTGAGCCTGAGAAGGAGCTACAATTTAACAATGTACGTTGCCAAAGAGCCACAGTAATATGTCAGCAGCCCCCCATCAGCTCCCTCACCCTGCTTCCAGTGCCTCCCACCCACCAGCAGCCCTGCTGATCAGCGCCTCCCGCCCCAAACCTCCTGATCAGTAGTTTTGTGGCATGCAGGAGGCTGAGGCGGGGGGGGAGGGCAGAGTAGGAGGAGCGAGGGCACAGCAGGCTCAGGGGAGGGAGTGGGAAGGGGTGGAATGGGGGTAGGGCCTGTGGCAGAGCCAGGGGTTGAGCAGTGAGCACCCCCCAGCACATTGGAAAGTTGGGGCCTGTAGCTCCAGCCCTGGAGTCGGTGCCAATACAAGGAGTCACAAATTAACTTCCAAAGAGCCTCATGTGGCTCCGGAGCCACAGGTTGGCTACCCCTGCTCTAGTTCCACAAAACTGACTTTTATTTCAATCTTAGGACTCTTCTTTCTTTTCCACTTGCTTCAGCCCCTTATCCATTTTTCCATCTAAACTATTTAGCTAGCAAGTGAGGAAATCAATTTTTGTTTCTAATCTTTGACATTCTTCATTTAGATTATTTTGTATTTTTCTGATTAAGTTCTTGTGGTAGATTTTTCAGTGCTTGGTCATGCCAAGAGATTACACATGGAGACTAAGGCGACTGCCTCTTCTTTGTTGTCTGGCTAACTAATTAGTGCAGGGTTTCTCAAACAGGGATCACCGCTTGTGTAGGGAAAGCCCCTGGCAGGCCGAGCCGGTGTGTTTACCCGCCCCGTCTGCAGGTCCAGTCCATCGCAACTCTCACTGGCCGCAGATCACTGCTCCGGGCCAATAGGAGCTGCTGGAAGCAGAGGCCAGTAAGTCCCTCGGCCCGCGCCGCTTCTAGCAGCTCCCATTGGCCTGGAGCAGCAATCCGTGGCCAGTGGGAATCATGATCGGCCAGACCTGCAGACAGGGCAGGTAAACATACCAGCCCAGCCCACCAGGGGCTTTCTCTACCCAAGCAGCAACCCCTGTTTGAGAAACCCTGACCTAGAGTACTACATGCCTGTATGAAGTTCACTTTGTACAACTTCTTCATCTTTCTTTTGGCCTTATTGATAAATATATAGCCCACACCTTTAAGTGTTAAGACATTGCAAAAGTGCTAAGACTTTTGAATAAATACTCCTCAAAAGGATATTCATTGGCTGGTGCACAGGAACACAGCAGAAACTATGTCTGCTTCCAGTCCCTGACCAGCCTGTTCCACTGTATAGTTCAATGCATTCATATATTTCAAGGCCAGAGGGGATTCTTATGACTATCCAGTCTGTCCTCCTGCATAACACAGGGCATAGAATTTCAAGTCCACATCTTCTGAACAATCTGATAAAGCTGTATGTAGCCTGGAGACAGACTTTTTTTTGGAAGTGAAAACTTGCCTGAAATGTGAAATGGCAGGATTGTCAACGGTAGATTTCATTTTCTGATATTTTGAAATTCAAGTTTGAATGATTTTAGAATTTCTTTTAAAAAAAATAGGGAAGTAAGGAGAATGAAATGTCTTTAACTGGGGACTGGCAATAGATTACAGAGCCATCCCAAGTTCAAATTCCAATTGCTTGGAGCAACTGAAAGTTCTTACTACTGTGCATATATGTGGGTAGTGAGTTGCTGGACTTTTTCTAATTTCTATCAGACAACTATTACAAAAATCAACTGGCACCCTTGTTGGGAGTCTCAGCAAGTAGCCAAGGAATGCCTGAGAAACTGACCTACTGTGCTCTGTCGCTAGGTGGCCCATGTAAAAACAGACGCAATCTGATGAGGCAGCATGGAAAAGTTTGCACTCATACCTACTTTATCTTTGCTCTGTGGCTAAACAGACAACAGCCTTGAGGGTGAAATGCTTTCTCAAGCATCATATTCACATGACAAATTAAAATTGAAAATAAAATACACTAAGTTTGTTACTGATATTTGTTTTAGCAAAAACATCCTCAGTTTGCATTCTTGCTTCAGCTCTCAAATCTTTATTACAGCAGGTGCCAAATCAAATATTGGGAGTGAGGGGAAAAAACAAAATCACTAATTCACTTACACAAATCAAATAGCAGCTTCTGAGCAGCAACCCACTGAATTGATATGCCATACAGATTGTGAAGGCTTTTATCTAGTACCTTTTAGTATTAATTAGAAACCTGTTGAAGGACTGGTAACATTCATGCTCCTTTGTTTGGCATCTTATTAATACTAAAGGGAACAGCAGATCAATTGCAAAAGCTTTATTTACCCCATCCCCAAAACCCCATTTACAATTGGTCTTTAATCAATTTAAATCCAGCTTTGAGCCATTATTAAATTTGGCTTATCTAATTTGGCCAAAGGCTCCATGTAGACAGGGCATCTTATTAAATGCAGTTCTGTAGTGTTTCAGCAACCTTTTATTTTGGACTAAAATCTAAAATTAAATTTTAATGCATCTACTCTTCAGATCTGTGCAACTATTGTAGAGCCATTAGGCATTTGGATTTTGGTGGTATATAGAAAGGCCTTATCGTTCAATTCTTAACTTCAGGAGAAAGACAATCTTTTCTGTTTATATTGGAACCGAATGTCAAAGACTGCCATGTGTGTGGTGTAAATAAGAGAGGCCACCAATGGAGATCTTCCATTTTTGTGTTGAGAACATAAAAGTCAGTTGCTTCTGTTCCAGAGGTGATATTTTACTTAGACATCTTTCTGTTTGCAAAAAGGAGGTAAAATGTCTTTTGTGTTTGATTTGCAGGCTGAGAGTTTCTGGACATCAATTAAGTTTAAGCCTTTTCAAAGTTCTTCTGTAAACCTTCATGTTTTAATGATAGACTGAATAGTCCTTAGTGAAAATACAATTTAGATGAGAGACAGAAGGAACAAAGCAAACAGAGGGTGTGGGTTATCATGAGAATAAATTATACTCCATCCCTGGAGCTTTGAGCTGCTTGTCATTAATTCTGTGAGACTGTAGTTTTATTATGATAACTTTGCCATGGGGAATTATATCATGCTATTATAAAGTCTTACTCATAGAAGAATGCAATTTCTGTGTATGTTTAGTGGAAGAAAGAATATAAATCTGGCTGTTTAGAATGGCCAAAGGTGACAGGATTATAAAGACATTAAATCAAGGCCTTTCACGTTCTCCATTATCTATCTACATCTTCAAGCCAGGGTCCTTATTCTTTTCAGTAACTCTTGGCTATACAAAAACAGACACTATGATGATGATTAGGGTTTTTATTTTATGTTAATACAGCTTTGAGAATGAAAAGAAACTGCACTGCATTTATCATTCATCCTACGCGATTGTTGCCCAAATAGTTTATAGCAAAACAGAAATATTTCTGCAGTATATGTTGTAATGTCTGAATTCATGCTTAGTTGCTTAAGTGTTGTTTGATTTATAAGGAAATGATAGATGTTAGCTTCTTTTTGTCTGCACGTACACTGTTCTGCAAAGTCCAGCAGTGACCAGTCGCCCAAGGTACAGAAGAGGTAGTTATTAAACATACTTGGAGTTCAAACCTTGATTGTATTGGCCATTACAAGAAATATTTAACCATTGAAGGTTTTTCTTATGCTATCTGAATATTCTTCATGAGCCCTATCTAACCCTAATTGAAGTCAGTGGAAAGACTACCATGTAATGAAACTCAGAGTTAAGACTTAGTTGGGCATCACTTTCTATTGCCTTGCAAACCTGTGCAGAGTGGATGTAATTCACGTTGTGTAAGTGCAAATGACAAAGTACAAGGTAGTGGAGAATCAGGCCTCTCCCGTGCATATATTTCATCTTCATGTGAGCACGATAATGAACAACCTATCATGCTGTAGATCATGTTAACAGATGACCCTATTTGAAAATTACTTACTAATTACCCAGGTATGATATCCTGCCCACATCTCCTGATGTCAACGTTAAACATCAGAAAAAGAACATAAAATAGTGAGAGCACCCACGGAAACATATACTGTAGAAGAGCTGCCAATGAACTAAGAATGTGTATGATATTAAAGTTATAGAAATCAGAGCCCTGAAATTATGATTTTCAGTTTCTTACTGATAATTTTGCATGTCTGAACATATGGCATTGGCCACAAAAAAATTTTGATGCAGTTAAATGGAAAGCTGCAATTTGTATGTATTTCTGTGATAAACCCATTGTTTATATTACCAGTGATCCTCAAAAAGGGGTCTACTACAACATTATCTGCCTAAATAAAGACAAACCAAACCAATTATTGGTTTGCTGTAGGAAACTTACCACCATGTGTTTAAAAGGAATGACTCTTGTTTGAGAGATTTAAAAGGGATGAATTAGATTTAACAAAAACAAAAAAGAAACCCAGAATTTCATAGCTGATAAGCCTAAAGAAGACACTTCTTTGAATCTTCTCATGGAGTTTTTTAGGAAAATGAGCTTCAAAGATAGACATCAGCAAAGAGAAAATGTAATTTTCTTCATTTCATGGGGAATACTTTGGCTAGATCAGGGTTTCTCAAACAGGGGTCACCACTTATGTAGGGAAAGCCCCTGGCAGGCTGGGGTGGTGTGTTTACCTGCCCCGTCGGCAGGTCCAGCCAATCGTGGCTCCCACTGGCTGCAGATTGCTGCTCCGGGCCAAAAGGTCTACGTTTTTTGAAAAGGTAGACGTATATACAGTCAAGTTTGGGTTCTAGCAAGATGATCTATGGCTGGACCCTTGCCACTGAGAACTCTACCAGTGGATGAAGGGATGCACAGCTGGGTGTCATTGGCAAATTGGGGGCACCAGAGCCTATGATGTCTCACAATCTCCTGATGCAGTCTCATGTACATATTAAGAGAACATGTACATTTTGTGAGACTCCACAAAATAGAGGTGATAAAGAGCAAATGACCTACCCTTTCTGTCTAAGATCTGTCTGGCAGGAATGAATGAACCTAGCAGATGGCTGCCCCATTCACTCCCATAATATCGCCTATGTACTATCAACACCATATGATCAATAGTGTGAAAGGCCAAAGAGAAATCTAGCAATTTCAGCACAGAGGTTTTGCCCAGACCAAGGCCAGAAGAAGATTATGCATCATCTCCAGAAAGGTTGCATCTGTGCCATGCCCTGCTACAAATCCAGAAGATCTAGGATGTGGCCAAATGTCACAAAAATGTTCTTATGAAACCAAAGAAAAACTCAAAAGACTCATTCTCAAAAAATGTATATGCCCATTCAGAAGATCTATTTCATGATTCAACACAAGTTTTAGGATGGAAGTGGGAGTTGGAGCATGTTTAGGCAAACCTGGACTAATTTAACTACTAGGCTCAAACTTTAAGCCAGCTGAGCTGATTGTTTTGTGCTGAAGCTTTTGAACAGTACTATTTATAACACCCATTTATAGAAGTCAATAGAGTCTATATTTAGGGCTAATTATTTTCACACTCATTTTTAAAAATTATTTTACATGCATTATTTTCCTGCTCCGAAGGCCACTGAAGTGAATGGAAAGACTCCCATTGGCTGCACTGAGCCATGGATCTCTCCTTGTATCAATGGTTTCAGTTTGTTACAAAGAAATACATTAAGGTGCTGAGAGCCATGGAGGCAGCATCAGCCAGGGTTTAAGTTATTTTTGTTATGAATATGGATAGAAACAAGTATCAATCTGGATATAAGAGACATCACATGGGTGTCTGGTACATAAAAATAAATAATTTTAAACTACAAGACTACAGTAGTTAGTTACAGACTACAGTTAGCTACAAATATTGGAGCAGACCAAGGAATATAAAAATTTAGAGAAATATATTTCTGGTACACCCTTAAGCTGCATGCAGTATATAATTCAAAAGCATATGATGTATTTGTGCCATAACCTACTGGAAATTTGTCTGACCCTCTACTATATAAGTGAGATGATTCAGGGATAATTGCAATTATCTGGTCTCTTTTTCTGCCCACAAATCTGACATCATCCACAAACACAGACCACTTAATCTGCCCTCTCTCCCCCGCCCTCTGCCCAATCTACATTTTATGCTCTGGCTTTTGACAGAGGACTCCTTAATAAAAGGGAAAATTTCCTTTCCAGGTCAATGTCACACAATGCCCACTGACATGGTCTGATTTCTCAAGACTGACATTCTTGTTTATTGGTGAACAGCAGCTAAACCCCCTCAAAAGCCAAGCAGTGAACAAGACTTTACAGTATGGGAAAGTAATATTTACTGTCAGTGAAAGCCCATAACGGTTGTTGGCCCATGAGATTGGCAGGAAGAGCCACCACAAGCAGAAGATTATGTTTTTTAAGGGTCACAGTCCTGCATCCAGAGACCCAGAGGAAAATTCCCCAAAATTGGGGTGTTGTTTTTTTTCATTTTTATAAATAGATTTGGCTTCTTCAGGGATCTGGTTAGGTGTTGGGTTTTCTTTTGTTGGTTTTTTTTTTTACTTTGTTTTTGTTGGATTTTATAAGCCTGCAAAATATTACTCATACCTATCCAAATCCTCAAAAAGAAAATGTCTTGCAATAATATTCTCAGACAGAAACTTCAACAGTATACCAAAAACACAGAATTTTTTCCTTACTATGTACATATAAAGAACATAACGGAAACCACAAATGGACACCATTCAGCACTCCTAGCAAATGCCTTAGTCAGGCAAATCTCCCACCAAAGTCATGGAGATACTGTTCTGAGGTTTGCTTTGGGCTAAACAAATAGTCATAGAGTTTGAGGCATAAGGGATCACTAGATCATCTAGTATGACCTCCTGTACATCACAAGCCACCAATACCACCCAGCACCCACACACTAAACTCCACAACTTAAATGAGACTAAAGTAAATAAGACCCATGGGAGACTATTCCATGTGTCACAGGCAGAGGCTAAGAGAAATTCAGGTGCACCAGTGCTCAAGCCCCATACAATGGCAGGAAAATTATTAAGAGAGGTATGCCCAGATAATCCTGGCAAGAAACCTGTACCCACATGCTGCAGAGGAAGGCAAAAACCCCACAAGGTCACCGCCAATCTAACCTGGGAGAAAATTCCTTCTCAACCCCACATATGGCAATCAGCTAGACCCTGAGCACGAGCAAGAACCCACCAGCCAACCACCTGACAAAGACAATGCTCAGTGCCACCTCAGAGTACTGGCCAATACTCCATCTCCAGCTGTGGCCATCACTGATACTTCAGAGGAAGGAGATAAAAAACTCAAAGAATACAATGGGGGAATATCCCTTCCTGACCCCTGCTGATGGCCAGCTAAAACCCTGAAACATGAGCTTTAGGAACATAAAAGACATAACAGCTCTGCCCTCTACCATCACAAGCAATCCCATCATAGAATTGCACTCCTATATTTGTCCAGCTCTGTCTCAAAATTAAGTTGTTTGCTCCCACAATTCCTATTGGGAAGTTCTGTTCCAGAACCTCACCCCTGATGGTTAGAAACCTTCTTTTAGTATTCAGCCTGAATTTGTTCATGACTAGTGTGACAGACCCAGGCCAGTGTGGTACAGGAGTCTGGTAGAGGGCAAATATACCAGTCATTGGCTGAGTAGTTTTCTGTTCCCTGAGTGACTAGAGCAGGGGCTGCATTGGAGTAATCAGGAACCTGCTAGAACCAATTAAGGCAGACAGGCTGATTAGAACACCTGCAGCCAATCAAGGCAGGCTAATCAGGGCACCTGGGTTTAAAAAGGAGCTCACTCCAGTCAGGGAGGGAGGAACTAGAGGAGAGGGAGTGTGTGTGAGGAGCTGGGAGCAAGAGGCACAAGGAGCTGAGAGTGAGAGGCTGTGCTGCTGGAGGACTATGGAGTACAAGTGTTATCAGACACCAGGAGGAAGGTCCTGTGGTGAGGATAAAGAAGGTGTTTGGAGGAGGCCATGGGGAAGTAGCCCAGGGAGTTCTAACTGTCATGCAGCTGTTACAAGAGGCACTATAGACAGCTGCAATCCACAGGGCCCTAGGCTGGAACCCGGAGTAGAGGGTGGGCCCGGGTTCCCCCCAAACCTCCCATCTCCTGATCAGACACAGGAGGAGTTGATCCAGACTGTGGGGAAGATCACTGAGGTGAGCAAATCTGCCCATAAGCGCAGGACCCACCAAGGTGGAGGAGGAACTTTGTCACACTAGTTTACACCCATTTGTTCCTATGACAATGTTGTCCTTTAGTTTAAATAGCTCTTCACGCTCCCTGGTATTTACCCTCTTCATGTAACTACCCTCCACCCTAAGACACAGCTATCGTTGGGAGGTAGTGCAGCAGGCATTATGCCTTAGGCAATCACAATGTCTCCAGGAGTCCTGAGAGTACATGGTATAGCATGAATTACTCCCATGCCAACTCAGTATTGCCAGCCTGTGCAGAAGAGCAGGTGAAGCTGTGGTCCTGCCCTATCCCAAGGTGATTTCTAACAGTGCCAGAGATACCTGGGTCTTTGCAGTTAGCTAATATAAGACTAAGTTTATAACTGCACTCTGTGCAGGCAGATTGGAAGATTTTTTGCATACTCTTCCCTCTACTTGGTTTGTCCTGCATGAGCATACAATCTAGCACTTTCTATCTCAGGTGAATTAACATGCTATAATTCCTATGTTGTCTTGATCTAGAAACACTGTGGTGGTTTGTTTACTTTAGGTCTGTATTTTCTGAGTGTCCAGTGTGTGTGTTTATTAAGACATAAATCTCATCTCAAGTGACACAATGTTTTTCTGCCTCAATAATCCTGCAAAAACTTATCCTTTCTTGTTAATGTGCTGGCAATGTTCTCCCACCTGCATTGTGATAGTCCATTTGTTCTGTAGCTGCTCCAGTTTGTAATCCCCATATTACATCTTCTGGGCTTGCAGATTGTCCTTAACAAAAGATTGGCAGGATAATGATACAAGTGGGCTGGGTCTTAACTAAGCTCACAATACACTTCCTCAACACCTGTACATAATGCTTGGCTGGTAAGCACAATTAGGAGACAGGCCACTTCTGACATGAAGTCAGACCTACTTTAATGATCAAGCACATCTCTGCTGTTGTCCACAGAGGATTAGTACCCTCCTGTGAATCATATTGAACCAGTGGGTATCTTGCACGGAAGTAGGCAGCTAAGTAGCAAATACCTGTGGTGCAATGTCAGAGTTTCAACAGGCTTTCAGAATTTTGCACTTTCTAGGAACCTGCCCATAAAATGCTCATTGATTTCACTGGGACCAGGATTTGACTCTGCCAGTTATCAAGGCAAGGACTCCTGCTCCATACTGTTTTATCTGATAATTAAGGTGCAGCGTTGTCCTAGAATAATCTGTTCTTTTTTAAACTAATCATTATTCTATATAATAAATGAAACTATAAAGAATAACTAAGTCTTTGCATTGCTTTCTGGGGGGTATGAGAGTGGTTTAATCTCTGTTGCAGTAGTGCTGGTCAGATCATTTCCATCAACATTTAACGTTGATGTTATTCTGGCCTCCATACTGACAAGCCTCACCAATAAACAGACCAAATACTTGCCCATTGTACTTAAGCAGCCACAAGGGAAGTGAGTCCAGTGCACACATTATAGCCTGAAGTTCCCACACCGGCAGTACCTCAGCTTGAGGTCTGCTCTGCTAGCTGACCACATGCTTCTAAACATCACCTGGCTCTGACCAACACTTCTGCTTCAAATAGTACAGTCAGAATGCAAGTCGTTCAGTGCTGACACAATCAATCTGAAAACTCTGCTACCTTCTCTTAAGGTAGGAATGATCTAATTATGCTATCGCAAAATGCAGTCTTTTTATGATACAGGAGATGAATGCTCTTGGGTTGGGCAGTAAGCCACCAAGAGAAATCACAAAAGTACATCAAGACTTTGTGATAGGGTGGAGCACAGACTGTTCATTTCAGATGATTCCTAAAAGAATCTGATAGAATAGAAATATTAAGCTAAGCAGGAGACAATTATAAAACAGAAAAAGTAACTTAAGGCTGCATGAGATATCTGCTGCCTTAGACAGCATAAAAAAAGTCATTTTTCCTCACGCTTAAACTTTTAGAACACGAGGTTACAGAACATGTTCATAGATTTAATATAAGTCCTAAGGAACTGGAAACATTAGCATCTTTTAAATTTATTTTGTAACCAAGAGCACTGCGGTCAGTGGAAACTCCTCTTTTGTCACCAGTTATAACCCAAGGAATAACCACTACTCCTCAAAAAATTTGGAATCCTTGGCTATAAAATAAATTCAGTATTTCATTGTACTACTTATGGATTAGATCCTACAAACATTTGCACATGTGAGTAATGTTATTCACAAGAGTACTCCCATTAGGTGATCAGATGTCCCGATTTTATAGGGACAGTCCCGATTTTTGGGTCTTTTTCTTATATAGGCTCCTATTACCCCCTTCACGATTTTTCACATTTGCTATCTGGTCACTCTAACTCCCGTGGAGGTTGGGCGGGAATCCTGACACTACCACCTGTTTGTTTAGGGAGTAGCTATCCCTATAATTCTAAATTTCTGGGAGCTCCTACCAGTCACATGCTGGGAACACATACCAAATAAATATCCTAAGGATTTTCTGCCAAAAGTACCTAGCTAAATATTTATGCCACACTTGTCGCATATCTGAGCACCTAACACAATCACATTAATCCACATGGGTGTCCTATTTGTAGACCTGAACTCTTTTGTAGACCTTTTCCTCTTCCCCTTTGCAGAACCTTCTGCAATGCCTCCAATCTTTCAGCTTTTCTCAATAGCATTTTGAATACAGGCAGAGGAGGTGAGAGTTGAGTATGATTTTTGTTTTAAGTTATCATTAATACCATGGGAAGGCTGTGGCAAAGAGATGGGCCTTACACTTTTCCCCTAAAAGCAATCAACTTTTTAGTCATCCTCAGCTTTTGTGAAACAGAGGGAGTTTCATGGTGGTGGACTTGCTACCACTAAGTCTACCTTCAACTCCTGTTAGTTTCATTAGCAAAAATGAGTCTTAAGAGATCTTGGTCACAAGGGAGCAGTTGGCTTAAAGATGGCTCAGGCCTAACCATTGAGAGTAAAGACGAGAAAAAAATTGATCTAATATTCAATGGATGGTAAGTGCAATGTGCACCAGTATACTGTGTGCAGAGTCCTGTGTAGTGTGTTTACATCAACCTGTTCTTGCCAACAACCCTGGCCACTGAGTTCAGCTTCTGACAATAGTTGTCTCCCCAAGTACAAGTGTGCTGTAGTAGTCTACATATCTATCTACTGGCAGATGTTTATTTAAAAACAGAAATAAAGATCTCTCTCTCTCCTCCTTTTTTCAGAATAGCAGCCATGTTAGTCTGTATCCGCAAAAAGAACAGGAGTACTTGTAGCACACGCAGTTTCTTTGAGAGTGTGTGGCACAGTCTCTCAGCATAGTCTGTGTGATATGTAAATTGTAATGGATTTTTTAACTTTAGTCCTTTTGGTATGGTGTCCATCTGTTTGCATTTGGAACCTTGTGAACTAGCAGGAGGAGGGATTCATTGGATCCTGGGTTCTTTACTGTTGTTGGTTTATGTATTTGAGTGTAAGTGGGTGTACCATTAACTTACTGAAAGAAAAACAAGTTGATGAATTAAGTTATACCTTTAGTTCTGAATGTGGTGAAGTCTGCTGTCATACATCTCTTGTGTGGGAGTGAGTTCCATAATCTGGGGCCAATTCCCGTGACAGGTCTGTCTCCTGCATTCAAACCTCCCTCCTCCCTGCAGGTGTTCAACTAACACCACTGCAGAATGTCACTCTGACTGCTGTGATACAGCCCCCTCTGATGTCTAGTAGTCTTCTCCGTGTACCATGAACTTGGATGCAAGTGTTGTAGGATCTGCAATCACTAGGATCTAGGGTCTAACCCTCAGTGGGTTCCCTTTAACCATCACATTTTTGTAGCAAGAGATTACATTCTTAGGGCTGTCAAAAGTAAAGCGTTTCTAGATTCATATTATTGTTAATTTTTTGTATTGTGGTAGCACATAGGAGTCCCAGCAAGAGGCCCATAGATATTAAGGCCCTACTTCATCTCCATTCTTGGTCTGATAGAGCCCAGATGTATGGGCCTTCAGGGCATGCAACAAGTTTGTCATGAAGCGAGGGGTGGAGAATTCAGGATACAGAAAGGATTGGTAGGGGTAGGCTGTTATGTTGAACTGAATGAATGGCTAAGATGGATAAGTTTGAGGACAGACATTAGTTCTGTTGTGGATATCGATCCTTAGTACTCTTATAGTGTAAATAATAATGCTTGTAAATAAAATCACTGTGCAAGCCCTTGCTATTATATACATTTATGCATAAGGTTACACATGCAGGCTAATCATGTTTTGGGGGGTGGGGAAATGTGTTGTAAATTAGGATGACTGATTATATACAAGTATGTGGAATTTAGTTGATCTATGGTCTCTTTGGTCTGTCCTAAATGGCTACAAGTTTTTCCTTCACAATCTTGGAAATGTAGTAACTAGATATGGTTTTAGGCTCGTGCAATGCATGCAGTCATACAAGACACTCACCCTCATGCCTCATTCTTGCCATAAATTTTAATGGGCTCATTTGCCAACAAGTTGGCACAATCCTTTGGGCACGGTCACGCATCGCTGGAAAAGTTGAAAGAACAGCTGCAAGAACTAGTGGCCTGAAAGTTGGAAGGCATCCCTTCAAGAGCATGCATTTGAACTGGCAGAAAATTAAATGCTGTACTCTAGACATAAGTACTTATTGTCTCATGATTCATCATCAATTTGATGAGTGTACAGTACGTCCTTTCTATCTAGTCCATGTATTTATAAAGGATGTCATCTTTTCCCCCACAACATTTCTGGTTTCCCAATGGCTAATGTTGACAGAAAAAATAGTTGTTTTAATGTCCCTTGAAGTCTCTGTATATGGCTTCTGTACTGTGGGGAAAAAAATGCCTTTTGTCTATGCATAGGCTCCAAGACTTGGGACATGCCCACTCACACTGGAGTTTTTCCATCAAAGGCTGAATGTGTTAATATACTGTACTTGTGTAGACATTTAATGACTGTCAGATGTTTTTTTCTTGAAGTAACTACACTAAAAGCACTGTTGCTGTGTTCATAAATTTTAAAAAGAGAGAGAACAGTGGTTTAATGTTACTTAATTCACTGATTTCAGCCTTCCTTTCTTAGGCTGTAATGTCCAGCTTCTGCTACTAAATTCATGTTGTCAGTTATATATCTTTTCCACACTATTGAACTAGTTTTTAATGAGGGTGTGGCAAAAAGCATAAAATGGCACTTTACTATATAAAAGAAAAACCAAATGCTTTCTGCTGTTTTTATTCTATTCCTTTTTTCTCATTCTTACCCAGCTCTTCTAGTCTCTCCCATAATAGTGATACACCACATCCTCAGTCAGGTCCTGTAGTGTCTATTTTCATGGCGATAGGAAACAGGACAGCCAATGTAGCGCTGATCTTTTTTAGTCCTGCTGTTAAAGAGTACAGAATGTCTCCATCATATGCCAAACATGAAATAGCAATAAGGCTCACTACTGCAAGCAGCGCTTAATTAAATCAGTATTTGCACCATTATGCCATTTAAGACTTTAAGTTTGGTGAACTTTTAGACCATTGGAAACAGCTTTGTATAAAAATAAATCCTCAGAGACTATGCCTAGCCCTCTGCACTATAGAACAGAGGGAAGAAATCAATATTTAAACTAAAAGGGTTTGACTGACTTTTTTTCAAACATTCTAAACAAAGGGGGATAAGGTATCACATTCACACTAAAAAAATTCAAGCCAAAACAAGTATTTCTCAAAGAAAAAAAGAAGTCTTAGCATGGGAATGTTCTTGAAACATTAATTATAGATGTTTTTGCTATAAACATTACAAATGTGTCAGCACTGAGGCTTTTTTATGTGTTGCATTTTGCCTGGAAATGAAGTATGGCAAGGCTCCTATAGACAAGATTTGTAGAACTGATGCCAGTCAACAGAAATGCAAGAGATGACACTCAGCGAGTGCTGAATATCGAATACCTGGGTCTCAAGTAAGAAGCATATAGGGAAATGCCTGAATGAGAGGCAGAATGTTTATGTACATAATATCTCAACATAGATGAACAATTCCTCTTACATTTTTGATACAATTTTTCATTTGCCTTATACAAGCATATCTTCTTCCTTCCATTTTTCTGTAAAAAGAAACCAACCAACCATCCAAAAACCAAAAATGCACCAGAATGTGGCCTCTAGTTGGAAAATTCCATGTTTGGTGAGTGTTTAAGTTCCTCTCTTAGATAAGTTGTGCTCTCATTACGGAGGCTACACAATTTGTTTATGTATTCATCTCATTAGCTTGTGAACTTCTTATTTCAGCCATACCATTCACCTGAAGATCATGTGTTATAAGCACACCTGAGGGTGAGTCCTACAGGAGAAAGAAAAGGCATTTAAAGAAACCCCAGGAAAAGATACTGGCTTGCTGTTTGTGAGCATTCAGAACACTACTAACAGTACATGAAAAACAGAAGGAACAGTGAACTCATGCTCTAGGGAGTAAAGTCACAGGTCCTGGTACATATATTTAAGTGACAAGGACATAGTGCCATACCAATCAGTGTTTATAGGATTATAAAAGAACAACTTCACCACATACACCTTGCCCATAGCCATTCAAACAGTTGATTGGCCATATCAAGTTTAGACTCTAGGTACCGTCATGTGGTATGAATGTTCTTTAAGGAGGCTACGTGACCAGTCACCAACCCAGCCAGAGTCAGACCTCAGAGTACGAAATAAAAAAGCCAAAGCTGAGGCTATAAACAACTGTGTTTTTTATTTTAGCTAATTTAATTAAATGAACCTAAAACAGACCAACTGTGTGCAAACAGCTACATTCTTCTATAATGCGATACATTTTAAATACTTGGAGAATTTGTTGGGGTGGGGGGTGAGGAGAGGGATGGAGAAAGAGTGTCACACTGTGAGCCCTCCTGAAAGCAATTAAATACTAACGCTGAATGACATCATGCTGGATGACTTCTTCAATTGGAGAACCAGGTCATTTCTGTCTTAATCATTTCCACTTGTTAATTTGTTCTCTAGAAGTTTTAGCAGAGTTGAACTACTTTCTTGCCCATGTTTTAGAATGGATTTCTGGCTGATACCTTTTTTAACAGAATTCCACTGAGATGTGGCCCTATGCTAAAACAGGAATCAGCATTTTTCTATATAGGAAGAAGACATCAATAAGAGCAAATGAAAAACTGATTTAAAAAAATGAACCAAGATGACTTTTTTCTTTAGCCAAGAAGGGAAACTGTGGTTCAAATCTTCTTCCCACTGATGTTAAAGGGAAGTTTGATTTGAATAGGGCCTTATCTAAGTATATTTAAACTACTGTAATTCATTGGTGCTTACCTTGTAGTTTATAATAAAATTAATCTCCTTCTCCATTACACATCTACTCTTAGGCTCAAGGCATTTTGAGTTGGAGGAATACTATACAGTGTTAAAAAGGGCTGGGTGGGATAGTACTAAGCAGGGATACTCCTATTGATTTGGAAGTAGTAAGGACATGACCTGAATGTTGATTTTGATAACTTTCATATATATTTTCATATATCTTTGCACCTGAGAAAGGATATTTCCAGGGAAGTACAGGATACCTTGTACGAAAGCCTGATTAATACATAATATTTTCCATTCTCATTCATGTATACCAGGATGTTGTAATTTTCAGTCTTTAGTGCCACTTGACCTATTTGTCTTCATAAGATATTGCAGGCACTGCACATAGAAATCGCACATATGTAGGGCTGGAAGGGACCTCAAAATGTCATCTAGTTTCTAGTCTATGAAACTCCCACTGAATTCTGTCAAAGTCAAATTCATGGAGCAACTACACCATCAGATCACTAGAACGTTCCTGACAAGTCCAGATAGGTGAACTTATTTTCCTAAACCAGTACAAGAACACTCCTCAGTCCTATCCTCAAATCAAAGTTGACTTTTTTAAAGTTCATGCTGATTGGAGTAATTACTCCATACACACACGCACACTAATTTTAAATCTGTCTTCTAAGATCCTCTGTCCCTTCTTATTGCCTGTGAAATTGAGGCAGTCTGGCAGCTTTTGCTAGGGCAATTGCTGTCTGTGGGATTATCAAAGCTTCCCCGGAATCAGGGCTGCACAAAGATTTGGGCCACCTCTGACCTGAAGAAGACCTGAAATCACATCCACCCTGAGTGAAGTATAAAGTACCAAACTTGCTAAGATTTGGCAATGGAAATATCACCAGAGCTGAAGAGGGTGCCTGTTGAAGGAGAAAGAGGGAAACAGGGGAAAAAAGTGTATATAGGGGTTGAATAAAGAACAAATGACCCCAGACCAGAAAGCAGGGATCAGTGTCTATATCCAGTTTGGAAGAAAGAAAAGAAAATGAAAGTGAGAGAAAGCAGATGTAATTGTACTGGGAAGGAGATGAGCTAGGGTAGGAGGAAAGATTTAATAAGATTGAGGTAAATTTAGATAAAGTATCAGAATTTTGAGGGCTTAGTTGACCTGAAATAAACATCCAAGTTTTTTTTAAAGTAATACTTAGCACTTCGCCTTCAAAGCACTTTTAAAACATTAACTAATTAATCCTTTCATATCCTGTAAAATAAGTATTAGCTCCATTTTAAAAGGGAAGCAGAGAGATTAAGTAACTTGGCCTAGGCCACAAGGAAACTCTGTGTCAGAGCTAGAATTAGAATTCAGAAATGCCTGGTTTTCCAGTTGGGTATTCAAACTACACCTCTCCTTTCAGCCATCCCTATTTATAAATCTTCTTTAAAATAAAGAATAAAAGATGATTTTGCAGACCTTCCACATCATCCCTTTGTCCCCTCTTCCTTTTTCACTAAAGTCATTTTTTCTATCAAACATTGAAATATTGAGTCATATTCTGTGCGTGATATCAAGGTCTAAAAGCCCCTGTGCAACAAAAATGATCCAGACCTTTCTGCAGTGCACAAAGTCATGCATCTGGCATTTGCACATGGTCAAAAACTATTCAACAGAAAACAGTAGCGCTATTTTTAGATGGTTACAAATATACCTCCCACAGAGAGCTTCTGTCAGTGAGGATGAAGGTGAAGATATTGTTACATTTCATATATTTTTGAAAGAGAAACTTCTAAAATGACTGTTCGTTTCTAACCATTCTAACTTTGGACTCAATCTAATTTAAACTGGTGTTCCCAATTCACCATGGGAAAAAACCTTCATGGTCTTCAGTATTATTTAGTATGCATTTGGGAAACAAAGAAATGTTCCAGATAGTTAAGTAACAACACCATATTGCTCTGGACGCTTTTACATTTTTGTTTCAAATAAACAGCCCTTGAAGTTTTCATTAACTTTCTGTCTTTCAAATATGGTTTCTCATTTTAGTCTTCTGCTCCTTTTTAACATTTAAGTGCTGAATATGAATTATATTTTTGAGATGTGAATAGTATGGGTGAAATCCGGTCCCCCTGCAATCAATTGAAAAGCTCCCATTGACTGCAGTGAAGCCAGGATTTCACCCTGTGTGCATGGCACACTGTACAAAGAGCTTCTTCTTATGGTATTAGAAAACACCCTGGCATTTCTACCTGTCTGTCCAATTGTCCATCAGACACATGTTTGAGGTACACTTTGCAGTAGCAATGTTGAAACACACAGGCCCAAACTGATCCCTAATGCAACTCCATTGTAGTCAGTGGAGTTATACTGGGGTTGAATTTGACCCACAGCAACTAGTTCAGGAGTTAGGACTTACAAGACTTAAGGACATGAAGAATTTACCATTTTTAATTCTTTTCCCAATTTGCCTTTTTCCACAAGGAACATTATAATTGGGTCACAATTAAATATAGAAAACAGAATATTCTCACTGATGGCAATGTAAAGAAATTGGGGGAGAAGGTATGATTCTTGCCCACAAGAGCTCATAATCTGAAGACAGAATGTAAAGGAGAAGGGTCAATGTCTATAGTCATGTTAATAAAACACCTGTGTGCTATACCCATTTTGCTTCCCAGAGTACAGAATGGCCATCCTGCTATTGTAGGGCTGCCTTCGTGGAACCAGGAGAAGTGGAGACACCCTCAGGGGGAACTCAGCTAAGGTAGCATTCCACATGTCCCTTCTCCTTTTTTTCCTTACCTCCCCTCCTTCCCCATGCTCTGCTGAATGAGGAAGGGTCACATGCTGCCTCTAAGCCTGGGCTCTGGGAGAGTCTCCCACCCACCACTGCTGTCATGTGCTGCTGTACCAGATATGAACAGATGGCAGGGCTTGCTTATATACACACCATATGCCTTTATCATAAGATCCTGTAATGCTCTGCCAGGTATGGCTGATGTTAGCTCAGTGGTTTGGGCTTGCAAAACCTAGGGTTGTGAGCTCAATCCTTGAGGGGGCCATTTGGGACAAAAATCTGTCTGGTGATTGGTCCTGCTTTGAGCAGGGGGTTGGACTACATGACCTCTTGAGGTCCCTTCCAACCCTGGTATTCTATGAAAGAAGGTATTTTACACACAGTGCTGTTTCGTGGCTGAACAATATAATAAAATTTAGCATTCCATTACAATTGCTGCTATTGGGTGATGCTGAGGCTGGGTGATTTGGCTCCCATTGTGAATGTGAAGGGGATTGATATAATTTTCTGCCTAGGCAGAGTAGCCATTGTGGGCTCCTGTTTCAGTCTTACCTTTTCCACCCCAATGTAGTGACTAGATCTCTGACAGTGCCAGGGACTAGGTTGAAAACCAGTTTTGGTTTCTGGAAGGGATTCCTTCCATACAGCAAAATTGGTCAACTGCTTTGTGGGGATTTTTACCATCCACCCAGCATTCCAGAAGTCTGGTTTTTGGAGATTAAATTATAGCTGCTGCAATTTTTGTGGGTTCCAGTGCAGTTGGAGAGATTGAAAGAGACCAAAGTTTGTTACTCAGCAGGCTGCTTGGATATTGGTCCTGAGCAGGGTAATGCATGATGAGAAGGGGTTACCTCTTTGTCTCTCACCACTGATGGCTCCACTCATCTTATCTTTCCTACCTTCAGCATGAAGGAGAAGAATAGGTGAATACTCTAGTTTCCAGTCAGGGTCCCTGGGCGGGCCTGAAGGCATAGAGAGAGAATGGCCTTCACAACCACCTTCAGGTTAATAGTCCCCCCAGGTCATTTGTACTAGTTGAGGTTCACACTGGAACAACCCTGGCAAGTAGTTTGGGGTGATTACCTCTCTGGGTAATAATTTTAAACAAAGTTGAAGCTTCCACAATTAACTTTATCGTGATGTCTGTCTCTCCTTGTTTCCATGTTCACATCAAAGATGTTTCACCGGCATAAAAATCTTAAAACTCAAGGGCCTTTTGGAAAGTCATTGGCCCATTGACATATCTAAGCAAATTCGTTCCAAGTGCTCCACTCCAAATGCTGCTCACAAAATCATCAGGACTGAAATATTCTAAGATCAACAAAGAACCTAAGATTTTGATCAAAACAAGCTCCTGGAGCTGGCCGACAAACAATCACATCATAATGTGTGCTTCCAGAGCACTGACCATATCCAAGGGAATCATGCCCAGTTGAGAGAGAAATTCTTCCAATTGTTCTTGGTTCTGAGTGGTTTCATTAATATGTTTATGGACCAAAATGACTTGAATATTGAGTACAGAATTGGTCTCCTCATCTCAAAAAAGATAAACTGGGATTAGAAAAGGTTCAGAGAAGGGCAACTAAAATGATTAAGAGTTTGGAACGGGTCCCATATGAGGAAAGATTAAAGAGGCTAGGATTTTCAGCATGGAAAAGAGGAGACTAAGGGGGGTATGATAGAGGTATATAAAATCATGAGTGGTGCGGAGAAAGTGAATAAGGAAAAGTTATTTACTTGTTCCCATAATATAAGAAGTGGGGGCCACCAAATGAAATTAATGGATAGCAGGTTTAAAACAAATAAAAGGAAGTTCTTCTTCACACAGTGCACAGTCACCCTGTGGAACTCCTTGCCTGAGGAGGTTGTGAAAACTAGGGCTACAACAGAGTTTAAAAAAGAACTAGATAAATTCATGGAGGTCAAGTCTATTAATGGCTATTAGCCAGGATGGGTAAGGAATGGTGTCCCTATCCTTTGTTTGTCAGAGGGTGGAGCTGGATGGCAGGAGAGAGATCACTTGATCATTACCTGTTAGGTTCACTCCCTCTGGGGTACCTGGCATTGGCCACTGTCGGCAGACAGGATACTGGGCTGGATCGGATGGACCTTTGATCTGAGCCAGTATGGCCATTCTTACGTTCTTATGTTAATCTCTATTTCAGAAACCATTGTGCAAACATCACATAAACTATAGAAAATGATCATGAAATTTCAAAAGTTCCCATAAATATGAAATTTAACCCTAGTCTGAAGGTTCTAATAGAGGAGGCTATAAATCTCTTATCGTACTGTTGTTACTGTTATTTACATTATTAGAGTAATTTTCTAGTGTCACACCTGAAGTACATATAAAATTCAGATAAAAAAGTTTCCCCATGAAATTCAGCAACTTTAGATGATGTAGCTATTTGATTTTTCTTATGAAAATGAGAAGAACAAATTATTAGACCAAATTTGGCCCGATAATAAACACAACTCAAATCAATGGGCCTTCTGCCCATTTGCATCAGTGCTCAATTTGGCCTAATTGTTTGCAGATCTCCAAAGACATGGCAGCTGCTGTACTCCAGATGAACCATTTAGAATATTATTATTGATTATTTGTATTATACTAGCTCCGAGAGGATCCATTCGAGTTTGGGGCCCAGTTGTAGGCAGCACTGTACATATTCTTAGTAAGAGGAAATCCCTGCCCTGAAGAGCTTTATAAACAGACATGAGAGACAAAAGGGGAAACAAAAATGATGCAACTTGTTCAAGATTACGCTGCAGGTCAATGAACTTTGCCATGGTTATTTGTGTCTTCGTCACCTCAAAGCTAGGCTGCTGCAGGATGTTTTTCTTTAGATCACACTTAAAGGCCACACGCCAAAGCTTCAGCTAGTGTAGTATGCATCTAACCATTATTTCAGTAGGAAGGATGAACAAGAGTACATTATAACTGTGCTCCTCACTTTTTGCCAATTCACCTCCAAGAGAAATTCAAGAAACTGGTTATCAATTAGAAAATCCCAGTTTGGTTCCAGGCTCCCCGCTCATGTCTAGTCATAGTGTTTGCATTCAGAAAGAACACACTAGCCACTTGTCCCCAGCATGATAGGCAGAGAGAGGCATTTTCAGCAGCAGGCCTTCAGTGTTGGAATTCAGAGGCAGCTGAATTCTGTCAGAGCCTGAGCATAGTCACATTCTGGTCCAAGTGAGATCAGTAGGAGTTTTACTGGTGACATCAGTGAGACCAGGATTTGGCTCAGAGCACAATGTAAAATATTTACCTTTGTTCAGGTTGCCCATAAACCAGAGTTCTAGGAATCGTCTTGGAAATTAGCTGGGTCTCACTAATCTGTTATTCTCTTGGCCATACACAGCAGTAGGACCTAGGCAGAGCTACAATTTGAGTCAAAATATTTTCCTTTTTAATTTAAATTACACATAGGGTATCTGGGTACAACAACTATATGGCTCTGCAAACACTTTATAAATGTGCAATACATTAAAAATAATAACAGTGATCTTTCCATACCACTTTTCAGATTGAGTGAAGAGTAACTCCCCTTTCTTCAAAGAAGCATATTTACCACAGCCTACAGTTCATTTGATTTTTTTACAATAAGTCAGAAAAATGGATTCTAGGTTCATTGTAAACGCACTTCCAACATGCAGTTGGGATTTATACAAATGGCCTTTCAGACTAAATGGACCCCAGTAATCTGTGATTCAAAGCTGTCTCTATTTCACTTTCTGTGTTTGTTACCACAAGGAGCAGGATGACAGTTTGATTACATTTATGACATTCTGGGAGCCAGGACACTCCCAGAGGAACCAGAGAAATCACTTCTTTTGAAAAAAAAAAAGCCCTAAAAGTTCATCTTTAGTTTGAAGCCTAATCAATAGTCTCTCATTAACCTTTTATTTTAGTGATTAGAGGAAATTAGCTCAGTCTAAAAATATGCAGTTGTGTGTAACCATGGGAAAAAACCTTGGTATTCCACACTAAGATGCCATGCAAGAAATTCAGTCAAGAGTAAATAGAATAAATGTCATTAAGTCATAATTTCTGTTCAGGACTATAGACTGCAGTTGAAGTGCATGACCTTTCTGCGCTACAAATAATAAGCAACCTTTCTTCAGCAGAGACAGCAAATCTAATGAGTGAGATACATATAATATATGGTGAAATAAAAAGCAACATACACTTGCAAATACATGAGAATGTCATTCAAATAATTGTTGCTCAAAGGCAGTGTGTTTAGGATCAAATTCTGCCCTTAGATGTGGGCTTATAGCTCTCACTGAAGTTAGTAAAGTGGGCTGCAGAAATACCGGGCTTGATCTTGACATCCTTACCTAGGGAAAACCCCCACTGAATTCTAATGCAATCTCTCTTCAATTAGATTTTTGCCAGAACAAGGGCTGCAGATCATACTCATTTTAAATCAATATGGCCGTCATGTCATCCCACCCATTCAAATTGGTTCATGCTTATCATAAAGTAACCCTATCATAGGCAAGATCCTGCTTCCAATGAAGTCAATGGCAAAATTCTCATCATCTTCCACAATATTAGGATTGGGCCCATTGCTAATGCTATCTATTAGGGTGACTAGACAGCAAATGTGAAAAATCAGGACAGTGAGTTGGGGAGCGGAGAGTAATAGGAGCCTATATAAGAAAAAGACCCCAAAATTGGGACTGTCTCTATAAAATCCAGACATCTGGTCACTCTACTGTCTACAGAGATTGCTACCTACTTTGCTACTGGGGCTGTTGCTTCATCCCTAAATGTCTAACTGGCCTAGGGAGACAGCTGGTAAGACCAGGGCCTGGTTGAAGGGGAAATCTGATTGTGATGTGGTTTCAAGGGGTTATTAAATCATTTTTAACATTTCTGGTACAGCTGGGGCAGTGTTATCTGTGGTAACTGTTAGAGTTCTTTTATTTTATGTACTTGTTTAGCATTTGCCAAGGGACCCTAATGCTTTTGTTTAGCATAATACAAACTTGAATGAATAAAACTTGAATCTGTTAAGATCTCCATTTCCTTTTAAAAGAAATAGCATATAGAGGACTAATCAATAGTGGAGGGTGGGTTTCTTCTTGATTTAGGTGAATAATAGGTTGACAATATAGGTCACATCTTCTTTCTGATTTCTTTTCTAACTCATGCCTACCCACAACTGTTATATTCCCACCACCACTACTCCTCATTTGCAATTCCCTTAACAAAAGGCTACTAGATGGTCCTGTCCATACTGTTTTATAAAGTAAAATTATGTGAGATTACTTTTCTCATGATATTGATACATTTAATCTATTATTTCTAATGCAACAGAACCTGAGGTCCCTGCTCAGGGCTCCATTGTTTTAAGGGCTCTGCCAACAAATAACACCTAGTGTCTGTCCCACAGAGTTTTCTATTGGTGATTTTGCAAGTATACAACAGGTAAATAGACAAGAGGGTGAGAGAACAAGATAATAGTAAAGTAAGGAGTGTTTGCATAAGTTAGTAGTCACAATGGTCTCAAAGGCCACAGTAATCCTAAACAGAGCTGGGCCAATAACCAATTTTTTGGTTTGGTGGCTGAACCAAAGAAATGAAAAAAAAAAGTTTTGGGTCAAACAAATTTTTTTTTCTGTCCCCAGCAAAACAAAAAAGTAAAAAATAAATTGTTTCAACCTAAACATTTCATTTTGTTCTGAGTGGTGTTTTTTTAAACATTTTAATGTTGGGTTTTTTAAAATAAAACTTAGGGAAATTCTGAAACAAAACATTTTTCCAGAATGAGAAGTCAAAATATTCTGTTTTGGAAATGCTGAAATGAATCATTGTGACATTTAAAAAAAAATTGACAGAAATTATTCACAAAAATTTATCTGAATTCACAAATAGTTTGTCAGAATGAATCTGCATTTTTCAGAAAGAGAAAAAAAAGAACTGTTCACATGAAAAATGTCACACAGCTTTAGTAACAAATGGCTGCCAGCTGGTTGTGATTTGTGGGCATGACAGCTAAGGTAGACTTTAAGGAAAAATTTAAAAGAGAATAATTTAATAGCTTTGCAAATTTTGACATGGAGTCCTTCCGAAGTGTGGTTTCTCCATTCTGCCCCTTACAAAATTGCTTGTGGGAAAAGCAAGCAAGGGAACAATCAAAATGGTCATTTTATTGTCTCTCAATATTGCAAGCCTACTTGTGCAGGAAATACCAAACTCACTATTTGTAATTCTGTCTACTTGTGTTCAGCTGTAATATTAATTTTCACTGATACTCCTTTTTCCTCCTTCTTTTTTCTCTTCCAACTCCTAAAAGCAAAATACAGGATCAAAATCATACTTATATCCATATGCAAATACGTGAATCTTTCTATATTTCTGTTCTCTTTGCAGACTAATAAATGATATCTGATATTTTCAAGATGATCCACCTTAAATGTGGTAAAAATATGTCAAAAAAGTTATTTGAGATTAAAAAGAAGGGTTTTTTTTAAAAAATAGATAAATGATGTATTTCTGTAGACAATCTGATATTTTTCAATAAATGAACATTATCTAAAAAAGTTATACAATATTTAGCAAAAAATGTAAAAAAGTTGTAGTTGTACTATATTAGTGTGAAACTGTCATTAAGAAACACTGTAATGATGCAGCAAATTAGAAAGTAGGAGTAAATGAATGTCTGGCTTGTGCTAGACAACACTAAACAAAAAAGTTAAAATATTCAATAAATAGAGGCCTTCTGAACATTTCAACTTAGAACTATTGCTATTGATTGCTATTGCCAAGTCAATTTATCATGAATACTTAGTTGATTAATTTAGTCTCTCTTTGGCATATCTGTATCAGATAGTTACATTTATTCATTGTATTTCCTCAGATTTTTTTTTGTTTCTAAGTATTTCAGTTATCTCTGCAATTTTTTCCAAGTATTGATTGCTTGTGAGCAATGCTGAGTGTGTTAGACATTCACTAACATGACATGTTCTTTGAGTTGTGCTATTACAACTATGTTGGTTAGTTGAGACCAGTCAGCTAATTCCTGGAGTATTGTTTCTGTTCCTCTGATTTGATGAGTGTGCAACAATACTTTTGGCAAGAACCCTCATAAATCCTAATTTCAAGACTTAGTTTCTATGAATGCTGAAGTATGAGCCTTTGAAATTCACTCATTTGGGCCAGTGTAACTAAATGGCATGAACGGTTGCAGAAAGACAATAGAAAAAGGAGTGAGTACGGTAGAATGAATTTGTCTAAACATTAGAGCAAACGTGGAAATATTTTTGCACTATTTATTCATCTCTATTAACTAATCTGTAAGAATAAGTGGATAACTAGGACATATTGTCATTGACATCTGAGTCAAAACTTGATTATTTTCTTTATTTCCTTCAGTATTTCGCTCCATATTTTCTCAGCCTTATGCATAAATAAAGCAACACAAATATCCACCCCAACCATTCACTGGGTTAAAAAGGAAAAAAATGATCAGTGAAACCTTTGTTTGTCCAAAAACACTCTTACCCACACAGTGAGATGATGTTCATTGAAAAGTGCAATGTGTATTTTAAAAAATCCTGCTTATCCAAACATCTGTCTATCTGCATTGTTTTCACAACCTCCATTCCTTCTGGGTAATCTGAGTGCAGAAATAAGCTTCCCAAAAGCACACATTTCACCCCACCCCACCTCAGAAATCTAACTCCTCACCCACTAACGGCTCTAATTTGAGCATACAGGACCAGAAACAGGAAAATCAGTTCAATATGTGCTTGTGATGCTTTCTCGGGGTCCCAGGACTGTGGGTCACTTCATTACCCCCTGCCTCTAACATGAGGGAGTCTATCTTGTTGTACTTGGGTGTCAGCTCCTGAACACTACCACCCTTTCAACCACTCTAACACTCTCCTCAAGACTCTGCCAGAACTATTTTGCTTTGCAGGTTAACATGAGGTGCATTCCAAACTCTGAACCCCCTTTGAAGAGGCTCTCCCAGGAGCATCCAGCCCCTTTCGCTAGACACTCAGAGAAATGATCAGGTAAACTGCCTCCCAAAGAGACAGTATACACCAGGGTTTCTCAAACAGGGGTCGCTGCTTGTGTAGGGAAAGCCCCTGGTGGGCTGGGCCGATTTATTTACCTTCCCTTTCCACAGGTCCAGCTGATCATGGCTCCCACCGGCCGTGGATCGCTGCTCTGTGCCAATGGCAGCTGCTGGAAGCCGCTCAGGTAGAGGGACTTACTGGCCTCTGCTTCTAGCAGCTCCCATTGGCCCAGAGCTGGACCAGTGGGAGCTGCAATCATCCGCACCTGCGGACGGGGCAGGTAAACACACAGGCCCGGTTTACCAGGGGCTTTCCCTACACAAGCGGGAAACCCTGGTATCCACACAGCTGATGTTTCACACTTTGCTCAATACCACAGAGATATATTCGTCATGAAATGAGAATGTTTATTAGTAAAGATAGAGACTTAAGTGATACTAAGTAAGGATAATAGAAACAGAACTGCTTACAAGTAAAACAAAAGTACAACACGTTTTTCTAGAGACTTAACAGGCTACAATCCCCGTCTAAAGCAGTTTCTCACCCTCAAAGTCTGTCTGCAGAGTTTGCTAGTTTTCGGTCAATCCAGGAAGCATTCATTCACAAATCACACACCCCTCACCAAAGATGCTCTTCAGTGAGATGGACAGCACCATCTGTTTTAGTACAAGAAACCTTTTAAATGCGTGCCTGCTATTTGTTCTCTAGTGTGCTGATGCTATGTTGCTTTCACATCTGCCTGTTAACTTGTTTTTCCTGTTTACTTCACCTGCAAATGTAGCTTCCATTGTTTTTGGCTCACGATGCTTAATTTATATATGACAGAGAGATAACTGCCTTCCCTCCAGTCTGGGAGAAACCTGTTTATCCCTTTGTTTTGTTACAGAGTTTAAAGAACAATATCAGTAAGTATACATAATTTTTCATATGTGTTAATACATACGTAGGAAAGATACGAAGTAAGGCAAGAGATCACCTTGGCTTAACCACAAGATCTTCAATGATCTGAAACTCAAAAAAAAGTCCTACAAAAACTGGAAACTAGGTCAAATTACGAAGGATGAATATAAACAAATAATGATGAAATGCATCCTAGAATACTCAAGGAGCTGATCGAGGAGATATCTGAGCCATTAGCGATTATCTTTGAAAAGTCATTGATGACGGGAGAGATTCCAGAGGACTGGGAAAGGGCATACTGTAAAAGGGAAATAAGGACAACCCGGGAAATTACAGACTACTCATCTTAACTTCAGTACCCAGAAAGATAAGGGGAGCAAATAATTTTGCAGACACCTAGATGACAAGGTGAAAAGTAATAGTCAATGTGTATTTGTCAAGAACAAATTGTATCAAGCCAACCTAGTAGCTTTCTTTGACAGGGTAAGAAGCCTTGTGGATAGGGGAATAAGCAGTAGATGTGGTATGTTTTGATTTTAGTAAGGCTTCTGATACTGTCTCACATGACCTTCTCATAAACAAACTAGGGAAATACAATCTAGGTGGAGCTACTACAACATGGATGCATAACTGGTTGGAAAATCATTCCCAGAGAGTAGTTATCAGTGGTTCACAGTCAAGCTGGTAGGACATATCATGTGGAGTCCAGCAGGGATCAGTTCTGGGTCTGGTTCTGTTCAATATCTTCATCAGTGATTTAGATAATGGCATAGAGAGTATACATAAAGTTTGCGGACAATACCAACCTGGGAGGGGTTGCAAGTGCTTTGGAGGATAGCATTAAAACTCAAAAGGATCTAGACAAACAAACAATAGAAATGGTCTGAAGTAAATAGGATGAAATTCAGTATGGACAAATGCAAAGTACTTCCACTTAGGAAGGAACAATCAGTTGCACACATACAAAATGGGAAATGACTGCCTCTGAAGGAGTACTGCAGAAAGGGATCTGGGGGGTCATAGTGGACCGCAAACTAAATGTGAGTCAAAAGTGTAACACTATTGCAAAAAAAACAAACATCATCCTGGGATGTATTAGCAGGAGAGTTGTAAGCAAGATACAAGATGTAATTCTTCCACTCTACTCTCCACTAATTAGGCCTCAACTGGAATATTGTGTCCGGTTCTGGGTGCCAAGTTTCAGGAAAGATATGGACAAATTGAAGAAAGACCAGAGAAGAGCAACAAAAATTATTACAGTTCTAAAAAACCATGATCTATGAGGGAAGATTGAAAAAATTGGGTTTGTTTATTCTGAAGAAGAGAAGGCTGAGGGGGCACACGATAACAGTTTTCAAGTACATAAAGAGTTCTTACGAGGAGAGAGAAAAATTGTTCTCCTTAACATCTGAGGATAGGACAAGAAGCAATGGGGTTAAATTGCAGTAAAGGCTGTTTAGGTTGGACATTAGGAAAAACTTTCTTACTGTCAGGGAAGTTAAGCACTGGAATAAATTGCCTAGGGAGGTTGTGGAATCTCCATCACTGGAGATTTTTAAGAGCAGGTCAAACAAACACCTGTCAGGGATGGTCTAGATAATACTTAGTCCTGCCATGAGTGTAGGGGAATGAACTAGATGAGTTGACCTCTCGAGATGTCTTCCAGTCCTATGATTCTATACATTTCACAATGATATCAGTAACCAGTGTGCCACTGGCTTTCATGTGATGCAGTACTTAATAAGGCACTTTTTGGCTAAACACACCATTTCCATATTTTATGTATAGTGAGTTTGTCAGGCCTGTCAGGAGTTGCTGAGGGAACAATGAACCTTTGCCAGTTGGCACTGGGGAGGGGTTCTTAGAGTCCCAGTGCTTAACTTTAAACATGTGAACAGTCAATGGGACTATTCAAGTGCTTAAACATAAGCATGTACTTAAGTGCTTTACTTGGATTGGGGTCATAAAAAGCAATGAAAGATAGGATGTATGTTCCACCTTATACCATTGAGGAATTGTAAAGAGAGGAAGTAGAGCATTTTTGTATTTGTATAGTCTTAACTGCTGAAAGCAAGATAGTCATAAATTGGAAAGGAAATCTAGAGAAAGTTCTGTGTAATTTCCACAAGGTTATCCAATTAAGATATGGTTCATAGCCACCAAAAGCTATGGGCCTGCCAAACCACAGAGAAATTTTAGATGTAGAAACAAACTCAGTGTCTTATTGGATATCCCAAGTAGAAAGAAAATGTGTACTTACACTTAAAATTCCTGATAGGAAGTTGTTAAACTGTTGTGATCATATCCTTGCACCAAAAATAACTCAGGACAGAGGAAAATATTGAAGACTTAACTAAATCAAGCCAAGGAAATATTATCTTCCAATGAAACCTTCACAGCAATGCAAATTGACCAAAGCCTATGATCCACCCTAGACAGGATTTTAATCAAGTACATAAGTAATCAAATAGCAGATATTGCTCTAGTGATTGTGAGAACTTGACTACACAAGAAAAAATGTTGAAATTCTAACTTGACTGGTTTACAGTACCCCCACATCTGAGATGCCTACAGAAACTTAGGAGAAGCTGTCATTTATACATATGATCACAGGGCCAAATCCTCAACTTGTGTAAAATTGATGTCAGTGGAGCTACAATAATTTCAGCCAGCTGAAGATCTGGCTGATAGTCAAAGCCACATCATAAATAATATGTTTATGATAAAAATTAAACAATCCTTTTATCATTGAACTTATTCTAGCAGACATGCACTTAGCTGTAATGGTCAGGATCAATTTGATTAGAAGATAAGTCAAGGGTAACCCCTGTGAGGTGTTTTTAAATCATACATGTGCCCTTTTGAGAAGGATGAGGAGTAAGACAAAGGGTCCTGCTGCTACTGAAGTCAAGATCTAACCCAAAGTTGTCCTAACTATATGTGCCTTCTGACTGTTCTAAGTTGTAGCAATGGCTGATTTGAACTCTTAGATGACTAACGATCAGGGTTTAGGAACTTTGCTTCTCTCAGCCTCAGATGCATCCAGTTCATGCCCAGTGCACCTGAGTACTATTCCCTGTACCATAGTAGGTATGAATAACGGGGCAAAGCTAAGTTTTCATGTTCTCATTTTATGTCCTTTTTTTATTTATACACTTCCTTAATAAAGTTGCTTTTATATAATTTGAGGCATTTTCTATGTAAAAAAAAATAATGAAAAAAAGATAGTACCAATTTGCAAAAAACCCACTTGGCAAAGGTCAGCTGGTATCTATTCATGACATCAGTTAACATCACAACTATAGATTTAAAAGTTGAGCTGTGAGAGAATTAGAATTTTTGTTTTTCAGGAAATTCTGTGATTATGAAATTTGTTTTCATTCCAAATTGAAATGAAACATTTAATATTGAAATGTCCCATGAAATGAATGGATCAATTGAAATGCTTTGTTTAGATAAAATGTATTTTGATTTTCACTTTAAAGTATATTTTGTAATGGAAAATTGTAATGTTCTATTCTAACAAATGTTTTGTTTTGACTTTATCGAAATGCTTCACTTCAATATTTTCTAATTGAAATGTAATCAAAATAGATACATTTCAATGAATTGCCATTTTCCAAAGAAAAAATACTGCATAGGAAAGTTTTCAACCAGCTCTACTTAAATGACCAGTTGACCAGTGGATGACTAGTGACTTTATTCCATTCCCATTCAGATCAATGGAAAGACTCGCACTGGCCTTAATAGAAGTTGAAACAGGACCTAACGACTGCTAGCATTGCAGATTTAGTACGCATTTCTATACCTACAAATGTACTTACTCTAGTTAGTGCAGAGTTTAAAAAACCCCTAAGGTAGCATAAGCACAGAAGCCTGAAAAAGGCACAATTCTGCTCAAGTGTGTGAAGCTGTATAGGGAATGGTAGAAAGAGTTAAAAATTGCACATTTGGTATACAAAACAGGTCATGGTCTGTAGCCTAAAGAAGGTGCATCTCCTCAATGGGGAACCTAAAATGCCCTCAAACTACTTTAAAAAATGTGTTACACTCATTAAATAGTTACTGCCTTGTCAACACAGTTCTTCCAGTTTAAAGTGCTACTTGCTGTCCAACAAAGTTTACTGTGTATGATTAGAACACACATTTCAAATGTTCCTTGTTAAGGGAATGCAAAACTTTTGTTTTCCCTCCTCGAATCTAGCAAAGCATGCCACTCCTCAATACGCATAATGCCCATGCTAAGTGTCGACAGTCTAACCTCAGCCCTTTTAGTATCATGGAGGCATGTTCAAAAAAATGTGGTTAAATTTTTTTTTAAGCTGGGAGGGGGCGGGGATAAATTATTGAATTCAAAACAGCCAAAGAGATTTTGTTCAAACTTTTCTAAAAATTCATCTTTTACCAGAGAAAAAGCATGGAAGATTTCCCAAAAGTGACTTTATTGAAAGTTAGGAATATGTAAAAGAAAACACTCAATTATAATAGAACCTATTTTGCACCTTTCACCTTGATGGAAATTACCAGGCAGCTACTACAACATGCCTGCAAAACACACATCACACATAATGTGTGGCAACGAGATACTAACGTTATGCTTGATGTTTTGCAAATATGGGAAGAAAAAGTAATGGGAGGTAAATTTCTTCCACTCATAAAAGTTATGAGTAGAGTTTTTTAGCAGGATATGCCATTTGTGCCTGTGTTGAATGCCAAAAATAGTAAATAAATAACATTTATGGCTATCCTACTTGAAATCTAATCAGAATAAAGTTATACTTTTTAAAAGTTTCATAGGAAAAGTAGTAGATAGTAGCAGTTTATTTTAACTGGAGTGGGAAAATAATTCCAACTACCAGGATAGATTCTAAAGTAGAAATTAGGAAGAAAGTGCTGGAATGAAGTTATGAATGCCAACATTGCTCCAAAATGCTGTAACATTTACAGTAGGCCATTAAAGTTATTTCCATGTACTATTGTGTGTGCATGTAGGCACAATGTAAAATATAGGGCTAGATTTTCAAAAGAGCTCCAAACCCAAAATTGGAGCTACGTTTTCAAAAGAACTTGGCTTTCATTTAGCCAATGTGGTACTAAGCTCTTTTGAAAACCTGTCGAAATGGGAGTTGAGTTCTTTCCAAAATCTGGCCTCAACTACGGGTGCTGAGCATTTGAAAATCTGGCTCCACAGCGTGTACCTATGTACATATGCCCACTGTACACGATGTTGTGTTTATAATTATATGCTATGAACAGATTAATAGGTATTAAGACATTTGATTATGATTCTGCATATGACTCATTTAAAGCAAATATTAACAAAACTACTAAGAAAATCCAGCTGAGTGCTAGCAAATGGCTAAAACCTGTGTTAATAGTAAATGTGGGTGGGCAGTCCTGAACTGTTTATGTATACTGGCCAGCAGACAACAACATAAGGAATTCCAACTGCTGGGAACCAGATGAGAAGGTAGTGCCTGTTACAACCAATTTAGTGGACTAAAGAACAACCCTCTGGAACAAAGCAGTGCAAGGAAGAGCAGCTGGTCAAAGTAATGCAATATGTAAGTTTCAAGACCCAAAATAAGAGAGTTATAGACAGCCTTTCTTTTGCCATAATTTCACAAAAATTCTTTTCAAACACTTTAATTTGTTAAAAGTTGCAGCTACTACTACAAGGATTACTGTCCATCCCAAAAGCAGAGGAGGGATGAAATAATCCTTTCCCACTAATTATAGTTACAGCTTTTTAAAGTTTTAGGTTAATTTAATGGTGGAGAGACGTGCTAGAGCACTTCAGTTTCCAGGGATGTCAAACAGATGCAATGTAGGCATCGCAGGTTTCACAACATATTCCCTCCAGGGAGGAGGAAGACTGGGGGCAAATCTCACTGAAAATATATTCTTCAGCAGAAAAATGAACTCAGACAAAGTCAACACCAATCTGGTTTCTACAAATATTTGATTGTTGTCAGTCTAAGTATGGAGAAAGGAACTATTATAGATATCTTCGTGAGGCTAGGCTATTCTATAGGAGGATTTCTAGGTCACAAACAATGAATAGAAGTGTAATTCCTATCTCGGGTGTATCTATTAAAGGATGATTCACTGAGGTGGGCAAAGAGTTGGAATTTTTTTTGCAGTGGAGGCACTGTTAATACAGTATGTGCTCTTCTAATGTGCTTCAGTGTTTTTAATATTGGAAACAAGTGTGGGGCGGAGTTGCAATAGTGGCAATACTGATGTTAAGAATCTGACAACGAGAGATGTTCATTTTATAATGAATTTACTCTCTGGGTGAATAGAGCTGACAAGGAAAATTGTTCTCCAGTCCATTAGCTCATTATGATCTATAGCAACTATTCTCAATCAGGGGCCTGGGGTGCCCTGGGGGACCAAAAGCAGGTTTCAAGGGGTCTGCCAAGCAGGACCAGCATTAGACTCACTGGTGCCCAGGGCAGAAAGCTGAAGCCCCGCTACACAGAGCTGCAGCCCAGGACCACAAACCCCACCACCCAAGGCTGAAGCCAAAGCCTGAGCAACTTAGCTTTGCAGGGCCCCCTGCAGCGTTGAGCCCCAGGCAACTGCCCTGCTTGCTACCCTCTAATGTCGGCCATGGCTTTTATATGCAGAAAAACAGTTGTGGCACAGGTGGGCTGTGGAGTTTTTATAGTGTGTTGGGGGGCCTCAAAAAGAAAAAGGCTTAGAGCCCTGATCTATAGCCTAATTTGGCTGCCAATAGAGAATAGGAGATTATAAGAATAAAACAATGGATATTCTCCATTTTGCTGGCTTTCTTAACTTTCTAAAACTGGTTTGAAATTATTTCAGTAGTAGCTTCAGCTGCCTGAAAGTTGTAACTAATAAGACAAAGGAAAGGTTTGTTTGGGGGCCTGGTTGTTGGTATCTTAACCACTAAATGCTTCAGTTTTGATGAACACAGATTGGCAGATTAGTTGGGATGCAGAATAAGGGAAGGTAAGAAATTTGTCTTCCTTCCCCATCGGCATTTTTTAAATTAGTTCATTTTGGGTTCAGTTTTGAAAACGTATGGCACCAAGTGGTATGCAAGAGGCCACATACCTCTCACATTGTGTATCAATGCAAAGAACTATAATCTTTGATTTAGCTCACACAATAATAAATTTTAAGGACGGAAAAGTCTGTAGATCATTTAGTCCACTCCCTGCATATGCAGGGTTGTTTTATACAGTACCTTTATCAGTACTCTATGCAGATGAATTTTAACTGCACCATGTAAGAGATCTCCTGTTTCCCTAGGGATATTATTCCACAGCCTAATATCTCACTGGCAGGAAGGTTTGTTCCCCTTACATTTAACCTAATTTATCCTTTTCTTAATTTCCTCCCAATGCTCCCAGTTATATTCCATTGATTGCCCAGAACTGTTCCCTCTTCTTTTCTTCACTCAAAATCTCCATGCACCAAGACATAAAACTAACATGATTGTAGACTTCCTAGTGAAAATATAGACCTATGGTATAATGAAACTTACAGTGTATAAGGAAAATATGATCTGTTCCAGTCTGTTGCAAATTAAAGCCCAGATCCTGCAAGCTGCTCCATGCGATCTGACCCCTATGCCTGTGCAGAGTCCTTATAAAATCAATAGGGCCCCAAACAGATGCAATGATTCACTCACATGTTGCCACATGCAGGATCAGAGCTTAATGAAACAGGAATTCCAGATAACTGTTTTCTCCCATTCTATTCTCTGTCTAATCATTTGCAAGGAGGAGAAAATTGTCTTCTGTAATAGTTTTGCTGGAAACTAACTTTTTTTTAAATGTACAAGCTTTTAAAGATACTTAATTATTGGAATAGAAGTATGAACTGAAAAAATGCACTTTGAACCAAACACATTATACTCCTACCCATACTTGCTGAAACCTACGTTTGTGATTCTCAGTTTCCTCTTTCATCATTAGGGGTGTCATTAAGTGCTTCAGGGGAAGCCTGACCTTCAAATAGTAGGTCTTGGAAAGTAAAGCAGTGAATTAAAGACTGTTCGTCTGAGATGACATTAAGAAACAGGTTTTATAAAATGGGAACTGAAGTGAAAATTGAAAATACTACATTTTTGCTAAAGTATACACTGCACTGTTACACTCTAGCATTGGGCTCATTGGTGTGTCCTGATGTGGACTAATTAATGTTTAACTGGGAAAAATAAAATGGATGGGTAAGGACTTGCCAGCAGCAAAAACTTTCAAGCTGGCCTTTGTTAAGTCAGTATATAGGTATAAATTCAAGAGGCTTTTAGAACACTTTATAAATTGTGCGAATTGATAATTATAGAGTGCTGTTAACAAGAGGTTTTACTTCATGATTAAAAAAAGAAAAAAAAATCAAACCTATGGTGCCTCACTGCAACAAAATAGAAAACTGAGAAACGTAACAAGGGGTGAATGAAAATTAAAATAAAACAAAGAAGAAATAAATCTGTGGATAATGGAAGGAGTAGATTAGTTGGAGCCCTAAAGGAAGAGGAGCCTCCCAGAGTTGTCCTCTTTGGTACATTTACTCCTGAATGTCTGATTTACGATCCACTAAACCCTACTTTGGGCCAATGGAACATGATAAAAGCAAATAGAGGTGGTATAAAGGTCTTTTTAAGAAAAGACAAACCCCCTTTTGCTCTTAGGTCTATCTTCCAGGATGTAAAGAAATTTATTATAAGATGGACAAACATTGGAAAAGGGGGGGCGGAGAGGGTCAGAAATCTCAGTACTCCACAGTTGCCACATTATTTCAGTGCAGGTATCTACCAGAACAGATCCTTCCTACCATACTTTTAGAAATAGAGAATTATTTAGGCAATGATAAGAGAAGACGGGCAACATTCTTCTGGGAAGGGAAATGCTTTGTCTCAGGGATGTTTAGTGACCCAACAAGTTTGTGTTGGATCCAAACAACTTAAATACGCTTTAAAACTATGGCCATGTTAATAGATTTTCTTTTGTGAGCAGCCTGAATTTGCTCTTAAGCGTGCTCTCTTCCCGTTTTGCTGTTCTTTCTGACTCAATCCCTGCTCACAAAGATTCTTCAAATGGAAGTTGGGCCCCTGTGTTGGCCAGGGCCAGCTCCAGGGGTTTTGCCGCCCCAAGCAGCCAAAAAAAACCCAACCAATCAAACCGTGATCGCGATCTGCGGCAATTCAGAGGGAGGTCCTTGGCTCAAAGCGGGAGCGAGGGACCCTCAGCCAAATTGCCACCCCTCTCCAGAGTGGCCGCCCCAAGCACCTGCTTGCTAAACTGGTGCCTGGAGCCGGCCCTGGTGCTGGCACAGATCTCACTGATGGGTTAGTTAACAAATGTGTTGTTGACATCAGCCCAAAAAGAATCCAGCTCTCTTTCCTAGAGCTGTGTTAGCTCCACCATGCTACCTGGAGTAAAATACAGTCAAACCTTATTTTTGTCAGAAAAAAAAACATATTACCCAAAATAAACATAGAAGACAGACCTGGGAAATAAAAAGTTTTAAAACATTTTTTTAAAACAAGCCACAGCCACTGTTCTGAACACATTAAAGGAATTGTATCTCTGTAGTAACCTAGTGCAATTAAGCAATGCCATCTGGGTAGTTATTCATCATGGGCACTGATTCCATCAATAAATAGAAGGCAGACAACTGAAAATCAGTTTGAATTACAGTAATAGTACTGGGATGTTCCAGGCTCAGTAAAGTTGATATAAAAGTTTTAAACGGAGATCAGAGTAGCAGCACATTACACTGTTAAAAGGCCTGGCAAGAGTAACTTCAGAAAGAAAACAAGTAGAAGGTCACCCCTTTAAAAGTAGTTCTGCCACCCATTGAGACAGAATTGTTAGTGCAGAGTTAAAACTAGTAATAGACTAAAGATCTACTTTCTAATAAAAGTATTTTTTAAATTAATAAGCGAAGTAGGCTTTTGTACAGCATGGCGTAGGGTGGAGGAAGAGGAGGGCTGCTGTGATATTGACTTTATAAGCATTTTATTGGTCTATTGTGATATCAGTTACACTCACAATCAGATTCCATAACACCCACTAAGTTTTTAAACCAATGAAAAAAGAAGAAAAGTTTGCCAAATAGCTCAATTATGCAACCCGCTACTGAGTTAATAAAAAAAAAGATATAAATGTTGGTAAAGATTAGAGGGACTAAAATATTCAATTTTACTACTTTAACTCGTGAAATTTCAATAAAATTTATCACAATAGGCAGTTGGCAGAGTCTGGACACACATTTTCTCCCTCTTTAAAAAGAAAGAATGAAATCATTGAACATTTGTTTCTATTTTCTCTTGTTGAACACAGCTTTAAAACAAATGTCAGAATAATTATAGAATAAGCTAACAGTTCTTTCCCTCTAATTTTTAAAGTAACCGTATATACTTGGTAATAAGCCGGTTCATTTATAAGCCGACCCCGCCAAGGTGGATAAGTAAAAATGAAAAATTTGTATAACCCGTTCATAAGTCAATCCTATAATTCAGGTGTCAGCAAACTTTGGCTCCCGGGCCATCAGGATAAGCCACTGGTGGGCCGAGATGGTTTGTTTACCTCAAGCATCCACAGGCATGGAGGTAAAACTAAGTAAACAAAGTGTCCCAGTGTGCCAGTTGCTTACCCTGAAGGGTCGGGATAGCAACTAGTGGGGAATTTTTTTTGGGGGGAGAAGCTGGGAGTCAGGGGAGTAACCCCTGTAACCATACCCCACATGACCCCACCCCCAGCCCGGGACCCCCACACTCTCCCCATCCCATCCCTTCCCACCTTATCTGGGGAGCGCCAGGGGAGGATGTCTCTGGCCTGGCTGGAGCTGCTCCGGCAGCACGGCCAAAGCCTGCTTCAGCGGGTCAGACCAGGTGGCATGGTCACTGCATGTTCCAGCGGGCTGGGCCATGTGGCATGGCCACAGCATGCTCCGATGGCTTGGCCACAGCCTGCTCTGGGGGGCGGGGCTGAGCAGCATGGCTGCAGCCTGCCAGCCCTGGAGCTCCAGCTGCTTCGAAGGCTGGGGGGAGAGAAGCAGTGGCCAGAAGCAGAGAGACTCCGGCCCCGCCTCTTCCCTTCTGGCTGTGCTACCTCTCCTTGCTCCCTCTGTTGGGGAGAGGGGCTGTGTCCCACCTCTCCCTCTCTAAACCCATTCATAAGCCAACCCCCTTAGTACACAAGAACAGCCATACTGGGTCAGACCAAAGGTCCATCTAGCCCAGTATCCTGTCTACCGACAGTGGCCAATGCCAGGTGCCCCAGAGGGAGTGAACCTAACAGGCAATGATCAAGTGATCTCTCTCCTGCCATCCATCTTCACGCTCTGACAAACAGAGGCTAGGGACACCGTTCCTTACCCATCCTGGCTAATAGCCATTAATGGACTTGACTTCCATGAAATTATCTAGTTCTCTTTTAAACCCTGTTATAGTTCTAGCCTTCACAACCTCCTCAGGCAAGGAGTTCAACAGGTTGACTATGCGCTGTGTGAAGAAGAACTTCCTTTTATTTATTTTAAACCTGCTATCTATTAATTTCATTTGGTGGCCCCTAGTTCTTGTATTATGGGAATAAGTAAATAACTTATCCTTATCTAATTTCTCCACGTCACTCATGATTTTATATACCTCTATCATATCCCCCCCTTAGTCTCCTCTTATCCATGCTAAAGAGTCCTAGCCTCTTTAATCTCTCCTCATATAGGATCCAACCCCCTAATCATTTTAGTTGCCCTTCTCTGAACCTTTTCTAGTGCCAGTATATCTTTTTTAAGATGAGGAGACCAAATCTGTATGCAGTAATCAAGATGTGGGCATACCATCGATTTATATAAGATATTCTCTGTCTTAGTCTCTATCCCCTTTTTAATTATTCCTAATATCCTGTTTGTTTTTTTGACTGCCTCTGCACACTGTGTGTATGTCTTCAGAGAACTATCCAGGATGACCTCAAGATCTTTTTCCTAATTTGTTGTAGCTAAATTAGCCCCTATCATATTGTATGGATAGTTGAGGTTATTTTTTCCAATGTGCACTACTTCACATTTATCCACATTAAATTTCATTTGCCATTTTGTTGCCCAATCATTTAGTTTTGTGAGATCTTTTTGAAGTTCTTCACAGTCTGCTTTGGTCTTAACTATCTTGAGCAGTTTAGTATCATCTGCAAACTTTGCCACCTCACTTTTTACCCCTTTCTCCAGATCATTTATGAATAAGTTGAATAGGATTGGTCCTAGGACTAACCCTTTGGGAACTCACTAGTTACCCCTCTCCGTTCTGAAAATTTACCATTTATTCCTAACCTCTGTTCCCTGTCTTTTAACCAGTTTTCAATCCATGAAAGGACCTTCCCTTTTATCCCATGACAATTTGATTTACGCAAGAGCCTTTGGTGAGGGACCTTGTCAAAGGCTTTCTGGAAATCTAAATATACTATGGCCAATGGATCCCCCTTGTCCACATATTTGTCGACCCCCTCAAAGAACTCTAAAAGATTAGTAAGACACAATTTCCATTTACAGAAACCATGTTGACTTTTGCCCAACAATTTATGTTCTTCTGTGTGTCTGACAATTTTATTCATTACTTTTGTTTCGACTAATTTGCCTGGTACTGACGTTAGACTTACTGGTCTGTAATTGCCGGGATCACCTGTAGAGCCCTTTTTAAATATTGGCATTACATTAGCTATCTTCCAGTCATTGGGTACAGAAGCCAATTTAAAGGACAGGTTACAAACCATCGTTAATAGTTCCACTTCTTCACATTTGAGTTCTTTCAGAACTCATGGGTGAATGCCATCTGGTCCCGGTGACTTGTTAACATTAAGTTCAGCAATTAATTCCAAAACCTCCTCTAGTGACACTTCAATCTGTGACAGTTCCTCAGATTTGTCACCTACAAAAGCTGGCTCAGGTTTGGGAATCTCCCTAACATCCTCAGCTGTGAAGACTGAAGCAAAGAATCCATTTAGTTTCTTCGCAATGACTTTATCATCTTTAAGCACTCCTTTTGTCTCCTGATCATCCAGAGGCCCCACTGGTTGTTTAGCAGGCTTCTCTGGTGCTTCCCTTTTTTACTAAAAAAATTTGGCTTATGAACGAGTATATATGGTATTCTTTGCTGAGAAGGTAGCCTTGCTCACCTTAGTTCATAAGTTCCTTGGGACAAGGACCCACTTTTTGTTCTGTGTTTGTACAGAACCCTGCACAGTGGGTTGAGATCTATGACAGAGCTTCTAGGTGCTATGTTAATAGAACTAATATTAGTCCTGTTCTTTAACAGACCATGCTCGTTCCTTAGCTCCTGAAAAATGGACCCTATTGAAGTCAATGGCAAAACCACCATTGACTTTACCCAAAACGTTCTAGGAAGAGGAGTCTCCATTTCTGGCATATTGATACAAGCAAGAACGTAAAGCCACAGCATGCAGATGGATACTCCACGCACAATAAACTACTGAGCTGAAGGCTGGCTTGTCAAGAAGTGCATGTGTCTTCAGTACAGTGTTGCCAGTGCTCATAAGATTCACAATATTTGATTTTTTTCTTAAAGCTCCAGCTGCTGGAATCATGAGAATCTCAGCTTTCATTTTAAAAAAAAATTCTAGACCTCAGTTGTTAAGAGAAATCTTGAAAACATGACCTGAGTGCATCCTAAAAGCTCAGAAACCAGAAGGCAAAGGAAGTGCCCAAAGTTTGTTTGTTTTGTTTTAAACCTCATGATTCTGAGGTCAATCTCATGATTTTGGAGGTCTGATTCATGATTTTTGAGCACTTGGGATTGGCAGTACTGCAAATGCATTTAGGCCTAAATCCAGAGCCTATTGGCTTTATTTGGAGTCCTTCCATTGACTTCAAGAAGTACTTAATCCAATGCCCACTGAATAGCATGATTGCCTTAAAGAAATGTTTGTTACAAATCTAGAGCCAGAGTCAGGCCACTATTTCCACATATAAAGGAACAGAAAAAGTCAAGTTGTATGCAACTGTTATGTCCTAGTCTAGGCTCCTGAACAGGAGAATTGCAAGGAGGTTGCAAGTGCATTTTGAAGCATAAACTCCTTGATCCTGAATGTCTCAGCAATAATCTCTAGGGGGAATTTGTGGGAGACCACAGCTGAATCAAAACAAAGACTTACATTAACTACATAAGTGGATAAAAGTCCCTTAGGTCCCCAGATCCCTGATTCATCCTCAGTAAGATTTGAGGATTAGGCCCATGCATTCCACGTAGAGCAGAGTTCCGCAGACAGTCAGGCTGAGGACTCACAAATGTAGGTTTGTCAGATTGGAAACTAATCCTAAAAAGGGAACTAACTTTTTAGTTAGTTAGTTAGAAAAAAATAGCTTTCAAGTCTAAAAATCCCCAAGATTTGACTACTAGTCATTACCTTCTGGGTAGAGCTAACTATGAAGGCAAGAAAGAGTTCCAGAGAATCATCCATCTGATCTTCTAAAACTTAGGGATCTGAGTTTGTAATTTATTGTTTACATAGTGCCACTTTTTCACCATAACCTTTAATGAGAATTAAAAATAAATAAAATAAGGTACTCTGACTTCCCTCTGAATGGAGGTGAAGGAGAAGAAGAATTCCTCAGAGTTCTTCCTGATTTTTCCTGCTAAATCAAAATCCATGTCTATTTGTACACCACTCATATGGATTAGCCTTGTTTTCTAAGGTGCTCAGATAACATGGGGAAGTGCACAGAAATACTCAGACACACAGATATGGCATTTACAAACATGTAGGAATAGGAGTCATTTCTGCCCCCAAAAGTTTACAATTTAAACTGCACACAAATAACATACAAATATAAAGTTCAGGTATTTCAAAGTTCTTATTTTGGTTTGTGATTTTCAGCAGTAGTTTTTTTACCTTTAAAAGAAAAGTTGGGGAGGGGATAGAAACTTGGTACTGTTAAAATAAAAGTGCCAACAGTTTCAGTGTAAAAATCAACTTTTGCTTTTGGTATTATCACGCTTATAACTTCATTAACATCTCATCTGAAATCAGGTTCCTTTAACTTTCATTCTTCAGTAAAGCATAGGGAGCAATAAATGCCACCCAAGTTAGCTTTTAAAAAAATTGCTTAATAATCAGTCTCTGATATACCTGTGAGCAAAGCACTATTTAAAGTAATGGCCTGCCTGATGCTGGAAGCAAGACATGGTGAGAAGCATTAGGTTAGATCAGCATATCTGTAAAAAAGTTTTACATCTTTAATTATCCAGAATTCTGACAAGGGAATAATGCAGACTATTTTTATATTTTGAAACTTTTTCTATATAAATATAATTTCATTGGATAAATGTATTGACTTTTTTAGATAACCATAAGACTGATACAAAAATAAAAACTTAGAAATAAAACACTTCATGGCAATCAGTAACAGATTTTTACAAATAAGCAGGATTAAGGAAAGTAGCTTATTAGCTGATGAAGATCCAACCTGTGTGACTATGGCACAGCCACTGCATCCATTCTGCTGTTTGGAATTATATCTATTCTTTGCTGGAAAAAATTAATTGAAGGCCAAATTTCACTGGTTGGGTCTACTAAGAAGTAGACTGAGATCTTTTGTACCATTCATGTGGACAACCAAATAGGCTTCTGATCATCATCCTCTGAGGATATCCCTCTAGGAGAGGGGCCCCAGTTATTAGGAAGAGACAGGTAATGGTAGTAGGGGATTTGATTATTAGAAATATACGTAGTTGGGTTTGCGATGACCAGGACGGCCTTGTCATAAACAGATAGTTAAGGATTAATGTCTCTTTTACCTATAAAGGGTTACAAATAGTGAACCTGGAACACCTGACCAGAGGACCAATCAGGAGACAAGATACTTTCAAATCTCGGTGGAGGGAAGTCTTTGTTTGTGTGTTTTCTTTGTCTGTTGTTCTCTCCGGGTTTTGAGAGTAACCAGATGTACCTACAGGCTCACTAATTTTCTGTTCAAATAGTAAGTACAAGTACAAAGGCGGTTTAGTCTTTTTGATTGTTTTCTTTATTTGCAAATGTGTATTTTGCTGGAAGGATTCTAATTTGTATTTGTGCTGGGGGGAAGGCTTCTCTCTAGTGTCTATAAGCTAAAAGACCTTGTAACATTTACCATCTAAATTATAGAGACAACTTTTACTTTTTTCTTTCTTTTATTAAAAGCTTTTATTTTTTTAAACCTGATTGATTTTTTTCTCCCTTGTTGAGGCTCAAGGGAATTGAGTCTGTACTCAGCAGGGAATTGGTGGGAGACAGGGAGAGAAAAGTGGAGGGGGGAAGGTGCATTTCCCTTCGTTTTAAGATTCAAGGAGTTTGAATCACAGTGATCTTCCAGGGTAACCCAGGGAGGGAAAGCCTGGGAGAGGCAATGGTAGGGGAAAGGGTTTACTTTCCTTGTGTAAGATCCAGGGGGTCTGGGTCTTGGGGTCCTCTGGGAAGGTTTTGGGGGGACCAGAGTGTACCAGGCACTGGAATTCTTGGTTGGTGGCAGCACTACAAGATCTAAGCTGGTAATTAAGCTTAGGGGGATTCATGCTGGTACCCCATCTTTTGGACGCTAAGGTTCAGAGCGGGGGTTATACTATGACAGGCCCAATGATTACTTGCCTGCAGGATGCAAAGGTTGCAGACTTCTCAATAGACTTACGTGCAGTGCTGGGGAGGAGCTGGCGGTCGTGGTACATGTAGGTACCGATAACACAGGGAAAGGTAGGAAAGAGGTCCTGCAGGCCAAATTTAAACTGCTAGATAAGAGATTAAAGTTCAGGATCTCCATGGTAGCAGTCTCAAATGCTTTCAGTTCCATGCTCAGGGCCAGTTAGACAGGCAGAATTACAAGGTCTCAATGAGTGGATGGACCCCCAAAATAGAACCAGATTTCTGGCATGTAAAATTAAAAAGGTGATAGAAGAGTTTTTAAACCGTTGCAGAGGAGCACATAATTCAAGCAGAAACTTCCCTTAGAATCCCTTATTAAAGGAGATTTTCCATATCCTACTAAAGAGGAGAGGATAGATGTTGATATAATAGAGGTAGGAACTGAAGAGAAATAGTTAAATGAAAAAAAGTCCCATTCAATTACATCACGTGAAGGCAGACACCTAATATTGACAAATTTTATAGGTGCTTGTATACAAATGCTAGAAGTCTAAATACTAAGATGGTTAACTTGAGTGCTTGGTTAAATGAGGATTAAATGAGGATATTAATATAACAGGCATTGCAGAAACTTGATGGAACAATGCTAATCAATGGGACACGGTAATACCAGGGTACAAAATTATATAGGAATAACACCATAGCTCACACTGTTTGAGGGAGTGGCACTATATGTGAAAGAAAGCATGGGGTCAAATACAATAAAAATCTTAAATGAATCAATCTGTACTATAGAATCTTTATGCATAGAAATTCTATGCTTGCATAACAGGAGTATAGCAGTAAGACCACCTGACCATGATGGTGACAGTGATTGTGAAATGCTCACAAGATTAGAGATTATAGAGGCTACAAAAACCAAAAATTCAATAATGGGGGATTTCAACTATCCTCATATGTACCCAGTTAATGTCACCTCAGAATGGGATGCAGACTGCTCCTTGGACCAGCTAGTCCTAGAACACACAAGGGAAGAGGTAATTCATAAATGTATATCCCCAAATTAAAAAATGGTAAGAGGACCAAAAAAATGACACCATGGCTAAACAACAGAGTAAAAGCAGCAGATAGTGCCAATAAGACATCTTTCAAAAATTTAAATAAAATTCTGCTGAGGAAAAGAGAAAGGAGCATAAATTCTGGTGTAATGTGATGACTTGTATGTGTGTGTTGCCTTCTTGCTCCCTGTTACTGTTTGTTTCCTGCTCCCTGAACTTAGGGTTCCAGCTCCTATTCCTGTGTGTGCATGTACGTAGCACGGAGTATGTGCAATCACACCTCTCATTTGGAACTGTTACGTTTTGTTCAGACTGTTGCTGACTCCACTGGTTCCTGGTTATTACATGCTTTGATTCACCGTCTACCTGTGTGTTTTGCTTTGATTTCCCTGTTTTGGGATTACAGTTCTAGGGCTCATAAAAGCATAACACAAGTCAAGTGTCAAAGCATAATTAGGCAGGACTAAAAATAATTTGAAGAGCGACTAGCAAAAAGCACCAAAACTAAGAGCAAACTTTTCTTTTAAGTACATCAGAACAGGAAGCCTGCCAAACAATACAGGACCACTGGACAATCGAGGTGGTAAAGGAGCACTCAAGGAAGATAAGATTGTTGCGGAGAAGCTAAATGATTTTTTTGCATTAGTCTTCATTGCAGAGAATGCAAGGGAGATTCCTACTCCTGAGACATTCTTTTTTTTTTTTTAGGTGACAAATCTGAGGAACTGTCCCAGATTAAGGTGTCATTAGAGGAAGTTTTTGAACAAATTGATAAATAAAACAGTAATAAGTCACCAGGACCAGATGGTGTTCACCCAACCGTTCTGAAGGAACTCAAGTATGAAATTGCAGAAATATGAACTATGGCATGTAACCTACCACTGAAATCTATTTCTGTCCCAGATAACCGTCAGAAGCTAATATAATGCTTATTTTTTTAAAAAGGCTCCATAGGCGATCCTGGCAATTACAGGCCAGTAAATCTAACTTCAGTACCAGGCAAATTAGTGGAAACTATAGTAAAGAATAGAATTATTAGGCATAGATGAACATGGTATATTGCGGAAGAGTTAACACGACTTTTGTAAAGTGAAATTATGTATCACTAGTCTATTAGAATTCTTTCAAGATGTCAAAAATATGTGGGCAAGGGTGAGATAAGTGGAAAGTCTTCTCATGGATCAGTAACTGGTTAGAAGATAAGAAGCAAAGGGTAGGAATAAATGGTCAGTTTTCACAAGGGAGAAAGTAAATAGCTGGGTCCCTCAAGGATCTGTACTGGGACATGTGCTGTTCAACATATTCATAAATGATCTGGAAAAAAGGGTAAACCGTGAAGTGGCAAAGTTTGTAGACAGTACAAAATTACTCAAGATAGTTAAATCCAAAGCTGAATGCAAAGAGTTATAAAGGGATCTCACAAAACTGAGTGTCTGGGCAATAGATTGGCATAGATGAAATTCAGTGTTGATAAATTCAAATTAATGCACATTGGAAAACATAATCCCAATTATACATACAAAGTGATGGGGTCTAAATTAGCTGTTACCACTCAAGAAAGAATCTTGTAGTCATCATGGATAGTTCTCTGAAAATATCTGCTCAACGTGCAATGGTAGTCCAAAAAGCTAACAGAAAGTTAGGAACCATTAGGAAAGAGCGAGCTAATATAACAGAAAAATATCATAATGCCACTATATAAATCTATTTATCCATCCCACATCTTGAATATTGAATACAATTCTGGTCACCCCATCTCAAAATATATTAGAACTGGCAAAAGTACAGAAAAGGACAACAAAAATGATTACGGGCTGAAACAACTTTCATGTGAGGAAAGATTATAAAGACTGAGACTGTTCTTCTCAGAAAAGAAACAACTAAGGGGGGATATAATAGAGGTCTATAAAATTAAGAATGGTGTAGAGAAAGTGAATAAGGAAGTGTTATTTGCCCCTTCATACAACACAAGAACCAGGGGTCACCCCATGAAATTAATAGGCAGCACATTTAAAACAAACACAAGGAAGTACTTCTTCTCACAATGCACTGTCAACTGGTGGAACTTATTGCTAGGGAATATTGTAAAGGACAAAAAGTATAACTGGTTTCAAAAAATAACTAAATAGGTTCATGGAAGATAGGCCCATCAATGGCTATGAGCCAAGATGGTCAGAGATACAACTCTAGGCTCTTTAGGTGTCCCTAAACCTTTGACTGCCAGAAGCTGGAATTGGACAACAGGTGATGAAGCACTACTCAAAAATTGCCCTGTTCTGTTCATTTCCTCTGAAGCACCTGGCGCTATAGACAAGACAAGACAAGATACTGGGCTAGATAGACACACAGACCCTCCCCTCGCCCTATATGGTCATTTTTATGTTCTTATAATACTTCAGCCTGGATTGGGATTAGTAGTCTTGTGATAAAAGGCCCTGTTTACCATCAGTAGTTCCCTTAGTCATCCTCTCCACCCTCCTTTTACTTCATATCATCTTTTGATGCATGAAGAGCTTTCAACCATGCTGTGCAGAATATTTGCATTGTATTGGAAGAATTTAATTTTGGATCAAGTTTCACCCACAAGATAAAGCTACTGCACTGTAACCTATGGTATGATTAAAGAGGAGCTTCTTGACAGGTCTCCACTTTGTGCAGCTCAGAGAGAGGTCCATGGCCCACCATATTATTTGCTTTGGCAAGGGAACTACTTGATGTGTGCATCAGAAAAGATTGTTTAGTTACAGGGATTAAGATACTAATAGAATTTAACTATACATAAGCAAATGTATACCTCTCAAACATCTGAAGTCCTAATGTACATGTCGATTTTAAACTATAAGCAAAACTATACCTCTCAAACATCTGAAGTCCTAATGTACATGTCGATTTTAAACTATAAAGCCCTAAAAGCTTTAGGTCCTACATGACTCAGAGATTACCTTTGCGTGTGTGAGATACTGAGGCATTTGATCAGGTTTGTATGGAATTAAGGTAAATAATAAAATTAGAGACAGTTGAAGGTATGCATTGGCAATAGTCTGCTAAATTCACCTAATCCCTGAAATAAGTTTTTTTGAGGTCTTGATATTAGAAATATGGTTGGATACCTTTTTTGGTTAAGAACAACTTTGCACAAATCTAGTGTTCCACCCCACACACCCCTTCTTTAGATCCTTATAATACAGAGTATGATTCTGCAAGCTTTTCCACATGTGCAACTCCCACTGGCAATGGAAGTCCCATGAATCAAGAGTTTACAGGATTGTCAAAGTATGCACAGTGCACTCTACTCAGAACAGATTTCCAGAACCAAACATATTAAATTCAATACTCCCCTCCCCAAACTTGGTTATAAAAGAGGAAGAAACTGTTTATAAAGGTCACTTTCTGATCCTTTGTGAATACTATTAATGTCCAAAATGGACAAAAGCACTAGGCATAAGCAGACTAAGCAATTGCTTAGGGCCCCAAGAAGCCCAAGGGGATCCCCTATTAATTATTAGTATGTTTTATGTTAGGGCCCCCAAAATATTCCAGCTTAGGGCCCCCAATGGGCTTGCACTGGCACTGATGCTTGTGTTGCAATTCATGTTGCCTTTTGCTAAGTAGCATGAGCATAATGAGAGGTGGATGAGGCTTTTTTTTAAACAACTAACAAAATCATCCAAAGCCCAAGATTTGGTGGTGATGAGGGACTTCAACTATCCAGATATATGTTGGGAAAATAACACCGCGGGGCACAGACTATCCAATAAGTTCCTGGACTGCATTGCAGACAACTTTTTATTTCAGAAGGTTGAGAAAGCTACTAGGGGAGGAACTCGTTGAGAATTTGAAAGTAGAGGGAAGCCTGGGTGAAAGTGATCATGAAATCATAGAGTTTGCAATTCTAAGGAAGGGTAGAAGGGAGTACAGCAAAATAGAGATAATGGATTTCAGGAAGGCGGATTTTGGTAAGCTCAGAGAGCTGATAGGTAAGGTCCCATGGGAATCAAGACTGAGGGGAAAAACAACTGAGGAGAGTTGGCAGTTTTTCAAAGGGACGCTCTTAAGGGCCCAAAAGCAAGCTATTCCGATGGGTAGGAAAGATAGAAAATGTGGAAAAAGACCACCTTGGCTTAACCACGAGATCTTGCATGACCTACAAAATAAAAAGGAGTCATATAAAAAATGGAAACTAGGTCAGATTACAAAGGATGAATATAGGCAAATAACACAGGAATGCAGGGGCAAGATTAGAAAGGCAAAGGCACAAAATGAGCTCAAACTAGCTATGGGAATAAAGGGAAACAAGAAGACTTTTTATCAATACATTAGAAGCAAGAGGAAGACCAAGGACAGGGTAGGCCCACTGCTCAGTGAGGAGGGAGAAACAGTAACAGGAAACTTGGAAATGGCAGAGATGCTTAATGACTTCTTTGTTTCAGTCTTCACTGGGAAGTCTGAAGGAATGTCTAACATAGTGAATGCTTATGGGAAGGGGGTAGGTTTAGAAGATAAAATAAAAAAAGAGCAAGTTAAAAATCACTTAGAAAAGTTAGATGCCTGCAAGTCACCAGGGCCTGATGAAATTCATCCTAGAATACTCAAGGAGTTAATAGAGGAGGTATCTGAGCCTCTAGCTATCATCTTTGGAAAGTCATGGGAGATGGGAGAAATTCCAGAAGACTGGAAAAGGGCAAATATAGTGCCCATCTATAAAAAGGGAAATAAAAACAACCCAGGAAACTACAGACCAGTTAGTTTAACTTCTGTGCCAGGGAAGATAATGGAGCAAGTAATTAAAGAAATCATCTGCAAACACTTGGAAGGTGGTAAGGTGATAGGGAATAGCCAGCGTGGATTTGTAAAGAACAAATCATGTCAAACTAATCTGATAGCATTCTTTGATAGGATAACGAGCCTTGTGGATAAGGGAGAAGCGGTGGATGTGGTATACCTAGACTTTAGTAAGGCATTTGATACGGTCTCGCATGATATCCTTATCGATAAACTAGGCAAATACAATTTAGATGGGGCTACTATAAGGTGGGTGCATAACTGGCTGGATAACCATACTCAGAGAGTAGTTATTAATGGCTCCCAATCCTGCTGGAAAGGTATAACAAGTGGGGTTCCGCAGGGGTCTGTTTTGGGACCGGCTCTGTTCAATATCTTCATCAACGACTTAGATGTTGGCATAGAAAGTACGCTTATTAAGTTTGCAGATGATACTAAACTGGGAGGGATTGCAACTGCTTTGGAGGACAGGGTCAAAATTCAAAATGATCTGGACAAACTGGAGAAATGGTCTGAGGTAAACCGGATGAAGTTCAGTAAAGACAAATGCAAAGTGCTCCACTTAGGAAGGAACAATCAGTTTCACACATACAGAATGGGAAGAGACTGTCTAGGAAGGAGTATGGCAGAAAGAGATCTAGGGGTCATAGTGGACCACAAGCTAAATATGAGTCAATAGTGTGATACTGTTGCAAAAAAAGCAAATGTGATTCTGGGATGCACTAACAGGTGTGTTTTAAACAAGACACGAGAAGTCATTCTTCCGCTCTACTCTGTGCTGGTTAGGCCTCAGCTGGAGTATTGTGTCCAGTTCTGGGCACCGCATTTCAAGAAAGATGTGGAGAAATTGGAGAGGTCCAGAGAAGAGCAGCAAGAATGATTAAAGGTCTTGAGAACATGACCTATGAAGGAAGGCTGAAGGAATTGGGTTTGTTTAGTTTGGAAAAAAGAAGACTGAGAGGGGACATGATAGCAGTTTTCAGGTATCTAAAAGGGTGTCATCAGGAGGAGGGAGAAAACTTGTTCACCTTAGCCTCCAATGATAGAACAAGAAGCAATGGGCTTAAACTGCAGCAAGGGAGATTTAGGTTGGACATTAGGAAAAAGTTCTTAACTGTCAGGGTAGTTAAACACTGGAATAAATTGCCTAGGGAGGTTGTGGAATCTCCATCTCTGGAGATATTTAAGAGTAGGTTAGATAAATGTCTATCAGGGATGGTCGAGACAGTATTTGGTCCTGCCATGAGGGCAGGGGACTGGACTCAATGACCTCTTGAGGTCCCTTCCAGTCCTAGAGTCTATGAATCTATAATCATGGCCACTGCTGATGGAGAGCTTATTACAAACTGATTTGGAAATATGTTCTGCAAAACCATGTGTATGATCTTAAAAGTTAGATTTCCATTTTTGAAGCCATTTATGCATCAGAAATTTGATTGCCTTCTGTTCATGTAAACAGGATGGAGATCTGATCACGGTCTGATTAAATCTGTATGTTTGTAATAGACAAATTCTAATGGTTGTGAAGCAGTGATGTTATCAGAGAATATTAGGTGTTGCCTTATTAACCTCAAGACCAAACTGGGGATAGAAGCAAGAGGTAAGTCCGCTTCAAAAGCACAGATACCTGCACAGTAACACACAATATGCTCAAGTATCAGAGGGGTAGTCTGGATCTGTAAAAGCAGCAAAGAATCCTGTGGCACCTTATAGACTAACAGACGTTTGGGAGCATGAGCTTTTGTGGGTGAATACCCACTTTGTCAGATGCATGTCAATATGCTGTAATCATTGAATAGGATTGGTCCTGCTTTGAGCAGGGGGTTGGCCTAGATGACCTCCTGTGATCCCTTCCAACCCTGATATTGTATAATTAATAAAAAACAGTCTGAAGGCCTGATTTTCAGAGTTTATCACTGGGCAATTTTGAGTCCACCAATTATTGCAGTGAAATTTGATTTTATAATTGCATAATATACATCATAGATTCCAGTAGATATGAATCATTAAAAGTGAGTCTGTCTTGCAGAACATCAGTTTAAAATGGCAACTCCTTTTGTACATTAACCTGCAAAGGAATTTCAAAGCTTCATTTCCTGAATAATTCTGGATCACTCCACAATATTAAGTATGGTTAAGCAGATCAGATAATGAGAGAAGAGAAAATCCTAAAAGTGAAACAAAACAAAAACACCAAAGAAAAATTATCCTGATTCCTGGGATCAGAGATAGTTTTGAGCGTACAGTAGCTCACTTGTTAATGTATGCAGAAAGAACCAGTAAATAAGAGACCTGCTTCATTATGGCTATCCCACAGTTACTCTAAACCTTATTTTGCAACAGCATGGAGAGAATAAAAACTTCTTAAGCTAGTTGTCCTTCACTCTGAGACAGGATAATCTCAGAGAAACATTTTACGGTGCATCTTTTGAAGACAAGTGCATTAGTCTTTACTGAAAAAACATTTGGTTGACCTTGAAAATAAAAGCATTCATGAGAAGTATGAGCAGAAGTTTTCATTATTCCTTAAGCCCTCCCATCAGAGAGACAAAAAATTCCACCCTTCATTGCAACTCCACAATACCAAGTTGCCAGGCAACTGATCTTTTATGGTGGATTGCCATGGTGACTGATGTAAACAAAATCATAAATCCCATTACCTAGCTAAAGACTAAGGCTGTGTTATAAAAGGAGAAAGAGAGTCACTCTGAAGTTTAAAGAGATAATATTAAATAGAGAGTGACAAGATTTCAGAAAAAGTAAAATTGCTATGGATGATACTGTAGTTAATCGGGTTCGTCTTATTGACATTAATATCTTTTCCAATCCTGATCAGATTAGTCATAATTTAAAAAATGCATTTTCAGCAAAGTCAAGTAATCTGAGGAATCTGCCACAGTACCTCAGGTAAATCCTTGCCCCCATAAAGCCAATCTGTGCATAGGAGAGCAGTGTGAACATCAATAAAGTGGACTGGAAAGCCATTCAGTGAGATTAATTACAGCTAAAAAGTTGCTAGTACAATGTGGTTGCTACACAGCCGTGTTCTATGACGTTCTGTGGGAAATCACAGAATAAGTTTTGAGTTTCCTTGCATAAGTCTTTTGCCTACTGGGTTCTTCTCTCTCGAACAGGACAATCTATGGAACTACTTTCCAAATATTTACAGCCTGATGTTAGAACTAAGACAGCAGTCTTCCAACAATTCAATAACAGCGAAGCTACACTTTTATTTACAGACTCTTGTATGAGACCCAACAACCTCTGTATAACCATGTTTGGAGTTGTCTGTCCAGTCAGGAACAATGACAATTTAAAGTTAATTTTGTTCTCATAACTATCTCATCTTAATTTCTTTTTCTCCAATACATACATAACAATACCATTAAGTGACTACCCTGGCTATGCCAAACAGCCTCACATTGATCCAACAAATTACACTAGAAAGTGGCACAATGAAGAATAGCATCACAGCCCTAGCCAGATTTTTCAAGTTTGCCACATTATTTCAGGGTTTGCCACCCATTTTCAGTTGAGTTATACAGTATAGCAACAGATGCACATAGGGCCAAATTCTACTGTAGGCTACTCTGGATTAACACCACTGCATTGTTCCCAGCAGTACACACTAAGGATCAAACAGAGACATGGAATTACAGGATAATGTTTAGTGCCTTTTGTATCATAAGATACTACTGATCTCAGCAGCTTCTCCCCCTCCCCGAAAAAATTTCCCCAAGAGTTGCAGTCCCAGCCCGTCAGAGTAAGAATCTGGTGCACCAGGGCACTTTGTTTACTTAGGTTTACCTCCCTGCCTGCGCGCGCTCGAGGTAAGCAAACCATTTCAGCCCACCAGAGGCTTATCTTGATGGCCCGGGAGCCAAAGTTTGCTGACCCCTGAATTATAGGATAAACTTATGAATGGGTTATAAGAATTTTCCATTTTTACTTAGCCATCTTTGAGGGGGGGGTCAGCTTATAAACAAACCGGCTTATGATCAAGAATGTATCCTCACAACTGTTTAGGCTTTTTTGCCTATCTCCCTGATAAATCACACTATTCCCTACAATACAGGGTCAAGTGTTTTGCCATTTAAGTAAATCAAGTGATGGGCCTCACATCACTTGCTATTGAAAAACAATATTACAGTCTAAAGAACTTTACTCTTTGGAAGTCTGTTAGACTTGGTTTCCAGTTAAGTTGAGTAACTTGAGACAAAATAGGTGTTTCTTAATCAGTTTCATCTCCGTCTTCTTGATTAATGAAGATTTTAAATAAAAGTGGACTTTGCACAGATCCCTTTAGCCCCAAATTCTCTACTGTGGTGTATTGAGGACTGCGTTGGAACTGCAAGACGCCACTTTAAGGGAGATGGACAGCACAGTTCCTAGTGATGTTTGCAGGCTAAGGGCCTCTGTAGGAAGGTGTGGGGTCAGAGGTAGCATGAAAAGAACCATTTTAAAGTTAGGTGAGATGAGCTGAGTTGAGTTGTGCTTGCTGCCACAGGGAGCAGTCAGTTTTCTCTCTGTGTGTGTTTTTGGGTTCTTGTTCTGAAATAAAGTAGCATTACATTCCAACCTTCCAGCAAGAATATTTATGTTGTTATCCAACTTCTCTGAGTATATGCCATGAAGGTAAAATATATGTCACTGGTTAGCATTCCATATCAGTCCTTGAGTCAATTTTCAGTCAGGGCAACAATGCTCATATACAACCAATTTGAGTTTAATGTCAATGACACATCGGATTAAGTGTTTCACTAAAGCCTGGATATACTGGGTTACCATTATTTCATTCCTTTCATTCATCAATCTTATGATTAGATTAAAAGTCAGCTAATTTTTTCTAATCAAGATTATTTGTCCCTTAAAAATCCCAGTATTATCTATTATAATTCTTTTTCTTTTGTATTGTGCTTTAAATCTCTAAGATCTGTTTTCTTTTAATATTTATTCCATTATTTCATTATGGATTGAAATTAGAAGCAGTTAATACAGATAATTAGATTGATATTTAGACTGGCTATCCCTACCATGCACTCCATCACGTGATATACTGTATTTAATAATCTCTTATTTTTGTTGTGTTCTGTCAGAAAGATGCCTCTGAAAGGAAAGCTATGAAATGTGTGTTGTCCAGTCTCACATTCATCCTGAGATTTCAGTATCCATGTATCTTTGCATGTAACTCAAATGCAGTAAACTTCTTTGAATGTTGAAAATACAGCCAAGATGATATATCAAAACATAGTCTTTTGAACGTATCATGTACCTGCTGCTCCTTCCCATCTTTAACCATATCTGGTCTCACTGAAGCCAAAACACAACTAACATGACTGCAGACTACTCAACACAAGAAAAATAGCAGGGTTGGGTCTTACCGGTGTAATAAAAGAAGAGGAGATTCCTGTGTTTACCCTCACAAAGTTCTAAACACACTGAAGTACAGAACTAGATTCTTTTACAAATGTCCGTGAAGCTTGAAAACATTGGACTGAAATGAGCATAACAGAGAAACCACTCCAGATACTATTATTTTCATCTTTCCCCTCATGCAGACTTTAGAAAACTGGATTATAACCAAATCTGTCTTGTAGATTTGCACCCAAAGTGCTTTGCTGAATCCAGCTGACCTCCTACCCAGAGCATTAATGACTACAGTTTATTCTGGCATAATGCACAGATACTCCCAGCTTTGTAAATCAGGCAGAGATGATAATAAATGGAGTGATGGGCTGTGTACTGGAAATACCTTTATTTTTCTTGCATGCTCATAACCAAATACTTAAACTTCTTACATGCCTTAATGTTGTTTGGATAAGAAAAAAGGCCCATTGCGCTAACTAGCATTTGTCCACATGACAAAATCACCACAGAATTTGGCACAATTCTACACAGTTTCTGTTCATGAGAGGCCTAGGACTGAATACGTTGATGCTGCAGATCAGAAATGCATTGGCAGAGTTGTGTAGGAAAGTTTATGCATTGCTTGTCTGGACTTTAGCAGGCTGACCCCAAAGGGAGGGGATTACCTTTTTAAATGAATATCATGGTTTGCACTCATTAGATCTCTGGGGTTGAAAAAAGATTTTTTGGGTAACTTGCTTGATATCAATGAGGGATTCTTAGCCCACCCCTTGTTGGTTTTGCCTAGAAAACTCTATGTAAAGCAGGCCACTTCCCCTCTCCTGACATGGAGATGTTTGATCAGGTGTTAAGTATTACTAGTGCTTAACTTTCCTTCTTTTTCTCTCTATTGCAATCTGTCTTTCCATCCCATCCCTCCTGAGTTTAAAAAAAAAAACAACAATAACTTCACCATAAGCTGAGAAGGGAAGCTAGTGTGCTAAATAAAAAAATGAGGAGAGTGGTTTTTGCCTTCTTCTATATCAAAATAACAGATATTTTATCTGAAAGCAATAGTACCTTCCTATCCCCATTTGCACCCACAGAGAGTCTGGATGTGTGAAGCACTCACCCATTGGCTGACATTTGGTGCCATTAGGCACAGCCAAGGCCAGCAGAAGCTAATTTACTGAATTGCTGGTGTGGCAGTCAGCAGCTAACAGGAAATAAGGTGATAAGAGTATTGCTGCTGTATGAGAAACTTTAAGGAGTTCACAGGTAGCGGGACTTCTCCTTAGAGGTCTAAGCTAAAGGAGAAGTATATCATTTGTAATTGCGTTTATGGTCACTGAGTTTGAAGATCAGAAATGTCCACATTGTTAGAACCTTGTGCAGTGTTCCAATTAATTTTGCAGAGAGTGGTGTTTTGTCCTAAATCTTATAAGGTACTACAGTGAGGCCTCATTAAGGAGATGACAAATATGTTCACTTGTCTTGCCGTCATTATCCACTTCCAGGAGCACTCTTTTCAATCAAGCCGGTGATATTGGGAACCTCCCGTTTCTCCCCATATCGAGGTTCTCTAGCACACCTTTACATGCATTAAGTCTACACAAGCCATAAAGCCAGTCCTTCCTTGAATAGAAAGTTATATCAGTATATCTCCCTGACAAAATGATTTCTTGTCCTCATCCGCCACCTCAGCAACAAACTTTTTACTTTGAAAATCTAGTTACTATAAATGTGCTCGAGAGTTTGAAACCCTCTGTTAGTTTTACACCTTCAACTGAATTTCCTGGGATAAGTTATTTACCTACCTGCCAGTCCCTTCCATATGCTTGAAAATTTACTCCGTTCTGTTAAATAGAAATAATTAAGGTTACATGCTTCTAGGGCAGATTGAATAACAATTTTAAATGCTAGATTGCAGAGATATTTGCAAATTAACATCTCAGATGTGATTTGCTAATGTTTATGGGATCATACAGTTTGCTAGTCACAAATATTCCTCCATCTGCCAGTGTTTGTTTAAATGTTGGTGAATGGTGGAAGTTTCTCCAATGTATAGCAGAAGTACTCTCTACATTATCTAATATTCATATTTGTTCTATTCCAAAACTTCACTCATCCATTTAAAGATCAGAAAATGTACCATGTGACCACTCATGCCCTTTGAAATAAGGATGGTCAAGTGGATGGGGTAAATGAGGGTCAATGCCTACTTCAGATATGGGCTTCCTATGCAACTTTGGGTTAAGTAACATAATCTAACTTGTTACTCAGTTTCCCCTATCTGTAAAATAGGGATGTTTCTCTATCTCACATAGGTGTTGAAAGGTTTAAATCCTCTAATCACTGTGAGGTGCTCAAATACCATAGTGAAAAGGGCCATAAAAGTACCTTGTTCTATAGAATGGAAAATAGTTGAAGTGTGTTCATCAAAACATAGAGGGACTTGAAAGTCAAGACATCAATGAAAGGAAAAACTCATATTCATCACATATGTCATAAATATGACAGGTACTGTGCATTTCTGATCTGGTTTCTGACAAGAGGCATAGGCACTGACTCCGTGGGTGCTCCAGAGCTGGAACACCCATGGGGAAAAATTGGTGGGTGCTGAGCATCCACCAGCAGCCTCCTATTAGCCCTCCAGCACCTCCCACTCCCCACTGGGTTCTGCTGATCAGTTCCTTCTCCTCCCCCTCCCGCCTCGTGCCTCCCGCCTGCCATGATCACCTGTTTCGCTGCATGGAGGAGGCTCAAGGGGGAAGGAGCGAGGACACGGCGTGCTCAGGAGAGGGTGTGGAATGAGGCCGAAAGAGGTGGGGTGGGGATGAGGACTAGGGGAAAAGGGTGGAGTGGGGGGTGGGGCCTGGGGCAGAGCCGGAGGTCGAGCACCCCACCAGCACATCAGAAAGTCAGCACCTGTGACAAGAGGTCAATGTAAGATCCCGAGAGGTCCAGAAAGCTGGACATTAATAACCCATGGTCTCAAAATTATGAGTTTGAATTCTTCAGTCAATGTTTTCCTTATGAGCCGAAATGCTTCAAAATTTCAGTTCAACCACCACTATTCATTAATTTGGCAGGTCATGAATATGTAGTAACCTCTTTATTGTTATTAACATTCCATTCAAGGGTATTCTGAATTCTTGGCCTGCTCTTTGAAATGGATGACCTTAAAATATACTATTGTGTACAGTCCCAAGAATGTCATTTAACCATTTCCATTTTTTATTATCTTTATATGGAAAATAGAAAAAGAAAAGAGGCAGCTAGAACCTCAGAAATTACTATTTGTGGTACCATTGCTGTGCATGACATTTGCCGACAAATATTTACTAGTGCAAAGTCTCACAGACCTGCTATGAGAAACTGCAGAACAATAAACATAAATGGCAAATAGTTTGCCTAACTCAATACATACCTATTGAGAAGCTAGTTTCCTTTCAATTACTCATCTTACATAAGAAGAGTATAATTTTCTAGCCTTGCTTGCGTCTAGGAAATGCATGCACAAAGCCAGCTAAGCCTCTCTCCCATGGAACTTTCCTAATGGCACTTGAGGCACCCAGCTGCAAAACACAGTGTCACATTCATTTAGGTTCAAACTACTGTACAGAAGCAAATGGAGGTATTTGTTTTGCAAATTGCTTTTTTAATTTCCTAGGTAGCCACACTTGATATAGTGACTGCAGATGGTATCACCTTGTTTTCAGTAAAGGCTGGAGCATAAAAACAAAAAAAAAAGCGAACACAGATGTGCAAGATGACTGTTTCCCCGTTTGAAACTGATTTGCCCATGAATCCACTCAAATTCTAATTACCTAGAGTTCTTAACCGGACACCCTTCCAAAAGGAAAATCAGTTTTAAAATCCCAGCTATATTCAGCAAATATAACCTGAATAAAAATCAGGTAAAATACATAAGAAATTACTGGGCAAGACTCTCAATCTATGTAATTCAGGAAGTCAGACTACATGACCATAATGATCCCTTATGACAAAATGATCCATAGTAGTATGTTATTAAGCCACCAAACTTGAGACACTTTGAAAGCGTCTGTCAGGGCAGGAGGGTGAGGTTACAGTACATTTTACCCTTATCACCTGCTTGACACAGTCTGTTCTGTGGGATTAAGAGACTACAAGGTAACCCAGATGATACAAAATGGTGCCTGAAGGCTTTTGGCCTACGTTTCCTACATAGTCTTAATGATGGAATGCAGATACTATAAATAGGTCCCCTTCATCGCATCCTCTGTTCAGTTTATTTAGGGAAATAGAAAACAGGAAGTAACATCTCCTTGAACTCTTTGGCACACTTTTCACTCCTTTTGCAGTCTTTTCAGTAGGAAGGGGAGACTTCCAAAGCACTCCACCAAAAAGCACCATAGGAAGATCACTTAGAAACTATAAATCTGTAATGCTGTTAGAAAAATTCATCAGGTAGGTCCTGATATCTTCTCTCTAAGTCTGATGCACATTCCACCCCTTCCTCCTTATTGTCTTTTATGAGTGGGAATGGGTTCTAGATGCATCCTGGAAGTGGCATTATGATTTGGGTTCAATAAGCTACTTCTCATGTTCTTTCTCTCTCTCTCTCTTTTATATTATCTATATACACACACCCTTCTCCTCAGTCCCAACCCGTTGGAAGAACAGCACCCAATAGCAATGTTGCTATAATGAGGAAATGCTTATGTTTAACACAGATTTGCAGTCAAATTAGCAAATGGTTACAGCTTTTGTGTGCCATAATCTTTGGGAGCAGAAGTTGAAACACCTGATTTTCGGAGATGCTGGGCACTCAGAAGTCCCATTCCCCTCAACTGGAGCTGGAGTGTTCAGTTCTTTTGAAGCTCCCATTCCAATCTAATACTAATTCAAACTCTCTTGAAAAATATCTTGCTCTCCCTATTTCACTCTGAACAGCAGAGTCACTCTAGCTCTGTTTACCACACAGTGTTTAGAGTTTTTTTTAATCAGGGAAGTGTGGAATTCTCAGGTGTCTGTGTACACAGCAATCAAAAGGTGATGCCTGAGTGGTTTAATCTGTCCCTGCTGGTTTAGTCATGCCCCTGACACACTAAACCTAAAATACTTTGAAAAAGCCTAAATAAGCAGCCAGTCCCTTCACCACGCCCCTGATTCTCCCTCTGGGAACAGTCAACCCTGAAAATATTCAAGGGGCTTGGGGTAATTAATTCTACGTAATGCCCCACATGACCCAATATGTACCTCTTGAGCCTAAACAAGTTTTTTAAAACTATGGCATAAATGTAAAAGATTATCCAGTTCCCGTCTTGCTGTAATATTGACTTAACAATGAGAAGAACTTCTAGGGCTTGTTTTGAATTGCCTTACTCTTTTAGTGCCCTCAATTTTACACCTAGGATTAATTGTAGGCACAATTAATTGTAGAGGTAAATAATGGCAGTTAGAGGTCTTACAACTTGATTTGCAAGTGCAAGCAGTTGGAGACTCAGATGCCATCACCTGGGTCTGCAGTCTATTGCAGGTATGAAATGGGAGACTTGGTTGGAGGTTTGTTTGTTTTTTTAAATTTAGTCCTTAATACTTAAACAATGTGAATGCTTACATATTAAATTCCTCTTGTGAGGGTTAAATCAGAAGTGCAATTGTATTGGAGCTGAGTCACAGCTTCTTACTGTACATAGGATGTCTTAGATTAACATAATAGCCATCAACAGTGGAAACATGTTCTAGTGACAGTTTAATTTAAAATCTTTATTCAACAAGCCACCATTTATCCATGGTCAAAGTTCTCATCTTGTTCTTCCAGATTTTTTTTCTTTTTACTCAGAATAGTTTCACTTTATTTTAAGGCCAATTTAAAATAGAAAACTAAAAGACTACAGCACAATTGCTGATTCTATACCACACCAGCTGTGCTGGCCCTCAACAATTAACATACCATTGAAATCAAGGGAATGGAAGAAGGTATCTGGTACTTTTAGCAGCCCTGCAGGTGTGTTCTACCTACTACATTCAGTAGCAGCCAGGCAGATAACCTGAGAAAGTTAGAAGTTGTTGATGATCAGTTATTCATAACAATGTTTTAGTCCTTTTTATCAACAGCTGCCATGGTTCATTGTTTGGATTTGATCAGTGTGTGTTTTGGTATACATTTTAATCTTGAGTTGTTCAGCTGCACATGAAACTGTAAGTGGATGTCCCAGTGAATTTTTCAAAACTTTTTCATTCTGCTTTCTGAAAGTAAATAAATAGTCTATACTGAATGGGAAGGCCCCTCAAATATCTATATTATCTTTAAGCATCGTATTATCTTTAGTGAATGTATAACTCTGTGTGGCGTTCTAGTAGTGTGACATGAGTTTGTTACCCCATGTAGGCAGTAGTCTTGCAAAGGTTATTGGCAGAGTTGTGTTTGGGTATTTTTAAGTTGCAATGTAAGATAAACATCTAAGGCTGAGATTGGTCTAGGGTTTGATCCAGAGAAAACGTTCCCATCATACCTTTAATGTCTCAACCTGGGACTTTCTGCCTCTATTGAAATCACTGACAAGAGTCCCATTGTCTTCACTGAAAAGTGAATTTAAGCCTAAACATGATTAGAGGGAACTTCAGCAATGTTTGTGTTTTTAACTTTTATCTTCTCCCCCTCTTGCCCATTTTCATAGTTCAGGGGATATAGTCACCCAGAATATGGACATTTTGCTCCATTGAGATGCCCTGGCATGTGCTCTGCTATTAACATGAATACTACTGTACAACAAATAGACCAACACTGGAGCATTAGTGAATAAGGCGGCTGTCATGCTCAGCACTTCTGAAATCAATCCCTTACCATCTCTGTGCCTTACTTTCTTCATCATTAACTGGGAATAGTAATATTCTACTTCCTCACTGGGGAATTATGATACTTGCTGACTGTAAAGCATTTTAAGAGCCTCCGATGGAATGCGCTATATACATATAAAATAATACTACTGTATACCAAGCCCCATTTAAGAACCTTTTAAGGTTTCCTCAAATCCTGTTCCTCCATAAACCTCATAATACATCTTTTCCCCCAACTGCCTTTCTCCATCCCAGAAGAGAATCTTCCTCTTCCCAGCCGGGCCCTAGAGCTCTCTTCTTTTACAAACACTCCTGGCCATCCTCTCCCCTGTCAGGCTGCCCTTCCATTTACTTGTTATGATATAATGGGTAGCACAGCTGCTCAGCTTAGAGTCAGCATCTGCATTCATATTTCTAGCACATTCTGTGATTTCGGCAATCAGAGGTGCCTCAGAATTCATGTCATTCCACTGACCAAGAAAGTCTCCACGGTGCACAGTATTTACACAGAGCCTGAGCTGCCGTAATGGGAATGAAATCAGTAAAGGTATCAGGGCAAGGGAAGCCAAGAGAGAGAAAACCAAATTTATCTATGAAAGTTGCAGGATTGGATGGTAAGGATGAGTGGCTTGTGTAAGGAATTTGATGTCAAAAGAAGGGAAGAAATAAGTGAATGGGTTAAGAAAAGAAAAGGAAAGAAGTATTCAGATTATTAGAATCCAAATTTTTTGGGGTTTATCCAAAATAAGTTGGAGTTCATCCATTTCTAGAAATAGTGTGTAGTGACTGGATGTTAGTGTACTGTATATGTTGGTGCTAGTCTTAAAGGAAATGAAGGAGTTCTCTGAGTTAGGGATAAGGAATAACATAGAACAGACTGAGTACAGTTAGTTGTATCATATGCTGCTTACCCCAAGTTTTTAAAATGTTTATAAGTTTAAGCAAGGAGAATTAAGCAAGTGACTAGTTTCAATCAATTGCATCCCTTTATTTGTGTTCAGATCCTTTTTAGGTGGCACAGCGGCCTGCTTCCCCATCCCTCCTGCATAACTGCAAAGCTCCCTGGTGATATAAGCAATGTTTTGATATGGCAGAATCCCAATTGTGTGTGAGGCCAAGAGCTTAGTAGGATTCAAGAAAGAACTAGACATTTATAGGGATAATGGGAACATACACCATTACATTAGATAGGATAAAAAAAAGTAAACAAATGAAGCCTGATTCTTCAGAACTGAAAACAACCAACCCCTAGCTGAATGGAGGTTAGGAAGAAACTTCCCTTGTAAGTAGGTTACACTAGGAGTTTTCTCACACCTTCCTCTGGCTACTTCTAGATGCTTCAATGTCAGAGAAAAAATACAGTATTCAATGGGCTGCTAGTCTGATGCGGCATGGCAATGCGTGTCTTTCTGTGTTAATGTTTAATCTCAAGCTCTATGGTGAATCTCTGCACAGAAGTTTGAGGCACTTTGTCACTTTCAGCGGAATGAAGCAAACTGTAACTGGGAAAATTCTCTTAACGTAGGTCAATTAAGACAATAAACTCCTTGTGAAAAGAAAAAGCCTGAGAATAAATGTGATGAAAGGAAAAAACCCCACCATGTTTACAGTGTATTTCTATCTGTTGTCTGCAAAGGCAAACCAGTCCTTTGAGGTTTGTTTTGTACGCTTGCTGTTAAGAAGTCCCAAGACCATCCTGTTGCCCATTATAAACAACTGGAGATTAGAAACAAGACAGACAACAAAGCTAATAACGCAGCTTTTAGCTGAAGCACAGCCTGGACGTGAACTAGTTTATTTTTCCATTTTAAATACAAACAAAATAATTAGTTTTGTAAGTTATTTCTGTGATTTCTAATCATTGTAATGAAATGACGGTACAAAAGCTTTCTCATCATTATTTTTTTGCTCCCCTCTAAAGAAGAGTAGTCAAAGCAAATGAAACCATAAGACTCATATAGCTCCAGGAAATGCTTGCATAAGGCTTATTTATCTTTTAACTAACATTTGTTAACCATGGATTAGTGGAACAGCCTCTTGTAATTATGGTTGCTGTTCAATTTGTGGCTATCTGCATGAGGCCAGTGAATCTTTAAATTGCAGGCTGACCACCCCAGAGCACAAAGATTGAATCAGCCACATCTCCTAGGTACCACATTTGGATGATTATCCCAAAAGATGACATTCTAACACACACACAACAAAGATGATTTATGCTCAGAGCTTCAGAGTCACTTTCTGTCCCTGTAGTGGTTTCAAGGTCAATAAAACCAGGGTGGCCCCAGACATAAAGCTTTCCATTTTAGTAGAATGGGAAGTGGCTGGCTAGGACAATCCTTCTTTACCATCTATAATCCTGATGTCCATCTTGATTTTTTTAGTTAGACTGCAGTAGAGGAGTTAGGAAAGTGACTCAGAGAAAAGTGTTCCTTGAACAGTTTTTTTTAAGTGTTTTTTAAATGTTGAAATATATAAAAATGTAATGCTTTCTTATGAGCATAGATAGGAACAAGATCTTAATACCAAGTTATACTTGGCAAGAGGAGAGAAATGTGTATGAGTGTACCTACATATTGAGAAGTAGGGGAAAATACTATGCCAGATCCTCAGCCAGTATAAATATGTATAACTCCATTGGCAACAACACAAAACAACATTTCTACATTCTATGGGCAGATCTGGCCCATAGGATGTAGGAGAGTTTTTAACAATAGCATTTGAACTCCATACAATTTTAATTTTTCATTTATAGTTCTCAATTTGCTTTTTAAAAAGAAAACTCAAATCAAAATAAACACGTGGAATTCATGTTCCTGAAGTAAACTAAACTGCCCTTGCTATGGTCTGTTCTCTTGAAACCATAGCACAATGGGAACTTGCTATCTCTAATATAATTAGGGTGACCAAATAGCAACTGTGAAAAAACGGGACGGAGGTGGGGGGGTAATAGGCGCCTATATAAGAAAAAGCCCCAAAAAACAGGACTGTCCCTTTAAAAATGGGACATCTGGTCACCCTAAATATAATACAAAATTCACACTTTGTAATGGCTAACAATGTTATCCTAGAAATTTTAAACTTCTGACTGGGATTAAGGAGACAAGAAACGCTTCCATGATTTCTTGTTTTCTTTCTCAAGACGTTGTACAGATAAGAGGCTTTTGCTATATATTGACCTTTATCATCAGACTGTTAAGGAATTGTAGATCAAATCACCCCTTTTGTTGTAAAACTGTGGGTGTGAGCTAAGGGAAAGGAAAATACCCCTTGTGGAGCTCCCCCCACCTCCTTAATGGAATACTTCATGGATCCAGCCCACAAACCCCCTGGATCCAAAGGGACCACAGGCATCCAGAGATACTCATACAAAGGCTCCGTGCTTCCATGAGGGTTCTGACACACTAGTGCCTCCCTAGCCTCTCCTGCAATATGACTTCAATGGAGCTGTGCTACCAAGGTCTCCCCATGCTAGACATGCCTCCAGGACTTCACTTAAAAGGCCCATAAACAAAGCATACAGCTTCAGTTTGAGAACCTCCATGGGACATCCTACCAACCTACCTTTATCTCCCCATCCATCACACAGATCCTGTTCCTATGGGGTTTTCTATGGGGCTGAGGTAGGTATGGAGGACAGAGATGCAGATCTCAGAGCTGTGAACTGACTCCACTTCAGCATGTGGATTATAAATGAGTATGCAATTTCAGACAAATCTTGTTTTTCAGGAATTGGAATTTTTTTAAAAATTTATTCTCATTTATGAATTACCCTTTATGCTAGAATTTCTTTGTCTTATCAGCTCCAACATAACATTTTTTAAAAATTCGTTACAAAATAAATGTTGGCTGCCTGAATTCTTGGATAGTGGAAAAAAGAAAAATTAGAATTGTTCCCCAGATATTAATTTTTTGTTGTTGTTGTTCAGATAACTCAAAAAGACAACTTTTTAAAAATAAAGGTTCTAATGCTCAGGAACAGTCATCAGTGGAGGACAAATGCCCACATCTGGGGTTTGGCACCAGTCTGACCAAAATCAGTTTTTAAATTGATTTAGTTAGACCAGTGCAACTTTGTGTGTAGACAAGGCCATTTACTAATGGGGTGGTATTTTCAAAAGCACACAGTGTTGGCTTGACTCTGCTCTCATTGAACTCAGTGGTTCCACTGACCAGAGTTAGGCTGCTACTTGAGCTCTTTGGAAAATCCTGTTGTAAACAGTTAGGGTCAGGGTATGTATCTTTTAGTGAGTTGTCATGCACCCCTTTCATGCTGTCTAAGTATATGTCCATTATTATATTTAGGGAGCACCAGATAGCCCCAAAAGAGGTTTGGGTCCCCTTGTGCTGGGGACTGTATTAAACACTGATAAATAGACAGTCCCTTCTCTGGGTCCCAATCCCACACCATGACCCATGTGGGAGCAGCAGTCCACCCATGTACGATCAATTATAGAACCATGGCCTAATTATTTGCATATGTAATAAACATATAAAGCCAAAAGAAACTAATAGAAAATTCCCCCATGTGCTTTGTGGACAAGCGATGATTGAAATAGTAACAATAAGAACTTTGAATTGCTTGAGTTTTGATGTACATTTTTGAATATAAAGATCTTCAAAGTGGCACGTCCCCTCAGGTGTGTGTCTAAGGGTATCTCTACATTTGAGCTGGTTGTGTAAAGACATAAGCTCACAAGTTTTGATCAAGGTAATGCACTAAAAATAGAAGTATAGTGATGGCAGCGGGAAGGGCTAGCCACCTGAGTAAGTACGTAGGGTCCCGTTCGGGACTGTACTTGCGGTGCCTAGCTCAACCCACTGCCCATTCTATGGCAGCTACACTGCTATTTTTAGCCTGCTAGCTCAATCAAAGCTACTGATCATACATCTACCTAGAAATTACACCTCCAACTCAAGTGTAGACATACCCTAAGGAATGCCTCATGGTGAACTTTAAACTTTTAAAAAGAATATTGAGCTAGATCCTTAGAGGGTATAAATCAGCATAACTTCATTGAAGTGTGAGGATCTGCCCCCTACCTCATTTATATAATATACTATCTATATTCTGTATTTCTCTTGTCAATTTTTTAATCACAGGCAAAAAAATATCATTACACTGAATTTGAATGGATTATGGTCCTTTCTTGTTTGATGGATTGTGGCTTTGTGTTACTCTGTTCCTAGCATGTATCTAGGTACTTGAAAAATCTCCTCTCTAATGACAAGGAGCAGTTTTCCCTGATGAGTTAGGGGTACTAAGACATCACTTTTTACAGAAAGTAAGTAAACCTGGCAATGCAGAGCTCTCAAGGCACTGCTATATCTGGAGTTTAACAGGTCTTTCCATCGGTCTGACCTGCATCTACCACCCACCTGTCATGTGAGGAGCGGGAGATATAGATGGTCTCATCCTCAGATAAGATGTACTTTTTCTATGCAATCTGGGGCAAAAGAGGAGAAGTAAGAGGTGTCTTTCACATCTTCTTAGCCAGCTTATCAAAAATACGATGGAAGGGTGCTGAAGTTCTAGTCATCTTGATCTAGGTACTGAGGGATCCTCACCCTTGCATGGGGAAAAACTCAAGTCCAGCTGTACTAACACAGTGTATGGTCTGAGCACAAGGGCATGCTTCCTCCTAGTAGTATTGTTAAGTGACCCACTGTTGTCAATTTGTGAGTTTAAGATTTTGTGGTAGTTCACATGTACCCTTTCTGAATAAAATCAAATTTCACAAGAAATACCTGGGGAAAATAATTTTAAAATAGCCAGTTAAAGTCAGAGTTTCAGATCAAGATATTTTACCTCAAAATATGTCAGCTCTTTTGAAGACTCCATAAATTCTCATGACTGAAAAACAGAGTTCCAAAAGATCCAGTCTTTGGGTCTCAACAAAAAAATTATCTCTGTTCCTTGAAACCAAATCATTAATATTATTCCAGTTCCCAGATTTGTAAGAGCTTCCTCAGTTTCCTTTATAGTCTCAGTCTATCTGTGTCTTGAATATTCCAGTTCCTGAATCCTCTAGTTCTGATCATTTGCAAATTCTGGCTGATTTATGACATTTGGATTCAAATGAAGGAATATTCTGCTGGTGACTGTGACTCGCTGATGAACAGTTCTCTTTCAATTCTTTTTTTCCATTTTTGCTTTTCCTTCCCCTTCAGTAGCATAGAAAATCCTTCTTAGTTTTCCTATGCTTATTTTGTGCAAAATTTAAAATAAAGAGAGAGAGAGTTTATAAGTAAGCTATTTTGATTTATCAAAACCATAATAATTATATCAAATATTAAAACTGGAAAGTATTACAAATGCTACATTTTCTCTAAATCAGAATAAAACCACTGGCAGCACTATTTAGTGATGTTGACAGGTGCACATTAGAAGCAAACTTGCAGAGCATTTGCAATTATTCTGTTACAGTATATTACTATTTTAAGAGTATAGCATACATAATACACAATGCTGGACACTGAGTTTCACTGTAACCGGTAAACAAACGACTTATATTCTGCATTTGGATGGGTACACAGCCAGCTTGCAGATTATTATAGAAAACATAGGACATGAGAAGAATATTGTTTTCTGACCATGAAAAGACCACACACACAGTCCCATGTGAAATGCACACTAGACCATCTTCAAAAACAGAAGTTGCATTCTCTGTTGTGCTCACTGCCTAGTTTAATTAAATATAGGCGCTAGGCATTAAATGCATTGGCAGTTTCAAACTGAAATACTGTTGTTCTACCAGTGAGTTCCTCATTGTAGTGCATTCTTTGAAAAAATCTATTATTATTTTTAAAGTTCTGTTTATTAAGGTTTTATAGAGGCTCACAAAAGAAGCTTCTGATATAAAGAACAAACTCAAATAACATAAATGAAACAATTACAGCACAAAAAGACATTCACAAGACTTACATTTCTCAATCTCAGCTAGGTGTCAGGGAAAGAGTTGTGTTATAAATTTAAGTGGTTAGTGAGTAACTGAGTGGTGTATTAGCAGTTTTCTGTTTACAGTCCCATTTATTAATGGCAGACATAAGCACAAGTAGATGCTCACTCTAATACTATAGTGGATGTTCGTCACCTTGGGCTTGCTTAGTCCAACTAGCTTTCTCTGACTTCTTCCTTCAGAAGACTTGTTTTTCTTTCCTGCTCCTGAAAACAATATCTGACCAAGGAACCCCTCCTGGTTCCTTCTTGGGGTTACCACTTTTTAGTTCTTCCTTAAACAGGAATACCAGGCTCTTCTCTTTGGAATGAGGCTGTATTAGTCAGTTCCACACTTTCTCCTTACCCAGGAGTCTCCCCAGCTCTGCTCCTTGGAACTGGATCCTTCCTAAGCAGGAGTTCTCAGCTCTCCTCTCTGGAGACTGTGAGAATCAGGGTCCAAACTTCCCAAGGGGAGAATAGGGGGTCTGAACCCCAAAGAATAAGCAGTTGAATCAACTGATTGTATATGTTGTGCTATAAAATATGTAATGGTCTTTTATGAAATCTTGTAATGTTCTAACCTTAATGATCATTATGAGCTATGTATATAGACAGTGGTTATGAATTTATGTGTTTGTGTATACAGAAAATTCTTCTCATAATTTGTGATGCATTCTGGCAGGAAGGCAACCAGATAAAACTTGTTCCAAGCACCTAGCATCGTATAACCCAGGAAAAGACAAATACTGGTCCATTAGAGTTATTAAGAAGACTTTGAAACATCCTGATTGGAACTTCCCCACCCTGAATAACCATGAGTCGTCATGCTGCGTGGAAGGGGAAGAAAAAGCCCTTTTTAAGAATGAAGCTTGAAACTGATGTCTTCATTCAGAAACTGAGGGACAGTCACTTGGCAGGTGCTGTCTGTGATATGTTGGATCCCCCCTAAGCTAGGGAAACTGTTTAGAAGCATTAGGTAACTTGTATTAGAAAGGGGATTTTGTCTAAATTGAAATTGTGAAGCCTGAAGTTGCATCTTTGTTTTTATTTTCTGTGTCACTTGTATGTGTTTGCTTTCCCTGACTATTTCATCTTTGAAATTATGATTTTCCGATTAAACTTTTTGTTTGTTTTTACCCCAAGCAGGTCTCTGTTGTGCAAACTGGTGGAGTAAGCTGGTGTCTGGGCTGGCTCCATGACTTTGGGGGTTATGAACCAGGGGGGAAACGTCCAAGTGTCTGGTAGTTAAGAACTTGGGGAGGGAGGATCTGGGAAGACTCAGGACCAGAAGGACTCTTCGTCACCCAACAAGACACAATTATTCTGGTGGAAGCTAGAGTGAGACCTTGTGCTTGTGGGCAGGCTACTGGTGTCAGGACTCTTAACCAATGTTGCACAGCATAAAGGCACCCAAGGTTACAGGGCAGGAGGTGACAAAACCCTTTACTCATCTGCACAATAATCAAAATGTCACAGAGCCAAGTTGTTGATTATCACGCTGTGGGGCCTTTACCAGCTTCTCCCTGAACTGGCATTATATCCTTAATTAGACTTCAGGTTTCACAGCAGGCCAGCATTTCCCAGCTGGCATCTCCTGGTGTCTGCTCTGCTATAAGACAGAAGGTGGCCATTATGTTGGTCCCTATCTCCTAGCTCTTAGATTCCAAGGCCAGGAGGATCCAGGAGGATCATCTAGTCCAGGGGTCAGCAACCTTTTAGAAGTGGTGTGCCGAGTCTTCATTTATTCACTCTAATTTAAGGTTTCGAGTGCCAGTAATACATTTTAAAGTTTTTAGAAGGTCCCTTTCTATAAATCTATAATATATAACTTAACTATTGTTATAAGTAAAGTGAATAAGGTTTTTTAAATGTTTAAGAAGCTTCACTTAAAATTAAATTAAAATGCAGAGCCCCCTGGACCGGTGGCCAGAACCCAGGCAGTGAAAATGCCACTGAAAATCAGCTCACGTGCTGCCTTCGGCACGCGTGTCATAGGTTGCCTACCCCTGATCTAGTCTGACCTCCTGTATAACACAGGCCATAGAATTTCCCCAAAATAATTCCTAGAGCAGATCTTTTAGGAAAGACTCCAAAGTTGATTTTAAAAATTTTTCAGTGATGGAGAATTCACCATGAATCTTGGTAAATTGTTCCATTGGTTAATTACACTCATTCCTAAACATTTATGCCTTATTTCCCACCTGACTTTTTCTAGCTTCAGTTTCCAGCCATTGGATTATGTTTTCACTCTCTAGGCTAGACTGAAGAGCTCATTACCAAATATTTGTTCCCCATGTAGGTACTTAGTCTATAATCCAGTTATCCCTTAACTTTCTCTTTGTTAAAATAAATAGAGTAAGTTCTTTGATTCTATCACTATAAGATTGTTTTCTAATCCTCTAATAATTTTTGTGACTCTTCTTTGGACCATCTTCAAGTTATCAACTCCCTTCTTGAATTGTGGACACCAGAACTGGACCCAATATTCCAGTAGCAGTTGCACTAGTGCCAAATAGAGGTACAATATCCTTTTTTGAGATAGGTGACCGGAATGGCATGCAATATTTGAGGTATATGTCTATCATGAATGTATATAGTGGCATTATAATGTTTTCTGTCTTCGCTCTTTCCTTATGGTTCCTAACATTCTGATAGAGCCAACCTATCTGTAAGCCTGGAGATATTTATTCTGGTCTTTACACATTACAGTAATTAGGACATGCCTGTTTTCAGCTTATGAACTCTCATTTGTCCAACATCAATGATCATGACTTTCCACAGGTTTTCTGAGGTGCAAGGAGGGAGTTGCACTGTCTGCTGGGTGAACAGTAGCTTTTTCCAACTTGACAACTCCTGCACAAGCACTTATTCTCTTTTATAAGTGTGCATCCATACACATACCATGACAGAATTTGTACTGAAAATATATGTGGTTTTAGTCTGCTTTATGTCTTTCATCACTGGTAACAGCAGCACCACAAACCATTTGAGCCTGAATGAAAGAATACAAAAGCCACTCTTTAATGATTTTACATTCCTACATCTTTATCATGTCCATTAATTGGAGGCTGTTAGTAAAATAATACCGTGTACATTATTTAGGAGCCAAGTTTAAAAAGGACTCATTAGCCGACAAATGGTTAAAGAAAATAATTTGGTGGTTAAAATAAATAAGCAGGTAGTTTAGTCCTGTGTTCTGTAGTTGGCAGTAACTGGATCACTACTATTTTGTAAAAGGTCTTCCATGTAGGAAAGTGAGCTCACTTCCTGAGGAAATTACTGCAAGGGATATCTGCAAGAGAAAATCAGGCATCACTTTGTACATCTACCACTGCAACCAGAGAAATCCTGAATTAACACTGAGTCAGACAAATTATGCATATTTACATTCATATTTACTGTATTTACACATACTCAAATATGTAGCTGCCTTGAACAGCTACCTTCGATAGCATTTAGCAAGAGGTACAACACTTAGTTCTAGGTACAGAACTTTGGACATTAAAGTTTTACTTTCTTCTAAAGCAGGATATTTAAGCTGTTGGGGTTTTTGTTAAAACTGGAAAGGGAGTGCTTCTATTGCTAACTGCAGTGAATGAGAAGTATATATGAAGAGATTTGTTTAATCAAAAGCCAGCCAGTTTTTGAGAGCTTGATTTTTATTTATGCTAAGGCTCCTTTACAGTGCTCTGGCAGCGCAATGGGGGCTAAATTTACATGTATTTTAAGGCCTCTTTATCCTGCCAGAAGGTAAAAAGAGGCCTAAGTGTAAATGAGAAGCTGGCCCTTTGAGAATATTGGGTTTTGTCTTTGTGACTTTTTTGAAATTGGCTAGTGTCTTAACATTTTGTTTTGATATTTTGAAACTTGCTGTGATCAAGCTGCTATCCAAGATTTACATAAATTTAATGAAGCCAGGAGATATTTTAAAAGTGGTTAAAAACAATGGTAACTGAATAAACATGAAATAGTTTTACATTAATATTTTTTGTAGGTTGCCGGTCAATCTGTTAAGACTACAGCTACCAAACCTTTAATAGATATTAGTTGTGAAAATACACTTCTTTAAGAAGTCCCAGTGAATGGGTACATTCACCCAGAGCCATTTTGGAGAAAAGTGTTTTTCACAGCCAATTCTTGCTTTCTGTTTTGCATATTATCTTTGCAAGAACTGTATTAACAATTTGTGCACTCCTCACATGCTGAGTGCACAGCCTGAATGACTCCTTAACGTAGGAGCAGAAATTCACGTTGATTAAATTCTTTCAAACTCCTTAACATGAAAATGAGTGTTATAAAAGAGTGCTGAAATGGAATGATTCAAGTAGTGTTATATTCACAACTTAATTCCTTGAACCTGCCTATTTCCTCTGGACTTATTCACTTTTGAAATCCTTCAATGCCCCATGTAGGCCAATACAGAAAACAAATTAACTTGAGGACTGAAGTGAGCTGGTATTCAGGCACACCTGTAAATACTGGCACAGGTAGTAAACCTACTGTGAAGTTCTATGGTCAGTAAAATAGGAGTCTGCAGGCAAACAGGAGACTGATCAGCATTGTGCCTAATTTCTGTAACCATTATGCAACATGAGTAACCAAGTGTAACGACATCCTGTGCCCCTACTCAGGCACAATGCACTGGATGAGGGGGTCAGGGCAGGAGCAGGAAATAAGGGTATTGTCAGGTTCTGATTGTACTAAAACTTAAGAATCACATTTTGTGGTACAGGGGGGAAATATGCAAAACTTGTCATTTCTCTTCCCCCTCCGCCCCATTATCACTCAAATCCTAAAACAACACTTTCATTATATTAATAAAGACAATGTTCCCATCAGAGGAATGTATATGTGAGAGTAGGGGAGTTGTTTTGGTTTTTGTACTGGTAGTTTGTAGTCACAATCAAAAATCCCTCAAATGAGTTTCAGAGATGTGGGATTTAAGTACATTTATAGTATGTAAGATGCTCACATGTCACCATGCTTTTGACATACATGTTAACTATATTTCCTGGTGAGAACAGACTCTCTTCTTCCTAGATCAAGATCTGGCCACACTGCTCATCACCTCTAGTCTGATTTACTCTAACCCATTGTCTGTGGGGCAAAAAATGGAAGCAACTGAGAGGCTTCAATCCGTATAGAATGTGGGAGTCCAGGTCCTCAACTGGGTGGGCCACTATGAACACATCACTCTGGTACATTGTAATGGGTCATGCTCACCACCCTGGCATTGCCTGCTGGTTGGTCCAGGAATTAGCTCTGTCCATCAACAGGTCACCCTCTTCATGTAGTCTCTCATTCTCCATCATTGTTTCTCCACAGTCTCCCTGTTTGTGGGGACCCGCATCGCTCCCAGACTGTGGTGTCCTCTTCAGGACACGGCTCTCCGGCTGTGTCCCAACTCCATCATCCCCCATTCCTGGGGAACCAGCAGTCCTTTACCCAGCCTGTTGCCACAGTGATGAAGTGCAGCCCCTAGTCCAGCCCCTCACTCAGGGGCAAATTGCAGTCCTTTGGCTGGCCACTTCCCTCAGCAGCCATAGGGTAAAGGGGGGACAGCCTGTCTGCTACTCTGGGCCCCCATCCAGAGACCCTATAGCTGGAAGCTGCTCACTGATTCTCCTTCCCCTCTCTGCCACTACCTGGTTTCCATGGGCCACTTCCCCATAGCCCCAGTACCTACTCAGCCCCTGTATCAAGGCCTCAGTCTGGGACCCAGCCAGCTAGAGCTCCACTTGCTCCGCTGACCCTGCCCAGCACTGCTCTATCCCAGGTACGCCTCTCTACAGGCAGCCAGTACTTCTCCCTCAAGCTCCAGGGAGAGACTCAGCTCCTTTCTGTCCTGCAGCCCTTCTTACAGGGCCCAACCTGGCCCTGATTGACTGCTTCTAAGCCTTCCTCTGGTTAGCTGGGTTTTGCACAGCCACTTCAAGGGCTGTTATTAACCCTTTGCCAGCAGTGAGGGGCATCTACCTCATCACACACCCTCCCCCTTAAGACTATACACCAGTGGGGTCTACCTCCCCAGCTTCTCCTGCAGCTGGGCCCACAAGATATCACACTCCTGCCACAGACTCTCCACTGAGAGGATCAACCTGCTTTCCTCTTCAGGGTCTGGATTCCTACGATAGCCTGTCTCACTCCCCCATCTGTTTGGGTCTTCACCATGGCCTGTCTCGCCCCTGCGAGGGACCCCAGATATATAATCTCCCTTCTAGGGCTTTGGTCCTCACCATCCCCTCCTCTGAGGCAGTCTCAGATTGAGCCCAATCCTCTGGCCTCCCCCTCCCTCTCTGGGAGCAGTGCCATCTTAAATGGCCTTTGTTGTGGCAAAGGAAGCACCTCCTGTACCTTCCTTTGGCCACAGCCCTCCCACAGTTTGTATTGGGCTTAGTCCTTTCCTAGGGGCTAGGCTGGGCCCTGCAAGTCCCATGGGATCACTCCCTCTTCATGTGCCTGGGCTCCCCATAGGCCCAACAAGTTTGGGGGCCCTCTGTTGACTTCACAGGGGGCACTTTCCCTGTTCCCTCCTTTTCCAGGTGAAGCCTCTGTGCTCCATCCCGGCAGGGGCACTCCCATTTATAGTGTCCCTTTCACCCACAGGCATAATAGTCTTTAAGCCCTGGCATCAGCCTCCAACCCCAGGTACCTGGCCCCCAATGAGGTCCATGCAGCCTCCCTCACAGCAGCTGGAACAGTTCCCATTGCTGTTCAGCAAGCCAGGCCACACTGGCCCTCCAATAATGGGCCACCCTCATTTCTCCACCCTTAGTGTCTCTTGTCTCCACAGCAAGCAATAGTCCCACCGTCCTCACTCTCCCCCTTGTAGTGGGGGGTGGGTGATGGGTGGGAGAGACTGGGTGCCTGCATTCTCCACCACATGTGCAATGCACCACATTCACCACCACAACTGCAGTCCTTTGGCTGGCCACTTCCTTCTGCAGCCAGTGGGGCAAAGTGGGGGGTGGTGCCCAGGCCCACCCACTACTCTGGACCCCAACCCAAGGACCCTATAGCTGGCAGCCACTCGCTGCCTTTCCTTCCCCTCTCTGCCACTACCTCCTTTCCCTGGGCCACATCCCCATACCTCCGGTACCTACTCAATCCCTGGATCAAGGCCTCAGTCTGGGAGCCAGCCAGGCTGGAGCTCTGTTTGCTCCCCTGACCCTGCTCAGCACTGCTCTGTCCCAGGTATATCTCTCTACAGGCAGTCAGTCCTGCTCCCTCAAGCTCCAGGGAGAGACTCAGCTCCTCACTGCCCTGCAGCCCTTCTTATAGGGCCCAGCCTGGCATGACTGACTGCTTCCAAGCCTTCCTCTGATTGGCTGGGTTCTGCACAGCCACTCCAAGGGCTGCTATTAACCTTTTGCCAGCCAGTGATGGGCAGCTACCCCATCACATGGACCAATCTCTCCACTGACCTTGGTACTGATCTCAAAAGTAATTGATGGTCTCTCCTTCCAGGACCCACAAAGTCATCTGTACCATTCTGCAATCATGCAGCTCAGAAAGCTAAATACCACCATGAAGTTGAAATAAACATTCTCCATCAAGGCAGCTTGGCTGTGGAATGAGCTCCCAGACAAATCAGAATAATCCAAAGCCCTACCACCCTTAGAACACGCTACAACATCCTCTTATTTAATATTAAGCTTTCTCAGTATAACTAGAATAGAGGTCCTCAACGCAGTGCCTGTGGGTGCCGTGGTGCCTGCCAGGGTGTCTAAGTGCGCCCGCGTACTGGATGGCGGATGAGCATCCGCCAAAATGCTGCCAACAAGCTGCGTCATCCAAAGGCGTCGCCACCGAAATGCCGCCGATTTTTCAGTGCTATTTCAGCGGCAATGCCTCTGGATGACGCTGCTTGTCAGCGGCATTTTGGCAGTGACGCCTATTGATGTTGGTGGAATTTCAGCGGATGCTCATCCGCCTCCACCATCCTCTGTGGCTCGTCATCTGGTGCCTGCCAGACAAAGAAGGTTGGGGACCATTGAACTAGAATGTTATTTAAAATGTGAATAGATATATGTATAAAAATATATAAAATCATGCCAACTTTTAAAAAATATATACTATTTGAGTCTCTACTTGGGATGTATATAAAAAATCTACTCCTCGAGGGCAGACAAGATAAACGAGCATTGCTAAATGTAAAGGGTAGGGTTATGCAATCCTATGTCAATCATTAACTTGCTACTAGGATATATAATGGTATTGAATAAAGTATGGTGAAGATTCAGCCAGATACCATAGCAACAGTGAGATATGATCTAAAGCCCAGTGACTCTTGGGGGTTGGCAGTGTTTTTGGTTCCAATATGTTGTGCCCCCCATCTATAAAGTAGTACTTCAAGTGGAATTCCCATTGACATACTAAAAACAACTCTCCCCTTTCAGTGTAAGAAATTTGCATTTGATCTTCACATTATTCATTATTGATGTCAGGAACTCTATATTATTGATGCAGGGACTGATGGCTGGCATCTATGCAACCAGAGATAATAGTACTGGAGATGTGAAACTTTAATCCTGATTAGCTGCGTAAGAATACATGACCATTCCCAGGCAGATCATCGGAAAGCAGTGGATCTAGGATATTGCAATTGGGGTGAATGGGGCAAGAATGCAAATAAGTAAGATCTTAGAAAAAAAAGGACAGTGAATTACACAATAATTAATGTTTTACACACACAATGCTCTTTGAGATCCCAATTGTGGCTGTGTTTTTTAATTAGTTTTAATGTCAGTGAATAAGCATTAAAGCTAATCTGCTAAAATGGTCCTAGGCAGTGAATGTGGGACTAAAGGATCCAATAGATTATTAATGGCATATAGAGACTTCCATGTATAGGTCGCCAGGTTGAGATTGGTAGCAGGCTGCACCTATTCTGTTGACAGAAGACTTTCACCAGCATTGAATTCAGTTTTGTAAAAGCAGATAATATTAGCACGTCATAGATCCAGTGCCTTCCAGGGCACCTAGGTGCTACAGTAATACAAATAATAATTAAAAACACAATTTTCTTGTTGGTTTTCTATGCCACTTGCTTGCCTGTTTACTAGATGCGAGGGAAAATACTTCAGACTATCTTTCTATGGGCTCATTTTCTTCTTTTTTAATTTTATTTTGTTTCTATATGCTTATATTGTTGTTAATAGTACCATGCCATCTAGGAATTAAAATTCAGCAGAAGATGCCTTTAACCCTGTAAGTGTCACTACATCTTGGGCTCAGTGAGGGATAGTGTCAACTTTAAAGACTTTTATTTTTGTCTCTGCTTGACCTACTACACAAATGTTCTGATATGAATAAGCAGAGTACAGATATTCTGCATTATCACAAGGATGTCCTCCAAAGCACCATGGCCAATATTAATGAATAATTCATCATAAGTCTCAGTGATGGGATGATTCAACTCTAGGCTACATCTGGATGGCTGGAAATTCCATTAACACATGTGAGACAGTTGATGAAGAAATATTGAAGGATGCTAAATATGATAAACACCAGACTGAGGAACTGGAGAATCAGGAACTAGAATATAAGAATTATTGGATTTAAGGTTAAGTTCCCAGATCAGGAGCCAGAGATGGCTTATGTATTCTTAGTGTTTGAAACTTTACAGCATTTTGTATGGTGCATCAGCCCTACCACTTCTGAAAGCAATTCATATTATTCCAGGCAAAATATCAGGTTTGGTGGAAGTTCATGGAGGAGTTATTACTTGCTGCAGGACAGCAATGTGATTTTAAATGCAGTAGGAATGTCTGCATTGTTTATTGTGTATGACAAGATACACAAATAAAATATGTAGAATTTTGCAGAATTTTAAAATATTATGCACATAATCTTTATGTTTTTGGCGCAGACCTCCCACAGGAGTACATCTTGATCCTACAGTCTGTCAGAGATTGTTTTGGCCTCTGCTGCAAGATACAGCAGCTTTGGGGCTGTTCTAACTGGCCTCATAGGGCTGTTCTAGTCAATGTAATTCTGCTTGCTTAAAATCACCAAAGCTCAATGTCCACCTCATCTGCTTGACTGGGGACTTGGGAGATAATGGCACAGAGCCAGTCACACTGTGTAAGAAGAATCCCCAGCTACCCTACTAGAGCAACTTTTCTGGTCATTTTGCACTGAGCAGCACAAAGCAATCAGAAGCGGGACCATAGATTAGCTCATTATGTGTAAATATTTGGATACAAGACACATGCAGCTTTTACTCTGACTTGCATTTGTATTTTTCTAACAAAATTAGAAGCATCTGTCCAATCTGAATGGTTAGCCGCTTCAACTCTTTAGTTTTTAAATGGCTCTTTGTGTAATAGTGAGAGAACTGTTTTCCCATTATCATCAGTTGAGAGAGTGGGATGAGACTGCCGGCAGCTGGGTGTGCTGAAAGGTTTGTCATCTCTGTTTAGCTTTGCTTATGCCTCATGTGGAGTGTTATTGCCTAGAATATAGCGCCATGCAGGATAAGGAGTTTGTACTGCAGCAGATCCATTCTTAATTTGCTTTTGGAGTTCTGATTCTCCAAATAGATCAACTCATCATACAGAGGGATATAATATATGTGCTGTTATGTTCCATTACAAATTAATTTTGTTTAAAAAGAAACTACATTGAGATTATTGAGGATGCACTGTTAAGTGATCTAAAGTCAGGAAATACCCAAATTAAGTTTATAATTGCAACCTTAACTCTGGCCCCTTATATGTATGTACTATGATACAAGCTTTAATTAAATGATCACACATTCTCAAATAATACAATGAAATATCCTACAATGTTTTCTATAGTCTTGGATACACATATTATAACACTGTGTACTATGGTAACTTGTATGTTCCAGAAGACAGAAACCACTGAAGTCATTCACAGGAAAATAACATAGTAAACCATTTTACACAGCATACTACAAATTAAGGGCCACAATCTAATCTCAGTCATGAACATGTGACCCCAATTACATCTAACTGAGCAGAATTTGGCGGTTAGATCCACATGGGATGAACTTTGCAGCTACACAAAGCTGCCATTGTTATCAGTGGGCCCAGGATTTCACCCCTAAATTTGTATCTAAGGTCTGAATCCTACAAATGGATGAACCCATTCAAAACTTTGGACTCAGATGGTGAGCCATCAAAGGCATTGTTCTTTGTATGCCTGCAAGAGTTCCCCTGTATGGTTCTGAATGCAGGATTGGGGTCAACAGTGGCTTCTCGGTTAACTACGGCCCTGATGTTGCAAAGCACCTAAGTATGTGCTTATCTTTTAAGTGCACGAGTAGTCTCATTGAGTTCAGAGATATGACTTATATTCTTAAAGTTAAGCACTACTTAAATACTGATAGAGACCACCACATGTTATGAAAATAATAATCTTATGACCAGAAAGTACCTAAGGCACACTATGGATGAAAGCTTTAAGGAGTTGCAGAGAAGTTAGTACCAACTTCTAACATTTCAGTGTCTCCAGTTTCTTTTACATCTAAAAGATCTTTTGTCAGAGAAGGTGCTCTCCTATGAGGATGTCATCTACAGTATCTGAGTTACATTTCTTTTATAAATGAATAAGAGAAGAAGGTAGAGTTACATAATGGACAGGACCTAGTGAGGTTCTCAACTTATTTTCCCACTCAAGTTATTAAATATTCTGAATGAGAATTAAAAGCAGCCTATAAATTGTGACTTGAATTGATCTAATCATCATATGATCCTCCTCTTGCTATTTGATTTCATAAATGTTTGTAATATTATTTTTAGGACTGGGGGAGATAAGTTGCTAATAGGCTGAGTGACCTATCAATTGATGATTAACTGATTAAAATTAAGTGATTGTTGACAAAAATGCAAATATAATCCTCAAAAGAAAGTCCAGGTGGATTCAGACTTTCTATTTTAACTGCAAAGATCTGGTGGGAATACAGGGAAAGAATTACATTCAAACTTTTTGTAATTCTGCTTCCACCACAAAATCTCAAGCGTTACCCAAAAGTCTGCAGGCCAAGATTTTCAAAAAGTAGGAGCATAAATTGATGCTTATATACCATATTAGGCCCTTAAATGACTGGCTAGATTTTCAAAAGAATTCTTCACCCACACTGATTGACAGCAACAATGGAGCTCCCGTTGACTTGAATGGTGAAGAACCAGAGTCTCAGTAAGTGGAAGCTGCAGAGTGCTCATCACTTTTGAAAATCTGGCCACTTAGGCACCAAATTGGTTTAGGTGCCTAACTTTAAACACCCACTTTTAAAAATCTAGGCTGCAGGCAATAGCGCACAAGTTGAAGTTTATCAAAACTCTTCAGGGTTTATGCCTGAGACATTTCAAGTAGCACACTGTACTATTTCAGGCATTTCAACATTTCTAATGGATTTTTGGTATAGTCTCACATTAAGGTGATTGACATATAGTGTATAGCATTTTCTCATCCATTTTTCTTTGTGACGTGCAATGAACAGCCTTTACTAAATTGTACATCACATATGCTCCTTATAATTTCCCATATATAAGGAGTAAACTCATCCTTACATGAGCTTATGCAACACAAAGAAATTCTTTCTTCCTCTTCAAAGATAAACCTTTTTCAAAAAGAAAAAAAGTCTTAAACTAATTCCAATAGTGTTTCATGAATCCCAAATTAATTCCAAGGCACCCTTCATTTCTGTAGAGCTTTATGCCTACTGACTGTTAAAAAGCAGCCTTTACATTACAAAGCTGCAGCTTAGTTTCATGAAGCACTAAGCTGAGGCAACTATTGAAAACCACTCAACCAGTACTAGCCAAATATACCCATTAATCAGTGCTATTTGCCTCTTAAAGTTAGGACCTAATCCCTAATGTGATCCCTAAGAAACCTCTGCTTTATTTTTAGGTTTTTGCCCTTGGAGTCTTCTGCTTCTTCACCATGGAAAACAATTATCACCTCCCCCTTTAATTGTGTCACACCCAAAATTATTAGCAGAACTAGAGGGATCAGTTTAGATCAAATAAGAGCTCAATGGAGACCCAAAGCAGACCCTGTGGAGGTTTGAAAAAGTTTAATTGCTTTTTTTTTCATTTTTGCATAGCTCTGTACATCCAGGTTCCTGCCGGGACTGGAAGTGGAAGTTTTGAAATGCCATGAGAAAGGCAGGATTGTCAGCCTGCCCAGAAAAGGGAAGTACTGGAAACCTCACAAGGTATCTTGTACACATGAATTTTACAGTCTGGTTTTACAAACATAGACTGAAGAATTCTGTAGAAGCAGCACCCAAACATTTATTAACTGTTAGTGCTGATTTCTTTGGCTGTAGTGCAAAAAGACCTCATTGTGTTAAGCACAATATAAAAGACACTCTCTCTCTGAAGCTTCAGATCTGCACAAAACACTATTAATATTATATATTTGTATGTGTTGGGCCCAAGGTAAGAGAGATTCCCTATCCCAAACATGCTTCAAATTAGCAACTAAACATAAAGATGTCACTCCAAAACAGCATCTGAAACACTTTGTGGTTCTCCCATATATAATTTTTATCCACCGTTTGCTTCTCCATTATTAAGGACTACTGAAACTACAGGACTGTGAAGGCTCTCCCATACTCTAGGCTCTGCTTCACAGCTGTGGTCTGGTACTTAGTTTTGTCCAAATTCTCCATTGATTTATACCCTATGCAACTTCACTGACTTTACTGGAGTTGTCTATGATATAAGGCAGCAGAGAATTTAGTCCTTTTGCTCCAGTTATTTAAAAACACATATCATCTTATAGAAGGAGTTTTATAGATTAATGAAACTTTTGTTAGAGGTACTTGAAATTTTGTGAATAAAAATGGCTTCTTTTGGGGGGAAAAATTCACAATATTTGGTTTTTCAAATATCTCCATGTGTGTCATAATGAAAACTGTAAAACAAAATCAGGGAAGTTGTTTTGGGCTCTTGGGGGTAAGTTGCTTGTTCCTCTCCTTTTGATCTTTTTTTGCTCTTTTCATTTTTTCAATGGCAGATGGAAAAAGGAAGGGAAATATGGAGGGTGAGAGGAGGAGAGAAAAATGAGGAGAGAGAAAAACTCAAATTGAATATTTTCTAAAACAAACACTTTTTTAGGATAAAAACTTCACAACAGTTTTTGAAAAACAGAAATAATCTGTTATCTTTGAAAACTTTGAAACCTTTTAAAAATGTTTGTAATTCCCTTCTCTCCTTCCCCTCTCCTCCATTTGTCAGCCAGCTCTATCCGTTATGTTGAGCAGCACCCTCAGTGCTTCAGGCTCTCAGCCTCCAAGCATTTAATAAAAAAAAATAATGGGCCTAATTCTGTTATCTTACACTTCCGCAACCAAATCACTTCAGTGTGTTGTACAGGTTTAACCAAAGACAGAATCTGAACAATTACTATTATTTTATAAGGCCCAGATCCTGCCACCCTTTATTATATTCAGTATCACCTTTCTGCATAAGTGTTTCCATTGGTTTCAGTGGAACTACTGTACTTGCAAAGTGAGGTGCTACTTAACATGACTAACCATGACAGAATCCGGCTTTTAGTTTTATGCCTTGCAGCAATGGGCCAATATGGCCCTGAATATATGATACTTACATAAAAGGGAATGAAAAATACTATTAAATTTACCTCCTAATGATTGTATCTGTATATTGTGGTACCCAAGGTAACTTTTTTATTTTTCTTCTCTTTGAATTTTTATTTATTTCAGAAAATTTAATATGCAATATTACAGTTTTACTTTTAAAAAAGCAATTTAATGCTTAAAAGCATATATTCAAAACAGTTTCAACATAGTTTCATATGAATATCAGACTATGGTAAACTGCTAGGGGAGTTTCTACTTTCTGCAGTAATTTAAATTGAGGTAAAAGAAATTCTAGTTATGATGGCTTTCTTATTCAATGCACTTTATACTTTTCCTTCCACTTAAAAGAGCCAGCTTCAGGAAGACATTTATTAAGGAGCGAGAGTTAAAAATGACTCCCTGGTGGTACATATATATCTTCCATGTCAGTGTTGCTCAGTTTATAGGTCAACAGTTTATTTCATAATGAAAGATTTAAAAATGGGGCCGTTATGGCACAGGTGCTGAAATCTCAGTCACCGTTCCAGAGCAATGTGAAACTCTCATAAATCATGACTCCCTCTCCAGCCAGTCAATATGGAGGATTCCCCCAATGTTCTGAACCTCTTATTTTGCTAAGAGTGTCATCTTGTGGAATTCTTGGAACACTGTTGAGTCCTGATTGGCAGGTGAAGAGGAGATTAGTTTTCCTCCTGGTGGAATAATCCATTATAGCAGGGGGCTATCACTCTTTTAAAAAAAAGAAAAAAAAAAAGTCAACAAAACAAGAGACCTAGCACTGAACAGCAGATCAGGATACCCTGACACGCCCCATTAAAGCGACACCATTATTTTGTCTTAAGAGATATTTCCTAATGACAAATTTTCACTTGTAGCAGATGCACAGGAGCTTTTGATATTAAGCTATTACAACTTAAAAAGCAGTGGCATAAAACTACTCGTGTATCTCCCCATTTATGTCATTCCCTGCAACTCCTTAAAACTGTCATCTTTCAAGCCACCTTTGACGCAGCAGCAGCAGTGAGCAAACAGCAGCACTAACCGAAAATATTTATTCTGAGGCCTGAATTTGTTTTCTGCACCCAAAGCTATATACTCAGTGTCAATATGCCAAATCATTGAAATGACTTTATCCAAAGCAAAAAGATTGTTTTAACTAATAATCTGAACAAATACAGGTTGGAAGTTTTAGTGATACTATATAAGCGCAGTAGACAAGAAAGAGTTTTTCCAAGTGCAGTTCAGGGCAAGTCATTGTACAATAGTTTAAAGAGCAATTTTGTGTCATTCAGCCCTTGCGGCATTTTTATAAAAATATTCAAACTGAATGTAGAGGAATGGGGAAATTGGAACTTGGGGAGATTTGGAAGAGGGGACATTGCTTGTTGTGATTTTAGGGAGGGACAGTGGATTTTGATCCATTTACATTTTATGCAGATTATTTTTGTGGCTCATATACATGCGCCTGGAGCTTGGCATAGATGATCTTAATAAATCAAAATCCTTGAACAGTTAGAATTTATTTTAATGTTATTTTGAACTGAAACTGTTATTAAATAATAAATGAACCATGAAGTGATCCTTAAATGGGTAACCTCACTAATAGTGAAAATAGCAACATAATATTTTTAATTTCCGCAGATGATTAGGGCCCATTCAGAGGGATGACTGCTATCTACTGAATCGTCAGAAATACCTCACATAAGACCCAGTAGCTGAAGTAAATGAGAATTAGATTTAGACCTATAGAACTGAGAGGTTTTTTTGCAGGTCTTCTGTCTAAACACTGACTTACCCTGATGCTGCTTAGCTTGTGAAAACTGATAGGATCAATGCACAAAGTGACATGCCTGCAGGTATTTTTGAAGAGATGGTTTTACTTAGACAGAAATCATCACTTTTTGTTACCTTAGGGCCTGATATTGTGAGGTGCTAATCTCTCTAAACTGCCACTGAAGTCAATGGCAGTTGCAGGAGCTCAGCATCTCAGAGAAACTGGCCCACAAATGTATCTTTATTTCTGATTAGTACAAAAACGCTATCTTCAGTAATTTGCAAAAATCCCTTGAAGCTTTTTTCTTTTCTATGCATAGTGACAAAATCACAAGTTGCCTACACAAAAAATATGAATAATTTTCTTGTCTTTACTTCCCTGGTTTTATGCTCTATCTCATAGGATAATTTAAATTATTCAAAACAATACCGTTAAATGAATTGGTTAACAATTAAAAATAAATATTCCTAATAGTGAATTGCATTTCCTGTATTGGTTGTTCTGACATGATCAAGCAGTAACTTCTCAATTTTCTTCTGTCTTTTGTTATTTAATGTTTATAGTAATTTTTTAATTCCAGAAATAAAGATCGAAATTTACAGTATTGGTAACAATAATAAGATACGGAGAAATGAACAACCTTTCAAACCAGATTCCTAAATCCATATTCATCTGCTGAAACAACTAACCTGTTTAGGAAATCCTATGCTAGTTGTCCAGTTTGCTACAGCTGTGAAGAAAATGCTCAATAATGTATAGAATATAAACTTGCTAATCTGCACACGTTACAATTTCTTATATTTTTTAAAAATCAGTTTTCCCCACTTCTTAGCAAAGATTTAATAGCAGAGTTCTATAGTGAGCTTTCATATTGTTAAGGCTTCATTAGCACATTTATTAACAGATTAAGTATTATAAATAATTACAATGAAACTACAATTGCCAAAATAAATGCAGAAAGCATATTTTGTGATGTATTATTCTTGCTTGTTTTATTGTGTGCTGTATACAAAATAAAGGGCTATTGTTGAAAGGAACTACTACACCACAGAAGTACCATATTTTTAACCAGATTCAATGAATGGTATAGAGAAGGCCAAGTGGGTGCTCTTATTCCTTTGGAACAAGATGAATTGAAAGGCAGTGAAGCCATAGAATGCAAGACTGCATGATATTATTCAGATGAGTAGCTGGCATTTATATGAAAAAAAAATCATCAGTTAACTTTTAATTCTTTTCATTTTATCCTAACTATCTTTCCACTTTCATGCTTCAGGGCATACACTCACCAGCTGGGGCCAGGAAGTTTTCCCTCCCTTACCCATCTAGGTTTCACAATTAAATGCACGTTGAAGAGAGGAGAGTTTTGTCTTCCTCTGAACTTTTGGCACTGGTAACTATTAGAGACTAGATACAGAATAGATGGGCAATTGGATTCTTCTGGTACAGCAATTCCTCTTTTCCAATTTGGACTAAACACCATTTATACTTTGGAATGAATTGTGGCCCAGGCACCCCTTTACGCTCCTGTGCTGGCTATCTTCTGTGACAGATCTGACAGTATCCTGCAATATCCGAGTTGAACCTTATTGAATAAAGTTTAACCTTTTGAATTTAAGTTTAAGTATTTTAAGAGTTGTTGTATTAAAAATGCAACTATTGCTGTGTTATTGCAGGATTGTAAAGAACTTCTTTAAGGAGAAGGCAGAGCTAATGTAAACCCTAGGATGTGTTACGTGCTTCAAAGGACTGTTTGAAATAATGTGCTAGACAAACAAAGTAAAATGATTCCTAGGAAATACTTGAGAGGAGGGGAATGCAAATGACCTACCTCTGGATCCATTCTTTTGAAGCTGCGCCTTGAAAGGGACTGGCTGATTACCTATCCCAGTGGCTTCAAAGACCCAAACAGGTTAAAAGAATGACTCTCAGAGCCATGGGGGTGCTAATTCTGAGTAAAAGCTGTTAACTAGTGACCTCACCCTGTGTGGGTTTGAAGGACTAATCACCAATCAGAGGCATCGCTGGAGCCAGGGGTGATTTCTGGTAAGCTTATTAGCATGTGTGTAGGTTCTTTAATTGTTTTTAATATGTTTTTTTCTGTAATGCTTTCACCTTTATGAATAAAAGTGCTTGCTTAGAAAGAGCTGTGTGGTAAACAATGTAATTGCCACAGTTGCCTTCTCTTCAGAGATAACATAAAACAGGACTTTTTAGGTCTGTCCTTTGCTGGGATGTCACAGCATAGTCAGGGAACTGTACAGCCTGATAATATCCTGGTCAAGAGGGAGAGAGAGAGACATGTCTCCACCCAAGAGAGGCGATGGCTGAGAGCCTGAAGCCTAGAGTGTGTGTGCCCTTGCTGGCCCATAGAGGGGGAATCAGAGCCGGCGGTAGGCATAAGCAGACTAAGCAATTACTTAGGGCCCCAAGCCACTTAAGGGGTTCCTATTTGATTATTATGTGTTGGGGGGAAAAAAATTCCTGCTTAGGGCCCCCAATGGGCTTGCACCACCTCTGGGTGCTGTTGCCCTGAACTGTGACACCTACATCACATCACATGTAGTAGTGCAGGAGGGGAATGCTGGCTTTACAGAGCCACTCATCTTCTCCTTCTACGGGTGGGCAGGAGGGGATGGGGAGTGGGCAAACCCTTGGATCAGCCTTGCAATGTACCCATCAGTGCAGTTATGCCACCACCTAGGTGTGCAGGTTTTTTTGTGCTGAATATAGACACAGCACAGCATTCTCCCTCCCCAGAATAGTGGGGAGAGTGGGAGGGACATTGTAAACCTCTGAGTCGCAATCTCCCACTTGTGTTGCTGCAGAAGTAGTGCAGCAACACACTGTCCTTAATTCAGGGTTTGTGGCAATGCCATAATTCAGCCCAGTGCAAATAGCCCTTCTTCTCAGATCCCTGGCCTCACTCCCAACCCTACCTGGTCTGTCTAAATCCCACTCCCAATCATTCCTGCACACTGTTGCCCAGTGAGGCCCACAGAACTGAGCTCCATACTAGCTGGGGGTATTGTTGTACCTCGTAGGGCTGACTGTAATCCTACCTTCCCCTCTTCTTTTGCAGTTGAGCCAGCCTGGTTCCACTGTGAAAGGAGCCTTCACAGTCACAAAGACAAGGGCAGAATTTTGTCCCTAAGAGATCCCATTTTGCCTTTCACCTAGAAGTAAAACAAACATTTTATTTTCCGTATTTCAATATTTACATGACCCTTCAGTTTTCCCATGCGGAGAGCTTCAAAGTGACATCAGTATGTTCAAGAGAAGTTGATCCAATAAAAAATATTACCTCCCCTACCTTTTCTCTCTCATATCCTGGGAACCAGCATGGATACAATACTGCAAACAATCAGTATATCTTTGCACTTCTGTTCCCCTATTGGGTATTAGACATGAACAGAGAATGCAGTCATCTAAAAGAAAAGGTAATACCCAAATTCTTATAGTTCTTCAATGAAATACTGGTAAGATGTACAAACTGCATTGTCCAAAATATATATTAAAATAGACAGGGACTGGGCTTAATATGTATTGATGAACACCATGGATGTACATCCTTGAGGTTCCAATCCACATTTTTTATTACTACCTCATGTGAAGTAATCTGTACCTTACCATGGAAAAAGTGCAGTGAGACAATTTAAAAATCTTGAGCCTCTATTTTTCTGCTACTGAAATGCTTCTGAATAAGTATAAAAAGAACAAACAAGAGTTCCTTCAGTTAACTAGGACATGTGACTCAGTTAGCACTGTCTTTGACATCACCAGTCTGCTCTCATTGGTTTGCCGTTGATATTACAGGTATAGTTAGTATGAATGAACAATACAAAGAGGCAATACAAAAGTACTCCATGTACATGCAGAATACTTTAATCATTACTACACACAGTGGAGACTTGTATAAAGTGTTATTGATGGTTGGATGGATGAGTGAGTGGATGGAAGAGGTAAAAGATAGCACTGCCTTTCTACATGCAGAAATGTGCAAACAATCTGTGCTATTTAGATTATTAAAATTCAGTTTTGGTCAGAAAGTGACTGTAAAATGCCACATTACTCAACAGGTCTTTTCCTCATGCATGCAGTGCTTATTTTAGTGGCAAAAATGTTTTTATTACTTTTCACTCCTCTTACTACTGCAAACCTAATACAGTTAGGAGAAAACAAGATGGATTCTGCTTCTGCTTGCATATTATCAGACATTGTTAAACTAAGTTTTAATTGCAAAATCATTATTATTGGTGAAGAAACTTGAGAAGGAAAGAACCCAGCCTGGGTGGATTTTGCGGGGCTGCCATTATAAACATCTCTTCACTCATACACTGAGCAATTCTGATATGTAATTGTTGAGAGACAATAGACCTGGGACCCTGGAATATTGTTTCTATGGAGTCACCTTTCGATTCATGTATAACTTCACTTTAATAAAATGAAGTATCTCTGTAGAAGAGGTAGACATATGAACCAATCTGAACATTAAAATGGAGGGTGAAATATAAGAACTTTCTTAAACCGGCAAATAGCGTCCCCATATCACTTCAATGAGAAACTTGCTCCCAATATATACAGGCATGAAGGAAGATCCAGTTTACAATATGCTGGAAAAAAAAAACATAAGATGTCTTGAGAGGAAACCAGAAAGGAATGGAGCTGGGCAATACATGTATGATTGTTCTATCAGACATGAGAGACAAATGCATTGTGCTGCTTGTGTACTACTCTACCAAAGCAATCACACAAAGGTTAAAAGATTATTTTCCCCCTGATATTAGTCCAGTTAAGCAAGGGGGAGGAGGAGTAGCTAGTATCTTTGTGTAATATTCTGCTGTCTCGACAACAGCAAAGGCTACTGTGTGATGATGGGAGCATTTATGTTTTTTGTCCCCTTTTGAGGAGTTCTTGATGAAGTTGGCAGTGCTTCTACTTTGAGGCTATCCTGATAGTACACAAAGGGTGATGCTTCCAGATATTTCTAGAATACCAGCTATTTAACATGTACAAAACCTAAGTCTTCCCAGGAATCAATAACCATGCACAATCATAGGCTGTGAGCACATCCCACTAGCAAGTCAAAGAAATGATGGCTTATACAGGTCCACAAAAAGCTTTTAAATTAAGCGTAGGAAGGAGCAAATGTAAAATATACTTAGAAATACAGCACAACCTCAATTATCCAAAGATAATTTTTGGATAATTGGGAATGCCAACTCTACAGATTATGAAATCAACAGTTTAACTGCAAACTGTATGAAGATGGTATGAGGAAGCCTTACAGTGATAACTAATGAGGACAGATCTTGTCCAGTATGAAGGCTGAGCTCATCCAATGGACCTCAAAACTGACTTGGTGCCTCTTGGTGTTTCTAGAGCATCTTCAGCTTTGCCACTGAAGAAATGAGGCTGTTCAAAAGGAAAATCATCCATCTTAGTGTGAAAATTCTCAGGCAAAGAGTAACTCTTACGCCTCACTGTGCATCTGCAAGGAAGCACAGAAAGAACAATGTGAGTTGCCATATCAGAAGCACCACACACATACCTTGCTATCCCTCTGCTCCAATGGACTTAGCCTCTGCCTTTTCTGGTAGGCTATATAATAGAGCAAGGAACTATCTCAGAGATACAATAATATCTTGATGGTAATTAGCACCTCTAAACTACAATGTCACTAATAAGGCACTTTCCTCCAAGACAAGTCTATTCTTTTGGGATCTTTGTCAAGCTTTCTTGGGATCTAAGATTTCTTCCTGAACTTGCACTCTCATAGTCATCTGAGATACTAGTGACCTACATGTTGAGAGGCTGTAGAAATGTTTGAAAGCTGTGTTGAGGCATTTGGTGTAGCTTACCTTTTGGTGTGCAGGTATAAGAGACGCAGAAAAGAGCCAAAGGTCCCTAAGAGGCTCCAGAAGGCTTTTGTTGGTGAGAATTTCTGCAAAACCTTGTGGCTTAAATGCTGCATTGCATTATATAATGTTTAAACTCCAAAATATAGAAAAAGAGATGTTTTTAATAATTCCTTCTCTTTTTTTAGAGGCCTCTGCCTCACAATAAGGAACCAACCAAGGAAGCATTGTTCAAAGAAAATGACCCCTCCTTAAGAAGTCTGGGAGATTTAGCCAGTGTCAGCAAAGCCTTGGGAGAGCTAGGATATCTATCTCTCAACTTCTGGCTAAATGAAAGAGTGGTGGCCCATAAGACCAAGAAGCATAAGGATTAGAAGCTGGTAACCCTGGAGAGGGTTGGACCCAAGACATGGAGGAGGCTCAGGGAGAAAAGGTATAAAATCCAGTAGACCCCAGAGGCTCCTATACAGAACTTGTGCCAAGCCCATTATCCCTAGGAGATTTTGTAACAGAAGCCCCCAGTATCTGAGGACCCTCAAAATTACCTTTAGACTGTATCTCAGACAGCAGTGAGAATAGTTGTGACAAAGCCTCAGATCTGGAGAGGTCATCTTCCCTCCAGCTGGCAAACCTGGAAGGAGGATGAATGAAGGCCATAACTCAGGATAACAGGAAAGGAAAGAACAATTCCCATGCATGAGAACCAAGTTTCAAGTCCTGGCTCCGAGAAATGAACATGGGTCTGAAAGAACAGTGCCAAAAGAGCAGCTGTGTAGGAACTGAATCTTCCCTGAGATATCCTCTGCACTAATCTTCATCTGCTCCATGCCCTTGCTCAGGACCAAGGTACTATCAGGTCCATGGTGAGTCTACATTTTGGGGGGTCCAAAAAAACACCCCAACACCCACTCAGGTCCACAATGATGCTGCTTTTTCTTCTTTCAGGACCAGGCCAGGTCCTCAGAGCTTCATGAGCAGCTTGCTCCAAAGCCTTGTGCCCAAAATGTGGGCCTGTCAAAGGAACCATTCTTCACAAAAAATCCACTCTACAGCTAAACATCACAGAGCCACTGGGAGGTGGAGACATGCCCATCTCCTGCATTTCACTACTCCAAATATTTCTTGTCCTCACACTTTCTACCATCAGCTATGATCAGCTTGCCTCTGTTGACTTTAATTGAGCTATGTCCGTTCATATTGTTTTAGCATCTGCCCCTGTTAATCTGTGGGGAGGGTATTTTGGGGGAGGCTGCTGCAAACAAGACTCCAACAACATTCATCTCTTATTAATCTTCATAGTACCCTTAAACTAAGACTCTCATGTTAGCAGTATCTTTAAATTAGGTCACTGATCTTGTAGATCCCTTAAAAGATTAACAAAGCTATGAGTCTAATGGGCCTACCAGAGAGAGACTTAAAAACTTAAATTGTCTATTTCTGGATTACTTGACCTAATAATGGCCAAAGGCAAGTTTCCCCCAAAGTCTTATTAACTTTACATTGCAAGATGCTACCAGTTAGAATCAATGAGAAATTCATAAGATTTTGCAGCTGTTGAATACTCTAAAAAGATGGAGTAGTATTGTCTACTTTTTTCCAACAGCACCTAGAGATGCTTTTAAAATTACAGCTGTACCTTACAGGGAATATAAGGGCTCCCCTATACTTCTTTGCTTTGAAATTTTTTTTCCATTTAGTTCAGGCGGTAAGAGCTTGTGTTCTCAGAGGTAAAAGCCCATGGGTTTCAGTTCTGGTTTGTGTGGTTTATCTAGTTGTGTGTAACAATGGATTTCTTGTAGAATAGCCTTCACTGGTTTGTTTGTTTGTTCTGCAAAGTATGAAAAAATAGTCATCGTGATTTGGGGTTAGCTGTTATTATCCTGAATGGAGGCACTCCATGGTTAAAGTTGTAGTTAGGGGTCTGTTATAACTTATATTTTATAACTGTGTGCAAGAAAAGTATCATTGTGATCACTTTATTAGTACACTAGAATTGTTTTTTAAAGTTTGAAGACCTCTGCACTTGGTCAAGACACTATACCCATTCTGAAATGGATGGGATCACTGTCAGAGTGAGCTTGAGATCCTTAGCCAGTTCCAAAACACCCTAATTTATGGAAAAGGCAACCTATTCTGAGTTCCTAGATGGCAAGATGATAAAGAAGTGTGCATTCTCATGTATCCCTAAAGCCTTCATGTCCAAGGCCTCTGTAAACCTCCCCAACAACTCTTAAAAGCTCCTTGGGTCATCAAAAGGAAAAGATGTGGAAAAAGAGCACAGATTAATTTTCAGATTTAGAAAATTATATAGGTATTTCAAGCACATCTTCATCAACACTTGCTTACTTTACTTCTTACTCTGCACAAATAAACAACGGAGAAGAAGTAAAATAAAGAATTAAGAAATAAGAAATACCTTTCAATTTTAGCTGGTAATAAAAATCAGGTACGAAAATACTTGAAAAAATATACTACAACTAGGTTCTATGCAAATTAGACTCTTCAGGAGACTAACTAATAAATGCTATCCATTGACAATCATCTTTGAAAATCATAGAGAACATGATGGGTATCAGGAAAAATAACTATTGTCATGTTCTGTTCAAAAGAATGAAAGGGAGATGACTTCTTGAACGTTGCTATATGGATCCCCATTCTATGGAGATGGCTATCGCAGACATGCAAGCTGGAAACCTTCTAGTCAGCGCTATCCCTTGGGGCCTTTCACACAGCATCACTGATGAAATGTAGTTGAGAAAGGGGCCCTAGTTATAGCAGCCACTCAGATTCTAAGGTGTTTGTCCAACTCCTTCCAACCATAAAATACCTCTTTCTTTCTTTCTTTCTTTCTTCCATAAACACATTGAACTATTCTACATTCCTCCTTTTCTTCTTTCTTTGCTTGATAGTTGCCCAATTCATTTTATTTCTCTCAATGACTATTCTATTGTTCTTCCTCCTACCACTAAAAAAAACAGTTCTTCGGGGTACCTGTCTAGGCATGCAACTTCACAGCAGGCCTCTGTAGTGATAATATACTCTAAAAATAAGAGTAGCTTAACCATTGGAATGATTTTCCAAGGTGTAGCAGAGAGGCGTGGCCTCCCTCGGAAATTGACAGGAAGGGAGGGTCAGACACCCCCCAGTGGGCAGAACCAGGAAAGCCACACCTCACTACACTGGAAGCAGAGGTGTGGGGACAGGAATAGAAAGTATAAAAGAAAGGACTTGTAGCTCAGTTGAGGGGAAGCCACTAACGGAGGCAGACACTTCCACACTGCTGCTGGAGCCTGAGCCTGCTGAAGACTCATCCAAACTGCCTGAGCTACCAGACACGGCCAATGAAGAGGAGTGGCTGGGATTACCTCTTGCAGCATACCCAGTGGAGACAGAGGACAACCCAGAGATCCAGGTAACCCCAAGGGAAAGATAGGAAGTGGCCCAGGAACAGCTGACTACAGTCCAGCTGGGTTGCTGCTTGAGTCCAGTTCAGCGTGTTGAGGCTGGATCCCAGCAGATCACTCTGCCACTGTTAGGGCCCTGGCTGGGATGCAGTGGAGTTTGGTTGATACCAGACACCTCTGTGTTCTTGAGGAACCAGGGTGCAGTATTCAGTCTGACTCACGAAAGACACCCCGCCCCCCTAGCCTCTGCTTAAACCAAAACCCGTCAGAGGAAAAAAACTTGCAGAGAGCAGTGAAGGGCGTTGGGAGACACACCTAGACCCCTCCTGACAAGGGTGACAAGATTAAGACATCTCCACTGGCATACAGAATGGAGAGCAGAGATGACTCCCCTAGCCTCATCTTCATGAAAGATGGGACAGAAAGACATCTCAATTTACATACAGAATGAAGAACAGAGAACCACACTGAATTCTGGGACCAGAAAAAGCAGGGAAGCACTGCATCATGGGAATCTCTGCTCCAGATGCTAATGAACCTATGTCTGCACACACCCAGCTCAGCAATTATCAGGCCAATTCTAGTAATGAATCCTTAATTGATATCCAAATAGTGAAGCCGCCTAGTTGCATTGTGAGCTCCCTGGAAGAAAACACCACCCATAGCTAAGAGTGATCAGCTCCTTTTGTCTAGTCTAAAGAAAACCCTTGAGTTATCAGCCTTACCTTTAAACAAATCTATTGTTCTCCCTTGAACAATTGTGTTTTCTCTACAAAAATCCCTACTCACCCTCCAGTCAGTGTTCTGATGCTTAGATCCAAACTCTGCATCAGTTCCACTGGGACTCATACTCTCCTGACTGATCGTGCTGGGGACTCTGCCTGCCTCCTGTCCTCAGGACCCTCAGCTACCAGCATCATCTGGGAACCTCGACCAGTTCAAGCTTCAGGCAGTGGTGAGATCCCCTTCTCTCTCTTTCATTTTTCCTTTCTACCTTAGGTATTAACCTTTAATAATGTATGTTATGTTGGTTTAGCCCTCCTTGTGTAGTTATCACTAGTATGCAATAAATAACTTGTATGGTTAAGCTGGATACTTCTCTGTCTCTTGCTGAACCTTATTCTTTTGTGTTTTTAGCTTCCCCCATTTACTCTGCAGCAACTCTTCTTTTACCTAATCTAAAGCTCCCTGCAGCACCCAAAATACTGTAGGGTTTGCTCATCACGTAGGTTACTGCCAGTGCAATTGTGTTGTGAAGGTGGGGATAGGGACGTGCTGAATCTGGGACACATAAGGGTAACAGCTTGAAAGTGCTGCTTTATCCAGCCCAGTGAGTCCAGGGACATATAAGGGGTCAGCTTGACAGAGCTGATTGTCCCGGTCCGCTCAGACTTGCTCTGTTAATGTATGTGTGGGTGGGTGTGTGCTCAACCCAGCCCTAGGGAACCTAGGCCCTGCAGGACAGCTCCATTGGGAGGGGACTTGCAGAAGGGAGAAGTAGAGCTCCATATGAACACACAAGTGACACAAGCAGTACATTGATAGAATTACAGAATCCCCTTCCCCAGAAAAGTGACCCGAATAAATGAGCATTCCCCAAAGTAATGGGCAAATCTGGTAACAGGGTAGGCATGCATCCTCCTATCTCCAGCTACCCCGCTTTCAGCCAGGAGGCCTGTGGGAGTCTATCCTCTGCCTGAACTCCTTAGACTGTGTTGGGTTCTTGCCCCTTGCCTGAGGGCTGGAGCCTTAGATTGCTGGTACCCTGCCCTGCGTGAGGGCCAGGGTTCCCAGATTATTCAGTGGTCTACCCTGCCTGAGGATTGGGGCCCCAGAGTGTGCTCAGTACCCCGCCCCGCCTGAGGGCCTGGGTTCCCAGACTATATCTGGTTCTGTCCTGTCTGAGGGTTGGGCTTTAGATTGTTGATCCCATGCCCTGTCTGAGGGGTTGGGCCTCTGGACCACTCACTGCTCAACCCCACTGGAGGGATTGAGCCCCAAGACTGCTAACTTCCCCCTTGTCTAAGACTGTTATTTCCAGGGGTGTGACAGCCAAGAGGTGTGGCCTCCCTAGGAGATTGACAGTGAGATAGGGCCACCACATGTTTACACGTGGTAGAAAACACAGGTAATGCCTGCCCCCCTGAACCTATGGGGGACCGTGATGGTTCTTAACCCACCCACAGTGGAGGCCACCACAGATTGGGACCAGCTGGTGAGATGGTGGGCCAGGAACCAGCAGCAACAAGAAGCTGCTCAGCTCCAGTGGCAACAGCGACTACTGTAATGATTAGGGGCACAAGACTGAGCCTGGGTCATGTGGCACCGCCTCCCACCCCCACTCTGCCTGCGGCAGTATGGTTGATGGAGCACTTCCTGGTGGCAGGAAGCCCCTGCCGCACAGCACCATCCTTTATCCTTGGCCGACTGTGAGTCTGGGCCTGCCTCTCAACTACAACCAGTTTGGGCCATTACAAAGTCAGGGGCCTGTGAGGATCAGCTCCTGTGGGCAGGTTTGCACTGGAGAGACCCACGCCTGTTGGAACCTTGGCCCTAAGATGACGATCTCCATGCCCCTAATGCTTGGAAGCTCTAGTTGACTCGGGATGCAGGCAGACTTTAGTACGCAGGCAGCTGGTCTTGTCCCCTGACCAAATCTGAGGTTAGATTAGCCTCCACTGCATCCATGGGAATGTAAAGGTGTATTCCACTGCCCAGATGGCATTGATAGTGGCCGGATTAATGCAGACACTGCTCCAGCACTTAGGGCGGGTGCAAGGATGTTTCACACCCTAGAAGAAACTTCCACCTTGCGCCCACCCTCCCCCCCCTCAAGCCCTGTGGCAGCTCTCTGCCCCCACCTGCCCTAAGGCTCCCCACCCCATGGCAGCTCCCCACCCCTCCTCCGCCCTGAGGCGACCCCCCCACGGCAGCTCCCCGCCACAGCTCACCTCTGCCCCGCCTCCTCCTCGAGCATGCCATCGCCGCTCCACTTCTCCTTCCTCCCAGGCTTGCGGTGCCAATCAGCTGTTTGGTGCCGCAAGCATGGGAGGGAGAGAAGCAGAGCAGGGCGGCGTACTCAGGGGAGGAGGCAGGGTAGAGGTGAGCTGGGGGGGGGAGTGGTTCCCTTGTGGGCCATGCCCCCCCTTACTTGCTGCAGGCAGCCCTCCCCACACCCCCCTACCCCAGGTCCCTCCACCTAAATGCCAATGATGACCAGGGCGGCGGAAGATCCAGCCACTGCGGTCGCCGCCGAAGGACCCGAAATGCCGCCCCCCAAATGTTAGCGCCCTAGGCGACCGCCTAGGTCACCTAATGGGTTGCACCGGCCCTGCCAGTGCTGCCCTATCCCATCATCCTTGGCTGAGACTGTCCTGAGTTCTCCCAGGTCCTACAAACTGTTGGCCTCCAAGGAACTGCCACACAGATGGCTCTTGAGGGGAATGAAACTGATGAGATAAAACAGAGGAACCAGGTCTAGAGGACCTTGAGGAAGTGACCTTGATGACATGGAGGTGGACCCTTGCAAACCAGACCCCGGCAATCAGCCAGCCGCACCAGAGGGTCGGGTCGCCATAAAAGACGATGCACCAATCCAATCCGAGGGAGGAGACGTCAGACTAGACATGGCAGCAGACTTCTGCCAGGACCAAAAAGATGACCCCACGCGGAGCAATGCATATGTGACCTTTCTGCCCCTCTGAGTTGGCGGCAACAGGGGCTAGGTTCAGTATCCAGGGGTTCCACTTCAATAACACAATGCATAACCGGCTCGAGCCCACCCAGTGACCTGGGACACTTACATACCCCCCCCCGGGCGCCTCTAGGAGGCAATACTTCCCCACTCGCGAGCACAGAGTCTGAGTGTAGCAAAATCCTTTTAATAAAGGAAGGAAACAATGTGGCATCACATTGGAGAAATACCACAAACAGGATTATAACACAAACCATAAGCAAAAAACCCCACCTCCAAGTACATCTGGCAATGTCCTTTCCCCCTTAGGGTCTTAAGTCCAATCACCCCAAAGTCCAACAACCCGAAAGTCTCTGGTAGTGCCACCTCACAGTTCAAAAGTTTATCTGCAGAGTTTTACCCTCCACCGCCTGGGTGGAAATGGGGGGAGGAGAAGCCCACACAGGGTGTTAAGGGGCACCTTACATGGGCCAGGGCCAACTGCTCCGCCTCTCCGTGGAGTTCTGCTGCAGCCTTCACCACGACCAGCTCCACTACACCAGCTGTGCCGCTCCTCCAGCCGACCCGTGAGCCACTCCAGCCGTCCCTGCAAACCACTCCACTCCGCTCACTGTTCCATGGACTGCTCCAACATGCTGCAAACTGCTCCACTCTGCCAGCAACTTAGCGATAGGTCTTCAGGCTCCCCCACTAGTTAACACAGCACTCAGTGATTTCAGCTCTTAGTAGGGGAGCCCTGGTGCTGATGCACCATTAGCCCAACATGAATTTAGCTCAGCAGTCTCTAGACAGACTCCTAATGGAATCAAAATTAGCTCTACTCTTTAACAGTGGAGAGAGGAGGATGTGCAATTGGTGTTCCAGGCCCTCAAAAGAGGCCCATACCATCAGGTACACACACCAATCCCCAACCTCTCTCAATTCACTGGGTTTTGGAACCCACGTCCCTTGTCTAGCAAGTACTACTTAATTTAGGTTGAGTCATTTCTATCATAAAGCAGTCTTATAGTTCCTCATTCACATAATTAGGGTGACAGCACTTTTTTTCCTCCTGCCCCAATAACAAAGAAATTGGAGATCCCAGAGCTGTCAAAATAACCATCCCAGGCTGCCGTGGGCTTATGCTAGGTGGGGTGGGTGTGCCTATGCAAATACTTAGAATTCCTTTCCACACTCCCTGAGATTCTTTCCACACTCCCCATAATTCACCACCAGATGTCAGGGTAGAGCTCATCCTGACTCTGCTTACACATATGAACAACTGGCCTATGTGGACGGTGTGGCCGGGGACCCACAGTAGGCCACTCAGCGGTCTCGCTTCGAGCTCACCCGAGACTGGCTATACTGAGTCGAGTGAGACCCTTGGACCCAGAAGCCCCAGTTCCAACTATTGGTCTCCCATTTCCATCGGCTGACTGTGTTACAGCTGGCCCATGGCATCCCCACTGCCAGCCATTTCGGTCTGAATCTGTATTTGGTGATCCGCCAGACGGGACACATCAGCTATGACTTCTGACAGCCCAATTGGAAAAAGAAGCACCAGATTTACCATGTTAATCTTCTGAAACCCTGGCATGAAAAAGAAGGATTATTGATCAGCCCGTAGCCCCCAGAACCCAAACTGGGACTGCAGATCCCCATGGAAACAGAACCAAAGACACTCCTGCTTGGGGATACACTCCCAGAGAAACAGCTGAAGCAAGCCTGGTGTCTCATTGAGGCTTTCCCTAGGACTTTCAAAGACATGCTGGGAGAGACCACCCAGGTCTGCCACACCATCTGCACCAACCCTGGAGAGATTGTCCATGGAACAACCCCACCGCTCCTGCACCACATTCGGGAAACGGTGGAACAGGAAGTCTAAGCTATGTTGGAACTCGGGGTCATTTAGCGATCCTCCAGCAAGAGGTGGAGTCCTATGGTGCTGCCCCCAAGCAGGATGGGACCCACTGGTTCTGTATCAATTTCTGGAGGGTCAATGCCATTTCCTGATTTGATGCATACCCAAGCCTGTGAGTAGACAAGCTGGGAGAGGGACAATATATTACCACCCTTGATTTAACAAAGGGGTACTGGCAGATCCCACTGGAGGCTGGCTTGAAGGAAAAGACACCCTTCACCACCCCTAGTGGGCTCTCACAGTTTACCAGGATGCCCTTTTGTCTCCATGGGGCACCCACAACATTCCAGAACTTAATGGACCAGCTGCTGCGGCACCACATTGAATATGCTGCAGCATACCTGGATGATGTGGTAATAAACAGTCACCACTGAGAGGGCCACCTGAGTCAGGTAGCAGCCATGTTGAGAACCCTTAGGGGCAGGTCTCACTGTAAACCCCAAAAAGTGATGGATTGGGTGGCAGGAAACAACGTACCTGGGGCAAGGCAAACTATGCTCCCTAATCAGAAAAATCCAGGCAATCCAGGATCATCCAGCCCAAACCACTGTTATTCCCTGCTCTGTCCTGCCTGAGGGCTGGAGCCTTAGACTGCTGGTACCCTGCCCTGTATGCAGGCCGGGTCTCCGGAATATAAACTGGTCTGCCTTGCCTGAGGATTGGGGCCCTAGAGTGTGCTCATACCCCACCCTGTCTGAGGGCCTTGGTTCCCAGACTATACCTGGCTCTGTCCTGCCTGAGGATTGGACTTTAGACTCTTGGTGCCTGCCCTTTCTGAGGGCTTGGGCCCCTGGATCACTTGCTGCTCTACTCTGCTGGAGGGATTGAGCCCCAAGACTGCTAACTTCCCCCTTGTCTAAGACTATTATTTCAGAGGTGTGACAGCCAAGAGGCATGGCCTCCCTCAGAGATTGACAGCAAGAGAGGGCCACACACGCCTACATGTTTACACAAGGGTTGTGGTGGATTCTCCATCACTGGAAATTTTAAAACCAAGCTTGGATTTTTTCTAAAAAATATGCTCCAGTTCAAACAGGAATTAAGTCATGGCCTATGTTATACAGGAGGTCTGTCTAGATAATAACTATGGTCCCTTCTGGCTTTATAATCTGAGTCAGTGAATCTATGTACCATCATGTTATCTTCTGCTTTGGTCATCTAACTCCATTATTTATCTTTGTGGTAAGGCTGTAGCTAGTGGTATATTTTTCATCTACTCCTTTAAAAATTCTATTAGACTTTTTCTTCCATGCCCTTCCTCCCTCTTGATCCCTAATACAGTATAAATGTGGACGCCTTCTTTCATGACAAAAAAATTATTTGTTTCATGAGCAAAATGTCTGTGTTGCTCATTATTTATGTGACCGGTCTCACTTTATTCAAATGAGCTGCACAGAACTGTTATTTAAATCCTTCTGATACAGGGATATTCCCTACCAGCTTGTTGTATATAACTCCAGAATAGTTAATACTACACATATGATTCTGATTCTAAAATGCAAATTGGCCTAAAATAATGGCATTTTATAATAGGCATGATAGAGTTTGTAGATTGCTAGACTAGAAGAGTATTATTTATAGCTTCAAAAATTTCATTCAATCACTGAACACAATTAAAAGTATTAAACATATTTTCTAAATTTGACACATATATAAAGAAATCTTGACAGTTGGTCAGGAAGGTTTCATATGTCTGGGGTGTCCATGTTTAATACTTCAAATACCCTATGTACATATTTTGTAATGAGTACGCTGCTCTTGTGAGCAAATTAAATGTGTAATGTGGTGGCTGGTCAAAATAAACAGATCTTATATCTGTCATAACCAAACATTAAATATCTTCAATAAGAGATCTTCTGCATTCATTCTCTGAAACACTCTGACACTGGAGAGATACTAAAAACAACTTCCATATTTTGAATATTACACAGCTACCACAAGATCTTAACATTATAAATCCTCAGTAAATATCTATAGGGCTTATATCATATAGGGAAATGGACAAGACAATTTATTTTTTAAAATATCATTGGGTGTATTCTGTTCTGATAAAAGTAATAATCAGATATGTTTCTCGTGGGTTAACCATCTGACTTTGTGCTGTTTTACCACCTTGGAGACATAACTTCCTAATGACCCCTAGCAAAAATGTCAAGGATTGGCATAAATCTTGCATGACCAAACATTTTTAAACCCAGCGCAGTGCGGAATGGTAAACATTTAACCAGAGGAAAACTCTCATTCCCTTTTCTCTTCATATACATTAAACCATGTATTTATTTTAACAAGGGGGACTGCATTCCAACACCTGGCAGTCTCACATCTTACCTCCTTCTCAACTGGAAACCCCGAGGATGAGGAGGAAACTAACTCGGGCTAGTTACAAGATTAAATAAGATCTCTATGGTCCGTAAGATCTGAACTGGTCTAAAAGGAACAGAGAGAGACAGAGAGGATCCTGTGTCCTCTTTGTCCATTTCAGACATGGAAAGTGACCGTCTCCTGAGTTTGCCTCAGAGAGCTAAACTGGTCTGGAGCAGGGAGCTGCCTGTTTACCCAGGAGGGCTCTGCTGATAGCACGTTACTTTAGTTTACTTTGCTTTCCTTGAGTTTATTGTAAAGGGGTAAAGTTTTCGGATTCATCACGTGACCCTGACAGGTCCTGCCTATTGAGAGCCAGACCACCCACATAGAGGACGATGGAGCTGCTTAATAGAAACAGGCATGTAATTGTGAGCCTTTCCAGCACTCTGCAGAATGCCTGCAACCTAGAAGGATTATTTTTTACACTTTCAGTTCCTTTTGTAAAAAAAAAAGGGGGGGGGCGAGGAAAAGAAAGAAGGAAAAAATTGATGTAACCTCAAAGTCTGCCTCTGCTGTGAATGAAATTTAAAAAACTCGTCAGATCACCAACTCCCAGCGAGGTGCTCCACATGAGAAGGGGGAAGATGGTAAGCAAAAGCTGATCTTTCCAGTAAAAAACATTAGAAAGAAAGTGCCTGCTTCTCGGCAGTCAGCTCATGGCAGATGGCACCAGTCTGACTGTGATGGGGTCTGCTTAGAAGGGGAAGAAAGAGGAAGGGACTCGAGGGAGCAACCTGGCTTCTGTAAAAGGAGGAAGGCAGCTCTGTGGCAGGGGAGTCTATGTGGCTGGCTGTTATAATGCTCGAGATAGGAGGGTCCCTCAAATCGTTACTCTCCCTGAGCCAGGTGGTGGTGATGGAATTGATCAGCGATATTTCACGTGGAGGGGGGTCTCTCGGATCCCATTTTCACGCTTGGAAGGGTCGCCACCCTGGCTTCCGTCTATCGGTCCCCTCTGGGATACTGAATCCAGGCGAGAGAGAGAGAGATTGTTTTCCTCCTGAGACTATGATAATTGCTGGGCGCCAGGTTCGAATAAAAGAGCTTTCCTATAACTAATATGTCTCTGCAGTCTTGTCATAGGCTCAGATCAGATATTAAAGGTCTAGTTTAAAACATACGAGAACAAGGAAATCCTAGCTCGTGAAACTCTCACCCTGTGTAGTGCCTAGTGCGTGCAGCTCATATGTGACCAGATCCTGTACTCCTTGCTCAGGGGAAAGCCAATGGGAGTCTTGACTGGACGAGGACTGCAGAATGGGACTGCAGAAAGGGCGAAGTTAAGGACACTAAATTTCTTTTGCAGGTGTTGAGGGAGTTTAAATCAGATATCTTGTTAGTGGACTCGTTCCAGGTCTTTGATACATTTCGGAGCACACATCAAACCTTTTGAGCGGTTGTGATGTCAAATCTAGTCTGCTGAATTCAGTTAGCCATTTTTTGTGCATTAACCTTGCTACTCCTTTGAAGTAAAGATTGTTAGTAAGAACCCTTTCAGAAAGTCATTCATGTAGAGGCGTAGTCTGTCCGTTTTGAATCTCAGCCTCTTGCATATTTTCCTATTTTGTGTTACTGTAACAGTCTACATCACAGAATGCAAACATGCATTGTAAACTACAAAGCCAATATTTATTGGCTAACATAACAATTGTGACCAAAAGAAAACCCTGTATCTTTGCATTTCTTTTACTTAATGAAGGCAAAGTAGATTCTTTTGAAATACTTATAGCCATGAGATTTTGTATTTTAGATTTAGCTCGGAATAAATTTTCATAGCCGATTTATAAATTGCTGAAAAATAGGACTATACAATAGCGATTCATTGACCCTATGATTAATGTTGGGACCAGTTATGTTTCTTGTGTATATATAACATATCACTCAAAAAGGCAACAACAAGGCTATGACAAGATCGCTTTAGCTCCAATGAAATAGGCAAATTGGAGCCTAGGAGCCAATCTCTGGTGCCAGTACAACACATACTCCTTGTGGCTATGTGTGCCAGTTTATAACTGACATAATAAAAAATAGTGACAATAATCCAGGATAGCATTAAAATGGACTATTTATGTTTTGCCCCAGTTCCTACTGCACACAACATATGCAGATTTTACATAACATGGTGTATGCAATAATATACCTATGTTCTAAATACATTGAATCGGTAGAAGGTTTTGCCTAAGTATGACCTGCAAAACGTCTGGTGTTTCAGAATAATTACAAATAAAGTTTGGCGCTAAGGTGGGTATCTATCACCCTCTAGCCTAATAGCATTTACCAATTCTAGATTGGGGGTCTTTCACATCATTTCAACACCAGTCTGATAGGTGTATCTAATTTCTGGTTAGGGCTATTAGAGTCATTGTGTAGCTAGATTATAATCTGACAATATATTTGAACAGGAGTCAGCATTTAGGGGGAGGGTCCTTTAAACATCTATTTGCTTTCAAGAGCCAGTAGATGGAAAACTGACAAGGCAGCCCACTCTGAATTAAAATGTCTTGGTTTCCCTGTTTTATTGTTATTTTTTTCTCTCTCTCTTCCTCTCTCTCTCTCTCTCTCTCTCTCACACACACACACACACACACACCTTTTATTTTCTTCTGCCTTTGCCACAGTGTATAAAGCCCTATTGAGACGTGTAGGCGTGATGTGTAAACCGGATTAGCACTATGAAAGAAAGACACACAATGAGCCTGAATTGTTTTACTTCCTTTTCATTTCTCACGCCTATATCTCTAATAAAATTTGTTGCTCCAGCAGTGGGTCAAAGGGATCGTGTAGCTCCGCTTTTTTCCTGCAAGACCCGATGGCAGAGATCATGAAAATGAATGGTCTGCCTTCTGCCAAATGCAAGGCTTGAAATATAGTTACAGAGCCCTGATGCTGTCCAGAATGGCTACAAACTGTTCGGTGTAACTCCCCCAACCTCAGTGCACCTTAAAGTCACGCAAGTGGCAGGACACTTTGCCAGAAAAAGAATCCGTTCTGAAAATGACTCTGGTTCAGAGGATGACAAGGTTTGCTACAGCTGGGATTTCCTCCAGGCTTTGGAGCCAGGGGACTGTTGCTACCACTGCCGCTGGTGTGGTTCCCAGCTCCCAAAGGGCTTGGGCCGCCCACCCTGCTGGACTTGCTTGTGCATCTTGATGAGTGTAGAGGTCTGTGGGATTCGGGCGGCACATTTCTCCGCAGTTCTCTGCGGATGAAATGCCTACGCTCCTGGGTTTATGCTGTAGATCCCTCATTTGCTCCTTTGTGGCGTCCGGAGCAGCTTTCCATTAAAGGAGATCAGGGGTAATTAGCCGCATTGTTTTGACAAGTTGGCTCGAGCAGTTCCCTTTCTTACAGTCCTGAGGAGGGGATGAGGGTGGGGGTGGGGGAGAGCAGCGTTTGATTCATGCTGCTTGGTCCTTTCCCAAGCCCTGGCACGTTTTAGAATGTCTCCCTACAGAATGTCTTTACACTGCATCTGTTTCAACCACTCGCCTGTAAGAACAAATGGGAAGATGTTCAACCGGAAGTTGTGAAAACAAGAGTTTATTTAAAGGGGGAGGGAGGCTTATTAAATGAATGAATATATGTGCTCGGTGATGTAAAATGTTACCTTCGTAGCCTTAGTCGTTGCAAGAACCACCCTATCTCTAATATATGAGATTTCCGACCAGAAACAGACCTACGCTCTAGCATAATTATGTGTCTGAGAGGCAAAACCCAATAAAACCTACAAAACGAAAGGCAATTTAGTTTATTACAGGTCGGTTTTATCTGCTGCAGTCCAATGCTCCGCTGTCTCATAACATCCAAACAAACAATCTGTAGTGCAGGTGTTTTATTTGTGTCGTTTCTGTGTAACCGGATGCTACAGTGAGTGCAATTTTCTTGATGGTGTGGCCCCAAAGAGGTTGGAAAGCTGGAAAAACTCACGAAAATTGATTTAATTATCTGTTACCCATTACTAACATCTATTAGATCTGATACACAATGTTATTTGGGAAATTGTAAAGCTCTGACATCTTAGGGCTTATACTGAAAATTCTGCTCTTTGAATTGAATATTATGTACAATTTAGAGCACTGTAAGAAAGGAAGGTCCAGCTGGAGGTTACTCTTATATGTCCAAAGTCCTGAGGTTCTTCCACACAAGTCTGGAGTGAAGGTGCATCTGGGAAGGCAAGGTGTAAAGGATTTCAGGCTAGATGTGCCTCCCCAACACACATCTTAGCAGGCTTTCCTTCATCCATAAAGTCAGCTCTATATGAAATCTGTGGGATCCTTGGGATTTGTGGAAGTTAAAAAAAAAACTGGTGTCGAGCCCCAGTTACATGCACAGGGCATGCATATTAAAGCCAACAATGCTTACAAATGTAAATAAGGGCAGATTGATTAGGAACAACATTATCGCATGCATCAGCAATGAGGCAAATTGGGGGCAGCCACTGCTCTGACCACCCAAGTTGAGACAGACTTTTACACTGACACTTCTTCCTTTTTTAAAAAAAAACATTACAGAAACAAGGCCAATTAGATCCCTGCAGTAATTCATCTCTTGTGTATGAAAAACAGACCACAGGGAGAGAGGGGAGATTAAGATAGTGCTAGTTAAATCTGGGTCTTCAAATTGAGATTTGGAACCAGTAGCAAGAATTTATGAGCATGGGGCTATTGTGTGAAATCCTGAAAAGTTAGCCTATCAAACAGAAGGCAACAGGAGAAAATCTGAGGGTTTCATGGATCTAAACCAGCTGAATGTTATTCTTTAAAGTGAAACTAAACTAAAATGCTTTTACAGATCCAGACTAACACTGCTACCCCTGTGATACTAAAATGCTTGTATGTCGGACTTTTCTTCCCCATCAAAACTACACAGGCTGAATGGTAGCTATACCGATACTGATACATCAATTTATTGATTTCTTATTAGATGGGGACAGTTAACTTTCTCAATCTGTAACTGCTACGCAATAGATAATCAACTGTATAATGGATATATCCGTTTCCAGCTGAAATGGGGTTTCTAGTTTATGTACCCCTGCCCCCGTGAAGCTGGGCGATGTACAATCTAGTGTGTACAGTAATATAGTCATGGTCGGATTTTCAAAAGTTCTCAGCACCTCCAGACCTTACACCAACAATAGATTAGTAAAAGTTATGAACAAAATGTTGGTGACATCACCAAATGACTGTTAGGACCTTGGAATCTCCTGTCAACTAAAAGCTATTACTTAATTTTACTGCAATACCTATATTCACTAGAATAACAGATTTTCCTTATACTGCGCATGCTTTCCGTTTTACAATTTAGTAAGTGTCTATCCAGTTCTGTTGCCACCTTATTTAGCTCAATTGCGTTTGCTGTGTTCAGTTGTTTGTATTTTTTCCACGAAACAGGTCGTCCCCTCCTTTCCTTTATTTATATCTCGCAGGCAGTTAAATATAGCGCGTGTTCCAGTTAGATCTCCCCCGGGTTCGTACTCACTCTAAAATACTGTCCCCAAGCAAGAGCTGCCTGGCATGCGCTGGTGAACACCTCTTTGCAAAACTTTAACATGTATTTTGCAGGAGGGCTTGGGCGCCCAGCTTGTCACACATCTGTTAACATCTGTGCAGCAGGCCAGACCCCCAAGAGCGGAAACCCTTAGCTGAGGAACCCCCTTGTCTCTGGTGTGCGAGCTGTGCGCACAACTCAATGGGGTCTGTCTCTACCGGCCGCCCGTGACTATCCCCACGATGTTGTGCAGAGTTGAATGAAAAGGTCTCCTTTCCCCTCGCTATTGGCCAGTAGCAGTCAGCCCGGCATGGCATTGGATAACGTAAAGGGGGAGACCTCCTTTAGGAATGTACTATGGCTTGCCTGGCATTTCTCTATGCAGCAGCTCAAAACTAGAGGGTGAGCTCTGATTCCCCTCCCCAGCCTTAAAGAGCTGATCTCCCCCCGGACCTGACTGGCTCCGTCACAGCATAGCCTCGTACCTGCTTTTGCACTCGCTGCCAGCTCAATGCACTGTGGCTGCACACAGCAGCAGCTCCCCATACTCACCGTACTGGGAGGGAAAGCCCAGCCCCGCGCGCCCGGGGCCCGCCTGTCACGTGTAAGCTCGGGGCCCGCCTCCCTGCCCCTCCCCCCTCCTTTCAAAGTAGGGTTGTTTTTTTTCAATGAACACACACCGTGTGCACCTTAAAGCAACACTCCTCATTTCACAGTCAACAAACTCCCGCTACTTCCATACTCGAAGCTACCAAAAGCAGCTTGTTGTTTATCGAACTACAGTTAAATGTAGCGTTGCAAGGGGAAAGTGCTTTAAGGCTCGATCTTGTCCTCCTTACACACGCGGAGCTCCCACTAACTTCAGTGGGACTGGGAAGTCTGCGCGAGTAAAGATTGAAAAGGCCAAGCGCTGAATCTGTGCAATTCAAGAGGAGTTGATCCTTTAAATGCATCATGAAATTAAGTCAATACTACTACTATACTAGAATTTTGTCTTGCGAGTACATGGAAACCAATCTCTTGACATTAGCTAAAACGACGAGGTTTATTAGTATAAACAATTAAAAGACAACACAATTGTTTTCGATGAATTCAACATCGAAGCTTATATATTCTGTAGAGTTGGCATCGTACATGTAACATATATAACCTTTTTTTAAAAAAAATCAGTGAATGACTGATTTTAAATAAACAGAAACGTGGAAAGCGGGTGCCAAAAATTAAACAATCTAGCGATTCATTTAGTGTAAAAAAAAGTATTTAGCAGTTGCCAGGTTTTATATCGTATTAATTTTACGTTTAAAATGCATTAAATTGACTTTCCTAAACTTCCAGTGAAGGAGTGAACACTAAATTGCAGCAAGCTAGCTACTGCACGGTTTAAAATCCCTTTTTTAAGTATTAAGTTTTCGGTGTGCTTTTCTTATTGTAAGTGGTTGTTTTCTAGCAAGGAACTAAGTCTTCTCTTTAGTTAAGAAAGAAAAGAGAGAAATCTGGCACTTTCTACCGCAGTATCCACCACCCTGTCATTATCTGTGCAAGCCTGGGAATTCAACTTGGACCTCCCAGTATTTGTTGCAGCTTGAGGCCAAGGTGCCTCTAAAGGATTTTCTTTTAAGGACTTCAGAAATCGTGCTGTACTTTTTTTTTATAGCAAAATATATTTTTGAATGTTGATCTCAAGGAAATTCTCTGTGTGTGTGTTTGTCTAAAAACGTCTCGTCAAAAATAAAAGCTTTCTTGCAAAGAAAAGGAAGAAGAAAGGGGGAAGGCATTCCTTAATGGAAGTATTGCATGCAAAGAAGGCTGGATCTCTTTAAGGCTCCCCCTGAAGCTGGAGATGCACACACAAGGGTTGCCTGCCTGGGTGGTCTCTCTACTTTGGTGAGCTGTTGCTAAGCAGCTAATAATAGTCATGTTTGCTGAGTAATTTCTGCCCTCCTTGAGCCAATCGCATCCCAGAAACCCAAGCCATCTGACAGCCCCAGGGGCGGGATTTCAAGTCTTTTTCTCTCTCCTCTCTCTTTCTCTCCCCCCCCCGTTTCACTCCTCCTCCTCTTTATCCAAATGGAGAGAGTTCTTTTTTTCTTCTTCATCTCATCTATTGAATCAAGGAGCTGCTGCTTGCTGCTGCACACACACAGAGGGAGAGACACACACACACACACATACAGAGAGAGAGAGAGACTGGAGTCCCGAAAGCCCCGGGAGTCAGAGACAGCTCTGCGCTGAGACAGAATGGTACAGCGCGTCGAGACAGAGCAGCAGCCAGCAGCTCCACAGCAGCAGCAGCACCACTGAGAGCAAGAAAAGCTCCAGCCCTCCTTTGCTTTGCTTTCACGGAGGAAGACAAGAGGGGGAAGGGGGGGAGGCTGGTTTCTTTAAGCTGCAAAAGGAGCAGTAGAAAGTTAAAGCCGGAGGAACGAAGGAGGGAAGGCAAATCACTCACTCCACTCGCAGACGCACTGGATGTGGGAAGCGGTAGCGCCAGAAAGCTCCGGATCATCGCGAAATGTTGCAATGGAAGGCGCAGGGTCTGACTCGCCCGGAGCAGCAAGAGGAGCAGCAGCAAACGCGGTATGAAGAGGTGGTCTGTCAGCAGCAGCCTGCGGAAAGAAGCGCCAGCAGCCCAGCAGCCCTCCCGTCCCCCTGGATCGCCCCAAAGCAGCAGCGCGCTGCGGGGAATCACAGAGGAACCAGCCCGTGGGTCGCCAAAACAACAGCAGCAGCAGAGGCGGCAGCCCAGTCCCGGCGGCGGCAACATGGCCTCGGCTGTTAACGTTTCGGAGCCGGAGAGCAGCAGCGGTGCTGGTGGCGGTGGCTGCTGCAGAGACCTCGATCGGCTGGGGAGAAGCTGTAGCAGAAGGCGGAGAAGGACCGGAGGGAACAGACGCGCCGCGGCACCGGATCTGGAGTATCTGCAGCGGCCAAGCTACTGCGATGCAGCTTTTGCCTTGGAGCAGATTTCAAAGGTGCATTAATCTCTTTTCCGATTTTGGGGGGAGGTGAGGATACTTTCTCCGGGGCGGAAAGGGGAGATGAAAATGAAACAGCCACCAATGAAACGCTGGGAGTAAGGGGGAACAACTCCTGTGAGTCCCGTGCCCTCCTTTCCCTGCCGCCCTCCCTCCTTGTACACACTTTCCCTGGTGTGTGTGTGTGTGCTTTTGATTCCTCTCATTAAACTTACCCGGGACAGTTTCACGGTTTTTTGCCTTGTGAGTCACTCTCCTCTCTCTAGTCTCTTGCCTCTTTCTTTTCTTTGCTTCTCTCCATCCTTCTGTAGTGCCGTTCAACTTCTATAACACCAGGCTGTAACAGGGAGAAAAGTTTCAATGGTTCCCTTTTTTTTGGCCGAAGTTTTGCTTTGTTACGTTTTCCAATAAGTGTGGAGTGGCGACTTCCTTAAGAGAGAAATCCTGTAGTGGAGAAGGTTTGTAATGTTTACCCCCAGCGGCTGGAGGAAAAATGAAAGTTATAAACAAATTGCCACCTTAAATCTGCCGGTGCCAGTCAGATAAGAGTTCCCCTGGATCGTGGCTTTTATTTTGAATATTAAAATGCTCCAAGTGTAGGAATTTCATAGAAACTTGACTCTGGCGTACGCACACACACGCACAAATCCCGCTTGTTACTTTTGCAAGGGAAAAAATGTTCAAAGTAAACAACATCGAACCATTACCTTTCTTCAGAGATCGTTTCATTCCAGGGAGCAGATTTTTAGGCTTTGCAGTAAAGGGAAAGGGGGAAAAAATCCATGTGGCTGCCCTCTTCCGTTCACAAATATTGTCGTAGCTTACAGATGGCTGCTCTACTTCCTAATTCAGATCACACAGCGTCTCCAAACTCTATGGAAATGAATTACTATTAAGCTTATGATCTTACGGCATTGCTAACCACGTGGAACATGCATTTACTACAGAGTTGGTGCCGAGAGCTTGGAATCAGGGACACTGCAACAAATTGTTACACAGTAGCGTTCCCCCACCAGCAACCCCCAATCAGCCCTGTAGAGATGTAATAAGAACAGGAAAGGGATTTTTTTTTCTTGGCATGCCTGTTGCGATTCATCTGCATTGATTATTACTCCCCTAGTGTTAAATCTTGCTAGCGTGAATGAATTTTTGCAAATTGAATTGATAGCGGTGACTTCATTACAAGAAGGCTGTGATCAGTTACTCAGACTAGGGAGCATGCACTGTCTGTATCATTTTTACGGATCTCAAGCAGTGATGTAATCCCCAAACTGTGCATTGATTTATGAATAGGAGAATTAGCAGCAAATACACATTTGTCCATACAACTGCGTACAGTGCATGTGAGATGCTCAACAGGGTCATGGAGTAAAACCTTTAGCAGAGATGTCTTTCTAATGGCACAGTCTGTCGTATTATTGTTCCCAGTCAATTGGACACTGTGAAGCTATTTACCATTATGCATTAATAATTGTTTTGTTTCTGGTCCCCTTCCAGTTCCCAAAAGGTATGTGCGTTGGGGGTGTGTGGTTATTTCCAGGCGTTAACTGCTAACTTTTTCTTGCCTTGCAGGGGAAGGCTACTGGAAGAAAAGCACCGTTGTGGCTAAGAGCGAAGTTTCAGAGACTATTATTTAAACTGGGCTGTTACATTCAAAAAAACTGCGGAAAGTTTTTGGTTGTTGGCCTCCTGATATTTGGGGCTTTCGCTGTAGGATTAAGGGCAGCTAATCTCGAAACCAACGTGGAGGAGCTCTGGGTAGAAGGTAAGACTTGATCACTCTTGTGACTTTCTCCCTTTTACCCATTCTGTCCTCCATCCCACCCCACTTCATTCATTTCCAGGGACTGACTGATGCAGATATATACCAGTGTGCACCTAACCCCCCTCCCCACCTTCCTCACAGCGAGGGGAATTGTGGATTGCTTAGTAGTTTGGGTGGAAGCCAGGTGAAACCTACAAAGAGTGTGCTGTAATCTGTTCTGGTGGATCGTGTTTTGCTAGGTGGTTTTGAGAAGGAGCGTGCGTGTTGGGCGGAGGGACAGACTGTGGGATGTACCACCTCCGTGTGTGTGTCTGTCTGCAGGGAGGGGGGATCAGTGCTGGTGGGGGTGTTGTTTTGGGTTTATTTGTTTGGTGGTGGTGGTGGGTCCCCTCCCCGGCTGTAACAGCATGAAAGGAAAGTCTGGCCGGAGAGCAGCCCTCCCCTCCGCCATTTTGGGAGTGTGTGCGCCCTCCCCAGCCGCAGAGGGACGCGAGCAGCGCTGCGCGGCGGGGCTGTGTGTGTGGTCCTGTTTTTTTGGACAGCTTTCAACTGCGGGGAAAAACATTTGTCTCAAGGTTAAAAAAAAAAAAAAGTGAAGCCCAGACTGGAACGCATGTTGGATTGTTTGCAAAGCAGATTAATGTCTCCGAGCGGGTGGGGGGCCCAGCTCTGCTGGGGAGAGGGGTAATTTTTTTAGATTAAAACCAGGTTGTTCTTGGGGGGGGGGCAAGTAGGAGACTAGCAAATTCAGTCAAGAACAGTTTTTGCACTGGTGGTTAATCTGCATTGCACTAGCATGCTTAATCAGCAGGGTAGAAATGCTACCTAGATGAACTTACTAAAGGTTAAGCCATTTTCTACGGTTTAGTACATTTAAAAAAATATAGGCTATAAAGGGGGCCGCATCCTGCAGTCCTTGTGCACCCAGAGCCCCCATTGCAGCCCCTTGGGGCCTGAGTCTTCTCTCAGGTTTAGTGGGTTTTAACACCATGTCACTCCAAGGGATGTCTGGATTTACACCATTGTCAGGGAGGGGAAAATCAAGCCCATATTTTTTCTTTTTGATAAAACAGTATTAGATTAGGTGCAAATTCTGCCCTCGATTATGTTGGTGTAAATCCCAACTAACTCATTGACCACAATAGTTACTCTGGATTTAAGTTAAAACAGCTTATAGCAGTATCTGACTCATAAAAATTAATGTGGAGCACTGCATAAGTAACCATTACTGAATGGCCCTGTGTGTGTTGAGAAAGCTGTACTGAGTGAAAGGCAAGGGATCAACAGACCATGGGAGTAGTCTGTCTTGCTTTATGGATGGAGAGCTTGGCAATTCTATTCCTATTGACTCCAGTGGCAAACCCATTCAGCATTTTGTGAGTTTTTTTTGTTTGTTTTCAAGATAAGAACTTGTTGATAACTGAATAGTCTTTGTACAGTAGTAGAATAGTTCTAAGTACAGTGGGACCATCCTGCAATTCCTATTCAGACATGCTGAGTAGGAACACAGCAGGATTGTGTCCAAAGTTAGAGATGTGCATTCAGAAGCTGTGATATGAATGTAGTCCATTAGGAGAGCTGTTTACCCTAATTACTACTTCCCTGAATAGGGTTTGAATATTTTTTCAACATTGTTTTGTATCTTAACTCTGCAAGATTCTCTTGCAGTATTTTAAATGAAATGTTTCAAAATCGTCTCTTCACTCCTTTGCTTCTGCCTCCTGATGGAAACTTCATTGATAATGTTGGTTTTCAATATTATTCAGTGATTTAGTATCTTAACTATGGTATAACTAATAGCCAGCTACCAGGAATGGTGGTTCCATCTCATGCCACCTGTTTTTCCTGTCAGTTTAGTACCAAGAAACTCCCTGATTACTGCATTGGCAGTTCCTGTATGACCAACAATGGAAACATGGTTTTCTAGAAAAAATATGATTTTCAAAATAGCCATTTGATTTAGTCACTGCTTTGACCTCTTTTTATGCCATTGGTGCTGCATGGAAAACATATTTTCCCAAATGCAAAAACTAACTTAATAGTCCTCAGAATTTGTGTAGCCTCTATTAATTCATAATACAGTTGGCTGTACAGAGTTGACCTGTCTAATTTCACTTTTATTGAGTGTAGTTGTCATATCAGTGAAATATTATTAAAACTCTGAATTGGAAACCTCTGCATTTTTAGATTACAGAAAAGGGTAGTTAATTAAGATGAAAGAGCATATTCTTAATTTAAATTAAATTAACTCCCAGTCCTCCCGGATTGCCTTTGTAAGGCCATCAATAGAAAAGTTTGACTAAATTGTGTGTTTTCTCAATAGAGACTGTATAAATGTTCTGGTCACGAACATGGGTACTATACAAATAAACCAAATGAATAGCAGTTGCATATTTCTGTGGTTAAAAGTATAAACAGAAGAGTGTGCAGAGTGAGGAGTTGGAGTGGGGAGAAGCATGGGGAGAGGTAGTCTGGAGAATGATGTTCCTTCTGTGCATAAGTGCTAGAAAGTGATGCTAAAATTCCAATTTCACTGTGTGTGTGTGTGCGCGTGCGCACATGCATGTGTGTGCAATCCTAATTCCTAACCTACCTATCCTATTATTTATAGACCCCAGTGTGCTAGGTACTATACTAAAACAAAAGAAGGTACAATTTTCTGATCCTAAGGTCTTAAGAAAACTCTTTACAACAAGTTGTCAACTGATCTGTTATTAGATTAGATATTTTATTCTACTTTTTACACATTGTTTAATAAGATAATTTGAATACGCAGAGCAATATTGGTTAAACACAGCTAATGATGTAAAATACATTTCCATTGCAGTTGCAATAAAATGTTTTATTTTGTTCAAATGTTTAAAAATTATCACCTCTCAAGGAACTGTCAGTATTTACATTAGAGACTTGTTGTATGTAATGAATACCAGGAACATGGAAGGTACTACACCACTGAAGCTTAGTAAGAGTGAACTATGAACCTAAAAAATCCTAACTCAGAATTAATTATAAGTAGTGAGAATGAAGTTTGACTGAGTTCTAAGATCATCCAGAGTCCAAAATAAATGATGAAAAGTGTATATTTAAAGCTATTACGGCTGAAGTATTTATATAAGAGCTGCAAAAACCCACCTGGTGGGCAAGTTCTCAAAAGGACAAGAGAGAAAAGAGAGAAAAAGAAACAGCTCTTAAAGCTCTTCATTCTTGCAATTTTCTCTTACTAGACTCCTTACTTCACAATTTGTGCCAACACACTTGGCCTTTGGTGTGCATACTGGTACCGAGTGGCTTTCCCCTGAATCACTTCTTGGCAGCAACAGTGTCTTAGAGGAACATCTTTTTAATCCATCCCCTTGCTGCTGTTGTCCAGAATATTTTAATTGTTCCTCTATGTCCCACAGTCACACTACCTTCAATTTGATCCCCAAACTCCTTGCTCCAACAGTCCAACATTTCAGGTTCTTCCAAGACTGAGCAGTGACTAGGACTTTCCCTTGTTTCCCTCATCAGAAAGATTCACAACCTCAGATTTATTATTATTAATTATTATTATTATATCGGCCACAGAAAGCTCAATTTTAGCCTGTTTGGTACACAACAGACATGGCATGGCATCTTAAGGACACAGTTCTATTTGCAGGTGGATCTGTCTGATCATGACCTGTTGCCTGGGGCTGTGCATGCTGGAAATGTGGCGATTGTTCAGTTTGCTCCTTACATAGCACACAACACCCACAAGTGCAGAAAGGGATTTGCATTCATTTCCTCTGTGGATGAATCCTATTGGATATAGATAGGGTCATAGATCCAACGGCATGTTATTGTGAAATATCTCTATTGACTACGCACCATGTGCTCATACACAACAAGGTGCCCAGATACCGCTATGATTGGGCACCCCCCATAAGAACCTAAATCAGTGAAGAGATAGATAGCAGAGGTCTGGCCTTTATATCCCACAGCAAATGTGTGGGTTCATCCTCAAATAAAGGATCTGACACATGACACTTGTAATATGGTACTGGTGAGGGTTGTTGCAGATCATAAGGGGAGAGAGGCTTCTCCCTGCCACCTCATTCTACCGTACTTTTACTGCATTCTCACCTTGCCTCCTTTTTCTTATCCTCCAATCAGGAGATTAAGAAAAAGGCATCAATATTCAATGTAAAGACTCCAAGCCAGAGATCCTGCCATCCAGGAAAGGAGGTGCTGCAGTTGATCCTCTTCTTTCACATGGCAAGTGGTTATTTGCAGCAGCAGCCCTTTGAGGACCAAGTGTGTTAAATAGGCAGAACTCTTTTTCCCCAGGCATGTTGGAAGCAAGGGGGAGGGATGTCTCAGCAGCCATATGGAAAGCTCATCTTCAGTACCTGGAACAAATAAAGCACATGCTAACCACAACTGAAGAAATGTTCTGTGCAGCTGGATAGATGTAGCTTATATGGTAAGGTCCCCGCTGCCTACAGTGTTAAACAAAATGTATTAATCAAGATAAGTTATCTGTAAATTCTATAATGAGGTCATCTCACCCTTTGATACTGTAAAGTAGTAGGCAATTAATCTACCTATGCAGCTCAGGAGTGGGGTAAAGAGGAGAAAGCAAAGTGAGTGAAGCAGACTAGTTTCCCTAAATGGAGGTGCTTCCTCAAATGCTGCATAGGATAGCTTACTTTAAACTACCCCTTCTGGAGGGACAAAGAAAGGTGATAATGTGGTAGACATCCATGGGTCCTCTCAGTGGGCCAAATCAATGTGTTTTGCTTGAATAAAGACAGCATGAGTTGGCCCAGTCAGAACTGTTGTAACTTGTATGTTTCTGCTTCAAGTTTCTCCACAGTACCAGAGCCTCATCTTGGGTGGACTTGAATAGTGTTGGGTCCTCCTTTCATGACCTTAGCTGTGCCTATTTTTGCAATACTGCATTGGCAAAAGGTAGATGAGTGGCAGAGCAGAACTTGCTCTATTGCTGAACCTCAATGCCATGATCTAACCTAAGGAATCTTCCCCAGTCACAATTTATGACCATTTGAGCCCTTCCACCCAGAAGAAGGAGGATTTGGCTGAAAGGGAGCACAAAAGACTCTTTTAGTAGTTCACTTTGTTTGTTTGTTTGATAAATAACTAGCTATTGGTTATAATAAGAACTTGTAAGAAATATTTGGATTGATTTAGCTGGTTTGGTAGCAAAGAGTGGTACCAATCTAATAGAGAGTGGTAAAGATCAGATGACAGGAAAGGAAGTAATTCAGCATAGGCGCTTACTTATCTGTAAACTTCCAGTATCTTGCATTGGGATGTTTACTGCAGCATGCATAATGTGCCCTGAGAAGTCTGTTGTTTATCGGCATAAACGTCTCCCGTTTTGTTTGGATAAATGGGGTTTTATTGTTATGTCCGGCAAAAGTAGAAGTAGTAGTAAAAGTATCATGTGCTAGCCCAGGGACAATAATATTGGGAATGTAGTCAATATAAATTTATTAGGCTGTTATGTTAATGGAAACAGAATTTTATTCTTTTAAAAGTTAACTGTCATCAAAATTGAAGAATGATTCAGTTTGTTTCTCATTTGAAGGTCAAGAGCAATTTTTAATACATAAATATAAATTTAATTTTAAGTGCTAAGATGAGGGGTGACTAACTTCTGTGTTTTTATTTGAACTAACTGTTCTAAAATATTTAAATGTTAAGTGAAAATGCGTAAAAAGGTTTTGTTTATTGGAAATATGTCTGTAGCCTCTTCTTAAAGCTCATATGTTTAATAAGAGATCACTGGTGGTCTCAGTCCAGTTCTTGGTGGACAGGTGCCCACATCATTAAAACCACCGCCAACACAGTTGAACCCACATTAGACTCTTTAGTAGAGCAGCCAGGGGTTAGATAGACATGGAGACTGAACCACACTCTTCCTCTACATATGGTAGTTTCAGGCCAGGACTGATGCACAGTTGTGAGACAAGGTGGGGAAGCTTGTACATCAAAAAATCTGGAAGAGGAATTTTAAATTACTTTTTTATCTTTGAGTCTGGAAGTATTGAAAATACTACACGTGGCCACTATTTACATCATTTCTAAGATAAGGCTGAAACCTAGCTCTATTGTAGTCAATAGCAAAATTCTCACTGCAGCCAGGATTTCACCCAAGTGCAACCAGTGACTTCAGTGCACCAGGATTTCACCCAAGTTTTATACAAAATTGTACCAGATGATTATAGACTGTATTGCCACTGCTTGTGCTGTAACTGTTCTATGAATGCCAGAGGATCTCAGTTTCCAGAGCAATCAATTTGTACCCCTCATGAGTTCTAAATATACTGAAACATTAGTACTGTTTTGGTTTGTTTGTCTAAAATTTAAGCACATTTTATTGGTTTCAGGTCAGTGAAAATGTGTTCATTATTGTTATTTCCATACATTGCACAGTCTGATTAATTTCTGGACCAGACTGTCCCAGTGGATCTTGACAGGGAGGGGGTCTTCCCAATTTCCTCTTAGAATATGTGTGTGTTAGTTTGGGGAGGAGTGTGGCCTCCGTTGCACCATTTATCCCCTCCATCCTCCTGTGCTCCATGTGAATTCCTGTACCTTTTTGAGTTCCGGTGATGGTGAAAAGGATGGGAGGGGACTTTCTGCAGCACTGTTCCTTATAGAGCCCAGGGATTTCAATGCAGAAATCCAGGTGTAAAGTCATATAGATCAAAGTTGTGTGCTTTCCTTTGGGTCCCCTTTGCAACTGCTGCTGAACTGCCACAGGGGAAACCTAGCTATTGGAAGTACAGCTCCTGCTGGAGTTGTGGTGCCAGACAGGAGGGAGTGAAAGGAGCAGAAATCATACCTATTACATGGCTTTTGTCTCTCTGCAGACAGATTTTCCCTTCCTCATGGATCTTTTCATCCAGATGGTTGGGAGAGGGAGAGGCCTCTAAAATCCCTGACTCCCCAAGTCCCTTTCAGCAAAGAGGGTTGTTCAAGGAAAACTCTACAGCTCCTTGTGAGGTTTTCATTCCCCCTGCTCTGCTTCATCAATTTCAATGGGTTTTTCAGTGACAGGAGAGAATCCAGTCCCTGTTATCAAACAATGTCTGTGGTGGCTTTCCAGAATGTAGTAATACTGCATTGTGTATGCATGTAACAATTTTTGCCCCTTCAACAGGTTTAAAAGCTAGCATATGCAACTGGATGTTTCAGTTATACATAACTGTTAGGAGGCTCCAAAATATGACAGCTTCCAGATGTATGAACCGACTGATCCGTTTGTTTAGATTATGCTCCACAGCTGATGCCTAGATTAGTGCTGGCTGGACGAAGCTATGGGAGATTTGTCTGGTTTCCACAATGCCATGTTTATATTTCATTTGGATTTCTCCTTCAAAGCTGACCTCTCAGTGACCTGCTGGAGCTGCGTCCACTAGGATGCTAGCTTTAACTTGTCTGCAATAGTTTTCATTTTAGTATCTATTGGGGTATGTTCTCAACTTGACACTCATGGGCTTATGTGCATGACTCCTGTTAACACAACTGTGAGTTATGCATTTAAATTACTATTCATTCAGATTAGACCATGCCCATAAGAATGTCCTCTTTCTTGTGCCCTTTAGTGGGCAGAATTTGCGAAAATTTGGTTTGATAAAATGTTGGTTTTGAGATGGACCTTATAATACTATTGCTTGTTAGGTGGTTCTTCTTGTAAATTCAGCAAAATTTGTCTTCTTGACCTTGTACAATATATCACCTCTAAAGGTGATAATATAGGAATATAAATTACTAAATAAGCTTGATCTTTTTGAATTTGGGGAACAGAAATTGAACAGCCTAGTTTTACATAGCAGTCCTTTATTTTAAATGGAAAATGATACCATATGTCCACCCTATCTCTGCATACATACGATGGTACAGATTGCATTTTCTTAAACTTCCTTATTTATCTCCCATATCTCATAGGTTTTCCTCTCTCTCTCTCTCTCCCCCCTTTCCCCCTTCCCCTCCCCCCACCCTTTTCCTTCCCAGGAGGTCTTTCCCCCATGAGTGTTTGTTAGTAACTGTGTCTGGAAAAGCTGAAGAAACAATAAAACTCCTTAATCACAAACTCACAGTACTATATTAAGGAGCTTACTCTCCCTCAAAGTTTAGAAAGATTTAGATGCACAACTTCCAATATTGTTAATAGAGGCTACATGAGTAAATTGTCTCTGCCTCGTTGAAGAAACAGATTACTTAGACAATACTCTGATAGCAAAAGTCAGAATTATTAAAAATGAACTGTCCATATTGAAAGTGTATAGTGTACTAAGATAGCTGTTTCCTAGCTGGATAGCTTCTGACCCATGAAGTATGGAAAAATGTTTTTTTCCCCTCCACCTGTATGTAATGTGGTCTATGATATTTTTTATTCTAAGTGTAATGTTAATCAAGAAACCTAGCTAGAATAGGCTATATTAGTTTTGGTGTAACTAATGACTCCATAAATGTTAGACCAAGGATACATTTGGCCCATTGTGTATTGCTTAGTGTGTTTGTTTTTAAAGAAATAGGAGTTACACTTACAAGAAGTAGATTTAAATAAAGCATCAAGGCAAAGATATTTTTTCTTGTTGTTCTTGGCTTTGTGAGTCCTTGTTTTTTAAATAATAAACCTTTTATTAGGAAATTTTAGGTAAAGTTTATGTTAATTATTTTCTGGCAATGTGGATGTTCTTCAAATATCACCTTGATTGCTTTACCTGTCCTAAATTTTGCAAAAGGAAGTGGTAAAATGCTCTTTTATTTATATATATGTATATACACACATACACATTTTGATGGGGGTTGACTTTAATTTTGTAATCTTAAATAAACATTCCAACTTTTACTTTTGTTTGGTAATTTGGGAAAATGTAGTTCTTCCAGGTCATGAGTAAAATATATTGGGGATGAAGGAATGAGGAGAACCATAAGTTGACTCCCCCTGAGAACCAGGGATGTTGTTTTAGAGATTTATACTAGAGCTCCATTCCAATCTCAAATATACAAGTCATCATTATGTATTTGTAACATCTGTATATTGTCCATGTGCAAGTTTGTAACAGATATTTTAAGGCACATGTGCAGTGGTGCACACCCAAATACCTGAGGTTGCAATTGAGCCCCGGAACTGTAACATGTTCTTCATCCCTTAATATTAAGATAAAGAAACAGTCTTCTTTTGTTTACTGAGCAGATACATTTGTGCTTTTCCATCAATAACCAAAAGCTAAGTGCAACAAACTAGAAATGAGCACTGTTAATTTGTATGATTTTTTTTCCCCCTTAAATCATTGCCTAAGGGCTTCTGGCCCCTAGCTCAGGAATCCTGCCCAAAAATGCCAGATGTATTACACAGTCAAGTATTGCAATGTAAACAGTGTTCTGTGCCACGAGAGCAGGGTGGTCCATTTCCCATTTAAAAAAAGGGGAGGGGGAGGGAAATCCCTCTGCTCTGAAATGAGCACAGTAGTTGTAGTGTTATTTGTGTTTTTGGCTGCATTGCCAGGTTTTTGGAGCTGCAAGAGCACAGATAAATTAATACTTTGGACTGGCAGAGAATAGCAATTGAAACTGAGATGCTGGAGAGCAAGATGTGGCTTGGATAGGGCTGATTAATTTAGTCAAACAAGTTTGTAATATGTACAAAATTAAACAAAATTAAAGGAGGCCATTGTTGGCACTCAAACTTTTCACTTTACCTTATTGTGAACAGCAATCTCATCCACAGTGGAACAGAGCAGACAAAGGATGGGAAGCTGGGCAGGCAGAGGCATAGGGTTCTTCACGACCACATGCTGTGTAATGGAAAGTCTGGGTGGGTTACTGCACCTTCTGGATTTAAGAGAGCTGTTCTAGTGCTTAATTAAATACCCTTCTGGGTGTATTAAATAATGGATTACCTTCCGGTGTGCTCACCTTCAGATCTGATGGAGAATATGGGAATCTTTTTCTCACATTTCTCCTTTGCACATTAACTAGATATTTAACAACACTTTAAATAATTAAAGAAAGGAAAAATGGGGGCGAGATCTCAAATTCTTGATCTGGAAAGAAATTACCAAGTGTGAAGCCATTCTCCGAATTACATTTGGGTTATCTGACAAATTTCTAGGTTTTCATAGCTGCCTTGGGTGTGTGGAGGTGGTGGGGTTGTTGGAACTTATTTGTATATGATAAATTGTATCTAAATACCTGCAGAAGTGTAATCCAAATGCAAACTACAGTTTATGCATCTCAATAAGAGTGTTCTAGGGAAAATAAGCATTAGGAATAAGGAATCAGGATCTGCTTTACCTTCTTTCCCCCCCATCACCATTTTTGCATCACCATGCAAAAATACTAATCACAAGTTTAAATTTAAGTTTTCAAGTTGCCTTTTTACAAGCAACTAGAAAAGAAAATAAGGCAACTATTTAAACATCCTCCTCCACCATCCTCTTTTCCTGCAGGAGGTTTCTTGTGTTCTTATCCTATATGATTGTCCATTTGGCCCTAATTCTGATCTGACTCCAGTTTTACCTCATTGACTTCTGGGGTGTTCCTCTGGGTTTACACCAGTACTAAAGGTCCTTGGCTGCTTACCCACTTGGACCGTTTTTGAAGGTAAATAGTGGAAAATACAATATTGTGCCCTGAAATAGTAAGATTAAAAACCTAATAAAAATAAAACATGCTTAGTAGTGTTTCCAAGAGTAGGTAAAAGGTAGCAACTTGAGAGAATTGTGATCAGGCCTAAATATCTATTAACTGCTCTTTCTAGAGATTTGGGGAAATAGGATGACCTTTTTTTTTTTTTTTTAAATAGGCTACAGTTTCACATGGCTTGCAAAAGAAATCTCTCTTCCTTTTTGTTTCCCACACCAATTGATTTATCATTTTGCTTGCAAGCAGACTTAGAATGTTAGGGCAGGAACACACTCACTTTTTTCTCGTAACTTTTTTGTTGCGGACCGAAACCAGTTGACTTGAATAAATTTTTCTGTGGCCTGAATGAAGCCAGCAACGTGGAAAAATCTTGCCATTCAGGGCCATCTGAATGTACATTTCAGCCACACAGTAAGCTGTATTGGTAGGCAGTGGACTGCTAAATACAACCATTTTTCGCAGCGGAGAGTTAGACAGGTGATTAGCATAATTAGCACAGAGTAGGCTATACATATGGTAATGCTAAGTGTGTAAATGCCAGCTGCGGTGTAAAATTTATGTCAGGGGTCGACAGGGCTGTGCGAAAGTATTGTGTTACAGCTGCAGGTCAAAGCTTCCATTGCTTACCCCCTTTTCTCTTGATGGTGAATGCACTAAACAGAAGAGAAAGACAGACAGAAATATAACAGATAAGGCTTTGATTGAACAGCCCAGTTCTGTGCAAGAGGGACAACTCTTTAAAAATATATATATATACACACATGCACACAAAACAAAAAAAGTCCCACTACTTTCTTTATAGATTTGGTTTGCTTCATGCAGTCTTCAAATGTGTTGATGTATTGCTGAACCAGCATTATGATTGGGGGAGAGAGGGAGAATCTCTGAGTGGAGGAGTAAGAATTTCATAATTGTAATTTAAAAAAATCTTAAATTCAGCTTCTCCTCTTTACATTCAAAATCCTATTTTCTTTTTTTACATCAGTGTTAGTTATTGCACTTAGGGAGTTAGGAATTAAACAGTCTTGAAGGTGACAGCGTTATATGTAATAAAATCACAACAGTGCAACAATCTTCAAGCTGCATGACTGGTTTTAGAAGAAGTGCCAAAAGTTCCTCTGCGGTTTCATGTGTGGGTTGCTCTACGTATTCCCCAGGCTCCTTCCACCTCCTAAACTACTAAATTCTTTATAAATTAAAAATGACTAATACAGGGTCTTGTTTTAAAGAAACACAGCGTTGAAGTATACACATCTTTTTAAACAGCTGATTGGGAAAAATGTAAATCTTTGCTGCCATAAACTGTTCATTCATATATTTCAGATTTGCAACTTCCTCTTTTGTGTGTGTGTATGTGTGTGTGTATATATAATTTTGTAGTCGGCTATAAGGAGTGGTGGTGTTGACAGAATATAGTTCACACCACACTGACCTTGTGATGAAACTTCCTCACAGCCGCAGGGGGTCCTTATGAATCAACCCCTAATCCAGCTAATCCTGATCGCAACAAAATCATGAAAGTGGCTCCCAGTGATGTGTGTTTCCCTGCACAGATGCAGAGAGAAGGAACAGTGTTGGAAATAAATCAGTCCAGCGTGATGTTCCTCACAGGCTGGGGGAGCCTGTGTGTGAAGCTGGGGACTTCCATTGTGTTCTGCCCCATGCGGCCTCAAGTGGAAAGCCAATGAAAAGAGGACTTGGCTGTATAATGGTGAGAATAGTGTTCAGAGCTGAGAGGTGATGTCAGCTCCACAGAAGCTGAGAGAAGGGAACTGGGGTTAATGTTATGCAACAGTCTGAATGCACTGATAGAGAGCATACGTTACAAGCACTTACATTGTTTTTATATGGATTTTAGTCGGTCCTAACTAATTGGACAAAATTTAGGTTTAATAAAATCTGCAGTAGTTTGAATACAGACTCCACTGTTAAGACAGTGACATTTTTGTTATTTCTAGAGTGCGAAATTATATTGTAAGTTAAGAAAAGAAGTGTAGATCATTCTTGCAGCATCATAAGCTTTGCAGTCAGGAAAAAATGACCTTGAAGATCAAATTAGCAGAAAGTAGAAATTGGGTTTTTTTCTTTCCCAGTTTTTTGTATTTTGGAATAATCGTGGGTCATATATTCACACTCACAACATTTCTGACAACAACCCTGACTGCATCCTGCAAAAAGTCAGAATGTGCAGTCTTCTGGTTGGTGTGAATAGCAACTAAACTATGAAAAATGGGCCTCTTGACAAATGCAGCACTGTCCTGCGAGCTGGTGGCCAGTAAGAAATATCGAGATGGGGGGAGTTGTGACAGGCAGCAGGTTCGGTGCTGGGGGAGTGCTGACCTGACCTGATTGTGTCCAACAGTGAGAGCAGTTCTGCTTCAGTGCAAAGCCATTCAAAAGGAAGCTGCTTAGGCAACAACAGATGGTACAGCAAGCAGCTGGTAGGGAATACTTGAAAGAAACTGTACCCTGTTTCATAATATGTTCATTCCTTTCATTTTTCTATATGTTAGTTTTGCTGTCTCCTAAAAATACCCTTTTTGAAATTGTATCCCCTAAAACATTCTGCATGAAAATCCTGTTCTGCGTAGATTTTCTGCTCCTTCAAAACATCTATTCAAAATATGTAGTATTTTGTGGACAGGTCCCTGAGAGTACAGATGAAAAGACTTAAAAATGCTGCTTTTAACCACACAGGAAAACAATTACATATTCAGGGAAAGGGCACTGAGAGGTTAAACGAAAAGTTGGGTCTAGAGGAAATCTGACTGCTGTGGGACAACACACAGCAATAGGTTTTTAACCTATTATCCAACAGAAGCTCTTAGTCAAGTTAAAACAATTATATTCAGCTGTATTAAAATCATTAGGCCAAACAATGAAGCCATTACTCATTCTCTACTCAGGCAAAACTCCTATTAACTTCCCTAAGAATGTAGATTCACTACGGACCTCAAGATTTGGCCTGTTATTTATAACACATGAACATTTTCTTAAAATGTTATAATTAAGGATTCTGGGGGAATTACTTCAGCTGGTGTATATTGGCATCGCTCCATGAAGTCAATGGAGCTATGACAGTTTACACTAGCTGACGATCTGCCCCCAATTTCCAGTAAACATTGCAGACTAGAATCCTTTATTTCTCTATAAAATTCTTCCAGTCTGGGCAGCAGTTAGTTTAGGCTTCCCCATCCAACCCATGTGTCTAAGCTCTGACCTGAAAGGACTGTCTCTTTGAGAAAGAGGATAGTTCACTCTTCATGTCCATTCATTCCTCAATCTCTTTGTTGAGATACTCAACAAGGATGTCAGTTGTGATGGTGGTTTTTATAATATGGACACCTGCCTACTAGGAAATGGACTGAGACCACCAACTTATTTCACATAAGCTACCAAACAGCTGGCAGATGGTAAACAACTTTTGGTCCCTATTGTTCCTGGTTGGATTAGAAACGGTGACCCAGAGGTGAAGAGCTCCATATCCTGTTACCAAGGACGTGTCCCTACTTGATAAATACTTACTGAATATTACATTTAAGTGGAAAATCTAAATAACACAAAAAAAAGCAATTGACACTTGTAAATTCCTTTGTGGTTTTTGCAGTCTCATATAACATTTTTTGCAGTTTCTTGTATGTTTTTCCTGCCATTTTTTAATTTCCCATCATAGAGATGCATCAAGCTAGGAGAGTCTTAAAAGAATATCAGAAACACTTAGAACATTTTGGTTTATTTTCTCTAAATACATTTTTAAAAAAATCACTCATCTGTAATGATATAAATCTACTTATGTAGAATTTAAGCTTTTATTTTTTTTTAAAACTTTCTAGCCCTTGAAGTTGCAAAGAAACCTTTCCAAACATGAATTGAAGCAACTGATGTTGAGCTGTTTTCTTGAATCTACACACAGCCCCAGTTGCTGCTTTGAACTTTGTCAAGTTGCATCGAGATAAAAACTGACCTGAGTCTTGTCAGTTTTCACTGTTGCTATTCATAACTATGTGTGCATTGGTGAAATTTGTAACAGTAGCACTGGAGTAGTAGACAACGATCCGAGGGGGATGTAACCTTCTGTAACTCTAATTTATATCACAGGTAGGGCCCTTCCAAATTCACAGTCCATTTTGGCCAATTTCACGGTCATAGGATTTTTAAAATAATACATTTTAATATTTCACATATTTAAATGTGAATTTTCACACTGTTGTAACTGTAAGGATCCTGATCCAAAAGGGGGTTGGGGCAAGGTTATTGTTAGGGGGTCACAGTATTGCCACCCTTACTTCTGTGCTGCTGCCTGTGGCAGCGCTGCTTTCAGAACTGGGTGGCTAGAGAGCGGTGGCTGCTGGCCAAGAGCCTAGCTCTGAAGGCAGCACTGTCTCCAGCAGCAGCACAGAAGTAAAGATGGCATGTTACGATATTGCCACCTTTACTTCTCCGTTGCCTTCAGAGTTGGCCCAAGGCCAGCAGCTGCCACTCTCTGGCCACCCAGCTCTGAGGGCAGCCGCACGAAGTAAAGGTGTCGTGGTATGGTATCGCCACCCTTACTTCTGCGCTGCTGCCCCTGGGTGCTCCCTTCAGAGCTGGGCGAATGGTCAGCAGCCATCGCTCTTCAGCCACCCAGCTCTGAAGGCAGTGCAGAAGGGTGGGAATACTGTCACCCCTCCCCCAGAAGAATAACCTTGCAACCCCCCGGCAACCCTCTTTTGGTTTGGGATCCCCAGTTTGAGAAATGCTGGTGAAATCTGTATTGTGTAGGGTAAAAGTACACAAAAGACCAGATTTCACGGGAGAGACCAGATTTCACAGTCCGTGACGTGTTTTTCATGGCCAAGAATTTGGTAGGGCCCCTAATCCTAGTACAGGGAATAAAGAATAGACTTTTGCAGCATTCCTGCATGCTGCAAATTTTATTGCACGATAGAAGAAGAAAAATTGAATCTTTTGCCAAAAAATGGAGCAAAATGAATCCACCTTCAGTCTGGAAAGGAACCTGACAGCTGAAAGAAGTGGTTACATGACTTCCAGATTTTCCTGGAAGCAAGTAGCATTGAAGAGAAATTGGAGGGAATGAAATACTCCATACTGCTGTACATAGCATTGGAAATCTACAGTGCATACTACAGGGAACATGAAGAGGACTGCAAAGTGCTAGACAAAGCCAGTCCAACATTTGAATGCATTCTTCTTGATTGTCACCTGGAGAAAGCTTATTTTGTTTACAAGAACCTGGATGCCAGGTGCGTCTTCTGATCACTGTGATAAGCTAAGTTATGTGAATAGTAACAAGTAGACTATTTAGAGAACAAATGAGTGTAATATAATTGATAACCAGGTTCAAAACAAGATAACTGTGAAAAATGGACTTGAATTTGCAAAGAACAGTAAATATTGAAAGGGATCATGAAAGCTGTTTTCCCCAAATTAAAGTGTTAGCAAGCAGTGAAAGAAATGGAGTGCCTCTAAATAGTAGAATACAGGGGGAAATATATAGCAGAGACTGGAATTGTTATCAATAAAGTTAACACAAAGCATGCTAAGGGAGAAGAGCAGCCTGCAAATGATCAGATGGATGTGTAAACTGTCTACAGAGCGGAATGCAAAAGATGTTCTTGAATAATTTGATGGGGTGCTTAATAGAGATGTATTAAAGGTAAAATATAACACATTTATATGGGTCTTAGTGAATTCCCAAAAATTCATGTACCATGTAAAATCCCATTAGCATGGTGAGATAAAGTAAATTCTGAGTATGACTGAATGGTAAAATCAGATGTTACTTAGGAAATTCATACACCAAAATCAGACTCAATAAATATCTTATAACAGACATATTTTCAAGGGCACTTCTAAATAGCGGAAGCAGAAAGCTGCTAAATAAACATGACTGAAGTACTAACTATTTCTGAAATAATATTTGATGAGCCTCAAACAAGATACACAAAAATGACTTACACTTACATCAACTTATAAAAGTAATTCTAGATGGATACCTGACAAAAACAGCCCACACATTTCCAAGTATGAATTTTTTTGGGATTGTTGTGATGAAATTGCTACAAGTGATAGGATTCCATAGAAAGGACTTTGTGTCATAATGTGGCACCATATGAGGTCAGAAAAGTTAAACATAGTATACGGTGCCCTCTTACATACCGAGATGTGAAAGAATAGAGCACTGGCTGTCTTATTCTGGCCAGGCATGAATGTTGCCATTCTTCTTCTTATCATTAGCAGAGTTTGCCATGCCCTTTTGTGGCAGCCTCATCAATGAAATGCAAAGCCCTCAGACCACAGTCAAAACTGGTCAGAGGGCATTCGTCAATGATGTGTGACATTGTCTGTCTTTGGCCACAGCTGCATGTGGGATCTTTTCTTTGGCCTCAGGTATGAAGGCTGGTTGAGCATTGACCCTGGCCCATTTTATTTGATTCAGAAGAGCCCATGGGCAGAGTGGCAAATCAGATCAGTTATAAGAAATGGTTTCTGACATCGGCTGCAGACCATTCTTCATGCCACATCAACAAGCATGTTCTTGGATGGTCAAAGAACCTCTGTTTATAGTGGTAGGCTTGTTTGACCTGATCTTCTCAATGAGTCTGGCTGTAGCATTCTCATGGCAGATGTATGTAGAGGAATGATGGGAGCCACAGTACTGGTGTGGGTCAGATATCCCCGTTATGATGCACATGGTTGAGTGTAGATGTGTCAGCCAACTTGACATGAGACAAATGAAGCCAGACCAGAGCACAGTATTCTGCTGCAGAGTAACAGTGGGCTGAACTGGTTGATTGGCTAGCTTGAGCATTTGTTTCCCATGAAGTGCCGGCCTGTTTGCTTAGAAAGTTGTTACATGTCCTCACTTTAGCTGCAGTTTTCCTCAGGTGGTTTAGAGATGTGAGAGAGTTATCTAGGCTTAATCTGAAGTAGACTGGGTGGGATTCGTGTTACAAGTGATGTATATTGAGAAAGATAATCAGTTCTTGGTCTGCTCTGGAGTTGTAAAGATGGAACACACTCCAAACTGTGTTGTCACACTTGATTGTAAATACCACTGAGACTACAATATTCTGCTATCTTAATCCAGTCAATGTTCTGGGCATCTGCAAGTTCTAGAAAAGATCATGCTTGTATACCTAAGCAAATGTCATCTGAATATGTTAACTTGCAGGACTGAGTGAGCAAAAGGTCGTTTGTGTACAGGTTGAAAAACATTGGTGCCAGCACAGAGCCTTGGGGTGGACTGTTGGTATGTCTTTTCCACGTGCTAACTCTGTCTCCCATGTGCATTCCTTCTGTTGCAGAGGAGGTCAACGATGCTGACTACCCATGCTGGGAGTGCTCTTGGCAATAGGACTAAGAGCCCCATGTGCCAGACTATGTCATATGCTGCATCAGGTCCAAAACTATAGCTCCCATTTTCAGGTTTTTCTGAAAACCATTTTCAATTAATATTGTCAAAATTAGCACTTGATTGCAGGTGCTCCGACCTCTCCAAAAGCCTGCTTGCCATTGAAGATAGGATATTCAAGTGTCGTGATATGCAATAAGTACAAGCAAAAGAACCACTGACACTACATGATATCCCTGATTGCCATTAGTCTGAGGTTGGCACAGATCTGTTTGAATTAAATGGGAAAGATTATCCTGTATTTTTTTTACAGTTGAACTGTTGCACAGTACATCAAGTGACTCTGTAATGACACTACAGATCACAGCTTGATCCACCACGGTATTCTGGTTAATAGCTGATAATAGCCCACAATTCAGAAGTGACTCAATACAGCAAAGCTTTCTGATAGATCAGTATAGGTATGCCACATCAAGCCCTTATTTTGCACAATCAAATGGGTGAGCAGAAAAGATAGTTCAAATAGTAAACAACTGGATTTTAATAAAACTCTGATAAATTCACCGCTGCAAAATCCTACCTCAGCGCCTCATCGTGGTGCAGCGGTGACTCTGGCCATCTGACAGCTATGGTAGCAGGGCAAACCATGCTACAAAGGTGTCGGAATATCCAATCCAAGGAGGGGATTGCTCTCTCAGAGGAAAGAACATTTTTCCTTCTCCTTAGAGGTTGAAGGCTAGCTAAGCTTGAGGAGGTATGTATGCCTGCCCGCCTAGCCAGTGGGATGGCTTAAAGTTAATGGCTAAAACAACATGAGTAAACGGGCCTTAGTTCACTGCCTCTCATCATGTTCTCATCTCATGTTCTTTGGTGGTGGAGTGGAAATTGAGCAACGAGAGGTTGCTAAAAATGTCAGGTGCTAGGCCAACATGGAAAAGAACAACCCTCGCTGTGTGTACTTACAATTGTAGGTTGCTGGCGAGGGAGGAAACATTAAACCATTTGATGGAGGAGAAGAAAAGGATAAGATACGATATCCTTGGTATGTGTGAAACTCGATGAAAGAAGGTGTTGGGAGTCAACTGGAAGGATGGAAGCGCTGTAAGGCTCAGAAATTCAAATGAATCTTACTTGCCATACCATTAGCATATTGAAGCATACCTCACAATGTGTTACTAGGATCACCAGCTCAGAAATTTGTGGGCAGGGCAAAGATTTTAGTGTCCAAACTTCTTCATAAACCAGACTACACTGAAGTAGTTACAAAAGAACAATACACAACAGAAGAAATAACAAACATGCCAGTTGCCACCTTTGCGAGTGGGAGCGAATACTGGATTTCAAACAGAAAATGGCTGGCAATCTGCCATGGTAACAGCTTATACCATCTGCACCCTGAATGTCAGTCCTAGAGAAGGAACAAAAACATCTAAACAATACCATGAAGGACATTGACTCTCTGTATCTTGTGGACATCCAGAATACGTCTGACAGTGCCCATGTTTGGACTAAAATAACACATGGTCACCCAATCTCTGACAGTGGAAAAGATGATGAGCACCAATAATAAAGTGCAGGTGATGGATCCATCTCATATGCCCAACAAGCCACTAGAGAAGGAACTGTTTTGAGAACAAGAAGTGTCTGTTTGATCAGAAAGCCATTAAGGTTCAGAAACAGTAGTTATTGACAGCTGTCCAGTAAGAGGCAGGATAAACTTCCACTCTAGAAGTTTCTGTTTGGATACTAATTGAAAGTATTAGTTTGTGCTGATCTTTTCAATTGATATGTTGTATTTGCATTTGATTAATAATAAAAAAGAAAAATGTCATTGGAGATGATGGATACTGCCTCCTGTCAGGTGACAGGTATATACTTGTGAAATCCCAAAACATGCTATACAACAGAGAGCAGGTAGATAAAGATCAATCTGTCTTACCAGTAAGCTTCAGTGCACATAGTTATTACAAAACTAGATCACTTTCACCCTGCTGCTGCTTGGAAAAGCCCTGAGCATCACTAGGACTGTGTATGGGGAGGACTCAAACAGAGATTAGGTGGGGGTAGCATCCCCTGAGCAGTAATCAGAAAGTTGAGCAAAGGGTAGAGTAGTACATTCCTCCACTTCAACAGGTAGGAGGCTGGGAGAGGTACGGTAATGGACACACTTCCTTCTTACTCTCACAGCAGCCTGAGTGTAGAGAGTTGCGAGAAGGGGAAACACTGGGGTGGGGGAGGAAAGGCTCTTCCTCCTTCCAGCCAGAAAAGGTTGGAGAGTGGGTAAAGGGGGATAGTGAGCTGCTGGAAATTGTCCAGAGATAACATGCTGGTACAAATCCCAACACCTACCTTTTTCTCCACAACTGGATAGGATATTGACTTCTTACCTGGGCAGTAGGGCACCCTTCCATCTTTTGTAATGGCCTTCAGTAGGGTTAGTCCTCTGATTCGTAAGCCTTTGGTAAAATTCGGAGCATGTATGTGTTTGGAGGTGCATGGGGTAGGCAAGAATGAGTAAAAGACTGATGGGTTAAGTTAGAAAAAATGTATGTAGTGTGTATATGTGTAGATACATTTTATATATGTATAGAGAGAGATTGATTTTGAGAGAAGGAAGGAGAGACAGAAAACAAAGGGAGGAGGTAGAAAATAGATTGAAGGGTTGCAGAGAGCAGGAAAAGAACAGATGCTGGAAAGGATGAACCACAAACTTTTTATAGGGAAAAAAAAAAGAAAAAAAGGAAAAGTGAAGTTGGAAAGGGAAAAGAAGGTATAACAAAAGAGATGTAATGAGCTGAACTTTTTAAAATGTATTAAACAGAGAGTAGACAAATTGGTACAGTAGACAAGTGTTCTGTTCTTTGAACTTGCAGGGGCATAGCATTTTGTGGGTGTGGCCACACAGCTATTTTTCAGTCCAGTTACTCAGGCTTAGTTCTCAGGCCAGAATCTATCATGGATGTATTTTTTCAATCCCTGTTTTTATTATAAAGTAGTTGCCTGCACTATTTAGGTCATAACTGGTATTGCAGACTTGCTCTTAGCATTGCCCAAACAATAAATGAGAGCACTCTATAACACTTAAGAAGAGATAGGAAAGGAAGCCTTGCCTTTACATGCCTTTTTGAATATGAAGATGTACCGAACTGGAACAATCTCTCTCTTTTTTAGTGTGGGGGTGTGGAGACATATATTTAGATTCTTGGTGTCATGTGCTCTGTTAGGTGGAATAGATTTAAAAATAGATGGCAAACCAGCATCATTAGTCCATAATGATCTAAAAATGAAGATGTATAGTACTGAAAACGAAAAATATAATGTTCCCTGTACTTTAAGAAAATTTCACAACTTCGGGCATGATTTTCAGAAGTGACTATTGGTGTTGGGTTCCTCGATTTTTGTGTCCAAATGGAGACATTGTCAAGGGGCATGATTCTAAGAGAACAAGTACTCAACACTTTCTGAAAAAAGCAAGCCCCATTTAGGTGCATCAAGCTGAGCACCAAACAACAGAGGCATGCAAAAACAATAGTCACTCTTGAAAATTTTGGCCTCTGTGTCCAAATTCTGTCCTTTATACATGAAGTTAGATATCCATATGCAAAAATCCAAGGGTATATTTTGTTTACAGAGATCTTCTTTGGGAGAGACTTACATTAAATAATTTAAAGTCATTTACAGTACAGTTGGGTGAAAAGTAACTACAAAAAAGTATCCTTACTTTAAAAATAAATAAATCCCCAGAATATGTCCAATACTGTAATGGCACTCATTTGAAATGAGGTACTACAGGACTTTCTGAAAGAGAAATATTTAATGCTCTCGAACAATAAGGTGGACAGCAAATTAATGAACAGTGCTTTTGGCTGTCACTCATTCTGTGATTTCTGTGTCAAAGTTTGTAGCAGAATAGAGGCTTGTTAATAAAATTACTTTATCCAAAGGGAATTCCAATTTCTAACAACAGGTTCCAGAGTGCTTTCAATGAGTACTGATGTAATACTTATAAATACTTGAGGCTACTTATGAGACAGGTATAACTAAGACAATGAAGTGTAAGCTAGTGTTACTGAAATGAATGTATGAATTGAATTGCATAATCATTTTGAGACTATTAGTAAGGCAGGGGAAGACTGGCAGTTAGAAATTGCCAAAGTGAAAACAAATATAGGACGGTAGTTAGAATGAAAAGAGTTCAGTACTGCTGAACTGTTGTACTGTGTTTGGGAAACGTGTGTCAGTATTTTGAGCTATATAATAAGGCAGAACGGAATTTAGTTTTATGTAAGGTTCTTCATAGTTAAGGTATTGTAAAGCACTTTACAAAGTGATGACTGAGGTACTGGGAGGGTGGCTCAAGGGCTTGGTAATAAGATACAGTGCCTTTCACCTCTAGGTCACTGGTTCAAATCTGCCTCAGGTTAAAGAAGACTAAAACTTGTTACCACCTGACAGCTGTTCATTGGTCTCAGAAAAAAGTTGATGGTCTTAGTCCAGTTTTTAGTGGACTAGTGTCCACATCACAATTAGCACTTTTTACAGTCTTCCAAGAAAGGCAAAGGATTTACACTTGATCTGGCTCTCACTGAAGTCAGTAGAGAACTTCCATTTACTTCAACAGAAGCATAATCAGGCCCTTAATATGCATGGAAACTGAATTACTCTGTACTATTACGGATGATCTTTCAAGGTCACTGTGAGAGAAGCTTGCATGGTACTTCCTGTTCTGTAGCAGTCCTGTTCATGAATAGATGACTTCGGTCTTCTTGGGGAATGCCGGTCTAGCACTTCTCACAAGATCTGATATTTAATATGAAAATTATTTTGAAGTGTGGTGGAGAGGAAGATCCTGGGAGTGTATGCAAATACAGAAGTGATCCAACATTCAGCACTAGCTTTCACACACATTCTTGAGCATTAAAAACTGATTTATTAACAGAGGAATGTTGGTGAGGACACTGCTTTTATTACCCCGGATTTTTGCAAAGGGATGTGGTTGGTGTCTTATTTCCACACAGCCACCTAGAATCTGATGGCACCTGTAAGAGAATAGTACACATACTGTAATATAGTATAATCACTGGCTATGAGCCCAAGTACTGATTTGTAATTTAAATCTGTCTTCTAGCCTGGAGGCAGTAATGCTACCAGCTCAGCTCTACAGACACTTAAATCATAAGGAATCATGTAATACAGGACTAGAATGCCATCAGGTGGCTCAAATATCAAAAACCATGAACATGACCCTCAAGGATTTTATCAAAACATCAAACCAGAAATGTCCTTACTTTCTTTGCTCTCTTCCATTTAAGATATTTCTACATGCAACATTGTTTACAAATATAATTAGATGGATTGTTATTATAGGTCATTGACTTAAGCACATCTTAGTAGATATTTGACTAAAAAGTATTCTTGTTTTCCCACATAAAAATGCATTACATAAAAGGAAAAAAGACAACAACAAAAAAGGCCATCATTTTGATGACGAACAGGATTTTCCACAATGCCTATTATTCAGAAGGAATTTTCTGACACATGCAGTATATATTTATGTTTGTTAAATATATGTAAAGAATGACCCACAACAGAGTGTGCATGTTTTGTGAGGTATTAGAATATCTTTGAGTACATAATAAGACTGAGAGCTTCAAGTAGAGTTTAATGGCATTATTTTTTTAATGGTGTCTGCCTTGTAAGAGTCATTTCAGCATTAGTTGTGGATACTTGCAAGACAAGGGCAGAGCACATGAGGCTGTAGCAGTTGTAAAGATGATGATTACTCAGCTGATTATGAAGTCTTTAAATTCTTAAAATGAATAAAAGCAAATAGTGAATAGAAAATATTTCTTATTTTTGCCTCTTCTTCCTCTCTTCATTGTACGTATTGAAAGGCGATTGATGTAACTGTTTGCTTCCAATCTATATATATATTATTGCATATCTATCTTTGGTGGTCACTCAGATTGTTCCTTTTAAATATAATTTATAAATAGATTTGTATGTGTTTTACATCATTTAAAATGCTTTAAAAAGAGTCTGATAAACCATGTTTTAATCCTATTGAGGTAAGTGAAATACCAAATGGAACTAGGAAAAAATTAATAAATGGTGTGATGTCTGTTTAACAAGAATGCTGCAGCACATTACATTTTCAACATATTGAGGAATATGCCCATTTTCTTGAACTGTTTTGTTATTCCTATATTGAATGTAAAAGAAAGAATAGCTTCTCTCCTGTCAACTGACTGGTGTGATGTAATTCTGATTAGCTAAATCTGCCTTCTTCATTGAGGTTAATATAGTTTGACAGCACCTCGATTAGGAAGCAATAATTTTTGTTGATAGTAAACAGTTGGTCACTTTCAGCAGAGATGGGGAATGTCTTTTGTCTTACATTAGATTTGAGCTGTTGGCTAAAATGGAGTTAAATTCCAGTGATTCCAAAAGTAAAGTGATGTGTTCAGGAGTGGAATGGCAGAGCATGTTGTAGTGTTGTGTTATGTTATGCCATGGTAGCACCCAAAGGCCCTAATTAGATTGGGGCATCATTGTGGTGGGTGCTGTGGAAACATAGAGAAGAGGCATTTCAGTCCTGAATGGATTGCATCTAAAGGATTTTGGAAAGGAGTGCAGAGACTGACTTTTGTTGTAAGAACTATAGATTATCCCACATAAAAAGTGTGTCATTAGCACCTATGCAAGATGAGTCAAACTGTGTTAGAATGACACAGAGCATTGTCCTATGGAGACAGAAGTGAGGTTAATGATTAACCTTATCAGGAAAGCGGTCAGATTTTATTAACAGCTGCCATAAGTGCAATTCCATACCTTCAAGAAATCGATGTATGGATAAATAGCTTTTCAATCTAGATCAATAACTTGATTTGGATTACACAGTTTGATTTGTGTTTGCATTTAATTTTGTTTCACTTAATGTAAAAAACTGAAAAAGGAGAAATAGCAAGTACATTTCTTGGATAGAATTCCATATACGCAGTTTTGTGTTGTTTTATTTCATTTGTGATAAATGAAAAATCCCAGTGAAACAATGTGGTGTGCTCTAGTAACTGGGGTGTTAAAAGTAAAGTGTCTGATGCTAATGTTGATTGTGATCTGGTATCTATTACAACATGTGGAGATGGTAATGCCACATATGATAGGTGGAGAAAAGGAACCAAGAACTTTGTGCAAACAGTTATTTACTTCTCCAAAGACTGTTTACTTCCTGGAATGTGAAACTAAGTAAACTCCTTGACAGAAGGAAGCTGAGGTATCTTTATTTAAGGGTACCAGAATCTAGCCTTCTGTACTTACACTGGGTAACACTTTTCTCAGCCAGTGGTCCCATTGATGTCAGTCAGACTACCTGAGGAATAAAGTTCTATCCAACATGAAATTAATATTAATAGTTTCTTTAGCTGAATGCTCTGGTGCTGTCAGTGGGGAGACTACCTTCACCCATTTCCCACATTTGTTTAGTTCTCGGTGGCAAGGAAAGTTGAATATGACTGCCTCTAGAGCCCTTCAGTATTACACAGTATTCCCCTTTTTTCTTGTCTGCCATCTCTTGATATGGAGTAGGCTGTACAGCCCATGTGTGCTTAGGACGAAACTTAGTCCACAAATTCTGATCCACTGCATGGCAGCACATTGTGTGGCTATTAGATGACTAGGGTAGATTGCTCAAATTTAGGTGATTATTTCTGTTGCCCTCAAACTGCACCTCATTATTTAAACCTAACTTAGCAATATTTTTAAATTTTTCTGAAAGGCAGAGAGAAGTACTCATGCTCATTTACTCTTTCCTTCTCCCTCCCTTTTTACTGAAGAGAAACATTTTGCCTTCTGCCATTGCCAGAGTATTTAGAAGAGTGTAAATTGAAGCCATTTATGTTGAAAGGTGCTATAGGAGCAGACTGTTTATACAAGTGTAAGAAACTGTAGCATAGAAATATTTGGTCTAGTCTGTAAGGAAAAGGTTTCTCAATTATTTTTTAAATTTCTACTTCTGGAATATTGATTATAATGTAGAAAAAGCATGTGTCTAACAGCCTCTAATTTATGCATCACTCTTTTAGTGTAGTCCAGACAGTGGGTTTTTTTTTTTAATGAAGAAAACTTTTTTGTTACATTGTTGGCAAAATGAATTTAATATTAACTTTAAAATTACTTCAGCTCAGAACTGACTACCACATACTCCATGGTTGTGGTGAAGTTTATTGGTGGCCTGTGAGCTCTTATAATGTGAATTTAGAGTAAATTATTGGCTAATACAAAGCTGTAAATATTTGTCTGTCAGTTGGTGGACGAGTGAGTCGGGAGTTAAATTACACACGCCAGAAGATTGGAGAAGAGGCCATGTTTAATCCCCAGCTCATGATTCAAACACCACAAGAAGATGGTGCTAATGTACTAACAACAGAAGCACTCAGACAGCACCTTGACTCTGCACTTCAAGCCAGCAGGGTACATGTTTATATGTACAACAGGTAAGGTGGGGAAGCAAAGGCATTTCTGATCTTATGTGGATCTAACATGTAGACTTATTCTCTGCTTTACATGCATTTTTGAAAGGCTAGCAATTCAGAACACCTTTCATTGACACTGCATTTTGATTTGTATTTGATTGTCAAGGACTTAGATATTTGAAAGTTTTATAACAGTGAGAGATTGGGTCTCAATTAATAAAGTAAAGATAAGAAGCGTTGGATCAGAGCCTGAAACCTTTACTCACACGAGTAGTCCTGCAGTATCAGACTATTGCTTGGTAAAGTAGAGGTGACTGCACCACAGAACCTGCATGTGGTGTTAGCACCTCCCTGGTGGGATTTAGAGCAGTAAGAAGCCCTCCACACTGGAGATGCCCTCACTCACTGCCACCTGAAGGAAACAAGTAATGACTGTGGACACTAGTGGAGATAACATTCCAAGACTTTGGGAACAGGGCTATACGAATAGATGGGGAATGGAGTCCCGATTGATTTGGTGTACACACAAGGATGCCAAACTTGGGTTTCTCAGTCTCTGTACAGGTGCTTAATGTATCTGAGGTCTGCTTGATTAAATTATCTATCTAAAAATAAAATTAAGCATAGTAATAGGAATAAATGTGTCTAGTAATAAGGATGACTTTTAACAAAAAGTATCCACTGTTGACCCTGGGCTAGATAGTAGAGTTAGGTACCCCGCTGAGGCGCAGTTCCTGCCAGGGTTACCTCTTGGTTGGGGAAGTATCTGATACACACTTATCTATCAGAGCTGGTGCCCAGCATGGGTAGAGCCATGGTCCTGCTTATGCCCTGTCCCTTCCTGCCCTCTCGTTTCTAGGGGAATATGTCCAGGATAGCTCCTGTACTTTCCTGAGTGCTAGAAGCTGAGATGATGATAGTTGTAACACAGCCAAACTGGGAGGTAGACTCTTAACTCCTCCTACTCTCCAGCACAGATGAATTAGGGCTAGGATTGTTCTAGCCTTCTGAGCTTGATTCTGTCCCTCCTGCCTGCACCCTCTTTAGTCACATTAATTAGTGCCTTACGCTGTCAGTAGTCCCACTTACAGGAGCCAGATCCTGCCACCTTCATTCAGATTGAATAACACATTGCTCCAAGAGTAGCTCCATTGTTTTTAATTACTTTTATACCATGCCTACTTGCCATGCCTAACACAAACTCTGTAGATGCACCAAAAGAGGCCTTTGCACTGTGAGGTGTGGGGTGCTAACTCCAAAGGAGACCTCCCTTTCTCGGTACTTACCACCTAGAAGTGAGGCATCTACGTATGTGAATTGCAGTTTTAAATGTGTGTTGTGTTTATATAAAGCATTCTTTTGATTGTGGAAGAAATTTTTGTTCTTTATATTTTTTACAGACAATGGAAATTGGAGCATTTATGTTTTAAATCAGGAGAACTTATCACAGAAGCAGGGTACATGGACCAGGTAGATATACCAGGAGTTTGGTTTCTACACATTTTACTTCCCCACTCTTCATAATAACTTCCACTTGTGCACTTTGATATGTTCGAGCCTAAATGTATTTGCTTTTTTCCCTTTTCTCTTCTTTCTTTGACAGATTATAGAATATCTTTACCCTTGTTTAATCATCACACCTTTGGACTGCTTCTGGGAGGGGGCAAAGTTACAGGCAGGGACTGCCTATCTATTGTAAGTGAACTGTTTTATTTTTTAATCTGTGGGGGTTTTTAAATTGTAAAACTGTGCATGTTTTCACATTCCATTCCCATTGTTTATTCAGATGCTGGTTTAATCAAGAAATAAAAACATTAGTGATGAGTCAGAAAATGTATATGGATTTTATTTTTTAATTGAACAAAAAGAGCTCCACAAAGTTTTTTTTCCTTTTTTCCTCAGAAGCTGAGTTGTAGGCATCAAATTAATCTTCATTTATTTTTACTATTACATTAACATGCAAAAGAAAATGCAGCCTTTTATGACCTTTTAAAGTTGTTTGCTTTTTTGGAAATAAACTTTGTTTTTGCCCTTGAAAACCACAAAGGCATTGATTGCTTGAGAATTCAGTTTAGCTTAGCTGTGGATAAATGTACGTGGATAATTGTCAAGAGTAAAATCTCAAGTCTTCCTAAGAAGTAGAAAGCTAATCCTTTGTTTATTAGATCATTAAAGAAACAAAAATAGTATCTTTTATGAGAGGTTTTCCACAGCATACTATTGTGATATTATATGCACTCAGTCCTTCAAAGAGTTAATTGTTAATCTGTGCAGACATTTTTGGTTATTTATGCAAGAGTTAGCATTTGAGTTATTGTTTCTGCCCTGGTTTGCATGTGTCTGTAAAGCAATTTGCAATGGCCATCTCCTAACCTTTAGTGTACAGTCTTAGATGGGGAAATAAGGGGTTTTGTGTTTTCTGGTTGGGAGATTTGGAATAATGACTCAAGCCTGGTTAAGCAGATACAGTGTGGTTTGAACCACAAAATAAGGCTGCCAAAAGCCTTTCTGGTCTATCAACATCACAAATTCAAAAGTGGGGGGTAGGACAAGTGGCAGGGATAGTGGTGATGGCCGTGGCAGCAGGGAGTTTGCTTGCTGATTGCCAAGCTGTCAGAGAATTGGAAGGAGCACAGTAGTATTAGAGGTAATAAAGATCAGATATTTTGACTGATTACATTTGAAAAACATTTATTAGACTAAACGAGTAGTAATCTGACACTGTGTGAAATTCTTTCTCCCCTCTGTCCCCCTCACTCCCCTTTGGCGGTATTGCTTTGAAGCAGCAGTTGGCTGCCTTTGGGGGGTGGAGGGCAAGGTGGCTATGTGAGTATATTTACTGCAATTAACATGCAAATATTCCCTTTATTACAAAAAAGATAAGGCTGATCTTTATCTATGGGGCTTTTAAATAAGGTTGCATCAGGACTACATGAAGACAATATATAAACAAAACCAATTAAAATATATATTTCATTTGATAAAATAGGTTTCAAAAGTGGATTACAGCTCAAAATAGCTAAAATAGCATTCTAGTCTTTGTACAAATACAGATTTGAAAACTAAAGGCTTTTCTTCAATGTATTTTCCATCTTCCTACCCCTAATTTCTTTTACAGAGGGAAACCTCCTTTGCAGTGGATAAACTTTGACCCCTTAGAATTCTTGGAAGAGTTAAAAAAAATAAACTATCAAGTAGAGAGCTGGGAGGAGATGCTGAATAAAGCAGAGGTTGGTCATGGTTATATGGATCGACCTTGCCTGAATCCTACAGATCCTGATTGTCCAGTCACAGCCCCCAACAAAAATTCAACCAAAGTAAGCTTGCTTGTCATCTGTAGACTATTTCAGAGAAGTGGGTGTATGTGAGGAGGGAAGGGAAAGAGCTGTAATTTTTTAAAAGCAACACAAGTCTCATATTTCCAAGCAATCTTTATTATTTGATTCCTGTTATATGGGCTTAATCACGAGCTGCTAACTTTCTTCAGTCTCTGAGGCAATACTGTGACTCAGAGTCAGATTATGGCTCTTCAGCCATGGGCTTGATGGGAGATGGTACCACAGTGACACACTGTCCCATCTGGAACACCAATAGTCATTTGCCTCAGGCAGGCAGAGTGACTCCTGGAGTGCAGGAGGAGTGCAGCTGCTGCTACACACTGACATGGTGTACCATGCTGGGCCAGTTTTGCTGACCTGTGCAGAGGGTTGGCAAGTCCTTGGCCCCAACTTCACCTGCCCCCTCCAACCCACTATGACAACTCTGGTGATGCCAGAGTTGTATAGTCACTGAGCTTGATTTTACTTTTAGTTGCTGGTAAGTCAAGAGTAACCAAACTGAAGTCAGTAGGGTTACATAAGAGTAAAATCAACATACAAGTAGGAAAATCAGGTCTGTTGTACTTTTGGCGTATAAGAACTATGATTATGCCTGGTCTCACCATAGAAGCACGTCGGGGGAGGAAGGGCCTTGTGTCTTCTACCCAGCAGAATACTGGTGCAAGTCTTGACTCAAGCCAGTCCTTAGTGTCATTTGTTTTTTTTGTCCTTTCATAATTCACTCTCTCATCACACAAACATATTAACATGCAAAAGCTCACGAAAAGAAATAAAATTGTAATAAAGAATGAGGTTCACTTGTTGAGTCCCACTTGGAATTGAATGTGCTTGAAGATCTCTTCCACCTCACTGAAGTTAATGGGAGTCAGTTGGCCAGTCCAAGTCATTTCCAGGGTTTCAGTGGGAGTTTTGCCTGAGAAAGAAACTTCAGGAACAGACTGCACATTTACATGACAAATCATATTCCTAATACTATTTTGAATTTGCATATTCAGGATGCATATTCCAAACAGGTATATCTACATGGGCAGAGAAAATGAATTATCTGGAAAAATGTTAGCAAGGAGTGCTTCCTTGTGGATTTTGTAGTAGATTCATGGAGCACATTCATGTACTAAGTATTAGGATTACAAGTGAGAACTTCCTGTCATAAAAATATAGTTAATCTGTATTTTACACAGTGTAAAAATAAATATAACCAACTAAACAAAAACATTATGGTTTAAGCTTTGAAGTCTCATGAAGAAATATTTGGCTAGCTTTAGCTCTTTGCTGGAAGTTAATCATGAAGGCTGTTCTGTTTGATAAGCACATTTTTAGCATTTGACTTCTGTTTTATTTTATTCCAGTGTACTAGATGTTGATGTCAAATATGATTTGTTTGCTAAGTCACACAGCTGGATGACTTATCAATAATTTTATTTTAGCCTCTTGATGTGGCCCTTGTTTTGAGTGGTGGATGCTACGGACTGTCAAAAAAGTACATGCACTGGCAGGAGGAGTTGATTGTAGGTGGGACAGTCAAGAATGATACTGGAAAACTTGTCAGGTAAACACACAGAGTTTTAAAGTAAATTCTTTAGCTTTACACTGTTAGGAGTTTAAAAAAAAAGTACAAAACCAATTGCCTCCTAAAATCAGTGAAAGTTGCAAAACTTTCATACAAAAGAGAGAAGCAAACTGCATGCTGAAGTCACTGCTGCCTGCTTCAGACCCAATAGACATAAACGTATTCCTCGGATGGAAGGCTTTTTCTGGTGACTTAGGCCCAGGTCCACAAAGGGACTTACATTGTGATACTAAGTGTTGCAATGTCTAACTTTTAGGTTCCTAAAAAATTCACAAGAACATAGGTGCCTAAGTTCAGGCTTCAGGGAGGTGTGTATCTCTGCTTGAAATCCATGAACCTGGAGAAGATAGCCACTCCTCCACCAAACTTACATGCAGTATCCAATCCAGTAGTCATGCTTAGAGGCTGCCTAGATCTACACAAAACAGCCAAAGGTTAGGGTAAGGAAGAGGAGGCAGATCTTCCTTATAACCATTAACCCATTGGTTAGTGTACTCACCCATGATGTGGGAGATCACTGATTCAAGTCCCCTCTCTCGCTGATGAGAAGGGATTTGAATAGGGAGTGCCACCTCTCCAGTGAGCATTCTAACCACTGTACTGTACTTCAACAGGAGACTGAGGGAGCCCCACATCAGAATATCCCATAGGATAATGGTTAGGGCATTCACCTGAGATTGAATTCTACTCTGTATGGCAGTATATCTTGAATAAACATTGTGATGGATGTTACAAAAACCTGGAATGTGGCAGGTATCTCAAAAGAATTCCTGGGACCCCAGCACATCATATGAAGAAACAGGACTGTCCTTGGAAACAATGGGACATATAGTCATTTTACATATATGTAGAGTAGCAGAAGTTTAAGATGCAGGTTATATATTAAAATAAAATTAAATGGATGTGTTTATGCTGAGACATAACATAAGTATCATTGAAAAGTTAAAAAATGCATGCAGAATTTTAATAAAAGTTTTTGTAAAGATTTTGAAGTTTTTACACTGAGTATTAAGGGTTTTTTATTTTATTTTAATGAATTTAATATATTCTGAGAAGTTGAACTGCAGCATAGTTTAAGAAGTAGCCAAAAATACATCTAAAGTGAAATGTGTTCAGTCTTTCTTTGGATGGCCGTGTATGCTAGATGCAATTATATAATGTTGAACAGAGAGTAAAAATTTGCTGATGAACAGCGATCACCCTTTGTGTAATCCTTGTTGCTTGTCAAGAGTTCAGTCTGGCATTTTTCCCCAAGGAAAGCAAAAATCCCAAAGCCCCTGGATGAAGAATTATTGACAACTTGTTACATTATGCAGTATTCCTCACTATTCCTCTGCCCTCCCTAGTTCATATATTAGAAATTAGATAGTATATTGACTATTAATTTAATTTTTGTCTTTGTCCAAAAACAGATTTGTAAGGTTACATCCTTTAGGTCAGAAATGGATTCTATTGAAGTTCATGGCAAAGCTTCTATTGTCTTAAGTGGAATCAGAATCTGGCCCTAAATACTGTAAAATATCAATACATCTGTACCAGTAACTAAATAGAATAATTATTCTGGGTCAATTTTAATGTGCCTTATAAAAGAAAAATATTCTTGCAAGTTGCTCTAAGGCTCTCATTCAAGACTTTATGCAATGAAAATCCCTTCCTGAAAATGTTTGTTTTATACCTTTTCCTCCTTCTCCCTCTCCCTGTTACAGTGCTCAGGCTTTGCAGACCATGTTTCAGTTAATGACTCCTAAGCAAATGTATGAACACTTCAAGGGGTATGAGTATGTTTCACACATCAACTGGAATGAAGACAAGGCAGCTGCAATTCTGGAAGCCTGGCAGAGGATGTATGTTGAGGTAAAATACAAAGTCACCTGGAAATTATGCTTTGAAATGTATAGATGATCGTAGTCCAATAAGGAAGATGCTTAATGTGTGGGTGTGTCCTGGTTCTAAAGCAACAATGTACTCACTGCAACAGGATATTTTAAAATATGGCTTTTCTTTCTTCTTTTTAATATAACAACTATTTGGCTGTTCACATATGAGTAACACTAAGAAAAGGTACTGTTTATTTTTTGTTCCTGTTATTGAGAACATTTTTCTTATTTGCTGAGACGGAAAATGAACTGAAGATGTAAGTGCTAGATTGAATTTAAAAGCACTTGGTCAGTGTGATTACTGGAGAAAGGTGTCTGGAAAACATTAGCTAGCGATAGAATCTGCTCACAGCTGCAGTCCCATTGGTGAGGTCATGTGACATTATCTGGCCTTTGTTTCCCAGGCCTTGACCTCTGCTGAGCTGCTTGTGACCTCCCTAAAGTAGCCGGCCAATGAAGAAAGAGAGGAGTGCCCTTAAGAATTTGTTGTTTTGGATTAGAGGCAAGACTGATATAACTAGAGTTAGAGAGAAAAGGAAGAGAGCAGAAAAGCCTTCCTAAATTTCAATATTGAAAATTTTTCTGAATGAACTGTGATTGCCTTCTCAGCAAAACACACATTCTGATTTGATCTTCAGTAACTTGCAATGAATATGTACCGAATGCATTAGTGATTTCAAGTAGGATCAACAAAATCTCCTCTGAAGGGTGTACATTTTAATGCTAATGATTAAGACAAAAGTTGGCTTCAAATGTATAGTGCAGAAAGCTCATAATGTATCCCCTTCGTTTAGTAATGCTTATTGTTAAATATCTGTTCACAGGTAGTTCATCAAAGTGTTGCACAAAACTCTACTCAGAAGGTGCTTTCCTTTACTACAACTACTCTGGATGACATCCTAAAATCATTTTCTGACGTCAGTGTTATCAGAGTTGCTAGCGGCTACTTATTAATGGTAAAATAAATGTAATCTTGTTTGTTTAATTTCTCTAATGTTCTAACTGCTTTTAACATACATGTGCATTATTGACTCCATCCTGCGGTATATATGGTAATTTTCATAATGCCTAGGATGAAATTGTCAGTTTGCAATTTGTGCATCTTTGACTTATGAGTTATCACCTGTTTATATAACATCTCTAATGTGTGTACTCTTTTTAAAATGTATTTTGTGTGCAAACTTTTGGTTGGGGGAGGTAAACATTAGAATATGACACATTCTAATGTTTTGCTTTTGTTTTTTCCATTGTTCTGCTTTCAGCTTGCCTATGCCTGTTTAACCATGCTGCGGTGGGACTGTGCCAAGTCCCAGGGTGCCGTGGGGCTGGCAGGAGTCTTGTTGGTTGCACTCTCAGTGGCTGCAGGATTGGGCCTGTGCTCATTGATTGGAATTTCCTTTAATGCTGCCACAACTCAGGTATTAAGGAGCTATTTAGTCTGCTGTTCGATTACAAGTGCTCTGTTAGTAAACAAACCCATCAGAATCAGTCTTTTGAAAAATAAAAATGCTGAGATTTTAGTTCTATACTTGTGCCTGTTTCCTCCAGCAGCTCACATTTCATATGTCCCACTTTGAGAAATTGCAAAAATAGTGCTCCTGATGGGTGTTAAAGAGAGAGGCCCCAATCCTGCAACTTACTTTATGCAGGCGGACCCCAGTGCACTGATTTCTGCAGAGGTGCAGAATAGGGGACCAGATATTTTGCTCTTAAATCTGAAAGTATCAGACTGCCCAAGTTCTACCAAAATACACTTGGGATCTAATCCAGTATTCCTTGTCTACCCAAATCTCTCATTGACTTCAGTGGGATTTTGCATGCATAAGGAATGCAGCATCAGTCCCTTGGCACTATTTCAGAAAGAAAGTTACTAGCCTTACTTTATCCTTTATTTTTTTGTTCCTGCCCATAGATTCCTGTTTAAAGTGTGCCGGGAATATTGTTTAATTAGCCATTTAATATCTGGCTACATGGTAGGTCATAAGTGTAATATAAACAGCGTCCTTGTTTTTTTCCACAGGTTTTGCCTTTTCTTGCTCTTGGAGTTGGAGTAGATGATGTTTTCCTTTTGGCACATGCATTTAGTGAAACGGGGCAGAATAAGAGAATTCCGTTTGAGGTAATGATAACATGATAACACCAATGATAACAATTCCTTTTTTATTTATAAAGGAGTGATAATTGAAAATACTAAATAATCATTAACATATGAGCATTGTGGAATCCCAAATCCTCTAATTGTTGCAGCATTCTCCCTCTAAACTGGGGTTTTGTGTTCAGTTTGGAGTTCCGTATCAGAATTACAAATCTGTGTAAAAAAGCAACGTGTATTTCCTTGTTTTTTATTGTATACAAACTGTGTCTTCCACATGCTCTTTTGTCATCTGTCTTAGCACACAAGCACCAGAGACTCCTTTACCTGTAGCCACCAGTTGACAAACAATCCTTTCTCATTTTTTTTTTAAACAAAGTATGAAGCTTTGTGTGGTCCTGGGTTTGTTGCTACATGCTTCCCAAGACACTGTAGATACATAGTTTAGCCATGAGTTTAATGCATGCTTATTTTGTCTGAAAAGTATTTAAAACAAGTGACTGAACTGATACAAAACATAACCTCATTAATAAAAGAAATATTTGATATCTAATCTCAGCATCACTTTATCTTTGAATTTTGAAGCCATGCTAAGCCTTCTTTTCCCCCTAAAGAATTGTTAGCGCTTTATGTGGCACCTGCTATATTGTCAGATTATGTTAAGTGGATGCTTTTATTTCAGTATGGACTTGTTATAGATTGCCATTGTCATCATGTTACATCTACAATAGTGATCTTTCGCTGCTACCTCACAGCTCCATTTGCAGGATCTAACCCTTAAACACCCAATGCTTTATACTCTTGAATTCATTGGACTCTTAAGATATGTTTTATGTTTTTCAGGATAGAACAGGTGAATGTTTGAAGCGAACAGGAGCAAGCGTTGCCCTTACATCTATCAGCAATGTTACTGCCTTCTTTATGGCTGCCTTAATTCCTATTCCTGCTTTACGGGCATTCTCACTCCAAGTAAGTTGATATCAGGTTTTGCTGGCTTTTATGATTGTGCTTATATCATGGTAGGGCGAGGATAGTAACTCTCAGTGATAGTATCATGGTCAGTACTGGGTACTTCTCCATTCCACTGCATTGACTTCTGCTCCCTAGTCTACCACACATATAGAAGGAGGTGACAACACCCATTCTTTTCATCCTTACTCTGCTCCTCCTAGTTCTTGCAAATGGATCCTAACCCTCTGGTGTCCCACAGGAGAGTGAAAGAGCACCCTGACCATCCAACGGTCTCCCAGCACAAAAACAAAAAGTAGAAAACTAAGCGAGATTTAACACACACACACCTCTGCGGCTAAAAGCAGCAGGCTATACACTAGCCTACAAAACCAGATTGCTGACTGGGAGTATAATTCTTTGTGCAATGACAGCAACAAGGAGCACTGCTGCCACATTAACTATTACCACAGCAATAGGTACTTCCCTTATTCCCAATGTCTTTTTAACAGAGTATTGGAACAAAGTATATCGATAATTTCATGTGCCCAACTACTTTGAGAGAATGTGTGAATGTTATGAATGGAAAGCTCTCTCTCTCTCGCTCCCTGGTATTTATGTTTGTGATAAAACATTTTCAGAGAGATTAAATATTGAGAGATATCGAAGGAAGCTCCTCTTGAAAGCTAAAGGCTCTTTGAAGAGAGCTCTGTGAGGTTCTCCTCTGACACTGCTCTAACACATAGGCAATTTATAGCGCTGTCTGACCTTAGTACACAGCAGAGAAACTGTACTTTTTCAATAGTAATTTTTCTTCTGTTGTAGCCTGGCTCTCTAATCGTTTTTCATTCTACTTGACCCTTGACCTACCCAGAGGAAGTGAGGCTGCAATTTTTCTTAATACCTGTGGCAATTATTGCAGTTTTCAGAGGCTCTGGCATGTCTGCATTAAGCTGTGAAACGATAAGCAGTTACTGATTACAGCTGCATGAGGACCAATGAACATTAATAATTTACTATTTTTCTTCTCAATAGGCATTTTGATAGTTAATAATATAGAAAATACAGGAAAACACAGGCATCACTGTTCTGCATTGTGTATCTTCAAATGATATCTAAAATTAGGGATGCAAGTTTTTAGCAGTGATTCATTTGTTGTGGGATGGGAGCAGGGGGCAGGGCAGTAATACAATTAATCCTGAAAGCCACTTTCATCTCTTATGGGGGATATTGACAGAGGAATTATTTAAAATCTTATGGCAAAGATCAGCTGTTGTAGACTTTGTTCAGGATTCATGCCTATTCACATACACAATGATTAACATAGATTTCAGCACTCACTGTTAGAGCATATGCAAATTGTTGAAAGTAAACATTTTCTTTTTAAACACTCTCTTGGAATGAAATTATTTATTATGATCTCTTCTACTCCATGGCCCAACTCCAAGGATCCAGCACCTAGCCCAAGTGGTAGAAAGGGCTTTGGATATCTCCATTGGGAGTCCTTGGGAACTTGTTTTCCCCCTTCATTTCATATGCTACACAGTGGCTGCTGAATGGCTTCTTGGAGGCTACCTCAGCCCAATATACTGATCATAGGAAGAAGAGTTGGAGGATCCACACAGAGAGAGATTCTGTGGCCCCAGTCACTCAACTTCTGTGTTTTGGGGGCCTTCACAAATGTGGACTCCATGCTGTAAAGGGACACTCAAGTCCTGGGGAGTCTGCCTCAAATATGTCCCCACCACACACACCAGAAATACACCAATTTCACTGCCAGTGGGACATCCACAGAGAGGGCAGCTGTATTAGTCCATGTGTGCATATATATATTAAACTTTTTCTCTCTTCTGTTTGACAGATATATTATGTGACCTATAATTTTGCTGTCAATTCACTCAGTAGTTCACAGTAGCAGGCACATGTTGTCAAATGTACCATGCTTTCAAAAAACAAACGTCTGATGATCCAAATGAGGTTTCAGCACATCCAGTGTGTCCATTATGATTTGCATGTTTAGGTTATTCAGACTGATAAATGTCAGAATTAAGGTCTCTTATAAAGTAGCAGTTATCTTAGAATCTTTCTGTTGGAACTTCTACTCAGTCCTTCCAGTATCTAAAGCAGTACTTGATTTGCCCAGTCTTTTCATCTATTTTGCCATAACCTCTCTCTGCTCATATGTAGTAGCACATTTTATACATATGACAGATGGAATAATGCGCAAAATATGCACCCTATGACCTGCACTGAGGATCTGCTGGTAACTGAACAATTTGTGAACACAGATGAAAAATTTGAGAATGAAGCCTTTTATTGTTAGAAATGGGGGCATCTATTACTTGTTCTGTATTGCTTCACCAGGTGTAATCAAAATCAGGTGATGCATTTAATCACAGCATTCAGAATCAGTTAACCATGTAAGATTCTAGTGGGTGGTCTGTTTTTACATGTGGATTTCTTTATTTACAATTTTCTTCCTCCCTTTCCCTCTCATTCACGTTTGTTTAAATAAGAACTCCTTGCTGACTTTGACATTTTCCTAGTGGAGCTTAGAAAGCACTGAAATACAGCAGTTTTCTTTTCGTAGATACTGATTTCTGTTAATCTAGATAGCAAACTTTTAGCAGATGGGCTTAAAAAGAGGGTTACTTTTGACCTTATTTCTTTCTTCATTCACTTTCCTGAAGACATTGCAAGATAGCTGTCAAAGCTTCCGTGGCTTTTGAGGCCCAGGATCTGTAAAATAACTCAGCTGCTGAGGGAGAATAAATGACTTCCTGACTAGCGCGTATAAATGGGAACACAACCTTCAGCCTAGCATATCAACACTTTCTTCTTTCTGAACTTCTGTTATGGGAGCTAATGTAGCTCATCCATACTTCTGAATTGTTCAGTTACTTTAAGAAATTCAAAGCCCACAAAATAGGGGGCTGTTGTCTCAAGAGTTGACTAATGTTTTTCTTTTAAATTCAGATTTATTCTGTAACTTTTGCAGATCTTACATAATGTATTAGCCTTTATCAAATATAAAGAAAAGAAAATCAGCAGTCCTAAAGTGAGCTTCTACAACATATTATCTGAGGGGGTTTGTTTTGCTTTACAGCTTTTATTACGTGGTGGGGGTTGGGTTTTTTTTTTTTTTTTTTGTCATTTGTTGCTTTCATAAATTGTTTAACTCAGGGGCATAGAATTTGAGATGCTGAATGCTTTTATGAGCATTCATACTCACATTGATTCACCCAAACTCACATTGATTCACCTCCTAGAGGGCTGTCAAGATTGGGTCCTAAATTTATAGATATATATAATATTCTTAAAATTAGTGTAGGCGATCAAAGAAATCTGTGAATTCTTTTGGCCAAATCTGCTGTAAGAACATCTTCAAAAATAGCTCTTTGTTTTATTTCTAAGTGGGGGAGGAAGTGGAAAAATATAAAAACTGAGTCAAATTCTGCCCTACCTGTGCAACCCTGTTGAATTCATGGGACAAATACAGCCCTGGCAGAAGAGGGCACAACTCCATGAAAATCAATAGAACTTAGCCCCACTTACACCAGGGCTGAATTTGGCCTTGTATATGTAAGTTCCATGCTTGATGTTCTAGTAATCAAGCATGGAACTTAGCCCAATAAATTGTAGCAATAACAATTTTCCTCAATGCAAGAATGATGAACTTTTTCCTAAATGTTAAAGTAGGTTGTCATGTGTGGGATTTCCTTCATAATACACAACATCCTGTGTAGCTGAAAGAGATACCTGTGCTTTATTGAGAGAGAGAGAATGTAAGTTGTTAAATGAATTCATTATCTTACTCTGTGGAATAACACTGAAAAGGCTTGCCCTCTCCTCTTTTCCAACTCTTTAAACTGTCTCTGCTCCTGTCATGAGGATTTAAGGAGCAGAAGTAAAGCTAGGGGAGGGGAGAATCCAAGACATGTATGCTATCAGAAGGGAGTTGCAGTGAGGCAGCAATAAGGTGGATGTCTTTGTGACAGGCCTCCTCATCTGCTCATCACCTCTGGCTGTGCAGCACACCCACTCTCCTTGGGTGGTCTACCAGGAATGGCAAAGACTAGCACATACCTTGGGCAGGGCCCCAACCTACCAGCCTTTTTACCTTCTCCCTCAGTGACTCCAGCACAGACTTCCATTCTCTTATTTCAGTTAACAGATGCAGCAGCAGCCACCAGATTTTACAGCAGCAGATTACTAAAATGTTTAAGTTTGGTTCAGAGAAAGCAGCCAAATTCTTGGAATGTGTTTGATGCTCACTCTTTAGAGAGCCCCTTCATCCCACACCCCGAAATGAGGCCTCAGCTCCTTCCCTCTCGGACTAATCCCAAAATTTTTGTTGACTTTTCAAGAGGGAGGCATGAGGCTCTTCCCACTCCCAGCTCCCTCTGCTGGGTCTTGTGGCTGCTGATTTCAGATTCCCTGTAGTCTAACACTATATTCCCACACTACAGACTTCATTAACTTAGAGTTAAGGTGCAGTTCCTGTTGACATAATCACTGCAAATCAAGGAAATTGTAAATGAAGGGCCCAAGTTCGTTCACATGCCTCAATACCCAAACATCACTCAACCCAGACACCAAACCTCCATAACAAACAGTAGCACTGAGAGAAGCCTTTGAGGTCCTGATACATCAGCACTTAGAAACTCTGCTCTTCCTCAATCTCCCCTCCCCTCACTGCAGACCCCACCCACTAACCCTGATTCTCATCCCCCTCCTCCCAAGTCTCCTGCTCTTTTTGCTTCTCTGGGTCCCCAGAGGCAGAAGTATATGTTAGGAGCTGATCTGGGGATTCAGAGAGAGAGACTGTATCAGGTCCGTTATCTTCTCTTTGACGAGATGATGAGTGAAGATTGATAAGGAGAACAACTCTTGATATTCATTTTAAACTCTTCATTTTAAAAATTAAAAACTATCTTATACCTGAGATGTCATTCTGTCTGTGTGAGTGGGTGAGTAAGTCTGGAGTTTGTAAAGACTGCGATACTTCAGCTAGAGGAGTTCATGAAACTATGAGACTGTGAAGGAAATTTCACAAAAGGATTGTTTGAAAAATGTTTTCTTTGGCAAAGTCAGTATATCTGTGACCAAAATTGCATTATTTAGAATTCAGTAGTCCTAGGAAGAGTAGTTATGTTTAATGTGGAGACTAAATTTACTCATTAGAGTATGAAGTAGAATGCTGTTAATCCTGCTTAAGTACAAATCCCCACACAATTTTAACTAGAGCCCCAAGGCAACTGAGACCCAAGGGTTTTGGTACCCACAGTGGAATCCACTAAGGTAAGGGCTGTATGTGGAAGTGTTGGGGAGGAGGGTGTCTATGAAGCTGGGGGCCCAGTTAGAAGGTTTTGTGGATGCTGGAAAAATTAGGGACTATATTGGGAAATTGGGAGCAGGGCTTGACTGATCTACCAAAATCTCAAAAAGTTTGCAGGAAGGTTGACAGAAGCTCTTACTTTAACTGAATTAATTACTTGTGCTTTATAGATACTTCAACCGTGATTGACTTTGCAGAATAATAATAATTAAAAAAAAACTTCTGCAAAGTAGGCTCAGTAAATACCTCCCCTGCTAAAGCAGCAGTTTGTTTTCCTGACAGATTCAATCCATTCTAGAAAGGATCAAAAGGAAATCACTTAATTTTGCAGTCCCGGCTATGACCTTACATACCTTTGTGTGTGGGTATTTATAAATCATGGAATGGTCCTTGGATCTTTTCCCTGAAAGATTCAAGTGTTGGTTAAATGCTAACTAGCCTTTTTAACGCTAAAGAAACTCTTATCAATAGTGACATCTCCAGTCAGATCAGTGGCATGAAAATTTTGCTTTAATCAGGTTAATGATCTTAATATTAAAAGGAGCGGAAGCGTAAACTGCTTTAAAGTACAGTATATTTACAATTTTAGGTTTAATATAACTAGAAAATGTTTACACCAGTGGTTCTGTCATTCTTAGAAAGTTGTAATAATAATTGGTGCTTTATAACTTCAGAGTACTGTGTAAGCACTAACTAATCCTCATAACACCACTGGGAGGTTTATTGCTCTGGTTTTGCAGAGGAGGCACAGAAAAAGTCAAAATTGCCTTGTACAAGGCCGCATGATACGGGCTACATTTTCAAAACTGGATATTAATTGTGGATGCCACAGATTCTGGGTTACCAGTTTTGAGACACATGGAGTGTGGTTTTCAGATGTGCTGAGCACCTGAAGCACCCATTGACTTCTTTTGGAGTATTAAGTCCTCATCCTTCTGAAAATCATCAGGCCAAAAGTATAGCAATTTGGGCACTCAAAACCTGTGAAATTCAGGTAGTGACCATTTTTGAAAATTTGGGCCAAAATTGCATACAACACAGAAGTTACATGTGGGAGGCAGGCAAGAACATGCCATCTGTTTATGCCGTTTCCTTAAATTGAGCCGCACACATTGAGCCACGGTAGAGTAACATGCTTCTTATATGTTGTTGGTAACTTAGGCTGAACCCAAAGAGCTTAATGTTGTTTCTTGTTGATTTTTTTTTTTCAGAATAATTTTGAACATTTTGCTCATTTGAGTTTGAAATGAGGTTTTGTTTTCTGGGTTAATTTCTTCTTTCTCCACACGCTGTTCTTCTTTCTTTACACACTGTTCTTCCATCTTTTATGGTCATTCATAGTATTTAATATGTGTTTTAGAGAATGGTTTTGGATGTATATTTTACTCTTTACCGTCTAATCGGGTGAAGGAATCCCATTGTTCATGTCACTTGTCATTTCATGATTGTAGGTTGTCAGGTCTTTGGGGCAGGGTCCAATTTTTTGTTCTCTGTTGGACAGCACCTAATACAATGGGATTCTGGTCCATGGCAGATCATCTGGACACTACTACAGAACAAATTAATAACAATAATATGTGTTGCACCCTGTTTGTTTATATGCAATAGGTAGGGGAACAGTTGAGATTTGAATTTAATTTTCATTTTAAAATTAATATTTAATATCCTTGTTCCATTTTAAAAAGTTATTTTAATTAAGTTGGCTCATTAATCAAACTGTATTAAACTTGAGTGGGGGAGTTCTATAAATAATCCTGAAATATTACTCTGTTTTTTATAGGGATTTTAGCTAATTACATCAAATGTATAGTACATTACTACATTTAGCATTTTCATTAAAATTTAATTAGAGCTTTTTCCATTATTGATTTAACACTATTCTGTAATGTTATAGTGATAGCTAACTGACTTCATAACTTTCAAATTGATAGCTACAGTTTTAACCCCAGGGTGTTTTTTTTCTTTCTGCATTATTAAAACTGCAGTAATACAAATTCTCTTGCAAAAATATAATTTATTGTATTTATTTTTTTCAGTTTTAAAATATGTCCATCCCATGTCTTGGTGGACGTACATAAGAACAATATAAAATTTAATATTACAGACTTTAATTAAATACAGTTGACTCACCATAATGAAATGAAAATACCTCTCTCAGCCCCCCAGGCTAAAGTCTGAATGTACTCATGAGCTGATATGACAAATGGATAGACATGTTGGAATTGAAAGGAGTTTGTAAGCTTTTTAAGCCTGTGTCCTAAAAGCATGAAGTTTAGTGATGACATCTCTTTACCTCCACTTGGTTTCTAGGCTGCTGTTGTTGTGGTATTCAACTTTGCCATGGTTCTGCTAATTTTTCCTGCTATTCTAAGCATGGACCTTTACCGTCGAGAGGACAGGAGATTGGATATATTCTGCTGCTTTACAAGGTGAGGCTATCTGGGAGTATTACTTTGTATCAAACAATCTCCTTGTGGTTAACACTTGGGACTAACACAGCAGCCCTTCTGTGTGAATAGTTTCCACTGCAGTGAGCAGGAGTTCTGCATGCTTCAGGACTGCAGGATCAGGCCCACAGTAGCATGTTGTCAGCATGATTTTATTGCTAACAGGTGAAGCACGTTTGCTATCTTGGTTTTCTGACTGGGTAGATGTAAAACAATAAACAGTGCTTTCTCTGTTCCATACATACTGTGCCACACACACTCATTTTACTCTTTGGAGCATAACTTTCCAGAAGTTTGTAGCAGACTCATGCTTTGAGAATATCCACAAGTGTTTAGTTCACTGTTTTTATTATTTTTGTAGGATCCCAAAGAGAGGCCTATGTGCTGAAGTAGAAGGATGGGGGGTTGGGGTGAGGCAAGAGTTATTTCCATTTTGGGTGTTTCGGGGACCGGCCAAAATGTGAGGGCCTCAAGGCATCACTTGTACTTAAAGTTATCATCAGCTTTGTATAATTATTACTGTTATACATGGAAACCTTTAAACATTACAGAAAAAAAAACTTCCAGAAGTTTAGAATTGGGAATTGCCTTAAGGGTACAGCTCTTTGTAGGGCTGGGAGAGGTGCTAAGAGGGCCATGCCACAGCAGAACAGACTTGGACAGAATTAGGCCTGGTCTACACATAAAACTTAGGGTGACATAGCCATGGCACTCATGGATGTGCAAAATCCATATCCCTGAGCACCACAGCTGAGCCGACCTAAACCCTGCTGTAGGCTTGGCAAGGTCAATGGAAGCATTGTTCGATCACCCTAGCTTCTGTCACTCAGGGAAGCGGAGTTACTACAGCAATAGAAGAATCCCTTTTATTGCTGCAGTAAGAGTTAACACTATGAGGTGACAGAGGCACAGCTGCAGCACCATAGTTATGCCGCTGTAACTCTCATAGTGTAGACAAGCCCTCAGTGATGGGACTGCAGCGTCAGCTCCACCATCCAGGAAATCGATGCAGCATGAACTCTGCCCCCTCTCTATCTCCTGTATGCACTGAGCCAGCTTTGTGGCAAATGCTTATGGAGCAGAGCCCATGGAAAGACTAGAGTCACTGGCAGGGAACTTGGGGGTTCTTGCGGTACATCAGCACCCCTGCCTTGAAGTAATAATAGCAACTGAGTGCACTACTTCCATCATTTTACAGGGTATACATTTTTGTTCAATGAATTTCAGTGCCCTTGATCACTGGAGGAGCTAGTCTGAAGCGCTGACTACAGTTCCCCTCCCATGTGCACAGAAGAGAGGGCACCTTGCATCATCTCCCCTTTGCACACCCACTAAGGACCAGACACAATTTAACCTTTCTATAACAGGGAGAATGTGCTGTGTCGTCTCTAGCTTTATTTTCAAGGTATAGGGAGTGGTTGAAGCAAGGGACTGTGAACCCAGATCTCAGGTTCTATTCCTGGCTTTGTCATAGATTCAGTCAGTGTGTGACGTTTTGGAAATTATTTAGACCAAAACTTCCCAAAGTTTTCATTAACTTTGGGTCCTCCATTTTTGAGTTTGATTTTCAGAAGTACCTAGCACCAACAGCTGCTATTTACTTCCCATTTAAGCAGTGCAAAACATAGATCAGGATCTGGGCCTGTCTACTTCTCTATACATATAGACGCCCAATGCAATTTGATTTGTTTTGGCAGGCATGAGATACACATATATTTATGTAGGCACTTTCTCTTTACCCCTGTTTAGCAAAATGTTTCCTTAAAGTGCAAAACAAAATCTTCATCAAAAAATTATATACAACTAAAGTAGAAAAAACTATTATTAGTTGTACATGCATAAAGACTGCCCTGTCTAATCTGGTGAAAATGTGTGAGTGTAAATGGATGTTTGTCTCTTCTCTTTCAGTCCATGTACTAGCAGAGTGATTCAAATTGAGCCTCAAGCATATGCAGATAATGATAACACTCTCTACAGCCCTCCACCACCCTACAGCAGTCACAGTTTTGCACACGAAACTCAGATTACAATGCAATCTACAGTGCAGCTGCGCACAGAGTACGACCCTCATACCCAGGTGTACTATACCACAGCAGAGCCCCGCTCAGAAATATCTGTGCAACCAGTCACAGTGACACAGGATAACCTCAGCTGCCAGAGCCCAGAAAGCACAAGCTCGACGAGGGATTTGCTTTCCCAGTTTTCAGACTCAAATATGCATTGTCTTGAGCCACCCTGTACTAAATGGACGCTCTCATCGTTTGCCGAAAAGCATTACGCTCCATTCCTGCTAAAACCAAAAGCCAAGGTAACCTGCAAAATGTACATCCATTTAACAAAAATACATATTTCTCCCTTGCCCAAGAGGAAAGGACTTTTGTATTTTGGAGCAATATGAGTTACTACATTAGAGCTTGGTAAATTACACTGCCAACAGACAGAGATTCATTTTGGAATATTTATTCTTAAATGAACTCTAAAATCTTAGAGCTCATTTAAGACTTGAAGACTTTCAGTTTACTTATGTGTCCAGTGACAGTATTTTTATTACACAGATTTTGAGTGACGGGAGACACTGGCATCTGTAATATAAGTTTGTAAACAGTGAAAATAAATTAAAAATAGATTTCTAACTTTTGTTCCCTTCAAAATGTATAGCATATGGTCCAATTCCCATTAACTATAATAGGAATTAGAAAGGGTGTATCGTGTGTAGGGGTTAAAAGCATGATACTAAAAAAGTAAATTTCAAAGTAATTCCTCTAATGTGCCCTAAGCAGCATCTTTTCTTTAGAAACATGGGACTTACTGCATTTCCATTTTCTATTGCAGGTTGTGGTTATTTTCCTTTTCCTGGGTTTACTTGGTGTCAGTCTTTACGGTACTACCCGGGTGAGAGATGGACTGGATCTCACAGACATTGTACCACGGGAAACCCGAGAATATGACTTTATTGCTGCACAATTCAAGTACTTCTCCTTCTACAACATGTATATAGTGACACAGAAAGCAGACTACCCCAACATTCAGCACTTACTTTATGACCTTCACAAAAGTTTCAGCAATGTTACATATGTTTTGTTGGAGGAAAATAAGCAGCTTCCCAAAATGTGGTTGCACTACTTTCGAGACTGGCTGCAAGGTAAAAATATTGCTGAATGGCTAATAGAGGGGTTTGGTGGGTCTTTTTGTGCCTGTGTCTTTAACAAAGACCTAACATCAAGTACATGAGCAGTCCCATTGGCTTCAGCTGGGACTATTCACATGCTTAAAGTTAAGCATGTTATTTAAGTGCTTTGTTGGATCAGGGGCCAAGTGAGTAGGATTATTATAGTAATTCATTCTGAAACAATTTATTCTTTAGTACTGAAAATAAACGGTAACAGTACAGTAAATGTAACATTTCTTAGTTATGGGTCATCAAATTCTGCCTAGAAATGCACCTGTCCCTCTCCCATCTTTATGTTGGAAGGTCTTTTAGGAAATATTAGTCAATTGAAAAATAAATTGTGCTTACCTGTGGAGACAGTCTACATTTTCCCATAACTGTTTACAGATTACTAATGTAGCCAATAGTTTCTAGAAAACATGTGCATAAAAGTTCTAGTATTTTTGTTTGTTTGTTTTTTCCTTCTGAAAATATGTGGGCAGCGTGATGAACGTAAAACCACTAAGTGGCATGCAGTCCAAAAATGATCAAGCTCTCTCTTGTATTTAATATATATTGAGACTGAGAGGAGCTTTAGTTTTGTTTTGTATTTTAGGTCTGAGATTCATTCATCAATCTGTTACATTAATTTAATGAAAGTTTTGATTGGAATATTTTGCTCAGAAGCACATTTAGTTGCAGGAGAAGAAAAGGCAATAGTTTTTAATATACTTTTCCAAATACACTTATATGCTGGTATTCAACTGAGATTTGTTTCTGTTACTGTGTTTTTACATAAAGCAATTTGTAGGCAATCTCAGAAAGAAATACAGGAAGTTGTGGGGTGTCCCCTTTTTTGCATGTTTTGCAATGATACAGACATGTAAATAGTTTCCTATACACAGAAGAAAGAGATGTTGTATGAGTAGTTAGCTTGAGGGGAGAGTGTTTATTGTAGATATTATTTCTGTGTCTTCAAGTTTGTGCTGGCGCTCAGCATGCAATGCTAGTGGTAAGTCTGGAAAGAGGGCAGGATTGCTGCTGGCAGTGTTGTGTGGTAAACACTAGGTCTGAAGAACAGCTTTGTGTAGCCGGAAAGCTTGTCTCTCTCACCAAGAGGAGTTGGTCCAATAAAAGATAATACCTAACCCAGCTTGTTTTTCAGTGACACAGTAAGATAATCAGTCATCATGCCCATTACAGGTACGTGATTCTTTCAGAGGCAAATCTGTCTCTCCACATTTATTTAAACCAGAATACCACACAGTCCATATCCCAAAGCTTAAAGGTTCCACTTTATACTTATTGTGAATCTGACATCTATATGACCAATGAATCTTACAGTAATCACAGCTGCATCCCACAGGGACTCAGAGTTTCTCGAAGACTGCACACCAGCACCAAAGCTGCTCTGGTCCCACGTTCAGGAGTGGTTTCGTTTTGCTCCGTTTTTTTCACTCTGCTACTGGGAGGATGATACTGAGCAAGGGATTTGGCCCAAGCCACACCTCCCTTTTGCAAAGCCACTACCTCTACAGCCAGCGGCAGCTCCAGGCACCAGCACTCCAAGCGCGTGCCTGGGGCGGCAAGCCGCGGAGGCGTCCTGCCGGTCACTGTGAGGGTGGCAGTCAGGCTGCCTTTGGCGGCATGCCTGCAGGAGGTCCGCCGGTCCCGTGGCTTCAGTGGCAATTCGGCAGCGGGTATGCTGAAGCTGTGGGATTGGTGGACATCCCACAGGCATGCCGCCGAATCTGTGGGACCGGGGACCTCCCGCAGGTGCGCCGCCAAAGGCAGCCTGCCTGCCGTGCTTGGGGTGGCGAAAAAGCTAGAGCCGCCCCTGTCTACAGCTCACCTAAAAACTGAGCAAGCCCTGTGCACCATATTATCCACCATTCCCTTGTTCCCTTGCAATCATATGGTAGCTTTTTAGAGGAGGTGGATGTGTGTGTAACTCACACACTTTTGAGATAATAGATGTAACTTGCGTGACACATTTAAGTAAAAAAAAAGTTTGGCTCCCCAAACTTGTGATTTGACAAAAACCTCAGCCCTGATGAACTCTTGTTCCTTTTAGGTCATAAATGTGACTGTCACTTGACATTTAGAAGGGAGAACTGTACAACTAATTTAAAACAACTATATTGTGTAGATTAAAATAGAAGGAGAAAAATATTAAGCAGTGTAGGCAAAGGAGAGGAGATGTTTTAACATTATGGAGTGTTGATGAAGGAGAGGGATCTAAGACCTATACTAGAGAAAGCTCTCACACCTGTACTAATGTGATTATATGAAGGAGCAGATAGTAGTAATAATAATACCTAATTCTTATATTGTACTAGCTAGACCCAAGACTAAGTGAGTGGAATGGAAAGGAAGTAAAAAGAGAGCAAAGGCCAGTGAAGCTGGCTGGAACAGGTCCATGGAGCTTTTTAAAAACAAGGAAGAGGGGCAGTTTTAAATTGGATCCTGGAATGAATGGAGAGCCGGTGGAATTGTATCAGAACGATGTGATTGTTTGTTAGAGAACATGATATGATCTTTCTAATGGCAAACAAGGTTATTTCATGTGCTTGAACTACAGCGATAATTCCCATTGACTTCACTAGGAAGTCAGTGCACAGATTGCAGGCTGAATATGCCCCTCAGGCACCTAAATATTTGCACGGTGGATTTGGTAGGTAACAATAGTATGTGAATAGGGGCATTTTTTATCAAAGTATTGTGCTTGGCATTAGCCATACAAGACTCCCACTGATTTATTTTCAGTGGAATTATGTGGCATCAGTCTTCCACAAAATCTTTTAAAACGTTGTCTTGCTCCTTGATTTTCAATAATGCAAGCACTTTCTCTTTTATCTGAAAATATCAAGGAAAGGAATTAATGTTTTAATAATTTCATTTAGAACTGGAAATTTGAACTTTGTGTATATAAGTGACCGGATGTAAATGAGGTAATTTATATTCCCCGTTGAATTATAATTACACTTGTTTTCCAAAGGGTAATCATACCCTGTGCTTCGCAGTGCCTGCTGTTCGCATGGGTCAGGAAGGAATTCATTCCCTCATCCCCAGCATCTCATGTACAGTATGGCAAAATTGGCCAAATGCAGGTGGTTCACCTTCTTTGTGTGAAGCATCAAGCATAGGTTACCGCTTCATGTGACAAATTTTATGTTCCTATGTTCCTGCATGTACCATTTTAAAAATTGCCTTCATTTGTATAGCTTTGCCAAAGGAAGGCACCACCAAGTAGCTTTATCTTTCTGTTCCAAAAGATTTTGCTGATCACAATTATTTTTAGAACATATTAGTTTTTTGGTTGTACTTTTAATGTGTAGCTATTTTCCTTTGAATTCACAACTTTTATTTTTTAGAAGTGTCATGGTAATTTTGGTGGTCTGTAAGTTTTAGCAATTTTGAAATCATTAAGAAGTTATGCACACCTAAAGATGATTTCTTAGGTACTCTTTCTGACATCTCTAGATCTCAGCAATGTACTGGTTCAATAATAAGAAACTGGTGCTGGTACTTGTGCCTATTCCAGTAACAACATAAAGGGAATAAGCTATCTAAGTCATAAAATATTCAAAATGGATTTGGAGTTTGTGGTGAAGAGCCATTTTTTAAAAAAGTATAAAGGGAGGGAGAAAAGACCAGATTTTCATGCAGGTTACTTATGTAAAATTTATGCACAATTGTATGCTGAATTTGTAAGCACAAGTTGAGTAATTTTGAATGCAAATTCTGGTTATTTGTGTATCTCGTAGTTCCCGTTGTATGAAGCATTTATTAATCTGAAAACTCTGGCCCCAAATATTGTGTTTAGCATAGCATCTTGTGCTCACTTTACCAAGGAAAGTCATGTATATCGTAACTTACAAGTCAGTCTTTTCTTTGGTGGTCTCTCCTCCTCTCCCCTGTTCTTCTTGAAGAACCCTCCTTTAACTCTCAACATGCTCTTTTACATTACTATTCTGATAACACAACTGGTGCTTATAACCATTTCACTGGAGATTTTAATGGAATAAACCTGTATTCAGGAAGGAGAGATTTGTATTTTTCCACTTCGTAAGTTATATCTTGCCCACTGCGAGTGCCCAACAAGCAGACCTTTCATATTGCATGCTTTGGAGTCACTTAGATGATGTTGGAGTATCTGATGTTAAAAATGGTCTCCCTTTGTTCCGGGCAAGGGGCTGGGGAACTGTCTGAGCTGGGTTTAGAAGGCTTGCTTTATTGCTTTGTTCTGAACCTGTTGGCTTTAGTGAGGGAAGGTGGGAGTATGATTATGGAGGTCTGCATGGGAGGCAGCTTTCTAGGGGGAGGGGTAAGCATTTGTAAAGGAGAATGAGCACTTAGGCCCTAAGGCTGTGTATTATTTAGGTCATGGATTCTCTTCCAACACTCTTATCTGTTTACAGCTGTAGCTAAGCTATCAGTTCTGTAATGATGGTTTTGATTACAACCTCTCAGGGCAGCTGTGAGGTGGGTCGGTGCTTTTCTTTTTTTTTTTTGCCCCTCTGCTTTTCCTTCCCTTCCCAGGACATGCGGTTTGTCATCTGTTTTCAAAGAACCTCCTTGCATTGGATTGTGGCTTCCTGTTCTAAATCTGATCCAAATTTGTGCTGTGAGGAGTGAGGTATTCCCCCTTTCCTCTCCACCCGCCCACCCCCCGAAAGGGTGGCAAAGAGGAAAATAACAGTTGAGAGTGAATAGGTGTTGGCTGTGATCTTTACACGTGCTGGCAGCAGATCCCACGACTTGTATTAGCTACACAAGTTGAACAGATGGAACAAATTGACAAAATCGTGTTCACTCACGCTGTGCTCAAGAAGCAGCTGAGTTGTTGTTTGAAGTTGAAAGTTTGAGTGTGGTTTTGTTTTCCCCCTTGCAGTGGAATTTCTGGTTATATCATAGAACCTATTGCTTTAGCGCTCTGCAGTAGCACAAGACAGTTAATGAGAGTGCTAATGTGCTTGGCCAGCATCTCATGGGGGGGATGGGGGCGGGGGTGGGAAGAGCAGTATGAGGAGTGTGTTTCTTTTTAGATAATGGATTAAATTCCTTCCTGATTTAACTCCATGATAGTCAGTGGAGTTTCTGTTTTGATGCCATTCAGCGTAGGGTGAGATTTCAGTAATGTGTGGGGGCAGGGGTTGCGAAGAGTGGAGATACACGTTTTAAAAAAAATATTAGCGTTGCACAACTGTAGTTTATTAAGATCTCTGTGAATCCTCTTCTTTTGATTTACAAAGAGTGCTAGGTTGTCACCTAACTCCTAGCCCTGTGGATGGGGCAATGTGGAGCTATGCCAGCAGGAGAAGGAATTGTGACCCCAAGTTATAATCTTTTCCCTGCTCCCACTGACTCCTAGGAGTAGGGTGACTAGACAGCAAGTGTGAAAAATCAGGACTGGGGTGGGGAGTAATAGGAGCCTATATAAGTAAAAGACCCAAAAATCGGTACTGTCCCTATAAAACCGGGACATCTGGTCACCCTACCTGGGAGCAGTGGGTTACTGCAGCTCTGTTCTGAGTGCAGGTTACTTACCCAGTCTCTCACTAGCTCAGCTCTGCTAGCCAGCTCCTTCTTTCCACCCCCTTCACAGAGGGTGAGGGATCGTAGTAGACCTTAGCTTGGATTCTGTGCATCTACACTCCAGCCATAATGTGGGGAGAGCCCTAACACAGCCATGCAGTAAGCATGAGACTGGGGGTGGGTTTACATCATCCTGAAGCTTCATTAAGGAGGCTACAGGCTGGCCCAAAATAGGTATATATGTAAAAAGAGTAATTACTTTTTTTTCTCCCAACTGTAATTTGTTTAAAGGGTGGTTTCTTATCTGCATATTTAATCTTTCCCCTCCCCCTTTCCCAATTCATCGTAGGTCTTCAAGATGCATTTGACAGTGACTGGGAAACTGGGAAAATCACATACAACAATTATAAAAATGGATCTGATGATGCTGTTCTGGCCTACAAACTTCTGGTGCAAACAGGCAACCGCGATAAGCCTATCGACATCAGTCAGGTACTGTCCCGTATGTCACTGTGACCATACCTGTTTATATGGAAATACACAAACTAGTGGGAGTTGTAGAAGAAATGGGGAATACTTAGTTGTTGGGGGTGGGGGTCAGGTTTTGGTTTTTTTGGTATTGTATTGTATCTGTTGAACTTATAAAGCTGATCCTGCAGATCACACACACATGAATAGCATCACTTACTTCAGTGGGATTACTCGTGGGAGTAAGACTGCAGGATCGAGCCTGCATTCTGTAATATTCAGAAGTAACTGTCACAAACGTCTATCTTTATGAAATACTAGATGGTGCTTACTTAATATTTTTTAGCCCAGTTCTGCTCTTAAATGCATGAGCTTAGTTCCCATTGAACACAATAGGAGCTACATTCTTGTATATGAAGGCAGGATTGAGCTTTGCATGGCCTGATTCTTCTCCAATTTTACATCAGATTGAACTCCATTGACTTGAGTGGAGTTGCACCTGATTTACACCAAAGTATGTGAAGAATCAGTCATATACGGTCGTCCTCTATTTTATTTTTTTTGACTGGTGAATAGAAATCTTAAAATGTAGATTCTCAGCTACTCAGTTTGCTCCCAACAATTTGAATGGAAATGCACATTTTTAAGAGACATTTTTTAGGAGGGGTGGGTGAAAGGGCATTGCAGCCATCATGTACTATAGTGAGAGCTGCCAGCCCTCCAGGATTGTCCGGAAGTCTCCAGGAATTAAAGAGTAATCATTAATTAAAGATTATGTCATTGATAAAACCTCCAGGAATACATCCAACCAAAATTGGCAACCCCAACTGTAGTACTCCTGCACTATCATGAGTTAAGGGTACATTGACATTTGAGCTGGGAAGTGTGATTCCCAACTCACATAGACATACCCACGCTAGCTGTACTTAAGCCAGCATGCTAAAAATAGAAAGTACTGTGGGCAGGAGCCTGGGCTAGCCACCCAAATATGTACCACTGTGACTCCCTGGGTACATATTTGGGTGGCTAGCCCAAGCTGCTGTCTGTACTACCTTGGATACACTGCTATTTTTAGCGCACTAGCTTGAGCAGAGATAGCATGAGTACGTCTACCTGAGCTGGGAATTAACCTCTCAGCTCAAATGCAGATGTACCCTAAATGTAAAGGCAGTACTGGAACTGAAACTCTCAGTTCATTAAGCAACCTGGGCACATCAGAGCTCCTTTTTATATGGTACATAATAGCATACAGTTGTATTTGCAGATTTTTATTCTGATCACATTTGGAAGACAAAGCTTGGTGTTTTTGACTGTTTATATTAAAATTAGACTTTTGAAAGGTCGTTCAGAAAAAAAATACAGTAGTAGCCTACATTCTCTTCTCTCAGAACTATAGCTGACTTTCTGTACTTTCAGGCAGAAAATAGTCACTCTAATGATCTTCCCAGCAGCTCTGTTTATTGTCTTCCTTTTTTTGTTGGCATTAAAGGTGACAGATTTACGGAGTACATTGTTCAAAGTTACTATGGTGTATAAAACACAGTGCTTTGCAGCAACATGCAGCATGCTGTCAAGTCAGACAGGGGGTTGAGTTAGGAATTAAGCAAAAGAGGGGAGTTGAAGAGGAAACTTAAGTGAGATGCCCAAGTAGTTTTGTTTGGTAGTATGTACCAGGTACATCAAGGAACAAATGTGATTGGACCATAGCTGCTGATATAATTTCCTGTGCCTGGGAGGGAGAAAAGTGTGGTGCACCCACAGGGGCTGTGAGCTGTACTGTGCAATTCCAAAGACAGCTTGAAGACATATAGTTGTTGCATATCCTGTGGATTAATTGAATCCAGATCTTTGGAATCCAGCTTTTTTTTTTTTTTTTGCTGTCACTGTTGTTTTTCATTTCATTAAAAAGACCTGAAACTGAAGTCAGGCCAGAATTTAAAATAAACTAAACAAAACAAAAAAATCATAATGTTTTTCATCCAAGACATCCTTTGGCTGGGTAGTATTTGGCTACAAAACCCTGGAAATACACCACTGCTGTTTACCCCACAAATACACTTGCCCACAATGACCCAAGCCGCACAGTGCACTCGTCTACTTTCTTGGCGCTTGGCATTTTCTGAATACATAGGTCATAGGAGGCAAGTGTTAGCAAAATTTATACAGATGTTGTTTTATTTTTATAGCTCTCCTCCATTTACTGGGTGGCATTTCCTTCAGTGTTAACAACAGAGGTTAACTGCACACAGACGTGTATAGGGACTCTTGCCAGATTTTTTTTTCTCTCTCCTTTAAATATGTTTCTCCAACTTGGTCATTTTTCCCCCTTGGCGGTAGACAGTCTCTTAGAATTCACATTTAATTGGTTCAGTCTATTCTGGAACCATCTGCTGGTTTAATGTTTATAATAAATATTATATGCTTTTCACAAAATAAAACAAAACACTTTTCTAAAATTCAATACAGATATTTAGATATTTGCTCACTCTCAAACAATAGTCTGTATAGTCACTTAATGTGAAGTCACACACGCAAAAAATGATTCTGTATGTGTGTTGAATATTCTAGTCTTTTTGTTTAAAGCTTTGCAGCAAGAGCTCTGAAAGCAAAACTCCTTTCTGAAAGGCTTCTAATCTTCCCATTTTGCAGTTGACTAAACAGCGTCTGGTGGATGCAGATGGAATCATTAACCCAAATGCTTTCTACATCTACCTGACAGCCTGGGTTAGCAATGACCCCGTGGCCTACGCTGCCTCTCAAGCCAACATCCGGCCTCACCGTCCAGAATGGGTCCATGACAAGGCAGACTATATGCCAGAAACAAGGCTGAGAAGTAAGTAACATTTAATCTTAATGTCTTATAGTTTATATAAGTGCCTCACTCCTTCCTTAAAGGCCCAGTAACTCTCTAGTTACTTGACACTGTACAGGTCTCAAAAGCATAAACAGAACAATATATTGTGTTACTTTAAAACCTTGGGAGACAGATGCAGTTGTGTAATATAGTATAATGTGGTACCACTGCAAGACTTTATCATGTTGAATAATTAGTTGTATAATAGTTTATATCTAAGCTCTAAAACTTGCATTAGACCTTTCTTTTTAACACTGCTTGTTAATTTTGTATGCAAGGGAAACCTTCAGCGTGCATAACATTCTGACTTTGCCATTCCAGAGTTTTGTCATTGAAAATTATATCATGTTTATCCTAAATTTGTTACCCTAGTGTGGAAGAAATTTTTGGCAAGTTAGGTCATTCATATAAGCCACCCATACCTGTATTGTGCTAGAGCTGTTTGGGTAGTGGAGAAGTCAGTGTAAGAGAGTGTCATCCTTCCTTTCCACCTGCCCCTGTTCACCTTTTTACATTATGAATGGTAATCCTGAGTTGATTTTCTTTGCTTTTACACTGGATTTATTGGGTGGATTGCTAGTTGGTTACTGAGGAATGGAAGGGGAAGGAGAGGATTGGTTCTCTTAGAAATGCGATTGGATAACAAGCAAGTTGTGCTTCACTGTATCCGAACCCTAGAGCTTTGTGGCAGTCAGCCAAGTCTTGTCTTAATGAAAATTTATAGTTGAGATTATAATAGGGCAAATCATGTTTAGCAAGTCAACTGAATGACCCTGCAGGGTCTGGAACACACAGCGGCAGTAATTAAATGCTTGTTGTGGAAGACTCTTTTTTTCTTTTGGTATTACAGTAGACTTAGCGTTACATTCAAAAAGAAGCATGGAAAATGTAAGTTTCTCAGATCATTAAAGGATAAAATGTTATGTATTTCCTCAATAAGCCATTACTGTTAAGGTTTTTTTTTACTTTTTGTATGGATAGTGGTTTTAAAATAGCAACTGAAGAATTACAAAATAGAAAGGCCTGATTCACCACTGCATAAATCTAGTTTAGAACCAGTTTAATTCCACTGATTTTAGATAAAGATATGTTGACTTCACAGGATTTATACCAGCATAAAACTGGAGTAACATTTAATTTGAAACTAATCTTTTTTCAAACAAAATATTTAAAATATAGGGAGAAGTGTTTGAGAAGGTTGCCCTTTTGTTTATTTTACATTACATACAGAGTACTATGGACAGATAATAAAGTGATAGGTGCCACAGTAATTCATATATATAATATTAGATATCCATTTACATTAAATAATATCATCAAGCTGGTCTTGAGTATGATGTACAGTGTAATAATTGAATTACACTGCCAGGTGTGAAATATAGTCATCGGTTGTGATTAGAGTTTATCAAGTTGCCACAGAAGTTCTGGAGTTTAAACAAAGTAGTTTTGACTCAAATTTAACACTTTTTTGCCGAAAACAAAGTGCTTTAATCATATTTATTTCTCTGCATATTGTTTTTTCTTCTTCTACAATCTGTATTTCAACATTATAATCTTTCTCTTAGTTCCAGCAGCTGAGCCCATTGAATATGCTCAGTTTCCTTTCTACCTCAATGGATTGCGTGAAACTGCTGACTTTGTGGAAGCTATTGAGAAAGTGAGAGCTATCTGTAACAATTACACCAGCCTTGGCGTCCCCAGCTACCCAAATGGATACCCATTTCTTTTTTGGGAACAGTACATTGGGCTTCGTCACTGGCTTCTCTTGTCTATTAGCGTCGTTCTGGCTTGCACATTTCTGGTGTGTGCCCTCTTTCTCCTGAACCCCTGGACGGCTGGGATCATTGTAAGTTTATTATAAGGTTCTTTGTTAAAGGCAAATTCCTTTCAGCCTAGCTCTTGCTGCAGTCAGAAAGGTTTTGTTTATGTCTGGGCCTCTGGTGGAATATATATATTGCATCATTCATGGTATATTTATTCAACTTGAGGGGGTAGGGTTCATGGTAAAGGTATAACCCTTAATAACCTTAATCTTTTGACCACGCTTTAGTAGCTATAAACCTTTCTTATAAACATAACTAAACTTTTGCCCCTGCTCAGATACTCATGAACATGAGAAATGAAGCATGGAGGAAAATTGGAATTTTTAAGTAGCTTTTAAAAAATTCTACTTTCCCTGCATCCAAGATTTTTTAAATCAAACAAAATTATTTTTCATGGCAGTTTTCTTATTTCCACATCTTGCCCATAAACAGTAAATTACTGTACTAACTTCTGGATGTGAATCTCAGAAGGATAAGAAGGAAGTATGGCTAGGTGAACAGTTGTATAATACACACTGAAAAAGGAGTGTAAGTATGTCTTTAAGGAGAAAGAGCAGTAAAATTATAAATGATACAGAATACTCCTTCATGAATTCCTTGTAATAAACATTCATGTTAAATTGAATTATGATGTTCCTGTGTTTAAATTCCATAAACTATTGTATAGCTTATAAAATACCAGAAGTAGAAAAGCACAGAGCAGTCACTAGTTTTTGTACTGTACATTTGTGCAACAGGTATGTTAAAAGGTAAATGTTTAGTCTAGAATATTTTTCATAGCACTCAATCAAACAATTTATGTTATCATTCATGATTCATTAGCTTATAAAATCATTTATTGTAGCACTTACATTTTTTCTTGGGAAAGGGGGTTTATTTTAGAGTCCTCCATCTCTTTTAAAAATGTGTATTTTTTTTTGTTGGCTCCAGAAACTTTTAAATCTACTCCACACATTTCCCCCACCTCTCTACATTTTTTTTACAAGATAGATGAAAGAAAATAAAAGCTTTCCCTTAGATTTAACTGTTTGCTTTGTCCAGGCCAATCCCTGTAAGTTTCTTCAAAGCCAAGAGACTCTCTGTAACCTGACACTCATCAGCTGATTATGGCATTCACTTTCTTCCGGGCTTTAAACCTGCCCTTGAGTCATCTTCACTTACTCCATGAATTCTGCAGAAAGAACCCAAACCAGCTGTTTAAAAGTTGCTTTTCTACTTCTGCCTTCCTTTAATTTTTGAGATTATTGTTGGGGAAATGGGTTAAAAAAACAGAAAAGTTATATTCTGATGGATGGGGATAGGGAGGACTAATAAATTATGTTTTAGATAGTATTGACAAGAGGTAACCAATGGAAAATTGATGGTTGCTCTGACCACTGGATCCCGAGGGAATAATTTAAACTGACTCTTTTCAGGTCATTGCCATTGAACTCAATGAAATAAGGAAAAATAGCTTGCCTTTGAAAAGTGAGAGAAAGAGTGCTGTGAGGGTTGCATTTGCTAGTCCCACATTGTTTTGAAAGTCCTTTCCTTCATTTATATAGAGTATAAGAAGTTACTAACAGCAGTTTGAAATCATTTAGGTGGTGGTGCTGGCTCTGATGACTGTCGAGCTGTTTGGCATGATGGGTCTAATTGGAATAAAGCTGAGTGCTGTGCCTGTGGTCATCCTGATTGCTTCTGTTGGCATAGGAGTGGAATTCACTGTTCATGTTGCTTTGGTATGTAAAATTAGGCAGAATTTTTAACGTATTTGAAAAATCTCTCCAAGATTTTTTAAAAAGGGAGCCTGAAGTTCGGCTCCTAAATCCATAGTTAGGCATCCAAATGAGTGATCTGATTCTCAAAAGACAACCAAGCTCAAACACTGCACAAGGGTTAGTGTGCCAGTTAGATTGTTGCCTGATAGACTATAATTGATTTGAAAGAATGCTTACCATCTGTTAAGTCAATGATGCATGAAATAAGACTGGATTCAACAATGCACGTTTAAGTGCTTTTAAATATGACTTTACAGGTCTCCAATTAATATGTGGTAGGTATTTCTATGATCCGTATCAATATGTGTACTAAGCAGAACTGTTAAGGTCTATTAAGACCTTCACACTCTAAGTGTCAGTTCAGATACTACCACTATCTTGGGCCTTTCTTTTGTCTCTAAGTGCTGCAATTGTCTCTAAGTGCTGTTATTGCTTATAACAATTCATAACTGTGCACTCCCTGTTGTGTCTAGTTGCTGCCTATTATGACAATTTAATACTTTGGGGAAGATTTTCCTAGGCACGAATGTTGTTAGGCACGCATTCCCATAAATATTAGATGGTAGTTGGGCGCTTGCCTTTGAAATCTCCCATTAGGTGTCTTTCTTTCAGAACATATTAGTTGTTAGTAATGGTCCCAGTCCTGCAGTCCATAGGGAAGCAGAATTCCCATTGATTGACTGAAGAGTAATGCAGAAAAAACACAGAGAGAGAGAGAATGTATAAACACCGTTGGAAACATTTTCAAATTGGGTTCCTAAATGTAGGCACATAAACTAGTGGCCTGATGTTCTAAAGTGCTAAGCAACTGCAGCTCCTGTTTAAGCCAATGAGAGCTGGCACCATTGAAAGTCAGGCCATTTATTTAGGTATCTAAATATGGAATACAGTGCCTAATTTTTGGTGTTCAAGTTTGAAAATTTTGGTTTGTTATGGAAATGTTGATATTTCTATTATTAGAGTTGCATGTAGACTTCCATTTTAAGCCTCATTTTCTGAACACATACCCCTAACTTTTGATTAAACAACTTGTTTGCAAACTGAAATGCTGAAAATAGCATCAGAGTTTTTTTTCGTAGAATTTGGAAAATGTGGGATTTTAAAAGTTTATATGCTAATTTCCAAAATTACATGTGATTTAAATTAATTCTCAGTGTCTGATGATTATTTTTAGGCCCACACATTCTCAACAGTGGTTGGTTTTCACAACTCCCAATGTTGGAGACAGAGAGGGCTTTTTATACACTTAGCACAGGGTCATTCCCATACATTTTTCAGGGGAAGATTATTTAAGAATCGCTATCCATATGGAGAGAAACAATACTATAGAGAATAGAAAGGGATCAGTCTGGACAGGCCAGTTTAATTATTGTAGGAAGGGTTATACCTATTCGTTAATATTTTTGTTTTTCAAAAGTACCATCAGAATCGAGTAGGTTCAAAGAATGAGAGGGGGAAGAGAAGTAGACTGGAGAGAGAGCAAGTGGGGATTAGATGTGGTCCATGACTACAGAAGAAAACCTTGTGTTGGGGAGATGCAAACTGCTGAGGGCATTGCTGGGGGAGTGAGAAGGCATCAGGGACCAGAGGGGAATTTTGAGGATTGGAAACTCAGAAGCATGTTAGGGGTGCAGAAGGCTGAGGTGCACAATGGCAGTGAACTGTGGAGTGCCCTCAGTTTTAAGTGGAGTGGGGAGGGGCAGGGGCAGGTGGAGGGAGTAGATTTAAGAGGTCCTTGTGGATGAAGGGGTAATATGAGGAGAAAGGGACAGGCTGCTGGAAGCATATTTAGACTTGTTGAGATAAAGCAGCCTGCTAAGGCTTGTGGTGGGATGGTGAGTGTTTCAGAGACCTGGTGCATGTTATGGGGAAACAAATGACAAATTTGAAATAAATAAATAAAAATTGTGACACAAAATTATAAAATACTTGGCTGTCAGTTCTAAGTGGAGAGAGAAACCAAACTAATTTATGTCATATCTTTACCTAAATAAAATCACATGTGGGTAAAGTTTCAGTCCCCAGCAAACTTAAAACCACTTCTTTCCCATACACTGACATTGGAAATAAAACCCTTCAAAAATGGGTTTTACAATGAAAGCACCTAATAGATGTTAAACTATAGCAGCACTGCTGGCTAATACATTCATAGAACTAACCGAATATAAATAACCCCACCAGTGTGGTATAAACAAAATATGCAATGCTTATAGTGTTGATACAAGATTTAATTGTAGTTGTTTAAAAGAAATTCACAATCCACCCATGGCTCAGTTTTTCTCTGCCAATTGTGAGCTGTGACCTCATTTTTTTTTTAAACTCCTCCAAATAAATTCCGCGTCAACACTACACTCATTGTATTATGTATCCTTTAAATTCACACCTATCCATGTGCAGTGCATATATTTTATTACTATGTTATGGGTCTGATCCCACAGCCCTGACTCATGTGGGTCGTCCAGTACACATCGGCTCATGTGCTGTGCTGTGTATGGAAATCATTTGTTATCCATAGCTGAGCATGTATATATAAAATGTGCTAACCCTGGGTACATTAGTTTTCCATGGTTCACTGTTATTCTTATAAATCTTGAGTACTGAACTATGTTATATGCTGTGAATTGCTTACTCAGGAGTCATGGGAAGGAGGATAGATTCTCTATAAATTACATCAGTGCTCAAATACTATAGTGATGAGCGACGGGATAAAACCCTGAGACAGATTTATAGTTGTTTGGTTTTGAAGTAGTAAAAATTGTAAATATATTTGCATAAAATGGAACATAACTATACAGAATAAGAAGAACGCAGTCTTGCAGTGCTTGTTTATATGAGAAGACCCACTGAATACTTTGGGTCAAATCCTGCTCATCTCATTTAGTTAGGGGCTGATTGTGCATAAAGATCTGCTAGCATGCGGTCCTGTGCCCACATGGAGAGATCCCTGACATCAGTGGAGAATTCTGCTTAAAAAGTGTCAGAAAGATATGGCCCATTAATAGGATGCTGAACTCAGTGTGACTATGCATATGAGTAAAGGTTGCAGGATCACGTCCAAGTCCACAACAAATAATAATTCAAGTCATGTGGTCCCTGCTACCATAGAATTCCCATGACATCAGTGGGAGTTTTGCCCAGGTAAGAACTTCAAGAGTAGACTTACAATTTTTACATGAGAAGTTCATTTAAAATTAAACAAATCCTTTGTGGGTGGGAACAGGCAAACAGAGCAACAAACTAAAATCCTTATGAGGTGGGCCAGGAGTTGTTTCAGAAAATTATTGCTGTGGCCCTGACCCTGCAATCAATCCTCACTCCACTCCCATGACTTCAGTAGCAGCTGTATACAATGACTGCAGATTCAGACCTTGTCTTGAACTCTAGGCAGCCACAAAGATATTTTAATAAACTGTAAATTGGAGTAATTAGCTGGGGTTAGGGGAGGAAACTTGCGTGCTTTGGGAAAGGCTGAGAGTTTTGAAAGGCTGTGTACAAAGAAATGATGACATGGAGTTTATTTTTTACAGGCATTTTTAACCGCCATAGGAGACAAGAACCGCAGGGCTGCCCTTGCATTGGAACACATGTTTGCACCAGTATTAGATGGAGCTGTATCTACTCTGCTTGGCGTGTTAATGCTTGCAGGGTCCGAGTTTGATTTTATTGTCAGGTAAAGCATCTCTTGAATTTTTTTTTTCTTTTTTTTTTTTTAAATGTGTACACTCTTGATGTTTGGTCATTTCAGTGTATCTGCTGTTTTACTACTGTGCATGCTTACATCATGGTCCTGCTTTACCTCTGCTTTATTAACTCCTTGTTACATGCTAGTTGCAATAATACTTCCTTTGCTGACACTGGATTAAGTTCCAGGAAAATTAGACTCCCAGCCTAAAATGAAACAAAAGGGGTCCTCTATTGCCTCGTTTGCTCAGTTCTGAAATAAGTTAGCTCCAAATACCTAGTATTGTCCAGTGGTTAGCTGGATTTGACCTCTAACCCAGACTTTTCATATGTACAGCATTTTGTGGGGAAGGGACAAGAGGAACTATAAACATCCTGAAACCGACACTCTCTTTACCCTCCCCCTCCCGTTATCCCTGTATGAAGTTTGAAGCAGGTTTTAACTGACAACAAAATTGAAGCCCTGTTTGGGATGTAGGAAACCATAAGCATGAACATAGACGTTTGTATTAAAATTTGTAAAGCAAAGCCTGAGGACCTGTTTATGGCTAAAGGCAGGCTGTTTCTTGTGAATTTAATTAAGAATGTGAATTTGTCAAGTATGAGAGGAGAGCAAGGTTTTGTTTTGAAGGGAATTTGAGAAATGCAATGAAATGGATCCTATTCTATTCCAAACAACCTGTGGAGCTCTGCAGAATGGCTAATCTTAGAAGTAACACTGGTTCTTTGTGGCAGACTATGGCCCCAAAAAAAAGCAGGAATGGAGTAGTGCTGGCCCAAACATTCATGGTCTGATAGATGACTGGGCTGCTCAGACTGAAGTGAGCTCGATAAATAGATGTAAACTAAATCAGGTCATCTAACAAAAAAAAATGTCAAGGCTTTGACTGAGAGACTAACTACTGAGTTTTAGCTGTGTGTGTGAGTATGTGTGTGTGAGAGAGAGAGATTTGGAGAAGACAGGGAAAGGAAGGTTATATCCTTGCCTAACAAGAATTGCATAGATTATAGCTTCATGGTCTTCATAACTACACACTATGTACCCTTAAATGCAACTTCCACCAAGTCTTCTGTGTGGCTCAGTTTTTGTTGGTGGTGAGGTGCTGAGGCAGAACTATTCAGTTAGGGCCTGCTCCTATAACGTGCTGAGCACTTTGTAGGATTGGGCTTTTCCTGCAGATTGAATGAAATGCACAGTAGCATGTTTGCTCATGTGTGCAATATGTAGAGTATTACGACAGATAGTGTGCACATTTTCATTACATAGTAAATGGCAGCATGTAGTCTTGTTTGATTCCAAATTTGGATTTGATATTTGCTTAACAAATAAAATGAGCCTTTCATATTTTAAACTTTTGTTGTTTAACTTTGTCTTTGCCCATCAGTTTCTTTTTTTCTAGCACAATCTGGCTTCAGTTCCCCTTGGTTTTCTAAGACAGATGTAAAATAAATGTGCAAATCTGAAGCATTGTTACAGCGAGTGAAGAAGACTCCAAACTTCCAGAAAGGGATAGTTTAGCCCATCAGTGTGTTTAGGAAGATTAAGTAAATTAACAGACATTGTATATGCTAAGTGGCCAGACTTGTAATCAGCCTGTTTATTCTAGTGTTAGATGGATGAGATGCAAATGTGTTTTAATGCCTGTTGTTGATACATGTCCCAGCATGAAGTTCTGGTAGTTTATATTAGTGAAGGAGATTGGTTCCTTGATTTTGCTAATGCAGATCAAAAAATCCAGAATGTTTACAATAGCAGGATATTTGTAGTTTTACAGGAATCTGATATATTTGATCAGATGTGGAAACATAGGCAATAAAGTTTGTCGCCTACTAAACAATGTTATCAGCTGTGGCGCTGTTATTAGGAAACTTGCCCCTACTTTTCCTCCTGCACCCTGACCCTCCAAAAATTTGTCCAAAAATTTGTCCAGGACTGAGCCTTTGAAATCATTAGTTACAACGCAGCCTTGAGTTTAGTCTGAACTCCAGCTGTGCCGAATACCAACTAGTAAGGCTTCCCTTTTACTGACAGGTTTACCTTGGTATTCATGAAGGATCCCAGACCTTAGCCCTCAATGGTGGGAAAGGACAACCACTTGTGCACTTTCCTCGTCCTCCATAGTACTTCAGCCTTTATGTTTGAATTGGCTGACGCAAAACAAGAGTATTCAGAGATGCTAAATTGTTCAACAAAAGATTAGCCTGCAATGTAGCTCTGCCATTGTGGAGTGCTCTTACTTAGTACAATGCTGAAGCTTACTACAGAATGGGCAGCATTTTCTTGGCAGAAAGCTGGTTCCTGTGTTCTAAAAAGGTTGCAATTTGAGCTATTTGGTAAAACTGGAACTCACAGAATTCTAGGCGGAAAGTTGTGATTAATGAACGGCAAGGGAAAGCCTTACCTGATACACTAGAGATTTAATTAGAGATTCCACTGTTAGTTGCAGAAGCATTTCACAGTGGATTAGCTGCTGGGAGAAGTGGGCTTCTTTTCCTTCTAGGCTAAATTGTTTAAATTCTACACCCTTCACTTCATTTGTTTGCTTCTGCTCAGTTTTCACTAATGGGGGCCCCTTTTCATTGTATTTGTGCTTTCAATCCATTCAGCCATTCAGTTCACATTCCATATTTTTGTGTTTGTGTAACACATTTATAAATAACATTACATGCCACAAGATTTTGGTAAATTAACAAACTCATTTTTTTCTTTCCTTTGTCAACTAACACTTTGGGTTGTGGAATGTAGCTTCTGTAATCCAAAAGGTAATAAATAAATTAATACATTTTTTAATAAAAAGTCATGATTTTGTACAATACTTTTAAAGTTTCTGAGACTTGTATTAGCATATTTTTCTTTCTAAAAGTTAAATTATTTTTGGGAGTAGTATGCAATCTTCTGTATTCCTAATAGTATTCATGGCCCTTTTCTCCCTCTTTTAAACAATATTTCAGGTATTTCTTTGCCGTTTTGGCTATTTTAACCATTCTGGGAGTTTTAAATGGATTGGTGCTGCTTCCAGTTCTTCTTTCATTCTTTGGACCATATCCTGAGGTCAGTAGTTACATTTATGAGCAGAAGAAATTAATGTGTCCTTTTTTTCCTTCTTTCCTAGAAACCTATTATTCACTTTGTAATTCTGATTTTTATTTGTTGCTCGCTCTTTTTTTGTTTTATTTTTAAAAATATATTAAATGTGGTTTCTTTTCTTAATTTGATATTCTTGATTAATAATTGGAACGTGTCTTGTGTAATAACCAGTGGGCTGGAAGTTGTCCCTTTGATTTAGATACAAATGCATGATTTTTAATTAGCTTTATTTTTAAGCAGAATTTCATGTATTAGCTATGCCCTAGGAGCAGGGATTTCCTCAACTTCTTCATTTTACAGGCCATTTTGTGAAAGAACGCTCCTTTTGTAGATCTGTATTTCCTCTTAGCACTCCAGCCCCTCCATTGCTTCATTTTCAAAATATTTAACTGAGCAGACCACCAGGAAGGGCTCCCCACACCAGTGGTGGTCCACAGACCACAGCTGGAGAACCACTGCCTTAGGCCACAAGTCTGCAGAAGGATCCTCCCTTATCAACAAATACACTCTTGTGGTATCCTGTTGGCTTTAGTGAGATCCTGGATTGCTGTAAGGGTCCATGCAGTTGGTCCATTTGCAGGATCGGGGCCTTAAACGGTCCAGTGCAAGTCCAACAAGAGAGCATTCATAGCCTTCAAACTTCCACTTGATAGCTCATTGAGTGTATCACAGTTACCCCTCTAAGGCATGATCATTGAGTTTTCTCTAGAGTTATTAAAAGAGAGTAACTTTATGTGTGTGTCGTGTGTGTGGAGATATAGATATGGGGGAGCATGTGTGTGTGTGTATATATAACTCACACACATAGAGTACTTGTGTGTATCCATCTGTCTATGTACATACACAGAATCATATTTTTTAATAGATACACACTATACATATCCATGGAATTACTCTTTTAATGACATACCAAGAAATATGTGCATTATACACACTTACACACCCAGACATTGACAGGAATATAGGTAATTATGTTCAAATCCACATATAGGGATCGTGTCTTTTTCTTTTTGGTACAGCACTGTGCACAGTAGCAGAGAATGTAGCAAATAATAAATAACAAAATGGTTTTGGTGAGAAGATTAGAAGTAGTTTGGTGAAGAACATTTTTGTTGAATGTTAGTAATTATAAGGGGTTTCAATTGTCATTATTAGGTTTCTCCAGCTAACGGACGGAACAGATTGCCTACGCCATCTCCTGAACCTGCCCCTGGCATCGTGAGGTTTGCACTGCCACCTGGACACACAAATAATGGATCAGATTCATCTGATTCTGAGTACAGTTCTCAGACTACAGTGTCAGGAATCAGTGAGGAACTCCATCAGTACGAGGCCACTCAGAGTTCTGGTGCACCAGTCCACCAAGTAATAGTGGAAGCAACTGAGAATCCTGTCTTTGCCAGATCTACTGTAAGTAACCCACATGTTGGTTTTGTTTTGGCTTTTTGGGAGACTTTGTCTTTTTCAGTTTGTATAGCAATGTTTATATTTCTGACTTTGTTTTGCTTTGTTCTTCTGGCTGCAACTGGCCCAAACTTAAGAGTACTTCCAGATGATGGATGCGCAGGCTTTTTCACCCCTTCATTTAGGAAGGAAATTCAGATTAAATGGTGGTATCAAAGCACAGTGCATTTTCATCAGTAAATGCCTTTGCAGCATACTGACTTGAGCTGGAAGTGCAGGACTGGCAGGTCCTTTGACAACTGTTCCAGATGACCTCTGTGAAAGAGAAGGGAAGGGACTCTGGAATAAATGTGGCTCCAGCCAGAGCCATGTGAACCAGAGACACCCAGAGCAACGTGGGCTATCTTCATACTATATTTCTCTTCCAGTAATACATTTTAGAGGATATGGTCTGGTGCAGACCAGGGAAAGAGTGTCTCACGGTTTCTCCAAACCTTGGGTCTGCTGTATGTCAGCACAGTGCCCAAGCCCTAAGCCACTGGGCCAGCATAACTTTCCTTTCAAAGATAAACTAAAAAGCTCCGTCTCCTACCCCCCAGGATGCTGCACGCTGAGCTGCAATGTGGATCTGTTTTTGTTCAGCAGAGGCCTAAAAATAGGTACAACCAGAGCCACATTTGAAGTTGGTCACGGTTTATTGACTGATGTGGCCGCTGTGCTTCACGCTTTTTACAGAGATCCAGAAACCAGATTCCTGCAATCTATACAAACCATCCCACTAACATCCTGTGTATGTACCCCAGCTGGAAGAGAGTCTTTGCCAAAGCCCAGCAATTTTGGTTATTGAACCACTTAAGTTGTAGTGCTTGCTATTTACCCTTTCAAAAGACTGAGCAGTATGTGGGAGGTATACATAATGCTTTCAATGACAGTCCTGTGTTTATCTGCAAAGTTGTACTTCCCAGCAGCTTGTAACAATTTTGGAAGAGAACTGTCTTTGAAAAAGGCACAAATAAGACTCCAGAATGCTTCACTTCTAGAATTAGTCCAAGACAGTACACTTCAGGGCTGTACCATGTGTAACTTTTGTTTACATGCTTTAGGGCAGAAATTTAACCACATATTTCATTTCATTTCCAGGTGGTTCAGCCAGAGACAAGATGTCATCAGCCAAGTCCAAAATTACAGTCTAACCCAGAAGCCGGGTCCCAGCAGACATGGCATCATAACAGGCAACCTAGACGAGAACTGAGGGAAGGACTACGACCGCCCCCTTACAGGCCGCGCAGGGACGCTTTTGAAATTTCTACTGAAGGGCATTCTGGACCTAGCAATAGGGACCGCTCGGGCCACAGGGCTCGCTCTCATAACATTAGAAGCCCAGCATTCACTGCCATGGGTACTTCAGTGCCAGCATACTGCCAGCCTATCACTACTGTGACTGCCTCCGCTTCAGTTACTGTTGCTGTACACCCTGCTGTGCACAGCCATAACTCTCATGGAGGAGGCTTTCCATCTTACGAAGGATACTATGAAACTGACCATGGAACATTTGAGGACCCCCATGTGCCTTTTAATGTACGGTGTGAGAGGAGAAACTCTAAAGTAGAAGTAATAGAACTGCAAGATGTTGAATGTGAAGAAAGGACAAATGGCAACAGCTCAGATTAAGGTACATTTTTGTCCTTCCCAGACAATGGGAAGGTGGGGGGCGGGGAGGGAAAAGACAAGACTTTCCTAAAGTATCTTTCCTCCCAGCTGCTTTACCCTCTGGGCAGCAATGACTGGGATTTCCCACCCATAAATATCGGTGCATTTTGCATTAGAAAATTAGCTTGGATGAAACAACAATACTTAGCCCTTGACATCTTCAGAGTTCTGCACAAGTATTCAAGTAAATAGTAATATCCCAATTTTTCAGGTGGGGAAGCTGAAGCAGAAAATTGGATATGTCCAGGGTGCAAGCAGGAAGTGTGATTGCAGTACACGCAGGCATCCCGGAGCTAGCTTTGATCAAATTGGCTTGCTAAAAATAGCATTCTAGCCACAGTGGCACAGGCAGCTCTACAATCCCACCCAGGATGCTGGTTAGGTACTAATGGGGCTAGCCTGTGCCACAGCAACTACACTGCTATTTTTATGAGCTGGTTAGCTCAAAGCTAGCTTGCTTATGCCAACACACACTGCAGTTCACCTCCCAATTGCAGCATAGATATACTCATTGTTTGACTTGTCCAAGGCCATGGAACAGAAGTCAGAACCTGGATTTCCTGGTACCCAGTCCTATGCTCAGATCATTCAAACAGGCTGCCTCCTAAAATCTCACACAAAACGACGTTTGTTGGGAAGGAGTAAAACCACCAGTTACTTACATTCAAAAGAAAATGACCCGTGAATATAATGTAGTAAAAAGAATATAAACTACTTAGCCAAATCCCCTGGTGAATCAGAACTTCCATGGTTCTGCTGCACAGTGCAGGGCAGGCTGAAGAAAGTATTTGTATGGTGATTACACACATTCCTGCACAATGCTGCTTTAAGTGGGCTCGGTCCATGGCCTCCTGAAGTGGAGTTTTGTGTATGTGGGCATGTCCAGTGGGTTCTGAACAAATCGCCCTATATGGGTGGAGTGCAGCTGCCACTGTTATAGCCTTTGGTCTATGGTAACTATCACTGAGTTGCTCTGTGGATGCTCCTTAGGTTTGTCAGAGATAATTCCTGACCCTTGAGGATTTAACCCATAAAATGAAAATGAAGGTAAACTGTCCCCCACCACTAACGGCTTTGAGGTGATAAAGAAAGATGTAAAAATTAGAGGTGATCAAAAGACTCAGTGTATTTCAGAAAACATTTTTGTAAGAAGTAAAAATGTTTAATTTCATTCAAAATTTTCTGTGAATTTTTTTGGGGTTCTGCCACCCCCCAAAACAAAACAAAATAGTTTTGGAGGAGGTCACTTTCTCACTGTTACTTTTTTTTCCTCTTGAAAAAGGTGTGAAAAAGTATGTATGTTTTCCCCACAGAAACAAAATGATTTTTTTTTAAAAATTTCAAAGTGTTTCATCACCACACAAAAAACATTGAACAAAATGAAAATTTTCATTTTGGTTGAAAAGACATTTTCCATCAAAAATTTCCAAAGGGGAATATTTTACCAGTTCTAATTAAAATACTTTACACTTTTAAAGCTTCTATCCAAAGATTTTGAAGTATTTTTATAGTTCTATATAAATGTATCCTCACAGCTCTCCGGGGAAGATGACAAATAGTGGAGTCCCAAGGAAGTGGATTCTGAGGCAAAGAGAATGCCAGGTTCAAATTTTCCAAAAGTGGACACTAATTTGGGTGCCTCAGTTGGTGTCCAATTTGAAATACCTAAGACCTCATTCTCCTACAGCTTCCACTGACTTTAATTGGAGTCCAGTACACAGAAATGGAGGCACTCAAAATTAGTGAACGTTTAAAACATGACATCTGTGACAGAGATGGGAACAGACTCCAGATGTCCTAACTCTTGGTCCTGTACCTTAATCACAAGAACAATCACATGCATTTTGGGTTGGTTTGGTTTATTTATTTTTCTTAAGCTTTAAGTGAACGGTTGTGTTTTCTCTCTTTTGTAAAGGGTAACAACTGAAGCAAAGAAGAGGCCAAAGATGGGGAAACCTCCTCTTTCCAGAACTGCTTGAAGAGAACTGCTTGAAGTTGTGGAAAAGGACATGCTGCATCAGGATAACAGTTCACTGTTACTGTAACCTATTGTATTATATTGTTAAATATTTCTATAAATATTTAAAAGGTGTACACATATGTAATATACAAAGGAACAATGTAAAGTAGTATAATCTGGAGTTAACTCTTGTTAATAGAGTGGGACAATATTGTTTGTGTTCTGTACTTATTGTACATTGATCTCTGTGCCACAACTAAGCTTAATCTGGTCCTAAATTTCAGCATATGTTGCTGCTGCTTAAATATTGTATAATTTACTTGTATAATTCTATGCAAATATTGCTTATGTAATAGGATTTTTTGTAAAGGTATGTCTTTAAAATATTTTAAAATTTGCATTTCACAACCCTGTGGTAGTATGAAATGTTACTGTTAACTTTCAAACACGCTATGCGTGATAATTTTTTTTTAAATGAGCAGATAATGAAGAAAAGCACGTTAATCTTGGTGGTTTAAGTAGGTTTAGCTATGTGCAGGTTTTGTTTTGCTGTGTGCATGTGTGTGTATGTATGTTCCCAGAGTACTGTAGTGTAATTTTTTTTTTACTGTATGTTAACCCTTAGTGAGCTCATTAACTCACTGATGCTGGCAGAGTCAGGATTTTCCTATTGCTAAGTGCCAGTGAAAAATGCCTTGGCACTTAACAACAGAATCTCCAGACTGCTATTGTTAAAGGGATGATTAAAATAGAAGAGAGGACAGGAGGACAGGGCATATGGATTCTACTACTAAATCTTCCACTGACTTGCTGTGTGTGACTTTGGGCAAGTCACTTAACCTCCTCATGCCTCAGTTTCCACATCTGTAAAATGGGTATAATAATACTTACCTACCTCCTAGGGGTGTTGTGAGGCTTAATTACTGTTTGAAAAGTGCTTTGATATCCTTTATGAAAGGTGCCATGTAAGTGCAAAACATAATCATTTTCTTTAACTGCAAAGGGTGTTGGGTATTGAAAGTTGCTAAAATCCAGTTAGCATATGCCTTTGTATGTACTGATGCCATATTTTGATATCAATACTATAAAACAGAGTGCTACTGGAATTATCTGGTTGTTTATTACAGTAACGGCACAGTTCAAAGCAATCTGGCATTCCTCATCACTTTATTTAAATGGCATAAAGTAAGTTAATATAAAGTGACAAAAATTACATTTTTTTTTATTATTTTCTTCATCTATTTTCACTTCTTATTTTACTGATCTGCTTGATCCAGGACCATAACGATTGACACGTAAGGCCTGGGGTGATTTTTCCCCCACCCCTCCAAGGTAGCTCTTACTGCATTAGTACTTTTAATTAAAATAGCTAAACTGTACTGGGAGCCCTTCATTAATCTAATTTAGCTTCTTTTCTTTTTTTAAAGTTAAAATTGAATGTTTACATATATATACAAATATTCAGTTTAGAAAAAACACAAGATCTGTGTTTTTAAATACAATTGGCCTCTCCAGGCCAGGCATTGTTTGATTGGAATTTGTACTTCTCCAATGATTGAAAGGGTCTTTTCCTGCAGGCCTCCCCAGCAGAGTGGAGGAGTATGACTATCATGCACAAATTGTCATGCCTTTTTTGCTCCCTTGAAAACACTTTGACGTGAGGCACTTGTTTAGAGGTTTCCAATGTGAGCACTAAAAGAACAGCTGATGAGCCTGGCATTGTCCTGGTGGTACATAAGCTACTGTTTAGATGCACACTAAGGGTTAATCCGGTAACTGCCTACTGGTCCAGCTCACTGTCTAACATGAAAACTCTTAATGACAAAAAGACAACAGACCCCAATTTAGCACTAGCAGTGTAGTGACCTCAGATCATAAAAACTCTGCAACAAAACTGTATGATACTAATTGGAAGCTACCTTCAACTGCCAAGTGTACGTGTTACTGTGTCAGAGGTCACTGTGGCTTCCCACTGATATTGCTTTGGTATCAGTCAGTCACTCCCCTACCCCCCCCCCTTTTTTTTTTGGTAGATGGTGGGAGGGAGGGAGCAAGGAAGTGTTTTGATGCCTCATCTCTTCTCCCCTTCTCCCCCTGCCACCCAATTCCTTATTCTGTGTGTTTGTGTGTGGGTGAGCTGTCTGCTTTCTGCACAATTTAGACCTTTTCTCCTATAGTCACATTGGCAAAGGGAGAACTCAGTGGCTGGCAACTTTGTGTTTTATGGTTTGTTTTTTAACTTTTTTTAATCGTGGGTGATATTTATATTTTTGTATCATAAGAATGTTTTCTTACAGTATTTGTCATGCCAGTTTATAACAAACAAAAAAATGCAGGGATTTTATTTCTATTGGAAACACTATTACAGCTATGTTTTTACTTTTAATGGAATTTTTATTTGTATAGAGTGCTTACTAATGTTAAATAGGAAAGAGTATATAACATTTACATTAAGGACTCATTGTAGGTTTTAGTGTAAGGAGTAAAAAGGAAAAAAATATTCAAACTGGGTCTCATTGCCTGCCTATTTTGGCAGGAGTGGGTTTTTGTCATTTCAGTTACAAAGATAAAAGTATGCCATATAATTTATTTATATGAAAATTTATTTTTGTAGTGTACATAATAGTCATCAAGTCTTTTGACAGAAGTATATTTTTAAAGAGTTTATATGTAATGATGATACCATTATGTTTTGGAACATTGCTGAGACATGATTGCAGTGCACACTTTTCATTTTAAACCCCGTTGCGAAAAAAGAAAATGTTAAACAGTGTTGAGAAAGAAAGAGAGTGTGAATATTCATACAATTCTGAATTGTGTTTTAGTTACCATTTGTGATCTAGTGTGGTTCTCATTTTAAACCTGGAGTGGCAATTGTACAAACTCTCTAAATATTAATGTTCAAACACTGATAGAAATTCTAACATGAATAAAAAATATTATAACTTATTGATTACGTATTTGGTTGTTTGTAGAATGGTTTTTTTTACAGTACATAAGCTATGTAACAGAAAATTAGCAATAATTTTTGGCGATGTATGATTGATCAACTTACTAGATTCTACAGTCAAAGGCATCAGTATTAATGCACCAGTTCTTACTTTTTGTTACCAGAGTTGGGCCTGAGCCAAACATGAAAAACTGAATCCTCCTTCTGAATTTCAGATCTCTGTAATTGGCGAAACCAAACCCAAGATCTCGAATCTCCCAAACTTGGGGTTTGAATCTGGGATCCTCCAGTGTTCAAAATATTTGGAATCTGTTCAGATTTGGCCCCTTCTGGAGACAGATCCAAGCTGTAAACTCCGATCCAAACTACAGATGCCAGGTTTTGGTTTGGCCCCCTCTCTGTTTACTCCTACCTCCCTTTGTATATGTAATATTAGGCAAAGTTGATCTATCACCCTGTGGAACTGTGGATTATTAATTTCATATTTTTCAACCAGAACATAGTTTTGCATAAACATTTAAAAATATTGGAGTCAAATAGTCTCCAACACAGGTTATTTCTGCATAGGAGACTAGAAATTATATATTTAGCCTCTGCATATTTGATTGTTCCCCAAGGTACAGGGGAGAGAGAGAGGACAGATTTTGCCCACTCTGTGGAACAGTCAAAGGAGTTTGATTTGTGAAACATGACTTGCGCAAGAGGTTGGGGTATCTTCAACTTCCTGGCATCTGTGCCAGTACTAGTTTTGCAGGAGCTTTGACAGTGCCTGCCTTCCAGAATGCTGCTTCCCAAATCACCATATCTATTGTTTAGGAAGGGAAGAGTATTGTTGTACATTGGAGAAAACTAGTATAGATGGTGACCAGGTGAGCATTCAGTCACACCAGGAATCCCTGCATGGTTTGTAGCATGCAAAGATGCGATCTAATCAAAGTGCCATAGGGCCAACAATCCCCCAATTCCACCCCATATTTACAAGCTGCTTACAAAACATTCACCATTTGACTCTCCGCTCGCACTAGTGGAAGACATGATCAGGCTCTTGATTTATTCACATTCAGTCTTTCAGTGCCAAATATCTATTTTCCTTTTTTATCCAAGGTGATATTTATAAACTATCTGGAAGATGAATTGTAAATTATTAATTTGGTTACAATCTAAGGACCTGGACTGCAAACCCTTACTCACATGTACTGTCATTACTCACACAAAGAGTTCCATTGCAGTCCATAAGACTAACTGCAAGAGCAAGGAGTCAGAAAAGGTTTGCGTGGCTAGGCCTTAAATGTATTATAACCAGAGCAAGAAGAAATTTTGTGTGCAAATAATTTTGTTCACTGAAAAATGCAGTTTTAGGTTAACCAAAACTATTTGTGAATTCAGGTCAAATTTGGTGAATATTTTTGGCCAATATTTTGATTATTCATTTCAAAAAATACATTTTGGTTTCCAAACTTTAATTTAAAACACATTTTTAAACGTTGTTTTAAAAAATGAAAAACTGAAAAAATCATTGTGGAGTAAACAAAATATTTTGCTTCAACAAAAATAGAAATAATTTATTTCATTAAGAACAACAAAAAAAGGTTCATTTGTGTTTGATCCAAAGTAAACTTTTTTTTCAATTTTTTAGCTCAACCACTGAAGTCAAAAAAATCAGTTATTCATCCAGCCCTAATTATAACCCATAATATGGTAAATGATAAGTAAAATCATGCGTCCTGACCAGTTGTTAATGCTGACACGGCTTTTCCAGTCCCAGTAATTTATGAGAATCATTCAGTCCATTGAACTGGAAAAATATTAATATCCTGACAGTTTCTTCCAGTCAGAATGGAGTATTTTTCTTTTAAAATCCCATTTTGCATAAACAAATATATTTACCTTGTACTACTCTTTGTGGTTATATTTCTTATAAATGGTACATTTTCTTGCCTTGCGTCTTATTAACCTCAGGTAAAACTTTACTTAGATTTTTGTCAGAAATCAGCCATATTTATTCAGGGCTTAAGTAAACGTGGCTGAATTTTTGTTGGCATAATGCATATATTTAACAGTTCCAGGAATGTTGCGTGCTGCTAAACTGCAGCAGCATTGATGTATAAACAGGTGTTTCATTTTTGGTAACTTACCTCCCTAATGAGAATCTGAAACACCAGCTGCTTATATCTGAAAATCACCTTTGCCAAATTTTAATTACTTTTAAAGACTTACATAAGTACTGAGAACAATTACTAGTTCCCTAATCCATTTAATTATTCCTATCCTATTTGTTGCAGTCATGGTGGACCCCATTACTGGCCCAGGATGCATGCCAGGAAACTAGTAAGTGGCTTAAAAATACTTTCCCATTCTAACTTTACAATTTTAGCTAATAAAAATTAAATGAGACGGAATATGCACTCTCAGATTCTTAAGCCAAAAAGCTGAAAGGATACTATCATATTTGGACAGACAAAGCCAAAAAGCTGAAATGATACTATCATATTTGGACAGATCAAAATGAAAATACCGTCAACCAGTGGGGGAATAGCAGAAGTTAAGGAAGCTCGCCCCTGACACTTTGGCTCTATTAACAGTTGAATTCAAATCCAGGCACAATCTACAGTAACTTCTTTGGGGAAATCTCAGATCATTTCACTACCACCACTGCAGCTTCATCAGTGGTAACATAAGTATAGACAGAGCCAGAGGTGAAAGTAAGCCAGTTTGCCCCGGTATGGCGTACCGGCAGGAGTCAGTGCGCCGTACCAGGACGGCCCAGCTTCCCCAGGCGGCAATTTAAAAGGCCTGGGGCTCCCAGCAACGGCTGGAGCCTGAGGGCCTTTAAATTGCCACCACAGCCCCGCTGCTGGAGCCCTGGGGTAGCAGCAGCAGGGCTCCAGGGGCTATTTAAAGGGCCCAGGCGGTAGAAGCAGGGGAGTTCTGGGTCCTTTATATAGCCCCAGGAGACCTGCTGCCGGAGTCCTAGGGTAGCAGTGGCAGCCGGGGCCTCCAGCAGCGGTTTAAAGGGCCTGGGGAGGTAGCAGCAGCCGAGCCCTGGGCCCTTTAAACTGCTGCCGGAGCTCCTAGCTGCCACTACTACCCCGGCGAGGGAGGGGGAGGGCACTTACCGGTACAGGGCGGGCCGGGGCTGGCTCTGACCCCCCATCCCCACCCCTTCTGCCTGAGGCCGCACCCCTTCTGGGGGCCAGAGCCGGCCCCAACCAAGCTGCGTACTGGTAAGTCCCTATTTCTACTTTCACCCTTGGACAGAGCACTGGCATTTTTATCATTGTAACAGCTAAACCTGCTCTGCTCAGATTTAGATGATACATGCTAAAAATCCTTGAGTCCTGTGCACACTAGCACTTCCACCACTGTCTCTGCTGGTGCAGCTCCACCCGTCGTAGTGATACAGTGCTAGATTCCCCAGAAAGGCTAATGCAGACAGAGCACATGCTAATTCAGAGTGATTTTTTAAAGAAGGGTCTTGCTCGAAAGATGCTACTGACGCACTGGCTCATTCAGTCTGTTGCCTCTGTAGTAACACGGGCTCCAATCCTCCAAGGTATTTAGGCATCTAATTCCCATTATTATGTGCCTAAAGTCCTTTGAGGATCTGGCCCAGTGAGGAGCGGTGCCAGGGTTTCTGGTGCCCTAGGCAGAATTCGGGGGGGGAGGGGGCAGCATTTTGAGCTCCCCACGGGCCATGTGGGAGCTTCCAGTTCTGCTCCTGTTGCACCGCCGAAGAAGGACCCTCTGCCAAAATGCCACAGGCAACAGCGGCAGTCATTGCAGAAACGTCGGCGGTAGCTCAATTGCCTGCCTCTGTTTTCCATGGCATGTTGGCAGAGGGTTTTTCTTCAGCGGCGCGGCGGAAGCGGAACCCGAAGCTCCCACACGCCCCGTGGGGAGCGCGCAAAATGTCACCCCCTGAATCCTGGCGCCCTAGGCGATTGCCTAGGGTCACCTAATGGAAGCACTGGCCCTGGGCCCAGTGTCAACAAAGGGGGCTAACTGAAGGGCAATTACAATAGATAACAGAACCTAACAGGCTGATGAAGAAAGTGCCACCAGACAGGGCTGCCCAGAGGATTCAGGGGGCCTGGGGCAAAGCAATTTTGGGGCCCCCTTCCATAAAAAAAAGTTGCAATACTATAGAATACTATATCTTGTGGAAGCCCCTGTGGGGCCTGGGGCCTGGGGCAAATTGCCCCACTTGCCACCCCCTCCCCGGATGGCCCTGCCACCAGACCCCAAAGTGCAAATAAAGTCACTTTTTATTACTGCAACAAATAGCGTGAAGAGACAGAGCTCAAGGCACAGGGTAAAAGCAAAATAAGATGACAAAATGTAGCACATGGACAATCACTGCCCACTTCAGCACCCTGCCTCTTGTGAGGAGACAGTTTCCCAGGATTCCACTGCTTATTTCCCATACTTTGGCACTCATCTTAGGAACACATTTCCCAGGATACCCTTCAACCGAGCCTCCACAACTCTGTATAAGGCAGCTTTTAAAGGAGGCCAAAAGAAGGAATCTCCCTAAGCAACAGGTGAATAGATTCATCCATCAGGTAAGCCAACATACTTAGACTGTATTTGAAAACATGGGTGTAAAGAAGAGGTTTTTAACTCAAGGAATTGTTCAAATGACCAATCCTGGCATTTCCCTCTCAAACTTTGGATTTTGGAAGAACCAGAGTTGTAAAGAAAAGGTATCTGGGTAGCCCTCTAAGAAAAGAGGAGACAAAAACAGGAAACCAAGTATTTACTATGCAATATACACAAAGGAATAGAAGAATTAAGGTTGTTACATTACCCATTTTCAACCCAGGCATATGTTACCACTGGAAACCTCTTCCCCTTGTGCCATGAGTGTATGTTCTTAGCTCGTTGTACAGAGGAACTGAAAAAATCTGGGGTGGGTTGGAAGCTAGGGTCCCATTGCCTGAATGAGCTTTGGATCAGGTCTCTAGTTCCCCCTTAGGAGGCTCCATTACCTCACAGACACTTGTACATTAATTATTGTTTACTCAGTACATTAATTAATTTTTTAGAGGTCACCAAATATATGTCAGATGACAAATTTAGTTACCACCAAGCTGGGCTGGCTTCAATCCAATAATCTAGAGGTGAAATTATCCAGTTATCCTTATCCGGTTACCAAGCTCCTAGGACATTCATAATTATAAATATATAATTTACTTCTGTGAGCCAAACAGTTTGTGCCATCAAATAATGTGAGACAAAGATTGCTTACTAGTTGTTAAGGCCTGGAGCTGAGCTCTTTACTCCAGTAGAATTACTGGTGTGAGTAACAGTTTACCAATGTGAATTAGGGCCTCACAATCGGGCCCTAAATAACAAACAAATGAGGTATAAAAATCCAGTCAGGCCCTCCCCCTTTTATGGAGGAAAGTGACAATGAATTGTGTCTGTTTCCTACTAATATAAGTCATATTAATAGCTATGTTTTAGTTTAGAATATTTGCTTCTGTGACGGTTTTTGAGACCTGCCTGTAAAATAATGGAAGATTCTGATTTAACAGAGTAAACAACCAATATTTTATATTTAAATAACCAGATAAGCATAACATACTTACCTGGTCACACACCTTGAAGTGTTGTCTTTATGTTTAGTTATAAAGGTGGGAACTAAATAGTGGTAACAATTTTTATTCTGAATAAGTCTTATAAAGCTTTCTGATCAGGCATATAGCAAAATTATTTTTGTTCTGGTTAGCCTCTGTTAACCTGTGAAAGTCACATAGTGAAACTGAAAAATTCTAGTGGTATAGAAAATGAGTAAATGAGTCAAATTTATCCCCGATATAACCCTAGTAAAGTCAGTGCAATTATAGATTGGATGAATCAGGCCATTTTATTGAATGAAGAGGTTGTGCTAGAGACCTATTAAAAATTATTCAGACCTTTTGAAGTTTCAGGAATGGGAAACAAATAAAGTAATGGTTTCTGACTTTTCTTTAAAAATAAGTAACATTAACATTGTTCTATTTTGCCAATTTAATTTTTTCAAACTGTGTCTCCATACCATAACCAAGCACTTCAGTGTAACTTGGGGAAAACGTGTGTAGAAATGCGAGGGTATTATTTTTTACACATACACACAAAAAAGCACATTTGTCTGTGAAAACGTTAATCTATTTTAGAAAACAAATTCCAAACGATTTTTAGCACACGGAGTTAAGCCAGCTTCTGAGAATGTTCTCTAACATTAAGGTTTTAATACTCCAAAGTATTCATTACAGTCCATTGAATCAGTAGTCCACAAACTAAGGAGGATTTACACGTTAGTCACTTATGGTTCCTAAGGAACTATTAAGGAATTTTTTGAAAAAAAAATCTTTATTGAAATGAGTGTACAAGGAGTATCATGGAGATTCTTGCTATATGTGATGGGATCTAGATTTCAAGGCTGTGATTCCTTGAAGTGTTTAAGCATATGCCTAACTTTAAGTAAGTGAGTACTCCTGTTGACTTCAGTGGGACTGCTCATATGAGTAAAGTTATTCATGTGGATGATTCAACCCATTGAGTATAATGAAACAGTCTTTTTTATACCATTGTGTCCAGCTAAAGTTTTCAATTTTTTCTCAGTAGTCTTATTTCTCAGCCTGTAAACCAGTTTTTCATTGGTGATATGCTTTGAAACTTCTCAAACACAGTCATCTACCGTTGGGGGACTTTCTAATTTCCATTGTCATGCAAGACATAAAACTGCAAAAAGAAAACCAATATGCCAAAATGTCTGTTTCTGAGAAGAAGCCACGTCACCTTCGGGTGGGGAGTCCAAGAGAACCATTCTTGTATCCAACAGGGAATTTTCATTCTGTGCCAACAACTCATTCATAATTTGTTTAATATTTTCTCAATATTGTTTAGTATTGCATAATTTCACCATAAGTGTATTAAATCAGAATTTTCTATATTACATCTCCAACATTGGTCTATCTCTGTTTCCATTTCTTTGAAGTCTTACAAAGCCCACAATTCAAGAAAATGGATGACAGAAGGGGGAAATTACAAACCAAAACTCTGAAAAATCTCAAAATAATTTACATAACTTTAGAATAAAAATTATTTTAAATTTTAAAAAATATTTTGAAAAAAAAAACCTTACCATTTTTCAATCAACTGTACTGAAAACTATGGACTGAACCCAACAGTGGCAGCTGGACTCCACTTCTCCTACTCCAGAAAGTTGGTGGTGGGCTGAAGATTTCCACCCACCCCTCTTCGTATCCACACACAGTTTCATTTTTAAAAAGAAGTCAGATTCACTGGGGAGTTTTCAGAGCATCATCTCATTGTCCATCCCCAAAGTACAGGGGCCAGACCTAAGTAAAGGAAGGATACACACTAGAAGCATCTGAGATAGAGAGAGAATGGAGTGAATAGATCCAGAATGGGTGGAGAGAGACTTGGAAAGATCAAAAAAAGAGTGATAGAGTATGACAATCTGCACCCCTATGTTCACCCCTTTTACAAGATTATGATACATTTTGTACACAGTATGCTTTGTGAGGCATCATTTGAAAACTCATAATTTGCTGATCATTGTTATCCTGGTAAAATATGTGTTGCAACATTGTATATAAAATTATAAAAGTCTACTGTATGATATTACTAAGATATGTTCCAAGTCTGGAGAGCAATCACAAACCAGTTCCCCAGAGACAAAAGTCTAGCTGATGCCTCAGCCAGGAGTCAACAAAATCAAATGGACCATCACCTGGTTAAGTGGCCATTCTTTGGCAGGAAAGATGGTGTGGGTGAAAAATCTACATCTTGACAAAGGAACAGCTTGAGGTTCCCATCCATACAGACTTCCTATCTCCTGAACTTCCACTGGAGATGATGCTCGAGGAAGAGAAAGAAGGGAGAGCAGATGCCCCAAATTATCTCTTCCTTTCTCTCTACCCACTGCATCAACAACACCTGAACAATAAGGAAGCAGCATTTGAATGGGGGAGGGATCCTGACTGAAAGAAATTCAGCCAGTAAGAATGCTGAAACATGTGGTGAGAAAGAGCTTTGCTTTGAATTCACTTAGTTAAGTTAGGCATTAGTTGCATTTTACTTTTATTTTCTTGTAACCAATTCTGACTCTTATGCCTCATTACTTGTACTCACTTAAAACCTATCTTTCTGTAGTTAATAAACTTGTTTTATTGTTTTATCTACACTAGTGTGTTTGGATTGAAGTGTTTGGGGAAATTCCATTTGGGATAACAGGATTTCTGCATATCATTTTCTATTAATAAAATGATAGACTTTATATTTGTATTGTCCAGAAGAGAGCTGGGCAGTACAAGACATACATTTCTGGGGAAAGTCTGAGACAGAGTTTGCTGTTGTTGCTCTGCAGTATAATTCATGAGTGGCTGGCTATAGTATTCACATAATATAACTGGGAGTAGCTTACATGAGGTATGTGAGTAGCCCAAGAGTGGTAGCTCTCACAGCAAGCCAGTGTAAGAGGCACCACATGTTGGAGAACTGACAGGACACAGCTGTTCGTTGGTCCAGACTGTAATGTCACCAAAGGAGACTGGAAAAGACCAAAAAAAAAAAAGAGTGAAAGAGTGGGAAAAGCCAGCAGCAGGTGACTAGGTAGAAAGAGGCAAAGTGTAAGAGAAGGAGCAGGGAGAGAGTCAGGGAAAAGAGTTGGAAAGTAAGGGAATCAAGAGCATAACAGAGAGAGAGGAAGAAGAGGGACAAAAAGTGGGAGATCTAGGAGAGAATACTGAAAAAGAAAAGTTAAGAGCCTAATCCAGCTCCCATTGAAGTCCATGGGAACTGGATCAGACCTTAAGTGCAGGTAAAATGGACACTGAAAACGAGAGGTAAAAGAGTTGTAACTGTGTTGCTACCAGGATATGAGACACCCAGCATGGGTGAGGTAATATCTTCTATTGGACTAACTTCTGTTGATGAGAGAGACAAGCTTTCGAGTTCCACCTAAAGAAGTGCTCTGTGGACCTTGTCTCTCCCACCAACAGAAGCTGATCCAATAAAAAATATTACTTTACTCACCTTGGCTCTCTGAAGTAAAAAGTGACAGGCAGGTAAGCAGTAGAAAGAGAAGTAGGGAAGTAAAGCAGAAAGAGAGAAATAACAGAAAATGAGGGAGATAAGTTAATAAGAAAGTGTGTTTAATGCCAAAACATTACTGAAAATACACATTTGGGTTTCTCTGTAAAATATCATTGAGGATATGATCCTGTAGGACAAGGAGGCTTGAGAGACTTGGCTGTGAATGGACTGTGGGCATAAGAGCCCTGTGTTCCAATATATAGGGGAGACGATAACCTGCTTTAGGGGATTTTTTTATAATGTTGATACTGGCTTTTTGAGTGTTTTTCTATGCAGTTTGTGTGTGTGTGTGTATGATGGGAAATGCGAGTGTGTAGAAGGAACTATGGTTGCAGTGTGTGGAATTTGCTACTGGCAAGTTATTCTAGTACAGAGTCCAAGATAAATATCAGGTAGGCTTATTTTTTTTGCACACATTTTTTGTTCTAAAATGCAAGAAGGTGCACCTGGTGTTTCAGAATTTTCTTATGCCCTCATTTAACATGTTGTTTCCTTGCCACTTTTGTTTGGCTAGCTACAGACCTGCTGAAAGAAAACTAAGGAGGAGCACCTACAAAAAGGTGGCATTGTTGCTGGCTTGGAAGCTGTCCTTTCAGTTCCTGTTGGGGAGAATCTGTTCCCCTGGATTTCCCGTAGTCCTCAATTATTTTGATATTATTGACTCTTGGGGAGAGTACCAGGCAAATTTGAAGAGATTTGACTTATTTTAAAAGAATATGGTATAGTTTTCATTTTCTGAGATCTATTTAATGCAAATGTAATGGAGGAGGAGGTCTTTGGTTTGGGGACATACATGTGAGGTATAATTTACTCTAATTTTTTCCTGGAATCACTCTTTCCTTTTTGATAGTGAGGACTAAGTTCCCCCACCCCTTGTCTTCAGTGCTGACCATTTGACTGCCTATTGTCGTGGACTCATCAAAACCTCAAGCAACAACATTCTATTAAGAGGAGTCATCATCCTAGAGAGTTCTTTCAAAATTCTCCAGATCCCATAAGGAGTCACTGAGAGGAAAGAGCAAGTATTAAAGGGACTGTACAGTAGTCACTACAGGGAGATTAGTTTTCAAATTTCAAATTCCCAGTTGCAATTTTTATTAGAAATATAAGTTTAGAACACAGATAGGACTTTCTGATTGGCTGTCAGCAATGGCATGCGCCTACCAAGAATACCCAGTAAATGCAGAAATCTCATTAATTTTAGAAGTTCCATTTTTGAAAATGCACATCTACCATCTACTAAAATGAAGCCTTCAGTCACCAAGTTATCATCTTCAAGGTTTCATTCTTGAAACTTTAGAAAAAACAAAAGTGGTCTTACATACCTAGAAAACAAACAATCTGGGTAACAACCCAACCCTGTGGGGAAAAGGTTTTAGAACTCTGCCTTCCCAAAAGCCTTTTGCTTCTTTTGTGTCTCAGTTTTTATCATGTCAATCTTTTTTTAGCAGTTTTCTATTCCTCCACTGCGAGAATGATAGGGCCTTAAGCATACAGCCCTGCCTCATTATTGCTTCCTCTATACTTGTGTGAGGCTAAGCTTACTGGCTGCAAAACAAGCAAAGCCTCTGCACCCTGTTAGACTTCATCTGCTCTTTAATACATTTAGCTGTTCTTGTGTTGAGCCATTCAATATCACTTAACATTTGTCCATGCTTCAATACTTCTCCCTTTGCTTCTGCTGCACTTTCTTAGAAAGTGCCCAGGTTTCTGTTCTCTGTAATATGGCTGGCAGTACAAAAAACTAAGAACATTCAAGTTTCTAAGACTGAGCATGTTAATGAACTAGACTTTCACCTCTGGAGCTCATGGTAAAACTCCTGTTTCGGTTACAGCAAAATGGATTAGAATTCTGTGTAATCCATGAAATAATCCCTCTTTTGCTCTACATTTTGCCTCAACATTTTTGGCTAAAAATTTCAACCATAGGAGCCTAAAGTTAGTCATAAATCCATATTTAGGCAGCTAAGCAGGTGGCCTAATTTTCAAAAATGCTGACCACTTAGCTCCCATATTGGTTCTGGTTATTCCATTGGATGCTGGCTCTTTTATTCTATCCTCGTAAGAACTAACTGTCAAAGCATATTCTTAGCTATAATTTGTGCCAAAGGAAGTGGATTTTGGAAACAAATTAACAATAGTAAATCATGGGTTAAATGGGGTACTTGTTCAGCATTTTAACTACTACCCTATCCTTATCACCTTCTGCTAGTTTTATTGAAGAACATAGATGAATGTATTGCTACCCATAAGTAAGAAAAATAAATTGATCCTCCAATTACATATTTTGATAATAGTAGGGTAGTAGTCCTTTGTATATAGTGCTGATATTTCAAGATTGTTCTTTATACCAACATTTTAAACTAGTAAAAATTTCTATATCTCTTGCAATGTGTGCTATTACTGTCTGTCCATCTTCTATATCCAGAACTTGCATTGCTAAAACCAATGTCTGCCTTACATCATTGTTTCTCTATCCCAGTGGCCATCTGACTATTCAAAATGACTTCCTTCAAGAATAGTGTATGGACACCCATTGTATTTACCAATATTTAATGGATTCAGACTACCCAGTTGTAACAATACAATAGAGTGCTACATGTGACAGCTCAGATATATGATGTGTTTTACAATGTCATTAGTTTGCCTTTTCCAATGTCCAATCCTCACAAATGGCAGGACAAAATGCCAGTTTAGTCTAGTTGTAAGTGTATTATTGCCTTTTAACTAGGTGTTATCAGATTTAGAGGCCTTTGCAGCAGGTCATTTTCCCATTAGAAGTAAAATTGGTGATACCGAGTCAAGATATTTTCTAATGTAATTTGTTTATTTACAGAATGAACACAGTCCTCGTTCCATTAACAGAAAGGGTCACAAATTGCACACAGGTAATTCTTTTTCATAAGCCTCAGCTAAGCCATTGTCTTGTCATAAAGAAGCATCTCTCTCTCCCAGACTCTCCCACTTAACATATTCTTCCCTTATACCATTTTGAAATCTTTCAAATGATTTGTTTTGCAAATATTTTGTTCCAATTGGAACAGAAAGTATTTTTGAAATTACTTAATTCAAGCAGGGGGTAATGTAATGCAAGACTTAGTTGTCTAGCCTTGCTTCATCTGAAGACTATCAATGGAAAACTATCCAAGACTACTGCAAACAATCAAAACCACTGGGAGATTTAAAAAAAAAAGGAATATTGCAATAGAGAGGGAGTCACCCTGTCTATGAATAGAGACAAAAGACTGTTTCATTATAATACAGTGAGGGGAGGCAGTCAGTATCTATTCACCAAGAAGGCATCTTGTTGAGCAGGGGTGTTTTTCATGGAATATTGGATCCTCGTTCCTGTGAAGCCAGCAAGCTCTGCAACAGACTGAATTTTGGGGAGAAAAATCTATATTTTATTTTATAGAAAAGGTAACTATTAACAAAGAGTAGACCCTACTTTGCATTTTATAATTTTGTTTTATTGTATAACCATTTGTTTCCAGTGGAATCGCTATACTTTCATAAATAAGCTTCTTTGTTTCATTACAAGTGTTGTATGTTAGACAAGAAATGGTAGTTTAAAGTAAAACTGGTAAACTGTGCTACATTGTTTCTTTGGGGGTAGAGGATCTAGGATTTCTGTAAGTAGCCAGTGTTATCACAGGGATATCACAGGGGAACGATTCAAGGGGACTCTGGTGCACCTATTGTTAACCTGCAAGGCAGAAACAGGGCTGGAATAGCTCAAAGCAGAATGCTTGAGTGGATGAAAAGCTGGTGGTGCTAGGGACCTAACACCTCCTTACCACAAGCAAGACTCCCTCACACCAGAGGCAAGGGGTAATAAGGCGACTCTCAGTCCTGGGTACTCCAGGAACCATCACAGGAGAAATCAGGCATGACGGGAATTGAATTAAAGGCTAGGTCTGGGAAAGATCCTGAGGCTTAAATCAGCTCACTTGGAGCCTCACCCTGTGAGATGATGCATGTTTCCTGTGACGTGCTGCATGCTCTCTACTCCCATTGACTTCAGGAGAAGTTGAGGGTGCACTGCACCTTCATCGTATTGGGCTCTAATATATCTACTTAATTGGTTGTTATTATTCACAGTAGTACTGTGGTAGCACCTAGGAGCCCCCGACACACCTTAGGATAGATGCACACCTTAATCTATAAGGTAAATTATCACAGTTGTGTGAAACCTACCAATTCCAATTCATTTGATTTCAAAAGTGGCTGAGTTGGATTGCTAGAGTTTATGATCTCTGAGTTTCCACAGTGGTTGCACCTCTTTTGACATATGGCACCCTGAAACCACTTCAGCATTTAATTGTGGGACTCCAAAACATTTGTAAGGGGATGTCTTTTGTGCAGAGTAAACTCAGGTACTTATTCAGATGTTGACCCTAACTCCCTTCCCATCCATACTCAAATCTTTCTAAATATAGACATTTTTGTTCAAATATGACAAATATACACCTCTGGCTACACAAATACCCTTACCCTGCCCTTACCACTCACTAATTGTTTATTTTGACAGGCAGGAGGCCAGGGCCGAGAAAAAAATGATAATTTGCTCATAGAAAAATAATTTTACAAGTGCAGTCTTCTATCAGTTTCCTAAGGCAGTGTTTTGTTGGCCAGCTGCTACTGGTAAAATTCTGACCATGCTTTCATAACTTATTTAAATAAATAAATCTCACTGCTGATAAAATTGGAGAAAATGTGAGGTCGGAGATGGCAGTGTTGTGAAGCAGACCTGCTATGCTCATATTTGTATGAAACTTATCCTAGGAGTGACGTCATGTATATTTCCTTGTCTGGTAATAGCCAGAAGGCTGCCATCTTTTGTTTACAGTCCAGCATGCTTAGTTGTATAGTGCCTTCACTCCTGTTTTTCTTCATTTTCTTAAGTATTAGGGTGTTCTTTCTTCTTTTGATCTGTATATATGTACAATTGTGTATTTTAGTGTTCACGCCACTTTCTGCTTCATGCGCTATCAGTGCTTCTCATGATTGAGTTTGCAGGTGATCATCTTATGGACTTGGGTCGAGTGGATCTTGAGGAGGATAAATTTGTGTTGGCTTCCCTCTGTCAGTTTTGGGCACCTTAGTAAATATCAGAGAGTGCTGATGAAAGGATAAGTAGATGGTTTTGAAAGAAGTGAAGGAAGATATAAGTATATATCAAAATATTCTGAGTACTTGTTGAGCAAGTTATATCAAACTATGTGCATATATGATTTATAGGCTATTAAAGCCTGTAATATTCATTATATCTGCTTGAATATAGGCTAGTTTTTCTCACTTTCTCAATGCCTGTCTAGAGATTACCAGTCTTTTTTCTGATAAATTCTTTTTTCTCTTTTGTGCAAATAGCTTGTTGTCACTCTGTGTCCAAGGTGTTTACTTGAGATTAATTAGTGGTCCTGGGGGAGACAGAGGATAGAGAAGCGAACATGAAGAGAGATGTCTGCCTAGAAAATGCTGCAAGAAAAACTATCTGCCCTAAGCAATCTGTGCATCGAAAGTGACCAACTCAGTAGCTTATCATTAGAGGACTTTGATCTCAAAAATTTACAAAGAAAATGTTTTAAATTTCAGTGTTAAAATTAATGTGATGTGCAGACAGACATACTGCAGGATGTACTGCTACCATTAAGTAAGCTGGTCCATGTAACTGTAACTGCTTTTGTGTTGCTGTAGATATAAAGTTTTCTTATCTATTAATTAAGAAATCATAGATGAAAATGTTAATTTGAAACTATTTTATAATGCAAACAGGCATACTGAAGACATGTTTTAGTTATATTATTCTATTTTTACAACTTCGTCTTTGTATATATGCAAATATAAAGTTTTCATGTTTTTATATTCAATATCCTTTCTGTGAAAATCATAATTTATTTTTTTAAGGTATGGGGCCTCTTATACTTGACATAGTTTAGGGTTTCAGAATGTCATAATCCTGCTCCTCCATGTGTTGGTAGAGTCTCCATGTAGCAAGGCACTTTTTTTCTTAATACAGTTCTTGGAATTTGGCAGCACACTCCGGTCATGAAAGAAGTGCCTAAGTTTGTTCTCTAGTGACTCCTATAGCCAACTTGGGAGCAGTGCTGACAAGATCTGGAGGGAGTGACATCCAGCTATCTTCAGCAGGAAAGAACAGTCAGCGCACAACATGATTAATATGGAGAAAATGTTTCAGTACTTGGCAGACCCCCAAGGGAAACAAAAGAATTTTCTACATTTTCTTCAAGATTGGCCACAGTCCGATAGGCTGTTTGAAACCTGGAAATATTTTAAGATTTTGGCAATAGGTGATACTGTATTTTTCAATGTAGCTTATGGTGTTGTAATGACATCCCCCTGAAATTATCCATTTGGTTACAAAGCAATGTGCCACATGCTGGACAATCAGGTACTGCTAAGCTAGCTTTATCACTGCAGTTTTGGACAGTGGTTTTATTAATTGTCTTGTTGAGAGACTTGAACCATTTGTTGCTCGGAAAAATTGGAATCATTTAGAGTAAATAGTTTAGTCTTGGCATCCTTTCACTCTAACTGCTGCAACTTGTCCTATTAATGTTCTATGGGTGGATGTTTCACCTTGAAAGATCTTTGAGAAGAATATAATTTGGTCCCGTATACTTGGTCTTTTACACTAAAAGCACTGAATTTCCAAACATTGTATGAAAGCCAATAACTCACTCACAGCCACAGGCAGCACTTGGAACCAATGGAGCCTAAAAACGGACAGGGTACCCTTATTTGTCAAGGGGACTTAAATTTGTTACAGTCCTCAATTTAACCTGGGAGTATGGATTCACTACTCAGCATTCTCTGGCTCTGCTTTGATGATTAGAGCCTGGCAGAGGGAGTTGGAGTAGGGGATGGACAAAAGGAGAGACTGAGGGGAAAGGAAACACTAAAACGATGGGGACCTACCACCACTAAGCTCACTGGGAGCCCAAAAGAAATTTAATTTTCACAAACACGCACAACTTTGGGTGTTGGAACCTACTGTTTGTTGTTAGTTTTAATTTATTTATGGATTTAGCCTTGAAAAAAAGATATAAAAACAAGCAATGCAACTAGGAGTAATGAGACAAAATGTAGCACATAGATCCTAAACAGATAATTTACAGTTACAAGCTTGAAAGAACTTAACAGAAAAAAATACATGCACAATAATCAATTATAGTCTATTCCATTTTCAAGATTTAAGCCCTGATCCTGAAAACATTATGCAAGTGCTTAGTTTTCTGAAGTATATAAGCAGGTGTATAAATGGTTTCAGGATCAGTGCCTTAGGACCTGAATCAATTCCCACTGAGATCAATGGGAATTGATTTGGCGTCTAAGGAAGCCCATATGGTAAACATATAGAAGGATTGTTGAAGTATTTTAAAAATAATGTTATAGATTTAATCATGGAAATGTAGACCACATTTCCCTAGTTTGCTTATTAGAATGTCATATGGGACTGTACCAAAAGCCTTACTGAAATCAAGATAAATCAATAAATCATGTCTACTGCTTCCCCTACCCCCCATCAAGCATAGAATCATAGAAGATTAGGGTTGAAAGAGACCTCAGGAGGTCATCTAGTTCGACCCCCTGCTCTAAGCAGGATCAGGCCCAACTAAATCATCCCATCCAAGGCTTTATCAAGCCGGGCCTTAAAAACCTCTAAGGATGTAGATTCCAACCCATTCCAGTGCTTTACCACCCTCCTAATCAGGGCCGGCTTTAGGCCAATTCCACCAATTCCCCCGAATCGGGCCCCGTGCCTAAGAGGGCCCCGCACCCAGTGAGAATCCCTTCCCTGGCTAGAGGCGCCTTATTAATTTTTACTCACCTGGCGGCGCTTCGGGTCTCCAGCGGCACTTCAGCAGAGGGTCCTTCGCTTGCTCTGGCTCTTCGGCGGCACTTCGGCGGCGAGTCCTTCAGTGCCACCAAAGACCTGGAGCAAGTGAAGGACCCACCGCCGAAGTGCCGTCGAAGACTCAGAGCACTGCCTGGTGAATACAAGCCCCACTTGTTTTTCTACAGGTGTTTTTTGTTGTTGTTTTGGTTTGGTTTTCTTTTTTAGTCATCCCTGCCGGGGACCCATCGAAACTGTTCAAATTGGGCCCTGCACTTCCTAAAGCCGGCCCTGCTCCTAATGAAATAGCAGTGTAGCAGTGCCTGGGATTCTTCCGTGCACTGCTGCAGGCCGGGGACCAACTGGCTAAGTGGCAGTTCTGCAGAAAAGGACCTGGGAATTACAGTGGATGAGAAGCTGGATATGAGTCAACAGTGTGCTCTTGTTGCTGAGAAGGCTAATGGCATACTGGGCTGTATTAATCAGTAACCATGTCAAAAAGGGAAATTAGGTTGATTTGTTCTTGACATGATTTGTTCTTGTCCATGCTGGCTATTACTTATAACTCTATTATCCTTACAAGTTGATTGTTTAATAATTTGATCCAGTATTCTTCCACATATTGAAGTTAGGCTGATTATCTATAATTCACTGGGTCCTCTTTGTTCCCCCTTTTAAAGATAGATATTATATTTGCCTTTCTCCAGTCCTCTGGGATGGAGAAACAAAAATTATACAGGTGCCAATGGAAATAATCTTGAAACAGGATGAAAACTGTCAGAATATACAGAGGTAAGGCAAGCAGAATAGTTATGTGAAAATGTTCTGGAGAAGGATAAGAAGAAAAGCATAAGGATTTTTCACATAAGAGGGCGTGTTGACCAAAAAACTTGGATTATCCCCTGCTCTATCAGGATGAAATTCACCGCAGAGAGGAGGGCTTATGCAAGGTCCTATGTACCACTTAAGGTCCCACATAAATTCTGTGTTAAGAAGTTGAAGTGGTATGTTGGGCCTTGGGCAAGGCTTCTGCATATCCTAAGAAGAAAACAGATGTCATAGCTGGAGCACGGTTCTGATCAAACAAGACAGCCAATTTTAGAAATACCTCAATTTACAGGTAGTTATGGCAACAAGGACTAAGTTGATAGTTCTCTTCAGCATAGCGAAGATTAGTCAGGATGAGTTCTGAAGGTCAGTCAGTTCTATCATCAGGTGATCACCTGAGCTGTGAAATTCAATAGTGGGAAAAAAAGTATTAACTAAATAAAATCTGAATTTTTTAAAGTAGTGTTACTTTGGGAACTGTGTTCTTACCATTACTAGCTGACCATCATCAAAAGTTTCAGATGAACAGTCTACATTTTGGTCTAGAAATCAGCTTGGAATTTTGCAAGATAATAATTATTATTATTTAATACTATACCGATGCAGTGTTTGGAGGCCTTAGCTAAGTCAGGGCTCCATTCTGCTAGGCACTATACAAACATATAGTATATGACAGTCAAAGATAAAGCTTTCTTGTGGGTTTTCCAGAACTTCTTTGATTTCAGCAGTGACAGAAATATGACAAAGACAATCCTTTTTGCAATATGTTGGTGCCATCCTAATTTTGGCTGGAACCAAAATATTGCAAAAATGCCAAGGTATGTGTTGATTGATGTTTTGAAAGTTAACCAACCTTTTGTAAACCTCAATTTTATATTTGTTTGGAGTGAACATTTGACTCAGTTTATCTGAACCAGTTCCCATCCCTACTTATGATACTGACTGAGATTATCATGAGAAGAAACTGAAAGTAGCATAACCTCTTCAGTTCCACCAAAATCTATTCCAAATGGATTTTCTTGAGTTCTGCTTCCACTGCCCAGCTGTGGCCCTAAAAGACATTTTTAAATGTAATTATTTACTGTTTTTATAGGCTTTTCTAACTTGTTATAACCTACATAAATCTTGCCCAAGTTAAATTTCCATTTGGCCAACTGACTATCTGGCGTACTGTGACAGATAATGCCTTTCTGTATACATAGTAAATAATGAATAGGATTTGAAGTACTTTCTGATGTACATACATACAGGGCTATATTCTCAGTTGCATTCTCAATCTGCTGAACAAAGCTCAAAGGAGAGCACAGCTGGTTGCAGCTCCTTGATTCTGGGGCCAGTTTTAACCTTTGCCACGAAGGGAGCTGGATCTTCATGAGAGAACCTGGTCCATAAACTTTTTTCTTCTTTCAGGGAAATTTCTCTGCAGCATTGTTTTGTTTGGTGGAAGGCAAAAGACATCCCATACCTGTCAAGAAGTCTGAAATTATGATCAGGTATGTTGGTTAGAAAAACATAAGGGTGATTTTCTTCCATTTTTCACAATACATTTTACTAAAACTCTATGAGGAATGGAATGTTGAGAGGTGACTCTAGCAATTGACCTGGCTAATAATAAAACAGTGTAAATTCTCCTGTGCATACCAAATGAAAATACACCCTCAAGAAAAAAAATCCATGTGCCTACATTTGTTATAAGGGCAATAATGACCTTGGCACAAGGCATTTCCTAGGGATTTTTAATGACAAGCTGGAGTTAATGGCCTTTGACTGGAGCTTGGCCCTTAAACTCCTCCCAGACAGTCATTAATCCCGAGGAAATGCTCTGCTCCTTGATTCTTATTGCTTAACTGAAAGATAAAACTAGAGTGTAAATAGCCCTTTGAATAGTAAATATGATTATTTGTAAAGTGTGTAAGAGATTTACACACTATGGGTCCTATTCTGAAAGAGCAAGAAAAACTGTTTTGTTCAGGTGAATATGGGCTATAACACATGGCTATAAGAAGGAGTAGTACACATAGCCCACCATCCTCTTCTGTCACTGGGTTTTATCCATGAGGATCCAAATTTGTGGAGACTGTTTGTGGGAGACCTGTCAAGCGTCTGCAGACAGGCAGCTGAGTGCAACAGCAGAGGATATGTGCAACTTTGTCTCCACTGTATAGCTGAAGTAGATTCATATAAGCAGAAGTATATGTCTGTATAAGTGGTCTCAGAATATAGTCCTACATAGATATAACACCACTGCAAGATAACTACCTTTGTAATAAGACTTATGCACAGCACACCGCAGAATACTGAGGGAAGGGATTCATATTACCTAGGAGCAAGTGTTTGTCACGTTATAAGAGAACAGAGCAAAGTCTTACCTTTTAAGGTCTCATCTGAAACATCCTCCAGAAACATTAAACTCAGTTTACCAACACCAGGAGGATGAAGATCTGAACTGACCCTGCCAGTGTTAAACCAGTGTTTTCAGGGAGCCTCTGGCCTTCTCTACTCCCTTTGTCCTGCTCACGTGGCACAAAGGAAGCCCAAACCTGCCATAATTTGCGGCTCAGTCCTGCAAGGTGTTGAATAGTCTAGCAAAGCACCTAAATGTGCTTATCTTTATGATGTGAATAATCCCATTGAAGTCAATTGGATTACTCAAATGCTTAAAGTGAACCACGTTACATTTGTTGCTGGATCACGGCTTCACTGTTCAGCACCTTGCAGGATTGAACTCCTTCGGTCTGATTCTGCACCAGTTGATGTCAGTTTTAAAAATCCCAATGATTTAAATTGTGCAGGATCATGCACTTTATGCTCAGACCACTAACCCATACTTTGAAGCTATACCATGATCTTCAGCATATTTTGGTTAAGGAGTTATTATTACAGTGAATGAATGAGAAACTATGTGAAAGAGCATAGTAATGATTTATAAAATTTCAGTGTACAGTATACATAATTCCTACAATATGACCATTTTCTAGCTTCAAATACATTTAATAAGTATAGTGATACTAACGATTAAATTTTAGATCACATGTTAAATACACCAGATGGCCTACAAACATTTTCTACAAAAAAGAGATAATACACATTTTAAAATCTTGCATAGCTGAGGCTGTATCACACACACACAAAAAATAGCTTGGTCTTTGTAGAAATCACATACAATTTTCATAGCTGTTTCTTTTAAAGAAATTTCTGTAACTAGAGAAAGCAAAGCTTAGTAGACAATTGAATTACAAGTTCTCTGAACAAGAAATAATAAGTTTTACTATGATTTTAAATGGTGTGCTGTGAAAGCTAGCTAAATGACATTTTAAAATCTCTTTTCAGTGGTAGCAGATTTTGTTAAAAGAACAGGCCTCTTGTATTTTCCCCCTGCAGTTTCTTAATTAGGTTTTATTTATTACATCACAAGCACTAATCATAACATTACCTGGTTACAGATCAGACTTAGCATGTCTTTCAGATCTACATTAATGTACTGTATCAGAGGGGTAGCCGTGTTAGTCTGGATCTGTAAAAGCAGCAAAGAGTCCTGTGGCACCTTATAATCTATAAGGTGCCACAGGACTCTTTGCTGCTTTTATTAATGTACTGGCAGAGCTAAGAGCACCATTTATTAGAATTCCATTTATAATTTCTTTCTATGGCACAGAATGTCCATTATCAAAGAGCACACCTTGCAAACCATGAATCCTGGAGATGTCAATGTTATTGCAATTCCAGCTCTGACAATGAAGACCCCCAAACCTTTCAGAATATTTACTTTACCCTTACAATAGCATGAGAAAAATTCCAGATGGGGTCAAGTTCTTAGTTCTTCCAGCCATCTGTTCTTAGCCACAGCTTGCTCTTGCTCATGTGCCATGCAATGGATTTTCTGATTAAAAGTAATGTTGCATCCTGTACTTGGCCTACATTTGTGTTGAATACTGAGTTATGAGTAAACATTAAAGAACTTACTTAAAGACACGTATTATATAGTCATTGGCAACATTCTGCACACTACTGTACGTAACACCAGAAATCACATTTAAAGTGTTTCACCACTATATCTTACGTGGTTTCAGTAAATGTACTTAATGTCTGGAAAAGTCATTCAAAAGCACTTCTTCCCAAGATGACACTAGGCAAGTGCCTTTCTCATCATAATATTTTGCACTTATCTATAGTGGCTTTAATATGAGGTTCTCAAAGTTAAATACAAAAGTAGGTAAGTATTATGATTATTTCAGTTTTACACATGAGGGAACCAAGGAAGAGGAAAGCTAAGTAACTTGCTCAAGGTTACACAATGAGTTAAAGACAGAATCAGGAATAGAAATTAGGTCTCAACTCCAAGTCCCCTGCTTTATTCACTAGGGCCCCAATCTACAAAGGTACTTAGGTGCCTATTTTAGGCTCCAATATGATCCACAAAATTCCCCCTGAATGGTATAAGAACCTGAACTCATTCAGCACCTCAGTTTTCAGGGTAAAAGTTTCCTAGATGCCTATGTTCCTGCCTCTGAGCAGGTGCACTGCTACCTCTATCTAGGCATCCAGATGCCTCTCTCCTGCCTAAGACCCAAGGTGATACACAAACCAGGGGAGACAGGTGGATGAACACCTATTTTGTGTGAAGAGCCTAATCCAGTAGGGTTACTTATGCTGCCTATCAGATCAGGTCCCATTCAACACCCAGCTGTCAGAGAAGAAAGTGCCAACCATTTAACTTTTAGTCCTATGGTTAGAGCACTTGCCTGGGATGTAGGAGACAAGGTTCATTTTCCCCTGCTCTGCCTGAAGGGGAGAAAAGGATTTGAGCAGGGCTCCCCCGCCTCTTAGGAGGCTGCTCTAACCACCGAGTTATGAGATATTCTGATGTAGAGGCTCCCTCAATTTCTCCTGCTGAAGCTGTTCCACTGTGGATAAATAAAGAGCAATTGGAGTAGGGGGACTGGACTTGTAGTCTCCCAGACGGGTGCCTTAGTGACCAGGCTACAGAGTTGTTCTCACCCTCTCTGGCCTAATGATTATTTAAGTATTTATCCACAGTGGAACAGTCATTGGACCAGAAAGCACATGAACAAGAATGACTATAGCCTGGTGGCTCAGGCGCTCACCTGTGAGGTGGAAGACCCAGGGTCCAGTTCTTTTGCTCCACTCACTCTTTAATTATTTAATCCAGTATGGAATAGCTTCAACAGGAGAGATGGAGGGAATCCAACATCGGAATATCCTATAGCCCAATGATCAGCACTTGCCTGAGAGCAGGAGAGCCCTGTTCAAATCCTTTCTCCCATCTGGCAGAGGGGAGAATTGCACCTGGGTCTCCTACATCCCAGGTGTGTGCATTAATGACTGGGCTAAAAGTTATAAAGTGGGCACCTACCCTCCAGGCCACTTTGTGTGGAGGAAGCAGGTGACTAACTTATTTCCCCCAGGAGACTACTTAGGCACCTAAGCTGCCTGACTCTATGAACCAGGTTACTGTTTGTGGATTGCTAAGCAGAGACAGGCACCTATCTTTGTGAGAAGGGCAAGGCTCAGTCCATAACCCTCTCATCAGCATCTCCTATTGGCTAGCTTAGGTGGCTTCCCACCTACTGTGCTCGCTTTTGTGGATCACATTCTAAAACACCTATCTCTCCCCATTTATTGTGTAGGGAGCCAATTCAGACTATGTGGAATGAAGTGCTCGTCCTTATTTTTCTAGGCACTTACAAGTTAGGCACTACTGCTCAGTGTTGCAGTGCCTAAGCTCCTTTGAGAATCTGGGCCTAGATCACCTTGCCTCTAATACAAGACCCTACCATCTCAAATGTTGTTTAGCTCTGTAGGTGTGGCTGCATATAATGCATTGTGATTAATTTATTTCATTCACTGAAGAAGAATAAAATCTATATAGGACTAAAACTGCTGCTAAGCAATTTTGCTCAACCGTTTAACAAATTTGTAACATTTGATCATTTGAGGTGAGAACCTGTTCATAGCAGAGTTTTGATATACAGTCAGCCGGAGAATAAACAATGTTTCTAAATGATCCAATTCAGGATTGAAAATAGTAGCAAAGTTTATTTACTCTGACTTGCATGAGCTACATTTTAGCAAGAAAAAAAAAGACATGACCATTAGTCCATAATCAAGTCAGTTCATCTGTCTGTGGTAGCCATTAATAACAGACACTTCAGAGGAAGTTAAGGAGCGTAATATACCTATCTTATTGTGCATTCTTGTTCATGGTTGGAGAATCACTTAGCCCACTATAAGTGCTTTCTGTAGGTACTGGGGCCGCACACTAGCTGAGCATCAGTGCTAGAAAAGCTCCTTTTTGCACTCTTGCCTTGGCTGCACTACGCACTGAGGCAACGCTATCAGAGGAACTGAAACAGGAGCATAGGGAAAGCCCATAAAGTGTAGAAGCATAAGGATGCATGAAGACAGCCTTCCAATACACTTCCTTTTACAGAGCACCAGTCTTCCAAAAACAACCCTTCAAACCAATAAATCAGCTACCAATTAAAGGCCAGATTCACCAGAACATTTCAGCTGTTTTGTGCTGTTCTGGTGATAAAAAAGCAGCTATAGCCCCAGTTTAACTGACCAGTGTGCTTTGGCTGCTTTGCATTGCTGTGGTGTACTGGTGTCAAGATTCCTTCCCCACTCTGAACTCTAGGGTACAGATGTGGGGACCTGCATGAAAGCCCCCTAAGCTTATTTCTACCAGCTTAGGTTAAAACGTGGTACTCTGCCACAACCAAGTGCTTTAACAAAAAACAGGGAAAGAACCACTTGGAGTTACTCTTCCCCCAGAATATCCCCCCAAACCCCTACACCCTTTTCCCTGAGAAGGCTTGGTAATCCCCTCACCAATTAGTTCTGGTGAACACGGATCCAAACCCTTGGATCTAAAAACAATAAAAAATCAATCTGGTTCTTAAAAGAAGAATTTTATTAAAAGAAAAAGTAAACTTTATCTTTGTAAAATCAGAATGAAAAATAACTTTACAGGACAATCAAATTCAAAAAGCCCAGAGGAACCCCCTCTAGCCTTAGGTTCAAAGTTACAGCAAACAAAGGTAAACCCTTTAGCAAAAGGAGCATTTACAAGTTAAAAAAACAAAGATAAAACTAACACGCCATGCCTGGCTGTTATTTACAAGTTTAAAATATGAAAGACTTATGCAAAAAGATTTGGAAAACATAAATTAATGTCCAGTCCCTCTTAGTCCCAAAAGCAAACACACCCAAAAACGAAGAGCACACAAACAAAAGTCTCCCCCACACGCACACCCCCAAGATTTAAAAGTATCTTGTCCCCTTATTGGTCCTTCAGGTCAGGTGTGAGCCTGGCTACCTGTGTTTCTTAACCCTTTATAGGTAAAAGGATTTTGGTGCCTCTAGCCAGGAAGGATTTTATAGTATTGTTTACAGGAGGGTTGTTACCCTTTCCTTTCTAGTTATGACAACTGGTGAATCTGAACTTGAAAGTTGTTTTTTAAATGTTTTTATGGCTGATAGCTCACATCTCCAAATCATTATAAGTATCCCAAGGTAGTATTCTCTTTGGTTTCTTGTTTAGTATTCATGTATAAAATTTTAAATAAAAAAAAAAAAGAAAATCCCAAGACAAAAAAAACCAAACTAAACCTACACCACAGTGAAGTTAAGACTGAAGATACCTTTCAGCAACTTAAGGGTAGTAAAAATTACAATGATGTAATTATCTCCAAACTAAGCATTACAAACCCATGATCTACAGAGTTAAGGCTACATTTAAAAGAAAACCCATGAAATGAAAAGAAATGGGGAAAAAAACATAGTAAAGAAAACAAACGCATAGTTAAGGCACCTGACCACCCTTAAGTCTGCCCTGTGGTGACACTTGGGGCAGAGGGTGAAATAAAGGAGGGAGGAAACTATTGTTTTTAAAACCAATTTAAACTAACCTGGAATCACAAACTGTAAAATTACTTCATCAACATTGTATGATTATTGCATGACATTATTACAGGGCAGAGTTAAGGGTATTTTGGTGATTTAATTGTACATTTGCATGTATATATATTTGGATTTATTTTATGTATAATCTTAACTCTGAATATCCTGGGTTCATAATTTGTGGATTTGGGATAATTACAACATCCCTGTGATATTTCTTTATCCTTTTATGTTACTAATATGTGCTCAACCTTAATGCTATCTTAATATAATTTTTGGTTTTGGAATATATTTGCATATAATATTACATTTACATGTAAATGTAGTAAAACCTTCAATATATAGTGCATCTGTCTAATAATAGCTTGCACTTAAATCATGCCTTTTATCCCAAGGGGCTTTATAAACTATGTAAAGTCTAGTTTATAAAGCCCTTTGGAATAAAAGGTACTATATAGATGTAAGTGGTTATTAGTTGTGAATCAAATACACTATAAATATGGATTTTAAGGTGATCCAATGTAAATAGTCAGTAGAGGCAGCAAGAATTTTAGCAAATTAGAGAACACTATTTTAACAAGAGAAAGATAGGAAAATAAATTGATATTTTGTCTGCGATGTCATAAGGAAGGGACTAAATCTGAAGATACACAAGGTTAAAGAAAGGTTAATACCAATAAAGGAAGAAGGATTGCTAAAACAACTGAGAAGAGATTTATGAAAGAGTGCATTCCAGAAATTTGCAATTATGGATATTGCAGGCAAAAGAGTGTGGATGACAAACCGTTTCTTTAAACAGCGAAGGCACTGGAATATTGGGGTAGTATTTCCTTTTGGAGGTCAAAGAAACACTATATTGCACTGTTCAATAAACTAAGTGAAGGAATGGGAAATAAAAAGAAGACATAAAACAAATGGAGATAGGTTTATGGCTAATGTAGAAAAGTGGTGGTGGTGTGTATGGGAGTGGTTACTCACTAACGACACCTCTTGTTCTCTACAAGCATTGCCTCAAAATGCTACATTCCAGGGGCTGCATGCCACATAACTGCAGAACCTTTTTGAGTAATAGTTGGCAGTTAGATGGCACATGCAAGGAGTGATAAAACTGGGAAATGCTTTTGTTTAGGTTCTTAAATCATGCCCTGCATCACAGTAACTGAGTTCCTTGCCTGGGCACTCCATACTGGATACTACTTTAGATATTTTTGGTAACAGTTTTTCTCCTCACTATCTCTGAACAGAACAGTATACCTGGGGCTAAGAGGGACGGTCTAATCGATCAGTGCTTTTGCAGATCTTGTGGACCAAAGCCCTCCCTCCACTCATGTATGGAGTATGTTAGAGGAATAACCTCTATTTGAGATTGGAATAGTAGCTGGAGGGGTACTGGGGTGCAGTTTACAGCCTGCCCACAGATTGTGGGGTGAATTTTATGTCCTTTCTTCCCTGAAGGATTTACTGTAAAGCCCATTTACTCAGGCTTTGTGCAGGAAGGGGTCAATTCCACCCATAGTAGATTAAGACCCAGTTACATGAAGGATGCCCTAAAAAACCCAATTCCTTTTCATGTCTGAACAGCAATGTACTTTGTGTGCACATGTGTACTCTAATAACAATTATGCATATCATATATGTTAGAAAGCTTTAGCTGGAAACCTAGAAAGTATTAGAACTAAATATTTGCCCTCAATAGTATTGAGTGTTTAAATATTTAAAGATTAAGTTAGATTGATCACATAGAACAAACTGCTATATGTGGATGATGTGATGGTTGGTTCTACGCTCTAACCCACAGAGGTTGATACCTAAATTATTAGAACTCATCAAAAGGTTTGAACGCTTGTCTGGATATAAGATTAAATGGAAGAAGTCTGACACATTCCAAATAACTTAATACATATTAGTAGGTCTTGCCAAGTCACAAGTGCCATAAAAATCAGTGTGCTGAGAGTATGGTGCTTAGTATATGGGAATCCAAGCACCGTGTAAATATCATGGTCTGTTCTTTTTTCTGATGTACAGTAACTCCTCACTTAAAGTCATCCTGGTTAACATTGTTTTTGTTGTTACATTGCTGATCAATTAGAGAACATGTTCATTTACAGTTGAGTAATGCTCCCTTATAATGTTGTTTGGCAGCCGCCTGCTTTGTCCACTGCTTGCAGGAAGAGCAGCCTGTTGGAGCTAGCTGGTGGGGGCTTAGAACCAGGGTGGACCGGCAGCCCTCCATCAGCTCCCCACTCCCCTAAGCTCCCTGTGCAGCAGCTGCACCGCAAGCTATCAATCAGTTGCTGGGCAGTTCAGCTGTCCCTCCCCCACACTGCAATGTGCTGCTCCTGCCCTCTGCCTTGGAGCTCCTCCCTGGGGAGCCTCATGCTTGCTGTATAGGGCTTGAGAAGAGGGGCGCTAATGTCAAGGTGTCCCTCTCCCCCTGCTCCTTCCCCCCGCTTACCAAGGGTGACTAGACAGAAGGGTGAAAAATCAGGATGGGGGTGGGGGTAATAGGTGCCTATTTAAGAAAAAGCTCCAAAAATCAGGACTGTCCCTATAAAATCGGGACATCTGGTCACCCTACACTCACCCCATCTCCATAGAGCGGGGGAAGGAAGGAAGACAAGATAGGGCTCAGGACAGAGGGAGCTTGCTAGCAGCAGCTGTTGTCTCAACTTGCTGATCTACTTAAAAAGGAAATATACTTGGGTCACTGTACTTAAAGGGGCAGTGCCCATCTCTTTCTCTCTCTCTCTCTCTCTCTCTCACACACACACGCTGTGTGTCTCTGTCTGCCATGCTGTCTCCCCTCCCTTCATTTGTGCTGCCTTGTAGACTGTGAGGCTACATTAACAACGTGTTAACTCTTGAAGGCTCAGCTGTTCTAGTTCATCATTTAGCAGTAAGGCATTCCCTGGGAAATATCCCACCCTCTTCCACCCTTTGACTTAACCACTTCAACCAAGCTTCATGATCATCATTGCTGTGTATAGTATTAAATTGTTTGTTTAAAACTTATACTGTGTGTGTATGTATATAAATATAAAATATAATATTTTGTCTGGTGAAAGAAATTTCCCTGGAACCTAACCCCCCCATGTACATTAATTCTTATGGGGAAATTGGATTTGCTTAACATAATTTTGCTTAAAGTCACATTTTTCAGGAACATAATTACAATTTAAGCTAGGAGTTACTGTATATAAATGGTTGGAACACACCTCTGCATGTAACATGGTTTTTGTCAGGAGTTTCTGGACGCACATAAGCAAAGGGGGAAAACACCCAAACCAGAGAGGAATACATGCAGGCGTGCTACTTTAGAACATCCCCTCAGCTGTACTGGAGGGGGCATTGGCACAATACACCTCTACCCTGATATAACGCTGTCTTCGGGAGCCAAAAAATCTTACCGCATTATAGATGAAACCATGTTATATCGAACTTGCTTTGATCCACCGGAGTGCTGCTTTACTGCGTTATATCCAAATTCATGTTATATCCGGTTGTGTTATATTGGGGGTAGAAGTGTATAATAAGATCCCAGGATTGTCCTGTGTGACACTCTGAAGCCTAAATGTCTGTTGAGTAAGTGTGAAGCAATGGAAACTGCTACAAGCATGGCTGAGAGCTCTCTTTATTCAGAATATCACCAGGTTCAACATCATTGGGATTCACAGCTTCTTACTGTCCAATTTTTAAGTTCTCAGCCATACAGACTCCTCACAGTCATGCAGCAGCAAGGCATGTACCCATGCCATGTCAAGAGTCCTAGACCACTGTGATACCAGAGGTAACTCAACCTGCCCTTCACTCCCCACTCTTACTCTATAGTTAATTGCATGCAACAATTTCATTGGTTATGAACCTGCAACGATTTACTTTTTTTCTAAACAAAATTATTACACTTTGGCAATGATGTACACTTTCAATACAATTATTTCAATATGGCAGATTACGTATATAAGAGGAACTCATCTACTTTATATCTCTTATCATTCCACCCATCCCCCACAGTTCTCCATGTTGTCCTCCATTGGACAACCATTATACTTTGCTGAATGTCTCGTGCTCTGAGAAGCAATATGGAAGGATTTTGCTTTCTCATCTGTCTGTTCAGCAGCATCACTCTGGGTTATTTGTCAGTTAGCTGATTTAAAGCAGTATGAAGAGATAATAAAATTTGATTTTTTTTATTATTTCATAACATCAAAAGGATAGCTTTGGTAACTTTTTCAAAATGTCTTGGTTGATGGAGTAAGGGATTACAAGGAAAGGATGTTGCAAATGGTAAAAATTTGTATGCACTATAGGTCACATTTTAGTTCCAAACAATCAATAATGCCCCAATAAAAAAATAAACTTAGTTATCCTAAGATGTATTGAAGAATCCTAAGAAATGTATTAAAATTTCAATTCAGACCAACAATATTTGCACTTAACAATCAAGATTTCACAGGAAAAATGGATGTTTGCATTAGGACTTTCAGTGCCAACTGTAGTAGCTAACATAGTAGAATGATGTCATTTGTCTTTAAGCACAATATTATTTTATTTTAATTATGTTAATCATTTCATTTTTGTAATAATAAAGGCATTCTAAGTTTTTTTTTTTCAGTTTTAAATGCACTATCACTTCATATCTGGAGACCAAAGATCAAATCATGATTTAGGTCATGAATGAATATGAGTTTTGTAATTACATTCTAGTTCCTAGCAGATAGTTGTCTACATCACAAAACCACTGAAAATTGGTTCAGACATGATTTTACCCATTTTCATATACAGATTTACCACTTTTATTCCTGCTTCCAACAATTTAAATCAGTTTCCTTTTCTATTGTTTTGAACGATGTTAAGGACTTTCAGGTTCTTAAATGTATAAATATACATTGTATTTTTTGTGTGTGCAACAGTGAAGAATATATTAATATATATGAAACTGATATTCTGATAAAGTGAGAGAGCATGTAAGGCAAAGAGATTAGCTTTCTGTACCTTATGCCCTTTTATACAATTCATAGAATCTTTTCACAGAGAAGCAAAAGGGAATGTCATACAGAGTCAGCTTTCTGCATCTGTGTGCTGCACTCAGTTCCTGTGCATCAGGCTACAAAAATGCTGACAGTGATCTAGTATTCTACTGTTACCCGGGATTCTTTTAACCCAAAGCTCTTGGTAACTTTTACTCTGTGCGAGGTGGTGTAAGGAAATAAATCAGGGGAGACATGGTCGTCCGACCGATAGATGGCTGGCACAAACAGGACAACACAAGAGTGCTTTCACTTAAAGCTACACTTTACTTAGTCTCAAGCACTTACACACGTCCACAACAGATTAGTAAAACACCCCCAACCCTTGATAATTACCAAAGCTGAGAGTGGCTCTCGAGTGAAACAGCAGCAGGTTTCTGGTGGCCAAATCTTCCATCTGCTGGTGGGGATCGCAAGATGTATCCAGAGGGAGAGTCCAAAAGAGTCCCCAAACGAGTCCAACTATCTCAAGCTTGCGCCCCTTATTTATACATTAGTAATAGAATGACATGTCACTTAAAGAAAATTTGTTAAGCAAGCAGTTCCAATGGGCAAGCAAGAGGTTCCTTCTGATTATTGATTAACCAGGTGTGGGTTTTTCCAGAGTTGGCAGTCTTGAGACCTCAATAGACATTCCCGGGGTACATCGTGCTCTTTTAAAACGCATGTATCAGCAACTTCAACACAATTCTTATCAGGAATGATGCGGGGTCAAGCTGCCCTTTCTGTGGCACCCCAAAACTCGCTCCCCCTCCCCCCACCTTGATCAAGCTGAGTGTTCAATGGCCAATATACAGTTTGCTGACTAGGCTGCCTTTAACAATAAGCCATAGTGGTTTCAGGCACTTTACTGGTTTGCCAAAGTCTCCCTGTACACTACCATCCCACAACAGCAGCAGAGAGTTAGGGAACATTTTTGCTTTCCTCAGTATCTTGGCAGTGATTAACTTCACTCATGTTTTCTCTGTGGCACCTGCTGAGAATGGTGAGAGGTACAGGAACAACAAGTATTTTCACAGTATGATTACACAAGGTAGTTTGTGATAGTAGAAATATAATCAGTATTTGAACTGAATATTTCAGCTCATCTCACAATCCATATACAGTAAATTGAAAAGATAGGCAAGCAGCCAAATAATTAAGACTGAACACACATTTGGCTAGTTGGTAAGGATGTGATATAAAAGTAAATCACCAGTTTAATAAAGGTAAACTTAAGTGTTATAAAGGACTGCAAAACATTTGGGACACAGTTTGAATAAAGGACAAGAGAACTATGGAAATATGTTGTAATGAACACCAAATATCCCTGGAATACTGCAGGCCAAATTCTTCAGAATCCCACAGAAGCTCCTCTGCCAGAGACTTGCACTTACTGAGCTCAGTGGGAGGAGGAATGACCACGGTCCCTTGAACCACAAAAAAGAACCGCACAAAACTTACCTTACAGAATGTGTCTCCCTCTCCCCTCCAATATTCAATTAACCGTACCCCTGAAAGGGGGTGTTCAGTAGTAGAGAGGGGAGGCATTGGCTTCATGTTTTCTTTTGGTCTTCTTTTAGTTCCCTGGTAGGGATGGAAGGGTACCAAATCATGCCCTCTCAGGCCATGTCTACATCTAAAATTTTGCAGCGCTGGTTGTTACAGCTGTATTAGTACAGCTGTATAGGGCCAGCGCTGCAGAGTGGCCACACTTACAGCAACCAGCGCTGCAAGTGGTGTTAGATGTGGCCACACTGCAGCGCTGTTGGGTGGCTTCAAGGGAGGTTCGGGGAACGCGAGAGCAAACCGCGGCGAAGCTGGTCTCCTTTCCCGGTTTGCTCTCTCGTTCCCCGAACCCCCGAACAAGCAGGTCTCCTTCCCTGCGGTTTGCTGGGTGGTTCGGGGAACGCGAGAGCAAACCCGGGAAAGGAGACCAGCTTCGCCGCGGTTTGCTCTCGCGTTTCCCGAACAAGCAGGTCTCCTTCCCTGCGGTTTGCAGGGTGGTTCCGGGAAACGCGAGAGCAAACCGCGGCGAAGCTGGTCTCCTTTCCCGGGTTTGCTCTCGCGTTCCCGGAACCACCCAGCAAACCTCAGGGAAGGAGACCTGCTTGCTCGGGGTTCGGGGAACGCGAGAGCAAACCGCGGCGAAGCTGGTCTCCTTTCCCGGTTTGCTCTCGCGATCCCGGAACCACCCAGCAAACCTCAGGGAAGGAGACCTGCTTGCTCGGGGTTCGGGGAACGCGAGAGCAAGCCGGGGAAGGAGACCAGCTTGATTACCAGAGGCTTCCTCAGGTATGCTGGGATACCTGCTTATTCCACGGAGGTCAAGAAAAGCGCTGGTAAGCGTCTATACTTGATTACCAGCGCTGGATCACCAGCGCTGGATCCTCTACACCCGAGACAAAACGGGAGTACGGCCAGCGCTGCAAACAGGGAGTTGCAGCGCTGGTGGTGCCCTGCAGATGTGTACACCTCCTAAGTTGCAGCGCTGTAACTCCCTCACCAGCGCTGCAACTTTCTGATGTAGACAAGCCCTCAGTGAGGGCCTCAAGGAAACTGAGAGTTAAAACTCACTGACAGCCAGATCCATATTTGGTATAAATCAGTACTATCAGTATAGTATGCTGATTTCAATGTAGCTAAACCACTTTACATCAGTTGAAAATCTGGCCATGAGTTTCCAGTCCCCTGAGGTTTTCCCACACAGAGGATGACTTTGCCATATATACTTTTACTCCAAAAATAAAATACACAAATACTCATAGACCTAATAAAAGTGTTCAGGTGAATCTTAAAAACTGATGTCCAAATGTCTGAATAACACAGGAGATGGCCTGTAGCTCAAATATTGGAATGTCTACAAATTGTTTGCAGTAATAGTCACATAGCATAAGATGACTATCAAAATACATACTTCTGTGTTACAAGAAAAAATTCAAGCGGGTAGACAATAAGAAATAGGGGGAAAAGGGAAGCAGGAAATAGAAATCGCTAGAAAAGATCTTGGAAAAATATAGCCCTAAACTAATTCCTCAAGATATCTTGTTTAAATTACCATAACACATTATTTTTACAACTTAATAAACAATTGTGCAAAGGGACATTGTCAATTTAAAAATAAGCCCACTGCTCTGGCCTCTTTGTGCGAGTGGCACAAAGGGGCCCTAAAAGCCTCTTATCCAGCCAGGAGAGGATTCCTCTCATACAGGCATTGTGGAATACAATTGCAAGTCTGCCCCACAGAGCCCCTGGCAAAGCCTGGCATAGGAGGCATGCCAAGGGTGCAAAACACACGAGAGCACTACAGAGATTCCAGGCAGTGCTGCAGCCCAGAGGGCAGTGTGGGGAAGCTGCCATAACTAATCCCCCCCGCCTCCCCATGTGAATTTTCTGCTGCACCTATTAGACATGAAACACAGAATGTCTTCCCATACGATGTAAACAAATTCCTTTTACCTACCTTGCTAACACTAGCTTAGATTATTAAAAGTGAAAGAATGTTAAAAATCTAATTTACTTGTCTCCATGCTTTTTATTTTTGCATATCTCTCGGCATAGGTAATGAAAAGCTATACATTTAATTTCACTTGTGCTCATAGTATTTTTCATTTTCTGGCTCTTACAGCTGACTTGTTTGGGTTTTAAATACTGCAGAGCAATGTTTATTTGTTGAAAAACAACCAATGGTGTGGCTTCATTGAAGTCAATGGAGCCACGCTGATTTACACCAGCTGAGGATCTACTGTCCAGTGTCTAGCTGTAGAAAAATGACATTCCAGTCTATGGTATAATGAGAGCAATACCCAACACACTTCAACAAGTTCAGTCCTGCACAGACAGTAATAGCTGTGTTATTTTTCTGTGTTTGGTTTGAGTCACTGCTATAACTTTGTCAGACAAAGTGCTTTCTCCTATCTGCAATGATAATAAATGTGCGTGCACACACACACACACACACGTATACACACTAATCTTCATAGTCAAGCAGCTCTGTTGTTCAGACAAAAAGTTTAGTTTTTCCTCTTGACTATAGAGTACACTGTAGTGTCCCTAGTTTCCCTGGATGAATAGGCAGGACTATCACAGCATGTAGAAAAGCCTGAAACTTGAAAATAAACTAAAACTGCAGAAATATGATTCTCAGAAGCAGCATCAAGATTTTGGGAAACAGATTGCTTGTGAACTTTTCCCATTTCAGAGACACTCAGACAAATTAACAGAACCTTGTGCAGAGAGAGAAAAATCACCCCTCTCTGCTGAGAGGGATTGTTGGTTTATTTTATAGGAAATACAGAAATAAAGAATAGGTGATTCAGAAATAACACACAAACCACAGAAAAATAGTGAACACTTCACAAGAGTCAGGGGTTTGGATATTAAACAGCTGTGATGCTTGGAGGGAAAGGAGTTGTAGAATGGATCCCATTTGAAGGTATTAATGCAAGATAGAAGAAATATATTACATAAAGTGGAAGATTTTCAAAGGCGTAAATGGCAGTTAGAAATGGCATATTTATGCCATTTTAAATCTTCACCAAATGATGTATAAACATCAATCAACTAATGTACTTGTCAATATATATGCATCATTGTCCTCTCTGGATGGAATCAGACCTTCTCACCTGATTATATTGCCTTGTAGCAACTATCCTAACAAACCACAGATCTATATCACATGATCTCTCTTGGAGAGACTCCATTAGTTAATGTGACAGAGGTCTGTTGTTTTTGTTTTGTTTTTTAAGCCCAAGGTCCTGGCTCTTTAACGCTGCATGTTTTATTTTGCTGGTGATTGTAATGTGTATTAATTATACCATATATGCATTGATAAATTGTATTTGCCATGCACCTGTGAGTGCCTCACCTGCACTTTGGCCCATTAATCTAACTCCTGCTGTATTTCTTCTAACATTCCAAACCTCTGAGCAGCTTCAAACAGCTGTGATGTTTTTTCAAAACCTGCCAAAGAGATGTTTCCTCTACCCCGCACCCTGGTGAATTTTCCCCACCAAATTACGCTTGACAAAGGACCAAGATGGGAGCATTTAGTCCTGCACCAAAGAAAATTGTAAGGCCTGGTATAGCTCATAAACTTGCAGGGCTAGACATGGGAGCTTTTAAACCACTGGAAAGGGAAGATTCCCAGGTTTCCAGTACTTGCACCTAGATCTAGAAACTCCTATCCTGAGATAGCAGACCTTACAGTCATGGCATTCTTATGTATAGGAATGTTATTTTAGATAATTTTTTAGAAGATTCTAAGATTTATTGTCAAGTATCAGAGGGGTAGCTGCGTTAGTCTGGATTTGTAAAATCACCAAAGAGTCCTGTGGCATCTTATAGACTAACAGACGTATTGGAGCATGAGCTTTCGTGGGTCAATACCCACTTCGTCGGATGCATGTGATCCAACGAAGTGGGTATTGACCCACAAAAGCTCATGCTCCAATACGTCTCTTAGTCTATAAGGTGCCACAGGACTCTTTGCTGAGATTTATTGGTTATATTTTCTCTTTGAGACCTGGACAGCTGGACTACGTGTAAATAAGGTGTCTGATGTTATAGGCACAGAGATATGAAAAACAATATCAATAATATTTTTAAAACACATTTTTCCCTGTAAAATAGTGGTATAAAAGTTCTGTTGGCATTCACTTGAGATGGCATACATAATTCATTCATAACATTATCATTTGTAATGTGGCCACCCCAAATGAGTGTTAATAAAACAAAATCATACTATCAGGTAACCTGTCTCTATATTTCTCCATCCAGTAGAATGGCACATTTTATATACACACATACACTCTAGTGATTCTATATCACATTTGCCATTATTATTTTTTTTCTGATCAATTTCCCTTCAATACTTTCTTATTTTTTACCTATTTCATATATAATCATTCCCATGACTGTTCTCATATGGGATTTTCTTCTCCCTATACTCTCTTGTGTATTTTAACAGCTTCTGACATGTTGTAATGATCTTTAGTTACATGGCTGTGTGTGGATTAGAGCCAAAATAAAAATACTGGCATACATGAAGAAGAATGATTATATTGATAATGTAATTGATAGGTTGATTAATAAAGGTCAAAATGGAAAAATGTTATGGTATCCTATCGAACTCCCTCCATTGTACCAGAATAGCTGGATGCATCTGCTAAATTGATCATCAGTAAAAGAGTTAATAAATGTTGACATCCAAGTAAAAATTAACACAATTGATGATAGAAAATAAATATAAATTCTCCTGTGTTTTTATTTGACAAGAAAGGGAAGGAGTGAAATAGTTAAAGACACAAGCTATGAATTGAAGTCACAGTGTGAATGTGGGCATTACACCCAAAGCTCAGTGTTGTGTTTTCCAAATGTGCTGGATATGTGGGAAACATTCCAGACAGTTTGTATTAGTGAGTTAAGAAAGTAATCTTGTTTGAAAAGTAATTTGCCACTACCCAGAAAAGCACCTAAAAATTTAAAAATCCAACACTTTTAAATTCATCTGGCAATAGTGATTTGACAAAAAATATAAAAACAGTGTAAGAAACATTAACAGGTGGAGATATTAGTATTAGCAATAGTTAAACTCTGAGGGGAGAAAGAGGTAAGTAGTATTTTTACTATTAACTACAAGTGGTATTCTTACAATTACAGACTGTAATGTAAAGCCATCTTAAACACCTGACACAAATAAGTGTTAAAAAATTCAGGGCCTAAGACAATGCCCATTGAAGTCATTTGGAGTTTTTCCACTGACTTCAAGGGACTTTTGGATCAGACATATTTAACGTCACTGCTCTGTTAAGGAGGAAAGAGGAAGAGGGTGATATAGTCAGTGATTTTTTCACAACGGGAGATGGGGGAAGGAACATTTTAGAGAGAGGGAAATATAGGTGCAAAGTTGCTCAAAAATTCTTGACTGGGGTTGGGCTAGGAACAAGGATGTGAGTGGATAGCTAGATGAGTCTGAGCAGGTGTGTGTAAGTGGATGAATGTGTGAAGCAGTTTAGAGCAGATGGGTGAGACAGAATAGGATGTGAATAAGAGATAAAGGGAGATGAGTTAAGAGGAAGGCAGTGGGGAGAAAGATGGGATGAAGAAGAGCTTGAATTGAATGATTGTAAGGGAGACTGAATGAGAGGAAAAAGAGGAAGAATTAAGAGGAAACAGCGAATGGGGATAACTAGACTGAAATTAGGAGAGTGAATGAAAGAGTGAAAAAAGTGTGAGTATATGAATGGCATAGAAAAGGATGAAGAGGCTGAATTTCTAAGTACTAAACTTGTGTTCAGAGTCAGAGATTTCAGTGGGATTACTTGAGGATCAAAATAACACTCAGAGCAACAATAAGAATGGCAGAATCTGGCCCTTTCATAATTAATGTAATCAACAGGAAGTTTCAGCTGATATATGTACAAAATTAGCAGGGGCAGCAGACAGTCCTAGTGCATATTTTCTCATTGGTGTACCAATACAACATTCCAGTCTCCAGAGGAAAAATGTACCTCTTGTTTTACATACATAGAAACTCAGAAAATTAAAATAAGAACCCATAATTTTTGCATTTCTAAGTGGTTTAGGTGGGAAGGTAAAAGGTCTATTGGCATTTAAGGTTAGATTGACCAAGGCCATGGCTACACTTACAGTTCTGCAGCGCTGGTAGTTGCAGCTGTGTTCGTACAGCTGTGTAGGGCCAACGCTGCAGTGTGGCCACACTGACAGCTACCAGCGCTGCAATGTGGCCACATTTGCAGCGCTGTTGGGAGTAGTGCATTGTGGGCAGCTATCCCAGCATTCAAGTGGCTGCAACGTGCTTTTCAAAAGAGGGGGGTGGGGTGGAATGTGACAAGGAGCGTGGAGGAGACAGAGAGAATGGATTTTTGGAGTTGACACTGTTCTCAGCTCCCTGCCTTGCAAGTTCTAAGGACTGGAAGACACACAGTGCCTACCTTCAATCATTTCAAAAGTTCTGACCCCCTTCCCCCACCCCTCTCTCATTCACTAAATGCAAATTATGTACTCCTAAATAGCCGTCAGACCAGATAAGCATCTGCTCAACATGGATTTCCCCCTCCCCCTCTGCCGTGTGAGCGTGCTGTTTCTCTCTTCAAGCAAACAGCTGTGAACATTCCAAAGTAATTCCCCTGCCTGCCTCTGCTCGCTCAGCAAACAGGAGCTGTGTTTGTTTTTTAAATAAGCAGTTTGGCTGAACTCCGAGCGCTCCCTTTCTTCCGGTTTGTTGTGGACAGGAATTCTGGGATACCTCCTTATACCCCGGAGGTCAATAAAAGCGCTGGTGGGGTCCACACTTGCTGACCAGCGCTGGAATCGCTACACCCGAGGCTCGACCGGGTGTACAGCCAGCGCTGCAACCAGGGAGTTGCAGCGCTGGCCGTGCTTTGCAAGTGTGGCCACATCCTAAGTTGCAGCGCTGTATCCCCCTCACCAGCGCTGCAACTCTCTAGTGTAGCCATGGCTCAAATCTGCATTGAAAAAGCAGGAGGAAAAATTAAGCTGAGGATTTCCTTTACGAATCAGAAACTAGAAAAACTGCCAGTGGTATGATAGGGTTACCTGTTTAGGAAGTGGACTAAAACTACCAAGATTTGTCCAGTGGCTAAGGCACTAACACCTTGAAGTCTGTGATGCTACAGCTTTCCTATGTGATCTTAGGTAAGTTACTTAGCTGCTTTGTGCCTCAGCTCCTGATCTGTAAAATGGGGATAACATTTCTCTACCTCACAGCAGTATTGTGAGGAAAAATGGATTAAAGATTGCAAATCTCTTTGAGATCTACTGATGAAAAGTGCAGTAGAAGAGCTAGATATTATTTTACACAGGCTACTGAATAACCATCAGCACATCAATCACAACTTTTACTAACAATCTAGGCCAATTAAAGATGAGTTTCCTTATCCCACTGACAGTCATATGAACTAGCCTGTTTCCTCAGTTTTATATTTAGAGTCAAATCTTGCTTTACCCATCTGTGTAATTCCATTAAAATAAAGGGAACTATTTCACTGAGTATAATCTTGCTCTTAATGGCAACACTTTCATTAAGTGTGTGCATGTACACAGCAGTGCAATGTTTCTTAAACGTATAAATAACATAACCACAGCTTTGACTGCTTGATTTTTATGGAGTAGAAATGATTGAGTGTGACTTGTTCAGGGCCAGCTCTAGGCACCAGCTCAGCAAGCAGGTGCTTGGGGTGGCCAAGGGGAAGGGGCAGCACATCAGTCTCTTCTGTGGCAAGTCCCTTGGTCCCGCTCAGAGGGAAGGACCCGCTGCCAAATTGCTGCCAAACAAGAAAGCAGCATGGTGGAGCTGCCGACGATTGTGGGGTTTTTTTTCCCACAGCTTGGGGCAGCAAAAACCCTGGAGCCGGTCCTGGACCTGTTGTAAACCCACCCGGTTTGGGTTGAAGTTGCAGTACTTGTTTCTGGAATACCTCACTCCTAGGAGCATCCAAGTTAAGCCCAACTGTTAAGGAAATGGTAAACTAGTGTCACAGCCATGACCCAAAACGTACCGACCTGATGCGCGCTAGGGGGCTGCAAACAGACCAGAGAGCTGACAAACTCCGATCAAGTATTGTGTGGAGCTCCTGGGGGGTGGGCAAGTCGCGGGAAAATTCTCAAATAAAGGGGATGTTTTGCCGACTACGCTCCCCATTCGCCCTACTCCCCTCCAGGCCACACGTGCGGGCCCGTCTCCGTCCCTCCTCCACGCCGCCCCGCCCTTACAGGGGGTCAGCTCCCAGCGCAGCCCCTCCCCCTAGCTCCGCCCCCTGAGGCTCGCGCGCACGCGCGGCTGACGGGGGCGGGGGAAAAGCGTCGTGGCGTCACCCCAGCGCAGGCGTCTCGGGACGCGCGAAATTTCCAAACCGGTGGCGGGACGCGAGCCCAGCAACCACGGGGTAAGAGGAGGGGCGGGGCCGAGGGGGAGCGTGTTCCCCCGTCGCTGCGGGGGGCGAGGTCAGAGGCTGCTCGGCGGCTGCCAGGTGGGCGGCGCGGGGCCCGTGTCTTGCGCTGTGTCCCTTCCGCGGTGGCTCCGGCCCGGGGCGCTGCGAGGCCCTGCTGCCGCCCCCCAGGCCTGCCGCGAGCGCCGCGCGGGGGACGGGACCCCGCGCTCGTAGCCGCACCTCGCTCCGGGGGGCGCCCAGGCCTGAGGGTGTTCAGCTGCTCCGGCTTGGTTCCTTCGCGCTGGGGAGAAGCGTTTGGTGCCGCCCGGGTTCCCCTGCGGGTGTGGCAGCCCCGAGCCGGGGCAGGGTCTCACAGATCTCGCGCCGAGTGCGGCAAGCCTGGCACCTGGGGCTGCTTCTCCCTAGCTTGAAACGGATGATGCCCTTTAAATTGTTACACAGCAGCTTGCTGGCGCCCTAACAGTCAATGCGAATCACATTTCTAAACCCATTGCAGCTCTTGGAAAACGGGGGGGGGCCAACTTTTCCAGGATTTACTCAGTTCCTGTGGCACCTTGTAGACTAACAGACGTATTGAAGCATGAGCTTTCTGGGTGAATTCTGTAGTCTATAAGGTGCCACAGGACTCTTTGCTGCTTTTACAGATCCAGACTAACACGGCTACTCCCCCTCCCCTCATACTCAGTTCCTAATAAAATTTTGCGTTTCTTGGACTTCTTCCACTTAACCATAGCAAAGCTCTTTATAAACCTCAGTGAATTAAACCTCACACTTTGCCTGTAAGGTAGGGAAGACATTATAGACCAAATTCATTCCTGTTACTATTATGGACAGTAGAGCAATATCAGGGCTGTATTTGGTTCTGTATTTGTAACGTTTTGCATAAGTTGTATGGAAAGAGTTTACAGTGTGACTCATGTCATGGTACTTCAGCATAAATTCATATTCATTAATGTACATTGCATGCCATACAGCATTGCTAGCTTCTCCTTGCTACACTGCTGTTGTATTTTGTCCTTGTTTTGCAGTTGAGAGAAGATAGTTAAGTCAGCTTGCCCTGGTTATTTTTGAGCTTTTTTGAGAAAGTCAACAAGATTGTTAATTACTGTCAAACATGGTGGTGACTTGTGTTTCTGACATGTATATACTAGGAACTGTATGGAGACAATAAAAGCAGCAAAGAATCCTGTGTCACCTTATAGACTAACAGACATTTTGGAGCATGAGTTTTCGTGGGTGAATACCCACTTCATCAGATGCATGTAGTGGAAATTTCCAGGGGCAGGTATATATATGCAGGCAAGCTAGAGATAATGAGGTAGTTCAATCAGGGAGGATGAGGCCCTGTTCTAGCAGTTGAGGTGTGAAAACCAAGGGAGGAGAAACTGGTTTTGTAATTGGCAAGCCATTCACAGTCTTTGTTTTCATCTGCAAATTTGACACCATCAGCTCAGGATTAAACAAAGACTGTGAATGGCTTGCCAATTACAAAACCAGTTTCTCCTCCCTTGGTTTTCACACCTCAACTGCTAGAACATGGCCTCATCCTCCCTGATTGAACTACCTCATTATCTCTAGCTTGCCTGCATATATATACGTGCCCCTGGAAATTTCCACTACATGCATCTGACGAAGTGGGTATTCACCCACGAAAGCTCATGCTCCAAAACATCTGTTAGTCTATAAGGTGACACAGGATTCTTTGCTGCTTTTACAGATCCAGACTAACACGGCTACCCCTCTGATATATGGAGACAATGTATGTAAATATTCATTTCACATAGGTCACAACCATCAGAAAACAACTGGTCTGCTTCGGTCAGTTACTAACGAAGACTGGATTTGAATTCACAGGAAAATGGTGAAAGTCTCTGTATCTGTTACCAGTGACCTTAACTATCCAGCCTCGGGTTAGGGTGTCAAGTGGAAATCATAAAGTCACTTTACAGTTTATAGGAAATGGCTTTAGGCTTCATGCCAATAGCATACAATTTTAGTATACAAATACCCATCCAAAAGATTTACTGAGAGGAGAACAAATAACTTGAAACTTTGTTATGCCTGGTCTAGCACAATCTGAACCTAACTTTTGCACTGTGTAAGCAGACATTTTGAGACATCTGTGTTCTAAGGCAGAAGCTGTCAATATGCATCTTTTGCCACAGTGTATCTAATCTTTTTTTCAAATTGAAATTATTTATATTACTGTTGCTCCTAGGAACCCTAGTCATGGACCACGGTATGCCATTGTATTAGGCAGTGTACAGCCAACACAAATGGTGCCTGCCCCAAGGAGTTTACAATCTGAAATATAAGACAAAAGACAGACAGACAGGAATATAAGGAAAAAAATGATATAGTATTTGTCAGCATAATAGGTAGTGGTCATAACAAACCAGGAGCCTAACTGTTATCAAATATATTGCAGGCATCATGACAAAGGAGAGTTTTGGGAATAACAAGGTAGCTTTGCAGATGTTTATGCGGAAGGCCTCCCAAGCATGAGGGATAGCATAGGAGAAAGCACAAATAAAACTAAACAAGTGGGCTAGCATCATGAGCTGAGGGGAGGCAAGTGCTGGCAGCTCAATAGCAAATGAGAGCTGACCAGCAGGGTGGGGATTGACTGTGAAGGGCATTGAAAGTGAATACAAGCAGTTTATTGCATCAAACATAGAGAGAAGTGGAAGCTAATGGAGGGATGCAAATGGAGGCAAATGGAAGCAGCCAAGTTTGTCTGAGGTTTTTATTCACAATTGTACATGAAATTTCAAAAATCCACCTTCCAGAAAACTTGAAAAATAGATAACAAGCAAATATAATGCCATTCCTCCTCTCCTTTACTGATGATGATTCAGACCTCTATTGTTCCAGCCACTTAAAAAATGCCTGAATTATTTTTTTGAAGGTAAATCTTTCCTACCTGTGACTGTTAAGACGTTTTATAGAGGATCAATTTTTTATGTACCTTTTAACTCGCATTTTGCTTTTCTTATGTTGGTGTTGCCACTTTCTGAGCTTTGTGGGATGACACTGTTTGTGCCACAACATCATGGTGACAGGTCATATTTCAGATAAATTTAAAACTTTAAAATTAGTGACAGGCCTATGAAAATCATTGTCTTGTAAATTTTGGGATAGACAAGAAGCTCTCTTCTGTGCTCCTCCCTTTCATCTTGTCGGCTATTTTTTTCCTCCTTTCCTATCTCTCCCCATCCATCTTTATGTAATGTATGGGCTGATACTTGTTCATAGAATATCAGGGTTGGAAGGGACCTCAAGAGATCATCTACTCCAACCCCCTGCTCAAAGCAGGACCAATCCCTAATTAAATCATCCAGCAGATTTTTGCCCCATATCCCCAAATGGCCCAATGATTGAACTCACAACCCTGGGTTTAGCAGGCTAGTGCTCAAACCACTGAGCTATCTCTCCCCACCATTGTCATCTTTTGGATAGAAAGAGATGTCTTAAATTCTTGCCCTCTAGTAGTTTGTTTGTAAAGTGGATATAAACCCTAATACTGTGTACCCCCAATGGAGATTTTCCTAGTGACAAAATCTTATGATTTTGGAAAAGAAAATCAAGATTTCTATTTCCCATGTTGCACATTTTTTTCATGTCTGTATGTACATGGGCACTGATTGTTACACACTATTTTTCTTTGTGTTTCATCTCTGTTCCATTTGTTCTTTTTCATCAGTCTCATGTTGTCTCTATTTTCTCTTATTCTATAATATCTTTCCTTTTCCCTGAGTGTGTTTTAATGTTTCCGTACATTTGTAGAGCTGTTATGTTTGTGGATGAGTACTCATCTTAGAAGACAGCAAGTCTGATTTGAAGCTTTAGCAATAGTTTTTCGTACACTGAATCATCCATTAAATTTGTTTTGTGGTCCCAGTCTCTTGAAGATGATTACACATACATCAAAATCCCCTTTAGATACATTTGTTGTATGATACTAGTCCAAAACCAATGTCTTTAATCTTAGAAAACTTGTAGTCGTGTAGATATCAAACAAATTTCTGTTGATCAGTACAACCTGTTTTAAAAAATGTGTAAAAGAATCCCAGACTGTAAAGACCTTGTTACATTTTATAAACAGTAGAACAGCTGTAATAAATTTGAGTAAAATCTCAGATTAAACAGTTTACATTTTCCTGAAGAGGGTATTCCCAGACCTGTTTTTCACAATAAAACCTTTCCAGTACTTGTGTTAGCATAAGTGACTCTTGTTAATGTTAATGTTGCTACAATAAAGACTGATAATGTGTTATTAAAATGCATATTTTCATTCACTCATAGTTTTGGAATAAAAATGCCTGAAAACTGGCATGTTTGGTCATAACCTGGTAGAAAATTGTCCTCGTTTACCCCCTTCCCCCTTCTTTCTCCCCAAAAATTGGTTAATCAGCTTTTGATTTGTAGGAATGCAAAACATTTTTGACTGTTTGGTTCTCATTAAAGACAGATTCGTTGCCAAATTTCATTCCTGCAGTCACATTTGTGTACATTACAAAATTTTAAAATATTAATAAGATGTTCTTTTATAGGAAATTTTAACTTAATTTTAAGTTATTGATGAAGAGAATGTTGACTTTAGAATATCTATGAGCAACAATCTGTATATGATCTCTACTTAGAGTTGAACAGTCTGTCCCTAATACTGAAATAATTATATAGTGCTTTTCATCTTCAGAGTGTTTTGTAAGGAACTCTTCAGAGGAATGTTTAATATAGAAGGTGGGAATATCATTAGCATTTTATATTTGTGATGAGGTAGTACTGCAGGTGAATGGAGAAGAAAGAGAGGTTTTTCATTATTGGGCTTCAGTGATCCCCAGGAATACAAATAGATATATAAATATACTGAGGAATAGCTGTGGAAAAGAGATACCTCTATATTAATTCAACATTGCTTAAGATTTAAACCTTCTGATGTCAGGGATTTCTGAGTTAAGGCTCCTCTGATAAACTTAAAGCATAGTTCTATTTTGAAAAGTGTCACTGTAAAAATGTATATTGCTGAGATTCCAACCTTCCCTAATTTTCCATAATCCTCCAGTTTTAAAAAGGTAATTATGAAATTACTAAATGAGTCGTAAATTTTCAAATTTTGCAGTTACTAAAAACTGGGAGGATTAGGTACGTGGGTCTGACCAACACAGCACTGTGGCTGAGGGGTTCTTTTCTGCTGCCGGCCTCTCTATGGAGAAGCGCCCACAGCCTGTCCATATGCACGTTGGACACAGTGCGTACCATTTTATTGGCCTGGCAGGGGGATGTTTGCAGGGCTTGGTTCTGTGGGTGAGATCCCTTGACGGAGGAGCCAGCGTGGGGTCTGAACATGTGACTGGCTGCTGCACCACTGCTACAGGGAGTAGAGGGCTGGGTTGAGAGTGCTAGTAGCATGTGATGGGAATGATGCGCCGGTTCCCTGTGCCTTCTCCCCCAACATAGCTGAGTACTGGGTGCCTCCAGATCTGGGACACATCAAGGCACCACATCTAGCACAACTGACCCCCACTCCAGTGCCACCTGCAACTGTTGGTGCCTCATCTTTCTGAACCCTGCCAAGGTTCCAGGAGGACTGAGTATGACACGCCTGTCCCACTTCCCCCCAGGGCTGAGGCTAAGAAGAAACAGACATCCCTTCTGAAACCAAGAAGGACCTGGTACGAATTCCCATTCTTTCCCTGGGGCTGTGGCTTGAAGGACCTGGTGTGACCTACTTCCCAGAGGGGCAGAGTGATCCACCCCCAACATACCCTAAGAGAAACTTCTGGGGGGGCAGTCTGCAGCACATGTGCAAAAATTGTGCAGTGGACGTCACTGATAGGCAAGTGAAGCAATTTTGAATGTGTTGGGGTGCTGGATCACTGCCCAAGCCACAGGCTGTAAATTTCCCCATGTGGACCTGCTGGTGTGCTCTAGCTGCCTAGAGCACATTAATGTAGTCTAGCACAGCCCAGAGGCCAGTTAAAATGCGACATGCAGCCTGTGGTTTGGGTGCTTGCCTTCTACCAGATCCTCACTGAGCAGTCTGTGGAGGATGAGAAGCTGGAGGGGCAGGAGGAGGTGGCAACAGCAGAAGAGGAGAGATGTAATGTGACAGGAGCGAGGAGAGGAGGAGAATTAGCCTGGGAAGGAGGTCCAGGCCTGAGACTGGCCAAGGTAATTTAAGGCCCTTGGCAATATAGGATGGCACCTTTCCCAGGGCCAATCCTATCCTTCTGCCTGTTTGCCCCCCTAACACTCACCTCCAGTGAGGGAGAGCCCAGGCTCCTGGCTCCGCCTGCCCTCCCCTATTAGCCATAGATGGGGAGGGGAAGCAGGAGAGGTCCTAGTTTCAGAGAGGAGAAGGGAAGAGAAGTCCTGGTTTCTCTGGGGAGAGTGGATGGGGCTGGAAGCAGAGAGAGGTCGTGGTTATGTGAAGAGGGCAATCCCACGTACATGTGCGTGTCTCTGGATGGTAGTACGGGCTCTGGGGTGGGACCAGAAATGAGGAGTTCAGGGTGCAGGAGGTGGCTCCGGGCTGGGGCAGGGGGTTGGGGTGCGAAGGGTGGGGGCAAGGGGGAGGGCTCCAGCTGGAGGTGCGGGCTCTGGGGTGGGCCTGTGGATGAGGGATTTGGGGTGTATGAGGGTGCTTCGGGCTGGGACCAAGGTGTTCAGAGGGCAGGAGGTGGATCAGAGCTGGATAGGGGATTGGGGCACAGGTGGGGTGGGGTGAAGGCTCTGTTTCCAGCCAATGGGAGCTGCGGGGGTGACGCTTGTGGATGGGGCAGTGCGCAGAGCTGCCTGGCCTCCCTTCCGCATAGGAGCTGGAGGAGGGACATGCTGGTGCTTCTGGTAGCCTTGGCATGCTTGTATGGAGTGGACTCCAACCCCGCTCCCTGGCTGGAGCACGGGAGCAGGACAAACCCTGGACCCCACTCCCCAGTGGAAGCTTGAGGGGCAAATTAAACCGTATGGAGGGCTGGATGTGGCCCTCGGGCCGTAGTTTTCCCACCCCTGCACTAATCCAAGCAACCTCCCTAATTTTTTTCATAAATATCCCTAAAAGTCTCAGAGCAAGTTTGGTATCTCTGATAATGGACTTCCATATTCAGCATGTCTCATTGGTTTTCATATCAGATTTGTTCCATTTTCAAGAAATATGGTGTTTTCCCAACTGCCAGCCTCACAAACTCTTCCTGGGCTTTGGCAGTTAAATTGTGTTCTTTCCATCTTGTGAATCAGCACCAGTAATATGTTTTCTGTAGGTAAAATTATGCCCTCAGCTATACCCGTACAACCACATTAGTCCTAAGTAGATTGTACAGTTGCATGGATGTAGCTGAATTTATAGATAGGGTGAAAATCAGGCACAGGAAGATTACATGATTTGTCCAGTGTCACACAGGAGGTCTGTGTCTGTGTTGGGAATCAGACTCAAGTCTTCTGACTCCCCGAACTGTACTTTAACTGCAAAACTATCCTTCTTCCCTACTTCAAGAGCTACTAGACAGGTTTATTTTCCAAATCTAGATTAACTACGTGACTGTATTGAAATATTCAAAACACTGTGATAAATTTATCATGTTATACAGCTAAATTGGCATATGAGAGGCTCCAAGAAAATGGATAACATACCACTAGCAAATACTTCACATACAATATATCAAAAGTTCTCATCTGTCATCAAGTGATCTAAATTCATGAGGAATTCCCTTCCATTAGAATATGAGAGCCACAGTAACTCCTCGCTTAACGTTGAAAATTCTACTTTTAAGCAAATTGATGTTAAGCGAATCCAATTTCCCCATAAGAATTAATGTAAATAGGGGGGGCGGGTTAGGTTCCAGGGAATTTTGTTTTGCCAGACAATAGACATTATAAACATATGCTGTACACGTTTTAAATAATTTTAAACAATGTAATAATGTACTCACCAATGATGATTGTGAAGCTTGGTTGAGGCAGGGGCATAGTGAGTTTGGAGCCTGGAGCTTGCCCCCTCTACCCACCCGGCGCTTCTGCCGGAGAGTGGGGTTGGGGAGTGAGGGCTTGCCCTGTTCCGCCTGCCCAGCTTTCCAGCGGGAGTCGGGGTGTGGGGGCATGCACCATTCCAGCTGCTTGGCGCTCCTGCCAGGGAGTGGGTCCGGGGGCTTGCCCACTCCCTGGATGGAATGCCGGGTGGGCAGACTGGGGCAAGCCCTTTTACCCCGCTCCCTGGCAGGAGCACTGAACAGGCAGAGCGGAGCAAACCAAACAACCTTATAAAGGAACATTGCGCGACTTTAAACGAGTATGTTCTCTAATAGATCAGATACCTAATAATGAAATAATGTTAACCAGGACGACTTTCTGAGGAGTTACTGTACATGGTTTTAGAATGTGGAAAGGTCCAATGAATACAAATGTTCTTTTGTATATGGTGATGCCAAAAAGTATAAGCAACTCTTGTGACAGGAAAATTATATTAAATTAAAAGTGATGAAATAATTTAGTATTTGTAATTTTAGGTGGATCTTTCATTAATATGAAAACATTCTTGATGTAGATGGCCAGTAATGTCTATTTCAAACATTATGAACAGGATTACAGTGGTAGACTTCCTTTTTTTTACTGTCATGGTGTCATCTACATTACAAACAATTAAAAATTGAGGATCTACTTAAGTTTGACTATCTTTGCGAAATGATGGAATCACTTTGACAATGAGCACAGATGTAAAAGTTTAGTACCTGAAGTCCAAACTCTGTGATCACTTAAAATTGTTTCAGCTCTTCAAAAATGTGGTGGAATGAAAGGACATTAACATATGAAATAACTGTTATTCACTGGAAGCATTTACAGATCTCTGAATACTGTACATTTTAGTAACAATAGTATTCTTGCTATAAATGTTGCTCTTTAGTTTGTCTGTTTTACAAGATGTTCTTTTGTGTAAAATATTGAAATATATTAATGGAAGGAACAAACAATAGGAATGAAAAATGGTATGAAATAGAGAGGACAACTGAGACAAAAATTTTAAATGCTTTAGGGAAGAATATGAAGAAAGGTTAAGTTATTTTCAGCTTTGTTTCCTAAAGTTTTTCCTCAGTTCCTTATGATCAGAAAAAGGTCAAAAAATCTTACTAATTACATACATCACTTATTCTAGTACATTTAAAAATATGGAAATATAAAGAGTATAGATGGAAGTAATTAACTAATTTAAGGCTCCTAAAATTACAAACAAATTACTTTGAATGTTACCATGAAGACCCCAGTCTTACTGAGTAAAAAAATCTTATCTAAATTTAATTGTAATAGTCTGTGTAAATTCTAATAGTATAGTAAATTTAACTGTATAGTTTGTGTAACTGGCTGGAATCTTTCTCTGTAAAGGTATTCTTTTAAGAAACCCAAAGAAAACACATCTTGTCTTAATTCAAAAGAATTAATGGACAGTTACAAATTCCTAGGGAATGGTATTAAATTTTGTAAACAAACACATGGCATTCTAAACTTAAAACAAAAAGTTGCTCTGGGTGCCATATAATGTTCTTTTTATTCTGCAGCAGAAATAACCTTTGCTGCTGGTGGAGTTAGTGTTCTAAATGAACCTCTACTAAGAAAATCTTATTCTGTGTATATGTGTAGAATAGGGAGGACTGAGGCTTCTTTGCAATATTCTCTTACAGCAGTGTGCTGCTAGTGGATCATGATTTCATTTGACAATATGCTCACACTGTATATGAATTACATTAATCCATCCCAGTTTTTCACCATAGTTCGATAGCCAGTAGAGACATTGCTGCAAACATATCCCTTTCACCTAGATTGATTGTGACTGACTTTCTGGGCTCCTTCCTAAATTTCTGTAAAAGGTTTTATCTCTTCCCCAGTCTACTGTATTACCAGTTTCTATATGGCGGAAAGTCTAGAATTTAGCATGTAGTCTCAGGTAACTCAGGCTTGATACAGAAGTTAAGTGATAGATTCTTCCCTGAGCAAGTCCTTGGGAGGTTTTGTGAATAGACTGGGCCTCGGGAGACCGGGGTTCTATTGCCAGCTCTGCCACTGGTCTCCTGGATGACCTTGGGCAAGTCACTTCACCTCTCTTTGCCTCACTTCCTCACATGCATGGTGATGATACCTACCTGCTTTGTAAAGCACTTTGAGATATACTAATGGAAAGCATGATATAAAAGCCAGGTATTGTTAAAAATATCTGAATTCACCAAAAAAACCCCGATAAATTTTGATTCCATATATTTTTCAGAGTGGAGCTTGTCTCCAGAGAGAAGGAAATGACTTAATATAAGCTGAAAGGCCACAGGTGCTGTACTGGGATGAGTATACATTTCATTATCAAAAGACAGCTTCTTATCTCAATTTCACATACTTGTGCTGAAAAGTTTGGGCCATTATTTTCCTCTTTCTTACATTAGTTTAAATCAGGATTAATCCAGCTGAGGTCAGTGGCGTTACATGGGTATAAAAATAGCACAAATGAGAGGAAAAGGTCATGTGTTTCTAACTTGTTAGAAGAGAGGTACTATATCCTTTTACTTTTAAATTAAATTCACAGTGTGTAACAGAGCATTGTTTTGACTATGAAACCAATGCTCAAGTTGATGCATGCTGTTGAACTTGCTGGGTGGAGGTCAAAATCATAGCTGGAGAACCTATCCTTATCCAAGTTATGGGAGAGGATGTTCTTTTACTCATTTAAAGTATACAGGTATAAATGGGACTTGTTGACTTGGTACGAATGCAAAGGAAGGCATGTCCTTTTCATTTTTCTTGCCTGCACTGCAGATCATGTATTATTGTTCTGATCTCAGGGACAATATTGTCATACTACTGGTTGTGCATATTTTTCACCAGATTTCCTCCACCATCAGTCTTTCCTTTTTGATGGGAGGAGTTGGGGGAAGTTTTAATTCTACAGGACAGAAGAAACAACCTCAATTGACTTTGGTCCCTTCGTAAGTTGAAGAATATATGTTTTTGTGGAGCTTACCTTCCAGGGTGGATAGAAACAAATGAATTAAAAATATATATATAATCGGAATCTTTTAACTTAAATAAGTTTTATTTTTATTTTGTTGTTTGTTATAAATATATTTTAAAAATAAACGTTTAAAATGACATTTGAATTAATACAAAATATGTTATGGCCTAATTTTATTATAATCCATGAGCCTCTATCAAAAATCTTGAGTTAAAGGCAGCTTTTCTATATATACAGAGAGTATTTTTTCCCAGATTCTAACTTCTGAGGTCAAGCTTTATAAATATTGCAAAATAGGTCTTGTACTGTATTAAGGTCTTGTTTTGTTTAATAAATATAAATTTTATATACTGTTTTGTGTGTTTAATTAAATTCCAGTTATCATCCTAATGCAGCTTGACGCAAATCGTGCACAAAAAAAAATTATCTAGTAAATAATGTATTATTCACCATTTTCTAACATACTAAAAATGTACAATTAATACAAGTATTAAAATATTAAGCTATACAGTTGCTTAAATAAATGTATATAGTTATAGTGTACTCTAAGATGTACCTGCTCTAATGTAAAGGCTCTATTTAGTTATAAATCAACATGTTTTAATGTTTATATCAACCAGTGAAAATGCACTTTTTTTAAAGAAAATTACTGAGTACAAATGGAAGAGTTTATTTAAGAGTTGATTTTAATCGAGCCTTTTCACGTGGGAATTTAAATAACCTTATTTAAATCAGTCCACCCAGATTTAATAACCAAGGTAGAAATTCAGTCAATATATCTTTTAGAGAAAGGAAAATTATTTACCTGTTACTCTGGTTCCCTGCAGAATCTAGTTGCATACTTGCCCGTCTTTTCAGAATAAGGCTAAACTTTATTTGTCATTTATATTTCAGTATAATTTATGCTTATAAATTAAGGAGTTTCTTGCTTTCTGTTAATCAGAGACCTGGAAGGGAACATTCTGGAAGGCACTGACAAGCCAGTGGTTAATTGGTGTGAAAAACACCCCTACTTGTGGTTTAAAGGGTTGAAACTCAGGCAGGATCTCTCTTTTTCCAATCTCATGGTGGAAACCTGAGGCCCAGTCCAGTCAAATTATACTTCCAGAGAAACCAAATTTACAGGTAAGTAATTTCCCCTTACTCTAATCAAGTGGTTTGCTCCCCCCCCCCCCAAAAAAAAAACCTCTAAAAAATACCCCCTCTCTCCAAAATCCCCCTCAAACTCTGATATTTATCTAAGTTCAAATTGTTCCTTCTGAAGAACTATCTGTCCTGTGAGAGGGAACAAGGAGAAAAAAAGGCTTTATCTATTTTCTGCTCCTTGGTTTAGGGTAAAAACAAACAAAAACCAGTCTGTACGGTCTTATTGTGTCTGGGGTCAAAGTACTCATCAAACTCTTTTATTAGGGCTTGACTACACTCGAAACTCCAAAGTGCTGCTGTGGGAGCGCTCCCGTGGCAGTGCTTTGAAGTGCGAGTGTGGTCGCTGTGCCAGCGCTGGGAGAGAGCTCTCCCAGCGTTGCAGGTACTCCACCTTCCCGTGGGGATTAGCTTGCAGTGCTGGGGCACTATTTACACTGGCGCTTTGCAGCGCTGTAACTTGCTGCGCTCAGGGGTATGTTTTTTCACACCCCTGAGCGAGAAAGATGCAGGGCTGTAAAGCGCCAGTGTAGCCAAAGCCTTAGATGTTTTAGAGTTTTGGGCATTATTACTGGCAACACAGTCTCACTTACTACTTGTACTTTTTCCTCAGGGAGATAGTAAGAAAGCTTTATCTTTGTTTTATCATGTGTTATCCCCCACGTTCAGCTCTGTATATAGACTCTCAATTTTTGTTTCCATTCTTTTGCAAGGTTTTTGTTTGGAAATCCGGTATTTCCAATAGTCTGAGTCCTCTATGCTGCTTGTTCGCTCTGGTTCTAGGTGTTGCTTTGTTGGTCTGTTAATCACACTCTCTTCCTTGATGTAGGTCTCACTAGACCAGTGATTCTCAACCTATTTACTATTGTGGACTGCATTCAATACTACCTGTATGGCCTTGAGGATGTCACAGCTGTGTGCTGATTGGGCTGCAAGCAGTCCGCTGGTCGCAGGTTGACAACCACTGCACTAGACTAACTGCTGCCAATGTATACCAGGTGCTGGATAATAATATAAAAGTACTCCATGCTTGTAAATCTAAACTAGCTCCTTATTAAGTGAACTATTTACAGAGTTTCTGCAACTGCCTTCCAGTCATGTGCAGACTGACTGACTTTCCTGATGCCTCCTCTAAACTCTTGCCTCCTGCAAATTGTGCTCATTCCTCCAAGTTCCATGCAGGTTACTACATGCCCTAAGTGATTCTCCCTGGAAAGAAAACAAAGTGAGCTTGATATCTTTCAGACAGGCATATTGGACTATGGTCCTTGGGATCAGACACTCTGACAGTTCATGTCCCATTTATCTTAGTGATACAATGGGAATATTTATGGAAATCTGAGATTTTTCAGAGTCATCAGAAAAGTTGATTTATAATCCTGACTGCTGCCAGACACTATACAAATGAATATAGATTATATGGCAAGTTGAAGAAGTCCATGAAGTACAGCAGGAGAAAATACCTCTTTGCTAGTGGTAGCTAATGTGAGTTCTGAGTCAGTAGTTGCTTTTTGTTGCCTCAGAACTAACTGCAGGTCTCTAAACCAGCTGTGTCTAGAGTGAAAACTCTGAACTGATGTGGAAAAATTGGAAAGAGTCCAGCGGAGGGCAACAGAAATGTTTAGGGGGCTGGAGCACATGACTTATGAGGAGAGGCTGAGGGAACTAGGATTGTTTAGTCTGCAGAAGAGAAGAATGAGGGGGGATTTGATAGCTGCTTTCAACTACCTAAAAGCGGGTTCCAAAGAGGATGGATCTAGACTGCTCTCAGTGGCAGCAGATGACAGAACAAGGAGCAATGGTCTCAAGTTGCAGTGGAGGAGGTTTAGGTTGGATATTAGGAAAACCTTTTTCACTCAGAGAGTGGTGAAGCTCTGGAATGGCTTATCTAGGGAGGTGATGGAGTCCCCTTCCTTAGAGGTTTTTAAGGTCAGGCTAGACAGAGCCCTGGCTGGAATGATTTAGTTGGGAATTGGTCCTGCGTTGAGCAGGGGGTTGGACTAGATGACCTCCTGAGGTCCCTTCCAACTCTGGTATTCTCTGATTCTGTGATTCTATGAACTGGAGCCAAGCTCTCTCAAATTGGGAGCAAAAAGGCTACCAATAACTTTGTTCAACTGGGTTACTGGACATTGACCAGAGGTGGGTACCCTGTGGTGATAAGCCAGAATTTCAGGAACAGCTTTGTCCCTTCTCCAGATAGCAACCCATTTAATGGCACAATGTAAATGAAATCATCCATCATCTACATCAGGTGGAACAGGGAGTGGGAGTGCAGTGCAGCAATTTCTAGTCTCAGAATCAGGGACAAATGGAGCAGGGTCCTGCCTGAAACATCTAAATAAGTTCCTGGTGGAGGCTTGTCTTCAAAACATTCCCATTTTACCATCCTCAGACAGTTCTTATGTTTTGCAGATGGGTGGCAGCCTTTTTTCCCCCTCCAACTTTGATCATTACCATTTGATCTTTGTTCCCAGGCTCTCTCTAGGATCATGGTAGCAATAATATTGGTTTTAGGGAAGAAGGCAATTCATTTATCTTTTCCTGGACAATTTTTCCCATCAGGGTTCTGTAGAGATATAAAACAGAAGCAAACATGTAGTGATAATAATCAGGGGGTAGCCTTGTTAGTCTGTATCCACAAAAACAACAAGGTGTCTGGTGGCACCTTAAAGACTAACAGATTTATTTGGGCATAAACTTTCGTGGGTAAAAAAACACTTCTTCAGATGCATGGAGTGAAAATTACCGATGCAGGCGTTATATATTGACACATGAAGAGAAGGGAGTTACCTCACAAGTGGAGAACCAGTGTTGACAGGGCCAATTTGATCAAGGCGGATGTAGTCCACTCCCAATAATTGATGAGGAGATGTCAATTCCAGGAGAGGCAATGGGTCGTGGAACATCTTGGATTCAAGACAAACAGGCACACAATACCAGGAAAGTCAATCATAAACCTGGGCTGAGAATGAGTACAAGGTCTTATATTAGAAGAATGTTAAGAGAAGGTGAAGATTGCCATAATGGAAAACAAGTGGTGTCACAAAAATCGGATACTTATTGTAGCCTATTGGGAATTCTGATCTTATACATAAGCATGTTTCAGTGATTCAGAATTCTTATGATATGAAACCACTAATTCTGAGTATCCCCTTTCCATCTTGTCCTGTCTCATCCATTTGCAGAAAGCTGGACCCAGTTGTATAATAGCCGAATTCCCATGTTGATGAATGAAGAGAAACAGGTTTTTTTAAAGGATTTGCCTGATTCAGTTCAGGGAATGGATACCAGAAAGAGAACACAGTAGCTACCAGATGGAAAACAATGAATCAGTGAGGTCTCTGAGTACTGCTCCTTCCATGGTAACAGACATATTCTGCTGGTGACAATCAGTGTCTGTTTGTGTTTTTTTGTCGTTATTATGAAAACCCTATCAGCACTATCCCAGAGAGAAATTCTCTTGTCCTGGGCCTAACAAAGTTTCTGATCTCTATGTGCACTGCCTGCCAAAGGAGAGATGAACATTAAGACTTACATTGCAGAGATGCATTTAGAGGAGTGGCTTCTATACCCAGGAATATCTCACTAAACATAAAACAATTTGTTGGGCTGGTGAACAACTTCTTTGTATTTGGAAACAGTAAATTAAGTGCCTCTGTATCAGGGCCTGGGATGTGAGGTGGTGAACGACATTGTTCAAAGCTGGGCAGGGTCCCTACTATAAGTCTTCCCATCATTTCCACTGCTCCCCAGGGAAATACAAAAGATGGGAATGAAAGAGTTGCAGTAATACTGTTTATGCTGCTATGGCTCTCAAACTTGATTAATTTATCATTGGAAATTTAGATGTCTCTGTCTCATAGAGGAGGTCTGCTATTGCAAAACAAGTCCTCCACTGGGACCAGACAAGTTTAAAATGAATATTTGGAAGAAGTAATTATACTCGTGTACCCCGAAAATAAATCAACGTATAGAACTTATTCTACTGGGTCATAAAAAGTCCATAGTTTAATTACCGTGTTTAATCAGTGAAACATAGCCTTGAATGGCCATAGCACAGGAGAGCTTTATTGTATCCAAGCAAAAAAGGTCAATTCTCTGTAGTATGTTCTCAGCACATTTAAGAAAAGGAAATCTTTGTACAGATCCCAACATTAAATGTTTCCTTGCAACTCCACAAGGTCATAGAGCACATCCGTGGAACTTCAGTGTGCTCCTTAGAGCACTACCAAGATTGAATCCTGGCCGGAGATGTCCATATACTTCCTGTCCATTAAAGTAGGCCTCCCAATAGCTACTAACCCTGATTAGATGAGTTTGTTGTTTTGAAGCTGAGGGCTTTCTCTCAAAACACCCAGTACTGTGCTTCTAATTCAGACAGGTAGTTCTCACAACTTTCATAGCATTCATTCCCTAAATAAACTTAAGAAATACTCTTCCTTTGGTTAAGCATCAAAGGGTAGGCCTACACTTATGGTGTTGTGTAGAGTACAGACACTGTACTCTTAGCATGATATAAATAACAGTGTAAAAACAGTGAGGCACTTCATAGGTGGGAAGAGTACAGACACACCAGAATCCTAGGGTATATACTGTACACATCTCTTTACATCCCCAAGCAGTGCCTTCCATGCCTACAGTGCTATTTTTAGCAGTGTAGTGTCCCACTGCCAGAGCTTTTCCCTGCTACCGTGGAAGATTCCAGCAGCAGGAAAAGGCTCTGGCAGGAGGGAGACAGTGGTGAAAGGCTCCAGCTGCTGGAGCCTTTCACTGTGGCCTCCCTTCTGCCAGAGCCTTTCACTGCCATGTGTAGCTACACACTGCAGTGTGGACTCAGCCTACCTTTTTCTGAAACATTTAGCTACATGTACCCTAAATGTCACCGCAAGTGTAGACAAGACCAAAGTCCAGTCTTTAGGAGCACTGTCAATCTCAGGGCAGAGTAGTCATGTCTCCCATATTCAGATTTGCTAGATAGCCGTTAGTTCACCAAGTTCCATATATTGGTCATCCAGTCTCAGCCGATGACATTTCCTTTATTTTGGCAGAAGTCTTCTAAGCGCCTTAGTGCCCAGGGGAAGATGGAGGAGATATTTATATAAGATCTGCCTCAGTATGGATGTCCATAATTAAAGAATGATCCTGTTTCTCACCCTTGAGGCACATTGCTACGAACAGTTTATTGTAATGGATTTGTAGACCTTAGCACAAAGAAGAGTAGGAAAATTTACTCATGCTTACCTGAACATTTCCTTTCTTTAAGTAATAATATCCACAGATCTGGCCCACCCTGGAGACAAATGGATCCAGAATAGTGATGGAAACTGACATCCAAGGATGTGGGTTTTGTTGTCATTACCATTTGCTGCAGTAGAAGAAATTGTGTTTTTCCTCAAAGTATTTTTAAAACAGTCTGTACTTTTCAGAAAGTAAATCTGACTGATCCTGGCTTTGGAAGTTATCTCATCTGGAGGGAATTCAGGAGCTGGGGCATTCCCTTGCTGCCAGTGACTTACGGGTCCAGTTCTGTCTTTACGCTGCATGCAGGCTGACATTGTAATAGATCTGTGAACTTGTTACCTGAAGAAAGGAAATTTTCAGATAAACATGGATACATTTTCCAATTCTTTTGCTTAAATCCAGACTTCATTTCCCTTGTATATAATTGTGGTCTGTTTCCATGTACAGATTTTCTTTCAGAGAGTCCTGCTTTTTGTCTCTAATCACTTTCGTAAGCCCCATCATACCACTTAAACTTAATTCTCATTTTGTGAGGTTTACTAAAATTACTCATTTTCTTTCCCTAAACTAGATTTTTTCTGAAACTATTTCTCTGAAGTACTTTATATACTGTGCTATTGCTTTGTTACTCTTTTCTTTCTTCCATTGACATGATTGTTGACTCTCTCCATCCATCACTCTCTTCCACCCTTCAATCTTTTGCCCCCTCTCCCATTTCAAAATCCATCCTGCTGATCCCCAGCCCTGGCTTATCCCCAACATCTGCTTCCTTTGTTCCTGCTCTCACACTGTGGAGTGATTTTGGTGGAAATCCTATGATCAGGCTGACTTCACTACATATTTGTTCTCTATTTGAGTTCTGCCATCTTCCTAGCTAATTGTATCTCAAGCCCACAATACCGTATGCTTTTTTGCTACCTTTGACCCTATCCTCAAACCCTCTTCTCCTCTGCCTCCACTTCTCTCTCTCTCTGATTTCTTCCAAGAGAAAATTTACAAAATATGACATAACCTTCACAGTCTCCTCAACTTGCCTTCTCCTTTTCTCCTACAAATCTTGCATCCATCACAGATGCAGAAATTTCTTGTTTGCTTTCCTCCTCTGACTCCTCCACTTGTCACAATGACCTCATCCCATCTCCTGATCTTCCTTTTGCCCACTCTCAACCACTCCCTTATTCTTCTTAACTGCTCTATTTCTTCTGGCTCTTTCTCCCTCACAATACATGCATTCTCTAGTCTTTCCGAACTTGGGGGAAAAACCCACCCAATTACCACCCTATCTTTCTTCTCCCTTTCATCTCTAAACTCATTGAATGCGCTGTCTACAAGTGCTGTCTGGAGTTCCTCTCCTCCAATGCCATCCTAAATCCTCTCCAATCCAGCTTCCTTCTCTTGCATTTCACTGAAACCGTTCTTGCCAAAATGTCTAATTACTTCTTCCTAGCTAAAGCTTAGGACTAGTACTGCATTCTCATCCTTCTTGACCTGTCAACCGCCTTCAACACATTTAACCATGTTCTTCTTGAAATCTTGTCTTCTGTAACTGTCTTCTCTTGGTTTTCCTCTTACCTCTCTAATCACACGTTCAGTGTTCTTTGGAGGATGTTCTTCCTCCAACTCTCTGTGGGGGTCCCGCAGGGTTCTGTCCTGGGTTCCCTGTTTTCCCCCCCTCTACACCTTATACCTTGGCGACCTCATCAGCAAACAAATTCAACTACCCTCTACATATGATGACTCACAGATGTACTTCTTTATTCCAGCACCTATCCCCTTTTGTTCAAACTAAAATCTGGGCCTGTCTCTCTGACATCTCCTTATGGATGTCTAGCTTGCGGCTCAAGATAAACAGGGCTAAAACAGAGGTATTAATCTTTTCCCTCAAACCCTTCCCTCTAATCCTTTCTCCATTATTGTGGACAACACCATCAACTTGCCTGTCTCTCAGGCCTGTAACCTGGGCATCGTCTCTGACTCAGACCTCTGTCCATGTCCTCACATCCAGGCTATGTCTAAGTCTCTAAAAATGGCCTTTTTTATCCATCCACACAGTTAAAACTCTTCTCTGAGCTACTTGGTATGCTAAGCACAAGGTGGGATATTAGTTTACATATATTTTTGATGAGATTACAAGTCTGATAAAGGTAATAGTGTTGATATAATATACTTAGACTTCTAGAAGGCATTTGACTTGGTACCACATACAGTTTTGATTAAATAACTAGAATGATATAAAATTAATATGGCATACATTAAATGGGTTAAAAACTGGCTAATGGATCTCAAAATATAGTTGTAAATGGGGAATCATCATTGAATGGGTAGAGGTGTTTCTAGTGGAGCTCTGCAGTTATCCATTCTTGGCCCTATGGTATTTAACATTTTTGTCAATGACTTGGAAGGAAACATAAAATCATCACTGATAAAGTTTGCAGATGACACAAAAATTGGGGTAGTGGTAATTAATGAAGAGGACTAGTCACTTATACAGAGCACTCTGAATTGCTTGGTAAGTTGGATGCAAGAAAACAATATGTGTTTTAATATGAGTAAATGTAGGAACAAAGAATGCAGGTCATACTTACGGGTTGGGGGATCCTATCCTGGGAAGTAGTGACTCTGGAAAGGATTTGAGAGTCATGCAATGATGGATAATTAGCTGAACATGTGCTCCCAGAGCAATACAGTGGTCAAAAGGGCTAATGCACTCCTCAGTTACATAAGCAGGGGAATCTCAAGTAAGAATAGAGAGTTTTTATTTTACCGCTGTATTTGGCACGGATGCAACTGCTGATGGAATACCGACGATATCCAGTTCTGGTGCCCACAATTCGAGAAGAATGTCGATAAATTGGAGAGGGTTCAGAGAAGAGCCATGAAAATGAGTAAAAGATATAGTCAAAAAGCTCAATCTGCTTAGCTAACAAAGAGAAAGCTAAGGGGTAACTTTATTACAGTCTATAAGTACCTAGATGGGGAGCAATATTTGAAAATATGCTCTTCAGTCTGGGAAAGAAAAGTATTACATGATCCAATGGCTGGAAATTGGAGCTTGACAAATTCAGACTGGATAAAGGCATACATTTTTAATGGTGAGGGTAATTAATCATTGGAACAATTTACAGTGGGTCATGGGGAATTCACAATCACTGCCAATTTTTAAATCATGATTGCTCTAGGAATTATTTTGCGGAAGTTTTGTGACCTGTGTTATACAGAAGTTTAGATGATCACAACGATCCCTTCTGGCCTTGAAATCTACGATTCTAGGTTCCTCCATAATATAAACAGTATTTTAAGCAGTGGAATTAAGAATGCCTGAAATACTACTCTTAACTCATGATATATTATCCTACCCTAAAAACCTGAGAGAAAAATTGTCATAATGAGAGGAAGAATCTATTTGCAGGAAAATTATAAAGCAATCAAGGAGATATGGAATATTTGGTATAGAGAAACAATGTAATGAGTAGACAGTGTATTTTGTGCTAATCATTTTTTTATTTTGGTGTTAGCTAAAAATCATTTGTCATCTGTAAGAAATTAAATTTGTGGCCTGATCTTCTTATTAAAATTCACTGTCTCTGTGATTTTCAGGGTCATATAGTCTCTTGCTGTTTTAAATTAATATGATTATTTTGGCTGTTAAATCATCCTCAGCTGGACTGTGGTATAAGGGGCCAATAATGTTATATTGTGCAATTATGAAATGACTTTATAATATGAAACCTCATACTGTGGTGCTTAGCTAGCCTTTAATACCCATTTTCCAGATTTTGAAAATATGCTGTTCTTTGGAACAGGAGCTGTCTTTTTTATGTTCAGCTAACACAATGAGGACTTGATCCTATTTGAGGTCTCTGGACACTTCTGTAATATAATTGGCTTTCCTTTCCCCAATAATAGGGTGTTGTTTGAGAAAGACTGGGGTAATGGAAAGTAAATAAAGTGTTCTTTTGGAGTTTAAAGCTAATTGTCACTACTGTAGGAGAAGCAGGCGCTGGGAGAGGTTACCTTAAAATTTTTGTTGGATTTTAGACAATGTAGTTTCACCTAATTTATTTGTAAACCTCTGATGCTACGATATGAAATAATGTTGTACTTAAATAGTATCTGAGATTCTCCTATTTATATATAAAGAGCCTCAACTTTTTAAAGGAAACTGCTCTTTAAAAAAATAACAATTTGAATTTGCTGCTGTATGGTATCTTGGCTCATTTTCAGTAATGTTTTGGTGAGTAGTGACCACTTTATTAGCAGCTGGTGAAAGACAGATCTGAAGATAGTCAGAGCTATAAAAGATCCTTCATAGAAATAACTATGATAGAAATCCTGGTTAGATGCTGCACACCTATTTTAGCTGACAGATCAAGTAAACAGGTTATGTCATCCTTCAGTAGTAGAGAGTCTGCATTTCAGTCATTTGGAACTGCTGGGAGACATTTGTAGGCTCAACAGTCCCTGTTACTCAGATACTTCCATGTCAATATATATGCTTCCCAAGGATATGGATCTATACCCACTGCAGGTAATAATCTTTATACAGTGTGTTTTAAGGTTTTTTTGTTTAGGCTTGGGGAAAAGAGATGGTTACAGCAAACAGAATCCTTTCCAGTTTTAAGAAAACTAATTTGATATCTTCTTTGAGATTTTGATATTCTTCAGTTCCCAGGACAAGTTAATTTTGTGTTTATGTACTTTTCCAGTCATGGATTCAGACTTTCATATTATAGTTTGTACATGTATGTTTTGGATATGATATGAGACAGCTGTATTCTAACAGTAAGTCTGTTAGCACTTGAAGTGGAACATTCTGGTATAAGTGTGGAGCTGTGCCTGAGAATCTAGTAACAAAAGTTACTGACTAAATATGTTACATTTCAGACACTAATCCAGATAACTCACTCAACAGAATAAAGCTAATCCATTCCTTGTTAGAAATGCTGCCCGCAGTCTCTGAAGGATGTAACAAATACCCCATGCCTAAGCTCTGCAGGGCTCCTCACTGCCTCAAAGTGAAGAACAACGGGAATTCGACTGGGAGGGTCTGAGGCAGGAGGAGCAAGGATTTATTTTCCCTTTCAGAAGGCAGAGGGAGTAACTTGAGGTGAATCATATTAAATGTGAACTACTCAGTTTTTTAAATTCTGGATCTGCATCAAATGTAATGGAAAGATAGGATCAGGTTTCGAATGTGGCAGTCAGAGCAGAAGTGGAGTGCTGGCCTATAACAGCAAATCTTTTAATTGAAGAAATACCATTGGCTCTGAAGATAAACTGGGGAACAAACCTGTTCTGGGAGGATAGACCAAATTACCCAAGAGGAGTTTCCTTTCTGTAATTTTGTTAGCAATCTTTTTCATTTCAACAGAGTCATTATATTTGGTTTTGTTTTGTTTTATTTTATTTATAATTACAAGACCAGTGGTTACTCAAGTGTATTTTTGTTCATCAGTTTGGGCACCCCATGGAAGACTTTGAGTTTAAAGTGATATATCAGATCAGTATTCTATGTGTGTACTTTCTATTTTTGCATTTGTTATTTTTTTCAGTTCTATGGCATATCTCCTCATGTGGCTAAATCAAGGAGAAGCTCAGGATAATTCAGGAAAAGTTACTTTTGCAGGGCTAGATTCCATAGTTTAAAAGGTACACAAAAATGTTGCTGTTAGACTAGGAAAGTTGTAGGCCTCTGAAGAAAGCAAACATTGAGATATATCCTAGAAGGCAGGATGCCCAGGACAGAATAGGTACAAATGAGAATTTGCCGCTCACATGTATTCTTTGGTGACAATCTGGAAGAGTCAAGATCACAATTCAACAAAACATGCAAATACATGCTTGAAGGTTAAGTGTCTTTTTGAACAGGAATGGATTTAAGCACTTGTTTAGGTGCTTTGCTGAAAATGATGTCCAGGTGCCCATGCCTACAATGAGTACAGTAAGTAAACCCCTCTGAAATAGGTCATCTGACTATGATCTGTATAGCAATTTACTGGAGGGGCTTTTCCTAGGCCAGCAATACAATTTATTCAGATTTGGTGAAGAGCATATGAGAAGGGAAGAGAAAATACACTTCTTGTTTTGGGTCTAGGGTAGAAGTTTGCTACACAGCCCCAGCCCCTCTCCTGTGGCTCCCAGTCCAGTCTATGTACTGGATTTGAGTCCTGCATTTCTGCCTTCATCACCGCTCTGTGTAAGCTTATATGCTGTTGACACAAAGACCCTCTTTGCAATATTCAGGCAGCGCAGAGGAGTCTTCTGAACAGTCACTCTGGTAGCAAGTCTCATTTTAAACAGTGTGGAGGGCTTTTTGTAGACCTTCTTCACCAGGCTTAATTTACCCCCTGAAAATCATACATCCAGATGTAACTAATTGTTATAGTGCTTATTCATTAACTATTTTTTAAATACTTATTGGCTAATAAGACAGGACATTGTTGGATTAATAGGTGTTTGATACACAGTTCCATAAGTGTTCAAATGACAGCAACAACAAAAAATGTAAGTGCGAGTTTAGTAACTAATGAAAAAAAATGTGGGCTTTGTTTACATTTCCTTTGATCACTTTTTAAAACAAACATGCTCTAAATACTAGCTATCCAACTGGTGTACCTTACTTATTAAAATGTTTTCTTATTGGGTGGGATCCAAAGTCCTGTAATAATCTGAACAATACTGTAGTTCATTGTTTGTTTATCTATTTATTTATTACTGTTTAAAAGTGATGGTGAAATTTTTTAAAAAATCTGGCCTAGGTTAGTATTGTTCTGAATTAGTAAGCATCTCATGGGTGTTATTTAGCCTGTGTGAAAAGAGATCATGGTGGTCTGTGTCAGGCAGTTGTGACTTGTAGGAGTACTGCAACTGACTGAACTTTGTCTTGGCCCACATGACATGGCACATAGGTCAAGGTTACAAAAGGTTGTACCCTGTCGCATACTAGGGGTCAGTATCCACTGACTCCAGTTGCTTCTGTTATTGTCTGAGTTCAGTTTCCAGTGAACAAAAGTCCGTATCATGAAATTGCCACCACATTTGGCACTAATTGACAGCTGCCTTAGCAGTCTTGACAGAAAAGACAATGATTGGGTGGACACGGGCACTGAATAGTCTCAGCCCTAGAGGTCTTCCCTTCAGGGCATCTTTCCACATTGTGGAAAGTCTTCTGTTCCACTGTCCATACTGTTGTATGTATCTTGTGGCTAAACGGAGGAACTCATTCTCCACTGGTCACCCTCTAGGATTTTTTCTCAGAATTGGATTCACTGAGATCTTTGTTTAAAGTTTTCATTTTAACTAGAGAATATTATTTTCAAATGAAAAACACGATGAACAATAATTTATTGAAATCTTTTCCTTCTGGTTTTCTAAGTGCTTTTTTTATTGGGGTGGAAGATTAGGACATTTGGTAGAATTTTAGATAGGAGGGCTTCTTATATTCTTGAAGTGTTTCCAACTCTCACAATATTTTTTTAAAGGTTCTCCTGAATTTCTCATTTCTGCCTACCAACTTTTGAAGTTTTGCCCTTATCTAGTATGTTCACCACCTCCCATTACTCATGGTCAATGGAACTAAACCATAGACTACTCTCAGAAAGATGGCCACCATGTCTCCATAACCTATGTAGATAAAAGTGGGGCTTCTGCTAACAAAGATGGATGATCTCTCCTATCGTTTCCAATGGGGCTGCAGCCAGACTGCTGTATGAGGACCAATTGGAGGCAGGAGAATGTGGGGGTGCAGTGAATGGCACTGGTGGTGGTCGGGGAAGAGAACACGAAAAATGAGTGAGTTAGGTAACTAAAGAACTGAAGGAGTGTTGGAAGGTCCAGGGACAGACTGAGGGAGAGGCAGCAGAGAGGGAGAATGAGATAGCAGACTGATGAGAATATGAGGGGGAAAGTAAATGAGGGAAGACAGGCGGCTGGATGGGAGACAGGCGGCTGGAGGAGCAGCTAGGGAGTACTTGAGTAAGACAGCTGCCTATCCTGTCTAGACAGGGAGAGGATTAGAGATGGGTAGGACAGCAAATCCTCACAACTCAAGGGTTAGGAGAGGGTAAGACGAGTGTCATCTGAGTAGTGCAGTAGAGAGGGTATGTGTGGGGGGTGTTCAGTTCTGACCCTGAGATGATCACAGGTGGCTTCCTCAAAAGGTGAAGAAAAATCAGGAAGCAGGTAAAAAATGTGATTAAAAATCATGATTTTTAAACCAATTTAATTTTTGAAGTATTTTACTTTGGTTTTAGTTCATGATTTTTGAATGTTTGGTGTTCATCATACTGAGCTGGCTCTAGGCATGCTGCTTCTTGGAAATATTGAATTCCAAGTATATAGTGTGTCGTACAGTTTTAATTAAAACAGGTTTATAAATAAGATTGTAATAATATTTTCTTTTTTCTGTGTTTAATAAGAAATGAAGGGGAAAAGACCGAAAATAGGGGATTAAATTCATTAGACAACTTTTAAGGAAATAACTTTTCTTGCCTGAAAAGCTAAAGGATACTAATAGATGTAAAATTTTAAAACATTTCCTCACTTTTGATAACAAGCTATTTTAAAACTTTCATACTAATTTGAAAACTGGATATACTTTAGATTTCTCATGGTATGAAATAAATCCTAAATAAGCATCATTTTGAGAATATATGTTACCTTCTTGTAAAAATAAGATACTACAGGTGATGGGTAGTGAAGTTTCACAAACAATACTTTGCACACAGCACAGCTGCATTTGTTTGTACATACCCCCACACGTTATTTTACTACTCTTCTAATGAAATATTGGTGATGACAAATTCAGATAGTAAAAATCTGAGCCCCAGCTGGGTGATATATTTTAAAGTACTGATTACTATTCAGTCACTGCTATTTTGACATAAAGGGGTCATTATTTTACCCTCTTATAACTATAGAAACCACTTTACTGCTTTATGGAGCATCTACAGACTGAAAAAAGATTCTCTTAATTTCCTCCCACTTCACAGATAAGATATTAGCAAACTTTTTTCCCATTGTATGTTTAGATATGTCTGATTATAGTTCTCATCTTTTTTAGGGAGAGGGGATGGCCCAACATACTGCTGTCCCTAAATTGAGCTTTCAGTATTGGCTGGATAAGGCTGTTGAGTGGGGTCAAACCACCACTTTGGAATCCCAGCAAGATGTCTGCCTTCAGTTGCCTAAATTACAGGAGTTTCTACAGCAGATTTATGAATCCTTGAAACATATGGTAAGTAATTTAGCAGGAAGAATGAACTGTTTTGAAGACTGCCTCAAACAACCTGAACCCCATGTTTTGACAAAACCAAAAAGTGAATGGTAGCGGAGAGGCTTGTGGTATTGACCTAATGTATTGCTGGATAAAAGAGGCAAATTGGGGAAGCAGCCACAGGTAATGCAAACAGGAATGTGTTTCCTGTGTCCCTGATTTATTGTGAAAGGAGCTTTTTTTTTTTGATTGGTTATGTTGTCACATGAGATTTCCTAGCCAATCGAGTAGAGACTTTTAAAAACTCCTTAAAATAAACACAAATTTGATTCTTGTTGTCAGGTCATAAATTGGATTATTTAAAAGCCTTTACATGCAAAATTGTAACTGATCCCTTAAATCCTAAAGAGTCTGTTGACATGCTAAACCCAGTGCTGTGGCACATATAGTGATTTCCAGCACTATGGTCGGATCACTGGCAAATATTACTAACTATTCTGGTTAGTAATTTGAGTATTTTCTTTCTTTCTTTCTTTCTTTCTTTCTGTCAGGTAAACTTTAGGTGGTGTTTTTTGTTGTAACTTTTGTGTGCATTGATTCAGCATAGCAGTTTTCAATAATACAATATCGAGTTGTGAGGTTAAAATGCTCTTCACCTCATGAAAAGATTAACAAAAGAAAAGTATTTTTTTTCTGAAATTAAAGTGCAGTTTTCAAATTGGTTTTTGAGTGAGAATTTTTTGTGTGTATGTATACTTTAAGAATAGAGATTTTTATATGAGAAAAAAAATAAAATCTATTTTTTTTTAATGTTGCTACTTCGGTGAGTACTTTCTGAGATTTGGCCTCAAATGGACCTTCTATATATGGCCCCAGAAAGTCTAGGACCAGCCCCAGTCTGAGACAAATCTGAGGAATTTATTGCAGCAGCAGGAGATGGTTATTGTTTCTGCTACTTGCACATTATCTCAGCACACTACCATTTTTAAAGCCTTCATTTATTAGACAGTAAAGCTACAAATACTGAAAAATAGGCTGATTGCATAAGGGTCTATATAAACCCCACTATCTACTACTTTTTATAGTGAAGCTGCTTTCTATTTGTTTAAATTTTCCTTGTATTTTTGGTAGGTTCAGCGTCTGTTAAATTTTATGTCGTGACTGACTTGTTACAATGTCATTTGCCATGCAGTAAGCAGGAGTAGCAATATGTAGATACTTATCTTTATGCCATAGCTTCTATTCGTTTCTTCACAAACTCCATGGCATAATGTAAGAAAACTGTAGGGATCAACAGACTACTTTAATTGTATTTTACTACCTGGAAATTTGTGTTATTTACAAATATTATAGCCTTTCCTGACTACTCCACATAAGGAAAATGAAGTTAATTTTCCAACATAATTAAACATTACCCTAAGGGAAATATAGCTGAGATTTAGCTGACCTGGATGAAGTATTAAGTTACAGCTGTGGCCTGAAAGCTTTGCTTTTATTAAATATCTGAAGGTCTTCTGCTCGCCGATGTGTACCTTTAGCAAAATAATAATGTAATTTACGGTTATCTAGGTAATTAATGATAATCAAGTATTTTTGATGTTCAGTACATTATGTTTTTGTTTACAGAATTCCACTACTGCACTTCAGAGGTTCCCTTTAATTGGTCAATTACTAGGAAGACTTTGTTGGAATCCCTTTGTTGTTGGATATGGTAAGAACTTGAAACTAGCTTTCTGCAAGAGTTTCTAGAATTTTCCTTTCAAAATGTATTTTTTAAATTTCTGGGCACATATTTTGATAGTTCATAAAAACATGAGAATGAAGATAGTTTGTTTTGAATTATGTTATTGATCAGAAACGATAGTACTTGTTCCATAATCTCACTCTCGCTCACTCACTCACTATGGGCCGCCAACCACAGATCTCCAGAGTCCTCTATCCTGGGCCATTTGCTCTAGCTGGTTCCAGGTATAGCCCATGTTTTTTGCTATCAGCCTTTGTTCTAAAATCCATCCACTTCTTCTTCCCTTGAATAAGTAAGAGGTTCTTCAAGACATCTGCAAGGTAAGGGGTCTCAGTGATTACCTGCCTCTTTTTCCTCAGAACCTTCCCCAAAGTGCTTGAATGAATCCTTCTTGGTTGTAAACTTTTATCAGAAGGATCTCACCTCTCCTCGCATCAGTTATTTAAAAATCATTTGTAGGGTTTCTGGAAGCCTAACTCTCAAACTCCTTTCACTATTCTCAGAGACTTGTTTGAGGAAAATGCAAAGTCTCTTCTTAGTAAAGAATCTCTATGTTGTTGGCACTGCCCTTCCCCTCTTCAGAAGGATGAAAGCTGTCAGGTGTGGAGGAGCTTGTGGTTTGGACAGAGACATCTGTTAGGAGAGGATCTATTAATGGAGATTCTCTATATCCTAGTAAGGAGAAGAGGATGGAAGATGATAAAATACGGGTAGGATCAGATGAGAAACAGTCAAATGAAAAAGAGTCCCATTCAATTACATCCGATAATGGCAGACAGCTAAAAGGTGACAATTTTTTAAGTGCTTATATATATAAATGCTAAAGGTCTAAATAGTAACATGGGTGAACTTCAGTACCTCATATTAAATGAGGATATTGATATAATAGGCCTCACAGAAACTTGGTGGAATGAGGGTAATCAATGGGCCACAGTAATATCAGGGTGCAGAATATATTGGAAGGATAGAATAGGTTGTACGTGGGGGAGTGGCACTATATGTGAAAGAAAGCATAGAGTTGCATGAAGTAAAAATCTTAAATGAACTAAACTTGTACCATAGAACCTCTATGGATAGTAATTCCATGCTTGAATAACAGGAATATAGCAGTAGGGATATATTACCGGCCACCTGACCAGGATGTTGATAGTGACTGTGAAATGCTTAGGGAGATTAGACAAGTTATAAAAATAAAAAAGTCAATAATAACGGGTAGGGCTCCGTGTCTGTCATGCTGGTTGCAGAAGTCACGGAGTCCATGACTTTCCGCAACTTCCGTGACTTCTGCAGCGGCCTGTGTGGCTGATCCAAGGGCTGCTCAAGCTCTGAGCAGCGGTTTCTGGGGTGGCCAGAGCAACCACTGCTCAGTGGCCCCTGGCAGCCTATGCTTGCTGGGCCCTCTCCCCCAGCAGCAGTAGTTCACCCTCCACCCCAAGACTGAGTCAGGGGTATTTATAGTAATTTATAGTATAAGTCATAGACAGGTCATGGGCTGTTAATTTTTGTTTATTGCCCGTGACCAGTCTGTGACTTTTACTAAAAATACCCATGACTAAACTGTAGTCTTAATAATGGGGGATTTCAACTATTTCCATATTGACTGGGTACATGTCACCATAGGACAGGATGCAGAGATAAAGTTTCATGACACCTTAAATGACTGCTTGTTGGCGCAGCTAGTCCTGAAACCCACAAGAGGAAAGGCAGTGCTTTATTTTATCCTTAAGGGAGCACAAGATCTGGTCCAAGAGGTGAATATAGTTGAACCACTTGGTAATAGTGACCATAACATAATAAAATTTAACGTCTCTATAGGGGGGAAAACACCAAAGCAGCCCACAATGGTAGCATTTAATTTCAGAAAAGGGAACTACACAAACACGAAGAAGTTAGTTAAACAAAAATTAAAAGGTACAGTTGCCAAAACTGAAATCCCTTCAAGCTGCATGGAAACTTTTTAAAGACACTGTAACAGAGGTGCTCAATTTAAATGGATATCCCAAATTAAAAAACATAGTAAAAGGACCAAAAAAGTTCCACCATGGCTAAACAACAAAGTCAAAGAAGCAGTTAGAGGCAAAAAGGCATCCTTTAAAAAATGGAAGTTAAATTCTATTGAGGAAAATAGAGAGGAGCATAAACTCTGGCAAGTGAAATGTAAAAATATAATTAGGAAGGCCAAAAAAGAATGTGAAGAACAGCTAGCCAAAGACTCAAAAAGTAATAGCAAACAATTTTTTTAAGTACATCAGAAGCAGGAAGCCTGCTAAATAACCAGTGGGGCCATTGCAGAGAAACTAAATTAATTCTTTGCATCAGTTCCATGGCTGAGGATGTGAGGGAGATTCCCAAACCTGAGCCTTTCTTCTTAGGTGACAAATCTCAGGAACTGTCCCAGATTGAGGTGTCATTAGAGGAGGTTTTGGAACAAATTGATAAATGAAACAGTAATAAGTCACCAGTACCAAGTAGTATTCACCCAAGAGTTCTGAAGGAACTCAAATACGGAATTGCAGAACTACGAACTGGTATGTAACTTATCATTTAAATCAGCTTCTGTACCAGATGACTGGAGGATAGCTAATGTGACACCAATTTTTTAAAAAGGCTCCAGAGGTGATCCCAACAATTACAGGCTGGTAAGCCTAACTTCAGTACCAGGCAAATTGGTTGAAACTATAATAAAGAACAGAATTATCAGACACATAGATGAACACGATTTGTTGGGGAAGAGTCAACATGGTTTTTGTAAAAGGAAATCATGCCTAACCTATCTACTAGAATTCCTTGAGGGGGTCAACAAGCATGTGGATAAGGGGGAATCCAGTGGATATTGTGTACTTAGATTTTCAAAAAGCCTTTGATAAGGTCCCTCACCAAAGGCTGTTAAGCAAAGTAAGCTGTCACAGGATAAGAGGGAAGGTTCTCTCATGGATCGGTAACTGGATAAAAGATGGGAAACAAAAGGTCGCAATGAATGGTTTGTTTTCAGAATGGAGAGAGGTTAATCTCTCAGGGGTCTGTACTGGGACCAGTACTGTTCATCATATTCATAAATGATCTGGAAAAAGGGGTAAACAGTGAGGTGACAACATTTGCAGATAATACAAAACTACTATAGGTAGTTAAGTCCAAAGCAGGCTGCGAAGAGTTACAAAGGGATCTCACAAAACTGGATGACTGGGCAACAAAATGGCAGATTACATTTAGTGTTGATAAATGCAAAGTAATGCACATGGGAAAGCATAATCCCAACTATACATATAAAATTATGGAGTATAAATTAGTTGTTACCACTCATGTGACAAATGAAGGGGAGAGTAGTTCCCTTTTATGGATACCACCCAGCCAGCCAATTAGCTATAAAATTCCTCTTAGTAGCTGTTTTCTACTTGCTTTACCTGTAAAGAGTTAAAAAGTCCATAGGTAAAAGGAAGGGAGTGGGCACCTGACCAAAAGAGCCAATGGGAAGGCTAGATCTTTTGAAAATTGGGAAAAAACTTCCCCTTTGTCGGTCTGTGTTGCTCTCCCGGAGAGCGAAGACAGTACTGGCATTATGCTGTAAAAGCTTGGGCCAGGTATAAATCATACCTAGAAACTACCCATTTTGAACCGCAGATATGTAAGTAGATCAAGAAATGTCTATGAAGACACGATTAGGTTTATCTCTTTTATTTCTTTATGGCTTGTGAACTTCTCTGTGCTAGCCCCAGGTGCTTTTGTTTTGCTTGTAACCTTTAAGCTGGAACTCTGGAAAGCTATTCTTGCTTAATTTTTGTATTTGCTCTTTTTAAATCTAGCAATAGCCTGAGTTTTTAGATGTATTTTTTTCTTTTTTCTTTTTCTAAATAAAGTTTACCTTTTTAGTTCTGTGTCTTTAGAGGTTATGTAATTAGCTAGTGGCAACAGCTGATTTCCTTTGTTTTCTTTCTCAGCTTTTCCCTCCGGGGGTGTGGGTGTGTGTGAAAGGGCTTGAGGGAACCCCACAGGAAGGAATTCCCATGTGTGCCTTCCTGAGTTCTCAAAGGGGTTTTTGCACTTGGGTGCTGGCAGCTTCTACCCATCCAAGATCAGAGAAAAGCTATAACCTTGATAGTTAAATACAAGCCTGGAGTGGCCCGTATTCATTTTTAGAATTCTTGGGAGCCCCCACCTTCTGCACTTGAAGTGCCAGAGTGGGGAATCAGCCTTAACAATTATGATAGGCCCACCGAACACGTCCTTTTAGAGGAACAGGTTGGTGAATGAGACCTTTTCCTAAGTTCATCCCCAAAGTGGTATAAGAATTCCACCTGAATCATCTGTCACCTTACCACTCTTCTTCCTGAAGCATCTCTCTTCGCTGAGAGAAAAGATGCCTTGTATTTGGATGTTTCCAGGACTTTGCTTTACTACCTCAACAGGACTACGCCATTCAAATTCTCTCCCCCTGCCTCTGTGTAGCCATATCAGCTTGTCAGAAGGTCAAGCCATTTTGTTTGAGAGACTTTCACAGTGGGTCATACAGTGTATTTCCACCGGCTGTTAGCTGGTTGGTGAGCCTCTCCCACTGAGAGGGTACAGACAGCATCTTCTGCCTGCTTCTGAAATGTGCCAGTCTTTGAGATCTGCAAGAAAGTCATGAGAAGCAACCCACTCACTTTTGTTAAACATTATGCCTTTAATATGGTAGCCTGGTTGGATGCCAAATTCAGGAGAACAGTATTGCAGTCACTGTTTGACTGACACCGCTGAAAATCCTCATTCCTGCTGATCACAGAAGACGCTACTTGCCAGTCACCTAGAGCGGGATCCACACTGACACATGCTCAAAGAAAGAATAGTTACCTACCCTACAGTAGTTGTGGTTCTTTGAGATGATGTAGTCAGTGTGAATTCCACAACCTGTCCTCTGTTCCTGCTTATGGAGTCTTCAGCAACACAGGTTTTGAATTGCAAGGGAACTGAAGGAGGGTTGCAGCCATTCCTCCCCTTCAGGTCTTCATATTGGAGCACAAGGAGGCACGGAGCACATGCTTAGCCCCAATGAACACTACTAGTCAAGAAAGTCCAGTCTTGTATGCATGAAACGTATGTCCACCTACAGTTGATACACGCTGACTATAAAATCTTGAAGAACTACAGTTGCTGTAGGGTAAGTAACTGTTCTTTATAGTCTGTGCGTCCCTGATTAAACAGTTATAATACAATGTAATATTTTGCTCCTATCACTTCTGCTTTTTCTTCTCCCTCTCCATGAATAAAGTTTTGATTGTGTGAATTATGTAATTCCATATTTTTTATTAAGAACTTCTGTCTGGCATACTGTAAATGTGTGTGCATAAGCAGGGGAAAGACAGAGACAAGTTTGAAAATAGTTGAACTAGATTCTGTTTTTTGTAGGATGTATGGGCTTGTGTTCTTTTGTATAAAGCATCTTTACTGCTTATTACTTAAATATTTTTGGTTTTGCATTAGCAATGTAGCAGTTTTGAGATAATTTTAATTACATGTATTGTAACAGTGGTGTTTTTAATAAAATTTAAAAATTTTGACTCCCAAAAGTATAAGACTGTGATAGGGTTGATTGGAACAAAAATAATTATTTGTTTAATTTCTCTCCTAAATAATTTCATACTGGGAATTTTTTAATTGAAATGGTGCTTTTGAAGATGATAAAATTGTTAAAATGCAAAGTGTGCAAACAGCTGAATTCTAATTGTGCGTATTGAGTGAACATTGAAAGCACAAACCAGAACTGGGACATTTAGAATTTCTAGTGAATGATTCACAAGATGCCTCTTTTACATTGATCTTAAACAAACTAGGAAATTGTGCAGGCTCATAAAAATGTATATTAAAAAGATCCCAATGCACATAACAACAAAACTGTAGTTACTTAAATATGTGTGTTTGATAACAATTTCTTTACAGAGATGTTAGTCAGTGGGAGGCCAGTGATGGCCTACAGGCTTGTTGGACATTTATTGAAGAATACTGGTTTAAATCAATAGTAACATCTTTGATCACCTGATGAAAATACAGAAGTTACTTAACGAAGCTTGTATTTCTTGTCTGCAGGCTTTGCCAACAAAGTACTTCTAAATGATACTGTTTATTACATCCTGGATGACAAGTATATTGAGAACAGCAAAAGTCATTGTAGGGGATCATTTTAATGCTATAATTTCTTCTACCATTTATAAAACCCTTTGAGTAATAGTTTTTTATATTATTGTTAAGAATAATAGCACGTAGTAAGGTAATCAGAGCTTCTCTACTATTAAACCCAGTTTTTGTAGGTTTACAGTATAACCATAAAATTTTATTCTGGGCTGGAATTTGAGATATAAGCTTAGCCTCTGCTAAAGAACAATATTTAAAACATTTTAAAAAATATATAATTGTACTCCTATTCAGAACTAAATTTTGGGAAAGAGTCCACAAGCCTGAGTAAACTGGCTATGCAGGCACACAGACTTGCTCAAAAGACATTAGAATCAGAATCCTCAGCTCCAACTTTCTAATTGTCTGTGTTTACATGGACAGGGGTTCTTTTGTAGTGTATGGTGGAGTACCGGACGTGGCCTGTTGGGTTATGGGCTAGTAGAACTATGTAGTGCATGGACCTACTGGCTATCCATTCATTTCCTTTGATCCATTCACTAATCTACCCTTCTGTGGTCCTGATGAGAAAGCCACAATGGAGCTTGGTTGTGCAGTGTTTAGGTGTTCGCGGAATCTTTTTATGCGCCATGCGGCCTGGCTCCACTGTGCAGCAGAACTGTCACATTGCCATAGCATGTGGTGTCTAATACATCCATCTACAGGGCCCCAAGATTTTCACCCATGTTATGAATTACTTTTACAATCCATAATTGAAATTTGCAGGGATAAAGTTCATTTACTTCTGTGTATATATAGGTATGGTTATGATAAAATAGTAATAAATCTTGTCTAACAACGGCTTATAATTATGGCTAATGATGTTAAAGAAAAATATAAAGAGAATTAAACTGCACATTAACTGTAATTACTAATTTAAAAGAGTCACTGCTATGCATGATTTTAAAGATGATCTGAATACTGTATAGGCTTCAATATTTTTAATATTATCTATGCAGTTCATTGTGTTCTATGCTTTTACATGTTTTTTTAAATTACTATTGAAGGAAATGAACACACAAGAACTACATGTGAATAATATTAAGGTTGTGATGTATATCTGATCTAATAGATGCCTTTAAAGTTAAGATTGACATTTGGGTCTTGGGTTGGATATTGTAACAAGGATAGAAGATTGCTGTGTATACGATTAGTCTATATTTTTACTTTATTTTTTTTAATGTATCTTTATTTGCTTTTGTTTCTTCAGATGAGAGCCAGAAAACTCTAATGTGGTGCTTATGTTGTCTGTACAGCAATGAACCACAGAATCCTGTGGAATTGAAGGCTAACAGCTGGATACTGGTAAGCAAATGAATCCTCCCCTTGACTGCTTTGAATTAAATTGATTATTTAAAGGTGCTACATCTATAGCATAGAGACAGTGTGTAATTTCAGAAACCACTCCAAAGACAACCTACATACATGTTGTGTTGAAATATGTTCCACTCTAATTATAACATAATCTGTGCTAGCCTGTCATTTTGAATTTTAAAAAGATAGGGTGCTCAAATTAGGGTAGTTTTAATGGCCTTTATACAGTGGAGCCCTAAATCTAGTAACTGCAAGTCAGGAACAAAGACCAGAAATCAGAAAGGAAGAAAGTGCTATAAAAAAGAACCTTTCAATTAGGGTAGAATAAAATAATCTGGAGACATGCCATTGTTTTGAAAACAATTTATATTTGCTCTGTAATTTAGGTCTTTTCTGTTGCTTTGTTTTTGTTTAATCTCTCTTGCCTATGGAGAAGCTAATTGTATCCAAACTTTCTTTAGAGACAGTTAGTGAAAGAAAATACTTGTGTGCAGATTTATATTTAATGAGCTGTAAGAAATAATGAATACTTAAAACACTTTAATGCCCCATTCAGGGTTAATGTAGGCACATCTGTTGTTCACATTTTATGCACTTACTCCCTGAGCCAAAAAAGCACAACTTATGAGTGCTTAAAGTTAGGCATGTGCTTAAGTGATTTGCTAAATTGGGGACTTAAAGCACATCTAGTTAGATTAGTGTAATTTCATTGGATTGACTTTCACCTAAAACAAGAGATGATAAATATATTGATGGAATGGTTAAGAGTCTCAAATATGTAGGGCTTCAGGATAATAAGTAATTGAGCTGATATAACCTATTACAGAGGTGGGCAAACTACGGCCCATGGGCCAGATGTGGCCCGTGGGACTGTCCTGCCCGGCCCCTTAGCTCCTGGCGGGGAGGCTAGCCCCCAGCCCCTTCCTTGCAGCCGCACTGCCGTGTGCTCCTGCAGGGCAGCATGTCTGGCTCCGGCTGGGCAGTGCGGCTGCTAGACATGCCGTTCTGAGCAGCATGGTAAATGAACTGGGCGGATTGGATAAGGGGCAGAGAGTCCCAGGGGGCAGTCAGGGGACGGGGCAGGGGGCGCTTTGATGGGGCGGAGGTTCTGGGTGGGGCGACGGTCAGGGGACGGGGAACAAGGGGGGTTGGATAGGTGTGGGAGTCCTGGGGGGCCTGTCAGGGGCGAGGGTGTGGATAGAGGTTGGGGCAGTCAGGGGATAGGGAGTAGGGGGGGTTGGATAGGGCGTGGGGTCCTGGGGGGGAGATCATGGTCAGGGGGTTCTTGGGAGGGGGTGGTCAAGGGACAAGTGGGGGAGGTTGGATGGGTTTGGAGTTCTGAGGGGGGCAGTCGGGGGTGGGAAGTGGGAGGGGGTCGGATAGGGGGAAGGGCCCAGGTTGTTTGGGGAGGCACAGCCTTTCCTACCCAGCCCTCCATACAGTTTTGCAATCCCGATGTGTCCCTTGAGCCAAAAAGTTTGCCCACCCCTGATCTATTAGCTGAAATCTTTGCTAATGTTGCAGCATTTTTGAGGTTTATCAAAGCAATTTGTTTGTTGATTATATATTTCAATTCATATGTATCCATCTCTAGATTCTATAGTAAAAAATTACTAATCTTAAAAAAATAAGGGCCTGATACTGCAAATATGTATGCAGGTGAATAACTTCCTACATCAGGAAGGTCACTCACATGCATAAACATTTGCTGGAATGGAGCTGAAATCATGAACTCCTTAGGGTACGTCTGCACTACCCGCTGGATCAGCAGGTAGTGATCGATCTATTGGGGATTGATTTATCACGTCTAGTGTAGGCAGAAGTGGAGTCGACGGGGGAGCGGCAGCGGTCGACTTGCTGCTGTCCTCACGACTTGCTGCTGTCCTGTCCTTGCTATTCGCGTAGCTGAAGTCGGGGTATCTTAGGTCAACCCCCCTGCTCCAAGTCTAGACGTAGCCTTCATAATTCAGGGTTAACCAAAGTCACCCTTCTTGGTTTCTCTAACCCCTTTCTTATCCCACTCCTTTCTTGAGAGTCTGAAAAAACTGATAGGCCTCAGAACTTGTCCTGAAGGTCAATATGCTTTGGATTCACTGTGCAGTAGAGTTACTATGGTTTTAGTTAAGGATGCACTGCAAAGGACTTATTTTTTTAAATGTGCTTGTGTCCTTCTTTGTGTCTTTATGATGTCTAAAGAATGTAATTATTTTTTAATATGTGGAGTGAGGTGAAAAGCTGGCTTTATTCGTACATTTTACCTTAAATATATCAGATTATTAAGTCTCGTCTTTCCTGATTTTGCTGGAGAAACTCTTGGTGAGTGTGTTGAATCTTTAACAAAGAGATCCTTTTTCCCAAATGCTAATTAGATATTCAAGTTCAAGAGCTGTTGACAAAAGACACAAAAAACTACCCAAAGTATTTGAAAACAGTCTGAGTAAAAATCATTTCTCTTCTTATTTTACCTTTCACTCTCTTGACTCTTAGGATGTTGTCATTTCACAAGTTCACCAGTCTTTACAGAGTCTTCCTGGTTACATGAGACCTGAGTTTCTAATGTAAAAAACAAGCAGAAATTATTTTTTCCGGCCTTCTTTGTACACCTTAAAACCCCAAGAGGTCACAAGTCTATTCTGCAGGCCATCTTTAATAAATATTCACTGTTGCCTGAAGTTAATAGACAATCTGCGAAATAGACAGAGGAATAAAACAACTTACCTTGATTTAGCTACCTGTGGGACAGTAGTGTAGACTGATTCCTCAAATGGAAATCGGAAGCAGTTTCCTTGCTAAGCAATTGTATTAGTACAGAGCAGCTTCTCTTTTAAAACAATGAAAAGAGGAGAAAAAAAGGGGCTAAATAAAGAAAGAAAATGTATTTTAACTACGTAAACTGAATGTACATAGAAATGTTCATGTATCAATGCCAGTGTGCATTTTTTTCTGCTGTTTTGTGCCTGTGCAAAAGATATTAGTTTATTTTTTGTGACAAAAAGAAACAAGTCTGTTCTCTGTTTGTTTGTAAATGGATTGTGATGGGAAAAAAATCAGTGTATATTCATTCTGTATCATCTTTACTCTCACAGTTTGTAAGGGCTAAATCTTTACCTAGGCATCACAACAAAATGATGCAGAGATTCTGTCTTTGTAGAAGTCCTGTTGGTTTGGGCAAGATTCTCCATAATGAGCTGTGGGTATTCTATGGCATGCACTTAACTGCTGATCTGACCAGGAGCAAAATTCATGCTGCTTCATAGCACTTGTTGCAGATTGTAACATACCTATTAGCCAGCTAAAGGAAGGCTAGAGATAGGCTTTTATCTAGCATATCCACTTGCATATGTTGTTTTTAGATAAGTGTACATACCTGACAGCATCCTAACTATTCTTTGAATATTTTCTTGAGGCTTGATTCAAAGCCCACTGAAGTTTGGATCAGATCCATAGTGCTATTGTAAGATCCTGTGCTGTTACTTCCACCTGCCGTTAACCTTACTGCAGCACAGAGGAGCATTTGCTTTATGTGTAGCTTCAAGTCATTAATTTTATTTTCAACCCTAGCAAGTTGTCAGGAATCAAGTAAAATCAGCCAAAGGTGACGTTATAGCTAGGAGATTAGTTGTGATCTATTATTTGGTCTTATTTCTTTATTTGCACAGTGCCGTTTGTGTTCATAGTTTTTTAAAGACAATTAAAAATTAACATTCTCTGCTCTGAGAGGTTTGCAGTCTATGCTCCTGATCCGAGGCCCACTGTAACATATGGGACTTTTCCATTGAGTTTAATGGGCTTTGGATCAGACCCTAAATTAGATGTAACGTAGCAGGGGTTGATCACAAAAGGGTAATGAAGTGGGTGTGGGAAGATGGAAGGCATGAATTTGACTAGTGGTGAGATATTCTAACTGTTACACGTTCATCTTGTAAGTTAATTAAAATGTATAAAATTTAAAATTTAGTATCTTAGAATTTGGGGATGGTGAGAGGAAGATAAATGGAAATAAATGATTTTTGGGGATGGGATTATTGAGTAAGGTTGGATGGTGCACAAACTCAGACAAAAATTTGAGATTAAAAGATACTTTACAAGTGTTACTTTGACAGTATCCTTTCAAGCATCAGTAGTATTTCCCCGAATGGTTAAATTCTCTTTCTCTCACTGTTTCTTTACTGTGCACCTTACTTTCATCTTAAAATGTTCTAAACTGTTTTTCAAAAAGGTAGCTAGCTAAGGTAAATTGTTTTATTCCACCATCGTCCTTTGTAGATGGTATCATAATTTCAATCAATGTGATGTAATTAGGACCATATAACTCCCTATTTGGAAACTTGAACCAGAAGTTAGTTAGTTTGCCATTTTCACACTCAATTGCATGTGAAAACCAATTTGTCACTGTAGGTTTGCTTGTGACAGCTGGCATATTTTTATTTTTTAAATTGTTTTTTATTAAAACATTTTTTAAATAAGGAATTCTGAAGCAGTTGGGTTTTTTGGACACGTGAACCCACATATAGTGCATTAGAAGTTGTTTCCTGCAGCAATGGTAACTTGGCCACATTTAGACTATATACTAATAGGATACAGAACTATATAAACATACATACAGTATGTAAAAAGAGACTGAAATATATTTGCTATGGGAACTGTAATTTTGAACTTTGTCTCGTGTTTTTGAATTCTATAAAATAATATTGCCTGAATGTTGTTTTTTCTGCTTGTTGTTTTTTTTTTTTTTTTTTTTTTTTTGCGCTGAGTAGCAGAAAGTGTAAATTGCTTCTTGGAAAATGTATAATATCAGTAAAATGTCAAAACCAAATTATATCTATGCTGAAATTCTTAGTGACTCAAATAAGAAGCTGGAAACCACTACCCTTTTAATTTTAGGTTTCAGAGTAGCAGCTGTGTTAGTCTATATCCGCAAAAAGAACAGGAGTACTTAAATTTGTTAGTCTCTAAGGTGCCACAAGTACTCGTGTTCTTTTAATTTTAGGCACTTGCCAGCACAGACTGACTTCTTTGAAAGTGTTTCAAATCATGCTGATAAAGATGAGGGAATGAATAATTTTACCTATATATATATCTTGTTCACTGTTTGCTGTATGATACACTATGAGTGGGGGAGCTGAGAGCCTTGGTGACTGCCCAGCTGGGAGAGGGGAGCAAGGAACTGGGGCACAGCCCGTTCGGAGCGGAGAGTCTGATGGGTGCAACCCAGGTGGGTGCTTGGGGCAGCTGGCTTCTAGCTGAAGCTTCCCATTCACCCAGCTTTCTTGTCAATTTCATGGCTCTAGCATGGAGCTATGAAATTGACAAGAATGACAATCAACAGCCAATGTAAGTAACCCGTAACTTCCAGATGGACACTGCGCCACCCTAATTACACTGATATAAGCCCTACGCCTCTTGTGGAGGTGGAGTTTTTATGTCGGTGTTGTAGGCACTTACATCAGTGGGAGCAAGGCTGTAGTGTGTACGCTAATGTAATTAGGTTGACATAAGCTGCCTTATGTTGACCTAATGCTGTAGTGTAGACCAAGCCATAGATATAGAATATTAAATTGCTGAATTTTTGTTAAGCTTAATTGCAGGTCACTTTTAAATATGATCTGGAGGATGGCGTGGACTGTACCGTCAGCAAGTTTGCAGATGACACTAAACTGGGAGGAGTGGTAGATACGCTGGAGGGTAGGGATAGGATACAGAAGGACCTAGACAAATTAGAGGATTGGGCCAAAAGAAATCTGATGAGGTTCAACCAGGACAAGTACAGAATTCTGCATTTAGGACGGAAGAATCCCATGCACTGCTGCAGACTAGGGACCGAGTGGTTAGGCAGCAGTTCTGCAGAAAAGAACCTAGGGGTTACAGTGGACCAGAAGCTGGATATGAGTCAACAGTGTACCCTTGTTGCCAAGAAGGCTAACAGCATTTTGGGCTGTATAAGTAGGGGCATTGCCAGCAGATTGAGAGATGTGATCATTCCCCTCTATTCTACATTGGTGAGGCCTCATCTGGAGTACTGTGTCTAGTTTTGGACCCCACACTGCAAGAAGGATGTGGAAAAATTGGAAAGAGTCCAGCGGAGGGCAACAAAAATGATTAGGGGGCTGGAGCACCATGACTTAGGAGGAGAGGCTGAGGGAACTGGAATTGTTTAATCTGCAGAAGAGAAGAATGAGGGGGGGATTTGATAGCTTCTTTCAACTACCTGAATGGGGGTTCCAAAGAGGATGGATCTAGACTGTTCTCGGTGGTACCAGATGACAGAACAAGAAGTAATGGTCTCAAGTTGCAGTGGGGGAGGTTTAAGTTGGATATTAGGAAAAATGTTTTCACTAGGAGGGTGGTGAAGCACTGGAATGGGTTACCTAAGGAGATGGTGGAATCTCCTTTCTTAGGGTACGTCTACACTACGGGATTATTCCGATTTTACATAAACCGGTTTTATAAAACAGATTGTATAAAGTCGAGTGCACGCGGCCACACTAGACACATTAATTCGGCGGTGTGTGTCCATGGTCCAAGGCTTGTGTCGATTTCCGGAGCATTGCACTGTGTGTAGCTATTCCATAGCTATCCCATAGTTCCCGCAGTCTCCCCCACCCCTTAGAATTCTGGGTTGAGAGCCCAGTGGCTGATGGGGCAAAAATCATTGTCGCGGGTAGTTCTGGGTAAATGTCGTCAGTCATTCCTTCCTCCGGGAAAGCAACGGCAGACAATCATTTCACGCCCTTTTTCCCTGGATTGCCCTGGCAGACGCCATAGCACAGCAACCATGGAGCCTGTTCAGCTTTTTTTTTTTACAGTCACCGTATGTGTACTGGATGCCGCGGACAGAGGCTATACTCCAGCGCTACACAGCAGCATTCATTTGCTTTTGCACGATAGCAGAGATGGTTTCCAGTCGTTCTGTACCATCTGCTGCCAGTGTAATTTGGCAGTGAGATGACGGTTATCTGTCCTTCTGTGTTGTCTGCTGCTATCATGGGTGCCCCTGGCTGAGATCGGCCGAGGGCGCAAAAGCAAAACTGGGAATGACTCCCCTAGTCAATCCCTCCTTTATGGTTTCTAAAAATAGAGTCAGTCCTGCCTAGAATATGGGGCAAATGTACTAGAGAAGCAGTGTATCAGAGAGTATAGCTGTTCCGTGTCAGATCCCGCAGAAATGATGAGCTACATGCCATTCATGGGGAGTGCCCCTGCAACAACCCCACCCGTTGCTTCCCTTCTCCCCCAACCTTCCTGGGCTACCGTGGCAGTGTCCCCCCCATCTGTGTCATGAAGTAATAAAGAATGCAGGAATAAGAAACACTGAGTTTTTAGTGACATAAAATGAGGGGGAGGCAGCCTCCCGGTGCTATGATAGTCCAGGCAGGACATGAAGCAGAGTGGAGGAGAGGAGCCCAGCATCCCACTGCTATGATAGTCCAGGCAGTACAGAATCTTTTCTTTTCACATGAAAGGGAGGGGGCTGATTGAAGCTCAGCCCCCAGTTGCTATGATGAAGACGGTTACCAGCTGTTCTGTACCATCTACCGGGAATGACCGGGAGTCATTCCTATTTTCACCCAGGCGCCCCCGGCCAGCCTCACCTGAAGCCAGCCAGGAGCACTCACGGGTTGATAAGAAGGACATTTACCAGTCCTACTGCACCGTCTGCCACCGGGGAGGGGAGAGGAGCAGATACTTCTCTTCACTGCTGTAGCATCGCGTCTACTGGCAGCATTCAGTAGACATAGGGTGACATTGAAAGAAGTCAAGAAATGATTTCTTTCCCTTTTCTTTCACATGGGGGGGGGAGTAAATTGACGAGCTATTCCCTGAACCACGCCGGACAATGTGTTTGAACCTACAGGCACTGGGAGCTCAGCCAAGAATGCAAATACTTTCGGAGACTGCTGGGGACTGTGGGATAGCTGGAGTCCTCAGTACCCCCTCCCTCCCTCCATGAGCATCCATTTGAGTCTCTGGCTTCCCATTACGCTTGTCACGCAGCACTGTGTAGCCTGTAGATTTTTTTTTCAAATGCTTTGGCATTTCGTCTTCTGTAACGGAGCTCTGATAGAACAGATTTGTTTCCCCATACAGCAATCAGATTGAGTATCTCCCGTACGGTCCATGCTGGAGCTCTTTTTGGATTTGGGATTGCATTGCAACCCGTGCTGATCAGAGCTCCACACTGGGCAAACAGGAAATGAAAATCAAAATTTCTCGGGGCTTTTTCTGTTTACCTGGCCACTGCATCCGAGCTGAGTTTGCTGTCCAGAGTGGTCACAGTGGTGCACTGTGGGATACCGCCCGGAGGCCAATACCGTTGATTTGCAGCCACACTAACCCTAATCCAATATGGTAATACTGATTTTAGTGCTACTCCTCTCGTCGGGGAGGAGTATAGAAACCGATTTAAAGAGTCATTTATATCAATATAAAGGGCCTTGTAGTGTGGACGGGTGCAGCGTTAAATCGGTTTAACGCTGCTAAAATTGGTTTAAACGCGTAGTGTAGACCAGGCCTTAGAGGTTTTTAAGATCAGGCTTGGCAAAGCCCTGGCTGGGATGATTTAGTTGGGGATTGGTCCTGCTTTGAGCAGGGGGTTGGACTAGATGACCTCCTGAGGTCCCTTTCAACCCTGATATTCTATGACTACTATCTGCTTTGTCATCTAAAATAATAGTTGAGGGTATTCAGTGATCTGCAAACTATTATTGGTGGTCACATGATGTTAGTTATCTGCTTTATTTCCAGCTGCTAGATTTCATTAAATAAATCCTAAAAATACATCAAATACTTTCTATAAACACATTTGCTGTAGGGATGTTGCGTTGTTCTGATGGGGAGGCGAGGAGATGTGTGCATCACAACTAAGAGGGGAGGTGTTTATAGGACAGTCTCTAAAATAAGATGCACTATGAATAAGTTTGAGAACCCTGATCTTACAGACTTTTGCTTAATTTTATCTCTTTGTAAGTCATCTTACAAAATGACCTAGTGAAACCCCTCTCTAAGAATGAAAACGGTTTCGTTTTCACATTAGCTGACATCTGGCCTGCTCTGGGGAGAGTTTTCTGAGCCAGGCAGTGTGTGGTTATGTTGTAATATGGGCTGCTGCCCAGTATGACTGAAGCAGAATCACCAGGCTCCTTTCAGTCATGCTACAGGTTAGTTTTGAACTGGTGTTTCAGAAACAAAAGACCAGTTTTGTAATACTCTTACATATTGTTAATCTCTTCACTCCTCCAGGCAGGCTTTTATTTCTCATTGAGGTTTATAAATTGTAAAACCAGGTTTTTTATTATATTCATAAGGATTAGTAGCTTGTTATCAATTTTTGTTGTGTTATTTAGTAAAGCTGTGCGCACTTATTAAGAATTCATTGTGTTGGAAAAAGCAGTGGGAGAAAAATAGGTAGTATAGCTCCCAACTCATATCAATCTGTTTTTTTCTTTGTGCCAGGTACCTTCTCTTGATGCTTTGCTTCCTTATAATGATTAGCATGGATATAGTGGGATACAGTAAACATAAGTATAGGGATGCCTATCAACAGTAAGATTTAATTTTGATGACCTTTTATATGGCTGGGATTCCTGTTATGGAAACGTGCAGTTCTTTTGGATACCTACACACACAGGCCACATTCTGTTAACTGCCTTGTAAGTGTAGTATCTTAGTATCTTGCATAACGATATTTATTTAAAGGTGTTACATTGATAAAAGGATTTAAGTAATATTTCTGTAGCAATTTACTAATATAGTGATTTTCAACATTTTTTCACTTGCGGACCCCTAAAATATTTCAAATGAAGGTGCAAACCCATTTGAAAATCATAAGCGTAGTCTGTGGACCCCCAGGGATCCACAGACCACAGGTTGAAAACCATTGGACTAATACATTCTGACCTGTGTTGGGCTCCAATATATTTGTTATCCCAAAGAGCCCAGAAACATTTTCCTGTTACCTTTGTTATCCCACATCAGTTTTTATCTGAGGATTATGTGAGTTGCTAATTTTGAGACTCATATTTCAATGTTAAAATTGTGATTTAGGTAATTTTGTTTGTGTCCAAGGAATTTTAGAGTTCCTAAACACATCTGTGGAACATTCTAAAATCCCATAAAAAAATGAATTTGGGCAGTATATCTGCTGTCTAACTCAAACATGTACAATTCTGTCAGTTTTGGGGCTTGATACTGCAATGGGTATCTTTTACCTGCGCATAAGTTTGGCTTGCATATGTTGAAGTCATTAAGGCTCTTTTTTGAGTGCAAGCATCTGCTGATTGCAGGATTAAGGGTTTAGAATGTACTGTCTGTTGGAAAGGGACTCTCTCTTTCCCTTGTACAGCAGAGAACACCATCAGCTCTCAAAATATGTTTCCGAGTGCCAGTTTGGACTGTAAACATGATAACTTCACACAATGGGAACAGCACCACTGTTTTGTCAGATAGTATCATGTTTGCAGGAAAATAGCAGTTTTTGCCTATGGGGACTTCCTTAATTTTTTAAGAAACTAGCAAAAAAAAATTGAGGTGATTTTGCAAAATGTTTCGAGAGTTCAATAAACAAAATAAGCATGTTTTACCACTAATTTTGATGGCAGTGAGAATTTTTTTGCACAGCCCTACTTTTCATTAGAAAATGTTTGAGAACCACATTTGTCTAAGCCTTTTTAATCCTAAATGTTTAAAACCTAAGCTTGAAGATTTTCTGCTGTCCTATATTTCTCTCCTAACCTCAGTAATAGCCCACTTTGACTCACTAGAGTGAGTGTAAAGAACATTTTAAATCACCAGAATGAAAAATCCGTTTTCCTTCCAGAAAAGAAAGAGAGAAAGATACCAGGGTTCTATATACCAGCCTGTTTGTAGTAACTCCAAAGTTATGTTTGTTTATTTAGCTTACTTTGATGGAGTTCTGTCTATTGTATCTATGAATTGCATGAGAGTGTTTTGGAGCAGGTTGCCACTATTCAAGTAGGCCAAATCAAGAAATTTACTGCCAATTAAGCACAGGATGTTTGAGATTTTTAGTGATGTTCTCCGGATGACCTGGGTTTTTAATGATCATCTTGACTTTTTCATTAAACTACAATTGTAATTGCATTGACTCAGTTAATGAAACACTGACCTTTCACCTTGGATAGCACACCCAAGCCAAAGTCTTATGTTAGATGAGTTTTAAGGCCTTTGCTTTTATGCAGTGGACAAATAGCATTCTATATAATGCTGGAGAACTTGCTTACTGTAATTCAATTTGAATGCTATTCTTATCTCAATAAGGATGTCTTTGGCTAAACCACCCTGAAGATGCATTAACTCACACATTGGAAAAGATAGTTTCTGAATGATGGACAAAAAAAAGAGAGCCTCAGCTATGTATTTCTGCATAGCAACTGCACCTGCACTGAGAGGTTCTGTTGCCTCCAACAGTTGGAACATTGAATTTTGTGGGGGTCCTTTTTCCTCTTTGGTTCCTACATTGTTTGTGAATTGGCATTTTGAACTGTCCAGCTCTGCCTTACTAGTCTTCCGTATATTTGTCATTCTCAAGAAGTGTTTGTTCCAGTCAAATCTGTTTTGATTAGACATAGACAGTAGTATTCAGAGATAAGAAGATATACAAAAAATTCTGCAATCCAAGAGGATGTGGTTCCTAAAATTTTCCAGTTTGTTCAGATGAGACTTTACAAATGAGTATGTACCATGCACATTAATATACCGTGAAAATAGTAGAAGAGAAAAATTAGAGGATAGGACAGAGAATGATAATGATAGGAACCCCAGCAGGGAGATTAGTAGAAAAAAGCAGCTGAGAAAGAAAATAGGAAAGAAGAGGTATAAAGAAAATGATGTAATGGATGAAACAAAATGTCGAGTCCACCTGTTTCAGATTATGCTTGGATTATGCACTCTTTGGTGCAAGGATAATTTTTTTTATTGGTTTTGTAAAGTGACAGCACAAAGGGGCTGGGACCGTTAGGCTTCTACTGTAATACAAATAAATAATAAAAGAAAGAGTACAGAGCACCACTTGGAAGAAATATAGGGCACTTCCCCTTTGTATGTATTGTCCAAAATAGCTGCTGGGAAATTAAAATAGAAAGAATAAGCTGCTCAGTATTTTATATTTCCCCATTTGATTTTCAGTTTCTATGTGGAAAAAGTTTATTTTGAGAGGAGAGGGATTAATATTCTGTTTTTCTCATAACACAATATGTTAAGTACATATGAAAAAGAGAAAATTATAAAGAGATAGAATCGGGAAGTCACAGCAGCTATATTGCTGACTGGTGAGCAATGATTGATATCTACTAATTTATCAACAATGTTGCATATTCTTATACGTAAGTAGATGGCATTCTTTATATTATCTACATGTATACAGATATGCCTCTTTTAGATAGCATTCTGGTAACATCTCTCATCCGAATAATGGAAATGGAATAATTTCCATTAATTATATAGTCTGAAATTATGAGACACCTTTACTATTCTTCCATTTGCGTGGTATTATTTTTGAGTCCCTACATTCTGTTGATATTTGCTCTCAGGAGTTTCTGTGCTGGCAGATTTTTCTGGCATCATCTGTGGCAATTCAGGAGGGTCACTAGTAGGAGAACTAAGTTCACAATTATTGCTAGTTTCCCCTTTGTCTGAATCCATGTGGTGGGACTCATTTGCTTCTTTCCATGATGATAATTGTTCCTTGGTTGTTCTTAGGAAATTATTGTAGCAGTAAAGCTATAGTTAGGCTTCTACTTGTTATATTGATGATTAATTCTTCTTCTTATTTTCCGGAAGAGCCTAAAGGTTCTACCTAGCTCCTGGTTCCATCATATTAGGCATTGTACATGCACAGAATAGTAGACCATCACTGCTTACCAGAGCTTACAATCACAAGGACAGGTCAGGTAAACAGATCTAGACCACTACCACCAACAACCACAAAAACTTGCCAGAAATACTGATTTTGTAAATTACAGTGCAGTTGCTTCCAATTTCCCCTGCACATAACAGCCAACTTCCCCCTTCTCCAGTTGCAATACAAATCATAATTGTATGATGTATGACCTTATATGCAATGAACAGCTCCCTACCCTACATCTCTTGTCTCTATCAATACTGCTCCTTGTACTTTTTTACTGGTTGTCCTATCTGTACTTAAGAGAACTTTTAGTGCATGTGTCATAGGACTATTTGGCTTGTTGTTCCCACTGCTTAATTTGTTCCGTCACCTTTTCTGCTATTGCTGGGTTCAAAAGTTTATTTGCTATAGGCAGTTGAATCCATGTGCAGTATCAGATACAACTAACCATCATGCTTTTAGTTCTGACACCTTGTCAGGTGAGGAAGCCATATGCAGTGCATTACCACAGAAACTTTATCGACCTAACTTATGAATGATGCTATATATTAAGTGCCAGTAGGTGGCTCTCTTTTTTAACTAATTACGTGTACATGCGCATGCATGCATGTGCACGCATCCACTCACACATAACTTTTATATATCATTCTTGTAGCAAGAATAATTTGTTTATTGCCAGGGATCAGATTGGTGGTAATAAAGTAGCAAGCTGTCACCCAAGTTCCACCAACTGTCCCAGAGTAGTTTGGTGTTTTTGTTATTAAGATGATTAGCAGAGTGTGTCAGGTTGCCTTTAATCTGTCAAAAGTTATTGTTTGATATAGAATTCAGAGAGAATAACAAGGAAAAAAATAAGCATTGTCTCTTTTAAAGAAAGACCAAGTTGGATCAGCCTGACTCCTCCAGGCCAGACCATGAACATATAATAGCATGATTAAGCAGAAAAAAAGGCAGACAGCCCCTGGAGTTAGGGATGCCTAATTAGACGACAAGAAGTGAAAGTGGACTGAAAAACAGCTATTGTGGCTAGGCCTTGGAAAGACATGTTTAAGTTATGAAAGATGTGCAGAAAAACTGAAACCTACACATTTTGTACAGTGCAGCAGTTACAGTGAGAGCAGCTTTTGTACAGTGAGAGCAACTTTGCTGAAAAACAAAGGAACATGTGGGATCAGAACCAGTGGTCCATCTAGTTCAATATCCTGTTTCTGACAGTGGCTAGTACCAGATGCTTCAGAAGAAGGTGCAAGAAACCACAGAGTGGAGAATTACAGAATAACTGGTCCCTGGGGGCAGTTTCTTCCTTATTTCTGTCATTTTGTGGTTTGCTGAAGCCTTGAAGCAAGAGGATTTATCATGGCTTAAAATGTTTTTTAACCATGTAATGTATCTCAATGTTCTCAACATCCATATACGTATGTAATCCAATTATGAATTCTGCCTCAGCTCTAGGCTCCAATGATATTTTGCAGAGACATTTGGGGGTGGGGGAAATCTGTTTTTGAGCCATATCTAATATGATAATAAGCTAGTTACCTTAAAGAAATCTGAAAAGTGTAACGCTGCTGTGACTTAAGAAGAAATAAGGAAGGATGTAATAAGTGTTGAAGAGGAGAGGCTAACTGATAGGTTACCCAGGGAAAAGAGTTAGAGGGGGGAAAAGGACAAGCTGATCAGTGAGGATGTGTTTTTCATAAACGTGAAATATTGTTTCCTTACTGTAGCGACACATTGTATCCACCTAGGTTAACTTTTCCAAGCATAATAATAATACCTAGTGGTGGCTTGTGGTTTGCCATTTAATTTTATGGTTTTGTGATAAGTATGAGTGAGGGTGGGTGAATGTCTGTGTTGTGCTGTGACATTGAGTTGTAGGGGTTGAATAAGGAGTGTGTGCTGTGGTGAGGAGCTGTGTTAGTTTGGGGTTATTGGATAGGTGGTTGGTTGTGTTGATTTGTGTGTAGGTTTGTGCTATGCCAGGAGATTTGTGTTGAGTTGTATCTGCGAGGGTTGAGCTGGAGGTCTGTATTGATTTGTGCAGGTGGCGAATGAGGGGTGCATGCTGCTGTGAGGAGCTGTGTGTGTTTTGGGGTTGTGTGCATGCAGGTTGTGGAGTTGTGTGGGTGTCTATGTTGATTTGTTTAGATGTAGGTGTTGTGTTGAATTGTACAGGTGGTAAATCAACCTTTGAAGATCTATGGCAGTTGGACCAAATCCACCATCTGTAAAGTCTCCCTCACATTACTGACTCATTAGAGCCAATAAGTAGTTGATTGCAAATTAGCTGTAAAGTTGAGTTGCTTCTGTTATCACATTGGTCTAGTACTCTTGACATAGATACTAATCTTACTATTTTGTTATATCGATAATAATACTCAGCTCTTTACAGCACTTTTCATAAGTAGATCTCAAAGCATTTTACAAAGTTTAAGATTATGTATATTATGCAGACATTTTGTTCTGTTTTAACCTAATCTTCTCTCTCTACTTAATAAGGAAATTGACCAAGAGTGGCTGGAATACGTGTCTGTAGGACAGTGAAAGCGTCAGTGGTGTTGACATGTGAATTGACTGACTTAGATTTCAGAGTTAACACCTAGAGCAGAACCTTCAAAAGGCTCAGCCTGAAGAGGATCAGAGAAGGCCTAAGAAACTGTTGAGAGTTCTCCATCTGCTTTGGCTGTGCCTTCCAGAGGGGGCAAATGGACAGCACTGCACTGAGGAGAGGAGGGCTGTCTACAGAGTCTGGCATTCTGAAGCAGATAAAACTAAGTCTGGAAGGGTAAAATTGATAGAATTATTGTGAAACTGAGCAGCCCAGGGAAGAAACTGTGTGCTCTGGAGGGCTAAAGGATCAGTTTGTTGATGATAATACACCTCTACCCCGATATATCGCGAATTTGGATATAGTATGGTAAAACAGCACTCTGGGGGGCAGGGCTGCGCGTTCTGGTAGATCAGCATGTCAGCATATCTGACTCCGACATGCTGCTCTAAGCGGTGTGTTAAGGGTGCCAGGCCGGGGCCAAGGGATTGGATAAGGGGCAGAGGGTCTTGGGGGGCAGTCAGGAGACGGGGAGCAGAGGGTTGGATGGTTTGGAGATTCTGGGGACAGGGCAGTCAGGGGATGGGGAACAGGGGTGTTGGATAGGGCATGGGAGTCCTGGGGGTGATTAGGGATGTGGGGGTCTCTGGAGGGGGCGGTCAGGGGACAAGGAGCAGGGGGCTTAAATAGGGGGTGAGGTCTTGGGAGGGGTCATTGGGGTGGAGGGTCTCTGGAGGAGGTAGTCAGGCACAGGGTTCTGAGGGATCAATCGGGGTGAGAAGTAGGTGGGAGTCGGCTAGGGGGTGGGCCAGGCTGTTTGGGGAGGCACAGCCTTCCTTACCCAGCCCTTCATACAATTTTGAACCCCGATGTCACCCTCAGGCCAAAAAATTTGCCCACCCCTGCATTAGATGTTCTCATCTCTCCCGCCTATTTTAATCTTGTTTCTAAATTGTGTGCAGTATAGACTAAGTTTAAGTTGTCTCACTAGTTATATTTTGGAACCATTTTCTAAATAATTTAAAAAAATTGTTAGCATTAATACAGTATTAAAATACCATTGACGTGATGGCAAGTAGTTCACAGCCGTAGAAACGGAAGGCATGGACAGTCAAAGAAAAATTGGAAGCTTTGGACAGTCTGAAATCAGGAATGAGCCAAGTGAAGGTCTCAAAAGAACTGGAAGTGGGGGAATCAACATTAAGAGGGTGGCTTAGAGATGAGGAAGAATTACGATCAATGCTAGTTTAACTGGATGAAAGTGAAGGCTTGGAAAGGAAGTGCCTAGAAACTGCCCAGGATAACCAACTAGAAAGAGCAGTATTTACGTGGTTTACCCAAGAATGCTCAGATGGCATGCCAATTTCCAGTGACATTGTAAGGAAACAAGCGGAGAAATTGAAGAAGGATCTCGATTTTAGACACTCGGGCGAGAATGCTTCTGCACATCAAGGTAATGAATTTAAAGCTAGCAGTGGATGGCTTAATTGTTCTAAAAGACGTCGTGGCATTTGGCAAGTCGTAATTTCAGGAGAGACGCGCTCTACAGATATAAAAGCTTGCGATGAATACCCGCTAAAGTTACAAGAGATCATCATCGAGGGTGGCTATGCTCCGGAGCAAATCTATAACGCTGATGAAACTGGCTTATGTTACCGTATGCTGCTGAATAGAACACTTGCTTCTAGGACTGAAGAACAAAAGGCCGAAGGTTTTAAGGTGATAAAAGAGAGAGTTTAACAATACTTTTCTGCATGAATAAAACCAGTTCACATAAACTTAAACCTCTGTGCATAGGCAAATCCAGGTCACCTGGGGCTTTCCGCCATAAGAACATGGATTCGCTTTCATTCATTTATCGCCATTCAAAAAATGCCTGGTTTAAGAAATATTTTGTACCAGCTGTCCGGAGCCACCTACACAGACAAAACCTGGAGCCAAAGGCATTTCTCCTTCTTGACAAGTGTCCTACCCACCCCCTAGTTGAGACCTTAACCAGCAAAGACGGGAAGATAAAGGTAAGCTACCTTCCTTAGAACATGATGTCGGAAATACAGCCCCTTGATCAAGGCATTATAGCCACATTTTAAATGAACTATCATAAAGCTTTAGTAAAGAAAATTGTTGAGGACAACAGTAGCATAACGGATGTAATTGAATTTGCTGGATGTACTTAACTTAGGCGAGACAGCTTGGCTAGGAATCACTTTGTCAATGATAGAGGAATGTTGGCATCGTGGTCTCAAAAATGCTTTTGTCCCTGAAAGCGATGACAACTGAGATGAGGAAGAAGATGAAGATGAGAAGTTTGAAGGTTTTACGGAAGAAGAGGCCATGGAGGCAGAACGAGTCTACAGGCTCAAAGTGGAATAGCTGATGTTCAAGAGTGGATGGAGGTGGATGCTATGTGTCCAACCCTTTGAATGACTTACAGATGTAGATATAGTTCATAATGTTGCCCCTCAACCATCTGGTGCCTCGGAAGATGTGTCTACCCTGAGGATAGTGACGAAGAACCTCAGAGCCACTGCCCAAAGTTGCTGATGTGGTTGTAGGGTTAGAGATTGGTCTTAAGTGGCTAGAAAGCCAGGATGTGGATAAGCTACAAATACTGCAGTTAAAATCCATAATTGACCTGGCTCACAGTAGCATGAAACAACAAAGTATAACAAGTTTTTAAAAAAAATAAAACATGTTAAGGGGTGCATCTTAAATGGGAAAGCATCTTGTAGCCCTCAAAAAGGCATTTACCATTTTATCAATGTCTCTAAAACTTGATTACTTTACCTTTTTAAAGCTTCATTTGAACCTTTTCTATAAGTAAAAACTCCCATCTCCAAAATGTTTTCAAACTATTTAATAGTTAACAGTTCATATTACTTAACAATCTACATATAACATACAGTCGTTCGCTAAGTGACAAAGTGGCCCATGCTCCTACTTGCTAAAATACCCAAATTCTTTTTTGCAGCAGTTGTAAGCATGTATAATTAAAAGCGTTTTCTGATATTTTAGGTGAATTTTGCATTTTCCTAAGCATTACACGCAGACCAGACAATTGATGTATGATGAAACCTAGCCCACATGGTTGCATTTAACAGTGTTTAGTACCTGTGTTGTTCATACACTGTGTCTTTTAAGTCAGCTTATAAAATAATTGTTGTAATTAAAGAAAGGGGATACAATTTAACCATTGTAGAACAGATTTATTTAGTGCATACACCACCTTAGTTCTAACAAAAATGATTTGCTGACTATTAATAATGGAAATGCTTGAGGCCAAAGCAAGTTCGATATAACACGGTTTCATCTATAACGCGGTAAGATTTTTTGGCTCCCGAGGACTGCGTTATATCGGGGTAGAGGTGTACTATTAATAGTAATTTATAAAGCACCCATCCACCTCCACAAAAATGGGAGTGCTGAACAGTAATAAAAACCATTTTCATTAACTAATAAAAGGAACACCTCAGCCTCAACAAAATTACAAACAAGATGAGTAAAGAAAAAACAATAAGAATAGAGCAATAAAACAAGCAACAGTGGTAGTAACTGAAAAACACCTTAAAATAATTTTTTAGGTGTTTTTAAAAATGGAGAAGGTGAAATGAGCCAGATTTCAGGAGAGAGCGAATTTCATGCCATCAGGTCTGCCACCGGAAATGCTTGATTGCCAGGTGGCTTCAGGCATGATGCTGGAACCTTTAAATACAGGTCAGTTTGTGAGTGCATAAACCCATCAAGTGGAGCTCAAGGATGAGGTCTGAAATAAAATCAGGGCCAGTCCCAAGCAGAGCTTTATAAACCAGTAGGGCTAATTTAAACTAAATCTGCCACTTCATAGGCAGCTAATGCAAAGAATACACAGCAGACTGATTATGATCAGGGTAGCTCAAACCCATTAGCAATCATGCTGCTGCATTCTGTAAATGGTGGATCAGCCTCCCTGTTAACCTGTCAGTAGACAGAATTACAGTAATCGAGCCTGGAGGTCACAAGGGCATGTGTTGCTGTGGTCACAAGATAAAGAAGGGTACAGCCTATCAAAATTGCCTAGCTAAAAACCCATTTCCAAATCATGTCCAGATATAGCTCTCCTTGAATAGGGCATGGTCAAAAGTGATGCCAAGATTTTTAACCTGGCTCACATTTTCAGAACTAATCCTCTCAGTTAAAGGAGGCATGATGGTTATCTGTTATGTTTTTATAAACAGACCATGAGAAGGGGAACGTTATTTGAAGCAGAAGGAGTGTGTGTATTCATTGGAGAGTCAGAGGGTAAACTGTGGTCTGGATAACCGAAAGCCGGTATGAGGTCACTGATCCTCTTTGCAGACTCCCTTTGCAGTCTTAATTCAATTCCTTAGTCATCTGCAGATGTTGCTGCTGTTTGATTCCACCCATGAGCTGGCTGTTTTGGCCCCACAGCCTTATCAGCGCTGGGGAAGAGAAACCAGGAAGAAGACAAAACATATTTACATTAGAGAAACAAGTTGAGTGAGGTAATATCTTTTATTGGACCAACTTCTGTTAATGAAAGAGACACTATCCTGGGACCAACATGACTACAACTACACTGCAAAAGTTCTGTTTTATAGGTTTTGGAGGACATGTTCTTAGAAGGGATTTTTTTTTCTGTTTATCATATATGAAACCTTTGGGTATGTGTGCATGTCTGTGTCTATAATTGGTGGTGATGATGATAGTGGGTCGTTGGTGTTAATAGTTGAGAGATGATCTGTCTAGATAATGTGGGTCAATGGGAAGTTTAATAGACAAGAGTATTAGAATCTCCTTGTCTGACATTTAAAAACACTATGTTTTAGCATGTTATTAATTCAGAGCCAAATCCTGCATTCCTTATGTAGATATAACTACTGTGGATATCAGCAAGAGTGTTATCTGAATAGTTATTACAAGAGTAGGCTCTCAGAATTTTATTTTTATGTAATAACTAGAGTATGTAGGTGTTACTGAAGTGATCATCCAAAGTGTGTTTTATGTTGGGTTAAGTATTCATATCTTTGGATTAAGTATTCATATCTTTGGCACAAATTTTAGATGTGAAAGAAGATATTTAGTGCATGAATTACACTGAGTTATAAGGGTTATTCGTCAAGCTGTTTTATTACTCTAGTAACTAAACCATATGGGGACACATGGGCCCCATGGACATAGGGTCCAGAAAAAAAGATTAAAACTGTGTTGAATTTACCGTAAATGATGTATAGATAAGATAACATTAATATATTAATGACATATATGGATAACGTGTTTGTTAAAAGGCTTATGAATTGCTAGAGGTCATACTAAGAAATTAGTTGTTTTCTCCTCTTATCTAGACAGTTTTTAAAAGAGGGAGATTACGAGCTAAACTGAAATATTTGAGGCTAAATCATAAACACGCTTTACCTGTTATGCTATTTGAATAGTTAAAAAGAGAAACTGTCACAAAATATTGGATTTGTATTTTGATGCACATAAATAAATTATTTGAAACAATTCTTCTTCGAGTGATTGCTCATATCCATTCCAGTTAGGTGTGTGCGCGCCGCGTGCATGTTCATCGGAAGACTTTTTACCCTAGTAACACTCGGTGAGTCGGCTGGGCGCCCCCTGGAGTGGCGCCGCTATGGCACCGGATATATACCCCAGCCGACCCAGCCACCCTTCAGTTCCTTCTTACCGCCCGTGTCGGTCATTGGAACAGTGGAGTGCTGCGTAGCTGACCTCCACTCCCCTAGCTACTCGTAGTTTCTCGTTCGTTATTGTGTATATAGTTATAATTCATTTATATATATAATATAGTTATACGTTTCTTCCTTAATAGCATAGTTAGTTTAGTAATAGTTAGCGGGGTTCGGGGAGTAGCCCCTTCCCTGCACCCGGTGCCAGAGCCCATGCCCAGCTCACCGGGTTTCAAACCATGCTCGGCCTGTCACAGGCTGATGCCAACAGGAGATCCGCACGACTCCTATTTGAAGTGCCTTGGGGAATCGCACTTGACAGCTAAGTGCCCCATTTGCAAGGCTTTCAAGCCGCGAACAAAAAAGGAGCGGGACATCAGGCTTAAACAGCTCCTCATGGAGGCGGCTCTCACCCCTCCACCTTCGGCACCGAGCGCTGGTCAGTCGGTGAGCAGAAGCGCCTCTGCGGCACCGGACCGCACCAGTACACCCAAAGACTCTTGGCACCAGACGTCACTGGCGCTGAAGTCGGCTCCACGATGCTCCCTCTCTCTGGGATTGAGGAAGGCCAACACTCCTGCTGCTTCGGCACCGCAGCCAGAGAGTATGCCTAGGTTGGATCGCCTGGCGCCGACACCCGCCGCGGCACCGTCGATTCCGGTCCCACAAGGGCCATCGAGTCCGGCGCCTTTTAGCTCCCCGGTGCATGCCGCGGTAGAGCTCACCATGCCGTCCACGCCAGAGGCGTTCTCAGCGGCAAGGGACCTGATCGCCTTGACAGACTCGGCACTGCCTCTACCCCCGGCACCGCCGGTGAGGGTAATCCAATCCATAGGCAAGCCGACCTTGATTAGACCACCCTCTGTCGGCGCAGTGGACTGGAACCGCTCACAATCGTGGTTCTGCAGATGCTCCAGGTCCAGACGGCGCGCTCGCTCTCGACGCCGCTCACAGTCCCGGCACCGGTCAGACTCACAGCACCGGTTGGACTCCCGTTCACCGGCTCACTACCTGCGGCACTGCTCCAGTTCTTGGCACCACTCCAGGCACCATGCCTCCCGAAGCCATTCACGACGCCGGGATTCGAGATCTCAGTCGACCTCCCAGCACCGATCTGGTCGCAGGTCCCGCTCTTGATCCCAGTACCGATATGCATCCCAGCACCGGTCCCCGATACGCAGGGGCGCGAGGTCCGTTGGAACATCTGCACAAGGCTTCTCTGCTCCTCCATGGCCATCCAGACATACGTTGGTGTCCTCCCACACGGACAGCTACTATGGCCAAGACCGCGATTTGGATGTGCCCAACGGAGTATTTCAAGAAGCCTGGTCTCAGGATCCAGGACCTCACCAGTCGTCCTTTTGGACACCTTGGGCGTACCACCAGGCCGAAGGTGCTCCACTAGTTCCGGCCCTCTCTGCTTCATCAGAGCACCGAGCACCAGAGGCCACAGTTAGCCGTCCTCCTCCACCTGGGACGGAGGAGCCACTAGTCTGCCCACTGGGTTCGGTGCCACTGGAGCAGGAACCGGCGCATGAGCAAGAGGCCATACAGGACCCACTCGTCCCTGGCATTTCATCTTCTTCCTCTCCAGATGAGGCAGTGGCAGGGACTTCCTCCTCGGGGCCACCTCCAATAGATCTAAGAGCCCATCAGGACCTCCTCAGGAGAGTAGCACTCAACATGAACCTCCAGGTGGAGGAGGTCCCGGAGGTCGAGGACCCTGTAGTGAGCATCCTGTCAGCAAATACCCCCACTAGGGTGGCTTTGCCCTTTATCAGGACTATCCAGGCCAATGCAGACACCTTATGGCAGTCCCCAGCCTCCATCCCGCCTACGGCAAAGGGGATCGAGCGTAAATACGTGGTACCCTCTCGGGGGTACGAGTATCTATATGTCCACCCTCCTCCCTCCTCGCTAGTTGTCCAGTCGGTCAACGAGAGGGAGCACCATGGCCAACAGGCGTCAGCCCCAAAGTCAAAGGAGGCTAGGCGAATGGACCTAGTCGACCGCAAGGTGTATTCGTCAGGCGCCCTACAGCTCCAGGTGGCAAATCAGCAGGCTCTACAGAGCCATTATAGCTACAACACCTGGGCGGAGGTGGGCAGATTTACAGAACTACTCCCCCTGGACTCCTGCCAGGAATTCGTTGCATTCCTAGAGGAAGGGGAAAAGGTGGCCAGAACCTCCCTCCAGGCTTCTCTAGATGCAGCCGACTCGGCAGCCAGAACTCTGGCCTCTGGTATCACCATGAGACGCATCTCATGGCTACAGGTTTCCAACCTCCTGCCCGAGTTACAATATACCATCCAGGACTTACCCTTTGATGGTAAGGGTCTGTTCTCAGAGGAGACTGACCCCAGGCTACAAAGCTTGAAAGACAACAGGGTCATCATGCGTTCTTTGGGCATGCATACACCTGTGACCCAACGCAGACCTTTCCGTCCCCAGACTCACCGCCCGTACTTTGTGCCCAGACACAGGCAAGATTTTAGCAGACGGCGTGGGTGGGGTGGCCGTAGATGCCAGTCCGGACCCAAGGGGGCCAAAACCACGGCCCCTCAAAACCACTAGCGGGACCTAAGTCTGCCTTTTGAAGGTATGCCTGAGGACGGCGTACCAGTTTCAGGACAGGATCCTTTTCCCCTCTTCTCCAACCACCTCTCCTACTTCCTCCCGGTGTGGTCCCAATTGACCTCAGACCTCTGGGTCCTATGCACGGTGAAACAAGGATACCATCTCCAATTTGTTTCATCCCCACCTTCCCACCCTCCAACCCAGTCCCTCTTCAGGTACCCCTCTCATGAGCAATTCCTCCTACAAGAGGTGCAGACACTCCTAGCCATAGGAGCAATAGAGGAGGTACCACAAGACGAGAAGGGCAAAGGGTTTTACTTCCGTTACTTTCTGATCTCTAAGTCAAAAGGAGGCCTCAGGCCTATCCTAGACCTGCGAGGCCTCAAGAAGTTCATGATAAAGTTGAAGTTCCGCATGGTCTCCCTGGGGACCATTATCACGTCCTTGGATCCTGGAGACTGGTATGCTGCCCTCGATATGAAGGATGCGTACTTTCACATCGCCATTTTTCCTCCACACAGGAGGTATCTTCGCTTTGTAGCCAACCACCAGCACTTCCAATTTACGGTCCTCCCCTTTGGCCTCTCTGCGGCCCCAAGGGTGTTTACAAAGGGTATGGCCGTAGTCGCCGCACATCTCCGCCAACGTCGGATACACATATTCCCATATCTGGATGACTGGCTCATCAGAGGGACCTCCGAGACACAGGTCAGGCAGCATGTAGGCATTGTCAGGGACCTATTCACACGCTTAGGCCTGATGCTCAATACGGAGAAATCCACACTGGTCCCCACACAAAAGCTAGACTTCATAGGAGCTACCCCAGCCGCGATTCCAGGCAATGGCAACGATCATTCGAGGTCTGCAGAACTTCCTAACGACCTCGGCTCGCACCTGTCTCGGTCTCATAGGTCACATGGCTGCCTGTACTTATGTGACCAGATATGCCAGGCTCCGCCTCCGACCCCTCCAAACGTGGCTCAATTCGGTCTACCGTTCGGGCAGGGACCCAATAGACACAATAGTCACCATTCCCCCGAGCACCCTATGCTCCCTCGACTGGTGGCTAACCCCCTCCCTGGTATGTGCAGGGTTACCGTTCCATCCGCCACAACCCTCACTGTCCCTGACGACGGACACGTCATCTCTCGAATGGGGAGCTCACCTCGGACACCTTCGTACCCAGGGCCTTTGGTCATCGCAGGAGCTGACGCTTCACATAAATGTCCGAGAGCTGAGAGTGGTCTGCCTGGCGTGCCAGACATTCCAGCAGCATCTACACGGCCGTTGTGTCTCAGTGTTTACAGACAACACAACGGCCATGTATTATATCAACAAACAGGGAGGGACTCGATCTCCCCCCCCTCTGTCAGGAGACCATCTGACTCTGGGACTTCTGTATAGCCCACTCGATAGACCTGGTAGCGTCCTTTCTCCCAGGGGTTCGAAACACTCTAGCGGATCACCTGAGCAGATCCTTCCTCTGTCACGAATGGTCGATAAGACCAGATGTTATTCATTTGGTCTTCCATAAGTGGGGCTTTCCCCACATAGACCTGTTCGCCTCTCGCATAAACAGGAAATGCCAAGCATTCTGCTCCTTCCAGGGTCTTTCACCGGGATCAATCTCGGACGCATTCCTCATGTCGTGGAAGCACCGGCTGCTCTATGCCTTCCCACTGTTCCCGCTGGTTCACAAGGTCCTGATAAAACTCCGCAGGGACAGAGCGCACCTAATCATGATCGCGCCAGCGTGGCCCAGACAGCACTGGTACACCACACTGCTCAACCTGTCCATAGCCAGCCCAATTACCCTGCCACTCCACCTGGACCTCATAACGCAGGACCCCAGCAATCTTCGCCACCCAGACCTGCAGGCCCTTCACCTCACGACATGGCTCCTGCGTGACTAAACAGATTGGAGTTACGCTGCTCCGCTCTGGTACAACATATACTCCTGAGTAGCAGAAAGCCTTCCACTCGGTCAACATATCTGGCCAAGTGGAAACATTTCTCCTGCTGGTGTGAAACGCAGAATACTACTCCCTCTCAGGTCTCGATCCCCACTATCTTGGACTACCTCTGGTCCCTTAAGCAGCAGGGCCTGGCGATATCTTCTCTGAGGGTGCACTTGGCGGCCATCTCCACATTCCATCCAGGAGAGAGTGGCCACTCCGTGTTTTCCCACCCTTTAGTTACTAGATTTCTCAAGGGCCTGGAGCGCCTCTACCCCCAAGTACGCCTCCCTGCCCCTGCCTGGGACCTCAGCCTAGTCCTAAACAGTCTTGTGCTTCTGCCATTTGAGCCGTTGGCAACTTGCTCACTGCTATACCTGTCCTGGAAGACAGTTTTTCTAGTAGCCATAACATCGGCCAGACGGGTCTCCGAACTTTGAGCGCTTACGGTGGACCCACCGTATACTGTCTTTCACAAGGACAAGGTACAGTGGCGACCACCTCTGGCTTTCCTCCCTAAGGTGTTGTCGGCCTTCCATACCAATCAGGATATCTTCCTTCCGGTCTTCTTCCCGAAGCCTCACTCATCTCGACGGGAACAGCAGTTACACTTCTTAGATGTCCGTAGGGCGCTCGCTTTTTATATCGATCGGACGAAGCCCTTCCAAAAATCCCCCCAACTCTTCGTTGCAGTGGCTGACCAGATGAAAGGCCTACCTGTCTCCTCCCAGAGGATCTCCTCTTGGGTGACGGCGTGCATACGCACATGCTATGACCTGGCTCATGTTCCCTCGGGCCATCTCACTGCACATTCTACCAGAGCTCAGGCTTCATCAGCTGCCTTCCTGGCCCATGTACCAATCAAGGAGATATGTCACACAGCTACCTGGTCCTCGATCCACACCTTTGCTTCGCACTATGCCCTGGTCCAACAGTCTAGAGATGATGCAGTCTTTGGCTCAGCGGTTTTGCACTCTGCCACATCTCACTCCGACCCCTCCACCTAGGTGAGGCTTGGGAATCACCTAATTGGAATGGATATGAGCAATCACTCGAAGAAGAAAAGACAGTTACTCACCTTTGTAACTGTTGTTCTTCGAGATGTGTTGCTCATAACCATTCCAAACCCACCCTCCTTCCCCACTGTCGGAGTAGCCAGCAAGAAGGAACTGAAGGGTGGCTGGGTCAGCTGGGGTATATATCCGGTGCCATAGCGGCGCCACTCCAGGGGGCGCCCAGCTGACCCACTGAGTGTTGCTAGGGTAAAAAGTCTTCTGACGAACGTGCATGTGGCGCGCGCACACCTATCTGGAATGGATCTGAGCAACACATCTCGAAGAGCAACAGTTATAAAGGTGAGTAACCGTCTTTTACTTTTGTTTCCTCCTTTTAAGGGGGTAAAATTCATTAAGTAAAATTTTGACTACAAAGTAAATTGATTCATAATAATTGTGAATTTAATTTATACCTAGAATATGCTCTGCATCATTTTTTATCTTAGTAGCATTTTGCCGCAGGTAAAATACAACATAGTAAGAAGGGGATGTACATTGGGGGTGTGTGTAGGGGAGATACAGGGGAGAATCATTCCCCCTTTTTTCCCCCCTCAGCAACAGTTGAAGAGGGAGGCATGTGTTCTAGGGGGCATGCTTCCAGGAGAGAAATGGAAAATGTTAAGTCTCCTGGAGGCCCATGTAGTTCAAAGTTTGTTAATCACTTTCTGAGACTCAGTTTTGTGGTTTTAGGGATTTTATGGCTTTTTTGGTATGGATGGAAATAATGCAAATAATCTTCAGGCACTATGATCACTATGAAACGGTACAGTATATGATGGTATTTCTCTGCCAGATTAAAGACTGGTGGCAATTAAAATATGTGTGTCTGTCTTCGTTGTTTAGTTTATATTTTTGCTATTCATTTTTGTGTAGTTTTTATTCCACTTCAGTTTCTTTTTGGTGACAGGAGGTTGAAGCAACCATGTATGGGGTTTCCCTGGTTTCCAACCCACGTGTATAATAAAGAAAGTCAAAGACATTTCCTCAGGAAGTGGGCTGGTGTGGGTGGAGGTAAGTGGGCTTTCACCCATTTCTTGATTTTTAGCCTGCACTTCATCTCATCTTCTCTTTCTTCAGGCAGTTTCACACACTGCGTGGGGTATACCACGTCATCTCCTCAGTTAGCAGAGATAATATGCCTTTTTTAAAATCATCATCATTTATGCAGCCAGCTTTTGCAAAATTGCAGAAGAGGCACTGATTGCCTAATTATTTTACAGATTAAGAGTACCATCTCTTTAGTCACTCTGACATCCGATCTATGTATGTAGTTGTGTGTTCTGCTACTAACTGGCATTGTACTGCCTCATGGATTGTGTTAAAGCACCAGACTATGTCATTGTATTGACTGGCTTTATTGCGTCAGGCAAAGATCTAAGTCTGAAGTTAAGTTTTTAGTAAAAAACCTTATATTTTATTTTTGTGCTCAGAGTAAATATTTTTATTTTTTTAAAGTTATTATTACTGTTACAATATTTAAAATTCTAAAGGAAAAAGGGAAGACTTAATATGTTCAGATCTTTGGGATCATCTAATGTTCAGTGTGTGTTATCACTTAACAAAGTGACAGATGTAGTCTTTTAGTGCTTTCTAGGTAAATGTTTAATTCACAATTCATGTAGTTTCAGCAATTTAAAGACCTAAGGTAATGACTGAACTCATTACATAAAAGGGAGGGAGTAAAGAGTGTTAAACTAGGCTGTTACTTATGATAAGAGGGTTAAAGCAAATGTTTGGATGGTAGATCTATTTTCATTTTGATGTTGGCTATTCTGTATTTCAAAAACATTTTCTTGAGTTTAAAAGAGCAATATTTAAAATATCCACTTTTCTAGCCATTTGTGCACATTAAAAATAACTTGCTATTCATGTTCAGTGGTTTTTCTTGTTGGACGACGTAGGAGAACTTGCCACAACACATGCAACAGATTATAAGAGGACTGCAAATATAATAATTACAGCATGACCAGACTGCACTGGCAGATACTAGAATACAGAAATTTCTTTAATCATAGTGCTTCCCATAATGTGGGTGGTCACAGTCTGCAGACATTTCAGTTTCAGTCAATGCATTCCCCATGCAACAGTGATTGTAAAACAGAACTGAAGTAAACAGCATTCCACAGGCTTTTCAAGATTTTATTTTGAGAAAGTAAAGCTTTTCTTCTGGGTTGCTTTTTCCCCTTTCTTTATTTGGGCTGCTTGCTTTTGTCAGTCATAACCACACAAGACATGCTTTTGTGCTCTCTTTTACAAAACTGGTTCTCTGTAGTAAACAAAGCATATAGTTTTCAGAGCAGCAGCCGTGTTAGTCTGTATCCGCAAAAAGAAAAGGAGTACTGGTGGCACCTTAGAGACTAACACATTTATTTGAGCATAAGCTTTCGTGGGCTACAGTCCACTTCATCGAACGGACTGGGAAGGAGTATTGCGGAAAGGGATATGGGGTTCATAGTGGACCACAAGCTCAATATGATCAACAGTGTAATACCGTTGCAAAAAAAAACCAAACATCATTCTGAGATGTATTAGCAGGAGTATTGTAAGCAAGACACAAGAAATAATTCTTCCGCTCCACTCTGCGCTGATTAGGCCTCAGCTGGAGTATTGTGTCCAGTTCTGGGCACCACATTTCAGGAAAGATGTGGACACACTGGAGAGAGTCCAGAGAAGAGCAACAAAAATGATTGATTTCTAGAAAACATGATCTGTGAGGGAAGATGGAAGAAATTGGGTTTGTTTAGTTTGGAAAAGAGAAAACTGAGAGGGGACATGGTAACAGTTTTCAAGTACATAAAAGGTTGTTAAAAGGAGGAGGAGAAAAATTAGTTTTCTTAACCTCTGAGGATAGGACAAAAAGCAATGGACTTAAATTGAAGCAATGGAAGTGTAAGTTGGACATTAGGAAAAACTTCCTAACTGTTAGGGTGGTTAAGCACTGGAATAAATTGCCTGAGGAGGTTGTGGAATCTCCATAATTGGAGATTTTAAAGAGCGTGTTAGACAACCCCCTGTCAGGAATGGTATAGATAATACTTAGTCCTGCCATGAGTGGACTAGGTGACATCTCAAGGTCCTTTCCAGTCCTATGATTTTATAATGACAGGAGAAAAGGTAATATAGTATATAAGTTGTCTTGAAAAAAAGTCTTTACTTTTTGATTGGATATTTGATGGCTAAAAGTGAGACACAGAGGGAGCTGGGATTATTTTCCTGTATAATTTTCTTTTGAAATGTAAATATTTGTATATGTAATTGTGATCACAAGACTCTATTTAGCCCATATCTAGCGTACATAGCAGAAAAATCCATCAGAGCTAGAGTATGTCACCAAAATGTGTTATTAAAATAGAACAGATAAGAACGAGTAAGAGCATATGAAATGAGGGGTTTTCAAAGTGCATTGCACTGCGACCCCTTCCGACAACAAAGATTACTACACAACGCCAGAAGGGGGGGACCGAAGCCTGAGCCTGCCCAAGTCCCACCACTGCCCTGGGTGTGTGGGGGCGGCAAAGCTGAACCCCGAGCCCACTGCCCCAGACAGGGGGGCTAAAGCTGAAGCCTAAGGGCTTCAGCCCTGGGTGAGGGGCTTGTAACCTGAGCCCTGTCACCTAGGGCTGAAGCCGAAGCCTGAGCCCCACTGCCCAAGATGGTGGGGCTTGGGCTTGGACTTTGGCCCTGGGCCCCAGCCAGTCAAGCACCAGCTCTGGTGACCCCATTAAAATGGGGTCATGACCCACAGTTTGAGAACCGCTGTGTGAAACCATCTGTATAATTAGTAGTTATAGCAAGGACACTAATACTGTTGAAGGAAAGGTTGAATAAATATAAACCTTAAATTTTTGGAGTTTAGTAATTCAACTCTTTAAAATTGCAAGTGACTGAAATGTGGGCTGCCTGTTTGTGTGCATGGGTGGTAATTGTTTAAGTAGTAAAATATCTCTTAATTTACTTTTTTGTTATAGAAATGCATAATTTGGTCCTTTTTTGAGATGCTGTTTGCCAAGCTCCGAATCAAAATAATGTAATGGTAAAAAAACAATCAACCCCACTCTCAGCCCCATACTCTCCAATCCTCTTTGGTATTTTGAACTGTTTTGTGCACTCTTTGGTGTACAGCATATTACAGTATACTTATAAAGAACTATACAGAATATTTAATGTGGAATGCTGTGTTAGAGGACTTTCTGTGCTATGGTGCACAGGCAGGCATGGTTGGGCCGTGTTAGGTAATCGAAGACATATGGTTTTTTTCACCCTTTTTCTGTGTTTGGGTGTCATTTTTAGTTTATAGATTTGTTGTTGTTAAATAAGAGCTGTATATTAGTATCAAAGTAAAGAAGTTTGAATTAGCACATAACTGGCTCATATTTTGTATGGTCTACTTTACCTATACTATAAAGTTCTATAGGCTTCAGCATCTTGTAGATTAAAAAATGGGGTCTATATGTTTTCATAGATATAATCTCTCTGCTGTTGACTGAGGACAGATTGAAATAATGAAAGAAGAGATTCTGGAACAGATTGATAAATTGAAGAGCAGCAATGCACCTGGACAGAGATGTTGTCAAGAGTTTTGATGGAATTTAAGAGTGAAGTGGCAGAGCTGTTAACCAAAATATGGAGTCTATAAAAATGGCTAAGAAAATCATTGAAGGCATTAAGAGGCTTGCATATGAGGCAAGATTGAAAGGATTGTGTCTGGTTTAGTTTGGCAAGGAAACTGAACTTACAACAGGGGATATGAGTTTTTTTTTACACAACATATAATTAACTTTTGGAGCTCATTGCCACCAAATATCACTCAGACCATAGGTTTAGTAGATTTTTTTTTTTTAAAAGGATTACTCTGGGTAAAGCGTCCTTATTATGAGATGGGTTCCCCAATTCTAACAGAGGAAGTCTCAGTCCCATCAAGTTGTTGCCTGACCCTCTATATTGCTGTTATGAATCAGGTTCTCAGGCTGCTCTCTAGTCCTCTCCATACAGCTGAGAATTAGCATGTTACTAGGAGAACTTATTATTTACAATAGGAATGTGTTCTAATTTGTATTCTGTAACTTTAAAAATATGTATTGTAAATGGATTTTATTAGATATAATTATGAACTTATTTGAAAAAGACATGGAGCTCTGTGTTCTTTTTCAGATAGGTAACCATGCTAAAATAATACTTAATATAAATGCTTCCTTGTGTTATGGATCACAATAAACAGCGGGTAAGTATCTTCAGGTTCAAATCTAAAACTAAGGATTCTACTTTCCTGGGAGACCACTTGAGCTTGAACAGCAAATGTCACAATTTGCTAGCAGCTGATATTTCTCAAAGCAGTTTAGTTGTGCCAGGTGGCTCTAATAAAGAATAATGATTTGTTACTGACAAACAGGGAAAAAGCGGTCTGCATGTAAAGAAATACTGTTGGTTTTAGGTATTTTTGTTTAACTGAATACATTTTGTGAGCCTGTAGTCACTGAGCCATTGCTTCATATGAGTTTTGTGCTTTTTACTAAATAGTTCCATGAATATTTTTCCCCTTTTCAACTTTCCTAGCAATTTGATACTCATGCAATCCAAAGATAAATGAATCAGTTCTGTGTTGTATCTTATAACCGTCACTTTTAAAACACTGAACTGTAAATCTGAATAAGGCTAGTGAAACATAGTTCTGAAGAAAAAATGTTTTGACTAAATGTCTTGTGCAGTGTTATGTCTTGGCTCTGGACACAGTACTCTCTTGCACTGTGTGCATTTAGTATTAGTGTAATTAGAATGTTCCTATTTAAAAGGGAAGCAACAGAGAAACTGCAATTAAAAATACTTCAGCTGAATGCCAAACTGATCATTTGATGTTCTGTAAGGATTGTAACTGTTTAGGAACAGTCTGCCTGTCAGCAGCACAAAGGGATGGTCCTGTGCTAAATGTCATTTGAAAGAACCATTATTTGTCATTTTCAAGAAATAATTGAATTCATAGCTCTGAAGTTAGAAATCTAGTGATCCCTGATTTGTTTGGAAGTTTTCATCCTGTTTTTTCCTATCATTTTTAATGAATTAAAAGATTTCTTCTGTAGGTAGTGGTCAGCTTGTATCTTTGTTTTTAAAACTTGGGGAAAAAAGGACATTCTAAATCTTTAGGTTAGTTAAGTGAAAAACTAAAGAGTTTTATTGTTGATTCTGCTAAAGCTATTACATTTCCTTTTGTAAGTTAGTGTAAACGTACATTTTATTTCTCTAACAGAAGTCTCATCTTTTTAACACAGAGTTACACAAGATTTTCTTGGTGGGTGTTTTTTAAAGATGGAGTGGAAGAAAAGACTTGAAACTGCTTTTCCTGTTTGAGGCCAAGTGTAGACTTCAAGGCTTGCCAGCCCTACAATTCTATAGTTTATTTCTTACCATTTCCAAGGGTTTTGTTAGTGACTTGCAGATGGAACTTCAGGCTTTGGAACTTATCCATTGAAAAGTTGTGTGGTCTTAGCCACAGTAGTAATACAGCATGTTTTTCCTATACTAGTTTCACAGAAGTTAACTGAGCTGGAATTGGTCAAAGAATAACAATGAGCTTTCCCCCTCATTTTTTCCCTTTTTACTGTATATCATTTGAAAGTTAATTTTGGATTTAAAAAATTATATTACATATTTTACTTCCATTTAAGAGAGAGAGGCAAAATGCAAATCTAATCTTTTTTTAATAAGTTGTACATATCAGGAGTATAAATTTAGTCTATAATTGTGCATTAATTTCTAAAGTAACCGTTATCACTGTTTTTAAACAATCTATTATGATTGCCTGAAGCAAAACTAAACTCTGTGGGGTTTAATATGCACTTTGGGCCCAGTTTAGCGAAGCACTTAAGCACATGCTTAATTTTAAGCATGTGAGTACTTCCACAGTAAACATTGGCTAAGGATAAGCCCATTTATATGCCTAAAATTAAGCATGTGATGAAGTGCCAAAGTGTTCAGCACTTTGCAGGACCAAGCTCTTTGTGCTTGGTGGAAATACATAAAAACAACCAATTGATTCAGTTTTTCTGTTAGAGAGTAGCTGAGGTTTGTATACAACTTTCCACATATTATTAGGAAAACAAATGCCACAGGTTGATATATCTAAATTAATTTAGTGAAATAATTAATATAGTTCCTGGAATTACTCTGATCACAAAATTATCCTAATCCATTTTAGCGAATCTGTATTTATCCATATTCTGTATTTTAGACAATGGACCTCTGAGTTGCTCACATTCTTGAAATCCAAGTGTCTGATTTGTGTAAGACTCTTTAGCAGAATAATTTATTTACAATCAACTTGCCTTACATGCCTATCAATGGAAATTTGGACATGGGCGAGTTTCAGGTTGCCATTCCAAGTAAATGAGAAGAAAAGCAGGAAACTTTAATAAATCTGCAGTGCATATTTGGGGCCAGCAATTTCATTTGATGCACTGGATATGGAATTTTAGATAATACACACCATCCTGTTAATGTGAAGAATGTGCATACAGAAAAGGGGATGAAACAAAAACATTTCTTGTGAAAACATTTCTAGGAAGAACACTATCCACTAATGCCAGGGCCCTATTACACTGATCAAGCAAATCACTGAATCATGTGCTGCTGACCTGTTTTACTAGGACTACTCACATGCTTAAATTTAAGCACATGCAGCAATGATTTGTTGGACCAGGGTCTATGGTGGGGGTTCTCAAACTGGGGGTCGGGACCCCTTGGGGGGGATCACGAAGTTATTACATGGGGGTCGTGATTTGTCAGCCTCCACTCCAAACCCTGCTTTACCTCTAGCATTTATAATGGTGTTAAATATATTAAAAAGTGTTTTTAATTTATATGGGGGGGTCGCAGTCAGAGGCTTTCTATGTGAAAGAGGTCACCAATACAAAATTTTGAGAACCACTGATAAATGGGTTGATACTGCAAAGGACTTGAGTCAAGGTGAAACTGGAGTTCAGTTTGAAATGTTAAGATTTACATTTCATGTTCATTGGTCAATCAGTGAAGTACAAGTGCACATAATACAAAATATTGTGTATCTAAAATATTAAATCTGTAAATTCCACTTTGTTTAAAACATAATTTGCTCAAAGTTTTAAAGCAGAAATTGTAGCTCAGTTATGTGTTTCTGTGATAGCAGGCAGTTAAAGAAATTCCTTACAGACAGTTAAAAACACATACATTCAAAGTAAACACATGTATTTTTGGGAGGTTCTGTGACCTGTGTTGTACAGGAGGTCAGACTGGATGATCACAGTGGTCCCTTCAGGGCATGGAATCTGTGTATTGAGAACTCAACTCTCAACATGGGTATATACTAATACAATTCTACATAGGTAATTTAAACACTGGGATCTGATCAAATGCTAGAAAAACAACATTGTACAGAGCAAAAATGTATTCTGAAAAACTCCATTATGTTTAAATGTGTACATTATTAACCAATTCAACCTTATTTTCTTCTCCCTTTCAGTTTTGGTTTGTGGAAAACCAGTTTTATATTTTTTCCTGGAACATATGAGTGAGCAAGCAGGAGGCCTCGTAAACAAAACTAAATATTGGAGATTTTGTTATGATTGGATCAGAGTGTGGAAATTCTGTGAATTGTGTTATGTCAGCATCCTACTAGCAGAATAGGCTACATAAACTGTGTGTATTGAGACATTCCGTGAATGAGCAGGCTTCTGTCTCATTTACAGACTTAACCACTGCAGTTCTTGAGACTTCTGAATGTTTATTTCATGGTTTAAAAAAATCAAAAATTCTAAGAATACCAGACCAGTTTGCATTTTATTGTTGATCATTCCGTTTAGATGGCATGGGACATATAAAACTTTTTTAAACCTGCAAGCAAGATTTTTGTTAAAGGAAAAACAGCAGCAAAGTATCTGTAGTAATTTCTTTTGGATTAACATGTTGAAAGGGAAAAAGAACGGGAGTAAATTAATTTAAATACATCAGAAAATTGTGCATTTAATTTCCCTTCCAAGTAAATTTGTACAATTAATTAGTAAATGGCATGGGATCTAGTTCTACTCCTGACACTGCCTTGCTGAATGTAACATGATGGCATGCCTCTTAAGGGCTAGATACCTGGGGCCAGCCAACCCTGATTACTTAGGAGACACACCTCAACGGGGATCACCTCATTCCTCCATAAAGAAAGAAGGAAGTTGTGGGGTGGGTTGATTGGGGGAATGCTCAGGGAAAGAAAGAGAGAAGAAGCCGCAGGAAGGGAGAGTCTCCTGCAGTGGCCCTGAGAACGGGAGACTCCAGCTGAAAAGCCTGGGAGCTGTGGCTGGGGAGAAAGCCTTGAAGTCTTTCTGGGGAGAAGGCCAGGCCTTGTGTCTTCTACAGGCACTCAGCAAGAAAAAAGAGACAGCTCTCAGGGAGAAGGGGCTATTCCTAGGTTAAGGCTGAGGTGGAAGACTTTTGTGTTTTATTTGTGAACTTCATTTGAATAAAATCAGATCTGAAGGAGGGCTGTTGACACTGGAGTCATGAAAGCTTAATTTATTTAAGAAGCCCCTTGAAAGGAGAAACTGAAGCAAAAAAGGCCACCTGCAGAGCAATCTGAGGCTAGCAGGGACTGTCAGGAAAGCAGCCACTCTTTGCTACTGATAAAATTTGGGCATATCACTTAAACTGAGTCTGTCTTCCTTTTTATAAATGTGGGGTAGATAATGTATTGACCTTCACTAAATAATATTTGCAATTATTATATAATTGAAAATTATTATTAAAGGAAGGGTAAGAATAGAATTTTAGATCTCCTATCTTTTAGCCTTACTCTTAAACAACTAGACCACCTGTCCTTTGGGGGGACTACAATTATTTCCTCTTCCTTTCTCTCTTTTTTCAAAATTCAGAAATGTGAATTTTTGTCTGAAAATGGCAAGATTTTGTGAGATTTTATGGGGGGGGGCAGGTTTGTTTTTTAGTTTTCCAGTGCTTCCCTCTGTGTACAGTTCAGCTAACACAAAATTTTGTGGTTGCCAAAATTTCAGGAGTGGGAAATCATGCATAACAAATTAATAATTTTTTTTTACATAGACATCCATAAAAAATTGTCACCTCTTTTGCTTGGTTTTACTTAATGCAATTGAAGAGGTCTGATTCAATCCAGAGGATGCAAATAGTATATATATACACTACTCAGTACTTCCCCAAATGTGGTGATGCTGGCCTTTAACTGTCTGGGGGTACACAAGTGCAAATCCGACAATGATATGCCACTCGTAACACGTGCTCCTTAATTGTCAGCTAACCTCCATGAATGATATTTTTAAAACTTCATCTCCAAAAACAAAGGCACCTACTTAGAGCTGGCCAAAAGTTGGGTTTTCCAGTTTGTGAGTATTTTTTAAAAAATTGGTATTGTTCTAACGTGGAACTGAGTCCATGTGGCAGGATTGTCCCAGAGGCATGGACCCTGGAAACCTGGAGATCCCAGCCCCACAGCAATCTGCCACAGACTCTGAAAGCCTTTTGTGAGAAATTTTGGGTTTGATGAACATCGTTTTCTGACTAAATTGTTTCATATGAATGTTTCTTCTGACCATCTCTAAACCTACTGTCACTGTGACATTCATGGTTGCTACAATAAGCAGAATAGTGACAACCATAAAATCCTAGTTGGTTACATATTTGTTAAAGTAATCTCAAAGGCTCTCTCCCACCTGCTTTCCAAAATGTGCTATCCCAATTAAGTTTAAAGGTTGCTTTTGTCGCAGCCCTAAAGCCTATGCTCAAACATGGCGTCTGTATGGCCAATTGTTGGTCCAAAGGTCACATTGGTACCGTGTTCAACATTATAGTGCCGTGTGCATTTTCCCGCTCTTTTTCACTTGGTCACCTAAGGGTCAGGCTAGTGCTTTGTGCAAAAATACCAGCGTGCCGTGTGCATAAGGGTAGTGTGCCTGTTCTTGAACCTTCTGTCAGTCGAAAGGTCAAGTTGGTACTGTGTGCAGAAGCATAGGGCTGTGTGCAGAGATAGTGTGCCGAGTGCAGCTCCCATTGATGTAGAGGGCACCAGCTCGGAACCTGGTTGGTGAAGGAGCTAGGGACCAATCAAATGCTGACACGAGTAAGAGAGCTTTCGAATAAAACCATGTCTCGCGCCAAGATCTGCAGGAGTATCCGCATGTTAGCTGGAAGGCCTGATCACCCTTTCAGCCAGAAGGGTCTCCTGTGTATCTTGCCGGCTTGTGTCATGATGTGTCCCGTCAATTCATCATGCCCTTGGTGTCTATACTGCTGGTCAGCTGCGCCTGGAGTGTGGTATTTGTATTCTAATTTCTGTAAATATTCTGTTTGCTTAGCCTCTTCTCTTTTTCCCTCCCTTATTTGGTACAGAACTGTATATATTGTTATTTGGTGCAAGTTATGTATATAGTATATGAAAGTTAAATTGTTGTATTGATTGCTATTGTGGTTAATTGTTGTACTTTACAATATTTGGTTAATGTATATAGTTTACTCAGTTTGGTGTATCTGCTTTAATTTCTGGTGAACAGTTAATCACAGATCATTTGGTTTCCTGTTGTTGGTTGTAAATAGATTGTTTCAAGTTGTGTGTATATTCTTGTTCTGATAATACTGTTAGTTGGTAAAAGCGCTCCTCCCCAGCCCAAGTTGCAACTCATTCCCCATCAATAGACCGCCACTTCGTTCTGAATTTTCAATCTGTCATGTTTTGATTTTCCTCACTCGATCAAAAACTTACTCGAACCTGCTTTGGTCTCGGACATAGAGACTTTAGGGACCATAAGCATTTTTAAAGTCATTGTGCTGAGGATTTTACAGAAAGAAATCAGTTTTTATTCTGGTTTCTTAATTTTCCCCCCAAAGTTACCTTTGATACTATTTTATAAGACCCAGTGCAGGTTCTACATAAGTACAGAGTTACTGGTTTCAAATGCTTACTGGAGCTTACTATCTGGCCATTTAATGAAAAAATAAGTGATTTTTTTTTATGGTCATATTTGGCTTAGGAGGAATTACACCTTGAATTCAACTCATTTTACTGGACTTAAGCAGGATAATATTTACTGTAACAAAGGGGGGGTGGGGAAAGCAGCGTAAAAACTGGATGGATACATAGGTATTGAAGTATGGTATATTTGCATGTAATGCTAAAAGATTGAATGAACACTTCTCCATTGCTGAAACCTGTAGAAGCTAATAGATGAATTGCTGTCTGCACAATAACGAACAGCCTGTCTGAACCAAATTGTGCCCTGGCATGTGGGTTCCAGGCTTCCATGGAAGCATGCATCCTAGGGAGTAATTTGGTTTTTAGGAAATATGGTGTAACCCATGAATTCCTGTGTCAAGGCTGATTCCCTACTCTGTCACTCCGAGTGCAGAGGGTGGGAGCCTGCAAAGATTTTAAAAATTAATACTGGCCACTCCAAGCTTGTATTAAGCTCCCAAGGTTACAGCTTTTCTCTGACCTTGACTAGGTAAATGCTGCCACCATCCAAATGCAAACTGTTTTTTGGATCCCAGGAAGGCACGCTTGGGAATTCCTTCCTGTGGGGTACCCTCAAGCCCTTTCTCACACACCCCACTCCAGGGGAGAGCTAAGAAAGAAAAACAAAGGATATTAGCTGTTGCCACCAGCACAAACCTCTTAGGACACCAAAAATCCGATCCTGTTCTTAAAAAAGGTAAATTTTATTAAAAACAAAAAGAAAGAAAATGTATCTGGAACTAGGCTTTTGCTAGATTTTAAAAGAGCAATTCCAAAAATTAAGCATCCAAAATAGCTTTCTTGCGGAGTTCAGATTAAAGGTTACAAGCAAACAAAAGCATCTGGGGTTAGCGCAGAGGAGTCCACAGGCCTTACAGAAAATAAAAGAAATAACCCTAATCGCATCTTTCTAGACATTTCCTAATCTACTTACATATTTGGGTAGTTCCAGGTATAATCTGATGATTTCCATACCTGGTAAAAAGCTTTTTACAGCACACTCATAGCCCTGACTTTGCTCTGTTCCCCTCTCTCCTGAGAACAACACAGAACACAAAGGGAAAGCTTTTTTCCCAGTTTTAAAAAATTCTAGTCTTCCCATTGGCTCTTTCGGTCAGGTGCCCACTCCCTTTTCTTTACCCAGGGGACTTTTTAAACCCTTTATAAGTAAAGCAAGCAGCCACCAAGAGGGACTTTATAGCTAACTGGCTGGCTGTGTGTCCATAAAAGGCAGCTACCCCTCCATCCTCTTCATTTATCACACGCGCTGCCTCCCCCCACCCCCCACATCAGAGACGGTGCTGGCCAGCCTGCTTCAGGTTGGGTCCAGAGCAGCTGGGATTTCTTCCTGGAGGTTTAGGAAACAGAGTTAATAAGATACATGCACCTTTAATGTTACTAATAATTACATGAAGAACTGAACAGTACTTTTTACATTTCAAGGACAACAATGACATAGAATGCAGGGACAGTTTTACCTGGCTAATTTTGGGAAACCTTCCCAGGAGAGTGCATCAGCCACTTTGTTAGAGGCTCTTGAAATGTGATGTATTTCAAAATCAAAGTCCTGAAGAGTTAAACTCCACCAAAGAAGTTTTTTGTTTGTTTCTTTGACTGAGTGAAGCCACTTCAGTGCAGTATGGTCAGTCTGCAGGTGAAAATACAATCCCCAAATGTATGGGCATAGCTTCTCCAGAGCATACACAATGGTGTAACATTCTTTTTCTGAGACTGACCAGTGGCTTTCCCTCTCAGAATGTTTTTTTGCTGAGAAACACAACAGGATGGAATTGTTGATCTGGTCCTTCCTGCATTAAAACTGCTCCTACACCATGTTTGGACACATCTGTGGTTACGATGAACAGTTGGTCGAAGTCCGGGGCCCTTAGTACAGGGTCAGACGTAAAGGCCACCTTAAATTGGTTAAAGGCTTTCTGACACTTCTCAGTCCACTGAACTGCATTTTTTCCTGGTTAGGTCTGTCAGTGGGGTGGCAATTTGGTTGTAGTGTGGTACAAATAATCGGTAATAGCCGCCCAAGCCCAAGAAAGATTGGACCTGCTTCTTAGACTTAGGGACAGGCCAATTTTGGATAGCATTTACCTTAGACTGTAGGGGGTTGATAGTTCCTTGACCCATCTGATGTCCAAGGTACGTTACCCTGTTTAGGCCTATTTGACACTTTTTGGCCTTAATGGTTAATCCTGCCTCCTTTATGCGCTAGAAGACAGCTTGGAGGTGTTCCAGGTGTTCTGCCCATGAATCTGAGAATATAGCCACATCGTCAAGGTAGGTGACTGCAAATTCCCCAAAGCCAGCCAGAAGGTTATCTACCAGTCTCTGGAAGGTGGCAGGTGCATTTCGCAGTCCGGAAGAGAGCACGTTAAATTCATACAACCCTACATGGGTGATGAGGGCTGACCTTTCCTTGGCTGGATCATCTACCAGCACTTGCCAGTACCCCTTAGCTACCCCCACTTCATTTATCAGAGCCTGTATAGTAGACTGAGACATGTCTTAATGACTTTTCAAAGGAACAACAAAAAATAGATGGTTTAATGTAATGCTTCCCCCCTCCCCCCCCCCAAAGATGGAGTAGAACTGCACTCAGTAATCTGGCGATATTTTGGGGTAGTCTTTTAAGACAGGAATGATGATACTGATCTTCTTGGTAAAGCTCTTTGAGATGTACTAATGAAAAGGTCTATACAAGTGTTAAGTCCCTCCAGTGGAAAGAACGAGGAGCATCTCTGTTCTGAGCCCAGTAGGAAAAAGCATACTCACTTAAGATCTTCTTTTTCCAGAGCCAATTACAATGTACCCCAGACTCCCTGCTTTTTCTTTTCAGTGTATGCTTTAACCTGATACTAAGGCCATCATTCACTATTTGAGGAACTTCACAGGGACCTACCAAAGCCAGCCAATTACAGAACAGGGATGGCAAATGCAATGTAAAGCATGTTAAATGGAACAATATGAACTAGTAATACATGTTGATTGAACTTAACTATAAACTCTGAGGAAAAAGACCTGAGTGTCATTGTCGATGGTTCATGGTGCATGACAAGTGCAAAGCAAATAATGTTAGATTATATTAAGAAAGGGGTAAAGAACAATACTTGAAATACTTTACTGCTATATAAACCAATTTAATGCTCTCACTTTGAATACTCTGTTCACTTTTGTTCACCCCATCTTGAAAAATGTATAATAGAAATAGGTCTAGAGAGGGAAACAAAAGTTAGAAGAAACGTAGAAAAAATTCTGTCCAAGAAGAGATTTTTGTAGATTCAAGGCCTTATTGTAGTGATTGACTCTCTGCTAAACAATCCCAGAAAAGTTAAGAAGGCTTCAGCTCATCTACAAGGCCTCCTAGTTTATATGTAATGATGGCAGAAATTCTGTGATGGTAATGGTACACAGCACCCATCGTGTGTAATGACACATTGGTTCCTCGGCTCCATGCTTGGACAGGGAGTCTTCAGTTTTGCTGTCTCCCTGAATCTTTCAACTTGCATTCAGACCAGCAATCAATCCCTTTGTCTCCTTGCAGCTGATGAATCCTCCCAGTTTCCAGGTGCCGTCCATGTGAAAATCTGATAGTATTCTAAGAGTTAATTTAAACACAAATAGCAATTACCAGAGTAATTAGTAATTTAATTATGGGGAAAATTAGAGGGAAAATGTGAAGGTGGGGTTCTGTGGCCTGCCTTGTGCAGGAGGTCAGACTAGATGATCATATTGGTCCTTTCTGACCTATGAGTCTATGAATAGATTAAAGTTTCTATTTTGATTATATTTGGAAGCTTGTGCACCATGAAAGTTCCCTTTTTAATGCTGACTTCTCCTGCTTTCAGATTTTAAAAAAGTATATTAATTGCTTTTGTCAAACTGCTGTATAAAAACAATTGCGACAATATTTTCATTTTCAGTTTTTAGAACAGTTGCCACTAGATGGCGGTAGAACAGCTTTTTTTTGCTGAAAGTTATAAATCTTTTAAAAATACTAGAATTCAGGCATAACCATAAATCTTCAGCAGTGTAAAATAATCCCGTAGAAAAGAACACAAAATTATACAAGAGTTTGGGATGCACATCTCTTGATATTTCATAATTGTCTTTAGACTTTATTGCATTTCTATTGTTTATTATCTCTTATATACAGTAAATTGAACGGGGCAGATTTTTAATTCCAGGACCAGTGAACCAGTTAATTAAAGACATCCAACAAAGCATATATAAATATTTGGATTGGAGTTCTGAAAGCAGTAATTAACAAACTGCTTCATTCTTTTTAGCTGAGAATTTTAGATGAGGTTCTCCGTTCAAAAAATAAAGTAGATCAAAGACTCCTGGTACCACTGAGGTCATAGGACTTGGGTCTCAATTTGCCTTCCAAATACATATTTTGAAGAAGTGTCTTCTTATTCAGTGTCTGCTAATCCTGATTTGCTCAGTCAACAATAACCTAGCTTTCATACACATTTTCATATGATTAATCATGTTGAATTTGTATGTTGTTTAGGTAGCTATAACATGTAAGGTCCTGATTCAACATGCACCTGAAATGAACCATTGAGGTGGAATATGGCAACTGTCTAGTAGTACACATCTACCTCAATAAAACACGACCCAATATAACACAAATTTGGATATAATGCAGTAAAGCAGTGCTGGGGTGGGAGGGGCTGCGCACTCCGGTGGATCAAAGCAAGTTCAGTATAACGCGACTTCACCTATAACGTGATAAGATTTTTTTGGCTCCTGAGGACAGCGTTATATCGAGGTAAAGGTGTATATTCCATTAGAATGTAACAGTTGACTACTGAAAATTCAGAAAACTATATTCAACTGAAATGATGTAATTTTTTGGATAAGCAAACTATTAATGTAGTTGTGATAGGATGAACAGCCCTGCTCTTATGAAAAGTGCTGAGGGATGTTCAAGTGGGTGATACCTTGGTTTGTCAAAAAGTCAGCATATCTCGCAGCACAGTACCTTACTAACATGCTGGGGTGTTGGTTTGGTACTAATGCAGAAGGAAGAGTGCCACCTACAGAATCGTCAGTGGCACTTCCTGCAGTCATTGTTCTGTGCTTTTGTAAAAATTCATTTGATTTCAACTTATAGCAAATATTATACCAACTATTTGTATTTTTTTATATAATATTTTCTAATGGTTTTGAAATTTGCTGTAAAGCATTTAGTAGTGAAAGTATTAACAAAAAGTAAATGTCAACATTAAACCATAAATGCTGCCATTAACTCCCTAGTGAGATAGCTAAAATAAAATAGGGCCAGATCCTCAAGTACATCCAAAATACTTTAAGCATAATTGAGGGAGTGGTGTGAAACTCTAGTGTAAAATTCCCTTTGCCACCATACTGACTCTGATGTTGCTCTGTGCAATTCTTTCCTTGTGCACAGTGTTAGAGCTGTCTGAGAGATACTTGAAATTACACAAGCCTGGAATGGCATCCAGGGGCCTAAAAACTAGCTCAGAATCTGTGTAGTATGGGGCCATCCTGGCTAGGCCCTTTTCTTGCTAAACTAGCACTAACAAGAGCATGTGACATCCGAATCCTTGTTTTCACTGTCAGCCACTGCAGCATCACCCCCACTCTAGAATGCTCTTCACCCCAGCAACTCTCACTTGACTTTTGGGACCAAAGTATACTGGTGGTGTGGTTCAAAGTAGCCACAATCAATCTGAGGATCTGGCCCACAATCTGGTATAACATCAATTATATCAGACACTAAAACGTATTTTATTCTGTTTCTTCCTCGCTATTGATTTCGTCAAGAGTTTGCTGTGCCATCTCCTTTCTTCGTCTGAATGGGGAGCTAACAAAGTTGGTACTGGTACCTTTATTTCTGCTCTTGGCTACACGTCTGCAGATTACTATTCTAAACTGGTTAAAAATGTGAGTAATTTGTGTAATTGAGGTTTTATTAATAATAAATCAACAGTCTGTAAGAATGTATATGAAAATGTCATTGCTATAAGAAACATGAACTGAAAGACTGTTATCTTTTTGTACCTTGGTTACTCTTACAGCCTTTTAAGGAAGAAAGATAAAATAGGAGACGACAAGAGACAAAAAAGGGAGGTTTATACCAAAGTGTATGGTTTTGTTTTTTTTAAAATCCTTGTTGTTCATGTATCACTGAAATTAATATTAGCTAAGATATATTTTGTAACATGAAATTTAATAAATAAGGAAAATATTTTGTGGCATTTGTTTGCCAGAAAGTAACTTTTTGAATTATGTTTTCTTTTTGACTATGCACACTGTATTTACAATGCTAGTTGAACCTTATATTTTGGGAAAATGAGTGATTTTTCATTTACCCTGTAAAATCATGGGAATGATATTTCATAAAATGAAGATTTACTACTTATTTTGGCATTTTTACCTATTGTAATGCTTTTTTAAAAGTTAGTTTTCTCTTAACTCTTGGGATGCAGATCTCTAATATTCCACTTATTTCTTTGCTAATTATGTAATGGGAATGATATATCATGGGCATTTAACAATTTTAGTACCAGTAATTGTCTTGAACACTTTGATTTTGCAGTGGAAGGGAAGGGGGGATGGGGGGGATTCTACAGAGAAGGCTACTTACCACAATTGAAATGTCTCTCAAACAGAAAAATACAACTGATGTCATCCTATTTGCAGTGCATGTGTGTATCTCTCTCTCTCTCTGTATCTCTCTGTATCTCTCTTTCTCTCTCTCTATATATATAATGTTTGTGTTTTTAATGTCATTGATTTTGTTTCACAGATAGTCTTATCATTAGTGACAGAACTCAAAGGAAATCAGTTTAATGGACTTAACGTTCAAGGGAGGTAGGTGTTATCTAAACTTCATTTCAATATGTCTTAGTATGGATCATTGAAGTTCAGTGAGGTCCTTTTTCAAAATTTTTTAAACAAGTATTTAGACTTCAAAATATATTTAGAATCATGGCAATATTTAGAATTACCATATAGCTTCGGTAATGGACAAACCAGTTAAGTTGAATGTCACAGAAAACCTTTTACTTACCAGATAATCACAGCCTTGGGGTATAGGGTAGCATGTCTGCAGTGCTGTTACATGCCCCTCTTAACCAATTATGTATTTCCATTCCTTATTCATCATATCAGTGAACAGTGCAGGTATTATTGTATGCTTATTATGTGATGTCAGAAGGGCAGATGTCACCACTAGTGCACGGTTAGCAAGGGTCCAGATGTGTAGTCCTTACTCATGCTGAGGAGTCCTGACCCTCACAGTACTCCCATTGAGATGATTACCCATGAGAGTAACTACTACTCAACACAAGTAGACCCACTGTTTAAATACATGGGATAGGGTGATAGAGGTGCTGTTTGAGGTGACTGAGCAGCAGTCTTTCTGTGGTAAAAAGAACAATTATATTTGCTTAGTTTTTGCTTTCCTCACCACTTTGAATGTGTCCGTCCCTCCTTAGTATGCCTGGTACTTTGGGCTTTTTGAAATGAAGACCATAACCTTTTTATAACATTTAAAAAAACTATTTTCAGAATACACCAACAGAGCCTTTGATTACATCTGAATCAAAGTATATGTCAGCAAAAATGAAAGAAAAAATAAAACAGAGGGATACATACCAGGTGTATTCAATTAATGTGTGCTTGGTACTTGAAAAGGCTGTGTGAAAATGGCTCCATTTTACTCAGAGGTGCACACGGTGTATATTCTGTGATAGGTGCTCACTTCAGTAACAAAATAGATTTTTACTACTTGTGCTAATACTACAGAGCTTATATAGCGATGGGAGAAAGAGCAGGATTATATTCCTTCTTGTGCATTGTCAGCAGAATATTTAAGGATCTGATTGTCCAGTCCCAGAGAAACCTGCAATAGGAGACCAGGAGACAGGAGGAGAGTTGGTCATCTGCACAGAAACCCTGAGTCTTTGCATTAGTTCTGGGGCAACCTACCCACAACCCTTGGCTTTCCTGCAAAGAGCTAGACTACCATGGACCCCTTATCTGATTCTGACCCATGTATCTCTCTCACTCTCAAACACACACACTTCTCTCTCTCTCTCACTCTCTCTCTCTCACTCACTCACATCTCTCACTCACACGCATACACACACACACTAAGGTTTGGGGAGGGATGTCCAAGGATATGTCTACACTGCAGTTAGACTCATGTGGTTGGCCTGTGCCGGCTGATTCAGGCTCATGGGGCTCTGTTTTAGGGGTTGTTTAATTGAAGTGTAGATGTTCAGGATCAGGCTGCAGCTCTGGGACCCTTCTGCCTCACAGGATCCTAGAGCCCAGGCTTCAGCCTGAGCCTGAATGTCTACATTTATTTCCATATCCATTTTTAAACTGGAAATATTAAATCAGAAATTTTGGAAACTTTGAAAATATATCATGTAGCATTTCTCCACTGTAGAAATCAGAAGGACTCTTCGTGTCAACAAATCACAATACGTTCAGTTCTTATTGCTGAGTAGGAACACTGTGAATAACTGTAGTTTTCATGAATCTCCTCCTCAGTTAGTGTTAGAAATTACATTAATTTTTTCCATCAGTACCCCTTTTCCAGGAGTCTTCTGAAGGATGTCTCTCATCAAAAAAAAAAAAAAAAAGGGCCACATTTGCAAAATATAACTTGTTAAATTTTACCTCTGAAGTTCATAGCATGGGTACAAAAAAGGAATTTTGTGCATATGTAATTCCTTATTTTGTCTGCACAGTTAGCACCCTCATGCATATGCGAATAAGTCAATCTTTTTAAAATTTGGCTTTAAATATTAAATTATCCTCCACCTTAATACTATTTAGATTGCACCATCATTAATCTTTTCCAAAAGTGCAATCTTTTTAGGCAGAGTCAATTGCTTTGCTATGCTATGCTACACTATACTGTGCATCCCTTCAGTTGTAGATCTTTAAGACAAATCCTCATTTTTATGCCTGAGCGCTTGAAGGTAGCAGGATTTATACTATGATGTGCACTGGAGTAATTCCTGCTGGAACGAGAAAAGCCAAGGAAACCATAGAGATCAAAGCCAGCTTGGTTATCTCCTGTGAGAACCTAAGATATCGATGTGGGAGCTGTGAAACTGTAATCTTCCTCTGAGGGACTGCTTTGCTCTTTATCAAACCAGAAAAGGCAAACTATTCATTGCTAGCAGGGCAAACGTAGTTATTGAACACTGCCAGCACTTTAGAACTGTTTGAGATCCCTACTACAGTTCGTTTGCCGTAGTCCTCAGTGCCAACGTACAGAAATTCTGATTGTTTTAAGAATCTCCATTTGAGAATACTTCAGCATTTGCTACAATAAATAAATGTTTTCTTAACTTTAGAAGTAAGTCTTCTGAGTGTTTTCTTTCCCTAAAATAAGAAACTTTTTTCATTTCTCCAGAGTTTCAGATGATCATGTAAATATAGTGTCCCTTTTCTGCGTCCCTCTTATCACTTTGCCTGATGTAACTCCTCTACTGGAAGCGCTCCTTACCTATCATGGAGGTGGATCGCAGGAGGTTCTCAGCTCAGAGTTTTTAGAAGCTGTGAATGAGACATTTTTAAAGTAAGTAACATATTCCTCCTCACCAAAGAGACTATTAACTGTGTTCAGTTGGAATTACTATATGGTGAACTTGCATGCTGGATGCATTGAATGTCTATTGTATTGTAACAAAATGCTTTCTTTTTACCTAAATAGCAGATCTGAAGTTGAAGGAAAACAAAGATTCTAGATTTCTGATGTGCTATTTCAGTTTTACTTTCCCTATGATATATGTTAGACAGCATCACTGTAATTGTTTTTTGGATTTTGCCTTTCATTGAGATTTTGTATTTCTTTGCCATAAATATACGAGATCTTTCCTAACTTCTACAATTAGAGATCCAGATTTAACATTGTGTCCTTGCATACCAAAACGTGTTACCTGACAGTTCTCATATTTCTGTTGAGAACTTGGTTCTCCACGTTTTCAAGTATTGTATCTCTCAGCAGATTATTTTTAACTAGGCACTTGAATACAATTAACGATATGTAGATTTGCTCATACCTCTCCCATCAAGGTGGTCCAGTGTTTGGATGAGATTAGCTCATAGATGAAGAAGAACAGATGATTGAAGCTGAATCTGAGCAAGACAAAGGTGATGGTGAGCAGAGAAAAAGCACTATGGGAAATTTGTAGCCGCAGTGCTTCTTTTGATTGAAGGTACTTGCCCATAATTGGTCAATTCAATCCATAGTCTAGGAATACTTTTGGATTTAATGAAGAGGCTAAGCTCTCACATAGCAGTGTCCATGAGTAGCTTTCTGTCATCTCTGGTTAGCAAAGAGACTCCATCCTATCTTGGCAGATAATGGCTTGGTTTCAAGTATACAGGCATTTGTCACCCTCCAGCTGGACTATAGCAATGATGAATACACCTGGGCACGAAGCCATCAGCCTTTATGAAACTCCAACTAATGCAGAATGCAGCAGCGCATTTCCTAAGCACTGTGGGCTACTGCAAGCATATCAGACCTGTCCTCTGCTCTTTATGCTAGCTTCACATATAACATCAAGTCAAGTTCAAAGTCTCAAACCTGATCTGCAAGGTACTCAGTGGCCTGGGTTTGGGACATCTAAAAGATCATTTAAAAGTCCAGGTTGACAACTCTGCTCCTCAGGCACAATGGAGCTGTACATCACAAGAGTAAAACTTATCTGTACAGGAAACAGAGTTTTCTTAGAGTCATTCATAGACTGTGGAATGAACTCCTATAGGAATTAAAGACCAGCACAAACCTCACCACCTTACACTTGCGCCCTTCTTCAATCTCACCTTCTCTAATACAAACATATAGTAATGAGTACGTATTTTAAATAATCTACCAAAGTAAGCAAGCATACAAAGAAATACAAAAAAACCACCCTAACAAAAATTTCCCACTTCTCTCCCTGGAAAGAAATGAAGCATATGTGAGAGCAGCAGTGACGGATTCTTCCTAAAAGTGGGGGGGCGGGGAGGGGGCACAAGGCCCAGCATCTGCCCTCCTCTTCCCCCCACCCCCCAAGGCCCTGCATTCTGGCCAAGGCAGAAACAAGAGCCAGGCCGAGGAACCTGGGCCCCTCCACCTTCCCAGGGTGGGGGGACCCAAGAGGAGCCCCTGGCCCATGTCTCTGCCCTCCGGGCTCCCTGTCCATGTTCAAAAGTGGGAGGGCCCCCCTGGACCCCTGTTTGGCATGCCTGTGTGACCAGTATTAGTCACATCACTCAGTGCAGTCCTTGAAGGCACTGAGATACTTTGGTGATGAGGATGATAGAACCTGTATAGAATGTAATAGAATCTCTGAGACAAAGTAGTTTGCGCTTTCAGAGTGACCACATATGGCCTTGAACACTTCACCCACTTCATTAAACCACATAGTTGGGATGAAATCCCTGGGCCTTATTTCTAAAGATTTTAATGTAACTTGTATTTGATCACCTTTTGCATAGACCACTGAAGAAGAGTATACTCATACCTAAAACACTTGAATCTTCACACCCCGAACATTCCTCTGATTATCACAATGTCTTGCAGGGGAAACTGCTGCTTCTCACAATCCTGCCTTATAGCTCTTTCTCCTTTCAGCATCTCAAGAGACCAGATACCTTGGATCATTCCTCTGATAAATTTTTTGAGTGGAGAAAGAGCTCTCTTTGTGACCCCAAATAAGAGTCCTCATAATTTATATGTAGCAACAACATATGTGTGATATATGTTCATATGGTAGGTGGATCCTCTAAGAGCAGGAGTCGGAAACCTTTCAGAAGTAGGTGTGCCGAGTCTTCATTTATTCACTCTAATTTAAGGTTTCGCATGCCAGTAATACATTTTAAGGTTTTTAGAAGGTCTCTTTCTCTAAGTCTATAATATATAACTAAACTATTGTTGTATGTAGTAAATAAGGTTTTTAAAATGTTTAAGAATCTTCATGTAAAATTAAATTAAAATGCAGAGCCCCTAGACCGGTGGCCAGGACCTGGGCAGTCTGAGTGCCGCTGAAAATCAGCTCACGTTTGGCACGCGTGCCTTAGGTTGCTACCCCTGCTCCAAGAGTGTGGTCTGGGCAGTAGCTTAAGCAAGAGGATCATTCAGTGAAACAGAGAGATTCTGTCAACTAAAATATGAAGTTCTAGACATAAGAATGATTACATTAGCTTTCACCTAGGTTTTCTGGCGTGAAAAGGGTGTTTCCTTCAGAATGCACTGAAGTCTTTGCAGGAGTCCATCTCATAAGCTTTTTGTCACATGTCCTTATACTGTATGTCTGTATTAAACTGGTCAAAATTCTGTAAGCTTTCCCAGGATAACTGCCTTTGGCTAGGCTGTTCAAACTGAGTCAATATCACTTGAGTCAACAGGCAATAAATCATTACAAATATTTTTGTCACTCCTTAATGTTAGTCTGAACATTTTCTGTGGTGATAGGTTTGTCTATGATCATAGAGGATTTTTCTGAACCAAATACTCTGACCTGTGTTTAACCTTTTCCAGTGCTTGTTTATCACAAGAAGCTAAAGGAATTCAGTTTGTATTGCTGTTGGCCACTTTATTCATTGAGGGTCTCTGAAAGTGCTTGTGAGGGTATTCCTATGCAGGGGGCAGCCCTAGACTAGCTGCCAGCAACTGGCGCCCTAGGTGAACCATGCAATTGACACTCCCAAGCCCCAAGGCAGATCTCGGCTGAGGTTGTTGGTAAACTAGGAAACATTTTGCCTCTTTTTTCCTTTTAATATTTTTTAGGTGTGGTGGTTGTTTTTTTTTTTTTTTTTTGCCACAGTGGCTTAATTATTCGGTTTGTCCATCCGTTCATCCAATGTTTCTGAGATCAAATAAAATAGAGACATGAAATTTTCAGAATAGATTTGTACATGACAGCTAGATGATATTTCAGTCTGATCTCAAATAAAAAATGCATTAAAAATGTTAGTTATAATTTTTATTATTACAAATCCAAAATCATCCATTATGCTATCCTACTTTAACTGCCAGTACCACCACATCCAATATAGAAAGAAATAAGAAAACTCTTCAGTGAACTTTAACCTATATTTACAGAACACTCTGAATAAAAAACACTCTGTGGTCTTAAAACATGACTTCTCTTGCTTTAAGTTTTGAAAATTCAGTCACTAGTTCTCGTAGGTCCAGTTTTCCAGCAATTTTATGCTCTATTGACATTGTGGCAAGTCCAACAAGTCTCTCTTGCACCATTGTTGATGTGTTTTTATCAATTTTAACTTTGAGAAGCTATGTTCTCCACTAGCTATGGAAACTGGCAAAGTTAAAAGAATGCGTAGAGCTATACAAATGTTTGGAAAACTGTGAGTTTATTTTCACAAACAAACTTCAGTACTTCTTCAGGAGTGGAATGTTTCTTAAGTCATCTTGAAAAAGCCTGACGCTCACTACATGAAGCTGTAGCATCAATGTCTTTTGAATTTTCATGAGTCAATGCCAACTCCAGTTTTATACAAAATTCTTTATACAAAATTTTGCTGTTTTCTTTTGCAAGCTGTGGATATCATATAGAAAGCCAAATACTGACTCTAGCTGCTGCATCAATTGAAATCTTTCATCAACCGAGTGTATAGCAGCAAGGACTGGGAAGCAGAAGTTCACTTTGAACCTCTGTTTTGGGTTCTGAATGGGTGTGTCTTGTCCTTCATACAAAAACTGCTGTTTCTTTTGCTGAATGTGAACTGGCTCTCGTTCAAATTCTGTCGGAAAGTCTATTTCTTCAGGAAACTCATTAATGGGGAAGAAATATATTGAAACTGGTTATAATATTCAGTGTGTATATGGATTGATAATTTTGCATTGATATGCAATTCTTGTAAATATTTATTCACTTCATGGCTCAGTTTGTGGAAAACAATATTTTCTCATTAACTCAGGAAGAAGATTGCCCTCTCTGAATCAGCTGTCCTAAGCTTGTGGCTTCGTCATCTGCCTAGCCTTGAAAAAGCAACACTGCACCTTTTTGGAAGGTTGATTTCCACTCAGACAAGTTCACTGGAAGAGGTAGCATGTATCATAAGAGAGTCATTACTGGTATGTACCACAATTAATATATTACATCTTTTATGCTGAAGGATCACCAAATACTTCTCTCGTTTACAGCATCACTGAAATCCAGCAACCTCTATGAGGGGAAGTAGCTGTCAGCTGGTGTGTAGCTTAATAACAGTAGTGGAAAGAAAAGAAATATTTGTGTAGAACACCATGGCAAATTCCTACTCTAATAAAATACGTTAAAATTAAAAACCTCACATAACATGACGTCTTGACATCAAAAGCTTCATCCATAGACCATCACAAGATAAACAGAAATGAGGCCTGACTGTCAGAGGTGCTGACCACTATACAGGTCTGTCTCATCTTACGCCGGGGTTACGTTCCGCAGTCAGCGCGTAAAGCGAAAATCGCGTATAATCAAAATTACATTGAGTGTAATGGCAGGTGGAATCGCCTGCACTACAGGTACAGTATTTAAATTGTTATTTTTCTCCTTTTTTGTTTTTTTTTCTTGTTTTTGCTGACCGCGTAAAGCTGGAATCGCACATGTTAAATGCGCCTAAGATGCGACAGACCTGTAATCATTTTAGATTTTTTTTAGAAATATTGTGTTATATAGTGCACCAATTCCATCCAATGTATTTAGAAATTTATAAAGATTTGGGACCTGGTTACTTGACATATTAAAGGCTTCCACTAACAAAGAAATAGTAACAGAACCCCTTTATGAAAGCAATACATTTCAGGATGTACAGGTATGTCTTGCACATATCTTGCATTATGAAAGTGAACCTGAGGAATGGACACTCTGAAATGTGGCATATATGATACTATAATCACACACCTGGAGGTGTGCTCTCATGTGTGTTTTAACATTTTAAAATTCTTCTCTCTTTGTGTATTTTTACATGTCCATTCCACTGTAGGTGTGTGTACACTGCCATGCACAATTGTTGATCTTTTTCCCTCAGTGGTACCCGTTGGGGCAGCTTGAGCGCCAATGCATGCAGGTACAAAAAGGGCACTGCTGCCCCCAATCCCTCTCAGTTGCTTCTTACTCCCAGTGATGGTTGTTGGAGCGCTTTCAGTTTGCTATAGCAAGTTCTTCCCTCGCTTCTTGTATATAGCTATTTTTTCCTTAGAATTAGTAGTTAGGTAAAGTCTAATATAGATAAGTGTTAGTATTAAGTTTCACTTTTAAAGTTTTTTTTTTTTAACCAGTTCAAATTTCGGTACCGGGTCTGGTATCAGAGCCATGCCTCACTTTCTGGGGTTTAAGTCCTGCCTGTCATGTAGTCTGCTGATGTTGGTCATTGACCCAAACCCCAGCTGTCTGAAATGTTTGGGAGAGTCCCAAATTACTGACAAGTGTCACATCTGTAAGAGGTTCAAGCCTAGCTCTAAGAAGGATAGAGCAGCCAGGTTCAAGTGTCTCCTAATGGCTCACCATTGGAGCCATTGCTTTTGAAATTTTGGTATGGAGCGCCCCATCAGCGATGTCTACAGCACCTCACTCTCTGGTGCCAAAAAAGAGAGAGGCCCTCACGAGACTTAGTACCCTGTTTGACAGGATCATCTGTACTGAAGTCAGCTAGAGGTGGGGACTCTGGGAGAGACTCTGAAGACTCCTCATCTGAGATCGTCAACCCTAGAACCTGTGACATGTCTGTTGAGGCCAACCCCTGAAGTACCCATAGAAAGACATCAGGGTCAGGAATCAAGACCAGCACTGATGACACCAGAGGTTTATGCAGCTGTGAGAGAACTGCTTAACCTCTTGGTGTCTCTGGTGGTGCAGGAAGGTTTCCAACCAGTACCAGTGCTTGTGGTTCCTTCTCCTGCTCTTCAGGAGCATGCAGTACCATTACCTTCTATGCTTTTGGTACCTCAGAAGCTAGTGTAATTAGGAGGCAAGCCAATGATGATATCCCCATACTGCCGTCCCGGAGCTTTGAAACACTGCAGGGGTTAGTTCTGGAGCTAAAAGCAAATCCTCTCACCACAGTTCACAGCTGCCTCAGATTCCTGGGGCACATGACAGTATGTACCTATGTAGTGCAGCACGGTAGACTACACCTCAGGAAGTTGCAAGGCTGGCTGGCTTCAGTGTATATCCGAAGTAGCTCAAGTACTGGTGTTAGTTCTGTCATCTCTGGACTGGTGAATACACTCTCTGAAAGTTTGTGTGAAGGTCTGTGACAGAGTATAGGCCCCACTTGGATGAGGAAGGGACCAGAGAGGCCCTGGTTGTTAGCCCCACCTATCCAGTCCTGTCAATCATTCATGACTGGGAAGAGGGCTTTAAAAAGGAAGAAACTGCAGTAAGCAAGGGGGAAAGGAGCAAAATAACCCTAAGCACCAGACTACAGGAGCAACGCCTGACGTTGCAGAGGGAACTCCTAGGCAGGAGACCTTCATCCTGACCCTGAGGAAAGTACAGCGGACCCCCTGTGGTAAGACACACAGGCTGAGCCTGCCACAGAGACCCAGACAGAGTGATTTCCACAAACCCATTATCTTGGGACTGGATAGTTGGCAGCACTATAGACATCTTCCCCACCTCTTCTTTCTGGAACCTCAAGGAGTCTCCCTGAAGGCGTGGGGAGTTTGTGACTTCCATATTGATGCCCCCGCCAGAGAGACTTAAGGAGCCCCACAAAGGACAGAACGCCCCCCTTGGGAATAGTAGGGAAGTGGGGCTGGTGTTGCTACCACCCAGTGTAGATAACTGGGTGTGGTCAGGTTTCCCCACCCCCTGAGGGAGGGAGGAACCACCAAAGTCTCTGTTACAGGGTTCTCTTCATTCCCCTACAACCTATGCTCACTTTAATCACAGGTGCATCATCCCTGGTTGTGGGGCACATATAGGGTCCCTGTAGACTCAAGGAAGTCTGTGGTCTTCCCAAGAAATGAAGACTATCATAAATGTCAGAGTTGTGAGCTGTCCATCTAGTTTGTTCAGCCCTGCTTTTGCATATCAAGGGGAAAAAATCTGCTAGTATTAACGGACAGCACAGCAACTATGTTTTATGTAAACATGCAGGGAGGGATGCATTTGACACAGCTGTGCCAGAAGGTGATTGACCTGTGGGACTTTTGCATAGTCAGTTTGGTTCACTTCAGAGCTCCTTACCTTCCAGAAGTGCAGAATTAATTGGCAGATCAGCTGAGCAGGTTCTTCCCTGACCACCATCAGTGTTTGCTGTCTCCGGACATGGCCAGATTCATGTACCAGCTGTGGGAGACTCCCCAAGTGGACCTGTTTGCAAAAAAGGCCAACAGAAAATGCCATCCTGTTTACAGTCCAGTTTTGCTGACAGACACATTCCTGCTATCCTGGAAGAATTCCTTTCTATATGCCTTACCTCCGATTCCATTGCTGCCAAGAGACTTGTTCAAGACCAGGCTTACATCATACTTATAGCACCAGCATCGCCACAGCAACACTGGTACTCAACCATGCCAGCCTTGTCAGTCAGACCTGCATTATCTCTCCCATTGAATCTATGCATGATTTCCCAGGGCCATTGGTATCTGCTGAACCCCAAGCTGCAAGCCCTCCATTTGACAGAGTGGATGCTTCCTGGTTAACACCATTGGAAAGGGCTTGCTCTAAGAACATACAGAAAGTACTTATGAATGGTATAAAGCTTCAAGAAGGGATACTTATCTGGCTAATAGAAATGTTTTTCCATCTGGTCCTGACAAAAAGGATCCCTCCAAATAAGCTCTTATCAGTCATGTATTGGATGGTCTTTTACACCTAAAACATCAAGGTCTAGCAGTTAGCTTCCAGAGGTACTCTGAAAGAGCTCTCTCAGTTTTCCACCCCTTGGTAGATAATAGATCTTTTTTCTCCCCAGCCCTATCACCATCAGACTGCTAAAGGGTTTGGACAGATTACACTCTTAGGTGAAAGATCCTATTCCCCCATGGGATCTGATTTTGGTGTTGGCAAAATTAATGGGGCCACTTTTGAACCTCTTGCAACTTGCTCCCTTCTCTACTTCTCTATAAATGTTGTCTTTTTCATTGTGATTACCTTTATAAGGAAAGTGGGTGAGTTGAGAACCCTGGTATCAGAGCCTCTCTATATAGTTTTCCATAAGGATAATGTTTACCTCCACCTTCACCCAAAATTCCTAACAAAGGTGGACTCCATTTTTAACATTAACCAGGCAATTTATTTGCTGACTTTCTTTGTGAAACTTCACACTCATAGAGATGAGGAAAAACTTCATTGTTAGATATTAGAAGCGCTTTAGCTTTCTACCTGGATCCCATTAAGTTCTTTAGTTCCTCAATGCAGTTGTTTGTTGTGGTTGTGGATAGAATGAAAGGACACCCAGTTTTCATTCAGAGGATTTTACCCTGGATTTCTTTGTGCATTTGTTTGTGTTACGAGTTGGCTAATGTGATGCCACCAGCTAGAGCAAGGGTGGGCAAACTATGGCCCACAGTCTGGATCTGGCCCATCAGGGATTTGGATCCGGCCCATGGGATTGCCATCCCCGTGGTGCCTTGGGCCCCGCACTGCTGCTGGAAGGGAACCGCGGCCAATGGGAGCTCTGGGAGAGGTACTCACAGGGGAGAGCAGCGTGCGGAGCCCTTGCCTTCCCTCCCCCAGGGGCCACAGGGACATGATGCCGGCTGCTTCTGGGAACAGCGTGGGGCCAGGGCAGGCAGGGAGCCTGCCTTAGCCCCCTGTGCGCTGCTGCCACCACAGAGTCGCTCCAGGTAAGCAGTGCTGGAGCCCGCACCCCGACCCCCTCTCGCACCCCACACCCTAACCCCCTGCCACACCCTGCACCCTAACCCCCTGCCACACCCTGCACCCAAACCCACTGCCCTGAGCCCCCTGCCACATCTGTTCTGCACCCCTGCCCTGAGCCCCCTGGTACACCCTGAGCCCCTTCCTGCACATCACACCCCCTCCCACAACCTGCAGTCCCTTCCACACCTCTATCCCCTGCCCCAGCCCTACATTCTTGGCCCTGCATGCAATTTCTCCACCCAGATGTGGCCCTCAGGCCAAAAAGTTTAACAACCCCTGAGCTAGAGTATTGGCCCATTTCACCAGAGCGCATGCAGCATCAGCAGCTTTCCCAGTGCAACTACCTATTCTGGACAACTTGGTAATCAGTGCACATGTTAGCTTCTCATTATGCTATAGCTAAGCAGTCCAGGAGCCATGCCACTGACGTGTTGTTCTCCAATCTGTTCCTGTAGACTCCGAGCCCATATCCTGTAGAATGGACATGTGGAATCAGTCAAAGAAGAAACAACTGCCTACCTGTCTCTAATGGTTGTTCTTTGAGATGTGTTGCATGTGTTCATTCCATGACCCTCTCTCCTTCCTCTCTCTATCAAAATCTGTCCAAGTAAGAGGAACTGAGATGGATTGGGGTGGCTCTGCCCTCTTATGCATGGACAGAGTGGCATGCAATGGCAGAGGGCACTCAAACTGCCCTAGTGGGTACTGCTGAGCGGAAAAAGATCTTTGACAACTGTGCATGGGGCGCCCACACACACCTACAGGGAAATGGACATGTGCAACACATCTCAAAGAACAGTTACAGAAAGGTAGGTAACTATTTCTTATTCATTGCCTCTGAGATCCTCACTGTATGTGTTGTGTACCATGCTGACAAGCTACATAACTGCTAACATTGACCCTGCTTATGCATCAATCAGGGATCTGAATATTTCAGAATTCAGGATTACAAAAGGTTCTGTGCCTGAATACATTCTCAGCTCTTTCTTTTCCACCTGTAAAGTGGTCACAGAATTATCTCTCTCCCATAATCTATATAATACAACTTTTTTATCCATCTATCCATCCCTCTACATTTCTAAAGCCAGCATTCACCATAATATATGGGTGCTATACATAGCTTACAGAAAACGTTGCATCAGTATAGAAAGAAAGTAAAATCTCTGTCTTAATCTTGGGTATATTATTTATTTATTTATTTAATATTTATATTACATTCAAACCCAGAGCCCCGCAGCAGGATTGGGACCATATTGTGCTGGGCACATTCTTGTTACACATACTTGAAAATTCAGTTGCTGCCCCCAGAAATTTGCACTCTAAGACGACAAATGACACTCAGAGACACAAGAGAAGATGATGAGGGCATTCTATGTAATGGGGTAGTGTTAATGAAGACACAAAAATGAGAATTTGACAAATAGGCAGATAAGCCTTCCTTTGTTGGTAGGAGGCAATGCATTAAGAGACAAGAGTGTGCAAGAGGGATATGAAGGTACAGTTGAGAGGATGATGACAGGAAGCTTGATCTTCTTGCAGTGAAGCGTGGTAGCAGGAGCTGGTAGTGTGGATGATGTGGTGAGAGCAATGGTCAGTCAGTCTAATAATTCCCTTATAACATGCTATTTTAAAAGCTATTTAGATTACAGCAAGTAGAAACTTTGGATTTACCAGTGTGATAAATATATCCTGTCTAAAATATATTTAGAACATTTATTTAGAGGTACATGAATATGTGTTTTATTTGTTTGACTGATTATGACATTTCCAGGATGTGACCTCTATGTGCCTTATGGTTTACGATAAAATTACAATACAAAATGGTGAGCCAAAAATTACTGATTGATTTAGACTATTTTTCCTATTTGCAATAAAAACAATACAGTATGAAAAAAGCAACCAGAAAAAAATTGGTTATGTGAATAAGCTGCATCATCTGAGTCATTTATCACAATGAATTATCTCAGCACTGTCATAAGTGTAGGTAAATATCTTAGGGCAGATCTACACTACAGCGCTACATCAGCACAGCTGCACACTGATGCAGCTGCACTACTGTAAGTGCATATGGTGAAGACGCACTATGCTGATGGGAGAGCACTCTCCCATAAGCATAATTACTCCACTTAAGCGAAAAGCGGAAGCTGTGTCAGCAGGAGATCATTTCCTGCTGATGTAGTGCTGGTGTGGACTGTGTGAAACTTGCGTTGCTCGTGACGGGGTGTTTTTTCCACACCCCTGAGCAATGAAAGTTAGATCAACTTAAGCGGTAGTATAGACCTGCCCTTAGAGAGCTGCAGGTCCCAGATAGAAGACTGCTGTGCTTTAGTATCAAAGAAACTTGATATCCAATGCTGTTGTATTTGGATTCCAACTGTAATTAGAGTGTGATGGTCTAGTAACTTGTGTTTTATATGGTGTGTGGGGTTAATTATGTTTACATCTCTTGGAAGAAACTAGAATTAGTATTGAAAATTCTGTAGTTACTAGGAAGTAATAAAAACAAAAGATCAGCATTATACACATTGCATATAGTGAAATAATCTACATGAATATTCTTTGGCATCTCAGGAATTGGGAGGTCTTGCATTTTTGAGGGTTGAAGTGTACATAAGTGTATAGTATATATGTGTTTGTAATATCTATGTGGTGGTGTATTAAACTGAATTCTTAACTTGCAAATTAGAAATTTTTTTTAGATACCTTCCTTTACAGATATATTTGTACAGTCCTTACTACATGCACATATAGGCAAATCAGGGCCAATAGTAATGTCTGTGCAGATTTTAGTTAGTACTTTGGAAGCAGATGTAGTTGTGATCCTTTGAAAGGTAGGTCAGAAGAAAACCTTAATCCTTGGCTTTAGTTTCTGACCCTTAAAACACATGTTGTTCTTGACACTGTAAGTCATTTTTGTAAGTATGCAGTTCTTCTGGCATCATCAACTTTCCTAAGTCTGGCCCAGAATCAAAACTATTATGCTTTCCAGCTGAAATTCAGGTTGTGGACCCTCAAATGCTATTGTTTTTGATTTGGCACTGCAGAGTGAAGCATGCTGCTTATTAGGTGAGGTGGTGACACACTGTCGTGCTGCGATACAGGATACTAAGGTTTGAGGTTATATCCTGGTTTCTATGCCCCTACATTGCCCTCCTGCTTTGACTGATCCACACAGTTATCTTCTAGCTGGTTCCAGAGTCATCTTTCACAGCTAGACATGTCAGTGAAAGAGGCAGAGAACAGGGAGAAAGATGGGGGAGGTGTAAGAGAGAAATTGGGAGAGGCAAGACAGTTTGTTTTAAATTGAATTTCCTTGCAAGGTATCCTAGCTAAGTAAAGTTCAACAGATACTATTAATTTCCTTAACAGTATATTTTATAAAAGAATCCACCCTCAAAAGGATATATCCTTGAATTGAAACACTGGGAATTGTGTGGATTAATTTTACTTGTGCTCTTGGTGAATTCCTCATGCTCTTCATTACAAGAATTCTATAAAAGAAATTAAAAGGTATTCCCTTTTTAATAGCTATTGAAAAGAAAATCGCAGTTTGCTGTCTCCTAGTTAGAAGTCCTTTAAGCACGTGAGTAGATCTTACCTTTTTAAACTCACCAAGTACTTGTGACTAAAAGTCAGCTAAACTTAAAGCTCTTAAAATAGGTTTGTATACATAGAATAAAGATGCATTTCGTACTCACTCATTAAAGTTAAACCAAAAATTCAGGAGTGACATGTTTATCACTAATTAAGCAATATTTTTGTATAGTGCTAGTAAAAAAAATAAAACTTGGAAATACAGATAATCTGGTAAAGTGCAGAAGTGTAATAGTTTCTTAGTTATTTAGCCATACAGCTGCTGGATCCAGTGAATAGGGCATGAGACTGGGAGTCAAGAGGACTCTAGTTCTGTTCCCCATTTCTTCCATTCACATGCTATGTGATTTTGGGCAAGTCACTTAACTTCTGTACTTCAGTTTCTTCATCTGTATATACTTTTTGAGGATAATACTTGTTTATGTAAAGCACATTAAGCTGTATTGATTAATAAAACACATAACATGTTTGTTACTTATACATACATTAACACATGTATATGAATAAGCACATATGCATGTTCTTTTTCTCTATGTATTTGTGTTTATTGTTAAAATAAATCAGTTTTTTCTTATTCCTATTATCAATCGTGAATCAGAAAAAAAATAGAAAAAGTAGCTGAATTTTACATGATTTGTGTGTGTATGCATGTAGCATCTCCACCATAATGTTGCAATGCAATTTTTTGCATTTAATTTCCTTTTAAAAAGGAAACAAAATAAATGTGCCAGTGTCTTTGATTGTATGAGAAATATACATCTGAATATGTAATCATTAGTTCAGACCTGCAGTTCCAATATCCTTAGTCTGGCTGTGCATTCTATGTTGAATTGTGCTCTACAGATCATGCAGATTTTGAAATTGTTGGGGAGAGGGTCCAATGGATATGATGCCAGTTCTGCAAAGCTTTTTCTGATGCTGTTTCCCATGTATGAGAGATGGTTTGCCAAGGTAAATTCAAAGGTAACTTGGGATGTGAGATCCCGTGGCATCTTTTGAAAAGATTAGGTGATAACTTTGGCATCCTGAAAATCCCATCATCTTTGAGTTCTGGTCCCTGTGTGTATTCCACTGTGAGTACACATACTCTCCATGTGCCCCAGAGCTGGAGAGTTTTGAAAGCAGTGTCCGTTGGTCTGCACATGTGTCCTGTCTCACCTTGTGTCTCTGACCAAGGAGATAAAGGGCAAGGTGAGCTGACTGCCTCTCTAGTTCCTTCTCACTGCTGTTTGGTCTGTATTGGAAGCCTCAACGTTCCAAAGCGTCAACTTTCACATTTTTTGCAAGACTCCATCTTGGTTGCCTGCAAGCACGGTTTCAAGTTGTGTACTTGCCAAAATAGCAGTCCGAGAGCTCTTCTTTCTGGGCGTAAATGCTGAAAAAATCTGTTCCCTCTATTATCACTCCTGCTGTGAGTTTTGTACTAGTTTCAGTAGATGGGGCATGAGTTATTCTCATTGCTCTCAACTGACCCAGACAGTTTTGGTTTGCTAACCTCCTACACATGTCCCAGTCTCCTGGCTCAAGGGAACAGCAATATGAGGCATCCCAATCAATGGTTGCTTCATCTTGGAGCCTGGTTTTCGGATGGGCATCATCCTTATGGCAATTGTGTAAAGCTGTACAGAACATCCTTTCTAATAGTAGTAAGGATTCCAGCAGGAAATATTACCTAGCTAAGTGGAAGCATTTCTCTGACTGGACACATCAAAGACATATTTCTTCAGAAGACACAGATATTCCTTTCATTCTGGATTATATTCTTTCCTTGAAGACAGCAGGTTTGTCCAACAGTTCCTAACAGGCCTACTTAACAGCAATCAGTGCATATCATTTGTCTTCACAGAGCTACTCGATCTTTGCCTACCCTCTGACTAGCAGATTCTGGAAAGGCCTAATCAGAACCTTTCTACCTACTCCTCAATGGGACTTGAACCTTGTCCTCTCAGTACTCACTAAGACTCCTTTTGAACCATTAGCTTCTTGGTCCATGTCTCTCCTGTCCATGAAGGTTGCATTCCTGGTAGCCATCACCTCAGCCAGCAGGGCTGGTGAGCTTGAGGCGTTGATGGCAGATTCTCCTTGCACTATATTCCTTAAGAACAAGGTTTCGTTATGTTTTCACGCTATATTCACCTCCAGAATAGTTTCTGAGTTTCACCTGAACCAGTCTATCCACTAAGAAGTACTGTGTTCTTCCCAAAGTCTCATGCATCATTAGAAGAAAGGTCTGTGGTGGGGCATAGACTCATTGGCACAGCTCCTCCTGCTGGTTGTCACGGGAATTAGCTCTTTTAGCCCGGAGCACCCTCTGAAGGCTGGTGTCTCACCTACCACTGGCCCCTGTGTCCCTCCTGGACCCGAGTGCCCCTCTATGTCAAGGTTCTGCCCCAGCAGTAATCCACAATCTGGGTCTCCCCACTCAGGGGAACCCCCAACGCTCTATCCCCACCTTGCCTCAGTGGCTACTGCCAGTCATTATCTAGCTCCCGCTCACTGGGGCAAACTGCAGTCTGTAAACCACTCATCATTGGCAAGGGGGTTAGGACCTGCTGCCTTTGCTTATCTCTGGGCTGCCCCTCTGCAACCCCAGTACCTTTGAGCAAGGCCTGCAGCCTGGGGTTTTACCAGTCTGGAGCTCCCCATCTCCCTCTGCACTTCCCCAGCACTGCTCCACCTCAGGTCCCTTCTCAGGTCCCAGGCAGCCAGATCCTTCTCCCTCAGTAAGCTAGAGAGAGAGTGTCTGTCTTAGTCTCTGGCCCTCAGCTCTCCTAGGGCCAGCTGTGGCCTGATTGTGGCATGGCCCCAGCTGTGGCTGCTTTCTGCAATCAGCCTAGCTTTTTCCCTGCCACAGCCCTCTCCTGGGGCTGTTTTAAGCCTGTCAGGGCAGGAGCAGGGTAACCACCCCACTACAAGGCCCTATTCCCTTGATGTTCGGCGAGCCATAGTCTTTTACCTGCAGAGAATGAAAATATTGAGGAAATCTCCTAAACCAGTGTTTCTCAATGACTGGTCCGTGGACTGGTGCCAGTCCCTGAGATTTCTCTGACACACTTTAGGAAGGCACCAAGCTGGTCCCTGGTATCAAAAAGTGAGAAACACTGCCCTAGACTATTTGTCATCATAGCAGAGAGGCTCACGGGTTACGCTATATCCTCCCAAGGAATCTTGAAATGGATCTTGGGCTGTATATTGCTCTGCTGGCAGCTGTCTAATCTTCCCCCTCCTCCTGGGGTAAGAGCTCAAGCAACATCTATGGCATCACTTCAAGATGTGCCTCTGCTTGATATTCGTAAGGCAGCTATGTGGAGCTCAATCCACATGATCTGTGATCATGCATTGTACTCCCTATGTGAGTACTGTTCATCAATCAACCACATATACATAAGGACCACAACTCAAGAAGAGAAAACTACTTATCTTATAGTAAGTGGAGGTTCTTTGAGATGTGTGGTCTCTATCTGTATTCCACTATCTTTTCTCCTTTCCCTCTTCTTCGAGTCTTCTCTGATTCATGATGGAGAAGGAACTGGAGAATGATCAGTTTGTCCTGCCCTTTATCTCCTTAGTTGGAGGGACGAGATGAGCCAGGGTGCATGTGCAGACCAATGGACACAGCTTTCCAAATTCTCCAGCTCCAGGCAGATGGAGCACATGTACGTCCACAGTGGAATACAGATAAGTTCTTTGAGATGTGTGGTCCCTCCAGTCAGGGAAGGTAAGTAACTTTCTTTGCCAGTAACCAATATTGGCTCATTGTTTCCTTATACTCCCCCATCTGTCTATATCCATCTACTGTCTCATGTCTTATTCTTAGATTGGAAAGCTCCTTGAGGTAGGGACCATCTTTTTGTTCTGTGTTTGTATAGTGCCTAGCACAATGAGGTTTTGGTCCATTACTACGGTTCCTGGGGACCACGATAATACAAATAATAAATAACAATAAGCCATGGGCTCTGGTAATGACTGTGCTATTTCACTGCACCCTGCCAATGAGTTGGATGGAAAAAGTTCTGTTCCTTGCACAAAGCACATGTAGTTGGGCTTTGCTCCAAGAATAGGATTTGGTCCTCTTTAAAACCACCTCCAGTATCCAGTGGCAATGTAACCACTGTTGATGCCACAAGCAAGTATATGGCTTATTTGCTTATACAGTCACTTTATTACTATAGGCAAAGCACTAGCGACAGCTATAGTCAAGGCCCTGTGAGCTCTGTATCAAATCTGACCTAAATTCTGCAGCAAGGAACCCAAGGCCTATGGAACTCAAGTACAGAAGGCTGGAAATTATGTCAATTTCAAATAAATTAAAATATGGATGTTTGTATTGAATGAAATATGAAAACTTAATAATACAACCAGTAAACTAATCTTTGGGTTACTTAATTAAAAAATTATATTAAAAAATTGTAATTAACTCTAATTATATCTATGGGATAGAATGTGAAAGTATCAAAGTGAAAATTTCATAAAAATGTTGTGGTGCTTTTCCTGAAACTTATGTAAAAATTGGTCTTTTTATAAGCAAGTGTACAAATAATGTTATTTTAAAAGATATACATGCTGTAGCTGAAAAAAAATAAAACAAAGATGGTTCAATTTGATTGGTTCCCCTACAAAACTAAAAGGTAATATATTTTGTAAAGTACCTTAAAATAACAATATTTTCCTGTAAAAAGTCACATCCACCTAACTCGTCTACCTAGTTTTCTTCCAAGCACTGGATGTTTGGAGACTTCAGCCTTGCAATAAGCTGCATGCTGTTTTTCACACATGCCTAAAGAGCCGGCTGTGAATACTCTTGAACACTAGGTGGCATATGTTCTATATGACAACATAACTATAGCTGTCTGACAGAAAAAATGAGTGTTAAAACATGAAAATGAGGTGCCACCTAATATTTCCAGTATGGTAAAGACAGCTGTGAGAAACAAGGAGCTGGCCTTTTCAGAGTTTTCCTTGACAGTTTATACTAATGGCTATTTTATTATTTTTTAAGGTTTATATGTCTAGTAAACTCTCCATATAAGCTGTTTTAAAAATAAAAAAAAAAATTTTTAAAGGTGCTAGGTGCTTTGCAGCTTGAGCTAGATGTACAGAATTTTAATTTAGACCTTTGCTTCAGGCACTTTGGGTAAGGACCATGACAGTAAATACCCCATGGAAACAGATTATTCCATCCCTGGATCCTGAAGTCTATGAAATGCATTTTTTTTAAGACACTTTTAAAAAAAAATTGAATTATGCTTCAGGACTTGCTTTCTTACCAAATCTTTAGATGTTTTCCTTAGCAAAAAGTTATGCTTGTCACTCTTTTTTGTTTTATAAAAATTAAAATCTGGGTTTATGCAAGTGTTTATCTTGTTGCCACTGTGATGAGTGTTGTAGAAGAGCCTAAATCTTATAGGTGAAAAATATGGGTTTATTCTGGGGCTTACATTTACTAATAACCATCTCATATAGTAACTGCCATAAAATGTGATGGTCTTATGTGTGCTGTTATATCATGGCACAGAGAGGATGAAAAAACTTAACTAATTTAAAAACATATTTTTGGGCTCTAAGATGCAGTAAATGTTTTAGGTCACATTAGAAATGCCAAGATACATAGAAGGGTTTGGGATTATGAAAAAATGTGTCAGACCAAAGTGTATACCATAGTTGCTGAACCATGGTAGAGAAAAGAAGGCAAATTAATTTCTTGTCATTCGTTTTGTTGATGTAACCAGAATATCAGTTTGCATCCAAAAGGGATAGTATACAGAAAAAACTAAAAAAAAGTTTGCTCATCTGCTCCTTTCTCTTGGCTGCAGGAGTTACATGCATAGCAATCCTTTTTCATCTGTCTGCCACCCTTAACATTTTTTAGTGAAACTTGTCATACACAGTTCTAGATCACAGATGTATACATTTATGAACTGTCTAGTCTGCCTACTGTAATTGTTAGTCTCATGTCTTCCTTGTTGTTTTTAAGGAGTCTAATCTTGGGATGCTGAGCCCTTTACAGGGTTTAGTCCAAGATCGCTAGTTTAGTAACTGCAGCATAGTAGTGTCCACTGGCAATGCTGTACATTGTACAATGAAAGCTAATTGTGTGAGAGTTGCATCTTAATTAGTGTCTAATTTTCTTCCATTTTTCTTTTGATAGCCACAAGCAGCATGCCACCCTCCCATCTTCAGAATTGTTGATGAAATTTTCAAGTAAGTTTTGGTAACTTTTACAGTGAGGATTTTAAATTTTCTATTTTTAGACTGTTGATATAAGGGGTATATCGGTTATAAACATAGAGGACTGTGAGTTCAGAATTCTGGGGCCTAACTGTGACACTGTTTAAATATGTGATCTCTGATCAATTCTGAACCTTAGTTTACTGTTTTGTAAAATGAGTATAATATCTGTGTCATGTAGTATTGTGAAACCTAATGAATGTGGAGCATCTTGAGAGCCTCATATAAAAGGCATTATGGCCTAGATCCACACAGGTGACTCAGGCATTGCCGTTCCTAATGTTTAGGTACCTAGAATATCACTGGAACAACAATGGGATCCACAAGCCAGGGCACTAGGCAGAGAGCTGCCTAAGTAGTCAATGGGAGATGCTAATGGAAAGGGGTGTATCCTACACCCTTCCCCTCTCACAGAGTCAGGGACCTAAACCCAGGCTTCTGTCTTTGCTTGCACTCCACAGCCGGGAACCCCTCTCCTAGAATCAGGTGGCTTACGTGGCTAATCTGTTTTTTGCACGAATGAGTTAGGTGCCAGCCTCACTCCACTCAAAATGGTGCAGGGAAGAGAAGAAGGTGGTGGTGGTGCAGTTCAGTCAGCAGTTATAGCACTCATCCAGGATGTGGGAGACTCAGGTTCGATTTCCCCCCAGCCTGATTCTGAGAGTGGATTTGAACAGCCATCTCTCATAGAATCATAGAATATCAGGGTTGGAAGGGACCTCAGGAGGTCATCTAGTCCAACCCCCTGCTCAAAGCAGGACCAATTCCCAACTAAATCATCCCAGCCAGGGCTTTGTCAAGCCTGACCTTAAACATCTCTGAGGAAGGAGATTCCACCACCTCCCTAGGTAACCCATTCCAGTGCTTCACCACTCTCCTAGTGAAAAAGTTTTTCCTGAGAGTGCCCAAACTACTGGGCTAACGGATATTCTGACATGGGTCTCCCTCAGTCTCCTGCTGAAGTTGTTCCACTGTGTATAAACAGAGGCATTTTGTCAAAGAGAGAAAGTGAGAGAATGACTCTCTAGCCTGGTGGTTGGGGCACCCACCTGGGAGGTGGGAGACCCAGGGTCCAGTCTCTCTGCTCTCCTCAGAGTTGGGAGACTCCTGTTCAGCTCCTTCCTCAGAACCAGGCAGAAGGGGGAATTGAACCAGGGTCTCCCACATCCAGGGGTGAAAGTAACTTAAAGGATTTACTGGTACTCTGGAGTCCTGAACAGGGGAAATGGTCTTAACCAGAAGAGACAGGGCCTTTGTATTCCCCAGGCACTTTAAATCAAGATTTAAAGGCCCCAGGGCTCTGGCTGTGCCTGGGAGCCCTGGGGCCTTTAAATCACTACTGGAGCTCCCAGCTGCAGAGGTGGCTGGGAGCCCCGGGCTCAGGGGCGATTTAAAGATCTCTGGGCTCCCGTCACTACCACAGGGGTGCCCCAGGCCCTTTAAATCCCCGCCCAAGCCATGGCGCCACTACCCCGAGGCTCCAGCGGGGCTTGGGAGGTGCTTTAAAGGGCCCGGGGTTTCGCTGCTGCGGGGAGCCCCAAGCCCTTTAAAGCGCTGCCTGAGTCCCTCCCCTGGAGCCCTGGGGAAGCAGCGGCAGGGCTCGGGCAGTGGCCCGGGCCCTTTAAATCACCACTGGAGCCCTGCCGCCGCTGCCCCAGGGCTCTTACAGTGGGGCTCAGCAGGCGATTTAAAGGGCCCGGAGCTCCGGCTAGCCCTGGGCCCTTTCAATCACCAGCTGGTCTGGTCTGGTATGGCGTACTGGCTCTTGCCAGTTCGCCGTACCAGCTTACTTTCACCTCTGCCCACATGCTTGGTGAGTGGTCTAACAACTGGATTAAAAGTTATAAGGTGGGCAGTGGCGGCACCCCGACCACTACCTGCTGCCACCACTTTTTGAATGGTGCACGATCCGGTTAGGCATGCTCTGAGTACAGCTAGAGGAGAGGGTTCTGGAAGAGAGACAGGCATTTTTCCATCTGTCTTTCCCTGATTTGTGGTTCTCACTGGGGCACAGATGATAATTAGGTGTCCAGATGTCTAGAATAAGGCAGCAGTGCACTTGTCCAGAAACACAAATTTAGGAGCCTTGAGGATGTCTATAATGGAAATTTAGGTGCTGAGTGAGCTTAGGCTCTGTAGACGTGCAGACTCACCCCAGTGGCGTCTCCTGCTGGTTGTCCTCGGGAATTAGCTCTTTTTCCAGCCAGGAGCGCCCTCTGCAGGCCGGTGATCCTCCTGTCCTCTTGGCTCCCATGTCCCCCCCGGACCCCAATGCCTTTTTAACTCGGGTGCTGCCCCTTGGCAGTACCCCACCAATCTGGGTCTCCCCTCCCTGGGGAACCCCCAGCCCACTATCCTCACTTTGCTTCAGTTTTGGCTACTGCCCAGTCTCCATCTAGCCCCTGTTCACTGAGGCAGACTGCAGTATTAGCCACTCATCATAGGCAATGGGGTTTGGTTTTGGACCTGCTGCCTTTGCCTACCTCTGGGCTGCCCTCTGCAACCCGCAGTACCTGTTGCCTTATGCTAGGCCACAGACTGGGGCTTTCCAGGCTGGAGCTCCCCAGCTCCTCTGCCCTTCCCCAGCCCTGCTCCACTCAGGTACCCTGCCTTTAGCTCCCTGCAGCCAGACCCTTCTTCCTCTACAGACAGAGAGAGACTGTGTGCTCCTGGCTTCCCGGGCCTTTTTATACAGGCCAGCTGTGGCCTGATTAGGGTGTGGCCCAGCTGCGGTGGCTTCCCCAATCAACCCAGCTTTTAGAGCTGCAGTGTTGGGTGGCAGCCATGTGGGCTTTTTGTGGATCGCAATGATGCCTTAAATTGGGATTTAGATGCCTAAAGCACAGATTTATGCACCTAAGTCCCTTTGTGGATCTGGGCCCAAGAACTATTGATGAACAGCTGACCAGATTATACTTTGGCCCTCAAAACTGAATTTGTTTTATATTTCAATAAAAACTTGTGGTTGAAATACAGTATATTAAAAATGTAAATACTCAATAATTATTGTACTGTTGGCAGTGTAAAGACTTGAGGATTAACTAAAATATTTGCACCTGTTGATAAGACATCACACAAATCTGCTGGCTATCTTCAACTATGACACTGAATCTGATCTTTATATTAGTAAGATAAGGAATGTGAGTTTTTCAGTGTATTAAAAATAACCTGAAGCATTATACACAATTCGCCACATGGGGGCTTCCAATTCTTTGTAGTGGGTTTTCAGTGTTTTCTTTTTTCCTTTACTCGACTATCACTTGCACTCATTTATTTATATCATTCTTTAAAAAAGGCAAATAGCCTGTTTCACACTGATGAAGTAGCAGGTTTAATAACATGATGGTATATTTAGTGTAGACCAGACATTTATGAGCCTCCGCTCATCAAATGTTCTCCTTCATAAAGAAAAGCAGCTTTTAGGGATATATCTGTTTCCTGGGAATTGCATTAGATTGGATTTACAGCTCAGATGTGAGGTGTTTGCTTGCATAGGATTTGCTTTTTTCAATTACAGAATCTTAGAGTTGACCTGTCCTCGGGAAGGGTGAAAATTTCTTTCACAATTATTTAAATATTGAGGGATCTCCTTGGTGGTAGTTATAGAACATCTTTGATTGGTGAGTTCCCTGATTTGAGATGCTATTTCATATACATTTGGGAATTGCTTAGTTTTCAGAGGTTTGATGTCTCAGAATGATAGTAAATTATAATCAGGGACCTGTGGGTTCTGTGGTGTATATACTGGACCTAAATTCTGCAACAAGGGTCCTGGTTACTGTGGCATAAAAGAGTCCTGATACTGTAGCCCAAGGGTCCTGGTTTCTGTGGCATAAAACTTTGCAGCAAATTTAAATTCCTTTTTACAGCATGTAATAGATGGGGGGTGGGGAATAGGAAACCCTTAAAGAAAGTTTAAATATACATTCCCTTCTGATTTTGGTTGTGAATATGCTGCAAAACCAGTGGGATTGTCTAGAATTTATTTTGAACTGTGGAACTCCTTGCCAGAAGATGTTGTGAAGGTCAAGACTATAACAGAGTTCAAAAAAGAACTAGATAAATTCATGGAGGATAGGTCCATCATTAGCCAGGATGGGCAAGGATGGTGTCCCTAGTCTCTGTTTGCCAGAAGCTAGGAATGCACAACAGGGGATGGATCACTTGATAATTACCTGTTCTGTTCATTCCCTCTGAGGCACCTGCCATCAACCACTGTCAGAAGACAGGATACTGGGCTAGATGGACCTTTGGTCTCACCCAGTATGGTCATTCTTCTGTTCCTTCTTGTGCTGTTGTATACAGTTAGGCAAATCCTGGACCATTTGTCAAGGCCAAACATACAAGGTTGGTACAGGGACCTTTGTAGGAAATGAGGGAAGGAATTGTCTGTCCTAGACCACACTGGATATGTCTACACTGCAATTAAAAATCTGCGGCTGGCCTGTGCCAACTGACTTAGGATTGGGCTTGCAGGGCTGCTTAATTGTAGATGTTCAGGCTTGGGTTGCGAGGTGGGAGGGTCCCAGAGCCTGGGCTGCAGCCCAAGCCTGAATGTTTACATCGCAATTAAATGGACCCGTGAGCTCAGTCAGCTGGCCCATGCCAGCTAGTTGCTGTGTAGTCATATCTATAGTGGCAATGGAGCTATCCTCCATCTACTAGCACAGTCAGAGAGTTACAGTAGCCCTTGCTGATACTGTAGCCCAGTTTGTGACTGAGGCAGGAAAGACCACTGGATCCCTGAACTTACAGATCTACCCGTCCCTCTCCCTAAATCATTTTGTATACATGAAAAAAGTGCAGATCTGCACAAATTCCATAGTGTACCATATGGGATCCTCTGTGACCATGCTATGGGGAGTTAGAATGTATGACATTTATTGCTTTGTTGTGATGTATAAAGCAGTATTTAAAACAATCGGGTTGTAAGAGTGAAGGAATATCCCTGTCATGCAGATTTTCTTTGGCGGAGTGGAAAGCACAGACATTAGAAATGGAAATTTAGTCACTCTCCCTAACAAAGCAGGACTGTGCCCTACAGTATATTTTCTAAAATATTGCTCCATCTGATTTTAGAAGTCCACCACTTCACTTGGGATGCTATTAGACAGCCTGATAGGCCCTATTGTAAGGAAGTTTTTCTTGTTGTTTGGCATTGGCGTCCCTATTTTTTTAGTTTCATTTGATTATGTCTAATTAATAATCCCTGTGCATCACACTAAATAGTTCCTATCTGTTTTTGGCATCAGACCTTTCAGTTCTTCTTAGACTTCTTGCATATGTTCATCATGCTGTAGGTGTGTGTCTGTCTCATGCACTGGTGCGAGAAAGTTTTCCCTAATGGTACCTGCGGGGTGGCCCTGTCCATTCCTGACTCCTCATGCTCTTCATGGAGGTATAAAGAGGGAAGCCCTGCCCCTCCTTCAGTTCCTTTTTACCATCAGTTGGAACATTTTGTGTTCACAGTCTTGTTCCTTGGGAATAAAGTTGTGCATACTTAGTTTAGTTATTTGCCTATAGGACTGATTTTCATCCTTGGGATGTTTTTTCTGTCTTATTTTCATTTTATCTGAGTGTTTTCCCTTTTCTTTGTTTTGGATCTGGCAGGCCGCCAGACCTTGCCAGTACAATGGGAACCTACGCTAAGGTCTCCAGAATTTAAGCCTTCCTCAGCGATGACAACAGACCACTTGTAGCTGATTATGGCGAGGCAACCAGCTCTGTCGGTTTCAACGTAGCTCTAGGCCTATGTGGATGTGAGAGACCTTTTATGCCTGTTGGTACTGCTATCGCTGTTGATTTATGCCTGTTGGTACTGCTATCAGCACTGTTACAGTACTGTGCTCATCGGCTCCAGTACAGTCTGCTGCGGCCCCATTGGCTTTAGATCTAGTCCCACACACTTAATTGACATCCAGACATCTGGTACCAGTTCCACCTTGATGTTCAGTAGTGATAGCTTGAAAGCCTTCTGTGCTGCCTCTGGTACTGCATTCCCAGCATATTTAACAGTCCTTTACCATACCGCACTGCCTGGCTACTCTGATTAGTCCTCAGAATCTAAAGTGGGTTCCTGAGTTTCACACTTAAGGGCTTCCTCTAGGTCTCATTCTTGTTCCCACAGAAGGCATTATGAGAAAAGCAGAGCTAAGGATTAGGAGGCCTGGCTGACCAACCTCCTCAGAGGCCTTACTGGATGCTGTTATAGCACTGAAGTAATCATCTCCACAATTGCTTTCTATCCTCCCTTTCACTTCCTCCCCTGTCCCTCGTCATGGACCCTTCTCATGAGTCTGTGCTGAGACAAGAAGTGCAGACTCTGTTCTTTGAGTGTTATAGAAAAAGTTCCTCCACTTCATTAAGGCAGGAGGTTTTATTCCCTATACTTTTTTTCTCCTCAGAGGAATGCAGGCTTGCCTGAGGGCAGCCTGTTGCCCTCAGATTCACCATGTGGACAAAGTGGTAGGTGTTGTCATCTCTGAGCTGGTGGATGAGCCAAGACAATGTGTGTCAGGGAGTTCCATTGTCTCTACCTCTCCCTTCCATTACTTTGGTAATTTATGCTTCAGTTTATGGTGGAGAGTGCCTTTGGTTGATCTTCAGACTCAAGGGTTGTGGTCTACTCATGAGGCCTAGTTACACATAAACATTCTAGAGATGCGTGGAGTTTTCTGTGCGTGTTAACAGTTACTGTTTCACTTGTAAAGCAAGACTGTCCAGGTGACACCACCACAGCATTTTTTTAATCTGAACAAACAATACAGTGCCAGATCATACAGCATGTGCCAAGAGGCAATCAAGCTCTGGAATTTATGCGTACAGAGCTTGGTCATCCTTAGGGCGTCTCACCTGCTGCGTGTTCAAAATGGCCTGGTAGATTGCTTGAACAGATCCGTCAATGTGGACAACGAATGGTCTCTCAATGTAACCATCCGAGCTGTGGCATATCACATGAGGTTTCCAAAGGTGGATCTGTTTCTGACTTGGCAAAACAGGAAGTATCTTCAATTCTGTTACAGGGCAAGTCACGGCCCCGGGTCAGTTTTGGGCACTTTCCTGTTCTGTGGTACTCACAATACCCCTGATTTCCAATGTCATTTTCTCAGGCTGAAATGAGATTGAAGCAGAATAATCCTTATAGCTACAGCCTGGCTGAGGCAGCCACAGTATTCTGATTTATACAGTCTATCTACTTGGGGACCCTTACTCATGCCACTAACCACAAATCTCCTAATTCAGAATAATGGGTGAGTGCTACACCCGAATCCTCCGGTGCTGCATATGACAGCATGGTTCATCAGTGATTAAATACACAGAGGTTCACTGTTCAATAGCAGTCCAGAATGTTCTCCTTAATAGTAGAAAATCTTCCACAAGAGTGGCTTACCTTAGTAACTGGAAGTGCTTCTTCATATGGGCCTCACATGATGTGTCACTGACACAAACTTTGATTCAAACAATTCTGGACTTGTTCTTACATCTTAAGGACTCAGGTCAAGCCCTCAGCTCTATTAGAGTACGTCTGGCTGCTATCTCAGCGTATCACTCGTGAATCAATGGTAGAACTGTTTTTACTAATCCTATCATGACTAGATAGTTTGTTCCCACTGATTTGGGGTCCATTGCCAACTTGGGATTTAAATTTAGTGTTGTCTACTCTTATGGGACCTCCATTTCACCCTTTAGCTTCCTGCTCACTTCTGCACCTCTCAATCTAGGTGGCTTTCATAGTGCCTGTCACCTCCTTTAGGAGAGTGGGAGAGGTATGTGCATCATTTTATACAAAGACAGGGTCCAATGTAGTCCTCACTCTAGGTTTCTGTGTGAGACTGATTTTCACCTGAATTAGTCAATATACTTACCTGTTTCCTTCCAAATGTCACATGCTCACAAAGATGAATGAAGGCTGCGCACTCTGGATGAACTTAAGGCTTTAGCTTTTTACCTGGTCGAGAAAATGCTTTTCAGTTCTTCTCAGCTATTTGTTTCCTATGTGGAACAAATGAGAGGTCAACCTGTTACAGCACAGTGACTGTCAAAATGGATTACCAGCTGTAACACGATATGGTGTCCTGTGGGTGCTCCACTTTAGATGTCTTTGCGCCCTGCACCTCTAATCAGAGATTTATAGTAGCAGCGCCCCTGTTGGCCGCACACATGCGGCAGCCATCTCACATCGCTCCAAGTAGTTACCCCACGTGCGCAGCCAACCATCCCCCAGTTCCTTCTATACCGCCTTTGGCTTTGGTCAGAACGACAGCAGCGCTCTCACGGCTTTAGCTATTTCTGTTATTTCAGTTCTTTCCCAGCTAGTATCTCTCTCCCTTAATTTCTCCTTTAATTTTCTTTTACCATATTAAAAAAAACTTTGTTTTCCTACTCCTTCCCTTTCCCCTGCCTCAGTCAGGTAACTCCCAATGACAGAAGAGGCATAAGAACGGGATTATTCCCACTCTTTCTTTCCACATAGGCTCTCAGAAATGCCTGGTTCTCCAGGCTTCAAACACTGCCTCCCTTGCAGACTGTCTGTACTGGTCTCCGATGGCTATGCACAGTGTGTCCATTGCCTGGGGGAGACACACATATCTCAAAAGTGTCCCCACTGCAAAAAACTGACCGCTAGGACAAGGAATGCTAGGGATCTCCACTTGAAACTCCTGGTGATGGAGAAATCCCTCAGATCAGCCTCCAACCGGAGTCCAGGATACTTCCTGGCCAACGGTCATCAACAGCAGCCTCAGACATGGGATCCTCCTCTAAAATGGCTACTAAGGACTCTGTCCCTGAAAAAGCCACAAAAAAGAGGTCTCTTCACCGTAACGAGATTTGCCTCAAAACAAGAGATCTCCGACCACAAAGTCTGCCCCAGTACCAGTGGCACTGAGAGCCCTGGGCCGTGAGGAGCTAAAGACCCGGTGTGGTCTCGCTCTCACGGAGGTGCATGTAGCTCCTAGCTCGGCACCAGTGGAGCCGAAGAAAACACAGACAATGGTGCCACCTGCTGCACTGATACAATGCAGCAAGTCTGCAGCACCAGCAGCCCTCCCTCTCAGTTCCAGCCAGAGGCCATCTCTGTCCTCGGTACTGTGCCTCCCTGTACCACAACAATTTATCAGACAGGCAGACCTCCTGATTACTTCAACTGCGGGGATTCCGCTTTTTGGCACCAACAGCACCCCAGCCAGACTGAGACCAAGCTTGGCTACTACCCTTGCAGGCTCAGTCCCTCCTTTTCCCAGCGATGAGGAGGAGGAAATGGACACAGGGATGTACACCCTCGCCATTCCTCACCCAAACCTGGACCTTCACGGCACCAAACATCTCTGGATGGAAGAGGCTGGCAGGCTTCCACAATGGGTGCCACCCTCCATGGCTCTCCCATCGAACTGGACCCATGGCCATTATACATCAGGCCCTCCAACCTACCCAGTCTAGAACAAAGCAATCACCTTCACCTCATGCCCAAGCTCCCTCAGAAATGCTTGAGGAGGAAGTAGAAGAACCTGAGAATGCGCCTGAGGACTATACCTTCCCACCTACCCATATCTCTTCTTCATCACCAGACGAAACAATAATGCCACCCCATCCCTCACATCTAGAGATGACTTTAAATCCTTTCAAGATCTATTTAAACAGGTAGCTGACTTGCTTGCTTGAGGAGCTACCAGAGTCACAGCGTAAACTGACAGATATACTCCAGGCTTCTCCATCAGACAAGGTTGCACTACCCATTAATGCAGCCATTATGGACTGGAAAAAATTGTCTGGCAGATACCAGCCACAGCTCCATCTTCTTGTAAGAGATCCAACAAGAAGTAGTGTGTACCGGCTAAAGGGGCTGAGCTTTTGTTCATCCACCCTACCCCAAACTCATTGGTGGTAGAATCAGTTAATCAAAGGGGGAAGCAACCTCAGTCAAGAAGCACCCCTTACGATAAATACTAGAAAAGACTAGACCTTTTTGGAAGGAAAGCCTACTCATCAGCTACCATCCAATTCCGCACAGCCAACTACTCGGCCTTATTAGCCAAATACACGCACAACATGTTTTCTCAGATGGAAACCTTTATTGAACATCTTCCAGAGGACAAAAAGGAATAATACAAGGCCAACATTGCAGAAGGTTCCCTCATTGCCAGAACGGCCCTGCAGGCTTCTCTTGATTCTGCTGACATGGTGGCATAATCCGTTGCTATGTTCGTAATCATGCGTAGGGCTTCCTGCCTCCATCTTTCCGGGTTTCCCAGGGAATTTCAAGCAACCATAGAGGACCTTACCTTTTGAAGGCCAAATTTTTTTTCCAGCAAGCACAGACATCTCCTTGCATACCTTGAAGGAGTCCTGGGCAACATTGAAGACACTTGGAATCTGAGTCCCTGAAAACAAAAAGAAACAAGGCAGATCCTATAATCAATGATTCCGGACTGCCCCATACACCCAGCCTCAAAGACACTACAACCAGTGCCACAAACAGAGGCAGATGAGACCCTGACAACTACAAGATCAGTTGTCAACGTCTCAGCCATCCACTTTGAGGCAAATGTTTTGAAGTGTTGGTCGAGGACACGAGAACTCCACATTCTCCAATCCTAGAGTTACATCCAATCTCCAGCCCATTTGGAGACCGCCTGTCACCATTCTATCCAGTATGGAAGGCCATCACCAAGGACAAATGGGTTCTGGAAATTATTCAGAAGGGCTACTCCATCCCTTTTATCTCTATTCCACCTACCCAGCTCCCTTCCTCATCTCTCTTTGGGGACCCCTCTCACATGCACATGCTAGAGCAGGAAGTAAACCATCTCCTACAATTAGGTGCCGTGGGACCCGTGCCAGTTCAACACAGGGGCAGAGGATTTTATTCACATTACTTTCTCACTCAGAAGAAAACAGGTGGATGGAGGCCCATTCTCCACTTGTGAAAACTAAACAAGTTTGTGAGAAGACAACTTTTCAAGATGGTGACTCTAGCAACTATAATTCCAGCATTGGAGAAAGGAGATTGGCTCTCGACCCTCGACCTACAGGATGCTTACTTCCATGTTACCATTCACCCAGCACACAGCGGTTCCTGTGATTCACTCTAGGGAACCTGCATTACCAGTACAGAGTGCTGTCCACTGCCCCAGGAGTGTTTGCCAAGGTTCTTGCTGTCACAGCAGCACATCTTCACAGACAGCGTGATCATATTTCCCTACCTAGGCAACTGCCTTCTAAAAGCATCCACGCACCAGGCAGCAATCGACGCCACTCACACCACTATACCCTATTTATGAACCTAAGGTTACAAATCAGCCTCCAAAAATCCACTCTGACAGTCATCCAACAGTTGGACTTTATAGGAACACACCTTGACTGCCTCACAGCAACAGCACGACTACCCCAACAATGATTTCTTACTTTAACAAAGTTAATTACAACGGTAATAGACAGCCCACAAAAGTATGCCAGAACGTGCCTACAACTCCTCGGACACATGGTGGCTATGACGTTTGTCATGAAACATGCCAGGCTCCACATGAGATGCCTGCAGGCCTGGCTCTACAATGTCTATATTCTACCCAGGCAGATGTCTTACAGTGCCCAGCAGGGTAAAAGACTCACTCATGTGGTGGACACAACCTATGAACATTTGCTCAGGTGTCCCCTTCCAACAAAAACCTCCAACTGTAACAATCACCACAGATGCCTCTCTGATGGGATGGGGGGCACACTTGGATGAAAATACCATCCAAGGTCGCTGGTCCCCAGCAGAGTCCAATCTCCACATAAATCTGTTGGAGGTAAGCCTGCCAGCACTTTCTCCCTCTGATCCGCAACTGGACTGTCCAGATTCTTATGGACAACCTGGCGACTATGTTTTATGTAAATCACCAAGGAGAGGCCCAATCTCATTCCCTCTGTGCAGAAGCAGTCTTCTTCTTCCTGTGGTACATTTCCAGCAACATACACATCATAGCATCTTACTTGCTCGGACTCCAGAATGCAACAGCAGACCACCTAAGCAGGAACTTTTCACAAACCCATGAATGGGAGATAGATCCTGGAATACTAAAAACTATATTCGGACAATGGAGATTCCCCTCGATAGATCTCTTCACAATGGCACACAATGCCAAGTGCCTGCAATACTGCTCTCAGGCCAGACTGGGGCACAACTCTCTGGGAGACGCCTTCCTTATGAAATGGGAAGCCCCACTACTGTATGCCTTCCCTCCAATCTGTCTATTGAGCCATGTCCTCCACAAGATCAAGCAAGACAAATCAAGGGTCATCATCATTGCAACAACATGGCCCAGACAAACATGGTTCCATACCTGAAACAGATGGCGGTGACACCATCACGAACCCTTCCTCTTGTGCTTCATCTGCTGATGCAGGACACCTTCAGCACCCCAACATTTCAGTACTCCGTCTCGAGGCCTGGCCAATCCATGGATGATGGAACTTAAGACACACTGTTTAAGGAAGTACAAGATATACTACTGAACCGTCAGCAGCTGACCACATGAAAGACAGACACGCACAAGTGGAAGTGATTCTGTACTTGGTGCCAGGAGAAGCAGATTATTCCACAGTCAGCCTCACTACCCCTAATCCTTGATGACATATTGACACTAAAATAACTGGGCCTATCTACTAGCTCACTCAGAGTGCATCTAGCAGCCATCACCTCCTTCCACTCTAAGGTGCTCTTTGTTCACCTGCTGACTAAACACTTCATCAAGGGCATAGAGAATACTTATCCCACACTAAAGGACTCCACCCCCATGTGAGATCTCAGTCTTGTTCTCCGTGCCCTCATAGGCAAACCCTTTGAACCACTAGTGACCTGTTTGTTGCACCTATCCATGAAGATTGCCTTCCTAGTTGCTATCACATCAGCAAGAAGGGTGGGAGAGCAGGGTGCCCTAATGGCACACCCACTGTACCACATTCCTCAAAGCCAATCTTACGACCACATCCTAAATTCATATCCAAGGTCACCTCCCCCTTCCATCGCAACCAGCCCATTTACTTACCTGTATTTTTCCCCAAAACTCATTCTGATAACAGGAAGGCCTCCCTTCACACTCTGGACATTCTCAGAATGCTAGCATTCTATATAGAAAGAACAAAAACTTTTAGAAAATCATCCAGACTATTCGTATCTACTACAGAACGTTTCCAGGGCCAAACCATCTCCAAGCAGAGACTACCTAAATGGATATCTGTATGTATCAAGTTATGTTGCCCAAACTATAATCTGCAAGCTTCCCCTGGACTTTGTGCACACTCCACCAGAGCGCTATCCATGTCTGTGATCTTTCTCAATAATGTACCCATCACAGACATTTGTAAAGCAGCTACCTGGGCATCAACCCATACCTTTACCAAACACTATTCATTAGAACAACAATCAGCTGCAGATGCTCAGTTTGGACTCTTGGTGCTCTCCACTGCACATAAATCAACTCCAAAGTCCCTCTCCTCCACTGAGGGTCACTGCTGTGCAGTCACCTAAAGTGGAGCACCCACAAGGACACTCCTAGAAGAAGAAGAGAAGGTTACTCACCTTGTTCTTTGAGATGGTTGTTCCTGTGGGTGCTCCACTACCTCCCCCCCCCACTTCGGAGTTTCACATCAATCCTCTGGGGTAGAGAAGGAACTGGGGGACTGTTGGCTGTGAATGTGGGGTAACTGCTTGGAGCGGCGCAAGACGGCTGCCGTGTATGTGGCCAACCGGGGCACTGCTACTACAAAGCTCCAACTAGAAGTGCGGGGCGCCAAGACACTAAAGCAGAACACCCACAGGGACAACCATCTTGAAGAACTTCAGTTACTGCACAAGGTGAGTAACCTTCTCTTACACTGTCAAGGGCACAACTCTGCTTAGAAACTGACAATGTGCTTCATCACGGTGCATCTGGCTTCGCCAGCATTGGTGAGAGATTTCTCTGTTTTGGACATTCACAGGGGAGTAACATAGTCTTCTGTCCATACTTTCACTAGACACTATGCATTCACTGCTTCATCAAAGAAAGATGCAAATATGGGAAAAGCAATCCTACTGTCCCACTTCTGATGAAACTCCAACCCCCACTACCTTTAGAACAGTTTGAGAGTCACCTACAGTATAATAGGAATATGCAAGCACTTGAAGAATTAAAAATGGTTATCATAACTATAGTTCTTGGAGATATGTTTCATATTTTTGTCACATAACCCACCCTTCTTCCCCAATGCATCAAAATCTACCATTGCCATTCCATTGCAAAGGAAATGAAGGATAGGTGGGGTGGCTCTGCCCTTTATGCACTCCATGAGGAGCACCAGGAATGGGCAAGACTGCTCCTACTGGTATCACTAGGGAAAACTCTCCAGCACTCATGCATGAGACACTTTTACATCCCTACAGTCTAAGGAAAATGTGCAACACATCTTGCAGAACAATAATTATGAGAAGGTGAGTAACTGTTTTGTTTTTTAATTTGAAAAAGTATGTTCCCTGCTCTCTCAGTCAAACTAAGCTACACATATTAGCGATCTCTAATCTTTTCTGATAAGTCAGTCCCTACAGCCTCATGTTTGTTTTTGTTGTATTTGTCATGAGTCGCTCCAGTTTACTACTGTCCTTTTGGTAAAGTTGTAATGGAAATGAACACAATACTTCAGGTTCAGTCACACCAGAGTGCTTAGAGAGATATTGTTAGAGAAGGATTATTATTTCCTTGCTTCATGTTTATTTATGTATACTGTCCAAAATTGCATTAGCTTTTTTGAAGCCATTTTCTATTAGAAACTCACGTCTGAGTTGCTGTCCACCCCTTTGTCTCTTTCAGCATTACTGCTTCCCATGTCTCACATTCTCCCCATTGAGTTTGTGTTTTGGATTATTTTATCCCAGACATATTAGCTTTTCTTTTTGCAAGTTGAATCTTACTTGTTTTCGGCCCATGTATCTAACCTCTGGAGGTTCCCTTATGGTGTTTCTCTGTTTTTGCTGGTGATCACATCTACTTCCATTTTTGAATTTTAGCAGTATAATATGTATTCCTCTTACAGATCATTAATGCAAATGTTAAATAAGACACTAACACTGATTCTCGTGATATCCCACTAGGCCTCTTACCCTGAACTTACTACAGTGTTCCCAGGAGAAATGGAGAATCTGCTTTTTCTATCATTACATGCCTTTCAAAGAGGGGAATGGAAGGCAGCTTTCCCTGCCCTTAGCTTTAGCTGCCTTTACACTGCCTGCCCCATTTGCTCAGGTTTATTGATTATATCCGGTGGAGCAACAATACCAACTGCAGCTGTACAATATGATTTTGGTACAACAGTCATCTCTGTTCATGTTGCTGTTTACTTTTCTAAATCACTAACCAGTCACATCTCATGACTTAGCTGTAACTGTATTACTAAATGATAAAGTTCCATCTCCTTGTGTGGTCTTTTCAAATTTTTAAATCTTTTCAATCTAGATATGAATTGAGGTGAACTTTCTTTTTGGAACCTACAATAAGAGAGCAACTGTGAACAACGAACAATTTTAGGCAATGTGAATGCTATTCTTGCACCTTGCAAAACATGGCCAAGTGGATTTTACTTGTTCAATTTTAGGCCATGTCTACATGGAGACACTCAGGAAAGTTAAGGCAAGTTGACTAAAGGTATGAAGTCAATACTAATAAATTAGAGCATGTTAAAGTACCTTTCTCCTCACCCATGTTGATGATCTAATTTAGGAGTAAAGTGCATTTATTTAGCTGTAATTTGAGGGATTAAGTCACAGCAGATGGAAACCGCTTACTCCTGAATGAGGGCATCCATGTGGGGGTTTAATATGCTTTAACTTGGCCCAGGTCTACACTAGCCAGGGGGTCAACCTAAGATACGCAACTTCAGCTACACGAATAGCGTAGCTGAAGTCGGTGTATCTTAGGTCCACTTACCTGGCCGTGAGGATGGCAACGAGTTGACGCTGCCGCTCCTCTGTCGACTCCGCTTCCGCCTCTCATGAGCTGGAGTTCTGGAGTTGATGGGGAGCGTGATCAGGGATCGATTTTATCACGTCTACATCGGTTGCAATAAATCGACCCTGATAGATCGATCACTACCCGCTGATCCGGCAGGTAGTGAAGACCTGCCCTTAGGCATGTTGACATCACACCTTTAGTTCGTTCGATTTAACTTTTCTGACTTTCCCCTTATAGGCCAGCCCTGGAACTGCTTATGGGCTCTGATCCAGCTAAGCACTTAAGCAGGTGCTAAATTTTAAATATATGCGTAGTTTAATTGAAGCTTAAACTTAAGTTTGTGCTTAAGTGCTTTGCAGGATTGGATTCTTAAAAAGCCATTATTTTTATGCCAGCCTGCTTTTTAATTTTGCCCTTTTTTTCCTTCCCTACAATTTGGTGTGTGTGTGTTCTTTATAAAATGTCAAAGTGAAGTTAGTTTCTTCAGTTTTCATGCTGGCATTATAGCCTGATGAGTTCAGACACAGCTCAAGGCTACAATACAGAAAGAATGCTCATTTTCTCTTTACCTTCTTCCAGTTAAAAGATGTGTGATTAACAGACTAATAATCTGACCTGTCATAATTTAACTTTTCAATGCTCAGGAATGCACTAATGGAAACCGGTGGAACGCCAGAAGTAATGACCATAATACAGGTGTTTACACAGTGTTTTATTCAAGCTCACCAGAAGGATAACAAGCAGGTTAGTCAAGCTCTATTTTTAATAACTTTTTAATGAGAGGATATCAGATTTAGCATGAAAAGAACAATTTTAAATTTGAGAATGCTGATAGAATAAAATGAGACAAATAATGGTCTCACATTGCTGCTATAGATGGATGCCAAGACATAGTTGAGGCACTTTAACTGGCATCAAACATAGAGGTGCAAAAGCAATATGCCTTTTGCAAAACAGGAGTAATTTATTTGTTGTTATGCTGTAGGATTTCACCAACATAAGTTATCACCCCATATATTCAGCACTTAATTTATAATGAAAGAGGTGCCAGGGCTGAAGGAATTAGGTGCCAGGGCTCAAGCAACTTTTTTACATTCATAACTGATGCAGCAAGCCCAGAGGGCTATAAACTGCCAATCCTAGAGGTGCCAGGGCTCAGCCCTGGCAAGGCCTGGTGCAAATTAAGCACTGCATATATTATCTTGTTATCCTGGCCCTGCAGCATTTGCCTGCATGGTGAATTACAGCATGATCCTCAATCTTGGACTGAAAGAACGAGGAAGACCATAGGCAAGTATTTCTTTTGCAGCAGCAGGGATCCTAATGAGCACTGTGCTGAACATAATAAGAAACAAAAAACAAAGAAAAATACATACAGCGATACTAAATAGTCAGGTTTGACCATCCACGAGTTCAGATGAGGCTTAAAATTTCCCCACTCAGGATCCCATTTTCCTCTCATGGTAATTTTACACCACTCTTACTCAATTGACTGCAGTGAAATTACTTGTGTTTTTCACAATCTTAACTGAGAGGAGAATCAGCCCCTCAGAGTTTAAAATCCAAGAACAGGAGACTTGAAAATTCTAATTATATTTATAGATCACAAGCTTTCTTTAGAGTGGTAGCCGTGTTAGTCTTTATCAGCAAAAAGAACAAGGAGTACTTGTGGCACCGTAGAGACTAACAAATTTATTTGGGCATAAACTTTCGTGAGCTAAAACCCACTTCATCCAAAATTTACCAAAATTTCTCACTCTAAGCATTTCATTAATTTTTTCAGTCCAGTTTGACATGGAAGAAGCACTGGTTGGGAAGTTATTCTACTGCTGAATATATTTCACCTCTAAACAAACTTCTGAGAATTTCTACTCTGTTTGACTTCGACGTCTTTTTGGGGGGTAGTGGTTAGTGAAGGAGTGGGTCTTGGAATCCGTGATATACTTGCCTCTAATTAGCATTGTGATTAAATCTGTCTTCTAGCTTCAAGTAGTATGAATTAGGGATGAAACTGCAGTTGTCCTATTTAATACGAATAAATGCCACACATTAATTCTGTTCCACCCTGGTTGCATGTTAGCAGTATATTGTGCTGCGCCACAGAGGCACAGGGGTGGTAGGTTGGAGATCATAAGCAGAAATTCCACACTCTTCAGTTGACTGGGGGCTACATTTGTTGTGCTGGGTCTGCATGTGTTTTATGGTGAAAGTCCTTCACCTGATGACATCATGTGATGGATTATTGCCCACTTTTTTATGTGAAGCTGGCTTTAAATATGCAATTTATGTGTGCATATTCACACTACTATAATTAAGGTGGTGCCTGTGAGTATTTCCATTATAAATCTTTTTTTTCAAGAGTTTATAAATCAACTGTAAAATTTGCTACAATTTAGCATACAAGATCTCAGACTAGGAGTACTTCCTGTCTAATAAATTTGGTTTAAATCAATTTGATCATATTGTTTTTGCTTTCTGAATATTATTATTGTTGCAGACATTGTAACTCCACGCAGTATCTTTGGGAACTATTGTATTAAATTTATGAATGGTTTATAAATTCATGGGGACAGGTTACCACAGCTCCTCCAGGAACTAAAAATGGAGGGGGAGAGTGGAGGAGGAGGCATGATTAAGGCAAGTTGCTGAAACTGTAAACAACTTCAGAGAGGTACCACTCCCTGAGGGGTTAGGAGTGACCTCTGGTAGACTTCCTAAGCCTGTAGGAACTTGTGTTGTTTGTTTATATATTTTCTTTGTAACGCTTCTTAATGCTTCTTTGTAATGTACTTGTTTTAGAAAGATCTGTGTGGTAACTGCTGGCAATACACTGTTTATAGCCCTCGGGGAAAAAGCAAGTCACCGATGCTGGCCATTAGGCAGGCTGGCTTGCTGGAGTTATCCCATTGTATGGCAGGTGGCTGTGTAGCCTTGAAACCCCTGGTCAGAAGGGAGTAGTACAAGGATCCCTACCCAGAGACAGGTGACAGCTGGAGAATTGAGACCTGACCGGGCACTCCTGAATTCGACCAGAGGAGTGGGGAGGGTTCAAATATAGTTAACAGTTACCCTGAAACTGTAATAGTTATTACATGCATTTATACGATAACCATCTCTATGTCTGCATGTATTTAATGGGACATAAATTGCTCCATTAACATTTCAAATCAGAGGAACACTAAAGACTGAGAATGAAGAAGGATCTAGCCAGTTGTTTGAGAACCCAGGAATTTATAGTTCAGTTAATTGAAAAAAGGCTAGGCAAACAGATGTATCTTGAGAATTTTTCTAAGAACCGGCTTGTGTCCACAGAGGTGTGCAGAGTAGGAGAGAGTCCACAGAAAACCCTGTATTCCCCCCAATATAATGGCTGGCCACAATCACAGTCCCCTCTAATTGGTTTTCCTGCAGTCAGGTTCTAAGAAGGCAAACATCTTTATTTTGCTTTAACTCTTTTTATGCTGAAAACCGGCTTTGATTTAAAAATGAAATCAATTTTGCAGGTCAAGTTAATTCAGAATGTGGGTTGTGTCTTGTCTACTAAGCATGCTCAGTGCTGCTTTTTCTTGCGGTTTTTGGTGTGCATATTAATTGACTGCATGTATGCTTTAGTATTTTAATTAAGAATTAATTCCTATAACTCCATTTGACCAATATAGATCTTTGGAATTTTGCCAGTCTTATCATACTGATGATATGTATAGTGTCATACTTTTCTTTGTACTTTCATTTTCCTTTAAATTGCTGTTTACAAAAAAAAAAAAAAGAGGCAGAGGGGAAGACACAAAGAAAAACACATTAAAGTGAAGGGAAAGAATATCATTGCATGTATTTGTAAAATGCACATCACATTAGGTGAACCTATAATATCTTTAGGTTTTATGTTCTCGGAAGCTGACCACAAAGCTCTTTTAAAATATTGACTTTTTGTTTTAGCATAAATTTCCTCTGAAGGCCTACTTTTCTCCTCATCATCAGCATCTTGTAATAGCCTTACTCAAACATCCTTTTGGTAAGTTCTGCTTTGAATTGTTTGGAGCATTAATGGAATCTGCATTTTCATTTATTTTTCTGCACAATATATAACCTCAAAAGTAATGCACAAGGGTTACCTTAATTCTGAGTGCTTGACTTTGCCACTTTTGTAATGTTCTTTTAATGTAGGTTTTTGTGTAACTATTATATACAGTGGCATAGATTTAAATAAAATTAAAACCAAAATCAAATAAGAGTAATAGAAGAAAGGCAAATTATTTTCAATATAATAAAGCCGATTCTAGGAATTAAAACACAATTATCCAGGACTGGAAAGGTATTCAGTGTTCATGTTTTGTAAGCCCAATAATGATCATTGTGAAAACTCCCATATTCAAACATAAGATGTGTTAATGCATTGTGTTGCCTTTCTCCTCTCTGAAATCTGGAAATCTGATTTCAGTGAAGTCACAAATAAAAATAAGTTTGATCTCCCTTGTCTCTATTTATGCATATCAGAAAACTAATGTTTCATGTGATGCAGTTCTGCATGACTGGCAATTTCTGCTAAGGATGGGACACTTAACTGAGATAACTGAGAGATACTAGATTAGTATTGAGGAGAAACTATATATATATGTGTGTGTGTGTCCATGTGTATGTATGCGCACGCGCACACTTATGCTTAATTTGATAAATAGCCTGAGCTTTAGTCCTGTATTTTGCAAATGAATTTTTGTCCTAAGAATATAAAGTAATTTATTATAGATGTGGTTGAAAACTATGGGAAAGTTTAAAAATGAGAAGCAATTATTGAAGACTGAATCATGTGTCTAGCAAGTTCTAGTTCTAGCTTGATACCATACCAAATATTGTTCTGTTTTAACCTGTTTCATTAAGTTCAACTTTTCTTCTTATTGTTTTCCAGATTTGCCAGCTACACTCTGGTCTCAGCACCTGAAATACATTACTGACATGCTTAAAGCAATAATAGAAGATAAAAGCGTTAGGTAAATAAAAATAGTTAGACTATCCTTCATTATTTCTTCTTCTTCTATTACTTTGTGAAAAGTCATGTGGGTCATAATCTTGGTTGATTAATTTTTAGTTATATTTAGATGCCATTTTCTTCTTAGTTCCCAAATACAGCCTCTGTTGAAGGATAGGAAAATAGGATATCCTAGGATATAAGGAGGCCTTCTAAACTATGAACCTGATTTTCAGAGGTCTCAAGCACCCACAGCTCAAGTCAATGAGCACTTCAGAAAATCAGACCTTATAGTTGCAACCTGTGACAGGGTCCACTCACTGCTAAGGGCACCTCCTCCTAGCCACCCTGGGGATTAGCTCCTTCCAGATCTGAGGCCCCTTTCTGCTGCATGCTGCACACTCTGTTGCTGCTCTCTCTTTCCCTCTCTGAAACTCAGGCTGCTCCCTCTTCCTGACTTGGCCCTCCATCCAGGTCCTTATGGGTATTTCCTTAGGTTAGTGGCAGGTCCCAACCACTGCTAATAAGAGTTCTTCCATTAGACTTATTAGCAGCAACCAGGGTATTTACGAAGAAGTTTGCAATAGTAGCAGCAGAGGCCTGTTGCAATGGCTCCATTGCCATCCATATCTAGATGACTGGCTCCTGACAGGAAGGTCCTATCTAGAAGTTTTGACATGGAGCAGCAATGATGTCAATCTCCTAATGGCCCTGGGAATTGATATAAACAAGTCTACCCTAAAACTGACACAAACCATAGAATTCATAGGAGCGACTCTAGACAAGAGCTGTGTGGTGTATGTGCCAAGAAAACAGTATGTACACAATAGTGATTATTCTCCCTTGATGTGGTGAAAAGACCCCAAGCGCATATGCATGGAAGTTCTCCTCTTCCCGCCTATACCTGAGAAAAAGCTATTACAGATGCCTCCCAACTGGACTGGAGAGCCCACATGTATGACTCACAGCATAAGGCACCTGGATGCCTCGAGAGACCAGAATGCAAATAAATCTCCTGGAGCTGAGAGCTGTCTGGGAAGCCTGCAAGGCGTTCATAGCACTCATGATTCTGACATATCCTAGTAATGTCCAACAAGATAACAACCATGCTCTATCGGGGTTCTCAAACTGGGGGTCGTGACCCCTCAGGGAGTCACAAGGTTCTTACATGGGGGGGTCGCGAGCTGTCAGTCTCCACCCCAAGCCCCGCTTTGCCTCCAGCATTTATAATACTGTTAAATATGTAAACAAGTGTTTTTAATTTATACGGCGGGGTCACACTCAGAGGCTTTCTATGTGAAAGAGGTCACCAGTACAAAAGTTTGAGAACCACTGCTCTATATTAACAAACAGAGAGGGCTAAATCCATCCTTCTATACATGGAGATATTTAACTTATGGAACTCTTGCATCCAACACCACTGTGATCCTAAGACCCCCTCAGTGCCAACTGGCAAAGGGTTCACTGTTCTGTGACAACAACTTCTATTAAGCCTGAAAAACCTGCTACACCTAATATGCTGTTTTCATGGTTTTATCCATAAATAGGATCTTGTAAGGTATCAAATGGAAACTGGTGACACATAAACATTGTGAGACATATGTATGGATGATATTTAAGAATTTGTATAGAAAGTTGTATGTATTGAAAAATTATATTTCAGAATCTGTGTCCCAGGCAGGGTAGATATCAAGTTTTCCCTAGAAAAAGGAATGTTGGTTTATCTGTCTACCTAGGTTCATTTGTAAATGAAGCCTTGTAAGTCAATACAATGGAAACTGCCTTTACAGAGGAGGGTAATTCTGACTCTGGAAATAAAGACAATGAACTCTGGAAAATATAAGGAAAAGCAAAAGGATGTTCTGTTATCCATTTCACTGAGAAACCTGGGCAGGGAGTGTGGGGAGAATGATTCATGAGTGTTGTGGATCCTGGTTTGACTGAAAACCAGCAAGCTTTGCAGAAAAAGCTCAGCTGAGAGACTGTTTTAGACAAAGGTTTGTATCCTGTTAAAAGTAAGTCTTGGTCTAGTAGAAGCCTGTTATACTTTTGTTTCATTTGTAACCTGTTGTTGTTATTCATGCTCACTATCTCTTAAATCTACATTTGTTAATAAATTTTTGTTATAAATAGATTACAGTGCTGTGTTGTTATATTGGAGCTGAAATTCAATTGACGCAAACAAGTTGGTGTATATGTACTATGCCCTTGGGAGTAGTGAACCTGGTAATTACTGTGTGTGTCCAGTGACAGAGGCTGGAGGCTACAGTGGAGATGCTTCTGAGGAGTTCTGAGGTATACCTAGTGTTTTACCTGAAAAGCAAAGTAGCGTCTGAGTGCTGAAGGGTTGGTGGTGTCAGGGAGCTGTCATCCACCTACCACAACAAAGACTCTCTCTCACTGAGGCAGGTGGGTAACACAGTGACTTACAGTCCTGGCACCTCAAGAAAGTGTCACAGCCACGTTACTGTGTCAACAGTATCGCTCTCAGCTGTTCACAGTTCATGGGTGGACAACCTGAGCAAGTACTTTAGCACTGATCACAAGTGGGAACTGCACAATTCCTTAAACAGCATCTTCACCCAATGGGGAACCTCTGCTTGGAACCTTTTTGCATCCCACAAGAATGTGAATAGCCAGCAAAACTGAAATGTATTTTGATTCTTTTGCAGATCTTACACTGACCTCTTTGAGAGCTGGTTTTTGTTTGTTCATTTTGGAGAATGGGCTGATATCGCTGTAGAGCAGTTGCTGAAGTCTGAAGATGAATCCTCAGATACTTTTCTGTGGCTGCTGGCATTTTACTACAATCCACACAGTGATAAAGAGCAGAGGACTCAAATTCTGGTGGGTTGTGTAGCCATGGCTGAGAGTATTTAGCCAATTGTATACCTGAAAATTGTCATGCATCCGACAAAGTGGGTATTCACCCACGAAAGCTCATGCTCCAAAATGTCTATTAGTCTGTAAGGCGCCATAGGACTCTTTGCTGCTTTTACAGATCCAGACTAATAGGCTACCCCTCTGATACCTGAAAATTGAGGCATTTATGTGGGAAAGCGGCTGGAGTTTGCAGGGTCCTCCTAGAATTGTAAAATTCTGCAGTAGAGGGGATCCAAGATAATTTTTGTGGCTCTTTCAACTGTGAACATTTAGAAACTGAGTTTGTCAAATGTACTGTAGGTCAGAATGCCTTTATTTACTTTTCTTCTGAAAAATATGACTGTAACAAATCAGTTTGATTGGTACACCTATAACTCCTCCTTTTGAATCTGTGTGGCAGGATTTCAGAGCTCCTATGACGTAGAGTCCTGTAGGACAGCCATGCTTTACAAGTGAGAGCACTAATAATAATAACAGTGCAGCATTCTTCATTCACATTCAGCAGCAGTGAATCTGATCTAACATTATCTATCTAATTTGATTTCTGTTGCACCTGTCATAGAATCTAGGCAGTGATCTGATGATGTAATTCAGTCTTTCTTATATTAACTTGTGCCATGGCTACTTAGTTTTGTTTTAAACACTAAGGGTATGTCTATACTACCTGCTGGATCGGCGGGCAGTGATCGATCTTTCGGGGTTCGATGTATTACATCTCGTCTAGATGTAATACATCGATCCCCGAACGCGCTCCCTGTTGACTCCGGAACTCCACCAGGGCGAGAAGTGGAAGCGGAGTCGACGGGAGCGGCAGCTGTCGATCCCACGCCCTGAGGACGTGAAGTAAGTCAATGTAAGTCAGTCTAAGATACGTCGACTTCAGCTACGCTATTCTCGTAGCTGAAGTTGTGTATCTTAGATTGATTCTCCCCCAGTGTAGACCAGACCTAAAGGTCTGATTCTCTATTCCACTCACCATAGGAACAGAGAGGAGAAGGACAAAGGTGGGCCTTATGCTAGCTTTGCACTTTCCTATTCTGGAGCCAGCATGGGACCTATTGGATGCCCTGAGTAAGTTAAAGCAGCCTAAGAACTGCACTAATTTACCCTTAGCTACCTGTGACTGTAGGGACTATTGCAGCAGGCAGGAATAGTTGGAGTACAGCTGCATTCTGACCACATACCCTATCCTTACATATGGATGGTGGAGGCATGTATAGTACACAGCTGTTATCCCAGTTCTACCCAACCCAGGGAATCCTCCTTTGCCACAGATATTCCCTAGTGTTTAAATTTTGCATCATATGGGCCCTTTGCCAGACCCATGTGAAGAGGAAGTAGCACAATGCACAATCAGGTCTTGAGCAGATAGTCTTTTCTTGGTGTTAGTTAAAACCTCAAGTTATCACACAGAATTAAAGTTCTTTGTGTTTCTGAAAAGGATCTTGGACATTTTGTTTGGATATCAGAAGACACTATTTAATAACTCTGGTTATTATACTTGTGTTTATTTTACTTTAACTAATATAAGAATGTGTGCTCAAGTGTCATAATTAGGATAATTGATACTTCCATTATAAATGTTTGTTTTTAAAGACTTATACTTCAGCATAAAAAAATCCCTTATAAATGGGAGGAAGGTGCTAACTTTTTTAATAATCAAACATGGCACACTTCTGTAGAAAAAGATAATAGTTTCTCTGTAAATCACAATGAAAGCAATACTGAATTAGGATGCAAGTCCTTTGGATATAGATATTGTATCTGATCTCAATGGAAGACCTTGTCTTTTTGCAAAGTTTTTCATGTATTTCCCTTGAGAATACCAGTCTGATAATAGAAAAAAATCACTTTCTGTTTGAGACAAATTGGTTTAACTCATTTGTTGGTTTTGTTTTGTGGCAGGGAGTGGTGGGGAAAGGACAGTACTCCATATGCGTGGAGGGATCCCGGTGTCTATTGTTTCCCTCCCCCTTTCTTAGTGCTTCATACTGTTATTCCTGTTTCATTAAAGTCCTGATCGCTCCCCAAGAGTGCACTTTAAAGTTGTAGTTTCTTCACCACCTTGTTCCTAACTTGCCACTGCTCAGTCAAAATATCTGCCCCCTACCCCCGGCCCCACCTCCTTCTTTTCTCTAGTCCTAGCACAGGGGAATGAGAACATAGAGAGAAAAGAATGTGAAGACTGATAGGTATGGGAGCCTGTAGTCATTTCAGCAGAGAGGAGGAGAGGAGGACTTTGTAGCACCTGGTAGGAAAGACTGAAACACTGCAACCAGACATATATTAACATATGCAGCACTAAACGGAAGCTGAAAGCATAACATCTGCTTTGAATGTCATGGAGTAGTGAGGCACGATTTAAAATCCAAAATATTTTTAGCATTAAAGCGGTCTAGATATATTGAATGGTGGAATCAGTGCAGGTGTAGTGAAATGGGAAGGAGTAAGATTCAGGTGCGCTTGTTTGGAGGCAATCCAATCTCAGTGGAACAATAACATTTCATTATGTCTCATAAACTTTTATTGTGATCTCATTAGTGCCATATAGCATCCCTAGTGCAACCTGGAACAGACTTCAATGAGAAATTATCTTTCCAGTAAAGCAAACTCTTTCAGGCTAGTATATATAGAAATGTTAATGTGAAAAAATCAGTAAGTGCAAGGAAACAAATAGCTAAAAGTAAAATGAACTCACAAACACTGGTGGGGCTGGTGTCCTACTCCTCTTAGTTCTAGGTGATATGTTTTGCTTTTGTCCTTATGTTTCCTGTCTTTTATGTAATGAACAATATAATTACAATGAAATATGTTTTTTAATAGCTGCTTATGATGAACTAACAACTTCTATTATGCGGACACCAAAATCTTCATTCTCTGTTTTGATGGTACATTTATATTGGCTGTTCCAAGAGGCAGAGGAAATAAACATGTTGCAAGTAGTACAGGAAGAAGCCAAAATCTGTCATTCTTATCAGAATGTTTTTCAGTTGAGGTCAGATTACATGGGGGTTTAATTGATTTGTAGCTGCAATATTGAAGTGAGCCTTCTGTTCTTTTTCCCACAATGTAAAAATCTGACTACATTCTACTGAGGGATTTTCTCCATTTCCTTTCATTACAAAAAAGGTCAAAACTTGGCTCAATGCCTTGGCTGCTTAGTTTGCAAGACCAAAGAACGTAAAGAATTTTCCATTTTGTCCATTTGTTTGCGTGAACCAGCGTAAGCAAAATGTGCACTGCCCTTCCTTCCCTGTTCTCTGCAGTGCCTCTGAAACGCAAGCTCTTGACGTATTTTTGGGTTTTCTCCCAAGGATTCTCATGTCTATTAGTGAACAAATCTCATAAAAAAACCCACCATAAACACAACTTTTACTCTTCTCTGATCCTTTATCTTTTGAAATTGTTCCCTACAGGTAGAAGCTCGAGCAGTGTATGATCGTCTGATGATGCTCTTTAGCTGTACAACCCTCTCCGTCACAGATCTGCAGGCTGCAGCTAGCACTAAAACAGATAAAAGGCAACCTTGCACCAAACACCTTGTCAGGCATCTTCTGATTAGTTTTCTGCTCTTTTCTTCTGGTGGACACAAGATTGCCCAAGAGTTTATTTCTCATGTAAGTGTTTCCATGTTTTTCAACAAGGTTTTTTTTGTATTATTCACATGTTGAAAATTTCTCCTTCTTACGAAAAAGCTGATCACAGAGAATTAAAGAAAATTATGCTAACCTAATTAAGAATTAGAGCCAAAATATTCTCCTCCTTGATGATGCTTCCACAGGGTCCCATTGGAGAAGCTATGGAGCCACAGAAATGTTTTGAGTAGTAGCTGACAATACAGGAGTGTATGTAGTTCCCTTGCACCTTACATTCTATAGATTTAGACCATGTCTACACTATCACGTCGGCAAGACTTATGTTGCTCTGGCATGTGAAAAAACACACCCGAATGACATAATTTTCGCTAGCATAAGTGGTAGTGTGCATAGCACTATGTTGGCGGGAGAGCTTCTCCCACCAACATAGCTGCCACCACTTGTTGTGGGTGGTTTTATTATGTCAACAGGAGAGCTCTCACCTTTCAGCATAGAGCAGCTACATGAAAGATCTTACAGCGACGCAGCTGCATCAGCTCAGCTGTGCTGCTGTAACTCTAATGCAGGCATAGCCTAAGTGTGTATACACTTTGCCCTCCTAGACATCAATCACTTCCAATGATAGATAATGTGGAAAAAGCTGAAGTACTCAATGCTTTTTTTGCCTCGGTCTTCACAGACAAGGTCAGCTCCCAAACTGCTGCACTGGGTAACACAGTATGGGGAGGAGGTGAGCAGCCCTCAGTGGTGAAAGAACAGGTTAAGGACTATTTAGAAAAGCTGGACATGTACAAGTCCATGGGTCCAGATCTAATGCATCCGAGGGTGCTGAGGGAATTGGCTGATGTGATTGCAGAGCCATTGGCCATTATCTTTGAAAGATCGTGGCGATCAGGGGAGGTCCTGGACGATTGGAAAAAGGCAAATATAGTGCCCATATTAAAGGGAAGAAAGAACCTGGAGAACTATAGACCGGTCAGCTCACTTCAGTCCCCAGCAAAATCATGGAGTAGGTCCTCAACGAATCCATTTTGAAGCACTTGGAGGAGAGGCAGGTGATTAGGAACAGTCCGCATGGATTCACCAAGGGCAGGTCATGCCTGACCAACCTGATTGCCTTCTATGATGAAATAATTGGCTCTGTGGATATGGGGAAAGCGGTGGATGTTGATGTCAGATGCTACCGGTGTGGTGCTCTGCTCTGTTCAATGTTGATATCACTCGGCTGTGTGCGTGTGTTCCCTCTGTGTGCCGTCCCTGCTCTTCGAAGATAGCTGACACAGCAAACCCCGAGAGAATCCCCAGTGACCACAGAGTCTAGTAAGGTACGAAGACACTTCGGCCAGGTTTATTGTCAAACGAAGCACAATGATAGTTCCCTCTAGATTTTACTCTACAGGACGTACTACGAGTATGTGCCCCCTGGCAATGGACTCAGCTCAGTCAGTGGCGGAACTTTCCACTGCCCCGTAGGCTGGACAAAGACACCGCCCCAGTGATGCATTCTTATACACAGGTACAAACAAGTTACACATCACTCCTGACGTATTGAGGTGCAACCCCTCTACGTAGCAAGGTACAACCCCTCTACATAGTAAGGGGCCGCCTCTCACCTTGGGATGGGTCAGCCTGTTCCTTGTTATCTGTGTGGAGTGTACAAGTATGCGAATGTTCTGATATCTGGTGTTCAGTACCTTTTAGATATGTCTCTTTTTGCAGCATCAGCCCTTCCTTGCCAGCTTCTGTGAGCAGGGCCTGCCTCTAGCTCACAGCTTAACTTTGCTTTTATGTTAGCAAAGTCTTGACCATTAATTTAGCTCAGGCCTCAGGCCTCATACTGGGCCTTTGATACCAAGGTTTATATCTCAGGGCCTCTTCTAACTACAGGTGTGATATATCTTGACTTTAGCAAAGCTTTTGATGCGGTCTCCCACAGTATTCTTGCCAGCAAGTTAAAGTAGTATGGATTGGATGAATGGGACTATAAGGCGGATAGAAAGCTGTTCAGATTGTCGCGCTGAACTGGTAGCGATCAATGGCTCGATGTCTACTTGGCAGCAGATATCAAGCAGAGTGCCCCACGGGTTGGTCCTGGGGCCGGTTTTGTTCAACATCTTTATTAATGATCTGGATGATGGGATGGATTGCACCCTCAGCAAGTTCGCAGATGATACTAAGATAGGGGGAGAGGTAGATACGCTGGAGGGTAGTGATAGGGTCCAGAGTGACCTAGACACATTAGAGGATTGGGCCAAAAGAAACCTGATGAGGTTCAACAAGGACAAGTGCAAAGTCCTGCACTTAGGAAGGAAGAATCCCATGCACGCTGGGGACTGACTGGCTAAGCAGCAGTTCTGTAGAAAAGGACCTGGGGATAACAGTGGATGAGATACTGGATATGAGTCAGCAGGGTGCCCTTGTTGCCAAGAAGGCCAACGGCATATTGAGCTGTATTAGTGGGAGCATTGCCAGCAGGTCAAGGGAAGTGATTATTCCCCTCTATTCGGTACTGGTTAGGCCACATCTGGAGCATTGTGTCCAGTTTTGGTCCCCCCACTACAAAGGGATGGGATGTGGACAAATTGGTGAGAGTCCAGCGGAGGACAACAAAAGTGATCAGGGGACTGGAGCACATGACTTACAAGGTGAGGCTGAGGGAACTGGGGTTATTTAGTCTGCAGAAGAGAAGAGTGAGGGGGGATTTGATAGCAGCCTTCAACTACCTGAAGGGGGGTTCCAAAGAGAATGGAGCTAGGCTGTTCTCAGTGGTGGCAGATTACAGAGCAAGGAGCAATGGTCTCAAGTTGCAGTGGGGAGCTCTAGGTTGGTGTCAACGTATTTTTCCCTCAATTTGAACTTTAGCGTCCAAAAGTGGGGACCTGCATGTACCCTTCTAAGCTTAATTCCTAGCTTAGATCTGATAGCGCCGCCACCAGCCAAAATATAGTGTTTGGCACACTTTCTGTTCCCCCAAAACCTTCCCTGGGGAACCCAAGACCCAAACCCCTTGGGTCTTAAAACAAGGAGAAATAAACCATCCCCCCTCCTTTCCCCCTCCCAGACTTCCCCCTCCCTGGGCTACCCTGAGAGACTACATTGATCCAAACTCCTTGGATCTTAAAACAGAGAGGAATTAACCTCCCCCCCCCTTTCCCCCCTACCAATCCCTGGTGAGTTCAGACCCAATCCCCTTGGGTCTTAAACAAGGGGAAAAAAATCAATCAGGTTCTTAAAAAAGAAAGCTTTTAATTAAAGAAAGAAAAAAGTAAAAATTATCTCTGTAAACTCAGGATGGAAAATGTTTACAGGGTATTCAGCTCCTCCCCCTTAGCCTGAGATTAAAAGTTACAGCAAACAGAGGTAAAACTCCTTCCAGCAAAATACACATTCATGAGTTAAGAAAACAAACATAAGACTAATCTGCCTTTTCTAGCTAGTACTTACTATTTTGAACATGAGAGACTGTTTCAGAAAGATTGGAGAAAGACCTGGTTGCACGTCTGGCCCCTCTTAGCCCCAAGAGCGAACAACGAACAAAACAAACAGCACAAACAAAGACTTCCCTCCACAGAGATTTGAAAATATCTTGTCCCTTCATTGGTCCTCTGGTCAGGTGTCAGCCAGGTTCACTGAGCTTCTTAACCTTTTACAGGTAAAAGAGAAATTAACCCTTAACCATCTGTTTATGACAGTTGGATATTAGGAAACACTATTTCACTAGGAGGGTGGTGAAACACTGAAATGGTTTACCTAGGGAGATGGTGGAATCTCCATCCTTAGAGGTTTTTAAGACTCGGCTTGACAAAGCCCTGGCTGGGATGATTTAGTTGGTGTTGATCCTGCTTTGAGCAGGGGGTTGGACTAGATGACCTCCTGAGGTCTCTTCCCACCGTAATATTCTATGATTCCCACTTTGTTTAGCAGCTGGAGTGGTTATGGAACCATCCACTGCCCATTTTCCTGTAAATTAGGTAGCATTAATTAGTGTTAGCACTGAATAGGTGATGGGAATTGGGGTTTTAGGGAGACTGGAGAGGAGGATGTTTTAGTAGCTGAGATAAGATATAATGAGACCTTGAATGAAAGAGTTAGCTATGGGGATGGAAAGAAAAGAATGTGTGCTGAAGATGTTGAGGAGGGAAAAGTGACAGAATCTGGCAGTGACCTGCCTGTGAGGGGCAGAAGACAGGGAGGAATCAAAAATATTCCTTCAATTGCAGGCATAAGTGATAGGGTGGGGTAATAGAGGTGTCAATAGCCATAGAGAATGGGGGAAGAAGAGAAGATAATATGGCTAAGACTCAACTCCTTTGGTGAAATCCTGGCTCCACTGAAGTCAATTAGAGCTTTACTCATTGAGTAATTGCCCATGTGGGTGCCAGTTCTGGTGTACATGTGTCCCAGTGCATGTGAGATCAAATTCTTTTGGCCAGCCGTGTCCCTTGAGTCTGTGTCCTGGATGCCCTTCAGCTCCCCAATCCCCTATACAGGCATAAAGGGCAGAGTGGGCCCAACCGTCCTTCAGTTTCTCTTAATGACCTGTGGCTGCGAGATGGAACATTTGGCAGTGTATCTTGCCCACTGTGTGATTAAATCCCTTCATATAAACAGTATATTAGTCAAGGTTAGGATAGGAAGAGGGAATGCAGAGCTATGATACCAAGCTGAGACAACTCCTAAACAAGTGCCAGGAGTGGAATATTAAGCTGAATGCAGGCAAGCTGAAGCTGAGGAGAACAGAGGTCCCCTACATCAGACATCTGTTGACTTTTGAGGAAATCTGGCCAGACCCTGGAGAACTGTGAGCCATTGAGGAAATGCCAAGACCAACGGATCTGAAGGGAATCTAGCAATTTATAGGAATGGCCAACTGTCTTTACGGATTCTGCACACACCTATCAGAAGCCTGTGAGAGCCTTTGAGACAGTTAAAACCCAGTGATGCAGCATGAGGATAGTTAGAGACCCAAGAGACCTATTTTTAAAAATGTAAATAAATTATAAGTGGTGCATCAGTCCTGTACTGTGGAGAATCTAGAGCTACAGTATGATGCCTCAGAAGGAGGTCTAGGAGCAACACTAATGCAATGCCCATAGCTTTTGCTACTTAGAGCCCTGGCAGACACAAAAAGGGGATATGTTCAGATAAAAAAGGAACTACATGCTGTGCTCTATGGAATGGAATGATTCCTTCAGGTTACTTTTTGGCACAAGGTAGACATGCAGTCTGATTATCAGTTATTAGAAAGCATCATGAAGAAGCCACAGCTGAGTGCACCCAAGCAGCTACAGTGCATGTTACAGGATCTCCAGCTCTATGACATGAAGTCTGCCCAGGAAAGTCACTACTGGTGGCAGGTACACTAAGCAGTGGGCATACCTTCCAGAGTACAACACACAGAGAGTGTATCAACATGCCGCAGTACCTTCCCATCTCTGATGGGAGGTTCCAGGCAATCCAACAAAGCACTGACCAGTATGGAGTGCCACAGGCAGTAACACAGTTAATAGTTCAGGGATGGCTAGATTGAAGAGAGCAAGTGCCATAGGAGATGACCCCCCTATTGCTATGTGAGGGATGAGTTGTGTATGCAAGATGAGGCCAAGACCAAGACAAGGACTTAGAAAGAGCCTTAGATACCGGATAGCCTAATGTAGAAGAAACAGGGTTTATGACCAACACAGAGGACCAATAGGAACCACCCAACAGAAAGGAGACAGAAATAGGGTGTGGAACCAAGTCCCCTACCAACGGGATAGTAGTTAGAAAACCAGCACACTTGAAGGAATATTATGTCTAAAACACTGCAACAGACTGGTAAAGACCATCTTCCTAGGGTGGGCTATGTGTTAGCAAGTCAGCAAATGCATGCACAAATGATATAACAACAACAAAAGTTTAAAAGGAAAAATGTAGCAACCTACCTAGAACTGAGAGGGAGGAGCACAGGTTGCAGGTGGGAAGAATTTGGATGACATATCAGAAAGCCAATCTGTGTGCCTATGGCTGGAATGCTAGCTGGAGTTGCAGAACCTCTGTAAATAGTTGTGTTGATAAAGACCCAGTTTCATTTTAGAAACTTGGAGACCTCTTATGAAACGAAGACCTTTCAGGAACACATTGAGGGCGAGGCTATCACTTTTCAAAGACTATAGTATTTAACTAGATAAGTCCTGCTACAAGTTAGCCAGGTTAGCTCCACCTGTGCACATTACAGGTCACTCCAGCTGGGCTCAGGCAGCCTCTTACTTCCTTAAGAGGCAGCCCTGTTACAACCCTTTTGTAAAAGGAAATCATGCCTCACCAGTATATTAGAATTCTTTGAGGGAGTCTGCAAAAGTGATCCAGTTGATACAGTGTACTTGGACTTTCAGAAAGCCTTTGACTAGGTCCCACACCACAGGCTCTTAAGCAAAGTAAACAGTTATGGGATAAGAGGGAAGGGTCCCCTCATGGTTCAGTAAGTGGTTAGAAGATAGGAAACAAAGCCTAGGAATAAATGGGCAGTTTTCAAAGCAGAGAGAGATAAATATTAGGGTCCCCCAAAGGCCTATATTGGGACTTGTGGTGTTCATCATATTCATAAATGATCCAGAAAAGGGAGTGAACAGTGAGGTGCCAAAATTTCCGTGTGATCAAAATTACTCAATATAGTTAAGTCCAAAACTGGCTGTGAAGAGTTATAAAGGGATCTCATAAAACTGGGTGACTGGGCAACAAAATGGCAGATGAAATTCAATGTGGATAAATACAAAGTAATGCACATTGGAAAACACAATCCCAACTATACATACAAAATGATGGGGGTCTAAATAAGCTGTTGTCACTCAAGAAAGAGATTTTGGAATCATCATGGATAGCTCTTTGAAAAATATCTACTCAATTTTCAGTGGCAGTCAAAAAACTAACAGAATGTTAGGAGCCGTTAGGAAAAAGACAGCTAATAAGACAGAAAATATCGTAATGCCACTATATAAATCCATGGTACACCCAGACCTTGAATACTGCATGTAGTTCTGGTTGCCCCATCTCAAAAAAGATATATTAGAATTGGCAAAAGTACAGAGAAAGGCAACAAAAATGATTAGGGGTCTGGAACAGCTTCCATATGAGGAGAGATTATAAAGACTAGACTGTTCATTTTAGAAAAGAGATGACTAAGTAGGGATATGATAGAGTTCTATAAAATCATGACTGATGTGGCGAAAGCGAATAAGAAAGTGTTAAGGAAGTTCACATGACACGAGAACCAGAGGTCACCCAATGAAATTAATAGACAGCAGGTTTAAAACAAACCAAAGTACTTCTTCGCACAACACACAGTCAACCCGTGGAACTGATTGTGGAACTTATGTTGTGAAGGCCTAAAGTATAACTGTGTTCAAAAAAGAATTAGATAAATTCAAGGAGGATAGGTCCATCAATGGCAATTAGAAAAGATGGTTAGGGACACAACCCCATGTTCTGGGTGTCCCTAACCCTCTGACTGCCAGAAGCTGGGACTAGATGGCAGAAGATGGATTACTTGAAAATTGCATGTTCTGTTCATTCCCTCTGAAATATCTGGCACTCTGAGCTAGATGCACCATTGATCTGACCCAGTAATGACCCTTCTTATGTTCCTAGAAATTTGCAGGACACTACGTGGTGATCTGTCCACATGTTCTTCCAAAACTATTTCTTAGTTGAGACTTGCATGTTGGATGCTTGCTTTGGTAGAGCTCTCCTGCAATCCTCATTAAAATAGGACTCCTACCATCCACCTCCAAGACAGGGGGTACTAGTCACAATAGTAGGATCCATGTGGACAAATAATTGAAGAAGAAAGAACAGTTACTTATTCCAATTCAAAATGGTGCTACAGTGGCTGTCTTACCTTACAGAGGTAAGACAGCCACTGTAGCATAATTGTGAATTGGAATATTTCACTTTTGGGCATTCATTTTTTTGACAAAAATATCAATATGTTCTCCAAAAAACAAGTTACTTATTTTAAATTAACTGTGGTTCATTGAGATGTATTGTCCACATGACTCCCACAACCCGCTTTCCTTCCCCGTTTGCATTGAGTCCTATAGCTCTGGAATTCTCTATTGGCAAAGGAACTGAGAGACAATTGGACCCACTCTGGCCTTTATGCCCTTGGATGGAGAAGGCATATGAGAATATCCAGGGCATGAGCATGGCCTCAATGGATACAGTGGTCAAAATAATCTGATAGTTGCGCACATGGGGAATGTGTGCCCCAGCACTAGGATCCATTCGGAGAACTGCATTTATATAATCCTACACTTGCAGAAGAGTGGACAAGATGTTCAATAAATCCTTCCCATTATTAACTAATTTCTTTCTAAGTTTGTGTGGAACACAGCTATAATATTGCATATTTAAATACTCCAACTCTTAAGTCCTGTAATTAAATAATACTCATTTCAGCAAGGAGTGCTAGACACAGTTCTCTATGGAGCCCAGGGGTAGGCTAAAAGTTTGCTAGATAGTAATATACGGTTATCTTTGTACAGGGGACTGAATACACCTTAATGGTATCTTGAGTCCATGTTAACCCAGCAACAAGGGACTTATTTTGATTCTCATATTGTACAGCCGATAGACTACCAAGAAAACTCAATATTCTTTAATTTTTTTATTTTGTTACATACTGTTGTTTGCTGGGAACTGTTAAAAAAGTGTCATGTTCCACCCCAGAACTGACTGCATTTCATTGATGGATGAATCAATTTGCAGACATATTATATACTCTGAAGTGCTTTGGGATCCCTTTAAAATTAATTTGCTACATAAATGTTAGATTATTATTATATTGTTATTTAGCTACTATATATGTTACATATATTTATAGGTCATGTTTTACAATAAGAAGCCAAACCCTCTGATGAAAGCAGGCCAGAACTTCACATCGTTTTGCTTTAGCACTTTGTCTGGAAATTCTTCCTCTTGGTATCAAAGTACTGTACTCCTTTTATCCTTTATAAATCATTTTGCAGTGAGTGGAACTGGAACATTATTGCTGATTATTCCTTCTAGCTGTTATTAGTTGGAATAAACAAATATAACATTACTTTCTTTAAGGACTGCTAGGATATGTTAGAAAACCTAGGTGTTTTATAGAAAATGCCTGTTGATTATTCATTAACATAAAATGTTGTATGTTAAAGTTGTTTGGAAGCATACATAACTTTTCATTTGGGTCTATTTATTTTCCAAGTCTTATGTGCTGTCTGCCCTTTATAGATCAGTGAAACCCTTTAACAGTTAGGCTGCAGCACCTTATTCTGCTATAACAACCCTTTATTGAAAGATGGAAAACAAGATCCTTGGTCCTGTTAAATTTAGTAGCACAATGAGAATTTAAAATTGCTTTAAGGCAACAGCTTGGAATTCCCCTAGTGCAGGGGAGTCCTGAGCTAGTGTAGGGGAGGCTGTGCCAGCCCTTCCTACATTCCCCCCCCTCCTGGCAAAGGGGGCTTTCCGGGGTGGGCTGAGGACATATGAGAGGCAGGAGTTGGAACCAGAGTGGGATGCAGAGTGCGGAGTAGCCCTCAAGGATCAGCAGGCTGGAGAGCTGGAATAAAACTCCTCCCTGGTGCACTAAGTGCTCTTCTGTTACACTTTGAGATCTAGTCCTGAGATTTCTTTCTTTCTTTCTTTCTGGAATTTAGTTGCTTTTCAGATGATATCTACGACTAAAGGGCGGGGGGGCTAGAAGACAACATGTAGCATGTAGTACAATTATTGCACTTGGAGTAATGTATCTAAATTAGATTATTTCCTCTCTCCCTCCATTCTGTTTTTCCTTCAGGTGATACTGGCAAGCAATACAACTAATGAAGTTTTTGGCCTTCTTATACGTACTGCCTACAGATTTAACCAACTTGGATTAAAAAACCAAAGGGTTGTGAAGCTGGTGAATGAACTTCTTCAAGAACTAAGGTTTATGGATTAATTTTGTATTGTTGTCCAGATCAACCCAGTGACTAGACCAGCTGATCAGATCTTTTCTACGGTAAAGTGTGAAAGGGAACTCAGGTTTTTTTTATTTACATTCCCCCTTCCCCATGTATGAAAATAGAAAATGTTTGGAAATGTCATTCTGTTAGAATATAGCAGTAATCTTTTACATTGGTTGAAAATGTTGTTTGTAATGGTTTATTTTACAAGCCACGTGTGTCATCTAAATGCTGTTTATTCATAGCCTCATTGTTGCCAACATTATGTCCTAGTTGTGGTCTAGATTTTCTGTAAATTCTTAGTCCAGGAAGTGCAGCTGTTAGAGGTGGAAACAAAAGCTATAATAATAGGAAGAGGCCTTTCCTTCTGTAAAATAATTACTGATAAATCAAAACTACTGTTTGAATGTTACAAGGGAGAGATAAAGTTCAGAAAAATTATGTTATTTACGAGTTGATTATTTCCAGCTTTTGGGGAGTAATTTAACAATTTGAGCCTGAAATTCTGCTTCGGTGAGTCTAAGCCTGATCACAGACAAGTGATCCTTAATGGTTCCTTCTGAATATGTGCTTCCATAAAATACAGTTTCATGAAACTGAAAGACCAATCAACTCCTTAAGTTCTTATAAGTGATTTTACAAAATGAAACTCATCTCAGATTTACTATATGGCATTCCACAGAAAGTGTGTTCTTCCAAGGTAATATTCTCTGTAGTTTGTACCACAGGACTTTTAGCAATGTCAAGAATATCACAGAGAGGATTTGGTGAAGATTGTAAATGGATCTCGCTTTAATGCTGGAGAGTCTGTGTATCAGGAAGAAATTCTTTACCCCATATTAGTTAAAGGAGGACAAGCACAAGACAGGGTTATGGGAAGTTGTTTCAAATTTAAAGGGAAAATTTTCAGAGGACCACATAATGGGTGCACCAGCAAATCCCCACATTTCTGTATACAGACAGGTACACAATGACAGGTACACAGGTTCAATCTGGATTATATATATAAACTTTAAAAACAAATCTAAAAGAGGTGTGTTACTTCACTTTCTAGATTCAGAATTACTTGGTCCATACTAAGAGTATTATATTCATCGGTTTTCTATGGTTGCTGGAGGTGAACTGCTAGCAGGTGAAACACCACATTTCACAGTTCTGTCACTGCAATATATAAAAATCTAAAATAATTCCACATTGCTTTTTAAAGGAACCTATAATATCCTGTCAAATAATAGTAGGTTGACTCAGGTAGGTATGTAATCTGCAGTAAAGGCTCAGGGAAAGAATAGAAAGCAGTGAGAAATCATTCCCATTCTCAAATATTGGTTTCTTAAAAAGGGTTACATGGTTAAACATTACAAAAAAGGTTTACTGTTTTTTAAGATGCTTTTAACCCTCGTATTGGACTGAGTACCACCCAACTATTTCCATATTGGGGTCTTGGGGACTCTTACTATGTCAAAATTGGAAAAAAAACAGATGAATCCTTTAAATCTGGCTTTATTGTAACCAGTGAACTATAAAACAATGAACAAGTTAAAACTTTTCTAGATTCAGAAGTACACTGTCCTGAATTGTGTTGGGGGTCTAACTGACCTCATGTTTAGACAATGAAAATAGTTAGAGACAGAAACAATATAAAAGGCACAAAAGGAGAACACAGGCGGGAAATATCCTACTACTTTGAATGAATGGAGCAAGTAGGTGACATAGTTCAGAACATACAAAGTTTTTAGACGTAGCACATTTTTTATGTATTTTTCCAGAACAGATGTAACATCTTCCCCATTTTTCAGGCTTTGGATCAGTACCCAGCAAACTAGACACTGCTTCCCTAGCACTGTGAGGCAAGACTGCACCAGTAGTTTCACTATTTCTGTGCGCAGGTCCCTGAGAAACATCCATCTCTTACGCAAAGATTTATTATACCATTTGTGGTTCAACAAAATCCAAACAATATATGCATTCAGACATGCAATGTGCATGTTCAGTACCAGTCTTTGTCCCAGTAACAGCGAGTCTTTGCCATAGCTACAGCATCTGTCAAATGTGGACTGCCAGAAAATGTATCTGACAATTGTGGCTTCCCCAGAAACTCTTCCTAACAAGAGTAAGCATCCCAGAAAATCAGTTTGACAGTGTTATCTTAAAACCCCCCCCCGACTTTGCTGGACAATTGTGATGATACATAAGGCAAATGTTATCTGGGGTCTCACAGACCCCCAAGACTATGTTGGTGCATTTTATTTGAAAAGCAAAAACTGCCGAAACTATGATGCTGCGAATAAGGCTGCATGTTTGTCACGGAGATCACGGTTTCCATGACTTTCTATGACCTCTGTGGTGACTTGTGCAGTAGCCGGTGCTGGCTCAGGGGCTGCCAGAATTGGGCAGTAGCAGCAGTTTGGGTGTGTGGGAGGGGGCTCAGGGCTGGAGCAGGGGGTTGGGGTACCCTTACCGGGGTGGGGGAGTGTTTCCGTGCCTCTCTCCCCCGCCCCCAACACCAGTAGTGCCCCTGGCTGGCCTCCCCAGAGCTCTTGCGGTCTCCCGGCCCAGGTTTTAGTGAGGGGTGTATAGTAACAGTCATGGACAGGTCACGGGCTGTTAATTTTTGTTTACTGTCCATAACCTGTCCATGACTTTTAAAAAAAAAAATACGGTGACTAAACCATAGCCTTAATTACGAACAATGCTGAAAGAGTCATATAATCATATCATAACTGCTTCCTCAGAATAAAAACAATCCATCTGCATAATAGATTTGGGGTCTAACTGGCCCCAATAATTTTTGAGTAACCTATTTTGCTACACTAAAACCACAAGAGGTATGCAGACAAAATCAGTGATAGGAGATTGTTATCATCATAGATTGAGAATACTTAAAGAAAGAAGAGGCAGTGGTTTGCCTATTATGTTTTGTTTAATTTTTTTTTTAATGTGTTTGGGGTACAAGAGACCCCCAAAGACCTGGCAAGTGTAGTACTTTCATATTTCCCATTGACTTACATTGAGGGGTCTAACTGATCCCATTACCTTTTTAGTGACTTTTTTTTGCTACACAAAAACCATAACAGGAAGGATGATAAAACCAGTGCAGAAAGATTTTCCTCATCCTACTTCTGAGAATACTTAATGTATGAAGAAGCACAGGTTTGCACGAAAAACTGTTATTTATAGTGTAGTGCACACTGAGGTCAGATAGACCTGGAAAACAATGAGAGGGGAAAAGAACCCTGAGTGCCATCTGTGACTTTAAAAGGAGACCTCTGCACTTGCATTCCTTGTGCTTTAGTCAGCATGGCTGTTATGGTATTTTTTACTGCTCATTCACACTGTTTGCTTATGTACCTGTTACAGGGTATGTCTACACTGCAGGCTTGCCATATGTTCTGCCATGTGTTGTTGCCCAATCTACCCACCAGTCCCCACACACTTAAAACCCTTAAAAAATAGGGTTAAATGTGCATCGAGCCCATGCTAGTGTACTCGGCTGGTGGTATCAAACAATGCTAGAGTGCATCTCAAAGTGCAACACGATCTGCCCACTTTGCATTGTGGAGTCCTTCTCTGAATCACTGATTTCCAAGACGGTTTCCAATCCAGTAGGTATAGCTTGCATTCTTTGTTCCCAGGTGTATTACCTTGCATTTGGCTCTATTAAAACATATTTTGTTGGATTGTAACCATTTAATCAGATAACTCAGGTCACACTGTAACAGTAACTTGTTATCCCACCAATAATCTGCAAACTGTAGCAGCAAAAATGTTATATCATGTCTAGATCACTGATAAAAAAATTAATAGCTTTGGACCAAAAACCAATCCCTAAGCAATTCCACTAGAAATGGCCCCCCTCATGGGTGTCTCCCTGTGAACAACTAATTTTGAGACCTATCAGTGAGCTAGTTTTTATTCCATCTAATGTGTATCCTGTTAATTCTATACCTAGTTTGTTATATAAGGAGTTGTTCTGACCTTATTAGCTGGGCAGACAGTAGAGCATTTGAGTTATGGTTCCCAGAACATATAGAGAAAGCATCTTTTTTCAAGACAAACCAGAGAAACCACCATATAGGAACAAATGTGTGTCCATTAGAGCTTAAAGCTGCATAGTATGAGTGTGCAGTGAATGGACGTTGCATCAGGACAGATGTTTTATTTAGCTATAAGCCAAAATAATTTTGCAGAATTTTACAAGTTTAGGATGAAATTCTCAGCAGAAGTGACCAAGCAATTTTACCACAAAAGCTGTGAAAATCAACCCAATTTTTACGCTATTTCACAAGCATATTTTCAAACGAGCAGGCAAAATGGATGACCTATGGATCACTAAATAATGCTACATAAGGAACCAAGCATTTATTGATTCATGTGGCTCAAATAAAATGCAGCAAGATGAGAAACCCTAACTCTTAGTCCTCTTCTGCTCCCCAGGTTTGTAAAAGGCTGTGAGCACTGCAGTGCTTTGTATTCTCACTCCACAGTGCCTAATGCTAGCTGTGTTCTTGAATTTAGAGGCATACTGTATATTTTTACCTCTTCCATGCAGTCTGTAATTGCTGGTTGGGTTACAAAAACAGCATTTTTTCTTTGTAGGGGAAGAAATCATAGCATCTGTAGCTATGCTGCCAGGTGCGTGAGGCTTCATCTTGCCCGTGATTCATAACAACATTTGTATGTGGGCCTGTTTAAGTCCACCTACCTATCTGGCTAGCATTTGTACACTGTGATGTATTTTTTCCTTCAACTGCTGGTCTTATCTTTCAAAAGATAAGCTCGTTGTAGTTTCAATTACTGCCATAGCAGAGAGTATCTTATTCTGGGAATTTGCTGTGGGGTGGTCTGTTCAAAAGCAAATGCCAGAAAGGAGTTTCCCTTGCTTGCATTGGCCATCTTCCTTTAATCATCTCTCTGACTATAGGAAAGGAATAAACCTCATGAACCCCTTTTGAAGGGCTTAAGTGTACTCATAGTGACTGGTCCTTTTAATGGCCAAGGTCCCAGAGCCAAGTAGGCATAGGCACTGGATCGCTATCAACCTCTGAAACAAAAATTGTAAGTTTCAGTAATATAGTTAGTCCTACCAGGAAAGTTTTTGCCTTAAATAATATGTTATGTACTGGGAGAGAGTAAAAAATAAAAACAAACAAACAAAAAAAAAACTTGGTAACTTCATTATTGCCTGAGATTTGGCTGGTTGCCTATATACTGTAATCGCAGCACTGATATCTGACTGGAAAGTAACTTCTTATTAGACAAGTAACTGCAGCAGCCTCACGGAGTGGGAAAAATCCTATATTATTACATCCTTGAATAGTCCTGTGCCTTTCTAATTAATCTGGATATCTCTTCCTTGCAAATGTCCACCACAACAGTCACATATTAAATCAGATAGGACAATAAGTCCATGCACCAAAATGCTTGGCAGCTTTTGCAGACACATTTCCAGATTGATGTAAACTGAGCTCTCCTTGTGCTCTTGAGCCTAATGACTTCCCCTGTTTAGTTGTCCTCCTGCTTCTCAAGTCACCATGCTTACAGTTTCACTGAACTTCTCATTTGTACCTAATGGGTCAACCTGTGATACTTGTTCACTGTATGTTGTTTTCCCTTTATCTTCTGAGCCTCTGGTTCACTATGAACCAAGAAAACATGTTCCTTTACACTTGTATTTTGCCTCTTCTGTGTAGTTTCTGTAAAAAGTTCTTTTAAATGAATTTTGAGTCATGTATGAGCAATGGGTTTCTCTTTTTTTGCAGTGGCTCAGGGCTCTCTAGCTAATGATTCTGTAACTCTCTACTCTTATAAACTGTCCAAAAATCTGACTGCTGCCTCCTGTTCCAATCTAACTTACAACTAAAGATAAGGATCTGAGACTCCTGTCTTTATTACAAAAAGAACAGGAGTACTTGTGGCACCTTAGAGACTAACACATTTTATTACAATTTATTACAGGTTTCTGAAGAGATTTCTAGTGTTTTGCATTCTTAATTCTGTTATTGTGCATCACTTCTATACTAGCATGAGTTGTCTGACAACAGAGAACAGAAAAGCTACTATCAAATTCCATTAGAGGAAGAGCTGAAAGGGGTACTTGGATACACTCTGGCATTACTGCTGAAGATGGAAACTACTGCTGGACACAGGCAAACCCAAGCATTAATTGCAAGTTTCTGGCTAGACATAAAATTATCATCTCTTCTGAAGATAGGGAAAAATATAGGCTCTGTCTTCATAGAGACCATGAAGTGTCTCGTTCAAATATGATGCAAAGAAAATAATAGTTAGACACCGTCAAGCTTCAGCTTTCCTTGCCTGTGATTCCTTTGTTCTTTAAGGTACTATTTCTGTGAGATATCAGTGCTCGCTGATATTTAGTATATCATAGATTTTAAGGCCAAAATGTAGACCTTAGAACCTCACCCAGTAATTTCTGCATGAAGCCCATAGCTTCTGATTGAGTTACAGCATATCTTTTAGAAAGACATCCAGTCTTGTTTTAAAGACTTCAAGTGATGGAGAATCCACCACAATCCTGGGTAAATTGTTCTAGCAGTTAATTACGCTCACTGTTAAAAGTCTGTCACAAACATTTCTTGATCAGGGTCTCTCCTCAACATCCTCACCTCCACTCACCATGTTAACACAGGTAGGCCCCAGACAGTTACTTAACTGCAAGGTCTTTGGGTCAAGGACTGTCTTCTTGGTTATGTGTTTGTTCAGTGCCTAGTGGGGTACAGGTCCATGACGGGGCCTGCTAGGCCCTACTCCGATACAAATAACACTCCCAATACAAATATATTGCACCCACAAGCTCGATTCCCCATCCAGGTATTTTTTAGGTCCTTGAGAACCTAGGACAGGGGTTATTACTACAACTGGTTCTGTCTGCCTCCCTGGCTGATGGGATAGAGACAGGATTTCCTTTGATAACTCTTCTCTGTGGATTGGCGTGTTTGAACCAACAATAGAACCAGTCATATTAAATATGATCATTTATTTTACAGATAAAATACAATGAAGTTATACAAACACTGCAGAATAAAATCAAAGGGCTTATATACAAAAATATACATGGGTTGAGACTCAGGCCTAACTTTTCATTACATCCTTCACATAACAGATTTTCCTCTCATAAAAATCCAACCACACAGCCTGTTCTTAACTCAACTTCACTTCAAGCCTCAGCTAGAAGGATGTTCTCAGATGCCTGAAAAACTGAATTCTCTTGTAAAAATCTCTATGAAATCTCTGACACTGTTTGAGGCGGAATAATTTGGGTAGTTATTCCTAAACTGCTTTCCCTCTGTTTAAAGGTTAAATGTTAGGGCAGCCCAGTAATGGTAAATCACTCAGGTATGAGCTATACTTGAGGGAGATTTGCCAGCTCCCCAACAACTGTTTCAAAATACAGTAATGGACATGGGGTGGGGGAAGAAATGACAAAAGGGGCTTTCTCATGGTATCCTTTCTGTAGTGCTATTCTTTTTCACACTTCTCCTGGTCCATCAACCATATTTTCTTCCATTAGACCTAAGAACAAATCTGATATTTCAGAGGTGCTGAGCACTAAGCATTAACTCCTGTTGGAGTAATGGGAGTTCTCAGCACCTCTGAAAACTATGGCAAAAGCCTTTCATTGATAAACTAAATATTGTGCTGACAGTGTTTCAGGATAATAAGCAGCAGCAGGGAGCTGGGGGGAATGCCTGATTAAGCTGGTGATTTTACCAGCTAAGATACTGTGGTTGTGGTATTGGATGCTATTGCCTCCATAATGTCAGTTGCATTCAAGATTGTGGCACTGAACCCCACTGCTCACTGGAGAGCAATTGCTTTTCAAGGCATCACTTTCTTTTTAGAGTTATTACCGGCACTCATTGGTGTGGTGCACTCTGGGCAAAAGAGCCAACTAGGTTTATAACATTTGTTCTTATAGTTTTCCAAGAATGATGGTTTCCTAATATATTATCCTACTTCCTTCCTACGTTTTATAGAGCTCGAAAATTAGAAAGACCATAAAAAGGGGCCTCATAATAATCAAGTTGAGGAGGCAAAGGTAGCGATGAGATGATGGTTTTAGCACAGGTGGAGTTGAGAGACTCTTACATGGGCAATATTGTAGAAATGCAGCTAGGTTGATTTACGAAAATAGGAGCTGCAGAAGAAGAAGAGAGTTCAGAGTTAAGTATAACGCCAAGGTTGTAGCCAGAGGCAAATGGAAGGTATGAGTTGAAAAGAGGAGATAAAATAAAGAATTGGGTTTTAGGATTATCTTGGTTGCCTCAGATAACTTTTTAAGAAGTAGGTGAAAGAAATTGAGATTATAGTTTAATTGGTGAAATCAGGAAGAGAGAAGGTTAAAAGGGCTGGGTATTAAAAATACCAAAATATACAGAACTGAGTATAGAAAAATGATAGATAAAGGAAGATGATATAATATAATCAAGCATAAGAAATTGTGTAGAAACCTTGTAGGATGCCTTAGAGGAGAGGGCCTTGTGCAGAGACAGAGCTACTACCAAGGGGATGGAGGAGTTTGATATGTGGAATCAGAAACATCCAAGAAGAGAAAAAAATCATGGCTGCAGAATTAAGGAGATCATGAATACTCCACAAGGCGGAAGGTTGCAATGATGTCCAAGAGACTGAGTGTGAGGGAGAAAAAGCCATTTTGAGTATGAACAGTATTTGCTCTTTTAGCTATTTAGTGGTGTTGTGACTGATATTTTTATTCTGAAATCTCAACCAATATAAACCTAATGGCATGTTGAAATTGAAATCCTGCTTTCTAGTCAGTTAACTGTTAGGAAAAAAAAAGTAGCCAAGATTATAGCAGTAGCAACCACCAGCTCAAATTAACACACGAAGAGTTAATTTTTAAACATTTGTATATTCTCATAATAATAAATAGGGCGCACGTTTTCTGGCAGCTGATGAGAGGTTGGGATAATGGCCATTATTTTGCCTAGAAAATATGAAATCAAGCTTTATTCACATTAATTTGACATTCTAATAAATATAGCTAACCTCCAAACTGCTGTGAAAATGTCCCATATCTTTTTGAGAGACAAAATGGGTGAGGTAATATCATTTATTGGACTAACTCCTGTTGGTGAGAGAGACAAGACGACAACAGAAGGTCCAATAAATGATATTGCCTCAGCCACCTTGTCTCTAATATCCTGGGACCGATATGGCTCAAACTACATTGTTTTTAACCTTTTCCTTTGGCAAAAAATGTGTATTACACAAGCAAGATGGCATTATTATTTATTACTATTATTTTTACAACACTCTCAACATATTTACTTTACAGAAACAAAAGCCTTGTCTGTTTTAAAAACTGCTCCAGTTTTAATAAATCGGCTTAGTTAAACCAGTGCAAACCTGTGTGGTTTGTGCTGGTTTAAATAAATCCATTTAGAAGCATCTCTTTAGTTAAATCTATGCAACTTTTAATACAGACAATCTCTAATTAAAAGATACAGTCCTTGATCCAGTTAATTATAATTTAAGACCCCAATCTTGTAAGGTCTTATGCATGTGCATTAGATCACTCATTCAAGTAGTCCCATAGATTTCAATAGGGATTAGTCACATGAGTACATTTATGCACATACTTAAGTCTTTGCTGGGCTGGGGTGTAAATTTCGACAAGACACAGCTTAGGCATGTCAACATTTTGATGATTCAATAATTATGTTTGGTAGCCTGTTTTGTTTTTATTATATTCAACACCAAGTTTAAAACTCTGGGCCTAATTCTCTTATACCAGCATTGGTGCTGCTGAGTGGGGGGCAGTAGTTAAAGGTCTCCAGAAACAAACTGTCTCCCAATCAGTATATAAAATTTTGCCTGTTGGTAGGGAACTCCATCAAATGTCCATCATGAATGCTAGAGATTGCAGGACTCATAAAATAATGCTTGAACATTAAAAGTATATTAATTGAATGTGATTTTTAAATGTCAAGGACCATATTTATAGAGGAAAGTATGTGAGTAAAATAGAGTCCTTATCTTCCATGTTAGTGTTTGTTTGGGTAGAATGATAGTCCTCGCCTTTAACACAGGCCTGCATAACTCGTAAAGCGGCGAGGGCCACATTACTCCAGAGAAAACAGCTGAGGGCCGAAACCCCCCGGCCCTGCGGAAATGCGCCCCCCCCCCGGCCCAGCGGAAACACTCCGCCCCAGCACCGCCCAGCCCTGCAGAAACAAACCCTCCTTTCCTAGTGCCACCCCACCAAAACAGCTGTGGGCCAAAAAGGAAGGTTGGGGGTGGGGAGGTGATACTTCATTTTAAATCAACCAGGGGCTCCCAGCTGAAGAGCTGGCTGAGAGCCCTCAGGGTCAAATTAAAGAGCCCGGGGCTCCGGCGGGTGCGGGAACCCGGAGCTTTGTGGGGCTGGGGCAGGGATTTAAAGGGCCCAGAGCTCCTGCTGCTGAGGAGAGCACGAGCCCTTTAAATCCCAGCCCCAGCGCATCCGCTGGAGCCGCCGCCGGGATTCAAAGGGCTCTGGGCTGCCCGTGGCGGCGGGAAGCCCTGCGCCCTTTAAATCTCAGCCGCGGCCGAGAATCTCTGCGGGCAGCTCAGAGCCCTTTGAAACTCGACCGCAGCTGGGATTCAAAGGGCTCTGGGCTCCCCGCAGCTGCGAGGAGCTGAGCCCTTTGAATCCCGGCCACTGCTGAGATTTAAAGGGCTCTCCACGCCTGTGGGGAGCCCAGAGCCTTTGAATCCCATCCGCAGCTGGCAGGGCTGGCTTTAGGAAGTGCGGGGCCCAATTCGAACATTTTCGGCGGGGCCCCAGCAGGGATGACTGGGAAAAAAAAACATGTAAACAAAAAGCCTTTCATTTCTTAGCAACCGGTTCCCTATAAAAAGTTCTGCCACAGTATGTATTTTTTGTACCAGTAGGGTTACCATACGTTCGTATTTTCCTCCTGGATGGTGATTTAAGATCCAAAAAGCCTGACATGTCCGGGAAAGTACAGATGTATGTTAACCCTACCTAAAGTTCTTTTTTAAAAAGATGTGTCTGAACTAGAAATGAGCTCCGCCACTCCCTGAGGGTGTGCTAGGGTGCACGTGTGGGTCCCAGCTGCTCCCTGCCCACCTCATTGAAGCAGGTGTGCAGGGTTACTTCCCTGGGAACTACAGGGCACCAGTGCACATGGGGCTGGCTGGAGGTGGGGGGGAGGTGGCTGGAGGTAGGGTCCTGCTGCAGGCTGGGCAAGGGATGTGGGGCAGGCTGGAGTCGGCGTGTGGGATGGGTTGGCTGGCTTCAGGCAGGGCCACGGGGGAGGGTGCGGCATGGGTTGGTAGGGCTGGAGATAAAGGAGTGCAGGACTGGCTGGCTTCAGGCAGAGGGGTGCGGCAGGGGTTGGCTGGAGACAGGGAAGGGGGTGCAGGGCTGGCTGCAGACGGGTTGGTGGAGGGCTGAAGGCAAGGCAGGGGGTGAGGGGCTGGCTGGAGATGGGCTGGCTGTGGGCAGCGGGTGCAGGGCTGGCTGCAGACAGGAACTGGTGCAGGCAGGGCAGGAGGTGCGGCAGGGGTTGGCTGCGGGCAACTGGTGCAGGTACAGGGAGTACAGCCCATCCTGTATGGTGAGCGCCTCCTCCTCCTGCCTCCCCCACCAGGGTAGCAGTAGCACCCTGTGGCTCAGGAGCTATTTAAAGGGCCTGGGGCTCCCCTGCTTCCACTGCCCCAGCCCTGTAAATAGCTGCAGGAGCCCTGGGAAAGTGGTGGGGCTCCGGGGGATATTTAAAGGACCAGGGCAGCAAAGGCATCTGGAGACACCCCCCCCCCCCCGCTACCCCAGGGCTCTGGGGGCTATTTAAAGAGCCCGCGGCTCCCCTGCTTCTACCTCCCCAGCCCTTTAAATAGCCGAGGGAGCCCTGGGGAAGCGGTGTGGCTTCAGCGGCTATTTAAGGACCAGGGCGGCAGAGGCAGCTGGAGCCCCGGCCCTTTAAATAGCCCCCAGAGCCCCCCGCTACCCCAGGGCTCTGGGGGTATTTAAAGGGCCTGGGGGCTCCTTCTTCTACCGCCCCAGCACTTTAAATAGCCACGGGAACCCTGGGGAAGTGGTGGGGCTCCGGTGGCTATTTAAAGGGCCGGGGTGGTAGAAGCGACGGGAACCCTGGACTTTTTAAATAGCCCCCAGAGGCCCACAGCCCTACCCCAGGGCTCCAGCAGTGGTGCTGTGGTGGCAATTTAAAGGGCCTGGGAGCCGCAGGCCTTTTAAATTGCCCCCTGGGGAAGCTGGGCCACCCTGCTACAGCGCACTGGCTTTTGCCGGTACACCGTACTGGGGCTTGGGCATGTGGCCCTCTTAGGGGCGGGCTGATTCAGGGGAATTGGATGAATTGGCCTAAAGCCAGCCCTGGTGGCTGAGATTTAAAGGGCTCTGGGCTCTCTGTGGCTGTGGGCAGCCCAGAGCCCTTTGAATCCCGGCTGCGACTGAGATTTAAAGAGCTCTGGGCTCTCTGCGGCTGCGGGCAGCCCAGAGCCCTTTGAATCCGGGCCGGGGCTGAGATTTAAAGAGGTCTGAACTCCCCGCCGCTGCGGGCAGCCCAGAGCCCTATGAATCCCGGCTGCGGCTGAGATTTAAATGACTCTGGGCTCCCCACCGCTGTGAGCAGCCCAGAACCCTTTGAATCGCGGCCGTGGCTGGGATTTAAAGGACTCTGGGCTCCCCACCGCTGCGGGCAGCCCAGAGCCTTTTGAATCCCGGCCGCGGCTGAGATTTAAATGGCTCAGGGCTTCCCACCGCTGTGGGCAGCCCAGAGCCTTTTGAATCCTGGCCGCGGCTGAGATTTAAAGAGGTCTGAGCTCCCCGCCACTGTGGGCAGCTCAGAGCCTTTTGAATCCCGCCGCGGGCCGCACAGTGAGGCTCTGTGGGCCGCATGCGGCCCGTGGGCCGTATGTTGTGCAGGCCTGCTTTAAAATCTCTGAAATGGTATTTTGTCCAAGGGGGGGGATACAGTTTAACTAGAGACCATGTAAAGCTCTTACACACTGAGGTGATTTTAAAATTTTGTAAATAATACAGAACTTCAGCAGACATATTTTCTGTAGTCTAGCGTCTCTCACAATTCTGAGACATCTGGGCTGCTCCATGCTGCAGCTCACAGAGGTGGGCCAAAGTTGCAGTGCTGTGTGCACTGACCACGTCTCCAGCTCTTGCTTGCCACCAGATTCTCTGCCTCCGTGGCAGCAGTCAGTTGGTGGGTTTAGCTGCTATTGTTTCTTTTGTTCCCCTAGCTGTTTTTCTTGCCTGTTTTCAGCAGTGGCGATCACATCTCTTTCTTAACCCTTTCTCCTCCTCCCTGGGTCAAATTTCATTGGCTTAATGGGTAAGCTGTCTGGAGCTGCTGGCCACATGCCAGTTATACATAGTTGTGTTCCCACTGAAGTTACTAATATCTTTCTGTGAGTTCTGTGCAGCATTGGAATGACTTATGTGGCACCAAGCTGGGGGGAGAGGGGTGGCCAGCACGTGCAGCACTGCAACTTTGGACCCCCTCTGAGAGCTGCAGTGTGCAGAGGAGCAGCCCAGATGTCTTGTGGGAGATGCTAGCAGAAAGGAGACTATTGGTAAGAATTTTTCCATTTGATGTTTATATATTTAATGTACATCAAAATATACATGTTTCAGGTTATGATCGAGTTCATGTACATCTATTCCTGTCTTTTAAACCATACATACCAAAAAAAACTCCACTGAAAGCGTGGAAATTCCTTTTTATTTTAGCACTAGCAGCTTTGGTGGATTCACAGCCAGTAATATTATGCCCCAGGAAAATACATCTCTGAACACAAAAGGATTAGCTTGCTCCCATTGCACAATAGTATTTGAGCACATATGGGATGTATCAACACCCACTGTTCAAATATCCCCCTGCAATAGCCAGGCACAATAGCGCTAGTTAAGGATGGTGTTTCAGACCCCAATCCTGAATTTTCTTACATCTCTGAGAACCTTAATGTTACTTGAAGTTTCTACATTAATTTCCTTTGTTGAAAGGAAAAACAAGGGCTGTCCAATGAACCAATGTATGCATCGGAAAAGTGGCATCCCCTTGGCTCTCTTAGGCAATAGAAGTCCATCTGTATAGAAGGTGGGAAGAATCAGTGGTAACCAGTGCCTAATCTTGATTTTGCAGTCTATTTAATCATGTGTATGTAGTTAGGAATGTAATCCGATTTATATATACAAACATATTGTCAATGCTCAAATAATCACCTGTTCCTTCTTTCCCACCTTTTGAATTTTGGTAAAATAGCTCCTACTCTCAGCTCTAGATTCTCAGCCTGGATCTCTCTCTGAGGATAAAAGACCAATTGTATATTTAATTCCTAAGAAACTATCAAGGAAAGACAGGTCTGACTGGGAAGGTCAAGCCAAAATTTGGGGATGGCATGGAGTTGGGGAGGAAATGAACATAGAGCCAACAATGTGTTTATGTGGTGGTGTTGGGTAGTGGTAAGGATAGAGTGGACAATACTAGACTGTTTTTGCCAAACCACTGACAATGGCTGGGCTACAGGCACTGTCTGTTAGTTGGGAGGCTAGTGAAGTGGGAAAACTATTGTTGAGGGAGAAAAAAGCAGGGGAGAGCTTGCTCAGGCTAGGGTGAGGAAGAGAGGGTCTGGAGATTATTTTAATCTGCTGAAGTCCCTCCGTAAAGAGAACTAAGGGTGAGACTATCTCTCCTAAATGTTAATCTATTTTATTAAGATTTCCAATAGATTGGCATCTTGTTACTGCTTAGTTCAAAGAGATTCCACAATTCTCTTTCCTTTCTATGTACTTATATATTCAGTAACACCTATAAACATAAAGATCCAGATCCACAAAAGCACTTAGGTTTATGTCCGTAAATCCCAGTTCTGGCTCCATTGTGATCTGCGGAATTCCGACCAAATCCCACGTACACCTAAACTCACTTGGTACCTATATTTTCAAAGTAGACTAACCACTGGTTATAGAATCATTTTCTCTCTCTCTGGCCCAATGACTGTTCCACACTGTGGATAAACACTTAAATAGTCTTTGGGCAGAGTAAAAGAGAATGATTTTGTGGACCAGTGGTTAGGGTACACAACTGGGAGAGCACAGACCCCAAGTCCAGTCCCCCTGCTCCAATGACACTTTCATTATTTAGCTACAGTGGAACAGTTTCAGCAGGAGAGAGTGGGAGGGCCCCACATCAGAATATCTCCTAGAGCTCTGGCTAGAGCGGGAATTGAACTGGGTCTCCCACATTCCAAGTAAGTGCGATAACTCCTGGGCTAAAAGTTATAACTGGGGCATTACCACCCTGTTCTCCTCTGGCCATTTTATGTGGAGTAAAGCAGGCACCTAACTCATTCCTTCCAGAAGTGGTTTAGGTACCCAACTTGCCTGACACCAGCTGGGGGAGGGAGGGTCCCATCCGGATCTCTTAAGTAGAGATACGGTTCTCCCTGCAGCCCAGACTGAGGCGCCTATCTCTGAAAGAGGGGTGGGGCTCTGTCTAGCATGTTGGCTTTTATGGAGCATATTATTAGGTGCCTGTCTCTCACCATTTGTTGTACAGGAGCCTAGGTGCCTAACAGGCTTTGTAGATCACATTGGTGTTCCTATGATTTTCTAGGCACCTAAAAGCTAGGTGCCATGCTGCTCAGCGTTGCAACACCGAAGTTCCTTTGTGGCTCCTACCCTAACTCTTGAACTTTTCATTATAATTAAGACCTTCCATACTTGTGTTCAGGTACCATAATTCTTTGGCTCTTGATGATTTGCACATCCTGATTGAGGTGCAGGATCTAAAACTGAATAAGGTACTTCACAAGGTGTCTCACCATGATCTAGTACAAAGGCAGAATGTCTTGTCTTGTCTTTGTAATCTTTTTGATGGTGCCTAAAATCTCATCAGTCTTTTTGCTGCAACTGAGCAGTGGGTTTCTGTCTTCAGACCCCCAGGGCCTTGTGTACTGCCTGTGCTGCACATTGGGACTATTTATTGTATCTCCATGGCTTACTCTTCGTTGCCATTTGAATCATGCCACATCTTAACAAATGTGCATGCGTAACTTTGGCTCATAGTGATGTACAATTCATGAATTATTTTTGATACTTGAATATTTCACTGTGTTCTCCTTGCTTCAGCAGTTGCATTGTTGTCTGGGAAGGCCAGCTCAGAGAAGGTGGGAGCTTGTAGTCAACTTAATTCATTCATTCATTGTCTCAGTTTCCTTGGACTTAACTACGGCTCTGTTGCCTAACCCCCATCTTTGTCTCCACTTGCTCCCTATCTGTGAACTGGAATCTAGCTCCCTCCCCCACTCTTCTTCTTGATTATATAGAACCATGAAAAGAACATACACTGTCATGCAATTAATTCTCCCTTGAGGGGAAAGATGTAGAGCAAGAGGGAGCTGCAGGCACATCCCACAAGAGCAGTGAGATAGAAAATAAAACGTCAGGAATCTGGCTGCAGCAAAATAAACTGTGCAGCAAAAAATTATTAATTTTGTGGTAGCATTGAAACATGCCAAATTCCAGAGCTACACAATTGCAGAGTTCTTCTTCGAGTGATTGCTCACATCCATTCCAGTTAGGTGTGCGCGCCGCGCGTGCACGTTCGTCGGAAACTTTTTACCCTAGCAACTCCAGTGGGCCGGCAGGTCGCCCCCTGGAGTGGCGCCGCCATGGCGCCCAATATATATCCCTGCCGGCCCACCCGCTCCTCAGTTCCTTCTTACCGCCGTGTCGGTCGTTGGAACTGTGGAGCGCGGCATAGCTGTCCTCCACGTCCCTAGCTCTCCTTGTTTTTCTATCGTTATCTCTATTGTAGTGTTAATTAGACTGTTAAGTAGATAGTAGTAGTTAAGTGTTAAGTAGTTGTAAATAGTTTTTCGCCGGGGGCTTAGCCCTTCCCGGCACCCGGCACCGGGCTCATGCCTGGTTCGCCGGGCTTCAAGCAGTGTGCGGCCTGCAAGAAGCCTATGCCCACGAGCGACCCCCACGACGCGTGCCTGAAGTGCCTGGGGGAATCGCATAGATCCGACAAGTGCCGCATCTGCAAGGCTTTTAAGCCAAGGACTAAGAAGGAGAGGGATCAAAGGCTCCGGACTCTCCTCATGGAGGCGGCACTTGACCCGGCGGCTTCGCAGGCCGTGATGTCGGCGCCGGCACCGGATCGCACCGGCACCGAGAAGACTCCCCGGCACCGACCTTCTCCGGCACCGGGGACAGAGCCTAGGCCGTCGAAGTCCATTACTCCGGCCAGGCACACCCGAGTGGAGCGCCCGGCCTCAGCATCGGCCGCGGCGCCGCCGGCACCGTCGACTCCGGGCCCGGCGGGTCCGTCGAGTCCGGTGCCGCCAAGCTCCCCCATGACATCTGGGGTCGAGATAGTGGTGCCATCTACACCAGAGACCTTCGCCTCGGCACGGGACCTCATAGCCATGACCGAGCCCACTCAGCTACCACCCCCGGTACCTCCGGTGCGGGTTGTGTCCAGAGGCAAGCCTATGATGTCGGCACCGTCCCGGGACTCTCGCTCTCGCTCCAGGTCCCGACGTCAGGGTCGCTCCAGATCCCGCCGCCGCTCGCAGTCCCGGCACCGCTCCCCTCAGCGGTACCGGTCGCACTCGCGGCGCCGGTCGACACCGAGACGATCGCGGTCAGACTCCAGCCGTCGTTACCGGCACCGCGAGTCCAGGAGCCGATCCAGACGTTCGCCGCACCGGTCGACCTCCCGGCGCCGAGCTGGTGGCAGGTCCCGGTCCCGGTCGACCTCCCGGTACCGAACCGGTGGCAGGTCCCGATCCCGGCACCGAAGCGGCGCCCGGTACCGATCCAGATCCCGGCACCGTGGCAGAACTCGGTCCCGCTCCCGGCACCGTTACGACTCCCGGCACCGGTCCCCGGCACCGAGACGATCGCCCGTGCCGGCCCGCGCGGACCCTTACCATCCAGGGTCCGCCCCGCCATGGCCCTCGAGGCAGCCGTCCGTGTCTTCGCTGGCGGACAGTGGGTACGCGCTCGGCACCGACCGGCAGGCGGCGCTGTTCAGCGAGCCTCCACAGCAGGACGCAGCCCCACAGCAATGGGGTTTCTGGACACCCTGGGCGTATCATCAGGCCCAGGGCCCCCAACAGCTCCCTGCTAGGCCGGCGACTGCAGAGCGCAGGGCACCTGAGGCCTCGTTGTCTCGCCCCCCTCCCTCCCCGGATGGGGAGGAAGGATCCAAGCAACAGGACTCCACTTTGGCTCCTGAGGCAGAGGCGAGGGCCGAGGGAGACCCCCCTTTAGACACCCTCTTGCCGGGGGTCTCCTCATCTTCTTCCCCTGATGAAGCGGTGGCTGGGACCTCCTCCAACAGCCCCCCCCCGCTGGACCTCAGGGCGCACCAGGACCTCCTCCGGCGAGTAGCCCAAAACCTGAGTCTACAAGCCGAGGAGGTCTCGGAGGTAGAGGACCCTATTGTCACCATCCTCTCGGCAGACGCTCCCACCAGGGTCGCCCTGCCGTTCATACGGACCATCCAGGCCAATGCCAACACCATCTGGCAGTCTCCGGCCTCCATTCCTCCCACTGCGAAGGGCGTCGAGAGGAAGTACATGGCTCCTTCTAAGGGCTACGAGTACCTCCACGTACACCCGACTCCGTGTTCCCTGGTGGTCCAATCCGTCAATGATAAGGAGCGTCATGGTCAGGAGGCTCCAGCCCCCAAATCCAGGGAGGCTAGGTGGATGGATCTCCTCGGCCGTAAGGTGTACTCGGCGGGGGCGCTGCAACTCAGGGTCTCCAACCAACAGGCCCTGTTAAGTAGATACGCCTTTAACTCCTGGGTGGCAGCAGACAAATTCAAGGAGCTGTTGCCACAAGACGCTCGTCAGGAGTTTGCGGCCATCCTAGAGGAAGGCAAGAAGGTCGCACGCACGTCCTTGCAAGCCTCTCTGGACGCTGCGGATTCGGCTGCCCGTACCCTCGCGTCGGGTGTAACGATGCGTCGCCTCTCCTGGCTGCAGGTTTCCGGCCTTCCGCCGGAGCTCCAGCACACAATACAGGACCTTCCTTTTGAAGGCCAAGGGCTGTTCTCGGATAAGACAGACCCTAGACTCAAGAGTCTAAAAGACAACCGAGTCATCATGAGGTCACTGGGGATGCACACTCCAGTGACGCAGCGCAGACCCTTCCGGCCGCAGCAACAACAACAACAGCGCAGGCCGTATCTCCAGTTCCGCCAGCGGCAGGACCTTAACAGGCGCCGCGGCAGGAACGGAAGGCGCAGGCACTCGGGGAACCAAGGGGGCCAAAACCAAGGCTCCTCTAAGCCCCCGCCTGGTCCCAAGCCTTCATTTTGAAGGTGCGCCCGAGGGCGCAGTAACAGTTTCCCCATTGGATCCTTTCCCCCCGTTTTCCAACCGCCTTTCTTTTTTCCTCCCGGCGTGGTCCCTAATAACATCAGACCGCTGGGTCTTACGCACGGTGCAGTCGGGATACCGCCTGCAGTTTGTTTCATTTCCTCCTCCCCGCCCCCCTTCCTCGTCCCTCTTCAGGGACCCCTCTCACGAGCAATTCCTTCGGCAGGAGGTGCAGACGCTCCTCGGCAAAGGAGCTATAGAGGCGGTGCCGGAGAACGAGAAAGGCAAGGGGTTTTATTCCCGCTACTTTCTGATCCCCAAGGCCAAGGGAGGCCTCAGGCCCATCCTCGACCTGCGAGAGCTCAACAAGTACCTGGTGAAGTTGAAGTTCCGCATGGTTTCCTTGGGGACCATTATCCCATCCCTGGATCCGGGAGACTGGTACGCCGCCCTCGACATGCAGGACGCGTATTTCCACATTGCTATCTGGCCACCCCACAGACGTTTCCTTCACTTCGTTGTGGGGTCTCTGCATTACCAATTTGCAGTCCTCCCATTTGGCTTGTCCACGGCCCCGAGAGTGTTTACGAAATGCATGGCAGTTGTTGTGGCGCAGCTTCGGCGCAGTCGTATCCACGTGTTCCCGTATCTGGACGATTGGTTGATTCGGGGCACGTCGGAACAACAAGTCTGCAGCCATGTCCGTGTGATCACCGACATGTTCGCCACTCTGGGCCTCTTGGTGAACACAGACAAGTCCACCCTGGCCCCCACACAAAGGGTGGAATTCATCGGGGCCGTCCTGGACGCCACTGTGGGCAGGGCCTTGCTGCCATTGCAGCGGTTCCAGGCCTTGTCGGCAATCGTGCAACGACTACAGACAGCCCCCCTGACGTCAGTGAGGACGTGTCTAACCCTGTTAGGCCACATGGCGGCCTGTACTTTCGTGACCAATTACGCTCGGCTCCGCATGAGGCCACTCCAGTTGTGGCTCATCAGTCATTACAGGCCGACAAGACAGCCACTAGATATGTTAATCACGATCCCCCAGAGGGTCTTAGATTCTCTCGGCTGGTGGCTGGACCAGTCAGTGTTGTGTGCGGGTCTCCCCTTCCACCCATCTCAGCCCTCGGTGTCCCTAACAACAGATGCCTCAGATCTCGGCTGGGGGGCCCACGCAGGGACCCTGAGGACGCAGGGCCTGTGGTCCCAGGAGGAGGTGGGGCTACACATCAACATGCGGGAGTTGAGAGCGGTCCGTCTTGCTTGTCAAACGTTCTGTCATCAGCTCCAGGGTCGTTGTGTCGCGGTGTTCACCGACAACACGACGACCATGTATTATATCAACAAGCAGGGCGGCACCAGATCCTCCTCCCTGTGCCACGAGGCGATACGACTCTGGGACTTTTGTGTAGCCCACTCCATTCACCTCATGGCTTCCTTCCTCCCCGGAGTACGGAACACGCTGGCGGATCGATTGAGCAGATCCTTCCTGTCACACGAGTGGTCCCTTCGCCCGGACGTCGCCCTCTCCATCTTCCGGAGGTGGGGTTATCCCCGGGTGGACCTCTTCGCGGCCAAGGGGAACAGGAAGTGCCAAGCGTTCTGCTCCTTTCAGGGCAGGGAACCCGGGTCGATAGCGGATGCCTTCCTCATCCAGTGGTCGACCCACCTGTACTATGCATTTCCCCCATTCCCGTTGGTCCACAGGGTCCTTCTGAAGGTGCGCAGGGACAGGGCTCACGTGATCATGGTAGCCCCGGCGTGGCCCAGACAGCACTGGTACCCCATGCTGCTGGACCTGACCATAGCCGACCCAGTTCCCCTGCCCCTTCATCCGGACCTGATTACCCAGGAGCACGGGACCCTCTGTCACCCGGACCTGCAGTCGCTGCACCTAGCGGCGTGGCTCCTGCGTGGCTGACTGGCTCTGAGCTGCGCTGTTCCACGCCGGTGAGGGAAGTGCTCTTGGGCAGCAGGAAGCCGTCCACAAGAGCGACATATTTGGCCAAATGGAAGCGATTCTCCTATTGGTGCGTGGAGAGAAATCTCCGCCCTATGGAAGTTTCAGTAGCCAACATCTTAGACTACATTTGGTCCCTCAAAGGGCAAGGTCTGGCCATATCGTCGTTACGAGTCCACCTAGCGGCTATCTCCACCTTTCACCCGGGTGCGGATGGTCACTCTGTTTTTTCCCACCCGACGGTGTCTAGATTCCTTAAGGGGCTGGAACGTTTATACCCTAACGTCCATCCCCCTGCTCCAACCTGGGATCTTAACCTGGTGTTGTCCCGACTCATGGGGCCCCCCTTTGAGCCGTTAGCTACTTGCTCCCTGCTTTACCTCTCTTGGAAGACGGCCTTTCTAGTAGCTATCACCTCAGCTAGACGGGTGTCGGAACTCCGGGCTCTTGTGGTAGACCCCCCATACACGGTCTTCCACAAGGACAAGGTGCAGCTGAGACCACACCCTGCTTTTCTCCCCAAGGTGGTCTCAGCTTTCCACGTCAACCAAGAGATATTTCTCCCGGTTTTTTTCCCGAAACCTCACTCCTCAGGCAGGGAGCAGCAGCTCCACTCGCTTGATGTCCGTAGGGCTCTCGCGTTTTACGTGGAGAGGACCAAGCCCTTCCGCAAATCCCCCCAGCTTTTTGTAGCAGTAGCGGACCGCATGAAAGGGCTTCCTATCTCCTCCCAGAGGCTATCCTCTTGGGTAACGTCCTGCATCAGGACCTGCTATGACTTGGCCCACGTCCCTACGGGCCGTGTGACTGCGCATTCTACCAGGGCGCAGGCGTCGTCGCTGGCTTTCCTCGCCCGTGTGCCCATCCAGGAGATCTGTCGGGCAGCGACCTGGTCATCGGTCCACACCTTTGCTTCCCACTACGCCCTGGTCCAGCAGTCTAGAGAGGATGCGGCCTTCGGATCTGCTGTGCTCCATGCCGCGACTTCTCACTCCGACCCCACCGCCTAGGTATGGCTTGGGATTCACCTAACTGGAATGGATGTGAGCAATCACTCGAAGAAGAAAAGACGGTTACTCACCTTTGTAACTGTTGTTCTTCGAGATGTGTTGCTCACATCCATTCCACACCCGCCCTCCTTCCCCACTGTCGGAGTCGCCGGCAAGAAGGAACTGAGGAGCAGGTGGGCCGGCAGGGATATATATTGGGCGCCATGGCGGCGCCACTCCAGGGGGCGACCTGCCGGCCCACTGGAGTTGCTAGGGTAAAAAGTTTCCGACGAACGTGCACGCGCGGCGCGCACACCTAACTGGAATGGATGTGAGCAACACATCTCGAAGAACAACAGTTACAAAGGTGAGTAACCGTCTTTTCATGGGGCCCCAAGTATGGACTAGGGCTGTTCATTCCTCTTTCATTGTTTCATGCTCTTTGCTGATTTGGATGATCACTGGTTACTCTTGGGTTATGTTTTTGAGGTTATGTGCAACTAAAAGGGCTTAATGCTTTTTTATTTTTTTGGTAATGAAAGCTGACTCTCTGGTGCAGACATCTATAAGAAGGGTAAATTCTGGGACAAATTGTCTGACTGTAGTATACACATGCTACTGCTAACCTGAATCTAATTTTTTCATTCACTGTATTCTATTTTTCATCTAGCAACATATGGATCAGTGTATGCTAGTTAGAGCCAAAACGCATTTTACACTTTCTCACATTAAAATCACTAGCCATATAAACCGTGTTTAAAAAAAAAATGAAAACATGTTAATCAGCTGTTCCACTTAAGTATTAATTGATTAATTAATTAATCAAGTTTGAAGTCAGCAATAAATGCTATCACGCTGTACATGTCACACTCAAGAAAATTAACATACCAGTGGAAAAGCTATGGCGTCTGTACCTGAATCAAGCTACAATGTATGTGACCCAAAGCCGTGATCTTTGCTTCTGCTGTAGCCAACATATGTAGCACTGTTCCCTACTATGTTGCCCAGGCTAAGAAGTAAGTAAGTGCTTATTTGGTACTTTACAGAAATCATCATGTGTTGCCATTTTTGGTCAAGGTCTGGCACAGCTGGCAGTAGACCTATCCTCACAAGCTAATCGACTCAGTCAGGGATGATGAACATCTTGTAGGCCCATGTTAACACTAGGTATGAGTTTGCCATTCTAGATTAGACTGAACCACATTATGATCATGTTGTTGAATTGTGTTGGAGTCCTGTAAATACTCTGTTACGCAATTTGGTTAGGTCTACAATCAGATCTATCAAGTTGTGTGTGTGTTCATGTTTGTGGAAAGTATGTTTTATTTGCAAGGCAATGGTTGTGGGCATTTTTTTGTTACGCTTACTGATAGTGTAGCTTGGCCTCAGTCACTCCAGCATTGATGTGAATATCAGTTTCGTACTAGATGGGTTAAAATGTGACCCTTCTCCCTTGTTCCAAATCTTCTGCTGTGTATCTCATGTCAGTGACAGTTTGCCCATTAACTGGCTTGCGAGCTCCACTCTAAAGGAAAAAAATGTTTTGTGCTTGTCCTGTTATATAATCTAACTTTTTCCCAAAACAATATCTATTTAGGATTGCTTTTGAAACAACAGGTTGTCGTCACCTCCTGCTTGGTTCTGGGCGAGATGTTTGGAGGACATGAAGTGTAATGTCAGAGGAAGCTATAAAATGTGCTGCAGTTCTTTCTTATGTTGTCCCCTCTTTTCCTCCGCTGGTGGCAGGTAAAGCTGCAGTTCATATGACATCACAGTCAGATCCTCTTAAGACCTGGGTAAGACCCTCCAGCTATTTCCAGTATCAAATGCAAGCAGGAAAAAACAGGTTGTTTGAGAGGGAAAACTTGAAACCACTCTTATATATCAAGAACCAAGCAAGGGTCAAAACACTTTTAGTTTACAATTTACTTTTATTATTACTGGATGCAAACTTTCCAGGACTGATGATTGATTCATGTTTATCCTCGGAGGGCCTTATTCAACTTTTGAGTTATTTCCCCTTACACAATGAAAGCACTAAGAATGAGTATTTGTACTTGTTCTCAGAAAACCTGTGAAATGGGGCATAGCTCTTTTATGAATAGGATCCCTTAGTCACTACCTCTGTGGGGGAAGCTATATTAGAAGCCATTGCAGTAACTCAGCATGCTATTATACAGCTTCCTAATTCTTATTGCATTTAAAAGACAGACTCTGAATTGCTGACTGAATATAACCCAGGTAATTAAATGTGTTTCTGAATTTTGGTGTGGTACAGAGAATGTAGGGGAAAGAGGAGCTATGCTCCATTGTGTTGGAGCACACTACTGGATCAGTTACCAGCAGAGCACTGTTTATAGGCTTTGTGCAAGGAGGTTTTTTTTAACCCCCCCACTGTGTTGAATTTATTTCCATCAGTACTCATTAACTAACTCATTTTTAAGTTAGTTTCTATTTCTCCTGTACAGTAAAAGACAGGTTATTTCCATTGCCTAGTGGTTAGGCACATTAGTACATTTATAATGCTAAAATAATTAAACCACACACAATTTATTTTATTTAATTATTAAAAACAAATTGTGGGTAAGTATTTGCTTAACTCCTCCTTTCCCACCCCCCATTTTTAAGGGTCCAATTCCATGAAAAGATCAATTTTTGGAAGCATCTAGTAGTCTTTGCATAGAGAGGAGTTACCTTTGGTGCCTCTACGATACAAATGAAGCATCACATGGGGAGAAAAAAGTTTTCAGTCCACTCCATGACCAAAATAACTGACTTTCTTCTAGTCTTTTAGATTAGGATCTTTAATACATTCAAAACAACCCTCACCCTTGATCTAAAACTCCCTTGGGATGGTAGAGTAGACCAGCAAAGAAGTCTCTCCAAGCCCACGTCCAGACTAACCCGCGGCATCGGCAGGTTAAAATCGATTGCTCGGGGATCGATATATCGCGTCTAGTCTGGACGCGATGTATCGATCCCCGAGCGCGCTTACATCGATTCCGGAACTCCATCAACCCGAACGGAGTTCCGGAATCGACACGGAGAGCCGCGGACATCGCTGCCGCGTCGTCTGGACGGGTGAGTATCTCGATTTTAGAAATTCGACTTCAGCTACGTTATTCACGTAGCTGAAGTTGCGTATCTAAAATCGATTTTAATACCCTACTCTGGACGTGGCCCAAGAAATCCACTTACTTAATTGCCCTGGCATGGCAGAGATTTTCATGCAGTTTGCTATTGGTTGCTGTGCTTAGTGTGAAACGCTTAATTTCAGCGATGTCTCTTTGCTGAAGTGTTTCTTCAAATCAACAGGTTTCTCAACACCTTTTTTGTATGTGGACATACATAAGTTGTTCTGGTATTTGCAATACAGAATTGTCATAACACCATACTATAAATCTTAACAACAATAAGGGTCAGCAAGTGGCTTGTGCTAGGTAACTAGTTAGAACCACAGTAATGTCTTTTTTTTTTTTTTTAAGGGGTGGGGAGCAGTTGGTGCTTTTTTTCTTACATGCTTGATAGTATTTATCTTTTCAAGCAGCTTTTTGCTAAGAGGTAAATGTTTGTCAGCTGATCGTTTTAGGAGGCACATAATCCTTCCTTTGATGTCTAGCAGGTTCAATGAAATCCTAGTACTACCAGCATTTAGTAGTAGATATATTAAGATTTCTGTGCAGTAGTAAAATTTATAATTGTGTCACCATAAAGGAATGTTTGTAAAAGCTCGCTGTATAGTCTTAACTGTCTCATTTTTTTCAAAGGGGGGGGTGTTCCCTCTTTAGGTTATGAACAGTAAATTTTAAATATAATTAAGGGCCAGATGCTTAAATGGAGCTGAATTACACCATCTGACCTGGTATTTATTAAGTAATTCCAATTCATAACTGTATTATTAAAGTCATGTGACTATCATGTGTTCTGTCACAGGTTTCCCAATGTAATTTAGAAGTGTCATGTTAACTAGTCTTCCCACACAGCAAGAGCAAAGTTACTCCTATTATTACCATAAGGCAGAGTCACATTGCAGATGCCTACAGTTTCACCCTACTTTAGTGCTATGGGCATTAGATTATCAGTCCAAGGGGAAAGATAATTTGTTGAGGGAGCTTGTTTTCACTTCAGCTCTTACCAATTTAAAATGTTAGCAAGGCTTGTGAAAATAGTGATACTAACTACATACCTTTTGTGTGTTCTACTAAAAGAAAAGAAAAAAACCCAGGAGTTCTCTCCACAATAGTGAGGAAGCTTTTCTTCCTTAGAACACTTCATATGTTCAAAAGCACAGTATCACAATCAGTACTAGATTTGGTTTCAGACAGAAAAAGTTACACTTTTCATAGGCACATCTTTTTGCTTTAGGGCTCGACTCCTGTTCCTGCTGAACTGAGCCAGTATGTAAAATCAGAACTGATATCAGCTCAGTAGGCACCGGAGGACGGGTCCATCAACAATCTGGAACAGCAGCAGCTGTAAAAAAGCATTTCCTGCAAACAATACACGTTGCTAAGCAAGAAGCATAGAGAAATCACTGGCTAAAACTTTAAGTCTGTAAAGCTATGCTTTATAAGTTGGTTTAGAACAAACAACATATTTGTCTCCAACTTTTAGAAAAGAATCGAGATTACAATATGTATAAATTTTTCAGACTTATTGACTGCTTCTTTGCTTGCAGCCAAACCTGACTGTTTACAGTGCATTTCTTACATTCTTGACAGGAAAAGTCTGTTATTTTCCAAGTCTCTACCATCATTTATGCTCTGCAAGATAGATTTCACACACACTATAAAACTGTACCCCAACCCACTGTGTACCTCAGCCAGCAAACTACTTTGCCTCGGGTAGGTTGACTTTTAAGAAGTTTCCCATCTCACCTTCTCTTCAGGTGCAGAACTTAGCCACTGTGAACAAAGAGGAAATCAATCACTGTTCACCAATCAGCTAAGCTCTGCACCTTGTTAGAGAGGTCTTTGTCTCAGCATAAGGAAAGATCAGATGAAGGTCTTCAATGGTGCATTTTCTCCTTTTGTTTGTAGAGGATTCCAATGCATATATAAGATAGGATTCTCATAATAGGAGGCACAGTCATGGTTATGTGGTAATCCCTGGCAATGTGATTTTAATCTTAAATCACAAATCAGCATGCCAGGAACCCAAACAGCCACAACATTAAGGGACACTTATGTAGTCTCTCTCCTATCACACGATGAGGTTTAAAACAACAGTGATTGTAAATCTTGATATCTTAAGCACTTTCTGTGACAATATCTTTAAGATCTCATCTCCTTCAGGTAGCTGATTAAAAAAATTTATTTAGATCACCTGTTTCACATGTCAGAACCAAGCTGCTTATAGGACACGTGCACTAACTAGCATAGGGAAGTTACACAAAGGCAATCACCAAAGGAGTTTAATAATTTTAACCTTTTTAACCTTAATAAAACTCCCCTAGGCATCTAAGAGCCTCTTGGTAGAGAACACCATATAGTGCAGCAGAGCAAACCATTCTAACTCCATAGTTATGGTCCTTGGTGCTGTTAAAAACATTTGAAACCATTACAAATAGGCTCAGATGTTAATAGTGTTTTTTTGTTTGGGGGTCGGTAGGTGGTTCTCAGCCTAGATGATCTGAACATGACTATGAATGCAAACATTCTGTAATTGGTCTCCTACCTGTTTTAGAAAGCAAGACCCCCCTGTAACTGCTATGCTGGCACTCTAAGCCTATTCCAAACCCACCGCAGTTTTCCTGGCTGACACAGGCATGTAGTTACTACCTATGTACCAGAAGAACGGAGCTATTCATAAACAGCTTGTTTTTATAGCATGTCGAAGGGGACCTCAGTAAGAAAAAGGTTGAGAACCTGTGGACTAGGACATTATATACCAGGGCCCAGCAGGGGTCGGGGGGGAATTCAGGGCTACCCATAGACATAGTTTTACTTCTATTTAGGGGGGCAAAGGCTGGCGGGGCTCAAGCCAGCTCCGCATAGCAGGGTTCAGGAGGGTGCACCATCTTCACCCCCTCACTCAGGAGACCATCCTACCTGTCTGGGCTGTGGGGGAACGCAAGAAAAAAAAATAACTCAAAGGGGGGGGAGACTCAATTCAAAGTTCGAAAACTGCTCAGGGTGTGAGGAGGGAGATAGCTCAGGCAGGGCCGGCTCTAGCAATTTCGCCACCCTGAGCACGGCGGCACGCCGCAGGGGGTGCTCTGCCGCTCGCATGGCTCTGGTGGAGCTGCCGCAGGCGTTTCTGTGGCCCGTCTGCTGGTCCCGCGGCTCTGGTGGAGCTGCCGCAGGCGTGTCTGCAGGAGGTCCACCGGAGCCGTGGGACCAGCGGACCCTCCGCAGCCACGCCTGCAGCAGCTCCACCGGAGCTGCATGCCACCCTCCCAGCCACCAGCAGAGTGCCCCCTGCGGCGTGCCGCCCCAAGCATGCACTTGGCGCGCTGTGGCCTGGATCCGGCCCTGAGCTCAGGGCTGTGTGCAGGCAGGGGGGAGCTAGGGGCAGCAGCAGGCACATTGAGGCTTCACATTGGGATGGGGGATACCAGCTTCAGCCCTGCCCCACTCCCAGCTTTGGGACAGGGGCTGCTGCCTTCAGCCCCCTGCTACTCCTGGCTGGGGTGAAGGGGTCGCTGGCTTCAGTGCTGAGGCTCGGAGCACCAGGTTTGAGCCATGGGGCACTGCAGCCCCCCTGAAAGGGCTCACAGACCCCCAATTGAAACCACTCTCTTAGTCCATATAAATAAAATAAATGCCACAAACTCAAATGGAGCCTAATATCAAGCATTGCCTACCTGTACAGGTTTGAAGGGAAGACAAATCAAGGGGTCCTGTTCAATACCAAATACTGAGCAATGTTTTTGCTAGCTCGTTGTCTGAATTGTGTTACCACAAATCAACTGTAAAGTTATGTGAACAACCAAGGAAAACAGGCTGTCAGCTTGTATCATTACACAAAAATCTGAGGTATGCTGTACTGGAAAGGATCTTCATACCAAACCTAATTGACTATGGGGTAAACATGCATGTACAAACACCATAAAGTAACCTTTCAAATAGGATGAAAGAAGGGAATATGTCACTATCTATATAGTATTTGGTGTAAAAGGCCAGTTTATATAATGTCTTTCATCTATGTTATACTTTACTTGCAATTTTGCTTTTTTTTTTTTTTACAAGTTTAATGAGATGACCTCTGCTTTTGTCCCTTAGCCACTAATTTCAAGTAGAACCAGAAGCAAATCAAAATAAAGCTATAAAATGTTTATCTTTATGTGACAGTCATTAGCATGTCTTTATAAACAGGTACTTCCTAGCATAACCAACACTAATTTTAACTTCCTCACACAAAATACTCAAAAGCATGTAAGCCACAATAATTTGAATCATGCCAGAATCACTCTGGATAACTAGTTTATGAGTTCAATGCCTCATGTGGACACAGATTTTGTTAAACAACTCCAGTAACTGCCATCCCCTAGCAAGTTCATACCACGTTTTCTATTTGCAGGTGTGAGTGCAGCCATGTTTAAGAAGTGTTATAAATGTAGATGTGTCTTAGTACAAAAACCTCTCTCTTCTCCATGCTCCTCAACTAGATCCCTTGTGCCTCAATGATCCATTGCTCCAGCAACGGTGTAGAAAAAAAAACATGCAAGAAATTTAATGAGTGATTCTTCGAGCTGAATATCAGCAAATTCTACATTGTGCCAGAGTTTATTTACTGCGCTGTGCATATTCTCTCACAGCAGGTTGAGGATTAAATACTTTAATCAAGAAAAATCACCTCTTCAGAATAGCATCTCTGCCACCACTTTGGCTGACGACACATCCATTTGGTTTTGTGTTGCAGCAAAGCATTTATAGGCAAGTTCCTGTTGTTTTGCATCTTCATTCACCATTAATTCTCCATACAGGTAGACACCCATAGCCTGCAAGAAGAAGAAAACACCCATTCATTCCATAACCAAATACAGCTAGCTGGCTTCTTTTTAAAGACAAACTTGTTTCACACAGCTCCCAACACACCACATACAGTACCCAATCTCATTTCATGTACAAAGCTATTTTTCTTTTAACAGGTACATATTTTTTTCTCCAAAATACAGTTCTCTGTCTGTCCGTCTCTCTTAGAGACTATTCAATCGGAGGAGGATTGTTGGTGTTTCATTAAATATATTACCAAAAGAACATTTACACTAGAGATTGATAATCAGCTAGAGTCAGCATCTTATGTCGGGAAAATGCTTTTCTGCGGTTTCTTCCCCTGCTTTTCAGGTTGAAGTCCATGTTCTCTCTCTCTGAGTCACCAACTGAGCTGTTTGAGAGGGCAATTTGCCTTTCCTCTAAGATGACAGAAATTTGAATGGTCTTTAGTTGATTTTCTTTCTCAGATGGGACCTTTCCACATGCAGGGATGGAGAACGGTCACTAGTATGTATCAACTGAAACAATCCATTCTGAGATGCCTACTTAATTTTGTTAACTGAAATCAATTGAAAATGATGGGTTTCTGTTTCAGGCTGGTCCCTTCAAGTGGGTACACATACAGCAGTTACAACTCTGGACTAGTAGGAAAAGGCAAAGCTCTCCCAAATCTGACTTTGAGAGTCTCAGTCAGGAAGGAAAATTATGGGATGCAATCTTGGCCTTACTGAAGTCAATGGAACCAAGATTTCACCCTTGGTTACCATATCCTCTTCTGAAGATGCAAATCACTTGAGCTAGATTGACACTGGTCCTGATATTGCAACCTAACCTGATCACAATGTGTCTACTGACATAAACATGGGCTGCAAATACAAGTGTGGGTTTGAAAACTCACTCCCCTTATGTTGACCAGAGTTTTTACCAATGTCGAGTTAACTCTTGCGGTCATTCCCAAGCGAACAATCCTGATTAGTAAGTGGTGGGTGTATGTTTTCATGCAACGTAACATACCATTTAGTGCCAGAAAGAAGACTAAAGTTACCACTAAAAAATATACATTTTAATTCAATATTTCTTGAAACTTTGTTTCCAAACCAGCTCCAGAAATTATCCTCAGGATTTTACCATCAGAATTGGTCAATTTGGCTAAATTAAAAAGTGTTTGTGGACAGTGTAGTTTGCCTTGGAACTGAAGACCCTAGAGCTTCTCTGTGTTCAGCTCCTTAGCAGGCAGAGTATCCTGGAGGCAGAGTTCCATTCCTTTTCACAGAGAATTGCTAAATATTTGGGTTTTGTTCCAAATCAGAATGAAACCAAATTTTGAAATATCTCTTTTTTGCACAGTTGTAATAATTTCACCCAAATCTCAAACATTAAAATGCAGTAAACACTGGTTTTCTGATATCCCAAATTGGATTAGTCACATTTGCATTTTTTGCAGACTTTTAAAGTAACGACATTCTTTTGTGATAAGTAAGGCCAAGAAAGTGCTTTGATTTCACATGTAATCATTCCAGAACTTAGTTGTGCCACAAATTGTACACCCTACTGGATTAAATTAAAAGAAGGTTCTTAAAGATAACAGCTTAAAAACTCTGCAGTTATGATTTCAAAAAAATTTTCCTTACAAAGCAGAAAAACATTGGTCCTTATCTGGCATAATCACCATTCTAAATATATTGCTTTTCAACTTGGCTTTTAATAGAGAGCTGAAGGATACAGTTGCTTTTTGTTTGCCTACCAGGGGCTGATATGACAGCTTCCATGTATCTGAAATTGCACCCCTTTATATAAGAATTAAAATGTGCATAATACACAAACATATATTTAAAAAAAAATCTGTGTAAACAGGTTTATCAGAACACATTGTTTGCTGTGGATTTTTGACTAGTTCTCTGGCTTCTCATGCATATTAAGAGTGTGATCTAGGTCTAGAAGATAGTGTTCAGGAGACTAATAAGAGCTGCACTGCTGTAGCAAGATGGAAAGTTGCAATCTATTGTCATGAAAAAATACAGCATGTTTGTCTGATCAGCCATTAAAAAAAAATCTCATATGTTGCAAGTAAAGTTTGAATTGTTATAATTCAGTATATAGAACATAGCAGCACCAATAATGTCAGAGAGTGTGTATGTACGATGCATGTACATATTTAGGTTAAAAATTGTGAGTAAAATAAATGTGAGTGATCTTGTCAGAACAGTGTGATTTAGGCCCTACTGCATATATATAATAGATACAAGAGGTAGGATTCTTTGACCTCATCAACAACTGAGCAAGAGTTTTACAACTATGGTTAAGCATGTAGTTGAGGCTTAACCTAGTTATAAAACTATGTTCTAGCCTAAATCTCTACCTGAGCTATAACCTGGACTGTTAACTTGATTATAACAAGGTTTTTGCTCCATCCACATTCATTGGTCAACCCGTTAACTTGGTTTGGATGAAAAGGAGTTTAAATTGCTTAACCAGCATTATTAAACCAGCATCTTTTGCCTAGAAAGACAGGACCCTGGAAACTACTTTTGAATATTATAAAAGCCTGATAGTGTAGGTCTCAGGTGCAGATATCTGACAAATCACAGCTAGAGAGTACCATATATACTTGTTCATTAGCCCTTTTGTTTATAAGCGACCCCCACCCAAGATGGTTAGGTAAAAATAGAAAAAACTGTATGACCCTTTCATAAGCTGACCGTATATTTCAGGGGTTGGCAAACTTTGGCTCCTGGCCTATCAGGGTAAGCTTCTAGCGGGCCTGAATGTTTTGTTCACCTGGAGCGTTCACAGGCATGGAGCATGACAATGTATTAGATATTCAATTCAATGATTCCACAAAGTTTAAAAATCATCAAATTTTGGTGTAGACCCATTTATAAGCCGACCCCCATTCTTTGATGCGTTACTTTTTTACCAAAAATAATCGGCTTATGAACGAGTATATACAGTAAGTTAAAATCAGTTTATACTCTGACACAACACACGGTGATTATTTTGAAAATGTTAATAAATTAAACTGACCTGATCTTCCTTGAGGAATTTCTCAATGTCAGCATATCTTCTTCTATATTTGTGTTTAACAACAAGCTCACACCACCGATGTCGAACCTTTGGAAAAGAAAATACATATTAAACATGCATACTGTGTTGGTGTACCTGATACAATGTCACTCAACTTTTTTAAAGTTTTTAAAAGTTTAAAGTTTTTTTTAAGTGTTTTAGAGGAATGGCAGTTTATGAAACATTTTCAAGTACTTTAGTAGGACTTGCAAATCTTGCTTAAAAATCTATGTGCCCCTAAATATGGACACAAATGAAGTTCCTATTTTTAAGGGCAGATGCTGTTTAGAGCATTGACTCATGTGCCTCTATAAACCATTAGATCATTAATACTCATCTGACACACTAAAAATAAAATGTGCTTCTATAGTAGGATTTTTGGCCTCCAACATATCTGGATAAACAAGCATCTGTAACTGTCAAACCAATCCCAATCATAACTTAAACCTGTTGAATCAGTGAGTCTGTTATTTTCAAAATAACAATTATTCTACAAAACTACTTCTAAAAAGTTACACTTAGCATTAGAATAAATAAATACTTTTTTCCTTTTCTCATCTAGTTTTACAAAAGAGGAAGTTATTGCTTCAAAGCTCTGGAAGCAGACATAAGATACAATTGGATTATTTCCTTTAGGCAAGTGTCTAACCTAGGGGGCATGAGGCTAAAACACATTTTTGTACAAAGTGTATCTGGGGGACAGGTGCTGCATCTATCCTGGGATGAAAGGGATAAAAGGTAAATGAGAAAACATGAAATAAATAATTTACATTTCAGCAAACCAAAGTTTTGCCAATACAGCTTGCCAGAATGTGTCTAACATCTATTCATACTCAAGTTGCTGATTTGCTGTACCGAATGTACTTCAGTGAACGCAGTTATTGGCTTATGCAAACTGTAGAGAATAATATTGCTACTAAAATGGGCAATATGGCCAGTACAGCTTTTGAATGCAGGTTCTTTACAAAGCGTTGGCATGCTTTACATTTCCTTGCATTTTGATGTCTTTTTGATTTGTTTTTAACCATTCACTTCTGTGGCTTTGAGGCCATGGCTACACTTACAGTTTTGCAGCGCTGGTAGTTACAGCTGTGTTCGTACAGCTGTGTAGGGCCAGCGCTGCAGTGTGGCCACACTGACAGCTACCAGCGCTGCAGTGTGGCCACATTTGCAGCACTTGCAGCGCTGTTGGGAGTGGTGCATTGTGGGCAGCTATCCCACAGAGCACCTCGTCCCATTTTGGCACTGTGGCTTGTGGGAAGGGGAAGGAAGTGTGCAGGTCTTTCCGCTTCCTGTTCCAACGCCCCGTGGTGCTTTGCTACACATTCCGAGCAGTTTGGCAGCATTGTGATTCTGCAGCGCGATTTCTGAGATTTCTGTTACAAATGGAGCCTGAGCTGCTGAGGACCTTGCTCTGATGAATGTTGCCAGCACATCACGCATGGCAGTGGAGCTATTCCTTCAGCTGCAAAGTGACAGTGAGGAGTCAGACGATGATATTGAAACGCCTGACGCTCAAGACACTCAATTGCTTGTGACAGTAACAGACGTGCTCAGCACCGTGGAATGGCGCCTTTGGGCTCGGGAAACCAGCACTGAGTGGTGGGATCACATCGTCCTGCAAGCCTGGGATGACGAGCAGTGGCTGCAGAACTTTCGGATGAGAAAAGCCACTTTCATGGGACTGTGTGCTGAGCTCGCCCCTACCCTGCGGCGCAGGGACATGAGATTGAGAGCTGCCCTGCCAGTGGAGAAGCGGGTGGCTATTGCAATCTGGAAGCTGGCAACTCCAGACAGCTACCGATCGGTGGCGAACCAGTATGGAGTGGTAAAGTCCACCGTTGGAATGGTGCTGATGCAAGTTTGCACAGCCATTAATCGCACCCTGCTAAGAAGAACTGCGACTCTGGGGAACGTGCAGGACATTGTGGATGGCTTTGCACAAATGGGTTTCCCTAACTGTGGAAGGGCAATAGATGGGACGCATATTCCTATTCTGTCACCACCCCACCTGGCGTCAGAGTACGTTAATCGCAAGGGGTATTTCTGCGTGGTTCTGCAAGCGCTTGTGGATCACCGTGGGCGTTTCACTGACATTTACTCAGGATGGCCTGGAAAGGTGCATGATGCACGCATCTTTCGGAACAGTGCCCTGTTCAGGAGGCTGAGGGCTGGGACTTTTTTCCCAGACCGCAAGATCACAGTAGGGGACGTCGAAATGCCCACTGTGATCCTTGGAGACCCCGCTTACCCCTTAATGCCTTGGCTCATGAAACCATATAAAGGAAGCTTGACAGGAGCAAGGACCGGTTCAACTACAGGCTGAGCCGGTGCAGAATGACTGTGGAGTGTGCTTTTGGCTGTTTGAAAGGCCGCTGGAGGTGTCTTTATGGGAAGCTAGATTTGGGGGAAAGCAGCATCTCCGCTATTATATCCGCGTGCTGTACCCTCCATAATATTTGTGAAGGGAAGGGTGAAAGATTCAGTGAGGAATGGACCTCCGAGGTTCGATGCCTAGAGGATGAATTTGCACAGCCAGAGAGCAGGGCTACTAGAGAGACCCAGGAAAGGGCTTCAAGGATTAGGGATGCCTTAAGGGAGCAATTTGATGCTGAGAGCCAACAGTAATGTTTGGTGCCTTTGCTGTGCTCCTTTCTACCTTGGGGTACAATATTTACCACTTCCTGCAATAATAAAACGTATTGTAAAAGCCATAAAATCCTTTATTCAAAGTACAGTACATAAAAGGCCAGGGGGGTTAGGGTGGTGGACTGTACATTCAGAGGTTTGAATATGTCCTGTTTGGATTACTGTTCAATGTCTGCTGCACTTCAGGATTACTATGCTGCAGGGTAATGGGGGTGGAGTGCACAGGGTAAGAATTGTAGTTATCAGGGCTGGTAGGTGATCGTACCGGTGTTGGGGGCAGCTCGGGGTAATAAGAAACTGGCTGCTGGAGAAAGGTGTTTTGTGCAAATACTGGGGAACAAGAAAGAGAGCTTTGGGAGGGGTGTGGATTACCACGGTACAGATCTGCCTGCATGGCTACGAGAGACTCGAAAGAGTCAGTTTGGCGACCAGGAGGCTTATCATCTGCTTTGAGGTTTTTTTGGTAGCCAATTCCTTTCTCCTGCTTTCTGTTTGCCTCCACTCATACATTTTCTCTCTCCATTCCTGCGTCTTCCTACTTTCTCTGTTGTAGTGAATCATAACTGCTTTGATCAATTCTTCTTTTGATTTTCGCGGATTTTTTCTCAAGTTCTGTAAGCGACGTGAGGCCGGTGATCCGGCTGCATTAGTCAAGGTCACTAAAAAAACATAGATAGAAACATGTAATACGCAGAGGCTACATTGTTTATTATCACACAGTGAAGGAGTTTTTAGACTTTTTGTAGCATCATTCCCACATACCTAACATAACAGAGAGAGGCCAGGGAAGCGAAGGCATGGCGAGCAATGGGGTGAGTGTTTCTGACCCGACTGCACCTGGGAGGGGGAATTGACCGATGGGTCACTGAGGTTTATCTGCACTGGGTACAGGAGGTAGCTGGTGTCCTGCACAGGGGACAGTAGTGAACAGGAAGGTGGCGAGCTGCTGGCGGTCCGCCTAACTGCCGGCCTGCTGGTAGAGGGGGGGGGACGCACAGCTGTGCTGGCTGCCTGCTGGGAAGGGGGGGGGGAGACCGGAGCGCACCGCGGGGCTGGCTGCCTGCTGGGAAAGGGGGGGGAGAGACCGGAGGGCACCACGGGGCTGGCTGCCTGCTGGGAAGGGAGGGGGAGAGACCAGAGGGCACCGCGGGGCTGGCTGCCTGCTGGGAAGGGGGGGGGGGGCGGGAGACCGGAGGGCACCGCGGAGCTGGCTACGTGCTGGAAGGGGGTGGGGAGACCGGAGCGCACTGCGGGGCTGGAGGGGGGACCGCGAACCTGGCGCCCTGCACTCAAGTATCCCTAAATTCTCAACAGGGTTTCCTACTGCCAGATATATCACTGCTGCGTGTTACCTGGGAAGAGAGGGAGGGTCTTCTACAGCAATGTGGATTCCGCCCTGGCCCCTATGCAGCTTGCCTGTGTGCAGCCATGGTCCCCCCACCCCTCGCTGCACAGTGGATCGGACGAGTTAGCCTGACCGGGACAAGGACCACGGTGGCTCTCCCGATAAACTTGCGAAAGCGCATTGCCCACGCTCTGGCTGCAACTTTTCAAGAGATTACCGAGGCCGATTACAGAGACATGATAGAGCAAATCAATGGGCTAGTCCACGTTTAGGCATGCATGCAGGCAGCCATAACCCAAACCCTCCTCTCCCAAAACATAAAAATCTGCTTACCCCGAGCACGCTCCACAGCTTCTTCCTCACCAGCAACTTCCAGCTGCTGCGACTGGCTAGTCTCCTCCTGGCTTGAGAAGAGCTCCTGGCTGCATGCCTCCTGGGACTCCGGGGTGTCTCCCTCCACGCCAGTAGCCTCACTGTCGCCGTCCTCTACAACCTCCCCCACTTCTCCCTGCTCTGAACTCTCCATCGTGCTCCTAGGATTGGCAGTGGGGTCACACCCAAGTATGGCATCCAGCTCCTGGTAAAAACGGCAGGTCGTGGGGGCAGCTCCTGAGCGGCGATTTCCCTCACGGGCTTTGCAGTAAGCACTCCTCAGCTCTTTTATTTTGACCCTGCCCTGCAACGCGTCCCGTTCATGGCCCCTTCTCAGCAAGGACTGTGATATCTGCCCATAGGTATCATAATTTCTCCTTCTGGAGCGCAGCTGTGCTTGCACAGCTTCCTGACCCCAAACACTGATGAGGTCCTGCAGCTCGGAATTGTTCCATGCTGGGGCTCGTTTGGGGCGTGGAGGCATGGTCACTGATTGATTGAATGATTGATTGCACTCCACACCTGGCTGAGCAAACAGGAAGGGGATTTTTAAAATTCCTGGGGCATTTAAAGGTGGGGTCAGCTGAGCCCAGGGCAGTGAAGTGTGCATGATTACCAGAGAGGCTTCTAAGGTATGCTGGGATACCTCCTCATACCCCGGAGGTCAATAAAAGCGCTGGTGGGCGTCCACACTTGCTGACCAGCGCTGGATCACCAGCGCTGGAATCCCTACACCCGAGGCTCGACCGGGTGTACAGCCAGCGCTGCAACCAGGCAGTTGCAGCGCTGGCCGTGCTTTGCAAATGTGGCCACATCCTAAGTTGCAGCGCTGTAACCCCCTCACCAGCGCTGCAACTCTCTAGTGTAGCCATGGCCTGAGTGTCATTTTACACTGCATCACGGCTTCTTCAGTTATACGCAATGAGCAGTCAAACATTTTATGTTCTATTATTGGCACTGCATTCACTCAAAAAGAAAGCAGTTAAGTGCATTAAAAACTACTTGTATTACAGCTTGCTTTTACAGCCTTTCAAGGGAGAGGCACTTTATAACAATCCGTTTTTGCAGTAATAACAAAATGTAAGTAGTTTCAAGATTTTTGGCAGGTTGAGTCTAAATTATATAATTATCTACTAATCCAGCACAAATCACGTCTTAAAGATAGATTTACCGATAAAAAACCCAGGGAAAATGAAAGCTGGAAACAGGTAGTTTTTGTGAACAATTTGGAGGTAGAAGAGGATGCTTTAGTCAATTTCAAGTTGATGCAGGCTATTCCTTAAAGCCCTACAATCCCCCCAACTCTTTGTTCACCCTTTACCATTACTACAACAAGGGATACAATTTTGAATGTCTAATGATTCGGCAGTCAGCCATCATCAGCTTTACATCACAGGGAGGAATTTCAGAGGCTTATATAACTGAATTGACAGTCTCATTAAAACCATTAAGTGCTGAATGGTCACAGGCTTCGGAAAAATTCTCCTGTGTCCTTGATTTCTTCACTGTGTGGCCTCTTCCATAAAATTGCTGGAATGCAACTTCTGACTACAACAAGGGACTTAGGAAACTCAGGGTTGGGGGGGTAAGTGTTTGGGCTCATTTATTAAACTAGTAAAAATAAAACAAACAATAAAAAGACTAATTGTGTGCTGGGGATTTAGTCTGTTTCTTAAAAGTTACTGCTGACAAGCTAAAAGTATTAGAATCCTACATGTAGCACAAACTCTCTGGCTATATGAAAGAAAAGAGGTTCTTATTGTGATATGTATTTTTTTATATTTGACATTCTGTATTAACCTTCTTGTATATTAGATGTATCTCTTGCTAGTATATACCATACATACTCATTCATAAGCCGAAGTTTTTTAGTAAAAAAAAAAGGAAGCAGCAGAGAAGTGGGTCGGCTTATAAACAGGTATAGAGAGGGAGAGGTGGGACACAGCCCCTCCCCCCAACAGAGGGAGCAAGGAGAGGTAGCACAGCCAGAAGGGAAGAGATGGGGCCAGAGTCTCTCTGCTTCTGGCCATGCTGCTCTCCCCGCAGCCTCCGAAGCAGCTGCAGCTCTGGGGCTGGCAGGCTGTAGCTGTGCTGCTCAGCCCCGCCCCCCAGAGCAGGCTGTGGCTATGCCGCCCAGGTGCTGGAGCACGCTGCGGCTGTGCTGCCCTGCCCTGCCCAGCCCAGCCTACTGGAACATGCTGCGGCCGCGCCACCCGGTCTGGCCCACCGGAGTAGGCTGCGGCCACACTGCCCAGCCTGCTGGAGCAACTCCAGCCAGGCCAGAGCCATCCTCCTCTGGCCCTCCCCAGATAAGGTGGGAAAGGATGGGATGGGGAGAGTGTGGGGGTCCCAGGCTACAGTTGGGGTCATGTGGGGTGTGGTTACAGGGGTCACTCCCCTGACCCCCAGCTTCTCCCCCCCAAAAAAAATTTCCCCACCAGTTGCTGTCCTGGCCCGTCAGGGTAAGCAGCTGGTGCACCGAGACACTTTGTTTACTTAGGTTTACCTCTGTGCCTGCAAATGATCGAGGTAAACAAACCATCTCTGCCCACCAGTGGCTTATCCTGATGGCCCAGGAGCCAAAGTTTGCTGACCCTTGAATTATAGGGTCAGCTTATGAACGGGTCATAAAAATTTTCCATTTTTATGTATCCATCTCGGGGGTGGGGGGTTGGTTTATAAACGAATTGGCTTATGATCAGGTATATACGGTAGTGATCATCAACCACATCTGAAAAAAACCTGGAACAATTAAATTGCGTCTGTTTCCTTAGACTATTGCTTCCTACATAGGGTTCTTGCTCTTGGCACTAAGCCTCAGTTAATATATTTAGGGAAAAAAAAGAGATTAGCTGAATGAGAATTGGGACAGCACACATTTTTTTTTCTTTCTTTCTTTCTTTCTTTCTTAGGATCTGTAGAAATTATGGCAGTTTTCCAAAACTGAGGTGCAGAGAATCACCAGCTGGGATGGAAGCAGCATGTCTGATATCCTCAGATTGCATGTTCACCTCCTATTTTCACAAAGCTGAAAAAGGCACTTTCAGTGTAACAAACTGCAGGAGAACCAGTCATTATTAGCGCTTTTTCAAATACAATATTTCAGTCATTCCCATCTGCTTTCTAATCCATCATATGTAGTGGATGCTGGTAAACAGTGGGTGAAAATGGTTTAGCTGCTAGATCAAGTCTTTCTGTAACATGGCACCAAATGTAGTTTGTCCTAAACCACAATTGCAGCTAAACCATATTCATAAACCAGTTCAGATACATATGCTATCAACACAGCAACAGGTAATTTTTCTAGTAGATATCATGCACTAATCCCTCTCACATTACGAGTTTTACGCACACATGAAGGAGAGAAAAAAACCTCCTTCAGTTCCTTGCTTTTCATCCAAAACTTAAAGCAGGCACCACCGCTTTCCTGTGTAATTAATGTGTCATATTTCTGGGCACTTTAATGAACATATATAAAAGGAAATATTGAAAACTAAGTAGTTTGTGGTGGGACAGAAGTAACCATACTCTATCCTGTGTAGACTCTTCTGTATCCATCCCTCCGTGGTGCAAAGGAAGAGGGAAAGGGAAGCAAAGACTCATCGGTGAAAATAAGAATTTACTACTTTTTTTCCCATATTGAGAGCCATGTCAGACTCTCTCTTTTTGCTCTACACATTTCTCTGTGCTCTTCTGCATAGCTCAGAGAGATTCACCGTATGTTTTTTTGGCTAGTTACATCATATTCAGCACAAACTGAAGCTGAAAAGTAATTTATAGCTACTCTTCCTGTTGCTGCTGGCAGAGTTGATTGTGCTTTACTTTGTCTGGCTCTTATGTACTCCAGCTCTGAAATAACACCTGTAACTACACACAAACACTGGGTCTGAGTTTGGCAGCTGCTGGACCTACAAGCTAAACTCTGGAATGTAATTTATTTTTTCAGCCTCAGAATTTAAGTTTATGGTTGTCCTTTTGACTGTCTCAACCTCTGCCTGATGCTCAGGAGGAGGGAGGAAAAGTAATTTGGGGGATGTAGAACTGTCTGCAGGTCTTGTGGGAGGTCAGGTTCCTGATGGATCATCTTGCGCTACTAAAAATGTTCTTCCCTTCCAATTGATATTATGGATTATGCTGAAGTGACTACCAATTTTCCATTCAACAGCTGAAAATTTCCTGTAAATATATATGAACTTTGCAACACATTCCACAATGTTGTCAGCACAATTTGGGTTCATGGACTGTTGCAGATATGTAATTTGAAAACATGACATTTCAATTTAGCAATCAAAAGAGGTTATCAGAGTGGAGGGTTATTTTGCTTTGTTTTGCTATCCTTAAGAGCAAAGTCTTAAATGAATGCTGTTGTCAGGTTGCATTTAGCCCCACATTTAAAGCTTTGTTTGGGGGGGAAAAAAAGAGAGAGAGAGAGAGAAAGAGAGCGAGTTTACAGAAAACAAAGACCAATAAAAATGTTCATTTTTAAAAAAAATTCTAAGATTTAGACAAATGGATAATGCCCTGCAGTGCTGTTCACAACCCAAACACTGTAGCATTTTGCTAGTACAAATGAACTTGAAAATAAAACTGACTAGAAATCAAAGTGACACTGATTAGTTTATTTTCAAACCCACAGAAAAGTAAAATTCAAAACAAAAAGTAAAAAAGAGCTTAATATAAAAATAAATTCTTAAATCTGTTATTACTAATATAAATATAGTAAGAAAATTAGTTTTTACAAATATGAGCCAACTTTTAAATGGATGCTTAAAGCTGAGATAGTAAATCCATATTTAAGTGCCCTGATATTCAAGAATGCTGAATGCCCAGCAGCTTCCCAATGACATCTTTAGTATGAAGACACTTTTAGACCATCTCAAATGGTCCTTGAAGTGAAACAATCAGTTTTAGTATTTGAAACCCACCTACCCTCCAAATGATTACAGAACTCAAACAATGGCCAGACAGGCATAGTTAAAATACACATACAGCTTATACAAAATATTGTAATGATTGAGGTCACTGAAAGCCTCCATCATACACATGCAAACAAGGAAACATACATGCAGAAAATATATTACCTCTGAGGCTTGCAAATAAGATTTAGAAAGCAAGTAATTTAGACCATGCATTTTATTAAAAACAAAAAAATCTAAAAAGTTTGTACTAAGCCTTTGGTCTGCAAAATGGAGACTAGCTTCAGGGAAAAGAGTAAATATTGCTAATAGCTGGATCCAATTAAAAAAGCTCCAGGAGACAACAAATCTAAATCTCAGAACAAAAACATGTTTTGAGACCCTAGAAAATAGAGGTTTCTTTAAACCTGAGTACACTTAGTAAGTATTATAGTCCAACTGAAGTTCCAAACAGAACATATCTAAGTCTTTTTGGTCCAAGTTATTTACCAACCATGTGTTCAACTACACTATTGAAACTAAATGCATGTAATATGAAAAGTTAATCTATAAATACTGCAGTAACTAACCACAGATAAGTCCACTGTAATTATAATGGACAACAGGAGATCGAGATTCTTTGCAGACTTCAGTCTTCTTGCAGAAGGAGAAATACAAAGAAACTTTTGCAACTAATCAAACAATGGATTATTTTTAATTAATGAGGAGGAAGCTGAATATCTCTGGAGCCCCGGAATGCTGGCCTGTTGATTAGATCATCACAGATTTCTTCCATCTGAAATTATTTCCTTTCAGCATAATTCTCTTTTCCTAGCTCCTCACAGACTGGATTCAGCTGTACTATCTATAATTAGGGAACACTGCTGAGTGCTGCAGACTAACATTTTGGATTTAAAAGTAGTTTTCACAATTGGTTAGGGCAGAAAACGTATGGCTTAGAAAACTGCCCACATTTTGCCCCATTATTGTAACAAAATATTTTTAACGATTTAATGATTTTTTCTATATTCTTGTACTCACTTAAATTTTAAAATATCAGAGATGGCTGCTATTTTAAATTAAAATTAAATAGTTGCACCCACTCACTAGGTTTCATGCTGTAAGGTTTGGGTTTTTCAAATGAACATTAGTATTTGGTACTTAGACTCAGGGTTTTTAGCATGCAAATCCCATTTCAGTAGAAATGTACTCCTCAGTAAGGTTTTCAGGGATGCTGAATCAGCTCTGAAGGAGGTGGTGTTGATAATAATGTGAAAACACAGATCATGTGTGCGCTAAAATTGCATTGACAGCGTATCAGCTCAGCAATGTGTTAAAATATTCTTACTAGACAAAATCCTATTAAATGTAAACAGAATGTATTCATCATTCTTTTGTCAGTGATTCTGCAGCTGGAGAATACTACATGTGCCAGAGTTTGTCATTAAGAAGTACAAGCAGGAAACTACCTAGCAGTTTCAGTCATTGTGTATTTTGCCTTCCTTATGGTGTCAAAGCTTTCATTGCAAGCAAGTGACTAAGTTAAAACACGTAATTCTGTAATCCCCATACGTCCTTTCAGTCTGCCTATTCTCTCTGCGTTTCATTAAATTCTGACATACAACAGAACATGACTGCATCTTTCATTAGACACAGATAAAGTGATGATAGGCTAGTGATATATAGCAAGCTCAGAGAAGAACGGGGCAAAAAACCAGTACAAACACTGATTAGTGCAGCAGCTTCAACAACTGTGGGAAGAGACTCCCCCTCTACGCATGAAGGCTTTTCTCATTGCGTTTCCATTTATGGTGCCATAATCTCCCTCACATGGAGCAAGGCTTCTATACCACAATGCCTGTGATATAACGAAATGTTTAACATAGCATGCAAACTGAAAAACGTTTTTTAAAAATAAACTTTAGTTAAAAACAAATACTTGAACCAACATGTACTTGAACCAAATGCTTTCCTCCCGCTCTCATTTTCAGCCTTGCTCATTCAGGATGTTTGTGTGTAAGTGGCAACAGGCTGGAGATGGCTGAAAAGATGTAATCAGCTCCACCTTCTACAGCTGTTTTGGAAATATTTGTTTAATCTTGTTTTGCTGCAGTGCCATTGGCTTTTGGAGTCACTTCTACATAGTGGTTACCTTTGTGCACCACTGCAGACCAAAGACTTCCTCTGCTCCCACAGATCACACTGCAGAGTAGGGGCAAGAACCATGCCCCACTTAGCCAATGGAGAATGACAAAATCTCCATCTCCCCCTCTGATTTTACTACTATGGCTGAAACTGCCCAGGGCTCAATTTCTCAGCCATAGTAAGTCTGACCATGAACCTATAACTCATCACCTGTAACTCATCAGCTATGATGTGATGTCTCCAACATCTGAATCAAGTATATGCATGCTGTATTGGGACAGATGATATCTGAAGCAGGTACATACTGTCTAATTCTCAGGGATATGGGGTAATGCCCATAACCCTTAAACTGCCAAAAAAAAAAAATTAAAAGTGTTGCTGTAGCCATGGTGGTCCCAGACTATTACAGAGACAAGGTGGGTGAGGTAATATATTTTATTTGACCAACCCCTGTTGGCAAAAGAGACAAGCTTTCAAGCTACACAGAGATCTTCTCCAGGTCTAGGAAAGGTACTCAGAGCATTACAGCTAAATACAAAGTAGAATTGGCAACTGATACCACATACTATAAAGAAATCAAAGATGACTCCACATTACAGTTCACTCAAAAATTTAAAGATATTATCAAATCCTTGCCCAAACATCGAAATACAAGCTCATGCCCCATGAAGCCACCCCAGGAATCTTCTACACATTTCCCAAGATACATAAACAAGGAAAGCCAGGCAGGCCCATCGTATCAGGCCACAACTATCTTACTGAAAGAATATCAGAACTCATAGAAACCATCCTCGAACCACTCACCACACAAAAGGCCATCTTCCTGCAGGCCACAACCAACCTCCTCCAGAAACTCTGCAACATTAACAACCTTCCTCAGAACACCATCCTTGTCTCCCTATACAACATCCCTCACAGTGATGAATAGCTGCCTGTCTTAAATATCTAGAAGACAATGGACAACATTCAAATATCCCCCGCAAACACATCCATTTCATCCTCACCCATAACAATTTTACGTTCAGCAACAAACACTTTCTCCAAATTATGGGACCAGCCATGGGTAATAGGATGGCTCCCTAATACATCAACTTCTTTGTGGGCAACCTTGAGGAAGAATTTCTGAAATCAGTGATATACCTGAGATACAGCGTTAATATTTTCATCCTCTCGACGGATGACCTCAAATTCCACTACAACTTCGATGACCATCACCCACCCACCAAACTCTCTCCAGGACAGTCCTGCGCCAGCATCAACCTCCTGGACACCACAATGAGCTTCAACAATGGAGCCCTACAGATTATATACAAGAAACCCCTGGATCACCACACTTACATTCACAGATCCAGTAACAAGAAGTATGTTATCTACAGCTAGGCCCTTAGATACCGCAGAATATGCTCCTGAACACACTCAAAATCGCCTTCACCAAAAAAAGGACACTCTACCAGAGGAGTAAATCACATCATGGAATGGGTGACCCAAATACCCCAAGAGAATATGCTTCAATACAGGGGGGGAAACCTTCAACTGCACACCTACCACCCCACACTAGAATCTACAGAGTATAATTAAACAATTACAACCCATACTAGATGGACACCACATCCTGAAAGAAAAATCTTTCCCCGTTTCTGGCTTCAAGCAACTCACCAACTTCATCATCAGAAGCAAGCTCCTCATACACCAGGACCCACCAGCTCAAAGCAGCATCAGACCCTACCAATATAACAGGTGCAAAACCTGTTGACATATTTCCACTGCTACAATGATCAGTATCCCCACAACACACTTTTGAAGATCTTTGGGTCCTACACATGCCTATCACGTGTGGTTTACATTGTTTAGTGCACTAGATACCCCAATGACAACTATGTTGGCAAACCCAGACACTCACTGTGCTCTCAAATGAACTCACACAGAAAAATGATCAGTGGGCGAACACCATATCACCAGTGGGCGAACACTTTTCATAAAATGATCACTCCATACCTGACCTCTCAGTCCTCATCCTCAAAGTAAACCTGCACACCACCTTCATAAGATGAGCCTGAGATCTTAAATTCATAATTTTGCTAGACACTAAAAATAATGGTCTTAATACAGAGACTGGATTTATGGCTTCTGTAAGCCACTGGCCCCCCTTTTTTGTCCTATGACTACAGGGGTGTTAACAGGCTACTTCACCTTGAATGGTTCCTTGGAATGTGTGTTAACTATTTTATGCTAAACATTCTGTTTCACCTTGTATTTAGCTGTGACACAACTACCTTTCCCTGACCTGAAGAACATGTGCAGCTTGAAAGCCTGTCTCTTTCACCAACAGAAGTTGGCCCAAATGAAGATATTATATTATCCACCATGTTCTCTCTAATTATTATTCAAGTTTTTAAAAACTGCAAATAGAAGAAGTTTTATGTTCCATTCAATAAAGAGAAAAACAACTTTAAGTACCAACTGGCCAGCACGTCATCCAATGTATAGGTTTGATGACTAGGTACTATCAGTATCTAAAAATACCTTCTTTCGCCTCCACTTTGCTAGGAAACTTTGTCCCTTCCTCCCAGACAAGCAACGTGGTCCATGAATGTGTCACCTCTGGCTTCATTACTATAATTCACTGAATTGGAAGTGAAACATGAAGAGGATGCACAAGCTGTAGCCAATAAAGAATGTGGCTGTCTATTTCATGTCCCTCCACTGGCTCCTAGTTTAAGACTTGAGTCCTAATTTTCAAAACAGGGAATGCATCAAGCCCCAGCTACATTAAAAATCAAATTCTGATCTATGAACCAACGTAACAACTGTGCTCCTCTGGTACAATGTAGATCACAAAGTCCAGGACAAAGCATCAGAGAGATGGGGACCAAGCCTTTTCAATCATGGGGATCTGGCTATGGAACAATCTCTAGAAGAGATCCGGTGAATCCAGCGTCTAACCACCCTTAGGAAATGCTACAAAACTTTCCTCTTCCACAAGGATTTCCACTGTAAGAATGACACTCTCAACACGGTCACCCCCTTCTATCTCATAACCCTACCACACAAAATAAAATAAAATAAAATAAAATAACTCTACTCCACTTCAAAAAAGGAAAGCCAGAAACTAGCCTGGAGCAGCGAACCGCAGCCTGTGGGAGCCACGATCAGTCGGACCTGCGGATGCGGCAGGTAAACAAACTGGCCCGGCTCGCCGGGGGTTTCCCTATACAAGTGGCGTCCCAAGTTTGGGAAACTGTCCTAAAGGATCAAACAGGAAAGTGTTCCAGATGAATGAACTGCTGATCATAGGAGGAAAAGTTCTGTTTCTCACAGTAGTATGAAAATAATGCATTATACAGCGATTTTCTCCTCAGAAAGGTAAGTACCCCTCTACCTTGATATAACACTTTCCTCAGGAGCCAAAAAATCTTACCGCATTATAGGTGAAACCGCGTTATATTGAACTTGATTTGATCTGCAGGAGCACACAGCCCCACCACCCCCCGGAGCGCTGCTTTACCGTGTTATATCCCACTTTGTGTTATATTGAGTGGCATTGTAATGGGACAGAGGTCTACCATATATTCCATCAAAGATAAACATTTTCAATTCCACTTAAAAAAAAAATCTACACACAACCCACTCTCCTGACTGTAACTGTTCAGATACTCTGCAGGCTGCTTGGTCATGCCCATCAACAAGGGATCCATATGCCTTAGTCATTGCTTTTTCAGAACCCCTTTTGGGAGCAGGAGTGGACTTTACCAGTTTTGGCATCCTGAAGGTTTGCTAGTCTCTAAAATCCAGAAGAAACTGGATCTGAATCGGACCAGGTTGTACTGACATTACCACAGCTGGATAGTGTTTGCCAACAGTGGTGCCTTTTTAATATGCACTTTCCTACTAGGAATTGGACAACCTGAACTGAGCTGAGTGGCCAGAGTGAATGGCCTATGGAGGCTGAACTAAGCGAGGGATGGTTCCTCTGACTTAAGGCGGAGGCATATCAGTAGGACTGTACAGAGAAGCTTGCTCTCTCACTGTCCAGGTGTGTGTCTGGTTGACAGAGGACTTCTGTGTCCAAGCATGTCAATGTGACACCTCTCACATACACACACCTTAAGGAAATAAACCTTAAGGGAAATATGACTTTATGCTGTAAACTCAGTAGACGCATACACCCTGTATTGAAGTGAGAACAACAGGGTTTTATTCAGAGGTTTCCAGTTTTGCTCACTCACTCACACTCACTCATATTTCCAAAGACTCTTTACCCCAGGTAGAATACAGCATCACAACCCTACCATTTTAACTCTTGGACAGAGAAAGAAATGTAGCAAAACCGTAGTGGGGACAAAACTGTACCCACATATTAGGAAGTTAGTCAGTTACTAAGCAATAGGGTTTGATCTGACTCATTCTACCTAGATCTTATGTTCTTTGAGTGTGACATAGTTTCCTGCTCTGTGGTATTGTCCAGAGATAACCAGGATCTACAGTCAACATTTTATGAAATGAAAAAGCACGAAGCAAGCCGTCGAGCATTAAAAATAGTAACTGCGAATAAAATTTATCTTTAGAAATTGCTCCAAGTAAAGAGTTGTCAATTACTGCATTAAGAGGGTGTTCCATTAAAAGCACAAATACAGCTACAGTCTTAAGCTGCAACAATCAGGAAACACAAATCCAGACTGTTGAAGGCACTTGTTTGTGTTTTTAAACCACTACATCCTCCTTAACATCCTGGCAAATGTGTAAGGGCCATCACATATATACAAATAGTATAACCTTTCAGATTTATGACAAGGCCAGGCAGTTTGTATTCCAGCACTACTACTTCCTTGACTGCCCCACAGCATTGTATAAACAGTCAAATATAGCAAAAGCACCTAATTAAAAAACAAAACAAAACAAAAAAACAGTCACCTCCTCATATGGCAGTTTTTAGAAAAATGGAACTAAGCACCAACCTTCTCTTTCTTTGCTGCTTTGGATAAAGAACAAACAGAAACAATTCCATATTTAGCTCTCTCTTTCAATCTGCTCCCCACTCTCCAAATTTCACTGTGCTGTTGGGCTGCCAGAGGAGCAAATTAAAAACTCAAAAAAACAATTAGGAAAATAGTGGATGATAAGTAGATGACATAGTATAATGCACCAATAAGGCGCCTGGAACATTTCACTAATGCCACCCAGCAGCAAATGAAATCACTTGGAACAAACATGCACAGCTGTTGGCTCTTTGAGCTGTTAGGGAATGAGGGAGGGCTGCTGATTGGGGAAAAGCTATTTTGAGCCCCCAATAAATTTTGCACTCTAAACATGTTCCTAGGACAGGTAATGCTGATTCCAGGATTTTGTGTACTTCTCAAGTGGCAGGAAAAGCCCCCATATTTTTCATGCGGCAACAAAACAAGCCCAAATAATAGCTACTGGTGGTTGTTAGATTATCCTTTGGGCAAGCTTACAAATTCATCCCAAGCACATCAATTCCGTTGTGGCAGATACGAGAGCCAGTCAACCCAAGGGACATTCCCATTGTCATTATTGGAAGCCTTTTTCTTCATCCTGTTCCAATTCTCTTGCCTCACACCCAGCTCTGCAATGTCCTGAGCCTCATCTTTGGAAAGGGAAGGGTGTATTATCAGAAACCACTCTTTCAATTTTCTTTTCCCACTCACAGCAGCCTCCAAAAGATCATAAACTCTATTGATTTCAATTGGAATTACATCAGGGATTCATTTGGTCCCGTATGTTTAAATACAGAATAAAACAGAAAACTGCTTTAATCTAACGGATCTAAATTTAAACACCAGATTTTATTTTGCATCCCATTTTAAAAAGAGAAAGAAAATGTAGGCAATATGGGCATTAGTACAAACTGCATATTCCCCTCCTCTGCCTCAATTCAATGTGTGGATCTCATCTCTAGAAGACACTGGCTCAGTACAAGTGTTGTATAGATACTTCCCCAGTTATATGCAATGCTACAATACGAAACACTCCAATGTTTTGCTCTGCAGTCCAATATGACCTTAGACCAGTTAAGACAGCTAGGAACTGGGACTTCTTGTCCTTAAAGCAGGCTGTGTGGAGGTATTTGCAACCTGATGACAGAAACCTGCAAGTTTTATACATAGTATTAAAAAGTACATATGTATGGTGCAGAGGGCTACTGAACCATTTTCACCAAAGCCCCAAGCATGCTCAGAGACTGAGAGTTAGTTGGTGAACTATTCTGAAAAGAAAGCATACTAATTCCCTCTTTCGTTAGTATAGCAACATGGTCTGACCCTTCCTGACCAATTCTCATCCTCCAAGAAGTTTTACAATATACTGTACAAAGCTTTATTCCATAAGAGTGCTTTCTAACAATGCTCAATGACTACCTTCAAGACAGTTGGATAACAGAGCACAAGAATGGGCTTAACTTAATCATCGGGAGGAAGGAGAGAGAGAGAGAGATTGTGTTGTAGTTCATCTGTACTTTTACATCTGCCAGTATTTTATGATTTAAGAAAGCTCAATGGGCTGAAATTATTTTGTTCTAAACATAATTCTCACTATTTTTAAGGCACCAAACACCTTGTATTGTTTATATTAGCGTGACTGGACCTCTGTCAGTGAAATAGGATGCCACCAATTTATGGTCGTGGTTTCATAGGCAGACTTCATGTACAATGAAGCAGTTGTATAAAAATGGCAATATGCCACCCACATGACGTATGATATTATGATCTTAACTCATTACACTCACTTTTTCTGCAAAAACAATTACAGTCTCACCCCTCTCTCTTCTCCCCAAAATCTGCCACCTTATGATCTCGAAATAAAGGGGAAGAGTTATGAGCTGAATAGCATTTCAACCAATTTGCTGAAGCAAGAAAAACTAAAACAATTTCCATCTGCCACGCAGGCAGCATACATTACAAAAAAGTAAGCCAGTTCTGTAGGCAGGAAGGAAAGAAAAACAAACTCTCCAGTGAAGGTAGTGGGGAAATGTAGCATAAAACTGTTAGTTTCATCTAAATTCCACTTTTTGTATCACCAAGTCTACCATAATTAACTAGAACATAAAATACAGTTCTAGACGTATCAGTTCAGCATCAAATAGAACTGACAGAATCCCACCTATCCATTCCCCCTGTTCTGTAGCATACCTAAATGGTTTTGTAGACAGATCTCTCTGTCTCATCACCTTTGTTATTGCTCTGTAGACTTGTTTCCACGGCCTCTGGTCTTTTGGTTTTATAGACCATCCCTGTCCCTATCTAGAATAAAGAACCAAGAAAGCTAATTGTGGAAATAGCTTAATAAGAAGACTGCTTATTACTGATTACCAGCGTTTGTGACACACAGCTGTAAGCTTTTTCTACTGTCTCAGTTAGGTTTGCCAACTTTCTAATTCCAGAAAACCAAACATTTTTGCTCTGCTGCTTCCCCAGGACACGCCCCTACCCATAGGCACTGACTCCATGGGTGTTCTGGGGCTGGAGCACCCACAGAGAAAATTTGGTGGGTGCTCTGCACCCACCGGCAGCTAAGCTCCACGCCTCGCCCACCTCATCTCTGCCTCCTCCCCGGAGTGCACCGTGTCCCTGCTTCTCCCCCCAGCACTTGCTGCCACAAAACAGCATAACAAGCTGTGGGAGTGAGAGGGGGAGAAGCGGGAACGTGGCACACTCAGGGGAAGAGGCAGGGCCATGGCAGGGATTTAGGGAAGGGGTTGGAATGGGGTAGGGGTGAGGCGGGGGGATCGAGCACCCACCAGCGCCAGGAGAAGTTGGTGCCTATGCCCCTGCCTCGCCCCTTCCCAAGCGCCCCCCCCCCACTCACTCTGTCGCTTGCTTTCCCCCACCCTTTCTCACGTGCTCATTTTAACGACAAGGCCCAAACAGGCATGTTTATTGTTTTGTTAGATATATTATGCTGATTTCAGGTTTTATTTGTTATAGGACACTAGAGCTGGTAGCAAAATAGTCAAAAAAGGGTATTTTTTAAAAAATGAAATTTTGCAAAGGTTTTCATGATTTTTTCCCCTCCCTTCTTCCCATTTTTTTGTAACTAGCTCCATGTTTTTTGTTCACTAAAGTTATTGTAATTTTGTGTGTAGAATTAGGACCATACATTATCACAACTGATAATTAAAGTCCCACTCCTGAAGCCCAAATACAAATCCATAGAGCACAACCACAGAAATGCACACCTGTCCAGATACCTGTATAAATAAATCTGTAGAAACTGACTCCCATGGAGGTGCGGGAGGCTGTGATGGGGAGGGATGCAGTGAAGGGGATAGGGGCACAACGCCATTCCCAGCACTCGGAGATGGGGGTAAACATACCTTGAACTCCTGGGTGCCAGCGATGGGGCAACAGACAGACCGCGTTCGCCACAGGGCATGCACTGCAGCTCGAGCCCAGCCATGTGAGAAGAGGGCCAGGCAGCAGCAGGAGAGGAGTGCTACACAACCCCTCAACAGCTGCCCACTGAGTGCTCATGCACCACACTCACACTAGTTCCTCTCCTGTCCTGACCCAGTCAATGGGAGCTGTGCTTCTGGGTGGGGGATGGGGCAGCACGCAGACCCCCTCCCCCACCCCCCGACAGCCCCTAAGGCTAGGACCAGACATGCTGACTGCTTCTGACCTGAGAGCTGCGTGGTGAGGCGGCTAGCAGGAAGCCTGCCAAGACCCACTGCGTCTTGCTGTGGAACGGCCAACCAAACAGTCAATGGCCTGGTCAGGGGTGCCGACTGGAGCTACCAGGATCCCTTTTTGACCGGGTGTTCTGGTCTAAAACCAGACACCTGGTCACCCTAGTGTCAATATGTTTGTGACTAAATTATTCAAATTCTTGTAGTGAAACTTCTAAACTAGGTTTTCTCAGCCTACATAAGCATATCAAAAGAGACACTGTCAAGGTTATTAGGGTTTAAAAAATGTTAACTGACCTTGGGCAGTGGGTGCACCTGGAAAGTCCCAGCTTCTGCACAACAAAAGTAGGTTTGTTGTTTTTCCCTCTCCTTTCAAGCCAATCTATCCTTTCTCCCCAAATTTTAAACACAATGGCTGATACATAAACATAATATTCTCTAAGGACAAGCAAGCCCATGCATGCATACAGGCTAGATGATATTTATTATTAGGCTAAACAATCTCAAGGAATTGTGAGGCTTCAGTCATTCGTAAAGCAGAAACAGAGCAATAAAGTGGTGGCCCATTGTTCTGTGTCTACAAATAAAAGGCAATTGTATGCAGGAAACAATTAACCAATGAAGAAAAAAATGCTTTTTCTGTGGTTTGGTTACTACCAACATAGACTGTAGATTTCTTTATAGCAACTTCTTCAAAAACAGGAGAGGGGGAACCCCACATAACCAAATCTAACAATGCTATGAGAGAAAAGAAAGGGAATACACTTGGGTTAGGGGATCTAATAAGGAACAAACAGTCCCCAAAATATCCCTTAAGCCTGAAGCACGGTTAGGAGACTGCAGCTTTACGTGCCCTACAACTAAATTCTGCAATGCTCATCTGTAAAGTCACCAATGCTTAGAATATATGTCTAGGGAGCACAGGTAGCTCTGTCTATAATTCTATCAGCCGAAGCCTCAGCCCAGAAGGAGAATACGACATAAGTAGAGCTAAAGGGAACAAAGGATTTTGGCCATACTGGAAGCCTCTTGGATGCTGTATTCAATCCACCTACACAGTCCACACTGAGCTGCTTCATTTCCTTGTTTGGGGGCTTATAACGAAATAGCTTCTGACCCCCAGTTCAGGGGTCTGTAAAATGATGTCTATCGTATGTGCGAGGATATCCATTTGTGTATGCAAACTAGAGCATGCAACCACAAGTACTGTGGAATTAAGAAGACCCACTAAAAACTTTGGCCATAAACTTCTAAGGATCTAACCTAAGCCTTTAAAAACCTAGAAAAATTGTTTTTCTGTGTAAAATTGAGCTTTGCATTATGCTAATTTTTTTCAATAAGTGTCTACTTCTGGTAGAAAATGTTGATATTTTTGTCAAAAACTGAATCCCCTGTTGGGTTGCCTCATGGGAGTTATAGTTTCATGCCCTTATGTCCCCATGCTCCTCTATGGGCTGGACTCCCATGCTGGACTTCATCTCCCCTGATACACCACAGGCAGTCACTGAACATGTACTCTGACCAAGGACTACCTTATCACCTTGCAGGAAGCAACATGGCAAGAAGAGAGGGAAGGAGAGGCAGCAGAATAATTCTTCCATGTAACTGGCTCTCACCTAAGTAACTGCAAGGAGGCACTACATTGGGGCAGCTGAATCACTGAAAGATAGGAGGGATATACTGTTAGTACAGTTAAGCAAGCATCCTAGACCATGCGAGGTCTTAGACAGGGTAACATGACATGTGAGTACTGATAGTCCCACTAGACCAGCAGTGTCCCACATCTGGCCCTGGAGACTGTCCAACAATGGCAGCCAAGGGCAATTGTGTTATGCATATTTGATTATGAAATGACAACATATTCCCTAACTGGTGTTTAAATCAGCCCATTGCTGTGGAGCAGGTAAGGGGCTCTGCCTCCCACTGTTGCCCCTGCAGCCTCTGGAACAGCACCTTGTGAGCTGGGACTACTCTGGGCAGCTGCTTTCTCTTTCCTGTTGCAGCTGCTCAGCACCCTTCTGCTCCAGCAGGGAGGAGTGTAGCTCTGGTAGCTCCCTTGCTTGCTTACCAACTGGCATGTGGCAGCCCAGTGACAGCAAGGCAGGAGCTTGGCTGGTCATGCCGGGGGGCGGGGGCAGGTTGGGAGAGAAGCTGAGAACTATCAATTACTTACAGCTTCCTCGATACTCTGCCCCAGCACAGTTTAGTGCAGCCTAGGTCTTGCTCTAGCTGTTGCAGAACAGCCACAGTCCCTTAGGGACTATAAACGAGCTGGAGATGACTGAAGTACAGTTTAGATGTTAGCTCTGTGTCACATGAGGACTTTCCCTGCTGGGGATTTCCTGGCATATGGGACTTCTGGGTGGCACCTGCTCCTTTTGAGTTGCCCAAGTGGCACAAAAGAGAACAGAACAAGGCCGATAATCTGTCCCCAAGTACTGATTCTGGCCCCTTGGTCCTTGTGAAATCATGTTTGACCCTAAGGCTGAAAACCCCGGACACCAAAGTGCTGCACAGTGGGGAGGTGAGAACAATACTGCACAAGGGAATGACCCATTTCGTAGCAGTTTGTATCTCACAGGAGCATACCTAGATATAATACTGGAGGTTTTTAACAATAGGTTAGAGAAACAGCTCTCAGGCATGGTCAAGCGATTACTTAGTTTCACCTTGAGAGCAAGGGACTGGACTGGATTGAGGTCCCTTCCAGCCCCACACTTCTCTGATTCCATACAGTGCAGTGTGCAAGCGCAGGTATGTTTAGAAGAGAAACACTGGCTGGAACAGAAAGCATGTTCAACTGGAAGGAGAAAGGTTAATGCTTCACAACTGTGTATAAAGGCTTCAAGAAACAGAAGCTGGAAGGAATGGTCTGTACTGTACTCATATATGGTGAAAGGCTGAGGAATAATCAGTTCACCTGCAGTGTTTCTGAAATTCAGAAAAGAGATTTACATCTCCAATGAGATATATGACAGGGAAGTCTGTATCATACATGTGAGTGAGCTACAGAGTAGTTCAGGGCCAAAACAGGCTTAATACATGCACACCCAATCTCCATACATACTGGACTCGAGACCTTACTGTACAATATATTCCCTTTCTGCTTCTGTACTGGTTTCAGTGTTATGTTGATGCTGCTGTGCTGAAGTATCAAAGCAGCAATCTTTATAAAGAACACCAAAGTCAAAAAAAAAAGGAGTGAGAGAGAGAGAGAGACTCTGAGAAAAATGTGTCTTATCTCAATCTGCCCAGAGTGATGAAAGCTGCCAGAGGCATTTTGTCTTCTCTGTTCTCCTCCTTACCCATCTCTCCACACAGCTGACTGAGGTGAGATTATTTAGACTCCTTGCCTCCCCCAAAATTAGCAATACAAAATCTGAAATGGATACACACATACACACTAAAAACATACGCCCGAGTGATATAAATTTCGCTGGCATAAGCGCTTGTGTATACAGTGCTGTGTCGGTGGGAGATGCTTTCCTGCCGAAATAGCTACCAGTGCTCATTGAGCTGGTTTTATTATGTCAGCGGGAGAGCTCTCTCCCATAAGCATAACGTGGCCACATGAGTGCCCTTACAGCGGCACAGCTGTACTAGCACAGCTGTGCTGCTGTAAACTTGTAAGTGTAGATACGGCTTTAGTTTACTAGCAGGAGAAATTAATATATGTTTATATTCCTTCTGTTGCTAGAGTGAGGTCACTTTGCTACCTACAGTACTAAGGAAGGTGTACTGGATATTCCATTGACAACTTCTGCTAATAGTAGGATCCATGTACCATGCCTGTTTTAAAGAATTATACCAGTTTAGCACACTGTTGGTCTGATCATGGCTAATCTCCAGCACGAGAATTAATGTAACTGGAAATAATTACTTCTTAATAATGAAGAAGTTAGTGTACTTTATTGAACTGTCTGCTGCTAGCCAGGAAATGACAATGTTCAAAAAAGATCCTTAATAAAAACCTGTGACACTAACAGCTTTCATTTTACTTCTATGCCTTCAATTTTGAATACTTACATTTCTAATACTCACATTTTGAAGTTTTGTTAATAAAAGTAATGGAGATCCTGTAACTATATAGGTTTAACTATAACAGATTAATGTCCCAGTTAATCAAACTTAGACACTTAACAGCTCAGCTAAAAGCTTGGACTGGAATCCTGCAGTTCCATGTCCCAGTGTCTTTATAAAGAAACTCTGCTCTGCACTTACTGTAGTTTGAAACATGAAAGGTCCCATCTTTAGGTATGTGACAGTGTGTTAACTAATATTCCCTTTAAAGGGCTGTACGTGTCTCTGATCTGATGACTGGTAAAACTCTAATGGTAATGTTATCTTAGTTGTATTTCTTAAAGGTCTCTTAAGCCCTTGGTTTCACCTTGTATAATAAAACAGAGATTCTTTTGTTGAGGTCATAATTTTGTTGCAAAGAACGAAAAAAAATATGAAAGATCATTGGTGTGCAGTTAAGTAAAGCTACAAAAAATCCCCAAGCCCCTTGATTTATGTAGTTTATGGAGGAAAAACAATCAATCAAAACAACCCTAAACCCAAGGTCTAGTAGCTCACAATTCACTGGCATGAAATAGAAACACTAGAGCTCCCGCTTTGATCCTACTTCCCTAGTTATTCCTCTTCCCATTATAGAACTCCTGACATTTCATTGGCATTCATCTGAGATTAAAATATATCCTAATTCCTATAAATAGAAAAGTCTGTTTGAATACTAAATTAAAAATAAGTCTGGCACTTGGAAACTCTAACAAACAAAAAATTAAAAGCTGAAATAAACAGCAACAGTTGAAATGTCACCTGGCAAAGTTTTTTTGAAAAAGGCTAGATTGCAGTTTGGAGTTATACAGGGCTCTAAAACATACTACAATGTCTACCTAGCCATTTTATACATGAGCCAGATTTCACTCTTTCCTTCCATTTTAATTACTAACAAATTTCCATTATAAATGATAAAGCACATACAGTGACTATCTGTGGTGTTCACAGTAGTTTTTAATTAAATAGGAGTTAAATATCTTAAGTTTAACAGTGCTCCTTCATTATACTAGTATGAACATATTCTCCTCAATAACTAACCATTTTCTGTTTATGAACATCTAACCAGCATCTATACATCTTCTCCCACACGTCCTTTCTCTGAACACTTGTCTACTTGGGGTCCAGAGCCTGCAAGCATTTACTACTGTGAATACTGCTTACTACCATGAGCAGTCCCATTGACTTAAATTCTTTTAGCCTGATAAGTCACTGAGACTATTGCACAGTAGTAGTGTTATTAAGTTTTGGATCAAAAGGGAAGACATGGTATGGGAATTGTGCTTTAATGGCTGTGGTTCCCAGACAGAGTGTCTGGGTGAGGCACTGTGAACATCTTATTATGCAGAGCCAGTTGAAACTGGACACAGAATAAAGCAGAGCTCTTGCAAAAACCTGAAGCACTAAGTGATCGCTGATCTCACAGTTAACACTATGTCCGGTAGTAAGTGTTTGCAGGATCAGGCCCCTAAGTTTGCAAGCCCTTGGAGCACATCTATATCATCATGTAAATAATAATTTCTCCCATCACTGTTAAACACATACTGCAATTAATGGATGCAGCTGTAAAGATCTAGTTGCTCCTTGGAACTCATATCCCATGCACACAGAAATAATTTTACTCTCTCATAAAAGCACAATTTTATATTATATAAGTCAGGCCTGAGTGCTAACAATGAGCTGATCAAGTGGAACAAGAAATTTAGACCAAAACAAACATGCATGGTCTCATTCTGAGGTCTGACACTTTATCAAAACCATACAAGTTCCAGTATACAATATGTATATATGAAGTAAACAGTTTTAACATGTGTGCGCGCATATCTCTTAAAGGTGTGTGTACTGTTCACATATACACACATAATGGAGGCTATGCAAACTGGCTGTACTAATTATTTTAGATAGTCTAACTATAGTATGCAAACATATACGTGTATACACAGTATATGCTAATATCACACATTCACACAGGGAAATACAGAGTAAGGCAGGCATACTTACCTGTTGCTTCTTCGGTAGTACATATACACACAATTTTAGAATTCTCTAATGGAAAAAGGAGCTTGAATAGCCCTGGATCCTAATGGAATGTCAATATTCCTAGTCAATAGCACAATGACTCTGTTTAAGATTGCCGTGGGATGATTAATGAATTACCTCTGCATCCTGCTCATCAAGGTGGTATGTTTTCTCTAAGCACTGCAGAGTCCTGAGACATAACGTCTTCTCCTCCAACAGAGATTCCAGAAGTAAGACCAGCTGGTCCGGGAGAAGCTAAGAGTAAAATACATGTATTGTCAGAATAAAACTCTGCTTACTAAGCGATAAAACTGACATAGACCAAAGATGACAAGGCTAGGATAACCTGTGTAATTCTACAAAAACGACGACGAGTCTGGTGGCACCTTAAAGACTAAGATTTATTTGGGCATAAGCTTTTGTGGGTAGAAGTGGTCTTTACCCACAAAAGCTTATGCCCAAATAAATCTGTTAGTGTTTAAGATGCCACCGAACTCCTTGTTGTTTTTGTGGATACAGACTAACACGGCTGCCCCCTGATACTTGTGTAATTCTAACGTGTTTGAAATGCTGACCTAGTTGATGAAGAGCTAGTTGATTTTGGAAAAACCTCAGAGTTCATGTTGTTTGTATTTTGAAAGACTCTGTTCTGGGGCCTAGTTAAGACTCATTTTCCATGGCTTTTCATTTCTGTATTTAGATCAGATCAAAATCATGTTTTCTTATTCAAACATTATCTTGGATTAATAGGGTCTGTTCTTTATGGAATACATATGCTAAGTAATTTCATTTTGTTGGATTTGGTGGGGGTAGAAACAAAAAGATAATTTATACTGAATCACTTCAGGAGGCCATTAGACATATGAATGTTTAATTACATCAGGGGTCTGTTGATTTATTATATAAACAATTTCAGTGTATTCCTGCAGCGTACAAAGAAACGTGACATAAATAAGTGGTATGCAGCAAAATTAAGACTGTGACAGCACATTTCTAGTGCAAAGAGTCATAAGTTATCCATTCTCATACCAAAAAGAAGGGAAAGATATCATGTCTATGCACCTATTGTATATATCTATTAAGCAGTTGTTCCTGATTCTAAAACCTAATATTTTTTAGATGAACCATTGGTAGCCTGAAGAGAAAAGCACAAGATGCCTGATGTAGTGAGTGCTTAAGTGCTTCATTTAATAGGCTTATTGGATGAACAAATAAATAATTCACGGAAAGCACGAAGTAAGAATACACACTAGCTGCCCGGAAACACACTGGAAATTCAGGGTTTTGAAAGTCCTATCACAGGTTCCTTATTCACTCAAATGCTTCCTCCCACGCTCCCCCCACACACCCATTTTCTCCATTCTGGGACATCAAAAGGAAAAAAACCAAAAAACCCCAACCACATTATCAACTTAAATTCTTGCACGCACAATTCAAACCCAGCATTACGCAGTTCTAACATTTTGCAAATTATAAAAGAACAAAATCATATTGCTTCCACCCTAATTCTACTTTTGTCCCAATTTAAGGTCATATTCTGTGAGGGGCTCCCTTTTGATTTAAGGCCTTCTCCGCCTGCTGCGCTGCCCACCACTCCACCCTGTCTTCTTAAGCTTACCAGGTGCCAGCCAAAGGCAGACATAAAGAACATTACTTTCATCTTCTTCTTCTCATGAAAGACACTGCAGCCAAGGTTGATTGCTTGGACTACACAAGCCCTTACCTTACAATTAGCCTAAGATGAAAAAAGGTTCCCTCTCACTTTGCTTTGGACCCCCTGGAGGGATATCAGAGAATTCCTAAATGTTTCTTTATTTTAATGACTGCCCCTTGCATACCAAAAAGCAGCACTCTGGCAACAAGACCATGAAGCAATCGAGAATTTTCTGCTCAAAGACCATGAAGCAATCAAGAATTTTCTGCTCAAATCTTAACCTGTAAAGCTTTGGCAGATATCACCAGCTAAACAAGCAATGAGACATTATCTTCACTCTCCAGCTGACATCACTTGGCATTAGCACATAAATCAGAAGCTAATAAGAAGGGACATAAATCACTACCATTTTAACAATTTGTTTTCCTTACAATGCATTCTTTTATTATTAAAGCTGTATTCTTGGGGTTTGAAAAAAGCCACAACCTACTCACTTGTTCTAATTGGAACATTTTCAAAGTAACACTCAAATCTGCCAACTGCAAGGAAAACTGAAAAGTTAAAAATAGTAATAAATGAAAATAAATTTTATTAATATTTCAATTTAAAGTCACACACTAAAATGCCAACTCAAATGTTTATTGTTTCGTCCAAGAGCAGCTGCTTCAGGTGGCAGGGGGTGGTGGTGGTGGTGGTCTAAGGGTGGGGGGGACATGATAGACGGGAAAGTCATCTGGGAATTGGCTCTGCTTGGAAACTGAATTTATTCTGAATGCTAATAAAATTTGAAATGCTGCAGAACACCATGTGCTTATTTAGAAAGCTTTCTCTGCTAAACAGAAGGATAATACAGCCACCCTTAGCTTTTAGAAACTGCAGATAGTTGTGGTTTTGTTTTTATTTTTCAAGGTTTTTCACCATATCTGCAATATGAATTCACACACAAAGTACTATTATTTAAAATAACGTTGAGAAATCTGATTTAGGCCAACAGAAGCAATGAAATTCAGAGGTAAGGCAATAATCATATCCTTAATTTACTTCATTGTGTCTAGTGCTGTGCTGCATTTTGAGAATTACAGTTTAAAATGTAGATTACATTTGAGCACACAGAAAAAAACAACTGAAACTTGTAACATCTTCATTTCCCAATGTTCTAAGTCCTTGGGATGGAACCCTGTATGCCAGGTTACAGCTCACAGCATAATTTAAGGCCACATTATGAGCTACTGAGTGTTTGGCGCAGCAGATAGAGGCATTAACGGAGCAAAAGCTGACAGACCCAACTAAAGTGGCACTAAGTGGGCACAGCTATAATATTTTGTCCTTTCTTATTCATTTTAACTAAATGCTGGGAGCACAAACCTATTCCCTCAGGTTCCCCGCCCCCCTTAATAAAAGGACTCTCCCTAACATGACATGTAGCTTGCATCAAGATGAGGAAAGCTCCACAAAGCTTCATTGCTAAGACTATTACAAAAATCCCCATTTGTGTATAGATTCCTTGTTTTTCCCAGATGGAATGGTATGAATTACATTATTTTGTAAACCAACTATTTTCTCTCTTTTTTGTTGTAAAGACTTTTTTATAAATTTAAGAAAACCTCAAACTTGGTAAATAAATATATAGATGTTTAATCAGCTGCAAACATCCTATTATGGTTTACCTCGTCTCCCCCATCTCCAACCCTGACGCAAATGTTTGTCTCATCCACCTGTTGTGTCTTGTGTTTTAGACTGTGAGCTTTTTGGGACAGAGACTGTCATTTTCCATATGTTTGTACAGCACCTGGAACAATGGGATCCTGGCCTGGCTAGCTTCTTGGCGCTAACACAATATAAATGTTAAATAACAATAGCAACAAATTGCAGAAAAGCATTTTAACTTATGAGAAATGAAATTCTCTGACTGTATGTTGAGTACATAATGTTTAGTAGAAATACACGACATAGCAACAACAAAGTATGGGAAGGCAAATTTTACAGTGCCACTGTCTATTTCTACCTGGAAAAATAAAAAAACAGTTTTCTATATTAAAAAGCAAAAATTCTCTGACAAATAAGGGAATATACGTCACACAAAAATGCTCAGTTTGATGTGATTGTTAAAGGAGAAATCTTACACCAGTAAATGTGGTCAGAATTAAAACACTATTTACAATGTGAATCTAATGCTACCAGTTGGTGTAGTGGTAGTATGGCGATGACAGATATAACGTCATATACAAATATTTCAAAGCAGATAGTTCTAGTCCCAACCTCCCACCTCCAAACCGCTTAGAAATCAAGTTACTTTCCCAGGGCTTTTTGGCTGATTGTACTTCACTGTACAAATACTACAAAAAGGGAATGAATTAATATGTTGTGATCAAGCACACTGGAGCTTTTTTGTAATGTTCCACACAATTAAACAATATCCCAGCTAAAAGGTCATTTTCCCAATACTGTGAATCTTATTTTGCTTGTCTTGCTTTTGAAGTTGCTCTCTGTACTACCTCTACCAAGATACTGAATACTTTTGCTTTGCGTTGCTTTTCAGCTAGAGCATATTAGAAATTGCTTCTTGTTCGTGGACTGGTGCAGTGGCTTTTAAGTTTGTAGAATTAGACCTTTAACTTTGAAACACAATTTTGAAAAGATGTGGCACACCAAAACTGATTTTGTATTTGAAAGAGACCAAAGAGGGAAAAAAGGGACAATATTCATCCAGAAAACAACAACTGTATGTTGTCACTGAAGTAACTTACAAATGCACTCCTGCTTTAAATACTGAGATTCAATGTTTACTAAACATCTGGAGACAAAGGAAAACAGCTATCTTTTATTTTATCCACAGCACACTATAATTCAGTAATGCTCCAAGTAGGGTATGGTGTTACAAGTAAATCTCAGAACTTTTAAATAGTTTTTAGGAAGTTTCCAGAAAGCATCTTGGAATAAAATATGAATTTTCTGACCACCACCCATAGCCCATAAAAACGACGACGAATCTTGCCTCTTCAAAGCTCTCTCAGTGTAGCTATAAGGTCATGGGCCCCACGTCCCAGAAGACCACCCACACTAAAAAGACTATTTGTCAATTCCCCCAATAAAATAATGCAATAAATGCCAGATTCACCATTTATACTAGAAAAATGTAATTGAAACATTTGACTACTGACCTTTCACAGCCATGCAATGTGACACAGATATATGCATTTGAGCATCCACAGCACCCCTAAGCCAGGATACAAATCACTAAAGTAGTACAGCTGGTATGCTGAATATCCCGTTTGCTTCAGCCTACACTTGAATGAAGTCATTGAAAGCCTCCTTGGAGGGGAAATGCGTCTCGGACTAATGCAGCAACCGATTGACAGTGGCGTGATTTCTATTATTACTCCATTATCACACTGGGATCTGAGCCTAAATGAGCATACTTCCTCTCTGATGCCACTTCCTTTTATCCTGGCTGTAGTCTAAAAGCGGATCAATGGAAGTAATACATATGATGTCACTTCAATTTACAGCTACTGCCTCCCTCTCTCTCATACACAGATAGATCAATTCTTCCCAAAAATGGTTAAGAAATGCATGGGGAGACACTTCTCCCAGAAAAGAGTCCTCTGCTATATTTGTCTATGTTACTACAGCAAGGAACTGTTTATACTGAGTGAAAACAAGGGGGAAAGGAAAAAAGTCACTACTGTACACTGGAGAATGCTGGCTGAAATTCAACACAAACACAGTCAAAACAGAATTAAAGCTATTTGACCTTTGAAAATTATATGGAGAAGGTTTCTCGTTTCAGAAACGCAATAGAATCCAGCAGCATTTCCTTGGTTGAAGGCAGTCCCAGAAAATCTTAAAAAAAAAATTTTTTTTAAAAGATTTCCCAAAGTCAAACAGAATTCCTCCCCATCCTTTGCATCAGGAAAAAAAACCAATCCACAGCTTTGTTAGTGAATGGAATTTCCTCATTAAACGCAGATAAGAAAGCACTGCTACTGGTCCAAAAGAAAAGATTTATAGGGCCTCTCTCAGCCTCTAGTCTGAACCAGCCAACCAAACCAAAAACAAAAAAAAAACAAAAAAAAAAAAAAGCAAGACTCTTGAGTAGTAAACTCTCTGTATGGACAATTTGCCTTCAGGGTTGTTTTCTGCTGGCTGCAATTAAACAAAAACTTTCTTAAAACAAATCTCTCCCTCCTCACAATGTCCCGAAGAAATAAGACTGAGAATTCAAGATACTACTACTTATTTAACAAACAAATTTAGACACACCTGGTCACAGTTTACCTTAAACAATATTCTTAAATGCTGTTTGTCTGTGCAGCCACTTCTTTTCAATGAAAACAGGCGATTTTCCTTCAGGGACAAAAATATGCTCAATATCAAATAGCATGCAAATTCAATAAAAACCTCCACACACACAAACAGCTGTTAAACTATACGTTGTGGTACAATGTAACTTAAGAAATTCTAATTCTGAGCGAGCTAGTCTGCAGTTGGATTAATGCACAGAAACATACATGAAATCTATCGCTGACCAAAAAAATGCTTTGAACTGAATCACAAAATTAAAAAAGGCCTATTTCAGAGACTAACAAAACCGAAGCAGCACACAGTTTAGGTCACTGTCTACAAAATGCCTGATGTAGAAAAATCAGTTTGGTTTATAATTCAGAACATCTTAAAATATAACTGGACAATCCTTCCCACCTCTAAAAAGTAATTTTAATACTCTATACTGTTAATGTTTTAACTACCATTAAGAAATACGATAAATGTCTGTCTCTATAGCACAGCCTCATCTATCTGTAAACTAGCTCTGACAGAGTATGTCCCCCCATCGTGGGTGGCTTTCTCAAGACTCCTCAGAGTATCTTGACCTTTGTCTAACAAACAGCTTTTTTGTGTTCCCCCAATTTTTTTAAAATGGGGAATGTACTGAAAATGATGTTGTTGTTCCCATAAAATATTAATATCCAAAATTACTGTCAAACTCCTTGAAGAAAATAATGAAATATACACCATGAAAAGTCAATATATGACGCATTTAGAAATATTAATTTTGTTACAACAAAAAGATCTTCTATCACTAGCTACAAGTAAATATGACAAATTTGGCAATGAGATAATTTATTTGACTAAGAATACATGTGCATGAGTTTTTCAATTACTTTCAGATCTGTAACATCAAAGTTTTCATTTTTTGAAAGAGACAGTCTTACATAATTTATTGTTCTAAAGGTATTATCTGCCAAAACAATTCAATATGATTTATTCTGTCTCCTTTATCCATATGAACATATTTGCTGGGTGAAGGGCTTGCCACCAGAAGAAAAGTACAAAATTATGTATGCAACACAAACATAATTATCTTGATCTCAAAGACTTTCAATGTTCCCTTTCAAATGAAGAGGATAAAGTATGCTGGATGTTAAACATAGTGAAATTATCAATATACAAGCAACCAAAAACCTTACATACAGTTGCATTTTATGGTGGCCACTGGTGTGCCTGGAAAGGTTTTTTCAATTACAATTTTCTCTCAAGCATGCAACACTATTAGCAATGTAACCCTAGAAACCATATTAAAGGAAATTATTTGACATTTTAAAAAGAGCAACCTGTAAGGGCCAGATTTTCAAAAGAGATCAGTACTCACCCTCCGACTAAGTCAATGGGGAGCTGCTGGGTGCTCAGCCCTTTTCAAATTGCGCCCATTTCACAGAGGATCCTAAATGGGAACTGTGCTCTTTTGAAAATCTGGCCCTAAATTCTATATTGATTAACCAGTTTGCACTTCCATAACCAATGCTGTACATCTTTTAAATGTCTTAGGCCCCAGTCCAACAAACTACTGGGACTACTCATATGCTTAAAGGTAAGCACAAGCAGATTTGCACTACAGAATCAGAGTCTTAACATTCTTTTTGTAATAGAATTTACATTAATTCATTGTAAAGATCCATTCACCACCCCCAAAAACAAATTCAACCGATATTCACATCTGAAAAATTAAAGTTATTTTTCTTAAACATTGCAAAGAAGTATTTATAAGATTAGCATTAAAGCAACACGGGGGAAAAAGGAGAACGTAGTGGGATGTTGTAGTTTCCAGAAAGATGAGAACACAAGGATTTCAACTTACCAGTACTTTGAACTGGTTAGAATTAGCAATGTAAATACATTTCTAGAATCCCTAGTTTGGTACATCTTGTTGATATCGTCACTAGGCATGACCCATAATGTTTTTAAAAGGCCAGCAGTTGCTACCAGCTTGCAAGCTGAAATATCTTCTTCTTAAGCCATGGTACAAAATATTTGTCAATAATTTACTTAATGGAGGGAAGATCCATTTAAGAAGAAATTCAACATCTGCAATCTAATCTAAGTGCATTGAAATGTCATAAATGATTAAACCTATATGATCTAACAAAGTGCTGAGCCAGCAAAATGGAAACCAGGTGGCTTCTAATGCAGGTTCAGTCAGGTTATATGGCGTTTTTTCTCCAGCCCTGCTTTTCACAAAGAAACGTTTCATCATAACTTTACCCTTGAGCACAGTAATTCCATTTCAAAGACAATAGGCTAAACTTTTAATGTCTATTCTATACATATAAATTTCACACTGATTACTCTGTATATCACATACTGTATGTGTAGGCATATCCATTACTTTTTATTCACGATTAAAAACATATGGGAAATGGAAGAGATTTGATTTAAACCCATTGTGGGAGATGAACAAATTTGGTACTTACTCATTGTGGTGGATCAGAGGACATTTAGGCAAGTGTTGTGTAATATCCTTATCAGGCCCAGTGCTATTAAATACAGTGGGAGTGGCTAATGTTAACATTGTTACTGCAAGGGTATATCTGCCAGAATCTCTGCTACACACCCCTATTTTTAAGGTTTAATAATTCAGCCATAAACATTTAATCCAGGCTGAAATTTGCTAGACCAAATTGTGATTTGACCTGGCTGTTTTTAAATTACCGTAGTGCAAGGAGAAGTTTAACAGTTTGAGTTGGATTGGGCAGGAGTTGGCCTTTTATGGGTTAGACTACGGGTTTCCATAGCAGTTTTTGCACAGAGATATGCCTTTAACCATTACTTTTAGCTCCTGATAATGGACATGATTCTTTGCCTGCTAATGCAGTTTTACACTGGTGCTACTCCATTAACATCAATGGAATTACACTACAGAATCAGCTTCTGAATTGTTTTTAGTGAAAAAATAGTTTAAAATCAATTATTTTTTGTGACTCTGGAAACATACACTTGACAGGTAGTTTTAGTGATAGTAGCAATGAAAGTGAGGAAACACAGAAAAGGACTTCAGAGCAAGGGGAAGAGAAGGTATAGCAGCAGGAAATGCACTTTACAGTGTTTATATTACATTAAAAACTGATCAATTTGATCCTGAAGATTCCACAGAACATATACCATTTGAGATGTCAAAATCTACTCTATTTTCACTCTCAGGGTTGGGATATCAACAGAGCTCTGTAGTCTATTAAAGTACTTACAAAACAGATGTCATTATTTATTCCCCATATTTAGTATATGGGCATATGAACATACAAAAACATGAGTTTAATTTTTCATATTTCAAAAATATATCCAATAAATTCCTGCAAGTCTCTCTCTTACATATGTGCACACAAATACTTTTGACAAAAGTCTATATGCTTTCATTTTAAAGCACTACTTGATTTATCTATCGGGTGAATCTTTTTCCAGAATTGTTTTTCTTTCCCTTTATTTAGAAATATATCTTACATTCATTTACACCTCTGTCACTTATCCTTGAGTATATTTACATCAAGTACAAACCCTTACAATTGCATTTCCAGATCTAGGCAAACAACATTTTCCAGCTGAAATGGACTAAGGTTCTAGTTCATTCTGTTTCAAGTACACCCTCTCAATAGTTTTCTCACCGAGCCTTCTAAGTCAAACGCCAGAACATCTGTTACGTCCTTCCTTTGTTAGAGAGTTTTTAGTATAGGATTACTCAGGCTGATTGCCCAAAATATCATAAATGACCACAAACCGAATACAGAAGTGCATGGCTGAGAACAACAACATACAATCCCCTACCTTAATATTAAAGTTCCTTATTCTGCAAAATGCATACGAAAATAATTAAATTCACTGCCTGCCCTTCACGCCCTCACACTATTTTCCATTCAGTAGAATGATGTAATATGTGTAAAGTTTACAGTGTTCTGTATTCCATTCCTACTCTGTGTACCTTTGGATCCCATTCCAGACATTTTATACCCTGGCTTAACTCAGAAAAGTTTTATGTGGAACAGGATGAGGCATTAAATTACGATGGGCCATCCTCTAAACTCATGGTAAGTAAGCAAGTACTAGCAAATCATATTAAAAAAAAACATAGGAGATTCTATCAACCTGAATGAAGACTTTATTTATTTTTAAGATCAGTTGCTATAACCGAAACTTCTCCAAATAATGTTTTTTTCCTGATGGTAATGAAAGAATGTGTGTGTGTGGGGGGAGAAATTGCTGATTTATAGCCCAAATCCATGCACCTTATACAAAAAAAACTCCCATTAACTTCAAAGGGAAACTTATTTGTATAAGGAGTAATATGATCAGGCCCTAAGTGCTCAACTTACACACAAATGTAAAAACAAAACGTTCAAAGATGAACAGACAACACAGAGAACAGCAGGCTGATTGCACAGTAGTTGAGCATTATTTGTGTACTACTGGCTGACTAGCCCCTGAATGAAGTACTGTATTTCATTGGTAATTCAGAAGCTTAACTACTAATGGGAAAAGTTGATTGTACAGTCGGTTTTAGAAGGAATTAAAAACATTGTGCACAGTGACAAAGCATGGAATTCAGTCACACAAAGGTTTAAACAATGTAATCCAAGCAATCACTTATTAACGTGTTCATCTTAAACTCGTCCTATTGTTGATAATGCCTAAAGCCAAACATCTGAAATAAAGCCTTATTTTCTGTACAAGCACGTTCTCCATTTCCAAAGTCTGAGTGCTCAAAAGCATTCAACAGATTTATGTCTCAAAAAGAAAATAAGAGAGCGCGTCTCTAAACTGGCTCCAGCCCGAGTGGGAATGTCTACATTGCTATTTTTAGCAGCGTAGCATGAGCCTGAGTTTGTAGAGCCTGGCTCTGAAACTTGCTGTCACAGGGTTGTTTTTTATTTATTTGCTTGTTTGTTTTCGTGGTGTTGACATATCTTTAATGACTAGTGATAGTAGTGAAGGAAGGCCTCATAAGTTCCTTTTTGGATACATTTGTGCAGCTATGGTTAAAACAGAGTTGAAGTTTCCATTACAAACCTCAATTCTCAGGTGTTAATAACTCAATTATAAAAGTTCCATCCGGGAAGAAACTTGGCACAAAAGTTCTCAGCCTCAGAGTGATTATTTTTTAAAACATTATTGAAAAGAAAACATCCATGAAAGCTTACTAGTTTAAGATGGATTTTCTGAGCATGTGTAACCAAATATGTAATTTACAAAGAATCAAATTTAGAAAATTATTACTATGTGATTCGTCTAATTATTTTTAGTATACTGAAAAATAAAGACTTTGAAAATGATCCTGGTAAGATATATGCACTCTATTTACTTCACAAAGCAATGCTTCCCAGTGCATTTTTAATATGCATAGCGATATTGTAAATACATTTAAACAAACATTTTAAAAAATCATAAATATATGTACTTAGCACATATGTATTTATGTGTTTTTTTAAAAACTGGGAAATACATGGTAAGTTAGGAAGTTAAAATGGATACATTTCTTGGTAACATTCAATTAATTAGCTGCTTTTACTTTTTGTTTGTGTAATAAAACCAATCAAAGAAACAAAAATAATAAAAAGATCCAAACCAAAGACACTGCAAAATATGGGCACAATCCTGAAAATGCTTATACATGGTTAACTTTATGTGCACAAGTAGTTCAACTGAAGGCAATGTAACTATACACGAGTATAAAAGTTCGCAGGATTGGCCACTGCAGTGCCCATTTTGGAAAGGAATTACAGGATTTAATAAGAAATTATTAATTCCTGCTGTAGAATGTAACAGTATGGATATAATTCTCTCTACAAACTGGCTGAAAATGTTATAGAAAGGCTATTATTTCCTATTCAAATAGATTTTTAGAGTAATTTATATAGAGCTGTGCTTAATTTCTGTAGAACCTTACTGGATTTATTAATTTATACAAGTTAACAACAGTGTCTCTTCTGTACATTGATACAAAATATTATAAATGCCAGTAACTGCAAAGTCTATTATAACTCCCTATTCTTAACTTCCACTTCTATACATATCACAGTATATTAGAGCGTGAAGCCATTTTGTGCACTGCTCTCAACTTCAATATCAAAATCTGCGAAGCACTGTATACACAAACAGGGCCTGGCTGTCAAATGTGCTGAGCTCTTACAAATCTTGCAGAAGTAAATGGGTACTGCAGATTCTCCATACCTCTGAAAGACAGGTCCACAATAATCACAAACATCTGTACCATAATGGTATGGGGGAAGCACTGTTCTCTGAGTTCTCTAACTTTTCCTCAGTTCACTTGGCAATCTCATTCTTTGACCATGGATTTTTATGCTTCATATGTTTTCAAAACATCTTTGAACACTTCTGGGTTGGTATCAGACCAATTTTCTGTCTTTGGCAGGCATATTAATAGGAAATTAGCTTCTCTTTCAAATTGGCTATCTAAATCAATTGTCAAATGCTATTTCCGGTTTTGATCATTGTCTGTGAATATTTGTTATAGATTGGAATACTGGTCAAATACACCTCTACATAAGACATGATATTCGCTTTAATGAAGAACAAAATGGAAACTATGTCTTAGATTATGCCAAGAAGACCTAACCAGCCCTTGAAAGAGATTCGTTTAGATATGTAGGGATATTTACATACATATTTAGGTATCTTATCCATTAAAAAGTTAATCAGAGATGAATTCTACAAAGTCTTCTTAAGAAAGTTGCATATAAATGTATCCCCAAAGTAATTTGCAAAATGAATCTTAACTGTGATATGGATACCCAAGATGGTACCAGGAACTTCAATGCACACTTAATTTTGAAGCTGTTTATAAATATCTTTCAAAGGCTTTACAACCAAGTTGCTTATATTAAAAATTATTGGGAATGGGGAAAAAAAGGGTGAGGGAGAAGAGCACATATCCAAGTTTAAATCTTATTACTTTAATATTAATCAGACTCCACAAAATTGATGGTGTTTTCTTTCACAAAGAAAATGCCATTGAAACAAACAACTGACAGTCAAACTAATTTTTTCTTCTAATAATTGCTTTGGGGAAGTGGGAGAGAAGAAAGAGGATGTGAATGGAAGTTTACTGATATTCAAAACAGGTTCTGTAATAAGGAACAGCAGGTATCAGTCAGGTATGTGATACAGTAGACATGCGGGTTTAAAAAACACCACCACCAAAAGCCTGTGGGGGGAAAAAAAGTCTTACTTACTAATGCTCAGCATTCCAGTCAGCTGGCTAGCTTAGAATCCTTTCACCTGACAACACCTTATGTGCCTGATAATATTCTACTCATACTAAATGTATGAGCTTTTCTTCTCAATCCAAAACCAATTCCAAAACAGTCCTATAGTTGCTCCACCCTTGAAATTACAGATTGCTGCTGGTGATCAAATTCCACCTCTCCCTTTCCCTCACTCCCCTCCACACCTTCCATATTCAGTTATCTCTTACGACAATCATCTCTCACCCAGTAATTACGTTAATTAGAAGGTTTAATTTGAGCGTTTAAACAGTGTAAAAACTAGTTTCAACACATTCTTCAATTCTAATGGCAATAACAATAAAGGGTAAAGACTTTGTCCACTGCTCAACACACTAAAGGAGGCACAAACACATATGAATCTTTAATTAAAACATTACGATTCACAGGGGAAACAATACCATCATGCCCACTGTGACAAAAATATATTGTTCATTCATGGAGATTATGAGCTAAATTCATCCTAGGTGCAATTCTACTGCCTTCAAGGAAACACACACAGGATAAATTTAACCCTTCATTTTAAAATTTGACATGTTATGTAAAGACTCTGAAGTTTACCAGCGGTGAGCTGGTAGTTGTAGCATATATTCTTTATAATTTTGAATTGTTGTGCCAAGAATTTATGTTCCATTTTGAATTTGAATAAAAACAAAAACATGGCATGCCAGTGAAACATATTTCGTAATTTAGTGCTGACAGAGTACCAGCAGCATACCAACTCCCATGTGTTTACACTAAAACCAGAAGCATTGGTCTGCATGATTTCTCAACAGACTGATGCACAGTATTAATCTCTGCTCAGAGGGAGTCAGCATGGAAGAGTGAATAAAACAACAGGCTTTAACCAAATCAAGACTGCATCATTAACATAGCACATGTGACTAACCAGCCCTTCCATTTCCAGTCTTACAGTTCTAAATAAATCTTCATAGAGAAAAATAATTGGCCCAAATAAAATAAAAACAAAAATAATTAGAGTGACTGCTCTTCTTGCTGCCCTGGAATGTTCCTGTATGAACTAAAATAACAGGTATCCAGAGCTCCTAGCTACCTGCCTCTAGAAAAAGAACTGGGGTGGAGTGCGGGGGGGAGGGGGGAGATATGCAGTATTACAGAATCATTCATTTTGAGTTTCATAAAGCTCCTTGAGTTCAATGTAGTGGCAGAGACTGGTTCTTTCTGGAAAGATTTATTTTCCCTTTTATCCATTCCACACTAAACCCCTTTCAGTCAATCCCTCACTATTTTCTTAATTCTCCATGAGTGGAGGGGTTGGGAGAGTAAAGAAGCTAATGCAGATGAGTATTTTTAAATAAATAAATCAAAAAGGGCAAGAGTGACCTTTACTGTATTTAAATGGCTTACTTTATATACCAAGGCTACCATAGTCTATGGTTCTGGATCCCTACAGTAACCTTTACGGGCTTAAAAAACAATCCAGTAACTACTATTTTCTACTGTATGCACTAGATAGAATGGGGAATTCAGATTGAGTATGTTTTAAAACTTACATTTTCCTCCCTTCTTTTACAAGTCCTGATGTCCAAACTCACCAGCATCTGCTCAGCATGACACTCAGTATGTATCATAATAGTATTGGCATACAGATCACAGAAGCATATGAGAATGAACATGGAGCAGGTCAGCAGGGGACACGCAGTAAGAAGGATTAGCTTTAGCTACATTATACAGATTTGAAAAAAACTTTTTTCATGTTCACATAGACCAAGAGCTGGTGAGTCTCGATGATGGGTCCTGAAAATCATGGGGAAATATACTGTTGGCTTTTAGCAAATTATTTCCTGAATGCCCCATCTCCCCTTTTGTCATACTTGCTACTGTTAAGGGCAATTGAAAGTTGATTTTATGAGATTATTTTATGTTTTGAAGTTGACTAGATTTCACATTGACCTTTTAAAAAAAAAAAGAGTAAAGAAAAAAGCATGAAACATTTATTTTTAAATAAAGTTTTTTTGAAAAAGTGGACTTTGACAAGGGATTGAGTGGAATGAAGAAGTTTTCTTGTGCCGTATGAAATTCAACAAAAGGGAAAAAAAATGCTGCAGGAGGAAAAAAACCCATTGATAAAATGATATTTTCTGCCCACAAAGTCTTTTACACATTCTACCCTTTTACCAGATTTCAAAGCTGTAATATTTTTTTCCCCAACATTTCTGTGTAGCTAAAGCTGAAACTTGCTTCTAGTTTTTTCCTTTTCCTTGCATTTTCTGGATTTGCTATTTCATTAATAAGAATTTAACTGAATACTTCCTTGAGAAAGTTACATTTGGAAGTTAGTTTAAGAGATGGAGCGCTGAACTGAATACTGGCAACTAAATTACAGTAACAAAGTGTATATTTGAGAATGTACATAACTATATATGCAAATTAGACTCACGCACCTATTGTATGAGACACTATCACTTAGCACTTAGATATCAACAAATTAAATTTCTATTTCAATTCTGGAGTCAAATTCTCCGTGCCACTTGCACTGGAATCCATTCTATGCTCTGTGAAGTGAACGAGTACAGGATAAACTGACATAAATGGAAACAGGAGAAAGAAACCCCCTCAAACTGATTTGTGCTATTTGCAGTTGAAACAAACAAGTTTAGTAACTAAGAATTCAAATTACAATCACCATGCTTTCTATAAAGTTTTTTAATAGCTATATTGAGATTTTGATGCACAAATGAAGCTTTGCTGTTGTTCAGATAATTGTAACACAAGAAGAAAAATACATTTTAAACAGAGTATCAGAGGGGTAGCCATGTTAGTCTGGATCTGTAAAAAGCGACAAAGAGTCCTGTGGCCCCTTATAGACTAACAGATGTATTGGAGCATAAGCTTTTGTGGGTGAATACCCCTGCATCTGACGAAGTGGGTATTCACCCACGAAAGCTCATGCTCCAATACGTCTGTTAGTCTATAAGGTGCCACAGGACTCTTTGTCACATTTTAAACAGAGCTATCCTGCAGTATTCAAAAATCAAGAAAAGACCTTGCTGTCCATTCTGAGTCACTGTCTTAATCACAAGTCAGAGCACCGCATTTTAGAATCTAAAGAAATTAATAAGCTCTCAAGTTTCAAATTCACAGCACATATTAAACTAATTAAATAGCAATAGATAAAAATAAAAATGGTAGTACTTCACCCCATCACTATGAAAAATCCATTTGCTCCTACTTCCCTTATGAAACAATATATCAAATATTTTACAATGAGGAACTATTTCACAAACGTACTCAGATATTACTGGGACAAGTGGCATATAAATACCTAGATACTGTAGAGAGATAAAATTAGACTAGATAGACAGATGTAGAATTACCTTACCATGGATCAAGAAAAAACATTAGCAGGAAGGTCAAGCATGAAAAAAACATATCCAAATCAATGACAGAATACTATTACTCACGGTAACCATGGCTTAATTTTACAACTATATTAATTCATCATGTGTGTTTTTCACAATTCAATTCTTTATATAGCATAACATAACAATATTAGAAAAACTAATGGACAACTTTATTTTAGCATACGAAAGGCTGGCTACATTTATGTTCTATTATTTGCACATTCCATAGGGTGCTGCTACTGATGAGCAAGACAACATTCCTATTGCTAAAGAGAATGAGATTTTACAGCTCTGCAAATCTAGGGGTAAATTAACTGGCAGTCCATTTTTAGAGTTATATATTTGAATTATCATAATCGAAATAGTGCAATAAAGGAAATGACTGTTTAGGTCAATCTACTCTGTACAATTTCAGCTTAGTACTTGGCATTTCCCTTTCACAGATCTCAGAAAGAAGTATTTTGTAAGGACGAAAATAGTGAAGACCAATTTAAAAAACAGAAATATAGATTTGCATTACTTATGTAACTGGTGTAAACACAATACAACATTATTGAGAAAAAGAAAACCATTACATTTAAACCCTAAAAGAACAAGGAAGACAACTTTTTCCAAGTAATCCCTTAAATAGATTATTATGAGACTCTACAAACACTGTAATCTCCTGAAAAGAACTGATTTAAGGCTAAAATCTTTAAGAGAAAACTTCAGAGAAGCCGTCTTCTGATGATAATATATAATAGAAACCAATGATACAAAAAAGGAGGACGAACCCAAGTTCTTTGTTACTAAAAGTTTTGGAGTAAGTAAGCTGATTAGTAGACATGCTGTTATAATTTTTCATTACATTAAATGGAATATCTAGTAATTTAGTTACTGGCTGGAAAAAATAAAGTCTAAATAATACATACCACTATTTTTAACTAGGTAGTAACTACTTTACATCAGATGTATACATTAAATATACAAGATAAAATAAGCCTGATTCTGCAGTTTGCACTCAGGCAAAATTCCTTAAATGAGATTGTTGTATGCATAAGGACTACAGGGTTGGGCACACAGTACCTGATAATGAATAAATATTTTAACATGTACACTTTATGATCATTTCAATTTGTTTTGACGTTTTATATTCTTCCTTTGGTTTTAAAGTTTCAGAGCAAAGCCCAAGCATGTAAACATTACAGAGCATAAACATAAAACAAAGTGCCATGAACAACTGTCTTGTTCAAATCTATTTAAGTTAACGTGGAATATACCCAAACCATCTCTTTCATGACTTTTATTACTGCGGACAGCTGAAACCATTTGGTCCGTTCCTGCTTAGGGATATTGTATTTACCTACAAGGGCTATAAGTCTCTATTAAATACAGAAAATGATCTTCTATGCACAGCATATGTGAAGATCAGTACAAAATGATGCTGAATCACATTTACAAATACATACATAAAAATACATTTTCTACCACATACACAGGTTTATTTTCTAAGCCTAAATAGAACTGCCAAGATTTTTTGAAAGTATCACGGGGTAACTATATAATCAACATGAAGAACCAATGTTCTATGGGAATTTATTTTAAAAACATTTTTATGTAAAATTTGACATGGAAAGAGCTATATTATAAGAATATTTTCAGTAACTTGAAACCAGCCTATCAGCTCTAGCTATTTTGTAAAACCAGTTTGTAACAGGACTGGCAAATATGTGCTCTATGTTTCAGCTTTTCTGATTTAAAACAGCCAGATATGAATGGGTGAGCCTTGAAAACAGAGCTTTAGAGCAGGAATGCTGACAGGCCCTTGATTAACAGTACAGAACACTTGCAAGTTACATTTTATCAAAATGTTAAAACAAAATATATTTTTACAATAATTCAGTGCCACTGACAAATGAAATGAGTTGTCCAGTTACATACAAATTTTGGACCAAATTCTGAAGTTTCTATTCCATCAAATCTCCATTGACTTCAATATTTCTCATGTAGCAATGGCATTTTATTGCCTTGTTTTCCACCATTCTTCACTGGAATTAGCTGAGCGAGATTTAGAAGTTCACAGTATACTTGTACGTTGTGGAAATCTTTGCTTCTGATTTACAGGAAGTGCATCCATTGTGTCAATATATTTCCAACTTTATAAAAAGCATAAGTATACTTTTGGCATATACTTCTGTATACAACAAAGATTTACCAAATGGAAAGGAGAGGTTTAAATATTTACAATGGAACTTAAGAGCCCTTCTCTACATATCCTTCCATTCTGCAGGAATGAAACATTAAAAACCCTAGCTATGTGAAATGAGTTGGTTGTCTCAGTCAAGTTCCTAGGAAAAGGTGTCCATATCATAAAAGCTGCCATCACAATTGGCATCTTTGAGGTCATCAGGACTGAATGGGCATGCAAATCGAATTCCACCATCTCTCCCTATAGGTGGTCCTTGTAGATCAGTGTAAGGGAGAGTGTGCTGGAAGCTTTCACTGCTGCTGTCCTTGATCTATCCATTCTGTGGATAGAGCCCTTCAGACTCCAGCTCTTTGAATACGACACTATTCAAGAGCACTAAATACATTTAAAAAAAAAATCTCTTTTTGAAAACAGTAATTTAAAATAAATGTCTAGAACATTTGCAATAAGAACTCTCATTGCAGGCTTCTCCTAATCTGATTTAAGCATGATTTTGTTTCCACTCAGGAAGCTTAAATTAACTTAGCTGTTCCTGAACAGTGTACAGAAAGATGAAGTATCTAGTAGCTCACAACTACAGGCCTTAAGGTTCAACAATCAGGTCTGCAACATAGTCTGGTTATGACGAAAATTTGTTTACTAAAGCTACCATTACACCAGGCATTTATACTATGATATTATCCATTTTATTAAATTTTCAAATTTGTTCATATTGCCTAGAAACTAAAGCACCGAAAGAATTCAGATCTTCATGCATGCTAAATTACCAGCTGCTGGAAAATCCTTGGCATGTTCCCCACACTGCAGTCTGATTAGAGCTTGCTGTTGATGGACCCCAACATTAAAAGTTTAATCGACATCTGGTTTTCAAGTGAGTTTTGTTACTGTCAGCTCTCTTCATATGACTGGGTGAAAACCAGAAAACTTTTTCAGTTTAGGAGTGCTTGGCTTTGCTTTTTACTTCAGAGTGCTACCTACTCCTCTAAATAGAGGAGGATCTTTTGATCAAGAACATACAGAGTTAACAGATGGCAGAGAACAAAAACACACCTAAACATTCACCAAAAAACAGAGGTAGCTGAATACTGTTCTCTCTCATTACTAAACATGAACTAAGAATATGAAAATATGACATGAATCTGCCCCACTATTACACATGGACAAAGGCAACTGTTCCATTTAGAAGGGGACACTGCTAAGTTATCTAGAACTAACAACTAAATTATACAGAGCTGAGTCCTTAACTTCAGGATTCTCCCCAATATTGTCCTTTTCAAAACCAAAGGTAAATAAATAAAAGAACTAAAACACAGCAGGCCAAATTCATTGCAAGGGGGAATGCCAATAAAGTTAGATCAGTAAGGAATTCCATTCAGTGGCTAAGTTCCGCTTTTGGATGTGTGCTACTCCCTCCGGATACTGGTGGGGAGATATCCTATGTATAAACAAACTGCTACCATGACATGGGTACACAGTTGTCTTTATGCAAGAAGGCACAAGATAGCTGGTAAGGAATGGCTTCCATTTTTTTTAAAAAGTGTAATTATCTCCACTGCCTCCACTTTAAAACTAATCATCATTGCGGGAATCCCAAAATATCCCAAGAACACTCAACTTTTAAGTTTTGTTGCTTTTTACTCAGTGATTTGATAGTGTCATTTCCATGGTTATTCATACAAACTTGCTGCTGTCTACAGATGATAAAATTACAGAATCTTTTTACAGTTTTCCTATTAAAACAAGAAACGAACACAAGTTCAGGAAATATTCCAAGGTGAAGCTAGATGCACTCCTAGAAACAAAACAAAACAAAAAAATCTAGTCTCCCTATAAATTACACATTAAAACACAGGAAAAGGTTCTATTACCTAATGTCTGAAAAGTCATAGAACAAATTAATTCATGGAAAACGCTACAAGTGAGATGAACCAAAACTGCTTTCTATGGTGATAATGTAGTACACAGAATAGCTATGTAATATTTTTCACACATACCTTTCTGATAGTTGCTTTTTTCCCCCCCAAATAAAGTGAATATTATTCTTCATGTGGGCCATCTAATTAGCAGAAAATATGCTTAACAAGACAGAACTATGCTCCCTGTTTACACAGAAGACATGCTACAGCAATTTCTAGCATGATCCCCTAACATTTTATGATCTCTGATTCAGATAGTTATGCATATTCATTCACTTGAAGTAACATCACGCCCTTCATATTTCCAAGCATATTTTGAAAGAACTACTTTTGTCTGTGAGAGAAGCATTCAGAATTCATAAACTGCTAATCGCAGTGTGTGATTTAATCCCATGACAATCACATCATTTTGAGGATAATTCGTGTAGCTATGACTATAAATGCAATGTTTGTGGTGAGTCCAAGAGACACACAAGATCAAAGGAATTATAAAAGGCATAGTCCCACCCAAGTGACATTACACACAGTGTCTATGAAACTAGACTATTGCTTTCACGGCTACAGCTTTCCCTCAACATCTAAGCTATGCCACCCGTGATAACATTTGAAGTAAACAACAGTTTTCCTCTCAGGAATGCAAGCCAGGATAATTTAGAATGGTGGTCAGAGTAAAGCAGTGTCAAGCTGCTTCATGTCATAAAAGAACTATTTTAGTTCAAAGAAGAAGAGCTACACATGCCTTAAGCAATAGTGAAAATATTACTGAGCCTCTTTCTCGAAGTACACGGTTCTTGGAGGATTTAAGGATCATTGCTCTCAGGAACACTTTTTCACAGCAGTAGCCTAAGTTACTACAGAGAGCCTTGTCCTTACAGGAAGCACAAAGCAGCCGTACATACCTGAGCCGCTAGTCAGAGGACTATTCCCAATTCTCAGTCTAATATTAGTGCCAGCAGGTCATGGCAGAGACAGAAGCCTCTAACTGCTCCCTCTTCAGTTTCTCTCCCCAGCTTTCCCAATCCATGGAAGGGGGTTACCACTGGCCACAGAGCCACATAAACAGGTAACAGAAGTTTGCTAAACCTGCTGAGGGGCAGGCTGGCAGCAAATTGATGGACTCAGGCATAAGTAGTGAGAGGAACTCTCACTTCACATGAGTTATATATGAAACTTATTTGGCACTGAATTTATAACTCAGGTATCCATACTATAAACCATAGAATAAAAGCAAGCAGGCCAACAGGAACAAACAATCCTTTCTGTTTGATTGTTCAAAAGAACTATTGTATTTTTTACATTTCTAAGTGCCCAGATCCTCACAGGTCCTCCTGGAACACAATAAATAAAGAAATAAAAGTAAAGGAACTGATTCCTGGTCCCCCCCCCACCCCAAAGAAAAGAAAAAGAAATGGGGCACAGAAGTACTTACCTTTTGCACAGTTGATTAGAGACATATTATATCTCCTAGAAACCTCATTTATTACTTCCTGCTAGATTACTTTCATTATTCTATCTTACTATTCAATGGAAATGGAAAACAAAATCTGTGGGTAAAGTCATATTTACCAACAGAAAAGGACTCAAGAAGATTTAAGGTAAACATTAAAGTTATATACCCAATATGAACCAAATTCAGCAGTGACAAAAATGGAGGTATAATTTAGCAACAAAAAGGCAAATAAAGCGTAAAATAAAGCATCTCTCTCCCTCTTATCTTACTCCCAGATGTTAGTTGCTTTTCCTGCAACTCCCTCCCCATGGTGTGTAAGTTAAGTTCTTTATTATTATTTTTATCATCGTAGCACCGAGGAGCGCCAGTCACTACTTACACCAATTCTTCTGACCAATGTACACCAATGAACCTAAAACCACCATAGATATCACTGCTGAATTTTGGCCTACATATTTATCCAAAGACAACTGACAACCATAACAAAAAAAATAGCTACAAAAATAAAATGTGCTTTGCGATTCTGATTACAAAGTATAGATTCTATTAGACAAATACACAGAACTCAAATGTTTAAACCCTTTACATAGTGAAAATGTGCAGCCAAAGTCCTTAAATCTAATTATTCACGGAACCCATAGGCCCATACATGTGATATCAAAGCATCGTAACAATAACTGTACTACAACAGTTTATATTCCCCCATAAAATACAGACATGGTATTTTCAATAGGTAAAACCAGAAATTACTGAATGAGAAGTTAAGTATCTGGAACCTTTTTAATCTAAAAAGAATGCCAACTTTGTTTGGTTTTCTCCCATTTTTCATATTTCAATAAAAAATATATTAAACAATATAAAAAGTGGGTAACATCCCACAGTATAAAGTACAAACAATACTGAAACAGATGACACTTATATCTCACTTCGCATTATAGTGAGTTCTGCTGTACTGTGTGATGGGTGTATATAGCAGACAGCCACTGGAACAAAATTTCATTGTTTCAGGTCCTTCCACACCTCAAAGCAGCCATTTCTAGCTCTGCGATTTCTAGACTGAAATGGCTTCAACTTTTCATATTTTATTAGCAGTAAACACTCTGGGGTTAAAAATTAACTTCAAGTTTTAAAACAACATAAAATACCAACTAATTAGGAGAAGAATTTGTAAATGTCCAGGATCTCTTTCTACACAACAGCAGACTTTATCCATCTCCAATTTTGCCAACGGCTTTAACACGAAATTCAAAAGAACTGTGAGAAACCCCCAAAAGAGGCCTAGGCATTCTACAATAGCCTAACAGCAACGTTCCCCTCCTCCAAATAACCCCCAGTTTTAGACAATTACCATAATTTTATGCCTCCATTAACTAGGTTCTGAAACAGTCTTTCCTTGTATGTGTTATGGGGCAGCCTTAGAGAAGATTTTTTAGCAGACAAATTCTGCCCATAAAACTCTGCAGTGCCACAAGCCTGCTAGCTGTGGCTAAGCTCTATTTTTGTTGTCCCTTCACTAATGACAAATGCTATTTGCTGGAGTGGCTCAACACCCAATATAAAGCCAGACTTCTGGCTCTTCGCAGCTGACAATCTGAAGCCAGGATACGATGCAGACAATGTATATTTACATTTATATGTAATTAGATTGGTCAGCAAGGTCAGGAGCGTTCAAGAGGCAGATATTAGAGAGCTCAGAGAGCATCACCTGGTTCTCAGCTGAGGTACCACTGGCCGACTGGCCCAATCTGTATCCTCATGAACTCAGATTCCACTCTGCAATACTACCCTGGAATTCAATGTACATGCATATATTTCACCTACCTGTCACTATGCAGTAGTGATTTTTCTGAGTCAGCAGCACTCAAAACCATTCTTTTCTTTCCAGTCGTCTCCCAGAGGGAGAGCTGACCTTGCAAAGAGTTTGACCCAACTGCATGCAGAATTAAAATCCTCACTTAGGCCCCAATCCTACACAGAAGACCATGCAGCCAGACCCCTGCAGCCACACAGAGCCCCCTGGAACTCAGTGAAGCTCTGTCTTGGCACAGAGTGCTCCCACACAGAAACAGCTGCAGTACTAGTGAGCAAACCACTTTTTTCTATTCTCAAAACAGCAGCAGCAAAAGGAGTTACTTTGGTTTTTTTACCATAATGTCTCAACCCTCTTTGCAAGAGCTAGATAAAGGGCGTACTTACCTAACCTATCGTGGAAGTCAACTCACATGATTATTTTCTTAATAAGGAAAAAAGAATAGTACTGGTCCACTTCAATATTAAAATACTGATTTGACTTTTCTTTTAAATGCAACAGTTTAAATGCACATCAGGAATTCCATTTAATGCATAATTTACTACTGACCTAAATAGAGCATCAGACAAGTAAAACGATGGATTTACTTTAAAACAAATATTTAAATGTATGCAGTTCAGACCTTGCAATGGGAGGAACCAGTATTCCTTAAAGCAAAACAAACAAACAAACAACCAACCTCAGTCCCCCTCCTTCAAAAAAACAGCACAATGTTGTGAAATTCAACTATCCAGGAAATACTGAAGGCTACTTCTGACATTTGAAAGTGATTTGATTCCAGCATTACAGCTGGAGAATACTGAATGGTGATTAACAAAACAGTGTTGGGCTGGAGCTCTCCCCCATCCAGTTTTTAGCACTGTTGTGCAACTCCACAAGACCGAGTCTGTAGACCTGGGGATCTGAGACTATATGTTGTGGGTTTTGACCCACAGTGTAGACCAGGGGTAGGCAACCTATGGCATGGGTGCTGAAGGCGGCACGCAAGCTGATTTTCAGCGGCACTCACACTGCCTGGGTCCTGGCCACTGGGCCGGGGGGCTCTGCATTTTATTTCATTTTAAATGAAGCTGCTTAAACATTTTTAAAACGTTATTTACTTTACATACAACAATAGTTTAGTTATATATTATAGACTTATAGAAAGAGACCTTCTAAGAACGTTAAAATGTATTACTGGCACGCGAAACCTTAAATTAGAGTGAATGAATGAAGACTCGGCACACCACTGCTGAAAGGTTGCCGACCCCTGGTGTAGACATATTGTAAGAGGCTTTTGAAAAAACTCAGGCTTAATTTAAATAGGCAACGGGCGGGGGCACCCAGCAGCCAACCATCTGGGCCCATCTCCCTTTGCCCAGCAGAGAACAGAAAGGGGGAGGAGAGGCAACACCCTTCCTTGCCATATATACCTTTTTTACTTCTCTCCTCCCCTACTGTCCAATCAAAGGCTCCCTCACTAAAGGCAGTAATAGGTTAAACCTGCTACTGGTGAACGGAGTCACTTGCAAAAAGCGATCTCCACAATAAAACCAGAACAGAAAGTTTGTTTTTTTAAGCTAGTCTAAAATACTATCAACATCGGCTTATAAATATAGTTGCCAGACTGACAGCCTTGAAGACTGCTTATCCTCAGCAAAAGTGAAGCAGGGGCAACCATAGGGTAAGAAGCCCTCACACCACCTCATCCAACTGCTTTACTTTTTGGCTTCTCCACAGACTGCCACCGAGGGCACCAGTTATGGTGGCGATTTGTGAGATGTGGATGCCTGTCCACAAAGCTCATTTCACGCAGGACACCAAATAGCAATAAGATGATGATAACTTTTGGTCCATATTCTCTTCCGACTAACAACCTAGAGATGGAAGGCTCTACATTATCCTTTACCCAGTCCTCTACATCCATTCATCTCTTTCATTCAGAAGGGATTTTAAAATAAACCCAAAGAATACAGCGGAGCTTCACTTTGCACAAGTTTCATTGCATCATTTTACCGACTTCCAAAATGCAGTCACCTCTGTAAAACAATTCAGAACAGAAAGAGTAGAGAAGTTACAGAATAATTTCAAATTGTTATTCTAGTGGCTGGCCCCGTTTTCTAGGGGTGCTCAGGTTTAAGCTATAAAGTTAGCCTCTCTTGCCTACGGAAGAAGACTGTAACAGGCCAGGAAAGCTTCCAATAAGTAGAAACTTCCATTTGCCCATGTAAAACACGACACTGAAAGGCTCAGAAGACAGATCATGTTGCAAAGGATCATGGGGCAAGCTAAAGGGAGAAACTGATGGGGATCCTAGCACTGTGTTTGGAGCATGGAGAAGGAATAATCAGGAACTGTTTCTCAAGCCATCACTGATACTAGGGCTACTGACATAAAACGTTACTGTGCATCAACACTACAAAACAGAACAAAGAAATGATTCAAAGGGAAATTTGAAATAATACACACTAGCCAAACCAAAGCATTTAAATAGGAGGGGAACAGCCCCTGGGGTTTTTAACATACAGGGCAACTGAACTTGAATTATCTTCATTTGTTTCAGGGTAGGTATTCTCACAAGGACTGCTACAGCGTACTCCTGGAGATTCATACTGTTTAGCCATGACAAAAATCTCACAGAAACACCCTGCAAATTCAATCAGTATTAAGATTGCAGATTAGTTCCCACCTTGCACTTTTAAAGGGGAAAAGTAACTTCTTTACTACAAATGGCCCTCAACCTGAGCTGGTCAGAAAATGCCAATTAATTGAGCCTGAAATGTCCCACAGAGGGTAGTCTGGTCCAATGAACTTTTGCAAAATCAAAGGCAAGGATCCCATCAGAACCCTGTCTGGTTCCCTTTCAGCTCAACTGGTGGACTGCTAGAGACCCCAGACTTCCAGGGTCCCTGGCTCTGGGGCAGCCCCAATCAAGTGGACTGTCCTGGTCTGTGGTTTCTGGGAGCCCTGCCATGCAGCTTGCCCCAAGACTGGGGATCCCAGGCTTTCAGACGCCAGGGCAGCTCTACCATGCCATGGATTCCAGGTTCCCTGCCATGGAGCCTAAAGCCTGGTACTTCTGGCTCAAGCCAGGGCTCTCGGAGTCTGGGCTCCCAGCTCCGCTGCAGGGAGTCTGGAAGCCCTGAGAACTCCAACTTGAGTTGGACTCTCCAGTCTTCCAGGCTACCAGCCAGACAGCCAGGATGTTGTGACATGAACTCCTGGGTCTTGGGCTTTGGGGCAGCTCCACTATGTAGACTCTCCCAGGCTGTGAACTCCAGGGCTTCCAGACTAGCTGGGCTCCCCACCTCCTGAGCAGGCATCTTGGGAGTCAGGTGGCCACGGAATCTGCGAACCCTGACAGATACCAACTGAAATCAATATTGTCAGTTTCACCACTGTCAATTTCAGTCAGTATCTGCCAGTCCTGGGAAGCATATTTCATCTTGGAAACGCCATTGTCATTATTTCATTGTATATATTATATATACAATGAAATAATGACACATACATATATTAATTTCCAGTCCATGAGGAATTAAAAAAAAAATTGGTCCAATCAAAATGAACCCAAATTCCAAAATATCAACATTTCTTGAGCATCAGAAACTCTTGAGTTTTGCCAGCTGAAACTCTTATTTAATAAATCAAAATAAATCTATGTTCTCCCTGCTCTCTTGCTTTCTCTAAGAAATCACCACTTCACGACAGGAAATCTTAGGCAACATTAAGTAATTGTTGAGTCCAGTTCAGCATGGTACTGAGAGTTTTTCACTTCTAGTGAAGTCAGCAAGAGTCAAGAACTCTCAGGGTATGTCTACATCTACAATTTTGCAGCGCTGGTTGTTACAGCTGTGTTAGTACAGCTGTATAGGGCCAGCGCTGCAGAGTGGCCACACTTACAGCAACCAGCGCTGCAAGTGGTGTTAGATGTGGCCACATTGCAGCGCTGTTGGGAGTGGTGCATTGTGGGCGGCTATCCCACAGAGCACCTCGTCCCATATCGGCGCTGTGGCTTGTGGGAAGGGGAAGGAAGTGTGATTGTCTTTCCGCTTCCTGTTCCTGTTCCAACGCCTCGTGTTGCTTTGGTAGACATTCGGAGCAGTGTGGCAGCATTGTGATTGTACAGCCATTTTTCTGCCATTTTTTTTAATGAATGGATCCTGAGCAGCTGATGATCTTATTGATGAATGTTGCCAGCACTGTGTGCTGAGCTCGCCCCTACCCTGCGGCGCAGGGACACCGCGTGGCTGCCTCCGTGCTGGGGGGGTGGTGGGAAACACCGGAGCACACCGCGGGGAAGGAGACCTGCTTGGAGGGGGGGTCGGGGAACACCAGAGCACACCACGGGGAAGGAGACCTGCTTGGAGGGGGAGGTCGGGGAACACCAGAGCACACCGTGGGGAAGGAGACCTGCTTGGAGGGGGGGTCGGGGAACACCAGAGCAAACCACGGGGAAGGAGACCTGCTTGGAGGGGAGGTCGGGGAACACCGGAGCACACCGCGGGGAAGGAGACCTGCTTGGAGGGGGGGTCGGGGAACACCAGAGCAAACCGCGGGGAAGGAGACCTGCTTGGAGGGGGGGTCGGGGAACACCAGAGCAAACCGCGGGGAAGGAGACCTGCTTGGAGGGGGGGGTCGGGGAACACCGGAGCACACCGCGGGGAAGGAGACCTGCTTGGAGGGGGGGTCGGGGAACACCGGAGCAAACCGCGGGGAAGGAGACTACAGTACAGCTGAGCATTTAAAGGAGGGGTCAGGTGAGCATAGGGCAGTGGAGTTTTCTTGATTACTGGAGAGGCTTCCTCAGGTATGCTGGGATACCTGCTTATTCCACGGAGGTCAAGAAAAACACTGGTGAGTGTCTACACCTGATGACCAGCGCTGGTGATCCAGCGCTGGATCCTCTACACCCGAGGTTCGACCGGGTGTACGGCCAGCACTGCAAACAGGGAGTTGCAGCGCTGGTAATGCCCTGCAGGTGTGTACACCTCCTAAGTTGCAGCGCTGTAACCCCTTCACCAGCGCTGCAACTTTGTGGTGTAGACAAGGCCTCAGCCTTTTTTGGAAGGTCCTCAGAATCCTGGAGAATAAGATCCTCTGAGAACAAAAGGAAAGAGTTTATGCTTTTGCTGTTGCTGTTGGGCTGAATGCTACTCTCTGATGCATGCTTCTGACATGACTGGCTAAATGAGGCTTCTGTTCAAACATGCCATGCCATGATTTGTAGAGCTGGTTGTAAAATGGTCTTTACTGTGAGCAATTCTGAAAGAAAGCAAAACATTTCCTCTCATGCCCGCCAGTGGAAATTTTATTTTATTTTCTTAAACCAACAACAAAAGCATGAACATTTTATTTGAAGGGTTTTCATTGAGAAACTGGACATTTTCAAGCAAAATGGAAATTTTCCATGAAATTTTTCATTTTAAAACAAAGCCATTTTTTGTCAAAAATAAGTTTTGATGAAAAAGTTTTGACCAGCTATAATGAGTAATGATTAGTAACCAAGCAAAATGAAAACGATAGGAGTTGAGGGTGCTCAAACTGAGTAAACCACTCCTGCCTCTTCTGAGTTCTGAAATATATACCCATTTCGGAGAAACATAAGAACATACTCATTCAGGCCAGGTCAGTACTGCTGTCCAAAAGATTTTACCATTTGTTGGCATCATTACAGCTGTGACAGGGATGATACAAATCTGACTGAAAGTATTCATACTCAATGCCATTTATACAGAAACTTCCAATGTTAATTTAGCCAGATCCCTAGATCTGCTATCTCATCAGTGTTTTATAACCTATTATTAGCTGATATCTCTTGTTCTACTAGTATTTTCACATTGTATGTATTCAAGTCTCAGTTACTTTGAGAGAAAATCTCTAGTTTTTGATTCAGGCTCTTCTTTGTTTTCCAAGAAGATAATGAGAGGAAATTAAGAAGAAGACAGACAATTCTTATACATCTATTAACAATAAAGCAATAGCTATCATTTTACAATTTTCCTTGAAATTAGGATGCTTTTATTGTTTTGTAAGTATTCTACAAATATTTGATTTAGAATTGAAGTTTATAATGCATGTATTTCAGGGTTCTAAAGATAAGTATTTAGCACTAGGAACATAAGAATGGCCATACTGGGTCAGACCAAAGGTCCATCAAGCCCAGTATCTGGTCTTCCAACAGTGACACCAACACTGACACTAATGCCAGGTGTCCCAGAGGGAGTGAACCTAACAGGTAACGATCAAGTGATCTCTCTCCTGCCATCCATCTCCACCCTCTGACAAACAGAGGATAGGGACACCGCTCCTTACCCATCCTAGCTAATAGCCATTAGTGGACTTTAACCTCCTTGAATTTATCCAGTTCTCCTTTAAACCCTGTTATAGTCCTAGCCTTCACAACTTTCTCAGGCAAGGAATTCCACAGGTTGACTGTGCACTGTGTGAAGAACTTCTTCCTTTTATTTGTTTTGAACCTGCTGCCTATTAATTTCATTTGATGGCCCCTAGTTCTTATATTATGGGAACAAGTACATAACTTTTCCTTATTTACTTTCTCCAAATCACTCATGATTTTATATACCTCTATCATATCCCCACTTAGTCTCCTCCTTTCCAGGCTGAAAAATCCCAGCCTCTTTAATCTTTTCTCATATGAGACCCATTCCAAACCCTTAATCATTTTAGTTGCCCTTCTCTGAACATTTTCTAATGCCAGTATCTTTTCTGAGATGAGGAGACCACATCTATATGCAGTATTCAAGATGCAAAGAGTCCTGTGGCACCTTATAGACTAACAGAAGTTTTGGAGCATGAGCTTTCGTGGGTGAATACCCACTTTGTCGGATGTATTCACCCACGAAAGCTCATGCTCCAAAACTTCTGTTAGTCTATAAGGTGCCACAGGACTCTTTGCTGCTTTTACAGATCCAGACTAACACGGCTACCCCTCTGATACTTGACAAATATTCAAGATGTGGGTGTACCATGGATTTATATAAGGGCAATAAGATATTCTCTGTCTTATTCTCTATTCCCCCTCGCCTTTTTTTTTTTTTGGTAAGTCACTAGAATAAAAAGATAAATAAATAAAAGAATTAAAAAAAATTCTTTGAGCCATCGAAGCTTCTAAGCTCTGGTACAATTTCTAAAAAATTGTAAACGCTGAAATTCATTGAGGGCAGATCCTCTGCTGGTATAAACTGTTATAGCTACAACACCAGCTGAAGATCTGCCCCCAAAGTATGTGAAATCAAAACAAAAATGTTTGGGTACAGATTTTAATTAATTTGATGAACACATTAGATAGATAACTGGAGGGATGGACGGATGGATAGTAGAACGATTATATTTTCTCTTCTACTATGATGTCAGAGATGGCAGAATATTGGTACATTAAACAAACCCTAAAATTTAATTTATTAACGTAAGTGAGTTAAGACAATGCAGATTCCTCTATCCTTGAATGGTGCATGCTGGCTGAGCTAAACTTGTTATCAATGGAGCAGAAGAGACATTGCATATATACTTAGGCCTGAAAATGATCCTCTGGTAGACACAGACATTTAGGTTCTTGCAGTGATGAGCTGCCATCAAAAAATTTCTAGTTTGTTCATAGTCTCTAAAGATATCATACTTCGTCCCGCTCCATGTATTAGATCAAACAGTGGAACAGATGACTGCTAAAATACAGTAAAAAAATGCATTAAAAGCCCTGCCTCATAAGGTTTTCCCAAACAGAAAACTAGGTATAGGTTGGCCTGATTTAATTAAGTAAATCACGCTACACTTATCACTGCATTATAACCATAACAGCTGCAGATCAGATGAAGCAAAAATAAATTAAAAATAAAATTTTCTGTTACGTTTACGTAAAGTTAAATGAGTAGGTTCCTTTTCATTACTAAGAATAATCAATCTTAACTAATGACGCGCACATAGCACATTTAACTGAAGACTGCAAATTACCAGACTATGAGACATGTATTGTACCCAAATCAACTGGTTGCCATTTCCACCTGTGTTTTAAATAGAAGTACGAGACAGTCTGAAAAGCAATCCTGGCTCTATATTACACCCAAACAAATATCATACTTCTAAATTCTTTCAGAATCCCACTTAGTAGACTATTTTCAGTTTAAAAAACTGACAACATGGGGCAGAGTGAATCTTACTCTCAATTCTTTCAAAGAGGTCCAGAGTATCTGATTCAATATATCCTAAATTTGAAGAACTGAATCAACTAACCTATTAATTATGGAATACCATGCTTGATAGACAAATCAAGACAGGGCACCGATCTTACTCCTGCTATAACTTTATTTGTAAACAGCAGCTCAGTGTTAACTGCTGGGAAGAATTGAGGGTCCTTTCCCTTCTGCCCTCTCATGCTCTATGTACTGTAACACTGAGTCACAGAGCTCCCCTTCAGCTAAAGCCCTGAGCAGAATCTGATCACCATTTGTGAAACTTTCACAGACACATTAGCATCTGCTGCTCTTACTTTCTCATATTACCTTCTTCTAAGTAAAGGTGTAAAAAAACAAGTCTGTCATCAGGGGATTGTCTTGATCATCAGTTTTTGAAACATCATGCAGTGATGGTAGGATTACAAAGTTACTAACCCTTCAATAAGCAAAGTTTTCTCCATCTGGGATCAGTGGATCTCCTCTCCTCAATTACAGACAAACACTCTGGTTATGTTTGAATTGCTCACTAACCTCAGGCTCTGACTCAGGTTTGAGTCCAAGCCATCTTCCCTCCACACACAAATCCATCTGACTTACATCAGCAAGCACTGGTCCTAGGTCTTAAGTAGAGGTCAGAGCTGAGATCTGAGTCCAAACCCTGTTACTTTGCAATGTGGATGCAAGTGAAGTGGCAGACCTGAGTCAAAAGGTGCGCATAATGCAGTATGGATGCGTTAGCAAGGTTGAGTGGCCTGGGTTCAGCAACAGTAAACCCCGGTTTAGAAGGAAGAGTGAACATTCAAGTGTGGACTTGGAAACACTGAGTCTACAAGTCCAGGTCCCACAGACTTGGGCTTAGTGTGCAGCACAGACATGCCCTCTATGGCTACGTATGCACTGCAATAAAAAAAAAAAAACAACCCTGCAGCAATGAGTCTCAGGGTATGTCTACACTGCAATGTAAGCCCAGGAAGCAACCTGCACTACAGTGACTTCTCAGATCCATGCAAGAGTGTCAATGATGTAGGCAGGAAAGTTCCATGTGTAGAAGTGTCCTAAGGTAAGGGCATCAAGTCTACAGAAAGAAGGTCAGCATGACACAAAGCTTGAGAGTGGTAAGCCCATTACAAAGATACATCTGCAGTTCACAGGATTCTAGTAGTATACAAAGAACACGCTGCTCTCTGGAAAAAAATATGGAACCTGGAAAATAACTAGGCAAGTAGTGGTCAACAGCTTGTGAGAAGAAAAAAAAAAAATCACAGAAAACAGGAAAGTCGGTTAATGAACCTGAGGTTTCAAATGACAGAACTATTTAGCTAATGAAAATCTTGGCAATGGCAGGTAAAGGATTAATTAGTTGATGTTTGTACATCCTTTTGAAGCTGAAAAGTGTTTCATAATAGTAATTATAATAGTACGTGCAAAGTATTTCCATTGTAATCATCATTATGCCAATCCATAGCAGAAGTTATAGGGATGCTAACCCTTCTTTTATTACCCATGTTTAGTATTCTTTTCCCTCAAGGGATGAAAAGGGATGCTGTTGTACACAACAGTAAAAGCCAGAGAAAGAGGCTAGTAACTTCAGAGTAAATGAAAGGCAAAACACAAGTCCACAAATTAACAAAGACAGAAACAGAATCCAAATGGTTTTAATTCCCTCTGAAAGTAAAAGAAACACCATAGGATATCTACTACCCATAGGCTGATTTTAAACAATTCATACCAGTGGCATAACATTTATGCCATTTAGTTAGTATGGTTTGATTTTTAAGAAGTGAAGTTTGGAATGTTAGCACTAATGCACCATTGTCCTTTAAATAAAACAACAAAAATACTTTTCCAACTGTGAATCTTCATAAAATCTTTATTTTTTATCTATGAAACAGTCAGTGTCCTGTCCACAGAGAAATTACATCGGAGGCAACAAAAGAGAGTGAGAGCGAGCGCGTGAGAGAGAGAGAGCACGCACACAATTTCACAATGTCATAAATGTTAGAGACAGGTCCTAATGAAAAAAAAAATCTGCTCCCAACAGGCAACTCATTTCTTCCCAAGCATCTCATGTGTAAGAGGGAAACATGATCTTTCAGCAGAGATGGCCCGAAGCTCTCAGCTAAGACCCAACCCCTCAATTGAGAGACCAAGCAATGTAAAGGAGAATCTAAACTTTCACTGGAAAACAAAAGTTTCTAGTTCTTTTCTTTGTAAAGAAAACCTTGAGACCATAAAATGATGTGAATCATTAGGGTTGAAAGCTTTCCACTGTTTTTTTTTAAAAGATCAAGTTATTTCCAGCTCCCTAACAGTGATGCAGGCCTGATCTCTGGGGGCCAGAAATCCTATAGCCATAGGTCCCTTACTTTCTGTAAAGAAACCAATTTAGTTTAAACCTGTAAAGGGCAGTGCCACCTAAACTACTGCTGATGGCAACATAGTGAACTCCTACCAGCCAGATGCCTGCAGCTGAGCCAACTCCTCTGGTGAGTGGCAAGCATAGCATAAGAGGCAGCAGTACCTAACAGGCTAAGAATAAGAAACTAATCCTAGCTCTCTCCTCTGATTTTTTTTCTGTAATCTTACTCAAATTGCACAAGTGAAGACAGTTTTCTAGGCACGTTAATCCAGAGATGCTGAGCACCCACTGTGCCTGTTAGCTTCAATGCAAGGTGTGGAGTGCTGAGCACCTTTGGAAATTTTATATAAGTGGCTAGATATGGATTTTGGTGCCTAATTTTAGACATCAAAATTTAAAAACTTTGTCATTCACCTCTCTGAACTTCAGTTTTCACAAATGTACTGGGGGGATAAAAGAAGAGCTGGTTGGAATTTTCTAACAAAAAACAATTTCATTGGAAAATGCCAATTCATGAAAATTGAAACTGTTCACAGGTTAGTTTCAACAAATCTCCTGATTTGGAAAAAAAAAAATTGAACCCTCTTCCCTCCCAACTGGACAATTTTGAAACATCCCACTTTGACACATTAGAAAGAAAAAGGTTAGTTTTTTTTATTTGAAATAACTTATTTCAGAAATTTTAGTTAACATATACTGAAAAGGGGAGGAAATGTTTAAAAGGTCGAAATTGAAATAAAACATTTCAAAATCACTGAAACAAGACACTGTGATGAACCTGATCTGAAAATTTTTCCAGCTTGTTGGCTCATTTAAGTTTTGAGATTTTGACTTTTCAATATCTCAGAAATTCTCACAGGACAGGAAAGCCATTTCCCGCTCAGCTCTAGATAGTAGTAGCTCCCACACAGAGGGAATGACAGCATCAAGTAGTGAATGTTTGGTTAAGTCCTCACCATAATGTAGACAAGTCACCATCAAACTCGCAAACACCTTATTTGGACACTGCCAACGTCTGAACATTAACAATTATTCACAGGTCCCAATGCAAGCACTGGGTTTCACTTCTCCTGCATCGAATAAGAGCCATTCCTAGCTATTCTGGGGCCCTAAGCAGCACCCCCGCGCGGGCCGGGGGCTGGCTTGGGAGGAAGGGGAGAACCGCCCACCAGCAGCCACCGGCGGCACAGCTGGGGCTGGGTCGCTGCACTTCCCGCTGCCAGTGAGTGCAGGCCCAGCCCTGCTGCAGTCCTCAGGAGTGGGCAGAGGCGGGGCTGGGGTGGAGCAGGGGCGAGAAGAGGTTGGGTAGGGGCGGAGCAGGATGTGGGCTTTGGGGAAGGGGTGGACTGGGGGTGGGGCTGCAGCGGAGCAGGTGAGGGGGCCCTGGGGAAGAGGCAGGGCAGGGCAGGGGTTGGAGCAGCACACAGCTGCGCAGGGCACCAGGAAATGTGGTGCCCCAAACAGCTGCGTACTTTGAATATGGGTAAGGACGGCCCTGCATTAAATGATATCAACCCCTCCTCGCACATACACATTTTTATATAAATTATTATTTATATATTGTTTGAATCATGGAAGCACTCAGAATATGCTAGGCACTGTCCATGCACAAAGAAATAAATCCCTGCCCCTAAAAAGATAATCCACAAATGAAGAGTCCCAATTGGGAATGGGGAGAGAGATTTAACATACAGTCAACTCCTCTCCCCTTTATAAATACACACTATCCCTAACTGGCCCTTGGCCTAGCTATTTTTACTGTAGTTTCACAATAGGCTAATGGGGCTGATGATAAAAATGAATATTTGAGAAGGAGTTTGAAGGAGGCAGTAGTAGGGACTTATGGATGAGTTCAGGATGGCTGCTTGTGAAGACTGATGTAAGAGAAGCAAACAAACGGGGGGCAACTGGTATTATTGGGTGATTGGGAAGGGACATGGGTGGAATAATTAAGTAAAAGGCAAAAACTGGTAAGTAGAGAGAGCTCAGTTACATTTGGGGTGTATACTAAGGAATCATTTTACTAACTAAGGAATTTCAAGGTAAAAACTGCTGACACTTATCCTGAGGTAAGGGGGTTCGTAGGGCATGGTTTTAGTGAAGTTCACTGAGATTTAGAATTCCATGGGGACTGGAGATTCTGCAGAAATTTTAAGCTCCATTGCTCTCCCTTCCCCAACCTCTCACACACTTGCTCAAGACCCAGGGATCAGCCACTGCTCTTTCAGACACAGAAGAGGAGGGCTGCTAGAGAAAAAGGGCCATGGAGGGAGCTGCCAGCTTTGCTGAGGCTCAGGAGTCACCATGGGGCTTAGCTCTGCAGAGACAGAACACAGCTTGGAAGCTCCACAGTTGCCCCTGCAGAGCTTATAAACATTGCAGTTTACAATGAGGACTATAAACACCAGGGGAGCCTTGGCAAGACTATCAGGAAAGCTATTTAATTGTGACGATGTGCTGTCCACTGGGCTGTCCTGGCTATCTAATTAAACAAACTCTAGGGCATAGAGTTCAGAACCACACCATAGTGAATAATGAGTAGGGGAAAGCCCCTAGAAGAAAGGAAGTGGAAAAAAGAGCACCGTGAAAAAAGAAAAATATTGAGCCTGAAATTTAATATTGACTCTCCCCCCAATAGATCCCCTACTAAATCTGCCTTAAATAAAGAAAATAGCATCTTGTGCAGACAACTCAGCAGTGGTGCACACAGAACCTTGTATATCTGGCACACAGATGTTTGATCTTGTATTTGTTAGCCAGCCAGATACCAGAATTCATTTTACTTTGCAGTGTGTTTTACGGGGTGACTTGGTCTTTTATCTTTTTCCCTCTTCTACTGGTGGTCTGACCTGCACAGTATTGCTTTTATGAAAGTGAGGAACTGAAAATGCCTGTAAGAACCGCAAAAAGTGAGCATAATCAAACAGCTCTGCCAAAGCACTTCTGGGCCTGCCATGTTAACATCACCCTCATGCTGTTCCAGCCTCTCCTGAACAGATACTGCCAAACTAAGCGATAGTTCTGTGATGTGGATGAACACCCACTATCCTTGAGGCAAAGTTATTTTACTCTTCTCCAAGCCCAATTTGAACACAGATCTCCCACTATGCTTTGACTGTCAGTATCTTTTTCCATAAAGGAATCCGCAATCAGTTCAGATAAGGTCACGTCACACACACTACTTCCAACCTGACCTTTGTTCCCTTTGCGTTAGTAACTGTCCCTTTCCTTTGACTTTTCAGTGTGATGTAATGACATTAAATCCATAATTCGTCTATGTAACATTCAGCCATTATACTATGCAGGGCACAAATAATGAACCAGCGGGGACTGACTTTTAGTCACATTCCTGTTCTATGCTATTCACTTGCTGAACAAATCTACCTAAGAAAAAAATAGCATATTACTTTTTTTTAAAACATACACTTACTTTACTGTTGTGTACGACAGTTATATGGCCTTGTAAATTTAGAAAATTATTTATCTTGCCTGTGCCAAGATACAACACTATGGGCACCATAAATTGATATAATAAGCAAAATGATCATAAAATGACAAGTGTTCCTTATCAATACATGTAGATGGCCAAGTTCTACATTCAAACTCTGTGCAACCTCACAGAAATGTATGAGGTGCATTATTTTAAGTCAACTACGTGCTTCATAACAAACTCTAGGCTAAGTAATATTTTTAAAATTGAAAATGATTATTCTGAAAATTTTTACTTTGAGTTACATAAATTTAATGCTACCATATTGCCATGATAACCTGACAGCACAGGCAGCTATTTGTTGCATGAAGTACTATATGTTGGCTTATACAAAGCAGTACATTTCAATGGTTTATAGAGCACTGATTCATTGCAGCAAAACGTGAATCACAGATGAAACAAAAAGTCCCTGGCTCACTGCTCAAACAATACAGATGGCACAACACTACTGCATTTTACAGACCTAGCCCACTGAAGTCCTCACTTTTAACTCCAAAGCAAGCAAACGCAAGCCACAAAGAAATTTAAAATATGCAAACGTAAGTTCCGTGGATGCATCTCCAGACAAATGAACATGCACCCACTTGCTTGCAAAAACTTGCATTTACATGAGCTAATAGCTATATGTGATATATGTGACACAAAATCTGTTAACCACTGTGCATTTCCCACTAACTTCACTGGGAGCTGATGGCACTCAGCAAACTTGTAGATTGGTTATACAGTTAGGACCTGATCCTGCAGTAAGCGCCATGTGAACAGACTCAACTGAAGTCTGTGGGGTTTGCCGTGCGCACAAAGGTGAGTCCTTGAAGAGCTCATTGCAGGATTGGGATCTTTGTGTCCATAAATCCAACTTTATGGAGACATCTATAATGCCTATGTTCTAAAATGTGGCCCTTAAAATGTACATGTCTGACAAGAGTAAGGAGCATCAGTTAGGGCTGAAACTCTGTCCTTACCCTAACTGCACTGTTTTTATGGATTGCAACACACAAAGCATGTGACAGCCTCCGCCACATGCACTATATTATATAGAGACTCCTGCAATAACAAACAGGAAAAGCAAAGGACTGAGTTTCCAACCTGAAGTCTGAATTTCTTAGCTTTGAAGGTCGTGAGTGAGTCCACTAATATTATTTTAAATCAAGTTTTATAATTTAATTTCCCTCTCTCTTTTCTTAAGGTAATTTTTTTCCATACAAAAAGAAAAAAATGTACTGACATTTAGTATTAAGGAGTTCAAATCAGATCAACAGATCGATCAAAATGTAACTACATTACTATTAATCCTCAATGTAACAGTGCATGGTAATGGCCTATTCTCTGAACACTTATTGTTGATCCATAATCCATATGATTGCTAATATGGTATGCAATAGTCATTCTACTCTGAATACAACCTGAGCATAGGAAAGGTTCTGTTTTGTAAGGGCATGTCTACACTTACTGGGACGCTGCTGCGATTGATGCACTGCGGGTCAATTTAGTGAGTCTAGTGAAGACCCACTAAAATCGACCGCAGATCGCTCTCCCGTCAACTCCAGTACTCCACCAGAACAAAAAGCATAAGGTAAATCGATGGGAGAGCTCCATCGATGCAGTGCAGCATAGACACTGCAGTAAGTCAACCTAAGCTACGTCGACTCCAACTACATTAGTCACGTAGCTGTAGTTGTGTAACTTAGGTCGACGTACCCCCCGTAGTATAGACAAGGCCAAAGTTACAGGAAAGAGAGAGGAGGGAATTGAAACCAGCGACATATTTGATCCAGATCCTCAGTAAAGGATAAAAATCTGAGTAAAGACTTCAAGATCTGGACATTTCCTCGATGCTACACACTCCTGGACCCCTGCCCTCTGGCGATCCTGGGTTGTAGGAATGGTCTCTTGGGGACTACCACCATCAGCACAAGGTAGAGAAGCCCTGATCCAGAGGGCCCTCCTGGTTTGGCACCAAATGACTTCAGGATCAACAGGATGGAAAGATAGCAGAAAGAAACCTATGCCCTGCTCATAGGAGGGCCAAGTGCTGTTCCAGTGTACCTGATGATTTGGCCCTTAAAGCTTGAGTGTGGGGTGATGCTTGTCTCTTCAAAGAACGGCTCATTTTGATGTGGCAATAGCCCCTAGCATTCTTTCTGAGAAACAAAGATCAAGCTCCAAAGAAAGCTCTGTCTGCGCTATGTCCTCAGTGTCATATGAAGTTTGTGTGTGACCACCTGTGAGTAGTGTGGCAAGAAGGCTGGGAAAGGAAATCATTTCATTACGGGCAAGTCCTCTGCTGGAACATGCAAGTAAATTTATTATGGGCAAAATTGTTCCTCTTGGAAGTTTAGGACTGAAGGCATGCTTCACTGCCCCAAGCCCTAGATGTGTGCGTGTTCTTACCCTGGGTTTGTTACTCTGGAGGAAAATGGGCTGGAGAGACAGCAGACAGGGACTCAAGCAGGGTAGGCAATACCAGCCAATAATAAAGGAACACAAACCCTATCCATTTCTTTCTTTATGCCACATTTTAGCAGCCATCAAAATATAATCCTCTGAAAACATTTTTAAATGGTAACACTTGACAGAATAAAAAAAACCAGCACCAAAGCTGCTCCTTTTTATTATTATTCTTTATTTCAACAAGTTAAAAGAACTGTTACAATTTCAATGTTTAGATCACAAATATCCTTTTTCTTAAAATACTGGCCTTAAAATATAGCATTTTCATTTGGAATTTTTATTGCATAAAAATGCAATCTATATAAATTTTCACTCCATAATTAAGAAATCCATCAGCAATTTCAAAAATAAGAGAGCTTCTCTTAAGTTTGAGGGCTACACTAGACTGTACAGTCTATGGGGAAGGGCCTCTTCTCTATTACTTCTCTGTACAGCACCTGGCACAATGGAGGCATGATTCTTGACTGGGGCTCTTAGGAGCTCCCATAATTCAAATAATTAGCAACAATAATGCTATCTCTTTTAAGAAGCTCATACTTTTCCTTACCTAGCAGGTTTTCCATAGATCCTTTAGCATTCTGCTTTAGCATAAACATTCTGACTTCTCAAACAATAAAGCCTCAGACTTGTATTTTTTTCCTCTATAAACTGACTTCAACCCCAAATCTTCCTCCCCTAAATACTGAAAGGCATGTAGACACAAAAAATATTGTCCTCTTAAACAGATTGGGTGTGGTAGTTTGAATGGCGTACATTCCTTCAGTTAATGGAAAATTACATCAATGACTTTCAAAGGCTCAGTATACAAGTGGCAGGAAAAAAATAAAAGAAAAAATATGCAAAGACATTTCAAAAACATTTCAAACATGTAATTAATACACTCTGATATATTACAGAATTTATGATGCTGGCAAGCCAACTGTGGTTTTAACAGGATTAACCAAAAAAAAAAAAAAAAAAAAAAAAAAAAAAGTAAAAAGCTTGTAGCACTACCAGCAGCTGGAAACACTGAAGTTTGCATAGGGTTGGCTAAAAAGGTTTGTAGCTGAGTCTAACATGAAGGCTCACTTAAGCAGTCTCTCTAACATCTATGTCACATGAGTACGGATTTTAGGATTGGCCCCTTCTCAATACAAAATACCAATTCTATTTAAAAAAAATTTGGACCTATTTTTAGAAGCCAGATTAATTCTTCAAAACACATTTACCTTAACGCTGATATACAACTATTGTTCTACAGTGTTGTTTTCTGAAATTTTGCACCAATATCAACACATTTCCTTCTATTTATCTACCGATATGCATTAATATGGAAAATGAGTTTATAAAATATTGATCCATGTGACTGCATAAGCAGTCTGATATACTTACAGCATATTGGAGAGTTTTTAATAATGCATAATGGATTATTCAGAGAAAAGTCAGCTAAACATTAAGGGTAAATGTTTATTTACTTTAACATGACAACTTTGTAACAGCTTCTCTTCACCAAAAGAGGATAGTCATTTTTTCAATGGTCAAAATCAATTTTTTTTTAAAAGCCCTGGAACTCCAATCTTCTTTATATGCAACCATACTATAACTAGTTTAAACAAGCTTCAAAATCTGAAATATAATATTTATGTCTCAAATATTGTTTAAATTCTGTTTTATTTGTGCCATTAGCAGTCAACTAGCTCACTAAAACCTGAGAAAAATGATACAACATTCATCTGAGAGGTGGAAATTGTAGAATCAAAAAGCACATAGTAGAGTAGGTTGATTTCAACTAAACCCTTTTGGCACAGCAAGGTGAATTTCACAACAATATGAATACAAAAATGTACTTGCATGTGGCACCAAGAGAGGCTCTGCGATCTCCAGCTTCTTGGAGTCAATCTGACTGTCACTGGCATTCATACAACAGACAAGGATTGTGAACACAAACTGTTCTCTAGGCTGAAATGTCAGTGCTGTCTGCACCAGACTTAAGGAGGCAGGCATGTCTGCTTCTCTATAGATTCCAAGAAGGAATTTTCTTAATAGTTCTACTTTAAATGGTCAATGAAGAACACAATTCCTATGATTCGCTGAACACTTAACAGTTCATTTTGGCTCTGAAGCACCTCTTTAGTTCCCCAAAACTATTAGTTTGTTAATTCATTTAGAGCATAAGACAAGTTCAGTAACTTGGAACACATTCCACTGCGCTAATTTAGCAGACTACTTCCAAATTTAATGTCGATGAAAGAAAAGATTTTTAAAACTACTAGTGACAATATAATGGGAGGTCCCAATCACCTCCATATAAAATAAAGTCCTTTTGAAATTTATCACATCAGAAAGGAAGTATCATGTTACATTATTTCACATAGTTACTTCATTTCTTTGCTTCATTCTTAAATGGTAACCAATTCCTTCTAGAAGCTTCCATAGTGGTATGATCACACTAAAAAGCACTGTTGTTTACAGTCATGAGTCTTCTAGCTGTTCAGTGACCTCAGAACTGAATGCCAGTTACATAAACGCAGGGCAACTGAAACTGTCTAGTCACAATCAGGCTGTGCAGTTTGTTTTCAATGTCTTTCCCATTTAATTATATTAATAATGGGAATTCCCAGTTTATTAAGTCTGCTTTTTGCTGTATGTTATGTTGTAAGTTAGTTAGTCCTGGAGCAACTCAGGCAAACAATTAAAAAATATTTTTAAAGGATTTTTTTTATTTAAATCAGATTTTTTTGATAAAATGCTTTATGTGGGAAAAAACCTATCTGAAGATAGATCTTTGAGCTATAATGTATCTTAATTAAAACTCTCATCATGGAACAGGAACTATAAATTCTAATGCTACAGTATGAGACAATACATTCATGTAATGTTTAAGAAAAGCTTTGTAAATGAGTTCCAATAGTTCATGGATTAGGGACTCAATCTTATGGGGTTCCAGGGGCTTCTATATATAATTTAGGTTAATCTTTCTATCTACTCAATGGGACTCATAGACTCTAGGACTGGAAGGGACCTCGAGAAGTCATCGAGTCCAGTCCCCTGCCCTCATGGCAGGACCAATTACTGTCTAGACCATCCCTAAAAGACATTTATCTAACCTACTCTTAAATATCTCCAGAGATGGAGATTCCACAACTTCCCTAGGCAATCTATTCCAGTGTTTAACTACCCTGACAGTTAGGAACTTTTTCCTAATGTCCAACCTAAATCTTCCTTGCTGCAGTTTAAGCCCATTGCTTCTTGTTCTATCATTAGAGGCTAAGGTGAACAAGTTTTCTCCCTCCTCCTGATGACACCCTTTTAGATACCTGAAAACTGCTATCATGTCCCCTCTCAGTCTTCTCTTTTCCAAACTAAACAAACCCAATTCCTTCAGCCTTCCTTCATAGGTCATGTTCTCAAGACCTTTAATCATTCTTGTTGCTCTTCTCTGGACCCTCTCCAATTTCTCCACATCTTTCTTGAAATGCGGTGCCCGGAACTGGACACAATATTCCAGTTGAGGCCTAACCAGCGCAGAGTAGAGCGGAAGAATGACTTCTCGTGTCTTGTTTATAACACACTGTTAATGCATCCCAGAATCACGTTTGCTTTTTTTGCAACAGTTATCACACTGTTGACTCATATTAAGCTTGTGGTCCACTATCACCCCTAGATCTCTTTCTGCCATACTCCTTCCTAGACAGTCTCTTCCCATTCTGTATGTGTGAAACTGATTGTTCCTTCCTAAGTGGAGCACTTTGCATTTATCTTTATTGAACTTCATCCTGTTTACCTCAGACGATTTCTCCAATTTGTCCAGATCATTTTGAATTTTGACCCTGTCCTCCAAAGCAGTTGCAATCCCTCCCAGTTTGGTATCGTCCGCAAACTTAATAAGCGTACTTTCTATGCCAACATCTAAATCGTTGAAGATATTGAACAGAACCGGTCCCAAAACAGACCCCTGCGGAACCCCACTTGTTATACCTTTCCAGCAGGATTGGGAGCCATTAATAACTACTCTCTGAGTACGGTTATCCAGCCAGTTATGCACTCACCTTATAGTAGCCCCATCTAAATTGTACTTTCCTAGTTTATCTATAAGAATATCATGTGAGACCGTATCAAATGCCTTACTAAAGTCTAGGTATATCACATCCACCGCTTCTCCCTTATCACATCCACCGCTTCTCCCTGACTCAGTGGTCAGTCTAGAAGATACTATCAGAGATGCTTAGTTTTGCAGTTCTCAAACTGTGGATTCATGTCTCCAGAGATAACATGCTTGTTAACAGCAAAAACATTTTAAAATAAATAATATATAGAGGTGAGAAATAACAGACCTCAATCCTATTGTCCCTCGGCACATTTGTGTACACAGAGTTAATCCCTTACCTCTCTCTAAAAGCGAAAAGTTTCAAAAAGTTCAGTGAATAGAAGACTGTTGGGGGCGGAATAGATCAGGACAAGGAGTAGAAGTCTGGAGATAAATGTGAGAAGGGAGGGACAGGCAGTAGAAACAAAAGTGAAACTGTCTGAGCAGTCGGGGTCTTTCTGAGTGTAGCCTTCAATGATTTGAGATCTACCATACCATTCTCTCACTAGAAGGGAAACCTGTAAAAGAGACCCAGTTTGGGAATATTTTAATGAAGTTCTTCTACCTGTGGGTAAGACAGGCATGCGTGCAAAATACAAACAGTGCCACAAAGAAATGCAAGGCCTGGTTGCCTGCATGAAACAACATCATGAGAAGTGTTCCTTCTCAGAAGGAAGCTGAATTGAAGATGATGAAAGGAACATGTCTGAACATGTGGGATCTTCAGGTTGGTAAACTTTTTTATTTCATACTTCTTTCTTAAGAACTGCCTGTCTTCCTAATGGACTATTCTTGAATTCTCATGTTTGAGCAAAAAATATAGTTGTTACTCTATGGCAGTAGTTCTGCCGCATCCGCAGGTTCAGCTGATCGCGACTCCCACTGGCTGCGGTTTGCTGCTCCAGGACAATGGGGGTTCCAGGAAGCAGCGCAGGCCAAGGAATGTGCTCGCTGCCCTTCCCACAGCCCCCATTGGCCTGGAGCGGCAAACCACAGCCAGTAGGAGCCGTGATCAGCCGAACCTGCGGACACGGCAGGTAAACAAACCGGCCCGGCCCGCCAGGGGCTTTCCCTGAACAAGCGGCAGACTGGCTTTGAGAACCACTGCTCTATGGTACTATCCTTCAAATATTAATGATTAACCTGTTGAATTGGAGCTATTTATGAAGTCATTGGGAGGTAAACTATCTGCTTCAATTACCTTTGGTAAATGAAATAACTAAACAATCATTCATTTTCTGATATAGCTGTAAAACTAATCTGAAAAGTTTTCAAAACAAATCACTTTAAAAATGTATAGTGTGTACCTTCTAAAAATGAAATCTACATCTATCTCTGAGTTGTGAAGAATATGTATTGAGGTTATAACAACTAAAAAGAATGTACTTTTATATAGGAATCCATGATTAAATCGAGTCTTCCTGACTAGTGATTTAAAATCAATTTGATTTAAATCAAATCCACTGTTAAACGGAGCATGATTTTTGACTTAATTACACTAATTCCTTCAAAATGTGCACTTGTTAATTGGATTTTGACACTGTCATAGCACTCTTTCCCCAAGGCACTCAAATCCCATACCGGTTGCCTTATAATGCAGCCAGAAAACTTTAATGGTGGTGCCAGTGGTGAAAAATCCTGGGCTTGCTGTGACTTAAAAGGTTTTGTATTTTCAGTGGCTGCTCTGTCAGAGATTCAAATGCTCTCCTGCTTCTTCCATCTGAGGAGCAAACAGATCTGACTATAAGGAACATGGCTGGGTAATGTGTCTACAAAAGAAGCCCTGAATGAACCACCTTCAAACAGTGCAGTAAAAGAGGATTACAGATACAGTATTTATGAACAAGACCAAATGTGATAGATGAGACATGCAAACAAAAGGGCATTTTACAGAAATCTTATTATGGAAAACTAGCTAATAGGTTTTAGTAATGCAAGTAGGAAATAGTGCTCTTCCCTGTAAATGCTGAGTGTTCCTCAAAAGTGCTGAACTCTTCCAACTCCAAGTGAAGTCAGTGGGAGAGGACATTACTAAGGACTCTGAAGGATTGAGACCTTCGTTACAAAGGATAGGCACTTTACTTCTTAAAACTTACAACTCAATTCTCATCTAAACCCCTGTATCTCCTGGATGCTAGGGGAGAGGGGAGAGTGAGAGAGCAAGCACACTGTGATTTTTTCTATTTTAACTCTTCTGGCCTGTCCTCCATCCCTTCTGAGGTAATAGTTGGCTGCTTTTACCAGCTCTTAGCTACCTCTCAGGTTGATTGTAAACCTTCATTATCAGTTAGGTTCCCTCTCTTTCTTGTGTACATTTTAATTAGATTCAAAAATCATTATTTCAACACTTGCTCCAAGTGAAACAACCCCTTCTGTCTGCCAGCTGCAATGTTAATGGCTCTTCACTGGATTCACTTTTGAGATAACTCTCCTGTTCACCACTCAAATTGAAGTGGTTTCTGTGCTTTGTGCTCAACCATCATACCTTTTGTCAATTAAAGTGTATGTACCTTTCCTTCCAGTTTGAAATGCAGATTTCTAGTTCCAGAAGGAGAGTAAAAACTAAGTTAAAAAAAGCAGAGAAATTATTATAACATTTTTCTTTTCAATGGGAGTGAATGTAATGCTCACAAAAATACCTAGATAAAATTACATACCAGGTACCACCACACAACCTAATCCTGAAACAGGGGGTCACATTTAGGTATCTTCTTATCTATCCCATTGTTGGTCTTTGCTGAAACAGGCAACAAGGATTCCAATTAATACCATCTATGATTGTGACTTTTTGTAACATGGTCTCCTGTCTATTAAGAACTGGATGAAGACAAGTGACTTTATTTCACACAGATGAACAGCTACCAGATGCAATTACTTTTGGCCATTACCAGTCTTGGCTGTTTTCAAACCAAGAGATGAAAAGCTTTTGTAATATCATTCCTTTTAGCCATTCAGTCCTGTTATCAGAACTGCTAGCATACTCTGAAAATATTTAGAATGGAGACAGATTACATTCAAGATAGCGGCTCTTTCTCCAGAGGGGTCCTCTGCACTACATACAAGCCATTCTGAAAGATTCATCACAGTTTATGCCTTTCCCTATCTTTTATTTCACTTAGAAGACGTCCAATTTTAAGGCCACCTATCCTCAGCAAAAGATAATTTGACAGACCCTTTGGCATCTGACGTGACTGACTAGTGACTAGGGTTGCTACTGATGGATGGAAACTTTTTAGATCTGACATTACATGACAATTGTGGGTCAAAACCAGACAGGAATAAGGTCAGATGGAGGGAAAAGAAGGAAGACGACACGGGTTACACCAATAACAGCACATAGTTATTCAGCCGAGAAAGACATATCCACACCCTGATGGTCCTATACAACAAATAAACAAACCAACCAATCTCTTTACTCCTCTGTCTCTTCTCAGATACAAGACAGTAGAATTGCGTGCTTGGAAGAGAGATGAATCAGGCAAGGGACATAGCTTAACTGTATTTTAATTATATGGCCTTCAGCACTGTAGTTGGAAAGTAACTGAAATACTTCCCTGATAGATTGTATTTTCTAACGGGCAACCTATCCTAAATTCTCAGTTACTGAGGGACAGTCTTCACTCATTGATTTATTTGTGCTTTCCATATCCAATTTTCTGCATAACTTTTCGTGAGTGATGTACCTGAATACTTGGATGCTAATATCTAAATAGTATTGTTAAATTTATTCACCTAAATTTAAATTATTGCAAATTATGTAGCATATGTATCTTTTTACTTTTAAACCAAACTCTGTATTTGTGGATAATCTAAGCACTTTACCCAGATGTATAGACACTCTTTCCTTAACCTGTGTATTATATACTTTTAGCATTAGCTTTAATAAAAATTTTAAATCTGAGCACCTCCCAATCAATACTGGATTTTTTCTACTCTCCCATGACCCCTTTCTGAGAGAAGGACACACACAGGGTATTGAGACAGGGCAGAGAAGGCAAGGAAAGCAGGGAGGGAAATATGGAAGGAGACCAAGTCAGAAATGCAGGCAGGGGATGTGTGATGTACAGGCTTGAATGCAAGAACAAGACAATTGAACTTGATGAGCAGTGCCGTGCAATGGATAGGCTTAAAGGTTAGGTCTCATTCCCCAGAATTACCCACTACTGTTAACACTGGTGCAGCACAACAAGGAGGCTGAGAGTAAATGGATTGTGTACATATCAGCTTTCAATCCCCAAAGTTACTGACTCTGGCTAACACTGGTGGAGCCCCTCTGGTGGCTGTACCATTAATGTAAATTCTGTGCTAGTGGCTGTCGGCATTTTTACCATTGTATTTTCTAACAACCTCGTGTTATCTAATGTCGACCACTGTCTCATCTAACCACCTCTAATGGGTAGCATATTTTTGGTGCTAAATAAAAATAAATAGATAGGTAGATAGGTAGATAGATAGATAATAAAAAAAAGAGCAGTAGTAAGATAATGGATCATTTTGAAATTTAATCTAATGTTATGCCCAATGTACAGCAGAAGTACCATTTCACCAGAGGGTTTCATTAACACAGTGATGCAGAAAACCCCGTGGAACTTATGTTGGCAGGAAAGACTCCACAACACAGTAACACAATTTTCATGATATACAAAGTGAACAGACCAAGACAACAAAAATGCCAACTCCATTTTTGCTCATATAATATGAGAGGGCCACCCCCAATGCCACAAAAGAAGCAATTGGCCATAGCATTATAAAATTCAGTAGCCAGCAAGTCCACACAAAAAATGACCCAGGTATACAGCACATCAGCAGTAGGTAGGGGGTGTGTGTGTGTGTGTGTGTGTGTGTGTGTGTGTGTGTGTGTGTGTGTGTGTGTGTGTGTGTGTGTGTGTGTGTGTGTGTGTGTGTGTGTGTGTGAGAGAGAGAGAGAGAGAGAGAGAGAGAGAGAGAGAGAGAGAGATGCAAATAATTATGAAGAAAGTAAGAGGCTGCCTTTAAAAAAAAAATAAAGTGGAACAATATCTTGGCAGAGCCCTTCAACTCATTCCACAAATAAAACTTTCTGTAGCCTGGCTACATTTTGGACCCAACAAAGAAAACATACATGAGAATGTTTTGAATCCCAGCTGCTTGTTCTGTCAGTCACATGCTTCATAAAATCTTCAAATAATTCTTGTCTTGTAACCGTGCCTAATTTAATATGAAAGTCAGAATTTCAGCTCAAACCCTTGGAGGCACTCAGCTGGATGGCTGTTAAATCTTTGCCAGTAGTTTGGAAAGAGTCAGGGCTGTAACAAACCACCCAGTCCACTCCCATAGTCTTAACTAAGCCAAGATGGTAATAAATTCAATAATCTGGAAAAAAGCCATTTGCACTGTACTAGTTTATAAGATACCAAGGACATCCTTGTAAGGGCATCTTGAGCTTTACATATTTTCTCTTTACCTTCTCCCCACACTCAATCGCTTAGCATTAACAACAAACATAACTTAATTAAGCTGCCAAATTCTTCTTACCTGTAACTCAAAGCTAGTTTACTTTTATGCCCTACTTTGGAGCATTCAGCAGGCCAACAGGGCCAGTTGTAAGACTCCCAGACGAGAACAGAAGCCTTCCCAGTGGAATAGGCAGGCATCTGACCAAAAACAAACAAAAAAAACCCCTTCAACTTTCCTTTTTTGCAATTCCTTTCCCCCACTCACCTCCTCTTCTCTCTTTCTTAGCCAAGACACTGAATGGATTAGCAAGTGTTGTTAAATAAGTTATTTGTGCTGGTGGTGGTTTAATTGTTTACACCAGTCGTTTTCAACCTTTTTTCATGTGTGGACCCCTAAAAAAATTTCAAATGGAGGTGCAGATTCCTTTGGAAATCTTAGACATAGTCTGTGGGACCCTTCAGGGTCCGTGAACTACAGGTTGAAAACCATTGGGTTAGGCACTCTTCATTTTGTCACTTACTTGTATTTTCCCAACGAACTACTGTATATGTAAATATAATAATCAATGCTACCATACCTTTGCCCAATCTCTCTTAGTTTTCCAGTTCTTTCTTTATTCCATGAATGCTGAACTACTTTATTTTTTAACCTGCAGATGAACAACCCAGAGTTCACGTTGTTATGTCCATAATCAGGTTTTCATAAACATTTCACAGATGCACTCAAAGTGTTACGGGAAATTAAAACTCGGTACACAAAATACTCTCCAAAAGCAACGCTTTTCATGGCAGACTCTGTGGGCTAGTGCTGACTTTTTGTCACTCAATCAAATACGGTATAACCCCAGTTTATTCAAGAATATTAAAAAAATCTTCAGACAAAAAGGCTTTCAGATGATTGGGAGAAGGGGAGTTGACACACTGTAGTGTGCAATGCTGCTAGGAGATGCAATCAAACATTGGTTAATTCATGATTTGGAAATAACTGATTGCACTGCAGAACAATCTGAATGAACTATTAAAATAATGGAGTTTGGGACTACAATCAAGTAATGTTTTCCTGTACCCCCTAACCACTTGTCATCTTTTTGAGCAAAAAGCAATGCTCTGGACTCATACAGCTCTTTCAACCCATCAATTTTGCCATGCATTTAGCTTCACAGATAGTTAACTATTATTCTCATTTTAAAAAGGCAGAAACTGAAGCACAAAAAGCAAACTCTGCTCCTCCCTCTGAGAGCCTGGTGTGGTTCTGCTACATGGGATAGAGAGGAAAGAAGAACCTAATCCAATTAGTCTACAGCAGGGGTCGGCAACCTTTCAGAAGTGGTGCCGAGTCTTCATTTATTCACTCTAATTTATAATAATAATAATAATAATATACCAATCTCCTAGAACTGGAAGGGACCTTGAAAGGTCATCAAGTCCAGCCCCCTGCCTTCACTAGCAGGACCAATTTTTGCCCCAGATCCCTAAGTGGCCCCCTCAAAGATTGAACTCACAACCTTGGGTTTAGCAGCCCAAGGCTCAAACCACTGAGCTATCCCTCCCCCAAATTTAAGGTTTCATGTGCCAGTAATACATTTTAATGTTTTTAGAAGGTCTCTTTCTATAAGTCTATAATATATAACTAAACTATTGTTGTATGTAAAATAAATAAGGTTTTAAAACGTTTAAGAAGCTTCATTTAAAATTAAATTAAAATGCAGACCCCCCCCTGGACTGGTGGCCAGGATCCAGGCAATGTGAGTGCCGCTGAAAATCAGCTCACCTGCCGCCTTTGGCACATGTACCATAGGTTGCCTACCTATGGTCTACACTCCGTGAACATCAGAGTACATGTCTGTGAAGGCTCACAGTGTTACAATGCAAGAGATGGATTTGGGGGAAGAAGGTTACAGAGCACAACAGATCCATCAAGGGATTGAAGGGGTGGGACACATCAGCTAAAGCAGCTGCAGCTGTACTGCCTCTGTATAAAATGCAGTTCAGTCCCCACAGTATACCTTCACATGGTTCACTGACTCAGGCGGCATGCTGGGATCACATTTGCCCAATGTTACAAAGGAAATTAAGTGGCAAAAGCCAAGAATAGAATTTGGAACTCCCCGTCCTGTGCTTCAACCTTCTAGGCCAGAGATGGGCAAACTACAGCCCACCAGAGGCCACATCCAGCCCGCGGGATCCTCCTGCCTGGCCCCTGAGTTCCTGGCCCAGGAGGCTAGCCCCTGGCCCCTCCCCTGCTGTTCCCCCTGCCCCATAGCTTCAGCTCACTGAGCCACTGGTGCAACGCTCTGGGCGGACGGGCTGCGAGCTCCTGGGGCAGCACAGCTGCAGAGTCGCAGCCTGACCCAGTGCTCTATGCTGTGTGGTGGTGTGGCTGGCTCCAGCATGGCCGCCAGCCACCGGTGCTCCAGGCAGCACCATAAGGGGGCAGGGAGAGAGGGGGTTGGATAGAGGGCTGGGGATTTCAGGGTGGTGGTCAGGGGGCGGTGGTGTGAATAGGGGTCAGGGTGGTCAGAGGGTGGGGAACAAGGGGGTTGAATGGGGGCAGGGGTCCTGGGGGAGCAGTCAGGAAGGAGATGGGGCAATGGGGGCAGTCAGAGGCAGAGGTTCCGGGGTTGGCCAGGGGACAGGGTGTGGGAGAGTGAATGGGGCAGGGGTCCTGGGGGGCCGTCAGTGAACAGGGGGGTTGGATGGGGCAGGAGTCGGGGGCTGGGCCATGCCTGGCTGTTTGTGGAGGCACAGCCTCCCCTAACTGGCCCTCTGAAACCCGATGCAGCCCTCAGGCCAAAAAGTTTGCCCACTCCTGTTCTAGGACATCCTTTCTCCGCAATAAAAGTGAAGTAACAAATACAGAGAAGGATTCTGAATCTGAATTCTTTCTGCACCATCACACATCAATTCGGGAACAAAGAAGTCTCCCTCATTCCTGGCGATCATGCTGTTTGCAGGAATGGCTACCTTGTAAGCTATCTATACAAATTTTTTTATGATTTTTTTTTATGAGAATAGGTTATTTACCTACCAACCTGGAAGACCAGTGGACTGCTTTTTGTCTGATCCCTACCTTTTACCTCTCTGGCCCTAGCAGCAATTAAAACTCAAACTAGCATAACTCTTGTGGTTGTTGGAACACACATTTCTTCACACAATGTCAAGGTGCAGCTTCCAGGGAAGATGATATTTGATTACAGGGCAAGCAAGTGATGTGGAGCTTTAACAATAATCACTCCACTGGATTACAATGGTCCAAACCATATATTGCGTTTGATTTAGACCCAGGATGAGAAAGATGATTGATATCATACCAGCTGAAATGTGACAGGACTGAAATAAAGTAATACAATAACTACTCAAATGACAAACCGCCTCCTTTCCCCCATACAGCTAAAAATATACACATAGTACACTATACAAAGAGCAATCCAAGTAACTACTATTTCTTTTAGGCTGACCAAAGGATTACTGTTACGTGAGGAAATCAAGGCTGACTTTTTAAAAATCTAAAAATAATTCTAAGAATGCTTCCTGTCTCAATGCTTCGGACAAGAGCAAACAAACGAAAAGACTTACAGCCTACACGCCATCTAGGTCAGTGGTATTATACAACCTCCCTTTTAAAAAACATACTTCAAACAAATTCCTATACAGGATGCTCACAGGCTATAACTGATTGAAAACAAGTGCAAGATATGAAAGACATGCTGAAAGGGAAAAAAACAAAAAACAAAACGCTTGTTTTCAGCCCTCTCTACGTCCCTAACAAACTGCAGAGGAAACTAAATGGAAGTTTAATAGCTTGACCAACTACTTACGGTGATTTTTAACCCTCTGATGATTTAAAAAAGGAATAATATGTGCCTCTAACTTACTGTAGGCTGCAAGATCAACTGAGGAAGGAGTTACATAAAATCACAAGACATTCACATTACCAAAATCCCAACATGTATATTTCTATTCTACATATTTGTAAGACACAAGCCATTACTTGGGAGAAGTATATGATTTTATACAGTACAAGATTATTAAAATATATCTATCCTTCCCTCCCTTAGCTTCCCCTTATTTGGTATGTCATGACTCTTCCCCTTAAATCTCCCTTCTATACCCAGCCCCAATCCATTCATATGCACTTAGATATTTCTGGTTCTTTTCAGACTCATTCCCATTCCCAACACCAAACTCCACTACACCTGGCAATTTTAATATTAAAACTATTTAATACATTTTATCATGTATTATTTATTTCAATTTCTACTACAAGTAATATAAGTGCCCATCCAGTCCTTTAGATACTTTGGACAAAAATAAATTATAATCCCTAAAAATACAGCAGTCTATCTTCAACCTTTATAGCCAAAATTACCAAACTCAATAAATAAAAGACAAATATGTTTTATTATATCATCACTGTAGCATAAGTACTGACCATTTCCCTCCCCCCAAGCCAGGTTTGTCAACTATTATGCTATACGGTGTACATTTTATTGTATAGTACATTCTACTGAAGGGAAAGGATGATCACAGGACTGGGAGCCAAGGAATCTGGCTTCTATTCCTAGATTTGCAACAGACTCACTGTGTGACTTTGGGCAAATCATTCTATCACTCTGTGCCTCAGTGTCTCAAGTTGTACAGCTGAATTCATAATCATTACCTACCTCACAGGGGCACTCTGTAGCTTAATTCATTAATGTGTGGAACAAAATAGGAGAGAAAACATGATCCAGCCGTTAGGTCACTTGCCTCAGACTTGAGAGACCTGGATTCAATTCCTTGCTCCACAACAGGCTTCCTATGTGACTATGGATAAGTCACTTAGGGTTTGTCTACACCAGTACAAGCCCAGGGTTCGAACTCAGGCTCAAACCTAACTCTTCTTCCATCTATACAGGAATTGCATTTACCCAGGGCTTGGACCCAGGGTATCAGAACCCCATGGGGTGGAGGGCTTGAGCCTGAGTCAAGCCGGGACCTAGGATTCAAGACCTTTTGCTTTGCAGTGCAGATGCAGTCTGTGATGAAGTGGGGAGTTTCCCTTGTTATGTTTTACGTGAGCCTATGTGAGTCTTACTGTTTTGCATGAATACTCTGTGTGCCTCAGTTTCCCTGTGTGCTGCACCAATACCTCGGTGGTGGGAACAAGGGTGTGTGACTTTGGCTGAGACCTCTGGGGCAGATGAGGCTGCTCCAGCTTCCTGCACATGTGCTATGGATGGTGCCCTTCATAACCTGAGACCCAGGAGGGGGATGCAACCAGGTGACGACCAGGTGACTCTTTGCCCGGGAAGCAAGACAAACACAACAAGGAGGAGCAGCAACAGGGGTGTCTGAGGTCAGGTCACTGGAAGCTGGGCATCTGCTAGGAGGGACTGGAAGAGAGGGAGTCCAGGGCATCTGGCCCAGGACTCCCCAAGATGCACTTGGCTGAAAGTCACTGATTTCTGTGCTAACAAGTTCTGTGTTCCTGTCGACTAATAAACCTACTGCTTTATTGGCTCATTGAGCGTCACTGCTGACTGCAGAGCTGGGGTGCAGGGCCATCTGGCTTCCCCACGAGCCCCACCTGGGCGGACTTGCTGTGGGAAGTGCACGGTGTGGAAGGGGATGCTGAGTGCTCCAAGGTCAGACCCAAGAAGGTCGAAGCTGTGTAAACTTCTTGCCCTGATGACAGTATGCTCAGAGAGAGGAAGCTCCCCCAGAGTCCTGCCTGGCTTGTATGGAGTAGTTCTAGAGCACCACCCCAGTGACTCCATGACACAGCCACACTGGACTTATGTTCTGGAAGTCTGTCAAAAGTATCCCACAATACCATGGGCTGACTTTCTTTGTCATGTGGACAGGCAAGTTAGGTGGACAGTCAAATTTTCCTACACTTTACCACAAACAAAAGGCTAGAGCAACCACATTTTGGGAGGGTGCTAGGATGTCTAGAATATGGTTGACTGGACTCAGGCTCACATAATGCAGTGCAGATGCCAGATCCCCAGGCTGGGATTCACAATTCAACAATTCCTAACCCGAGGTTACAAATGAGTGTAGATGCTGAAGCCAAGGTCTGCTAACCTGAGTTCTACTAACCCTGGGCTGACATTCCAGTGTAGTCTACCCTTAATCTCTCTGTGCCTCAGTTCCCCTTCTGTAAAACTAGGATAATAGTAATTCCCTATTTTCAAGGGTGTTGTGAGGAAAAGTATGTTAAATGATTGTAAGACATTCAGATACTAATGCAGGCCATGTAAGTACCTTATATAGATATAGGCTTTGTGATCCTAATTGAAGCCTCTAAGGAAATGCAAGATATTATTGTATTAAAAGATACAATGAATCACAGTGTGTGTGTGTGTATATAATATAATATAACATTTTATATATATATCTTATATATATACACACACACACACACACATATATACACACACACACACACACACACACACAATACTGAAAAGTCAGGAAGATTCTTGATTAATTCTAATAATTTGATGATGGTCACTGTTGACATAAAACTAGAAGCAGCACACTTGATATGGAAATGCATTTTGTCATGATCCATTGGTTCTCCCCCACCATTGATCAATGGGTGAGGAATAAATTTTGCTTTAGAAGCAGATTAAATGTTATAATTCCCTGAGCAACTTCATAATAGATACCATCAAGTAAGAGAACATTCTGTAAGAGTATGGTATAATAAATACTTGAGTTGAGCAATTACGGCAAAATCACTTTCTGTATTTGTTCACATTTAAAGACAAATTCACTTCAGCCAAATTCACTGCTCTTTGCTGTCTGTGAACATTCAAGTTTATATGCATGAATTCTTGCACAAAATGAATGTTAAGCTCATGAATTTGAGTATTTGTACTGGAAGTGGTATATTTTATATGGGACTCTGTACCTAGAAACCTAATTTTCCTAGGAATTATGCCATGTGCAAAATTTCTCTGGTCCAGAAAGGAAGAGAATTCAAACATTCTAAAACTCACATTTGACTCACTGAGAGTCAAAGCCCAAGCGGCTTCCTGATGTCTTCCTTTTAATTATGTAAGGCAGTTATACTCATCCAATCAGGAAACACAAACAATGGCATGTGACGTACATAACCAAGTACAACTAACCAACAAAGCTTGATTTTTCAATAGCTGAGTATCAAACACTGTTTGTAATCAGTCCGTAAAGTTTAATAAAAATGGAACAAAATTGTCAAGTTACTAACATGTTCAAGGAAAATGTGATTTCACAGACATTCCATGAACAAAAAAGGCTAAATCTGTTAATAATTATTAGCTGCAAATTATTTACAGTAGAATCTCAGAGTTACGAACAGCTTGGTAATGGAGGTTGTTCACAACTCTGAAATGTTTGTAACTCTGAACAAAATGTTATGTTCTTTCAAAAGTTTACAACTGAACATTGACTTAATACAGCTTTGAAACTTTACTATGCAGAAGAAAAATGCTTCTTTCCCTTTATTTTTATTTTTTATTACTTTATATTTAACACTCTGCTGTGCTGTATTCCCTGCCCCAGCCTCCTTTTTTTTTTGGTCTCTGCTACTGCCTTATTTTGTACCTCCAGTTCCAAATGAGGTGTGTGGTTGACTGGTCAGTTCGTAACTCTGAGTTTCTACTGTACACTAAGCTGTACTGAAAATTGTTCATATTAAGCTTTCTGGGAGGTCCAGGAGTGGAAATACACGGGTCCAGCAACTATGATGAGGGAGACATCAACAAGATAGAAGAAAAAGATATGCCCCTCCTAATCCTACCCAATGGTTTTATCTGTGCTATGGGATAAAAGAACATTTCACATCTCTCAGTAGAGATATCTCCAGGTAATCAGGGGAAGCCAAATCTCATCTTTAATCAGAAAAATCGTGGCTTATAAAGAGGGCCTTGAGGATAGATAATGAAGGCCCTGATTCAGCAAAACACTTAAACCTATACCTAACTTTAAGCAGGTTAGTAGCTCCACTGGCTTCCTCAGAAGTCCAGGCAAAATGTAGAGAAATCTCTTGAATTTTAACAAAAACAAAAAGACATATATTGCAAAAGAGTTAGTCACCATTTCTTTGAAAACAAACAGGATCTCAAACATGGAAATGTTTAAAACTCTGTAGCTTGACTTCATTTCCTTTTGCAATATGGATGAGAAAGCATGAGCAACAAGTTCACTCGCCTTCTGGGCTCAGTGCAAAGCCCCTCTCTTTTCCCAGATGTTTGTCTAAGAAGAGTGGGAGGAACTGATTGTAATGAAAGTTTTTTTTATGTCCACAACTGAAAGGCATGGCACTGTATGAGTTTGTGTGTGTTTACCATATTTTGCATATGTGCACTGAGCCATATGGAAGGACACAATTCATAAATAAATAAGATATAATTTAAAACACTTTCTATGAAAATTCCAAGTGTTGTAAACTGGAACACCACTAAATAAGAGATTTAAGAGCATATTATGTCATACCCAGAAGTACAGAGAGCACAAGTAAAAACAAATTCTTGCCTTTTTATCAAGAGGTACGATATTACCATTTCCAGTGTTTTTCTCCATCAAAAGCAGAGAACAAAACAGTCATATTTTAGATCCTGATCTTATGAAGAGTTCTGTAAGGACATCAAGTCTATCTGGGAGGAGATTTTTGCAGGGTCAAGACTTTGCTTAACAGTAAAATATAAAAGAAAACTTGCACCCACATAAAGCAGCTGTGCAGTACTCTGGTGACATCATATAATTTTAGTTCAAAAACTCATTGATATCAAGATAAAACCTCCCCCAACAGATTTGCAGCTTTCCATGCACAATTTTGAGATACCTGGGTTCAATTTTAAAATGCATGAACCTTTAGTAGGCACACAAAATTTGTGAGCAGCTCATATACATGTAGAGTCTGGATAATTGTGGGTGCAGCTAGTGACTATCTGAGCAATCCTACAATCTGCATAAACAAAAGCAAGGTATCTGGAGGAAAGTATATACACAAATTACAAAATTGGGTACCCACATTTGAGAATTTGACCCAGTGTGTTTAATACACAGCATACACTAACAAAGAACACTATTTTAATCTGCTTTACAATTAATTCCTCTACTTCTCCTCTAGTGTGTGTGTATATTTTTTTTTTTTTACAGTTTGTATTTGCCATGCTATTTTGTCATGTTATGTTTGGTATAATGGTGTATTACTAAGACTATAACCATCAAAAGGCTGATTTAAGAACTTCCAAAATCTTTTGAGTGTCTTTATTAAAAGCTTTGTACTCTGCCTTCTGTGCTCATACATTTAAAATAATATGCATCCTTCCAAACTATTATACATGTATTTTTACAATATGTGAACAGAATATAAAACAGATGAGAAACAGAGAATGAGGGCAACAGCTAAAATCAATCATAAAAAGGTTAAGCCTATTTCTGACAATACATATTAAATATAATACTGAAATAAAGCATATTTTTGAGCCAGCAGACCATTAAGACTCCTTTGGAGTCATTACAGTCCATCACATGAATAAGAACCCAGGGACATTTAAATCATGTGGATTATTCAACTGCCATGCATGAGTCTGCATTCTAAAACTTCTTATGAAGTTTTGGGGGAAGAAAAATTTGGAGTGTGAGAATGCAGCTCACCAAATGCTTCCCAAACGTAATAAGTATGTCATTCTAGTTTCTAAAAGGCACCAAAAGTAACAGTTTTCCTTCTAGATCCCAGGCTCACTAAATTTCTGCTCAGAATTAATTATATAAATACTAGAGGGAAAAGAGACACTTGAAAGCAGGGTGGATAAAAATCAATTATTTAAAAAAAAACCTGATTTTTTTTTTTATAAAATGCTTGTTGAAGGAAAAAGCCTATCTAAAGATAGTTTTAATTATGCTACATTATAGCTCAAAGATATCTCATCATGGAATAGGAACTATATATTCTAATTCTACACTATGAGACAACATATACATGTAATGTTTAAGAAAAGTTTTATGAATGAGTTCCAATAGTTCATGGATTAGGGACTCAATCTTATAGGATTCCAAGGGCTTCTGTATAGATTATTTAGGTTAATTTTTCTCTCTACCCAATGAGACTCAGTGCTCAGTCTGGAAGATACCATCAGAGATGCTTAGTTTTGCAGTTCTCAAAGTGTGGAGCTGTCTCCCCAGAGATAACATGCTTGTTAACAGCAAAAATGGTTTTAAATAAATAAATAAAGGTGAGAAATAACAGACCTCAACCCTATTGTCCCTCTGCACATTTGTGTACACAGAGTCAATCCCTTACCTCTCTCTAAAAGATAAATGTGAGAAGGAGGGACAGGCAGCAAAACAAAAGTGAAACTGTTTGAGCAGCATATTCCAGAAGTCTTGAGGTCTTTCTGAGTGTAGCCTTCATTGATTTGAGATATACCTACCATATCATTCTCCGACTAGAAGGAAAAACCTATAATGGCAGCAGGCCATAAAAGAGACCCAGTTTGGGAATATTTTAATAAAATGTCCCTACCTGTTGGTAAGACAGGCATTTGTGCAAAATGCAAATAGTGCAACAAAGAAATGCAAGGCCTGGTTGCCCAAATGAAACAACATCATGAGAAGTGTTCCTTCTCAGGAGGAAGCTGCATTGAAGATGATGAAAGGAACATGTTTGAACATGCAAGATCTTTAGGTTGGTAAACTTTTTTATTTCAACTTCTTTCTTAAGGACTGCCTGTTTTCCTTCTAGTCTATTCTTGAATTCTCATGTTTGAGCAAAAAATATAGTTGTTACTCTATGGTACTATCATTTTGGATGCAGTTGTGATAAAAAATAAATAGCTGAAATAGACAGATCTTCCTTTTACAATTTCACCTTTAAAGTAGTACTGAGTGTCAGTGAATGCAATGAATAATACTAAATGACCAGTATGGTAATAGTAATTAAATAACTGCATTGACTTATTTTGTTTAGGAGAATCCATCCTCAACATACAGGATTCTGAAGACTATCCACCTTCAAGATCACCATCATTTTCTATAGTTTTGGAGTTATCTGCCAATGATCGTGTTTCAGTCACATCATGTGTGTCACATAGTCACAGTATATTACCTGTAGCAAAAAGAAAAAAAATCTCCATCATCCAGAAACAACTACAGATAAGTTTGTGACAACCAGCAGATCACAAATAGAGGTAATTGATGAAAAAATTGCCCAGGTTCTTTATGCAACAACTCTCCTTTCCATATGAGTGAGAACCCAAACTTCATTAATATGGTTCCGTCATTAAGACCAGGATACAGTCCACCCAACAGAGCAGATGTCGCAGGCAAATTGCTGGATAAAGTGTATGAAAGAGAAATTGAGTAGTGTGCAAAAGGTCTAGAGGGTGGAATTGTTAACCTGAGTCTTGATGGGTGGATCAATGACCACAATGATCCTGTTGTATATGCTTGTGTGACAACAGAAGAAGGGAATGTCTTCATTATAGAAACAATTCATACATCAGGAAATGCACACACAGCAGAATACTTAAAGAAGTAACAGTAAAAGCTGTAATAAACTGTGAAAAAAAATATAAATGTCTAGTACGCAGCTTGGTCACAGACCATGCTGCTAATGTATCCAAGATGAGAAGAAATTTGGAAGAGTCTCTCAAGCTAACAACATATGGTTGCAGTGTTCATTTGATCCACCTCCTAGCCAAAGACTTCAATGTTCCAGAAATAAAGGCTAATGTTGTTGAAATTGCAAAATACTTCCGTAACAACCACTTCGCAGCAGCTGCTCTGAAAAAAGTAGGAGGAACCAAGCTAACTCTCCCACAAGACATGCGATGGAACTCAGTAATGGACTGTTTTGAGCACTATATCAAGAACTGGCCTAATCTGATGACTGTTTGTGAACAAAATTGTGAAAAAAATAGATGGCACTGTCACAGCCAAAGTTCCCAACACTGGGCATAAGAGAAATGTTGAACACATGCTGAGTACTCTGAAGCCTATTTCTTTAGCCTTGAACAAAATGCAGGGAAATAGTTGTTTTATTGCTGACGCTGTTGAAATTTGGAAGGAATTGTGTGAGATCTTAAAAAGAGAAATATGCAATGACAGAGGTAAATTACAAGCATTCAAAAAATGAATGGGACAAGCACTATCTCCAGCTCATGTTCTTGCAAATATTCTCGATACTCTGTACCAGGGTCAAACCTTAACTGCTGAAGAAGAGGAGTTGGCAATAACATGGACATCCAACAATCATCCTTCCATAATGCCAGCTATAATAAACTTCAGTGCTAAGGGTGAACCATTCAAGAAATATATGTTTGCTGATGATGTTTTAAGGAAAGTCACACCAGTGAATTGGTGGAAGTCACTTAAGCACTTGGATTCAGAAACTGTTGAAGTGATAATCTCACTTTTAACAGCAATAGCTTCTTCTTCCAGTGCAGAAAGAATATTTTCTTCCTTTGGACTAATTCATTCCAAACTGAGAAACTGTTTGGGACCTGAAAAAGCAGGAAAGCCGGTTTTTCTTTTCCAGATTATGAACAAACAGGAAAATGAAAGTGAAGACAACTGAGTTAGTTGCAGAAGCCAATATTTTAAGTTTCTCATTTTGACCTGGCTGACAGTCGATTTAATTTTTGTTTGTTTTTCTAAATATTTCATTCAACTATTTTAATTAAAAACAATTTTAACAACTTGAATATTTAACTAAATTCAAAAATTCATATGCCTGTTTTGTTAAAATATTGTATGTTTGCTGTTGAAGACAAAAAACCAGAATACATAATGTTGCTGTTTTAGTTAAATAAAACAATGTAAATGTCTGTCTGATGATGTTCTCCTCCTAATACAGCGTGGCAAGAAAATGTTCCAAATATTAATGATTAACCTGCTGAACTGGAGACAGTTCACCTCCCAATGACTTCATAAATATCTGTTTCAATTACCTTTGGTAAATGAAATAACTAAACAATCATTCATTTTCTGATATAGCTGTAAAACTAATCTGAAAAGTTTTCAAAATAAATCACTTTAAAAATGTATAGTGTGTATCTTCTAAAAATGAAACCTACATCTATCTCTGAGTTATGAAGAATATGTATTAAGGTTATAACAACCAACCAGAATGTACTTTTATGTAGAAATCCATGATTAAATCAAGTCTTCCTGACTAGTGATTTAAATCATGATTTAAATCAAATCTACCCTGCTTGAAAGGCACTGAAAGCAGTCAAATGCTTTTTCTTCTACATTTTGGAAAGAACAAATGTTTTTTCCACATTTTCTCCTTCCACATTTCATAAAAAATAAAGGCTGGGCTAATATGTAGATTGCCAAGTATCGGCCACCTAAAACAAGGATTTATAAATAGAAATAATGACAAATCTTAAGCTACAGTGGCATTAGTGGGTGCTACTAAAATAATGCATCCTATTAGTATCATATGATAATGTACACAAATATTAGCTCATTAAAATGCCTCCAATGAGAATTATTGCCAAATAAAGTGTTCTGCCACAAAAGTGCAACTAATTTCTTCTATAAATGAAAAATAACCTCTAAAACAGCTTTTTTCTTTTCTTTTCTTTTTTAACTACATAAACCTTGTGTTTTACATTATAGTGACCTTAATCTTTCACTGCACAGGAAGGATGACTGTTGGCAATGAATTGCTATAATTACCAGGAATGTAATTATCTGTAAACTATTTCAACACATGGCCATGCTGGCCTGTGTTCTCCTAATTTAGTAATGGTCATCTCAGACTGGGAAGGGGAATTACTGCATCATGCACACAGTGAAGAGTTGTTTTCAATGCTCCAAAAATGTGGCTAATGGGAATTATTCACTCTCTGACATCATCAATAATAATTAAGATGTCTATGAAAATTAATGTGACACCTGGTTTATCCTATGTGATCATGCTTAGAAACTAACAAGGTCCACTATTAAAAAAGAAACGAATACCTTCTGATATCAACACTATTCCATGTAAGGTGCAACTGAGGTCAGAATCAGGCTCACTTTTTGTTATGGCTTCATCAATAGTTTTATTCAAATTTAAAAATATGTATATAACCACATGGTACCTTCTTGCCCATTTCGATGCTATTAGAGTAACTGTAAAGAAGCAGAAGGATATTTTGATATTCTCTTTATTATAATTCCAAAAAAGTGTTATTTTTTAAAATTAAATTTTGCAAATAAGTCCATTAAAATTAGTACTTTTTAGCAAGCTGGGAAGTGAAATGCCAAAATATTCAATTTTAATGTGCAGTAATTACATCCATGCATGTGTAGTACAGAGAAATACAGAGTTATACATTAGGTTATGACTATGCTGGAAAACCGATACGTAAAAGCATCTTCACAGCATTCACTGTAACACAATGAGTATGAGATATTGCAGAAATCTCAGAACTGAGTTCTCTCTCTGTTTGGCTAAGGAATGAAATATTGTACATAATCAATGAAAGCCTGCTAGTCTTTGCAGATCCTGTAGGGTTCTGTAATAATGGCATAAGTTAGTATGATGTCATTTCTTCTGAACTGATACACTGAGAATTCTGTGGAGTCCACTGTGTAAGTTCTTTACAAACTTTTTCAGGGGGATGCGGGGAGTGGGTTAACAGGACTGTATGGGTATCCAAGTTCAGAGCAGAATTTCAGCCTTAATTCTGAACTTAGTTTTGTAGATTCAATTAAGATCCTTAACATTAACCACTTTACGAATACAGATATACATATACACTATTTAATAATGAGGATTTTATACATATTTGTGTGTGTGTTGAGAGAGAGCATGAGACACACATATATACATGTCATCCTTAGTAAATGCTTTAGTGATATGTGCCTCTTTCAACACATTTTTGTTTTATTAATGAGGTTTTGTAACCCTTTGGCACTTAAAAAACTTAAAACCACAACTCATATATTAAAACAGTTAAGGGACTCATTTCTTCTCTTTCAGCCATTAACAATAAATGCAAAATGGAGTAAAGGATGAGAAAGCTACAACAGTTATCACCATCAGCACATATTCAGGTTTTACTTTTATTAGAAACATAATCAACTGTTTCAACCTAGTCAGTTTTGCTCAGATTATTAGGGTTTGAAATGTTGCTGATCATTATTACAGCAAAAAGAGAATGAAAGATCAATAAAATAAAAATAACAAAAAAATAAAAGATTGTAACGTATTTAGTAACCAGCAGGAATTGCTTTACACAGATGAAAACAAGGATTTATGAAATTATTTTGCAAAAGTTGACTTATCCCTCAGTCTCAACAGAAGAAAAACTAAAAACACTATGAAAAAACAAGGGAAACTCAACTTAGACAATTGGGATAATTAAGCCTCCTTTAAATATTGTAAATGTATATATTTTTATTTCAGTGCCTTTCAAAAATCATTGCTTATTTACTCCATTTTAATGCACTGATTCTACTATTCATAAGCTGTTCACTTTCCAAAAGGAGTTTACATACTTCATTTTCAATATTGAACTCCAGCTATCAGTGGCACCACTGATGCTGAAATTTAGGGACAATGTACATGCAGAATTTAACTAGCCTACTAATAAAGAGGTTTTTTCCCTTTCATCTCCCCTGTAGATGCAGATCACATGCATATGACGACACTACTAGTCTGACTTCAATGCTGTTTTCTTCTGTATAGTACTTAGAATTGGCAAGAGTAGTGGACTTCATCTCCAAACAGGCACAGCCCAAAATAATAATATTTATCACTTCCATCAGACTTTTCACATTCAAAGCACATTACAATATTAACTAATTATGAACTTTTTTTTTGAGTCCTGTCTCACCCTCCTTATTTCATCTCACCACTTTCCCATGAAAATATTGCTCTGCTGTGCACATGCCTGTACTAATCTGTTGGATCTGCTCCACTGCCCATTGATTAGAATAAGAGACAGCAAAATCGTAACATCTAATGAGAGAAGGGGGGAAGGGTGTCAGAACAGGTGAGAGGAGGAAACTGAAGGGGAAGGAGGAGGAGGATGACATCACAGGACCAAAGGGGAGTGGCAAAGGACTAGCACTGATAGCGGGAAAAAAGGCAGGAAAGGCAAAGAACTCAAGACAAGACATAAAAAGGCAAAAAAGGGGACCAGAAGTAAATGGAGAAAATATAAATAGTGGCACAGGACACTGAAAAGGAAGAAGAGTAAAGAGATGATAGGAAAGATATAAAGAGGATTAAAAAAAGAACTAGAGGAGGTGAAAATATTGCACAAATGGTAAAACATTAGACAAAAGGGTCTCTGAGCAAAGAGAAGAGCAAGAACAAGAGCGAAACAAAAAGGATGCAAGACCTGAAGAAAACCAATGAAATGTAACATTAAAGGCTTGTCTACGCTTACACTTTATAGCGCTCTAACTTGCTGGGTCAGGGGTGTGAAAAATCACTCCCTTGAGCACAGCAAGTCTGAGCACTTTAAAGTGCTAGTCAGGGCCGGCGCAAGGATGTTTCACGCCCTAGGCGAAACTTCCACCTTGTCCCCGCCCTGCACCCTGAGAAGCACCCCCTATAGCAGCTCCCCCTCTCCGCTCTGAGGCACGCCGCCCACCCCAGCTCACCCGTTCCACGCATGAGCATGAGCACTCCAAGCACGCCGTCACTGCTTCACTTCTCCCGCCTCCTAGGCTTGCGGAGCCTAAGCTGATTGGTGCCGCAAGACTGGGAGGCAGGAGAAGTGAAGCAGCTCACCTCTGCCCCACCTCCTCACTGAGCATGCCATGGCTGCTTCACTTCTCCCGCCTCCCAGGCTTGCGGCGCCAATCAGCTTAGGCGCCGCAAGCCTGGGAGGCGAGAGAAGTGAAGTGGCCACGGCGTACTCGGGGAGGAGGCAGGGCAGGGGTGAGCTGGGGCGGGGAGCTCCCCTGCGTGCTGCCCCCCACCCCTTACTTGCTGCAGGCGGCCTTCCCTGTACTCCCTTGCCCCAGCTCCCTCTGCCTAAATGCCGGCAGCGACTGGGCCGGCTGAAGATCCAGCCGCCGCGGTTGCTGCCGAAGAAAATGGCGCCCCCCCAAATCCTAGCGCCCTAGGCGACCGTCTAGGTCGCCTAAAGGATTGCACCGGCCCTGGTGCTAGTATAGACAGGCTTCGAGCGCTCTGAGCCGTGCTCTCAGCGCTCGGAGCTAATCCCCTCATGGAGGTGGATTACTAGGAGCACAGGTCTCCCAGCGCTTGTGCGCAAACAGACTCACACTTCAAAGCGCTGCTGTGGGAGCATTCCCACGGCAGCACTTTGAAGTTTCCAGTGTAGACATACCCTAAGATAGTACAAGAAGGTGGATGGGAAGCGGGAAAGAGAGAACTTTCAATTATTACTCGGGGAGCTGGCTCTCACCTAGAGTAACTCATTATGTTGCCTTGATCCATTGTGAGCTGCTCCACTGTGGAGAGCAGCACCACAGCTCTAGACGAGCTTCCCCACTGTTTTGCAGTCCACTTAATTGCAGTAGTTTCTACAGCCCATATTTGTTATTTTCAAACATTCATTTAAAAAATATTTATAGCCAGTGCCTGAAAACTTAGCTCTTTAAAATGTAGTTTGGTGCTTAATTACTGCAACTCACTGCCAGTTTTCAACAATTCCTTAACTTTTCTTTTTCCCTTATTCCACAAAGACTGTAAGAACAAGCAGCTGCTTTGATTTTGTGGTGTCACATATGAGTTGGTAACGATAAAGCTACTCATCCAGTAGAGGAAATGTGATTATCCTATTACAATTATAAGAAATGAAAGTGATGGGACAGTCAGACAGCATAGATTTAAAAGTTTAGAAGTTACATTAAAAAGTTTAGTTGTACGCTCTGACTGATATGCAAGATCAATATGTACTTCATTTTCAAATGCTGGTGAAATACATTCAGTAACTGTTTTAACTACACTTGTGACACATACATAACCAGCCAGTAGTCAGAGCCCTTATTTCCCTCCTCCATTCCAGGCTCATTACACCTCCATCTTTCTTCAAGGCTCCCACCCTCCAGGGCCAGCTCTAGCCACCAGCGCTTCAAGCATGTGCTGGGGGTGGTACTTTCCAAGGGGTGGCACTCCGCCACCCTCACCCCCACCCCCTTTTTTTTTTGCTTGGGGCAGCAAAAAGCCAGGAGCTGGCCCTGGCCAGAGCCCCCCCGCTGGAGAGCCAGAGCATTGTCCGCTGGAGCGGAGCCAGGCTGCAGCAGCGAGAGGGGCTCCCGGAGTGTGTGAGGAGCTGGGGAGGGAGGGAAGCAGGGCCTGGATTGCAGGGAGGGAGAGGTCCTACTGCCACCACCACTGCTGCTCTGAGTCTTCCCAGGGCGGCACAGCGTTTCCCAAGTAGGCTGTGCAGGGCGCTGCCAGGCTGGGCAGGGGGCGCAGATCCAGGCTCGTGCACTGATGGAACGAGTGGCTGGGCAGCCCAAGCTGCCAGGGAGCTGCTGTCACCCCCTCCTGCCCCCGCCTCAGCCCCATGCTGCTTGCCCCAGGCCCCCACAGCGCCAGGGGCAGGGAGAGGCAGAGCCTGGCTCCGAGAGGGACAGCGGGGTATAAAGCCCCCCTGGGGGGCCCCCGCAGCTCAGGCACCTGGGGGTCAGTGTCCATCCTCTCGGCTCTGCCTGCACAGGGTTGGGGAAGCAGCTGTCAGAGCCTGCCCCTCTCAGCCCTTGCACCCCCCCCATCCCGCTCGCAGCCTCTTCACTTGTACCTCGCCCGATCGCTCCTTCGCTGCACCCCTTCCCCTTGTACTCTCCCTTCACCCGCACCTCTCCCCTTGTACCCTCCTCCAGCACTCTCCTCCCTCACCTCCCCTTCCCCAGCACCTCTTCTCCCGCAACCCTCCTGATACCCCCTCTCCTCCTCCAACCTCCTCCACGAGAACATCACACCCTGCTTCTCTGCCAGTGTAGAACCCTCAAACACCCGCACACCCGCTCCTCTGCCTGAACCCTCACTAGATCCCCATCCCTTTCTGGGGGTTAGTCCCTATGCTTTCAATGTGCATTTGGAGCACTAAAGATGAGGTTAGGAGAGATGGGGGGGTGAGATTTCTACTAAAGTGAAATAAAAATAGGAGAAACAGTTTGATCCCCACTGCAAGTGTAAACGGAGACTGCTGTGGTGAACAAGGTGGTCACGTTTGGCAGCGTGGGGGAAGCCCAGGGCTGGAGTGGCAGGGGGTGTGGGTGGGGGAGGAGAGAGAGCCCAGGGCTTGGGCAGCAGGGGGACAGCCAAACATTTTTTTGCTTGGGGTAGCAAAAAACCTAGATCCGGCCCTGCCACCCTCTACACTGAACTTTTTCCCATGGTAGGAAATATTACTTAAACTCATTTGAAACTGTTTCTAATATGGTTTGGCCTGCCAGAATGGACATGGCCAAAAGTCTAGAACACGGTTTTAATATAGTTTGGCCAAATTTTGTGGGAAACTATTTTAGCTTGGACCAAGTTTAAACTCAGTTCCTTAACACAATATAGCTGCGACCAGAGTCTCAAAGAATCCCTTTTGTCCTCTTTAAGTTCAACCTTGCAGCCACTACCCTTCTGGCTGAAAAGTAGATGGGACTCCACCCTCCAGGCCTTGTGGAGGCTGTTCTTGCATCAAACAGAGGGTCACTGAAAAACGCTTCTTTTCTTCTCTTGGGGCTAAGTATGCTAACTCTACAGCACTTTGAATTTCTGCTGGCCATGGGAAGGATGGACCAGGAATCACTAGTATTTATGTACATAGGAAGAGAGTGGTACATTTCCAGTTACTTTTGTTTCAAATGTCAATTCTCTTTTACTTATAATGACAATTCAAAACCACAACAAAACTAGCAATTCTTTGAATTATTTTTACATCTACTATTTTAAAACGGTGCTTGATTTTTATAAGCACTTCTCGCATTCCTAAGGGCTTGTTTACACATAAATGTTGTACTGCTTAACTACAGAAGTATTGTTAAAGCAGGACATGCTCTCTTGTGTTAAAGGAACTACAGCGATATAAATGGTTTATACTGATAAAGCTTATTCATGTACAGTTTCATTTATACAGATGTATCTGCGTCCTGCTAGGATTTGTATCAGTTTTACTATTTTGGTTTAAAAAAAAAACAAACACTCCACATCCCTCATCGAAATTGTTATAGCAGTGTAAAATCTGTGCATAGACCAGGCCTAATTCTACCTGGAAAACATGGTTTTGCTCAAGTTATTACTTTCACATCATGGCATATCATTTTATAAAACTTTTTACTCTCATAAAAAGTCACTGTGTAAACCTGAAATCATACCTGGAACACACAAAACCACTCTAAATATGCACATTTTTTCATTACACACACACACACACACACACACACACACACACACACACACACACACCCCCCTCACGTAAATGTGCAGTATGATTGGAAATTAAATATTTGGCAGAACAACTTATTGATATTTCCTTTTAGATCAGAAGCTTGTAAATTATAGGTTCACAGACTAATCCATACAAATGCATGCATTATTGCTTTACTATATAGTGGATCCCCAGTTACAAAATACATTAATTTATTCATTTTTCTCCAATTCATTTTGAAATGACCAAATTGCATCCTTTAGTTCACCATGAAGCTGGTATATCACCCACACACAATAATGTACTTCGCAGACATTTGTTAAATACGGCAATGCCCATACTAAGGCAACACATCCCAGTAGTTGGCAGTCATGCTATCAACAAGAATTTGGCTACAGAATCAGAAATGATTCATCATACATTCTAGAAGCATTGTAGAAGCAGCAAAATAACATACTGCTATTTTGATCCTTTAAAGCTAACAAGGATTTTAAAATAATAATAAAACAAAAAGACAGACAATAATTCCAAAGCAAGAAAAAAAACATTTTCTTGGTTCTGGTTACTCATTTCTAAATTAATTTTTATGCATTATTGCTTTGTGTTCTAGATAGCAATTAAAAAAACAGCAAAGAAGAGCTATTGAATAGAAAAGTCAGCTTGTTACTTATTTACACTGTAAATTAAATGTTTAAAATTATAGTAGCTTTACAGCAAAATTCTTTACCCAAAATCACAGGGTTAAGAATCTTTGGAATTAGTTTAGAACATACTAAGTTAAGAAACAAAACAAAAACACCCTTTTGTAAAGAATTTTTAGGAGCCAAGCCAGTGCAATCATGTTTTCAGGAATCCCTCTCCACTACAACTGGAAGACGCTTTCAAACCACACATTAAAAAAAATGTGTTACCAATGTAGTCATAACATTTATTTCTGTACATCTTGTACTTGTCTAAGTGCCACTGACACCCACTACGTTTTCTATTAACCCGCTCTCAAGAGTGAAAAACAATGTTTTTCAGTTAATTGTAGTTTAACATGTCTTTTCATTGGCAAACAAATGTTACAGTAACTGTCCATAACCTTTCGAGTGTTATCTTTCTTCCTCAAAATGCCTTTCGCTCTCTTTATTAAATATGAATTTAGTTTCTCTGCATAGCAAACACACAGACGTTCAAACTTTATCAATTCATGGTGTTCTTGTCTGTTTAGTCAGCATAGTAGAAGAATATTATTCTTTGAATGTTTTAAAGCGTGTCCCTTGAAAACGTTTAGGATGTACTTCCTTTTATTCCATCACATATATGCACATCAGGAACTCTCACCTTTTGGAAAGTCACTTCATCCTGCCTTCGTTTCCTCTTGCTCCTTTTTCTGGCTCTCTGGTTTACTTGAATCCATTTTGTGACCTGCAGTTCAAAACCATAGCGCTTTTTTAAGAGGAAGATGCGACCTGAGTGCAGCTACCCAGCATGAGTAAGAAACTATAAACAGACTGAAGACATATTTTTCCATTGCTTCATTGGAAAGAAATTAAAAAAACAAAACAAAAAAACCCCACACCACTTTTCCAGTCTAGAAGGACATGCTCTTAAGTAATCCAGTTAGACACTTGTGCATATTCAAAGTGGGTTTTTTCCCCTTCATCTTATGCAGCATATTTTCCTTTTTGCTCTCTGTTTAAACAAGCTTTGTTCAGTTTAAGTTTTTTAGCATAAAGAAAGCATGGTTGGTGCCAAGTGGAAAGTTATCATCGGTGTGCAAAAATCCTAGGGAAAGTCTCTACTCTCTATTTCTTACAACCTGGCTTCAGATAACAGATTTATTTTCAGCCACCCACTCAACTGTTCTTCCTGAACAGCAATGAATGTTTTAAATGACCAGGTAGTTATTATTTAATAAATATTAATACACCTTAGATATTTATAAACACGTTTATATTCACCTTTTATAAACATTAATTATTTTAAAAGTAACACAGGAAGAGGTAATCAGGTGGGAAACCTGGCAGGAGGCAGCTTTGCAAGGACAGAGGTGAGAAGAGAAAACAGTAAACACAAATAATTAAGAACTGCAAAATGAAAGCGTTCTCCTCACCTCATCATTCACTTGCTGGACTAATCGACACTGGTCCCAAGTCTGACACTCTTCCAGCAAAGGCTAAAAGGGAAACAAAGTGCATGTTTATCCAGGTTTTTGAGATTGCTGCTTGTAAATAGGCTTCACTTTTTCCTGCTCCCCCTCTCTCCAAATACAGCCTCCCTGATCTGATGCAAAACTTTAATCTCTTTGATTTCCCCCTGCACAGAAAAACACAGGCTTTCTCCTCACAGACACTTAATTTGGGGGGGGGCGGGGGGGGCTAAGAGAGTGGGTTTACCTTGATATGACATCCGCACTGAGATCCCACTTCTCTTCAGCAGCTCCCCCCCCCCCGCTTGCTGCTTCCCACGGCACACGCGGCCGGCATTTGTTATTTTGCTGTGGCTGCTGTCGCTCTGGTGAGTAGCACTGGCCAGTCTGTTTTGCATGTATTTTGTATTGTCCCTCTCTTGTTTGCGATGCATCCCCAGGCTGAGGGTGTGAGCCCTGCCTGCCTCTTTCAACGGAGCAGCACTAGAGACCTCCTTAGGAAATGAAACACCTAAGGGGGTGCCGGTGCCCCTGCCCCTCCTCCCCCTGTATTCCAGCCTCCGAGAGCTGAGACGGAGAGGAGGAGCCTGCCTTAAAGGTATAGAGACTGGAGTACGCCGTTATCCCATCACATAAAGGTGTGGAGAGATGCACAGCTGTTAATTTGTCCAGCACTATGGCACCACAATTTGACTGCTCCCTATGGAAACCTTTCCCTCCATAGAATATTTAAATGGTAAATTCACTATAGTGTCCTAAGCATCTCCAGGACCTTTTGGATTCAAACTCCAGGATAAAGGATCATATATCTTAGTAATGGATCTGGGTATATGCATATGGGTGCAGAGTCAAACTTCCTTAACGTTATATGGGGTGTTGATATTGGGTGATCTGGTTTAGCTCATTATAAAGACACGCTCTGAGTCACGATTTCTGGATCCAGATCCAAACTATCGCAGCATTCTGCTGGCATTCAGAACGGGTGTTGCAGTTCAACCCATTAGAGAGACAGAACCAATTTTCCCAAACATTTGGAGCCAGATCTGAACTACCTCAACATTTTTTGGGGTGGAAGAATCTCAGATGCAGTGCTTCAGTTTGGACTGCTTCCTATCCTATTCCAGCAGAAGGTTTTCAGGTATTCTCTTCTCTGACCACCGAATGCCACAATTTCAACATTTAGAAATATAATTTCTTTGTCAAACATTAAGGTCCCCAAATATTGTTCTTATAGATAGAGAAACTCTCTAATGGCCTTATCTCGAGGAACAGATTAGGACTCTATTAAATATTTAAGATAATTTTTCAATCATTTTCTTTGACCTCAAAGGAATCCAAAATTATGTCAGGTGACTCCCTTGGAGACTGAAGTGTATTTTTAAAGCAAGATCTGAGTTCCCTTTTTGCTTACAATCCTTCCATAGTATTAGTCATATCAAAGCACAGCAAACTCCTCCTTTAGGTCCCAATTCAGCCAATCATCTCTACCTCAGCAAAGATCTCAAGCAGATAGTTAAATTATGCATGGAATTTAACCACATATTTAGGTGCTTTGCTAAATAGGGATGGACTTAAGCACATGCTTAAATGTTTTGCTGAACTGGTATCTTTAAGTCCAGTGTGAATTCTGAGGAAAGGCAAAATCAAGCAACTTGGGCCAGAGAAAATACTGAAAATTCACAAGTTGGGATTTTGTTTATGCTTTCATAATTTTCAGTGTTAAATACAACATGCACAAAAGGGCAAATTGGTAAATTAATCACATCTGGTTCAATCAAAAAGATCTTGGAAAGGTATTTTCAATCTTTTAAAAATATTTTTTACTTAGTGATATGTATAACAATTCCTTGAAAGCTTGAAATAGAAATCTGTGCTTTCTGAAAAGAAAAAGGAGCATCAAAGCATTTGTTTTAGCAAACCCTCCCACATATAGAATTAGATGGACTCTGCAAACAGATGTAAGTACAGTAAGACAGGTCAAATTAGTGCCTACTAAATCTTGACAGTATCCCTTTAACTTTATCACTTTCCTTTAAAAAAAAAAAAAAGTCTGTCCTACCCTTTTTACTTTATTGCCACAACATCCTTCTTTCAAGATCAAAAGCTTCAGATCAAAGCCAAGATCAAACTCCATACTTTAAATAGAAGCAACTTTGCCATGAAGTATTACATAAAGAAGAACTTCTTAGAAGAGATATCACAGTGGAAAATCTTATTTCAGCCCTTTTTTTCACACTCACAACAGGGCTCCTTAAAAAGTGAATTGACGTAGCATTTCTGTTTTGTAAAAATACAACAGATCTGCCACTCTGAAAGCTGCCAAAAAGTAACTCTTTAGCTTCCTGTGCATTCAAATGGAGAAAGAATATTACATTGTGATTCAAAAAGAGAATGATCAAAAACATAAATGTAAACAAAGGAAAATATGTTCCTGGCATAAGTGCAACCACTTAAAATATTCAACAACCTTAGATCAGTTTCTGAGTTAGATCATCCCCTCCCACAGAGAAAGTTCTGGGAAGACAAGTGTCACAGGCATCAAGAAACTGAAGTTGTTCAAACAATCACACCGTCTTCCCCACCATATGAGAGAGATTCTAAAGAAGTGGATTTGCAGAGGAGACAAATCTCCCAAACGTGTAGATCCTGGAGATCCACCAGGAGGAATAACCCTAGACATGCAAAGTCATGCAGGATGGCTCCCCTCTGCCCCCTAATGGCTGCACAGCCATTTAGGGGAATTCAACAGGAATTGTTGTTATTATTTGTATTGCACTAGCACCTGGAGGGCCGAATAAGAAGTTGGGGTCCCATTGTGCTAGGTGCTGTACATAGCATAACTCAAGTAGCCCCTACCCCAACAAGCTTGCAATCTAAGCATAAGATAACAGACAACACATCAGTATAACAAACAGAAAGACAAGCACAAGGTAGCTGTAAGAAGATTATGATGAGAGTAATAAGCAATGGTCACAGCACACCAGCTTTCTAGTCAACCATTAACTAGACTTAATGGTGCTTCAGACAGATTTAACTCCTTATCAGACTTGGAAAGATAGTGTGGTGGTGAACAGCTTGCCACCTGCTCTACTCCTTCATACCCCCACAATCCCATGTAGCTCCAGTGGAGGAGCTTCCACAAGATCCCAAAGAAAGAGAATTATTATTATTATTGTGGTAGCACATAGGAGCCCCAGTCATGGACCTGGATCCAACTAGGTTCTGTTACATACACAGTACAAAAAGGAAGAGGTACCAGGGCTCCAGCAATTAGGTGCCAGGGCTCAAGCAATTTATTTTACTTTCAAAACTGATGCTGCAAGCCCCAAGATGCCACGGCCATGAACTGCGAAGCTTAAAGGTGCCACGGCTCAGCCCTGGCAAACCCTGGCACAAATTAAACACTGTCCTTGCTCCAAAGACAGACCAATTCTGCAGACTTCCACCTACCCCTTTGCTGTGCCTCACAAAACTGACCTGCAATTTCTGAACTCCCTCCACCATCAGAAATGAAGGGGACAATCCAGTCCTATGTTTCATTTTTCAATTAGAAGGAAATACTCTCAGATCCCAAGCAGAGCTGTCCTACAGAATGAGAAGATTTGACACAATTACCCACCCATTTAAAAGCATGCTAGAATCCTTTGCACTTTCAGCAGTATGATGAAAGCATAATTGGATTTTGATATACATGGGTAGAGATGCAGCATTAAACCAACTGGGTGCAAAATGTCCCTAATATTCTGAAGCCTCCTGACAGCTGGTGGCTTGGCTTAAAAAACAGTGCTTAAAACCAGGCCTAAATCTACGCATAAAATGTACATTCAGGATGGTTTAGAACACTATAGGATACATCTGTATTGCAGAGGTTTGCTTAACTTTAAATGAAGATGGAGGAACTTGCTTTGAACTGTTCTAGCTGTGATTGCTACTAATGACATTTTCTGGATCAATAGAAGACTTTCATTGGCATGTACTTCCCTTTACATATTGTAACCACACTGTCTCCAGCTTCCACTTGTCTAGGATCTGTGATGCAGAAACATTCAATATTGATAAACTATGAAGGTCATCCTATCTAAGGTGAACTCCATTTAAATGCTTTCTGACTTGTCAACGCTCTTTAGAAACTAGAAGACGTGGGTTGGAAAAGAACTGAAGAGAGAAGTGTAAAACTGTTTCCTGTAAATGAATTTCAGAAGATCTTCTGCAAAGTGGAAGAAAGAGACAGGTGGACTATTGAGTCCGACCTTCCAGCCTTATCTCTGGAGACCTGAGGTCTGATTTTCCTCTCAATTACCCCAATTCTTTATCAGCATTACAAATGCTCACAAGTACATTATACATACAGTTATAAGCAGGTAAATAGATAAAGCTATAGCACATATACAGAAGAGACAGAAAGAGCTGTAAAGGTTTTAGCATCATAATTCTGCAATGGCATCTATACTTTCAAGAGGATCTTGGTGAGATGCCCTGTAAGCTTGGAAGACATTTGGCTTCATCCTCCTAAAAAAGACGGTTACTCACCTTTGTAACTGTTGTTTTTCGAGATGTGTTGCTCATATCCACTCCAGTTAGGTGTGTGCGCCGCTCATGCACGTTCGTCGGAAAACTTTTACCCTAGCAACTCAGTGGGCCGGCAGGTCGCCCCCTAGAGTGGCGCCGTCATGGTGCTCGATATATACCCCTGCCGGCCCACCCGCTCCTCAGTTCCTTCTTGCCGGCTACTCCGACAGTGGGGAAGGAGGGCGGGTGTGGAATGGATATGAGCAACACATCTCGAAGAACAACAGTTACAAAGGTGAGTAACCGTCTTTTCTTCTTCGAGTGATTGCTCATATCCATTCCAGTTAGGTGAATCCCAAGCCTTACATAGGCGGTGGGGTCGGAGTGAAATGTGGCAGAATGAAGAGTGCTGAGCCAGAGGCTACAGCATCTCTTGACTGTTGAACCAGGGCATACTGCAAAGCAAAGGTATGGACCGAGGACCAACGGAGCTGCGCGACAGATCTCGTGGGTAGGAACACGAGCCAGCAAGGCGGCAGATGAAGCCTGAGCCCTGGTAGAATGCACGGATGTGGCTTGGGGAAATATGAGCCAAATCATAACAAGTGCAGATGTACGCCATCACCCAACATGAGATCCTCTGAGAGGAAAACAAGCAAGCCTTCCCTTTGGTCTGCTACCGTGACAGAGCTGGGGCACCTTACGAAATGGTTCTGTCAGCGCAATATAAATGCGAGCACTCTACAGATGTCCAGGGAATGCAATTGTTGCGCCCATTGCGTTGAGCTGTGGGTAACATGAAAGGCCGAAACCACCTTAGGGAGGAAAGCCGGGTGTGGTCATAACTGCACCTTGTCTTTGTGAAACCTAGTGTACGGCAGAACCACCGTAAGAGCTCTGAGCTCGGAAACTCGTCTGGCCGATGTAACAGCTACGAGGAAAGTTGTCGTCCAAGACAGGTATAGCAGAGGGCCGGTCGCGAACGGCTCGAATGGGGGAGACATAAGTCTGGTTAAAACTAGGTTGAGGTCCCAGGTTGGGGCTGGGCGGCGCACCCGACGGTGCAAGCGCTCCAAGCCCTTGAGGGACCTCGAACCCATAGAGTGTGAGAACACGGAACGTCCACCTTAGCCTGGCTGGAAGGTAGAGATGGCTGCCAAATGTACCCGCAGCGATGATACTGCCAGGTCCTGCCGCTGAAGGCCAGAGGCAGGCCAAATAGAGGGGATCGAGACCTCAGTAGGAGCAAGATCGAGCGTATTGCACCTGTAGAAGAAAGGCATCCACTCGGCCAGGTACGTTGACCAGGTGGAAGGCTTCCTGCCACCCCGGCTCAGTTACGCAGCAGCCACACCGTGAGGCGAAGAGGCTGCAGGTCCGGGTGACGAAGCCTGTCGTGGCCCTGAGTGATGAGGTCTGGGTGGGGTGGCAGGGTAATTGGGTTGGTTATTGACAGGTCGAGCAACGTGGTATATCAGTGCTGCCTGGACCACGCTGGAGTGATCATGATGATGCGCGCTCTGCCCCTGCGGAGTTTGAGTAGGACCTAATGAACCAGTGGGAACAGTGGGAAGGCATAAAGGAGTTGGCCTTTCCACGGCATCAGGAATGCGTCCAAGATCGATCCCGAGGAGAGGCCTTGGAAGGAGCAGAACATCTGGCATTTTCTGCTCTCGCGGTGAGCGAACAGGTCTATGTGAGGAAAAAATTCCACTTCCGGAAAGCAGAACGCCTCACATGGGGCAGAGTGACCACTCGTAAGACAGGAAAGACCTGCTGAGTCAAAGCGCCAAGGCGTTCCGAACGCCTGGGAGAAAGGACATCACCAGCTCCATCGAGTGGGCCATGCAAAAGTCCCAGAAATGGATGGCCTCCTGACAAAAGGGGGGTGAGGACCATGTCCCTCCCTGGTTATTTATGAAGCACATGGCCATTGCGTTGGCTGTAAACACCGAGATACCACGGCCTCGGAGCTGCCGCTGGAACCCCTGGCACGCCAGGAGGACTACCCTCATTTTTGGGGCATTGATGTGGAATGCCAGCTCCCAAGAAGACCAAAGGCCTTAAGCTTGGAGGTGACCATGAGCACTCGAGCAGAGAGATGACGCGTCCGTCGTCAGGGGCAGTGAGGGCTGGGGCGGATGGAACCGCATCCCTGCCCACACCAGGGAGGGAGTTAGCCACCACTCTAGGGAGCCTAAGGTGCTCGAGGGAACGGTGACTACCATGACCATTGGTTCCCTGTCCGGGCGGTACGCCGAGGTGAGCCGGACTTGGAGAGGACGGAGGCGGAGCTTGGCGTGTTTGGTTACAAACTTGCGGGCAGCCATGGACCCAGGAGACTGAGACAAGTGAGAGGCGAGGTCGTTGGGAAAGTCTGCAGACCTCGGATGATTATTGCCATCGCCTAAAACCGCGGCTGTGGTAAGCAGGCTCCGGCTAGATCGGAGACCAGGATAGCCCCTAGGAAGTCCAACCTCTGCGTGGGAACCAGAGTGGATTGCTCTATAGTAATCATCAGGCCTAGACCTGTGAATAAGACCGTGACGATGACCACGTGCTGAGTGGTTTGTGTCTCGGAGTCTCCTTGGATAAGCGAATCGTCCAGATATGGAAAACGCATATCCGACATCAGCGAAGGTAGGCGGCGACTATGGCCATACACTTGGACAATACCCGTGGGGCTGTAGAAAGGCCAAACAGCAGGACCGTAAACCAGAAGTACTGACGGTTGGCTAGAAAGCGGAGGTATCTCCTGTGCGGAGGGAAGATGGCGATGTGAAAGTACGCGTCCTTCATATCGAGGGCGGCATAGCAGTCCCCAGGAGGCAAGGATGGGATAATGGTTCCCAGGGATACCATGCGGAACTCCAACCTTATCCTAAACTGGTTGAGACGGCGCAGGACTAGGAAGGTCTGAGACCTCCATTCGAGTGGGGGACTAGGGCATAACGGGAGTAAAACCCCTTGCCCCTTTCGTCCGTCGGCGTCTGCACCTCTTGTACGAGGAAATGCTCGTGAGAGGGTTCCCTGAAGGGGGACAGGGTTGGAACAAATTAGAGGTGGTATCCATGCTCCACCGTGCGCAGGACCCAGCGATCTGAAATTAACTGGGGCCACGCCAGGAGAGAGCGGAATTGGGATCCCGGCCTGTGACTGGTACACCGCCCTCAGGCGCACCTTGGAAGGTTCGTCTTTGGTCCCAGTGGTAATTGCGAGGGACCTTGACCTTGGCTCTTTAGGGGTCCTGACGTTTGTCTGCGACCACCTTGGCCTCGCCTTTTGCCAAAGTCCTGTCTCTGGCTAGGCACAGAGTATGGCGGCTGGGGACAGAAAGGCCTGCATTTGGTCGCTGGCATATGCATGCTGAGAGAGCGCATTAGGACCCTGTTGTCCATCAGGCTTCGCAGCCTGGGGCTGTCTTTGCTGCGAAGAGGCCTTTACCAACAAAGGGTAAGTCCTGAATGGCATACTGCAGCTCCGGCCGGAGGTTTGAAACCTGAAGCCATGAGATGCACCTCATGGCGACACCAAAGGCCAGAGTCCTGGCTGCAGAGTCTGCTGCGTCCAACGAGGCCTGGAGGGACGCTCTGGGTACCTTTTTCCCCCGTCCTCCAAGACGGCAGCGAACTCTTGGCGGGAGTTTTGAGGGAGAAACTCCATAAACTAAACTACCTTCACCCAGGTGCTATAATTATAGCAGCTAAGCAAGGCTTGTTGCTTTGCTACCCAGAGCTGCAGGGCCTCTGCAGAGCACACCTGGCGGCCAAGTAGGTTCATTCGCCAAGCCTCCTTCGGTTTCGGGGCTGGCGCCCGCTGGCCATGCCAATACCTTTCCTTAACAGACTGAAAGACTAATGAACAGAGAGGAGAGCGGACAGACGAGTAGTCGTACCCCTTAGAGGGCACCATACCGGGTCCTCTACCTCTGGGACCTCCTCCACCTCAGGTTGTCAGGGGGCGTATCAGAATCGTGGTCCTGAGCATAAGATCTGCGCATGTGGGATGACACGGATGCGTGTCTGGATGGCCATGGAGGTACTAAAAAAAAAAGGCATGGGCAGAGTCTCTGACTCTATCTGACCTTGCCCAACTCGGCACCGGGGACCGGCACCGGGGACCGGCACCGGTACCTGGAACGAGATCCAGACCTGCAACCAGAACGGTGCCGGGAGGTCGACCGAGATCTCGAGGCTCGGGGAGAGGCTACGGGAGTCACGGTACCTGTCTCGGTGCCGGGAGTCAGAACGGTGCCGATAGTAGCGGGTCGGCGAACGGGATACCGACCGGCGTGGCGAGTGCGACCAGTACCGATGAGGAAAACAGCACCGGGACTGCAAGTGGTGTCGGGCGTGCCGACAGGATCTGGAGCGTCTGCGGGACCGTGATCATGAATGGTGCCGCTCTGCTGTGCTGACAGAGGACGGTCATATGAAGAGACTGTATTACCCGCACCGGCGGTGCCGGGGTCAGGCAGCATCGACTCTGTCATGGCAATGAGATCCCTCGCCATTGGTAATGTCTCCGGCGTGGAGGGAACAGCAGGCTCAACCACAGTGCATACTGGGGAGCTGTCAGGCACCGGATTCGACGGCCCTTGTGGGACCGGGATCGACGGTGCCGACGTCGTCGGTGCCTCGGTAGGTGTCGGTGCCGGGCGACCCGACTTAGACAAGCTCTCTGGCTGCGGTGCCGTTGGCACGGAAGCAGCAGGAGCAGTAAGCTCAACCACGGCGCATGCCGGGGAGCTGTCAGGCACCGGATTCGACGGCCCTTGTGGGACCGGGATCGACGGTGCCGACGTCGTCGGTGCCTCAGCAGGTGTCGGTGCCGGGCGATCCGACTTAGACGAGCTCTCTGGCTGCGGTGCCGTTGGCACGGAAGCAGCAGGAGCAGGGGGCTCAACCACGGCGCATGCCGGGGAGCCGTCAGGCACCGGATTCAATGGCCCTGTGGGACTGGAATCGACGGTGCCGATGTCTTCGGTGCCTCAGCAGGTGTCGGTGCCAGGCGATCCAACTTAGACGAGCTCTCTGGCTGCGGTGCCGTTGGCACGGAAGCAGCAGGAGCAGTTGCTCAACCACGGCGCGTGCCGGGGAGCTGTCAGGCACCGGATTCGACGGCCCTTGTGGGACCGGGATCGACGGTGCCGATGTCATCAGTGCCTCTGCAGGTGTCGGTGCCGGGCGATCCGACTTAGACAAGCTCTCTGGCTGCGATGCGTGTGGCACGGAAGCAGCAGGAGCAGGGGGCTCAACCACGGTGCATGCCGGGGAGCCGTCAGGCACCAGCGGGAATTGTAGGCTTTCTCGACCTCGGAGGAAGGGAGCGGTGCCGAGTCGACTTCAGTGCCGGCGACGGCCGGCGACGAAAGGCCTTGGTAGTACCGGCGGGGTCCGGTGCCTAGGAGGCGCTTCTGCCAGCCGCTTGATCATCGCTCGGCGCCAAAGGTGGAGGGGTAAGTGAAAGTCCCGCTCCTTCTTGTTCTCGGCTTAAAAGCCTTACAAATGGGGCACTTAGCTGTCAAGTGTGATTCCCTGAGGCATTTCAAACAGGAGTCATGTGGATCTCCCGTCGGCATCGGCTTCTGGCATGCCGAGCCCATTTTAAAACCCGGTGAGCCGTGCATGGGCTCCGGCACCGGGTGCAGGGAAGGGGCTACTTCCTGAACCCCGCTAACTATTACTAAACTAACTATGTTAGCAAAGAAAAAACGTATAACTATACAAATATATATATAAAAGGATTATAATGTAACTATATACGAGAACTACGAGTAGCTAGGGAAGTGGAGGTCAGCTAAGCCGCGCTCCACTGTTCCAACGACCGACACGGGCGGTAAGAAGGAACTGAGGAGCGGGTGGGCTGGCAGGGGTATATATCGAGCACCATGACGGCGCTAATCTAGGGGGCGACCTGCCGGCCCACTGAGTTGCTAGGGTAAAAGTTTTCCGACGAATGTGCACGCGTGGCGCACACACCTAACTGGAATGGATATGAGCAATCACTCGAAGAAGAACACAAGATTTTGCATCCCTCGGTAGGATTCACAATATAATACCAATACATCATTGAACTTCCAATTTTGTTCAAGTTCTGTGGAAGTAGAACTTTACTGTCCTGACTGCATTTAAAGGGTGAAATCCTGGTTTCAATGAAGTCATAGATGTTTTTTCATCGACGTCAGTGGAGTCAGGATTTCACCCCAAGTCTGTAATTGTTTTTCCAAGGCATGAATGGATTTGAGACAAAAAAAAAAGACAGACATTTTGACTAATTTGAAGTGGAAGATTAATTTCTCTTAAGAACAAAGGCAAGCTGTGGCCTCAGTACCAGCTGGCGTGGACTTCAGGCTCCTTGATGGAAAAAAGGCCTAACATTCACTAACTCTCTACTCTAACTCTCATGATAGCCAAAACAAAAGCAAACTTTAGATTCAGAAAATACAAGGGATCCTTTACCCAATGGCTCACAATAGTAGTTTCAAATACTAAATTGAGGCTCCAGTGTTCCACTGGGCATTGGATTTAAGGGCTTTGAAACCATGTTGCTTTCAGAATTTGGGAGATGTGACTGAAGCAGCAGGCTAGAACTGGAAAGGATGGGATGAATGATATTCTTGGGCTGAGACTTCCAATGAACTACAGCTCAGACCATTATAAAAATCAAAATGAAGGAAGTTCAGAATATTTTATGTGGACTGTCTTGGGGAGTTCAACTTTGACCTCATGCACCAAACATACCATGTCCTCCAAGTGTCCCTGTAAGCTTTGCTGGTGGAAGGTTTTCAGTATTTGAGATCAAGTAGCTCTTGAGCATATCCATATTCTGGGCGATATGATTGTCCAGATTCCATGCAGGGAGCTCAGATATAAACACCTGTGCCCTTCAAGAGACTCTTTGTCGTTGCTCTCTCCCACTGCTAGCATGATGTGACCAGTATCCTCCCTTGTGCACATTCCTATGTACATGTACCACTTTCAGGCCAGACTTGCTTTTCCTGAAAATCCTTCTTCCTGTGCACTCATCTGAGAAGAAAGACAGAAGCCTGACAAAGCAGACAATGTTGTGGATGTATTTTCAAAACCCCTTCTAGAACACTCAGATCACCACCTTTGAAAATTCCCCTCCATATCAGTGTTACAAGCCACTTTATTAGTAGCCAGGCCATCTGAGAGAGTGTTCCCAGGTAGGGATGAATCGTAGAATATCAGGGTTGGAAGGGACCTCAGGAGGTCATCTAGTCCAACCCCCTGCTCAAAGCAGGACCAATCCCCAGATAGATTTTTGCCCCAAATCCCTAAATGGCCCCATCAAGGATTAAACTCACAACCCTGCTCAAACCACTGAGCTATCCCTCCCCCATGGATTGACATGTCTGCCTACTGAGCAATTAATCCAAGACCAGATTCATAGCCTGATGGGGAAAAAAATTCTTGGCCATCTATGAGACAGATGAGAACTGTACTTAATGTGGCCTGTAATAGTAGTTTATAAAATGCTTGCATACCCTTCTCTCCTGAGCTTCATCAAGTTCCCTTACTACCAGAAGGGTAGGTGTATACACGTATTGGAGTTTCTCTGGAGTGGATGGAAAAGGCATTCCTTGTTAACATATCATGAGTGGCAGAGTATCAGCTTCCTAATCAGGTGCAAGGAAAAGATACCTAGCTCTAATTTACCCTCTCAGAAGAAAATATGATCAATTGCTCACTAGTGAAAAGATTCTTCATAAAGGTCTGACATAGGTTGTTTTGGTTTGTCTGGGATCGCGCTCCCTCCCAATAGGCAAGTAGAAGCAGGAATATCAAGGCCTGGTTGACTATATGAATCAGTATCTCCCTTTAGGATACCAGGACTCTGAGAATCCTTAGTATATTCAGGACTGTTCAAGGTGCCACTACACATGATCTGTAACTGGAGAGAATGAGTTATCTGAGTATGAAGTTGTGTTTCAGTGACTTTGATAAGAGGCATGGACTCAGTTGCTGGAATCCCTTGCTAACTAGGTGTTAATCTTGGATTGAATCCAGGCCAGATGAGTCTAGGTGCTGTCTAACCACTGGATGTGGTGTCACAGACCTGTACCCTTGCTTTTATTGGGCTTTCAAGAAGCCTTTTGTGAAAGCATACCATCAAAGCTACAATTGCAATTGCAGGTATGAGAACCAACATTAAAAGCATGGTCCAACTGAACACCTGCTGGCTCTCACATATCATTTGTGCCAGCCTCCAAATCCAGAGGGATAGGACTTGCTGAGGGCTTCTGTATAATGTAATTCTCTAGAGGGGACAAACTGGGACTTGGAATACTTCATCATGTACCTTAGGGACTGCCAATTCCCTGGTGTCGATGCAGATTGTTCTCTGGATATCCAGAGTGATGTCACAGATATATCAAATGGCCAATTTAGGGAACAAATTCCCTTTTTGCTTGTGGTGGTAAACTAGGACAAATGGTTGAGTTTTTCAAAAAAAAAACCACACAGTAATGAGGTCAAAACGGCAAGAAACAAAACTGGAAATATGGTTCTTCTGCCATGATTTGGGGTTCTGGTGTTTGGGAAGTCTTCCGATGTGCCAGTAGCCTTCAGCAGAGCCCAGAGAGTAGAGCGCTGAGTAGAGCTCATTGCTTTCCTCTAGAAGAGAAAGATGATTCCCAGGCGGACCATTGTGATTTTTAATGTGACCATCTGTGGAAATTAGGTCCACAATTTCAGGATGGTCATGCAGTCTTCTGAAATCCTACTATCCAGAAGTAACTTGAATCCTGATATTGAACAGCCCAGAGAACAAAGACTAGGGCTCATGTGTCTGAAGTGACTCGGGTCCTAATTAAAAATCTTTGTGGTTCCATCCAACAGTGAGATCCTGGTAGGCAACAGACAGTGGCTGCTTGGCCAACATTTTCTAGGACTTTCAAATCTGTCTGTTTCTTGGAACCTGCTGCAAAAGCTAAGGACCACTCAACTTACACTGAGTAGCACTGAGCACCTGAGCAGCAGATACTGGACAGCCCTGAAGCCATCATTGCTTTGAAAGCTGGTCTAGAAAAAACAACATCTTTCCTCTTCCTCTACAGTGAAGGGATGGAACACAAACTGGAAAAATATGAAGCAGACTCCATCTCTTTCACTATCTGCAAAGACGCCTACACATGCTACACTAAAGAGATTCTTTTTGATGTAGGATAGGACTTGAAGCCTTAATGCTCTCTTGAAGGAGTTCAGAAACCTGGCAATGGTAGCCATAAAGAAACTTGGTCCAGACAGAAGCCTCCTTCCACATCTCATCTAGCCCTGTGGCCACAAAGACCTGTTAGCCCAGATGTTACTATGACCTGGTAAAGCCATGCATTCAAAATGAAATCTAGCAAACAAAGTTCAGGGTAATATAACACAACACTGTGCAAAACATCTGTTTTCTCTCTAGGCACCACAAAATAAGGGAGATGGGAGAGAACTGCTAGCAGCCTCTTGGGGAGACTATCCCTTCCTACAGGGAGTCACTGTCTCCTGTGGAGATGTATTTATCATTAAAATAATCCCATGTTTTCTCTATGAATAGAAGTTGTCATCCCTTGAATCACTAGCCTGACTATAGAGCACTGTACAAAGTAGTGCCTAAGGAGAATCCTGGAAAGATCTTGACACTGACTGCATCAAAACTGTTGCAATCAGGGACACTGAGAAGACTAGTATCAAGGCCAGTGTATTATACACAGGAGGAGTTCACTCTCAAGAAGCAGACACCACCCTCAGCACAACAGCATTCCAACTTCATCACGATTCTGAGGTATCTTGGCACAGAGTGTGAACCGAGCATTAAAACCAACACTGAGAACTTCAAGGCAGCTCCTCCAGTGGCCAGAGCATTAAAAGGGACTCTCTCTCCTAAAAAAGCTAATGTGGTTGTGGGATGCATCAGGCGAGGTATTTCCAGTAAAGATAAGGAGGTGTTAGTACCATTATACAAGGCACTGGTGAGACCTCATCTGGAATATTGTGTGCAGTTCTGATCTCCCATGTTTAAGAAGGATGAATTCAAACTGGAACAGGTACAGAGAAGGGCTAGTAGGATGATCTGAGGAATGGAAAACCTGTCTTATGAAAAGAGACTCAAAGAGCTTGGCTTGTTTAGCCTAACCAAAAGAAGGCTGAGGGGAGATATGATTGCTCTTTATAAATATATCAGAGGGATAAATATCAGGGAGGGAGAGGACTTACTTAAGCTTAGTACCAATGTGGACACAAGAACAAATGGATATAAACTGGACACTAGGAATTTTAGACTTGAAATTAGATGAAGGTTTCTAACCATTAGAGGAGTGAAGTTCTGGAACAGCCTTCTAAGGGGAGTAGTGGGGGCAAAAGACATATCTGGCTTCAAGCCTAAGCTTGATAAGTTTATGGAGGGGATGGTATGATGGGATAGCCTAACTTTGGCAATTAATTCATCTTTGATTATTAGCAAGTTAATATGCCCGATGGTCTGTGATGGGATGTTAGATGGGGTGGGATCTGAGTCACTGCAGAGAATTCTTTCCTGGGTGCTGGCTGGGGAGTCTTGCCCACATGCTCAGGGTTTAACTGATCGCCATATTTGGCGTAGGAAAGGAATTTTCCTCCAGGGCAGATTGGCAGAGGCCCTGGAGGTTTTTCGCCTTCCTCTGCAGCGAGGGGCACTGGTCATTTGCTGGGGGATTCTCTGCACCTTGAGGTCTTTAAACCACAATTTGAGGATTTCAATAACTCAGACATAGGTTAGGGGTTTGTTACAGGAGTGGGTAGTGTAGATTCTGTGGCCTGCATTGTGCAGGAGGTCAGACTAGATGATCATAATGGTCCCTTTTGACCTTAAGTCTATGAGCTCTGAATACAGTGGCAGGTTAATTGATCTCAATGCCAGAATTGTCAGTTTCTGCTGGAAACTCTGAATGAGTTAGCAAGAAGATCAATTGCTGGCTCTCCCATTCATATTAAGTACAGGAAGACCAAATGCAGTAGCAGGTAGAACTCAACAACTGGTCTCTCAGGCCTGATCTACACTGAGGGGAGGGAGGGGGAAGAACCGATCTAAATTATGCAACTTCAGCTACGTGAATAATGTACTCTCTGAGGTGAGTCGACTGCTGCCGATCCCCCGTTGACTCCGCCTGTGCCTCTCGTGGCGGTGGAGTACAAGAGTCGACGGGAGAGTGCTCGGGGATTGATTTATCGCATCTAGACTAGACGTGATAACTCTATCCCCGCTGGATCGATCGCTGCCCACCGATCCGGCAGGTAGTGTAGACATACCCTGAGTGGTGCACTCCATTGAGATGGACAAGTTAGTTAGCAGCTGGCATGGACATCACCACAAGAGATACAGTATAAGTATATGTGTGTGTGTGTATTAGGTATCCTTCCCCTATGTCTTAATTTCTTCCACTTACAGGTATTCCTTGTTAAAAACCTGGAATATTGGGATATTTCCCTCAGGGTTAAACCCTGAAAAATAGACACAAACACACACCTTTTAAATATCCTGGATCACTGGGGATGGATGCCCAGAGCTTTGGGAAGGTAGTGTTTTATTTTCCATACCTACCACTTCTACACCTCTACACTAAAAATAGCTGGCACATTATTTTTTAAAGCAGCTCTTGATTTTTATTATTTTATATGCTGAAACAAATGTCAAAAAAGATGGAAACACTTGAATTATTCTAAACTTGAAAGATTTGGGCTATGTTTGGAGGGCTACTGCTATAATTATCCCAAAAGAAGGCTGTTTGTTTTCAAGGTAACTCACACACTATTTAAGTCCTCTATGAATTGTTTCAGTTGGCCAAGGAAAACAATGGGCAAAGTAAGAATTAATTGGCTGCTAATCTCTGTTTTTCTTAGGATGCTTTTGCAAGCAATGGATTAAAATCAATGTTTAATGTTACACAGTCCCAGCTGCATCCATATTAGGAAAGCCTCAGCTCAAAATCTCTGCAAAAAAGGACCTGTCTTCCCTCTCTTTGCTATGTTTCCACCCCCTGCATATGTAGGTGGGAGAGTGGGAGCTTGGGAATGTGAATTTGATCCAGTACTGATCAGCCAGGCAGCAAACTCTTATTGTTCTTTAGATACCAGACATAACTAGGGATAAGTCCAGTCATTCTGCACATAACACAGCTTTTGTGCTCAGCAGTGCAATTAATAGAAAAAGGAACCACAAAATGCTTTTAGAGCTTTATTAAACTTGTCATAAATAACGTATTCTAATGCACGAACCTTAGGAATTGAGTTCACATTTATATTAGAAATGAGAAAAATATTTAAAGTAAACTTCCTTTTCAGGCCTTTTGCAATTGCTGATTCAGGTTTGTGTACCTTTTTGTTCTCTGTTCTCAGACTCATAGACTTTAAGGTCAGAAGGGACCATTATGATCATCTAGTCTGACCTCCTGCACAATGCAGGCCACAGAATCTAAACCACCCACTCCTGTAACAAACCCCTAACCTATGTCTGAATTACTGAAGTCCTCAAATTGTGGTTTAAAGACCTCAAGGTGCAGAGAATCCTCCAGCAAGTGACCCATGCCCCATGCTGCAGAGGAAGGCAAAAAACCTCCAGGGCCTCTGCCAATCTGCCCTGGAGGAAAATTCCTTCCCGACCCCAAATATGGCGATCAGTTAAACCCTGAGCATGTGGGCAAGACTCCCCAACCAGCACCCAGGAAAGAATTCTCTGTAGTAACTCAGATCCCACCCCATCTAACATCCCATCACAGACCACTGGGCATATTTACCTGCTAATAATCAAAGATATATACACCTCTACCCTAATATAACGGAACCTAAATGAGAATATAACAAGAATTCGGATATAACGTGGTAAAGCAGCGCTCCAGGGGGGCGAGGCTGCGCGTTCTGGTGGATCAAAGCAAGTTCGATATAATGCAGTTCCACCTATAACGTGGTAAGATTTTTTGGCTCTGGAGGACAGTGTTATATCGGGGTGGAGGTGTATTATACTGTAAGAAAACCTAAAGGGAGAGACAAGAATCTTGATGCTTCTGATTTATGTTAGAGGGATTAAATTATACTTAAAGTTTTTAGCTGGTCACTAAACTGAAGCCAGTGATTTATACTAAGGAGTCTCATTTAGTATTCATGGATGTAATTTTTCTGGCATAAAGCTACTACTACTTCTTACTTCTCTAGCACTTTATAATCAAGGACATGGAAACTGAGGAACAAAGAGATTAAGGCCAACATTTTCAAACATGGCGCCTAAGGTTGAACACCTAAATCTATATTAGGCATTTGATTTTTAGAGGTTAGATGAACTTATTTATTAATCTAAATGAGTTTACGTGCCTAACAGCCACAATATTTGAACATTTTAGCCTAAGTGATTGCTCAGGTCACATAGGGAGCCTGTGTTATAACCTTAATTAGATTCTGTGCATTAACAAAAAGATCCTCTGTGATGTTATGCCCCATATTATTTATAGAAATATGCTTATGATATGAATATGGCATAACTATGATGTATTTGATGCAAGACGTGCCTTGTGAGATATCATTGGAAAGGATATGATTTACTGAATGTGTTATCCAATTTGTATGCATGTATCATTTCTGTATCTGGAGTTAGGGATATTGACTATGTAACAATTACAAGTGTGATTATACCTGGGGAACACCCACCAGACAGTAAACTATCAGCCTGGATGGGCCATTAGGAAAGACAATGAGTCTTTGAAGATGCTGCTTGCCCATCTTCCTGTAGTTCCTTCCTGTGGACATTACAAATAAGTCTTGTCTCATGGTTGCTTTAACACTGCAAGGTCATGTGATGATGTCACTTGGTACAAAACACCACCTTGAACACTGCTGGTACTTTTCCACCGAAGAAGGGGAGTGGGGATCAAACAGGGAAACAAAAGATTCCTGCCTTATGTAAATTCTATTTAAGGCTGGAGAGTGAGTTAATCAAGGTCACTGGTTCTTCACTGAATCCCCACTCAGGATGACTGCTGTAAACACCAAAGACTGATCTGGGAAGAAAGGACTGGGACTCAGGGGTCTAGCTTGTGAAGAGAAATTTCTGGAACTCTAAGCTGCAGAAACTTTGCAACCTGCCTAAAACAACATTTAGGGTGAGAAATTGCTATTTGTAACCAGTTTCTTTAATGAATTAAGCTTAGGGTCCATGTTTGTTTATTTTGCTCAGTAATCTGTTTTGTTCTGTTTGGTATCCCTTATAATCACTTAAAATTTACCTTTTGTAGTTAATAAACTTGTTTCTTGTTTATTCCAAAACCTAGTTTGTGCAATTCATAACAGAGAGTGGGGGCAAAAGGCTGTACATATCTTCCTCCACATTGAGAGAGGGGGAAAATTTCATGAATTTATGCTATATAGATCTCTATACAGCGCAAGACAATATAATTTTTGGTTTATACTCCAGAAGGGGTATGCACCAGAGCGCTGGGCAATTCCCCGAGCTGAGCCCTCCCATACAGAGCTGATTGCAGACTCTGTGTGATTATACAGCTTGGAGTGTCCCTGCCTGTATGTGTGCTGGAAAGTGGGGCTTGAGAGCCTGACTCAGCAGCACAGAGTGTGTGTGTGTGGTGGGGGGGGATGGACACCCAGGCTGGTGGGACAGGTGGACTCAGTAGGACCCAAGCAAATCAGGTGGCACTCCCGAAAGGGGGTGCAACCCATCACACCCTCCTCCATACATAATTTTCTATTATAAAATCATATGCAATAATTATCACAATACAGCAGAGAATCAAAATGGCATACTATTTTAAATTTCTCCATAACCACACCAGAGTTTTTTAAACTGTGTGTGATATAACATACATCTTAACACTCTAAAATTCAAGTCTGGGGCATTTTTTATATTTAATCATTTATAATTATGTCTAAACCACTCAATAAACAAATTGTGTCAATTTCTGGACCCTAGCCTATTACTACCTTAAGTACAATCGGTAGAAACATGTAAGTGAAATTCATAACATTGATGTGTGAAGAACCATCTTTAATTCAGATCAATGTAAGGCTTTCCTACAAAATTATCATTGACCTACAGTACACTTTATAGAATGACAACTTGCCAAATATAAAATAATATTGCCTGCATCAAATTCTTCATACAGTTAATTGATTTGGTTATTGTCTTCATATCCCTTTAAAGAACATGATCAAAAGTAATAGTGTATAGAAACATTCTGTTTGCACAATCTATCTTGGTCTGTTTCTGTTCATGATTCATCTGGATCTATGCACCTTACAATATGCTACAATTTGTTTCAGAGCACTTCTATACATCACAAAATCTCATCCTCCTGAGTATTATTTAGACTGCTGAAAATGAGATGGAGTGTTGACAGAACTACTAATTTTTGAAATGACATACCACCAATGAATTTTATTTCTAAAGGTTTGTCTCATCTTTGTTATTATTAGAGATTCAACTAGCTCAATTATTGTATTGACCTATGCTAATTTAAATACATTAAGAGCATTTTAAGGATCATTTTTAATTTTTCCACTCTGCAGACAGGTTAAGTTGAGGGCAACTATCTATTTTTCAAATGATAACTATACACCAAGCGTGAGTATTTTTCACACATAAATTAGCAATTAAGCTTTCTTCAGATTATGTCTCAAATATCAATTATATACTCTGCAGTGATTTCAAAATGCATGGACACGTCTCCGTGGTCTGTTAGGCCAAAAAATAGTTTGAGGGCAGTTATGTAGCAAGTTTGAGCATTAAAGCAACAGCATGTTATTCTTGTGACCAGCATTCACCACAAGATTTGAAATTAATCTAACAGAATCACTATTCATCTTCATGGAGTGAAAAAAAAAAATCTAAAAACCCCATGCCAAATTATGGGGTTGAATAAACTTTGTCTCCTAAGCAGAAGTCCATATTGCCAATGCCTACTCATGTACCTAACCTGCACAAATGGAGAGGATTTCAGTTGTTTGTTGCCTTCACCATCAAATACTTACAAATATCACATTCAGACAGAAATCTTAGCGATAAGACATGAAAAGAAATACCAAGGATTAAGTTACATAGTTCAGTAGAAACACTGACCCTGAAGGAGTTACTTCTTTGCTGAATGCCTGTCTATATACACTGTAAAACTTAGATAAACAAATGATAACTATCTTCTAGAGGTGTAAGAGGAGCACTCCTTTCTAATGACATTTGGATTTGGTCAGTTTGTTAGTAATTGACTGTTAGCTATTAATTTATGATTCATCATCTATGCAATCTATCCTAGGAGCTCCTTTGTCACCATTCTCTCTTAGTAATAGGAAACAGGAAATCTATAACGTTTGTAAGTGGGACAACAGCCAGGAACTCTCCTTAGTAATAACCTATCACTCATAGTAAATAAAGGTGTTGCTGTAACATCCTCCAAAAGTTTATAAAACCAATAAAAGACATTTCTTACATTGATCCTTGGAATTTCACGAATTATATTTTTCCTGGATTGTTTAACTGGCTCATGAAGTTTGGCCCTCAGATCTCCAATAACCCTAATCATCCAATTCACTTTCTACATCAAACTGGACAGTCTAAGAGCCAGCCAGATACAAAACCAGACACTTGCTAAAATAATCTAAAACATGTAGAAAATAGCAAGAACAGGCAGAAAATAAACAAGAACTTTAACAACCATGAATAAATGAATATCAACTAGTGGAAGAATTTTCTTGACATTACATCTTTGGAGAGCAGTGTGCACATGGTAGATTCATTTACAAATTGCACTAGAAGATGGGGCTTAAATGACAGATTATGCATAGAATCCCATATAATTGTGAATGCTACTGAAAAGCATTTTCAGCCAAGAAACAAAAGCAGCAGAGGAAAAAGGAAACAAAAGTTTAAAAAGACTAAAACAAACATGGCACAACTCTTAATAAACTCCTCCTAGAGACTATGTCCAGTTGTTCATTCAGAATTAGTGGCCCTACTCTGCCACTCATGCTCATGTGCAGTAGTGCATACTGTAATCAAGTAGAGCAAATGTGGAATCAAGTCCTAAGCAGGAACAGAAAGAGACAAGCTGGGCAAGAGGGCAGGGGAACTGGAAGAAGGGTGCTGTCAACTCATGCAATCTGATTTTGATATTTGCTGTTTTGGACACTGTTTTGTTAGCAACGAGTGAAGCTGAATGCAGGATAAGATGAACAAGTAGAATTTTATTAGATTCCGTGCATGCTCTGTCTACAAAGCTGTGTTGCTTCTAGCCTAACTCCATTAGTTTCTCAGTTCCCCTGCTGTCTTACCCATAACAGTTCCTCCAGAGAACATGGGCCCTCTGGCTCTGGCCCAGGCCTACACTTAAAATTTAGATCAAGTTAACTATGTTGTTCAGGCGTATGTAAACATTCACACCCTCAGCACCACAGTTAAACTGACCCACCCACTGCTTGGGGAGGTGGATTACCTACATTGATAGAAAAGCTGCTTCTGTCACTGTAGGAAGTGTCTACACTACGGCGCTACAGTGGCATAGCTATAGCGCTGCAGCTGTGCCACTGTAGTGCTTGCAGTGTAGACATAGCCTCTAGTTCCACTGATCATTATTCAGCCACAGGTCACGTAGTCTTGTGATTACATAAAAATTTCAAATTTCATTTAAGGAACACATATCACCACTTTAATATATCCAGTTCAAGTACTAATGGAAAACGTGTCATGAAAGAGCATATTGGCTACATATTTTGACTGAGAAAGAGATATTCATTTAATGTGACACTGAGGACGATCACTTCATCGTGAACAAGCAATTTAGAAGTGCACTCATAGTATCTTGCCAATAAATAATGGTATTTTTCCTATACTAAGAAAGAATTCAATTTCAACATGGACAGAAGAAAATGTAGACAAATTGGAGGGCATTCAGAGTAGTGCACAAAGGGTTTAGGGATCATCTTATATATTAGTTTGCTAAACAACAGCTAAGGAGAGTTGAAGCTGGGTAAAGATAACTGTTTATATACATTTTCAAAAGCATTCCTTATTTAGGGAGGAATAAGAAGTTCTAAGTAGAGGAATCAGATTACAAAGAAAAAATGTGACAACTATAGGAAAATCTTCATTGACAACAAACTCTATTACAGGGGTTGTCAACCTCTGGTACGCGGCTCACGAGGGTAAGTACCCTGGTCGGCCAGGCCAGTTTGTTTATCTGCCGTGTCGGCAGATTCAGCCAATTGTGGCTCCCACTGGCTGCGGTTCACCGCTCCAGGCCAATGGGGGCAGCGGGAAGCTGCGGCCAGCACATCCCTCACTTGCGCCGCTTTAAAACTAGACAAGATAAAAACAGAAGAAAATATGCTTTAAAGAGCAATCCAGTAGTGTCAGAGGTGGTAGGGGGTGTTGAGTGGACTTATAGGTGCTTTCCAGCTCTAAGAGCTGCTGAGTGCTTCTCATTCCACTACATATCAGCTTAACTCATTGGCCAAAGTTATGGGTGTTAAGTCATTATTAGCCTAGCACAGGATGAAAAGCAGCTACAATCCTATGGTGAGTCACTTCTGAAACTACAGTACATCCTGAAGGCTGCTGATTCTTGATCTGATAAGTGGCAAATTCAACAATGCACTTGACCTTATTTAACACAGCCATGGTATGTTTCTGGAAAAAAATTATTCAGAAAATGAGTGGGTACTGCAGAAATATGTACATTCATCACATGTACTCTATTATGTTGTTTTGTAGCCAGAAGATAGTCATGCTGTTCTGTGTAATTCTTCCACATCAGAAAGGATAGGCCAGTCATTACAACACATCCTCAGTTATAAGACTCCTGATTTACACAAGTGCATGTGAGATCAGAAAGTAGTGGTTACAAACTGGAGGATGCACAGAATTACTTTATTATGCGTGAGACAAGGCCATTGAGGTAATATCTTTTATTGGATCAACTTCTGTAAGTGAGAGCGACAAGCTTTTGAGCTTACAAAGAGCTCTTCTTCAGGTTTTATTATGGGTGTAATACAAATGGAGATTAACTAGTATTCAAGTTTTGCTAGTTATATTTCTCTATAACACAAAATTCATGTAACAGATTGGGAGATCTGTGATCAATACTCAACATTCATGAAATAGTAAAGTACAGCAAATTTAATATGTATTGACATTACTGCTGTCTGTGTGGCTGTCACAGTTATTCACAAATTGACATCGTCAAACAGTGCTTCTTACATGTAGTGAACCTCATTACAATACCTTACAGCACACTTTCCAATGATCAGAATATTTAACAATAAAATAAAGTTTCAGAGATTTTCCTTTGGCTGCTTATTTGCAACTGATAAAACTGTAACTGATAAAAAGGTGAGTCCCATTCTATACAGTATAAAGGCATGCAGAGCAGATGTCATCAAAACAGAGATTTATTTTGTGCCATACCTGCGATAATAGAGGCAGGGATTTGAACAAAAAGTCATTGTCTGAAATGTATTGAGAAAAGATACTTTGCATTTACCTTTGGTATTCCAGAAGTGTCAAGCCAGGTCTGGATGATATTTTCAACAGATAGCCCGTACCTTTAAAATAAAATTAAACTTGTTTCATGGAACATACCTACACAAATATGTACATTTTCCAGAGAAAAACATGTTGTGTAAAAACAAAACAAAAGCCGTGTAGACTAAGGAGTAGTTTAATATCCAGTTCTTGTTCTTTTTAATTAATAACATTACCAGAGATGACACTTGCATATTAAGACAGATCTGATTTTATGTTTTTCAAACTAAAATGATTAATTCAATGATTATGAAAGTTGATAGAAAAAGTACAAGAAGCTGAGCTGCATTTATGAAACACATAAGCATGAGCAGATGCTCTATGGTTCTGTTTGTGTGGCTTTTCTGTTTTTCTTTTCTAAGAAAAAAACAAAGGGAGCAAAATTAACTGGAGATTGTCAAAAATCAGTATTTTATTGAGGGAGCAACTAAAATGAAAGGAAAAAATGCCAGAGTTAAAACTGACATGAAGTCTGAACTGCCTAGATTTATGGACTTTAAAATGCACTGCTGGACTTAAATCCTCCTTACAGTTGGTAAGCATCCAATATATTTGGATGTCAGCTTTTCTCCCTGATAACATTTATGGTAAAATCACAATGCACTCTGGAACCATAACTGCTAAGAAAGGAAACAATCTGTCACATTTGAACTCAGTGGGACTGAGTTACTCATGTACATAAGTGTTTGCATGAGGAGGACCTAAATCTGCATCCTCAGTTACATGTACACTTGTCTGCTTCTCTGGATACTTGTCCATGTATTGCTAGCAGATGTACCCCAGTACCCATACTGAGTGTCCACATATGCTGTGCCAGTCACAGTTGTACCCTGTGCACAGGTATATACTCATGTCCACACTGCCTATTTTCAATATTTGATGGTAGTACTACCATTTCAGGGACAATATCCCACAGTCCTTTGTCACAGGAGCAGCGGCGGCTCCAGGCATCAGCGCTCCAAGCCTGGGGCGGCAAGCCGCGGGATGCACCCTGCCAGTCCCTGCAAGGGCAGCAGGCAGGCTGCCTTCGGCAGCTTTCCTGTGGGAGGTCCATTGGCCCCGCAGATTCAGCGGCAATTCGGCAGTGGGTACGCCGAAGGCAGTCTGCCTGCTGTGCTTGGGGTGGCAAAAAAGCTAGAGCTGCCCCTGCACAGGAGACACTCTGGGAACTGCCTTGCTACATGTAGCTGGTACTGTACGCCACCTTCATACATTTGTCAACGGCAACTTCCGGTCATCTCTCCCGTCTGCCAAACTTCATTGAAGACATGGAGCAAATCCCTGATGGTATGATTCTGCTTCAGCTTGTAGGACAAATATTCTTGCAATCCAGTACCAGATATTGGACAGAATAGGCCCAGAAAAATTTGAGATGCCTAAGAGAGCTGACCAAAAGGGTAAATAGAAATCCACTGGGGTCCCATGGAACATATGTTGAATGCTGGGATTGCAACAGTATGCACCTGGGGGAGTGCTGCTTCTATTCCTACAGAACTAGCATGGCGTGGTGGGACCACATAATCCTGGAAACCTGAGATGATGACTATTTGCTACAGAACATCTGAATGAGGAAGTAGACCTTCACAGAACTGTGCGAGCATCTTGCACCAATCCTCCAGCTCCAGACAATTTTCAGAAACCCATACCAGTGCAAAAGTGGGCGGCTATTGCCCTTTGGAAGCCGGCAACACCTGGCAACCTGGTTGGCAGCTGCAAACCAATTCTTGGATGGGAAGTCAACCGTTGGGGTGATGGTTGTACAGGTTTGACATACTTTCAATACTGTGATTTACCCACAGATAGTTGCCATAACCAAAGTCTCTGGAATTATAGTGGGATCTCAGAGGATGGGTTTCCGAACTGTGTTGGGACCATCAATGAAACACACATCCCAATACTTTGTCCACCAAAAGGGACCAGTGAATGTGACCCACAAACGTTAGTATGTACTCCTTCTTCAAGGCTCAGTAGACCACAAGGATAGATTAATGAACACCAACATTGAACACAAAGAAAAAGTTCATGATGTCAGGATACTAAGGAGGTCAGGATTGTACCACAGAGGGGAAGAAGGGGCTTTATTCCCCAGAAGAGATGTGGTTACATACAGTTTTGCATACCTGCCACTAACGTGGCTCATGAAGCCATATCCCGACATCACTGACCCAAGAAAAAGTGAATTCAACTACCGATGAATAGCTGCAGAATGAGAGTGGAGTGCACTTTTGTACATTTTCAGGCTAAGTACAAGGTCAACAGATAGTGTAGGATAAGTAGTTAGCAAATATTCACTTTGAATGGTCCCTTAGAATATGTCCTAACTACTTACACTATCTGTTGACCTTGTATTTAATTGTGACACTCCTGAGTGCCTTTGCTAAACTTGAGGAAGAGCTCTATGTAGCTCGAACGCTTTCTCACACCAACAGAAGTTGGTCCAATAAAATATATTACCTCACCCACCTTGTCTAAGGCTTTGTCTACCCTATATTTTTGTCAGTCAAACTTTTGTTGTTCAGTGGTGTGAAAAAAACTACACAAAAATGAACTACAGAAGTTTTACCGATCAAAACCACCGGTGTGAACCGCGCTTTGTCTACTTGAGGGATAAAGTACTGTTCACTGTGACTAAAGGTGGCAGATTCTGTCCCAGAGGGGAAGTCAATGGACTACTCATACATGTAACCATTCAACAATATGAATAAGAGGTTCACAAGTTGATCCTGACAAACGTCCTCACCATCACACAGGACGTCTATGGCAGAGCCAAGAATTGAATCCAGATCTCCTAATGCCTTACCCATAAGATAATCCTTTCTCAGATTTTTCAATTTGTGTCTTTCAGTAGTGTGACAAAGTTCCTCCTTTACCTTGGTGGGTCCTGCGCTTATTGGCAGATTTTCTCACCTCAGTGATCTTCCCCTCTGGTGGAACCCACAGTCTGGGTCAATTCCTCCTGTGTCTGATCAGGAGTTCGGAGGTTTGGGGGGAACCTGGGCCCGCCCTCTACTCCGGGTTCCAGCCCAGGGCCCTGTGGATTGCAGCTGTCTATAGTGCCTCCTGTAACAGCTGCATGACAGCTACAACTCCCTGGGCTACTTCCCCATGGCCTCCTCCAAACACTTTCTTTATCCTCACCACAGGACCTTCCTCCTGGTGTCTGATAACGCTTGATTGTCTGATAATTTCTCAATCCTCCAGTAGCACACCCTCTCAGTCTCAGCTCCTTGCGCCTCTTGCTCCCAGCTCCTCACACGCGCTTCCTCTGGCTCCTCCCCGCATGACTGGAGTGAGTTCCTTTTTAAACCCAGGTGCCCTGATTAGCCTGCCTTGATTGGCTGCAGGTGTTCTAATCAATGTAGCTATCTCCACTGCCTTCTAGAAAGATCTTAATTGGCCCCAGGTGCCTTGATTAACCTGGAGCAACTGCCATTTGGTTACCATGGTACTAGGGACTTGTTTAGCCTGGGGCTAACATACCTGTTCCTCAGTACTTTACTGCAGCCATCTGGCCTTGCCCCATCACAGTAGCTACGGCATTCCCAAATACCTGGGATATCACAGCATGCTAATCATCTGTAGAAATGAATGAGAAGGAAGGAACTAGGGGAAAAGGGAGCAAGGAGGATGGAATTAAAAAAGTATAGATGTATTTCTGTTTCATGCCATGCTATTTGAAAGCTTGTCTGCAATGCTCTAGTTATTTGCACAGAATGTGAACGGGGATGAAGCCTTTTGTGGTGGGAGTCCAGGTCCATCCACTCCCGAGAAAATGTTTTGAGAATACATGCTACTGAGAGCAATCTGGTACATTCCACAGGCAAAAAAACCTTTTCTTCAAAAGTTCAGGGATAAATTCATCCCAAGGCAGAATGGTTTAGCAGTATTAAGGAGAGGGATGAACTCAGGCACAAGCAAAGAAATCCCTCCAAATCAATAAGAGGATTGCTTACCTGTACTAAAATTTTCTTTTAATTTATAAGACAACAGACCATGCTATGAACAGATATTTTTTTCTCAGATCATGTGGTTCAAATAATCACAGCAGTCAAACAGACGCATTTCCACTTAGCCGGGATCCTGAACTTTCAGGAAATTACAATTCAGCATGTCTGATCATTATGGAAATTGATTTTTTTTAAACAGATAACCAACAATACATTGAACATAGGCATTGCATTTGTACAAGGTAGCATTCTACATTTAGGTTAATTATTTAAAACCAGATTTGACCAGCTTTTAAAGGTCCCTGGCTATTTGTTCACATCTTTTGTGTTTAGAGCATTTAATTGTTAGGTCCCTTAGGCCTGGTCTACATTGAGGGGGGAGGGGAGGGCAAGGAAACGATCTAAGTTACACAACTTCAGCTATGTGAATAACATAGTTGAAGTTGACATATTTAGACCTACTCACTGTGGTGTCTTCACTGCAGTGAGTCGACTGTTGCCACTCCCCCGTCGACTTTGCCTGCGCCCCTCGTGGCAGTGGAGTACAGGAGTCGACGGGAGAGCGCTCGGGGATCGATTTATTGCCTCTAGACTAGATGTAATAAATTGACCTCCGCTGGATCGATCACTGCCCGTCAATCCAGCGGGTAGTGTAGATATACCCTTAGACTCAGCATGCCCTTTCTGTCTGTCACTGATGCTAATGTGTTTCCAGCATTCAGACCTCACCTTCAACTCCTGTGGTTTGGATAAATCACAATAATCAGAGCTATTGTTTGCAATGATGTACACCCACATGATGCTATATTGTTGCTTTATGTAGAAATATAGGATGTAATATAGTACAAAGGGTTATATTATGAAAAATTAAATAACAAATACTATTCTGAGACAGAGAAATTCAGAACATTGAAGTAAGTGGAAGAAATACAGTTTATTAAAGAAATTACACTATATAAAATATTAACTTGAATTTCAGGCTGGTTAATTGGGAAGGCTGAAGGTTCCCTATTATGTTATTTCTAATTTTACATATTGATTAGATTTCATTTCATGCCCAACATTTACCTTTTTTTCTTTTTCTAAAAAGATGAGCCAAGTACAGTCGTGATCAGAAAAGTGACTAAAATTGATATCTTCTAACTCAACAGATTTGCCTTCCATATATATATTATGGGTCAAATCAATTGTCTTTTTTATTTATTTATTTATTTTTACTTTTCTTCCTCAATCTTGTTAACACTGCAGAAATAACAGAGCATTCAAAGAAAGTGAGCTGGATACTGTTATGTCTCATGCATCATCATCAGAATTACTGACAACATTCCAACTGCAGAATCTTTATTACCGCTGTTGCAAAAGTCAGAAAGAGTACAAATTGACTTTTAGATTCTAAACTGAGTTTGTAAATCTAGCAGTAAGCAGAAGAAAACCTCTTACTTGTAAATAGACTAAGTTTGATCTGGTTTTCATCAACAGACAATAAACACAGAACCTCATGATGACAATTTTACAGCAGCTTTTAGAGAACAGCCATACTATAAGGGTAAGATTTTTCTAGTAAAAATCAATGCAAAATAATGACATTTCATTTGCAGCAGCTTTACAATGCCTAAGTCTTAGTTTAGCTTTCTCTGAGTTCAGAGTCAGCAGCGGGACATTTCAAAACAGTCTTTGAAAGGAGTTTATGACACTATTCAGCCACCATACTACTGTAGGAAAAATATGAAGCTAAGAAGTTGCTCAGATTATACTGAAACTCTAATGCTGCCTATTTTTAAAGGTTACCACAGTGGCTGATCCTTTTGATTTGGGCTTCACCCATGTTTCAACGAATCCAGCTAGCACATGTTAAAGTAGAACATGCCTTGTCTCCACTGTTTTAGAACATATTAGCTGGGACATTCCAGCTAACGTTCTTAAAAAACAACATATTTTATCCTAGACTAGACATAACCAAGTTGTCTTCAAGTGTTACCACCTGTCCAGAGCATGTGGCAAAGATCCATTCTGGGGTTGACAAAGAGTCTAACCAAAAAGCCTTGTGAAGTCAATGGAAAGATTCCTACTGACTTCATGGGCTTTGAATCAAGCCAGAAAAACAGATTACACATAGATTACTGCAGCAAGATCCATGTCTTAGAGGAAGCTAGGGTGACCAGACATCCTGATAAAATCGGGACCATCCCAATCTTTGGTCGGGACGCAATTTGTCCCGATATTTCGCACTCGGCCGGCAGCATTCGGCTTTTTTTTTTCTCTGCCAGCAGACACCTCCCCCCCCGCCCGTGTCCTGATATTTTCTTCATCTCATCTGGTCACCCTACAGGAAGCACATACATCATGATATTTATAGAACCCTCAATTCAGAAAAGCATCCCGATTCAGAGAGGGCACATACCACATGTTTAAAACCCATTGATACCAAGACATTTAAGTTTCGTGCTTAAGTGATTTGCTGAACTGGGACAATAGAAAAGACGATGGGTGGTCTTGTGGTTAAGGTACTAGACTGGGACTTGGGTTCACTTCTCAGCTCTGCCATAGAATTCCTGTGTGACCTTGGGAAAGTCACAATCTCCATATACTAGGTTACCCTTCTGTAAAATGGGGCTAATACTTCCTTTTAACTACTCTTTGTCTATCAATTTAGACTGTAAGAGCCTCAAACTAGGGATGATCTATTAATGTGTACTCGCCCCAACACAATGAAGCCCTGATCTCAGATGAGGCCCCTAGATGCTATTGTAATACAATTACTGATCAGAATTAGTATGATCATAAAAAGGCTTTAAGTAGCAGACTTTCATCTCAAAGCACTTTACAAACTTTACATATAGAAATCACTTCATTAACAAAGAAATGCAGCCACCTCTGTGGTGGAACACTGCAGCTGTTAAAAGTGCACATTAAAAATATATAACAGTTTAGTAAAGGAGGGTAAAAAGACTGCCATATCCAATTGAAAATACTTCTACAAGTATGTCTTTTTATTTCTTCATCTGGATGTACAAATTCTTTGACATGACCATTTTCAAGATAAATTATTCTGGTAACATGACTAGGCATATATCCAAAAAGGAGTAAATCCAAGATCCAAGTAGTGATTTTTACTACTACCTGTTAAGATGTCCCAATGGATTATTTTTTGCAACTAGCATATGTACAGTAATTTACAGAAAAATTAGAGGAAATAAGACATTTTGAGGGAGATTTTGAAATATTTTCATTGGCAGTTAGATGCCTACTAGCCAGTTGTGCCTTTAAAAACTATCCTCCATCATGACTAGCAGTTTTCTAACCCAAGAAAGTAAGTTAATAAAAATCTAGGAGGCAGGATCCACTTGTGTAGCCAAGTACGTTGAAAAATTGGAAATTTATGAAGACATGGAAGGTGGTTACTAGGTCATAGTTATTAAAGTTACAAATAAAGTTACAAGCTATACTTCGTCTGTAGTATATTATGGAAAATGTAGCTTTATTTTTTATCTTATATTTGTTTTGCAGAAGCAAATGAAATAACAAAAATCAAAAAAAGCCAAAACAAATACCCAAAAGTAACAGAAGTTAATTACTCAAGAAGACTAGCCACACAGAGCTCAAGCAGCTGCGATTCGGATTTATCTGGAGCTGATGAAACACACCTACTGTAACAGGGGTTTAAAAACACTGAGAGTTTGCATTGCTCACATGTTGCACAGACATGAATAGGATCAATTTACATTGGGGGCTAAAGATCATGGGTCCTAGGGGCAGTAAAGCTACTGGGAGTATGATCAAACCTAATGCAGTATAATGCACAGGTACAAGAGAAATCAGTTTTTTGTTTGCTTGTTTGTTTTTATGATAGCAGCGGATTTTGAAGCTAAACAGAAGAAAATAAGATGCTTCAATCATGTGTGAGAAGCATTTCAGGTTTGCCAGAGGAAGGCCAAGACAACCTGAGCCTCCAGGACAGAGCAGTCCACACTAAACAGGAAAGCTCAGGTGGGCAGACTTGGCAGACTGAGGCAAGCACTGATATTAAGGCCTGGTCTTATCTAAAACTTAGATCAACCTAGCTACATCACTGAGGGCTGTGAAAAATTCTGTGCCCTAAGCACAGTACATAAATCAACCTACCCATAGTGTAGATATGGCTAGGTCAACAGAAGGATTCTTCCATTGACCTAGCTACCTCCTCTTGGAGAGGTGGATTACCTACATCAACAGAAAAACCTCTTCCACTGATGTCATCATACCCTTAAACATCTATTAGTTGCTCTGGCCCTTAGTCCTTCATACAAAAAGTTCCTTAGCAGAGAAGAGGCAGACCAAGGAGCCTGCAAATATATAAAGTCCTCTACCCTATCTGGTCCTGGCCTCCTGTCAGAAGCTATTGCCCTGGAGGAGAGTTTTCAATAGCCAAGCTCCCTTCAGAACTGAGCCAAGGCAGAATGTGAAGCGGTCCTCCAAACCAGGCACTTGGGCTATGTCCACCCTTACCGCAGTGTATAGACTACAGGCACTACATGTGTAGCTACACACTGCAGTGAAAGGCAGGCTGTGTCCACTGTTGTCACTGTGGCAGTGAAAGGCTCTGGAAGGGGCAGGCACTGGGGAAAGGCTCTAGCACTGTGGAGCTTTCAGAGCATTTTCTCACTGCTAGAACCTTTCACTGCAGCACAGAATGGCTTTGGCAGTGAGGAGGCAGTGGGACACTACACTGCTAAAAATAGCAGTGTAGATGTGCTTGGGTGTGTAGAAAGCCATGCAGGGCCCACACCCTGGGTTTAGATGTGTAGGGCACTCTACTCACATAAGCCATGCATCACCACTTACACTATTTATACCCACGCTAGCTGGGTGTGCAGAGTCTGTACTCTGCATGCATAAGTATAGACACCCCTTGAAACAATCTCTTGTAGGTCTGAAAGGAAGACAAAATCAATGGGGATGTCACTTGGGAGGTTGCACCTGAATGGAGAAGAGTCTCTTCCATGCAGTTACCAATCAACAGGTATCAAATGAAAAATCATCTGTGACTAAATATTAAAGCCCTCCTATACTGGAGGGAAACTCAAACTTTGGTGCAAGAGTCGTTTAGACCTCACCCGATGTACCCAATAACAGAAAAATAATTAGCATTATTCCAACATATAAACTACATAAAATTGCCATGTTGTCATATGACTGGTTTCAGTCAATGATAATCTAGGAATTCTCATTGCCAAAATCTACAATAGATCAAATTCTGTTCTCAGTTACACCAGTACAACACTATTGTCGACAGTACAGGAAGAAGTGAGGGCAAGAAGTTGGCCTAAATTTATACTATTAAGCATTTTTATAAGGGTCACTACTTCATCACAAACATTAGGAGCTGTGGGTGTTTAATATCATCCAACTAATGGGCTTTTCTTAGTATTAAAATGATATTTGATTGGGTTGGGTAGATTGCCATTTTTGTGCAAAGAGGCTTTTTAGATTTAGCTCTGATGTTTAAATGCATTTCATTCCAATCCTGGAAATCATGTGTGACGGAAGATGTTTAGACACATTTAATTTTGGAAGAACAATGAATTTGCTTCTGCTCTATTTTACCCTAGTTATTAAGGTCTATACAAATCATAACAGAGAATGTCCAGTAATAGAAAAGCATCATTACAACACACAAGGAATAAAAGCTCTGTGTACAGATGACCTTTTGTTATTCTTGGCGTTACCACTGATCTCTACTGCCAAAATCACACTGGCTGCAGACAAATTCAGGTATATCATATGTCTGGTTACAAAATAGATTACCATGAATCTGAAATTCTGTCTTTACATTCCACAGGTGTATGCAAGAGCAACTGGAGCCACACTTCATTTGCAGTGATCTTATTAAAAGTGAAAATATCTTGGCACATATCTAGATCAAAAATTGGTTTCCTTGTTCAAATAACACTTTGTACCACGTCAAAGCATAGAAAAAGTGAGAAATGGAAAAAAAGAGGGTTTAACAAGTAATCTGGACATATCGTCATTAAAATGAACTAACTTCCCTAACTAGACTTATTTTTTTCTGACCACTTTTGAGCTAGAAAACCACTTCTCATTATTTAAACAAGTATTATTCCTGAGGTATTTTTGGAGAGATTAAAAAAAAAAAAAAAAGAGTCTGGGCTAGAATCATAAATTCCAAAGCCAGACCACTGTGATTATCTAGTCTGACCTCCTGTATAGCAGAAGCCATAGAACTTCCTCAAAATAATTCCTAGAGCAGATCTTTTAGAAAAACATACAATCTTATTTTTTAAATTGTCAGAGATGGAGAGTCCCCCGTGACCTTTGGTAAGATCTTCCAATGGTTAATTATTTTCATTGTTTAAAATGTATGTATGATTTTCAGTCTAAATTTGTCAAGCTTCGACTTCCCACAATTGAATCATGTCATATCTTTTTTTGCTAGATACTAAACTCATGATGCCACATAATAAATAATCTGATTCTTTCCAATATTAGAGACAATTTTTAAATAGCTGATATTTAACCTCTGGGTTACAGAAAAGTAGCACATTCACAATGCTCTCGGGGAACCCACCTTATAAGGTACTGAAAACATCCTGACTTACATGGGAAATGAGGATACTCAGTAGCTCACAAGTCCTGGGACACGAAAGAACAGCAGAAACTGAAAGTTTCATTTCCACCATCTTTTCTTGGACTCTCCAAGGTGTGAAGCAATTACATAACCTTTGAAAAATCAGTATCTACAAAATGTCCACATTTCAGAATACGTATCCCCCTACACTACATTTACCACACATACCTCTTTAGTAGTCGACTTGCATTCAACTGAAAATATGATAATTGTCAAGATGCTAATGCAAATGTTTGTTGGTGGTCAACAGGAGACATCCCCTTTATCTCCCTCACTCTATTATCTCCAATGATCTTGGGCCATGAAAATATGGTAGGGGTGGAACAGACTGGAGAAAGTCATATGTCTCATCCAGCATGCAAAGTGTACTGGTCCTTTATTTCCAATACACAGCAGAACTGTGATCAGTAAAATGATTCAAACACACTTTATTTTGACCACTTTGCAAAAACAAAGCAGTTTATTGTCAAACCAGCTCCCAAATATTTTACAGGACCTTATGTAATAATTAACCCTTTTACAAAAATACATCATTCTCTCTTCTCCATATTTATGACTGTGGAAAATAAAATTCAATGACACCAAAAAGGTAAAAAAGGGGGCTTGGTAATATCATTTTTCTTGGTCGAAATGTAAACTTTTTTTTAGAAAACACTTCAAACTTGATAAAACTTGGCAATATTTCTAATTTGTGTTCTCAGCAATGGTCGAGAGTTGGCAGTTGGAAAGAGACATTAGTTATTAAATTATTACTCTCCCTATCATGAGGTATAAAAGGTATAAAAGTCCTGAGAGACTTTGTAATTTTGATACTGGATCTAGCATACTGCTCATCATGAAGCAGGATTAATCTGAAGTTTCTCAGATGTTTTCAGCAGCTGAATATACAAGAACAAGAGTGCAAGAAATTAGAAAGAAGACTTCTAAACCTTCTGATTAAACAGTGAACCAAGCAGTTATGACTGTTTATAAATGGAAAAATTAATTGACCATATGAAGGGACACTGATGTTCAGAAACACGCATGCAACTTTCACTGAGAACAGTGGGATTTGTGCAAATAACTCAGAGAGCTACCTTGGCCAATAAGCTTTATCAGCTATTGCCAACAATATTTCTTCCATTTCTGTTTTTCCTTTTGCATCTAAAATGCCAATCAACATCTTCTGTTTATTTTTCACAAGATCCATTTTTTGTTTCTTGTAGGCTGAACTGCTGTTATCTATTATATAACAATGAGACAGATTCTGATCCCCTTACACACTTTGAACTGCACCTTATTCCTCAAGACGTCCCACTGGAGACAATGGGATTATTCATAGAGGAGACAATGGGGATTACTTGTGGAATAAACTGTACTTTTACTTAAATAAGGATAGAAAAATTTGACCCAGTATTTGGACACTGGCAGTTGCATGGTTTTAGGGATGGGTGATTTTGTAGCTAAAGTACAGAACAGGGGTTATTCAAAGCTCTACTACAGACTTCCTTGTGTAACCTTGGGTGAGTCACTTGAGGAAAAATGTTCAAGGGTTCATAAGACAGTCATGCACCTAATTATTTAATGTTTAGGTGCTACATAAGTATGATGTATCCTCAGTATTAACAGTACTATTAAAATATCTTTATGCTTACCTTTCCTGTCAGAGGTAGGGGTGTGTGTGCGTGTGTGTAATATTAGAACCCCCCTACGGACATCTCTCATTGGCATAACTCATACTTAGAGCTGATTTCTACTCCCTTCTTTATCTTTTCTAACCTGACTCACACATACCCTTTTTGTTCTGGGATGTCCTCCAGCAGCATGTAAAGAAAATCCTGGAAAAGGAACAAAAGCACCACAATTAATATCTCTATCAAAAGATTCACTGTGTCTGTGTCACTAGCAAAAGAATTTAAACAGCTGCAGATAGGAGACTGATAAGAAAAATTTATGTCTCATCTATATTATTACTTTGTTCAATTGTATAGATAACATACATTTTGTCTGTCAGTTTTCCAACCCAGTCAAGCTGAAAGGTGTTACAAGTTAAAAGAAAAAGAACCTGAAAACACTGCTCACTGTTTTAACACAATTCTACATTCTGTCTTTATTGAATCTACTACACACAACAACAAAATTACATTAAAAGAACTTTAATTAAGGTTGCGAATTCTAGCACCCAAAACTTAGGAAAAGTTAAGAAATGCTGAAATTAAGGCTGTCTGTGTAACCTTACTTTGGCCTCCTGATGTGTCTGCATAAAGATACAGTCTTTAATTATACAATCACATACTTCCCCCCCCCCCCCCCAAAAAGGCACATCCTTAAAGTGTCAGGCAACCTTAATAATAGGTGGTGCAACCAGCCCAGCCTAGAATAATACAGTTCATTCTCTTTATAAAGTTACCGCTGGCATACCAGAAGTATTCTGGCACTCATCACTTTAAACATAATCTTATTCTTTATAACAATCACTTTGATACAACACACTAACTACTCGGCTCCCACAAGCAGTTTTCAGGAGAGACGCATTATTAAAAATAACTCTCCATTTTTACTGTCTATTTTTAACTAGCAGTAAATCAAGTTTGTTAATATTAACAGTATCTTACTGGGGACAAGTCTTTTAGCCTAGTGATGCTGTGCACTGCAGCACAGATTGCTTAGTATGATTCCTGAAAGTGAGCTCTTGCTCCCTTGGCAAAGAGTGTTGTATTGAAGGCAGCAAGTTTGATTCTTAGGGAATGGGTGTACCATGTTTTGCTGAATATGTGGTTTGAGCACTGTCCTGCTAAACCCAGGATTCTGAGTTCAGTCCTTGAGGGGGCCACTCAGAGATCTGGGGCAAAATCAGTAATTGGTCCTGCTAGTGAAGGCAGGGGGCTGAACTCAATGACCTTTCAGGGTCCCTTCCAGTTCTAGGAGATAGGTATATCTCCATATATTATTCAGAGGGAGGGATAGCTCAGTGGTTTGAGCATTGCCCTGCTAAACCCAGGGGTGTGAGCTCAGTCCTTGAGGGGGCCATTTAGGAAACTAGGGTAAAAAGCTGTCTGGGGATTGGCCCTCCTTTGAGCAGGGTGTTGGACTAGATGACCTCCTGATATTCTATAATACATTGTTAAAGGAGAGGGAGTACCTAGTTCAAAGTGTCAGTAATGGAATTCAGGCCAGGTCAGTACTGTTGTCCAAAAGATTTTACCATTTGTTGGCATCATTACAGCTGTGACAGGGATAATACAAATCTGACTGAAATTTATACAGAAACTTCAAATGTTAATCTAGCCAGATCCCTTGATCTGCTATCTCATCAGTGTTTTATAATCTATTATTAGCTGATATTTCTTGTCCTACTAGTATTTTCACATTGTATGTATTATAGTCTCAGTTACTGTGAGACAAAATCTCTACTTTTTGATTCAGGCTCTTCTTTGTTTTGCAAGAAGATAATGAGAGGAAATTAAGAAGAAGAAAGACAATTCATATACATCTATTAGCAATAGATAGCATTTTACAATTTTCCTTGAAATTAGAATGATCCTATTATTTATCGAAGTTTATAATGAATGTATTTCAGGGTTCTGAAGATAGGTATTTAGTACTAGGAACATAAGAATGGCCATACTGGGTCAGACCAAAGGTCCATCCAGCCCAGTATTCTGTCTACCGACATTGACCAATGCCAGCTGTCCCAGAAGGAATGAACCTAACAGGTAATGATCAAGTGATCTCTCTCCTGCCATCCATCTCCACCCTCTGACAAACAAAGGATAGGGACACCATTTCTTACCCATCCCGGCTAACAGCCATTAATAGACTTAACCTCCATGAATTTATCTAGTTCTTTTTTAAACCCTGTTATAGTCTTAGCCTTCACACCCTCCTCAGGCAAGGAATTCCACAGGTTGACTGTGTGCTGTGTGAAGAACTTTTATTTGTTTTAAACCTGCTGCCCATTAATTTCATTTGGTGGCCCCTAGTTCTTATATTATGGGAACAAGTAAATAACTTTTCCTTATTCACTTTCTCCAAACCACTCATGATTTTATATACCGCTGTTATATCCCCACTTAGTCTCCTCTTTTCCAAGCTGAAAAGTTCTAGCCTCTTTAATCTCTTCTCATATGGGACCCATTCCAAACCCCTAATCATTTTAGTTGCCCTTCTCTGAACTTTTTCTAATGCCAGTTTATCTTTTTTAAGATGAGGAGACCACATTTGTACGCAGTATTCAAGATGTTGGCATACCATCAATTTATATGAGGGCAATAAGATATTCTCCATCTTAGTCTCTATCCCTTTTTTAATGATTCCTAACATCCTAACTGCCGCTGCTCCCTGCGCTCCCTGCCGCTGCTCCCTGCGTGGATGTCTTCAGAGAACTATCCACAATGACTCCAAGATCTCTTTCCTGATTAGTTGTAGCTAAATTAGCCCCCAACATATTGTATGTATAGTTGGGGTTATTTTTTCAAATGTGCATTACTTTACATTTATCCACATGAAATTTCATTTGCCATGTTGTTGTCCAATCACTTAGTTTTGTGAGATCTTTTTGAAGTTTTTCGCAGTCTGCTTTGGTCTTAACTATCTTGAGCAATTTAGTATCATCTGCAAATTTTGCTACCTCACTGTTTACCCCTTTCTCCAGATCATTTATGAATAAGTTGAATAGGATTGGTCCTAGGACTGACCCTTGGGTAACCCTAGTTACCTCTCTCCATTCTGAAAATTCACCATTTAACCCTACCCTTTGTTCCCTGTCTTTTAACCAGTTCTCAATCTATGAAAGGATCTTCCCTCTTATCCCATTACAACTTAATTTACATAAGAGCCCTCGGTGAAGGACCTTGTCAAAGACTTTCTGGAAACCTAAAGTACACTATGTCAACGGAATCCCCTTTGTCCATATATTTGTTGACCCCTTCAAAGAACTCTAATATATTAGTAAGACATGATTTCCCTTTACAGAAACCATGTTGACTTTTGCCCAATAATTTAGGTTTTTCTATGTGTCTGACAATTTTATTCTTTACTATTGTTTCAACTAATTTGCCCTGTACTGACGTTAGACTTACCTGTCTGTAATTGCCAGGATCACCTCTAGAGCCCTTTTTAAATATTGGCATTACATTACTCCAAAGAAGGGTAACCACAAATTAGCATCTACACCATATTCTACAGTAGGTAGTGATAGAGGCACCACCCATTTCTTAGAGGGTGTGGTAAACTGGTACTAGGAGCCAGAGAGGGAAACAGGTGGAGGGGGGACTGCGAGCCAGTAAGTGAGGGAAGACTAAGATTGGATGAGGAGCCAAGAGGAAGGATAGAACTGGCTGGGCAAGGAGATTGGGTACCATTGGAGCTAGGTGAAGGTGGTAGTGTATAAAGAAGATGAATCTGCTGAGGAGCCAGGGTTCTGGTGGATAACTGGGACTGATGTTTAAGGAGTCGGACTGAGATAAGAAGTAAGGACAGGTAAGGAGAATGAGACTGGAATGAGGTGCCAGAGGTGGAGAAGAGACAGGACAGGGAAAGGGACAAGTTGGAACTAGAGGACAGAAGAGTCTGTAATCACTAGAGCACCTGGAATGGCACCCAAGATTCATGCACCATTCCTCTGCTGTCTGCAAATATCTGTGAAACTCACTAGCAAAGTGTATCTCATCCCCCCCCCCCCGCCCCCGAGTGCCAGTCCACACAGAGAATTGCAGTCTATTGCTGCTATTAGTTACTCTATTAACTCAAGTAGCAGAGATCTGGCTGGTGAGTCCAAAGGTTCCTACCATGCTGATTACTCATGTGGATGTCAAGATGATGCCATACAATTGAATTTATGTTTTTTCAGCTTGTTTTTTAAAATGTAGAAAATTAGACACAAAAACATTAAGTTAAAACAACATTATTAGGGTTGCAAAGTCAAGCAATCAATAGTTAGGAAATGATACAGACAAGCTTAATTCTTACTTTTCCGAACTTTAGAGTGCTTGACTTTGCAATCTTAATAATGTTTTTTAATATAGTTTGTGTGTGTATGATTATAAATAAAGTGAATGTTCACAGAGTTTATAGCAAGCATATATGCAGAGAAAGAAGTCTTTAAAAAGCAATGCACCTGTAGATAATCAAAGAGTCTACGAGCATAGCATAACTTGATTAATTAGATTTAAAATGGCACTCAAATATTTTAAAACTAAAATGTAGATTTTGCTTTAGAAAGGACTTTGATAAAACTTGATTTTAATAGACTTCTTTCATTAATTTCATTAAGTTTAAATTTCAATAGATTGTGCTTTAATATAAACATTCCCTTCACAGTTTTAGCAATCAAAAATGGCAACAATGTGTTAGTGCAGGGATGGGCAACCTTTGGCACACGGCCCACCTGGGTGAACACTCTGGCAGGCCGGGCCGGGCCGGTTTGTTTACCTGCCGTGCCCACAGGTTCGGCCGATGGTGGCTCCCACTGGCCGCGGTTCACCACTCCAGGCCAATGGGGGCTGCGGGAAGTGGCGCAGGCTGAGGGATGTGCTGGCTGTGGCTTCCTGCAGCTCCCATTGGCCTGGAGCGGCAAACCATGGCCAATGGGAGCCACCATCGGCTGAACCTGCAGACGTGGCAGGTAAACAAACCAGCCCAGCCCACCAGAGTGCTTACCCTGGCGGGCTGCGGGCCAAAGGTTGCCGATCCCAGTATTAGTGAATGTGAAACTAACTGGACTGAAGTGAAACTGACATCTATTTCTGTGTTCCAACCTCAGTTAAGTGCAAAAGCAAACAAAGGCTCCAATCCTGTAATCTGCTCTGGACAGGGAGTCTTCTGAGCCTACGTTGAGCCCCATTGACATTAATAGATATTCACTCAAGCTCAGGGTTTTCAAACACGGAAAAGTTTCCAGGACTGGGGCCAAAGGGTATAAATATATTTCAGACTCTAGTTACTTTAAAAAGCAATCCAGAAGTGTCTATGCACAAAAATGCTCAAACACTGGCATGTCTACATTTCCACCTCCAACTGCCATATTTGTATGAGCAAATGAGCAAGACAAACACATAACTATTAATTTGCAGGTGAAGATACCCATTTATCATACAAAATTGTGGTAATAGCTTGAGTATACGTAAGTGTGGATGTGTGTGTATATGTATATACATACACCTTGGTCTCTATTCACTGAAAGTTTGCCTTTTAAAACTTTGTCGTAACAAAAATCTGGGATTTAAAAAGTGTTGTTTGTTTGTTTTTAAGCAAGACTGTTTCTGTGCCACACCGGATTAGAACCTAAGCAGAATGCAGGAGCAGTTCAGGTCCCGGATATTATTATAGCAGATGGAAGTCTATGAAAATGAAACTTTGCAAACAACTTGATTCCTAGTGTGTTCTTTTTCCACCACCAAATTAAACAGCAGAATTAACTGCAGTAGTGAAATCAGGAACTTGTACTCATTTATTTCTATATCACTCCATTCATTATAAAATTCTAATTCAAAGCAGTTACTAAATGAATTCTCCCATAGAAAGTAAAACAGAAGATTTATTTTTAAATCCTGCTAAAAGATTCCAGACTTGCTTTACTCGTCTGTTGTTACTTCAAGCAAAATAAACAAAAACTACGATTAGAAACATACTAAGCACTGGCAATCAAAAGAAGGAAAAAAAGCAAACTGATTAATGTTTCACATCTGAAGTCATTTCCTTGCACCTGCAGCTCTCATCTAGGAAAACTACTACAAATATCACTGAAAACAAGACTTGTATTCAGAAAGTAGATAATTATTTGCACTGTGAGTTTTTACTGTCTCTCTTCCTCAGAACTCTTAATGCTGGGAACGCTTACAATTGTTTTGGACAAGGCAAAAGTATAAGACCGTATTTAAATTTATCACTTGTGCCTTTATTTTAAACCTCTTATTGCTTCAGTGGTGACAGAATACTGTACTTTTCAAGAAAGAACCTGAATAAGAAAAGTTGGTAGAAAGTTTTAAATACAGTAATTACTTCTGATATCATGTATGCCTAGCTACAATTAAATGCCAAATACCTAAACAAATGCAACATTAAAGTTGAGATTTTCAATACACAGAGACAAGAAATTCAGAATTAACCATAACTCTGCCTCCTTGCATTTTTATTACATAGTTATACAACAAAGATGCACCAACAGAAAATGCTACTTATGTGTGTTTAGAAATGTACAACGAATGTTACCTAAGGGTAAGATCAAACTCCTATTCAGTCTTTCCAGTAACTTTGGATTTTGGCCTTCAATGAACTGCTGAAAAAGTACCAGAAGTGCTGCAATGGTATTGTGACTCATTCCAGCCACCTCTGATTCCCAAACATAGACACTTATGACTGTTCAAAGCATCAAACTTTAGTGTGTCTTTCTGGTGTAAGAAAATACACTATGACTGATGCATTTTTAAGAAAACATCCATAACTTTACTATTTCAAAATCAAATATCTTCAAACAAAGGAAAGCACGTTTCTCAATCTTGACTAATCGCATGGCCAAGTTTGAAGTTTTAAAACAAAGTCTTCTTTGAGTTAATTATATTCAAAAAATGAGTCTTGAGAAATCTTAGATGAAAAATGCCATATATTCACTCTCAACTCAAAAATGGCTCCACAAACTACTATGAATACTTGCTTCTGGGATGGGAACACGCATGAAATGTTTCAGCTTGTGAAAGAACAGCTGGATACACTACAAATTCACACTTTACAGCAGAGCATTGGAGTGAGATGGAAGATTACTAGTAGATTAGTAGGACCACTGCAATATGATCTGGCTAGGATGACCTAATAGCTTAATGTGTTGGGACCTTCCAACATTTTGCAATATTTATGTAATTCACTAACTTAATTGATTTCCTGTCAGGCTAGTAGATCTAACTGCAACAAGCTGACTTTTTCTACCTCAATCTAATACTTTTCCTGAAGTCAAATTAAGGGCATTTGCCAGTTTCTTGCTTTCTTGCAATAATTTTCAAAAAAGTTTCCAGCTGGTGTTAAACACGAAAACACTGGTGTTCACAGCTTGGGAGCTGTAGCATAGACAAGTCTTCGACAGTGATTGTTTTTTTTTTTACTCTGTGCCAATTAAAACTACAAGGAAGTCTAACTGACCTGATATTCAAAACAGCTGCAAGCAGTGGGAACCTCCTCTACCTTAGGGTGCCCAATGTTCCCTCAAGTGGTAGAGCTGTACCTTGTGTACACCAGACGAAACTTTAAGAATGGGTATAAGTACTACTAGCTTGTTCTTTTACTGGAGCAGATAGAGTCATGGAATAGCTTTTCCCAGCCTTCTTCTTTGGTTGCAGCAAGGTACAATATGAGACTAGGTAACTCTGCACAGAAATAGTTAGCAGTTAGGCAGCAAGTCTCTTCCCTGAATGTCTTCAGTCTGGCTTTAAAAAGAATCATCCCCTTTCAGAGTGGATCTTAAAGCTACCTTTAGCAGTCACTATTTTTCCTGCACTTGCTGATTACCCAGTTTAATTCAGCACATAACTGCTTCCAATGTTCCAAATACACATACAAGTCCAGAATCTTGAAAGTCCAATGCAACAAACGTAAATGAAGGTTCTGTTTCCATGCCACCTTCAATGTATTTAGATGAAATTATCTGATACAGGTACTCGTACCTGAATAAATGGGTGCACATGAGTCAGTCTGACAGCAATGCAACTTCAAGACACTCAGACAACACCACAGTGATGACTGCACAATAGAGTACATACTATTATAAGATCAGATACAGTATCTTATATCAATTACACTAAAAACCGATTTCTGTTTCCATTGATTTCAATGGAATATTTGCCACTGATCTCAAGGGAGTAGGATTGCATCCTTCCAGTATATACATATTATTTAGTTTTTACTGCTAATAGGAATTTATATTTAGTTCAAGTGACAGAGGTCTGTACTTCTGGAGCAGGATGATCTCAATTTATACCCCTTGTTGCTATGAAGTGTTGAATAATAATACATACATACATATTGCTTGTAGAGCACTTTTTATGCAAGGTTCCAAGTGCTTTATAAAGGACAATAAATATCATCTCCATTTTACTGATAGGGAAAATGAGGCACAGAAGTGAAGTGTGACTTGCTTTAGGAAAAACGGAGTTCATGTTGGAGCTTAAAACAGAATCCAAGTTTCCTGACTCAATGTCCTATACCCTATCCACATTTTAAATGTCCACAACTAATGATTAAAATAGTCAAACAAAAAATAAAAGCCACTTATTTTTCAACAACTTGGAAAACAAGCACCAGCAGAGTACCTGAGAAAGGATCAGTTGTCCATGAAACTTCTGCACAAACTTTCTTAAAAATTCAAAATATGTAGCCTCTCCAATTCTCTTGGCTAGAGATTGCAGAAGGAAATAGCCCTGGAAGAAATCAGCCAAAGACAAAGATGATGCTATTAATTAAAGGATACAAAAAAATAAGTGTTTATAAATGTGTTGGTAACATCAGCTTCAGTTAGGTCAGTTTTGCATTCTTACCTTCAAGTAATGAACCTGCATGAAGATTTTTTCTGCATTAAGACCATGTTTGATTATGCATGTTCCAGACTCACTCACTTCTCCCGTGTTCTCTTTGTTTGGCCTAAAATGATTGCAAATCAATTAAATTGCGGACAAGTGAGTAAAGAACTAATGCATTACAAACTTTCATTGCCCAAAATGATAATAATAGGTTGGTATCTTCAGACACTACTCACTAGTACATTAGTCTCTGTTCTATTTTGGATCTGAATTTGTGCTAAATAGCTTAGCAGTTCTCAGCTGGGAGTCCACAGCCCACTGGGGGACAGCAAGCCATTTCAGGGGGTCCGCAAACCAGAGCCACTTGGAGCCCTGGGCCTGAAGCTTGGAGTTCTGGTGCCCTGCAGGGTGAAAGCCCTGAGCCCACATGCCCCATAGGGCTCAAGCCCTGAGCCCAGGCACCCCACAGGACTGAAGCCCTGAGCTCTGGTACCCTGAGCCTTGACAGAAGCTGCCCTACGGGACTGAAGCCCTAAGCCGCCCCCACAGAACTAAAGCCCTAAAGTGCTAAAGCTCTGAGACCCCATCCTGTGGGGCAAAACCCTCAAGCCTTCCATCCCACAGAGCTCCTGAACCCCACTCCCTGCAGGACAGAAGCACCCCCTGAGGCTGAAGCCTGGAGCCTCCACTCCCCCCCCCAAGCTCTGGAGTTTTTATTGCATGTTGGGGGAGGGAGGCTTTGAAAGAAAAAGGCTGAGAATCGCTGAAATAGCTTAGCTAATATGAAAAGAAGTAGAAATAACATGAAATGTGTCCTTCTAATGTAATTTTGTGTGTGGCTGCACAAACAGCTGAGGTTAAACTGAAAGCCAACACTAAGCTGGTATATAGTACTTGCTCTTCCCTCCCAGAGGTGACAACACATTGCATGGCATTTCATTAAGAGATACTACGTAGACAGTAGTGTTACATTATGAACAAAGGCAGACAAAAAAAGGCAGAGATATTTGAGATGGAGGTATATGGGAAGGAAGGATATTGAACTCATTATATCCGGCTACATATTTCACTTTTCATACCTGAACAGAGCTTAACAGCTCACAAGACTATACCTGCAAGAATGAATGGCCTCTGTCATCTACATTTAATACACTACAGAAAAGTATAAGCCTTCCATTCTTTTTCTTCTTTGGTTTGTCATTTTGTGTGCATGTCAGCAAAAAAACAATCAAAGCTTTGAAAGAGAGAGCCTGCCACACAGAGCCTTGGGGATTCTCAGTCAGACAGACAGTAATATCCAGGACAAATTCAAACTATGTTAACTCCTTAGTATTGGGTCTTGAGATTGCCAAGCCTCAATAGGTATGACGGAAGCCCATACTAGTTATTAGTGCCTAGTAAGTTTAATCACAGAGAAGAAAAACTAAAGACAAATTATGCAAAATTTCCCCCCTCGTCTGTAAATGGGGTCTTCCATACCACAGCCACAGTACTGAAGTACTAATTCTTTCTTGTCTTCAAACTTCTTTCCAAGAGGTCCTACACTGAGGCCACTGGGTGGCCAAGGAGGACTTGACAGCACTTCTTTAGGAGTCTATCAACATGACTGAAAACAATTCTGGAGACTTTAAATATAGTTTTATTATCAGTGAAAGTTGGCAAACTAGCAGTTCTGGAAACTTAAGCCCTATTTTTCCCCTCCACAAAATAGGGACAGCACAGGTAGCAGCAGTCTAAGCTTCCTTTTAAACACCATTAATATGTCTCTGAGGGACCAACTCTAAGAGTCAAGTCTCGATACCCGTTTAAACCTTGGTCTCTGCTTTGATTGCTAACAAAGATTGATACAAGCAGCTAATTTTACTTAATCCAATGAAGAGACAACAAATATTTTTGGTTACTAATAACCAGTCATTATTCACCTACAGATGAAAGGGACATATCTCGTTATTAGTCCTCTGAGCCATCCCCTTCTGTAAAGTGTGTGCATCTGTATTTAAGAACAATTAAACAAACAGAACTTAATCCACATTCCATAATTCACTTAGTACAACCTATTTCAGTGATTCCCAAACTGTGGCACATGAGAATGTTGTAAATGGATGCCAGACACTCTTAAAAATAAATTATTCAGTTTCAAATCAACAGTGGTTGCATGAGCTGCAGCTTGCCAGAAAGTGGTTTTGAAACAAAATGCATGTGCGTGGACGATTTTAGCCATAATTGTGAACACATTCACCAACAATGCCAGCACAATAGTTTTATTAGTGGTGTGCTGTGCACCGTGGCTGTGCAGATGGGCACTGTGCTCTTATCTAATGAGATGGATTTCTACTGAGCTTAGCCTTCAGCTTGTGCCACATTGCACAACTCAAGCCATGAGGAAAACTTGCAAAGCCCTATGCCACATCACCGGAGCTCCTTTTTTCTGAAAGAGAACATGCACACAGCGCTAGTTCAAAGTGTAGGCAAAACTTGCAGCTGCCAGGATACCCAAGACTTAAAGGGTATGCTACTGGAAGCCGCTGCAGAGCATGCTGCGTCTGTAACCTGTGCCTTACAGAGGCTGCAGCCTGGCCCCTGCTAGGCTGTGAGGCAGGGCGCACATGGGGAATTCTCTCCTGTCCCTGCAGGGAAGTTGGGGATGGGGGTGATTGGTTGGTCTGGTGAATAAAAGCCTAGATACAAGGCTGGCTCTTCAGCAGCAAAGCAGTTGGTCTTCTGCAGCTGGAGTCTTCACCAAGGAGGATGAACCCCCGTACAATTTCCCCAACACTGCAAGCATCTAGGAGGCAGGGCCCTGCTTCATTGGGAGTCTGACGGGCAGAGAAGCAAAAAGGTTTCATGGAGCTGAAAGTGCCTGATACTCTCACTTCCAGCTAAGACGCACCCAACTCTCTATCTCAGGGGTCGGCAACCTTTCAGAAGTGCTATGCCGAGTCTTCATTTATTCACTATCATTTAAGGTTTCACATGCCAGTAATACATTTTAACATTTTTAGAAGGTCTCATTCTATAAGTCTACAATATATAACTTAACTATTGTTGTATGTAAAGTAAATAAGGTTTTAAAATGTTTAAGAAGCTTCATTTAAAATTAAATTAAAATGCAGAGCTCCCCGGACCAGTGGCCAGGACCCAGGCAGTGTGAGTGCCACTGAAAATCAGCTCACGTGCTGCCTTCGGCACACATGCCATAAGTTGCTTACCCCTGCTCTACCTCTTCCCCTCTCTGAGCTGCCTTCCATTTAACACACACGCACTCTTCTCATTAATGGCACTTTTTTTGTTTTCTCCGAGAACTACTCAAAATGCTTTGTATTTTTCTTGATTTAACTTTTGTAAAAAGAGAACCAGACTGAAATTTGGCTCAAATTCAACAGTAATCAAGATAAGAATTAGCAAGAACTTCAAACTTAAATCAGACAAGTAAAAAAAAAAAAAAAAAAATCAACCGATTGAATGTACTTCAGTGACATACCAAAAAATTTCAGCGGAAGGCTCAGAGCTTTAGCCCCTCGGGGCGAAGGGCGGCTCAGAGCTTTAGCTCCATGGGGTTGGGGGGTTTGGGGCTTCAGCCGCATGGGACAGCTTCTGTCAGGACTCAGAGCTTCAGCCCCATGGGACACCTAGGCTTCGGGCTTCCTGCTTGGCAGACCCCCTGAAATGGTTTGCAGCAGACCCCTGCTTGAGAACCACTGGGTTAGGACACTCACCTAGGATGCGGGAGACTGAGGCTCAAGTCCTTGCTCCACCTGATCCTGAGCAGGACTTCAACCTGGGTCTCTTACATCCAAGGTAATCATGGTCTATTTTGGGGAGGTCTCTATCTTGCTTTCTATTTTATTTTATTTTTGGTTTCACTCCACATCAGAAAGAAAACAAAATATCAATGCCTCACAATTTTTCACTTAACTGTATTCTTGTTTCTTGGATAGCCCTAGTTATAATCAAACATTTTAAGCTTCTTCAGGTATTTATTTTACTAGAGAGTCCATAAGTACCTAAGGTAAGCTTATTAATGCCTAAAATAAAAATGCACAAAAAGGAGAAATAAACACGTGGTACTTCAAACATCAATTTTTCAAGCAGGTGGTACATGATCCAGTAAGGTTTGGAACCAGCGGTCCATCTAATCCAAAATCATTTTTAATATGCAAGTATTCAGAGCATTACATTTCATACAGAACTAGAAAAGACAGTCCCCATTTTCTAACAGAAACATGCCTGTGGTTCAGCAGCAGTTCATCAAACCCAATATGTTTTTGTGACACATTTCAGGTTTGATTAATTGGCATTTTCTAATGAAACCCCATTTCATCTGAAAATTCATGGGTCCCACAAGCATCAATTTTCAGTTTGGTCTTATTCAGCATCTACATACAGCCACTAGGTGAACTGGTCAGATGACCTGGACTCAAGGACCAGAAATATGTAGATGACGCACAACTCTACCCATTCTTCCCCACCTACAATCATACCACTACCACCAAGATAGCCAAATGCTTGGATCAGATCAGGTCATGGATGAAGAAGAGCTGGTTGAAGCTAAACCTGGGCAAGACAGAGGTGATAGTGGTGGACAGAGGAAAGCATTCTGAATTGTTTACAGTCATGGTGCGGTCTCCTTTGGTTGAAGATACACACCAACAATTGGTCAATCCAGTCTGTAGCTTAAGGAATGCTCCAGGACTTTTCACTGATGCTAAGCTCTCACATAGCTGTATCTTGAGTAAGGATCCAATTCTGTCACAGAGGTCACAGATTCTGTGACTTTCCAAGACTTCTGTGACTTCTTTTGGGGAAGAGCTGGTGCAGTTGGGCCACCCTGGGGCTGGAACAGCTGACAGCTAAGTTCCCTCTAAGCTGCGTGGCTGCGCAGCAGGCTATCAATAGCCATGCAGGCTCGTAGCCACAGGGGCCTGGACTGGATAGGAAGAGATAGGGGGTGTGCAGGACTGCGGTGGGGAGAGGCGCCTCTTCCCCGGCCCCAGAGCTGCTGCAGCTGAGGAGAGGCACCTTTCCCCACAGCCCAGGAACTGCTGCGGCTGGAGAGAGGCGCTCTCCACCAGCCCTGGGCTACTGTGGTGGGAGAGAGCTGAGGTGAGTCCTCTCTCCCCATCACAGCCCTGGAGAAGCCTGCACCTCAAACCTCTCATCCCTGGCCCCATCCCAGAGCACCCCCAGCCGGAGCCCTCACCGCCCTGCACCCCAACCCTCTGCCCCAGGCCTGAGCCCCCTCCTACATTCCGAACCCCTTGGCCCCATCCCCGCCATTCATCACCTTCATATTGGTGCACATAAAATTCATTCTGCACATGGAGATAAAAAATTAGAGGGAACATTAGTTGACAGGTAGTCAGCCCCAGACCCGCTGGAACAGTTGACCAGTAGTAGGCCCCAGGCCCAATGGAACAGCGGCCCTGGGCCTGCTGGAGCAGCGGCTGGGGTTGGATCAGCCCCCCTGGGGCTGGAGCAGTGGCAGTTAGCTCCTGCCACAGGAGCAGCGAGACTGGAACAGCTGCAAGTCCTCAGAAGTGCTCTATTTGTCGTCCCTCCCCTCCTGCCCTGGGATTATCAGTAAAAGCCTGGGACAGGTTGCAGGCTTCCGTGAATGTTTGTTTATTGCCCACGACCTGTGCCTGACTTTTACTAAAAATACCCATGACAGAATCTTTACCATAATCATGAGTAACACCTTATCATCTCCGCTTGGCTAGGACAGTGATTCTCAATCCACAGCTCGTGTACCCCTGAGGTACACAGAGGTCTTCCAGGGGGTACATCAACTCATTTAGATTTTGCCTAGTTTTACAACAGGCTACAGAAAGAGCACTAGCAAAGTCAGTACAAACTAAAATTTCATATAGACAATGACTTATTTATACTGCTCTATATGCTATACACTGAAATAGAAGTACAATATTTATATTCCTATTGATTTATTTTATAATTATATGGTAAAATGAAAAAGTAAGCATTTTTTCTGTAATCATGTGCTGTGACACGTTTGTATTTTTATGTCTGATTGTGTAAGCAAGTAGTTTTTAAGTGAAGTGAAATTTGGGGATTCATCAGACAGTAATCTGGAAAGGTTGAGAGCCACTGGGCTAGGAGACACCATCCCATCTTGGAAAATGATGACCTAGTATTAGTTATTCAAGCCTTCATCACTTCTCAGATTGACTACGGCACTGCTACATACCAGAAGCCTTCAACACTTAGGAAAGTCCACTTGGTCCCAGGGGCGGCTCCAGGCACCAGTGCAGCAAGCGTGTGCCTGGGACGGCCTGCGGGTCGCTGTGAGGGCGGCAGTCAGGCAGCCTTCAGCAGCATGCCTGCAAGAGGTCCACCGGTTCTGCAGCTTTGGCGGCGGGTACGCAGAAGGCACGGGACCAGCAGATCACTCGCAGAAATGCAGCCAAAGGCTGTCTGACTGCCGTGCTTCGGGCGGCAAAAAACATAGAGCCGCCCCTGACTGGTACAGAAGGTTGCAGCACATTGTCTGAGCAATGCAGACTACCATGAACACATCAAAGCAGTCCTGCACCCCTGACTCAGACTTCCCACAGAATATTGAAACAAGGTTTCGGTCCTCAATGGCCTGGGCCAAGGGTATTAAAAGGCCATCTAAAGCTCCAGGATGAAGACTCTAGTTGACAGTTTTGCTCTTCTAGCACAATGGAACTCTCTACAATAAGGATAAAGGTCATCTATTGAAGAGACAGTGTTTTTTCAGGGGCCAACCTAAAACCGTGGAATGAATTCCTACAGAAACAAAGACCATCACAAAACCGTAACATGTTCCACTCCAAATGCAAGGCGCATTTTTGGACCTTGCATTCTCTAACAAACATACAGGTGTGTGTGTGTGTGTGTAATTAAAAAAAATCCAAAACTAAACTCTTCATTGTACACACTTCTTTCCCTAAGGAGAGAACAAACATATGGCAGATGTTAGACATGTTTCTTAATGTATTACTGGAATGCATAGGTGCTAACTTCCTCTCTATCAGTGGTTACACGACCCCTCGCTCTGCCCTAGGCCCATCCCATCTCCACCTCTTCCTCTAAGCCTCCACTCTGCCCCTGGTCCCACCCCACTCCACTCCTTCCCCCAAGCTCACACCCCCATCCCGGTTCTTCCCACCCCCTGCCTGGAGGACGCCCAGTCCCCTCTCTCCCAGAGCCTCCTGCATGCTACTGAACAGCTGATCGTGGAATGCAGGAAGTGCTAGGAGGGAGGGGGAGAAGTTGATTGGCGGGGGCTGCTGGTGGGCGGGAGGCACTGAGGAGACAGCGGGAGCTTGGCTGCCAGTGGCTGCTAAGCACATGCTAATTTCTTTTTCCATGAACACCCACGGAATCAGCACCTATGCTGGGGAGGGATAGCTCAGTGGTTTGAGCATTGGCCTGCTAAACCCAGGGTTGAGAGTTCAATCCTTGAGAGGGCCATCTGGGGCAAAAATCAGTACTTGGTCCTGCTAGTGAAGGCAGGGAGCTGGACTCGATGACCTTTCAAGCTCCGTTCCAGTTCTAGGAGATAGGTATATCACCAATTATTATTATAAGACACTCATTTATTAGAGTGATACATGTGGTAAAATGACTGTGACTGACAACATCATCGACTCCATACACAACACCCCATCTAGGAAACTCTTGCCAACGCACAAACAGCTGAGGAGGTCCGCAAAGCAATTAAACAAATGAAGAACAATAAAGTACCAGGTCATGATGGCATACCAGCTGAAGTACTGAAAGTAGGGGGAGAAACACTGACTAACAAGCTTCATTTGCTGCTCCTCAAAATCTGGCACCCCGAAGAAATCCCTGCTGACTTATGTAATGCTAACATCATCACCATTTTCAAAAAAGGACACAGGGCCGACTGTGGAAACTATCGAGGCATTGCCCTCTCTCCATTGCTGGGAAGATTCTTGCTAGATTCTTACTGAATCACCTGCTCCCTCTTGCAGAAGAAGTACTTCCAGAGTCCCAGTATGGCTTCAGAACATCACAAGGCACCATCGGATCAGTCAGGCAGATCCAGGAAAAATGTCAAGAACACCACCAGGAGCTGTATATGGCCTTTATTAATCTGACCAAAGCCTTTGACTCTGTCAACCATGAGGCTTTGTGGAAAATCATGTTGAAGTTTGGCTGCCCAAGCAAATTTATCACCACTGTAAGATTCCACCATTACCAGATTACTGCCTCCATTCTGTGCAATGGCTCTACCTTAGAGTCATTTGTCGTCCAAACTGGGTAAAACTGGTACCCACCCTTTTCTCCATTTTCTTAGCAGCTATGAAAATGTTAACCCAAGACCATTTGCCACATGGCATTGGCATCCAATATCACACTAATGGCAACCTCTTCAACCTTTCCCATCTCCGTGCCAGAACTAAAGTAATATCGGCAACAATAACCAAACTCCAATATGCAGATGATCGTGCTGTAGTTGCACACTCAAAGAAGGATCTACAAACAGCCCTTAATTGCTTCTCTGAAGCTTACAAAGGCCTAGGGCTAACTCTGAACATCAGCAAAACAAAAGTTCTCCACCAGCCAGCTCCCAGTCAAGCATCAGCCCCAGCAAGAAAGATCTACATTGACAAAGACGAAATAGAAAAAAAGAATACTCTGCCTAGCTTGGCAGCCATCTCTCACAGAGGGCAGACATAGATGTCAAGATACAGCACAGAATCCGCTGCGCCAGCTTTGCCTTTGACAGACTGTCTCAACGGGTGTTCAACATCACAACATCAGAACACATACCTGATTTTTAGTTTATAAAGCCGTGGTAATCCCAACTCTCTTCTACAGCTGTGAGACTCGGATGACCTATACAAAACACCTGAAAAACCTAGAACATCAGCACCAGCACTTTCTTTGGAGGATCCTCACCATAAAGTTCGCTGCACTAATGCCAGTGTCCTCCCAGAGGCAATTATCTTCAGTGTTGAGGCCCCGATTATCCAGTACCAGCTGAGGTGGAGCAGGCACGGTGTGCACACGCCTGATGTATGCTTACCAACATAACTGCTGTACGCCCAATTCATCAGAGGAGAAAGGAAAGAGGGAGAATAAAAGAAACGCTTTAAAGACATCCTCAGGATAAACATCAAGAGATGTGGCATTGACATCACACACTGGGAGACAGCAGCCCAGGACAGGGATAACTGGCAAAGACTTGTCAGAGAGGGAACATTCGTTTTTGAGGAAAATTGCCTTGCCCTGGTTGCAGGAAAATGCCAGAAAAGACAGATAACCGTCATGCAGCAATTGCGGCCCAACCCTGACTTCCAACACCACCTGCAATGTCTGCCAATGAGTCTGTGGCTCAAAATCAGACTCCTCAGTCATTGAAGGACCCTTAAAAAATAAATACCCTGTGAAAGAGATCATCCCTGACCTCGCGGGATCGCCGACACAGACACGTGTGTGATAAAATAACTTAAATAGATTAGACTAACCAATGGCTACTACTAGATAGGTGGTCAAAATTAACTCAGTTTATTACTGCCCAGGGATCCCTGCAATAACCACCCCATCATGTTGCCATGAGTGGCAAACTTCTGCAACCATCTGCTGTGGGTTTAAAGTGTGGATTTTCATATTATTCATATTCACAGCCTTGATAAGTGGACATGTATACTAAAAACAACAGACTATACCTGAAATTTCCAGCAGCCTCCTTGTTACATTAGCAGGTAGTGTAATCATACTTGAATAAGAGTTCTCTTTCACACACACAACTCGGGATTTCATTCTGATTGATCCTTCAAACACACACAAAACCCCCACAAAATGCCATTTTGGTCTGCAGTCATGGAAATGTTTGCAATATCACAATTCTGTAGACTACTGATGAGTCAAGTAAGAGGAGATGAAATACAATAGAGAAAGGACTTGCGTGAATATAAAGGTCTCATCACTTTTAGCTTTTTGAAAATACTAATAAAAACAGACAAAAGTGACAATTGGATGGAACTTAATTAGATTTTCAAAGCAATTTTCACTAACATCCTCCTCTGTGCAAGTGATGCACAGATCTGCCTCTCTGACCCTGAATTCTCCCCCTTCAATCAGACTTGCATCTTTGACTGCCTTTGAATGACATCTCTTCTTTGATGTCTTACTGCAAACTTAAACTCAACATGATGAAAAACATAACTTCTGATCTCCCTTTCCTCTTCTGCCCATTCAACACTGACAGCTCCACCATACTCTGTTATCATGGATAAGTCAATGAAAATGCTTGCCTGGTACACATCTGCAGCCAAAAAGGCAAATAGGGTGCTTAGATTATCTCAGTCTATACCTAACGAGTCTAAGTTTGGTCATCACAATTTAAGAAATATGTAGTGAAGACTGAAAAGATCTGAAGATAAAAAAGCAATAGGCATTGTAGGACTTACATATAATGAGTTATAATTGCAAAAGCTAGAATTATTAATACAAAAATAAGTCAGTGGGGACTTCACTAAGGTATCCAATTTATGCTGGTAGGATGGCATTATGAAATCTGATTAGTTCCTCCTTTGACCCTGTTTTATACATCAAGATTAAGAAGAAACCTGAACCTGAAAAGCAGCACTTTTAGAACCAATGAAATTAAATACTTCTCACACACTGTGTAGTTTACCAGGGGAATTTGCTGATGCAGGAGGTTATTCAGACTAATTCTGTGTCTGGATATAATAAAGGACAGGATAATTGCATGACTACTAATATTATTCTGTAGCTATACAAGTTAGAGGTAAGCATACCAAGATCTTATGCTTGAAGGTGCAAGAGAACAGTACTCTATATTTGGCTAATGATTAAATTCCAGTTTTAGGAGTACGCCACAGTGGCCAAGCTACTGCACATTGAGATTCTGCAACAACCACAAATGGGATCACAGCTGTTTTAAGGGATCTAAAGACCATGTTGCAAAGTTCTCAATCAATTTTTTAATTTTTAATTCCCTTCTCCAAATTAATTGGCAGGTAATCAGACTGAGGATTTTGTTTTGGCCAATTACAGAGATAGTGACAACCTGTAAAATTTAGATCCTGATCCTGGTTCCAGTTTTATCTCTGAAATGTCCACTGATGTTCTATGTTTTAGAAGTTTTTCAGTGTGAAAGTTCCACTTTAACAACGAGAGGAAAAGAAAAGGAAAAGAATGGTTACTTATTTTATAACTGTGGTTCTTTAAAATGTTGCAGTCAGTGTGGATTTATGGTTAATGATTGATTGTCTGTAAGAAATCCACCAGGTTGTTGCTGACTCCTGGAAGGTGAAATCACATTGGTCCCTTCTGACCTTAAAGTCTATGAGTCTATTCCATAAGAGTGACACCACATCCATATCTTGATAGCTTCTTGGCACATGGGGTAATGATCAGGTTTCTCCTTGCTTGTTAATATAGTACATTTTAGATGTATTTTCTGTCAAGATCTGCATTGTGGAATTTCATAGAACAAAGATAAATGTCATGCATGGAAGCGTGATAGCTCTGAGCTCCACGATGGTTGTGTCAAATTTCATGTCATTCTGTAACTAAGTCCCTTGCATCTGGAGATGGTGCAGATGGGTTCCCCAACTGGTTACTAACGCATCCATGATTAATGTAATTATGGGAGGAGGGGCAGAGAATGGTATTCCTCTTCATACATTCTTGGGGTCTAGCTACCAGTTCAGTTCCAAGATGACATATGGTGGGACTATGACCTTATTATTCATCTGATGTCTTGATGTGGAATAGACTGACCTTAGCCAGTGTTACAGAGGCCATGAATGAAGTCTGGCAAGTGATGTCACATTTGTGCATGCTGACATGTGACCTAGGATTCCAAGGCAAGTCCATACTGCCATGGTTGGATCTGATATTATTTAGTTCAGTATTGATTGCAGAGACAGGGATGTGTCCTCAAGTAGCTATACTTCTGCTGACCAGGAGTTGATCATGGCTCTTATTAATTCTATTATCTCTCATGGAGTGAAAGATGACTTCTTATAGTTCACCAAGAGGAACAGCTGGGCAAACATGGAGAGGATGCATTTCAGGGGTGTAGTGGTCTCCTGCCTCTGATCAGCCAGTTGCCTAGATACAAATGTTGTGGATGCCTCTCCTCCTTAGGTATGCCATTTTATCTCACCATTTGTGGAGAGTCTGAATGACAGTACATTATACTGGCAATGGTTGGGCCCTACTGTGAACCTCCGGTATTTCCTGTGGGTTGAGTGAATGAAAATACACATCCTATTAGGCAAGAGCTAGGAATCAGTCCTGAGCCTGAAGGGATGGAATAATGGAGGCAAGGATTACCATCTGAATCTGAGACAGCATATGCATTTGTTCAGTCTTCCCAGGTCTATGATAGGATGAAGACCCTCTTTCTTTTTCAGAATATGGAAATATCAGGACCAGAAGCATCTTCCGCTCTAATCTTGCAGTACCTCATCTGTGGCTTCTAGATGAAGCAACAAGGCAAATTCGGTTTGTAGAAAAGTATTCCTGAAAAGGGATGGTTGAGGGGCAAGGATTGGAATTGGATGGGATAGCTATGAACGATGATCTCTAACATCCATCTGTCAGATGTGATGGAAGATCAAGCCTGGTGGAAGTGGACAAGGTGATTTCCAAAGAATATATTCTGTCCTAGACTGACTTGGGTATGGCTCCCAACAATCCTATCAAATCTGCTGTCTTGCAGCAGGTGAGGAGTGTGATACTGAGAAGGAGGAACACCAGGATACTTTATAAAGCTGATACTTGTAAGACTTACAATATGGGTCTGGCATGCAAATGCCCAAGGAGCACAGGGTGGCCCTCAAATCTTTAATGGAATGTAGAGTATTTGCTAAATATTCAATTATTTTGAAGGGCAGGTATTGCAGCTTGTATTGCAGCTTGCATCTCCTTGGGGATGCCTGACCCTCCTAGCCATGAGACTCTTTGCACTGTTATAGCTCTAGCCATGCATCTGACTAGTGTCTGAGGTGTCCATGGCCACCTGCAGAGCAGTTTTAGCTACTAAATGGTCCTCACTGATTATGTCCTGCCCCATGTTAAAATGTTGTACTTATACAGAGTTCCAGGGACGTGGAGGAGTAAGCTTTCCTTCCAGAAAGGTCAATTTTATTTTTTTTCCCTTTCTCCCTTGGGTTGCTCTTGTTGGAGCTAGATTTCTCCTGCACTGCAGAGTCAACTCACAAGCCCAGGCTGGATTGAACATAAAAATGTTCAAATCCTTTCTGTGGGACTTGGTACCATTTTACAAACCTTTTTGCTATGGCAGGAATGGTGGTAGGTGTCTGCCAAGAAGGCTTTAGCAGGGTTGAGTATCCCTTTTTATTGGGAGAGCAATTCCATCAGGATCCAATGCAGTCAGGATATCAAATAATTTATGAGACTTCTCCTGTATCACTGAAGACTGAATGTTCAAATGTCTGCTGTCCTCATTAACAGCTCCTGGAAAGCTAACTACTGCTTCATCTGGCAACAGTGAAGTGAAGTTCTTGGGAGGCTAAGGGGTTGGTGCTGCTGTCCCAACACTATGTCTGATGATGCCCAACATTCCTCCTTGCCCAATGTCAGTGGTCTGTCTAGGGATGTTGCTGGAGAATGTGTGGAGTGAGAAGGGGATCAACTTCCTGGAAGCCTGAGATGACAGTTTTCAATATGCCTTCAATAGGGCCATGGTAGCAAGCTGTAAAGGTATGGTTGGCTTGCATGGTGGTGGCCAGTCCATTGCCAGTCAAAGTAAAGCTGTAACAGAGCCCTTGAAAGAAGAGATTCCAGGTCTTTCCACTAGGTCCCTGATGACCTTGAGGGAGATGGATTTCTGCTTGATGATGGTCAGAAAATGTGACCTGGTGACAGGAAAGAGGAATACACATTCTCCCAAGTCAGTACCAAGGCACATGGTGTTCTCAGTATTGGGTTCTGTTCCAGCGCTGGCAGTGGTCTCAGTGCCAGGTTCATCATTTGGGTATATGTGGTTCCTCCAATAGGGTGTTTGCCAGTACCATGAGTGACTCTAATGGAGTTCAATCAGTTTCTGCATGGTCATCATTGCTCATGGAGTTGGTTCCGGAAGCATGTTTTGCCAATACTGCAAGTATAACCAATTCCACTTCACTAGCTCTTATTTTTATATTGTGCATAGTGGGCTTATTCTTCAAGGTTTGCTTTGGCCTCTCTTTGAGGGATGACACCATGCTGTGCCTAGAGTCTCAGCTCCTATCCTCAGAATATCCCCTATCAGCACTGAACTTCATTGTCATGGGTGTCAGTGTTCCCAGTATGGGGCTGGGGTATAGATCCCGAGTTCTTTTCTCAACATTGAGGGTCTATCAGCACCAGCTTTCAGTGTCACATGCTGCAGGAGGGGGCATTCATGGACATTGATTTCTTTGGTACCTGATCAGTCTCAATATTTGCTTAGTCAGGGTTCTTGGAACTTCTGATAGACATCTTTGATTAAAAGGAGAGACATATCATGCATCAGTCTGGCATGTGGCTTTTGCCCAGACAGAACCAGCATCTGGTGTGGTTGCCAGTTAGCAGGATCAAGCTTTGCATGATGGACAGGGCTTGAAGCCTGCATATCAGAAGGGAGTGCTGAACACTTAACCATGTGGTACAGGTGGGTAAGTACGTGGGGAATGTATGTTTTTTAGGGTAGGAGTGACTTCAAATTTATCACATTAGAGGTTTTGAAGCAAAATCAGTGAGGCAGATGACAATCCAGTAGAAGAATCTGCTCAGGGCTGGCCCACAACATTTTGGCACCTGAGGCAGGGAGCTCAAATGATGCCCCATGCCCCCTCGCTTGGGCCAAAACTTTGAAAGGTCTCAATTCTGCCTTCTTCCTGTTCTACCCCTCTCATGGTACTGCTCTGCTATCTACCCCAATAAAGGAGAACTAACAACTTAAAATGCCCTGTTCAAAAATGTTAAGTAACACTTGACTTTCAAATGCCTGAATAGCAAATACGATTTTTCTTGTCTGCATAGTAAGCACTGGCATTTTTATCTGTTTGAATAATCAAAGTGGTGCTTTCTGTGCCTTCTTGACTGCAAAGATTTGAACTGCTTTCTGTTGAAGGTCCACAGTCTGGGCCAGCTCATGCTCTACTGAGATAGTTGTAAGGCTGACCAGCCTCTCTTGTGCCATTGTGGAGCATAGGTGTGTTTTTATTAACATCAGCTTGGAGAAGCTGCGTTCTCCACTAGTAACTGTTACAGGAAGTGTTAGAAGTATGCGCAGAGCAACAAAAGCATTTGGAAAGAGGGTGGTCATCTTATTTGTGCACATATATTCCAGAACAGTGTTTGGAGTTAATCCTGCTGAAATGTATCTTGAAAGGGCTTTCAGCTCATCACCTAAATCACACGCATCAATATCGCACGTCATCAGATGTCAACACTGTCTCTAGTGCCCTGCATTGCTGGTGTAGGTCTTCTTCAGGTATAGTGAGGAGTTTTGGAATATCATACAACATCCCAAATATACTGCTGTGTTCCTTGAGCTGCATGAAACATTCTTCAACTGACTGTATCGCACAATCTAGAACTTGGTTAAATAATTCATCTTTGAATTGTTGTTTGGGGTCTCTTATGGGATTACCCCATGCCTTGTAATCAAAATGTATTCTTCGGTGACTCTTGTATTCTTGAATGGGTGGAAAATAGCTTCAGTGTGAAGTTCTTCTGCCAACTTCTGTGCATTCTTCAGAACATTTTGAAATCCCTCATCTGACCAGGAAAACTGTAAGTATGACTTTGCTTTGTCCAGTTGTTCCATTGCTCCAGATATATCAAGGTCAACACCTTGGAGTCTCTTGCTTACAACATTTATTTCAAACAATATGTCATGCCACAACACTAAGCCACTCAGAAATTTGAAGTTATTTAGGTATTTACATAATTTGAAGTTGTTTCTGGTGATTGCATTTCCCTCTGCCACTGTTCTCCCATGAACAGTTCCTGTCATAGCATTATCCTCCATAATGGCCACTGGTGTTTGATAGGCTTTATCGCCTCCACTCGACTTTCCCATCATGTGGCACTCAGTGGTTTCAGTGTCAGAGAGGATGTTCCCAGATGTTGCTTCAAAATTTTCCATCGATGAGTTGATGCAAAGAAAAATATATAGATGCTTTGAATTACATTAAAAAATTCAGCAGCCTCACTAGAAGCTACTGCTGCATCACTGACCACCAAGTTCAATGAATGAGAACTGCATGGGGAAAAAAAAAAGCTCGATGGTTTAACTCTTGGATCCGTGTCTGCACTCCTCTGTTTTTTCCTGTCACGTTGGCACCATTATCATATTCCTGACCTCTCATGTCAGCTATCGTAATTCCCATATTTTCCAGCTTTTTAAGAAGCACATTTGTCATACCAGCTCCTGTACTATCATCAATGTCAATAAATTCTAGAAAATGCTCTCTAACAGTCACCATTGCAGGGACATTTTCACTAGGTTCTGTTGTTGTTACAAAACACACCATTAGAGTCATTTGTTCCATATGGCTGTCAGATGTGCAGTCCAGACTAACAGAATAATATTCTGCTGACTTCAGATCTGCCACAATCTTCTGTTTGACTTTTGTTGCCAGGAACTGTATGGTTTCATTTTGAATTGTTCTTCCAAGATAGTGGTGTGTGTACATTCTTGGGTGGTGACTCTTCTTAGATGTTCCTGGAATACAGCATCAAACTCAGCCATCAGCTCCACAATTTTAAGGAAATTTCCACAGTTTGGCATGTACAGATGATCTGAAGTGCCACGCAGTGCTAGGTTTTGGGTAGCAAGCATTCTCACAATGGCAATGAGCTTTTTCAGAACATTTTGCTAGTAAAGAGACTCTGATGCAATCTTCTCTGGATGCTGATCATCTCTGGTGGCCTTTAACCTTAGTCTCAACTCAAGTTCTTTCCACCTATGGAATGCTCTCTGGTGATTTGCTTCCTTCTCATGGCATGCCAGACTTCTAGACAGATTTTTCAGTCCTTTGTTCCTGTAGAACCCAATGTGGCTGGAACATTAGACTGGAAGAGTTTGCATAAAAACAGTATGCAGCATTCTGGGTTTTTGAGTACATAAGCAATGGCCTCTCCAATTTGTCACCATTTTCATTGTCTTTGAGGAACATGACGTTTTTCACTTGCTGTGAATACAATTGCACATGCAATACAAGAAAGTCCCTCAGGCTGCTGCTCAAGTGGGTCCACAGTCCTGGATCATCTAGACTTAAGGAATTAAACACAGCAACAGCTGTTTCTTGTGCCTCTACCACACTATTCTCTGATCTACACTTTTCTTCAGGAATATGCATGGTTATATCCATTTGAGATGGAGATATGTATGCTGCAGTGCTGCCAAGTCACCTGCACTCTGACTAACTGGAAGATCAGGCATCTCCTCACCACTCACATCCTCACTGGGGCTGGAAGGCTCACTGTGAACATTTGTGTCTATGTATCTCAGGAGAACTCCTTCCTGCTTAGATAGAAAAGCTTCCTTTGCTTCCTTTCTTTTTCTGAATGCTGTCCCAGAAGGGTGTTTTCTTCTGTCACTCATGACTGCTGTTCTGTGCCAGCTACAGTGACTCTCAACACTCATCTGAAGGGGACAAATAAGCAGGTTGGAAGCAGGGCCTGAATGAGGGAAAATATCAGCGTCTTAAGGGCCTAACTGGCTCCTGCTACTTCAGTTGACTGCCTGTTCTCCTCAAGTGGATTCAGGAAAGCAGCAGGAAACAGGAAGCTCCCTGAGAAGCTGGTGTTAATCAGTCCAGGCTCCTGGGGGTGCTAGGGAGATACATAAGAGGCTCCTACTCCTCTCTCTCCCTGAAGCTCCTGCTTCCCTCTCACCTTTTCTCCTGCCTGCCTGGTATGTCTCTTGTGCCCTCCTTCCTCCAGCACAGCACTCCATCATCTCTGTGCATCTAGAGCAGAGAGATACATATGCACCAGCAGCAGACACAATTTTCTACACTCTAGGTCCTAGTGGTGCCCCCACCATAGTCTGGCATCTGAGGTGGGTGCCTCAGTTCGCCTCATGGTAAGGCCAGCTAACGCAAAAGAGCAGCAGGTTGGATACTGCTGGATTTCATCTCAATATCATGGGCAGCAAGAGGGAACTGGGGGGTTGCGGTCACTCCCTATTATGTCATCACACAGGAGCATGAGGAAGCACAGGGCACATGCAAGTGTCAAAAGACTCTGATCTTGCATGCATACGTCACATGCACACTTACAGTGGGATCTACACAGACATACTTAAAGAAAGGGACAATACAGAATAAACAATAAAAAAACCAATGGAGACCTTCTGCAGGCTATACAGTAAGCACTAAAATGAAGCGGATTCTAGCCCACAAAAGCTTATGCCCAAATAAATTTGTGCCACAAGGACTCCTTGTTGTTTTTTTTTTTAAGTGTCCTTGACAGCAGTTAAAATGAGCCATAGAAATCAAAGAGACAGGAATGATCACCAGACAATGAGTTGCCTTTATGGCACCTACTCTGTAACATGTAATAGTGACAGAGTCTGTGAGGAGAAATGATTAATGATTGTTTCACATTTATATGGGAATACCACTGTGTGAAAGGCAAGCAGAATGGAAGATACAGAGAGATTGGGATATCCGGAGGGGGGAAGGGGAGCAGAGGGCAAAATTAGAAGATAAATAAACTCTTCTCAGTGTCAAATGGGAGACAGCATTTTGGCCCTACAAAAAAAAATTGGTTGGCTACACTACACATGTACGCCCACACACACGTTTTTAAAAAGCAACAATTGTATAATTAATGTCAAACAAGGCAAACATGATTCCTCAACACTGAAACAAAGGAAAGCAAATGTCCAGATAAGCCACCTATCACCAGAAGCCAGGTTCCTAATCTAAAAATATAAACTGGTAATCAGCAGTTGTGTTGGTAGCAGATGTATGGTAGCTAGTGATAAGGCTTGCTTTTGTGTTTGTACCTATCATCAAGCTGCATACTTGTAACTTGTCTGACCCTGCTTACAAGTCTGATGTACGATTCATCAATAAGTATCAAAGCAGCTATTAAAAAGAGTAGAGTTATGCAGAGCTGGAACATAACACTGACTGGGACAACATGAGTTCATAAGGTAGAACTTTATCTGGTTCTTGTGAACTGCAGGAGTCCAAGAGGGAAAACCTTTCAGACCCTAGTAAAAGGTGTGTTGTTAACAATATTCTGAATCATATCCTACAAGCTTATATGTGGGGCAGCATAGGGCTAATTGGAGGTGGAACTGGCAAGCCTTATTTCTTGGGTACAGGATGTGGTGAGAAAAGCTGCGCACTGTGGAAAAGTTACACAACTCCTCCGGTTATCCCAAGGGAAAAGAACATCGCAAATCCCCAAGAAACCCATTGCAACAACCCCACTGTTTTTGTGCCATTATTAGTGAGGCAAGAGCCCCCTTCTTTGACATGTCCGTTGTTAGCTTCAATGCCTGGGACAAACCCCCCAAAATCTCAGTTATTACCTTGCAAAGGCTAGATAGATAGATAGATAGATAGATAGATAGCAAGCATTGTCCTTTGTTTTGTAAGACTTTATTCAGCCTGTGAGTTAGATCAGTGGTTTTCAAACCGTGGGTCACGACCCAGTCACTGAGTTGCGATGGCTCTGGTCAGCACCGCTGACCAGGGTGTCAAAAGTCCCATCAGTGGCGTTGCCTGGCTAAGACAGGCTAGTCCCAACCTGTTCCGACACCACGCTGTGCCAAGCGACCAGCAGCAGGTCCAGCTCCTAAATGGAGGGGTGGGGGGTGCTCGCACGGGGCTCTGTGTACTGCCAAAGCCCCAAGCACCAGCTCCGCACACACAGTTCCCAGCCAATGGGAGCTGTGGGGGGTGGTGCCTGCAGGCGAGAGCTGCATAGAGCCGCTTGCACGCCTCCACCTAGGAGCCGGACGTGCTGCTTGCCACTTCCAGGGTGCAGCGGAGTCCGCAGGGCCAGGACAGGCAGAAAACCTGCCTCTGCACCCCCGCTGCACAGCTGACCAGGAGACGCCCGAGGTAAGCTGTGCCCCAATCCCCTGCCCCAGCTCTGAGACCCCCCCCAACCCTGAGCCCCTTCCTGCACCCCAAACTCCTCACCCCTGGCCCCAGCCCAGAGCCCTTACCCCCTCCCACACCCAACCCTCTGTCCCAGCCCAAAGCCCCCTCCCACACTCTGAATCCCTCATTCCCAGCTCCACCCTGCAGCCCTCACCCCCACACCCCAACCCTCTGCCCCAGCCCTGAGCCCCTCCCACACCCAAACCCCCTAAGCCCCAGCTCCGTTGGGTCGCCGGCATCAATAATTTTCTTCAACTGGGTTACAAGAAAAAAAGTTTGAAAACAACTGAGTTAGATACCATACCTCATCTTTGTGCTTGTCTTCAACCAAAATATAAAGCAACTATTATGGCTTCAAACAAGGAACTTTGTTCAGGAAATGACCTCTTGCTATTTTCCTGAACAGAAGCACTTATAAAATGTTTAGAAACATTTAATATCAAACACAAACCCACATTTTTGAAGCCTTTAAAAAAAATTCACATAATGCAAAAGATGTGTAACCTAGTTTAATTTAATTAGGGTATCTTTTTTCTTCAGAAGAAAATAAGGAAATGCAGTAGATGTAATCAGATGATTTGGAGGTATTTCCTTTGGAGGTAAATGGATGGATTCAGGGGGGAAGATGGGCAGGAGGGAGAGAGAGAACATGCGTGCAAAGGAAAAGAATATGTCATTGTATTTTTACCTTAATACTTGCAGCTCTTCTTCAGAGTTCTGCACCTCATCTCTGAGCCGTCGCCAGCGCAGCAAAGCTTTCAACTCCTGCTGCTCTCTTGCTTCATCATGTGGCAGCTGCTTAGTATATAAATATGTAGTTCATTGTTTGTTGTTTTCCCCAATGGTCAATAATTTTCTGATGGAAAGACTTGTTTTGTTTCTCTTTAACATGTAGGAGGAGCAGAGGATGGCACAAACATCTGCACCCTTGTTGAAAAATGCAAGCTTTACAAAGGGTTAAGACCAGCACAGGGAAAACTGGAGCCTCGCTGGGAGCATCAAATCAATAGTCAGTTAAATATTTCTGCCTGAGGAGGGAGATAGGCAGGTTGTTTTCCCCTCAGAGATTGGCAATAAGTGAACTGGACATACAGTACAGATACATGGCATATCAGTTCTGGCTGCATCTTTATTCTTCCCAGCCTTGAAAGCAGAAAGCTGTTTTGTGTCCTGATTTCACTCATCTGCCCTACTATTTCTGCTATGCTGGTGTAAGCTCCCTGTTGTATTTCTCCCCCTACCAAAAGCATATTTACAGTGATGGTTGCTAATTAAATATATGTCAATTTGTTGGGTATAAATGAACTAACTTCTGATTTCTCCTTATGGAAATAAAATTTGGCATTCCCTTGAAGTACACTACTATTTCAGTCTGAGCTGCAGTTACTATGATGTAATATAGAGTATATTTATAACCTCATTAATATACAGCAACAAAATTACCCAATGATTAAAAAATAAATACTTTTTATAGCCTTGTATTAGGAATAAAATCATCCAGTTGTGATTTTTGTTGGCCATTCCTTGCCAGTTCTGCAAGATTTGCTACAGAGCAAATGCTTTCAGCTGGCTCAAAATAGAGTAGAGGCAATGAACAAAAGCAGCTTGTAACAGAGGAGTGATAGTAAGATGGAGATCAGAGAAGAGTTTGAGGATGGGAAGGGAGGGAAGGCAGTTAGGCAGGGGCTGCATCTTCTTCTCTTTCTCCAGAAATCTGGATGTGGTGGTGGTAATGATTTTTTATAGTGCCATATATGTGCCTGGTACTTCACAAAACAAACAAAAATAGAGTCCCAGCCCAGAAGAGTTCTTGGACACAGATGGACTCCTGTACCCACATGGTGCTGTTGACTTCAGTGGTGCTCAGATATGGGAAAGATGATTAGATGGGTGGAAAAGACAAAAAAAAGCAACGGATTGGGAGAAATGGGGCAATTTTGAGTAGTAGTCTTTGGGTGGATGATCATTGAGACAATATATTTGAGTTCTTATATGATATGACCTATACCTTTGAAAAGGTTCATGTTCAGTGTGGATAGGTGTAGAAGTAAGGATTTTAAACAAATTTATAATGCTACTGGAATCTGCATTCTAACAGATGTAGCCTCAGAATGTACTACTTTTAAATACAGATTTATAGTAATTTCTTTCAATTTAATATTAAGGCATTCAGTTAGAGAGCATTTTAATTTCTAAATAGAAAACAGAATGGTGATCTGTCTTCATACCTGTTGTGCTACTGCCCAAAATACATCTTCCAAGTAAGTAGCAAACCCTTCACTTATCCATTCTTCAGTCCAGTCACGAGCACCAATGGCCAATCCAAACCAAGCATGAGCAATTTCATGGCACAGACGTGTTCCACAGAGATGGCTCCCTCCAGTTAATATGCTCTGTGACAGGAAGATGATGTGTGGGCTGCATAATATGAAGGACAAAACACATTATAGTCCTGTTACAGCATGCATTGCATGGTTATAGTAATATGTAGACTTTATTAGCCTTGTCAGCCTGTTATTACTATATGCATGTTAGGTCATGACAGGTAGTTTATAGCTTGGGCGTTTTTAGGAATTAGGTTGCACTTTATTGTTGTCTGGCAGAGATTCAAGCTAAAATTCTGCCAGTTTTTTCATATTCAACCATCAAACATATATTACCTTCAATAAGTAACGTAAACCAAAGTTTTACATTTTTCAAATTACAAGGCTGACTTATTTCAGTGGAAGCATTTATATTTAAGCTAGGATAATAAAAGAAGAGCAGGTGTGAATACAAGCAGGAGATATTTATTAGTAAAATGATCAAAGTAGGAAATAAATACAACAAAAATGGTTTCAAAAGAAAACAAGTTGCTATCCAAAGGCAACAAAAAAGCATGTAAGATAAAGCACACACACAAGCCATATTTGATTTGTTACAATCCAGACAAGTTAATAAACATGATACAGTCTAAGAGCCATATGCTTCAATCACTATGAGGTGCATAGGGAAGCAGAAAGCCCTTTACCACATTGATACAGTTGGGGGAAGGCAGAGGGGAAATGTGGATACATGGTGTGTTCTTCTCCACTCTGCATAGTCACCACCACATCTCAATGAATATAACAGAACACCTGTACTAAGGGAAGGTCTGGTCTGATGGGGGAGGAATTGGGGAAAATACTATATGTGGTATAATTCACTACGGAAAATGCTTAAATTGCATTGCAAATTATGGCTGCTATGCTCTGCTTTCTGAGACAGCTTCGTCTACATTTATGTCAAGTGGAAATTCAGTGCTCCGGTAAAGTTACATAACTACTCTTGTAATAAGGTGCTTCTTGGTGCGAGTAAGGGTGGCAGAATTTGGCTCTAGGTGGTTATTATCCAAGGGATTAAAGGAGCATTACCAGACCAGTGCTGCCAGTGCCACAAATGGGACTGGAAAAGGGACAGAGCTAGGGTCCTTTCATACATGTGTAGGGTTGCCAACAGTAATCACACAAACCCAAACATCCTTGCTCCGCCCCTGCCCTGCCCCTTTTCTGTGGCCCCACCCCCCTCCATCACTCGCTCTCCCCCACCCTCAATCACTTTCACCAGGCTGGGGCAGGGGTTTGGAGGGTGGGAGGGGGCTCCAGGCTGAGCCTGGGACAGGGAGTTGGGATGCAGGAGGAGGTGTGGGGTGCAAGCTCTGGGAGGGAGTTTGGGTGCTGGAGGGGGCTCAGGGCTGGGGACGGGGGTTGGGGTGCAAGTATAGGCTCAGCGAGGGGGCTCAGGACTGGGACAGGGGATTGGGGTACGGGAGGAGTGCGGGCTCTGGGAGGCAGTTTGGGTGCAGGAGGGGGCTCAGGGCCAGGGCAGGGGTGTGGGAGGGGGTGAGGGCTCTGACCTGGTGGCAGTTACCTCAGGTGGCTCCTGGTTGGTGGTGCAGTGGAGCTCAGGTAGGCTACCTGCCTTCCCTGGCCACAAGCCACTCCTGGAAGTGGCCAGCATGTCCCTGCGGCCCCTGGTGGAGGGCGGGCAGCGTTCTCTGCATGCTGCCCACACCCCGAGCGCTGACGCCACAGCAATGAGAACTGCGGCCAATGGAAGCTCAGGGGGCAGTACCTGTGGGCAGGGGCGGCGCACAGAGCTCCCTGACCCCCCCCCAGGGGCCGCAGGGTTGTGACGGTCGCTTTCGGGAACGGTATGGGACCAGGTCAGGTAGGGAGCCTGCCTTAGCCCTGCTGTGCAGCCAGACTTTTAGCAGCATAAAAATCTCCCAGTTTGGCTTCAGTGGCCTCTGAGAGATAAAGCCCAATTCTGAGAGACTCCTGGCAAAACCGGGAGGGTTGGCAACCCTATGCACATGGATTGACATCCAGTATTTCCTTTCTAATCTCAGGTACCCTCTGCCTCCACTTAATCCATATTCCAAATGTTTTCCAAGATCCACACAGTCCGAGGTGATGCAGCATAATGGTAAAGAACAGCAAGTTTTAGAGGCAAGTCTCACCTCCTGAACATGGGCCACACGGCCTTACGATATTTCCAAGAAGCAGATTCTATTCATCAAAGATCTTCTCCAACCCACCCTACCCTTTCGTTAGAAATGTTAAAACACCCACAGTTCTCTTGCAACTTAGTCTGCATGTCTGGATCTGACATCTTAACTTAAAACATCGTGGCTTGTGGTTAAACAAACAACAACAACAAAAAACCCATACAATAACCATCTTCTTATAAAATAATAAGTTCAGAAAAGCAGGTTAAATGCACTTAAATCTGCTAGTATCACAACACACATCGCAAAAAGCTGAAGCACTAGTAAAGGAATCAAGTTACAGAGAACAAAGAGCAAGAATAAATAGCACTTCTCCAAATCTCTACAAAAATCGACTCAGATTATCAAGAACAACAACAAAAAAGGGAGAGGAAAAAAGCACAGAAGCTGCTGAACATGATGAGACACTTCATTTGATTACCAACCCCTTGTTCAGAAGAATAACTGCAACAGGGGGGTATTACTTTGGTCATTTTTAAGTAAATGACCCCTAGCTGTGGCATGTGCAGTTCTACAAAAAAAAAAAACACAGAAATGTATCAAGCAAATAACATTCCAGACATACTGTTGGCAGCGTTTCGACCATTTGGCTAAACAAAACAAGAATAACTTCATGCCTTATAAACAGGCTCAGATTAGGGTATGCATTTTAAGTATCTACTAAACATACATATAGAAATAAAGGTAGAGCTTGTATTCCCAGTGTCACAGTTTCTATTCTATGTTATTTAAATAACAGGAAGGTCACACTTCGGCAATATGCATCTTTTGTGGAAAAATAATTTATTTTTTATGTGGAAATATATTCAAGGCACATTCAGTCCAAAATGAAAATGTGAAGCTTTCGAAACGAATGGAAAATAAAAGGTGTGTAGGAGCAAAATTTCATTTTAGAGAATTTGTGCTCACGTTTCCCCCCTTGCTCTGAGAATACTTCAAATGCTCCCCTTTATTTTGCTCGCTGTCATCATGCAGGACGTTCCTCCAGTTTAGGGCATCACATAATTCCCCTCTACAGCTTATCAACCCCACTCCTAAGACTGCCAGAGGTGCCACCAAAGAGCAATGTAGGGTGCTTGTTTATCCAAACCTCACCTTTTCTAAAGGCTGAACATGTGGCCTCGACAGAACATCCAGTTCCTACTGATCCAGGAAGAAGTTTGAGTCTTCAACTATAGTCCCATGTATTTACTTTATAGAAATTCTAACTTTCCAGCATATATTTGAAGACCATATATTTAGGCACCCTTATTCTCACAAGACACTACGTTCTATCAGATTATGTGGGATGTCAGCTATACCCGTCAACATTATCTACATTTTTTTACGACCTGTATCATTCCCAAAGGGCTTGATAAATACAACAATGCTCCATGTGAAGCCTAGGATAACAGGGATGATGACATAGTTGTAACATATAGTAGTCCAACAGAATTTTCCATCAAGGATATGAATGTTGTGTCCTTGTCATGAACATGATTTACTGATACTAAGCTCAACGTTTAGTACCTGTTGTCAGGAACTCTTGATGTCTACATTCTAGGATACAATCCAGCATTTTAACCCTTGAGGTGCAAATGTGTCTGAACACTACATTCCCAAATGAGTGCGATCTTCACATTTGCCACCAATTCCTAAGGTTTGTACTAATATTCTGGACTACTTCACCTGACATATTCCAGCACCAACATCATGTCATTTTAACTACTATCATGCTGTAAGTAAGGGCAGTCAGCCTTCAGACAATTAACAATCTCTAACTCAGTTGTTTTTCTTTCAGGAAATGTGTTGAGTAAAGGAAATATATATTATTCCTGACCTGTGCTGTTACTTAGAACAATGGACTTTCTCTATCAATGATATTTTCAAAACGAAAATATTTAAACTCTGATTGGCCCAAATTCTGCAGTTTCTTTTCAGGCATTCAGGCAAAGCTCTAAACTAACACACTAGGGACTACCATAGGGTTTGGTGCATACGGCTAAAACATGAAACAGAATAATCAGTAAGATAAAGAGAAAATAAATATTCAAAAAAAAGTCTTAGAATAGCCATACTGGGTAGGACCAGTGGTCCATCTAGCCCAGGATCCTGTCTTCCAGCAGTGACCCGTGCTAGAGGGAATAAACAGAACAGGGCAATTTTCAAGTGATCCATGCTCTCTCATCCAGTCCCAGCTTCTGGCAGTCAGACGTTTAGGGACACCCAGAGCATGGGGTTATGTTCCTGACCATTAACAATAATACTCGTTGATGGTCCTATCCTCCATGTATTTATCCAATTTTTTTTAACACAGTTATATTTTTGGCCTTCACAACATCCCTTGGCAATGAGTTCCAAAGATTGACTGTGCGTTGTATGAAGAAGTACTTCTTTATGTTTCCTTTAAACCTTCTGCCATTAATTTCATTGAGTGATCCCTGGTTCTTGTGTTATATGAAGGAGTAAATAACATTTCCCTATTCACTTTCTCCACATCATTCATGAGTTTATAGATCTCTATCACATTTCCCCTTAGTCATTTCTTCTCTCAGCTGAACAGTCCCAGTCTTTTTAATCTCTCCTTGTATAGAAGCTGTTCCATATTCCTAATCATTTTGGTTGCCTTTCTTGGTACCTTTTCCAATGCCAGTATGTCTTTTTTGAGATAGGGCAACCAAAACTGCATGCAGTATTCTAGGTGTGGGCGTACCAGGGATTAATACAGTGGAATTATGATATTTTCTGGTTTTTTATTTACCCTGTCCTAATGATTCCTAACATTTTGCTGTACATTGAGCAGATGTTTTCAAAGAATTATCTACGACTCCAAGATCTCTTTCTTGAGTGGTAACAGGTAACTTAGACCTCATCATTTTGTATGTCTAGTTGGCATTATGTTTTCCAAGTGCACTACTTTGCATTTATCAACACTGAATTTCATCTGCCATTTTGTTGCCCAGTCATCAAGTTCAGGGAAATCTCTTTGTAACTCTTCACAGTCTGCTTTGGACTAAACTATCTTGAGCAACTTTGTGTCATCTGAAAACTTTGCCCTCTCACTGTTCACCCCCTTTTCCAAGTCATTTACTGGTCGCAGTACAGATCCTTGGGGAATTCTGCTAATAACCTCTCTCCGCTGTTAAAACTGACCTTTTATTCCTAGGGACCTTGTCAAAGGCTCTCTGAAAGTCCAAATACACTATCAACTGGATCACCCTTGTCTACATGCTTGTGGACACCCTCAAAGAATTCTAATCAATTGGTAAGACATGATTTGCCTTTACAAAGCTGTCTTGACTCTTCCCCAACATACTATGTTCATCTAGGTATCTGATAATTCTGTTCTTTTCATTTCAACCAATTTCTCTGGAACTGAAGTTAGGCTTACTGGCCTGTAATTGTTCGGATCACCTCTGTTGATTACATTAACTATTCTCCAGTTATCTGGTACAGGGGCTGATTTAAGTGATAGATTATATACTACAGGTAGTAGTTCTACAATTTCATATCTGAGCTCCTTCACAACTCTTGGGTGAATACTATCTAGTCCTGGTGATTAATTACTGCTTAATGTATTGATTTGCTCCAGAACCTCCTCTATTGACAACTCAATCAGAGACAGTTCCTCAGATTTGTCACCTGAAAAGAATGGCTCAGGTATGGAAATCTCCCTCACATCCTCTGTAGTGAAGATCTATGCAAAGTAGTACATTTAGCTTCTCCGCAATGGCCTTTTCTACCTCGAATGCTCCTTTACCATCTTGATCATCCAGTGGCCCCCCCTGACTAATTGGCAGGCTTCCTGCTTCTGATGTATTTACGAATTTTTTTGCTCTTAGTTTTTGTGTCTTTTGCTATTTGCTCTTCAAAATCTTTTTTGGTCTGCCTAATTATACTTTTACACATGACTTGCCAGAGTTTTTGCTCCTTTCTATTTTCCTCAGTAGAATTTGACTTCCAATTTTTAAAAGGGTGTCTTTTTGCATCTAACCATCTCTTTTACTCTGTTGTTTATCCATGGTGGCATTTTTTGATCCTCTGTTTTATTTTGTCTTTTGGGACATACATTTAGTTTGAGACTCTATTATGGTGTTTTAAAAAAATTTCCATGCAGCTTGCAGACATTTTACTCTTGTGACTGTTCCTTTTTGGTTCTGTTTAACTAGCTTTCTCATTTTTTGCCTAATTCCCCTTTGTGAAGTTAAATGCTACTGTGGTGGGTTTCTTTGGTATTTTCCCCTGTACAAGGAGGTTAAATGTTATTACATTATGGTCACTATTACTGTGCGGTTCAGTTATATTCATATCTTGGACCAGATCTTGTGCTCAGTATAGGACTAAATCAAGAATTGCCTCTCCCTTTGTGGGTTCCAGGACTAGTTGCTCCAAGAAGCCATCATCAATGGTGTCTAGAAATCTTATCTCTGCATCCTGCCCTAAGGTAACATGTACCCAGCAGGGATGGCTCTAGACATTTCGCCACCCCAAGCACGGCATCATGTCGCGGGGGGCGCTCTGCTGCTCGCTGGTCCCGCGGCTCTGGTGGACCTCCTGCAGGCATGCCTGCTGGTCCCACGGCTTTGGTGGAGCATGCTGCCGAAGGCACCCTGCCTGCTACGCTCCCGGCGACCGGCAGAGCGCCCCCTGTGGCATGCCGCCCCAAGCACGTGCTTGGCGTGCTGGGGCCTGGAGCTGCCCCTGGTACCCAGTCAGTGTGAGGATAGTTGAATTCCTCCATTATAATTGGGTTTTCTGTTTTTGTAGCCTCTCTACAAACTCCCTGAGCATTTCACAATCACTGTCACCATCCTGGTCAGGTGGTCAGTAGCATATTCTACTGCTATACTCTCATTATTCAAGCACAGAATTTTTATCTGCAGAGATTCTATGGTACAGTTGGATTTATTTAATTTAGATTTTTCCTATATTTGACTATGCTTTCTTTCACATGTAGTGCCACTCCCTTACCAGCACTACAGCCTCTGTTGTTTCTATAATTTTGTACCCTCGTATTACCACGTCCCCTTGATTATCGTCATTCCACCATGTTTTTGGGATGCCTATGATATCAATATTCCCATTTAATACCAATCTTTTTCGGTCTGCCTAATTCACCCTTCTTATTATACTTTTGGCAATTGTATACAAACACTTACAAAATTTGTCAATATGTAGTTGGCTGCCTTTAGCTGTTGTCATATTTTAAAGATGTTACACTGGTTTAACACAGTGGAACAGCTAACACATGTAAAAAAAATTTTCTCCAAACCACAGTCCTCAAATCATTCAAATATGTGACTGCACTTTCTCAGCCTTCTGATCCCTGTGCTGTCAGCTTTTCTCCTTTTCTCTCAAAGGATGGAGGACATGGTTTCATGTTAGAGAGACAAGGGGGGTGAGGTAATACATTTTATTGGACTGACTTTTGTTGGTGAGAGAGACAAGCTTTTGAGCCACACACAGCTCCTCACGCTCCTCTCCTTGTCTCTCTAGTATCATGAGACTGACACAGCTACACCTACACTACATATACATTCTTGTGTTGTCAGTAAGAATGAAAATAAAGCTTCTTATTTACAACCAGACTACAAGACATGTTGAACTCCATATTGTCTGGACGACCTCTTTCCTCAAGGTCAATGTAATGGGGTGCTAGCCATTTAAGTCCAGAGGAGGCCGCTTAAGAGGAAAGCTATCCTGTTCCAAGTGTCCAGAGAAGGCCCAAAGCAGTAACTAAAATGGACACTTAGTGAGAGGAAGATAGTCCCGGGCAATAGTTTGGGGGGTGGAGGTGGGGTGAGGTGAGAGTATGAAAGCCCACGTTGCTGTTCCTTTAGGGCCTGGGACCAGAATCCTTTCTGAGTGAGTGGGACAAAGCTTCCCTTTCTTCCAGCCAGCCCAGACTGGTGTTTGGGGTAATTAGAGCCACTGAGAACATCAAGGGAGAGGTCAGATGACAGGGTGGGTGATTTAGGAAGAAGGCACCAAGCCCAGTCAGAGAGAGTACACAGGTCAGAGTGGTCAGGCCTGAAACCACACAGTCCCAGGAAAGACGGCTTTAGGGTCCTCAGCCTAGGCGTGGGCAAAAAGATTCTCTTTTGGGAGCTGGACTATGTTTAATAAATTAGATTCCAAAAGAGGGGGAATATTGTTTTTAAAGACTTGGATGTAAGTGGATTATTTCCAGGAACCTGAGGAGAATATGAGACAGAGGACAGCAGTGGCACTCCACGCAGCAAGGGGGCATGCTTAGAAACTGCCTCACCCCTACCACAGGTTCCAACTCCATGGGTGCTCCAGGGCTGGAGTACCCACAGGGAAAAAACGGTGGGTGCTGAGCACTCACTGGCAGCCCTCCTATCAGCTCTCCCTTATCCCACCAGTGCCTCCAGCCCACTGGCAGGACCCACATGTCAGCGCCTCCCTCTCCCTCCCGCCCACCTCAACCAGCTGTTTTGCAGTGTGCAGGAGGCTGAGGAGGGAAGGGGGAAGAACAGGGATGTGGCGTGCTTGGGGGAGGGGGTGGAACTGTGGGGGAAGAGGCCAGGTGGGGATGGGGTCTGGGGGGAAGGGGTGGAGTGGGGGTAGGGCCTGGGGCAGAACCGGGGTTCGAGCATCCCCTGGCACTTTGGAAAGTCAGCACCTGTGCCTCCTACAATTAGCGTTGGGCAGAGAATCACCCGGAGCCTCTGCAGTTCCTTTTGTGCCCTGCTTTGCAGTCACCTTTTCATCCATCCCTAAGTTGAGAGTCCAAAGCCCTCCTTCATGGGACTGTGTGGTTCCAGTCCTGCCCTCCCTAGCCTCTCCCCTTTAGTCCAAGGTTAAGTTTCCACAGCCTTCCTTCTGGGACTGTCTCCCTTTAAGGCTTGGCCTCCTTGGCCTCTGAACTCTCTCTCTTTGATTGGGCTTGAAGTCTCCTCTGTGAGTCAACCAGTCATCTGATCATTCTCTTCTTGAAATTTCCCACATGAGTCTAACTACCCCAAACACCAGTCTGGCCTGGCTGGGAGAGAGGGGAGCCCCACCCACTGTACAAGGCTCTTGGTCTTCGGCCCCTAAAGGAATATAGGGCTGGCCTTTTCTACTCCTCTCCATCCTAGACACTAACTATTGCCTAGGCCCATCTTCCTCTTATCCACTATCTGTTTTGGTTATTTCTTCCACTTTCCCCAGACACCTGGAGCAGGATAACTAATCCTCTCAAACTATTACTGTCTCTGGTCTTTAGGGGCCAGAATCCTGATACCATCAGACACAAGCCCTGGTCTAAGAGTGGGTTTTCTAACTGGCTCCTGAGCTGGAGTCTGCAACATACATCGTTGTACTGTCATAGTCAATCTAAAATATGTATTTAACAGAGAAGAAAAAGTCATAGCCATTCCTCGCCATCCAAAGTTACAGGAATTTAACCTTCTCTTCCCTTATGTGGAAAAGAAGAACTTGATCTGAGTTGGGGATGAGAACAGTTAATTCACTTCTGCAACTACATTAAGGCCTGACCCACTCTGTGAAACCTATACAGAGCCTGAAGGTGCTGTCTTTTCAAGTCTCACTTGACAACTTGCTGGCCCAATTTGCAAGTAACTTCTGCCAGCAGGCCAGAACAGGTTGCAAGGGTGTGGTAAGGAGCACTGGAAGCCATGCCCAGTTAACAAAAAATACAGCAATCCTTCCCAGAAAGTTGGAGTGGTTCCTAATGCCCATTATAGAAAAATGCTTTCAACAAGTGCATACTTGGGTATACTTTTCTAACAAAAAGGGCTTTATTCTGACCAGAATCACAACCCTCAGAAGTTTGATTGCCACATAATTTGATTGAATGAGGTATAAAGTGCCTCTCCCAACTAAGCTACAGTATGTGAAATATGAATACAAAAAATATGGTATGAAGGGACGAGTATAAGACATAGGAGTGGAGAATTGGGCCCCAGAGGGGAAGAATTATTTTTCATTTGGTCTGAGCAGCAGAGATACACTTCTTTCATTAGACTTGATTGTCCTTGTTGTGTACTGAAGTAATCAAAATTCTCCCACTTGGATTTCCATAACGAATAAATAAAAAGGTGTCCAAGGGGGCAGAGATCAGAACAGTAGTCTAACTAGCTGAGAAACCATCTCTCTGTCAGCAATTCTGTATAACTTTGTCTCCAGACTAATTATATACAGGTGCCCATTAGAACATAACTGCAGAAATGTGCCATCGCTGACTATTCTCATGTAATTTTTAGTCAACAGGAAAAGAGCAGACACACAGACTCTAGCTTACTGCACATGTGTACACTTAATTAGTAGCTCTTTAGTTAGTGATCTGGCAAAGCACATTTCTAACAAACTTGTCCCACCCCTTTTGAAGCTTGAATAGATGGGATTAAGAGAAAAATTCTCATGTAATATACAGAGTTATAGATATAACTCCTCACTTATTTATCAAGATAACAGAAGAGATCCTTAAAGGATACCCTCCAATCCCGTCAAATGGAAAATAATATTTCTACTTGAAAATTTTGCACTTTCTATAGTTAAAATGAATACTCACGATCATTATAACTGAAAGAAGTTAAAGAATAAAAATTTTGTTCAGCATCTCCGGTACAGTCAGTTTCACTCTCTCCTATTTAACAAACTAGTTAGTTTATCCTTTTATGGATAACCCTTATTAAAAATCAGCAGAGGAATAAAACTAATCCCTTTAAAATATTTTTAAAGGAATGTTTTAAAAAAATCATCAGAATGTGCTTTTTAAAATTGCTCTACCAGAAACTGGAATTTGTAAAAATTAGTCAATTAGAAATTCAAAGTGACAGCATCTCTTTAAATGTAATCTGTAAGAAAATCCAACTTCTCATTAGTTCTTGAATATCACTGTATCTAACCTACAACTTCCCAGGTAAGTGATGCAGGGAACAATCTTCTTCCACTATTATTTTTATTCAAGTCTGTCTTTGACTGTGAGTTTGCTGTTGTGATCCACCTTTCTAGTATCATAGAGTAACATGGTACCTTACTAGTACCTATAATCTCCTGTGTTGCCTGTACATTTTACTCTGTGTGTTAAATAACTACTGATGAGAACAATTCTCCACATCTTGAGCTGCAGGCATTTACACTGTACTCCACCTCTTTGCCCAAAATCTAAGGATATATAGTGATGTCAAATGAGATGTTGTGGAGGCAGGCGGTGGCTTTTAGAGCATTAGAAACATCAGACTGGGAATATAAATAAAAGCTGTCTACACAGAAACAGGTTTCTTTCCAGAAATTCAAACCGTCAAACCAACAAGTCACTCATTTTATCGGTGACAGTCACCCTGGTGCAGCCAGCTGACACATCTCTATGCACCACATAAACCACACTGTAGTGCTGTGCAAGGACAGAGCAAGGCGGATACTAGACGAAAGAATGGTCTCTGCAACCCTTGCGTGCCAAGAGTGTGTGCTCTGCTTCAGTTCATTATAGGCTGGCAGTATGGTCACAGGCTCCATGACTAAACAGATCCAACATTCAAACCCCAAACCAGAGAGGGGCAGCCTGCCCAAAGACTGTCAAGTGTGAATTCCATCCCCACTTAGTTCCCTGAACAAAATCAGATTATTTGAGTTTTTATACAGGTATGGGTAATCTTACTCAAAACAGGCTGCCTTTCTTATTGCTAAATACAGTATAAATTATCTATTTGGCTTGAAGCTTTGTAGAAGATGAACAAATGGAGAGGAAAAAGAAATGTGAACCTAAATTCAGAGAGTAAGACCTGAAAATCAGCAGTGTTTGCAGGAGGTTTCTGGTTACTCCCTTTCGCTAACATCCAGATTATCCATTTTCCTTGGATACTCAATGAATGGACTAAAGGTAAATCCTTGCTTAAAAGGAGAAGTCACTGTTTGTGTGACTCTGTATTCGTACAGCAAGCAGTTGCTGTATATATAACTTGAATAGCTTTTAATCTGAGTTTAAAACGTCTTTGGTTTTACAAATCAGCCATGGGTTTGATTCTTACAAACACTGTTTATACAGAGAATTCTTCTTCAGGAATGAGGGTAACTCAGGAACCCCCTGATTAACAGTAATAAACTAAGCCATATTGGAAACATTTATGAGAGCTGACAAACTATAATTTTCATATGCCAGGACAGCTCTCCTAATGCCCATAGAAGGATTAATCAGATTAGCTAGCTGAAATGGACACAAAGTCTCATTTGATAAAATAAATTTTGATGCATTCCCAGAAGAGCAATAAAATAGATGCACAAAAGAAAACTCATATATCCCATCAAGCCAGTCCTCCTGAATTTAACATCCCTTGCTTCATTTAACACTCCTTTTCTTCCCAAACACAAATGAAAGACTAACAAAGTGCACTTCATAAAGGATATACGTGCAAAATTCTGGCAGTTATTTCAGCTACATGATTCACTTTAAAGATAAAGGAAATCAATACGGTTAAAAGCCTACCCAACACTTTGAAAATTTAGCCCTAAGCTTTTAAAAATTAGACTTCTAGCCTAGTTACACACAAAAAAACAAACCAAACAACAAAAACAAAAATGAGAAATGTATTTTTCCTTCTTACATTGTATCAGGAAATCCTGCTGTATCATGGATGATGGTCTCTATTAACAGAGACATGCATCTTAATAGGACATTCAATCTCATATACAGGACTGAATTGTCTAGGTAAGGAGTCCATATCTGAAAGTAGGGTCCTTTATCTCAAGACTGCAAGTGTAAAAAGCACTGTTATAGTGACTAAAACAGGAGCTGTCTTTAAATAGCCAAGTAAACTACACATAAACTACACGTAGCAAAATCCTAGGGTATTTAAGTCATGCACCAGTCTTACCAGAAATGTAACATTTTTCTTTCTTTTTCTTAAATATGTATTCAGTTCCGATACTCCACCCTCCTTTCAAGGATCCGTTCTGGCTTCTCCTAATGTCTGGACAACGTACAATAGCAAGGCAGGAACTCTCAAAATTCTTTCACACAGCAGTTTTTTTCAGGCCACTCTTAGGCCCCTGACCTCGTGTGCCTTAGACAAGATCATCATCCTAGAACAATTGGACCCATAATAATATCTTTGGAAATGCTCTTATTCAAAACATGAGTCAAGTTAAGAGCAGGATGAAATGACACCATATTTTAGGTTTCTGGTTCAGCATGTTCCTTGTGATTCAGCTGTTGGTTGTGAACAAACCGCCTCATCTTGTGACTATTTCAATATGAACTATAGGCGCCAAATGCCACTTCCTTTCCACCTAGCCAACAGTAAAGCTTGACTATGAATGGGGTCCAGAAATAAAAATCACCCTTCAAACTCTAACATTTGTCACAGAGAGGCTGTATGGACAGATGAGGCCTCTCTGTGGGTTTAAGCATGTGGAACCATATAGTGATGCCAGCCCCTCTCCATGTTTTTACAAATATGCATCACAGAGAAAAACTACATAGCACAAAGGACTTTTCCTGCTTAATATTCCCCCTTCAGTGTAAGTATAGTAGTACCACAGCATTTAAAGGCACTCTGTGCTCACAGGATCTATTGAGGGCAGCAAATGGATGGCCCTCTGAGTGGAGAGAAGCGAACGAAATAGTAACAGTGCAGCACAGTCCTGTAAAATGGTTTACAGTAAAAACATATGTGCCAACTTTCTAAAGAAAAATATTTTAAAGGCTAAAGCTTTCTATGCTTGGTCTGGCAGAATGTGTGGAAGGACAAGGTCATGTTACTGAAATTATTTTTGGGAAGTGTAAGGGAAATCCCTTGAGTCTTTTTGGAATGACTTCATAAATAAATACACCTGTCTCACTGTAAAATAATCTTTCTACATTTTGCTCATACAAATGACTAAAAAAAGGTACAACTTTTAAGCTTCACAATCAGCATGCGACTAGCCCTCAGCGAGGACTACCCATTTTGCTAAATCTGAAAAGAATTGGTTTTGAATCAATGTCACTAATGTTCCTGTACTGAGTATTCACAGTAGGAAATACCACTAAATTTCACCACGAGCCAAGTACTTCCAAGCAAGGAACTTACAAGTGCCCAATTGTCTTTCTTAAAGAAACAAACAGGGAAATGGAATGCAAAATCTACTGCTTACTGAAATGATAAGGCTGAGAAATAAGCACTAAAATGTCAGAATATTCCCAAAGTTAAGATTTGTCTTCCAATATTATCTCAGATCCACTGGATCTATGTAATATTTTGTTGTCCTTTTTTCTTTGTTTACAGGGAAGGTAACTGATGCAGAGTATGACTGAATTTGAAACACATCTCTTCTGGCTGACACAAGAAGTAGCACTAAGGGTCTTCAGAGGAAGAAGTGTCCCATCTGAGGAGCAGGGGCAAATTCTTCCCTGAGATGAATGTATAATGTTCCCACTTACTTCAGTGTGAGTTGTATGCACACATCTAAAGGCAAAATTATGTCCATACTCTTGAGGATAGAGCTTTCTCCCAGATTACATGTGGAATGATTGCCATACATATTGCTGACATTAAGTGAACATTATTTCCAAACCAAAAAAGGGTGTAGATTGCTACCTTATTCCACACATAGCTGGTAAAGAACATTCAAGCTGCAAAAATTAACAGTTTGGAAATTTTCAGTTAATATTATCCATTAATATTCCTTCTCATTCATTTACGTAACTTGTAAATTTAGTCATACCAAAGTAAAGACAAAGATCACTTCTTAAGAGTATGTCTACACTTCAGCTGCAAGCGTACTTCCCAGACTGGATGGACAGACATGCACTAGCTCTGCACAAACTAGAAACCTTATATTTGAAATGCGCACATTGCGCTTGTCCCTTCACAGAGTCTTCAAACTATTCTTTGTACTCTTGCTAAAATGATAAATATGATGAACAGTCTCTAGTGGTGTTTCCCATTTCTAGTCTGAATGCTGATGTTTGTCATTGATGGATGTTATTTGATCATGGATGGATTTCATTATTTGTAGCTTTTCAGCATGGCTGTTACTGGAATACCTGGATTTCCTGGTTACATTGTGGAGCTTCTGACAAATATTAACTGAGTTGGGAGCCAAAGTGCGAATAAGTTAGTAAGATAAATAGCCAGGCAACAGGGGCAAAATGTATCTGCTTCTCCATATTCAGTAAACATTTATTCAAGGAGGCCTGATTTTGAAAGGGATCTCAAAGGTGACCTGCATAAGGGAAAAAAAAATGGAACTTGCGCCATTCTTTGCTTCTTTATGATATAGAAGAAAAAGTCTGAAAGCTTCTCCCCCTCCATTCCCCACCAATATACCTACACACAAAGAGCCAAGAGGAAGGATTCTGCTCGTTTTTTACCCTTTAAGATCGCATGGTTGCCTGGAGAACTTCTAGAATTATTACATCATAAGAAGCAAGGAAGTGAAACTTGGTTGAAGGAGGAAGTAATTTTTATTCCAACCATTTCAAATTATTTGTTTGTGTTAATACTTATTTAATTAAAAGTTTGGGAGAAAAGCTCTCATTGTCGTATCATCATCATCTCAATTGAGGACTGAAAAAGCTCCAAAAATATTTTGCATCATCCAAGAAGCCATCCAACAATAAAAGGAAAAACATGGCTTTACATTCCTAATATTTTTAAATAAAACACACAAATAATTGTGGATCCAAATGGTGGGATGAACCTGTCTAACTATCACATCTGACGTATACATTTTTGTTCATATGTAATAGCACCCACAACTTCAGGCTTTCAAGACTCAATCAGGAATCTGCTTTTTAGCCCTCTTCTTCCACATAAAGGAAATCACAAAGGGCCTGACTTCAATGCTGTCTAAATCCATTTTGACATTCAATAACCATTCATTATATACTAATTCTGTTAGACTTTTACCCTTTGCATGTAGTTGCAGATTTCACAAACACACTATAGTTCTTATCTTAGATCTCTATTGCCAGAGCCTATTTTTGTAACAAACCAATCCTACTAACATGCACTATTTGTTTTTCTTATTTTTATCAACTTCTATAAACAATATGTGAACTGCATATGGTGTGAAATGGATTTCAATTTACTAAATAAGCATCCACTGCTACTTATTATTTTGACTAATGAGGTACAACAAAACAGAGAGAGAACAACATAGAAGAATAAGTAATGGCCCAAAAATTATTTTCTTAGTTTATTTTGTGCAGCAGCTATACAAGCCTTCCTTTTTTGTGCATGTCAGTCAATAAGATATCTGTTGTGCTTTTTGCACAAAGAACAAAGATGTCTTTATCAATTCTCAAAAGTCTGTAGGACAAACCATTCATGGTGTCAAACCTCTAAAACCCTTTCAGCAAATAATGAAATCTATCAGTGATAAATGTCAACATACTAATTTGTTAAATACAGAACAAAAGCAACATTCAGGAGAGGTGCCTCATTTCATGTTATATCAGCCTCCAATTTGTAACAACTTTATGGCAGCCCACAGATCATACAATATTAAACAGAACAGTATTATAAAGACTAAAGCTAGAACAATATACTCTCCATAGCAGAAATGCTTAATAGTTCAACAAAATTGTAAACAAAGTGGTTTGGAACATTAAATTCCTTGCAATTTTCCTCTTTTTAGGAAGATTTCTTTCAAAGTAAAAAAAGAAAATAAATAGAAATGAAGATTCTATCTGGAACAGAGTTTTATTTATTATGTTGGTGGAAAAATAAGATTAAATGACATTATGAGTTATAACCAGTTAAAGCAAAGTGGCCGTGTGCATGTGAATTACTGTATGTATCGTACAAGAGCTCTAGCCACCATTCTCTGATTATATCACTAAGAGCAATTAAACTGCAGATGTCTAAGACAGTAGATGTCTACAAAACTGTTAACCTGTCTGTCTAGTAATAGTGAGTGCCAATTGCTATTAGTTTATTTTGTTTCATTTTTTAATCTAATTTAGTTTTGCATGCATCTTCAAATCTGTATCAATCACTTAATGACTGAGCAATTCCTTTACCTGCTTTATAGTACACTAATGCAAACTACATTTTCCTGCATTTTTCAGCTGTTTCAGATAGAAGTAAATCCCACTTTATTAAAATACTGTCTGTTGCCTCTGTCAAATCTTTTGTTGGTTTTCAAACAGCATTCTGTTATCTATTGTTCTGTGAATCTATATAATAAAACTATGAAAGTAGAGAAGAACTTTGAAGTTGATGAGTAGTTTTTTAAACGTCAGATTCTATATCTGGCAAATGAGATTAGAATAAAGATTGTATTAACACATTCTAATTTCAGGAGAGGAATTGTTACCACTTTCTGTAGTTTGGTTTTATTAAAAAAGCATTCAAAATAAAACAATAAAAAAAAAACAGCCCAAGCCATCTCCTCACATTTGACCTCTCCCAACGTTCCTTTCTGAGGACTGCTCAGCCCACACCCTAGATCCTCTCTCTCTCGTCATTCCTAAATCCCTATAGCTGTGTAGGATTAAGAACCACTTGTAAGAGTTCATTAGAAAAACATATTCAACATTTTCCAGAAGCATCGTCAACTGCTAATAGGGGGAGGTAAATACTGCCTATCTAACTGGTAAAATCTGTTGCATATTTTCCATCCAGAAAATAAATCATTACATTGGATCTCATTTTGATTAAACTTTGACATTTTGTTTCCCTACTACTCATATTTTGAACATTTATAATATGAAGCTATTTAAACGCTCAGAGTATGTCTACACTACAGGATTATTACGATTTTACATAAACCGGTTTTGTAAAACAGATTGTATAAAGTCGAGAGCACGCAGCCACAAAAAGCACAATAATTCGGCGGTGTGCGTCCATGTACCGAGGCTAGCGTTGATTTCTGGAGCGTTGCACTGTGGGTAGCTATCCCATAGCTATCCCATAGTTCCCGCAGTCTCCCCCACCCATTGGAATTCTGGGTTGAGATCACAATGCATGATGGTGCAAAAACAGTGTCGCAGGTGATTCTGGGTAAATGTCGTCACTCATTCCTTCCTCCATGAAAGCAACAGCAGACAATCATTTCGCGCCCTTTTTCCCTGGATTGCCCTGGCAGACGCCATAGCATGGCAACCATGGAGCCCGTTTTGCCTTTTGTCACTGTCACCGTATGTGTACTGGATGCTGCTGACACAGGCGGTACTGCAGTGCTACACAGCAGCATTCATTTGCCTTTGTAAGGTAGCAGAGACGGTTACCATCCCTATTGTACCGTCTGCCATGCCATTGTAAATTGGCGATCAGATGACAGCTATCAGTCGTTCTGTACCATCTGCTGCTGTCACGGGTGCTCCTGGTTGGCCTTCGCTGAAGTCGGCCGGGGGTGCAAAGACAAAAATGGGAATGACTCCCCGGGTCATTCCCTCCTTTATGTTTTATCTAAAAAATAGAGTCAGTCCTGCCTAGAATATGGGGCAAGTGTACTAGAGAACCAGAGAACCAAAAAGCACAGCCGCTCCGTGTCAGATCCTGCAAAAATGATGAGCTGCAAGCCATTCTAGGGGGTGCCCCTGCAACAACCCCACCCATTGCTTCCCTCCTCCCCCAACCCTCCTGGACTACCGTTGCAGTGTCCCCCCATTTGTGTGATGAAGTAATAAAGAATGCAGGAATAAGAAACACTGACTTTTTAGTGAGATAAAATGAGGGAGAGGCAGCCTCCAGCTGCCATGATAGTCCAGGCAGGACATTAAATGGTGGCGGGGGAGAGAAGCCCAGTCTCTTGCTGCTATGATAGTCCAGGCAGTACAGAATCTTTTCTTTAGACATGAAAGGGGGGGACTGATGGAGCTCAGCCCCCAGTTGCTATGATGAAGACGGTTAGCAGCCATTCTGTACCATCAGCTGGGAATGACCGGGAGTCATTCCTATTTTTACCCAGGCACCTCCGGCCGACCTCACCGAGGCCAGCCAGGAGCACTCACAGGATGACGAGGTCGGCTATCAGTCATTTTGTACTGTACCGTCTGCCACCGCGAACGAGAGGGGAGAGGATGCTGCTGTTCAGTGCCGCAGCACCGCATCTACCAGCAGCATCCAGTAGACATACGGTGACATTGAAAAAAGTCAAGAAATGATTTTTTTTCCCTTTTCTTTCAAGGGGAGAGGGGGTAAATTGACGAGATATACCCTGAACCACTCCAGACAATGTGTTTGACCCCACAAGGCACTGGGAGCTCAGCCAAGAATGCAAATGCTTTTCGGAGACTGCGGAGACTGTGAGATAGCTGGAGTCCTCAGTACCCCCTCCCTCCCTCCATGAGCGTCTTTGGCTTTCCGTTACGCTTGTCACACAGCACTGTGCTGTGGCCTCTGCCTATCATAGCCTGGAGATTTTTTCAAATGCTTTGGCATTTCGTCTTCTGGAACGGAGCTCTGATAGAACAGATTTGTCTCCTCATACAGCGATCAGATCCAGTATCTCCCGTACGGTCCATGCTGGAGCTCTTTTTGGATTTGGGACTGCATCGCCACTCGTGCTGAACAGAGCTCCACGCTGGGCCAACAGGAAATGAAATTTAAAAGTTTGCGGGGCTTTTCCTGTCTACCTGGCCAGTGCATCCGAGTTCAGATTGCTTTCTAGAGCGGTCACAATGGTGCACTGTGGGATACCGCCCGGAGGCCAATACCGTCAAATTGCAGCCTCACTAACCCTAATCTGATATGGCAATACTGATTTCAGCGCTACTCCTCTCTTCCGGGAGGAGTACAGAAATTGGTTTAAAGAGCCCTTTATATTGATATAAAGGGCCTCATTGCGTGGACGGGTGCAGGGTTAAATTGGTTTAACGCTGATAAATTAGGTTTAAACGCGTAGTGCAGACCAGGCCTCAGTGACTGCATACACATTTATATCACATTTGGACGAGTGTCCTTGAAGATAGAAGATGTATTTTTGTGGTGATTTCATTGGTATGTGTTTTTTTTTTAAGTAAGCGTTTATGTTTTCAAATCATTGACAGAATACATATGTATTGTGGAGTCATATTCATCCCTCAGTTACACTGTGTAAATCTAATGCTCTTGGCTTTATTAGCACCAGAGAGACATACTACATGCCTCAAGTTGAGGCTTATTTGCCTTTCAGAATAACAAATATCTGTAATCTGGCACCACTGGAAATATTTTGTTATTATGAAGACAGACAACTACAGGACTTGTACCAAATTTAAAACCCATTCTTAGAACACTGTAAGGAAACAGGCAACAGCAAATATAAGTAGTAACCATTGATTCTGTTGTTTGGTCTATGATTTAAAACACTTGAATTAACAATTGTTCCGCATCTAGTATGCTTTTTTTTTTCTCCAGTGGAATAACTGCTCAGTGCATAAACATAATTTTGTTGAGAATCCTGTCTTCAATGCCTATGGCCCCCCTCATCGGAAAATAATGCAATATGTAACACAACAGACTTACAGTACGGTGTTGACATTGTAACTAAATTAAGCAGCCTTTCCTGCACTATTTTAGGGTAACTATAATGTCTTCATCAGTTACAAAGGAAACACTGAATTCTGAACTCAGCTCTTGGCTGCTGAATAGAGGAGCTGCTTCTCTGAAAATATTTTGTTATAAATGTAAAATGTATGCGTTATTTTTAAGATTACACATAATTCTGTTAAATCAAACACATGAACAGCAACACCAGTCAAGAGTACTATGCATTATTGGTTCTACAAGGCAGTGGAGAGCAATAATCTTTCCTAGGCCAGGCCACAGGGTTGCTACAGTAACCTCTTTGGATTCAACATGTTCCATCCACAGGGAGGTGCTGCACTCACGTGCCCTGCCTTTTTTTTCCTCTGTCATGCTAATTTAGTTGAGATCCAATCTGCACTGCGAGGTGCATAACTTATCTGCAGATGCACAGAATACTGTACCTACCTTTGGAAGAGTAACAACACAGTTCCACTGGCTGAAGATCCTAAACAACACAGAGACAAGGGAAGGATTTTTCTCTTGAATGATTCATGATCCAAAATTTTTTTAAAAATATACAAAATCCTGGCAGCTCACTTTTAAAACCACACGAGCACATAGTCAGCTTGGCAAAACTCAAATCTATAGATATGACAAAATATGATTAAAATAAAAATCCAACTAACTATAATGGAGATTGCTGATATTTTAATATGTTTTTCTGTTGTATTTTCAGTATTTGTATTTTGGTTAATAGTAGCTGTCCCTCTAAGAACAGGTTGGCAGATATTCCACTAATAGTGTGCATACACACACTGTACTCAACAAGGATTATTTGGTCAGCAGTGTCATATCTATGCCCTCCATGTGACCTTACTATGCACATAACAGGCACAGCCACCTCAACTGCCCCTCAGGTCCTTCACTACTGAATCTTGATGACTCAATAGTAGAAGGGATGAGAAGCAGACCGTAGAACATACACAAAACACATCTCAAAGAGCCACAGCTACTGTAGGATAAGTAACCATTTCTTCTTCTGTGGCTGCGTCTACACTACGAATGTAGGAGTGCAATTCTCAGCTTGTGTACACATACTCATGCTAACTTTCATCTGACCCCGCATGATAAAAATAGTAGTGTAGCCATGGTAGTATGGGCAGCGGCAGCTTATGTTAGCATCCTCAAGTACATACCCATGAGATTCAGGTGAGTTTCTATTCAGTACTGCTAGTGCAGGCCGCTGCTGCTGCTGCTGCCGCCGCCGCCACTCATACTACCATGGCTACTCTACTATTTTCAGCATGCTAGCTCAGATGAGAGCTAGCATGAGTACAGTATGTCTGCACAAGCTGGGAAATATACCTCTAGCTTGTAGAGTAGATATAGCTTTTGAGTGCTTGCCCATATGTATACGCCATTGTTGGTAACTTCCAAGCAATGATCTACTTGCAGGGGGTGGGTACTAGTTGTCTATCTGAATAATGACTGTAGGTCAGCTATGCCTAAGTTTACGACAGATCTGGATGACTCTATAGTGGGATAGTGCTAGGTGCGCGTGTACTGAAGACCATGCAGCTGCCCTACAAATGTCTATGATTAGTACATTTCTCAGAGAAGCAACAGAGGTTACTGGTGCTCTAGTGGAGTGAGTTGTGATCTTTTATGGTGGGATTATATTAGCTAACTTGAAGCAACATTTAATATTGGCCAACATCCAGTTAGAGAGTCTCTCTTTTGTCCTGGCCTGTCTCCATTGGCTATGAATAGTCTGGAGAATGCTCTGAATTCTGTATAGTTTTCTACATACATCTTTGTTCAAATGTGCTTTTGGAAAGAATATTGAAAGGTGAATAATCTGATTTAAATGGATATCAGAGACTATCTTCCGCTGACTTTTTGGGTGATGTCTCAATGGACACCCTGTTCTTATGAAAAATTGTATACCAGGGACCTACAATCAAAGCTTTTAACTCCCCCAAATTTAACGGCCTTGGTATTGCTAACAAGAAGCCTATTTTAACGGAAAGGTGAAACTGGGAGCATGTGACCAAAGATTAATATAGTGGTCCTATCATCCCTGCTCAAACAATATTTAGATTAGAGTGATGGATAGAGTTTGTAACTGAAGGGTAAACCCTCAAAATTCCTCTAATACTCTAGCCACTGTGGGGTGAGAGCACGTTGAATATCTGTGAACTGGAGAATGAACCACCAACATAGCTTCTAGATGAACTCTCCGTTCACTGATGGTCCACAGTTCTTTTGTTTCAGAGGATAATCTAAAATGTCTGGAATCTGTGTTTGAGAAGTTGAAAATTGGCACTGTTGAGCCCAGACTGTCCAGTAAAGTCTTTCCTATTATAGAAAGGGATGTTTTGAACCTCTGACAAACATGATATCTCTGAGTAGGTCCGCAAACTAACATCCACGCCATGAGATGAAGGACTTGGCCACAATTCTGAGATGTCAGGTCTGGTCACAGATGTAAGCATAACAGACACTGGATAGAGAGATTTTTGGGTTCTGGGCACCAAAGTTGCCTCACCCAGGGTAGGGCTACCATGATTGCCTTGGTAGAATCCTGCTTGAGATTCCTAAGAATTCTGAGCAGTAATGGAATCAGACGGTATGCATGGAGAAGGCAAGAGAACCATTGAAACAGGTTTGAATACAGAATGGATCCTGAGCCTTTTCGGAACAAAAATGATGACACTTTCTCCCATAAACCTTTTTGCCAATAAAGAAAACAGGAAAACTCCACTTGAGAAATATCATTTGATTCACATCTTCATTGATGGACTACATGGGGTCATCTACAAATTGCCTCCTGAGGCAATCCACCAACATGTACTATATTCCTAGCAGATGAACTGTCCTCAGCATGATTTTGTGACAAATGCAGAAGTTCCAAAGACCTTTTTACATAACCAAGTGAGTTGTGCGTCTCCTTGTTTATTCATATAAAACATAGCTGTAGTTTTGTCCACCATGACTAGTATTGTTAAGCCTTTGAGGACAAGAAGGAAAACTATGCACGATCACCAAATAGATCTTAGTAAGAGGACATTTTTATGCCTCTTGAGGAGTTCAGGGCTCCTCATCTTAACATGAAGGTATTTGTCACCAGAGTCTTTGATGGAAATGGAGGGGAGAATGGAACCCCCTTGCAGATTTTCATTAGGTCATCCACTGCTTTAATGATGACAGGACCTATGGTAGAATGTATACTAGCATGTCCAGATGATGTTTGCTTGGCTGATACCCAGACTTTAACCACCTTTGCTTTCAACACAGATGAAGTCTGGGACACAAGACACATAGGTTGCTGGAAGCCACGTGGGCTGGCAGCCTCACACAAGTTCTTACTGATTATCCTGGGGTGACCAATCCATTGATGACCAAAAGAAAACTTCTGGTGCATTGCACCTGGCTTCCTTTTTCAGCTCTTTACATCCACTCTTAGCATGTGTGAAAAGTGTCATTGTCCAGCCACAGGCAAATTAACAGCCCTGAATATTTTAAAGCAGAGTATAAACAACTAGTAGAAACAGCTACATGCAAGAGTATGCATATTTCTGCCAGCCACTTTCCACTATTTACATTTCTCCTACAGTAAGTATGTACGCGAGAAATATAACTGTTCTATTTATCCTTATGGCTTATGGAAGATTTTGCCCATATGATCACTTATTTCTTGTTACCAAATTGTACTTTTACAAATAACTTTTCATATTTCTAATAAACAGCAAAGATGCTGTTATCACTGTATTTAGTCTCCACAAAACGTTATTAAGAGACTTCAACCTGGATTTAAAGTTTTGATCAAATGTAAGGCAGCTATTCTTTCAGTCTGAATTTTGGGTACTCATTTTTCTTTCATCATCTTCTACCTACTGCTGAGTCACAGCCAAATCCAGACCATAATTAACACCTTTTGCATCAGTGTCAATTACTTTTACCTCAAATGTTTATAGCTACTGGATTTATTTGTGTTTTGACCATCCACTGAGATTATGAAAAGTTAAAATAGCTAACAACAGTAAAATATACAGCATAAAATATTACATCATTTTGATGTATGTTACATGCTAATATTTTAAAAACAATAATAATGATAAATTCTCAAAAAATAAGGCCAGAACAATAGACTTTTATAGAGCACTTGAGTTGCTGAAGTGGCTACATAACAACAAAATGAAAATATAAATCAAAACTTTATCTCATGACCAATCTTTCCTGTTAACAAATTATGTCCATATTAAATGGCAATAAAACCAGTTCTTCTTTTTAAGAAAGATGTTAACATAAGATATACAAATTAGGGGCCCAACTGTCAATTCTACAAAATGTGGTGCTTACTACAATGAGCTACTAATCACAGTACTACACACTACACCTGGAATAAACATTTGCAGGATCAGGCATTAAGGTTGCTCTGAATGCTCTGTAGACCCCCTCTGGTCTATCTTCTGTTCTCGTCAAGCTGCTGCATTTTCCTGACACTTTCCCCCCTCCATCTCCATTTTACAGCAATCAAGCTTCTCCATCATAGCTCACAATCTCTCACCAGTCTTGATTTTACTCCTCTATACCTAGGAGGACAAATAAGGGGCTTTTAATTTTCTATAACAGATTGTAAGCCCTCCTGCTACATGTAGTAGAGGTAGAAAAAGTGAATCACAGTTCTCATACAAAGTGGGGCAGCCAACCATTTTCCCTTTCAGGATTAATAAAGCGATCTTCTGAGCTGCTTGAGCTCTTCTAAGAACCACTCAACTCCAGTGCATGTTACTTTGTTCCACTCAAAAAACTCATGATAGAACTTTCTAATCCCAGAAAAGAAAATTTTTGAGAAATTCTTTATGCTTTCACAGAAAATGTCTTTTTTAATGAATGAGTCATTCACCTGAAATTCTCTTACTTTGCTAAGTACAATTTTGTGCTAACCTTTGAGAATTAGGGAGACCTGATAACTAAGGAGGTTAGTTTTCCTGATGGCTGAATAGTTCCATTATATGTTTTCCCTACAAAACCATAAAAAAAAAGCAGTAGGTAAAGTGGGAGAAGGTTAATAATAGATAGGGTAAATGCAGTGAAGACATAGCTTAAATACATTAAGTAGACAGTTAAATGATTTGTAATACCTTAATATATAATTAGATTAGATATATTTCATGGATCAATAACATCATCTTATCTATACTTGAAATAGAAGAACTATTCAGAATTATGTCACAGATATAATGTCAATGCATTGTATCCACTACTCTCAAGTTGATACTCATACCAAAGATGTACTCCTGATACTATAGTATGGATTAAACTAATTAACCATCCCTCTCCCCAAAAAAGTTATGCAAGCTGCAAGTAAGAAAGGAAATTGTAGTCAGCTCCCTAAATTTCTCTGCTAAAGTTTCAACATTAAACTGAATATAGCCTTGGAGCTATTCTGAGCAGAAACTGCTAATTACGTCCATGCAAGACCGAAGACACTTGAAACAGTTTAATAACGTGGATTAGGAAATGAACCTATAAAACTAGCAGTGTTTTTTACCAAGTGAAGGAACTGAGATCTGGAAATTGAAAATACCCAACAGTTAACAAATGAATTTAGCATACAGTCAGAGCTAAAAGGTTTCAAGTAAGAACTGTTCAAAGACTTCTTGGGCAAGAATTCAATTTCAAGTTCACTTCTACAGATAGGTGAGATGAGAAATAATATGTGATTGACAAAATATTATATACTGTTAGGTTATTAATAATAAAGAATGCTAATTTCAGAAATATATAAATATTAACAGGCAATTATGCACAGTACATTTGGCTTCCAGAACTGTGGACAACTTGTACAAGAAGTTTAAAATGACTTCTGGGATCCTCAAAAAAATCCTAATTTTTTTCAATCAAGATTTTTGTTGCACTGGGCCCCTTTGCAAAAATGAATAATGTTTTATACCATATTTAAATATTTTTGGATGTTTTCTACATTTTCAATTAAATTGATTTCGATTACAACACAGAATAAAAACTATAGCCAGGAGTAGGCAACTTATGGCACGGGTGCCGAAGGCGGCACGTGAGCTGATTTTCAGTGGCATTCACACTGCCTGGGTCCTGGCCACTAGTCCGGGGGACTCTGCATTTTAATTTAATTTTAAATGAAGCTTCTTAAACATTTAAAAAGCCTTATTTACTTTACACACAATAATAGTTTAGTTTTATATTATAGACTTAGAGAAAGAGACCTTCTATAAATGTTAAAATGTATTACTGGAATGTGAAACCTTAAATTAGAGTGAATAAATTAAGATTCAGCACACCATTTCTGAAAGGTTGCCGACCCCTGAACTATATAATGCTCACTATATTTTTTATTACAAATATTTGCACTATAAAAAACAAATAGTATTTTTCAATTCACCTAATACAAGTACTGTAGTGCAACCTCTTTATCATGAAAGTTGAATTTACAAATGTAGAATTATATACAAAAAAACCTACACTCACAAATAAAACAATGTAGAACTTTAGAGCCTACAAGTCCAATCAGTCCTACTTCTTGTTCAGCCTATTGCTCAGACAAACAATTTGTTTACATTTGCAGAAGATAATGCTGCCTGCTTCTTGTTTATAATATCATCTGAAAGTGAGAAGAGGAGTTTTCATGGCACTGTTGTAGCTAGTGTCACAAGATATTTACATGCCAGATGCGCTAAAGATTGATATGTCCCTTGTTCATTTTCATTATCTGAGTCAGATGCCACCAGCAGAAGGTCGCTTTTCTTTTTTGGTGGTTTGGATTCTGCAGTTCCCGCATCAGAGGCTATGTCTACACTAACACTAAGTCATCCTATGCTATGCGAATAATGTAGCTGGAGTCGACGGACCTTAGGTCAAGTAACAGCAGGGTCTACACCACGGAGGGTTTGACAGGAGAAACTCTCCCATCGACTTACCTTACTCTTCTCATCAGAGGTAAAGTACAGGGGTTGATTGGAGAGTGATCTGCTGTTGATCTGGCAGGTCTTCACTAGACTCAGTAAATCAACTGCCAGTAGATTGATCTGAGAGCCTTGATCCCGGCTGTAGTGTAGATGTAGTCAGAGTGTTGCTCTGTTAAGACTTCTGAAAGCATGCTCCATTCCTCATCCCTCTCAGATTTTGGAAGGCAATTCAGATTTTTAAATCTTGGGTCAAGTGCTATAGCTATCTTTAGAATTTCACATTGGTATCTTCTTCACATTTTGTCAAATTTGCAGTGAAAGTGTTCTTAAAACAAACATATGTTGGGTCATCATCCAGGACTTCTATAATATGAAATGTATGGCAGAATGCAGGTAAAACAGAGCAGGAGACATATTATGCTCCCCCCAGGAGTGCAGTCACAAATTTAATTAATGCATTGATTTTTTAACAAGTGTCATCAGCATGGAAACATGCCCTCTGGAAAGATGGTCGAAGCATGAGGAGGCATATGAATCTTTAGTGCATCTGGCATGTAAATAACTTGCGATGCCAGCTACAACAGTGCCATGCGAACCCCTGTTCTCAGTTTCAGGTGACACTGTAATTAAGAAGTGGGCAGCATTATCTCCTGTAAATGTAAACAAACTTGTTTCGCTTAGTGATTGGCTGAACAAGAAGTAGGACTGAGTGGACTTGTAGGCTCTAAAGTTGTACATTGTTTTGTTTTTTAGTGCAGTTATGTAACAAAAAAAACTACATTTGTAAGTTGCACTTTCATGACAAAGAGATTGCACTACAGTACTTATATGGGGTGAATTGAATAATACTATCTTTTGATTACCATTTTTACAGTGCAAATATTGGTAATAAAAATAATATGAAGTGAGCACTGTACACTTTGTAGTCTGTGTTGTAACTGAAATTAATATATTTCAAAATGTAGAAAAACATTAAAAATATTTAATAAATTTCAATTGGTATTCTATTGTTTAACAGTGCCATTAATTGTGATTAATTTTTTAATCACGATTCTTTTTTTAGTTAATCGCATGAGTTAACTGCAATTAACGGACAGCCCTAATTGCAATAGAATAATATAGGAAAATAATAAGTATAAAAATACAGCAAAATCACATTAAAGTAGAAGAATTCAAACACAATGGGAATTCAGGTGAAGGAGGATTCTTTTTAGACAGTAACTGAGGTATTTTTAATTTTATTGGAAGTTCAGACATCCTAATGAAGGAACTGTGGACATGCAAATGTGTAATATATTAGCTCTTCTAAATAAATGTTACTGTACTATGAATATACATGAAGAAAGTTATAAAGAACTGTTTATTTCTTTCAGACATCAAAAAACTTTCTTTCCTAAACAAACCAACCAACCAACCAAAAAACAATCACTATTGCAAATAGCCACTTTTATCTCCAAATTGCTCTACAATTATGAATTAATCTGGTATGGGAGGGAAGTATTACCACCTTTATTTTTAGGTTTAAGGTTAAGTGATCTCTCTAAAGCCACAAGATTCAGTATTTAATTATTTCCCTCCACCATCCCCACCCCTGAATAGACATAAAAGGATAGAAGATGATCTGGAAGTACCTGGTTCACCAGAGGATTGTACTCTGTAGACTAAAAACCTCAACAAAAATTAGCAGTGAAAAAGAAAATAGCCACATGCAACTTTTTATTTTTTTTTAAATAGGAAAGAAGTTTCTCTAAGGGCTTGGCTACACTGGAGAGTTGCAGAGCTGGTGGTGGGTTTACAGCGCTGCAACTTAAGTAACTGTCCACACCTGCAAGGCACATCCAGCGCTGCAACTCCCTGGCTGCAGCGCTAGCTGTACACCTGGTTTGCTTGGGGTGTAAGGATTGCAGCGCTGGTGATGCAGCGCTGCTCATCAAGTATGGCCACCAAAAGCGCTGTTATTGGCGTCCAGGGTATTAGGAGGTATCCCAGAATGCCTGCTCACAACAAACTGGAAGAATGGCTGAATTCCGAGCTCCCTCGAGCTGCTTATCTAAAAAACAAACACAGCTCCTGTTTGCTCGATCGAGTGGAGGCAGGCAGGGGAATTGCTTTGGAAGGTTCACAGCTGTTTGCTTGAAGAGAGAAGTCACACGGCAGAGGAGGAGGTGGGAGTCCATGTTGAGCAGCTGCTTATGTGGTCTGAAGGCTATTTAGGAGTGCATAATTTGCATTTAGTGAATAAGGGAGGGGTGGAGGAAGGGCTCGAAACTTTAAAATTGATTGCAGGTTGGTGATGTGTATGTTCCAGTTCTTAGAACTTGCAAGGCAGGGAGCTGACAGATACAAAAATCCACTCTCTCTCTCTCTCCCCCCCACGTTCCCTCTCACTCCCCTCTTTTGAAAAGCATGTTGCAGCCACTTGAACGCTGGGACAGCTGCCCACAATGCACCACTCCCAACAGCACTGCAAATGCTGCAAATGCGGCCACACTGCAGCGCTGGTAGCTGTCAATGTGGCCACACTGCAGTGCTTTCCCTACACAGCTGTATGAAGACAGCTGTAACGCTCAGCGCTGTACAACTGTAAATGTAGCCATACCCTAAGGCCTGGTAAAACCGTACGAATCCCTCCCATTTTATCTACTTTATTACTGCCTCTACAGCAAAAGTGAGTCCAAACGAGGGAATCAAACCAAAAGCTTCACCATGACAGTACTGTAGCTACTAGCCAACAAAGCTTACCCTTGAGCCTTTTAAAGTTTTTTTTTTTTTTTGCCTCTCTAACACATTCTTTAGTCAAATGTATAAAATGAATATTCTTTATGCATGCTAACAAGCAGCTAAATGTTGGTCACATCACGGACATGTTAGTGCATTGCAGGTCAGTCAACTCCAAATAGTCTTCTCTCTTTATATTTATTCATCAAAGGGAAAAATAACGAAAATCTGAATTGTTTTCAGTGTAACATGGAAGAGAGATAATCTATTGCCAAGGAGGCCAAAAACTGGTTAAAGCCTGAATAAGCATACTATGAAGATTAGCTGAAAGGGAATGGCAAAGTTTATCAGAATTCTGGCTTGACATTTGAGCATTAGTGATAACAAAAGACATTAGCTCTACATTCTTAAATCAAGCAGTCTCTGCAATGAATAAGAAGGGATCAAATATCAAGAAGTGGATGTCACCGTTTGAGGTATGTGTCAGATTTATTGTCACTGTGAAGATTAAAATCCCACACCACTAAGAACTGTGTGTATGCATTACATTCGGATATCAAGAATTTTGATATAAATCCATGGTACACCCACATCTTGAATAGTGCATGCAGATGCGGTCAGTCCATCTCAAAAAAGATAAATTGGAATTGGAAAAGGTTCAGAAAAGGGTAACAAAAATGATTAGGGATATGGAACGGCTGCCATATGAGGAGCTACTAATAAGACTGGGACTTTTCAGCTTAGAAAAGAGACAATTAAATAGGGATATGATAGAGGACTATAAAATCATGACTGGTGTGGAGAAAGTAAATAAGGAAGTGTCATTTACTCCTTCTCAAAACACAAGAACTAGGGGTCACCAAATGAAATTAATAGGCAGCAGGTTTAAAACAAACAAAAGGAAGTATTTTTTCACACAATGCAGTCAGCTGTGGAACTCCTTGCCAGAGGATGTTATGAAGGCCAAGACTAAAACAGGGTTCAAAAAAGAACTAGATACGTTCATGGAGGATACTCAATGGCTGTTAGCGAGGATGGGCAGAGATGGTGTCCCTAGCCTCTGTTTGTCAGAAGCTGGAAATGCGCGACAGGGGATAGATCACTTGGTGATTACCTGTTCTGTTCATTCCCTCTGGGGCACCTGGCAGTGGCCACTGTCAGAAGACAGGATGCTGGGCTAGACGGACCTTTCGTCTGAACCAGTATGGTCATTCTTCTGTTTCTTATGTTAAGAAGTTTGAAAATTATGTTATCAAGAAAAAATGGTTTCTAGGTGGATGATAAATAAAGGACAAGTTTAAAATAAAGACTGAAAAACGTCAAAAGAATTTACTTATTAAGGAACTGATCCTGCTCTCATTGAAGTCAATGCCATCATCCCTATTGAGTTCAATGGGAGTAGGATCAGGCTCAAATTTATTACAATAGCAGTATGACATCTTTGCCCATAGCTTAAGATAGCAAAGCTAAAGATAGCAAGATGAATCAAGGTCATATGAAACTACCATATTAGCAGAAATGAGCTAGCTCACTGACATATAGCTAGAATTATGGTGTCAGCACAGGTGTCTTTATGTTCTCAAAGTGCTTTCAAGTTTAATGGGTAAATACAGAGCACATCATTTATTTCCCTGAGTAGAGTAGCGAGGTAGAGAAGGAACTCTTTTACAGTGAGATTTTCAGGATGTCATCAACATATTCCTGTGTAGCAGGAATACTACTGCATTATTTTAAAGCAATGATAACTACTGCAAGCAAAAGAAAAATCAAATCTGCCAGTTCCTAACAGTTACTACAAAGTGCTGTCAAAGAGGCCTACCACAGGATTTTGATACCAAACAATGTTTCAGAATTAGAACCCCAACCCAGAATTGTTGAACAACTTCAAATTAGACAGCAGAGTAAGTACACTTGATGCCAAGTGGGGGAAACATGCAAGATCTGACACTGAACAACAATTAATATTTCAGCGGACTGTTGCCCAATCCCCTGCCTCAGATCACCCAGATTTGGAAGAGACGTTGGGCTTGTCTACAATGCCCTGCAATTCAGGCTATGGGGGGGTAAATAGCAGTACATACCAAAGCACTCTGCTATAACTCTACTGTGTGAGTGCTTCAGGAGTGAACTAAAAGCTTCCCAGTTCACATTAATGTAATCCTCTTCAAACAGGATCATTTTAATACAAACCAGGAACCTTTCTGTTCACACTCATGTCCACACAAGGGAGTTACAGTGCAGCCTTTTGGTGTGCACTGCTATTCACACTCCCTTAGTTCAAACTGCAGAGCAGCACAGACATAGCCTTACTGACCTTCAGTTCTGTGGTTCTTCCATCTTTCACTTATCTTAGTGCTAAATGGGAGCCAATGCAAAAACAGCAGTTACACAAAGGAACTGTCTCTTCATCTGCAACATGATTCTGAACTACCAATTCCCTCCCTGAACTCTCTTCTTTTGTACAGCTTGATCCTGTACCTAAGAACAGGTGCTAGCTGGATGTATATGAGCAGAGTGCAATACGAGTGCCTGTGTTTGCATTTATTACTATTTTCACACATTTGTTATGTTAAAGGTCAAGATCTGAGAATTGCCTCGGGACTCCCAGTGCACAGGTTGGTGTAGATCGGGTCCCCAGTGTGATGCTACTATAATCAAACCATAAAAAAGATGTTAACAGTTTCCTTTTTCATGTAGTTCTGATACTCACAAGGAAGATTATCAAGCAAAACACTCTGGGAAATGTCAGGTGCTACTGACATACTGTAAAACAAAACAAACTATATACAGCACCATGTTTAAGTATAGATACACAGGGACACACACAAAGAGTGAGGTCAAGAACTATCAATATTAAACTTTATTAAGGGTCATAATCTTCTCTCAGATACATCTCCTACTGAAATCAATGAAAGCCATGTGTGCATCTGAAGACAGGATTTAGGCTTAAGGTGTTAATAAAAAGGTGAAGTCCTAATTAATTCAGCAAAACTGTTTATTCAGAATGTCATGCAGCATTGCGTTTTCCAGTGGAGTTGATTATTTTTATTAATTTGCTGATCCATGAAGTAGTATTTTTTTAATCTGAGGATTCCCAAGCACATGCAAACACATATATCCTCTATCCGATCTACAGCTGAGTAAACTGAGGTGAAAAGAAGTTAAATGAAGCTGCTGTTCAAGGACAAAAACCAAATCAGCAGCAAGGCCAGAACTTGAACTCTTCACCATCTGTCCCCCAAAACTGATGAGACTTGTTTATTTGTTTAGCTGGCTTGTCCTTAACAAACACCAAATAATAAAAACAATCAGCAGCATACCTTGAATGTATTCATCAGCAGCATACATTGAATATATTCATTTGACTGGCAAAATGAAAATATGCCATCAGCTCTAAGACTGAAAAATAGGAAGGGGCTACACTTACAGTTTTGCAGCGCTGGTAGTTACAGCTGTGTTAGTACAGCTGTGTAGGGTCAGCGCTGCAGTGGCCACACTTACAGCAACCAGCGCTGCAGTGTGGTCACATTTACAGCACTTGCAGCGCTGTTGGGAGTGGTGCATTGTGGGCAGCTATCCCACAGAGCACCTCGTCCCATTTTGGCGCTGTGGCTTGTGGGAAGGGGAAGGAAGTGTGAGGGTCTTTCCGCTTCCTGTTCCAACGCCCCATGGTGCTTTGCTACACATTCCGAGCAGTTCGGCGGCATTGTGATTCTGCAGCGCGATTTCTGTGGTTTTTGTTATAAATGGAACCTGAGCTGTTGACGACCTTGCTGATGAATGTTGCCAGCACATCACGCATGGCAGTGGAGCTATTCCTTCAGCTGCAAAGTGACAGTGACAGTGAGGAGTCAGACGATGATATTGAATCGCCTCACGGTGAAGACACTAAATTGCTTGTGGCAGTAACAGACGTGCTCAGCTCCGTGGAACGGCGTGTTTGGGCTCGGGAAACCAGCACTCACCGGTGGGATCACATCGTCCTGCAATCCTGGGATGACGAGCAGTGGCTGCAGAACTTTCGGATGAGAAAAGCCACTTTCATGGCACTGTGTGCTGAGCTCGCCCCTACCCTGCGGTGCAGGGACACGAGATTGAGAGCTGCCCTGCCAGTGGAGAAGCGGGTGGCTATTGCAATCTGGAAGCTGGCAACTCCAGACTGCTTCAGATCGGTGGCGAACCAGTTTGGAGTGGGAAAGTCTACCGTTGGAATGGTGCTGATGCAAGTTTGCACAGCCATTAATCGCACCCTGCTAAGAAGAACCGTGACTCTGGGGAACGTGCAGGACATTGTGGATGGCTTTGCACAAATGGGTTTCCCTAACTGTGGAGGGGCAATAGATGGGACGCATATTCCTATTCTGTCCCCACCCCACCTGGCATCAGAGTACGTTAATCGCAAGGGGTATTTCTCCGTGGTTCTGCAAGCGCTTGTGGATCACCGTTGGGTGTTTCACTGACATTTACTCAGGATGGCCTGGAAAGGTGCACAATGCACGCATCTTTAGGAACAGTTCCCTGTTCAGGAGGCTGAGGGCCGGGACTTTTTTCCCAGACCGCAAGATCACAGTAGGGGACGTCGAAATGCCCATTGTGATCCTTGGAGACCCCACTTACCCCTTAATGCCCTGGCTCATGAAACTGTATACAGGGAAGCTTGACAGGAGCAAGGACCGGTTCAAAAACAGGCTGAGCCGGTGCAGAATAACTGTGGAGTGTGCTTTTGGCCGTTTGAAAGCACGCTGGCGCTGTCTTTATGGGAAGCTAGATTTGGGGGAAAGCAGTATCTCCGCTGTTATATCCGCGTGCTGTACCCTCCATAATATTTGTGAAGGGAAGGGTGAAAGATTCAGTGAGGAATGGACCTCCGAGGTTCGACGCCTAGAGGATGAGTTTTCTCAGCCAGAGAGCAGGGCTAATAGGGAGGCCCAGGAAAGGGCTTCAAGGATTAGGGATGCTTTAAGCGAGCAATTTGATGCTGAGAGCCAACAGTAATGTTTTATGCATTGATGTGCTTTGCTTTACCTTGGTGTACAATATTTACCACTTCCAGCAAAAATATAACGTAGCGAAAAAGAAAAAAAAATCCTTTATTCAACATACAGTACATAAAAGGCAAGGGGGTTGGGGTGGTGGACTGTACATTCACAGGTTTGAATATGCCCTATTTTGATCACTATTCAATGTCTGCTGCACTTCAGGATTACTATGCTGCAGGATAATGGGGGTGGAGTGAACAAGGTAAGAATTATAGTTATCAGGGCTGGTAGGTGATCGTACAGGTGTTGGGGGCAGCTGGGGATAATAAGGAACTGGCTGCTGGAGAAAGTTGTTTTGTGGAAATACTGGGGAACAAGAAAGAGGGCTTTGGGAGGGCTGTGGGTTACCACGGTACATATTTGTCTGCATGGCTACAAGAGACTCAAAAGACTCAGTTTGGCGAGCCAGGAGGCTTATCATCTGCTTTGTGGTTTTTTTGGCAGACAATTCCTTTCTCCTGCTTTCTGTTTGCCTCCATTCATGTACACTCTGTCTCCATTCATACATTTTCTCTCTCCATTCCTGTGTCTTCCTACTTTCTCTGTTGTAGTGACTCATAACAGATTTGATCAATTCCTCTTTTGATTTTCTGGGATTTCGTCTCAAGTTCTGCAACCTACGTGAGGCCGGTGATCCGGCTGCAGTAGTCAAGGTCACTAGAAAAAAGAGAGATAGAACCATGTAATACACAGAGGCTACATTGTTTATTATCACACAGTGAAGGACTTTTTAGACTTTTGGTAGCATCTTTCTCACATACCTCACATAACACAGAGAGGACAGGGAAGCTAAGTCATGGCGAGCAATGAGGTGAGTGGTTTTCCCCCGATTTCCCCTTGGGAGTTGGAATTGACCAACAGGTCACTGGGGTTTATCTGCAATGGGTACAGGAGGTAGCTGGTGTCCTGAAGAGGGGACAGTAGTGAACAGGAAGGTGGTGAGCTGCTTGTGGGGGGCGGGGTTTGGGCTTTGGTCCGCGTTCATGCTGTCCTGCTGGTGAGGGGCAGGAGGGGAAAGCACCGCGATGCTAGATGCCTGCTGGGAGGGGGGTGCATAACACCGGAGCACACCGCATGGATGCCTACGTGCTGGGAGGGGGGGTGGGGAACAACGGCGCGCACCGCGGTGCTTGATGCCTGCTTGGAGGGGGGTGCCTAACACCGGAGCACACCGTGGATGCCTACGTGCTGGGGGGGGGGGGGAACACCGGAGCGCACCGTGGTGCTGGATGCCTGCTTGGAGGGAGGGTGGGGAACACCGGAGCGCACCGCGGTGCTGGATGCCTTCTTGGAGGGGGGTGCATAACACCGGAGCACACCGCGTGGATGCCTACATGCTGGGAGGGGGGGTGGGGAACACCGGAGCGCACCGCGGTGCTGGATGCCTGCTTGGAGGGGGTGCATAACACCGGAGCACACCGCGGTGCTGGATGCCTGCTTGGAGGGGGGTGCATAACACCGGAGCACACCGCGTGGATGCCTATGTGTTGGGAGGTGGGGTGGGGAACACCGGAGCACACCGCGTGGCTGGCTACGTGCTGGGAGGGGGTTAAACAACAGAGCGCAATGGGCTGGGGAAACGCGAACCTGGCGCCCTGCACTCAAGTATCCCTAAATTCTCAACAGGGTTTCCTACTGCCAGATATATCACTGCTGCGTTACCTGGGAAGAGAGGGAGGGTCTTCTACAGCAATGTGGATTCCGCCCTGGCCCCTATGCAGCTTGCCTGTGTGCAGCCATGGTCCCCCCACTCCTCGCTGCACAGTGGATCGGACGAGTTAGCCTGACTGGGACAAGGACCACGGTGGCTCTCCCGATCAACTTTAGAAAGCAAATTGCAAACGCTCTTGCTGCAACTTTTCAAGAGATTACCAAGGCAGATTAGAGAGACGTGATAGAGCAAATCAATGGGCTATTCCACGTTTAGGCATGCATGCAGGCAGCCATAACCCAAACCCTCCTCTCCCAAAACATAAAAATCTACTTACCCCAAGCACGATCCTCAGTTTCTTCCTCACCATCAACTTCCTGCTGCTGCGACTGGCTAGCCTCCTCCTGGCTTGAGAAGAGCTCCTAGCTGCATGCCTCCTGGGACTCCGGGGTGTCTCCCTCCACGCCAGTAGCCTCACTGTCGCTGTCCTCTACAACCTCCCCCACTTCTCCCTGCTCTGAACTCTCCATCGTGCTCCTAGGATTGGCAGTAGGGTCACACCCAAGTATGGCATCCACCTCCTGGTAAAAACGGCAGGTCGTGGGGGCAGCTCCTGAGCGGCAATTTCCCTCATGAGCTTTGCAGTAAGCACTCCTCAGCTCTTTTATTTTGACCCTGCACTGCAACACGTCCCGTTCATGGCCCCTTCTCATCAAGGACTGCGATATCTGCCCATAGGTATCATAATTTCTCCTTCTGGAGCGCAGCTGTGCTTGCACAGCCTCCTCTCTCCAAACACTTATCAGGTCCTGCAGCTCTGCACTGGTCCATGCTGGGGCTCGTTTGGTGCGTGGAGGCATGGTCGCTGATTGATTGATTGACTAATTGCAGTCCACACCTGGCTGAGCAAACAGGAAGGGGATTTTTAAAATTCCCGGGGCATTTAAAGGAGGGGTCAGGTGAGCCCAGGGCAGTGGAGTTTGCATGATTACCAGAGAGGCTTCTAAGGTATGCTGGGATACCTGCTTATGCCACGGCGGTCAATAAAAACGCTGGTGGGTGTCTACACTTGCTGACCAGCGCTGGATCACCAGCGCTGGATCCTCTACACCCGAGGCTCGACCGGGTGTACAGCCAGCGCTGCAACCAGGGAGTTGCAGCGCTGGCCGTGCTGTGCAAGTGTGTACACATCCTAAGTTGCAGCGCTGTAACCCCCTCACCAGCGCTGCAACTCTGTAGTGTAGTCAAGGCCTTAGTGTCCAACTTCTCTTATTTTAAATGTGATGCTGTAGTGGTATTCAGTAATTTGACATAGTTAGAATGAATTTCAAGCTGGCTCTGGCCATGGCTACACTAGAGAGTTGCAGCGCTGGTGAGGGGGTTACAGCGCTGCAACTTAGGATGTAGCCACACTTGCAAAGCACGGCCAGCGCTGCAACTCCCTGGTTGCAGCACTGGCTGTACACTCGGTCGAGCCTCGGGTGTAGGGATTCCAGTGCTGGTGATCCAGCGCTGGTCAGCAAGTGTGGACGCCCACCAGCGCTTTTATTGACCTCCGGGGTATAAGGAGGTATCCCAGCATACCTTAAAAGCCTCTCTGGTAATCATGCACACTCCACTGCCCTGGGCTCAGCTGACCCCACCTTTAAATGCCCCGGGAATTTTAAAAATCCCCTTCCTGTTTGCTCAGCCAGGTGTGGAGTGAAATCAAATCAATCAATCAATCAGCGACCATGCCTCCATGCCCCAGACGAGCCCCAGCATGGAACAGTTCGGAGCTGCAGGACCTCATCAGTGTTTGGGGTGAGGAAGCTGTGCAAGCACAGCTGCGTTCCAGCTGAAGAAATTATGATATCTATGGGCAGATATCACAGTCCTTGCTGAGAAGGGGCCATGAACGGGACGCGTTGCAGTGCAGGGTAAAAATTAAGGAGCTGCACAGTGCTTACTGCAAAGCCTGTGAGGGAAATCACCGCTCAGGAGCTGCCTCCACAACCTGCCATTTTTACAAGGAGCAGGATGCCATACTTGGGTGTGACCCCACTGCCAATCCTAGGAGCACGATGGAGAGTTCAGAGCAGGGAGAAGTGGGGGAGGGTTTAGAGGAAGCCGAGAGTCAGGCTACTGTGGTGGAGGGAGACACCCCGGAGTCCCAGGAGGCATGCAGTCAGGAGCTCTTCTCAAGCCAGGAGGAGGCTAGCCAGTCGCAGCAGCTGGAAGTTGCTGGTGAGGAAGAAGCTGCGGAGCGTGCTCGGGGTAAGCAGATTTTTATGTTTTGGGAGAGGAGGGTTTGGGTTATGACTGCCTGCATGCATGCCTAAACGTGGAATAGCCCATTGATTTGCTCTATCACGTCTCTCTAATCTGCCTCGGTAATCTCTTGAAAAGTTGCAGTCAGGGTGTGGGCAATGCGCTTTCGCAAGTTTATAGGGAGAGCCACCGTGGTCCTTGTCCCGGTCATGCTAACTCGTCCGATCCACTGTGCAGTGAGGGGTGGGGGGACCATGGCTGCACACAGGCAAGCTGCATAGGGGCCAGGGCGGAATCCACATTGCTGTAGAAGACCCTCCCTCTCTTCCCAGGTAACACGCAGCAGTGATATATCTGGCAGTAGGAAACCCTGTTGAGAATTTAGAGATACATGAGTGCAGGGGACCAGGTTCGCGGTCCCCCCCCAGCACCGCGGTGCGTTCCAGTCTCCCCACCCCCTTCCAGCACGTAGCCAGCACCGCGGTGCGTTCCGGTCTCCCCACCCCCTTCCAGCAGGCAGCCAGCCCCGCAGTGCGTTCCGGTCTCCCCACCCCCTTCCAGCAGGCAGCCAGCCCTGCGGTGCACTCCGGTCTCCCCTCGCCTTTCCAGCAGGCAGCCAGCCCCGCGGTGCGCTCTGGTCTCCCCATCCCCCTTTCCAGCAGGCAGCCAGCCCCGCGGCGCGCTCCGGTCTCCCCACCCCCCTTTCCAGCAGGCAGCCAGCCCCGCGGTGCACTCCGGTCTCCCCAACACCTCTTTCCAGCAGGCAGCCAGCCCCGCGGTGCGCTCCGGTCTCCCCACCTCCCTTTCCAGCAGGCAGCCAGCCCCGCGGTGCGTTCCCCCCCCTCACCAGCAGGCCGGCAGTTCCGCGGACCACCCCCCTCGCCAGCAGCTCGCCACCTTCATGTTCCCTACTGTCCCCTGTGCAGGCCACCAGCTACCTCCTGTACCCAGGGCAGATAAACCCCAGTGAGCCATCAGTCAGTTCCCCCTCCCAGGTGAAGTCGGGGCAGAAACACTTACCCCATTGCTCGCCATGCCTTCGCTTCCCTGGCCTCTCTGTGTTATGCTAGGTATGTGGGAAGGATGCTACAAAAAGTCTACAAACTCCTTCACTGTGTGATAATAAACAATGTAGCCTCTGTGTATTACATGTTTCTATCTATGGTTTTTTTAGTGACCTTGACTAATGCAGCCGGATCATCGGCCTCACGTCGCTTGCAGAACTTGAGAAAAAATCCACGAAAATCAAAAGAGGAGTTGATCAAAGCAGTTATGAATCACTACAACAGAGAAAGTAGGAAGACGCAGGAATGGAGAGAGAAGACGTATGAATGGAGAGAGAGTGTACATGAATGGAGAAAGAGTGTACATGAATGGAGGCAAACAGAAAGCAGGAGAAAGGAATTGTCTGCCAAAAAAACCACAAAGCAGATGATAAGCCTCCTGGCTCGCCAAACTGAGTCTTTTGAGTCTCTTGTAGCCATGCAGACAAATATGTACCGTGGTAACCCACAGCCCTCCCAAAGCCCTCTTCCTTGTTCCCCAGTATTTCCACAAAACAACTTTCTCCAGCAGCCAGTTCCTTATTATCCCCAGCTGCCCCCAACACCTGTACGATCACCTACCAGCCCTGATAACTATAATTCTTACCCTGTTCACTCCACCCCCATTATCCTGCAGCATAGTAATCCTGAAGTGCAGCAAACATTGAATAGTGATCAAAATAGGGCATATTCAAACCTGTGAATGTACAGTCCACCACCCCAAGCCCCTTGCCTGTTATGTACTGTATGTTGAATAAAGGTTTTTTTTCTTTTTCACTACGTTATATTATTGCTGTAAGTGGTAAATATTATACACCAAGGTAAAGCAAAGCACATCGAATGCATCAAACATTACTGTTGGCTCTCAGCATCAAATTGCTCCCTTAAAGCATCCCTAATCCTTGAAGCCCTTTCCTGGGCTGTCATAAACAGATAGCTGAGGGTTAATGTCTCTTTCACCTGAAGCACCTGACCAGAGGACCAATCAGGAAACCGGATTTTTTCAACTCTGGGTGGAGGGAAGTTTGTGTCTGAGTCTTTTGTCTGTCTGCCTGCTTTCTCTGAGCTTTGGAGAAGTAGTTTCTACTTTCTAATTTTCTGTTTCTAAGTGTAAGGACAAAGAGATCAGATAGTAAGTTATATGGTTTCTTTTCTTTGGTATTTGCATGAATATAAGTGCTGGAGTGCTTTGATTTGTATTCTTTTTGAATAAGGCTGTTTATTCAATATTCTTTTAAGCAATCGACCCTGTATTTTATCACCTTAATACAGAGAGACCATTTGTATGTAGTTTTCCTTTCTTTTTTTTTTTATAAAGCTTTCTTTTAAGACCTGTTGGAGTTTTTCCTTACTTCAGGGAAATTGAGTCTGTACTCACCAGGGAATTGGTGGGAGCAAGAAATCAGGGGGGAGATCTGTGTGTTGGATTTGCTAGCCTGATTTTGCATTCCCTCTGGGGGAATAGGAAAGTGCTTTTGGTTTCCAGGACTGGGAACAGAGAGGGGGAGTCACTCTGTGTAGTTTCACAGAGCTTGTGTCTGTGTATCTCTCCAGGAGCACCTGGAGGGGGGAAGGGAAAAAGGATTATTTCCCTTTGTTGTGAGACTCAAGGGATTTGGGTCTTGGGGTCCCCAGGGAAGGTTTTTCAGGGGGACCAGAGTGCCCCAAAACACTCTAATTTTTTGGGTGGTGGCAGCAAGTACCAGGTCCAAGCTGGTAACTAAGCTTGGAGGTTTTCATGCTAACCCCCATATTTTGGACGCTAAGGTCCAAATCTGGGACTAAGGTTATGACATGGTGTAGCAGCGGTTGGGATATAGACAGTATCCAGAAGCCAGTAGGAATATTATATTTTTCTTTTCTCTGCTAAGGGCTTTTTAGCAGAGAGAAACAGTTTGGTTTTAAAAGGGAACCAGAGAGAATTTTTTTTTCTGCTCTCTCTGGCAGTTTGTGGCTTGCATCATAAGCAAGAAACCATTAAGGTGGTATTAAGAGTCTTTTGTCACACAATAGCACTCCCATTGAGAGTCATTACCAGCACTATATATATGCAAATAAAGTGGTTTTTCTAGTTTACGCTAGAGGAAGAAAAGGAAAAAAGCACTGTTGCTAGGCAGACTTCAGGAGGCAACAGAGAACCTGCAGTTCAGAAGATAAACACCGGAGGGCACCCCAACACAAGAAAACAGGAATCATGACTTCTAAGGCAAAAATTGAGGCCAAAGAGCAATTCAAAGAAGCTGAACACAGGCGACAACTGGAAATAAAACAAAAAGAGATGGAGATGAAAGAAAGAGAAGAACAAATCAAACAGGCAGCACACAATAGAAAACTAGAAGAAGAAGAGGTGGCCTACCGAAGGAAACAAGCAGAAGATGAGTTGGCCCACAGAAGGAAGCAAGAAGAAGAAGAGGCGGCCCACCGCCGAGACATGGAAAAACACCAAAAAGAAATGGAAAAACAACAAAAAGAAATGGAAAAACAACAAAAAGAGAATGAAGAGAAGGAAAAACAGAGAAAACATGAACTGGAGTTGGCAAAAGCTGGGCTGCATGTGCCAGCCAACCCTACCAACCCGGCGCCAATTATTGCTCCACAGCACAGGAAATTTCCCACCTACAAGGCAGGTGATGACACCGAGGCCTTCTTGGAAAATTTGAAAGAGCCTGTCTTGGGTACAACATCCCCGAAGACCAGTACATGGTAGAATTAAGGTCACAGCTCAGTGGACCTTTAGCAGAGGTGGCAGCTGAAATGCCTAAGCAGCAAATGAATGACTATAAACTTTTTCAAACCAAGGCCAGATACAGAATGGGGATAACCCCAGATCATGCCCGTCGGCGCTTCAGAACCCAAAAGTGGAAACCAGAGGTGTCATTTCCCAAACACGCCTACTACATTGCAAAAAACTATGAGGCCTGGATAACAGGAAACAACGTTCAAACCTTGGAAGAACTGCACCTCCTCATACAAATGGAGCAGTTCTTGGATGGTGTTCCTGAAGACATCACACGGTACATACAAGATGGAAAACCCAAAGATCTCGCTGAGGCGGGGGAGATTGGAGCCAAATGGATGGAAGTGGCAGAAAGCAAGAAAGCTACTGTCAAGGGGAACGATTACCCCAGGGGGCACACAGACCATAAACCCTACAACCGAGGACAGCCAAAGACCCCACATACCACCCAAGTAAAGCCACAGACACCCTACTCTTCCACCTCACCAGTCTCCAGTAACTCACCTCGGCCCAGTGACCCATCAGATGGAAGATGCTTTAAGTGTAATGAACTGGGACATATCAAGGCCAACTGTCCCAAGAACACCATGCGAGTGCAATTCATTACACCACCATCACACCAAAGATCCCCAGGCCCAGATGCCTCTCAAATACCCTTGGAGCGAAGGGAAAATTTGAGAGTGGGCGGTAAGAAGGTTACTCCGTGGAGAGACACGGGGGCACAAGTGTCAGCTATCCACCAATCCTTTGTTGACCCCAAATTCATCAACCCAAAGGCCAAAGTTACAATTTACCCCTTCATGTCACAAGCTGTAGACTTGCCTACAGCTCAACTGCCTGTCCAGTACAAAAGCTGGTCAGGAATGTGGACTTTTGCAGTCTATGACAATTATCCTATCCCCATGCTACTGGGGGAAGACTTGGCCAACCAGGTGAGGCGGGCCAAGAGAGTGGGAATGGTTACACGTAGCCAAACCAGGCAAGCTTCCAGACCCATTCCTGTTCCTGAGCCGTCCACAGAGGCCCCGTCTGTGTTACCAGAGACCCAGACAGAGGTAGTGGACCCGGATTCCATGCCTACCACTGAAACAGCCACAGCATCTCCAGTCCCAGGCCCGGAACTGGAACAGCAACCAGCACCAGCAAGTGCAACCACATCTTCAAACTCAACGCCAGAGGGCGCCAGCGAGCCAGAACTGGCAGAAGCAAAAGACAGCCATACCCAAAAGGCTCAGCCAGAGCCTGAAATACCCTCAGGTGCACCAGCGGAGAGCGGTTCACCAGCAACGGAAACAACCCCATCACCTACATCGCTTCCAGAGGGACCAAGCCCAAGTCCACAGTCTGAGGAAGAACTGGTGACCCCAGCCTCAAGGGAACAGTTCCAGACTGAGCAGGAAGCAGATGACAGCCTTCAGAAAGCTTGGGCGGCGGCACGGAGCACCCCACCGCCTCTCAGCTCTTCTAATCGATCCCGGTTTGTTATAGACCAAGGACTTTTATACAAGGAAATTCTTTCTGGTGGACACCGGGAAGAATGGCAGCCGCAAAAACAGTTGGTGGTTCCAACTAAGTACCGGGGGAAGCTCTTAAGCTTAGCCCATGATCATCCCAGTGGCCATGCTGGGGTGAACAGAACCAAGGACCGGTTGGGGAAGTCCTTCCACTGGGAGGGGATGGGCAAGGACGTTGCCAAGTATGTCCGGTCTTGTGAGGTATGCCAAAGAGTGGGAAAGCCTCAAGACCAGGTCAAGGCCCCTCTCCAGCCACTCCTCATAATTGAGGTCCCATTTCAGCGAGTAGCTGTGGATATTCTGGGCCCTTTCCCAAAAAAGACGCCCAGAGAAAAGCAGTACGTACTGACTTTAGTGGACTTTGCTACCCGATGGCCGGAAGCAGTAGCTCTAGGCAACACCAGGGCTAACACTGTGTGCCTGGCCTTAACAGACATCTTTGCCAGGGTAGGTTGGCCCTCCGACATCCTTACAGATTCAGGGTCTAATTTCCTGGCAGGGACCATGGAAAAACTGTGGGAAACTCATGGGGTGAATCACTTGGTTGCCACCCCGTACCACCATCAAACCAATGGCCTGGTGGAAAGGTTCAATGGAACTTTGGGGGCCATGATACGAAAATTCATCAACGAATTCTCCAATAATTGGGACCTAATGTTGCAGCAGTTGCTGTTTGCCTACAGGGCTGTACCACATCCCAGTTTAGGGTTTTCACCATTTGAACTTGTGTATGGTCACGAGGTTAAGGGACCATTACAGTTGGTGAAGCAGCAATGGGAGGGGTTTACGACTTCTCCAGGAACTAACATTCTGGACTTTGTAAGCAATCTGCAAAGCACCCTCCAACACTCTTTAGCCCTTGCTAGAGAGAATCTAAAGGATGCTCAGGAAGAGCAAAAGGCCTGGTATGACAGACATGCCAGAGAACGTTCCTTCAAGGTAGGAGACCAGGTTATGGTCTTGAAGGCGCAACAGGCCCATAAGATGGAAGCATCATGGGAAGGGCCATTCACGGTCCAAGAGCGCCTGGGAACTGTAAATTACCTCATAGCATTTCCCAATTCCTCACTAAAACCTAGAGTTTACCATGTTAATTCTCTCAAGCCTTTCTATTCCAGAGACTTACAGGTTTGTCAGTTTACAGTCCAGGGAGATGATGCTGAGTGGCCTGAGGGTGTCTACTACGACGGGAAAAAAAGACGGTGGCTTGGAAGAGGTGAACCTCTCAACCACCCTGGAACGTCTGCAGCGGCAACAAATCAAGGAGCTGTGCACTAGCTTCGCCCCATTGTTCTCAGCCACCCCAGGACGGACTGAACGGGCATACCACTCCATTGATACAGGTAATGCTCACCCAATCAGAACCCCACCTTACCGGGTGTCTCCTCATGCCCAAGCTGCTATAGAACGGGAGATCCAGAACATGCTACAGATGGGTATAATCCGCTCATCTACCAGTGCATGGGCATCTCCAGTGGTTCTGGTACCCAAACCAGATGGGGAAATACGCTTTTGCGTGGACTACCGTAAGCTAAATGCGGTAACTCGTCCGGACAACTATCCAATGCCACGCACTAATGAGCTATTGGAGAAGTTGGGACGTGCCCAGTTCATCTCTACAATAGACTTAACCAAGGGGTACTGGCAAGTACCGCTAGATGAACCTGCCAAGGAGAGGTCAGCATTCGTCACCCATGCGGGGGTGTATGAATTCAATGTCCTTCCTTTCGGCCTTCAAAATGCACCCGCCACCTTCCAGAGGCTGGTAGATGGTCTACTAGCTGGACTGGGAAAATTTGCAGTTGCCTACCTCAATGATGTGGCCATTTTTTCAGACTCCTGGCCCGAACACCTACTACACCTGGAAAAGGTCTTTGAGCGCATCAGGCAGGCCGGACTAACTGTTAAGGCCAAAAAGTGTCAAATAGGCCAAAACAAAGTGACTTACCTGGGGCACCAGGTGGGTCGAGGAACCATAAACCCCCTACAGGCCAAGGTGGATGCTATCCAAAAGTGGCCTGTCCCATGGTCCAAAAAGCAGGTCCAATCCTTCTTAGGCTTGGCCGGATACTACAGGCGATTTGTACCACACTACAGCCAGATCGCTGCCCCATTGACCGACCTGACCAAAAAGACCCAGCCAAATGCAGTTAAGTGAACTGATGAGTGTCAAAAGGCCTTTACCCAACTTAAGGCAACGCTCATGTCTGACCCTGTACTCAGGGCCCCGGACTTTGACAAGCCATTCCTAGTAACCACAGATGCATCTGAGCGTGGTATAGGAGCAGTGCTCATGCAGGAAGCAACAGATCACAACTTCCATCCCGTCGTGTTTCTCAGCAAAAAACTGTCTGAGAGGGAAAGTCACTGGTCAGTCAGTGAAAAGGAATGCTATGCCATTGTGTACGCCCTGGAAAAGCTACGCCCATATGTTTGGGGACGGCGGTTCCAACTACAAACTGACCATGGTGCACTAAAGTGGCTTCATACTGCCAAGGGAAACAACAAGAAACTTCTTCGTTGGAGTTTAGCTCTCCAAGATTTTGATTTTGAAATTCAGCACATCACAGGAGCTTCTAATAAAGTTGCTGATGCACTCTCCCGTAAGAGTTTCCCAGAATTCAGTAGTTAAAAAGTGTTCTTAAAATGTAAAAGTCTGTTAGTTATATACTTAGTAGTATATGTAAAGGTGCATGTGTTGTAGTAATCTGTTTATTTTAAAGTTCTAAAAGGAAATCGCCGCCAGTGAGCTTCCCCACTGTCTGCAATTTGGGGGGCGTGTCATAAACAGATAGCTAAGGGTTAATGTCTCTTTCACCTGAAGCACCTGACCAGAGGACCAATCAGGAAACCGGATTTTTTCAACTCTGGGTGGAGGGAAGTTTGTGTCTGAGTCTTTTGTCTGTCTGCCTGCTTTCTCTGAGCTTTGGAGAAGTAGTTTCTACTTTCTAATCTTCTGTTTCTAAGTGTAAGGACAAAGAGATCAGATAGTAAGTTATATGGTTTCTTTTCTTTGGTATTTGCATGAATATAAGTGCTGGAGTGCTTTGATTTGTATTCTTTTTGAATAAGGCTGTTTATTCAATATTCTTTTAAGCAATCGACCCTGTATTTTATCACCTTAATACAGAGAGACCATTTGTATGTAGTTTTCCTTTCTTTATTTTTATAAAGCTTTCTTTTAAGACCTGTTGGAGTTTTTCCTTACTTCAGGGAAATTGAGTCTGTACTCACCAGGGAATTGGTGGGAGCAAGAAATCAGGGGGGAGATCTGTGTGTTGGATTTGCTAGCCTGATTTTGCATTCCCTCTGGGGGGAATAGGAAAGTGCTTTTGGTTTCCAGGACTGGGAACAGAGAGGGGGAGTCACTCTGTGTAGTTTCACAGAGCTTGTGTCTGTGTATCTCTCCAGGAGCACCTGGAGGGGGGAAGGGAAAAAGGATTATTTCCCTTTGTTGTGAGACTCAAGGGATTTGGGTCTTGGGGTCCCCAGGGAAGGTTTTTCAGGGGGACCAGAGTGCCCCAAAACACTCTAATTTTTGGGTGGTGGCAGCAAGTACCAGGTCCAAGCTGGTAACTAAGCTTGGAGGTTTTCATGCTAACCCCCATATTTTGGACGCTAAGGTCCAAATCTGGGACTGAGGTTATGACATGGGCCTCCCTATTAGCCCTGCTCTCTGGCTGAGAAAACTCATCCTCTAGGCGTCGAACCTCGGAGGTCCATTCCTCACTGAATCTTTCACCCTTCCCTTCACAAATATTATGGAGGGTACAACACGCGGATATAATAGCGGAGATGCTGCTTTCCCCCAAATCTAGCTTCCCATAAAGACACCTCCAGCGGGCTTTCAAACGGCCAAAAGCACACTCCACAGTCATTCTGCACCGGTTCAGCCTGTAGTTGAACCGGTCCTTGCTTCTGTCAAGCTTCCCTGTATACGGTTTCATGAGTCAAGGCATTAAGGGGTAAGCGGGGTCTCCAAGAATCACAGTGGGCATTTCGACGTCCCCTACTGTGATCTTGCAGTCTGGGAAAAAAGTCCCGGCCCTCAGCTTCCTTAACAGGACACTGTTCCGAAAGATGCGTGCATCATGCACCTTTCCAGGCCATCCTGAGTAAATGTCAGTGAAACGCCCACGGTGATCTACAAGCGCTTGCAGAACCACGGAGAAATACCCCTTGCGATTAACGTACTCTGATGCCAGGTGGGGTGGGGACAGAATAGGAATATGCGTCCCATCTATTGCCCCTCCACAGTTAGGGAAACCCATTTGTGCAAAGCCATCCACAATGTCCTGCACGTTCCCCAGAGTCACAGTTCTTCTTAGCAGGGTGCGATTAATGGCTGTGCAAACTTGCATCAGCACCATTCCAACGGTGGACTTTCCCACTCCAAACTGGTTCGCCACCGATCGGTAGCTGTCTGGAGTTGCCAGCTTCCAGATTGCAATAGCCACCCACTTCTCCACTGGCAGGGCAGCTCTCAATCTCGTGTCCCTGCGCCGCAGGGTAGGGGCGAGCTCAGCACACAGTGCCATGAAAGTGGCTTTTCTCATCCGAAAGTTCTGCAGCCACTGCTCGTCATCCCAGGCTTGCAGGACGATGTGATCCCACCACTCAGTGCTGGTTTCCCGAGCTCAAAGGTGCCATTCCACGGTGCTAAGCACGTCTGTTACTGCCACAAGCAATTGAGTGTCTTGAGCGTCAGGCGTTTCAATATCATCGTCTGACTCCTCACTGTCACTTTGCAGCTGAAGGAATAGCTCCACTGCCATGCGTGATGTGCTGGCAACATTCATCAGAGCAAGGTCCTCAGCAGCTCAGGCTCCATTTGTAACAGAAATCTCAGAAATCGCGCTGCAGACTCACAATGCCGCCAAACTGCTCGGAATGTGTAGCAAAGCACCATGGGGCGTTGGAACAGGAAGCGGAAAGACCCACACACTTCCTTCCCCTTCCCACAAGCCACAGCGCCAAAATGGGACGAGGTGCTCTGTGGGATAGCTGACCACAATGCACCACTCCCAACAGCGCTGCAAGTGCTGCAAATGTGGCCACACTGCAGCGCTGGTAGCTGTCAGTGTGGCCACACTGCTGCGCTGGCCCTACACAGCTGTACGAACACAGCTGTAACTACCAGCGCTGCAAAACTGTAAGTGTAGCCATGGCCTCTTCTGTTAGCAAAGCAGCAACAAGGCAAATGTTCTGTTATGCAGGAGACATAGTTGATTCCTGCTCATTAGAGCTATGGGGACTAGATGTATCACAGGTGAGATGATTTTGTTTGTAAGCCATAAGGTGTTGATCATACCACTATGCTTGATAAACTATGGTCTCATGACAGTGAGGCATTTTGCTGGTCTGGCTGCAAAGGTGGAACGTGAATAAGGAGGAAGAAAGAGCTGGAAAACTTACTGGGAAACATCTATATTCCCAGAATACAAGGTGTAGTTTGTCAAACACCACGCTGGAAAACAATAGAAAATTAAATTCACACAGTATATTAGCTTGAAAAATTGCTTAGATCCAAATTCTGCCCTCAGATGCACGCATGTGGCTCTTCTCGTTTCAATGGGACATGTGCATGCATAAGAGACCAGGATTTTTTTTATTATAATATATGCATGCATAAAACAATTATCACATAAACTTCTGGGCAAATTTACAATTAAAAAAAGATTCTAGAGTAACTGACAGGTAATGACAGGTTTCAGAGCAGCAGTCGTGTTAGTCTGTATCCGCAAAAAGAACAGGAGTTCTTGTGGCACCTTAGAGACTAACAAATTTATCTCAGCATAAGCTTTCGTGGGTTACAGCCCACTTCATCGGATGCATAGACTGGAACACACAGACATAAGATATTTACAGATACAGAGAACATGAAAAGGTGGAAGTAGCCATACCAACTGTAAGAGGCCAATCAACTGAGATGAGCTACCATCAGCAGGAGAAAAAAAAACTTCTGAAGTGATAATTGAGATGACCCTTAGAAGGTGTAAGGATACTTAACATGGGGAAATAGATTCAATTAGTGTAATGGCCCAACCATTCCCAGTCTCTGTTCAAACCTAAGTTAATTGTATCTAATTTGCATATTAATTCAAGTTCAGCAGTGTCTCTTTGGAGTCTGTTTTTGAAGTTTTTTTGTTGTAAAATTGCCACTTTCAAGTCTATCACTGAGAAGTTAGAGAGGCTGAAGTGTTCTCCCACTGGTTTTTGAATGTTATGATTCCTGATGTCAGATTTGTGACCATTTATTTTTTTGCATAGAGACTGTCAATGTATATGGCAGAGGGGCATTGACAGGTAATGAATAGCACTTCTCATATAACCCCAGAATAAGGGTTTATCTAACTCCAACTGACATGAATGGGAATCTTTTCATCGACTTAAACTTAGAGATTCCCATTTGTTAAATGGGAATCTTTTCATCGACTTAAACTTAGAGAGAGCTAGATCAGGTCCTAGACCACAAATTACCACCATCCCCAACTAGCTATTTAGACACAAGTTAAAAATTGTTACTTGCCTTTCTGTAGCTGTTGTTCTTTCAGATATGTTGCATATGTCCATACACCATATGTGTGTGGATACCTTGTGTATTGGTGCCAGAGAGATTTCCCAGCAGAATCCATGAGGCAGCCCCACTCATCCTGGAACTGCTCATGCTGCGAAGAAAGGATATAAAGGGCAGAGTTGCCACACCCCTCCTTCAGTTTCTTCATATCAGAATCCAATGGTAGAGTCTAATGCATCGGGGAAGGAGGCTGGGTTGTATAATAGACATATGCAACACATCTTGAGGAACAACAGTTATAGAAAAGGTAAGTAACTGTTTTAAATTCTTTGAGAGCTTGCATACGTTCATTACACTCTAAGTGACTCCCAAGCTGTTACCTCAGGCAGTGGGGCTCAGAGTCTTACCGGAAGAGGGACGGCAAGACTACCATGCCTACATTTCGAACCTCTCTTGATTGCGCAAAGAGTGTGTAATGTCAGGTGCAAGTGGATCAAGGACCATATTGCTGATCTGCAGATGTCCATAATTGGGACATGAATGCTGCTGAGGTCAACTGAGCTCTGGTCAAGTGCACTGTGAGTCTGTCAAGAGGTATTATCTGTTTGGCAGAGTAATACATTGTAATGCAACTCACGATCCATTTTGAGAATCTTAGTGATGTGACTCCTCACACATTCTGCATATGAGACAGAGAGCTGGGATGAAACTCAAAAAGGCTTAATCCTATCTAGGTAAAATGCTAATGCTCGATGAATGTCTAGGGTGTGGAGCCTTTACTCATCCCTGTGCAAATGAGGTTTCAGGAAGAACGCTGACAGGTAGATAAAGAGAGTCAGGAGGAAGTCAGAAACCACTTTCAAGAGGCACTCGGGGTGTAGTCTCAGCTGCCTGGTGTCCTTGTAGAAAACCATATCCAATGAATCAGTGACCAGTGCATTCAGTTCACCTGGTAGAGGCGATGACCACCAAAAAGGCTATCTTAATTGACTGGCGTAAAAACAAGCTTGATGCCAACAGTTCACAGGGAGGGTCCATAAAGGCAGACAACACCAAGTTTACAGCCCCAGAAGTCTTGTATCTCTGGAATCTGGTCATGATGGGGTAAGCAAAAACCATTCTGAGATGGCCACTAGATGCATCCTAATGGAGCTAACAGTTAAACCTAACTCCTTGAGCTTCAGTAGACAGTCCAGAGTCATTTGAATTTTTGTCCAAGTCAGACACACATCATGGGAGGCTGACCAGGTGGAAAAATGTTTCCACCTACTCAGGTAAATAGCTCTCATGGAAGGTTTCCTGATATTAAGAAGCACATTCTGGATTGCAGCTGAGCAGTGTGTGTCCTCTGCATTCAGCTATGGATGAACTATGCTGAGAGGTGCAGCTCTTGTGGGTTTGGGTGCAGCACACAGACATGGTTCTGTGACATTAGGTCTCTGGTTACTGATAACAACAGTAGGTCTTGAGTGCACAGTTTATGGAGGTATGAATAGCAACCTGTCTTGGCCAGGCTGGAGCTATAAGGATGATCCTGCCATGATCTTGAGCTTGAGCTTGAGGATGACCCCAGGAATCAGGGCTACTGCCAGGCATGCATACAGGAGCTCTTTGTTCCATGGAAACAGGAAAGTATCGGATACTGATCCCGGGCTGTAACCAGTCCTGGAGCAAAATAGGAACACTCGCTGTTCTGATGAGTCACAAACAGGTCTGGACATAAACCCAAGGACAACTGCTCTGTTGCAGCTGACACCAGTCTTGGTGGTTCCTGTGAGGGCACCAGAGTTGACGAGTTGGGCCTGTCTGTATAAACCAGTATCAGGAAGCAGTGATCTGAAGGACACACTCTACCATCAGTGCCAGACCTACCTTTTGTGGAGGAGTCCCAAACTCTGGACTTCAAGGAATCAGGTACCAATTTTTTCTTATGTTTCTGATGCTGGGACGGTTTAGAAGGCCTACACTTCAAAGACGACAGACCCAGTGATGGGGAACTCCTCTAGCTCAGCTTTGCTGATAAGGCTGGGGGAGCACTTTGAGAAGGCATCGCTGAGGAACTTCCCTTCAATGACCAAGGTGGTTTCAATGCCAGTCTCACGGCAGCCCACATGAGGATATAACAGAGGTGCTCCTTCCTTAGTTTCTTTGTCTTGGTCTTGAAAACACAATGAATGGAGTATCTATCCCTAATTTGACCCTCACCCAAGCTCCTGACATATCACAAACGAGGGTCACTAATGGGCACAGGCCTTCTGCAGCCCATGCATGGCTTCACTCTTGGTCTAGGACCTCCTGGTAATATGGGTGGGGGGCTTGGATACCAGGCTAAGCAAAACTCAAAGCAGAACTAAAAAAAAATAAGAAACAATTAAACACATAATGAAAAAAATACAATGAGAAAACAAAAATACGTTTTTGATGTCCATGGATGAAAGAGTACCACTAGGTAAGTAGTTCACAAGGAATACTAATGCTCTGATCCTGGGAGGTGAGAAGAAATGGAGAGAGGGTTGGGGCTATTTGGGGCTTCACAGCAAGAGGAGATGAGAGATGTGCGGGGCTACCCCTATGGCTATGACTAAAGAAAACTCTCAGCCATCGGTACACAAGGCATGCACCCACCTACAATGTAATGGATACATGAAGCACTCAAAGAAGAAACTCTTGTCCAAAAACTCTCTTGGGCAAAGGCTTGGGCAAACAAATGGACTTTGCACTGTGCACTGTGCATTTGGACTCTGGCAGACAACCAATGGAGAGAGTTCCAGAGACAAGGCCACTAGGCTAGTAGATGTAATATAAGGATTGTTAATCTGAGTGTTTCTGAAGTGTTGTAAATGGGTACACAGAGGGAGAAGCGGTCTGTAAAATAATCTGTAAAGCCCTACACAGTCTAGGACCTGGTTAACACTAACAATGCGAATTACTATGATAATCTTGTTAGTATTGGGTCCAGCACCGTTTGCATTGGCTTTCACAGGACATGGGTCCATCTCACAGTTTGTAGGTGGCTGCTCTCCAAGGACTTCCAGAATCCCAATAGGCAAGACTTTACAAATTCATCCAGAGAGTTTCTGTCTCTTCTTGGCATGACCTGATAGCATAGAGGCATTAAAATACCTAGGCTGATGCTTAGAATTTTTCTACAATGCCTATCACAACATGGATAGAAAGGCTCAAGTCCCCAAAGTCTATACCCCTGCAAATCACTAGTCACGGGCAAAACTGCTTTACGCTCTCAGACAGTTGACAAAATGGTCAACTTAGCCATTACATATTATTATTTTTAGCTTTTACTGTACATGCAACATACACGATATGCAGTTTGGAAGATATAGCACTGATGTTCCCTTCCAAAAAACACCCCCCCACACACCAGTTATGCAGCCCGAAATTTAAGCTCATTCCAGACTAAGCATAAAACTGCACAAAGTTGACTGTTCTAAATTACAAGGTAATGTACTTCAAATATGTGGGAAAAAACTAGAGACAAACAAAGGTTAATATGGATTGAGAATATTCTTGAACACAATTTTTAAAACATCTGACATTTTTAACCAATTCAAACATATAGGTAGGAAAAAAATCTGTATGGCAAGACTTTAAAAACAGGAAGGACTTATTCTTTTATCAACTTTGAATGGTAGAAGCAAAATCTAATCAGAATGAAAAGAAACCAACCAGCAGACTGAAAAAACCCTAATGTAATACAGCCATTTTTCTAATGCGATATTATGTCATTACCTTCACAACAAGATTAGAGCACAACAGTATTACATTCAGATCTGGATAATTGGTGCTTGATTATGTCTGGGTATGCAAAAGATATAGAGCACAAGGCAAGCTTTCTAGCACATCCATCCATCTGTTGAGATGTTTTAACTTTAAAGTTTTTGGTTTTTTTAATCCAAATAAAACTGAATTTACAAACTTAATCAGGAACTAACTACATCTGTCACCTTATTAAGAAACAAAATCAGCATCCTCAAAATTCCTTGCAATTTCAGCCACATGGTGGTAAAAATTACTGTTACATAAAGCCCCTTATATTTCTAGGCAATTCCTCAGTCTTTTTTTTTAGGTATTTTTGTGGCTCCTATAACCTTGGTAATCTAAGCATTATTCCATATGTAATGTAGGTAAAAGCAAAGGGCTATGGTTCTACAGGAATGAAAGTGTACCTCTCACTGATGTCAATGGGAACCTCTGAAGAAAATCTGAAGCCAGAATACAACCCTAAAGGTTTTTAAAATATCACTGGACTTGTCTAAATTAATGGCTCTCAACCTTTCCACACTATTGGACCCCTTTCAAGAGTTCGATTTGTCTTATACACTCCCAAGTTTCACCTCACTTAAAAACATACAAAATCAGACATAAAAATCCAAAAGTGTCACAGCACATTATTAATGAAAAATTGCTTACTTTCTCATTTTGCCATATAATTATAAAATAAATCAATTGGAATATAAATATTGTACTTACATTTCAGTGTATAGTATACAGAGCAGTATAAACAAATCACTGTCTATGAAATTTTAGTTTGTACTGACTTCGCTAGCGCTTTTTATTCGCCTGTTTTTTATATAGGCAAATATCCAGATGAGTTGATGTACCCCCGGAAGATTTCTGCGTACCCCCAAGAGTACTCCTGATTGAGAACCACTGGTCTAAATCACAGACAACTGAATACTTTTTCTTCTCTGTGAATATGTGATGCCCATTAATATCAATAGAGCGCAAGAGAGCAGAATAGGCACCTCAATAACCAAAGCTTCCCAAGCTGGTCATGGTTCAACAAATTTCCTAGCTTGCCACAAACTAAAGATAGGGATTTGAGGAGTGCTGAGCACCTCCTGCAAAATTCTGAGCACATCTGACTCCTGCTAAAGCTAGTGGAAGCTCAGACTGTTAAGCAAAACAATAAGATCAGGCCCTGGCAGAAACAATTAGGTAACAATATTTTTAAAAACTGATTTCTAAATCCCGCTTTCAGACACTTCAACTTCCATGGAATTTATCAACAATAATAATCAAATATCAATCATGTTACATCAAGAATAAAAACTTTCTGGCCTTTATAAGACAGATATATTATCATCCATAACTCTGCATGTGGATTAGAAAAGTAGAGAGGAAAAGAGTACGCAAAATCAATACACTGAGCTAAAAGGATACCAGTAGTTTTCTTCATTAACAAAGTTTTTTTTCCCCCAGGTTTTCATGCCATCTGTATTTTAAGTAATCTCTGCTTCACTCACAAGACAACTATGCTCAAATTCACAAGAAATAAAAAATCAGAGAATATTAAAAATATATTTTCATGGTTTGCATAGTTTTTAATGCATAAATGTCATGATAATTTGATTCATACAAAAACTTAATTTCCAGTACAGGAAACCTGAAATAAAATGCCAAAAACTTGATAACGTCTTCTGGATCATCTCATAGTACTAGGAGGCCTGTTTCTTCCCTTGCTTTCAAGGTGGTTATTGTTGAGAAAAAATTGTGCTTTGACATGTTTGGCATTCCTGTCTGGCAGTAGGCTAGACTGTTTGGAATGAGTTTTTATATAGGAGTTACCACATCTGTCCATTTTAGGTCAAATTACTGCTAAGGCCTACAAATAAGACCCTATAAACAAATGCAGCTGCCACAAATTAAAAGAGAACAAACCCCTCCATCACTCTGATAAGAGATCATATTTAAGACACAAAATATAGGACTGAAGAGAAGAAATACCAATAAAATGCAGCTCTTATCTTTAAAATGCAGAAAAATAATTAAGTTTTTGCTTTGATACCGTTTAAGCACCATATTCATTAGCAATTTATAATACAAAAACAAGAGATTAAATACAATGTTTTAGTTTAGTTACACAGAGTACCTTAATTAAAAAGTTCCTCTGTTATGAGATGCCAGATCTTTAGAAGTCTAAACTACTTAGCTGAATGCTACATAAAAATTACAACCCACCCTTAACATCAAACATATGGAAAGGATTACAGAAAAAATCAGTCTAGGTTTGTTTAACAAGAAGTTATACTGTAGACACTGAAAAGTTGTTTGGTACATTTATTAACCTACGTTCTTTGAAATGTTGCCACTTAGCTTCCCCCATTTCAGTTACGTTCAACAAATATTTTTAAAACAAAATCATTTTAAGGTGCACAGAAAGATAACTATAATAGGTTGTGCTTTATTAATAGTACTGCAAATGTTCATTTTAACCAGTTGCCAATTACTAATACAAATTTCCTGATACATAAATGCATAACAAAAATCACAACCATTGCACTGATGCACTGCTTCTTGACTAACTTTTGCATTTTGAGTTTACATTATGCAATTAACTATGACAAAATAACAAGATTCTCCAAAAATGTCCATTTTTAAAATTTTCTATTCGGTTCTGTTACATTAATGGACTTTTTATAAAATGTGAAATCATTTGTGGTTATTTTATGCCCTGTTATACAAGAGATGATAAGCCCTGTATCAAGCTGTCAGAACCGATACTGCAGGATTACTCAAATGAAGGTTAATGAAGCATTGAAAACACAACACTTCCAGCATAATAAGCATCAATTGATCATGAAAGAAAAGCTAATCAAACACACAATAACTGTAAAAAAAGTTAGTAGAATAATGCAAATAGTAGAACAAAAATGTATTCACATAATTTGAACAACTGAATTAAAAACAGATTGGAGAAATAAAAATTCCTAGGTTAAAAAAAAGTTATAAAACATTAACATTCTCTGTTTTATAAATTATGTTTCTTTAATGATGACATACTGTTATACTCATCATCCCTGAAAACTTTCCCTTAATGGCCTTTACATGTTTAAATTAATTGCTTCTGAAAATATACATTAACAATGTATAAACAAAAACCCATGATTGAAATCAGCTGCTTTAATTAATATAAATATATAAAAACATAAAGCTTTTGGAAAGTAATCTTAAAACCTTCCAGTCTAAATAAAACAGCCGTGTGAACAAGTCCGCAAAGTAATTTTATGGGACAAATTTTATTCTGTTATACCTGTATAAATCTGATTGAGTTAAGCAGAGTTAATATATATTTATACTACTGTAACTAGCAGTGGAATTTGACCCCAGTAATTTGAGTTCTTTAGCAGAGGAGCAAAAATAAAACTAAACATACCCTTTTTTCAGATTAGGGTTTTGCCTATACATAGAAGGCTAAAATCTTCAACTCAGTAAATTGGTGGAGCTCCAGTGGTTTACATCAAACAGTCAGACCTGAGATGAGCTGATTTCAAGGCAGATGTTCTCTGAGTCTAACTCAGTATCTCTAGCTTTCTGGAGTGATAAAAAAGCCCAGGACTTGACGTGGTATTGGCTCAGCACCTTTACCTTACTATGGAGGGTGCTGGTCGTAACTCCATAGTTAAGGTTGAGTCCAAAACCTCTAAATCTTTTTTATAAAAATCTCATTCAAATGGCAAAAACTAAAGCACAAAATATAAACTTTGAGCACTGTTTGAATTTTTCATGGTGGTTTCATGAAAAATGAATTGATGCACAGAAAGTAATAAGAGTTCAAAAATCACCGTTTGGGACAAATTTTCACTGGGTTGTCTCTCTTTTTCTCTGTATGCCTTTTGCAAGAAAACTAAGAGCTATCTGTGAGCCCACCAGCCTTTGTGAAGTTACTGGCTCAGCATCTCTAGGTTGCTGGTCTCCTATCAAGAGGCAAATCTCTGTGATCTCACTAGCTTGGCACGTCTTTATGAGTCCCTGGCTTAATACATTTAGCTTGCACATGTGATGTCAGTGTACAAGCCTCAGGGATGTAACTTGCTCAACACCTTTATCTAGCTTAGCTGGTGTCACGGACAAATTCCTGTCAACTCACTAACACAGACATCCATGACCTGACTTTTTCAACACCTGTAACTTACTGGGCTGAAACCCAATGGCGTGCCTGTGCAAAATGGGTATAGAGCTGCCAATGTCCAATGACAGCAGTGCTGAGAAATGAATTCTGCATCCTCCGCTAATGAGCAGTGGCAGCTTACTGATGGTTACAGCTTACAGCCAAGCAGCCTGAAAAGACGGTTACTCACCTTTGTAACTGTTGTTCTTCGAGATGTGTTGCTCACATCCATTCCAGTTAGGTGCGCGCGCCGCGCGTGCACGTTTGTCAGAAACTTTTTAACCTAGCAACTCCAGTGAGCCGGCAGGTCACCCCCTGGAGTGGCGCCGCCATGGCGCTCGATATATACCCTTGCCGGCCCACCCGCTCCTCAGTTCCTTCTTGCCGGCTACTCCGACAGTGGGGAAGGAGGGCGGGTGTGGAATGGATGTGAGCAACACATCTCGAAGAACAACAGTTACAAAGGTGAGTAACCGTCTTTTCTTCTTCGAGTGATTGCTCACATCCATTCCAGTTAGGTGAATCCCAAGCCATACCTAGGCGGTGGGGTCGGAGTGAGAAGTCGCGGCATGGAGCACTGCAGATCCGAAGGCCGCGTCCTCTCTTGACTGCTGGACCAGGGCGTAGTGGGAAGCAAAGGTGTGGACCGATGACCAGGTCGCTGCCCGACAGATTTCCTGGATGGGCACACGGGCGAGGAAAGCCAGCGACGACGCCTGCGCCCTGGTAGAATGCGCAGTCACACGGCCCGTAGGAACATGGGCCAGCTCATAGCAGGTCCTGATACAGGACTGTCATAACCTTAGTCCCAGATTTGGACCTTAGCGTCCAAAATATGGGGGTTAGCATGAAAACCTCCAAGCTTAGTTACCAGCTTGGACCTGGTACCTGCTGCCACCACCCAAAAAATTAGAGTGTTTTGGGGCACTCTGGTCCCCCTGAAAACCTTCCCTGGGGACCCCAAGACCCAAATCCCTTGAGTCTCAAAACAGAGGGAAATAATCCTTTTTCCCTTCCCCCCTCCAGGTGCTCCTGGAGAGATACACAGACACAAGCTCTGTGAATCCAAACAGAGTGACTCCCCCTCTCCGTTTCCAATCCTGGAAACCAAAAGCACTTTCCTATTCCCCCAGAGGGAATGCAAAATCAGGCTAGCAAATCCAACACACAGATCTCCCCTGATTTTTTCCTCCCACCAATTCCCTGGTGAGTACAGACTCAATTTCCCTGAAGTAAAGAAAAAACTCCAACAGGTCTTAAAAGAAAGCTTTATATAAAAAGAAAGAAAAATACATACAAATGGTCTCTCTGTATTAAGATGATACAATACAGGGTCAATTGCTTAAGAGAAATATTGAATAAACAGCCTTATTCAAAAAGAATACAAATCAAAGCACTCCAGCACTTATATTCATGCAAATACCAAAGAAAAGAAACCATATAACTTACTATCTGATCTCTTTGTCCTTACACTTAGAAACAGAAGGCTAGAAAGTAGAAACTGCTTCTCCAAAGCTCAGAGAAAGCAGGCAGACAGACAAAAGACTCAGACACAAACTTCCCTCCACCCAGAGTTGAAAAAATCCGGTTTTCTGATTGGTCCTCTGGTCAGGTGCTTCAGGTGAAAGAGACATTAACCCTTAGCTATCTGTTTATGACAAGGACGTTACCCATGAGGAGAACCTCTGCGAGGAGATGGGAAGCCCCTTCATGCGGTCCGCTACTGCCACGAAAAGCTGGGGGGATTTGCGGAACGGTTTGGTCCTCTCCACATAGAACGCGAGAGCCCTACGGACATCAAGCGAGTGGAGCTGTTGCTCCCTGCCTGAAGAGTGAGGTTTCGGGAAAAAAACCGGGAGGAATATCTCTTGGTTGATGTGGAAGGCTGAGACCACCTTGGAGAGAAAGGCAGGGTGTGGCCTCAGCTGCACCTTATCTTTATGGAAGACTGTATACGGGGGGTCTACCACGAGAGCCCGGAGTTCCGACACCCATCTAGCTGAGGTGATAGCTACTAGAAAGGCAGTCGTCCAAGAGAGATAGAGTAGGGAGCAAGTAGCTAACGGCTCAAAGGGGGGCCCCATGAGCCGAGACAACACCAGGTTAAGATCCCAGGTTGGAGCAGGGAGTCGGACGTTAGGGTACAAACGTTCCAGCCCCTTCAGGAATCTAGTCACCGTCGGGTGAGAAAAAACGGAGCGGCCATCCCCACCCGGGTGAAAGGTGGAGATAGCTGCCAGGTGGACCCGCAAAGACGATATCGCTAGGCCCTGTTGTTTGAGGGACCAAATATAGTCTAAAATATTGGCCACCGAAACTTCCATAGGGCGGAGACCTTTCTCCACGCACCAACAGGAGAAACGCTTCCACTTGGCCGAGTACGTCGCTCTAGTGGAAGGCTTCCTGCTGCCCAAGAGTACCTCCCGTACCGGGGTGGAGCAGCGCAGTTCAGAACTGGTCAGCCACACAGGAACCACGCCGCTAGGTGCAGCGACTGCAGGTCCGGGTGACAGAGAGTCCCGTGTTCCTGGGTGATCAGGTCCGGGTGAAGGGGCAGGGGAACTGGGTCGGCTATGGCCAGGTCCAGCAACATGGGGTACCAATGCTGCCTGGGCCACGCCGGGGCTACCATGATCACGCGAGCCCTGTCCCTGCGCACCTTCAGAAGGACCCTGTGGACCAGTGGGAACGGGGGAAACGCGTAGTACAAGTGGGTCGTCCACGGAATAAGGAAGGCATCCGCTATAGACCCGGGCTCCCTGCCCTGAAAGGAGCAGAACGCCTGGCATTTCCTGTTCCCCCCGGACGCGAAGAGGTCCACACGGGGATAACCCCACCTCTGGAAGATGGAGAGGGCGACGTCCGGGCGAAGGGACCACTCGTGTGAGAGGAAGGATCTGCTCAGGCGGTCCGCCAGCGTGTTCCGTACTCCGGGGAGGAAGGAAGCCGTGAGGTGAATGGAGTGGGCTACACAAAAGTCCCAGAGTCGCATCGCCTCGTGACATAGGGGAGAGGATCTGGTGCCGCCCTGCTTGTTGATATAGTACATGGTCGTCGTGTTGTTGGTAAACACCGCGACACACCGACCCCGAAGCTGGTGACAGAACGTTTGACAAGGAAGGTGGACCGCTCTCAACTCCCGCATGTTGATGTGTAGCTTCACCTCCTGCGGGGACCACAGGCCCTGTGTTCTCAGGGATCCCAGGTGGGCCCCCCAGCCGAGATCTGAGGCATCCGTCGTTAGGGACACCGAAGGCTGGGGTGGGTGGAAAGGGAGCCCCGCACACACTACGGATTGGTCTAGCCACCAGCCGAGAGAATCTAACACCCCCTGGGGGATTGTGATCAGCATGTCTAGTGGTTGCCTTGCCGGCCGGTAATGTGCGATGAGCCACAACTGGAGGGGCCTCATGTGGAGCCGAGCGTAACCGGTCACAAATGTGCATGCTGCCATGTGACCTAACAGGGTTAGACATGTCCGTATTGATGTTAAGGGGGCTGCCTGCAATCGCTGAACGATCGCCGACAACGCCTGGAACCTCGGTAACGGCAGAAGAGCCCTGGCCACGGTGGAGTCCAGGACGGCCCCGATGAACTCCACCCTCTGCGTGGGGAGCAGGGTGGACTTGTCTATGTTGATCATGAGGCCCAAGGTAGCAAACAGGCCGGTGATCCTGCGGACGTGGCTGCAAACCTGTAGTTCCGACGTGCCCCGAATTAACCAATCGTCTAGGTAAGGGAACACGTGGATACGACTGCGCCGAAGATGTGCCACAACGACGGCCATGCATTTTGTGAATACCCTCGGGGCCGTAGAAAGGCCAAATGGGAGGACTGCAAATTGGTAGTGAAGGCGGCCCACCACGAATCGAAGGAAACGTCTGTGGTGTGGCCAAATGGCAATGTGAAAATAAGCGTCCTGCATGTCGAGGGCGGCGTACCAGTCTCCCGGATCCAGGGATGGGATAATGGTCCCCAGGGATACCATGCGGAACTTCAACTTCACTAGGTATTTGTTGAGCTCTCGCAGGTCGAGGATAGGTCTGAGGCCTCCCTTGGCCTTGGGAATCAGAAAGTAGCGGGAATAAAACCCCTTGCCTTTCTCGTTTTCCGGAACCGCCTCTATAGCTCCTTTGTTGAGGAGCGCCTGTACCTCCTGTCGAAGGAATTGCTCGTGAGAGGGGTCCCTGAAGAGGGACGAGGAAGGGGGGCGGGAAGGAGGAAATGATATAAACTGCAGGCGGTATCCCGTCTGCACCGTGCGTAAGACCCAGCGGTCCGATGTTATTTGGGTCCACGCCGGGAGGAAAAACGAAAGGCGGTTGGAAAACGGGGGGGAAGGATCCGTGGGGAAAACTGTTACTGCGCCCTCGGGCGCACCTTCAAAACGAAGGCTTGGGCCCAGGCGGGGGCTTAGAGGAGCTTTGATTCTGCCCCCCCTGGCTCCCCGAATGTCTACGCCTTCCATTCCTGCCACGGCGCCTATTGAGGTCCTGCCGTTGGCGGAACTGGGGCTATGGCCTGCGCTGCTGTTGCTGCTGTGGCCGGAAGGGTCTGCGCTGCGTTCCCGGCGTGTGCATCCCGAGGGAGCGCATAATGACCCGATTGTCTTTGAGACTTTTGAGTCTGGGGTCCGTCTTTTCTGAAAACAGGCCCTGGCCTTCGAACGGGAGGTCCTGGATGGTGTATTGGAGCTCCGGTGGAAGGCCAGAGACCTGAAGCCAGGAGATACGGCGCATCGTTACCCCCGAGGCGAGGGTGTGGGCAGCCGAGTCTGCAGCGTCCAAAGAAGCCTGCAACGAGGTTCGTGCAACCTTCTTGCCCTCGTCCAGAATGGCCGCAAACTCTAGGCGGGCCTCCTGTGGCAGCAGCTCTTTGAATTTGTCCGCTGCCACCCACGAGTTAAAGGCATATCTGCTGAGCAGGGTTTGCTGATTTACAACCCTGAACTGAAGGGCCCCAGCCAAATAGACCTTGCGGCCGAGGAGGTCCATACGCCTGGCCTCCTTGGATTTGGGGGCTGGAGCTTCCTGTCCGTGGCGCTCCCTCTCGTTCACCGACTGCACCACCAGGGAACATGGTGTCGGGTGGACGTGGAGGTACTCGTAGCCCTTGGAGGGGGCCATGTACTTCCTCTCGACGCCCCTCGCCGTAGGGGGGATGGAGGCCGGTGACTGCCAGATTGTATTGGCGTTGGCCTGGATCGTCCTAATGAAGGGTAGGGCGACCCTGGTGGGAGCATCAGATGAGAGGATGGTGACGATGGGGTCCTCGATCTCAGAGACCTCCTCGGCTTGCAAGCTCAGATTCTGTGCTACTCGCCTAAGGAGGTCTTGGTGCGCCCTGAGATCCAGCGGAGGAGGGCTACTGGAGGAAGTGCCAGCCACCGCTTCGTCGGGGGAGGAGGATGAGGAGGCCCCTGGCAAGAAAGTGTCCAGTGGGGGTCCCCCTCAGCTCTCGCCTCTGTCTCAGGAGCAAGACCAGGGTCTTGCTGCTTCGATCCTTCCTCTCCATCAGGGGAGGGAGGGGGGCGAGACAACGAAGCCTCTGGCACCCTGTGCTCCGCCGTTGCAGGCCTAGCAGGAAGCTGTTGGGGGCCCTGGGCTTGATGGTATGCCCAGGGTGTCCAGAACCCCCACTGCTGCGGACCCTGGTCCTGTTGCGGAGGGTCCTGAAACAACGCCGCCTGCCTGTCGGTGCCCAGCGCATACACGCTGTCCGCTTGCGACGACACCGACGGCTGTCTAGAAGGCCATGGCGGGGCAGACCGCGGCTGATAAGGGTCTGCGCGGCTCGGCACCGAAGATCTTCTCAGTGCCGGGGATCGGTACCGGGAGTCATAGCGGCGCCGGGATCGGGACCGGGTTCTGTCTCGGTGCCGGGATCTGGATCGGTACCGGCCGCTGCTTCGGTGCCGGGATCGGGACCGGGACCTGCCACCGACGTGGTGCCGGGAGGTCGACCGGGACCGGGACCTGCCACCAGCTCGGTGCCGGGAGGTCGACCGGCGCAGTGAGTGACGGCGAGACTGGCTCCTAGAGTCACGGTGCCGGTATCGACGGCTGGAGTCAGACCGCGACCGTCTGGAGGTCGATCGGTGCCGCGAGTGCGACCGGTACCGCCGAGGGGAGCGGTGCCGGGACTGCGAGCGGCGGCGGGATCTCGAGCGACCGTGGCGTCGGGACCTCGATCGCGAGCCCCGAGACGGTGCCGTCATCATTGGCTTGCCCCTAGATGCTACCCGCACCGGAGGTACCGGGGGTGGCGGCTGAGTAGACTCAGTCAGGGCGATAAGGTCCTGTGCCGAGGCGAAGGTCTCCGGAGTGGATGGGACCAATAGCTCAACCCCAGATCTTAAGGGGGAGCTTGGCGGTACCGGACTCGACGGACCCACCGGGCCCGGAGTCGACGGTGCCGGTAGCGCCGCGGCCGATGTCGATGCCGGGCGCTCCATTCGGGTCTGCCTGGCTGGAGTGGCAGACGTAGACGGTCTCGCTTCTGCACCCGGTGCCGGGGAAGGTCGGTGCCGGGGAGTCTTTCTGGTGCCGGTGCGATCCGGTGCCGGCGTCGAGATCACGGCCTGTGAAGCTGCTGGGTCAAGTGCCGCCTCCATTAGGAGAGTCCTGAGTCTCTGGTCTCTCTCCTTCTTTGTCCTTGGCTTAAAAGCCTTGCAAATGCGGCACTTGTCCGACCTGTGCGATTCCCCCAGGCACTTCAGACACGCGTCGTGGGGGTCGCTGGTTGGCATAGGCTTTTTATAGGCCGCACACTGCTTAAAGCCCAGCGAACCAGGCATGAGCCCGGTGCCGGGTGCCGGGAAGGGCTACAGCCCAGACCGGCGAACAACTATATACAATACTATTTACACTACAACTAATTAACTAATTATACTTAACGACCTAACTAACAACTGTAATAATAACGGTAGTTAACAAGGAGAGCTAGGGACGTGGAGGACAGCTATGCCGCGCTCCACAGTTCCAACGACCGACACGGCGGTAAGAAGGAACTGAGGAGCGGGTGGGCCGGCAAGGGTATATATCAAGCGCCATGGCGGCGCCACTCCAGGGGGCGACCTGCCGGCCCACTGGAGTTGCTAGTGTAAAAAGTTTCTGACGAACGTGCACGCGCAGCGCGCGCACCTAACTGGAATGGATGTGAGCAATCACTCGAAGAAGAAGCAATTATTCCTAAAGCCTCAAAGAGCAAAGAACTTGTGGCAAATGAAAGCAATGTTAGCTCATTACCTTTGGACACAAATTGGAATCTCCCAACGATTTTAGTCCTAGTCTGAGTTCTAAAGAGGCCAGCTCTTTAGAGAGTTTACAAACTGTTGCTGCTGAGGTCAAGAGATTGAACTTTCTTTCCACAGAGCCAGTTCTCAACATGGCATGTCACTACAGCAGTAATGAGAGCTTCAGAGCTGCACTTGGAGAGCTAATAATCACACAGAAGAGGATGGTTTGGCTGATCACTCTGATCAAGAAACTCTGAGCCAGCCCATCTGAGGAACCATGAGCTAGTGAATGTGGAAATCAAGGGGTGGGGAGAGGTGGGGGAAATCAAATAAATAAAAATCATAGAGGAGAAAAATCCATAGTTCAAGTCAAGGAATGGGAAATTAAGTCTAATGTTAAAGAGAAGAAAAATAAAGAAGAACATAAAGATGCAGAGAAGAAAGAAGCACAGTCTCATAGAGACCAGGGGATTACGAGGCAGAAGAAAGCTCAGATAGTTAGGTAATCTATCTTTTTGAGTTTTTTATGTTAATATACAGTAGATCCTCAAAGATATGAACACCAAAGTTTTGGACTGACCAGTCAACCAGACATGTCAAACTGGAAGTAACCAATCAGGCAGCAGCAGCGAGAGATACACAAAAAAAGCAAATACTGTACTCTGCCTCCATTGCATCTTAAAGGTAGGCATCACTAGGCTGCCTGTCCGTGCCCTTACCCCACCCCCATGCACAGGACACCCACTTACAGCTAGGAAGTGAAGATACTGAGATTTGCAGGCAAACCTGTGAGCCCCCACTGCCAGCCTAAGGCATCTGGAGCAGGAGCAGCACTGGGATCCTATAAGCTGTGGGTGTTGTTTTCACCTCACTCCCTACCGGGAGGAGGACATGCTGTTTTCATCCTCACCCTTACCCCGGCTGGGTAAAAAAGCTTGCCTGGGCCAGGGAAAGAAGCTCCCTACAGGGAAGCTGCCTAGCTGCCTCTGGAACATGGCTCAGAGTGTGAACTGCTGGAGCTGAAGCTGCATTTTGTTCTGAGTTACGAACAACCTCCATTCCCAAGGTGTCCGTAACTCTGAGGTTCTACTGTATGTTAGAATTTGAAAATATTAACAGCTACATACAACATGTAGAGCTGATCTGCTATGTTACTCCTAGGTTATTACTAATAGAGCACTTATCTCTTGTAACTATATGTGCCTCTCTGCACTCCTTGCTCCTGTCACAACAAACATCATAAAGGCCACAAAAGTGGCACCTGTCAGCTCATCCTCTCAAAGTACCCACCATCTTAGCCTTCTCTGGATTATGGACTACCTTTTGTGAATCAGCAGATTGCCAGCTTCAGATGGAATGTGATCCACCAAAAAGGGATCTATTGGGATATAGGAAAGTATCTGAGGCAATCAACCTTGATATTTAAATTGTTTGTTTGATATAACAATATTGGGGAAAGGGAGAGAGTTTGTACTCAGTTTTAAAGCACAGAAATTGATTCTGAAACAATATTATACATTTCTATCATTTTAGACCCAAATTTACTTCTGCCCCGCAGACTGGTTGTTTTCACTTTTGCTGGCCTAGAAATACAGAATTATGAGATTCATAGATTTCAAAGCCAAAAGAGACCATTGTGATCATTTAGTATGACCTCCCGTAAAACACAGGTCATAGAACTTCCCCCAAATAATTGCTAGAGCAGATCTTTTAGAAAAAAATCCAATCTTGATTTAAAAATTGTCAGAGAGAATCCAGCATGACCCGTATTAAATTTTCCCATGGTAATTAGTCTCATGCTTAAAAATGTATGCCTTATTTCCAGTCTGAATTAAATTAAAATTATAAACATTTATTTATTCTAAAGAAATTAATCCTACTTTACTTTAATCTTCCTGATTAATTTGTCTTTGCTTTCATTTTAGGTCTTTGCCTCACATTATCTCTTTCATTTGGGCATTGGTAGTTGTGAGCTAACAGGAAGTTGAAAGGACAATGGATCTCTCAGATATAACCTTCAAGTTTTACCCATACTTCAGTGCAATCTCTCTAACAAATGAAAGGGTAGGTCAAGGAAAAAAAAACAGCTATCTACTTGTACTGTAACTGTTGTTCTTCAAGATGTGGTTGCAACATGTATTCCATTCAGGTATGCATGTGCCCAGTGCACAGAAGCAGGAAAAAACTTTGCTTAGCAGTACCCATCAAGGTACTAGAAGCCCCTCCCATGGCTGTTTAACCCCTCTCAGTTCCTTTGCATGGAATCTAAGACTGTAGAGGGGATGGAGGGTGGGTCATGAATATACATCTTCCCCGGCAACATATGTGAAGAAGATGAAGAGGGAAACAGGGCCAAAGGGATCTGCTGAGACCCTACTTGCTGCTGCAAAAAAAGGCTCAGACTGAACCAGCTCAGAAGGAACAACCGCAGTACACATCTCCAGCCTAGTTGGGTCAGGACTCGAGACAGCAGGAGGATTCATAGACCTTGCCCTGGAATGAGCTATGGAATGAAACCCCGAAGATCAAGTGATGACCCAACAGTTCCATGAAAGCCACTGAGGAAAGGGACATGACATTGGTGACCAGTAGGAATCAGGCCAAGATCTCCTATCTCTACTGCAAGAATGGTACAAATCCTAGAACTAATGGTGAGCCCTCAGAGGTCTCAAAGACTTTCAAGCTCGCTATCTGAATGAAAAAGGAGAAGCAGAAGATGACTCTAAACTTGAACATAAGGAACTGTCCAAACTGTTCGAAGGGAACAGAGGAACCACCTCTGGTGGAGTCATTCACCAGAAACCCAGTAGGCAGCAGCAGTACCAAAGAAGGCAGAGCAGTCAGTACCTTGAGTACTAGCAATATCATTGATGCAGCCCTTGCTACAGGAAAAGATATTGGTAGAGGCCAGTACTACATCCATAGCTCCAGCTCACACCAGACCTGCAGAAGCTGACCTTGTCTCCGGAGACGAAGATGGAATTGGCACTGACAGCAGATCCCTTGGTGCTGATAGGAAGAGTGATCTTGCCTCTGCAGCCTGTTTTTTAAGTGGTGCTGGTGACAACTCCTGAAACACCTGTATTCTGAGGCAATCAACCCAGATTGTCCAGGGATTGCAGAAAACACCACCACAGGTGAGGACTCTAGTATCACAGGCGACTCTGACACAGAGAGGCACAATAAATCTGTGGCTGATTAATAAGCTTGTTGGATCGATATGATTGGTGCCTAGACCAGTGTTGTCAGTACCGAACTCAACAGCCGCCCCACTGACAGTATTGGAGTTGATGGTTCACTGCCGGAACTATGTGCCTTGGTACCAAGGAGCAGGTAGACAGCCCTGCTCTATCCTGTGTACTCGAGGAACCCCAGTGCTGACTCGCACTCCTCTTCTAAGAGGATAATGAATCTCCCCTAGCCTTACCATGATTACAGTCAGCTTTATGAATCTTCTTTCTTGGGGGAGGAGAGAAAAAGGACATCTCTTCGGATAACAATCAGAATCTTGCAGCTGCACCAAAGCCCTCTGAGGGGCTGGACGATATAAGCCTAGCACCAAAGCAGGGCCCATGGCTTGCTTCATAAGGTACTGCTTCAAGGTAAGTCCCTAACCACCTGTGTCTTCTTTTTGAAGGACTTCCGCATGGAGCACTTCTTCTTAATATGCTCCTCTCTCAAGCACAATAAGCACTGAGTATGTGGATCTCTGTTGTAGAAGGCTACCCCACACAAGAGTGTTCTTCAATACAAGACGTTGCACCAAGAAAAAACAAACTATTAAACTACTAACCAATCTAATACTAAGGATACTAACTATAACTAACTATAAACAAATAAAATAGAAAACTATCTGAGATAACAAAAGCATGCTGCAAATACCACACAAAATGCTCCGACTCAAGCCGCAGGTGTTGAGAAGGCACTGAGGGGAGTCAAGGTGGCGCCACCCTTAATAGCAACAGGAAGGGCTATGGGAGCCAGAGTGCACTAGCACTGCCCTTATGGGTATTGCTAAGCAAAGTTTTCCAGCTTCAGAGTGCGGGGCACACACACATCTCAGGGGAGTATACCTCTGCAACCATTCAAAGATGTTTTCTTTTGCCCATAACCATAACCCACTTATATACCAATTTTAGAAGTAATCAGAGCAGCGTTTATTTTTACTTCAATTATTCCTAGTGTGTTTATATTTTAAATCTCCTGCACAGAGAAACTCAGTCAGATTAATCCCTAGTATAACTTCATGACTGGAGTGGAGAAAGTAAATAACAAAGTGTTATCTACTCCTTCTCATAACACAAGAACCAGGGGTCACCAAATTAAATTAATAGGTAGCAGGTTCAAAGCAAACAAAAGGAACTATTTTTTCACACAATGCACAGTCAACCTGTGGAACTCCTTGCCAGAGAATGTTGTGAAAGCCAAGATAATAACAGAGTTCAAAAAATAACTAGGCACATTCATGGAGGAAAGATCCATCAATGGCTATTAGCCAGGATGGGCAAGGATGATGTCCCTAGCAGCCGTTTGCCAGAAGCTGGGAATGGGTGACAGGGGATGGATCACTTGATAATTACCTGTTCTGTTCATTCCCTCTGAAGCACTTGGCATTGGCCACTGTTGGAAGACAGGATACTGGGCTAGAGAGACCTTTGGTTTGACTCAGTATGGCCGTTCTTATGAGCCAATGGAGTTTAGTAGGCACTGAACTGGCCCAATGGAGATAGCATGATTAGTCATTGTGTGTTGATCAAATTCAGTGAGTACTTGCATGAGCAACCATGTTCAGGAATGCTAATCCCTCTGTTGCTTCCCCTTACCCTCTGGTGAATGTTGTAATGCTTCCAGTTGCAGTAGCACAGGACATATTTTGCTCCATGTACAAGGTTATTAGGCAGTGTTCAAATTATTACATTTTGTGATATGTGAAATCAGTTTGGAAAAAAATAAGAACTAGTACAAAGTTTATGGTCAGTAGGAAGAAGAGGACTGGATGACTCATGGGACTGGTAGTAGGAGGCTGAGAAGCATTTTATTTCTAGGTCTCTGCTTTAAATCCAGGTCAATAGTTACCATCTGACAACTATTTAGTGACTTCTGTGAAATAAGTTTGGTGGTTTCAGTGAAGTTTCCAAATGATAAAAGTTATCACAACTGACCGTAATTAATACCGTCTTTACCCTCAGAGTAGATCCTCCACATCACAGTTTGAGGCATACTGGCAAGACAATGTATGAAAGCTTGCACTCTCCGTATCCTAACACTTCTATAAAAACGAGACTTCGTTCTCCAAAGCTCTCAATACAACACCTCTCAAAGAAAAGTTAAAACTAAACTAAAAATACAAATCCCCTCCTAAGCCCAAAGTTCTATCCATCCCCAAACCCTTTTCTCAGGATTGAATAAGGATTGTTCACATGTCTCCACCACTGACTCCCAACACAGTCACTGCTCTCACCTCTCCCACAAACTTTCCAACAACTCCCATTTCCTCTATCTTGGAGGCATCCTATTATGGAGTCCTTCAACTGTGGAGATCCCCAGCACTATTCTGTTAAAATCCTGCAGGAATTTCTGAACTCTGTGAAATATTTGTCATTAGGACTTCAAGAAATCAAATCACCAGTGCCTAGCAGAAAGTTATGATACCAAAAAAAATGACAAAGTCAACAGTGGAAAATAGATGGGAAATAGAGGGACTGTGTGTTGAGAGAAAAACTGATTCTCAGAGATCAAACCCAACAATGGATTATAGAGTATGTGGAGAAGAGAGACCACAGTCAAGGGATAAGAGGAAAGGGATGATGTAAAAAATGAAGCAGAGGCGGAATTTGAAAGGGGACAGAAAAGTGCTAGAAATACAGGCCTCTTGCTAAAGGCTTTCAAAGAGGATACAGTGATCAACAAGATCAAAAGCTACACTAAGGTCAAGCAGGATGAAGGATCCATGATCAGAGGCAATGAGCAAATCATTAAGCACCTAAAGAAAGTCAGTCTAAATGTTCCAAAAGGTTGAAATTCTATGACTAGAGGTCCATATACCTACTGAGTTGTGAAAAGCCAAGGCCCTAACAGCAGATTTTGTTTGTAACAAACAAGCACTTCTTCAGCAGAACTGACTAAGAATTTGCTGCAGGATTTTCATATTCTTTGAAATATAAGCTGGTTCTAAAGTGTAAAATTCTATGAGGTCCAAATTATCAGTGCATGGGAGTTTAATGAGGAAAGTACCAAATAACATATGCCGAACTATGTTATCAAGACATGATGGCGGTATAGGAAGTAGTTGTGGTGGTGGTGGTGGTGGTAGTAGTGGTGGCGATGGGGGAGGGCTTATTCTAATGACCAACAGAAAAATGGTTCCATTGTACATGGAAGATGGCTGTGATACCATAGTCTTTCTTCTGCCAAAGAATGTGTCAGTATGAATGCTGTTATTATAAACTGGCCTATAGATATATATATAGCAAAAATGGATAGCTATAACAAAAACAATTCATTGCAGTGAATGAACTATTGTTCATCACTTCTCAGTCTGTGTTCTAAATGCTCTATTTGCATAATAGCCAGCCTACATTAATTTCCGTTTTCTTTCCTTTTCTATTTGGCTCTGTTCATGTACTTTTGGGCGGGGGCAACTGTTTCAAATCCTTGCGCCGTGGTCAATGATTCATTTCCATATTTTGCTAGATGTAAAGGCCATGTCTGTTATACACTTAAGTTACCCCTGGCAACTGCACTTAATTGGGGTGGGGGGTCGGGGGGTGGGAGGAGAAGAAACACAATCAGCAAAAGGAGCTCAACCAAATCCAGACAGGAGAGGTATAAATCTTATCTGAGCTCTTTCTTTTGCTTGTAGACATTTCATGCTCCTTGCATCCACTTGACAATCTTCTGCATCATAGACCTGAATTTGCTCACATCAGTTTTTTGTTTTGAAGGTTACTTTGTTACAAGGGAGTGAAAGGATGGGGTTGGAAAGGGACCAATATTAGAAATATACAGGTGCTTTTGAAACCAAGAAATAGTCCTATGAATCCATTCAAACAAGCCAGATGCCAGGAAAAATGAAAAGAACTACAAATGAAGTGATGGCGTGATGCGTATTCTCATGAGGATTTCAAGTTTACCTCACAGGTTGAAGTAAAATATTTATGGTATTAGGGTTTGTTTTTCAAGTTGAAAGACATTTCAGTATTTTCATGCAGACTTCTTTTAAAGATCCACAGGCCTTCTGTACGCTATTCAAATAATCTTAAAGTATGAAGAAACAGCGGGCAATTGGCTGCAACATTTGCCCTCAACACAGCATCAGGATCATGACAATGGGCTTGCAAGGTGCTAAACTTCCTCACATCCCATTCACTTCAGTGAGCTCAGGACCTCATGGGAAGCTCTCAAAACCACTCAAGACTGCAAAGTGCAAACAGTTACTAGTAAAGTCCAAGCAATGCTTTTGATACACGTGTAGCCAGTTCACCTGCAAGTCAACAGAAACTGCACGCATATCCCATGACAGAATGTAATCCTAAAATTTATAAATGTTAGAAATACAGTACTTCAGCTACCTTAATCTTGCAAGTCCAGACTTCAAAATACTGCAATATGATAATTTGTAGGGAAAGGCCACATATTCCTATGGAGTTCTGTAGCATCTCCCACAATGGGGTTCTGATTAGGGCTGCCGATTAATTGCAGTTAACTCACAAAATTAACTTAAAAACTTTTATCGCGGTTAAAAAAATTAATTGTGATTAATCATAGTTTTAATTGCAATGTTAAAGAATAGCATACCAATTACAATGTATTAAATATTTTGGATTTTTTATACATTTTCAAATATATTGATTTCAGTTACTAAACACAGAATACAAAGTGTATAGTGCTCACTTAATATTATTATTTTTATTACAAATATTTGCACTCTAAAAATGGTAAAAGAAATAGTATTTTTCATTCACCTTATACAAGAACTGTAGTGTGATCTCTTCATTGTGAAAGTGCAACTTACAAACGTAGATTTTTTTTGTTACATAACTGCACTCAAAAACAAAACAGTGTTAAACTTTAGAACCTGCAAGTCCACTGAGTCCTACTTCTTGTTAAGCTAACCACTAAGACAAACAAGTTTGTTTACATTTACAAGAGATAATGCTGCCCTCTCCTTATTTACAATGTCACCAGAAAGTGAGAACAGGCATTTGCATGGCACTTTTGAAGCTGGAATTGCAAGGTATTTACATGCCAGATATGCTAAACATTCGTATGCCCCTTCATGCTCAGGCCACCATTCGAGAGGACATGCTTCCATGCTGATGATGCTCGTTAAAAAAAATGCATTAATTAAATTTGTGATCAAACTCCTTGGGGGAGAATTGTATGTCCCCTGTTCTGTTTTACCTGCATTCTTCCATATATTTCATGTTATAGCAGTCTCGGATGATGACTCAGCACATATTGTTCATTTTAAGAAAACTCTCACTGCAGAGCTGACAAAACACAAAGAAGTTACCAATGTGAGATTTCTAAAGATAGCTACAGCACTGGACCCAAGGTTTAAGAATCTGAATTGCCTTCCAAAATCTGAGAGGCATGAGGTGTGGAGCATGCTCTCAGAAGTCTTAAAAGAGCAACACTCTGATGGCGAAACTACAGAACCCAAACCACCAAGAAAACAAGCTTCTTTGGATTTTTATTGAGCAGAATCTGTCATCAGCATGGAAGCATGTGCCCTGCAATGGTAGTTAAAGAATGAAGGAAAATATGAATCTTTAGCATATCTGGCACATAAATATGTTGCGACCAGGGCCGTCCTTACCCATACGCAAAGTACGCAGCTGCATAGGGCACCAGGAAATTTCCTGCGCAGCCGTATGCTGCTCCAACCCCTGCTCCGGCTCTTCCCCAGGGCCCCCACCCTTGCTCTGCCCCCACTCTCCTGAGGACTTTAGAAGCGGTCAGGCTTGCACTCACTGGTAAGTAGAGCAATCTGGCCCCAGCCTGCTCCGCTCCCCTAGCTCCCAGCCACGCCGCCGGCAAGTGATGGGGGGCAGTTTCCCCCTCCCCCCAAGCCTGGGAACCAGGGGAGCAGAGCAGGCTGGGTCTGGGTCACTCCACTTCCCACAGAAAGTGGCAAGCCCCCTTCCTCCCCAGATGCCAGCTCTCCCCTCCCATGGAGGCCTGGCGCAGGGCCCCACACAGCCCCACTGCGGAGGCTTGGGGATAGCCCACCCCACAGAGGCCTGGGGCCTCACACAGACCCCTGGGGGGGGCCGCTATGTAGGGCACAAAAATAGCTAGGTACAGCCCTGGTTGCGATGCCAGCTACAATAGTGCCAGCTACAACAGTGCCACAAGAATGCCTGTTCTCACTTTCAGGTGACATTGTAAACAAAAAGGGGGAAGAATGATCTTCTGCAAATGTAAACAAATTTGTTTGTCTAAGCGATTGGCTGAACAAGCAGTAGGACTGAGTGGACTTGCAGGCTCTAAAGCTTTACATTGTTTTATTTTTGAATGCAGGGTTTTTTTTGCACAGAATTCTACATTTGTAAGTTCAACTTTCATGACAAAAAGATTGCACTACAGTACTTACATTAGGTGAATTGAAAAATACTATTTCTTTTACCATGGAAATATATGTAATAAATATAAAGTAAGCACTGTACACTTTGTATTCTGTGTTATAATTGAAATCAATATATTTTAAAATGTAGAAAACATCCAAAAATATTTGAATAAATGGTATTCTATTAACACTTCAATTAATTTTTTTAAATCACACGATTAATCACGATTAATTTTTTTATTGCTTGACAGCCCTACTTAGAAGTGCAGCACATGTGTTTCTTTTTATAAAGATTCTGATGTAAAGCTACAAATGCAAAGAAATTCAGAGAAAGGCAAATGTTCTACCTCAGCTTTAATTTCAATGCTTGAAAATCAAGTTTCAGAGTAGCAGCCGTGTTAGTCTGTATCCGCAAAAAGAACAGGAGTACTTGTGGCACCTTAGAGACTAACAAATTTATTTCAGCATAAGCTTTCGTGGCCTACAGCTCGCTTCTTCGGATGCATAGACTGGAACACACAGTATCCTCACACTTCTATGGGTCATCTCGATTATCACTTCAAAAGTTTTTTTTCGCCTGCTGATGATAGCTCATCTCAATTGATTGGCCTCTTATAGTTGGTATGTCTACTTCCACCTTTTCATGTTCTCTGTATGTATAAATATCTTCTGTCTGTGTGTTCCAGTCTATGCATCCGAAGAAGTGAGCTGTAGCCCACGAAAGCTTATGCTGAAATAAATTCGTTAGTTTCTAAGGTGCCACAAGTACTCCTGTTCTTTTTGTGAAAAACAAGTCTAATCCCACAGACTGCAAGGGAGAGAGAAATATATATATACGTCCACTTCATTTGAGGGAAGCATTTATGTACCATGGAGATGGGCACCGTTCTGAACCTACATAAACCACTAGAGCTACTCTTGTGAACTGTAAATCAGACACTTGTAGAACAGCCTGCAATAGCTAAACACAATAGGATGCAGAGCTGGCCATGAACCAAGGTGGTCAAAACCAAAGAGCTCTACAAGAGCTGTAGATTAATATTTATCTCCAAGCAATTATTTTTTGGAGCATGTCAAATTCTGTCTTGCCAAATGCTAGCACTGCTGCTGTCAGTATGATCTCTGTTTATATTCCAACCTTAACTTTAAAAACAAATACTTAGAAGAGTGGTCATGACAGATACAGTTACAAGCACACAATACTAAAGTGTCCTTAACTATAATCTCACTGGACTAAATGAGTTCCTAGCTGAGCGGGGAAGTGAAAAACAAACTAAGGAACCCACCTCAACTGCTTTCATTGAACCAAACAGCCAGATGCATGACTTAACACTGCTAGATAAGAAAGTGCTTCTGGCACCACTGGCTCCAGCCAGAAAAAATATTCTATTGAACTTGGGTGGTAATTAACCATGTCTTCTTGGACTGAATTAAAACTATTTATGTTACAATACCAGCTGAATGGGATAAAATCAGACATTTTTCCATAAACCTAACCACATTTTTAAATAAGTTCCCAAAAAGAGGCAGAAGAATTGCTTACTGCAGAAAATGCCACAGAAATGTGATAACACAGGCAATTACATGCATTTTCCAGGTACACCTATTATGCCCTCTATAGACTAAGGTTGCCCAAGCATTTTCATTCTGAAAACATTTTTCTGTTGTTTATAATTTTCTCAAACTTCCAGCTGTGGGAAAGAAATTTTCCAAGACCAGAGGTGACTTTTTTAAAAACTTGAGTGAAAACAGTTCTGATGTTTTTGAGAATAAGGAGATTAAAAATATATATGTATATTTTTATAATGGAAAATGTATTTTTTTTTTGAGAGAGAGAGAGAGAACACACTAGTAGCAGGCCAGAAATTGTGAGTACAAAGTCAAAGCTTGGCAGGGCAATAGCCCCTTAGATCAAAGATAAGGAGAGGGCAGAAATGACTGTTCAATAGATAAGGCACTGAAGACCTGCATTCAATTCCTGGCTCAGCCACAGACTTTGTGTGTGATCTTGGACAAGTAACTTGGGAGAGTTAGTCTGTCTCCTTTGTGTCTTTGAATATATTGATCTTAATCCATCCTGACCCCCACTTTCTCATATGTAAAATAGTAATAACATACTGCCCTACTTAATAAGAGTGTTGTGAGAATAAAATCTATTAATGATTGTAAGGTGCACAGGTGCCATGGTGATGAGGGTTGTAGGTACTGGGACATTCCGTATTAGCTATCAGCTTAACAGATAATGAGGAATTGATCACAGAACTAAAAATTAGCATAGTTTAGGAACAAGTGATCATGACTTGATAACGTTTGTTATGGCAAACAGAATAAAGTCCAAATAGGTAATATATACTTGGTGCTTTAAAAAGACCAGTTTCACAAAACTTAAAACAATTATGGGAGAATGTATCTAAACAGAAAGATGTGAATAATTGGGAACTGTTTGTGAACTTTTTACTAGCTATCAAAAAAGCCACAATCCCATAATCAAGGAAGGCCACACTGTTGTTTTTTTTTAAAAAAAGGCTTAGAGGGAAAGTGAAAGCTGCTATACAAAATAAAAAAAGCATAAGAAAGAGGAAGTTGATAATAATGAATATAAATCAGAAGCTATGAATTATAGTCAATCGATAAAGGAAGCAAAAGGACAACTCTATGGCCAGCAGAATTAAGGACAATAAGAATGTTTTTTTTAAGTATATTAGAAACAAAAGGAATCCTAACAATGATACTGGTCCATTACTAGATGGAAATGATAGAACTGTCAATAATAATTCAGAAAAGGCAGATGTGTTAAATAAATATTTCTGCTTCGTACTTGGGAAAAAGCAAAATAATGTGTTCATATCATATGATTATGATGGAAATACTTTCCATTCTATTCCAACAGTAATTCAGAAGGACATTTGTCATAAACAGATAGCTAAGGGTTAATGTCTCTTTCACCTGAAGCACCTGACCAGAGGACCAATCAGGAAACCGGATTTTTTCAACTTTGGGTGGAGGGATTTGAGTGTCTAAGGTCTTTGTTTTCTGGCTGCCTGCTTTCTCTGAGCTTTGGAGAAGTAGTTCTACTTTCTAGTCTTCTGTTTCTAAGTGTAAGGACAAAGAGATCAGATAGTAAGTTATATGGTTTCTTTTCTTTGGTATTTGCATGAATATAAGTGCTGGAGTGCTTTGATTTGTATTCTTTTTGAATAAGGCTGTTTATTCAATATTCTTTTAAGCAATTGACCCTGTGTTGTATCATCTTAATACAGAGAGAACATTTGTACTTATTTTTCTTTCTTTTTATATAAAGCTTTCTTTTAAGACCTGTTGGAGTTTTTCTTTACTTCAGGGAAATTGAGTCTGTACTCACCAGGGAATTGGTGGGAGGAAGAAATCAAGGGGAGATCTGTGTGTTGGATTGCTAGCCTGATGTTGCATTCCCTCTGGGGGAGTAGGAAAGTACTTTTTGTTTCCAGGATTGGGAACAGAGAGGGAGATTCACTCTGTTTGGATTCACAGAGCTTGTGTCTGTGTATCTCTCCAGGAGCACCTGGAGGGGGGAAGGGAAAAAGGATTATTTCCCTTTGTTGTGAGACTCAAGGGATTTGGGTCTTGGGGTCCCCAGGGAAGGTTTTTCAGAGGGACCAGAGTGCCCCAAAACACTCTAATTTTTTGGGTGGTGGCAGCAGGTACCAGGTCCAAGCTGGTAACTAAGCTTGGAGGTTTTCATGCTAACCCCCATATTTTGGACGCTAAGGTCCAAATCTGGGACTAAGGTTATTACATGAGTGGCAGCCGGTGGGATGATATAGACAGAATCCAGAAGCCAGTGGAAATAGTTTATTTTTCTCTTCTCTGCTAAGGGCTTTTTAGCAGAGAGAAGCAGTTGGTTTTAAAAGGGAACCAGAGAGAATTTTTTTTTCTGCTCTCTCTGGCAGTTTGTGGCTTGCATGTTAAGGGTCTTTTGTCATGCAATAGCCCTCCCATTAGGAGGCAAGTACCAGCACTTATAGGCATGCAAATAAAGTGGTTTTTCTGGTTTCCCTTCATTGAACATTAGCTAGAGAGAGAAAAGGAAAATTAGCTAAAGGCACTGTTGCTAGGCAGACTTCAGGAGGCAACAGAGAACCTGCAGTTCAGAAGATAAACACCGGAGGGCACCCCAACACAAGAAAACAGGAACCATGACTTCTAAGGCAAAAATTGACTCCGAAGAACAAATCAAAGAAGCTGAACACAGGCGACAGATGGAGATGAAAGAAAGAGAAGAACAGATCAAAGAGGCAGCCTACCAAAGAGAACAGGCAGCCAAAGAGGCAGCCAAAGAGGCAGCACACAAAAGAAAACTAGAAGAAGAAGAGGTGGCCTACCGAAGGAAACAAGCAGAAGATGAGTTGGCCCACAGAAGGAAGCAAGAAGAAGAGGAGGCGGCCCCCCGCCGAGACATGGAAAAACACCAAAAAGAAATGGAAAAACAACAAAAAGAGAATGAAGAGAAGGAAAAACAGAGAAAACATGAACTGGAGATGGCAAAAGCTGGGCTGCCTGTGCCAGCCAACCCTAACAACCCGGCGCCAAATATTGCTCCACAGCACAGGAAATTTCCCACCTACAAGGCAGGTGATGACACCGAGGCCTTCTTGGAAAACTTTGAAAGAGCCTGTCTTGGGTACAGCATCCCCGAAGACCAGTACATGGTAGAATTGAGGTCACAGCTCAGTGGACCTTTAGCAGAGGTGGCAGCTGAAATGCCTAAGCACCAAATGAATGACTATAAACTTTTTCTAACCAAGGCCAGATACAGGATGGGGATAACCCCAGATCATGCCCGTCGGCGCTTCAGAACCCAAAAGTGGAAACCAGAGGTGTCATTTCCCAAACACGCCTACTACATTGCAAAAAACTATGAGGCCTGGCTAACAGGAAACAACATTCAAACCTTGGAAGAACTGAACCTCCTCATACAAATGGAGCAGTTCTTGGATGGTGTTCCTGAAGACATCACGCGGTACATACAAGATGGAAACCCCAAGAATATCGCTGAGGCGGGGGAGATTGGAGCCAAATGGATGGAAGTGGCAGAAAGCAAGAAAGCTACTGTCAAGGGGAACGATTACCCCAGGGGGCACACAGACCATAAACCCTACAACCGAGGACAGCCAAAGACCCCACATACCACCCAAGTAAAGCCACAGATACCCTACCCTTCAACCTCACCAGTCTCCAGTAACTCACCTCGGCCCAGTGACCCATCAGATGGAAGATGCTTTAAGTGTAATGAACTGGGACATATCAAGGCCAAGTGTCCCAAGAACACCATGCGAGTGCAATTCATTACACCACCATCACACCAAAGATCCCCAGGCCCGGATGCCTCTCAAATACCCTTGGAGCGAAGGGAAAATTTGAGAGTGGGCGGAAAGAAGGTTACTGCGTGGAGAGACACGGGGGCACAAGTGTCAGCTATCCACCAATCCTTCGTTGACCCCAAATTCATCAACCCAAAGGCCAAAGTTACAATTTACCCCTTCATGTCACAAGCTGTAGACTTGCCTACAGCTCAACTGCCTGTCCAGTACAAAGGCTGGTCAGGAATGTGGACTTTTGCAGTCTATGACAATTATCCTATCCCCATGCTACTGGGGGAAGACTTGGCCAACCAGGTGAGGCGGGCCAAGAGAGTGGGAATGGTTACACGTAGCCAAACCAGGCAAGCTTCCAGACCCATTCCTGTTCCTGAGCCGTCCACAGAGGCCCCGTCTGTGTTACCAGAGACCCAGACAGAGGTAGTGGACCCGGATTCCATGCCTACCACTGAAACAGCCACAGCATCTCCAGTCCCAGGCCCGGAACTGGAACAGCAACCAGCACCAGCAAGTGCAACTACATCTTCAAACTCAACGCCAGAGGGCGCCAGCGAGCCAAAACTGGCAGAAGCAACAGACAGCCATACCCAAAAGGCTCAGCCAGAGCCTGAAATACCCTCAGGTGCACCAGCGGAGAGCGGTTCACCAGCAACGGAAACAACCCCATCACCTACATCGCTTCCAGAGGGACCAAGCCCAAGTCCACAGTCTGAGGAAGAACTGGTGACCCCAGACTCAAGGGAACAGTTCCAGACTGAGCAGGAAGCGGATGAAAGCCTTCAGAAAGCTTGGGCGGCGGCACGGAGCACCCCACCGCCTCTCAGCTCTTCTAATCGATCCCGGTTTGTTATAGACCAAGGACTTTTATACAAGGAAATTCTTTCTGGTGGACACCGGGAAGAATGGCAGCCGCAAAAACAGTTGGTGGTTCCAACTAAGTACCGGGGGAAGCTCTTAAGCTTAGCCCATGATCATCCCAGTGGCCATGCTGGGGTGAACCGAACCAAGGACCGGTTGGGGAAGTCCTTCCACTGGGAGGGGATGGGCAAGGACGTTGCCAAGTATGTCCGGTCTTGTGAGGTATGCCAAAGAGTGGGTAAGCCTCAAGACCAGGTCAAGGCCCCTCTCCAGCCACTCCCCATAATTGAGGTCCCATTTCAGCGAGTAGCTGTGGATATTCTGGGCCCTTTCCCAAAAAAGACGCCCAGAGGAAAGCAGTACGTACTGACTTTAGTGGACTTTGCTACCCGATGGCCAGAAGCAGTCGCTCTAGGCAACACCAGGGCTAACACTGTGTGCCTGGCCCTAACAGACATCTTTGCCAGAGTAGGTTGGCCCTCTGACATCCTTACAGATTCAGGGTCTAATTTCCTGGCAGGGACCATGGAAAAACTGTGGGAAACTCATGGGGTGAATCACTTGGTTGCCACCCCGTACCACCATCAAACCAATGGCCTGGTGGAAAGGTTCAATGGAACTTTGGGGGCCATGATACGAAAATTCATCAACGAATTCTCCAATAATTGGGACCTAGTGTTGCAGCAGTTGCTGTTTGCCTACAGGGCTGTACCACATCCCAGTTTAGGGTTTTCACCATTTGAACTTGTGTATGGTCACGAGGTTAAGGGGCCATTACAGTTGGTGAAGCAGCAATGGGAGGGGTTTACGCCTTCTCCAGGAACTAACATTCTGGACTTTGTAAGCAACCTACAAAGCACCCTCCGACACTCTTTAGCCCTTGCTAGAGAGAACCTAAAGGATGCTCAAGAAGCGCAAAAGGCCTGGTATGACAGACATGCCAGAGATCGGTCCTTCAAGGTAGGAGACCAGGTTATGGTCTTGAAGGCGCAACAGGCCCATAAGATGGAAGCATCATGGGAAGGGCCATTCACGGTCCAAGAGCGCCTGGGAGCTGTAAACTACCTCATAGCATTTCCCAATTCCTCACTAAAGCCTAAAGTGTACCATGTTAATTCTCTCAAGCCTTTCTATTCCAGAGACTTACAGGTTTGTCAGTTTACAGTCCAGGGAGAGGATGCTGAGTGGCCTGACGGTGTCTACTATGACGGGAAAAAAGACGGTGGCGTGGAAGAGGTGAACCTCTCAACCACCCTGGAACGTCTGCAGCGGCAACAAATCAAGGAGCTGTGCACTAGCTTCGCCCCATTGTTCTCAGCCACCCCAGGACGGACTGAACGGGCATACCACTCCATTGATACAGGTAATGCTCACCCAATCAGAACCCCACCCTACCGAGTGTCTCCTCATGCCCAAGCTGCTATAGAACGGGAGATCCAGAACATGCTACAGATGGGTGTAATCCGCCCATCTACCAGTGCATGGGCATCTCCAGTGGTTCTGGTACCCAAACCAGATGGGGAAATACGCTTTTGCGTGGACTACCGTAAGCTAAATGCTGTAACTCGTCCGGACAACTATCCAATGCCACGCACTGATGAGCTATTGGAAAAGTTGGGACGTGCCCAGTTCATCTCTACAATAGACTTAACCAAGGGGTACTGGCAAGTACCGCTAGATGAACCTGCCAAGGAGAGGTCAGCATTCGTCACCCATGCGGGGGTGTATGAATTCAATGTCCTTCCTTTCGGCCTTCAAAATGCACCCGCCACCTTCCAGAGGCTGGTAGATGGTCTACTAGCTGGACTGGGAGAATTTGCAGTTGCCTACCTCGATGATGTGGCCATTTTTTCAGACTCCTGGCCCGAACACCTACTACACCTGGAAAAGGTCTTTGAGCGCATCAGGCAGGCCGGACTAACTGTTAAGGCCAAAAAGTGTCAAATAGGCCAAAACAGAGTGACTTACCTGGGGCACCAGGTGGGTCGAGGAACCATAAACCCCCTACAGGCCAAGGTAGATGCTATCCAAAAGTGGCCTGTCCCACGGTCCAAGAAGCAGGTCCAATCCTTCTTAGGCTTGGCCGGATACTACAGGCGATTTGTACCACACTACAGCCAAATCGCTGCCCCACTGACCGACCTGACCAAAAAGACCGAGCCAAATGCAGTTAAGTGGACTGATGAGTGTCAAAAGGCCTTTACCCAACTTAAGGCAACGCTCATGTCGGACCCTGTGCTCAGGGCCCCGGATTTTGACAAGCCATTCCTAGTAACCACAGATGCATCTGAGCGTGGTATAGGAGCAGTGCTCATGCAGGAAGCAACAGATCACAACTTCCATCCTGTCGTGTTTCTCAGCAAGAAACTGTCTGAGAGGGAAAGTCACTGGTCAGTCAGTGAAAAGGAATGCTATGCCATTGTGTACGCCCTGGAAAAGCTACGCCCATATGTTTGGGGACGGCGGTTCCAACTACAAACTGACCATGCTGCACTAAAGTGGCTTCATACTGCCAAGGGGAACAACAAGAAACTTCTTCGTTGGAGTTTAGCTCTCCAAGATTTTGATTTTGAAATTCAACACATCACAGGAGCTTCTAACAAAGTAGCTGATGCACTCTCCCGTGAGAGTTTCCCAGAATTCAGTAGTTAAAAAGTTTTCTTAAAATGTAGAAGTCTGTTAGTTATATACTTAGTAGTATATGTAAAGGTGCATGTGTTGTATTAATCTGTTTATTTTCAAGTTCTAGAAGGAAATCGCCGCCAGTGAGCTTCCCCACTGTCTGCAATTTGGGGGGCGTGTCATAAACAGATAGCTAAGGGTTAATGTCTCTTTCACCTGAAGCACCTGACCAGAGGACCAATCAGGAAACCGGATTTTTTCAACTTTGGGTGGAGGGATTTGAGTGTCTAAGGTCTTTGTTTTCTGGCTGCCTGCTTTCTCTGAGCTTTGGAGAAGTAGTTCTACTTTCTAGTCTTCTGTTTCTAAGTGTAAGGACAAAGAGATCAGATAGTAAGTTATATGGTTTCTTTTCTTTGGTATTTGCATGAATATAAGTGCTGGAGTGCTTTGATTTGTATTCTTTTTGAATAAGGCTGTTTATTCAATATTCTTTTAAGCAATTGACCCTGTGTTGTATCATCTTAATACAGAGAGAACATTTGTACTTATTTTTCTTTCTTTTTATATAAAGCTTTCTTTTAAGACCTGTTGGAGTTTTTCTTTACTTCAGGGAAATTGAGTCTGTACTCACCAGGGAATTGGTGGGAGGAAGAAATCAAGGGGAGATCTGTGTGTTGGATTGCTAGCCTGATGTTGCATTCCCTCTGGGGGAATAGGAAAGTACTTTTTGTTTCCAGGATTGGGAACAGAGAGGGAGATTCACTCTGTTTGGATTCACAGAGCTTGTGTCTGTGTATCTCTCCAGGAGCACCTGGAGGGGGGAAGGGAAAAAGGATTATTTCCCTTTGTTGTGAGACTCAAGGGATTTGGGTCTTGGGGTCCCCAGGGAAGGTTTTTCAGAGGGACCAGAGTGCCCCAAAACACTCTAATTTTTTGGGTGGTGGCAGCAGGTACCAGGTCCAAGCTGGTAACTAAGCTTGGAGGTTTTCATGCTAACCCCCATATTTTGGACGCTAAGGTCCAAATCTGGGACTAAGGTTATTACAACATTAAACAGCAGCTACAAAAGGTAGACATTTTTATATCAGGAGGTCCAGATAACAGACATCTAAGAGTTTTACAAGAGCTTGCTGGGGAGCTCTCTGGAACATTAATGTTGTTTTTTAAGAAGCTGTGGAAGTTCCAGAGTACTGGAAGAAAATAAACGTTCTCCCAATACTGGGAGAGAGTAAATGGGACAATCCAAGCAATTACAAGCCTGTCAACCTGACATCAATCTCAGGAAAAATAATGGAATGGCTGATATGGGACTCAATTAATAAAGAATTGAAGAAAAATAATATAATTAATGTCAATCAAAATGGATTTATAGATCTATGAAAAATAGATTTGATATTTTATTTTGATGAGATCATAAGTCTGGCTGCTAAAGATAATAGATAATACTTGGACTTCTGGAAGGCATTTGACTTGGGACCACACAACACTTTAAGAAACTAGAACAGTACAAAATCATCATGGCACATATTAAATGGATTAAAAACTGACTAACTGACAGGTCTCAAAATGTAAATGCAAATAGAGAAACATCTTCAAGCAAACGTGTTTCAATTGGGGTCCTTTAGGGATCGGTTAATAGCCCTATACGATTTAACCTTTTTTATCAGTGACCTAAAAGAAAACAAAAAATCATTACTGATAAAGTTTGCATATGACACAAAGACTGGGGGAATGGTAAATAATGAAGAGAAAAGGGCACTGGTACCAAGAGATCTGGATCACTTGATAAGTGGTGAGCAAACAAACAATATGCATTGTAATATAGCCAAATGTAAGGCCATACATCTAGGAACAAAGAATGAAGGACATAAGCCCCCAGATGCATAATTTTATCCTGGGAAGCCAGGTCTCTGAAAAAGACTTGGAGGTCATGATGAATAATCAGTTTAACAAATTCCCAGTGAGATACTACTGAGCTAATTCAATCCTTTAATGTATAACAGTGGAACAGTGAGTAGGAAGGTTATATTATCTTTGTATTTGGCAGTAGTGTGACCACTATTAAAATAATGTGTTCAGTTCTGGTGTCCACAATTCAAGAAGGATGTTGATAAATTGAGAGCATTCAGAGAAGAGTCACAAAAATGATTAAAGGATTGGAAAACATACTGTATAGTGAAAGACTCAAGGAGCTCAATCTGTTAATCTTAACAAATAGAAGGATAACGGTTGACTTGGTATAACAAGAACCAATGGCTGGAAGTTGAACCTGGAGAAATTCAGGCTTGAAATAAGGTATAAATTTTTAAGAGTGAAGGTAATTAATCCTTGGAACAAATTACAAAGGGTTGTGGTATATCTCCATCACTAGGGGTATGTTTACACTAAGGGATTATTCCGATTTTACATAAACCAGTTTTTAAAAACAGATTGTATAAAGTCGAGTGCATGCAGCCACACTAAGCACATTAATTCGGTGGTGTGCGTCCATGTACCGAGGCTAGTGTCGATTTTCAGAGCGTTGCATGGTGGGTAGCTATCCCATAGTTCCCGCAGTCTCCCCCATCCATTGGAATTCTGGGTTGAGATCATAATGTATGATGGAGCAAAAACAGTGTCGTGGGTGATTCTGGGTAAATGTCGTCACTCAATCCTTCCTCCGAGAAAGCAATGGCAGACAATCATTTCGTGCTCTTTTTCTCTGGATTGCCCTGGCAGACGCCATAGCATGGTAACCATGGAGTCCGTTTAGCCTTTTTTCACTGTCACCATGTGTGTACTGGATGCTGCTGACAGACGCGGTACTGCAGTGCTACAAAGCAGCATTCATTTGCCTTTGCAAGGTAGCAGAGACAGTTACCAGCACTATTGCACCGAGGTCTGCTGCTTTGGAAATTGACGATGATGGTTACCAGTCATATTGTACCGTCTGCTGCTGTAATGGGTGCTCCTGGCTGGCCTCACTGAGGTCGGCCGGGGGTGCATGGACAAAAATGGGAATGACTTCCCAGGTCATTCCCTTCTTTATGTTTTGTCTAAAAAGAGAGTCAATCCTGCCTAGAATATGGGGCAAGTCTACTAGAGAACCAGAGAGACACAGCCACTCCGGGTCAGAGCCCCTGATATCCCGCAGAAATGATGAGCTGCATGCCATTCTAGGTGGTGCCCCTGCAACAACCCCACCTGTTGCTTCCCTCCTCCCACACCCCTCCTGGGTTACCGTGGCAGTTATCCGCCCATTTGTGTGATGAAGTAATAAAGAATGCAGGAATAAGAAACACTGACTTTTTAGTGAGATACAATGAGGGGGAGGCAGCCTCCAGCTGCTGTGATATTCCAGGCAGGACATCTCCATTACTCATTAAAGGGTGGGGGGGGAGAGGAGTATAGCCTCTCACTGCTATGATAGTCCAGAATCTCCATTAGACATGAAACGGGGGGGAGAGGAGCTCAGCCTCCAGCTGCTATGATTAGGATGGTTACCAACCCTATTGCACCATCCGCCAGGACTGAATCTCCAGGACACAAAGCTTAAAAAGGGAATGACTGAGAGTCATTCCCATTTTTGCTCAGGCGCCCCCGGCCGACCTCACTGAGGCCAGCCAGGAGCACTCACAGGATGATGACAAGGACGGCTATCAGTCACTTTGTACTGTACCGTCTGCCACCGAGGAGGGGAGGGGAGAGGATGCTGCTGTTTAGCGCTGCAGCACTCCATCTACCAGCAGCATCCAGTAGACATACAGTGACATTGAAAAGAGGCGAGAAACTATTTTTTTCCCTTTTCTTTGAGGGAGGGTGACGGGGGTGAAAATTGACAACATATTCCCTGAACCACTGGCGACAATGTTTTTGACCCTTCAGGCATTGGGAGCTCAGTCAAGAAAGCAAATGCTTTTCAGAGACTGCAAGAACTGTGGAATAGTTCAAGTCCTCAGTCCCCCTCCCTCCCTCCATGAGTGTCCATTTGATTCTTTGGCTTTCCGTTATGGTTGTCACACAGCACTGTGTTGAGTCCCTGCTGTGGCCTCTGTCTATCATAGCCTGGAGATTTTTATAAAAGGTTTGGCATTTCGTCTTCTGGAACGGAGCTCTTATAGAACAGATTTGTCTCCCCATACAGCAATCAGACCCAGTATCTCCTGTACGGTCCATGCTAGAGCTCTTTTTGGGGTTGAGACTGCATAGCCACCCATGCTGATCAGCGCTCCACACTGGGCAAGCAGGAAATGAAACTCAAAAGTTCACGAGGCTTTTCCTGTATACCTGGCCAGTGCATCCGAGTTCAGATTGCTTTCCAGAGCGGTCACAATGGAGCACTGTGGGATACTGTCCGGAGGCCAATACCGTCGAATTGTGGCCACACTAACCCTAATCCGAAACGGCAATATCTATTTCAGCGCTACTCCCCTCGTCGGGGAGGAGTACAGAAATCGGTTTAAGAGCCCTTTATGTCGATATAAAGGGCTTCGTTGTGTGGACGGATGCAGGGTTAAATCGGTTTAATGCTGCTAAATTCGGTATAAACACGTAGTATAGACCAGGCCTAGATGTTTTTAAATCAAGATTGGATGTTTTTCAAAAAGATATGCTCTAGTTTAAACAGGAATTCATTCAAGCAAGTCCTATGGCAGGGGTAGTCAATAGGCAGACCACAGGCCAAATCCAGACCACCAGATGCTTTTGAATGGTCTTTGAATGGTCTGTGAAATCTTTTTATTTACTTATTATCATTGATTATAATTATTATTATAATAACTTATTGTTATTTTTGAGTCTGGACCTTCACTATACCTTGACCAAGAAATAATTGATTGTCTCTGTTTTATGGCCTGAGTCATACAGAAAGTCAGATTAGATGATCGTAATGGTTCTTTCTGGTTTTATAATCTATGAATCTGGTTTTATAATCTGTGAAACTGTGAGTACCTATACAAATACAATGTCCTGGTGAAAATCAGTGTTAATTTGGGCAAGTTAAGAAATCTGAGCTAAGAAATCATTTTATGAATGTTTTGGATCTTTTTAACAACAATCTAATTTTAACATTCTAAAGCAAAAGGGAATATAGTGAGTATGCATGCATGTGCAATTTTATGTCTGTCAAAATATCTGCTGAACTCTATGACAAACCATTTGATTGCATTTTGAAGGAAGCAGGATCCCTGTCTCATTCACAGGAAACCTGTAACACGTACAGTTTGAGTCAGTCTGTTTGAGACATAGCCTCTTTAGGTAACTTGCACATGGAGTAAAAGGCACCCCTTTCTGCATTATGCATTAAATACACAGAACAAGGGGAAACCAATTAAAGTATTTGAAACTTAAAACTTGGTAAAACTTCATTTTAATAATTGTCTTTATTCCATGTTCCTTTAGTCGTATGAAGTTTTATGGAGGGAAATCCTTAGGGCTTGTCTACATGGGGACACTCAGGAAAATTAATCTGAGTTAAGTAAAGGTGTGAATTTAAAGTTGATTTGTTAAACTGAATTAAACATCTATGTGGAGACACTCATTCAAAATTAAAGTGGCCTTAATGTGAATTACTCTAAACTGAATTAAGGCCACTTTAATTCTGAATGAGAGTGTCCACACAGGGGTTTGATGCAGTTTAACTAATCCACTTTAAATTCACAATTTTTGTTAATTCAGATTAATTTTCTCGAGTGTCACCACACAGGGAAACCCTTAGATAGTATTAAATATTCTTGTAGGGGAAAACAGAAGGTTAGGTAGATGGCCTTTAGCTATTAGTGGCTGTTGAAATCAATCTTGTTTCTTTTTAAGACAAAACAAGACAGACACACACAGAGAAGAGATGGAAAAAATAGAATCCGTCTGTGTCTTTTTCATTTGCAACCTAGCTTCTGGGGGAAAAAAATCACAGGAACAGCACATGATTTTATCACTCTCTCCAAAACCTGGCGAACTATTACCAGCATGTTAAGGCAATGTGTTTACCTTGCCTTTTTCATTAAAGCAGTTCTTCAAAAGTTAGATTTGCCTTGGCCAGCTAAACATGACTCTTATTAGACAGGAGGCAAAACAAGGATGATATGAAAGAGAATAAATAAAGTGGGGAAGGAAAATGACACAATAGGGAGCAGACGTTAGCAGGACCTCAAGTTCACATCATAGGTGTTGTTCAGAATTCAGCCAAACCTGATGGAGGTGGTGTAGCTAAGGGTTAATGTTATTTTACCTGGAAAGGAGTAACCTGAAACACCTGACCAGAGGACCAATCAGGAAACAAGAGTTATTCAAATCTGGGTGGAGGGAAGTTTGTGTGTGAGTCCTTTGTTGTTGTTTTGTGTCTATCCCTCTCGGCTATGAGAAGTGATTTTTTCTGTTTCCTGGCTTTCAAATCTTCTGTTTCCAAGTTGTGAGTACAAAGAGATAAGACAGTGGTTTATACTGGTTTTTTTTTTTTTGTATTTACATGTGTTTAGTTGCTGGAGTGTTTGAATTGTATTCTTTTTGAATAAGGCCGTTTATTCATATTTCTTTTAAGCAATTGACCCTGTATTTGTCATCTTAATACAGAGAGACCATTTTTATGTATTTTTTTCTTTCTTTTTATATAAAGCTTTCTTTTTTAAGACCTGTTGGAGTTTTTCTTTAGTGGGGAACTCCAGGGAATTGAGTCTGTATTCACCAGGGAATTGGTGGGAGGAAGAAGTCAGGGGGAAATCTGTGTGTGTTAGATTTACTAGCCTGACTTTGCATTCCCTCTGGGTGAAGAGGGAAGCACTTCTGTTTCCAGGACTGGATATAGGGAGGGTGGAATTCCTCTGTTTAGATTCACGGAGCTTGCTTCTGTGTATCTCTCCAGGAACCCAGGGAGGGAATACCTGGAGGGGGGAAGGGAAATGGTTTATTCCCCTTTGTTGTGAGACTCAAGGAATTTGGGTCTTGGGGTCCCCAGGGAAGGTTTTTGGGGGGACCAGAGTGCCCCAAAACACTCTAATTTTTTGGATGGTGGCAGTTTTACCAGGTCCAAGCTGGTAACTAAGCTTGGAGGTTTTCATGCTAACCCCCATATTTTGGACACTAAGGTCCAAATCTGGGAATAGGTTATGACAGGTGATAATGTCATCTGTTCACTATCTCTGGCCTTGCCTGGTAAGGGCAACTTTCGGGATCAAGAGAAACGAATGTCCGTTGGTCTGACAGTAGTTCCTGATTGTTATATCCTTAGGAGCAACAGTTTTAGGAAGAAATAACTGGAGACGCAGAGAGCTGTAAACCATGGAGCAGCCATTTATTGCCACACCAGAACTAACCAACAGCCAGCCAAAATTGGTTGGGCTATCATCTAATAATCTAACTCAGCTGCCATAGCAACACAAGATTCTATTATCACAACAACCAAATACACAACATATTCCTCCCCCCTTAATAAGAATGTCCCCCAAATAAAACTAATATTAAACTAGAAAAGGAGGGTAGACTGCCTTCATTCCCAGCTAAACCCTGGGAATTATTTTGCCCCGTAACCACAGGTTCACCCTAGTTAAAGATCCAGCCGACGAGGAGGCTGTCTGTCTCTAGGTGGATTACGGCGGACTTCTGGTGTAGTTGCACCCGAAAGTGTCTTGGGCGCGGGCCTGACAATGGGCTCAGGGTTTATACGGCGAATGGGTGAGGATGGGGTATCAGCTCGTGCCAGGCAGAGGGGTATCTCTGCTGCTGGCAGAAATGAAGGGGAAAAGTCAGGAACAGGTGACTCTTGATTCGATGTCTCACCGAAGGTGGTGAAGTCAGGCAACTCAACTGAAGACGTGTCCAGAGGACTGGCAGCAGCTGATCTACATGTCACAGCCAGGTGAGATCCTCTGCAGTCCCAACTGTGTAGGAAACAGTTCCCATTTGAGTGATGACAGTGGCAGGGACCCATTTAGCTCCAGAAGTATAATTCCGAGCCCAGCTGTCCCAGGCTAAAGGTTCGGTCTTTTGCTCTGGGTGCATGCCTGATGACTTGATCTTGCTGCTGATGTTGCACAATATATCGGGGTTCAGAAGGTTTCAGCAGATTAAAGTAAGTGTGCAGCTGTTGTCCCATCATTATAAAGGCCAGGGATGCCTTGGTCATAGCATGAGGTGTGTTTTTGTAGGATAGTAAGAAGGTGTCCGGACGCTTTTGAAAGGATAATTGTCCCCTTGCCGATTGCAAAGCTTGTTTCATTGTCTGCACAAATCTTTCAGCTAATCCATTGGTGGATGGATGATATGGTGCTAAGTGATGTGATGTATCCCATTTGCCTTCATAAACTTTTGAAACTCCAGAGAGACGAACTGCGGTCTGTTGTCACTCAGGTTGTTCTTGCAGACCGAAATGACTAAAGAGTCCTCATAGTTTTTGGATAGTACTCTCTGCAGTAGTGGACTGCATTATAGAGTTTTCTGGCCATTTAGGCCATCTGCCACCACCAAGAACATGCTTCCTTCAAGGGGGCCAGCAAAGTCAACGTGAATATGTTGCCACGGGTTTTCAGGCCAGTCCCATGGATGTAGGGTTTCCCACTGAGGTGCATTCCTCACACCCTGACATGATATACAAACTCTTGCCTTCTCTTCAATAGCACTGTCCAATCCAGGCCACCAAAAATAGCTTCGTGCAATTTCCTTCATGCGCACTGTTCCACAGTGACCAGAATGGAGCTGTTCTAACATCTGTTATCTCAGTGGTGGGGGGAATGACACATCTCTGCCACAACAAACAACCAGATTGGATTGATAACTCCATCCTCCTGGACATGTAGGTAACAAGGTCAGGTGAGACCAGAGAGGTTCATCGAGATGCTCCATGCATCACTAGGTCCATAACTTGGGACAATACTGGGTCAACTCGAGTTGCTTTCTTTATCTGAGTAGTGGTGACGGGTGTATTCTCTACCTGTTCAAAGTAGAAGATTTCCTTCTGGGAAATATCTCAACAGTTGACTGGCAAAGGCAGCCTTGAGAGACCATCCGCATTGACGTGCAGAGTGGATTTCCAATATTTGATTTCATATGAGTGCACGGAAAGCAACAATGCCCACCGTTACATATGATTAGCGGCTAATGGAGGAATGCCCGTGTGGATCCAAAAATTGAAGTCAGGGGCCGATGGTCTGTGAGAAGAGTAAACTTCCATCCGAACAGGTACTGATGAAACTGCTGAATTCCAAAAATGATTCCCAATACCTCACGTTCGATTTGGGCATAGTTAGTTTCTGCTTTGCTTAGAGTGCATGAAGTCAAAGCAATAGGTCTCTCTTCTCCCAAAGGCATAATGTGTGACATGACTGCTCCCATTCCATAAGGGGACGCATCACAGGCCAACTGTAGGAGTAAGGATGATTCAAAGTGCATCAGAACTTCAGAATTTAGCAATGCATCCTTAGCTTTGTTAAATGCAACATCACACGCTTCAGTCCACTTCCAGGCCTTGTTCTGCCCAAGGAGATTGTGAAATGGTTTTAGCAGTGTGGCTAACTGTGAGATGAACTTTCCGTAATAGTTCGACAGTCCTAGAAATGAGCAAAGCTGGCTAACATTTCAAGGAGGGGAAGCCTCCACAATAGCCTTAACTTTGGCAGGGGCCTTACAAAGACTTGCAGCATCAATGATGTGTCCCATATATTCAACAGAGGGCTGGAAGAATTCACACTTGTCTTTGTGGACTCGCAGTCCATAGTCTTCCAGTCTTTGTAGGGTAGCCTCTAAATTCTTTAGGTGATCCTCATTCTTTCTGGTAACCAGGATGTCATCCAGATAGCACTGGACTCCTGGCAAGCCACACAAGATCTGGTCCATAGCCCCTTGGAACAAGGCAGGAGTATATGTTATTCCGAAGGGTAGGCGACAGTATCAATAAAGCCCCTTATGCGTCACAATAGTCAACAGCTCTTGGGACTTTTCATCAACATTCATCTGTAAATATGCTTGACTCAGATCAATCTTACTGAACTTTTGTCCCCCAGCCAGGCCTGCGAAGAGGTCATCGATATGGGGAAGCGGGTATTGCTCTGCACACAACACTGGGTTGATAGTGACTTTAAAATCACCGCAAATCCAGAGGGAGCCATATTTCTTCACTATTGGAATGACAGGAGTGGCCCATGGGCTATGGGTAACTGGTATTAGGAGTCCATTTGTGACCAGGCGCTCCAGGTCTGCTTCAACCTTCGGCCTGACGGCATATGGCACAGTTCTGGCTTTCAGATATTTTGGTGACTATCAGGTTTAATGTTCAATGTCACAGTGATTCCCTTCATACTTCCCAGATCCTCTCCAAACACAGCAGCATGTTTCCTTAGTATAGTGGTCAGACTGGTTTCTTCTTTAGTCACTCGGTGCACTTCCGCCCAATTTAGCTGGATATTCCTATGCCAAGACCTACCCATTAAGGTTGGATAATTACCTCTCACCACAAACAGTGGCAATTTAGCAGCCTGTCCATTGAGCTCCACCTTAACATCAGTAGTGCCCAACACAGGAACAGCTTCTCCCCTATACGTCTTCAGCACTGTTTTTGCTGCTTTAAGTGGAAGATGCTTTTCTTTATACACAGTCTCTGAGACCAGCGAAACAGCTGCATTGGTGTCCAGTTCCATGCATATAGGTTTACCATCCAACAGCGGGGTTACCCAGTATTCATGTGAGCCTACTGCCAAAGACAAAACGTGGACTGGCTCTTCTTCTTGTGAAGAGGTATCTCCTTGGTCATCTTCGGTTAGCTCTAGCATATGCAGATTTCCCTTTTTGGTCGGCCAGACCACAGGTCTCTTTTTCTTTTATTTACAGACACACGCAATGTGTCCCTTTTTGCCACAGTGTCGACATACCAGATCCTTATACCAGCATTCTGATGCATGGTGACCCGGCTTACCACAGCGGTAACATTCCTGACTCCCCACAGTTTTGTGGGTAGGTTCTTGTGACACCTTATGCACCCTAGGGGATGCACTAATGGATTGTGCCTCCTTTGTAACCAGTTCCATGGAGACAGCAGTATCAATGGCTGTAAGGTAAGCTGAGCCTCTGTCAATAGGCACTTCCGTATAGCTTTACTGTGCAGGTCACACAGTAACCTGTCACATAGGGCATAATTTAACATCTCCTTAAATTCACAGTGTTCTGCAAGCTTTCTCAAAGTTGCTACAAATTGTACAACTGTTTGTCTACTTTCTGGTCTTTTTTGTGGAACCTATATCTTTCAGCAGTTACCAGTGGTTTTGGAGAAAAATGGGACCCCAGGATTTCCACAATGTCACTGTAAGATTTAGTCTCTGGCTTAACAAGGGTGTAGTAAGCTGCGTAGCAGATAGTAGGTCTTAGCCTCTACAACACTTAAGAATATTGGCACCACCTTCTCTTCTGTAGAAAGCTCAACAAAAAGCTCAAAACGCTCAGTATACACGTGCCATTGCACTATAGTCTCCTCTAAAGGTTCCAGTGGCCCTGTAAATATAGCCATGATTTTAGTTTCAGTTTGCACAGTCAGTGCAAACAAGCCAGTTCTCAGCCCCTTCCAGCAGGTGGAGTTTTTTCTGGTACCTTAACTTCTACTTCCTTCTGTTGCTGGGGCAGCACAGAGATCCCATCCTCGTCGCCACGTTGTTATATCCTTGGGGGCAAGAGTTTTAGGAAGAAATCACTGGAGACACAGAGAGCTGTAAACCTTGAAGCAGCCATTTTATTGCCACTCACAGAACTAACCAACAGCCAGCCAAAACTGGCTGGGCTATCCCCTAATAATCTAACTCAGTTGCCATAGCAACATAAGATTCTATTACCACGACAACAAAATACACAACACCGATGGTAGTGGAGGCTATGATAGTCTAGCTCTCTCTGTCTCCTTCAAGCTATTTAGTCTGCAAGCTCCAAAACAAGCTGTCAAGTAACCTCAAAAAAGCCATGTCCAGAAAGGAGTGGCAACCTCTTCCTATGAAAATTATCCAGTCAGAATACTTATTCAGTTACACTAATTATGGCATTTCTAGCATCATTCCTTCCATTTCTAGCGTCATCTTGACCTGTTACAATTGTGTTTTCTTGGGTACCCCCATCAGTGCTTTTAACTTAAACACACTCTACTTCTACCAGTCTTTCTGCTCTCAACCTTTGCTTATTTTATAGTTTTATATAACCAGGGCCGGCTCCAGGGGTTTTGCCGCCCTAAGCAGCCAAAAAAAAAAAAAAAAAAAAAAAAGCCACAATCGCAATCTGCAACAATTCAGCGGGAGGTCCTTCGCTCCAACCAGGAGTGAAGGACCCTCCGCCAAATTGCTGCCAAATAGCTGGACCTGCTGCCCCTCTCCGGAGTGGCAGCCCCAAGCACCTGCTTGCGGAGCTGGTGCCTGGAGCCAGCCCTGTATGTAACAGGTCAAGCTAAACTTTGATTATTTTTCACCCACTTTGAACAACTTAAAACAGATCTCTGAATAACAGTCCCCATATCTTCAGAGGAGCACAAGTTGGTTGGACAGTGTGATCTACATACAGTAAATAGGTCCTGTGGTTCCACATGACTCGTATGTCAGCTACCAAATATTCAGAAAGAAAATGTGGTTATAGTGTCTCACGTGAGTGGAGAGTGGACAGTGGATATTAGCATCTCCCCAAACAAAAAGTTCAAAATATTTTTTAGCTTCATGGAGTTTCACAGCCCCCTCCCTTTTTTTTTTCAATTGCACCTTAATTTAAGAAACCAAACACACACAAACAACATACACAATAATCCATTGTTCAAAGACACACATCTCTCCATGGAGACTGGAGAAAGGAGTTCTGGGAGCTGCTGCTTGGTGACCTGATTATTTTGCCTGTGTGAATGGGAGCTGTACACTTGACTGCAGTTCTCCAAGCTCTACCTATGTCTTCAGCAAGCACTCACGTCCCATCTACACAAGCAAAGGAAGGCTAGGGGTTTCAGGATCACGATCCCTATATAACTTCAATCGGTGGATAAATTATATGGAACATCTGTACTGGGATCACAGTTTTGATTCTACACTATCTTCCTTTTCTCTGAATCTGTCTCTCTTCTGTTCTACTTCTTTTGTTCTCATGTTACAACCTTTTCCTTTTATTTTAGGAAAATGGATAGCAAAGCAAAACTAACAATAATCAGAGAGTAGCACAGTGCACATGCACAGTTTTTTAACCTGAGAGGATGGCTGCAAAATGAAAGAGATTGTGATTAGATGACAGCTGACACCACAGTAAAGCACTATACAGGTGCGTAATGTTAGTCTATGTGGCATGCTGTTTCTGTAAGCATCATTTATCGTGCAGACTTCACTAAGTGAGTAAAGGCAGTAGTCTTCTATTTAGTTAAGATGCTTCCAGGATGGGACTGCCAATGAGGAGGGTATCATAGGACAAAACTGCATGACAGGAACTGCATAAGGCTTCTTTGAGCATTTCTTTTTTCCCTCTCTAATGAAATTTTTATTATGTCCAATCATTTTAATGTTTCATATATTATTCTTATTATCCATTTATGGCATATGCTATAATAACTCATTTTAGTAAAAATAGTCTCATACTGTGATTCAGAGAGTGAGTTAAACTGTATGCTTTGAATACATATTAACAATAGCATGGGATAGTTTCACCACTGAACCATAACAAAGCATTTTTATCATATTACAGATCTATATTGCATGAAAAAAATCACTCTTCAAATTAGTTTCAGTCTCACCATGTCAACCTTGATCCTTCTTTCTCCAGACAATACAAAATGTTAGCTAATCCTCACTGCTGGCAATTGCTGGTTTTGTTATTTTTATTTATTCTTTAAAGATATTGTTTTTGCTTTTTAATCTTTCCATGACACATACAAAGCCAAAGATTTTTTTAAATTATCAATTTCAATTATTTTTGTATCTCTATATGTTATATATAAGTTTCTCTGCAGCTATAATGATTTATGCCAAGTTTAAGCTGGAAACAAATTTTTTATTGCCAAGTTTTAAACCACTGAAATACAAGTTTATATTGGAAATGCTGAGACACCCTTAACTATAATGGCACTAGCAGGCGCCACCATAATTCCAGTCTCAGAATTTAATAAAATGCAGCCACTATTTAACGGTAGTATCACAAAGAACCCTATTAACTATCCAATTACTAAATGAAGAAATAACATTTTCTATAACTCAAGCCAAGGGAAAAAAGAACACTTCATGTTCCAACTCAAAACTTTACTTTAAACTAACAGGACATATTTGGAGGTCCATTCCATACAATGCACTGTTTATTTCACTCATTTAAAATAAGTGAATTTCTGTACAAGAGCCAATTAAAGAATGTTTGTTTAATAAATAAAGATGTGTATTTTCTTGAGTGTGGTTCTAATTGCAATGTAGGGTCTTACCTCTTTAGAAATATCAGAAACTAATACATCCAGCCAAGATTCCTTTCAACAATACAGGTGTCCTACATTAAGAGGGGTGAATGATTCCTTATTCATCTCATAAAATTACAAAGCTTGTGTATTTAGGGTCTATGGCAGCACCAATAATTTCAAATGTTTTTAATGGGCTCCCCCACCACTCACATTTGTGTGTCTGAAACACTGTGAATTTTGGTGTTCTCATGATCTTATTCTATCATTCAGGAAAGAAACTACCACTAGATGATCAAATCTTGCATCATTTTGACCCCATAAATGACTTCCAGAAGCATTAAAAAAAAGTCAGTGAAAAAACACTAAAAAATGCTATTAAACACAGATATCTGGAACACAAACAAAATTCTACTAGGTACTTATATGGACCCCATTTATTATATCATTTGAGCCCCAGGTGGAGCTTTTCAAGGGCATGTGGATTCCATCATAGAATCATAGGACTGGAAGGGGGCTCAAGAGGTCATCTAGTCCTGCCATGAGTGCCATGGACTGGACTATGTAATAACTAGACCATCCCTGACAGGTGTTTGTCTAACCTGCTCTTAAAAATCTCCAATGATGGAGATTCCACAATGTCCCTAGGCAATTTATTTGAGTGCTTAACCACCCTGACAGATAGGTTATTTTTCCTAATGTTCAACCTAAACTGCCCTTGCTGCAATTTAATCCCATTACTTCTTGTACTGTACTTCTGGTACTCAGAGGTTAAGGAGAACAATTTTTCTCCCTCCTCCTTGCAGCAACCTTTTATGTACCTGAAAACTGTTATGTCCCCTCTCAGTCTTCTCTTCTCTGGACTGAACAAACCAAATTTTTTCAATCTTCCCTCATAGGTCATGTGTTCTAGACCTTTAAGCATTTTTGTGGCTCTTCTACAAACACTCTCCAATTTCTCCACATTTTTCCTGAAACGTGGCACCCAGAACTGGACACAATACTCCAGTTGAGGCATAATCAACATGGAGTAAAGCAGAATACTTACTTCTCGTGTCTTGCTTACAATTCTCCTATTAATACATCCCAGAACGATGTTCATTTATTTTTTTTTTGCAACAGTATTAGACTGTTGAATCATATGTGGCTTGTGATCCACTGTGACCCCCAGATCCCTTTCTGCAGTACTCCTTCCTAGCTAGTTACTTCCCATTTTGTAAGTATGCAACTGATTGTTTCTTGCTAAGTGGAGTACTTTGCATTTGTCCTTATTGAATTTCATCTTATTTACTTCAGACCATTTCTCCAGTTTGTCCAGATCATTTTGAATTTTAATCCTATCCTCCAAAACAGTTGCAAGCCATCCAGCTTGGTACCATCTGCAAACATTATAAGTGTGCTCTCTGTGCCATTATCTAAACCAGTGATGAAGATATTGAACAGAACCAGACACAGAACTGATCCCTGAGGGACCCCACTTGATATGCCCTTCCATCTTAACTGTGAATCACTGATAATTACTCTCTGGGAACAGTTTTCTAACCAGTTATGTACTCACCTTATCATAGCTCCATCTAGGTTGTATTTCCCTAGTTTATGAGATGGCCATGCAAGACAGTATCAAAAGCCTTACTAAGGCCTCCAAAGTTTTGTTGACCAAAATCAGCTTTTGTCAACAAAACAGTGGTGCATGCACTGAAATGCTCCTCCCACCAATGAAACTCCTTTGCTATGTCAACATACTAAAACCACCTCGATGAGCAGCATAGAACTTTCTGCAGCGTACTTAGAGTGATGCAGCATCAGTGTAGATACTGTGCTTGGTTATGCCACCTTATCTGAGATTAGCACACAGGCGAGCAGCATATGGAGCTGGTCAGAAGGCACACGCATGCAGGAGAAGCACCCTTGCACCCTGGGTTACCCTCAGGAGTGAGATATTAGGTTAGATTACCCTAGTCTGTGGAAAAGGGTACCAATATTCGGAATAGTCTCCCTAGCCACTTGTATTAATCCTCTTCCCAAACCACCTTTGTCTTCTCTTGCCTTTTCCTCCTTGCCATGCTCCCCACCCACCCCTAAGCTCACCATATATGGAACACGCGCCAACCTATGTGGTAGCCCAGACACAGTGAGAAAGAGGTTTGTGGATCTTTTGTGATTCACGGCTGTGAGTGCACTCACCATACTGTCTCGGTTCATGGGCATTTGCACATCCCCCATTGGAATCTTCTGGTCTGGAAATAATGTCCCAGCATGAAGCTTTCTATACAGTCCAGTGTTCCGAAAGATGCGTGCATCACACCCCTCCTCTGACTACCCTGTACTGATGTCAGTGAAATGGCCCCACCAGACCCTGCCAGACCATGGAGAAGTAGATCTTTTGACTGATGTACTCTGTCACAAGATGATCAGGGGCCAAAATTGGGATACGCATTCCATCTATTGCCCTGCTGCAGTTAGTGAATCCATTGCCTTAAAGTCATCAATTATTTCTTGCACATTACCAAGAGTCATAGTTCTTGGTAGCAAGAGGCAATTAATGGCCCCGCAAATTTGCATCACTATAATCCCCATGGTGGCCTTTCCAATACCAAAGTGGATTTGTGACTGCAATCTGCAGTTACCAGCTTCCATACAGCAATTGCCGCTTGCTTTTTCACAGTGCGGGCAGCTCTCATTCTGGTGTCCTTGCACCACAATGCTGGGGCGAGCTCCGCACACAGTTCCATGAAGGTGGATTTGTCTTGTGCATCCAAAAGTTCTGCAGCCACTGCTCTTCATCCCATACATGCATCATAATGCAATCTCACTTATCAGTACTTGTTTCTCTAGCCCAATACCGACAATCCACTGTGGCAAGTTGCTCTCTGAATGCCATATTCACAAGTAGTAATCATAGAAGTAATGGCAATCCACCTATGACTCTGAACCTTGCCCTTCTAGGATGGTAAAAGAGAGCAGAGAACACCTGAGACCTCTACTAAAAGAGACTATCTGCATCTCCTTTGAAGGGAAAATCCTATTTGCCCTAAGATATATCATCATCTAGGATGACCAGATGTCCTGATTTGATAGGGACAGTCCTGATTTTGTGGGATTTTTCTTACATAGGCACCTATTACCTCCCACCCCCATCCCAATTTTTTACGCTTCCTATCTGGTCACGCTATGATCATCTGACCAGCACTTAAGAAGCCATCTCTGAACAGTTGAGACTTTACAACTACAACCTCTGTATAAATTTACTTTTTCAATCAAGTTATCAAGAAGCAACTAGCTAAAGCCTCTTCAGGGCCACCTCTTGGCTATAAGTATCCTGGACCCCTCTCAGTCAGGCTGCGGACCTTAGGCCTGGTACATGAGAGACAGCGCCTATTGCTCTGATGGATGACCTCCAGCTATCCATATACAAGGGAAGTATATCCATATTTATTGTGCAAGACTCTTCTGTGGTATTTGATACCAACTGATCGCCAAATACTCCTTTCCTGCCTCCAAGAAGCTACAAGGAAGAATGGAAATGCCCTGACATGGTTGAGGTCATTCCGCTCAGACTGAACCCTGTAGGTCAGAGGTCAGCAACCTCTCAGAAGTGGTGTGCCGAGTCTTCATTCACTCATTCTGATTTACGGCTTCACATGCCAGTCATACATTTTAACATTTTTAAAAGGTCTCTTTCTATAAGTCTATAATATATAACTAAACTATTGTTGTATGTAAAGTAAATACGGTTTTTGAAATGTTTAAGAAGCTTCATTTAAAATTAAATTAAAATGCAGAGCCCCCCGGGCCGGTAGCCAGGACCCAGGCAGTGTGAGTGCCACTGAAAATCAGCTCGCGTGCCACCTTCAGCATGCGTGCCATAGGTTGCCTACCCCTGCTGTAGGTTATTATCAAATCATAGATATGTAGGGAGAAAGGGACCTTGAGAAGTCATCTAGTCCATTCCCCTGTGCTGAGAAAGGACCAAGTATACCAAGACCATCCCTGACAGGGGTTTGTCTAACTTTTTTCTTAAAAACATCCAGTGATTGGGATTCCAAACCCTCCCTTGGTAACCTATTCCAGTACTTAACTATCCTTACAGTTAGCAAGATTCCCCTAAATCTCCCCTGCTGCAGATTAAGCCAATTACTTCTTGTTCTGTCTTCAGGGACATGAAGAACAATTGATCACTGTCCTCTTTATAAAAGCCCTTACAATATTTGAAGACTGTTATCAGGTCCTCTGCAGTCTTCTTTTCTCAAGACAAAATATTGTCCAGTATTTTAACCTTTCTTCAGAGGTTACACCTATTACCATATTTGTTGCCCTCCCTCTGGACTCTCTCTAATTTGTCCACATCTTTTTTAAAGTGTGGCACCCACAACTGGACACAGAACTCCAGCTGAGGACTCACCAGATCCAAATAGAGCAGAACAATTATGGGCAACTGCACTTCCACCTTCAAAATCCTATAAATATTAGTATTCTCTCATATTTGGCAAGCTATTTGCAACAGGCTGACGTACCAGAAAAATGTAGACAAAACTCAACTCTACATATCCTTGGCATCAAACATTCCAGTATTTTTAAAGGGTAACCAAAATCAACACCTGGAGGAAGAGCAGCTGGCCAAAGCTGAACCAAGACAATACAAGTAGTGATGGGCGAAAGAAGGAAGCATGTTGAAGAACTATATCTCTGTACCACCCTGCCCCCTTCCTCCCATTATGAAGAACCTCGGCTGCCAGATTGTTAAATTGTTTTGCAGCCATGGGATCCTGTTAGAATCCTTACTGATCTTGGATGTCAAAATAGCCACACATTGTTAAAAATATATATATCCTCTTAAATCTTCCTGGTCAGAATATCACATTCCACTCTATTGGACATAGGCCTCGTCACAGTGATCTAAGCATTTGTGACTTGTCCAAGCTTCATTGTGAAACTCATCATATCTGTGATAGTTTTCCCTGAAAAGATTATCAGCGGTGAGATGTCTAACATAGTGAATGCCGGTGAAAATGAGGTAGAATCAGGGGCTAAAATAGGGGGAAGTTGGCAAGATAGATGTCTTCAAGTCACCAGGACCTGATGAAATACATCTTAGAATACTCAAGGAGCTGACGGAGGAGATATCTAAGACATTTCAGAGATAATTGCTAAAGTCATGGAAGATGGGAGAGATTCCAGAGGACTGGAAAAGGGCAAATATAGTGCCAATCTATCAAAAGGGAAATAAGGACAATCTGAGGAATTACAGAACAGTCATCTTAACTTTAGTACCCGGAAAGATACTGGATCAAATAATTAAGAAATCAATTTGCAAATACCTAGAAGATAATAAGGTGACAAGTAACAGTCAACTTAGTGGGGTGCGACTTTTCTCAGTCTATGGCACAGGAGAAGTAAGCGCTCTTTGCCTCCTTCAGGCAGAGGCATACATTTGTAGAAATTCTTTGCGTCTGAGTCTGTCTTCATCAGAATACGTTTTCTGATAACAATGCTCAAATTTTCTTCCCACTTTCTCTGCTGCGGGTCATCTGAGATCTATGGCAATCTGTGTGGGTGTTGGGATGGGAGCCAGCACTTTGGTACTAGCATGTCTAGAAGACTAGTCATGGATTGGCTGAAGTGCTTCACCAATTCTTCTACTCTGAAAACAAGTTTTGGAATTTAGCAGAGTTCAAGAATTATCAGGACAGAACATGGGGATGGTTCTTTTTCCCTTCCGAGGGAGAGTGTTCTTATAACTGCCTAGAAAAGGAAGAGGTCTTACCGGGGTACAGTATTGGTTCCATTTATTATTCCTATCTCCAGTGCAAGGGTTCATTCTAGGGCATGGGCAGCTATTGTGTGCTGGTCCAGAGATTGCCTGTGGGAAATCTGAAGAGAAGAATTAAGATAGGAAGTTCGGGGTACTTTATCAGAAACATCATCAGCCTCAATATGAAGTCTCCAAGACAATGAGTCTTGACCTTTATCAGCATTTCAGACTGTTTCTGTCAACTCTTGTGATAATCCTTTGTTTTCTGACAGCTAATAGATTAGCAAGGTGCCCAAATTAGTCTTGTCTCTGGATCAGAGGGAAAGTGGATGCACTCAAAATATTTTGTTTGGCGTGAATTCTTCCTGCATTTGAGTCCAGAAGAGAACAAAATGGTTATTCCACATCCAGATAGGTCCTTCCTGGGTGTGGATCTGTGGCAAATGGAATATCCAGGGGAACAAGGTGATCCAGTTTGGGACTGCAGACTTAACCCTGATCATATGTCTGTGTGATGCAACCCAGGTCAGGCAACTCAATAGCAGTAAAATCATGGGTGATGGATTAATTGGCCACAGATCTTGCATTATTCAGGATGAGGCTGAAGTCATGGTGGCTATCTGTTTTGGACCCATGCAAGATAATAGGTTGCTGATTGCACTGGACTAGATATAACTACCTAGAGATCTTCTTTCCAAGTACTGTGAAGATATGTTCAGTCTTTGGGAAGTAAAAGGGACATCTGACATGAGTCAAGTTACATGGTTAAATCTTTGCAGAATCAATCCTTTGTTAGGAACAAAGTATACCACAGCTATATTAATTGCATTTATGGTAAGAAGGATGTATGGGGAAAACAGTCAAACATTTGTAAACTCATCTTATATATAGATAAAATATAGTTAATAAAAAAATTGCCTGGGTCTGTCCCAGTCTAAAAGAAAAATATAGCAGCCTAAATTTTCAGAAGTGACTAGTGATTTTTGGTACCTCAATTTCTGGGTGTTTAACATGAGACAGCTTAAAGTAGCCTGAATTTCAGAGAGAGGTGTCAGCATATTCAAGAAATTCAGACCTTAAGATGTCTCACATAGGGAACACATGAACTTAAGCACCCAAAAATCACTAGTTCCATCTGAAAATTCAGGCTAATTTTGTTACTGTCAACTTATATGGCCCTGTGAGAGGGCAATGTACCACACTCATCTCATCCACAAACACACACTGCTCTGAGACCTTCCTGCTTATAAACACCCCAGTATATTTTATTTACAGTTGTTTAATCCCTCCACCAATACACAGCAGTGTCTCTATACCTTTACACCCTGTATCTGAACTTTTTAACCCCTTCTCCAAAAGGGAGGTGGGGAGGGACACGTCTCTACTCAGAAAACTATTTGTCATGCTCTCCTAACTTTCTGTCTTTCTTTTTCTCTCCTTCTCTTCCCTCCTGAGCACTCCTTCCAATACCCTTCTACACAGCTTCCTTGTTAACGGGGTTTATTGGCTCATTGACTCAGTAGCCCCAGTCTGGCTTAGTAATCAATACACCTGTGTCCAATTAGGCCTTATCCAGGAGAACTTAATTACAATTAATAATGACCAGATTGCTGCTCAAGTTACTGGAGTTTCCAAGTGCCTCCTCTCCTGTCTTTTCTGCACTAGTAAAAATACCATAATTAATGTCACTGAAGATGGTGGAACAAAAACAAAAATTAATATTTGATTTAGGAAAGTATTTTATATAAAATTTGAAATGTTTCTTAAATAGAAATAGCTATTTTAATTTCAGTGCCATTCAAAACACGGGAAAACATATTTGCTGAGTGAAAAAAAATGTTTACCATATGGAAATCAGTTGCATTTTCAAGAGCCTAAAAAGAAATTATACAAGAGCTAATAAGAGGTAAGTAATATGTATATCATTCTTTTTTAAAAATTCTGAAATGCTGTTTGTAATATTTTAATCTTTCTTTTCTTCAATTTAAAACAAACGCTATATTCCCCTACCATCAAATTCAAATATCACAATTTCACTCCTACACTATCAACAAGCAAACAATGTTTTAGTTGCACCAAAAGGTGATTGCTGCATACTCCAACCTATTTCGGGGTTGTGCTCAAGAGACATCTGTTAAAACTTTATGGATTAACAAACCAGCTCAGTATATTAGTAAGGATATATCTTGTGCCTCATGTACTCCAAATCCTGTTTTGATCCCAAACTGACAAGTGGGAGGAGAACAGTGATTGTGTGGTAGCAAATTTCACTCCAAGCGCCAGCTTAGAGACAGAAAGTGTTCTTGTTACCCAGGGTTTTCAGAACCAAAAGCAGTGGTAACTTATCAGTTTTACTTCAGGTGGTGTCAGAAAAATATCTTTCAAGATAGCTTCAGAGAATGGCTTGAAAGTAAACTTTATTATTTACTCTTTTTATAACTAACTTTTACAAAACAAACAGCTCATAGTGACACCTACTGGGTCATTACTTCAAAAAAAAGTAATAAACTACTTATTAACAAAACATTTCAAAGAATTTTAGTTATAAAAAGCTTTTATATTAAAGGGGCCAAAACTCAAGGTCTTTATTTATTTATAGTCTTAATTTGCTGAATTTTTTTTTCATTTAGATTAGCAGAGGCTGCAAGCTTGTAGCTAGCATTTGACCTTGCCTCCAGAAGCCCTGTTTGTTCAAATTAACCATCTTTAGGTGGTGTTCTATTTTATTAATTAATGGTGGCTGAATGCACACAATATGGTTGCAATTAGCTTGATAAAAGTTTGGGTAACACACCCTTCCATTCCAGGTCAACATTCTCAGTGTCTAAGTACCACTGAGTTTATACACAAATGGGACGTAGACATAGGCATCGACTCCGTGAGTGCTCCAGGGCCGGAGCACTCACAGAAAAGAATTAGCTGGTGCTTAGCACCCACCAGCAGCCCAAGCTGCTCTCCCTCCCACCAATGCCTCTCACCCACTGGCAGCCCCACCGATCATCTCCTCCCCCCTCCCTCCCTCCTAGCACCTCCTGCCCACCACGATCAGCTGTTCTGCGGCATGCAGGAGGCGCTGGGGGGTATAGAGAGGAGCAGGGAGGGGGCGCACTAGGAGAGAGTGCCAGGCTGGGTGGGAAGAGGCAGGGCAAGGTGGACAAGGGATGGGGACTTGAGAGAAAGGGCGGGGCAAGGGTGGAGTGGAGGTGGGAGGAGGCGGGGCAGGGGTGGGGGTTGGTGAAAGGGGTCAGGTGGGGGAGGGGTCTGGGACAGAGCAGGGAGGTTGAGCACCCTAGGAGCCAGGAGGAAGCCGGCACCTGTGGATGTAGACATACACTTTGAATTATTATTATTATCATTGCTGTGGCTTCATTGTAGACAGTTGTTGGATCATTTTGTTATCTTGGCATACCCGAGAGTGAAGAGACCATAGAGCTGGAGAGCAAAGGTGAATTAATGCATAAGAGTGTTTATAATATGCTTTAACCCCATAAATAGCCAAATTTTAGCCTCATTTAAAAGAGCACTAAATCATATACACTGAAAACTGGATCCAAATTCCTAGAATGATGACACATTCAGAAATGGGTTCAGAAAGAAAAGGTGAGAGAAGGGAAAGATCATGAGCTAAGTTTCTTGTGGCTGGGAGACAACCCTATACAATTAAAAGCTCCCTGCGTAGATAATGGGCAGCTCTGAGTGTCATGAACTCCAGACTAACCAATTCCTCTAGGGAAAAAATGAATGCTTTAAATACATACCAAACTCCCTCAAATGCCCCAAATCTAGTGATCATCTTTCTGCCTCAGACATCAAGCAAGTCCAGAGAGCCATCTCACCAAATCTAGGACTTTTAGACATATTATTTGGAGCTGGCTCTGCTATATTGCAAAGGAATGTGCAGGACTTACAGAAACCTCCAAAATACTTTATAGAAGAGTCATTACTCAAATGAAGGGTCATATTTAATCCCTGTTGTATTTAAACTGCTCGCTCTGGTGAAGTTCCGGAGTCGACGGGAGTGCGTTCCGGGATCAATATATCGCATCTAGATGAGATGCGATATATCAATCCCCTATAAACTGATCGCTACCCGCCGATCCAGCGGGTAGTGTAGACACACCCTTAGGCAGAATAGTCTTTAAGCAGAATGAATGGTACTTCAACTTCCTATCAGGTATCAGCAATTCTTTCAGAAAAATGCAGCTGAATCTGCAGACATGGCTGCTAAAGATGCAAATGGACACCTAGTGGGATTTTCAAAAGCACATCGCTCCCACTGAAATCATTTTTAAGCTTTTAAATACCTATAAATACCTATAGAGATCTGGCCAGTAAATCTTTGTTTGTCACAATTTTTTCACAAGGATTAACATAATGTTACTAATGAGGGAATCTGGGCCAGATTCACCTCTCATACTGGTATAAAAATCAGGAGAAATGCCACTGAATTACTTATTATGAATATTATTCTAAGCAATCAAAACCCTGTTTCCACACAAAACTCCATAGTAAGTTAAAAATATGGTAAGACATGAACAGAAAATATGAGCAAAATAAATGGTCTTTCAGCTGGAATTTTTCCCATAAGGCATCAGCAGGTCTTTATGGAAAATACTTCTGAATTTGCACCATGGCTGCCAGAAGAGAACAACGTAAGGCTCTAAATTAAGTCATTCTGTGCAAGAATCGTTATAATTTCATACCATTCTGGAATGTAGGGTAACATCCCCCTCAAGTAAAATAAAGTACTTTGGGTAGAAAACCCCAGTAACTATAAGCTAATGAGGAACAGACAAAGAAAAATGCCAAATGCTGTAAAACCCAGATACTTAAGATAATGACTGAAATTTATGACTGCTTCCTTCCCTGGCAGACAGGAGTACAATTAGAATTCTCAAAACAACAGTTTCTTTGTGCTGGCAAGCTATGTCATGTTTATACTACTACAGATATGCTAGAAGATAAAAAATTAATAGTACAGCACCCTTTCTAACTCAAGATAATGGTCAAACTTGTTATGAGGTTCTGAGTATGAGTTTGCACTTATTTTACTCCTAAACTGAAGTTATTTAGGTAATTATGATTGCAATGGGCAGGAATTGACCATTAAAGCAACTTGCACTGTACAGAGGCCTCGGTTTTCACAATCACACAGAACAAGAACAAGCAATCTATTATGGGCCCCTTTATCATTTCTTTTGCTGTGCAAATATAGCCTGAAATTTAAATAAATGAAAATTATTTCTTTAAAAAATATTCATGTCCTTTGCTTGACAAACCCTTGAATGAAAAGTGTCAAGAAATGCACATGGCCTTTCTTTCATCATTTACTTGTACAAGGGTTATGGATCACTTGGCGTTGACAGCCATTAGACAGAATGAGCATAAGAACTTATTAGCACAAATTTTCTCATCTCCCTCACAAAGAGGGAACGATTACAGCTATATTTTGAATACACAAAACATAACCCAATGGCATCTTTTCCCTACAGAAGGGATATATGGCATTGGAGGCTCTGACTTCCCCAAGGATATTATCAGGTCCACAAGAGCATCATATGGCTTTCAGCTGTAGCGTTCCTTCCTTTTGGACTACCCCTCTCTCCTTTCCTTCCTTCTATATAGTGCATCCTTTCCCCTTCAGCAGTGGTTTTCAGCCTTTTTTCATTTGCGGACCCCTAAAAAAATGTTGAATGGAGGTGTGGACCCCTTTGGAAAGTCAACCTGTGGTCCGCAGACCTCTACCATACAAGTCTGAAAACTGACTGAACAGTATTCAACTATAAAAGTTTCACACGTTTGGCATGGCATTTGACGCAGCGTGAGAGAGTGCTAACTGTGGGCTTCTATGGTAACAACAACACTTCTGGGTTTTGACCTATAGGTGGGAGTATTCACATACTTTAGATTGATCAGAAAAACGGAATGCCTTTTCTGGGATCTGAAACTTAATTTTCATAGTCACCTTTCGCAGATCCCTTCGACGTAGTCTGTAGACCCAAGGGGTGGATCCACAGGTAGAAAACTACTGCCCTACAGTACCAATGATCATTGTTCTTGTCATACAGCTAAGGAGGACGGTAGTCTTATCTATGGATATAGTGATGATCCAACATCACCCTATTGCAAGCCGTAAATACCACCTTTTGGAAACCAAGAGCAACACCTACCGACTCTTTTAGCTTTATATGGTCTAAGGCAGGGATGGGCAACTGGCAGCCCTGATGGCACATCTGGCCCCCCAGATCATTTTATTTGATACTGTAGTGAGAGTCAATGGGCTGAAGAGGGGAGCTGGGCCCAGTTCCACGAGATAGGAGACGCTGTTGTGGGGTACATGCAGAACAGGCTCACTCTCCAAATCTCTCAAGGCCTCATCCGCTGAGTGTCACACCCCCGGACTGCCAAAGAAGTTTCAGTGGACTTTGCAGCCCTCTACTACCTTAAAGTTGCCCATCTGGGTTTAAGTAGTAAAGGTAATATCATCAATCCTGAATCTGAGTCAAATATGTGGCGCTATCCACCAGGTGTCAAGAATTATTTTCTAGCAGGCACCCCACAACGGGCAACAGGACACACCAGGGCTATCAAAGTAAATAATCAGTAACAAGTTAAATAAAACCACGCCTCCAAAGAGATGACATTTATTTGACAAAACAAATACAAATAATTTAATTCTTAAACTTTACTTTCCATTTTTTTAAAATGTTTATGAAACAGAGAGCAAATCTATACCATGAGCTATATAATATTACATGCAAACTAAATTTCTCTCTCCTCTCTTCCCCCAGACAGTGAGGTCAAAATTAAACAAACATTGTCTTCCTTTTTCACACATGAACTGTAAATATAAATAAGATATTCATTCAGCAAAATACAGAACAAAATGCAAGATTCACTACTTAACTAAGCTTTCCTACGGTAAATTAAAAAATGAAATAAAAATTAAAAACCTATATGGGGTAGGGAGATGAACTTGAGGAGCAGAATCTTCTGAGGCTGTCCGGAGACTGGTTGAGAGCTGTTCTAACTTACAACTGATACCTGGCCAACAACAGCTCCTATGGGTCTCACTGGCTGGTGGGGATTGCTGGAGCACTACATTAACCTGGATACCTGCTGCTCCAGGCCACGCCCCTCTATATCTATCCTTATGTGCTTTGTCTTTATATTGGTCTAAAAGCATCTAAGACACGGTTGTCACTATAAAAATAGCGGCACCATTTGCTCTTCTGCTGTTTGGAAATATTGCGTCTTTACTATTTAAGCAGACTTTAGAAAACGTAAAGGTAAAAGACGTATTTGAATTGCTGGGTATTCCCTTGTTTGTTCTACAGGTAAACACTTCATATAGTTACATCATTTGAAATTATATTGTAGATATAATCAAAATAATTAAATTTTAAATATCCATGCACTCCATAAATACTAGCTTATATCTGTTTTCACCGTTTGCCCTTATTCTGTTTTCAGGATTCATAGTTTTAACCAGATAAACCACATAAAGCTAATGAGTCAGTTTTCTAATATGCCCTTGTTTTGCTGAGAAATAATGGGGAAAACGTTACCAGAAGAAAAAACTAAAATAACAGAAGCATCAAAGGATAGAAATGAACTTTAATTTGGATAATGGGGAAAAACTCAGAGGCAAATGCTCAATGAGCTTATATTTCTCTTCCCATGCCTTATTAAAGAGGAAGATCATAACAAGAGATGCAAATAAACTGTCACCACATGAAGCAAAATTATATCTATAACATCAGTTCAGTGAGAATAGTGCAGCAAGCTAGTACTGATGGGAAGCTGGCATTGTTAGCTACTAGATAAAAGGAGTCCAGCTGCTGCTATTTACACTAACTCCACCAGTGCAAGCAAGAATAAATAAAGGCTTGCTATCAATAGCCTACAAAATATACAAGGAAGCTTTCAATTTTCAAACCATTAAAAACTGACCACACCGGAAGAGTATCCTTCAATGTCTAAAAGGGGAGCAGCTGGTTCATGACTTAGGGTGAGTACTTTGCCCATGCCATCTGAGGAACAGCACAGATGACAATGCAGATGTGGCCATGAAGGGTATGTCTACACAGCCCACAGAAGCGAACCCCCCTAACCTGGGCTGACAGACTTTAGAGCTTTAAAAATTGCTGTCTAGACAGTGCTTTGAAGTTGTGGCTTGGGCTGGAGCCTGGGCTGTGAAGGCTAGGGAACCTCAAAGCACTGACTGTTCCAAGAGCTGCACGGATATATCCCAACTTACCCTGTCTGATTGGTAGAGAGACCAAGGTGCAGTATACAAGAATGAAATGATGCAGCAAAATAAGAAAGTTATACACAGAAAAAACAAAATAATTATATTAGAGAAGTTTCTATACCTGGCCATTCCCAGACTAGAAAAGTTGGAAGGGACTATCAACACATCAAGCCTGGAAAAGGGGTGGGTTCCAAGTGTACCATGAGCAGCCGAGAGGCACCGAGGAATCAGCTCAAGAAGGATCTCTGCACAGCGATCCTTAAGGCACCATGGAGCAAAGATTCGATGAGGAATGACTAGCTGAGAACTGGCAGCAGGATTTTGGAAACGGCAAGGATACGCCACATGACCACAGCTCCCTTCGATCAACCTGAGAACACCACAAAATACAATGGTTTAATTTGACATTACAAATACGTGTAGTTAAATATGTGTGCAGGAGGTGAGGAACTTCTGCAAATATCAAGGAGATAAAGCTACAAATGGGTCTCATGCAAAGCTGGGTCCTTTGTATTCTCACACTGTTCATGTCAATGCATCAGTGAAAAAACGAAGGCTAAATTATTATTGATATGCTTGGGTAGAACTGATTTGTTCACTCCAATCTAAAATAAATGAAAGTGGTAACATCTTGTTTTACTGACAGGCAGACATCAAAAGAACATGCGTTCAAAATGCAGTCACTATTCAAGACAAAACTATATATATGTTTGTGTCTGTTTGCATTTTAGAAAAAATAAATACAGAAAAAACTAAATGGACAAGAAAAAAATGATACAGTTCAAACTAAAGGAAAGATTCAGAGAGTTCCTAAGTTAAATATTTGTGAAACACTTAAATATTTAACCAAGTTACAAAGACAGGATTTACTTTTGTCAAAGAAAACAGAGATATGATTTATATTAAAGTCAAAGTTAAATTTTTAAAAATAAAAATTCTTCAGGACAAACTGTAAAAAATTGTTCCTATTACACAAAATAGCAGATTTCAATTCAGTCATAGCACTGCAAACATTTGAAGGAATCATATCATGACCAAATCTACACCTGCATTACCTCTGAAGGGTGCTTTCCCTCAAAGGTGGGATTAAGGAGAAAAACGACACTTCCTAAACACCGAGTCAGATATTTTTAAGAGGAATTCATATAAAAGAGAAATCAACTTCATTTTTTTTTAACCTGATAATTCCTATTCTGAACAACACAAACCCTCTCTTTGGTTCCAAGTTGCAACTTTGGGGGCTGATTTATTGTAAGCACTAGAACCAGTAGTATTTGCAGGATCAGGCTCCAAACTAGTATTTTCTGTAGGCTATGATTACTTTTGCTGAATTGATGGCATGTAGCTAGCTGAGTTAATAATGAAATAACACCACCTTACCTTTACATAAGGCCTTTTACCTGAAAGAAATGGACCTTAAACTATTTCAAAAAGATTATCTACACAAAGAAACCTCACCCACCACTGAAATAGAGACATCTCTAGCGCAGAATGCAATACAGATTAATCAGTGCAAGCAAAGTTATATAACATTTTTCAAAGGGTGATACAGAATGACATTCTTTTAATTCTAAATCTACTTAAATATGGAGATAGACCTATCTCATAGAACTGGAAGGGACCCTGAAAGGTCGTTAAGCCTAGCTCCCTGCCTTCACTAGTAGGACCAAGTACTGATTTTGCCCCAGATCCCTGAGTGGCCCCTTCAAGGGGGAACTCACAACCCTGGCTTTAGCAGGCCAATGCTCAAACCACTGAGCTATCCCTCCCCCTTACTGAGCTACCCCTCCTCCTTATGTCTTTCTATCATTTGCAAAGCAAATAATACATACATACATACAACTCCTTCAAGTGCAGGTATCTGAACTGGAACTTACACTTGTATCCAGTTATTTTTGAGATACTCACTTTATGCCACCTACAAACAAAATACCTTAAAATAACATCACTTTATTATTTTTTCTATCAAACTTTATAAAGATTTTTGAAATGGTGGAGCAATAAGTGGAAAGAAAAGTTATGAACAGTTTTAGTTTTCACATCAAGCAGCAGCAAATTAATACCTCCAGAGGGGGCTAATGACTTGGATGAGAAGAAAGTAGATTATAAAGTTGCTTGTAAATAACAGGAATCATATTTATGCCTCTTTTCCCCTTTTTTATTGAGAACCAGTGAATCGACTAAATAGCCAGCTGATGTTCCATTACATATAGGGACAGCATTATCATTATTATTATTTGTGTCTGATAGCTCCCGCTATGTGCTAGGTGCTGTACAAACACAAAAAAGACAAGTGATACAGATGGTAGGGAAAAGGTATACAACACGCAAGTCAGGAGGTGGTTGTCTACATCCTTATAATATACGTTTTAATAATGTAACTGGATTTATTTTTAATAAGATATATAGACTACCCCAAATGCCCCATAACTAGCTAGTTAGTTTCTTGAGTCACAGTAAAAGGGGGGATTCTAGGAGGAAACCGAGTGCAAAAAGGGATAGTTACACTGTGAGCTAGTTCAGGGAGGACAGAGTGGCAAGAAGATAGCTGTGAGAGAAGCAGACAGCATATCAAGGGTGGTGGAGTGGGCGGGAGGCACTGGTGGAGCAGTGGAGACATAGGATAAACACATCTAATATTATTCTCAGCAATGTCAAATGTACCATGAAAGGAATGAGATACTGTTTGGAGGTACACAGAACATTCACAGAATCATAGAACTGGAAGGGCCCTCGAGGGGTCATCTAGTCCAGTCCCCTGCACTTGTGGAAGGACTAAGTATTGTCTAGACCAGGCGTAGGCAACCTATGGCAAATGTGCCAAAGGCGGCACATGAGCTGATTTTCAGTGGCATTCACACTGCCCGGGTCCTGGCCACAAGTCTGGAGGGATCTGCACTTTAATTTAATTTTAAATGAGGCTTCTTAAACATTTTAAAAATCTTATTTACTTTACATACAACAATAGTTTAGTTATATATTATAGACTTATAGAAAGAGACCTTCTAAAAACATTAAAATGTATTTCCGGCACGCGAAACTTTAAATTTGAGTGAATAAATGAAGACTCGGCACACCACTTCTGAAAGGTTGCCGACCCCTGATCTAGACCATTCTTGACAAGTGTTTTTCTAACCTGCTCTTAAAAATCTCCAACTTCCTTAGGCAATTTATTCCAGTGCTTAACCACCCTGACAGTGAAGAAGTTTTTACGAATGTCCAACTTAAATCTCCCTTGCTGCAATTTATGCCCATTGCTTCTTCTCCGATCCTCAGAGGTTAAGAAAAACAAATCTTCCTCCTCCTCCCTGTAACAAACTTTTACATACTTGAAAACTGTTATCATGTCCCCTCTCAGTCTTCTCTTTTTCAGACTAAACAAATCCAATTTTTTCAATCTTCCTTATAGGTCATGTTTTCTAGACCTATAATCAGTTTTGTCACTCTTCTCTGGACTCTCTCCAATTTGTCCACATCCTTCCTGAAAAGTGGCGCCCAGAACTGAACATTCTCAGAGAAGCTTACTTTTATAAAGAAGATAAAACATAGGCCCCAGAAGATTTTTCATTAGTGAAGAAATTTCTCTAGCACTCATATACAGTTTGCTTGTTTCTAAATTGCTGTGATTTAGCCTCCAACTGACAGAACAAACACTGAACTCCCATGGGGGAAGAGTTAAGAAAAAAATCAAACTACAAATGGAAAAAACTTGCTCTTGCACATTATTGCACACAAAACTCTTTACTGAGAAGAAAATCTTCATGGAGTCCTTAAAGTATCCAGAGTCCTCTGATCTATTCCTTCCCTCACCACTAACTATGTGACCTTGGGCACATAATAAATTCTCTGTGCCTCAGACTACTCATCTGTAAAATGGTGATAGTAATGTTTACCTATCACACTGGGCTGTCTTTAATGCTATGAAATCCCTGGATCAAAAAGGAAAAACAAACCAATAAAAAAATCATAATATCTAAAGGTACCTGAATAACTAAATGTTTTTCTTTGCCACGACGACTAATAACGTATTTATTGCCGCAAATCAGCAACAGTTATAGATCCTAAAGCATTATATGTTAAAACAGAATATACAATGTAATATAATTACAGAATATGCATTTCTGTAGAGGCAATATACAACATATCGTATTACAAATAGGTAAACATGCAATGATTCCTAAAACTTATCTAAATGCATAAAATTTCAAAGTTTCAAACTGTTTCTTTCATATCTCACTTTTGCAAAAAAAAAGAGAAAGGTTCCATCTCTAAAGTTTCACTAAGAAGTGATATTAGAATTAACAGAGCACTGATTCAGCAGGAATGCTTAACCGAAGAGCCCCTTACGAAATCACCATTTTATCCTCAATATGCAGAGTCTGATTAACTGTATTTAAGTTAATTCACAATCCACATGGAAACAGAAGTAATTGGAACCAAAACAGCTTAAGTGACCTACAAAGCAATCTAACAGGCAAGAAACTTTTTATTCTGTTCCTAATTGAATAAAAACAGAAAGGATTTAAGGATTTTGCAAAGCAGACGTTATAGATGAGAAGATAAAGTGCAGAGTTTAAAAATTCTGTTAACTAGGCTGAACACAGGTAGAAACTAATTGTCATGTTCCATTAGCCTAATTTTTTCTACACAAGCAACACACCCTTGCCAATCCTTTGCCCCTGGACTTACTTCCCTAAGATTTCTTTCTGCTCTGATTACATACGTTCTGCTGTGGTCCCTCTGCAAAGACAATTCACTTTCATGGTTCACAGAATAAATGGAATGTTCACTCAAATGTTTATTTTTTAGTAATATCCTAATCACCAACCTGAGATCGGCCCTTGAAAACAGAGAGGAAAACTCGTTAGTTGTCCGGATGTCAGCTATGTGGGATTCCTGTTTAACTTCTGTCCAACACCCAATAGCAATAGTAAAGGTGGATGCTGGCATGGGCATGGTCACATAATAGTACCAACTTAAAAGACCTATGAGTAAAAAAAGCACCATACAGCAAATTACCTTCTAGGTTAGAGAACAATTTCCCAGAATCAGCACTTTGAATTTCAATGCACTTGAGCTTTTGAGCCAAACCTCTCCTCCCACCTCCGCACGGTTTTTGGTTTTTTTTTGTTCAAGAAGGAAATAACTTGTTTTTATTCAGGTCACATTGTTTACTATATGATAGTGATATCTTACTTACCTTGGAGATTGAAAGAGACATTAGCAAATAGTTTAGACCTAAAAACTTACATTCACACTGCTATCCTCAGATTCTAGGCATCTACAAAAAATTAAATCCAGCATTGTAACATTATGACTGCAAACCTCATGAAAACATTCTACATCAATGGCCCAAAACACTGAATCTTACCATCATGGGTGGAGTCAAACAGGATCCTTAAGTCCTCTAAGAAAGGACATTTTTTAACTTAAAAAAAAATCGATTGCAGTCCTTTAACAATAGCCTTAATAATGCTGTTTTTGTCTTAACAGTATGGTTTGTTTATTTCAAATTGCAAACTCTTTAGGGGAAGGACCATGTTTCAGTATGTTCTGCACAGCACTGAACAGACTGTTGAAGTCTAATAAAGATACAGTAACACTTATGATCTCTGCCTGGCAATCTGAAATGGCACAATGCATCAGCATGTCAATGAGAAGTCAAGAATCAGATTCAGTTTTGGTATGAGTGCTGAATTTGGCCCTATGGGACAATCTGGGAGCTGAGGGGATAGAAAAGGTAAGTGAGTCTATCAGAGAAAGATCTGCTTAGTATAGGGGGACAATTAAGCAGAGTCCATTTAGAGAAGTGGGAGAAAGTTGTTTTGAGGAGCCAGGAAGTTTTTATTGATCAAACCTACATACAGGGTCTTTTTTTTATTACTTTTGCCCAGCTATTTTTCTGTTGCTGTTAAAGGCACCTTAGGCACACATGCAAGAACTCACCTACATTTACAAATACAGTTACCACAGCTGCATACACAAATTGGGCGATTGCATATGCAGCAGTCTAATTAGATACTTGTATGTGTATCTGTTTTGTGAGTACAGCAGTCATGGTAATTTTGAATGCAAACATAGGCATGCAACTGCATGCCGACCTCAAGCCTTTTTTTTTTTTTAGGTAGTCTTTGGATTCAGGGGTAGCGCTAGCTTTTTTGCTGCCTCAAGCACGGCAGGCAGGCCGCCTTCAGTGGCTTGCCTGCGAGAGGTCTGCCAGTCCTGCGGCTTCGGTATAGCCTCCCGCAGGCTGCCACAGAAGGCTACTTGATTGCCGCCCTCACAGAGACCAGCAGGGCGTCCCCCGCGGCTTGCCACCCCAGGCACGCGTTTGGAGCGCTGGTGCCTGGAGCTGCCACTGTTTGGGTTACAACCATGGAACCCTACCATTTTTTTAAAGAAAAGTAAAAAACCCTAACTAAGGGGAAATAATCTGCCATTGCCTGGTCCTAATAGCCAGGTACTAGCAAATACAAGAGGCAATTCTCCTCCTCAAGGCATAGAGACTCCAGTCAGTAGAAGCAGAAGCACTAGCAGCCAAATCGGGTGTGGGTGGGGGGAAGAAATGGGCAATGAGAAGTGGGGAGTAGAGACAGCCAGGGCCACCCCTCTCCACAGCACCCTCCTGGACCCAGAACTGTGTATGGAAACCCAAACACACACACGCTGAGAGCACTAGAAGGGGTGCCCTCTCCCTTGTGGCCTGGGGAAGTGGGAGAGGGTAATTGCAGAGACTCCATTTATAAGAACAGAAGCAGCCAAAGCAAGGACCACTGAATTTTCAGAGAATTTTCTACTTTTGTCTCGACTTTCTCTGGCCTATGCTGACTGGCTGTTTGTTCTAGCCCTCCCGCTCCCTCAGTTTCTTCACCTCAGCTTCACTCCACACCTACCCCTCTTAGCCTCTTCTCCCCAACCTCTCCTTTTCTTTCCATCCCCTTCTAAGTAAACCCACCCTAAATAAATAAACAAACAATGTGGAACTAATGTGACATTTGCCACCATCACATTTTCATTCTGTTTGTGCATCTTACCCCTTCCTTCACCCTGTGTCTGTCTTGTCTATTTAGATTGTAAGCACTTCAGGACAGGAACCGTTTACTACTCTGTGTCTGCACAGTGCCTAGCACAATGGGGTCCCATTCTCGCTTGGCCCAGAGACACTGTTGTAATAAATATGAATAATAGTATGTCTGTACAGAGGAGGTGAGGGATGATATAGTGTGCTATAGTGTATCTCTGGGCCTTGCATGGTGCTGTAAGACCACCTCTGGGCTTCGTGTCATAAGGCAGGTGAACACTTCCCTGCACGACCACTGGGAAGTTTGCCCCCACCTGCTTGTGCAGTAGAACACCACCAGTCCCACTGAAAATGGAGCCTCCACAGAGGAAAATACATGATTTGATCCTTAATGTGTGTACACTCAAAATGCCATATTGGTGGTCCCCACCACAGAAAAAGCCATGAACCACTTTTGTTGGCTCTGAATCACAGGTTAAACATATAACATTCACAGAGCTTTGCTGACCTCACAGATAACATGTGAACAGAGACTGCCATGCTCACTACAACATAACTAGAAACAAAGAGGAAATACATTATTATTGCCAAAGGAAAAATGTTTTGAAATCCTAGACTGTGGAAGCTGAAAACCAGTCATGGCAGGCACCAGCCCATGTATAGGAAGAGGCCATCCAGGGAAGTACCATTTATTTAATTATTTCAAAAGGCTGATGTTGAGAGCTCCAGTAATGTAAACTATACCAAAGGCCAAGCCTGCCCACAATGAAACCAATGGGAACTTTTGTCATGGACTTCAACGGGAACAAGAGCAGACCCAGAGGCAGCATAACAATACTTCATTGTGAGTAGCATCTGTCACATAAACAATATTCCAAAACGTTCACATAAAGAGTGCAACTTCCGGGTCAAACAACAGCAAAGGAAGAAAGAAATTACGAAGGACAGGAATGGTAGAAAGTGATGTGTTTTCAGCTGAGTTTTGAAACAAGACTTCGAGTCAATGAGGCGGGGAGACAGAAAACTGTTCCAGATGGCAGGAGGCGAAGGCTCTTTCTCCTATAAAGGAGAAGACTCTCACAACAGTGAGATTTCCTAACAGGAAAGGGAGAAGGCCAGTGCTAGACAAAACAGAGGGAGGGAGAGGAGCATAGTGAGAAACAAATTCAGTGAGGTGGACTGGAGTAAGCAAGACTGTGAAGTGTTTTTAAAAGAAGACGGCAATTTAAACAGAATACTGAAATGAAAGGGGAGAGAGCTTAGCAATCTAATGTGGTGGTGATATGTTTATGTTGCTTCTTACGTGAGAGGAGATGGGTAGCAGTATTCTGCATATGCTGGAGTCTCAAAAGCTTTAACTTTTGTAGTTTTATTCTCCCACTCTTCACATCAAGAGGGGATTGCAGAGTGGGTCACACAATCTGAGGGCCAACAAACTTCACAGAGCCAGAAGATTATCAGCAAGTCCTGAAAGAGGGCAGGGGCCTTTAAAACAATCACCAAAATGGGACTGAAAGGCAGAAATAAACTTGTTTCTCTCTTCACATGAGCTTTCAAATACCTATAGATTCGTATTTACAAAATTCAACACCGTATTCTCCCTTATCCCACATGCCCTTTCTTTGTGCAGGTTTTATAGAGACCATGCAAGCACTGGACATCCCCATCACTACACCCTGAGGCTCCTATCGTGCTTATAGATGTTGCTGAACCCCAGTCCACTGCTCACAAGGCTGTCACGGGTCTCATGTCCTTGCAACCCAGAATACACTGAATTGACAAGAAGTCTCAGAGCACACTGTGAGGTGAATAAGGTTTCACCACTGTGGTTCCTGAAGTTTCCTGATGACTGAACTGGCCTTTATGCAGGTAGTGCTTCCTTTCAGTAACCAACATGAGCAGCTGTTACTGGTAGGAGAGATCATTTGTTTCTCATGTTTTCTCTGTCTCCTCCACCCACCCACATTTTCCCATTTTCTTCCTCTTTTTGAATGTCTTGCACCTGTAATGTTTTTTCTTTTTGTCCCTCCCAATTCCTCTGTCTCCCCTCTTTTCCCTTCACTTGCTTTCTTCTTCTCCCTTATCTTTCCTCGTCTCCCTTATCCTGAGTGTTTCCCCTTCTCCTGATTCCTTTTGTTGCTCTCCACTCTCTAACTCCAGTGCCTTCATGTGACTCTCTTGGAAACAACACCACCTATAGGGAAAGGGAAGGCAATGCATATGAACTCAGAATAGGGCTCTTCCTTATAGTGCACTGAAACATTTCTGTGCTATGTGAGGGCTCATTGGCAGGACAAGGGAAATAGCTGGCATTTCCTGCAGAAAATGGAGGAACAGCACCTATTAAATAAAACTGGATATTTTCTAATTCACATGTTATCTATTTAGGACTCAGTTAAAAATGGCTGGAAAAGTGCAATCTATTTGTAAGTGTGGGAAAATAAAATTTTTAAAAAAATTATTTTTTGTGTTTCAAACAACAACAAGATAATGACTTCAAGTTTCTTCATGCATATTAATTGTCTTTGAAATGGTTATAAAAACAATTCTGAGTACCAATGCGTACATTATAACTAAAATAAACACAAGTGTCAGTATATCTTATCGTCTGACCTAATAAACAGTTATATTTTCTTATATTTATATAGTACCTTTCACCTCAAATAATTCTTTAGTGTTTTAAATACAAACTGAGATACATATTACACACACACACACACACACACACACACACACACACACACACACACACACACACACACACACACACACACACACACACAGAGGATTATTTCATCCACCACTGAAATTCAGCCACCTCTGATGGGAAACACTATTATGTTTAGTAATGCATAAAACCATTACACAACACTTTCAGAAAGAAAATGAAAAATAGCATAGATGCAAAGCTACAGCAAAACAAAATGTAATTACCCAAACTATTTGTCTGGGAAATTAGGATTAAGAGCCTTGCCCATCAGAAAAGTTCTAAGACATCTTTAGTGACTTCTAGTGGTCAGCACCTTGATTTCACATCTCTTTTGGAAGACAGTGCAGCAGAGAGCCCCCACGCACCAGAGTGCTGGAGTATTAGGTCAATACTCAGATACACTGATGAATCAGGAACAGCACTGGCTGCAGCACTTGTATCAGATACATGTTGGAGATCTCCAACTCAAATACTGAACTGACCTAACCCCGCTTAGCTTGTGAAATTTGACTTGAATGCAGAACAAGCTGCTATGGTTGCAGGCTATGAAGGGGAAAGTAGGTGTTTCTCCATGGTCATATTTGTTCTCAGTAGTAACACTAATGTTGAATTACATTCTTTCTGTATGGATTTAAGTGAATGAAAGGGGAGTGTGAAAATCTTACTACTATAAAGGAAAAAAATACTGAGCAATGTATAGAACCCTGGATCATAGCAGCGCTAATGTGCCCAAGATACAGATTCTCAAAAATAAATCAAAATGGATCTAAAGCTGTTTTTTGGATTAAATAAGTTTGTGTACTACATGCATGTGGGATGGAAGAAACCAGCGTTGGCAGCTAAGTGTTGAATAACAAATCCACCCACCATCCAAGGCTACATGACTTGGAGACTTACTATCTCTAGCACCCCTGAAAAAAACCTAGAAATCAGGCAGCTTACAGAATGCTTTGAATGTATTTGGAATTTATCTATCAACTTTCTGAAAAAGTTTTCCCATTCCAAACATTCCATAAAGTATGTACACCTCTACCCCGATATAACGTGGTCCTTGGGAGCCAAAAAAATCTCACTGCCTTATAGGTGAGACTGTGTTATATCGGGTTTAGGCCAGTACGGTGTACCGCCATGCCGGACTGGACTGGCTTCCCCGGTGGTGATTTACAGGGCCCGGGGCTCCAGCTGCTGCGGGGAGCCCCGGGCCCTTTAAATCACTGCCGGAGCTCTGGCAGCAGGGCTGAGGCGGGGATTTAAAGGGCCTAGGCCTCCCTGCAGCAGCCAGAGCCCTTTAAATCACCGCTGGAGCTCTGGCAGTGGGGCTCGGTCAGTGATTTAAAGGTCCCGGGGCTCCACACGAATTCGGATATAACCTGGTAAAGCAGCGGCGCTCGGGTGGTGCTTTAAAGGGCCTGGGGCTTCCTGCTGCTTTACTATGTTATATCCAAATTCGTGTTACATCGGGTCACGCTCTATCGGGGTAGAGGTGTATTACCATTTTCAAAAACACTTTCACACCTTATTCAAATACCTCAATATGTATGTGTACCTGAATGGGATAGCTCAGTGATTTGAGCATTGGATCTGGGGCAAAATCAGTACTTGGCCCTGCTAGTGAAGGCAGGGGGCTGGACTTGATGGCCTTTCAGGGTCCCTTCCAGTTCTATGAGATAGGCATATCTCCATATATTTAAAAAAAAATTAAAAACAGAATGCCAGTTGAAATTTATTAAATATTTCTGGATGTTTTTCTACATTTTCAAATACATTGATTTCAATTAAACACAGAATACAAAGTGTACACAGCTCACTTTATATTATTATTTCTGTTACAAAGATTTGCACTGTAAAAATGATAAATAAAAGAAATAGTATTTTTTAATTCACCTCACACACTTGTACTTTAGTGCAATCTCTTTATCGTGAAAGGGTAACTTACAAATGTAATTTTTTGTTACATAACTGCACTCAAAAACAAAACAATGCAAAAATTTAGAGCCTACAAGTCCACTCAGTCCTACTTCTTGTTCAGCCAATCACTAAGACAAACAAGTTTGTTTACATTTACAACAGATACTGCTGCCTACTTCTTACATACAACGTCACCTGAAAGTGAGAAAGGCATTCGCATGGGACTTCTGTAGTTGGCACTGAAAGGTATTTATGTGACAGATATGCTAACCATTTGTATGCCCCTTCAAACTTCAGACACCATTCCAGATGACATGCTTCCATGCTGATGATGCTCATTAAAAAAATGTGTTAATTAAATTTGTGACAGAACTCTTTGGGGGAGAATTGTATGTTTCCAGTTCTGTTTTACTTGCCATATTTTTCATGTTATAGCAGGCTCGGATGACGATACGGTGCATGTTTGTTTTAAGAAGACTTTCACAGTTGAATTGACAAAATGCAAAGAAGGTACCAAATGTGAGATTTCTAAAAATAGCTACAGCACTTGACCCAAGGTTTAAGAATCTGAAGTGCTGTCCAAAATCTGAGCGGGACAAGGCGTGGAGCATGCAACACTACAGAAACGAAAACTACAGAATACGAACAACCGAAAAAGAAAATCAACCTTCTGTTTGTGGCATCTGACACAGATGATGAAAAAGAACAGAAGCAGAATCCACCATCAGCATGGACATATGTTCTCTGGAATGGTGGTTGAAGCATGAAGGGACATATGAATCTTCAGCGCATCTGGCATGTAAATATCTTGCGATGCCGGCTACAACATGCCATGCAATCTCCTGTTCTCAATTTCAGATGACATTGTAAACAAGAGGCGGGCAGCATTATCTCCTGCAAATTGTAACCAAACTTGTTTGTCTGGTGAAGTAGATTGATCGTCTGAAGTAGAACTGAGTGGACTTGTAGGTTCTACAGTTTTACATTTTTATTTTTGAATGCAGTTATTTTTTTGTACATAATTCTACATTTGTAAGTTCAACTTTCATGACAAAGAGATTGCACTATGGTACTTGTATTAGGTGAATTGAAAAATACTATTTCTTTTGTTTTTTACAGTGCAAATATTTTAATAAAAAATAAATATAAAGTAGTACTCTGTTGTAACTGAAATCAATAAATTTAGAAATGTAGAAAAATCCAAAAATATTTAAATAAATGGTATTCTATTATTAACAGCGCAATTAATTGTGATTACTTTTTTTTAATCGCACAATTAATCGTGATTAATTTGAAAATGCTGACCATTGGCGTCTCCAAAGAGAGCTCAGAACTAACCCTGGGAAATGAGCTTGGTGCAGTTATGCTTGGCACCACCTTACATTTGCTTTTCCCTTCATACTGTGCACGGAGGCGGTGATGAAGAAGTGCAGCAAAAAACGAAGGGAAGACAGCACTCAGAACATACTCTTGCACGACTCTAAGCAGGCAGGCAGTAGTGAGCACTGGGAGCCACTGCACTGGTCCCAGATGAAGTGGAAATAAAGATCTTTCATGGACAGTTGGCATCAAACTGAGATCATCAACTCATTTCACATTGTTCAACAAGCAGCTATGATATGGGTAACAATCCTCAGTCACTACCAGCCTTCCTAAATTGAACTGGCATCCTCGAACCAAAAGTCTATATCCTGTTATCAATGCCTTCAGCAGTCTGTGGGCTGATCTGCCAAATATTTAGCTGTAGATTGACTGAAACTAAGCCAGTTAGTGAGCTGTGTGAAGTTTATACCTGAAAAAAACAGATGCCAATATATTCCAGTGGATGAGGTACCAGATCAGAAGTTAGAACACCTAAGTACTCACACCAGCTGCATGGCAGGTCACTTGGCCTCCCTGTACCTTAATTTCCCTCTCTGTAAAATAGAGATAATAATGTGCACTCATCTTTGTAAACTACTTTCTGGCACTTTGCTAGCATCGTTTTGTACAACATATGATTAAGAATATATATACTGCACCTTCTTGAAGTTGTACTGGTTCTGCTGAATTTTCACCACTCATTAAGACAACAAAGCAAGAAGCTGTTCGGACTGTGGTTTGCCATGTTGACATGGCAACTGGTGGCTCCTGACATGGAAGAAGGGCCCTGTTGTTTATTGGAGACCCCATCGTATAAACACATGGCCTACAGGGAGGGGGGAGAAAGATAAAAACAAGAGTGACATCATTGTTACTCTAAAACATGAAATAGTAAGGCTGAGTAGAACTTGCCATTATAAAAAGAAATTCAAACTTACTTACTGGTTACAACATCTCATTATGGGTTTCAACCAGGGCTTTGGAGCTGTGCTCTGGCTCCACTCCAGCTCCAGGCAAAAACCTGCAGCTCTACTGCTCCGGAGCTGCTCCGCGCTCCAGCTCCGGGCTCTGCTCCAAAGCACTGGTTTCAACCTACCATTATATGAACAAACCAAGATATCAAACCTTGAAGTTTTGCTGTTATCCATCCTAACAGATTAATTTATAAGTAAGAGACAGCAGAGAAAAAAATGGCATAGATATTCCCATCCTTTCTGCTCCCTTGTTCATGCCATGACCTTTGGACCTCAGGCAATAATTTTCCAGCCACTGGGAATTGTGAACCCAAGGGACCAATATGGGTATTTTAGAATGAATACACTGTTGCCAACTCTCGCTATATCATCATGAGTCTCACAATCCCTGGTGTTTTTCTTTAAGCACCAACTACTAGAATCAAGTAACTATGTGACAATCTCAGTTTTCAACTTCCAAAAAAAAAAAACCAAGTACATTTACAAACCTCATAATTGCAGAGAAAAGCTTGAAAATGTGATCAAAGTGTGCCCTAAACTAAAGTGTTCTAGAAATAAAAGAACCCATGTTTTTAAATCTCATGATTTTTAAGCAAATCTCATAGCTTTGGAGGCTTAACACAAAATTTTTGAATGCTTGAGACTTGCAATATTGGAGTCAGCTATTTATGTCATAATTTGAAAAGTGACCAAATCCTGTAGGAAGGTGGTTGTTAGTTTGCAAGGAAGCAGCATCTTTTGCAGTGGCCACTGTAGTACCTCAATATACTGAATTTCATTAATTGAATTCCTTCCCAAAAGCCAAGCCCTTACTGCACAGAGGGAGTGAACAAAAGCTGTCAGCTGTGCGGTGGTATAGATGAAAGATTTTCTGAGGCTACCACTAGTCTTTTTGTCAAATGTGTCGTGTTTCTTTTTGAAGGACATAAGGCCTACTAGATCCTGAGTTACTAAGGGATCTAACCTTAGGGAACAAACCCCAAAGTGAATTATTCAGGAAACTTTTACAGCCTACTGGCCTTTTACTCTCATTTTCTTCTAACGTTTGGGGCAGCAGCAGGCCCACTCTTTGTCCTGCATTTCTAGGGGGCACAGTCACTAGCCCTAATCCCCTAATCCACAATCACTCTCCAGAAACATCAGGAGCACATGAGGGCGAAAGGCAAGTAGGCTTTACAAACTTCCTCATAAATTCACATCACTCTGGTGTGAATCACTGAAGGTTACATCCCTTGGTAACCAGGCATGCATTAGAAAACAATGGGTCTCTGCCACAGAAAAAGGAACAGTGCACAACAATGGGAGCAAAAATGTTTTAGATGAGAAAGAGAGGTGCGGGGGGAAAGTAGGCAGGTCACTTACTCCCTAGAAGATACCCTTTGCACCCCAAAAATCTAGGAAGGAAACAGAAGACTAACTATAGCAGGGGGTTGGCAACCTTTCAGAAGTGGTGTGCCGAGTCTTCATTTATTTCATGCTAATTTAAGGTTTCGCATGCCAGTAATACGTTAACATTTTTAGAAGGTCTCTTTCTATAATATATAACTAAACTATTGTTGTATGTAAAGTAAATAAGGTTTTTAAAATGTTTATGAAGCTTAATTTACAATTAAATTAAAATGCAGAGTCCCCCGGACTGGTGGCCAGGACCCAAGCAGTGTGAGTGCCACTGAAAATCAGCTCGAGTGCCGCCTTCGGCACGTGTGCCATAGGTTGCCTACCCCTGAACTATAGCATCTGTGGACAAAGGGGAAAGAGAAGGAGTAAAGGATGGTTCCAGGTACATGGAAACCACACAAAAACCACAGGATTGCAGGAGGAGAGCCCAGGTACTCCAGGAACGAATTGCTATGAGAAAGGTGATGCTGATATTCAGATTTTTAGCCAGAGCCTTGGCCCTGCTAAGACTGTTTTGCTCTCCTCCAATGGTCTAAACCAGCCTCAAACCTGGCCTAAGAGGCCCTTGGAGGATTTCCCAGCATGAGGAACTCCTTGAGTGGTATAGCACCACTGTAGTGGCTTCCCTGCAAACCCACACTCTCACCCTCTGATAAAAAAGGTCAGAGGGTGTCTACCTGCTGGCAAATCCCAGCTGTCAAAACAGCTGCTTAGACCCACAGGTAGTCAGCATAACATATGTGTTCCTATATGCTGGTGAACCCCAGCTGCTGAAAAACCCCTTGGGCCCACAGGCACTTGGCATAACATACAGCAGTTGAAAGCTACTATCCTTTACACTGGGGTACCAGACTGGTAGCCAGCAGCTTAAAGTCTGGGATCTTACCCCCACTTTTGTGCCACGTCCACACATACACATAGGCTGTACTGAGAACACAAAGCCCAGACCCCAGGATCTGGCCCTTTACTCATATTCCAAATGTCACACAGATATTAGGACATCTGAATTCCAGTATCATCTGAATATCAGCCTATTCTCTACTTATTAATATATGGAGCTCTGTAATTTGGTACATATACATAATTATTATTATTATTAACAATTAACTAATTAGGTTGGTGCTCAGAGATCCCAACCAAATTTGGGGCCCCATTGTGCTAGGCATGGTAAAAACACATAGTAAGAGTCAGTCTCTGCCCCAAAGAGCTTATAATCTAAATACACAAAACAAACAGAGGATGGGAGAAAAAAATAGAGGTACAGAGCAATAAAATGGCTTGTACAAGGTCAAACAGAAGGTCAGTGGGAACTGGGAATAGAACCTAATCTCCAGGCTTCAAGTTCTGTGCTACTAATATGGAAAATAAATACAAAATAGCATATTGTGTATGTGCAGTTTCTAATTTTCAAATACCTTTACCTTCATTTTTAAAGTATTTTATATATTAAATGGGCACATAAATATAGTGATAATTACACACAAAGTCGAAAAGTTGGAGAATGGTTATAATATTTGGTAAATCCAGGGTTTCCATTTTTTACATAGCTGTTTTTATGCTATTTTTGTTCAGATATACTCAGAGCTGTCCCTTGGGTAGGGCGATTGGGGCTACCACCTCAGCCCCTGCACTTTGGGATGCCCTGCACTTCGATAAAATTGGGACTGTCCCGATATTTAGCCCTTTGTCCCATGTCCCGGCTGATGTATGATCGGGACGTGATTTGTCCCAATATTCAGGTGAGGAGGTGGGTGGGAGGTTAGGTGGGAGGCGAGCGGCGGGAGGAGGCAAATGCGGAGGCAAGAGGCAGGCAGGCGGGTAGGGAGACAAGCAGCAGGCGGGAGGGGAGTGAGGAGGCAGGCAGGCGGGTGGATGGCGAGGAGGAGAGCAGCGGTCGGGCAGACAGCGGGCGCACACTGGACGGATGGCGAGGAGACTAGCAGAGAGGCTGATTTGTACCAGGCCCCACACCACTCTATGGACGGCCCAGGATATACTGATTAACTTAGCATTCCTAAACCAAATTTATTCAAATATGTCAAAGTCTGCCATGAAAATAGCAACAGATCATACAGAACCCTATTACAGTTTGAGTGGGAACGTCAGAACAACAGTTACATCAGCTTCTAGTTAGATATTCATATATTCATGGCATGATTGCCTGGAGATTAGCTGATTGACAGGTTGGCACTAACTGAGGTGTCAACGAACACTGAACTGTCTCATTATGTCAGAGAGAGAAGAGTTTAGAAGATTTGCAAAAAGGAGAACTCTGCCATGATTTACTCAAAAATATTTTTTCCTCTTTCAGTGAAATTTTTAACCTGTTTTGTCCACATTTTTTGAAAAACAAAAACAAACATTACTGGGTTCCTTCTATTCCTCTGAATCACGTTTTACTTTCTTTGCTATTTATTTTTCCATACTTAATATACATTAGAGACATGTTAAAATGTCAGCAGTGTGATGGTGCTACACAATTACAGAGTATCTTGCAGTTGGCAGTATTCCCCACCTTAGGTCAGGGCTGCTCAATTCCAGCAGATGAGTGGACCAGAAAAACAGAATTTTGACCTGAAATGATGGTTCCGCACTTCCCTTACAGCATCAGGGAACTGCAATCTACACAGGATATGTCACATGGTGTCTATGTTAAATAACCATCTGACGTTGTTTTAGTTTCAAAGTGTTTAAAAAATGAAAAATGGGTCAGTTTCAAAATATTTTTATGTCCCCAATATTTGCATAGAAAACATTATCAAAAATATTGTGAATTCCTAAAACCCTCAGCATAGCATCAGAGCAAGTAAAATTATATTAGAGAACTTTCTAATCTAATTTGTTTCTTCTTCCTCTCCCCAACTCCATCTTATCTCTTCCTCTTCCCCTTCCCCTCCCCTTCTTTCTTTGGGAACAAACAGCTGAGTGGCTGAACGCTTCTCCCTTTTCAGAAAATTCTCAATGGGCAGATCCAGACAATGAACACTTGGCTAGATTAGATAGATTTGAAGACAGCAACCTACCCAATAAGTGACTGCCAGATGTGCTAGCCCTCAAAATCCAATATGAGGTACATCATCAAAAGCCCAGGGCACATTAGACACAAACCAGACTTTGGACCCAGTAGGGAGGAATATCTTACAGAACCAATCCAAACTTTCAAAATGGTTTGGTTCACGGTTGGCTCCCATTTCACCTAAATCAGTATATCCTTTCTTGGATTTTTTTTAACTCTACTCAGAGTTTTGTTCCAAGCCTGGCTTATAACTATGACAATGTCTAACTGAATGATGGAAAATAGCTATTTTTTTATTTGGTGCACAACCCACAAAGTGATTCCTGCAGCCATATGGTAGCCTCTCAGTTTCTTCAGAATTTGAGGGGTTTTTTTTTAATAATGATTAAATTTCTATCCTCTTTTCTGGCTGCAAATGTAAACCAAAAAAATATTGTCTGCTTTGATTCTATAGACAGACTGCCCCAAAACACAGCTTATAGTTCTGAGTGCATACTGCCTCCATATAAAGATCTCTCAACAGTCCTGGGTTCTGTGGGACTGACTCGCTTTGACCTACAAAATACCTTGACCCAGTCGAAGCCACTCCTGTCCTGCAGGCCTGACTGGGCTCAGTTCCCCAACACGGGGCTTGAAACCTGGGCCCTAACACATACAGTTGCAGCTCTACTCACTCAAATTTGGCTTGGCAACCCACCTCTCCCCCACATCAGGGGGACTGGGCCAAACCTGAGTGGCATTACGACCACCGTACCAGGGGCCAAGCCCAGTCAGCCCCATGGGACAGGAGCCTCAATGCTGCCTCTGTGGGGTAAGTGCAGGGCAGGCTCGCTTTGAAACCAAAACTCTGGTGCCCCCCCGCCCCCACTCCCGCAACTGTATGAACTTTAAATGTTAGGAGGTATGCATATATTTCAATAATGTTTTAACTTGGAACCTTGATGATAATGTCACATGTCTAATCAGTCAGAAACTACTTCTTGACTATTTAAGAATAAAAATAATAATTGCTGAAATATGTTACTTACAAGTATCTAAGATATTAAAATCAGGAGTGGAGCAGAGACCTCTGGCTGCAAATGCCAGGAGAGCAGAAGCTAGTCATGGGCCTTTGTCTGCAGCTCCCACAAGACCAGAGGTCCTGGCTGCAGTCATGAAAAGAAACAGGTCTTTTCTGTTTTTAGATTTCCTAATAAATGTTCAAGAAACCCAAGTGTTTTCGTTATCCCTATGCTGAAAAATCCAGACAGACTTTAAAGTTCATTTGATGAAAGGTTCAGACACTTTCAAAGGGACAGAAATATGTTTGCTAACACATCACAAGCTGAACCCAAAAGACGAGATGGACAAGATTTATCTAGAATTGACGGACTCACAATGTTCCAGTGCATATTTCTTGAGAGAAACTTACTGAATTTCTTTATGTGCCAGTATGCTTGACAAACAACAAATATCACAGTTACATAAGAGGGCTCCTTTTTGGAAACATTCTCTTTGGAAATACCAGCCAGCAGTTCTTTTCTGTTATGAACCTGAACAACTGCAACAACCAACCTTACAATCTACCTGCATCGCATAATGTTTGTGTCTTTAAAGCCTTCCGTTGCAAAGAAGCAGTTCTACTCTTCCCTTTTAACATTCCTTCCAATGTAACTCAAACACATTTTTCCTCTCGACAGATTTTGTAGAGTACTATGTACATTTACTGTACTCTGTAAACATACACGGTATGCATTTATCTCTGCTTAAAGTAACATGTACATCCATTTGTAAATTAGATGCAGTCTTCAGGCTCCTGGCAAGCTGTTCAGTTCTGAAAAGGTTCTGAAGCACTTTTCTACTAATTCTTTGGCTCTTATTACAGTAGAGGCACTGCGGTCTAAATGTGAGCAGAGAACTGGGAAACAGGACTCTTATGTATCCCCAGATCTGTCACAGACATCTTCTGTGACCTCAAGGTACTCACTTAATCTCCCTCTACATCAGTTTACTTACCTGTAAATTAGGGAAAACACTAATTTATATACATCAGAGCAGGAACTGTGTGAATCAATTAATATTTGCAATGCACTCAAGAGCCTCAGCTGAATTATTTATTAATAATTATTATTAAAATAAGAGATTTATGCTGAAAGTGGCAAGCTTTACAGCTTGCACAAAGACAAAAAGGGATAAAATGCCTTTAAAACATTTTGTCAAATACTTTTCATAAAAATTAGCTGTAAGTGATCTCAAAAGATCCAGAAATTTGGTTCAAATAAGTCCAGATACTTTGAACTTTTTGAATCCCTTGGTTCTAGAGCAGGGGTTCTCAAACTTCATTGCACCGTGACCCTCCTTCTGACAACAAAAATTATTACAGTCCCAGGAGATGGGAACGAAGCCTGGGCCCCACCCAAGCCCCACCGCCCTGGGCAGGGGGGCCCAAAGCCCGAATCCCACTGCCCCTGGCGGGATGAGAGAGCAAAGCCAAAGCCCAAGGGCTTCAGCCCCAGGCACGGGGCCTGTAACCTGAGCCTGCCACTCAGGGCTTGGGCTTCGGTCCCAGGGAGTGGGGCTCGGGCTTTGGCGTTAGCCCCAGGCCCCAGCAAGTCTAAGCCAGTGCTGGCGACCCCATTAAAATGGAGTTGCGACCCACAGTTTGAGAATCCCTGTTCTAGAGATTATGCTGAAGATCCTTGTTTTATTTTAAAAGGTCATTATAGTCTGAGAACTGACTACAATGCTATCATTTGACTCAGCAAATATGTTACTTGTATGTATTCAGAGTCCTGTTTGCTCCTTTATTATGAAAAGTAAGGTTCTGTTATTGCTAGACCAGCTCTGAGAAAGTAAGGTGAATTCTGTTGTAGGTATACGTCAACCAAATTATAAAATAAATTCCAACTGCAATTTCTTTATTAGAGTGGATGATGAGTAAAGGCAGAAGGAACCTGTGTGGATTTTCACACTCCAAGTTTAATTTGCAAAGCTGGCAGTTGTGAAAATCATAAACTGAGTATATTTAATATGGAATAATTTACTTAAATAATAAGCCTGGAATCCTAAAATGACATTTTGATAGGTCCTAAATCTACAAAATACTTGGGCATAACGTTAAGTGCTTGAGTAGTCTCACTGACTTCAGCAGGGCTACTCATCCTCAAAGTTTGGGAGACCTCACTGAATTGGGACCCTTGACACCTTTCCCACACTTCAAGTGATTTTTTGTTCTATACATACTTTTATCTTAATAAGGATACTGTTGCACACTTCTGGGAAAAGGCAAGAACAAAAAAGGGCAAGCCTGCTTCTTTTTTTTGCCCCATAATTTATTGCTCTTGTAGGAAGCCTCGAAAAGGCATCTGTTTTTAACATACAAACCCAATGTCCTGCGGCTGGATGGAAGCGCCTACTGTGAGCATTAATGCATTTTCTAGTATCAAAGGGTTAAACAGTGAATCACTGAAATTCCATGTGTTCAGGCCTTGCTTTGGAAAAAAGAATGCAACCCATTATGCTCGTATTTAATTTCCTTACGCATATACTCATCTGAATCCTGCCCACTAATCATAATCACACTCCTTAAATAGATTTCTGTGAATCACAACAAACAGAAGTATCTACAAAAATAAAATAAAAATGTGATATAATATTTATTGAATACTACATATTGAATACTACATCTTCAAAGCACTGTACAAACAAACGAGAAGATAATGCATTTGAAATGACTACAGAATGTCTGTTCCATCATATTCATTTGAGCAATTTTTTGGAAGATTGGAACCCAAGACTGTAAACACTTTGGAGAAAGGATTGACATTGTGTCTGTCTATATAGCATCATTCACATATGTGGCATTGTAGAAGTAATAAAACACTAAAACATCACTCCCCCATCCCCATATACTATTAATTGATTTTATTTTTTAAATGAAAACAAAGAAAAAATAAATGACGACAAAATTTCTGTATGGTGTGGAAAGGAGTTAATCCCTTTATTTATAGACGTATAATCTGTAAATCTCATTTCACAACCTCTGAAAATAAGGATTCTAGTACCTGTCTGTGATCTGAAAACTTGTGATAGGAAACAGTTTCTGGAATACAGCAATTAAAAAAATCAACCTACAAGAGACAGAAAACAAAGCTACAACAGACTGTTTCCATCAAACTTTCTGATATAATGATCACCACATAGTCTTGTCTTTTCTACTCTACAGAAGCATAAAAGCCTGCACACTTCTGTGCAACTCCCATGGGCTGCTTCTAATATAAGCAGCAAAAAAAAAAACATCAGTACTATCCCTAGGAATCAAATGGGGAAAAAAGATTTAAAACTAAGAGCACTTAGTGATTTAATCTATAAAAATTTCCCGAATGTTCAAAACATTAACCTGGAATAACCACCAAAAAACACCTTGTAAAAAAGTCTGATGCCAGCTGGTGTCCAGAAAGTTATAAAAACTAAAATGAAGGCTAGAGAGCCACTGACATACTCGTATGATTACAGGCAACTCAACCTCCTCGTGCTTCACTCAATGCAATGGTAAAAAAATGCATGCCCTCACTGAATAAAAAAATCCCATATCAAATGAATATTTCTTCAGGACCAGAAATATCTACTGATTAGTAATGAACATGAGCAAACAACACTCTTTGCTTAAAGCTTGAGTAGAGGTTCAGTATTAAAATTGTCCAAGGGCTTTATGCACAACTACTGAGAGCCAAATTCTGACTTCAGTGAAGTGACTCAATTTCCACTAGCGTGGCTGAGACTGAATGACAGCTCAGTTTGTGTTTTGTGGAAGAATGACAAGAGTTTACTGGAACCTGGTTCCCTACCACCGTCAAACGTGATGGCACAGTAGATTTGTTGCTATTTCTCAACTATCTCCACTGAGGAATCCAATAAGCTATTGAAATCCAATTTAAATATGACCCAATGAAGTTACAGTTCATGTGATTGTAAACCTAACTTTAAGTGCTCTGTATAGCATCATAGATATTTACAATGCTATATAATAACCAAACCTCCACTCAAATTGCAACTCACAATTTACTTGCCATCAGCAATGTATTTTATTTTATGCACAAAGGAGATTTTAAAAGTTGGTTAAGAGAGACTAAACAGGAAAAGATTCTAACTATAAACTCAGTACAGAATTAGTAAATGACAAAAGGCTAGTTTGTGAGATATTCTACTCAGTATTACAAATACCAATTGTTATATTATATGATCAGTTTCTTATGCTAGGAAGGAAAAACAACGCAGAATACTAAAGCGAAAGTATCTTTCATTTATATATTCTCTTCCCCCACAACTACCTCATCCCACCCTCTACCCCTCCCCTCTCGCCTCCCTCCCCCCCGACACATACACCTTACCCGACATGCAACCCAATCCATTACTTCCAGTCCTGAACACGCAAACTAAATAAAGGCAATCATTTGATCTAGGATTAAGGAATGTAATCTTGTTAGGGTTTTGTCTGCCCTTCAGTTTACCTGCTTTACTGTAATCCAGTAGAATTCAGACTAAGGATGAAAAGAAAGCAGTGAAAATGAATGTTTATCTTCTTTGCATAGTTACTCCCATTTAATGCATCACTCTGAATTCTTCTCTCTCCGCGTATAAAATGAACATGTGTACAGCTGTAGAGCCAATAGTTACATACCTGCTACTCTGGTCTGTGGTCCATGTAACTGATCTTCCCTCTGGCTTTGTTTTGTACCATATCCTTATTGCATGAGGGAAGTCTCTTGGTGCTTGAACCTCTGCTTTCCCTATCATCAAGCTCCAAGGGCCAGTGGAAAACAGAAGCTCTCCACAACCAGGTGCCTGGCTGCAGCGGGTGTAATAGTATAGCTGTTCCCTCCAATGATCTGCAGGTAAAGTCACAAGTTCATGTACAATCTGATTCCTAAGATTTCTCAGCTCTTCAGCACCAGTTAGCTTGGCAGACCTTGTAAATTTTTCAATACCTGGCACAGCAGCAACATCTACCTCCTCAACCTTTAACACAGATAAATCACAGCAGTCCAATACCAGCAAAAAATCTTCATTCCCATGATTCTCTATGTCATAGCAGTTCTTTGAACTAGAAATCCCAGAAGCCTGTTCGCTGTTGCTATGGTTACCATTTTTATCAGAAGTATCTTTTTCACCTTTAGCACAGACTGCAAAATCATTATATTCTGTTTTAGATGAGCAGGCACTTACATTTGTCACAGGACTGTGACAAGGTTCAGATGCCCTAATTTTGCATGTTTCATATGACCGTGAAAGGCAGGCTCCTTCCCCAGCACTGCCTCCTTTTTTGCATCTGCTCCCAGGCTCAAAAAAGAGAACTATGGTGCCTTCAATAACTTGGCTTTTAAAATCCACATCTAAGTCCAATACATAATGCTTTACGAGCATGTGGCGTGTGTTGGCCATTAGGGGTAGGTCATCCTTAGCAGGATCTAGCTTCATCTCCATGTTCCAATTTGCTAGGCAACGGCTTTGCAAATTCTCTGTCATTTCTTACACAACATGTTTCCAGGACTTTCAGCCTCCCAGTGGCATAAATAACGGTTGGTTCATATAAGTTAGTGTAGTGAGTTACAGTTCCACCACTTCTCTCTTACTCTGTAGAAGGGAAAACAATCAAAGAACATTTTAAACAAGTGTTCTGAAATGGATGTATCTAGAAATTAATACAAATAACTGTGCTGTAGTTATTAGAATTTCTATGGTCAAATAATGAATTCCTTTGTTTATACTGAGGTAGTGAGCATATTCCTTAAGAAAAGATTTCAAGATCTGGCAGCTAGAACAGCAGGCAGTCTAATTTATATGACAATCACAGAAGATGTCCAAGTGAACAGATTTCTCAAAATATTAGTTTGTTAACTAAAGGAAATGAGCTTTAATGATATAACTTCCTTAACAGCACTTTCTTTTCACTGGCAACCCTTTGAAAAATATAAGTTTTTATGCACGATCAAACTTACTTTATTACAGCATATCTTGTTTTTAAGATGCTAAACATATCATTTATAAATTTCTTGCCTCAAATGACGGAGATTATTTTTCTACTGTGATTCTAAGTAACAAGTATGAAAGAAGGCTAAATGGTCTCGTATGTTTTATACTTTGAGAGTAATAATTTAATATATACAATGTAACTCCAGGGATTAATGTACTTTTTATATTACAACCGCTTGCATATCAGCACTTCTAGTAAATTACAAGAAAATGAGCCAATTTATCAGGAGTGCATTCTAAATATTCCTTTGAGATTGCTCATGGAGATTTTTCAAATGTATAGTTAGATACTCAAGGTATATCATTACATCTTAATAGCTGGAAATCCATTAACATTCTGGATAATAGCCTTCTTATGGCAAACAAAAGGTCTTCTCACTGGAAAATATGCAAATACCAATACAAGGAAGAAAAACATAAAATGCATCAACATCTGTAGCAACAAAAGACAGAAGTTCTTCATGAAAGTTTTGAACCAATACATACATTGTTTGTACAATATAGTGATTGAGACAACATTCAAATTGTACAAAATCATTTAGCTCACTGATGTTTTCTTTGTTGTAACTGAATATTTTCTAGCATATTCTATTTCTGTCCATTTTTTGAATATATAGTAATAAACATTAGAGACAAGAAATTGAAAACCTCAGCTCAAACTCTTAGTGCAGCTTCTCTAGGGTAGGCTTGCTCAGAATAAGCTTTGCATTTGTGAGCATTCTAGTCTTATTTGTCAACATTTATTTGGTGGTGAGCTTTGTTTTCATATCAAAGATTACTACTTTACATCTCTATTACTCAGTCTTTTAAAAATTGAACTAAATAAATAAAATATTTTGAGGATTAGAAATTAGAGAAGGTGGGGAACCATTAGGACAACTAGCCCATTCTCTACCAATGTAGGAATGTTCTCAATAACATCTGTCCAGTTTATTTTATATATCTGAAGTGTTGAGGTATCCCTTGGGATATTGTTTCACAGCCATATATACCTCACTAGAACATCTCAAAGAGATTTGTATGTGGATCTCCCACTGTCTGTGCAAAACAGCGGTCAGGATCAGATTTCTCTATTACTTCTTCCCTCTTTTGTGGGTACCCATGGAGTACTCTCTCTGTTAGATTGGTATCCCAAGGGGAAGGCCAAGAAGGGACTACATTGCGCCCCATACTACTACCAGGAAAATTACCCAGAAAACAAGGTATCATAGCATTGGGCCTTCTCCCCTGGCCAAGGGGTGTTTGGGGGACAGCTAGAGCAAGTGGAAGCCCTGATTGCATGTCTCATGATTCCCTTTAACACAGACCTTTTATCATGCCATGGAACCCAAAGTTAACACACAAGGCCTTTTCCTCCAGAGGATCCAAGTAATTACAAAGAGCTGGGAGGATGGAACGGCAGCTCATTTCACACTGGGTATAACTACATCTAACCCCATGCTCAGAGAACATTTAGGAGGACACTCATAATTCCTCACTGAATTTCCTTTCCCAAACTCCCTCCTGCAAGTATTTCCACATGGGAGAAGTTTTCCCTGTTTTTCTCTCATTTAATTCCATTACTGCTAGTTACAGCCTCTTGTACCCTCCTCGATTATGACACGCTTCAAATATTTGCAAACAGTTATCATGCTGCACACCATCTTAGTTACCCACTTAGGCAAGTTATATGTACATTTAGCTCCTTTAGAACTCAAACTTGCATGGAATCCACTAGCAGACTCTTGAGCCCATGCAGAGTCATAATGAAATAAATACACCTTTGTATAAGTACAGGGACTTACACAAGTCAATTCCAATGCAAATCTGGCTCGATGTTGAAGCCAAATTGGCTTCAACATTTTACCCCACCCTAGTTTGATCTGCTTAACTAGATACATTACCATTACCATAATACGAAGCGTCTTCTATTTAAAAATAAACAGAATATTAGAGATAGAACAAGAGTATTTAGTCATTATTGGTAACAAATGCCACAGACACATCCAGAAGTATGAGTATGGAGGATGGTTCTTGTTTATGAACAGGGCCGGCTTTAGGAAGCGCGGGGCCCAATTCGAACAGTTTTGACGAGGCCTCGGTAAGGAAGAAAAAAAAAAAACACCATGAAAAAACACGTGGGGCTTGTACTCACCGGGCGGTGCTCCAAGTCTTCAGTGGCACTTCGGTGGTGGGTCCTTCACTTGCTCCAAATCTTCAGCGGCACTGAAGAACCTGCCGCCGAAGTGTCGCCGAAGACCCAGAACAAGCGAAGGACCCACCGGTGAAGTGCTGCTGAAGACCCGGAGCGCTGCCAGGTGAGTAAAAATTAAAAAGGCGCCTCTAGCTAGGGAAGAGATTCTCACTGGGTGCGGGGCCCTCTTAGGCACAGGGCCCGATTAGGTGGAATTGGCCTAAAGCCGGCCCTGTTTATGAACTGTAGGAGAGCTACCAGAGCTGTGACCGCTTTCTTCGTACAGTGCCTTGGCTTGAAGCCTACTGCAAATACAACCATGAAAGACAAAAAGTTCTATATGCTATTGTGCCAATACTGATTTTATGATTAATGGACTACATTGGGACTCACATAATCTGGGTTTTGTTCCTGACTCTACCACAAACTTTCTGGATGACTTTGGGCAAGTATCTTAATCTCTGTACCTCAATTCTCCATCTATAATGTGAGAATGATAATACCTAGCTCACAGGGACATTATGATGAACATATCTGAATTTCTCAGATACTGTGGTGATATGCACCATAGAAAATCCTACAATAATAAAACTAACATTGTAGTTCAGTGCACACAAACAAAAGGTAACGTTTAATTAGAGGATTTATAACTATGTAATTAGTTGTTACATACAGCAAGGTTAGGAGGAACCAAAGCACTGTACCAGTAAAACTCAAAGTATGTGTAAAGTTCATTTGAATGAAAATTAAATCAATTTAAATCATTTTTACAAAAATTATTATTTTAGGACATAAAATCTCAGATTCAAGGTGGTCACATGTTTCAATGAAGCAAAGAAAAACGTAGGGATTTAGGTTAAGAGATTTCTGTTAATTGAGGTTGACATATATGATTACACATCTCAAAAATCTTAGAGTTCTATATACGCTCTTATATAAAATTTTAATATAGTTCCTCTTATAAGTAAATAAGGTGAATGTATATTGCTTTTGTCTTGCCCCTCTCCATCACTTGAGCAAGGGTTTGAGCATCTTCCAAAAATTATAAACTGTACACATTAAAACTCTCTCTCTTCCCCTTCCCCATCCCCACCCCCACAGTCTCCATCTTCCTCTCAAGGACTGGCTTTAGTTTATTTGGTATGTATGGGTCTTTGGTTTTTTAAATATGATGCTATTGTAGGAAGTCTGGTCAAAGAAATAGGTTCTACATTCTGTTCTGAAGATGAGGAGATTCAGAGTCATCCTGATATCTTCCATGGGTTAGTTCCAGCTACATGGGCCAATCATAGAGAAAGCACTGTTTTCTGTGCATGACTCTCTCTCAAGGACACTTCAATTTTTCCAGGGGAATGTGGATGCCATTGGAAGGCATGATCCCACAGAGTGAGGTGGTCCCTCAAGTAACTTGAGACAACCCTGGGATTCTGATGAGCAGAACTGAAACGTTAAACTTGACCCAGTATTTAACTGGGAGATGCTGAAGACAGAGCACTGGGGTGATGTCCTCATGCTAGCTTGTTTTACACAGAGACAGGCTACTACATTCTGAAGCGAAAGGTAGCTTTTTTGCGGGTTTTTGGTAACATCCTGATGTTCAGAGAATTACAACAATCAACTCTCAAGGTCACATATCTGTGGATCACTGAGGTTATGTTTGGCTTTGACAGGAGGTGGTGGTGTCCTCATTCCAGCCATACATGAAAAAGGGCAATTTTTACTTATGTGATTAAGTTACCCAGAAGCAAGGCTACGGAATTCCTTGACAATTTGAGGGCAGATACCCTCATTGTTAAGACAAGGTGACTTCTTTAAAGTGTTTCCCTTTCCTCACCATCACCACCACATCTATTCAGATATTCAGCTTCTACCAACTTCTCTTCAACCATCTGCTGCTACCAGCCATCAGACAGGTGCAGGGTGATGCTCTCTGTATCTGATATGAAAGTGATACAAAGTTGTACGCCATCAGCATATTGCTGGCGTTTCAGTCCATATTGTCTCAACATGCCTTGGGTGCTTCAGAGAGAGAAAGAAAAAGCAGGAGAGAGGGCATGCACACAAGAAAGACAGGGAAGGGAATTTATCCTAGTAGGATTCCACAGGTAACCCTTCTGGAGGTGGAGGACAAGGTATCCATCATAACTCTCTACGTGAAGTCTGAGAGGAATGAATGAAGCCACATCAGCATAGTTCTGCTAACCACTGGACAACTCTGAAAACTGACCACAGAATTCCATGTTTGATAATATCAAATATAGCAGAGAGGTCCAGCAATATAAATAGGAGTATCTGCTTCTTGTCCAGTCATGAAAGGATCATCCAATACCAACAGCACCAATGTACTGGCCTGGAGCTCAAATGGGAGGCGTCCAGAACAGTAACTGTATATAGGTGGAGTTAGAGTCAAGCTTCAGCAAGCTTCGCAGTTAAATTGCTCAAAAATGAGAAGTTTGAGACCAGTCAGTATTTGGAGATATTAGCCGTGTGTGGGAATGGTTTCTCAGGTATTGGCCACAACATGGCACACATTCATGGTAGATTTTCCTCCTCACCTACGAAGTTCTGATGACCTTAATTCCTAGAAGATTCCCGTTGCTCTGGCTACTTTTTCACGTGTTAAGGGGGACCCGGATCACTAACAGGCAGAGGCTAGATTTTCTTACAGTGCCTCTAGAATGTCCAGATACAAGAATGGAAAGACTCAGGCAAGAAATGTATTGTGTTATTGTACCTATATGCATTTTACAGTTCCTGGTATCCTGAGAGACTGTCTGAACACAGATGATTTTGTTATATAGTACTTAGTTCATAGGTCTTAGGCCAGGTCCACACTAGAGCATTAAATCGATTTAAACAGCGTTAAATCGATTTAACGCTGTAACCGTCCACACTACAAGGCACTTAAAATCGATTTTAAGGGGTCTTAAAATCGATTTCTGTACTCCAGCTAAACGAAAGGAGTAACCCTAAAATCGATTTTACAAAATCGATTTTGGGCTAGTGTGGACGGAAATCGAAGTTAATGGCCTCCGGGAGGTATCCCACAGTGCACCAGTGGCCGCTCTGGACAGGTAAAGGAACTCTACTGCTGGCCAGGTACACAGGAAAAGCCCCGGGAACTTTTGAATTGCATTTCCTGTTTGGCCAGCGTGGAGCTCTCAGCAGCACAGGTAACAATGCAGTCTCCTGAGAATAGGAAAAGAGCTCCAGCGTGGAACACACAGGAGTTATTGGATCTGATAGCTGTATGGGGAGAAGATTCTGTGCTATCAGAACTGCGTTCCAGTAGACGAAATGAGAAAACTTTTGAAAAGATTTCTAATGCCATGATGCAGATAGGCCATAGCAGAGACTCGGTGCAGTGCAGAGTTAAAGTGAAGGAGCTCAGACAAGCGTACCAGAAGACCAAAGCAGCAAATGGCAGATCCGGATCTGGCCCAAAAACATGCCGCTTCTACACGGAGCTTCATGCAATTTTAGGTAACTGCGCCACGACAAGCCCCCCCTTGTCTGTGGATTCCGAGGTGGGGGTAGTAATCTCAGCCACTGCTGATGATTCTGCGGACGGCGAAGATGTGGAGGAGGAACAGGAGGAGGACGAGATGGCAGAGACCACACAGCACTCCATTCTCCCCAACAGCCAGGAGCTTTTCCTCACCGACAGAAGTACCCTCCCAGCCCTCTCAAGCCAGTAGCACAGACAATGAAGCCGTGCAAGCGACCTCTGGTGAGTGTATTTTTTTAAATAAAAACCATAGTTTAAAAGCAACTGTTTTTTAATGATTGATTTGCCATGAGGGCTTGCATGCAGTAGCTGGCATTAAAGTTACTGGAAAAGTCTGTTAACATGTCTGGGGATGGAGCGGAAATCCTCCAGGGACATCTCTACGAAGCACTCCTGGAGGTACCCCAATAGCCTTTGCAGAAGGTTTCTGGGCAGGGCAGCCTTATTCCGTCCACCATGGTACGAAACTTTACCACGCCATGCCTGGAGCACGTAATCGGGTATCATTGCATGACAAAGCCTAGCTGCGTGTGGCCCCGGGGATTGCTGGCATTCAAGAAGCATAATTTCTTTTTCTCTTTCTGTTATCCTCAGGAGAGTGATATCGTTCATGGTCACCTGTTAAAAAGTAATGTACTTTATTAAGGGGACAGAGATGACCATTCCTTCGTTTCTGCTTTCCTGCTCCATTAATAAAAAACCTTTCCTAGCAGTTAGCCATGTGGGGGATGGTAAAAACCTGCACATTCCTACGGGGAGGTGTCTCTAATGGCGCTGACCTCTTTAGCATTTGGGCAGCAGGAATTATCGCTGCTAATTGCCAAGGCAGAGGGTGGAGGGGGGAGGCGGTAAAGTGACCTGCCATTACAGCAGACATGCAGAGTGGGGGGGGGAAACCATTCACAATTTTCCTCTAGTGCTGAACCTTTGCAATGGCATAAGAAAAGAAGCAAAAGTTTTGCTTTTTAGCAGTTTGGCTGCCAAGCATGAATGTTACCTGTTAATAGCCAGGGGTACAGGGTAATAAAAGAGGTTGCACGGTTCACTGCCATTAGACTTACCATGTCCGCCAGCAAGCTTTTTTGTAATCCCCTGACCTGTGTCTGTGTTGATCTCTGACACCACAGCCGCAAGCACTAAATACTAAAAGAATCCAAAGGCGACCTTGTAGTGAAGTGACATGTGCTACGTACGGTGAATAGTGTAGTTCACTGTGAAAGAGTATAACCATTGCTCTGTGAAATGTATCTTTTATGATCCTTCTATCACTCTTTTCCCCCACACATGCAGCTGCACATTTTTCTAGCCTCCCTACTCCAGTCCGAAGGATAGGTCAGATAAGGAGGCTGAGGAAGAAGAGGACACGGGAGGAGATGTTCACAGAAATAATGGCAGTAACCCGCAGTGAAAGAGCTCATCTGGGGGAGTGGAAACACGTGGTCGCAAAGTACAGGGACACTGCCAGTGAACGTGAAGACAGGAGGGACGCTCGAGATGAGATGTGGCGGCAGGAAGATCAGAGGTGTAGGCAGGAAGATCAGCGGTGGCGGGCTGCAACGCTGGTGCTGCTTCGCGATCAGACTGACATCCTCCGAAGTCTGGTGGAAGAGCTGCGGGGTCACAGAGTGCCACTCCAGCCCATGTTTAACCACCCTCAGTACTCACCATGCCCCATATCTTCCACACCCAGACGTGTAAGAACGCATGGGGGAAGGCTTTCTGCACCTGCCCACTCCACCCCCGTGGACAGTCCAACCAAAAGGCTGTCATTACATTGAAATGCCCTTAATGGCATTTTTCTTCCCTCCTATACTCCTCCCAAACCACTCCCAGGGTACCTTTCCATTTCTTTTACTCTTAGGACATGCTATTCAAAGGCAGTGGGAGGGTGGGTTGGTTACAGATAGTAACTGTATTTCCATAAGCAAGCTGTTATGGAAGGGTGGAGGGAAGCTTGCTTGCAGCAGCAGGAGTCAATCCAGGGGGTGGAGGGGTTCATGAAGGGGAAAGAAACACAGCAGTCACACTGTACCCTGGCCCATGATGAAACTCGTTTTGAAGGCTTCCTTAATTGCCTTTGTCTTCTCTCCCTCCCTCCCTCCTCCCATCCTCCTCCAAAAACCCCTACTTATGTATTTTTAATTACATGCTTTTTAAAGCAAGAGGGAGGATGGGTTGCTTACAGGGACTGACTTTTAATAAAGAATACAAGGTTTTCTACAGATAGTAACTTTATTTCCATAAGCAAGCTGTTATGGAAGGGTGGAGGGAAGCTTGCTTGCAGCAGCAGGAGTCAATACATGGGGGGGGGGGTTCATGAAGGGGAAAGAAACACAGCAGTCACACCGTACCCTGGCCCATGATGAAACTCGTTTTCAAGGCTTCTCTGATGCGCACCGCTTCCTGGTGTGATCTTCTAATTGCCCTGGTGTCTGGCTGCGCGTAATCAGCGGCCAGGTGATTTGCCTCAGCCTCCCACCCCGCCATAAAGGTCTCCCCCTTACTCTCACAGAGATTGTGGAGCACACAGCAAGCAGCAATAACAAAGGGGACATTGGTTTGGCTGAGGTCTGAGCGAGTAAGTAAGCTTCTCCAGCGCCCCTTCAGACGGCCAAATGCACATTCTACCACCATTCTGCATTTGCTCAGCCTGTAGTTAAACAACTCCTGACCACTGTCCAGGCTGCCTGTGTATGGCTTCATGAGCCATGGCATCAAGGGGTAGGCTGGGTCCCCCAAGATAACTACGGGCATTTCAACATCTCCAACTGTAATTTTCTGGTCTGGGAAGTAAGTCCCTTGCTGCAGCCGTTTAAACAGAGTAGTGCTTCTGAAGACACGAGCGTCATGAACCCTTCCTGGCCATCCCACGTGGATGTTGGTGAAACGTCCCTTGTGATCCACCAGTGCCTGCAGCACCATTGAAAAGTACCCCTTGCGGTTTATGTACTGGGTGCCCTGGTGCTCCGGTGCCAAGATAGGGATATGGGTTCCATCTATGGCCCCCCCACAGTTAGGGAATCCCATTGCAGCAAATCCATCCACTATGACCTGCACGTTTCCCAGAGTCACAACCTTTCATAACAGCAGCTTAAGGATTGCTTTGGCTACTTCCAGCACAGCAGCCCCCACAGTAGATTTGCCCACTCCAAATTGATTCCCGACTGACCGGTAGCTGTCTGGCGTTGCAAGCTTCCAGAGGGCTATTGCCACTCGCTTCTCCACTGTGAGGGCTGCTCTCATCCTGGTATTATGGCGTTTCAGGACAGGGGAAAGCAAGTCACAAAGTTCAAAGAAAGTGCTCTTACGCATGCGAAAGTTCCGCAGCCACTGCGAATCGTCCCACACCTGCAAAACTATGCGGTCCCACCAGTCTGTGCTTGTTTCCCGGGCCCAAAATTGGCGAGGAACGGTTAGAACCTCCCTCATTACCATCAGGAGCTCCAAAGCGCGGGGGCCCGCGGTTTCGGAGAATTCGTTCTCCAAGTCCTCATCAGTCTCGTCGCCGCGCTGCAGCATCCTCTCCTGCATTTCCTGCTCATGGTTCAGCATAGACAGCATGAGAATGCGTGAACTGTTTACAACGTCCACGATCAAGGTACTGATCAGAACAGGATCCATGCTTGCTGCAAAATGGCGTTTGCTCACTTCACCCAGTAAAAAACGCGCAAAATGGCTGTCTGCTGCTTTCAGGAAGGAGGGGGTGAGGCTGTACCCAGAACCACCCACGACAGTGATTTTTGCCCCATCAGGCACTGGGGTAGTAACCCATAATTCCAAGGGTCAGGGAACACTGCAGGAACTGTGGGATAGGTACCCACAGTGCAACGCTCCTGAAATCGATGGACGCCAGAGACCATGGACGCACACCACCGACGTAAGGTGCCCTAGTGTGGACGCGTAAAATCGATTTTATAAACCCTGTATTATAAAATCGATTTTAATAATATCGATTTTAAGCTGTAGTGTGGACGTGGGCTTAGATATGTGTAAATAATATTTCAGGTACAGGGCCAAACTTTCTGCTTACGTAAACAGGCACAGCTACAATAACTTCAGTAAAGTTTTGTCCATTGGATACCCACAGAGAATTATGTAGTAAAGTTAAAATTGATGTGGAACCTATATAAAATGTTTGTGAGCAGGATCAATACAAGAGAGATACATAATACCTGTGCTTACAAACAAATCTGAGTGGTATAAAAAGCAAAACATTGTCACTTATGGCTTGGTTCATCATAAACAGTCAAGGAGAAATGGAACAAATGTTTTGCCTCAGCTTTGTTATTTCCTGTAACAGCCCAAATTTTACACAGTGACATACAATAACTACACTTGTGTAAACAATATGTATATACAGAGAATACATATGTCAAGATGAGATTATAGCATGCTGTATAAAGACATTCTGTGGCCTGGTAATAAGAGCAAAAGCCTGAGAATTTAAAGGATCCTGTGTATTAATTACAGAGAAGGCACTGATGCATTGTATAACAGAGGACAAATAATTTATAATGCATTATGTTTCTATACCAATCTTCATAAGAGCTGCTCCAAGCACTTGCCAGTTATCAATTATCAGAAATCTGAAGTGAAATTCTGGCCCTATAAATTCAGTGGGAGTTTTGGCATTAATTTCAAGTGGGCCAGAATTTCATGCCTGGTTTCTAGCTAAACAGAAAACCCATGATCAACACAAAGTAATTTTCCAAGATTTGAATTTAACAGGCAAACACTGGGAAGAGGGAAAACAAGCAAGCAACCAGAAAGTAATAAAATTTATTTAAAAACTCTACTTAGATTGTAAGCTCCTAGATGCTACACCACCACAAAAAGACAACCAAGCCAGACTTTCAACAGAACCCAGATCCAATTCTCACTATTTACTATAAATTAGTCTATAATCACTTTCATTTCACATTCTCTGTGGTTCACTTCTTGGGCATGCACAAAGCAAGTTGTAAGTGGTTTTGTTTGGGTACGCAGTGTGTGCAATTTTTTTGTAAAAAAAATAAGCATGTTTTTATCTTTTGGTTTATTTAATTTCTAAACAACTTTTTTTTTGCTTATATCTGCACAAGTACAATTCAAAGATAGCCAAAAGTAAACACTGAAAATTTGTAAAAATGGAAGCCCTAGAATTCTTAATTAAGCCACACAGATGGCTATGAGGTAGGTACTCTAAAGCAATAGATCTGAAATATTTTCTTATTGTAGACAACTCTTAAAAAAAGACAAGCTCTTGTGGTCCACCACTTCCTCACTAAAGTCCAGTTCAATACCTTTCCCTCTGACCGCTATAGCATTCACTTCATGAAAATGGACAGTATTAGGGAGACAAAATGAAAATTAAACTGGCTTTAGTGTGATGGCTATGACTGCTTTGTTATACCCCTTCCCGCTCATTTTGTACCCTGGTTGGTCATTTCCTTTCCCTGGATGTAGGAACTTTACATTTATCATTGCCAAATTTCCCCTTATCGCTCTGTCATTCTGCAATTTTAAAGCAGTCCTCTTGTGGGTATGGAAATGTGGTGATGGTTTTACGTTTGCATTTAAGTTTTGTTGGTCAAAAGCCTTTTGGAAATCCACAGAATCTAATGCTCAGATACAGCTCCCAGAAACATCACACCCTGAAGTTCTCACAGAAGCAGCCTGTGGACCACTTGGAAGTACTCTTAGTACCATGTTTGAGAACCACTGCTGAAAAGTATTAGACCACTGAAAAAGTGAGGCACAGAGAATGAAGCAACTTGCTGAAGATCATACAGAAAGTCAACAGTAGAACCAATAACCCTCTAACCCTTAAGCAATGGTCGCTCTTTGTGCCACAGTGCATTTTAACAATATTTAAACATAAAATGAAGACGGTGTTGTAAGTATTTAAACTGTATATGGATGGTCTATGTATGCAGTATGTATTTGTTGTTTCAAATAGTTCCCCATTTTCACTAAATATTCTTTTGATAGGGATATTTTTTTTAGTCGTCATCTTGGCAGGACATTTGTCCAATAAAAGGAAAACAACAAACCTATGTAGGTGCTTGTAGAAATGTGCCTCAGCCTTCATTAGCTGCTCCTCTTGGACAAACACTAGAGTCCTGGAATACGAAGCCCCATAACCGCAGTAGTTTTAGAATATTAAGTGTTCCTTTACTGCAGTGATCCCCACAGCTGCCCTCCTCCCCCAACTGGAGCCAGAGCTGGAAGTTGTGGCTCCCAGGGGGAGGCACAGACAGAGGTAAAGGGGCCAAGGCTGGGTGGTACATCTAGGGCCGGGAACCAAGGCTGGGGGTGGGTCCATGAGCAGAGCCATGGACAGGGGTGGAGCTGGAGCCAGAGCCAGGAGGAGAGCCATGACTAGTGGTGAGTGCTTAACTATGCTGTCAGTTAATAAGTTTTTCTAATGTCCAACCTAAATCGCCCTTGCTGTGATTTAAGCCCATTGCTTCTTGTCCTGTCCTCAGAGGTTAATGAGAACAATTTTTCTCCCTCTGCCTTGAAACGAACTTTCATGTACTTGAAAACTGTTATGGTCACTCCCTCAGTCTTTTCTTCTCCTCTCCAGATTAAACAAACCCAATGTTTTCAATTTTTCCTCATAGGTCCTGTTTTCTAGATCTTTAATAATTTTTGTTGTTCTCCTCTGGACTTTCTCCAAGTTGTCCACATCTTTCCTGAAATGTGGCACCCAGAATTGGACACAGTACTCCAGTTGCAGCCTTATCAGTGCAGAGTAGAGTGGAAGAATTACTTCGTGTGTCTTGCTTACAACATTCCTGCTAATACATCCTAGAATGATGTTTGCATTTTTTTTTTATTTTTTTTTTGCAACAGCGTTACACTGTTGACTCATTTTTAGCCTGTGATCGAATAACCCCCAGATCCCTTTCCACAGCATTACATGAACTTTGGGGGCTTTGTGGTCGGTTTAGAGGTTTTTTTTCCAGTTTTTTTTTTATTTGGAGGGGGGATACATACACACATACTATATTATATATAGGGGAAAACTCAATTCCATCCCATCTGCCCTCTTTAAAGATAAGTGACTTATCCATGTATTGTTCCTGTTTATAAAGAAAAAACAATGAGGTGTCCTTGTGGCACCTTAGAGACTAACCAATTTATTTGGGCATAAGCTTTCATGGGCTAAAACCCACTTCATCAGATGCCTGGAGTGAAAGATACAGTAAGCATTATAAATATTACAGTGCATGAAAGATGGGAGTTGCCTTACCCAGTGGGGGTCAGTGCTAATGAGGCCAATTCAATTAAGGTGGAAGTGGCCTATTCTCAACAGTTGACAAGAAGAGAGGAATATCAAAAGATGGAAAATTACTTTTTGTAGTGAATCATCCACTCCCAGTCTTTATTCAGGCCTAATTTGATGGTATCCAGTTTGCAAATTAATTCCAGTTCTTCAGTTTCTTGTTGAAGTTTTTTACTTTTTGTACTCTTCCCTCTCTTGATATTCACCCCCTCTCGTCAACTGTTGAGAATAGGCCACTTCCCCCTTAACTGAATTGGCCTTCTTAGCACTGATCCCCCCCCTCACTTAGTATGGCAACTCCCATTTTTTCATGTGCTGTAATATTTATACTGCTTACTGTATTTTTCACTCCATGCATCTGATGAAGTGGGTTTCAGCCCATGAAAGTTTATGCCCAAATAAATTGGTTAGTCTCTAAGATGCCACAAGGACTCCTCGTTGTTTTTGCTGATACAGACTAACACGGCTACCACTCTGAAATTTATAAAGAATAATTCACTTGGGGAAAATGAACCAAGTCTGTAAAATCACAGCCACAAATGTAGTTTTAGAACATATTAAGCAACTGAAAGCATGGGGTTAAGAAGAGAAACCCATGTAGCCTTCATAATAGCAGTTGCTATAACCACTCTCTCCCACCCTCCCTTACGAAAAAATAGCTCCCTGTTGGACAAGAGGTTTCTGAGGAGGCAGAGCTCCTCTGCCATACAAGGGCCTGGGTTGTAGCCTGGGCTAATAAAACCTTTTTGTTTCCTTTGTTACAAGTGGTTCACTCTTGATTTCAACAATAAAACCTTTGGGGAGAAAAAAAATTCTACTGAAAGACTTTTGTTGCTGGACCAGCTGGCCCACACCATCACCTCAAAGCCTCACAAAAGAGGCAAAAAAATCATTAGCTGCTGTCTTTTATGGCTCTAGTGAAAAGATATATACATGAAGTTACAGGGGTGCACGTTGGCATCATCTTCATACAGTGCAGGAGCAACAGAGGCAAGAGTGTACTGCTGTTTCAAGTGCTATGGTTGGGGGGATGGTCAGCGAAGGCAAACACAAGAAACACTTCCTTCACCCTTACGTCCTTCGATATTTTTTTTTAAATTTTGAAAAAAATCACTTGTGTACATAATTACAGACAAGGCTACCTTGTTTGGAGGGTGGGGAAGGAATCTACCCAATTGTTTTACCAAGATCACAGAATCTTAGTCTTTAAACCCAATTTTGGTCATTACTCTTGCAATTAATGCCACATTTCAAGTGCATAGACTTACTAAAACAATTAAGATTTGATCCATTATAGCAGTGGTCCCCAACCTTTTTGGCTAGCGAGCGCCAGCTGAAGGACCACTGCGGCGGTGGAGCACCCATTGGCAGTGCTGCCCAGCTAAGGCAGGCTAGTGCCTACCTTTTCCAAGACTGTGCTGCACCCAGGAAGTGGCCAGCAGCAGGTCTGGCTTCTATGCAGGGGGGCCACAGTACTCCATGCGCTGCCCCCTCCTGAGCACCGGCTCCACACTCCCATTGGCCGGGATCCAGCCAATCGAAACTGGGGAGGTGAAATGCAGTGCCTGTAGGCGAGAGTTGCATGAAGCCACTTGCACGCCTCCGCCTAGGAGCCGGACCTGCTGCTGGCCACTTCCGGTGCGCAACACAGTCTGTAGTGCCAGGACAGGCAGGAAACCTCACTCTGCAACCCGGTTGGTCTGCTGACCGGGAGCCACTGGAGATAAGTCCGCACCCCAATCCCCTGCCCCAGTCCCGAACCCACTCCCCCCAAAAGCCAGAACCCCTTCCTGAACCCCAAACCTCTCATCCCTGGCTCCACCCCAGAGCCTGCACCCCTAGCCCAGAGCCCTGATCTCCTCCCGCACCCCAAACCCCTGCCCTAGCCCTGAGCCCCCTCCAACACCCTGAACCCCTCATTCCTGACCCCACCCCACAGCCCTCACCCCCACACCCCACGCCTCTGCCCCAGCCCTGAGCCCCTCATCCCCAGCTCCATTGGCTAGCAGGTATCAACAATTTTCTTCAACTGGGTCCCCAGAAAAAAAGTTTGAAAACCACTGGTTTTGTATAATACATACAAATACTTTCTACCTTTAGGCCACTACATTTGAGTTACAGAAATTAACTCAGATTTCATAGTGATAATGGCTACATAAGTACCTAGATCAGCAAGATGCTTGAAGTATTCAGATTTAGTATGAAGTTGTTAATTTTTATACAGTCTTTAATTTCAATGTATATTTCTTAGCTATGATATTAAATAGTAATATCCCACCCTCCCCCCAAAAGTGACTATAATAAAAATATTGTGGGAGTTATAGTGAATAAAGCAGCCTTTAATGACATTTTCTACTTGATAGCTACCTTGACCCACTGAAAATTATAACAGTTGATATCTAAGTAGATCTCTAGATGGTTATTTGCTATCTAGTATGAGTAGAGGAAAATATTGTATGTATGGATGTTTTTATGATTCTAAGTTAATTCATAAACATGTTTCGTGAACTACATGGTTGAGATTTTCAAAGCCTATCGGGGATTTAGACACACAACTCCCTCCGACGTTAATGGAGTTTGCGTGGCTAACTCTGTGGTTGGCTTATTCATTCTAATTATTGTAAAAAGCTCTAAAATGAGGACTAGTGAAGCCAAAGGAACACACAGGATAACTTAGAAATAGGTCTTTGAACTACAGATGAAGAAACCACCTGTTATGTTTACTAGATACCAACAACCAATCCAAGTGCAAAATCTCTCCAAATCACACTAGGGATCTCTGCTGAATTTCCCAAACTCATATTACACACAAATTCCAGTAATACAGTGGGAGTTCTGTACTCATTTTATACATAGAATTCACAGTAAAGGTCTACAATGTGGACTAGAAAGGGAGAATATTGCCTTAAATTGAGATATTAAGTTTTTTAAAGTTTCTTATCCCATAAAAATTTACACTTCAGAAACCAGAAATCCAAAAACCTGCCTGAATTTATTTTAGTAAGCATTTTCTTTAGCAAGGCATTAAAAGAAAGAAGTGACAACTTATACTTTTTAAAAGGATGTGGTCTTTTATTCACTAATCTAGATAAGACAGACAATTTCCTAGAAATTCACAATTATTTTTATATACAACCAGAACAAAAGGATCTGAATTAAAATGTATGTAAATTTTAACTACATGGAGATGTATACATATTTAAACCTTTATTATTCAACAGCTTTTGTGAATCTCTCCTAAAATATTTGTCAGTATTGTACATTATAAGAATCCCTCATGCTTGGTAATCTTTTATTATTGTTTTCTGGTGCAGATACTGATATATCCTGTGCCAGCAATGGTTTCCTTCAGATGGATCACATTTTGGGGGAACTAATATGTTCTTCTTTGTGTGGGCAAATGCCATAGGAAAACCAAATCCACTTTGGATTATACCAGCTAAAGTCACATGTACAAGCAAGAAGACACACTTGTCACTGTTTTTTAAACAAACTATCTTAACCAATATAGAAGGCAAGACAAAGATTATACAAAATCCTTCCAAACCAAAGCATATTTCTTATTTCTCCATAGACTCTCAGAGCATAATAATTGATGGTATCAATATATCCTTTCAGAGCAATATAAAGGATGTGTTTTCCAAGGACAAAATAGAAAGTAATAAAGCAAGAAATAATAGGATTCAAAAGCACAGACGTTTCCAATGTACTGCTATTTTAATAAAAAATGTAATCCTCCCAAGTGATCTTGCTTTGGAAAGCATATGGCATTTACAATACACAAACCAGTAATACCTTTTTAAAGAATTTAAAGCAACTTAATTAAAAATACTTTGACTTTAGGTGCCTAAAAGTGGCACCGAAGCAATTGTACTGAAAATCTTAGGTCTAGTATTTGGTTCTTATAATCCTACCACAAATTCAGAAAATGTGCATTAAAATAGAAACAAGCGGTACCTCTACTGTTCCATTCGAAAAAAGAATTTTGCAAACTCTGTCCCCTCCAAAATATACACCCTGGTAGAAGAAAGCTGCAGAAACCCTAATATGCACGAATCTCTTGCGGGATTTTTATTATTTGTTACAAGATGTGTTAATCAAGATCCCCAAAAATGATACAGTGATCAGGGGTGATTTCAACACAAAGGTGCAAGTAACAATGATAGATTGGATAAAGTTATAGACAAATGCAGAATGGTCTGGACATGAACCAAAATAGTGAATGATTAGTAGAAATGTGCAGGTAACAACCTACTGATGGGTGGAATTATTTCCTCATAAAGAAATTCATAAAGCAACATGGAACTCTCCCCTTTCCCATGGTACTACAGAGAACCAGACAGATCACTTCTGCATTTCAAGAAAGTTTCCCAGCTCACTGGCAGATGTGTATTTATACAGGAGAGCAGAGGTCAGCAGTAATCAGAACCTTTGTATCACTAAATTGAAGATCAAGAAGGTTAAAACAAAGACTATGCATCAACCGGCACAATTAAATGACCCAAATATAAAAAGCCCTATTCAGCTTAAACTGAAGAACAGGTTCAGTGTTCTAATGTATGTAACTGAAGAAAACAAAAGATGGGTGGGAAAACTGCTTTCTAACAACAACAAAATCAAAAAAAGGAAAAATGGATTAGCAAAGTTACTTAGGCATCTGCAGAAAAAAAAGGGTAAAGCAAAAATTCATGAATGCTAAGACACATAATGACAAGCAAATGGCAAAAATAGAGATCTAGTTAGAGAGGAAAAAGAAGTACTAGAAGAGATAAAAGGGCATATATAGATAGAAAATGTCAAGATGCTGAAGACGCTAGCTAAAAAGGTGACATTACATTGTCTTGTATAAGACAAACAGTTAATAGTACTGGAGGCCCTGCTACGGATGCAGATGGAAAGACTTAGAACAGAAGAACAACAGAAAAGATGGGCAGAACATTTTCAGGCTGTTTTAAAATTGACCAAGCACATGTGAACTATTAGAAATATATGTGACAAAGACCTACTACTAAACCTTGATATTGATTTAGAAGATACTACAATTGTAGAAGTCAAAAAAAAAATCAGTAAACTGAAATGTGGGAATGCCGCTGGAGAGGATAACATTACTGGAGAGATGCTTAAAGCAAGTGATGAAACAGTCCTGCAGACTTCCCTTGTGTTTTGGGATAGAAAATGGAATGAAGAAAAGAATCCAACTCAACGGAAGACAGAGCATATAGTAAAATTGCCAAAGAAGGGTGACCTCACCAACTGCAATAACTGGGGAGGAATCATATCACTCATGTGCATCATCATCCTGGAAGGTAGGGGTTCTGGAACAAATTTTATAATGGGGGTTACTGAGAGCCACTGAACCAAGCTGTAAATCTTGTATAGGATGGAAACCACTTCAAGCCAGAGGGTGCAGCAGCATCCCCAGCACCCCGAGTTCCGGCACTTATGCTGGACTGTATCAAAAAGCAAATAGACCTTCAGCTTGGAGAGAATCAAGCAAGTTTAAACAGAGATCATGAGCAGACCATACTGTTGTTCCATATCTCTGAGAACAAAGTGTGGAATGGAAAACATCTCTTGTGATATATTTTACAGATTTCTAGAAGACTTTTGACAGAATACACAGTAACGGTCTTTGGAAAATTATGGTATACTATGGAATACCAGCAAAAATTATAAAAATAATCAAGGATCTATATAATGCCAAATGTGCATTCAGAGACAGTGATAACATCAGCCAGTGGTTTCCAGTGGCAATTGGAGTAAGGCAAGGGTGTATTATGTCCCCACTATTGTTGCACTGGTCAAAGACTATGTCATGAGGAAAGTAACTGCTGAAGGCAATTGAGGAATTTTATGGTCAAAAGATAAAGCATAATAAGGATTACCTTGATTTTGCTGATGATACTGTCTTGCTTTGTTCAACACATGGCTTAATGGAAGAAAAGACCCAGCTTCTGGCAAATACAGCTACAGCAAGGGAAGACAAAATTACATGGCTATCCATGTCCCCAAAAGTGGACATCAGAGTGGATGAAAAGCACTAGAAGAAATAAGCTATTTTATCTATCTAAGGAGTGAGATGTGCCATGAAGGCAACACCATGCTAGATGTCAAAGTAGTAAACAATTTTCATAAACTGGAAAAAATTTGAAAAAGTACCGTAATATGATTAGCACTGACAAAAATACAAATTTTTAACAGTGGCATCATGTCTATCTCCATTTATGGAGCAGAGTCAGAAATTTACAACAGAAATTGATAAGAAGAGCCACTCATTCAAAAAAAAATGCCTTTAGAAGATCTTAAGACTCCATTGGAAAGTCTTTCTTGCAACATCAGAAATTCTAAGTAGAGCAAACAATCTAAAGCATCAAATATAGTAAGACAATGGACATATTTAGGACACATTTTAAGGATGCAACCAACTCAACTTCCATGGCAAGTGATAATATGGACACTACTGTGGGGCTGGAGCACAGACAGTTAGGCAAATCCCTGATCGAAGTTAATGGTATTGGACCAGGAATAAAATAACATGGTGCTTTCCCTTCTAAACAAGCTTTGTCGTCTACTTTCCTAGCATCAATGCTAGTAGTTTGAAATCCAGATTACCTTTATTTCCCTTTAATGTAACAGTGGTTGTCACTAAGAATTTTTTTAATAAGTTAAAATATCATTCCTTTTTATATCCTCCATGTGATTCATTAGAAATTAAGGGAATTGCATTCTTTAGAGAACAAATGCAAATCACAATTTTGTTTTCCACCGCTAGCACTGATTAGCCAGCAAAGACCTGGAGAAACAGCAAGTGGGAAAAGGAGTGAAAATATAGGTAAACTTTTTTTTGTGTGTGTGTGCTTCTTAGCAATCAGATTACCAGCTAGTGGAATGGTTTATCACATTTCTGACATTTTGTTTTTCTTCTTACTGTCTATAGTTGTTTATAAGCAGAGGGTGGGATTTGAAAAGAGGCTAAACTGTAAAACAAAAAAGGAACAATGAGATTTACGTCTGTTGAGTCAGAGTGCAAAAACAGTTAATACAATTATGACTACATTTAATGTGTGGCCATAAATAAATAAGAATCAGGGACCTCTCTTATCTCTCCATTAATCATCTACTAAGCCCCATCTCATCCCTATACCAATTCTCCTTCAGTTTTTAACTTCAGTCAGTCTACAGTCTAACCTGTCATCTACAATCATTAATTTATTTAGCCTTATTACTCACCTCATAGGAGTGTTTTGGTATGTAAAATTATTAAATGTGGAAAATGAGGCAAAGAAAGGTTTAGTGATCTGCCCAAAAATTGATCCTCAAAGCCAGCATCAGAACATTGGCCTTAGAGTTAGGAGTCCTAACTGCAAACAATACTCCATACCTTACATACCAAAGGCTTTGTTCTGAAAATGGTTAGAAAACAAAAATGCATGTACTGAAAAATCCAAGCAGTTATCATGAGCTCTCTCAAAAATATCACTGTTTTATATCTCAGGAACCATTCCAGTTAAATGACAGCTACTGCACTGCGTGCATCGACAGGGTGTGTACTTCAATAGGGCTTCCCACAGCTCTTCATGCAGCTTACTGCTCTTTATAGCTCAGCTACTGAAAAAAATTAAGGTGGCCTTCACATCATGCTGAAATCTTTTTTGAAGTTTGTGCTGCCTCGCTGGCATTCACAGAAAGTCCTAAGGCCAAATTCTCTACTGAGGTAAACTGGTGAAGCTCCGTCAACTTCAGTGGAGCTGTGCCAATTCACACCAGGTGAAAATATGATCAACAATGTACACTTAACAGTTCTGCACACTAGTCCTTCCTATAGAGTTTACATTTCACCCTGAGAGGAAGCTGTTCTAACTAAATGACCTCAAGTTCAGTCATTAGGAATTAATTTTTCCCAGATGTTCTCCAGAATCCTTTCCTTCAAACCCATAGCACTTCAGCAAGTGACATGGATTCCCACAGAGTTCCAAAGGAAATGCTGCAGGACCTATCACATTGGGTGATGGGGCACATCGGGCATCAGAGGACTAATTGTAAATGGCTAATTAAATCCCCTCCAATGGGAGTCTGCAGACAAACAAAATGAACAGGAACAACTCATGGTCATCTGGAGTTTGAGAATAATTAATCTATCACTACCAGGCTCTGTTCTGATGAGCCTTTTCAATCATGTTAAGATAACAGGATGGAGAAACACACCTTCTTTTTTGCCCATCAAGACAAGGCCCTAATGTTGCTATGTGAGATAGCCAAAACTCACTGAAACAAGGGTAGGATAGAAAAAATAAAAACCTTTCCAAATCATTAATTGAATGTTTCATTCACTCACTCACTTTGACAACCAATGAAAACCCTTGGAGCAAACAATCACTCATTATCTGCTGGCACACGTATCCCATCTCTTCATCGTAAGGCACTTTCGTTCGTTTCTGGGGTTATCACTTCACTTCAGCTGCCTAGGGATGCTTCTAATTGGCAAGTTGTTGATTTTCATTAGTTCTGTCAACCCAGTTCCACAAAGCAACTTAGGTATTGTGATGCTGAACATTGTGATGCCTAATTTTAGACACCCAGAAAAATCACAGGAACAACACTGCAATCCACAAAGCCCGAGTTAGACACTCCTTATGATGCAATCCACAAAACCACATGTGCTAGGTGGTGAGCCACGTAAGCTCACCAATGAGAGATGCCAAGGACAGGGATGTGTCCGAAACCCTTCTGCAAGGAACAGGCTGTCAACAGGATGGTGTGCTGCCTTCCCAGAGCCAAGACATGAGACTTCACTCTAAGATCAGATAAGCATCCTAAAGTTGACAGGCAAGAATCCATTGGGGATGGTTCATAATGACAATAATGACACTGCATCACTGGATACCTCACAGATAATAGATGACTTCAGCACGCTTCCAGATTCCCTGAAGAAGAATGTCCAAGCAATCTCTGAGATCCTTCCTATCCCACGAGCAAAGGAAGACAGAAGTCAGAAGGTGCTGCAAGTGAACCCGTAGCTGGATAAGTGGTGTAGGGTGGAGGATTTCGATTTGGTGGAACATTCTATGGAGAGAGGGGACTGTATAGTATGGATGGCCTCCCTCCACTACAGCAGAATGGGAACCGTTCTCCTTGGCGACAGGCTGCCTAGAGTAATCAGGAGGGTGATAAACGAACAACAAAAGGGGTGAGTAAAGAGATTAAAAAGAATAAGAACATCTAAAGTTAGTAAAAAAAAAAAAGAAAAGAAAAAAAAAGCCTCCAAAATGTAACATTTCTTTCACTAGGTTTAATAGTGTGTAATGCCCTGAATTAGCATGTACACCTCTATCCCGATATAACATGATCTGATATAACACGAATTCGGATATAACGCGGTAAAGCAGTGCTCGGGGGGGGGGGAGTGCTCCAGCAGATCAAGGCAAGTTCAATATAACACAGTTTCACCTATAGTGCAGTAAGATTTTTTGGCTCCCGAGGACAGTGTTATATCGAGGTAGACGTGTATCTTGTGGAATCATAGACTTTTAAGCCCAGAAAGGACTATTATGATAATCTAGTCTGATCTCCTTCATAACACATGGAATATCAAAAACAGAAATTCCATCATGTGGAACCTTAACATCTCAGAAAAGACTTCTCAATGAGGATTCAAATTATTCACTATTTGCTGATAAAAGTCACACTACCAAAAAATATCTCTTTTTTCAAAGGTGTTGACAGGAACAACAAAACAGGCATACGTCATGGTATAATTCAGCACTCTGAACCTTAACGTCCAAAAGATGGGGTACCAGCATGAATTCCTCTAAGCTTAATTACCAGCTTAGAACGTGTAGCGCTGCCACCAACCAGGAATATCAGTGCCTGGTACACTTTGGTCCCCCCAAGACCTTGCCCGGGGAACCCCAAGACCCAGACCCTCTGGATCTTACCACAAGGAAAGTAAACCCTTTCCCCCACCATTGCCTCTCCCAGGCTTCCCCTCCCTGGGATACCCTGGAAGATCACTGTGATTCAAACTCCTTGAATCTTAAAACAGAGAGGAAAATGCACCTCTCCCCCTCCTTCTCTCTTCCCCTCCCAGATTCTCCCTGAGAGAGACAGTAATCCTAACACAGAGAGAAATTAGCCTCTCTCTCCCCCTTCCCTCCTTTCTCCCCACCAATTCCCTGGTGGACCCAGACCCCGTCCCCTGGGGTCTCATCAGAATAGAAAAACAATCAGGTTCTTAAACAAGAAAAGCTTTTTAATTAAAGAAGGAAAAAAACAGTAAAAATTATCTTTGTAGATTTAAGATGGAATATGTTACAGGGTTTTTTAGCTATAGACACTGGGAATACCCTCCCAGCCTAAGTATTCAAGTACAAATTAAAATCCTTTCAGCAAAATACACATTTGAACTCCTTCCAACCAAATACACATTTGCAAATAAAGAAAAACCATAAGCCTAACTTGCTTTATCTACCTAATACTCACTATTCTGAACTTATAAGAGCCTGTATCAGAGAGATTGGAGAGAAACCTGGTTGCATGTCTGATCCCTCTGAGCCCCCAGAGAAAACAACCAAAAACTAACAACACACACACCAACTTCCTCCCTCAAGATTTGAAAGTATCCTGTCCCCTGATTGGTCCTCTGGTCAGGTGACAGCCAGGCTCACTGGACTTGTTAACCCTTTACAGGCAAAAGAGACATGAAGTACTTCTGTTAACTCCTACTATGTGTTTATGACAGCATATTATATAATATACGTAAAATCTTTGGATTCTGAATGAATTAAGACTGTAATCTCTAAATTATTAGATGCTGAAAATGCTTAAAGATAATTGTTCTTGAATTTACAACAAGCTCTAGGTTTTGTCCTAATACTTAAACTCTTATGATGTGTTAATTATCTCCACAGAGGTAATATACATGCAAACAAGTGTACAAATGTATCATCCTTGTGAAGCTTTCCTAGAATTACATTAAATTTACAAGAATTACATCAATTAAGTGTAACTGTTTGATTTCTAACTTTTATCTATTTATACTGAATATTTCTTTTCTTCAGTCAAAGGGTTCCACCAACAGTGGAATGCTGTCGTCCATTCCCATACTTCTATTTGTATATTTAATTATATCCATCTGAAAGAAACAACAACATTATTATATTAAGTCTAACCTAGGTATCAAGTATCAGAGGGTAGCCGTGTTAGTCTGGATCTGTAAAAGCAGCAAAGAATCCTGTGGCACCTTATAGACTGACATGCATCTGAGGAAGTGGGTATTCACCCACGAAAGCTCATGCTCCAAAACGTCTGTTAGTCTACAAGGTGCCACAGGATTCTTTGCTGCTTTAACCTAGGTAGTTCACTTCTGACTTGGTACAAATGTAATTCATTGTTTCCATGATTTATGAGATTATTTATGAAGTGAATCTTCCCAAATCTTTACCAGTCGCTCCATTCATAAATAATTTTAACATTTTTTATTTGTTACACATTTTAAACGGCCACAGCACTGATGGATTATTGTATATGGGCTTTAAAGATTTATCCTAAATTATATACTGTGTGACTGTAACAATTTAAAAAGGTGTCAAACAATAACTCTATTAGCATGAATAGTCATCTGTACGTATTTTACAAATCATGTGTATTCTTGCTAAAGATTGCGTGGGTGAGTTTTAGTTAATGAGAGTGATTTAGAACATGGCACTGTACCCAACTCATGCCAGCAGATACTACACAGTCTGTCTGAGCCAACAGCAGCTTTGGCAATGTGGCTCATTTGTAATTCACATCATCTCAGCTGTTCCAGTCCTGGGCTTCTCAGAAGGGACTGTCAGTTATGTAGAAGTGCACGATGGTACTGATTTGTCTATTTAAGAATTTTGACAAGGAACAGGTGCCCATCATGACTTTCTGGAACTTATATAAAAGGAACAAGTGCATCCTATACAGTGCTAAGCCATTCTCAGATAAGATCTTGTTTGTTTGTCATCAGTACCATATATGATCCATGGTTTCGAAGGATGCAGAGAGATCTAGCAATATCAACAAAGAATCTGATTTGCTGCTTAAGAGCAGAAGAAGGTAGTCCCTTAGTGCCATGAACAACAGGCAGTTTTCCTCAGGGCCATTTTGGTATCATTGCCAGGTCTGAAACATGACTGTGATATATATCTAGGATTTTGACAGATATTACTGGAGCTTGGGGTCTCAATAACTTTACCAAAGAAACTCAGATTGGAGAGTGGGTGGCATTCAGAGAGGCTGTTTTAAGGGTTGGCTTCTCCAAAGTCTGAGTACTGCATTCATTAGGATAACTGATAGTTTGCCTTTTTGAGGGAGTCACGGGTTATCTCAGTTATCAAGGGGACTAGGTGTTTCTCACTGGACTTCACTTCTCATGAAGGACAGGGGGTCAGTTTTAGAGATGCATGAAACACTTCTGCTTACCTTTAGCAAGCTGGTGCAGTTGTGTTTGAGAGGGACACAAAGGATTCAGTTGTGTCATATGCCCTTTTAGCTTTCTTTATGGCTGCTGAGTATATACTGTGACACAGTCAGACCTGACAGATCTAAAAGGGTGGTTGAAGGCAGGTATATCAGACTTAAAGCCCTTTTCCTATGAACGGAAAGAAGTTACCTCAGGTTAATTATGATCACCAGAGTCGAACACGTGATCTCTAAAAAACTGACCCCAGTTAGGAGAGAGAGGGGAGAGGAGGGATGAGAAGCAAGCTGCAAAACAGCTGTGTGCAACAAGGGGAAAGGGCTCCTCCCAGGTAAAGAGTTGTTTTTCTCTACAAGAGAAATCTTGTATTTATTTCTGTTTGGAGTGGGGACCTGAGTTCCCAACACAGTGTGGGTTAGAGAGTGTTGATGGCAATTGGTAGCAGCATAAGAGGAAGTACTCCAATGGGACTTAGGAAATTTGTCTGTTTGTTTAAAGAAACCTCGAGGCCAACCCTAGGGCCTGCTCTGTAAATAAAGCAACATTAAAAATTAAACTTCCTTATAGGACTGATTTTCTCCAGGTCCCAACACCAGAGGAGAGAAATGCTATGTTTTGCTATGATGAAAGAGTTGTGTTGCCACAATATGAAGTTGCATCTGGAGAATTTCATGGGTTGCCAAGTGGATCTGGCCCCATATGCACTTCACTCAACTGGTTTTTTTCTTCACTAGGTAGAGTTCATCAGAAAAATCACAGTAATTTACAGAGATGGTAGGAGGGAAGGGGCTTTGGGGAGCAATCAATGGCTTCAGTCAGTAGTTGGTTGTAGTGTTCTGCTAGTTTGTCAACTCCTTCCAAACATTTTCTAGAAGCTTCATTCACTGAAGTGGAAATGATTGATTCTTTTAATCTTTATCATGAGAAGGTGATGGTCTCTGCAAGAGGACAGATTGTTGTCCACTCTACCTGACCCAATGCCAAAGATGAGCTCTAGTGTACGTTCGGTTTTGTGGATGATGCTCAAGACAACTTGAGAAAAACCTATGGTAAGTAGGAAATAGTGAACTATGTTGTTAGATATATTGTCTATGTGGATGTTCAGATCTCTCAGGACAATGACTCTTGAGAAGTCCATTATGATGTTAAATAAGAGCTCTGTTATTTCTTCCAGGAATCTCACTGGCCTTCATTGGATTTCTCACCAGATTATCTGTACATCAAGGATATTCTTGTGTTTATTTCATCCCTGGATTCACATATTAGGACTGTACATTCAGATGACTTAATTTTCAAGCTGGGACTCTTCTTGCATTTGAGATCAAATGAGAAAGTATGGCCACATTGCCTTCTTGCCTCATGTATGATGCAGACAAAGACCCACCGGAGATAGTGAGGAGACCATCAAGCTAATCTTCACTTATGAGCTAACAAAAACAAAATTTGAGATTATGTGCCATATTCAATCCTGCACTAAACACAATCTTTCATTGGATTTCTACCCAGTTCAGAGCTGTACTTGGTCCAAGATCTACAGAGATGAAAGACCAGTAAATAATCCATTGTGACATCTAGACACCAAAAAGTGACATGTCTTGAGGTGATTTGGTATATATTATACACTAAGTATGCATGTGATAAAACCTGTTGACCCATTGTACTATCTTATTTTCAGTATAAAGATATATACTGTAACTAAGAACAATATTGATAGATATAAATTTACCATATGGGTGCTTATATACACTCACAATTTATCCTCACTGTACCACATGCCACCACAACATGATTTACTAATATTCAGATAGATCTAGAGAAAAAAGGCACACAGCCAGTCAGTCAATTAAAAACTGACACTTACATAACGGTTTGTACAGCTGCACTGCATCAAAATTTACAACACTTTTTCCCTCTGTAGTGCAGTCAACCATAACAAACGCTAACATGACACAATCCCACTCACAAATAAAAGTAAGGACTAACATTTTGAGTTGAACCTAGCATAGTCATCAAACAGCTTTGCAATTTATGATACTGAGTTGTTCCAGTATCAGAAAGAAATCAATAAAAAAGGAAAAGGGAAAGATTTTATGTAATACAAATAAAACAGGCTATCGCGCAGAGTGGTGAAAACTGTTCATTTCATTCATTGAGGATGACTGTACAAGTTGCTTACTGTTCCATTCACATTTACCAGTTTTAAGTTTTCTGGCCTTCACTCTCTTTCACTATTATACTGTAACTTTTGGTAAATAAGATTCCCATCTTTCCTATTTCAAAGTTTAATTCTCCTTCTAACTTTTATTACCAAACTAACATTCGCCTCACCCCAGCAAACATACACATACTTTAAGGCTATTTAAATATTTAGTTCAGGCAAATGTAAACAGTCAAATAAATGAAATCTACAGAACTACTTATCTAAAAGAGTCAAAGCCCCAAATTACTATCTAACATGACTTCAAATTATTAGACGTGGTGCAATAGGAATCTAATTTACTATATTTAATACGAAAATCCTTCAGAAGTATTAGATTTGTCAGTATTTTTCCACTCTATGTTGGATTGTAACTGAATCCTGCTACTTTAATTCCAGTGCTTTGCATGGTGTGGTCCTTTCCTAAATTAGACTTTAAGTTGTCATGTTACCACACATTTGCTGCCACTTGCTAACTAACATGTTTTAAAAGTCTAGTCTAGACAAGGCACCCTACCTTTAACATGTACTAAACTAGTCAAGTACTAACATCATACTTTTATTCCTAATCTAGATACATGCATGGCAAATATGGTATACAAGTGTGATAGTCTTTGCTCATGGGGAGCATTGCCTAGCAGTCAGAGCTTAGGCCCTTCAACCTGCAGAGGGGGTTTTTGGGCCTTCCCATTGCACTGGGCCTCATGAAGGTGATACAAGGGTCTGATGCCCAGAAGCACATTAAGGCTGCCTTTCCTAGGCCACTTCCTACCACTCAGCTGTTGTCCAAAGTTCATAGTCTACCCAAGGAGGCTGTGAAGGGGGTCAGCTCACCGCTTAGCATCTCTTCGCAGCCAGGCAAGCACAGTAGCTCTCTCTCTCTCTTGAGGAGGCAGGTGCCTCCTCTTGTGTCTTGGCCCTCTGGCCAGGTCAGTCCCAAGTCTCTCCCCTTCCAAGATACAGGAGCTGCAAGCTAGAAGTCTTTTCTCTTCCCTGATCTGTTCATAAGGATGCTCTTCTGCTACTTTTCAACTCCTCTTCCAGTCTGTGCATCTTTTGAAAGTGTGGTGGGGCCAAGCTAGCTGAGCCCAAAGCAGTTCAACGGCTTGCTGTGGGGTTTGTATACCCCATCACAACAGGGTACACATGTAGTAATCAGAGACCTCTTTTAGTATCACTTGAGCTGCTGGAAAAGGGCAATAGCTGTCATAGCATTGCATTAATTTCTACATATTGATACTGCAATAGCACATAAAGGATCTGAGCCCCATTTTGCTAGGTGTTCTACAAACAATACAAAGACACAGTCTTTGATCCAAAGATCTTGCCATAAATACAAGTGATATACAACATCATCTGGGGGAGAGAGACACAAACATATCACTTGCATATATGTGCAGCGAGGAGGTGCAGCCTCCCACCCTGTCAGAAGGGGAGAGATCTGAAATCACTCCCTGGTGGGCAGAACTAGGCCATGTATGGCCATCCAACCGGAAGCAGAGTGGTGGGACAGGAAGTGGGATTATAAAAGACCAGCCTCCTAGCTCAGTAGTGGGAGAACTGTCAGAGGAGTAGGACGTCTCAGAATAAGGTTAGGCTAGGGTTCTGGTTTGAATTCTGGTAAAACAGGTTATCATCACATGCTTAAATCAATAATATGGATCAAATTCAGTCCTCGTGTAATTAGATGCAACTCCTACTGACGTCAGTTGAAAGCTCCAAATATCTGCTTACATCCAGTCTGAATCTGGTCTTGTAGCCGTCACAGCATTGAGTTTTCAGCCGAGAATACCCCTGTACGATCCTAAGAACCAGTTTGACACATAGTCATTCAAAGCTCCCAATACCACGTGTATTAACTTTTATGATATACAAAAAATAAATGTCATAATGCTAAGCCGAAGTGTTGATGGTGTCCACTTGCTGTAATGTGTACTCTCTTATTCATATGTTTTTTCCTATAAGCAATGACATTGTGATAAGTTCATTATTTTCCTTTTTCATGTAAACTAAACTTCTCCAAAATAAGCATTGTAGATGGAATGAAACAACTCCTTCATTAATCTATGACATTGCTGATGTGAATGTAAGCAGAGGCTCTGGAGGATAAAGAAGCACAGGGATAAAAACTGTTACCCCACTATAACTCCATTAACCTGTCACATACTTTCTTCTGTATTTCCTTTCCTGTCATTATTGATGAGTTGCGAGGTGTTTCTGTGTAAACAGAAGATATCTGTCTCCTCTCTGCTCATCATATCTGATTTTGGGAGCATCAAAATCTAGGCTTTGCATGCCCCATCTTTTCCTCATATGGAATGACACTCATGAGAAAGGAAAAGTTACTGAAAAAAGCTGGGGCATTTTTTTTATTTTTTTTTGGTCACATTTTCCCATCAGTTTCACAGGGATGGAGATTTCCTGGCAGGGGAAATGGTGGGGCTGCATCAGTTGGGGACAGCCAGGAAGCACAGACCTGTGTCATGTTATGGTTCCTCCACCAGACCTACAAAGCAGTTTTCTTTCCAGATGCTCCCCCAACACATCTGGTGGCATAGTTAGCTACTTTGCCCCCCAATACTATCCTTTGTATGGAGAATTAATGCTAGTCTGCACCACATTAACTTCTCCAGTTAATTAATACAGACCATTATGTCATAGTGGACTTTAGATACCTTCACAGGGAGCATGCGGTTTAACTGGATGCTTGTCCACTAGATACCTGCATTTACTCACCGAACCCCCTAACATACACATGTGATGCCATATTGTGAACCCCTTATTCCCACTAGGGAGTTGTTTGTACTGATGTCAATGTGATTATTCCTGCAAGTAACTGCTCACTATTGGGAATAAAGGCTTCACAGCCTGGTCAACAGACAGATGCATCTCGCAAAGCTGCCACTCCCTTTGTTTTGCCCCCATTCAGCTCTCTTTTTTATATATTATAGCTACCTTCCACTGATGTGAAGGAAGCATTGTGGCTTATATCGCAGTTATATATATGCCACTGATTTTGTTTTTACACATTTAATCATATGACCTTATTTTTGTGCCTTTGAACTTCCTTTCTCTTATTGACCCTGTAGTCTATTTTTCATCTGGCTCCATCATTTATTTATTTTGTTTTTGTTCTTTTAATTGCTAATGACAGGGAAAGGAATATAGAAAAAGTACACACTTCACGAGATTTGGTTAATAAAACTGTCTGGAAAGCTTACCTGAGAGTTGCAATGGATTTTGAAAAGGATTTCTGAAAAAAATTTAGTCTTTTGCCCATTCCTGGAGATGTAATTGGCAGACACTGTTTGAATAAGAAATATCTGAATGCCAATTATAATTCAAAGAGGTAATGATGAATTGGTCTCTCTTAGCTATCATTTTCTTGTTTCACTGCTTATAGGAAGTACACTTCTTGCTCGGCACATGCTTATTATTTCTGATCAACTGCAGCAAGAACGCAATGGGGTCTTGGAGACAGAGCTCTGAACACTGTCAAACTGGCATGTTAAGCAGCTGCACAAGAGGGCTGCAGATAAATGTTTTCACTAGAGAATGATTCAGTTACTCATCCTGTGGTGAGCAATGCTGATGTGAAGTAAACTTGATTTTAATTCTTAATTTTTAACCCTTCTACTTCACTCTTACATAAAGACCATTGCAGAGGGAATACAAGTATAAAACAAGGTACCCTATTAGGGGTTAAATGGGTTACAGAACAGAGATAAGTGATCATTCTGAATATCACTTAACTGCTTTACTGTAAAAATGAAGGCAATATTTGCACAGAGATTTACCATAGCTCTTTAAAATTTTATGACTGACTAAGCAGTCCCTTTTATGCATTCCCAGGATTAACTGATCAGCTATGGGGATGTTCTTAGCATTTCATATCCTGACCTTTTGACTTTCATAATTGTATAAGAATAAAGAAAACTGGCATTTGCACAATAACATGTGCAATAATTGTTGCCTCCATTATTCTTCCTTTTTAATTTTACTGAAAGATTAAATGTGAAACTGGCTGCTCAGGGATATGGTCAATCATGCTATGAACTATAGATTTTCTGTTACTAGAGAATGTGAATAGAGATTTTTGCCACTAATTTACTGTCCTGACTTTCATTTAGGAATGTAAAGTTAAACAAACAAAATCTAAGCCTCCCCCCACCAATTTTTTTTTTAAGTCTATAACTGTTCCATTACTAATCATTCTACTCTAGTATTTGGGTTCTTATACCAATCCCATAACTGTGGTACCCATAAACCACTGCACTCTAATACAGAAATTTCAGAAGTAAGTGATTTTGAAACCTTCAGTGTTATATGCTCTTGATTTTGGGGGTGAGGGGGAAAGCAGTCTTAACGTTTGCACATAAGAAAAAAATTGCAGTGTCTATAGAAGATCTTCAAACATAATATTTTGGATTTGTAAATTACACATTAATCTGTCACAGATAATGTTAGCTGCCATCTCCATGTAGTCTTTGTCCTTTTTATGTAATTAACAAGCATAGAAACATCAGATGTTAACTCTTTCCTAGTTGGTTCTTCAGCACAGGTGCAGGGAAAACCAACCAACATTTCAGTTCATTTTGTTTCACTGAAATCAATGGACAATTAAAAGTTCAAGAAAAATGAAGATGTTAAAATAACATCTCTTAACCCTCCAGAGTTCTACTCTCTGTTTCTATGCACAGTCTATTTGCTTACTTTTCTAAGTAAAATGAGTTTTCACTGCTTTTTATTCTTAGCACTGCACACAATTCTGCTCTGGGCAAATGAGCTGGAATCTTTTTTGGCATTTACAATTCACAGAATTGTTAACTAAGTTCCAGTTGTGGAATCTTGATCATTGGTGATGATCCAGAATTAAAAAGAATCCAGATTCCAGGTTGAAATTTCCAGGGTAGATAGTTTAAAAATATTTTTTGAAACAGAATCAAGAGAAAACTGGAAACCCAGAATACTTTTTTTTTTTTTTAAATGCTGTGTTACTTTTCAGACTACAGCTGTAATTTCAGGCTTATGTTGCCTGGTACATTTAACAGAACAGCTCTTTAATCATCAATCAAAGTCATGGCATGTCAGTAGCAAGGCTGCAATTAATAAACAATTCCACTAATGGATATTTGGGAGGTAGATAGAAGGCGGGTAGGCCACCCAAATAGCATGGAGAAGTTGAATATCATTAGAGGGCATAAATTAGGTATTTTTTCCACAAACCACTTGCTTCTCCAACTTTGTCTAAAAGTGCTCTGCAGTTCTCTCTGAGTCACAAGAGAACACTAGCCACGTAGGTTGGCTGAATAGAAAGCGTTCCTACTATTTATGCATTTTCCTTTTGTCTCTGTGCTTTATTTTCCTACTCCTTGAAGACCTCCTCTCAGGCACAATTCTTTCATTCCAGTTTGCAGGGAAACTGGAGAGACAGAACCATTTTGTGACCCAGCCTATAAAGTAATTCTCCAACCTAACATTACTGTGCAGCATCCCTGAAAGGAGTAAGCAGGTACTGCATGCTCACTACTTCCCATCCAAGCAAGTGGGCAAGGAGTGGTTGGAATGAAGACTCCACCCCTAACCATGCCAGCCTGCACTGCTGAGATGGCACACATCAGGTTACTTATTCCTGACATATTGTCTCTCTGAGGAATCTTCCTCTTCTGCTCCTGGAGCAGTGAAGCTATGCACCACTCATTACAGAAGGCAGACTGTTAAAGCATAAACCAGCTCATAAGTAGCAGTTAAGGTGAAATTTTTCCAAGGACGGAACATTATGCTTGCAAAAACATATATAGCCTCTGCTTCTGCAAGAACCTGCATTTGCACATAAGAATAGACAATATGTGCAAACTGACATTTATGCATGTAATTTCTCATCTGCATATTAAAAAGGGCCTACTTGTGCACGCTAAGGTGCATGCACATGCAAGCTAGTGAACAGGGGACTGCAAACAGGGAAGTTTAAGAGGGGGAGAATGAGATCCCCTTGCTGAATGAACAAGATGCAAGTAGTAATCTTGGGGTGAGTGAGTTTGTTTGGCTGTTTGTGTTTTTCTTTCTCTTTGAGGTTATTTAAAGTTACAGGGTCAGTTGGGATTGTGTGTTTGCGGACTGTTTGAGCCTTTGTTCCCTAGGTCATCCTTGATCAGCCTCAATCAGCCTTGTGATCACCCTCCTTCTGTGTGATTGAACAAGAGGATAGGACCGACCTAGGAGAAAAGGCCTTAAAAGCCATAGGCTAAGCCACCAAGGGGACTGTGCGAACAGGGGACCGCAAACAGGGGAGTTTGTAAGAGACAATAGTAATATAATTGCTATGGTTATGAAGGGCTACATTGCCAGTACCCACACTGCTCCTGTCTCCTCCACCTGCATCCAGACCACGAACTTGACCATGGATACCCTACCCAGATCCTGCGGTAGATTTGCAAAGACTGTGGTCTGCATTTTCCATTCAGAAAGCCAGACTGAGGGGACTATCCATGGTGAAAGGTGTATGCTGGTGGAATCTCTCAGGAAGCAGGCGGTAGAGCTACAGGAGGATGTGGCTAGGCTGAGGAGCATCCGTTTCCATGAGGAATTTATTGACAGTATTTATATGGAGACATCCAAGGCTGAGGAAACTATCCATCTAGAGAGGACTGCTGTCATGCCACTGAAGGAGGAGGATATGGCTCTGTCACAGGGAGGACAATGGCTGCTGGTTACTTCTGGCAGCAGGCAGTGCTCCACCCCTACTACCGATCCACCCACCATAGTGATGAACCACCGTTGTACTGTCCTGGCAACAAGCAATGAGGAATCGCCTCCCAAGGTGGAGAAGGCGAAGCTACATATCCCCAAGGCTGGGATGATCACAACCACAACTCCCAGGACAAAACATAGGGTAGCGGTCATTAGTGACTTGCTTCTGAAGGGGACAGAGGCACCCATCTGTCAGCCTGACATGGCATCTCGCGAGGTGTGCTGCCTGCCAGTGCCCATATCCAAGACGTTATGGAGGGATTGTCAAGGATCATCCAGCCCTCTGACTGCTACCCTATGCTACTCATCCATGGGACACTAATGATACTGCAAGGTATGACCTTGAGCAGATTAGAAGTGACTACAGGGCACTCAAAGTAAGGGTGAAGGAGTCTATGGTGCAGGTGGTGTTCTCTTCGATCCCTCCAGTCACAGGTAGGGACCCAGACAGACAGACAGATGCAGCCAGGCATTCATCTCATAGATGCAAGGATGGTGTCGCCAGGAGGGCTTTGGCCTCCTTAACCATGGGATACTGTTCCAGGAAGGACTGCTAAGCAGAGATGGGGCCACCTATCAAGGAAGGGGAAGAGCATACTTGGATACAGGCTGGCTAACCTTGTGAGGAGGGCTTTAAACTAGGTTCAGTAGGGGCAGGTGACAAAATCCCACAGGAAAGTCAAAAACATGGTGACCTGGGAGAAGGGTCGGAATCTGGGGTGGGGGCATGGGCCATTATAGCAGGGATAAGGGAGACACAAGAGAGAACATAGAGGGGAAATCAAATCAGTATCTTAGATGTCTGTATACTAATGCAAGAAGTATGGAGAATAAGCAGAACAAACTTGAAATGCTAGTTAATAAACACAACTATGACTTGGAATATTAGTATAGACTGGTACAGCTTACTCAGGATGGAGAGGCAGGGAAAAAAGGGAGAAGGTGTTGGTGTGCCTTATATATTAAAATTGTATACATTTGGATTGAGGCTGAGATGGAAACAGGAGACCGACTTGTTGAAAGTCTCTGAGTAAGGATAAATGGGGTAAAAACAAGGGTGATGTCATAGTAGGGGTCTACTATAGACCCCTTAACCAGGAAGAAGAGGTGGGTGAGGCTTTTTTTAAGCAACAAAGTCATCCAAAGCACAGGACTTGGTGGTGATGGGGGACTTCAGCTACCCAGACATCTGCTGGGGAAATAATACATCTGAGCACATATTATCCAACAAGTTCTTGGAATGTATTGGAGACATTTTTTAATTTCAGAAGGTGGAGAAAACTACTAGGGGAAAGGCTGTTTTAGATTTGATTTTGACAAACAGGGAGGAACTGGTTGAGAATTTGAAAGTGGAAGGCAGCTGAGGTGAAAGTGATCATGAAATGGTAGAGTTTATGATCCTAAGGAATGGTAGGAGGGAATGCGGAACAATAAAGTCAATGGATTTCAAGAAGGCAGACCCTAGCAAACTTGGGGAGTTGGTAAGTAAGATCCCATGGGAAACAAGTCTAAGGGGAAAAATAGTTCAAGAGAGTTGTCAGTTTTTCAAAGAGACATTATTGAGGGCACAAGAGCCAACAATTCCACTGTGTAGGAAAGACAGGAAGTATGGCATGAGACCACTCTGGCTTTACCAGGAGATCTTCAATGATCTGAAACTCAAAAAGAGTCCTACAAAAAAGTGGAAACTAGGTCAAATTACAAAGGATGAATATAAGTATATAGGGATAAAATTAGAAAGGCCAAGGCACAAAATGAGATTAAACTATATAGAGATATAAAGAGTAACAAGAAAACATTCTACAAATACATTAGCAGCAAGAGAAAGACCAAGGATAGGGTATGCCCATTACTCAATGAGGCAGGAAAAAAATAACAGAAAATGAGGAAATGGCAGAAGTGCTAAATGATGTTTTTGTTTCGGTTTCCACCAAGAAGTTTGGTGGTGATTGGATGTCTAACATAGTGAGTGCCAGTGAAAATTAGGTAGGATCAGAGGCTAAAATAGGTAAAGAACAAACTGAAAATTACTTAGACACTTTAGACATCTTCAAATCACGAGACCCTGATGAAATATATCCTAGAATACTCAAGGTGCTGACTGAGGAGATAAGAGCCATTAGCGATTCTCTCTGAAGAGTCATGGAAGACAGGAGAGATTCCAGGGGACTGGAAGAGGGCAATTATAGTGCTCATCTGTAAAAAGGGAAATAAGGACAACCCAGGGAATTACAGACCAGTCAGCTTACCTTCAGTACTTGGGAAGATAATGGAGAAAATAATTCAGCAATTTGCAAACACCTAGAAAATAATAAGGTGATAAATAACAGTCATCATAGATTTGTCAAGAACAAATCTTATCAAACCAACCTAACAGCTTTCTTTGACAGGGTAACAAGCCTTGTGGATGGGGGGGTGGGGAAGTGGTACATGGGATATATCTTGACTTTAGTAAGGCTTTTAATACTGTCTTACATAACCGCCTCATAAACAAACTAGGGAAATACAATCTAGATGGAGCTACTATAAAGTGTGTCCATAATTGGCTGGAAAACTGTTCCCAGAGAGTAGTTATCAGTGGTTCACTGTCAAGCTAGAAAGGAATATTGAATGTGGTCCCACAGGTTCTGTTCAATATCTTCATTGATGATTAGATAATGGCATAGAGAGTACATATAAAGTTTGCAAATGATACCAAGCTTGGAGGGGTTCCAGGTGTTATGGAGGTTAGGATTAAAATTCAAAATGATCTGAACAAACTCAAGAAATGGTCTGAAGTAAATAGGATGAAATTCAGTAAGGACAAATGCAAAGTATTCCTCTTAGCAAGGAACAATCAGTTACACATATATGAAGGAGTTCTGCAGAAAGGAATCTGGGGTCATAGGGGATCACAAGCTAAATATGAGTCAACAATGTAACACTTTGGAGGGGGAACAAAAAAAAAGGAATATCATTCTGGGATGTATTAGCAGGCGTGTTGTGAGCAAGACACGAGAAGTAATTCCTGCACTCTATTCTGTGCTGATTAGACCTCAACTGGAGTATCGTGTCCAGTTCTGGGCGCGACATTTCAGGAAAGATGTGGACAAATTGGAGAAAGTCCAGAGAAAAAGCAACAAAAATGATTAAAAGGTCTAAAAACCATGACCTATGAGGGAAGATTGAAAAAACTGGATTTGTTTAGTCTGGAGAAAAGAAGTCCGAGAGAGGACACAGTAACAGTTTTCAAGTACATAAAAGGTTGTTGCAAGCAGGAGGGAGAAAATGTGTTCTCGTGAACATCTGAAGATAGGATAAGAAGCAACAGGCTTAAATTGCAGCAAGGGCGGTTTAGGTTGGACATTAGGAACTTCCTACCTGTCATGGTGGTTAAGCGCTGGAATAAATTGCCTAGATAGGTTGTAGAATCTTCATCACCGGAGATTTTTAAGAGCAGGTTAGACAACACCGGTCAGGGATGGTCTAGTTACTACATAGTCCTGCCATGAGTACCATGAACTGGACTAGATGACCTCTCAAGGTTCCTTCCAGTCCTACGATTCGACTAGTAACACACTGAGTGAGTACTGTCCTACTATTACCATTATAGTTTTGATAGTTACCGAAACTCAGATCCACAAAACAAAGACTTAAGTTTTCAAACTTGAATGCCTACAGTTAAGAACCTAAATCCATATGCAGGGATTTACATAGGGGGCCACTATTCAAAATGGAGCCTGAAGTCTGCTGTGGAAGTTCCAATATTCTAATAATTTTAGAGAGGTTATCTATTAGCACACTAATAATATGCAAAATACACCTCTTCTCTGCCTTGAGAGAGTGCCTTCCTTGTACCATGTCTGTGGGGCCTTCCGATTCCTTCCCATCTCATATTACCCTAATATCAGACAATCAAAGACCTTGTCCCTTCTTGAACACTGTAGTAGCATGGAGTGATTCCTTCCTGTCAGCCTTGGAGGGAGGCCACTCCACCTCTCTATGCCACCTATCGGCCAATTGACAAGGAATTAGCATGGTATGTGCCAATGGGGCAGATCAGGTAGATTATCAGTCTTCAGCCCAGCTGTGTCTTTGGGGCAGATGGAGTCAGGCTCAAGCTCCCTCGGCAGGGCAGAGCAACTGCAGTCTATGGCCCAGCTCCCTGGTGGGGCAAAAAGCAAACAAATGGAGGCCATCTGGCCTAAACTGGGTAGGCTGCCACCTCAGGAATGGGGCTGGCAGCAGGGGGTAGGAGGACCCAGGCCCAACCTACTCCACCAAGTCCCAGCCCAAAGCCCTAACAATGGCGAGTAATCCTGCTACTGGGTCAGCAGGGATCCTCCTGAAACACACTGACTCTGGATTCAGCAACACAATCAGACTAATATCTGGTTTTTCTCAGCTACTTCCTATCCCTACCTGTTCGAAGGGCTTCGTTGCTCACAGGCCCTCAGGCTCCTCAGAGTATTCCTCCAGGGGCAGGGGTCGGTACAGCTCGGTCTCTGGCTCAAGGGTCAGCAATAAGGCAGAGGAATCCAACTCCTTCCCTGGCTCTCTCTCAACTGAGCTGGAGGCCCCACATCTTATACTTCCTGTTCCACGCCTCTGCTTCTGGTGCAAAGGTTGGGCCTGACCTGGCTCGGTCCACTAGAGGGCAGGGAGTATCCTGTCAGCGTCAGAGGGAGGCCACTCCGCCTGTCTACAGACACAGTTCCTGAATTCAGGTACCTGGTTGTTTAAGTTCTGTGATCGTCTCTCTCTACTCCTTGGTTCACAGCATGAAAGAGAAGCTGGGACCTGCAATGGAAAGACATGGTTCATAATGGGAGTACAGGGTGGGAAAGGAGAAGTAATATTCCTGGAGGAAAGAGAAGTGGAGCTAGGTTAGGATTTGCTCTAGACAAGAGTCCTGAGCTGGCCAATCCTCCAAGCACCAGAAACCCTCCCTGCTCCTGCCATGGCACCATCAAGTGACCACCACTCCAACCTATGAAAAAGGCCTTCCATGGAATCAGTGTCAGACAGCATTAATATTGGAGACTACCTGGCTCCCAGTCCTATCCTCAGACTCTCTCGCTCTGAATGAAAAGGCTTAAAGTGTCACCCTTTTCCTCATGCCACTTAGCAGTACTTTAGATAGCTAGATTAGTATAACATCTATTCAAGCAAGAGTAGTACAGTGGAGAGCAATGGCACACATGTTAAATATTTGTATAATATATGTAACGTCAGGACACCCAGATTTGCTGACGAGCTGATTTATTTTCCAGCAGTACATATAATCTGTAGTAATGGGATATTACTGCAGCAAAGTTCATTTACTTAAAGTAAAATAACCACAGCCCACACCTATTCAGAAATTCTGTACTAATTCAGACAGGCCTTTATGTACTGAACTTGTATTCTCTGGCACCACTGTTAATATTTAAAGGGATTTAAATGCATGCCATTAGTAGAAAATGAAGAGATTACTGGTTAAATAAGAACATGAAGCAGCAGAGACCTTTCCTGGTTCCAAAACAACTGGCTTTAGATTGTAGACAAGAAAAGACCATATTCGTAGGGAAAAAAAATGAGAAAAATATGAGACAAATTTTTGTTTTGCTTTAAATATACCTGTATAATTAAGTATTCACAGAATGACAAGTATCCAAAGAAGCACTCAGAGGAGTTTTCCATCCCTTCTGCAGCCTGTGGCTTGTTTGCAGTTTTTGTCCTTAAAATTCTTGATTTCCTACCATTCCCCTTATCAGCCACTTATACTTTTTATTCCTTTCTAGCCTCAAATATGAATTAGTCCCTGTCTATATTAGAACATAAGAAGGCCATCTTGGGTCAGACCAAAGGTCCATCCAGCGCAGTATCCTGTCTTCTGACAGTAACCAGTGTCAGGCACCCCAGAGGGAATGAACAGAACAGGTAATCATCAAGTCATCCATCCTCTGTCACCCATTCCCAGCTTCTGGCAAACAGCAGCTAATAGCCATTAATGGACCTATCCTCCATGAACTTACCTAGTTCTTTTTTGAACCCTGTTGTAGTCTTGGCCTTCACAACATCCTCTGGCAAGGAGTTCCACAGGTTGACTGTGTGTTGTGTGAAAAAAATACTCTCTTTTGTTTTAAACTTGCTGCCTATTAATTTTATTTGGGGACCACTGGTTCTTGAGTTATGAAAAGGAATAAATAACGCTTCCTTATTTACCTTCTCCACAATATGGTATTTTCTGTCTTATTTTCTGTCTCTTTCTTAATGATTCCCAACATTGTTTGCTTTTTTTGACTGACGCTGCACATTGAATGGATGTTTTCAGAGAACTATCCACAGTGACTCCTAAATCTCTTTCTTGAGTGGTAACAGTTAATTTAGACCCCATCATTTTATATATATAGTTGGGATTATGTTTTCCAATTTGCATTATTTTGTATTTATCAACAATGAATTTCATCTGCCATTTTGTTGCCCAGTAACCCCGTTCTGTGAGATCCTTTTGTAGCTCTATGCAGTATGCTTGGGACTTAACTATCTGGAGTAGAAAAGTTGCACTAGTTTAACCAGATCAATTTAAAATCAGTCTGGTGCAAAACCATAATGTAAATGCACTGAAGGCTTGTTTACACTTGGACATTTACCAAAATAATTATTCCAGAATAGTTATTTTGGTAAATATCTAAGTGTAGACAGACCCTTAGATTGGTTTAACCGTGCTTAAACTGTTTTAGCTTGCAGTAGTCAATCTCAGGTTGCCCATGACCAACTAAAACCATTTATGGGTGTTAAGATGCATCTATAGTAGCTGCTAAGTAGTATTTAAATTTTATTGACTAATGCAAGTTTTAGACACACTGAGAGCCTCAGAGACATTGTTTTAGGCTGTTTGCAGATTCAGGAAGATGATAGTGCATTAGTTAACATTCAGGTCACGTTTTCAAGGTTCTCTTTGCAACCAAAAAGGCTAGACACTTTTTTTTTTTTTAAGTGAAAACCTACATTCTCAAGCAAAATTCTGCAAGCAAGGGCCAGATTCTATAGGCGTGGAACTGCACAAAACACAGGATCCTGAATATAGGTAAACCGATCACACAGTGTCCAGCACAAGATAACCACATACACTAAAGACCAAGTCTTGCCCTCCTTCCTCATGGAACATATAAAAAGATTGATTGCACTATGTGATTCCACTTTTGTGGGAAGGGGGACAGGCTGCTCAGCAGAGCCCTGCAAATCCACGCATATTTGCAGATCGGATGCAGATACAAATTTGTATCTGCGCAGGGCACTACTGCTCAGAATCTGCACGCTACACTTCTGCAGCCTATGTGCACCTGTCATCACCTAAATGAATACCAGAGGATGGTCCAACTGGGGCAATATGCAAAGGCTTGGCAGCACGCCTGGCAAGAAGTGAGGGTGTGACAAGGAGATCATAGAATCATAGAAGATTAGGGTTGGAAGATCCCTCAAGAGGTCATCTAATCTAATCCCCTGCTCAATGCAGGACCAACACCAACTAAGTCATCCCAGCCAAGACTTTGTCAAGCTGGGCCTTAAAAATCTCTAAGGATGGAGATTCCAACATCTCCCAAGGTAACCCATTCTGGTTCTTCATCACCTTCCTGGTGAAATAGTGTTCCCTAATATCCAACCAAGAACTCCCCCACTGCAACTTGAGACCATTGTTTCTTGTTCTGTCATCTGCCACCACTGAGAACAGCCTCGCTCCATCCTCTTTGGAACCCCCCTTCAGGTAGTTGAAGGCTGCTATCAAATCCCCCCTCACTCTTCTCTTCTGAAGACTAAATAACCCCAGTTCCCTCAGCCTCTCCTTGTAAGTCATGTGCCCCAGCCTCCTAATCATTTTTGTTGCCCTCCGCTGGACTCTTTCCAATTTGTCCACATCCCTTCTGTACTGGGTGGGGGACCAAAACTGGATGCAATACTACATGGATCCATACATCTCTAACTCCCTGTATAGGCGGGGCACAGTGACTATTGAAGCTATTGGCCATAACTGCAGTAAAGGTGCAGACGTGCTGGGTTACCACTGCTTTAGAGACCCTGGCCTGAAAGCCAAAGAAAATCCCTGAGCAAAACCCACTTACCCACAATGTGTGCCGAAGTGGAAGGATTAATGACACTTCATCACCATTTTCTGCAAACACGTTGACTAACACAAGTTTTAAACACACTGAGAGCCTAAGAGCCATTGTTTTAGGCTCTTTCAGAGAAAGCTAAAGTGGAAAGATTAATGCCACTACATTACCATCTTTTGCAAACTATGGGAGCAAAATAAGAATCTGATAAAGGAAGAAGAGGGAACAGAAGAGTGAGTACAATGAATAGAATGTTCTTATTTGGAAGTAAAAATGGTTCCATTTCAACAATAACAGTTTAACAATAACATGTACTTGTACTAAACAGGTACATGTCACTCACATGTTTTCAGATTAGTACATCTACTAAAGAAAAGAATCTGCCATGTATCAATTTATGTCACTGATATGCTTGAATTGTTACCCCATCTCTAAATTAAATGTTTATAAGGGAACGAACCTTTTACCAGGCTACAATGTCCACAAATAGGGATTCTAGGAATTACAGTAATACAAATAATTAATAATAATAATGTTCACTCTTCCACTTACTTGAACCATCATGTATTAAAGAGGTCTCCAGTGCACAGCTTTGATAACCCTTTTGAGGAAAAAAAAATGTGGCTGCTTGGAACATCTGGTCTGCCTGGCACAATGGTCTGCCTGGTATACTGTTATGAGATACTTGGAACAAATGAGCATTGCCACCTAGTGGTAAACTTGTGCAACCAAGCGATTCTATAACTGAATGGAAAATCAGGACTCTAAATTGAAGAGATTTTGTTTAAATGGAAATGCCTCTAACTAAATACCAAATTTAATGTTCATACATTATATAGTTTTTAAATGATTTTATCACAATCCTTTGTGAAACTGTGTCCTGTTCTTTGATGGGAAGAACTTCATACTAGCACTGAGTGGAGCTGGAGGAACAGGAGAAAATCTATATGATTAGCAGACTCCTCTTTTTTAAAGAGGTGTGTGTATCATCAAAGAAAACATGCTGAGTTTTACAGATACTTCAGGACAAAGTTTGCCCTGAAACACACCCCATGCAATCCTATTCCACAGAGCAGCACAGGATGTAACTAAGGTCAGAATTTGGCCAACAGTCTTCATAATGATAACTTTATAAGTGAGAGAATAGCTTTAAGATCTACATATAACAACCACTATGTGTGCTGGATATCTGATGGCTTATTCAACGTGTCCAGCCGTTGTGATAGTCATTAGATGAAGTAAATTAATGAAATATTTTTTATTTTTATTTATTTTATTTTTTTTACACTACAGATGGAGAAATTGAAACCCTGGCTTCCTGTTCTAAGTAATTTTTCATGGTCTGGCTGCAAGTGTGTGACAGAAATGAGAATAGTACCCACATCTCTTGACTCCAAATCTTGTGCCTTACCTGTGTATCTATGCCCATGCTCCTCATTGCAGTATCTGAGTACCTTCACTGAAGTGTGAGAGCACTAGATTGTGGTCACTATATTACTCAGTGTGGTGAATTGTTCCTCATTATGCATGTTTCTCTTTTCACTTGTGAGATGTGCCCCTCACCCCATAAGCTGTCAACGATGCTTCTCTTTTTAGGAGAGCAGAATACAATGTTTCTGTGATTTATTCAAAGGAGCCATGTAACTTAAATTATGTTAAAGAAAGAAAGGAGGGGATGGGGGAAGAGATTGTGCCACACGTTGGCAGAATAGAGTTTTTAATGGTGTGGCAATATATTTCCATATATATAAAAAAAATGCATTTCCAGTTTAGTGTGTTGTGCTCTTCCAAATAATTTCTTTATACCTTTATGAGTTCAGAAATCTGTCAAACTCTCAGGCTTTGTCTAAACATTTATGTTTCTTTCCTACAACGAGAAGAACCCAGCTCCTCTGTATCTCCCTCTGGTGTTTAGATGTTAACAACCTTTGTTACCTACTGATTCTAATCAAAGAGAAGTTTTACAATGGATCTTGAGATATACATCCCCTCTGCCACTGTACATTCAGTTTTATTCAATACTGAATGGAAATTAGTTTCCCTGAATAGACTGTTTTTAATCTCCTGTCAGTTAACATATATCACTTCAAAGGCCCCTTTGAGTCACGATTGGTGATCATCATCATCATGTTTCCATTATGCCTCTGGCATTTAGGACAGCGACAAAGCTCCTCCACTCCTCTCTGTTTCTAGCAAGTCTTTCAATGGTTCCCTAGCTGTGCCCCATGTTTTTCAGCTCAGCTTCCACAGCTCTTTGTCACGTTGTTTTCAGGTTTTTCAGCTCAGCTTCCACAGCTCTTTGTCACGTTGTTTTCAGGTGGCCTCATTTTCATTTGCCTTCAGGTGTCCATCTTATTGCCACTCTGGTGATGGAATCAGTTTTCATCCAAAGCATGTCGCCAATCCATCTCCAATGCCTCCTGGCAATGATGGTGCTCATATCCTCTTGGCTTGCAAATAACTATTAAAATAGTTATTTGCATATAAATAGGTCTGTCTCTTCAAAACTGGTTGGCTGCCTCAGCCTAAGCAGTCATACACAATGCAGCTCTCATCAAATCAGAACCTTGAAGTTACCACAGTTGTCAATAATTCTCCAAAATGCCAATCCTACATGATTTAGTGTAGACAATACCCAGTCCAACACAGCTTCTCTACAAAAATTTCTGACAGGGTGCCAGTTAGTGCCAACTGTGATTCTGATTTTGCAATGAGATATTAGAACTAGTCAAAATTTTCAACAGAACATTATTAAACAATCGACTGTAAACACCTAGAGGATAACAGGATGATAAATAATAGCCAGAATAGCTACATGCCAGTCAACCGAATTTCCTTCTTTGACAGGATTACTGGCCTAATGGGTAGCGAGTGGGGAAGCAGCAGCCTTGATGTATCTTGATTTTAGTAAGGCTTTTGACATTGTCTCATATGACATTCTCACAAGCCAACTACCAAAATGTGGTATAGATGAAATTACTGATGGGTAAATTGGGATTGATAATTACTCTGAGTATGTTTTTTCAAGGATTTCCTGTCAATCTGGGCAGATTTGTCTACTGGGGTCATATAGGAGTCTCTCCTAAGTCTAGTACTATTCAATATTTTCTTTAGACTTGAATAACAAAGCAGAGAGTACAGATGACAACAAGCTGTGAGGGGTTGCAAACACTGTGGAGGACAGCATTAGAATTAAAAATGACCTTGATAAATTGGAAAATTGGTCTGAAATCAACAAAAAGAAGTTCAATAATGACAAGTGCAAAGTACTACACTTAGGAAGGAAAAATCCAATGCACAAATACAAAACAGGCAATAATTGTCAGAAAGAAGAGCCAGGAATAGAGCCAGTCTCTGGGCAACCTAATGTATCGAGCTGACCTGAAGGAGGGCTGCCTAATTTGTAACACTGCCTGATTGGTTGGATGAGCCTGCAGACCAGCTCTTAACCCCACCAGCAGCAGTTCAATGGCTACTCAAAAGCATTTGCCCATGATTGCAATAGCTCCTGCTTTGTTCCAAGCCCCGCTCCTGCCTTGTCCCACTCCAGGTAACCCTGCTCTGATCCTTGGCTCTGGCATTTGACTCTGGTTCTGACCCTGGGCTCTGACTCCTGGCTCAAAACTCCAGCTCTGCCTCTAACCCTGGGCTTTGGCCTGTGACTCCTGCTCTGACCACTACGCATGACCCACGTCCCAGTCACTGACAATAACTGACTAGGCAGTAGTACTCCTGAGAAGGATCTGAGGGTTATAATGAATCATAAATTGAATAGAAGCCAACAATGTGATGCAGTTGCCAAAAAGGCTAGGATCATTGTGAGCTGCATTAACAGGATTGTTGTACGTAACACACAGGGAGGTAACTCCTGCTTCACTCGATACTGGTGAGACCTCAGGTAGAGTCCTGTGTCCAAATCTTTACCAGGAGAGATTAATAAGACTGGGACTTTTCAGCTTGGAAAAGAGACAGGTAAGAGGGGATATGATTGAGATCTAAAATCATGACTGGTGTGGAGAAAGTAAATAAGGAAGTGTTATTTACTACTTCTCATAACACAAGAACTAGTGGTCACCAAATGAAATTAATAGGCAGCAGGTTAGAGCAAACAGAAGAAAATATTTCTTCACACAGCATAGTCAACCTGTGGAATGCTTTGCCAGAGGATGTTGTGAAGGCCAAGACAATAACAGGGTTCAAAAAAGAACTAGATAAGTTCATGGAGGATAGGTCCATTAATAGCTATTAGCCAGGATGGGCAGGGATGGTGTCCCTAACCTCTGTTTGCCAGAAGCTGGGAATAGGCGACAGGAACTGGATCACGTGTTCATTCCCTCTGGGGCACCTGGAATTAGCCACTGTTGGAAGACAGGATACTGGGCTAGATGGACCTTTGGTCTGACCCAGTATCGCCCTTCTCGTGTTCTTATGACAAATTTGAGAAAATCTACAGAACAATAATTATGAAAGGTTTAAAAAACCTGATCTATGATGAAAGGTTAAAAAAACTGGGCTTGTTTAGTCTTGAGAAAAGAAGATTGAGGAGGGAGGACCTGATAAAACTTCAACTATTTTAAGGGTTGTTACAAAGAGGACAGTGATCAATTGTTTTTTGTGTTCATCAATGATAGGACAAGATGTAGCAAGGGAGATTTGTTGGCTACTAGGAAACACTTTCTAAATTCTGGAATAGGCTTCCAAGGAAAGCTGTGGAATCCCCATCATTGGAGATTTTTAAGAATAATGATAGGAGATATACCTATTTCCTAGAACTGGAAGGGACCTTGAAAGGTCATTGAGTCCAGCCCCCTGCCTGCACTAGCAGGACCAAGTACTGATTTTGCCCCAGATCCTTAAGTGGCCCCCTCAAGGATTGAACTCACAAACCTGGGTTTAGCAGGCCAATGCTCAAACCACTAAGCTGTCCCTCCCAGGAGGGACAAACACTTGTCAGGGATGGTTTAGGTATATATGGTCCTGACTCAGCACAGCAGGATGCACTGGTCTCTTCCAGGCATACTTTTTACGATTCTATGATTTCTCTGTTTGAAAATGCTGTGGTTTTTTTTTAAATCTAAAGAGAACCGTGTTGATTGTAATGAAATTTTATTTAGGAAAAAAACAAAATGAAGCATTCCATTTTTACAGCATTAGAACAGAACATTCTGAATTTTCATTTCAAACTGACTTTATTTCAAATTTTAAAAACATTTTAAAAGTCAAAGTAGGAATAAAACATTCCAATATTTATCAAAATAGAATGTTCTGCTCAATCAAAAACATTTTGTAAATTCCATTTTGCTGAAAAAATTGAAGCACTCTGTTTCGATTCGGATCAAAAACAAATTACAAACTATATCTGTGAAAACTACTTTTAGAGGGGATTTTGCATGGTATGCACTTTGTTTAGGCAAACCTTTGCTAAATTTGAGGTGTAACAAAGACCTGTCTCTCTATTATAGAATGATAATTAGGCATTCTGCAACTTATATAAATTTACCAATTTCCTGTTCTTGCCTCTCAAAGGTGTAATGTATAGCTCCAATGTAAAACATTTTACTTCAATTTTCATTTATTTTTTATCCTGTGATTAAAAAATTATTTTGCTGAACCCACTGCAAAAAAACAGGGGAGGGGCAGGGATTTTGCAGGAGACATGTTTCTTCAGATAACTGTTCGTGTGGACAGTCTTTATCTCTCTCCTCCACACAGTAATAAAAGTCTTTTTAAACTTTTTTTTTTTTTGTAAAGCCAAATGATGGTGGTAATATACTGATCCCAAAAATTACTTTTCAAATCATATCCTGTAAACTGGTGGTACAGGGTTTGAATTAAGAGGCCTCCTTGCAGCTGAAGTCAATAGGTGCTAATTTCCAATAAATATAAAAGGTTATGAAGAAATACATAACTAAGTAAATGGAATAAGGAAAATTGGTATAAAGTTTAGGCATGCCTTTCATAAGGGTCTGCCTACCATTTTTTTTTAAAGACAAATGCTAAAGTTATGTAAAAAGAGGAGTTTGATTCCTAGTACAGAATTTAGCTGTCTGCTAAATTTACATAGGGTTTATCAAAAGCCTAATAAAGAAATGCATGCTCTTTTTGTTTGATATTTTAGCTCTAATTTACATTTTAATATGCTGCAATGAATAAAATGCAGTGTTCACTATGACTCGGGGAAAGTGTGCGGTGTTCAGTGACTCGGGAAAATATGGGAAATTAAATATCATTGGATAAAAACATTCAAAATGACACAGGAAAATGTGATGCCTTTTAATATTCTATGATGTGCGATTCCGCAAGAGATCCTGTGGTTCAATACCTTCTGCTTGGTTCAACTAAGAGGGCACAGTTTGTTGCAAGCTCCCAGAACAGGAGATTCTGTCATTTGGCCAGTATCAGTCTGTGAAGTGAGAGCTTTACTCTTCTCCCTCCCTTTTTTCCCCTTTCTTGCTCTTTTAAAAGGTGACTGTCCCTTGCCATATATAACTAACTCTATAGTTATAGTTTCTCTCTCTGTCACTAATATTTTCTGACCTTTGTGCAATTGTTTAACCAGCTTTATTTAGAAAAAAAAGTACTAACTGCAAATAAAATATTTTCCTCTAAAAATTCACATTAACATAGCTTTGCCACTTCTTTATTCTGCTGTTACTAAGATTTTGTAAATTATTTAATGCCTTTATTTAGCAAAGCATTAGCTCCATAAAAATGTTCCTCTCTAAAAAGGCATGTAACACTTTATTCTTCTGTCATTCAGACTTTGTACACCTGTTTACTAGACTTTATTTAGAACACTAGATGTGTAAAAAGCACATTTGCCTCTAAAAATCAGGAAAAGCATGAAAACTATATTGATTCATTTAAGTCTAATGTATGAAATAAATTTTTTTCCCCAAAAATTGTGCCAAAAATGCACATGTCCAAAAATGAGACATAGGGGTGGGACATAAAGAAAAGAGAAGGCATTGAAACCTGTCAAAATGTATAGGATAGTAAAGGTATAACTCTTCCTAATGACCACAGTTGGCTGAACCACCATCTGTTCCCAAACAAGATTGTGGGTTTTTTTTAATATAGAAGTGCACTCATTCAGTAATGTTTAATCAACCAGAACTGACCTCTCTCGCCCAACAACATAGCTTGTTTTCAATAAATGTTTAACTTACTGATTTCTGAAGAGAATTCTTCATAACACACAGAGCCCAGCTGTGATCTCATTTACACTGGTTTTATAGTGATGTAACTGCATGTCTTCAATATAGTTGTATGCCTGATTTATAAAGATTAGAATAAAAAGCTTGTCTTATATTTTGAAAATCTTGTGACACTTTGGTCAGTGCATACACCTCTGCAGTAGACTCCAAATGTTTCCTTTGTCATTCAACTTCACCTATCTCAGTGGTCTCCAACCTTTTTACATACAAGATCACTTTTTGATTTAAGTGCAACCCAAGATCTACCCCACCCCTTCCTCAAGGTCCTGCCCCACTCACTCCATCCCCCCTCTCTCCGTCACTCATTCTCCTCGACCCTCACTCACTTTCACCAGGCTGGGACCAAGGGGGTTGCACTGTGGGAGGGGGCTCTGGGCTGAGCCTGGGGCAGTGTTGGGGTGCAAGCTCTGGGATGGAGTTTGGGTGCAGGAGGGAGCTCCGGGTTGTGGCAGTGTTGGGATGCAGGAGAGGATTTGGGGTTCTGGCTCCAGGAGGGGGCTCAAGGCTGGGGTGTGGGCTCCTGCCGAGCTGCACTTACCATGAGCAGCTCCCAGCTGGTGGTGCAGCAGGGCTAAGGCACACTCCCTGCCTGCTCCAGCCCCACACCGCTCCTAGAAGGGGCCAATGCACCCTGGGGGAGAGGGTATGTGGCTCCATGCGCTGATCCTCTCTACAGGCACCGCCCCTGCAGCTCCCATTGGCTGCAGTTCCCCATTCCTAGTCAATGGGAACTGCTAGGGCTGTGCTTGCAGGCAGGAGCAGTGTGCGGGGACCCCTACCCCTCCCCTTGCCCAGGGCTGCAGGGGCATGCTGGGCGCTTCTGGGAGCAGCATGGGGCCGGGGCAGGCAGAGAGCCTGCCCTAGCAACAGCCTTGCTACAGCCAGAGATCACGATTAACCGGCAGAGTTTCCAGGATCACACAGTCAATCGCGATCGACCAGCTGATGACCACTGACCTATCTGTTTCTCATTCTCCTGATCAGGATATGTATAGATACTGTCGGAGGAACCAGTTAATCCCATAACACTTATAAGCTTGGGAGTTCTTTTACTTTAGCATATGCATATGCAAGATATTGTTCAATAACAATCTAAATGAAACATGAAAAGCCAGATGGATGCACACCCATCATGTCGACAGTTTGGAAGAGGACAAGCATTTTATTTAGTATTACTCTAATTTTCCTTCCCCTCTTCTTTCCCTCTTTCTATGTTGTCCTAATAAGCTGTGGGAGTTAAAACTGCTGGACATTAGATACATGGAGAGCTACCTGCAGTATGTCCTTATGTACGAGTGATGAAATCTGGGCTCCACTGAAGTAATGGGAGTTTTGCCATTGACTTCAATGGGGTCACAATTTCACTCAGAGTTTAGGAGGATATACAGAGTGCTATCAATGAGGTCAAAAGAATTTACCAGTACTTATCCTAAGCCATAGTATTGGTGTCTGAACTTTTTTGGATAAATGCATAGTCTGATTAATCCAGACTGCATCACACTGGTGATAGCACCTTCAGCTGGTTATTGAAGCATTTGTTACAATTAGTGGGGGGGGAGGAGGACAGCTCAGGGGGTTGTGCATTGGCCTGCTAAAACCAGGGTTGTGAGTTTAATCCTTGAGGAGGCCATTTAGGGATCTAGGGCAAAAATCTGTCTGGGGATTGGTCCTGCTTTGAGCAGGGGGTTGGACTAGATGACCTCCTGAGGTCCCTTCCAACCCTGATATTCTATGATTCAAATAAGGTGCACTGGCATGGGGGCGTTCCTCTGGACCTTTTTACTGAGACTCACTGGTTCCCAGAATGTTCTTCCTGAGTTGGTTCTAGTCAATTTTGAGGCAGATATTCATGCTCCTCTGGGATCCTTCTTTGTTGTTTAAAGCAAGTAGTGTGGCTGCCATACATTATACAAGGCTTTAATCAACCCCTTAGCAAATGGAGGCTACCAATCACATATAAACACATTGAAGTCCACCTTTATTTTCAGGAATCTTCTTTTGATACTAGAATGCTGACTGATTACCAGTGCTTCAAAAATCCCATTCTGGAGATCAAGACAATGGCTATAAAAAGACCAAACTTTGCAAGTGCGTGTGCACTCTGACTATGCCCAAATTAGGCATTCAAAGACTCCCACATGCACTTACCAGTGGAAGTTTGTACATGAAGTCTTTGCACGCACAAATGTGTGCCCACTTTTTTTACCCTCAATTCTACCTGCACTTGACACCAATGGCATCCTGCAGAGAATCCAGTATGAGATTTGCACATTTGGACTTGAGCCTGTGCTTAGCCATGTGATGAATGATATTCTGTGAGAGTTTTATATCAAGATCAATATGTAATTTAGGTCATTCTGGTTCTCACAGCAGCTATTCATACAACTGACCATAGATTGCTGGTTTGGTGACAAAAGGATGTTGCTGATGTGTCTGGAATTGCCCTTCAGTATCGTTCACATTAAACCTTAGATACCAGTCACTTGGTGTTAATGAACAATTGTCATCACTATGAAGTAACCAAACTGCAGGATTTCTCTCTCCCTCTCTCACTTTGTTAATTCAATGTATATATGAACAGGGATCCGACTTGAGGGGAAAAGGTAGTATCCCAAATAACACCCATTTGAGATGCAAAAATAAGATTGTGCAGTTCTGTATTATATGTGAGAATGTTTCTTGAGCACTTTGATTAGCAGTAAAATAGCTCATGTTGACATTTAAAATGTCATCACCTGGGTTCATAATTAACTCCTTTGAATGATAGGTCTTGCTACTTGGTAGGACAGTTCACACTTCTCTGGCAATTAATGTTTCAGCCTGGCTGCATACTCAGATAGCTATTACTACCTTAGTTTAAATTTGGGGGGTTTTCTCTGCAATCATAAGGCCTAGAGAATTATTTTTGCTAAACAAAAGTTTAAAGTCAGATACACAATATGCAGTCCCCATGAAAAGTACCAGCTTGCTGTGTCACTGTGAACCTTATAGAACCCAGAAATCTTGCTGCTGTCTAGAGACTTGTTATGAAGAGGCTCTCTTTTGCATCATGTTGTTGATTACTGCAGGGATTTGTTTTGAGGTAATGAGTCAGGTTACAAATGTTAGTATTACTTCTGACTACGCCCTTTCAGTGGCACAAAAAGAGCACGTTGGATGTGGTTCAAAAATTTTTTTCTTCTAGTTATGCAACTCGAGTAGGTTCAGCCCTTGTTTATCCGATGACAACCTTACCACAGCAACACTTGCCCTCCTGATGATGAGTTTAGGTTATTGTCATTCCATTCCCCTTGGAGTATGATTTTCAACAGAGCTCCTCTATAATTTGCAGTTTGTTTGGAATGCAGCAGCATATTTTTACTCATGGTCTTGAGCTAATGGAATCATATCACTTCAGTACTTTCTAGACCGTCAATATAAATAATAAAATGCCAGATTCATTTTAAGGTGGCATTACTGATATTTAAAAAAAAACAAACAAAACTTAGTAGTGTCAACTATGACTATATACAAAATTTCTCCTTTGTGCCTAGGGCTGATAGGTGTCTATATACACATATCACCCATTATTTAAGGGACCTGTACTGCTGCAGCTGTGCCGCTGTAAGGTCTCCTGTGTAGCTGCTCTATGTCAGTGTGAGAGACACTCCCATGACACAGTGCTGTATACACCAGCACTTTTGTTGGTGAAACTTTTGTCAGTGAGGGGGAGGAGGGGTTCACACTTCTGACCGACAAAAGTGCTAGTGCAGACATAGCCTTAAACTGTTTAATTTCTTACCTTTTCCTTTTTACTGGGTATCAGCAGTTTGTATAGTAATTTGACATAATGATGGCACAGGAGTACCTTCAATAATGGTATTTTGGTAGGTTAGTTTTGCAGTTTATTTGGGGAATGAAGCTTGTTTCAGGTACTGAACCAACTAGTCTCTTAAATCGGGTTACATCTGAGCTACATCTATAAGAGTTGCAGATGCAGCTCTAGGGCATGTGGTGGTTCTCTTAAGTTGTACTGTCAACAAGGCAGGATTTTTAAGACCCCTCTTTTCAGAACTGTGGCCAATCATTAAGCATTCACTAGATCAACTTATTCTGGCTATGATCAAGAACCATATTCAGCAATCAAATATCAGGGCTTGCAGCTCAAACAAACCAGAGATGGTATTAAAAGTAAGTTAGACTAGTAGCCAACTCAGGCATTACATTTCATGGAGTTCTGCAACTCTAAAGGGAGTTATACTACTCAAAGAAGTCATCTAGCATGAAGAACCCATTCTCTAGGTCCCATCCCCAAAGCACAGGTTCCAGGGAACAGTGGCTGGCCAGAAGACAGATTTCACTCCATTCAGGGGGAGAGGAAGGAAACTAGGACAAAGGAAAGAGGAATGGAAAGAGATTTCAGGCCAACAAACATATGGGAGACCTGCTTTGTTGTTTCCAAAGAAGTAAATCAAAAAATAATTCATTGAACTATACTGGCACCCCAAAAATGGCTATCTACAAGACTCTTTCTTCACCCTCATGATTTTTGTCATATATTCTTCCTGTCTCTTCCACTCCTCATCTACTCGTCATATTTCTTTATTATTTCATTTCCATACAGCTGTCTTTACTCAGCTCTACAACTGTTGAGGCTTTTAGCTCTCAAGCTATACTGAAATCATTTCAGATAGCTCTTAAGCATGAAAGTTCAGGTTATCCTTGGAATGGAGCAATGGGGATAAAAGTAACTGAGTGAACCAGCTGTCCAGATGATGGCAAAAGTTGATCTCTCAGAAAATGTTGCTAGCCCAAAATGTTAGTGACCTGCATGGTTTCCCAGTTTGCCTTGAAGACCAGCCAGGAGGAAAAAACACCACGTTTTCTATTCAGGTCAAAGTACACCTCTACCTCGATATAACGCTGTCCTTGGGAGCCAAAAAATCTTACCACGTTATAGGTGAAACTGTGTTATAATGAACTTGCTTTGATCCACTGGAGTGTGCAGCCCTGCCCCCCTCGGAGCACTGCTTTATCACATTATATCCAAATTCATGTTATATCGGGTGGCGTTATAGCAAGACAGCGGTGTAGTTCATCTTAGCTGCCATCTATAAAGGAAAGGAAGCCAAACCTGACACCTGCCTAATCAGTCTTTGCTCCCTGACTTAATCCCTTTCATTGCTTCCACTGCCATTAGGAAAAAAACACCATAAACCCAACCCATCAGTGAATATCATTCCTTTTTTCCATACTATATGATTCTGAAGTTCCCTGTCTGTCCTGGTGAAAGAATGTCAGCTCCTACATCTTGAAGATGAAAGGTGTGTGCAGCACAGACAATGGCTCCCATTCAGCATTTAAACATATGCTTAATTAGATCCATATTCAGCAAAGCACTTAAATATGTTCTTAATTTTAAGAAAGACAAGGTAGAGGAGGTAATACCTTTTATTGAACCAACTTCTGCTGGTGCAAGTTACAAGTTTTCAAGCTTTCACTCTTCTTCAGGTCTAGGGAAAGAAATCAGCATGTTTCAGATAAATTTTATTTAATGTAGTGTACTTTTCCAGTGAAGTAAGAGTGGCTACATTTGTTTTCTGTTTAGATTGCACAATTTTCAGTTTGGGGCTAAAAACTGCCAAGATCCAGCAGGATCCATGTGCCAGATTTGGGATTTTGCAGTGGTCATGTGCTGTATCTAGATTTTTCTGGTGTAGTAGAAGCATCTCCACTTGTTCTCTATTAATGCCATTAAAGTTAAAGGCGGTATCCAAAAACAATTATGAATGTGGCTGGATTCAAGAGCCAAAACTGGTTTTCTGTGATCTTACGCAACAGAATTGGGGGGGGGGGGGGAATTTGGTTGGAACCAGATGCTGAATTGGGGGTCTTGTGACACATGCTCTGGGATGCTTCCAGGTCTGATTTTTTTGGGGGGAGGGGGAGGGTGCAGTTAGTTCTCTATGATGATATAATTGGCAGCTCAGGGCCAAGTAATGGAAGGATCCACAAAAGTCCCTCCAAAAAAAATGCTTCAAACTATGCTACCAAGTGCATTTGAACTGCCTTTCCTACTTTACTTTGGTGGTTTTCTGTAGGGGAAGATGAAGCAACAATCTATCACATACCCCAACCCACCTATAAAAGAGTTTCAATTTGAATATACTAATTGTTTTCCCACAGATCCAGCCATGCATATGTCTGTGTCCTGGACAAGATGAGTGGGGATTAGTTTATCTCCAATATTTAACCCACTCTCTGGGCTCCTGGGCCCTTAGCAAGTACTCGGAGCTATGAGGAGCAGAGCAAAGCAAAGGCCCGGGGACAGGAGGGAGGTGGAAATGTTGTGGGGGGAGGGCCCAACACAGTGGGGATAAAGAGGGAAGAAGGCAAGCGACATGTGGTCGGAGGGGCGGGGCTGAGAAGAGGGAGGGCCCTGGCGAAGAGGGTGACGGTAAAGCAGTACGGATTTGGGGAGGGGGCGGAGCTAGGGGGTAAAATAAGCAGGTGGCGGCGCCGAAAGGATGTGGGGACGGGGGGGGGAAAGCACCCCCGGTTTGGGGGCGGGGCTAAGAGGTAAAATACGCAGGGGGCGGGGCCGAGAGAAGGATGTGGGGACAAGGTGACAGGCAAGCAGCCCGGGTTTGGGGGCGGATCCCGGGGGGCCGGCTGCTCCCCGCCCCGCCTGCCGATAGGTCCGGGCCGGGACACTCCCTCTCCCCGCGGCTGGTGAAGTTCCCGGGGGGCAACGGAGGAGGCGGCGTGTGGGTCTCGCTGCGGCTCCGTGGCGATCGGTCAGTCTCCCAGCCCGATCCCCGCAGCTGCCGCCACCATGACGGACCAGTCCCCCTTCGACACCAACGTCGTCACCCTGACCCGCTTCGTGATGGAGGAGGGGAGGCGGGCCCAGGGCACCGGGGAGCTCACCCGGCTGCTCAGCGCAGTCTGCACCGCCGTCAAGGCCATCTCCACCGCCGTGCGCAAGGCGGGCATCGCCCAGCTGTGAGTCGCCCGCCGCCGCTAGCCCCAGTCCCCTCGCCCAAGCCGGGCTCACCGTGGGGCAGAGTCGCCCTGCCGGGCCCCTCACCCCAGCCCAGCCCGGATTGCACCTCAGAGGCGGGAATCCGCCACCTCTGCAGGGGAAGGGCTTCCGGGGGGTCTGTGAGCGAAACTGCCCTTACCCGGCGTGGGCCCCGCACAGCCAGGAGCGGCGCAAGCGCCCTAGGAGTGCGGGGTGGTGGGGCCACCGGCGCCGCCTCTTCCCTCCCAAACCCCGCCCCCGCCCGGTATGTTTCCGCCCCCCCCTTATGGCAGGTAATTTGATGGGGCCCTGGCCCCACGGCTCCGGCGCCCCTGCGGCAGCGCTCTGCTCGGTGGGGCTTTGCAGAACTGGGGTTTCCCCCGTAGGTCCCTCAACGCAGGGACGGTAGTTTAGGTGACTAAAGCACGATGTGGCGTTATGGGGCCCTGCACATATTAATTGCAATCCTAGGCTAACAGAGGTTATTGGGAATCAGATTTCTACCCCGCTAAAAACCAAGACTCCCGTCCTCTGAAGCGTGGCCCAAAGGTGCCCTTGCAGGACAAATCTCATTTTCTGCATATCAAACTAAAGTTGCCTTGTAAGGACTGGACAAGGTGGAGGAAGCTTACATTGGCCGTTAAGATAACATTGTTTGATTCTATGTAAACAACACAGGAAGGAAGATGTGTACTACTTAATAGCCAGACAGGTATGGCAAACCCAGTGTTGACAGGCTGCAGCATCATAGAGTATCAGGGTTGGAAGGAACCTCAAGCGGTCATCTACTCCAACCCCCTGCTCAGAGCAGGAGCCATCCCCAGACCGACCCTTTTGCTCTAGATCCCTAAATGCTGCCGTTTAAGGATTAAGCTCACAACTGTGGGTTTAGCAGGCCAATGCTCAAACCACTGAGTGATCCTTCCCCCTCCCCCCATGGATAATTGTAACACTATTCATATAATTCTTAATCTTAGTTAATCTATTAATTAGGCAACACCTTGCCTAGCTGAGTATTCTTGCCATCTCTGGCTCGTACACTCTTAAGCTTATTACCTGCCTATATATTGCTCAATATTGCTATGTTTGCAGACAGCACAACTGCACTGCATTAGTACTTAAATACTGTCAAGTTTAAAAATTTTTTGAAATGTTTAAATTCAGAATTAAGTTTGAACCTTTGTCCTCTAGCCTACTGTTGTGGCAATTGCTTCAAATGGTGGGTATTTACAGTTCAGGGAAATGTTATTGCACAGAAAGTGCTTGGCTCAATCTCACCTGTGGAGTCTTCTTGCTAACTTCAGTTTGTATTATGACTTTAAAAAAGACACTTCGCATTTCCCTGTTTGCCCACTTTCCTTGTCTGCAAAGCCCATATAACCGTTATAGCGTAATGAGCAGAAGCTTCAATTCTGATTTAAATGTATTTAAGCAATCTAATCCAAACTAGTGCACTCAGAAGAAGGAAGATTGAAACGTGCCCTATTTGTAGCTTCCAAAGGGATTGGACAGTGAATGAAAAATAGTCCTATTTCCCTTTAAAGTTATTTAAAATGGCTGAAATACTAGCCAACTATTAATGTCATATTTTGACATATGATGTTGACAACTTGCCAATTGCTATAAAGCTGTAGCTTTTTGAATCTCAGCATCTGCTAGCAAATAACTGTCTGGGCACGCCCACCTCTGCAATTTCTTGCAGTTATGAAAATTTAAATCTATAAACATAAAAGCTTAGCACAACTGTGAAAATGTATAGATAAGCATTTTTAATTTGATACTAGTCAAATTATATTAAAGTCAAATTCTCCCATGCCTATTTATGGATATCCTGACCGTCTTTCTTTGAGTGAAATTCCCATTGACTGTGGATATTGGTGCATTTAGGAGTTCTGTTAAACAGTAAGCAACTCTTGGCATTAGCAGAGCTGTACACAGATCAAGGACAAGAGATGATCTGCAGTTGCACTTACTCTTGTTACTACCTTTATGGCTTCTGACTAACCGCCAATCAGAAGTTTTATAAGTGCAAATATTGTTTGGATTAGTCCATTCGTTCACATGCTAAAAGGATATTAAACTCTCAGTCTTGGGCTCTCAGTTCAGCTCATGCTTCCGTGGAAATAATGAGTGCATTTTGTCAGGTAGCACAAAAAAGCTACCTTAAAGGAATGGAAAAACTTTTTTGTACTCAATGCTCTCAGTATCACCTATTACCTTACTTTAAAAAAACTCTCAGGATTTAGACTCTAGTATAATGGTAAAAATTAAAAAAATGACCTTTCAAATTTTATATTAGCTTGGCAGGTAAACCAAATGATTAGACGTTCCAAAACTCCATCTAAAGACATGTCTGCATGGGGTATTAGTGCATCCCAGGTGGGGAGTAAATTCTAATACACACTAGCATGTCACACACTTGCTATCTACATGGGGACACACACACACACACGGGCTGGTATACACTTAAGTTTCTTAATGTTTAAGTCAGTATGCACTAAGAAGCTTTTAGTGCACACCAGCAGGGTCCACACAGAGAGCAAGTATCTGCATGCTGGTGTGCACTAGAATTTACACTCCAGCTGGGACGCACACACACATCATGTAAATAAGCTCTCAGCCTTTTTCTAACTTTGTAAAACCCTCGATATTGTTCCTCCTCTCTAGTGGGTATTTACTGAAGGTAGATGTAATAGTGTTGACCCTCTCTTTTAAAAACAAGAACAAGACAATTTCAATACAGGCAGAGTAACTGGATTTTAGAGCAGTCAGATTTTGGCTTCAGATTGCTGGTTTTAACCTTAACCACAGCAGAGCTGGTGCTGTGCTAGAACTGATATGGTAGAAACTAAGATATGAAGTGGCCTTCAAAGGAGCCTGCAGTTGATAACATCTTTGTGCAATTAAACTTTTTTCAGCAACTGCCAATTTTTGAATGGGAAGACATCTTGATGACTTATGGCTGAATTATCAGCTGCAGTCTGATTTATCCTAGAACCACTTTACTCTAATCAGTTTAATTAAAACCCTTTTTTTTAAAATGCAGTCGGGGGGGAAAAGTGAGTTTTGCACGAAGTTGTGAAAGAATAAGACTTTTAGAGTCAGTCCTTGTGAGGAGCTGGGATGTGTCAGTATCTAGGCAATCAGAGCTAGTACTACAGTGAAGTGCTTAATGGTAGCATCGGAAAGAAGCTAGTGCTTATTTTCTTGTAATGATTAATATAAACTGAAGTTAGTGCACTGTAACCTACTTCTAATTATTTTGCATATTTATCACTCACCAGATACTGTACTTAACAGGTCTCTAGAAATGCCTACAATAAATTACCTGTTTTATTAGTGAGAAACTTAATGGAAACTTTACTAATTTGACAGCTTACAGCAAGTGACAAAACATGTTACCCAAAAGGCCTCCAGCAACACAGAGTAGCCTTTTTATAATTTAGAAATGAATGTTAGCACTAGAGAGAATTGACAAAACTCCTTGTGTTGTGAAAAAGTTGCTGTAAAATGGAAGTAAAACCTCTTAATGGACTTACAAATGACTTGACTAGCTATCTTGACTTAAAATATAGGGCTGATCAACACTGCAACCTTATGCTGACATAGCTACATCTCTTGGATAAAAATCCACATCCTGACAGATGTAGCACTGCCAGTGTAACACCTGTGTAGAAAGTGCTGGATTGACAGAAGAATTCTTCCCCTCAACCTACTTACTGCCTCTCAGGGATCAACTGCAGCACTTTCATGCCAGCTGAAAACTGTGTTTGAGCCAGCACGAGGAATTTCTGTGTATCAAACTTTCCCCATGTTCTTGTTTTTGAAATAAAAAAGTTTATGTACAGATGTGAGAACTGTACGCGTTTGAATTATGGATGGTTCTTGTCTGACACAGATGGCTTTGTCTGACCCTTTAAAAACTGCTCCAGAAGTTTTACTCAATACAGTATCTGTGTAATTTGTTTGGAGACTGAGGCAGCAGCACTTTCCTTTTCCTCTTGGCCTTGGTTTGGGCAGGAAATTATCTTCCACTGAGGTGTTTGTTCAAGTCATGTATAGATGGGTGAGAAATACTATCATATGCCTTTCGCTTTTGAAGCAGTGGGGGATGGAAGGAAATTATTGTGAAATGCTCCGTTAAACCATGCTCGTTAGAAGGAAATTGCAGAATTGAATTTAAATAAATAATGTGCAGACTGGACAAAACTATGGTAATTTGCCTTCAAGATTTAAGAAATAGCCAGTACTATAGTGTCCATTCCCAGCTCTTGCTGATGGGAATAAAATACCTTTCAACTCGTTGGAGAAAGTTTGGCATAGAAGAGCACAAGTGCTTGTTTCAGTAGTGCATGGTGCCTGCCATATCTGTGTCATTGTGGACTTGGAGCTGCTCTGTGCAGACCAGAAGATGGGTGGAGACCGCTGGAGTGGGAGGGTGAGGGGGAAGATGGGCAGCTTCATTGGAAGTTTCCTGCAAGCTTCCACTAGCAGAATTGATGCATCCTAAGCTACAAATAAAGCTGCCCTCCTGTAATGGAGCTGCTGGGAGGCAGCTGTGGAAATTCCACAGGATGCAATGGTGATGTGGGCGTAATTCAGAAGCCCTGAACACCAATAAGAGTTGACTAACCTCTAATGCATAAGCTTTCTAATGTGGTCACAAGAGACAAGCCTCATGAATGAGGCTGGCTGAAGCTAAGAGCAAGGATTTTTAGAGATGCTACAGGAGGAAAGAACAAGTGGTCACATATAATCTCAAGTCATAGCTATTATCTTGAAGATCCTGGATTTGTGGCTACCAATTTTTAGTCCTTTTAATTACTGTATATACGTGTTCATAAGCCAAACATTTTTGGTAAAAAAGTGACACATCAAAGAGCAGGGGTCAGTTTATATATGGCTCTATACCAAAATTTGATTTTAAACTCTATGGAATCATTGAACAGAATATCTAATACATTGTCGTTTTGTTTACCTGGAGTGTCTGCAGGCATGGAGCCTTTCAGCTCCCAGTGGTCACGGTTCACCATTCCCAGCCAGCGGGTGCTGCGGGAAGTGATATGCCTAATCTGCCAGCAGCTTACCCTGATGGGCCAGGAGCCAAAGTTTGCCAACTCCTGAAATATAGGGTCAGTTTATGAAAGGGTCATACAGTTTTTGCTATTTTTACCTAACCATCTTGGGGGACCGGCTTATAAACGAACGGGCTAATGAACAAGTATATATGGTAGGTCTTAACCTATTCCAGCAGAGCTTGACTAATTAAAGATAATGCTTAAATGCTTTTTTTTGTATGTTTCTTAAATTGTGAGTATCTTGTAGACTTGATACAATAGACTTGAGACAATAGTGGCTGTTTGGAAATCTCAGAATGAAGGATCCTGTGTCTTCAGTATATGGGGAGGAAGAGGAATCAGGCAGTTCACTGGCCACTAGATCAAAACAATTGAATGGAATTGCGGTCTCATCCAAAAAAGTTATAATAGAAGATGGAGGTCTATGATGGCATAAAGTAAACTCTCCAGTGTTGGAAGGGCCATGAATAGTGCTCCTCATCTTACAAAACGTCATACAATAGAACCTCAGAGTTATGAAACCAGACTTACGAACAGACCAGTCAACCAAACACCTCGTTTGGATTGGAAGTACACAATCAGACTTAAAAGGCAAATATAATAGTGTTAAAGAAACTGCTAAAAGATACAAGGAAAGCAGCATTTTACTTCTGCACAGTAAAGTTTCAAAGCTGTATTAAGTCAATGTTCAGTTGTAAACTTGAAAGAACTGTAATGTTTTGTTCAGAATTACAAATGACCTCCATTCCTAGGGTGTTCATAACTGAGGTTCTACTGTATTTTTTGTTCCTCATGAGAATCTCTTTCCATTGCTTTAGCTATGGAATAGCTGGTTCCACCAATGTGACAGGAGACCAAGTAAAGAAGTTGGATGTCCTCTCCAATGATCTGCTGATTAACATGCTCAAGTCATCCTTCACTACGTGTGTTATTGTGTCAGAAGAAAACAAAAATGCTATAATAGTAGATGCTGAAAAAAGGGTTAGTAACTTACAAAACTTGTCAATACTTGGATTCAAGTTAACTTTTACAAATCCTTTTCTTCAAATATGTAAAAATTGAACTGGAGTTAAAGATTTCAAAGGCACTTAACCAAAGATGTGTGTTTCTGGATACAGGAAAATATTGTCACATTTTCTATTCACTCCTACCTGGTTTCTTTCCTCCGGTTCTGCTCCCACATCTTTTGAGCTTTTCTTCCCCCTTTGGTCCTAAATTCTGTATTGTTTGTACTTCCGGTGTGTTCTTCCCCCCTCCCCTATGGTTCTCAGGCAGGCTCTTCCTATAGCATTTTTAGTAAATCACCAAATGACTATTTTCATGGATCAATCCATAAAGGTCCTTCCTCGGGCAAACTTCTCACTGAAGTCAATAGGAGTATGACTCAGCAAAATCTGAGTGAGGACTTCAGGACTGACTTAAAGAATTGACAGCGTCATTGAATAGTATTAAGTGTGGGGGTGTTTTACACACTTTTGTAGTCTTTCCTAGAAATATTAAAATTTCCACCAGTATTCTCCTGCCTCTTCGAAAATAAAATAACCAATAAAAACAAGTGTATGAATTCAATACATGGCCTATGCAGCTGCATTATTTATATGTATTTGCAGGAAGGTATACGTTTGTGAGAGAAGTATTAATGAATTTCTCCTGGCTCACTTTGATGTGACCATGCCAAAATTGTGGTGGTGGTTTTCTAATTTTTTTCCTAAAGAAATATCAAAGTACAATAGAATGTTTTGTTGGGACACTTTCGTGCCTTTTGTCCAACTAAACAAACTCCAGTTGAAAAGGCTAACAAGACTCAGTGCTGGAGCACCTTAACTTTTTTTTTTTTAAACTGAGACTCCATGTTAAAACATTTTGGTGCTGAATCTGAGCTAACGTGCTTTAGCTAAAGCAGAAGTACTGCCGTGTTAAAGAGCCAGCACTGCTATTAAGGATTGCTGGACTTAAATCAGCTACGGGGATCATGATGATTAAAGTGATACCAATTCACTTAAACACCTCCATTTTTTTTTTACTCTTACGAACTACAAGTAACTTTTAAAGTAAAGGATTAGAGAAATTTCCCTTTGTTGGTATCCCTTGTCTGAGTCTTTCATGCAGCAGCAGGAGGAACTTTTTTTTGTATATTAGGAAAACAGCATGGTAAAGCCACAAATTAGCAGTAGGATGTGTAAGCAGGTGTAACAAATCTCAGGTTGGTGTTTCTTTGAAGTACACTGTACGTTATTCAGGAGTTAGGTGTTACTCTTGACCAGGTAGGTTGTTGGTTTTTTTTAATGGCTCAATTATGAGCCTAAACAAAAATTGATCTAAATTTTTCTCATACTACTGTGTAAATTAAAGGCACAATTTCTTTTTATAAAAGATGAAAAGTTAAAAAACAGCTAGGGTGCTAGGTGTTGCAGGGCCTCCCTATCAGTTGCTGTTTACTGTAAGTGAAGTAATAATTAAGCATACGTTGAGGAGCTAAGGATGACCTTTTTAGCTGCAATATTTTTCTTTGTGGCTATACCAAGACTTTACAGTACTGCATGTGCCATTACAAGAACAGTGGTATCATCTGTTCTTTCAGTTAAACATTTCCCAAATTCTGTTCGTACAGACGCTCAAGTGATTAGACTGTGGTGAAAACTTAGCCAAAAATAAGCCATCAAAATAGTATTCCACTTCTTGAGAATATAGCTACATAAATATTCCCTTAGGGCTTGTCTACACTTACATTTTATAGCACTCTAACTTGCTGGCTCAGGGCGGTGAAAAATCGTCCCCTGAGCTCAGCAAGTTTGAGCGCTTTAAAACACTAGTGTGGACGGGCTCCCAGCACTCAGAGCTATTCCCCTTGTGGAAGTGGATTACTGAGCTCTCACAGTGCTCACTCGTGACCACGCTCACACTTTAAAGCACTGCTGGGGGAGTGCTCTCGCTGCAGTACTTTGAGGTTTCTAATGTAGACATAGCCTTAATTTAAACTGTTCTTGGCTAAAAATTAGCCTGAGTAGATTAGGTGGCAAAACATTTATTTGGGGTAGATGGGCAAATAACTAAAACCAGTTCCTCTGTTTTTATTTTCCAGGGTAAATATATAGTCTGCATGGATCCTCTTGATGGCTCTTCTAACATTGACTGCCTTGTTTCAATTGGAACTATCTTTGCCATCTACAGAAAGGTAAAGTGGGATGCTGTCATGGGGGCGGGGGGGGGCAGAGAAGCAGTAGTTCTTCACACTTAAGCAGCTCATGATGGAATAAAGTTGGATCCGAAGATTTAACGAAATCCAACTAAATCTACAAATGCTTACTTACACAATACCTTTGAGTGATACACAACACTTGGTTAATAGACCTACATACATGCAATCCTGATTGAATATCAATTAGCCAGTTAGATTCCTCTAACAATGAAAAGGATAACAGCAGTTAAATGCTTCATAATTACTCATACAACTTGAGACCAAACAAAATACTAATCTCATCTACCTGAGTTATGTGCATTCTTCAATTAAACTGATTCTCCCATCTTGTACAGGTAGTCCTATCAGCCTGAGGACAGGCTTCCAAGATGAGATTCAGTTTTAAACATTGCTTGTAAATTTAACATACCTAATTCATTCTGAAAGATGGAAGTCTCGTTTGCAGGCATATGAAATACAGGATTAACATGTCTCAGGCATGGAAACTACTGTGATTTCAGACAAGACACACTGTCCATCTTTAACTACCCTGACCCAGGTTTTGATGCACCTGAAAGTAACTTCTTTGGGCTCACTTCCCCCAGGAGCAAAGGAAATCAAGTTCTTAGCACTAATCAATTGTAAACATTACAACTAAAAGTTCCACTTTGTTTTTTAAATTCTGCCTCAGATTTCTGCATCAAATTGAAGGTACTCATTAAGGTGATGTTTTAGTCACTTATTTTTAGGAAGTCAGACATTTTACTAAAAATACCAGTGAATAAAACAGGGGAGTGGGCAGGACTGCCTGGGGGAGGGCGGCCTGGCTGTTTTTGGTGGGGGGGGGGTTGCGTGGCGGCGCAGGAGTTCACATGGCAGCACACGGCCTGGGACCCCTGCTGGTGTAGGGAAAAGGAGGGTTGGTGGGGCCAGCAGGCTCCCTACCTGGCTCCACACCTCACTCCCATCAGCAGCAGGCACTGCGGTTCCTGGCAAATGGAAGATGTTAAGCCAGCACTCTGGGCAGAGACACCCCGCAGAGCTGCCTGGCCATGCCTCTGCCAACAGCTGAGCAAGGGGGATGGCACCACTTCCAGGGAGCCCCCCCAGGTAAGCGCCAGCCAGAGCCTGCCTCACCCTGTCCTGTGCCCCAACCCCCTGCTCCCTTCCACACCCAAATTCTGCTGGGGGGGCAGGAGGGTTGCGGTGGCCTGAGACTCCAGCTGGTGCAGGGGCTGCCTGAGCTGCCCCAGAGGCAGGCGCAGCGGACACTGCAGAAGTCACTGAGTTCATAGAAAGTAATGGAATCCTTGACAAACTCTCAGCCTTACTCATTATCACTTCCAAGATACTACATATCTCTACCCCATCTTCTACTTTCTGCATTCCACCCTAGCATTTGACTTCTCACTTTGGCCCTGATCCAGCAAAGCTCTTATGAATGTACTTTAAATGTAAACACGTGAGCAGCCCAGTTGACTATAAAGTTAACCATATATAGAAGAGCTTTGTCAGAGCAGGGCCTGTCTCCAGTGCTTTCATCATGAATTATTTGTATAACCGTAGTGCCTAGGAGCCTAGTTATGAACCAGGACCCCAATATAGTAGGCACTGTGCAAACACAGAACAAAAATGGTCGCTACCTTACAGAGCTTAGTCTAGTATATGACCAGAGAAAAGATGACTTGGGGCAAGAATGGAGATTGACAAGGAAACAATGAGATCAATGCCTATCATGTTGACCAATATTGTAATCACCACACTAGCAGCCTAATAGTTGTGAAGTTTTTGTCAGCATTACAGAACAGCAGAGTTTTAAGGAGACTTTTTTTTCCCTTTAATTGGTGACCTTACTCTAGCAATAAGCTAAAACAGGTATCTATTAAGTTATTGCTGCTTTTCAGCCATTGAAGGCATGCTGACTTAGGCCTGGTTTTCCAAAGGCATGCACTAGTAGCTTGTTACAGCAGCATATGCTGTTGTGGGTCCATTACTGTAAATAAATGAAGCTTTTAAAATAGATGAATCATGGGGAATTTTTAATTTAAAAAAAAATCTTGACACCCTTCCTATTTCAGGCTTCTCCTGAGGAACCTTCTGAGAGAGATGCTTTACAGCCTGGACGTAATCTTGTGGCAGCTGGTTATGCCCTCTATGGGAGTGCCACAATGCTGGTGTTAGCCATCGAATCTGGTGTCAACTGTTTTATGCTTGACCCGGTAAGGAAGCATAAATCTGGTATGAATAGCTTGCTCTTGTACAGATAAAATTCCAGAACAAATGTTTCCTAAGTGGATAAATATACAGAGCAGCTTCCAAACTAAATCTTAACATCTGAAGATGCAGTACTCTTAAGAGAACCAATGGGAGTTGATATGCCTATAAAAATAGAATAGATAAACCCCCAAAGGCTTCTGGCATTCTTCCCCTCTGCTGGAGACAGTGGTCAATCTCACTCAAAATTTATAGTTTAGTCAGAGAATAAAATATACATCATGTGCCACCTGATGTGATGAATATTTAAGCATTTTTTGCATTTGCAGAATTTCCCTTAACTCTCTCTTGTAGTTTAGTATATTCCTTAACTCTAATACCTTTCATTTTTTAGTAGGCTAGAGATGCAGAAATATATTTAATATTCTCTTACGCTTACAGATCACATCCTGATTGTTTAAAAGAGTAAGTATGGAGTGTGTATGCATGTGTTTGACATCCTAGAAGTTATTGGCCATCTGACTTGTTAAACATACTTTATTTCAAATCACCCAGTGCTGTTGTCTGCAGTGATTCAGTTTAATTTAAAGACATTATATTGTAAATCAGGTTTTGCCACTTAATAGTAAGTCGTGTTTGGAATGTGCCATGCAGTAGTTTTAAGGAAGTAGAATTTTATGTTTTCTATATAGTAATGGTTTAAATGTCTGCATGTATTACCAACTTTTTAGTTTGTTTAGAAACTAGGACGCTTTACAATATTTTTTGCTCTCTCCTACAAATGTGAAAACTTACTGCAGTAGAGACTAGATACCTTAGACATTTGATAACTATATACTTTCATCACTACATTACTGTTTTCATTCTGATCAGACTAATAGTGTCAACTTGTTACTATCTCATGACTAGTCAAATTGAGTTAGAAATCTCAGTCCAGCTCCTAATGAATAGGTGTTCACAATCCCTGAAACTGTCCATGGGCCATCAGTTGTAAAAAGAAAAAACTGAGTGGACTTGCATCAAACTACTCTTGACACAGGAGAATTATTTTGGAGATGGGGAGTGATCATGTGAAGAAATTTGCATGCGTCAGGGCTTTTGGGGTATCTTATATGGGTAAGCAAGACTTTTGGTCCAAGACTACAGAGCTGTACTCTCTCCCCTCCCCCCAGTACAGAATTATAAAAATAAAATGGAAACTGCAGTAGGTTTTCACTAAATTATATGTAGCATTAACTCGCTTTTAGTCTCGTGAAGAACACGCACATGCAGTTACTGACTTGCTTTATTATTATTGTCAGGCAATTGGGGAATTCATTTTGGTTGATAAGAATGTGAAAATCAAAAAGAAAGGAAATATCTACAGTCTCAATGAGGGCTATGCTGCATATTTTGATCCTGCAGTCACCGAGTATCTTCAAAAGAAGAAATTCCCTCAGGTATTTCTAGAGAAACTTTTTTCTAAGATAAGCAAATGTTCAGTGCCTCAATCTTTAAACTCAGTTGTCATGCATACGTGCAGGATGTCAAACGCCAAAGTTAGGCAAGACTGAACCTTAATAGTGTACAAGTCAAAGTGTACCAAATATTCCTTAGGCTGTTTAAATTGGCAATCAGTAAGCCACCATAGCTGACTATTTGTTTATACAAAGTTACAGAGCTTGTTTTTCCTCTCTCATATACTTTAAGTACACCAACATTTTGTGTTAACTTCATGTTGGAGTAAGGAGCACCACACCACACTCAGTGGCTGATTCAAAGGTTTCAGCAGCTAGTTCAGTTAATGGTGATAACCATATAACTCCCTCCCACTTTTTCAATAAAGCACTTGTATTTTTTTCATCCTGTTTCCCTTGCTGCTCTAGCCAGTGCTGGGTCTAGAAAGGAGTTAGGGGGTTGAGGCCATGCTCTATGGTGGTTAAGTGGAGAGGACCTCTCATCCAGTGATGCAGGAACAGCACTTAAGAGGAAGTGAGGGATCTGCTCCTTCTCTCCTACAGCACAGGTCCATCTGATGGTAATTTGCTGGAGTACTGAATGGGTGTGGAAACAAGACTTGTGCTTAGTGCTGCTGGAAGTTGACTGATGACTGACTATCCTCTTGCTTAAAGGACTACTCAAATGGCAGGGTCTGTTTTAAAGCTATGTGAATACCTGCCCTGAAGCCAGAAATTGATAGGTGCTTAGCTGGATGTTAACTTCCTTAATTACCCAGAACAGAGTCTGTCCAGGTCCCCAGAGCTACCACCCACTGTTAGAAAACCCACATGGGAACCCTAGTGACAACAGGTGGCTTTACATCTTACGTATATCCAGTGCTAATTGCATTGGCTGAGTAATACCTGATGAATACCTTAAGTTAGGGGTGGCTAATGTGAGCCTGAGGAGGAGCCAGAATTTACTAACGTACATTGCCAAAGAGCCACAGTAATATGCCAGCAGCAGCCCCCATCAGCTCTGCCTGCTCCCACCCCCAGCGCATCCTGCCTGCCAGCAGCCCCGTGAATCAGCACCTCCCTGGGCCTCCCCGCATCCCCACCCCCTCTGCAATCAGCTGTTTCATAGTGTGCAGGAGGCTCTGGGGAGCAGCCAGGGTGTGGCAGGGGAGTGGGTAGGAAGGATCTTGGGCCTTGGGGGAAGTGGTGAAGAGAGGGCAGAGCCAGGGGTTGAGCAGTGAGCACACATACACACCCCCCAGCACATTGGAAAGTTGGGGCCTCTAGGTCCAGCTCCAGAGTTGGCGCCTGTGCAAGGAGCTGCATATTAAATTTCTGAAGAGCTACAGGCAGCTCCAGAGCCATGGTTTGGCCACCCCTGCCTTAAGTTAACAAAAAACCCTAAGGTTTTTTTTTAAACTTGTCAGAGCTAGCAGGACCTTGATTTGATAACTGACCCACTGAGAATCTTGATTAAAATTAGGAGCTTTTTTGAAGTTAGCCCAGATCTAACTCCAAAATCAGACTGAAGAAAAGTCAGCTATTGCAGATGTGAAAGATGCTGCTTTATCAGTAGCAGAGTTCTTTGCACAGCTATAATAGGGCATAATTCTTTACAATACAACATGCCATCTCAAAGACAGGCATTTTCGTGTGGATTTTTGTAGGGCTGTAAAATAAACGTTCTCACTTGAAAGCCTTGGAGACATGTTTGAGTGTGATATCTGAAATTCAGGCTTCCCCATACTGCCCACTGTCTGAGCTAGAAAACTCTCTCTGAAGGTACATCTACACTGCAGCTGGGACTGTGCTTCCCAGCTAGGGTAGACAAAACTCTCACTAGCTCTGTTTGAGCTAGCATGCTAAAAATAGCAGTGTGGCTGGGGGTAGAAACCTGATTACAAACCCAGCTGGATGCCAAGGTATGTATCTGGGCATAGGCAGCGAGTTGTATTCCCACGTGGTGCCCGGGCACCAGCAATATTCAGAGCCCGGGAGCCCAGCTCCACCAATATTTGGGGCCAAGTGTTCCCCCCCGGCCCCACCTGTTGCCGTCTGAGTGTCCTCCAGCTCCTCTTGCCTTCCTGGGGCCCTGGAGCAGAAAGTCAGTCTTTTCCATGCAGCTCCATGGTGCCTCCGCAGGGTCCTAATTCCCCCCATCTCAACTCCCAGGGCAGACTGACTCTGAGCCTGCCCTTCCATCTCAGACCCTTCCCTTTTCCTGTGGGACCCTCCACCAGCACAGGGGGCCCCCCACCCACAGTCAGCACTCCTGCCCCATGCTGGGCAAGGAGGCAGCCCCATCCCTCACCCCCAGTGAGGCTACAGTCAGGAGCAACAGCAGGGGAGGAGGCACACACAGCAGCCCTGGCATCCACCACGGGGGAGGGGGGTAAGGGAGATTTCTGGACCTGAAAGAGGCCCTAGGAGCACGTGCAGTGACAGTGGTGGAGGTGAGTATTGCTTGGGTGAGGGGGCCCAGAGCTCACTGCTGCCATCAGGGAAAGGGTGTGGAGGGGGTCCTCTCTGTCCCCGGAGCAGCCTGCCTGCACCCCAAACTCATCCCCAGCCCTGCCCCACCCCAGAGCCCACACCCAGAACTTTCACCCCCCATGCCCTCAACCCTCTACCCTAGCCCTGAGCCCCTCCAACACCCCAAACACCTTATCTCTAGCCCCAGCCAGAGCCCTCATTCCCCTTGCCCTAGCCCTGAGCCTCTTAACATCCCAAACCCCAGACAGAGCCTTCATCCCCCACACTCCTACTCTTGCTCTGAGTCCCTCCTTCACCCCACAGCCCTCATCCTTGCACCCACTCCATCACCAAACTCCCTCCCAGAACCTGCACCCCAGTCCCCTGCTCTAGCCTAGGGCCTGCAGCCCAGACTTCCTCCCCCACCCAAACTCCCTCCTAGAGTCTTGGGCAGGTAGGGGGTGGAGTTTGGGTGGGGGCAGGTTCTGGGCACCACCAAAATTTCTACAAACCTGCCACCCCGTAGCTGGGTGGTTAGCCCAAGTTGCCACCTGCGTGCTACCTCTAGCTACATCACTATTTTTAGCATGTTTGATCAAGCAGAGCTAGCATCTGTCTGCCCCAGCTGGGCAGCATGCTCCAAGATGCAGTGCAGAGTCACCTTAAGAGTGAGAAGAAAGTCTCCATTCTCATTAAGTCTTTGATTCCTCTCTGCTGAGAGAGCTAACAAAAGCTTTCACAAAACTAAAGAGGCTACTAACAAATCATTCCAAGCAGATAATTAGATAACCTTTTTCTCTGTCCCAAATCCTCTTTGAATTGGTGGCCTTGAGGGGAAGTGCCACATCTCCTTACTAAGCCATTCACTTAGTTTGTGAAGATTTTTTCAGAGGAGAACAAAAAGCCTAAAGAAAATCTGTCGGTCTGTCTGCCTAGCTTTAAATTAAATGACCTAGCTTTCAACCTTCTGGCTCAATCTGAGAGGGGATGCTTTTAAAACATTACTTGTCCTGAAGCCTAGTCCAACTGTAGATTAGTTTTCACAGTGCAAAGTTGTAGCTTCTAATCAGAGCCAAACCAACACTTCTCTCTCCACAGCAACCTGTGGGTTCCAGTACCACACTGGTTGTTCTTGATACAAGGGACTAGTTAGACACCATTCAGATATCATGATGAAGAGGGAGGAGGATGGGATATTGAATCTCCTGCCCTTAATCATGTCAGAAGGAAAGGAGTTGCCAAGTAAAAACCCATGACAAGAGGTACCAACACAGGACTCTTCTCCCCACTGCATTTGACCATGGAGCAGAAAGAGTTTGGAACACCTCCCCTGCCACCAGTAGGGTAAAGGGCAGAAGTAATCCCCACTGGAACCCATAGAGCAGTGGTCACCAACCCGTCGATCCCGATTGACTGGTCCATCCTGGAGACTCTCCCAGTCGATCAGTCTCTGGCTGTGGCAGCGCCATGGGGTTGCCTGCCTCAGCCCCACACCATTCCCTGAAGTGGCCGGCATGCCTCCAGGGAAGGGGGCAGCAAGGGTATCCACATGCTGCTCCTGCCTGCAAACACCGCCCCCACAGCTCCCATTGGCCAGGAATGAGGAGCTGTGGCCAATGGGAGCTGCGGGGGCGGTGCCTGCAGAGAGGGGCAGCCTGCAGAGCCACATGCCTCTCTCAGGGGCAGCAGAGGCACGTTGCTCCCTTCTGGGAGTGGGATAGCCACATGGTGCACTACTGGCTGGCAGATTGGGGGGGTGGCCCGGCTCAGGATAGGGAGGAGGTGCTGATGTGCTTAAGTGGAGCCAAGCCCCACTGGGCCACCAACGGGGAACCACCCAAGGTAAGTGCCCCTTCCCACAACCAGCACCCCATACCCTCTCCTGCCCCCCAACCCCCTGCCCCAACCCTCACCCCCTCAGAGCCCTTCTGCACCCGCCATGCCCTCCAACCACCTGTCCCAGGCTCAGCCCAGAACCCCCTCCCACATTGCAAACCCCTCAGCCCAGAGCCTGCATCCCCTCCCAGTCTCTTGCCCCAGCCTGGTGAAAGCGAGTGAATATGACAGGGGTTCATAAAACAGAGGTTCTGCTATAGATCTGATTTAACTTATAGTTCTGAAGTGGTGTGATCTGGTGGATACAACTTGGAGAGGAGCTAGGGACAGCCCTGGTGTTCCCCCTCCCCCCCGCCCAATGGAAGATGGAAACTCTAGTTTCTAACATTGTCTTGTCAGTACACCTTTACCCCGATATAACACAAATTCGGATATAACGTGGTAAAGCGGTGCTCTGGCAGATCTAAGCAAGTTTGATATAACGCAGTTTCACCTAGAATGCGGTAAGATTTTTTTTTTGGCTCTCAAGGAGAGCGTTATATCGGGGTAGAGGTGTATTAAGAAGGTAGCATGCTTAAGGCTCTGGAATGGGAATCTGGAGTCCTGTGACATTTGTCTCTGCCACTGACCTTTTGTATGACTTGGATGCAAAATGACTTGCCCAGTACCTCTGTTTTCCTATCTGTAAAATGAGGATGATAATTAAGCTTTCTTTGTAAATTACTTTGAGTTCAGTGGATGAAAAACACTATGCAAGAGCCAAGTTATTACCACTAAAAAGCTAATAAGATTTAATCAAAGGTTGTTCATCAAATGTCTTTATACAGGATGGCAGCTCTCCGTATGGTGCGAGGTATATAGGTTCTATGGTAGCTGATGTACATCGTACTCTAGTGTATGGAGGAATCTTTTTATATCCAGCCAACTCCAAAAGTCCCAAAGGAAAGGTAAAAATGAATTAACCTAATTTTAGAAAGTATGTAGTCTGAAACAGTCAGTGTTGTCTAAACTATTCTAAGATTTTTACAAATGGACAGTTTTTAAATTTTATGGTGCACAAATGGCAAGAATATATTTACTGCCGTTGCTTGACACTGCAGGGTTTTTTAAGTAGCATTAAAACACATTAAGAACTGTGTGCTCTCCCAATCAGTCAGTCAGTTCTGCCCTCTCACCATATCATTGTAGGATTCTCTGCTGTTCTCCTGGTTCTGCCAGAGGCCCATGGGTTCCCACCCCCCTAATCTCTCCCAATCCCCGGGCCTTTTTCATAGATTCATACTCTCCAAGGTCAGAAGGGACTATTGTGATCATCTCATCTTACCTCCTGTATAACACAGGCCGCAGAATTTCCCCAAACTAATTCCTAAAGCAGATCTTTTAGAAAAACATCCAAAACTTGATTTAAAGATTGCCAGCAATTGGTACATTTTGTTCAATTGGTTAAATTACTCACTGTTAAATGTAGACTATTTCCAGTTTGAAATTGGTAGCTTCAACGTCCAGCTGTTTAAGGCATCTCCAGTAGATTTTTATTTTAAGCAGTGGTTCTCAACCAGGGGTGCACATACCACTGGAGGGTACACAGACCTTCCAGTGGGTACATCAACTCATCTAGATATTTGCCTAGTTTTACAATAGGCTACATAAAAAGCAATAGCGAAGTCACTACATATAAAAATTTCATAGACAATGGTTTATACTGCTCTGTATACTATACACCAAAATGTAAGTACAACATTTATATTCCAACTGATTTTATAATTAAATGGTCAAAATAAGTAAGCAATTTTTCAGTAATAGTGTGGCTGTGACACTTTTGAATTTTTATGTCTGATTTTGTAAGCAAGTAGTTTAAGTGAGGTGAAACTTGAGGGTACACAAAACTACTCCTGAAAGGAGTACAGTAGTCTGGAAATGTTGACAACCACTGCCTTATAGGGAGCTATTGCTTGCAGATCACTCTACTTGTTCCTCTACTTTCGACCACCAGAAAGTGGTGGTCTGTGAGAAAGTGTTGTGACTCTAGGCACTTGCATTCGTACTCCACCCTCCCATCCTTACAGAATTCGTAGAGCTCAGTCTGCTTCCCCTTTCTCCTCCCAAGAATAGGGGAGGACAACTGTTTATTCAGCAAAACTTTAATCTGTTTTGAAAACTTCTGAGTGAATTATTGCTTCAGCTTGGAGATAAGACAGTTATTCATTACACAAACAATGACGGTTTTTTCCTCAGTGCAAACTTCAGTGACCTGTACTTTGTTTTTCAACTTATCTATTCATTAATAAGTGTTGTACACACCATCATTCACTTTACAGCAGTGATTCACCACCTTTCCAGACTACTGTACCCCTTTCAGGAGGCTGTGTCTTGCACACCCCTAAGTTTCACCTCACTTCAACTATTGCTTACAAAACACAAGTGTCAAAGCATACTATTACTGAAAAATTGCTTACTTTCTCATTTTGTCTGTATGAAGTTTAGTTTGTGCTGACTTTGCATAATTTAACAGGCTACATAAAAAGCACTAGCAAATATTTAGATGAGTTATTGTACCCCCTGAAAGATCTCTGCATACCCCAAGGGTACCTGCACCCCCCAGTCAAGAACCACTTCCCTGCAGTACTCAGCATTCACTTAAGTGCTGCACCATGCCTGCAGTCAACAGGAAAGTGAACAAATCTCCATAAAGAGCACACGTGGCAACATAATGTTCACGAGGTGGGAGATGAGGACAAATACGGCCAAAACCTCACTGTCTATACTAGGAAAAAAGGGACACTAAAAATAAGCTTGATCTTTGCTTCAAGTGGTAGTTTAAATTTGAAATATTTACTGCTGATTTTAGTATGATTAATACTAGAAAACTTTGATATACATTTTAGACAAAATATCCTGTGATAATGTACTCTACTGATCACTAATTTTGGCTCCTCTCTTCCAGCTGAGGCTTCTCTATGAATGTAACCCCATGGCCTTTGTAATTGAGAAGGCTGAGGGAATTGCTACTACAGGGAACGAAGCAGTGCTGGATATAGTGCCTGAAGATATCCACCAGAGATCACCTATTGCTCTGGGATCGCCTGATGATGTGCAGGAATACATTGACGTGGTCAAGAAGCATTCAGCCAAGTGAAGTAGTCTTGCTGCAGTACAAAGAAGTGCCTTACAAGGGGACCAAAGATACTGTGATGTACTACTGACTTAAGCTATTGTAGGAAAGCAAGAGAACCATATTTTCATTCTGTTTACCAAAAAGTAAACTGTTAATATGTGCAACACAAATGCATTTTTTTTCCATTGTGGCATTAAAATCAAAACTTTAAGGGAATAATGTGCCTCCTCTCTTACCTCATAACTACACAAAATCCACCATATTTGATAAAGAAGTTTTGTGTTGTAGGTAAAGTGGCCCCCCACCCCCACATCCCATTTCCCTCCAGTGCTAAGGAATGCCACAGTAGAGGGCCTTTTACAGAGAACACCAGACTTTTCTGAAAGATTTCTACCTGCAGATGGCTGGCTGCAGTTTCCTTGTAGACTGACTTATTGGGCCTTGTAAATACTAGAATCTTTAGTCCTGGTGCAACATTTGTAAATGCTAATCTAGATATTTCACAAACACTTGTTCCAGGACACAGATGTTCGTTCCTGATTATGGTTATTCTGATCAGCAACAAACATTTGTGGTGCATCTAGATTAGCATTTACAATGGGTAGCTGACTGGCAATCAGCTCTAGTCTAGATGAGGCCTTTGAGGCTAATCTGGATTTGGAGAGTATGTTCAGAGGGTATAGCTCTGCTGTGCTTAGCTCTTTGACCAAAAGCAGGCTGCTGCATGTTGAAGCCTCGCTGTTGCTGACAAGTTCAGCCCCAGTTATTGTTAGAGGTCCATGGATCACAGCAACGGGTGTACAGTAGTGCATGGTTTGTTAGTGAAGCCACAGAAAGGCACTTTTGTGCCCCCCAAGAAGCCATATGTCCACTAAGACCTTCCAGAACCACATGCTAACCTGCTAATAGGAGTTCACCAATGAGTGCTTCAAAATCCCCACTATCTGTCCATCAGTCTCTGGATAGAATGTAGAGTGTGTGTTATGACCAATAAAGCCCTAAACAGCCTGGGACCAGCCTACCTGAGGGAAGTGCCTCTTCCTGCTGACCACAGCAGTGGCACAGGGACACGAAGGACCCTTCCTCCCCACCCCCAATAAGAGGGAGCAACTGGCAGGGCATTCTGAGGGCTCAGACTCCTTGGAACTTGCTCTCTCTACCCCCTTGGTCTGAAATAGTCTGAATTTGGTGACCTCCAAGTACATGGCAAGATGTGTTTGATACAGTTTTTGGAAAAGACTAAGGGTATGCTTCCCAGCATCATAAAAATGGATGTGCAAAAGGAATTTCTGTATGTGTCTGGCTGAGTTCCTGTTGAAATAGCCCCTTAATGCTGCTGAGATTTCACTGCATTGTTAATGTTGGGGCTCTAGAGCCTTGGGAAAGCATATTTTTGTTTTTAAATCTAAACAGGCTGAGGACATAGCTCCTACCAGCACTCTCTCGAGAGTACCTACAACTTAGAAGTGTCTCCTGGGTTTTTATATTTAAAATTTGCATTAGAGTGGCTAGCCAATCCATGCACATGAAACAGGTAGATGAGGTACTGTACCTGTTAGTATTTCCTTAGCGGTGTCTTATGCTGAACTACATCAGGAATTCCTAGCTGGGCATATCTATTTTTAAAGACTACAGCCTGGCAGAAGGCAAAGGTTATAGAATGAAGGACAGTACTGCCTAATCATAGCCGTTCAGTTTTTAGATTAGGTAGTGGGGATTTTTTTGAGGGGGAGTGTTGGGGGGGGGGGGAGAGACTGTCATTTGAACAAGTTAGTATTGAACGTTAAGGGGTAGCTGTAAGGTATACAGGGCTAATAATGAAAGCTCACGTGACCTTGACTGTTTTTTAAATTTGTTGTAACTACATAAAAATCTGCAAGAGATACTTATAAATCCATTGGCAGGGTTAGCCATTCATACTGAATAGAAGTGAAAAGATTACTCACCACAGTGTAAATCTTTGGCTTCAATTGCCATATTGGTATTCTTCTGCTAGGACATTGAAGAACTTTGGCATTTGGTGAAAGGTCATCAGCTCTGATTACAGCCTATATATGTAACTCAAACTACTAACATTTAAAAATTGGAGGGGGGAGAAGGTCCAGGGGTGTCATGTTTAAGAAGCAGCTCTAGTCCCGCATCCTAATAGAAATGTGAATCAGTACCACTTCTTTTGTAGTGATTGTCAAGCAAGTCAAGAGAAGAATCCTATCAAACTGGATCTTGACAAGGCTTTATGTATATTTTAAAATTACTTTACATTTCTACGGCTATCTTAAGGGCCACTCAAGCATTTTTATGAACATAATTGTACACCTGAGAGGTTTTATTCCCCTCCCTCACATTAAACAGGATTGATCATTCACAGTATTAAACACTTATTTTGTCCACCAAAACAGCCTGAATACCTTGTTCTATGTGACCTTGCGCATCTTTGGCAGAACCAGGAATCGGACTCAGATTTCCTGATCCCCAGTGTTGTGTCTTAAACACCAGTTGATCCTTCCTCTTTGTTTCCACTCTGAACCCATCACTTGTCTGCAATAAATCTCAAAGTTTGCAAGTAGAATCGTGGAAATTAATGCAGTGTTGTAGGGGTGTACGAGTGCTGATTTATTGCCTTTCGTGTTATAAATACAAAGCATCCTGACATTTATTACCTGATTTAAGACTTTTCATTGAGGTGCAAAGATCAAAGAATGGTTCTATTAGCTTCAACAATACCCTTTGAACCAACTAAAACAAATTTTTGATTAGAATTGTTTACTGAACTTTATCCCCATTTCAGTGGACATATACATACATGGGTTCTGAACCTGGGATAAGTGGAATAGGTGAAGTGGATCATAACCATCCTGCCATTCCTGTGTTGCTAAATGGGCTGCAGTTGGATGGGCCCAGCAAGATTCTGGCTAGACAGGAGAAGTTTAGGGTTAGAATCACTGCTTAAGGCTGCATGTACAACTTTAACTCTGTCCCCTTGTGAGTATGCAGTATAGTAGTTTAATCATGCTCTTCCTGAGTAAACAAAATACTTTAGGTTTTTCTCTTCATATGAAGCCTCTTCAAAAGAAAAAAAAAAAGTCATACGGCCTGCAAAAGATGCTCCAAAATATCACAGTAGTCAGCAGCACTGCTGTGGGTACCTGCATGGCTCCAGAGTATGCCAACATTTTTATGGCTGAATTAGAACAACGCTTCCTCAGCTCTCATCCCCTAATGCCCCTACTCTACTCACACTATGTTGATGACATCTTCATCATCTGGACCCACGGAAAAGAAGCCCTTGAGGAATTCCACTAGAATTTCAACAATTTCCACCCCACCATCAACCTCAGCCTGGACCAGTCCATATGAGATCTACTTCCTAGACACTACAGTGCTAAGCAGCGATGGTCACAAACACCACCCTATACTGGAAATCTACTGACCGCTATACTTACTTACATGCCTCCAGCTTTCATCCAGACCAGATCACACGATCCATTGTGTGCAGCCAAGCTCTAAGATACAGCTGCATTTGCTCCAATCCCTCAGACAGAGACACACTCCTACAGGATCTTTATCAAGCATTGTTAAAACTACAATACCCACCTGGTGAAGAAACAGATTGACAGAGCCAGAAGGGTACCCAGAAGTCACCTACTACAAGACAGGCCCAACAAAGAAAGTTACAGAATGCCACTAGCCGTCACCTGCAGCCCCAACTAAAACTTCTCCAGCGCACCATCAAGGATCTACAGCTTATTCCGAAGGACGATCCCTCACTCTCTCAGACCTTGGGAGACAGGCCCCCAGCCTGAAACAAATACTCACCAGCAACTACATACCACACAACAAAAACACTAACCCAGGAACCAAACCCTGCAACAAACCCCAGTGCCAACTCTGTCCACATATCTAGTCAAGGGACATCATCATAGGACCTAACCACATCAAATACACCATCAGGGGCTCGTTCACCTGCACATCTACCAATGTGATATATGCCATCATGTGCCAGCAATGGCCCTCTGCCATGTACATTGGCCAAACTGGACAGTCTCTACACAAAAGAATAAATGGACACAAGTCTGACATCAGGAATTACAACATTAAAAAATCAGTAGGAGAACACGTCAATCTCCCTGGTCATTCAACAGATTTAAAAGTGGCAATTCTTCAACAACAAAAAACTTCAAAACACAGACTCCAATGTGAAACTTCAGAACTAGAATTAATTTGCAAACTGAACACCATCAAATTAGGCCTGAATAAAGACTGGGAGTGGATGGGTCATTAGAAAACCTAATTTTCCCCTACTGTTACTCACACCTTCCTGTCAACTGTTTGAAATGAGCCACCCTCATTACCACTACAAAAGAGATTTTTCCTTCCTTGGTATTCTACTGTTAATTGAATTGTCTTTTAGACTGACCCCCACAGGGTAAGGCAACTCTCATCTTTTCATGTACTATGTGTATATATACACCTGCTACTGTATTTTCCACTCCGTGCATCTGATGAAGTGGATTCTAGCCCACGAAAGCTTATGGCCAAATAAATTTGCTAGTCTCTAAGATGCCACAAGGACTTCTCGTTGTTTTTGCTGATACAGACTAACAGAGCAACCACTCTGAAACCTCTCAAAATATCACAGTTACTCATACTTTGATTCATGTGCTTTGAAGTAAATCATGATAGTGCTAGATGAAAGATAGAAGAAAATATTCTGGAAATTATCAGCATCTTGTAGGACAGCAGTAACAGAGTTGATAGCTATCAAGTATCATAGGGGTAGCCGTGTTGATAGAGTTGATAGCTAGCACTCAAACCTTGTGGAGATCCACCTGAGTAACTCCATTTGCCACTCCATATGCGCCTTCTCAGAGATATGACAAAGATCCCAAGAGCTGAAGTCTACCTCATACAGCATGCACCTATCCGTTGCCCCTTGGTGTCAGGTAGCATTGTCAGCTTTTGATTTTTAAAGGATGATATTGAACAATTTAAAGCTACTTAAAGATCCCTAATTTATGTACTGATAGTTGATCAAGTGAACAGGAACTTAAAATGCTACAGATTAAAAAAAAATGAAAGGGATTACAGTTGCAAGTCATTATCTAGTATTGTAGCTCTTCTTAACAAAAGTAAGGAAATGTAACTATAAAGTTCACAGTTGCGGCTAACTTTTTCATACCTGTGCTTTTTGCATCTTCACTCAGCGTCCTTACTGTCTTATCTGTATTGAGAAACTATACTGTACCATGTGTAATTAAAATGTTGTTATCAGCTCATGTGTAATTGTCAGGTTACAGAGCATTTGTGCTATCAGTCCTATTTCACCTGCATTTCTCTGTCCATACATAGCAGTATTCTAAAAAATAATAATGCTGCTTGGGCTCTTATATCGTGTTTTTTCATCAGATCTTAAAGCGCTTCACAATCATAAGACTGTCCAAGCATGCCGAGAAAGTAATGCCGTTGTAAGTTAGTGCCTGTCTATATTAGAAAAGTTGCACCAGTGTAATAACATTGATTTAAAAATCAATCTAGCAACATTGCTGCAAACTTGTGGTGTATAGAAATGCTTAAGTTTAACTTGCTCTTGTAAGTTATTGAATAACTACTTAACCATATATCAGGCCTTAATTCTCCAGTGCTTTTCACCTACACCAGCACTGTAATATTACAAGTTAGCATGGCCTAAGAAAGAATGATAGTTGAACATGATCCCAGCAGGCTAACAAGGAATAAGACACCTTTACAGAAAATTTGTAGCAAATCGATGTGTAGATGCTAAGCAAGCTAATGTCTAGTTATATCATTTAACATGCCAGAACAGTTTCCATGAGACAACGAACTAAGCTGCACACTACCCATGAGGTAGGTACTTTAGGTACTAAACCCTTTTTAACAGTGACATGTTTAAGATGTGATTTTTTCAGAGGTGTAGCACTCTGCAGCCCTTCTGCGCCCAGGGAGAGGCCACACAACTTTCACTGACTTCACTGGGAATTGTGCAAGTGCTGAATGGTAGTGGTGGTGGCAGCGTGTGATATACATGTCAGACTAGATGGTTTGGTGGCCTCTTCTGGCCTTTAGCACTATGACTCTAAATGCCTTTGAAAGCTAGGCCCTCTGTGACCAGGGAACTGAAGAAGCAGACCAAAGTGGGACAGCCGGCAAATACCAGGTGCCTCATGGCACTAATCTTTGCTGCCTAGCCCCCCAACATTGTGGGCAAAATTTCCAGTTCAAAAACTGATAAACTTGGCTATTGATCCTGCAGCTAAATTGCCTAGTCTGTGGGCTTGGCTACACTTGAGAGTTACAGCGCTGGTGGTGGCTTTACAGCACTATAACTTACTCCCCGTCCACACTGGCAAGGCACATACAGCGCTGTATCTCCCTGGCTACAGTGCTGGTTGTACTTCACATGGACAAGAGGAATAAAGAGAACAGCGCTGGAGTGTCAGTGTAAACAGTGATTAATCTTACTATGCTGTAACTGACCTCTGGAATTTTCCCATATTGCTTTTAACTAAAGAACTCTTTGTTTTGTTGTGAACTCGGGGCTCCCGGAGCTGCTTATCTAAAAGACAAACACAGCAATTGTTTGCTCGAGCAGAGGCAGGCAGGCAGGCAGGCAGGGAATGTCCACAACTTGTGTTTGCTTGAGGAGAGAAACAGCATGGCGGAGGGGGGTCGGAGGGAGGGAGTCCGTTGGAGCAGCTGCTTATCTGGTCTGAAGGCTATTTGCATTTAAGAGTGAATGAGAGAGGGGTGGGGGAAGTGGTCGAAACTTGCAAGGCAGGGAGCTGACAGTGCTGGCTCCAAAAATCCACTCTCTCTCTCTCTCTCTCCCCCACGCTCCCTGTCACACTCCACCCCACTCCCCTCTTTTCAAAAGCACATTGCAGCCACTTGAACGCTGGGATAGCCGCCCATAATGCACCACTCCCAACACCGCTGCAAATGCTGCAAATGTGGCCACACTGCAGCGCTTTCCCTACACAGCTGTACGAAGACAGCTTTAACTCCCAGCGCTGTGCAGCTGCAAGTGTAGCCAAACCCTCAGTTGTACTGAAAGAGAGATCACTGGTGTACTGAACTCAGAGTGCTCAGTGTGATGATGTGCTGCAGAATCGATTGCATAAGGAACTAGCAGCATATCAACAACGCGGTTGCATATTTTCTCCATTTGTAATTTGTCAAGAGGGTGTCAAATAAGTAAACTGATTTATCTTTTAGACTGTCAGCTGGAGCAAAATTTAATTCTAGTTTGTCTTTGTTACAGAGAGTTCCCCTGCCTATCTGCTGAATGGCACTTAGCCGACTTGCTAGCAAGACAACTATATTAATAACCTTTCAATGCTCTCCACGCAACAGGATTAGTATTAGGTCTGCAAATCACTAGATTAAATATGTGGAGGAGAACTGGGAGGAGGGTAGTTTTTCAGTAGTTGTCTCTTTCCCAAGCTGCTTTTATGCATCCTGGGAGAGCTACAGAACAGGCAGACTGCACAGCTATTTCAAGCATTTAAATCACATGGGCTCAAGAACATTTTAATAAACTGTGTCTAGCACACAAGCCAACAACATCTTAAAATACAACAGCTACTGAGGAGAAGCAACGGTTGCAGGAAAGCAACTAGTTCTAACTAAAAAGAACTTTATTTGCCAGCAAAGATGTCAGACAGAAGTCCCTTCGAAACAGATATGTTAACCCTTACCCGATACGTTATGGAAAAGGGACGACGCGTTAAAGGCGCTACAGGGGAGCTGACACAGCTGCTCAACTCAATGCTGACTGCCGTGAAGGCCATTTCCTCTGCAGTCAGAAAGGCAGGCCTCGCCCAAATGTGAGTCCTATTTAGACATATGGGGGAAGGGAGGAGGAGAGGAGGAGGAGGAGGAGGAGAGGGATTTGCCTCCACATGAAGACTGGGGAAAGAGCAAGAGTTTTGTGAATGTTTTCAAAAATTCACCCACTTTAAATTCAATATGCCTCTTTTAAACCACATAACTGAAGGTGTGAATTCTGAGCCCCAAATCTAGCAGTGGTTGGAAATGATGCACATGCCAGAAGGGTGAGTGTGTGTTTATGGAGCATTTTAAAATTGTTCCCTGAGACTAGCTGTGGTTCTGCAAACTTTCAGATTAAAAAACAGTCAAATGAAAGCAAAACAGAAACCTAGTGCCATTATTTCCTGTCCTATTAATCTTGTCTTTTTTAAACGGTGAAACTGGTGTATTTTTAAGTCTTAGAAAATTTGCAGACTATCATACTTGATACCTTCTGCTAATGTCCAAACAGATTGTCACAGCCAGTGTCTGAACTGTGGAAAATCAGGATTTACCTTGGGAATGCTGATGTCCATATCCATCACTACAATACTAACAATATTATGATTCAGCAGCGCTAAGAGAAGGCCATATATTGTCCACAAAGACTGTGAATGGCTTGCCAATTACAAAACCAGTTTCTCCTCCCTTAGTTTTCACACCTCAACTGCTAGAACAGGGCCTCATCCTCCCTGATTGAACTACCTCATTATCTCTAGCTTGCCTGCATATATATTCCTGCCCCCGGAAATTTCCACTACATGCATCTGACGAAGTGGGTATTCACCCACGAAAGCTCATGCTCCAAAACGTCTGTTAGTCTATAAGGTGCCACAGGATTCTTTGCTGCTTTTACATTGTCCTCCTTGTGTGTTTCCTACTCCCCTGGGTGTCAAGGTCACCCAAAAGTGGTCTGTGGCCTTATGTGAGGGGCAAGCACAACCACATTGTCTGGCTTCCGGTTTATTAGAAGATGGGAACTGAGGATTGCCTTGAAACCGTCTGAAATGAACTGACCTGTTTTTCATGCATTGGCTCAAAACAGACACTGATGCTGGTCCTTCAGAAGCAATGTGTCAATAGAGGCTGGGGGCAGGAAGAGAAATCTGATAAAACTGTATAATTTAAATATATTCTTGTATATGTGCATGGTTTGGATGCTTAATTCCAAGGGTTAGTGATGTGGCTATACATGTGTAATGATGGCAGAATACTCCATTAAGCAGTTTATTTCTCCATACTCTATGGCAGAGGAATCTCTAGTACTTAGTACTTTGCATTTCTACAGCATCCTCATCCTTTACAAACTATGAATTAACATCACAGCACCATGTGAGCAAGGTATCATTACCCTCATTCTACAGATGGGAAATAGAATTCATAGAGCAGTTAGGTGATTTGCCCACGGTCTCACAGTGAGTCAGTGGCAGACCCAGAAATAGATCTTGACTCTCAGAGTATCAGGGCTGGAAGGGACCTCAGGAGGTCATCTAGTCCAACCTCCTGCTCAAAACAGGACCCATCCCGAACTAAATCATCCCAGCCAGAGCTTTGTCAAGCCTGACCTTAAAAACCTCTAAGGAAGGCGATTCACCATCTCCCTAGGTAACCCATTCCAGTGCTTCACCACCCTCCTAGTGAAAACATTTTTCCTAATATCCAACTTGAGACCATTACTCCTTGTTCTGTCTTCTGCTACCACTGAGAGCAGTCTAGATCCATCCACTTTGGAACCCCCTTTCAGGTAGTTAAAAACAGCTATCAAATCCCCCCTCATTCTCCTCTTCTGCAGACTAAACAATCCCAGTTCCCTCAGCCTCTCCTCATAAGTCATGTGCTCCAGCCCCCTAATCATTTTTGTTGCCTTCCGCTGGACTCTTTCCAATTTTTCCACATCCTTCTTGTAGTGTGGGGCCCAAAACTGAATAGAGGGGAATGATCATGTCCCTCAATCTGCTGGCAATGCCCCTTAGCATTGCCTTCTTAGCAACAAGGGCACACTGCTGACTCATATCCAGCTTCTCCTCCAGTGTAACTCCTAGATCCTTCTCTGCAGAACTGCTGCCTAGCCATTCGGTCCCTAGTCTGTAGCAGTGCATGGGATTCTTCATCCTCAGTACAGGACTCTCCACTTTTTCTTGTTGAACCTCTCCTGTGCTGTAACCACTAGACCATTTTCCCCTCTCTCTCTCTTTTGTTGATATTAACTGAAGCCAAACTGTTTTCACTGACACGACAAAGGCATTCCAATTTTTAAAACCCTAAAATACATAGTGAATATTATATAGATAAGAAACAGAATTTATTCTTAACCTAAAAAGACATGACTAATGTTTCAACATTAGAATTCCTCCCTCAGAACAGAAGCATCCATTATATTAAGGAAGAAAGGCCTCTCTTTGAACAACAAAAGTTTCAGGAAATAATCCAGCAATCATACATCCCACTGATATCATCAGTCATGTCATACAACCAACCATGATCTTTAGGAAATTTCAATGACCAACTATAAATCAATAGGATTGACATCAGTTTATATTTTCAATGCTATCTTCACATGAAAAAGGGCTAGAATTTTTTTTTAAATGACAGATGAAGTTAAATAGGCCTGCCATTTCTAATTCTCCCAAATAAGAGGGTATGGCGTGGCTTCTTTAATATTTAAAAAGTTAACACTGACTTTTTTAAAGTTTTCTATTCACCAACAAAGGAGAAGATTTTGAAAGACACAGAGGGCAGTTAGAAGGCAAATGACATTTGTTTCTTTGAAAATAAGATACTTATCATACATTACATATGTAATATGAGCAGATTATCTTGGAGTGGATACACAGCTGAAGTCATTTGTTGGACTCTGCAACTAATTGTGAGCCTACTGAGCTGCACTCTTTATATCAACTAAATGAGTCTAATCTGTATGTCATACATAATCATTTAATAAAACCACATTACTGTGAATAGCAGCACGTTGTAGCACATCCCAACAATCTTAACAGTGAAATGTCACTATGAAAGACTTAAAAATACCCCATTTAGACATCATTGTACTTATATTTCATGGATCATTTCCCTTCCCTCAGCTGGGGAGTCTCCAACATTTCCCCCCTCAACAGACAAAGCTGCTGTGAGTGACAAAGTGCTTTAGAGCGACAGCTGTGGTAACATGTAGGTAAGCAAAGAGTGAAGCAATCAGATAGGGTACTCTGCTTATTAGCTTTAGTGTCTGGCCATCTGTTAGCAAACACATGAAAACATGACCTTTGTTTCACAAGAATTTATCTGCTCCAACCCCTTGTTCCCTAACTAACGTCAGTCCTTTGTAAAGTCTGAATATTTCCAAGTGCAGCAGGAAGTCGCACTGTGGATTCTGTTGGTGCCAATCTTCCCTCCAACCGAGAGCAGAACTAATTCCACAGAAATCCTCAGCATGGCACTAACAATGCATTGTGATATCATAGCTTCCAATCCTGTGCTGTGAGCTCAGGGGGTCTGCTCCTTCCCTATCCTGTTATACTTTTATTGTTATAGCTGCAGTTCCATTGCCAGGTGTGGCTGCTGTGCAATGGCAGATGCCCCAGTGCAGCTCTAGTACACTCCTTGAGGGCATCAGTGCAAGGAAAAGAACCCATCAGGGAGAAAGTGATGGACTCTGGGGCAGTGGAGGTGACAGCAGCAGGCCCTCATATTCTTGGGAAAAAAGAAAAGGAGGCAAAGTAGACACAAGGAAGGACAGAGTTGATGGAATCACTTCCCATCCCAATACTCTGTACATTAAAACAGCGGCTCCATTCCATCTCAGGGGTTGATGCATTTCTGTGATGAGTGAAATAATCCGTGTCCCCCCTCCCCTTATCCCCCTCCCAGCCCCAGATGTAATTTCCACAGCAACCACTGAAGCCATCACAAACATTATTGTGGTAGCAAAATAAGCAGCAGGAACAGAAGGATATTTAACAAACAAAACTCCTGCCTTCAAGCAACATTTCCCTAACAACAAGGGGAAATAAATTTTGAAAATCGTCAACTATAAGTTTTCCATGAGGAATCAACAACTTTCTGAAGTGCAGTCACTGCAAAATTGAGCCATCTGGTGGTACATATAGGTCATTACATGAAGTAGAAGCACTTCCATGTGGAAAACATTAGTACGGCATATTACCAAACGGATTAATTTGTGTGCCATTTGGGATGTCTTTAAAATTATGGCTAGGGTCAGATATAAAATTTGACATTAAGCCTACTTCTGTTTTCTATAAAAGAAGTCTAAACCAACTGCAACATGCACTCATTCTGATTTTAAAAAGCAAAATATGCAGCACATTTGGTCAAACCCTACTGACTTCAGCGATGAGAGCAAGATCAAATCACTTGGACAGCAAGTGAAGAATTCTTAATAAGTATTCTGGGCTTGATGCTGTATTCTTTTCACATCCTAGTTACTTTCATCAGCTTTGCATGCACAAGGAATATAACCATTTATCTTCCCATGGGAAGCTATAACAGTGTGCCCTGTAGTCTTGCTTATGTTTAAGGGCCATGGTCAAAAGTGAGGCTCCCAGACAAACATTTTTAATCTAAGTGGCCAGAATTTTAGAGAGTGACTAGTGATTTTAGGCATCTTTTAGGGGGAGGGGCCCTACTTGAGGCACCTTAAGGTGGCAAGCTGGGCACCCAAAAACTGAAGTACCTCAAGAACACTACTTAATTTTGAAAATCTTGATCTGTATTTAAAAAACAGCACTCATCATGCTGTTCTGAGGGAGTTGGAGAGGGAAGGGGAGCACAGTTCCCCCAACAAGGGCTCCAACAGGGGGAGGAAAAAAAAAGTTTTAAAACTCTTCTCTTTTCTTAAAAGAAAAACAAAACAACCAAACAACAACAACAAAAAAAACCAGTAGTCCATTTCAGAACTAACCACCTGCTCCTTTATAAAAATTTTTTAAGAAGTATTTGCTTTATAGGAGAGTAATAAAATGTTGTCACAGCGTCTCTTATTTGCTTCCCTCGGTCTCAACAGTGACTGAATAAGATTAAGTAAATCACAATTTTATTTTCTGAGTTGAGAGTTTTGCCTTAGAATTATTTTTTTAAACTAAACCTCTGAAAATAGGGATTTATCATGGAAATGTCATCACTGTCTAATACATATAGCTTCATTCTAAGGTGCAATTCAGAGAGAGAGGTAACACAATGAAGTCTGTAAGGCTCTGAATTTGGGGCCTGGACAGTGATCTGTCTGGCCCCAAATATAAGTTAAAGACTCCTTACAGGCTGGTTTAATTTATGGAGATGCTGAATTGTCATAAACAGATAGCTAAGGGTTAATGTTCTTTTACCTGTAAAGGGTTAACACAGGGAACCAAACACCTGACCAGAGGACCAATCAGGAAACAAGACTTTTTCAAATCTGGGTGGAGGGAAGTTTTGGGTGTGAGTCCTTTGTTCTTGGTCTGTTCCTTTTCTAGTCTCTGAGAGGGAGCTTTCTATCTCCTGGCTTTCTAATCTTCTGTTTCCAAGTTGTAAGTACAAGGATAGTAAGACAATAGGTTTATATTGTTTTCTTTTGCATTTACATGTGTGTAGTTGCTGGAATGTTTTAAATTGTATTCTTTTTGGATAAGGCTGTTTATTCATTTTTTTCATTTAGGCAATAGATCCTGTATATTGTCACCTTAATAAAGAGACTATTTTTAATGTCTTTTTCTTTCTTTTTATATAAAGCTTTCTTTTTAAGACCTGTTGGAGTTTTTCTTTAGTGGGACTCCAGGGAACTGAGTCTGCAGCTCACCAGGGAATTGGTGGGAGGAAGAAGTCAGGGGGAAAATCTCTTTGTGTTAGATTTACTAAGCCTGACTTTGCATACCCTCTGGGTGAGGGGGAAGAGAGATTAGACCTCTCGGTACTTGTGTTTCCAGGACTGGAAGCAGGGAATCTCCTAGGGTCGTCCAGGGAGAGGAGCCTCAGAGGAAGTAACAAGGAAACAAGGGGAGGGGGTTATTTCCCTTTGTTGTAAGACTCAAGGCATCTGAGTCTGGGGGTCCCCCCAGGGAAGGTTTTGGGGAGACCACAGTGAGCTAGGCACTGTATAATTCCTAGCTGGTGGCAGCGATACCAGGTCCAAGCTGGTAACTAAGCTTGGAGGTTTTCATGCTAACACCCATATTTTGGACGCTAAGGTCCAGATCTGGGAAGAAATGTTATGACATGGTGTGCAGCGTTGTGGGAAAGATAGAATCCAGAAGCCAGTAGGAAAATTATATTTTTCTTTTCTCTGCTAGGGGCTTTTAAGCAGAGAGGGTTTGGTTTTAAAAGGAACCAGAGAGAAATTTTTTTTTTCTGTTCTCTCCTGGCAGTAGCTTGCATATTAAGCAAGGAACTATCAAGCTGTGACAAAGGGTCTTTTGTTACACAATAGCACTCCGATTGAGAGTCAACTACCCAGCACAATACACATGCAAATAAAGTGGTTTTTCTGGTTTACTTTACATTTAAAAGATTAGCTAGAGCAAGAAAAAAGGCACTGTTGCTAGGCAAACCCCAGGGGACAACAGAGAGCCTGCAGTTCAGATAACAAACACCAGAGGGCACCCCAACACAAGAAAACAGGAACCATGACTTCCAAGGAAAAAAGGAGAGCAGAGGAACAAATCAAAGAAGTAGACCACAGGCGACAACTGGAAAAAAGAGAAAGAGGTGGAGCTGAAAGAAAGGGAAGAAAACATCAAACTGGCAGCCTACAAAAGAGAACAAGCAGCCAAAGAGGCAGCCCACAAAAGAAAACAAGAAGAAGAAGAGGTGGGCCACAGAAGGAAACAAGAAGAAGAAGAGGCAGCCTACAGAAGACAGCTAGAACTCCAGAGGGAGACCCACCGACAGGCCATGGAATTAGAAAAGGCTAAGCAACAAAACACAGCCAATCCTAACAACCCTGCGCCAATGATTGTTCCACAGCACAGGAAATTTCCCACCTACAAGGCAGGTGATGACACCGAGGCCTTCTTAGAAAATTTTGAAAGAGCCTGTCTTGGGTACAGCATCCCTGAAGACCAGTACATGGTAGAATTGAAGCCACAGCTCAGTGGACCTTTAGCAGAGGTGGCAGCTGAAATGCCTAAGGAGAACATGAACGACTATAAACTTTTTCAAACCAAGGCCAGATACAGAATGGGGATAACCCCGGATCATGCCCGTCGGCGTTTCAGAACCCAAAAGTGGAAGCCAGATGTGTCATTTCCCAAACACGCCTACTACGTTGGAAAGAATTATGAGGCCTGGATATCAGGAACCAATGTTAAATCCATAGACGAACTGCACCTCCTCATACAAATGGAACAGTTCTTGGATGGTGTTCCTGAGGACATAACACGGTACTTACAAGTTGGAAAACCCAAAAATCTCACCGAGGCGGGGGAGATTGGAGCCAGATGGATGGAAGTGGCAGAAAGCAAGAAAGGTACTGTCAAGGGGAACGAATACCCCAGAGGGCACACCGACAATAAACCCTACAACCGAGGGCAGCCAAAGACCCCATCTACAACCCAAGGAAAGCCACAGACACCCTATTCTTCCATCTCAACAGTCTCCAGTAACTCACCTCGACCCAGTGCCAGTCAGCTGGAAGATGCTTTAAGTGTAATGAACTGGGACATATCAAGGCCAACTGCCCAAAGAACGCCAACCAAGTGCAGTTCATTACACCACCATCACACCAGGCCCAGATGCCTCTCAAATACCCTTGGAGCGAAGGGAAATTTTGAGAGTGGGTGGAAAGAAGGTTACCGCGTGGAGAGACACGGGGGCGCAAGTGTCAGCTATCCACCAATCCTTCGTCGACCCCAAATTCATCAACCCAAAGGCCCAAGTGACAATTTACCCCTTCATGTCACAAGCTGTAGACTTGCCTCCAGCTAAACTGCCTGTCCAGTACAAAGGCTGGTCAGGAATGTGGACTTTTGCAGTCTATGACAATTATTCCATCCCCATGCTACTGGGGGAAGACTTGGCCAACCAGGTGAAGCGGGCCAAGAGAGTGGGAATGGTTACACGCAGCCAAACCAGGCAAGCTTCCAGACCCATTCCTGTTCCTGAGCCGTCCACAGACGCCCTGTCTGTGTTACCAGAGACCCTGATAGAGGTAGTGGACCCAGATTCCATGCCAACCACTGAAACAGCCACAGCACCTCCAGTCCCAGGCCCAGAACTGGAACAGCAACCAGCACCAGCAATTGCAACCACATCTTCAAACTCAACACCAGAGGGCGCCAGCGAGCCAGAACTGGCAGAAGCAACAGACAGCCACACCCAAAAGGCTCAGCCAGAGGCTGAAATACCCTCAGGTGCACCAGCGGAGAGCGGTTCACCAGCAATGGAAACAACCCCATCACCTACATCGCTTCCAGAGGGACCAAGCCCAAGTCCACAGTCTGAGGAAGAACTGGTGACCCCAGCCTCAAGGGAACAGTTCCAGACTGAGCAGGAAGCATATGACAGCCTTCAGAAAGCTTGGGCGGCGGCACGAAGCACCCCACCGCCTCTCAGCTCTTCTCACCGATCCCGGTTTGTTATAGACCAAGGACTTTTATACAAGGAGATTATTTCTGGTGGACACCGGGAAGAATGGCAGCCGCAAAAACAGTTGGTGGTTCCAACTAAGTTCCAAGCTTAGCCCATGATCATCCCAGTGGCCATGCTGGGGTGAACAGAACCAAAGACAAATTGGGGAAGTCCTTCCACTGGGAGGGGAGGGGCAAGGACGTTGCCAAGTATGTCCGGTCTTGTGAGGTATGCCAAAGAGTGGGAAAACCCCAAGACCAGGTCAAGGCCCCTCTCCAGCCACTCCTCATAATTGAGGTCCCATTTCAGCGAGTAGCTGTGAATATTCTGGGTCCTTTCCTAAAAAAGATGCCCAGAGGAAAGCAGTACGTACTGACTTTCGTGGACTTTGCTACCCGATGGCCGGAAGCAGTAGCTCTAGGCAACACCAGGGCTAATGCTGTGTGTCAGGCCCTAACAGACATTTTTGCCAGGGTCGGTTGGCCCTCCGACATCCTTACAGATTCAGGATCTAATTTCCTGGCAGGGACCATGCAAAAACTGTGGGAAACTCATGGGGTGAACCACTTGGTTGCCACCCCGTACCACCATCAAACCAATGGCCTGGTGGAAAGGTTTAATGGAACTTTGGGGGCCATGATATGTAAATTTGTCAACGAACACTCCAATAATTGGGACCTAGTGTTGCAGCAGTTGCTGTTTGCCTACAGGGCTGTACCACATCCCAGTTTAGGGTTTTCACCATTTAAACTTGTGTATGGCCACGAGGTTAAGGGGCCATTACAGTTGGTGAAGCAGCAATGGGAGGGGTTTACGCCTTCTCCAGGAACTAACATTCTAGACTTTGTAAGCAACCTACAAAGCACCCTCCAACACTCTTTAGCCCTTGCTAAAGAAAACCTAAAGGATGCTCAGGAAGAGCAAAAGGCCTGGTATACCAGAGAGCGTTCCTTCAAGGTAGGAGACCAGGTTATGGTCTTGAAGGTGCATCAGGCCTGTAAGATGGAAGCATCATGGGAAGGGCCGTTCACAGTCCAAGAGCGCCTGGGAACTGTGAACTACCTCACAGCATTTCCCAATTCCTCTCTAAAACCCAGAGTGTACCATGTTAATTCTCTCAAGCCTTTCTATTCCAGAGACTTACAGGTTTGTCAGTTTACAGTCCAGGGAGATGATGCTGAGTGGCCTGAAGGTGTCTACTACGATGGGAAAAAAAGACGGTGGCGTGGAAGAGGTGAACCTCTCCACAACCCTGGAACGTCTGCAGCGGCAACAAATCAAGGAGCTGTGCACTAGCTTCGCCCATTGTTCTCAGCCACCCCAGGACAGACTGAACGGGCATACCACTCCATTGACACAGGTAATGCTCACCCAGTTAGAACCCCACCCTACCGGGTGTCTCCTCACGCCCAAGCTGCTATAGAATGGGAGATCCAGAACATGCTACAGATGGGTATAATCCGCTCATCTACCAGTGCATGGGCATCTCTAGTGGTTCTGGTACCCAAACCAGATGGGGAAATATGCTTTTGCTTGGACTATCATAAGCTAAATGCGGTAACTTGTCCGGACAACTATCCAATGCCACGCACTGATGAGCTATTGGAGAAGTTGGGACGTGCCCAGTTCATCTCTACAATAGACTTAACCAAGGGGTACTGGCAAGTACCGCTAGATGAACCTGCCAAGGAAAGGTCAGCATTCGTCACCCATGCGGGGGTGTATGAATTTAATGTCCTTCCTTTCGGGCTTCGAAATGCACCCGCCATCTTCCAGAGGCTGGTAGATGGTCTACTAGCAGGACTGGGAGAATATGCAGTTGCCTACCTCGATGATGTGGCCATTTTTTCAGACTCCTGGCCCGAACACCTACTACACCTGGAAAAGGTCTTTGAGCGCATCAGGCAGGCAGGACTAACTGTTAAGGCCAAAAAGTGTCAAATAGGCCAAAACAGAGTGACTTACCTGGGGCACCAGGTGGGTCGAGGAACCATAAACCCCCTACAGGCCAAGGTGGATGCTATCCAAAAGTGGCCTGTCCCAAAGTCAAAGAAACAGGTCCAATCCTTATTAGGCTTGGCTGGGTATTACAGGCGATTTGTACCACACTACAGCCAAATCGCTGCCCCACTGACCGACCTGACCAAAAAGACCCAGCCGAATGCAGTCAAGTGGACTGATGAGTGTCAAAAGACCTTTAACCAACTTAAGGCAACGCTCATATCTGACCCTGTGCTAATGGCCCCGGACTTTGACAAGCCATTCATAGTAACCACGGATGCATCTGAGCGTGGTATAGGAGCAGTTCTCATGCAGGAAGCAACGGATCACAACTTCCATCCTGTCATGTTTCTCAGCAAAAAACTGTCTGAGAGGGAAAGTCACTGGTCAGTCAGTGAAAAGGAATGCTACGCCATTGTGTACGCCCTGGAAAAGCTACGCCCGTATGTTTGGGGACGGCGGTTCCAGCTACAAACTGACCATGCTGCGCTAAAGTGGCTTCATACTGCCAAGGGGAACAACAAGAAACTTCTTCGTTGAAGTTTAGCTCTCCAAGATTTTGATTTTGAAATTCAGCACATTTCAGGAGCTTCTAACAAAGTAGCTGATGCACTCTCCCGTGAAAGTTTCCTGAAATCCAGTAGTTAAAAAGTGTTCTTAAAATGTAAAAGTCTGTTAGTTATATACTTAGTGGTATATGTAAAGGTGCATGTGTTGTATTACTCTGTTTATTTTAGAGTTCTAGGAAGAAATCAACGCCAGTGAGATTCCCCACTGTCTGCGATTTGGGGGGCGTGTCATAAACAGATAGCTAAAGGTTAATGTTCTTTTACCTGTAAAGGGTTAACACAGGGAACCAAACACCTGACCAGAGGACCAATCAGGAAACAAGACTTTTCCAAATCTGGGGAGGGAAGTTTTGGGTATGAGTCCTTTGTTCTTGGTCTGTTCCTTTTCTAGTCTCTGAGAGGGAGCTTTCTATCTCCTGGCTTTCTAATCTTCTGTTTCCAAGTTGTAAGTACAAGGATAGTAAGACAATAGGTTTATATTGTTTTCTTTTGTATTTACATGTGTGTAGTTGCTGGAATGTTTTAAATTGTATTCTTTTTGGATAAGGCTGTTTATTCATTTTTTTCCTTTAAGCAATTGACCCTGTATATTGTCACCTTAATAAAGAGACTATTTTTAATGTCTTTTTCTTTCTTTTTATATAAAGCTTTCTTTTTAAGACCTGTTGGAGTTCTTCTTTAGTGGGGACTCCAGGGAATTGAGTCTGCAGCTCACTAGGGAATTGGTGGGAGGAAGAAGTCAGGGGGAAAATCTCTTTGTGTTAGACTTACTAAGCCTGACTTTGCATACCCTCTGGGTGAGGGGGAAGAGAGATTAGATCTCTCGGTACTTGTGTTTCCAGGACTGGAAGCAGGGAATCTCCTAGGGTCATCCAGGGAGGGGAGCCTGGGAGGAAGTAACAAGGTAACAAGGGGAGGGGGTTATTTCCCTTTGTTGTAAGACTCAAGGCATCTGAGTCTGGGGGTCCCCCCAGGGAAGGTTTTGGGGAGACCACAGTGAGCTAGGCACTGTATAATTCCTAGCTGGTGGCAGCGATACCAGGTCCAAGCTGGTAACTAAGCTTGGAGGTTTTCATGCTAACACCCATATTTTGGATGCTAAGGTCCAGATCTGGGAAGAAATGTTATGACATGAATGGCTCCCTATAGGCTGCTCTGAGGCAGAGAACAGGCTCTGGCCACACACTCCCCTTCCTCAAACAAGCCTCCATCCTTTGACCACCTCCCCTAGCGCTCACTCACAGCAGGAGCCTCATTGGGGGGGGGGGCGGAAATGGAGGATAGAGGAGGGCCATTTTGGTGCCTGCGGTATTCCTCAGAGGTCAGTTAAGGTGACTTTATAGTGGCTGAACTGCCATGAAGAGATCACAGCACAGCCCAGAAATGAAGCCACAATCTTTCCCTCCCTTGAGCAGATTTTCATTTACCACCAGGAATGGATAACTACAGAGGTATTTTAAAGACTTGGGTGTACGTGGGAGGTGCAGAGGGTGAGAGATTGGCAGGGAAAAGCCATGGTCATCACTTTTCTGAAGTCTTAATGTTCATGAACATTATGTTCTTGTCAAAATTCAGGCCTGTCTTGTTGCTTTGAGGTTTCTTAGTGTTTTTGCTGCCATGTACACATCATCTTTTCTTTAGGTATGGAATAGCAGGAACTGTGAATGTGACTGGTGATGAAGTGAAGAAGCTGGATGTGCTATCCAATGCTCTGGTTATTAACATGCTACAGTCCTCCTATGGCACCTGTGTCCTAGTCTCAGAGGAGAATAAAGATGCCATTATCACGCCACAAGATAAGAGGGTCTGTATATATGTCTGTTCTCTCATTTAGCAGCAGATGGTGCTGTTATTCCGAGTATTGAAAAAGAGGTTAGGGACTATGTTACCTGTAAGAAAGCGAAAAGACAAGTTCCTAAGCAATAGCAGAGAATCTGCATATTATTCTACTGCTTAAATGATTAGTTACAGTGGGTGAACGGTTTTCAATAAGTAAGGAAGTCCTTGCAAAGGATTCATAATTAAAAAACTGGGGGAATAATTATTTGTGAGCTGAATCCCAATTGAAACTGGGATCCTAATTGAATCCTACCACATTTGGACCCTTTTTTGAACATTGGTGCTATTCGTTTTTGTTTGCATGAATATTTAGCCAGGACTATAAGGAGTAAAGTGCTACTCAGATTGAGCAAGGCTGGCAGAACTGGGCTCTAAATTAACTGCCCTAAGAGAACAAATGGCTACTTCTGGGATTTCCAGATGTAAGGAAATCATCTTCTATTATGATACCTCCTCCATCAATTTAACATGAAGTCCTAAGAAAACACTAATTCACAGTTCGGGCTTTCAATTAGCACTCCACCAAAAGCCAGCCATCCCTGCCTCCCTACCCTCAAGCCTCGCTTCATAAATCCATTCATTCAGCTCACAATACAATTTAAACAAAATTTGTTCAATAAACCAAGACACACTGGAACAAAACCACTCAGTTCGTTTGCTTTCACACTATGCCCATTCCTCACCCCGATCTTTTGTGTAGTTACAATGTCAGCTGTTTGGGCAAGCCCCCTCTCTCTCTGCATTTCAGTGATGTGCTATACAGAATACAACCATACATTTGGTCTGGATTTGTCAAGGGCATTTGGTTATCTAAATGTTGTAAGGAAAAGATGGTGTTTACCAGATAAAGGAAAAAGATAAATATGTTGACCTGCTGTAATACTCCTCTTCTCTCCTCTTTTAGGGTAAATATGTGGTGTGCTTTGATCCACTAGATGGTTCTTCCAATATAGATTGCTTAGCATCAATAGGAACGATATTTGCCATCTACAAGAAGGTATGTTGATGAACAAAACACACAGTATGATTCACTCAGTAAGAAAAAAATATTTCCTATATATATCAGCTCGCTTCATTTTCTTTTCCACTGTCTTTTAAATAAAAAGAGCTTTAAAGAGACAGTGATACAGATATACAATGAATATATATTTATATCAAATAATGGGCTCAATTTTTAGGAAGAAGCACACTTAATTGTCCACGTGAAATTCTTGGGCCACAGGACTTCCTTCTGCATCACAGAGAGTAATTAAAACAAAAGTGGCTTCTAATTATAAGGCAATTGGTTAGCTACACCCATCCTATTTACCCACTTCAGTGAGTGCTGGGGGTAGGGTGGGGTGAAGTGGGGAGGGGACAGGACATAGAGATGGGCCAGAGCTCCAGTGTCAAGGTGCAGAACCAAACTTACTTAAAGTTGAGGAATGTTCAGGTCTGGAATATTGGTTCCTGTCCATCTCTACAACTTACAATGTTTGTTTGCCCACTAGGGAGCTGCATAGAGTGCCAGGTTTCAGAGTGGTAGCAGTGTTAGTCTGTATCAGCAAAAACAACCAGGAATCCTTGTGGCACCTTAGGGAGACTAACAAATTTATTTGGACATAAGCTTTCATTGGCTAAAACCCACTTCATCAGATGCATGGAGTGAAAAATACAGTAGGCAGGTACACCTCTACCTCTATACAACACTGTCCTCAGGAGCCAAATAAAATCTTAACGCATTATATCAAACTTGATTTGATCCGCCAGAGCGCGCAGCCCTGCCCCCCGGAGTGCTGCTTTACTGTGTTATATCCAAATTTGTGTTATATCAGGTGGCATTATATCGAGGTAGAGGTGTATATATATTACAGCACATGAAAAAAGATGGGAGGTCAGTGCTAACAAGGCCAATTCAATCAGCGTGGATGTCACCCATTCCCAACAGTTGACAAGAAGGTCTGAGTATCAGAGTGATAGTCATTTAACCACCAGCATTTGCCAACAGTTAGAATGATGTCAGTTCTCACAATTTTACTGCAAGTCTCGCAATATTTGTTGCTTTTATGAAAGCCCTAGTTCACAGAATCATATAATGACATGAGACACTAGTTCTTTCTTTTTTAAGATTACAGCTCTCATGTTTGCAAAGAAATGCTTAAAAACATGAATCCTAAAGGCTTAGCCATCTTGAGGTAAAATTCTAATGAAGACAAGGAAGCCTGTAGTCTTCACAAGTTAACAGATTGAGTTCAAGAATAAGCTCCCTCTTATATATTACTCCAGCTGCTAATTTGTGTGAAAAACTACAAACTGCCTTGTCTTCCTTAGGATTTTACTTCAAGATGGCTAACTGGAGTTAAGAACACACCTTTTCCCCCACCAGTAATGGCAAGGCCTTTCAAAACCACTTACCAATAAGGTTTTCAATTCGTTTTCTACAATTTTTTCCTCGCTTTCTCAAAACCAACTAACCAACAAAACCAAACCCGAGTGCCTTCTGACATCTCATTTTAGAATTAACGTCTACGTAGGGGCAAACATTAATACTTAATGAAGACCAACCTACAATGTGCAATACAAAATTCCTTCAGTCCCTCAAAAGATTAGATGTAACCAAAGGATAAAGATTCCAGCTACCGGATCAAGTGCACTTATTTTAGTTACATGAAAAATTTAACAAATCCCACTTGAAAGTCAAAAAACTATGCTGTACACACAGGTACTAGAAATGCCATTTATGCACAGACAGTGTTTTTTATTTAGCATCTTCCTTTCCACTGAGGTGCTAGTTTAGCAGGATAAATTAGCTAGATATGCAGGGGGAGGATTTTAATGGTATTTTTACCAACGTGCCCTTCTTCAAAGCCATTAGCTAAAATCAAAATAACCAAGTAATAAAACATGTTTGCAATTCTGCAGCAACATACATTTATGAAAGAAAAAAAAGATGAAATGCTCTCCCAAGTGACTGAAAATCTATCTGGGAAAGAAAGTAGTTTAAACAACTTTAAATCTTCCCCATGGAAAGGACTTTGAAGTAAATCAGATGAATGGTCTTTTTAAGCAGATAACTGCTACCGCACTTATGGGGTCCCTTCTGATTATATGATAGTGCATATGAATGATTTTCTCATCATGTCACTGCCTGAACCTGGATCCCAAAGGCACTCTAGTGTTCAAATATTTCTGTGAAGTGACTTCCTTTTAGGAAAGAAGCTATAAAGCTAGTTAGAACTTTAATAGACTGAGACAGCATCTTTTGAACAATGAACCATCAAATAGGCTAAGTAATGTGCCAAGGCCACAAAGAAATTGAATGTCAGAGCTGGAATTAGAGCTCCTGACTTCTAGTCCAGTCTTGGACCACATCTTTCCCCCTTATGAATAGTCTTCTGTACAAGCACACAACAAGGATGAACGTGCTCCCTACACATTGACAAGAGGGGCTTAATCTCCAGAATTCAGATATCATTGGAGTTTAAAGATAGTTGTTCAGGTTATGTAAAAATAACTGCAGTATTGATTTGGTAACCATGCCAAATATTTCTGGATACAGGGCTGTATTTAAAAAGTAGTCTTTTAAAAGGTTCCTCCGTATATTCCAAGAGATGGAGGCAACTCCATTTGATATAACAATTCACTGCTAAGAGAAGGCCTTAAGGTATGGGGCCTTCTGAATGGTTTGAGCCAGATTGGTACACTTATTTTTTCATTCCCTGTCCCTAAAATCTGATATAGTGATGCAAGGAAAAGAGAGCCTGAGAAGAAACAAATGGTAGGGTCAGATTCTCTTACCAACACTAGTCATTAGAATCTTGAGCACTCTCTTTAAAGAAGTACTTCTTTCTTGAAGGTAAAGACAGAATGACCACTACCATTTAGGGTTGCCAGGTGTCCGTTTTTTGACCAGAACACCTGCTTGAAAAGGGACCCCCATAGCTCATTGTGGATCTCTTTTGAATCCAAAGAAACAGAGGAAACTAACAGTGCCTGCCTACTTAGTACTGGAAGATACCACCTTGAGCCTTGTAAACAAGTCTAGGACAGCACACCACTCCTAATTTATAGTCTCACTGTCATAGTATCTTTCCCCAATCTGAACCTTAGAGTCCAAAAGTTGGGGTACTAGCATGAATTCCTCTAAGCTTAATTACCTGCTTAGATCTGATAAGCTGCCACCAATCAGGAATTCCAGTGCCTGATACACTCTGGTCCCCCCAAAACCTTCCCTGGTGACCCCAAGACCCAAATTCCTTGAGTCTTACAACATAGGGGAATAAACCATTTCCCTCTCCTTCTCCTCCCCTCCAAATGTTCCCTCCCTGGGCTCCTGGAGAGATATACAGATTCAAGCTCCGTGAATCTAAACAAAGGGATTCCCCCTTCTCCTTTCTTCCTCCCAGATCTTTCCCGCCCTGGGTACACTAGGAGATCACCGTGATTCAAACTCCTTGAATCACAACATAGAGAAATCAGGCGGGTTCCCCCATTTTCTCTCCCCCTCCCTTCTCCTTCCCTGTTAAATACAGACTCAATTCCCTTGAGCATCAACAAGGGGAAAAATCAGACAGGTCTTAAAAGCAAAACTTTTAATAAAAGAAAAAAATAATAAAGAAAATCACTGTAAATTCAAGATGGAATATTACAGGGTCTGTCAGCTTCTAGAAACTGGAGAAAAAGCCTCCTCCAGCAGAAATCAATTTAAAATACTTCCAGCCAAATACACATTAAAACTCTACCAGCCAGATACACATTTGCAAATAAAGAAAAAACAAATCAAAAAGACTAAACCGCCTTTCTACCTTTTGTACTTACTAAATTTGAACAGAAGATTAGAGAGCCTGTAGGTATGTGTGGTTACTCTCAGAACCCAGAGAGAACAAAGCAAAACCCCAAAAACACAAACAAAGGCTTCCCTCCACCGAGATTTGAAAGTATCTTGTCTCCTGATTGGTCCCCTGGTCAGGTGTTTGGTTCCCTGTTTGTTAACCCTTTACAGGTAAAAGACATTAACCCTTAACTATCTGTTTATGACACTCACACAGCCCCACTTGGTGGCAAAAATGCAGTACTGCAGTCTCGAAGAAACGTTATCCTTTGTTTACTCTATTTTTCTTCTTGGTTTTGCTTGCATTCTTTCCTTGTCATGAATGGATATGTTGCTATCCTCTTGCTTCCCCTTGAATCTCCTTTCGCCAACAGGAATGTTATTTCTAAAACTCCACCAAAACAAAACAAAAAAGCTTTAAGGAAGCAAAGCATGGATAGGTGGGTGGACCATCTGGCTTAAGTCAAAAGATCAGGTGCCTTTAAAACTGACTTCCAGGGCCTTAATTGTCAGATCCTGTTGAGATGTTGTGTTGGTTAAGCAGTGTGTTTATTAAGAGATAATAACTGATGCTATTGTAATACGTGAACTCCTGGGAGTGTGGTGGCTTAACCTACTTTTTAACATAACAGAAAATTATTATTTTGGGGAAAACATAGCAGCCTAATTAAGCTCTTCTTTCCTCTCTTCTCTACACACATTGAGCCTGCATGAGTCTACACCCTACAGCTGTCCTGTGACATTCCACTGCCTTTTTTGTAATATTGTCAAGATCTCAAGACAAGTTCTCTCACGGTGCATCAGTTTAACAGTGCATGTCATTCCCCCCCAGTACATGAGAAGTAAGGAGAGGGGGAAAGGGCAACAGATGCTAATTATTGATCTTTACTAAGAGAGGCATAGTTTAGTGGTCTGAACGCAAGATTGGGAACCAGAATTCTTCAAGATCTAATCCCAGCTCTTATAGTAACCCCTCTCTCCTGGGCTTTGGGCAAGTCATTTATGACAAAAATTTCAAACTCAGTTTGTATAGTATATTCTGAAAGATACATTAAAACCTCAAGGAACTGATTTCATCTATCTTGCAACAATGAAGTGCTGAACTGATTTTTGCAAAGTTTAAACCTTTGATTCTATGAAATTGGATATTGTGAAGCCTATGCTGAGACATCCCCTATACCATAGCCAAAATATTGTTGAAGGAAAATACTCAAAAGGTTGTTATCAGGCTTCTGCTGTTTGTTTTAATTCACTGGTTCACTTTTTATTATACCTCACTAGGGCAGAACTATTCCACAGACTTAAAAAGCCAATAAAATAACCTCATCATTTCCAGTGTTTTATTTTTACCTTTGAACAGATCTGCATTTCTTTGTGGAAGTTTGATGCTGAACTCTCTTTCCTCCTATGGTTGTTCAGAGCACAGACATGAACAATAATTGAAAAACAAGCTGAATTCTGGCCAGTGTCCATTTCCTTAGGGAGAAGTTCCTTTGCTTTCTCAGAATAGCCCATCATTGTTCAGTTTCTCATCCAGGAATAGTAGGGGGTGTGGGGGAGAGGAAGCTTTCATTAGTGATGAGTCTGCAACAATCACCTCAGATAAATATACTGTATTTGAAAACAGCCTTCCATACACGATCTATTTACATTCACTTCACATAAACACCAGGGTCTAATAAGGTCTGAAAGAGAAGCCTTTTTTGGGGGTCAAACACACACACACACAGAGGCCATTTTTAGTGAGAGGGAGGCGAAGAGTACAGAAAAACTAGGCATTCACAATATTGTTTGCAATCTGCACATAAGTGTATTTTTTAAGATTTAATTTTGCAAGTAAGTAGTCTATAGTGGACAATTATTGCTTTGATGTGGAGATGTGTGCACGCCATAGGCATACAATTTTAGAACAGAAGGTTTTAAGGCATGAAAGCATTAAAAAAGATGCTGTTCATGGCAAGCTAGCTGCTTTTGAAAAAGATTCTTTAGGAGAGAGTTAGCAGCATACAGTCAGTATTAAGGATCTAAAATTTGCACTCTTATTAATTTGCATTCATTATGTACACTGTAACATTTCTGAATGAGCTGCTCTGCACTGAATCATAATTAGTTATACCATACCAAATGGGATAAATGAATTCTTTATCATGGATCCATAATATGTGACTACATGTGAATGCATTCACAGGAAATTACAACATACACGATGTCTTAGGTCCTCAGGAGCCATTAAGTGGCTGTGTCTTGGTATTGAGAATAATATGCCCACATAGCTAATTCTGTCTGTTCTTATTTAAGAACAATTCACCTCCCTCCAAAAACCCATAACCTATCACCACAGAAACACACATACAATTAAGGGGATTTAATTTCTTTCTGTAAATAGTTGTCATCTTGCTACATATTGTTAAACAGTTGCTATATTTCACCAGTGTAGAATTGGTTAGAAAATGAGGCAGTGTGGGGAATGGCAAAAAAACTGAAGACTTTCAGCCAAAATCCAAAGGTTTTCAGTCAAAACCTTTTAGCTGAAAACCAAAAATTTTGATTGGAAAATACTGCCCTGGTTCTCATGAGAGTTGTCATTTGAATGCTTCATGCCTCCTTTCTTTGATTGGTTGGGCTCCGTGGATAAACTACATTGCCTCTGATGCACAATGGTCTCCCCTCTTGTTCAGCCACGACAGTGCATCATAGGGCACAAAATTTTCAGTTTTGGGGTGCTTGGTTTTTCAACAAAGTCCAAAATGTCCACAGAAAGCAGACTCACTATGCTGGAATGCCCCTTTGGTAAGACCTGGTGTTAAGGCACTTCTGCCTCAGTTTCCCAAAAATGATCTGCGGTCTACTCCTACTGTAGAAGCAGGTTGGCCTTCCAGCCAACCCACTATAAAGTATTTGATTCCTTCCAGGGTAACAGGGTCCTTAAGTCCAAAAATAACATCAAAACAAAAAAGTCTCCAGCTCCTCTGGGCCTTCACTCTCTTTTCTTACTGGCAGGCTCCCAGTGACAACTGCCTATCTCACTACCTAACTGCCTGCTCTTGGGCCCCAATCAACCCAGTTGTCCAGGTCAGATCTATCCTCCTACCAAAACCCTCTGGCAGACTGTAGCCCTCAGCCAGTTTCATAGATTCCAAGGCCAGAAGGGACCACTGTGATCATCTAGTCTGACCTTTGGCATAACATAGGCCATAGAACTTCCCTAAAATGAGTTGTACAGCAGATCTTCTTGAAAAACATCCAATCTTGATTTTAAAATGGTCAGTGATGGAGAATCCACCATGACCCTCAGTAAATTGTCCAAGTGCTTAATTACTCTCACTATTAAAAATTTGCACCTTATTTCCAGTCTGAATTTGTCTAAACTTCAACTTTCAGCCATTGGAGCATGCAATTCCTTTCTCTGCGAGACTGAAGAGCCCATTAACAAATATTTGATCACAGTCTATAAGTATCTTCATGGAGAACAAGTCACCCCTTACCCTTCTCTTTGTTAAAATAAATAGACTGAGCTCAAGTCCATCACTGCAAGGCATGCTTGCTAATCCTTTAATCATTCTTGTGGCTCTTCCTAGCTTAAGCTCAGCTCCTTTCCCCACACTGAAGCAGCCTGTCTGGCTAGCCACAGGAGACACCCTCCACCACCCACACTTGTCCTCAGCTTGTCTAGCCATCCATCTATCCTGCTTCCCTCTCTCCAAGGACTTCTGGCAGCCTTCCTCAGGGAACTCACTCCCTACTTCCTCTTCCTCCTTTTAAATCTGACACCCTGCACAGGTAGGGCTGGGCTAACTGGCCCAAGGCTTCCCGATCCTTAAAGGGACAGGTGGCCCTGTTACAGTCAAAAACCCTATTTTCCATTGAAAAACAATTTTAATAGTAAATTTTTGACCAACTCTAGCTAGGGTAAAATCCTCAAGTTGTTATTCAGCTTCTACTCAAACTAATGAAATCCCATTCCAATCCATGGGAGTTTGTTTGCCTGAGTCAGAAATAAGTAAAAACTGAACAGGGACCTCAGGACTGTGACTAAAGGTCTCATTCAAGTTCCTACTAAACAGGTGTCATCACAAAAAAGCCACCACAACTGACAAACTTTCTTGGCAAAACAGGCCAAAAATCAAGGGTGAAACCCTGGCCCCAGTGAAGTCAACGGCACTATTTCACCCTGAATGAGCATAGAGAATAACAATTCTCAAAATTTATCACAGAGTCTGAAAAGGTAGATGTCAGAGACTGGAGAAAATTATATCAGCTACTCTGCCTCCCTGTCAGAATACTGGTGTGTCCTACTAAAGTATAGCTTGTAAAGTTTTGTCCAGTGTACTTTTAAATCTCCCAAGCAATGGGGCCTCCATCACTTCCCTAGGAAGACTAATCCAAAGTCTAATACGTCTATCAAGAAGTTTTTCTAGCGTTTAGTGCAAATTTTCTCTTTAATAATTTAATACAATTACTGCTTTTGTATCCATTTGAACACCCTTCAGAACATTCATAGACTTATGTCCCTACCTCTGTCATTTCCTACCCAAACTGTAAATATTTCTCTCTTTCAGTCTTTTCTCTTAAGTCAGGCCCTCCAGCCCCTGATAACTTTTGTTGCTTTTCTCTGAACTCCCTCTAGTCTGTAAATATATTTCTGTCAATGTGGTACCTAGAGATAAATGCAATTTTATGTACAGTCTTATGGAGAAGGACTATGTCAACACCCCCTCTCTTCTCCATATGACATGACATTTCTGTGAATACAGCCCAAGATTCTACTGGTCTATCTTGCTGTCCCATGGCATAATGAATTCATGCTAATTTGTTGTTCCCTATCACCGTTAGGTCTTTTTCAGGATTATGGCTTCTCAAGTTTCTCCTTTTCATTGAATAAGAACATTTGAATAGTCATTGCCCAGCTTGATATATCTTGCATTTTTTTCTGCTCTCTTTTTACGTCCTTTTGAATTAGGTCTCTGTCCTCATGGACATTTGCAGTTCCTGCCAGTCTAATATCATTTATGAATTTAACTCACATGTTGCTTATAGATCTCTAAAGACGTTACTCTAAAGAAGAGTAAATAGGGTGCTTAATATTAATGTTTGTAAAAACTGTAAAGCATTTTATATGGCTTGAATAGGAACACTCACATTGTTATTTATATAATGCCGTAAATGTTTATGGTGGTTTATAAATAAGTCCTAGAGGAATGGAAACGGATTTAAAAACCACAACAAGCAAAATCAATGATAAACAACAAAGCTTGCTGTTGTGGAGAGGTGCATAATAGGGAAATTGGCAACTGCCACGCAGTTCCTGGAAGAACTAGGGAGCCTGCCTTAGTCCCAGGTCCCTGCTGTGTCACAAACTGACTTTTAATGGCCCAATCAGTGGTGCTGACTGGAGTGGCCAGGGTCCCTTTTCCACTGGGTGTTCTGGTCGAAAACCAGATGCCTGGCAACCCTAGAGGACGTTATTTTAACAGATTTTCATTTAAATTTGAGTTCTGCTTTTATTGTTTTCCATTAAGATCTCAACCTTCAATATTGTGATAATTCTTTCCTCAGACAACAGAAGATGAGCCCTCTGAAAAGGATGCCTTTCAGCCAGGACGAAATATTGTTGCAGCAGGCTATGCCTTGTATGGCAGTGCTACGCTGGTGGCTCTTTCTACCGGGCAAGGAGTGGACTGCTTCATGCTAGATCCGGTATATACAAGATGTTAATTACTATATACATTCTTTTTGCCTTTCAGTATTTCATAGGCTAGGCTTTACTTATTTTCTCATTCCAATCTGGTCTAGAGATTATTATTTGTGGCATTCTTCCTTTTGACCAGGTCCTGTTTTAATTCATCCTTGTCCTACTGGTACTTGGTAATACAAAACCATGTTAGCTGTAGTACCACAATCCCATTCATGGAAGGGAAGAAATTGAGACCTTGCCCTTGTGCATTCATTTTAAGACTACATCACAGCCCTATACTGGGAAATATTTAAGAAAACTCATCAGTGCCTTTGCCCCCAATTAAGGGTCCCACTTTTTTTTTTAAAAGGCCTCAGTTTAGCTTTTAATTCAGCAAATGAAAATATTAATTATGGGCATAATTCATACACACTTATACCCCTAACTGCATCTGCAGGTTAGGTAGCTTTACTTTAAGTGCTTTGACTTGCATACTCAAAATATTGCAAATAAAAAGATGTGCCCATAAAACTGCCGACTGCTTCTCAAAATCAGACACCAGAAGCCCAGACAGCATTGTCCAGGGAGCTTGAGAAGGAGAAAGGAGATGTACTGACTTTCCAAATGAGTCAAGATAGGTAACAATATAAAGGTTTTATTTAATCAATGGGTGAAAATCTTGTCTCCATGGTCTTAGTGCATTGACTTCAGTGAAGGCCAATATACCTAAGCTCTAAAAGTAATTTACTGAAGAGATTACATCAAGCAGACAGAATTGATGTGAGGGCTGAGGGAGGACACTAAATTAATTAGAATTTTCAGGTTTGGGGAGAAGCTGGAAGCCTCAAATCATCAGGCAGCCAGGGAGATCTCATGCAGCAGTGGCCAATATCTGCTTACTCAATATATAACACTCTAGTTGACACACACACACACACACACACACACAGTGGGGGTGCACGGGGCAGTTCAAAAAAAATCTCATGATTTTGATGCCAGTCTCATGACGTTTTCAGGTCTGACTCATTTTTTAAACATTTGGGGTTCACAATACTGGACTGGTATTCATTTTATTACAATTATTTCTGAGATTATTTTTGTTCACATTGAAGATATGGCAAATCTTCCTGTACCTAAAGCAGCTTTCCAGCTTGTGATCTGTGTGAAACAATGACAAGTCATATAAATGAATGTTGATTAAAGGACCATGTTGTGTTAAAGTCTTTCAAACTTTCCTTTAGCATGGTATTCTGCTGCCTGCTAGTAATTGGTGCACCTCATTCTTCTGCAGGCCCTTGGTGAATTTGTTCTGGTAGATAAAGATGTGAAAATCAAGAAGAAAGGGAAGATCTACAGTATCAATGAGGGTTATGCCAAGTACTTTGATCCTGCAATGACAGAATATTTACAAAGGAAGAAATTTCCTGAGGTGAGAAAATAGCAGCTTTGTAATCAGCTAATGCAGCAAGGGCTTGTGCTGCTTTGAGCAAAGTACAGCTCAAAGAGGAGGATAGGTTTGATTGTTTTGCTGAATTAAACTCCTTGTCAACGTTATCTACAACCTGGTACATTCTGGCTACATGGCTAAAGTAGTTTGGCTTTCACTACTTTGAAAATCCTTTATAACTTCAACTTTTATGGTAGCCAGACTCCTCGGCATTCTGTAATAGTTTAGAGGAAGATGTGCTAGATAATAAGAGCCAGAGTTTTAAAGAACTGCTGAAATTATGCATGCAAAATTTGGACATGCACCTATTTTCAAATATATTTGAATATGTACCTCAATTAACAACATTCACAATTATCCATTTTGGGCTAGATTTCTCACTACTGCTCAGTAAGTTGCATTGAAGGGCAAGGCGTAAAAATCCTCCCCCCTAGTTGCACCCTTGTGCAGCAGCAGGGTACAGCTGCAAATCCCATGCTTCCCAAAGCACAAAGACTGCTCCCTCCTAACATCTCATGGGGCACAATACAACCCCAAAGGCAAAGAGCTGGATTCATGCCCATGCGTCCTTCCCCCATAGGGGGTGTACATTGTACCACCTGAACAGGTATAGCTGAGGGCACGCTGCCCTCTACATTTTGCTGCAGCCTGGAACTCCGCATCTGCAATGCCTTCAGCATGGATCAGTGTCTAATAAGGCATGACTGAGCCCTTTATGAGTATGAACAGGTACCTGGACACATTTTGCCTGTGCAGTTTTGAAAAGTTCTTTGAAAATGTAACTGTGTATGCCCAACAAGTCACTTCAAAATGTGGTAGACTATAATTACTCAAGTTTGATTCATTAGCATGATAGAATTAACCCTACTCTTGCAACAAAATAAATAAATACATAAATAAAAAAATTAAGAAAACCCACACATATCTAAAAGACAGTGCATCCAGTAGCAAACTTCCCCAGAGCACTATAATGAGGCACTGGTTCAGTAATGGCACAGTAGCACAAGAGTCTACTTGCTAGTTACTTCCTGTACCACCATGCATTTTGCTTGGAGAGCGCCTCTCCAAGTACTAGGGCAAACTGATGCTGCTTAGTTTGTCAAGTCTGATGGGATCACATCTTTATATAAGGTTGCAGGTCATATTTCTGTGAGGACTTCTTGGTAGGCTGTAAACTTACATCTTGCTACACTGAACAAAATGGGTACAGTTTTGCTCTGCGTCTGCCCAAGAACTCTGCTTTATTGCTCTAAGTTGTTACAATGAGATATATAGTACTAGAAAGCTGTGCGTCTGCTTACGAGGTTTTATTTGAAACCAAGCCGTGAGGAGTTTAGTCTAGTTTTGAGCGAAATGGAACGCAGTTTACAGCCTTCTTGCTTCCTGAAAACTGCTTCTTTATATATGAATCCTTCAATTCCCCAGATCAGAACGTAATCTACTTTTGATAAAGCCACCTGACTTTTGAAAAAAGTGTAAACTGTTTGTTCAAGCAGCAGAGCTAGCCAAGAGGAAAAACAGGAAATGCCATGTATCATTATGTTTCATATGCTTAAATTTCAAAGGGTGAGAGAAATACATCAAACAGTGCAATCCAATGACATTTCACCAGAACTCTGTCAATACCTTTGTGGAGTATCTGTAACTTGTCACACTGTTCTATCATACGACTCAATAAATCCTGCGGGAGTTCAAACCTCATTGACAAAAACATATTGTTTAGACCTTGATCTGTGCTATTGTTGTAAACTGGCTGTTGGAAGTGTCTCTGAACTAAAACAGCTAGTTAGTAGCAGGGTTGTTTTTTAAGCTTTAAAAAGGTAATACTGTGTTAATGGAGTCACTACTCACATCTTCTGGGGAAGGTCCTATAAAAGATTTCAGCCCAGTCATTACTGAATATTTAGTCCACATCAGAAAATCCAGGGGCAGTTCAGCATGACCAACAGTTCCTCAGGAAAGGACAAGCCGTTATGGTGCTATCACTTCCACTCGAAGAAAGGGCTTTCTTCATCCCTGCTGCAGGGTTTGGGCTCCAGAGAGCCTTCAGAAAAAAACAAAACAAAAAAACCCAATACCACAAGGGAAAAAACAAGTAGCTTCTGCCTGTACAATCTTTTCGGGCTGCATTAGTTTGAAGTTGAAGCAAACAAGATGTAGGGCCTAATTCAGAAAAAGCAGCCTGCAATTTTGCACCAGCAAATAATTGTAGGTGCAATTTCTCAGGCATAAAGTCAAAGGCTTTTAGACATCTTGCTACTTGAATGAGCCTGCAAATCAGGTTATTAGACAGCTAGATGCAAAAAATGCACTCATGGTTATTTGCAGATACAAAATCAAAGACCAAGATAAAAATGAACTTCCTGGGCAATTCCAAGTTTGGAGGCAGGGCAGGAGGCTGAAGGAAAATTCCCCACTTTTTCCTCAAAGATTCCTAAATGAAACATAGAACCTTGCTTTAAAAAGCACTTTATATTTGCCTCTGTGCATGTTCTTATTCTTTGCTAGGCCATATTAGTAACTAAGCTAGTTAACTAATTATTTCATTTACCTTTCATTTTCCTGTCCCTTATATTCATTGATCTTTATTACCCCTTTTCTCTTATCAATTCCACCACAGCATCTCACCTTCGTTTAGAAGGGCATGCTTCTTGCTTCAAAGTCAAATGCAAAGGCCCTAGACCAATCCCTCTCTTCTGGAATGTGACTACTCATCATGGCAAAGGTGCGGGGATGGTGGGAGGGAAAATAGTCCAGAGTAAACCTAAATCTTTTGTTAACAATCACAAAACCTCTGGTCAGCTGCTCAAGCTTGAATAGCAACTGCCACCTGAAGAGCTTCCTGTAGTGTATGTAAAGGAGTATGCTGATTCCAACATGCACTCCACTATGGGCAGGGTTATGAGGAAACGAGTTTTTTAAATAAGACGATAGCTAGGGAAACCAAATGTTACTTTAAGCCAGAGCTATGTCCCCCTTCACAGGAGATCTTCTTTCTAGCCATGCATCTAACACTAAGTCTGTAGAAGAAAACAGGTGCCACACAGATGAGTAGATGTGCATGGGTTGAGGAGAAAGCTGATGTAATACTCTGGGAAAACATTACACGACTTTCATATTTTGAACCATTTAGATCCATTTGGTTTAAGCATAAGAGACTCGTAAACAGGACCTGGTGAAAAATCGTGATTTCACAGACTGCTTGGAAATAGCAAAATTAGCTAATACCACAATTTTTCCAACAGCGGGGAGGCAGAAGTGGGCATCTGTGAGAGTGATTGGGGCAAGGCGGAGAAGAGAGACTTGGCATCCAGTTTTATGTGAGGCACAGTAGCCTGCACACCTGCCCCTTGGAACACACACTGAACTGCATACTGGCATGCACGGATGCCTGCTTCCACCACCCCACAGTTGAAAATATCGCAGCAGTTCTGGGGGTGATGGTACTCAGTGGCCACGCATATGCTGCAGGGATCTTGGAAATCTCTCTCATTAGGACCCACTGAGCCAATATCAAAATGCTCTCCAGATGCACATACAAATGGCGGGAGGGATAACTCAGTGGTTTGAGCACTGGCCTGCTAAACCCAGGGTTGTGAGTTCAATCCTTGAGGGGGCCACTTAGGGATCTGGGGCAAAAATTGGTCCTGCTAGTGAAGGCAGGGGGCTGGACTCGATGACCTTTCAAAGTCCCTTCCAGTTCTAAGAGATTGGCATTGGCAAATTAGGCATTTCCGAGAGTCTAATCAGAGGGAAAAAGTTATTTCACTGGCATTCATGTCTCTTATCTTTGTCTGAGAGGGAAATCTGGGCATTGTTCCAGCCATCATGCAGCATACATTAGCTTTCTCATCTGAAAAAGAAACATATGAGTTATTCAGTTGCAGCTGTGAGAATGCCAGACTGTATCATAAGGGATCAAACAAGAAGTAAAACTTGAAAACTAAAGGGAATACTGAATGTACACCTGCTAGTGTCTTGTTCCTAAAGGGAAGTCAAAGGTTTGCTTTTGTCTGTTTGCCAGGTCCTTGTGGTGCAGGTGACAACTGCACTAAAATGAAGCAGTTTCTATTTTCTATTATTTGTAGCATGATCATGCATTCAGCTGTGTCTGTATCAGTTATGTTTCTATTATGGTAAGAAACAACGAAATCCTGATAGAGGAAGCAGGATTACCAGCTGTCCTTCCTGTTCCCATATACTGTACTTATGATCACATGATGCAGACAACTCAACACACACTAGTGGAATGTGGTCCTCTATGTCAAAAAACACACACAGAAATTTTTTTTTCTTAAAAAGGACATTATTAAGGTTGCTAAGTCAAACACTCAAAAGTTAGAACAGAATCCTGGCATTTCCTACTCTTTTAAGGCTGCCTGTGCAGAATTTGGCTCCCTTGTGCTTAGGGATTGTGATATAGTCTTTAAATTACTTGATCACATACTATTTTTAACAACAGGACCCCTTACCCCATTCAGTGCACAGGTTGGACCTGGCTCTGGCGATGAATAAGGATTGTGCAATAAAGGCAATTTGTCTGTAAAACCCCTGCCTCCTTTGTTGCAGAAGTTGGAAGGTGCATACAGATAGAGGCAGAGGATCAGAGGTGATGCATGCAGGGAGCAGGTGTCCCCCAGATTTTAAATGGACACTGTCAAGTTTGACAGGCATACATTTTCTTACTGCTCTCCCAAGAAATGACGTTTTCTGTGATAAACTGCCTTCCAAAAAGCTCAAAGCAAACAAACCCGTACCCTCAAATAATCTTCTGTCCCTCAACTAATCTCCAAAATAAGTCTTCAACAATCCTAAAATCATAACACCTATTTGGGAGCAAAACAACAAGAATCCTCAGAGAGTAGCACAAGGATAGATCCCCCTTGCTCTGCTCTTCCTGCATCTCCATCCCTGGAAGCACCTGGCTACACCCATTTTTCTGATCACATGAGGAAGCAAGGTTATCAGCAGTCTCAGTCCATGTTGGCTTTCAAGACCGAGCAAGCAGGGAAAGTAGAAAGATGGTATCAGGTTCTCATGTGCTCAGACTGCACACATGATGCCACAAAGTTACCATGAGTGGTTCATACTGCCCAGGGAGAGTTTAAAAACTGCTGCCACTACTTTGGGATTGCATGGACATTACTACATTTTATAAGAGACTCTATCCTTTTGAGAAAGAGTGTGTCGAACTATAGGCCTGCCAACATTTGGAGTGTCCCATAAATGGTCAGGGATTTAAGCAAACTTTGATTTCTGACTTGTGACAAAATGAAGAGGGCAATGATACATTGCAGTTTTGCCAGCTACCCAGCCTGGCAATGTTACCAGATTTGCCTATTACTTTGGGGAATGCTCATTTATTCAGGTTACTCTTCTGGGGGGAGGGGAGGTTCTGTAATTCTATCAATGTACTGTTTGTGTCATGTGTGTTTTCATATGGAGCTCTACTTCTCCCTTACACAAGTCCCCTCCCAATGGAGCTATCCTGCAGGAACAGGGTTTCCTAGGGCTGGGTTCCTCCAGTCCCAGAACTGGATGAACATACTCATACATACATTAACAGAGCAAGTCTGAGCGGACCGGGTCAAGCAGCACTTTCAAGCTGCTACCCTTATGTGTCCATGTCCCTATCCCCACTCGCACATCACAATTGTACTGGTGGTAACCTACGTGATGAGCAAACCCCCCAGTATTTTGGGCACCGCAGGGATCTTAAGCTTAGGTAAAAGAACTATTGCTGTAGAGTAAATGGAGGAAGCTAAAAACACAAAAGAGTAAAGTTCAGCAAGAGAGAGAAGCAACCAACTTAACCATAAAAGTTATTTATTGAATAATAGTGATAACTACACAAGGAGGGCTAAACCAACATAACCTACATTATTAAAGGTTAATACCTAAGGTAGAAAGAGAGAGAGAGAGAGAGAGAGAGAAGGAGATTTCACCCACTCCATGAGGCTTGAACTGGTGATGATGGTAGCTCAGGGTCCTGAGTACTGGAGACAGGCAGAGCCCCCAGCACGGTCAGTCAGGAGAAGATGGAGTCCCAGTGGAACTGATGCATAATTTGGATCTAAGCATCAGAACACTTGAACATAGGTAGGGTTTTTTGTAGAGAAACAACAATGTTTCAAGGGAGAACACTAGTTTTGTTTATTGGTAAACTGAGGACTCAAGGGTTTTCTTTAGGCTAGACAATAGGAGCTGAACACTCTTGGTTATGGGTGGTGTTTTCTTCCAGGGAGCTCACAATGCCACTAGGCTGCTTCTGTATTTTGGATATCAATCAAGGATTCATTACTGGAATTGGTCTGATAACTGCTGAGCTGGGTGTGGGCAGGCACAGGTTCATTAACATCTGGAGCAGAGATTCCCATGATGCAGTGCTTCCCTGCTTTTCTGGTCTCAGAGTTCAGTAGTGTTCTCTGTTCTTCATTCTGTATGCTAATCCCCATCCCATTTTTCATGCAGATGAGGCTAAGGGAGCTGTTTCTGCTCTCCATTCTCTATGCAAATAGAGATGTTTTAATCTTGTCACCTTTGTCAGAAGGGGTCTTGGTGTGTCTCCCAATACCCTTCACTGCTCTCTGCAAGCCTTTTCTCTGATTGGGTTTGGTTCAAGCGGTGTCTGGTGTCTGGTGTGTGTGTGTGTGTGGGGGGGTGTGTGGGTGGAGGGGGGGCAGGAGAAGTGTCTTTCATGAGTCAGACAGGCTAGATCAGGGGTCAGCAACCTTTCAGAAGTGGTGTGCTGAGTCTTCATTTATTCACTCTAATTTAAGGTTTTCGTGCCAGTAATACATTTTAACATTTTAATAAGGTCTCTATAAATCTATAATATATAACAATAGTTATAAGTAAAGTAAATAAGGTTTTTAAAATGTTTAAGAAGCTTCACTTAAAATAAAATTAAAATGCAGAGGCCCCTGGACCCGTGGCCAGAACTCAGGCAGTGTAAGTGTTACTGAAAATCGGAACGCATGCCATAGGTTGCCTACCCCAGGGCTAGATACTCTGCCCTGGTTCCCCAAGAACACAGAGCTGACTGGTATGCACAGATATAACAGCTTCAGCTTCAAGGTCTCCATCTGTTTTACAGGATGGCAGTGCCCCCTATGGCTCTAGATATGTGGGCTCGATGGTGGCTGATGTTCATCGCACTCTGATGTATGGTGGGATATTCATGTACCCAGCTAACCAGAAGAGTCCTAAGGGAAAGGTAAACTGTTTGTCTTTTGAACTTACTGTACCTAATACCACTGCTTTTCCAGTGTGTGACAGAATGGTTATAATTTATGCATAATGGCTTAAATATAGCTTTTCTTGAGCTGGTTTGGGGAGTATATTAAGGGACACTAAGGTCAAAGTTTTTACAAATTAGATTTGGCCCAACTCAACAGTGGTCCCATCTAACATACTTCTGACCTTTCAAAGTCATCCCATTTATTTTTGTGTTTTTAAACCAATCATTGCATTACAGGCTATGTACACATCCTTCAGTGGAGCCAACTTTTGATTCACAGTCTCCAGTGGGGATTGAACCTGGAATCTTCAGCACAGAACACGCAGGCCTCTACCATTTGACCTAAAAATTGTTTGTTTTTACTTGATAGTGAGGATCAAGCAGTTATAGTAACTGGAGCCAGCCACTAGAGTGAAATATCACAATGGCTCCCCCGGGAAAGTATTAAAAATAGTGTAAGACTTGTCTATGAGGTAGAGTAATTGCTGGGGTATGATTTTTAAAGAACACTAACTTCTTGCACATTAATTGGTCCATATAGATTCTGCTGATTCACTTTCATGTAGTGCTATTTGAAACAGTACTACATTAAAAAGCACTAGGGAATCTTTAGTGTGCACCAATGTCTACACAGACCAGTTAATGTGCAACACATTAGTGCGTTTTAGATATATCACCCTCATAAAGCACATTACACCACCATATAGACAAGGCCCGAGTCTTGCGGTACACATGTTGGGTCTGCTGTACTGACTCTGTGGCCTTGTCCTCACTGAAGGACACTCTGCTACCAGAAATCATGTTTCAATAGAGCTGAGCTAGCAAGCACTGTTTCCTTGACCAGTGTGGACAAAGATATTTTGTCCCACAAAACTAGCCAATCTGTCCAACTACACAAACCACCTTGGGACAGGGGACTAAACTCATCTGAAGAGGCCAATCAATAAGTCCTTGTTGAAAAAGAGGAATTGATGAAAGTAGGGAAATAGCTGGATTCACACCATGTTGCCACTGCAGGAATCCCCTCATTATGCAATGATTTTCAAGATTGGTTTTTGAACCATGTTACCAGGAATGGCTTTGGGGCATATTTGCTCAGAATGTTTGAGTGTTAAAGGCCTTCTGGAAGGGACTGGCCATTTATTATAGAATTTGTGGGGTGGCTGTGTGTGAGAGAGAACCAGCTTTACAGATTTTCTTTTTCAGGTTGTCTTTATATTTGGAAATTATATAAAAGCAGCCGTGAAGTGAATGAGATAAGAGACAGGAAAAAAAAGGACATCCTGAAGGTACTGGCAGGCATATACCGAGAGGCAGCATACACCATACATTGTGAAATACATACTGTGCTCTAAACCTCTGGGCAAAGGGTATGTGTACATGGGATCTTCGTTTTACGTGAACAGCTGTGCCAGATACTATTAAAAAAATGCTAAAACTTTACTTTGTGCTCCTTTTTTAAAGGCAATAGCCGTTTCAAGGTGATTTCATTTCACAGCTTTAGAGAAAGCAAGGAACAAATATGGAATAAAAGGGTTTACACATGTAAATTAGCCTCTAGTAGCTAATGGCTGACTTGGATTGTGTTGCCATGGAGGAGAGGGAGGGTGACAGTTAGCTCAAGACTTTCATTCAGGAAGCCTGGGTGTACTGTGAAGGTGATATATTTAGGTGCTGGAAGGAGAATTTTGGAGGCACTGTTTTTTCAGTCCGCTTCCAAGAATTTGGTTTTTAATATTGGGGACAGGGAAGGTTGCTTTTAATGGCTATTCTACAAACAAAATAAGGGCTGTCAGTTTCAGTTAAGAGTGAAAAGGGCTTGTGATTTGAGGTAAAGTATCACCACCACTTTTTCTAGACCTGTGTTGTCTGCCACATGTAGTAGGTTTGTCCATAAAGACCAATTCATCCAAAGTCACGGCTGTTCCAGTTTGAAAGATAGTACCATGGCGACTGTTACCAGTCATCCTCTTTTACCTTGTGAATATCCCCAGTGCATAGGCAGAGTGCTGAGAGAGCAAATATATGGAGTTATAGCTGGGATGGATTTGCTTCATGGATTTTGGAGCTGAAGCGCATGATGAGCATACTAAATGAACAAGCTAGTATAGCACAAAGGCCACTCCCTACAGGTCAAGATAAAAACAAGAATGTCAAATGCTCAGTATAGACAATGAGAGTTAATCTTTGTCTTTCATATTGAAACGAACAGTATCAGCCTATTTGCAGATGCTGTTTTTAAACTGGAAATGTTAACCAAATCGTATTTTTGTGGATCTGATGTACATAATGCTCTAATGAATTACAAAATGTTCATGCATTTAAAGGAGGGATGCTTGGATGCGGTCAGCTTTTTGAACAAAGTCAAGAAGTATGCTTTTGACCTGGACATGGTGGTGCATGAGGACAGACACGGGGAGGGATTTTAAGCAGCAGGCCCACAAACTTTATTAAACCCATTACAGCGGAGGGGGACTACCTGCCCTGTCACCCAGACTCTTACTTAACTGCCTCTATGTAGTTCCAGGGTGGGATTAAAGGCCTCTACCATATAACCCAACACTCAGGGTAGACTCAGCCTCCTCTTCTGAATCCTGCCACCCACCACTCCCATCCCCTTGTAAGGGTGAAGAGGCTACCAAAATGGGAGGACTTCAGCCTATGTAGGACACAAGGTCCTGGTCTACCCATAAGCACAAGGCCCATCAGCAAATTCCCACAGCCATTCCTTTTAATTAGGCTGGAAACCAGCCACAAATTGCAATAAACTAACATCCCTACCAAATACTACCACAAATTATTAAATCCTATTCCTATTTAGCCTAACTGTGCCTCCAGGATGCTGTGAGGAAGGCAAAACAAACAAAACCCCCAAACCAGGACTGCGCCAATCTGGCCACAATTGGAAGAAAAAAAAGATTCTTTTTGACCCCAAAACAGGCAATGGGTCAGACCTGCAGCATCTGTAAGACACAGCTCCTAAACTATGGTTCCAGGAGGTAGGGGTGGCAGGGGTTGCTGAAATAGAGCAAAAAGAGGCTCCTCAAGGCCTGGCCTGGCCTCGGATTTAAAATTCATGAAAGGGAAGAGCAAAGGAACAGTCAGTTCCCTTCCTCCTCTGGTTGGCTAATGAATGGAGACTCTGGAAGCAGGAGGGGCACCCCTGCATCCCCCCAGCTAGTGCCTGTTCTACTTCCCCTTTCTACTGGTTCTATCACAATCACTGCTGGTCTCATCTAGTTTTCCAGCTGTTGAGATACATCGGGGTAGGCAACCTGCGGCATGCGAGCTGATTTTCAGTGGCACTCACACTGCCCGGGTCCTGGCCACCGGTCCGGGGGACTCTACATTTTTATTCAATTTTAAATGAAGCTTCATAAAGATTTTATTTACTTTACATACAAACAATAGTTTAGTTATATATTATAGACTTATAGAAAGAGACCTTCAAAAAACATCAAAATGTATTACTGGCACGCGAAACCTTCAATTAGCATGAATAAATGAAGACTCGGCACCACTTCTGAAAGGTTGCCAACCCCTGAGGTAGATGAATGATATTCTTAAGGTTTACAGTCACACCAAAGCAGTGACACACCGCATGTGATTCTGCAGTGACACCACTGCTGTTTTGTGGCAGGTTCTCTTTTTCGAATTTACCATGCCATAAAGACAATACGAAGCCCATTGCCCCATGTTACCTGGACATTGTGTACTTACTTAGAGTGGCATTGAAACAAAACTTTAAAGATAAGTAAGAAATAAAGTTAAAGTTAATGCTATGTACATTGCTCAAGTGTATGAAATCCCTGGTTTTACTGCAAATAGTGTGATCACCAAAATGATTACAGGGTTGGTTGCATTCCACTACATACTTTCATTTCCCCAAAGCACATTCTGTTTTTGGGAGGGTGATTTACATTTGTATAGGCTTTTCCGTGCCACACACTGTATCTCAATACCTCCCCAAACCAAGTCCATTAACTGAACCTTCTTAAATCACCAGCCTTTCATTCCCTTTTACATACTGTAGTATTTTCAGTGGCATTTAGGGTGACCAGACATCCCGATAAAATCAGGACCATCCCGATATTTAGGTATTTATTCCGCATCCTGACCGATCTTTGGTTGGGACACAATTTGTCCCAATATTTCATAGTACTCTTTTTTTTTTGCACTCTGCTGGTGATCCCTCCCACCCCACCCCCATGTGTCCCAATATTTTCTTCCTCTCACCTGGTCACCCTAGTGGCATTAGAACAATTTTTATAGTGGGGGTGCTGAGTGCCATTGAACCAAACTGTAAACCCTGTATATGATGGAAACTACTTCAAGTCAAGGGGTACTGCCACATTCCTAGACCCCTAGTTTCAGGACCGTGGAGTTTTTTGACATATGACCCAAATGTATTGCTTTCAAACTGGAACATTTTTATGACGATATTTGAAATTTCTGTTAATGTTAATAGGTATTGGGGGGCCTAATTTCCTTCACACTAAACGGAAAATACATTTCTAAAATAACCATAGTTACTTAAAAGTTACTATCTGCATGAACTTAGCTCACCGTAACAGGTTTAGCCACAGTTGTGCAGTGCTGCAATCAACTCCTGACACTTGAGAATGTCAGCATCAAGTTTCAGACTCCAAAATATCCTGAGCAAACACAACTGTTCAAGCTTCAAGATAACAAACAAGGCCTGTGAGAAGGTGTCACCTTCGCTAGTTTAACCACTTCATTGCTGCATGCAACCTCAAGAACCTGGTTAGTCAGGCTAAACCTATTGCCAGTGCTGTCCCACCTACTGTGTGCCTCAGCTCTGGAATGCTAAAGTTCCACTGGAATATTGATACTTCTCTGCAATGTCACTGCATTGTTCTACAGAAGCTGCAGTGGAAGCCAGAAGAGAAAGTTTTTAAAATCTCACAATGGGAGATGGGAACATGACACAATAGGATGCTTATGGTGGGGATGTTATTGTTAAAGAAACCCTGAGAGAAGGTTGAATAAAGAGAGGCTGTAAAAGAGACAGAGTTAAAGAACACAGTGGGTTAAAACACTGGCAGATGGTCTATACCACAGCTCCCATCATAGCTAACACCAGTGGAACTGTGGTCGCTTCTCTAGTGGAGATTTACAGAAGCTTGCCAAGGTCATAAAGGGAAGGTCAACACTTAAGTTCTGAGAAGTGCTGTGTTATTATTTCCCCCCCAAACAGTCCTGTGTTTTGTCATTTCTTACAGCTCCGTCTCCTTTATGAGTGCAACCCAATGGCTTTCATCATTGAGCAGGCTGGTGGGATGGCTACTACAGGGACTGAGCCAGTGCTGGATGTGAAGCCTGACTCTATTCACCAGAGAGTCCCATTGATTCTTGGTTCCCCTGATGATGTGCAGGAATACCTCACTTGTGTGCAGAAACACCAGAAAAGCAGCTAATGGCATTCACACACCAGATGTTCCTTCCACACCTGCTACATCACTTTCCAGAAAGAGCAGCAATCAGAAGACTGATTTCCAGGATGTCAGTGAAAGGGGGAACTGATAATAGAAATAGTGAAGACTGTTCCTAAAGGTTTTAATTCCCCTTGAATACAAGTGCAAAAATTCTTTAGTCTCAGTTTCTGTAATACAAGAGTAAAAGCAAAGTCCTAATTTTAATACTAACAGTATCTACTTGCTTAATACTAAAAAAGAAAGTGAATTGTTTGGGTTACACTCTATTTGATCTGAAGCTAGGTGTCTGATAATGCAGTAGCTCACATTCTGTGAGACAAAGCATTTTTATGTCAACATTCAATACTTCATTTAGAGACTGTATCTGTATTTTCTGTTGGAGGTTTTGTTGTGGGCAATTATTTTGTCAGCCTTCCTACTACCACTAGTCTTGTGATTGGAGTATGTTCCAAATACTATTTGCCTTAGGTAATAAATAGTAAAATTGAATTACCTTTCCATGGGAATGGAAAAATACTTGATACGGTGCTTGAAATCATTCCCACTTCCCTTCTGTCCAGAGTCCCATGTAATTTCACACAAGCTATTACCACACAGCAACTGCCACATCTCAACTCTCCTTCTTAATGAAAGATTTCTCATGTCAGATTTATATTTACTTATTCTCCTCCAGCCATCTCTGGTGTGGTCTTTATCTAAGAACATAAGAACGGCCATACTGGGTCAGACCAAAGCTCCATCCAGCCTAGCATCTGGTCTGCCGACAGTGGCCAATGCCAGGTGCCCCAGAGGTAGTGAACCTAACAGGCAATGACCAAGTGATCTCTCTCCTGCCATCTCTCTCCACCCTCTGACAAACAGAGGCTAGGGACACCATTCCTTACTCATCCTGGCTAATAGCAATTAATGGACTTAACCTCCAGGAATTTATCTAGTTCTCTTTTAAACCCTGTTATAGTCCTAGCCTTCACAACCTCCTCAGGCAAGTAGTTGCACAGGTTGACCGTGTGCTGTGTGAAGAACTTCCTTTTATTTGTTTTAAACCTGCTGCCCATTAATTTCATTTGGTGGCCCCTAATTCTTATATTATGAGAACAAGTAAGTAACTTTTCCTTATACAATTTCTCCACATCACTCCTGATTTTATATACTTCTATCATATCCCCCCTTACTCTCCTCTTTATCTATCCCAGCTAATTCTAGTACATCTATCACCTTGATATCCAGGTGCCTGTCTCGTGTATTAACGTAAGTTATTGCCTTGCAAACACATCATCATGACACTAACTGTATTACACTTCATCTACTTTTTTCTTCTCCTCCCTCATTTTGATTTTTTGTCCACATTTAGACCATTACAAGTTGAGAGTTATACTCAACAAATGAATTCACTTACATTTACTGTACTCATGCACTTGTAATACATCCATTTGTAAAGTGGCATGGGCTATTCAAAACACTACATTACTCTTGTATATGGATACAAGATTGTTTTTGCGGATCGCAGATCAGATATAGATACCAATCTATGGCTATAAAGCAGATATCCGCAGATTTGCAGAGCTCTACTTACATGCAGTAACGTTCTTCATAGGGGATGGAGCTACTTTGTGGACCGAACATGGATTTAGTTCCAGTGGCGCTGGAACATTTTTTGAACTGGGGGTGCTGAGCTGCACCCCCTTACCCCTGTCCATGCCCCTCATTCCGGGAGCGGGGTGGAAGATGTGGCGGCTGAGATCCCGCATGCGGGGCCAACGGCTGGGCGGGACCCTGGGGCTGTCAGCGGAGCCCCCAAGCTCCCGGTGGCCAGAACCCCCCCCCACAGGGCTGGTTGCCAGGACTCTGCAGCTGAGTCAGACCCTGGACTGGCAGCAAGCCCCTGGGCACAGTGCCAGCTGCTGAGTGGGGCCGACAGCCAAGCAAGACTCAGGGCCATCAGCAGAGCCCCCAGACAGTAGTGGGGCTGGCAGCCGGGAACCCGAGCAGCAGGATCGCGGGACCAGTGACTGGGACCCCGGGCGCGAAACCTGGGGGTGCCCTGCACCCCTACTTCTCATGCCTATGTATTAGTTGAGTCTGTGAACCAAAAATAGCTATCAGCTCTACCTCATCTACTGCTCAATTACTTTAAGGTGCAGGATCACCCTACAACACAAAAATCCAGAAGAGAGCAACTACAGATGCCTACCCCCTGCATTCCAGATGAGAACAGTTACAGAGGCAGGATTCATCCATTTTGCCTCAGTCCTAAACAAGCTATATGTGCAGTGGAGATCTTTTATTCAAAATGAAGGGAGACAGTTATTAAAACTGCCTGTGATTGTTTGATAGAGCTACTATGCCTCTATGAGCTGCAATTTTCAGATCCTCAGATCTCAGCCAAATCAAAAGGGATTTTCATCAGGACACTGAAAGGTCTCTCTCCATCTTAGGGACCATTTCAATGCCAAATTTGAATTTTCTATTGCCACACACTTCAGCACTGGACCTGTTTGAAAAAAGTTACAAAAATGTTTTCTAATGGGAAAATTATTATTTTGGCTCTGGCCTTTTTTCTCAGAGGTGGCTTAACCATTTATCCTGGAACTATAAACAATTTCCCTTTGGCTAGAGTCTAGGGCAGTGGTCGGCAACCTTTCAGAAGTGGTGTGCCGAGTCTTCATTTATTCACTCTAATTTAAGGTCGTGTGCGCCAAGAATACATTTTAACATTTTTAGATGGTTTCTTTCTATAAGTCTATAATCTATAACTAAATTATTGTTGTATGTAAAGTAAATAAAGTTTTTTGAATGTTTAAGAAGCTTCATTTAAAATTAAAATGCAGAGCCCCCCCCACCGGTGGCCAGGACCCAGGCAGTGTGAGTGCCACTGAAAATCAACTCATGTGCTGCCTTCGGCACACATGCCATAGGTTGCCTACCCCTGGTCTAGGACTTGAAAAATGAGATTTAGAATTGAAATGTTTAAACCACTTTAATTACATAAGCCACTGTCACTTCAGCTAGAAGTGCAATTGATCCTCTTTAGAACAGTAACCTTGAGAGCTATACAGGTCTGTTGCATCTTATGCGCATTTAACATGCACAAATTCAGCTTTACGTGGTCTGCACAAACAAAAACAAAAAAAAAAGAAAAAACAATAATTTGAATACTGTTCCTGTAGTGCGGGTGATTCCGCCCACCATTACACTCAATGTAAGTTTGACTATACGCGGTTTTCTCTTTACGCGCTGACCGCGGAACGGAACCCCAGCGTAAGATGAGACAGATCTGTATTCTATACATCAAAAGTAGAGGAGAGAAAGGGTCTGTAGCAAACAGACACATGCACATTGGTAGTCTTACCACATTTCAGGACTGTTACCTTGTTACTGCTGCAGCTGAAGGCTGCATTTTAAAACAAAACACTCCCCTTTGCCCCCCCCATACCTCTTTTTTTTTTTTTTTTTAATGCCATTGAGTCTTCTAGTATTGCAGTGGAAACAGCCTTCGCTCAACATCTATATCATATACTTGGTTGCTCCAACTTCCCTTCCTTATCTGCCTTCCCCCTCCTTAGCACCAACCCTGGAGCAACCAAAGCAGTGTTTAATTCTGTAAGATGTAAGAGGTGCAAGCAGCCAGAGAGAACTGAGAAATCACCATGACGGCATTAAGGTAATAACCAAGATGGCCTTAAAGTGAAGCATATTAGATTTATAATGTAATTATACACTAATTTAGAACATTGTTATTCACTGGAATACTCTGAAATCTCACCAGACAAATTAGCTTCTATTTCCAGCAGGCACTGATTTACGTAAAAAGCTCTATTCAGTCATTGCATTGGAACATCTAGCTGTCTTCTTCGCCAGCTGAATTATTCTCTTGCAGTTTTAAAAAATAAAATTAAACAAAAAGACAAACAAAAACAAAGGGCTAGTTTACACGCAGTTTTTGTACTGATTTAACAATGTTGACTTAGAAACCAATACAATATCACAGTACAGCCTGCTAGTGCAGATTCAATTATACCAGTATACAGGTGCTTGTATTGATATACCCAAATAAACTCTACTGATACAAGCACCTTCATACCAGCATAACTGAATTCATACCTGGGGTTGCCCTTTCAAAGCTCCATTTCTGACAGCAGGCATGCAAGCCATTAGTGTGGAATGCTGTGTGAGAGAGAAAGAGGCGGGGCGGGGAGGGGAGGTCTGCTGTCTGAATTTACAAGACAGCATGGTGACATGCTCTCAGCCCCCCAAAACCTCACTCTCTCTTCCCCCACATACACACAACACACTCCCTGTCACACTCCACCCCACCCCCGTTTTAAAAACATGTTGCAGTCACCTGCATACTGGGATAGCTGCCCATAATGCACTGCTCCCAATACCGCTCCAAGTGCCACAAATGTGGCCATGCCAGTGTGCAAGCAGCTGTCAGTGTGGACAGACTGCAGCACTTTCCCTACTGCGCTCTCTGAAGGCCGGTTTAACTCACAGCGCTCTACATCTGCAAGTGTAGCCATGCCCTTAGATTAAATAAGTTAGGAACCAAGCCTTGGAGGCTAGTAGTTAGCACCCTTATTACAGAACTCTCCTTCCTCTACATTGGTGACTGGCCATCAGTTACTAGAATCAGGGCAGGATCCCAATGCAGACAAAGCTTCAGCTGGTGAAATTGTTCTGAGGTAGATTCAAAAAGTAAAAAATACTGGCTGATTAGGTTATGCCACATGCCTAGATCCCAGAGATAGTAAACTAAAGGACTTGTAAACAACAGGCTATTTTTGAAGCATGTGGCACAGAGAAAGAGGCAGCATGTCCATTTCTTCTCTTCGAGAGTTATCAGGGACTGAACAGGGGGACCTAGGGATAAGCCAAGGGGCATGGCCATGCCGTGTCCTCACTGCTGCAGGGGACAGGATGGAAGGAGGAGTGGCCAGATTTGGGATGCAGGAGGTGGAGCAACATGGATCCATTCTTTACTCTCACAGGAATCTCCTCTAACCCATGGGCTGGGAGGCAAGATCCTTGTTAAACAACAAGATGTCAAATTTGATTTTGGAATTGAAAATATTCCTTTTTAACAAAACACAAATTCAGACCTTATGCTCAGAGTTATTTTGAGAGAACACAAACCATGCACTCTGGCTGAGGCTATGTCTACAATGCTGCAGTCGTGCTGCTGTAGAGCTGTATTGTAGATGCTTTCTACATTGATAAGTGTTTTTCCATCAATGTAGTAAATACAAGTCTCCAAGCGGAAATATCTAGGTCAATGGAAGAACTCTTTTGTTGACCTCGCAGTGTCTACACCAGAGGTTAGGTCAGCTTAACTACATCACGCAGCAGGTGAATTTTTCACATCCCTGAGCAATTTAGGTACGTCAGTTTAAATTTTAAGTGTAGATCAGGTCTGAGAACGCAGGTACTCTGTGTTGCATTTAACTCCACAAGAGTCCTGATATCACTGGGCCACAACCTCTTATCCATGGCAGGTTGCCAGGATATAAGAGTGCAGGCAGACAGCTGAAGAAAATCAGACATGGTCTTTATAAATAAAGCATCAGAGATATCACATTTAGCAACTGAAACCCAATCAAATAGGGACATGCAGCCTTATTCAAGGCTGTCAGGAGAAATTGGGAACCCTGGGGGCATGTGTTATATACAGTAAACACTTTTTTTGCTGATCATATTTGTTAGCTCTGTCCATTTGGCATTGTCATGTGATCAAGCTTTTTCATCAAACAGAAGCATTGTATTCCAGCTCAGACAACTATCAGCATGACACAATAGGTAAAGCTTTGACACTTGCAATTACCAGCTACAGGTAACAAACTCTGCAAGTGTCTACAGTTAAGACATATACTTGAAGATGCACTTGTACATTTATCCCTATTGCTATATTTCTTTGTCCTTTTAAATTTAACATATTTAGAAAACAGAATCCAGCTGCAACAAATATTTGCTATGGTTTTGGGAACAACGTGCAGAAATCTAGATTGGTTATATTGTAGCTGGGATCTGATGATTTTTATTTTTTTTAAAGCTGAGTTTTTACTGTTGTATTAAAATTCTCTCTTAGAATTAAGTTTGATATGTTAGAACCTATTTCAGGAGTAAAACAAGTAAACTATTGGAACCCTTCGATATCCGAGAATCTGAAAATACCCCTGGTTAAGCAAAAGAGAGCAAATTTCTCTGAGTGGATAATACATCTCCAGCAAGGGAAGGATTGTCTTGTAGCTAAATCACAGGACTAGGAATCAGAAGATGTGGGTTCTCTTTGAGAAACATGAGAGATTCTCAGACAATTTTGTTGCCAGAAACCTTCAGTCTATTCACACACGGCTGCTCTGTTTATCCCAGCTCTGCAGAAAAGTGTCTTCAGTTAGACAACCGCAGTAGCATAGAACAAACATTGCTATCAACCCATTCATTTCAGTGAGCCGTTAAAGCCAAAGCCTAGTTGGAAGCATTTAAATGCTGACACTATTAGTCAAATGTAATAGTTGGACTATTTGGAGAATAAAATTGAAGTGGAGGCAGATTTTAGAACATTGGCTTTAGAAATATGGCTTGGAGCAATCCTACTGAAGCCCTGGGCTGTGTTATATTTTCCATTGATTTCCCTGAGGATAGCTATGGCCAGAGAGCCAGCAATGGACTCCAGGGTATGTCTAGATTGCATTATAAACCCACGTCTGTGGGACCTAGGCTTGTGGACTCAGTGCTTATAAGCCTGCACTTGTAAACATATACCCTGTGTTGTAAACCTGGGTCTATGATTACTGGATCTGGGTCTCAAAGCTGCGCTAACACATCCATGCCGCACTATCCTAAGGTCCAGGTCTAGTGTGCTTGCTGATCCGAGTCAGACTAAGGGCTAGTCTACACTGGCTATGCTAAAGCGCTGCCACGGCAGTGCTTTAACATAGCTTGTGTGGTAACAAACAAACAAAAAAAACCCACTTCCATGAGAGGCGTAGCTCCCAGCGTTAGTGCACTGTTTACACTGGTGCTTTAAATCATTGAAACTTATGGCGCACAGATATTGCTGTAAATTGCCAGTGTAGACAAGCCCTGATTTTTGTGTGGTTGGAAGTGGGGCTTGGGCTCAAACCTGAAGCAGAAGCTTGTTTAGTGTACAGTGTAGACATGCCAGAGGCCATAGCTAAAACAGAATCACAGGATCTCCATGCATATAATTCTGGCCTCCCACAGAGCCCCAAGGATTTGCTAGATTTCAGGGCAAGAGCCACAGCATTTTCCACAGGATGGGGGCAACTCCTGCCCCCTTACCAGATAATGAAGGGGATCTGCACAAGGCACATCTACTTTGAGAAAAATTTCTAACTGGTTTCAAAACTTGTTCAGCTAAACCAATTAGACCCATAATGGTTACCTGTTTTAAGAAAGCCTAGTTTCAGTAAAAACAGATCAGGCTACTTTAAACACCCCCTGCTATGGGACTTCTCCCAGAGAAGGGGATGATCTGGGCCAAATTTAGCAAAAGTTTTGTTTTGCATTTCTTTTGAGGCAAGAGTGTTTCCTGAAACTCTTCTGCTAGCTCTGCCCATTCAGTACCATTTGTCAAAATGATTAATAAAACATAATAAGTGAGAGAACAGGCTCAAACTAGATGAAGTCCATGAAAATTCAAGTCTACACAGTATTAAGTGAAGCTAAACCTAAATGTTCTCGTCAGCTCCTTTGCAGCTCACCAGTGGAACAGTTATCACTTGAACAGAAGGCTCTTTAGTGGAGATAAAATACCCACTCAATTACTCATTCAGCTATGTCGTGGTATGGGAAAGAATGCACTCAGCAGGCCTAATCCCAGCCCAGGGCAGGATTGTTTGTGTCTCACTGATTCAGAGTTAAACTGAAATGAACTGTCAGGACATGCCCTGGGAAAAGAAGTCAGTTTACTTCATACTAAAACAGAGATCCTGGTTGCTCTGTGTCACGTTTTTAAAAAACCTAACTCCAGGATGAACACAAATATGCTCCATTCGCCTTGCGCACCTAGTTTAGAGTGATTCTATCACATTCTGCCCTTTTGATTCTCTGGTTTCCTGTTTTGTTCCTGCCTTGACTGTTTCCTTTGCCTTTTAACCTGCCACTATTTGCTACCTTAACATAAGAGAGAGTTGCTAAAATGAAAATATAGCAGAAATGTTAAATGAAAGGAAATGGGCCACTTTACAAACTAGACTTTACATAAAATTTAAACTAGCAGAAGAGAGGACGTTAGATTTAACCTAAAAAATGCCATTAAAGTGATAATTTTAAAAGAACCTAGTACCCTGCTATGTGACCTTCAGGGAATAGCTTTACATTTGTGTGCCTGTTCCTCCTCCTCCCATTGTCTGGCTTGTCTGTTTTGATAGCAGACTCCGATGCAGTTACTCTCTCTCTCTGTTTGTACAGTGCCTAGCACAATGGGGACCTGACCTCAGCTGAGACAAATGCTAAATTATAACTCCCACTGAAGTGCTTAGGAGTTGCCTGTCTGTACCTTAGGGAACAATCAATCAGGGCTTCTTTTGAAATATAGTGCTACAGCTCATGAGAAATGTGGTCTAATGGTCTATAAACACAACTCAAGAGGCAGGAACCAAAGGTTCCCTCAGGCCTTGGCTACTCTAGAAAATTAGATCGGCTTAACTATGTTGGTCAGGGGTGTGAAAAATCCGCACCCCGTAAGTAGTGTAGTTAAGCCTACCTAAATCCCTGGGTAGACAGCACTAGGTGGACAGAAGTATTCTTTAGTCTACCTAGCTACTGCTCGTGGGAAGGTGGATCACCTATGCCAACAGGAGAATTCCTCCCAACAGCACAGGTAGCACCTCCACTGAAACAGCACAGCTGTGCCACTGTACCATTTTAAATGTAAACAAGTTCTGATTTTCTGTAGGATCAAGGGGAAATCACTTGACTTCTCTGCTTCAGTTTGCCCTTTTTAGCTATGTTCCCTGTTGTTATGAGCTCTAATTAATGTATACAAATTGTTTTCAAGATGCAAACAACAATAGACAGCAAATCATCAATAAATTATCTCCTGCAAAATTAGTAGCACTGTCATATCCATAGCTTGGAAGACTTACCACCTGTACCAAGAGCACCTCTCAACCAACATTGAGCACTTGAGCTGGAAGAGCAGTTTGTGATGTTACTTTAGCACAGTCTGAAACAAGTCAACATAGGAACAGCAGGAATGCATAAAGGGAACTCAAACAGGACCTGTAGTTATAATAATTGCATTTCTGTAATAAATTTTGGTAGAACCATTTAGCTGTGCTTCCCAGGAGTTGTTCCAATGCAATATCATTCTAAAAGCTATCCCCATTGAAAGTCTTTTTTTCCCCCTTTCAGAAATACCTTATAATTAAGTAAAAGATTTAAAGAGTTCATCATCTAGCTTTGTCAATTTGCTTTCAATCTTGTGACTAAAACTGACAGAACATGAATTCACACCAGGGAGTGAAGAAGCAGCATTTAGAAATCTGCCTTGTGTAATTTAACAATCATTCATGACTCAGCAGCACCTGACCTGTCATTCTGAGGCCACCTGCATTACATTTAGCTTATGGACTTTAAACAAAAAACACAGGGAAGTTCTAGGATTAATGACCAGCTGCAAGGAGAAGAGCTAATGCCCCATTTCAGCATTAATTACCCAGAGAAGGCCTCAGGCTGTGGTAATTATCAGTGTTTAGAGCCACTGTGTTTATTCAAAATGTTTTATACATACACAAAAGACTTTCTCTACTGCTCCTTAGACAGTCATTCCAGCCACCATGATACATAAACCAACAACAATAATCATAATGGCTCCAAAGCTCACTCAGTGGAACCACTCTTACCACAGCAGGACTTTGTGTAAGAGAATATAGTGAACCAGCCTCTCACTGGAAATAGCATAGAAATCTAGTGATGTAGATCCCCAAGACATACAGTTCATTTTAGATAAGCTTCTGGAAGCCTAGAAGCTTATCTGAATTAGCCATAAGGAAAAAGAACTACCCACCAACAGAGCTGGGGACCCTCCCCTCCCACATAACTCCCCTCCCACAAATAGGCCCAGAGATAGACCTTCCTTCCAACACCATCTTCCCAATCAGTCTTACCTAGAGATGTCTTCTAAGAAGGGTGGGGGAGAGGGAGCTCTCCCTCTTCATCTCTCATGGCCAATAGATTAACACTCACCAACATTTGTGAGCACTGCTTCCCAGTTCAGAATGGTGTGTGGAGCAGAGGACAGCTGTAAGTCCTGTGTAGCTAATCCTCACAATATTCGGTGGCCTTCTTAAAGGCCCAGCTCCTGCAGCCATTTAATTGATTAAGAATCTGTTTTCATTTTTTTTTAAAGCAGGTTTCTAGACTTCATAGCCGCTAGGAAAAGCTTGAAAATATGAACCCCAGATGCTCAAAACCAGCAGGGCAAATGAGAAGAACCCAGTGTCTGTTATTTTTTGTAATCTACTATTAAGCCAGGCTCAGGATTTTTTAGAGCGTGACTTTTGAGAGCTGGCAATACTGTCAAAGCACTCTATTTCCCACACACTCTACATAGTTACCAAGGAAACAAAGGTTTATGACCCTTAGAAAAGTTAGAGACCTTTTTTCACGCTATTTGGTACAGAAAGAACAAACAAAAGTCACTATTGCTGTGAAAACAAGTTTCAAATGGCTTCTACTGGCATTTCTGAACTCATGTGATGTGGTACACCAATCAGTGAGCCAGAGGAAATACCATGTGATTTCCATCATTTGACCAATCCCAGACTGAAAGTGAAATTTTAATACTCCAGGAAAAGATTGAAAATATTTACCATCACACAGTAACATTTTTGGTCACATTTGACAGAAATAAATGTGTATGAAAACTGGTTCATGGAAACTGCTCAATCTAAAAAAAAGGCAAGTATCAAGCATCGTCTGGTTTAGGAGGCTATTTTGCCTAAACTCGGCTTATCACACACCACAAGCCTCTGTCTGCAGTTTTGAGAACGTTGTGTAGCTAATCCACTTCCCTTGTTAGCTATTTCCTTAATAAATCCCTGCTGAAGAGTAGAGGATAAAAAAACATTTATTTTTGAGTGACCAAAGATTTCCCCACACAGGCTAAGGGGCCACATTCAGACTTTACTGAAGCTTTGTGTAACTGAAGAAAAAACTGGAACAGTGTGGCTCTCTGGTGCACTTCATACATATATGATAGTCTCTTTTTATAAGTATAAGAGCAAATCTTACTTTAGGCCATGGAAGACTCTCACAGCAGGGAAACTAGTGCCATTCTGCTGAGCCAAGAGCTGGGCTTACAGGGACTTTGGCAGTGGGGTCGAGAAAAATGGGCCGGAATAGTAGATCCACTATTTTGCTCATCTACTGGCTATTCACCACCACAAAGCAGTTATTCGTACACTGCAGGGTTTACTGCAGCCCTGAGGATATGTCTACATCTACAATTTTGCAGCGCTGGTTGTTACAGCTGTATTAGTACAGCTGTATAGGGCCAGCGCTGCAGAGTGGCCACACTTACAGCAACCAGCGCTGCAAGTGGTGTTAGATGTGGCCACACTGCAGCGCTGTTGGGCGGCTTGCAGGGGGGTTCGGGGAACGCGAGAGCAAACCGGGGAAGGAGACCAGCTTCCCCGCGGTTTGCTCTCGCGTTCCCCGAACCCCCCTGCAAACCGCAGGGAAGGAGACCTGCTTGCACGGGGGTTCGGGGAACGCGAGAGCAAACCAGGGAAGGAGACCAGCTTCCCCGTGGTTTGCTCTCGCGTTCCCCGAACCCCCCTGCAAACCGCAGGGAAGGAGACCTGCTTGCACGGGGGTTCGGGGAACGCGAGAGCAAACCGGGGAAGGAGACCTGCTTGATTACCAGAGAGGCTTCCTCAGGTATGCTGGGATACCTGCTTATTCCACGGAGGTCAAGAAAAGCGCTGGTAAGTGTCTACACTTGATTACCAGCGCTGGATCCTCTACACCCGAGACAAAACGGGAGTACGGCCAGAGCTGCAAACAGGGAGTTGCAGCGCTGGTGATGCCCTGCAGATGTGTACACCTCCTAAGTTGCAGCACTGTAACCCCCTCACCAGCGCTGCAACTTTGTGATGTAGACAAGCCCTGAGTTTGCACAGAGCAGCTCTCTACTGACAGGCTGCAGATAAGGACTCCTTATCACTAGTGCCCGAAGTGAATTTCCTAGCTATGCCCTGGTCCAGAATTGGTGCATGGCACACATCTCATGAATCCTACTAGATCCACCTGGAGCTTGTTCTCTTCCAAGGAGGCAGGAGGACAGAAAAAAAAATAAGGGCATGTCCCTAAATGAGCAATTAATGTATTCACTGAAAAACAAAATTGGCTGTGTAAAAGAAAGCTAGGCCCTGGTTTCCAAAATCTATTCAGATCAGTCTCTCCACCTGCAGCATTACATTAATCCCCTGTTTGGAGAGGCCTTTTGCAAACTTCATATTCAGGTCTTTAAGCAAATCTTATCTTTCCACCCACATTCATTCATATTACCATTCATTCATTAATTACAACCAAGAAATATGTGGTACAGGTCTCCCCTATAACTGCTCGCTTTAATTGTGTGTAATACTGTCCTTTCATATAGGTATTATAGGTACCCCAAGTTGCTTCTTGCAAAAGCAGTAAGTGCCAGTGTCTTAAAACAGCTTGTAGCATACATTGCTATTCCCCAGAAAGGGAGAGAATGAGTGAGGGACATTGAGTCCAATTCTTATTCACGGATGAAAAGCTCCACAGTGAGCTTTCAGGCTGTTCAAGGAGTCAGTAAAGTGCAGTGGTAACCAGGAAGTAAAATGCAAGCATAGTGACATGATTACTACAGCTGGTTTGATCTGTTAATATCCAGAAATCACCATGAGTATTAATATTTAAAAATATGATAATCAGTGTTATACTTAATATAAATATGCATAATAAGGATGAATAACTATGACTTTATTATGGGGACAGTTACTAAATTACTGGAAACAGCAAATGACGTTACTTATATCCTCAAGCAGGAGCATTGCCACAGTCCTTTTCTAACGCGATTACACAACTACCATCTTCTGATTGCTGTGTCTCTCTGTCTCAGGCCATGTTTGCTCGAGACTCCCTCAATCCATTTATTCACTAGAAAATAATTAATAAGGAAACATTTTACCTAAGCGAACCACTGGTTTATTACTCACTAGAAAACTGTGCAACATCAAAAAGGGCTTTTGTAAGAAAACTTGTCCCAAATCAGGGTTTAGAGGTTAAGGTTCATGACAAAACTGGATAGCAAGTATTTTGTCATGATAGCACTTGGGTTTTCTTGGAATGCTTTGAAAGACAAAGTTCAGTGATCACCTAATTTCATCCAGGAAGGGGAAAATAAACTTGTTTATCAGTTTGTCAATGTCAAGTGATGAGCTGGTCATAATTAGCAAAGACAGAGCACTAAACTCAGTTCATAAAAGCAAGAATTGGTCACACTGTATTTAGCATGCAAAAAAAGGATGAGCAAACATTTACTGCATTTATTTTTGAAGAGAGAGGGAATAGTTAGGATTTTTAGATAAATTGGTTATTGGAGTTTTGAGAGGCTGCTTCATGCTTGAGAATGGAAGCACTAAATTGTTTTTATGATCTTGCCTATCCACAGAACATATACAATAGGTCATGTGGTTACTAGCCACCAAAAAAAAGTCAGTCACAGAGTAGATCACAGAAAGTGGTATTCTTGGGAGATCTTTAGAATAAAGGTCCTACCTACCTAGTAACTACCAGAATTCTGAGAAGCCAGGTGCAATATAAATTATCCTCCAATTAAAATTAAAACAGTTCATTCTGGCAACATAGGTGGAACTGAGCCAAGAATGCATTTTTGAAACATTGCACAACATTGCCCTTCTGCACACCTGTGGCATGATTCAGCCCTGTCTACATTTTATGGTCAAACCACATATTTAAGTAGTATAATTGTGTCTCTAGCACTCTGGTTGCTACTGTGGAGACAGACCTGAACAAGATATTTTGCTTATGGACTACAGGACTCTGTAGTTGAAGAAACTTTACCATTACTTAAAAATAATACAAACACAACAAATACAACAAATCAACTCTCATTAGCAATATGAAGCTACAAAAAAAATGTTGACTAACACTGAAATATTTCATAATGTGCCTTGTGACTAAAGCTTTTAGTCACACATAAACAGGAAACGCATCAGGTTTTTTTTGCATTAAATGCTTGTTTGCTCAATCCAGCAGGAGACAAGTGATAAGAGACTGAACAGTTCCCACTCAAGAGATCATAGTTAACACTTTAAACAAGTACTTCCAAAGAGTCTTTTCACTGGCTTTATAAATTATAGGGATTGTAAGGGAATCATATTATGGGATTTAACACACTTAGGGCATGCCTACATTTAGGCCATGTCTACACTAGTGAGCTTACAGTAGCACAGCTGTACTGATGCAGCTGTGCTGCAGTAAAATCGCTCATGTAGCCACTGTATGCTGACAAGAGAGAGCTCTCCTGTCAACATAATAAAAACACCACCTCAAGCAGCGGTAGCTATGTTGGCACGAGAAGCTCTCCTGCTAACATAGCGCTGTCCACACCAGCGCTTCTGTCGATGTAACTTTTGTCGCTCGGGGGATGTTTCTTCACATCCCTGAGCGACATAAGTTACGCCAACAGAAGTGGTAACATACACAAGTCCTTAAAACGCTTCATCAGCACAGTAATGTAGCACTGTAATGAAGATGGTCTAAGGTCTAAACCTACAGGTGAGACCTCTGCTGGCAGATTAGTTAATCCACCTCCATGAGAGACGGTAGCTATGTCAGTGGGAGACGCTGTCCTGCTGAGATAGCATTGTGTACATGTGGGGGGGTTAGGTTGGTATAACTACATTGCTCAGGGGTGTGGATTTTTCTCGCCCCCTGAGCGATGTACTTACACTGATATAGGTCTGTAATATAGACCAGAGTTTACTGATGTTTAGCAGCTGTATAACTGCTATTAAATCTCTATCAGCATGTTTAAATACAAATTACACATACATGATATAGTTTAAATGCTAAAATTAAGACACATTGCTGAAGTTGTTATTGGACATGTTTATTTCAATGGTTAGAATTACGCATTTGGCTGGCCATATTCCTGACACGGTGGTATTCCATCCATAGGATTCTCACTGGATTAGAGAGTGCAATTAAAAAACTGGATTATCAATTCTGAGCATCTTTTCTCCCTCCTCCCCCTACCCCCCTCCCACTCACTCTCTCTTCTGAAGAAATGGTTTCCTTCCTTCTGACCAGAGTGAAATCTTAGTTTTGAAACTTGGCTGTTTATATTAATCCTGGTGTTTCTGGTCAACAAATCTCTTCCTCTCCCACAACATTTTACAGCAATTCATCCCAGCTGCCTTTGTGGTGGGCCCCCAGTGCACTGAATCAAGGCATATCCTCTCCCTTCAATTGTAAATCTAGATTGTCTCCCAACTTCTATGTTGCATGATCTGGTACACTCTCAAACTGGGAAGACTCTAGACATAACTAAACTCACAGCATTGCCAGCTTCAACTGTACAGAAATTATGTCAGTCCCCGTTCCCCCCAAAAACTATTAAGACTGTGTTAAAACTTTTGGAATTTTCAAAAAGTTAGGGGGACTTTTTGTCTTCTGGGTTTTGAGCCTGTAGGGCTCACATTTTCTACAACTGAAAGGGCCAGTCATTCAGTTTTTTTAAAATGAAAGCTGAGATTCTCACATAATCATATGACTCCTGGTGCTAGCACTTAACCACCAAATATTATGAGATGTGATAAAAAAGAAATCAGAAGAGCTGGCACCACTGTTAAAGAGGCTTACGCAAATAGATTGGCCTCCCTTTTCTCACAAAGCGACAAACTGCCATCTCCAAAGGGAAATCACCTGGAAGGGAGCGCAATATTTTCACCAGATTGAGGTGGGGAGAGGTCCTTTCTGACTGGAACAAACAACAGGATGTTCAGTCTTCAGAACCAGCTGATTTTGAGAAATCCACTGGAGAACAGGGACATCTGTACAAAGGTCCTGTGCAATGACTCTGTGGGACTCGGTCCATTCCCAACTCTGGGTCAGCATGGCCTACTGGAGGTGTTGGCAGTAGGGTTACCCATATTTCAAGTTCTCAAATAGAAGACACTCCTGGGGAGAGGGGTGGTACAGTTTCTTTTTACTACCACCCTTACTTCTGAGCTGCTGGTGGTGGTGGCGCTGCCTTCAGAGCTGGGTGCCCGGCCTGCAACCACCACTCTCTGGCTGCCCAGCTCTGAAGGCAGTGCCATCGCCAGCAGCAGCAAGGATGGGGGGCAAACCAGTAAATATGCATGTTGCTATTGGGGCATGCCGGGAATTGCAGTTCTATCAGAATTGATGTTGGAAAAAGGATGAGCAAGGAAAAATCACAGATGTTTGTTCATATTTCAAAAATCTTCATGGGTGGAGAGCAGAGGACCAAAAAAATAGATCAAGTCTAGGATTACCACACACATGAGTTTTCCCAGCTGGCAGAAGCTTCAACCTTCTCTTCAGCTTCGTAGGCAGCATCTTGATCTTCACTTTAATTTTGACATCTTTCTCCCTCCTGAGTTTGAAAACAGAGATCACCACCATTTCCTAATAGAATGGAATTTTCCTCAAATAAAGGCTTTTGTTTGAGATCTTTACTTGTGTCGTAATTTGTTTCGATGTTTCTTCTCTCCCCTCCCCAAAAAAAGAATTACTTCTTACAGAGCAGCTGATTTTTTAAACATGACCAAGATCTTCTTTCTAATCTGTTTCAGTGGTTTATTTCAAAAATGGCCTTTGGACTGATATTGTTCCTGGCTTTTCTCCTAGAAAATTATTTTAGTAAATCTGAATTGAAGCTATTCATCTGTTTAAGTGTGGGACAGTCAAAGAAGTGTCTAGCAATACTAGAGAAAGAAGTATGTACTATCAAATATGCATCTTAAGACCCTCCCCAATCCCTCCAGGAAATAAAAATCAACTGTTAATATGTTAAGACTGATTTTGTCTACAGAGTCAAGAAATTCAGAGTTGAGGGTTCCTGACAGCAACTTCGTCTCTGCTCCCTTATGTGTGGGCTTCTTTCCTTAGAGATCTGGGCACTGTGACATATTACTTGGTAAACAAAGGAATTTGTACTTGTTTAGGGACTTAATCTAAAGCTTAGTCTTCTCAGCAAGCATATTTAGCTATTAGTAAGGTTAAGATTGTCACAGTTATGTTTAGTAAGTGTTACGGACAGGTCACAGGAACTAAACAAAGATTCACAGGAGCTGTGACCTGTCTGAGACTTTTCCTTAAAAAAACTGGGGGAAGAGAGGGCTTGGGGGGGGAGGGGAATGATAGCTGGAGGCCCCTGGCAAGGGACTGACAGACCTAGCCCCACTGCCATAGGGGTGGCACATCCTTTGCTCCAGCCTCCACTACAGCCTTGGGACGAGGGCACACAGCCCTGGCTCCTGTTAGGAGCTGCAGCTGTGGGAGGGTGCACAGGCCCACCCGAAGCTGTGAAGGGTAGGGGGAACACAGCCCCAGCTGATGCTGTAGGTCCAGGGCACACAGCTCCAGATGAAGACGGGCAGGGGTGGGGAGAAAGGGGTGGATACAGCCCCAGCTCCGGTAGAAGCCACAGGTGGAGGATGTACAGCTCCAGCTCAGGCAAAGTCACAGAGGTTCAGTAGTCATGGTATTTGACTTCCTTGACCTCTGACTAAATTGTATCCTTAGCTATTAGCGTTGCTACACAATTACAAACAAATGTATGCCTGTCAAGCTTACCCTGACTAGTGCAAAATGCAATTGCACTAAAGGTTTGAACTAGTAGCCAGAGACTCCCTGTAGACAAGAACTAAATTGAGTCTGACCTTTTTCATATATACATTTTACAATTATTAACCTCAGCTGCTTTGCAGCCATCTAGATTTTACTTTTAATTATACAAGATCCAGGCAACACACCTGCAGTGCGTCACCAACGCTGCAAACCACAATACATACTAGATAACAGCAGGCACATCAGCAATACAGAACTAACTTGAAGAGAAAGGGGAAGACCTAATAGGAGAAGCATTAAGATTTCACATTTTGTTTCCAATACAATTATTCCATTAAGAACCAAAAGGTTCTTGATTTTTCCTACTACTAGAAAGCATACTGACCTTCATCTCTCATCCATTGAGAACTCAATGCACACCCAGCTCTCAATCAGCTTATATTTTCATGTTGTAAATTTTGAAGCTTAGATATGGAAGTGTATCTTTTACTGAATAATTTTTTTTTATAACTTTGAGTCCATAGTTAGAACTCAAAGTTAAGTTTAAAGGTTAAAAGGTATATTTTTATTATATACACTACACAGTAAGCCATTTCCCTGTTTCATAGAACTGGAAGAGACCTCGAGAGGTCATCTAGTGCAGTCCCCTGCACTCAAGGCATGACTAAGTATTATCTAGACCATCCCTGGCAGGTGTTTGTCCAACCTGCTCTTAAAAATCCCCAATGATGGAGATTCCACAAAATCCCTAGACAATTTATTCCAATGCTTAACCCCTCTGACAGAAGGAAGCTTTTCCTAATGTCTAACCTAAACCACTCTTGCTGCAATTTAAGCCCATTGCTTCTTGTCCTATCCTCAGAGGTTAAGAACAATTTTTCTCCCTCCTCCTTGTAACCTTTTATGTGCTTGAAAACGGTTATCATATCCCTCCCTCAGTCCTCTTCTCCAGACTAAACAAACCCAGTTTTTTCAATCTTCTCTCATAGGTCACATTTTCTAAACTTTTAATCATTTTTGTTGCTCTTCTCTGGACTTTCTCCAGTTTGTCCACATTTTTCCTGAAATGTAGCACCCAGAACTGAACACATTACTCCAGTTGAGGCTTAGTCAATGCAGAGTAGAGCGGAATTTTGCCACAAGGAAGCAGCAAACTCACATACATCCTCCACGTGTTGGAATGTAAACACGTATCAGAGATTCCTAACAATTGCATTCTCTGAAAAATGGATTTTAGGACGGCAGAAATCTTGCTGGTATTTCACCCCAGCGCAAACCTATACCAGGATTTAAATGCAAACTAGTATGACTCATAATGAGAATTCAGTCACCAGAAAGGTGGATCTTGTGGTTATGGCAAATATTGAGGAAATCTACATTCTACTCCCACTCCTGCTACATTTCCTGCGTAAGTTGAGCACAGAGAGTGACTTGCCAAAGTTCTCATCTATAAAATGTAAGATACTTCCTTACTTTACATGGGCAGCAAGGATAAAACCCTGCGTGGTTGGGAGGTGCTACAGTAAGTGCCACTGAAAAGCCTAAAAACTCCAAAGAAAAACATTTTGGAGAAGGATGGTTTATTATTTCAACAGCTCTGTCCTTTCAGTTAAGGTGCAAGAGCACCAAGGGGTTTTCAGCAAACTCAGGGAAGATCAGATTCGACAATCTTGATGTGTGTAAAGAAAGTGAAGTTCATTTTTAAAGCCTTTCAGGGACTTTAATATACCACAAGACGTATAAACACACAAAAAACAAAGGGCGGAGACAAGGGGAAAGGCATAAGCCCACATTTTTAAGAGCTCCTTCCTGGGTCACTTAAATTACAGCAGCAGAACAGGATGCTGCTTGCATACATAAATGAATCCAAAACTATTTTGGCACTACAATATCAAAAACATTTAGTGAAAGGTACACTAAGCCTAATTATTTGTTCCTCTTGGATCATATGACTGATATGCCATATTAATTGTTCAATACGTCTGAGTGTAATGAAAACTCCTGCATGACTCTCAAACAGAAATTCAGAGTCTCACATGAAATACCAAGTTTTGGTCACTCCCACTACATCATCAGGTGTACTTCAAACAGATACAGTATTTTTTAAATTATATTCCGGTCCTTTGTACCATACTGTACTCCATTTGAATAAGTGCTACATTTCAGTGGATGATGAAAGTGACGGGTGCATGGTTTGGTTAAGATTGTCATCAATTTATATATATAAATGAAACAAAGTCACCTTTATATGTTGGAATTGGTGTGTTTATTTAAAAAGTAAACCTTTGTGCACATTACGGTTAAAAAAGGAAATTCAAAAAAGAATCCAATCAATAAAGCAGTCTGCAAGCCAGCAATATTACAAGCTTGTTTACATACTAACATTTACATTAATTTAAACAAGTGGCTTGTCACCAACATGTAAAACTCGCAAGTCGGATCCTGGAAGATACAACTCCTACCACATGTATTAACATGGGTTTGTCAATCAGTTTAAAATCACTCTTGCAATGAAACACTTAGTCCCCGCTCAGTAAGTTATACTAGTGGATAGCTAGCTGCTGTAGCTATTCCACAGTGGTTCTTCCTGTCTTTAGCCATGTAGATATATCCTTTGTCACCCCACTTCTCACCCCAACTGGAAAACAAAAACAAAAAAACTATGGTTAGCCTTAACAGTAAGGCAAGAGAGAGTTTAATACTGAGATCTACATTTGTCCCACGGATTAGAATAGCAATTTCCACCTTTCACCTTTGTGAAAAAGCCAAAGTAACAAAGGTCTCCATTGGTAAGATGCATGATATGCTAAGGATACCCAGAGTGCAGACTAGAACCTTGTAATGCAACTCTTTGACTCTCTTTCCAGTAGCAGTGTGGCTGGAGTGGATATGGATGGGCAGCACTGCCCCAGGACAGAACTAGCAAGGCAATACTTCTGATTCTGTGGTCAAGTGCGTAACTGACTTCACCAGCTGACCTCCCAGAAAGTAATACACCAAAAGACTGCAGACAACTATGGGGAGGGTACTCTGACGGAGGAAGCAGAAGACTAGCCACCAAGATTTTGTGATCTCACTATCTTTCACCTGTCAGATTTTTGCCTCCTGTCCTAGACCAAGAGGCCAGTCCTCAGTCCTTTTACATCTGCACAAAATATGAAACCTTCAGAGTGTGTCTCCTCCACACTTAAGGGCATCCCAACTTTATGCTAGTTTTCAATCCGTTTAGATCATGTTCTAAACAGTCCAAAATGCATTAGAATTAATTTGCTGCTTAAAGCCAAGTTTAAGAATCCAAAAGGTATAACTTCTTTCCCCTATGTAAGAACTGAGACACTGCTGTACAAAGGTGGTTATGGAATTTTGCCAAATTTGCAGGACTTCCCCCACTCTGCATCATAGCACCTTTCACAATGATTCACTTGAACATGTAATCAAGCCATTTGCAACCCCAACTTTATAAACCATGGACTGAGGTTGAAGAGTGTTGTATAAAAAAGGAAAAAAACCAGAAGTTTTGCACCTGTTCTTAACAATCCAGTACTTCTTCCCATCTTCATCTGCTCCCTCAAAGCCATAGCCTACAACCAGAACGCCATGATCCAGGTCCTCACTGCTACACTCTGGCTCATAATAGATACCTAGAAAATACAAGTTCAAGTAAGGATTCCAAGATTTTTTTTTTTTAAAGCATTTCTAGACCATCTTCTGTCTTTAGATCTTAATGGTGTGTTTTACAATCGGTCAACCAGCCAAACATGTCTTCTGCAAGGTATTTCAGCATTATTCCCCATTTCACAGAAGAGTAAACCAAAGGACAGGTTACATTACTTGCCCAAGATCACAAAGGAAATCTGCATAAGAGATGGAGACTGACCCCAGAGCACCTGAATTCCAGATCAAACTTTTTTGCATCAGTAATTAAAGTACAGACTGCAACATTAGATACAGTACATGAAGTTATCTCGCAAAAAACTGAGAGCAAATCACTACCTGATTCATAAAACTGGAATGATGAATGGCCTGCATCAATAGCCACAGAGACTGGACCCACAGATGCCACTGCTTTCATGAGTGCTTTTTCACGTCCTTTTGGGATGTCCACAAAGCCAGTATCATTAGCAGCATTGTACTCTGACTTATACATACAGTCTTCATCATCCTTGACAAAAAAAGGAAATTTGAGTTACTACATAGTTCTCTAATTTTACATTAGCAGAGAGATACAGGTATTGCCATGTATCTGTACTTAGTTTGTCTAGCTGGGTATGTTGAAACTGTCTGCCAACCAATCCTGGTGCATTTCTTTAACAAAAAGCACCTAAGCAATGTAAGTTTTAAGTAGGTAAGAATAAGAGACTGAAAGAGACCCAGTTGTCTCATGCAGATCTTTTGACCAAGCTTCATTCAGAGAAACACCATGAAAAACCCACTCAGCTAATTTATAAGTAGCCAGAATTAACTAGAGAGAGTGTGGGCTGTCAAAGCTGATTTGAAAATACGAGCATTAGATGTCTCTTATTTTCTCAAGCAGTTAACATATAATACTTGTAGACTTACACACTTTGCATCTATATTTTGAACCTACTCTTCAACAGGGTATCCATTTTTGTGCCTACAATAACTGTCAGAATAAAGGATGAACTGCCAGGATAAGCATGATGAATTGTGGGCACAAAAACTTTACCTTATGAAATGAATGGCCAGTATGAAAGTCAGGGCCTTTGAAACTGAACAGATGAAGTGTGTTCCTGCATTACTTACATGGCAAGACTCAAGTTAACATTTGGTTTGCAGTATCATGATCACCTGCACAGTAAGGAGGAACGCAGGCCCCTGAACTTTTTTTTTGGTAAAGTTTTCTTATTTTGTAAAGAATAAAGCAAGTGTGTGAGAAACTTCACAAAACACATTAGCGATAACTTTTTTGAAGGAGCAAGTGTTTTCAGAGACACGTTTGAAAAATTAGGAATTAAGGAGATATGGAAAAAAAAAGTTTTAATCTAACTGAAAAAGGGTCATGTGGTTCATTCATTCTCTACTCTGTGTAGATGAGACCAAAAATTGGAGACATGTTTAACAAGCAAAGGAGTTTATGATTCAAATGAAACTGCAAGCATAAAATCTTCTTCCTAAATTAAAAACCCAGTATGCGTTCTACATATGATCCAATATTCCAGAATCCCAGGTTGTGGTTGGCAGCAAGAAGTCTCCTTGCTCCCATTTTCCTTTTTATATAGTGCTCACAAGCTATACACCTAACACCTACAATTGGCCAGGCAATTTAAAGCTATTTCTGAAGTTTGCCAGTCATCTCTGAATGCCTTTGGACTTCTAGACTGGATTACTATAGTGCTCTCTACATAGGAATACTGTTGCAGACCACTTGGAATGCAGATATTGCCCCTTTACCAGTATTAACTGCAAGGGAATGTACTGCATCAGATCTTCTGCAAATGAAATGCACCTAGAAAAGTCAGCTCTGATCTATATAGAACGGCACAGAAAGTACGCTTATTAAGTTTGCAGACGATACCAAACTGGGAGGGATTGCAACTGCTTTGGAGGACAGGGTCAAAATTCAAAATGATCTGGACAAATTGGAGAAATGGTCTGAGGTAAACCGGATGAAGTTCAATAAAGACAAATGCAAAGTGCTCCACTCAGGAAGGAACAATCAGTTTCACACATACAGAATGGAAAGAGACTGTCTAGGAAGGAGTATGGCAGAAAGAGATCTAGGGGTCATAGTGGACCACAAGCTAAATATGAGTCAACAGTGTGATACTGTTGCAAAAAAAAAAAAAAAAGCAAACTGATTCTGGGATGCATTAAACAGGTGTGTTGTAAACAAGACACAAGAAGTCATTCTTCCGCTCTACTCTGCGCTGGTTAGGCCTCAACTGGTGTATTGTGTCCAGTTCTGCATTTCAAGAAAGATGTGGAGAAATTGGAGAGGGTCCAGAGAAGAGCAACAAGAATGATTAAAGGTCTTGAGAACATGACCTATGAAGGAAGGCTGAAAGAATTGGGTTTATTTAGTTTGGAAAAGAGAAGACAGAGGGCACATGATAGCAGTTTTCAGGTATCGAAAAGGGTGTCATCAGGAGGAGGGAGAAAACTTGTTCACCTTAGCCTCCAATGATAGAACAAGAAGCAATGGGCTTAAACTGTGGCAAGGGAAATTTAGGTTGGACATTAGGAAAAAGTTCCTAACTGTCAGGGTAGTTAAACACTGGAATAAATTGCCTAGGGAGGTTGTGGAATCTCCATCTTTGGAGATATTTAAGAGTAGGTTAGTAAATGTCTATCAGGGATGGTCTAGACAGTATTTGGTCCTGCCATGAGGGCAGGGGACTGGACTCTATGACCTCTCGAGGTCCCTTCCAGTCCTAGAGTCTATGAATCTATATAAAGGCTACCTTGTTTGGGTCCTGGTTATGTGACAGAATGCTTCTGTCATGCATATCATTGTGGCATCTGAGATTAACTTGGAGTTAACATTTCTGATGATATAAGTGATAGCAGAGCATCATCAGTGGAAGGCCCTTTGCTTTGCTAGTCACTTCTTAAAACTGTTCTGATGAGCCTTTGGTTTTTGCCTAAATCTTTGAGGTCACTTTTCTCATACTTCTGACTGATTTTGGGACTGGTGGGCAGGTATCTAGTTTGCTTGGGGGATAACTATGAAGGGAAGAACAGATCTGTTTTAAAAAGCTGTCAATATATTTTCTTCCTCAAATTTCAACCTGTACATTTACTTTATGTTTCTATACTTAAGACACACTGTACAGATAAAACAGATTAGCCTGGAGCTAGTTACATCTACCTTTGCAATGTACGGGTAGGATTCCTCTGAATCAATTCCTCCATTGTCCTGTACATACTGGAAAGCTTGATCCATGAGACCGCCATTGCATCCTTGATTTCCTTCAGGACGAGAGCAGTCTACAAGGTTTTGTTCACTCAGTGAGACAAGCTTGCCGGTTTTTCTGAAGTGCTGCCCTTCAAGAGCACCAGTTGTGCTAAATGCCCAACAAGATCCACACTGACCCTGAAGTTGAAAAGGAAAAATTGCTCATTAGCACAGGCAATGTACTAGTCCATGTTACCACAGCAGTCTAAATGTTATGAGTATACCATTATCCAAGTCCCACTTCATTCATTACGGACTTCAACCTTTGTGACAATACCAAAATCCTTCCAGTGCTCATAACATACAGACATGCACATTCTATTTGTTGCTACACACAAGACAACATACCTGGTCTTTAACTGGAGTTACATATCCCTTTTCCCTCCAGTCTACAGATTTTGGTGCCTCCAGGAAGTTGGGTTCAAGGAACTGCGATCCTCTGTACTTCCTTTCTGATTTTTTATATTGGAACCCATTCATCAGCTGCTTAAACTCTTCATTAGTCTGAAGGAAGAAAAAATAAGTGTGCTTGTCTTCTGTTATATATCACTACTAACAAAACAAGTTTTATGGCTTTCCTTATACATACCATGTCACCGAATTGATTCATTCCCATTCTGTAGCTATGTTTTCCCATTGTGTGATCCAGATTATGTAGTTCAATCATTTTCAAGTTTTTCTCCCATACCATTCTCCTCCAGCCTTCTTCCCTCTAAAGGGCAGAGAACAAGTGATATGGATAATGGAATTTGGCCTCTCTCCGTGAGTAAAAGAACAAATGAAAACAATAACATAGCAATTTTTAGGCTTTTTCTTGTCCAAAGTAATCTGGAAGGTGCAGACTGCTCGCAACAGTCTGAATAACTGAAGCTATGTCTACACAAGCAAGCTTACAGCAGCACAGCTGTACCAATGCAGCTGTGCCGCTGTAAGATCACTTGCATAGCTGCTCTGTGCCAATAGGAGAGCTCTCCCGTTGACATAATTATACCACTGCTAATGAGTGGCGGTAGCTATGTCACCAGGAGCGAGTCTCCCATCGACACAGTGCTGGCCACACTGGCCCTTCTGTCAGGGTAACTTAGGTACAGAGGGCTGTTTTTTTCATACCTCTGAGCGATGTAAGTTATAATGACAAAAGTGGTAGTGCAGACATAGTTTACGTGTTCTTCTTTTACTTATTATGCTGTCTTTCACACAAGGATGGCAAAGTTCTTAACATTAACACCTGTTAGGCTATGTCCACATTGAAATAAAAAACCCGTAGCAATGAGTCTCAGAGGCCGGGTCAATTGACTCGGCCTGCAGAGCTAAAAATTGCAGTGTAGACATTCACGCTTGGGCTGGAACCCAGACACTGAGACCCACTCTCAGTGCTTAATTTGTGACAGGGCTTGCCAAGGCTGAGCCCCAGCACCTGTGGACTTGCTGCATCAGTTATGAATGTAAAAAAATTGCTTGATCCCCAGCACCTCTCTCTTTCATTACAAATTAATCACTTTCCACTCTCCTTGCAAGATTTCAGCCTCAGCCGGAATGTCTACACTGCAATCTTTAGCACCACAAGCCCGAGTTAGCTGGCCTGGGCCAACCATAGCCCTGTCATGGGTCTTTTACTGTAGTGTAGAAGTACCACCCTCAGATAAGTAAACACCTCCATTTTACAGACAGGGAAAACAGAGTAACTTTCCCAAGGTTAGAGAGCTAATGGCAGACCTGGGAACAGTTACTCAGTTCCAAATGCTAACTTTTAGGTTACATTTTACTGTCCCTATTATTTGCTGTACTAAGCAAATGTATATACTGTGGGGTCTGCCTCTGCAAAATACTCACCTCATGGTAGGTCTTAGTGTGCCATGACTTCCACAGGTTCCAGTGGTTATCCAAAACAGGATCTATTCTTGGAGCAGCAAATGATATTCCCAAGCACAGGGAAAATATACCCAGATATATATTCATGTTGGAAAGTCTACCAAAAGTTAACAGGACCAGTTAAGCCATTTCTCACATGTAAAATTCTGTTTATCAGAAGTTTCTATGTAGAAAGATTGTTTAGTAACATACAGAGATAAATGGGGGTGGGGGGAACATCACTCAAAATGACCTATTTGGAGGGTATATCACAAAGCTGAAGCCATTCTCAGTTATGTAAGAAGAGAGAACAACTTCTTCCTTAACTCATGGCATGTGAAAAAGAACTGACTTCTCTTCTTATAATGGGGCACTAGAGATGTATGAACTCATGGAGAGGGGCCTAGACTTGGTCCACCAACCCTAAATGCTGCAGGACATTTTCACACCATAAAAATTCTATTAAATTGCAGGCCCACTTCACAGCCCTTTCGATCAGTTCTGCCCTTCCCTCTGTCTTTCTCCCCCTTTTCTAATTTTCACCCAAATCCAATCAATAGGGTGTTAACTGACAATCACTGCATTTCAATAGGATGCCCATCCTTTATCTGCAAGAGAAAAGGATTCACACCACATTGTAATTTGGTTTTCCCCATTATGTTTTCCACACCAGTTCTTTTAAATACACATAACAGTGACTGCACTCTTTAGAGGAAGCTTTGGATAGTGGGAAGAGAGGAACATTTTCGGTACATAGAAAGCATCTGCCTCTGGGAAGCCTGTCTGCACAGTTGACTCAGAGTCTTTTCCTGGAATCATTTCCGCTGTCCTCACAGAAACTAGTTACAAAATCATAAGACTGTGGAATATGATCTGAGGCCAGGGTGAGGGTCCCTTCCTAAGGGCCACCTCCGTGCGCCCATCTCCCCCACCCCATGCCTCTTACTCGCCTAAAGGCTCCGTAGGGGCCAGGCTCTCTTGTCCTGCCGGAGGGGGATGAGGGGGAAAGCCGATTTGCAGGAGGCAGCCGCCCTAGCAGCTGGGAAGGGCAGCTCCACTGATCCATCACGTGAGACCACTCACATGAGCGCTGACCCGGGAGACCGGTCCCAAACCCAACGCAAGGGAGGGAAGGGTTCTGCTCGGGAAGGCCACTTCTGGGTAAACAAGTCCGGGGCGGCGCCGCTGGGGCCTGTCGGGGAGAGGGCAATAGGGAGCCCCAGGCCCGCAGCTGCAGAGCTGCATCGTGCTCCGGGCTCAGCCAAACACGCTCTGCCAGAGCCCACAGCGGCTTCCAGGGACAGCGCGGGGAGCAGAAATCACAGCGCCCGGCTCCTAGGCGGCCTGCGGTGCTGGAGGACGAATAAGCCGGGAAGAGCGGGTCCCAATTACAGTCACCGCGGGGCGTTACCGAGCCAAGATAGGGGCCTTGCAATGGGCACGAGCCGAACACTGCAGCTAGCCAGTGCCCGCTGTCACACTCGGCACGAAGGGACCCAGACACCCCTAGACCCGGCCCCCTCCCCGACACAGCCTAGGGGGCCCAGACACCCCTGGACCCGGCCCCCTCCCCGACACAGCCTAGGGGGCCCAGACACCCCTAGATCCTCCGGCCCCCTCCCCGACACAGCCTAGGGGGCCCAGACACCCCTAGATCCTCCGGCCCCCTCCCCGACACAGCCTAGGGGGCCCAGACACCCCTGGACCCGGCCCCCTCCCCGACACAGCCTAGGGGGCCCAGACACCCCTAGATCCTCCGGCCCCCTCCCCGACACAGCCTAGGGGGCCCAGACACCCCTAGATCCTCCGGCCCCCTCCCCGACACAGCCTAGGGGGCCCAGACACCCCTGGACCCGGCCCCCTCCCCGACACAGCCTAGGGGGCCCAGACACCCCTAGACCCTCCAGCCCCCTCGCCGACACAGCCTAGGGGGCCCAGACACCCCTAGACCCGGCCCCCTCCCCGACACAGCCTAGGGGGGCCAGACACCCCTAGACCCGGCCCCCTCCCCGACACAGCCTAGGGGGCCCAAACGCCCCTGGACCCGGCCCCCAGCCGAGGGGGGCCCAGACACCTCTAGATCCACCCCCGCCCCCGACACCCACAGGCCGGGGATCTCCCGATCAGCTCGCTCCCTAGCCCCAGGCAGGATGTGGCAGGCAAGTCCAGCTCGCTCTCCCTGGCCCATCAGTCGGGGCAGGCAGCTCCTCTCCCCTCACAACCGGTCCAAACGACCTCCCGCCCCGCCAGGCGCAGGCAGCGCCAGGGACCCGGCCGCAACGCGCAAACGACCCCGAGCCTCTGCCGCCCCCGCCCGCAGGAGGCTGGGATGGTGTTTCGGACTCACCCGCAGCCCCTCCACCGCCCCCGCCCCCCAAGGGCCATGCCCCCCGGCAGGGCTAGCGGGGTGTTAGAGCCTCCAGCCGGCTGCAAAGCGGCCCCCTGCGGGACTCCCGCGGCTGGCGGCTCTCACCTGAGCGGGACCCTGCCAAGTTCCCCCAGCCTGGGCATTAGCAGCGGCAGCACTAGTCCCCGCGCCCGGGCCCCTGCTATACTCAGCCCTGTCCGCCCGCCCCAGCGCTCCCATTGGTTGCGACAGGGTTGGGGCCGGGCTACGGCTGGGAGGCCCCTGCAATGTTGAGGAGTCCCGGTCCCGTGGGGCGCTGTGTCACGCGTGCCTAGTGCGGCCCTCCGCTTGCGGGCGGATTGAACGCAGCTTTCCAGGATTAGAGCACAATATGGTAAAAATGTGTCCATCTGCAGTAGGTACCACTATTGCTATCGTTAGGGGAGGAGCTGCAAGATGGAGGGACAAAAACTTCAGTGTTGGTGCGGCCAAAAAGTCTAAAACACTAATGTCAGCCTATGCCTAGTTAGGGTTAGTAGATCTAGTGAGGGGACCTTCCAGCCATATAATGGGACAAACAAAAGTGTGCCCTCCCCACCCAATTTGTCTTGTGTAGTGTGAACTGCAAAACATAATAGGAAGTGTTGCATTCAATGGGACTACTCACCAGCGGGGTTGATCTGATCAGGGATAATTAATGGGTCTGTTTTCTCATTTTAAAAGACTGTCAGCACCACACAGATCAATTAATGGAAACTGTCCACATATCTACACCAGCAACACCATCACATGACCTAACCAGATCAGCTACAACATCATATGCCGGCAATGCCCCTCTGCTATGTACATTGACCAAACTGAACAGTCCCTAGGTAAAAGGATAAATGGACACAAGTCAGATATTAGGAATGGCAATATACAAAAACCTGTAGGAGAACACTTCAACCTCCCTGGCCTCACAATAGCAGATTTAAAGGTAGCCATCCTACAGCAAAACACATTTCAGGACCAGACTTCAAAGAGAAACTGTTGAGCTTTAATTCATTTGCAAATTTGACACCATCAGCTCAGGATTAAACAAAGACTGTGAATGGCTTCCCAACTACAAAAAGAACAGGAGTACTTGTGGCACCTTAAAAACTAACAAATTTATTTGAGCATAAACTTTCGTGGGCTACAGCCCACTTCATCTGATGCACGTGAAAGTACAAGTAGGAAGAGATATATATATACACACACAGAATATAGTGTGTATGGTAACACCCATTTTTTCATAAGGAGAGTGATCAGTTAAGGTGAGCTGTTATCAGCAGGAGAGAAAAAGAACTGTTTGTAGTGGTAATGAAAATGGCCCATTGCCAGCTACTGACAAGAAGACGTGAGGAACTGTGGCCGGGGGAATAAGCATGGGCAGGGCCGTCCTTAGCCACAGGCAGAACAGGCAGCCGCCTAGGGCACCGCTAGGTCTGGGGGCGCCTGGACAGACGGGAAGCAGTGGAGCATGTAAGAGCAGGGCTGTTGGGTCCTAGAGACAGGAATGCAGCACAGTCTGAGGGAGGGGATTGGCTGCTGGGGTCTCTGGGAAGGGGTGGGGGAAGGAACTCACCTGCGAGTGCAACTCCTTCCCCCGGCATGAGGTGAGGCAGGCTCGGCAGCTCTGGCAGTATCCTTTGTTGTCTTCCATAACATCCGTTCTTCTCCTCCCTGCCCCACAGAGCACCCCACCTTTCTCCCTCCCCCCACGGAGCACCCCTCTCTCCCCCCTACCCTCCCTGGCTGCCTACTGAGGAATGAAAGTGAAAGTAACTCACTTCCTTGGCAGGCAGCCAGGATTGGAATGGTCGCACAGGACTGGGCTGGGGATAGCCAGATAGCATGTGCAAAAAATCAGGATGGGGGGCTGGGGTAGGGTGAGCAGATGTCCTGCTTTTATAGGGACAGTCCCAGTTTTGGGGTCTTTTTCTTATATAGGCTCCTGGTGCCTATATAAGACAAAGCCCCAAATATCGGGACTGGCCCTATAAAATCAGGATATCTGGATCTGGTCACCGTAGCTGGGGAGCACATCTCTCCCCCAGGCGGAACTGCACAGGGCAGGATGAGCTGCTGTGGCTCCATGGGTGCCCCGTCCCTGAGAACAGATGCTGTGTTAACTTCACCATGGTCCGTTGGGCTGGTGGTGGTGCCCATTGGCGTGTGATCGGACCTGAGGGTTTGCTGCTGCTGTTGCCACTCTGCACCACAAGAGGTGGATTTTGGGGTCCTGCAGTTTTCCACCTATCTCCTCCTCTACTGCAGCTGTTGGACCAGCAGACTAGGGGGTGAGCCAAGCATGAAAGCAGTGCTGTGTTGCCATTTAGATTGTCATTTAACAAATTTGTTTGCCAGAAATGCTTGCTAACAATCCTGAATTCAATTTCAATTTTTTTAAAAAGAAAAATCAATATCTTAGTCAAAAACAGAAAATTAAGTTATTGACAATTATTTGTGACAAGTTTGGTATGGGGAAGGGAGTGGGCCAGTTTTCATCAGAGAAACAGAAAATGTTGACTGACTTTCCTATAGCCCTGTTACTGCTAAATAGAGCCCTCCAACAACTGTAATATGCTCATCTCCTTACTAATGTATAGAGCAGTGGTTCCCAAACTTTAACAGCCTGTGAACCCCTTTCACTAAATTGTGAAATGTCATGAACCCCCTCTTAAAAATGAATATTTTCAGGGATTTAAGTTTAAATTTCCTCAGTGTGATGGATGCCCCAACTGCCCGCCCTGCTCTTCCTGGGGCTCAGGCTGGGGTTCGAGCTGCCGGCTCCCCCGCTGATGGGGGCAGGGCTCAGGCTGCCAGCCCCACTCTTCCTGTTACTCAGGCTGCCAGCCCCGCACAGAGCACTGGGGTTCAGGCTGCCGGCTCCCTTGCTGACCGCCAGGACTTGGGCTGCCAGCCCCAACTGCCCGGCCCCACTCTCCCTGGGGCTTGGGCTACCAGCCCCGTGCAGAGCACTGGGGTTTGGGCTGCTGGCTCCCGCGCTGACTGCCAGAACTCGGGCTACCAGCCCAAACTGCCCAGCCCCGCTCTTCCTGGGGCTCGGGCTGTCTACTCTGCAACCGGGTCCCACCTGCTGTCTCCAATGCCTGGGGTCCTCTGGCCATTAGTGAAATTTTTCTGATGAACCCCCTGTAATGTTCTGCAAACCCCCAGGGGTTCGCGAACCCCAGTTTGGGAACCACTGGTATAGAGCAGGGGTCAGCAACCTACGGCACACGTGCCAAAGGTGGCATGCCAGCTGATTTTTGATGCTCTGGGGTTCCGGCTGCTGCCCCATTGCCAGCCAAGGTCCCAGCCGCTGGCCCCATTCAGCACTCGCTGCTGTCCTGGAGACCCCCAAGGAACCCCAGGCTGGCAGCAGGCTAAGCAGGCCAGTGGCTGAGACCTCGGCTGAACCACTCAACCCACTGTCGGGCTGGGGTTCCATTCACTCAGCTGGCAGCAGTCTGAGTGGGACCAAATTCAACGAAATAGGAAAACAAGAGCAACTAATGACAAAGTGCAAGAACCTAGAGAGCCTCCTGAAGCCTGAAGCACAGTGATAGTTTTGATTTAAATGGACTTGAACTGTATGAAGAATTGAGTACACTGTCATCAGTGTCGCCACATGCAAAATTGATGATGGACATTGTACAGTTTATTCATACCAGCAAACTTGTTGATATATATATCTATCTATATATCTATAGATATATATATATCCTAATGTGTACATTGCCACTCGTATTCTACTGACAATTTCTGTAACAGTAGCATCAGGAGAACGGAGTTTCTCAAAACTAAAGCTCATTAAAAACTATCTCCGCTCTACAATGAGTCAGGAATGCTTGACTGGTCTTGCTATTCTTGCAATCAAACAAGACATCACTTTGTCTTTGTCATACGATGACATTATTACCGATTTTGCAGCCAAAAAAGCCAGAAAGATTGCTTTTAATTAAAAACAAATCCTTATTTCAATACCTCTTCATATAAATTTCCAATAAAATGGTGACAAATTAAAAAAATTACATTATTTGCATCATTCTGTCAAATCAGAATTTTTTCTATAGTGCTACTTCTTTAGTGCTAGTTCATCAGCATTACAGTGTGCTTAATTAAGTTAAACTGGGTTTAATAACATGCATGTGGCAAGTATTCCAATACTGTAAGCTTATGTTTGTGTTGCTCAGAGCAAGTCAGGCACAGGGGCACTAGTTTAATAATCCTGCCTAGAGCACCATAAATCCTAAGGAAGGCCCTGAGCGTGGGGAAAATAGCATTAAGCAGTTTCTCCTCCTTTGGCGTTCACACCTCAACTGCTAGAAGAGGGCCTCATCCTCCCTGATTGAACTAACCTTGTTATCTCCAGACTGATTCTGGCCTGCATATTTATACCTGCCTCAGAAATTTCCATTACACGCATCTGACGAAGTGGGTATTCACCCACGAAAGCTTATGCTCCAATACATCTGTTAGTCTATAAGGTGCCACAGGACTCTTTGTTGCTAATTTCAGAAGAGTTAGAAGTAGTTTCAGAGAACATGTTCTTAATTTTTAAACAACAACAATAGTTGATTTTCCTCTCCCTTATTGCCATGTGAAAGACCCCCATAAACCAGGAAAACAGTCTCATTAATAGTAAATTGAAAAAACAATTTTTTTAAAGTTGATAGCAATTGCAAAAGTTAAAGGGACACTATCAGCACCCACTAGTAAGTTTCTTTATTTTGGTTACCCTTCCTAGTAACAGAACTAATTAGCTTCTGGAACTGATTTTCAGATGCGGCACTAATAATTAAATTAGCTGCATCCTCATTGGGTTGGAGAATTAAAGCAGCATCTGAATTTGAAAAAAAAATCAGATATGGTTTTAAGCATTGGCTAAAAAGACATCATCATAGCTGATAACAGTGAGAAGTGGATAATATTACTGACTTGTTAGAATAGCCTTGTGATCTCTGAAGACCCATCATTCATCTTTCCCCTCCCCTAAGTGAGAGATAAAAGGGACCACATTCCAATTTCTCTAATAGGCCAGAGCTTGCTTCTTTTACACCTCAATACTTCTCTTCTCATGAGATTTGAGAGCAGCTGAGGAATGATGTAATGGAATGCTTGCATTGCAGGCACACATAGGAAACCTAGCATTCTGGTGGAGTGTGGTGTTTTAGGGTAGTGATTCTCAATCAGGGGTATGTGTACTCCTGGGGTACGCAGAGGTATTCCAGAGGGTACAACTCATCTAAAATCAGTGTTTCTCAACCTGGCAATTGCAACCTGCCAGGAGGAGGGGCGTGTGTCACAGGAGGGTTGTAGAGGAGATCCCAAATGCAGGGCCATTGTTAAGGGGGTGGCAAGCAGGGCCAAGGTGCATGCTTCAGCCCCAGGTGTCAGGGCTTGGGCTGCAGACTTCTGAAAGGGGGACAGTAGTCAGGAAAGATTGAGAACCACTGTTTTAGGGTTTTGTAGGAGAGACTTGTGTTAATGGGGTACTATTGTTTTGGTGGAAGTGATGATACTTTTTTTCCCAGGGTGAAGGGGATAGGGATTTTATTTTGTTTTTACATAAAAGGCTAAATTTCTGAGTCACTCTTGGCCAGTATCTTTTTTAGGCGCTGATGCTGGGACTACTCACATACTTGGAGTTACACATATGTGCATCTTGCCCTTCTAATTGATCTCTTATCTAATTACTTTCAAATACTTCAGTATTTACGACCATATAATTATTAGCATAATACACATTGTGGTAACATTAGGAAAGTGGAAAAACTCTGTTGGTGAAAACAGCATGTTAAACAGCTGCGCTGCCCCAGAAATTCATGTATTTGGAGTAAGAAAATTAACACAATGCTGAAACTTTCAAAATTAAAAATATTAAGTGTGGTTTCCTTATGCTAAAGAGAATGGTTTTCCAGCTTCCAGTAACCTTAGCATCCCTTCACTTTGTTGCATTAACATTTATTTTTATGGTCACAGATCTGAGTTATCCATAAACCTGCTCAGATCAAGACCAAGTATGGAATTAACTATAGATTATTGTTAAAGCATTTTACAGTGTTCTGATAAAGCTCTCAGAACAGTATGGTATAACAAACAATATTGGTATCCTTGTTTGGATTTAAACAAGGAAAACCAACCCCAACATTTTACTTATGCAAATTAAAACAAGAGGGCAGAAAAACAGACCATCAATCTCAAATACACAAGACACTCATGAGTCTTGCTCTTAACTTAGCAAGCAGTTGTAGGCAGCTGCAGTGGGAGAAAAAATCCTGTTTGTCTGTGTCCTGTTATTCTTGGGGCAGCAGTGGTAATTAAGGGCACTCTGACATGCTGGAAAGCAATTCTGAGAATGAGGCTAGTAATTATGGGTGGTGGTGGAAAGGTATTGTTTTTAAGTTAATAAAAGCCAAACCACTAACTTAAGTAACAGAGCACATGAGGGAGAGTAAACAAAAGAAGCTGCCTGACAGAGAAGTAACCTAGGTAAAATGGCATCAAGGTGGTGGTTTTTTTTTTTTTAAGTTAGTTTTCATAAAAATCAAATAAAGAGAAAAAAATTGGTGGCATTGACTTGGAGAGCCACTGTATGGTGTCACAGTAGAGTTCTCATCCAAAATCCTGTTACTATCCCCATCTGCCAAATGGAGAAACTGCCACAAAAGGGTGAAGGGACTTTTCTAAGGTCACATAAGCCTCTTCACTGGAGAGACTTACCATGGCAAATGATTGCATCACAAGAAGGGAAAGCAAATACTGAACCCACTTCACGTACATGTAGTGTAATTGTCTGGGCTTCTGCTCGCCACACCCCAGGAACCAACTGGAAGCCACCCACCAGTACAGAACTTAATTTTGACCCTCATTCCCAAAGTCCCCTGGCACCATGGAAGTATCCTATTGAAAATGTTCAAGATGCAATGCAAATGGAGCAGGAACCCTTGGATATGGTCTCAGATGTTACTGTGGGTCAAATGGTGCAGCAAAGCACTGATGGATGCAGGGTGAAACTGCAGATGTTAGTGATTCAGCATGGCTAGTGTGGAACAGTCAGTGAAAATACTACACTAATGTTTCTTGTATAGAAAAGACCACAGGAAATTAGTGGCAGAATTGCAAGTAGCGCACTCGTGTCCTGACTTCAAGACTCCTGCTCTATCCACTGATTGATGCTGTCTCCTCAAATAAATTCTGTATCTCTCGTTCCTTTCATTCATATATGGGGTTGCACATTACCAGTAGGCTGGCAGAAGAGCAGAGTCAGAGAATACAGGCACGAAGTTTACAACATAATCACACACTAGAACCGCACACTTGACTATTGCACTGAACTGTCTTTTGGTTCTGTGTTTGCAGAACACCCAGCACAGTGGGATGCTGGTCCATGATTGTAGTCTCAGGTGCTAAGGAAAAACAACCAACAACATGGAGCACAGACAACTTAAAACAGCACCTCCAATTACCCCCCCTGCACTTAATTTTCCTGCTCTTGGATAAATGTGTGTCTGATTCAAATTGATGAAATATCACTAATTATCCAAAACCTGAGTTGTATTTACTTTAACTGAGCTGCTTCATTGCATCTCTTGGCTGTTTTCAACTTTTTCTGATGCAATACAATGAAAGCATGTGACTTTACTTGTTGTCTTTATGATCCCCTCCTGCTTTAGTTCCTAATCTCCCTGTATAAACAAGAATGAGATTCTGAAGCTAATCATCAGTGTGTGGTTGAATTTCTGATCCCGAGTTCATTTGCTGCAACAATTTTAGGCAGTTTAAGTTTTCAGTCACATGAATCTAGTCCTAAAGACCCTCCCATGTATCTTAAAGTACTCTCAGTCCTAAAATTTAAATCCAAGGCTAGATGTCTTTAAAACCTCATCCTTAAAACAATTAAGTGTATGGGAAGTGTGTGTGGGGGAAGGATGGGACTTGAACAGAAAATAGGTTTTGTGTTCTAAGCACAGAGTCCTACCTTATGAAATGTGTATCCCTTGGTGGGCATGCTTTTCCAATTTAAATTTCAGACAGGAGTGCTTTAACCATTTTTGCATGAGAGATATTTACCCCCTTGAAACAATTCTCACCACAGCTCAGATATCACAACATTGGTGGTTTCATAGCAGCAGTAATAGAATGAAAATACAAATATTTACTCTGCTTAGTACTCTTAATATTTATACATAGTAATTTAGAAAGAATAAATAGGCCAAGGAAAAGTTAAAAAAACAATCTTTAATTAGGCATCTTCTGCACATTAATTTATCTTTATGATGTTTGGTAAAGAATTTAAGCTTTTGTTAAAAATGTTCCTAACTCTTTGTATTGTAGTGATAGCTTTCCCCACAAGCCAATGAAGTCAGACCTGCAGGAAATTGTTTGCCAGGAAATACTAGAATCAAATTACATCATCATTAGTTCAGGAGGGTGACTAGGACAAGTCCAAACTTTATTTAGGCAAATTATTTCCCAATCTAAATATGGAATCCTAGACATGTCACTGTTTTGCTACTTCTCTGCAGTCTCTCTTCTGGTGCTTAGATTTTATTTGGAATGTTCACAATGCATATAGGATTTTTCCCTCTAGGGTAAACTTGGTTAGCAAAACAGCCCAAATGCAAAAGGCAAAATACAGCCCAGACTAGGTACACACCTTTCTATACTAGCCATTGGGCTACATTTAAGAATCAATCATATTTAAACATTCATCTTGCTAAACTGCTATATAAAAACTGTTTGACTGGCCAGTCTGAATGGGGCTAAGCAGCGTTAAAGCTATTCTTAAAAATAAAGTTCAAGCCAAAGTTCATCAGGTTTAAAAAAATAGATGATACAGTGTGGGCCCAGTTGAGGACATTCACAGTATCAGTTTTTAGAACAAGAATCTTGTTTAAATGTGTTTAAGAAACACAGCAGATTGGCTAAGATAGGAAGGTTGATAGATAGTAGTTCTGGTTGCATTTTGCCCCTTTTCACTGGGGCTCTTCTGAAGTTTTCTGCACTGTCTAAATGAACTCAGTGTCACCTCATATTGGGATATTTGTTTACTCGCATTGCTACAGACTTAACCAGCTGAAAGTCCATTTTCTGAGCCTCTGTCTCTTCCTTCCCCAGTGCTCATTTTCTTGACCCTCACCATAGGCTGAAGTTTACAGGCTTTACATAATTTTCCTACGAACTGATCTGGGACTGAGCTTGGAGGCTGTAAACCCATCATCAGTGTGAAAATAAAGTTATAATAAAAAGAACACCTACTAGTTGCTTCTGGCAACTGTTAACCAGCCACGCTTGTGCAACTAGAACTTCTTACCGTTTCATTCTGGACACCAAAGCACGGCTTTCCTTCTTTGCTAACCCATTGGAGTGTGTTCTCATCTTCCTCCTAATCTCTTAAGAAAACTGTTAAATTCTCTAAATCCCTTCCAAAAAAGAATACAATAAAAAAATATTTTTGTCCCCCTCCCTGTAAGGATCTTACTACTCCCTCCCCGAAATTCTTCAAAAGACTGTAGCCCAGTCTGAGTGTTAACCTATGAAAGAAGTAGAGTAGGACAGGTGAGCTAGAGGCTGTACTAAAAAGCATCATGTTTTCAATTAAATCCTGATTTAAAACTTTCTTGTTGGAGGGAAATAGAGCTAATATAACACCTCCTTGCTGTAATTATATAATTATTAGAATACAAGAATATGTTACCCTGATAGAGCACCTTTTTTGTAAGGCTCTCACGGTGCTTTATTAATTAGGACCCACATCTGTGTGAATGAGGGAAGATGGACTGAGGCATCAATCCTGAAAAAAATTCCACATAGGCAAAGCCACTATCTGCAAAGCCCTGTTGGAGTCAGTGAGATACCATGTTCAGGAGGCTCAGTTCCCTTTGTTTTATGTAAAATACTTTAATGACCACAAGACAGCTGCTTTGCAGTTCATTTGAAGGTGACATCACCATCACCAGTGATGCAATGCCTTCTAGCACAGGGGTTCTCGAACTGGGGGTCATGACCTCTCACGAAGTTGCAAGATGGTTGCGAGCTATCAGCTCCATGGGACTGACAGCTCTCAGCCTCATTAAATTAAATCCCCCCGTTTTTAATGTATAAGGGAGGTCACACTCAGGCTTGCTTTGTGAAAGGGATCACCAATACAAAAAGTTTGAAAACCACTGCTCTAGTGTCACACTACATCATTAATTCACTACTGACTGAGAGGACAAAGTTGCAGAGACAGATGTGACTGTACACGTTAGCAGAACTATCTCAGCAGTTCCAGGTGGTTTCCAGTTAACCTGGTGCCAAACAGTTATAATTTTTATGTATTGTGGCAGAGAGTTTTAAGGAGGGATTTAAAAGAGGATAAGCCCAGTGCAAATAGCATGACTTGATCCTGGTGCACAGAAGATGAGTGTTTTGTAAACTATCTTCAGAAAGGCCTTACTAGAGCAGTATGTTATTAAGCTACATGGAACCGAAGGTTATTTCCCTCTTCACTACTGGATCAGTGATAGTTCATTACCTTGCTTTGATGGCTAAGAAACAGTTTTAAATGTCTACCCTCCCTGGAGCTGCAGGCTAATGTCTTGGCAGGGCTTTTAGCCTTCTGAGATGGATAAATGTAGTGCATGCTGTTTATGGGCACTCAGATACTGTGGCAGACGATGAACTTATAAAAATCTAGATAGATTGTGTGGGAGTTTTTCTGCTTAGACTTTGGAAAATGAATCTGCAGTCTTTTCAGCATGGCTATTAAAGGTCTCGTGGCACTTTTGATAAGCGCAAAGTGTTGTCCTACACCAGTATTTTCCTTCACCTGTTATATACTGGGCTCAGCACTGGTGATTTTTCTGACTTTATTCTGCATTTCAGTTGCAACCCTCCCACTCATTAGGAGAGAGCTCCATTACAACTATGCATTACCTCACTCAGTCGCAGCTTTTTTGAAATTGCTTACGTGAGTGTCTTACAGGACATGCTGCTTTTCTTCTTGGTAAATTGCTTTACAGCAGAAAAGACCACAAAGCAGTAATTTCCCGTAAACAGAGTACTAGTGCCTTTTTCCCCACGCAGGAACTCATCACAGCAGATAATTTCTCCCTTTTTGCTATGTTACTGACACAAGAGAAAATTAAACAAGATCTAGAACTAAAGGGAATTTGGATTAAGCACACACAAGGCCTGATCTTTCTGTCTGTACCCAGGAAAAGCTTTAATTGGCTTAAAGGGAGTTTTGCCTAAGTAAGTACCGCAGATTCAAACCACAGAGAAGAGAAGAAAATTTACTTGAGGATCCACTCTTGCAGGGCTCATGCTAATCAGATAACAAGACATCACTTACTGTATTTTTATTTTTCTATTAATCCATACATTTATTATATAGGATTATTTCTTACTTCATGCTCACAATTGTGCCAGGCATTTTACAGACATGTAGGCAGTCAGATTCCTGCCATAATGAGTTTACATTCTTAAGGCTCAGCTCTGTTGTGACAATTGGATCTATACATTTACCCAAAGTGTGAGTTCAACTGTAAAAAGTATATAAAAGTTTATAAGATGTTACAAATAACCTAGCATAACAAATTTGATGGGAAAAGATATGAACGGAAGACAGAATAAATAGAAAGGCCAAATTGAAAAGATTCAAGGATAGTGTTGAAATTTGCCTTGTTAAAAATGGGAGATGACGAGCAGGAACTTAATGATCCAAAATCAGTAGGTTGGGCATTAGGCCTAATTGGTAGGCAAAATAATAAGGGGTTGGGCTACTCCACCCACAGCTCCTATGGCTGCCATACACTCTTCTTCACAACAGAGAAGAGGAGCCATTCATGCTGCCTATACAAATTACACACACGCCCATGTCAGATGACTGGGGCCAGGAAATAGAGCAGTTTGTCTTTCCAGTACTCCTTTATTGTGCAGATTTCGGAGCTTACTAACTGTTGTTTCATTTGTTTTTGGGCCCTGCTTCATACAGTCTCTGCCCCTCAGTATCTGCAGATCTTTGGATTACCAGCTGAAAATTGATCGGGTTTGTCAGTCTGGCATAAGTGTCTTGGTTCTATTACTAAATAATACCACCATCTCTACCTCTCCTGTTTTTTTTGGGTTGTTTCCCCTATATAGAGGCTCTGAAACTGAACTCTGTAAATAGCATGGAATGATTAAAATGACATTACAAAGCCTAAAATGATGATCTACTGCCAAACTCCTCTATAACTGGGAGGAGGGGGGAAGGAGGGAAGGGTGCTCTGTGACACCTAGAGGGCTGGATAAAGTAAGGCATCTCATCCCTCTCCTTTGAAAGCCGGGACTATTTTGAGATTCCACTTGTTGTAGCTGGAAACAGCATGTGCCTAAGTCCATTCCTATTCAGCAAAGCACTTTTGCTGGTGCTTTAGTACTTTGCTGAACAGAAGACACAGGCCAAGATCCTCAAAGATATTTAACAAAATTAATAGGAGTTGACGCTAAACATGGTTTGTGTCTATACATGACATATTTTATCTTTGGCTAGCAACTACGGCAACTGACCACGTTTTGCCAATGGTTTTAGGCTGACACAGGTCATCTTCCTGTAACTAGATCCTAACTTTTTATTTTGTTGTGTGTTCCTGTCTTCCAGGGATTCTGGGCCTGACTGATTGCTGTCCCAAGACTAGGCTGGTGCAAAGGGACATTAGGACAGATCTAAATCTTTGCATGGAGAATAGTCCCAGCACAACTGTGCCAGCTCCACCAGGTCTGCACCACTTCTGCACCAGCCCTAGGGTACAGGGAGAGTGTCTGGCTGTGGCAGAGTAGATGGAGTGGTGGGAGAAAGGGGCATGACTAGAAGAGATCTGTGTCCTGGTGACTTTGCACCCCTGCAATGACTTATAGGGGTCACAGAAGTAGAGGTTCCAGCTGGAGGAGCCTGTGTTGGGGCAGGTCTGCATTTGAATCTGTCCCTTCTGAGTCCTGAAGGATATATTGATACTGCAACTGGGGGGGTGAATCCCAGCACAGGTTGACAGACATGCACTGTTCTGCTCCAGCTAATGCACTAAAAATAGCAGTATAGCCAGGGGTAGCACAGGCATGCCTTGCAGCATAGAAACTCTTTCTAGCCAGCTGAGCACCCGCCATCCCCTCTAAGTACTGAGCTGCCCCCATGCTGCTATTTTCAGCACCCTAGCTAAAGCACAGCTAGCATGTGTCCGTCTACCCATGTTGGGAAGTATGGTCCTGGCTGCAGAGTAGACATACCCTAAGGGACAACCACCCCAATTTTCCCAGAATACAAACAGAGACTATATGGTAAGTGTGGATGCACAAACATAATTGACAGATAGTTGTGTTATGAAAAAGCATCTGGGTGAATACACAACCATGTGTCTTGTAAGCAAGTCAGATGAGAGCGTGTATACTAGTTACCAGAGCCACAGAGGGTTAGTAGGGCACAAAATTAAGCTGTCTCTCTCACCATCCAAATGCAGGTGTGTTGACAGGAGTGTAAAATAACAACGTCTTAATCAATGAGAAGTGGTGCAGTGGTCATGTTGAAATAAACCTGGCTGCAACAACTAGCTATGGCTCTGATATTTATACCTTCCATAGCAAATTGCAACACCTGCCCTTTTAACATGAGTGGCTTTTATTACAGAGTAAAGAAAACAACAAACATAACCTCCCTATGAGTGAGAGAACGCACACCCCTGAGACAGGGTGTACGCTGTAGCAGTCATACTGAACTGGCTTGCAGCACTGCCTCCCAGCAGGTTGGCTAGGAAATTCCTTCCATTTAAAGGTGTAGTACACACAAAACTAAATTGTAGCAAAAATGAGTTTACATAGCTGTATACACCACAGTATTGACTTGCTCTCTCTCTCTTCAATGTAGCAATCAGAATTACAATAAACTCACGCAGCACTTCATACCACGTTGCAAACACTAAAGCCACAAAGATGACCTCTGAAAGTCTCATACTCCACCTCAAACTCCTTTTGGAACCTGATAGACAAGTCGGAGCTGTCTTATCTATGTCTATTCTGCAGCGTAACTTCCTTGGGACAGGGACTGTCTTCTTACATGTCCTGTATGGCTACAAGCACAGTATTGGTGCTCAAGAAATAATCCTTACAAGAATGTTGAGTGGTGGGTATGTTGTTTTCTCAATTTTACAGATGGACAAACTGATGCAGACTTGCCCACCCACAGTAAGTCAGCATTAGTGGAACTCAGGTGATCCATGCTCCCAGCCCTGTGCTCAGACTATGAACTGTGCTGCTGTCTCCTTTAAACATTTAATTAATGAAAGAGTATATGCTGCTTTCTTTCTTGGCCAGTTCAAAAAGAAAGTAAAATGTAGCATGATAGACTGCTCCTAGCAGATCTTTTCTTCCCAGTGCAGTCCTTAATGTATGGGCTTCTCATTTCAGTCTCTGATCTACTGCCTTAAATCATTTTTCTCATACAAGTGTTCTAAAATAGCTGGGACAGTTTTATAAGTGCAGTGTAAGAACTCTTTACACAGCCTTGTTGGATGACTCATTCACTTAACTAATACACATGTTCTGCCATTGGGTTTGTACCGTATCTAGCCACTGAACTAGCTTTAAGTAGCGTGAACAAATATTGGTCTTGACTATGGATTTTTAAGAGAGAGAGATACTCAGATGCAGAGATACCTTTCCAGAAGCCTGGGAGAATATACAATATTCCTTATTTAAAAGCTCCATGCTGATAATCTATTCCTCTAGTTTATCTTTAATTTTTTCCTAAGCTGTAGTGATATCTTTATCTCTTATTCCCCCACACTCCCTCAGGGTAGGGACTATGTCTTCTTATGTATTTGAACAGCACCTACCCCAACAGGCTGCAAACAGTCTTTGCAAAGCAAAGGTGAGAGACACGTGACATAGGTGCACAAACACCTCAATAAGTGGATGCCAGTTGGGGTCTAGGCAACCACATACCTGTGCATGTACTCTAACATGGGTACATGCAAACTCACCATGTGTGCATGCATTGGGGGCTCTGCATGCCTAAAGTAAACTTGAGTACATGCCTATTTGAAAATATGGGCTGTAAAAAAAAATAGCTTACAATTAAAAATAATGGATTTTTAAAAACCATACTATATTAGACACCCATCACCCATTAAAAACTATTTTATTCCCCCTAAGTAACATGAAAAAATGCAAGTATTGGCAAACCCTTTGGAAATATGCACTCCAAGCCCTGTGCAAAAGTATTTTTTTTATTTTACAAATAGTGCAGGAAATGCAAGAAATACATGTCCCTTTATAGACAGAAATTTATCCTTTCCCATTGCAGAAATCAAAAACATTTATTTCTGTGAGGTAGCTGTCATCTCCCATTTGAGAGCATGAGAATTTAAGAACTCTCTGTCTTCAGATTGTTGAATTCTTCACTTTCTTTCAAATACGGGTTGGTTCCATTGTCTTGCTGAGTCCATAGCAGTTTTTCTTAAACAACATCACAGGTGCTTTGAATGAATTTCAGTTCTGGGGTGCGTGGGTGGGTGTCCTCTGACCTTTGCTTTACAAAGAATGGGTGGAGACAGGTCACTTGATCCTTGTATCTTGGTCATTTAAAATCTACCATCTTTTTTTGGCAGTTGGCTGTAATTCAGGAGCAGCGCCAGGGTTTTTGGTGCCCTAGGAGGGGGTCCTTCCGCGCTCCCGGTCTTCGGGGCACTTCAGCGGCGGGTCCCGGAGCAAGTGAAGGATCCGCAGCAGAATTGCTGCCGCCAACCCAGAGCACGGAAGGAGCCCCTGCCGCCGAATTGCCGCCGAGGGCGGCAAAATGCCGCCCTCCCAAATCCTGGCACCCTATAAATGGAAGCACCGGCCCTGCTGTAATTGCAAGGGTAACTAAATATTTTGTCATTTGCCTTAACTGGAGCTTGCAATTCATGGTAACTGTAGGCTCTTTCTGGAAACCACATTAACCAGAAATGTACCAGACTTTCACTAAGCATGTGGTCCCTGAGGATAATGAAAATTTGAGGTACTCAAGAAATTAGTCAATACATAAACAGTGAAATTCAAAAGATGCAGCAGGCCTGTGTAGTTCATTGATAGTAGGTAGAAAGAATTAGAGTGGGTTAGAGGGCTTGTTTCCCCTTCTCCCTACTGCAGTGGGAAGCTTATGAGTGAATTAATCCTATAACAGAGCCATAGAATCCCTTCCATGTGTAATGCCATAGAGACCCTGAAGGGTTGTTGTAGAGTCACCTGTACATCACAGCATTCCCTGGGAATGGGTGGGGGATTTAGCCTAAGATGCATAGGAAAAAACCTCCAAATTTCACATTGTACTTGGGGTTCCCAGTTGCCTTTGTGCTGTTCTTGGCTTCCCCTCAGCACTGACATCATCTGCACAGATCCAGAGCAGTCAATGGAGGGACCCTGCCTGGCACTCACCAATACTCCATTCTGGGAGTGTGGCCAGCCTGGAGAAGGAGTTACTGCTCAGTTCACCTGTGGAAGTTGCACCAGTAGTTCTGATGCTTTTCCTTGGGAACATGCTGTAGAGAGAGGCTACACACCAATACAGCATTGTCCTTAGGCCATGTCACAGAGTTTGGAGGAGACAAGGCCCTGCACCCCCGGCTTCCTGCAATTCACCATGACTCTCAGCCAGCCAGTAAAACAGAAGGTTTATTTAGACAACAGGAACACAGTCCAAGACAGGTCTTGCAGGTATAGACCACAGGACCCCCTCAGTCAGGTCCAAGCCTGGCCTCCCCTCCATTTTCCCAGCCAGCTCCAAACAGAAAACTCTCCAGCTCCTCCTCTCGCCTTTGTCTGTTTCCTGGGCCAGGAGGTCACCTGATCTCTTTGTTCTTCAACACCTTTAGTTGACAACTTTGCAGGGGAGCAGCTCAGGCCATCAGTTGCCAGAAGACAGGTGTCGGCCATTCTTTGTGCAGACAGGATCACTGGCCCCCTAGGTCTCTGCAACAATCACACACCCTAGACACTGGAGAAATGCATAGGGGAAACTGAGGCACCCACATACTATTCAGAGAAAACATTAAGAACATTTCCACTTTGTCACAGGCCACACAACCTCTCTCCAGCTCCATAGAACCCAGGTTCTGTATAGAATTAATGGAGGGGCTGAACAGGTTTATGGTAGGTGGAGAACATACCACACAGCTGCCTTTCCCCACAACACAGCCCCACCAATCCCCACCTCTACATGGGTAGTGCTTTCCTGTTGTATCTGACTAGACAGGCGTTCTAGCGTGCCCAGAGATGCTTTAAAAAGGGAGAACTAAAGTGCAGACCTGTGGTGATGATCTGAGGTGACCGTATTTCCCAATTGTATAGGGACAGTCCCAATTTTTTGGGACTTTTTCTTATATAGGCACCTATAACCCTTATCCCGTCCCAATTTTTGCTGTCTGGTCACCCTATGTTCATCTAATCCAAAACTGTCCAGGATGTTATACTTTCTAGATCCTGTACAAAGTGGTATAAACTAAATAACCAGATTCTCCTTTTGAGAAGGATTTTGCTTAAGAGACAGTATTTGTTCAGGATTAAAAAGCTTCCCAGCAGCTCATTTCCTGGGTGCTCTAACTTCAAATTCTGGTTGGTTGGTTCTCTCTCTCTAATGACATCTAAGAGGTATAAAATAGCAGAAAAACCCGCTGTTGTTGATTTTACCATGCATGGTGGAGTTCAAGTACCTAGAAGTAAACATTAAATCACTTTCCCTCTTTTTGTATTATTATATTTGCTATATTAAGAACATTTAAAGTTGAGATGACTTCGTGTTGAACAAGTGAGCAAGACACACACACACACACACACACACACACCACCCTTACTTCAGAAGCCTGGCAACAGACAGTACAATAACAATAGTCATATTAGTAACTAAAGCCACGAGGAGGCTACATCACGGATGTATAATTATCATTACACAAAAATTCACCCACTCATTTCCTATTGCTGGAAGAAAAGGCGAGGTGCTGTAGTTTCTTCCAATAATAAAGTGTGTCATGCCAAAAAAAGTTCACCATAAATGCTACCTGATGTGCCTGTACCTTGGAATTTAATTGTTATACAAGAGCAAAACAGTGGTATCTGAACAGCCTAATCCCCAGCCTTTGTTTTAGCTACTGATTAGTGGGCACGCTGCCAAGTTCTCTTTTGCTCTGGTTCTTTGTGGATGCTTTACTTAGGTCTTGTAGCATAACCCGAAAATGGAGTGGGTAGGACTCTTTCTGATCTCCTTTGGGAGGGTGTTCCAGAGACTTGGGGCTGCTAGTGAAAAGCTCATCCCTCTGCCAGAGGGCTGTTAAAAGTACACGACCACAGAAGCTTCTTGCGGCGAATTACAGAGGGAAAGACTGTGTCTGAGAAAGCATCATTCTGTCCTGCAGATCAGCACCAGAAACTTGAACTGGGGAACCAGTGTCGGTCTCAAAGCACTGGTGTAACACACTTTCTTCCTCATCTCATCCTGCTTAGAAGACAGATCTCTGCACGGACCTGTTCTGGCATGGCACTCCCTGTGTTTGTTGCTTCTGGCATAAAGACACAAATTTAACCTCAATTAAATTCTGTTGGCCTAGGGCTCTAAGGGTGAGGATTGGGACTGGAGAATGTCCTTTCAATTAAGAAGCTTAGTTGTTGTACTGGATAAAGCATTTTCCAGTTCAGTTACAGAATGATCAGCATTAATATAATTTTTAATTCAGTGATTTTCAGGAAATAAATTTATGTAAGCATTCCAGAGAATAGTCATGAAGCCAATTGGCATGTTCGGTGTGCAAGAAATGCAGGATTGGGTCCTTGGTTTGTAAAGGGGGTTGGATTTTTATGGTTTGCTCTTTACATTGGTTAAAAAGCAGTACCTGCACAGTTGCTGGATAATCAGCAAAATTAGGCTCTTTTCTTCACTAGCTGGAAACAAAGCAACAAATCCAAATGGTGTTAGCCTAGAAATATCTGGTAGGAAGAATGTCTCAGATCAGAGTAGTTTTAAAGAGATACAATTGTCTAGGTCCTATATGCAAATCATTCCTAGAAACATTTAATAAGGCAAATAGCACCAATTCTCTTCTTTTCATTCTCTTGTTGCTCTGTAAATTGTCCCATACAAATCCCATGGTGGCCCCTCTCTTATTGTTACTCTTATTGCAGTACCTCCTAGAAGCCAGGCCCTTACAGTGTTACATACTGTACAGTTTCGCGCATCTTTTCCACAACGCTGTAGGACTCTAGGTGAAGCTGCACATCCCGTACAGCACTTCGGATTCAATGCAGAGGAAAAAGCAGAATTATGATAGTAAATGATAATGGCATTAATGCGATACCTGCCATTCTAAGAGCTCAATAAGCTTTACAAACATTAATTACATTCAGTCTCACAACATCCCTGAGCCCTCGTCCAGACTAACCCGCGGCATCGGCGGGTTAAAATCGATTGCTCGGGGATCGATATATCGCGTCTAGTCTGGACGCGGTGTATCGATCCCCGAGCGCGCTTACATCGATTCCGGAACTCCATCAATCCGAACGGAGTTCCGGAATCGACGCGGAGAGCCGCGGACATCGATGCCGCGCCGTCCAGACTGGTGAGTACCTCGATTTTAGAAATTCGACTTCAGCTACGTTATTCACGTAGCTGAAGTTGCGTATCTAAAATCGATTTTAATTCCTAGTCTGGACGTGGCCTTAGAGATAACATTTCCCTATCTCATTGTACAGAAGAGGAAGCTGACTTACTCACACTCTTTAGAGCCTGGTGCTTAGGGCCCTGGAATGGGAAGAAAAACTCTACTCTGGTGCAGAGCAGGGACTTTGGTCGCCCACGTCCCAAGCCAATGCCCTAAGGACCTGGCTGTAGAAAACAAACAACCACACAATTCTAGTCTACCAAAAACATTCCTAAGGTTCTGTTCTCATTTTGATGTGGAACAAAAACAAATTTTGAAACCTCTGAAGTTGCCATGAAACAGATTTGTCATCATCCATTCAGCGCTGCTGAATTGAATTCTACAAATACACCTCTCTGCAAGAAAGAAATATCTGAATAGGTCAAATCTGATGTTCAACTGCCAACCATCACCAGACTGAAAAACATAGGCTATGGTAGCTGAAATCCTACCAGGTGGCAGCAACCGGTTCCCTTCTTTCTGCCCATGACCGCAGAGTTATGGTGGCTGTCAAATAAATTCATCTTACTTTTGTGTAATCTTGCTTAGCCCACCTTTTTGCCAGTAATCCCTGCAGTGCGCAGAATTTATGTAAAGCCAAACACCATGCTTACACTTGTTGGAAAGAAATGGCAATGATATTGCAGGCAACTCCTCTTGTCAAGTTATCTGTGTTGGTTGTTTCTCCCCAAGCAGTCCCTCTCACAATTGGAGGTGCTGAGCCACCCTCATCTTCCATTATGGTCAATGGAAATGGAGGTCACTCAGTGCATCGTGGAACAGGGTTCTCTAGGAATCCCTGTTAGAACATCATCTGGGGGCATAAATCTGATTAATCTTATTTCTCAGCTATATTAGATTCCCTACTAAACAGTAGTTAACTTGATGAACATTTCAAATTTTTGTCTCCTAAAAAAGGGTGTTGTAATGAGGATAAAGAAATAGGCATTCTACCTGGATATGGGCATTTTGAATTGCACAAAATTGGGGTTCGTTCTTCTCTGGAGCTAATTTGAGTTTTTCACTACTCAACCATCCTCTCCTCCACCCCTCCCAACAGCACTTTGATACCATCAGAGTGAAATAGGCTAGTAATGGGTCCCAAACTCATTTGAATGTCAGGGGATAGTGATGGAGAGGTTTAGATTTGACTCCCCTGATCTGTATCTGCTCCTACAGGTTTGGTTCCACATTGGATTAAAAAACTGAAAGGAAGGGCTATTTTCAGCTCTGGGGTAGAGACAATCAGATACCAGACAGCTCAGGGAATCAGTTTTCTAGCAAGACCTCAAACCAGCACCCTATTTATTTGATTCCTCCTCAGTATTGGTATAGCGCTTCTTTAGCTAGCAGTAAAAGTTGTATAAACCGTTCTGCAAAACAGAGAAACACATTTACTGTTTTTTCTCCTTTTTCTTTTGCTGTTTTCACCCCCTTTTCTATTTTTTGATACTTCGTATTCAGTTTTTTTAGGGAGTTTTCCTGGTGTCCCTTAAACTATTTTACATGCCCACCTCCAAGATGCTGTGTTGTGGCCACCATCCCTCCTGCTTCAGCAGGACAGAATAGTCCCTGGGATCCAGATAGCCACCACCACTCCTTTACTAGCCAGAGAGCAAGGTCAGTATTGTTACTAGCCATTACTACCAACAGAGTGAGAACATGATGAGAAATTGAACATGGACTGCCACATCCACTAGGTAGAGTACAACTACATGGACCATTTTAACAGTAACATGATTTTGAAAACAAACCTCACCAACTACTCATGCAGGTCAATTTGATTCAATATTAATTCAAACATTCACAAGAGGAAGGACATCCTCACAATTAAACATGAGTCAATAGAAGTCTAGGAGGCCAGGACAGTCTGCTGTTAACCTAGTGTCATGCCCAGCAATCAAGTAGGTGTCACAAGGGAGGGAAAGCACCTGGTCCAGATGGCATTCCAGCAGAGAAAAGCACACGGCTATTACACTGCAAGGCACCTCACACGGCTCTTCTGCATTATCTGGGATCTAGAGTTGGTGCCACAGGATTTCAAGGATGCCAATGTTGTACACTCTGTAAATACAAAGGTGAGAGAACAAACTATGATAATCACTGTGGCATTTCCCTATTGTCTGTTGCTGGGAAAATAGAATAGATTTAACACCTGTCTTGTGGAAATCATTCTCCCCAAGTCTCAGTGTGGATTTTGGTCAGGACAGGGCACTATAGTCACAATCTATCAGCTTCAGAAAAAGTGCTACAAGCAAAAACCATGGTCTTTATGTGGTATTCGTTGACTTACTAAAGCTTTTGACTCTGTAAATTGTCAGGGACTCTGCAAACTTTTGTTTACCTTTGGATGACCTGCAAGGTTTATTTCTGTCATTCAGTCCTTCTCTGATAGGACGATGACCAGAGTGGTGGAAAATGGTGATAGAGGACCTTTTTCTGGTCACCAGTGGCACAAATGATCCCACACTCTTTTCCATCCATTTTTTGGCTATTTTTATGGCTGCAATTCATGACAATGACAGAGGCGTATTCATCCAGTTCTGCACTGATGGGAAGTTATTCAGTCTGCAATGCTTCCATGATGACACAAAAGTGGCAGATTTACTCACGAAGTAGCTTTTATTTACAGATAACCGTGCACTGATTGAGGACATTCAATTTATAACTGATCATTTCACTCGTGCAGTTAATCATTCTGATTTTACAACCAGCCTAAACTGAAAACTGAAATACTGTATCAACCTATGCCAGGGATTTGCATGACTACTCATGAAGGTCAACTATGTCTTTTTAAGTCCATAGAGAAGTTTTGCTACCTAGGAGTATGCTGTCACAGAATGCCACAACTGATGATGAGGTTACCCATCACACAGTCAACACCAGCTCTGCACTTGGAATGCTGTTACACTGCCTATGGAATGATAGGGGTGTCAAATAAGCACTAAGCAAAATGTCTATCAGACAGTCATGCTTACAACACTTCTGTATGGTTGTAGACATGGACAAAATATCACCACCTTAGGAAATGATCAGTTCCATATGCACTGTCTCCAGTCTATTTGCAGCTCAGATGGTGGGACAAAATTCCCAATATTGAAATCCTTAATCATTGTCAGATGTCTGGCATGCAAAATATGCTCATAAAAGTGCAACTGCATTGATCTGGCATCTTGTTCATATGGTTGACTTGAATACCCCAAATACCCATATTTTATGGTCAGCTAAAACAAGGCATCTGTTTTCATATTGCCCAGTACAAATGATATAAAGACACACTGAAGAAGAACTTGAAAAGATATCAAGTTGACCCCAAAAACTGGGAAGGAACAGCCCATGACAGAGCATGGTGGTGGCAGAGTTATGATGTTACTGTTAACTGCTTTGAAACAAGGCATATTAACATCTTATGTGAAAAACATGAACAGCGCAAAGCGAGGACATAGCAGCTTGCAATGGTCATGGCCAATTTTGTCCCACATGTAACAGGTGTGACAGACCCAGACCAGTGGGGTACAGGAGTCTGGTAGAGGGCAAATATACCTGTCACTGAGTGAGTAGTTTTCTGTTCCCTGCGTGACCAGAGCAGGGGCTGCACTAGAGTAATCAGGAACCTGCTAGAACCAATTAAGGCAGACAGGCTGATTAGAACACCTGCAGCCAATCAACGCAGGCTAATCAGGGCACCTGGGTTTAAAAAGGAGCTCACTCCAGTCAGGGAGGGGGGAGCCAGAGGAGAGGAAGTGCGTGTGAGGAGCTGGGAGCAAGAGGCACATGGAGCTGAGAGTGAGAGGCTGTGCTGCTGGAGGACTAAGAAGCACAAGTGTTATCAGACACCAGGAGGAAGGTCCTATGGTGAGGATAAAGAAGATGTTTGGAGGAGGCCATGAGAAAGTAGTCCAGAGAGTTATAGCTGTCATGCAACTGTTACAGGAGACACTATAGACAGCTGCAATCCACAGGGCCCTGGGCTGGAACTTGGAGTAGAGGGCGGGCCTGGGTTCCCCCCAAACCTCCCAACTCCTGATCAGACACAGAAGAAGTTGACTCAGACTGTGGGGAAAATCACTGAGGTGAGCAAATCTGCCAAATAAGCGCAGGACCCACCAAGGTAGAGGAGAACTTTGTCACACAGGATTTACAGTTCTTGTTTTGGTTTGACCTTGCATATACATATTTATAATCCTCATAGATCAATATCACAGTGAGAATCCATCATCACACCCAACCTAGCAAATAATAGAACAGTTAGAGGAAATCAAGGATAATCATGACAGAGCTTGTCTAGATTAGGATAATCTGCAAATGTATAGTGTGTCTACATTAGGGGTTTGCACTGGTGTAATTGTCTAGAGAAATCCAAAGACCTATGTAGTGCCCTCAGGTGACAGACACCAGATACTTCTACAATTGTGTGTGTGTGCGCGCGCGCCAGGAATGCTGGATGTCCAGCTGTGATAAAGGAAGTTAAGGAAAAAAGACTTTTTTTTAATAATTAGAGGGAAAAGGCAACAACATTTGCCAAATTAAATGAGATCCACTTTTCCATATAGTCAGGTTTATACAATACTTACTGTGGAACTTCACTAATTAGCACACACACACACACACACACACAAAAATGGGCACTCGTTCCACTAGAGATTTAATAAATAGACTAACAAAACTCAGAGTTCATCATATGTACAAAATACAGTAGTACATTTATTTACTAGTAAACTGTGAAATAACAAAAATAAAACCCAGAGGAGATCCCAGAGGAGAACTAAACTTTCGTTAAATCAAAGGAAAACACAATAGCTAACAGGCATTTTGGATATATAGGGCTTAGTAAAATTAGAGGGGAAAAATCATCTCCCCAATGAGAAAACCCATCATAGAAAGTAAAGATGAGAAAATAGCCCTAAAGTTTCCCTTCTCTCATTTTTGTTATCAGTGGAATGAGAATTTTTAGTTTTTGTTCTAATTGAATTGTAACAAATTTTCCAGTTTGAATCAAAACCAAAATGTTCCATTTCAATGAAAAATCCAAACATTTGAACAATATCATGAATGCTTTTGTATTAAAAAAAAATGGAGCAGCTCTATGTTACCAAAGTTTGTGTACATTTGATTAGGAAACTGAGCTGTATCTGCAGACTAGCACCAATACTTGTATAATCCAGGGCACGACTTGCTTGTTGGTCAAACACTGAACAGAAACTCTGCTTGTTTTGGTGAACATTTCTGGCAGGATCTTTAATCTTTTAATGATGCTATTTCAGGATAAACCCCAAACAGCTCATAGTCTTAATTCCTCAGACTCAGTGCTTTCCAAAACAGACAGACCACTTGCCTACTCAGGTTTATTTATTTTTTAACTAAAGTCACAGAAAGAAGAATAAAACCGGTTAATCATCAGCAAAAAAAATGCCCCATTGGGCCTGATCCTGCAGTCCTTGCGCGCACACTCTAGATCTCCATCAGCCCCTCTACACTACAAGCAGAGGCCTGTAGGTGACTAGGGTATGTCAACCCAACAGTGGCTACATCGGCACAGCTATGGTGCTGCAGCTGTAGCACTGTCATGTAAACAGCTTCCTACATCACTGAAAGGGGTTTTTCCATCAATGCAAGTAATCCACCATCTGCCTCGCTGTGTCTACACTGGGGGTTAGGATGACAATTATAATCACACAGGGTTCAAAATTTTTCACAGGCCTGAGCAACATAGCTAGGCGGATCTAACTTTTAGGTGTAGAGCAGGCTCCAATTACCAAGCTATTCTACTTTGTAGTGAGGACAGGTCCTTAGCTGTATTTCCAAATGGTGCCGATGCTGAAGCTTTGGATAATCCAAAGAGATCCAGTGTGTACTTCAGAATTGAACTGTGTGGGAACCAGGTCCCTTGACATGGTTTTACTGGGGTGCAGATAAGCCCTGCCACTGTAAGAAATCTGCATTTGCCTGCCCTGCTACAGCTTCATGTTTCCTTTCTCTCTGCCCTGTTCTCTTTCTCTCTAATTTTCTACTGAAGACTGGAGGATTTCTTGCTGGTTGTGCAGTGAGAGTGAGGTATTATTCTTTTTGTCAATGAGACATCCAAGACGGGTCAAGTAATAGAATTGTGAAACAGCTGGAGTGAGGTGGAAGACAAGGAAATGTAAATGACTGAACCTCCTTGCAGGGGCGGCTCTAGGCATTTTGCCGCCCCAAGCACGGCAGGCAGGTTGCCTTCGGCGGCTTGCCTGCGGGAGGTCCTCCGAAGCTGCAGGACCAGTGGACCCTCTGCAGGCAAGCCGCCGAAGGCAGCCTGCCTGCTGCCCTCGAGGCTACTGGCAGAGCACCCCCAGTGGCTTGCTGCCACAAGCACGCGTTTGGTGTGCTGGGGCCTGGAGCCGCCCCTGCCTTCTTGATAGAATGGAATGGATAGAGGCCAGAATTCCTCCCATTCTTTCTTCGTTACACCTCCTTTCTACTGGGAGGCACAACAGTTTTTCAAGGGAACCTTTTTGGCTACTTATCTGCTTGTTGGCAGTGAAAAATAGAATATTCTCAGTAGTGTTGTGGCAGTTTGCAGCAGAGTAAGTGCTTCCCCTTGTAATGCTATTTGAACTAAATCACTTTTGGAAACACTCACCCAGTTTCACATAAGATGGATAAGCATTTATGCATACATATTTGTAAAGTGAATGGAATGTGGGGAGATGATTCAAGCAACTTGATCACCTAGCATTCTCTCTCTAGCAATAAAGACCCCAGTGCTGGGCAGTTCCTGGCCATTAGTGCCATGTTGTCAGAGTCTAAAATAGGGAAAGAACAAGTCAAAAATTACTTAGACAAATTAGATGTCTTCAAAGCACCATGGCCTGATGAAACACCTCCTAGAATACTCAAGGATCTGACTGAGGAGATATCTGAACCATTAGCAATTATCTCTGAAAAGTCATGGAAGATGGGAGACAATCCAGAAGACTGAAAAAGGACAAAGAGTGTCCATCTATAAAAAGGGAAATAAGGACAACCCAGGGAATTACAGACCAGTCAGCTTAACTTCTGTACCCAGAAAGATAATGGAGCAAATAATTAAGCAATCAATTTGCAAACACTAGATGATAATAAGGTGATAACAGTTAGCATGGATTTGTCAAAAACAAAATCCTGTCAAACCAACTTGATAGCTTTAACAGGGTAACAAGCCTTGCGAGTGGTGGTGGTGGAAGCGGTAGATGCGATATGTTGACTTTAGTAAGGCTTTTGATACTGTCTCGAATGACCTTCTCAAACACACTAGGGAAATGCAACTTAGATGGAGTTACTATAAGGTGGGTGCATAATCATGCTAGAAGGACTTAATGAGTGGGGTGCCACAGAGATTGGTTCTGGGTCCAGTTCTGTTTAATATCGTCATCAATGATTTAGAAAATGGCATAGAGAGTACACTTATAAAATTTTCGGACGATACCAAGCTGAGAGGGGTTGCAAATGCTTTAGAGGATAGGATTAAAATTCAAAATGATCTGGACAAACTGCAGAAATAGTCTGAAGTAAATAGGATGAAATTCAATAAGGACAAATGCAAAGTAATCCACTTAGCAAAGAACAATTAGTTGCACACATACAAAATGGGAAATGACTGCCTAAGAAGGAGTACTGCGGAAAGGATCTGGGGGTCATAGTGGATCACAAGCTAAATATGAGTCAACAGTGTAATGCTACTGCAAAAAAAAAAAAATCATCATCATTCTGGGATGTATTAGCAGGAGTGTTGTAAGCAAGACATGAGAAGTCATTCTTCCGCTCTACTTGGGCTGATTAGGCCTCAACTGGAGTACTGTGTCCAGTTTTGGGAGCCACATTTCAGGAAAGATGTGGACAAATTGGAGAATCCAGAGAAGAGCAACAAAAATGATTAAAGGTCTAGAAAACATGATCTATGAGGGGAGATTGAAAAAATTGGGTTTGTTTAGTCCAGAGAAGACTGAGAGGGGACATGATGATAGTTTTCAAATACATAAAAGGTTGTTACAAGGAGAAGGGAGAAAAATTATTGTTCTTAACCTCTGAGGATAGGACAAGAAGCAATGGGCTTAAATTGCAGCAAGGGTGGTTTAGGTTGGACATTAGGAAAAGCTTCCTAAAGCAGTTGTCAATAGGGACTCATCAGTGAATGGGCGTGTTTCTATGACATTCTTTAGGGATTGACACTAGGCCCAATGTTATTCAGCACTTTCATCAATTATCTGGAAGCATATATAAAAATCATGGCTGATACATATTTGCATTTGACACAATGACTGGTGGAAAGGTAAATAACGAGGACAACAGGGCAGTCCTACAGAGTGATCTGGAGCACTTCGTAAGCTGAAATAGTCAAACAAAATATGTTTTCATAGTCAATGCAAAGTTATTTACCTAGGAATAAGGAATGCTGGACATACCTACAGAATGGGGTATTGTATTCTGAAAATCAATTGCTCTGAAAAGGATTTAGGGCTCATTGTGGACAAGCAGTTCAACAGGAGCTCCCAGTGTAAAGCTGTGGCAAAAAAGGCTAATGCTATTCCTTGGATGTGTGGAAGGGAATAGTGACTAGGAAGGTGATTTTACCTCTATATGTCGACCAATGCTGGAATACTGTGTACAGTTCTTGTATCCACATCTTAAGAAAATGTCCTGCAGTCAGAGACTTAAAGAGCTCAATCTATTTAGTGTATCAAAAAAGATTAAGGTGACATGACTGCAGGCACTAAAGGGCTCTTTAATCCAGTGGAGGAAGGCGAACAAGAACTAAGGGCTTAAAGCTGAAATCAGACAAATTCAAATTAGAAATTAAGGACAAGTTTTTAACAGTGAAGATGATTAACCATTGGAACAAACTACTGAGGGAAGTGGTGGAATTGCTACCCTTTGATGTTTTCAGATCAAGTCTGGATGCCTTTCTGGAAGATAGGCTTTAGCCAAGCAAATTATTGGGCTCAATACAGAGATAACTGGATGAAATTTAATGGCTTGTGATATACAGGAGGTCAGACTAGATGACCTAATACACCCTTCTGGCCTTATACTCCAGGAAGCTGTGAATTAGTTTCTGACTGTGAAAATTGCCAGTTCCCTGATTATACATCACTATGGACTAATAATTTCAAGAAATGCACCTGTCTTGTTACCTTCTCTTCTCTTCACACCCCTTTAGTGGGTTTATGTTTCATTATATATTTTCTAAGTTTTAGCTTGTGAGCGATCTGGGGTTATTTGTTTGTCCAGTGCTTAGCACAATGGAGTCCTGATCCATTTCTGGGGTTCTCGGGAGCTACTGCAACAGAAATAATAATGATGGAAATATTCATTGCTGCGATCAGAGTATAGAGGCTGTTTTGTAATGCTATGCCTAGTAACAAGCAGTCAAAAGTGACAACACACAGTGACTCAGAGGACATCACATACATGTCGCTTTAACAGCATTATCACAATTACTTGAGATATTCACATTTCTCGGAGAACAGTTTTGCAAAGCAAACATTTAAACTCATTCACTTCACTCATGTGCCTCTGTCTCATGGCAGGCCATCGTTTACTCTAATCATTTACTCTACTGCAAATCCTGTGAAGGTAACTTTAGCAGAGCAGAGTGACTTGACCCACCTAGATCACTGATATGCAGAAAAAACATAGGAAAATATTCTCACTACACATATGGTCTAAACTGCTATTTGGATCAGATTGCACTGAGCGCTGTGTGGTGCATGGGTGGGTAGGGAACACGTTCACCAGGCTACTCTCCTCCTAATTCCCTTTTACAGTGTGTGTGTTGGGGGAGCACAGTTCAAAGATTACTCCTGGCTAGGGCCTTGAGCTACCCCAAAAGGACATTATGAGATTTAAGGAGGAGACAGTAACAAGAGCCCTGCCAACTCTACTGGTTGTGTTTGGAGAGAAATATACTTTGAACAGAGTAGAACAGTGGTAGTGCTCCCCAGGGCTCTTACTCGGGTGGCATAGCTCTGCCCCCCCAGTGCATGGCTGTGGCTCTAAGGCATACGCTAACTGGCTCAATTGTGGTGTCAGATTTTGAAGAATGTGCAGATTGAAGATTTAGGGCACAGTCCAACACTGCTTTCCAGTGCAGGAGGCATTTGTGGGTGCAAATCAATTAATGCACATGCAAATCTGACTTTCGGTTGCCCCAACGCTTGCAGGTGCAAAATTAGAGGCTGGACTGAGGTCTCTGAAAATTTGCCACTAGTTATCAAAGGAAATTCAGACCCCTTAAAAACACCACTTTTCACATCTGTGCCCATTAATTATCCTTCTGTATCCTCCAAACTCTTGTCTAACTCATAAGCATAGTTCTGACAAATCAACAACAGTGAACTGATTAGAGATGGGTTAACTAATGATATAGCACCTTTCCTTGTGAAAGGTCCCAAAGAACTTTATAAACAATAATAACTTCATCCACTATGGAAGTATCGCCACCTCTGGGTTAAAATGTGTTACTAGAGCATTACGCAACCTCAGAGTTAGGGACTTGGAAAAGATACTTTGCAATTCTACAATACATGATCTCTGAGGGCTTTACAAATAGCCAGGAATTAAGACTTTTTAAACTTATGACTTATTGTTAACTGGATTTTCCAGTTAAGGAGTAATGAGACCCAGAGGGATTGAGACCCAGAAGGATTAAGACCCAAGAGTAAATTCTTGTCCACACTGACATCAGTGGCAAAACTCTAATTGACTAATGTGAGGTGAGGATGTCGCTCAAGATTTTCAAAAGGCAGCCTCTTTTTTGCAGATACAATGTGAACCCATAAAAAGATACTATGCTTGGGTGGGTAAGTACATGACAGCTCCTGCATATTGGATACATAGCCATCCAAGTGGGAAGATTTTACTAACTGCTCCCATAAGAAGAGGCAGCTGGGCAGGGTCTCTTCTAAAAATCTGACTTTCCAAAAGTCACATTACCAGCCTGTGACAGACGAAGGAGTCTGGTCCCCAGATAGATCTTCTGGGTCACACTTCTTGCACTTCTAATGTATAAGTATGGTTCAGCAGGCAATGTCACAATTATCCACAAAGAACACACAAGGCTGGTCTATACAGTGTTTCATACATTGTGAAATGTCACTCACCTCTCATATGTGTTCATATTTAATGCTTCCTAACCAAAGCTAAGTTGTAATGAATTGTTCAATGGATCCTTTTAAAAAACTATCATTACACTTTGCAGCAAATGGCAAAGTAGCAGCACATAAAGCATTCTCGTGTTTAATCCTGCTAATTATAAATGCAGGGATGTGTTATAGTGGTGGCCCTAAACAGCTTCTGCTGTGTGGCTCAATCAGAGACAGAATGGCCATTTGTATCAAAGTATGTTTTACCCTGTGTGCCTGATACACAGGATCAGAACACGGTGGGTTCTTTTGGTGTATTTGTCAAAGATATTTATTGAATGTAGAGTCATTTTAAGCATCCAGTGTGTACTTTTACATAGAAAAATATTTAAAAGCTATTGGCGTAAGTAATTACCAAGTGTAATCATGGAAGTGCCATGTTCTTTGTAATCACCGTATCATTAGAAATACATGCAGTTTTACTTTGATAGTGTAGACATGTTGCATTTTGAGTATCTCAGTAGATAACAGATTTTAAGAACAAGTTCATTTTACTATTTACAACAGAAAATGTTATCTTTGGAGAAACTAACTAACCTGACTCCCTGAACTAATGGCAGCAGGTGAGTAATTCACCTCTTTCTGCTTGGACTGTGTGAGGGGAACCAATGAATAGGAGCCATAGAATTCACACTCTCAGCCTGTGGAACTCAGTTTTTCCGTGCCTGCAATAGGGACTGCTGCACTTTATGTCTGTTCCTCTCAACAAGACCCTCAATTGGGCCTATTTGGAGACAGAAAAGAGACTCCTTTTGTCATGCACAAAAATGCAGGGCAACTTCCCCTTCATGACTGTTTCACCTTTGCAGCCTCACACAGGGCTCAGAGATAAGTGTGTTAACTGTTTTAAACAGTAAATGAAACTTATTCTTAAAATCTGTATTTACTGAGATGCTCAAAATGTAACATGACAAATGATGTGGAAGGCCTAAATATCTGCATGAATTTCCTTTAACATGAAGCAGTTGGAACTCATTGCCATGCCTACCTACACCATCATACACTTTCAGACTGCTTTATACCAATGTAGGGAAGACATTTCCAATTCCCGGTAGGCTTTGAGGTATGTTCCTGTGTGGAAGCAAATGTTGTCACTGCCCATACTGGGCTGGACCTTAGGGTAAACTGTTTTGGTACCTTTGCTGCTAATCTGACGTATTTTAAATGTGCAAAATACACTTTAAAAAAAGTATTTCACAATTCTCTTTCAATCATCAGAGTTACAAGGAGTCTAAAACATGTGGCTGCTTTCAGTTTGTCGGGTTGTATCAGCTGATTATTTAAAACTGCCCTAGCTCAAGAAGAAAAGTCTTTTCTCACCTCCATCCAAAGTGACCTCCTTTTGGTAACCTTCTGGATGCTCCTGATTTTTCTCCAGTCCTCACAATTACTTGAGGGCATATTTTGCAGGTACTAAAGAGGATTAATAGGACTCTTCAAAACGAAGCAAAACTCCCATAGGGAGTAAGATCAGGAACTATAAGAGTGGAGACTCTGTACACTTAAGGCAGTGGGTTGGCTTGGTTAGCAAGTGACCAGAAGTACAAACCAGAGCTTCTTGTGTAGCTCCCCTGTGCAAAGCAGCGCTGCATGGCCCAAAAGCAATGTCTCAAAAAGTTGATTACATAGAGAAAATGTTTATGCCTGAAATGCTTGCTTTCTTGCGTATCTACATGCTCAGTGAGATACTTCAGTATCTAAAGTCTCATGCATTCATTAAACAGGAACATTTATAACAGCAAGAATGTCTGAACAGGTCTTGGCCTGGAATAACTGTCTTGTAAATTCGATATGTTGCCTGGATTATTTATTTTGAAAGTAAAATGAAAATTGGGCTAGTAGGATGAATGAAGATCTTTGCCAGCCTTGCATTAATGTTGTGCTTTACAAACACAACATATCAGTTCCTTGATTACAACGGATTATGAGGTATAAAGTATTCTTTTGAGGTCCTTCAATATCCATCTTCAGGTATTTCATTAGCAGGATTCAACTATATAGAGTTGGGTTATTTACTGTGAACCATACAATACATACCTTAAAACTAAAGCTGCACTTTAAAATATTCTAAATGAGTGATTCAGAGTTGGTGCAATTTTTCCATTGTAAAAACTATGAGCCAAAGTTCTGCCCTCTGTTGCAAAATCACTGAGTTCAATGGAGTACTCTGAATTTATAGTGGTGTAGTGAAAGAGAAGAATTCTGATCCTTCTCTGACTGACTGCACATCCATACAGCCCACTTCAGTGCACTTCAAAGCACTTTCCTCATGAAAGATTATAAACAATTCTGAAGCTACTTCTACTGGAATTTGAATCTTTCTTCAGGAGTTCTGACATGGGCTATAAGCTTTGGAAACCACCTCTCACTATCCAAAATGTGAGCAAGGCACCCTCTGAATCCAATAAAAGCAAATCTTGGAGCGATTTGTAAACTTAAAATACCCATTGAGGTAATTTGGTAAAACCAAAAAAAAGTGGAAGACAGGACAGCTCTGCTTTCTTTGTATGAATGAAGCAGTGTTTCTATTAATAGAAGCATTTTTTCTTGTAGAACAGTTAGACTGTAAACTACACATCATACTTTTGTGTGTAGACATGTGTACTCATGAGATTGTGTCTACACATCTTCACTTCTTTATTCTCATGTCTTAAAACTGACTCAGACCACCCAGCTTCTCTTGTGTGTGTAAATTAGGGATAAAAATTCCACTTTTTTGCAATTCTACAGATGCATTATATCAGGCTTTAGATTTCAATGATTCGAAATATGAATCTGGTTAATAAAATTAGTTGAAATTATGTGTCCTTTACAGAGCAGGCACACTTGCCAGACTTGTACAGAAATGGATTTTGCTTTGGGGAATCGTTCTCCCTAATAAAAATATAAAATGAGGAACTCAAGTATAAAAAAAAAAATTGTAAGGCACGAGTTGATCAAACATTTACAAAGAAGATGGTTGCAAGTTATAGTAACTATGGCAACGTGACTTAGAACAAAGTAATGGTTTAATGTTTAAATTAAATCCAACACGTATTAATGGTTATAAGCCGCAAATTTAAAGATTATTTTTAGTATTATAAATCAGAGATGACTTGACAAAGAAAAATCAATGGCAATGAAATAAAATAGTAAGTGAAGAAGTGGAGAAGATACAATCCATTGGCACTGCTTTATTAAGCAAATCTGTCAAAAAATGCAGTTCCAGGACAATGTACTATGAAGCAATACCTTTTTTTAACATTACTAATACAGCACATGATTTACAGAAAGTAACTCAGACCACTGCTATCTGATGACCGTGATTCACTTCTAACTACCAACTTCTGCACTAGGGATGATGCAATAAGCAAACTCCAGAGATTCATCACAATGGCCATGGATGCATGCTCCCAGAGCTATGTTCACAGGAAATGGAAACACATCATTGCCAGAACCTAAGGGCTTGCTGAAATAAAGGAAAATATCCTGTCTGCACAAAGCTGGCTGGTTCAGCAGGATGGGGGGGAGGGATAGCTCAGGGGTTTGAGCATTGGCCTACTAAACCCAGGGTTGTGAGTTCAATCCCTGAGGGGGCCATTAAAGGAACTGGGTTAAAAATCTGGGGATTGGTCCTGCTTGGAGCAGGGGGTTGGACTAGATGACCTCCTGAGGTCCCTTCCAACCCTAATAGTCTATGATTCTATGATTCTATAAAGTATAAGCCCATAAAAACATTTGTATTTTGGATCTGAAATCTAGTGATGGAAAGAGTCATCCTTTTATGCAAGATTAGCTTTCCTTCAAACTCTACCCCACACTAGCCAATAGATACACAAAAAATCTCCCTCACATTACCAGCAGCCCGCTAAGGCCCTGATTCTACAAGATGCAGAATGCGCATCCCCATCTCGCAACAAAGAATTGTGAGATGATGGTGCTCAGTACCTTGTAAGGTTAGGCCTAATACTATTATTAACTGTTCACCACACCAGCTTGGCACTACCCATGATAACAAGTCAGACAACTCCCTGCCCCTTCATAGAGTCTACACTTAAAAATTATGTTGGCATATGTACATTGATCAGGATTGTGTAGACTCAGCTATGTCTACTGAAGAATGCTTTTCCATTAATGTAGTTGACCCCATTCAGGGAGGTGGTGTTCCTACATTGACAGAAAAAGCCCATCTGTTTCACAGGCTTTGCCTACACTACAGGGTTATGCCAACATAGCTATGCCAGTATATTTTCCATTGGGTAGAAACAGCCTCAGGCCCCAATCCTGCAACTGAGTTAGTAGGCAAACCTCTGCTCCCATGTGGAGGCCTATTGACTTACTGGAGGCTCAGGATCAGGGCTTGAATGATAGAGATAAAGAAGTCATACTAGGAAAACTAGAGGATGAAATTAACACAGCATAACAATATGTAAATAATCAACTCTAATAATAGAGTGAGGAGGACATTTCCCATATGCTACTTCAATCTGCCATAATTCCCATGTGTGACTATACACATACACACACACACACACCAAGGAATGATGGTGCTAATAGAAATATAGGTTACATTTTTTAAAAATGTTGTGCCCCAAGTTAGGTTCCTAAATCTATTTTTAGGCACTTCGATAACTGTCAGTATTGAACAGCCAGCAGCAAATATTGAAGTCCTTGTGTGTTCAGTACTTCTGAAAATCAGAACTTTTGGGAGTCTAAATATTATTAGTAGTAGTGCCTATATGCCAGACACTTTCAAAACATTTGAGAAAAAGGATTCCTTCCCAAGGAGCAAACAATTTATGGACAAACAAGTAGAGCGTGAGGCCAGGGGAACAACAACAGGCAATTTATATACAAGTCAACTTGATTCCTAACACAGCAGAAGTGGGTTCGATGTGGACAGGACAGGCCTTGCAAACGAGGCTAGGGAAGTTGACCCATGCAGAGGGTTTGCATGGAGGAGGGAATGGAAGCAATTGTATGAGACTCTGATAAACGGATGGATGAGAAGGGGAGCACTGGCGGCGTGAAGGCGACAAGGGACAACATGAAGCTTGACAAAGGAGGATAACTAGGAAGGTGACATTAAAAGTGTAGACTTATGGAATAAGGAGCCTAACCCTGGGGACTGTTTTTTTAAAATCTTGACCATAATTTTTTTTAGTGGAGAGAGGTGGTGTAGTTTCTTCAATGTACAAATTTTCTCTTCTTCTGCAGATGAACGGAAATAGTATTGCTAACGTTGTCACGGGTGCATGTACATTGCTTAATGAATTAACTCAGTTTATTTTTCCTAAGGAGGCAAAGTAGCTAGTACACAACAGATATTAATGGCAATAATGAAATTTGCAACAAGCAAATATGATTTGAGTCCCAAGAACTCTATTATTTTAGGGGAAATAATTTTAGTTTTGATTTTGTACTTCAACTCTAAAGGGAGCTAAATGTTTTTCTTCAGATTCTCCAAATAAATTCCAAAAAGCCCGAGATGTTGAGCCATACTTACATGTGGTGTGTAAAGACTGTGTAAGTTACACATATTTACACTGCTGCAAGGGAGTTTAAACAGGTATATAACTTAAATATGTTGAAGGACTCCAAGAAATAGCAATACATCAGGAAAAGCAACTAATAGGAAATTGTACAAAGCTGTAAGTTAGAGGACCTCTCTCTATACATGCTCAGGCTGGGCTGCTTGTGTGTAAGTTACCCCAGGGTAGACTCTCTTATATCACCTCTGAATCTGACACCATCCAAGTTCATTTTCAGCATACAACAAACAGGTATGGTTGTATATTAAACTTCTAAAATAAGGGGTTTGCAAGGGAAACACCAAGAGATCATTAGTATGAAAGACTAATATCACTGGCAAATGATCAGGCATAATAATGCAGGCAGCTCTCCTACATGAATGCACCTCTCTCCTTACTTGCAATGTTGCTTATGGCTGTGCTGAGGTTAACAGTGGTTTTGAGATATGGAAAAGCCTCTACTAAGGTTTGGTTTACACTTAAAACTTTTGCTGGTATATGTCAGTCAGAAGTGTGGAAAAATATCACACTTTAACTGGCTATGCCAGCAAAGCCCTAGTGTAGATGCAATTATACTGGGAAAAAAAAAAGTCCTTTTGCCAGTATAAGCTGTATCTCCAGGGATGCGGATGGTGGAGTTTGCTGGTATAGCTCTACTGATATATCTATGCTTGCAAACCCTTTTCAGTGACAGAGACAAGGCTGAAGATGAGTTCAACAATAATTTACCTGTGACAATTCGAGAGCTGCACTCATGTCTCCAGAGAGAAGACTAGTGCACTACCCCACTGTATCACCTAGCCCCAGGAGTGTTATACACCCGGGTAGTAAATTAATCACCTGTGTTAAACATCTTTATACACAACATTCAGCTTCCAAACTCTGTCATTGTGGATAATGCAGAACTTCATTAAAAAATTCTATATTGCGAAGACAGAGACAAAATACAAACATTTACGTATTTTTAAAGTCCTGGAGCTCTCTAATTCACCCAATGATGCAAACTGGATTTAGAAAAACTGCTCTCGTTAATAACAAGGAAAGTTAACCAGTGGTTGTTCCCCCCTACATGCCAAACAGACGATAATAAATAACACTGGGATTCTTCTTTATGACAAATTGCACTTTCTATTTTAGTCTCCATTGTGCAAACAGAAAGAGACAAAAGGAAAAATTGCTTTGTTTGTTGTTTTTCAAAAGAAAAGTGGACCTAATCTATTGCACAGAAGCGGCATGACATTTTTTTTTCCTCTCCCAGTGTTCTGGCATTTTAAGACATGATTTTGGAAGATGCTGAAAGCCCCCAGCTCCCGTTGAAATCAAGTTGAAGGTGCCCAGAATCTCACATGTGGAGCAGAGCTCCTGTAGGACTAAGCCCTTAAATAATAATTTTTTTGACAACTTGTGGGTTAAAAAATATGCATGCACCCAGGAAATAAAAAATGAAAAGGATGCAATAGGCAACAGTTTATTTGTAAAAAAAAAAAAAAGAAAAAAAAAAGAAAAAAAGAATCCTTTAAAATGTTACTATGTCTTAAAGATTAAGGAAAAAATACTATAAATATATATACACACATACAGTATATATGTATATACACATATATTGTACCATTAAAATTACATGCTTTTCAGAACAGAATGGGTCATGTTCCCTCACATCAATTTTAAATTTCTGATTGCAATAAATCATGCTTCCTTTTTTTAAATCTTCAAGTACAGGAAATAAGCAAACCAGGATCTAAAAGTGGAAAACTATTTGTTATGCACAAATGACAACTGACAGCTATACAATTATTATTTTGCAGTACTGAACATTTTATGCGTGTCTTGGCAAATTCTACAACTCTGAAGTTTTACCTGAGATGTGTGGACATAATGAAGCGTGACGGTAGGCTTAACAGATTTTTTCACATTATGGATCAATTGAAATCAAAGCTGATTGAGTATTATGCATTTGTACACATAGTATCAACATGAGAACTCTTTGTAAAATAATGAATTTCTCATTTTCCAAATGTCTTAAAGCTGCAGGTGAAACAAAAAGGGGAAGTACCACCTGCAATGATCAGCATGCAGACAGTGAAACAGAGGTAGCATTTTTTATACAACTTCAGCACAATCACTCAATTCAACCACACTCTCTTCTGCAAAAGGCACTCACTTTTTTCATTTATAAATAATATGGTGTTAATTTCCAGCGCAAATTGACCATAAATGTTGTTTTCCCCCTACAAATGTAAAAAAGTTAAGCAAAAAATATGATGAAAAGACAAAACAGGGCATAAGAAACACATTTTGGATGAATGTACAACTTTTTTTCCTTTTAGGAAAACTGAATTTCTTTAAAAAAAACCAAACACATTATAGTACATCACCCAAAAGTCAGACTTCCCAGTTAAAATGGCAATATTAAGCAGCACATTGTATATCAGAATAGAATTGTAAAACACCAGAGTTACACCAGCCTTTTAATAGCTAAAATAAAAATCAACAGTTCACAGTTAAAAGTAGAAAGATTATTCACATAAAAGGTGGTGATAGGGAAGGATAAAGACCCTTCAATACAGAAGCTTATAAATTAGTATGTCTAGAACCTCATGTTGTACCTTTTATACGTTCTGCAGTTTGAAAAGATACTGTCCATGCAAAACTTCTGTTCTTACCGTGACACTACTGAGCTAATTGAATTATAAGATGTCCCACTGTTACAACTTGAAGCATAGGCCTCTTGGCCATTAGCATCTAAATTCATTTTGAATACAGATGATGCCTTCAATAAAAAGTCTGCTGCATCTCTGCGGCCTAATTCCCTCAGTTTAGACATTAGGATACCTACAGTGCTCTCAGGGCCATTGCTCCATTCCTGCAAAAGGGCATGGACTGGGCTTGGGAGAAAATCATTTTGAGTTCCATTGTTTGTATTATATTTTGCAACAAGATCGGGAAGGCCCAGGTTCATAGCCAGAAGGCACCAGTCCTTTCCCATAGGATCAGGTGGATCCAAAAGTCGACTAAATTTCCTCCTTGTAAGAAGATTCAGATCCGAAGCATGAATATCCATTCCTAGACCTCCCTGTGAGTAGATGTCCAGACATCCAAAGCACAATATACTGCTGAAGCTTTCTTTATAACCACCCATGGTATTAGTCAATGATGTCTCCTTTTGGCTTTGTGCCCGGAAGAAGTCTCTAGGCTGGTAGACCATTACTGGTTCATGATGTTCCCTCAGCTGCTGAGGACTAAGATAATGTTTTACAGTCAGCAGGCCTGGTAATGTTGTGGCAATTAAGTTATCAATGGTACTACAAACAGAATCCAGAAGCAAGCAGCACTTGATCTTCTCTGTTTCCAGTCCTCTAACTTGAACCTCAATACCCTGACCATGGTTGACCAGCAACACTAAAAGCTCAGCCCCACGATTCACAATCTTTGATCCATTTACCCAGAGACGTATATCTGCATCTCCCTCTGCATTCTGTTGGTGAATCCACCGACACAGATTCACCTGAACTTTATGGAAAATTCCACAAGGGAATGGGGTAAGGTGTTCCACAGGAACAATTCTAACACCACCATAAATCAGAACCTCATCCTCCTCATCTGTCCAAGACCTGTGAAGATTGTCAGTCTTGATCAGCGCTGGAATATCCACCATTGCTCCACTGCTAAGATCTCTAGCACAGATATCCATGGCATCCAAAATCTGTATCAGTTCTTCCACATCACTGTCTGATACCAAGCGCTGGATGTCCTCTATGGTATACCGACCTCTGTAATGATGTAGAGCTTTGGGATTCTCCACTGACAGGATTTTCCCCAGGACATTAGAACAGAGCCAGCGAGGATCCAGGAGCACAACATCTTGGACAGTTTCACTCTGCATGATGTTTATCTGCTCAGAAAGAGGAAAATTACAAATTATATTTTGTGAAGTACAAGTCGACAGTAGAACTGCTCTTATGGCTTACTGACTCACCAGTCCCACCATTGATTCATGACTATAGCAAGATAATAGTGCATTTCTTTCCTCTCCTATTCCTAAAACAAAATCAGGATCCAGCTCTTGACTTGTTTTATTGATAAAGCCATCAGAACACATGGCTCACTGAGACTTTTTCCAGACTATTTTAGCAGAAATCTTCTGCACTTTCAACAATTTTCAATGGATATAGAAAATATTCTGGCCTAAAATGCAGTTTTTCCTCATTTGCCCTGACAGCAGCTGAAAAAGGAACAGCATTTTTGGCATGGTTTCAGAGTTTCTCACATTCAACTCTTAAGCCACCAGATATGTAAGAGCCAGAATGTCACATTCAAAGTTCATACCTGCATCTAGCTGCATTACTCATATGATTACACAGAATTTAATATTGGTAGAAAACAAAAATCTAGCCACAGAGAATAGAAATATAAGATAGGAGGTATAGCTGAAATTAATATGAAATGACATTACAAGCAAGGAAAGCATCACAAGCCTCTAACAGGTATGCAACTATGAGCAACTGAATGCTTTGCCGTATCACTACATATAATAACATAGCTACAGCAAAGTAAGCCTATGAGTAATTGTTTTAGCTATTGTCTCATTTGAAGGTCAGCATTTTATTTCATCCCTTTCCTGAATATGTATTTTATCATGAGTATAATCTAACACAGAATTCTTCCTCTTTTAAAGAAAAACACAGGAATCATAAGACAAAAGATAACTGGAGTCTGTATGGGTTGATTTGCATTGAATATGCTGTCTTGGAATGGGATGTTGAGGAAAGAATAATTAAGGAATTTTGCTGAGAACACAGCAAGATTCTGTCAAAACAAAACATTCTGAACTACCTGGAAATCTCAGGTTTAATATTTTTGTGCAACATTTTTCTGCCGCTTAATTCATTTAAATAAACAACAATGTGAGCTAGAAATAACCTGCTGATTCAGATTTCTAATTTTAAAAACAAAATCTGATACCAGGATGATGCAGTGAGTGCTTCACTACGCTGCTGTGAAAGCTGGTCCAACACTTATTACAACCCCCTTTCATCCGAGGAGTATCTGTCTGTACACATTTGGCATAGATGGCTTCAGAGAATGCTGTTCTTTAACCACATCTGAAAACAATTTATTCAGCCATTTTAACTCACATTTCAGATTGAAGTTGCACTCTGGATGAACAACTAAGGACTTGTCCACACAAGGAAGTTATTCCAGAATTAGATATGGTGTGAATTCAAACTGCAATAGCTATTCTGCAATAGCTCCCGTTGCAGACACTTTTATTCCATAATAAAAGAGTGCCCTTTTCTGATTTTGCTGAATTGCTTTGGCTTTCTAGACTGGGTGCGCTGGTTAAATTTTTTTTCCCCTCCTCCACAAGATTTCCTTTCACACTCCACCCACCAATTCCTCCAAGAAGCGTGATGCATTTTCCATTCAGCATCCCTATACTGGAAACCACTCACAGTTCATGCACTCTAGCTGGTTAGGATTTTCTTCATTTTTTCACTGAATTAGAGGAAAAAAAGTAATTAAAAAGGTGCAGAGAATACACTTTGCTCCAGATAGGTGAAACTCAGTTGGATACTGTGTAGAATCAACAATCTGAGTTTGTTTATGTTAAAGACAGAATGTAAAGTAAAGTCACTACATAGTTATGCAGTTTGAATAAAAATTACTTACTTCTCCTATGCTGTGCAGCTGCTGGGCTATATGCCGTAGATCATCTTCACTTGCTAATGGATTAAGCTGATCCTGTACATCATATACAAACTGCTGCAATGACATCAGCTGGTTGGGTCCATTGATTTTTCTCCAAGAAGGGAGAGTGGAGATCATTTTCTCACAAAGGGGAGTCATAGGTGGACAAATCTAACAAAAGTACAATGGACGTCAATTTGTAGTTCTCCCTCTACTATGCTGATAAAAACTGGGTTAAATTGTTTAAAAAGAGCTACCACCAAAGACAGCTGCAGAATTTGCCACAGAATCTACCTTGGATGAAAAATTATATTCCAGAATCTAACTGTTCATTTAAATACCAATTTCTAGCCACCATGATTACAAAGACAATCTTAATGTGAATCAATTAAACGCTTTCTTGCCTAATCTGCGCACAACCTGAAACAATGCTTTTGAGTGGTATCAACTGCCCCACTCACCTGGGGATTAACTGTGAAACCAAAAAATAGTTTAAAATATCAACAGTTAATTATTTCACTGTTGATACTTTTAGCAGAAACATACCACTAAGGAGTTTATCATGAAATTCCAAACCACCTCCCATGTGCTAGAAGTACTAACAATAGCTCCTCATCCCCCTCAACTTCTACAATGCAGTTGTGTGTTGTAAGTATGAAAAACGGTAGTTAATTGAAAACTAAGAGATTAGGGCAAGCATCAAATAGACTGAATTTAATATCAAAATAAACAACACCCATGCTACAATGCCAACTGTATTTTACAGGTTCATATTTAATTAATAATAAAACTAATTTTTTAAATGCAAATTAAGTGGTTGAGGAATTGCAAGCCTGTTGTATCAGAATTGGCCAGATTGAAGCTGAAGCTGAAGCTGAAAAAACTGGATAGACACATCAGACAGAAGAGTGAAGTACAACGTCAGCCTTCTGAAGGACCATAAGATCAAGGAAGATTTTGGACTGAGGCTGAAGAATAAGTTCTCAGTATTACAGGATCGGTCTGAGGAAGAGGAAGACAGTGTACTAAACAGATGGCAGAAAGTGAGAGAGACACTTAGGTCAGTATGCCAGGAAGTGCTTGGAATTAAGAAACACCGGCAGAAAGAGTGGCTCACAGCAGAGACCTTGATCAAGATAGAAGACAGAAAGAAGAAGGCGGCAGCAGTCAACAGCAGGACTAGAGCAGCAACGGCCAAAGCTCAAAAAGAGTATGCTGAAGCCCACAGAGCAGTGAAGAGGAATATCAGGAAGGACAAGAGAGAGTATGTGGATGAACCGGCAGCAGAAGCGGAGCAGGCAGCATACAGCGGTAATATGAAACAGCTGTATGATACTACCAAGCGACTGTCTGGAAAGTTCAGCAAGCCAGAACGTCCTGTTAAAGACAAGCAGGGAAAGTCTATAACAGGAATAGAACAACAGATGAACAGATGGGCGGAGCACTTTGAGTAACTCCTGAACAGACCAGAACCACCAAATCCACCAGATATCAACTCAGCTAACGAGGACCTCCCAATTAATTGCGATGGACCAACCAGAGATGAGATCAGAAAAGCCATCACCATGATGAAGAATAGGAAGGCGGTTGGACCTGATGACATCCCAGCAGAGGCCCTGAAAGCAGACCTGGATGCTTCAGTGGAAATGCTGTACCCTCTCTTTGAGAAGATATAGGAAGAAGTAGTGATTCCAGTAGACTGGAAAGAGGGATATCTCATCAAAATCCCCAAGAAAGTAGACCTTAGCAACTGTGCCAATTATAGAGGAATCACACTCCTGTCGGTGCCAGGGAAGGTCTTCAACCGAGTCCTCTTAGAGAGGATGAAGGATGCCGTCGATCCACAGCTACAAGATGAACAGGCAGGTTTCCGGCAGAACAGATCATGCACGGACCAGATAGCAACGCTTCGCATCATAGTCGAGCAGTCTATAGAGTGGAACTCCTCGTTGTACATCAATTTTGTTGACTATGAGAAAGCGTTCGATAGCGTGGATCGAGAGACCCTTTGGAAGCCCCTTCGGCACTACGGCATCCCAGCAAAGGTGGTCAACCTGATCAAGAACTCATATGACGGTACACACTGTAGAGTGATCCATGGAGGGCAGCTTACTAACAGCTTCCAGGTGCAAACTGGAGTCAGGCAAGGATGCTTGTTGTCACCACTTCTTTCTTCTCGTCATCGATTGGATTATGAAGACATCCACCTACGAGTGTAGGAAAGGAATCCAGCGGACATTGTGGACCCAGCTTGATGACCTGGACTTTGCTGATGACCTTGCACTCCTTTAGCACAGTAAACAGCAGATGCAAGAGAAGATCAACGTAGTGGCAGCCACGTCATCACAGGTTGCCTCAACATTCACAAGGACAAGACCAAGATCCTTAGGATTAACTCCACTAGCAATAACCCAGTCACACTGAATGGAAGCCCCCTGGAAGAAGTGCAGTCCTTCACCTACCTAGGTAGTATCATCAGCCAGCAGGGTGGCACAGACGCAGACATCAAAGTAAGGATTGTTAAGGCAAGAGCAGCCTTCTTACAGCTCAAGAACATCTGGAGCTCTAGAGAGCTGTCTTTGGCAATAAAAATTTGACTGTTCAACTCTAATGTGAAATCAGTCCTACTGTATGGAGCTGAAACCTGGAGGACAACCAAAACAACCATGAGGAAGATCCAGACCTTCATAAATAGCTCTCTCAGAAGGATTCTCCAGATCCACTGGCCAGATACCATCAGTAACATCCACCTCTTGGAGAGGACCTGTCAACTCCCAGCAGAGGAAGAAATCAGAAGGAGAAGGTGGGGTTGGATAGGACATACACTACGCAAGCAGCCAACTAACATCACCAGACAGGCACTGTGGTGGAACCCCCAAGGCAAGCGGAAAAGAGGCCGTCCAAGAAACACCTGGCGATGTGACCTTCAGGCTGATAGCAAAAAAATGGGCTATACCTGGAACCAGTTAGAACGAATGGCCCAGGATAGAGGACTCTGGAGATCTGTTTTGGTGGCCCATACCCCGATTGGGGTGACAGGCATGAGTGAGTGAGTGAGTATGTGTATCAGAATGCCACCAAAACTAAGACCATGTCTACACTACAGAGATTAACAACAGCACAGATACGGTGCCATAGCTATGCCAGCATAACTGGAGTGTAGATGCAGCCTTCACCAACAGAAGAGGTTTTCCATCGCTGGAGCAACACCATGTCCCCCAGCATTATTTTGTCAACCTAGCTGTATCTACCCCAAGAGCTAGGTCGGCATAGCTCAGGGTTGTGGAGTTTTCATATCCCTGAGTGCTGTAGTTATGTGGGCCTAAATTTTAAGCGCAGATCAGGCCTAAGGGAACACTGCTGTAGAATTTAGGTCAGTTTACCACTGGGTACGTGACCCTTGGCTACTGCCCCTTTACCTAGCTAGAAACCGCGAATATATTTTTCAGAGTATGACTCTAGGAAAATTATCAATATATATCTGATTAACATATTTCTGAAGTTACATTTCCATTGGTTCAGATAACAGTTCTGCCCTGGCGTTCTTTAAGTAACACACAATCTACTTGCATAGCAAAATATTGGAAGTGTCTATAATGTTATTCTGTAATTTATTTTAAGAGAAATGGAGTCACTGAAGTCCTAAAGCTGGGTCAACTATGAACTGAAATCACAGCTTTAAACTGAAAGTCACAAATATTTTCTTCCATTTTATCCCCTCCCACCACCACCAAAAAAAGCATCAATACAGTCTTGAAATCACTGATTGACCATTTTAAATGTGGGAGGTGGTTTATGGTAGATCATCCTCTGTATCCTATGACACCTCTCTGGGGTCTTCATTCAGGACACAAACTTTTCATAAGGCATTGTTGGCCCATTATTATTAGAATTTGTGCAGCTGTCCCAGGTGTGATATCACACATACAATAATGTATCAAAGTCACTAAAAATCATCAGTCATTATCTGAGAAAATGTACAGCTTACTGCTTCATGGTTCACTACTTGGAATTGGTGGGTCAGGGTCTCTTGGAGCCCATGGAACACACATTAGTAACAGCAGGACCTGAGAATCCATATCTATATCTATCCATATCTATGTCTATATCTATCCATATCAATACTGGGGACACTACTGGGAATCTGGTAACTGGACCTTTTTTCAATCACCATGTCTGTTAAACATGCTGTACAACGCAAATCTGACACACTGGTAAAATAGGTCCAGCCTCCAGAGACTTGCCTACTCTAGAGCTCCTACTAAAGCTAACACTAATTCAACTGAATTGGTGTTAGCAATAATGAGAATTCTTTAGCAAAATCCTCTGTGTAGACAAAGACCAACTTATTTCAGGGACAAGGGGCTGCAAAACTGTTCTGTAATTGAACTGCAAGCTTTAAAGACATTATCAAATAAGAAAACAGGCACTGAGCTGTTAGGACTGAGGTAATGTAAAGACTGTGAAGCTTATCAGAAACCTGTGGTTAATAAAGAAATGTAACCATTAAAAAACTCAGAGGGTTAAAAGAACTTTAATAATTATAATAAGCCCCTATGCTACTCAATGCAGAATTGAGTACCTTTTAAAGCCACACAAATATTTTAAAAAAAAAATCCTTCCAACTTACAAACCCCCGCCTCTGATCATAAAAAACAAAGATATAATTTACTCTCTGATATTTATATTGCTTGGTGACTTCCTGCATTTCTCTCATACTGGACAATAAGAATAGAATCAATAATTTCTAGCCAATTAGACTGTATGATTCACATGCACTGATATGACACTGCAATGTTTGGGTTGCAATACAACAGGGATATGTTTTAAAAAAAAGCTAAAGCTTTTCCATTGGAGTTAAAAAAAAAAAATCAAGGACAGTTTTTTATAAAAACTGATTTTTACAAACTCAATTTTCAGCCGAGTTTGACCTAACAGTGTCCCTTTGAAGACAAGAAAAAAATGCTTTCTTCCTATGTCCTTCAAACCCGAGTGTTTCTAGGCTCATTATCAACTGAAAGTGCCTCTGAATTAGCCACCAGAGTGTGTTCATATAAAGAAACTGCACCTATTCTTCCTGAACTCCATGATGTATGTGCCCAGCCTCTGACGCCCAAGAAGCAAGAGGCTTGTAATAACTTCCCCATGCAAGTTTCCTGCAAAACCAGAATTTCACATAGAGTTAGCCCAGCCTAGGCCTTCAGTGAACTACTCACAGAAATTATCTGGCTTCTTAATTCCTGTAGGTGATTTCGAAGAAGCTTCATATCTTTAGAGCCAGATGCTCCGGCATCCAAAACAAATAACTTGTCCAAAATTTGAAGATCATTTCCAAACCTAAGAGAGAAAGAGATAGTACTTATTTATTAATTTCTAGTTCCACACCAAATTTTATTTTAATTTACCCAACTGTAAATTTGTTTTAAATTGTGTAACAATTTTTTCTTTTGCTTTAAGGGAATCATGACAAATGGAGTGAACAAGAATAGTAAAAAGTTAAATATGAACATGATGCACAATACAAAAGCAAAACGTAGTATATTAGTAACTAATATTTTATTCAAGATAAACAGAATTGTTGAAAGTAAAAGTTACTCTTTCATGTAAGCACTGGAAAAAAGACCTCCACAGATATTACATAAAGGGAATTGCAGCAGAGTCAAGTAGACATACTGGCTATATGCACTGCTATAAAAGTTACAGCAATTCTTTGTTTTTAATGAGTTCAGCTCACTTGGTGGTTCTTATCTGAAATACTTCCACATTTATATTTGCTTTTACAAGCATAGCAATGAGATGTGTTTAGATCAGGATATTGCCCTAACACAGTAATACTAGCAATCTGGGGGATATAGCCCTAGACTCTTTCCTTGCATCCTCTACTCAGAAGACCTGAATGGTTCCCCATATCATGGTATTGCTGTGAATTGTGTATAGTTTATTTTGGAAGACTAGTCCGTGAAAATAGCTAATTCTGAAAACCAGCGCTATTCTCTCTGCAATTCATAGTGGTTGGCATTAGGACTTTCCAACATCTAGAGACACTTGTTGGTTCATTTTCTTTTCTGTTCATATTGCCATGCAGCTCTTTAGAAAACTGTATATACAATACATCTGTGTGATTAATTTTTGTATACTAGATATCTTAATCATAATTTAAAGGATGAAACTCCATTGTGTCTAGGTATTGGAGCACTGATAAATAAAGTCACCTACAATACTTAAACATAAAGGTGTGAGGCAACCTACTCATTTTAAAACCATCAAGTGTTTTCCATTTTTGCACAAAACTATATTGGAAGACCATTTTCAATATAAAGCAGCAACCAAAGCAAAGTACTGGATTTTCTTTGCTCCCATACAGATCAATGAATGTTATTTTGTAAATAATATTGAACACCTCAAATCAATCACCAGCTTTGGCATTTCCACATTTTAATACTGTATATAAATTTTAGAAAAATGCACTGCTCCTCTTCTCACCTGTTTCTGATTTCTTTCAGCAATGACATGTCTTTGTCATATCCAAATTCTCCTCCAACAGGGCGAGGAAGGTTCACAATATCAGCATGGGTGGCCACCAGGACAACACGCAATGGATTTTTCAGCCTTCCACCAAATGCTTCAGAGAAAGAAAAATACACACCCAGAGTACAACAATTTCAGGAAAAGTGCTTTTACTGTACCATAAAGCAAAGATGAATTTTATGTTCCTGACATACTGGTCGCTTTTGTGAGTACACGTGCCATCTTAAAAACAATCTACACACTTGTGTGTGTAATTTAAGGACTGTTTGGTTGATGTGATTTTGTTTATAGTCCATAAATATGGATGGCGTTCCCTTCCCAATATTATTAAAAATACTAATACTATATGGCTTTATTTCTTTTCTTTTAACGTGATAACCATCACTAAACACTAACAAATCAGCTACAAACTATGAAACCATTTGGGAATGACATGTAAGTCAGTAATAGCAACTACTTGCAAAGATTCTTGGTAATTCTTTGGATGGTCTTTAGTACTACAGGATGTGAGTTAGATGACTGTAAACAGAACACAAATGATCTACAACATTCATACTGTGGTATGAATGCAATTGTACAGTACTTACACAAACAATGAACTCTCATTTAGGTGAGAGTTAAGTAGGAAAGCCTGGGAGATACCATGAAAAGAATGAGAAAAAGAGAAAGATACAAATGGCATATGAATGAGATGATAGTACGTAACACACATTTATACAGCTTGTTCTCTAATATACTATCCAGAAAAGAAGAGACTGTCGGTCAAGTTTTACAAAATGTGTCATATTCTGTGGTCTTTATTTCATCTTCATCCTGGCAAAGCCTCAAATAACTTCAACAGTTTTGCCTGAGTGAAGACTGAATAAAGTCTCCAGAATTTGATCCATTATGCTTAAGCCACAAAAAAAATACCCTTTTATATGTCTAGTGATTCAAAATTAGTGTCCCGTGGCCTGCAAAGCAGTGTACTACAATGCAGCCAGCACTCTGTTTTCTGGCTTTTTATGAAGGCCCTAGTGGAATTGGCTAGGAAACTATTCCAAAGCTTTAAGATTTCTGTTAATATACTTTGTGAGGATAGTATACTAATCAACTATCCTAACAAAAAGTGTAAGGATTTCTTATAAACTATGAGCAGCAAGGTCAAGTTGAACAACTTTATTAGTTACTTTACTATAGTTGAACTGACATAACTATTTAAATATTGCTAATCATTTTGCAAGAAGAACTGACAAAATTTAGTTCTATATTTGGCTGAATCAAATTTGGATTCTAGCAACTGCAGAAATATTAAATAAAATAACTTAAAGCTTCAATATTAATTTTTGGCAAGCTCCTGAGTCGTCATTTTCTCTGTTACACAACTACTTGCATACCAGCTGGATCTGGACATGCTTATTTTTAACTTTTTTTCCCCTAAAAACTCAAAATGAAACTGAAAGGCATGTGTGTGTCTGAACTGGAGGAAGTCAAACTAACATAGACCTATACTGAGTTCATAAATAAGGAATATAGAGTATCACCTGGGCTCTGATATAATGCATTTAATATTAGCCAAAATATCAGTAGGACGCAGGGAACATTCAGCTCTAAATAAATATTTTTATATGCCTGCCAAGCGATTACACAGTGATTTTATCACTTCATGGGTTTTCTTTTTCCATACATGTCTAATCATATACACTGGCTTGACCAGAGTTTTGGTTGATGAAGCCAAGACAGATCCCTGGGCTTGGTTTTCCCATCAAACTGTCAGGGTGCGTAAATGAATGCTCCACTGCAATAAAAGCTAAAATAAATTGGTATAAACCAAGAATAGGTAACCTAAATCTTTTAAAAAAATATAGTGATTAAGTCAATTGGTTTGACTTGCAAGCAATTCCAAAAACAGCATAATCAGCTAGAGTATTAAACCAGAGATCTCATTTAAAAACCAAACAAAGCCTTAGCAGATGTCAAGCAAAATTCACTACAAACATTGGACTCCATCCACACCAACACTTAAAAGGAGTTATACGCATTTAAAGTCTAAATATAGTTCCAGCTAAACAAGTTTGAGCAGCACATGCAGAAAGTCAGCAGAGTTTTAAAACACAATTCTAACATGATTTAGACCCATCCACACTGGCCAACCCAGCTAGTGCTGGAAACCAATTTAGTTGGGGTTGGGTTTAAACAGAATTTAAGCAATGTTTCCAAACTTGCTTTAAAGAACCAGTGTACTTGGAGCCAGTATGTAGACAGACAGTACACAAGAATGTCAAAGTAGTTCTTTGATATGAAAACTTCAGTTTAAGGGGTTGGGGAGAAATTCAGGAACCATCGAAGGCTCTCAATGCTTTAAGCACAACCTAAACAATTTTAGTAGGGTTAAGTACTTATGGCCCTGTTTAGACCCTCTGCTGTGAGGGAGAAGTTCACCTCTGTACTGAACTTTGTTTAAAGTTGATTTCAATAAGATGAACACACAATAGGACTCAAAGTTAAAGGGAAACACAAAGTTTTTCTTTCCTCCACAGAAAGCATATAGACACACAGCATGGCATACCTATGGGTTCCTCAACTGGGACCAGTGATTTCAGGAAATTAAGCCAAAAGGTCACTTGATTTAACTGGATTTCATAAGGTTCTTCAAGACTGAAAAGCACGATATGAATTGCGGTGGGATCATTTGCAGCAAAATAATCGTAACAGCAGAAATATACAGGATTCCCAGAGAATTCCCACACGCTGAAATCACCAATTCCTGTAAAAGGTGACAGAGTGATAAACAGGTCAAACTTCTTTAAAGAGCTCTGTTCTTTTAATATTGGAGGCAAAGTTTTTCCAGGGCTGACATCTGGAAACCAAACGTAAGTGTCCAGGAGTCATAGATACTGTGCATTACAGATTAAATGAGCCCTGGCTTTGTACAGAAATGATGGATATTAAATCCTTCAGAAAACAAAACGGAGCACTAGACAACATTACAGAAAAAACAGCTGCCATTCCTTCTCTTGCCCCTGAAAATGCAACTAAACATTTCTCCAGTTACTTCTTTGTGACGTATGGTATCTGGTATCAAAAACATAAGATAAAAAGTTATTCAGAAAATAGTCCATTTTGGTTTGTAAAATTGAAACTACTGCCAAATCAGAGTGGGCTTTAAGAATCACCTCTTACTCCTAATTACCACTTAAGAACACTAGCCATGGTGTGTTGTTTTCTGTCATCTATTTTTGCGGTTGATGAAAGATGTGTTAGCTTCTCACAGTCTCTCTCTTAATCTGTCTGAAAGCATATGCACTTGTACCATCTTTACTTAGTAATGATTTTATGAAGTAATAAAATGATTTTATAAATACTCTAGAAAAAATAAAAAAATTGGAAGCATCAACTATGCTGTGAATCTTTACAATGGAATAGTTTCTACTGACAGTCTGCAGTACAGCTCTAGTACATTTTAGAAACTAAATCTGTTACATGATTGTGCTGAAAGAAAATAACTGCACTAATAACAAGTGTTGATTATGTGTCAAGTTGCATTTATAAATATATTTCCTGACCCAAGATTAAAAGTTTAAGACCCATTTGACTCTGGAACAATTGATATGGTAGGTAAAACATTAGCCCTGTTTTGAGTTTCACTTGAGGGAAGATCAGGTCATCTACAATAGGACAAGATGATGAATAAAAACAGTTTCACGTGCAAGGTCTTTTTGGCAAGGACCATGTCTAATGAGTATGCACCCACAAAGCGCCATGCACACCTATGATGACATACAAGTAATAAAGGGTCACTCCTGGTCCAAGACCCTTTGTGATGAGTAGTTAAAAAAAAGTACCTATAAATGATACACAAACTCGTCAATGTATGTGGTGCCTTTATAAAATATATTTTAACTTCACAGGGCTTTATGTAGGTATAATCTCTGTTTTAAAAAGATATGCACACTAAACTAGTGGATGTGTTCAAGGTAATGCTTAAAGCAGATTTCAAATTCAAATATTTAAAACAAGTAAAGCCAATGTCAGTCACATAGAATCAACACACATTAATTCAATTAATTCATTACCATTCAAGTAGGCGTTTTGAATGTCGATGGCCTTCGTAGACTGGTCATCTGCAGAGCAGTGAGAATGGTGAGATGGTGAAACGAATACTTCTAGCACCCCTTTGGTAAGGCCTGGCTCAAACATCATGCTTCGACTTCTCACGCTAACATTTTCACAGCCAGGGTAAAGATTTGTAATGCTCACTGAAACTGAGTCATGAAAAAGAATATTATAAACCATGAAGAGTTTATAAACAGATTATTTCAAAATAATGTGCTGGGCACAAAATTTAATTTAAAAAGATCTGTTCTTCAAACAGAGGCACCCATGATATCTGAGGTACCCAGGTAGCTGAGAAAAATGTTTGTGCCCAAGATTCAGAACCAGAAAATACCTCTCATTAGAGCTGATTCGGTACCTTAGAATACCCTGTCTTGGCAAAATGGCTCTTTCTGAGAGATTGAATTATGCATAATAGGCTTTAAAAGAAGGGGATAAGAGAGGCAGAGAGAGGAGAGAAAAGGAAGAGGAAGATATTGAGAAACACGGAAGTGTAAGAAAGCAAGCACACAAAGAGGTGGGAATAAGGAAGACAAAAAAAAAAAGAGAGAGGTAAAGTATAATGTGTCTGATTCACATCTTTCAAGAGACCTTCCCCAGTTTCTCTCTGTGCTGAGATTTTCCCCCAAGTTAGAGATATGTTCAGGTTTTCAATAACTATTAGACAATTTCTAACGTGCTTGGTCTCAAGAATACCCACAGGCTGGGCAGGTATTTTAGTTTCTATATTACCCAATGATAAAAGTAATGATGTGCTAGAGGTAAGGTTTAATTGTGTGAAGGGCAAATTCTAGGTTCCCCTTATAGCACTGTTAGCCCCTAAAAGACACACAGGCAGGGTCAAAATAATGGAAGTAACAGAACAGTTTGTGAAAATGAGGGTTCACCTGTTATACACAACAGATGTAGTGCTTTAATTTAGCATTATTAAAGCACTACAACTCCCTCATGTGGCCATATTTATAGCTGTATAAAAGGTGCTTTATAGTGGTATAGCTATACCTGTATAACTTTATATTTATATTTATAGCTGTATAAAAGGTGCTTTATAGTGGTATAGCTATACCTGTATAACTTTATACTGATATAACGGCATCTACAGTGGGGGTTGTACAGCTTAACTATTTTGATTTTTAAAAAAATCACCCTCCTCTGCTAGTTATAGGAGTACAAAATTTCTGTCTAAAGCAAGTTAGATTCTGATTGAAAGGAGCATAAACTCTGGCAAATCTAGTACAATTACATAAATCAAAAAAGAATTTGAAGAGCAACTAGCAAAAGACACTACAAAAAACTAAAGCAAACATGTTTTAAAATACATCAGAAGCAGAAAGCCTGCCAAACAAACAGTGAGGCCATTAGATGACTGAGGTGCTAAAGGAGCGCACAAGGACGATAAGGCCATTGCAGAAAAGCTAAATTAATTATTTGCATGGGTCTTCACTGCAGATGAGGTGAGGGAGATTCCAAAACCTGAGTCTTTTCTTTTAGGTGACAAATCTGAGGAACTGTCCCAGATAGAGATATCAATAGAGGAGGTTTTGGAATAAATTGATAAATTAAAAAGTAATAAGTCACCAGAACCAAATGGTAGTCACCCAAGAGTTCTGAGGAACTCACACTTGAAATTGCAGAACTACTAACTGTGGTATGTAACCTATCACTTAAATCAGCCTCAGTACTATATGACTAAAGGATAGCTAATGTAACACCTTATTTTTAAAAAAACAGCTCCAGAGGCAATCCTGGCAATTACATACCAGTAAACCTAATTTTAGCGCTAGGCAAACTTGTTGAAACTATAGAATTATCAGACACATGGATGAACACAATACGTTTAGGAAGTATCAACATAGCTTTTGTAAAGGGAAATCTACTAGAATTCTTTGAGGGGATCAACAAGCATGTGGACAAGGTGATCCATTTGATACAATGTACTTGGACTTTCAGATACCCTTTGACAAAGTCCCACACCAAGGCTGAAAAGTAAGCAGTCATGGCACAAGAGGGAAAGTATCTCATGGATCAGTAACTGCTTAAAAAGATAGGAAACAAGTGGAATAAATGGTAGGAATAAAGGGTCAGTTTTCACAATGGAGGAAGATAAATAGTGCCCTCCCCCCCGAATCTGTACTGGGACTTGTGCTGTTCAACATATTCATAAATGATCTGGAAAAGGTGGTGAACAGTGAGGTGGCAAAATTTGAAGATAGTTAAGTCCAAAGCTGACTGTAAAGAGTTACAAAGGGATCTCACAAAACTGAGTGAGTGGGCAACAAAATAGTAAATGAAATTCAGTGTTGATAAGTGAGAAGTAATGTACATTGGAAAACATAATCCCAACTATACATACAGAAATGATGGGATCTAAATGAATTATCACCACTCAAGAAAGATTTTGGATTTACTATGTATCATTCTCTGAAAACATCCACTCAGGGTGCAATAGCAGTCAAAACACCCCCCCCCCCTCGTAAACTCCACATTGCTAACAGACCGTTAGGAACCATTAGGAAAAGGATAGATAATAAACCCAAAAATATCATAATGCCACTACATAATCCATGGTATGCCCACCCCTTAAGTACTGCATGCAGTTCAGCTTGCCCCATTTCAAAAAGAGAGATTAGAATTGGAAAAAGTACAGACAAGGGCAATAAAAATGATTGGGGTATGGAACAGTTTCCATATGAGGCGAGATTAAAAAAACTGGGACTGTTTAGCTTATAAAAGAGATGACTAAGGGTCTATAAAATCATGAAAGGTGTGGGGGAAGTGTTACTCACTCCTTCACATAACAAGAGAACTAGGGGTCAATATGCTGATTTAAAACAAACATAAGGAAGTGCTTCTTCATGTAACACACAGTCCACCTGCGGAACTTCTTGTCAGGGGATGCTGTGAAGGCCAAAAGTAGAAATGGGTTCAAAAAAGAATTTGATAAGTTCACATAAGATAGGACTAGCAATGGCTATTAGCTAAAATGGTTGTGGATGGAAAAGACGGTTACTCACCTTTGTAACTGTTGTTCTTCGAGATGTGTTGCTCATATCCATTCCAGTTAGGTGTGTGCGCCGCGCGTGCACATTCATCGGAAAACTTTTACCCTAGCAACTCAGTGGGGCGGCAGGTCGCCCCCTAGAGTGGCGCCATCATGGCGCTTGATATATACCCCTGCCGGCCCACCCGCTCCTCAGTTCCTTCTTGCCGGCTACTCCGACAGTGGGGAAGGAGGGCGGCTGTGGAATGGATATGAGCAACACATCTCGAAGAACAACAGTTACAAAGGTGAGTAACCGTCTTTTCTTCTTCGAGTGATTGCTCATATCCATTCCAGTTAGGTGAATCCCAAGCCTTACGTAGGCGGTGGGGTCGGAGTGAAATGTGGCAGAATGAAAACTGCTGAGCCAGAGGCTACAGCATCTCTTGACTGTTGAACCAGGGCATACTGCGAAGCAAAGGTATGGACCGAGGACCAATGGAGCTGCGCGACAGATCTCGTGGGTAGGAACACGAGCCAGCAAGGTGGCAGATGAAGCCTGAGCCCTGGTAGACTGTACGATGATGTGGCTTGGGGAAATATGAGCCAAATCATAACAAGTGCGGAAGTCCGCCATCACCCAAGATGAGATCCTCTGAGAGGAAAACAAGCAAGCCCTCCCTTTGGCCCGCTACCGTGACAGAGCTGGGGCACCTTACGAAATGGTTCTGGCAGCGCAATATAAATGCGAGCACTCCACAGATGTCCAAGGAGTGCAATGGTTGTGCCCATTGCGTTGAGCTGTGGGTAACATGAAAGGCCGAAAGCACCTTAGGGAGGAAAGCCGGGTGCGGTCATAACTGCACCTTGTCTTTGTGAAACCTAGTGTACGGCGGAACCACCGTAAGAGCTCTGAGCTCGGAGACCCGTCTGGCCGATGTAACAGCTACGAGGAAAGTTGTCGTCCAAGACAGGTATAGCAGAGGGCCAGTCGTGAATGGCTCGACTGGGGGAGACATAAGTCTGGTTAAAACTAGGTTGAGGTCCCAGGTTGGGGCTGGGCGGCGCACCCGAGGGTGCAAGCTCTCCAAGCCCTTGAGGGATCTCGAACCCACAGAGCGTGAGAACACGGAACGTCCACCTTAGCCTGGCTGGAAGGTAGAGATGGCTGCTGAGTGTATCCTCAGCGATGATACCGCCAGGTCCTGCCGCTGAAGGCCAGAGGCAGGCCAAATAGAGGGGATCGAGACCTCAGCAGGAGCAAGATCGAGCGTATCGCACCTGTAGAAGAAACGCTTCCACCTGGCCCGGTACGTTGACCAGGTGGAAGGCTTCCTGTCACCCCGGCTCAGATACGCAGCAGCCACACCGTGAGGCGAAGAGGCTGCAGGTCCGAGTGACGAAGCCTGTCGTTGCCCTGAGTGATGAGGTCTGGGTGGGGTGGCAGGGTAATTGGGTCTGTTATTGACAGGCCGAGCAACGTGGTATATCAGTGCTGCCTGGACCACTCTGGAGTGATCATGATGATGCGCGCTCTGCCCCTGCGGAGTTTGAGCAGGACCTAATGAACCAGTGGGAACAGTGGGAAGGCATAATGGAGTTGGCCTTTCCACGGCATCAGGAATGCGTCCAAGATCGATCCCGAGGAGAGACCTTGGAAGGAGCAGAACATCTGGCATTTTCTGCTCTCGTGGTGAGCGAACAGGTCTATGTGAGGAAACATCTCCGCTTCTGGAAAGCAGAATGCCTCACATGGGGCAGAGTGATCACTCGTAAGACAGGAAAGACCTGCTGAGTCAAAGCGCCAAGACGTTCCGAACGCCTGGGAGAAAGGACGTCACCAGCTCCATCGAGTGGGCCACGCAAAAGTCCCGGAAATAGATGGCCTCCTGACAAAGGGGGGAGGACCATGTCCCTCCCTGGATATTTATGAAGCACATGGCGGCTGTGTTGGCTGTAAACACCGAGATACAACGGCCTCGCAGCTGCCGCTGGAACCCCTGGCACGCTAGGCGGACTACTCTCATTTTTGGGGCATTGATGTGGAATGCCAGCTCCCGAGAAGACCAAAGGCCTTAAGCTCGGAGGTGACCATGAGCACTTGAGCAGAGAGATGACACGTCCGTCGTCAGGGGCAGTGAGGGCTGGGGCGGATGAAACCGCATCCCTGCCCACACCAGGGAGGGAGTTAGCCACCACTCTAGGGAGTCTAAGGTGCTCGAGGGAACGGTGACTACCATGACCATTGGCTCCCTGTCTGGGTGGTACGCCGAGGTGAACCGGACTTGGAGAGGACGGAGGCGGAGCTTGGCGTGTTTGGTTACAAACTTGCGGGCAACCATGGACCCAGGAGACTGAGACAAGTACGAGCCGAGGTCGTTGGGAAAGCCTGCAGACCTCAGATGATTGTTGCCATCGCCTAAAACCGCAGTTGTGATAAGCAGGCTCCGGCTAGGTAGGAGACCAGGATAGCCCCTAGGAAGTCCAACCTCTGCGTGGGAACCAGAGTGGATTGCTCTATAGTAATCATCAGGCCTTGACCTGTGAATAAGACCGTGACGATGCCCACGCGCTGAGTGGTTTGTGTCTCAGAGTCTCCTCGGATAAGCGAATCGTCCAGATACGGAAAAACGCATATCCGACATCAGCGAAGGTAGGCGGCAACTATGGCCGTAAACCAGAAGTACTGACAGTTGGCTAGAAAGCGGAGGTATCTCCTGTGCGGAGGGAAGATGGCGTTGCGAAAGTACGCGTCCTTCATATCCAGGGCGGCATAGTAGCCCCCAGGAGGCAAGGATGGAATAATGGTTCCCAGGGATACCGTGCGGAACTTCAACCTTATCCTAAACCAGTTGAGTCCGTGCAGGACTAGGAAGGTCTGAGACCTGCGTTCGAGTGGGGGACTAGGGCATAACGGGAGTAAAACCCCTTGCCCCTTTTGTCCATCGGCGTCTGCACCTCTTGTACGAGGAATTGCTCGTGAGAGGGGTCCCTGAGGGACAGGGCTGGAACAAATTAGAGGTGGTACCTATGCTCCACCGTGCGCAGGATCCAGCGATCTGAAATTAACTGGGGCCACGCCAGGAGAAAGCGGGATTGGGATCCCGGCCTGTGACTGGTACACCGCCCTCAGGCGCACCTTGGAAGGTTCGTCTTTGATCCCAGTGCTAATTGCGAGGGACCTTGACCTTGGCTCTTTAGGGGTCCTGACGTTCGTCTGCGACCACCTTGGCCTCGCCGTTTGCCAAAGTCCTGTCTCTGGCTAGGCACAGAGTATGGCGGCTGGGGACAGAAAGGCCTGCGTTTGGTCGCTGGCATATGCATGCTGAGAGAGCGCATTAGGACCCTATTGTCCATCAGGCTTGGCAGCCTGGGGCTGTCTTTGCCGCGAAAGGCCTTTACCAACAAAGGGTAAATCCTGAATGGCATACTGCAGCTCCGGCCGGAGGTTTGAAACCTGAAGCCATGAGATGCACCTCATGGCGACACCAAAGGCCAGAGTCCTGGCTGCAGAGTCTGCTGCGTCCAACGAGGCCTGGAGGGACGCTCTGGGTACCCTTTTTCCCCCGTCCTCCAAGACGGCAGCGAACTCTTGGCGGGAGTTTTGAGGGAGAAACTCCATAAACTAAACTATCTTCACCCAGGTGCTATAATTATCGCAGCTAAGCAAGGCTTGTTGCTTTGCTACCCAGAGCTGCAGGGCCTCTGCAGAGTACACCTGGCGGCCAAACAGGTTCATTCGCCAAGCCTCTTTCGGTTTCGGGGCTGGCGCCCGCTGGCCATCAGAATCGTGGTCCTGAGCATAAGATCTGTGCATGTGGGATGACACGGATGCGTGTCCGGATGGCCATGGAGGTACTAAAAGAAGGCACAGGCAGAGTCTCTGACTCTATCGGACCTTGCCCAACTCGGCACCGGGAACCAGCACCGGGAGGCGTACCGGTACCTGGAACGAGATCCAGACCCGCAACCAGAACGGTGCCGGGAGGTCGACCGAGATCTCGAGGCTCGGGGAGAGGCTACAGGAGTCAAGGTACCTGTCGCGGTGCCGGGAGTCGGAACGGTGCCGATAGCGGGTCGGCGAACGGGATACCGACCGGTGCAGCGAGTGCGACCAGTACCGATGAGGAAAACAGCACCGGGACTGCAAGTGGTGTCGGGCGTGCCGACAGGATCTGGAGTGTCTGCGGGACCGTGATCATGAACGGTGCCGCTCTGCTGTGCTGACAGAGGACGGTCACATGAAGAGACTGTATTACCCGCACCGGCGGTGCCGGGGTCAGGCAGCATCGACTCTGTCATGGCAATGAGATCCCTTGCCGTTGGTAATGTCTCCGGCGTGGAGGGAACAGCAGGCTCAACCACAGTGCATACTGGGGAGCTGTCAGGCACCGGATTCGACGGCCCTCGTGGGACCGGGATCGACGGTACTGAGGTCGTCAGAGCTTCGGTAGGTGTCGGTGCCGGGCGATCCGAGTTAGATGAGCTGTCTGGCTGCGGTGCCGTCGGCACGGAAGCAGCAGGAGCAATAAGCTCAACCACGGCGTGCGCCGGGGAGCCATCAGGCACCGGATTCTACGGCCCTTGTGGGACTGGAATCGATGGTGCCGACGTTGTCGGTGCCTCAGAGGTGTCGGTGCCGGGCAATCCGACTTAGACGAGCTCTCTGGCTGCGGTGCCGTTGGCACGGAAGCAGCAGGAGCAGTAGCTCAACCACGGCGCGTGCCGGGGAGCCGTCAGGCACCGGATTCTACGGCCCTTGTGGGACCGGGATCGACGGTGCCGACGTCGTCGGTGCCTCAGCAGGTGTCGGTGCCGGGCGATCTGACTTAGACGAGCTCTCTGGCTGCGGTGCAGTTGGCAGGAAGCAGCAGGAGCAGTAAGCTCTACCACGGCGCGTGCCGGGGAGCTGTCAGGCACCGGATTCAATGGCCCTGGGGGACTGGAATCGACGGTGCCGATGTCATCGGTGCCTCTGCAGGTGTCGGTGCCGGGCAATCCGACTTAGACGAGCTCTCTGGCTGCGATGCAGGTGGCACGGAAGCAGCAGGAGCAGGGGGCTCAACCACGGCGCGTGCCGGGGAGCCGTCAGGCACCAGCAGGAATCGTAGGCTCTCTCGACCTCGGAGGAAGGGAGCGGCGCCGAGTCGACTTCGGTGCCGGCGACGGCCGGTGCCGAAAGGCCTTGGCAGTACCGGCGGGGTCCGGTGCCGAGGAGGCGCTTCTGCCAGCCGCTTGATCATCGCTCGGCGCCAAAGGTGGAGGGGTAAGTGAAAGTCCCGCTCCTTTTTGTTCTCGGCTTAAAAGCCTTGCAAATGGGGCACTTAGCTGTCAAGTGTGATTCCCTGAGGCACTTCAAACAGGAGTCGTGTGGATCTCCCTTCGGCATCGGCTTCTGGCAGGCCGAGCCCATTTTAAAACCCGGTGAGCCGTGCATGGGCTCCGTCACCGGGTGCAGGGAAGGGGCTACTTCCTGAACCCCGCTAACAATTACTAAACTAACTATGTTAGCAAAGAAAAAACGTATAACTATACAAATATATATATAAAAGGATTATAACTGCATAACTATATACGAGAACTACGAGTAGCTAGGGAAGTGGAGGTCAGCTAAGCCGCGCTCCACTGTTCCAACGACCGACACGGGCGGTAAGAAGGAACTGAGGAGCGGGTGGGCCGGCAGGGGTATATATCAAGCGCCATGATGGCGCCACTCTAGGGGGCGACCTGCCGGCCCACTGAGTTGCTAGGGTAAAAGTTTTCCGACGAATGTGCACGCACGGCGCACACACCTAACTGGAATGGATATGAGCAATCACTCGAAGAAGAACCCCACATGCTGTCTGCCTCTGACTGCCAGAAGCTGAGACTGGACGAGAGGGGCTGGATCACTCGTTAATACCCCTATTCTGTTCTTTCCCTCTGAAGCACCTGACACTGTCTACTGTCAGAAGACAGAATACTAGGCTTGGTCTGACCCAGTAAGGTCATTCTTAGGTTTTTACTTAAGGCAATACTGTGTACATAGTACTGTATATAAAATGAAGCAATTTCTTCCAGAACTGGGGTAGCTAAAAAAAAAAAAGTAAAAAGATTTTTCCTTACTTCATATGGTTACATGGGACTGAGTTTTTGTATGCAACAGCCTGTGGTAATATGTTCAAAAAATCCTAGGCCCGTATCTCTCTTGTTCATATGACCGTGTCTAATCTTGAAAACCTATTCCCACTGGTTTCTAACTTTTAAAAAAATAGGAAAAACAAAAACCCAGCCCCCTTCTTCCTGTGCTAGCTCCAGTAGATACATGCTTGTATTTCTTGATACGTAGTTTAATCTCCTTGTGTAAGGGTCTATAAATTGAGATTAATGGAACAGAGAATTTCTTATCTATTTCCGTTCCACTCTCATTAAGTAATTCCTGTGTAATACGTGAAAGCTTCTTTCAGTGATTCATTGACCATTCATATATTATATCTTTGTGCCAGAAACCTTTTGGCCTGTTCTTTCACCAGAGTTCCTATCCTTGGAATAAATTGACTGAAGGTTGAGTAAAGATGAAAGCTGTTACTATATACTGGTACTTTTACCTAATATGTTCAGGTATTACTTAAAAATTATAATAAGTGATAAACCCAATTATTTATGATTATGCAATTAATTATGAACCAACTTAAAAACAAAGCTTATCTAATGGATAAAATTACACTTCTACAGCATCCTTTCATCCAAGAACCTCAAAAAGCTTTTAACCCCCAACAACCTCCCAGTTAGAGGAGAGAGAAACAGGGATGAATTCACTTATTACTTTAGTACAGCCACTTCTAGGGTAGAATGCAGCAGTTGTTGAATATCACACAAATAGTTTAGGACTGGAAGTAGATAGTATCATATTCTACTGAAAATGTTTGTTGGCCAGAGATGACCAATTACATTTTGCCAAAATATAGAATTTGGTCAGGATGCAGAATTAAACACCTTTACATTTGCAAAAAAATTCCAGAATAGTTGTGACAAGTGGTCAGGTCCTCTACTGATGCAATAAAAGTTTCTCCGGCTAATCTTGTATCTTTCACACCCTTCTGCGCAGGCACCAACAATAAAAACCATTTCTCTGCTTTGGTTTCCTAAGACCCATTCTCCTAATCTTTACTTTTAGAGATCAAGCCAACAGTGCTTCACATATAGTTACAAGCACTAAGATAGAAATAATTATTCTCTTACTTTAAATGCTATAAAACCAGAAGCCTTAAAGTGATACCTGATGGTTTGGTAGACAACGGTGAAGGTGGGAATCTGGTTGAGTTTGTGGAGGAAAGCCTTGGTCTTCGTCTTCTAAAAAAGCTCCTTATTAGACCACACTTGAGAGATTCCACTAGAGTAGTTTTTCCAGACCCTGAGTGTCCAAACAGCTTAAGTTTTATTCTCGGCTGTGGGTTTTGAGTAGGTCTAAGCTGTTGGATAAAAAGTCCTCTATGTGTATCCTAAATCAAACAAAATGCAGAAATTAGATCCACTACCATGCAGAAAAAAATCCCAATAAGAAGCCTAAAAGCTGCATTTTCAGTTTAAGCACAGTTTGAAAATACTCTGGGATACATTGTCCTGAACAAAGTGTATTGGAGGGATTTAGCAATGTTCCTCTTTATGTTCTGAATCAATTTATTTGCTATCCTTAAAATGGACATGAATAGAAGAGACCCAACATGCTTGATCAGCACTAACTTCAGCTGTTCTAGAACAAGTAGAATTAGTTCTGAGCATTACTGAAAAATATAAACTTGCAACAATTTAATTCAAATAAAACTGGGTGAAAGGCACATGAAAGTTTTTATTTAAGTCACAATTCAGATAGCATTGTTAATATGGAACAGCAGTGTAAAGTACTGTGCTACTTTCTGGGGACAGAAGCAAGTTTTAAAGTACCTCATTCTCTTGAAACGTCATTACCCTTTTTTTTTTTTTCCCCCCAAAGGGAGGTATAAAAAAAGATACTCTGTTATTTTGTTATAAAGTTAGGGGGCAGTAGGAGGCAAAGAAAGGCAGGGAGGTAAAACACTGCACTTTGTTCCTGCTGTATCAAAATAAATCCTAGGAACTGGCAGTAAAATGTGGCTTAGCTATTACATGAAGAGATGAAACTAAAAAAAAAATGAGCCCTAGAAATGTTCAGAAGAGAACAGATTCCAATAAGCCCTAATTATATCTATAGTTTTTGGTGCAACATCACTGCAGTGGAATCATTTTGCCCCAAATATTGAGAGGAAGGGTAGAGGAGAAATTAAGAACCACAGTACACGTCTACACTACAGGGACGATAGCGGCACAGCTACCATGCTGCAGCTATGCTGGCATAATTCTGTGGTGCAGACAGCCTATAGCCATTGCTGTAAGCACACTGCCTCCCCAAACGATGGAGCATTCTTCCATTGACATAGCTCCCTCTACACTGGGGCTTAGGCTGGCAGAGCTGTGGCACTCAAGAGTGTGGATTTTTCACATCCATGATGCCAGAGCTACGTTGACCTGAGAGAGAAATGCAGAAAGGTGGGGTGAGAAAGGAACTGTTTTCCTCCCTCTCCTACTCCCACTGGAAGTCAGGGGGGCACATCCTCACAGTTACACCCATGCTTCAGTGACTATGTAGGCTGAGCAATTAAAAAGATGTCTGTATCTTTAAGAAAAAGGAAATTAATACTAGAAGCAGTGTCTCAGATGAGAACCTCAACAGAAGTATTACATCTAATTTTGTTCCTCTTAGTCTGGCAGCTATTCATTAAATATGATTGCTAGACTGCAGCTTTAGGGTCCTATCTCGTAAGATTCTGAGCACCCACATTTTCCCATGGGAAATCTCTGGGAGATACGATCCTCGGACAATCATGATATATGATCCCTTTATTTTTGTGTGCAATCTATGAGAAAAAAAACAAAAAAGAAAACCTTACATACTCTCTCTCTATATATAACATTATAGCTATATTGCAAGTCAGCCAAATTGATATTTTTTTACCTAATTATTTTGTAAAGCTTTCTGACTAATGCAGGTTTTAATCTTCTCATCATTTGTATTCAAAATGCTACCCCAAACTTTAAAATACCAAGAACATCAGTCAACCCTCCCCCCGCGTCCCCCCCAAAAAAAAACAAACCCAACCCCCCACGCATCCAAATAGATATCCATGCATTCTCACCTTTTTGAGCCTTGCAAGAAGACTGGCTACATGTTCATGCTGCTCTGTTCTAGCGAGGTCTTCTGCTGTTTTCCCATCCTGTTAAAGACAAGTTATTAAGTGCAATCACTTCCTTTCGTCTGCAACAGAAAAACATGTGCAGTGTAGCTCAGTTCTGCTCATGGCAGTAGCAGAATAAAATCGCGGTCAGAAGCAAATGGATTAGAAAAAACAGCCAGGATTAACCCCTAAACTGTAATTCCCCTAGTTTGTTTAATCATCCAACAAAAGATAAGAAAATTCAAAACTATGGCCTCTCTTTTGCAAAGTGGTATCTTGACATTACAGTTACAGGATGCTTTGGATTCAGAGGCTTAGAGCAGTGCCTGTACTCCCCTCTGAATGATCATTCTTCATTCTCCCATTTAAATATACATGATGTTAGTGGATGGCAGAAATATCTATATACATATTACATACCATATACAGTTTTCAAAGGCTACTAGAAAGACATGCATCAGCATATTTATTACTATGTAAAGCAGGTAAATTATGTTTATTAACATTAAGCATTGACAGTGGTGAATTAGCTACTAGATCTGGTTTTCAAAAAACAGTGTATGGGGCTTGTGATTTAAACAGGTTCAGCTAGTTTTAAAGGAAAAGCAAAGCTATCAAGAGCAGAATGCTGAAGACATTTAATTACCCATGTTTCATAGATCAGCAGTTTAAAATGAACTGAGTTTAAGAAAAATTGCTTACTTTCTTTACTCTCTTAAGACTATATTAATGGTACTGCTTTTGTGCTGTGTTTGATGGCAAAACAATTTTTTATTTATGATTCGATTTAACTTGTCTTAAAAAAACCCCACAAGACAATAACTTTGCCATGTTTATAAAAAACTGTTGGTAAATTAAATCTTTTGGGGTTTCACTCCTTATTTCCATCACATGCAGTTTTTCATGCCAAATCTGCATTGTCATAGGAAGGATTACGATGAGCAATTGAGGTTTAGTTAGCAGAGAATATGCCATTTATGGATTAGGCATTACTGGCTGAAGGAGACATCTAATCCAATGGAGGGGAAATATAAGGAACAACATTACTCTTCCCTTACAGTAGTCATTTTCTGGCTGTGAAGTACAGCATGTATTTGAAAATATACACATGCAGCGGAAATAGAATGTTTTTTGACAAATGGCTGTCCTACTCAAGCTAACTTTACAAATGCTTTACAAAGTAGGGAGCTAGATATTGGAAGAGCAGTGGCTAAGCAAATTGGCATCCAAAAAGGGCCTAATTTTCTCAGGTGTGAATAAGTATTTAATATGTGCATGCAGAATAGGGCTTTTCTACACTGGCAAGTTTCTGTGCAGTAAAGCAGCTTTCTACACTCAAAACTGCAGACACAGGGTCAGCTTTAGGCAGATTCCCCTGACTCCTGTGAATCGGGCTCCATGCCTAAGAGGGCCCCACAAGGTAAGGCCCTGGAAGACAACTGCTGCCGAGGAAGGACCCTCCGCCGAAAACAGCGGCAACCGATTGAGCTGCTGCTGAATTACCATCACTATCTTCGGCGGCAGCTCAATCGCTGCCGCTGTCTTTGGCAGCGGCTCTTTCGAATCGGGCCCTGCATGTCCTAAAGCCGGCCCTGTGCTGAAGTGTACACACTGCCAGGCCAATTTGAGCACAGAAACTCCTCAGTTGCAGCGCTGCAAAAAACCCACCTCGACGAGAGTCGTAAGGCTATTTGCGCAGAGGCTCCAGTGCTCTATTGCCAGTATAGACACTTGATTGCTTTCTGTGCTGTAATTGGCCTCTGGAACTGTCCCGTAATGCCTCAAGTGACTGCTCTGCTCATTGTTTTGTTCCCTGGAGACATGCACCCTCTTCCCTTTCAAAACACTGTTTCTGACAGCCCTTGCATGCTGATCTGCTCCGGGACACAAAGTAAACCATTAATGTGGAATGTTCCTGCTGTTGAACACAGACAGGTGTGCGCGAGTGTATGTGTGCGCGCTATGCAGAGAGCCCAGGAAGGGAGGTGGGGCCTGATGTTGGGGTTTCGCCCTCCTCCTGTCTCAGGACTGGTTTCTTCCTGTCTCTCTGAACTTACAAGACAGCATGCTGACACATTCTCTGTCCCCACAAACATACTCACTCTCTCCCCTACTTCAGACACACACACACACACACCCCGTGTCACACACTCCTCCCTCCCCACCTTCAGTTGAAAAGCAGCTGGCAATGTAGTAGGATGCCCATGGAACAATGGGATTGGGAAACCTGCATCGTCTGACGCTGTGCCAGCCCCATGAGGCATTGCAAACTCTTCCCAAAGTACTCTGTGGTCAGTTGCACAGTGGGATAGCTACCAGCGTCAAAAGGAGCACAGTGTGGACACACAACAGTGGTTTAATTCCAGCGTTTTAGTAAAAGCGGTATAACTTGTGGAGCAGAAACTTGGCAGTATAGACATATCCTTAGGCACGATTACTGCAAACTTTGATGCAAACTTGGTAATTGTACATGCAACAGCTAGTTACATGTTTGCACATACATTATTCAACTTAAACACTTTGGGCATTTAAAATTCCAGAAGGTACCAGATAATGTGAGGAACAATGAGATGCCAAACTCCATGTGTGCATGCAGCATACTTTTTTAATTATTATTATTGTTTTTAAACATCTGAACTGATTGCATTTTCCAGGAGCATGAACAGGCACCAGCCCAGCAAGCAGCTGCTTGGGGCGGCCAACGGTGAGGGGTGGCATGTCTGGGTCTTCAGTGCTGCGTCCCTCACTCACTCTTGGAGCGCGAAGGACCGGCCACTGAGTTGCCGCTGAAGACTGAAGCGGCGGCAGTAGAGCTGCAGATCATGATCGTGTTTTTTTTTTTCCTCTTCCCTTTTTGCTGCTTGGGGCGGTAAAAACCCTGGAGTCAGCCCTGGTTGTGAGTGATTTTCTCAAAACCACTAAAAAAATTTACACACTCAAATTTCAAAATTAAATAAAAATTTGCAAAAATTACCAAGCTCCAGCCCTAAGCTAATGTTTTAGGCATTAAGGAATCCTGAAAAATGGTGCTCAGAAAAGAATTTAACTAAAAGCTTCACAGAGAACCATCATTAGGAACTTACACAAATTTAATATCAGACTCCAGTAAATTAAAAAAATAAATAAATAGAAACATCACTAAACCACCATACTCTCTCCACTTCCCTCTTTCCACCAACATGCAACAACTGTGCACAAACAGCAGTTTCTCCTGTTTAATCAGTCAGCTTCTCCTGCCAGTCTTAGGCCGGGTCTACATTAGGATTTTACATCCACACCCAAGAGATTAGCTAGACTGAACTAACCCCTAGTGTACATGACACAAGGTCGATGGAAGAATTCTTCTGTTGACTTAGCTACTACCTCTTGAGGAGGTGCATTTCCTACCATCAGCGTAGACAGGCTCTACACAGAAGTGTAACAACAGCACTGCTGTAGTGTTTTAAGCATAGACATACCTTAGAGTCATCACAATTCACATACCTTAGAGTCATCACTTTCAAAGAGATCTAAGCTAACTGGAAAAAAGAATGCCTCTTCTGGAAGGAGCACATCCAGTCCACACAGATACACCTCTACCCCGCTATAACGCGGTCGTGGGGAGCCAAAAAACCCTACCCTGTTATAGCTGAAACCCCGTTATATCGGGGTAGGGGTGGCAGGGCTCCAGCGGTGATTTAAAGAGCTCCGGGCTCCAGTCGCTGCGGGGAGCCCCAGGCCCTTTAAATTGCCAGTGGAGCCCTCTTGCCACAGCGCCGGGTAGGGGCGGCAGGGCTGCAGCGGCGCTTTAAAGGGCCCTGGGCTCCCTGCAGCAGCCGGAGCCCCGGGCCCTTTAAAGCGCCGCTAGAGCTCTGCTGCTACCGCGCCATATGCAAACCGTATTATATTAGGTTGCCTTATAGCGGGGTAGAGGTGTAGTTATACCAATATAACTATAATGGTATAGTTCCACTAGTAATTTTCTACAGGTAGATAAACTTTTGTTACATCACAATCACTTCCACGGTGTTTAATGCTGATGTTACAAATACTGAATCAAGTACTCCATAAAATAGGAGAATGAGGATAAGCTGAAATGAAACAGCTTCAGTTTATGCATTTATTTTGGTAATTAGAAATAATGAATTCAGAAAAAAATAAAGGAAACTGGAAACAAAATATAGTTAATATAAAAAAATTATTTTCAGGTATTAAATATGTCTGAGGCCCTGTAAAACTATAAAAATTGGCACAACTGCATTCACCCTCTCTCTTTTAAATGTTTCTCTCTCCTGTGCCACTACAAACTGGAGATATCAACAAGCTAGCTGAATATGGAGGGAAACAGTGAAACTGGACTACTACGCCAAGTGCTGTTAAATTCACAAAACAAACAAGTAGATACATTTTTTCTTTAATCTCATTTATCACAATCTCCGGTGTAATTTCTATAAGAGGGGAGCTCTGAAAAATATTGGGCTCCTGGCTACACAAATTACGACTTGACTTTTACCAATATGGACTTCAGCAGGAATAAGACATGCTGAATAGGTCCACATGGTATTTTAGGATGATCCAGCTGTATTTCTTTTGCAGACAAATGGTATTTGTTTGTTAAATATATGGGCAATGTTATGTGATAGCTTGTTGTTCTTCATCACTCCCCTGGATATGCTAATCAAGGGAACACTTCTCAACCCTTCTGAGAATGAAAAATACCTTAGGTGGTGCTGATGGAAGCAGTGGTGCAGATCAACATGACAGACAGTAATTGTTTTACAAGTATATCTGAATGCTAGTTCACCCATTCACTCACCCACGCATATATGCCATGAAATATTCTTTTCACTGCAGTAAGATGAAAACCTTTTGAAAAAAATCTCTTAAAAAGATTTAAAAATGTTTATACAGGTATGAGATTTGCAGGGAAAATGGCTAAAATTGTGCTTCAATGAAAACAGAGCAGCACAAATAACTGTCAGCTAAGGTCCTGTGGATAAGTGTATATGATTCTGTACCTCAATTTGTTTTAAATTTATTATTTATCAGGGTAGGCTGCATCTGTCCATGGGCAACTGAGAAGATTTGTCAAGTCAGAGTGATGTACTGTAGTCTAACAGAATTTTTACTGTTCCAAAATACAATTGTAATAGGAAACAATTTAAAACAAAAGTGATGCTCTATTACTGTAAGCAAACCAAGTAAGCAACATAACATTTGTTATACTTACAGAGGTTAAAGCTTCTACGTTGGCACCAGTGAGACAGAGGTACCTGACAACATCAAGGATTCCATTATTTGCTGCCAGATGTAAAGGTGTTCGTCCATACTAAGAGAGGGAGAAAAAATAGGTGAACTTTCTGTTGATGATGTGCAGAGAGCCTGACTTTCAGATATGTTTATTCTATGGTAGACACACACCACCTGGCTACTGTATACATGTACCTACACAATTAAGGACTGGAAAAAAATAAGATTCATTTGATTAATTTTATACTCGAAGTTTAAAATTTGAGCACAACTAATTTAAAGTCTGATTTAATCAAAAATAAGATTTGAATATGGGACACTTGATTAAATAAGTCAGATCTACAACATTTATGTGAAATGCCCTACAATTGTCACTGGTGAGTGAGGATTTCTCTCTGACTTCCAGAAACATTAAACAGAAGAAGTTTGAATAGGTAAATATGCCTGTTCCTGCAGCATTGGCTTCATAAGCTTGGCAGCGGTGGATTCTCCTCCACAGTCACACATTGATCAAAGTGAACAAAAGAGGAGGGGAGTTAAGGAGATGCCTGCTCTGCAAGCCCAAAAGGTCACAGCTTCCTGAGAATGCCAGTGACAGAAAACATCTACAGGCAAGAATATCAAGGAATAGGGTAACAGTATTTGTAAACATGCAAGAGAGCAGAGTACACTGGGGAGCACCGTGAACCAAAACTTTTCTGAAAACACTAAAAAGACTAGAGCAGATGGGTGGTGGAAGTGGAAGACAGCAGAGAGTTTGAAAATCAGAAAATGAATGGACAAGGTAAGGACATAGAATCAAGAGAGTCTAGATAGTAATTTAGGATCTAGAATATACAGGGACGATTTTTAAGAATATAGAAATATGGGATTTACCAATAAAAGTGGTACTATCCTGTTGTCAGGAGGACAATGACTTCTGAATGAAATCATGGTCCTCCTGACCACAGCAGTCTGCTAGCTTGTCTTCTCTCGTCTTTACCTTCTACAGTATTAAATTATTATTTTGTAAGAGTCTCACAGTCCCATATCTTAGTTGTTCCTGATTCTCTCACTAATGCAATGGTCCTCGTATTATCCACTTCCTACCTCTCTTCTGTTCATATCAATAGACCTGTCTTTGGAACATTTTCTGTTTGTATCTCCTCTCTGCATCAACTTGTGTCTCATCTTCTCTCTCTCTTTTATAATTTCTCTGCTGTGACTCTAAATGCTTCCTTCTCAGAAGTAAACATTTTTTCTCTTTTATTGTAGTAACAGGATTCCAGGATTATTACTTTTAAAGTCTCTACATAGTAAAAAAAAATTAACTGGAAAGATCTCCTTCCCCCCCACAAATATATCAATATTAAACTCTAGGGCATATGTCAAGTCAGCATCTTGCAAGTCAGCATCTTGCATTTATACTGGTAGATGTCATTTTTGGACACAAGATAAATGCTTCATTAAGTTAACTGGTTCACACAGTAGGGCTTGTTTTTGAAGATAATGGCACTATCTCCGTATGATATATGAAGAGAGCTCTTCTCTTCTAAAGACCTGGAATCCAAAGTCCATTCCACTCGCACAGTTTACTACAGCCTTAAAGAGTAACAAGACAAAAATCCTTAACCATATGTGGAAGGCTTCCTGGTCCATTTAATTTTAGGTGTTTATTTTTTTCTACCCTACTTCTTTGAGGCCAGCCAAAGATTCCCAGTCATGAAAAGAGGTGCTAATCCAGCCTTTGGCTGTATTAACCCACCTTCCCAAAAATGTGTTCTCAATCATGGATCTGCATTTAATTGCCTGATCAGTCACGCTTAAGCTAACACTAGGGGGTGGAGAGCTCATTATAATAAGCTTTCCACTTGGCAGCTGCTGATCTTTAGATTTAAAAAAAATATTGATTGCACTGGGTCAGACTTTTAAGCCAAAAATCCACCACCTTCCATAGCTTTGTGTAGCACAGTAGATCACAGAGCTTTTGTAATGAATGGAAACAATTAGTAATATTGTATTACAAGAATACTTTTATGTTTTTCTAAGAACTTAACACACCTTCTAAAATAAATGAGTCACAAAGAACAGCACAAAGACCTCTACAATTAATTGTTTTAAACTTAGTGGGATATAAAAACAGTATTCTCCCACCTTTTCATAATTAGACATTCAAAGCAAAATACCAGGCACTAGCCACACAGTATGTCAGCAAAGTCTAATGGCTGACATTAAAGCTTTACAAACCAGCAACAGGAAAAATTCCGGAATCGGGTTACCGTTATTGAATGATTCTAGACAGAAAGCTAAAATATTAAACCTGTTAAGTATTATGTATTTGCTTTTCATACACCCCGTTCAGCTCTATCACAAAAAGAGAGGGGCCAACAAAGCACTAGTAACTTGACTATTAGATACAGGCTATTAAATTTCACACCAGAAAGGGTTTTCTACAACTTTATGAAAAATTTTCACCTTTAATTAGCAATAATCCTGTAATAAAAACAGTGGAATAAATGTTCTTTTAGAGGGGTATAATTTACTAACCAGTTCTGTGATTAAGTGCAGTTCCTATGTGAAACAAAAAAGTTGCTGAAAGGGTACAGTACTTGGTCTAGTGTCCTCAACTCTGGAAAACACTAATATGGCCAATAATATTTTTATTAACTGATTTCAAGTATCATTGATGTTTAATTTCATAAAAATTGGCTTAAAACATGAATCCATTAACACAGGGTTCGGCAACCTTAGGCACGCGGCCTGGCAGGGAATCAGCTGGTGAGCTCTGAGACATTTTGTTTACGTTGACTATCTGCAGGCAGGGCCCCCCACAGATCCCAAAGGCCATGGTTTCCCATTCCCAGCCATTTGGAGCTGCAGGAAGTGGTGTCCAGCATGTCGCTGCAGTCTGCCACTTCTCGCAGCTCTCATTGGCCGTGAACAGTGAACCGCGGTCACTGGGAGCTGCAGGGGGCCATGCCTGCGGATGGTCAACATAAACAAAATGTCTCGCAGCCCGCCAGCGGATTACCCTGATGGGTCGTGTGCTGAAGGTTGCCTACCCCTGCACTAACACAACGCTTGTCTTTAATTGGTGGTGGAATCTGAAGTTGATTTAAATCACTTAATAGCTGTATGAGAGAATCTTTCCTCGTAATTCAAAAGGAGGGTTTATTAATATATAGAAGTAATTGTTATCAGTTCTATAAGTAAATCATAATTATTAATCATCTTTATTAATTTAATACTCCTTTAGACTACCAACAGAATATGAAGTCTACAGCATTCCATCCACTCCCTGTTGCCTAATCATCTTCTGCAAGAAATAAAGCCATACTACCAAACATGTTGGCACATATATTAACATTAGGGCAGAACAGAAAAGTTTGCTGATGCAACTAATTTGGTTTGTTTCTTTCTGCATGGATTTTTAATTATCATCTCAACTGCTCTTAAGTAAACTACAGCTCTATCTTTTTAAGTTCTTGAAAAGGTTTTCTATTTGCACTTTGAAAAATAAAAGGATTTACACACAATAATTGTTATAAATTAAGAGAAGCTCAGCCTCCCAAAAAGGTAAGATAGTTAACAGAAGTTCTGTACCAGCACTGTTGTTTTTTGTTTACCTTATTTGTAACATCCAAATTACAACTTGCTTCACAGAGTGCTATCACAATAGGGACATTCCCATCTTTGCAGGCCACATGCATAGGGGTGTTACCATGTCTGTCTTGGAAATCTACAAAACATCCCTGACCGATGAGAGTTTTAACTACTTCCATTTGACATCTTCTCACTGCAAGATGCAGGGCTATGTGTCCATCCTGAAATCACAAGATAACTGGTCAGTCATATTAAAAAAAAATCCCACCATTATGAAGTGATTTATACAAATTCAACTATTTTTCCACAGATGTGTGGTAATGTAATGGTGGTAGTGTGTATCTTCCTGCCTTTTGCATCACAAACTATAACAATTTTATTTTCCTAGCACAACAAGTCTATTTCAGAACAAATCAACAGTTTTTCCTGAAAGTGGTACGGTCGCTAAGATATATTAGTGCCAGTGTTTGTTGCCAGAAGGTGGACAATGCAAAAGTCACACAATCTGCTTAGAGAACGGTAGCTTCTGAGTGGTGCAGCTCCTTCTGTATCTGAAACAATTTGGGAGTGGGAGAGTAGCAGGACTCAAAAGTGATTCCATTTAATTCTCTTATAAGCAAAATGTTTTATCAGCGGCATGCAGCAGACCTTTGAGATCAGCATGGTTTAAATGCAATAGAAACTCCAGAAATAACAGTAATAACTACCATGACCAGTATGCTAATGTAAACAATGAAACTCAAGGTTTCTTCAATACCAGTCATGAGAGGAAAAAATAATTCTGAATTAGTGCAATTGTTAAAAAGCTGTAGTTTAGACCGTTGGAAAACAAATGATTTATTCTCTTTATCTGACACAAGGTATTGAAGGCAAGTGATAAATCCATTGCCTTTTGTCCTTTAAAAATGAATAGCTTACTGCCAGTTACGAGAGTCAATGTTTCAGTTATTTTCTGTATAAAGAATGTGTGTTGGCCATAAAGTGTGATGGACAGATAAACAGATTTAATAAAGTGGTATTACATGAAGACACATAATAATGGAATGGTTATTTCCAATATGATTGAACAAATCAGTCAGCAACTTTTAGAAGCAGCCAATTTTCTCTTTATAATCCATTAGAGAGCTTATATTTTAAAAAAGAATGATGGGTTGAAGCAGTCAAATGAAGTATTTTAAAGAAAGTAATTTAGAGGTATATATAGTCCTGTATCACTCACATCCTCTGCATATAATTCCTGACTAAATGTGACTCATTCACCCGTAACTAACCTTGTCTGTTGCATCAAGGTCAGCTCCGTGTTCTGCCAAGCATTCCACAATATCATGGTAACCTCTAGCTGATGCTGTCAGGAGTGGAGTTTCCCCTTCTTTGTTTTTAATGTTCACATTACAACCTGCCTCACAAAGTGCTTTGGCAACAGAGTAGTAGCCATGCCAAGCAGCACAGTGCAAAGGAGTTTCTTCTTCCTATCAATATTGACAAATGAAAATAAAAAACAGCTGAAATTATGTGTCAGTAGTGCCCATTCCTCAGCCTGTACTGTAAAACCAGAAGAAGGAGAAAGAAAAGAAATCTGTCTATTAAAGTTAAATCCTAAAAAATGATTTAGCATCTGTCATAAACAGATAGTTAAGGATTAATGTCTCTTTCACCTGTAAAGGGTTAACAAACAGTGAACCTGGAACACCTGACCACAGGACCAATCAGGAGACAAAATACTTTCAAATCTCCGTGGAGGGAAGCCTTTTTTTGGTTTTTTTGGGTTTTGCTTTGTTCTCTCTGGGTTCTGAGAGTGACCAGACAGGTTTCTTTCCAATCTCTCTGATACAGTCTCTTATATGTTCAGAATAGTAAGTACTAGGTAGATAAGGCGGTTTTAGTCTTTTGATTGTTCTCTTTGTTTGCAAACGTGTATTTTTCTGAAAGGATTTTAATTTGTATTTGTGCTGGGGGGGGGAGGCTTCTCTCTAGTATCTATAAGCTGAAAGACCCTGTAACATTTTCCAACTTAATTTTACAGAGACAATTTTTATTTTTTCTTTCTTTTATTAAAAGCTTTTCTTTTTTAAAAGACCTGATTGATTTTTCCCCTTGTTAAGGCTCAAGGGAATTGAGTCTGTACTGACCAGGGAATTGGTGGGAGAAAGGAGGGAAGGGAGGGGGGAAGGTGGAATTCCTCTGTGTTTTAGATTCACGGAGCTTGAATCTGTATTACCTCTTGGTGAGGGGAAAAGAGGAGGGGGGAAGGTGACATTCCTCTCTGTTTTAAGATTCAAGGAGTTTAAATCACAGTGATCTCCTAGTGTACCCAGGGAGGGGAAAATCTGGGAGAAAGGAAAGAAGGGAGGGGGAATGGTTTATTTCCCTTTGTTGTGAGACCCAAGGAGTTTGGGGTCTTGGGGTCCCCAGAGAAGGTTTTGGAGGGACCAGAGTGTACCAGGCACTGCAAGTTCTGGTTGGTGGCAGCACTACAAGATCTAAGCTGGTAATTAAGCTTAGAGGAATTCATGCTGGTACCCCATCTTTTGGATGCTAAGGTTCAGAGTGGAGGTTATACCATGACAGCATCATTATAATTTATTAAGTTAACTTTCTCAATGTGGGCGTACTTCACTCTGACACACAAAATGATTGTGATAACTAAATAGCATCTCTTAAGCATCTGGATTCCAGATTTCTCAGTACAAAAATATAACTGATACCTGACTTGCCTGCAAATACTGGCACAGTCTTGCTGTTTCCATGCAACTGAAGCTAATTATTTACCTAGGTTCTCTCATTTGAAAACATGTCCTCATTAATATGAAACTATTTCACTTATGCAGGGATTAGGCAAGTGGTTGAAACAAAAAATTTGGAGTGAGAACTCCAGTATTCAATTTCCAGATCTGAGTGTGATTTGCCTTCCACAAGTTATTTAAGGTTAAAGATTTTAAAGCATACCTAAGCGATTTAAAAGCATAAGCCCCATTTTCAAAAGTGACTAAGGAACCTAAGGTGTGTTAAAATATTTATCTTTAAGCTCTTTGAGCCTCATAACATTGTTATGAGGCTAACTTAAGGTTTATCAGAGACATCCAAATGTTCTACAAAAGATGCAGTTGTAAGTGCAACAGGTTATAACAACAAAGCAGTTAAGATTAAAAGGGAAGAAGGGTCCTTCTGCCAAAATACAAGGGCAACGGCACTGTAGATGTAACCACCTCACCCTTCCACTGAGCTATAAGGGAAGGGACCTGGCAGATACTCGAAGCTCATACTACAGGCGATCTTACTCAGCAGAGAGGACTCAAGCTTTCCATGGTAACTGGAGGAATAACAGTCAGTCATGTGAAGCCTTTAGACATGAGTGTATGGGGATGGCCTCAGTTGACAGACTGAGAAAGGGTTGGTTTTGCAATTTTCACCTGCTGCCCTGTTTCTGTGACTGTCTGAGTCTGTTCCAGATTCTCCCATTGCAGACAGTATTTTGAAAGACTTGAGCCTGTCTGTAGGGACAACGAATTCCCAAGGACTGAGACATATTCGAGACATATATATATATATATATATATATATATATATATATAAAAATAAGGAGTTTATCACTTTGGCTCATCATTTTTATCAGTCTCAAAGAATTTTGGAAGGATCTGCTCCATGGCTGAGTCAATGGCCAGCCCAGGTGCTAGCTGAACCCATGAGGTTTGCACACAACTTGCACTGCTGCTGTGTAAACAGAGGTGCAGTTCTCTCCATCCTTAAGCTTCTGTAGTTCATTTCAAGATATCTTGGTGTTCTATAAGGATAAAGGTAGCTTTCTCATGTACACAGTTTATGAACAGTCTCCATTTATTAGGAGGTGTCAGGGTCTCTTTCTCACTTTGAACTTTAGCATCCAGAAAGTGGGGACCTGCCTGTTCCCTTCTAAGCTTAATTCTTAGCTCAGATCTTATCACGCTGCCACCAACCCAAAATATAGTGTTTGGGTACACTCCCGGTCCCCCAAAACCTTCCCTGGGGGACTCAAGACCCAAACTCCCTGGGTCTCAAAACAAAGGGAAATAAACCATTCCCCCCCTCCTTTCTTCCTCCCAGATTTTCCCCTCCCTGGGTTACACTGGGAGATCACTGTGATTCAACCTCCTTGAATCTTAAAACAGAGAGGAAATTCACCTTCCCCCCTTCCCTTCTCTCCTCCTCCCAGACTCTCTCTGAGACACAGACAGTGATCCTAACAGAGAGAAATTAACCTTTCCCTCCCTCTTCTCTCCTTTCCCCCCACCAGTCCCTGGTGAGTCCAGACCCCATCCCCTGGGGTCTCTCACAAGAATAATAAAAAAAAAAATCAATCAGGTTCTTAAAAGAAAAAGCTTTTAATTAAAGAAAGAAAAAAGTAAAAATTCTCTCTGTAAAATCAAGATGGAATGTGTTACAGGGTCTTTCAGCTTCACCTAGACCAGAGGGACTCCCCCTCCCAGCCCAAGTATACAAGTTACAGCAAACAGAGTTAAAATCCTTCCAGCAAAATACACATTTGCAATAAAGAAAACAAACAAATGCCTAATCCGCCTGCTATCTAGTACTTACAGTATTGAATATAAGATACTTTTTCAGAAAGATTGGAGAGCATGTCTACATGTCTGGTCCTTCTCAGACCCCCAAGAGAACAGAGAACAAAGAAAACAGCACAAAACAAAGACTTCCCTCCACCCAGATTTGAAAGTATCTTGTCTCCTGATTGGTTCTTTGGTCAGGTGTCAGCCAGGTTTACTGAGCTTGTTAACCCTTTACAGGTATGAGAGACATTAACCCTTTACCATCTGTTTATGACTGGAGGTAAAACACCAAAGTAGTTTTTATTTGAAACATGGTAGGGGACTATAAGCCAAGACCAGAAGTTATGGTTACTTATGCTGAATGAACTCATGTTTCTGTAGGAGGAAGAACTGATACTACCCACCTTGTCTTGAAAATTGGGATTGGACCCAATGCTGCAGAGATATTGAACCACATCTACATGACCATACCGAGCTGCCACATGGAGCGCTGTCTCTCCAGACTGCAATTATAGAACAAGCACATTCAAGTGTTATTTCATGTGTCACACTCCCATAAATGGAACATCAGTGCTCTGTGAGTTCCACTGGCTGCCTGGGAGTTTCTGGGTGGAATATGAAGTGTAGGTTTTAACATTTAATGCTCTAGATCATGGGTCAGCAACCTTTCAGAAGTGGTGTGCCGAGTCTTCATTTATTCACTCTAATTTAAGGTTTCATGTGCTGGTAATACATTTTAATGTTTTTTAGACGATCTCTCTCTACAAGACCATATATTATATAACTAAACTAGTGTTGTATTGTAAAATAAACAAGGTTTTCAAAATATTTAAGAAGCTTCATTTAAAATTAAATTAAAACGTTGATCTTACACCACCAGCCCGCTGCTGGTCTGGGATTCTGTTCACCTAGGCTGGCAGTGGGTTGAGTGGGGCCTGCGGTCGGGAGCCCAGCTGGGAAGGATCTGGCAGCCAGAACCCCAAACCGGCAGTGGGCTGTGCAGGGCTAGCAGCTGGGACCTTGGACTAACAGCAGCTCAGCTCACTGTTGCTCATGGGTTCCCATCCGCCGGCTCCTGCCAACCGGCATCCTGGCTGCCGGACCCGCTCAGCCCGCTGCCGGTCTAGGGTCCAGGCCCTGCCCACATACAGTGGGTACCTATCTTCTCCCATTCTCTTCCTCTCTCTGCACTGAGCTGAGGGTGGGAGTGGATCGAGCACAGGGCTGGGGGTGAAGGGTCTGGCCAGGAGTTAGAATGAGGGAAGGGGCTCAGGATTGGGGCAGGAGGTTTAGGTGTGGGGGCACTTCCCTGGTCAGCTCCCATTTGGTGTGAGGGGTGCAGGTGGGAATGTGACTAGGGGTGCAGGAGCTCCCGTTTGGTGCTCAGGGTGAGGGTGGGGGTGGGGATGTGTGGGGTGCATGGGATGTGGGGGGTGCAAGAGTCAGGGCAGAGGGCTGGGGGCATGTGAGGGGGTACAAGTGTCAGGGTAGGGGGGCTGGGTATGTATGGGGGTGCCAGAGTTAGGGCTGGGGTCATGGAGGTGGTGACGGAGTCGAAAGCTGGATGGTACAGGGCTCAGGGCTATGTGTGTGTGGGGGAGGGGTTAGGGCTCAGGGCAGAGGGCGGGGTGACTGCCCCCCCCAGAACCTCCCAACTCCCCCGTTCCTTGTCCCAACTACCCACTCCTGGGACCCCACACCCTTATCCACACCCCCGCACCCAGACAGAACCCCCTGGACTCCCATGCCTATCTAACTGCTCCCTGCCCCCTGACAGGACCCCCAGAACTCTGGACCCATACAACCCCCCCTGCTTCCTGCCTGCCCCAACCCCTCTCCACACCCCTACCTCCTGACAGCTCCCCCCAAAACTCTCGACTCATCCAACTCCCCACAGCTCCTTGTCCCCTGAACACCCCCTCCAGAGACCCTCCCACCCTAACTGCCCCCCAGGACCCTCCTTGCTCCCTGTCCCCTGACTGCCCTGACCCCTATCCCCCCCCCACCCCCAACAGAATCCAGGACTCCCATGCCCCATCCACCCCCCTGCTCCCTAACTGCCCCTCCAGAGCCCCCTGACCCTAACCACCCCCCTGGGGATCCCACCCCCTCCATCCAACCCACCTTGCTCCTTGTCTACCCCCACCCCTTATCCAACCCCCATCCCCAGCCCCAAACTCCTTACCACAAGGCTCCCCGCTCATCTGGAGTTTTGTCACTGCCACACACAAGCGGTTTTCCCTCCCCACGGAGCCAAACGCTGCCCCGCGGGAGCATGCACCCGCAGAGACAGGGCTCCAGGGGAAGGGGGGGGGAGGGGCTGGTGTCTTGCTGTGCTCAGCTGGCACTTCTGCCAGGGAGCGCGGACCCTGCAGCTTGCCGCGTCGGCAGGATTTTTAATGGCACATTGGAGTCCCGGCAGGCTCCAGCGTGCCATTAAAAATTGGTTTGCGTGCCATAGGTTGCCGACCCCTGCTCTAGATGTTTTTTGGCCCAATTACCTGAGAGACCACCTCTTCCCATGCCATACTGCCACAAATTCAGTCAGTGCAGACATTCAAGCTACAGCTCCCTTCTTATAAATGCGGGGAGCAACTGGCAGTTATCTGTGAAGGCCTCTCTCTTCTGGAATTTATTTCCCCACTGTTTGTCAGAGATCTGATCCGTCAATATACTCTATGATCCATCTTTTCTCTCTGGTACTAGGGGAGGGATGTATGTCTAAGGGGAGAGAATTTTTGCCTGGGCTACTGGAGGCGACGGTGCTGTAATTATCTGAAGCTTGATGAGAAGCTTATTATGTTGTCATATGACACTAAAAAGATAATATACAGTTTTTAAATGTTGTAACGGCTCCTAGAGCATAGGATAGAATTTTTATTCAGGTATTAACATCTAAAATAAATAGTTTATTTAGGCGAGGCCTACACTAGAAACCGGCTGGCCAACACAAACCTCATACAGCTTATCCAGCCAAAGTAATGTTTTTGCCAGTACAGCTTGTACCAGGGCTCTGAGCAAAATAAGCTAAACTGGCAAAAGCACTTTCATGCTGGTACAATTGTGTCTATATGAGGACTCTTGTTGGCATAAAAATGTTAATAAATAAATAAATAAATAAAATCTCTAACTGACCTTACTACAATGGCAAAAAATTCTAGTGTTGACCTGTCCTTAGTAACATTAGTGGAGATAAGGTAATTTTTCATTAGCTCTGAATTGCACTGAGCTTTGCTACATTCAATTTCAAGACAAAATTCTTTTCATTCAGGATAAATGAAAACAGAATCCTGATATTATCCTGGACATCAGTGGAGGATCTTCTTTATGAGAAACTGAAGCATCTTCATTAAGGAGCGTGGGAAGTGCACTTATATACTTATCACACTCATATGCATGGGTTTATTTTCCCAATAAAAAAGACCATCACTACAAGACTACCAAACTAGCTATATTATTATTGTCACTTGACTTGCAAAGACAGCCTTTGATACACGGCATCGCTGAGGACTTCCTCAACAACTAGATCTGTCTCACTGATGAAGACTTTATCTGTACTGCAATCAAAGGTGCGAGTGCAGCTCAGATACCCAGAGCTCTAGGAAGTAGGCCTGCCTGGGCTAGGGTTAGGGTTGAAGGAGGTTAGTTTCCTTGCCACAGAGTTAATGTTCTAGGAGCAAGGTCTCCCAAGGCTAAGGTCAAGCTTCTAGGAGGCAGGTGTCCACAAGTCAAGGTTTAGATTCTAGGAGGTAGGCTTCCCCAGGATAGGGTTAGGGTTCTGGTTCAGAAAGGTAAGTCTCTCTCAGCTAAGGGTAGGGTCGTAGAAGGTAGGCCTCCATGAGTTAAGATTAGGGGCTCTAGACGGTAGGACTACCTGTTGTAGGTGTAGAACTGTAAGATGTGGTTCTTTCACAGACAAAGGTTAGGTTTCTAGGACCTAGGCCTTCCTGGTCTAGGGTTATGATAGAAAGAAGGTTTCCCTGGGCCTGGGCTAGGGTTGCATGAGGTTGGCCAGCCCGGGCGAGGGTTAGGGCTGCAGGAGGTTGGCTGGCCCAGCCTAGGGTTAGGGCTGCAGGAGGTCAGCCGGACTGCGCTAGGGTTAGGTTTCTAGCACTAAGCACTCTGTAGGGTAGGTTTAGGTTTCAAAGAAGTAGACATTGCCAGGCTAGGGATAGGGTTTGAGGCGGTGGGACTTCCCAGGTAAGGGTTAGGTTTCCAGGAGGTATTTCTCCCCAGGTTAGGATTATAGTTCCAGAGGGTAGGCCTCATTTGGCTTCGGGTTCGAGTACTAAGGCCTCCCAGGATTAGGGTTGCAGGAGGTAAGCCTGCCCCAGGCTAGGGTTACGGTTCTAAGAGGCAGGATGCCCCAGGCTTGGGTTAGGGATCTAGCACTAAGTGCGTGTCAAGATAGGCTTATTTCCAGGAAATAGGTGTCACCAGGTTAGGGCTAAGGGTGCAGAGGGCGTGCCTTCCCAGGCAAGGGTTGCGGGAGGTAGGCTTCCCCGGACTAAGGGAAGGTTCTATGAGTTAGGTCTTTCACAGCTAGGATTAGGGTTGTAGGAGGTAATCTAGCTAGCATGGCTAAAAACAACAGTAAGCTGCTGGTAATACTCTAAAATACAGTTAATACTCTCAGCATTTAAGTTGACAACGAAAAGAGCTTTTTTCTTACCTTATCCTTAACATCCAAAGGGCATTTACTTTCACAGAGAAATTTCAGAGTTTGTACATGACCATGTCGAGAAGCCCAGTAGACTGCATTAGATCCAGCCTGTTCAAAATATTTGTTTATAAAGGTAATGAACAAAAACATTACATTTCAGGATATTCACTAGGCCAGGCCTGCACAACTCGTAAAGCGGTGAGGGCCACATTACTCCAAAGAAAACAGCTGAGGGTCGAACCCCTCCAGGACCTCCCACCCCCAGGAAATGCACCACCCAGCCCTGCAGAAACACACCCTCCTTCCCCAGCGCTGCTGCACCAAAACAGCTATGGGCCAAAAAGGAAGGTTGGGGGTGGGGAGGTGATACTTCATTTTAAATCAACCAGGGGCTCCCAGCTGAAGAAGTGGCTGGGAGCCCTCAGGGGCAAATTAAAGGGCCTGGGGCTCCAGCGGCTGGGGGAACCCGGAGCTTTGCAGGGCTGGGGCAGGGATTTAAAGGGCTCAGAGCTCCTGCTGCTGAGGGGAGCCCAATCCCTTTAAATCCCAGCCCCAACCCATCCGCTGGAGCTGTGACTGGGATTCAAAAGGGATCTGGGCTGCTTGCAGCCGCGGGCAGTCCAGAACCCTATGAATCCCAGCCGCAGCTGGGATTTAAAGGGCTGTGGGCTCCCCGCAGCTGCGGGCAGCTCAGAGCCTTTTGAATCCCGGCCACGGCTGTGATTTAAAGGGCTCTGGGCTCCTTGCAGTTGCGGGCAGCCCAGAGCCCTATGAATCCCAGCCGTGGCTGTGATTTAAAGGGCTCTGGGCTCCTTGCAGTTGCGGGCATCCCAGAGCCCTATGTATCCCGGCTGCGGCTGAGATTTAAAGGGCTCTGGGCTCCCCGCGGCTGCAGGCAGCCCAGAGCCCTTTGATTCCCTGCCGCAGGTCGCACAGTGAGGCCGTATGTTGTGCAGGCCTGCACTAGGCTATAAAACTTTGTGCGCGCACACACACACCCTTACGTGTGTGCTGAACAACAGTAGGCTCATCCACAGCCAAAATAAGCCAACGAAACAACAAAACCAAGAAAATCTCCACAAGTTTTCCAGAAGAGCCAGCATTAGAGATTTCATCAAACCTTGACAAAAGTTTTGGTACTTCATGTCTGTAGAACAAGAGTTAATATCAAATTATCTTAACATCCTCGTATTCTCTTAAAAGATAGTTTGCCAAGCTGCCGGGGCTGGAAGGAAGAACCACCAAACAATACTTCATGGGGAAAAAAAATACTCTCTCAAATATTTTAAGTCAATACATAGTGATTTAACAAGTTAGTGGCCCAGGCAACTTACATTATTTCAGCCAAAGCTGAACACTTTTAAAAGTAACACTTTTAAAAAAAGTATAAATGTTTTTCACAAAGAATCTCCATTATAGCCTTGTCCGTAACAGGAATGACAGTTCAAGTAATTAAACAGTACATTTATCATTCTGTAGCAGTTTGTTAAAAGCACTCTGGCTAATTTGGTGTAAGAGAAATATGAAACTAATCCAATGAAGACAGTTTCTAAAGTAGAAAACTTTTTAAGATTAATAACTTGAAATAATTTACTACATTAGCTGAAATAAAACCCACTAATATGACAGAAAACTCATTAGTAGCAACTAAAGTTGTTAACAAAAGGAGAAAATTTATTTTTGTCTTTTTGCTATAGCAGAAACTGGATAACTGTATTTGCTAATAGTTTGTTCTTTCTTTACTTCTATAAAAGATCTGTCATGACCTGCTTGTCTCCTGCTAAAATGTGCTGGAACTAAAGAGCACTTAAACAATTAATTACGACAAAATAGAATCCTGACCTTATCTTGAATATCAATACGGGATCCTCGCTTTATGAGTAATTGAAGCATCTGAATGTTTCCACAGCCAGCAGCAATTAGCAGTGGAGGTGTTCCATGCTGAAAACAGAGAATAAAAAATGGAACAATATTGTCTTTTGAGAGATTTGGATGCGGAGGGGAAGAATGCTGAAATAGCAATTTGGACTACAAATTTACAAAGGAACTACTGATTTTCCATGTTATTGAGAGAAAGTCACATTTAAAAAAATGGTCTACAGGGAACAATCTACAAACATGGGCCAGCGTTTTCAAATTATAGTGCCTACAATTAGGTTCTACATCTATATTTATGACCTAAATAAACAACATCATTTTCAAATGAGTTGGGCACCTGAAGTTCTCCTCTAGTTAAGCTCTTAAATAAAGTTTTAGAAGTCTGAATATAAGCAGTGGGTACATTATTTCAGAGATGCGTGCCATCTACCTTTCTGCCTTATCTGGTAATTTCATGTGACTGCACCACGAAAACAGACCACAGAGATCTTCAAGATTTTTTTGGTAATGACACCTTGTAAAAATCATCCCATCTCAGAAAACGGCTGAACAATACACGTCATCTAACACTACCTATTAGGGCTGTCAGTTAATTGCAGTTAGCTCATACCATTAACTAAAAAAAAATAATAAAAATTACAATTAATCTCAGTTTTAATCGCATTATTAAACAGTAGAATACCAATTGAAATTTATTAAATATTTTTGGATGTTCTTCTACATTTTCAAATATATTGATTTAAATTACAACACAGAATACAAAGTGTATACTGTTCACTTTATATTATTTTTATTACAAATATTTGCACTGTAAAAACAAACAAAAATTAGTATTTTTCAATTTACCCCAAACAAGTACTATAGCGCAATCTCTGTCAGGAAAGTGCAACTTACAAATGTAGATTTTTTTTTTGTACATAACTGCACTCAAAACCAAAACAATGCAAAACTGTAAAGCCTACTAGTCTATTCAGTACTACTTCCTGTTCAGCCAATTGCCAAGACAAACAAGTTTGCTTACATTTATAGGAGACAGTGCCGCCCACTTCTTAATTGCAATGTCACTAGAAAGTGAGATCAGGGGTTCACATGGCACTTTTGTAGCTGGCATTGCAAGGTATTTACATGCCAGATATGTAAAACATTTGCATGCCCCTTCAAGCTTTAGCCACCATTCCAGAGGACATGCTTCCATGCTGATGATGCTCGTTAAAAAATAATGCATTAATTAAATTTGTGACTGAACTCCACAGGGTAGAATTGTAGGTCTCCGGCTCTGTTTTACCCGCATTCTGCCATATATTTCATGTTCTAGTAGTCTCAGATGACGACTCAGCACATGCTCATTTTAAGAACAATTTTGCTGTAGATCTGAAATAATGCAAGAAGGTACCAATGCGAGATTTCTAAAGATAGCTACAGAACTTGACCCAAGGTTTAAGAATCTGAAGTGCTTTCCAAAATCTGAGAGGGATGAGGTGTGGACTCACTACTTTGGATTGTTATCGAGCAGAACCCATCATCAGCATGGACGCATGTCCTCTGGAACAGTGGTTGACGCATGATGGGACATATGAATCTTTAGTGCATCTAGCATGTAAATATCTTGCCAAAAGTGGACTTGTAGGCTCTAAAGTTTAATTGTTTTATTTCTGAATGCACTTATTTTTAATACATAATTCTATGTTTGCAAGTTCAACTTTCATGATAAATTGATTGCATTACAGTACTTGTATTAGGGGAACTGAAAAATACTATTTCTTTTGTTTTTTACAATGCAAATATTTGTAATCAAAAATATAAAGTGAGCACTGTACACTTTATATTCTGCATTATAATTGAAATCAATACGTTTGAAATTGTAGAAAATATCCAAAATATTTAAATAAATGGTATTCTATTACTGCTTAACATTGCAATTAATCACAATTAATTTTAATCGCTCGACAACCCTACTACCTATATCATATTTTCTGTTTCCTCTTTCTGTAGCCTGGGCTATTACCTTTTTTAAAAAAAAAAGTCTTACAAACCCAATTTTGGCAAAGAGGTGGAACTGATGCCCTTAATCTGGGATTCAAAGGGAACATTTTAAATGCAGGTATCTTCACCTGCATTAAGAAACAGTTCCTAGCAAAAGCAAAGGCTGATTCCAAGAATAACACGTTTTAGGAGAGCAACTGTTCCAAGCTGTGCATTGGAAACAAGAATGTGAGTAAATATATTACATCATCATTATATGGCTGTTAAAAATACAGTTACAAAAGTTTTCTTGTATATTCATTTGGATATGCACTAAACCATCTTTAATCTTGCTCCCAATCCTGAAATCCTTTACTGTAAACTTAATTTATTTAAGACATCAGTTTGATAGTTGGATTTCAACCCCATCACAAATTCTCTTGCATGCTCCTAACTAATATTCACTCCTTTCCCTTCAAAAACATTCCCTTCACACCAACACATACATTAAAGCCACTGCTATCCAGGCTGTCTCCTTTCCTGCCCACACCACACTTAGGATACATGATACATGTCCCACTCCACCCCACCTTCTCTATCAAATAACTGAAATGTAGGACTGGAAGTGACTTCAATAGGTGATCCAGTCCAGTCCCCTGCCCGGAGCTGGCTCCAGGGTTTTTGCCGCCCCAAGCAGCAGCCAAAAAAATGATCGTGATCTGTGGCACTTCAGCGGCATGCCTACCACTGCCACTTCATTCCTCGGTGGCAATTTCACGGCAGGTCCTTCACTCCGAGAGGGAGCGAAGGACTCGCCGCCAAAGACCCGGATGTACTGCCCCTCTCTGTTGTGGCTGCCCCAAGCACCTGCTTGCTGGGCTGGTGCCTGGAGCCAGCCCTGCCCCTGGCACTGAGGCAAGACTATGTATTGCCTGACATCCCTGACAGATGTTTGTCTAACCTGTTCTTAAAAACCTCCAATGACGGATACTCCAGAACCTCTCCCAGGGGCAGCTCTAGCCATTTCGCCGCCCCAAGCACAGCAGCATGCCGCAGGGGGCGCTCTGCGGGTCTTGCGGCTCCGGTGGACCTCCCGCAGGTGTGCCTGCGGATGCTCCACTGGAGCCGCAGGACCAGCAGACCCTCCGCAGGGACGCCTGCGGGAGGTCCACTGGAGCCGCCTGCTGCCCTCCCGGCGACTGGCAGAGCGCCCCCCGCGGCATGCCACCCCAAGCACGCGCTTGGCGTGCTGGGGCCTGGAGCCGCCCCTGACCTCTCCCGAGGTAATTGGTTCCAGTGCTTAACTACCCTGACAGTTACAAAGTTTTTCCTAATGTCCAACCTAAACCTCCCTTGCTGCAATTTAAGCCATTACTTCTTGTCCTGTCCTCTGTGATTAAGGAGAACAACTTATCACCCTCCTCTTTATAACAACCTTTCATGTACTTGAAGACGTATGTTCCCCCTCAGTCTTCTCTTCTCCATACTAAACAAACTTATTTTTTTCCATCTTTTCTCATAGGTCATGTTTTCTAGATATTTAATTGTTTTTGTTGCTCTTCTTTGGACTTTTTCCAATTTCCACATCTTTCCTGAAGCATGGTGCCCAAAACTGGACACCTCGCTGAAGCCTTATCAGTGCTCAATAGAGTAGGATAATTACTTCTTGTGTCTTTCAGGCAACACTTCTATAATACATCCCAGAAGGATGTTCACTTTTTTGCAACTGTATTACATTGTTGACTCATTATTTAATGTGATCCACTATAGCCTCCAGTTCCTTTTCTGCAGCAATGCTTCTTAGGCATTCATTTCACATTTTGTATTTGTATTCCTTCCGAAGTATAGTAGTTTGCATTTGTCCTCAGAATTTCATCTTATTTAATTCAGACCATTTCACCAGTTTGTCAAAATCATTTTGAATTCTAATCATATTCTCCAAAGCACTTGCAATTCCTTCCAGTTGCAAACTTCGTAAGTGTACTCTCCATGCCATTATCCAAACCATTTATGAATATATTTACTGTTTCCCCCATATGCACAAGGCTTTCTACCCTGTAAAAGAAGGATACTAGGCTGGTTTGTCGTGGCTTGTTCCTGACAAATCCCTGCTGTTACTTATCAGCTTATTGTCTTCTAGGTTAGTCAACCTATAACTGCTAAATTTTTTGGTGAAAACAAAAAAAGCATTTAACACTTTGGCCTTTGCTATGTTTTATGTTATTGTCTTTCCTTCCTCTTTGAGTAATCAGCCTGTCCTTTGTCTCTCTCTTGCTTCTCATGTATTTGTAAAATGCTTTCTTGTTATCCTTTATGTCCCTAGCTAGTTTAATCTCATTTTTTGCCTTGGCTTTTCTAATTTTGTCTCTACATGCGTGTTTTTTTTTTTTTTCCTATATTCATCCCTTGAAACCTGTTCCAGTTCTCACTTTTTGTAGGACACTTTTTTTCAGTTTCAGATCATCGAAGATCTCCTGGTTAAGCCAGTGTGGCCTCTTACTATATTTCCTCTCTTTCCAATGCATAGCTACAGCAAGTGCTGCAAACACACATATATCCATTGAAAAAGGTACAGCAGGAGCTTTTCTCCCACCCTGCAGCCCATTGCACTCACAAACGTCAGGCTCCTGCCAATGTCCTGCACACAGGTTCATGCACACCTGCATGCTCTCCTGTGATGCTGGTATGGAAAGGGGGAAGGTTTTGACTGGAAAATGAAGTAAACAACACTCCTTTCCCTGAATCCACCCCCACCCTACCAATTTCCATCATGATTTAAAATATTTGTGGTTATATTTAATTGCAAGTTTTAGGATTTTTCTTTTTATTACCAAAACTTAAATTTTGTGCTGATTTTCAAGCAACAGTACTCCTTTACATTTCAGAGGCCTAGAAAAAAAAAGTATGGCTTCCATATCCAGACAGTTTGAGAGGAATGAACAACGAACTCCTAACATAACTTTTCCTAGGACAGCTTAAAGCCATTTGACTGTTAGTCTTATTTCAAATATTACATTTCTATTTTATAGCCACATCGCTCTATACAAGAACAAACAGATATCTGCCCCCGCCCCACTTGTCGCAGCACAGACCTAACACCATACCTTGTTGGGTTGATTGACATCGTAATTAGTCAGTGAACCCAGGAGATGCTGTAGTCCAGGAACGTTGTCATCATTGATGGCATGAATGATGGCTTTCATCACAAATGAATCCTCCTCATCCTCAAAGTTAACAAAGAAATAGAAAAAAAAAATCATCATTAGCTTCCAAAATAATAACAGTAAAAAAATAATCCCCCAGCACCTGTCAGGATAAGGGAAAAAAATTACATTTTCAAAGCACTGGACAGCCATTCAGCTGCAAGTCTGGAAAATATATTCACAAGAATCAAGCGGCTAAAATGTAGGAACCACTTCCTTATTTACCCTAATAAGATGTGCGTTTTTTTCCCACATCTGTACACATTATTTACTGCATGAGATTCCAGAGAAGTCTTTCTCCCACATTGTTTCCTTACTGGAATTTTCCATGTATCATCTAAATGGAGAGTTGTATAAAGTAAAGCTGAAGATGCAAGTTAAGAACCTGTTTAAAAAATGCACCTAAAACAACAATATAAGATGCAGGTACAAACCTTGTACTTCCCAGGGGTGATCTGTGTTCTCCATGGGTAAGTCAGCAAAAATTCACAGAAAAGAAAATCATGTAGCCTGATTTTTGAATCACCCTAATCTTCCTTATCCTGAGTTTTTTAATGTTTTAAACACTAGCACTTGCCTTCTAAAGAGTTGGTGTGACATCTTCAATGGTGATTCAGTGTTAAAAAGTATAGCAATAGGAACAAGAGTAGTATGGGTGATAGAACAAATAGCACAATAAGAAAAGGAAAGAGGAAGCGAGAACATGACTTGCACAGGAGGTATAATGGGAGGATACAATGGATAACAAAGAAGTCTCTTTGATTTTTAAGACTATTAATGCTCAGAAAAAAGTATGTTTACTTCATTCGAATGCGTTAATGTTTAAGCTTTGCTAATCACGGGATATTTCCTAAAGACTGCATTCAAACCTGAAGAGCAAGCTAAAAAGAGAAAGCTTCTGGATTTACAAGCTTCTAACTATACTCCCAAGGGTTTAAACTGAAAAGGCATACATCTGCATAAACTGGCATAGGGTCTACTGTACTCTCTGGGCCCATCCTGCAAGGTCAGTGCGAGAGGAGGGTGCTCAACATCTCTCAAGGTACGTAAACATTGAAACTGGGAGGTGTGATTGCGGCTTGTGCAGACATACCAGAGCTAGCTTTGATCTAGCTAGCTAGTTCAAGTACCAACAGCACTATAACTGCAGCAACAGGGGTGGTGGCCTGGGCTAGCTAGATCAAAGCTAGTTCAGGTACGTCTACACATGCTGCAATCACATCTCCTGATTTCAGTGTAGACATATCCAGACTTACACTTGCAGATTGACCTTTAGGTCTTTAAAAATCCCTCTTACATTCAGAAAGAGCGTAAAAAACATTAAAAATGCCCTCCTGTCTGCCTTTCACTTATTGACATTGCTGTCAATAGAACTTGTGTGCAACTATAAGTCTGCCCTTTCTGAATCATCCTGTTCTTCTTGACTAATTCAGAAGGTCAAGTAGACCAGTTCAGGGGAGAAAGGGAAGAACAGTTGCTATGGTAATAAACCAGGATGTTGCAAACACCGCATTAGAGAATCATAAGCACGTTTGTTTGCATTTCTATAGCATCTGTCATCTTGAACTCTCTCCACAAGTTATATAGACACATGGCTGATATGCAGCTGCTGGCTACATCTGAAGTTGGAATGCAGGAATCAGGTAGCACAACTAAACACAACAGTAAGTAGAAGCAGCAAAGAATCCTGTGGCACCTTATAGACTAACAGACATTTTGGAGCATGAGCTTTCGTGGGTGAATACCCACTTCTTCAGATGCATGTGGTGGAAATATCCAGGGGCAGGTATATATATGCTAGCAAGCAAGCTAGAGATAACGAGGTCAGTTCAATCAGGGAGGATGAGGCCCTGTTCTAGCAGTTGAGGTGTGAAAACCAAGAGAGGAGAAACTGGTTCTGTAGTTGGCAAGCCATTCACAGTCTTTGTTCAATCCTGAGCTGATGGTGTCAAATTTGCAGATGAACTGAAGCTCAGCAGTTTCTCTTTGAAGTCTGGTCCTGAAGTTTTTTTGCTGCAGGATGGCCACCTTAAGGTCTGCTATAGTGTGGCCAGGGAGGTTGAAGTGCTCTCCTACAGGTTTTTGTATATTGCCATTCCTAATGTCTGATTTGTGTCCATTTATCCTTTTCCGTAGAGACTGTCCAGTTTGGCCGATGTACATAGCAGAGGGGCATTGCTGGCATATGATGGCGTATATTACATTGGTGGATGTGCAGGTGAATGAACCAGTGATGGTATGGCTGATCTGGTTAGGTCCTGTGATGGTGTTGCTGGTGTAGATATGTGGGCAGAGTTGGCATCGAGGTTTGTTGCATGGATTGGTTCCTGAGCTAGAGTTATTATGGTGCGGTGTGCAGTTACTGGTGAGAATATGTTTCAGGTTGGCAGGTTGTCTGTGGGCAAGGACTGGCCTGCCACCCAAGGCCTGTGAAAGTGTGGGATCATTGTCCAGGATGGGTTGTAGATCCTTGATGATGTGTTGGAGGGGTTTTAGCTGGGGGCTGTATGTGATGGCCAGTGGAGTCCTGTTGGTTTCTTTCTTGGGTTTGTCTTGCAGTAGGAGGCTTCTGGGAACACGTCTGGCTCTGTTGATCTGTTTCCTTATTTCCTCGTGAGGGTATTGTAGTTTTGAGAATGCTTGGTGGAGATTTTGTAGGTGTTGGTCTCTATCTGAGGGGTTAGAGCAGATGCGGTTGTACCTCAGTGCTTGGCTGTAGACAATGGATCGTGTGATGTGTCCGGGATGGAAGCTGGAGGCATGAAGGTAGGCATAGCAGTCAGTAGGTTTTCGATATAGGGTGGTGTTAATGTGACCATCGCTTATTTGCACCGTGGTGTCAAGAAAGTGGACCTCCCGTGTAGATTGGTCCAGGCTGAGGTTGATGGTGGGGTGGAAGCTGTTGAAATCATGGTGGAATTTTTCCAGAGTCTCCTTCCCATGGGTCCAGATGATGAAGATGTCATCAATGTAGCGTAGGTAGAGAAGGGGCGTGAGTGGACGAGAGCTGAGGAAGCGTTGTTCCAGGTCGGCCATAAAGATATTGGCATATTGTGGGGCCATGCGGGTGCCCATAGCAGTGCCACTGATCTGGAGATATATATTGTCATCAAATTTGAAATAGTTGTGTGTAAGTATAAAGGCACAGAGCTCAGCAGCCAGTTGTGCTGTGGCATCATCAGGGATAGTGTTCCTGACAGCTTGTATTCCATCTGTGTGTGGGATGTTTGTGTAGAGAGCCTCTACATCCATGGTGGCTAGGATGGTGTTTTCTGGGAGGTGACCAATGCATTGTAGTTTCCTCAGGAAATCAGTGGTGTCACGGAGATAGCTGGGAGTGCTGGTGACATAGGGTCTGAGTAGAGAGTCCATATATCCAGACAGTCCTTCAGTGAGAGTGCCAATGCCCGAGATGATGGGGCGTCCAGGTGTTGGGGAAAAGACCACCACTTTAATGATTTGATTAGACAGCCTGAGACGCCTTTATTTTATACAAGCATATATGCAGGGAGAGACAGCAAAGACCAAACGCAAGAGGTTGGCTGCTGCTTTACATGTTACAAATTTTACCAGGCTTATAAAGGTTAAAACCGCAAAACGTAGCACGCTGGTTACACATGTTATTTGCCTTATTTGGAATATAATGATAACAAGCAAGCTGACCAATTAATTTTTTATTTATGGCAAAACCCCAATTTTTTATTTATGGCTTTTCCTGTTATTGTTTTTGCCAGTTAAGTTTGCGGTTTGACCGTTTTATTACTTTTTTTATTACTTAGCTGTTATAACTTAACAGATTTTTTTTGTTTTTCTTTATTTAATTTTAGTTTTTTTTGGGGGGGCCCTAACCACATCTTTTTGCCTTAGCGTGCCCTTTATACAAAAAAACAAGTTTAGCAAATGTTAAAACTTTTGCTTTTAGCTAAGGGCCTTTTACTTTATTTTTAGCAAAAAGCCTGGGGCCTTGGGTAAGGTGGGGTCGGGGGGGTTTCCCTATCACAGGATTTCCGGGTTTGTGGATCTTGGGTAGTAGATAGAATAACCCTGGTCGGGGCTCTAGGGGTATGTTGATTTCTTCTGGTGTTAGTGTAGGGAGTGTCCTGAGTAGATGCTGTAGTTTCTTAGTGTACTCCTCAGTGGGATCTGAGGGAAGTGGCCTGTTGAATTTGGTATTGGAGAGTTGTCTGGCGGCCTCTTTTTGGTAGTCAGACCTGTTCATGATGACAACGGCACCTCCTTTATCAGCCTCTTTGATGATAATGTCAGGGTGGTTTCTGAGGCTGTGGATGGCATTGTGTTCTGCACGACTTAGGTTGTGAGGCAAGCGATGTTGTTGTTCCACGATTTCTGCCTGTGCACGCCGGCGGAAGCATTCAATGTATAGGTCCAGACTGTCATTTCGACCCTCAGGAGGAGTCCATGTGGAGTTCTTCTTCTTGTGCTGTTGGTGGGAGGGCACCTGTGTATCAGTGCACTGTTCAGTGTTGTCCTGGAAGTATTCTTTGAGTTGGAGATGGCGAAAGTAGGCTTCCAGATCACCACAGAACTGTATCATGTTGGTGGGGGTGGCAGCGCAGAAAGAGAGTCCCCGAGATAGGACAGACTTTTCTTCTGGGCTGAGTGTGTAGTTGGATAGATTGACGATATTGCTGGGTGGGTTAGGGGTACCACGGTTGTGGCCCCATGTGGCAGGTAGGAGTTTAGACAGCTTACAGTCCTTTTTCCTTTGTAGAGAGGTGAAGTGAGTAATGTAGATCTCCTGTCTTATTCTAGTGAAGTCCGTTTGTATAGAAGTTTGGTTATTAATGAGAGTCTCCAGGTTGGAGAGCTCTTTTTTGATGTTTTCCTGTTTGCTGTATAAGATGCTGATCAGGTGGTTCCTCAGTTTTTTTGATAGAGTATGGCATAATCTCTCACTGTGGTCTGTGTAGTATGTAGATAGCAGTGGATTTTTTACCTTTAGTCCATTTGGTATGATGTCCATCCGTTTGCATTTGGAAAGGAAGATGATATCTGTCTGTATTTGTGCAAGTTTCTTCATGAAGTTGATGGATTTCCACTCCATACGGCTAAATGCAGTGCCTTGCATGGTGTCAAGTATCAGAGGGGTAGCCGTGTTAGTCTGGATCTGTAAAAGCAGCAAAGAATCCTGGACAATGATCCCACACTTTCACAGGCCTTGGGTGGCAGGCCAGTCCTTGCCCACAGACAACCTGCCAACCTGAAACGTATTCTCACCAGTAACTGCACACTGCACCATAATAACTCTAGCTCAGGAACCAATCCATGCAACAAACCTCGATGCCAACTCTGCCCACATATCTACACCAGCAACACCATCACAGGACCTAACCAGATCAACCATACCATCACTGGTTCATCCACCAATGTAATATACGCCATCATATGCCAGCAATGCCCCTCTGCTATGTACATCGGCCAAACTGGACAGTCTCTACGGAAAAGGATAAATGGACACAAATCAGACATTAGGAATGGCAATATACAAAAACCTGTAGGAGAGCACTTCAACCTCCCTGGCCACACTATAGCAGACCTTAAGGTGGCCATCCTGCAGCAAAAAAACTTCAGGACCAGACTTCAAAGAGAAACTGCTGAGCTTCAGTTCATCTGCAAATTTGACACCATCAGCTCAGGATTGAACAAAGACTGTGAATGGCTTGCCAACTACAGAACCAGTTTCTCCTCTCTTGGTTTTCACACCTCAACTGCTAGAACAGGGCCTCATCCTCCCTGATTGAACTGACCTCGTTATCTCTAGCTTGCTTGCTAGCATATATATACCTGCCCCTGGATATTTCCACCACATGCATCTGAAGAAGTGGGTATTCACCCACGAAAGCTCATGCTCAAAAACGTCTGTTAGTCTATAAGGTGCCACAGGATTCTTTGCTGCTTTTACAGATCCAGACTAACACGGCTAGCCCTCTGATACTTAACAGTAAGTAGAAAGGGCAATTTTGTGAAAGGACTCTAGGGCAAGCCTATCCTCACCTCTATGCCATTCCAGAATACTCAGAATTGCCCTCCAGTGGCTTCAGTCAAAGCCAAAAGATAGACATGACACACAGCAAACAAGGTGCCATTCAAAAAAAGGTATTGACAGAGTAGAACTCAACACATCTACCTTGGATGAATGAAGGGGCATATTTCTACTGGTTGCTTTTGCTATCTTACTGTGCAGTTACACCCTGCCTAGCTCCATTATGCTAATTCCAATCTTTCTGTGAAATTACACCCTGCCTAGCCCCATTATGCTAACTCTAATTGGAGTTTCTTGGCCCTATCGCTAATTAATAATGCACAAACCGGTGCACAGAATTTTTTTTCCTAACCCTGCCAATGAAGAGCTGTGGTATGATTTGAAGCTCTAGAGCAGGGGTGGGCAAACTACAGCCCACAGGCCACATCCGGCTCTCCAGCCGATTTAATCCAGCCCTTGAGCTCCTGTTGGGAAGCAGGGTCTGGAGCTTGCCCTGTTCCCGCACTCCAGCCAGGAGTGGGGTTGGTGGCCGCTCTACGCTCTCTTTAGGGGCAGTCAGGAGGGCTCTGCGCACTGCCCCCGCAGCTCCCATTGGCTGGGAACCGCAGCCAATGGGAGATGCAGGGGTGGTGCTGCAGACGGGGCAATGCGCAGAGCCACCTGGCCACTCCTCCAAGTAGAAGCCAGAGGGGGAGACATGTGGCTGCTTCCAGGAGCTGCTTGAGGTAAGTGCCACCCGGATCCTGTATCCCCGAGCTCCTCCTATGCTCCAATCCCTTGCTCCAGCCCGGAGCCCCCTCCTGCCCTGCCCCAGTCCCAACCAAGAGCACCCTCCTGCATCCCCAACCCCTCATCCCCAGCCCCACCCCTGAGCCTGCACCACCAGCCAGAGCCCTCGCACTCTCACCCTCAAACCCTAACCCCCTGCTCCAGCCTGGAGCTCCTTCCTGCACCCTAAACTCCTCATTTCTTGCCCCATCCCACAGCCTGCACCCCCACCCTGAGCCCTCACCCTCACTTCATGCCCCAACCCCCTGCCCTAGCCCTGATCCCCCTCCTGCCCTCTGAACCCCTTGGTCCCACCCCAGAGCCCACACCTCCAGCTGGAGCCCTCACCCCCTCTTGCACCCCAACCCCAATTTCATGAGCATTCATGGCCCGCCATACAATTTCCATACCCAGATGTGGCCTTCGGGCCAAAAAGTTTGCCCAGCCCTGCTCTAGAATGTGTGTGTCATACATTTTTCCATTCTATCTGCCATAACACAAAGGGCATTCCATAACTGTGTTAGTACAAGGGACAATTCCTTCTTACACCTTGAAAACTAAGGAACCCTATAGACTTCTATGGTTTCCAGACTGAGACATACAGATCTCTGAAATCTAAGGCATGCTAAGCAATTGTGCCTTTACTGTGGTGAGCCCTCGGGTGCGTGACTCCTTAACACCCATCTCAAGTCAACTTGCCCCCACTTTTACATCTGACTGCTTTACTTATTCAAATTTGGCTACTGCTTGCTCAAAATGTTTTCCTGCAACATTTACATTGCAGCAGCATCTACATTTTTATTCATTTTAAATATTCTAAGCTTTTTTGCTAAAAAATAATGGTTTATATCATACAGTACCCTGAGCAACTGAGATGTATTGATCATTTGCAGGTTATTTTATCATTACTACGGTGTGAAAGTTTCCCATGAATCAAACTACAATAACATGATAAATAAATTTGAACCACAAGTTATTGGACTCACTGCAGAAGTTAGTGATTATAATTCTATAGTCTTATGCAGGAGGTCAGAATAAATGATCATAATGGACCCTTCTGGCCTAAAACTTCCTGAATCTATTCTTGCCACACTGGAAATAATATCCATTTTAAAATATTTCAGTATTCATGTTGTTATGTGTCAGAAAGTATTTAAAGCATTAAACCAATAAAAACATATGCTTACCAGAGTATCTTCGCTCCTAGCAACACTCATGTTACTTCTGGATAAGAAGGATCTTGATAATCTTTGGCACAATGAAATTAAGCGTACTGATTGCTTTTTAAAAATAAGAAAAGAAAAGCCATTTTTACTTTAAAATACCAAATACAACATTTGTGATAGGAAGAAACTTCTTTTAAAACAAACATCACCACAGAAAAGGAAATTTGTGGTTTTAAACACATTCAAGTGGAAAGAATTTTTGATAAATCAGGTTTTTCACTGTTTATGCTGTTTACTCATTGGGTTTCATCTGTACTGGTAATAAAAACAGACTTGTCTGTTTCAGTAGAACAACAATGCGTAGCAAGCATTGGATTTAAACATTTTTCTATGCAAACAAAAAAAAGTACTTGTGCTAAATCCCCTTGCTCAGGCCATATATTTCATGAAAATACTTCTATGAATGGGGTTTCTCATTTTAAAATGTGCACACATACACAGTTTAATTTGGACCTAAATTATCTGATAGTGTTCCTATAAATGTTACATTATACAAAAGGATGAAGATGTCTACCCACTGCTTCTTCTTGGACACCAGAGAAGACTGACATTTCTCATGCAACTTAAGCTTTACAAGCACAGTTGATCCCACCTAAACCAGACACTGAATCTTGGGAAACAGATTTCCGAGGGCAGACATTTAGTATTTTTTTTTCTAATGCTTAAGCCAGAGAGAAAAATCCTATTTCTTTACCTCTATTCCAAAGAAGGAACTTCTCTTTTATAAATTTATGCATCCCATTGCTGGCTCTTGCTTAACTCTGGTATCATTGTACATAGATTTCTTATGCTACATCCCTTTCTTCCCTTGCTTCAGTGCAGGTCTTGAAGTATGTGTGGTGAAGAAGTGAAGTTCTCTCCTTTGCTGATTCTACTCCTTACACCTACCTATACTCTGCCAATTCCATGCCCAGTTTCAGTTTATGTGAACCTAGCTTCTGAGTCTTTCAAGGCGCAGAGCCATAGACTGTAATCTCTGTGGGGCAGGAACCAAATTTTTGCCTCCCTCCCCCACTTTTGACCAACTCCAGTTGTTTCCTTTTCACTGTTTTTAGACTAGCCTCCTCGCATATTTACACTGCCATGAACATCTATAACATTTGACATGACATTAGAGGCATAAAAAATAAATATAATAAAATATAAATGCTTTTCAATTGTAAATATGCACTCGTTCTTTGACTGTCTTGATACTATATAAAAACAGTTTTTATAAATTGAATATAAGCTCAGTGCCCAACAATCATTTATGTATTCATACTCAGTTCAGTAATGAAAAAAATTTCTCCTTAGCTTTTTACACTACATCCCCTCAACCACAGTATCTGAGCACCTACAAATGTACTCCAAGTCAACACAGGAAGAGGTTTCTCCTTCCTCTTCCCCCATACTGCAAAGATTTTGATTTGGTACTAAAATGTATTTTCTATTTTTAATGACGCTTCAGATAGTAAGCTTCATTTGAGCAAAAAAGCAATAAAATTAACAATATTTCACTTGTGTTTATCCTGAGAAGAGAATGCCATTACATTCATCACCAGTTTTATGGAGACTTGCTAAATAACTTACTTTCCATTTTCTTCGTGCTGCAAACTTCTTGAATTTCTCCATATTTACTGCAGATGCTTTTCTGCTAAGTGCTTGTTGGGTATCCTTAGGCTATGAGGAAAAGAGGCACAAAAGGATATTTTTAAATATCCCTCAATTATGCCACTGCTTTCACAAAATCATTTTCCTGCTGTACAATCTTCACTCCTACTAAACAATGATCTGTGGTTGCAAAGACAGTGAAGTCCAAGCATTGCAGTAAAGCATACAAAAAGGCACCAGTCTAATATGCAAGACCTAGCAAAGTGTGCAGTCACTATGCTTGAAGAAAGCAGCAGGCACTCCAGGAAGCCACACCTGTAGAAATGTTACATGTTCCAAAGAGTTAGGGTTTCTATGCACATATCATCCCTCTTTTTTCCTTAAGTTGTAGTTTAAAAAACTACGTTCCATCTCATTGTGTCCTAAAGACAGTTTATGAATACAGTGCTGACTAGAGGCATAGACAATTGTACCACCTTATTCATATCAGGGAGGCATTAAATTGTCACCTCTAAACATGAAATTACAAGTATAAGTATAGTTAACTATTTTGCTGCTGACTGCCTTAGCAGAAACATCCAGCTAAGGAGCTTAGTCAGAGTAGTTGACTGCTCTATTAATTTGAAAGATCTTTCCAGAGTAATAAGTTACCAAGTTTCAAAAGAAAGTTAAATGTTCTGTAAACCTTCTGATTTTTTTTTTGTTTTAATCCTTAACCTAGGACTTCTCTCTGTCAGGCAGAGACCCCTCCCGCATCCTGGTGTACCGGCAAAGACCTGTTTTCTGTAAGGATTTCCTGGCTGATTATAAATGCAGCCCAGGTTTTCTTCTGCTTTCAGTATAATCAATTTGGTATCCAACATCTCCCATGTCATTTCACTAGTTTACAAAACAAGTCCCAGCTACAACTGTGATGGGCTCCAGTGCTGCATGCCACTTCTCAGGGCCTACCTATATGAAGATTTAATGTGCGGCAAGCTGGTGTGTGAATCTACAGCCCTCTTGCTGGCAGCGCACGAAGTGGCAACGTAGACCCTGCTGCCATGAACTAGAAGTTTCAGAGTGTGCTTTAGGTAAACCTGTACTATAGAACTTTTAGTGTGTGGCAGCAGGGTCCACTGGCCAGATTTACACTTGAGTTATGCACTCCACATAGATAAGCTCTCAGAACTAACACTAAGCACCAACTCTCAGATGAGTACATGCTTGTGTTAAGTGACCTGGCACGTTCTGTGATTAGGAAGGCCCCAAATGCCAGTGTACGATCTAGATTAGCATATGGAACTGGGGTGCTAGATGGTTATTTTTTTAAACATGGGGCAAATGGTGGCAGGAAAATGAGATATCTAGAAAATCAGGGTGTTCAGGCTATCAGACTAACTTCTTCTCTTGTGCCCAGCTGGAAAACTGGAACCAGAGTTACTACATTAATATAAAAACTGCTTAAGTACAGTTTAAACCAGTTTAAGTGTGTGTATTTTTAGAGTTCATACTAGTGTAACTAAACTGATTTAGTTACTCAACCTAAAACAGGCTGAAAATTTTCAGCAGTTTTTCACAAAAAAAAAATTCAGATTTGGGTTGACAAAAGGCATTTTGCAAATTCATATTGATTTTGGCTGTTTTGGTCAAAACTTTCTCAGAAATCTCAAAACGAAATGTTTCCGATTTTTGGACTATAGTCACAAAGAGACTTAACTGCCACTCGCAGAACTGTGGTGGTATTATACCCAATATCCCAGTGGTTGGAGCACTCATGGGCTTTTTGGGAGACTCAGGTTTGAATCCTCACTCTGAAGCAGGGATTGGAACCCAGCACTCCCTGAACTATAGGGTATTCTGGGGTGTCTGTCTCACAATCTCTCCTGTTGAAGCTGTTTCACATTAAATAAATAATTAAATATTTCTTTGGGGCAAGGAGAGAGAATGACTCAGTCTGGTAGTTAGGACTCTCAGCTGGGAGACACCCACATTCCAGTCCCTGCTCCAATGAAAATTTAATTTATACGAAGTAGAATATCTTAATAGGAGACACTGAGACACACCCTTCCCCCCAACAGTTAATACTTTAGTGATTAGGGCACTCACCTGGGATGGGTGAGACCTGAATTCAAGTCCCTGCACCAGAGTGAGGATTCAAACCTGCGTCTTCCACATCCTAGGTATAAAGGAGGCAACACCACTACCTTGCGTTTATGAACAACCCTTTGTGAATCTAGCCCTTTATTGCCAAAATTCCTTTTCTTTATTAAATTAAAAGGGTCAAATGCCCAAAATGGAAACAAAATATTTCGTTTCAGGTAGAACAAAATGTTTTGTTCAATCCTAAACTATTTTGTTTTAAAACTGCCAGGAACTTGAAAAAAATGGTTATTTTCACAGCTCTAACTCTAGTGCAAAAAAATCGGTACTAAACCAACTGTTGAAGTGTAGTTATACTCTGAAGAGACTTTGTCAGAACATCTCAGAGAGGTTCCATGATTCTGGTTCAATGATTTCCAGATGAAATGCATATAGTGAACAAGCAGAGATTTTCCCCCCTCCCCTAACTGCCAGCCTTGCAAACTCAACCAAGTAACTCGAGAGCCAGCCTGCATCTTGTACATCATCATGACCCATAATAAAAGTTCTGCAAGCCAGAATATGTTCTTAGTGACATTTCCATCACTCCACTGCTTTCACTGACTTTGCATAGGTATAAACTGACTGGAACTTAAAGCATTATTCTATTGACTGTGCATAAGGAGGAACAGAATTCAGCTCACTTCCAATTAGGAGTGCTGGCTCTGCAGGGCTTAGAGCAATATGCACTTATTTTGTCCCTCTTTATTTAGTTCACAAAAAGCAGCAGACAGGATGGAACTTATGCAGGGAACAGATCTAGTGAACAAAGTGCAATTTTTACTCATCCTTCAGAGCGCAACTGCATCTTACTAATACCTAACAGATTATTATACAGCAGTGTACTGGATGTGGCTCCCAAGAGCTCCTTGTTGTAATTATATTACCATTAAATGGAAGTGAATGTTGGGGGATGACTGATGGAGTTAAGTCCTCTCTGGATACTGCGAAATCAAGTCTTCCAGAGATGACAAGGAAGGAACAATTTTATTTTAATTTTTCAAAACCACACTCTTAGAAATGGGCCATATTGCACCAAGTGACCTATATTATCAAAAAAGGTCAGAGGCCCTATTCTTCCACTTGTGACCTAGCTATCCCTCTCCCCTGTGGAAAAGATGACACCATATCCTAGAAAACCGTACTCAAGCCAAATATTAATTGGGAAAGAAGTGGATCAGTCCCAGCAGTTCCCTTCTCAGCTTAATTAGGGTGCAATGAAGAGACATGGCCCTCCTTAGTTCAGTCATCATTTAGCCGCACTTAAATAGAGATTTGAAAAGAAGGTTAGGAAGATGGGGAAACTGGACTTGATTCAGAAAATGTATCTTTGTTGGTACACTCTTTCCTGAGCATTTGTCTCTTCCTGACCAAGCATAAGTGTCATCTGAATAATGGGCTACAGTACTTGCCCATCACTACCATGTACAGAACATAACTTAATTAAGTCTATAGCCAATATGCAGCAGCCTTCAAATTAGCTTTGCACACAGAACTATTTATTAAGTGGGAACACCACTTTATGCTTTCTAGTTTTCATGAAGTAGTTGAATAAGCACAAGTATACATACCACAGATTGATAAACAAAAGCGAATATAAAATGAATTCCTTATACACTAACCTTGATCCAGGGATGCTGCAAGCTATCTAGAATTGTCATTCTCTTCCTTTAAATGGGAGAAAAAAATACTCCTTTTACTTTGTTGACTAGCAGATCATATTTAATTAATGAGCATAAACACAGAATACAAATTGAACCATGATATGTAATTCAGGATGCCACAGCACAAACACAGCAAGAGAAGTAACTCACTTTGGATCCTTAACTAGAAGTCTTCTTATAAAATCTTTAGCTAGGGCACTGGTATTACTGAAGAATTCTTCCTCAAAGTCATAATTCACAGCAGATACGTTTGCTAACGTTTCTTGTTTTGTTTCTCCAAGAAATGGTGATGCACCACTTAGGCTGTTAAAAGAAAGATTGGACACAATACATATTATATGCTACATGCCATTTCATCCCTGCAAGATCTGACAAGGAAGTGAAAAAAAAAAAAGAGGCTTTCTGCTTTTAGAGTTGAGACATATCTTAAAGATGACCTGATCTTACAAAGATGAAAGCTGTGATTTAACTTCAGAGAATTAAGATTAGGCAGTGTTCCAAAGTGACGCTAATCATCTAAACAAGGCTTCCATTCCACTCTCTCAGCACTGACTCTTAGCTATTATTTTAACAGTTATGCTATAACTTTTTTGATGATTCAACTTCAATTAGGTGAAAATCATGTATAATCAATGCAGTTTAGTTAAGTGGCCATATGCTATGCATATGTCTTATTGACATCAAAAATACACCACACAACCGAAAGCCAAAAGGACAGAATCAGAATATAATGTTAGAAAAAAAATGTTCCCAAAGAATGATTTATGGATTTTGATACTTACAGAATGTAAGTTATTACACCGATGCTCCTGGAGAGAGAGAGAGAGAGAGAGAGGGAAAGATTCAGAACAGTAATATAATATATAATAATGACAGCTACCACCTCGGAATGGTTCATTAACTTACCACATATCTGCCTCAAGACCAAGGGGTTCATAGTTTACTATTTCAGGAGCTAAGAGAGAATGAATAGTATGTGAAGTACGTAAGCAAACAAAAAAGCAAAGAGCAGTTTTATTTAATTCTGACACCTTTAAAACATTGATTTATAACCTGCAATGTCATTATAACAGAAAATCTTTTACAATGATACAACCAAGTTACTGAAGAGGAATATGGTGTACTTTACAATATCTCAAAAATGTCATTTACTGCATACAAATTCTGTAAATCATAGCTAAGTTGAGACATTCCATATGCACAGTTTCACAGGGTTAAGGAAAAGAAAACGATATATAAGGCACAATCTGTACTCACCAACAAACTCCGGTGTTCCAAAGATATTTTTAAACTCATTTCCAAAGTCAATTTTGTGTGCTAAGCCAAAGTCAATAATTTTAATGCGGGGCTTTGGTACATTTCTATCCAGCAGCATTATGTTTTCAGGCTTTCAAAACAAAAACCAACAAACAAAAAAGATTTCATAATTTGCACAGGCTACAAGGAAAAGGCACTTAAGGATGTGTTTTAGTCTCTTGGCCTTGTCTTAAAAATACACATTCCCTAGAGAAGCCACATTAACTAAAACATGCTAATCCATGTTAAAATTCTAAAGAGAAATCCTGGCTCCATTGAAGTCAATGGCACAATGCTCATTGATTTCTGTGGTGACAGGATTTTACCTTTAGTGCAGACACTGCAGTTGTAAGTTCAACAAGTGTTAGCTAGTTGAGGTAAACCCTAGGCTCTCCTCTACCTGGGATGGCTAACATGTTAAAACTACAACTTCCTTTGATATACTAGGATTTTAACATGTGTTAGCTAGCACATGTTAAAAATTCATCTTTGTTTCCATAGTGCAGACATGGCCATTATCTTCAGGAGGACTTCAGCACCTCTTTAAATACCTTCCTTGAATTGAGATGCCTTCCTGATTTGGGGCCTATATACCTCCACAACCCACAATCAAGAAGAAATATCAAAATGCTCAACACATGAAAACATTGATGGCTATGAAAAGAGAAAACTAGTAAAATATTAAAAAGAATTCAAAATATTAATGTAGTTCATATATGCAAAAATACATATACATTTCTCTTGTCACTGACAGATTGATCTGAAACTGTCTTTTCACTTTTTGGAAATTGCTACCTGCTTCACAACCATCCTTGACAGTAAACAATTTTGTTGTCTTGTTTCGGTTTAAAGAAATGCAGATCTTTTGAGTGAAAGTATTAGATGCATGGAATGGAAACACAGCCAGAAGAATTTTCTAGTTCAGAATGTTGCATCAAAATTAGAATAGGGAAAAATTTGTTGGAAACTTTTTTTTTAATTAGCAAAAATGCAAATTTGACATAGAAATGTTTTGCAAATGGGTGTCAGTTTTGCCCAATTGTTCATGTAGAAAAAAACATTTTTTGGGGAAAAAAATGTCAAAACATTGTGCGTCAACCTTTTTTTTTTATTTGAAATGACCTTTTATTTTGAAATTTCCTTACATTTTATTTTAAAATAGTAAAAAATTGCTTGTTGTTCTGATTTTTCAGAATTGCCAAGGAACTGAAAAATTGATTATTTGCACAGTTCTAATCAAGGCCACATCCACACTACATACAATTCCTAACCTGACATAGGTTTCAAGATCATTCTTGAAAACTGTTTCCAGGACCATAGTTTTGCTGGTAACTGCCAGTCTGTGTAAACAGGGGGAAAGCATTTTTTGCTTTTTAAATAAAAGACGATTGGAAACAATTACTTTTCAGCTGCGTTCTCCCTTTTCTATATAGGCTGGCAGTCACATTTTCAAGATTTGATCTGTGTTACAACTGGAGATTTTTTTTACTAGCATAATCAGGACTTTAATGGGGTTGCTTACAGTACCTCAAATTTTTATTTGTCCAACATACCTTGAGATCAAAATGGGCAATTTGCAGAGTATGAAGATAGTAAACACCATTAAGGATTTGTTTGAGAAATTCTGTGGCCTCCTCCTCAGTCAGAGATTCCTTTTCAGCTAAAAAATCGAAGAGCTCCCCACCTGCAACACTGAGAGAAGAGGTAAGGGGGTTATAGGCAAGAACATTTTAACTTATTGATTTTTGTAGCTTAACTGTTCTCACAGCCATCTTATAAAGCATCCGACAGCTCTTAATTACATTCATATCAAAACAGAACATGACAATTTGCATAATTTAATACCTATAAAATCAGTAAGACTTTTTCCCCTCCTCCTGAGAATACAGTGGATAGATTTTAACATGAACTGTGCTGGTTTATATAGCTTAAATTAAAAATACCCCATATATGTGTACACATCTTCACAGAAGTTAAAATTCAATGTTAAGTGAAGCAAATATACTCCTCTACCCCATATAATGCAACCCAATATAACACAAATTCGGATACAAAGCAGTAAAGCAGTGCTCCAGCGGGGCCGGGCTGTGTGCGCCAGCGGATCAAAACAAGTTCGATATAACGCAGTTTCACCTATAACACAGCAAGATTTTTTGGCTCCCGAGGACAGCGTTATATTGGGGTAGAGATGTACTTGAACACAAATAACTGCTGGAATAGATAGAAAACTAAAATATGTTTTAGAATACACTAGCAGCAAAATGCTAGGGAGAATAATAGATGATTTTTAGGATTAGCAGGTATCAAGATCAGAGTTTATTCAATCTGCAGTTAGCAGCAGCCCCAGCATGCTTTATTTGTGCTCAGAGCATTTCAAAACACATTCCAATCCTTGATTTAATCTAGTGCCTTAATCATTCATATTAAAACTGCACTCAAAACATGCCAAATGCTTTCTACAGAGGAAGAGACAGTTCCTGTCCTCAAGGGCATACCATCTGAAGTGAGTGTTTAGGTATTTGGGCAGAAAGACGACAAAGGTCAGAAAGGATGCGTAGGAAACAGCAGCAAAATCTGGACACCGCTTGAAATTGAGGGAAGAGGGAAAGTAAGGAACTGAAGATAAACTCTTTGTCATTTGAGGTAGGAGCCTGATCAACATGAATCAATGGTGATGTGCTCAGTGAATGAGAAGGGGGAGGCAAGATATGGACTTGAATTTGGTTTACTTACTAATGTGTCTGAACACCATTTTAAAAGTTTCCAAATTTTTCTCACTTTGGGGATTAAAACTGAGAACATTGGTTTATTTGGTCACCTCCTGAATCTTAAAAATCAGGTTGTTAACTAGAAGTATACTGGAACCATCAAAACTTCCTTTATTTTTCACTCCTTCACATAGTGATTTTCAACAGTCTGAAATTCAAAATTACAGCTATTAATTCTGTCCACTAGCGCTATCTTAAAATTTGATCATGATCTGAAGTTTTGATAATTAAAAATTGGATTAATATACAACAGCAGCTTTGTAATCTGTGTAAGTTTTTGAAAATACATTTGACTTGTTCTATTAGGTCTGTTTTTATGAGACAACTTTCAGCATTGTAATGTAAATTTCATATAAAGTGTATTTTAATGAATTCTTACTGCTTACATCAAGATGGGTGGAAAAAACGTTATAAGTGATATTTTCTTCCCAATAACAATTATAATAAGAAAGAATAAAGGTAACTATAATAATTAAATACAAACATTAGAGACTATGAGGGAAAAGTTTAACTCCTTTTGTTAGTACAGTAGTATAAAAATGAAATACCTACAAATTAAACACAGCTCACTAGCCACCTGAGTACAATCCTACTCCAGCCCCCTGGGTATAGTCAGGTGGCTAGCCTGATCCGCTGCGTGTGGTGCTACAGCCATATTGCTATTTTTAGCATGCTAGCTTAAGCACACCTAGTATATGTCTGCCTACTCACGCTAAGAAGTGCCCTGCTGTAGTGGAGATGTACTCATAGTCTTCTATCATAAATATGGAGGGAAATATTCAGGAACACACTAACAACTTCCACCAATGTTTGCTTACATTGGAATACCACTTGGTCAACTCTACAGTCTCATCTTACTCCTACTGACAACACAAGAAAAACAGACCTCCTTTGCAATCACATACTTCCTACTTATTTCTACTGGTATTTTAATGATACCTATAGCTGCATAACTTACTGCTATTCCTATAGATGGCTGTGAAACTGATCAATTGCACAGTTTCATTTGGGGTAACATAAGATGCCATCCGAAAGTGTACTTCTGTTCAAGATTCCAGGTATGTATGGGCTTTATAACTAGAGCTGAGTGAAACTGAAAAAACTACAAAATTTCATGGCAAAATGTTTCGCCATTGTGAAATTTCACACCCCCAAAATTTAGACTCTGAAATTTCAGGAGACTGAGTTGTCTTTAGGGGACTGCAGCATGTGAAAAAAGCCACACTTACTAGAAATATTATTGTGAATTGTTAACTGCAGGAGGTAGCCACAGGCTGGTGGGCCTATTCTGGAAAGGTAGCATGGTTTAGCTGATTGAGAAGAGGACTGGAAACCACGAACTGCTGAGTGCTAGTCTCACCTATCTGACAATGACTAGCTTCAGCAATATTTTTGATATAATTAATTATTTCAGTGAACTTCTCAACACCAACTTGAGTTAAATAAAATTTTCCCCTATTTTTATATCAGTCTGGAAACTGAGGTCTACAGAGGTTAAAGGCCAGATTTTTAAAGGTATTTAGGTGCCTAAAGATGCAGATAGGTGCCTAATATGAATTCCTAAATTGCCTAGGTTCCTGACCCACACTGAAATAGGTGAGCCAGGCACCTAAGTGCTTTCAGAAATCCCACTAGCTGCCTGTCTGCATCTCTACATGCCTAATCACCTTTACAAAACTGGCCCTAAATGATTTAGACAGCCCCACTACAAGGCGGTGTCAGAATGAGGATTAAATCTCAGGCTGCCTGAATCACAGTAACAGGGCTAGCTATACCTTTGACCCCTTTCTGGTCTCTCTGAGTGCACTCTCAGTTGTTAGGTCTTTTGCCTATATCTGTCCTGGGGTGGAAACCTTCAATTCTCCCTCTCCTAGACTTGTTCTTGGTCTACAGATCTCTAGGTATCAACCATGATTTCTCAGCAGATCCAACTGGACTTGGCACCTGCCAGACTTCCCAACAGGAGCTGCACCTAGCAGTTAATACAGTAAAACAAAACCATCTATATGCTCATCTACCTAACTTAAGACCTCTCCACGAAAGCTTAGCAAGGCCAAACTGCTTCATATCCCCTTCTGCAGGACCTCGGTCAGCCTTGTCCTCCCAAACAGTCTCTAACACTCTTAAGAGTGACTTTTTAACTGTTAACATCTTTCTGATCCTTTAGACACTCAACCTTTGCAAAACAGCTGTGTAACTTTGACTCTAGCTGGAAAGTAGCATCTTCACAGATGACTAGCTCAGCACTGGTTCTTAGCCCCCTTGAAATGTTTACCAGGAACGTACTCATCTAGGGTCACTGTTTTGCCTTTCTGCTAGCTTCCTAACAGTCTTATTATTATACTAAAGCACAGAAAAGCCTAGAGTGCATGCCAATAACCCAATATAGCTATACAGTAACTATTCCCAACCAGGTCTCTCATACATTCAAATTACAAAATCAACCCCACCTCCTTCACAGCTCCACTCCCAGTTCTATACCTAATTCACTAGACTGGGGTGCCCAACCTACCAGACACAGCCCACCAGAGTATTTCATAAGGCCTGCAGCCTGCTTCAACACAATATACAAATGGCCATTTCATTAGCGTTTTGTCATCATGTTTACCTCCTTTTAGTTTATACAAGTGTGTAAATAGGTTGTCTCTATTTACAGTGTAGTCTATCTAAATACATATGAAACAAGCTGAACATATAATACAAATCAATACAGGTGACTTTAAATCTTATGAAAATATGTAGAATCTGTTTGGTCCACATGAGTTTATGTTTAGGTTTATGTGGCCCTCCTGTGTAATAAGGTTGGGCACTACTGCACTAGAACCACAATGTCCCCCGCATTAGTCAGAATCTGTATCTCATGACTGCTAGTACTGTGCTTGAGCCACACAATAGCAGCCTATCAGGTATATGTATGTAGGAATTGCAGTGGTATGCCGAATAAATCAAGCACATTCTAGCCTATGCTCAACTTTAAAGGTGAAACTAAACAGTGTCAAAAGTCCCATTGCAATTCTTCAGCACATGCCCCAGCCCAGTAAAGCACTTAAGTACGTGCTTAACTTCAAGCACGTGAGTAGTCACAATGAAGTCAGGAGGCGGAGGGCAAGCATAGCACACTATCATCTAAAACTGACCTCCCTACTTCCTCTTCCAGATTCCTTACAAATCAAGCTGGTTGGTTTTAGCTTCATTACAATGCCCTAGCATGCACCATGTTGAGCTGAAGCCAGTTGACGTGATTTAGAAGAACTGAAAGGTAAATAAAAAGGGTTTGTTTTGAAGTTGACATATGATTAGTGTCCCTATTAGCTCACTAAACTGGACCATTTAGCACATTTTGCTCAAGCAGATGGAAATTTGAGATTTTATTTTTAGTTCACCTTTAAGAAAGAAGAAGAACTGCTGTAAGTATCCACAGGAGTTCATGAAACTAGAGCTCAACAGCATGACAGTAACCAATGACTGGATAAAAATTGCTTCCTGAAGGTAGTACAGATAATCTGTTTATCAGGAACTGTATTCTGTCTTTTTTATACAGACTCTCAGAGCTTCTGTACACGGTATTTACACATGCCTGAATATATTCTCTGCTCATTTTCTCTTTTTTTTTCTAGCTGCTGATTGAAGTTACTGGATAAATTCAGTGTTGATCATCTGTGAGCTAACAACTCTGATTAGCAGAATGAGAGTGACCACTATCCAGCAGACTCTACACAATGACCATTCAGATTAACAGAGTAACTAAATTAAATTCAAGTCACATCTAAATTACATTACTGTTAAAATCAACTACAAAATCTTCTCACCTTTACAGTTGCTCTAACATAACGACTTTCCTTGAAGCACTATACTTTTCCTCATTCCTACGTAAAACCTTTCAGTTTACACATAATACAAGAATACGCAGAGCATATTATGAAAGCAGAACACATTAGGTGCAGTTATGTATTTCTATGCATTCCTCTAATGCAGTGTTTCGTGGTTTGGTATTATATTATATCCAAGCACCATTTCATTTTTATCTTAACCCAGCATTCTAGAATGTTCTGTGCAACCATTTTCACATGTTCATAGCAAAGTCAACATCTGCTTCTTCCTTTGTGTTTTCCCATGATTTGTGTGAATAAAATTAGTTAACAGTAACTGGGTTATTATAAAAGATATTTCTATAAACATTTATTAGTGCAAGCACTGCCTGACCTTCCAACGGAATATTAAAAGTGAACTGTACAGATATGTTTACATGAGGCATGTTCTCCCTGTGGGAAAGGAATTGTATTACATCTCTGGAGAACCAATAACTATGGAAAATACCTTTACAAGTTATCAGGCCTCCTTAACTATGACATGGGACTAATCACCAGCTCTCACAGGATATCATTATAGATCCTAAACATGGAGCTTAGAACCAATTAACTTCCAAAACTAGTGGTATCAACTCTTAATGTCTAAGTCATGTGCCATGCTGCTCATACTCAAAAATGAATTACATAATTAAAAGGATCATCTGAGGATTTTTGGTATGATGAAAAATAAATGTATTTGAAGAAACTTTAATTTTAAGCCTAGAGCTTTAAAAAACAAAGCTGCTTGAATTGGAAATGGGGAGTGAATCAGGAAAGTTAGAAAAAATTCTTAAGTTGGTTGGGGCAATTGTTCAGGAGACTCAATTTGATAATTTTTCTAGAATCGTGTCAATCTGGAGATACGTCAGTGTTAGAAAAGGAGTTCTGACCCAACAGATTTCCTTTAGTTTGTTCCGTCAGCCTGTCTGATGGTATGAATGTTTCCTCTATGCTGTCTATAGTTGGAGAAGTCTCAGGTAACTCCTTGCTTCATTTTAGAATGGAAATCTTCATCCCAACACTATGACAAAATATCTCTACCTCTGCTTTATTGTATCTTCTAGATTCCTACATTGACTATTTCAGAGCACCTTTCTTTTGTTGTGCTGCTGCTAAGACAAAAAGCCCCTTCCTTTGATGAGACAGACAGATTAGTGATGGACCAGAAAGTAAAAAGGTTACAGTTTAAACAGCATTTTGAAGAAACAAACTAGGAATTCAGTGTTTTTGTGAAGTAACGCAGCAATTCCATTATAAAGTAGCATTGGTCCCTGTTGTTCTTGTGTTCAGCTCACAACAGCGATTAAGTGCGCTCGACTAGTTGTGTCCTACAGATATTTATTTACACACACACACTCCAGCTAATAAAGTTGCTACTTAACAGCAACTACATACACAACCAAACAGCCCAGGTTCCAAAACACATACCTGCACTGCACACCTGTGTTACCAATCACAGTTGTCATTCTCCCTCCGATCAGGTGTATTAACATACATGCAGGTCAGCAATTCCAGATGCTTCCCACAACCTACAAACATTAACTCACAATAGGGATGCAAGAGTTCTCAGGGGAGAGGAGTTCATCACTACCGTTTTAATTCTTTCAAAGTTAGACATAAAGCCACTCGAAAGTGCACTCTGCCTTAATAAAAACCTCATGACTTTTTTTAAAGCTTCATCTAAGGCCAAGACAAGACCAGTACTATGAGTTTGTATTTCTGATGAACTAGGTGAACTTCAGGCTTCTGGCTGTAAGTTAATTCCTTACCTCTCATGATTAGTGAAACAGGAATATAATGGGTCCACTACTAGTTGAGACTGCTAACTCCTCAAGTAAGCAGTTAGTGAAATCATCAGCAATCCTGAACATTGCATTTTTGATTCTGCATTTCTTAGGATACCGAAATAGTATAGTAACCGAAATAATGCTAAGGAGGTGACAACTTTTTCTCAGTTCAAGAGGGAGAGTTTTATATGAAATCAGAAGTTCATGTATATGAAAAAAGTAGCTATGTCCCTAAAGTCATCTGATTCCCCAACTTTTCAAATTTCAGTTATCCAAATTCAAATTCAGTTATCCAAATTCAGATGTCCCAAGAAGACCACCATAAGAAATTATTTCTCATCTTTAAAATAAATGTTCATACTTCAGATTTTTCATTTCATCCTATTCAAGTTTGAAATTTGCTATAAAAACATCTTGGGGCTAACTTAATATTTTTAACTTGGAAACCATCTAAGATATGTTCTCCCCAACACCAGAGGGCAAAACATTTCTGCAGGAAAAGAGGCAGGAATGCATTATTTTATCACTAACTTTGCAGTGAAAGAGTCCTTGCCCCCAAAGAGCTTCCAATCTAAATGGAGAAATCAGATAGAGCGTGGGAAGGAAAACAGAGGCACCGAGAAACAAAGTGATGCATCCAAGGTCAGTGGAGAGGTGTCCAAGTATCCAGTGTCCTGGCAATTGAGGTGTAGCAGCTGGGGAGGAAGAGAACTGGACACAAAACTCTGAGCAGAAACTGGCTTAGCTACCTGAGTGACAGGGAAAGAAGAGCAGGCAGTTAACATTAGATTAGAGGAGGAGGAGGAGGGGGAGGGAGGAGGACAGTTTCAGTTCATGCATCAAACATAGATATTTCTTGTAAGATTAATGGATGACGGGGGCTAGAGGCCAGAAATTTTAGTAGTGTTCCCACTTGAGAAAATGTTTGCAGTCAATCATGAAAAAATTGATCCAAAAGTTTTAAAAAATTAAACAGGATGACAGAATGAAATGAAACATCGCAGATTGGAAGATCCTCACACAGATTTCTGATGGTGGTGAAGATAGGTGCTGGGACTAGGAGTGCTGGGGGTGCTGCAGCACACCCTTTCTTGAAGTGGTTTCCATTATATCCAGGATTTACAGTTTGGCTCAATGGCTCTCAGCACCCTCATTATACAAATTGTTCCAGCACCCTTGTCAGTGAATAAGAACTGAATCTTGTACTGAAAAACATTTGCTTCAAAAAGTTTCTGCAATACTATCTTGGAATTTTTATCCAGGTCAGATTCACGATATGAAAAATCAAGAATAGTCTACCCAAAGCTGACAGAAATTTATGTTCAAAACAATGTTTTGAGAGGACAATGCCCATAAATTTCTCTCTAGAAAATACAGCACTATCATGAACATAAGTATTTTATTTAATCTTTTGCTGACATACAACTGTAATGAGGGGACGGAATGCTGGAATTAGCCCCTCTACAGTCTATTGTCTATGTTAAAGAAATAGCTGATGTACAGTGCACAAGAATTATTTTAAAACGGTACATCCTATTTATACAGGAGCTTGCATGCAATATTGCAATCCATTAGCTGAACCAAGAGGTGAAAATCAAAGTTAATAGGCATCAGAAAGGCCTCCTTGAGAATGCATGTTAACAGTTATTGACAGCAACTAAAAAAGATGTCTGTACTGACATGCCTCCAGGTGTATACTCAAGTTACATAAAGAATACAAATCAGAAATACTGATTTGTTGAAGTGCAGTGATGAGACAATATTTACTTACTAATCTGAATTAGTGTTCCAGCTATTAAGAGATCACAACTAAACAAAAAAATTCTGCAGAAGATATGGGCAGTGTTTTGTGGCTTCTTTTTTGATTAAGGAATTATTTGAGTTAAAAGTAAAAATAGAAGATCACTTTAAAAATGTTGGCAACAAATGTAACTTTACGGTGTCAATGCAGACATTAAATAGTTTTTGTGAGATTACACCAGATATACAGTATTCTGGCTCATCCCACAGCAATAGCTGAAGATCTGTGTAAAAGGAAAAGAATGGTTTCTGGAAGGTGGATTAGATGCAGAGAGAAAACATAGTCAAACTGCCGACTAACAGGTAAAAATTACCTTAGGATGGATAGAGACAGGACAGAAGGCAAGTTCTTTGATAATAGCCATTTCAGTTTTGTTACTGGACTAGTTGTTTAAGCATAAACAATGTTAAAGAAGTCTATCCCTAAGAATAGGAATATCAGAACATCAAAGATGTATTTACATATAAGAGTATACTCCCATTTATCCAAATCTTTCAGACAACCGGGTGTTCAGATAAAACAGACGTGCTATTAATGTAGGGCTACATGTGGGACTATAACTGCCTTTACTCACAGTCAGAGCGCATCCTGCTTTTAGAGCTGGCACTGCACTGATCTGCACCTCCAGTGCTCCCTTTTGCTGCTTCCATTATGCTGTACTGACTTATCCTTTGTCTCTGTGTTCTGTGACTTAGTCCTATAGTCAAGACACTTGTCCCGTCTTGTCCCTTTCCAGGGTACCAAGTATCCAATGAAATCACCAACTTTGCCCTCAGTTCTCCCGCAGGACTTCTCCCACAAGAAGTTATCTCCTTCTCCAGGACGTCCCTCACAAAAGGATGTCTTGCTCGCTGTGATTTTTCTCTTTGCAGGAGAATCCTGCCTTCTCTGCAGTCTCTCCCCACAATGGAGTTCCCTCAGGAGATTTACAAACCCAGGGTATCTAATGGCTCATCATTTACGTCCACCCCTTCTGGCCAGAAAGGAATCAGTCAATCACCCCATAGGTACAGCATCTCTCTAACTGGGTTTTTCCCCCACTTCTTCTGCAGGTGATGGGGGTTCATCCCATCACAGGTAAACAATATGGATTTGGATAACCAGGATTTTCGACTAACTGGAATTATGAGGTATTTAAAAGTCTTCCCAGAACGACATTAAAACCTTCCATCTATTTACACTATCAACTGCTTTTCATAATATCGTAGTGATATGGCTAATTACTAAATCTTGCTCTCACAGCAATTACTCTATTCAATTATCAAAGGGATTGCTATCACTTCATCTTCACAATTTTATTCCTGTAATTAAATAATTATATGAACTTTGTGATATCACAATGAATTCAATGTCAGACAGCTTTCTGAACCATCAAGGCCAAATAGTAATTTCTAACGAGGAAAGTGAAAAAACATCCCTGAATGAAACAATAAGGGGTTTTCTAGGTAAGCAAAATATTAACTAACTACCGGTAACTTAGTTGAGGGCTGGCTAGTTCCCTGTGTTCAGCACTATCAATCTTACGACATATTCTTCTGAGTGGTCAGTACACCTCTATCGCAATATAACGTGACCCGATATAACACGAATTCAGATATAACGCGGTAAAACAGTGCTCCGGGGAGGCGGGGCTGCGTGTTGCAGTGGATCAAAGTAAGTTCACTATAACACAGTTTCACCTATAACGTGGTAAGATTTTTTGGCTCCCAAGGACAGCGTTATAGTTTTTTTCCTGACTAAGAAGTAAGTGTGCTTCCTGCAAGCTCACCACCCCCATTATCTCCTCCATCACCCAGGTTTTGCTCAGAGGCCTGCAATCCAAGTACTGATCTGACCTCACCCTGCTTAGACTACAAGACTGAATGAGATCAAAATATGGAAGAAGGTAATTTTAAGGATAATTAAGGTTATATTACATATATATTATATCGGCAGAAAAATTATCTTTCTAGATCTAATGTTAACTTTTTATGTAATTACACAAGTTTTCTGAAACATTACTTAAGTGTATTAATATAAAAATTTAAGAAACTATAAACAAAAGCAAAACTGCATTTTGAGCCTTATACAGTCTGTTATAATCCTATTAATAAAAGAAGGATTTGTAATGGCTAGATACTATATATAAAAACCAAATGATTCCACATTGAAAATATCTTAGGAAGTGGGAGAAGTAAAACCAATTAGATTTTGCATACACACATGGAAGCCTTAGGTCTTGCACTAGCCGATTGGACATTTAGACTCCAAGCGTTAACAAATGAATCTGTCAAACTATTTATATTGAGTAGAGCTTAACAATAACTAGGGAGAGGAATCAAAGTTGTCATAAATTCCAAAGGGTATAAAGTATAATGATATGGAAGTGAGTGGCCTTAGTTAATGCTAAAGTCCTTTTGTTCAACATGTTGCTCAGAGACATGTGAGAAGAGGACTTTAGCATCAATTAACACTGCTCAAAGGAATACTGGACACATTTATACTCCAGTAGGTCTTTCATCCTTGGCCCCACGTAACACTATTAAACTGCACAAACCACTAGTTTCCAACCTTTTGTACATATTGGTGGCCTGTCATGGCCCAAGAAATAGGCTATGGAAAGGGTTGAAAGCCACCAGAGAGGGGAAGACCCTGGAGGAGAGATAACACAGTCCACCCCACACTTACCTGTAGTGGTGGCTCCTGTTCCACGAGGCTGACTTGGCTCCGATGTTGCAACATGGTGTATGGGATTGCAGTGCTGCTCAGTTTTGGCCTTGGCCCTCTGATGGGGAGTTGGGGGCCAAATTTGTGAGAACAGTGTTGCACCCTGATGCATGGGGTTGCTGCATCACTCATGCAAATTTGGCCTGGCTGGCTCCCCACTATCATGGATGGGTGGCTGGGCCAAATCTGAGCAGTGCTGTGACCCCATGCACCAGACAGGTCACAATATCCACAGCAGGGAGCCAAGCCCAGCCAGCTCCATGGGACCAGAGCTGCAGGAGCCAACCTTTGCAACATCCTTGGGATTGAATTTTGTGTCACAGGTGTTAAAATAGCTAGAGGATGTGATAAGTGAAATAACGAGTCAGAAAAAATAAGTAACAGTATATTCACTCTGCACTGATGCAGCATTTAAGGGGTTCTGGAATAAGGGAAGGATTGGTAGATCTTCCAGTGCTAATAATAAATCTTCAAGAAGTTTTATCATGCAAAATATTTGTAGAAACGAAGATCTAAATTTTTTCACTCTTCTCCTCCTTAATTATTAATGCAGCGTAGACAGGCAGCACAGATTAAAGCAGCTAAGATGATAAATACCAGACAGATATGTAGAGGCATGGTAAACAATCATATGTAGGACAGCCGTAGATATGTTTCAACAAGTTTACTAGGATTTATAGTATGTATAAATCATGAGAAATATCCATGGGAATTCTGATCTTCTCTAACTTTGCTTCCTTCCTAAATTCCTATTGTTAACTTGTGCGTAGGCTAATGGGGGAGGGGGGAAGCACTGTACACACACAGTGTCCTAAAGTATAAAAATATGAAAGAAGAGAAAAAGACAGTTTTAAGTGTACAAACTAGTAAGCAGAGAAAAACCAATCAGCACAAAAGGAAAAGAAAAACCAACAGAGTGACAAAACAGAACCCTGGCCAAGATTCTGGTGTCCATTTCAAATTGTGAGTGGTTGCTGGAGTTTCCACTACTACTTCTCCAGGGATAACCCAAATTTCAGCCTTTAAAACATAAGTGGAAGATTAGTGTACAGGCCTGCAATTAAACCTGTTTGTCATACTGATCAACTTTAAATAATGCCATAGCCTTGTTTTTAATAATAATATTTAGCATGAAATTGAATTTTGGCTAGAACCCCCCATTCTCTAATGCTTCAGTAAAGCAAGATGTGCTCAAACACACACACACACGGTCTATGCTGTGCTTCATGGGTGTGACCTAGAGCTTCATTTGTCCCAACTAGTTCTGGCTTCTTGTTCTGAGTAAATGGTGATTCTAAACTGAGTCTGACCAATCCTGCAGCAGCACAGGCCATCAAAAGTGTACAAAGAATGTTTGCCGCTACCAAAAAGCACTTTTGGAACCTTCCCTTAAAAGTGGTCTCTGTGTTTATCCTCTAAAACCTGAAACTTCGGAGGGAATTTTAAGAACCGAAAGGAACCATCCAAAAACACTTCTTCCAAACATATTTTGCCCCCATTCCACCTATTAACACTAGCCTTGCATGCAAGGTAAGAAGCATATCAGAGACAAATGCAGGAATATAAAAACTCAGTTTGAGTTTCAACATTGCAGAATAGCAACATACATTGGGTAAATTCTGTTTAGTTATACAGATGTAAAAAGGTGTCCAATAGTGTTACTCTGAATTTACACCAATATAATGCAGAACAAAGATTAGCTCACTATAATAATTATGAATCAAATCTCCATCTAGTTTGGCTCTTTAAATCTATATATTTATGTCCCCCACCCAATTCCCCATTGTACACTCAGAGCAGTTTTAACTGGATATACGCGGGCTGAATGTTACCTTTGGATACCACCATAATCATAGTGACTAAAGTAGCAAGTGGAAAGACCTACACTGGATCTACTGAACTATGACTCTACGTCTGGATTCTGGGCAGTCTGTTTTACCAGGAATGAACTACTATGAGTTGCAAGTCTAACCTGGAATAAAGAGCTCTCAAAACACCAAGACTCGCCTGCATTTATACAGGAAGTTCATTAAGTCATTACCACTCTCACAGAAAGTCCCTACTTCCCAAATATAAAGACAATCTCCACCATACCCCAAGCCCCTCAAGAGCTACTTACAGTTCCAGAATAAGAATAACATCTGTTTTGTTCTCATAAACATCATGCAGTGTGATCACATTGGGGTGCTGAATCTCTTTCAGTATGTTAACTTCGCGCTCAATGTCTTCTCTAGTCACTCCCCGTCGGCTGGATTTTGTTCTCCGTTTCTTGATGAATTTTGCAGCATACTGTAGACCAGTGCTCTTCTCACGACATTTTTTCACTACAGCAAACTGCCCACTAAAAGAAGCAGGAAGAGAAGGGGGAAAAAAAATCTGATTCTAGGAACTGTAAAATTAGAGACAGTTTGTATTTACTACTGCTGGAGGAAATTACTGTTGCTTTGAACTATCAAGTCAGCAAAAATGCATCATTGCTTTTTTGCACAATCTAGCACAACACATAAACAAAGCTACAGGCGGTAAGGAAGAAGGTGTTAAACTATTTCTGACATCTCACATACAGACTCAGACTAAGGTCAGAAGGGAACATAACGATCATCTAGTCCACGGGGTCACCAACTGGTAAGATCACAATCAACTGGTCGATTCTGGAGCCTCTCACAGTCGATCGTAAACTCTGGCCGCTGAAAGTCCAGCGGCGCAGTGGGGCTAAGGCAGACTCCCTAGCCCTGAGCCCCCTCCTGGAGCCAGCACCCCATGCCCCTTCCTGCACCCCAAAGCCCTGTGGCCCCTCCCAGAGCCAGCACCCCATACCCCCTCCTGCACCCCAAAACCCCTCCCACATCCCAACCCCCAGCCCTGAACCCCCTCTGAGAGCCAGCACCTCATATCCCCTCCTGCACCCCAAAACTCTTCCTGTACCCCAACACTCTACCCCAGCCCGGAGTCCCCTTCTGCACCCAAACTCCCTTCCAGAGTCCGCACTTCTCACTCTCTCCTGCACCCTAACCCTCTGCCTCAGGCTAAGCCCGGAGCTGCTCCCCTCACTACAAAGCCCTCGGCCCCAGCCCAGAGCTCGCACCCTCTCCCGAACTCCAACCTCCTTCCCTAAGTCAGGTGAAACTGAGTGAGGGTGGAGGAGAGCGAGTGACAGGGGGGGAGGAGGACTGGGTGGGGCCTTGGGGAAGGGGCGGGGTAGATCCTGGGTTGCACTTAAATTAAAAAAAAAAATGATTTTATGCATAAAAAGGTTGGAGACCACTGATCTAGTCTGACCTTCTGCACAGAACCTTACCCACCCACCTGACCTTGCCTCAGTTTGGTGTACGTTTCTCTACAGGTAATAGATTCATTGTCCACAGCGGCAAAAAAATTAGAGCTGAGACAGATTATCTCAGAATTATGCAGTTGTCACTGAAATTTTTTTTTTTACTGATTTCCAGGCCTCTCCGTTCTGTAAAATGACTATGTTTATTAATTATTTACCCTCAGACAGATAACTTTTAATTTCTTCAAAGTGGAACCCAAAACCATCCATACTCACTTATCCCTGCCCTGCATATTTTGTTTTAAATGAAGGATGGTTTGGCTTTATTTCTTTTTATTTCTTTCTTTTTGAACACAGAGAAATGTAAGCATATTTCTTGATATTGCATCAACTCATCCACTAGAAAAATTTTCAAGAGGAAAAAAATAACTTGGTATTCAGGAAGGCAAGACCATAACACCCTTAAAAATGAAAAAGAACACTGATTTTTAGGGTGTGTGAATCAAATAAAGTTGTTGACCCCACTGTCTTGTTGTTGGGTTACAAGGCTTTTGTTGGATCTTAAAACATACACAATGATTCAGTGCAAAACACCTCGAGAATTTATTTGTTGCTCTAAACGAATAGCATTTGTAACATTTTGGGATTTTCTGATTATATGTTTTTAAAACAGCATACTATCCAGATGAGAATTCTCTAGGACGACTGTTCATGTTACTATGTTGAGAATATACAGAATTACAATGTCAGAAATTGGAACCAGAAAAATCCTTTGAAGACAGATAGTTCCTCCCTTTGGCCAAAGCAGGTTTCTTCTACATTTTCTAGTAAAACTAAATTAAAATCAAGGCATACCATAGATAGCTGTATAAAGCATTTAACACACTTATGGCATTTTGCCTCAATTAAAAAATACGTACTTCTCAAATTTAAACTAAGCAACCCATCTTCTGGACATAAAGATACCTGAAAAACAAACTTCAAATGTATATACTGCTTCTGCGTGAAAGAAAGAATCATGTCCGATAAAAACTTTAACAACTGAGTTGCTGAAGATTCCACAGCCGTAACTGAGCAGGTTCTTTCAGGAAAAAAATTAACATGTGATCCATACCAAAAGTGTTTATTGACAAGTAGTTTAAAAAAATAAGAAAGGTTTAGAAAAGGGTTTATATATTTGTCTACTTTATAATCTGCATCCAAGTCCCACCAAGTTTAATAATGTTATGCAATATATTTATCCCCTTCTGAGAATATCGTATCATGGTGTATTTAAAAAAAAATATGTAAAGAAGTGTCTGGCCTTAAATAGCCATTTTAAAATGCAGATGACAATGTAATCTTTAGAGTTTATTTTTAAAAAGGGAAACATTTGATAGTTCTGTATTCTCAGTAGGCAATAGAGCAGATCCTCAGCTGTGACTGGGAAGCATTCAGGACAACTACAGAACACAAGGACAAAGATTCCCTTTTTGCTTTCCAATAACAGAGGGCACTCTGCACTAGCAGGCCAATTACCAGTAAAAACTAGAGCAGTCTGAAGACTGCTTTAAGCTGTGCTAGCTGATATAAATCCAAAGGGGCTGTGTCCTAGCCACATCCCCTTTTCTAAGTCACTTCAACTACACAGAGAGAGGGGTAGCATAGAGCCACTGTAACACATCTCTTTACATGAGGGGAAATTCTCTAGGGTCAGATTGTCTAGCTTTAGGATCCACTGTGCACTGATGAAGAAGTGATAAGTAAGGCTACATTTTAGTCACAGGTATTTTTAGTAAAAGTCAGGGACAGGTCCCAGGCAGTAAACAAAAATTCACAGCCTGTGACCTGTCCATGACTTTCACTAAAAAATACCCATGACTAAAACTTGCGTGGGGGTCTGCAAGTGCTGGGGGGACGGACAGTATGGGGGTGCCCCTGCTAGAGCTGGGGGGGGGGGGAGCCGGGCCATGGTGTGTGGCCTGGGACCCCTGTTGGTGCTAGAGTGGAAGGTTGGTGGGGCTTGGCAGGCTGCTCCCACCACAAGCACCAGCTCTGCCGCAACTCCCATTGGCTGGGAACCACAGCCAATGGGAGCTGAGGGGACAGGGCCTGCGGGCATAAGCAGTGTGCAGCGCGAAGCTCCCCCGCAGCCCCTTCGCCACCTAGGAGCTGCAAGGCCATGGGAGCTGGGTAGCCCCCCATCCATAGGTAAGCGCCCCCCTCCGAACCCCCTGCTCCCTCCTGTAGACCCAAACTGCTGCTGCTGGCCTGTCACGGAAGTCATGGAGTTTCTGTGACTGACTCATAGCCCTAGTGATAAGTGACTGGAGCATGGCCCTGGATTGGCATGATAGTGCTCTGCACTCCCATACACAAGATCACAAATTCAATTCCTGGCATTTTTCTCCTTCTGTTGAAAGGGACTGGAGAAGTTGTGGGGTTCTCCACACATCTGCACAAGACCATGAAAAACAGAAAACCGAGGTTCAGCTGTACTTGAAAAAGCAGTCTGCTACTTTGGAAAGTTTCACTACCAAATGACAGAGCCAGCTGATCTGCATAGCTCAGAAACATCAGTCAGAAAACAGGTATGTCAGCTTAGCAGGGGAACTCCTGAATGAGCTGAAATTATCAAGTGGCAAGATGTCTTCACACTTTCTTAGCTGATTTGCATTCTATGACTTGATTGAGAATGCACAGACTTCTATGTTTCTCTGACATGCAAGATTACAACCAATCTCCATCCAGGATCTTCTTTTTCTCTAGGCTTCCCTCTTGCTTCTCCAACTTGATTCCTTCAAGTCTGAAACCCTACTAAAGTGGTGAGAATATCTTGTGAAGTCTGGCAGTGTGAAAGTCTACACTGTTGAAAGCAACTTATCTGGTAAATGGTAACAATTTGCCTTTCTATGGTTAGGTCTGTAACAGCACTGAGGCTGGGTTCTGAATCATATGCAGCACCCTACGGCACTGTCTGCAATGGTAAACAGAGCATATTAGAACATGTGATCATACAGCATAAAACAAGATTTCCATCAGAATGGACAAAAACTGTTGGTTTAACCACAAGCAGCTGATGCAATGTTAAACACATGGTAGAATGTTAAATCCTCCACAGATTTTACCACTATGTAATTTCCCAGCACTTAAAAAGGCTGGTGAGAAAAACATCCTGTGGAGGGAGAACAAGAGACTTGAGGCTGAACTAGAAGAGCAAGATTGAGAGTGAGAGAAGGAGGGGAATGGAAACCACTGACCTCTTCACACACTCCTTCTAAAGCAGAAGCCCTTATTTAAGACATAGCAATAAAGAGGAGATGCTGGAACTATAGAAATGTTTCCCTGCACAATGAGGACTAAAATTTAACCGTATGCAGCCCTTTTCCTTTATTTAAAGTGAAATGAACAAAAAAGGCAAATATCACATGGACATAATTGCCTCTGTTCTGTCTATTATTACCAACCTTTTAAGTCATCACATACTGTACTTTCTACACAGATTTGCAGTTTTAGATGCATTCTTAATGAGAAACAGCTGAAAGACTTATTTACAGCACCTCTAGTGCTCTACAGCCCCCCAAGTATAAAGAACTAAACGCATTGGTCGCAATTTTCCATCAAAAATCTACTAAGGGCTAACCACACCCACACGATACCTGCTGCAGCCACTGTTTGATTTAGGTAGCAAAAACAGATCTAATATGAACCTAGGAATTTAATAGAGGCTAGTCTTGAAAAACCCACATCGTTTTACTATGTGGATATACAATGTATTCTGAAATCCAACCAAATCAGGATTTGAGTACAAAATCCAGTAGCTTTAATAATGACTGTTTTGTCAGTTCAACAGATGCAGTTAATCTTCTGAACAGCCTTGCTCTTTGATTTCTGATCTTTAGTCCTTGCATTAATTGTAGAGTTCTATGCTGAAGAAAGGAGGCACCCACAGTAGCATGAGTACAATTTTTACAGTGAGAATGCTGAAAGCCATTGAACAAAACTGTAACCCTGTACATGACAAACCATTTCAAGCCAGGGGGTGCAGTCGCATCCCTGCCACCCCTAGGCACTTTACAACCTAAGGCCTGGTCTACGCTACACAGTTAGGTCGATGTAAGTTGCCTTGTGTCAATCTAATTGTGCATATCTCTGCACGGAGATGTGCCTCTGGCCAATAAAAGCACTCTGTTACAGCGACACAATAACACCTCCTCCAGAACAATGTTGAACCATAGTTGATATACTGTGGACGATGTAGTGTAACTGTAGACTCCACGTGACCTATGATGACCCTAACAGTCCTCCAGCAGCTGTCCCATAATGCCTGACAGCTCTGCTCACAATTGTGAAGTCCACTGCCCAGGGTTCATGGAGAACAGAAGCCATTACCATGTTTAAGTGTACAGATAATGTCCAACTGCAACATAGGATGATATAGGTACAGACTTTTCATTAATTTACTCATACTAGAAGAGGTAGCGGTACAACAAAGAGGTAGTGTTATATGCTTTTCATTCCCCTGTAGAACTAGCTGGAAAAGGCCATGCAGAGCAGTTTATATACACAGAAATGTCCACTGAATCCTCCCAAGAGGCCTCAATGAAATTTTCATGGAGATGCTCTACGATCCTCTCCCAAAGGTTTCTAGGAATGGCAGCCTTATTTCTTCCTCTGTAGCAGGACACTTGCCCATGCCTGCCTGCAATGACTTTGGCAGGCACCATTGCAGTAAACAGGCTAGCGACATACAGCCCTGGGATGCCAGCCGCAGCTTTGTTACCCTCAGGAGCAAGGTATCAGCTACAATTACCACTGCATGTGCAAAACTCATGTCCATGGAATTGGGGGCTGAAATTTTATTATTTCATGCTACCAAACAATTCCCTCCGCACTCTTCCCGCCACTCGTCCCTGCTGTGCCACACTTGCCATGGCTGGGGCTGTGCACGCAGGAAAGTGGTGCTGTACACACAGGCACAAGTGTCAATAAGCACATTATTTGTTTAAAATTTCAGGGGAGTACAGGAAGGGAGATCTGAAACTTAACTTTTGCTTTCCATTGTAACTACTGTGACAAAGTTCCTCCTCTGCCTTGGTGGGTCCTGCGCTTATTGGTGGATTTGCTCGCCGTAGAGTTTCATGGCAGCTCTCAGCTTCGCCACTTTTGCTAGTAGCTCAAACCTGCCATTCACTCAGCTAACCTCATCACTGGCCAGCATGGGGAAAGGGAGGAGTACAATCCCCGCAGTCTCTGCTGATCCACCTAGTGGGTCGGGGGACAGGCCAGGCACCTTCCCCTCTGGTGGGACCCACAGTCCAGGTCAATTCCTCCTGTATTAGTGGGCGGGGGGGGGGCAAATGATGAGGGGAACCCGAGCCTGCCCTCTACTCTGGGTTCCAGCCCAGGGCCCTGTGGATCACAGCTGTCTACAGTGTTTCGTGTAACACCTGTGTGACAGCTACAACTCCCTGCGTTACTTCCCCCATGGTCTCCTCCCAACACCTTCTTTATCCTCACCACAGGACCTTCCTCCTGATGCCAGATAGCATTTGTACTCCTTGGTCCTCCAGCAGCACACCCTCACACTCTCAGCTCCTTGCGTGCCCCCTCACTGACTGAAGTGAGGTCCTTTCTAAAAACCAGGTGCCCTGATTAGCCTGCCTGCCATAATGAATTCTAGCAGCTTCTTAATTAGCTCCAGGTTAACTGGCTCCTAATAAGCCTGCCTGCCTTAATTGGCTCCAGCAAGGTCCTGATTGTTCTGGAACTACCCTTGTTACCTTACCCAGGGAAAAGGAATCTGTTTAATCTGAAGGCAATGTATCTGCCGACCCTGGCACACTGCATTGACAATGACACTGTTTTACTATAGCAGCTGCCATTGCACATTTGAGGGTCCCCACCACAACCATGGAACACCTGATTCAGATAAGGAGGAGAAAGAAGAGGACATGAGGGGATATGTTCAGTGAGATGCAGCATTGGCTTGTAGTATCAGACCATGAAGAGAAAGCTGGGCGGTTGAATACTGCAGACAATATGGAGAGGGAAAGAACAAACAGGAGAAAGGTGCAGGATTCAGAGAGGGAAATGCAACAGGACACAATGGGGCTTCTCTGTCAGCAAACAAACGCTGCAGACTCTTACTGACCTACAAGTTCAACAGTCACGGGCTCACCTCCATTTGCAGCCAATGGAGAACTACATTTCGGCAGCTCCCTATACCCGCAGTATTCCACATGGCATCAGAACCCACATCCATAGCCTTACACATTTCACACTGGGTGACAGTAAGGAGAACCACAGATTCACTTACACTGACCTAGGAGCGCCACGACTCCCGTATATGTAGCCAAACAGAACTGAAATGGACATGAATGTTCTTTCTCTTTAAGTGCTATTTTGTTAAAGGATTTCACAAGTTTTTATTCTCATTTTTAATAGCACTTTTTTTGCTAAATAATTCATCTTTATTACTTTGCAACATATGCTGCAGAATATGCACTACTGAAAGCACCCACCACTTGTTACTGCACAGGGCAACAGAACTCACAGGATCAGTGACAGTGCAATAATTATAAATGCATAGCAAGGACCACAAAATTAATAGGTGCATTAACAGACAGTGTTATATTCATAAAAGTACACCAAGCACGGTACAATCCCTAACAATCCCCAAAACTTCAGGGCCAGGTAGAGTACAATCCAACACAATACATTACTGAGGTTGACTGTTAAATTGCTCTTTTAAGACCTCTCTCAGCAGCATAGCTCTGCACTGAGCTCTTCTAATTGCACTTGTGTTTGGATGTTCAAACTCAGCAGGCAGCCGCTCCTCCTCCACTGCTCTCCAGCGCGGCAGCAACTTCTCTCTCTTTGCCCCACAGATATTATGCAGGGCACAACAAGCTGCTACAGCCATTGGGATATTTTTCTCACTGAGATCCAGTTTTTGAGTAAACAATGCCATTACCGGCATCTCTGCACATGACCAAAAGCACATTGAACTGTCATTGGGAACCTCCTGAGCCAGTACTTGAATCTTTCCTTGATGCTGTCGAGGTGGCTGGTGTTCAGCTTCATGAGACAGGAGTAGGCTGGGTTCCCCAAGACCACGATTGGCATTTAAAACATTGCCAATGGTAATCCGCTGTTCAGGAAAGAATGTCCCCTCTTCTAGCTCCCTGAACAGTCCTGTGTCCTCAGAGATGTGGATGAAGTGTTACCAGAGATCCAGCAACACTTTCATAATCACAGAAAAGTAGCCCTTTCTGCTGAAGTGCTTTGTGGGAAAGTGGACTGGTGCCAAAAATAGGAATGTGTGTGCTATCACCCCACCATAGTTTGGAAACCCCACTACTGCAAATCCATCCACTATATCCTGCACATTACCAAAAGTCACAGTCCTGCATAGCAGAAGACCATTAATGGCTCTGCATATTTTGCATGACAATGGCCTCTAGGGTGGATTTTCCAGCTCCACAATGATTTCCCACTGACCAGTAGCAATCCAGAGTTGCAAATTCCACAGAACGAGTGCCACTCACTTTTCAACTGTCTGCACAACTCTCATTCTGCACTAGATGGCTGGGCAAACTTGGCATACAGATCCAGGAATGCGGCCCTGTGCATCTGAAAGCTCTGCAGCTACTTCTTGTTTTCCCCAAACTGCATTAAGATGTGGCCCCATCGGTCAGTGCTCATTTCTACGGCCCAGAAGTGGATACCACCACCTGCTGTTTGCTCCATGAACACCATTGACAACCTTTAATTGGTTTTCCCACAGCAATCTGACTTGCATGAAACGGTCATGTCCCCTTCTGCTGCAGTTCTTCCTGCCACTCTCCAAATACCAGTGGATTGTTTGTCCTTTGTTTGCAATGCTCATGACGGTAGCACAGAGCTGCTGTGTGGACTCCATGCTTCCGTCAGAGATGGACAGTGTGAAGTGCTGTACGGGCTTGTGGGATTTTAAAAAGAAGTGTGAAAATTATGGGATAAGGATGGTACTATGGGATGGAGAAAGTTGCATGATGGGAACCCATCATGCATTGCCACAAAACAGTGTGCTAGACAGTGGTTAGTTGCACACTGGGATATCCACCTATGGTTCAACGCACTGTGCAGCCACACAAGCACTTCTAGTGAGTAAGTGCAGCACTGATGCAAGGAGACAAGTATGCACGCTCATGAGCAATATACTAACCGGCGGCTTTACGCTGAGGTAATTTGCATCATCCAAAGTTTGTTGTGTAGACATGGCCTAAGTAGAATTAAAAAAACATGCCTTTTCCCACAACTACTCCACATTTTGGCTACCCTCTAGAGTGACTTCCCAGTTAACCTTTTAGAGCATGAAGCTGATCTATTGGGGACACAGGATGGGAGTCCAGGTAAGAGAAGTAGTTTTCTTAAACATATAGCACTGTTTTTGCAAAGATTTTATTTCTCTATACCCTAAAGGTTATATTACTTAAATCTACTGAAAGGTGTTCCAAAACTACCCCACATCATTTAAAAACAAATGCCATTCACTTGACTCCTTATATGGATTGATTGCAACTACGCTGTAGTGGGATTCTATGATTGCACAATTCTCTAACATACACCTCTATCCCGTTATAATGCCACTCAATATAACAAGAATTCGGACATAACGTGGTAAAGCAGCGCTCTGTGGGGGCGGGGCTGCGAGCTCCGGCAGATCAAATCAAGTTAGCTATAATGCGGTTTCACCTATAACACAGTAAGATTTTTTTGGCTCCTGAAGACAGCATTATATTGAGGTAGAGGTGTAGTTCTCAGAGTCTGGAGTGTCTGAAATGAAGAAGGTAAAAAAAAAAAAATTCTACTTACATGTTGAATAGCCTTCTTAGTCTTCCTATTTGTGGTATTCAGTACATAATAACAACTAACTGTTGGGTTAAGTACTGTATCTGCAGATCATCTTTACAATGTATTCAAAGGGCTATTTCATGCTGTGATTTCAAAGTCAAGCCATTTTGTGTCCCCTCCTACCCCCCTTCCCTTTTTAAAGTGTAGGAAAAATAAATAAACTAATGCCATTTTACTAAATAATAACTATTAGGACTGCTGCATGCAAACTAAAGTCAGCTATACGATGACTGGCTCAGTTCCTTCCAATGATTTTCTCTCATTGCTCACCTTTGTTCTTACTGCAACATATGTTCGCTACCTTCTATAAAGTAGCAAGCCACACAGATGTTATGTAGTTTCTGTTGTTTACAGCAAGGATCACATGAATTAGTGTCATTTTAGAGACAGCTAAACTGAAATAAGAGGTAAGTCACAGAAACATGCACATACAATATTCTATTGAAAATATAACTAGCGTATAGCAGCTTTTTTTTATTATTATTATTATTTTAAAAAAACCACAGGGCTAGATCAAGTTAGAAAGTGAAATATGAAGACTGGTTGGTGTGAGAACAAATACTTTCCTTAATAACAGTAATTTGTTTTGTGATCTCGTAATTCCTATTGAACCAGTAGTTAATTACTGCTGTAAATCCGCTCCTTTCAGGGCACTTGGCATCATGCCTCCAATGCCTCTATCTACAGTATAATGATTTAAAAAAACCAAAAACCAAAAAAAAACAACAACCTGTTCTTGACAAGTTATCCTATTAACTGAAAACCAATTTTTTTGTTTCAGAATTATCATCCCTTAAAAAGTCATATGCAGCCTCTTATAATCCAGTGTGCAAAAATGATATGATCAAGTGACAATTGACACTAAAGCACTCTAAATTCCAGTGCTCTTTTTTTTGGCTTCAATTCTTCTTTAGTATGCTCACAACTACTAATTAGCAGAAATATGGACAGCTGCAACAGCAATCACAGACATTTTAGAACCATAACCACAAAATCCAATTTCCTTACAAGAAAGTACCACAGCCGAAGATAGTCCTTTTAAAAAAGGACTATCAGAGTCACAGTGATTAAAGATAGGAGAGACTTACTAGCTATTCTAATCCAATCCCCCCCCCCCCCCCCCCCCAGGCAGGGCAGGCTTATTCTCTACAATATATTTTCAAATGTTTTGTTCAGACTAGTTTTTAAGATGTCTCAAGTTGTAGGGCTTCACTATTTCATCTGAAAGATGCGATCCAATAAGGTTTAATAACGTACACCTACACCTTGAATACTGCATGTAGTTCTGCTCACCCCAAATCAAAAAAGATATATTAGAATTAGAAAAGGTACAGAGAAGGGCAACAAAAATGATTAGAGGTATGGAACAGATTTTTCAACTTGGAGAAAAGAGAAAGCTAAAGGGAGGATATGACAGAGGTCTACACCAGGAACTGGCAACCTTTGGCCTGTGGCCCACCAGAGTAAGCCCTATGGCAGGCCGGGCTGGTTTGTTTACCTGCTGCATCTGCAGGTTTGGCCGATCGTGGCTCCCATTGGCTGCCAAGCCAATGGGGGCTGCGGAAAGCGCTACGGGCCGAGGGATGTGCTGGTCACCGCTTCCCGCAGTCCCTATTGGCCTGGTGCGGTGAACCGTGGCTCCCAAGTCGCTTCCCGCAGCCCCCATTGGCCTGGTGCGGCCAACTGCGGCCAGTAGGAGCTGCAATCGGCTGAACCTGTGGATGCGGCATGTAAACAAACCAGCCCAGCCTGCTAGGGGGTTTACCCTGGTGGGCCATGTGCCAAAGATCGCCAATCCCTGGTATACACAATCATGAATGGTGTGGAGAAAGTGAATAAGGAAGTGTTATTTACTCCTTCACATAACACAAGAACCAGGGATAACCCAATGAAATTAATAGGCAACAGACTTAAAACGAACATAAGGAAGTACTTCTTCATACAACATGCGGTCAACCTGTGGAACTTGTTCCTGATGGATGTTATGAAGACCAAAAGTAGAACCGGGTTTAAAGAAGAATTAGGTAAGTTCATAGAGAACAGGTCCATCAATGGCTATTAGCCAAGATGGCCAGGAATGTAACTGCTCTGGGTGTCCCTAGCCTCTGACTGGCAGCAGCTGGGCCTATATGACAGAGATGGATCACCTGTTCTGTTCATTCCCCCTGAAGCATCTGGCACTGACAAGGATACTGGGCTAGACAGACCATTGGTCAGGCCCAGGATGGCCATTCTTATGTTCTTATTTTACCATCAAGAACTTTTACTATTTTGTCTTACATTTCTTTTGCTAGGGAAAATTAAATTCAGGAAAAGGGCTGAGGTGAGGTGTTTTTCCATTATTTGTTTTCTGTAAGTGTCTGTCTGCTAATCTTCTAACGATTCCTTTTCTTTAAAAGAAAACTGCTGCAGCATAAAAAAAAATTAAAAATACCAAATAATTCATATTGGATTTACTTCTTGAGAGACTGATTTTGTAAGAGGATGCCCTCAAACTACAGATTATTTTAACTTCAGTTTCTCAAGAACACCACTTGGGGCCAGAATCTGTATTTAATTATGCTTTTATAATCTACAGTAATGTCACAGAAGTTTCCCTGGGTCTTCAATTCGCTATGTATAATCTGAGACTCCTTATGAAGTGCAAGCACATACATCCCTCAAGCCTGAGAAGTTAAGTGCTGTGCAATTAGCACCACACACTTATGAATACTTTTGGAGCACACTGTTCCCTATGCAGAAAGTTTCCATACTGAGAGGATGTGGGTTTTAAAAATCTCAGATAGCAGATCTATGCAAAAAATGGCTTACTGCTTCATAATGTAATTACATTAAAGCAGTTATCTGCCAATCATCCAGCAGAACAAACAAGTTTGCTGCTAAAATAGCCCTCTTTATTTCATACTTCCATCTCTGAATGAATCTGTTTGGTCTAAAACAAAGGTTCTCAAAAATGTTACTTATTGTGTACCCACTTCCAGATCAACCAGCTGCCTGCGTAGCCCCTACCCTTCTCATCACTGATACTTTGTGTATTCTTCTTAACACTACCAGTCTTTAGACATCCGTCCATATCTAATTGTTATATACAGATATACACCTCTACTCTGTTATAACGCCACCAGATATAACACGAATTCGGATATAACACGGTAAAGCAGCACTCCAGGGGGGCGGGGCTGCATGCTCTGATGGATCAAATCAAATTCGATACAACGTGGTAAGATTTTTTGGCCCCCGAGGACAGTGTTATATTGAGGTAGAGGTGTAGTTATAGTATGACATATACAACACCTTCAAAAACGCCCAAAGTCCTGAGCTCAGTTAGACTGGACAGTTGCTAGCCAACTGAACTGAAACGGTACGGTGACTGGAGGCAAGGGCTCTGTACATCAGCGTGTCTGTGTATCTGTGTTCATTGGTTCATCCTGAAGTAAATTAACTACTGTATTTTATATAACAAATTCCCCACAGACATTGAAAGCTTTGTCTGAGTAGCTTATTATGAAAATGCAATAAATAAATAAATAAATAAAGTCACCATTATATAATTTCTCCTGTCTCCTCCCTCAGAAATGTCTCTCATTAATATCCCCATGGGTATGCGTACTAGTTTGGGAACCCAATCTAAAACATACAGAAACCCAAGTCTCTTCCTTTGAATTTAAACATCCTGTCACTCTCTTGAGCACAAGCTCCAAGACACATTTCTTCAAATATAGCTGACGTTTGTAATTGTGTCTGCTCTATCAACTTGAAAATTCCCTGGCCTCCTGTAGGAAAGGAGATATATGGGGGAGGTGAAAGAGCAAGAGGATGGAATGAAAAAGCCCTGGGATAAAGAAGTCAGTACTATCTTTCTATGAAAGGTAAAGGAATCAAAGCCACCTCTAGCTCTTATAAAAATCTCTCAGTCAGTTAGCTCCATCAATTACTACTATCATCATCCATTCTGGTTTCTTGGCATGAAAGATGTCAGAGTTTCTTCAGATATTTAGAACCATAAAGTTCTGATTTGGGGTCAGCATACAGTCAGAATTCGGGAAAACATGAGTCTTTCCAAAAGACAGACAAGGTTTCTGCAGAAACTGTAACGGACTGTGGGCTCAGCATGCATTCATCCCTCCGCTCCCCATCCTTCATTTACAGTGCCAGCAATAGTGCCAACGTAGATATAACAATAACGTCCTTCTCCTGCTTTATAGTAAGGCTTGTACACTGTTCTTTTTAGGGTTGTGCTTTGCACACACTGTTGGGCTACCACATGCATTCACAGGTCTTGCAAAATATCCAGTATACCATGTGAGGAACACAAGAGAAACCCTTTCTTGTGCATATATTGTGACAGACATAGCAATTTCCTGCAATATCTTTGCGAGATATTGAATTAAATAAAGTATCTTTGGAATCCATCGTACTAAATGCAAAAGTTGTGTATTATTGCGGGCCTGGATAATCAAAAGGACTATATTGAACAATGTGGCAGACAAGAATGAACTTTTGGGACAATACAATATTTCCAGGAAATATCTAGGTGGAGTTGAATGCAAACTGTGCATCTCTTGCCTCTGGTTAGGCAAAAACTCAGCTTTTTCAAGCTATACCCTGAGGAGAAGATGATTGTTTCCTGATTACTGGTTCTTAGGATCCCTAGATCAAAAGGTCCAAACTGTATAAAGGGGGAACTCAAAGATTCACGGGTGTGCTTGTTCTGAGTTTATAACTGTTATAAATTTGTAACCGCAGACAAACCCCTTGATGGGGCTTGAAAGACTGATCACCTGCCAGAAGCCTAGTTGGAGTTGGGGATGATCTTTGGTAAGCTCATTAGCACGTGTGTAGGTTCTTTTATTGTTTTTAATTTTTTTTTCTATAATGCTTTCACCTTAATAAATGTGCTTGCTTAGAAAGGGCTATGTGGTAACTTCTAACTGTGAGCAGTTACACTGTTTATTAGCCTCTGAGGAAAAAGCAAAGTTTAAGCAGTCTGACTTGCTTGGGAACTCACAGTGTAGGAAGGGAATTGTGCAGCCTGAAAAAATCCCATTTGGGAGGGAGAGACGTGAGTCTCAAGCCAAAAAGTGATGGCTGGGGAGCTGGGAGCCAAGAGTGGGTGCTCTTGCTGGACTGTTAAGGGGAAATACAGGTGGAGTTGCCCTGAAGTGTGACATATGTCACTTGCATTAATGTAGTTGTGCTATTATTTATATGAATTCCCACCCTCACCCAATTTAGTTGGCACAGGATGAGCCACTATCAATATGGTTAGGGCTGGTAAACTATAATGAATAGGGTACTATCTTGCCATGCTATTTGAGCATTAACTAGTGGCAATGAAGTATCAGATACTCAGTACCATATTCAAAAGACTAAAAAAATCACCCCTCTGTCCCAGAATTGTTTAAATTTATTAATTTATTTAAAAGTTAGTCCCTTTTAACTGAGAAGCATCTTTAATACTGCTATCATTTGCCTGTGAAGGAAAAAAACAAAACCTACGCCAACCCTGATAGAAGGGGAAACAAGTAGCAAGGTATCAGGACATGCTGTGTTGTCAGAAGACCACTTTATCTATGCGTGCATATGCAAATAAATCCTTTCCCAGAGGACATTTCAGGTGAAAAAACAGACATTAGTAAATGAAAACCCAGCATGTTTTAAACTCTGTAACCAACTAAAATATATGACTGGACACGGAATTAACCCAACACAAGAATAATAATCTCATATTCTATTTGTTCAGTCTCTCTGAGGCAATTGCAAGTAGTGCTGGTAACAGTCCTTAACATTTTTGAGCTTGCATGCTCTCTCTCTCTACTGTTTGATTCAATGGCACAGTCATCAAGAGAATGTCAATAGGCCTTTTTCAATTTCAAGTTCTCAGTGTATCAGAGAATTTTGAAAGGAGAGGGTAAAGAAACTGAACAGGAATGTTTTGGGGCACCACGATCTGAAAGATATTGGACTGTATCTTGGGTGTAAGAACCAATTTTTAAAAATATGTAATCACGGATGTTTTAGCCAAAACAAAAACAGTTGTCAGTGCAAGAACTGGGTTCACACTTCAAGTGCTGAAACAGATGGGGCATATAATGGAAATTCTGTATACATGGTTAGGAGTATATTTTAACGATCTGCAGCCACTCCAAGCAGAGTGAGCAGAATGGTTGCAAAACATTCACTTGGCTACTCTATGAACTACAGCAACAGTGCCTATTCACTAGGAAACGCAAGAGTAGGAAAGGAGCTGCAAGCATCTGAATACAGGGAGAAAAAAAATAAGGGCTGCACGTATACATACATGGCTAACAAAGCCTAGCTCCATAGCATGATAGAAATAAGTGAGGGAGAGGCTAGACAGAGGATTACAAAGAAAAATTAGGGTTACACATGATAGTGTATTTTTTTAGGATATGATGTTTCATGATAGCAATTATTTCTTGACCATTTTTTAAAACTAATACTCTAATACTGTAGTGATGGGTGGCATCACGAAACCTAGAGAGAAACAGAAAGTGACTTTGATACGTCATAAATATTGAAAGCTGTGTGAATGCTAATGGATCGTTCTGAATGGGGATGTGGGGCAGGTGGTAGAGAAGGTGACACAGACACTGTTAGGACTGGACTTAGTCAATCTCTTCATTAATAATCTAAAAGAGCAAGTAAATAGAGATTTAATTAAATCTGAACACCATACTAAATTAGAAGGAGTGGCAAGCATCAGTAAAGCCAGAGAAATTATCTTGAGATTTTAGAAATATATACAGGAAATACAATTAGATTTAATCTGAAAAATGCAATCTAATACATTTTTTTGGGGGGGGGGGGGGAGAATAGTCAGGAAAGCAGATATCAGCAGGAAATAGTTTCTTGGAAAAGGAGCAAGGCCACCAAAAAACTAAGGGAAGATGAAAAGGAAAATTAGATAGCTTGCAGTGCAAGATGGTAGCAGTACAAATCAAAACACAAAGATGCAATTTTGGGTTGCATGCAGAGGCAACAATTTAAAGGCATTTTACACTGGGATTATAAACTTTTCAGGTACTTTATTGTGTGTATGCGCACGATTAGTCACTGAAAGAAGAAAGCCCTGACCCAATAACTTTCACCTTCTTTCTACAGTATGAGGCAAAATAGAATCCTCCCTCCCCCCAGTACTTTTTGTTTTGTTTGTTGACTCCAATGTATCAGACTATTTAAAATATTTGTTATTTTGTTATAGAAATTTACCCAATATTTAGTTTTAAATGACCAGCTAATATCTTAAAAATACCTAAAGTACAGACAGAAAATTTATGACTCTCAAACTAAAAGGTTTTACCAACTAACAAGCATTTTTGGCTTTGTTCTGTTTCCCAGATTCTCTTTAAGAGGTATGTTCATCCTCCACTTCCTGTCCTTTTTAATCAGAAGTTATCTAGAATTCTTCATCTTGCTCCTACTTGAAGTACTTGAATGTTTTAATATGAAAACAAAATCAATCCTAGTTTCCAAGGCACTCAATTCCAAATGCTAATGTTCCAGCTAAGTTCACAGCCAGTTAACTTGATTTTGTTATACAGACAGTATATTTGATAGCAGATGGGAGAGCTACAGGAGGAGGCGGCTAGGTTGAGGAGCATCCGTATCCACGAGCAATTCCTGGACAGTGTCCATGTGGAGATAGCTGAGGTAGCTGTCCCAGTTCACAGGACTGCTGACACACCACTGGTGGAGGAGGAGATAGCTCAGGGTGGACACTAGCAGCTGGTTACTTCTGGCAGCAGGCAGTGCTCCACCCCTGTTGTGAACCCTCCTGCCATCGTAATAGGCAACCGTTATGCTCTTCTTGATACAGGAGAGAAGGAATCACCCCCTACAGTAAAGGAGGAGAAGCCTCGTACCCCTAAGGCTGGGAAGTCTGCTGTCACCACTGAAAATAGGAAACGTAGGGTAGTGGTGGTCGGAGACTCTCTCCTAAGGGGGACGGAGGTGCCCTGTCGCCCTGACATTTCATCTCGGCAGGTAGGCTGCCTGCCGCGGGCCCGTATCCAAAACGTTACAGAGGCATTCTCGAGGATTATCCGGCTTTTTGACTACTACCCCATGCTACTCATCCATGTGGGCACAAATGATACTGCGAGGTGTGACGCTGAGTGGATCAAGAGTGACTACAGGGCTCTGGGAGTACGGGTGGAGGACTTCGGAGCGCAGGTGGTATTCTCTTCGATTCTTCCTGTCGAAGGTAGGGGCCCAGGCAGAGACAGATGCATCATGGACGTGAATGCCTGGCTGCGAAGATGGTGTGGCCAGGAGGGCTTTGGCTTCCTTGACCACGGTATGCAATTCGAGGAAGGACTGATAGGCAGAGATGGCGTTCACCTTTCGAGGAGGGGAAAGACCCTATTTGCACACAGACTGGCTAACCTAGTGAGGAGGGCTTTAAACTAGGTTCGACAGGGACAGGTGAGCAAAGCCCACAGGTAAGTGGGGAACATGAAGACCTGGGAGATGGGTCGGAAACAAGAGGGAGTGTGGGCTATAATGGCAGAGAGAAATGAGGGTCAGGGGAAAACTGGGAGGCAAGATCAAACCAGTATCTTAGATGCCTATATACAAATGCGAGAAGTATGGGTAATAAGCAGGAAGAACTGGAAGTGCTAATAAATAAATACAACTATGACATTGTTGGCATCACTGAAACTTGGTGGGATAATACACATGACTGGAATGTTGGTGTGGATGGGTACAGTTTGCTCAGGAAGGATAGACAGAAGAAAAAGGGAGGTGGCGTTGCCTTATATATTAAAAATGTACACACTTGGACGGAGGTGGAGATGGACATAGGAGACGGAAGTGTTGAGAGTCTCTGGGTTAGGATAAAAGGGGGTAAAAAACAAGGGTGATGTCATGCTAGGAGTCTACCATAGGCCACCTAACTAGGTGGAAGAGGTGGATGAGGCTTTTTTTAAACAACTAACAAAATCATCCAAAGCCCAAGATTTGGTGGTGATGGGGGACTTCAACTATCCAGATATATGTTGGGAAAACAACACCATGGGGCACAGACTATCCAATAAGTTCCTGGACTGCATTGCAGACAACTTTTTATTTCAGAAGGTTGAAAAGGCTACTGGGGGGAAGCTGTTCTAGACTTGATTTTAACAAATAGGAAGGAACTCATTGAGAATTTGAAAGTAGAAGGAAGCTTGGGTGAAAGTGATCATGCAATTCTAAGGAAGGGTAGAAGGGAGTACAGCAAAATAGAGACAATGGATTTCAGGAAGGCAGATTCTGGTAAGCTCAGAGAGCTGATAGGTAAGGTCCCATGGGAATCAAGACTGAGGGGAAAAACAACTGAGGAGAGTTGGCAGTTTTTCAAAGGGGCACTATTAAGGGCCCAAAAGCAAGCTATTCGGATGGGTAAGAATGACAGAAAATGTGGCAAAAGACCACCTTGGCTTAACCACGAGATCCTGCATGACCTACAAAATAAAAAGGAGTCATATAAAAAATGGAAACTAGGTCAGATTACAAAGGATGAATATAGGCAAACAACACAGGAATGCAGGGGCAAGATTAGAAAGGCAAAGGCACAAAATGAGCTCAAACTAGCTATGGCAATAAAGGGAAACAAGAAGACTTTTTATCAGTACACTAGAAGCAAGAGGAAGACCAAGGACAGGGTAGGCCCATTGCTGAGTGAGGAGGGAGAAACAGTAAACAGGAAACTTGAAAATGACAGAGATGCTTAATGATTTTTTTTGTTTCGGTCTTCACTGAGAAGTCTGAAGGAATGTCCAACATAGTGAATGCTTATGGGAAGGGGGTAGGTTTAGAAGATAAAATAAAAAAAGAACAAGTTAAAAATCACTCAGAAAAGTTAGATGCCTGCAAGTCACCAGGGCCTGATGAAATGCATCCTAGAATACTCAAGGAGTTAATAGAGTTGGTATCTGAGCCTCTAGCTATTATCTTTGGAAAGTCATGGGAAACGGGAGAGATTCCAGAAGACTGGAAAAGGGAAAATATAGTGCCCATCTATAAAAAGGGAAATAAAAACAACCCAGGAAACTACAGACCAGTTAGTTTAACTTCTGTGCCAGGGAAGTAATGGAGCTAGTAATTAAAGAAATCATCTGCAAACACTTGGAAGGTGATAAGATGATAGGGAATAGCCAGCATGGATTTATAAAGAACAAATCGTGTCAAACCAATCTGATAGCTTTCTTTGATAGGATAACGAGCCTTGTGGATAAGGGAGAAGCGGTGGATGTGGTATACCTAGACTTTAGTAAGGCATTTGATACGGTCTCACATGATATCCTTATTGATAAACTAGGCAAATACAATTTAGATGGGAATACTATAAGGTGGGTGCATAACTGGCTGGATAACTGTACTCAGAGAGTAGTTATTAATAGCTCCCAATCCTGCTGGAAAGGTATAACAAGTGGGGTTCCGTGGGGGTCTGTTTTGGGACCGTCTCTGTTCAATATCTTCATCAACGACTGAGATGTTGGCATAGAAAGTACGCTTATTAAGTTTGCAGATACCACCAAAATGGGAGCGATTGCAACTGCTTTAGAGGACAGGGTCAAAATTCAAAATGATCTGGCCAAACTGGAGAAATGGTCTGAGGTAAACTGAATGAAGTTCAATAAAGACAAATGCAAAGTGCTCCACTTAGGAAGGAACAATCAGTTTCACACATACAGAATGGGAAGAGACTGTCTAGAAGGAGTATGGCAGAAAGAGATCTAGGGGTCATAGTGGACCACAAGCTAAATATGAGTCAACACTGTGATACTGTTGCAAAAAAAGCAAACATGATTCTGGGATGCATTAAACAGGTGTGTTGTAAACAAGACACAAGAAGTCATTCTTCCGCTCTACTCTGTGCTGGTTAGGCCTCAACTGGAGTATTGTGTCCAGTTCTGGGCACTGCATTTCAAGAAAGATGTGGAGAAATTGGAGAGGGTCCAGAGAAGAGCAACAAGAATGATTAAAGGTCTTGAGAACATGACCTATGAAGGAAGGCTGAAAGAATTGGGTTTGTTTAGTTTGGAAAAGAGAAGACTGAGAGGGGACATGATAGCAGTTTTCAGGTATCTAAAAGGGTGTCATCAGGAGGAGGGAGAAAACTTGTTCACCTTAGCTTCTCATGATAGAACAAGAAGCAATGGGCTTAAACTGCAGCAAGGGAGATTTAAGTTGGACATTAGGAAAAAGTTCCTAACTGTCAGGGTAGTTAAACACTGGAATAAATTGCCTAGGGAGGTTGTGGAATCTCCATCTCTGGAGATATTTAAGAGTAGGTTAGATAAATGTCTATCAGGGATGGTCTAGACAGTATTTGGTCCTGCCATGAGGGCAGGGGACTGGACTCGATGACCTCTCGAGGTCCCTTCCAGTCCTAGAGTCTATGATCTATGAATACATTAAGAACAAAATACATTCCTAACATAGACCTACCTATAAGAACCAAGACAATAGAAGACAACTGCCAGAGTGACTGAGAACACTGTAAGAGCATCTATAGGCTAAACTGCTTGCTGGCATAAGCAGATGCAATTCCATTTGAAGTCAAGATAGCAGAATGCAACAGAAATTGCCGAAACTCCAAATTGTGGGGCTGGGTAGCTTTTTCTTAGACTGTGATTTTCTCCTACACCTAGTGAGGTCAGGGTTTGTTTAAATAGTTATAAAAGCATTATATTGTGCGTTTCAATTAAATATTTATAATCCCTCATGCAAACTTTCCCAGGACCAACCTTAGAGCAGTACTCCTTGTGCACATCAAGCTGGGCAGAAGGCCTGTGTTCTACTTTCTGTGATTTAATTAGGCTGCTACAGAATCTCAGTAGATATTTATTGAGCTTACTCAAAAAGTGATTTTTTCAATCTCTTATTTTCATATTTTCCCAGAAACCCAGAGAAGCCTAGGTGAGGACTTATAGCATATAAAACTCTGTTAGAGAGAGACAGGAAGAGAACATATAACAGTTTTCAGGGGCCTGTCATTAAGATAGAGGTGGTGTATATGTAGCTTTCCAAAGAAGTCTTTAAATTGGGTTTTACTGCGTATGAAAATATTTCAAGAGGAACAGACACATGAGATTCTGAAGGAAAGAGAAACAGGAATGGAATAGATGTTTTCCAATCACTCTGCCCCTACCGAATATTTTCTATTCTTTCCATTCTTATATGTAAATCTATAAGTAATGCTTTTTGTTTTTAATGTGACAATCAGGGTCCGAATCCCAAAGAATAAGCAACTGAATCAACTGACTGCGTACAATATAATTGTACTTTACATGACATACTTCTATAGTATAGCATAAAAACTTGTGAAACGTTGGTCATGAACATTATTGCATGATGTATGTACGAGCTGTGTATGAAGTTATATATGTGTGCTGGAAATATGTTAACAACATGTGTTTTGGACGCGGTGTATAAATCGAGTCAGCACTAGATAAAGAAATGTGGGTTTCCCTGTATTACAAGTAGACTTGATTACAGGCAGAAGATAATGAAAGTACATTTACCCTCAAGGTAAATAAAGCAATCAAGCTAACAAGCAGCAGGTTAAGGGGACAGAGTTTGCATCCCCAGGAAGACTTCCTGGCTTGAGACAAGGATAATGGGAAATATAGAGGAGTAAAAAGATATTTTAGTTATCCATCACTTTGCGAACCAATGGCACAGCATCCTCTGATTCTGTGAATGCTGGATCCTCCTATCAAGAAGGGCTGGAGATACTCTCAACTGAGAAAGCTGTTTAAACAAAGACATAACTTGATGGAATTAAGTTTTAGGCACTAGAAAGTATGTTTTTATTTTGTTTGTAACCATTTATCTCTCTGTTCTTTGTTAACAAACTTATTCTTAGTTTTACTATAAGCCATCTCAGTGCTGTTACGCTGAGTTAAAATGAGAGTCCTCAACTGACTTAACAGTCTGGTGCGTGTTGTCTCTTTGGAGGAATCAAACAATTTCTGAGAGCGTACAGTGAGAGGGACTGGATACTTCAGAGCAATACTTCTGCGGAACTTGCAAACTGGGGTTCACTGTTACCTGCAAGGCTAGGTTCAGACTGTCAGAGTCTCAAGGAGTTTGCAGGGGAGGCAGATAAACTGATGTGGCAGGATGCTGACACACAATTTAAGCCCCAGCAAAGCTCTTCCTTGCTGAGACAGTGGAGTAACTGTGGCTTATGTTTCTGAGTTCCTTGAGGAGAGTATCACAAATGTATTCGATAAAGTATGCTGGTTGCATAACAAAGCCAAGCTGAACTTTCCTGGCATGTTAACGTTTAGAATTGGTACCAAGGAGGTGACTGGTGCTGCCAAATTCCAATGTATCGAAGTGTTATGCATGTATAGATTCAAATCAAGATCATATTTCCTTGAACAACAAAAGAACATTGAACTCAGCCACATGGAATAATACGCACGAGTAGATTCAGTTCAGGAGACTGGCTGGCTCAGGGGATTAGTAATGGGATCCAGAAATAAAGCTAAACTTGCTCTTTATGTTTAGTATACTGTGGCCATATATTAAAAGAAAACCAGAATTATTTCGTCTTTACAATGCAAAGAATAGTGCCTGATCACTTTCATATGGGTTTACTTATTCTACCCACAGGACTACACATGAAGATTTCACAGTACAGCTCCTACAATACAAGTTATATGTTGTTGGAAGAATGCATGCATGCACACACCCACACATACTTTTGCCAGTTTGAAAAACATTCATTAACTAGTGCTGCCCATTATGCAAAAGGAAAAGAACTGATTCCTGGCACCAATAATGTGACTGCAGATTACAACTGCATATGTGCGATGACTAAAGAAATGTTCATATTTAAAAACATTAAATTCCTAAGAAACTGAAGTTTTAGGTGAACATGCCTTATTTTACAGAATGTGAGAATGAGTTTAAGAAAGTAATAGATCTGAGCAAGCCCCTTTCTTACTTCTGTTTATAGGAAAAATATGTATACTACACACGTGCTCACACCCACAAGCTATATACATATAGAAATCTACATAGATATGCTATATGTATACGTATACATGGTATATTCTAGTTTTTATGAACAAGAACCAGATTACCTTTTCTTTTAAAAGGTTATTTCTCACGAAGAATGCAGCACATAAATAAAAACTCAAGAAGTGGAAAAATCTGCAACAGTTGTACCTCTCTGGCCTTCTTTGCCTGAAAGTTAACACACAGCACTTTCCAACCATGGCTGCTATGCAAGAAAATTAAGAGTGCAGCCCTCTTTGTTTTATGTAAGGCGGAAGCCTGTAATGTTTCCCTTTGAAGAAAGCTTTGTTCCAGATCGTAGCTCAACATTGACCACTGCAGAATTCAGCATACAAAATGTGTTCAGCATGGATAAGACAAGATCTCTCCTGTAAAGTATGTCTATTTAATGCTGAAAAGTTATTTGGCCTCGGTGTATGGTGCTTTAAGCTGATCTACAGAAGCTTCACTGTACAAAACAGGAAAATTGTCATAAAAACAAATTTAAAAGAGGAAAAAGTTGTGTAAAAAAGTTCTTAGCACGATTTTGTTTAAGAGGGAGACTATTTATAACTTCCTTATGTTGTCCATCTATTTGCTTTTCTGCTAAATGTGACTAAAAATTAGAGTTGCCAACTTTCTACTCGCACAAAACCAAAACACCCTGTCCCTGCCCCTCCTCCGAGGCCCCAACCCTGCCACAACCCTTCAGAGACCCTGCCCCCGCTCACTCCATCTCCCCTCCCTCTGTCACTTGCTCTCCCCACCCTCACTCACTTGCTCATTTTCACTGGGCTGGCTCAGGAAGTGCAAGTGGGAGTGAGGGCTCCGTCAGGGTGTGCGATTCTGGGGTGAGGCCAAGGATGAGGGGTTTGGAGTATAGCACAGTGCTCCAGACTGAGGGGTGGAGCCCAGGGGCTTGGGGTGCAGGAGGGGGCTCCAGGATGACACAGGGGGTTGCAGTGTGGGAGGGGGTATGGGCTCTGGGCTGCGGGTGTGGGTTCCAGGGTGAGGCCAGAAATGAGAGGTTCAGGGTGCAGGAGGGAGCTCCAGGTTTTGGCAGGGGGTTGGGGTGCAGGGGTGTGGGCTCTGGGGTGGGGCTGAGAGGTTTGGGATGCAGGAGGGTGCTCTGGGCTGGGACCAAGGGGTTCAGAGGGTGGAAGGGGGATCAGGGCTGGGCAGGGGGATGGTGTGTGGGAGGCAATCGGGGTGCAGGCTCCAGGAGGCGCTTATTTCAGGCAACTCTTGGAAACAGCATGTCTCCCTTTCAGCTTCTATACAGTGGTGTGGCCAAACAGCTTTTCACTGCCCCCGCAGGTGCCACCCCCACAGTTCCCATCGGCCACGGTTCCTGGCCAATGCGAGCTGCAGAACCAGCGCTTGCGACGGGGACAGCGCGCAGAGCCCCCTGGCTGCCCCTACAAATAGGAGTCAGAGGGGGGACATGCCGCTGCTTCTGGGAGCCACGTGGAGGCACAGCAGGCAGGGAGCACGCCTTAGACCTGTTGTGCCACTCACCGGCCTTTTAACAGCCCTGTCAGCACTGCCAGGGCCTCTTTTTGAACCAGTATTCCGGTCGAAAACCAGACACCTGGCAACCTTACTAAAAATGTACTTCATAACTTTGAGTGGATGTCATTTTTGTGCATTTTAGATATTTGAACAACAATTGTTTAACAACATTTATTTTCAATATAAGAAAAAGTAATGAAGAAAAATTGTATAATCACTTACAGTTTTTCCTTTACTCAGGAAAATACAGGCAAATATTTAATATGCTTTTCATGCTTATGGCTTAATGTAAACAATATAATGAAAAAGTAAATTGACTGAATAGACAGCACTAAACACAAGTTTATTTTATTGAACTATTTGGTGCACCAGGGTTTAGTCTGAGCGTAACGCAGAAAAACAAAAAAATGGAATTATAACCCAGTATGGCAATTTGCACACAGAAAGTATAGTAGACACAAAAGTTCTTAGTTCAGCAAGGATTTCGTTGTTTAATGTGAACCATTTCAGATAGTATCTCAGTGAGCCACATATAAGGCTTACAAGGCCTTCCATCATTTCACTATTAAATTAACAAGTTTAGATAATGAAATGCACCTTGATGATTTTAAATGGATGCACCTACACAAATAGAAACTAGTACAAAATAACTCAATACCAGCTGAAAGATTCAAACTCAACCCTACCCCTCTCTCAAAGACACCTCCTTTGGTAAAGGTGATTTCGCATTGTTTTTTTTAAGCGCCTTGCAAGATTGCATGAAGTCAATGCACTCAGTTTTTGGATCAACAATAGAAGCAAGTTTCAGAGCCCAGGCCCCTCATCTGAGAACACCTTATAACCAGCACTCAGATATTTGAATCTAGACACCTTGTTAGCTCAAGCACTACAGCTGATCTCAACTTTCAGGATAAGAAATGAGGACAGAATGGTAATTTCTACAGTAGACAAGACCCAAAACATACAAATCAATCTTAACTGACTGACACCTTGAATTGCATTTGGAAACTTGAAACCCCGTGCGGACCACTGAGCACAAATGCAAATAGGTAAGCATTTCTCATGAGCTCATCAGCATGGTATCTACGTACCCCTCACATAACTAAAGGAAAAAAGTTTTGTAATGAAATAAACCTGTCCACTCTGCCCTATTCTCTATTAGAGAGGTTTAGTTCTGAGGGATCAAAGCCAATGTAGGCCTTCTACAATAACGAGACCAAGGAAGCACCATGCCTCAGTTGTGAGGCAAAGATTTGCACAAAAAGAAATTAAATTCAGCTCCCAAGATAGCTTGGTTCAGGCTCAACCTAATCTCCAAACAGCAGTAAATCCTGAAACCTAGGCCCCTCGGAGAGTGTGTCTTGTCCACGTTTCAAAACTGGACTACACAAGACAGTGTATCCCTGAAAGGTACAGGTGTGGTAGGGTGCAGAGACAGTTACTGAGATTGTAGGTCCCAATTTAATACTAAGGACCTAGAAACAAACAGTTCTGGAATCACATCTGTAAACCAGACGGCTGGTGGAGTTATGTGTGTGATGTATTCTTGCTGGACTGCTCTGCTCAAAACTTGAGTAGCTTTGCTCACCTTTTGTGAATAAGTTTTCCTCAAGACTAAAATTGGAACCTGTGTGTTTATATATTTTGTTATCTAGTTCTACAATTAGTCTTATCTACATTTTACCCAATTTTTTTCTTCTATAGATGAGACAATCACTTCATATACTTATGTTTAATTTAAGGGACACATTACCTAAACATCAACCTCTCTTGTGATCTCCCAAACTAAATTTGTTTAAGGCACCTATGTATTTCAGACAAACTTTAACTAAAACAAACAAACAAAAAACCACACAGCTGCACAGTAATAAAATAAAATAAAATAAAATAAATAATGGATTACTTCACATTCAGAAAGTGGCACAAAACTCTAGAAGCTTATATAATATGTTATATACACTTGTAGAAATACTGATCTAATTACTTTAGAAAATGAAGACATTCAGACTAAACTCCTTCAGCTAATTCTCTGAAGAATATTTTTCTTTTTTAGACACTGATTTAATGTGATTGCTCTATGGCACATTTGAAGTATGCTGGGAATTATAGACACCTGTCACCTTTTGGCAAAACACAGCAGTACAAGTGTCGTATTAACAACAGTACTACATTGTGTAAAAGGATTTTTTGCTATAGAACTGATTCAAGAAACAAATAATTCAGCTGCATCAGACTGATGGGTTATCCCACCTCCTTGCTCAAGGGGATGGCAGAGGCCAACAAGACCAACAGAAATTTTAAGGCATTAGGCCTAGGGTGACTAGATAGCAACCGTGAAAAAATGGGACAGGGGATGGGGGTAATAGGTGCCTAGATAAAATAAGTCCCCAAAAAAGGGACATCTGGTCACCTTAATTATGCCTCAAACTTTTTTACACTTCCTCTAACTTTTTCTGTCCCGTACTCTGCAAATGAGGCACAGGAGATACTTTTCCACAGCTGAGGGAAAAAACCTATCAGGAACCAGATAAGTAAAAGACAGGAAAGTGAAACCATTCAGCTCTGACACTAATTTGCTGTGTAACCTCAGGTGAGTCACTTCACATCTCTGTCTCTGTTTCCCCTCCCACCAATTGCCTGGTTGGTCTATTTAGAGTGCAAGCTGTTCTGGGCAGGTACCTCTTCCTGTGCAGGTAACTGGGACCCCAGTCTTGCTTAGGGCCTGTTGGTGCTACTATAATACCAATGAACTAAGAAAAGAAAAAGGAGAAACTAAAAACACCAACTGAAATGAGGCAGATTTCGGACTGATTTTAAGTCAAGACAAGAGTCTTCAGCCCCCTAAAAGTGTAATATTAATAGCTGTTGTCTTGAATATGCATGTTTATTTAGATAAGTGTGAAGAACATGGGAAATTTCTGTATTAATTTTATAAATTTATATATAATACATTTTAGGAGAGCTCTCTGTGGATTTGATGGATTTTGTCCTTATTAATGGTTAAGTGAGTCTTAGTTATCCTTGGGTTTGAGGAACCAAGTTGATGACTGTACACATCCTTAGCTGCCTGGTGCGCAAATAGACAGACAACACAAGGAATCCATTGCTGGAAGACCAGGTTCAAGGTCCCAGATCAGACAAAGGAACTTTGCTCATAATCTCAGACAGTTAAAAGCACTGTCTGCAGAGATACAGGCTGAACCTCAAACTCAGAAGGGATTACTGTAAAAATGGATCACACCTAAAACAGACAAGGAACGGATAATGGTTTGGTGAGATACATGTGTTTAGGTTTTTGTTACTTATAACCCTTTTCTCTCTGCCTGTGGCATTCCTATGGATAAACAGATCATTCTGTTTTCAACAAGCTGTTCTCTGTCACTCCATTTACCAGCTGATCACAGCCCCCTGACAGGATCCTGAAGCAGGGGCCAAACCCATTTTGACCTGCTAGAGGCAATACAGCTGGGAAACAAATAGCACGCTAACTTGGTGATCCAGTTAAAAGTTGGTGAATGGCAGATTTCCACTTTAGACTTCCAGTGTGGGCCTATCACTTGAAAGGTTGCCCACAGAAAGACTACAAGCAAGGTCAAAAGTACAACAGTAGGCTCTTTAGGCCAGGGAGCTTGTCTTTTATATTCGTAATCTAAGGCACCTAGCATGTTGTTTTAAAAAACAAAAAACAACAACAGTGTGACAGGTGAATTGGAGCAACAGAAAACCAGTATTATGAGCAGATTGTTGCTTCTTCATCTTTCTTCAAGAGCTGGTTTTAAAAACTTTTCAGGACAGAGATCCTGGGACTATAAAAAATGTACATGTACAGAACCTGAGAGTTATGAACACCAGAGTTTTGAACTAACCAGTCAACCACACAACTCATCTGGAACTGGAAGTACTGTATGCAATCAGGCAGCAGCAAAGAAAAAAACAGCAAATAATATATAGTACTATGTTAAACGTAAATAAATAAAAAAATAAAGGGAAGTTTAAAAAAAGATTGAACAAAGTAAGGAAACTGTGTCTATGCGTGTTTCTTTTAAATTAAGATGGTTAAAAACATTTTTCTTCTGTATAGTAAAGTTTTGAAGCTGTACTAAGTCAATGTTCAGTTGTTAACTTTTAAGAACCACCATAATGTTTTGTTCAGAGTTACGAACAACCTCCATTCCCAAGGTGTTCGTAACTCTGAAGTTCTGCTGGATCATGCTCACTCTCTTCATCTGCTGCCCTCTTCTTTCTTCAGTCTTCAATAAATGCAAAAGGCCTTATCTTGAATTCTTTTAGTCATTTACGATATACTGAAATCAATTACTTTTCCCTCTTGGCCACTTCTCTCATGAAGCGCCATCCTCTGAGAGCACTATGGTTTTCAACTTCACCCTTTTATGAAGAATCCTTTGGCTTAGCCCTCACATCTGCTTCTTTGAACCTTGCGTCTAGGCCACAGTATCTCCTAGAGAAATTCCAGAGTCCACACCACTGCAAACTCATTCTACCCTCTATCAGCTCTGCTCTGTTCCTCTTTTATTCCTCCCTGACTGATGAACACATGCTCAACTTTAAGCATTTAAGTTATCCCATTGAAGTCTTCAAGTTAGGCATGTTCTTAAGTACATAACTAATACAGGATCGGAATCATGAACCTATATTCTCAATTGGATTTCCTCTGCACCTTTGACACCTGTCTCCAAATCTTCTCTTCCCATTATATGCAATGCCGTAGATATTAACGTCTGGACTGGAACTAAATTATTTCACTTGCCAAGATTGTCCTTTCAGGGAAAAGGTCAGCCACATCATCAAGGTGCTGTGTGAGGAAAAAACTTTGGCACTGATGTTTCTATTCTGGAATTAAACAACATTTCAGCTTCCTGATGCCTGATGTTTCCTTCCCTTAACATGCACCAAATTCACTTAAAGGAACAGCATGGTCAAAGTACCACTAGTTACAGTAGTTACATATACATTTTGATCCTGAATAATCAGTGCATTGGCAGGTACACCTACACAGTATATTGCATTAAACAAGAAAGCCCCAAAAGCGTAAAAAGAAGTCAGGAGACTAGCACAACTGAACAGAAAAATTACCCTTGTGACTATGGGTTTTATAAGCAGGTTGGTTCATAGCACGTAAAGGTTAAAAGCATGAACTGAAACAAAGCATTTGTTCTGGAACAGGGTAGTTAAAGTCTAAATTCATATCAATTTTTACCATTAAAAAGGACAAAAACTATACTTACTCAAATAATGAAACATACACAGTTCGACTGTTATAGATGCTGTTGTGTGCCCTGTATATAGATAGCTGAAGAGGACTTGAAATGTGTTTTTTAAAAAAACAAAGTAAAATTTAACCTAACTGCTGAGTGGCAGATGGGTGACTACATGATGCACCATCAATCTGTGGCACTGGCAAAAGGATTAAATCAACTGGGGTTGCTGCATAGCTAGCATTGATAGAAACTATCTCTGTTCTCTTTTTCACATCCTCCTCCTGCTTTCTGTTCTTTGTGCAGCAGGATTTTGTCAGGCGTTTCTGTGACTTTTACGTTATTCATCTGCCTCTGTGCCAAGTTCAGCCCCCTTTAAGTGCAATAAGAAATTGCCTCCATTTAAAACAGTGACAAAGTACAACTGTCAAAGTTCATATATTTACCAAGGAGTTTCCAGGAATTCGGTGTTTAAGAGACTACATATGGATCTCCAGGTTTCTCTAATTAAATTCCATTTAAGTTCTCCAGAAAAATGTAATCTACCCTGAAACACGGGTTTTCAACCTTGTATGGATCAGTGAAACTCAACACTAGTTTACATCTATATCATTTTGGAAGTGTGTATGTGAAGAGAAAGAAAGGTTATAGACATCTTTCCTGTCACACCAAAACCAACAGAGCAGGTTTGACTGTCTGAGAAAGGAAAAAATGACATGGATTTCTGCCATTCTTTACAAACTGACTGGATCTGTTTCCTCTTTCATACACATAAGCCCCTTATTCTACCCAACTATTTTCACAGAAGCCCACAATAGCACTAGTTCAAGCTTTGAGACCTAGTAAGACAATCTACAGTTTTATTCTTTGAAATACCTTCTCTCTTCCTCACTAAAGGCAATGAAACCTGCCTATCACCCATAGACACCAGAGTGCTGTTAGAAGGGAGCTACAGTTCTACAACCAGAATTCAGTCATCTGATGTGGCTGTCTTTACTCAGGCAAAGATTCTCACTGAAGGCAATGAATAAGGAAGCAGAAAGCTCATTGCTCCTTATTATCAGGCAGGTCAGTTATGGCAACAGTAATATCCGGTTTACCCCAGGGTTTAGTATGTAATACTTTATCAGTAATGAACACTAGTATCTGCAAAAGCCATATAATCCAACCTACACTGCCAGAGCAAGCTATTTTTCCTGATTAAAGAAACAATATTTATTCGTCAGTATTTTAAAAAGTGTGGTACTGCTGCTTTCACAGACTTTCCAGAGATGTCATACTGGGAGTATGGCTGGGATGAATAATCATGTGAGTCAGGGTTAAAGTGAATTATTACGAAGGAGTGGCCTGCACAGAACAAGAATGATGTGACTGGACATACTGCCAAGAAAGGTTATCTTGGGATTAGTGAAGGAAAAATTGGTGTGGTCTGGTTTTTGGAGCTCATTAGCTGAATCCAAAAATAGCGAGAAAAACATCAGTGAATCCTGAAAAAAGTCAAGATTAATTGCTGAAGACAAGAAATACATTAGCTTCTTTTTGCAGAGCTTGATTTTTTTAAATCCCTGAATTGTGTCTTTAAGAACCCCAATCTCCCTTCCCATTGGTTGTTGAGCCTTTCTGGATCCTGAACGTTTCAACTGAGCTTTACTAAATCTGTTTTCCTTTGCAGAGAACTCATAAAACAATATTCATTTCCTCTTGCTTGTCTAACAAATTTTCTGCTTGTGGGCACTTACATCACAGGGTCCCTTTCACCCCTAAAAAGCCAACAATGCACATTCAGTTGTCAGAAGTACAGACAAAGCTGCAAAATCCTGCCAGAATTTAGATTGTCCATGCAACCTTAATTCATCCCCCTTGTATGTATGCATTTTGATATTCGTTAATTGTATTGATCACACATGGTCCTCAGGAAATCCTCAAGATTTAGTGTTTAAGGTGGTAGTTTGGGGGAGACAGGTTCAATTCCCTGCTCCATCACAAACTTCCTGTGTGATGCTGGGCAAGTCATTTAGGGAACTGAAGCAGAGAGAGACTATCTGAAAAATGTCAGAGTAGTAGCCGTGTTAGTCTGTATCAGCAAAAAAAAAACAACAAGGAGTCCTTGTGGCACCTTAGTGACTAACAAATGTATTTGGGCATAAGCTTTCGTGGGCTAGAACGCACTCCATCATCATCAGATGCATGGAGTGGAAAATACAGGAGTAGGTATAAATACATGAAAAGATGGGAGCTGCCTTTAAATATATCTTTTCATGTATTTATACCTGCTCCTGTATTTTCCACTCCATGCATCTGATGAAGTGGGTTTTATCTGAAAAATGGGGATAACGGTACTTCCTACCTCTCACGGGGTATTGAAGGGCAAAAGATATTTAAGATTTTGAAATGTTCAGATACTACAACAGGGGTAGACAACCTATGGCACATGTGCCGAAGGCGGCACGCGAGCTGATTTGCAGTGGTACTCATACTGCCCGGGTCCTGGCCACCGGTCTGGGGGACTCTGCATTTTAATTTAATTTAAAATTAAGCTTCTTAAACATTTAAAAAACCTTATTTACTTTACATACAACAATAGTTTAGTTATATATTATAGACTTATAGAAAGAGATTTTCTAAAACGTTAAAATGTATTACTGGCACGCAAAACCTTAAATTAGAGTGAATAAATGAAGACTCGGCACACCACTTCTGAAAGGTTGCCTCCTCCTGTACTACAATAATGGGGGCTCTAACTACCTAAGAGAAGACAGATGGTATAGGAAACTACAGCAGCTGTTCAATATTTCTTTTTATCCTCACCTGAGTGTGCCTCTGCCATTAGTGCACATCATCAAAACTCTTCATTGACCATGAAATTATTCATTTCTTTATGTCTTCTGTAGGGTGCTTATCACCATAACATCAAATATTAATGAGATTAACTCCACTGTGAGAAGAGAGTTCTTATCCCCATTTTACAGATGGGGAAACTGAGACAAAACAACTTGCCTAAGACAACACAGGGAATCAGCAGCAGAATCAGGATTAGAACTTCACACCTCCCTACTTTCAACCCTTTGCTCCTTCCTCTAGTAGACATTGTTTTAGGGTAGGTCTTCAATGCACAGTCATAACTAAAATGTTTCTCCCAACTCACACACAAACATCTCTATCTTGAGTGTAGTGGTGCTTTAACCACAAGCTGGCTGATCCGTCAGGGATAGAGAGCAAAGATCAAGTGCTGCTGACACACAGGGCCGGTGCAACCATTTAGGCGAACTAGGCGGTTGCCTAAGGCGCCAAGATTTGAGGGCGCCAAAAAGCGGTGCCCTCAAAAAATTTTTTAAATGGTTGCAGCTGCTGCTGCTGGACAGGCAGTCTGAGCTGCCCGCGGCAGCAGCTGCCTGCAGCGGGCAGCCCAGGGCGCCCCCGGGGTCAGCACGCAGCCGCTGCAGCCCGGCAGTCCAGGGCTCCCCCCGTCAGGGAGCCGCGGCGCGGCAGCCCAGGGCGCCCCCGGGGTCAGGGAGCCGCTGCGCGGCAGCCCAGGGCGCCCCCGGGGTCACGGAGCCGCGGCGCGGCAGCCCAGGGAGCCGCTGCGCGGCAGCCCAGGGCGCCCCCGGGGTCAGGGAGCCGCGGCGCGGCAGCCCAGGGCGCCCCCGGGGTCAGGGAGCCGCTGCGCGGCAGCCCAGGGCGCCCCCGGGGTCAGGGAGCCGCTGGCAGCCCAGCAGCCCAGGGCGCCCCCGGGGTCAGGGAGCCGCTAGCAGCCCAGCAGCCCAGGGCGCCCCCCGGGTCAGGGAGCTGCTGCGGCAGCCCGGCAGCCCAGGGCACCCCTGGGGTCAGCGCGCTGCCGCGGCAGCACAGAGGTTTGAGCTGACGGTGGCTGCGCTGACCCAGGGGAATCCCTGAGTTGCAGGCAGAGGCTCAGAATCCCTCTCCCTCCCAAAGCAGGGGTTCCAGCCTATGCAATTTTTCTCGTTGCCCGGCGGTGGGGGCGCCGGCGGCTGGGCAGAGCTGCGCAGCTCTGCTTAGGGCACGTGGCAGGGGCCCTGCGGCAGGGGCGCAACACCAGGGCTTCGCTTCTGGAGGAAAGCCATGGCTGCCCTCTGGCTCAGCCTCCACGTCAGCCCCAGCGAGGGGCACGGAGAAGAAAAGAGCCTCAGCAGTGGTCTGGTAGAGCGGAGAAAGAAAGAGGACCCTAGCGCTCATGCGTTGGGCAAGGTAAGCAAGTGCCTCCCCATGGGTCAGCCTCAGGTGCCTGTGCTCCTGCCCCCTTGGTCCTTAGCTGGTCCCTGCTCCTGCTCCCCTTGTGCCTGGACAGCTGGAGAGAACAGCAGCCTGCAGAGCTGAGCTGCCTCAGTGCCCCCAGGCACCCCCCTGACCCCATCCCCCCCACAGCCCTGACCCCCAGCTCCGAGCCTAGTCCTTCTGAGCTGGAAACCCCCTCGACCTCATCCCCCCACAGCCTTTACCCCTAGCTCCGAGCACAGTTCCTCTGAGCTGGAAACCCCCTGACCACATCCCCCCCAACAGCCCTGACCCCCAGCTCTGAGCCCAGACCCTCTGAGCTGGCATTTGGGGGCGGGGGGGGCGCAAGATGGAATTTTCACCTAGGGCGCAAAATATCCTTGCACCGGCCCTGCTGACATGAGTTACTGCTTGCTGTGCGGATGCAGCTACAGGCCATTTGAAAGCTCACAGGTCACTCTGTCTTCCCAAAATTCCCCATGTAATAGACTATCTTAAAGGCTGTTTAGAGAATTAGGTGCTATGTATGTCCCAAAGACAGACAACTGACTGTCTCCAAAGTAGACTTATCAGTCACTATTATTACTTGATGGCAATGGCACCAGAAGGCCCAGATCAGGACTGGGGACCCCACTGCACTGGAATCTGTAAGATATTAATGAGAATCCCTGCCCCAAATCATTTAGAGTCTAAATCTCCAATTTGCTATTACTTTGCATTGACTTTAGTGGGGCTCTGTGTAGAAATACTGATCGAAGTTCACAACTCTACTAGATAGCAACTACGGATATTAGGTTGTTACAAGAGCAGCTCTGGAGTTTTCAGTTACCCCTCCATCATAGGTACTTTTATAATCTTTTGTCACTATCCAGGATTTGTTGTTCTAAAGCAGCCACTTTTTGAAACTTTTAATATCCCTCCACAGCACAAACAACAGAATTGCAAAATGTGCCTGACAGCAAATTTTAACTTGGAAATGCTGATAATTTAGCTTATAGCTTAGAGTTTGCCTTATGCTATGACTTTTCATCTGTATCAATTCAAGACTTTTCTTACTAACTCACCACAGAACCATATCTAGAATACCACAAAAGGGAGACGTGAGAAAGGGGAAGTAGTAGTTTGTTGATACAGTTCAGTTTTAAGTTAAAAAAAATGCTGCACAACTGAATCATCCTGTTTATTTCAACACTTCACAGTAGTGCTAAAGAGAAAGGATAGGTGCTTATAGATAAGGACACCTACAGTTGAGACGAAATGGATTCATTGTGACGTGAAATGACAACTATGTAAGACCTCTGCAGTGCAGTACAGTAGAGAGATCCAACAGGGTTGAGTCAGTTGAACTTAAAGAAGACTGTTTCATGGTGTATTATGCTTAAAGATTAACTCTGTTTTGGTCAACTAAGGCCTTGTCTACACTAAGAAGTCAGGTAGACACAGATACATTGCTCAGGAGTATGAAAAATCCTATAGTTAAGCCAGCCTAGCCCCTGGTGTAGCCACTGCTAAGTAATGGAAGAATGCTATAGCATTTCAAATGTAGATAAGCTCTTAGTAAAATGGATAACAGAGTTATAATTAACATAATAAGAAGATACAGGCTTCTCTAAAGGCAGTTATAAAAAGCAACAACAGATCTTAAGAATCCATGCAGATACTAGAAGACTCTTAAAAAACCCAAACAACATGTCTCTTTTCTCTAAGTGTATTTCCTTTTCAGATCTACCTATCGAGTTTACCACCAGTCTAAGCTCCTTTTTTCTCTCCATATGACCTGGGGAAATAAAGCACCAAATTTCAGTAGTTTAGTCATGCTAAATGTCCCAAACTTGAACTCAAAATCAGAATCCCCCTGATCCGACAAGAGTAGTAAGGGCTCAAAACCTACAGGTAGAACCCAGCACCTGGAGAGCCCACATAGATTGTATATGAATATTAAGTAAGGGCAAAACAGAATCAAGAGAAAGCACACACAGGAAGATTATTAAACATAGTGGCAGAAAAAAGAATGGAACATTATTCTATATACAATGTGTTTTCAATGTGTGGCTTCTCATTGTACAGTCCTTCTCAAGTACTATTTCTTTCATATGCCTTAAGTTAACGTCAATATGGAAGTTTGCCTAAAGGTGTATAATTTAGGCTGTAATTACTAAAGAATTGTGTTACAGCAGTAAGTCTGTATAGTAAAGTAAGAAATGCTACCCATCATTCCTAATATTGTCTATGCTCTGACAGGGATCCTGATATACTATACACTTTTGAGCACCTCCATGCCTCAATTAGCCAGTGTAAATATTCAATTACATAAAACCAAAGAACAGGCAAAATGCACAATACTCAAACTGGATGTGATCAGCATAGCCATCTACAACTGTATAAGGTGGATGGAATTGTGAAGATAGAGATCATAAGCAGGAAGACCTCAATGCAGATATGCTTTCACTACTTGTCAAAGTTTCAGTATGTATTCATCCATTTAAAAGTTAGCAATACTTTCCTACAGATATACAGAGCATGAATAAATAGATGGCTGGTTTTTGAGTATAAGCTACTTGACAATAAGAAAAAAATAGGAATCAAAATGCTGCTCACATTTTCTAGCATTCAATCACTGTTAGAAAAAAAAAACCCTCCTATTTTTCTGAGGACCAATCAAGCACATGCTAATCACTAAAAAACTATCTGGGGAAAACAAACAGGTAGCTACTTTAAGGAAATCACTAATTTTTGCTTGTCAGCAGCTAGTACAATTATTCAGTGTAATAATTTTCTGAGTATAAGCCACTCCAGCTGGACATGAAAGAGGAAGATAACATTTGTGGTGTATCCAAGAGGAGATCTTTCACCATAAACACAAGATCTCTTGTCAAAAAATTCTATTATATTTGTGCCACGTCCAGGCACTTCTAAGTATGGAAAAAATCAGATTATTTTTGTGTTTTAAGATACAAAAGTGACATTAATTTAAACAATTAGCTCTAGTAGATGCACTTCATCATTTTGGGAACTGCACAGGAAGCCTTAGAATTTGATTTTTATACTTGAGACCATGGCAGTAAATGGATTATCTAAAATGAAAAATAATCCTTCTGTGGTTGAGTTAATGGAGTCATAGAAAGCAAAATAGTTCAGAGACTTTTTCTTCTGTCTCATCCATATCAGGATTCCTTCCTTCCTGCATTCCGTGTAAGAAGAAAAACTGAAAAGAATGTAGAGTCAAGCACTCAAAAGATAGGAAATACCAAATATTAAGGTTGCCCATGTAACCCTAAATCAGATCTCTGCATTTTTTAAATCTTTAATTACATAACTACTTGTAATTGTTATATTTAGTCTTTCCTTCCCATGCTCTTAAAAAAGGGTAGTGTGTGGACTGGGTGTGCTACTTTATGACACAAGTATTTCTGCCAGGAAGGTTTATATTATTGGTAGGGTTGCATTAGAGACCAGCCTTCTGAATCTTGTAAAGAAGATATTAAAATTGCTGCTTTATTAAATCCAGATACTAGATGCCAGGCTGTATTCTCATCTTTGAAGTTAGACCCCACCCCAGCTCAGAAATCCCCTTTCAATACTCTTCCTCCCTCCCCCAAAATATGCAAAGATCTTTTCTGCCCTGCAGTCCTAACAGAAAACCTCTTAACAATGCAATTACTGTGAAACCTCTAAGAGAACAGTGAACTGATTTTTAGAAGCATCCCAGAAGTAAAAAGATATGCATTACTTTCACTTATTATGCTTTTCACCTCTAAAGATCTACTGTAATTTTCTTAACAGCATCTCATTTTGCCTGTTAAATGCAACAATGCTCCTTCATAACAGTAAAAAAATAATAATAAAAAAAATCAAATGACTAACCATTATGTAATGATAAGTGAATTTGCCCATCATTGTTTCATTTACATATCTAAGACAATTAACATTGCTGGAAACAGTAATTTGAATATTGATACAGCCATTCACTGTAATGTGTCTGTCGCAGCCCTAAGCCTATGCTCAAACATGGCGTTTGTATGGCCAATTGTCGGTCAAAAGGTCACACTGGTACCGTGTGCATCACCGTAGTGCGATGTGCAACATTATAGTGCCGTGTGCATTCTCCCACTCTTTTTGCCTGGTCACCTAGGGGTCAGGCTAGTGCCTCGTGCAAAAATACCAGCGTGCCGTGTGCATAACGGTAGTGTGCTGTGTGCAGATCCTGTTTACGTGGAGGGCTCCACTAGGAACCTGGAAGGCGAAGGAGCTAGGGACCAATCAGATGCTGACACGAGTAAGAGAGCTTTCGAATAAAACTAAGTCTCGCGCCAAAATCTGCAGGAGTATCCGAATGTTAGCTGGAAGACTTGGATACTCCTTCCAGCTAGAAGGGTCTCCTGCAGATTTAGCCGGCTCAGGTCGGGTGGGATTAATTCCCATCAATTTGTCACGCTCTCGGTGTCTGTACTGCTGGTCAGCTGTGCCTGGAGTGCGGTGTTTGTATTCTAATTTCTGTAACATTCTGTTTGCTTAGCCTCTTCCTTTTTTTTTTTTTTCCTCCTCCCTTACTTGGTACCAAGTTGTGTATATAGTAAATGAAAGTTAAATTGTTGCATCTTGCACAGTTTATTTAGTTTTGTGTATCTGTTCTGGATTTTACTAAGTAGTTAATTATAGATTGTTTCAAGTTGTGTAAATATTCTCGTTTTAATAGTATTGTTAGTTGGTAAAAGCGCTCCTCCCCAGCCCAAATTGCAACTTATCCCTCATCAATAAACAGCCACTTGGTTTTCAACTTTCAATCTGTCACGTTTTGATTTTCCTCACTCGATCAAAAACTTACTTGAACCTGCATTGGTCTCAGACAGTGTCCTTTTACCCTAATGTTCCAAAGTGTATAGTCACAGTATGATCACCTTGTGTAGCGAGCTAACAGCTGAGTCCACTAGCTCTCAGAGAAAACAGCTCTGCATCATCAGATTCATAAAACTAAAAATATTGAACAGTCTATTACTATTTGTTAAACACCAAAATGAGCTTGGCACTGCACAAAATGCACATTTCATGACAGTTCCTGCCCAAAGAGATCTTATAATCTAGGTGCTGACAAAGACGAGACATATCACGAGACCAAGAGGAAGGAGTCACTTTAGGTTAAAAATACTTGAGAAACTTTCCCACCCCCCCTCCATCTCCACCTTTTATAGTTTGAGTCTCGCAGACCAAATGGGGCATTAGGAAAGTTGTGAATGAGGAGGGTGGTGCACTTTCACACAAGAGGCTACATGGACGGGGAAAGAAGAAAGTAATGGAGAGTAGGAAAAGAATGGTATGTGTAGATAGATATAGATATAGCTGCTAAAGTACAAAAGGAGGGACAAATGTGAAGAGTAAAGACAAAGACGTAGGAATTGTGCAGGACTTTTGAAGGCACATATGAGCAATTTAAACTTGATACACTGGGCAAGGGGAAAATCAGTGGAGTAACATAGTCTGAAACTGTCAAGAAAGATCACTTTGGCTGGATTGGAGAGGAGTGCCTATGTATATCAAGAGGTCATCATAGTTGTCTCAAAATGGAAAATGACAAGAGCCCTCTGTCCACCCATATTAAGAGTCTCCAGGCCATACATCATTTGGTCATTGGTTCAGTTTTTGGGGTATACTATGACAGCTTCTTATACTCACCCTGTTATGTCATGCTTTTACCATGGGAAACAAATTAGGGTCAGTCAATGTCAGGGGAGGATAACAGAAGATCTAATATACTAAAGTGTATCAGCAAAAGATGTCAAAATTTGCTTAGAAACTCGGTTTGGCATTTACAATTACTACAAGTGCTCCTTGTGCAAGCATGGAGCACGGAGGAGCTGCAGCCCTTACAGATAAGGCAAGTAGCAGCACTTCAGGTAGCACCAGTCACTCACAGCTCCATTCCGTTTGCTTCCATCATGATGATTAGAAAATGGCATTCTTCTTCCCCCAGTAAATGGTTGAATTAAATTCTTATTTTAAAAAAAGTTTGAAAATTCAGAAAATCTCAGCAACTCCGAATTACGATTATGATCAAATCTCCTGAAAAAAAGCAAGATTTAGTCCTTGCTGCTTGGGACAAAGATGCCACATTTCCGTTATAAGAAATGCTATGTTTGAGGTGGGATTCAGTGCAACACTAACAATGCCTTGTGTTAAAGAAAGTTGAAACAAATACTGAAATGTAAATTTACCACCTAGTAGAGACAGAGGGTAGCTGTGTTTGAAAGCATGCTGTATGGTTATAGTTAATCCCTGTTAACTATATACAAATTGATAGTTGGCCCAGAGGCAGAAGCTACATTTAACTCATCCTATGAAACTGACTTATTACAGCAGAATCCAAAATGCTATATAAAACATTAACTAACTACAGGTGGGGGAGAAGGATAAAAACAAGCAGAGTAATCCAGACAATTAACATGAATCTTATAAGGTCCACTTCAGTTCTCTCCCCTTCTCATTACCACCCCCCTCCCATCTTGTCAGCTGCATTTTTTGCAGCAATTATATAAATGAGTATGCATGCATATATACACTCAATACCCAGCTGCACCTTTAACTTGGCCATTAATGGTTGGCTAAGTTACTTGTAAGCATCTCAGTACAGTGGGTCTCAAGGAGGAGTATGAAGGATGAAAAGGTAATGGCCTTACAGACAGGCTTAACCACATTTCACATAGACAGCATCCTTTATACTCTGCTCTTGGGGTATTTGGGTTTAAGATTAAGCAAGAGATGGCAGTAGTGCAACCTTTGTTAAACACTACATTTGGGTTCTGCCAGAGGGGAGAGTGTGTGTGTGTTGAAAAGAGAAAGGAGAGACTAACAGTGGTTTAACCTCCAACCCTGCCTCCAATTACCTTCATTCTTCCTTGATGTAAAAAGAAGAAGAAGAAGAAAAAAGACCTTGGTGGCTGAGCTGTACAGCAGCCAACGCCTTTAATTCTATCTGATTCTCCCTTCATACCCATTATTTTTGTTACAGCTCTTAAAAAAATTAATTACAAATTCAGTAAAGAAGTGTTTATGGAGTTGAACTGCCTGAATAACTGACCACTTATTTCAATGATCTGCAGAGGAGTTGCCCCCAAAAGGAAATCAGACAATAAAAAGAGGACTCTGCATTACTTAATCTGACAGGGATGGAGGTCTTAACCTTTTCCCAAAACATTAAACAAGAAACACACTATGTAAATCTCGCATTAATGGCCTGAGCACTCACAGAGTCCATTGAATTCATTTCCAAAAGTCAGAGGGGAGGTGGGTTTTAAAATACACACGAAACTTAAGCAAGGACATTCCAAGATCAGGATATGTAAAGTTAGCATTATCTTTCTTCTGTTGTGCCTGTTAATTCACACTATGAAATGTACGTACATGGGGGGGAGAAGAGGGGAGAACACATGAAGAAAAATTTACCTGCTGCACAGGCATAGCATGTATTTTGTTTAAATGCAGAAATATTGATAAACTCTCCACCCCAAACTGGCAGTATCAAACCCATTAAAAAGAAGTTATAGCTAACTATTAAATAATTGCCACCCAACATAAAAAGGAATATAAAGAGTTCATTAATATGAAATTTATAATTTAGTTTAGCAGCTTGCATTCTAATTTTCTCTGGGACAAGATTTGAAACGACAGAACACACCTTCCCTCTGCCCTCCCCCCCCAACCCCAAAACAAAAATGGGGAGGACAAACAAGGCCTAAACCCTACAGCTACAGCACCTAAACCCTACAGGTACCACCGCAATACAGCTTTAAACTCAGCAGGGGCTGCTTGGTGGTAAAAACAGTCTTGTCACTGTGGATATTCAATTCAATACTCTAGGAAAAATCATTGGCTCCCCATTTATTTATGTAAAAAGTCTGCCACAAGCTAGCAACAGTTAATGATCTTTCTTGCTACAATTTATGCTCCACAAACTTAATAACCCTTAAATGTGTCACACTTGAAGAATGCCACTTCTAGTAATGAATGGATTTGCATAGTGTCAATCTCTTTTGTAAACCAACTGAAAAACCAACCCTCACTCACTGAGGCTTGTGCCTGGCACAGGTATCCAAACATACAACTTTACACATCAAATTATTTCAATCTGCCTCCCATCGCAGAAAAAAATTCTTGATTTGATTTACATGGATGCTACTAATATACAGCTCAAAATGTAATTAGATCCTCAGCAATTTCCATAGCTTTGCCCTTCATTCATTGCAACAAAGAACGCAAGCTGTAATGTATGTGGAATCTGCTCCAAGTAAGTCTTTGACTTCACATATATTTCTAAAGATAAGTATGAAAAAACTCCTTATCCATAAATGAAAAGTAGGATCACTGCTGATCCTACACCAGTTGGTGTACACAAGCCTTTGAAGGGAGCAATGCATTTTCCAGCTTCTCCATTTACAAACGTGTGTATGCGCGTGCGCACACACACACACAGAGAAAGATACCCTGCTTATATATTTATTATTGCCCATTAATTTTTCCCTCCTCCATATACTGAAGGGTTTTCTAAACAACATAGCCAATACTTTTCAGCGATGCTTGCCATCAACTTCCCCTCACTCTGGGCTCACTCGCCTCTTTCTCCTTGTTGATTGTCCTAGGTTTATGTGAGCTGAAATAAAACTAGGAGAATTAACATGTGAGCTGAAAAATCTGTACACCTTGATCTTCCAGGTCAATAATATGTACACAGTGTCTATCAGTATTACAGACAAGATCGAACAGTCAGACGAGATGCAGGGGTCCATAGTACCAACAGATGCTGCTTTTCATTTACCTCCCTCCTTTTGAAACCATTTACTATTACTTGAGCCTTGGACTAGGTCCTTGCTTGATTGTTTTTATTTTTTTTAAGTCCAGTGGAGCATTTCACAGCAGACACCATCTTTCCTCTCCTTAAGTATTTTAAGGGATATTGTATTGAAACTCCTCCATGAATTTTATTGTGACCACAAAGGAAAATGAAGTAGATGCTAATAATTTACTGAGTTGCTGATCCAAGGTTTTTTAAAAAAAGTGTCCTGTGGTGTAAAGACATGCTGTCCAGAGAGGTAAGTGTTGACAATGACATTCCCAGCAAGTGCAAGAGAATGAGCGGTCTAACAGCTACTGGACCCTTAATAGACAGGAGCTGTACACAGATCTATCAAATGTAGTCTTTCAATAGACAATAGGTTTTTTTTTTCAAATAGACCACATGACTTGTTAAAAAAAGATGATGACCAGAGGTTTAGCTAAAAATATACTGGATCTTTTCGCGATCAGATTCTACTAAACAATTAGGACAAATCGTGCTCTTTAAAATTAGCTAAAGACAGATGAAGGCCAAGGAATAAGATGTGCGCACCAGGACAGAAGGAAAGGGGGAACAGAGGGATTTATTTTCACTCTCAGACTCAAAATCCTTTGCCATCAGGAAAAATTATACTGTTAGACCATTTTGGATAAAAAAGAATGTGTCACAAGGGAACTGGCATTCATGTAAAATTAACATTACTTAAAAGTAAGAATTGTGTATGAATCTGAACAAATATTTTACTGAAGCATAAGACACTTTTTCTGTAAAAGTGGAGCTCTCACATTCACTGCCACTGTTTTCATTTTACTGTATATTGCATTGCTTAGTGCATTGGAGATAATAAATAGTTCTGATAAATATACAGTATGTTCTGTTAACCAAAGAAAAATATACTTAATGCAAATGAGAGCTCCTTTTAACGGAGACTCGCTGAGGGGATAGTTCTGATGTAAGATTTTCTACTTGCTTTTTTCCCCGTAATACATAGTTAGAGCAGAAAAACAAAACCAAAGGGATATGGACAACTTGATTTTTTGAAACTAATTAAATTAAATAATCTGATAAGATAGGCACACAAAGCATGCTCTATTTTTTTAAAATGGTTTTCTGCTCCCCTTCTGAGGCTTATAAATGTCTTTCCATCAGCATAGAGTCGGTGGGCTGCAAGAGAAACACCAAACATGCTGGTGCCATGCTTTCCTTCCTCCCTACACACCTGTCTTGCCTGCAGTTTCAGATCTGCTGCTGCAACTACGAGTATAATACTCTCTTGCAGAGGTTGAGGAATTCTAGGCATGAGTACTGTCACCATACCAGAACATGAGATGTTAAGTGCAAGTGATCATCAACATCATAGTGGAACTAGATACACACAAGGGCTGTCAAATGCACAGAGGAAATAGAGGAAGTTTTCTCTCCCTCTCATCTCTCCACTCTCTAGATACATGATCTTTCAAATTGGGGCACGTCTCTTTAAAAGCACATAAATATGACTTTTTAGAAAAGAGGAAAGTCAAAAAATAAGAACTTACAACACATTGTTCCCAGAAGAATTAACCAATTTAGTTAAATTTCTTTATTGCTACTAAAAAAGGGATTTATTTAGTTGTGCAATTATTCTTCTAGCTTCAGCTAAGACAGAGGCAATGTGTAATTAAATATTTTGTCAATTATTGACAGCAAATCTTTCCCACTGCGGTCAAGGAAAAACTGCAGTTAATGAATCACAAACGAAGGGCCACTGGTTTCCTACTCCTTGTCCTTTCATAGAATCATAGAAGATTACAATTGGAAGAGACCTCAGGAGGTCATTTAGTTCAACCCCTTGCTCAAAGCAGGACCAATCCCCAACTAAATCAACCCAGCCGGGCCTTTGTCAAGCCTGACCTTAAAAACCTTTAAGATGGAGATTCCACCACCTCTCTAGGTAATCCATTCCAGTGTTTCACCATTCTCCTAGTAAAATAGTGTTCAAAACAAACCTGAATTACTAACTGCTATTATTGTTTCATACATGTGTCAAAAGTCACTGTGCCATAGAACTTAATAAGCATACAACTAATGCAAAACAAAGCCTTGGGAAATTTTAATAGCAGGGGAAGGGGAAGAGAAATGTATCAGAACCTTATTGTGTAAGTGAATTTATCAAATACATAGTATGTGGAAGTCAGGGAGAAGAAAGAGGAGACATGATACATCAGTGGAACAAGTCTACACACACAGAGAGAGTTCTGGGCCACAGTAAACAAACTGAACCAGACCGATTACTTCGATTAGCTGCATAAGCAATTAAAAGGCATATATGACCCCTTATAATTAAATACCCATTCAACTATATTTCTATTATAAAAAACATTGTCAGGTCACTCCTCCTTCTGAAAACACTGAGATCCAAATGTTCACAAACTGATGTGCCCAATCAAGCCAGTCATACACAACTCCCAATAGGTGTTTCAACCCCCACATAGGAGGTGGTACACTTTAACCTCATTTTTCAAACCCAAGTTTTTCATTCTTGAGCTCTGTGCCTAGTAAGATTTTTGTTTTGTTTTTAAAATGTTTGAGCAAAACCTAAGTAGCTGCTAGCCACTGGTGTGCTGATACTATTGCCTTACATGCCAGCCAATATTGTTTACTTGTACTTCGCCATCTGTCGTCTCTTGTTTTATACTTATATTGTGAGCTCCTTGTGGCAAAAAGCATCTTTTTGTTCTGCTTTTGTACACTGCCTAGCATAATGGGGTCCTGGTCTGTGCCTAGGGCCTCATGGCACTACAGTAATATAAACACTAATAATATGAGGGTCATGTTTCCCATCCCACTCCAAGAAGGAGGATCATTTAAAAATGGTTAAACTTCCAATCAAAATTAGCCAGTCACTAGTGAGTTGTGAAGGCTATTTGACTTTTTTTTAAATCTCAAAAAGACTTTAATTATTTGCCAGTGACCCTGCCTAGTAGAAAAATTTCTCCTTGTTTCAGTTAGCAATGATACCTTCGGTACAAACATGTTATTTTATTACTTTTGATAACTTTATAACTACCAGACTGATTTTTTTCAAACTTAGCTTGATGTTTAGTCCTTGTTAAGATCTCTGAAACAAGCCATACTTGAGGATTTTAGTATCATGGGTGTAATAATGCAACTATATTCTATTCAGCCAACACAAAACATGGCAGCGCCCTTCCCCCCTCCAAAGTAAACAAGGTAGGTTAACATGGATACAACGTTCTAGCAAGGATCTATAGTTTATGCTCTTCACCAGCTAAAGAACTTCCTTTCTTGAGCAAGGCAGGTGAATAGGGCACATGACTGTCATGTAGCAACTCATGAGGGAAAAGAACTTAGCCCAGTGGTTTTCAACTCTTTCTTCATTTGCGGCTTTCATGAACTGTGTAAGGATACATAGTCTTGCATAAGTGAACTGTTTCAGCAATTTACATAACTATCATCAGGTTCAATTCCACACCTACTATTTTACAATACGGTTATTATAATGCAATACAATTAAAACTCACCAAAAGCTACATTTGTATGTCAGTATATTGAAAAAAAAGCAATTTAAGAGGTTTAACTTGAAAAGTTAAAAATACTGTAAAGTAAATACATCCAATAAATGGCAAAAGTAATGTTAAAACTTTATTAATACAGTTTCGGGCTAGCTCACATGAAACAGAAATAAGATTTACTCATACACAACAAAAAATAACATTAAATATCAGACTACCTACACTGTTAATATTCTATAGCTATTTCCTCAAAAAAACATTTCTAACATATTGAAATACCATACGTTGTCTTTAAGAGATGTACCATCTTGGTGTTAAAAAAAAAAAAGAGAGAGAGAGAAACATCCTGCTTAGCTGTTCCATCAATTTCAAAGAGCTTTGGATCCGTCCCTTAGTAAATATATGATGAAAGAATTAAAAAAGCAGTACATGCTGTATTATAACCTTGTATGAGAAGTTCTGTCTTCTAGATACCATTCTGATAATTAATTTAATGTAAGTATGTAATGTCGTAAATCTTACAAAGTTATGGGTGTAGAAAAAAAATGTATGTTAAGGAAATGGGCCCCAAATCTGCAAATACTTACACACATGCTCCACTTTACTACCATGAGTAGTCCCAAAATTAAAAGCACTATGTAACAGCTAGGCATTGTTACTACTACTACTCAGAGTAGTAAAATAAAGCATGTGCGTAAGCGTTTGCAGGATCAGGGCTATAGTACATTATCACATAATTAAAGAAAGCAACGCACCATGCAAAGAGAAAGATAAGGTGGTATATTTGAACCTTAATCTTTACACTGTTATTCAAGGAGTGCTTTGTTCACATCAATCTACTAAGTGTGTTTTCTGTATTATATATCCTATTTTAAAGAAATTAGCCCTTCACATCCCATAAAAATTCAAAAAGGGAAATATTTCTAAGTGTCATGTTAACAAAAAAGTGTGTGTGTGGGGAAATGCACATGAAGTATATCTGACTCAAAACAGAAGACAGTGGCACAACCACGAACTTGTGGTGAAGATTTGTTACACCCTTTTGAAGATGTTTTGTTTTTGGAAAACGGAAGCAATGGCACAGTAAGTATTGCTGTCTCCAACTTCATAAAGAAGAGTATTTGAAGAATCTCCCTCAAGAAGTCACTTTTATAACAATGGGTCCAGAAGTGGATCAGTTCTGGAATGGCTGTTTGATCCATAACCTGGGGAGGAGGAGTCTATTTAGGGTATCAGGTCATTTATATTACTTTCGCACTGCCCACTACTTCAGGATAATGAGCAGCTTTTCTCTTATTCCACCCCCTTCAAATCACACCCCCGCCAACCTTTTTTTTTGGGGGGGAAGGGGGAAACAAACCCCTCCCCTCCCCCCCGGGATCTACTGGTTGGTAGGATGGTAATAAATTTACTTGTAATGATTATACAGCACTTTTGGGGTTTCCACATTTCATGGGGGCAGACACCAAGAATACAAGTGCAGTTTATACCAGGTTTGAATTTTATTTCTGTTGCACATTAATACTGTCAGGAGACTCCATTAAAAGTTACAATAATTTGGTTAAAGATGGTGTCCATAAGATTATTCTCTAAGAAATTTTTATGTCAATCTTCAATAACTCTGGAAAATGAATGAATACTTATGACAGAGCTTGAATAATTTATCAGTCACTTACTAGCCAGAGGACTAGACCCACCAGCCAGAGGTGGATGTGAAAGATGGGTGTGTAGGGGTTTTGTGTGCCTATCGCTCACAGCTTTCCCAAACTGTAGCAGAGTGAAACTGATGAGATAGTTTTGCACTGCTTGCAGAATGAACAAGACGTATGTGATATTCACAACCCTGTGGGCAACACTGAAAACTATGATCCACAGTAAGTTTTTTATACTGAGCAGAAAATGATGGCTTAGGCCCATTTTTTCCTCCATGGAAAACTTCTATTCCAAACACTTACTTATGATGCTAAATGGAAGAACAAATTGACCAACCAACACAATTTACAATACAATGGCCCATAAAAAATCCACTGTAAGAAACAGAAAATTTTTGCTGTCAGAGGTATTTTGTTCTTGGTTTAAACAAATCATCTATATGGAATATAAAAAAAAATTGTAAACAAGGCATAGTCAATTTGTCACAAATCCCACACAGAATGCCTACTATATTAGCAACTTTCCTGCATAAGTTATGTATTTATGAGCCAACTAATTGTCTGTCTCTTCCACTCATTAGGTCTTTATTTACAGAATGCTCATTGACAGATGAACATGACCAGTTTGGGATTTTTTTTTTGTTTATCCTTAATTACTCCCTAATCCCCATATGAAGGAATCCTTGTCTAGCTATCCTCCAGCTGCTCTGACCTGGAAAACATACTCAGACTGTTCAGTCATGGCTCTGAGTATCCAGAGCTAACCCCATACTCAGATTTTATCTGTCATTTCAGAGCACTTCTTTTATACGGTCTCTAATTGGCCACAACCACCAAAACATTCACACAATTTACTTAGGACAGCAGGCAGACATGGTAGCTTTGGCCAGGAGTTAACACCAACTTACTCATCATTGGCATGGAAAGCAATGTGAATACTACACTTCTAAAGGGACAGGAATGAGGAGGAAGAAAAACAACATCTTTATACATGCTGTTTTGGAATGGTTTAGCTACTTTGTTAACACAACAACTAGTGCACTGACTACATGCATAAAGAAATACTATAATGAACCAGCTCCCTATGCTTCCATCTGCTGTGATGCACGGAGAGAAACACAGAAGAACAGCAGTTGCCTTCCCTTGGTATGCTCTCTTGTTCCTGGGAGCCTGCAGGAAGCCCCATTCCATCCCCACAAAAATCTGTACGGATGGCCTAACTCCCAGGGAGGGATGAAATGCAAAACATGTCCAGGAATATACTGCCATACTATGGGAGTTAAGGCTCCAAGGAGCAGTATTAACTGCCATTCCAACATGTCCACTGTGTGTGTGCTTATGTAAAAAATTGAGGAGGGGATATGGTGCAGTGGCGATTTGGCAGCCACACATCCCTGGGCTTCCAGCAGGTGTCATGATGCTCAAATTAAGTGCTTTTGACAAGCATTAAAATAGCTATTAAAAATGGTTTCACACTTAGGATTTGGTATTAGACTCCATCACCATAGCAATTAGGAAAAAACAAAAAACAAACAACCAGCAAGAACTCATCTCCAATGATCAAGTCACACACAATAACTTCACTAAATTGGGTGAAATAACATGGCTGCAACTGACGTCAAAACGGAATGGGATATTATCCTATTGAGGTAGTAGCAAAATTAAGTTCCTTAAAAGAAACTATCCCTGTGTCACAAACCCTATTTGTTTAAGCAGGGGAGGTGTACAACCAGACCTTATGCACTGATTAAATGAAACCCAGGACAGTCCTAACTTTAAGAACTGGGTTTTATCCTGTCATTTTACAGTATATTTTTTAGTAAAAGGCTAAATTAGCAATTCTTGTTTCTCTTGCAATTGAATATTATTGCCTGAAGCAAACATTTTCCTTCTAAGGCCTTTCTCCTGTAAACAGTTGTTCTTTGAGTTCAGTGCCTCTACACAAGTCACATTACCCACAGGCCTAAGCATTCCAGGTCCTAGCCTTTAGACTGTAAGCTCTTCAGGGTAAGGACTTCACCTTCCTACATGTTTGAACCATGCTTAGCACACTTTAGAAAATATCTATTTAGATTTAAACAATAAACATGCACACAAGAGCTCTAGGCACCTTAACAATTAATTAGGCTCCCAACCACATAACGCTGACCAACAAAGAGGAGGGGGGAGAAGGAGGAGGGGGAAAACAAAAAACCACACAGAGGTAACAAGTTAATTCAACCAGCCAACAAAACAGAGCTAGTCCATTTGGCTGCTATGGGATTGGAGGCTCTGTCTGTTGAAGAAAAGCATCCTCCTCCCTTCCATGGAGTCCCTGTTGATGGTGGGGTGCAGGGCCAGGCTGCAGATTCTAGCATGCAATAAAACCTGCGCTGCGAAGACTAAATTTTGCTTGTCTTATTCACATAAATAGCCCCAGGGAAATCAATGGATCTACATGCACAATGAAGAGAAGCAAAAGAACACAACTGGCCTTAAGACTGGAATATTTATATTTCTTCTGCCACCCTCTTCTTAGTCCTCCCCCAATTATAAACAGGTGTTAAGTAAAAGCTAACATACTGCACCATATGGTAAACCCATAATCTAATCCTGAATGCAATTTGAGAGAGTTTCCGTGTAACTGTTTTCAGTTTCTCCTTCCCTCATAAGAGAAGAGCTGCCTGAATTCACATCCCTCACTGTTAGCACACACATATATATATTAGATTATGGGTTTTGCAAGTTTGCTTGGATGCCTAACCAAGACAGAAAAAAATCTGTTCAGTATGTGCTGCATAAGCAAAAGAAATTACATCCTTGAGCATCTGCAAGAAGAGATATGGATCCTTAAAAATACAAATTAATGGAAGTGCCAGCGCGTTACTAACATGGCAGTTCCTGCATTGATTGTACTTCATGGAGCCAAACCAAGAAAAATAATTCAAAGACATTGTTATCCACTCCCTGAAAAGTTTATATTTGCAAAGGTTCACATATTTAAAATCAAGTGGTAGAATAAGCAGTATGCTGTGGTTTTAATTACACTGCGTAATAATAGACCAATAAAGCAGATATTTTTCTTCTGTAAGAAATAAACTAAACAGCACCACCAAGAAATTATTTCTGAAAACGCTCTGCACTTCTTGTGCCTTTCACATAGCTATACTTCAACACGTTTTATAAGGCAACAGATTATCAACCAGTAGTACTGTATGTTGACAGTCTAATTCAGATATCAACAGCTCACATCTACTACACAGTTTATTATTCACTTTTGAAGAAGAATGCATTTCAAGACACAGCTCAGAGGGATGGAGACGGTAACACACAAAGGACTCTTCCATTCTCTTTTCCCTTGCCACCATGATTTTAAGATTAAACAGAGATTCCCCCCCCCCCCCACTCCCACAACTACAGGGCCCAACCGATAGCAGGAGGAGCGGGACTTTCACTTGCTCAGCCACAAAAGATGGGCACAATATAGAGCAGTTTAACATTTCTTCTGAGTGATGACATCTTCTCAGAAGGTTGATTATGTGAACAATATTTGTATGCAAAAGCATCTGAAAGGTTCTAGGCTGTAACTTGAGTTTAGAACCTTAAAACGCATTAAAGAAAGCTAAAACCTCTTACTATAATTAACACCTATTTCATTGCTAAAGTATTTATAGACTTCTTTCTTAGAATTCCCAGATATCATTCAATTTATGGTAATACAACAGTACTAGCAGACAACAGTTGTATTACTACAAGAATTATCCCACAGAAATAGAACATTCTACTGATGTTTAAGTTATGTAAGTACTACTAAGATGCTTACAAGACATTTTTCCCTATTACTTTCACATACAGACATATTCTGTGGCTTCTGGATTTAACCATTCTGGCCACAGAAATGTTTAAGGTTGGTACATACTTATGTTTCACTTTTAATACGTAAACAGAGAGAGGCTAAAAAAAAAAAGATTACACTGCAGGAGAACTCAGAAGGGCAATTTCTCATAGCTAAAAATTTAAGACTTTATACGTAATGTTATTTTGTAGCCTTCCTACATCATCTTTCACATTTCTCCTTTTTATGTCTAAAATTAACTTAGTGTTTTTTCAAACTACTTTTTAATCCAGATCACAGTTACATTATAACTAAATATAAAAAAAAAAAAATCTTTTAGCACAAAATTTTGAGCTAGTATTCTTTCTATGCAATTAAAATAAGCTTGACAGCTTTGAAGGGCAGAAGCAAATTTCTCAAAGGAATATCAGATGTTATATTTTCCCTCTAGAAATTTGTATGACATTGCCTGCACAGTTTCAGTACATCAACCTGTTAAGAAGAATTTAAGTTTCCAATTCTCAAAACCATTACTGAAGGTCAAACTCTATTTGCTAGCAAAGCTTAATCTGTTCAAATATCCATTCACCATGTTCCGAATAAGAGAATGCAATATACACCGCTAACCCGTGTATAATGCGACACGATATAACTCAGGTTCGCATATAGCGCAGTAGCTGCGAGGCTCCGGCGGCGCTTTAAAGGGTTCAGGGCTCCGGCTGCTGCGGGGGGCTGGGGTCCTTTAAATCACCACTGGAGCCCTGCCGCCACTACCCCAATATAAAAGTGTTGCACTTACAACACGGTAGGGATTTTTGGCTCCCCACGACTGTGTTATATTGCGGTAGTGGTGTAGTTACAATAAGCCAATACTCAGGAGATAGACAGACATTTAGAGAGGAATATTTTTGAATATTTGCACAAAACATGCATCACTAAAGGAGATATTTGCCTACTTGTAACAAGGAAACTAACATCACAGCAAAAATTTGTTTTCACACTGTCTCCAGAAAGACTATTTGCTCACATTACTGAATACAAAGAGATAAAATAGTGTCTTATTAGGCTAATTCTACACATAGTGCTACAGTGGCACTCTGCACTGATTCAGCTGTGGCACCGTAGCGCTTCTGGCTACGATGCTCTAAATTATTGGTTTAATTATTCCACGAGAGGCAGTAGCTGTGTCGATGGGAGAGTGCTGTCTACACCACTGCTTAGCTCGGTGTAACTTATATCACTCAGAGGTGTGGATTATTCACAAAGGGATGTGGTTATACTGAAGTAGGTTCTAGTGTAGACAAGGTCCAGATGTGAAAACAAAACGTCATGATAAATAGACAATTACTTGTTCTCTCTTTCATCATGTAGCAGACTAAAGATAAGGATACAGATAATTCATCAGTGACTATAGTGAAGTTTATCAGACATCTTGGGTAAATTAAAAATAGCAACTGTCAGAGGCAATTCCTCCTCATATCACGAACCAATGAGCACATACAGCCTGATTTTCAGACACACCAAGGACAGGCAACTGATGTCAATGAGACGGGCAGACACTCAGCATATATCTGAATCACCACCATACCTTCTTGGGAGCTTTAAATCTAAAGTATTTATTTTTTCTGACCAGTCAAGAATTCTTGGTTTGTACATTAAATTATTAGAATGATACATTTAGGGGGAAAAAAACTGGAGAAAAACAGTGTAACCCAGGGCAGTTACTTTATTTAAAAGTATATTTTATTTACCTTATGGGGGGGGCATTTCCTAGTAGATGCTTATTAAGCACCTGTCACTTTATAACTTTAATCCTATTACTTTTTAAAAAATATTTATTTTAAAAATGATTGGGATAAAAAAGCCTTCATGCACAAGGAGTATTCACACATTCATGTTTGACAACTATGAAGTCTTATAAAATAAATCTTAGTCAGGTTTTTTTAAACATATCACAATACCAATGCAGTTTCTCTCTCTAATCTAGAAAAAGAAGTGACATTGTAACAATCTAAGGGCTTGTCTACACATACAGTACTGCAGAGTGCATGTGGTGAAGATGCTCTATAATGACGGGAGAGAGTTCTCCCATTGGCATAATAAAACCACCTCTGAGAGAGGCAGTAAATGCTTCTCCCACTGACATAGCGCTGTCCACAAGGGCACTTATATCGGTGTAACTTATGTCGCTCAGTGGAGGGTGGTCACACCTGAGTGACATAAATTATGCAATATAAACTGTAGTGCAGACATAGTGTAGCTTTTTTGGGGATTTCACAAAAATAATAAAAACAAGCAGCAGAAAAAAAAAGTCATTATAGGACAATGCACCAAATCACACCCAATTTAGGTAAATAGGGATGTAGCTATAGCTGTACTCTTGTTTTGGTAAATTGTCACTATAATTAATTAAGCAATACCTCTGGTATTGAAACAACTTCCATCAACAAAGATAGGCCTATTTTTATGGAGGCAAACACATTTTGATAAGTCCATTATTAAAGTTTGATCAGCAGTATTAAAAAAAAAATAATCTCATAGTAAGCACGCAATAATGTGGCCAGCTCATACACCAACAAAAGCATTGGAACTGGATAAAAGTGAAGACACTACAGAAGAATATTTAAAATGCATGGTTACATAGCTGCAACTGCAGGCAGAATTTAAATGAACAGAAAAGCTTCAGTAAATTTGTTGCTCTTTCACAATAATCTGCATCCTGGCCAGAACTGAATCTGCATCAGCCTTATGAAATGTCATGGTTAGATGATTAATTACTATGTTGCTTATCCCTTACACAGATGTCATAAGCAAGCTTCTTAAATTTGTATTAGAGAAAAAACTTTTGTATAAGTAATGCAATATTTGCAACAATTGAGAGCAGAGTTTTTTTAATAGAAGTTTCTGATAAAAATAATATTTGATCTGGACGTCTCCCAAGATTGTTGTACACATGCACACATGCTTAGGATAATACCAGATTAGCCAACACGCACAGGAATAAATCATGAACAACTGAGACAATTACAGGGGATCCCATAAGTATCAATACTTATGGGGTCCTTTATTTGAATTCTCCCTCCCCCACCCACAGAATAAAATACACCAGTAGGATGATGAAGCAAGTTTACTATTCTTGGGTAAAGGCACTGTGGTCAGTAGTAAACAAATGAAGAAGTGTTTCTTCCACCAGGGCATATTGCTATTCCTTACATTAGCTTAAAACATATATGGATTTTTTATGACAAGTCAAGATGGTTTTAAATTGAAACTAATAAAGGAGGTTTAACCCATGCAATGCATTTAGCAACACATTTTTAACAGATCTTCCTCCTTAAAATAGTAACACGATTTTTATTTTGTAATACTTCTGACAATAACTATATGATGAAAAGGAAGAATCAAAGTATTTTACAAGTAAAAATAGAACACTGAAAGAGTCATTAATTTGAAACTCATTCAATGAATCTGAGGGCGCCTGTATAGTGCCTTCTCAAAAGTTGTTAGAGGTACTTTATGATCCATACAAATAAGCACACCATATTCCACTTGGACTATTAAAATTAGTGCATTCATTCACCTACCTTATTTGTGACTGCCACACACACTACCTCTAAATAAGGGGAGAAAAGGGGTGGCTTTGCAAGACTACAGCCTCCAGCACTGCAAACCCCCAGTGTTAAACTATGAGTCAGTCCCCGGTCATATTGGTTTAAAAATAATAAAAATGAGATCGTTTGTATTTGCCTTCTGTTTTTTGAGCCTTTAGGATTCACATTTGCAAGCTTTTATTTGCAACCATGAGGGCTGAAATCTTTTTTTTTTTTTTTTTTAAAGCTGAATTTCTCACGTAACTCCAGAATCCAGCGTTATAAGCAGAAATACCAACAATCTAGAGACTCATGATGAAAAAGATAGAAGAGTTGGCAACACTGAAAGTAGTAAAGATCTGAGTATCTAGGAAGTGATGGTGATGACAAAGTATTAGACAATCAATTCTTGTTTTGGTCAATCTAAATAATAAGTGTATTTTCTTATTAAACAAAAGTGCTGCAGTGCTTTTATATCCTCAACCACAAAATATTCTAGTCTATTTTGACCAATAAGTATGTTTTTATGTAAACAAATATAGCTGAAGTTTTTGCATAGAAGTCCTAACACCTGATGATGTTCCTTCAATCAACCTTGTTTTATTGCATTTAGTTTATGTTACCCTCAAATTAATTTTTAAAAATGTAATCCTCTAATTCTTTAAGTATGAATGCAGGTAGACTGAATGCTAATCATTTACATACAGAAAAGTTAGTGGCAGTATGCAATACATAGCTGAAAAGCAGATAAAAATGGTAGCACGAGGTTAAAAATGGACAATGTCCAATTTATTTTGTAAACAAATTGAAGTACCTAATTAGTAGCATCTTAATAACTGCTTTTTAAAAAACTATTTATGCTATTAACATTTTGCATTTCTCTCAGCTTGAATAAAAAAAAGAATTAGTTTCACTTTTGGATACTCAAGCTGCAATGTTTGGTTTCCAAGTACTGTATGGAAAGTTTATTTTAAAATGCACTGCTACTTTGATATAACACCAACCAATATAACATGAATTTGGATATAACACAGTAAAGCAGTGCTCTGGTAGGACGGGGCTGCAGACTCTGATGGATCAAAGCAAGTTCAATACAACACAGTTTCACCTATAATGCAGTAAGATTTTTTGGCACCCAAGGACAGCGTTATATCGAGCTAGAAGTGTATAATAATTTCCCTGGGAATTAAAAAAAGTCCTAGAAATATTATCTTTGTCTTAAATTTTGTACAAAATAACCTGTATTTGGGACCAGATTTTATGCTCAGAATTTCCCTTTAAAGTAAATGCAAGGAGAACTGCATATTTACCTTGACCATAAAACTTCCCTTGATTGGCAGTTAGATCTTGCTTTGTCCCTGAAAAACCTTTACAACAAAAACCTGATAGAAATTTAGGAGCTCCAAAGGTTTTATTGTGGTGTTTAATATTTACTGTGACTATGTAAATTCCAGTATGTGAAGTTTATAAGTTAAACTAGTCCATGCTACACCCATTGAATTAATATCTTATTTTTACTAGCCCTGATGGTTACAGCTCAATGCCAGAATAGTTCACATGTTCTTGCCAAAAACCACAGGAATCAAGTCAAGTGACTTAATTCAGGCCACACATAATATCTAGACCGCATGGTTTAGCCTTTTAACATAAAAGGTATTTCTATTAACATAATATGGCCAAGCTCTCGTGCGCACAATAGAATGAATTAAACAGATTTGTTCTTTTTAAAAATTTGCTTATATGGGAAAAAAAACATGCCACAAAGAATTTTATGCAAAAATTGAATTAATGTTTGTCTGCTGTCTGTGACAATGCAGCAAGGTTTTAAACTAGATAAGATGATCTAGCTAGAAGTTAACTTAAAAGGAGTTCACTGTATTTTCTACCGCAGTGCCATAAGAATAAGGCTGATGTTAAGAACACGAGACTTGCCAGCCTGGATCAGACCCAAGGTCTAATCTAGTTTAGTTACCAATCTAGTGGCCAGCATTAGATGTTTCTGAGGTTCTAAGCAGCTGTGGGATCATTTCCATCACAAATTAGGTTTCATCCTGGTCCCTAATAGTTAGAGACTGGTTTAAATCCTGCATCATGAGGTTCAATATACTTTTCAAAAATTGTTAGCACTACCTAACTGTGAACATTTTTATTTGTGCATACAGAGTACATATGTATTCACACTGACATAACCAGGTTAAGTTATGTCTCCTGCAAAATTTAACATTTAAGTTGTTAATATTTTGATACTAAAATTATACAAATTTACTCCAGATTCACTGGGCCATTAACAACAAACTGTTTAAAAAAATAAATCCTGCAGTTCACAAAAGACAAAACACAAAAAGAACTCAAACACAACTGACTTCATTTAACATTAAGCTGAAGGCTCTTAAAAGCCAAAGAACACTACAAACGCTAGCCAATGGTTTGGGCTTGCTATCGAATAGCTGTGGCAGAAGCTGTGCATTTAACAGCATTCAACAAATAGGCTTTATATGGATAGTGTTAAACCTACAGCTCTTAACTACTATAAGTCTCCTGATCTGACTTTTTTTCACTTTCATTAAACAGAGAACAGTTAAAAAAATTAGATGAATTCTCCCATATCTTTATAGGCAGAGTGCCGTTTTGATTTTAATAAAATAATTAAAGATCACATGACAGATATACAGCGCTTCTAAAATGTGAAGTGTATTTCTCTCTATATACAAATAATATATTGCAATTTAAGTTACCTGTTTGACTAACATAAGTCAAAGCACAACACAAAATTATTTGAGATCCTTATTTAAAATCTCATACATATACATACAGACTGTTAGATATATAAATACAAAGTTGGAAGTTATTAAATTAGCAATTATCAAGTTCTAAATTCCTATTCGTTTGAATTATTTAAGACAGCAACATATGATTGTTTAAAGTCACATTCCTTATTTGAATTATACCTGCTAGAACACACTGTATCTTAAAGGAAATAAGACGGGACAACATGACTATGTATAGGAACAAGAAATTAAATCTGCATGCATTCTCTAGACCTAGGTCAATACATTTTGCTTTAGTCCATAATAATGAATTTCTATATGACATGGAAGTACTACCAGTACCATTTGGAGTCCCTTAATCTGTGTTGTATGATCACCTTATTTTACTGTATTCACACTCAGGGTATGTCTACCCTACTGGCACAGCTTGGCACTATAGAGCCAAGTGTAGACACTTCCCACATTGATGGAAGGTTTTTCTGTCATTGTAGGTAAACTACCTCTCCGAAAGCACAAGCTAGGTAAATGGAATAAAGTTCTTCTGTTGATCTAGTCAAGTCTATATAGGGGGTTAGGCTGACCTAACTACATTGCACAAGGCACAAACATTTTCACAGCCTGAGTGATGTAACTAAAAAGCTTGGACCAAGCCTCATACACAAGCACCCCTCCTCCATATTATAATACTATTAACAGGGCTATCAATTGGGAGATTCCTTTCACAAATTCTGATGGTTATTGGCCAGCTTGACAGTCATTCATAAACACATTGTACATTCCTTCAGCACCTACTGTACCTGCCAAGTTCTTCTCCAGTCTCATAATAATCATCCAGGTTCTCCTGCCTGAAGACAGTCATGATAGCTGTCACCCTTCAGAAAAACCCAGCCGACTTCAGCACTTTTCCCTTCTAGCTCATCACCACATCTCTGTAGTATCCAATGACACTTCATACACTACTGTGCGCCCTGGAGAGAGGAGAGATAGCTGAGCGCCTGGGTTTGTAAGAGGGCTGTGTGGGGTGGTGCATATCACACACGCAGACTGACAGTAGCAAATCTCCCAGGTAATGATACACAGAAATCCCCACGGGGATTTAAGGGATTAATCACAAAGCGCCTGTGGCCCTGAACCCCTCGCTCTGCTCCGCGGAAACCAGAAGGGGCCAAGCCCCGCGCCCTCTTCCGCACTCCCCCCGGGCGGAGCGGAGGCAGGAAACCTACGAACCGCCCCTCCCAAGCCCCGGCTGTGCGGCGGACACATGGGCAGGAGCCAGGAGGAGGAAAACCGCCGGCAGCTCCTCGGCTCTGCCCTCTGCTTCTCCCCGCTCCTCTTCCCGCCGCGGCACCCAGCTGCTCCCGGGCCGGCGCTTCCCAGCCGCACGGCCGCCACATTCCTCAGTGACTCCCCCTCCGTTACCCGGCCAACGAGGACGTGCTGCCAGGCGGAGCCGCCGAGGCTCCCGCGCCAGGCTAGCAAAGGCGAGGGGCGAACCCGCCCAGGCAGCGGGGACTCCGGGCATCCCCGCGAGCCTCCAACGCACCTGATTCCCGGGCGGGGGACGCCGCCGCTTGCGTGTAGCGGCAGGAGCCTCGGCCTTTGCACACCGCCCAGCCGGCAGCGCTACCCGAGGGGGAGACCCCTCCCACCCCAATCGTGGAGCTGCAGGAGGAGGGGACGCGGCCGCAGAACCCGCAGTGCCGGGAGAACGCGCCCGCCCGGCCGCCCACTCACCGGCAGGAACTGGGACGCGGCGCCCACCTCCCCGGCGCCCGTTGGAGCAGCGCGCAAGGGAGCAGCGCAGGGCTGGGGAGCGGGACTCCGCAGCGCGGCCAATGAGAAACCGCCCGCCACCCCCCTTCCGCCGCCTTCTCCTCCCCTTCTGGCCGCGGCCTGCCCCGGCTGTGGGGCGGGACCGCTGCTCGTTCACAGGTGCACGACCAAGGTGCGGGAGGCGCCGCCTCTGGGGCCCTGGCTCCGGGAGGCAAGCCGGGCAGCGAGGAGGCAGTAGCGCGGGCGAGCAGGTTCCTTGCGGCGGAGCCCGCTAGGATGAGCTACGGGTGGGACTGTGGAGCAGAAGGGAGCCCCCGAGGGCGCCGTGGAGTCCCGGGGCGATTGAAGCGAGAGTCGGTTCCCCGTGCTCAGGGGTGGCTGCGAACCCTCCCCTCTAATTCAGTGGCGGGGCTGCCCTTCGGGATCAGCTTCTGTGGGGCAGGTGCAGAAACCCCATAGAGAAGTTCTCCCTGTCAACTGCCTTCTCTGGCCCACTGGAAGAGAAAACCTCTGGCAGATCCACCTGCTTTCCTCCCAGCCCCAGAAACCACTCCCCCCTTAGTCCTCAAAGCATTTCACCCTATGGCCCAAGCCAGAGGGTGTACGGGACTGCCCACTGTGGAGTGACCGGGATGGCAGGGCAAGTTGTTGACCCTCCTAAGAGCCAGGTTATGAGCAGCCCTTGCATGGGCACAACGAGGGAGCAGGGACCTAAGGAGTCTTCTCGCCCTATCTCTCCCCCACACGCCTTTGCATGGTCCACACAATGGCTAGTCAAAACAACAGTCTATCTGCCAGGATTGCTCACCATCTGCTGTCGCTGTAAAAGTTATCACCCCAAAAGAGATGGCAATGAGGCAGAACCATGCAGGACTCTTCCCCGCACCACCCCACAGAATGGGGCTGGTACACCCAACTAATGGCAATCTGTGGTCTATATTAGTACACATCCCCCATACACAAAAAGCACAGCCACGGGCAAGATTACCATTCCTGAGGCACAATCTCTCTTTGTAAATTGTACCTGCAGTACTGGTGTGACTCTACAGCACCCTTTCTGCAGGGCTGTGTCCAAAATGATCAGAGCCAATGCATCAGTAATAAAAATCGTACAGCATCTGGCACCAAGTGGAACACACAGTGTCCATCCTCCGATGCCTCTACTGCATCCACCAATTTCAAAGATGGGTAAGTTATTTTGGATCAGTGGTGTGGATGTCTGCTGAAAGTATGTGACCATCATACAGTAGTAACTAGCATTTTTTTCCTGTAGTATATTTAATTGGGTTTGCAGGGCATGTCATGCTGTATTTGATTTTCCTCAACTGTCCCCATATTTACACACAATTGCCAAGTTTTCTTTTTTGGACATTTTGGTGTCTATTTTTCACTAGTAAATTGGCATGGCATCATGCCAGGCAAGAAGTTTACCTATGGCTGAAACTTTTGAGTCAAATTCTTCAGTACAAGTTGCTACCATTTCCTGCACAACTTCTGGTGTACCACCCCTAGGGAACATATGACCCTGAGTAACAATACAGCTTAACTTCCCTCTGAACTATCAGAACTCTCAGAAAAAGAAGCGCTCATCAAAGGTGAAGAAAAGTTCAGCACAGTCATGTGCCTGTACACATACTTAATTTAGCACCTGAGGCAACCTGGCCTACTTGTACTATAAATGGGTGTTGAGAGTAGGAGACCTGGATTTTGACTTTACCAGTGAGTTACTGTGTGACTTTGGGCAAGTATTTAAACTCTCTGTGCCACAACTGACCTCATTGTCCAAATGGAGATAGTATAATTGAATGGATCCCTCAGTTTCAAATCATACAGGGCCCTTGCCAAAGAGTGGAAGGGTGTGGACTTTTCAGACAGAAAAGAGCTCAGAAATTTATGCTGAGGACTTATAATGTATTTGTAACCAACTGTGAAGGAGCACAGTACTGCACTTAATCTCCAGCACTTCGTCTTATGTCTTTCATCTCTCTGTAATGAATGTTCAAACCCTTCTATGTTTTGCTGCACATACCCCCTCGCCCCGTGGATCCTATGGTTTAGTACATACAGTCAAACTTTTAAGACGTTCATTACTGTTTTAGAGATATTCTTGATGCTTAAAATGGGGAATATCATTAGAACCAGCAATATCTCTAGAACTGGAATGTACTTTTAAAGCACACCCAACCCACAACACTTATGAAAAAATAATTAAACATATGTTTCTGCTCCTTCTGCATTTTCTTCCACGGCAGACAAATGTGTTCCTGAGCTAATAGAAAGATACATACAAAAAGTAAAAATGATATTTTGTATAAATTATTGCAAGTGTTAATCCTGAACCTTTTTTTTAATTATAAAACCCCATTTTTACTTGTTTGGTAAAAAGGGACAACATCAACTTGAAATTTAGTCAGTTAAATGACAAACATTTAAAAGTAGTTAGGGGTACTCTACTTGTCATATAATACTCCTGTCAATGTGGTTTACAATCTTTTTTTTTTTTTATTTTTTCTCCGTTTTTTGCTATGGTGAAAGGCATACACCAAAAATAGAAATGGAATAAGGCCCTGATTCAGCAAAACATGAGTAATGGCTTTGATATTCAGTGTGCTTAAGTACTTTGCTGAATCAGGGCCTTAGGATCAGTGACATTGACTATGCAAAATGTTGTCAAATACTCAAAACAAACAAACTGAAAAAAGAATACACCTTCCCCTCCCCACCATAATCTCTCAGTTATGGTAACCTAGGTGTTTATTGTAACAGTGGTAGGTAAAAGATTTGGAGAGAGAATTGTATTTTTTAAGTTGATTGTGTCCTGGTAAGTTTTTAATGGATTGCCAGATGAGGAATTATGGTGGTTGGAGGGATCAGCTTTGTTTACAGGTGAAAGCTTCAGAATTGCTTAAAAAAACCAGTAGGTCCAGCCAGCAACACTGATTTGACCAAAGAACTCTGCTGTTGGCCCAGTCTCGTATGGTAATATGGCAACAAAAGTTTAATTTCTGCTGCTACACAGGCCTAGAAAAGAACAGCATAGAACAATAAATAAATTGATACAAACAATAATACCTTTATAATGATGGCCTTCATCCCAAAGGATCCCAAAGCATTTCACAAATATAAACTAGCTGTATTTAAATGAAAGGATGACTGCAGCCCCCACTGAAATGTAATTACTTCTGGGATGAAGCATGCAACTTCTTAACAGCATGCAGATAGAAGCACTACTCTAAATGTATAAGGTCCATTTCTTTTGTAATTTATACCAGTTAAACAGCACTGTGGGTCCGACTGTCCATTGGTGTGTTCCTGGTGTAGATATTTACGTCTGTGAAAAGGGGGTGTGAAATGCTAACATTCTCGTCTAGTAGCGATTTAAGACCAGTTTGCTTTGTTGTAAATGAATGACTCCGCAAGATGTAGGGAATGAGAATCAGGGCCTGTGACTCTTGATTTCAATTGAATTATTCCTGACTTACACCAACGTAAGTGGGAAGAGTCAAGACATTGACATTAGGATGAGAGAGAGGAAGGCTTCTTGCTTGAAATACCTGTGCATTAAGGTAAACAATAATTCCTGTGATACATACGTTTTTATGGAAATCCTGATCTTTGTATATGTTACAGGGACCTCTTGCTGCCAGCTGGTAGAGGGCGCGAGTGCATAAGGGGACAGGGATCTCCTGAGTCTGGTATCTACATATTGTTCGCCAATGAGTGTCATGTAAAATCTCTGCTGAAAGCCTGTGTCACCCTGGGCGTCATAATCATTGCAAAATGTATATGAGATAAGCTGTAAGGAATTAGTTGTATATCCTAAAAACTATATTAAGGTGTGTGATTTAGGATTGGTCATTAGAAGGTGATTAGTGTCTCCTGCCTGCAAGAAACTTGCTTATCTACCTATCTGGCTATATGCTAATTCAGTATTGTATGATTCACAATGGACAGTCTGAGCTGTATGCTAATGAGAGATTATGGAATCTTCAAGAGAGAACATTTACAAGAAGAAATAAACCAGCAGGAGGGACTCTGTTAGCAAGTGAAGACAATGGATATTTGAACATAGGTACAGGGACTCACCTTGCACTCTTCACCGAGGGGACAAACTGCCCACTGGCTTGTCTTATGAATGGAGAATCACAGCTGGTCTGGCACTTTGATGCTGGCAGAGAAACTTTGGGTGAGCTAACCGTTATGAGACAGGGGAATGTCTTGTCTCATTTAGGCTCCAGAAGTGTATTCGGATTTTATTCTAACTGTAACCATTTGTTTTCATTAACTCTACTTGTTTCTTCTCAAATCTCTTTTTGTTAAATAAAATTCTTGGTTTTACTGTAAACATATCTAAGTGCTGTGTGTGGAAGAGACTCAGCTGACAGGATTTATTCTGGTGGGATCTTTTACTTTCTGATCCATTACTCAGAATGGCAAATAAGTCCCTGAATAAATATACAGCCATAGATCTGCCTCTGATAGAGGTGCAGATTCAAAGCAATGTCACTGCTGAAACATAACCAATATATGTTTGCAATTGACTTGAATAAGAGCAGAGATGCACTGGGAGCTACAGCATTTCTTCAGGTCAATATCTGGAACCGCATGAGAAACAGAAGAGTGAAATATCAAAAACTCTCCCCATTTCATAACAAATAATAGTTGCATTTGAGGAGTAAATCGTGCTTCCATTGACTATCTCTGTGTAGCAGTTTATCTTCTGTGACAGACCCAGGCCAGTGGGGTGCAGGAGTCTGGTCCTATTGGCATCCAGCTGGGGTAGGCGGGCAAAGCCCGCCCACTTCCAAAGGACCTCCCCCCAGCCTAAGGGGAGGACCCACAGGTCTGGGACACCAAGTAATCACGGGGGACAACTAATGAAAAAACAGGATCGGGAGTGAGGTCATAGGGCTAAACGAAGGGAACCTGATGAGGACACCAAGCAGAGAACCCCAGACAACGCCCACTGCTCCTCGAAGGCATCAAGGGAGCCAGTGGACGCCGCCCAGAGGAACTCTGCCCGGATGCGTGAGCAGACGGAGGAACAGAAATAGGCCCTACAGTCGCAGGAAATCCCGTCGGCCAACCTCCTCTCCCTGGTGTTGTAGATGGTCAGTTTGGCCAGGGCCAAGAGGAGATTAAGAAGGAGATCCCGTGACTTCGTGGGGCCACGGATGGGGAGCGTGTAGATAAAAAGGTGAGGGGAAAAGTGCAACCAAAAACGCAGGAAAATATTCAGGAGGAGCCGGAACAGGGGCTGCAACCTGGTGCACTCCAAATAAACGTGCGCCAAAGTCTCCTTCTCACCACAGAAAGGGCAGGTGCTAGGGACAGATGTGAACCGCGCCAAGTACACGCCTGTGCTCATGGCTCCGTGAAGGAGCCGCCAACTGATATCCCCGGCGGGCCTCGTGACCAGGGCAGAGTACAAGCTGGCCCACCGGGGCTCCTCACCCTCGAGAGGCGGCAGGAGGTCCCGCCATTTGGTATCGGGGCGGGACGCGAGGGTGAGGTAGTGAAGGGTATGGAGCACGAGCGAGTACAGATGTTTCCGTGGCGCGGTCTGGAACAAAACCGGCTGCAGATCATGCAGCCGGCTGGCAGTGAAAGGGTGAGGGGGCCGATTGGGTCCACGGGGCTGGGGCCCGATAAAAATGTCCACAGGGCCTGGGGTGGAGGGTGGGCGGGGCGTGCCCTCTCGCAGGACCCGGTCGAGGTAAGCCCGAGCAGCGGGCAGTAAAGCGGCCTTCACCTCCTGAAGTACGCGCTGGGGAGTACGAGGTCTGGAGAGCCCCATGCGCTGAGCGAGCGTCAGGGGATCCAGCCAGTCTCCCCGGTCGTAGTCCAGGAGGTCTCCGACCCTGGTGACTCCCGCCGAGACCAACCTCTGGCACACCGTGGGGGACTCCGCCACCTGCACACGAAGCTGGGGATTGTGTAGCAGGGGCTCCGCGAGGAGGTCAACTCCCACGGTGGCCGCCATGGACCTGGTCGTTGAAAAGAGCTTCCAGGTCCGGAGGAGGTCTTGGTAGAAGACCGGCAGCCCGGAGAGGTCTCGCGGAAGACCTCTCGGATGGAGGTAAAAGAGCTGCCGGTCGTATCGGAGCCCTCGGAAGCGGCGGAGGAAGGTGTGCGCCAATACGCTCCACGCTGGACTACCCGCACCAAACAGGAGCCTCTGCAGGGCCTGGAGGCGGAAGACATGGACCTGAGCGCGTAAGCACTTCAGGCCCTGCCCCCCCTCCTCCACGGGCAGGTGGAGGACCCCTGCAGAGACCCAGTGCGTCCCTGGCCAAAAGAACTCCAGAATCACCGTCCGGAGGTTGGCCAGGAAACCCGGGGCCGGGACCAGGATGTTGAGTCGGTACCAGAGCATAGACAGGACCAGTTGATTAAGCACCAGTGCCCTCCCCTGAAGGGAGAGGCACTGGAGTAGTCCTGTCCATTTCCGGATCCTGCCAGTTCTCTGGCGGAGACGGATGCGTGGCAGAAAGGTAAATGCCGAGATAGAGCAGCGGACCCGCGCTCCACCGGATGGCCTGAAGCGCAGGTGGGAGGGAGCTTGCCTGCCACCCGTCCCCGACCACCAGGCCAGAGCTCTTGACCCAGTTGACCCGGGCGGAGGAGGCTGCCGAGTACACAGCCTGGCAAGCCTCCACCCGCGCCAAGTCGCCCGGGTCCTGGACCATGAGGAGCACATCGTCAGCGTATGCCGACAGGACCAGCCGCAGCCCCAGCTCCCGAAGCACCAACCCCGTCAACCTCTTGCGGAGGAGACAGAGGAAGGGCTCGATCGCCAGAGCGTACAGCTGGCCCGAGAGGGGGCACCCCTGCCGCACTCCCCGCCCGAAGCTGACCGGCTCGGTCAGGGTCCAGTTGAGCCTGACCAGACACTCCGCAGAAGCGTAGAGCACCTGGAGAAAACCCACAAACGGGTCCGAAGCTGAATGCTCTCAGAGTGCCCAGGAGATACCCGTGATCCATCCGGTCGAACGCCTTCTCCTGATCCAGGGACAAGAGGGCGAACGACAGACCATCCCTAGACCCCAATTCCAGAAGGTCCCGGACCAGATACAAGTTATCAAAGATGGTGCGGCCCAGGACGGTGTAGGTCTGGTCTGGATGGACCACGTCCACCAGCACGGACCCTAGCCGCATCGAGATGGCCTTCGCAACAATTTTGTAGTCCGTGCTGAGGAGCGAGACGGGACGCCAATTCCATAAGTTGCGGAGGTCCCCCCTCTTCGGCAATAAGGCCAGCACGGCTCGCCTGCACGAGAGAGGGAGGACCCCTCTCTGCAAAGCCTCGGCCCAGACGGTGACCAGGTCTGGGCCGAGGACGTCCCAGAACACGCGGTAGAACTCCACGGTCAGCCCGTCCAAGCCCGGAGATTTATTGGTGGGCATGTGACGGAGGGCCTCCGAGAACTTGGCCAGAGTGAGAGGCAGCTCTAGCCAGTCCCGGTCGCCCGTGCTGACCGTCGGGAGCCCGTCCCAGAGCACTCTGCAAGCGTTAGGATCGGTCGGATCCGGGGAGAAAAGAGTGGCGTAGAAGGCCCTGGCCCTCTGGCACATCTCCGCCAGATCCGTGAGGGGGGTGCCGTCCTCCGCCAGGAGGCAGGTGACGTGCTTCTTGGCCCCCCTCCTTTTCTCCAGGGCGTAGAAGAAGCGGGAGCCGCGATCCATCTCCCGAAGGAGGTGGATGCGGGACCGAACAAAAGCACCCCGGGCCCGATGGTCTTCGAGGGCCCGGAGCTCCTCCCGCTTCTCCCGGCACGCTCCGCAGAGGGATGGATCCGCGGGGTTGACGGCCAGACGCCTCTCCAGCTCCAAGACCTCCCGCTCCAACTGCCCTATCGCCGCATCCCTCCGTCGGCTGGCACCCCGAGTGTAGTCACGGCAGAAGAGCCGGGTGCGCACCTTCCCCAGATCCCACCACCGCCGCGCCGAGGAAAAGGCACGCCTCTGCCCTCGCCAGGCCAGCCAGAACTCCCGGAAGGACGCCACGAAGCCCGCATCCTCCAGCAAACTATTATTAAAGTGCCAATAGGCCGGCCTCGGCCTCTCCGCGCAGAGAGAGGCCGTCACGGTGGCAAGGTGGTGATCCGAAAAGGGGGCCGGCCGAACGCTGGAGGAGTGGGCCCGTGAAAGGTGGAAACGTGACAGGTAAATACGGTCCAGCCGGGAGTGGCACGACCGATGGGCCTCCACCCGGACGAAGGTGAACGTCGAGACGTCGTCTGGGTGGTGGTCGCGCCAGACGTCCACCAGGGAGTGGCGGTTGACAATCTCCCAGAGGACGTCCGCAGCTGCCGGGTACTGCTCGGTCCCCGAGCGGTCCCGTTCCTCGAGGGTGGTGTTAAAATCCCCTCCCAAGACCAGGCACTCACGAGGATCCAGGGAGCCGAGGAAGGCTGATGCCTGCTGATAAAAACATAGCCTCTCCGGGGCCGATGTCGGGGCATAAACGTTGACGAGATTAACCACAAGCCCCTCCATACGGACCCGGAGGTGCAGCAGGCGACCCGGCACAGCCTCGGCGACCCCCAGCACCTCGAGCCGTAGGTCGGGGGAGAACAGGGTCGCCACTCCAGCCGCGCAGACCGAGAAGTGGGTAAAGTAGGCCCCGTCCCCCCACTCCAGCCGCCAGCTAGCTTCAGCGGCTGGATCCGTATGGGTCTCCTGCAGGAAAACCACAGAGTACCCCCCCTCCCGGAGGAAGGAGAGCACCTGGCTCCTGCGGAGACCCATCCTACAGCCTCGGGTGTTTAAGGTGGCAAGGATGATCGGCGCCATGAGGAGGGCTGGGAGGGATCCTCGCTGGCAGACACGCCCACGGCCTCCGGCAGGCCGCGCAGCAATCCGTGACCAACCCCGAAGGTGAGTAAAGAGTCATGGAAGACACGGACCCTCCGGTAGGCCGCGGCGGCCTGCTTCCCGGTCCTCTTACCCTCCCCCATGAGGGCCTTCGCGGCCCGGAGGACCTGATGGAAATCCCCCCACCGCTGGAGTGCAAGATGGACTTTGTTCCGGGAGCCACGGACATCCTCGAGGAACTCCCGCAGCTCCTCCCTCAGCGCATGGGGGGGTGGGGTCACTGATCTATGACTGGCCCCCAGTGGGGCCCCCGTCACAGCCCCGTGGCCCACCAAGGTGGGTAGGCAGGGGGCAGATCCCCAACGTGGCAGCAGATGGACCGACGCCACACGACCCGCCCCGCTCCCAGATTCAAGAAGGGGCGGTGGAAGGAGAACAGCAGCCCCTGGGGGGTCGGGACAGGAAAGAACTAGTGAACCCGCTCCCTGGGAGGTATTGCCAGGGGCGGCACTGGCATCACAGGAAGTGGGGGGGACAAGGACAGAGCCAACAGGAGTAGGGCGGGGATCAGGGAGAGAATCCGGGAAGGAGGTAGAGGCAGGATCCGGAGCCTCCATAGGTGAGACGTCAGAAGGTGGCTCCTCCTGGCCAGGCTCAAGGATCTGGGAAGTGGGCAGGGGACCCCTAACGATGCCGGGCTCAGCCACTGTGGCATGTGCGGCAGCCTCGGCATCCAGAGAGAGATGGTGGTCAATGGGGTCCCCGCTGAGGAAGGAGGGCGGGTCCTCCACACCCAAGAGGGACACCCCCTGGGAAGTGGGTCTCGGCAGTGGGGCACTGGCCGTCGCCCCAAGGGGCTCGGCAGCTGCCAACAGAGTGCCACCCGCAGCCGAGTCAAGGGAAGATTCCAGGGGACCCTCAGAGGTGGGAGCAGAAACAGCGGGTAGGGGAAGGGAACCCAGGGACAGGGGGGATGTAGTGAGGGCGCCCAGATCGAGGCCCGCCGGCAGAGGGTCATCCTCCCCCTGCGTGACCGGGGTCAAACCCAGGGCCTCGATTTCTGCGTAGATGGGAGGGAGATCACAGTCCACCACCCCAGGGCCCTCCCCGCCAGCACCCGAGGCGATACCCACCGCGGCGCTCTCAGAGGCGCCAAGTGGGAAGGGGCGAGAGAGGCTCCCTCGGGGGCATCCACGGGAAGGGACCCCGGAGGAGGGGCGGTGTCACCTTCCGGTGCTGCCACGGCATCCCCAGCCGGCACCACAAACTGGGAGTCATCAGGGGACAAGGCGGAAGACTCGACATCGGCGCCCCCCATCCTGCTCTTCCGGGGGGCCTCCGAATCCGAAGGATGTAAAGAAACTCGAGCCTTCCGCTTGCCCCGCTTCCCCTGCACTAAGGACCAGCCCTCCATGGCATCATCCGGGGGCTGGCTAACAGGGGTCGGCTCAGGGGGCAAGGGCAATGGCTCAGGGACTCGAGGAGGCAGTGGTGGGACAGCAGAAACTGGGGAGGAGTACCCCTGGGATGAGCCCTCTCCCACGGCCGGCGGTAGCCCCGCCACACCCTCCTCCACAGAGGTGGACCGAGAAGGAGGAGGAGGGGCAGCTTCGGGTGCCGGGCAGCTAGGGGGACCGGCGATGACAGGGCCGGCGCCTTGCCGGGGCTCGGGGGTCGCGGACGCTCCTCTGTGCTGGGCCAAGGGACAGTCCCTCCGGACGTGCCCCATCGCCCGGCAGAGGTAGCACCGGGCCTTCCCCGTTGAGTAATGCACCCGGTAGTGGGCTCCCTGATAAGGGACCAGAAAGGACCCCTCGAGCGCCTCTCCGCCACGCGCCACCGGCGGCAGTTGAAGCTGCACTTGCCGGCGGAACGAGAGAACATGACGGAGGGCGGGGTCCTTGCAGCCCAAAGGGAGAGGGCTGATGACAGAGATGGGGCGTCCTAGGGCAGAAAGGGCGGGCAGCAGGGCGGCATTGGGCAGGAAGGGAGGGACGGAGGTCAAGATCAAGTGGACCCCCAGGTCTTCTAACGGCTCCAGGGGGACGAACACGCCCCCCACCACCAGGCCCGTCTCTACCGCCTCCTGGGCGGCAGCCTCCGATGCCAGGAAGAAGACCACCTTCCCGTACATTTTGGAGGCCGCCACGATGGCCGTGGGCCCCACTACCCTGGCCAATGCCCGCACATAGGTCTCCACGTGGGGCGAGGCGGGCACCAGGAGGCAACGGACGCCGTGCTTCCTGGTCAAAGTAGGAAAGGGGCCCCGGCCGCTGTAGATGTTGGCGGAAGCGGCGGGCGGAGGAGCAGCGGCAGGCGGGGGGGCCGCCGCCACCTGGGCGTACGCCCTGGGGGCCGGGGGAGGGACACCTGCAGAGCTGGTGGAGGGAACAGCGGGGAGGGACGCCGCAGCCGGTAGCGGGGCTGCGGCAGCGGGGGCAGTCTCCGCCATGGAGGGCCTGGCCTTTCTAGCGGGGCCCTTACCCTTCTTCCCACCCCGACCCTTCCCACCGGCTGGGGGGGCTCCCGCCGAATCAGAAGGGGCGAGAGACGTGGCAGCAACGGAGGTCTCCCCAGTACTCGCTGCTGCCAGTGCCCCAGCAGGGGCGGTGGTAGGTGGATCGGCAGCGGCGGTCGAGGTAGAGGCTTGGGCAGTGGACACGGGGGCAGGTGGAGGAGGGGTAGTGGGAGCATCGCGAGGGGTCTCCCCTGCCGCATCCCCCGCCATAACGAGAGCGGGGAGGGGGACAAACAGCGAGGGGAGGGGAAGGAGAGGAGGCGGCCACCCTTCCCCGCTAGGCTGCAGGCAGGGGAGGAGGGCGCCAGAAGGGGAAGGCTAAAGGGGCGTAGGGAGCAACCAAGGACTACGGGTGGGATTGGTGCAGGGCACCAACGCAGAGGGGGGGTTCCGGCTCCTCCAGTTGCACTAGGGGAGCGGGGGGGCAACGGCAGAGGGGGGAGTGCAGTGAACAAGGGGAAACCAAATGGGGAAGGGCACAAGCGCCTGAGAGGGGGTGTGGGCGCATGAGGGGGAACCGATCAGGGCTGGGGGAGCACAGGGTGGGGGGAAAGGGTGAGCTGAGATTGGGGTAGAGGGACCACGGGGACAGCTACAGGGCTGGGGCAGAACTATCAGGCAGCAGAGGGAAATAGGTGGGGTGGACAAATGTGGCAAAGGGGAGGGGGTCAGTCCAGTAAGAGGGGGGAGGTGGTGCACCCACAGGCACTTGTGCCAAAAAGTCAATGTTTGGCTGCTGCTGCTGCAGGCCCAAATGGTGGAAGTGGGCGTGGTGAGCCAGGCGAGCAGCTCAGACCCAGAGGCAGGAGTCCAAAGCAGAAGGAAAACAGCCTGCAGGGGTGGTGGAGGGGGCAACGATGGTGGTGGGGGCGAAGGGGGACATGGATGGACTGGGGGCAGGCTCCACGCCACACCCCCAGTGCCCCAGCAGACACAGTCCAAACCCCCACCACAAGAGCACAGTTTGAAAAAGACTCAGTCCAGAAAAGCCCCCTCCACAGTGGTCTTCATACTGTCTCCAGCAGCGGGTGGTCCTCTTCTCCTTCCTCTCCTTCTCCGGGCACCAACAGCTCCCCAGCAACAGCCACAGTAGCCCCAGCAGCTCCAGGTCGTGGTGGTCTGGCGTCCAGGCAGGAGGGACCCCGCTCAGAGGGTGGTGTCCTTAGCAACAAGAGCTGGGGTCCCTCACTCCCCTCCTCTCTGGGAAGCAGGCCAGCACCCCCCCCCCCAAGGGGCTGTAGGTGGAATAACAGCAGTAACTGAGGTGGGGGGGAACCACTAGCCAGCCCAGCAAACAGACAGCAGAGAGAGGGGTAGGTGGTGGTGTCTAGCCCAGCCAGGGAAGCAGCAGGAGCAGGAACAGCAGCAGAAACAGCAGCAGCGAGGGCCCAGCGCCCAGCAGGAACAGCAGCAGCAGCCCTCTCCCTCTTTCCTCTACAGCAGAGTGGTAGAAGGAAGAGTCAGTACTGGCCCCAGGAGAAGCAGGCTTCTGCTCCCTGAGGGACCAGGGCAGGGGCTGCACTAGAGTAGTCAGGAACTTGCTAGAACCAATTAAGGCAGACAGGCTGATTAGAACACCTGCAGCCAATGAAGGCAGGCTAATCAGGGCACCTGAGTTTTAAAAGGAGCTCTCTCCAGTCAGATGGGGAGGAGCCAGAGGAGAGGAAGTGTGTGTGAGGAGCTGGGAGCAAGAGACAAGAGCTGAGATTGAGAGAGTGTGCTGCTGGAGGACTAAGGAGTACAAGTATTATCAGACACCAGGAGGAAGGTCCTGTGTTGAGGATAAAGAAGGTGTTTGAAGGAGGCCTTGGAGAAGTAGCCCAGGGAGGTGTAGCTATCACACAGCTGTTAGAAGAGGCACTATAGACAGCTGCAAAATCCGTAGGGCCCTGGGCTGGAATCCGGAGTAGAGGGCGGGCCCGGGTTCCCCCCAAACCTCCTAATCAGACACAGGAGGAGTTGATCCAGACTGTGGGGGAGATCACTGAGGTGAGCAAATCTGCCAATAAGCGCAGGACCCACCAAGGTAGAGGAGGAACTTTGTCACACTTCCTAGATAATCATGTGTCCCAATCACCATACTACAGAAGCGCCCATTGATTTCAGCGAGACTAGGATTGGACTGCACATGTAATTTGTCAGAAATACACATTTAAATTATGCAAGGTTAATTGAGTCAATAATTACTATACTGGTTGGTTTTTGCTTCCCAATTGATTTAATATCACATTGGGTGAAATTCTGGTACCAGCAAAGGCAATAGTAAAAACTTCCACGGGGCCAGAATTTCACTTCAGTGTATATTTTTTGTTTATTCCATTACACCTGGTAACACATGTGGGCCTGATTATCCTCTCACTTACACAGGTTAAATCTGAAGTAATTATAGTGAAATCAATGGAAGTATACCAGTGTAAAGCTGGTGTAAGTGAGAGGAGATGCTAGCCCAATGTCTGTAACAAAATATTTTATATTGATTTGTATCTGTTCACCATGTCAGGTGGTTCAGGAAAGGCGGGGTTAGTATTCTTTTGCTTAAATATTACAGAGATTTCAATCTCAGTTAAAGTCTCTATATCTTCTGGCATTGTTTGGTGACATTATCTCTATCTCTCAAGTGATTTATAGCCATCTTCAGTAACATTTATGCACAATTTACACACACAGTTCTGCATAAAATAGGCACATACATTTTACTGTTGCAGAATAAATCTCTTTAAGCTTAAGCTATCATCCAGTTAGAATGTCTTCCTTCCTTAATTATGATTGAAAACAATATTCATTTCTTGTTAATTAATGTAAAGATTATTACTTAAACTAATTTTTTCTTGTGCATTTTACTATATAAAATATTATTCAACATTTTTCATAGATTGGCGTTTGTGGTTAACATAATCTTAAAAATATTTCCCCATTATGTATAGTCCACTTTTATTTTCTCACGGCCTGATCTTGCTCTAATTGAAGTCATCAGAAATCATTAACTTTAATGGGAGTTTAATCAGGCTCTTCCTGCTGATTCAGAGACTTTTCATGACTGTTTATTATATAAGAAACGAACATAGTGCTTCTCAAAGATGTGGGAATGAAGTGTAAGCAGAGTCAGGATAAGCTCTACACTGACATCTGGTGGAAAGAATTTCAGAGAGGTATTTGCATAGGCACGCCCACCCTATCCCAGACTGCCAAGCTGTGGGACTGCTTGGTGACAAATTGCTCACCCTCAGTTGGGTGGTACTTGCTAGACAAGGGACATGGGTTCCAAAACCCAGAGAAGAGAGAGAGAGGCTGGGGACAGGTATCTGTGCCTGGTGGTGCAGTCTCCTTGTGGAGCCAGAAGCACCAGTTGCACTCTCCACTGTCGAATGTCAGAGTTGATTTTTTTATTCCCTTAAGAATTTAAATACAGGTTACTGAGCTGAAATCACTTTGGGCTAATGGTGCACTAGCACTGGGGCTCCCCTACTATGAGCTGGAATCACTAAGAGCTGAAAATCACTAAAGAGCTGAAATTACTGAGCTGAGAGCACTGAGTACTGTGCTAACTAGTGGGGAGCCCAAAGCTATACTGTGGAACAAAGCTGCTGGTGGAGTGGAGCAGTTTGTGGGGACGGCTGGAGCGGATCACGGGACAGCTGGTGGCAGTGGAGCGGCTGGCAGAGTGGAGTAGCTGTGAGACGGGTGGAGTGGCCCACAGAGCGAGCAGAGCCGAGCAGTTTGCAGGGACAACTGGAGCAGCTCACAGGACAGCTGGTGGAGCAGAGCAGCTGGCGGAGCGGAGCAGTTCTGAGGACGGCTGGAGGAGCAGAGTGGAGCGGCTGGTAAAGCGGAGCAGTTCGTGGAGAAGGCGGGAGCAGAACTCACGGAGAGGCAGGGCAGTTGGCCCCGGACCACGTAAGGTGCCCCTTTCTACCAGGCTGGGGGGGGGAGACCTCTGCAGATAGACTCTCGAACTTTGGGGCTGCACTGACCCAGGACAGAGACTTTTGGGACTGTGGGTGATTTGGGGGTTGCTGGACTCAAGAGCCCAGGAAAGAGGACACAGCCCAATTTCCTGGGGTGGGTCTTTGCTCATGGTTTGGTCTATGAACTCTAGTTGAGGTGTTTTTCCCAATTTAGTGTTTGTTGTTTATCTCATGTATTAAATCTTTTCTGCTACACCGAGACTCTGTGCTTGCGAGAGGGGAAGCATTGCCTCTTTGAGGCGCCTAGGGGTGTGTGTAAGATTTTCCCAGGTCACTGGGTGGGGGCTCGAGCTGGTTTGGCATTGGGTTATTGAAACGGAACCCCTGGATACTGAACCCGGCCCTTGTTGCTGCCAACTCAGAGGGGCAGAACGGTTACAGAAGTTACCTATAGCCATGCAACATATACAGCATTGGTGACTCTGACCTGAAGAGTCTGCTTCTAACATCCAGAAACTCATTTATCATCCACATCCATTCAAAGCATAGCATTTCTGCTGAGACACAAGGAATCCAGTTGTGCTGATAGCTTTTGTGAGCAGGACACCTTTCCATCACATAGGCCAGAGAAGGGGAAAATGAAGCTGCTGACAAAGAGAAGATCTGTATCTTCAGAAGACAGATCTTTTATTTAGGACTGTCAATTAGTTGCAGTTAACTTACGCGTTTAACTCAAAAAAATTAATCGTGATTAATCACACTATTAAACAATAGAATGCCAATTGAAATGTATTAAATATTTTTGATGTCTTTCTACATTTTCAAATATATTGATTTCTATTACAACCACAGAATACAAAGTGTACAGTGCTCACTATATTATTTTTTATTAAAAATATTTGCACTGTAAAATGATAAACAAAAGAAATAGTATTTTTCAATTCACCTCATACAAGTACTGTACTGCAATCTATTGTGAAAGTGTAACTTACAAATGTGGATTTTTTTTGTTACATAACTGCACTCAAAAACAAAACAATATAAAACTTTAGAGCCTACAAGTCCACTCAGTCCTACTTCTTGTTCAGCCAATCGCTAAGACAAGTTTGTTTACATTTACGGGAGATACTGCTGCTTGCTTAGTCACCTGAAAGTGAGAATAGACGTTCACCTGGCACTTTTGTAGCTGGCATTGCAAGGTATTTACCTGCCAGACAGGCTAAACATCCGTATGCCCCTTCATGCTTCAGCCACCATTCCAGAGGATATGCTTCTATGCTGATGATGCTCGTTAAAAAAATAGTGCGTTAATTACATTTGTGACTGAACTCCTTGGGGGAAAATTGTGTGTATCCTGTTCTGTTTTACCTACATTCTGCCATATATTTCATGTTATAGCAGTCTCGGATGATGACCCAACACGTTGTTCATTTTAAGAACACTTTCACAGCAGATTTTACAAAATGCAAAGAAGGTACCAATGTGAAATTTCTAAAAATAGCTACAGCACTCAACCCAAGGTTTAAGAATCTGAAGTGTCTTCCAAAATCTGATTGGGATGGGGTGTGGAGCATGCCTTCAGAAGTCTTAAAGGAGCAACATTCAGATGCAGAAATTATAGAACCTGAACCACCAAAAAAAAAAAAAAAAAAGCCTGCTGGTGGCATCTGACTCAGATGATGAAAATGAACATATGTCAGTCCACTTTGCTTTGGATCATTATGGAGCAAAACCCATCATCAGCATGGATGCATGTCCTCTGGAATGGCGGTTGAAGCGTGAAGGGACATATGAAGCTTTAGTGCATCTGGCACGTAAATATCTTGTGACACTGGCTACAACTGTGCCATGCAAATACCTGTTCTCACCTTCAGATGACATTGTAAAGAAGCGGGCAGCATTATCTCCTGCAAATTGTAACCAAACTTGTTTGTCTGAGCGATTAGCTGAAGTAGGATTGAGTGGACTGGTAGGCTCTGAAGTTTTACATTGTTTTATTTTTGAATGCAGTTATATTTTTATACATAATTCTACATTTGTAAGTTCAGCTTTCATGATAAAGAGATTGCACTACAGTACTTGTATTAGATGAACTGAAAAATACTATTTCTTTTGTTTTTTACTGTGAAAATATTTGTAATAAAAAATAATATAAAGTGATCGCTGGACACTTTGTATTCTGTGATGTAATTGAAATCAATGTATTTGAAAATGTAGGAAACATCCAAAAACATTTCAATAAATGGTATTCTATTATTCTTTAAGAGCATGATTAATCATGCAATTAATCACGATTAATTTTTTTAATTGCTTGATGCCTTACTTTTATTGTATCTATGCTAAGTCTTTTCACTGGAGTTGGACTCATGTAAGTGATGCAGAATGAAAGTGGCAGACTGGAGAATCCAGATCCCAGTATTTTATTCAATAATCAACCTAAAATGCTGGTTTTTAAAAAAAGCATTTGGTCGTTATACTGAGATGACTATAAATAAGGCAAGGCAATAGAAAATGGCTAACTTTAAAGATTTATGCAACGTTTCAAAACGTTTAAATGTATCTTTTTATTTATCTCACCTACCACCTGTCAGCCATGTCATAATTATTAAAGTCAATAGCAAGATGTGACCTCTAAAGATGATGTCAATTCCTCATATATAGGAATGTGGCTCAGTGCCCTGAAGAAGCCACAGCTAGTTCAGAATGTAGCCACTCATCGACTTACCAGTACAGGTTACTGGGTATACATCACTCTGATTTGCAGGTCTGAACAGTGGCTCCCTATTGAGGCCCATATTCAGCAAGGTAATTAAGCATGGACCTAACTCTAAGCATGTGAATAGTCTTACTGAAGTCAGTGGGACTACTCGTGTTTAAAATTAGGCATGTGCTCAAGTACATTGCTGAATCAGGACTTGGACACAGAGTCCAATTCCAGGTGGTTGTACTGTTTTTCAAAAGCCTGCATGGCATTGGCCCTAGCTACTCAAGGGATCTTGTCTCCTATGATGATGACCTCCCAAGACAGCTTTGCTCCACTGGAAAAATGAAGCTCTAAACAAACACAGGGGAAGATTTGTATCTTCAGGAGTCAGATCTTTCGTTGGAGCTGGACAAAGACTATGAAACTCACTGTCAGGTGAAATGAGACCTACTGCAGCAATAATTATATTCAGAACTCAATCCAAAATGCATCTCTTTGGGTAATACACCTCTCAAACACATCAGCACTTTATATATTTATTAAGAAAAATAACCCTAAGTAGAGCGGGTCAAAATATTTTGAAAGTACATTTTTCTGTCAAAAAATGCAGTTTAATCAGAATCAAAATATTATGATGAAATTTTCAATGTCAATTTTTTTTACTTTGATAAGGTAAGCATGTTTCATTTAGATTTTTATATTATATTAAAATATTTTACATTGTGTATATATATATATATATATATATATATATATATATATATTTCATACTATGTTTAATGTTTCAACATTATCAGAATGAAACATTTACCTTATTGAAATAAAATGTGATATTGTCAACAAGTGATTCTACATTATCAAAATTAAATGTTTCAATATTTCAAAATTGAAATTTTTTGGAATTTTCATTCTACAATAAATTTCACATTAGACTTTTCTTTCTGATGAGGAATGGAAACAAGCTTTAAAATGTCAGAATTTCTAGTCTAACCAATCAACAAAATCCCAAACACAATCCCCCCAAACCCAAAAAGCATGGCTGGAAGAGAGAAATATTTGTGTGTTAACTTCTAATGGTGCTCAGATACCTTGGAGATGTATGACCTTATAAAATCTTAGCACAATTGACAGGCAATAATTAAAGACAGGCAGATTCTCAGTTGATGCAAATGTGTGTAGCTCTGCTGATTTCATGTGAGCTGACTTATTAATTGATGATGCACAGTTGGATTCCTGAACCACTGTGATGTTTGGACACCAGCAGAGTGTTTATTTTTAATGTATTTTGAGAACACCATTTGGAACCAGATTTTCAGCTGGTGTAAGTCAGACTAGTTCCGGAAGCACTGCAGTCAGTGGAACTATGCTGATTTACACAACTGAGGATCTGGTGCAATATGTTAGAAACAAGTTGAGACAAAAAGGTGTACTATAAAATATCAAAAGGTCCTCTGATTGCTAGTGGGAATCTGGACTCAAACGGTGTGATTCACTACAAGAAAACACTGGCCAGGATTTCCTGAGTAAGACCAAACAAAATATACTTTAAACCTGCAAAACAAAGAGGAAAGCCTGGTAGTTTTTATGGTTTTCTATAAAGATCAAAATTTTGTTTTTTATTCCTGCCTGATTATTGACAAACACACAGGCTCCAGGGGAAAATGGAAGGCCCTATTTGGGTCAGGATTGCCTAATACTAACTGTTTGTACAACATCTAGTAGAATAGGACCCCCCAACCTAGTTGTCACCTAGTCATTATGGTATAAATATTTATTAATAATAATTATTAACAACTATTTACTATCATACCGTCATACGTGTTGCACAAATTGTTCATATAACATGCCCTAGAACTCTAGCTCAACTCCACTAATGCACTACTCAGAAAGGTAGGCAGCTCAGTATTATCAGTAACATACCATACTATGGAAAAAAGTTTACTCAGATTAGGATGCTTCCATGGATAATACATGTCAGCATGAACTTGCACTATGCTATCTCTATGCCTCTTCTTTTTACACTTCTAAGAATGGGGCCTGGGACAAAGAGAAACTCTACACCTTAATGAAAAAAATGCAGCTATCACCATTTTGCAGTTAATAAGAGTAATTTCCATTTATATCATGCCTATCATTGCAGAATCCCAAAGTATTTTGCAAACATCAGTTAATTTAATTATGCTTCCCTATACCTCTGTGAGGTTGTGAGAAAGATTTATTTTGAAGGTAATTATTTTTGCAGATGACATGTGATAGCAACACTCGCTCACTGTGTGTGGTGGCTATAACATAAACCTTGACCATGCATGCAGATCCTTATATCTGCACAGAGTCCCATTGAAGTTAGCAGGGTTCCATGTGTCCAAGTTGTGGCCAAAGTTAGCCCACACTCTCACATCATCTCCCCTACTTGCATGAGTCTTTCTGTCATTCCAGGAAGGAACCATTGTGGGGTAACACCACCCCCACCACGCTTGGTGGAACCTGTCTTTGGATTGCTGACAACTTATGGGTGGGTTCAAATCCCATTTGGATAATGTGATAGTAGCACAGTGGTCACCATACCATCTTTGAAAACAGATGCTGGCCATTATTTAACGTACCCATTTTACAGAGGTAGAAACTAAATTGCAGACAGGATAAGGGCCTTATTCTGAAAAGATGCACATAAGGAGCTTTCCTCCCATGAGTAATTTCATTAAGCTCAATGGAACTATTTATGTGACTAAAATGACTCACAAGCAGAAGTGTTTGCAGGATTAGTTTGACTTGGGGAAGGTCACACTGCAAGTCAGTGGCTAGGGCAAGAAAGAAGTCAACTCTAAATTCCTTGCTCTATCCACTAGATGAAACTACCTCCATCAGTTCTGTGAGTCAGGGTGCCTGGCTGATGACCATATGCCCCTAGAGCTTTCCTCTAAATTTGGCATTAAGATCATTTATGTTTCTAACAGTTGTCCCAAATCTTTAGTATCTCCATAATCCTGGTGGGATTGATAACAGTTTCTGATTTTGATTCTATATTAAATTGGGATTATTAATATTTTATAAATGTGTATTGCCAAGATCACATAGCCTATCCTAACAGAACATTTACCAAGGGAAGCCTGAAATCCATAACCTGTGGTACTGTACTTAGTAACTGGGTCTCCATGGTGGTGCTTCAATGTGCATATCTCAGTTTTTGTGACAGATTAGCTCACCCATAAAACTTGATTTGATGAGTGTTAAGTAGAAAAGAAAAGAGATACAGCAAGCTACATTTGAAGAGAAAAATAGTGAGTGGTGATTTTGCCCTATTAGAGTGTGATAGAGGAATGCTGCTGTAGGCATTTAAATATTGCCCTAGTTTCAAAGTACTGAGGAGCTAAGGATGGTCACTTACCATGATTTTCAAAGTGCTAAGTATTCAGCAACCAAGCATCCTATCCAGCAATGCAGGAAATGTTCAAAGATGTGCACTGTGCAGATGTTAGTTAAATGCTTCTTACATGGAAATAACATTTATAAAATATGGTGATAGTGACTGTGTTTTGCAGTATTTGCTCACTGTACTTTTGGGCACTAATAAAACACCCCTAAATATGAATGCACAGTCAATGTGTCTGTATAAAGATGTCATCTAGAAGTTCAGGAGATACTGTAATCATGTTTGGCATGTTTCATTCACATATACTCCTCTTGCCTGCATGGACAGAGCAGATAAAATAAAAGGGAGACATGACATTTGCCCTCATTTTTGTTTGCATGTAATTCTTTACCCAGTCACTGCAATAGCACACCCAAACCAGTGTATTTATACATGCAGAGAGATAGACAGGTGCTCTGCTAACCATTTGCACTTAGCAAGCGCACAGACATTTTTTCATATGTGTTTGTAAGAGAGCTTCTGTTGGATGATTATGGGATACTGCATGCTGCTCAATATCATAGATATGATGGCTTCATTCTCCACTGCACTCTGGAACCTTTGCAGTGCTCTGGTGGAAGAAAGGGGTCGGGTCTGGCCAGCTGAGAATTGCCCTGGTATGAGAGAGCTGTCAGCTGGTACAAAGTTGGCATATCAGGTCCACTCAAATTAGAAGTTTGGGTGGGCTGTATTGGGGGCATGGCAGTTGTGTGTTGAGCTCTGGTTATCCCCATCAGGCATACAGTCCCTTTGGCATCATTGCCAGATGGCTTAGGTTAGTGTGGCCCAGAGTCTGCCCTAGCTAACCTAGGGTGGACTCAGATTGCCATCAGAATCAGGGAGCCACAAGAGGTTCCCTGATGGCTCCTCCCTGCTCTGCCAAAAGGAAATGGTGCAGCAGAGAATTTGAACCAATATATCCATGTCCAAACACATCTTCACTTGATTTATCATTGGGTGGGGTGGGGTGAGATGTGAGGCTGAGCAGGTACTTTACCTTATAGATTCATCTGCAAGGACTAACAGATGATGATCTATTATTATATTTCAGAGATTTAAAGAGTTGTTTTGTTCCTGTGAAATTTCTGAAACAGAATAGCTGTTGTATTCCTACGTGCTGTGCAACATAATAGCTGCTGTGTACGTATGCACCCAGCTAACTGTGTAGGATTTTATATCCGGAGCCTTTTAAGGGCTTTCCTTCTCCAGACACCCTAGAAAAGGCTTGTCAGCTGCAGATATAACATGTGAGACAAGTGGCATTCCCCTGTCATTTATTGTCACAAGAAAAACAAATTCTTAGTCAGTGGTTGTCTAAAGTTGCTCACTGGAATGGAAAATGCCTACACAAAACTTCGGCCAAGATTTTCAAAAACAGATCCCTCTAAGAGCTGGAGAGTGTGGGTCTGAGGTAAGCACCACTTCCTCATTGCCAGTGGTGCCCCAAGCAGGGTTGCCACCAAGAAGTATGGAGAGGCTAAGCCCTGACCTGAGAGACATGACAGCCCAGAATCCTTGATTGGCTGACCCTCTCCATATACACTAGGAGCCCATCTCTGGGCATTGTCTGAGCAACATGGATTGTTGGTGTACTTTTGCCCTATACCCTGCCTTGCTGCCCTCACTGTGACTCACCTGGCTCTCACTTTATCTTGGTTTGTCCCTTTGTTTTAGGACTGCTGCTGATCCTAGTTCAAAACCCTGACCTGACCTAATCCTGATTGTCACCTCACAAAGGACTCTGACTCATGGTTTGGACGTTGTCTGGCCTTGAAAGTGAACTTTGACTCTTCAGCCCTGATACTGAGCAGCTCACCCCATGCCCACAGGTCACCGATGACCGAGCCCTGACAGTTGGGCTTCTAGGGCTCATTTCTGCAATGGACTGAGTCCCCTGAACCCATCTCAGTAAAGCACTTGCCTCATAATTAATTTAAGCACGTGCTTATGTGCTTTGCTGGAGTGGGATCAGAGTGCTCAGCACCTTGCAGGATTCAGCCCTTAAATTCTTACTTAGATTCTTAAATAAGTGAGATGATTTTCAAAACTGCTGAGCACCCAGTAGCTCTTATAGACTTCAGTTCCTGGGGAGTAGGCAGAGTTATGACCACCTATTGACACCAGGGCTGACTAGTTGCATTGAGGGTAGCATGATGCAAGTTGATCTTTTTCTTAGAACATAATTCTATTCTAGCTGAAAGAATAGGCTGGGAGGTTCTGGATACACTAGTTCTCAATATTTTTTGTTTCCCTTTAGAGTATTAAAATAGAAAATGAGTGAGTGCCTTTTTGTTATTCTCAGCATAAATGCATAGACATTTTCTGATAATTACATCCATGATACATTATTTACATGAATACTGTTTAGATAGTAACTTTTTATGGATGTAATGGAATCTAAATGGACATTGGAAAGATCAAAACAGCTTGTTAGCTTTAAATATTGCTAAATTAAGAAAGACCTACATTAACATTGATTGTCTTGTACCTGGAACTCTGTTTAATAGCTAATTTAAACTGACAAGCAATGAAAAGCAGGTCTATGCTATGGCTCTTATATCTCTTGACTTTAGGATTTTGTGTGGTTGCAAAAAAAGCTAATATATAATGCTGTAATGCCAGAACAAGCATGCAATGAAATATTATAGTTTATTCAAGTACAGACATTTATTTTTCATTAGATGAGCAACGTGTTACCATTTCTGTTACACAAAACAAAAGCATAATATAAATAAAAGGTTTAGAGGTAGTACAAGATCTATTCAAAGTTTTTCAGGGCGTGTAAAAAAGCAACAATAATGATTTACCAGAGATTATATATTATATAAACAACTTATTATTAATTAAATAGTACATAATGCTTCGGCCAATTAATGAAGAAATAAAAAGAAACAAACTTTCAATAATACACATTAGAAAAATATTTTGAACCAGATCTTCATCTCATGTAAATCAGTGTACCCCCATTGAAGTGGCTGAGATTCTGACCTTTTACGTTTTGCATTTTATTAGATATATAAATCAACAGTTTAACTTAAGCACTGGGCAGGATTCTCAGAGGTGAGAAATGTGCTCAGTTTGCTGTGACTCTCATCAGAATTCATATGATCACTCAAGGCCGCATTCTGCTCCCCCTAGTTCACACTGAGTAGCACCTTACTCCAAGAGTAGACCCCTTAGAATCAATGGGATCAAGCACAGAGTAAGGTACTACTCAATATGGGAAAAGCTGTCAGAACAGAGTCCTACAGAAATATCACTACAGCTAGCTATAGAGGCTCATAATTCATGCTGAAACGGCAGCTTTATACAGCATTTAAAAATAAAATAGAGACATGTAATTTTTTGCTAATGCAATTATTTTGAATTAAACTGTATCCTGTTCTAATATGCCATGTGTGGAAGAAGTTCTGTGAGGCCTGTAGAGTTCAAAATTACAACATATATCAAATTGCTGTGGTGCAAGGGTGAGGTGGCACACTGTGTTAATGTAATAGCATTTCACCTCAGGAGACTGAGGCTCAACTTTAAATCTGAAATTGCTTTGGCAGTGTCAGTCTAATATAGATGTTTGCTCCCTCCTCCATCGCCAAATCACTGCATATTCTGGCACAACTGACACTGGGAGTTAGTATGTACGCAGAAGAGAGACAATTATAGGAGTCTGGATGGAAGTACATTCATGGATACTATTTGAGGCCAATTGGATGAAAGATGTTTTGCACCATGTACCAGTCTCTCTCTCTAAACAATTCAAGAAATCACTTTTTCCTTCCCCCTGCCAACCAGCATTCTACATTTTACCTCTCCCAAAACAATTTAAGGATGCTAAGGTATAAGAGGCTTGGGGGAAGGGAGTTGTGGATTATTGACAGTATGAAGGAGGAGTGGGTGGTGATTGCACATTGCAGAAACCTGAAAGAAAGCCAGTATGATATAATTTCACCCTGGGAATCTATTGCTATGGCAACAAAACAGATTTTTTGAAAAATAAGGTTCAATATAAAAGTATCATAAAAGCAGAAAGATGGTTATATAAAAAATAACCTTTCCTCATTTAGCTTATATTTTATTTAAATATTTACTTGAAATGTTTATTGACCCACATTATCAAAAATAAAAAATTGGTGCCAAAGTACATATCTTTAAAAAAATAAAAGCTCTTTCTTTTTATTTGATGTAATGAAACAGCAAGAAAATGCTTCTGATAGCCTCAATTTATGTACTATAAGACAACACAGTCTACTTGGAGTTAAATTACTAGAGAGTTACTCCAGATTTACACTGATGTAATGGAGAGCAGAATTTGGCCAGTAGCTATCTATTGTGCCATTTAATAAGAAATAATGAACAAATGCCTAACACTTCTGTTCTTTAAAGAGAACAAAGCAGTATGTAAATACCATTAAGAGATATGTTGTGCTTGCAACATTTCATTGTTATTACTATAGTTCAGGGGTGGCCAACCTGTGGCTCCAGAGCCACATGCGGCTCTTCAGAAGTTAATATGTGGCTTCTTGGATAGGCACCGACTCCGGGGCTGGAGCTACAGGTGCCAACTTTCCAATGTGCCGGGGGATGCTCACTGCTCAACCCCTGGCTTTGCCGCAGGACCTGCCCCCACTCCACCCCTTCCCGCCCCCTCCCCTGAGCCGGCCCTCCTCACCCCAGAGCCTCCTGCACGCCGCAAAACAGGTGATCGGGAGGTGCGGGGGGTGGTGCTGTTGGAAGGCGCTGATTGGTAGGGCTGCCAGAGGGTGGGAGGCTCTGGGAGTGGTGGTGGGGAGCTGATAGGGGGCTGCTGACGTATTACTGTGGCTCTTTGTCAATGTACACTGGTAGATTCTGGTTTCTTCTCAGGCTCAGGTTGGCCACCCCTGCTGTAGTGGATAGAGCTGGGGGGATAATGGGGAGGGTGTAGGGGTGATGGAGAGGGAGCAGTCACCTACATTTTCTGCACAAGAAGGAGGAAGAAATTAAGATCTGCAGTAAAATCAAACAACAATAATCAACCCCTCCCACAGGAAAATGAGGCCTTTTGACACAAGGTCAAATAGAAATCCAGACGCCAAATAAATGTGTGACCTATTCTAAACAACTAGCCTTCTGCATCATGAGTCTGATTCTATCAGTGGCCATCTATACATACAATTTAGGACCAGATTTTGCCTTTCTTGTGCACCTTGCTCACCACTGATTTCAATGGTATTTTAGCTACAGAAGGAATGAAGGCTTATTACATAAAAAATCCTCTATAACCCAAAGTTGTGAGCTGTCCCCTCACTGAGTTACCAGCTGAATGGATTACAGACCAGATGAGTCAGTTCTTAGCTCCAGACCTTTGATTTTTTCAAAATATCACCCTTTCTATACTTCCCCTCTTATCCCAAGACTCTTCTTTATAAAAGCTTTCAATGTGGTAATATTTTCATTGCTCAAATCATGAAGTTACCATGTCGTGCTGATTTGTGTGATGGGGGATGGTAAAGATTTCAGGATTTAACATGTGGCGAAAAATCAGAAAAATTAATGGTCGCCTCTGGGAGTAGAAAGCAGCCAGAAGATGGTGAGATTTAAACAAAACATAATAGAGTGGCAAATACTGAAACAATGCCCACATTCCATACATCCTGAGGTCCCTCAGATGGAAAATGGTATAAAACAAAGAGAGAAGAAACACACAAGGGCAGATCTTCAGTGAGGACCTGTTCCAGAGAACCACAGAAGGGAAGAGGTAGCCCCAAGAGCTGGTAGGAGAAGAAAACTCCTTTACTCAAGGAGCCAGAAACAAAGGGAGAACCACTTGAAAGTACATAAATACTGTTTATGTGATACACACTTGTTAGTCAATTGTTTTAGGCCATATGTTCTAGTGTTATTTCTTCCACCTTCCTAATAACTAATATGTTCCTGTTTAACCTTCCCCTCATGTGGGTAAGGAACACAAAGCTAGAATGTGCATCATGTTTATTCCCAATAGCACTAGCATGCTCACATACGCCCAAGCTCATTTAGCCGAAGAAATTCTTCAAGTTATAATTTCTTTAGAGTCACATCAGGGTAATTAAATGACAAATTCCATTTAGTGGGAGGAGAGAAGAGGCTTGGAGAGAGCAATTTAACATTAAAATAGGGTCATTGAGGTGGATAAGGGATTATAAAACATAGCTAGGGGAAAGTGTAAAAGTTTTTAAAAATATAAAAATAATCCAAAACATTTTTATGTGCTTAAAGACATGAATGAATAAGACTGGCAGTTAATAGGAAAGGTGAAATAGTCTTAATTAACATGCTATACTTTATGGAGAGATAGCTCAGTGGTTTGAGCATTGATCTGCTCAATCTAGGGTTGTAAATTCAATCCTTGAGGGGACCATTTAGGGAAGTGGGGTAAAAATCTGTCTGGGGGTTGGTCCTGCTTTGAGCAGCAGGTTGGCTTAGATGACCTCCTGAGGTCCCTTCCAACCCTGATATTCTATGTTCCATACAATTATCCAAACCAGGTACAGAAGGTTCTGATTCTGCAATCTGCCTTCATGAAGGCCCATGAGGACATCAGTAGTGCTCCATGTGTGGATAATGTTCCACCTGAGTGCTCTTAACTGAAGTACTGGGGTCTAGGTTTGTAAGAGGAGAGATGGTTTATAGTGGCTGGCATGGATTTTTGCCATGTGACTGATGGAAGGATTGGTGGTAGCATCTTCTTTTGATTTTGTGCAAATGATTGTTTAGGCAGCTAACTAGCCATCAACGTGTGCCATAAGGACCATGCTTTTAAAATATTTGGGGTGCAATCATGGCCCCATTGGAGTCTGAGGGTTTTGCTATGACTTTAACAGAGTCAGGATTTTAGCCTAGGTCTTTAAAAAAAATCAGTAAAAAATAAGTAAAGTGAGTGGGGTTGATTCCTGTCTAATTAAACTTCATGCATGCAGGAAGCAAAACTTTACCAGCAACTAGCCCACAAATCTGGAACTAACTCCCATAACAACAGCTGAAACTTCAGTACTTTCAGAGCAAAAAGCAAACCTCATCACTTTGACCAACCTTCCCACACCATCAGTACAGTAACACCCACAAAATAAATGTCAGTCTCTGATTACTGCAGGGAAAAGGTAAAGAGAGAAAGATATGGATACACTTTATAATGTTGGGAGGTTCTAAGATACCACGGTAGTGGGCACCACATGAGAACCTACTATAGGCAGAAAGATAGAGGAGAAATACTGTTGTTTTTTACAATCACATATTTGCACTAGCATTAATATTATTTCAGCTCCACAAAGGCACAATGAATTGGGCATTTTTTCCTATTTAACTATGTTTCAAGATTTCTTGGGACTAATTTTTTTGTTTTGTTTTGCTTGGGTTATCATTTTTCAGAAATGGGAGGTTGCATATTGTCATGATCCAGACACAGATTGTGTTAGAGAAAATCATTGTTCTTGCTGGTGTGAACTTTTGTGCTCCATGCCCAAAGCCTCTGGGAACTTTAATATAATTGATGAGCAACTTATACATTTAGAAGAGAAAGCCAAAATGCCCAGAGCAAGGACCAGAGAACTGAACGAAACACCCTTCCTGCCCTCATATCTACAATTCACATGGCAATAAAAGCAAAACAAAACAACCAAACTCAAAATTAAAATAACAAAAACAGTGAAAGCCAGAAGAGACCTGTAGTCTTGCTTAAAGGAATGGTAGGGATGACTATCCAGGAAGAGGGAATCCCAAAAGCATTTCTACTTCATAGCCACACAACTGTAAGGGGTCAAAGACTCCACTCTGGAAAGAGGGCATCTTGGAAGCCTAATGAGTCATCCTATGGCTGATGAAGAGTTGATAATTACATTTTTTCCCACTGAGTTGCGATTAATTTGCATGCATCTGGAATTGGAGTGCCAGATTCTCAGCACCACTCTGTTCTCTTTATGTTATTCTGTGGGTGTAAAAGGGATGGAAAACTGCCATGCTGGTTTCAACAGCTAGCTAAGGCATTCCCTTGCCCAGGGGAAATCTCTGGGCGGCATAAGGCTGGTGCAGACAGCTCTATGCCACCCACTCCATATCCTGGCTCTCAAACAAACTTGAGGCCTAACCTTGCATGTAGTGGGTGTTCTGGAGATGTAAAGGACTGTGTCAGAGGGGGCCCTACCTGGAATACTTTGAGCTATGGCAGCCGTGGGTTGGCAGAATGGTCCCTAAGGGGCTGTTGCAGGTAATGATCTTCTTGACAAAGCCCTTAGATTGTAAATTTACAGAAGGCCCATTTTTTTTTCAAAATGAAGGCTAAAAATCTATGTACAATTACTGGGACTGTGTGCAAATTGGGTTATTGCCCATGTAAATGGCACCTGATTAGCGATTTGTGTGGGCAGCTGTCACGAATGCACATGCAAAAGTAGGTGTTCAGTTGCAAATGCTTTTTTGCCCTCATTCTTTTGCGCTCTTATTTGTCTTATATGTCTCTTATTTTTTGGTTGTCAAAATGTCATTAAAATAAAGCTCTTGTCAAACTCTTCCCTTATGGAAAAGTCTTACAGGATTTAATAGGTATGTAGCTGTCATAAACAGATAGTTAAGGGTTAATGTCTCTTTTACCTGTAAAGGGTTAACAAACAGGGAACCAAACACCCAATCAGGGGACCAATCAGGAGACAAGCTACTTTCCAATCTCGGTGGAGGGAAGCCTTTGTTTGTGTTTTTTGGGTTTTGCTTTGTTCTCTCTGGTCTCTGAGAGTGACCACACGCACCTACAGGCTCTCTAATCTTCTATTCCAATTTTGTGAGTACAAAGGTAGAAAGGCGGCATAGTCTTTTTATTTGTTTTCCTTTATTTGCGAATATGTAGTTTGCTGGAAGTATTTTAAATTGTATTTTGCTGGGGGGGCAGGCTTCTTTCTAGTTTCTATAAGCTGGCAGACCCTGTAACTTTTTACCATCTAAATTGCAGAGATAAACTTTTACCTTTTTTCTTTCTTTTTATTAAAAGCTTTGCTTTAAGACCTGTCTGATTTTTTTTCTCCTAGCTAAGGCTCAAAGTAACGGAGTCTGTACACACCAGAGAATTGGTGGGGAGAAGGGAAAGAGAGCAGGGGGGAGAAAGGAAAAGTGAATTTCCTCTTTGTTTTAGATTCACGGAGTTTGAATCTGGATTGCCTCTGGGTGAAGGGAAAAGAGGAGGGGGGAAGGTATCATTCCTCTCCGTGTGGTGATTCAAGGAGTTTGAATCACGGTGATCTCCTAGTGTACCCAGGGTGGGAAAGAGCTGGGAGGAAGAAAGGAGGGGGAAGGGAAATGGTTTATTCCCCTTTGTTGTGAGACTCAAGGAATTTGGGTCTTGGGGTCCCCAGGGAAGGTTTTGGGGGAGACCAGAGTTTATCAGGCACTCTACTCCAAGTCCTGATTAGTGGCAGCACTACAGGATCTAAGCTGGTAATTAAGCTTAGGGGAATTCATGCTAGTACCCATATTTTGGATGCTAAGGTTCAGAATTGGGAATTATATTATGACAGAAGCCAACAGGATTCCGTACGAATTTCATAGAGTTTTGCAGAAATTATCTGAAGAGCTATTGATTCTAATGGGTTTCATAGGAACAATACAATTCTCTATTAAGGCAACCTCAAGTGTCTTAGATACTTTTTTATGTCTAATCCCCCTCAAGAAAAGTTTTCTACTTTCTGTAGGGCAGACACTCAGAATGAAATCCTGGCTCCACTGAAGTTAGAGCTTTGCTCTTCTATTTAGTGGGGCCAGGATGTCACTCTGTTTTCCCTTCACCCTCCTTGCATTGCTAATGGAGCTTGAAAGGAACATGGCTTTCTGTTTGCTTGGTCAATAATTTCACAGTGATTATTTTTTCCTAATATTTTTTGGAAGCAGTCACTAGGGGCCACATTCCTCCTTGGTGTAACTCTACTGAAAGCAATGATGTTATACTAGTGATTAATGTAGTTCTTGATGGTCTATAAAATCCTGTTCTTAAAGATGGGTATTTACTGAAAATACCCATTCTCTGTGTCTGTGAGAATATTGTGGACTAGTCCCCAGGTTTGCTGCTAGCCCAGTTGCATTTTCTTAACTTCCAGTGCAAATATATATACACACAAGAAAGGATACTTTATGTAAAATATGCTACTTTTACTGTGATTGGATTTTTGCTGTATGACAGAGTATTAACAAATCATATCAAAGGCTATTTAAGGAACAAAATGGTGACCTACAATTCTGTTGTACATAGAATAAATGAAAGGTGAAATAGTAATTTTATATCCTCTCATACAGTGCAAATTTTTCGGTGTACTGTATCCAGTACAGTGGGCAATGCAACCCATCACCTTCATAGTTTTCTCTTCTGAAAAATCCTTTTAGAATGTAATAGTGAGGAAACCATAAAAATAATTTTAAAAAATGGTAGGTTGTATAAAAAATTATATTCTCACTATAATATTCTGTAGGTTGTTTTAAACATTCCAGGGAAAGATTATCATTCTGTATTAAATTCTATAGGAATTTAGCATAAGGGTTGCTTTTAAACTACTGTATTAGCACTTGAAGAAGTAGGCTCAAAGGCCTTTTAGGTATTTACAATCCATTTGTTGATCAATTAAACTTTATCTTCCTTAAATATCTGTCATTCTTTTGAGGCACACTGTTCAGGCCAAAATCTGCTCTCAGCTATACTAGTGTAAATAGAGTAATGCCGCTTAATTTAATGGAGGTACTTCAGTTTTACACAGGTAAAAATGAGAAGAGAATGTGGCCCTGCATTCTTAATATTTTCTGTAAAAAAGTCCTCTTTACTCAACTGGAAGAAACATTCTGCAAACTAATTAACAATGGCATCACAGTGTATGGCATAACATTGCTGCAATATTACGTGCAGTTAAGAAGCTGACAGATTAATTTATTGTAGATTGGTATTTGTGCTTGCTACATATTAAATAATTATTGAATTATTTCTGTCTGCAGTATGAAATCTTATCATACATTCAAGTCTGGAGTTCCTGTCAAGGACAATGGTTTTACTATTATCAGGTAGCACAGGAATACCTGTTAACCAGCATCCTTATTCTTCTCACCTGGTTTACTCTTAAAAAACAATATTGTTAATTTAGGGTCCCGATTCTTTCACCCTTACAGTGAGCAGAACCTTACTACTGAGGTAATCCCACTGACTTCAGTGTGAATATGGTGGCAGAACTGGGACGTTATAATGTAAGCTTTTCAGGGCAGGGACTGTCCCTCTTTTGTACTGGGTCTCACAAAATTGGGTCCTGATAATATATTTTTTATTTTTTTAATGAAAACTTTTTTTTAAACTAGCAAAGAAAATTAGAGGGTTTTGAGTTAAAAAATTAAAGACAAATGAACACCTTCCCAATTTTTTTTAGTTTTTAAAAGTAAAACAATACACTAATGGCTAGATTCTGCCACCATTACTTTCAATAAACAGTATCCTACTATGTGACTAGCCCCACTGATTGCACCCAGCGGACAAAAGTGAGTGCTTGGGCTAAGCTATGAGAAAGGGGTGGCTCAGGAGAAAGTAATTTATTAGAGTCCTTGACTGGGTGCACTTTACTTTTGCCTTTGTATAGGGCCAACTACTTTAGCCAGTAAGCAGAGTGATGAAACCAAGGCTCCATCCACTCTCTGCCCATCTCTGCTTCCTGCTCACTCCACTGTTTGCTACTGAAGTATCTGGAGGTCAGAATCTGGACTCCATACCAGACCCAAGATTCAGATAGCTGAACAAAGGGATTGTGAAGATGTTATTACAACCTTGCTCAGATGAAGAAAAAGACATAGTGCAGACCATTATGAGTGAGGATGACAGAATTTGGCCCTAAATAAAAACTAAAAAAAGAAAAAAGTCAACAACAATGTCCAAGAAATTAAGACGTTTTATTTGTAGTTTAGAGTTATTGCACCTGTTTGGCCTCTGGAACTTCTGTATCAGGGAAACTGTTCTCAATAATGGTCTTCCTAAAAGAAAGCTAATCCAGTACACTGCTGGGTGCTCAACAGGAGTCATCACTATGACCAAACTGAACAAGATTAGATAGTCAAATTTCTGCTAATCTCATTTTCTCTCTTGTCATTGGCATGGACTCCCCCATTTGCAAAAAACGGAAATAACTAATTATAAAAGCTTGAAAGGCACGGTAGCTAGATTACACTACCAGCCTGCAAGGAAAGAGCATCCATGAAGCTTGTGAAGGTCCTATGAATGACTGTCAAACACTTTTTGTTTTTATAAAATAATGTGGATGAATGACTGTCCTGAATTTTATATTTAGCATCTAATATAATTTTATAAGCCAATGGAGCATTTTTTACTTCAGTTATTGAATCTAATATATGACAATGCAGATATTCTTGCTATTCAGAAAAGATACAAAGTTGGTGCTAACTTCACAGTTTATAATCTGACTGGACGAGAGGTACTGTGGCTAGCTGACAGATATCCTCAGATATTTACAGCCAACCCCCATAGAGGAGTATTTTGGGATAGCTGGTGACTTGAACATTTGCAGTCTTGATACATGATGTAGCTTCTTGACAATCATTTAAATTTGGTAAGGCAGAATATAGAGCTAAAGCATGAGTAGTCAGAACTGAATATAGAGATTAAGATCAGACAAACGAAGGTTTTAGGTGGAAAAAAAATCAGATAAAAGGTACAACATTCTGAAAAGAAATGTAAATAGATCCCGCTGGAGCTGTGAGAATGAATCCCCTCTGTATTCTGGTTGCATGGCATATATACACTCAATGTGTGTGTGAGGGTGTAGTAGCCTTACAGGGCTTTAAGGCAGCTTAGTCCCCATTGAGCAGGTAAACATAAGTACTGCACCTGATTTAGAATAAAAACCACCCTCAAAGTTGACACATTCCTGCGTAGTAGTGTCGGAGAGGCAAAGGATTGAATGGCACCCAGATCAAACTATTTCCTCTGTCTTAGAAGTGGAACTTCCAAATCTGCTTTATTCTTTTCCTCTCTTTATTCCCTCTCCCTTCTACATTCTTCTCTTTCTCCTCTCCTTCCCCATTCATGTGTACTGTCTTCGATCCCCTCCTGTTCCCCAGGGCCGGACCACAACATTTTGGCACTTAGGGGGTATGGGAGCTCAGATGACACTCCCATACCCTCTGGCTTGGGCCAAAACTTTGAAAGGTGTCAATTCTGCCTTCTTCCTATTCTACTCCTCTCAGCTACGTACCTCAATAAAGGAGAACTAACAACTTAAATTTTTTGAACAAGACATTTTGAGTAACACTTAACTTTTCTTGTCTGCATAGTAAACACTGGCATTTTTATCTGTTTGAATAATCAGAGTGATGCCTTCTGTGCCTTCTTGGTTGCAAAGATTTGAACTGCTTCCTGCTGAAGGTCCACAGTCTGGGCCAGCTCATGCTTTATTGAGATGGTTGCAAGGGTGACCAGCCTCTCCTGTGTCATTGTGGAGCGTAGATGTGTTTTTATTAACTTGAGCTTGGAGAAGCTACGTTCTCCACTGGCAACTGTTACAGGAAGTGTTAGAAGTATGCGCAGAGCAACAAAAGCATTTGGAAAGTGTGGTCATCTTATTTGTGCACATATATTCCAGAACAGCGTTTGGAGTTGATCCTGCTGAAATGTATCTTGAAAGGGCTTTCAGCTCATCATCTACATCACTTGCATCAATATTGTGCTTGTCGTCATGTGTCACTGTCTCTAGTGCCTTGCATTGCTGGTGTAGGTCTTCTTCAGATATATTGAGGAGTTTTGGAATATCATACAACACCCCAAATATACTGCTGTGTTCCCTGAGCTGCATGAAAACATTCAACTGACTGTATTGCACAATCTAGAACCTGGTTAAAGAATTCAACTATGAATTGTTGTTTGGGGTCTCTTATGGGATTATCCTGTGCCTCGTAATCAAAATGTCTTCTTTGGTGACTCTTGTATTCTTGAATAGGTGGGAAAATAGCTTCAGTGTGAAATTCCTCTGCCAACTTCTGTGCACTCTTCAGAATGTTTTGAAATCCCTCATCTGACCGGTAAGACTGTAGGTATGACTTTGCTTTGTCCAGTTGTTCCATTGCTCCAGATATATCAAGGTCAACACCTTGGAGTCTCTTGCTTACAACATTTATTTTAAACAGTATGTCATGCCACAACACTAAGCCACTCAGAAATTTGAAGTTACATATGTTTCTGGTGATTCCATTTCCCTCTGCCACTGTTCTACCATGAACAGTTCCTGTCATAGCATTATCCTCCATAATGGCAACTATGGCATCATCTATATTCCCAATTTTATGTTTAATAGGCTTTGGGCTTGGCTACACTTGTGAGTTACAGTGATATGCCCAAGCTCACTCCCTGTCCACACTGGCAAGGCACATAGTGCGCTCTGACTCCATGGCTACAGTGCTGTTGGTAATCCACCTTGATGAGTGGAATAACATTTGCTGTGCCCCTGGTGGAGCGCCACGGCACCAATGTGGACAACCTGTCCTGTTAATGCGCTCTGATTGGCCTTCAGAAGTGTCCCACAATGCCTGTTCTAGCCACTCTGATCATCACTTTGAACTCTACTGCCCTGCCCTCAAGTGTCCAAGTCATAAGACCCGCCCTTTATGTTCTCTGGGAATTTTGAAAATCCCCTTCCTGTTTGCTCAGCCAGTTGTGGAGTGCTCTCAGCAAATATTTCCAGATGACCATGCCTCCATGCACCAGGCAATTCCCAGTATGAAGCAATGGTGAGGTGCTGGACCTCAGTGTTTGGGGGGAGGAAGCTGTCCGACCCCAACTGCGCTCCAGCTGTAGGAATTATGATACCTTCTAGCAGATATCAAGGGACATGATGGAAAGAGGCCATGACCGGGATGCTCTGCAGTGCAGGGTTAAAGTGAAGGAGTTGTGGAATGCCTACCGGAAAGTCTGCGAGGCAAACAACTGCTCCAGTGCTGCCCCTGCAATCTGCTGTTTCTACAAAGAGCTGGACGTGATACTTGGGGGCAACCCACCTCCACTCCGAGTACCACCATGGACTCTTCAGAGCCCAGTTCAACAAGGCAGGAGAAGGAAGGGAGGAGAAGGAGGAGCAGCAACAGCAAAGCAGGACCAAGTGTGCTGAGGTGGAGGCAGGGCTGGCTTTAGGACGTGCAGGGCCAGATTCTAAAGAGCCACCGCCGAAATGCCACCGAACACAGTGGCAGCGATTGAGCTGCCGCAGAAGATAGTGATGGCAAGTCAGTGGCAGCTCAATTGGTTGCCGCTGTTTCTGGCGGCACTTCAGCGGAGGGTGCGGGGCCCTCTTCTGGACACTGCTGGGCCCTCTTAGGCACGGGGCCCAATTTCCAGGAATTGGTGGAATTGCCCTAAAGCCAGTCCTGGGTGGAGGAAGGCACTCAGAATCTCTAGATGCATGCAGCCAGGAGCTGTTCAAGCCAGGAGAAAGGTACCAAGTCATGGCGGCCAGCGCTTGGGGAAGGACAAACACCAGAGGAAGTTCCTGGTAAGTGGCTTTTATTTTGAGAAGGAAGTTATTTGGTGGGGTTCTTGGAGCAAGAAGGATTGAGGTTGCATGCATGCCTAGATGGCGCATTGATGTGCTCTCTCACATTGCGGTAATCGGCCTCAGTGATCTCTTCAAAGGTCTCATCCAGAGCTTGAGCAATGCGCTTGCGCTGGTTTCTCAGGAGACCCACTGTGGTCCTTGTCCCAGTAAGGCTAACTTGTCCGCACCACTGTACTGTGAGGGGCAGGGGGACCATTGCTGCACACAGGCAGGCTGTATATGGGCCAGGGTGGAAGCCGCACTGCAGTAGAAGACCCTCCCTTGCTTCCCAGGTCACCCTCAGCAGTGAGATATCTTCCAGGATGAACTCCTGTGGAAAATGTAGGGACAGTGTTCAGTATAGGGGACCCCTTCTGCTGTTGGCTCTCCCCGTGGCACAGAAACCCAGAGGACAGTACAGCCGTGAAACAATCAGTCACACTTGACCCTGTGCTTACTCACCACTTTGGGGCTCCCATGGGTTTAGGTACACTCGCTTTGGGATGGGCAAATTATGCTATTCTGTAGACTGTACTTGCCCTTAAGTATGGAGGAATCATTGCTCTGGCTGGTGCGAACAACGCTGCCTCTGTTAAGTGTGGCATTTTGCCTTTACAGATGCAACTTTGAGATCTCAGACGTCCGTGTTATCACCGGTCGAAAGACTCCAAAGAATCTGAAAGAGGCCACATAGAAGCAAGGAAGACATTGCATGAAGTAATGCAGCATTCAAGTAATGAAAATCAAAAAGTGCAGGAGTGGTGGGAGAGTAAAAAGGAGGATCCTCCTGCAGAACAAGGAGCACAGGCACAAAAGTGCGGAGCTCCAGTCTCTTTCCCCTCTGCTAGTTCAACTCATGCAGGTGCCTTACAGGCTTACATGGCTTGGTTAGCTGTAGTGCCATCTGCAGTGGAGAAGGCAGAACTGCATCTGGACACAGTGCCTCCACTGGGCCAGATCCTCAGTTTGTATCAATTAGCATAGCTCTACTGAAACCAGCAAGATTAAGGGTATCGGAATCTAGCCCATAATGGCTGCAATGGCTCGGGATTCTGAGTGGTCAAATTGACAGAGGGTTAATCATTTTTTCAGCAGACATCGGAGTCACAGTCTGAGACAGAGAGAATGCTCTGCTACTCAGTCTGATTCCTCTGCATGAGAGAGCGTTAAGTGCACTTTGCTATTTCTCTTCTGCTATTCCAGTCATTATTTCCAGAAAGCATGATGAATTCCTGATCTTCTGTTTCCTCAGCTCACAGTGCTCATTAGAGTGATCTTATTTTCCTTAGCAGCAGCAACCACCTGACCTTCCCTTTTCGCTAGTCATTTAACAGTTATTCTGAAGATGTAATCAGTTTACAGCTGTGGCAAACGTATTTACCTTTTGTGAGACCTGTGTCCTTGAAGGTACATTGTAACAGCTGTTCCATTTTGAACCAAAGGTGTCCCTGTTACAGACACAGGAACACCGTTGTCAACGGATAATTGAAAATCATAAAATCATAGAGATTAGGGTTGGGAGAGACCTCAGGAGGTCATCTAGTCCAATCTCCTGCTCAAAGCAGGACCAACACCAAGTAAATCATCCCATCCAGGGCTTTGTCAAGCCGGGCCTTAAAAACCTCTAAGGATGGAGATTCCACCACCTCCTTAGGTAACCCATTCCAGTGCTTCACCACCCTCCTAGTGAAATAGTATTTCCTAATATGCAACCTAAACCTCCCCCACTGAAACTTGAGACCATTGCTTCTTGTTCTGTCATCTGCCACCACTGAGAACTGCTGAGCTCCATACTCTTTGGAACCCCCCTTCAGGTGGTTGAAGGCTGCTATCAAATCCTGTCCCACACTCTTCTCTTCTGCAGACTAAATAAGCCCAGTTCCCTCAACCTCTCCTCATAAGTCATGTGCTCCAGCCCCCTAATAATTTTTGTTGCCCTCTGCTGGACTTTCTCCAGTTTGTCCACATCCTTTCTGTAGTTGGGGCCCCCCAAAAGTGGACCCAATACTCCACATGTGGCCACACCAGTGACGAATAGAGGGGAATAATCGCTTCCCTCAGTTTGCTGGCAATGTTCCTACTAATGCAGCCTAATATGCTGTTAGCCTTCTTGGCAACAAGGGCACACTGCTGACTCATATCCAGCTTCTTGTCCACTTTAATCCCCAAGTCTTTTTCTGCAGAACTGCTGCTTAGCCAGTCAGTCCCCAGTCTGTAGTAGTGCATGGGACTCTTCCATCCTAAATGCAGGACTCTGCACTTGTCCTTGTTGAACCTCAGATTTCTTTTGGCCCAATCCTCCAATTTGTCTAGGTCACTTTGGACCCTATCCCTACCCCTAAGCATATCTACCTTCCCCCCAGCTTAGTGACATCTGTGAACTTGCTGAGGGTGTAGTCCATCCCATCATCCAGATCATTAATGAAGATGTTGAACAAAACTGGCCCCAGGACCAATCTCTGGGGCTCTCCGCTTGATACTGGCTACCAACTAGACATCAAGCCTTTGATCATGACTCATTGAGCCTGATGATCTAGCTAGCTTTCTATCCATCTTATAGTCCATTCATCCAATCCATACTTCTTTAACTTGCTGGCAAGAATACTGTGGGAGATCATATCAAAAGCTTTGCTAAAGTCAAGGTATATCACATCCACTGCTTTCCTCATATTCACAGACCCAGTTATCTCATCATAGAAGGCAATTAGGTTGGTCAGGCATGACTTGCCCTTGGTGAATCCATGTTGACTGTTATATAAATCAACAACATAAAGATGATGATGTTGAGGATATCAAGTTCTCCATTCATGTGCATCATTTGCTAAGTGGACAGCATTGGAAAGCTGTGAAGTATTTCAATATGGAAAAAGTATGTGACATCAGGAAAGATGGTAAGGAAAAAAATGTACCAAAGGAGGCAAATCTCCTATGTAGGGCATGGATTTCTGACAATGGTTGTCTCTTGCAAAGAATCTGCTGTCTTCAGTATAGTTGTAAAATATGTTGACAAACTGGATGTTGGTCCAACATCCCTCCATAATCAAAAACACTGCAGTGTGCCCTATATTAGAACCAAATATCTATAAACAGGCGCCAAGAACAAGGATGTTAAAAGACCTCTTATGCAACAGAGCTGCGGCATAGCTCTACATAAGGGAAATCCAAAGAGACAATCATCTTAAGGGGATGCTGATATTAATATTCATGACTATGTAGCATATTATAAGCTATTTTCTGATGGGAGTGTGTTTGTTTGTGTGTGTGTGAGAGAGAGAGAGAGAGAGACAGAGTGTCTGTTTCTGAATCCCTCCCAATTAGTATGCTGCCCCCTATACATGTAGTTAGCATGGGATGGGGAGCCCGCTAGCAGCTCTGTATCAGCTAGGGTGTGTAACAGATAATTGCGTGCAATGGAAGGGGCTCATAAAATAAAAATAACCTTATGAGGAACTAGGTGGTAATGGAAAATGTCTGCTTTATTTATTTGAGAGGTTTATTCAGTCCTCTGTTTATATCAGGGTATTACTGGATGCTGCTTCTCTATATCTGACTAAGGTATTATTTAAGTTCAGTAACACAATAAATTGTGAAGTATTTGTTATCAACTGAAGAAGAGATTCAAACTGAAAATGTACCATGTGACATGAAATTCCATGCTGACAATCATTGATTATTGGCTTAGTATCCATTACAACCACAAAGCTATCCCAAGCAACTGTTGACTGGATCTTCACTAGAGCTTACTCTATCTTTGTCATGGGATCATTGAATATAAAAAGTGTGGCAATTTCACTTATATCATGGTCATTCTTCGGACTAAAGTCAACGCTGACCCTATCTCCTGTAGAAATAGGAACCTATTGCATTGGCACATCTTCAGACTGGTGGATCCCACTCAGTGTCAGAACTCTGAAGGAAAATTCTGTTAAGCTGCTGGACACCATGATAGTTTTCGGTCTTCACCACTGGCCATCAACACAAGATGTGCCTTCTGTCTATATTGTCCTTGCAGGTCAATTTGGTAGACAAATGACTGACAGCGGGTGAAGTAGCAGGGGAGGAAAGTAGAGCAGGAGCTCTCAAACTATTTCATGTTGTAGACCATATCTTACTAGAGATAACATACTTCATGATCCTGCAGACCACCTCCCCTGTCTTCACAATTGCATAACATCTCTATGGAAACTACACTGATTATTTACCTGGAAATTTAAATAGGAAAGCTAAAAATATATTTAATTCTATCTATTAATGCAACTTACTGGTTGGAAATAAGGAGAAAAGCCAGCAACATACAACCAGCCAGTTGTTCACAGATCAGTTTGAGAACCTTTGAGCTAGAGCACTGGTGATGGACAACTTGCTGAATGTTGCCTGTCGTGATGTAGAGTTTTTAAGTTCCTATATTGTGACAGCTGTGAGACTTGAAATCATCACTGCCAAATTTATATTAGTGGCATTTTCCAACAGAAGAAAATGAGACTATTGTTGGAGTAAGGTTTTATTCAGTAGGAGGGGTGGGGTAGGCAAAATCTGGACCTAACCAAACAAACATCCTCCCTCAAAACAGAAAAACTCCTCCCTACTGCTAAAATTCGTGCATGTTCTTTTTCTCTTTATATATAAAGATGTTTTTGCTAAGAACAGGAAACGATGAGAGCAAAATAATCTTTGAATTTATAGACTGGCATACTTTGGGTGTCCCAAAGTTCTTACATAGCAAGGATTATAAATAGCCAACAGGCTTTGTTCATTGCAAAAGCAGAAGGATTTTTCACACGTGGGTGTTATTTTCTATGCCACCATTTTGTCTTGCTGTTGAAATTATGCTAACGTGGATTCTAGAAACTGATGAAAAAAAGCTTCCTATAAATTCTTGAGCTTTCTATCAACTCTTGTTGACACCTTGTGATCAGTCTGTCCGGTATACACTTTGCAGTTGGCCCATGTGGCATGGGGAGGGGTCATTAGATGTGTGGTAGGTTTTTTCCTCTTTAAAGAAAGAGGTACTATTGACAAGTTATTGTTTCTAGGACCTTGCATAAAAATGTATGACTCATCTTGATGTTGAGAGTGAACTCTTGCATTTCTATTAAAGGTATTTATGCTTTACATTGGTGTGTAAAACAGCCTGAGGCATATGGAAGACAAAGACAGAGGGCTTTCAGAGAAACACTTTATGTAGCCAAGTGGACTCACTGCTGACTCCCTTGGCATGGCATAGCAGGCTATCCTTCTGTAGCACCCTATGCCAATAGAGCAACACAGTGCCTGAGTGACTTCTGTGAGTTGTCACTTCAGCCAGGTCACATTTTAGTTTCACCCCCTTCTGGCATAAGAAAGTCCAACAAACAGTAGTCCAATGTCTTTATATCTGGTCCTCAGCCCCTGCTCTGGCCCCACCATCCCTATGCCTCTTCATTCAGAGCTTTCAGTCATCCTTATTTCCTTCTCAGGGGCATCATACCACCTTCCCTAATAACTGGTAGAGGAACCCAGGCCCTCCCACTACCCTGGGTTCCAGTTCAGGGACTCTAACCAGCAGACAAGGCCAGTTCTCTCAGGCTTCTTGCTGCCAACTTCCTGGACTTTTTCCTGCTGGAGCCTTTTAAGGCCTTCTCCCTATAGACTCTTTAAGTTCACCCTTGTTCTGGGGCAAGGAATCACAGGGCTCTTCCATAGAATCCGCCAATAAATCTCCAACCAAAAGCACAAAGGTAAACTTCTGCCCTCCTTAGGCAGGACTTTTCATCCCTGTTCAGTTTTCCCTGCCCTGTTCCTGCACTGAACACCCCCAGAAGTTCAGAGCCTGCAGTTAGCAGGGCTCACACTCAGAGCTTGCTCCACCCCAGTGGCTGCTCCATGTCACTCCAGGCCACTTGCCAGATTTTCAGGAGAGAATCTCAAGATCAGCTTTAGAGCTGGGCTTCCTCCCTGCCCCTGCTGCTCTTTCCACTCCCTAATACCAACAGAGATTGCAATATTTTCCTATCCCTGCAGCAGCCCGCTTTCTACCCTGGGCTTCCTCTTTTATACTAACCACCCAGCTCCTCCCCCAGCTGGGACTAATCTTTATTGTGGCCTATCCCACCTTCAGCTACCTTAATGGAGTTCTCCAGCTCCCGTTAACTCTTTCATTACCCATGTGGGTTGTCATGGTATAATTCCCCACTCTGAACCTTAGCGTCCAAAAGATGGGGTACCAGCATGAATTCCTCTAAGCTCAATTACCAGCTTAGTACTTGTAGCGCTGCCACCAACCAGGAATTCCAGTGCCTGGTACACTCTCGTCCCCCCAAAACCTTGCCTGGGGACCCCCAAGACCCAGTCCCTCTGGATCTTAACACAAGGAAAGTAAACCCTTTCCCTCACCATTGCCTCTCCCAGGCTTCCCCTCCCTGGGTTACCCTGGAAGATTACTGTGATTCAAACTCCTTGAATCTTAAAACAGAGAGGAAAATTCACCTTCCCCCCTCCTTCTCTCTCCCCCTCCCAGACTCTCCCTGAGAGAGAAAGTAATCCTAACACAGAGAGAAATTAACCTTTCTCTCTCCCTTCCCTCCTTTCTCCCCACCAATTCCCTGGTGGATCCAGACCCCGTCCCCTGGGATCTCACACCAGAATAAAAAAACAATCAGGTTCTTAAACAAGAAAAGCTTGTAATTAAATAAAGAAAAACAGTAAAAATTATCTTTGTAAATTTAAGATGGAATATGTTACAGGGTCTTTCAGCTATAGACACTGGGAATACCTTCCCAGCCTAAGTATACAAGTACAAATTAAAATCCTTTCAGCAAAATACAAATTTGAACTCCTTCCAGCCAAATACACATTTGCAAATAAAGAAAACAAACATAAGCCTAACTCACCTTATCTACCTAGTACTTACTATTCTGGACATATAAGAGACTGTATCAAAGAGATTGGAGAGAAACCTGGTTGCATGTCTGGTCCCTCTGAGGCCCCAGAGTGAACAACAGCCAAAAACTAACAGCACACACAAAAACTTCCCTCCCTCAAGATTTGAAAGTATCCTGTCCCCTGATTGGTCCTCTGGTCAGGTGACAGCTAGGCTCACTGAACTTGTTAACCCTTTACAGTCAAAAGAGACATGAAGTACTTCTGTTCTATTAACCCTTAACTATCTGTTTATGACATGGGTATACACCCCATCACACTTAGAAATTCCTATGATCCAGAGAAAGCTGTAGCTGAGATTTAAGTTTTCCTGTTATTTATTCAGCAATAAAGGAAACTCCAGGGAGGTGGGCAAGATGAACCTTATGTTGATAGAACTTGGTCAAAAGTCTAATTCACATATTTGCATCGAGTTGCACCTTAATCTGCAAAATGTGTAATTGAAGTCAATGGGGTTGCTTGAATGTGAGGTGCTATTCAACACGAGTATTAGAAGCTGTCTTGTTTATAAAAACAGGGTGAGAATGCCATCTGCTAATGATTTAGAAATTGTATCATTATTTTATAGTCCAAATGGTACGTTTTTCTTCCCCAAGATCTTCCCATCAAATGCCACTTTCCTGATTACTTCCTCCCAGAGTCCAGCTCCATAGCCTTACAGGGCTTCCTGGTTCTATGTTTTCCATACGTTAAGAGCAAAAAGTGTGTTTTCAATCCAGATGACTGACATCATATTAAGGAAAACAAGGAATAAAGAAAGGGGGTGGAGAGGGAATCCTAGGCACCAGTAGATGTATTTCTTATGTTCTCTGTTCCATGGCTGTGAATATTTATACAGTGAAAGTGTGAGGTGGTGAGCTGATTAGTTTGCTGCACAGAGAGGCTTCTGCATTGCCGGAACATGTATCCTAATTCTATGATATTCCATGACTGAAGCCAAAACACTGATGCTCTCAGGCAAATCCCTGACAAGACTGTTTTAGAGGTCCAGATGCAGAAAGATCACATGACATTTTGCAGTAGCTAAGTATTACCAGGCAGAATTAGAAAGGAAATTCACTGTTAATGTCTGTAATCCGAAACACTTAGCTGTATTTTCCATTTGAACAGATTGTTCAGACTTATGTGTTGATTGAAGGATTAAAAAGAAAAGTGCTGTGAATATTGATCTTCATGAGGGTAATGGACACGTTAGAAGTTGGCAGCAAGTGAACTATTATTTTTTAATTTCCCATCCATTCCCCTCCTCCCTTCATCCCCAATGTACCTCCTTCTTCCCTTTTAAAAACACCCTTTCTATTCCAAGCTCAGGTCACTTCTAAACATAAGCCATATCTACACTACTGGTTAAATTGGTACTGCTATGATTGTTACAGCAGTGTTGATTTAGTGGGTCTGGTGAAGATACGCTCAGTCGATGGGGGAGCGCTGTCCTGTTTACATCTGTACTCCACCTCTCTGAGAGACGGAAGCCCATAGACTGCAATTCATGATGTTGTGTACAGGAGTTTGATATATTCAAATGAGGACTATGATCTGACCAAACTCATTTTCACTTGTGACGTAAAAGGCAAGATTTGAACTCTGGTTTCCAGTAGAAGGCTCAAGTATTAAACACACATTTTGTTCCCTAGAAATTTTTTACATTACAATTTGCAGCACATTTCAGGGATGAATTTCCATAATTTTGTTCGGTGATCAGGAGCCTACACCGTAAAACCCGATAGTAAATCTGTACTTCCTTTGATAAGAAAACACTACTGTAATTGTAGAAGTCTGAAAAAATGTAAATGCCATGCTAAATGTGTTTATTGCTATCTGTCTACTTGTAAGAAACTGCTCACTTATTTTCTAAGATCCTCTGACATGCAACAGCACTTTTATGAAAAAAGTTGTTCAGAAAAAATCTCTCTTCATGGGTTCTTTTTTGGCAGCTTGGTGCCTAGATGAAAGTAGACTGTTTTTTTTGCAAATTCCTACACACTTAAGGCAGAACTCTGCTAGTAGATCTACACTGTTAAGTAAAAAGTTTGAGAACCACTGTAATACACAGTATCTTTGTTAGTTAACTTTGACTGAGAAGCCACAGGCTTCATTTTAATCATTACACTCTTTATCAAGATAATGGATTTGTTTTGTCTGTTTCCTGTTTGCTATAATTTCAAAGTGACTATCTGGACAATCCAAAGCAAGTTTAGGGGAATCATATTGAAATTTGGGTTGAAAATAAACTCCAGAAGTTACTTAAAATCAGGGCTTTTGAATTAAAATGGGTACAATACTTTGTTCCAGAGGTGACAGGGAACGGATTTATAGATGAAGCACTTTGAGATCTGTGGATGATAGGTGCTCTGTATATGCATATTAATATTAGACTGCTATACATTGTGTAGTTCTCCTTTAGACTAACAAATACTTCAGTACTCAGCACTGAGGCACTGATTCAGAAAAGCACTTAAACTCATGCTTAACTTGAAGTCAAAGGGACCTAAGATTGTTAAGCACATGCTGGATTTCTTTGCTGAATTGGGGCCATACTAAATTAGATATGGAAGAAATACAGCACTCATTTGTTATAGAGAGGCAATGAAGACATTAATATTTGGACATTCATAGCCTTATCTACACAAGTTTGTTCTTTACTAAAAGTTAGATTTTTGCCATACAGTTGCCACATTTTGATAAAAGTTTTATCTTTACTAGACCTCTTACAACATTTGAAAGCTTTATCCAAATCCCATTTAGTTTCTCAGGTTAAACTCTGTGGTCCAAATCCAGTCTTCACTTCACTAAAGCTCTCATTGAAGTCACTGGGAGTTGTGTTTGAAGAGGGACTTCAGGATTTCATCTTTGGTTTGTTAGTTTATTGGGGGTGGATTACCTTCTATGGCAATCCCTGCTAGAGGGAGATGAAGTCTCAGGGGTGAGCCTCGGCAGAACTTTTGCCTGATCAGTACATAGTGGGGTGGGGCTTGCCCCAGAAGAACCGGAGGCAGGAATCAAACAAAATATGGTTGATACCTAGCAAAACAAGGGAGGCACATGCCATCCATACAGAGGCCCTGTGTTTCTGTAGCAGTTGGCTGTTAATGGGCATTTCTATTGGAGCAATGTTACTAGAGCCTACTGTGGTTAAAGCTGCCCCTGGAAGGCAGGGAGAGGAGGAGATGATGTAGCCTGGTCTGTTCAGAGAACCAGGACCTATCTAATCTCTATGAGGTCTGGAGAGGGGTATTGATTTAATGCAGCTGGCTAAATCCACCAGCATGTACATGAAGGGAGGGTCACACCTCAGTTGAATCTAAAGAGGCTGATCTCATTGACAAGCTGGGAGCTTTATCTGGGACCTTCTGTAACTTATGAATATTTGACTCCTCCTGTTTATTGTACTTTTATTGCTGTGGATGGGTACTATGACTCACAATGGTAAAGTGCAACATACACAGTGAAAGGGTTTGTTTTCATAAACAAATGTGATATGCAATACAGCATTTGTTTTTATAGCAGACAGAACACCAATACTTTAAATGCACTCAGTGTTACAAAATATTTAGACAAAAAGAAAATGGGCGGGGGTGGTGGGAAGATGGAGGGGGAACTAAAAGAAAAATAAGTGCAAAAGTAGAACAAATGTCACCATTAGATCTCTCTATAGCAAAGATACAAGTTGATACGATTTTGTCTCCCCCTCCCCCCAAGTAATCCACAAAAGAAAAGGCACACATTCAGACAAAGCCATATTATGTGAATATAACTCTGTAGATTTGTAGAACGTTGCAAGGTTCCAGGCCTCTTGAACTCATTCCAGTGTGGAAGGAGAGTCAATTTTTCCATTGCCTTTAGGTAATGGACTGGGCAGACAGTAACCTCCCCGCCACACCCCTCCCCCCCAAACTAGCATCCAATTATCTGTGTGCCTTCCTATGAGTTCAAATAGCCCTAGATACAAGATTCTTGAGTACTTTGTACTGAAAAGCCAGTGATTTTTCTTAACATGATATAGAACAATTAACCAATATTAAGACAAGATGCCATATTTTTGTGGTTAAACAGAGAAAAACATCATGAATCCATTTTTTACCTTTGCAGCAAAGATTTTAGCTAGAGCAGGAAGTGTTGCAAACTGCATCTGTTACCATCAGTATCCTAAAACTGATGAAATCTCTTTCCTCATAATACCACAAAGTGTTACTCAAACTCAGTTGGTTAATGCAATGTTTCCAATCCTTTACAATATCTATAATATAGATGACAGCTGAACTTGGACCATTCTTTCACTGGTAGAAAACTTTGATTTAAAGGCTATGTACATGGAGAAGATCTTCCAGCCTCAGATATTCCTCTTGTCGGCACAGGAACAGGAAGGGCCATCCCTGGAGTATTGTCTATTCCCCAATTCCAATGCTTTGCATACCCCTCTCCTAGTGCCTCAGAAGGTCTTTTTTGGGGTTGGGGAGTGGCAGTATAGGGTCTATTCTTCCAATACCCAGCCCAGGTACCAGCTACTTTCTGTGGCACTGAAACCAGTTCAGCTCTCATATTCTCATTAAGAAGACAGTTGCCACAGTTCAGAGCTATGCTAACTTAGTGGGTCTCAAACTTTTTTTTACTGGAGACTCCTTTCACATCGCAAGCCTCTGAGTGCAACCCCCCAATAAGTTAAATACACCGTTTAATGTATTTAACACCATTATAAATGCTGGAGGCAAGCCAGGTTTGGGGTAGAGGTTGACAGCTCGCGACCCCCCATGTAATGACCTCGTGACCCCCTGAGGGGTCCTGACCACCAATTTGAGAACGCCTGTGCTACCTGCTCTAGATCCCTTTCCATAGCTGCTATGGAGCACTATAGAGGAGCAATCTAACAGATAACATGAAAGGAAAAACAGTTCAGCAGTTAGGGTGCTGGCCTAGCACCAAGGAAATCTGAAGTCATTTCTACATAACCTTGGCTTAGTCACTAGGGGTGGGATCCACAAAAGGTACTTATGCACCTGTAAGCAGAGTCAGGATGAGCTCTACCCTGACATCTGGTGGTGAATTATGGGGAATGTGGAAAAAATCTCAAGGAGTGTGGAAAGGAATTCCAGATATTTGCACTGGCACACCCTTCCTACCTAGCATAAGCCCACAGCAGCCTGGGATGGTTATTTTGACAGCTGGGATCCCCAATTTCTTTGTTATCGGGGCAAGAGAAAAAAAAGTGCTGTCACCCTAATTATGTGAATGAGGAACTATGAGACTGCTTTATGACAGAAATGACTCAACCCAAATTAAGTAGTACTTGCTAGACAAGGGACATGGGTTCCAAAACCCAGTGAATTGAGAGAGGTTGGGGACTGGTGTGTGTACCTGATGGTATGGGCCCCTTTTGAGGGCCTGGAACACCAATTGCACATCCTCCTCTCTCCACTGTTAAAGAGTAGAGCTAATTTTGATTCCATTAGGAGTCCATCTAAAGGCTGCTGAGCTGAATTCATGTTGGGCCAGTGGTGCACCAGGGCTCCCCTACTATGAGCTGAAATCACTAAGAGTTGAAATCACTAAAGAGCTGGAATTACTGAGCTGAGAGCACTGAGTGCTGTGCTAACTAGTAGGGGAGCCTGAAGACCTATCGCTAAGCTGCTGGCAGAGCGGAGCAGTTTGCAGCATGTTGGAGCAGCCTATGGAACAGTGAGCGGAGTGGAGTGGTTTGTGGGGACGCCAGGAGTGGCTCATGGGTTGGCTGGAAGAGCGGCACAGCTGGTGAAGTGGAGCTGGTCGTAGTGAAGGCTGCAGCAGAACTCCACGGAGAGGCAGAGCAGTTGGCCTTGGCCCATGTAAGGTGCCCCTTACCACGCTGTGTGGGACCACCACCCTGTATGGGCCCCCCCCCCATTTCCACCCAGGCTGAGTGCGGGGGGGGGGGGGGTAAAACTCTGCAGATAAACTTTTGAACTCTGGGGTGGCACTGACCAGAGATATTTGGGTTGTTGGACTTCGGGGTGATTAGACTTAAGACCCTAAGGGGGAAAGGACATTGCCAAATGTACTTGGAGGTGGGTTTTTGCTTATGGTTTGTGTTATAATCCTGTTTGTGGTGTTTCTCCAATGTGATGCCGCATTGTTTCCCTCCTTTATTAAAAGGATTTTGCTACACTCAGACTCCGTGCTTGCGAGAGGGGAAGTATTGCCTCCTAGAGGCGCCCAGTGGGGTGTGGTATGTAAGTATCCCAGGTCACTGAGTGGCAGCTCGAGCTGGTTATGCATTGTGTTATTGAAACGGAACTCCTGGATACTGAACCCGGCCCTCGTTGCTGCCAACTCAGAGGGGCAGAAGGGTTACACACCTAAGATCCAGATTTGGTGCCACAAGATTTCCACCGAAGCCTGTAGGAGCCTAAACTCACTCAGTGACTAAGTTTTCAGGCAGGCACACTTATCTCCCATGCAAGTCCCAGAAGGATTCATGATCTGGGGCAGAGGAGGTGTTTGCCCACCTGTCTTGCATGCGGGGCCCAATAAAGTAGGCAGCCTCTGAGCTTGCTTACCAGACTGGGGCCCATTCATAACCCAGCTTGAGGAAGAAGTGCCCACATTATAACTTTTAACCCAGTGGTTAGAGTATTCAGTGGGGTTGTGGGAGACCCAGATTAGACCCTGTGCTAGAAGGGGAGAAATAATTTGAATAGAGGTCTTCACCCTCTCAGAGACTGCTTTACCCATTGAGCTATGGGGTATTCTGAGGGGGCGGGAGGCTCCCTCAATCTTTGCACTATGTATAAATAATGAGTGATTGGAGCAAGGGGGCTAGACACAGGGTTCCTCCCCCCACCATGAGTGCCCTAACCTCTGGACTGCACAGTCTCTCTATTGCACCCAGTAACTGTTGCGTTGTGGACTATCCTACTGGGAGGTGGAAGATCCAAGTCCAGTCCCTCTACTCCAATCTTTCATTATTTATCCACAGTGGAACAGGTTCAACAGGAGAGATTGAGGGACCCCTACATGAGAATATCCCATAGCTCAGTGGGTAACACACTCTCCTTTCTTCCCTTTAGCAGAGACCGGGGAATTAAACTTGGGTTTGCTATATCCCAGGCAAATGCTCTAACAAGTGACCTAAAAGTGACAAGGTGGGTGTGACCAAATGCACCCATCTTCACACCCAACACACCATTGTAATATTTGTACAAAATATGCCTTGTGAAGTATCATTTGAAAACTAATAACTTGCTGGTCCATTATAGCATGTGAAGTGTACATAGCAATATGGTGTAAAGTAATGAAATCCCCTGTGTGATATTGGTACCTGTTCAAAAATCACAGAGCCTTGCCTAGGGAAAAGTTAAGCAGGTTTGTCCTAAATAAACGATTGTGTTTACCTCAATTTACATGTATGTTGTAAAGAGGGTCCTCAGACTGTTTGACGGGGAAGATAGGAGACAGGAAAAATGTGTATTTCAGCAAACAGAGGTGAGAAGATACAACATGCAGTCTTCTTCACCAGACACCAAGTTGCCTTCTTTACTGTTGGAATGAACTTTAACTAGGGGTAAACCTGAGGAAAATGCATTTCAAAGAGTGACTGAACTGTAGAGTGAGGGGGTAAAACCATCCTAACCTATCTCTCCCTACCCATCTCTCACCCATCTCAAGGTAAAACAAAACCTGTGTGTTGGATCTCTCCTAAGACAGAGGAAAGCTCTCTCCCTCCAGAGTTGCAGGAACTTTCTGCTCAGTTTGCCTCTTTAGATCCACTCCTAATGACTAGGTCCAGCTGTCCCTGAAGGAACTACTCATGTCCTAGCATCCCACTCATTTGGCAGGCAATGGCCACTTACATAAAGGAATAGAGATGTGGGGGAACTCTGACCCGTAAGGGCCCTGTCCCTCAGCTACCTAGCACTGCCCACTGTCTCACCTGTTTTTGTCACCTCATGGTCATAAACACTCCCACACTGTTTTCCTTGCACCACACATACCTTGTATTCCTTCACTCTTTTACACATGGAACATAATGCTGGCCTCTTGTAGCAAGTGCTTTCCATACAACCCCCCAGCACAGCTCATGTTTAGAGCTTACCCTTTGCTTCCTATTACTTCTACTTATATCCTCCCAGTTACCTCACTAGCCAAGTAATTACCACCCATGATGTACTCATAATCCCCCAACAGAATGTATTTAATGGCTCAGAGCTGAGTTTGCAGCCTTCTTTATGCTGTAGTACAGTCAGTGTTGTACTGCACTGGGGGCTGCTGCTATCGTTCTATCATAGTCCTCTTTTAGGCTTCAAAGCATTTGCATCACCCACCACAGTCCCCGTCTCCTTAAGTGGATGCATAGCAGAGGAAAATCATGCCAAGTTTTCCTGGTATTTTGGCCCCCATTCATTGATCTCTTTGCAGATGGAAGTTATCTGGCCCCATGTAATTTAGTTTGGCTGTTACCATAATGTACTAGATGTGCCATTACACTTCCACGCACAAACCTTCAATTCTGAATTGTGGAAGCATCAATTTTTATCTGAGAAATGGTGTTTGTGATATTCATTCCCTCACAGCCCCATAGTTTGGAGCATCAATATCAAATGAACTGTGTAAAAGCTGTTTTTTGAGACTGGGACTCTCAGAATTTATTCCCATTTAGATAATTGATTTTTCCTCTTCTGAATTAATTATTCATCCTTTTGAAGAGGAACATTTGAATAAGAATGAATGCTACAGCCAGGAACTTCCCCCACGTTGTTTCTACACTCATATATTATGGGCTGTACACTTGCTGCCAATATTCCATTAAAATGAGTTGAGTGCTTTGATTTAGGCATTTTGATCATGTCAATAGTAACAGAGTATAATCTGAATTACTATTCAAGCATACTTGAACCTATGTGTAATCCATACAGGAGATTATAGACCCCTAAACTTTCAACTGAGTGCCACAAAGGTTATAGCTTTTCAAAAACAAATGGTAGGGCATATTTTAAATAGGTTAGAAATACCGTTATCTGATATTTGGCGATACTGTTTGATAGTACAATGTTAGGTGTTTGAGACGCATCATTATACTAAAGTAACTGAAGATACGAGATTGTTTTATCAATATAGAATATATGGAGATATACCTATCTCATAGAACTGGAAGGGACCCTGAAAGGTCATCGAGTCCAGCCCCCTGCCTTCACTAGTCATGAAGCTAATTTACCTTCACTTTTAGTCTCCTGCTCTTGTCTGACACCCCCAAGGCATTGCTTTTTCTGCTGAACATATCTTTTCACACTTTTAACATCCAAGTAACACTCATTTTTCATATCCAATGAATCTCAGATTGGTGTATTTTGCAACTTGCATCTTTAGCTCTCTATGTTTTGCATTTTGTAGACGTCTTTCTCAGTGTAATCTCTTCAGGGCAGGGCCGTGGCTTCATGTCACTTTATACAATGGGGCTCTCATCCCATCTGAGTGAGGCCACTGGAAGAGAAATCCCCTCCAGGGCCATCTTACCAGATCCTTCTCTGCTTGGAGCACCAAAAAAGACTCTACAGACTGCTGGTGGGCATGGACCCCAAGTAGAGAGTGACTGACTTTAACTAACATACTTACATTTCTTGGATGGCTTACATCCCTTTTGTAGTTTATATCGCTGTCTACAATTACATCACCATTCAATTTGATCCCTGAGGTCTCTTCACTTCATTGTGGCCGTGATCTGCATAGAATAACCCTTGTTTTGGTACTTTGGAGCAAACCTGAAAATAAAGTAAATTTTATTAAGCTTTGACCCAGTTGCTGATGGTCTGTTAAGCTGCTGCTGTACCACTGTGGATTATGGTGGCTCTTTTAAAAGTACTGGTGTGTATTAGATACATGGTGAAGCCACTGCAGACCATTTTGTCTCCTGCACCTCATATGTTAGGCAGCAGCGATATGGTAAAAATTGTCATTCATGCATAGCCAGTGTAGGCATTTATATTTCTTAGCCTTTTTAGCTCTGTAGTCTCCTACCCTCTTCCAGTGAATTTGTTTTGCAAGTAGACAGTAGAACAGCTGTTTTATTTCAAAAATGCAAATGTGAGAGAAGCTGCCAGGGAGAACCATACCTGTACTACCAGTCATTTGTGCCAGCTAAACATTAAAGCTTTGTTCAATCCATTTTTTGCAGCTTGCAAAAGGCACTGAAGCTGTTTTTCATGTTACTATGATATATATATATTTAAAATATTTAATATATATACACACACACAAAATATTCCAGTCTGGCTTACGAACAGCCTTCAGGCACCTTACAGCAAATTTCTTGAAACACAATATAAAAGGATCTTTTGGTTATTTAAAATTATGTTGACTTGTCAGACTAGAGCACAGAAAAGGTTCAAAGCATGCTTGTATACTGCTGCTAGAAATGGAAAGTCAGGAATACATCTGAAAGTAAAAGGTATTTTTAACTATCTGCATCAGAAGTTTTTTTTTCCTTACAGATATGTTCAACTATTCATCTGTGGCATTTTCTGTATTAGAAAATTATGATATTCCAGGGTGCCATCCAGACCAGGCTGCCTCACAATGCTTTGCTGCTGTTGCTCCCACCAGGGCCACTGACAAACAGCATGCCAGTCACACCCTATCTGTGTATAGCTACAGCTCTGTTCCAGCAGCTCTAACCCCAGCAGCCTGTCAGCAAACATCAGCCACACGCTGGCTTCCAGCAGCCTGGTTACTACTTTCAAGGTGACCCTGTCACAATCCCAATCCCAATCCCAGATTCCCCTCTCCTCCAACATGTGTTCTGCATTGTCCAGCCCTCTCCTGGGCAGTCCAGATATGTTAGGTCTGTTGCCCCTCCACAGGGATCAACATACAACAGTCTGCTCCCTTAAATTGAGTTACCCAAACAATTTACAACATCAGATTAGTTTTAATTAAAGAGATTTTAACAGAGTACAAGAAATGAGGCATTGAAATAAGAAATGGTCACAAGAAAAATGAAGATAAAACACTTTCTAAATGTAACAAACTGGACTTGGTATAAGGTAAAGTTCTTGCTAAGGTTTCCAGTAATGTTGCTGACTAAGTTTCAGATCAGGATCTGTTCCCGAAGTCCAATGACCATTTCTTTTGTCTTTTTAGGTGGAAAAGAGAGAGATGGATAGGAAGAGAGAACTTGAGGCATTTTTGCCCCGCATTTTTATACTTCAGTCATCCTTTGAAATTCATTTTCCTGAGAGTATCCCTAGATGGAGTTCTTTCCAACTGAGAGCAAGGAGACATGGAGTCTGGTAGAAGAAAGGTTTCATGCTGTTGTTTGCTAAGATGAAGATCTGTTTGTTCCTGTCCCCTTTCCTTGTCAAAGAATGGCCACTTGGTAGGTCATGACCTATCAGCTTTGATGACACCTAAGTAGAGGCATCAACTTGTCCCTTTTTTTTTTTTGAGAACCCATCCACAGACTTGTCTGATAAACACACATCAATCATGATTTCAGCTTATGTTCATAACTTTACATATAATTTTGTTACAAACGTTTCCCCATAATATTATTGATCAGCAAGTTATTAGTTTTCAAATGATAGCTTACAAGGCATATGTTGTATAAAGATTATTACAATACTGTGTAGGGTGTGAATACTGTACAGGGCACATTCTGCCACAAAAATACAGGGGTTTTCTTCAGTTCACAAAATATAGGTCAAAATATATAATGTATCAGAAAGGTAGTGGAATGCCCAAAGGAATGTAGAGGAACGTACATAGCGCTGGGCATCAGGAATTTCTCAGTTCTAATCCTGACTCTGCAATTGAATCACTGTGACCTACAGCAAGTCACAGAGTGCTGCAGTTTTCAGCACAACGGTCAGTTAGGGTGTGCAGTTATTGTGTTTCTACATGCAATCATAGTAATTGCCTGAGCAAACTAGGTGTACAAACGCATATGTGCCGTTCTGAAAATCAGACCCTAATCCTAATCACTTTGCCTCTTAGCAGAGAGTTTTAATCCTAGGCAACTCGTTCTTTAAATGGAAATAATACAACTCAATTACTTACCTCAAAAGAGTGATGTAAGGGTTAATTAACGAATATTTGTACAGCACTCAGAAGATGTGAAATGCTGTGCATGTGCAAGTGGTGTTATCTTTTGGTCCCATATTATACTGAATCCCCATTGTGCATCCAAAAGGTGGAACCATAATGATAATGGACACCTGATGTGTCAAGGGAACATATTGTTATGGTTATTTGTAATCTTTGTTAATGTTATGTTAGCAATTTTTAAACCCATTAGAGTATTGGAGGGGACCAGATCTTACGGGTAGATATTTCTTGGCAGGCCTGCTCTCCTCAGTAAATCAGTCATTTTGAATATCTGCTCCATTCTTCAGGGCCGCCCAGAGGATTCAGGGGGCCTGGGGTCTTCGGTGGTGGGGTGTGCTGAAGACCCGGCACTTTGGCGGTGGGTCCCAGGATGGAAGGATCCCCCGCTGCGGGTCTTCGGGGCACTTCGGCGGCAGGTCCCGGAGCAGAAGAAGCTCCAGGGGCCTGGGCCCCGCAAGGGTTTTCTGGGGCTCCCAGAGCAAGTGAAGGACCCCACTCCAGGGGCCCTGAAAAACTCTCGTGGGGGCCCCTGAGAGGTCCGGGGCAAATTGCCCCACTGCCCCCCAAACCCCGGGTGGCCCTGCCATTCTTACATTCAAGGTATTTCTTAGTTCCTTTTCACTCTTGGTGTGGTACTAGGTGATGTGTCTTTAAGGGCTGAGCGTCCGAGACAGAGTCTGGGTGAGATGCTGTGCAGCTCTTGATGTTGTGCACAGCCAGTTGGAACCAGACACAGAATAAAGCAGAGCTCTTCCGCAGGAAAGCACTTTAAGCGTTGAGTGACACTGAACACCAAAACTGGTACCATGTGGTGTTCAATGATCACTCCAAGCCAAGAAGTCTGACAGAGGTCTGGTTCATTTGAGTTTCTAAGTTATAACTGATCAGCATTGCTTCAGCCAGAACCTCTTAAAGGTACAATTTCCCATAGATTCATAGATTCTAGGACTGGAAGGGACCTCGAGAGGTCATCAAGTCCAGTCCCCTGCCCTCATGGCAGGACCAAATACTGTCTAGACCATCCCGGATAGACATTCCCAGCTGATGATATTCAACTCATTTGATAACTGCTGTCCCTTTTCTACTGTGCAGCAGGATCTTGGGGTTCCCAGCTGTTATAAAAACAAACAAACAGACAGACAAAATCAGCTGTCGATCTACCACCCTGCTTCCCTTGGGCTTCTTTAGCAAGTCAGCTATGGCTTACTGCATTTGATTTGTCATTCAGAGTGACAGAGAGAGAATGCTACTGAGGCAAAGGAATCAAAGAGCATTTTTTAAACTATTCCTTTAACATTTAATTGGTAATTAATTGCTCAGGATGGCCCATGGATTCACCATTGTAGGAATGATCACTGAGCTGAGTCATTTCCTTATCTAGATCTTGGCATCTGACACGTTCATATGGTCCAGAGTATACCCTCAAACATGTTAATTTCTTTTGAAAAAATTGTTTATGGTCTCTTATTTCTAGGCTACAATACTTTAAAAAACATTTTTTACAGGCTTCTTTCTGAAACATGTGTTCATTTGTTTGTTGGAGAGAGACTGCTCCTTTTCAGGAAAAAAAATCTAAATCTCAAGATGAATTTTTGAGAAGCACATCAAGGAGATTGAAAATCCCCACTATAGTCTGATCTAAATGCATAGCATAGATATGTCCAGAGCTCAGATGCTTTCTAAGAACATGTGAATATTTTACCCTCTTATGAAATCATAAATGGATTTCTCTGTGCATTGCTTACTGTTTAGCCAATGTGGTCTAACATTTACAATAGGAAAGAAATGTCTCGCCTGAAAAGCTTCTGGTAACCTTGAAATACAAACCTTGCATAAAAGCCATTTATATGGGGGTTATAGAAATTGCTTAGCAAGTCAGTTTTAAAAGCCAGCGGCTGATTTATTTGATAAATGGAATTTCTGTACCTTCTTCTGCTTGTGCCTGAGCAATGTTGCTTGGGAATGCTTTCCATAGGCATTACTATATCCCATATTCTATAGGAATCACTGCAAGGGTAAAGGTGTCATTTTTTTCATGAAACATTAAGCAGAGTCCCCTTTGCCATTTCTAGTAGTTTTCTACGTAGAAATTAATGATCCCAAGACACTTTTGGAAAAGAATAGGGGATAATCAGTGTCCTGGACCTAAGTATTGCAATTAATATGTATTTACATCTAAGCAGACCATCACTTGTGATCTGGCAAATTTCCATATGGATATGATCAGTCATGGTGCTGTGGCAGGGAAGAAAGTTGGGTTTTAGCAACAAGAAAGTGGGGAATCCTAGCACCCGTCATGCCTAAATCACCTCCTTTCCCTCCTAACAGGACTTGCTTCCCAGTTTAGGTGCCTTATATTTATTTGTAGTATTGCTGGGTTCATTTCCACCAGCACAAGTATCTCAAACCCATTACTCTGTACAGTGCTTCAGGCTGTTATGCACATTCAAAGAACAATCTCCAATTAAATCTTCCTGAGTATGATTCTATCAGACTATTTTGTCTGTTATTTAATAAAATGCAGAGGCTTTCCCACACCACAAAAATGCATCAGGAAGTAATGTTGAAGGAGGAAAACACTTTCCAGTAAACATTCTTGTGTACAGGAAAGTCAAAAATCCTACCTAACTCATAGAAGTAGCCTCATTCAAATCAGTGGGATTACTTGCATCAGTACAGATAGCTGAATTTAGCTTTTAATGCTTATTGGCATCAGTTTCCTAGGTTCTTTTCTATAGTTAATAAAGAAAGGGTAAAGAACCACATGAGGGCAGGTGCATGATAGTGCAATGAGAAGATAGTGTGCTGGATATGGGAGCTGTTCAGATCTTCGGAAGTTTCCATGGTATTACAACCGTATTGAACAAGGCCTTACTTAAACTGCAGATGTGAATTTGGGATTACTTCTTCCCTGAGGAAAACCTGCTTGTAATTTTTGTTTACATCTGCAATGACCTCCGTATCTTGTACACTTCTCCAGGGTGTGACTGTTTACTCCAGTTCTCAGGTATTCCCTTTGACATGTGTACTCTGGCATTCTACATTGTCATCTCTGGTTAGTTTATATACACGTTCTATAAATTTCATCCTTTTGGAACGTTATTGTCTTTCTATGGAAATAAAAACAGTTATATGGAAAAAAATGCAATAGAGGTATCTTTCTATCAAATTAAACATGGGTTTAGCATACAGTGTGTAGCTAAGGGATGGGCAAACTGTTTGGTCTGAGGGCCACATTGGGGAATAGAAATTGTATGGAGGGCAATGAATGCTCACAAAATTGGGGTTGGGGTGCGGGAGGGTGTGAGGGCTCTGGTTGGGGGAGCTCACGGCCTGGCTTAAAATGGCCCACGGGTCATAGTTTGCCCACCCCAGTGTAGATTAAAAAGAGGAAAGGAATTAGATGGAAATGCTAAAGTTGCATGTGCTCAGCTGACAATAAGGTTTAAAGTATTTATAGTCTTATCAATAGTCCTAAGTATTAATAACTGTATGATCTCTAGGTTGCTCAGCTAAGAAGATTGTGGGTACAGTACCAGTAAAGAGTCCTTTCTTTCCCTGTGCAGTTGACTCTTTGTCTTTTGTGAGAAAGAAACTGTGCCAGTAACACCATGCTTATATTTTGTATGGGCCTCATATTCGATTTACTGCAGAATTCCACAGCTGACACCGTTTGCACGATCTGGAACAACCAGTAGCATGAACTTCCTCTGCCTGTAAAAATTCAAAAATGGCACCAAGCACCGTGGCACGTCAGTTACTGTTTGAAGGGTCATGAACAAAGCTATCTGAAAACTGAAAATGTGAAGTGCAAAGGGAAAGCTGCAGAGCACAAGAGACTACAGTATGTTGCTAGGGGATGCCTAGCAGTAGCATACTGTAAAACAATGACAAGAGACTGATGATAAAAGCCAAGATTTATATCATTTTAGGATATCCATCTCTCAGATAAATGCAAGCTTCCGGGAGGAGCACTCAGACTGGTGGTGGTTGCCTAAGCTACACCTTTGAGGAAAGCTAAATTTTACTTGAGGAACAGTTGGAAGTAATACAGTGATCATGTAGCACTGGACACTAGCATCCTTGGTTACAATGACTACCACAGCATCTGTCACCCTTTCTTCATCTTAGTCAGACACACGAGCCAACATTTTCAGAGGTCATATTTGGACATCTAAATGAGCGGCTTGATCTCTAAGAGGGCAGAGCATCTGTGCTTGGCATTGATATTAAAGGGAGTTATGGACGCTCAGCGCCTCTGAAAATCAGGCCACTTATTTAGGTGCCTAACTACAGATTTAAGTGTCTAACCTTTGGACATTTTTTTTCAAATATAGGTACCTAATCTTTCTGCAGGATTAATATGAGATTTTGGGATGATTTTAGGGAAAATGCAAGAAAATAAGGTAATTAGGGCCATCATGAGAAGAAATTGGGGTTTGCCTTGCCTTGTGCTTTAATAACTGTTTGGAAAGTACATATAATTATTCTTCTTCCTTTAAAAATGCTTTTCGGGAGAAAAGAGAATTGAAAGGAATCCACAGATCTACAAATCTTCAGGCCAGAAGGGAACATTGTGATTATGTAGCCTGATCTCCATCTCCTCTTTCCTATATTTAAATTAAAACCTATCTTTCAGGGCATCTACCCTTGAAAACAAATTCTATTATGTGTAACTCTAAAAAAGTCCATTGTATACCAGCAGCAGGATTTGAACTTCTATCCTACAGCATAGATCTCTACCACTTGAGGGAACAATCTCTGTAATTTCTGAAAAACCCCTGTGTAAAGACTTTCTGATCCTTACATGAAGGCTACTATAAAATAGTGCCAAATAATATTACCATTATTATTTTATTATTACCATGAATCCTGTACGAGAGCACTCTTACTGGGCAAGCTGCGCTTTTAAAAGACTACCACAAAGTATCTATCCACAAATTTATTCAGTACACTTCTGATTTCATTAGAAGACTGTGATGACCTGTGGTTCGTATCCACTCAGCTGGCTGCACTGTGCAGTTTGGGGCACCTTTTTTTAATCAGAGGGTAAAATAATTACAGTTTCCATAGTCACCCAATTGACCCTTATTTTAAGTAATTTAAATTCTCCAGGGCTAATGGTTGTCTTTGTGGTTCTCTCTTTGAATAAGGAATAGCATATTTCTATTGAAGAGAGTCATATTAGACTCCATCCCATTCATTATATTACTTAGAAGTGTTCACATTCAAGCAATCTCCACAAGGTAAGAGGAAACATAAAAAAGGTCAAAATCCTGTCACAGAATCTACCACTATCAAGGGGCTATTTGCAGGGTTACAAGGATAGGACCTATAAAAACACTTGGGGCAGGTCCTCAGGTAATGAACATGATGAACATAATGAACACAGATGGAGCCAATGGAGCTATGCTGATTTACACCAGCTGAGGATCTGGCCCTTTCATCTTTTCATCTGTTGCCTTCTACTTTGTGGAAGCTGCTTTTATGTGTATAGAGTTGTTCCCTGAGGAAAGCATTTGGGACACCAGCTCTAGAGAGTAAGGTCTGCGATTGTGAGCTGCATGTGGCTCACAAGCTGCAGTTTGACCACCCCAGGTCTAGGTGATACTGAATCCTGCCATGAGTTCAGAGGATTGGACTAGATGACCTCTCAAGGTTCCTTCCAGTCCTGTGATTCTATGATTCTATATGCCACACAAGCGGGAGGAGGATAGGCTGTACACCATCTGACAATCCTGTGCATATGTATTAGGGCAGGTCACAACCCAGCCCTTAGGGCAGGGGTTCTCAAACTGGGTGTCAGTACCCCTCAGGGGGTCCTGAGGCTATTACATGGGGAGTCACGAGCTGTCAGCCTCCACCCAAGCTCCACTTTGCATCCAGCATTTATAATGGTGTTAAATATATAAAAACATTTTTTAAATTTATACGAGGAGGTCACACTCAGAGGCTTGCAGTGTGAAAGGGGTCACCAGTACAAAAGTTTGAGAACTACTGCCTTAGGGAAATGTGGTTAACTTGATATTTGTGGGATTGTCTACTACAGGGTATGTATCAGGAATACTGCATATAATGCCTGCCAAATAATGCCATAGATTATATGGAAAAATTGGTACGCTTTTATGGATGACAACTGTAATATATCACCTGCTGTGTTCAATTTTGGTAAATATCTGGGAGCTCAAATCCTTAGTATTTCCAGGGATTTTCCTGGAACAAACAAATAAAACAATACCCAACTATGACCTTGTCATAAACTGATAAGTATAGACTTATGGGTTTAGCTTCATTAGTATCTTCTCCCAGACAGCATCCTTATAAGCTCATTTACATTCAGTAATTATTTTTCCCTTCCTTAGCTGCAGCTGGAAGTTATGTAAATCAGACTGGAGCAGAGACTGAATTTCATCAAATGCTAATTAACTCACTTAGGGCCTATTCTTGCTTCTATTGAAGTCCATGGGAGTTTTTCCACTGCTTTCTGAGGGAGCAGGATCAGGCACCTCGTACCAATGGTCTGCATGTAAATGGCTGCAGAGAGAAGACACAACGCACTGGTGTGCAAAATAATTTATTCGCTGACCTTTTTTGATCAACTATTCAACAGAATCATCTCTGCAAACGTCCAGTTGGGTGACATTTTCTAACAGTACAAGAGGGTCCATGCTTCTCTGCTCCTTCAGGAACTCCTGTAACATTACTGTGCGTTAAGTGATTTTCCACACCATTTAATTTTTAATTATTGAAAGGAGCTGATATTCCTCAGGTGCAAGAAGTTCTGCATCTGGAGTTGGGAGCAACAATAAATACATACAAAACAACAACAACAACAAAACACCAAACCAAACCAAAACAACAACAACAAAAAAACAGACTTCTGCATTCAGGGCTTGATCCTATGCCCAATGAAATCCTACTGCTCTAATGTTACAGGATCAGGTCTGACCTCCCACTGCTTCAGGAAGATGATCCTCTCAGGTCAGAGAACAAGTAAAAAAAAGCTGTTGTTCTAATTCTCCACTGCCTTGAAGCTTGTGTAATCATTTACACCAGTGCAAAGTGAGTATGAATTGTTACCATGCTGATTTAGTAGCATTTTACACCCCTAGGAACATAAGACCTGCCAGGCTGGATCAGACCTGAGATCTATCTAGTCTACTATCTCGTCTCTTGACAGTGGCCAGTTCCAGAGACTTCAGAGAAAGGTGTAAGAACCCTACAGTAGGCAGATATGGAATCATCTCCCTGCACATTAGATCTCATCTTTGTCTCTGATTGAACCTGGCTTAAGACCTGAAGCATACCTTCTTCTCTAGACCTTTCATTATTGTATAGACTTTTATTATGTCTCCTCTTTGTCTCTTTTTGAAGCTTCACAGTCCCAACCTTTTCAATCTCTCTTTGCATGAGTTTTTCCAGCCCTTCATTATTTCCGTTGCTTTTCTCTGAACCCCCTTTAAACCTGCAATATCCTTTTTGTGATGGGGTGACTAGCATTTCAAACAGTGTGCCTGATGAGGCCACACCATTGATAAAGGCGGTATAATATTCTCCCTGTTATTCTTCATCACATTCTTTACACATTCAAACATTTTATTTGATTTTTTTTTTACCACAGCTGCACAATGAACATTCTGAATTCATTTTGCAGTGGTGTAAATGACTGCACAAGGTGCAGGGAAGTGCAGCATCTAATCCAGTGTCTTCTTACTCAACTGAAAAAGAGCAGAAAAAGATTCTAGGGAAGCTTTACAGAAACAGGAAGCAAGACTCACTGATGTGGAACATTTAGGTGCTTAAGTGCACTTGAGATCAGTTTTGAAATCCCATCAAGTCACTGAAAGAAAACTGATGTGAACTCAGTAAAAAAATTGATGTATGCTCAGTGGGCTTTTAAAGACACTGATAGTTTTAAGAAATTGTCTGGACTGAAATTGTCCTAGACTGATATAAATGCATTAGTCACTGCAAGGTCACCCCCTGAGGCCCAGAGGAAGCCAGCACCTGTACCCCGGGCTCTGCCCAGGCCTGCCACTTTGCCATGCACAGAATCCAAACTTTGTGGAGCCCATCTGTAGAATTTGTGGAGGAAGGGAGGAACAATGCCATGGAGCTGGATCTCTGCATTTTTATGCCCTTTAAGCTGGGATGCACTGTTTCCCTGTACCCTCTGCACAAAGACAGCAATTTTTATATTTACACTTCAAATTGTCAGCTCTTTGTGGAAGGAACTGTCACTTTTATCTGTCTGTAAAGTACCATGTATGCCCACAGCACTGTGTAAATAATAATAGTATTGAATGGCTTTGGGTGGGACTGCAATGTTTGATAGAAAAGTGAGAAGACATTCATTAGAGGTATTAGGCTAACCAAGACCACTGCGTTTGAATGAAGCTGTTGGGTGCAGTAATTTAGATTTACATTTGTTAAAAATAGGGGTTGAAGTGATATGTCAATCCGTTAACACAATGTTTAATTTATCTTCCTCCCTAGCTAGGTTGCTTGGAAACAGGAGAATAGTTCAAGAAATCGCTCTGTGAAAGTGTGACACGCCTTGGAAGATCATTAGGCCTACCTCATGGCTGCTATTTCTGTCCTTATCAAAAGATTTAGGTCCTTTGGCACAAAACCAACCTACAGCATGCTTAAATCCACCTGGTGTCATAAACAGATAGCTAAGGGTTAATGTTCTTTTACCTGTAAAGGGGTAACACCAGTAACCTGAAACACCTGACCAGAGGACCAATCAGGAAACAAGACTTTTTCAAATCTGGGTGGAGGGAAGTTTGTGTGTGAGTTCTTTGTTCTTTGTCTTGTGTCTGACCCTCTCGGCTATGAGAGTGATTTTTCTATCTCCTGGCTTTCTAATCTTCTGTTTCCAAGTTGTAAGTACAAGATAGTAAGACAATAAGGTTTATATTGTTTTCTTTTGTATTTACATGTGTATAGTTGCTGGAATGTGTTAAATTGTATTCTTTTTGGATAAGGCTGTTTATTCATTTTTTTCTTTTAAGCAAATGACCCTGTATTTGTCACCTTAATACAGAGAGACCATTTTTATGTCCTTTTCTTTCTTTTTATATAAAGCTTTCTTTTTAAGACCTGTTGGAGTTTTTCTTTAGTGGGGACTCCAGGGAATTGAGTCTGCAGCTCACCAGGGAATTGGTGGGAGGAAGAAGTCAGGGGGGAAAATCTCTTTGTGTTAGATTTACTAAGCCTGACTTTGCATACCCTCTGGGTGAGGGGGGGAAGTACTTGTGTTTTCCAGGACTGGAAACAGGGAGGGTGGAGTCCCTCTGTTTAGATTCACGGAGCTTGCTTCTGTATATCTCTCCAGGAACCCAGGGAGGGAACACCGGGAGGGGAGGAGGGGGAAGGGAAATGGTTTATTCCCCTTTGTTGTGAGACTCAAGGAATCTGAGTCTGGGGGTCCCCCAGGGAAGGTTTTGGGGAGACCACAGTGCGCCAGGCGCTGTATAGATTCCTGGCTGGTGGCAGCTTTACCAGGTCCAAGTTGGTAACTAAGTTTGGAGGTTTTCATGCTAACACCCATATTTTGGACGCTAAGGTCCAGATCTGGGAAAAAATGTTATGACACCTGGTGTTACTGGAGGCCTTATAAGTAGGCTTTTGTTCAGCACAGAGTGCTCTAATACTACCTCAATTAGAGTATACAATGATCTCTCTCCTACTGTATATAACAGGTTCGCTGTAAGCAACAACCTCTCTAGCAACATGCATCTTCAATATTAGGCTGAGTCAAGTGCTTGATAGCTTCATGGGGGCCCAGAGAAGAAGGAATCCTCACCCACAGGCCATGGAATGGTGGCAAAACTACTTAACGGTGCCACTTGGCCCTCAGATGCAATTTTTGTATTGGAAAAACATGGCAGGAGTTGTATCTATTATCTAGCCCTGGTCTACCCATGCTGTGACCTCCCCATGTATACTGGCATAGAAGGAAACTTTATGAACTCCCTTCACTGCAGGGGCTTTTGCACCTGCAAAGCAGGGTGCAGGATTTTTCCTCATGTGCAGGACTTTCCAAGGTCTTTGATTTCTTGGTACTGGATTCCTCAAAGTAATAGGCTCCAATTCAGCAAGGTGCGTAAGACTATACATAACTCTGACCGCATGATTATCCTTTTGAAGTCAATGGGACTTTGCTGAACTGGTACCGTGAGCAAGGAAGACAACTGTATCTTGCTGGAGGTTTTACAAAGCTCTGTGTGAAGTAAGACATTCAGGGACCCATCCGGCTCTCACTTGTCACCAGGACTTCCCCCAGTCTCCATGTTCTCACAACCACTCCCTTTCCCAGCCAACAAGTAAGCAGTACAGTTGCAGGGATATGGTCAAGCTGGGTGGCATGCAGGGCCGGCTCCAGGCACCAGCATTCCAAGCTGGTGCTTGGGGCGGCAATCTGCAAGGGGCAGCAATCTGTGTGTTTTCACCGCCACAAGCAGTGCGCCAAATTGCCCCTGCGGACAGCGGGGGCAGTCCATGTGCCCTTAGGGCGGCAGGTGCGTTTCCGCAGGGGTGGCAATTCGGTGGCAGCTTCTATGTTTAGCTGTCCCCGGCAGCTTCAGCTAAACACAGAAGCTGCCGCCGAAGTGCTGCCACTACGGAAACTCGCCTGCCGCCCTAAGGGCACCCAGACTGCCCCAGTCGTCCAGCGGCAATTCGGCGTGCTGCTTGGGGCGGCGAAAACTGTAGAGCCAGCCCTGGTGGCATGTTGAGTGTGCAACAAGCAGAGATAGTCTCTAGTGTCAGTTACACACTCTTAGCCTGAACTGTGGATAGATGCAGAAACAGCAGAGAGGCAGAACAGGGAGGAGGATGTTGAGAAGAGGGCGGTGAATACTGAATAATTTATCTGATGAATTTCACCTCTTTTACTGTTCACAAATTGTCTGTCAACAGCTCATGATCGTCTCTCATTTATTTCTTGTGGAAATTTATTTTCAGGATGATTTCTGAGAATCACGTTGTTCATAACCAGTGTGTGGTGACTATTCAATGTGTGGAATACTGGGTGTGTTGGTTACTTTTGATTGGACACACAGGACATGTTTTTGTTTCTTGATTAGATGAGCATGATTCTTTGATTCTTTAAGGGCCTGCTCTTGCTCCTATTGAATCCAATGACAAAATCTCTATTGACTTGAATGGTGTAGAATGTGGACAAAGTCAGGTGTGAATACTTATGTTTCTGGATTTAAAATTCTTCTGTAAAATATTCTCCAATATTCACCTAAAATTCACTGTCTCCATGATCATTTCTGTCTGCAGTTCTGTTCACTAGATTTGAGGAAAGCGAATGCAGGAAAGCAAAGTCAATGCAAATTAACATGAAAATGTGAATGATTAATTATTTTGCATTATTCACACAGATCTATTGTTGAGAGTCATTAGTTTCTTTTTTGTTTCTTCATCCCATTTTGAATTTTATTCAATAGCTCCAGTGAAAATGATAGAAATTCACTATTTTGTGCATGTATGTAAATCAGCTATTAGCCAATTTGGTATTTGTGAAGTTTTCTGCAAATTAAAACAGTTAACTTCATCATTATCCTTAAAACTTTGTTAATTAAAACTTTAAAAATGCAGATGGGCCCAAAACAAAACTCAGATCTGAGCATGTGTGAGCTTTGGAGAAGTTAGGATCCAGGTCAGCATTCTGGGCTCTTATCTATTTAAAAGTAGAGTAAGAAATACATGATTTTTTTATTTATGTTCAAAAAGTGAACTAGTCTCCATTTATCCCACTGACGATCTTTCTGGTTCATCTGGTCTATGAAATCCCTGTATAGCGCAATTTCTTGCACTGAGCTTGTTTCACCAGCAGTTGCTTGTGTAAAAATCTCTCTCTGATGTGTAAAACAAGGATTAGCTTGTGTTTGAAAGTAGAATAAGTTGTTCATTGCAGGTCCTAAAGGGAGCTCATAGCAATCCATATTAATTTACACTGCATATAAATGAGGTTTCTTCTTTGTGTGATCATTCATATGCAGTTGAAAACAATGATAAAATGTCTGGGTCAGTTTGTGCTCTGTTACTCCAGTATATTTCGAGAATAACTGTTGAAATCAAAGGAGGATTCACAGGGCTGTAACAGGCAGCAGAATTTGGCACAAAAAAAATCAACAAATGATTAAATGTATCCACTTCTGTCTGAGTTGCAAACCTACAACTACAGCTAAGGAGAGTAAAATAATTATAAAATGCAATTACAGTACGCCTAAAATGATGCTGTTTGACAGCCAGTACAAATTTTGAAAAAGCCATGTAAATCTGGAGATTTACTGAAAGATAATATTGTTCTGATTGCCTTTGTGAATAATGAGTGGTGCAGTCCTGTATGATTGTTATAAGCGGAGGAATCCCATATTAGGAAATAAGCTGATGTGAACAATGGAGCAAGGCCTATGCAGGATGATGTAAATTCAGGTACAGGAAAATTCTGAGAAATGGCCAGGATATGTGCTCAGCAGAGAAGCTATGGTATCTCCAGGGTAATCTCAAGAGATGACCATCTTGTTTTCATGACCACCCAGGGGCACTGCAGGTATATATTGTAGGTGTATACAATTAGACCTGGATGAACTATGGTTTAAAATTGAATTTGGATCGTAACATGAGTGAAAGGTCCAAAGCATGTGACCAAAAAGAATGAGGTCATGAGAAAGAGGAATTGTTTGTGTCAAACTTGTAGTGACCCTGGAAATATCAGTATTTTCTCATTTAAGGTTTGGGCTGAGGTAATAGAAATAAAGAAAACATGGTTAATTGGGCAACAGGTGCAGTAGCTAATTGGTTTGTTTAGTTTATTATAAAGAAATGCATAATTCAATAATTAGAAAGAAATACAACAAAATGAGATAAGAAGAAAACCATGAGAAGGAAGGGGCCCAGCTGTGAATCTTGTCTTAACTGAGCCAGGGGTCAGGATTCAGCCTTAAAATTCCTCATCCAGCTTTAGATCCTATCATAGAATACCAGGGTTGGAAGGGACCTCAGGAGGTCATCTAGTCCAACCCCCTGCTCAAAGCAGGATCAATCCCCAACGAAATCATCCCAGCCAGGGCTTTGTCAAGCCTGACCTTAAAAACCTCTAAGGAAGGAGATTCCACCACCTCCCTAGGTAACCCATTCCAGTGCTTTACCACCCTCCTAGTGAAAAAGTTTTTCCTAATATCCAACCTAAACCTCCCCCACCGCAACTTGAGACCATTACTTCTTGTTCTGTCATCTGGTACCACTGAGAACAGTCTATATCCATCCTCTTTGGAACCTCTTTTCAGATAATTGAAAGCAGCTATCAAATCCCCCACCATTCTTCTCTTCTCTTCTGCAGACCAAACAATCAGCTTCTCCTCATAAGTCATGTGCTCCAACCCCCTAATCATTTTTGTTGCCCTACGCTGGACTCTTTCCAATTTTTCCACATCCTTCTTGTAGTGTAGGGCCCAAAACTGGACACAGTACTCCAGATGAGGCCTCACCAAAGCCGAATAGAGGGGAATGATCACGTCCCTTGATCTGCCGGCAATGCCCCTACTTATACAGCCCAAAATGCCGTTAGCCTTCTTGGCAACAAGGGCACACTGCTGACTCATTTCCAGCTTCTGGTCTACTGTAACCCCTAGATCCTTCTCTGCAGAACTGCTTCCTAGCCACTCGGTCCCTAGGCTGTAGCAGTGCATGGGATTCTTCCATCCCAAGTGCAGGACTCTGCACTTGTCCTTGTTGAACCTCATCAGATTCCTTTTGGCCCAATGTTCTAATTTTTCCAGCTCCCTCTGTATCCTATTCCTACCATCCAGTGTATCTACCACTCCTCCCAGTTTAGTATCATCTGCAAACTTGCTGAGGGTGCAGTCCATGCCATCCTCCAGATCATTAATAAAGATACTGAACAAAACCAGCCCCAGGACCGACCAGTGGGGCACTCTGCTTGATACTGGCTGCCAACTAGACATGGAGCCATTGATCACTACGCTTTGATCTCAATGATCTCGCCAGCTTTCTATCCACCTTACAGTCCATTCATTCAGGCCATACTTTAACTTGTCAGCAAGAATACTGTGGGAGACTGTAACAAAAGCTTTGCTGAAGTCAAGGAATAACATGTCTACTGCTATCCCCTCATCCACAGAGCCAGTTATCTCATCATAGAAGGCAATTAGGTTAGTCAGGTGTGACTTGTCCTTGGTGAATCCGTGCTTACTGTTCCTGATCACTTTCCTCTCCTCTAAGTGCTTCAGAATTGATTCCTTGAGGACCTGATCCATGATTTTTCCAGGGACTGAGGTAAGGCTGACTGGTCTGTAGTTCCTAGGGTCCTCCTTCTTCCCTTTTTAAAAGATGGGCACTACATTAGCCTTTTTCCAGTCATCTGGGACCTCCCCCGATCGCCATGAGTTTTCAATAACCAGCAGTGGCATCACTGGCTTGTTATAATGTATATAAAAAAAAGTTTTCTCAGGGTATTTTCTTAGAGCTTTTCCTTAACCCTCTGGAGTCACACTCTGATGGGATGGTACCTCCTGGGCCTGACTCTTTTGTGAGTATTTTGGCCAGTACTTATAACTGTGTTGCTGTTGTATATAGAATATAGGTATATATGATTATGCTTGTACATGAGGTGTAATTATCACCAAGTGGCTTTTGCACTCATAAATGATCTGGAAAAGGAGGTAAACAGCGAGGTGGCAAAGTTTGCAGATGATACAAAACTACTCAAGATACTTAAGTGCAAAGCAGACTGCGAAGAGTTACGAAAGGATTCTCACTAACCTGGATGACTGGGCAAGAAAATGGCAGATGAAATTCAGTGCTGATAAATGCAAAGTTATGTACATTGGAAAACATACTGCCAATTATACATACAAAATGATAGGTTCTAAAGTAGCTGTTACCACTCAAGAAAAGATCTTGGAGTCATTGTGGGTAGTTCTCTGAAAACATCTGCTCCATGTGCAGCAGCAGTCACAAAAGCTAATAGAATGTTAGGGACCATAAGGAAAGTGATAGATAATAACTACATGAAGCCATGGTACGCCCACACCTTGAATACTGCATGCAGTTCTGGTCGTCCCATCTCAGAAAAGATATATTAGAAATTGAAAAGGCACAGAGAAGGGCAACAAAAATGAATAGAGATATGGAACTGTTTCCATAAGAGGAGAAATTAAAAAGACTGGGACTGTTCTGATTGGAAAAGAGATGACTAAAGGAGGAATATAGTTGAGGTCTATAAAATCATGAATAGTGTGGAGAAAGTGAAGAGAGAAGTGTTATTTACCCTTTCACACAATACAAAAACCAGGGGTCAGCCAATGAAATGAATAGATAGAAGGTTTGATACAAACAAGAGGTAGTACTTTTTCACACAATTCACAACTAATCTGTGGAGCTTGCTGCCATGGGATGCTGTGATGACCAAAAGTTGGAACTGGGTTCAAAAAAGAACTGGATAAGTTCATGGAAGATAGGGCCATCAATGACTACACACCAAGATGGTCAGGAGTGCAGCCCCATTCGTGGGGAGTGGAAGACAAGGGTGGATCACTCCTTGATTGCCCTGTTCTGAGCATTCTCCCAGAAGTTCTGGTATGGGCCACTGTTCAAGACAGGATACTGCGCAAGAAGGACCATAGTTTGATCCAGTATGGCTGTACTTCTGTGGTAATTATTTTGGGTCATACTAAGAATTTTAACTAGCACTAAAAGGATGTAATTAAACAAGGGAATATTTTAGCTGATTGACAGAAAAACATTTCTGACGGTGAGATCTATCAGCCTCCAAATAGCATTCCAAGGGCGGTGTTAAAAGTCTCATCGCTTGTGACATTTAAAACCAGCCTGGACAAAATACTAAAAATATGTACAGTAGGGCACAATCCTGCATTAGCAGAGGGAGACTAGATGGCCTAATAGAAAGTATGTATAGAAAAGACCTATGATTCTATACAGTAAATCATAAACTCAATCATATACATATTCTTCAGTATTCCATTTCAATAAGAAGAATTATGCCTTAGCTCCTTATTTTACTATACCTCTACTGGATGCAAGCATTATGATAATACAATCAGGATAAGGCTGTAGAATCTGGACTGAATATCTGACATTACCTCACTGGCCTTCTCCCTCTGATGTCCTGGGACCTCATGGCTACAATACTGCACGGAATACTTAATGTCACTCATCTAAGGACCTCCAGATGGCAGTATAATACTTCTCTATCACGTCGATTGAATGTAATCTAGTTGCTGGCAGTAACACTGCAAACCTAGTTGCATAGTATGTATGATCCTACGAACAACTAGTGCAGTCTAGCACTTTCTGAAGCTTTTCTGTATCTTACAGTGTTTCAGAGGGCATTACTTAGCTGTCTAAGCATCTGATTTTTGTAATATCTAGACTCCCTAGAACTGCAGATTCAAACCCTGGGAGAGTCAGTATAAGCCTTCATTCATATAATTTAGATAGATATTTTGAGTATTCCATAGTTTAATGTGTGGGCTTTTATTGGATAAAACCTTAATATATGAGGTCCTGTCTGCTTAATATGGACACTAATGATTGTATGACATTTTTTGGAAATGGTCGTTCCAATGTCTATTGCCACATTTTCGCCCCCCTTGACTGTCAGTGTGCTTTGTACCAGTAGTCCATTTAACTATTGCCTTTCACCTCAGAGGCAGGTGTGTTTCAGTGGTAAAGCAGTGGGTATAGGGGACAAAATGTATAGCTTTCACTTACCGGGTAGATCTTGAGCTACCATAAAACTAGCCCCATTGCAGTCATTGAGACCACTTACATGGATAAGGACTACACACAGGAGTAAGTGTTGCAGAATTAGACCCATAGTTTGAAAACACTTTGGGATCCTTTGGCATGAAAGGAGTTATATATAATCACAAATGCAAAATGTTTATTAATTATTATTATTTTATTATTAATATTTAACCAACTCAAATGCAGCACCTGAATTTTAGAAAGGTTCTGCTTTATATTCAGTTTTACATTTGTTATTGCTTATTTAATTAATATTTTGCACCAAGATGTTCAGCATTGATTAAGACAAATAGATAAAGACAACTCCTGCCATGGCAACATAAAGTCTAAAACTTTGACTAGTGGAGGCACAAGGACATTCTGATTTACACAAGGTAACACGTTGAACCAGTGACACAGCTGGGATCTGAGCCCAGAAATCCTTTGCTCTAAACCATTAGCCCATAGAACCTCCTGTTGTAGCAGTCATGGGTTCCACACAATGCCAGAAACACTTTTAGAGCTTCAAAGGGATGCGATAGGCATTTTTATTACTAAAGTAGGTGTGATTGAACGGCTATTGTCTTGCTGAAATCTAAATCAAATTATACCAGGTGTCACTAATATGTATTTAATTGACCTAGCCCCGTCACTGTGATAACTGACTGCACGGCGATCTTTGGTCTGTTATGTTCTAACTTCCTCTTCCCCTTAGCCGCAACAAAATTATAGATTCTTGTTTCACATGCATCTCAGTCAAGGATATAAAGTTCCTCTGATCAGTAATGCATCCTGTCCAAGCCATCAGAGGTCCAATATAATCTAGTTAGGACATGACACTCTGGGCTTTTCCTTTGATTCCACAACCCAACAGCATCAGGATAAGCGTTACAATGTAGCTGAATGCAGAACTGAATAAATAGGCAGTGGGGCAAGTACTAGTTATAAATGTGGACCTGGTCCAGAGCTCACTCAAGTCAATGACATCTATTGGTTTCACTATGCTTTGGATCAGGCCCTGGGCAGCTAGGAATTGTGAAACTTAAGCAACATTTGTAACCAGTTTCTTTGTTTTATTAATAATTTCAGGCACATTATTAGAACTTAAATTGATGAATATATTCATTAAACACTCCAACCTTCCTGATGGAAAAAAGGTGGTATTTTTGAGTTCTTTTGTAGTTATATTGTATTGCATTCCTTTCCAAATAGGTTTATTTTCCATTGCTTTTGTTTTCCTTTTTTGGTTGCGTGGAGAAAGAAAGTTGGCAAAATTTGTCCACTCACACTGAATATATTTTTTGGGTAAGAATTAGATCAAATAGAAACCTTGGTGAAAGCTGTCCAAGCTGTATATAGTTCTTCCACAACGAAGAAGCTGATTCATGTCCAAAGCAGGGATTTTTTTGGCTTGCAAACCTTGCATGTTGCTTTTCTCAGATGGGCTTATAGGACGGGAAGAATCGTGTAAATTTTGTTATGCTATCAAGGAATGATGAACTAGTTGGGATAAAATAGGAAACGACCTGAACCTTCATCCAGAGTTTGAATGAATCGAGAACCACATGTTTTTTTGGTTACCTCCTCATTTCCCCTGCCATTTTCTCACACCTCTGATCTTCTTGGAAGTGAAAGCTAAAGAGCCAAAATATTATCGAATGTTCTCATGGTGTTTCCATGGCTTTAGCTCCATTTTTGTCTCAGTGGATGTGTATAAATTTCCTGTCAGATGATGTTTCCAATTCAGGAGCTTCAACAATTGTTAGGGAGAGGTTCTATTATTATTAGTTGTCTCGTACTATGACCTAAAGGCCCAGTGTGCTAGTCATTGTATGTATACATAGAAAGAGACAAACCCTGCCCCAAAGAACTTGCAGTCAAAATAGGCAAGACATATACAGGATGGCAGAAAGGAACTATCCCCACCGAGGCACAGATAGATAAAGTGTAGGATGAGGTGGTAGGAAGAAAGTGAAGTCATCTCCTTCTTGGAAGGAAGAAGAGAGTGTCACACTCTACATGGTAACTCCCCCTGGTTAAGGGCTAGATTCTACCTAGTCGCCTGTCAGTGAGGACTGAGAGGGAATAGCATAGGGAACCTTCCCTACCCTTTCACAACACACATAAGGACCAGGAAGAGCAGGCTATTCAGGGGATTGCACAGACTGCTTTGTCAGCTCCAACAAGGGATGCACAGTACCTCTAAAAGGGAGAGTGTATGGGGCCATTGCTCCAACAGTCCCCTTTGTTGACTGGCCTTGTAACAGGTGCATAACAACACTGCACTGAGGTGTAGCAGGAGGCATGCTGCTCCTGTGTGTCCTGTGGTCCTGAGGCAAGATATCTCCCAGTGTTCCTCATTAAAGATGTGTTGCTTTACCCTGCCCCATGTGTAGCTGTGGGCCTAAGAGGCACAAATGAGCCCCAGATTTGAAACTAGCCTTTTGTATAAATAAATGACACACCAGCTGCAGGTTTGCATAACACACATTTTATTCATTTTCTTTCTGCAGGGATACACCTTATACTACTGTCATTCCTTATTATTAAGTAAGATATAGCATGACCCGCTTCACTCTCCTTTTCTGGGACACCAGTGGGACAGTTGATACTCTAGTTCAGGGGTGAGAAACAGGGCCCTGAATCCCCACAAGAGGAGAAAGCACAGGCCCCTTCATAATAGTGCTGGCAATTTTCCACATAAGACACACAGTCAAGGTGGCCTTGTCCTTTTATAGATATCAACACAGTATGTCAGTACACAACACCACACTCCTTTCATGTGGAATTGCCGCTTGGACTTAAGGTAGTAAGAGAATGGGAAGCAGGACTTGCTGTTCACATCCCATAGAGTTCCCACAGGATAAGTACTGAAGGCTCCAGTCAAAACTCAGTCCAGCCAGCTGGCTGCCAGGCAGAAGAGTCCTACCTGGGGGTCAGTCAATCAGCAGGGAAAAATTTAAAGCTGCTCACTTCCCGCAGTTTCATATCCAACTTTAAGCCCTGATTTCTGGCCTGACCAGACACAGGAAGTCTCAGTAGAAAGCCTGTTCTTTCTAGTCCTGTTTTGCAGATACAAGAAGTTCAGTAAAGGGTTGAAACAAGCATTTGAAATTCTGTGTTTTTCTTCAGACCTTCATGTGAATTCTGTATGTGAACTGAGTGGAGAATAGCCCACACATGTGAACTGAGTGACCCAAATTGTAGTCTCAGTTATAATACTGGTGTAAATCTGGAGTACTCCATTAACTTCAAGTGTCTCTGGATTTACACTAGCAAAACTGAGAATTGGATGCAACCAATTTACTCTAATTTAACAATGTGAAGTATGGTTGCTTATTCACATTTTTCCTTTAACTTCAGCACTGTTGATCTAGACTTGGGCAAGCAGCCCTTTCCTGAGTTCTCTTTCCTGCAGAGTGGGCTAATATTGCAAAGCAATCATGCTCGATTGATCCACAGAGTGGTGCTACTAGCATATTCTGGATGTGTCACAGTAGGATGCAGATGTTTCTTCAGTCTATTTAACTTAGCTGAACTATTGTCCAGGTGGCATTGTGACTAAGGACAGCTCTTTAAAAAAACCAAAACCAAAACCATTTAACACAAGCTTCTTTTCTACCCACTCAGTGCCTCTGAACAGTAAGGGCTCATTTGTGGTTGTGTGTTTATGTATCTGTGCTTGGTTTTCTGTATATCAAGATAGGTTTGTCAACTGAACTGGTTGTTTTGGTGTTGCTGTTTTTACATACATTTTAGTGTTCCTAAATTGGGATAGAGATCTCCTGGAGATTGATGGCCTCTCTTTGGCCACTGAGCAGAAGCAGCATGGGAAATAGCAGGTCAAGCTTCCTCAGCCCCATGCTGTCTTGTCATATACAGTACTTTAAGCTTAACCTTTTAGGGACAAAAATGTAGTTAGTTTTTGTGCCTAGAAATCCTTGACCTTCCTGCTGATACTGCCAAAAAGGGATTGCTAAATGCAATGGTGTTGTTTGTGGTGTGGATCAGAGAAGTTAAAAATCTCCCTTTCATAATTACTCTCTGAAAAAATAGCTTCTCAATTTTGCCCAGTTTTAAAGCATAGTCCAGTTTTAAAGGGATGGATTCTCATTTACACTGAGCCATTTTACAAGTTACATTTACTTCCACTTTAAGGACTCTTTATAGAGCCTAAATAGTTCCTCTTCATTCATAGATTTGTTTACTGTTATCATACCCTTGAGCACTACTTAGCCAGCTGTAGGTTGGACAAGTCAAGCTCTTTAACCTTTCCTAATAAGTCAGTCCCTTCTGGTTTCAGTTGCTCTTCTCTGAACTCTCTCTGATTAGTCAGTTCTGGCACTTTGAGTGACATGCCAGGATGAGGAAAATAACTTTTATTCCCCCAAACATAGGTTACTGGAGCATTCTAAAATAGGATGATCAAGTCTCAATCATGAACATGTAAGGCAAGGTTCCAGACAGGATGAACTAGAGGTTTCAGCTCATATGATCAATCCTATATGTAATTTCATGAGACTCCTGAATATTCTTTCCTAGTATTCCAACCATTGCTCTTCTAACACCCCTAGGTTTATAATGGTTAACAAACTGAAATAAAAAACTATAAAATATAAAATGAAGTGACTGTGCAATGTGGAAATGTATTTCATGTAGGAATATTTCCTGTGATAATGAATGTACATGGATGGTAGATTTGTAATTCTAATTACTTTATTGTCCTCTAATGCTTCTACACACACAGTGCAAAAAGAAATCAGTATACTTGTTCCGAAAGAGAATAGATTGTGCCCATTATAGAAATCAAGAATAAATACTTCAGAGATAGCGTTCTCTGCTGTACAGATGATGTAGAAACACCTTTGGTTACCTCTGCACGAGAGCAAGTTATAGATTAAAAATGCCAAAGGTACAACTAAAAATCTGATGAAGAGAATAGAGAACACTGCCAGTGGAATTTCTTGTTAATGTATAATATGGATCTTGCGATTTCTGACTCCATGTTTGGCATATCTAGCATGTACCTCTCTAAATACTCCAGCTTTGTCATTTTCTCTTTCTTTATTTTAACTTGTATTTAATATTCACTCTTTTCTCCATTCATGGCTATTTTATATGTTTTGAAAAGTAGGTTTCACTAAATCATACATATCACAAATTACACCAATTGTAAAATGTAATATGTATAAATTAAGAAAAAAGACATTTCAGAGTTGTTATTTTGAACAGCAGTTTTTGTCTGTTTCATAGATTAATAGATTCCAAGGCCAGAAGGGACCATTGTGATCCTCTAGTCTGACCTCTGGCACAACATGGCCATAGAACTTCCCCAATTCCTGTTTGAACTAGAGCATATCTGTTGGAAAATATCTAATCTTGATTTTAAAATGTCCAGTGATGGTGACTCCTCTACAGCCTTTGGTAAGTTGTTCCACTAGTTAACTATCCTCACTATTAAAGATTTGTGCCTTATTTGGAATCTGAATTTGTCTAGCATCAGCTTCCAGCCACTGGATTCTGTTATACTTTTATCTGCTGGACTGAAGAGACCATGATCAAATAGTTATTCCCCATGTAGGTGCTTATAGACTATAATTAAGTCACCCCTTAACCTTCTCTTTGTTAAGCTAAATAGATTGAGTTCCTTGAGTTTACCCCATAAGGCATGTTTTCTAATCCTTTAATCATTCTCTTTTCTAAACCCTCTCCACTTTATCAACATATTTCTTGAATTGTGGACACCTGAACTGGACACAATATTTCAGTAAAAGCAGCAAAGAATCCTGTGGCACCTTATAGACTAACAGACGTTTTGGAGCATGAGCTTTCGTGGGTGAATACCCACTTCCTCAGATGCATGTAATGGAAATATCCAGGGGCAGGTATATATATGTGTGCTAGCAAGCAAGCTAGAGATAACGAGGTCAGTTCAATCAGGGAGGATGGGGCCCTGTTCTAGCAGTTGAGGTGTGAAAACCAAGAGAGGAGAAACTGGTTCTGTAATTGGCAAGCCATTCACAGTCTTTGTTCAATCCTGAGCTGATGGTGTCAAATTTGCAGATGAACTGAAGCTCAGCAGTTTCTCTTTGAAGTCTGGTCCTGAAGTTTTTTTGCTGCAGGATGGCCACCTTAAGGTCTGCTATAGTGTGGCCAGGGAGGTTGAAGTGCTCTCCTACAGGTTTTTGTATATTGCCATTCCTAATGTCTGATTTGTGTCCATTTATCCTTTTCCGTAGAGACTGTCCAGTTTGGCCGATGTACATAGCAGAATATTTCAGTAGTAGTAGTAGTGTTAAACAGAGGGGCAAAATCTGCATCTATGTGAGATTTACTGATTTATGCATCCAAGCCTCACATCAACCCTTTTAGCCACAATGTTACTCTGGGAGCTCATGTTGAGCTGATTACTCACTATGACCCTCAAATCTTTTTCAGAGTCACTGTTTCCTAGGATGGAGTCCTCCATCTTATAAGTAATGCCTACATTCTTTGTTCCTACATGGACTCTTACATTTATTGTTTGCTTTCACCGAGTTTGACAAGCGATTCTGATCGCTCTGGATAAGTGACCTGTCCTCTTAATTATTTACCATTCCCCCAATTTTGGTGTCATCTGTGACCTTTATCTGTGATGATTTTATGTTTTCTTCCAGGTCATTTATAAAAATGTTAAATAGTGTTGGGCCAAGAACTGATTCCTGTTGGATCCCACTAGAAACAGTCCTCTTGATGATGATTCTCCCTTTACAATCACATTTTGAGACCTACCAGTTAGCTGGATTTAAATCCATTTCAGATGTGATGTTAATTTTGTATTGCTCTAGTTTTTTAATCAAAATGGTACATGATACCAAGTCAAATGCCTTACAGAAGTCTAAATATATTACATCAACATTATTTCCTTCATGAACCAAACTTGTAATCTCATTAAAAAAGGATATCAAGTTAGTTTGATGGGATTTATTTTCCATAAACACATGTTGATTAGCACTATATATATTACCTTTCTTTAACTGTTTATTAATGGAGTCTCATATCAGCAGCTCCACTGTCTTGCCAACTATTGATGTCAGGCTGACAGGCCTATAATTACCTCGGTCATCCCGTTTTCCCCGTATAAATATTGACACAACATTAGCTGAATTATAGGTGCACAACATTTGTTTCACTGTAAGTGGAGCTGATTGTGCTGCCTCTAGTTAAGCTTGCCTAACACTTTTCATTATAAGACCCTGTTTTCAGTTTCTTATAACTTTGCCAAAGTTTAACTCTTTGGGCTGAAGTTTTCCATGCTGAGCGTCTGTCTCAGGTTGATTTTTTTTCTTTTCCATTTCAAGTTTAAGTTAATAGTCTAGGCCATTTCTGAGAATGAATTTAGGGAAAAATAAGGTTTTTTTTAACCATGTTAAAAATATTATTACTACCATTTGTTGAGAAGATAGCGTCTGCATGCTTGGGCTCAAGGATTTATAATCTGGCAAGACTATTGCCTTCGTGTCAGGGATGTGGTTTTCCTGATCCCATGAAAATTTGCCCAAATTTAGCTAAGTTATAAGACTCTGAGACAGCTCAATTTGAATATTGACTTGTTAGTGTTTGGCAGCTAAATTCTTTGAAGAGTCTGTCTGTACTGAGCATTGTCTATTCCTAACAGCTTTTATGTATTGACTGGACTACACATGCACCAATTCCCCGCAGCAGTTGAGAATGCTCCATCCATGGATGGCAGAGGCTAAGCAGAATTTTCTTTGCAATTGCTCCTGTTGGTTCTTGGGCCACTGTAGTGCAAAGCATCAGAACTGAGAGCTGGGAGACTGTCTCTCAGTGCTCCTTCTGCTATAGGCCAGGCAGCCTGGAGAAGGAGGAGCAGTCTGACTGGAATGCAGAAGGGTGAAGGGAATGAAGAGCAGAGAGGAGGAGCAAAGGCATGAGCCATGGAGGGGATGGGAGAGGATATTGCAGGAGCCAGAGAGCACAGAAGAGCAAAGGAGGAGGGGGACAGAAGCAGAGGGCAAAAGGAGGGGACTAGGTAGGGTAGGAGCAGAGCGGGAGAATGTAGAGCTAGGAGGTTGAAGGTAGATATGAGCAAAGGGAGCGGTGTGTAGATAGAACAGAATGGGGACAAAGACAGGCTGTGGGCACAGGGTCAGAATGATCTATAACCATTATAGTACACTCCTCTCTAGAACCTGGAGTTGAACTTAGAAGTCTTGAGTCTCTACATTCCTCAGCTGTCAGGAAATACCTGTGAATCTTTTTGGCAAAGTGTGTCTCTCACCCCCCTCTGGTGGCTGGTCCACATAGAAGTTCACCATCTAGTATTGCTACCACTTATTCATGTAGTTCAAGTGGCAGAGGTCTGTGCTGTAGATCTGAAAGTCTGAACCCTGCTGATGAGCCAAGCTGGGGGGTCAATATGGCTCCACATGACTGAATTTCTTTTTTCTCAGTTTGTGGCAAAAAATAGTCTGTGATCATGTAATGAAAGATGGTATCATAATGCCTATGCACAAATGGGCTGAGCTGAACATGCACAGGAAACCTTAATTCTTGCATTTCCTTGCCTTTGAGTGCTGGACTTTGCAATCTTAACAATGTCCTTTTAACATAGGTGTTTGGATGGAATAGGTCATAGGCCTCATATGAAGAAAAATACAAATAGGAGAAAAATCACACGTACCCAGTGGCATAAATCAACCAAGCCTCAGAGCTTCCTGCTCAGGGGTTAAAATACAGTTCCTGCCTGTGATTTTTCTTTGATTGCTTGTATATTTTTCTTTCAGTTCTGGTTTACTTGAGGTACTTAAAAGTGAACTGCAAAGGTTTTGCTTTCAGTTAATTTCTTGTAGGATTCCAAGTGCAAAAAAGTATATGGGTTTGTTTAAGTGCCAAGAGGGAGCTGGGCACTGAACAAGATACAGACACATGGGACCAACTTCTCTGCTGGCACTACTCTATTAACTTCAGAGAATAAGTCAGACGATAAGTCAAAGGGCCAAATATATCCAACTTTTTTTCTTTTCCTGCTTGCCTTTTACAAATGGAATTTGGGATTGCTATGAAGCTCTGAAACATACTGGGGTTAGCCCTGCACAGTGGAGGTGAGGAGTGCTGTGTGTAAATGTGCAAGGTAAAAAGTGATCAAGAGAATGGAGAGTTCTATGGAAATGGTAATTATTTATTTTTATTCTGATTATTATTATTAGGGTCACTCCTAGGCCAAATGTCATGGATTACATTATGTGCAGGATTTTAACTAAGGCGCATAGCACTGGAAAAAGACCTAATTCTGGCCTTTTAAAAGTGCTCTTATCTTCCAATCCTTAATTCTCAAAGTATCTTTGAATCCATTCAGCAATTAGGTTTTCTGATTAGTGAACCACTACATTTATAGTTGTGCCATTACTGTTATTCATACAATGGCCTAAGTTAGAGAGAGTCTGCATCCCTGGGGTGCATGACTTAGAACTGAGCATCCCCTTTCCGAGGGAAAAGGACCCCAGAGTCTCTCTCTCTCAGGTTTCTCTGAGGCCCCTGTTACTGTGGCATATGAGTGCGATAGGTACGTTTCTTTCTGAAACAGGATCCCAGGGAGTTTTAGACTGTGCCCACCAGGGCAAACCTTCCTGGGAAGGATGGGAGCAGAAATCAGTCAAGTAAATAGTTTAACGATTTATCACAATTTGTTATTTTCTCTTGGAGTACATTAGCTGGTTAAATATCAACACATTTGTTTTGTAACTGAGTCTACATGTTCAGTGACCTTCTGTCAGGAAACAAGCAATCTAGATTATGGTCAGCACTGATCAGATAAAGAGAACTGGACTTGTTATGTGTCAGGCTAGAAGCAGCTTTGATACTGCAGGGCAATGTATACTGCACTTCCCTGTGTCCTCCTGGACCCTCTGTGCTCTGGGCGTGAGGGTTAGGAAGTTAACCACATGGAAAGGCAGGTGGTACTGCTGTCACCAGCCCTTCCACAAAGTTTCCTTCTGGGACAGGAAAGCAGGTTTGAGTTTCAAAGGGAGCGCCATAGGAACCTATTAGTGGAGACTGAGGGATACACTGATTTAAGAGATCTTCTAATCATACCCCTGTCCAGGTCAGTGTCATTTACTCTTGGCATAGGGAGAATTGGATCCTGCCCCAAAGAACTTACAGATATCAGATATCACTCTGACCCATAATGCATTGGGTAACCTGACTATGGACTCATCCCACATAGATGCAGGATTTATTTTTAGAGGACTATATGGGGAAACACTTGGTTAAAACTGATAGGCTTTGTGGAAGAATTGGGTTTTGAGGATGTATGCTTGGCATTTTGGTAGGGAAGGGAGTTCAATGCATGACGAGTGGCAGAGGAAAAGAGACTAAGACAAGAGCAGGAGAAGTGCTCTGAAGGGCAGTTAGGGTGAAGGACTTGGTATAGTGAAGGGACAAGAATGATTGCAGACCGAAGACACAATCAGCAACAGGGTTGTGTAGAGTTTTGTATAGTGTAAATAAGTATGTTCTTCTGGTCACTGGACTCTCACCACCTCATTGCCAGGATTTGTGTGTGGGCTCTTTCAGTGTTTGTCAGTGCTATACTTCATTAATGACCCTTAAGGGACTAATATTAACACCTGTTTGTGCTTATTTCCTTGCGCCATTTGGTCTCCCAGCTGGTACAATTACAATATACCTAGTGTGTTGTGCGTTTGTCAGTAATTAATTCTCTGCCAATTAAATACCATTCATATTGCTTAGATTTGGCTAGCATTTCATAGCCCTGCAGAATATATGTTCTAAATCAAAATCAGTCAGATCTTAAATCCTCAAGGTTACCAGTAAAGCATTAAAACCACTGAAAACCTGAATAGTTGTCCTTTGGCTTAAAGTTTATTTTGTAATACTAGCAGGCAGAGTGTAAGACAAATTGCATCTTAAACAAAATCTGAAGGAAAGTTTAAGGATGAATCTGGTAGGTCCAGTGCATAGGAGAGAATGTCCTCAAGTGAGACAGAGTTTTATTTTATGATAAAGGGAAAATGAATAATCAAGGCCATAGTTATTGAAGCATAGATGGCTATTGACTGATGTACTGAAACGGCAACTAAGCTAATACATAAAACAGTGTTTCTAGCTTCCATGTTGAGTAAGGTTGTCTGTTCCAAATATGCATATAGAATAAAGACCCAAATGTTATTCTTAATTAATCTTATTGAAGTTTTTTTTTGTCCATCTCAGACCCACTTTGAAAAATAACAATTAATATTCCTGGCCTAAAATATAGCAACATTCAGCCATAGGGAAAGGTGTGGCCTATGGGTCTGAACACAAGTCCGGCATACAAGAACTCATGATTTCTAATCTGCCTTCAGAAATGAATTCCCTCTGTGTCCTTGGGCAGATAATTTAGAGAGGTGTTAAAAGGATTATTTAGTTTATATTTGTGGAGCACTTTGAAAATGCAGCCATTAATGGCCAGTGTCTTGTTTTGTGTTTGTCTTGTGCAACTTCAACTCTAAGATTTCAAGGGCAGGTAACGTGTCTTATTCTATGTTTGTGAAGCACCATGTAAATGTATGATACTATGTAAATGATTTTTAGTGAGACTAAAAAAGCACTGTATTGATGACAAATATTATGATACTAAAAAAGCACTGTATTGGTGACAAATATTATGATAAATTTGTCATTGCAGATAGAAGAATCATCGACATTCATGTTTGGGAATTTCTAGTCCAACAGTCAAAGGCCTAAAAGATGAGCTAAAAGAATACCTCTTGTAATTCATACAGCAGATGCACTTCACAATCCGTTATTACTTCAGTTGCTATACGCTGGATAGCAAAAGTCAAGAAAGTGTAACCAAGTGGACATGCAATCACATGCTTTCAGTTCAGATGATGTTTGGGATTCAGCCTCTGACTAACAGTGGATTGATGACAGAAATGATGTCTGATGAAGCATTTATCTCGTTATACCACACAGGCAAAAATCCAAAATTGAAATCTTATTGGACTAAACCAACTTGGAGTCTTGAATATACTGTATGCCTACACCAAGGCTCTTAACTCTATGTGTGTGTGTGTGTGTGCGCGCCTTCAGGATGTGAGCCACGTGTTAGCTGAACAACTCAGACTGTTTAAGGGACACATTCTGGGTCCTATTTACTCAGGCATAAGGGGTTCATATCCTCACTTCATGCTGAATAAACTGACTCTTAAATTGTCCCACCAAACCTGTAACCATGCCTTAGTGGGTCATAACTGAGGATGCCAAATTCAAGATGAATAGCTGAGAAATAGGGCAAACATAACCCAAAACTGGTGGTTATTCTTTTATAAGATGTACCAAACCATCCACAAAATTAAACTCCTGTTTCACTACATTGGCTAACAAGAAAATATAAAGGCAGTTTCCTCAGGCTTTCTAGTTCTTATATCACCACCAAAAACACTGGATTTGGAGATGAGTGGTTCTTTACAACCAATCTCATCAAATAATAGGTTCTTCTGATCCCAAAGGATCAGTTACACACCCAGATTAATATATAACTTAGATCTTATCCAAAAATCATGCTGGTGCCAATCCTTTAGTATCTAAAATCTAAAGGGTTATTCATAAAAAGAAAGAAAGAGAGGTGAGTTAAAATTGTTTAAAGGAATCAATTACATACAGTAGTGGCAAAGTTCTTGGTTTAGGCTTGTAGCAGTGATGGAATAAAGTGCTGACCTAAGTCAAGTCTCTGGAGTACATCCATAGCTTGGATGGGTCATTCAGTCCATTGTTGAGAGCTTCAGTTTGTAGCAAAGTTTCTCCAGAGGTAAGAAGCAGGACTGAAGACAAAATGGAGGTGTTTCCAGGGCCTTTTGTAGCTTTTGCCATGTGGAAGGCATCCCATTATTCTTACTGTGGAAAATTAGAGCAACAAGATGGAGCTTGGAGTCACATGGGCTAGTCCCATGTCTATGTATTTCACCTAGTCACAGCAGGACATTCCATTAAGTGTAGATAGACGTCTCCCATGGTCCATTGTCAGTTAAATGTTCTTCCCATGGGCCATTCAATTTGAATAGTCCCTTCAAGATGTGCTGGCTAATTACTTTGTGGGAGGTACCCCAGGAGCAAACATTTGAAATCCAAGTATAGAGCCAATACTCAAAAATGATACACGCATACAGATAGCATAATCATAACCAGAAAATCATAACCTTTTCATAGACACCTCACTTAACAACCTTTGTACAATATTTGCTGCAAATATGTAACAGTGGTTGAACAATGATCTATATGGTCCCATTTTAATCAGATTACATCACAGCTCATATCCTCACTTAATGCTGCATAAACTGACTCGTAAGCTGTCCCACCAAACCTAAGGAAGACAGTATGGTAAGGAAAGGGGTCAGAGAGTAACTGGGGTTAAATGCAAAGCAATCTATGAGGTTAGAAAAAAAAGCATAGTTTAGTGGTTGTGTGTGTGTATGTGTTAGGGTGACCAGACAGCAAGTGTGAAAAATCAGGACAGGGGATGGAGGGTAAAAGGAGCCTATATAAGAATAAGACCCAAAAATAGTGACTGTCCCTATAAATTCGGGACATCTGGTCACCCTAGTGTGTGTGTATGGTGGGATAGGAGGAAGATCACTAGAGGGTTATGTCATTTTCCTGGTTGTCATGGTGGAGAGGGATCTTTGGTGCAAGGGAACCCAGATTTCTGGGTGATAGATGCACAATGAATAACTTACCAACATTATCCCCCAATATCCAGGTGAACTGGAGTCAAGTACTACCCCCCAGGGAAGGATCAGGCGATATATGTATATATTACATTATCCATACTGGTGGAGGGTTTATAAGTGGGCTATGGGTAGACTTTTGTGGCTGTAGAATTTGGCTGGGCTATACATCTCCCATGGGCTCCACACCACAAATGCACTTAGGGCTAAGGACTGATCCCTAAGCCTTGTCAGTCTGATTTCAGAATCTGTCCCAGGCTTTGATGAATTTTTTAAAAAGAAACCCCTTCTTTCATCAAGTGTGAAACCAGTTTTCTTTTTTGTAAGGGTACATGCAGGGATAAGCTCACAAAGGCTGCCTCCATGCATGTGCTAAGACCTATGCATGCACTTGCAATTGCCTGATGCCTGGCAGTCACTTGTGTGAATCCTGTTGACAAAGTGCATGCAGGTTTTAGAATGTTTGGAGTGTGCACATAAATTTACACCTACCAAGAGTGGATGCATGAATGTATACATGCAATTTTGTGAACACACAAAGAGGGCTTGGGTCAGGCCCTCTGGAAAATATACACCTTAACATTGAGATTAATCAAGCAAATGTTTTCATCTGCTGCAAAGGAGGCATTTAGAAGTTTTTATATGAAATATGGAAAACTGTTTTTTAATCATCCCATGCTAAATCTTGTGGGCTACTGTGTGCGTAACTGAGCCAGGGACAAGATTTATCACAATGGGGTACTAAGTAGATGAGTTTTTCTTCTGACAGAATTATTGCTACTTTGTTTCTCCTTGACATCTTGGCAGCTATTTTAGTTTATCTTTCTGCCTGTGAGTCTGACACCACTGTATCCAAGTACTGATGGGCTCAACCCCAGAGCCCTGGATATGAACATGCCCAGTGAACCTGAATCAGAGCTTTGAAGCTCACGTTTATTTCTGTATTGGTGATATAGAGAAGATTGACTACAACAACAATCAGAGCATTTTTGAAACTGGATGTCTACACAGCAACTAGACACCTGTGGCTGGACTGTGCTAGCCAACTTAGGCTCACGGGGCTCCAACTGCAGGACAGTTTCATTGATGTGTAGACTTCTGAGCTCAGGCTGGTGCCTGAGATCTAGGACTTTTCCACCTTGCAAAGTTCTAGGGCCTGGGCTCCAGGCCCACCCTGGAAGTCTACAAAGCAATCAAACAGCCCCACAGCCCAACCCCCATGAGCCTGAGTTGGCTGGCATGGGCCAGCCACAGGTGTCTAGATTTACCCTAAGAATTATGTTGGGGGTCAATATTATAATTCTCTAGCAATGATTTGGTACTGAATTGGCTCAGTGTATGAGTCAAAAGATATTTTTATGTAACTGGCAGTCCTGCAAACTCCGCTCCAGGGCCAGAAATCATGCTGTATTCTTTCTGCCTCTAGCATCATTGCCAATCATAAAAATTCAGGAATTGGAAATTAGAGGAGAATTCTGCTGCTGCAGAATGGAATCCAACTCACACTCCCGTTGTTGTAATGGGGTTGCAACAGTGATGGAGTAAAAATGTATGTGCGTATGAACAGAACAACAGATATGACAAGGATACACATAGAGTTCAAGCACAAGAAAGTGCTATTGTTAAAGTTGCTTTTCTGTTTATGACAATATTTTGGGCTCAGAAGATTTGGCACAAAACATTTTGCACATGTCTATTTAGTGTATATTGCTCATCCATTTCTAGCCAAAAGAATCTGGCATCTTCTTGGGGGAAAAGGGTAACAAACCTGCTAAAGGCTCAGACTTGAAGGCATGGGGGCTTGAGCAGTGTCTCCAACTTGTTCTTTTGTGGAGTTTAGGTAGCGCTAGGGAACTTTATGAGACTTCATCCCTTCCCCAAATATTTCTGTAGACAGTTGCCAAATAATCAACAACTCACATATGTGCCAGATGTGTACAGCTGTATGTCTACCATTGCCAACCTTGTCAAAGAGCATTGCAGAGTTACTTATATTCATCTGGGCTCGTGAAGAGAGATAGGTAATCTTGGCTGGATAGAGAGTCTTGAGGAGGGTGTTGGTGGGAGGTAGACAGGTCAGCCCTATCTGTGAGCTCAATGCAAACGGTTTCCCATTTGTCAGCATGGGACTATGATTTGCTATATGTTAAGCCCCATTTACAAAAACAAACCTAAATCGTTTTTTTTTAAATTACTGCTGCCCGTGTTAGCTTCCCTACTGCACACAACACAATTCTGTATCATCAGCAAATTGGACTGCTTTGAATATGCTATTTCTAGTTTTAATGACTACTTTGTAGTCTGATGTGGATAATATTTTCAGCATGGTCCTATGCCACAGATGATCATCAAAACAGATTTTCTTGAAAATCAATATGAATAGTCTCTTAGGCTTGACTATATTACCACATTTCCAGTCTCAAACCCATCAGGAAGATTAATTAAGCACTAGGCTGGAGCTTTAGGGAGAAGAAACTCTAGTTGTGTATCCGTGGGTTTCAAGGTTAGGATTCACCCCATCAGTGATGTGAGTGAACATAACTAGCTTTCATGCTGTCTGTAGGAGAATCAGTATTACTCTACCTTAGCCTTGGCTGTACTAATTCACACACAGGAGTCAGGTCTAGTGGGCAGAGCATACATCCAGGTTGGGGAATGAAGCCAACGATCAGCACCAGAGTCAAGTGCCAATTACCAGAGCCATGGGCAAGCTAGAGTCAGGAATCAAAGCTGAAAGAAGAATTCTACTTTCTTAAGGTGCCTCACTGAACTCTGGGCCAGCCCTGTCTCTTTCCTGTACTCTTGTTGTTTGGAATTTACATGAGATTACAACCTAGAGAAAGTTTGATTGGTTTGCTTATGGCAAAGAGCTGATTAATAAAAGGCTGCTAGATTACTTGCAAGGATATGTTCCATTAATTTAGGAGAATATATTCAAGTGCTTGCCTGAGACAGAAAGAAAAATCTCTGTGATGGAGTCTTTTTGGGTATGCCTGACATGTTGATTAAAAAAAATAATTAAAAATTTATAAAAGCCTCAAGAGGCAACCTAAGAATAAGTGATGGAGGCAATAAACTTCAGTTTAATATTAGGACTCTGGTTCTCCCAAATGGTGACTGAGTGTCTTTTCGGTGGAGATGACTGGGATTATTGTATTTTCTCTGCTCTTCAGTCTCCGCAACCCCGAACTACTGTCACTCACCCTCTTGTCAAATGGGAGTGAGAAATACAGGGCTTTTTATATCCTCACTTGTGATCATTTCCTCAGATTTTTAACACAGATTATGGTGGTGACCAGAGAGGCTGACTCTATAGCTATGACTTGATCCTCTCCTGCCGTTCCACAGCAGCTCACAAAGTTAAAGAACACAGAGTAGCACAGTGAAATAACGGAGGTGTGCCTCTCCCATAGAATCCAATTTCCCCTAAACTTTCTATACACACACAAAGGGTTCTTCTCTGGCACAGTGAGCACACACAAGAAATTTCAGACTTATTGGCTGAGACCAGAATTACATTTGTCAAAAATGGAGCTTATAAAGAATAATTAGAATCACTGCCTTAACTATGGAGAGGCTAATGTCTCTCCATAACACACCGATCACTAGCTTTTCAGTGCCAAAATTCCATCAAGGTTTGAATAAAAGAGGAACAGATCTGTTTAAGAGATACATTTTCTGTGTTCCAAAACCAAATAAAACAATGAGGCCCTTTTAAATTAATGTGTGCGCCAGGAACAAATCAGCTAAAAGAATCATTTGTGTGTGTGACAAGGCAATAAAGATTTCCAGTATATTTTGCTTTGGAGGACCATTGGAGGGCAAACTCCTCCCTTGTGCTTTTAACTATCCCTTTGGGTAACATTTGTTACTTTGTAAATACAAGTTTTTCACCTGATGTTGAACAGCTGACATGTCTCTTGCTTTCGTCCTTCTGTAAATGCTAGTCTAAAGAGATAGGGAGAACTGTGGTATGTATAACTCTTCAGCTGTCCACAATTAATGTAGTAAGTTCTACACTGGTATTTGTTTTGCTCCGCCAGTTTCTGACTTGCTCTCTGTTAAAAATCTACAGTAAACAACTGTTTAACATTTATGAGTGTTGCTTCTGCTTCGCTGAATAACATTAAATCTGTGCAAAATTATTTTTTGGAGCAGTGAGCAATCTTTCACTAAATGCAGAGGATCAGACCCTCAGCTGGGTAAATTGTCATAACCCCATTTGAAGCTATGAAAATTCACATTAGTTGATCTACTCCATAATACTCTGCATTGTGGTAAGAGTATTCTTATAAGGATGTCTACTCCTGCAGCTTGATCTTGAATTTATCTGGGATTCTGGACATAATACCTTTTATGATGAGGACTAATGCTATTTTGCTTTGTAAATATCTTGAGGTGCTCTCTATACAATGCTTTGGTGGTTCTGTTTTCTCTGACCTTTCACTTCATTCCATCCCACTATTCTAATTTCCTTCTTTGATTTTTGGTTCTGATAGTCATGGACATTTTTTCTACCCTTCAGCTTTCACAAAGTCCTTGTTTGTCATTCTGTTTTAGTCCCAGTGTGTATTGCTTTCTGTTTCTTTGCAAACTTTATACAAAACCATTAATTTGTTAGCCATTTCTGACCATTTTGTGGGGGATCCATATTACTCTGGATATTATTTTGGAATAATATTCTGCACATTCAGCATAGTTTTTTAAACATCTTGGATTTTCCTGTAAGTAGGGCATCTCTCATTGTTGCAGAATATGCTAGTCAGTCATCAGTTACATTCAGATAGCCTTCATGAACTTGTACATTTTTGTTTGACATTAAGTAGCTCAGTTTCGAGGTCATGCCAGAAACATTTATATTATGATCACATTATCCTTGCATATTTATCATCCATTTTATATTATCCTTGCATATTTACCATTAAAAACTAGGTGTTCCTGAACTGGGTGGGTATCTGGAATCAGTCTGATCTGCTGGACACTGATTCTTTCTGCCTTTTGTCAAAATCAGAATGATAGATGCAGGAATTATTGGGTGAGGGTCTTTTTCCTGTATTATGCAGGAGATCAGGTCAGAGGATCATAATGGTACCTTCTGGCCTTAACCTCTATGAATGGTACAATTTTACACCCATTTTTCACAGATGTAGATGGCTCCACAGTCTGAAGTGGAGAAATAGGACCACTAAGTTTTGTGGGAGGATATTTGGACCTGATTTGACCTGCTCACAGCATTTATCAGCAGTGGTTGTGCCCCCATGGGTGCCAACACCATTCTTTGTGCAGAATATGTTCTCTTTCTTTACATTACCTACTCATTTATAAATAGATACATTTTAAAAAATATATAAGGAAGTGGATCTTCGAGATCTGTAGAATTAGAAGAATGTCTATTGACTTCAATGGGAGCAAAGTTAGATCTGCTTTTGAAACCCCCACCCTTAAAATGATTTTTGCAAGTATTTGCATGATTGGACAGTGCTACTTTATATGTATGCTGCCAAACCTATTCAGAAGACATTGACCCCAATTCTCTGCTGTCATAATTGTATGCAGCTACATTAATTGCAATGGGGTTTCAACTAGTTACATGAGCAGAGAATTTGGTCAATATTCTCAAAATTCAGGCAGCTCTGTACTGCTTGAGTTTTGCTTCCTTTTACCCTTTAAGTCTCTTTGGCAGGGAGCTGGTTATTCTTTGCTAGTCATTTTCTACTAGTGAAAATTAGAGCAGAGAATTTTAAAACTGCAGAATGAAAACTTGGCTCTACTGAAATAGTAAAACTCCCATCAACTTCAATGGTGCTAGGAAACCTGACACTATGGGTGAATTAACATATTTTTAGGACTAGATTTTTGCATGGGCTATACACCTTCACAGAGCAATGAGAACTCCAGCCTTTCTCCTCTACTTTATGGAGACCACCCCAACCTTGCCTTTATGGGTGAGATCATCACCCCTGCTCTTGCCCCTTTACTGAGAGGGGAGGGATAGATCAGTGATTTGAGCATTGGCCTGCTAAACTCTGAGTTCAATCCTTGAGGGGCCATTTAGGGATCTAGGGCAAAAAAATTATCTGGGGATTAGTCCTGCTTTGAGCAAGGGGTTAAACTAGATGACCTCCTGAGGGCCCTTCCAACCCTGGTACTCTATGAAAAGGACCCAAAGAACCTTGTATCCAGCCAGAGGAGAATTCTTTTGGTGTTGGCACTGCCAGGCTGCTTCCCAAGGTTCTCCTCATAAGCCCGTGAGTATGGAGTGTGTGAGATATGGAAAAGGTGTGTGGGGGCAGGGCTAAGCATGCAGAGCTATGGAGATTTTGGGCAGCGGTCTACACTTAAAATTTAGCTATCAGAAAAATTCACACCATGAACGCTGTAGTTAAGATGACCTGACCTGTGGTCAGAGGCAGATTAAGATTTATTGGGGCCCTGGGCACAAAGAACATTTGAATCACCCACAATCTGGGGGTCTGGGATGCTGAAACCCAGCGTGGAGTATTAGGGGGGCCAGGCTCTGATCATGGCACAAGCCTCTTCCTCTGAGGGGGCTTATGTGGGCCTTGCTTGCCACTGGGCCCCACACCCTGCTCCTCTTCTTTCCCTCTGAGGTCCCACCTCTTAGCCAGGCCAGAAGCCAGAGCCAGGCATTGGTCAGAGCCTCCCAGGGGGCACAGGCTGCTGTAGTGAGTCCCAGACCTTCCACCTGCCCTAGATGGTGTGCCCCAGGGGGCAGGGACACAGGCCAGGGGCTACTCTCAGGCTCCCTGGCCTCCTGCCCAGGACAGGTGGAGGGTCTGGTGCTCCCCATAGCAGATTATCTCCATTCTCTGAGATCTGTAATCATTAATTAAATCTATCTCTTCTGTTTCTACTGTATCCTGACCCGTAGGTTACAGAATGTCTATCTAGAAGACTGGAGTCAGCAAAACTGATTATCATGTGATGTTTACATACTCTTCTTATCTCCTCGCTTATTATTTTACTTCCTTATCTTGGATGGGAATGGCACACATTATGTATTTGACCTCTCTACTGGCTCCTCATGTTCTCTTTAGCTGATAACTGCAGCTTAATTTCTAAAGTTTGCTTAGCATAGGAGGAGGCTTTTCCAGTTCATGTTGTCTTGCTCAGTCCTAGGTTATATTCTGTGCAGAATCCCATTCTCCCCAGGAAAGTACATGTTTGTAATTATAACAAACATATGTTTCCTGTAAAGAAGATGGTCCTATCTTTGTGTTACTATTCTATTCCCTCTGTACGTACAATTGCCATTTATGTTCAGGCAAATAATTTGTAGGATCATATAAATTAGAAATATGAAAGATCTATTTGAGTATCCTGTTCATCTCATTCCCAGTGTTGTATTGTTCCCTACGATATATTTTCTGTTGGTTGAAATCTGAAGCACTTCCACTTGATAGAGTATACCTCAGTCTAACGCATTTCACTGTCTGGAAGTTTTTTCTGATATTTAGCCTAATTTTTCACTTTTGTAAGTTTCATCTCATTACTCTGCCATCCATCACACAAACTAATTCCTCTGCATTACTGGTGTTTACACTCATCAACTATTTATAGATTGCTATGTCCCTGTCATATTTAATTCTTTTTAACTTCCATTCTAAGTCAACCCTTTCATTCTGACCTTTTGTTTTGGTCTTTTCTGAGCTCCCACCAATTAGTGAATAACATTCTGGCATATGGAAAGACTGCTGCACTGGAAAACAGAGACCAGAACTTCATCTGATGCAAAATGGTACAAAAACCAACTGCACTGATGGAGCTATGATGAACAGAAGCTGCAAATATGGACCTATGTTTTGAATAGTCTTAAAATATAGGAATGTGAGCCTACATTCCTTATGTACCCAAAACTCCCATTGAATTCAATGGGACTTTAGAGTGTGCAGAGAAAGGAGGACTGGGCACTGGGTATGGACACAGCAGATTCATAAATTATTAGGCCAGAAGGGACTATGGTAATGATCTAGTCTGACCTCCTGCATAACATAGGCCACAGGATTTCCCTAATAAATGCCTGTCTACAGTGTATCTTTTAGAAAACCACCTAGTCTTGATTTAACAATTTCTAGTGATGGAGACTCCCTCCTTGGTAAATGGTTCCAATGGTTAATTACCTCACTGTTAAAAATTTGAGTCTTATTTCAGTTCTGAAGTTGTATAGCTTCAACTTACAGCAACCGGATCTTGTTATATTTTTGTCTGCTAGACTGATAGCCCTCTGTTATCAGCTTTCTGTTCCATATGTAGGTATTATAGATCGTGATCTTAACCCTTGATAAGCTAAATAGCTTGAGCTCTTTGAGTCTTTCACTGTAAGGTATGTCTTCTCATGCTTCAAACAGTCTTGTGGCTTTTCTCTCAAACTTCTCTGATCTCAGCCTTCTTAAACTGTGGATACCAGTACTGGACATGGTACTGCAATATTGGTTGCACCAGTCCCAAATACTGAGGTAGTATAACTGCTATACTCCTGCTTGATATTCCTCTGTTTATGCATCTAAAGGATAGTACTAAATAGTACTAGTCCTCTTGCCTCAGTGTCACACTGAAAACTCATGTTAAGCTGATTATCCACCGCTACTCCCAAATCTTTTTCAGAGCCACTGCTTCCCTCCTGTAAGTATGACCTACCGTCTTTGTTCTTAGATGTATAACTTTACATTTGGTCATTTTGAAGCATATATTGTTTGCTTGCCTCCAGTTTACGAAGCAAGTCAGATGGCTCTGTATCACTGACTTCCCTCTTCACTATTGACCACTCCCCCAGACTTTGTGTCATCAGCAAACTTGATTAGTAATTATTTAATGCTTTGTCCTGGGTCACTGGTACAAACGTTAAACAGCATAGGGCCAAGGCCTTATTCCTTCAGGACCCTGCTAGAAACATGAGATCTCAATGACTATTCCCCATTTACATTTTGAGACCTATCCGGTAGCCAGTTTTTAATCCATTTAATGTGTTCCATATTGATTTTGTATCATTATAATTTCTTAATTAAAATGTTGTGCAGTGCAAAGTCAAATGCCTTCCAAAAGTCTATTTTATCAACCATATTACCTTTATCAACCAAACTTGTGATCTTATTATAAAAATCAAGTTAGTTTGACAAGATATAGTTTTCATAAACCCATGGCAATTGGCATTAATTATATTTTACACTCCTTTAATTTTTTATTATTTGAGTTCCATATTAACCTGTTCCAATATTTTGCCCAGGATTTATGTCAGTCTGACAAGACTATAATTACTCAGGTCATGCCATTTACCCTTTTTAAAATATTGTCACAACATTAGCTTTCTTCCAGTCTTCTGAAACTTCCGCTGTGTTTCAAGACTTATTAAAAATCAACATTAATTGTCTAGGGAGCTTCTCTGCCAGGTCTTTTAAAACTTTCTGATGCAAGTTATCTGGACCTCCTGACTTAATGTTTAGCTTTAGTGGCTGAGTATGCGCCTGAATCCCTGTTGGAAAGGCAACTATTTCATTATCATCATTTGATATGAATACCTTATCTGCCTTTCCCCCCAAATACAGAATAGAAATATTTATTTATTTATTTATTTATTTATTATAATAATTTATAATATTTATTTATTTCCATCTAGTAGTGGACCAACCCCATTGTTAGGATTTCTTTTGTTCCGAATATAGTTGAAAAACCCTTCTTCTTATTGTTCTTAACTCTGTTGGCCATAGAGTGCTCCTTGCATCCTTTTGTTTCCCTTATCAATTTTCTACAGTTCCTCCTTTCTAATTTATATTAACTGTGATCAACTTCTCCTTTCTTCCATTTGTTTTATATATATATATATATCTTTGCACAGAAGACACAAGAAATATATCTGGATATAGTTGTTTGGTTGAATTTTCTTGCTCTTCTTAACAGGGTTCCCCTTTCCCTGTGAATTTCATGGAAATCATCCTCTAGGAAAGATTCTTACAAGGTGTAATAAAATAGAATAAACTCTTTAGACTCTTTCTCTGCATCTTCATCCTTTACCTTTTTATTTTTTAAGTTTTCTTCCCCTTCCAGACGTATTTTAGACCTCAGATGGCAATCAGACCACTAACTAGGATCAGCTCCTTTTCTTTTCTCTTGAGGTTCATTATTTCCTCCATATGAAAAAGTTCTGGTCAGCATGACTATCAATAAGGAGACAGAACCAGCAGGGAGCTCCAGTTTTGCAGCAGGGATTATACTTTGGGGGACTTTGCATGCTGATTTCTGATATGATTAATCAGGTGACATGCACAGAGCTTTGTAGTATGAAGAAATCTGTTTTGAAAGGAAGCTTGTTCTTGTTACTAATGACAGATAAGAAGGCAGTTTTTCCCCCCCAGTTGCAGAGGTCTTTGGTTTTAAACAATTAGCTCACAAGGGAAAAATACATTTAAGTAATATTAAGGCTTAACTTAGACTGACACAAGCAATGAAATTCAGAATTAGGACTTCTGCTGATTTCAGCCTTATCTCATGCTGGGCCTGGCTATTAGTAGAGCATGCAGGGCTTGGTCCAGCAAGTCTTAGTGCAGGGCACTAAGGTTGTTGTGTTCCAGAACAAGTGCAGTCTATGGATTTCTGCAAACAAGGTTAAATGCATGTTTCTCCACAGTGTGATAGCAAATCTCAAGGTGCCTGTGTGCCCATACTAATAGTATGAGACACCAGTTGGGATGGCGAGACTACATTCACTGAGAGGAGATGCTATGTTAGTTGATGTATCTAACACAGCAGCTGCAACTGTGTATGGTTATTTCAGTGCTGCACCTTGATGCCTTGCTGCATAGACAGATGGGAGTGGGGTGGGGTGGGATGGGGGGATAGCCGACACTACAAGTTGGTAGTGCATACTTCATTAACCAGCTCATCCTTGCATGGAAAGCAGCTCTGTGGATTTTGAATAGAAGCAGTTTTTGTGAGTGAGAAATAACTGCTTTTCTGAGTGAGGCAACCTAGCTCTTTTGGGGTCATACTTTAGGGGAAGGTACTACAATATTTATAAATAGTTGGTAAAGGGTCAATAGATTGATAGGTATTTCAATAAAGAGTTAATTGATTGTTTTACGTTTGTCATAGATTGAGTTCAACAGGTCAATAAGTGACTTAAAAGCCATGGTTAAAAGCATATATAATACTTCTACTGATGTGTTTATAACTCTAAGCAACACATATTATTCATGTCTGTAACATGATTATAACAGATGTTAATCATTTATTAAACCATTGATGATAAACCATTCATAACTGGAACTTTAATATAAAGTGTGACCTATTTGTTTTCTACAAAATATTATTTCCTTTTATTGGAGATTGTAAATGACAGAGCTGCTGTTCAATGGAGGACAGAAATGTGTTAAATTAAAGCAGTCATAGAGCTGACCACACAATAGCAATAAAAATTCTTCAACTTATAAAAATAGGACAACCCCTGGCTATGCAGCGCAGACTGCCTATGCCCAAATGTAGGTTGCAATTTGTGACAAAGATTCTCAAAATAAGGTACACGAAATATTATTCCCACAGGGGAGTTAAGATGCTGTGGGATTCCTCCCTTCAGGGTAATTACACTTTCTATAATCTCAGTTTTATGATTCTTTACTTGTGATGTTAGTTATTTTCAACAGTAAAAGTGAAGGGAAACAAATTTTATGGAAATTCAGGAAGTTTGGGACTAAAATGAGGGACCTGACATGAAAAGATGAATGTTTCAGGGGCATGGCCCCTTTCCACAGACAGCACAGATTTCATTCAATTAGCCAGATACTGTCACATGAAAATCACTGTGTACACAGTAGTTTATGCACTCAAATACTTCAGTATTGAGAGCCATTGAAGTAGAGATGAACCACAAAAAATTCTGTTTGTTTCAATCGAAACTGAATTTTTTATTTTTTCTTGCCAAAATGAAAAATTATGAAAAAAAGATTTGTTTCAGACCAAACCCCATCCAAAATGGGGGAGAGGTGGAGAGAAAGAAGCATTTTTGGGAGGGGGGGAGTTACTTTATTCTTGGGTGTTTTCCACCTTTTTTTATTTTTTAAAAAACTAAATATAGCTAAATTTCCAAACAAAACAATTCAAAATGGACAGTCAAAACATTTCATTTTGAATTGGTTCCAATGAAGTTAACATTTTTGAAACCAAAATGCTTTTTTTTCAGCCAAAACTGTTTGTTAAATTCAACTTGTATTCACGAATAGTTTCAACCATCCCAAAACTTCACTTTTCAGTGAATTTGCTATTCAACTCCCTCCCGATTTTGCCCAGCTCTACATATAAATACATAGATGGATGGTGAAATCCTGGCCCCATTGAAATTAATGGGAGTTTTGCCATTGGCTTCAATGGGGCCAAAATTTCATTCATACAATCTGAGTGTAATATTACCTCAAATTCCATAGGCACACAGCATGGCTAAAATACTAAGATCCAATATAGTGTGATTTATTGGTGTTTTACAAAGAAAGATAAAAGTCATTAGCCCAGATCCTCAGAGGTATTAGGGCTCTTAACTTGTGCTGAAATCAATATGAGTTAGGTACCAAAGTATCTTTGAGGATCAGGCCCATTATCCTTACTCTTCAAAAAAGGGGAGGAAATTGAGGCACGAAGACATGAAATAATCTACCCAAAATCACAATAGATCAGTGAGAGAGCTGGGATGGAAGAATCCATGCCTTCTCATTCCCAGTCTTATGCCCTATCTTCTGGCCCACCCTGGTATCTAGCCACTTTTAATAGGATAGTTTATCAGAGTCCTGGCTAGGAATTTTTGGGCCCCACTTGGAAACACTAATGGGATGGCTCTTCCTTATACCACCCCAGAGGTAACTCCTGGAACAAATATAAACATATAGGACACAATTCTGCTTTCAGACCTGCACAGCAGACATAGGCACACATCAGTGGGACTCTAAAAAGAGCAAAATATTAATCAAAATGAGCTGTGTGGCTCAGAGGGAAACATTTTGCCCTTGTGATTTTATTCACACTTCTAATTCACAGTGGCATTATTAAAGTCCCATATAACCACAGGGCTTGTTATTAAACTCATGTAAATTGTTTCCTTCATTTGCAATTCTGAAACTTAGGTACTTACAACAATCAACAACTACCTGAAAAGACAGATTAGTGGCCAAGCTTTTTCAGTTTGCTTCTTCTGTGCAATCCCTGCACCATCCCCCCCCAAAACAAAACAAAACAAAAACAAAACCCCAAAACACCACACACAAAAAACTTGGACTTGACCCAGTTTCATTTTAAGACAGAGAACTTCACATTCCTCCAACCTGGTTATTCATTTATATTATGAAAATAGCCCAACATGTTCAGCCATATTTTGTCCTGAACAATTTCACTGTAAAATATGAGATCTGTTTGAAATACTTATAAAAAAATAAATATGAGATGAAAAGCTTCACCTTTACTTTCTTTTGCTCTCTTGTAATTTTAAAACCATGAAACTGTTTTCATTTTAAATTTGTAAAAACCCCGTATGCCACACCAGAGTCCAGAGCACATCTGCATGGCTTATGACCCTTTGCAAATATTCATGTAATGCTCAACTGAAACAGTGTGAGTTGGTGCAAATGTAATTGCAAGATAATGTATATGAAACTTCCTAATAAAGAGGTAGATGAGAAAGAAGAGATCACCTTTTGTCTTTCCAGCAAGAACTATTTTTTCAGAGATAAGAGGGACTGAGGAGACCCATTAGAAAAAGAAAATGATTCATAGCGCTTTATAAATATTTGTGTATTATTGTTTAAATTCAGGAGAGCTGTATGAGTATAAACCAATTCCTATGCACCTGCTAAAAAGCTGTCTGGTTTTATATTTAATATTGCCATACTCTTTAGGAAAAATGTTTCTACTTTTTGGATATGGATAATTAGAAACCATTTTTATTGCTGGATTTATGTGGAAACTCTGTTATTGCACTAAAATATAGAAGAAATATAGGACAGGTATTTTCATGAGGTCTAATAACTTTTCATATAATATTTTCATAAAGGTGATTGGTCACTCTTGGCTTTTACTTCTTTTTTAAAATTAAGGTGCATGAGAGAAACAATGGCATTGCCTAGGGTGCATACCCTACCTCCAAAACTTACACCTCTGGCCTGCATTAACACACTTATTATCTATGTATTTGGCTTCTTTGTCATTTGCTTCAAATCGTACTGAGTTGGGCAAGACTGTCACCGCTTTTTTGACATGGAAAGATATCTACAAGGTGGATCTAGACTGAGATCACTAAACTCATTCTTATTTGTTACCTGGACAAAACTGGGATGCAAGACGCCAGAAATGAAAGGTCATGTCACTTGCCATGTAAGAGCAGATCCTTTCTGTGGGATACTTGATCTCTCAAGAATTTTATTTTAGTGCTGTCAAAAGGTTAAAGTGCAAATACATAATGGTAGTGATGATCTTCAGCAAAGTGAGTAGAGGAGAACTAGATCAGGTAGATCTATGCAGGAATGGAAGTGGGAAGCAGTAGTTCTGCTACATACTTTCCCCTGCCTTTGATTCCATGGAGGCCTATCTGCCCCACCTCACAGTTTGTCTGCAATCTGTGGGTTAGGAAATTTTGATTTTAGGGAGGAAGGGAAGGAGCTAAAGAGCAGTCACTCACTCTAGCGTGAGCCCTCCAAAGCCCAGGGCTATCCAAGTGTGAGTATGAACACACATTTTTTACCTAGACTCCTCCGTACTCAAACAGCCATTCTGCCTTCCATTATGTCTAGGCTAAAGTTAAGAAGTCTCACCTGCTGCAGTGAATCAATAGGAATCCAGCAGCATTTCTCATCAGGATTCTGCCATTTGTGAACAGGGTGGGTCAAAAAAACAACCCTGCCATCCTGTTACAGAGAGTTGGTGCTACTCCAAACAGCACTGAATCTCACAGAGCCCCTTTCCCGGCAATGAGGAGAAGCAACGTTTTTGTAAGGGACTGTTTAGTGCAACAAAAACATATTCCACATAAGACAGCACGCTGGGGAACTTGATGCTTTATTCAACTGCATTACAACAAACTGAGGATAGCGGTAAAGGGGCGTGGTGGGAACTCCCACTATTAAGCAGGAAGTAGAAAGGGTGGAGCATGACTCCATTCCCATATACTCTGGGTAACCCCGTTAACCCTGGCCATGGTGACACTTTACAACAGTTCTTCCAGGATCGTGCTGCTGGTTGGAGGAAGGCTTGTAGCTCACCATGAAGGAGTTATCCTCCCTGTGGAGGCTCCAGAATCCACAGAGTTGGAAGCAGCATTCCTCATGGATGCAAGGATTTTATAGGTCCAGGCTTCCTGCATTCCGCACAAAGCTACTTCCTCTCAGGGGAGAATTAGGAGACAAGTCAGTGAGGTTAAAGGCTCAGACTGTTCTCTTTTCCCATCGGTTTTGCTGTGCAAGGATATAATATGACCAAATTTCATAGCATTTAAAAATTATCTTCATTGTGGATCCCAAATCAGGCCCTGCCATGGCAGTTGGAAGCTCTTGGGTGGAGTCTGCAGCTGAGGGGAAGCACTGCAGGGAAGCTGGGTAGAAACCAGGTAGAAGAGGCAATGTTCTTGTTTTGGGTGCTCAATTTCTTGTTCTTATAGCATTTAAACTCAAACATTTAAAGCCCTGTAATATCATCCAGAAGATCCTTGTTTTCTCCCCATCGATGTTAGCTCAATTCACCCCAGGCCTATAAGCCTGGTGTATTCAGAGAAATATTCTAGACTCTTTTTTTTTTTTTTAAAAAGAAAAGATCTTGCTGACCAGATGGTTTTGCCTATGTTCTCCCAGCACTAGCAATGCTGCAGTGTGGAAAACTGCAATGTGGAAAGTGATTAGCCATTAAGTTTTAATAATATATGGAGCTGGAGTCTGAGCTTTGCAAATGTATGAGACTGTAACAGAGTCTGCTGAAATAATCTCTGCCAAACAAAACATCAGGAAAGATTTATTTTCTTCGTACCAGTCTCACCTCAGCATTTGATAAGGAACGTATTTTAGTTATCCTGTCTTCTCTTCTGCCTGTGCCAGACACATAAAGAGGGCATCACAACCTAGGTAACCATTAATAAATTGCTTTGGTATGGGAGGGTTGCCTGACAAGCTGTGAGCTGCAATCATTTATAAAGTTCTCTTGGTATATTCAGAAAGGTCTTTGCTCTTTAGTTTCAGCACTTTCATTGGCGCTCTGAGCTGGGGCTTGCATTTTTGTGTGGTAAGCTCACAAAGCTGGATTCCCCCTGGACTCACAAATCTTGCCCACATTCATATTTTACATGAGCTGCTCAGTGCAGCTGATTCTTCTGGTGTTTATTTTTCTTTATTTGAAATAATTTGTACATCCCACTGAGAGGACCTTGCCTGTAATGGCTGCTGACTGTAAAGTTTAGGCAGGTACCCTCAGCTTCGCTCTCATGGTTCAGTCCCACACATCCATCACCCTTCCATCACTACGCTAGAGGTTGTCACTGATTGGGCAACAAAACACACTTTCAGGGAGGTCTAATTGTTTTTTAAAGAGCAAAACCCTCTCCTTGTGGTTACCTATTTTCATGCCTCATCCTCTCAGTTAAAGTGGCCCCCTCTTTGGGGGAAATAAGGATCCAAAACTTCAAGGTCAGTTCAGAAGTTTTAGATTGTATTGAAAATGCTGGAATTGGACTCTGAGTGTGCTGCAGGGATGCTTTGCACAACTGTGGCACAGTGATCTCCCTTACACATGTATGCATGCACATGTGTGTAGATGGGGGGGTGAGCGACTACAAATGACGGAGGTGTCTGTGCAAGTGAGAAAAGAAGCTTGGGTCCAGATTTATATTTCATAGCTGCCCCTTTCTGCCTAAAAGACTGAACCAAAGCACTTCATCTGAACACTTCCAAACCTTGAGGAACTTTGAAGCTGGCTCTGGATCAGGATTTTGTAGCTCAGAGTCATCTCTCTTCGGAACAATGTTCAGTCAGATGAGTCCTTTGAATAGTGGGATAGCCCTTAGTGCTTTAGAATTAGGGATGTGTGACCCAGACTTTGCCGAAAACTCAAAGCAGACCCAAAATGAACAGTTTTTGCAGGAACCTCATGAGATTTCCATTCCAGACCCTACAGGTTCAATTAGTTCATATATTCTGAATAAACACGCAGAGATTTGTGTGCTTAACTGATCTAACCAAATTTCTGATCTTTGGAAGTTTGACCATTATTATTATTATTAGCAGTTATTAGAAAGGTAAAAACCTTGAGCAGTCATCAAACTGAGCCTTTTTCAATTGTCATAAGGGTGTCGTGGACTTCCACACTCTGCTGGTCCATGTTACAGGTGTCCAAATATGTATGAACTGGTGATGTTTATCCTTCCCCCTAATCCAGAACAAAATGAGGGAATAACTCATAGTCTTTCTGGGGGATGAAACTTGGAAATGAATCTGATGCAATGTAAAAATGCATTTAGCCTTCATACAAACCTAACTCAAAACCAAAACATTGAACAGATTCTACTGACTGTGACCCAGATTACAAGTTGCAAACTTCACAGAATCTGCTAACTGCTGGAGATGCAGCCTTTCACATGCCTCACTATCACAGATTCTATGTTTCTGGAGCATGTGTGCTTCTACATGAGCAATCATTTGCAATCACATGTCCGAAGCACTAAGCTTACCCCCCCTCTGCCAGCTTAGCTTTGATGTCTGTCCTACCATACCAGCTCTCACCTTATATCCAAGAGTTTTACGTAGGGTATGTCTACACTATGAAATTAGGTTGATTTTATAGAAGTCAATCTTTGGAAAGTGATTTTATACAGTTGATCGTGTATATCCCCACTAAGCGCAATAGGTCGGTGGAGTGCGTCCTCAGTACCGTGGCTAGCATAGACTCACAGAGTGGTGCACTGTGGGTAGCTATCCCACAGTCCCTGCTGCCCATTGGAATTCTGGGTTAAGCTCCCAATGCCTGATGAAAGCAATGGCAAACAATCATTTTGCTCCTTTTTTCCTGGGTTACCTGTGCAGACGCCATAGCATGGCAAGCATGGAGCCCGCTCAGCTCAGTGCTGCTGTTGTAAGCATTGTAAACACCTCGCACATTATCCTGCAGTATGTGCAAAGCCTGCATAGGCGCTGCCAGCATGTGGAGGACATGGACACAGACGTTCCTGAAAGCCCGTTATGTGGCAATTGGGACATCATGGTGGCAGAGGGGCAGGTTGATACAGTGGAACACTGATTCTGGGCCTTCCAAACAAGCACAGACTGGTGGGACCACATAGAGTTGCAGGTATGGAATAGTTCCCAGTGGCTGCAAAACTTTTGCATGTGTAAGGCACTTTAATGGAACTTTGAGTTACTTTCCCCCACCTTGAAGTGCAGGAATACCAAGATGAGACCTGCCTTGACAGTTGAGAAGCGAGTGGCATACCCATTGCCGAATTGCCGTTGAATCTGCAGGACTGGCAGACCTCCCGCAGGCAAGCCGCCGAAGGCAGCCTGACTGTCGCTCTCGCAGGGACCAGCAGGGCACCCCCTTTGGCTTGCTGCCCCAGGCATGCGCTTGGAGCGCTGGTACCTGGAGCCACCGCTGCAGTCAGGCCACATTCGTGGGAAAGCTCAGGTGTGGATTGGCATCTCTATGTTCATTGTTAGCTTAAGTGCTTCTTGACTGGGCACTTACTGAGAATAGCCTTTTCTCAGGAAGCTGACCAACTGCTTCACTGAGGCTACTTAAAATTAAACAAGTACATAGCCAATGTTCATAACTTTGAATACAAAAATGATACATGTATACAAATAGGATGAATATGTTCAGTAGACCATAACCTTTACAGAGAGATGTTACATGGCATATGTAGCATAAAACATATTCCACTTATGTCATATTTAGTCATAAGCATATCCATAAAACATTATGGCGTGCAACGTCACACAAGACTCTTTATGATCACATATTATTGTAGGTGCTCTGCACAAGCGCATAGGTGCTCTTGTGGTATTCCTTCCTTAGCTCTGTCTCCCCCTCTTTCCTCTCTGTGACTCATTATCTTCTTTCTTCTCAGTTTTCCTTCCGTATATATGGATAAGGTGCTCATTGAATATTGTTAACCTGCTGGTTGCCCCCACTTTCTCTTATTTCTGTTTCAATACTTTCTATTTTTGTCTAAATAATGACAAACATCTTGAACCAATCTAAACCTTGAAATGTTTCCTGTTAACGTTTTCTACCAATTGTTTGCTCATATTGAGTGAAACTTCTTTAGACTGTATCCATGCTTCTTTTTCTGTTAATTTGTTGCCTGACTATGAAAATATAAATACAAATCTTTAGGGGTTAAAAATTCTCATCACTTTACTACTGTCTAGGCACCAAGATGTAAGTACTTGTAAGTAAATTAATCAAGTGCCACCTAGACAAAGATCTTCAAGTGCTCTACAAATATTAAAGCCAACTCCTGGTTCCACTGAAATTTATGGGAGTATTACCATTGATTTCAAGGACAGCAGGGTTTGGCTCAATTTTTTCTTTGAATTATGGGAGGAAATTAAGGCTCTCTTCAGCTCATCTGCAGGAAACAGAAAATACTGAAGGTTGTTTAGGCCTATAGCATCTGTCAGTCAACACAGTTTTCTATCATTAGATCTGTTCGCACTGCTTTGGAACAAACTCATTTCTGTCAGAGAGGTCTGTTTTTAAACTAGTGGGTGGACACAGGTGAAGGCACATCAATCCAATATAGGCTGTGCCAGGAAAAAAGCCCCTCTAACAGCAACCTAATTCCCCCAGAACATGAGGTGTAAAACTAAAATTACCCCTGTGTTTCAAATCAGGACATTAGAGACTATTTGAAAAATACACTGATAGAATTGACAGGATGTTTATCTGCCAGCTCAAACAGAGATCAGGATACCTTTAAAAGCACTTAGACACTGACAACACATTCCCTAGCAGATAAGATCAATATAGAGAGTTTTCTTCTGCTTCAGTTAAATTACAGGGCTCTGCTATGGTGGTTGCTCTTGCCACAGTTTGAAATGTAGTAAACTATTTCTAAATACTTTGATCAGCTTTGTTAAACGAGTTAAATTTAAACACAATCTTATTAGACTCATGGATCAAATCCTTTATTTCTCCAGCATCAGTTATTTTTGGTGTAACACATACCCAGCATTGTCTGGTAATGAGCACACCTTGAGGAAAGCTCCCAAACGACTTGTTAGTTGGAATCTGGATATGGTAGTGAGAATAAATTTGGAATGAAAACCCCATACTTTAATTGTGCTGCATCCTTAATATAGTATTCGTTCTTTTTCAGATCCACTGTGCAATGATGACTTTGCAAAAATTCACCATTTGTTTAATCCTCCTTGGCAAGTATGGACTGTCTGATGGGACAAATGGAAGGAGATGGGAGGGGGAGGGAATGTGGGCTTTGCATGTGCCATGGTATTTGAGTCAAAGCTATATTTGAATAAATGTCTTGTATGTAAGTTTACAAACAGGCAATTAAGGCTCTTGCAGTTATCTAAATCCATTTTCTTCCCTTCTAATTTTATGGTCAAAAGCATTACTGTTGTTTTTAGACTTTCATTATAACTGCAGTAGCCACAGAAAGAACCAAATGTTGTTTGTTTGTTTATTTGTGAAACAAATTATGCCCCTTTGCAATCTTTACTGTGTAATTTGTTTTGGGTGTGCAGTTTACAAGAATGTGTCCACTGGTCTAAGCTCCCCCTCACTCCTGGAATTAAAAGATGAAGCAGCAGAATTCACATGCAAGTGTCTATAATTTTAGTGTAATAGTTACAGTTCATTATATTGCCCAAAGTCAGACATAACTGAGCCTTCCATTTGAGTCTATGCTCAGTGCCGCTAATGAAGAAAACATGGATGTCAGAATTAAAAGATATAGAATTACTGTTATGTACTCTGAGTACTGTTGAGTGCAATTCAATAAAATTATAGATCTCTCCCCATTTATCACTTGCGGTCCATTTTGTTTAACAAATGCAGTAGGCAGTGTCTGGTTACATTTGACTATGCAGGGAACTGGAGTAGGCAATCTTTGAAATGCACCACTTAACATTTTCATTTGGTTTCTCTGTGTGTGTGTGCTGGTTTATATATATAGGTTAAACAGAATAGATGCCATTCAATAGTTTAGCCACAATTGCCAGTGGAATATCTTTATAGTTTCTACTTACAGTTGCAGTTGCCCCAACCTGAGCCATTTGAGAAACCTTCTCTTTGCCGTCCAAATGTGTGAAGTTTGGAAATCTGCCCAGAGCCCTGGACATAACATTTTCGGTATTTTTAAAAAGGTCTTTTTTTGAACAACAAACAATTCTTGAAAAACTATTGCTTCATTTTTTTTGTTTTCTCATAACATAACATTTTAAATCATCACTGTTAGGGAAATGATTATAGAAATATTCCAGTTAGTAAAACCCCTTTTTGGTAAATGACAAGTTCGAGAACTACTTCAATAACAGTTTGATAACATTTTCAATAAAAATGCTGTTGAAGATTGATGAAAATGGGTCCATTTTAAACTCTGCAAAAAAGGAAATAACTTTGTTTTTGAATTTTGTTACAAAATTCAAAATGGTAATGTCAGCTGTAATAGGTATATTGAGAACTCAACAGTAAAGAACTCAGTCATGATGAGTCTGCAAGTATGACTGGCTTGTACATGGTGTAGCCTGGTATTGTACATAACTCCAATTATCATGGTCCCTCAAGCTGCTCTCTTTCTCTATCTCACTGTAGATGCTGTACAGTTTCTGTATAGAACCTCCCCCAGAACACCTGCTGTCTGGCTTCCTGCATTATATTTAACAAACTAGCAATGGGGCATATGCATAAATCCATTTCTATTCAGCAAAGCAGTTAGGCACTTGAAGTTAATGTGAAGCATCCGCTTAAGCACTTTGCTGAACAGGGATCTAAGGCACAGAATCACTTGTTTTGTGTGGTAATCTATTGAATTTATCTAGTATTTTTCCTAATAAGCCTACAGATCTGAAATTATAGATTAATAGATTCATAGACTCTAGGACTGGAAGGGACCTCGAGAGGTCATCAAGTCCAGTCCCCTGCCCTCATGGCAGGACCAGATACTGTCTAGACCATCCCTGATAGACATTTATCTAACCTACTCTTAAATATCTCCAGAGATGGAGATTCCACAACCTCCCTAGGCAATTTATTCCAGTGTTTAACTACCCTGACAGTTAGGAACTTTTTCCTAATGTCCAACTTAAATCTCCCTTGCTGCAGTTTAAGCCCATTGCTTCTTGTTGTTCTATCATTAGAGGCTAAGGTGAACAAAGTTTTCTCCCTCCTCCTGATGACACCCTTTTAGATACCTGAAAACTGCTATCATGTCCCCTCTCAGTTTTCTCTTTTCCAAACTAAATAAACCCAATTCTTTCAGCCTTCCTTCATAGGTCATGTTCTCAAGACCTTTAATCATTCTTGTTGCTCTTCTCTGCCCTCTCCAATTTCTCCACATCTTTCTTGAAATGCAGTGCCCAGAACTGGACACAATACTCCAGTTGAGGCCTAACCAGCGCAGAGTAGAGCGGAAGAATGACTTCTTGTGTCTTGTTTACAACATACCTGTTAATGCATGCCAGAATCACATTTGCTTTTTTTGCAATAGTATCACAGTGCTGACTCATATTTAGCTTGTGGTCCACTATGACCCCTAGATCTCTTTCTGCCATACTCCTTCCTAGACAGTCTCTTCCCATGCTGTATGTGTGAAACTGATTGTTCCTTCCTAAGTGGAGCACTTTGCATTTGTCTTTATTGAACTTCATCCAGTTTACCTCAGACCATTTCTCCAGTTTGGCCAGATCATTTTGAATTTTGACCCTGTCCTCTAAAGCAGTTGCAATCCCTCCCATTTTGGTGGTATCTGCAAACTTAATAAGCGTACTTTCTATGCCAACATCTAAGTCATTGATGAAGATATTGAACAGGGCCGGTCCCAAAACAGACCCCTGCGGAACCCCACTTGTTATACCTTTCCAGCAGGATTGGGAGCCATTAATAACTACTCTCTGAGTAAGGTTATCCAGCCAGTTATGGACCCACCTTATAGTAGCCCCATCTAAATTGTATTTGCCAAGTTTATCGATAAGGATATCATGCGAGACCGTATCAAATGCCTTACTAAAGTCTAGGTATACCATATCTACCGCTTCTCCCTTATCCGCAAGGCTCGTTAAAGAATGCTATCAGATTGGTTTGACACAATTTGTTCTTTACAAATCCATGCTGGCTATTCCCTATCACCTTACCACCTTCCAAGTGTTTGCAGATGATTTCTTTAATTACTTGCTCCATTATCTTCCCTGGCACAAAAGTTAAACTAACTGGTCTGTAGTTTCCTGGGTTGTTTTTATTTCCCTTTTTATAGATGGGCACTATATTTTCCCTTTTCCAGTCTTCTGGAATCTCTCCCGTCTCCCATGACTTTCCAAAGATAATAGCTAGAGGCTCAGATACCTCCTCTATTAACTCCTTGAGTATTCTAGGATGCATTTCATCAGGCCCTGGTGACTTGCAGGCATCTAACTTTTCTAAGTGATTTTAACTTGCTCTTTTTTTATTGTATCTTCTAAACCTACCCCCTTCCCATAAGCATTCACTATGTTAGACATTCCTTCAGACTTCCCAGTGAAGACTGAAACAAAGAAGTCATTAAGCATCTCTGCCATTTCCAAGTTTCCTGTTACTGTTTCTCCCTCCTCACTCAGCAGTGGGCCTACCCTGTCCTTGGTCTTCCTCTTGCTTCTAATGTATTGATAAAAAGTCTTCTTGTTTCCCTTTATTGCCATAGCTAGTATGAGCTCATTTTGTGCCTTTGCCTTTCTAATCTTGCCCCTGCATTCCTGTGTTGTTTGCCTATATTCATCCTTTGTAATCTGACCTAGTTTCCATTTTTTATATGACTCCTTTTTATTTTGTAGGTCATGTAAGATCTCGTGGTTAAGCCAAGGTGGTCTTTTGCCACATTTTCTATCTTTCCTACCCATTGGAATAGCTTGCTTTTGGGCCCTTAATAGTGTCCCTTTGAAAAACTGCCTACTCTCCTCAGTTGTTTTTCCCCTCAGTCTTGATTCCCATGGGACCTTATCTATCAGCTCTATGAGCTTACCAAAATTCGCCTTCCTGAAATCCATTGTCTCTATTTTGCTGTACTCCCTTCTACCCTTCCTTAGAATTGCAAACTCTATGATTTCATGATCACTTTCACCCAAGCTTCCTTCTACTTTCAAATTCTCAACGAGTTCCTCCCTATTTGTTAAAATCAAGTCTAGAACAGCTTCCCCCCAGTAGCTTTTTCAACCTTCTGAAATAAAAAGTTGTCTGCAATGCAGTCCAGGAACTTATTGGATAGTCTGTGCCCCGCGGTGTTATTTTCCCAACATATATCTGGATAGTTGAAGTCCCCCATCACCACCAAATCTTGGGCTTTGGATGATTTTGTTAGTTGTTTAAAAAAAGCCTCATCCACCTCTTCCACCTGGTTAGGTGATCTGTAGTAGACTCCTAGCACTACATCACCCTTGTTTTTTACCCCTTTTATCTTAACCCAGAGACTCTCAACACTTCCGTCTCCTATGTCCATCTCCACCTCCGTCCAAGTGTGTACATTTTTAATATATAAGGCAACACCTCCTCCCTTTTCGGTAAAATGGTAAAAGCAATATTACACTGAAGTACAATTTGCCTACAGCAGCACATTGCTAGGTCCAAAACCTAGGTATTATTTTTATTGTACTCATGACGACTGACCAGCTTTGAAGCGAAGAGTTAACATTCATGAAGACTTTAATCATAAGAACCGCTTGATAAAGATGATCATTCATCTTTGGCATATTAAACTGGAGGATGATTAATATAAGCTGGAGTGAGGACATATACTTAGTGCATACAAGTATACAAAAGAAAACTCAACAAACCTGAGACAAATGAATTGCTTAAGGAAAGTCATTTCTCTTTAACCAACCTTCCCAACCCCTGGGCTCCCAAAAGGGACTACTCTGTTACCTTTATAATGAACTACAGCAACCTTTTAAGTGGTTTTATGCAGATAGAGATGACCTGGCATGGTTTTTTTTTGTTTGTTTTTTCTGAGGGAAGGGAGACAGTCTCGTAACACTAGACACTGGGATGGGTGGGGGGCAGAATTTCAAAAGCTACTTTTGCACGAGTAGCCATTTGCAAGTGCAAAATCCACATGCATAGGTGGGCATTTGTGTATTATGTATGCAATCTGCTGATGTGTGTGGGCAAATAGAGATGTTGTGAAATAAGTGGGGGCAACTGCACATACACAAGAGTCCATTTTTTGGCCTCTTTAAAAAGAGCTCTCTTATAATCCCCAGTAATTTCTGCTCTGTGAAGTGGTCAAAACTGCACTCTGTTTTGAAAATAGCATAAAATATAAGAAACAAACCTTACTTTATTATATTCTCAGCGTGGCTTGGCTTTCAAGGTATAGTACCTTCCACAGAGCCAAATATATTAACATGAAACTAAATCCCATGGTCCTTATTCAGGACCTAAGTTCCTCTTGTAATGGGAAAATCTCTGGGTGGGTGCCACAGGGGAGGTTTTCCTTCCTGGATATTTCTGCCTAGTTGTTCCATCAGGAGTGGAGATATGAATGGAACAGGCTGCAAGACTGACTCACCACCCCTGTGAATTACAAGGTATCAGTGGGAGGCCATGATCATCTGCATGATGGCACAGGCCTCCACACTGGCTTTGTTTCAATGGTAACCCCCCACCCTCCAATTCGTGGTAGTGTGGGTGTAATGGAGGTACAGTGCCAGGGCTCCTGCTGCCAGCGGATGCATCGGAGGTCTTAAAGAGAGATCCATATGGCAGACAGGTCCAGCAAAAAGATAGCACAGGCTGGGTTGTGTTTCTGCTTTTATTCCACAGCACAACATTATGGGAGTGTCACATGTACCCAGTGGCCTGACCCTGCTCTGTGTGGGTGAGTGGGTGAGACAGAGCGTGAGTATTGACATCCCACTCATTTTGTTGCTGTAGTCCAGATCCTCTGCTGGTGTAAAGCCCCATCATGCCATTGACCTCAATGAAGCTACATTGATTTACACCAGCTGAGGATCCAGCTCATCTTTCAAACCTGTTGTCCAGCTATAGCAACTGAGAAGAAAATAACTTTTCCACAGACACAGCAATATGAGTGCATGATACAGTGACTACCCAGGCAGTCTGACTTCTAACATGCTGTGGAATGCAATGCTTGGTAACTATGTACAGGTCTTAGGAGGAGGACGGAATAGATATGCAAAGGCTGTGTCCCACAAACACCAAATAGGGATGTCTTTGTGTTTTGCCTCCTGCCCATGTTTAGGTTACACTTGCACTCAGTGAAAGTGCTGAAATTACTCCAGGTTTTGTTTTCAAGTTTGCCTTTGCTGAAGAAAGATGGCAAGGCTGGTCAGTTGAGCTTTATCATTCCCTTCTACAGTATTTGTAATAAGGCGGGGAGGAATGTGCCATTTATTCCAAGAACATAGTTTTTTATCCACCCTTTTTGACATGTACTTGGCAGTAGTAGAGGAAAATAAACCACCAAGTAACCAGAAAGCTTTTTAACAGCTATATTGTACTTCAGTCCTATTCCTACCCACTTATATTAAAGACAAGCAGGAGATGCTGGCTGCATCAGTCAGAAAACTAACAGGAGGAAATCCTGAGTTTAGCATTCATATAACTTTTTATTTGAAGTGAAAGCAAACAGTTGTCAGAATAAACTAGTTGCTGATTGAATTAAAAGACATTGTGCTAAAAGTAACCTTTGCAGAGAAGTCTGGAATGTGTAGCAGAGCATGGTACGGGAATCAAACCTTGTACTTTTCTCTCTCTACTCCAATCCCAGCTTATCTATCACTGCCTACTCCTCTGTCCCTCCTCAGTCTGCCCACTGTTGGTGCAAGGAAACCTTATCCCCTACAGATCCTGCCATCTGGAACAGCCTTTGTAACTAGCTCTCCTCTTATATCTCTCATCTGAAAATGGGGAGTGTTAGGGGTAGCATGGAATACACAACATGCTGCTGATTCTGGGCCAACAAAGCCACTGCAGCCCCTATGCTGCTCTAACTTATACTGGGGGTAGATTCAGCCCCCTGTCATTTTAGGTTTGGGGCAACAGGAAGGTGGCTTAGAACCACTTGTCCCACCTCCTCAGCCCTCCTCCGTTTTAAGTGAAAATTCATCCCTGTGGTGAATCCCAGCCCATAATCTGTAAAGCTTTTTGGAATACAGTGGGAAAAGAAGTCCAATATGAAACACATGGCAGTTATCCCTTCCTCAGGTAGGTGCCTGTGACTGCCTGCTCCATTACTAACTCTCTCTGCCTCTTACAGGAACTATTCCTCCAGGCAGAACAGCCCTGGCCTGGCTATTTTGAACTGACTAATGTATGTTTCTCTCCTCCAGCTGGTAGTCAGTGCCCTTAACTCCTGTTTTAGTTTCCCCCTTACTTACTCCTGAGGATACTGTACATTCCACTATAGTTTGGAAAACAAAATTGGATTAGATTTTCTCTTTGGAGTTATTTCCATCCATTTTGCTATTCCTTAGGTGTGGGTGGTATTAGTAATGGTATAAGACCTACCTTGCTTATTTGTGTACATATCTGTCTGTCCTCCCTACTTTGTGAATTTATAAAGGGCCACTGGTTGATCAGTAGCAGGGAGTTTTGTGGGAACACAGCAGATTCCAGAAGACCTCTGTTTCAATGGAGAATCATACAGATTTATGAGATCTAGTTTTGGGTTCCTTGCAGCGTTCCGTGTTATGTTTATGTAGAGTGGACGCCACAGACAGAAATGTTAAGGAGAAAACTGCATTTACTCCACACTGAGCTTGATTTTCCCCCAGTTTCACCAGCGTGACCGTGAAGAATCAGGCTTGTTGCTTCTTGGAGGGAGGAATCCCAAAGAATTCACAAGGGAAAAATCCTTTCCAGTAGTCATTGCTTTGTGAAATTAGAGCTGTGTACAATAAATGTCTGTCAGAAATGGCTTCTATGGTAACCAGGATTTGATCCATAGGGCAGACTGGAGCCCAGACTATGCCTTAAGATTCAGAGGAACAGCTAAAATAATAGTGTTCTCTATTCAAATTACATATAGAAAATGTCTTGACAAGTCCTGCTGATCTGGTTCATAGCAAATGCGTCATTTCCCAACTATCCCAGCCAAAATCAGCAGCACCTAGGTGAAAGGCAAATGGCTAAACCTGATCAAGAAATTGGTGGAAAGAGGGAACCATCTTGAAGACCTATTAGCAACTAGCACCTAGCCCTCCTTTTGCCCCCAGATTGTCAGAATGATCTCCAGCCTCCTCACTGCTGCTGGACTCACAGATAACAAGCAGGGGAAAAAACCTCTTTCTCCAAACTTTCCTCTATTTATGACTTATCAAAAGACTATGCCCTATTTTACCCAGCACAGACCTGGCCACCATCTGCAGGCTGACCTAGTTCAATGCAGTATCCCTAGCAATGAACAGTATGGCATGCAAAATGCTTTGGTTAGTCAAGGATGCTACTGCTTTTCTCCTCAGCAATACCACTTGCCAAAAGCACATCAATCCGGAGTGCAACTCACTACACTAGCGCCCAATGAACTACTAAGTCAAAATCAAGGTCTCAATGTTTGTCTTCAATGCCCTCAATAGACTTGGTCCAAGATACCACAGAGTGTGTCTCTTATTGTGACAGTGACCTCCCACTGACAGCTGCTTTCCTCAGGCATGATGAAGTTGTCAACCTCAGAGGTGAAGCTCATACAGGAACAGTGAGAGACAGGGCTTTCTTGACAACAGAGTCAGGATTCTGAGACTCCTTTCAGAGCACAGTAGAATGGTCACACCGCTCGCAGCCTTTGGAACAAGGCTTGAAACTCACAACTTCAACCTAGTATTCTCACAGACAACTCAAAACAGTGAAGATGGAGGGAGGAGGAGGAGGAAGAGGTAGAAGCAGAAAGGGAGAGAGAGAGGTGGAAGGAAGAAAATTTAAAATTAAAGTGCTGATTACCTCAGAGAAGTAGGGAAGAAAGTTGGACAATTATGCCAAGATTAAAAAAAAAAGTACCCAAATTTAGGTTCCTAGTTTGTATTTAAGCACCTAAATAAGGGTCTGTTTTTCAAAAGTGCTGAGCACCTAGCCCATCTGAATGATATTATATACTCAAAACAACCTGGAGTACACATTTTTTAAAATCTTGACCTTATACCATTGGCCTATTGCAATTTGGGTTATTAACCTTGGAAGGCAGTCAGACACTATGATGATAAATGCAGCTATAAGAATCTATTTGTCTTTAATGGTGCCAGGCTTTCACCATATAGGGAGCAAACTACTTACATGTTGGACTTGTTGCTATTTGAATAAATAGTCCTTGAAAGTTGGGCTATTGCACATTACAGTTGAATGTGAATACACTACGGCATTGCTTAAATAAATGAGAATCTGATTGTATTACTGATGAGTTAAATTGTTGTGTCATATGCCTTGACCTTAAGAAATATAATTGATGTGAAGGGCTTTTATTAAAAATGTGGATTTAATTTGAACATGAGAACACTAAAGGAAAACCTTTTGTCTAAAAAATCAAAACACATCTAAAAGGTTTTGAATTGTAATATCTTGAAAGAAAACTGGAAAGTGAAATATTATCAGAGGGAAGAGACTTCTGGCAAATCAAGAAGAAATACAAAAAAACTGTTATACAAACTAACTTCAGACATGCAGGGTTGCTTCATTTCCATAACAAGGAAAAACAAACACCCAAATTCTTCAGGGCAGAGACTGCCTCTTATTCTGTTTGCACAACACTTAGCACAGTGGGGCCCTGATCTCCAGTCTATAGATGCTACCATAATGCCAACAGTAAATAATAATACTAATAAATTCAAACCACCAGGGCTTGATACTGCATCCCTTATTTATGTGAGTAGTGTCATTAAACTCTGATTGAGGGGGTCTACCTGCTGTATGTTGACAAAAGAGGCATCTAGCTCAACTGCCAGAAAATCAGGTAGCACTTATGGCCAGGCCAGCTGTTTTCCATCTACTTATGGCTAAGAGGTTGCAACTAATCCTTTCTGTTGAAGAACTTGCAACTATCAGCAGCAGATTAGACTACTGCAGTAGATTAGACTTTGTGAGGCTACATTTTGGATTTATCTGGAAACTGATACTGGTGCAGAACGTTGCAGCTTGCTTTTCTGCAGGGCACATCTTGGCAGGAACTGAAGAAGTCAGTGCTTTTGGATCTGCCCTGGCTACTTATTAATTACTGGGGAGAACCTGAGTGGTTGGTTTTGACCTGTACAGCCCCAAAGTAGACCTGCGACCTATTTCTCTGAAAAAAACCACATCTCTGTGTCATGATGACAAAGCGGAGATGAGAGGCTATTCCTGAACTGGAACCTGACCTGGATAAGAGAGGGGGTAGCTGGACAGGAACTCTCTGTAAGGCTCTCCTCAGCTTGGGAACTCGTTCCCACCCTGGGCTTACAAAAACCCTAATTTACTGATATTCAGAGCACGCTGGAAGGCCCATTTGTTTCCCCTAACTGTGAGGAAATGGAAGGCTTTAGAAGGAGATCTTACTACTAATAATTATTTTTAATTTTTACTGCTATGTTTTTATTGGTTGAAGTGAAAGTGAGGCTACAGGAGTAGTCTATTTCCTATCAATATAAGATTGGTCAGGAAGTGCCCGGGGGAAGGTCTAGGTTCTCCTTTTTCAATGGATGCGTGGGTGAGTCTAAATAAACAAAGAAGTTTCTTTGTTGAAAACATCCACTCCACTACAGAGCAGCACAGCATTCCCTCTTGTAAACACATACACTTTCTTCCTAAGATCTTCTTAAGTGAGCAGGCACTTTCTAACCTTCTTACTCAACCTTAGTCCTACTATGGTAAAAAAAAATGATACTTTGTCTAAAAGGAGTGCGTGCACCAGCTTTTATACTATATTATAGACCTTCCCTAAAACTGGTGATCTGAAGTTGAACTGTGTGAAGTGTCTCTTCTCCCATAGCAAATGGTAATGAGTTCAGTGTACAAGGCCTTACAGGCCTTTTACAAACGTACTGAGTTGCAGCACAGAGGCATGGCAGTCCTCGGTCTTGTTGAGGCCTCCATTTTCAAGGTAAATGGAACCAGTTATTTTTCCAAAAGTCTAAGCTCCCAAATGCGGAGGGAAAGCTGCTTACCAATATGCTTCCCACTTCTACTCTTTTCAACTCACAGACTCTCTCTTTTTGTTTATTAAATTATTTTTTTGGCAGTAACAGAATACTTGGAAACCTTCCATTTACTGTTCTAAAAACTTCTCTTGAAAAGGAAGAGAGAGAAGTAAGGGGAGTATAAAAGCCGCCTGAAGCTGATCCCCAGCATATGTAATGAACACCTTTTTAAAAAGTACCCTAAAGTTTATTTTGTGTTGACTTCACTTTAGGTCAGGGCCCAGGGGAGAAAGGAAAGGAGATCTTTAAGCAGGGATTATTGGACATTTCAAGGTAATGACAGGGCAGCTTGAGAGAACTAAAGTACTTTCCTTAAAGTGTGGCTACCAAGGTAACAAGATCATTTCATGAATTTTTAAAGCAGGAAATGTTGCTTATAGTAAAAAAGAAAGACACCCCTCCCTCTAGAAACACGATTACAGTAAAGCAGAAAAAAAATCATTCTTATTGTGGGCACAATAGTACCACAAGCCCTCAGGGCCACACAGAGGATTTGGTGGGCCTGGGACAAACACTGAAACTGAGTTTCCCCCTACTCATCCAAAAAAATTAAGGATGCAAAACACAGAGGGAAGGCCCTGCAGAGAGGGGGGAGATGTCGGCGAGCAAGCCCGACCCACACTCACCCAACAGTAGCAACTCCTGGATCCTGCTCCCCTCTCTGGGCATGGAGACCTGGTCCACAAGCTTGTAGTACCACTCAGGCTTGGTCTGGGTTGCAGTGCCACTGAGTTTGGGGGACCTCTCAAACAGAGGGCCTGAGGAAAACTGCCCTGTCCTGGGCAGCCCTGCAAGCCCAGATGAGGGGGCAGAGAATACTTGCCCTGTCCCAGAAGCAGCTGAGGTGCCAGACAGTGACTCAAGTAGTCACTGTATGGTCCATATTTTCCCCCTTTCTGGTCAATGTGTCAGCCTGAGCCGGCTACCTAGTGCAGATTCTTTTTCCCTCTGCACTGACTGAGCTGGATCATCCCCGGACACTGGGGGAGGGCAGAGGGAGCCTTGCAGTGCCCGATTCCCATCTCCCCACTCACTTGCTGACTACATGTGCAAGAGGCAGCCCTGTGGAGTCTGCTCCCTACCCATTTTACTACCCGGGACACAGGCAGCTCATACAAGGAGCAAAGGGGTGCCTTACTTTGTCTGTGCACAGAATGCAAGTTACAATGTCCCCCTTGTATTTATTTCTTTAATTGCAAAACTACAAAACTACATAGAAAGCATATAATACGTATGTATACAAACTCTGTCTCCCCCTCTTTCTCTCCCTCGTGGTATGTTGCTTGTCATGTTAGATTGTAAGTTCTCGGAGACAGGTACCTCTGTGCCTGTACAAGACCTACTGCAGCGGGTGCTATCGTACTAGACATATAAAATAACAACAGTATTAACATTGACTCACTACACCTACTTTATGTGAGAGGCAGGTAGTACTTCCCCACACTGTATGTCCTCTGCTATCCTGTTCTGCTGCTCTCCTCTCTGCAGGCATGGAATGAGGATTGGGCCTTGCCAGCTGCCTGTGGTGCCTCTTTTCTCTTTGTACAACTCACAACATTTCCTCTTCTGAAAACAAAATTAACAATGATGGACATGGGCTTCCTCGTTATTATTTCCTGTCCTAATTGGTTTGTTTGGCATTTCCCCAGTTGATTTCAGCGGAACTCTGCTGGGCTGGCCAGCTTCCATGTGCTTGGAGAGGAAATACACAGTTTGCCCTCATGTAACACCGAGTAACAAGATATGTGCCCTGTAGCCCATGTTTCGGGAGGCAGGAAAAAACACTAGGCTATAAATGATTCTTGTGTAAAGGATATGTATGTTCTTTGTCTCAAGTATAGTCACCCTGCAAAGAAGGATATCTTAAAGGGACACCATCAACCAGTTTTTGCCCGGTACAAAGTTATTCTTTTTGAAAGCACACCTCTGCAAAAGAAAAGAAAAATATGATAAAACGACCATATGTTTTCATTAACATTTTTAGCTGGCCATGGTTTCTTTAAATTTAAATACTCCCCTGCAGTGCTGGAAAAGTCAATTGACAATATTATAGTTCTACATGAACATGACAAAACAAATCTGATGAAAAACAAAAGTGAAACTGTTCTGTTGCATTGTCTAAAGAGTGTGAAATACAGAACCAAAAGATACAGTATATAGTATGAAAAGTAAATAGCCCATGTATTTAAATAATCAAAACTGTTACTGGTCACACAGGTAAAAACATTTATTAAAAGTTGTATTTTTCTTTCTTGAATGAAATGCTCATGAAAGGTGCCAAACTGATGTCATTGAGGCTTGAAGCTCTTTCTTTAACCACAGAACAGAGACAGCCTAGGCAGCAGTGCAAGCTTCACCGGGCAGACCTACCAATGTGCCAGCTCAGATGTGGCCACATCTAGGTGACACAAATATTTCATGGCACTTTCAGTCTTTGGCTTCTTCACAGAGTCTGCTAAAAAATGTGCTACTAAGTGCCACTGGTGGTGGAGGGTTTTATGGGATGGACACCTGTCTTCTCTCTAGCCATTGAAACCATCGATTATTTTTACATAGCGCGCTGACTGCCTGACAGCGGGCAACAGCTTTCAGTCACTACCAAACTTGCCTGGAATTGATGGAACTGAGCCAGTAAACTAGAGGTGAAAGGGTCCATATCTCCTTACTAATCCCTGAAGCCACCCATTCCCCTATAAGTTCACAGCATTCATTAAATAACAGTCTATGTCCACAGCTGCTCAGATAGTGTTCCGGCTTTTGCTGGTTGCACAGGGTTGTTAAGCATTGTCATTACTTTTTAACTGTTTGTTTTTGTACATATGCAGCCCACACCATCTCTCGGAGGACATTTTTTAGATTCCCAACATTGCTGTATGATCTCTTGGGCTCCCAGGCATCTCACATCTCACCTTTTGCCTCTTTGACCACAAAATGTTAATCATCTCTTTACTATATGTCAGAGGGACAATATGGAACATCTTTATTTTCCATTTAAAGTAATTGATGGTTTTAGCAATTGTTCTAAGGAATGTTTTACTCTTGATCTGTAGGAATGCTGAAGAATCTCATTGAACTTTTAGCACATGAAATGTGTTTATTTCTTTTATACATAAATACATGTGTAATTTACGTTTCAAAATAATGAAATGAAAAAGTGTGAGTGTTTTAAAAAGATTAGTAAATAAGTATTGAATTTTATTATCATATTATTACTAGTAAATAAGTTATTGAAATATAGTTTTGGAAATACTATCATCGTATTCAACAATAATAATTTAGGTTGTGATAGCACTTAAAGGCCCAGTCAGGACACCATTGTTTTAGATGTTGTAAATACATTAAATAAAAAGACAATCTATGCCCTAAGGAGCTGATAACTTAAGCAGAATAAAGGAATGATAAATTAACTACCAACTTGTTATGGGTATCTCACTTGAATGGTATTTCAGGAAGTAGCATCCACAAATGCAGTACTCTGAGGTCACAGCACTGGTTAATCCAGCATTTTAATAATTTGTAACATTGCTTCATGGTTGGTTTCAGGGGAAGACATCACATAACTAAAGTAGTTTAATACCTTTGCCTTATCTGGAGGCCTTCGAATATTGCTATTCAGGGAAACATCTAAACTTTTCCTTTTGAAACAGCCACATATCGTATTTCACTAGAGAAGAGAATACTTGTGATTAAGGTTCTCAAATGTATATTTAAATTAAATTCAGTAAAGGCAGCTACAGTATGATAATCAAATATTTGATTGTTAAAAGCAGTTATTAAAGTACATGTAAGTGTGTTGATACTAAAATTATAGTTTTATATAAAATATCAAATCTTATCTTAAAGACTTAAATATTTGTTATATCTCCAATAATCCTCAGCTGCTGTAAATCAGCATAACTCCTCTGAAGTCAACAGAGCATGTCAAGATATACCAGATGAAGACAGGTCTCTAATTTTTTAACAATTAGTATTGGACAGAGATTTGTCTTATGAAATCTCTAAAATGTTGAATTTAAAAAGACTGTTACTGTAAATAGTTTAAAAAGCTTTATTAGAAAAAATATTTAGTATGTAAAATAAATGTATTTTTCTGTGCATTTTAACATAATATCATGGTGAATAAACCTTGATAAATACTAAACGCTTACAGATTAACAATTATTCCTTATTTGGGAACCTTAATTTAAAACATAACTGAAAAGAGTACAATATATGAATGAAATGATAGCATTGCACCTCCTGTTTGAGCTTGTGCTTTTAAAAATCTGCAGTATATTTTAAAAATCTGCAGATGAGAGAGCTGTGCAAGAAGTGCTTTGCTCATTTTTATTTTCATTATCAGGTTTGGTCCAACAGATGTAGTCAAGATACCACTTGTGTAAGATTACAGCTGAAGGGCATAGAAGTCTAAAACTGGCCTCTTTGTGAACTAGTCACAGTCACACATAGTTAAACTTTAATACTTATTTCTCTCTTGGGTTGAAAATAGATTTCTTTGGGTTTGATTCCTTCCAGCAAATAGCTTAGTTGGGACCAAAATAGAGAATAAACAAAGAGCATCAATATGGTTGAGGTATGTAGCTGTTCAGAAATCAAACAAAGGTTTGTGTTTTGCAGTATTTGAACAGAATTAATTTTAAGTATGTTCTTAAGTTTCTGGTCCATTGTCTATTTATAAACAAATATTCTCATATTTGGAGATGGCTGGTGTTTAGTCAATGCCCATACTCATAGGTGAGCAAAAATTATTCATGTGTCTAAATAATATTCACTATTCTCTTGTTTAAAGATTTTTCACTCATCCAACCAGAGGGCAGAAACAATAAGCTTTAAAAACTTCTAACACTGAAAGGTGGTCCCTTTTAGCCAGCAGTGATGGGGCAGGTTGGCCAGGCACCTGTACAGCAGATGGATAGAGGAATGGTTTGGGGAAATTACTAAACACAACTCAGCAACCACATAGCTACTGAGTAACTACCAAGTTTTTTACCATTTAACAGTTTGATTTTATGTTGTTTGTCCATTATTGTTTGCCTGCCATGTTTATTTACGTTGTAAGCTCTTTGGGACAGGGACTGCCTCAGACTGTGTACAGTGCCTAGTGCAAGGAAACACCAAACCTGGTTAGGGATGTGATTAAAATAGTCAATTTGAGTTATGCATAAACAGCTTATAGTTATAAATAGCCACAGTAATAAATAATGTACATGAACAGTTCTTTGAATAATTATGCAAAAAGACCACTAAAAATCAGTCTGTTAACACAAGATTAACAAATTGAATAAAAAGTTAAGTGTGCAACAAAAATTATTCACAACTATCAATATTCTTATTAGTCATTTATATTAATAATTCATAGAATCATGGAATATCAGAGTTGGAAGGAACCTCAGGAGGTCATCTAGTCCAACCCCCTGCTCAAAGCAGCATCAATCCCCAACTAAATCATCCAAGCCAAGGCTTTGTCAAGCCTGACCTTAAAAACCTCTAAAGAAGGAGATTCCACTACCTCCCTAGCTAACCCATTCCAGAGCTTTACCACCCTTCTAGTGAAAAAGTTTTTCCTAATATCCAACCTAAACCTCCCCCACTGCAACTTGAGACTATGGCTCCTTGTTCTGTCATCTGGTACCTCTGAGAACAGTCTAGATCCATCCTCTTTGGAACCCCCTTTTAGGTAGTTGAAAGCAGCTATCAAATCCCCCCCTCATTCTTTTCTTCTGCAGACTAAACAATCCCAGTTCCCTCAGCTTCTCCTCGTAAGTCATGTGCTCCAGCCCCCTAATAACTTTTGTTGCTCTCCGCTGGACTCTTTCCAATTTTTCCACATCCTTCGTATAGTGTGGGGCCCAAAACTAGACACAGATGAGGCCTCACCAATGTCAAATAGAGGGGAATGATAAAGTCCCTTGGTCTGCTGGCAGTGCCCCTACTTATACAGCCCAAAATGCCATTAACCTTCTTGGCATCAAGGGCACACTGTTGACTCATAACCAGCAACCTCATCAGATTTCTTTTGGCCCAATCCTCTAATTTGTCTAGGTCCCTCTGTATCCTATTCCCACCCTCCAGCGTATCTACCACTCCTCCCAGTTTAGTGTCATCTGCAAACTTGCTGAGGGTGCAGTCCAGTTCTACTTATAATAAGCCAGCGTAAAAGTACTTCTGTTCCAAAATCTATATATTTTGGTTGACTCTTAGGCCACCATATATATGCATATACATATACATTATGTTGTTATTATGATAGAAGAGCCTACATTAGTTCTTTAAAGCTGCTGGAATCAGATTTTGGCCAAAGAAATCTGAAACCAAGGTACTTAATGATTATGCTCCTAGAGGCCTGTAACTGGTGCTTTTCCCATTGCCATTTGTACTCATGTGTCAACGAAGCTCAGTATATATTTTTTTTCAGTGTTTCTAATCCTATATGCTCTGTGCTTTGATCAAAGGTATCTTAGATGTGTTCCAAAGAAGGGTTCTCACTGAAAAGAAAATCATATTAGCTGTTCAACATCTACTAAGCCACGTAACATCAAGTACTGCTGCTGCTCCCACAAGTGTATGGCTAATGCAAAACAAGAAGGAAGGCATTCTGACTTTGTGATCTTAAAATCAGAAGTTAGTCACCTGTTTTTCTGGTGGAATGTAAGTTGGTGCATATTCATTCTCTATTTCCTCCCACAAGGTATTGTTTTATTAAACAAATCTTTCCATTTGCGACAGTGGAGAGAACTTAATTTTTTTAGAAGGAAAGGGTCATGGTGATTTAATTAACATCTACATTGGGGTATGAAACTACATTTCAAATCAATCTCATTGTTAATTTCATTTTTGCCACAGACTGGAAATTTAAGCTGTCCTGACATGTCCAGATGTTTTTAAAATTTTAGTTTTTCCAGACATTACTCAATTCACCTGACATTGGAGAAGGAGGATTTATCATTAGTTCTCAGTCTTCAGTGGATTCATGCAGAATTCAGACTCCCTAAGCCATATTCGTGTCAGATTGTTCCAAATAAAAATACATATTTGTTTTCAATTCAGTCTGACTGGTGGACTTTATTCAAAACAGAACATGAAATGTGATGTAAATGCAAGTGGTTTGTCCTTACTTGAATTGGAAGAGGAGCTGTTAGTGGAATCTTAGATCAACCTTACATTTTAATGTATTCATTTTTAACCATTGGTTGAATATAATCATATAGTTTCTGGTGCTTATTGCTACAACATTTGTAAGGAACTACTTTTTATGCTGCTATATGGGAATTCATTAGACATTTTTGCAGATTGCTTTCATGTTTTGTGATCTTTTTCTTTTGCAGTGTCTATGTACCTTTTGGGTCAAATTGGTAGGTTATGTGTAAAACAGGGTAAGTTAGATATCAAGATACTAATTTAGGCTTCCTTAAACTCCAACTTTGTCTTTATTGCACTAAAAAGGGTGTTTTTGCAATGCACTAGCTAACACGTAATAACAAATGCAAAGTAAAATCATAGTAGAGACAAAACAGTTATAATTTTAACATGTTGAGGTAAACCTCGGCACCCTCCTAATTCCTAAGATGCAGCTTCTGATGGCCTTACCTTTATTTATGGCCTACATACACTCTTTTATCAATGTGAGAGTCTTAGGCTATGAGTCTTCACTGCCCAAAAAGGTGTTTTTATGGTGAGATACCTAATACAAATTACCTAACTCATCGTAATGCGAGGGAAGACAAGACACAGCATGTTTCTAACCCCAGTAAAGTTTTTATCACAGGTAATTTTTACCTCAGTGTAGGTGATTGAGGTAATCCCCAGGCAAATATCTGCATCTTGTCTCCATTTGCTATAAAAACACATCTTTTTTTGTGTTGCTCAAGTTGGTGTATTTTGGCCAAGGAATTGTACAAGGTTAAAGGTTTGTCCTGCAGTCTTTCAGGGTTTGAATCTTATTCTCCACAAGTTTAGCCCTAGTCATTTAAGAATCAGAAACGTTCAATTTTCTTGATATTGATTTCACCTTTTCTTCCACAGATGACAGGGATTTTTGAAAAACATCAAATTTGACATATAAAGGTGAAATAATTTCAATTCAGGAGTTGTCTTCCTTGTTCTCTGTACTCATATAACAAAATGGTGCTGGTGCTTTCTGAATTAGTCCAGCATTTGTTGTGGTTTGAAGGAATCAGTCCTCCCAGGTTTAGATGTATTTTTTGTCATTTTTTGGCAATCACTATCTGTGAAGGGAGAGAGATCTTTCTGCTCCCTTAGTAAAATAAAAGCTTTGAATGTTAGCAAGAAAATAGGAGAACTCTGCTCCTCACAGTCTAGCTGCCATGCTACATATGCTCCTGTCATGGCTATCATAAACCATCCGCTGTGCTGCAGATTGAGTAAGAAGCTGTTCACTCTATTTTCTGATGATGGCGGACACCATATAGTTTGGCTAGAGTATAGAGCACCAGAAAGGGACTTAGAGACCTGGGTTCTCTTCCAAGCATTGCCTCTGGCCTGTTGGATGGCCTTGGGTAAGTCACTTCATCTCTGTGCTTCAGTTTTCCAGCTGCAAAATGGGGATAAATGATACTTGCTGCACTTTCAGACACATTGAAAATAAAAAATGCTTTATAAAATCTAGGTATTATTAGAATAACAGCCACTAGGAATCTCAAGAGTACAGCTCCACAGCCTGCCAGCTGGGGCAGGCTCTCTTTCTCCATGGCTTGGAGAATGTTTTTTGAATCCTAAGCTGGCAGCATTCCCCCATCTTCTTTAATTTCAGTTCAGGTTCTGTTTGTCTGCACATCCATTATTGTGGAGCGTAGACACCAGCTGAGAATCTGGCCCCAAGCAGTGAGGTTTCATGGACCTATGAGGGACCTGGAGTAGGACCAACAAGATAACCAGGAGTAGGAGGGTTCAGATAGTAGAGCTCTCTGTATAAACTATAAAATTATTGTGAACGTGAGAGATTTTACTTTGTTTTAGTTTAGCTTTTGTTACTGTAACTCCTTTTCATTCACTGTTTTTTCCCCCACAGTCAGCACTGCTGCTGCCAGCAATCATCCCTGTGAAATGCTTCTGATTACAGTTGGCGTCAGCAAATACACTGTTTTCAGTATCTGTGTAGCGTTTCCAAAAATTTGTTAGCGTGGATGGAGGACTAACGGGTCAAAAATGCAGTGTCTGAATACTGGTCTGAAAAACAAAAGACTGTTGCAAACTTCTATTTCATTCAGTGCCACAAAGGCTGTTAGCAGCAAGACATTGAATCCCTTCCTTTCACTGTGTATGCTATATTTCACTTTCAGATATGTCTTTTATTAATAAGGGATAAAAAAGACTGCATGAATCAACTAGGCTAAACTACAGTAAGGGTTTCCACTGGTACATCACTAGATGCTGTAGCCATCAGTTCTATGAATGGTAACAAAAGAGGGTATGACATGCTGTAACGGGTTGCCGACTCACCACCATGGCACCTCCCGCTGGTTGCTCCAGGAATTAGCTCTGTCCTAGCCATGGAATGCTCTCTGTGAGTGATGTCCCACCTGTTGTCTGCTCTCCTGTTTGTTTGGGACCTGTGTTACTCCCTGGCTTGCAGCGTCCTCTTCTAGACATAGCCCTCTGGCTGTGCCTCACTTGGTTCTCCCTCCTTCCGGGGGGCATTCAGAGTCTTCCATCTGTCCCTGCCCTTGTGGCCAACTGCAGCCCCCAATTCTAGCCCTTTGCCTCAGGGGCAATCCATAGTCTGTATCTGGCCATGCTCCTCCTTGGCCAGGTGCAGTGTAAGGGGGGACAGGGGAATCCAGGGCCACCCACTACTCTGGGTTCCAGCCCAGGGACCCTCTGGCAGCAGCCATGTCCTGCCCTCCTTCTGTCCCTTCTACTGCTCAAGCTCCCTAGGCCACTTCCCCTTTGGCCCTTGCACCTTCTCGGCCTTTTCTTTCAGGGGCCTTGGCAGGTAACAGGCTGGAGCTTTCTTTCTACTCCCCTGAGCCTGCTCAGTGCTGCTTTATCTAAGGTGCTATCCATGGGAGCCAGTCTTCCTCCCTTGCTTGTCAGGGAGAGATTCCTGTCTCCTCTGCTTTGCAGCCTTTATATAGGGTCCAGCATCGCCCTGATTGGCTGCCTTTCTGCCATTCTCTGATTAGCTGAGTTCTGCGCAGACGTTCCAAGGGCTGCTATTAACTTTTCTTCTGCCACAGTGGGCAATTTCCCCACTATACATGCACCACTGTTTATTATTTTTCTTGCCATAGCACTCAAAGACCCAAACATACAGTCCTCGTCTACACATCAGAGTTAGGTCGACATAAGGCAGCTGACATTGACCTAATTCTGTAGGTGTCTACACTAAAATGCAGCTCCAACCAATGTAACACACCCACTACACTGACTTAATAACTCCACCTCCATGAGAGGAGTAGAGCTTTAGTCATTGTCGTTAGACTCATAGAAGATTAGAGTTGGAAGAGACCTCAGGAGGTCATCTAGTCCAACCCCCTGCTCAAAGCAGGACCAACACCAAGTAAATCATCCCAGCCAGGGCTTTGTCAAGCTGGGCCTTAAAAACCTCTATGGATGGAGATTCCACCTCCCTAGAGACTCCATTCCAGTGCTATACCACCCTCCTAATGAAATAGTTTTTCCTAATATGTAACCTAGACCACCCCCACTGCAACGTGAGACCACTGTTCCTTGTTCTATCATTTCCTACCACTGAGAACAACCTAGCTCCATCCTCTTTGGAACCCCCCTTCAGGTAGTTGAAGGCTGCTATCAAATCCCCCCTCACTCTTCTCTTCTGCAGACTAAATAACCCCAGTTCCCTCAGTCTCTCCTCGTAAGTCATATGCCCCAGCCCCCTAATCATTTCAGTTGCTCTCTGTTGGACTCAATCCAGTTTGTCCACATTCTTTCTGTAGTGGGGGGTCCAAAACTGGATGCAGTACTGCAGATGTGGCCTCACCAGTGCTGAATAGAGGAGAGTAATCATTTCTCTCAATCTGCTGGCAATACTCCTACTAATGCAGCCCAATATGCCATTAGCCTTCTTGGCAACAAGGGCATACTGCTGATTCATATCCAGCTTCTCATCCACTGTAATTCCCAGATCCTTTTCTGCAGAACTGCCGCTTAGCCAGTCAATCCCCAGCCTGTAGCGGTGCACGGGATTCCTCCGTCCTAAGTGTAGGACTCTGCACTTGTCCTTGTTGAACCTTATCAGATTTCTTTTAGCCCAATCCTCCAATTTGTCTAGGTCACTCTGGACCCTATCCCTACCCTTCAGCATATCTGCCTCTCCCCACAGCTTAGTGTCATCCTCAAACTTGCTGAGGGTGCAATCCATCCCATCATCCAGATCATTAATGAAGTACAAATACTAATACAACTTGGAACAGGACAACAGAACATTAACTGTAATCTATATCCCTTTACTATACTGGACAGAAACTTCAGGTGTGTGTGGGGAACAGTGTTACTCTGTACCCATCTGGCTAAAGCAGTCCCTAGACATCATATTTAATATACATTTCAAGCCCTTTTCTCTCACCTCATCACCTTCTTGTGTTTACATTTATCCCAGCTGGAATTATATGACACTGTGCCTGCCAGTAGTGTAACAGCTGCTGTCTGGAATACACAAACAGGAATATGGGATATGAAACAGGATGGGATATGGAAACAGGAAAAAGAGGCATACTCCCATTTCCCACCACTCCTTCCACACGCTAACTCTCCTCTCCCTGAACTCAGTAACATCCCTGGAGATTTGAAGGGCCCGATTCTCATCTCCCTTAAGCCAACATAAGGAATGCAGACCCAGAGAAAGGCACCCTAAACATATTATTAAAAGAAAATTTAAGAATCTGCAATCATTTATTATTAGTCCATTCCTTTATCCTATACTTTTATGGATCAAAACATACCCCATACACATGGTACTCATTATTAATATTTATGTTACACTTGCTTCCAAAGCCCCAACCAAGACCAAGGCCCCATCACGCTAGGCACTGTATTTACACATAGCATTAGACAGTCCCTGCCCTAAAGGGCTTGCAATATAAATAGGCAAGACAGGCGCAAAGGGGAGAAAGGAACCATCATTATCCCTCTTTTACAGTTGGAGAACTGAGGCATAGAGAGGTTAAGTGACTTGCCTGAGGCTACACAAGAAGGCTGTGGCAGAGAAAGGAATTTAACTCAGCTGTCCTGAGTCCCAGGCAAGTGCCTTCACCACAAGAGCACTGTATGATCTCACTGTATGATCACCCCTTGTTTCTTTTCCTGTCTCAGGGTTTCTGTCAAATCAGCTAAGTATCAATGTGTATAGATCTCAGCACTTCTGATGCTGTAACTGAGATAAGATGTTGGGGCTGGGGGAAGGGGGAATGACTCTCCCTGTGAATGGGGGAGTGGAGGGATAGGAAAGAGAGCAAGGAGAACTATTGAGACTTGAGGGGCAGCTGGCTCTAGGCTGGGAAGGTGTGTTCTGGTAGATCTCCTGCTGTTCCTATGGCGGTTTCTGGGCAGCTGGTGCCCAGTGCCCTCTCTCCCACCCCCGGTGGCTGATGTCCTGTGTGCCAACGCATCTCTGGCCCCAGGTACTGGTGCTCTGTTCTGTCTCCCATTGCCCTGATGGCCAGCACGCATGCTCTGGCCCCTCCCCTGGACTGAGTGTCTCCATCGGCACCCATGGTGGCTGGAAGGCTGCTGAGCTGATGTCAAGCACCGTGGGTGGGTTGCTCTAGCCCCTCCTTCAGATCCTGCTCTTGCCTCTGCCCTATGTCCCCCTCTTTCCCCCTCCCCCTGTGCACATGAGTAGGAGGAATATAGCTGGGTCCCAGTCTCATCTCCACGAGAGTGGTTGGGGTGGAAAACGTTGGAGAGGGAGGCAGAAACATAGATCTGCCCTCCCCAGTATATCTATTGCAAGGGCACTACCCTGCCCTCATCCCACTTGCCCTGACACTCCTGATTCCACTGTCCTTGGATAAGATAATAATACCTCAGAGGGATCAGAGCTTGGGGTCTATAAATGATGAGCCCCAACAGCCTTGATTTTCCATGTGGCTGCCTGTTTCAACCGCTTCCTGGCCAATAGCTTGTAACTATTTGTTTTTGATTCTTTGTTTCAGGAACTATGAAATATTCTCTATGTCATTCGTCTACATTTTTCCTGACGTGTTCCTTGCCCTTATTTGATGAAAATTAATTTGCCCAGTAACAGCAACCTGACTGATTATCATTGAGGAAGTATTTAAGACATCATTGCTTTTGGTTAGAGTAAACGCTCAGAGACCGGAGTAAGTAGAAGACAGTTTCATGGCAGATGTTTATATATACACACTCACATATATACACACTCTCCTCCTCTAATTTCTTGACACTTACAGAGAAGCAACATGTGCAGCACACTTCATGTCATACGTCGGTTTCAAACATAGCCCAAATCATCCGTGGAAATGGCAGCAATTATGGTAAGCTGAAACCAAACAACTACAGCAACCTAATAGTTTCAAACCAACACCATCCAGCTGCATGAACTGATAGGAAGACAAGCCTCAAAGCAGCTTATGGTTTACTGGCTGTCATCAGTTAGAAGCTCTGATGCTTAATATAATGAATATCAGTGTTTGTACTGATGGAAGTGACTTAGAACATTTTGGGGGAAGATTTTTTCCTGTGCATATTGGGAAATGAGTTTGAAGTCATTGACATTGCATGAGTTCTGTCCACAGCGTGGAGATAAAGCAGTGTGCAAATAAGGATTGTATCTCACAAATGGGTACAATATGAATGTATGTGAAACAGAAGGAAAAGATGTTCAGATGACCATAGTGCAAGGGCATTATAAATACTCAGTCTAAGTCTTCCTCTAGGGCTACCCTTCTGGGCAGTGGGAGAAGAAGTGTATATTTGCTCACTTTGCCCCTTCCTTCCTACAGGAGCTGGGATTTCATATAGATTCTTTGGTTATAAGGCCAGAAGAAATCATTGTGATCATCTCATTTGACCTTCCATATAACACAGGCCATAGAACTTCTCTGAATTAATTCCTGTTTCCACTACAGCATATCCTTTGGAAAAGTATTCAATCTTGATTTAAAAGTATCCAGTAATGGAGAATCCACCACAATCCTTGGTATATTGTTCCAGTGGTTAATTAACCTCACTGTTAAAAATCTGCACCTTATTTCTAGTCTGGATTTATCTACTTTCAATTTTCAGCCATTAGGTTTTGTTATGCCTTTATCTGCCAGCTTAAAGAGGCATTTGTTATCAAATTTCCCTTCCCCATGTAGGCACTTTTAGACTGTAACGAAATAACCTCTGAACCTTCTCTTTGTTCAAATAAACAGATTGAATCTATAGGCTACCACTGGAAAGTGGTGGCAGGCAGGCACTAGTGAGCTTGATCTCAACCTGCCTTTCCTGCTCTTGCCTCTGATTGAATCTATCTTTGCAAGGGGAGATGAGGCGTTTTATTGACCATTTGCAAGAGCTTTTGTCCCAAATGGTTAGAGACAGGGGAAGAAAAGCCCCTAGGAGCCCACTCCCATTGCTCAGGTCTGAAAGAAGCTAGCTGGCTTGCTTTCCTCCATTCCAGGCTGTGTCTAATTGGTGAGTAATTTCACAGAATCATACTACCTCATGCCAAGCTTCCTCTGAAACCACTCTTCTAGGTTGTTCTAATCTTATATAGTTGCCCCAGCTACCCCTCCCCCCCAGCCCTGCTTTAGGGAAAAACTGCTGACTTCTCTTCACCCCACCCACTGCCCACCTGAATCCCCAGAATCCCCATTTACACAGACAAGGGGTTTGTCTCCACTTACCAGGGGGGTGATCAATCCATTGGGGGTTGATTTAGCACGTCTAGTGAAGACCTGCTAAATCGACTGCCAATTGCTGTCCTGTCGACTCCGGTACTTCACTGGAATGAGAAGCTTAATGTAAATCGATGGGAGAGTTTCCCCCATCAACCCAGTGTGGTGTAGACACCGAAAGAAGTCGACCGAAGGTACATTGACTCCAGCTATGTTATTGATGTAGCTGGAGTTGTGTAACTTAGGTCGGCTTAGCCCCGTAGTGTAGACCTGCCCAAGAAAAGGGAAAAGAAAGAGACAAATTGTTGGTGGCCGGGGGAAAGACTCTCTTATTGAAGGTGGATTTCCAACTCCCACTTCCCTCAGTAAAACTACATTTTAATAAGTCCCCCCCCCCGCCTCTTGGAGAATTTGGAAGGTGAAGAACCTTTTATGAAGAGCCCCTTCCCCTCTTATTCCTCTTCTCTTCTCCCACGCCACTTTAGATGAAATTTAAGGGAAATAAATCGGTGTTTTGGAACAAATAGCCCTGTGAAAGAACTCAGTGGCCAAAGCTGTACTTAGAGACTTTAGCACTGGAACTGAAGCAGGTAAAGGAAATGCCTGGGAAAGCAAACCATACCAGTGTATACATACACTGTGGGCCTGACTCTCCACTGCCTTGCTTTTTGTGATATTGTTTACACCTGTGCAGAGTGGCTGTATGTTACCAGGCAGGGCATGAAGCATGCAATTTAAAGTGCCCTATGGTGGGGGCCGCTCCTCCCCCCAGGAGGGGTTGCATAGCAACCCTGCCCTTCACTCACCCCACAGCTGCTCCTATCTCATGGGGCTGGCATTGCTCTCTACTCCAGGCCATTGGCTCCTGCCACAGTGTGCAGGCAGGGCCCTCCTCCACGTGGCATCCACTCCCTTCCTGGACCTGGCACCTCTGGAATCACCTGTCCTGAGCTGAGTTGTTGTGGGACAAGTTGTGGTGGGATGAAAAGTAGTTGGGTCATGATGGGGCGGAAGAGCCAACAGAGTGATAGCTTTTAACAGTACAAAGAGATGCTGAGTTTTACTGACACACATATTAGGAGGATTTTGATTTTTTTTCTTTTTGCTGTAACCACAAAAGCATTATAGTGCCATTAAAATGTTTCCTACACTTACCTAGTGGTAAAATTAGAGCTGGAGAGAATGAGATCCTGAAGCCCGCTTTTAGTCCGCAAGCCACAGCAGGAGCAGCTGCAATGAAAGGAGAGCCATACTCCTCCACCTCTCTACTTCTTGCCTGGCCATTCTTGGTTGGTTTAAAAATATATCTGAGACTCTGTTCTCTTCATCTGTACCTTTTGACTAAGCAGGGATGTGCATGTGCTGCCAAAGTGGTGGTGCTGTATTTGATGAGGACCACAGTTCCTTGGCAAATGGGCTGAGACAGCACTTGCCAAACCATCAGCTGTTGAGCTAGGATTGAGGTGAGGTTTCCTCACTGTGGTCAGCAAGAATCCAATTTGCACTGAGTTCCTGAGCTGACAATCTGCTGAGCTGCTTTACCTAGTAATTTGGGATAAAAATATTAAACATGAAACAAGGATATGAAGAGGTGAAATTCCCCTGAACTTCCAGTTCCTCTAGGGGATTTGCCTATATCTCCACACTGATGTCCTCATCTTTCACCGTAGGTGATTTTGTTATGTCCAGTCACAATGAAACTGTTATGTTGCCCTGGGCAATTGTAAATGGCGTGTCTAAAGAATAATCTATGTTTGCTTCATCTTGTGAAACCCATCCGCTCAAATACAGGAATTTCTTCCCAGGAGAGATCCCACTGGGAGACAAAGAGAGAACTGTGGGTAGCCAGGAAGAGTAAATAAAACAGAAAGAATTGAAATCCTTCCCAGGGTTTAAAGAGACCTAGTATCACAAGAGCATCCCACTGCTTCTTTTTCCAGGTGCATTCCACTTGAACTGCCAAAGAGACGAGAGGTTGTGTTGTTTTGCAGTAATACATCGTGTTGCAGGTATGATAACCTTAGTCCCAGATTTGGACCTTAGCGTCCAAAATATGGGGGTTAGTATGAAAACCTCCAAGCTTAGTTACCAGCTTGGACCTGGTACCTGCTGCCACCACCCAAAAAATTAGAGTGTTTTGGGGCACTCTGGTCCCCCTGAAAAAACCTTCCCTGGGACCCCAAGACCCAAATCCCTTGAGTCTCACAACAAAGGGAAATAATCCTTTTTCCCTTCCCCCCTCCAGGTGCTCCTGGAGAGATACACAGACACAAGCTCTGTGAAACTACACAGAGAGACTCCCCCTCTCTGTTCCCAATCCTGGAAACAAAAAGTACTTTCCTATTCCCCCAGAGGGAATGCAAAATCAGGTTAGCAATCCAACACACAGATCTCCCCGATTTCTTCCTCCCACCAATTCCCTGGTGAGTACAGACTCAATTTCCCTGAAGTAAAGAAAACTTCAACAGGTCTTAAAAGAAAGCTTTATATAAAAAGAAAGAAAAATACATACAAATGTGCTCTCTGTATTAAGATGATACAACACAGGGTCAATTGCTTAAAAGAATATTGAATAAACAGCCTTATTCAAAAAGAAGACAAATCAAAGCACTCCAGCACTTATATTCATGCAAATACCAAAGAAAAGAAACCATATAACTTACTATCTGATCTCTTTGTCCTTACACTTAGAAACAGAAGATTAGAAAGTAGAACTACTTCTCCAAAGCTCAGAGAAAGCAGGCAGGCAGAAAACAAAGACTCAGAGACTAAATTCCCTCCACCCAGAGTTGAAAAAATCCGGTTTCCTGATTGGTCCTCTGGTCAGGTGCTTCAGGTGAAAGAGACATTAACCCTTAGCTATCTGTTTATGACACGCCCCCCAAATTGCAGACAGTGGGGAAGCTCACTGGCGGCGATTTCCTTCTAGAACTTGAAAATAAACAGATTAATACAACACATACACCTTTACATATACTCCTAAGTATATAACTAACAGACTTCTACATTTTAAGAACACTTTTTAACTACTGAATTCTGGGAAACTCTCACGGGAGAGTGCATCAGCAACTTTATTAGAAGCTCCTGTGATGTGTTGAATTTCAAAATCAAAATCTTGGAGAGCTAAACTCCAACGAAGAAGTTTCTTGTTGTTCCCCTTGGCAGTATGAAGCCACTTTAGTGCAGCATGGTCAGTTTGTAGTTGGAACCGCCGTCCCCAAACATATGGGCGTAGCTTTTGCAGGGCGTACACAATGGCGTAGCATTACTTTTCACTGACTGACCAGTGACTTTCCCTCTCAGACAGTTTCTTGCTGAGAAACACGACAGGATGGAAGTTGTGATCTGTTGCTTCCTGCATGAGCACCGCTCCTATACCACGCTCAGATGCATCTGTGGTTACTAGGAATGGCTTGTCAAAATCCGGGGCCCTGAGCACAGGGTCAGACATGAGCATAGCCTTAAGCTGGGTAAAGGCCTTTTGACACTCATTAGTTAACTGAACGGCATTTGGCTGGGTCTTTTTGGTCAGGTCGGTCAATGGGGTAGCGATTTGGCTGTAGTGTGGTACAAATCGCCTGTAGTATCCGGCCAAGCCTAAGAAGGATTGGACCTGCTTCTTGGACCGTGGGACAGGCCACTTTTGGATAGCATCCACCTTGGCCTGTAGGGGGTTTATGGTTCCTCGACCCACCTGGTGCCCCAGGTAAGTCACTCTGTTTTGGCCTATTTGACACTTTTTGGCCTTAACAGTTAGTCCTGCCTGCCCGATGCGCTCAAAGACCTTTTTCAGGTGTAGTAGGTGTTCGGGCCAGGAGTCTGAAAAAATGGCCACATCATCGAGGTAGGCAACTGCAAATTCTCCCAGTCCAGCTAGTAGACCATCTACCAGCCTCTGGAAGGTGGCGGGTGCATTTCGAAGGCCGAAAGGAAGGACATTGAATTCATACACCCCCGCACGGGTGACGAATGCTGACCTCTCCTTGGCAGGTTCATCTAGTGGTACTTGCCAGTACCCCTTGGTTAAGTCTATTGTAGAGATGAACTGGGCACGTCCCAACTTTTCCAATAGCTCATCGGTACGTGGCATTGGATAGTTGTCCGGACGAGTTACAGCATTTAGCTTACGGTAGTCCACGCAAAAGCGTATTTCCCCATCTGGTTTGGGTACCAGAACCACTGGAGATGCCCATGCACTGGTAGATGAGCGGATTATACCCATCTGTAGCATGTTTTGGATCTCCCGTTTTATAGCAGCTTGGGCATGAGGAGACACTCGGTAGGGTGGGGTTCTGATTGGGTGATCATTACCTGTATCAATGGAGTGGTATGCCCGTTCAGTCCGTCCTGGGGTGGCTGAGAACAATGGGGCGAAGCTAGTGCACAGCTCCTTGATTTGTTGCCGCTGCAGACGTTCCAGGGTGGTTGAGAGGTTCACCTCTTCCACGCCACCGTCTTTTTTCCCGTCGTAGTAGACACCGCCAGGCCACTCAGCATCATCTCCCTGGACTGTAAACTGACAAACCTGTAAGTCTCTGGAATAGAAAGGCTTGAGAGAATTAACATGGTACACTTTAGGCTTTAGTGAGGAATTGGGAAATGCTATGAGGTAGTTTACAGCTCCCAGGCGCTCTTGGACCGTGAATGGCCCTTCCCATGATGCTTCCATCTTATGGGCCTGTTGCGCCTTCAAGACCATAACCTGGTCTCCTACCTTGAAGGAACGTTCTCTGGCATGTGTGTCATACCAGGCCTTTTGCTCTTCTTGAGCATCCTTTAGGTTCTCTCTAGCAAGGGCTAAAGAGTGTCGGAGGGTGCTTTGTAGGTTGCTTACAAAGTCCAGAATGTTAGTTCCTGGAGAAGGCGTAAACCCCTCCCATTGCTGCTTCACCAACTGTAATGGCCCCTTAACCTCGTGACCATACACAAGTTCAAATGGTGAAAACCCTAAACTGGGATGTGGTACAGCCCTGTAGGCAAACAGCAACTGCTGCAACACTAGGTCCCAATTATTGGAGAATTCGTTGATGAATTTACGTATCATGGCCCCCAAAGTTCCATTGAACCTTTCCACCAGGCCATTGGTTTGATGGTGGTACGGGGTGGCAACCAAGTGATTCACCCCATGAGTTTCCCACAGTTTTTCCATGGTCCCTGCCAGGAAATTAGACCCTGAATCTGTAAGGATGTCAGAGGGCCAACCTACCCTGGCAAAGATGTCTGTTAGGGCCAGGCACACAGTGTTAGCCCTGGTGTTGCCTAGAGCGACTGCTTCTGGTCATCGGGTAGCAAAGTCCACTAAAGTCAGTACGTACTGCTTTCCTCTGGGCGTCTTTTTTGGGAAAGGGCCCAGAATATCCACAGCTACTCGCTGAAATGGGACCTCAATTATGGGGAGTGGCTGGAGAGGGGCCTTGACCTGGTCTTGAGGCTTTCCCACTCTTTGGCATACCTTACAAGACCGGACATACTTGGCAACGTCCTTGCCCATCCCCTCCCAGTGGAAGGACTTCCCCAACCGGTCCTTGGTTCTGTTCACCCCAGCATGGCCACTGGGATGATCATGGGCTAAGCTTAAGAGCTTCCCCCGGTACTTAGTTGGAACCACCAACTGTTTTTGCGGCTGCCATTCTTCCCGGTGTCCACCAGAAAGAATTTCCTTGTATAAAAGTCCTTGGTCTATAACAAACCGGGATTGATTAGAAGAGCTGAGAGGCGGTGGGGTGCTCCGTGCCACCGCCCAAGCTTTCTGAAGGCTGTCATCCGCTTCCTGCTCAGCCTGGAACTGTTCCCTTGAGGCTGGGGTCACCAGTTCTTCCTCAGACTGTGGACTTGGGCTTGGTCCCTCTGGAAGCGATGTAGGTGATGGGGTTGTTTCCGTTGCTGGTGAACCGCTGTCCGCTGGTGCACCTGAGGGTATTTCAGGCTCTGGCTGAGCCTTTTGGGTATGGCTGTCTGTTGCTTCTGCCAGTTTTGGCTCGCTGGCGCCCTCTGGCGTTGAGTTTGAAGATGTAGTTGCACTTGCTGGTGCTGGTTGCTGTTCCAGTTCCGGGCCTGGGACTGGAGATGCTGTGGCTGTTTCAGTGGTAGGCATGGAATCCGGGTCCACTACCTCTGTCTGGGTCTTTGGTAACACAGACGGGGCCTCTGTGGACGGCTCAGGAACAGGAATGGGTCTGGAAGCTTGCCTGGTTTGGCTACGTGTAACCATTCCCACTCTCTTGGCCCGCCTCACCTGGTTGGCCAAGTCTTCCCCCAGTAGCATGGGGATAGGATAATTGTCATAGACTGCAAAAGTCCACATTCCTGACCAGCCTTTGTACTGGACAGGCAGTTGAGCTGTAGGCAAGTCTACAGCTTGTGACATGAAGGGGTAAATTGTAACTTTGGCCTTTGGGTTGATGAATTTGGGGTCAACGAAGGATTGGTGGATAGCTGACACTTGTGCCCCGTGTCTCTCCACGCAGTAACCTTCTTTCCGCCCACTCTTAAATTTTCCCTTCGCTCCAAGGGTATTTGAGAGGCATCCGGGCCTGGGGATCTTTGGTGTGATGGTGGTGTAATGAATTGCACTCACATGGTGTTCTTGGGACAGTTGGCCTTGATATGTCCCAGTTCATTACACTTAAAGCATCTTCCATCTGATGGGTCACTGGGCCGAGGTGAGTTACTGGAGACTGGTGAGGTTGAAGGGTAGGGTATCTGTGGCTTTACTTGGGTGGTATGTGGGGTCTTTGGCTGTCCTCGGTTGTAGGGTTTATGGTCTGTGTGCCCCCTGGGGTAATCGTTCCCCTTGACAGTAGCTTTCTTGCTTTCTGCCAGTTCCATCCATTTGGCTCCAATCTCCCCCGCCTCAGCAATATCTTTGGGATTTCCATCTTGTATGTACCGTGTGATGTCTTCAGGAACACCATCCAAGAACTGCTCCATTTGTATGAGGAGGTTCAGTTTTTCCAAGGTTTGAATGTTGTTTCCTGTTATCCAGGCCTCATAGTTTTTTTGCAATGTAGTAGGCGTGTTTGGGAAATGACACCTCGGGTTTCCACTTTTGGGTTCTGAAGCGCCGACAGGCATGATCTGGGGTTATCCCCATTCGGTATCTGGCCTTGGTTTGAAAAAGTTTATAGTCATTCATTTGCAGCTTAGGCATTTCAGCTGCCACCTCTGCTAAAGGTCCACTGAGCTGTGACCTCAATTCTACCATGTACTGGTCTTCGGGGATGTTGTACCCAAGACAGGCTCTTTCAAAATTTTCCAAGAAGGCCTCGGTGTCATCACCTGCCTTGTAGGTGGGAAATTTCCTGTGCTGTGGAGCAATAATGGGCGCCGGGTTGTTAGGGTTGGCTGGCACATGCAACCCAGCTTTTGCCATCTCCAGTTCATGTTTTCTCTGTTTTTCCTTCTCTTCATTCTCTTTTTGTTGTTTTTCCATTTCTTTTTGGTGTTTTTCCATTTCTTTTTGGTGTTTTTCCATGTCTCGGCGGTGGGCCGCCTCTTCTTCTGCTTGTTTCCTTCGGTAGGCCAACTCTTCTTCTTCTAGTTTTCTTTTGTGTGCTGCCTCTTGGGCTGCCTGTTCTCTTTGGAAGGCTGCCAGTTTCATGCTTTCTTCCTTTTCCTTCATCTCCATCTCTTTTTGTTTTATTTCCAGTTGTCGCCTGTGTTCAGCTTCTTTGAGTTGCTCTTCGGCCTCAATTTTTGCCTTAAAAGTCATGATTCCTGTTTTCTTGTGTTGGGGTGCCCTCCGGTGTTTATCTTCTGAACTGCAGGTTCTGTTGCCTCCTGAAGTCTGCCTAGCAACAGTGCTTTTTTCCTTTTCTCTCTCTAGCTAATGTTCAATGAAGGGAAACCAGAAAAACCACTTTATTTGCATGCATATAAGTGCTGGTACTTGCCTCCTAATGGGAGGGCTATTGCATGACAAAAGACCCTCAACAGTTTGGTAATGGCTTCTCGCTTAACATGCAAGCCACAAACTGCCAGAGAGAGCAGAAAAAAAAATCTCTCTGGTTCCCTTTTAAAACCAACTGTTTCTCTCTCTGCTAAAAAGCCCTTAGCAGAGAAAAGAAAAATATAATATTCCTACTGGCTTCTGGATTCTGTCTATATCCCACCAGCTGCCACTCATATGATAACCTTAGTCCCAGATTTGGACCTTAGCGTCCAAAATATGGGGGTTAGTATGAAAACCTCCAAGCTTAGTTACCAGCTTGGACCTGGTACCTGCTGCCACCACCCAAAAAATTAGAGTGTTTTGGGGCACTCTGGTCCCCCTGAAAAAACCTTCCCTGGGACCCCAAGACCCAAATCCCTTGAGTCTCACAACAAAGGGAAATAATCCTTTTTCCCTTCCCCCCTCCAGGTGCTCCTGGAGAGATACACAGACACAAGCTCTGTGAAACTACACAGAGAGACTCCCCCTCTCTGTTCCCAATCCTGGAAACAAAAAGTACTTTCCTATTCCCCCAGAGGGAATGCAAAATCAGGTTAGCAATCCAACACACAGATCTCCCCGATTTCTTCCTCCCACCAATTCCCTGGTGAGTACAGACTCAATTTCCCTGAAGTAAAGAAAACTTCAACAGGTCTTAAAAGAAAGCTTTATATAAAAAGAAAGAAAAATACATACAAATGTGCTCTCTGTATTAAGATGATACAACACAGGGTCAATTGCTTAAAAGAATATTGAATAAACAGCCTTATTCAAAAAGAAGACAAATCAAAGCACTCCAGCACTTATATTCATGCAAATACCAAAGAAAAGAAACCATATAACTTACTATCTGATCTCTTTGTCCTTACACTTAGAAACAGAAGATTAGAAAGTAGAACTACTTCTCCAAAGCTCAGAGAAAGCAGGCAGGCAGAAAACAAAGACTCAGAGACTAAATTCCCTCCACCCAGAGTTGAAAAAATCCGGTTTCCTGATTGGTCCTCTGGTCAGGTGCTTCAGGTGAAAGAGACATTAACCCTTAGCTATCTGTTTATGACAGCAGGAGGCAGGGGAATCTGGACACATGCATTAACCTAACGGTGCATTAAGCCTGGAACATTTTATAAAAAGAGACCTAGTCTTCTAAAAACCACAGAATAGCCAAATATATATATATGCTAATCTTCCCGATTAGGTAGACTGAGACAATGTATTTTAAGCTCTTGTGTACAATTTGTATTCTGTAAAATAAAATGCTACTGTATTGATGAAAAGCTCGCATGTATGCCAAGCCTTACTGCTTTGGAATTTGTTTGAATGCTGTTTTTGACATCCTCTTGGGAAGAAAGAGTCTGTTGCTCTGTATTTCAATGAGTTACTTATAGGCTTACTCAGATTTCACTGAAATCACATATATGTACAATAATTGTCACTGTCTGGCAGGTGTTTTGTGGTTCAAATGTTTGCTTTTCTTGCCACAAAGGATCAGTAGTGGTTTAGGCATGGTTTCTACCAGGATGTTTGTTTTTTATTAGCTTGGTCACTTTTTATTATGAAAGTCAACAGACATAAAGATTGTGAGCCAGGTAATAAAGAATAAATAAGTCTTTAGCATTTGGATTCTGCATGTACACACACACACACAGCCACATTTTCAAAGTTGTACTATGGATCAGCACTTACATCGGTAATTAGATCCCCAAATAGGCACATAGAAATATAAATACTCATTTTAGATTCCTAAATACATGTTAAGACACCTAGTCTTAGGCATCCACATTAGCAAACAGAACTCTTTGACAAGCTCTAGTATAAATGTACAAATAACAAAACAGCAGCAAAACCTTGGAAGTACATTTGTAAATAAAATGAGATTGGTTCACTATAATTTGTAGGGGCTTAGTGTGCATTAGTTGATTTGGATAACTGCTGGGTATTAGTGAAAGTGTATGTGAATTCCAGAAGTTTAATGAACTTTAACAGGAATAATTATTTGTCCTGAAATTCATCCTTTTTTTCACCTCAGTCTTCACAGACAAGGTCAGCTCCAAGACTGCTGCACTGGGCAGCACAGTATGGAGAGGAGGTAAGCAGACCTCAGTGGTGAAAGAACAGGTTAAGGACTATTTAGAAAAGCTGGACATGCATTCGACAATGCTGAGGGAATTGGCTGATATGATTGCAGAGCCATTGGCCATTATCTCTGCAAACTTGTGGCAATCAGGGGACGTCCCGGATGATTGGAAAAAGGGAAATATAGTGCCCGTCTTTAAAAAAGGGAAGAAGGAGAATCTGAGGAAAACCAGACCGGTCAGCCTCACCTCAGTCCCTGGAAAAATCATGAGGCAAGTCCTCAAGGAATCCATTTTGAATCACTTGGAGGAGAGGAAGGTGATCAGAAACAGTCAACATGGATTCACCAAGGGCAAGTCATGCCTGACAAACCTGATTGCCTTCTATGATGAGATAACTGGCTCTGTGGATATGGGGAAAGTGGTGGATGTGATATACCTTGACTTTAGCAAAGCTTTTGATATGGTCTCCCTCAGTATTCTTGCCAGCAAGTTAAAAAAGTATGGATTGGATGAATGGACTATAAGATGGATAGAAAGCTGGCTAGATCGTTGGGCTCAATGGGTAGTCATCAATGGCTCAATGTCTACTTGGCAGCAGATATCAAGTGGAGTGTCCCAGGGGTTGGTCCTGGGGCCAATTTTGTTCAACATCTTCATTAATGATCTGGATGATGGGATGGATTGCACCCTCAGCAAGTTTGCAGATGACACTAAGATGGGGAGAGAGGTAGATATGCTGGAGGGTAGGGATAGGATCCAGAGTGACCTAGACAAATTGGAGGATTGAGCTAAAAGAAATCTGATAAGGTTCAACAAGGACAAATGCAGAATCCTACACTTAGGATGGAGGAATCCCATGCACCGCTACAGGCTGGGGATTGACTGGCTAAGCAACAGTTCTTCAGAAAAGGATCTGGGAATTACAGTGGATGAGAAGCTGGATATGAATCAGCAGTGTGCCCTTGTTGCCAAGAAGGCTAATGGCATATTGGGCTGCATTAGTAGAAGCACTGCCAGCAGATCGAGGGAAGTGATTATTCCCCTCTATTTGGCACTGGTGAGGCCACATCTGGAGTAGTGTGTCTAGTTTTGACCCCCCCCACTACAGAAAGGATGTGGACAAACTAGAGCAAGTCCAGCGGAGGGCAACGAAAATTATTAGAGGGCTGGGGCGTATGACTTATGAGGAGAGACTGAGGGAACTGGGGTTATTTGGTCTGCAGAAGAGAAGAGTGAGGGGGGATTTGATAGCAGCCTTCAACTACCTGAAGAGGGGGTTCCAAAGAGGATGGAGCTAGGCTGTTCTCAGTAGTGGCAGATGACAGAACAATGAGCAATGGTCTCAAGTTGCAGTGGGGTAGGTCTAGGTTGGATATTAGGAATAACTATTTCTCTAGGAGGATGGTGAAGCACTGGAATGGTTTACCTAGGGAGATGTTGGAATCTCCATCCATAGAGGTTTTTAAGGCCCGGCTTGACAAAGCCCTGGCTGGGATGATTTAGTTGGGGATTGGTCCTGCTTTGAGCAGGGATTGGACTAGATGACCTCCTGAGGTCGCTTCCAACTCTAATCTTCTATGATTCTGTGATTCTATCTAACTTGTTATTTGCTGTTTTCTGTTTATGGTTCCCCTGTTTAAAAGGTGTCAGTCATCCAATCAGGAAGCAGAAACAATGCTATGTAACTTAGGTGACTAACCATACTCGTGAACAACAGTGCACCGATGAAACAAACATTTTGCAAATAGCCCACAGCATAAAAATGATTCCTTCAAATTATTTAGTGCATGCTAAGTAGTAACAAAGTCAGAGAAAAACAGGACTGGTTTGTGAGTGGTTTGCTAACCACAAGAGAGGCTAAAGGCCAGATTTTTAAAGGTATTTCAGTGTTTAAAGATGCAGCCAGCCATCTAGTTGGGAGTTAGGTATTTAGACACTTTTGAAAATCTCACTAGACACCTATCTGTATCTTTAAGCACCTAAATTCTTTTTAAAATGTGTGTCTTAATTGATGTAATTTATAATGAAGAGTTTGACCCCTTTGAGAGTATATATGCATGCACACACACACACACATACATACATATCTTCCTTCACATTATTTTGGGCTCTAATCCAGGGAGTCTGGGTCTGATTTTAAGCCTGACAGTGGTGTCACTGAGATGCATTGAAGGTGGATGTGTGATCAAGCATCTTGCTGAATCACAGCATTGACTTGCAATTTTTTTTTAAAAGCTACATTCTGAATGTTAACAAGGAAAACTGAAGGTTTTGTACTAGTATATCAATAAAAGTAAAACCAAAACCAAAACAAGTTTCCTAGCTGTTTAAAAATTGCCATGACTACTCTAAAATCTCCATTAGTTAGTGTGACAAAGTTCCTCCTCTACCTTGGTGGGTCCTGCACTTATTGGCATATTTGTTCACCTCAGTGATCTTCCCCACAGTCTGGATCAACTCCTCCTGTGTCTGATCAGGAGTTGGGAGGTTTTGGGGGGAACCCGGGCCCACCCTCTGCTCTGGGTTCCAGCCCAGGGCCCTGTGGATTGCAGCTGTCTGTAGCGCCTCTTGTAACAGCTGCATGACAATTACCACTCCCTGGGCTAATTCCCCATGGCCTCCTCCAAACACCTTCTTTATGCTCACCACAGGACCTTCCTCCTGGTGTCTGATAACACTTGTACTCCGTAGTCCTCCAGCAGCACAGTCTCTTAGGCCTTGGCTACACTTTACAGCGCTGCAACTGGGGTGTGAAAAAACACCCCCCTGAGCGCTGCAAGATACAGCGCTGTAAAGCGTCAGTGTAATCAGGGCAGCAGCGCTGGGAGCGCGGCTCCCAGCGCTGCACGCTACACCCGTAAGGGATGTGGTTTACATGCAGCGCTGGGAGACCTCTCTCCCAGCGCTGCCGCTCTGACTACACTCACACTTCAAAGCGTTGCCGCGGCAGCGCTCCCGCAGAGCTGCCGGGGCAGCGCTTTGAAATTCCAAATGTAGCCATACCCTCACTCTCAGCTCCTTGTGCCTCTTGCTCCCAGCTCCTCACATGCACTTCCTCTCCTCTAGCTCCTCCCTCCCTGACTGGAGTGAGCTCCTTTTTAAACCCAGGTGCCCTGATTAGCCTGCCTTGATTGGCTGCAGGTGTTCTAATCAGCCTGTCTGTCTTAATTGGTTCTAGCAGGTTCCTGATTACTCCAGTGCAGCCCCTGCTCTAGTCACTCAGGGAACAGAAAACTACTCAGCCAGTGACTAGTATATTTGCCCTCTACCAGACTCCTGTACCCCACCGGCCTGGGTCTGTCACATTAGTTACTGCAGCAAGAGTTCCATGTTGAGTATGTTTGTTAAAATATTGCAGGGCTGCTGAGTCCTCATCCCATTTTTTCTCCATCTTGTTACAGGGAGCCCATTAAGACCAGAGAGACAAAGTAGTTATAGATTAAAAAGAACCACTAGATCATCAAATCTATCTCTTGCAAAGGAAAGGTAGAGTTCCCTGAGAGAGCATATCTCCAATTTTAAATTGATATTATGAGGGTAACATTTTCAGAAGCATCCAAGTGACTCAGGTGCTTAAGTCCCGCAGAAGGTCAATGGCACTTAAGCATCTAAGTCACATAGGTACTTTTAAAAATTTTACTCTATATCTGATTTTATATTTTGTTGGAAAGGGAGCAGTGCACTCCATTGTCACCCAGTGGTGGTCAGATCTTCTGGAGTCTCCATTGTGTGGATCTGGACAACTGACCAAAACTCACTACAGTCAATGCTTTTACAGACTACAATTCTTTCCTTCCTTACAGAAATACTTGGAGGCATCTCACTTTTCACATCTCATTTTCTATTCTGGTGCATCTCAGAATCTGTTTCTGTTCATTTAAAAAACCCAGGAAATATCTTTTTTTAAAAAAGTTTTTAATAAAGAAAAAGGAAATTAAACTATTATACAAAAGCTGCTAAAGTAATATTAAGGGTCTGATTAAACCCATAAACCTCAGGAAATTCGGAGTCTAGGCATCTCTGGCTCACACTCCGTCCTTAACACAAACCCTTTTGTATAACCTGGGTATTGCAGCATGTGTGATGTATCATAGCCTACACTCATAGCTCTGCAGTTACAGAGACACAATGGGGATGAATTAAGAGTAACCTGTCAGTGGGGATGGGGAGAAAGGAAGTTATATTCTTTTTTTTTTTAAGGCTGGGAAGATATTTTTAGTCTTTTGTTTTAGTTTTTTAGGGAAAAGGATTTTTATTTAAAAATATGGGTAAAAACAAGTCTTGTCTTCTTGTTTTTACTGGAGGACAATTTGACAAGCAAGGTAACAGGGGTGGAAGCTTTCGGAGGCCTTGCCTATGTGAGAAAATTGCACAAATTTAACTACATTAGTATAGAAATTGATGTAGTTGAATAGATGCAACCTTCATGTATGGAAATCCTTCAGTTAAACTGATATAAGGCAACTCTTAGGCCGGGTCTACACTACAGACCTATATCGGTATAACTATATGTCCACAGATATAACTAGGCATTTTAGCATTTGGGGCAAGCAAGCATATTTATAGTTGCACTCCTACAATTTTTTTCATTATTTTTCCACCTCATTTTTCTGCCCCTGTGGCTTTGTGCCCTCAGTGGCTGCCCCACTTGCCTTGTCCTGGTTATGTCCCTGACTATGTCACTTAGATATGTGAAAATTCCACACCCCTCAGCGACCTAATTCCGCATGTAGACAGTGCTATGTTGGTGGGAGAAGCTTCTGCCTCTCGAGGAGGTGGCTTAACTGGGCTGATGGGAGAAGCTTTCCCATCAGCATAGGAACATCTTCACTGAAGTGCTATGGAGTGCAGCTGCTCTGCTGCTGTGCTGTAGGTGCAGACAAGCCCGTAAACTGAAATAAGAGACCGCAACATTTGTGTGTGAACAAAGTCTGACCATTCAGTTGAAAGGGTGGAATCTTTCACAAAGAAAACTTTTCTCTCAAGTCTTGTTTGCTAGGAGTTTGTGCTAAACAGGTATTAGCAAAAACAGACAGAATCCAAAAAATTTTAAATGGGGGTTATCGATACACAAATCTGCACTGGCTTACTGAAATAGGTTTGAAGGCACTGTGGACACTCTTATTTGAGTTTAATAGTGTTTTATTTTGGTTTGGTTTAAACTTGTTCCTAATGGACTTAGGCCTGGTCTACACTAGGGAGGAGAGAGGGAGATCGATCTAAGTTATGCAACTTCAGCTACGTGAATAACATAGCTGAAGTCGACGTACTTAGATCTACTTACTTAGGTGGCTTCACTACAGTGAGTTGACTGCTGCTCCTGCCCCATCGACTCTGCCTGCACCTCTCACCGAGCTGGAGTACAGGAGTTGATGGGAGAGCACTCGGGTCGGTTTATCGCATCTAGACTAGACATGATAAATTGATCCCCGCTGGATTGATCGCTGCCGGCCGATCAGGCCGGTAGTGAAGACATACCCTTAGGGTATGTCTACAGTACAGAGACTATACCCGCAAAGCCCCATAGTGTAGCTGCAACCTACCCCAAGAAGGGATTCTTCTGTTAGTGTAGGAACACCACATCCTTGCATGAAGTTAGCTATACTGATTGAAGCTCTCTTCCATTGACATAACTGTGTCTACACTGGGGGTTATGTTGGCATAGCTATGTCGGTCAGGGGTGTGGTTTATTCACACTCTTAACTGATATAGCTATGTCGATATAACTTTTTATTGTAGACCAGGCCTGAAGCTGACCTGAAATATGCCTGTTTTAAACAAAAAAAAAAACCCAAACCTTTTGCAGCCTTTTGCCCCTTTCAGATGTTCTTTATAACATTAAGTCAGATAGAAGCAAGCAACCAAAAAGGGACCCGAACACATTTATTTTCCTTCACAGGTAATCTTACAACAGATTCATTCTAAATGCCACTGATTTACGGTAGATTTCATGTCATGGATTTAAGGATGCTATTTTGATCTCTGTATGGGATTTTGGTGAGGGTTTCTGGTTATTTATTTTTATTATATGAAATATTTTTTCTCTAACAGAAATAGAGCATTTTCAAAATCAGTCACCCCAGGAGAGCCAGGTTCTTTTTCTGCTGAAATCAATGAAAATCACAAGGCTGCATTAGTGTAATTTCCCCACCACTTCATGCCAGCATTGTCCAGTGTAATTGCTAGAGGGTCAGGCTACAGGCTGGAGGCATATTTACAGCACTCCAACATCTGGAATACATTCCCTGCTAGAGTGGACCATCAACATAATAGGCAGACAGGATTCAATAACGTCTCTCTTGTCTCACTGTTAGCTGTCTCAGATGGCCAGATAATGAGAGCACAACTGTGAGTGAAAGTGTTTATGTGTTTATGCGACCACAGGTATGTCCTTTTTTGTGGTGGATTTCAAATTTATGCGGTATGTTCTGGCAGACAGTAAGAGGAGATGTCGTGATGATGAAGCAGGGATGTGACAGAAGACGGGGAGTGTTCTGAGTAGTCGTGGAATGTGATGATAATTTCCTTTCTAGAGTTCAACAGCAGGAAATTGTGATATCCTTTTCTCTCTGCTCTGTAGCAGCAAAGCTTTATCTGTTTTCATTAGTGCATATCATAACTACCTGACAGGGAGTCAGCTTTAACCTAGAACACGTTTACAAGTATAAAATGTGTTGGCTAATACCACTGGCCAAGCTAAAGCTTTTATTATTTTTTTTCCAATTAAGTTTTGAATAAGAGCAGTATCCCCTGAGTTAATGCTCTGAACAGCGTGAATTATTGCACTGTTTTAAAATCCACACGTCATCGTAACTCACTGTCAAGGTTTAGTCAAATATCTGGGTTTCCCTCTCTTTGCCCCTCCCGTTGACTAAAACAATGAACACTGGAGGCACCTTCACAGTGACAGCTGGAGTTCTGCTTCATATCCTGCAGAACTGCATAACAAGCAAACTATAGACATAATGCAAAACTCTTTCCTCGGGTACAGCCATTGAAGTCGTTGAGAATAGAAGGCAGAATTTGTTTTGTTTACAGTTCTTATTTTGGCATTAAACCTTAGTGGTTCTTTGGAAGGGTTTTTCGCGTTCCTCTGCAGCGTGGGGGGCACGGTTCAGTTGCTGGAGGATTCTCTGCACCTTGAAGTCTTTAAACCACGATTTAAGGACTTCAATAGCTCAGACATAGGTTAGGGGTTTGATACAGGAGTGAGTGGGTGGGATTTTGTGGCCTGCGTTGTGCAGGAGATCAGACTAGACGATCATAATGGTCCCTTCTGATCTTAAAGTCTATGATTCTATATTTAAAAATTGATATCCCAGTTTCTCTGAAAGAGAATATTTGTGCTACATTGACTTTTGAAAACACAATATTTCTGAATACTTGTGGCAATTTGCTGATGTCTTTTGATGATCAATTTCCTGTTTTTTTGCAGGCAATAGTGCAGATTATAACTAGTGACGTGAGGTTGTCTCTATGATCAGAAATATAAAAGTGTGAGTGAGTTTGTCCATAAAAGGCTAATCTGAGAGTACTCTATGTATCTGCTGTAAACATCTCTCTATCTTTGAGTTTTAGCATCAGTTACTTTCCTTCTGACCCAGGGAAAACTGTAACTGCTGGTCTTAGATCAAAAGATTTCCTAACTCTGCTTTATCAGGCATTAAAAAGACCACAGTCCAGCTTCATTATGTTCTATTTCTTCTCAACTTACATTATACATAAATAATAGAAAAACGGTCTCCTCCAAAAAACATCCTGGCATGAAATGTGCATAACTTTCCAGAGTGTGCAAGATTAATAACAGATAATAATTACTAAAAGAATACTTTAAATGTCATATAAATTCTGTTAATTGGCAATAGGGATGGGAAAATGATTCTTATCTGCCTAATGTACCTAATACTACAGAATTCTTCATGCATAGGTCAAATCAGTACATCTTGCTATAATGTTATTACAGCCATTCAAGAGACTGAAATATAGGGTCATTTTTATTTAGGGCCCACTCCAACTTCTATTAAATTCAATCAAAGGACTCCAATTGGACTATGAAGCAAGCTCTTTGAATCTTGAATCCTGGAAGATTTGTTTGTAAATAAGCCAAATCTGAACAATCACTGCTATTTAGTGCTTTGGATGTAGTGACTTTAGTTCCCCTACTGTTTTGAGTTCAAACGCTCTGACTTTCAGGCTTATACAGGTGAAGTGGGAAGTGATTACTGGGAAGATGATGAGAACAGATGGATTTTGTGGGATTTCATATGATTTTAAATCAGCAAGGAGATCAGCATGAAGGATTCAAACAGGGAGAAAGTAAGGGGAACTTGAAAAGAAAATGGAGCATGGATGGTTGCTATTGCCATAATAATAAGTAATAAGGAACCATGTTTCTAATCTAAGGGCTTGTCTACAGAGTGAGGTAATGCGCACTACCGGGATATGATTTCTAAAGAGCACTGTGCTGTACATTAATTCCTCCTGCTGATGCTCACTGATGATTCCATAGTGTGTTTTAAGGTAGTACACAGCATTACATTAAAGTGTACTAGGGAGCCTTTAGTGCACACCAGCAGGGTCTATATGAACGAATTAATGTACAAAATATTAATGGGTTTTAGAAATCATACCCCTGTAGTGTGCATTACCCCTCTGTGTAGACGAGCCCTAAGAATATGTCTACACTGCAGTTCCCGTCCGCAAGCATGGCCACCTTCAGCTCCCATTGGCTGGGAATGGCAAACTGCATCCATTGGGAGCTGTGGGCAGCCGTGTGTGCGGACGAGCAATGTAAACAAACTGTCTTGCAGCCCACCAGCGGATTACTCTGATGTGCCATGCCCACCACTGAGCTAGCGCAAGTACCAATAGCAGTGAAGATGTGGCAGCTTGGGCTAGTCATTCAAGTAGGTACCGAAGTCTCAGGTGGGCTTGTACAGACTGTATCTAAACCTATGCGGTCGCTGCTGTTGGTACTCCTGCTAACTAGAATCAAGCTAGCTCAGGTACAGCTCCATGAGCTACAGTCACAGTCCCAGCCAAGCACCCGTGGTGCCGGTGTAGGTGCTGGCCGAGCGCCCCAGCTGGGTCCCGGCCCGGGGAGTTGGGCCCCACGGCGCCGTCCCGGTGCCGGCAGTGTGCAAAGGGGGCAGGGAGCAGTGAGGGGGTGTTCGGTGATTTGTGGGGGGTGGTTAGGGGTCGAGGCAGTCAGAGGGCAGGGAACAGGGGGATTGAATGGGGGCAACGGTCCCGGGGGGCAGTCAGGAAGGAGCAGGGGTTGGATGAGGTGCTGGTGGGCAGTCAGGGACAGAGAGAAGGGGGGTTGGATGGGGCAGGGGTCCTGGGGGCCATCAAGAATGAGAGGAGGGGTTGGATGGGGCGGCAGGGCAGTCAGGGGACAGGGAAGGGGGGGTCAGGGATCCCTGGAGGGGGTGTCAAGGAATATGTGGGGTTGGATGGGGCACGACCCCCCGGGGGGGTGAGGTGAGGAGGAGGGAACCTGTTAATATTTTGGCAGCTCATCACTGAAAACATGGTATGTGATCATGTAATTAAAGACTGTATCATAATGTAGAGGTGCAGGGGGAATGAAAGAAGGCTGCATTGGCACCTTTAAATCCAACATTTTCTAATTTTTGAGTGCTTGACTTTGCAATCTGAATTACATTCTTTTAATGTAGGGTCTTTTAAAAATGTAATTACCTAGAGTAGTGCTTCTCAAAGCCAGTCCACTGCTTGTTCAGGGAAAGCCCCTGGCGGTCCAGGCCAGTTTGTTTACCTGCCGCGTCCAGAGGTTCAGCCAATCGTGGCTCCCACTGGCCGCGGTTCGCTGCTCCAGGCCAATGGGGGCTGCGGGAAGGGCAGCCAGCACATCCCTCAGCCTGCGCCGCTTCCCGCAGCCCCCATTGGCCTGAAGCGGTGAACCGCAGCCAGTGGGAGCCATAATCAGCCGAACCTGTGGACACAGCAGGTAAACGAACCGGTTTCCCTGAACAAGCTGCAGACCAGCTTTGAGAACCGCTGGCCTAGAGGTTGGTTTTTTTTGTTTTTTTTTTTTTTGGTTAAGGAAAAAGGTAAAAACAAATTTTGTCATGAACAACTGTTCCATCGCATAGCATCAGCAGTTCAGGTGAAATCTTGAACCTTCAGCACTGCAGCATAGATATCTACTACTTGAGTGGAGGACTCAACACATTAACAGCATCAGGAGAAGGCTTTTAGCTCAGAAGGGAGAAAAATAGGCTCGTGGGGCCAGTTGCTTGGTCTGGTGGGTTAGTCAGGCAAGAACCTGACCCACCTCTCTCTCTTCTAGGGTTGCCAGTTTTGGTTGGATTCATTCCTGGAGGTGTTTTTGCATGATATAATAATCTTTAATTCCTGGAGACTCCAGGCCAATCCTGGAGGGTTGGCAACCACACTGTCTTCCTCTGCAGTAGATGGAGGGAGTTCCTGCTGTATGTGGTGTGCCCAGACGGTGGGTTGGGCTGCTGGGCCCACGTGTTTGTCTGGGAGGTCACTGAGGGAGACCAGCCTAGCCCTCAACCCCCTATACCTTGTTCCCATTACAGCTGCTCAGGCAGTTCCTAGGCATTCTCAGCACAGTGTTCACTGATGCTGCTTTGGTGGTAGTGGTGTGGGCTGATTGGATAAGCCCCGAGTGGGGTAGAATAGGACTCCAGTCATGAAGGAAAAGTCTCTCCACATGTGAATCTGATACAAAATTAGAAGTATGTGGAAGACTTCAGCGAAGGGTTTAAGTAGAGCTGGCTGGAAAAGGGGAAACAAAATATTGAAATATTTAAGTTGTTTTCATTTCACAGGGCTCCAAATGGACCCATTTTCCATTCAGTCACGACATTTTCTGGGAGGTTTTTTTACAGGCATGTTGAAGAATATTGTTGACCATAAATTATGTTTGACAAAAAAAAAGTGGTTTCTGGTAAGCAAAAAAATGTCCCAATACTTTCAAAAATGATTTTGAGACAAATTTTGATAAAAATATATTAAAAATTGCAGAAAATGTGGCAAAAATAGTAAATATTGATCTGTTAATATTTTTTCATAAAAAGCTTTATTTTGATGAAAAAACATTGAACTCTATGTATAAGCACATAATCACCACTCTGCCTAGCTGTGATGATGCAACAAGAGCCAGCAGGCTAAGCACAGAGGGGACAGAAGGCTGAAAGCCTTGGACAGAGGCCAAATCATTGTGCAATGGTTGGATTTGTGATATGTGGCTTGAGGCCCTAAGGTGTAGACATGTGACAAGAAGCTGAAATTCTGAGGTGAAGGGCACTGAGAAGGTAGAGCGACAGCCTGTTTCCGAGGCACATGGTAGAGTTGTGCAAAAAATGAAGGGATAGGAGATATATCTGCCTGATTCAGGGCACTGTGTCAACCAGTGCAGCTGAGATACTTGTTGCTTTCCATCCATACCATGGAGAAATCGTTGTAAGATATATGAGTTCAATGGACCTGAGCTGAAGGTTCACCCTACACATTTCGAGCAACTGATAACACTAATATTTGCAAAATAAGTGGGATGGCTGTGATGTGTATTGTACAAGCATTGCAAATTCAGCATGTACCTATCCAAGCATTTACTCCAGCACCTTTTTGCCTAAAACAGAGGGGCCCTTAAAATTCAGCAGCTTTCTCAATATATTTTCATACAACTGTCTTCCATCCTGTTTTCCTATACCGATTTGCTCTGTCTAATGTGTACAGCAGTGGCTGATGAAAGAATATTTAAAGACAGAAAAAACAAATAGTTTGTAGTGTGAAACCAAGCATTTAGTAAAGCTATTGTGGATGAAGGTACTGAGCCAAATGACTTTAAAGAGAATTAAATGAGGTTTAACTCTGAAACCTCTAGGCAGAAAGAGCTAGTCTGACAAACACATTACGTCTAATAGTACTGATGGAGAGGTTTGGTTTACAGAATGACATATTTTTGCTTCTATAATCCTCTCCTTCATGTCTGACAGCAACCACAGAGCTCTATTATGGAATTAAGATTAATTCACAAATTTCAGTTTTAGTATGAAGGCAGCAAATTTCACTTGAACTCCCTTTGGGCAGTAAGAGATTACTTTCTAAGGAAAATGTTGTAGATTTAAGGAAGCGTTATGCATTCTGATGCGTCTTCATCCTCAGATTGAAAATTGCCTTTTGTTACCCGAGTTATCTGAATCCTTTTAACTTACTCCATCCTTTGAGAAAACCATCATAAGACAAAGATTTTGGAGTCAGGATTACTGGATATTATCAAGAAGTGGAGGGAGATCGTGGTGTATTGAAAACTGTTAAAATTTTAAGCTATCACTTTACATCTGCAGAGGTTTTCCTGGTCCTGCTTGCAGTCTAGGGGGCTTTACAGGGAAGCATGCAATGTGGATCTTTCAGCAATCAGCCCACAGAGAGCCAGCCTAAAGTGGTGTGGCGCCTCTTTGCCTTCTTCCTGTTCCACTCTCTCTGTTTTTAGTTCTTGGGTGTTAAGGTTCTGGATTTTACAAAATAGTGTTAGGCTGCAACCTTCCAGAAAGTAATTTATGTTTTTATCTAACATCTCATTTTGTATGCCATGAACATAACAGAGAGCTGTCCTGGTGATGCAGTGCTCTGAGTTGCTCAGAATGGCACTTTTCACTGATTTTGGTGTATCTTGTAAATACAGCAGCACTATAGCAACTGCAGGTTGTCAGGATAAATAACTGCCAGACACCCTGATCCTAGAACAAAGGGTCACTGTATAACCAAATCCTCTAAATAGTTATCCATAAACTCAGATATTGCTAAACTTTTTATCTATCCAGGTAAGCAGCGGAAACCTGTGCATCTCCTCACATCTATATATATGTTCCAGCCACAAGCTGCTACCCCTCTGCTAGCATTCCTAACTAGCTGGGTAAGTTGGGTATAGACTTCACATGAATACAGAGTGACAGTGTTGTACAGAAGCTTAATACCCATAGTCAAGAGGAAAACCATCCACAAGATAACTCCAAGTTTCACACCGATTGCATTATTTTTAAATCCAGGTCTTTATAGAGGTCTTTCTGCACGTATCACCTTTCTTCATCTACTGATTTGTTCACCTTTTGAGGATGCTGTAATACTCACCTCTTTTTTTTTCAGGAAGGATGAGCTGGAATAGAGGGGTTACAAAATGATTTAGCAGGCTTGTGATAGACATAACAGGAGGGTCAACCTGAGAGGGTATGTTTGTGTTAACTTATTTTGATGCTATATAAAGTGTCTAGAGATCAATACTGTCAGTAAATGTAAGTAAATACATTGCAAATGATACAGAAAAAGACTTGGCTGAATCCTCAAAGTTCTGCTCTTTAGGCTTAGTCCTGATCCCATTGAAATTAGTGGCAAAATTCTCATTGACTTCAGAGGCAGGAACAGGCTCGAAACTTGTTCACTAAAAAGACCCCGAAAAGAACTCCCCTGCTACCTATGCCTGCCTAGTCTCTCATTTAAACAACAACAAATACTTTTTGGACTGATTTTCCTACTTTTGCTCATGCCAGGGAAACTGGACCAGTGATAGCGATGATGGGAAATATTTCAAAACATTTCCTACTGTAGGTTGAATTTTACAGGCCCTGAGCAGCTCATAACTCTATCTCCAGTTGCTCCTAGACTGGCTTATAGCTGGCAAAATGGAGGATATTAAAATCCTATAAAGATATTATCAAATTAGAAAATACTGTACAGTGTGGTTTTTGTTTTGTTTCGTTTAAGGATGAAGAAACCAAATGAGAGAGGGCTTAATCTCCCTCTGTGCATGCATGCAGAGTGGAAAGAAATTACATTTAATTGACATCTTGATGATAGGAGTTAGTATTTGACAATACTTAATTGCATCTGAAAAAAACATTTTTTAACAGCTGCTTGGATTCTGTGCTTCAAGGGGCTAAGAAAGAGATTAGGGCTGTCTGAGAATTGCACCCCAAAATTCAGCATTTTTTATGGATTTAGGAATTCCAGGGGGAAAAGCACTCTCTCTGTTTGGCTGAAAACTTTACTGGGCATTGACAGGACTTACTGCAGTGAAGACAGGAAAGTTATGCAAGACCCAGTATCTTTCAAGGAATGGCAAAGTTTGCTAAGTAAGATTTGAAGATTGTGACGTGCACACTTATCAGGAATGAATAGAAAAACAGGAGCAAACATAACTGGAGCTAAAATCATTTACCACCAAGCAAGGAGGGAGGTACAGCCCGCAGTAGTCAAATGCCAAGGTTCCCCTTTGGGCTTATGTCAGTTTTCTGTTCCAGATTTAAAGAGCCAACCACCACCAGAGCAAAGTAGGTAATGCTCCCATAAAAGGCTGAACCTAAATTGGAAAGATAAGGTACAGAAAGGGGGAAACTTTCTGAGATCCAGGAAATTGTGTGGAACACAGGCAGTAGAGAGCATGCCAGCATATATTTTCCAGTTTGAGCAATGATATGATGGCTCATTAGTGATCTATGCGAAAGAGGTTTGTGACTCAGTCCACTTCCAAGAACAGAATTGTTCCCATCATGCTTTTACTAATTGGCATTGTTGTTGGTAGTTGCGGTGCAAAAAAACTAGGGACTGAATGGGCAGAAGATTAAACCCCACTCTACCACAGAGGTGGCCCCTTCTGAGCAGTGTTGAGTCACATTGTTAGGATCGCATGATGAAGCCAAGTTATTATTATGATTATTATGCCTGTGCTGAATCTGTTGGATTGGTGAATAAAGAGCTTCACTTTGCAAGATTAGCTGTCTGGTCCCTTTCACTGGAACTGCATTAACTGAAACATGCACAAAAATATAACAGCATGCCACCATTTTACTTTTATAAACAGACTTATTGAGAGAAATGTGCTAGACCAGTGGTTTCCAAACTTTAACAACCTGTGAACCCCTTTCACTAAAAAGTCAAGTCTCGTGAACCCCATCCTAAAAATGAATATTTCCAGGGATTTTCTCCCTTACCTCAGCATAAATTATAAAAGCAGTGATCTTGGAAATATAAAATTTGTATGTATCACATGCTTACTACACACTATTTATTAATTATGTATCATTACAGTATTTTTATTACATTATGAAAATGGCAACACTCTTCCAAGATCTCACTTTTGTAGCTCGTATCACTTTTGATTAAGCCAATTATAAAACAAGGCTCCTATCAGAGGCACCAGTAGAAAAAAGGGCTGTGGGAGAAAAGCCCCCGCGTGCCCTGGGGCCAGTGGGGGCACCACTGGAAAAGTGGTGGGACCCGCAAGGGCTGCTGGGAAAAAGGGGAGGGACCTGCGGGGGCAGCACATGACTCTTGTGTCCCCCCCAGCATACTGGCACCTCTGGCTCCTATGTTTCATCAAGGAATATCAGATGTGAAACAGCAGGAAGATATTTAAGATGCCAACTCAAAGAGTTCCTCCTACACAAGCATTCAGGTCTTGAGCAGTCCAGGCAAACAGCGCATGTTACAACAAAGCTTAAACTTGTTCTTCATAATAATTAAAAACAACACTAGCAGCCTATTTAATTTTAAAAACAGCAAAAAATATCCACCTCCCTTTCTATTTTGTATAAGGACTCTTAAAGTTTAAATCTCCTCAGTGTGATAGATATGCTTGCTTTGATCTGCTTAGCTCTTGGAAGTCCCCAAGGCTCTGGGCTACTGGCCCTATGCTGCCTGGGGTCCCTATGGACAGCTCTGTCCGCCATTAGGGAATTTTTTCCCAAGAACCCCCTGTAACATTTCGTGAAGCCCCAGGGGTTCATGAACCCCAGTTTGGGAACCACTATGCTAGACAAAGTGTTTTTAGAACTGTTCCAACAATTTACATGTCTGAAAAGATTCATATTAATACCCAATTTGGAAAGTGTTGTATTACATGACCTGATTTTAATGAAATTAGCCCTTTGAAAACAAAATATTTAAAATATTAGCCATTTAAATATCCAATTGAACAATGTGCATTTTGTATAATGTTTAAACTGCAAATGCAGTTAACAGAGTCCTTTACACCCAACAATGCATGGAAGCAACTCACATTAATGTTAATAATGTATGTTTTAAATATTGGCTTGAAAATGAGAAAAAAAGAAAGGACCAGATTAAACTGCCTATCTTCAGTAATATTGAAATTGAGCAGCACAGGAAGAAATGTAGTGTCTGATGTGGATAGGACATAGCACATTCAGGCTCCGATCCTGAATGGGAACTCTGAGATCTATTGAAATGCCAATATTATATAATCATAATAGTTAAAATACCAGTATAAATTTCTGTCTACAAAATGTAAAATACAGGCATACACAGCATTATTTTTAAGGTAACAATGGTGTCTCTTGTTAAATAAACACAATCATGTTTGCTCAGACAGGCACTCACTAACAAATAAACCAACTCAGGTACTCTAAGTACTCATGGAAGTATGTGTGCATGCACACATGTGCTCACTTCCACACACTTACATGCCCTCATTTTCACTTTTGCACATATCTTCACAGATGCATTCATGCACAAATACTTTCCTGAATACTTAGTGCTCATCTGCACACGCTAGAACTCACTGAGCCACATGTAGATGCATTCATTTACTCACCTGTTTATATACCCAATCACTCCCCCCCTCATGCATCCATGTGCATTCCCTCATGCATATTTCCACTCATGCCCTCACATATGTACACATGGACTGCTATTGGTATAAATGACCAGTTTAAAGCACAAGAACAAAGGGACATTCAATGATATTAAAAGGTGCCACAAAAAGACGCTGAGGCCAAGAATTTAGCAAGATTAAAAAAGGGATTGGACATTTATACGGATAATAGTATCCAGAGTTTTCAATGGTTAATGATAATAAAAATATTGGAAGGGGTATTAAAACTTCTGTTTCAGGGCTTCAGTCAATGTCCAACTATTAGTGAACAGGGTAAGCTACGTGGGGTCAGATAATCTCAGATCTGCTTACTGCAGGGCTCCTAAAACTTCCTCTGAAGCATTTGGCCACTATCAGAGACAGGCTACTGGACCCTGGGTCTGAATCTGATCCACTCTGACCATTCCTATGTTCCTAAGTTATTCTTTGAAATTGTCTATATCCAGGTTTCAGAGTGGTAGTCTGTATTAGCAAAAAAATCGAAGAGTATTTATAACACTAAAAAATCAGTCGGAGAACACTTCAGTCTCCTTGGTCACTCAATTACAGACCTCAAAGTTGCAATACTCCAACAAAAAATCTTCAAAAACAGACTCCAACAAAAAACTGCAGAATTGGAATTAATTTGCAAACTGGACATCATTAAATTAGGCTTGAATAAAGACTGGGAGCGGATGGGTCATTATACAAAGTAAAAACTATTTCCCCTTGCTAATTTTTTCCCCTACTGTTATTCACACCTTTTTGTCAACTGTTGGAAATGGGCCATCCTGATTATCACTACAAAAGTTTTTTTTCCTCCTACTGATAATAGCCCACCTTAATTGATTACACTTGTTACAGTTGGTATGGCAACATCCATTTTTTCATGTTCTCTGTGTATATATATCTTCCTACTGTATTTTCCACTGCATGCATCTGATGAAGTGGCTTTTAGCCCATGAAAACTTATGCTCAAATAAATTTGTTAGTCTCTAAGGTGCCACAAGTACTCCTGTTCTTTTTGTTTGTATCCAGTTGTTCTTCCTTCTCATCAGTCATGTTCCTAAGAACCCATTTATAAAATGCATAGGAAAAAAAATCAAACAGTAAAAGGCGTTGTGTGACTATAGTTCATTTGCTGAGAGAGAAGGAATGTCCTTCATTGTTCCTCAGAGACTCCCACCACTGCTAGGAATGGGTGCCCTAAGGGAACTGGATACATATCTAAAAAGAATCTGATTTAATAGAACCAATTGATGAAAACTTAAGGAAATATAAACAAAAGCAAACCTTTTAAGCAGTTCTTGCTGCCCGTAAGCAGCTTGATAGACTCAGTTCAAGACACTCCAAAACATAGAAAAGTGAGTATTTTAAAAAAAAAAGTATGTTCTTGTCTTTGCTTGTTCTCCTAGGGCCTGATCCAAACCTCACTGAAATCAAAGGAAAGCCTCCCACTGGCTTCACTGGACTTTGAAGCAAACTTGTATGCCCTGATCCTGCAGTCAGCTCCACATGGGCAAGCTCTTGTGCCCAGACAGAGTTTCACTGACGTCAGTGGGGATGTGCATGAATCCAACTGTAAAATCAGGGATTATGAAGACAAACTTAACATGAACCCCTATGTAGTCAATCACATTTTGACCTTGTTTTCCACCTTGTATCCAAAGACAACATAGCTGTTCTTATATGAAAATAGCTGCCCCTGGCCTTTCCCATTGTGATGTTTTTCCTGTTTTTTTCCTGTCTAAATGGAAGTTCCCATGCTGAGGGAAACAGAATGCCTATGAGGAAATGTAAAGAATATTTTATAAGCACAATCTTTTAGTATCATAGTGATCATAAAAGATGCAACCTACTTAGAGTAACCTATTGGAGGCTTAACTAAAGTACTGTTTCTGTTTATTTAATAACAAGGGGAATAAAACAGTTAAGAAATCTAGAAATCATCAGGGGATAAGCTTCTTCGTTCATTTGGGGAATCTTTAAATGTCTTCAAAATTCTGGGTGAGCCAGATAGAGAGAGACAAACTGTGTTTGGAGTCAGATATAAATATTTGTTATAGTCCAGGTAGATTCTTGTAGAACTTTCCTTTGGCTGAATTTATTTAATTCAGTATAAAGAAATAAAATAAAAGTCTATGAAATACTTTTACAGTTCATTCTCTAGGCCTGATTCAGGAGTCCTCCTTAAGGCATAACCCTGAATGACTTCAATGGGAGTTTAGCCTAAGTAAGAAATGCAGGATTTGATCCTGTTTTCCATTTTATAGGGTCAAGATCAATGGTGGCAGATCCTCAACAGGTCTGTAGATTTCCTTCAGATCACCCAAAGTTTGAATGCTTATGTGAACCTTGTGGGGGGCTGAAATGTGATTTGCTATGTTGAAGGAAGCATTATGAAAACAGATGTACCATAGATGGAGATAAATATACAGCTATTTGGTGAATTAATTGTTCAGCAACATTCTTTGAATAATGTGTTCAATAAACAACATTCAGCTAGCCCTACAATTTTTAAATATCTTTTCATCCTGATCTGTGCTGTCATATTGAAGATTATGTTTGTTTTATTCTGCCCTGTCTATAGTAAGGAATTATTTTTAGAGAATGAAATGGTACAATATACCTTGACTAGAAATGTGCATACATGTACAGATAAAAGTCTGAACTGAGCCTTCATCCACAAGTCAAACTAAATCCAGAACCAATCATTACTGAGGTTCCAAGACTTCAGTTGACTTTCATGTAATTGTGGTTAATTTTTGCTGTCTTCTATTTTCCTGGTTATTGGCTGGAAATGAATTCTGGGGGCAGATCCTCAGCAAGTGTAGATTGTCATAGCACCATGGACTTCACTGGAGCTATTGTTATTAACCATTAGTATTACTGTAGCACTTAGGAGTCCAGTTGTGGACCATGAACCCACTGTGTAGGGGCTGTAGGAAATACAGAACAAAAATGTATACCAACTAAGCATCTGTCCCCTGAAATCTCATGGAAAAAAACCTGTCCATTCTAATTAATTGGAAGCAGGGTAAATTCTTCTCTCTGCACAACTGAACCAAGAATATTGAGAAGACCAACATTTAAACATAGAGAGATGGGCTTTCCCATTATATTTCAGGATTTACCTTTCTGGTCCTAACTGGAACCTTGTAGTCCTGGTGTCATCCTGCTCACATGAGAACCATCTAGTACCAAAGAAAACATGAATATATTAATAAAGTCCAGCATGTGTGTCATATTCACAAGGTGTTGAATAACTGGCCCACAGAAGGTAGAGGTGGAATCCACTTGGCATTTCATGTGTTCTGAAGGCAATCGCCCTTTTTGCTGATACTTAACAAGGCAAGGGAGGATGGATGTTAACAGAACTTCACCATGTCCAAGTGTGTTGTGGGTTCACAGCAGGTAGGAGTGTGGCCTGGACCTGAACAGATCCAGTAGTGTAGGTATCTTGTCAGTCATCACTATAATATTCGAGCACCTGTTACCTGTTCTCCTCTTCCTTAAATACTACCTCCTCCAATTTGCTGATAAGTGAATCTCTGGCACATTTTGCTGCTGCTTCCTGCACCTGCTCCCCAAGAAATTCTATTGCTCAAAGGAGTCCCCCGGTGCTCTCTGCACCATGGAAAATCTCAGGAAGCAGCAAGATCACAATGGTGCTGTGCTCAGTATATACTGAATATATCGAATCATTATATAAACTGAGCCATGACACTAAAACACAAGGCTGTGAAAGTGTAGTTTATAAGGCTATAATATGCACTTACATATTGGAAGGACAGAGAGAATAGCTAACATGTTATGGTGATAATATGCACTTACTGTATTTCTGAACTGGAGAAAGACCGCAACTCTTTATTTTGACAGGAAATAATACACATTTCTGACAGTGAGTATGAGAGAAAATGTAGTCTGTTTAGAAGTGCAACGTCAAATACTCTAGTGTGGAATAGAAAGCTAGTGGTCTCAGCATTTGTTAAGGTGTCTTATTGCCTCATATGAAAAATATGAACTAGATTTTGCAGCAAGCTTTGTAAGGCTAGCATCACTCTAGTTCATAATAACACCTTCAGTAGATCATCTTCCGTTTATTTAAAATGAAAATTAGAAACTAACAATGTATTATTCATGTTCTTTAGTGTATCCAGAGCTTCTTGGGTGTTTCTTTAACTGCTATAAATACAGAATTCTTCTTGCCACACACAGAGCACTTCATCTGAATCTCATCAGATGAATACATAATTTAATTATATCCATCTTAAATTTGGTGTGTGCCTTTTTCTCCTATAGATTTTTCAGTAATAATATGCTAGAGTGAAAGCCTTCCAACACCCTCCCCCACATCCTCTGCTTTTGGTTATACCAGTGTAAATTTGGAGTAATTCTGTCAACTTCTGAGGAGTCATTCTGATTTTCACCCATGTAGTGGAGATCAGAATCTGGCTTTATATACAGAGCTGAGAGACTGTATATCTATCCTAACCCATTACTCAAGTTTCCTCTACTGTCTGCCTTTGGCTGTGCCTGCATGTCTTCTGCATGGGCAGTTAGTGGAAAAGTCATGCATATAATTGTCTCACAGTTATTGCAATACCATGAATATAGTTAAGTAATCCTTTCTCCTTTTTATCACTGTAATCTCATGTTGTGTCTGCTTATTCTTCCCAGAGTATGCAGCATGGATTTTATTACCATTTTTAGTTACAGTTGATGGGTTTTGTTTCCCCCTGCCCCACACACAAATATACATAATGCAAAAGGCTGTTTGTTTCCATCATTTTTTTTTAAATGTAAACTAAACAACTCCTTTTACGTCTCTTTCTGGTTAGCAGCCAATGTAAATGCTTATGCTACGAGAACAAGCCCATTTCCTGCCGTTAAGGCTTTTTTGTTTATCCTAGGGCTACTCACTGCCACTGCCTGCCCCTGACAGACTATTAACCCCTATTTCTAGCAGGCAAACCAGATGTGGGTTTCTTAAGCAAATTATTGGTTATTTCACCACATGTAGTTTTTGCAGTTAAGTGTTTCCAGCTTCTCAGAACATTCCACAGAAATAACATCACATTTTTCCCCCAACCTGTTAATTAGCATAATTATTTATCAGCCTGAAAACCACAGCTTGAGTTTGCTAAGAGGCAGGCAGACGCATAGTGGAGACCTGAGACAGTGAGGAAAAGATGGAAGCTCTGGAAGCTGGCTAAGTGACTGTGAGAAGACATGCTGTATGCACTTCCCCTCCACCTTCCTCTTGATGGTCCTCCAAATAACTGAGGTATTTCCCTTTTCTATCTGGGGGGAGAGGGGAGTCACTGGTGAAAGCTGCTCCTTTACTCGTTTCACCAGTTACATCTGGCTGTGGATGATCAAGCTATAAAAAGCTATATCCTCTCTCCAGGGGCAGCTCTAGGGATTTTGCCGCCCCAAGCACGGCAGGCAGGCTGCCTTCAGTGGTTTTCCTGCAGAGGGTCCACTGGTCCCGTGGCTTCAGCGGACCTCCCGTAGGCAAGCCGCCGAAGGCAGCCAGCCTGCTGCCCTTGCAGTGCCGGCAGAGCGCCCCCTGCGGCTTGCCACCCCAAGCACACTGCCGAAGCCACGGGACCAGCAGACCCTCCACAGGAAAGCCGCCGGAGGCAGCCTGCCTGCCTCCCTCGTGGTGCCGGCAGAGCCCCCCCCCGCGCTTGCCGCCCCAAGCATGCGCTTGGTGTGCTGGGACCTGGAGCCACCCCTGCCTCTCTCTCAGTCTTAGCAACTGGGTCAGAATCCCTTGGAGAAGCCCTGTATTTTTGGACCACGCTTTACATACATTCACACGTAATTAAAACAAAAAAAGCAATGAGCCTGCAACACTTAAAAAAGAAGCCACGTGTGCACAAATTTGTGTGATGTCAATTTTTTTTCAATTTAAAAGCGTGCAAGATAACCAACAGGTCCTGCATCTGATTCTCACCAGGCTTCATGGGAACAATGTCTGCAAGTTGCTAGATCAAGGCAAGGTTGCTCATCCCCTTGTAGGAATGAGCCCAGGTACCTGTTGGCTCATCAGATATAAATGGAAAACTACCAGTAGACCAATTACAAAGTGAATCAGGTGGAAAATAGATATTAATCACAGCCTTTCCACATATATATGTGGGTGCACCACAGTGCAGAAGACCCATGTTAAGTTCTATTCCTCCTAAAATCCCTTAACCTCAAATGATACTGACCTCCCTTATGAAATGATTTGCATCTACTAATGAAACACACTATAAGATACAAGTATTTGCCTAGGCCCACTGGGGTGGATTGCCTTCTGTATTTGCTCAGGTAGCCACTTGGAATTTTCTGTCTGAAAGTATCTACATTGTTTTTAGTGCTTGTTTTATTCCCCGAGAGCAGAAAACCGAGCTTCTGCATTCTGTCATCAGCTGAGCTGTGGTTTTTGTGAAGTCAGTAATGAAGGTGGATTTCACGTAGAAGTTAATGGCAGCAGTGAGGATCAGTGATAAATACATTTCTAAATGTTTGAGCCTGGGATGAAATTCATAGTAGTAGAAACCAAACAGTTTTGGGATTGGACTCCAAATGCCATAAATCGGACAAATTAACCAGAATTTCCTGCAAACATACTCCTTCCTCCCAGCTCTACCAAGCAGATTTTTTTGAAAATTACTGAGTGTATCCAAAGGTATCCCCAGACTTTTCAGTTTGTTCTTAAAGCTCATAGCATTATTAGGCCATAACTATGAGCCAGAAGACTGGTGTACCTGCTAAGAAGTCAATTTTGCTTCAGAATTCCTATTCCTAAGAATATACTATACAATGTGACAATACATATTTGTGTCTCACATATACACCTGACCACATGTAAAATAAATATAGTATATTACAATTTGGACTAGTTGTCTAGATGTGAAAAATATTTCATTAGTTATCTAATCTTTGTTATAGATATTGTGACATGTATTTGTCATCATATATGTACCATATAAACATGATATACATATACCCAAAACACAGATGTATAACTTTCCACATGGACTATGGCATGTATGTTCGGTAATGTTAGCCTTAATAAGCACATTACTCAACCTTGTTTATTATATCAGACAATCAATACTAATTGGGAAAAAATAATCAAAATGCCAAATTCTCATGATATCAAGGGACTTACACTTGGTAGTAATGAAAATATAGATAGATATCTACTGGTGAAAAGCACACTCTATCTAAGCACTTTACAAGTGAGAAGTATTATTATTCTCATTTTATAGATAGGGAAACTGAGGCACAGAAAGGCGAAGTGACTTGCCCAAGTCACCCAGCAGGCCAATGGAAAAAACAGGAACAGAACCCAGGTCTCAGTCTAGCCCTCCATCCACTAGGCTACACAATCTGGGAACACATCTAGGACTGGTGATTGCTGTGTGTGTTATTTTTCATTATGCATTGTGGGCCAGATTGTGACAGACCCTGACACAGAGGAGTGGGAATAGCATGCAGAGAGCCAGCAGAAGGTCCTATCAGAAATGAATGCAGGGGTTGCTTTCCCTATGCGCTTCTGGAGAAGCTCGGCATTGTAAAGCATAATGCCAAAGTCTTTTTCAGTGAACAGTTCAGGTTCTTTACTATCATTCAAGTGAATTAATGAACTGAATAATTTTTAGATGATTCTTTGATACCCAAAGAAATTATCCAAAATTACTACTGAGATCTAGACCAAGTATTATCTCACCCGCACTCGTTAGGATTCTCACACTGATAAAAGGGCATCAACTCCCCTCTGTACTTCCTTATACAGATAGTCACATCCACTTTATGCTCCACAAATGAAAATAATAAAACAGAGGTAGTCTTCATAAGACACAATTCAGTGTCTTACTTCAGCCTGGCCAGTGTTTCAAAAGGAGGAAGCAAAGACAAAAGTCTACCACAGTAAGGCTGAATGCCAGGTATGTTCCAACACAAATCACAAAATAGAGGAGGAGGAGGAGGAAGAAGACAGTAGTGAGATGTAAACTCCTCCCCCCTACCCAAAAAACCTATTCTACAGCCCCAATGCTCTGTACTATCTGGCGTTCTGATATTGCATTTCTCATGTATTTATCTGCATTTACTTTTAAAGAGGTACAATTATTAAGTAGAGAATTGTAACCCTGCATTTTTTTGATTAACTTTATAAACAAAGATTTTGTAGGAACTTATTTCAAGCAGTTCTATTTCCAAGTCCTCTACTGCTGGGACTCAATGACTGTTCCACCTTCTTGTAGTTAATATTTTGTGAAAAAAGGCAGTGTTTGCAGTTTATTTTAACAAAGGTTTCCTTTTTTACTTAATTTACTATGTATATGATTTATTACTATATGGTGTATATGATTTAATTGAATTGTCAGACATGACCAAACAATATAATGTCCACTTTGAGTTCCACACCTCTGGCACATATAATTATCAGTCCTCTTCTGTTAGCTATGATGGAGTCACAAAATGGCAAATTGTCACTGCAAAACATGTTCACTTGGGCTAAAGTAGTGAAAATTCACCATTCTGCCATTGTGAAAAGCTGTGTTCTTTTGTGGAAAGGAAGAAATTTTGATTTAGGTCAAGTGTATGAATGCCTGCTGAATTGTACAATTATATACATTAATACTCAAAAAGGGCCAAATCCTGGTCACAGTGAAGTTCATGGCAAAACTCCCATTGACTTCAATGGGCGCAGTATTTGACTCTGAGGTTGTATCTACACTTGCAATTGAAAACCTGGGTCTGGCCCATGCAAGCTGACCTGAGCTTCCAGGCCTCTGACTAAGGGGCTGTTTAGTTGCGATATAGATGTTCAGACTCGGGCTGCAGCCTGGGCTCTAGGACCCTGAGAGATGGGAGGGGCCCAGAGCTTGGGCTGCAACCTAAGCCTGAATGTCTGCACTATAAGTAAACAGTCCCTTAATCCAAGCCCCACAAGTCCAAGTCAGCTCACACAAGTTTTAGCCTATGCTAGATCACCATTCTGAAGCTCCCCAAGTGAAGCTGTAGGTGTTTGTGATGTTCTGCAGTGGTTGACATACAGCAATGAATATCTGGCACACATGTTTTACAAAAAGGGTGAAAGTAGCATCTTTGGTCTGAGTGAATGTATCCTTCTGCACTGCCTCCTTCATCACTCTCATCCTCTGACATATAAATTAGAGAAAGAAATGAACTGGGACGTTTTCAAGATTTCTGTTTACAAATGTAACGCACTTGGTAATGACTACATTAAGCGGGTCCTTTAATCCTTAGTGCCAGTAGCAGCCTAGAAGTGTTCTGTCAGTGTATTGGTACATAGCTTCTTAGGTAGGCAATTATAGTTTCTGTGGATGCTGCATTAAGCTAACATTTTAGTTCCAATTATGTTGCAAATTTTTTCCTCACTATTTGTATAGACTTTTATCATTTAAATATTCTCTCATGCATTGATTTTGACTGAATATTCCTGCCACATTGTGGGCTGATGAGACAAGGCCCAAATTATAAATGCATGTTCTACAGCACTCAGAGATGGTAAAGGTGCATTGCTTGTCTATAATAGCATCAGCGATATCAGTCCATCCGCTCTGAGCTTCTTTTCCACTCTCGGAGCTTAGAAGACATTCAGTTCCCTGACTCATACTTAGCCTGCACATGAAATATGGAGATAATAATTTTGCTGTGATGTTCTGAATGATGGTCATGGAAATAATCTTTCCAGAAACCTTCAGTATCAGGAGTAAGTCTAGTGTAAATCATAGAAATGAGACACGGATCAAATGAGGTTTCCAACTTTTACGCTTCCCTTTCAAGTATCCCATGGTTCCTGGAGTCAGAAGACAGCTGAGTTTTCTAGCAGTGTGACTTCAGTTGTGTCGTCTTTGTTTTGAAATTCAATTTACATTCTACCCATCTAAATATTAATATACCAGGTAAGTGCCAGTACTAGAAAAATATCACTAGTAGGGTTATATACAGCTGCATTGGCAGCATCAGCACTGACTTCCTGACTGACAATTACAAAATGGATGATTATTATACATTCTGCCTTCCTGAATTTCTCCTATAACTCATTTCCCACTTTATCTTGAAATAGAATTTCTCAATGAGGAGTTCTGCTACTGTGAGCCAGAGAAGACCTTAGAAGGTCTAGAGGAAGAGCAGTAGAATGGGTAAGATCCAGCCATGCAGGGGGAAGAAGTTAGGGGGGATATAGCAAGATTATTCAATCAGGCTCCAAACAACTACCTCATTTTTTCCTTCTTTCTTAGTTAACAAAACTTGATAACCGAGGTAATTTTTCACTAACTTTCCCCTTTTGGGGACCTGGTACATTAATGTAAAGTTCAAAACTACACAAACTTCCACCAAGCTCAGAACTCTTGATGCAGAGTTCTTAGTTCCAGGTCTGTTGAGGCTTTCCTCCAACAGACCTGGTCCCTACACTCCTGCCTTACTAGCTAGCCCTGCTGGTTTGCATCCCTCAGGCCCTCTGTCTGAGCGCTAAGGAGAATATCTCTGGTTAAACCAGAACTCATAAACCCTTTTGAGTCTGTACCTGATCTCAGATCTCCCAGCAGGCCTGGTTCTAATCACATGCTACCATATGACCCCCCTGGATTCATTCTCTTCAGCTGGGAAGGCAGACTAACCCTGGAACAAGCATGGTGTTTTTTTCCATGGAGAAGCCTTCCTAGTTATGACATTACACTTTGAACTTTATCTCTGGAAGCAAAAGGGTTCAGACTTCATTTATTTATTTAAATGAAAGCCTAGATCTCAGGCACTAACTCAGCAGGGATACTAAGTTCTCTGAAGCTCAAGTTCCTTAGCAACAGTAAATATTAATAACCTTCTGTAATTTCACATTAATCAACTAAACGCTGGTCTTCAGCACTAGGTAGGTTAGGGGACTCCAGTAACATTTGTTTTCTTGCTCTCCTTTCACTTTTCTTACTAGAGTGTCAAAAAGAGTTATAAGAATTTAAAGTTGTGTCCAACAGTTTTAGTTGTAGGGTATCATATTTCAGGAGCCCCCCTGTCTGCCATTTCAAAATTGGCAGAAAAATTCTAATGTGATCTCTGATCTAATCCACCAATTACAAGACTGATGTGACTTTTTTTTGTTGATTTTAGAGGTAGTGGCAAAATGAACTTAAAATGGAAACTCAGTTGCAAATTCTAACTATGAAGCAACTGCCATTGCCCCAAGAAGATATTTCACTGATAGGTTGGAACATTCTAATAGAGTCACTGTGATCTGCTACAGTAAAAATAACTTTTTAAATTATATTCAATAGTTATCTGAGAGAAGAGTATGGCTCCTAATACACATTTTCCTTCTTTTAAATAAATAAAATACCCTATAAAAACAACAGACAGACAAGCACACTACCCTGTAATGAAGTCAAGGGTTTGACATAAAGCAGCAGTGTCAGACTTCAGAACTGAGGCTAGCACTCCATCTTTAACTTTCACTTCATCCTAATTTTGTTTCTGTTCTTTTCCAATAGTATGAGTGAAGAACAGTGTGTATTAGCTTTAACTTCATATTTCCCAGCTTTTGTTGGTTTCACTCTGACCCTTAAAGTTATTTAAATGTTGTTGTTTTTTCTGTTTAATTTAATATAGGCCTGAATCTCCACTGGAATGCTAGAGACCTGCTGAGACCATAATGAAAAACACAAGTTCTGTGTACCAATTTGTGGTCTTTGCAGGCATTCTAACCCAGCTGTCTTGTGGCTGCTAATACTCCAGCATGATCCCATTCCCAGGTCTTTGCTATTCTAGTTAAAGATGTCAGAGGATGTGGCTCAGATGATGTATTAAACAGACAAATGCTTACTACAGAATTCTACAACTGAAGTGTAAAGACTAAGGCTTTAAAGAAATCTGGGATACCACAGTTTAAATCATGGGCATTTTCCAAACTAGGATGTACTCAGAGAGTGATGCTTTGTTTTTAAAGCAGTGCTCTTTTACTTTCTGTTTTTCAATGTAAGAAAGTACCTTCCAGCTTAACCATAGCCAGTTGGCTGAGGCTGATATGCTCACATGTTCTATCTACCAGCCTTTTGGAATGTTAATGAAAAAAGTTATCATCTATTTGCAAATTCACAGGAGACCTTGTTTTTCCCATTGTATAAAGTCTTTTTAAATATATGGGAAAGCAAGGGGTATAGATGAATATTTCATTTCCCTTTATTTTAAAATTCAGACCTGCTGTGGACTAAAAAAATAGAAAGTCACAAACATGATAGAGTTTGGGATCATTTAACCATCTGCATGTCCCACACCACATCACAATCATCAATATCTGCAAGAGAGCAGGAAAATGTCCCTTCTGTGATAAACATACAAAAGTATCTTTTTTTTTTTAGTCTCTCATAATAGCCTCCTATACCATTTGCTTACATCTGTGTTTATATTAGCCAGTGGTCAAAGTGTCTTATGAGAGCATTACCCAGCAAAGCTTCTCCCCAGCTCCAAAGCATGTGTTGTCATGCCCTATCTTTTGAACTGAAGTTTATTTCATTAATAGAGGCTAGCTAATGAACAGAAAACAGTCTTTTAACTCAATCCTTTGCACCAGACTTCAGAGCCACCCCTCCCAGGGCTATCTGGAGTCCAGCTCCTAGCAGCTTTCCAGTCTCAGTAACTTCTACTCCCTTCTTGGGACAACAGCTTCAAAGCTACTTCTCAGAACCCCTAAACCCCCTGTTTCAGGGCTCCACCTCAGGGACTAGCTCTACTCCATTATAGACTTTCCATTCCCAGGGCACAGCCTATCTCACTCCCTCTCTCAGCTGCCCATTAGCACCCCTTTACAGGCTCAGGTGTAGCCCAGCCCTCTTTAAGTGGCTGGGTTGGACTCACCTGCTCTGGCACTGGGCTTAGTCTATCCCCAGGGACTAACTACCCTGGAATAGAGTGCTTCTGAGACAAGCAGTTATGTCTACTCAAGACTATAGTCTGTATTTCTAATTATCACTCATGGTGTCACTTATGGACATCAGATATGAGTAAAACCAAGGCTATGGACCCAGTTAGTTTTATTTTCCCAGAAGAATTGATTGGATGTATTATTGTATTGACTCTTCATATTGAGAAATCCCAAAGTAATCTGATATTGGCCCCAGACAATTTGCCAACATAAAGCTACCATATAAGCCAAAGCTTCAGAGTTAGGCATTCAGTGTATTAGGATCTGACTAATTTACACTTTTAGGCCCCTTTACATGACTAGCAGCGTAAAGAGGCCTCTTTACTGTAAATGAGAATCAGGCCCATTACACTTTTTGCCAACATTTGAGTCATCAGAAAAAACAGTATCAATGCCAGGTGCTATTATCCTTGCTGATGTTGTGACTCCATGTATACGAGCATTTTTTGTCTTAAAACTTATAACATGCATGTTGGCATAACACATGGTAAGTCACATTTAAAGAGTGCTAATTGCTATTCCTTTGGTCTCTGATTTATATTATCCAGCAGCATCCACTTGAAGATCTTAGGCCTATGCAAGAATTCTGCTAGCAATCAAGGATGGGTTTTGTGTGCAGATAACCTGCTAAGAATAAGTTCATATAAAGTTATTGAAATTTCTTTGGCGTTCCTTGTGGTATTTAGATATTTCCACTTCTGTCCAAACCCATGTATTGTAGTACAGAGAAAAAGGAAATTAAAAAAAAATCAGTTAATTGAACTGTGTCCAACCTCATTTTTTTTTTTTAAAGAGTCAGTTTGACTTGGGGTTGGATTTGTTTTGGTTCCTATTTTCTTCTGGATCAACTCACTCAGTCCTACCAAGATTTACCATTCAGTATGATGCAATTCCACATCAAGACACAAGAACAGGATCAGCTTCATTGGGAAAAAAGGTGTATAGTGAAGTTTTGAACCAATATGCTAAGCAAACTGTAGAGAGACATGGGAAGCTTTTTTTAGAAAATTCAAAACTACATTAAACTTGCAGGGTTTTCTGTTAGTTTATAAACCCAAAACTCAGCTGAGAGTCATGAATCCTTCAGTAAACTTGTGGTGAATTTGAGACAAACATGGGGTAAGTTTTGTGTGAACCAGAGGAAGTTATGGTTTCAGGAGGAAATCACAGGAAACTCAGCAATTTTGCCCAGTTGCAACCAGAAATCAGGCTGAAACTTGGGCTGGATTCAGATGAGTTTTATATATAGGCCTTATCTCCATAAGAAAACTTAATACTTGTATTCCAGAAACTGGTAACAATGGTACAACAGCACCTGTGGTAGCAAGAGTATAAGTGTTTTTACAGTCCACTTAGAGCAGGTTTTCAAGATAGTGGTTAATAAACATCTGGTCCCTGTTTATACTAGTGGCTTAGGATCACTGCAGCTGTGCTGTTGTTGGTCGTTGCTGGAATATGGGTACATATATTTCTAGGATAGACAGACTCTTATGCCAGGTCTACACTACAGATCTATATCGATATAACTACGTGGCTCCTGGGGTGTGAAAAATCCACACCCTGAGCAACTTAAGTTATACTGATCTAACCACTAGCATAGACAGCGCTATGTTGATGGGAAAGCCATCACTTCTCGGGGAGGGGATTAACTACGCTGATGGGAGAAGCTCTTCTGTTGGCGCAGGAACAATTTCACTAATGTGCTACAGTGGCACAGCTGCATTGGTGCAGGTTCATCTCTGTAGCACTGTACATAAAGACAACAAGCCCTTAGTTTTTGATTTTGTTCAAAGAAAAGCTTTGACCAAATTCTGCTTTCCGTTAAGCTGGAGTAAATTCAGAGCAATGCGAATGAAGTTTATAAAGTCACTCTAGGTTTATACTGATGTAATTTAGAGCAGAATTTTAGCCCAATGGGTGCAAATTCATGTAAAATGAGACTAGAAAAAGAATCCAAAGTGAATTTCAGAGAATATTACCATGGACTTAACAACCCTCTAGGCAAATTTCCCCTTGTTAAAAAAAAAAAAAAGGCATATTTCTGGAGGCTATTTATTCAATATGACTACTACACCTCGTTTTTGTGTGCATACTTTAAAAAAAAACGTTCATGTATTTTCAGGAAGTGATATCATATGAACATGCTGGTAAGATTACCCCGAGGCTTTCACTCCATTTAAGCACAAAAGAAATCTTTGTCACTAACTACTGACAAACTTGTTATTGGTCCCTTGTAACTGCATAGCCAATGATTAGAGCAGAAAAACAATAATTTTATGTAGTTATGACTAAATACCAGTACAACCCTCATATTACCAATAATCACTGTAATAAAGCTGACATTGTTCAGCATAGGAAGGCCCTGGCATATCTTTGTTGCTTCAATGGTATTTTATTTTAATATCATTTCTGGGAATACTAAGATAATAACAAAATTACTGGTTTCATATGATATGCATATGCCAGCTGTTCCTTTTTAGCAGCAACAGTCCCTAGCATTTTCAGCAATATATTTAGCATTTCTCCAGTTGTTCTCTCCAGAAAGTTCTCCATTTCCAATATATTTCCATACACGTCCTCATTTTCCTCCTCAATCATACCTCTTTATAGCTTTCAAATGGTGCCAGGTATGTGACATATCTCACCATTTATTTATGATACTGTACAATAGTTTCTTACGATAGATCAATGTTGCATGCAGTGAGATTATTCTGGAACACACACACACATCAACCATATACCAGAAACAATAGAAACAGTGACCCTTTGTTGTTAAACATTTTATTCATTGCTCGGTGAAATTCATCCCTGTGCAGAGGGCCAGCATAAAGCACGTGCACCACTAAAGTCCCACTTAGCACTTTCACTTTCTCTCCACAGTGGGGAATTTCACTGTTTTAAAAGCAGAGATAGGTAAATCCAATATTGATAAGTCAGTTCCACCCTAAACCTTTGCCCAGATCTCCAGTTCAAATCCAGGCTATATTTTGAGGTGGGTAGGACCTGTATAACTTATTTTTACATGCTTTTTGTTTCTTGGGTTTGGCAGAGACTTGTGGTGGAAATACTGAATTAGAAAGACTGCTCAGAGGAGGCCAAATTCTGAAAGCTGTTTTTCATCTGTTGAATCTTTGCAACTCCCATTGAAGTAGTAGGTGCTCAGGATGTCTCAAGGTATGTCTACCCTACAGGGCTGGTGCAACCATTTAGGCAAACTAGGTGGCCGCCTAGGGCACCTAGTAGTTGGGGGAGCCTAAAAGTCCCCTCAGGCGAGGAGGTGGAGTGGAGGTGAGCTGGGTGGGGGGGCGCGCGGGGAGGGCTGCCCGCAGTAACGGGGGAGGGGGCACACAGGGGAACAGCTCCCTGCACCAGCTTACCTCCACTCTGCCTCCTCCGCTGAGCACACAGCCCAGCTCTAAGTCTCCTCCAATCCGCGCTGCAAGCCTGGGCGAGAAGGAGAATTAGAGCAGCGCCGGCGTGCTCAGTGGAGGAGACGGAGCTGGGGTGGGCTACCCAGGCAGGGTTAGCTGCCGTGGTGGGGAGGGAGAGGGGGGAGCTCTCCCCAGGCAGGGTTAGCTGCCGTGGCAGGGGGGTAGAGGGGGGAAGTCTCCCCAGGTAGGATTAGCTGCCGTGGGGGGACAAGGGGAGTCTTCCTGGGTGAGGTTAGTTGCCATGGGGGGACAGGGGGGAGAGGGGTTAGCTGTCGAGGTGTGGGGGGTAGCTGCTGCGGGGGGGCTTTCCGGGTGGGGGGCTGAGTTAGCTGCTGTGGGAGGGGTAGCTGGGGGTGGTGGTGCAAGGTGGAAGTTTCGCCTAGGGCGCGAAACTTTCTTGCACCAGCCCTGCTACCCTACAATAAAAGATGCGTGGCTGGCTCAGATCAGTTGACTCAGGCTCAGGCTGGGGCTAAAACTGTATTGTAGATCTTTGGGCTTGAACTGGAGCCCAGGCTCTGATACCTTGTGAGGGGGAGAGTTGTAGAACCCATGCTCCAGCCTGAATCCGAACATCTATACCGCAACTTTTACCCCCACAGCCTGAGCCAATTGACCCGGGCTCTGAGACTCTGTGCTGAGGGTTTTGTATTGCAGTATAGACAAAGCCTCAGTGATGGGCCCATTTGTTTCTGATTCTGACCTAGCTAGAATGAGAAATTCCTGAAACCTCATCGGAAAGCTTGTTCTCTTGAGATTTCCATCAAACGCTTAGAATAGAGTAGTTAGGTTAGGCATCTAGCATGAACAGAACTGAAACGATGTACCTTTAGTAGTTCACCCACTGCTATCTAGTACACACTTCATTTAAGAGACAATATTGTCTAGTGGTCTGAGCACAGGACTAGGACCAAGAATGATTAAATGTTAATTCTGCCTCTGCTACTGGCTTGTTGTGTTACCTTGGCATTTAATCCTCTCTTTGCCTTAATCCTCAACTGTAAAATAGGGATAATAATATTTATCTGCCTCACAGAGAAGCTGTATTAATTAAGGTTTCAGTTAGTGGTTCCCAAACTTGTTCCACCACTTGTGCAGAGAAAGCCCCTGGTGGGCCGGCCTGGTTTGTGTACCTGCTGAGTCCACAGGTTTGGCTGATTGCGGCTCCCAGTGGCCGTGGTTCGCTGCTCCAGCCAATGGGAGCTGCTGGAAGCGGCACAGGCCGAGGGATGTACTGGCCACCGCTTCCCGCAGCCCCCCCTTGTTCTGGAGCAGCGAACTGCAGCCACTGGGAGCCGCGATCGGCCGAACCTGAGGACACGGCAGATAAACAAACAGGCCCAGCCCACCAGGGGCTTTCCCTGCACAAGCGGCGGAATAAGTTTGGGAACCACTGGTTTAAGTACTTATTTTATGCAAAGCACCATTGTGATTGAATTCACTCCTGTATTCTCACCCTACACACCATTGTAATCTTTCTACAAAATATGCCTCATAAACCTAATAATTTACTGGTCAATAATATGATGAAATGTGTGTAACAATATTATATGTAAAGTTCTGAATTCCCCCTGAATGATGTTGGTAGCACATGTTCAAACCCATGTAGCCATGATTAGGCAGGAGTGGTCTACAGGTAAAAAAAAAAAAAGTGTTTACCTCAATTTACATATAAGTAGTAAACAAGATCCTTGAAACTGCAAGAGGGAGACAAGGCAAATTTGCATTTTAGCAAACAACAGCATGAAACCTCTTTCACAATGAGACCCCCTGTCTCCATCCTCACAGCTGGAAGGAACTTTATCTAGGAGTAACCCTCAGAAAAATGCATTCAAAGGGTGACTGCGCTATAGAAGTGATGGGCACCCCAAGTTATTGCTCCCTGTCCATTTCTCTTTTCACGTAAGACAACAAATGAAACAACCATTGGAGAGTGAGAGCAAATCCTGGCCCGAGAGTTTGGTCAGTAATGTTACTGGGAACCTGTGGTAAGAATTTCACCATGAACGAAGTCTAGTTAGCTAAGTTTAGAAAGCATTTTATCATTATTTCTCTTGTAAACATTTCTGACTTTAATGCCTCATACTTGTACTCACTTAAAACCTATCTCTTTGTAGTTAAATAAACATGTTTTATTCTTTAATTAAAACTAATCCAGTGTTATCTTTGAACTGTTTGGGTAACTCCATTTATGGTAGCAAAATGTTGTATATTGATCCCTTTAAGAGGGACAACAGACTTAATATATCTGGACTGCTCAGGAGAGGGCTGGACAGAGCAGAACACAGGGTTTTTCGGAAAAATTCAGGACGGGGGATGCTTTGGGCAAGGCTGCAGGAAGTCAGAGTGTGGCTGGAGTTTGCTGCCAGGCTGCTGGGTCAGAGTTGCTGGACCAAGGCTGTGACTATACACAGACACTCAGGGTATAACCTGTATGCTGTTTGTCAGGAGCCCAGGTTGGGAGCTATAGCAGCAAAGCATTGTGAGGCACCCCAGGTTCACAGGGCAGAGGTGACACAGCCCCTCACTGATTTGGACTGCGATAATCATGAAGGTGTAAATCACTGTGGGTGAAATCCTGACCCTTTGAAGTCCATGGAAGTTTCGCCATTGATTTAACTGAGGCCTGGCCCCACAATGAGAATATTAAAAAGACAGGGCCAAGGGGGGAGAAACCTCCATGAAGTTTCCCAGGGGGCATTCCATTATGGGGCATATGGTTCCCCACTGCCAAAGAACCTCTGCAGGAAAAGTAATACTGAGGGGAGGGGAGGAACTTGCTGTGAATGGTGGGGGCAGAGGGATAGGAGGGGGAGTGAGATACTGAGACTTGGGTTTGGGGGGCAGCCAGTTCCAGAGTAGGAAGGGCATCCTGGCAGTTCTTACTCCTGTTCCTTGGTGCTTGGTGATGTGTGCTCCTCCTCACCCTCAGCAACTGGCACGCTGTGGACCAATGCCCTACACTCCACCCACATGCCAGTGCCCCCTGTCCCCACCCCACCCCTGCAGCTGGTACATGTGCTCATGCCTCTGCCCCTGCCCCTGCCCCTACCCTGGCCAGGTGTCTCTGCTGAGACCTACTGTGGCTGGAAGGCAGGGAGAGGAGAGCTGTTCCTATCTACTCCCCAGCAGTTGGCCCAATCTTGTGCACCACGGCTCTCCTCTACCCTCCAGTGCATGTGCACGGGGACGGAAACATAGCTGGGCTGTGCTTTTGCCTCTGCAAGATATTGTGGGGGTGGAAAACATTGTAGAGGGTGGAAATATACATCAGCTATTACAACATTTCCATTGCAGGGGTGCTAAACACCCCTTCACCTGGTTCCACTGCTCCTAGGTAATATAACTTCTGTATCTATTGACTTTTCCTTCCTGATCTACACAGGTCTACTGGGGTGAGGATGATGTATGCATGGAGGGAGCCATCTGCACAGGGATCAGGGAAGGCATCATTGGGATATTAATACTGCATAATTATAAATATGTGGAAAAATAATAATAATCTAGATAATGAGAGAGATAACTTATTTTTTCTCAAAGACAAAAGAATCACTCTTTTTAGTACTATATTCCTCTTGAAATAAGAAGACTGTAAATCTTTTGTTCTGTATTAAAAGTCATTTTTCTGATTTAGTAACATGAATCAACATGTACAAAAACAGGCAAAGACCATTCAAAATATGATATTCAGGAAGCCTCATGCCAATCACAAAGCTTCAAGGTCAGTATCCTGAGGTGATAACAGAATGGGGAAGGGGAAAGCCTGGTAGTTTTAGAGAGAAGGGGTGTAGTCCCTATTCAGTATACTAGTGGTACACAGAGAAAGCATGGTCTGGGAAGGGAGTTCACCTAGTAGACAGATCACTGAACTGGGAGTCAAGCATTTACTGTTTTGTTAATGGCACTGCTACTTCCTACACTGCAACCTTAATAAACTGAATTCTCTATTCCTCTGTTTCCTCATTTGGGCAATATGCTGGAGGATGTCTTTGATCTATGGGTAATCACAGACCTCGCTGAAGTCGATGGGCATGCTACCCACCTCTCATACTGGCTAAATCAGGGAGCAATTAAATGCCCCTTTGTTTAGTGATAGCTGAAACAATAGAAGCCATTGTCCAAGGTGCTGGGCTGCTTGGGAAGTCCTGACCAAGCTCTAACTCAGGGAGGATAAGAGGTGTTTCCCTGACACTGATTGCAAACATAGGGGCTGGATCACTGACTGATGGAACTGTGTGTGTCAGAGATAGACAGAGCAAAAAAGTCAAAAGGAAGCCAGCAGACAAGACCAGAAAGACAGATCACTGGTGAGTGTGACTCTGGAAAGAAAGCAAGAGACAGAATTTATTTTGGGCACAGAACTGTCTGGAAAGCAGGTTTGGCTTTGGTAGCAAGGAAACTGGCTCCTGCTGTTTGTTCCTACCATGTTCAGGGAAATGGGGCTTTATGTACATTCTTTGTAAAGAAACATGATTGCACCAAAAGAAATACCTGATTGATAGTATCAATTTATTCTCCTAATGGAAACAATCTTGTAAGGCCCCAATATTGACTAACCAGTCAGGCCAAGGGATGAATCATAGAATATCAGGGTTGGAAAGGACCTCATGTAGTCTGACCCCCTGCTCAAAGCAAGACCAATCCCCAGACAGATTTTTGCCCCAGATTCCTAAATGGCCCTACTCCATGACTGAACTCACAACCCTGGGTTTAGCAGGCTATCCCTCCCCACACTGATATTATTTACCTACCTCAATGAGTGTTTTGTGGCATTAATATTGATTGCAAAGTGCTTTGATATCCCCAGATGATTTGCTGTATAAAATTTAAAGAATTCTTACTGTACAGGACATTTGAGTCTTTATGAATTAAGGATCTGAAAATGAAAACCCACAAGGAGTATTGTCCTTCCTCAAACAGTTCAAGGTGTTTCTTCTTCTTCTTAAATAATACAAGTAAAGGCGAACAAAAATCTATCCAAGCTGAAATCCTGGCCCTCTGGGAGTTTTGCCGTGGGGTGGGGGTCATGATTTTATCTCTAGAAAACAAGGCCCCATTGCAAAGAATTGAAATTACGATTACTTCACTTAAAGGACATGTGTATCAGATAAGATACAACCGTGCCAGTTTGGAACTAGTGATGGGCAGAGCACAAAATATTCTGTGGATTGGTTTGGATAAGTATCTAAAAGTTTCCATATTTATCAGAACTACTTTGGTTTACAAAACTAGGCTTGAAATCTTGTGAAAATAGACTCTTATGATACATCTACACTATAGCTGAAGGAGTAATTTCCAGCTTGGGGAGACGTATATGCTCCAGCTTTGAAAGAGCTAATGCATTAAAAAGAGAAGCATAGCTGTAGCAGCGCAGATGGCACTGTGGGCTCGCAACCCGGATACTTATCTAGAGTCTCAGATGGGATCACATTTGGGTGGCTAGCGCATGCGGCTGCTCACACCTCTGTGGACAGACTACTATTTTGAGTGTGCTAGCACATGTCCCCACGCAGGAAATTACACCTCTGGCTTTAGTGTAGGCATGCTCTTGGAAGATTTCTGGTATTCTCTGCTTCCTGTTGGGTCTAATCAGGAAGTGCCTAGGTAGGCAATATTGAATAATTATTATGATTATTATTGGAACATTTTCAGGCCTTCAATAATTTTGGGGTTGAACTTTGGATAAGGTTTCTCTGAACTGGTGTACCTCATACTAGCTAACTGAAACAGAACATATTGGAGTCCTACTGAGATTTGCAGGTGTCATCAGCATTCAGTTTTTCTATTTATTTGTCATTTTTTTCCCTCAGGGAAAAGACATATGAATTACCAGTCAAAACAAACTGGGCCAGATTCAGAACGTCCCATAAAATCCAGTGGGGCTGCACAGCTGTAAGTGAGAGCAGAAGTTGCCTACTATTTCCAAAAACAAGTAAGAATAAACACCTTATTAGCATCAAAATTGAGCCCAGAATTGTTTTGAAGGTGCATTGTAACGGATAGGGAGTAGAAATTGCTTGCTTATTTATTTATTTATTTAATGTGAGACACAGCAAATACAATAAATTACAGAATTTTTGCCCTTAATTCAATGGGTTTTCACAGGGTTCTGATTTCATTGGAAGCCTGATAGGAATCTATGAGCATTTCTGTTTGAGACAGGTTTCAGAGTGGTAGCCGTGTTAGTCTGTATCCGCAAAAAGAACAGGAGTACTTGTGGCAACTTAGAGACTAACAAATTTATTTGAACATAAGCTTTCATGGGCTACAGCTCACTTCTTCGGATGCATCTTCAGATGTTTGAGACAATACACTCTTGTCTCGCTTGTATTATCCTGCTTAATGACAATCCTGACTACATTACCTTTTACACTCACCACAGATCTCAGTTCTATTAAAGGAAATATACAGAAGCAAACCAGAGAACCTCATGCTTTTTACATATGGTGAGAAAAGGACGAGGAAGGAAAGGACATCGGGGTTTAGTTATATATATTTTTTATCATTCTGATGGTTTTGGTTGTTTGGGCTGTTAAAATCACCTGTCTTAAATCAAATCCTGGCCAGAATCAAACCATGGGAAAAAACACACTGACTAGCTAGCCCATATGTGTCAGCCTCAAGTTAAGAACTCTGGCAGATGTGTAGTGCAGAGTAAACACAATACATGTGCCCTGACAAAAGTAAGATCAATGGAAAACAAGAAGGGAGGAAAAGCACTATGACATCTTCTAATTTAAGCAACTGCAACCTGGCCTTGTTAAGTATAGAAAGCAATCACAATGACATCTATTTATTGTGTGTGCGGGAAATAATTTCCAAAAAACCCAGTCCCAGAAGTGGTGAACAGTCATGATACAGAACAAAACTAAACACCTGAGACAGGAAAAAACAAAGTCCCACTCTTCAGGTTTGGCAAGCACCAAGGAATCAGCCTTTCTTGTCTTCTTTTCCACCCCCACCCCCTTTCCTCCGCCTAAAGGAAAAATAAGTTGGTCTCTTCTACACAACTTCATCCTGCAGGAATAAAAACAGAGGATTAAAAGGCTATAATGCAAATCAAAGAACATTCATTATATTGATTTACTCTTTTAATGAAAAATGTTCCAAGGACAAACCTCTGTGATTAACAGGATGATGGTGTAGCTTTGGCAGCGAAGGAAGTGACATTCCAGTTTTCTACTAGCTCTCGTCTAGTCTAGTCTACAGAGAATCAGTGTAACTACAAAACCAAACATTTTCAGTCTTAGCTACTACACACCCAAGGCAAAGTATTTTCTACCAAGCAAAACTGAATGCTGTCCCTAGTTTCTTATCCCACTCTTCTATGCTTAGGTCCTTATCTGTAAATATAGCCTTGTGTACATTAGGTATCTGCCCTGATTTCACTACTGGTGTAGCTGTGCCAGTGCAACCCCCTGTAGTAGACAAGAAAAGCCACAGTTTGCAGAGGGGAGCTTGCCCTTGCTTGAAACCTGGTAAATTGCATTGGTTGAAATCACAGCTCCTCTTGTCCATTCTTCGGGTTTGCAGCGGTGCAGTTACACCAGTGGCTTACCATCAAATGCCGGAATCAGGGCAAATCTGTAAAGAACAGAAATCCTTAGTACTAGTAAATGGTTCTGCTTTATGCTGGAAAAGATCCTACCTTCTTGTCAAGCCTGCAGTCTTTGGCACCACTGCACTGGTCACATGTAAACTTGTGTCTAAGCCTGAAGAGGAGAGACGAAATCCAAACAAAAAAAGAGAAGGGGACAAGGCTGGGAGGGGAAAAGCAAAAATATGAGTATTTAATGTGCTGTTTACATGAAGAGTGTGGAACTAGAACTTTCTGCCAGTTTTTAATTTAGGGAAGTTTTCCTTCATCTCTAGAATTTATAATCCCTAGTGGATGAAATAGGTCAAATTCTGTCATCACACTCATTCTGCCTTATTAATCAAGAAGGTAAACTAGCTATAGCAGAGGAACATATTGGGTCATTCATATGTCTAGTCTTGGTTTCCAGGGTTTTATCTAGAAGGAAAGCAATGATTTACAATCCCATTTTCAAAGAAGGTATTTGATGTCTTTCCTGGAGTCCTGACTGTTCAAAGTTATGGAGAAAGAAGTTTTTAAGGTGTACTTTGAGCTTCATATTGGGCTGTCTGTTTCATCATCTTTCAGTAGGATTTTCAGAAATATTCTGCTTTTCCAATAGCCACTGTCATTGCATGAAGGTTTTTATGAAACAAGATGATTGTTGAGTTGAAAGAGACAGAGCGAGAATGTTTGTGTCTCTAATCTTCCTTTGTATATGGCTTTCGCGGTGTTTGATTTTCTAATCTTATTTTGTTTCTGGCTTTAAATTATTTTAAAATCATAAACAAAGATTAGAAAGTCAAACATTCTGAGTCTCCCTCTGTCTCCCTTTGTGTTAACATATTGGCCAGTTTCATAATAAAAAGTTTATTTCTAAATAAGGTAAAAACTAGTTCTTACCACGAGGTGGGGGTGGGGTGGAAGGTTGCTGTTGCTGTCACTGATGTGTACGAGGGAACTTCATCACAACCCAGCTGTGTCTCCGAGAAAAAGGACAGCTTCTCAGCAATGGAAGGACAATAGGTCACTGACATCACATCATCACTCATTTATGAACAGCAGGAAGATAATGTATATTGTGAGAATTTACCAAAGCTCTTTCCCCCATATCTTCATAACTAGGAATAGGAAATAGACCTTTCCTCCAATCTTTTTGAAGACAAACATGTTTACCATGGATGAATGACAAAATGTAATTACTGCTCTTCTCCCAGAGGATAGTATTCTACTCCTGCAAATGGCTAAGCAGCAGTCCACCATCTTCATATGAAATAAATCAGTTATATGAACTCTTAGGGTGAAATCCTCATCTAACTGAAGTCAATGGGAGTTTTGTCATTGACTTCAGTGGAGCCAAGATTTCACGTCTTATCTAAAGCTACCAAGCAAGAGTGTTCTATCACAGCTAACGCACGTATTATGTACATAGATCAAGGGAAGAGTAGACACTCATATATAAGAGCTATGCAGTCTATAAGAGAAAACAGTTAAGATTGGATTTGAAGCTAAATATAGGGCCAAATCCATCCTGGAAGCCATTAAACATTGTTATTGATGAAATATATTAATTAAATATTATTTATTTGGGTTTTTCATTATTATGATTGGTTTCTTTTTCTTGCACTAGAAACTTTTATTAGTATATTGGGTTAACTGACATTTTTGATGTGCAAGGGGACTGATTTTGTACTGAATTAATGCCTGTCCTTGGATAATGGGTGTTGTAAAAGGACATTGTGTGCATAGGCCCACTGAAATCAGCAGGATTTGCCTTTGACTTCATTGGGCTTTGGATCAGTCTCTATATGTATAGATCAATGCAAAGTGAGTCCCTTGCTCCATTCTTGTCTGTTATACCCTGGTATGTTCATGGCATACATACAGCAAAAGCAGATAAAAACCAAAAATACTCTTTTTGGGAGGTTGCAACAAAACACTGCCTCAGAATGATAACACACAAGAGTCCAAAAACCGAGAGAGAGGGAGAGGCCTATTCCCTAAGTCAGAGAGGCACAACTCAACCCACCTTGTTGCAGGCTGGCTCCTTGCAAACTAACTGGTGCAATTTCAGGCGATAACTTACCATTTTAACACAAAAAGAACAAGAGTCCTTGTGGCACCTGAGAGACTAACAAATTTATTTGAGCATAAGCTTTCGTGGGCTACAGCCCACTTCATCAGCTTGCATCTGATGAAGTGGGCTGTAGCCCACAAAAGCTTATGCTCAAATAAATTTGTTAGTCTCTAAGGTGCCATAAGTACACCTGTTCTTTTTGCTGATACAGACTAATACGGCTGTTACTCTGAAACCTGTCATTTTAACTCCATTTTCAAATACAGCGCACATTTTTGCTAGTAAAACTCGAGAGAAACAAATATATCTCAGTAGCTTTTTAAATGAATCTCATTGCATAGTCTTCGATGTTTCTTTGGATGAATGGGGCAGGTATTTTCTCTCTTGTCAGAGGAGGTCAGATTAGCTACTGCCCCAGCATCAGAAAGAGAATAACGGCAGCTTGATCTCATCTTTGTTTTGAACTGTTGTGTTCTGTGTATCTTCATTTGATGCATCATGTGCTTTGTGCATGGCACGAGGTGTATATAGAATATCAGGGTTGGAAGGGACCTCAGGAGGTCACCTAGTCCAACCCTTTGCTCAGAGCAGGATCACTCCCCAGACAGATTTTGCCCCAGATCCCTAAGTGGCCCCCTCAAGGAATGAATTTACAACCCTGGGTTTAGCAGGCCAAAGTTCAAACCACTGAGCTATCCCTCCCCTGCCATCACTTTATAATCCAGTTTCCCATTACACCTAATTAAAAACTGATGATGCTGAGGGAGAGGAAGCTATCACTGGCACTTACCATGGGTCTCAGGGTATATCTACATTGGAACTGGGAGGTTTGATTGCATCAACATACCCACATTAGCTTCACTTGATCTAGCACCTAAAATTAGCAGTGGGTCTGTAGTGGCACAGGTGATGGCTCGGGCTAGCTGCCTGACTATGTACCCAGAGGATCAGGCAGGGTTGTACTCAGGGTGCCTTGCTCAAGCTGCCACCTATGCTGTCATGGACATGCTGCTATTTTTAGGGGCTAGATTGAGCCTTAACTTGGGTATATCTGTGTGAGCTGGGAATTGTTCACAGACCTGTAACACTATTGGAACTAATGGGGTTGCACAGGTGTAATAGAATTTGGTCCAACATGTCTGACTTTATGTAAATCTAGATGTACCATAAGTAACAGCCACAAGTAGTTTGGTTCTTTCAATATGACAATAATGTCTAGATAAATAAGGCCCAGTTTTAAGAAAACATTTCTCTTAAGCATGTGCTTAACTTTAAGTAACTGAGTAGTTCTGTTGATTTCCTACTACAAAGTATCCATCTATTGATGTCACTGATGTGCTGGAGGGAAATCTTAATGGTTCTTGGAAACTCTGTGGTAGGAAAGTGATTTCCCTGCCTCTTACAGGTTACCCTGTCTCTGTACACTGGGATACCATCTCAGCCAGAAATCACGTATCCCCGAAGCTCCTAAAAATAATCCTGAAGAGCACATATTTTGCCTTTACAGTATTGCACTGAGTATCAGGTATTTTTAAAAAAATCCTTAGGGAGAATACTGCTAATCTGTTCTCTAAGGTGTGTGTACACACACACACACACAAAATATTTTCCAGGAACAAAGTGTAAACATTTCCAAAGATAATCACATCTATGTGTGCAAAACAGTGCTGCCTCTCTTCTTGGGTATGAATACAAGAAAGAGTTTTGGTGCAAACAGGAAAAAAAAAAAAGAAGACAAAAGGTAAATTGATTCTCCATTTTCTCATCCCTCTGCTCTGCAAACATATGTACCTCTGGTACAGTGGAGATTGTCACAGCTAAGGGCGGACATTTTTGTATGAGTCCCTAGTTAAAATGTTGGCAGCACAACACTGAATAGCACCTGCTTCCTATTTTCAAGTGGGCCATTGTAACTTTATAGATCATTTAAAATATTTCCTCAGGTGCAAGGGCTGAGGTGATGTGTTTGGGCAGTTATTGTTAAGCTGGGAGTAAATTCATTTCAAATAACTTGAGCCTCTCAGAGGGAACAGGAAATGCAAAGTTTGAATTTACATGAAGTCAGACATGAGGGACCAAATTCTATTACATCCACGCAACCTCATTAGTTCCAGCAGTGTTGCAGGGCTGTGAACAAGGACAGAATTGGCTCACTGTAATTGTGTGTCAAGCTGTTTTTCCTCCCAGTTAAACCTAAAATGTCATTATTTCCCTCCTCCACCCTCAAACTTTTTCCTTTGCAGTGTTAATTCCAACTAACATACTTTTGGCTGGTGTGCAGTGGGAAGCCATCCAGCCTCTTTCCACTGATTTCTTTTCTACATGCCAGCAATCACAGCTGTCATGACTTCATAACTATGAAACAGTAATGCAGGCTGGTATGACTGTAACAATCTGGCTGGAGGCATAAAGTGGTAAAAGCGACCTGTGTAATGGCTGACCTCATGCTGTATTATTTTTGAAAATTGCTTTTATCGTGAACACAGATCACCTCACCTGCTTTCTTGCTTTTTAGTTTTAATGTTCAGTATCCTCAACAGATTCTAACTTCTTAGGAATGAACATGTCATCCCACCAAGATGACAAAATGAGACTGGAGTAATATTGACACAAAATTGAATACCTAGGGTGAAAGCTACCATTGACTTCAGTGGGGATAGGATTTTACCCTTAATGACCATTTTCTGTGTATTATGTATAAACTCAGACACTATGGTGATGAGGTGCATGTATGTATCTATATAGAAGGTACTAAAGAGAAGTACTCTGAGAAATAATGCAAGCGAAGAGATGATTGTTAAAGATAAACCCAAATCTAAACCCTGGCTCTAAACAACCCCAAAGTCGGAGAAACTTCCAACTCTGAGATCCAGACTGAGATCTGATTTTCACAGCTTGCAATTGTCTTGATAATGCATCACACCAAACACTAGGTCCAAATACCCCAGAATAAGGGTTGAACTGAGGAAAGAAAAAGTGCATTATCAGGAACCGCATCACTTGAGATGCTATCAGGTGACACCACTCATAGGAGATTGTGCAGATCTTCAGGTTATGATTCCCCTTCTCCTTTCTTGTATGCTTTGCTCAACAGGGAAATAATTAACAATGCTTGATATGTAAATTATCATTAGGCATCAGCTCCTCTTTGTGCCCCCACTTTAAGTCCTTATTACACGAGACGGAAGAGGCAGGAGAGCCAGCTCAGTTTCCCCAAGCTTGTGAGAAAGGGGAGGGGGAACTATCTGATTTTAGAAGAAGAGGAGGAGCTACTTTTACTTCAAAATATATTCTAGCTTGTAGAGCTGATGCCAAGTCGTTGTCTTGTCTGCAGCATCTCTGGCTTGCTGGACAGATGCTGAGTACAGACCCGTGAGCTCACTTGCTTAGCATCTCTAGATTGCTATGCTGATGTAAAGCCACAGCCTCTTGGGGAATGTCTACACTACAATTAGACACCCATAGCTGGCCCATGCCAGCTGACTAAGGCTCACTGGGTTTGGGCTAAGGGTCTGTTTAATTGTGCTGTAGTTATTTGGCTTGGGAGCTCCGGAGCCCTCCCATGTTGCAGGGTCCTAGAGCCTGGGCTCCAGCCTGAGCCCAAATGCCTACACTGCAATTACACAGCCTGTTAGCTCAAGCCCCTTAGCCCGAGTCAGCTGCTTTGGGCCAGGCACAAGATTTTAATTGCACGGTAGATATCCCCTTTGAGAACACTGGATGAATATCTCTACCTTGCCATGATAATATCAAGGCACAGGCTTCTTTGAATACCCTGGCTCAGCACCTCTACCTTGCTGGGCTAAGGTGAAGGCACACGTATCTCTGGGGTTAATAGCTCAGCAGTGCAATTCATCAGCGAGCCCTGTGTCTTGAAATTAGCTCAGCAAATCTGGAGTTGCTAGCTCAGTGCCTCCAGCTGGGGGGCAGGTCTCTGTGAGGATACGGGGGAATAATCTGCACAGCTGAGAGATCAAAATGGGTTAACTTTGAACCCAAATTTTAACTACTTATTTGCCAATATTACTAACCTTTCCATTGCTGATGGCTATCTTAGATATCTTACTGTGTTGTCCTCTGTGGCTGGAAGTACCATTACATATTAACAATCCATGTAGTTGAGTGTATATTTCATAGGCTGCAAGCTTGGAACAATCAAATATTTTCTACTTATTTAGATCATTGAGACCTCTGTTGCTCTCCTTTAAGAATTAGAGCAAATGCGATCTTTTACGATGCCATAAGGTGAGAACTGCTGGACACCCATGGTGGTGTTTTGCTGGATCCTGTATGTTACTGAAGCATCTTGTGTGTGGGTTTTCTATAAAGCTTGGTCCAACAGTAGTAAAGGTAGTTTAGTTTAATAAATTAACAGTTATTCTGTGAATGATCTCTTTGTGTCTCACAAAGACACATTGTACTCAAATATAAGAGCAGTTCCAAGTAGATGGGAAGGTCCCCCTGACTCAGTGTTGATCCAATGCTAGAAGGCAATGTGCAGCTGCAGACACTGGTTTTCAGAGAGATGTAAAACTGAGGTCTTGAAGTGACCAAGATGGCCTGTAACAGGAAACCAGGCAGGATAGGGGCTGAGAATGTTTCTAGACTGAAGCTCTGCAGTGAAGCAAAGAGACACACAGTGGCTTTAGAGATAGGTTTCACCTATTTAAAGAACTGCTAGAACATATTTGCAGTACCATTATTTAAATATGGTTGCTGCCAGCAAGGTTTCACCATGATGTGGACAGAGTAGTCTGTAAATCCAGCTTGCTTACATTACAGAGCGATTGCTTGGTTTCCTGTCTTAGGCCACCTTCTATGGTACAGACTGAACTATGTTGAGTATACTTGGCTCTGACATACTCTACAGATACAGTTAAAGTTAACTTAGTGCAATACATCCATACAGCAGTATATTTCCTGGCACATCCTTGTACACACCTACCACAATATCCAGCTGTGTCTGCATCTGGGCATTCTGGGACAATGTGATCATCTGTCCCATTGTGCCTCAGCTGCTGGTGCCATGGACAGAGGATTCTGGATATTTTTCACAAGGTGCAATGCACTTTGGCAAGTCCTCTTGTACAGAGATTTGTGAGGTAGGACTGACTAATCCAGTAACATAGACATACATTAGCTAGGCAAGCTCTTTTATATAGCAGAAGAATCATATTAAAACTCTATGCTGCCTTGCTCACAAGTATGACTGAAACATGAAGCATTCCCATGCTTACTATCCATTTGTGAATCATTGTGTGAATGGACATGAACTATGCTTGAAGTCAACCATGTTGCAACTTTTTTACACATATCAGGGCCTTATTCTGCCTTCAAACCCATGCAACCCCATTGATTTGAGTAGGGCTTTATAAGTGGGAGCGCAGAATTGGGCCTTTAGAATATAGTGGAAGTGTAAACACTGCAGGCCCAAAGATGACACTGAAATGAGTTTCATTTGATGATCATTTGGATCTGAATCATAAAAGTACCAAATTGTTTTAAATCAGTTAAAGTGAGTGCACATATTGGAAGCCCAGATTTTTCCTATATTTATATGCAGCACTGTAGGTAGCCAGCCCCAAAGATTTTATTGCTGAAATGACACTATTGTACATATGTATACAAATGTCCTTCCTAAGATTTGTTCTATACTCATTATATATTACAGCTCCCTTGACTGAGGAAAACATTCTGTAGCCATAACGTGCTGATTTTACAGTTAGTGAAGAACCCACATAACAGCAGGAGTGAGGTTTTAAAGGCACCATAATAATGACCAGGCTATTAAACATCAAGCAGTAGCATTTTTGGCCTAACCTGAAAGCTCTCCAGGGAAAAGCCATAAAATACAGTCCAGTACAATATGTCACCCACATGGGCTGGATTTAGTTTATGGATGAAATTTTAAATGATTAACACTGATGTTTAATATCTGCTAACAGTGAAATTGCATACATGACCAACATAAGAAAATATGGTCAATTCATTATTGAGTACAGTGACTCAAAGGATCGTTTACCAATATGAAAATAACTAGTATTGGTCCCAGTTTCAAAAATGCTTATTTTTAAAAATACAGAGAGTATGGAAGAAAACGTGTTTGAAAAAAGAGAGAGTGAGAGAAAGAAACAGAGTTCTTTACAACAGCCAAGTGGCCACTTGGGGATTTAGCTGGAGATAGTCTGTAGCACAAAAAAGAAAGAAAGAGTAACGCCAGTGAGTCACTTGGTCTCCAGGTATAAGTTGCTCAAATCAGTGTTTCAAACAAGTTCTCCAGCCAAATCACAAATTTTATGTGCCTTGGAGGCCTCTCCATCTCCCACAGGGGTGAAAGTACAGTAAGGTGCAGTGGGTCACACACTAGATAGAATGCCAGAGAGTTATGCTGTTCAATATGTGAAAAAGCAGCTTCTATGGCACTTCATTTCAATTATTTATATACAGACATATAGTGCCTGGATTTGAGATGACAGCTAAAACATCAGGCTCAGTCGATAGAAAAGTTGCTGAGATAGTGATTTTTACTCATCTAGAAGCTTAATTCCACAAATGAGATAACTATACTATTTTAATTTTATATTCTGTAAATTTGCTCTTAGTGAAAAATGCTAGAGCCCTGGTGACTGAAGCCCTCTAGTTCACGATTGAATGTATACACCAGAGATTACAGCATTGGAAGCTTCTACACATACACAAATGACATCTGTCTATCTTGGCACTCATCACTGTAGTATCCAACTCATAGAATATACTGCTTCTTGGTCAAGGTAGGGTTTCTGAAGATATTGCACAAATACAAAATCATGTTTCTTTTGCCTTCCATGCAAAGGTGGGTGAAGGATATCTCTGATATACTACTTCCAAACCTTAAAGCAGCGGTCCCAAACCTTTTTGTGGCCAGTAGCACATTCATGTTTTCAGAAGAGTGTGGTGGGCGCCAACAATTTTTCAAGGCTTATTTTGTATTTGTACATTAAATAATACGAAAAACATCATATTTAATATAACATAATATGTTAATCCAGAGAGAAGTGAGAGAGAAGCTGCGAGGACAGAGAACACTGGCGCCCACAGCCTGCAGCCCCGGAGTTCTCTGTCCCCATCAGGCACAGGGCAGTGGCTTGTCTCCCCTGCTGGGCACCAGGCGGGCCCTGCGCCTGCTGGGAACAGAGAACACCGAGCTCTATGTCCCCGTCAGGTGCGGGGCCGCGACTTCTCTCCCCTGCTGGGCACTAGGCAGGCGCACATACATGCCCCGGCATGTGCCATGGTGCCCGCGGGCACCACATTGGGGACCACTGCCTTAAAGTGATCAACATCACACTTGTATTTGAAGGTAAGATCTGTCCCTTCTGCTGATGAGGTTCACAAAGGCAAATGTGTTTTCTCAAAGATAGTTTTATTTGTATGGACCCTGTGATCCCCAGATGCTCTGAACTACTTTCTTTCCTTAATGCCCCTGGCATTAACAGTGACTGTTGGGAGTGGCTCCTGGTTGCTGGGCATGTGAGGTGGGTCTGAGTGTGTACTGGGGTTGAAGAGGTGTGTATGTGTGGGGTAGAAGAGAAAAAGGCATCTACACCTCCCTCCCCTTCCCTGTGGGTTGGACACTAGGTGTGAACGGGACTGACTCAAGGGCTTGAGAGGAAGGGGTGGGGCAGAAGAACTCATTAGAATGATGAGGTGTCAGGATGCGATGTGCATGATGATGTAGGGAGGCATTAGAGGAGTGAAGAATTTCATCAGCCCAGCTGACTGGTAGCTCCTTCAGTTGGCAGGAGCCTAGGAGGGATTATGGAAATGAGGGCTGGCATTAGAATTCTTTGAGGGGGTCGACAAGCATGTGGACAAGGGGGATCCAGTGGAAATAGTGTACTTAGACTTTCAAAAAGCCTTTAACAAGGTCCCTCCCCCAAGACTCTTAAGCAAAGTAAGCAGATATGGGATAAGAGGGAAGGTCCTTTCATGGATCAGTAAATGGCTAAAAGTATGAAACAAAGAGTAGGAATAAATGTTCGGTTTCACAGTGGAAAGAGGTAAATAGAGGGGTCTCTCCAAGGATCTGTACTAAAATCAGTGCTGTTCAACAAATTAATAAATAATCTGGAAAAGGGAGTAAATAGTGAGGTGGCAAAATTTGCAGCCAATATAAAATTAATTAAGTCCAAAGCTGACTGTGAAGAATTACAAAGGGCTCTCACAAAACAGGGCTAGCGGGCAAGAAAATGGTAGATGAAATTCAATGTTGATAAATGCAAAGTAATACATGCTAGGGAAAATAATCCCAACTATATGTACAAAATGATGGGGTCTAAATTAGCTATTACCACTCAAGAAAGAGATCTTGGAGCCATTGTGGCTAGTTCCCTGAAAACATCCTCTCAATGTGCAGTAGCTGTCAAAAAAATGAACAGAATGTTAGAAACCATTAGAAAAGTGATGGATAAGAAGACAGAAAATATAATTCCACTATATAAATCCATGGTATGCCCACACCTTGAATATTGTGTGCAGTTCTGGTCACCCCATCTCAAAAAGGGCATATGAGAATTGGAAAAGGTACCGATAAAGGTAGCAAAAAAGATTAGGGAGATGAAATAGCTTCCATATGAGGATAGATTAAGAAGACTGGGATTGTTCAGCTTGGAAAAGAGACAACTGAGGGGGAATAAGATAGAAGTCTATAAAGTCATGAATGGTGTGGAGAAAGGAACAAGGAAGTATTCTTTATCCCTTTACATAACACAAGAACCAGGGATAACTCAATGAATTAATAGGCCACAGGTTTAAAACAAACATAAGGAGGTAGTTCTTCATACAACACTCAGTTAACCTGTGTAATTTGTCGCCAGGGGATGTTGTGAAGGCCAAAAGCATGATTTGATTAAAAAAAGAATTAGGCAAGTTCATGGAGAATACGTCCATTAATGGCTTTTAGCCAAAATAGTCAGGGATGCAACTCCATGCTCTGGGTGTCCATAAACCTCTGACTGTGAGAACCTGGAGCTGGATGAGAGGGAATGGATTGCTTGATAATTCCTCTGTTCTTTTCATTCCCTCTGAAGCATCTGTTATCAGCCACTGTTGGAAGACAAGATACTGGCTAGATGGATCATTGGTCTGACCCAATATGGCTGTTCTTATATATTTTTTAATGTATGCTTTAAAACACACTGGTATTAGCAAGAGGCATCACCCAGCAATGAACTTTGGTCCTGCTCTGAAGAAGGAGCTGATGAGGGTTGATAAGAAAATTTGACTTCATGCCCATTCCTTTCATACTTTTGTGGCTCAAACCATTTGTTATGATGATTGGTGTCCACATCACATGTGGTACAAATCTACTAGAAAAGTGACTGAGGCTACCAAGTTGGAGGTACTGTGATTTTTATATCCCAAGGAAAACATTTTATTGCAATTATTTTTTTAAAAAATCAGTATTAGTCTTACTCCAGATTTCCATTTAAAGTGTATAAATTTTATTCAGGATTCTTTCAGCAGGTATGTGTCAGCCATCATGTTTATGGGAACCATTGTACATCTGAGTACTGTGCAACTGGTATTATAAGAATTGTTTACTTGACACACAATGTATCAATCCAAGCACACAATGATGAAGAAAAGAAGCAAGCAAATAAGCAAACGGACAAAAACACCATTCCATCAATAGTATTTTACTTGACAGTGAAAAATATAGTCACAAGGTGAGGTTGAATTATAGACCCCTTTCAGAGACAGGTAAAATGAGGCACAGAACTGTTAAGTGACTTTACCCAAGTTGCAAAGTAAGATAGTTACAAAAGTTTGGACTGGAACCCATGACTTTTTGACTGCTAGTCCCAAGCTCTAATTACTAGATGACACTGGGATACTTGAATCTTCTTTATGTAGATGTACTGTGGTTGTTAAATGGTTGGATTTATGTATGCTTTTACTTATTGATATATATGTTACGCTATCTCATTCTTAAATGTGGTATTATTGTTCCTCCAGTGATTTGCATGGATGTTACACTGTCACTTTAGCAATGCTTTCAAGCTGAATCTTGCTTTTTATAGAAAACTGGGTCTCATCCCTCCTCTTTGCTGATCTGTGAGACTCAGCAGCACAGCTCCCATCACTGATCCATCCACACTTGTACAGTTACTATATCTGAATCAGTATTTCTAGTTGTTCTGTCATCCTCTTAGGAGCAGAGTAACGATATAGGCAATCTGGCTCCCAATGGATACATCAGTGCTTTAATGGAGTCTTCTGCAAAACTCTCTGTTCTGTGCCTTTCTCTTGATAGTATCTAACAACCAGATCTAGACAGGCACAGATAACTGAAGAGCAATAGGTACTGTAATCTGGCCAAGGTGAAAAGCATACCCTTATTTTTCAGGGGACGGAGGGAAAAGGTGTTTCCAGAACACAGAGTTGTGATGATATTCCAGATCCTCTGCCTTTTTTGCTTTGCATTTGTTTTTACATTAGGCAGCTGCTTCATAGTGTGTGTGTTTGTATGTATAGCAGGAATTCTAGAAATCAGAGATTGAAAAAGACCTCCTTTATCTTCACATTCCCAGTTAGATTGCTTTCCCCAGTCTCTGTTCTCCCTTGTCACTAGGGCAGGAATTGTTCCCTGATTTACACTGCATTCATATTCTGTACTGAGTTAAAAACCAGCCCTCAACCAAGTGCCAGACTTATTTCCTCCACTTAATATACTCCAGTCAATGACTAGTAGTTAAAATCTCCCATTACTCTTTTATGTGCTTTTTTTTTATTTGCTCAGTCATTTCACAGAAGATAAATCACAAACTAGCAACACAGCAGCACTGATAGCCCCAAATAGTTGCCTGAATCTTCAGCTTGAGAAATGAGATATCTGCTTGTAGGAGCGTCTTGTACTACATGTAAGTGAGCAGAATTGCAGTATTGGAGAACTAAGGAAGCCGTTCAAAACCCTGCCTAAAAACGCTCTTTACTGATACCATAATTGTCTACAATTATTTGGTACAGAGAGGTTCAGAACTGTGGACAATTATGTGTCTTGAAGCTGAAGGTACCATACTAGTTTTCACCAACTTGATCCTAGACTTGCATCATCTCAACAATTCAATTTACAGGGCTGTTGCCTAAGGATGTCTTCATTTCTATGGGTTCTTCCCCTATTAGTCATCCATTTTCTGGTGGACCTGATAGATGTATCCATCCCACGGTGACAGTTCATCAGCATTTTTGAATTTTACTCTTAGGAAAAAGCAGTTCCAGCCTTGCAATCTGTTCTTTTTGTGCTGACAACTTTCTTCAAAGTGAGCACAAATCTCCTGGTAATGATGCCTGGTGACCTTGTAACAGGCCTTATAGATCCTTAGTTTCTCAGTATGAGGAAAGTACCATTTGGTCCCCGCCTAAAAAAATCCTTCTCCTATGTGTTAATTTAGACCTCAGAAAGGTCAGAACCTGTATTTCTCCAGAAATAGTCAAAACCAGACCATGGACATACAGTCAACTAGATGTTAAGAGGGTGTATTGACATGACATCTGGTGCATTCAGAAGACTTTAAGAAGTTGTTGAAGGTGGAACATGAACATTATGAATTTATTTCTGTGTATAAAGGACCAGAGTATGCTCAAGCCCATTGCCACATGGGTTAAGAGCTGTACACCCTTTTCTTTGTCATAGAGTGACCATATTTCCCTATGCTGAATATGGGATTGGGACACCTGGTAAAATTGCTCATATTCAAGCAAGTTCAATGGCAATTAATCAGAACTATGCACCACAAATATTCAAATTAACATCAGGTTGACTGAGCCCCTGTTATAAAGAAATACTGCGTAGTTAGATTCTTTTTATTTACCTTCTTATCTTTAAGGCCTTAGGGTTCACATGAGGAGGGGTGAAACACACCCCTACCCTCCCCCACACACGGGGAAAGGTTACATGTACACAGTCCCATACCCCTCTCTCACATGGGGGGAGGTGGTCACTGACCAACTCAACCCTCCCTGCCCAGAGCTCTCTGCCTTCCATGCCTGGCTTGGTCCCAAGGAGGGACCCACCTCTCCTGGTACCTGGTGCCATGACTTCCCGAGGCAATATGGGGGGTGAGGCACATGGGGTCACATGCTCCCCCCTTCCGATTTCTGCCAGGGTTCATACCGGAATGTGGCCAGCAGCAGCCTTTCAGAACTCTGTGGGAGGGAAGGGAAGGGAGCTGCTTTCAGCCACAGGGGAAGAGGAGGAGGAGGGGACGGGATGACCTGGCCCATGTCTTTGCAGGGCTCATCTCTTCTCCCCCCTCTCCTATGGCTGGAAGCAGCTTGTCACTTCCTGTCCACACAGTGCCGAATGGCAACTAAAACTTCCAGGCTGCTGCTGGCCGCTGACATAACCCAGCTGCTGCTTGTCCCCCCAGCTACATTGTGGCCAGGAAGGGGTTAAGCCCTAAGGATGCATTGTGCACCAGGGCCCAGGGAACCTGACTGAAGGGGCTTCAGTGAACCCAGCCAGAGAGCTGGCTTAGCAGGGGAAGGTGCCTAGAGGATGGAGCAGCCTTGCATTCTCTGGGGGCAGGACCCAGGGCAGGGGGAACAGGTGAAGAGGGAGCTAAGTCCCTTCCAGAGGGGATGTTGCGGAGCCTGCAGTGTTGGGGTGTGAACAGGCTGGAAATCACTTTTCTCTCCCTGCTACTCCAGAGCTTAGCTGAGTGGCGGAAAGGCTGCCCCGTGCCAGCGCTGTGTGGGGCTCGGCTCCTGGCCAGCACCCCAGGCCGGAGGGTATTGGCTTTCCAGGGGCGCTAGTCCAGCCAGATGCAGAGAGTGAAGGAACAAGCCAGCTGGCCAGGCTGTTGGTGAGCTGAGCACTCTGACCAGGGGCTGGTTCTTCGCACAGCGCTGGGAGCTGGACGCGCCCCACTGGGGGGGATATGGAGGGGCAGCGGGGTGAGGGGGCAAAGGAGAAAAGCAGGGAGAGGACAGCGAGAAGGAGCGCACTCAAAGGGCTGATGGGTGGGCAGCAATGGCGACACACCAGCCTCTGTAGCTCACAGCTTGCAGCCAGCACTGGCCAGAAACAGGATGGGTTGTGGGAACCTGGTGGCTGAGAGCCAGCACACAGGACCCTGGTGGCTGAGAGATGGACCAGCAGGGGGAGCAGCTAGCCCAGCATGCTGCCTTGCTCACCCACATCCATTGTCAGCCACTGCACCCCACCTCACCATTGGTGAGCTGGTGGCTGGCAAGCAGGGATCTGGCCAGCAGCAAGACCAGCCAGTTCTGATGTGGAGGAGTCAGAAAATATGGGACAATTTGCCCATTTTTAAGAAAAAGTCTGGACACCTGCAGGAGGGCTTAATTACAGGACCATCCCTTTAAAAACGGGACATCTGGCCACCCTACTTAGTCACAAATACTTCATTATAAAGGAATCACGACTAAAACGATGGGGCACACACACTTTATCCTCATGGAATAGTAGAAGGTAGTACCTTATTTTCATGACTGTTCCAGAGTCAGGAAAGACAATACATTACATATGACAATAAACACATGATTCATGTTACACCACAGATGAATTTGACCTAATATATCCAACTAAGCCCACTTATGCCTTTTTTATTACCAAAGATTATATCTATAGTTTTAAAAATGAAGAAAAATCCAGTGTTCCTTAGTTTAATCAAAAAAGAAAAAAGAGTGTGTGTGTGTGTGTGGTTTCTGCTGAAACTATGTCCAGTTAGAAAATATAGCAGTGGTTTGGTGTGGAATACTGTGACCCAAGAACCACTTAATGCGAAAGGGTGCATAGAGGATACAGGTATCTCAAGTCTGGCATGTACATTGCAGTTCACCAAAGAGCACCACATGAGGTCTCTAAAAAAATGCTTATGTCACACTGATCCTCATAATCATTGCAAGATGTATGCAGAGATGACATTTAAGGAGTTGTGTATACATAGTTAAAATAAGTTTATAAGTCTGTCTCCAAGAAGAAGACAGGTTTCTTCCAGACAGGAGATAAGATATGTATCTCTCTATTGCAATGTAAGTTAAGCATTGTAACACAATGGAAGCCCCATTTACATATGGAGTCAATGGAATAGGAGAGCACAGGTTAAAAACAAGCCATGGAGGTTAGCCTGACCTTGTGCAAAGATGAACTTGCGGGGCAGTATATGTAGGACGCACCCCTTTATCCTGAACATAGGAAATATTCAGGCAGGAAATCAGGATCTCAACTAGGTTTGGCTGAAATGATGCAAAGGATATTTGGAGTGAGAAACTTATTTAGACAGAAGGCTATCCTCTTAAGTTTAGTCTCTAGGAATTGTGTTATGATTTTGTTTTATATGTAACTCTTTTGTTTCTATTATTCTTACACACTATCTCTTATATCTTGAACTTAGATAATAAACTTACAATTGTTTTCACTATAAATATATCTCAGTCTCTGGTGTTATATAAGTAGCTAATCCTAAGGTGAATCAAGGAAGATGCTGTGTACACTGTCCCTTTGTGACTAGCAAACCTGGTATTTCTGAGAGTGTTCAGTGGATATGAGGCTAGACAGTACAGTGAAACACTTACAGGGGGCTCAAGGGCTGGGGTGCACCTATTGCTAACCTGCAAGGCAAAGTAAGGGCTGGCATAGTCCAGAGGAGATTGCTTGGGTGGCTAGCTGGCTGGTGGTGATAGGGAGCTGGCCACCAATTAAGCACAAGCAAGTCTCCCTCTTGCTGGATGCAGGGCGGTAACAAGTTGACTCACAGTTCTCGGTACCAAGAGAACCATCACAAATATATAAACTCCCTTCCACTCACCCGCAGCAAGCTCTAGAATAGTATGATGGTGGATTTTGCTGTAATCAGTCTGGGCTCTAAGGACCTGATCTAAAGTCCATTGAAATCAGTAGGAATCTTTCCATTCCTTTCAATGGGTTTTGAATCAGGCCGTGAATCTGCTGGTTCAGCTACAGTTAGATTTACATTAATGACATTCTGTTCCATGACAGATATCCAATGACACTTACAACGGTTCAAAAGGCCAGCATACCAACCATCCTCAGAGGATTACTCAACACTCAGTAACATTAGACATTTAAAATGGGTGGATGTTTGGAAAGAACTCCATCTCCCTGAAAAGAACTGCTTTTTAAAAATGTCTGTCACACAATGAGATATGTAGTCCAGGCTTGTTTTGTTTCTTTTCAGTGTAAGTCAGCCAAGGATAATGTTTGCTAAACTGTAAAGCTGGCAAATTATAGGGCCTATTTCAGATTGTTCCCCTCTAATTAATCAAACTCACAACTTTAGAGATCCAAAAATGCATTTCACCAAATTAAAGGAATTTTAATTTTAATAAATTTAATAAATTCCTAATAAAGTCCCCCTAATAAAGTGTAATCCTGAGAGGTGCTGGGCACTTATATCTCCCATTGGAAGAATGTTCTCAAGCAAAAGAACCAATCAACCAAACAAAAGGATGTTGCACTTTTATCCTGAATTATACATACTATATACGGTAAGAAACTGCTAAAAGCAAGCATGCTAGAGTGTATCTAGGGTGACCAGATGTTCCGATTTTATAGGAACAGTCCTGATTTTGGGGGCTTTTTCTTATATAGGCACCTATTGTGCCCTACCCCGTCCTGATTTTTTACACTTGCTATCTGGTCACCCTAAGTGTATCCTTGGTTGTATACAATATTATAGTGGCTTAAAACTCTGACAAAATATATTGCAAAAATAGAACACCCACAAAATTAATCGGGAAACATTATGGATTCAAAGAAATGTATCTAAATCTAAGAAAATGTGTAACAAATGTAAAGTGCTTAGATACCTTATTATGGTAAATGAGATGTCAGAGCATCAGCACGAGCCATCACACTTTCATACCTACATAACTATGTGGCAATGAAATATAAAAACTGCCAGTTATAGCATCACCTAAAGTAGTTTTATGGATTTTTAAAGGATTTTATAGCCTGTGATAGTTGATACCTTGCCATGTGATATGAACTGTACAGTGCTATATGTGCATAGTGAATTAATTTTATAGAGCCAAACTTTAGTCGTGCAAAATTTCTATCAATGTCGTAACTAGGAATTTTGTCTGAATGGGACAAGCAGTGTTTGACCATTAAGTCCATTGTGATATGTGTCTATGAAAAGGGTATTTTTGTGGCAAACTACATTAGGAAAACTTTCTATTTTTAAGGTAACAAATAAAATCGTGCTCGTTTTGTTTCACAACTCTCTACAACTCTTAAATATCTCTCAAAAAGCTCAGCTCATCAATATTCATACTCACCCAAGGATCTGAATATATCTACTTCTCAGAATGTACAGTATGCATTATGAAAGTTGTGATGTGAGAAGTTATGTGAAATATATGGACAATTGGCTAGACTAGAAAGAGAGCAGAATCACTAACAGACAAGGATCCTGAGATGGTCAAAAAAGCCACCTAGAGGACACACAGTCCACTTGAAAGTATTATATTTTTTTTCATATTTTAAATATCTGTAAACAATACAACTCCATCTTCTGGCAGATTTTGAATCATGGCAGGAGATGGGGGTATCACAAAAAGCTAATCTCTAGGCCCAAGTACCTTTGTGGTTGGCAGCTTGCTGAAACTATATATTTTGGCCAGGCTGTGTGGCTGTGGATAATGATAGGGATGAGGGGAGACCGCATATGTTTGCCACTTCTTTAATCTGAAATTATTTTCTTGTGGAAGCACAGGGTGTTATTGATTGCAAGGAAAGCAATGGATAGTTATTTCACACCAATAATATACCTAAGTTTACCTGCATGGCTGTTCAGTAGAGCTACAAATCTTGTCAGCCACAATCTGTAATTATCTACTCATAATCTGATTGAGGTAATTATGTGCAAGCAGGAATAGGGTTCTGAGGGACTGCTTAAAGAAAATTATTGAGACTCAGTAGTGAGGAGCATAATTTAGGATGTTTACTGATTATGCCTGTGCTGTGCACCTGATTTGCCAAATCAATGGGAGTATTTGTGGAACAGGACACTACTCAGTGTGAATAAGGGAGGTAAGATCAAGCTGTGCATGAGACTCCATACAGAACTAATTCACCTCAGAAATTTGTTCCAGAAGGCAATGAGCTTAGTGTAAAACCTGTTCATGTGGAATAAAACATGTGTAATACGTGACTAACATATGTTTATGTTTTATTTGTTGGATTTATATGAATAAATAAGTTCTAATCTATATACTGATGGGAAAGTGGTGACTTTCATATAGTCTGTACCATATGAGTCTCATATATGAATGTGTCATATAATACACCTATGTGTGAAGGATTCTCTGTGGCCAGTTCTTTTAAAGTTTGGGGGGGGTGAGCGGAGGGGAGGGAGGGTGGCTGCCTCCAGACATTATAGGCCTTTTATGAGGCAACTCTCATATCTTTCTCTTAAAAGCTCACCTCATCAATATTCATAATCACCCCAGGATCTTAATACATCTACTTTTCAGAATGTACAGTATGCATTATGATATTGACTTCAGCAAATATCTTTCTTCTTAAAGAACATTCTTGTGAGCAAACGTCAGCCAAGAAAGAAACACCTATTCAAAACTGAAAAGCACATAGCTTCCTAATGTAACATTTTTGGTTTTCATTTACAAAAGTACTAAGTAGGAGAAAGGTTATATGGGTATGCTGGAAAGCGGTGGTGCAGCAGGAAAGCTGGAATGGTTTTGATGTATCCTTTCCCCTCTCTTCCCCTCCACTCCCCCCAGGGTCATTTTGATTCTTTTCCAAAAGCACACCAAAAGAACGACAATTTTGTGGTTAGGATATAAAATCATGAACACATTCTCAATGTAAAGTAAGTTGGGAAAGAAACATATATATCCCCGTACAAACAGGTATAATCCCTAGAGGCTCCTTGCCCCTTCTGGCCCTGTTTAGGATTGAGCTACATATATACACCTTACTGTACTCAGCATAAACACATTTTATATGTATACAACATGTACATAGCAAGTACTATACAGTGTACAAGCTAACTAAGCACAAACACACAAGCTTATTTTTACAGTTCTTGGACTAAGTATGTTAGTGAACTAGATACAAAGAATCAAATTCACGCAGCAGTCGAAGGGAACCTAAACTGGTGTAATTTACACCTTCCTTTGGCTTCTCTCAATATATAAATTATATGAATTTAGACTCTGTTAAACTTCTTTAAACTCCATTAGGCTCAGACTCACACCCACTTATCAGCATGTAACTTCTAATTTCTTTACAGGGAATTTCATAAATGGTAGGGCTATTGTTTCACTTTATGATTTTAAAAGGTACAAATGGATCCGAATAGTAGGGCCACTTAACAATGAAACAAAGAAGAAAGAAGTAGAGACTTCCTTCTCTTTCTTCCCCTGTCACTCACTCCTTCTGTGATTTTCATTTCAGCAACCTCTCTGACTTCTCTGCTGCTCTTAGTCCCACTCCTCATTTCATATTAGACTCCCTTGTACCCTCTCTTCAACCTTTGAGCTCTTTTCTCCCTGACTCCTCTAATCAGTCCATCTCAATAATCTCTACTCTCAGCGCTCACTCCTCACCTTAGTTTCTTCTACCCTTGCCCTCATGCTGAGCAACTCTGCAAGAAGTCCTGGGACCTCACCAATCCATTTGGAGGGAGGTTGGGTGGATGGAGATCTCAGGGGAGCTGGAGTCTCAATGTGTAGAGACATGAATGAGTGGGTGAACCCTGACAGGTCCTGCTCTCCCTATTGTACTGCTACTGCTCTTTTTGCAGTGAACAGGAAAATGAATCCTTCCAAGGGATTTCAAAGACCTAGCCCATTGAGCTAGTGGACTTCTCTCCAGGTGTTTAAGGTGGATTAGGAAGGGCCACCCTAGAGGAGATGCTCTGTGTCTGCGGGCCAAGAAGAGGCAAAGTTGGAGTGTGGAATCAAATGGAATGATCCATTCATTTGTTTAATATGGACCCAAAGTCTACCAGAGAGTGTCACAATTCTACATAACATCCCAAAGAGCTATGTTTTGCATGTGAATCTTTGAATCAGCTGAGAGATTCATCAAGTCACAGCAGTATCTAGGGACTGCACAGCTGTGGAAGCTGAAGAGCACAAGTTATTCCCACTAGGCTTAGCACTAACTTACATACAACTTTTTTCCTCTCAGTAGACAGTTATCAGACAGTAATTTGATGGCTTAGTATTGTACATACAGATTTTATTTTGGACTTCTTTTGTACATGTTTTATGATTGGCATTTATATATATGTGGCTGGCTGAAAAGTTTTGAGGTTTCCATGAAAATTTTGAGGTTTTGACATTTGTTTCCAATCAAATGCATAACGAAACCCAGACTGTTCAAAACTTTTAATGAAAAAAAAATGAACTCCACCCCAGAACAGCCAAAAGCCCAGTGGTCAGGGCACTCAGTTGGTATGTGGGAGACCCCCTTTCAAGTCGCTACTGTGCCTGATTCAGAGCAGGAACTGGAACCTGGATCTGGCCATTCTGGAGTGGGTTTCCCTCACTCTGACCAAAAGTTCTAACCTGTGCCTGAGAAACCTTCCCAATGAAAGTTTCATTGGAACAATACATTTTTGCAAAAAGTTTCAGTTTTGACAAGTCTGCATTTTCTGTCAAAAAACTTTTCTGCCCAACTCTCCATATACTATCATCATTGAAAGTTTACAGTTTTTGTGATCCCACACACTTTTTTAAGATCATACTCTTTTTTGTGGCATTCTTTCAACATATGTGCACAAAATAAGAATCTGGAGACGCAACTTTATGAAACACATAAGAGAATGCCAGAGGGAGCCAAAATTGATGTTGACACTACTGTCAGGGCCAGACAGAAAATAGTGCTTATGTGGCCTATAAGTGATGCACAGTGATAGTGCTAGCCTGTTGCACAGGTGTGAATTTCACCCATACACAGCTAAACAAAAGGAACTAATGCACTTGTAGTGGGACTGTGTGACCTCTCAGTTCTGTTAGTAAACTGCTTGGAGTTGTCATTTCATTCATAAATCTGAAACAACTAATCAACCAAAAAAAAAAAAGTTTTTAAAAACTTTTCAGTGAAGCTACCCTCCCCCCGAAATATTTGTCTGCTGAATGAAATGCCTTTCATTCCATTGAAGTAAAATAATGACAGCTACTTAATGCATATATTTACAATCTTAATGATTGCTAGTCTTTTATGGCACACCTTCTAAAACTGAGAATGCATTGTGTGGGCCAAGTTAATATTCTAATGGGGAAAAATAAAATAATCAAAATCCTAAACTGGCTACCTGGTAATTTCTCATGCTTTGCAATGTCTCAGAAGTGTGGTTTTCTCAAGATAATCCATTCTCTAACACATTCATGCTGCTGCTGTGTTTTAGTTAATGCATGAAGAGTGCATATTTCTGGGCCAGATAATACACCTCAGTTTTATACCATGCCCTAGAACTGGTGTCTCTTCCTTCTAAAACACTGCACGTCACTAGCTAAGTGGAAACATTGTGTTCCAATGTCAAAATTCAGAGGCATGTTTTGGCACAGTTTGTTTCGAGTTGTGTACACAAATCCTGTTAACAAAAATAGGAGTTCTGCACGCAACTGGAGGGACATCACGTTAAAAGCATCACTGTTTTCTCAGATCCCATTTGCCTAAGAGAGAGAAGATCAGTGAATCTCACTATTTACCTTGTATCTTTAATCATTTGTTAAACAGAATACAAATATGAAAAATATACAGGTTCTATCCCTATAACAGTATTCTGGCTGCAGATGTGTTCTAAACACAGACTTCTGTCTGGGGAATTATAAACATAAAGATCAATAGCTCTCAACAAGAGAAAATACCGGCAGATTCTTTGGAGAAAATTATGGCATGAGCCCTGCTGTAAGAAACCATTTGACTTGTAGAGGTAGTCAGATACTGACATTAAGAAAGCTGGTGGATGAGGTTAAATGATTTGCCAATCTTTGGAAATGAAAGGGCTCTGAATCCCTCTGATTCACTGTGACAGCTTCCTTTACAGCATAGGAAAGTGCACGTTTTAAGGATGAAAATCCTCAGCTAAATCCTACCTATCTTCTGCACACCTTAAGATTGAAAATAACCATACTTATTTGCTCACTTTGGGCCAGATTCTGCTACCCTTACACACGTTGAGTAGCACCCTACTCCTTGAGTACCCCCATTGACTGGTACTAAAGCAAATGTCAGAAGTATACTCCAAAGGTGAGAGCCTCACCCTGCCCTGACCCTACACACCGGGTAAGAATATCAGAGTGGTATAAAAGGCCCCAAAGCACTTCATTTAGCTGGGGGATGAGTCCCCTGGCACAGTCACTGGGGCAGGTAGCTCTAAGCCTGCCTTCCAAGGACCACCTTGCAAGCCCTGGCTTAGGGGGCATAATAGGGGCAGGGGGTGTATTAGGGCAGGGTGCTGCTGCGATTCCAGGCAGTGCTGCACCCCATAGGGCAGGTTGGGGAGATAGCTGTAATTTAGACAAGCCTCCAAGGCTCTCTAAGAGTATATCTACACAACAACTGGGAGGAGCAGTTGCCAGCTTGGGAAAACACAGTCGCTAGTTCTGCTCAAGCTAGCCCCTAAGAATAGTAGTTTGGCCATGGTGGTTCAGGCTATCCACCTGAGTACAATCCTTCCTGATTCCTGGCTACATACTCGGGCAGGTAGCCTGCGCCACTGCCTGTGCCACCATGGCCACACTGCAGTATTTTTAGCTGCTAGCTCAAGTGAAGCCAGCACATCTATGTCTAGTGAGCTTGGAGTTACATTGCCCAGCTGTTGTGTAGACTTACCCTAAGTTATACCGAGGGCCTCTCTAGCCCTGGGAGCAGCCTTGGAAAAGGTGGTTTAAAGCTTCCATAGCTCTTGCCTGGGTTGTAAATTTTGTGCTGTGCCTCAGGGTAAGATTCTGTGATTCAGCTCTTATTGAGTAATTGCATTATTGTACATTACAGAAAAGAAACACACATTGTAAGCTCCTTGGGGGCAGGGACTGTCTTTCTGTTCTGTGGTTGTACAGCACCTAGCCCTGAGATCCTGGTCCATGACTGGGACTTCTAGGGGCTACAGTAATAATATATATTTACAGATGGGAATTATGAAGCTATAATTCCACTGAAGGACTCTGGTATGTCACAAAGCACTAGCAAAGCTCAAACTATAATTAAAATCTGTGATTTTTACCTTAAATATTGTAGTTCATATATAGGTGACTGGATTGAGTGACTTCTTGAGGTTCCTTCCAGTCCTACAATTCTAAGATACATCAGCCCAAGTCCATGATCCATGTCTTGCAAGCCTCTAAGGATATGTCTACACAGGGATTAAAAACCCACGGTTGGCCCAGGTCAGCATACTTGCACTTGCCATGCTCAGGCTCCATGGCTAAAAAATTGCTGTGTAAACATTTGGGTTCAGGCTGGACCCTGAGCTCTGGGACCCTATGAAGGTGGAGGGTCCCGGAATTCAAGTTGCAGCCAGAATCAGAATGTCTACATAATAATATTTAGTCCCATGTGCCAGAGTCAGCTGACCAGGGCCAGCCAAGCTGTGCATCTTTTATCCCTGTGTAGACACAAGTTTACATACATTAGTGCCAAATCTCCTCCTTCATCCATTGCTGCTGAACCACCTCCTTCTACCAAAACCCACTTCTGCTACTATTCCAGCACAGCCTTTTTTAGTTCTCCTACCTCTCTAGTGGTTGGTTTCAATGCTGCTGGAGTAGCTGGTGGTGATATACAAGGTGGGTCGTGACATTGGTGTTTTGTGGAATCATGTAATCCAGGCATGTAATGTCACACTGCTTACATATTTCTATTGCAGTACAATGATCACTACATTCCATTTGTTACAGTCATTCTCAGGGATGATTCCACTAAATTATCTGGCTGGAGAAATACAAGAAACTGCAAATGCTTTTGAAAGTTACTGAAATCACTGCGGGGGAGAACGTGGGAGATGGGTTTCAGGTTGTTGTATATTAGCAAAGAAAACTCTAAACATTCCTTTATGTGGAATTTACAGAGCTTTATTGCTCTTTGACTCTGTTGTCCGTGGATACAAAAGAGAAATGGAAATTGAGTCATAAACCAGAACTAATCAGAGCAATCCTCCACTTTTAAAGAGGTTTTCATGTTTTCTGTAATTGGATGTGTTCCGGAATTTACTATGCAGTTGTTTAAACTTGCACAGCACAGTGAGGAATTTGTTTTGTATTCTTTGCATTTTATGCCTGTTTGCGCAACTCTACGCCCCTCTATTTTTCTTTAAAAACAGGTTTCAAAAATTTGGCTCTAAATGTTATGAGACTTCCTTTTTTAAAGTGGTTTTAATCAGGCTTCTAAAATTGCACTCTTGAGTTTGCATACCCACAGTTGCATACCCATTTTCAACACTTCAGTTGTAATACATGCAAATATTCAGATGTTTACGTGTAAGCTACATTTGCACTGACAGTCAGAGAACAGTTGCTAAACAGTCTGATTCTCACAAATGCAGGTTGAATGCACAAGCCTCGGTTTTGGGGCAAAAGCTATATATATAAAACATTTCCAAGAAAAACGGGTAGGTACAAAATTGAGAGTTTTGGGACACTTGTTTTTGAAAATGGGTCTGTAATGTTTAGTGCATACTGGCCACAATGCCTTTTATGAGAAATGTACGCTACAGAGAGAGGCCGAGAACCAGAGCTATAGTATACACTGATTTCACATATGGGAGAATAAGATGACTCTCTACTGGACTAAACTGATATGTTTGTTAACCTATTTTTTCCCTTGCAGGTAAAATGTGTCCCTTTCCAGAAAGCATGTTCAGTGTCTATGTATTATTTAAAGTCTATTTTAAGGTCTAAAGGGGAACATCCATCATATATAGGCCTTGTGTTGGTCATCTGCACAAGGGTTAATTTCTCCTTTCTTGAATAAAAACTATATTGAAGAATCTGATGTTCTAGAATAATGAGCACAGTGAAGAATATCTGCCTGGAACATAAAAGATGCAGCAGAAAGAAAAATGTTTGCTTTAATCAAAATAAGAAGAGAATTAACACCAGATTTTTCCTAGACCTAAGGCGTTTCCCCACACTGCTCTAATTTGAGAGGGGAAAGAAGTAAAAAGTAATTTTGCACTGCAGAACACAGAGTGCAGAAAGTGTCCTGAAACGAACCATATGAAAGGCTTTCTTTCAATTACCAGTGGACTGAAAACATTTTCTCTCAGAAATGTTTCCTTACTTGCATTAATCAAGGCCAAGTTTCTGGTTCTTAAAAACAGCTACGTGTCTAAATGTCAGGGCTTTTCCAGAGGTATTTGTTAGAGATTTTTCTTTATTCTGTGGAAAAACCTTCAAAATGTTAAAAATGTCTTGCTGGTTCTCTCTTAGCTTCTTGTGCTGTAAATAAGAGTAGCACTGACGCCTCTGAACTCAATCCTGGAGAAGATCCAAATATCCATTTGGCCTATTTTCAAGAATTTCTTTTTTGTTTACTACATGATCTAAGTTCTCCTGAAAAACTCCATGCAGTTCAAGTGTTCAGTATCAGACAGGTCTGAAGTTGCAGAATTATATACAATACATCAAGAAAATTTATGGTGGTTGGGAGCAGTAAGGGGAGTATCCATCAAAGCCACATAGACATGTGCATCCTTCCAAATACAATTTCTTTCCAAACTAAGCAAGGATTAACTAAAGATGTTTTGAAACCACAGAATGTTATTTTAAAAAGGTAGCTAGTGATTGGGATAACTTATGACTAAATATGGCTAAGATTGGCCAAAACCACAATGATCTTAACTTGCTCACATATTTATGATGGCAGTGGGGGCTGTTTTCAAAATGTGAGAGCCTTCGGAAGTTTGCTTACATATTTAGTGGTAGAAGGAAAGTCTAGCAAAGTGTGAGCATCCCTTTGTCCTTCCACTTAGAGTATGTCTACATTGTGAAGTTGTAGACAAAACTTTTCTCTTTCACGGGCACTTAAAAAAGCCTCCCCGCGAAGACAAAAGTTTTGCTGACTCAAGTGGCAATATTAACGCGGTTTGGTTGCAGGAGCATTCTCCTGCCAACAAAGCTAACGCCGCTCGCGGGGCTGGAAGTATTTTGTCAGCAAAAGTGCCAACAAAGAGCGTTTACACATGCTGACATTTAGAGACAAGGCTGTGTTGACACAGTTTTGTCGCTAAAAGCTGCGTGGTGTAGACAAGCTCATACACACAGACACTGGCAGTCAAGCAAAGTGGAGACCCTGCAAAATTAGTCCTAAAGTTGTTCAACTCTTTTTAAAAAGCAAAGTTATTCAGGTAGGGACTGATGCAAAACTGATTGAAGTCCATTGAAAGAATCCCATTGACTTCATTTGGGATTTGGATCAGGCCCTTGATGTACTCTTGTTACAAAACTCAAAGTTCACTGTGTGGCTTTCTATGCCATTCCATTTTGGGGAACTGGGCTTATTTCCCTAGTGAAGACACAGAGATGTGAACAGAGAATGTATAAGGAACTGGTGTGCATGTGGGAGATAGATGAGCTTTTTTAAATAGGGGAGGAAACCTTTAATGTACCCAAGCATGGCCACTATTTATTTCAATTGCTTTACACTTGTGCTGATCTTCAGTCCTAGGGGCACTAAAAATACAATATAAATATTAAAATAAACAATTAAAAGCAGAATTGCCAGACAGCCTGCCCAAACCTGAAATGGCCTCCATTTCATGTACTTCCATCCAGTTCCCAGATCAGTACTATCATCCAGCTAGGAAGGGCTTCAGAAAACTGGTAACGCTTGCAGATTACCCTGAAGGTCAGCAAATATAGTCTCTGGTTCCCTACTTTGCATTAAACTTAAAACAATTGGGTTTACTGGGCTGTAACTACAATGGGAATTTCAAGGAGTTCTCCCACCATTGGTCGTCTTTGACTTAAATTAACTATGTGGATTTACACCAGCTAAGGATTGTACAGGCCACATTTCAATTCAAATGCTTTATATTACCTATCTCTGTCAAGGATAAAGCTTGAATCCTTGTATTCTAATTTCACATGTAATTTTAAAAGTCACATAAAACATTCATCAACATATAAAAATGAAATAACTTGCCACATCTTCCTTTAGCTAATATGGGTCAACTGAAATGTCAATATTTGGTTACTTAGACTAAGAACTAGATCATTCCATTTGCAAAAACAACAAAAACGATATTTAGATTACAGCCTGTGACTTCAACAATTTTTTTTAATACTATAGTACTATAAAATAGAAGAGATTTATATACCCTGTAAAACCACAATACTGGAACTAGTTTAAATGTAACTTCATTCATTCTTTGGTCAGATATGATAATGACATATTTTAACTGAGAAATTTTCTTAAGAGTGGAATATCTCCTGCACTGCTTGTTCTGCTGATGTGGTGAATATCACTTTACCAACAAAAAGTGGGGGAAACATATGCTGCAGTTGCATAAAGACTTCATTAGAGCAACATATTGTTTTATATGACAGAGATACTGTAAGCGAGACGGTGGGATACCCCACAGCCCTGCTGATGGACGGACTTCCCCTAACACCCACATGGGCGGAGTCACTGGGTCCTGGGCCTGCCCCTCAGAGGTCACGGCGCAGACCCGGAAGTATAAAAGCTCACCGGCAGAGCTCAGTGGGGAAACAGCTGCTGGAAAGACCAGACGTCCGCGACCGAGCTCCCTCTGGGGAGACAGCAGAAGGCTGCGGCTGGCCTGAGGTCACACTGGGCCAGCCAAGCCTACTCCTCACTCATTACCCTGAGGAGGACTGGCCGAGCCTACCTCACTCCAGCTACCCCAAGGACTGGGCAAGCCTATCCCTCCCCAGCTTCTCCGAGGACTAGCCGAGCCTGCCCCTCCCCAGCTACCCTGAGAACTGGCTGAGCCTGCCTTTTGCCAGCTATCCTGAGTAGCAACTGAACCTACCATCCGCTACTTACCCGGAGAAACCGATGGTGTTTGAGACCGCCGGCGATGCTACCAAAACTCAGGTACCCTACGAGGGGGAGTGTGGAAGTAACCCGGGGGCAGCCGACCCCAGTCTGGCTGCAACACGGCCAGAGCCTATGTCAGTGTGTTGCAGCCAGGATCCCCACTGACAGCAGCGAGTTTCTGCCTCTGCTAGGGCCCCGGTCTGGGATGCAGTGGAGCAGGAGGGTCTGCGTCCCCCCTGTCACCCACTCCTTGGGTGGCAGACTCCCCCTTTTCCCTGGCCTGGAGAGGCTAGGACCTCCTATTATGGAACTATGGACTCAGCCCCTGCCTTAGGGCCTGAGTTTCTGACTATTTGCTTGCTGCCCCGCCCTGACCTAGAGCCTGAGCTGCTCACTGACTATTGACTCAGCTCCTGCTGAAAGGCCTGAATCTCTGACTGTTTGCCGGCTGCCCCACCCTGACCTAGGCCTAGGCCATCATTGGACTGTTGACTCAGCCCCCGCTCCAAGGGCCTGAGCCCCTAACCGAGTGGGTGTTATTCCCCATGACCGCAGAGCCGATGGCTGGCGAACTTGAGCGAGGCGGTGGCATACCTCACAGCCCTGCTGAGGGATGGACCGCGGCAAAGCTGCACTACAGATACATCATGCATGAAAATCATGAATCAAAGTCATGAAATAAGCTACAAATGCAATAAAAAAATAAGGTATTCAAAAGTTTAGCAAAAGGTGGGGGGGAACCGAAGATTGTCCTTGTCTGGGGCACCATTTGGTCTAGAGCCAGCCCTGGGAGGGACCAAGTAATTCCAGGAGGAGGAGGAATAATGATACTTAGCACACACTGTGGTTTTCATCCTCAAAGAGGTTCCACAAAATTTAACTCATGAAGCATCTAACACTTCTGTGAGGTAAGTAAGATTATCCTCATACTACAGATTGGGACTCTGAGGCAGTTAAGTGAAGTGGCTTTCCCAAGGTCACAAAGGAAGTTAAAGGAGTAAAATAAAGTGAGCATAAATGCCAGGGCTGTACAAAAACATGGTCCCTGGCACATGGCTCTCCACCTGCCAGCGCCCAAATGTGAGATGAGATGCATGACAAACTCAAAGTAAGAGTGACACAAAAATATTCTTGCAGGGGAGCTAAAATGCATTTGGTGAATTTGGGACTAAAACAAGTGACACGCCTTGGAATAAAGTATAGGTTACAGGCACACCCTGCCACTCAAGAACTTCCAAACCACAGTCCCAATCCTGGAAGCGGCTGTGCAAGGATGTACCCTGTGTCCATACATAGCTTAATTGACTTCCATGGAATTCAGTGTGAACACGAGGGTCCATCCACATGGTCAGCTTATTGGAATGGGGTCTAATTTACAGCACAACTCAACCAAGGAGTTAAACAAATATTAAGGAGGAATAGGGAGGGGAGAAGGAAGTAGCAATAATAGGAACACATGAGTAAAAAACTAGCTATATTTTATGTGCATATGGTGGTTTGATGATGAAGCAGCTGCTTTGAAGTTAACATAATTCATGAAGTTAAGTGAGGGTGGTAATAGTGACTTGTCATGGAAAACCAGTTTGGATAATGTATAAGTCAATGCAAACTCTCTCTCCAAATCTGTGCAAACAAGTCTTTTTTGTAGTTTAATATCAAGTAAGTTTTCATCAAAAGCACCAAAACGTCCCAAGAAGGGTTATGTATTTCTCACCACCACAAGACCCCATTAGTAGGTACTGGAAAACTTGATAGAAAGTCTTCTCTCACAAAAGTCAGCCCAGTTTCCTGATCCCAAAGCAATATAACTAAGGTTATTCGGACTTTGGAACCTATGGAAGTTTGGCCATCATTAGTAGTGGTAGGTTATTTACAGTCAAGGAGCAAATCCAGTGAGATCTGGGAAAAAGATGGGAGACTGAAAGGGGGCAATGGAGGCCCTAAATCAGATGCTGGAGGATTAGGAGAGACAAGCCCAAAACTTGGAGCAGAGAGGGAATGAGGCCTGATACTGATTTCATGCACATTGGTTTTACTGGTGACTTCAGAGGAACTATCCCTATTTTACATCAGTGTTAGGGAGCTTGGACTTGGGGCGGGGGAGGAAGATTTGAGGTTTAGTGGAAATAGGTCACTGAGATGTTCTATGTAAAGACAATTTGGGAATCAATGGCGTTACCAGGAGGTTAGTTGTAACACATACTATAGTCCGGTGTGTAGAAAGCTCACTGTTCTTTGAGGGGATACATTTTAGTAGGGGAAGCAAACATCTTCAATTTGTGGTTTGTCGTCAAGTATTGCATTGTAGCAGTGTTGACTTATAGGATGAATTGCAGTAGAAAAGTTTTCATCTAAAAAACTTGATAGCTCCTTATCTACAAAACTAAGACTTTTAAATCCACTCACATTACTCCTTTCCCAAACAAGCCCTGCCCTCATTGACTTTATAGACCCACTCCCAAACATGAATGAATGATAGGAATCCCACCCATTGTCACCCAACTCCAAAAGAGCCATTTGATGCATTAACACTTGCCACTACAATTCTGGAAAGGCTGGTTCAGCTTTTGGTTTTACTAGGAGGCCATGCAGAAAATCTCACCTCTTTTCCCAAGCATTCCCTGGGGGGAGGGATGAATGACAAAGGGATAAGCAGGTGTCTTGATTGAGGGGCTGATGACTCCGGATGCTGCGATGGGATATATGGTGCTGGGAATTGGGATATCAAATATGAACATCTCATTTATTATGCCAAGGTGTGGGGGCAGGGAAGCATAGTCTTTTGAGCTACAGAACTATATCATTTAGAATCTCCTTGTAGAAAGCTCAGATCACTACACTGGGGCCTCATCAATATGAATAAAACAAAGGACTGATTTGTGGCACTTTTTTGTAATGTAGGGACTTGCATTCCTCCCCTCCCCACAACTCTCTGTTAAGTCTTGATGGGGAAAATAAAATCTCTGTACTGGTGTCTTCTGGATACATTTGCCTCAGCCAAGCATGTCATGCAGCATTCCCTCTAACCTAACATTTACTCAGAGGTTTCAGTCCCATTGTGAAGGTTTTCATTTCTCCCCTACAATGAATGTTTTAATAGCCTGGATGGATCTGAATGGATCTTGAGCCCTGTGATTAAAGGTGGAGAGGAAAGTAACATTATTTGTTTATAAACTAGTGCTAACATTCCAGTGGCAAACACTATCTAAGGAAACATTTTAAAAACAAATATGTTAAGCGTTGGTTCCTCTTTTCCTCTGATTTCCCCACACACACTTGCAAAATATTTAGACGACTATAGGTTGAAGTCTTGGGACATCTATAAACATACTCTATGAATCACGAGGCACAAGACTTTCACCTCTCAGTGAAAAGACTAGAATTATCACATTATTTCTTCAGGATTGAAAGCTCACTTGTCAAGGAAAAACACCCACCACCTATGAGGCAAACTACAAAGAATGATTCAGTACATTATCATGAACCAAAGACATACAAGATGGAGGGAGATTTCCATGTAAATGTTGAAATCAGAAGTGCTTTGCACCCAATGTCCATGTACCCAAGCCAACAGTCTAGTGCATATTTGGATACAATTGTTGTTACTACTTAGTAGTGACACGATGCTCAGCATTGTAAAAAAATAAAGATGAAGATACAATCCCTAAATCAGAGTTTGTAAGGTAAGGCCCCCCTGTTCCCATTGAAATTAATGGCAGGACTTCTACAAATTCCCAAGGGAACACAACTTGCTCCTAAAAGAACAGGCAAAACACTACATAAACATACTGCTCCAATGCCCAGAGGGAAGTTGTATCACTGGACAAGCCAGGTTTTGGTTTTGCAAAACTAAAGTCACTGGTTCTGTTTCAGAGACTTCTGAATTATGAGTGGACAATAAAGGTGAGATCCATTTTATTTTTAAATGTAAGCTTTTTCACCCAGACCTCAAAAATCAGCTTGCTACATTTTCTGAAAACTTTCCAAATATTTCATTTGAGAACGGCATAAGCATAAAAAATTTCAGGCCAGAATTCTTTCATTGTGAGGTGGTCAGAATGTCAGCTACAGGCTGCAACAGAATAAGACATACAACCTACAGAGTCCACAGATTCATTTCCACACCTACTTGGGCTTCTCCTCCCAGTGGCACAAAGTCCATCAGAAAGGGACATTGCAGCAGTAGAAAGTGGACACCAATACAGTAACTCCTCACTTAAAGTTGTCCCAGTTAATGTTGTTTCATTGCTGATCAATTAAGGAACATCCTTGTTTAAAGTTGTGTAATGCTCCCTTCTAACATCTTTGGCAGCTGCTTGCTTTGTCTACTGCTTGCAGGAAGAGCAGCCCCTTTCAGCTAGCTGGTGGGGGCTTGGAACCATGGTAGACCAGCAGCCCCTCTAAGTTCCCTGTGCAGCTGCCCAGCAGGCTAGCAATTGCAGTTGTCCCTCCCCTGCACTGCTATGTGTTACTCCTGCCCTCTGCCTTGGAACTGCTCCCCGAGACTCCTGCTTGCTGTGTGGGGAGAGAAGGAAGAGGGGGGCTAATGTCAGGGTGTCCCCCTTCCCCTGCACCCCACTTACCCCAAGTTCCATAGAGCAAAGGGGACACACTAGGGCTCAAGACAGAGGGAGCTTGCAGCAGCTGTGGTCTCAGCAAGCTAATTTAATTAACAAGGCAGTGTACTTAAAGGGGAAATGCACATATCTCCCTCCATTCCTGCTGCCTTGTAGAGTGAGAGAGTTAACCCTTGAGGGCTCAGCCAATTGCTAGTTCATCATTTAGCAGTAAGGGAAATATCCCACCCTTTTGACTCCTCCACCTCAACCAAGCTTCACAATCATCATGTACCAGTATTAAATTGTATGTTTAAAACATATGCTCTGTATGTGTGTGTAGTCTTTTATCTGGTGAAAAAAAAATTCCCTGGAACCTAACTCCCCGTATTTACATTCGTTCTTATGGGGAAATTGGATTCACTTAACATCGTTTTGCTTAAAGTCGCATTTTTCAGGAACATAACTACAACGTTAAACAAGGTGTTACTGTATACTTTCTATACCAAGGAGTCTGTAAGTGACTAGTGTGACAGATATGACCATAACCTTGACAAATTTTACGGAATTAAGTATTTTAAGAATCCATTGTATTAAAAATGCAAGCGTCTAAGTACTATTGAGGGAATGTATGAATTTAAATGAGGGAAGGGGACCACAGCCCTCCAGGAACTAAGATCAGAGTGTGTGTCAGAAAGGATTTTTGGTTAAATAGCCTCAGTTAAAACAGATCAGGGCCTTCTTTCTGATCCAGGAAACGTACAGAACTCCTGAACTAAGCCTCCCCCACCCCCCTTTCTTAGGAAAGGGTTGAAAGGTCTTTGGCCTACTGTGGCCCCATGAGACTTAGGAGCTAGTTTTGAGTGAAAGTAATTATGAACTGATGATAACAGAAACCCCCCATATGTGGTGTTTGATGGATTAATCACTGACTAGAGCCATTGTTGGAGTAGGGGGGAGGAGTGTTCCTGCTAAGCCTTGAGTGTGCATGAAGGTTCTTGTATTGTTTTAATACATTTTCTCTGTAATGCTTTCAGAATAAACTTGTTGTTTAGACGGGGCTGTGTGATAATTATGCTATGTACCAGCTCAGAGGAGAGAAGTGGAGCAGGCCTGCTTAGGTAGTCTGTCATTCACTGGTAAGATTACAGTATAGGCAGGGAACTGTTCAGCCTGGAACCACTCTACTCAGAAGAGATACTCAGACATCTCCACTCAAGCAAGGCAATGGCAGGGGAGCTGGAAACCTAGAGTGGGTGACCTTGCTGCACTACAAAGGGGGAATACAAGTGCAGTGGCCAGGAACGGTGACCCCCAGCCCAGCCTCGGGTATTGTAACAGTTTACTCACCCCTAAGATGCCTCCTTGTGACTACATCTGTGAATTAGCATTCTCCTGGCACCCTTTCCTTGGGTTGCTCACCCTATTATCTCTGTAGGCACAGCCCTCCCTTTCTAAGATAACCAAAGCCCACTGGACACACTGTATCTGAAGTCTCCTGATCCACTTCCAAGTCTGTGCTACTTTCCTGGTGACCTGTAAGGGAACCCAGGCCTCTGGATTCTAGCATAAAGACCTTATGCCCATTAGCTACAGTCTGCTCAAGATCTGGCCTTGTTGACATTTCCCTGGGCTCTTTCCTACCTCTCTTCTCCATGTTCTGGAGCTTCCTCCACCCCCCATAACACCTTCTCCCCTCTCAGCTTCTTGCTAGCATCTGTAGACTAAGGCAGGATCCCAGCACCTACTTCCCTTCTAGAACACCTTCTCAGACCTAACTAATACCCATTCTCTCTGAGGAGTGAGTGAAGCATTTCTACCTTTAGCTCCTTTCTCCTGCCACCACCTTCTTCCTTTCTTTATAAGCCTATCCCTGCTCCTTCCCCAGCTGGGCTTAATCAGCCTTTAGGCCTTCTCAGGCCCTGGCTCTCCTCCAGGTGCAGCCTATAAAATTAATTCCTATTTCATCAGTTCAGGCCTTGTGCGGGGTAGATACCCCATCACAGGTAGCCTGGGGTGTACTGATAAAACAGCTCATTGCTGCAGTTTCTGTCACTGGGGCTCCTAAACAGAAAGTGGCACTATGCTGGCAGAACTTAGAATTTAGTTGGGGATTGGTCCTGCTTTGAGCAGGGGGCTGGACTAGATGACCTCTTGAGTGAGGTCCCTTCCAACCCTGATATTCCATGAGTCTAACTCTGACTGCCTTCCAGCTGGGTAGATCCCCCTCAGGGAATTATATTATATTCAGGTTCTTACACCACATAATGACCCCTCTTTGGCACAGGAAAGTTATAATTATACCTCAAACCCACCCCCATCCTCCAGCACTGTGGGTTCACTACTGTAAGACAGATTTTTTTTTGTCTTCTACAGCTGAATGGCAGCTCTTAGTCTAGCATTCTGCTAGGATATAATGAGTGTGTACTCAGGTCTATGATCTTAGCCCATCAGGCTGCACTCATCAAGAGTGGGTTGATCCAACAGTCCTTGTGAAGACCTAAGTAGTGACAATGTTTTGTAGCTGCTTGGCAGCACCTCCATACACCTTTATTCCTGCTGCATAGGTAGCTGACTAGCATAACTGAAAGTCAAGTCCCACCCAGCTAAGCAGTTGGAGCTGGGACTTATTGTTAGCAAAATGTAACCTTTATTCAGGCCCCAACCAGGAAAGTAAGAGTTTTCATATGCTCTCAGCACTGTGGTGAGGATGAGCAAAACAGAACTAGATCTAAGGGAGTAAAGACTTGGGGTGGGATTTCAGAAGTACTTGAGGGAGATAAGATCGCTAGTCCCATTGACTTTCAAAGGGACTTGTGCTCCTAAAACCCCTAAGCACTTCTGAAAATCCCATTCTTGGTCTCAGTAGGAGACAAGTACGCACAGTGGAGAGCAAGGTGACACAAAGTGACTGAGAGGCACAAAAGATATGCAAGGAAGAGCAGGGGAGAGAAAATAGGAAAGCAAAGGAGAAATAGGCAGGCACATAGACCCATATGGGAGATGGAAGCAGAAAAGAGTGGGAAAGGAACAAAGAGTGAGAGGGGATTTATAGACTACATAGAGTCTAAGGCCAGAGAGATCATTATGATCATCTAGTCTGATCTATTGCATCACCCAGGGATGATGGGTGGAAAGAGAAAGAAAGGGGTAATGTATGTAAAGAGAGAAGAAGGAGTAAAAAATGTATACAAAGAGAGAATGGAGATATATGGAGACAACAACACTATTTAGAGAGGGGAGAAAATGAGATTTAAATGAAGGCAAACCCAACATGGAATAAAGACAGAAGGAGACGGAAAAGAAAATAAAAAAATGTGGAGTGAAGTAAGAAAGAGAGGAGAAATAAAAAAGAGAGATAGCAATATTTTATTTGTTTATCTTATATAAATGAGTCAAAATAGGATGATATAATATAAATGTTAATAGACTGTATCTACCATGCGTACAAATATCTACACCCTAGGAAACTACAGACAAATATACTTTAATTAAATTTTATGCATGGCAGAAAATGCTATGAGACAGACTCATCTGGCATGTTACTGAGCAGCATCTGTTCATTTTTAAACTTATCTCAAAGGAGGGTGGGGAAGGACTTTCAATCTTTGAGGTTCAGGGAAGGATACTAGGGACAGCTACCCATGTGTATATAATAAAGTGCTTTTATTGTTGGCATTTTCATAAACAGTATAGTGTCCCTGCTATCTAGGTAAGCTGGATTTCCTGCTATTTAGAAGCAAGTTATAATTGTTTAGGTCCCAATTCAGTAAAGCACTTATGCATGTGCTTAAGTCCATCTCTGTTCAACACAGCAATAATGCATGCATTTAACTTTAAAGTCAATGGGATGTAAGCACATGCTTAATGGGGCTTAAATGTGCTTAATATGAAGCATGTGTGAACTGCTGTGTTGAACAGAGATGGTTTGCTGAATCAGGGAACCAAACCTTAGGAACCGAACCAGCACTCTTTAACAATATGAATAGTCCATTTTATTCATTTAGATGTGTGCACACATGCCTGATAAAAACTGAAGTCAACAGGATTATGTGCATGAGTGAGGAAGACACATCAACAAAGCAGGAATAGATTTTTCTACCACAAACAGGACAAACTCTCTTCTCATATTACCAATGCAGCAATGTCAAAGTCAGTCAGGGGTGTGCACAGGAACAAGAATGTGATGCTTTTGGAGGGGCATGTTCTGTACCCCCCCGTGATGTTGCATTCCATATGTTTTATGGAAATATGCTTATGAGTGTGAATATGATGTAACCGGAATATGCTTTATGCAAGAGGTCTCTTGTAAGGTATCATAACAAAGATTATAACCTACTGAATATATTCCTCCTATTTGTATGCCTGTGTCATTCTTGTATCTGAAGCTAAAAATATGAAGTATTACTCTGAGGTTCTATTGTAATTATGCAAAGTATGGGCCATTAATGGTGGTTTAGAATCTTGATGGCACCCCTTGACTAAGATACTTGGTTGTAAAAAGCCTTCCTGTGTATGTGTGGGCCATCCCATGTGTAATGAAGAATGAAGTCTCACGGACATGTGACCATGTCACCTGATACTGAAATCCATCTTAAATCTTGTACTTTTCCATTTAGAGGGAGAGGTGGGGGCCAAGCACAGACAAAAGATTCCTGCCTGTGCCAAAGCTATAAAAGGGAATGAAGCAGGACAAAGGGGTCTACCAGTCATGAGAAAACCCCTGCTTACCACCTAAGATTTTTGCTGTAACTAACCAGGACTGTACCAAAGAAATGATTGGGCCTAGACTAGGAAGGAGTCTAGTCTGTGAAAGAAGCTTATTGGAACATCTCTGAGGGTAAGATATTACCTCTAATCAGTTTCTTAATGTATTAGGCTTAGACTTGCATGCTTTTGCTTTATTTTGCTTGGTGACTTACTTTGTTCTGTCTGTTATTTCTTGAAACCACCTAAATCCTACTTTTTATACTTAACAAAATCATTTTTGTTTATTAATAAACCCAGGGTAAGTGGGGGAGCAAACAGCTGTGCACCTCTTCCTATCAGTGGTATAGAGGGTGGACAATTTATGAATTTACCCTGTATAATCTTTATATAGAGTAAAATAGATTTATTTGGAGTTTGGATCCCATTGGGAACTGAGTATCTGGGTGCAGGGGAGGTAACCTGCTGAGCTGTTTTTGGTTAAATTCTGCAGCTTTGGGGGCATGGCCCAGAATCTGAGTCTGTGTTGCAGCAGGCTAGCGTGTCTGGCTAAACAAGGCAGGGTTCTGGAAGTCCCAAGCTGGCAGGGAAAACGGGTTCAGGGGTAATTTCAGCACAACAGGTGACAGTCCCAAAGGGGTCTCTGTGACTGAACCCATCACTCCTACCCCCATGGCCGTGCAGCTGGAGGAGGTTGCTCTCCTCCAGTGGCCCTGGGGCCAAAGGAGTTCACTCTCCCCTCCCCAAGGCCAGAGGAGTTCTGTGCCCCTGCCAATTATTGGGGGGAGGGGTGCCTCTTCTTTTCCCCACCCTTGTGCACACTCCTGAGGTCAATGGTGTAACTGAGAGTAGAACTTGATCCTTTGTATGCATGTTTTAAATGTCTAAGTGCCAAATTGACCTGGCCTCTGCCTCAGGCAACCCTCTTACAATCAATAAAGTTGCACAGGGCAGCAGTCAAAGCAGAATTTTGTTCTAAGTATCTAAAATCCTCCCTCCCCTCTGTTTTGTAGGATTTTAATCAATAATAATAATGATTAATAATTAAAAAGATTGTCAGGGTGCAAACACCTTCTGACACTTAGTCTCAATATAATCTTCAGTCACTGCAATACACTCAGAGTATGCCATTACATGTCCGTTTTACATATGTGCTTTCTAGTGTCATCAAAACCTATTGCTTCCTCTGACCCTTTTCCTGTCTATTAGGGGGTTGCCTCTACTGTATGTCTTGTTATGAGCCCTGTAAGTGCTAGCTGAAACTCTGGAATGTAGCCACAGTACCTGGAGGAGAGATCTCTATCTGCTTTGTAAGCATTTCTCCTTCTGTCACAATGTTCCAATGAACTACTTTCACAAACAATGCCTATTCTGTTCCCAGCCCTCTCTGCATCCTGTCTTCCCAAAGCAGGTATTGTCTGAGGGAAAGGCAGCATCACAGCTGACAGAGATCATCTTTCTGTGCTCTGGACATTCTCTAACTCCCCTTCCCCACTCTGATTCATAGATAGGACAAAAAGGAAGAGTTCAAATCTCTGGTTAACAAAGAGTCTAGTCAGAAGGGCTGTTTTGCACATGGATGAAGAGGATTTTGCAGAGAATAAGTAATATTGTGTGAGTGAGGCCAATATTATGGTGTTGTCTACACTATTCATTCCCCCCAGCCTAAACACTTCCAGTATTGCTACCAAAAAAGCAAGGAAAGGAGCACTAGTGTAGATAAGGCACCAGCAGCCAATAGTATGTCAACCATTGTGATTTCTAGACCTTCCCTACGGGCATGAGCAAATCAGACCCTCTGTGCAGGTCTAAAAAACAAGGAAACAGTGGCATGTAGAAGGAAACAGTTAGATGTGAGGTGATTAGATAAAAATGAAAATTAAGCATCCTATTTCTACACTAATGGAGCAGAATAAAATGTTCCATATGCTCACTCACATCTGGTCAATGTAAAATACACTTGTCTTTGGTATTATGTTTTTATTCATGAACTATCTTGTTAGGGTCAATCTGCCACTATTACTCTTGTTGAGCAGTGCCTTACTCTATGAGTAGCTCTATTGATTTAAATGAATAAGATAATAAATATGGATGGCAAGAATTGGACCCTTATTGATTTGAAATCTCCTTAGAAAGGTAGTTGATAGAATTCATTCTAACACCTCCTTTTCCAACAATGTGAAGGTTACACTGAGTTATGGACTAATCTTGGTTGCATAAAGAGAAGTCAATTAATTTTAGCTGGTTTTGGACCACCACCACCTGCCCACTCCTCCTATCTAGTTTTGTCCTTCTGCGGTTATGCTTACTGCATTGTCAGCAAGTGGGAGGCAGCACCTGCTTCTGAAGCCTGAAAACAGGGTGCTGTTGCTTCAAACAGAAGAGCCAGAACCAGAGCCAGAGGGGGTGGAATGATAAAAAAATATCTCTGCCCAGCCTAGAAACATCTGAGGGCCAGGAAGAAACTCCTGTCTAAAGAAATCAGGAAGCTGGACACACAGCTCCCCATGGCTTTTAGGGTATGTCTACACAGCCCTCAGGAGCGAGAATCCCAGCTGCATGGACAGACTTAGGCTAGTGAAGCTGGTGCTAGCTCACTAAGAATAGCTGTATAGATAGCACTTCGAAGTTGCAGCTCAGTATGGAAACTTGGGCTCTGAAACCGAGGGAGTGGGCTGGGCTTCAGAGCCTAAGCTCCACTGTGAGCCACACTTTAAAGTGCTGTCTACACAGCTATTATTAGAGCATTAACTCAAGTTTGCTGACCTGGGCTGGGCAGCTTGCTTCTGTGGGTGCATTAGAGAGTAGGGGTGATGAGAACCATCCATGGTTCCCCAAGGGTGATCTCGGCTTTGGGACGTGGAAAAGCACCTGCTGGCCTTCCTTAAGGGAACTTGGAGACACAAGGCAAGAAGAAGCACTTGCAGTCCATAAGTGACCAGAAGGTATGGCCAGATGACTGGCTACAGGGACAGAGTGGCCTGTGCAGTGGTCTGTGGCCACCATTGCCTGCCAGCTTCTCTATCTCCAGTCACAGACCTCATTCTCAATTGTCCCTGTCCCTTCTTGTTTATATTATTTTTATCTTTCAAATGCAATAACTTCCTGCAGAGATCTGGTTCAATATTAGTGTCCTACCAGTAAAAGACAATGTGTCAGTTCTATATGTATGCATGTATGTCTGTGTGTGTGTGTTTGTTCTTCGCTTAGTGTGGGCTGAATGCAAATATTTTTGTGTTTGGATACATGTCTATATGAAGTAAGAATTTATGACTTATCACATCCTTGTCTGTTCCCTGCTTGTCACCAGATTGCATGGCCCTGTTTTAGGAAAGAATTGCATATGGAAAATAGTAGCAAAGAGTCCTGTGGCACCTTATAGACTAACAGACGTTTTGGAGCATGAGCTTTCGTGGGTGAATACCCACTTCGTCAGATGCATATCGAAGTGGGTATTCACCCACGAAAGCTCATGCTCCAAAACGTCTGTTAGTCTGTAATGTGCCACAGGACTCTTTGCTACTTTTACAGATCCAGACTAACACGGCTATCCCTCTGATATATGGAAAATATACGCACAAGGAGGAATGACATTTGAGGATGAAGCTGGGTTCTTAGCTAAGTTTCTTTTGCAACCCACATCTGTATACACTTGAAAGTTGTACTGATATAACTATATCGGTTGGGGGGATGATTTTTTTTTTACTGAAATAGCTATGCTGGTAAAAGCTATTGTTCTGGTATAAAATGATTTATACTAGTAAAATAATTTCCTTTCCAATATCAGAACAGGTACACCAGTCTAAAAAACATCTATACTGACATACCTGTGTCCACGCTAGGGATACCACTCTAATCAGTATAGTTAAAGTGGTACAACTTTCTAGTGTAGACAAGACCTAAGTAACGCACAACATGTAAATGGTTAACATACATTTCATTCTGTAGATGTTCTGTATTGTTTTCTCTGATGGCAGGTGTGATTTCTTTAAATGAAACACACGTCAAGGTTATTTGCTGCCACATGGCTTCTGACACCTTAATTAAAACTCTCATACACACACACACTCTGCTTCTCTATGACTCTCCATCCTATTTTCAGTCAGCCCATCTCTTTCAGCTGTTTCTTATTCTAACACATTCTTCTCTCTGGGAGTCTCACTTTATAGAGTCTTATTCTCTCTTTCCTAGAGACTTTAGGTTCAGCCCTGAGCACATAAACCACCATTTTAGTAGCCCTGGGAAGAGGAATTGAATTCCTCATTCTCACCCAGCAAACACTGACATCAAGTATCTGTCTCATTACGTCTCAGAGTCCGTTACCACACTATCCCCCATCCTAATATTTGCCACTGCATCCAACAATCACAAAGAAGTACATTAGCTTGGTATTTCTGCTACAGTGATCCCCAGTGAAATAGTTAGCAATGTTGGCACTTAGTATTCGGGTTCAGATTTAATGTTGAGATGGAAGGGACAATCCACACTTCTCAGAGCTTTTATTGCAAGCTGGCTGTAAATCCACAGAGAAATCAGTTTTACACTTGGTGTAAAGTCTGAAGATTTAATTCACTACCATAAGGACTAAAGAGCTAGACTCAGATTTGTCCTCTGTACCCACAAAGAGTAGCACTTAATTCCATCATTAGTTTAATTGATTTCAATAGGACAACTTGTAGGATAAGATGCTACTCAGCATGAGTAAGAGTGACTGAGTCTAGCCCTTCCTAAGTTCTGGAGCACAATTGTATAGAAAATTCCAAAAGGACAGTTATCCTTTTATTATACACAGGGGCCTGCCTAATTACCTACATATCCATTGTACCAGTGCCTGTTACTGATGTTGCTTGTAATGGATGCTATCACTTTTCCCCCTTTATAGCCTCCCTTCTTTCTCCTCCTGCCCCCTATATGTTTTGTGTGTGTTGCTAACTAGGGACTCTGTGTGTGTATGTGATTGTTCAATCTCCTTTGATCTTTCTGTCAATCAAATCTTGCAAGAAGGCGCCTTTTGATATGTCCTTGAGATTCAGGGGTTGCATTCACTGCTAGTGGAAATGAGCACAACTCCATTTACTTCATTGCACTTGCTTATGCCGAGGGTAAATTTAGTTAGTAGAAAGAATAGCTGTTTTGATTCTGTCTCTGAGCTTCAAAATGATTGTGCCTCCACTCCAGCAGTAACCCTTGTTAGAGGGCTAGAAAGGAATACTTCTAAGCATTTGACATTTTCAGACCCCTATTAAAACCTGATCCAGTTTGCCATCTTCACACACCCTAAGGAGATTTAGTCTCCTTAAGGCTAGTTCTTGGAGCATCTGGCATCGGAAAGAATTCCATCCTCTTTGTCTTTATCCTGATGCACAGAGTAGGACAAAACTAGACTTTTATGCATTTATAAATGTTATTTATATTTTTATTTTAAATAACTCCCAGAATCTAATAGCTCTCCATCATCATTCATTATCCTTCCTCAAGCTCCTTCTCCAACAAATGTTACATTGATTCACTACAGCTCTATTCAGGTGGAATTAGAGATAAAGATCTCCAACCCAAGCCACCTGCCTTGTGGATCTTCTGAACACCATTATTTATATTTTACTGGCATTAGACTTGCTGGGGCCTGGGGCTGAAGCCCAAGTCCTACCGCCCAGGACCAAAGCCAAAGTCTGAGGGCTTCGGTCCTGGGTGGCAGGGCTCAGGCTTTGGCTTCAGACCTGGGCAGCAGAGCTCAGGTTATAGGCTCCCTCGTCCGGGGCGATGGGGCTCAGGCTTTGGCTCCCCCTTCCACCCATCTGGGGCAGCAGGGCCCCAAGCAGGCTCAGTCTTTGGTCCTCCCTCCTGGGGTCGTGTAGTAATTTTTGTTGTCAGAAGGGGGTCGCAGTGCAATAAAGTTTGAGAACCACTGCATTCTCCCTCCCTGTTCACTCTTCTGGTGTGTTATATCCCTTTCCCTTGTCTGCCATGCCTATTTAGACAGTACACTCTTAGGGGCAGGGACTTTCTTTCATTCTATGTTTCTACAGTGCCTAGCACAACGAGACCCTATTCTCAGTTGGTCCCTGGGAAATTCCATAATAATCATGATAAATAATGATAGTTTGCATGGTGAACACAGTTTTTCTTCCATAAAAGTAACTGGGAGAGGTAGACAACATATCTCTTTCTTGGATTTACAACTCTACGATCCTGTTCATAATCAGGGAAGTGTTGTTGAGGATATTCATTTTAAAAGATGTTCTGGCTTTTATTTTGCTTCCATTCTGGACTGTCCTATTCTTGGCTACATAACTAAAGTGATCAGGACTGCAGAGCACAATCTCTCTCAAAAATAAAGAACTTCCTGTTGCCTGAGTCTACTCAGCAGTACTGCATGGTCATTTATTACTATTAAACATCAGTGTGTTTGGCACAGCACATGGTGAAAATAAAGATATACTCAAATTGCACCCAAAATCATGAACAAATGCTGGATGGGCCAAGTTTTCAAAAGCTCCTCCACCCGGGCTCTGAATATACACTGATATGCTCAGTTTGCATACACAAATTCAGGTTTTTACATGGGATAAAATTGCAGATGCAGATTAAGAGGTCATTTTTGAAAAACATGGTCCTATGCATTTAAAAAAATGATTAATATCTCCTGGGTTACTTGACCCACATAGAATTTGTTTTAGATGTTCTTGAAATAATTACTTGGCAAGAGTTTCTTACTGAAAGCTTGACACTTAGAGGAAAGCAATGACACCCACTGCCCACCTCCACAGCTACCTTTTCCATTCTTCTAAGTAGAAGGCAATGAAAAATTTTACAGGGCAAAGAGGCAGAGTCTGTCATCTGAAACCTCTGTGTTCAGAAAAGCACTACTGACAGTGTCTGAAGATACTGTCAAAAAAGAAAGAGCTCATGGATTTAGTTCAATGAATGAAAGATGAAGAGCAAGAACAACGGTAACAGTAGTACAGCCCTAGGTAAAGAATAGAAACCTTGGGGGAAATTCTGATATCAGTTACACTGGTGTAAATCCAGAGTAACTCCATTAACTTCAGTGGAGCTGGTCTGGATTTACACAAAAGTGTTAAGGGCATTTTAACTAGTATTGCTTGTCTAGCTGGAGACTATCTAAGTACACTGAATCCCCCAGTTTAACACACACCTGTGTGGCAGAACTTGTATTTGTGTTTTTAGTCAGAGCTAATCACAGGCAGTGGGGTTGTAGGGAGTGTAAAGGACAGAGGTTACTCTCAAAAAGAACATGACCACAGATGAATCTGATGCAAGCTGTAGGAAGACAGTCACTCAGATGCCATATATCAAAACAGGCCTCCTTTTTTAAACAAAGGAGTTTGTGTAGATGCCTAATAATTAATAGTTAAAATGCTGCCTCCCCACCTCCCCCACTCACTCAAATCATTCCTTTCATAAAACAAAACAGTTCTTCCTTGACAGGTGCTTGAAACATGAACTCACACAGCTTATATCTTGCCTGTCATTAGGATTTAAATATTTTTGCTCCTGACAGTCCAGCCTGTCCCTCACTGATTGTGACTCCATGATCTTAGTTTCCTAACAGTGAAGGGTTTTATTCATGATACTGCAGGTTCTCCATTTCCCGTCTTTGGCCCTTTCATCACACTGATTAATAGCTGACTTACTTAGCTGCCATGAAAAGTACTATAAGAACAGTTCCATTGTGCATAATCAATGGAACCTTTGGATCACTCCAGTCCTGTGTTATTATGGGGACATGAAACCTTTCTAGTTCTCATACAGACAATGGGGACATTATCTTTTCTTTTTCTTTGCTTAAAAAAAAGATCAAGCTGAATTAAACCCTTATTACCTGTTGTATTTTGTATATGGAAAACTGCTCCATGGAACTTGGGTCTGTAGAATCTGACAAAGAAAACTAAAGTTAGACAGGGAAAATCTTTACATTCTGCAGAAAAACAAATCTTGCATGCAACCGGAGATATTTTTTTCACTGAATAATTTGCCACTTATAAGGTTAATGAGTTACTCGGCTATTGCATTAGATAACATTAGATGGAGCACCAGATGAAGGATAAACAGCTCATATTTTTCTCTGTGAAGCAGGACATAAAAAAGGGCCCTTTCCACCAGCTCAGAGAAGTAGCTATGTAAGGGCCTGATCTAGCTCCCATTGAAGGGATTCAGATGTTTGCCATGAACTTCAAGGGGAACAGGAGCAGATCCTTACTATGCTGTATTGTAGCCAACCCACCCATTAAAGAAAAATCCTATCAATTTTAATAGAAAATAGGTTATTTGGCCAATTCTACATAGTCTAGTTGAGGAACATATCCCTTCTGCAGAATTCTGTACAAAGGCTTAAATGTCCTGTAGAAAGGATATCATTCTAAGGGTTTGCAGAGTCATGTTTATAGAACACTATGTAATTTTTGTAGAATCTTACTGATGTTTTTCCCCATTCAGTTTTGTAGGACTTTTCCCTGAGGGACAATAATTCCTTTTCGAAAATAAATCTGGAGGTTTGGGCTCTAGCTGTGTCAAAGCTATCTTTAATCACAGTGGTAACCAATGCTGAAGATGTCAAATGTGAGGACGTCATGATCAAAACAGATGGCTAGGGCCTATCATCTCTCTGCAAGTAGAGGAGAGGAGAGAGATTACTTACTTGCATCAGTATAATTTATGTCACTCAGGGCCACAACCCTGAGAAATTTAAGTTACACCGACCTAACCACCAATATGGACTTCACGATGTTAGCAGGAGAGCTTCTCCTGCCAATGTAGCTACTGCACCTCAATGGGGGTGGATTAACTAAGCTGATGGGAGAGCTCTCTCCTGTCAGTTTAGAGTGGCTTCACTAGCGATCTTATAGCAGTGCAGTTGTGCTGCTGTAAGCTCTCTAGTGTAACCATAGCCTACGTGTATCCACCAGGTTTGCAATGAAAGCTGCAGGACTCAAGGTGAACACACTCATCCAGGAGGCAATGGCAGCAACAGCAAGTAAGCAAAGCAGCCTGGTTTTAATCAAAGATGCTGTATTCTGCTGAATACTCTAAAGTGTGGACCTGGTCCCAAATCAAATAACACTGAATCTGCATGAGACCCATGCAAAGCTATTATAACACTATACTAAAGGTTGCCCGCACCACTCAGAACAAATGTTGCTCTCCTTACCTTTCCAAAAATGAAAGCGTGCTGAACAAACCAAGTAGAAAACCAAGCCGAGAATCTCATGAGAGTAGGCTCTGTTCCATTCCTTTGTGGCTTCAGCAAAGGTGAAATAGCATGAAATTAGCTTTCCTTGCAGCATTACGCCCAAACCAAGGGGCAAGAACTGTGGCACACTACAGGTCCAGTGCTGGGGCTAAGGAGAGGAAAGGCAGCAACATTTTGAAACTTTTGAAAAAGTTTCTGTTGGGGCTTGCTTTCATTTTATCCAGTTCTTCCATTTCTGCTAACCGTAATCAGAAAAAACTTCTCAGCAATATAAGAGAAGAGATGAAGGCCTTTGGTAAAGGTGCCTTATGATCAAGGCTGAGGCAGAGATTTTTTGAACTTCTAACAAGGCTGGCATGACATCTGTCCATGATGATCATGAGGCAGATAGACCAGTGACAGCTGCAGGTTTTCCTTAAGACAGAGCCTTTTTGAGCTGTAAAAACACTATGACGTGTAAATGAATAGCAGCACTAAATGATAATCTACGGGGAATCTATGGAAAACAAAATAGATAATGTAGTACATGATTAGGAATAGTAGGTTTCTTTAAATACATGTCAGTGGTTCAATAAGTGTTCATAGTAAACATTCCCTAGTGTATCTCTTGGCAACTAAACATTGATTGATGTGCTACTGGACTACTGTTTGATACTAGCCAGCTATTTAATCTAAGATAAAGTGCTCGAGATCATCTCTGGCATTCCAACTTATTTTATCTCTGTAGGAGTAGCTCTACTGATATATCTCTGCAATCTCTGGGAGAAGAAGCAGGAAGATATTTCCAAGCCTTATCACTCCACAATAGATTCTATTTAACCTGTAAGTATTAATTCTAATTTTCAGTGAAAAGAGATGCAAAAATTCAGCTATTTGTATGACTATCGGGGCGGCTCCAGGCACCTGTGCAGCAAGCATGTGCCTGGGGCGGCAAGTCACAGGGGGTGGCGTGCTGGTCGTTGTGAGGGAAGCATGCCTGCAGGAGGTCTGCCGGTCCCACGGCTTCGGAGGCAATTCGACTGAAGGCACGGGACCGGCAGATCACCCGCAGAAACGTCGCCGAATCTGTGTGACCAGCGGACCACCCACAGGCATGCTGCCAAAGACTGCCTGACTGCTGTGCCTGGGGTGGCAAAAAACGTAGAGCCAACCCTGATGGCTAACTACAGTCCCTCTCTGATAACACAAGACCAAAAGAGCCCTAATTCTTTTTTGTAATAATCATTGCAGATTCTGAAGGGAGGTCCATAACATTTGCCCAGAAATATTTTTGATTGCATTATTTTAGGAGATTCATATTCTCAGTGCAGCTGATTTTAATGCTCGTCATCTATGGCCCAATTCTGCAGTCCTATTCAGGTTCAACTTCCACTGGACTCAAGTTGAGCTTGAGAAAGAACTATAGGATCCATAGGTGCGGGAAGTAGGGGTAGTGGGGGTGTTGCCGCACCACCTGGCTTGAAGTGGTTTCCTTCATATACGGGATTTAAAGTTTGGTTCAATGGCCCTCAGCACCCCCACTATACACTTTGTTCCAGCATGATTGATAGGATCAGAAGCCATGTTGCTTACACAGGTACTGCAAGCACTGCATTTACAGCATCTCTCCCCAGCTATGCCTCCAGCCTGCCCACTTCTCCCAGTGTGCAATACACTCTCCACTTCCTTATCCCAGTGCAGAGGCCGAACAACATAGAGATGCCTCCAGTGGGAAAATATACAGTGAAGTGGAGCAGCTGAGCTACCTCCCATGCAGAATGGAGAAGACCAGTTCACAGAAGGTCCCTTCAGTACATGGATCTAGAGGGAATGACCTGGACCTCTGAACTCCCTTACTCCAGGTTTCTAACTAACTACTGCCTAAAATGGAGTTAGTGTAAATGAGATTGTAATCTAATCCAGTGTTTTCTTTGGGTTCTTTTTTTAGAAGAATTTTTAAACCTTGAAAATAGCATTTAGGCAACAGTACTAAAGGATTAAATACTTTCTATATTCCTATGTATTTTTAAAATGCTCTACTTTACTCAAGGCAGTAGACAGCTCCTTCAGAGTCATTTCCTTCTAATGAGTATGTGCTGAAAGTAATTAGGCTGTGTCCTATGTGTATTTAAAGTATTTAGGAGGAAATGTTTGCAAAAACTGACTTTCCATAAGTAGTTGCCAATATTTTTCTAAAAGTATCTGCATTACCAATTATCTAAGAAGTTTCATATTTAATATATATATATGGAAACTTATCCTGAGCACAGGATTGAATTCTAGTTACAATGTATTATACACATTGCAGTATTGTTTCTTAACAGAGAATAAAGAAAGAGATCCAACATTTTCCCCCCTCCGGGGCCTTTGTCAAGCTTTCTACAATAGCTATATGTAGTTATATTCAAATCACTCCTCAAGAACCACTTCTACCATGATACCTACAAGAAACCATCTAGTTGATAACGGCGAGGTGGTGGATATTTGGAAATAATCTATGGGACTGATTCTCATTAATACTAAAACCCTTTGCACTCCGCTGGCAAAGTGGGTGTAAATTAAATGTGTGCCCACTTCAAGGCCTCTTTACACTGCTACCGTGCTGTAAAGGGGCCTTAGCATAAATTAGAATAAGGCAAGATATAACCATTGTGTTCATAAAAATATTCTATTGCCTCATGAGACCAGTTGTTACACTGAACTCTTTATATGTGTTATCTTTCTTCTACCTGTTGTCTGTTTGTCTATATTTTAGACTGTGCTACCTCAGGGAAAGGACTGTGCCCTATTTTATCTTTGGAAATTGTCTATCACTTGGTGGATATTACCAGCCACAAATACTAAAAACTAATCAAGATAATCAAATGATAACAAATAGTAGGTCCCTCCTTTTCAAGCTATAGTCTTCCTTTCCTATTTATAATATTCAAAATTACTTGCATTGAATAAAGCTATTTGTTATTCAAAGTTATTTTTAGTAAGAGTAAATACATCTACAGAAAGCATCTTCATTTACAAACCAATGCCACATTCCTTCATCTGTGTCCATATGGAGACCAGCATGTGCTCAATTGTAGGATCAGGGCTGAAGAAGTTAAAAGTGGGATTATCAAAAGTGCTCAGCATTGGATTCACTCTGCTGCTACTGAAATGGTTAGTAAAACTTCCATTGACATTAGTGAAAGCAGAGTTAGGCCAACATTGAAAATCCCATCCCAATTACTCACATATAATCTTCTTTGCTACTGGAGATAACATTCTGTGACTGAATGAGAATTGTTTTCTAAAAGCACCCACGGCAAAAGGAAATATTACAGCAAGTGGCTTGGTGCCATTGCAACAACTTCCTTCATCTTTAGCTTAGTGAAATTCTACCACAATTTGGATCTTTCCTATCTAAGCTCGGATCTTTCCCATCCCACATACCCTGCTGCTGAAAGAGAAATGGGTGGAGCACGGAATACTGCTGCAGTTATCTTTTCTAAGGAACACCTGCACAATTATCAAAGTAGACATTAAGTGAGACATGCAGGAGGATAATAGCAGGGAAATCAATCTCTTTTTAGCACTTACATTTTCACTGTGTATAAAAAGAAACAAGCAAACATGAAAATTAGGAACCCTCTCAAATCACATAGAGCTTTGGCTTACAGCATTGGCTTCTTAATACTTGAGACAGTATTTATGCATCTTTCTGGCTAATGTGAGGGCTGCCAAATGAGCTGAGAAGGGTTTTAGTTACAGGAAGAAGTGATTGTTCTGGGGAAAAGGATGTATATGTTGTCACTGCATTTAGTTACAAACGGAAAATAAAGCTGTTTTCTGGAACCCCCATCTCACAGGCTTCTCTGAGATCACATGGGTTTTCAGGAGCAAGGGATTTCCACAAAATAAAAATGCATCTTCACTGACATTCATTCAGACACAACTCCTGACCCCTCCACTGTGGCCATGGAATCTCCCCTGCCAGTGGGATTGCCACTGTGCAAATAACCTGGGGGAAGGATTCTTAGTTTGGGGCTCAGCTCCAAAGACATCTCCTATGCACTAGTGCATGGGGTGGGGGGGGGCAGAGGCAGGTTGGAGGAGGTGGTTGGATGGAAGACTCACAGCTGCATGGATCTTCTGCTACATGCCCCCAGATAGTTGGCATGTTAGAAGTAGGCACCAGCGTCTTTATGTAAGCATAAAAAACCCCTTAATCCAAATACCTCCTTGTTTTATAAAATCCATTAAAGTGAATATCAAAACAAAATATACCTAGCATATATGAGCTCAAATAAAAACATGGTCTAAGACTTAAGAACATAAGAATGGCCATACTGGATCAAACCAATGGTCCATCTAGCCCAGTATCCTGTCTTCTGACAGTGGCCAATGCCAGGTGCCTCAGAGGGAATGAACAGAACAGGTAATCATCAAGTGATCCATCCCTGGTAGCCCATTCCCAGCTTCTGACAAACAGAGACTAGGGACACTTCAGAGCATGGTTTTGCATCCCTGCTCAGCCTGGCTAATAGCCATTGTTAGACCTATTGTCCATGAACTTATACAGTTCTTAGTTTAGGAGATTAGCTGAACAGAATCACTGGGCTTAAAGAATACATAGACCAGGGGTCAGCAACCTTTCAGAAGTGATGTGCCAAGCCTTCATTTATTCACTCTAATTTAAGGTTTTGCGTGCCAGTAATACATTTTAATGTTTTTACAAGGTCTCTTTCTACAAGTCTATAATATATAACTAAACTATTGTTGTATATAAAGTAAATAAAGTTTTTTAAATGTTTAAGAAGCATCATTTAAAATTAAATTTAAATGCAAAGCCCCCTGGACTGATGGCCAGGATCTGGGCAGTGTGAGTGCCACTGAAAATGAGCTTGTGTGCTGCCTTTGGCATGCATGCCATAGGTTGCCTACCCCAATATAGACTATGGGCCAAATTTTTCAGAATAGCATCTGAATTTGAGCCTGCATTTTGTGCATTCTACTCTGTGCTCACAAAATGGGTAGCTAGACCTACAGCAACTGAGTTTGCATTCACCATTGCCATTTGCCTAGGCACATTTGGACTGGTGTGCAGTTATTTGTGCATGCAAATGGTGGGCCAGATTTCGAATGCATTTTGAGACGCCTTTGAAAATTTATCCCTAAGGGGTCACATTCTTCCCTTGGATACATGTATGGGGATCTCATTGAATAGTTAATGGAAGCCATGCACACACACCTGAGGGCAAAATACAGCCCTAAATAAGATACTCAAACCAGATATGTGGCATGACCCCACTTTGATGTTTGAATTTCTCACAGACTTAGAAGGAAGTAGCTTTATTCATTCATGAGGGCCTTTCTTCGACTCTAGATCCACTGTGTCACATACTATAATTGTGGAGTGTTATTAACTCAAATTTTTATACCTTTTAACATCTAAGTCAAATGGTGATGATACTGTTTTCCTGCTAATCCTAGAATCTTTTTTATATACAACTGGAAACATCTGTACATTTATCCTGCAGTATAATGTTTACATAAATCTTGTCAATGTACTATACACATACTGTACACGTGTATTCTTTATATTTAAAATTGTGCTTGCTAGAATATAAATATCAATGTAAAATGTAATATTTTATGTAAACACGTTTTACTTTTGTATATCTTGTATGTATACATAATTTGTTATAAGACAGATACCATTGTATCTTTACATGGGCAGTAGCAGTCTGAGCAGAGAGGCTAAGCCTTAAAGGTATGGAGATTGAATTACTTTATCACTTCTACGGTTAGCCCTTCCAGGTGCGGTTGAGGCACATAGATAGGACAGCATAAGGTAATCCTGCACTGCCTGTATTTGTGCTGTAGCATTATTGGGAGTGATCCTGTGGTTCTACTGCAGGTGCTTTTGCTATTTCTGTTTACCTGAATATACAGAATTTAGATCTTGAAGAAATACTGGATGTCCTCTGCTGCATAGTTCCTTTTAGATGCCATGCATATGACTAATAAAGCCTGTTATGCATGGATCTCTCCCATGGAGAATCATTAAGTGTAGCTGCAGCCTATAAGATAGACCCCTGTAAGTAAAACACCACATTATATTAGTGCTGAGCCTGTTCTGTGGATAAACAGAGACTTATGTCTTGAGGGCTGTCATTATGGTGCCTTTTATGAGCACTAAATTAAATTCATTATGGAAATTTGATCTTATCTACATGCATTATCTTCATAATGCTTCTCTTGGTGTTCTTTGTGGATTAAGTTGTCACACTCATCATTCTTATTATACAGAATGACAGATGAAAGGCAACCATACTGCACCCTGAAGCCTGCTAGTGTCAGGGACTGGGGCATCGGTGGTCTGGCCTACCATTCATGGCTGGACTGGTTTTCACAAATCAAGGATGGCCATACAATGATAGTGAGCAAGCAAGGATCAGAATAATTGCTATAGCTGGGGTCAAATAGACAAGAGCCAAAGTCTGAGTCAGGCACTAGAGATCAGAGGCAGTTACCAGGCTGGAATCAGGAGGCAAGAGTCAGCGGCCAGAGATCGGAAAGCAGGCTGAGGTCTTAAGTCACAGAAAGCCAGACATCTGCATGATTCCCCAGAGAACTTCCTGGGTCACCCTTCAGGGTTAAATAGTGAGTATGGGCCAATCAGAAGGCCACAGCATGTCACTCTAGACTTCTTGGGCAGGACGTACTGCAGCACCTAATCCCTATAGTGCTCCTTGGATGGGGAGGTAAGTAGCTTCCTAGTAGTGATGCAGGTGCTGCAGACCTGCATTCTAGTCCCATTGTAGTCTGAGCACAACAGGAAAAAAACACACACTTCATAAGATCACATGCACTTGGTTAAAAGAACAGAAAATATGACATATAGTCCCATCTTCCATAACACACATGGCAATTACTGTGTTTGTCCAGTGAGCGGGGAACACTTCAGAGGAACTCACAAACTGGGCTACACCACAACACCAGTTGTTAATGTAAAAGGCAAAGTAAGGACTGGCAGAGCCCTGAGTAGAGCGTTTGGGAGACTAACAGACTGGCAGTGTCAGGGAGCTGACACTCAGTTTAACACCAGCAAGTCTCTATCTTGCTGAGGCAGGGGAGGTAACATGGTGACTCACAGTGGGAGTTTTGCCTATCTAAGGACTGCACGATTGCCCCTGCTGTTAGGCAGAATTTTTGTCACATGATTTTCAGTTTTCCCAGTTAACTGTTATGAGCAGTATTATTAAACAGGCAAACCATGTGAAGCAATAATGGTTACAGGGATCAATTATTGTTTTAATTAATAAAAATTTTCTAGTAAAATATAGTAACCACAATAAATCATGGGCCCAATTCTGTAGGCGTTACTCATGGGAGTATGCCCATTGATGTCAAACAGGAGTAATTCTTACTTACACCTATGCAAACCAGGATAATTCTATTGTTGTCCGTGGTACAGTGGTGTAAAATGACAATCTGGAACCATGGGACTACTTTCATGGATGAGGACTGCTGGGTTGGACACTGTATTTGTTCTGTACTGCGTGCACTTTCAGGGCTTATCTACACGTACAGCACAGGAGCGGCGAAACTACACCACTTGGGGCATGTCTGTATTTACAGTTAAATTGGCACTGCTGTAATCTGTGATCTGGTGAAGACCTGGTAAGTCAGTGGCAGAACACTCTCCCATCGACTTCTGTACTCCAGCTCCCTGAGAGGCTGAAGGTAAGTTGGCAAGAGAGTGTCTCCCATCGACACAGTGCAGTGTAGACATTGCAGTAAGTCGACCTAAGTTATGTCAGCTCCAGTTACATAACTTAAGTAACTGAAGTAGCGTAACTTAGGTCGACTTATAGCTTCAGTGTAGCCCAGTCCCTGGAGAAAATGCTACCTACACCAATAGGAGAGCTTCTCCTGTCAGCACAGATACTCCACTCCCTGAGAGGTATTAGTATGTTGATGGGAGAAGCCCTCACAATAATCTGTCTACATCTATCTATCTACTATCTACATTGAGGGTTAGGTCAGTATAACTACATGACTCAGGAGTGTGGGTTTTCCACACCACTGAGCAACGTAGTTATACCCACATAAGTGGGTAGTGAAGGCCAAGCCTAAAGCTGCTATTTCAGTTCTTTAGAATTCAGCTCTCTCTTACTACTTTCCTTCCTGCTCCCATATTTCTGTGAAATAACATATGTGTGTGAGGGGCGGGAGGTTTCCCATTCACTATTTGGGGTATAGCCAATAAAAAGGGTCCATTTGTGTAAAGGAATAAAGTACTTTTATAAATATCAAAACTATATCTTTTTTAAATGAAAACCAGAATTTTCACTCTTTTAAGACTAAAGTATTTGACCATTCTACTTGAAAGGGAAGTGATCTGCTACTAAACTATGGCCAGATGTAGCTAGTAAACATTAGAGATGGGCCAAAGCCAAAATGCCAGATCTGAACACTCCCAAACTTTGCAGCTCAGGTCCATCTTTATTTAACAAACAAGTGAACAAACAAACAAACAAAGGCCTACATTTTCAAAAATGCATGGCTAAAGTTGGTGACTTCAGAAGGTGCTGCTGAATACCCAATACTTTTAAAAATCAGGTCACTTATTCAAGTGGTTAACTATGGGCAAAGGATCTTTGGACTCCTATTTTTGAAGGAAAAAAAATACTGGTAGTCAAAACTTTAAAAATAGCTTTGAATAAATGCCTGCTACCTAGGAACGACTATATTGCTGATCAGAACACTCTGGCACTCTTTTTATTTATGTTACTTACTTTCTTACTCTGGACAAGATGCTACAAACTTATTCCTATTGAGTAGCTCTTACTCATATGAGCAGTCCCATGAAAATCAATGGGATTACTGATGTGAGCAAATGATACTCAGCATAACAGCTGCAGAATCAGGCTCTCTGATATTAACCTCCATTGCCGGGGGGGCTTGAATGTTAAATATTTAACAAGGGCAACTCCCCATCTCTCCTGTCCTCTCTTCATATATATTCAATTAATGAGTTTATTTAACTAGGGGATCTATGTCTGACCCTCATGCTTCCCCCTCCATTTGAGTCTTACTGTTGCCCACCTGCTGCACTGTGAGATTGTATTCAGACATAGTCACTGGCACACACTGCGTGCTTATGGTTGATGGCTTGCTTGAAGAAGAACAGACCACTAATAAATTGCACAGTCATTACCCTTTATGCATACTTGTTCTAATAGGTGTCGCAGATTCCTGCCTCCTAATAAGGAAAGGAAGTAGAAAAACACATAAATTCTCCCAAGGGAGTCAGACAGCCTGAAGCCATGTTCAACAGCTGTTACTGTTACCACGAGCATCAAGAGCAAAACAAGGATTAGGAAAAAAAAAAAGATATTGTGCCAGGAATTTTGGCAAGATTTGCTTGGACATGGAATGTGTTTTGCTCTGCCCCAGTCTATAAAAGAGCAGCACTCCTACAGCATGTGATGGAATTTCATGATTAAACAAACATTGGTATTAATTAGTCTAAAAGGGAGTTATTTCATTTATCCAAAGTTTGCATTTCTGTATCTCCCAGGTTTTAAAAAAATGTCATTTTAATCTCAGGCATAAATGTCTTGGCATCAGATGGAAGCTACCTTCCCTACACAATATCTCTAATTCACAACAGATCTCAGAAAATGTTTTAACAGGGTACCCTTTTCTCTTCTACCCTTGAGTGTTTTCTCTACTTGGGGCCAGATCATCACCTGGTGCAAAATAGGTAGTGCCATAGAATCCATTGGAGCTACACTGATTTACACCAGATGAAGGTCTGGCACTCTATATTTCTAAAGAATTGGGAGATTCAGATACTTTTTCTACTGGGTGTATTTAGTCTACCATGCTGAGACATTTATGGCTTTGGGAGGAAAATTGTTGACTGTACATACTGTGGACATAGTTTAGCGTGAACTTGAAGTCCTAAAGCTGTAGTTCTCTTTATGTTTGTTATACTGATTTGCTAAAGCTGGCCAAGAATGTACCTACAGACTAACAAAGTCAATTAAGACTGACTCTTCTTTCTCACACAGTATTATACTAATGCCAGTTGTCAGTGTTATGGGACATCCTGTTTCTCTTTTGGATGTCACATAAAATCAAGGTCTTGACCACATGTGGGCATTAAAGAACCCATAGCACTTTTCACAAGACAGTGGGCCCCAGTGTCCTGGCCAAATGCCATCTTGTGTAATTACAGTCTGTCTACTTAAATGTCCCCCTGTAGTTTCAGCTAGACACCGTATTCTTCACTTCCTGTCCTCAACTGTTGTGATGTTGCTGCACGTTATTACACAGTTGGTGCATTTCACTCCTGTAGTGACTGATTTCAGTTGTAGACAAAGTGATTTCTATCTTATAGGCCAAGTTCTGAGGATCTTACTCAGTCCTTAGAAGGGCCAAGTAAGGACAGAGTCAAAATGTAGATAAAAACTGAGAACAAGACCACCCTTCTCATGGGAAAAAAACATAGAAAGGGAGTAAAGGGAACATTTTTCCACCAGGCTCCCCTAGTGAGGATCAGATACATCCATAAGGAGGGTGCTGGAACCACAATACCAGGAATGCACCCTGTTCTTCCCTCTGTTTGTGGCTATCCTGCAGATGGGAGGGGCTATGCCAAAAAGATAATACAGCTCTAGACTGTATCATTTTTTTAAAGATAATACCCTGTGGAAACCAGAAGAGGAGTAATATGCATCCCCTGCACCACCCCTAGCTTGTCTACTTCTGCGTTCACCTCACTCAGTCTCAACACTCTCCCCCTACATGGACCGTGGACACAGAGAAGTGGTGATGGTTTGTGGAGGCAGCAGACTCCCCACTTCTATGCAGACCTCCCGCTGTGAGACATGATCCCACCCTACATCAGGATTTGGCCCCATATAGATGATATTGCTTCTACACTCAATTAGCAAATCAAAATGTGTAGAGTGCTTTGGAATCCATCAGGATAAAGGACTCAGTGCAAGATCATCAACATCAAGATGCAAAATTTGTATTTTAAATTGTAAGTTCAAACTCAAGTGAAATTTCATGTAGTTCTAAACTGCAGTATAAACAAACACTCTTCAAAGTCAGGCGTAAAAGGGAGCACAGCAGTTTATATTTAAGTTACAAAACAGGATTTTGTAAAATTTCCTTAGAGGACCATGGGCTTTCAAAGTGTAATTAAAAGTAAACCTATTGACTAATAAAAATAATCAGTAATATTGCCTAATATTCAGTTTACGTTATTTTCCAATGCCAACCTTCACATGAGTTAAAAATATGCTACTTATTGGGCTAGTCTTGATTTACAATTATGCCTTGATGGATTACCTGTAAGTGCAACCTTCAGGCAAACTGTGATTAACTTGACCAAAGACATCTGGGAGAGCCATCGATGGCCTAAAATTATGACCTTAGTATTCTGGGCTGAAACTAGACACTATTTAACTTGCATTGCAGAAAACACTAGCACAGGAGCTTTTGTTTAGGATTCCAACAAGTTTTTTAGTTCCATAAGTTCAGCAGAAACACCTCCTGTTAAGTTCTAGGGGGGGGAAGAGGGTACTTCCTAGTTTTTGCACCTATTTCTTTAGAAACAAATCAAAAACACCCCATCGTGCATGAGTAAAGGAGCAAAAACAATTAATATCCTAATGATTAGCAAATGCAGTAGACATAGGTTTGGATTGCAGTTAGCAAGATTTATGGAGTTAAATATAAAAGTATGACTCTTAAAAGCCATGTGCTTGTAATTAGCTCGTGTTTTACCCCTGGATACTGTAAAATCACAACATGCTGTCAAAGCCCATTTTCTGATCCTGTTATCAGCACAGAATAAAGGTTTCCATTAAATGCAAAACATATTTACAGGTGCTAAAACAACTATTTGGATCAGTGGGAAACAGGCTACTTTTTTGTTCTCTGGAATGGAATTTCATGATTTTATGGGGAATTCATCACACAACAAAGGGTAAAGCAGCAATTTTGTTCATCTATTGAAACAGACCATAGAATTTAAAAAGCAATGCAATGGAAGTCAAAACCTCTCTGAATATAGGACTTACAGTATTGAATATTGAAGCCTTTTGTCAACAAAACCTTCCAATGGTGAACTCTTCACATGATGAAGCTCAAGCTACAAAGAGATAGAACAAAAGTCCTGAAATGTTTCAATGAAGAATGTGCAAATTACATTCCTGGACACTGTGAAGGTATGCTATGAAAAAAATATTTTTACCAGGGTTCCCCTGTATAATTTATTGTCATTAGAGCTTCTTGCAGAAGTTCTAACAAAGCCTACCTTAACATTTTTGAAAGGACCTAGGAAGCAAATTTTCATGGCCAACTTCTTAAGCATAACTGATTTCTTTCCACCTTTGTCACATCATTACATATAGGTCTGGCCTAAGGATTTTGGATAGGTTTAATAAGATGATTCTTTGAGACCCAGCCCAACTTAACTGACTCATTTTACATGACAAATGGGTGTGTTTAGCAGGGGGAAGGCTCTAATGATCCCCTTCCCCAGCCTCAGGCTGCTGAAATGGAACTGAACTCTTTATTCTTTTCTGCTTTGGGGAGGCAAGGGAGGAAGCAACTATATCTAATGGCCTTCCTAAGGTTTGCCGGAGTGGAGCCCAGTATAATGGGCCTGAGCACATCTGTGAGAAACTGGAAAGGGTGCATGGATTAAGTATATCAGGAAGTAGCTGGAGTGAGGGATTGGCTGAGCCTCTTACTGGGGAGCCAAGGAGGCAGGTTGGGAAGCTGGACTGGGCAGCCTGGTTTGGAAGCAGGGAATTCCTGGAGACTGGAAATGGGAAGTGGGATTGATGTGGTGTTAAGAGGAGAGAACTAACTGAGGACTGGTGGTGCTGCCTGGGGGATGAAGAGCTGAAAAGATGACTGGGAAACATTTGTTAAACAAACAAGCACTGAAGCCCTTATGCTTCATCACTTCACTACCTTTGGTGGAACTGGTTGTGTTTATGAAGAAACAATGGTCATTGCCTTCCTTCTGGCATAAATGACCAATTTCGGGTGGATAATGCAATCAACTCTATTTTAATGTTTTTTATAGTTGAATGTGTCTGAGTGTTAGTTCAGTGATACAAGGACTTAAACTCTGAAGTGTAAACCTATCCATTTGTTAGTCAGAGGGAGTGGAGAAAACATGAGACTGCAAGATGTAATTTGTAACACCTTCTAACACCTAAGCTTCTTGGTTGAAATTTCAAAGTATTCCAGGAGATTTGTACACTTTTCTTCCACTGAAATCCTCCAGATGCCTTTGAAAAATCTCAACCCTTATTTCTACCCAAGTGTCTGAGTAGGAGAAGCACCGGAAAAAGTGAGCTCATGCAGAAGCTGTGAGGAATACTATATAAATACTCTGTCTTGCCTTATTTTCCTGGTGAAAAGCAGAAGAAGAGAAGTGGAGGAAAAGCCAACAGGAAGGCGGTCAGTGATCTTTTCCCACTCTTCGAGTTTGCTTTGGGTAAAAAACAGACACAAGGATGCAAGTTCCTTCTAAAGAGGAACTGTACAAATTCTTCAGAGACCATTTATTCTGATGTCGATGTCTGTGACCAAGGTTGTCTGCAAATGTATTTTCTTTCCCTTTCAGATGAAGGGTAATCTAATTAACATGATACACCACTCCCCTAGAACTATCACTTCCAGACATAGTGGCTGTTTGTTTATTGCTTAAATGACTCCGAGGCTGTGGAATTGCCAGTCAGCACCTATACTATAAAACTTCTCATAGAAGAAGAAAAACTTGAGAGCCCATTGTATTGATCACAGCACCCACACATTTATGAGTAAATTAATCTGCCAGAAATTCCATTAGCTGTGCTGAGCAAGTGTTGCAGAGGTCTCATTCATAGGTGAAAGTGTAGGATGATATAAGCATATGGAGTCTAGACCTGGACTCAACATAACTCACCTGCTACACCAGCTTAATAACTGAGGCATAGAATCAATGTAGATGTAGTTAGGTCAATGCAGTGTATTGCTTACATTGACTGCTGCTGGCTTTCACAAGCCATCACACAATGCCCCACGCTGACAGTTCAGTTGGTGCAAGCGTCTCTGGTGAGGACACGCACTGCTGACACAAGGATGAAAGTGTAGACATGCACAAGCAATGTAATTATTGCACTGGCTGTATTCTGACGTAAATTAGGTCGACTGAATTTTGTAGTTGAGAAATGCTACTTGATACCCTGACGTTTCAGGGGGAAAGAGATAGATCTCTGAAGTTGCTCCCAAACAAAATAGCCCATAATTTTCAAACTTGAGTGCCTCTTTCTCTTCTTGAGGAAAGAAAAAATTGGAGCTAAAGTCCAGGGGAAACTGGACTTGCTTTATTAGGAGGAGTCAGAAATGAGTCAGAATTGCTGTTACCATTTTCACAATATTGCATTGACTCTACCACATATACAGAAGGTCTCAGATTCAAACAAGATCTTGGATCTCATACAGCAATTCCATGCAGGATTACCAAATATCTTTTGGGTTGATCCATATTCATCTGATCCTAGATCCTTAAATGGCCTCCAATCCACAGAAATTACAGCTGAAGATTTAACTTCACATAATTTGACCAGTTGTCAGAAATTATCACAATCAAAACTATGAAGAAATAAAACAATGATAATAAAAAATCAGAGAGAGAAACCAGAATCTTGCCACAGCAAAGGAACTGAGACCAGATGCTGCTCCCTTTCAGAACCTTGTTCAGAACCTTCAGCTCTATGAAAGGACCCCCTGAGACATTGCTTTTCTAGATGGTACGAACTCATAGAGCTTGGGCACAAACAGTCCTTACACACAGAACTGCAGAGGCAATTACTGTTTTATGTGAAGAAGTAATACAGGGACTGACTCCTAGTAATTTGCCTTATCCTTTCATCATCTCCTGGCAAGTCTTTTGAAGTGAGTCTAACTTGAAAAATTGAACTGTTATGTCAGGTCTTTTAATGATAGTGGCATTACTATTTAAACAAGTGAAAGTGACACAAGAACATCAAATAATTGATAACAAATTGTTTGATATTGGATTTAAGGACTGCCAAATCCAATGACTGTTGGCAAACACTTTTCAGCTTTTTTAATCCCCATAGTACTGGATTCCTCTTTGGAATGCCAGCTAGTACTATTCAGGTTAGCTCCAACCTGGCTGATCTCAGTTATGAACATTTCCAGGAAATGTCTTTTTCTCTGATTGTACAAAAGCAAGTCCAGTCAGGCCATGAAAACTATAGAAATCTGAATGTTTATGTTTAGACAGTCTTTTCCATCATTTTATTTTACTCATTCATTTAGATTGCATCTGACTCAGAAAGTACATAGAGTGAGGGGACAGGATTCTGATATAATTAGGGTTAAGGCCAAAAATTAAAGAGATTTTAAAAATAAATGAACTGGGGGTTCTTTTATGTGCACTCTGGTTTCTGAGCCTCTCAAGTGCATTTGTTTCACATTTCAAGGTTTCTTCTGCAGCCATGAAGGGATAGAAACTTACCATTTTTTCCCAACAGAGTTCTCATGTAATCACTTGACTCCAGCAACTGGGGTTTTAAGAAAAACTCCAAATCTAGCAAATCTTGTGATAAAATTGCTATAGCTGGCACGCTCCATGTGGCTTCATGGCCATAAGAGAAGCTCCAGGAGAAATTGTGACTCAGTTCCCTTCCGCTTCTCATTTGTTTCAGGGGGGAGAAATTTGCTCCTGACAAGTTGTAGCACATTCCCTCCTTCACACCAGCTCATCTTCACTGGCCCATGCATCGAGGAGGAGGAGATAGAACCAAGTTTTTCTTTCAAGGCTGAAGATCCAGAAATCCCAAAGTTTTATGCAAGTAATATGTCCTAATCATTAGAAGTTAAAATGGACAAAGCTGCTGCATGGAATGAGGTTTAGGAACATAGGAATTGCCTGACTCTGATAGCTCCCCTAGCTGTATGCTTAGATCTGACTGCCCCTGGCTCCCAGGAGAAGAGTTAGGGGAGTGGGAGAGAAGAGATTCTGGTTGCTCACTAGCTGTGGGGGGGGGGGGGGTTATCTAGCAATGATTATTTCAATATTTTTCAAGAAAAAATGGGAACATATTTTTCATGAAAATTTTCATGAAAAAATTCCCCATTTTTCAACCAGCTCTATTGTAAACCTCTGATTCTAGGTCACCTGCTACTCCCAGATTACTGCTCATAGGTTCCTGGCTGAAAACTAAGCTCTAGGCAACATCTCTATGGTTAGGATTAGCATAGAAATCCTACCTAAAGTGGCCCAAATCAAAAGGTGCAATTTAAGCTCTTCAAATCAAGAGATTTAAGCTCCTAAGCAAGAACAGTCCAAAAAGCAGTTAAAACCAGGTCTTTCCTGGCTAGAGCATTTAAAAGTTTTTGCACAGTTTATTTGCTGAAAAATTTATTTTGGGGGACCAAAACTATTTGCAAATATGGATCAAATTCAGCTAATAGTTTGGGTTGTAAAACATGAAAAAAAAATCAAAAGTCATGAAACATTTAATTTCAACATTTTCAAGGTGAAAATTTTTTTTTTGAAGATTTGTTTGGAAATATAGCTAGATTTAATTTAAAAAAAAGATTAAAAAAAAAGGAAATGAAACAAAAGAATGGGGAAGAAAAGGGTTACGAAACATTTTGTTCAACCTGAAAGTTGGTTTGTTTTTCCATTTTGTCAAGAAAAAAAAAATTCTGCTTCAGATCAATTTGAACTCAATTTTTTTTTTCAGTATCAGAGGGTAGCCGTGTTAGTCTGGATCTGTAAAAGCAGCAAAGAATCCTGTGGCACCTTACAGACTAACAGACTTTTTGGAGCATGAGCTTTCGTGGGTGAATACCCACTTCGTCAGATGCATGTCTGCATGTTTCATGTCACTCACGAAAGCTCATGCTCTAAAACGTCTGTTAGTCTATAAGGTGCCACAGGATTCTTTGCTACTTTTACAGATCCAGACTAACACGGCTACCCCTCTGATACTTGACACCATGCAAGGCACTGCATTTAGCCGTATGGAGTGGAAATCCATCAACCTCATGAAGAAACTTGCACAAATACAGACAAATATCATTTTCCTTTCCAAATGCAAACAGATGGAGATCATACCAAATGGACTAAAGGTAAAAAATCCACTGACATGCATCTGACGAAGTGGGTATTCACCCACAAAAGCTCATGCTCCAAAACGTCTGTTAGTCTATAAGGTGCCACAGGACTCTTTGCTGCTTTTTTTTTCAGGTTTTTCAGTTCAGCCACCTAACTGAAAAATCAGTTGTTCACTTAGCTCAACTCCTTAACAAGTCTCCATAAGTCAAGCAAAACATGTCCTAGAGATTGTCACTGTTGAGAAAAGAACTGCAGTGCCGATGGGAGAGGACATTAAAAATACTTTAATATAAGATATCACTGAGGAAAGATGTATGCATGACGGGGCAGGAGAAGACATAGACTGCAAACCAAAGTAATAAATAGCTTAAAAGTGGCAATAAGTTGTGCCAGTCATGGAAAGAATAGATGGTATGGAAAGGCTGGTGCACAGAACCAATGGAGAGACCAATGTAAATGCTTCAATTGCTTCTAGCAAAGAAAGGTGGAAGATAAATTGAAGAACTTTGGGTCAAGTACAGGAATGCAGTAGTGAGATTTACAGAAATGTAGAGTAGACTGGAAGCTTCCCAAGAAAGGAGAGGACAGGAAGTTGTCACTCTCATGTCTCATTGTAACAGATGTGAATGTATCTGCTGTTGGTCAGCCGCTTCCTGATTTAACTTTAAATGATAAATGAGTGATTCAGTGTTTCTGAGTCTAATGGTATCAGTGTTACTGATTCATATGGTTTTGGCCACATTTTCTGAAATGCTCAGCATCTAGCTGCTAAGAGTGTGACACCTGAATGACACCAGATTTCCTTGGAGCTCAGCACCTAATGTGTACCCAATAGACTGAGCTCTTCTGAAAACCTGACTCCATTGTGGCTGCTGAGCATTTCTGAAAATTCTATCCGTTGTGGCTTCAAGTAGCTGAACTTGCAGGGACAGGACCATGTCAGTCAAACCTATATCACGGTCAGACAGGAATGTCCTAGCATTCGGCAGACTTTAAACGGATTCAGTTTTACTGAATAGCTGAATCTTGTATGACACCATACTGTAGTTAGTTTCAACATTGAGGGGTGGATCCTTTAGGCTGTGTGTGTCGGGGTGTGGGGGGGAAGAGGGGAGAAGAGAAGAAGCTGGAAAAGAAGCACATTGCTTGCCCTTTGGAACACAGAAATACACTAGGAACCAGCATGACATATTATCGGGTAACAATTCATCTCAGAGGCAGGAAGAGAGAAATAAAGTCTAGAAATATCTTCTGACTTTAACTCAAACTATCTGCTATCGCTGTCACCCAGCACAGAGACATCATGCCATCAGTGGACATATCTAACCCAATATTGATAGCAGTGCAGTGAATTTTTCCTTTCACTGATTTGTCTCTATTAGAACATTGTAATATTTTCTTTTGCATATATTCTGTGGCTGGTGTAGTATCACCCATCTAGAACCAAAAAGTTATTTATTTTATTTTTGCTGTTTTCTTATTTTGATTGCAAACCAGTATAACATACCCTTGAAAAAGACAATTCAAATGTATTATATATTACATTATAATCTATACTATATTAATCATCAAGTAAGTTATATACCCAACATGAGCAAAAGAGTGAAACTATAACCCTCAATGTTTACTCAGTCCTTACTTAAGCCAACACATTGCCACTCCTCTTTGGGGTAGGGACTGTCTCTAGCACAAAGGGGCCCTGATCTTGGTTGTGCTTTAGATGCTACCATAACACAAATAATGAATATAATTTCCTTCAGTGGCAGCTTGCCTGAGTGAATAAGAATGTCAGGATGAGCTTCAAGGAGTTTGCCCTTACAGCCAAAACAAAAAACAAAACCAAAAGCCAATATTAGCCTTATAATAAACTTTACCCCCATATTGAATGCAAATGAAAATTAAACTATCAAAAATATTTTTTTCATTTCCCTTCTGAGGCCTCAGTTAGACTGTTTATGAAAAACAATATTTAAAAAGTTGGTTGACCTTCCAGGACTTTTATTGCTATTGCAACATTACCAACGTCTATCTGTATCTTGCTTGACTGGCCGCAGACGATAACAGATTCCCTAGGGACTGGGAGTATTTGAACAGAAGACCTGTGTGAAATGCACATAGCTTGTTAAAAATAGACTATTGTATTTGTTTTGGCAATGAAGGATCCAGGTTCAGAGATTCTCTAAGTATTTAGAGCTGAATCTTGCTGTCAATTGCCCCAATATCAATCTAGAGTAACTCCACTAGAGTCAGTTGTGTTACTCTGGATTTACACTAGTGTAACTGACAGCACAATTCGGCCTTTAAGAATAAAGACCATAGATGTTAGGAAAGCTCTGAGGCCTTTCTCATCCACACTTCATACTTGCACTGTTCAGGGCTGCAGTAATGAAGAACCCAGAGGATTTTTAAAAGGGGAAAGAAAAAATGAGAAAAGTTATTGTAACTGCAACTGAATGAAATTAAGAAAAAGAAAATTTAAGGTCACTTGGAGGAAAAATTTCCCAACACCATGAAATAGACTCCTCAGAGAAGTGTTGGAAAAAACCTTTTCTTGAGTTATTTAAAATTAGATTGCATGAAGGACTAGAGAATATATTGTAAACATCATCTTTCATTGATAGGGGAATGGAAACCATAATCTAATACTTTAGGGGCCTGACTGAGTCATAATAGAGCAGGTGGCATAATTATTTACACCACTCACTAACGGACATATGAACAAACACCCCAGCAGAGAGTATTGTGGCAGGTGGCCTAAGGGGTCAAGAGGTAAAATCTATGTAAAAAACTAGGTAATACCCAGAATAAACAAGTAGAAATTACCATAGGTGGTGTATGATGTAAGGGCCAAGTACTCCTGCAAAATATGATATGGCTAGCCAATAAGAGGGCATACTGGTTGTTATATAGAATATGCTCTTGCACCTGCAGACTGAGTTACAAGGGTTCTGGGATATATTATACAGCCTAAAGAAGTCCAACTCTGGATGTAAGCTTGTGCACAGAAGAGAATATGAAGTATACAATACTAATGATAATGCCAACTAGTATTTACGTAGCACATTTCTTCTAAAGTTCCCAAGGCACTCTACAATCGGTACATATAGCGGTCTTTACCAGCAACTGAAATGCAACTCCTTCTGAGTTGGAAGGCAGCAGCTTTTTAATAGTGCATAATTCATATCAAACTAAAACTAAAGGGAATATTTAGACAGAGAGAATGTAGCAGCTGAATTGGACATTTGGATAGAGCTATAGGGTTGGTCTTATGAAACAATCATACTATCTTTAATGACCACAAGCATGAAGGCCTCAATATTATGTCCTAGCCAATAAACAGCACTTCTAGCATCACAGCACTCCCCAGTTCTCCACTGGACTACTTGTTCAGTGGTGACTCAAAGGGAAAGAGAGATAGCTACAGAGTCACCAACACAAGTTGCACAATATCTGCGATTTACTTGGAGATCTCCCATCCAAGTGCTCCCCTACTTAGTTTTTAAGAGATGACCAGAGCAGATGGTTTAGCTGCAGACAAAGACAGGGTAACAGAGAGTTAATATTTTACAGTATTTTTTCAGAAAAGTCAGAAGATGAATGGGGAGTGAAGGAATATTCTAAACAAACCCAACAAAGATTTCCAGGAAAATGATATATTCGAAAAGACATACTATAGTAAAGGAATGTTTTTCTAAAAAGAGCACTCAGCATATTATTCAAGAAATCCACAGGACACAGTGAACAGGGAGTTCAAGTATTATCTGATATCAGAAAGGAGAGCTTCAAAATATAAATATATAGCAACCTTTCAAACTCTGCAGTATCATTTCAGACAGCTGTACAGCTTAAGGTCAACATCTGCCAAAAGTCACTGAGTTAAAAATAATCCAAACAAAAAATAAAGAATAATAAAGAAGGCTGGACACCTGGTTGCTGGAATAAAAACAGAACATGGTGCCAAAGTTTTAATTAAAAAAGTCATGGAAAAATGCCAAAACAGGGAAAATTCTTCTCAAATTATGAAGTTAAGCCTTAAACAAAGGAACAAAAAATACTATTAAAGTCAGGCTTGGCCTTAGAATTTTTAGAGAGATTCTTATACCTCAAATGAGGTTATTATCTGTATAACCTTTTGGCTTTGTCTGCCAAACCTGTATCACCTTCTGGCTTTGTCTGCCAAACGGATGCTTTCGCTTAAGTGTCCATTAAGATGACCTTGAAAAATTAGAAGGATAATATCTAACATGTAAGTTGAACTATCCAAAACAGTCATGAGGATTTAGACATATAAAATCCATTGAGGAAGTTGTGGTGTAATAGTTGTCACCACATTGGCACTCTGGACACCTGCATTCAATTCCTGGATATGCCATGGACTTCCTGTGTGACCCTAGTCAAGTCATTTAATCTATCCTGTGCCTTCATTTCTCATCTGGAAAATTGGGATAATATTCTCCTGCCTTACAGGAGTGTGTGAGGCAAAAATGATTGTGAGGCAATCAGGTACTATGGGGATGAGAAATATTTATGGGCCTAGGCAGATATTTTTAAGGAAGATCCCCAGTTTAACTGTAACTCCCCCACTACTAGCATTCTGATGGACTAAAGCAAAAACAACAAAAATACCCCCACTCCCCTGCCCTGGTGATATAGAATGAAAAAGGGAAAAGGAAGCAAGAAAATAAAAACAATGCGGGATGTAAATGACCCAAATAAAACTTTGCCAGTCAGTTGCTGTATATTGAGAGTCCCCAAATCCTCACAACAGTTATGGGCTCTCTCAAGAATAGATGGTTAGTTAACTCAATAGAATTATCGAGAAAAGGAGAGGCTTTAATAGTGAATCACCAAGCACAAAGGAACACTATCATCTATAAGACGGAAGAGTAGAAAATGGAAAAAGGTGGGAATTTGCCCCCACCCCCAGGCAACAGGCAGTTAAGTGTTGGAATAATGAAAACAGAACAGGTTTTTATACTCAAAATCAAAGAAAAACAAACTTAGAAAAACAGGCCTTGGAGAAATTCCAAATGATGGAAATCAAACGTCAGCTGATGTGACTATCCACTTAACACAAAATGTTTCTTGCACACGTGGCTGACAATACACATTGTTTCTGTGGAGCTTTGCAAAGCCTTACGCTGTGGAGAAGGATTAGATGAAGGTGTATGAGAATGCATAGTTGCGTGATTAACCCATTGCTCCTAGCCCACTGTATTTATACTTGGTTTTCACAGGTTCTGAGCTTTCAGTTTCCCAATGACTTCATTTGAAGTTGTGGGTGCTCAGTACCTCTGACAATTAAGCTCAAACTGAGCTCCAAAAAATTGAGGCACCTAAAATTAGTGGGCACTTTTGAAAAATTTGACCACAATACAGAGGATAAAATAAATGCCTGAATCACTTCCAGCACTTTGCCATATGTTACTGCCTTTGTCATCTACTCCTCTAAAACCATATACTTCACAAGGATTTCCACCCATTAAAACAACTGTGTCGTGTAAGTTTTGTTCTGGTCACTCTTCTTTCTCATCTAAATGGACCCAAAGTTATCACTGCTGAAGCACCTTTGAAGCACAGAACACATATTGTCTTCTCAGATTAGAATAAGAATTATGTATCATTTATTAGATGAAGTCATTTGGAGGAGAATAAAACTGTATTTTTACAAAGAGGGGTGGTTATAGTGGGTTTAAATGGAATTGAAAACTTTGCCTTGGGATTTCCAGATATGCAAATGAAGGACAGGGTGCAAGAAAGCTCTGCGTAGAACTGGGGCAGAATTTTACCTTAGTGTTCAAAAGAATGTTTAGTTGAGAAAGTGGATACTGCCCCTGCCATCCATCATGGTCTGCTGAGCAGGTTCTGGAGGATTGGAAAGATAGTACAGGTGTGACACACAGGAGTAGTATCAAGACTGATCATTATTCCTGGGATCTAGTCACCTGATACAGCTCAGGGTTTCAAAGGGTTACTTCATCTGTCACATGACCCTTGCCACAGAGTACATAGAAGCAATGTGTTTGGCGTGCTCCTAGGTAGTGACTTCTTGAGAACATTAATATAGCACATGGACTATAGGTGATAGGTTGGGGCTTGCACTGATCATTTTTTAATGATCACTTATCCCTACCATATCACCTATCGTATAGGCCTATGCTCTCATCTCTTAGTGCTATCCCACTCTGCATCACAGGATGCCTCTTCTCTCCCTCTCAAGTGAATCCAAACAGTAAAGGAAGGTTTTTGCACTAAGTATACTTTTAAAATGTGGTATAATCCAGATGCCAACTTTTGCCAATATATGGATATCAGTTACACAAGTAGAAGAAGACATGGATGTCAATGATTTTTGCAGAATAGAAGGATGAATGAATGTAGTGTTTGACAGCAGGCTGGGAAGGCCAGGCATGTTTGACAGCAGTTTGCAGGTAGAGTCAGTGACAAACCTTAATCACACTTGTGCTTACAACTGATTTAACCCAGAGATGACTTCAAATACGATCTGTTTTTTTAAAAAAGCTATCTTTTATATGTGTGTATATATACACATTGCAGAGGAAGACTAGTGTAAGACCCTTCACCTGGGCCTAAAACATCTAAAGCTGTGTGCTTTTAAGTTTGGTTGCCTAAAAGTTAGACAAATTCCATATCACTTTAAGGAGCTGATCCTGCAACCTTTGCACACAAGTGCAAAAATACAAAGTATGTCTACACTGCAATAAAAGACCAAAATGCTGTTTATGAGGTATTTTTTCAATAGTGTCATTTATGGCTCTTTCTTTTTTTTTAAAAAAAGAGTCTTTATACTCCTGCCAAAAAAATTCAAATCTTTTTTGTGTATGTTAAAGCAAAGAGCTTGGCAAGATGGTACTGAAATAACAAGTAATACCCTTTCAAGATAGGGTCAATCAAATCCAGGGGAGGCTGTTTATTAGATTATGTGCAGTACTTTTAGGAATAAAATCTTTCAAAGTGCTCTTAGTTTGACAAAAAGATTTTTTCCATCAGCTAGTTAGAATTTTTGTGTCAGTTAGCTTGCAGTACTGCTATTTCCTCTGCATGTGTTCTGCAAACCATGAGAGGATACATTCGTTATTTTGCAGGAGTCAGGAATGAGATGCAATTATGGGGGACTAAGCAGAAGACAGATAACATCTCCTTCCTGCCAGCCAGCACAGAAGGCAGTCTGTCTGGGCCTGGAGGCAGCTGATCAGATCTGAGCCTGAATATTTGGAAAGAGCCTTAGCGGCCTACTTGCCCTGTTTGTTTAGAAATAAACTATTGTATCATTTGGTTATTCTAACAGGGTCTGCAAAGCAAGTGCTGGTTTCAACATGATGAATTTCAAACACATAGAGACTGTGTTCCAGTGAAGTGGCTAAGTACTGTGCCTGCATCTTCGCATGTATCAAATAATATGCAAGCTTGCGAAGGCCTTGCTATCTTCAAATGTAATTTTGATATTTCTGTATAATTCATACCTCGACATCAAATAAATGGTATGTTTGAATGAGAGCAATTTTTGATAATTTGCCTAAATTCTGTATTGGTGCTTTCTTTGGCTTAATCTGATTAAATGAGAGCTGTTCTCTGGCTGGCTGCCAATATTAACATAGCATATGGGCACCAGATTGATTTATCTATAGTTACCTATACTTTTCTGCTTCAAAAGGACTATTTTTCACTCTCTCAAAGTTTATCTTACAGGTTGATCTAGAGTCTATTTAGTGAAATATCCTTGGCAACATATATCTACTGTTTATGTGTAGTCCAGTTTATGTGTTAATATCTGTGATACTTCTACGTGTAAATGTGTCAGATAAGCTGTTTAAAAGAGTTAGTCAATAATGTGACATGCAAAGAGAATGTATGATTTTCTACCTGTAACTAGTATCTTAGTTTCTGTTCTTACATTAAAGAGACAAATAGACCCTGTTTGTTTAAAGCTGTATTATACACTGTAATTTTACATGTGCAACAGAGACAATGTGCAACTCTTGATAATGAGGGGCACAATTTAAAGGTTCGGGGGGGATCACGTGACCACCCCATGCATCACCTCTGGAGGAGCGGCAGCAGAGCCAGCGAGTGCCTCAGGGAATATCTTACGGCAGCTGGGCTCCGCAGGCAGGGGCTGGCTCCAGAGGGGCATTGCCAGCTGGTGCAGGGATCTTTCGGGTGACAGGCAAGAACGCATCAAGGCTGCAGTGCAGACTAGTGCCACCTGCCCTGCCTGGGGAGTGCCCTTGTGTGCAAAGGCAGCCTGGCTTGGGGAGTAGGGTAGGAGGGTTGCCAGGAAGCCAAACAGTACCCTGGCTCTCACAATGTGGAGAGCCTGGGGCCCAAGTGGGCCCCGCAACTCTCACCAGCTTCCAATCCACTGGCTCCTGGCAGGAGGCAATGATTTTCCAGCTGTGGGGTGTGTCCCCTAGGAAGGCATGCCGCACAGTCTGAAAACGTTTGTGCTAAATGACTTGGAATAAGGGGTCAACAAGATTGAGAAACACCGAGAACAGTTACGGAGGTTTTGTTGATTTCAGTCAATCAGGAGGCTTTCAGCAAAATATGAGAATAACTTGTTGGTGATGTTCTCACGCTGACAGAGATAACATGTTTGATGTGTATTTATAAAAGGCTTATAATACTTATTTAAATGTTTGACTCATCAGGTAAGTTTTGGGTGAGCCTCATGAGATTCTGTCTGGATAGACATTCAAAAGTTTGTCTCTTCATCCAAAGGAACAAATCTTTTAATGCCCCCTTCCCATGACCCCACCCTTCCCTGGCCCTCTAACCATTTTTGTGATGAGGCTTCTCTCTGCCCTGGTGGCAGCAGCAGCATGCTCCAGGGTTGCTTGGGCAGTCTCTCTCACTTGCAGATGTCTTCTTGAGGAAGAATGTTTAGCCCTTCCCTTTTCTCCCCTCCCCCGTAGCAGCCCTGTTGCAGGGAAGCTATGTGTTTATCATCACCAAAGCACTATTCTGTGAGAAAACGCCCCTTTACTTTTAGTGTTTTTAGAGTGAGAACTCAGTGACTCCATTCCCTTAGAAGCACTATTTCTGAGGGGAGGGTTCCACACGCTTTCCAGTCCTGCCAGAACTCGTAGGGCTGGAATATGCCTGTGCCCTTACTACCCTAGCCCTCTAATATACAATACTGCCCTGTAGAGACACCAGGCAATAACCACATGATTAAGGCATTTTGGAGTTTGTGGTATCGGATTAGATTAAACCGATTTTTGAACACACATTAGATTTTTCTTTGTATCTCCTCATGATTTCTCCTTAGGGCAAGAGTTACAATTGTTTGGGTGCCCTAACTGTGCATTTTTATACCTTAATATATTTGGATTTCTTTAAAGTTTAACCTTAACTCTGAACTTCCTGGGTTTATAATACTTGGGTTTGGGATACAGTATCAACCTTTTTTTATGTTAACATTTATGGCCAGATTCACCAGTACACTCTGGCTGGTTTATTCCACTTTTGTGCAGAACAAACCATACAGAGTTTACTGGCCAGTTAAACTAGATTTACAGCTGCTTTGCATCACCAGCACAAAGCAGATGGCAGGTAGACCACAGTTTCCTCCTATCTCCTGTTCTCCAGATCCCTCCTGCTTCTTGCACCTACCTGTATTCCCCTGCACACACACTCAAAGCTTTTCCTTGCACACACAGATACATGCACCAGTTTCCTCCTCCCTTCTGAACCTCTCTTTTCCTGTAAAGCGCCCCCTTGCCCCAGTTTCTTCTCTCCTGCACTGAATATTCACTTTTGCATGCACACTCATTTCATACTTTCCATGTCTTTTCTATTTCTCTTCCCACAAACACCCCTCTAATTTTCTCCTTCCACCTCTATTGCTGAGTAGATCTGGTGCAATTGGTAGCTTTTGTAAAGAAATATTTAAGATTAATGGTAACTTTTTGCCATTATTTTTCATCATAACTTTTATCCTTCAGCAGAGACAGATGCATAAAAATCTTATCGGGAGAAACTTGAAGAATTGTCACTCTTACAAAACATCTGGCTGCTGTTGCTTGGGGACAGACTATGCAGCCTCCACTTGGAAAGGAACAGAGAGATTTCAGACTTATGGCTATCAAAAGAATTATAGGGTACCAATTATGTAGGGCCCAATTCTGCCCTGATGTATGCCCAGTGTAATACCATTGATGTTAGTGGGGTGCATATGAGGTGTATTCTCTATTTTTAAATGGAGACAAACTTTGGATAAATGGACTTCTCTAAAACTATTTGACTTTCTTTGTATTGCTCTATTTCTATTGCCCCCACTCCCCGCTATTATTGAAAATATTCATGTTTGATTAAGGGGTTTCTCCTTCATAGTCTTACTTCCACTTTGCTTTGAACCAGTAATTAAGTAATGATGGTTATGAAATCACAGAAAATGACCATGGAAATAAGTTTGACTTCATAAATGTAGTAGGACTAACTCTTAGGTAATATTTGGTTAGCACTTTTCTGATTAAAAAAGATTTAAAAACATTGATCCTCACAATGTGTCTGTGAAGTAGGTGAGGTGTGTTTATAACCCCATTTCACAGAGGAAGAAACTAAGGCAAAAAATAAGTGGTGTGCCTAGAATGGCCAGACACAGAGTCAGTCCAGAGTTGGGACTGGAACCCAAAAGAGCCAATCTCCTAGTCCTTTGCTTCGACCCTAAACAGAATCACTGAAAACATATCTGACAATCAGCAAATGTCACCAAAAAAATTATGAAAGGTGTGAAAATGAAATCAAAGACTGTATAAACATGCTTTGTGGTATTCTAACATTTTTCCCACTGTGGAAATCCTTTTTCAGCCTGAAATCATTCCCCTGGCACAATGTAAATGATCCAGAATATTTTCTACTAGTATAACCTGGATACCATATGTTTGCCAGAAGTTTTATGTTTCTTTCTTTCAAAGTGTTTACAGATTTCAACCGTCCTTTGGAAAACTACACATTTAATATGAAAATGTCATAAACTGCAACTTTAATAACTAAATTAGGTCTGGGAGAAAAATAATACATAATTCCGAGATTAATCACAGAACCAAACCTTTTGAAGGGCTTTCTGAATGTGGTTCCTGTAAGGGTTTAGTGAAGTCTATTGATCTAAACTCATTACCTGCCACCACAAATCACTGTAGCCTGCTAAGGATGCCAGCAGTGAAGGAGCAGGAAGATTATGTGGCTAAGTATTGGCATTAGGAAGGAACTCAAAAAGCAGCGTCTAGATGGAGAGAGAGCAGTGAGGTTAGGAGTAGCAGTGAGGAGGGGGATGTAAGGGTTGAAGCAGCAAGGGGAGACTAGACCAGAGATCCAGGACCAAGGAGGTGATGCCTAAAGTAGAAAAAGAAATGAGGGATCATGAAGCCCTGGAAAAAGTAGACCAGAAGAGAGAGGGCAAGAAACCCAGGCCAGGGTGTTACAAAGAGTGACCCCAGGAAGAGCCACAACAGTCAAGTATTATTTACCCCTAATGCATTTACTGAGACAGCAATCACCTCCCCTCTCAGCCTTCATTTTGCTAGACTGAACAATCCAAGCTCTTTTAGGCTCCTCTGATATGATAGGCCTGCCGTTCGCTTGATCATCCTAGCAGCAATTATCTGCAGATGTTCCCATTTAAATTCATTTTTCTTGAACCTGGGTGATCAGAACTGGACACAATATTCCAAATGAAGTCTTATCACTGCCTTGTACAATGGCATTAATACTCCCCTAGCTCTATTGGAAATGCTTCACCCAATACATCCTAGGATCGCATTTGCCTTTTTCACGGCCGCATCACACTGGGGGCTCTTGGTTATCCTGTGATCAGCCCACTTCAAGAGCAGATTGGAAATTTGTCTGCAGATTTTATTTTCGAAGTGCTAGACTTTTGAATATGAATCGTTTTACTTGTTTTGCTAGCTGTAGTTTAAACGTCTATTGGCATCATTGTAGGTGTGTTATTTGTCTGCAAGTAACCCCTCAGGCCTGAATAAATATATCTACTTATGTTGTGTGCTGGAGCAAAGCTATGTGTGTTATAACAGCTGGTGTTCCATCGTCTAGTGAGTAAATGCTATGTCCAGGGGTTAAAGTGGATTGGAATAGCTCCAGCTTATGTTTGCTGCCTATAAAGCTATTGGCTTAGATATTGCCTATCCCTCCCCCCAAATTAAAATATGTAATACAAGTCTAACAACTAGGAAAAAATCTTGTCATCATGGGAAAAATCTTGAATTCTGCATGTATGAATGAGTTTTTAAAACTTTCAACATTTGTCGACACAATGGAATATTTCTTTGATTCCAGAGACATTCACCTTAACTTTATAGTCTATGAATGCATGTGCATTTTATACAATATATGCTGCAGTAAATATTAGTAGAACACTTGAAAACCTATGAAGGATGCTGTAAAATGATATGCTGATGTCACATGGTGATCTGGCCCTCTAAAAGGGGTTTGAGTCTCTGCTATGATCTGTGCCTAGCTTCCTCTCAAGCCATGGGAATTCTGTGGTTTGTACATGAGAGTACATGTGAGCACATGTTGTGGCAAGGTCTAGTGGGAAAAGGAACAGTACTATGAAATCAACTGTCTTCTGCTCAGTCAGAGATAAAGCTGGAAAGGAGTAGTAGTTGGCTAGGAGGGGGATTTTATGGGGGGAGAGAGTTGGGAAATGCCCTCAGTTTGAGTTCTGGATGATTCTGGTTCTCTGCAGAGGGGGGACTCTAGGAAGGAGCCCGGGAGGGCTGTGCTGGAAAACTCTAGTGAAGAACCCCCCAGGGAAAGCCTAGAAAAGAGAGGGACAACATAGGCAGAGACCACAGGAAACAATAAAACATGGGGGTCTGGGTTGAGAGTAGGGCCCCCTTCACAGTGTCGAGTCTAGGGATCCATAGTAGGGGGCAGGTGGGCATGGGCCTCTCACTGGTGCCACCTAGAGAAGTGTAGTAGAGACCCTTGTGCTGAAGGGTAGAAGACTGTTAGCCCAAGTAGGCTAAAGACTATTGAGACCCTGTAGTCAAGGGCTGAAGGGCTTATTTGTGGAAAGCCTGCTTGTTTTGTGCTTGGACTTTGAGTTGGACATAGGTCCAAATCACTAAACTAAACGTCATCAGTGGGAAAGTGGGGCATGAAAGAGATAAAACTGAGGCATGATTGTGCAACTGATGTTGAAGAGGAAAGCCATATCCTCCTCATAATGACCAGTGTACACATTCTCATTTTTTAAGTGCAAAGGACTACAATTATTTGCAGCGCTGAAGTTCTCCTCAGAGGTGCATTCTGCTCCTGTTGAAGTCAATACTGTACAAGCTGTTGCTCACCAAAGCTCAGACTGTGACCCAGAGTTTTTTTGACTTGGTTTAATGGTGGTGTCAGTAAGCTTTAGAGTAACTATTTAGCACAGAACTTTTTTTTTATTTCTCCTCTGATTACACACTAGCTAAAAATTACAAAGTTTACACAACTATTAGCACATGGTACTGAAAAGGCTCCTCTTATTTTACCTCTCACTCTTCTGCTGCCCCTGCATTTGCACTGATATTACTATTGTCTCATTTCACACTCAATCCAATTCCTTGAAGTGAGTGGAAGTTTTTCCATTGATTTACTGGGAGTGAGAGCCAACTTTTTTCTTACCTGTACAATGAAACTAGCATTACCTACTTACTGACTGAGAAAACACCCCCAGAGCACAGCAAGTTTCAGTACTGTAAGGCGCCAGTATAGATAGTGCAACAGTGCTGGGGGCCGTGCCCCCAGCGCTAGTAGCTACGCCCCTCGTGAAGGTGGTTGTTTTAGAGCGCTGGGAGCACCGCAACTACACAAGCCATGTTAAAGCGCTGCCATGGCAGCGGTTTAATGTTGCCAGTGTAGACTAGCCCTAATTCTCTCATTAGGAGGATTCATTAATCAGCATTATCATGCTGATGCCACCACCTCTGCTGAGGCTTTTCAGGGTATGTTTAGTGTGATTGGGAAACTGTTCAACAAAAGGAGTGCTCAGGAACAATGTGTATATTTCAATAAGTCCAAGAGGCTACTTGAATTCAAAAGGTGATCGACAGAATTTTCAAAGTGCCCACTACTGTTCGTGCACCCAAGATGCTTAAGTCTGGAGGTGGCTTAGAAATATAAAACTAAGTGAACATAAAGAAATATAAAAATAAGATAATTAATTGCTAAATCCAACTACACAGCAAAATGAAGAGAAGTTCTGGTTTATTTCAGGACTCCATCCACACAACTTCCCAGATGGATACTATGGGCAGATCTACACTACAGCCTAAGTCGATATAGCTTACGTCACTCAGAGGTGTGAAAAAGCTCCCCGCCTGAGCGATGCAAGTTTCACACTGTCCGTACCGGTCGGCAAGAGACACTGTCCCAGCTACATAGTTTCTACTTCTTGCCGAGATGGAGTAATTATGCCAATGGGAGAGCACTCTCCTGTCAGCATATTGTGTCTTCATGAGACACACTACAGAGGCGCAGCTGCACCGATGCAGCTGCAACAATGTAGTACTGTAGTGTAGACTTACTGTGAATTACTAAGCTATCAATGACTCAAAACAGAGTAGCATTATATTACCAGAACACTCATTGGTTGAACATATCCTGAGGGGAGGACAATACTGACTGGCAACTACTGAGAGCTGCTGGATTTGCAAATTTACTTTTTCAAGGGTGATTCATATATCATAATCATCACTTTGTAAAAATATTTGTATTTTGACTGATACCTACTAATGGATCAGAAATGTTTATATTATTATAATTACTAAAATTGTCCATCAAATAATTTATTACAAAAAGAAAATAGTATCTAGAGAAGATGAGATTATCTTGAATATACAATGAATGTATTGCTATAACAGACAGACAAAGTATGTGAAGTAATATTTTTTATTGGACCTTCTGTTGGTGAGACAGACAGACGTGCATGAAACACAGAGCTCTTCTTCAGGTCTAGGAAGGGTACTCGGAGCATCACAGGCACAGCTAAATACAAGGTGGAACAGATTGTTTTAGCATAAGTAGTTACCACATATTCTGTGGAACCATTCAACACCCACTAACCCCCCTTTTTGTCCTATAACAGTTACAGATTGGGTTACAGATTGTTGTAATAAGTCATAAATCCAGTGTCTCTGTTCAGTCCATGATTTTTAATGTTTAGCAGATTTATGAATTTAAGGTGATAGTCTCATCTTTTGAAAATGTTGTGCAAGTTTCCTTTGAAGATGAGAACTGAAATGTCAGACATAGAGTGATCACTTTGTGAAAAGTAAAAACAATGAAGAGTCCCTGTGGCACCTTAGAGACTAACAAATTTATTTGGGCATAAGCTTTCATGGGATATAACCCACTTCCTTAAGTCCAAATAATTTGTTAGTCTCTAAGGTGCCACAAGGACTCCTTGTCGTTTTACTGATACAAACTAACACGGCTACCCCTCTGAAACCTGTCACTTTGTGAAAAGTGTTCACCCATACATGGTAGGGTGTTTCTTTCTTTTATCATTTTCCTATGTGAGATAATTCAAGAGCGTAGTGATTGTCTGGTTGATGTAACAGTTATACTCATACAATCAGACACCAGTCAATTCAATATACAACTTTCTCACCTGTTATTTCTGACCTTTAAACTTAACTGTTTACCCTTTTTAACAGTGCTAAAATAACTAAGAGGGATAGGGTCCCCTCAGGGCTTGCATGCAACTGCTATTAACACTAATAGTAGTTAGACACGTGTATAAAAGGGGAACACACCCCAGAAGATTTTACAGATGATCAGATGGTATGCATGATGCTTTTGATCTTACACTTTGCATTTAAATGTTATTATCTAGAACAGGTTACAGTATAAAAAAGATTAGGATATATGTGTCTTTAAAATCTATTCTTTAACTCAAGCCACCTGTACAATTTTTAACCAATTGATATATGTTTTCAGCAAGTAACATCTTGGACTTAGAAAAAACCTCTCTGTCTATAACTTTTAATCTTATTTTTTTTGTTTTTTTTTTCAAATAACAGCCCTGAAGATGAATTCAGAAATCCAGGTGGTTTCAATTCTGAAAATTTACATTTCATGTTATGTCAGTTCTTGGTTGTGGTCAATGGCCATAGCTCAGAAACATCTTGTTGTAAAAAGAAAGGCACCTCAAATATATTTGGCTTTGGGTTAAGATCTAGATTTGAACCTATCTCAGAAGTATGGGAGACTCCAAATCTAACATTCCAGTTCAGCCTATTATAAATCCTAATTACAAAATTTAAGATCTAGGTTTGGGTCTGGATTTTAATCTTCCTCAACAAAACACCAATTTGGATTCAGGCTTCCAGTTCCATCCCCCTGAGCAATAACACATTTCTAACTACAGTTAGCTGAACACTACAAAATACTATTTCCAAACAGTCTTTTGAATTTGAATTTGACCTATTGCTATCACTATTCACAAACATTCTGATGAGTTGTTTTTCCTCTGAAGAGTTTGGGAAATGGCTATCATATAGGAATCACCAAATTGGACCAACTCCATGGGCCAGCTGTTCAGTGTCCTGTCTCCAACAGTGGGCAGCACCAGCTGATTCAGCAGATGTTCAAGAAACCCCACATTTGCCTAATGTGGGATAATCTGCCCCCAGGAAAGTTTCTTCCTAGCCCCTAATGGTTAGATATTGGCTTAAGCTTTGAAGCATGAGGCTTTGCAGTCCAAAACTATTTTATACACATACTGTATTTGTATTTGAATAAAGTTATTTGTTTATGAACAAGAAAACTCATTCATTATTTGCTATTGTCTTGTTTAAAAAGTTGTAATTGTCCAGTCACTGAAGAGAAACAACATCACATGACAAGGTATCAACCAAACACCACAAATAATAAACACCAAATATTCAAATTAAACAATTTAAGAACAACTGTAGGCTGAAAAAAAGCTTGGTCAAACTATTCAGTGAATAGATATTAATATCAAATACGTTCACAGATATGAAGATGGGTTCAAGGATAATTCACAAAAAAAATATTAAATCTGCAGCTAATATTCAAAATGCATCATTTGACCACTTCTATTTCCAATAATTTTCCTTAAAAAGTTTGTATTCTTTCGATGCTAATGGTTCCTATGTGCAGCAAATTTCCAGAGCTTTCTTCTGAAGTGGACAAATGTGACGTCATTTGACTCAGTATTCTGCTTATGCACATACTGCTAAACAGGATAAAAAGGTGGTTTGATGGTTAAGACACAGGTGTGGGAGTCAAGAAATCTAGGTTTTATTCCTCTGCCAGCCATAGATTTCCTGTGTGACCTTGAGCAAGTCTCTCAACTTCTCTGTGTCTCATTTTCACTGTCTGTAAAAGGAGATACAAGTGCAAAAAAGTTTAATTTTTTGTTTGTGAGGAACTAAAATACTACAGTAAAGAGCATCATAGAAATACTTTTAAATAAAGAAAAGTTTGGATTCAGGATTGGGTTTTATTTCTCAAAATAAGATTAAAGGATAAAAAGTCATTTTATTCAATAGAAGTTAGCCAGAATGGTAGGAGAGCTAAGGTAAGGTGGGAAAAGTGAGGAGAAGACAATGATGAAGGTAGGCTGACTAACTTCTGAGGTAACTCTCTCCCTCCACCACCAATGAGCTATTCATAGGGCTGCAGAAGAGGGAGAAAAAAAGGTAAAAAGAAGAAGAGAATAGAAGGTGATAGGGGACAAAATAAAGGGAGGGGAAAAGAGAGAAGGAGGGAAAACAAGAAAAAAGGGTCAACAGCAACGAGAAGAGGGTTAACAGCAATATGGGACAAGCTATCAACTATAGTTCTAATACTTTGCTTTATGAAAATCATAAGCTATCTTAATTCATTAAGCATCTACCAAGATCCTTTTTAGATGCTAAAACACACCTCCTGGCTCCAGAAAACTTCATGAGAGACTGTGCATGGTCTCCTTTGTGCTACATATAGAGTGATGATCAACTTCTTTTTACTTCAGAAAATCTTGTGTGGTACTTCCCCATACTCTGTGATGTTATCAAGCATTACTGCAGATTCCAGTATCTCAAAGGCATAAAATACTATAAACTTTACCCAGGCTTTGCTGAGCACGGTAATTTTACGTGCAAACAATGCTTAAGTTTTAGGGCCTGTGAACATAGGGCGCCAAACTATATTAGCGAGAATGGTGAGTGTCCACACTCAACACTGTTCAGAACAGTAGTGTTTAGAACTCAAGAGAAATGATGACAGTAACACAGTTTTGCTAATAGAATTTGGAGACTCCATCCTGACCTTACACAACTGTGTTGCAATGCGAGCAATCATGTTAACCATATTATGTGCATAACTGGACCCTTACATGTATTCTAACATGGGTGCTGAACATGGTTATCACAATGCAGCTTATAACCAGGAGTGCCTATGCAAACAAAATTCCAACCATGTTTGGGCATAATAACGTTTGAAAATGGTTTTAAGAACGTTGCAAGTACTAGTATGGACAGGCCCAAAGATTTTGGTCCCTTCTATACTGTAAAAATGACTGTGTTGCAGGACACAGTTACAAGAGGTCATCAGTCTCCCAGTAAAACATGCTTCAGAATGTAGTGTAGATGGGACAGAACTATGTTTTAAGCATGTTCATGGCCTGTATCACAGTCCTGCTAAAGTCTACGTCTGTACAAGTCACATCTAAACCATGGTTCAGTGGTCCCCTCTACTATGCAAGACCAAGCCATGTTTTAACTGTGCTGGAGAAGTGTTGTATTGTATATAATTGGGTACCCCAACCCGGTAGTCACAATGTAGCTAGGACCTTACACAAAACCAACAACTTTTCAGGGCTAGTCTATGTTAGAATAGTTGCAGTGGCACAGGTGTACTGATGTTGCTGCACCACTGTAGTGCTGCTAGTGCAGATGATCTGTGCTGATGGGAGAGAGTGCTCCCATCGGCATAATTACTCCACCTCCCCAAGCGGCAGTAGCTGTGTTGGTAGGAGACCTTCTTCTGCTGACATAGCACTGTCCACTCCAGCGCTTAGGTCGATGTAACTTAAATCACTCAGGGGTGTGAAAAAGCCACTCCCCCTGAGCAACATAAGTTACACCAAAGTAAGCTGTAGTGTGTACAAGCCCTCAGCCTCCCTCTACCTGGATTTCTGTATATTTCTGGTGTTTCTCTGTCCTCATCTAGATAGATTCAGTGGGTTGGAGAAGTATAATAATAACAAAAGGTATAGGAACTTTCAGGCAATATTCACAGGCTCACTCACAGTGTCTGGGGTTACACTGGTGTTACACTGTCAAATATAATTTCCTATTCCTTTTCAGTTTCAAAATATGTATTTTTCCAAAATGGAAGATAAAGCACCTAACATACAGAACAAACTTCCAGCAGGTTTAAAACAAACAAAAGGAAGTATTTCTTTACACAATGCACAGTCAACCTTTGCCAGAGGATGTTGTGAAGGACAAGACTATAACAAGATAAAATAAGAACTAGATATTGCTATTAGCCAGGATGTGCAGTGAAGGGTATGCTTGTGTTCATTGTAAACAAAACGTGATTTACAAGGTTCTTATGCATAAAGAAGTATGCTGTGGCTCAACCCTAGGAACATTCAGAAGAGGCCATGGGGTTGAGGCTGAGCTCAACATGTGAAGCAGAGGAGTATAAGCATGTAATGAACAAATCCATAAATGGAAAGGTTAAATATGATTGGTTAGAGGTTTGTGTTATGTAACTTGTTACGTCACTGCCATGTGCTATAAAATAACAATGGGAGGGGTTCCTTGCTGGAGGGACTCTGGCTGATTCTTTACCAGGGGCTCTCCCTTTGTGCACATTGAATAAAGCCTTGTTGAATCGAAGAATTGAATTGAATTGAAGACTTTTGATTCTGCCCAGTATCTGACTCATTGGGAACCACAAAATCCCAGCAGCAGGGATGGTGTCTCTAGCCTCTGTTTGCCAGAAGCTGGGAACTGGCGACGGGATGGATCACTTGATGATTACCTATTCTGTTCATTCCCTCTGGGGCACTTGGCATTGGCCACTGTCAGAAGACAGGATACTGAGCTAGATGGACCTTTGATCTGATCCAGCATGGCTGTTCTTATGTTCAATATTTCCCATAATATGTCCTAATTTTCCTATAAAGTGCTTGATTAGAGAAGATAATACAATTATTATATAAAGAGTTTTTTAAATTAATCATAAAACTCCTGATAATTAGAAGATAATTCTTTGGATTCCTACTAATCATTTAAATAGAAGGATTTCAATTCAAGGTTACCTGGTTGATCAGACTAATGTATGCCTCAGTCTGGAAACCTTTTTAATCGAAAACCTGAAAACTTTTTGATTTTCAAGTTTGTGGTTTTCTGATGAAAAACTGAAAATTTTAAAGGAAATGAGATATGTTTGGCAAAATTTGTCATTTAGTCAAAACCCAATATTTTTGTTGAAAAAAGGTTTAGATAGAAAATTTTCAACCAGCTCTAGTCACAAGCTCAACTCCAAGTCAGTGAGCACTTCTGAAATTTTGGGCCATAATGTATTTTCATCTGTCTTTAATGCAAGTTAGCAGCTGAAGATAAGGAGGAGAGCCAGCCCTGTGTAACCATTCAGCTTTCTGCAGTTGGCAGTATTGCCAATCCCATGCATTCAAAAAATTATGAGTCAGTCCCCCCAAAAACATGAGATAAACTTAAAACTCCTGAGATTTTTTAAATGATCTTTTGCTTTTTCTATTAATATTTCCAAGATTTTCTTTGCAGCCATGTGAACTAAATATGTAATCTTTTTAATGAAAGCTGAAATGTTCATGTAATAATATGACTCCAGGAGCTGAGACTTTAAGAAAAGACACTAAATGTTACAAAACTTGGGCTAAAATCAGGAGAGGTGGCTACACTGCCATCAGCAAATGCTCTGTTGCTCACCAGGGGTTCACAGACCTTGAGAACTTTTCTAGTTTTAAGCAGCCTGATGTCTTGGATCAGAATCAGATGTTACAGTCAAAAAAATCCAATAAACTAACAGTGGCAAAACTGTCATGCAATCCAGAAAATATAAATATTGCCATGACTCCATGGATTCATGGGGAAATGGTGAGTGGTTTTGGGAAAATTCAATTCACAGAAACTTAGAAGAAGCCTGCCACTTAAATTGGTTTTTCCTCATTCCATAGGTCAAAGAAAAAAACATTATGCTTATCTGCAGTGAGGACAAAGAGAAAAACAGAATTAAATCATCATTTTTGTAAGGCTTCTGAAAGCATTATTCAGCTAGCAATGTCACAGTCCAGGGGACATCTGCTGTATTACTTTCTGCTCAGACTCATTCCTGGGATAATAGAAAGATATCACAAACACTCAATTCACTTGTTTGCAGCAAAGGGCCTCTAAACAAAACAGCTTTTGGCTATCCTTTTTTCCTAACTTGGATTTGAATGTCTAGCTTTCTAATCCAGAAAGCAGATGGTTTTACAATGCCTGGGAAGTGATTTTTAACATGTTTTGTATGAGCTAAACATGATCCAACCAATAGAAACTCTTACTGGAAGTTTAACCTCTTTTGGGGGATTTTTTTTCTCTAGTACATTTAGTGTTTAACATAGAACAGCTGGATACTGTAACATTTTTGGCACAAGAGGACCAAAACGAAAAGTTCTTTCCCAGTACAAAATTGTTTGCACTCTTTGTCCTCACAGTGCCACCTGACTCCCTCTGGAAGGATTAGATTTCTTCACATCCATCATATCCAAATAGTGCAATGTCAAGAGACAGGCAATACCCTTTGCTTGCCCATCCATGACTGACATTCAGTACATTGTTTTCTGAGTAGACCAAGAGGTTGACGTAAAGGTAAATTCCCGCCCAACATCTTAGGACACAAGCCCTTTTGTATTCTGACTTTCTTCTACCCCTTCTAGCATTTTTGTTACCTCTGTTGCTGTTAGAGCACTTTCAAGTGCAAGCTTGCATGCTATCACTTTTCTAAAAATTCTAGCTCATAACCATTTGTGTTCAGCTCTAAGTAAAAAGATATGCCAGCAAAAAAGCCAAACACAATAATTAATGTGTCAGGATCCAAAAGTGCATTTTGCAATACCAGATCATATTACAGCTGATGTCAAAGCTAACACATTGTTAATCTAATAAAACTGCACTGTCATTTATCAACATGCCTGCCCTGCCTACACTAAGATTTTATTCAAGAATTTGAATGAGAAACAAAATAGTATGATTTTCCGTTAGCTTGTAATCTAAATTAACTAGTGATGAGCAAGCCTTAAGAGGTCTGAGTTTGAATAAGCACCAAGAAGCGTGGAGGTGTAACTATAGCTTTTTCAAACTGTCTGAATCTCTTAAAAATGCAAAAGAAATTAGGCTGGAAATTCCTAAGAACATGCATTTGCTGTTTTCTGCATCTATGCTATCATGGGCTCTCACGCTAGCTTGTTATCTGTTGAGAGATTCCAAATGATCCTTTGCAAATACATCTGAGCCTTGGTTCTTACTACCTGCAGTATGATGGTTTCTTTTTAATGTACAATGAAGTGCATGTAATTGTATATGAATTACAATTCATATGACTTCAGTGGAAGTTGGGTGCTTAGATGCTTTTGAATATCACATTAGGTGCCTATCTGCAGTTCAGGTGCCTAAATACCTTTACAAATCTGGCCCTAGAAGCCTACTTTCCACTAGTTTTCAGTTAAACTTAAATTCCTACTGGCCTAAGTCACTTCTGAAAATAGAACCGAGGCTCCTAAGTCACTGAGGTGCCTTTGAAAATGTTGCCTTAGGTGTCTAACCTACTTAAGTGCTTTGAAAAATCCCACTAGATACCTAAATACCTTTGAAAATCTGGTCCTCCCTGCCTAAGTCACTTTTCAAAATTGGGACTTAGGCTCCAAAATAACCTAGACAATATCCACAAAAGTATTTAGGCACCTGCCTGTCTCTTTAGGCACTTCAGTCCACCCTCTAGGCTCACTGACATTCCCAAAACTGCTGCTCAACTAGTCCCCTATGTACCTAAATTTCTTCTGGTTGGCATTTGCAAAGCTGCCTAAGTGCTAGTGCTCCTCCACAGCTAACAAGCTACTGAGAGCCCACGCTCAAGCAAGGTGTGACAGCAGGATTGTCAAACTAGGCAGGGGAATGGGAACGTCTATCATGCCAGTAGGGCCTGATCTCATATGTGTGGTCTGAGAACACATAAGACCTCTCACAAAGACAGTTGGTGCAAACAGGGCAGAAATGTGTGCATGTCCCCTGCTAGTTAAAGTACACACCTAGGATGTGGGAAATATGGATCCAAGTGCCTGATCCAATTAATAATTTTTATTTCCAAGTGGAACAGCTCCAACAGGAGAGATTGAGAACCCACCCCAGTTTATCCAATAGTCAATGATTAGGATGCTCACCTGAACTGTGGGTTCCAGTGTCTCCTCTGAAACAGGCAGAGCAGGGATTTAAATCCAAGTCTTCCTCCTACTAGGGAAGCATCCTAACCACCAGGCTATTGGGTATTTTGGAGGCACTCTCTTGCTCTAGTTTTTCCACAAAACTTGCAAACAAGATTGTCAAAAGGTTAGTTTCTTCCAAACGAATTTCAGCTAGAGCATAGACTATCTAAGGAGCTGGCCTGGCTTAGGTGCCTAACTCGAGAAAAGGGTTCACGGCTACGGATCCCAAGTGAAGGGAGGCACCTATCAGGCCTGCTACTTTCCTCTGTATTTTGTTCCTGGCTATCTTAGGCAGCTCCCTGCTCATCATGCTGGTTTCTGAGGAGTCCCCTCTTTGATTCCTAACTCTCCCCATGTGTTGTACAGGGAGCTGGGGACATAACACAGGGCTATGAATTCCATTGTGCAGCAGGGCCCCATTGTGTAACTGCCCTAGGTACTTTTGAAAATTCCACCATATTTAGAAATCCCACATGGTATAACGTGTCTTGTTGTGACTGAAGTGGGCATTCTAGTTTTTTTTAAATAAACTTATACAATTATTAATATATTTTTTTAATATTCTTAGGCCACACAAAATGTTTCACAAAGATATAGAGCTCAGTTTGTTGATATTTACTTGTCTGTGCTGCCACTGAAGTCAGTGGGACTTCTTCCAAATGTAAGGGGAGAAAAAATGGGCCCACGTTCTGCAAATAAACTATAAAAAATGCAAATTTAGTAAAACAGATATATCTTTTCTTTAATGTTTATTAATATTTTCTCTCCTTAGATTAGGCTTTATAAGTCCTACTCCATTTTAAAAGTTTCTCCTTCCTGTAGCTGTTCTAGCATAGACATAATTGTGGGTCTCCCTAATGCTCCCATCTCTCCTGAAGCACCCCATGGCATGACAAGCTTCTTACCCAACCAGTAATGAATAAAACAGACCCAGTTACCAGATTTCCTGGGGTAGAAAATGGTGGAGGAAAGGAGGCAAAAGGAACTTGACACAGCACTTTTAAGTTTTGAAGTATTTTTTCCTTCTAACGCAGTCTGGCAGCAGCAGTCTTCTTACAGATTCCACAAATGACACCATTTATTTTTATTGTACATTCAGGCAAAATACAGATTCACCCTTCATCCCCTAGAGAACTGTCTGTGGCCCACAGTACTTTGCCTTGATGGAAAGGAAAACAAATTCTGATGATGATTGCACCTGACTTGTTGAAATATTTCATCTCCTACCCTGTGCACGACAAAAGCAAGTGGAATGTTTAAAACAGAGTTTTCTAGGGATTCTCATTGCACATGATGGCCTTATAGCTGATGGGAAAGAATAATATATGTAGTTAAAAATACCTAATAAAGAAATAGAATCATAAGTGCAAAATTGCTAAAGATGGCTGCCACACTGTATTCAGGTGAGGATTTGAAAGCCCACCATTTCAAATGAGAAGTGAATTTTGTGAGCTGACTTGTGAAATTTTGAGGATACAAAGAAAATATCTGAAAGAAATGGCTGAAATATTGGGGAGATGGAAATATCAGGAGCTGCTAGCTCCTCAAATGTAACATGTGATCTGAAAGTCAGGCTGTGTTCTCTCTGCCCTTACCTCATCACCAGTCAGAAGGACTCTGTAACTCAATGGTTCTCAGACTTTTGTACTGATGACCGCTTTCACACAGCAAGCCTCTGAGTGTGATACCCCCCTTACAAATTAAAAACACTTTTTAATATATTTAACACCATTATAAATGCTGGAGGCAAAGTGGGGTTTGGAGTGGAGGCTGACAGCTTGCGACATCCCTTCCTCCCGTAATAACCTTGCGACCCCCTAAGGGGTCCCAACCCTCAGTATGAGAACCCCTGCTGTAACTGTTTCTTAAGACAAGAAAGTAAGGTTTGCATGGGTCTCAATGACTGATGGGAGGAGGGAGTTGGGATGCCCAGGGGTGTGGTTCTTGAAGGTTTGAGTTCCCAGAGAATCAACAGGGATTGGCCTCCTGATTTCACATAAAAATATTTAATGTTTGAGCTGCAGATAAATCCCAGATTTTCCAGCAGACTAGGTATTGTTATAGAGACAGGTCACCTTGTGCAAAGACTCTCAGTTCTGCACTGAGGTGTTAAGCATTCCTTGCTCTGCTAAAAGACATTTATATTCACTTCATAGATGAACTAGAAACAGGAAAGAGCAGAGAAAGTTGTAAAATATAATCAGAAAAGTTGGTGTACATACCAAAACCCTTAAGGACTTTATGATCAAAGTACAGCAATAGTTGCATATGCATTCCCCTGAGGCCCAATGTCTATGTAATAATCCCTGCCATTTTTACCAGGCAATAACTCATTAACTGAAGACTAAATCTTTACTGATAATAGTTTGGTCTAGTTCAAGAATTGGGGTTTAGAAGGTATGAACCAAACTTTCTCTTTACAAACTCTTCCACAACACAGGCAGTGTAGGGGGTTCAGCTGCCCAACAGCCATTGGCTTCTAAGGCCTGGTCTACGCTACGCATTGATACTGATTTTAGCAGCGTTAAACCAATTTAATGCTGCACCCGTCCACACAACGAGGCCCTTTATATCGATATAAAGGGCTCTTTAAACCGGTTTCTGTACTCCTTCCCGACGACAGGAGTAGCGCTGAAATCGGTATTACCATATCGGATTAGGGGTAGTGTGGCCACAAATCGATGGTATTGGCCTTCAGGCGGTATCCCACAGTGCACCATTGTGATTGCTCTGGACAGCAATCTGAACTCGGATGCACTGGCCAGATAGACAGGAAAAGCCCCGCGAACTTTTGAATTTCATTTCCTGTTTGCCCAGCGTGGAGCTCTGATCAGCACGGGTGGCGATGCAGTCCCAAATCCAGAAAGAGCTCCAGCATGGACCGTACGGGAGATACTGGATCTGATCGCTGTATGGAGAGGCAAAGCTGTTCTATCAGAGCTCCGTTCCAGAAAACGAAATGCCAAAGCATTTAAAAAAATCTCCAGACGGAGGCCACAGCAGAGACTCAGCACAGTGTGTGTGACAAGAGTAACGGAAAGCCAAAGAATCAAATGGACGCTCATGGAGGGAGGGAGAGAGGGGGTACTGAGGACTCCAGCTATCCCACAGTCCCCGCAGTCTCCGAAAAGTATTTGCGTTATTGGCTGAGCTCCAAATGCCTGTAGAGTCAAACACATTGTCCAGGGTGGTTCAGGGTATAGCTCGTCAATTTACCCTCCCTCCCCCCCTTGAAAGAAAAGAGAAAAAAATTGTTTCTTGACTTTTTTATATGTCACCCTATGTCTACTGCATGCTGCTGGTAGATGCGACGCTGCGGCACTGAACAGCAGCAGCACCCTCTCCCCTCCCCTCCCTGGTGGCAGATGGTACAATATGACTGCTATCCATTGCCAGCATCAGCCCGCGAGTGCTCCTGGTTGGCCTCATGTGAGGTCGGCCGGGGGCGCCTGGGTAAAAATAGGAATGACTCCCAGTCATTCCCAGTAGATGGTACAGAACGGCTGGTAACCGTCTTCATCATAGCAACTGGCAGCTGAGCTCCATCAGCCCCCTCCTTTCATGTGTAAAGAAAAGATTCTGTACTGCCTGGACTATCATAGCAGCAGGATGCTGGGATCCTCTCCCCTGCACTGTTTAATGTCCCGCCTGGACTATCATAGCAGCTGGAGGCTGCCTCCCCCTCATTTTATCTCACTAACAAGTCAGTGTTTCTTATTCCTGCATTCTTTATTACTTCATCACACAAATGGGGGGGCGGGGCACTGCAACGGTAGCCCAGGAGGGTTGGGGGATGAGGGAAGCAACTGGTGGGGTTGTTGCAGGGGCATCCCCTAGAATAGCATGCAGCTCATCATTTCTGCGGGATCTGACATGGAGCAGCTGTGCTCTCTAAAGCACTGGTTCTCTAGCACACTTGCCCCATATTCTAGGCAAGACTAACTCTATTTTTAGATACAACATAAAGGAGGGAATGACCCGGGGGGTCATTCTCATTTTTGTCTTTGTGCCCCCGGCCGACCTCAGCCAGGAGCACCCATGACAGCAGCAGACGGTACAGAACAACTGATAACTGTCATCTCATCGCCAATTTACAATAGCATGGCCGACAGTACAGAACAACTGGTAACCGTCTCTGCTATCTTGCAAAGACAAATGAATGCTGCTGTGTAGCGCTGCAGTATCGCCTCTGTCAGCGGCATCCAGTACGCATACAGTGACAGTGACAAAAGGCAAAAAGGGCTCCATGGTTGCCATGCTATGGCGTCTGCCAGTACAATCCAGGGAAAAAGGGCGCGAAATGATTGTCTGCCGTTGCTTTCACGGAGGAAGGATTGAGTGAAGACATTTACCCAGAATCACCCGCGACACTGTTTTTGCACCATCATGCATTGGGATCTCAACCCAGAATTCCACTGGGCAGGGGAGACTGCGGGAACTATGGGATAGCTACGGGATAGCTACCCACAGTGCAACGCTCTGGAAATCGACGCTAGCCTCGGACCATGGATGCACACCACCAAATTAACGTGCTTAGTGTGGCCGCGTGCACTCAACTTTGTACAATCTGTTTTACAAAACCGGTTTATGTAAAATCGGAATAATCCCGTAGTGTATACGTACCCTAAATCATGGCTGCATTCTGTGCTGCCTGGGGGATAGGACTTTATACCATTCCCACTGATGTCAATGGTGAAACTCCCCTTAATGATTCTCTGATCAGAATTAACTAATCCCCCCACTCTTAAGGCTACTTTGAAGGGTGAACATGCTACACAGTGTGGCTATTTCCTGAATCTTTTCCTTTGCTGCTGACTACTGACTCAGGTTCCACAGACCTGAAGAAGAGCTTTGTGTAAGCTGAAAGCTTGTCTCTCTCTCTCTCTCACCAACAGAAATTGGCCCAATAAAAGATATTACCTCACTCACCTTGTCTCTTAATTTATAATCTGTCATCTCTAAAAATCCAGAGTAGAACCAGACAAATAAACAATTTACTCAGTGAATTTAAGCCTTTCCTCTGTTTGCAAATTGTGTGTGAAGAGAGTTCCATCTTTACTCGTTTGTTTCCTGTTTAAAATTAATTGAATATTTTTTATCTTAATATATTTCAGCTTATAGATTGCTGATGATCTGCCTGGTGTAAGAATTCAGTATTTGCAATTCAATATTCCAAGTATGTGACTGCTCATCTAAATCATATAGTATTGTTTCTGTTCCTTAAACAAATAACAAAACCTTTATAAAATATTTCCCTTCTTTCCAAAGTGAATTTTCGTATGACATGCAACCTGTTTTGCTTTATATTTGAACAAACGGAAAAGGATGAGAATAGTTGTAACAAAATTCTATTTGTTTATTTTTCTAGTACTTATTTTAATGTGTAGGCACACACAAAAGAGAGAGAAAGAGAGAGACACACACGCAGAAAGAAAGAAAGAGAAAAAGAAAGAACCCCTATCCTCAATTCTGAGTGCCTTCAACAATATTTATTCTAGGAGCCTTCAACAATGTTTTATAGTGTAATAGTTATAATGCACAACTTCAATCCTAACTGCTCAGATTAAATAAAACAAACATTGACACATACTTGCTCCCCTCACTACCCTATGGAGAACAGATTAGGCTTTGCAAGTTTGCAACACAACCTAACAGTCAGCAGACCTGGGATATTTGTAACTAGAGAGGGGAAGGGGAAGGAGTGATGTCCAAAATCAAGGGACTCTCACTTGTTAGCAGCTCCCTGTATTGTATACTGTGGGAATATAGCTTGAATGTCCCAGCTGTTGTAACTACGAGCACTATGGCAGAGGTGAAAGGTGATTTCTCAGGTAGGCAGAGGTTGCCAACATTTTGCAAATAATTTTTCTCGCTGTTCACCCAGCTTTAGTCATCCTAAAGGTCCCATGAGTTGGTTGTGTGTCAACACAAAGAATGAGACATAGGAGCCAGATACCATCTCTTCAGGGCCGGCGCTTCCATTTAGGCGGCCTAGGCAATCACCTAGGGAGCCAGGATTATTGGGGGGCGGCATTTTGCCGAGGGGCAGCAGGCGGCTCCGGTGGACCTGCCGCAGTTGTGCCTGCGGAGGGTCCCCTGGTCCCGTGGCTCCAGTGGAGCTGCCGCAGGCACGCCTGTGGCAGCTCCACTGGAGCCACGGACCAGCGGACCCTCCACAGGCACGACTGCGGCAGCTCCACTGGAGCCGCGGGACCAGCGCGCGGGGCGGCGAAATGGCTGTGCGCCTAGGGCGCTAAAAACACTAGTGCCGGTCCTGCATGTCTTTTGAAGACAATGGCAGATTTCCCTTTATTTCAGGGCATTTTGGATCAAGCCCTAATGGAGAAATAGTGCAATTTGTCCAAAATAAATAAATTATAAATACTCTTTTCTGCCAAAAAGGGTACAAGGGAAGCAAGCTCATAAATTAGACCTGATCTGGCAAAGCAAAATTATGCACTAACTATAACCCCATTTGATCCTACTTCCTACTGCCTGTACTAAATACTAATTCTAGGCCGCAATCCTGCAAAGATTCAGAGCTAGTCTGCACTTGAAACACTACAGCGCTACAGCTGTGCCGCTGAAGCATTTCAGTGTAGACAGGAGAGATTCTTCCATTGACCCAGTACTGTCTACATGGGGACTTAAATCAGCTTAACTACTTCTCTCAGAGGTGTGGATTTTTCACACTCCTGACCGCATAGTTAAACTGACCTAATTTTCTAGTGTAGACTAGGCCTTACCCATGGACTACTCCCTCAACTGGGATGCTGCAGAAAGTTAAGCATGTGCGTAAGTCTTTACAGGATATGGGACTACACATAGATTAATCAAAGGCCAAGTTATTGTACTTGTAATTGACTTATCTTACAGACCTTGTTTGAAATTTTAAATTGTGATTTTTCTCCTTTTGACTTTATTAATGAGATTTCATTTGAAGGAATATTTTTAAGAATACCTTATTTCTGGCTCGTGGCCAGCCCCAAAAGCAGTTGTGTTTTTTCACAGAAATGCAGATCTTCACAAAAAATAAAACTTTTCAGCTTGTAGTTCCCAAGTGACAGCCTATCTAGCCTAATCACCCTCGGAAATATATTTTAAACCATTTGAGCGGGGGAAAATATTTGAATCTTTGCCTGTTTTGTTAAGGCTCAGCATCAAATTACACACACAGAGCTTCTGGTTCTTTTAAAATGTTTTATGTCTATACTATTTTGAAATACATGGAAAGCAGTATTTTCTTAAATAAAATAAAGCTTACTGGCGCCAGTATTACATCAGTGACTGTAACTATTGTGTATGTTGTATCCTTTTTATGGATTTCTCAGTCTTAACGCAACTGACTCAATACACCAAATTAGATGGACGAGGAGATGGGAATGCATTTGAGTTCTTCTGGAAAACAACAGCACTATTACTACTTGATTTATTATTTTCAGTTGATGTATGCCACTTCCTTCATCTCATAATGGAGACTATGACTGAAAACTGGGATCAAAGCCCAGTTTTAAGTTAGGAAGTTTTTTTCATTAGCAATAAAGAACCAGGAACCTGCTACACTTAATAATGTGAATAATCAGGAGTGTAATTTAAAGCTTAGAGTGAGGTGTGTAGACAGAGAAGACATAGAGCCAGAACTTTAGCTAGTGTGAAATGTCATAGCTCCATTGACTTCAGTCAACTGCAGTGGAGTTAAACCAGTTTACATCAGTCCTGGCCCAAGGTGTGTGTTTGTGTGGACCATATATGTAGATGTGATATCCAAGTGATATATTACATTGCAAAGGCATGTGATAAATAAACATCTGAGCAATTTATCAAAAACCTACGATTGTATCACCTGCCCATTAATCTGTCTCCCAGGACTCATTATAACATTCCAAACTCCTGAGCTACTTCAGACAGCACCATTTATTTTTTAAATCCACCTGCCAGAGAATATTTCCTCCTCCCCCCGCCAAAAAAAAGTGGAATTTCCTGACAAGTTAGACCTGCCAGAGGTCCATGACAGACAAGATTCAATGTTTTTCCAGACATAAAAATATCATATCTTTAAAATCCAATATCTCATGGTGCTGCAGGTCTTTAAAAAGGATCATTATCCGATTGGAAGTGGGAAATTCTTAGCAGCTTCCCAATAGCAGCCAGCCAGCACTCGCTTTTAAGGCCTGAGACTTAAAGGGCCTTAGATTGGACTTTAGAACTGTGACATTCTTTTATATGGAAAAAATACTTTAAGGTTCTTTTTAGAGGTGTTTTACATTTATTATTTTTACTTTTCCTTTCCCTCATGGTAATTAAAGGACCTGGCTTTACAGGCCAAGGGATAAAGAAATAGTCCTTCTAAGATGCGTTTTTTTTAAAGCTCTAAAACATTCTTAAAGAGTTTGTATGTAATATATGTGGCATATACAACACAGAACATGTGCTTTGGTGCAAAAGTTTTAATGACACTTGTTTGGGATGATGACATAAACTCATATGTGGCATAATACAACCACCCCAATCTCACGCTCATAAAACCATTAAGCCATACCATTCAGGCAGCTCTAGGGATTTTGCAGCCCCAAGCACAGCAGGCAGGCTGCCTCCGGCAGTTTGCCTGCAGAGGGTCCACCGAAGCTGTGGGACCAGCGGACCCTTCGCAGGCAAGCCGCTGGAGGCAGCCTGCCTGCCACCCTCATGGCGACGGCAGAGCTTCCCCCGCAGCTTGCCACCCCAAGCACGCGCTTGGCGTGTTGGGGCCTGGAGTCACCCCAGCATACCATGGTCAGTGTTTCATATATAAACAACCAAAAAAAAATAACAAACCAGCACAACCCTATGTTAAAAGAATGTTAAAGTTGCAAAGTCAAGCTCTCAAAAGGGTCTTGTGCAACCTTGATTTGGCCCCCTTGTGAATACACATTATGATACAGTCTTTAATTACATGAAAAAAACAACAAGGAGTTCTTGTGGCACTTTAGAGACTAACAAATTTATTTGGGCATAAGCTTTCGTGGGCTAAAACCCACTTCATCAGATGTATGGAGTGGAACATACAGTAGGGAGATATAAATACACAGCATATGAAAAGATGTGAGTTGCCTCACCAAGTGGGGGGTCAGTGTTAACCAGCCAATTCAATTTAAGTTGGAAGTACTGTAGGCAATTCTCAACAGTTGACAAGACTTTTTAATTGACATTTATTTACATGATCACACTATTTTTCCCCACAGGATCCCTGCCTCATTCAGTGAGTAGAGTTATTCAATGTTTATTTTTTTTCTTCACATTCAATGTGTGGTCCCAGGCCTATTTAACACACATCATCCAAAACCTGCACTGAATACAAAATTATTAATTTCCTCCTGGGTGTTTCTGTGGTGCTCTCACCACAGTAGCAGTCAGTACGGCTACACTGCAGTTGGAAGCACACCTCTCAGCCTAGGTAGAGAGATTTGTGCTAGCTTGGCTTGAGCTAGTGCACTAAAAATAGGAGTGTGGTGTTGTGGCATCAGCAGAGATGGGGCTATCCAATCCCCACCCAGATCTCACTACAACACCCTGCACTCCTATCCAATCTATCACACATGGACTGGCTCTTTCCCTCCTCCACTTCTACTCCTATCTCACTACACCCAACACACACCCCAGCTCCTCTCTTCCTCTCCCTTTGCTTTTATCCAACCCACCATCACCTGGCTCCTCTCCACATATATCCTCCCCTACTGCGGCTCCCTCTACACCTCCCAACCCTGCGGCTCCTTCAACACTCCCCTCCGCAGCCATTCATCACTCCTTTGCATTCCACTGCTGCTTCTACCTCCCTCGCCTCTGCTTGGGCTCAGCAGAGGAAGCATCAAGAGTACAGGAGAGCCAGTCTTCCTTTCCTCAGTTCCTGGACTTAGCCTCATAGAGGCACACAGCAGGCAGGAGGAACAATTGTAGGGAAACTACTGCTCAGTTCCTGCTGCCCTGTGCAGAGGGTAACTTTGGGGACTTTATCTCCTAAGCTCTAACAAGTCCTTACTAAGAATGTGTGAACTGAGATATTTCAAAGACTTATAACTTGGCCAGATGTGGGTATTCTTTCACATGGACCACAAATGACACATCGCTGACATCAGGGCAACCCCCCTTACAAATGTCAAGTCTTTGCTTCAAAGTATGGGTGCACTAGTACTTCTCAATGAAGTAGCAGTATGATTAGTTTTAACATGAGCAAAACAATCTATTTTTTCCTTAATATCATTCTCAGAGGCAACTGAATACTTTCAGCTGAAACTTTCCCCCAAAATTCAGCTTTAAGTAGAAACATAGTATAGAAAATTTCAGTCTTAACAGTTAAAATTTGGCAAAATTACAAGCAGCTAAAAGCAGGGGCTTATAGTGGGAACCATACCTAGAGGCATAGTCCTGCCTGTATTATATAATGTTGAATGTGAAATGGGTCTAAAATAGAACAGCAGATTCAAACTTTAGCCAAAGTGTGATCCTAAACCAGCCTTTAAAGAAGAGTTCATTATTGCAGTCTATTATTTTTTATTTATTTATACAGCATCCAAAACTGTGCTAGACACTTGGCTACAAAGCATACCCAAGCAATAATAAAATAAAACGTCCCTGCCCTGGCAGCTTATAAACCAAGTAAACACGACAGGAGAACACAAAGACCTAGAGGATGGGTAGGAAGCAGGAGCCAGGATTACAAATGTGAGATCGTGAGTTGGCTTTGGCATGTGTCCTGGAGTCTTTTTGTTTGTTTGTTTGTTTGTTTGTTTGTTTGTTTGTTTGTTTGTTTGTTTGTTTGTTTGTTTGTTAATGTGTGCATTGTAGTAACTGATTTTTTTGTTTTTGTTTTTGGTGGGAAGGAAAGAGGTTGTGTGGGCTGAATGTGGATGGGAAGGGAAATCGTAGGGGCTTGTGGTAATTATAAGGCAGAGAAAAGGAAGGAGAAAGAGAAGACGAGAGACAATGGGCTGGGGAAGTGTGGATTGGCAAACTAAATTATAGCCAAACCTCTGCTTTTCCCAACACCTCTCTCTCTGTCTCTCTCTCATCTCTCTGGCAGAGAATATAAAATTTTATATCTTCATTAATTTGTTTTCAAGAGTCACAAATTATGCTGAAATTTTATCTGCCAAGTCTGTACAAGGAGTTGGAATGCTACAGCCAAACCCTACTTGATCAGAGTAAAAGCTGGCAACACCCAAGGTTCTTCAGCTAGTAACAGAACTCATTAGTTCACATTGGCCCTGTGCTTGAGATGGGTGGTTCCATGTTTCTTCACATTTCGGCTTCCTCACTGCCTTGTGAAGGACCATGTTGCAGTGATCCTCCCTATTGCCAAGGAATCCTGGATGTAGCTCCCTATGGTGTCCAGTTATTTCAGGTGTTGGCCAAAGGGAATTTTCTCCTGCCAAGGCCTAGCAGACAGCATTTGTGATGCTCCCATAAATTAAATCCTTCTCTTTTACCATTTTTTTCCCAAACCAACTTCTCAGTTGGGCTACAGAAGCTCAGAAGAATATGACACAGTGGATAAGAGCTTGACTTTTGATTTTTTTAAAAACCTCCAAAAAAAGTTGAGGAACAGACCAGCGGCAAGGAACTCACTCACAAGTAGCCACAGAAAGAAATCTCTATGAATTGCTAAAAGAAACAACACAAACACAACAGCTGCACTGCTCTCTCTCTTGCTTCCTACTGCAACAGGACTATCTGAAAAGATGACTGAACCATCCCAGGCTTAAATAAATGTGGTCCAGTGGTCACAGCAGACTCTGGGAACTGGGATTCATGGGTTTTGTTAAGAGCTCTCCTTATAGACTTGCTGTGTGACTTTTGGCTCTGTGCTACAGTTTAATCACCTGTAGTATGGTTATAATGATCCTTACCTCTCACAGTGGAGTTCATTAATATATGTGGAAGAAGGAACTAATATTTGCATAAAGGAGTATATGTTATGTGCCCTTTTAAAGCATGGCAGACCGGTCACTTTAATGTGTGCCACTCCAGGATGAATTCTGGCTGAGTTTGCCAAAGATTACTCCAAGGATCCCAAAAAAGAGAGCCTATGTACAGCCCTTCTACTGGCCATGGTTTAAAGCCATAATATGGCCCACAGAAGTTAGAAATGGAAACAGTTTATAAAATCATACAACCCATATCCTTGCAAATGCAGGATTATTTTCTACACTGTATTCTCTTGTGTTTTGTCCAGTCTGGTGTTAATAGCTAGAAGTGATGGGGCTTTCACCACTTCCCTTTCACTGTCTGATATATCCCAGTCTCAGGAAATTTTCCCTTTCTTAATTTCATCCCACTGCTCTTAATTATACTCCTGTGTACTAACCTAAATATTTATTCTCCCTTCTTGGTGTTTATAATTATTGGGCCAGATACTCAGCTGGTGTTAAACCTTTGAAGTAAGTAGTTTTGCTGATTTATACCAACTGAGGATTAAGTCAGTGGAGCTACACTGATTTGCACCAACTGGGAATCTGACCTTTCTAGTATTTGCAGACAATTATTTTGTCCCCTTCCTCCGCCCCCACTTAGTTATCACTGTACCAAGCTAAACATTCCTAGCCTTCTTAGGGTTGCACATAGTATACCAATAGTGTATATGAGCTTCTGACAAACAGATCTTGGCAGTTCTACTTCCCAAATCCTAGTGCTTTTACAATGGACTGAAAACACAAAGGACAGAAAGTCCTTCTGGAAAAGGACCAAATATTAACTGTTAAAATTCAAACAAGGGAATATGAGTCAGGCAATGAAGACTGCAGATTATGATTTTTTTTCTCATCAGAAATGAGAAATGAAATCCAGTTTGGATTTTTATTAAAAGCTGTAGCTGTCTATGCTCTGAAACACCCTGGAGGTCTATAGATGATATCAGTATATAAATATTCAGGGCTTCCTGAGTATTTTTTTCAAAACAGACTCCATCCCCTCCCCTTCAATTTCTTTGACCTTTAGAAAACAGTCATTATTTGTAGCTTGATTTTTTCAAGATGTTCCCCGGTACATAAAGATGGCAGTGAATTCAATTTATAAGTCAACTCGAGAAATGCAGTATAATCGTCAGAAGATAGCATTACTTTAGGCATGGTTTTATTAAGTGAACAGCCGTTCAAAGTATTTTACCTTGGAGCATATTGTATCCTATTCAAAGGAGCTGATTTCCTTCAACACTGCAGCCAAAGTATTTTACAAGTGATATGATATTTGAATTATCTAAAGGCATATGTACAGATACAGAATACTGCTGTATCTGAGATGACTCTTCTTTGCTGCTGCTATAAAATACTGTAGAAAGGACTGATATATCCATAGTCTTTTTTTTTTCTTCCTTGAAGGGAGTAATGCTTTCATGATTTCCACAGAACAGCTGCAAAAATACCCTCATTTGGGCATCTGGAATTCTTGGAAGTGACTTGTGGATTTGTGGCTAATGAAACATTGCAAAATAACACTCACCATGTTGTAAAAAAAATACCCTTAATGGTTTATTAGCCTCTTGCACGACAAAAATGAAAGATGTCCCAAGCGTGTTATTCTGTTATCATTATAAAAAGCATAAAATGGGAAAGAAACAGTGTAAATACCTGAATGTTCTGCAGTAGAACCTGATGTGGAGACATGTCTTTATAACCTCAAAAAAGGATTAAAGACTGTGTGGTATTAAAAATCATAATAAGATGACTGGAGAATCTCAGTGAAAATAAGAGGAGTTATGCCTGATTTGTAACAGAATGAGATCAAAATCTGGCCCCAAATATTTGCACTAATTCTATATTATCCAAGCCAAGAATTTGTTTTTAAGATATGACCAGATTATGGTGGACATAGTAATCTATTACTAGTCAGGGCCAATAGTAGATGGTAGCAAGGAGGGGAGAGGGAAAGAACTGTTTCTTCTAAGGTCTCCTCAGCTCATTAGACAAAACACACACCTATTATGTACCTATATATTCCTTTCAGATATTTCAGTTTTTTTCATTACAAAACAGGACATAGCAAGATACCGTACATATTCCTATTTCCAATTATATAATTATCTTGTGCACTAAAATATTTATTACATAAATTAGCTTTTGCATCATAAATAATTAAATGTCCTGATCAGTTTGCTTGGGAGAAAGAAAGCCTTATGGATTTGTGCTTTATTGCAAAATAAAGATCAGCTTCAGTAATCAATACTTCCTTAACTCGACCACTTACTAGGAATTCTGAGGGAAACTCAGGGCTGGCTCCAGGCACCGGCAAAACAAGCAGGTGCTTGGGGCGGCACATTTCTAAAGGTGGCATTCCGGCGCCGGCCATCATAAATACTGACTCCGGAGCATGGGGAAAAAGTGCCCCCACCGCCTCAGCTCACCTCCGCTCCACCTGCTCCTGTGACCGCAGCACTGCCACTCCGCTTCTTCCCCCTCACTCCCAGGCTTGCTGCGTGCCAAACAGCTGTTTGGTGCAGCAAGTCTGGGAGGGAGGAAAAGCCGAGCAGTGGAGCACTCAAGGGAGGCGGCGGTGGTGGAGTAGAGGTGAGCTGGAGCGGGACATTACTTCCTGTGCCCCACCACTCTAGCTCACCTCCGCTCCGCCTGCTCCCCTGAACACGCAGCTGCTCTGCTTCCTCACCCTTCCTTGCCTAAGAGGGATGGGGGAGAAGCAAAGCAGCTGCACACCCAGGGGAGCAGGCGGAGCAGAAGTGAGCTAGGGCGGGAGACCGTGGGGGGCCTCCAGGAAGCAATGGGGGAGAAATGCAGCACACCTAGGGGAGGAGGCGGGCCTGGGGATTTGGGGAAGGGGTTCAGAAGGGATGGAGTTGGGGCAGGGGTAGGGGGGCATAAAAAAAGGGGGGGCAGCCAAAAAATTTTTTGCTTGAGGCCGCAAAAATCCTAGAGCCGGCCCTGGAGAAACTGATATGGAGTTTGGCACAGATTGGCACACTCGATGGCAGAACAAGAGGGTATTGGGTAGAGAAGCCCAAGGAAGTTGCAGGGGCATGAGCAATGGCTCTACAACTGTGGGGATCCACTGGCTATAACTCACATAACACATAGGTTTCAGCAGCCACGGAACAGCTGTACTGAGGCTTTCACTCTGCTGCCCCAAATTAGGGAGGAAGAATCTGCTTTCTCAATGTCCCTCTGTAGGTTCCATGCACAAGCTTTGGTCAGGGACCAAGATCTACCCTTAAGTGACTATTCACCCCAGTGCACAGACCCATCACAAAGGCCATGAATCATGTCAGGTTCGCTGAAGCCCAATTTGGGGTGATTAAATTGGACTTTAGTAGTGAATAGGCCTTGTGGCACTACAGCTGGGAGGTTTGATTCCCAGTGTGAGTAGATAGACTTGTGCTAGCTCTGCTCCAGCCAGTTCTTTTAAAGCATCAGTGTGGATGTTGCATGGGCGGAGGCTCAGGCTAGTCACCCAAGTTCAGACCTAGGGGGATGGGGGATCTCAGACTTGGGTGGCTACCCTGAGCCACCACCCTGCTGCAACATCCATGCTGCTATTTTTAGCTCAGTGGCTTGAGTAGAGCTACCCACGCTGGGAATCAAACCTCCCAGCTGCAGTGCATACCTATTCCACAAGGCCTATGCACTACTAAAGACCAATTTAAACACACACAGGCTGCCTCTCTGCACAGGAGTGAATTGCACTCTTGGTGACCATAAATAACTATTGGTTTCAGAAGGAATAACTTGTGCTCTTCTTGAGCCTATTCAGAGGTGTAGCAAGTAAGGAGTTGTCTGAATATATGAATATTTTAGAGTTAATACAGAGCTCCAAATGCATTTTCTCACTCTCACAAATATCCTGTGGATTTGAACACTCCTTGGACAACGCTGGATCCAAAATTTATGCTTGTATGAAAACAATAAAAGTTTTCAGCATTTAACATCAATATTAGAAAAAAATATTTTGATATCTGCAAGACACATCTTCTTATTTTGCTTATCTCCATAATTAGAGCATTCAAAAGACAGAAGGTTTTTTAACTCTAGATAAACTATGAAATAGTTTAAATTATCTTTTACTACTAGTTTTACTACTAAACAAGCGAGATAGAAGGAGACGAGATAAAAGAGCAGTTACTCCACCCAGCATCCTCAACACTCTTCCTCCATTTCTTTGCTTTCCCATCTTCCTCCTGGCTTCTTTTACCGACCAATATCTTGCCATATGTTCCCTACATCAGGGTTTCTCAACTTTACTAATTGTAATTTGCTATTTATGCTGCAATTATTCACATGGTGCTGTTTCTGCTCCCTCTATGGATGACTCCCAAATTCACAAACAACTTTCGGGATGGCTGCTTTGCACAGTGCTGGTACAAATACTCATGCAAATATTCACATACTGGTATGGGGATTGTGATATGTAATTCCATATTCTTTATGAAAATATGCATATCATATGAATATAACATAACTCAGATATACTTTATTCAAGATGGCTCATGTAAGATATCATGATTTACTGCTAAAAAGTCAGGTATGATGATGAAAAAGCCAGATAGGGCAGATGTGAAAGCACTGTGAAAAGCTTGGCCTTCCTGTAGATGCTCCATACTGCCACTGACTCATGGATGCTGTGATCCCACAGAGTCAGATGGTCTTGTCACCTGATACTAAAACATTACCTGGGACTTCTTGTAACTTTCCACTGTAAGGGAAGAGGGGGGGGGTCAAGTTTGGGAAACAAAGGATTCCCGCCTTATGTAAATCCCATTTAAGGGTGAGGAGGAAGGCAAACAGGACTCCTCATTTCCATGGCCTGTCTGCCCAAGAAGAAAGACAGCAAAAGGAAAGGCAAGGGAGAAGGCAAGACTGAGACAGAGGTCTAGTCTGAAAAGGAATATAACTTGGAACTCTGAACCACAGAAGCTTTGCAAACTGCCTGCAACAATATCTAGGGTGAGAAATACTATTTGTATCCAATTTCTTTAGTGAAACTAGCTTAGTTTGCGTGTTTGATTTAATTTGCTTAGTAATCTGCTTTGTTCTGTTTGTTATGCCTTTTACAACTTAAGATCTGCATTTTACAGTTAATAAAATTGTTTTTGTTTATTATTAAACCCAATTTCTGTAATTTCTAAATAGGGGTGGGAGGGGAGAAGTGTGCACACCTCTCTCCACATTGGGGGGGAGGTGGAATTTCATAATATATCTTTGGGTCTGCACTCTGAGGAAGGTGGACATCTGAGTGCTGGAGAAAGTCCCATAAGCTGAGTCTTCCCAGAGCAGATCTCTGTCTCTCTCTGCAGCTGGGTGTGACCCTGCCTGTGTGCTTGGATGGAAAAAGCTGGGGAGCCTAGCCCAGCAAGACCAGGTACAAGGGGCCCAGGCTGGCAGAATAGAATGACTCAGCGGCATCTTAGCACACCAGATGACACCCGAGGGTGTCCAACCCATCACATTGGTGTAGTCGAGCAGGATAGTGTGCACAGCTTATTGCCCTGAAACACTGGTAGTGATTTTAAGTGAGTTTTAAGTGTGGTGGGCTAAAGAACAGACAAAGTGGTTACTGGTTTGTTATTTTCTGTTTGCTTATTTTGAGTAAGGGAAGTAGGACGGGAAAAGCAGCAAAATGAGTGACAGTGAAGCTTCCAGAAATACTATTTGTAACCAATTTCTTTAGTGAAACTAGCTTAGTTTGCATGCTTTGTTTATTATTAAACCCAGTTTCTATAATTTCTAATGAGGGGGGAGAGGGTGTATGAAGTGTGCACACCTCTCTCCACACTGAGGGAGGGGGTGAATTTCATAATATATCTTTGGGTCTGCACTCTGAGGGAGGTGGACATCTGAGTGCTGGAGCAAGTCCCTTAAGCTGAGTCTTCCCAGGGTGGATTTCTGTCTCTCTGTGATGCTGGATGTGGCCCTGCCTGTGTGCTTGGCTGGAAAAGGCTGGGGAGCTTAGCCCAGCAAGACCAGGTAAAAGGGGACCGAGGCTGGCAGAATAGTCTGACTCAGTGACGTCCTAGCACTCCAGATGACATCCCAGGGGGTCTAACCCATCACAGTGATTTGCAATACTTTTCTTTCTGCAAACATCTCTGTGAACAAAATTTCAATCCAATGAACATCCTTGAAAAGCAAATAAAAGGGGTCACAAGAGAATCAAAGCTAATTTATGACTTATGGAAATAAATACTGCGAAAAAAAAGTCTCTCTCAAGTTTTGGAAGGAACTATCAAAAAAAAAAAAGGAGAGAGAGCAAGAAGGTGGCAGAGAACCTTACTGAGATGAGGAGTGGAATAGAGAGTAGACAGAGTGATAAATATAGAGACTGGGATAAAGGGAACAGAGATGGAATAAAGAAGAAAAGTTAATGAAAAATGACTACAGCATGTGTGTATACACACAGCTTGTTTCCAGGCCACTCATTTGTGCTAGTTTAACTTTTTGAGCCTCTGTCTCTTTATATAGAAAAAAAAATTGCTCCCAAAAAATCTATTGCAAAAAATGCTATTGTAAAAAAGTTTGTTAAGTCTGTAGGTGGAAAAAAGTTCTCAAAATGAACTAGCTTGCAAACCCAAAAAGAAACAGCTTAAGAGTGTTGCAAAATCTCACATTCCATAAAGTCTTCCTCTCCATACGAAAAAATTTCTTGAGCATAGCTTATAGTAGACTTTTGCTCTAATAAGCAAGGCAGACTTGAGTCTCCTTAGATGTGTAGCCGCTAGGGAGTTGTCTACCTTTCCTAGCTAAATCAGGGATTCTTGTGCAAAAGGGCATCATACAACTCAGAAATTTTATTTTCTCGTATAATATTAAGCTCTGCTGCATTTCTTGTCTATGTTGTGCCTTGTATATAAATGGCTAGGAAACTTGTCTTAGACTGAACACCAGTGTGCAGTACATGATGGTAGCCAAAAAAATGCATAAGGAGCCCCATACATCGGTCTAGAAATACAGGTGGAACATCGATTATATTTGCCAGAACAGTGGCTAAGGAAATCCTGCCCAGTCACATCTGCACTGGCAGAACTACCAAGACAAAGCCATATTATGGAGTTGTGGTATTGGTAGGGACATTATAAAACAGAGGTGGTAAAAATGTTGCTGCTTTTATAGCGTGTGAAGGCAATAGTACTCGGTCCCAGCTAGTCCATCAACTGTGCACACACTACCCTCATTGACTTAGAAGGGAGTTGCACACACACAACTCAAGGGACTATGAGGGCACTTATTCAAACAGAACTGAACACCCTTTTTGCCATTCTTTCATGGGACCCTTTGATGAGAGTCCAAGTCGCTAGGGCTACCCTTCTGGGAAGGGCCATGTGGCCTAACAGCTGGAGCCAATAGGATTACCCTCTGTGGCAGGGCACAACAGTTTCACATTTCCAGGTTGTATCCCAGGAACCCCATCACAATCTGCTTGGTCTTGAACACTGTTATATGATCTAACACTGAAGAATATGTGTGCGTCTAGCAGAATACCACAGACACTGGCATTGCTAAGGAATTATTTCAGGTGAAACAATGAAATATATCCGGGGATAATGAGGCAAAACTAAGATAGGTAAAATTTGGGCTATCAGCAATGCTTCCTAACAGTGAGATCCAGTGGACTATAGAATGGTCTTCCCTAGGGAAGTGGTGGAATGAAATCCCTCCTCTTTTCATTTAGAACATTAAAAATAGGCTGGACAAAGCAGTAGAAAACATATTGCAAGGAATAATCCTGTACTGGAATGGAGGAGGTGACCAAATAGGTCTTCTCCATCTCTGATTTCTTGGTTATGCCATTAAAGCACAGCCCTGGATGGAGCTACACCACCTCAATGGCATTGTGTCTGTAGCAAGCACCTATCTCTTGGAGTTCTGGAAAACGTAGAAATGCAGCCGCTACTAATCACCTTGTTCCAGCATGTAGTGTAGCATACGTTCTCCGTTGCATCCAGCTAGCTTAGTTTTGCATATCTTGACACTCTCTCTGCCCCTTTGGGAAAGATGGAAAGAAGTGTGTGCCTCAGGAGAACACAAGGCCTGTGACTGGGTTTACATTAGTTTAAAAGCGAAACTAGTACAACTTTTGTATGTTTACTGTTATGTGATGAAGCAAGGATACCAAGTTCAATAGACTTTGGATATGCTTCTGGGTGGAACCTTTCACTATAATTTTAAATTAGTATTCTAAAAGTTGATTTTTCAGGGAACAGAGCAATGGGAGCCCACATTAATTAAGAACCCTCCCCAGAATATAGTTGAGGCCATAAATATGTTGAAGCAGTTATTGTGGTAGACTTAGTGTTGACTGAAGCCATAGAAATGAAACTGCAACTTCTATTTTTGTCCTGGATTCAGTGGTTCTACAAAAGGGAATTCTTTGCTTTATCTACAAAGATACTTGCTTCACAGGACTCATCAGGTTGTGAAACTCAAGACTTTCCCATTTCTTCCAACTTCTATTATACTGGCTTTAAAGAGGCACATATAGAAAATTAAACATAAAATTTAGTAGCTGTTTTAGGGAGTTTGCTCCTGTAAATTTTTAGATAATCTGCCAATCAGAACAGCCTAAAAACCAGCCAGCTGTTTTTGTGTGTGTATATATTGTCATGTCCAACAAATAACTCCCCTAATACTGTAATGTTTGAAATTGTTTTTACATATAGACAATGGGTATGGCTTAAATTAATCTTTGTAATATATAGTTTTGTAACATCTTTTTTGTAAGTGGCTTAACAGGTGACCAGAAATGTACTTCTTTAACAGTTATTTTCACCCTTAACACCAAAAAAGGGCTTTAATTCCTACTCTCTTTTTAAACTTTTTTTTAACAACATGTGCGGTCTAGTTTGTGGTTTAGATTGGAAGAGAGTTCAATAAAGCAGAGGTCCAAATAACATTGTGCAATATTTCCATGTTTACTGTACTGGATGCATTGGGCAAATACCCTCAAAAATACTTACTATTTCATATATAAATAACAATCTCCAATTTTATGAGGATGCCAATTAATTTCTAAGTAAATATTGTAAATTAAGAAGGAAAATCTAAGAGAGTCTTAAAATGAAGCAGCTTTTTAAGACATTTTTTGTACACAGTTAACCCTTACATCACCACATTTTCAGGTATCTTATTCTTAACATTCTCCAATGAGAAACTTAGTAACAATCACCTCCCGCTTCCAACTCCTCCAAACCAAACAGTACCACTCCCCACTCTCTTGATACTTTCTGTTCCCTCTCAAGATAAGATCTGCTCAATTTCTCTTCTTGATCACCCCAATACTTCAAGCAACAGAATGTGATCACCTCCTATTGGCTGATTCACTACTTTCCCCTATTTTTGCATGGTGCACTGCTAGCCCACCTACTTCTCCCCCCTGCTGAATGGTGTTCTGCCAGCCCTTTGAGATGATGTTGCAATTGGTCTCACTCCTGATTCCTAGGGGAGTTGGAAATCAATAGCAGGGGAGTTGGGGTGCATTGGGAACACCACTTGGAGGATGGGGAGGGGAACTTTCTGTGAGATGGGAAAGGCATGGTAAAGTCAAAAGTCCCAACCCTTAAATCTTAGTTCCCAGAAATCATATCACTGGAAATCAGCCAGTTTCCTAAGGATTAATGCATTCCAGTTTGTACGTTTGTTAGTGATTATATACACCCCTTCGCTGTGCCTTAGTATACCAGTTTGACACATATTGACTGATGAATGCATATACTGGAACATTATTTAGCTTAGAAATTGTAAATCAATTTTAAAAATTGATGGATCCACTTATAAGAGAAAAAATCATTATTTACGATTTGCATGTAATATATTTTAAACTTTATTTAAAAAGCCTTGCAAAAATGTCATAAAAATGGACCGATCTGTGCACCAAAAAAAATTTACCTGCTCACCCTTTGTCATGATGACAGGGATGAAAAAATGAATGGTCCCAGCTCCTCAAGTACTGCCAAGGAATTCACAAAACACCTCCGGAAGAAAGGTGGCCTTTTGCTGCCTTGATTCTGAGACAGCTGTGTACTGGGCCAGTACTCCAGCATAACTCAAGTCTCAAAGCATCCTGAAGAAGCCCTCTACCTTGTATAGGATTCCCCTAGGCGCAACTGAGGAAACCTGGTAATACTGCTGAGGAGTAACAAGGGGTGTGTGCTGGGGCCCCACAGCACCCCCACCACCACCACACACACACAAACAAATAACTGTGGCCTCCTCTGTTTGCCAGTATACTTTTAAAAATATGAAGCAAGTGTAACTAATAGAGTGATGTCTGACTGAGTCTGCAGAGCCTAAAACCACAGCTCTAAGAGGTATGAGCTTTCACTCAGTGGGATGTTAATTCACAAATATGATTGTTTAAATGTCAGCATTTTTAACTATTTCTCTGCTGATCAAAGGAAAGAAGAGACAGGATTATAGTATGAGGATCTGCACATTCTACTGAGAGTAACAGATCATTTTGTTGCCATGAATAGGTGGCACTTGGGAGAATTTCAACTCCTCTTCCTCCCCGCCCCCCAACAATCCTCCAATGTAACCTGGGAAGCCAACAAGTCAAAGGCAAGAAGCAGAGTTTGCACAGGTATCTGAGCCCCACTGAAGAGAAGCAAAACCCCAGGAGCCTAGCAGAGCACCTGAGACCCACTAAGGGAAAGCCAAGACTGAGAAGTCCAGATAATCTGATCCTCAGTAACTGGAGGCCCCGCAGGGTCAAACTAGGCATCAGAGTCTCATTGAGCTAAGTCTGTGGAGCTCAGCAGACTATCTGAATCCTACTCAGATGAAGAATCAGAGATTATCCATGACACACTGAGGAGCAGCCAAATCCAATGAGGCCAGCTGAGTATGCATTGCTGTATTTATGAACATCTGCCCAAGCTACTGTAAGTGGCATCTGATTTAGGCATCTCAAGTTGGTCAGCCTCCGTCTCTCACTGGAGTGTTGAAAACTACCACTAACTTCCCGCTTCTCCCCCACTCCCCACCCACATTCAACCCCTGCCATCACAGCACCAACATCCAAAGAGATCTTTTTTATTGGGTGTTGGGGAAGGCAGAATTCACTGCCACAAGATGTTTGAGCCTCCTTTCAGCACAGAATGGAGAGATAGCTAAGCACTGGAATAAGTTACCTGGGGAAGTTTTGGAGTCCCTATCGCTAGAAGTTTTTAAGAGGTCAGACAAACATGTCAGGGATGATTGGGAAGGAGGAATGAACTAGATGAGAGTTTCTCAACCTTTTTGATAGCATGGACCAGCTTGCTGCCTTCCTAAACTGTGTCAGGTCTCAGGGACCGGCGCCAGTCCGCAGATTGGTTGTTGAGAAACACTGGACTAGATGACCTCTTGAGGTCCCTTCCAGCTGTACATTTCTGTGATTCTATGATCACGTGCAGCCAAATACAGATTTCATTAATATTATTGGACTTCAGAATAGTAAACTTAGTCAGCTAATTTATTTGCAGTGTTCATCCCAGCTATTTTACAATGGCAGTTTTAAATCTGCTGAAATGCAGAAAAGACAATATAATCCACTAATATAATCCAAATTTGCCTAGGAATTACGTGAAAAGCATTAAACAGATATACATGTATTTTTCCATTACATGTGAATGTGAACTGTTGAATTGTAATGTTGTCTCCTTTGTGTGTGTGATTTTTTAATTTATTATCTGAACACATCCAAAGTATAAAACAGCTCTGAGAAAAGGTGACGAAAATGTAAGGATGAGAAAAGAGTGAGAAAAGAGATCCACCGGGATAGATAGTAAAAGACAGCAAGACTAAAGAAAATAAAAATATGCACGTAAGTGTTTATTGTCAATACATAGCTATAATATACTGGCCTTCCTCACAGCCAAGATGATCTTGCAGTGATGCCCATATAGAAAACTGGTGTAAAGAATTGCATAAACTGTCATTCCAGGAAAGGGCAATACACAGAAAACATAGCAGACTTCCAAATTTTTTAAACCATTTGGCCTTTATTTTTCAACTTATAAAGCCAGCAAAGGTAATTAAAAGTCTATATAGGGTGCTTGGAAAATGGGAATGCAGAATAAGAGTTGCATTCTTGTTTACTTCTAGAGCTATTTGATTTCAGAAACCTAAAATTGGACATGACAAAAACAGGTCAGCTGTAGGAAAACTTGAACTCATAAGAGGGATTCCAAAGAGTGGTTTCCCTAGACCCTGTACCCCATGAGGAAGATTTCCTTCCTCCAAGGGAGAACACTATGTTCCCATTCCTGACCACTCTGGCAACTGCTATCCTTCAGGAGTGGTTATACTTGGATACAGAATTCGCCCCTTAAAAAAAAAAAGTATGCTTCTCAAACATTTGTTTAGACCTTTGTTTTTGTTAAATTCTTTACTAAAATTGAGGGCATAAAAACCTGAGCAAATGTTATTTTGTGAGCACAAACAGGTATCAGCACACGTAGTTACCTATTTTGCATGCTCAAATGCTATTTTTGCATGTGTAAATGGATATGGCCACCTATTTTGTGGACATATTTTTGTGCGCTGTTACTGTATGATATTATTGTTAATAAACTTTAATAAAAGTCCACATTTACTACAGTTATTATTATGGGACTTGCATTCCTAGGTTAGGTGCTTTTGCAAATCCCATCCTACACTAAAAATCTAATGTTTCATGCCCTGCAAGAACTTTTTACTCAACACCTAAAATGAAAATGATTGCCAACATAATGGACTCTGCCACATCCTCTGCCCCTAATCTGGCTTCAGAAAGAATCAGAATGATCGGCTCCCACTCAAGAGAGAGTCTGGGGATTGTGGTGGAAGCTCCTCTATTCTCCGTACTAACAGATCCTAGAGACAATTTATTTCATTCTTTGCAAGATAAATTTATTTAGCAATTAAACACACCCTTTTTCCGCTTCCTACTCAGAAAGTGAAATACAATTGGAGCAAATGAGTTTTGCAGATCAAAACATGGGTTGCGAGGAGGACACAGTTCAGCCCACAAACCCAAGGCCTGGAGTCAGGAATCTCAACAGTAACGTCTTTTATTTCAGTCCCTGGACTAGAATAGGGCTTTCTGTATCCTCTGCGTGAAAGTTTGCAAATCTGTATAATTGTGGATTCTCAGGCTTCTCTACACTTACAGCGCTGCAGCTGCGCCATTGTAGAACTTAGCAAAGATGCTACCTACGCATGCTGACAGAAGAGCTTCTCCCTTTGGTGGACATACTCCAGCTCCCCGAGAGGTGGTAGCTATGTCGGTGGGAGAAGACTTCCCATTGACATAGTGCTGTCTACACTAGGAATTTGGTTGGTATAACTATGTTGCAAAGGAGGGTGGAAAATCCACATCCCTGAGAGATGCAGTTATACCAACATAAGTCTGTAGTATAGTTCAGGGCTCAGCTCATGGCTGTGGGCCTGAAACTCTCACACTCCCATACCTCCCTCTGCGATAGTATATTTGGGGCAGACGTGAATGTACCTCCTTGGCAGACAAGTGGTAAAGAAACCCCTGGCTCAGTAGCTCAATATGTGATCTGCCCCACTCACCTTTATTCAGGAATACCTCTAGGTTTTTGGCATAATGCGCCTTGCAGAGGCTATGAGTGGATGAAGTTCAACAGTGAAGAAATGCATAGATTAGACCTGCCCAGTGTATGGTATGTTCACTGCTGCGGAGGGGGAAACACCGGAGGGAATTAACCAGAACACCACCACCACTAAAGGGATGTTTAAAACAAATACAAGGAACAGCAATTACATTTGATACCTAAGTTTGGTTGACAGCAAATTTTTAGCTTTTTATTCTCATTACTTTAAAAAGCAAGCAAGCAACCATGAAATCTGCTTGTAAAGCAGCAATAGAATGAGCACGGCTGCACTGGAGAAACACAAACCAAGCGTAAAACTGATCACAATGGAACAAATGATGAATATTTTGCAACACAATCAATATGATTTCTAATCGTATGACACTTCTATTACACCTTGCACAGAATTTCAGAAAGACAGCAATCCACGCAGGAAATAAACACAAGCTCCCTTTGGTTCTGGAAAGTAGATTTAGTCCTAATTTTTGTGACAGATGGAGCTGATAGTTTTCCGATGAAAAAAGCGCCAGTTTTTGACAGGCAGCAGACACTGATGCCTCTTGCGGTCAAAGTCCATGTTGCTCTGGAATTAAGGTAGCACTAAAATTAAAAGAAACCTACAAATGCACTATCACCAACTTCGCAATGTACAGCTTATGCTGTTCTGAACGTTTTATATTATATTTGTTATTTTAATCATATTTTCTTTTAATCAAAGGAAGAATTAAGAATGTAATGAAAATTTTAATGAATCCACGAGCAGTCTTTTATCTCAGTTAATAAATTTCAGGCAACTTTTAATAGCAAGTAGATCTCAATAAAGAATTCAAATAACTATTTCAGACATTGGGAAACATATTTCAGTGTTCTATTTGCAAAATCTATTGTTATAAATAATGTATATAAGAGGATAGGTTGTTTTTTTTCTAAATCCTAGTAGTTCCGTGCATTGACTACCCAGAGAAAATCTTCATGCAAATATATAATTTGAATTTGCTTACAGGCAAAAGAAGTGCAAAACGGTGAAATGACAAGTGGTCATGCTTAAGTACTCCAATTAATGGACCAATTTCTGTTCTCGGTATATGGATGCACTCCCATTGAAGTCAGTAGCATTGCACAAATCTCAAAAAGTTTGATTCCGTATGAGACCGAGCTTACATTCCCCGCAGGAAGAATTCTTACTCCCATTGCGAGGGGGAAAACGAGATCAGCAAATGATGCGAGAGCTCTTTTTGTTTGCATATTGGTATATGATGGCATATTTGATATATAATAAATCTAATTGTTTTGACTTCTATCAGTAAAATTATAATGAAATTTATTGTACAGCATCTTTTAAAGACGTATGCCATGATGTTACACCTCAGACAACTTATATAAACCAAACGCTGTTTTGTGACCGCTGGAAAACAGAGATGGGTGCAAAGCTTTGCCTGATGCAAACAGCTGCAAAGTTTCTTCTTGAAAAGCTGTGTTGTTGTGTAGTAGTAACTGTGGGAGCCTCCTTAACAGTAGGAGGGGCTCCTTGGGGGCTGCTGTCAATCTCGTTAAGCCTTTCCTTTCAAGCTTTGAATGTGAGCTACCCACCAGCCCCCCTTTCTCCCGTAGATCGTAAAGAAAAAAAAAGTTTCAACAACAGGCTGGACCAATAGTAAGTCGAAAAGCAGGGAAAGGGGGCCGAGCAAAGGGAGAAAAGTGGAGAAAAGGAGAAAGAGAGCGACTAGCGAGAGAGAGCGCAGGCTGGGGGCATGTGTAAAAGGGGAAGAAGCGTTGCTAATTGTTTTGTTTGTTTGCTTTTCCATGCATGCATAATGAGGCTTCATCAGAGCACGTTGCTGCTGCTCGGAGGCCACTTTTGTATTTAAAGCCTTGCAAAGAAAAACGCTTCACACCGCAGAGCAGAGCAGCTTGCGAGCTTGTTGACAACAGAAGCAGCATCAACCGCAGAAACAGAAAGAAAAGGGAGACCCTGAGCCAGCGATTTTCACCCCTTTCTCTATTTTCTTGCCAAAAGGGGGATTTCTTTCCCCTTCTTCCCGAAAGTGCAACAGTATAAGCGAAGGAGCGGAGCAGGGACTGTGAATGGGATCGGAGCGGTTTGTGCGGCTGGCATGTGCGGAGATGCTGAGAGCGGAGAGTTGAAAACTCCCGAGGAAGCAGCAGCAGCTGGGCATTTATTTTGTGCAAAAAGAGAAAAGAAAGGGATCTGCATGAGAAGCAGGCCAGCACCATGAGCTCCCCCGGCGCAGCCTGCAAGCCCCCGAGTACACTCAGAAGCCGCTCTCCTCCCAGCCCCCAGTTGCACTGATTAACTAAGGGAACTCTTGCGGCAACCGCAGCCCGGGACTCTGGGGTGGGGGCTGTACTGCAGCCCGCTGTTCCAGCCTCGGACGGGCCGTGTGGATGGATTGATGAGGGGAAGCCTCATGCACACAGCTGGCAGGAGTTTTGCAAACTTTTCCACGGGCAGCTGCTCCTCCTCCCCCCCTCGTCGACCCTCTTGCAGCCGCCGCCGCCCGCAATGGTGGTAGGCTCGCCCGCTCTGCATGGAGGAGGCGGCGGCGGCCGCCGGTGGCTGATACCGGGCGCCTGGCTGTGGCTGACGGTGGTGCTGGGCGCGGTGTCCCCCCCGCGGGCGCACGGCCGGAGGCTGATCTGCTGGCAGGCGGTGCTGCAGTGTCAGGGCGAGCCCGAGTGCAGCTACGCGTACAGCCAGTACGCCGAGGCGTGCGCCCCGGTGCTCCTGCAGCAGCACCCGGCCGGCAGCGCCGGGGCCGCGGCCGCTTCCTCCCGGCGGCGATGCCCGAGCCACTGCATCGCGGCCCTGATCCAGCTCAACCACACCCGGCGGGGCCCGGCGCTGGAGGACTGCGACTGCGCGCAGGATGAGACCTGCTGGGCCACCAAGCGCGCCATCGAGCCCTGCCTGCCCCGCACCAGCGGCGGGGCAGGGGGCGCGGCGGGCGGCGGAGGCGGCGGGGTGATGGGCTGCACCGAGGCCCGGCGGCGCTGCGACTGGGACAGCCGCTGCAGCGCGGCGCTGGGCCGCTACATGGTGTCCTGCGGGAAGCTCTTCAACGGGCTGCGCTGCACCGAGGAGTGCCGGGCCGTGATCGAGGACATGCTGGCCGTGCCCAAGGCCGGGCCGCTCAACGACTGCGTCTGCGACGGGCTGGAGCGGCCCATCTGCGAGACAATGAAGGAGAACATGGCCCGCCTCTGCTTCGGCGCCGAGGCGGGCGGCAACGGCGCCGGCAGCAGCGGCGGCTCGGACGGGGGCCCGGAGGATTACTACGATGACGAGTACGAGGACGAGCCCAGCCAGGGGGGGCGGGACGAGCCGGGCCCCCAGCCAGGCTTCCCCGCGCCTGCCGATCGCGCCGGCCGAGCGCCCGCCTCAGCAGCCTGGACCGCGCTGGCCTCCATTTTGCTGCTGCTGCTGTAGCCACCGAGTCCCCATTTGCTTCAGGGCTCGCGCGCGCGCGCGCGGCACTTGGGACACGTGGGGGGATCCCCGGTCCCAGACGTGCCCCCGGGATCAATTAGGGGGACACTCCCCTCCTCCATCTCCGCGGTCGTTTATCCAGACACGGCCCCTCCCTCCCCACCTCCCGCAGTACTTCTCTGCCCACCCTGTCGCCAGCACCTGCTTGAACATTTCTCTTAGGCACTGTCCTCGCACACCCAGAGTTACAATCATTTCCATGGGGACGGTGCCAGTTTATTGGCCGCTGTTCTGTACGGGGACTAAGGAGATGGAGAGAGCTGGACGGAGGGAGGCGTCCAGGAGCGCGGTGTGATTTGGCTTGGTTTTAGCGTGCACTATGCAATTCGTTTCACACCCCGGCTTGGTGTCAGCAGCAAGCCGATGAGTTAAGAAGAGGAACTGTTAGCAAAGCTACTGTAGGTTCACTACCATCCCGCCAAAACAAAACACTAATAGGAATGTGCTAATAGTTCTTAGCAGTTGACATGAGGGTGAGAGAGAGGAGGGAAACCCGAACTTGCTGCCAAAACAACTGCCTTACTGGTTATAAGTAGACCAACAACTCGAATTCAAGTACCGTTCTCCGTGTCACCATTCAAAATATTCACAATGATGCCTGAAAGAGGATTACGTTTCAATTGCCTTTAATTAACTGGCGAGGTGGGGGTTGGGGAAGAGTTTGGAACAAACTGATGGGATCTCACAGGCTCCCTTCACATTCACTGTCCCCGTAACAAATGCTTGCCAGCAAACATCTCTTTTTCTTCAACCTAACGAGAAAAAAATGCAGATTTTTCAGAATTGTTGGCTGCACTGAACAATGCAACTTTTGTCTTAAAAGAGCTCTGCACTGCCATCTTCGAAAGACACTTTTTAAACCCAAGAACTTGTATGTACAAATATTCTGAAAAGTTATATTGTCTCTAGTCATATCAGGGTGCTGACCTCTGGTAAATCTTATATAAAATGTATTTAAAACTGGGATTTGTTACCAGTCACTCTACTTTGTATATAGAATTTTATAAATTGTATGCTTGGGGAATAATTTATTTTTAAAAAAATTAAAGTTTTAAGTCTACATCCTATTTTCCATATCATCGCATTTGCTGTTCTTTTCTGGAAAGATTCAGATTTCATTTTATGTATAAAGGGATACAAGCAACAATAATGAACTATTCTGTAGAACATCAAATGTACAGTGTATTTTATAGTTTTGAAGTTAACTTTCTTATTTTAAGAGACTTTATGAACACTGTAGAATTGTATAAATGCATTTCCGAGCTGCCTTAACTGTATTTTTATAGAAGGCATAAAAGATCCTGTTTTAAATATCTACGGTTTCGTGTATTTCTTAAATGTGTAAATTCCTAAAGGAAGAGTTTTAAATATGGATGCATGATGATGTCCAGAGACACTGCTATTGAGTGAATTATCAGTCCTGTTTGGGGGAACAGAGGAGGAAGGATAAATAAATAAATAAAAAATCAGTATCTCTCTATGGTACTTTAAATATATGTCAGTTACTTTTGCCCTTACTTTAATGAATAATTGGACATAAGTAATAAACAGGACTCTGAAAATACTACCTTCAAAGCAAGTGGTTGATTTTTGTATGTGTTGGCATGGTAAGGTACCAGTGCAGAGCGGTGTAAAACAATTCTCTGTTTTCCAAGGACACTGCTCCTATATGCGTATAGAATTATCAAGCCAGCAGCTCCTTCCTTATGAAATGGAGCATGGTATTCCCATTGATGCTGCTAGACTTCTCATATACATGTAAAGTATCTTGCCACACATGCAGCGTCTCAAGCAACTTTCAGAAATATTTAGATCATATACAGTAGGTCATTAGCATTTGCAACAAAATTCACGAACGTTTGCAGGCCAGTTCGCCTTTCTCCACAGTGAAGAGTGCAAAAGTAAACAAACTGGGATGATCAACAATTACCAGAACTTTGTAATACTGTTCTTTGGAGTTGTTTTGCATTGGGCTGAAGCCTGGTTTTCTGCCAGAGCTACTGATCTACACTCAAACGCCCTTAGATAAATAATTACACTCTTAAGCTGTGTCGAGTGCTGATACACTTGACCTTGTAAATAGAAATGTTTGCAGTAGGAATAAACTCCGGCATTGGAAAATCTTTTAAACATTAACACAAAGGAGGGAGCTTGGTCCTCTGGGGATTTGAGTTTGAACTGCGCCAAGCTAGGCACTTGCAAAAAAAAAAAAAGTTTGTTTATCTTCTATTCATGCTGTTTATTTAAAGCTTTTAGTTTTAAATGCGGTGATTGGAAGGCAAGACAGAAGTTTAAAAGCCACCACAAATAAACTTTGACTGAGGGGGCGACAGATTAGCAAAATAGTGTCTTTTTCATCTTAACAGATCTTGAGAGAAGATAAACCCACATCTGTCTATTAAGTCAAATAACAGTTATAAATCCCCATTTCTATAATTAGTTATTTTAGATAACTGTTTTTTTGTGGTTTCTTTAGTTCAGATGCCTTTTTTTTTTGCGTAATTTCATTAAGCAGTAAATTGATATTTACACACAAGCATTTAAAAAAAAAAACCACCCTCCAAAATAGTTGTGATGTCGAGCAAGATTGAGTATGGTGTGTAGCTCTGAGCTAAATTCAGGTTGTTTTTTTTTAAAGTCACCTGAACGGTTGAGTAAACTTATTGTTAAAACAAAGCTGAAAACGTTGTTTCTTTAGGAGGAGGACAAAGAGGAGTTGGGAGAGACTTGTAAATGGAATCAGCTTTCTTTACCAAAATGCTGAGTTTGCAATCCTGTAGGTATGATCTTAAATATTCTCCCCCGTCCTTTAAGGGATATTCTTTAACATATCTTCAGGTAATCAACTCTCCGTGTCCATGCAGGCTATTTTGACTCGTTTTAAGTGAAAAAATTAAGTCCCGGTAAAAGCCTCTGTTTTTCCTCAGTAAGGAGTAAAGGCATTAGCACTAGAAAAGGACTGATAATTAACTGCTACAATAAACTCAAGACTTGATTTTACAGGCCCCTGTCAAAAGCATCTGCCTGGAATAAATCAACACTGAGCACCACTGGGGGGGCGGGGGGGGAGGACACGAGTCTTTACGCATCCTTCCCTGTAGAAAGCGTACATTGATCGGTGGCTCTTAATTTAAATAGCGGTACACGAAGCAGAGCCATACGCTCTGCATCCTGTGGTCTTCGCCTTATGAAAAAATCATAACAATAAGTTGGGTTATCAGAGCGAATGCTCCTGCCAGAGTGAATCCGCTACACTGAGTGTATCTGCCAATATCCCCATTCTACGTGATTATACAGGGGTGGACGTCTGTCATATTCTAAATTCAGAGATACTGAAAGTCGGAAGTTTTTCGAATTTCTAAGGGGAAGGCTGTTGGCATCACTAAAAGAAGAAAGGACGTCAGTTTCCCTGACGAAGAGGGAATTTTCCACAGGAAAAGAAGCCCGGATTTTCTAGCTTTTTGAAAATGCTCCTCGTCGTGGCCCATTCCTAGCGATCTCTTCCGGGGAGAGAAGGAACTCTTTTCCATGTCATGTAAAATAATCCAGTGGCTTCAGATCCCTTTTCATTGCCAGTTACCAGGTTTGAATTCTCGGTGACAGTTTATTTGTCTTTGGAGGCACTCCAGTGACAAATGTTTAAGGGAGTGTGGGACAATGGTGGAGAACAAGGAGGCAGTTCATTGAACTGACAGTGACCATACAGTAAATAGAGGGAGATTCAAGCTTCACTGGTCACCCAAGCTCACAGCGAAGCTTTTGTACGCCACCACAATAGCCATAACATAAGGTCTCTGATTATTTTAAACAATATATACCAATGTATGCAGGCAGGCAACATTTCCCTTGGTAAATAATTATAATGAAACCAAGATTTATAATAAAAAAATGAAATAATCGATTTTGGCCAGAGTATTTTTACACTCACATTGGAAAGCATGCAGGGTTATAGTTACAATGTACCTACCTACGCTTTATGTCACACTTATCCGACCTTTGGATCATCCATTGCCTACACCTATGTATAACAAATGTGTACTACGTGGGTGGTGAGAATATGCAAAGTATATATGCATAGAACAGGAAACAACCTATGTCGGTGCAATGCAAGATAGTTCGGTATTCAAGCAATATTTGTCTCCTATTTTTTTTAGTACCCTGGGTTGGGTGATGGAGGGGAAATTGTAAAGAAGCCAAGATTTAGAGGAACAAGCTTGGAAAGTATAACCATAGTGTCAGCTTGAATCATGGAAAACGTGCTCAACTGACTTGTAGGACCTGCCTCTTCAGTGCTGCTAAAAGAGATTCCGTTCTGTATCATTTTGGCCATGCACACCACACTAATATCACGAAATGCCCCTCTGCCATACACATGTAAAGTAGGTAGAGTCGCAGTACAAAACATTTCCAACTGGGAAGATCGGTGCTCCTACGTGAGATTTCAAGTCTGTTCAAGGGTACAAACATCTAGAAAGCTATATGATTTGTAAGCAGCAAAGTCGAAAGTTACTGTATTTGACTTGAGGCATTGGCCGTGGTAGACAGTTGAAAAGGCTCACACTGACTGTCTGAATGACATAAGTAATGCCCTATTAGCATAAATACTTTCTAAGGCATCCATTTAATCAATTTCTTAAATAACAGAATGATCTACTACAAAATAGTGGACTGTATACACTATATTTTGGCACAAAGATGGTCATTCTCCAAGTAGTAACCAGGGGCTCTAAATAAATGATTTCAACAATGTTTTATTAAAGGAGGACAAGAGCCCTCGAGCTGCATTAATCGGGGAGAAGTCGAGTGGCACTTTTGTTATGGAAATGTTAAGCACATAATAGTTCAGGCAAACAATGTGGAGCCACTTCATTCTTTCAGCCATGCTGACACCTCTTAAAGAGGAACTGCAGGGAAGGATGTGGGAAAGATTTGCTTTCTGAGGAAGCTTTCAACTAACATTTTGGAGGTTTACCTCCAACCCCCTTTTGGTGTGAATGGAACTGAAGGGTATAAACAACCAGTAAGGAGAAATTATTAAGGTACTTAAGGCTAGTGATACCACCTGCCTAAAAGCAAGTTGAGATACTTTTACCAAAACAGTTTATTAAAGTTCTTTCTGTGACTTTATGATGAGTCAAATGGATGTTATTCTTCAGGGCTGGTAGATATCTCAGGTGCATATATTATATACTCATATATTATATAAACACACATCGTGGTGTAGAGCTAACATGATATTCTTACTACACTACAGAGAGAGAGGCACCAGGGAGAAATGAGAATAGGAATGCACTTGGGCCAGGATTAAGTAGGGCCTGATAGAAGGTGTAGATAAGGTGCTTAAATGTGATCTGGTAAGAGACAAGAAACCAAATAATGCTTTGGTGAAGGGGACGTTAGGAGAGGAAGCCAGTTTTAGTAGTGATATTATGAATAGACTAAAGGAAGAGAAAGTGAGCTTGGGAGCCAAACTATGACTAGGTGAGATAGCCTATGAATGGATAAGGCTTGGATAGAGAGGCAAGGGTAGATTTTGTTGACAAGGAGAAAGAAGCAACACAATTTACCCAGGGTTTGGATGGGAGAGAAGTGGGAGTAAAGAAATGGTAAGAATTTAACAGTAGTTTTACAGGCTTGGAAACAGGCAGGATAGTGAGGTTATCAAGTAGAGACAGAGAAAGGAGAGGGATCAAAAAGAAAGGTGACAATTTCAGCTTTGGAGAAATGTGCCATGGAAGCAGCTAGAGATGTGAAACTGGCCAAAGGGTGTAAGAACAATGAGTTACACTGAAGCGGAGATGGTGATGGCTGAAGACAATGGGAAGAGATAAATTCACTGGAAAAGAGTGCAGCGATGAACAGGGGATCAATAACAGAACTTTGAGGGACAGCACCAGATAGGAGAGGAGGTTGACTATTAAGGCGATTTTGAAAGAATGGTTGATAAAGCAGAAGATAAGAGAAAACTGTGCTGCAGAAGCCAACGGAGAGTCTGAGGAGGAGAGAGTGACCAACAGTATTAAGAGCTGTAGACCAATTAAGAATGATGAGGCTAGAGAAGCACTCCTTACATTTAGTTTGAAAGAGGTCATTAGTGTCTAGAGTGGAGGGGAAAGGGCAGAAACCAGATTGGAGAGCATCAGCAAGAGATTAGGAGGAGAGGAAATGAAGGCAGTGAGAACTAACCCTTCACTCCAGGATTTGGGAGACAAAGGGGAGAAAGGATATAGAAAGGTAGTTAAAGAGGGAAATTTCTTCAAGATGGGAGGAATGTGTGTTTTGAAGCAGAGGAAAATAAACCAGCAGTGATAGAGCAGTTAAAATACAGCAGAGGAGAGGAATTAGAGAGGATCTAAGGCTGACAGGAGGTAAAAAGGAGTGGGCTCCAGGGTACAGGCTGATGTGTAAGAAGCAGAAAGTAGAAAATAGAGCCAAAAAATGAGTAAAGAAGGAGAGGCAAAAATTAGGTATGGAATGAGAATTCTTATCCGATGATGTCAATTTTGAATTGAAGAAATCAGCTGTGCTCTGGACATAAGGATTAGGTGGAAGAAGGGGACAGCCAGCTGGGAAAAGGGCTTAAAAACATAATTGGAATTAGAAAAGAGATTTTGCTTCTCCATCATTATGGGAAATATTTTATTGTTTCTGAGCATTTCTTAGGCACGCACCAACACAGTACCTGAGTATCTCAGAACATTTAAATAAACAAAAGACTTCACACTTCCCCCATACATCTTGTATCTTTTTACCACAATATGTATCCTGAGAAAATATGGTGCTCAATGTCATCCCAAAACACATATCATGGAAAGGCACATATTGTGCTAGATATAATAAAAAACTACAAAAATCAAGCCACATCTGTTTAAAATGCATTACATTAAAATCTTTCACAAACATCTTTTTCTTTTTATGTAATCATAGAAATGCAGGGCTGGAAAGGCTGTCAAGAGGTCATCTAGTCCAGTGTCTCTCAATCTTTTTAATACTAGGGACCGCCTTGCTGCTTTCCTAAACTGTGTCAGAGAGATCTCAGAGACTGGACCCCGTTCACAGGCTAGCCATTGAGAAACACTGATCTACCGCATTTCATCATGCTAAGGCAAGATTAAGTATATTGAGACTGTCTCTGACAGGTATTTGGCTAACTAGTTCTTAAAAACCTTCAGAGATGGGCATTCAACAAGGTAATTCCTAAGAATTCCTCTAGGTAACCTGTTCCGGTGCTTAACTGGAACTGACTATAGTTAATTATAGTTAGAAAGTTTTTCCTAATATCTAATCCCTCTTACTGCAAACTAAGCAGATTATTGTTTGCCCTATCCTTGGTGGATATGAGGAACAACTGATCACCACTCTAATTATAACAACCTTTTACATATTTGAAGACTGTTACAACCCTCTTTAGCCTTCTCTTCTGTAGGCTAAACATACCCAGTTTTTTCAACCTTTCCTCACAGGTTATGTTTTCCAAACCTCTTATCATTTTTGTTACTCTCTTCTGGACTTTCTACAATTTGTTCACATCTTTTGTAACTTGTGATGTCCCAAAATGGACACAGTACTCCATCTGAGGCCTCACCAGTGCCAACTACAGGTGGACAATTATCTCCTTTGGCTTACATACAACATTCCTGTTAATTCATCTCAGAATGACATTTGCATTTGTTGCCACAACATTGCACTCTGGTCTTATATTCAATATGTGAGCCACTATAAATTCCAAATCCTTTTCTGCAGTAGTGCTGCATACCCAGTCATTCCCATTTTTTATTTGTGCATTTGATTTTCCTTCCTATCTGCAGAACTTTGCACTTGTGTGTATTGAATTTCATTTTATTGATTTTAGATCAATTCTCCAATTTATCAAGATCATTCCGGATTCTAATCTGGTCCTTGGAAATGTTTACAATACTTCCCAGCATCATGTTATCCACAAATTTTGTAAGCATACTCTCCACTCTATCATCCAAGTCGGTAATGAAAATATTGAATAGTACCAAACTCAAAACAGACCCCTGCAGGACCCCTGTCATAAACAGATAGTTAAGGGTTAAGGTCTCTTTTACCTGTAAAGGGTTAACAAGCTCAGTGAACCTGGCGGACACCTGACCAAAGGACCAATCGGAGGACAAGATACTTTCAAATCTTGGTGGAGGGAAGTCTTTGTGCTGTTTGTATTGTTCTTTGTTCTCTCTTGGGACTAAGAGAGGCCAGATGTGCAACCAGGTTTCTCCAATCTTTCTAAAACAGTCTCTCATGTTCAAAATAGTAAGTACTAGCTAGAAGGCGGATTAGTCTTTTGTTTGTTTTCTTTATTTGCAAATGTGTATTTTGCTGGAAGGATATTTTACCTCTGTTTGCTGTAATTTGTAACTTAGGCTGGGGTGAGGGAGTCCCTCTAGTCTATGTATAGCTGAAGACCCTGTAAACATTTTCCATCCTGGTTTTAAGAGATAATTTTTACTTTTTCTTTCTTTAATTAAAAGCTTTCTTTTTAAGTACCTGATTGATTTTTTCCCTTGTTTAAAACCCAAGGGGATTGGGTCTGAACTCACCAGGGGATTGGTGTGGGGAAAGGAGGTGGGGGGGAAGGTTAATTCCTCTCTGTTCTAGGATCCAAGGAGTTTGGATCAGTGTCTCTCTCAGGGTAACCCAGGGAGGGGAAGTCTGGGAGAAGGAAAGGAGGGGGAATGGCTTATTTCCCTTTGTTTTAAGACCCAAGGGGTTTGGGTCTTGGGTCCCCCAGGGAAGATTTTGGGGGGGACAGGGAGTGTACCAGGCACTGGAATTTCTGGTTGGTGGCAGCGCTATCAGATCTAAGATAGGAATTAAGCTTAGAAGGGTACATGCAGGTCCCCACTTTCGGAACGCTAAAGTTCAAAGTGGTAATAATACCTTGACAACCCCGCTTCATATGTCCTTCCAGTTTGACAGCAAACCATTGATAACTACTTTTTGAAAATAGTCTTTCAACCAGCTATGCACCCACTTTATAGTAATTTCATCTAGACCATATTCCCTTAGTTTGCTTATGAGAAAATCACGTGAGACAGCATCAAAGCCTTACTAAAATCAAGAAACATTATGTCTACTGCTTCCCCTCAACCTTTAGTCCAGTTATCCCATCAAAGAAGGAAATTAGATTGGATCGGCATGATTTGTTCTTGAATAATACATGTTAGCTGTTTATTATCCCAGTCTCCAGGTTTGAACAAACTGATTGTTTGATAAGTTGTTCACGTATTTTTCCAGGTATCAAAGTTAAGATCACTGGTCTATAATTCTCTATGTCCTCTTTTTTCTCTCTTTTAAAAAACAGGTACTATATTTGTCCTTCTTTGGTCCTCTGGGATCTCACCTGTTCTCGAAGATAATTGCTAATGGTTCAGAGACTGCTTTGGCTAGTTCTTTAAGTACTCTAGGGTGAATTTCATCAGACCCTATTGACTTAACTACATTCAATTTATCTTAATTTTCTCTAATTTTTTCTTTTCCTATTCCGGCCTGAGAGTCTTTCCCCTTGTTATTAATATTAATTATGTTAAGCATCTGGTCACAATTAATCTTTTAAATGAAGACTGAAATAAATAAGGCACTAAATGCTTCAGCCTATGCATTCCTTCATCATTCTCTTACTTCCAATCTATTTATAAAATGTCTTATTGCCTTTTATGTCTCTTGCTGGATGTAATTCCTTTTGTGTCTTAGTCTTTCTGATTTTGTCCCTACATGCTTATGCTATTCTGTTATACTCATTCGTAGCAATTTTTCCTTGTTTCCACTTTGATATGATTTCTTTTTTATTTTTAGATCCTTAAAGAGCTCCTGATGCAGCCACATTTGTCTCTCATAGGCGCCAACTCCGCAGGTGCTCCAGGAAAAAATTAGTGGGTGCTTAGTACCCACAGGGAGAGAAGAGGATGGACTGAGGTTCACCAATACAAGGGCAGCCCTCCTTGTCCCTTCAATATGCTGGAAGAGGTCATTCTAAACATGGTTAAATATTTTTGGTATCACACTGTAGTCAATTTCAGTGGGACCTGTGACCCTAATTCACTTAGGCACTTTTTAAAAATCTCACCATAAATTCTTATGCCTCTAAATGTATTGTGGGTGTATATTGGTAAACAGGTACCTGATACAAGGGAAGAAAAACACCCCCAAAACTGGATCTATCCCTGTGTGTCCTGGTCTTGCCCTTCAGTGTCTGGAGGCCTCGAAAGGGTATACACATGAATGGAGGAGAGCAAATAACCATCACAAACAATGTACTCAACAAATTTAGCCTTTATTTATGATATAAAATTCCATTTTCAGTTACCTGGGTTTAGATTTCAGTGGAGTTACTCTGGATTTACAACAGTGTAAACAACAGCAGAAATTGGCCCATGGCATTATTCTGAAAGATTGAAACTTCTATATTAACAGAAGTTTGAAGAAGACGCAGGGGCTTTGAACTAATGAGGTTAACTCTGGAGGGAGACCTACGGTATCTAGCATGATTCATAGTATGATCAAAGCATTTTTTTTTGTTGAGGCATTAAGCATGTTAGAGTCCAGTTAGAGAAAACAATTGTTATTAGACACAAGTTATTTCTCTACTGAAGACAAAGATTCAGAAACAGGGAGTAGAAAAGAATAATTAGGGAATTTTAGAAATTATTTATATGTTGGGCCATACAGGCTTTGCCTATGGTTTCATTCCTGGAGAACTTAGGCTAAACTGTAAGATTTACTGACTGGATGTAGAGTCTAAAGTGTAATTTTTTATTATCACATTCACAAATAACTGTAATGGTGCTCGGGCCTAGGTGGGAAGGGTATGGGCTGGGTTTTCTCTGGTTTGTCTAAATCTTTCTGTGCTAACAAAGGCAAGGGCTTTTAGGAGCCATGTTCCTCCACCTATATCAAGCAGCATGCCATCTTGTATACCTGCAAATACACAGCTATGCCAGCTTAAAATTCGCTTTCCACAAGCATTCATGGGAACAAAGCTCATTTTCTTGAATGCTTTCAGAAAGTGGACACAAAAGGGACTAATGGAATATTATTTTTAATATTATTGAGCAAATAGTTGCAGAAATGTTTTTCATTATTCACCTAGTCCTACATATTATCCAAGGGTGACCACTCTGGAGCCCAAAAGCCAAATGTGGTCCACTGCTGTTCAAATGAAAAGGGACAGTTATTCTGGGAGTTGCCCACTAAGCATTGAGGACAGCTGAGAGGGAAGCAACAAAGGAGCTGTATGCAGGCCCCCAATCTGGACTTAGTTTTACATCACCACTAACCCCAGAGTAAGGCCTAAGGGCTACTCTAAACTACACCTGTTTTTCATTGTCCTCTGGGGCTGTTACATCACTGGAGACTGCTGGAACAAAATGTGCTCTAGCCATACTGCCTTCCTACCCTTGGAACTTCTCCTATGACTGGGGACTAAGAGGGGGTGGCATAGAATGGGCTCTGCCAGGTCCGCTGCAGCTGAAGATTCTTCCACAATGTGGCAGCTTTAAGTCTGTTTTTGTTGCCAAAAAGGGCTTAGATCTGGCCCATAGTCTGTTTTGGCAGGACCTACATTAAAAATAAGGATGACTATAGTAAATCAGATATGGCTTTTGGACTCCTGAAATGTTACTAAAACGACCTAATCATAGCCCATTGAAGTTGACAGAAGTCCTTGCATTGACTTCAATTGTCTTCTGCAATTAACTGGGATGGTTTTTTTTTCTTTAGTTCAATTATCACTTCTATATTCTGTCTGAGCATTCATTTAACAATGAGGCAGAAATATAGATAGCTTAAAATCTGGAAATAATTAGTATACAACTATTTTATTGTCTGTTTTGGTTCTAGATGATGATGATAACATAAGTATGCATGATGCCATTATTTCTGAAATGTTAACATAGTAGCTCATGATAGATTTGAATTTTAACATTTGATTTAATGAGAGTACATAAATACTGCAAAAACACCAGTGAAAGTGCCAAGGCTCAAGGCTAGAATAAAAAGCGATGAAACCAAAAATGCTGTTTGCTGGGAAATGGTGACATTAATTGCTCACCTTGGGAGATAATTGGTAACTAACACTTGGCCAACAAGAAAATCTAATTTATGGAGGAGAAAACTACAATTTCTTATTTGAAGTGTCAAAATACTAAAATCATAAATCCTTAGAAGGGGTCATGATTTCAAAGCTAATTTAACCTTGTACATGCTAGTAGCTCTATTCTATTCATATTATACTAGTCTGAAATTCCTTGTGTAATGCAGAGGATATAAACACACATTTGCAAAGAAAATCATTAATGTCATACTAAAGCTGGGACTTTAAATACAAAAACCAAAAAACATAAACTTACCTACCAACTAACCAAACAAAACAAAAAACAAACAAACAAATGGAGGAAACTTTTGACTAACAAGTTTACTTTTTAAAAATAACTGCTTATAAATAACTGTGGCTGAAGGTTTAGTGTGAAGGAAAAGTAATAAATGGTATAATATATCAGCTAGGCTTGCTTTTTTCCTAGGTTTACTATTCTCCCATTTGTTTCAGATTTGTTAAAAAAAAAGAAAAAGAATGTGAAAGACACGGTTTCGGAAACACATTGCCACTTTAAGAGGATACAAGATGCCTATTAATAATTGTATTACTCCTCTATTATTGTTAAGAATAATGAAGGAATGGCAGCATTGGCCCTGAGCTGAATTTATCCTGAAATGTTTTCAATTAACTCTTGGCACCGTCAGGAAAGCTTCAAACCTTTCCCATGCTGAAATATGGAAAATCTGCAGGGAACATCTCAGCAGGAGTGGAATTTCATTAAAACAAGCACATCATAATTCAACGACTTCTGCACCCTCTTTAAGCCTTTCTATTGATAAGGAATCCAAGGCGATTTTTATGGATTTGCAAAGAGAAATGATTTCATAAGATCTTTTCAGAGAGTTTGTTTTGGCCCAGGCCTTTGACTTATTATCTGCTCTCTGATGAAAAAATGGTAAGACATTTGGAATAACTGTGACTACTAGATAAGAGGCAGAACTGATGAGACTTTAGGAAAGACTTTATCCTTCAGATAACTCCTTTCTGTAGTCTCTGTAGGAACTGACTCTGCAACTATTTTTCTCAGATCTTTTAAAACTAAAATGCCATTGTAACCTGCACTTTTGAATGACCCATCTGGAGACCAAAAAAACAAAACAAAACAAAAACCATTTAAATTTCTTTGTAAAAACACTTTTAACTATATGTATCTCAATGTAATAAAATTTATATTCTTGTGTCCACGATCAACAAAATTACCATCTATGTGGAATTTATGAAGGAAATCTTTTAAAAGGTGGGGAATGTGCAATATTTATTCAGTGCAAAGTTCCTGCTGTGTGTTTTTTTCCTGCCCTCACTGTTCTTTCCCTTCATCGCTTTTACTTCTTCTAGGTGGTGAGTAGTCTCTTCTTCATGATGCATCCAAAGAGTCAGGAAAAAGAGAAACAATTGCACATTTAAAAAACTACTGTCATCCATTATTGGTCACTGGAGCCAAAACAAAGACACAAGTGCTCCTATGGGTAGACACAGGACTGGGTGTAAGGAGATCTGGGATCTGTATTTGGTTCTGCCACTGTGAGACCTTTGACAAGTTGTTCAACTGTCCCCTCAGCTTCCCTGTTTTTAAATGGAGATATAATACTTACCTATAGAAGTGAGTCTTAACTTTTTCACCACTTGGGACCCCAAAAACACCCAAGGTTTCTTGATATGTCCCACCCAACCACACCGTCATATACCCAGATATAGATGGCCTACAGAGCTTCCTTCACAGAGAGATACTAGAGATGTGACTTCCATGAGCTACTTCAATGCACTGCCAAGTGTAGCTGAGCTACTCTCAGGTAAGATATGTTACACAAACCACCATGTAATGGCAAATACAGTCTAACATTCCATCCCATCCCCCCTTCAAGTTTTACATTCCTGTCACTTACAAAATGTTACAAAATGTCCATTATCACACTGTCTTTAAAGATCAGCATGTATCACTCTGACAGATATCTCTGAATCATACTGGCTTTCTAATTATACAACCTGACCCTATAACAGCTTGGTCATCTGGCTGTCCACAGCTGCACTGACTCTCTGTGGTCAGTTTGGAATCTTTGAGTCATCTTCTTCTTGTTCTACATCTACCACCTCTAGAGTTTGCTCTGTTGATTGTTCTTTCTGAGGAACAAACCCTAAATGTTGTTGATTGCTGTTGAACTCTCCACTATCAGCCTCAATTACATATGGTCTGGGTGATTAATTCCTTTTCTTTACACCAGCTGGCATTCTTCATCCTTTTCCTCCATCCAGTTTGATGCAAACACAGTCATTAGATTATAGACTAAGCAGATCTCTAACTAAATGACATCTGTTGTAAAAGTGTTCATGGATTCTTTTTGCCTTTTTATTTAATTTGGCTATTCTCTTCATGTCTGGCCACTGTGGAGATTGGAAAAGAACTTGAGTCAGGAAGTAGTTCTGAGTTGTCTTCCCATCAGGATTTGTGCTGGATTATATCCAGCAGCTGCTGGTGGTGTTAAACTGTAGCTCAGCAGAGCAAGGAATGTATCTTCCTGCTGTAGGATTTTCTTGGCTGTCTGTATAGCTTTTTCAGTGTCTCCATTCACTTGTGGGCAATGCGGGGTGCTAATAATATGGTCAAAATCATATTTAGTTTGGAATTACTTAAATTCCTCTGGGGTGAATTGTGGTCCATTGTACATCACTAGTTGTTCTTGAATACCCACATGAGCAAAAGTGCACTTCAATTTCTTCATAATACTATGTCACATTATGTCTTTCAAGTACATTATTTCTAGATACCTACAAAAATAGTCCACTACAACCAGGTAATGATGTTCTCTGAATTCACATAAATCTGCAGTTAGTTTCCTCCAAGATCTATCCATTAGAGGTATTGTTATTAAAGGCTCCTTGCATTGGTTTGGTCTGTTATTTCTGCAACATTCGGATGCAGATACTTTATGTCCTTGCTGATGCGTGGCCACCACACTGGCTGGTTGGCCCATGCACCACATTTAGTTCGTACCTGATGTCCCTCATGGATGAGGTTTAGGATTTCTTCTCTCATTTCATTTGGAATTACAATGCAATCTCCCTTAACCATGAGTTCATTTAACTTGCTAAATTATCCGCAAAGTAGTTTCTTGTCATTTCCAGCTGAAGAATTTTGCTTATAGTTGAAAAGGATTGTGAGATTGGGACCATGTGGGGGAGAAAATGTCTGTTTTGGGGGGTTGACTTGTTAATTGGGGGCTGGTGGGCAGGCTGGTACTCTGTGAGCCTATGGGTTCACTGCATGCTAATCAAGCAATCCTGAGGTAAATTAACCTATACTAATGTGATCACATTTACTGTGCTGTCATGCCCCATACACTGCTTCTCCTCTCTGATACCTGAGTGCTTGTGATATGTCTTGCCCTGATATTTCAGATTAACAGAGTGGTGCTATAGAGTCACCAGGGCACACTCATGCCGTTGGAATCCTCACCAGTTAGGCAAGGGAGGAAAAACTCCTACAGCCAAATCAGCCCAAGTGAAAATCCACAAAGGACCCCTTTCACTGAGTCTCTCATCCAACCTTTCAAGAAAGGGGTTTTGCATCCACATAAAGATGCACATGCACTCTCAACCATCTCTATTTAACTGAATACCAATGTCTTGAAACAATCAGAGTAACAGTGAGGATCTTTTTATTTATTTTTTTCCAGACAGAATTGTATTGCTTGAAGGGAAGAAGTGGTCTTTCCTTACTCCGTTTAGAGAGAAGATGGAGGAACTACTTCTTCCCCTTCCTCTAGGAGGTCTACATATAATAAAATGGATCGGGATTAATCATGACATTTAGAGTCCTTTCAACCTCAGAATACCTGAATTAGTACTGAACGACAGTAGTTATGAGTGTCCTAAGTGAAATGAGTTAGCTGTCTCATTCCAGTTCCCAGCTTATAAGTTTCTACATCACAAGCAACTGCCACAAATTGCCATTAGTTGGCACTTTTGTTGGAAGACTCAGTGGGGTGACAAAGAATTGAATGGCCAAGGAGAGAGAATTATCTTTTTTCTCCATATAGAAAGGCTCTCTCGATTAATATTAAGGGTAAGATTGGTTGGTCAATGTCTGGAAGCCTGCCTTGATACTGTCCATGGTGCATCAGTTTTGTGGATAGAGGACTTCATGATGATGTGGTTAAAGTACAGCAGTGTGGAGTCAGGACGTCTGGATTCTTTGGTTCTGACAAAGGTTTGCAGCATGACTGGGCAAGTCACTTATCCTCTCTGTAATTTGATTTCTCCAAAAAATTGAAGAAAGTGCCAATCACGTGGAGTGTTGTGAGGTTAAATTCATTAATGTTTGTTAAGTACTTGGAGCTCTTCAGGTAGAAATTGCTATAGAAGTACAAATTGTTAAAGGAACACTATCAACTTGAAATCTAGTAAATTTAAAAAATAATACCTTAAAAACTGATTTCTGGTGCTATACTTGTCTCTGAATCCCTCTACCAATTTTTCTGGTTTTACAAATATATTTCCTATCTTTTAAAATATTTTTCATTCTCCTGTTGCTGTATGGACGACCCCCACAAACAACACAAAAAATTACTATAGTATGCACAGGGAACACTGAAACTCACTACACACAGAGTATTGTGAAATGCACAAAATACATAAATCGAAAATCTTTTTTTCTCTAATGTCTTACAAATAAGATCTAAGGTGATTATAACTAACGATAAAGTTAAAAATAACTTCAAAGATGTTATCTATCTGGCATCTTTCAGAAAAAGAAAGAAAGAAAGATGAGGGTGCCTTTAATTTTGCTTTTTAATATGGTATCAGTGCACTTGGGTTCTTTGAAATTCTCGAGGACATCCTTCACAAAATTGAAGTTAGTTATAGATTCCATCTATGAAAAAAGTTTCCCTATCAACTGTGACAGACCCAGACCACTGGGGTACAGGAGTCTGGTAGAGGGCAAATATACTAGTCAATGGCTGAGTAGTTTTCTGTTCCCTGAGGGACTAGAGCAGGGGCTACACTGGAGTAATCAGGAACCTGCTAGAACCAATTAAGGCAGACAGGCTGATTAGAACACCTGCAGCCAATCAAGGCAGGCTAATCAGGGCACCTGGGTTTAAAAAGGAGCTCACTCCAGTCAGGGAGGGAGGAGCTAGAGGAGAGGAAGTGCGTGTGAGGAGCTGGGAGCAAGAGGCACAAGGAGCTGAGAGTGAGAGGCTGTGCTGCTGGAGGACTACGGAGTACAAGTGTTATCATGCACCAGGAGGAAGGTCCTGTGGTGAGGATAAAGAAGGTGTTTGGAGGAGGCCATGGGGAAGTAGCCCAGGGAATTGTAACTGTCATGCAGCTGTTACAAGAGGCACTATAGACAGCTGCAATCCACAGGGCCCGGGTTCCCCCCAAACCTCCCAACTCCTGATCAGACACAGGAGGAGTTGATCCAGACTGTGGGGAAGATCACTGAGGTGAGCAAATCTGCCAATAAGCGCAGGACCCACCAAGGTAGAGAAGGAACTTTGTCACAACTGGGTCAGGGGTGGGATCTGGTGTGCACAGCGCGGCAGAAGAAGGAGGGTGATTTAAAACAAAAAAAAAAGGCAGAGGGTTGTTTTTTTTTTCACCACAATGGATGACTTAGTATGGGCATTGATACAAGCTACAGCAGCCCAGCAGGAGGCTACACGTGTCCAGGCAGCTGCCCAACAGGAAGCAGTGTGGCTGCAGCAAGAGACTAATCGCCTGCTGATGGACCAGGCTTCTCAAGACCGAACTATGTTGTGAGAACCGGTGAACCAGGTAAAGACCCTTACAGAGCTGAACCGTGGCCATGAGAGGATGCAGATCATAAAGGCCAGCCATTGGGTGCAGAAAATGATCAGGGAGGATGATGTAGAGGCATACCTTCTGGCCTTTGAGAGGACAGCCCTACGGGAGGCCTGGCCTCGAAATCAGTGGTCTGGCATCCTTGCCCCATTCCTGTGTGGGGAGGCCCAGAAGGCTTACTATGATCTGCCTGAAGAGGCTGCAGCAGACTTCCCCCAGCTGAAAACAGAGATCCTGGGGTAATGACTGCAGTGCAGGCCCAGCAGTATCATGAGTGGAGGTACCAGGAAAATAAAACCCCGCGGTCCCAATTGTATGACCTCATCCATCTTGCACGAAAGTGGTTGTGAATGGAGTCCTGGAGTCCAGAAGAGATACTAGAGGTTCTGGTCATCGACCGATACATGAGGGGACTACCACCAGACCTTCGTGCCTGGGTAAGCCAGAACGAACCCTCCACCTATGATGAGGTTGTTGCACTGGTAGAGAGGCGAAGGATAGAGAGGGAGCTGACCCGACCACTTAAGAAAGAGGCACCCCACGTTAAACTAGCAGCACTAAGCCCTAGAGCTTGAGTGATGGGGCCACCAGGAGAGCCCAGGTGGAAAAAGAGAGGGGCTGAAGGCTCACCAGAAGCCACAAAGTGTCAGAGCACTGAGAGAGAAGAGGATAGAGATGTTAGACTGCCCAAACCAAGAGACTGGGGAATGCCTAAGGCCCCATACAGATGTTATGCCTGCAGGGAGTGGGGACATATAGCTGCACAGTGTCCCAGTGCTGAGGAGCCTATGCAGTGTAACCTGGGGAACTGGGCAGACCCATGCTCCCTAATCCACCTTGTGGGGGTCTCACTAACTCCACATATGTACACCAGACCAGTAAAGCTAAATGGGGTAGAGACCACAGCATTGGTTGATTCGGGGAGTGCTATCATGCTTGTCTCGGGGAAGCTTGTGAAGTGTAGTCAGCTGCTGCGGGCTAAGCGTACGGGGATAACATGCGTCCATGGGACAGTAGGTTATTACCCAACCATCCCAGTAAAAATTGAGATTCAGGGGAACACTACTGAGGTAGCAGCTGGTGTAGTCCCTAAACTCCCATACCCAGTGCTCATAGGGAGGGACTTCCCAGGGTTTGGAGACTTACTCCCAGTAGGAGGATTGGAGAAAGAGGGGAATCCTGAAGTTAGTGAGGCATCCATAGTAGACTGTCAACCTCCAGTCTCCTCTGAAATATCCCCAGATTTATTTTCCATTCCCAGACAGGGTAGAAAGTCGAAAAGGGAAAGGAGGGCAGCTAAGGCCTTGGGAACCCAAATACTGGCCCAAAGCCAGAGGGTCGCTCTCGTAGGTAGGCGGACCCGAGCAGCTGAAAAGGAGGCCACCCGGGAGGGAGAAGCTCCCGAGTCTGACCCCCACCCTAACGCTTCTGTACCAGTAGAGACAACAGAGACTGGGCCCCTAGATCTTGGGCAGATTAGTCCCGGAAGAGGAAATTTTGGACGGGATCAGGCTGAAGACCCAAGGTACAACAACATTAGAAAGGAGGTGACTGAAATAGACGGGGTACCCGTGGAAGGGAGAACACAGGGACCAGGACCCTACTTCATAATGAAGAAGAATCTCTTATACCGAGTTGCATCAGTACAGGGGCAAAAGGTACAGCAGATCTTAGTACCTCAAAAACACCAGAATGCTGCATTAAGTCTTGCGCGTAGTCATCTTTTGGGGGGGCACTTGGGGATAGAGAAGAGCCTGGCACGAGTCCTACGACGGTTCTTCTGGCCCGGAGTACCTGAAGAAGTGTTAAGGTACTGTGCATCCTGCCCAGAGTGTCAGCTGCACAGTCCCCATCCCCACCTGAGGGCACCTTTAGTACCCCTTCCCATCATAGAGGTAGGAGGCCCAGAGAACCTATTACAATCGCCAGGCAAAAGTCCGACAGTTCCAACCAGGGGATCGGGTGATGGTGTTGGTACCCATGGCAGAAAGCAAGCTTCTGGCCCAATGGCAGGGGCCCTCTGAGGTGGTTGAACCCGTGGGGGAAGTAACCTACAAGGTGCGGCAGCCAGGACGCCGAAAACAAGAACAGATTTATCACATCAACCTTCGGAAACCCTGGCATGCACAAGAGGTATGCATAACTATCCGAAAAGACCTAACCCAGGAAAACAAGCCTTCCAAACAGGTGAGAGTGTATCCCGATTTAACACCAGACCAGAAGAATGAGGTATCTGAGATGATCTTCCGGAACCAAGATGTGTTCTCAACAAAACTGGGTCGAACAACCGAGACATATCACCACATCGTCACAAACCCTGTGGCCAGAATAACAATGAGGCCCTGTCAGGGTGCCAGCGGGCAAAAGAGAGGAAATAAAAGCAGAAGTAAAAAAATGCTGGAGTTGGGGATCATCGAAGAATCCCACAGTCAGTGGTCCAGCCCAATCGTGCTGGTGCCCAAACCTGATGGCACCACAAGGTTTTGCAATGACTTCCAGTAACTAAATGAAGTATCCCAGTTCGATGCGTACCCCATACCTCACATAGATGAGCTAGTGGACTGTCTGGGGAATGCCTGGTACTTGACTACCCTAGACTTGACAAAGGGGTACTGGCAGATTCCCCTTGCGGAAGACACAAAGGAAAAGACTGTGTTCTCTACACCAGAGGGTCTTTTTCAATATACTGTCCTCCCTTTTGGACTACATGGGGCCCCAGCTACTTTCCAGCGCCTCATGGACAAGCTATTACGCCCGCATAACAGTTATGCTGCTGCCTACTTGGACGATGTGGTCATTCATACCCTAGACTGGGAAACCCATCTAGAGAAGGTGGAGGCAGTCCTTTATACCTTCAGGCGAGCTGGCCTTACAGCAAACCCTGCCAAGTGTGCTGTAGGGTTTACAGAGGCCAAATATCTTGGCTACATTGTGGGAAAAGGTCTGGTAAAACCCCAAGTGAACAAGTTGGAGGCCATCCAAAATTGGCCCTGACCGCGTCGCAAGAAACAAGTCCGGACATTCCTAGGTGTAGTGGGGTATTACCAACGATTTATCCCCCACTTTGCCACAAGGGCAAGCCCCCTGACAGACCTAGTGAAAGCCCGTGGACCTGATCTGGTGAGATGGTCTGACACAGCAGAGGAAGCATTCACAGACCTACGGACTGTCCTCTGCAGTAATCTTGTACTGATAGCCCCTGATTTCACCAAGGAATTTATCCTGCAGACAGATGCATCAGAAGTAGGGTTGGGGGCCATCCTATCACAGATGGTCGGGGAAGAGGAACACCCAATTCTCTACCTCAGTAGGAAACTCTTTCCGAGGGAACAAAAATATGCAGTGGTAGAGAGAGAGTGCCTCGCCGTAAAATGGGCCATGGAAGCATTGCGCTACTTGCTCAGGTGCAGATTTATCCTCGTGACCGACCATGCCCCTCTTCAATGGATGCAGAGGAACAAGGAGAAGAACACAAGAGTGACCAGGTGGTTCTTATCCGTCCAACCTTTCCAGTTCAGTGTGCAACACAGAGCAGGGAGCCGTCACGGTAATGCCGATGGCTTGTCACGTGTCCACTGTCTGGCATTCCAAGCTGCCCAACCCCTTGGTGTTGAGCAGGGGGGAGGGATATGTGACAGACCCAGGCCAGTGTGGTACAGGAGTCTGGTAGAGGACAAATATACTAATCACTGGCTGAGTAGTTTTCTGTTCCCTGAGTGACTAGAGCAGGGGATGCACTGGAGTAATCAGGAACCTGCTAGAACCAATTAAGGCAGACAGGCTGATTAGAACACCTGCAGCCAATCAAGGCAGGCTAATCAGGGCACCTGGGTTTAAAAAGGAGCTCACTCCAGTCAGGGAGGGAGGAGCTAGAGGAGAGGAAGTACGTGTGAGGAGCTGGGAGCAAGAGGCACAAGGAGCTGAGAGTGAGAGGCTGTGCTGCTGGAGGACTATGGAGTACAAGTGTTATCATACACCAGGAGGAAGGTCCTGTGGTGAGGATAAAGAAGGTGTTTGGAGGAGGCCATGGGGAAGTAGTCCAGGGAGTTGTAACTGTCATGCAGCTGTTACAAGAGGCACTATAGACAGCTGCAATCCACAGGGCTCTGGGCTGGAACCCGGAGTAGAGGGCGGGCCCGGGTTCCCCCCAAACCTCCCAACTCCTGATCAGACACAGGAGGAGTTGATCCAGACTGTGGGGAAGATCACTGAGGTGAGCAAATCTGCCAATAAGCACAGGACCCACCAAGGTAGAGGAGAAACTTTGTCACACAACATTCTGCTCTAGTATTTACATCATATAAAATGAATGTTATTGACTCATGTCCTATTAATCAAATCTACAAAACCTCATGAATTCTCTTTCCATTTGTTTGTTTCATCTAGCAGGTATCCTAACACAGCCTGGGCCTGTAGTTTTCTTATGGACCGCTGGGACTGTAGTTTTCTTATGGACCGCCAAGAGAACATGATACGGGACAAGAGAGAACAAAACATTGAGCGTTCTGAATTATTAAGGGCAAATTCCACTTCAGTCTCTCAGTCCCACAGAGAGATTTCTCACACTCTCATCATTAAGGTTCCCGCCACTCACACACCCTTCTGGCTCCTGCCATAGATTCCTCTCCCTATTAGGTTCTTGCCATGAACTTCCTATTTAAAAAACAAAATTTGCATTTTATCTTTTCTGATCTTGGCTCCTCTAGCATTTTGGCATCTGGTCTAGTGTTCTGTTTCCTCTCCTTTTGCTTTCCCACTATTTGGAGAGGTTAAAGCAGTACTGTGTGTAAAGGCGGCAATCCCAGAACTCACTCACTCATCATCAATTCAGTATCATAATCAACATTACTGTGGCACTTATGAACACCAGCGGATGATCTGAATTCCATTGTGAGAGGCACCGTGAAGATACACAGATAGTCCCTGCCAAGCCACAACCCACTTTTGGGCCCGACCCACAAATTAAGGACCATTGATCTAGCCCATTCCCTGGATTATGGCTTTAATTTCAGATTTTTATAGGCTTCTGAGATTAATGGAGCTTGATTTTACATAACACCTTCCATACTTAAAATACGTCAAAGAGCTTTTCAAAGCAATGATTTAGATACTGGGAGTGCAGTGACATCATAAACCCAGAAACCAGTCCAGTAACAGCAATTATTAGATCAGCAAAGTGGGGCTAGATTTTCAGAGGAGCTGAGTACCATAGCGCCAACTGGCATCAATGGAAACTGCAGGTGTTAAGCTCCTCTAAAAAATCAGCCTTTTTGTACATTCAGCTATAGCTCACATACAGCCATGGACATTATAATTCTTTTTTTTTTTCAACTCTGAGAGAAAATAGGTGACTAGACATGAGGGTTATAACCTACTCCTTTTAAAAGGTTCCATGGGATCTTTAACTTTCCTTTCAACAGCCATCAGAAACAGGAGAACCCCCTCACTTCTATTTAATATCTCATCCAAACATTGTCACCTGTAACTGTACAGCAACATGTAGCAATATAATGCTACACTGGGCATGTTTAAATACAATTCTGAGGAATCAAATTAGCTGACATAATGCTGGCCAGGACTGATGGATCTACACTGACCAGCTGGTGTTGGTTAAACCCTACTGGGGGACAGTTTTCCCAGTGAAGGTAAACCCTGGTAAGAAGCCTGTGGCACCTTATAGACTAACAGACGTTTTGGAGCATGAGCTTTCGTGGGTGAATACCCACTTCCTCAGATGCATGTAATGGAAATTTCCAGGGGCAGGTATATATATGCTAGCAAGCAAGCTGGAGATAACGAGGTCAGTTCAATCAGGGAGGATGAGGCCCTGTTCTAGCAGTTGAGGTGTGAAAACCAAGAGAGGAGAAACTGGTTCTGTAATTGGCAAGCCATTTACAGTCTTTGTTCAATCCTGAGCTGATGGTGTCAAATTTGCAGATGAACTGAAGCTCAGCAGTTTCTCTTTGAAGTCTGGTCCTGAAGTTTTTTTGTTGCAGGTTACAACCGCATCTGCTCTAACCCCTCAGACAGAGACCAACACCTACAAAATCTCCACCAAGCATTCTCAAAACTACAATACCCGCATGAGGAAATAAGGAAACAGATCAACAGAGCCAGACGTGTACCCAGAAGCCTCCTACTGCAAGACAAACCCAAGAAAGAAACCAACAGGACTCCACTGGCCATCACATACAGCCCCTAGCTAAAACCCCTCCAACGCATCATCAAGGATCTACAACCCATCCTGGACAATGATCCCACACTTTCACAGGCCTTGGGTGGCAGGCCAGTCCTTGCCCACAGACAACCTGCCAACCTGAAACATATTCTCACCAGTAACTGCACACCGCACCATAATAACTCTGGCTCAGGAACCAATCCATGCAACAAACCTCAATGCCAACTCTGCCCACATATCTACACCAGCGACACCATCATAGGACCTAACCAGATCAGCCACACCATCACTGGTTCATTCACCTGCACATCCACCAATATACGCCATCATATGCCAGCAATGCCCCTCTGCTATGTACATCGGCCAAACTGGACAGTCTCTACGGAAAAGGATAAATGGACACAAATCAGACATTAGGAATGGCAATATACAAAAACCTGTAGGAGAGCACTTCAACCTCCCTGGCCACACTATAGCAGACCTTAAGGTGGCCATCCTGCAGCAAAAAAAACTTCAGGACCAGACTTCAAAGAGAAACTGCTGAGCTTCAGTTCATCTGCAAATTTGACACCATCAGCTCAGGATTGAACAAAGACTGTGAATGGCTTGCCAATTACAGAACCAGTTTCTCCTCTCTTGGTTTTCACACCTCAACTGCTAGAACAGGGCCTCATCCTCCCTGATTGAACTGACCTCGTTATCTCTAGCTTGCTTGCTAGCATATATATACCTGCCCCTGGAAATTTCCATTACATGCATCTGAGGAAGTGGGTATTCACCCATGAAAGCTCATGCTCCAAAACGTCTGTTAGTCTATAAGGTGCCACAGGATTCTTTGCTGCTTTTATAGATCCAGACTAACACGGCTACCCCTCTGATACCTGGTAAGAAATTATGAAACCTTAACATGGAGGGATAATTAAAAGGTTGAAATGGAAAATTCGTACCAAGCGGCATTGGGTAGTAAATTGAGATGCATCAGATTAAACAGATGATGGTAGTACAGATGAATACTAAATCCTCATTTTAGCTCTGAAATGGCTTCTAGAGGACAAAGCTACTGTTGTTTAACTTAATGTATTTCATGTTCTCAAATAATTTATTAGTGTTGTGGCTGCTGTGGCATGTTTCCCCATCTTCTCGCTGGATACTATCATGTGTAGTTTCAATAATGCTGGAGTTTGCTTATTAATTCATACAATCTGCTACTGCTTTTTGACACTTTAGACATAAACTCTTTTTTCTCTCTAAAATGAAATATATTCATTAGTGTATTTTCAAGTACCAGTTTGGATCACAGCCACCTCAGGAAGGATTTGTATTTAAAAATGAAATGATTGACCTGGGACATAAATCTTTTTGTCTACTCTGGTCACATTCTTATAAGGCCTTCATCACAGTAGTAGATGAGATCCTTCCGGGAGTGCATTGAGTAATGTAAGTAGAATCTGCCACGTGTGGTTCTTTCTTTCTCTCTTCTTTTTCACAAGGAGATTTTTTTTTGGAGGGGTTATCTCTGTTTTTTTTTAATAATAATGTAATATATTATATATATACTGCACTATTTATTTATATTAGCAAAAACATGGTCAAAGAAATGCATCATCCTTTGCAGCTGATGTTGTGATGGTCTTTAGTTTCTGTGTCTGTTTGTTCTATAGTCTTGGACTGGCCCCTGAGAAATTTCTGTCTCTTGCACAGAGGAGTTTTATCTCTAGCAATAAATAGGCAGCCCTGTAATGCCTGAGGAGCAGAGCTCCTGACTACCATTCTCATTTTGGTGCTCAAGGCAAATTTTTGGGTATCAGTGCCCAAACTGCACTTAATGAATTTTACTGGCATGCCATTATTGATTAAACGATGAGGTGGTTTCTTTCACACCTCTCAGATGATCCATAGAGGGAGCTGTTAAATCCATTCCATTATACTGCTTGATGTTTTGTGCAAGATGATGTAGAAAGATGGCAACAGGGTAGGAGCATTGTAGCTTTTTCACCTTCACGTAGCTGAAGTTGCGTATCTAAGATCGATTTTCCCCCGTAGTGTAGACCAGCCCTGAGTTAGCTATCAATCAGCCTTTAGCATCAGGGATCTGATCTTTCACCATTAAGTCAGTGGTTGTTTTGTCATTAACTTCAGGAGTGAAGAACTGGGCCCAGGGATTTTGAGACTATCACCTACAATAATTTTCTTGCAGTTGCAGCCAAGCAAGGTTTGATTGATCTTTTCTGTGTGAAATAAGGTAACATGCAAAAGTATTGTATCCCTTGATACAGGTAGGTATATGAATGTTGTGCACTCCACCTACAAGTGGTTGTACATATATTCTTTTAAATGCATGGTTATTGTTTAATGAATCCAACTCTAAACTTATATTTCTTAATGTATGTACCATTTCACTTTAAACCATATATTATTCTTTGATTTTGTGAAGCACAACACAAGATTGGTAATAACAATATCTTATATACTTATTCTTATGTGGCCCCCATTATCATAGTATCTGAATGCTTCACAATCTTTAATGTATTTATCCTCACAATTCCCCTGGTAGATAGGGAAGTATTATCCCCATTATACAGATGGGGAACTGAGGCACAGAAAGACTAGGTGACTAGCCAAAGATCACACAGGAAATCTGAGGTACGGCAAGAATTGACCCCATGTCTCCTGAGTCCCAGGCTCATGCCTGAATCACTGGATAAAAACAACTATTATTGATTATTATTACTATTAATGTAGTGCTATGAATTTTACAGTGGAATTTTCCATTGATGCCTTTGGGGAGTTCTGCTAAAATCCTGATGGCACAATATGACTCAATCATTTCAAAATTAAAGTTCTTTTAATTTTAACAGTTTTATTGTTATAATCGGTGTTATTTTAGCAATATAATATCCTTATGTTGTCTCAAGCATAACTCATTCTTTATAAATGCATTGGTGTTTACCACACATTTATATCCATCCCAATCATTCCCTCAGAAGTAGACATTAGGAAGTTCAAATCCAAATAGTTTTCAAATCCAAGCTGCCACTTTGATTTCATCACATCAAACCCTCGTGGAGATCAAACCTTTGAAATGAGAAAAGATTTTTAATCCAGTTACACCAGATGGGGTCCAACTCTCCAGGTCCTGAGAGCTACAGGATTAGAATTTCTCAAACCTCCCCTGCCCCCTCCCACACATGTGCACACACACAGAGTCACAAACATACACACAAATGTACCGTCTAACTCCTTTAAACATTTTTAATAAGATGTATTCTAAATCAGCCACTGTACAAAAAGTGGGCAGCTTTCTCTCTCTTTTCTGATCTATGAACATTTATACTCACCATATGGTTATTTCTGGCATTATTTTGCATGTCTTTTATTATTCAATCAAATGATTTCAAGGATTGATGAAATTCAAACTATGACTTTACAATAAATGTGATATAGCATAAATCTCCATATAATCATGATATTATTTTCAATAGGGCTAAGCAAATTTTGTTTCACACTTTTTGCACTTCCTTTTTACCCATAAATAAATAAGTTATCTCTGATTCAGTCTGCGTTAAACTTTATTTTTTACACTAAATGTTGCATGGAAGTAGAAACTAGCTAGTTCCTTTATCCTATTTGCAGTTATTAGAGACAAGGGATCAGAGTTAATGTCTCAAATTCAAATAATTTTGGGGGGACAAATATTACATTATAAAGCTGAATAATTCACTAGTATAATTATAAGAACCCACATACATTAGCCATGTTTAGCAATTCCTGGATTTGGGTAAATTTGATAAAATCATATTCAAACTATATCCACAAAGTATGTATATATGTATTGCTACTAAATGGTTGGTATGTTCCTCTGTGACCCATGAAATGGGATCAAGAAATTAGTCATGAGCAGAAAGGCAGAATATGTGATGGGTAAAAGCATCAGTGAGAAAACATAAAGCTGTGTTTAGTTTGTGGCAATTGCAGTTGGCATTCCTCCAAGGTATGTGTGTATTGGGAGGAAGGGTTGTATGTCTGTGTATTTTTCGTTTGTTTAATCATTTTTTTATTGTCTAAATTATCCAGAACTGAGTCGGCAAGAATTGTAGTTGTTTTTCAGCACAATACAACTATAATTTGTATAGTATATTTCATTCAAACTTATATAATGTAATTCCCAAGCTGTATCATAAGCAAGGACAGAGGCAGAGACAAACTAACAGAACTAGGTGGGGGAGAAAGTGGTAAACTTTGTGTCACGTTGTTACTTTTCCAAGGAACAAAAAGACAGGCAACAAGTACCTTAAAAAAAAAAAGCAATATCTCTAAACCCCATGTTTACAAATCATTTTCTTTCCCTCCCCTTGTGAGTGAGAGTAAAGCAGTTAAACTTTCAACACAATGAGCAACAGCCCAGATTTATAGGGACCCCCCCTTTGCAAGTCCAATTCATGGGCTTCCCAGACCAAGCCCCAGAACTGTCACTCCAAATGGGGGAAAAGGGGAGGTTTGTATTTTTTTTTTCTCCAAAACCACCATTTATTATTAGAACACAGGCTTCCAAACGGCTAAGGAGAGGAGGGGTAGGGATGGGGGAATTGATATTTCTCCCTTGTGTGGGCCAGCATATTTAAAGCGGAGGCCTGTCTAGATTTACTGAGAAGGAGGAATGAGCTGATTTAACATGGATTGCAGCACAACTGAGAGAGAGAGGGGAAGAGAAAAGCTTCCAATCAAATTGTGAACTGTTTTGGTGTGTGTATGTGTAGGCATGTGTGAGTGAGTGAAGTGGCCAGTCTCTAGGCACCTCTTTTCTGAGCACTCAAGGCCAGATAATTACTGTGACAGACAATTCCCCTTAACCCCATGCTCCCCTCACACACCAAGAGACTCAATCTGGGTCAAGAAGTAAGAAGAACGGTTCCCTTGTAGTGAATAACAACAACAAAGCAAAACAACAACCCATTCCCTACCTCACACCAACTGAGGAATCCAAGAATATATAAACACGTTATCTTTAAATGTGAGGGAATAAACTATGCCAGTTTAAGCACCTTCATGACTGCAGACTAGAGGGTTGTAGTACCTTAATGATACTGGTATAATTACAGTACACATAAAAGATGTACTGCTTTAGAGTTGGCAGTTTTGGTTGGACGTGTTCCTGAAGGTTTCATCACATGACATAATCTTTAATTAAAGATTAATCTGCAATTCCTGGAGACTCCAGGACTATCCTGGAGGATTGGTAACCCTAACTGATTTAGCTATACTGGTATAGTTGAAACAGTACATATTTTGCGTGTTGACCAGGCTACAATGTTTTACACCCACTTTACACACATGTAGATGACTACACAAGGTGCAGAGCAGTAGCAAATCAGCCCTTATTTTTATCTCCTCTACCATTTACAGAGAAAAATTATGTCACGGTTTCCACCCAAAAAATAGATTTACACTAGTGTTGCAAAACCAGCATTAATTCTGTATCTATATAAGGGGTGGATACAACACTCCCCCATCCCATGCACAGTCTCTCAACTGATATTATTTGTGCCAAGTAGCAATCTATGTGGGAGTGTGGAGCACGTGTGATCAGGGGATATATTTGCTAAAAATTCACAAACTATATCCTCAACGTGCATGTCCTCTCTGTGGAAACACGCATGGAGTACCTGTCAAAGACCTGCAGAGCCAACTCTCTGAAGATTTTGAGGGATCAAGCAAAAGAGCAAAACACTTCTGTTCTGTCCTATGTCTGACTGCAGATTTTCTGGTGCACATGAGAGTCCAAACATCAGGTGGAATTTGGCTCATGATGTATTGGACTGATAACTTCGTGGTCCTATGCACAGTCTGAATTATCTACATGTCCTTCTATCAAGGAGCAAAAAACTACATAAAGATGAATTAATATTAAAATATTTGTATTAAAATCTTAAACAGGTTTTAATTCTTGTTTCCTGCAAGCTGAGACACTGGTGTAACTCACTGCAAAAGTGTGACTATACCTTCAGCTAACTGATGTTTAAAGATATGGAAAAGTTTTCCTATGGAAGAAAATAACCTGTATATAAGGGATGCTTTAATAGCCAGCAACCCTTTATAAACTACAGTAAATGAATCATGCAGGCATCAAACACTCATGCTCTAACCAGGTAACCTGGAATGGATAGAAATAAAGATACAAAGAGCCCACTTGTGGCACCCTGGCATTGGTGAGCACTGACACAAACAGTCCCACTTATGTTAATGACTCATATGAGGAAGTGATCACCAATATGAATGAGGGCTATTAAGCAATGTGCAAAAGAATTAAGACAGAAACTATCGACATGCAAATGATTGTATATTGTATGCTGCAAGCCTTTTACATTGGTAATATTTTTGTATGTTATGAAATTTGAGAAACTTTAGATTTGGATCTAACTTAGGTCCATCTTTACTTCTTACCTGTTAAACCATAAAATTACCGCAATCGTATGATATCAAAAGTGAATGTAAAACCTTTACTCCATTAGAGAATGTGTGCTTTTAACTCAGCTTTTATTACTTGTCTTAATTAACTTACAAAGCTTCAATAACAAAGGCATGCCAAGTAGCTGTGACTTGATTGGGGAGGGATAAAGAGGGCTATTTCCTGCAATATGTAGGTCAACTGAGCTGGGGAAAGTATCACCTAGAGCAGCAAGAAACCTGCCACTTAATTCGCCCCATTCTTCCTCTCTCTCACTCTCACACATGCGGGCTCCCATTAGAGCTTGTAAAAGGGCTAGGGGGATATATTTATAGTACTGTACTGATTTCTTCTCTCTTGGGGTGTGTGTGGGTGGGGGGAGATGGAGGGATACAGGGGAATCTATGATGGCCCCAAAGGGTTTTTTAAAATGCAAAAGGCCCAATAAAGCAAAGGGGATTCTCCCTTCTGAGGCCCCGCCCTGGAAGAAACAGGCATCTTTAACAATGAGAGACTGTAAAACCTCCTGTAACAGTTTATCTGTCTAACTGATCTGGTCTGGTGTCACGAGCCAAAAAGCTGGGCTGGGGGAGGGGTGGTCAGTAGCAAGCTCACTGTGCTCAGAGAGAGAAAGAGAGAGAGAGAGAGGTGGCTGGGCATGGTTGTTGTACAGATTTGGAAGGTAAAGGAAAAGCAGAATGGAGGGGTATGTGTGTTTGTGTGTAGGGAAGGGTGGCTTCTGTGGCTTGGCCTTGCTTAGAAGAGAAGGAACAAAAGCCTCCATTTTGATGGCTCTTCTTCACTAAAGCCCCATCAGCTCCATTTACTAACACTCAATAGCTGAGGCCCAACAGCAGCAGTAGTAGCAGCTCCCACCGAGCTCCCAGCTCCCCCTCAGATGCGCACTTCCCAGCAGAAAGGAGAATGAAAAAGGAGACAGAGAAAGAGAAAGAAAGAAGGCGAGGGAAGGGGGGAGGGTAGGGAAAGAAAAGGGAAAAAAACCCTTGCTGACACGGGGCATAACTTAATTTTCACGGTGCCGGGACAGCTGTATCGTGTAATCTGCCATGGCATGCCATTAAAACTTCAATGCCTTTACTGACCCAGAAGGGAAACTCAGACCGTGGAGAGTCTTTTGAAAAGAAGTGGTGATCTTTCACGATTTATGAGCTTGTCTTAAAGAAACAGACTCCACTCACTTTAAATTAATCACCCTTTTCAGGGTACATTGAAATCTGGGGTCTCAGCTGAAGAGTGTGGAGACCTGGTACCTTGTGAATGTCTGCCCTGTCTTTATTATCATTTTTATTTTATTTTATTTTTCTGCCCACTAAAAAGCTTGGAGTGCAGAGGAACTGTATCTTGCAAATTGAGGTGCAAAATCCAATTACACCGACTCAGTGAAAGTTTGAATGGGGTAGCTGTGGGGCTTACACATTCTTGTCCTTGCATACATTGTGCAAAAAGGAAAAAGGAAAAGAACCTGAGAAATATGAGGCGTTAAGGTCTTGAACACTAATGAAATGTGAGACATCATCTATGATTCAGCAGCTAAAACCAAAATTGCAGCTATTTCCCCAGCACCCATTCTTTGCACAGTCCAGAGAACAAAGAGTTCTAAACTCACCCTAAAAAAATTTAAACAATTTTGAAATCATAAAAAATATCTGTTGTAAGGAAGTGTCGACAAAACACTTCCTTACAGTGTTCCTAGCAAAACAGGCAAGATTTACAACAAGAATTCCCAGGCCAGATCCTCAGCTGGTGTAAATAGGCGTATCTCCATTGTCTTCAGTGGTGCTATGGTGATTTTCTCCAGATGAGTCTCCAGTTCCCTCTCTTCAGCACTTGCCACAGAAGATTTCTAAGTTCACTTGGTTAGGAGCATTTCTTTGTATATTTTTTTAAAAATGCAGTGATAATAAATGACCATGCAATACAAAGGTGCAGAGTAAGGTACCAGTAATGTACATGTCCTTACAACTTTCAGTGTCTCTGAGCATCAACACTAATTTTCTCTCTGCAGTGAAAGTATTAAGGGGCCCCTCCCTCTTGCAACTTAAGCCAAACAAAAAACTTCATTAAGACAGGGTTATTGCTGGAAATAAAGTAAGATATGGGAATAAGATATGAGGTCAGAATTAAACTTCTTTGTGGAACCTAAGATCTGAATTAATTAAGCAATCACCTACCTTAAGAAACAATTCCAATGATGCTCAAAATGTACTATCATTCTACTCTATCTTTGCTAGAAGTCCATCTCTGTTCAGCAGCCAGTTTTGCCAGTCCTTTGAATAGTTAATTATGACAAGTGTCGTAAGTGATCATTCAAGAGACTGACAAAAATTGGCTGCTCAGCAGAGGTGGGCTTCTAACAAAGGCAGAGCAGAATGGTATGAAGTATGTTTGAGGATTCATTGGAATAATCACTTATGGTGGGTGGTAAGGTTCCACAAACAAGTTTAACTCTGACCTCATATCCATGCTAATGTTCCACCTACAGCCAGAAACCCCCTAGTCCCCACTCGATTTACATTTCACCATTTTTCACCCCCATACACTCCATGTTGACATGTGAATCACTATCCAGCCACCACATTCTGTACACAGATATGCCCAACTCTATGCTATCAGTTTGCCAGATATGGATTTTTCCCTTTACAGACAGACAATTTATAGCACCTTTTCCCATCACTCATTCCATTATGAGCTAGGGTACCAAGTCTTCACTATTCATACTCTATATACAGACTAGAAATCTCACCGTGTCTATCTGATTTCCCCCATGGATTTCCTCCTGGCTAAGTGATCCTGTGCCCTTTCGATACAAACCAGATATACATTTTTACCAGGGGTGAAAGTAATAATAAATTCTTACTGGTTCTGGGGCTGGGGCCTAGGGCAGAAGGGGCAGGGTTGAGAAGGGTCAGCCTCCCCCAGCCAGCCCATCCATGCTGCCTGGCCCCTGCCGCCCGGGGCTCCGATGGTGATTTAAAAGGGCCCTTGATTCCAAGCCCTAGGCCCTTTTAAATTGCCGGCCCCCGGGCAGCTGCCCTGTTGGCAGCCTAGGGGGTAGGGGGAGAAGGGGCAGTGCCATTAAAGCGCTGCTGTGGCAGCACTTTAAGGAGGGTCCTTTGCTGCAGTGGCGCTTTAACATTGCTGCCCCTTCCTGCTGCCTCCCCATGAGCAGTCCTGCCAGTATGGGCCCTACTGGCAGGGCTGCCAACATGGGAGGCAAAAGAGGAAGAGATGTTAAAGTGCTGCCATGGCAGCGCTTTAACATAAGCTGCATATGGGCTGGTACTGGCTTCTTACTGGTACACCTTATCAGCCTGTACCAGCTCATTTTCACCCCTCATCTTTACCCTGTACTCTCTAAGCAGGTGAAGACTGTCCACTTAGATGCAGGTGTCAGTGCATTACATTCACTGAAATAGGCTGAGGCTTTATTTCTTTCCCCTGGAGGAAAGTTGTGAGAAAGCATGTGTGAAGAATGTACATGACTCTTTCATTTATTACACTGGTCTGCAATTTTTGAGAGGTCGTCTGCTTCAGAGATAAAATGTGCTATTTATTATGTATTTTGATGTGCTGAATTCAAATATGACAATTAAAACAACTGATTGGCTACTGTTTCTAAAATATTTAAGTTTTTACATTTTATGTCTATGTATATGGTGTAGATAGTAGAGTTTTAATCATAAATTGTAAACCTAGATCTTTTCATGTGTTTATGGTTGCTTTACATGATAATATTTCACCTGTCCTGTTTATGTAACACTTTAAAAATCAGCAAAAGGGTTATATAACTAAAATTTATTATGAAACAAAAGGCAAAAAACTATTATGTACATAGTTTAGTCCTATTCAGTGTCTACTCGGCGCTTCTTGGCTTGTCTCTTGTATTACTCATAGACTCATAGGTCAGAAGGGACCAATATGATCATCTAGTCTGACCTCCCGCACAAGGCAGGCCACAGAACCCCACCCATCCACTTTTATAACAACCCCTAACCCAGGACTGAGTTATTGAAATCCTCAAAATTGGTTTGAAGACCTCAAGCTGCAGAGAATCCACCAGCAAGCGACCCATGCCCCACGCTGCAGGGGAAGGCGAAAAACCTCCAGGGCCCCTGCCAATCCGCCCTGGAGGAAAATTCCTTCCCGACCCCAAATATGGCGATCAGCTAAACCCTGAGCATGTGGGCAAGACTCACCAGCCAGCACCCAAGAAGGAATTCTCTGCAGTAACTCAGTTCCCATCCCATCCAACATCTCCCCGCAGACCATTGAGCAGACTTATCTGGTGATAATCCAAGATCAATTGCCCAAATTAAACTATCCTATCATAACATCCCCTCCATATACTTATCAAGCTTAGTCTTAAAGCCAGAAAAGTCTTTTGCCCCCACTACTTCCCTCAGAAGGCTGTTCCAGAACTTCACTCCCCTAATGGTTAGAAACCTTCGTCTAATTTCAAGTCTAAACTTCCTTATATCCAGTTTGTACCCATTCATCCTCATGCCTACATTAGTACTAAACTTAAATAATTCCTCTCCCTCCCTAACGTTAACCCCCCTGATATATTTATATAGAGCAAGCATATCCCCCCGCAGCCTTCTTTTGGCCAGGCTAAACAAGCCAAGCTCTTTGAGTCTCCTTTCATAAGGCAGGTTTTCCATTCCTCGGATCATCCTAGTAGCCCGTCTCTGGACGTGTTCCAGTTTGAATTCATCTTTCTTGAACATGGGACACCAGAACTGCACACAATATTCCAGATGGGGTCTCACCAGCGCCTTATATAATGGTACTAACACCTCCTTATCCTTGCTGGAAATACCTCGCCTGATGCATCCTAAAATCGCATTTGCTTGTTTAACAGCCGTATCGCATTGGCGGCTCATAGTCATCCTGCTATCAACCAATACCCCAAGGTCCTTCTCCTCCTCTGTCGCTTCCAACTGATGCGTCCCCAACGTATATCTAAAATTCTTATTATTAATCCCTAAGTGCATGACCTTGCACTTTTCACTATTGTATTTCATCCTATTACTATTACTCCAGTTTACAAGGTGGTCCAGATCTTCCTGAATAGTATCCCTGTCCTTCTCCGTGTTAGCAATACCCCCCAGCTTTGTGTCATCCGCAAACTTTATTAGCACATTCCCGCTCTTTGTGCCAAGGTCAGTAATAAAAAGGTTAAATAAGATCGGTCCCAAAACCGATCCTTGAGGGACTCCACTAGTGACCTCCTTCCAGCCTGACAGTTCACCCTTCAATACGACCCGCTGGAGTCTCCCCTTTAACCAGTTCCTTATCCACCTTACAACTTTCATATTCATCCCCATCTTTTCCAATTTAACTAACAGTTCCCCATGTGGAACCGTGTCAAACGCCTTACTGAAATCGAGGTAAATTATATCTACCACATTTCCTTTATCTAAGTAATCCATCACCTTCTCAAAGAAGGAGATCAGATTGGTTTGGCACGATCTACCTTTAGTAAATCCATGTTGCAATTCGTCCCAATTACCATTGACCTCTATGTCCTTAACTACTTTCTCCCTTAAAATTTTTTCCAAGACCTTACATACTACAGACGTCAAGCTAACAGGCCTATAATTACTCGGATCACTTTTATTCCCTTTCTTAAAAATAGGAACTACGTTAGCAATCCTCCAGTCACACAGCACAACCCCCGAGTTTATCGATTGCTTAAAAATTCTCGTTAACGGGCTCGCAACTTCATGCGCCAGTTCCTTTAATATCCTCGGATGGAGATTGTCCGGGCCCTCCGATTTTGTCCCATTAAGCTGTTCAAGTTTGGCCTCTACCTCAGTTGTGGTAATATCCATCTCCATATCCACATTCCCGTTTATCATCCCTCCATCATCGCTAAACTCCTCACTAGTCTTATTAAAAACTGAGGCAAACTACTTATTTAGATATTGGGCCATCCATTCCATCCTCAGTGTATAGTGGCCCCACTTCTTCTTTCTTTGTTTTCTTCTTATTTATGTGGCTGTAGAACCTTTTACTATTGGTTTTGATTCCCTTTGCAAGGTCCAGTTCAATGCGGCTTTTAGCCTTCCTCACTTTATCCCTACATGTTCTGACCTCACCAAGGTAGCTTCCCTTGCTAATCCCACCTTTCTTCCACTCCCTGTAAGCTTTCTGATTTTTTCTAATCCCCTCTCTGAGTTGCTTGCTCATCCAGCTTGGCCTACAACTCCTGCCCATGGTTTTTTTCCCCTTTCTTGGGATGCAGGCTTCCGACAATTTCCGCAGCTGCGACTTAAAGTAATTCCAGGCCTCCTCTGCATTTAAATCCACAAGTTCCTCCGTCCAATCCACTTCCCTAACTAATTTCCTTAACTCTTTAAAATTAGCCCTCGAGAAGTCGAAAACACTAATCCCAGATCTACATTTGTTTATCCATCCATCCAGTTTGAACTGAATCAGCTCATGATCACTTGAACCAAGGTTGTCCCCTACCACCATTTCTTCTACGAGGTCCTCACTGCTCACCAAAACCAAATCTAAAATGGCATCCCCTCTCGTAGGTACTTCAACTACTTGATGAAGAAATCCATCTGCTATGACATCTAGAAAAATCTGACCCCTATTATTCTTGCAAGCACTCGTTCTCCTGTGCCGCTGCAGCTGTCTGTGTATTCATTAAATGGAGCATCTCTTGTCACTGTCCAGCAATAGTCTGCAAGCATTGATGGGCTCCATTTGCCCTGATAGCCTGCCAGGAGATTCCACTGCTGTAGTCTGGAGCCCAACAGCTCTGCCTTACTCTTGGGTAGTTCCAAATCCCTGACAAGGTCATTCAGTTCACCTTGTGTTAGGAGGTGTGGTTCAGAGGAGGAGGATGGGAGAAAATGTGGGTCCTGTGACATTGATGGTTCGGGACCAGAAGTTTCATCCTCTTCCTCGTCTGACTCAAGTGAGAATGATTCTGGTGCATCAGGAACCGGCAGTCCTTCTCCGTGGGGTACTGGGCATATAGCTGATGGAATGTTTGGATAATGCACAGTCCACTTTTTCTTCTTTGACACACCTTTCCCAACTGGAGGCACCATGCAGAAGTAACAATTGCTGGTATGATCCGTTGGCTCTCTCCAAATCATTGGCACTGCAAAAGGCATAGATTTCCTTTTCCTGTTCAACCACTGGCCAAGATTTGTTGCACAAGTGTTGCAGCATATGTGTGGGGCCCACCTTTTCTCCTGATCTCCAATTTTGCAGCCAAAATAAAGGTGATAGGCTTTCTTAACCATAGTGGTTACACTGCTCTTTTGTGATGCAAAAGTCACTTCACCACAAACATAGCAGAAGTTATCTGCACTGTTCACACAAGTACGAGGCATCTCTGCTCACTTTGGCTAAACAGAAATGTGTCCCTTTGCAAAATCAAACACTGACAAATAAGAGAGCACAACACTGTATGATTTCTAGAGCTGATCTAGGGCAATTTGTTCAGCAGAGTGATGTAAGCTTCGTTATGATTGCATCATCCATGACTTGTAGGAATAACATGATGCAATTCCTATCATGTATGACGCAATACCAGCTTTAGATTGCATCATTCATTGTTTTGCCTAAAAAGCAAGTACTGTCCAAACCCAGTCATAGATTTATTCATAGATCCAGTCAAAGATGTATTTTAGTCATTTCTGGTTTAAATTGAGATCCCTTCCCTTTATAACTCACTTATCCTCCGCCATTCCCAAGTCAAGGGTCGTATATACTGACCCAATAGCGTATCTTGAAAACTAGAGCCAATCAACAATTTTAAGCATCATTTTTGTTCTCAGTGACCCAGAATTAGTAAAGTTGGACTACATTTATTTCAGAAGCATTTTGGCTGTAGAGCAGTGTAATCAATGGTATGAAAATTTCCAGAGTTGCAATACTTTTGAGATCTCCACTCTCATCATGTGGAGAGCGTGTGAGTTTATAGGATTAGAGTCTCAGTTGTGTATTTGTATTTGTGTATTTGTGTTATTTGTATTTGTGTATTCGGCCAGATTCTGGGCTGCATCTGCTGAGCTTCCCTTTTATTCACCCAGCCCTGTTTGAGTTAACCTTGAAATCTGAGGGCTGGTCTACACTAGGGAGGGAATTCGATCTAAGATACGCAACTTCAGCTACGTGAATAGCGTAGCTGAAGTCGAAGTATCTTAGATCGAGTTACCTACCGTCCTCATGGCACGGGATCGACGTCCACGGCTCCCCCTGTCAACTCTGCTACCGTCGTTCGCACTGGTGGAGTTCCAGAGTCGACAGGAGCTCGTTCGGGGATCGATATATCGTGTCTAGATGAGACGCGATATATTGATCCCCGAGAAATCAATTGCTACCAGCCGATATGGCTGGTAGTGAAGACGTAGCCTCAGTGTGGTTGAACACTCCTGGAGGATGGAGCACAAAGCACCCACTGGCTCCTCAAAACCCAAATTTAGCAAGTTCCATTTCAAGACTCAGAAGGTGAACACACCGGTGCACAAGGACACTAAATACATATTGTTGCCTTATGGCAGGATCATTACATGCATATAGAGACATGGTGATTTAGAGCTAGACCCTCAATAGCATGTCCACCTGACAACATTTTTGCTACTGTGTGAAGAACAGAAATGAGGAAACAGAGTTCTCTTTGCATTGTGCAAGAAAAAAGACTTTGTTCAGGAAAACAAAGGAATTAAATAAGAAGACAAAGCTTGATTGTGCCCAAGACACTGAGAAAATTGGTGTTTTTATGTAAATATTGCCCCAGTGTGTTGCCATGGTCAGTGAGACTTTGAGTTGTTTCCCACACAGAGTATGTGCAGAGAGTATAGGGAACAACGCTGTAGGCAGAGGTGAGAAGGCGGTTTTAGCTTGTTCCCAGCAGAGATTTTGAAAACAGTGCTGTATGTATTTGGGAATTCATTTCACTTGCCTATCTGGGTGAGACACTCCTCTTTTTCTCTTTCCTGTGGTCCTACTTTGGATTTCTATCTGACCCCAAAAGCATGGAGTTGAAGAAAAGATGGAAAATCTCAAAGTATACTCTAACTTGAAATGAAAAACCCAAATGGCAGAACAGAAAAGCTGTTCATGTAATGCACACAGGAGAGCTATAGGTAGCTATTTTCACATCTATAAAATAGATGTTATAAATGCTATAAAATAGAATGTACGAATGTACGAATCCAGTCAAAATTAAGGTCTAAAGTGTAGATGAATTCTTCCCCAGTAGAATTACTGTGAAGGCTGTTGGTTTTTTCCAAGATGAAGGAAACAAAAGTTATTACATTAAGAATATCTTGTTTGATCTTTTAAGGGAACCACACTACAGTATAAATCAGTGGTCCCCAAACCTTTGAGGGTCGAGCCCACTCTTACCTCTGTCCGCCCCCACCCCCAAGCCAGGGCCGGGAGCAGGGCCATGGCTCAGGGAATGGGTGAAGCAGATAGGGCAAGGAGGCCGCAGCTAGGGGTGGGTCTGGTTCTGGAAGCAGGGACAGAGATGGAGCTGGAGCCAGTGGTTGAGGCTGGAGGTGAGGGGGCAGTTGTGGGGCTGGAAGCAGAGCTGTGCCGAATCTGGGGACAGGGACAGGCGCGAGGCTGGGAGCCAGGGATGTAGTTGCAGGTGAGACCAGAGCAAAGCTGGGGGTGGGGAAGGGCTGGGTGGCACTCCCTCTCCATGCCCTGTGGGGGCTGGCCCAGGCCCCCCTGAAGGTTCCTCCACACCCTCTTAGTGGGGCGCGCTCCACAGTTTGGGGATCTTTGGTATAAATCATGGTAATACAAGTTATATACCTCAAATCCATTTCAGGTGGGCACAAAAATCCAGTCTGATATTTTATCTGTCATCATCATAGGCATATGTCATTGATAATGTCAAATCAGATCACAGATCTATGAAAGCAGAAGGTGCAATCCTGCCATTTTTAGTGCGCAAAAATTCTCAAATAATCACTGTTTTAAAATTCTGGTTTAAGAATCATGATTCTTGCAAACTACTAAACCAGCTGAGTTAACAAGCTACAAAGCTCAGGTTTAAAGAACCTGTAAGCTGTACAGACACACATGGTAGAGCGTGTAGATTCAGTGAACCAAAAAGCTCAGGTGCAAGAAATCCACAGACACGGTTCCCATAGTAAAATCCAGAAGATAAATAGCTCTTTCTGTTCAAGAAATTAACATGTTCCGCTGCAGGAACTGGTGGACCTTACATAGTCATAGACCAAACTTTGGTTCAAAGAACATCCAAACTGTGCTAGAGAAACCTTCTGGTAGTGGAACAACCATTTATTTTGTCATAATCTGCACATCGCTTTTTATCCTGTTGAGAGTTGCATATACTTAAAAGGGAAGAGAAATAAGTGCTAGATGTCTGTATAAGAAAGTCTGAACTTCTAATTCAGGTGTTGCATTACTAATTATAATATGTAATAGATATGCCTTCATGGGATTTATTGATTAAAAATTTAATTGGCTAATGTTTCTATAATGCATTGAGTTTTGAGTATTGTTATATACAATTATGATAAAATTTGAAGAACTATTAAGGAAATTCTCAAATTTCTTTTTGCTCAGATAGGTTAGGTGAGAAATCAATATATCTTCAACAAACAGAACCTCATAAGAATACTCTAGTTTGATTTTTAAAAAAACACATCACTCTGAATGGTTAAAAATCAGGAAACTTGGAGTTAATGGTCCAAATTCAGTTATTATTCACAACATTTAAAATAGATAGCTGCAGGACCTGGTGCTGCCGCAGGGTTCAGGGGGAGGGTTGTGGAGCCTGCCTCTAAGGTAGTCTGCTGCCAGTGGGTGGTGAAAGAGCCAGCACCTCCCCGCTAAATCCTGTTAATTGGGGAGACCATGGAGAACCCTATAAAGACTCATGCTGGAGATAAAGCATTCTGGGTGGTTATTGTGGTGGAGAGAAAAGAGTTCTAGCTCCCGGGAGGTATTTCAATAGGTTCAGCAGTTCTCTGAAAATTTCCAACCAAAAAGACTCTCCAAAACACTTAATGTTAGTCCATCACTTATCAGAAGTAGAGCCTTGGTAAGATTTTTGCAGCTGGAATGAAACCAGTGAATTATTGGCTCTTTGCTAGCTATTCCCTGTGAGGCTTTAGCCCCTTGGGTCATTTGTTTATGGGTCCACCATTCCTTGGTGGGCTACTGAAGTCACACTAAAAACTATCATGGGGAAATTATTCCCTGGCCCAGAAGTAACACTACACTAGGTCCAGGCCTTGTAGGTCTCAGACTTGCGTCAATTAAAAATCATTCTTTTACAATAAAGACTCGCTACTTGGTGGGGAGTTCCATTCCCTCACTAGATTTTCTTTATCCATATTGTAGGTCTCTCTGGTGGTCTAGTGGCTATCCTACATTATGATACAGTCTTGCTATTTTTTCCATAGCACCCATGATTTATTCAATGCACAGGCTTGACTGTACTCATTGAATGAATCAGGGCTGTGAAATGAATGAAAATATTGCCTGCAGCATTCAGGGCCATTCATTGCAAAAGTTGGTAACTAGGGGGACAGAGATCTGCATGAAAGGAAACGATTGTTTTACAGTTAAGGTAGTTGACTGGGATCCAGGAGAACTTGGTTATAGCTATAGCTCTGTCATAGAATTCCTATATAGTGTTGCTGGACAAGTCACCTATATGAAAAGATTGACAGATATCCACTATTTATACGTCCTTTATTTTCTGCGTGTACATGTTTAGGCACCTAAGGTCTGACATTCAGAAGTACTGAGCAAGTCCAACTGAAGTCAATGGGAACTATGAACGCTCACCACCTCTGAAAAAATCAAATCTCACACTGGGCACCCAATCAGTGAAGCATCCAAAATTAGTGGACACCTACACATTTTGACCTTACCCTATTTACTGCCAAAGTTCCACACACATAAAATGCGGAGGGCAATATTTTCTTATCTCACAATGGGATTGTGAAGATAAATTCACTAATGTTTGTGAATTATTCAGATACCAGGGCAATGTGTGTCAAAGAAAAGCATATGAGGAAATTAATAATTTGATATTCAGTGCAGTCTTAGATGGTGTGCAGTAAATAAGACATGGGGCCATAGACGGCCTGATGAGGAAAAGAGAAATATTGAATAGCTATTTTCTTCACTGAGTGCTATCCACTCTGTGCACTGAATGAAGCAGAGGTCTCTTGAGAAAATACTATGTGATCAGGTAACTGAAGACAGCATCATAATGCATTTGCACAAGGGAGGACAAATTAAGGGTGCACAGGTAACCATAACTTCTAACACAACTTAACTTTGAGTGTGTGACTTTGCAATCATAGTAATATCCTAAGCAGAATGCCACCCATTTTGCATCCATTGCAACCCATGCCACCCTTCCCACAGGGTTGTATCCTACAGACATGAGTGAGTTCTAAATTAGATCTGGATGAATAACAATTTTTTCAGATCACTGAAAATTCAAAAATATTTGTTTCAGGTATGAAGCAGCTGTAAACCCAGCTGGCCCCTGTGCACTTTGTGCTGCACCAGCATGACAAAAACCATCCAGAGTGTACTGATCAATCTAGCCATAAACATTAAAATAAAAAAGCAACTTAAGGTTGATCCTTCAAATCTTCAAATCATTAGAAATATCACATGCTGAGTTTGATTAAAAATCATAAATAAACAGTAAACATTAAACAAACACCAAGGAAATTCCCAGATAAAAATTATGTTAAGAAGGAGTTAAAGCTGAGAGTATTTATCAGTAATTTAGGATAAAATACTGGACAGGGATGTTGTAATTATCCCAAAACCAAGTATTATAAATTCAGAGTTAAGGTTAAATTTCAAGGAAATCCAAATATACTAAGCTTATGGAAATGCACAGTTACGGTACCCAGACAACTTTATTTCTGTCCTGTGTTGATATAATGGGAAAGAAAAGAAAAAAATCTAATGTGTCTTTAAAAATGTGTTCAATCTAATCTGGGACCACTAACGCTAACATTCCTTAATTGTAATCATATAGTTATTGCGTGGTGTCGCTAGAAGGAAGAGTTAAGATTTTCTGGGTGTTCCCACTGTGCATTTCATAATTTTAATGATTTTTTATTTCTTTTAAAATGTAACTTTGCATTTCCTGGATTTATAATGTTGGGTTTTGGGATAGTTACTGAAGCAACCGCTATGTTTAGGTTGCTTAACCCTTTCCACTAGTAAAGATTCTTGCAACCTTTTTAGAGATGTTCTAACACCTCCATTGTTTGCAGCAGGCCTTTGCCATTTAACAAGGGGAAAGTGCTCTTGTTAGAAAGTGCCTTTTTCTTTGTCCCTCGAAATTCCATTCTGGCATTGCTAAGTTGTAAACTGTTAAAAATTGCCATTTCCCTTTTCTCATTTACAATCCTCTGGAAAAAGTAGGCAGCCCACCAAAATAAATGGCAATCAACATCGGAGGCCAGACTTATATCACTACCGAGGCAAAATCCACAGAAGACAACACTGCAGTTGGAGCTGCTGGAGCAACTTTAGCTGTGGGAAAAGGGGGTGGGGCTGGGCTTGGCTCCCTTTGCTTCAAAGTATACACTATGGCCCCAGTCACCCATTCTTATCTCTGTGGGCACTATATGGACCAGGAACTCTCCATCTCTTGGGTAGAGGGAGAGTCAACTGGGCTGGGCTGCCTCAGATTACACCCTGCACATGACACCAGACCAACCTCTGGGATAGCAGCCTTCTCCTAACACAGTCAACTAGCACCTAAAGTGGTTAGTCCTGCAGCTCAAGTGACAGAAACCTACACTACCACGCTGAAGGATCAGGGGGCAAGTCTTGCTAATGAGGGAGTGTCATAACCTATTCCCAGATTTGGACCTTAGCGTCCAAAATATGGGGGTTAGCATGAAAACCTCCAAGCTTAGTTACCAGCTTGGACCTGGTAAAGCTGCCACCACCCAAAAAATTAGAGTGTTTTGGGGCACTCTGGTCCCCCCAAAAAACCTTCCCTGGGGACCCCAAGACCCAAATTCCTTGAGTCTCACAACAAAGAGGAATAAACCATTTCCCTTCCCCCCTCCAGGTGTTCCCTCCCTGGGTTCCTGGAGAGATACACAGAAGCAAGCTCCGTGAATCTAAACAGAAGAATTTCACCCTCCCTATTTCCAGTCCTGGAAACAGAAGTACTTCCCTCTTCACCCAGAGGGAATGCAAAGTCAGGCTAGTAAATCTAACACACACAGATTTCCCCCTGACTTCTTCCTCCCACCAGTTCCCTGGTGAGCACAGACTCAGTTCCCTGGAGTTCCCCACTAAAGAAAAACTCCAACAGGTCTTAAAAAGAAAGCTGTATGTAAAAAGAAAGAAAAATACATAAAAATGGTCTCTCTGTATTAAGGTGACCAATACAGGGTCAATTGCTTAAAAGAAATATGAATAAACAGCCTTATTCAAAAAGAATACAGTTCAAAACATTCCAGCAACTACACACATGTAAATACAAAAGAAAACAATATAAACCTTACTGCCTTACTATATTTGTACTTACAACTTGGAAACAGAAGAATAGAAAGCAAGAGACAGAAATCCTCTCATAGCCGAGAAAGAGACAGGCACAAGACCAAAGAACAAAGGACTCACACACAAACTTCCCTCCACCCAGATTTGAAAAAGTCTTGTTTCCTGATTGGTCCTCTGGTCAGGTGTTTCAGGTTACTCCTTTCCAGGTAAAAGAACATTAACCCTTAGCTATCTGTTTATGACAGGGAGTTATTAGAAATGTATATAGTGTCAGTGACTGGAACATGGATGGTTGTGCCCAGTGGTTTGAGCAGTAGTGGTAATCAGGAATTGGAGCCCAGGGTCACAGCTGGAGTCAAAAGCCAGGCACCAAAGCCAAGGATCAAAGCCAATGTCTGGAATCAGAGCAGAGGGTCAGGGTCAGGTTACCTGGAGTGAGGCAAGGCAGGAACAGGGTTGGGAACAAGCTGGCACAAGAGCTATTGCAGCCAGAGACAAATGCTTTGAACAGTCAGTGCCTTAAGAGTTGGTCTGCTCTTCCCACCAATCAGGTCGTGTAGCTGATCCGGCAGTTTACTACAGGCTAGTTGTGCTCCTTAGGCTGATGGGAGACTGGCTTGTTGCAGGCCCTGCTTCCTGACATATAGTATAATTTTTTTTTTCATTTAAAAAGTACATCAAAAGAACATTATTTAGGTAACTAAGTCATATATTCGAAAATTAGGAAATACCAGATATATGGTTGTCTGTTCTCCATTGTACATATCCTTTAAGATACAATCTTTAATTACACAATTACACATAGCATTTTTTAGGAGACCGCTGCCTCCTTCACTGTACATATTAGATGCAGAAAGAGACAGAATTCTGACTGCATAGGCAACCAGAAATCTAACATTCCTTAACTTCCAAACTCATGACTTTTCAACCTAACATTCTTTTAATGTACTTGTATGGTGTGTGTGTGTGTGTGTGTGTAGCATAGAATATGAGGATTTTATTCAACTTTCCCTCTGGAAGGGGAGTGGAACAAAAAGCAGCAGCGGGTGAGGGGTACAGCACATCTGTGGATACTCTGTAGGGAGGGGCTATCCTGGTGTGGGAGAGGCCAGGCAGCTTTCTTCAGCATTGTTCCTCTTCAATCCCTTCAAGATTAATTGTGACTATGCCAATATTAATTTATACCAGTTCCCTCAATGCGATGTGTGGCTATCCATTCTCGGGAGGGAAGGGAGAGAGGGGTGAGATTGAGGGTGTAGCCTATTGGTATAGGTATTTGCTAGGTAAGGCATAGCCAGAAGTTAAGGCAATAAAGCAATGAGCCTGCTTCAGGTGTGTATCCTATAAAATATTGGTTTAAGCAGTTAGCATAAGGCTTTGAGGCCTGTGGACTTTGGCACAGATAAATGACCCAACAGTTATCCTGAATTTTGGGGAACTGGGAAAGTTTATAACAGGTAACCACAAAAACATGGAACTGACACCAGATTTGGGATACTTTAGGATAGGAACTTCTGTCGGTGTCTGACCACAAGAGCACCATGGTAACAAATTGATGTATATTATCACAAATTGAGATGATTAATATACAACCTATAGGAGAAGGGCACCCCAACATTAGTAGTGTGAGGAAATACAAATGAGGAAGAGGGGAGAAAGCCCTACTAAATATGGATTAGACATAAGAGCATCTGCATAACACACTACAAAAGTTGTATCCCAGCCAGTGTGCTGGGGGAAGGGAGAGATGTAGCCCTTGGGAGGTGCCAGGATGATGGCCACTGACAGTGTTGATGAGGAAGGTGATGGTGCTGAGGAAGATGATGGCTAACATGTCAGGTTGTTCTGCAAGGGATGTTGTGAGTATATGGATGTTCAGATGCACATTCTGTATTATCTCTATCTACCTTGCTGGGTGAGAGTGTTGGTGACTTTGCCAACTGTATTAATATACTATTACAAATACAGAAGGATTTTCCTAAGTGTGAGTTTTGCAATCATGCACATCAGGGCTCCCAACTGAAGAGTAATTTTAATAATACTTGGCCTGACCTTGGGACAAGAACCTACCAAACCTCAGAGTGTTAGTGAGAATTCGTAAGTAATCACTATGATTAATACAGAACCCATAGATCAGGCAACAAGGGCAGCAGCATTCAAGGATAACATCGGAGCACAGCTCCTGTGTGCAGATGGAGGTGGAGGTGAAGCACAGGGGCTCTGTGCAGATGGCTCTGGTTTCTGGCAGGTCTTGGGAGATCCAGAGGTTTGGAGGGTCCAAATCCTCTTACTGTTCTCTTGTATGGGGGAAAATTATCAGTCAGAATGTCAGAGAATTCAAACTTGCTGCTTTTCTGCCTCTCCTTGCCTCCCCATGCCCAAGGAGAGGACAATTTGCCCCTTAGTTCTCTAAACTTTTCCTAGTATGTTGGTCTGCACACCTCCAGGTCCTTATAGATTTAGGGAAGCTTAAAAGATAAAGTACATGAGTGAAATCCTAGTCCCATTGAAGTCAATGGCAAAACTACCGTTGGGCCAAGATTTCGCCCACGTGTGACTTTAAAAACATGGAACAAAAAATATGGCATTTTCTCACACGCTATTAATCAGAATGGAGGCGTCTGGATGCTACAACATATTTTCATGATAATTGAGGGAGCAGGTTGATGGGTTTTTTTGTCCTGGCCTGCAGTGTAACTGGTACTGTATGTACACAAAAAGCTAGGTACCAAAAAACCCCAAAAGACAAAAAATGTTTTTTGTCAATGACTGGAAATAATAAAGTTCAACATTCTTCCCTGGAAAATCATACCAAAAATAGTACCAGGGTTCTGTCAGAGAGATAAGTAGCCAAAAATGGATGTAACAGAACAATTTGTGAAACTCAATTACAAAATATCACCAGGACCTACTGCATTCATCTAAGAGTTATAAAGAACAAAATAACTAAGCAGGTGGGCTACTATCAAAATATATAATTTAAACCCCTCCAAAATACAATGACAAAAACTCAACTGTTGTACTGAAGGGTAGTTAGAGTTCTACCCTTCTTTAAATAAAATGCTAGGGATTCTAGAAATTATAGGCTAGTGAGATGGCACACAAAATTACACAGGTTTGTCAACCTGGGGAGGATTGTGGGGAACTCCAAGAAGAGAACTAGGCAAAAAAAAGGGCTACATGAAATTCAGTGCTGACAAGATAAAGGTAGGACACATTGCAAGCAATATTTTAAACTGGTTCCGTGTTAATTGTAACCTGTCAGGAGAATAATCCAGGCATCATTGTGGAAAGGCAGTAGAGTTGAGTTTTCATCCCAGATTACTCTGATTCAGACAGGGTAGGATTTGAAACTGGATGTCCTGTATCCCAATTCAGTACTCTAGCAACTCTCTGTTCTGACCCGCCCCGCCAACTCTATTTTTGCAAATCTGTTCAAAAGATTTTGTTTTCATTCTAATGCAGAATGAAAAGAAATTCTGAAACCTCAAAAGTAGCTAAGAAACCAATTTGTCATCCTCTGGTCATCTCTACCGCCTGCCCACAATGACACCTGGATTATATTACTGAGAGGTAACAACTAAATCAGAGCAGAGATTTTCATCCCAGATCACTCTAATTCAGGCAGAGCAAGGGCTTGCACCTAGGTTTCCCAGATTCTTAGCCAGTTTCTTAACCAGCAGGTTAGAGAGTCTGTCTCTTGTGCTCTCTCTCCCTCTCTCTCTAGAGCCAAAAAAACATTTTAGACAAAGTCTTCATTGAAGCCAAAAAGATTTGGGTTTGACAAAATTTCAGTAGGGATAGGGTCCAGAGTGAGATAGACAGATTGGAGGATTGGGCCAAAAGAAATCTGATGAGGTTCAACAAGGACAAGTGCAGAGTCCTGTACTTAGGAAGGAAGAATCCCATGCACCACTACAGGCTGGGGACCGACTGGCTAAGCAGCAGCTCTGCAGAAAAGGACCTGGTGATTACAGTGGATGAGAAACTGGATATGAGTCAGCAGTGTGCCCTTGTTGCCAAGAAGGCCAATGGCCCATTGGTCTGTATTAGTAGGAGCATTGCCAGCAGATCGAGGGAAGTGATTTTTCCCGTCTATTCGGCATTGGTGAGGCCACATCTGGAGCATTGTGTCCAGTTTTGGTGTCCCCCACTACAGAAAGGATGTGGACAAACTGAAGAGAGTCCAACGGAGGGCAACAAAAATGATTAGGGGACTAGGGCACATGATTTATGAGGAGAGGTTGAGGGAACTGGGATTATTTAGTCTGCAGAAGAGAAGAGTGAGGGGGTTCCAAAGAGGATGGCAGATGTTCTCAGTGGTGGCAAATGACAGAACAAGAAGCAATGGCCTCCAGTTGCAGTGGGAGTGGTCTAGGTTGGATATTAGGAAACACTATTTCACTAGGAGGGTAGTGAAGCACTGGAATGGGTTACTTAGGGAGGTGGTGGAATCTCCATCTTTTATGGTTTTTAAGGCCTGGCTTGACAAAGCCCTGGCTGGGATGATTTAGTTGGTGTTGATCTTGCTTTGAGCAGGGGATTGGACTAGATGATCTCCTGAGGTTTCTTCCAACCCTAATCTTCTATGATTCTATGACTGTAAAATTTAAAATGTTCTGACCAGCTCTGAGAGTCAGTGAAGATGCTCAAGCTATGTGAACTGGCAATCAAAAAAATGAACATATCAGGCTGCATTAAGAACAGAAAAGAGAAATATGGGAAATATTATATTATATATATCAATAAGATGCCCTGAGCTTGAATATTATATTTGGATTTGGTCACTTCATCTCAAAGAAAGAGACAAAGTAAATATAGAAAAGTCCATACCATGGCACCAAAAATGATTAGAGGCATGACAGGGATTTCAACCAATGACAGATTAAAACTACTACATCTATTTAGTTTAGTAGTTTGCAAACTTTTTTTCAATGAAGCTCCGTTGTGGTGGACGTAAGTCTTCATAACACCTCCTGGCATGCTCCACTACAGATGCCAGTGTTTTGACCTCTCTTCAGTCCCTGAATATTATATTTATATTTTCCCTGCCACTCCTACCTGGTACCCTTCTCTACGCACAGATTCTTGCCTTATTTTTCTTTTTGTGAATTTTTTCATTGTATATTTTTGTTACTATTCCGCTGGTGGCTTCACTTCATCATCCCTTCCTCAGCCTCCCACTCACCTGAAAGACTACATTCTGCTGCTTGGGGTAGGGGCCTTTAGAGAGCGTTGTGAGGCTGGGGTGCAGGTACTCCTGCTACTGAGCTAAGTGCTTTGGGAGCAGAGAAGACAAAATAAGTTTGGGTTGCATCTGGCTACATTACATCACTACAAGAGCACAGAGGAAAGATGGATGTGCAGTGTTGGGGGGGGGGGAGGCACATTTGCAGTGGAGGGAGGGCAAATACACACTCACACAGACAGAAAACTGTATCAGAAATAACAGTGTGCCGAACAAAAATGACATTTTGATTTGTAGTTGCCAGATGGAGAAGCTGTGCCGTGGTTTGAAAGATTTTTCCTAGCTAAGCTGTGGACCAGTTTGTAGAGGGCTATCTGTGAAAGTGGTGTGCTTCTGAATTGAAATGAGTAATTTAGATGCTTAGTACTTTATCTGTATAGCCCCTTGAAAGCATAAAGTGCTACGTAAGTGTAAAGTATTATTAAATTCAAATAATCAAAATACACAAAGTAACAAATATTCAACGTCTGCCCCCAAGAGAAACACAAATACCGTACTGTTCTAATACATGCTTCATTTTACAGATCTGCTGCTGAAGTTTCTGACTAATGGTAAGTTATTTGTTCAGAAAGATTTTATGGAGCTCATAAAAACTCAATTACAGTTTTAAAATAACTTGTAGTTTTTCTGTAACATGATGCTGCCATCTCAGTTCCCAGAGGGTATATTAAATTCAAGTAGCAATAACAAATCATTTAAGCAATAAATAAATAACCTGAGACTGAGAGTTGTTAAGAGTTAATAGTCTCCCATACACTCAATAGAGGCTGAGGCTCCACTCTATTAAAGTGACCCCCAGGGCCATGGGCCAAATTGCACCCAGTTGTTTTGTGGAAGGTATTCATCCCTCACACATTCATTTCCTTCTTTATGTTGTCTCTTTTCATCAGGGAAGGCACTCTGCAGTCCCTGAGTCCAGAGAACAATTACGGTACAGTCTCAGAGAAAAGAAAGCAAACTGGGGTCATAAATATGTTAAATGAGTGCGTGGGTTTAAGTGGCTTTGTAAACTAAACACGAAGGAAACCGCAGACTAATTAATGAATATGAAGCAGCATGATAGCAATGTTTTAAGAGGAAATTCACATTTCTTTCTCCCCTAAAGTTTTTTAAAATGTTTTTTCTCTTCTTTTGAACAGTCATTCCAGCAGGATGATTGTGACACACCAAATACTTACATTTTCCTGAAACAGTTTTCATGTGGGAACTGGTTTCAGAGATAATTGAACTGATAACTCACTAATAACATTTTCTTTGGAACTGAATTCTTCTTTTCACAAAGTCGAATCATTTACCATGATAGTGAAGTTACACAAAATTACAGGAAGATTTAGGACTCAAACCAAGATCATTGTGATTAGTTTTACATTATAGGTCAAATCCTGACCTGATTTATATCCCCCACTAAAATCAAAAGTGATTGCATAGGCTGTCAGTTAGGACAGGATTTGCCCCTACAGTCTTTCCTTAGTCCTATCTGTGTGTTTTCAGGGCCTATTTCTATCTTCTGTAAGAAAACTATCAGGAGGTAGCAGAGGAGCAGGAAAATCTGTAAAGCTTCCTTTTGAAAGTTTAATCCAAATTCTGGAGACTCCTCTATATCTGATTCCTGTCCATCTGCAGTTCTGCAGGGCTGGTTGAAAAATGCTAGTTGATTTTCATGAGAAATTTCGGGGTGGGGGAGGATTAGTTTATAAAACCAAAAATTAAACATTTTGACTGAAATTGAAAACACTTTTGGTTTGGGACTGAAACAGTTTGGGGTTTTGTTTTGTTAATTGAAAAAAAAGGAAACTAACATTTTCTGTGCATTTTTTCATTCCCTTCAAAAAAGCAATTTTTGGTTGAAAGTTCTGATGAAAAGTTTTCAGTCAGCTCTACCCAGCTCCCCAAAATGCAGTTCCAATGAAACCACAGTCAGAGATTCCTGTCAGTGGCTGTCCAGAGGACCCTTCTTTAAGGTTCCCAAATGTGGAAGGGGCACTGCAGAAAAAACTAAGTCTTTGGGTCAATTAACTTTCAGAACAATTTTCCCAAAGGTTGGAATGTATGTGTAGGTAGGTGAGCATATCCCCCCTATAGTCTACTCTTCTCCCTCCATTTCTCCACAAGCTCCCCTGGGCAGAGAAAAAACAGTTTCAGCTAATGCCCTGTTTTCACAGAGTGGGGAGACACTTGTTGGTAACAGTTATGTCAGTGAAAGTTCACAGAAGGAAGATGACCCAGGCAGATGATCAGCTATTTCTGTAGTAGGGAGGGAAGAAAAAACGTGTTCCCAGTGGAAACTCCAAGTTTCCTGTCTCCTACACAGGAAGAAAAAGGCAATGAATGTCCCCATATCTTTTGTTTTTAAAAAGTAAAAGTAAAAGAGGAGTAAATAATGCCTGTACAGAGTAGTAAGCATTTCTACTCATGAAGGGCTTGCAAGATCAGGCCCAATATTAGAAATTTAATGTTTCCAATTAGCTTTGAGGGTTTTAACTCATTAAGGTGATTGCCTATATATGTCCATTATAATCCTGTTTTCACTTGATCATAATCTTCCAGTTAAGGATGCCTAACAATTTTAGTTATATCCCTGTCTCCAGTTCCTCATAACTTTCCAATGTGGGTAGTATAGCTCACCTTCTTTAGAGTCTTTGCCTCATTAAGTACACACCTGCATTGCTCATAATGTTATGCACCTGGAACATAATATTTTCAAAATTGCAGGATCTTGATCCCAGAGTCATTGCTATTGATTTCAAAAGAAGCAGGATTGGACAGGGTGGATGTGGGACAGTATTCCAATGTTGTCTCACCACAGAGTTCCAGATTATGCAGTTTCCTCTTTTTTAATACAGAAAATTCTATTTAAAATTATGTTAAGAGATCATTAAAGCTACATGGTTAAGCACCGAAAGGGGAGAAATGCCAAAGTTAAAGTTGCACACACAAACTTTGGCAGTTTGTGTACATATATTAATAATGTGATTACATAATAGATTTATTACTATTTATTATTAGCAAACAAACAAAAATACATTAAAATATTTGTCAGTCAAACCTCTAATTGAAGTCAATGGGAATATTTTTTGGAAAAGGAATGAGAATTGTTGGTGAGCTATTCATCAAGAATAGTTTTCATTGAGTACATGTGACCAGCCCCTGAGCTGCGTAAGGCAGCAAAACTCCATTGTCTTCAGTGCAGCTACACTGATCCATACCAACTTTTTGGTTAATGACTTGTTCGACTTGTTCACAAACCACTTCTGTTTTTCATCAGCCATATTCATATCTAAATATTTTCAGGTGGTCACAAACTGTCTTCCTTGGCTATTCACTGTTTGTAATTCCAGAGAAGTGGCTGGGTCACCTAACTTTCATGGCATCATTGCAGATACCTGATTTGATGACTGAAATGTCCTGAACACAAAAAAAGCAGAATAGCTCAGTTCTTGTATGAATTTATGGAAGAATAATACAAAAGTTCAAAAATGTGTGACGCTTTCAGGATTGAAGGCAGTTCTCCAAATAGTGGTTTGTAATGAATAACACAACCCCATGAATCACAGAGAAACAAACTCTGTGCTTTGATTTGTGGATCTTTTTTTTTTCCCCATTGTTCATTCAGCTCTAGGAATAAGCAAGGTCTGAGAGAGGACTCCAGGATTTGACTCCTTCACATTAACACAGTTGCAACAAAAACAGAATTATGGCACTGTCCTGCATTCTTTTCACACCCCAAATACCCCTGTTTTCAATGGAAGTTTTATGTAGCCAAAGAAAGCAGGATCAGGCTCTTACTGAATAAGATCCACATTGTGTTTGCATGGTGCTGATGCAGCTATGGAATGGTAAGGAGGAGTCAAAGAGCTGTCTAATTCCAAGGCACAGTTGCAATACTTGTGCTCAGGGGGCGCAGGGTCTGATCCCTTCATACTGGCCAGTAGATGGTGGCTGGAGAGCCTTGTCCGAACCCCTTCCTCTCTGGCTTCCAGAGGGGGACTAGCACAGTGCAGGGGGGAATATGCTGTACCCCATAAAGTAGTATAGCAGTGAGTACACATTTACTAAGGGCTGTCTGAGCTCCAGAACTGTGCCTCTGGGTACTCCGCCTGTGCTGGTGTGCCTGGGTATCACCCCATAGCCCCAGGCTGTGCCTTAAAAGCACATGAATGCTAAAACATCTCACTTTCCAGAGAAGATATTGCTGAAGATAAGAGAGAAAAATTAATCAATATCCTTGTGAGGTCTAAGGTAATTTAAACGAGGCTTTTTGAACATGGCTCTGCAAGTCAAAATGTGACTATAATACAGTAGGTGTTATCTTGGCAGGTTTTAACCTTTGGTAGCATTTAAAGGAAACATGGAAACGAGGAAACTTTAGCAATAAACTTCTGTCTCTCTCCATATTCAAACTGTCAGAAAAGTAAATCAAGTTTTTAATGGCCAGGGGAAAGAATGCAGTACATTTAAGAAACCAAGAAAATGTCTCTTGTGGCATCTGTAAAAATATCATCTGGTACTATTTAACTCAGGGATAGGCACATGTGACAAAGTTTAAGAAAATGTCATTGTAGTTCAGTTTGAAATAGAAAATCTTGGAGCACACTCTGCAAGTTTCCAGCTTGCTTATTTTTTGATTTGATCTTTGGTGAGAACTGCAGCCAGAGCTTTCCATTTAGAACTCATCGCCCATATGTAAAAATTTCCGTATCTCCTTTACTTTTTGTACCTAAACATATGTATCAAGGTGTCTACACTTAATTAATTACGTAGGATACAAAAATCACTGTTGAGATTTCATAATAAATTATAGAGTGGTTGATAAGCAATAATGCAGAAATTATATACAACAACCCCCCCGACTTTACTTTGAAGGTGATTGGCCCAAACCTGCAGTCCTTACTTAGCTGTCACAGAAGTCACAAGGAGTTTTGCCTAAGTGAAACTGGGCCCAGAGCAAGTTTATGTCTGGTAGCCTCTCTTGCTTTTTTCTGTGAAAGATTGAGCTGTCAAACTACAAGAAAAATAAGACTTCCTGTTCAATACATAGCCAAGTCCTTGAATTATCTTTAGCAGTTGCCTTTTCACTGAACTGTGAGACAACTTAATTTGAAATTACTCTTTCTGGAAATCCTAAACACTTGACACATTTCATTAGCCACAAAATGATTATAGGTATCTGTTAATTTGTTTGAAGACTGGGTAAACACTTGATACAGAGAGTTTTAAAGAGATCTAGTAGTTAGCAGAAAAGGGAAGCTGTCTCAAGCCCTTAGTTTATTTACTTAGCACTTATTAAGCACCACTTCTGTATCTACCCAAAAAAGACATATTTTAAGTAAACCATAAAAGTGGCTTGACCCTTTCATGTGCACGTCATAGATCAATTGTTAAAGCAAGGGTGAAAACTCTGAAAGAGTTCAGAGGTGGAAGAGAGGTCATCACAGAGAAGGGACAGTGTGAAAAACGACAAAGGGAAGAGCTTGGCAAAAGCTAAAGGATGGAAAAAGGAAATTCTAGAAGTAATAAAGCTGTAACACAACTAAAGCACCAATAAAATCATAGCTTTGAAAATACAGAGAGCATTCACAGATCAGCTCAAACCATAGCTCCATTTGCTAGAAGATGAGTGATGGTAGTTCATCTATCTAGCAACAAGAGGTATTTTTTAAACAAAGGATTCCCTTTTTGTTGTTTAAAAATAACATAAAACAACAACAATTCTACAAACTTCTCAAACTCCAGCAGTTCCTCTAATATTGTTTCCAAAGTAGAAATTATGAGCCTTATCCTGCTGCCATTGAAGACAACGGAAGTTTAGCCCACTAACATTGTCATAATTTCTCTGGAGATATTTAGATAACAGAGCAGTGAGCACAGTATTAAAAAGTATGGCCCAAACCTGAAAACAACTAAGTAACTTTCTCATGTGAATAGTCCCATTGACTTCAATGATATGAAACTGTGAGTAAAGTTACTTATGTGCATATATGTTTTCAGGACTGGGTCTTTAGAGCAAGATAAGTCATATAGAGATTTTAAGTAAAAACAATGTGCTGACTATGTCTATAAAAGTACAAAAAAGTTAAAGTGCTATCAAGCATACTAATTTCTCTTTTGCCACCTTTTGGTTTCTTCTTCAACTGCTTTTATTGTTTAAAAGGAGTATAGGATTTAACATCTTCATAAGAAAAAGGTTATTGTGAGATATGAAACTGTAGGATTTCCCTGGATTTATCGTCCTCTGTTTATTTTATGTCTGCTTTTAGATCAGACTCAGAATTTCAATGAAGAGCCCTAGCTAACATTTGTTTCCTTGCAGTGGACTAAAATTTAAACTCCAAACAATCAAAGTTATTCAGATTTAAATGGGAAGATATCCTGATTGTTTTGGAACACCACAATTTATTAGTCATAATGACATTCCTTCACTTTGTCCAGAAAAAAACAAAGGCTGATTTATTTCCTAATAACAAAGGCAAATGAGGAGTCTGTATGAAACTGTTTCCTTATTTTCGATGGGTCAGTGCCAGGCTGTTAGGTATCTTTGAATCCCCCTTCCCATCTCCATCCTTCCCCAGGAGGCGATATTCTATTCTGAGTACTGCCAATCTATCAAACATACCATATCATAAATCAGTGAATACCAAATGATGGGCCATCTGACATAGCCTGATACCTGCATGTTCCATCACTATAGATCTATTTGGTATTCATTGTAATAACTTGGGTTACATTGAACTACTGATGCATATGCATTCATTTGGCTAATGCGTATACTGTACCTTCACTGATGCTGCATTGTGATGTAAACAATACACTTCTCCCTCTTTATCATAATCTATTTGAAAGCCAGGCATTTTGAGTGTTTCAAAGGGCAGTTATAATGAAATCCATAACAATGGGGATTAATATAACTAGGCTTGGAAGAATTCATTTTTTAAAAATAATTTTAATGGATAATGTCTTTGTTTATTTTTAAGCATTTTTTCAGTTTTTATTGATTTAAATTTTCACAGTTTCAGAGAATTATGGGAGAGTCAGACAATGGGAGGTGTCAGAAGATTATTTAATGACAGTTGATACTGAGATTCAAGAAGTTAAAGATTTGACTAAAATGTCAAAACATACCAAGTAAATATGCTTAAATCAGACTCTAATAAGGTCTCAAGCAGCTATTTTGCCTAGCACATTTTGATTATTATGTTTCTGCATGTCTGGTGAAATCAACATTTACTAACATTTTCTGATTTAAAAAAAATCTAATCCTTTCAAGCCTAAATATAACTTGGGGCTTAGAAAAGGTACAATGTCCTTTTAACAGTCTCTGATATAAAACTAAGAACTGTATAGAGGCAAAGAGTTGTCAAACAGGTAGACTAATAGAACCCTTCTTTTGGTGATGTTGTAAGTATAATTTCGTATTTGAGCTTTTTAAAAATAAATACGTCTAATTAAAAATCATTATTGTTTCTTTGGATTTATAAAAATAATAAAAAATACAAATCTGTTACTTTCCTAAAACAAAGATGAAGGTTTACTAAACATTTAAGGTGGAGTTTGAAATAAAATCTAATTTTGCTTTCACTGGATGATAAAACTTCCATTGACTCCAGTGGGCAGCAGAGTTAGGACAACATGGAGCATTTTTGAAAATCGCACCCTTCAGCTGAATACTAAAGTCTATATAATATAATGAATAGTAGTTCAGCCCCTAGTCAACTGAACCAAAGAATACCACACATTTGGGCCTATTTCAAAATATCCTCTAATTCTGAATGCCTCAAATTTTGAATGCCCAGATTGAGAAACTGTTCTTCCCCCACCTCCCAAATTGAAATATCCACAGTCAGAAGTAACTTTTGGAGATTTGGCCTTTAGCCTCTAGGTTTAAGGTAAAGCTTTCTGGGGTTTGCCCACAATATGTTGGGGATTATAATTTTCACTGGCCTTTTAAGGCCCCAGGAGGTAGTCTGAGAGGCCAGTTACCCCGTTCCAGGTGTCCAGGGAAGGTGGATGAAGCACCAAAGGAATAACCAAAACAGACAGTGGGTGAGAGGAAGATGGTCCTGGGCTTTAGTAAGTGCCTGGGAGGTGGAAGGAGTAGGAAAGCCCAGGCTTTTGTTCCTTTACAGCCTGGGACCAGGAGCCTTTTGGAATGGGTGGGACAAGGCTCCCCTCTCTCCCAGCCAGCCTAGACTGGTGCTCAGGATAGACCCACGTGGGAAAGTCAAGGGAATGGTAAGATGACTAGGAAGGTAGCTCATAAAGAGACTCCATACCCAGTCAAGGGGAGCCCACTGTGAGGAAGAACTCAGCCAAGTCACAGTCTTCAGATAGACTGCTGTGAAAACCCTGAACTTAAGGGGACAGTCTGCTGAGCAGGGAGGCCAGCACTGGAACAGCATAGTCCTTATAAGGAAGACAATGGAGCTCTGAACCTAAAGGGGGGAAGATAGTACAGGGGCTTATCTGGGAGCTGGACTATGTTTAACAGCTTAGATCCCAGGAGAGGAGGAATATTGTTTTGAAGTGTGAGTTGATTCTTTCTGACACTCAGAGGGAAAGTGAGACAAGGGACTGTAGTGGCCTGGCCAGCTGCAAGAGGGCATGCTCAGCACATAAAGACTCTGGCAGCAAAGTAAAAACCCTGCAACTTCCGCTCCACCAGGGGCATAGTGTGCAATTTACATCATCAATAAGGTGGAAGTGAATCAAGTCTGTGCATTATTCTCTCTCTCTCTCTCTGAGAATGTTCAGACATGTTTGAGTGATCTTTTCCAAAACATAAGAACATATGTGTAAATCATTATGTTTTTTCCATACATATTCATATGGTCATAATTAATCTTCAAACTAATTATCTTAATCAGATCTGCAAATTTTAAGGGTTTTTTGAGAGGTGAGGAAGGAATGGTATTATTACATTTTCTTTCTCCCCTCTTTTGTGTATTTGTGAGTTTATATGTGCAAGTAACTCACTTCCCTCAAGCACATTTACTTACCAGGCTTCCTAGGATTCCTGAATCATTATCAAATAGCGTTAAAGGAATGTTTAGCCATCCTGGTGAGAGTTGGACTATTGGGATGACAGCAGCTGCTGAGGGAAGAATGGAGAAGCTGCTTTCGCACTTCAACCAAGTTCATTAGGAGAGGCTGTCTCCAGATACTGGAATGCAATCTGGGTGGAAGAGTAATTTCCTACCAGTACACTTGCCTGGAATGGACAGATTCATTGGCCTAATTTCAAGTGAACTCAAAATTCAACTCAGATTCAAATATTCTTTGTGCTTTAGAGCATCTCTGAAAATGGAGCAGAGATAGAGACAGAGGGTAAAACATCAAGTGAAAAGATAGGGTCTAAAACGGAGCAGAGTGAAAAAAAGAAATGCAGAGAGACTGAAATAAGAGGTAGAAAGGAAAAGAGAGAAAGGAAAAGAGGAAAATAAATGCAGAATGTAAGGCACCCAATTGTTGCAGCCTTGCTTTCTGTGGGCAGGGCTGATGGGGGAGGGGAGAGATGATAGAAATTACCGGGGCCCGGTGGTCTGGAAGGGGGCCCGGGGCCCAGCTTCCCCGACTCCGTAGACCCTGTTTAGCTGGTTCACCCTTGCTGGAGGGCCCGAAAAAGTTTTTTCACTAGGGCCTGAACCTGCTCTTGGCAGCCCTGTCTGCAGGAGTTCTTCTAGCATTGTCCATACCTCTCTTTATCTTAAAAGAAAATAAGTTAAAAGAGAAGGAATCTTAGCAAATAAATACATAAAAGTGTTTACTTTTTTAGAAAAAGGAAAATTGCAAACTCTGACTGAAGGGGAGAAAAGACACCAGGAATTTATACATGAAGTAAGCATTCTTTGATGCCATAGAGTCTATCTCGATGGGGTCTCTTTTTATGCTTTTGCAGAGAGAAGTAATGGTATGGCTAGCATATTTGTAGCTAGACAGATCCACTTGTCTCCCCTGTATGGAGAAGACTGTTGTGGCTGCTGGGCAGCATGGAGTACTTCTAAGCAAAATTCCTGCACTTCAGCTTTGTGAGGAGACAAGATTTGGTCCTTACAGAATTCTGTTCTTCCCTCCTTGACAGTTAATTGCAGAGTCTTGACATGGTGAGCACGGATGCAAAAGAAAATGTAAGGCCTTTATGAAGGAACTGATCTGAAGAAGTCTCTGTTCTGCCCAGGTCTTGTAAGTTTCAACTCAAAACCATTTCACCTATGTGGAAGGGTGTTGGGGTAAGGGAAAGTCATACCACAAGAACAGGGTCAGGTAGTGGCTGTGTGGGAATGGACAACATTAGCAGTGGGGAAGTTAACTAAATTGAGAATGGGAGCTGGAAAGCATGGATGAATGGTAATTGTGGCAGCAGGTTTTGGTTGCCGACATTATGCACCAACGTATGTAAGTGCACACACATCTAGTGAGATTATAGCTTTCTAGCAGATGGTTCAGTATAAAGGGGATAAACTGGAGCACAAAGCTGGCCATACTTGAACCATTACTTTCTTAACATGAAAGTAAACTTTAGAGAAAAAATGAGCAGTAGAAGAAACTCACTCTGGGCTGGTCTACACTATGGGGGAAAATCGATCTCAGATACACAACTTCAGCTACGTGAATAACGTAGCTGAAGTCAAAGTATCTTAGATCAAATTACTCACCGTCCTCACGGCGCAGGATCGATGTCCGCGGCTCCCCATGTCGACTCCGCAACTCCGTTGGGGTTAGTGTAGTTCCGGAATCGATATAAGCGCGTTCGGGGATCGATATATCGCGTCTAGATGAGACACGATATATCGATCCCCGAGGAATAGCTTGCTACCTGCCGATACGGTGGGTAGTGAAGACGTAGCCTCTGTTTGAAACAGTTGAGCATGGAACATATATTTTAAAAAGTATCTCACAGAACCAGGAATTCTGCTTCAAATATCTCAGCCATTTTCAGAATTCTCCCAAATGGAGTGCTACATGAGTAATACACATATTTACAGTTCTAAGCACAATGTTTTTGCAACAGCTGTTGCTTTCACAGAACTTTAACCCTGCTGCATAAATGCATCACATGGAAAATACTCTGTTGTCTTGGATACAGCCTTCATGCACAGTTCTTTTCCTAGCGAGCTGGTGTCAGCTTTCAGCCTCAGTCACATTCCAGTCTGGCAGCCAGGATCATGGCCTACACTCAGACTTCATCACACAGGCCCTGATGAAGGACAGCATTGGAATCTGGGGTAATTATCATGGCTATATATTACCAGCTTCCATCAACACACCTGATGAGAGAATGGCAAATTTAAGTCCAAAGGGGAAAAATATTAATCATGATTTCCTGATATACTACACTTTATTTCTTCCTTGTAGCACCACATACAGAACCAGGTGTCTTTCTGCTGCTACATTTAGACCAATTTATTGTCTTAGCTGAAGAGTGTTACATTACAGCTGACTTTTGGAAGACTGTTCAAGGTATCATGTGACAAATGCCTGCTGTTAAAGAGCTCATGAAACTTCTCTTGACTTTAGAGGAAAGATAATACTACCTAAGGGCTTGATCCTGCAAACACTACAAAGCATAGTGCATGAGTAGTCTCACTTAAAACTGTCAGAGTGTTCCCAGTAGTAAATGCTGCCATCAGTATATACTTATGGAGATGATGCTTACTTATGTTATATAAAATGTGTTGAAATGTAAGTAGGCCCAAAAATCTATTTCATAAAAATACGTTTGACAATAGTCAGGCGAAGCCTGGCAATACCTGAGTGAAGTGAAACAGCTCAGAGGCAAATTAGAGAGAAGTTAGGACATAATCCCAGGTCATGTTGTAAACATGTTTTGGTCCTAACTGTTTTTTACAAGTGTTATAGATAAATTATTATTTTTTGGAAAATGCCATCTATATTAGCTTTTGGTATGGCATTTACGCAGACGTTAATTAAAGATGAGCTTAACATTAAATAAATGAGGGAGTAGAAGGTATTTTAATTATGGCTGCAGAAATATAGATATGGTAAAAGACAGACATAATCCTAATTAATTGTGGAGTGTTATTGTAACTGATGTAAAAATGCTAATTTTAGATTAGGTGTGCCTAGGCACAATCAAGTACTGTTAGAGAAAGGATTATTCCCATTCATCTCATTCAGGCAGGCGCTGATCACCTCTGCATGCATCATTTCATCTTAGAATATGAGTATAAATGCAGTGTATGGCTATATTGTAATTCCCGTTTGCACTAACTATTCTATATTAAATAGGCTTTAATTTTATCACTCATTAGGTCATTCACAGCCCTCCACTAAATTAAATTATCTGTAACTACTCTGAAGGCTCAAACCATAAAAAATTCAGTTTGGTTTTATTCCTTATCTTTAAATTACTAATTGGGAACAAATAAATCAAAGGTTACAAATGTTTGTTCTGAAGCTCAATTCCTACAGCTATATCTGTAGAAAATGAATTGAGAAATATTATTCAACTTTTGACTATTATTTTTATCTCCCTTTCCCATATAACTATCAATCAGATTGAAGTAATTGTGTCTTACACATGAACAAAAGAAGATATTAAATTATACAATTCTCTCGTGTCATAGCAGGCATGTTTTAAAATATTGTCCAGTTGAAGCCTGATCTAGCAAGGTGCTCAGAATGTCAGTGGGACCTAGGAACACTCAGAACTTGCAGGAAATACTCAGCATTCTGTAGTATCTTGTCCCAAAACCTAATTACCTATTTTTCATTTAATAATATGCATCAACAGTATTTTTCACAAGATTTAGTTCTCTACCAACCATGTTTTCCTTAGGGTGTCCTTGTACATTCTAAATAGCAGTTTATGTTCATCTAAAATGTCATTATTAAAGACTCAATTCAGGAAAGTGTTCCTATTCAGGAAACCAGCTAAGTCTGTGCATAGGTTTAAGCATGTGCTCAAGTGCTCTCCTGAATCAGGGCCTAAAAGATTAGCTGAGTGGATTTTCAAAAGTTGTTGAGTAAAAAATTATAGTTGTCTGAGCAAATGCCTAAAGGAGACAAACTGCAACTGCTTTAACAGAACTGATCTAAAGTAAAAGGAAGAGGGCCCAATCCTACTGCAAAACTTCCATTGACTTAAGTGAGAATTTTACCTGATTGAGCAGGACTACGGGTTGCAAGGTTAGACCCAAAATAACTCCAGTGCTCTTGGAGTAGATAGCATTAAAGGGATGCGGAGATCATAAAAACACATACTTTTGGCTGTATCTATGTAGTTCAAGAAACCATTCCTTGGAGTAGGTTGAATATGGGCACAATATACACAACAGCCATCTCAAGCATTTTACACTTTACTAGTAATGGTAGGCTGCAATACATGGTTATGTGTCTTTGGCACAGGTACAGCTTAAACTGCACAGTCTACGATGATTTCTCCTTACTGTATGGACAAGAAGCCAAAAGCATAGCAGCTATGCCAGTTCACTGGGTCCTATCTAACCTACCACTATATTGCATTTATAATGTGCCTAAAATCATGATATCTTATCTAGGCCCCGTTAAGATGAACCCTTAATCTATCATACAGTGCAAGTGCTATACATTCAGAATTATGCAAAAGCCCCTGCTCCCAGCAACAATGCTGGGAATTATGACAAAGATGCTACAGGAGTCCTAAAATACACCAGTATGACAGCAGTTGTAAAGTGCTCTGTGCACAACATGCAAGGCCAAGTAAGGCAACCAACCATTTCAAGCAATTGTGCTTGCAACAGTTTCCTTGCTTAGGGTTAGATTGGAAGTTCCAATCTGCTGTGACTAAGATGCAGTTGCCCCAGGGGCAGACCAGAGGCTGCATTTTGAATCTCGATTCCTTCTCAGTTTTTTCCTTGCTCCAAGGCGAGATTACTTCACTCCTTTTAAGGGAGCAGATTACTGCTACTTACCCCTTCTGGTGCAGCCCAACTACTCTACCAGTGAGTAATGGAAAATGGCAGCAGGGCTCCCATACAAAATATCAGGCATGCAGACTCCGCTCTCCATGTTTTATAACAAGTTCATGTATTTATGTATGAACTCATCCTGTTACTTCCAAGCATGATGTCTATCAAAACAGGACTCATACTCTTGGAATTTCAAACTGGCCTAGGAACATGATCTCCAGAAATGAACAGCTAGCATTTTATGTGCTTAGGTGCCTGACCTACAGCCATAACAAAAATGCCCTCTTTTATTCTCTACCTTTGTTAGTTCTCTCATTTCCTTGCTTTTGTCATGGATTCTTAATATTCTATAATAAAGACCATCGGGAATATTTACTTCTCTTGGTATGGGAACATTTCACTTGACACTCAATCAATCTTCTCTCTTTTCCCTTTGGTTCTTTCACCCTGAGCGCCAGAATGAAAAATGAGAGTGTTCTGATCTGGCATATTAAACCATAACTAATCATTATTAAATCAATTTTCATTCTTCCTCAGCTAGAATGTCATAGTGATAAGATTTAAATTTCCAGACCCATGCTAAGATAAGAAAAAAAATCAAAAGGATTGTTTAATATGTAGCTCAATCCATAAAATGCTATTTTATTTACTTTTTATTGTATTATTTTTAACATCATAGGCAAGTACTCCAATTTTTAAAACTCAGTATGATTCTAAAACATCTTCCACTAAATTATTAGGGTTGGGCAAACAGCATGGGTGGAAAAGTGAATCTGTCTGATCCAGTCTACCAGGCTGAACCTGAACATTGGAAATCTAGTGAGACAGAAACTATTGTGATGTTGTGTTACGACACTATGTTGCATTAAGATGTTTTGTTGTGATGTTGTACCACCACTTAGTGATGCAAAAGACATTACATAAAGTGAAGCTGGCTGGTCACTATAGATAATTCCTGCTCTTCAGGAGCTAATTACAAGTGCCAGAGTAGGAAACAGCATTCTGATGTGAGTTTGCTGAACTTTGTGCCCAACAGCAAAACCTCAGCTCAAACCCAGAAGTGTGTAACAGGACAAGCTCCCTCTGAGAGAAACTGTTACATCAGCTGATGATTATTCAGGTAGTCATCAGGAATTTCTATTGGAACACTTTGTCCTTGTGCTTAGGACTGTGCACTTATTTCCTGAATTCCTAAAACACCCTCTTGCTTTCTGACACCTTTGGATTCTGCTGGCAGCAATGAAAATCTTCATCCACAGCCCCTAGTCCAGAGGAGTTTATTTTCCTCTGTTAGATATAGGAAATCGTCCTCTGTTTAAAAGCACAATAACAGTCTGGTAAGCTCCTCTTTTTATAAACCAAGTAGTACTGCTAACTGCATAGGTGACATTCTTCCCTTTGTTTCAAAACTAAACCAGTTCCTGAGCATAGTTTTAAGAGAGTCCTGTGTATGGTGCTTTGGATGAGATGAAAAATCAAGGGCACAATCAACACATAGCATTTTTCTCCAAACTAGAAGTGTTAATCCCCCTGCTCTGGCTAAATTCCAAATCAAATAATTATATTTTGCCTGCCTGGCTCCCCTCTGCCATATCAATTGGCTATGCTACCCTCTACTTCCTGTCCTGAACTCGTATGCAGTGCGGCTGTGCATTATTAAACAGCTGCAACATTTCCCCCTCGAGTATTTATTGTTTGGTGAAGAAATTCATATATATAAGATATGTGCTTTTGGATCCTTTGGGATAAAAAGCACAATATGAATCCACAATATTATTATTCATCTTTATCTAAGATTTCTCCAAAGACTCAACCTTCTCTTAGCACTATGAAGTGGCAAACAAACAAACTTTTTGTAAACAGGACCGGTGCTACCGTTTAGGCAGCCTAGGCAATCGCCTAGGGCGCCAGGATTATTGAGGGGGCAGCATTTTGCCAGGGGGGGTGGCAGGCAGCTCCGGTTCACCTGCCGCAGGCATGCCTGCGGAGGGTCCGTTGGTCCACGGCTCTGGTGGAGCTGCCACAGTCATGCCTGCGGATGGTCGGCTGCTCCCGGGGCTTCTCCTGCAGGCATGCCTGCGGCAGCTCCATGGGAGCCACGGCCCAACGGACCCTCCGCAGGAATGCCTGCAGCAGCTCCACCGGAGCCACAGGATCAGCACGGGGGGCGGCGAAATGGCCGTGCGCCTAGGGTGCGAGAAACCCTGGCTCCGGTCCTGTTTGTAAAGCAATCAGCTGCTCAAGGTAAGAGCCACAAGGCCCATTTGGACACTATCTTGTTTACCAGAGTGCTGACTGAAAGATAAAATGTGTGGACATTTAGGCCTTGGCTACACTGGCGCTTTACAGCGCTGCAACTTTCTTGCTCAGGGGTGTGAAAAAACACCCCCCTGAGCGCAGCAAGTTACAGCGCTGTAAAGCGCCAGTGTAAACAGTGCCCCAGCTAATCCCCATGGGGAGGTGGAGTACCTGCAGCGCTGGGAGAGCTCTGTCCCAGCGCTGGCGCCGCGACCACACTAGCGCATCAAAGCGGGAGTGCTCCCGCAGCAGCGCTGTACAGCTGCAAGTGTAGCCATACCCTTTGCAGATTGAGACAGATCTCTTGGGTGCTTTAGGCTTTTGGGAAATGTGGCGGGTCTCAGAATCAGCTTGTCCACCCCACAGATTTCTAAATTGCTAAAAGAGAGCAGCTTTAACTTGAAAGAATAGCTGAGGACTTCATGGCAGCTCTTTATCTGTGGGTACCATAGAGATTATATTATTCTTTAAGGGCCCAGTGGGCAGTACTGACTCAAGCAAAATGTCTGTTAAAGTCAGTGGGATTTTTGCCAGAGTAAGGGCTGAAGGACCAGGCCTTTAGGGAAGAAAATTATGAGAACAGTATTCTGCTGAACAGTCTTCCTGGAGAGCCCCATTAGGAAATTCATGTAATTTGAGAAGAGAAAAATTGAGTATCATTTTCTGAATCAAGGAATGCTGGTCTTGATTGTTGCCATGTGAATGCTGGAAAAAATTAAACTTTTCTTCTAGCCTCCTTGGATTTGTTAGAGTGTTGGAGAATTTTGAATACTTGTTTGCAAAGGTTATCTAGGTCTTTGGTCCTGAAATGCACTTATGCCTCTGTTGCTTAGTCTAATGATAAGAGGGTTTGGAAAAGAAAACTTCTTCTCCCACATACTTGGATTCAGATCCATTGATGCAAATCAGGTAATGGCACACACAGGTCTGCCTGACCATGTGCCTTCTTCTGCCATGACTTACATCCCATGCAACTACTTTGACTTGAGTGTGGTTTCATAGGATATAGATTAGGGCAGAATTTGGTCCCTTGGAACAGATTCAGCTCTTGTGGGTTGCTTACAGGTGCAACTCCAATGAAGCCAATAGAGTCACATCAGGGAATAATATGGCCCCTAACCCTAGATTTTCAAGGAGTAAATGTGCCCAACTTAGTTCATCAAATCCTCTGATACATGTACAAGTTGAGCTCTCATATACATACATAAGTGTGCAAAGGTTAACAACATCGAAGCTGAAGTACTTAAATAGTACAACTAAATTAGCCTGAGGAACTCCAGTGATGACAACAGAGTGACACTGCTATAAAACCAGTGTAGTGAGGTTCAGTACCATAAGATGTGTATATACATTTAGCTTGCTCTTAACATTCCTCACTGTTGCATGACCACTAGTCAGCTTCTCTAATGGAAGCAACGGTGGCAGTGCTAGTCTAGACAAGGAGTTGGTGGTCACTGGGGATTTTAACTTTGCTATCTAGACCTGTTCTGAACAAAGTTAGATGTAACAGTGGAAAAAACACAGATGCTGTATTAACACCATCACTACTCTGACCAGTGGAGCTGCACCCATCATAATGCAACATTGACTAGTTTTAAATAAGAGCTTAATGTATCTGCAGCCTAAAGTGACTTCAATGGAATTCCTCAGATCAGAATCACGGCTCAAGGCTGTAACATGGATCAGGTACAAAGTTAAAATACACTGCAAACCTATCCGCACAGAAAGAGTGAATCGAGTCTTTATGATATCAGGGAAACCGGTGGTGTTTGTAGCTCTGCCTTCCAGTTCCGTACTTGTTACATTGTAGGCTAGTCCTACTGGTAAAATTGCAGGGCCTTAACTGCTGAATGTGTGATTTGAAATTTTCACACTTTCCTTGTTCGTTATGATTTCAGAACTGAGACCCCGTCCACACTAGGTGATATCAGATATAATTGTATTTACACTTGTCATGTTGTTGCTAGCAAGGGTCTATGTGACTTCAAGGAGTGTTGGGAGTGTTCAGTTCCTCATAGGTTGGGTCCTTAGTCTGAGTTACTTTGCTTGCTCTTTTGCCTCTGACTTCACTTCTGGTTGATGTCCAATGAAGCCTAAAGCTGGCAATAAAACACTAAAATAAAGCATAGCAGCTGGATCTGCTATAGTACTGATATGAATTAAGAGAACATCATGAAGTGAATTCCTTCACCTCTTTTCCTCAGGCAATCACTTCTCACATACCCTAGAGTTGCTGACAGACTTCTGTCCTGTTTGTTTAGGCACAACCTACCCAACAGTTGATTAACTCCTTTTTTCCTCTTGAGAACTCAAATGTTGCTCTTTTAGCAGAAATTTTATTAGGTTACAGGCCTCTGTCACCACCGGAAAAAGGGAATCAGCAGCCAGTTAGGTGCCCCAAAACAACACCCATAATAGAAGGGCCTAGTCTGCTGGCAGTTACAATTGGGCTTCAGATATTTTCCTTAACTAGCATTACATTTTTGTTGAGACACGCTGATTGTGTTAGAAAGTGTTCTTTGTAATCTGTTTTTTAAAAACCTAAGACTTTGAGTTTTAAATGAAGAGTTAGTTATAACAGTTCTATTACAAGCCACGTGTTGTGGTTTTAGAAAGGTGTCATAATGTATTTTGCTTTTTTAGTAAGTCTAACCTCTGACTGTGATACAGTGTAAAGATTAAAAATCAAACCAAATCTTGGCTTGCAAAGTATATTGATATGTATATTGATCAATGAGCTAGCACATTTTTTCAGGAGTTGGTTGTTTCTTCTTACCTATTGTGACCAACTTTGCTTCATTGTGAATAGGAAGCTGCAGTACAACTTAGTTTCTCATGTTAAAGACTGGTCCTATTTTTTTAGCAAAAGCTTTGATATTCTAAATTTCCAATTCCAAAAGTGCATTACAATAAAGGATCAATATTTTCACCAAAACATTTTTAAAATTGAATGTTTTGATACAAAACCATTATTTCACGAAACACACACATCCAGCAATATTTTGTGACTATGAAATGGGCTGGAATGAAATTGTAAATGTACAGTGGTCAGGTTATGAAATTAATTTGTTTCCCTATGTTAGGAAATCATATATATATAAAATATTTTCTATTTTTATATTATATTTTTTATATACACACAATGAGATATACCACTGCATGGGCATAATTTACACCTAGATTTAAGGGATGTGCTCACATGCTACTGTTCTACTTTTTTGTCCAGCTTGCAGACTTGGCAAAGTATCTGCTTCACGTGGGGGAAAAGTCAGAATCAAATTATCCAGGTTTAAATTAGTTCACTATGTGCTAAGTAGTGGTTTTGGAGCTGCGGGTGTAATTATTTTGCAGTGTTTTCTTTCTCTATAGAAAACTAGGAAATTACCTAAAGAAAAGGTGGAAAATATTAACTAAATGGCAGCAACACTTTAAAAGAATGCCTTGAGGTGTTAGATCTTCAATAAATGAATTATGCTGGATTATTAGTTCTACTGTCTGAGGTGCACCTGTAACTGCAGGTTTTCACTGAAAAGCTGATTTAAAAAATATGTGAATGGCAAATTAGAATATGAACTGTTCCTCATATAACCACCAAATTTAACACCTATTGCTAGCTCCTTTGCAAACTGCTGATTTGTGTGACGAGAAAGAGAATCAAGAAAAATGGATATTCCTAAAGGAAATATTTGTCATATGCTTAGACATTTTATTAATAGTGATATGAATGTACCTTCCTGTACAGTACATGGTTTTCTATCACAAACTATTGTTACAATAAAACTAGTATGTCTTAGGTTAAAGCAAGAATGTAGGATTATTTGACATCGTTGGCTTTCATGCTATGCCGGCTGGAGTGCAGTAGACACACGGTGGCTGTGACTCCTCATGAAAAGGCTGAGAGCTTTAGCTGTAAATGATCCCCCAGCATGAATATAAAGTCACTGATCTGTGACCACAAATAGATCATCCATCAGGAAATTGCCAAATAATAACAACTCAGACTCTGCGTATGAGCCAGCTGGTTAGGTATTTGTGAACCAAGCTGCAAAACATTTGTTGTCTCATGGAAAAGAAAAAAAGGCATCAGTTAAGGGGACCAAAAGGTTGGGGTTTTTAAACTTTTTTAGTTGTACCTTAAAACATTCCATTTACAGCAAATAAATGGCACAGTCTGACCAACCACCCTTTGTCCAGGCTGCTACTTCTGCTCAGAAGAGGATGATGAAACATTATTGTTTGTTAGCTTTTGACCTGACATGACAGCTCCCTAAACAGAACCTATTATAGTGATACCGACTTTGGATCATATATAGTATAAGTCAGAAACAAGTCTCTCTAGACACACATTTCTGTCTAGACTGCAGCAATTTACCTTGTATAAATGCTAAGTATTAGTCATAATTTTGCTACCCTGGACACATCAGCAAGAATTGTCAACAGCACTGTAAAAACTCAATGCTCTGAACACTTTCTAACTGGTAGGAGTGCATCTCTGCTCCTTCTGCTTCTTCAGCTAAATAAATCACTGTCAATCTCTGCCAAAGCAAGCACATTTTCTAGTGGATCTCTTTACTATCACTAGATCTCCCTCCTTCTAGAGGGGATGGAAAGTGCAGCTGCTGTGGTTCACATTCTGTCGTTCACTCTGGATGGGATGACCATCTAAGGATCATAGATTCTGATGTCATACCAATCCTGTAGCTGCTCACATCTTCAATCTGATGGGAATCCTTTCAAGTAGGCCGTCTTCCAGGAAGAGGCATGTTATGTTCAGAGTCACTCTACCCCACACATCCCATTCTTGGTCAGCAGCCAGAACTCCAGTAGAGTCTTCCAAAGCCAAGGAGGGAGTGAGGATCTCTAATATCACGCTTGCAATGTTCCGCCTATAACCTGAGCTGCAGCACGGAAACCCATATCATGAGACTCTAAAGGTTTCTAGGGAATATGCAAGATCAATTCCCTTTGATATCGCAACGCAACAAGCATTCATGTTAAATGACATCTCCAGAGAAGGATGCCTGCAGTGCTCTTTGGCATCTTGGCTTTGGTCTAATTGTAGAGTAGCTACATGATACTAGCAAAGTCTCACAGTTCTTACTGCAGCTTTACATGCTCCTTGGTAGTGAATCTTGATTGCTGTTCACTAGTTTCTTTTCTTTTCTTACTGGTTGGGATAACAGTGTGCCCATCAATTCTGACCTTTGCACACATGGCTGCATAGGAAAACTTGCACTTTTGAAAATGAGTCCCATGTAAATAAGTTAGAATTATGATTCTTATGAATTTTAACATTTGTGCATGTGCCATGAGGTGTTATGATTGTTGCACCTGTATAAAAATTACTTCTCCCTTCATCACTTCCCCACTCGTGTGGCTTTGCCTCTCCTGTCATGTTGTCCCTTGCACTTGGGCCCATCTCTCACTGCTCCTTTCCAAACTCTGCTTAAAATCCAGTGTGTCTCTCTTCCCCTCACCAATCAGCTTGCATGCTGATCCTTGCTTGAATTATAGGCCTGTGTCTTGTCTTTATTTGGCTCTCTTGCCTATCTTATATCATGAGTTGTTTAGGGCAGGGAGCATCTCTTACTCTATGATCATGATCCTGCAGGTGACACCAATAGCAGGAACCCCTTCACTTATGCAAAACCTCATTGACTTCCCAGGGCAGTGCAGATCGGGGGGGAGGGGGCGGGTGACCACATTGGTTCACACATCCACACTAATTAATAAGATTGCAAGATTGGGGCCTATTTCTGTCAAGACCTGCATATATATGATGTTATATTTTAACAAATGATAATGAATACATTAATAATTTTGTAAGTATGTCGACAAGGAAACTTTGATAAACAGTTGTATCCTCAATTACTTTTTATACATGTGCTGTATGATTCTATGATTCTATGAACATTGTATCAAATGCTCCAATCTAACATATACTTCTGTATGCCACTGATGGAGGAGACCCATGGATTCCATAAACCCGACATCTGAATCCATGAGGTCATTCATTCCTTCACAGTTCTGGCTTCCCCAGCCCCAGACCACCCACACAGCTTGTCTGCTCTCTCTGTGGTAGTCAGGGAGAGACCTGCTTGTACAATTATTCCAGAGAGAAACAGAGCATGTTGAATTGTTATACAATAGTCACTCTTGATTCTCTCTCACACCAGTTTTAAACTGTTGTAATTCCAATAACTTCACTGAAATGATTTTTCATTTATAATAGTGTCCATGAGAAGCAAATCAGAGCCCAGATGTTATAGTTAGTTTACATTGCACTCTTTTAGAAGACATTGATGTAGGGCCCAATTCTGCTCTCATTGAAATCAGTGGGAAGCTTGCCATTATGATAATTGGGATTAGAATCAGACCCACAATAATTGATGCATTATTCTTTTTGTACTGGCTCATTCTTGCCAATTAGCTGGGGAAGCTCCAGACCCAGTGGAGCTAATTGGTATTCTTTTTTTAAAAAAGTGGAGAATAAAACTATAGACATTTAAACACACTTTTAGGGAGGATAAATATCACATCAATCCGGTTGCATTTAAAAGTTCATTTTATAAACTGAGAGCAAGATTTTCGTCTCAGATACACTCATGTAAATGAGAAGTAACTTCAAGGAAATCAGTGGCATCATGCAGCAGAAAAACACTCTGAAAAGAGAATCAGACTTTTACTGACTCCAGCAATGCTGGATGCAGAGCTAGGTACTGAAGGCATGTATTCCCTAAAATAACGGAAGGGTTAAGGCAGAGGATAGAAAGCAAGGAGATCTGTAATTTGTTCTTTGCTTCTGACACAAACTCCCTGTGGGACCTGGGAAAGTAGCTTAATGTCTCAGTGCTTCAGTTTTCTGTCTACCTCACAGGAGCATTGTAAGGCTAAGTTCATTCATGGTGATGGAGTATGCACATATTTGAGAGATAAGTATCAAAAATGCCTATAAACAAATCAAAAGTAACAACAATCATTTTATGCCAATTTTCTCATTTTCCATCAAACACTAATACAATGTGTCTTACAGTACTACTAGCCATCAATATATACATCACTAGTCAGGAAATGCAATACCCGCTTTATATTTTCAAGGTTTTTTTGTATGATCATAAGGACTAGAAACATTTTTTTTTAAAAAAAGAACAATAGATACTGGAGAATTCATTCCATGTGAAAAATATTTGTTGATCAACACTGGCCAAACAAAAATATGCATGCTAAATATTGCCAATAAATAAATAAATAAACCCACAAACATTAAAATTAGCTTTTCCCTTACATATGGCTAAATATAAAAAACAGTCTTTTTTTTTTCAAATCTCAAAAATCAATAAGTAATTTGCTAAAGGAACCCAAAAAATCATCAGATCCAAAAAAGTACGCCGTCTTGAATTGTCCATTCTTCACTAACCAATTTTTCCTTTTAATTTCCTGCCCCAGAAGTTTTAAATGGATGCTATATCATGTAAATTACACGGAAAGAGTTAATTGATATTTATTTATTTAAATGCAAAGAGTTTTTTCAAATTGTTTTTCTGGCTTCCTTAAAGTATTTAATTTTTTTTTAACATTTCACAAAAATAAACCAATTTATTTTTCAATTTCAAAGTTTTAGGTTTTGAACTATCTTCAAAATTTCAAAATGCTGTATAAATTATCAGATTTACCTGAAAATCCTCAGACTACTCAGTCTTTTCTCATAGTTTGGGTGGTATAATTTGGGAAGTGATACACTGAAGTCAAACTCAAACAGCTTAATGGGACTAAATCAGGGAGCCTGGATAATCTCCATCCAAGAATATTAAAGGAACTGGCACATGAAATTGCAAGTCCCATAGCAAGGAATCTGTAAACTTGAGGGTTGTACCCTGTGACTGGAGAATTGCTAATATAGTTCCTATTTTGAAGACAGGGGGGAAAAGTGATCCAGGAAACTACAGGCCTGTTAGTTTGACCTCTCTTGTATGCAAGGTTTTGGAACAAATTTTGAAAGAGAAAATAGTTAAGGACATACAGGTAATAGTAATAGGGATAAAATATAATATGATTTTACAAAAGGTAAATCATGCCAGATCAACTTGATCTCCTTCTTTGAGAAGATAACTAATTTTTTAGACAAAGGAAATGAAGATGATCGAATCTACTGTAAGATATTTGAAACAGTTCCACATGAGAAATTATTAGTTAAGATGGGGATTAATATGAGAACTGAAAGGTGGCTAAGGAACTGGTTAAAGGGGTGACTACAATGGGTAATACTGAAAGATGAACTGTCAATCTGGAGGGAGGTTACTAGTAGAATTCCTCAGGGATCGATTTTGGGACCAGTCTTAACATTTTTATTATGGATCTTGCCACAACTTTGTATCAAGTGATACAATAAAAATCTGCAAGTGATACAAAGTTGAGAGGTATTGCCAATACGGAGGAGGACCGGAATATCATACAAGAAAATCTGGATGACCTTATAAACTGGAGTAATAGAAATTAGATGAAATTTAATATTGCAAAATGCAAGGTCATGCATTTAGGAACTAACAACAAGAATTTTGCTATAAGATGGGGACTTATCAGTTGGAAATGACAGAGGAGGAGAAAGACCTGGGTGTATTGGTTGATCACAGGATAACTATGAGCCGTGAATGTGATGTGGCCATGAAAAAGGCTAATGTGGTCCTAGGATGCATCAGGAGAGGTATTTCCAGTAGAGACAGGGAAGCTTTAGTACCATTATACCAGGCACTGATGAGACCTCATCTGGAATACTGTGTGCAATTCTGGTTTCCCATGTTTAAAAAAAGATTAATTCAAACTGGAACAGGTGCACAGAAGGGCTACAGGATGATCCGAGGAATGGAAAATCTACTTTATGAGAGGAGACTCAAAGAGTTTGGCTAGTTTAGGTTAACCAAAAGAAGGTTGAGGGGAGATATGATTGCTCTCTATAAATACATCAGAGGAATAAATACCAGAGAGAGAGAGAAGTTATTTAAGTTAAGCACCAGTGTGGGCAACTGGCCAACAACAAGTTTAGGTCTGAAATTAGGTGAAGGTTTCTAATCATCAAAGGAGTGAAGTTCTGGAATAGCCTCCCAAGGGAGCAGTGGGGGCAAAAATCCTAACTGGCCTCAAGACTGAACTTGATAAGTTTATGGAGAGGGCAGTATAATTGGAATGCCTACAATGGCATGTGGCCCATTGGCAACTGCCAATAGCAAAAATCCCCAATGACTGGAGATGGGCCACTAGATGGGGAGGGCTCTGAGTTAGTACAGAGAATTCTTTCCCAGGTATCTGCATGGTAGGTCTTGCCCACATGCTCAGGGTCTAACTGATCACCATATTTAGGATTGGGAAGGAATTTTCCCCAGGTCAGGTTGGTAGAGACCCTGGGGGGGGAAGGGGGTTACCTTCTTCTGCAGCATGGGGCGCTTGCACATTTAAATTAATGTGACTGGTGAACTCTCTGTAACTTGAAGTCTTTAAACTATGATTTGAGGACTTCAGTAACTCAGCCAGAGATTAGCGTTCTATTACTGGCGTGAGTGGATGAGGTTCTGTGGCCTACAATGTGCAGGAGGTCAGATTAGACGATAACAATGGTCCCTTCCAACCTTAAAGTCTATGAATTCTTTATATAAAACTAAGAAGTTGAATTCCTGCTTAAGTGAAAAAAGACTTAACCATGGAGCTGCAACAAAGCATCCATAAGGAATATATACAAAGGATTAGCATAGGTATGTTACTATTAGTTTATGTATATTAAGAATATGCACACTCACAACATGGTGTTTTTATAAGGGGTTTTTTGTAGAGTCACATCTATATTCAGAATGAAAACACATACCTGAAATTGAGATTACATTAGGTGAGAAAGAGAGAAGATTTTCAGCGACGCATATCTTCTCTTCCAAAGACATGACAATTCTCACAGTGAAGAGCCCAGATTCATCTTTTAAGGAAGATGGGGTTTTTTTTTTGATGTTATACCCTGCAGTGGATGTCGATATAGCTTCATTTCCTGTCCAGTGAAGAAAGAAAGAAAGAAAAAGTTAGTTCTCTGGGGGCTGACTTCTGTTGTTCTGTGTATTAACATCTGTCAAATGACTGTTGGAATAAGTACACTTCAGCTTCATGGCTTTTTTCAGCACTAACAGCTGGTGAGTCACAGGTGCTGGCAAAGGAAACCACCAGTCCCACTGAAATGTACTGAGGAGCTCTTTGTTATTTTAATACCACATTGGGAGAGTACTTAATTTGCTCTGATTTGAAATGCTTCTTATGGACAAGGTGTTGTGTAAACAGTATTCCAGAAGAAACTCAAGTCAATATAATTTTTATTTGCAAACAGAGAACTTTAAAAAATGAAATAATTGTGCAGTGTCTCCACACTAGCTGTACTATTTTGGGTGCAGGAGAGTTGGAGTTTTGCTTCATGTCCTCACTAGTGCAGTAGTAATGCCTTTCCAGCTCTGTGAAGTAGTGGCTTTTCAGAGTCTGGAAGACCTTGTAGTTCAGGAAAATTGTGGGAGAAGAAGTCAAGTTTCCATAATTCCTTGGGGAACTCCTATAAACTCTATTATGCTAGTGCAGTTTCCTAATTTTTTCCTCAAAATGGAGGCCAGGATGAAAACTCAGCTCTCACTCTTGGCAAAGCAGTTAAGATTTCTAGTGGAGCTCTGGGAAACCAATCATGAGATATCTGAGGTGGCTGTTGGCAGATGGTTCCAGCAGTACCTACTGAGAGACAGATTTCAGGTTGTCATAGTAGTTTCCCCACCACCACCTCAGTAGACAGCATTGTGTGGATGGTCTTCAGTGGGTAGAGTACAATTTTTTGATCATGACCACAGTCACAGACTGGTGGGATGGACAGCAGTGGTTCCATAATTTCAAGATGAGGAAGGAAAATTTTCTGTATTTCTTTGATGAGCCAGACCTGACACCATGGAATCAGCTCACCCGGGAGAATGCTGTGGAAAACAGTGGCAATTACCCCATGGAAGCTGGATAGTCACTGTTCAGTGGAGCACCAAGTTGAGGTTGGAAGCACTTGTGGAGGAGGTTTGCAAGCAAAATAGGTAGCATGTTGCAGGATCCTGTGGTCAAAGTGGCAAAAATACCGGAGAATATTGAAAGATTTCATAGATTCACATTTTCTAAGGTCAGAAGGGATCACTGTAATCATCTAGTCTGACCTCTTGTACAGTACAAGCCACAGAATTTCCCTAGAATATTCCTAAAAGTTATCTTTTATAAAAACATCCAATCTTGATTTTAAAATGGTCAGTAATGAAGAACCCACCACAACAGTTTTGGTTTTTGAACTATTAAGGTACCAGTGATAAAACCCATGTACTGGTTCTGTGTGTCCCACTGCAAGCCCAGACGTATATTAAGAGAAAGGAATACTAGCCAATAGTGATGTAAATTTTAGTGGACATAGTAGATTTACAGTAATTACTGTAATCCTGTGGCAAAGGAAATTCATTAGAATGAGAACCCATTTCCACATTGCACATTCCCGGTGTTTTCAGATAGCACTAACTGAATATCAGTGTAAATGAGCCATTTTGATTAGCTCGCTGCTCAGTCAGCAATAATTTTTTAAAAAAGATAGAAACTGTGTTAGAAGCAGCTTCAAAAGGGCATATATGTTTGTTCAAAGTAAGTAGATTTTAATCTGAGAGAGACAAAGTAGATGAGGTAATATTTTTTTCTTGGACCAACTTCTACTGGTGAAAGAGACAAGATTTCAAGCTCCAGAAAGCTCTTCTTCTATGGAGTTTGAAAGCTTGTCTCTTTCACAGAAAGAAGTTGGTCCTCCCTCATATTCAGGGAACAACACATTCACAACACCACAAGTTTTAATCTGCTTACTGGGGAAGCAACAAAAATGATTAAAGATGTAGAAAACATGATCTATGAGGGAAGATTGAAAAAACTGGGTTTGTTTAGTATGGAAAAGAGAAGACTGAGTGGGGACAAGATAATACTTTTCAAGTACATAAAAGGTTGTTACAAGGAGGAGACAGAAAAATTGTTCTTAACCTCCAAGGATAGGACAAGAAGCAATGGACTTAAATTGCAGCAAGAGAGGTTTAGGTTGGACCTTAGGAAAAACTTCCTGTCAAGGTGGTTAAGCACTGGAATAAATTGCCTAGGGAGGTTGTGGAATCACCATCATTGGAGATTTTAAAGAGCAGATTAGATAAACACCTGCAGGGGTGGCTCTAGATATTTTGCCGCCCCAAGCACGGCAGGCAGGCTGCCTTCAGCGGCTTACCTGCGAGAGGTCCCCGGTCCTGTGGATTCGGTGGCACGCCTGCGGGAGGTCCACCAAAGCCATAGGACCAGCGGACCCTCTGCAGGCATGCCTCCGAAGGCAGCCTGCCTGCCGCCCTCGCAGCGACCGGCAGAGTGCCTCCCATGGCTTGCCGCCCCAGGCATGCACTTGGTGTGCTGGTGCCTGGAGCCACCCCTGAACACCTGTCAGGGATAGTCTAGATCAGTGATCGGCAACCTGCAGCCCACGGGCTGCATGCGGCCCATCAGGATAATCTGATTGGGGGCCACAAGACATTTTGTTGACATTGACCAACCACAGGCACAGCTCCCCGCAGCTCCCAGTGGCCGCGTTTTGCTTTCCCCAGCCAATGGGAGCTGTGGGAAGTGGTGGTCAGCATGTCCCTGCAGCTCGCCGCTTCCCGCAACTCTCGTTGACCAGGAACGGAGAACCGTGGCCACTGGGAGCTGCAGGGAGCCATGCCTGCTACGGGCAACATCAGCAAAATGTTTCATGGCCTGCCATCAGATTACCCTGATGGGCTGCATGTAGCCCACAGGTCGCAGGTTGCCCACCACTGGTCTAGATAATACTTAGTCCTGCCATGAGTGCAGGGGACTGGACTAGATGACCTCTCAAGGTCTCTTCTGGTCCTATGATTCTATAAAACATTGTGGAAATATACTAGCTGTTCGTTATCCATATTATTCTTAGTTAATAGCCTTGATAGCTCAATTCTGTAAACATAAGGAATTTTATTCACTTGGATAAAGTTATGCTCCTGCTTACTGTTTGCAGGATCAGGACCTATATTTCTTAAATTCTGTAGGCATTTTTCATTTGCCCTGGTAGTATGTGTAAATGAAATGATTTCTGGTATTGCTCACCTGTTTCTGAGATGATTCCCAGCCTTTTCCGACCTCTTCTTTTTCAAATCAGATTAAAAAATAATGGGAGACTTATCTGAGGATGCAGTGGAGGATGAGAGCAGTGTAGCCTTAACCAAGGCTTTGTTCCATGTCTCTGAAAAAAGCCACATGCAGTAATGTGATATACAAAAATTCTTGAGGTTTGGGTGACAAACCACTTTAATGTGACTTTCCAGGTTTGTGATGACATCAGAAACTTTCAATTGGATTATAGCCCTACATTACTTGGCTGCCTACCTTTTTTTCTTCGTGTGGTTGTGCATAAGACCTGACTCAGATTCCTCTGACATAGAGGCAAAAGATTATGATGAAGATATGGGGTTTTTGGTCCCCAAAATAAACTTGGTGGCCTCTTTTAATTCAGCTTATGGGCTACTACCCATATTATAGAAACCACCAGCTGATATTGTGGCATGGGTTTTTTCCTCTCCTTTAAGTAAGAACTGGATTGAATTTGAATGGTGTTAAATCCATTTTAACATCCCATTAGAAAGCTTCTTCTCTAGGTCATGATGGTGCGCAGACAGAGCCATGGGGGAAGACTCACAAGAGTCTTCACAAGAGACCTGATTTCAAATGTGCTAAGCACTCTTAGCTTGGATTGAATTCAGTCAAGGTTGTGGGTGCTCAGCATTTTTGAAAATCAGGCCCCATGTGGCCTGAAGAGAATCCAGTATATTTAGTGTCTCATTATTCAGGAGCTTAAAAATGATTGAAAGAGAGGGGAAAAAATCAACAAACCCAAACTTCATAAACATTCATTAAAGTCCATCATCAGTGTTTAAGCAGCACAATAGCATAACAATATGTCAATTGTCACTTTGTACCATGCACATTTTATTCCCAAATTACCCCAATAACTTAAATAAGAAAGGAGAAAATGTACAAAGAATTCATATGGCCATCTGGAATGTATAATGTGGAAAGATCTGGAATGCATTACATGGTCTGGAAAGTGGCTGGTAGAATTCCAGAGAGCTAAGATAGACTTCAAAGTCTGGCCACACATCAGTGAAACTGCTGATCAGCTCAGATATTTAAAGTGGCTGTAGATGAATGAATTTATTACATTTTTTATCTGTTGCATTCATATGGGAAAAAACATGACCATAGACTGGTACTCCATTAATTTCATGATGGATTTTTTGTTTAACTATAAATCATATTTTCAAAATCTTATGTTGTCTCATGACTTTAAAAAGAGGTGTTTCCTTGTCCTTCATAATATTACTGTATTACAAGGGCAATACAAATTTGCAGAAAAATATGGCATGATTAAAATATGCTTTTTATAATAGAACACAGGTAATAAAAACAATCTTTTCAAGGACAGGGCAAGACAATGTTTTTTATTTGATTTTTTAAAAACAAAATCTAAAACAAATCTATCATCTGAGCTCTTCCAAATGTTTAAACATCATCCTCCAAAATTAACTTCTGGACCTGGATCCTGATGTTCCAAATTCCCTGTGTGTGTGTGTGCGCGTGTGTGTGTGTGCGCGTGTGTGTGTGTGCGCGTGTGTGTGCTGAAAAAATGGACTTTGCTACTTTTATTAATTTAGCTTCAGAATCAGGATGGTATGTATTCAAGGAATATTTTACTCACCACTGAAAAGAGACAACCAATCTGTGGGATCTGATTTTCTATAATGGGATAAATGAATTCCCCTAACTACCCAACTCTCCTTTTTCCATCTTTGAAAGTTGAAGTTATTATAGCACTTGATATAAAGAGCCCTTCGTTCAGATTGCAAGGCTGAGCTACTGTATCTGAACTACTGCTCTCATGAACTTCACTATGTACTGCAAGTAGCCAAACATCAACCTCAGTTAAAAGCAGCAAAAGTATTTCCTCTAATGTGACACAAAAATGTTGCTTATAACAGAATCTTACCAAAGTAGTTAGAGTGTGGTTTTTTTCTACTGAATATTCTTCACTAACCATTTTTTCCTTTTAATTTCTTGCTCCCGTTGATTTAAGTGGTTGCAGTATCAGGTAAACTGCTGGGAGAGATTTAGTTACTATTTATGCTAATGTAATGCATGCCCCTCGCTTCTATGACTAGAGGCAGCCCCAAGAAGATAACTTGCTATCTACTACAGATAAGCCCAGGTGACTGTATGTTTGTGTTTTGTTTTAGGCAAAACCCTAATAATCATGTTTTACCTTTCCAAGAACAACACCAATCTCCTTCTCTTGGATCATGCACTTAGCCATTACCTAGCAATGGCAGAATACACACAGATGTATGCAGCAAGCCATCCCCCAGCATTGCCAGTATACACATAGGCCCATGCAGCAAGTCAACCCTTTGTGTTTTAGAAGCATTTGGTAAACAAGTACCCATATTGTCCAAAAAGAGATAGAAGCATGCGAGAACTCATTCTCTCCTTCAAGATACTAACACCCTCCAGCAGCCTCCCGCCCATCTTTCCACCCAGGCAAGTAACTCCTCCTGCCTGGGCAGCTGAATGACCAATTTAGGTAAGTAATCAACCTATCTTGGTCATTTAGTCCCCTTCCTTTCCCCCCTGCAACGTTAAGGGACCTTGCAGGTGTTTTTCAAGGCCTAGTTCCTATTTGGCATTACTATGGACCTGATCCAGGTCTCTTTAAAGTCAATGGAGGTTTTGCCCTATGACGTTAAGAGGTGCGGCACCAGAAGTATCATCATCTGAAACAGCATGGGCTACGTGTAAACACAGGCTCTGGCTGTTGCCCTAAAAGTAGAAAGTTTGTTTAAAAGCAGAAGACATGCAGGACTTGTAAGTGACTCTCTGGGAACTGATGCTTTTCTGATCTCCTTCCCTATAGTCTTTAAAATTTGTCACTGGTGAGTCCCTCTCTGAAGGCTCAGAAGTCGAGGTGTTTCATCTCATTATCACCAACAATATTCAAACATGCAATCATCCCATTCCCATGGTAATTTGACACATCAACATCTGATTCCTTCTACAGCCCAGATGTGTAGGGACATATAATAATGTACAATAATGAAAAAAGAAAAGTTAACTGAACATTTTGGAACCTCCAAGTAGACTCAGTTGTAGAAACAGGCAAGGATCAGGTGCCATTTCACTTACCCTTAATTCACACCCTTAAAAGAGTAGCAAAGTAATGTACATAAATTTAATCAAAGCCCCAAGCACACTTCCTAAGCATCTGTGTTTCACAGATGAGACTATTCTGAAGACATTGCAAATTGACTTTAAATCAGCACTGAGTGAAGAGGAACATCTGTTTCAGGTAGTAAAAATTTACATTTTTTATCCTAGCTTTTGGCACAACTACGGTCAACATCATGGTGTCCACGGTAGGGGAAAATATGACAGTGAGACTACTGGAAACATAGCATCTGGATGGAGGCTGAACTGTGATCACCAAGAAACCTCACTACTAGATCCTTCATTTAACTTCTTGGTTGAGAACACTGAGTAAATGAGAACAGTGACTAGGCAAAACATACTTTCACCACAAAGCCCATTATGTCTTAATTAAAGACATATCCAAATCAAATCCCTAGGTTTGAACACCTACACATTTGGGAAAGGGTTAAAATCTAGATCTGAATTTTCTGGACGAGGCCCATCTCCAGTGGTTTAATCAAATGAATAAAGTTGCCTGAAAAAAAATAGTGTTTCTGGACATTCATTAAAATTCCCAATAACTGCTTGATTTGACCATGTTTATAGACCATATTACTTACTATTTGCAAATATTTGCATGGAGGGATTTTTATTTGAACAGAAGGAACGGCTATTCTTCATACAGATACTTGTATTGGTAAGCAAACTAGGCTATTCATGCTTGAACTACAGTATTAGCTATTAGTTATTCATTATTTTCCGTTGTTATTCTCTTACTTTTAAAAAATAATTTATCTAATTAGGGAGCAGAAGCAATACTATGTGTAGGCTTGGAAGGATTAGATTTTTGTTGGTAAACATCAATTTCATTGTACACACACAAACTGATGAAAAATATTTCCATCAATAATAATCAAAATTTACAAATAGGCAAAGAAAGAAAAATGCTGCTTGAGAATGTATTAGAGTTTGATTTAGGGATATTGACTTTGTATATTTTGAAATGTGATGTTGACAATTTGTTTTAATGGTTATAAAGTTGTAACTTGTTGAATCTCAGCATCTACTTGTGACACTCTGTATCTTGGGGGAAAACCCTGCACTCCCATGTTCATCCTTATAATATGATTGTGTGGTATCCAATGAAAAGTTTGTTATGTCGAGTGTCTCTAGAAGGCTCGTGATGCACTGAGCATTGTTGTTACAGTAATGTTATAGTAACGTTATAGGTTGTAATTTCAAGTATATAGTTATGAGACTGAAAATGTGTCCTCATGGCTTAAAACAAGCCCAGGCAAAACTCTCCAGGAACAGAGGAACAGTTCACACCTCATCAGGGCATGTATGGTACAAATCCAGCCCAGCCTCAAAAAAACAAAGGACACAGGCCTACGCAGCAACAAAGGATCTGTTGGACTCTTCAATGAGTCACCCCCCTTCCCTTGGTCAGTTTGGCACTACAATGAGGTAATGCTCATCTGACCCTGAAGGAGGTGGAGGCAAAGCCAAGGGAGAAGAAAGAACATGATAAAAGAGAGAGACGTTTGCCATGCTCTTCCTCTCTCTTCCACCTACCTCTACAGACACCACCACCAAGGGACTGAAGCTCTGATCAAAGGGGAGAGTCTGGCTGAAGGGCAACCAGCCAGCCTGTGGTGAGATGCATCTAAGTTTGTAAGGGCACTGAAAGTGTTAAAATCAGCTTAGAATGCAGTTTGCTTTTATTTAATTTGACCAAATCTGATTTGTGCTTTGACTTAAAATCACTGAAAATCTATCTTTTGTAGTTTAATACATTTGTTTGTTTATTCTACCTCAGGGGCTCGGGACCCCTCAGGGGGTCACGAGGTTATTACATGGATGGGGCCGCGAGCTGTCAACCTCTACTCCAAACCCCGCTTTGCCTCCAGCATTTATAATGGTGTTAAATATATAGAAAAGTGTTTTTAATTTATAAGGGGGGGGTCACAGTCAGAGGCTTGCTATGTGAAAGAGGTCACCAGTAAAAATGTATGAGAGCCACTGTTCTACCTGAAACAATGCATTTGGTTTGAAGCGTGTCAAAGACTCCCCTTGGTATAACAAGCCTGGTACAGATCAATTTCTTTGTTAAATTGATGAACTCATATAAACTTGCAACATCCAGCAGGCATAACTGGACACTGCAAGATGGAGATTCCTAGGGTTGTGTCTGGGACCAGAGATATTGGCTAGTGTCATTAGGTTGCACAATGCAAGCAGTGGCTGGCCAAAAGTGCTCACTCACATGCTGGGAGAAGCTTACATGCCAGAGACTGTGCATGAACAGCCCGGGAGTGGGGGTTCTCACAGCAGAGCAGGGTAAGGCTGGCTTCCAGAGTCGAGGATTGGAGTGACCTAGCAGATCACTGGTCTGGATAACACCAGGGGAATGTCACACTACTGTCATCACATTGTTGTCTGACCCTCTCTTGCATAATTTCCCACTACTATGAACATTTAAATTGATAAAAATAAAAAAATACTTAAAACCCATAATTTTGTGCAACTGTAAAATTTTAAAATGATACATTTTTAAAGTTGAAAAAGAAACATTGATATTATTTATCAAAATTATATTTAACCCCTAGAAGTCTAACTATATGATTTCGGTGACCATGAATAACTAAGAATGAATAGTCAATGTGAACAATTTGCAAATTCCCCATACGCTGAAGTTTGTTAATAGATTTAATAGATTATATGGCCAGAAGGTACCACTCTAATAATTTAGTCTGACCTTCTGCATAACACAGGCCATAGAACTTTCCCAAAATAGTTCCTGTTTGAACTAGAACTTATAGAAAAATATCCAGTCTTGATTTTAACATTTCCAGTGATGGCAACTCCACTACAATCCTGGGTAAGTTGTTCCAATTGTTAATCACCCTCACTTATTTATTTCACTTTATTCTCTTTAATTACCCTCACTTAAATTATCCAGTGCACATGTGCAAATAATGAATGAATTGGCAAAAATCAGGATCAGTTTGGGAATGATTCACCAATGGAAAGAAAAAAAGAACTAAATGTGTTGGATATTTGATTCCCAACAAAAAAATTCAACTACCTGTACAAAGGAATAATAGAATTATCACATGACCTAAGTGTGAATGATATCACAAATGTAGATTTAATAAACTTCTGAACAATCTTAAATGCCCTGGACATAGCAGCTTCTGAAAGTGATCTAGAACTCAGATCAGAAGACAAGGAGGAAGAGAACCAGGCCCTCTGAGAGGTGAGAATTGCTCCCAGTAATCACAATAGGGTAATCACTCCAAAGCCTAATGAGGGATACTTAAAATGTTGATGTTAACTATTCCATTGCTGATTATTTTGCAGAAATGTCAAGCTAATGTACTTCTCCATCCTTGAAGAAAGTACTGCAGGTATTAGGACAAGGTGCAGTGTGGCAACTAGTCCTTGCTGGAGTGGAGAATGACGATTCAGCCCCCTTACCTAAAATGTGGGATGGGGTTGATTAGGAGTCAGATGTGTTGCTAGAATGTGTTAGCTAGCATGTTCTAACATTCTAGTGTACACAACCCAAAGCTGTAGTTTAGCATCTGCTAAACTGGTCAGTTTAAAGAGTAGAGGATTGAAGGCTTCAACTTGATGCTCTAGTACATGTTAAAAGTAACACCCTGCCTTGCCTACGTTAGAATACTCTCTTTGGAAAGCTACTATTTTCTAACGACAGACCTTTAAATCCTAGTCAAGACAAATCTTACATCACTGTCCAAAAGTGGGCTGGGGGAAGAGGGGCTATATCCTCCCTCCCTACTACAATAGCTTCAACTATCTCCTAGCTGCCCGAAACCAAACCTGGTTCCCACATCTTCCTGGGTCTTAAATGACCCTACATCCCTTAGCCAGGGGTTACAACTTCTTGTTTTCCTCCAACAACTTCTGAAGCACAAAAAAGCACTTCAGTATAAAAATCAGTACCATACTGCCTGGAGGAGACAGGACTTGGGGGACAGTGTCACGTAATTCTAAGATAATGGGCTACATAGGGTATGAAGTCTGGTCTGTAACTTAAAATCTTATTTCTCTGTAATGAGAAGGAGATGGAATTATCAGTGAACATTTCCTTCAAGTCTGAATGCAGAAGGATACTTATCTGTTAGGTTTGGCTTTACCTTTGTGCCTTTCTTATTTCTCTTCATGGTTTGTTTCATGTTCTTCCCATTCTCATTTAAGTGTTTTATTTTTTAGAATGGTTTATTTATCCTTTTGGAGCATTTAATTTCTTCGTTGCCAATCTAAACCAAAACACAGCCAGTTTCCTTTGCCTGATGTTTGACCAGGAGCATATATATTTTTTAATCTGTTATGAATTTGAAAACGAGCTTCAGCCCAAATTCTGCATGAGATCATGCGTGGACTTTTTAATGGCAAAACTAGGAGTGGTTGTCATGTTCATAATTATCTACTGAGGAAATACATAAGTTGTTTTCAGAGCTACTCATCATCTGGTGTGTGTCCCACTAGAATGCCAATGAGAATGAGAATCACTGATTATGAAAAGCCATAGATATTTTGCCATACAAACTATGTGATTTAATATGTACTCCCTTAAGGAACTGACATGGAAAAAAAGACCTTAAACACAAGTGTTCTGATCTAATGCCCAGGATATAATGTGGTTTTGTTGCTTTCTACATATTTTTATGAAAAAAAATCTTTTCAGTTGTGCATATTTAAACATAAAAGAACCCAAAAGAGTAAAATAATTACACAATAAACATTAATTCTACATAAAATGAAGCAGTAAAATACATAGAGAAGGTAGATGGTACATTATCAGGCAAACATCCTTTTTTCAAAGATGGATTCCAAAATTATTAAGCATATTGAAAGCAAGTCAGAACATCTTTGAAGTGATCATATTTTACTTTCCCCAGCCTTTAGCTGAGTTGTCATCTCCTTAAGTTAGTCTTTGGGTAAATCTTACATAATGTATAACCATACTTCCTTTTTATTGCGTATAACACCTTTCACCTGAGGATCTCAAAGTGTTTTTCCAATCTCTAATTACCCACTCTGTGTGAATGAGGGGGGCAGGTATTTCATAAATGTGTAACCTGAAGCATGGAGAAGTTATGACTATCCACGGTCATGGAATGAGTCAGTGGCACAGCTGGGAAAGAAAGCCAGGAAGCTAAATCGTTGTACAGCTCTACTCACTAATAATGATCTTACCTTTTGGCCTAGTGGAGCGAGCACTGGCTAGGGTTTCAGGAGACCTGCGTTCTGTTCCCATTTCTGCCACTGGTGTGCTGGGTGACCTTGGGCAACACACTGCCCCTCATAGTGCCTCAGTTTCCCTTCTGGAAAATTGGGATAATAGTATTGACCTCCTTGGGAAGCACTTTGTGAACTACTGATGAAAAGTGCTATATAATAGCTGAGTATTATTATTATTCCCTTTAAAGTGTATCCAGCATGCCAAAACCATACAGGAAAATCTAAGGGCAGCAGCTTTAAAGACATAGCAAAGCTAATCAGGCTGAACACTTTGTTCCGTGATGTTGGAATAAGTTGTTACATTAAGATGGATGCTGTTTAGAACACCACATTTTTTTTTTTTGACAGATTCAGCTAGTGCAGCCCAGCGGCCAAGCCTTGCACAGAAAGAGTTTTTCTCCCAAAGGTTTGACAGGAACCTGAGGTAACTTCAGTGACTTTTATTTCCATCAGTGGTGAGGGCTGCCCGCGCTGGGCAGTCAGGACAGGTGTTACGGCTGCCCCAGACTTTGGAGGGGGTTCTCCAGAATCATTCTGATTGTCTCTGGATGGGCATAATGTGGCGTGTTTAATACAGAGGCTTAATACAGCTATTCCCAGATTCTGGACAGCAGTAGGGAGCAAGTCAGCAGCCTTTAGATCTCCCAGTAAAAGGAGAGGACTAAAGTGCAGAAAGGAAAAGCAGGAGGAAAGCTTTAAAAAACAAACCCACCTGTGGCCCAGTATAAGACACCCTGTATCTTATCCCCAGGAGCCATTAGTCTAGGATTCTGTGGTTTAAGCCTTTAGCTCCACATTAATTCCATTGTGGAATCCTGCTTCATTGCCACACAATCTGTGTGACTGCGGGCAACCAGAGACATGAGGAAGGAATTAACTCCTTATCTGTTGGCTCCAGCACAGAACACCTACACTCTTTCTAAAGCACATTTAGGTTTGCTGCAGCCATATGTTTTGTATCCTTTTAGCCAAAAAAGCAAAAAAAGTTGAATAACCTTACTTTTGATCTGCTTGGAAACAGAACCCTGCTTGGCAAAATATTTATTATTATTGTTTCATATCCAGCTTCATATAAACACAATGTATGGAGGAACCAAGCCTGAGGCTTTTAAATGCCAATAACATGCATCAATCCAGTGGAACACATATTTCCATCTCTCTCTAAATGTTGGGTTGGCTGATGGCTCCTTTGTCCTGGAGCTCATTTCAGAAAGGCCCATGGTTCTGTGACAGAATCATACAGAAGTGTGGAACTGACACTTCTCTTTTCAAGTACTTTTCACTTGAATGAATTGGTGTCTATAGAAAATATTTGGCCAAGCCTGATCTAAAGGCTCTAGAATCATTTTATCAATTACTCAGACATTTAAAAAATATTACAAGAAGATTTCATAAGGATTGTTTGTAAGATTTAACCTTTTTCTTATTTTCCTCTGAAAATTTGAATTCAATGTAAAAATGAGCTATTAATGCAATTTTAAATTTAAGATTTAACACTCCCCAAAAAACAGAAGAAATCAGAGTTCCTGACTCTCTATAGGCAAATGTAGTAGAACCAGTGCATTTGTGCAGTGTGAGTGGAAGGCACATTACATATGTTACCTGCAGCCTATAGAGTTCTGCTCTACAGATTCTTGGATTCTGTACACATGCATGTGGATACACCAGCTATAGAGGAAGGTACTTTTGAGTAGGAGAAGAGAGAAGTAGAGGCTATCAGCCTAAGTCAGACAAATCCAAGGCTACTATCATTTTCTACTGGAGTGCTTTTTCATGTAAAGAATGCATCACATCTTATACAGAAGTAAATATATCTTTAAAAATCAACAAAGACATTATGCTCCAGAGAATGTCCTCTGCTGAGGAAGAGGAACACTTCTCCAAACAAACTACCTCTAAAGAAAAAACACTACTAGAAAATACCTCTCACAAACTTCTACTAAATGAGCTTTTTTCTAGGTGCTACCTCTCCTAGCACAACCCTTACTAATTCTACTTCCCTCCCACAGCCCTTGAGGCTTTTATCATTTCAAGCAGAGCCCAAATAGCCCACAGGTGAACTTCCTCTTAATTTACTCCACCCTAATTGGGGCCAAAGGGATCCTTTATCAAACTGGACACAGGTGCCTTAAAAGAGAAAGCTCACAGGTATTTATTCTGCTTTACAGTCTAATTCAGCTGTCGGAGTTCCTGATATTCCCCTTGTAGAGCTCCATAGGGAATAGTCTAATTATTTAGATGAGACACTGGGGGAAAGGGGTTGCTTATAGGAAAATAAGTTTCATGACAGGGTTGTCCATTGCCATTTAGTGGCATGACCTATTAGGATAAAGATCAATTTAACATTCAAGGCCAAAAAGAACAAGCAAAACCTCAGTTGTACAGTGGATTGGGCTCAGTGAAAAGAGCTCATGTTAAAGAGGTCCCTGCTTCTTGCCCACCATGACATCCTCTTGTTCTAAACTCTGGCCCTCTCTTCTCTCAAAGGGCTATGCTATAGTGGAAATTGCTATTGTTTTAGGGTAATCTGTGCAAACGAGGTATGGAGTTTGGAAACAGACAGCTCTTAGGTTCAGCCCTTATATTTAATTTTACTTAACTTCCTTACTTTTGGTTGGAGACATAGGCTGTAATGGTTTTATGAATTTTTATTATGCCGTGCTTTTGCCTTTATTCTGCTACTGTGCAGCTGCTTGAAGTAACTACACTACAGTGCATGTTATGAACAAATAAAGATGTTGTTCAAAGGCTCCCAGAACAGCAGATGTATGAATGGCTTTGGCTTTCTCCATTCACTTGTTTGCATCCAATGTAACACCAGAAATTTTCCCATTGAACACTGTTGTAGAGATTTGGGAAACGTGACTATTTTAAGACAAACTCTTTTAGCTAAAATTGTCTTTGGTGTAGCTCCATTGAACTAAACATGGTTAAGCTTAAAAAAAAAGGAATTACCCATTGTCTAATAAAGTTGAATGACAGTTCCTGTGGCTTTTTAAATTAAAATTAAAAAATACAATGAGTTTTATATTGTTCTATAATATTTGTATTCACTTTTATATACACATACATACATGTGAGACTTGAATGTAAACATTGGCCCTGATGTTTATTATATGATAAATCAAATGAAAGTTTTAATTAAGAAGATGGAGATATGAATAATTTTGGGACACTTTGGTTCTGGTTTTAAAATACATGTACACAACTACATTCTAATTGGCATGTAGAATTGTACAGGAACATTGTGTAAATGGACAGGTAGACAATTTATCAGTCATATGCACATGCACGCATTTTGTACATTAGTTTATAAAAATTAATTCCTTTATTGCAACTTATATTTTCTATAGAAAGAGAAATCATTAATATGATTAAAAATACATACACAACAGATTTATTTATTAGTGGAAATAATTTCCCATCACTTTCCACACCACAGATAGTTCTCATGGGTGTGCGAGAGAGTTTTGGACCCATGCAAAATTTCGACTGAGACTAGAAATCTATGGAACAAACATTTGGAAGACTGCTGTCATTGGTGTCTTGATGAGCTTGTCTTTATAACTCCTCATAAAGCACAATAGGGCTGTTGTTGTTGTCATTATGGTGAGATTTTGTTTTGTGGGTATTGCCCAATGTGGAGAAGAAAAAAATTGTGCTATAAAAGTACAGCAAGAAAAATGTTTCAAAACCCTAGATGACACAAAATACATCTGGTTTCAGGTTTTGTAACAAACTCAGAAATGAGTTCTGATTACTTAAAGGTTTGCAGACGTGGGGCCAGTTTCTAATAAAGCGGGGCCAATTGATGGTATTGTGTTGAAAACCATGCAAAATTTTTGTTTCATTGGCTTTGAGAAACTCAGTGATTTTGACTCAGTTTCACTTTGATATTGTGGCTTCATTAATGCAAAACAGAAAGCAAAATTCAGGGTTAGAGAACCCACATGGACTGAAACCATAGAAATTTATCCATGAACTGACTACATCGTCATCTTCACATGTGCATAATTTTTAAAATTTCATTATTATATAATTAATATCAGAGGCATAAGCCACAACATTTAGATCAGGACTTCAAACTATTAAAAGTTATTTGTCATACCATAGCACCTAGGAGCCCAGGTCATGAACCAGCACCCTACTGTGCCAGGCGCTGTACCAATACAGAACCAAAAAACTGTCTTTGCCCCAAGTTACTTATGGTCTAAGTCTGGGGTTCAGATTCAGACCATTTTCCAGACAAGGATCACTCTTCAAGTTAGTTTTTGATTCTGACCACCCTCTTGGGCCCAATTCACCACTGTGTTACTCCAGTTTTGCACTGGTGTCATTTCAATGACTTCAACATGTGCTGTTTCTTTAAATCTGTCACAGGAAGCCAGGTAAGAAGGAGATAGGAAAGATTCTAGGCATAAACTGTTTAGGGAATCAGAGAGAGAGGCAAAGAGGGTAGCTTTATGGCTAGTACTGATTACCTTACTATGGAATTTCTTGTTCAGTATTAGAAGAAAACACCTTCCTGTCATACAACAGGGGCAGAGGTAAGTTGCAGTTGGAATATCTTTACTCTCAGTTCCCATCTGGCAGTAAGAAGGTGATCTCAAGGGAGAGGAGGTTGCTCCTCTTGTGCAACAGCAGGGGGTCTAAAGAAAAGAAAAGGCAGTGGGCAGGAGAGGAGGGGGTCACTTGGGAACAGGGTACATCACCAGAAAGTACATTTCCAACGATATATGGAGTGAGGTAAATGTAACGAGAAGAGCAGTTCTCATGATATTAAAGCCCTCATCAGAACCAGAACCCCAAAATGGGCCATAGTGTTTCACTTCTGGTTGAAAATAGACCAGGCTGAATAATGGGGAAAAATCATGCAGTGAAAATGTGCTCAAATTGCAATGAATATTATTCACAATGAGTTATACAATCAGCTGTAGATAGAGCACAAAATTGGGATATGCAAACCTTTTATGAGAAACAGCAAAATCACATGTCGTGTGAGGAGGCATGGGGAAAATGGATCCAAACACAAGATTTTGGGTTTGTCCCTTATCTAATTTTATTTATATGTGTGAGTACTCTGGAAGAAACTATATGGGTCACGGATATTATGGGATGTTTCACACACATCCCAGGTGTCAGTTACCATTGAAAGGAGAGGGAAATCTGTTTGCTTAAGGAAAAGCAACAGTCATTAGCAATTTATGATCTGACAAAATAATAGTTAATTAATAATACCATATTTTGTGGTTTTACGCTCCTTCACATCTTCAAACCACTTTACTGACATTAATTAAAATGTTTCTTCTCATGATTTCAAAACAATTCTAGAGGGGAAATGAACCAAAAAGAGGTTGAGATATATAAAACATACAATCCCCACCACTAGTTTGCTCAGCTAGGAATTTGCATCTTTAAATTATGAAAATCAAAACTAAACTATGCTGTTGTTTCTGATGTTTGGGCACAACATGAAAAAGTACTTGATTTTAATGAAGGTCAGATTCCTTCATAATAGGAAAACATCTGTCCCACATGCAGAAGTTTGATTGAACTAAGCAAGCACTTCCCCACCCTCTAAATTGCACTGACAAAAACAAAAATGGCAAAGGAATAAAAATGTTGAGCTCAGATCTTTGGCCCTGTCTAAGCTACAAAAATAACCAGATCAGGGGCCCGGTTACAATGTGTTTGCCCTTACTGCAACATTGCTAAATGTGTAGTGCAGAGGGGACCATTCTGCATGCCTAGGTGTTAGGCGTTATCCTATCTTCACTACAAATACAATACTCTATAAACTGTTAAGTGTAAAAGGGTTCTTGATAAATGTTTTAAACTGAACAAACCACAGGCCAAACTTTACTCTCAGTATTAACCAGAGTAATCTCACTGAGTTGTGCCAATAGGGTCACTAGCACTTGAAGTAAGTGGGTCTACTTGTGTAAGGGAGTCAGGAATAGAAACTCTTGAAGTCTGTTTTCACTTGACAAGCTGTAATTTGTATTGCACTGAAATCATGTTCAGTGACGTCCCCAGTCGGGATACAAACATACAAGACGCAGCCCTGGCCTTACACAGCTTACAGTCTAAGAAGACATGTGACTTAGGAAGGATATGTATGCAATATGCAGACACATATTTGTAAACTTTTTAAAATAATTGTAAATTAAGCACATGTTCTTCTAGAGCCATTGTTAATCGGATGATTTTTTTGTAGGTATCACCGCAGAGATGGATCTGGAGGAGGAAAGGGAAATGGCCTCCTGGATCACTTCAGACAGGGAATTCCATGGGCAAGGGGAAGTGTGGAAGAAGAGTTGGATGAAAAGCTGAGGCAGGTGGATGAAGCTGGAGGAGGAGAGGAGGCAGCGCGAACATGGAAAGAGATAGGGAACCTGAAACAATGCTTTCATAGAGGTCTAAGATGGAGTCAAAATAACAGGCAAGGAAGCTGATCATTTTATATGGTTTGCTGTAGGTGTTAGGAAGGCCAGGGATGTATATGTTACAGTAATCAAGACAGGTTATAATGAGAACCTGGACGATAGTTTTGTCTTTGTGACAAATGTAGAGGTGCTCTGTCATAACTATCCATCTGTATCTCAAAATGGGATTTATGTGCTTATGTGTTAGTCTATCGGAGGAGATCAGACAGTTTTAATATCTTCATCCACAGGTAGGTACAATCACAAGACCAGACTATGCCTACACTTAAAACACAGTGGTGGCACAGCTGCAGCACTTCCATGTAGACATTCACTACAGCCAGGGGTGGGGTTCTCCTGTCTCTGTCTTAATCCACCTCCCCAAGAGATGGTAGCTAGGTCAAGGGAAGAATTCTTCCTTCAACCTAGCACTGCCTACACTGGGGGTTAAGTTGGATTAACTATACTGCTCAGAGGTTTGGATTTTTCACATACCGGGGTGATGTAGCTGGGTTGACCTATTTTTTCAGTGTAGCCCAACCCCCAGTGCTTATAAACCAGTAAAACTAAATGGGTTTATCTACCCGAACAATGGAGTTATCATCATGGGGCATTCTCCTAGATAGCCTGGCTATCTGAGTGAGAAAAAGCAGTCCAAGGCAGAAGAAAGACATCACATCTGGGCCCTGTAACAAAGACACGATTCAGCAATATGGTAATTGGGCCCAGATAGGCACCAGCGGGCGGAGGCTCTAAAAAAACCTTGAGAGAGGAGAGATGGTGTCACGAAGTTAAACTGAAACCAGGCTGGGGGCCAAGAAGGTAAGTGGATTCTGTTCTTGTAACCAATCTAACTTAGCTTATAGTGAAATGTAATGTTGGATGCAACTAAATAGATACCTAGCCAATTTGTTTGTTTTAAATTCCTGATTTTCTAATATTTTGTTCTATCTGCTAAATAAAATACTTTGTTTTAAGAAGATGGTTGGTCAGTATCACTGCTCACAGACTCCCAAAAGGAGGAAATGCAGGTGCCCCAACCCGTTTGGGCCTACAGAGTGATAAGCCATGGATACTCAGCCATTGATGCTGTAGCCAGGCCATGATCTGCAAGTGGAAGAATAGTCTGATTCCACTCAGAGACAGGTAACTGCAAGAGGCCTATCACCTAAGGAGGTGCCCTCAGAGAGACCAGAAAGGGGACAGAGGTGCAGCTAGGCCTGTAACTGTCTCAGGCTTTCAGGGTGGAAATTAAAAATATAGAGAAAGAGATCTGGACATAGCCAGTGCATGCAGAGCAAAGCAAAGGAAGGCTTAAAGATGACCTCCTGGTTATGGGCCTAGGTGATGGGTCGTAGAGGTTTATCAACAGCGACAGAATAGGGGAAGTGGAAGCTCCAGAAGAAGCTTTTCTGGGAGGGCATGAGCTGAGGGCATGAGCATGAGCAGTCTTTATTTGGTTGGAAGGAAAACTTCAAAAAAATCTGGATTATGCTTCTTAGGACAGAGAACTGTCAGTAAAGGGCAGTGTAGAGCCACATGATCCCTGTGGGAGCATGGGGAAGGCTTTGTGCTTCTGGAATCGTCACCATGCTCCCCACTGGCACAAGACACACACCTTTCAAAAGCAAAATGCCACCAGGCACTGACACTTGAGTGTGCATCTCCCCAGCACAACTCAGCATCTGGAGAGGCATACGTGAGCCCTTAGTGTTTGTAAAATGGACTAAGATCCCTGGTGGGAGTCACTATAAATGCAATGTATTATGAAGGTACATTTTACTTAATCATGTGACATTTGGTGGAATGACATGCTGGAATTCTCACTCGCTCTGTTCCAATTGTTTTGCAAAACCTGCAGGATGCTCCATCCACCTCTATTCATATAACCTTTCAGAAGAGTGCCAGCAGAATGGTATTTCAGCTAACCCTCACCGCTTTTCCTTACCTCATCGTAGGCATTCTTCAGTCTTTACTTCCTTAGGTGCCTCATATGTGCTGCTCACCTGTTTGGAGAGTAAAATTGCTTTAAACAAAAAGAGACCTAAATGTCTAATGGCTGTCCTAGTGCACTGTGAAACAAAAATGTTAGAACCATCATCGCGCCCCTCCCAATCACATTTTATTTCTTTCACCTGCTCATGTGGCGCACACGTGGCAATACATGTTTTGCCAGTTCCATTCTGCAAGTAGAACAGTCTTTTGATGAAATAAAACATTTCATCTAACCAAGTCAACGGTAACCGGTTATACAAGTGGGATCCAGCTGCATGTATTTAGGCATATTGTTTGCATGCCGCCCGTCCTGCATTTATCATTTGGTAACGAGTAACTCAATATTGTTCATGAAGCACTTGAAGAGGCCAGGCAGGACGGCTGGCCTCGTGTGCATTCTTTAATTACACGCAAAACAACATTTTGATATATGCACTTCAAAAATTATACATTTCAACTGGAGGCCACTGTTAGTGGAAAGTAATTAGCATCCTTGCCTATTTCATATGTGCAGTGATGCCATTTCACAGACCCAGTGAAAAGTGAAATCAAAAGGGTAAAACATCATGGCCCCATTCAACCTTTAAACACGTGCTTAAATTCATCCCTATTTAGCAAAGCCCTTAAGCACATGTTTAACTTTAAACATGTGTTTAGGTCCCATTGAAGTCAATGTGAGTTTTGCATATGCCAAAACTTAAACACAAGCTTAAGTGCTTTGCTGAATAGGGACGAACTTCTGAATCACGGCTCTAGTCAGAGCAGGTATTATTCTAGTAGGTGATATGGATCATTTTAGTGATCCAAAGTGGGCTGCAGTTGTGTAAATGCTCTAGAGCTGCCGGAGACCAAATACAATGGGTTGTATGGGGGAATTTGACAATTATAGTTTAGTACATTCCTTACTCTGCAAGATCTTTCTGCAGGTAGCTTCTGAGACATTCTTAGTTTGTCAGAGACTTCTGGGGCCTGTCTGTCACTGTGCAACCAAACTCCTAGGGTACCTTTGTCATCCACACTCCCTTTAACCTTCTGCTCCTGTTTCAAATATTCATGATGCTGAGAGGCTGGTTGTTCCCTTTCTAATGGTTGTATATTCACATGAAGTATTTTTCACCCTGAGGGGCAATTGTATTTGACAAATTTAACATATCTGAACAAGTGTTAACTGGAAAAACTGCTCATGACTCTCTCTGTGTGTTAGGGCAGAGAAGTAAGAACACACTTTATACTATGACGTGAGTAGAGAACTCACACAATTTCTTTTCAGAAAAAAATTACTTTTAAAATCATTTTCTTTCTACTCAGTGCGCCAGGACCAATTCTTGGAAGTGTTTACTGGCCCTGAAAGTATTTGCACTGGTTTGCTAAATGTTTTTAGCCCCAGCAGGTCACTAGAAAGTGGACCTTAAAATCATGTCATCCAGATAACCATATTGCTTTTCTTCCTCCTGAGCCCCATTTCATTTCTAACATAAATGACTAGTAGAATTAAAGATGAATATTTTATAGCATTTGAAAGCTGGGATTAAGGTTTTATACCATGCTAAAGCATGGGTTTGTAGCTCTAGCAAGCAATTCTTGAGATATTGACTGCTAAAGTTGAGTTGCAGTTAAAGTGGGGGGAAAGCAGGATGGCAACTGGAATTATGGTCCTGTTGGCTGGTGGAAGATGCACCAGATGGGGAAGTCCAAATGATGCCCAAATGCTTGAGTCAGATTGCACATACCTTTTCTCAGGGCAGGAAGATAAAAAGGCTCCAAGTAACACAAAACTCTGCATAAAGAATACCTTTCCACTTCTGCCATCTGGGATTAGAAAAGGACAGTTCCTTTCCCTATTCCTGTCTTTTCTGACCCTGGGTCTCCTACTAGCTGTCTATTTATAGCAAGTATTGTTTGTGACCTACAGTCATATGATTCTTGTTGTTTGCTCCCTGACTCAGTCTGGAGTCTTGATATAAACCATCTCTCATTAGTAGAAGACTTTTCCTATTGCATATTTTTTTCCCCAAGAGGAGAAGTATTTTCCAAGAATATTCGTCTGTATTTTTTCCCCCAGTGGATACAAAATACTGATCTTTCTCTGAAAGCAAAAATATCCTTTAGATCTTCCACCACAGATTAAAAAGAGGGTTCTGACAGTATTTTCCACTGACATATAATTGGAGAAAGATCTTCACGGATCTATGTTGTTTAAATATGAAATGACAGTTCCCAGAAGTTCCTACTCAAAAACAGGCTTCTATATATATATATATTTTTTTTTTTTTTTTGCAAATCTCACATAGCCGTAATAAAGCAAACATTCAGGCTAACAGATGACTACATGACACCTGTGAAAATATAGGACCATGACTGCCACGATGTCATCTTAAAGCTACTCCAGTTAAAATGAAATTAAGGAAATTATACTGTTTTTCTTCAAATTATTCACACTGCAAATTACGAACAAGACCTGAAAGAGCTGGTATTGAGTAAATAAATGCACAGCTCAGATACTTGCTGGGATGGATAGAGTTCACACCTAAATTGTGAGCTATTGTTACACAACAATATATTGTTAATACTAAAGCTATTGAAGTTAACGGAAGATTCTTGTTAACTTCTGTGGCTTTGGTTCAGGTCCCAAATACACAGTTGTTAGTGCCATATTCTGCATATGTCTTATTCAATCTGTTTTAGAGGCTTCTTCAATTGACTTTTCAAGTGGCTATCAGCTCTTCTGCTGAGACGATGCCATAAAGTCTAGCTGGCAGAGTCCTTTTGACTCCAAGGGATGTCTGCCATTGAAAAAAAACTTTCAAAACCAAACTCTCAGGCTCACGTAATTTAAGTGCTTTCTTACTCGCCAGAAAGCTCACTTTGAAATTTGGGTACTCCAGTAACCTTTTTTTTTTTTTTTAAAGGAGCATGTGGGTTTTTAGTGTTGTTTTCTTCAGTTTCCTTGAGGCTTGCCTTGTTTTATTGGAACTTTCTAGTAGTCTAGTAAGAACTGAAGGCATTTAGGACCAAATTTTCAAAAGCTGATAGATACCTATGCTCAGGCATACAATATTTGGATGTGCACTCATTGCATGCATAATCCTCTTCATTTGCAGGAGCAAACAGGCATATTTGCATGTGTAAAATGATCAATACAAGCCTAAATACTCATATTGCTCATGCTTCTCCACACTTTACTCCCCCCCCAGTACCCGTTTTGTATGCACTTCTGGTTTGCATGTGTCCATTTTGCTGACAACATGGCTGAGCATGGCAATTTAGCAGGAATAAATTGGGCTCTAACCTTTGACAGTGTACCCCTCATGCCTTTTTGAGCTATCTGTGCCATTGTTATTCTGGCATGACTTCTGTTTTACAGCTTCTCCTGGGGTTTGGTGGCTTCTGCTGTGCCTAATGCATTTGTAGTGAGTAATTTCTTTGTGTCCACCTCTCAGGAGACTGGACCTTATTTAAATACTTTCTCACTCTCATGCACTCCGGAGACCTCATGACTAGGGGAGCAGAGCAGGTGAAAATCCATTCGAAACTGCAACACTGAAGGGTAATATTAACAGTAGGTTCACATTTGAATACTGGAATCCATGATTCAAGGCAGGCTGATATTCATACGGATGCTTTCTCCATGAATGGCTAAGGCAGCCCTAATTAAGATTTTCTACTAAATAAATACACGTAGCAAAATAAAAGGGAGGGAGGGGAATAATTAGAATCCTCTTTTCTTGAGATGAGTGGACTGACTTTACACTTTTTGTACAAAGCTTCATGCTTCATTCCCTTAGCAGACATTCACAGGCTGGTTTACAGGTCTTCTGCTCTTTTCTCAGTAAATATAGTATCAGACTCAAGGCCCCTTTTCATTATGATGCCAGAAAGTTGGGAAAAAAGATTAGCAAATTCTAAGAGCGCATATATATAGACAAGGAGATTAAATCACAGGGAGGGATATTACTTGGGATAAGATCTGTGGGTGGAAGATCTCTATCTCCATGGCAGCACAAAGTTTACAAATATACCAACTATAACACAATTGACTCTTTTACTGGTAGAAGCAAGTGTACTGGATGTTGAGAACAACTAGTAGGTTGTCAGACTTGTAGTTTTTCAAGTGTTAAAAAGGCCCAAGGCAGTGTGAGAAAGCTCTTTTTCATGACATTTCTAACAAGCTGAACAAAATCCAGGCCTTGTGTAATGAGCACATATTTTACACAAATAAGCTCTAACAAGCTTACCCATCTCTAATTAAACTAGAAAGGAAGAATTTGTCCTAATTGGTCTGCATAGCTGAAGAATTAATTGTGAGACTGTTTAGAATTGCAATCTGATAGCCTAATGCACAGAAAATACCTTTGTGATTGGGCATACTATATGCAAGTTCACACAAGCCTTTTTTTCCCCAACATGCAAACCCATATGCAATTTTGATGCTTGATTTTTTTTTTTAAAGAAAGTCCATTTACACAAACACATATGGGCCTTGGCAGAGATTAAGGCCAGTGCACGGTTTAGTACAATATTCTAATTTAGCCATGAGAAAATACCCCTCTGATACCATAATTAAGGACTTACTCTGTTTCCACAGAGAAAATTGCATGCTAACTTATTGACAAATATGAAAAGAGTCACTATTGTGTTCAGTTGTCTGGGTCTAAAACAAAAAAAAAAATAGAACAGCATGGAAATTCATCTTCCTTCCCAGCAATGCCAGACACTATGTAGGATGCTGTCAAGGGTTTAGAGGTTTGCAGTGGAACATCTTGCACATTTAGACGGCATTCACTAAAAGAGGGTTTCCAAGCAGTGAAATGCCAGAGGATGGACATTATTAGATATCATCTCCCTGTTTGTCGTCCAAGCCCCATCTGCTTCGTTTACTGAGAAAAGCAAGTTTCAACGACTGACCGTGCTGCTCAGCCAGTAGAGTGAAGTGGAATCTATTCTGCCTCAAGCATTGTGAACAAAATTGTCAGCTAAGTTCCGATTCTAGAATCTTTATTGCTGATGGTTTATGTGCAAGACAGAAAGAGCATAAATTGGCTGTCAGATACAAGTTTGGGCATGTGGCATTTAGAGAAATTTCATTCTAACTTGTAAAACAAGTATACTTTGTGGACCCAGTCCTAAAATCTTTAATTAAACCTTACACTGAATGGCCAAACTCCCATTAAAATCAATTAATTCTATAATGACATAGAGTGGGATTTTTAAAGGAGCTGAAGGGATTCAGGTGACTGACTGCCATTCAAATTTAATGAATGAGGTGTCTAACTCCCCTAGGCTCCTTTGAAAATCCCATCTCTAATGATCAGTAAAGGGAATCTGTGAAAAAGACACATTTATTTCATAGTTATTCTTCAGTGCTGACACTCATGTTGGGCCAATGGGAATTTGGTCTCAGGAACGATGAAATAAAAACTGAGTCAGGACTTCAGGATTTGGCCTTATATGAGTGCCAGTGCTGGAAAATAAACTATGTAACATCAAGGCTTCATTTCTGAATGTTCTCTTTTCTGACCATTGTGCTCCATAGGACAGCACTATCATTTTGCAGACCCTACAATCATGTGCATTCTATTAATGCTCAGCTTTTGATTCCATTTGACCTTTCAATGCATAGAAAATTTAGGAAGTTTGTTAGGTCATGTTTCTTCTTCCTGTATCAGGTTTTCATTTAGAAGGACTTCATGTCTTTCCTTTTCAGAATGTAACTTTTACTGTTTGTACGAGATCGGTTTCCATTCATTTTTTAAGTTACTGAGGGAGGAAAGGGAGGATAGCATTTTCCAGTTTCTCTATTAGGGTGACCAGATGTCCAGATTGTATAGGGACAGTCTAAATATTTGGGCTTTTTTCTTATATAGGCTCCTATTACCTCCCACTCCCTGTCCCTATTTTTCACACTTGCTGTCTGGTCAGCCTATTCTCTATAGAAACACAGGGTTGAACAGGATACCAAAGAAAATATTCTGAACATCTCAACCACTATTTCAAATCTCAAGAGGCCAAATTCAGCCCTTTAGACACAACTCCACAGAGGGTCATGGATTTTTCCCTCCCTTTCCAGGACTAAATTTGCTCCTTTATTTGAAGGTTTGTCTAAAACAAAAATCAGTTCATTTGTCCAAAATAATCATACACAACAAATATTCTAAACCATCCCAAACTGGGAATAATGAACAGGGACTATATAGCGAACATATAATATTTATTGTGGACTACTTAGAGGCTGAGAGCACTCAGCACTGACATCCAGTCTCTCTCTCTCTCCCCCATCCCCCCCCACCCCGACCACATTAAAGAAGCATGTTTGTGATGGAATCTGCTATGCTATGGAGATCTGATAGCATTTTATCCTTAGGTAGAGCCAAAAGTTGAAGTCCTTACTGTTTTTATTCAGCCCTGCCTCAGCTAAACTTCCACTGGCTTCGATGTGTTACTGTTGACTTCAGGTCTCATTGACTTCAATGGCAGTCTTGCCTGAGTAAGGACTCCAGGATTTGGCCCCATCTGTGTGTTTGTTAACACCGTAAACTTTTACAGAGCTTCAGAAAAAGACTGAATGCCTGCCACTGTGAAGGGTGAAGTAGGGCAAAGAATTAAACAGACATTTCCATTGTAAAAGGAAGAAACTTTCACCAGCATAAATACTTGGTTACAGTATTATCAGAAGTAAATGTGGATGGTGCAGCCATTCGCCAGGTTAAGATAATTGCTGAGTCATTAACCAGTACACATGCAGGTGGTATGTGATGCCAATAACAGAGTAAGTTCAAGTGTTAAGTGGCAGTTAATGGCTTTTCATCCACAGTTTAATGGTTCAAATCCAGCTTGTGCCTTAAAAGAAAAGTACAATTCTCTGCTCAGTATTCTGTGGTCATGCTGCCAAAACCTCGACGCATAATTTAGCACAGTTGGTCAGTTTGCTGCGGAGAGAGGAGCAGAAGTGACCCAGCTTGGAGAGTGAATTGACTGTCAGCGTTAGAGAGGATGGCTGGTCTCTGAAGACAAGAGTCTAGTCTTGGCCTGGCAGAATCTCCTTTCCTTACACAATTAGTCCTGGCACTAGAGGAAAGGATGTTTTACTGATCAGCTATCTGGAGTTCAGTACAGTATCTGTTAATAGATTGTTTTCTCATGTCAGATTCCCCATGCAGGATATTCTTATCAAATCAGATCTGCTACAGTGAGGTACTGGATAAAATAATGCATGTCAGACGCAGCCCTTTTCCTTAATATAGCATATTCAGGAGAAAGAATTGTGATATTTATTATTTTTAATTGTCTCATATTGTTATGTAATATTATTCATTAACTTTATTTCCAATTCCATATGTATGATTTCTTGATACTCTGTCACACCTGTCTCCCATCTGGGAACGTGGAACCTTATTCTGATGTCATTCACCTCAGTGACAGGTCTCAGAGGGGTAGCATGTTAATCTTTTGCATTGAATGGGGAGATGGCTGGTTTGGAGCAGGGTGTGTGTGTGGAGAAGCCCAGGGTGCAGAGGGAGCTCAGGCAGCATCTGGGGTACTGGCAGTGGTGCAGGAACTCACTTAATAAATAATAATAGGAGATATACCAATCTCCTAGAACTGGAAGGGACCTTGAAAGGTCATTGAGTCCAGCCCCCTGCCTTCACTAGCAGAACCAACTACTGATTTTTGCCCCAGATCCCTAAGTGGCCCCCTCAAGGATTGAACTCACAACCCTGGGTTTAGCAGACCAATGCTCAAACCACTGAGCTATCCCTCCCTCCACTTTGGGCTCAGAGATGCAGAGCAGGTGAGGAAGTGGCACGGTCAGGGTGACTGCCATGTCATGGTGTCCCATCTTCTCAACTGCCCGGCTCCCTGCTCCCCAACTTGGCAGTTGCTTTTACACAACTTCAGCAGCTCCTGTCCTAGAGGAAAAACAGCCCTCCATCTCATCCCCAAAATGACACAGCTTTGCCCACCCACCCCTTCCCTGCCTCGAGGTACCCCCTCTCCCTGATACTGAGAGGGTTGTGCCAGAGGAGGAGCTGGGCGAGTTCCCAGAGAGAGGAAATATTGCTGGGGCAGAAGCATAGAACAGTCCCCACAATATTTCCATTGCAAGAATGTTAGCCCACACTTCCCTCCCTGATTCTGCTGCCCTGGTGTAAATACCAAGTACCAATGCTTTATTTCAGTGAAGCTACTCTGGATTTATACTGCTGTAACTGAAACCAGAATTATTAATGATCATTTATATAGTTGTTTAATATTAACAAAATCATCAGTTCAAACTGCTTTATGACACAAATACCAGTTCTGAATTCTTTGCTGGGGACAAGTTAAAACAATTTACAAATTTTTAAACAGCAGGGTATAATCTATTAAAATCCAGTTACAAAAGCAGCACAAGAGAAAAAAAACCAATTAGACTAAAGAGGGAATAAAGATCCACTGATAAGCAGGGGTGGAGAGTTGTATGGTCCTGTTCTGCCTGGGCTCCAGGAATATTCAGGGCCCGGTGGCCCAGCTCCACCAATGTTCGGGGCCAGGTCTCTACCCCGGCCCCACCTCCTGGCCCACATGCCTCCCCGGAGTGTCTCTCGGCCCCACCTGCTACCCCCAGGCGATTTAAAAGGGCTGCTCCCAGAAGTGGCCAACATGTCTCTGTGGCCCCTGGAGGAGGAGGGTGTCTCCCCCTGCTGCCCTCATCCTGAGCTGCTGTCAGAGGGGTTGTCATAAACAGAGTGTTAAGGGTTAATGTCTCATACCTGTAAAGGGTTACAAGCAGGAAACTGGACACCTGACCAGAAGACCAATCAGAAGACAAGATACTTTTAAATTCGGGTGGAGGGAAGTTTGGGTGTGAGTTCTTTGTTCTTCTCTCGGGGGGTCTGAGGGAGACCAGACATTACTACAAGCTCTCCAAGTTTCTTCTCAAATAGAAGGTAAAAACCAGGCAGCTTAGGCTTTTTAATTGTTTTACTCTATTTGCAATTGTGGATCTGGCTGGTTAACTTTTATATGTGTAGTTGCTGGGAATATTCTGATTTGTATTGGTACTGGGGAGAAAGTCTCTTTCTGGTGTCTGTAGCTATGGGACCCTGTAGATTTACATCTTGAAGTTACAGAGATAATTCTTTACTTTTTCCTTTCTTTTATTAAAAGATTTCTTTTTAGAGAACCTGATTGATTTATTTTTTGTGTTTCCCTTGTGTTATTCCAGGGGATTGGGATAACTCACCAGGATGGGTGGGGGAGACGGGAGGAGGGAGTGATAAAATCTCTCTCTGTTTTCCTTGAATCTGTTTGCCTCTTTGTGGAAGGGAAGGGAGATGCTTCTCTGTATGGTGATTTAAGAGGTTAGATCAGTATCTCAGGATAGCCCAGGGAGGGACGTTCTGAGAGGGGGAAGGTGGGGGAATGGTTTATTTCTCCTTGTTTTAAGAACCCAAGGAATCTGGGTTCTTGGGGTCCCCAGGGAAGGTTGGGGAGGTCAGAGTGCCCCAAAACACTATATTTTTGGGTGGTGGCAGCCTATCAGATCTAAGCTGGTAATTAAGCTTAGGGAAATTCATGCTAGTATCTCATTCCTGGACTCTCAGGTTCAGATTTGAGAAAGAATGCTATGACAGGGGTGTACGGGTCACTTTTGGGAGGTAAATGCTGGTCCTCTGACCCCCTCCTGCACCCCAACTCCGTGCCCCATCCCAGAGCCCACACCCCACACCCAAACTCCCTCCCAGGGCTCAACCTTCACCCTTCCCGCATCCAAACTCTCTCCCAGAGCCCAAACCTCTTCCCTCACCCAAACAATCTCCCAGAGCCCGCAACCCCTGCTGCACCCCAACTCCCTGCCCCATCCCATAGCCCACATCCCACACCCAAACTCCCTCCCAGAGCCCGAACCCCCTCCCACACCGAAACAACCTTCCAGAGCCTGAACCCCCTCCTGCACCCCAACTCCCTGCCCTATCCCAGAGCCCACACCCCACACCCAAACTCCCTCCCAAAGCCTGAACCCCCTCCCACACCGAAACAACCTTCCAGAGCCTGAACCTCCTCCTGCACCCCAACTCCCTGCCCTATCCCAGAGCCCACACCCCACACCCAAACTCCCTCCCAGAGCCCGAACCCCCTCCCACACCGAAACAACCTTCCAGAGCCTGAACCCCCTCCTGCACCCCAACTCCCTGCCCTATCCCAGAGCCCACACCCCACACCCAAACTCCCTCCCAGAGCCCGAACCCCATCCCACAACCAAACACCCTCCCAGAGCCTTAGGCAGGTGTGGGGCAGGACGGGACTTGCACTCATTCTGGGCACCACCAAAAATTATCCAAACCTTCTGCTAGTGCTGATAAGACATACAAAAAAAAATCTCAAGGTCAGGTACAGTAAAGTCCTGTCTCTTCATGAAACTCGTTTTCTTTTTTAGTGGCCAAACGATAATAAGTTTGTGGTATGTGAAAGCTGCTGCCTTTCTCAGGCTTCTGGGAAATAGGCAGCGTGAGCTGAAATCTAAAATCACTGAGATTGCCTGAAGGGAGAACAGGCCCAGACTATATTGCCTCTCCAGCCTTGTCTCTATCTATTTGGAATGGCATATCAGCAGTGATTTACATTTAATATGACAGTTAGTGAGGAAGAGACAGATTTTTTGTTAAAAGGAATCTCTTATGGAACAACATGTTCCATGTATATCTCTAATGTAGGACAGCTTGGGGGGTACAGTGTAGGTAATCAGGATGCAGCTACAGGCAACATTGTAATCAGTGTAGACATGTTGATCATTGGCCAATCTATGCAGAGCCTGAGGTGGTATTTTCTGGGCATATCAATGAGGTCTTGCCTCAGACTGCCAGTGATAACTTGTATTTTGAACCCATTTCACTTTCAGAACAACGTATTGCTTCTGGGACTGCACCTTTCCAAGGAGAATAGTCAACAATCTTTGTGACTCTGGGAACAGATAAGGGATCCTTTTTTCACATTGTTCACCATTCTTTCAGGAGAGAGGATGTATCCTTGTAGTGTAGGATTTTCAGAGGCGCTAGGACAACTTATACCAGCTGAGGACCTGACCCCTCTCTTTATTGAAGCCTCTTCACAAAATCAACTCTCCTTAATATGGAATTGTGATTCCTCACCAAATAAATCTGGAAATTTGAAATGGCTTCAAGACATGGTATCTAGCTCTGGGCCAAGTGCACCTGAAAATATGAGTCTGTGAAGACATGAAACCCATGGGCCTGTGGGTGCCCAGAAATACACAGATTAATCTATCTTCTAATGTAACTTATAATGCTGTTTTCCTTCCTTTGCATCCCCCAGTTTCTTCTTTACCCATATGAGACTGTACTGTACTTCAGCATCAACATATCCTGCTTGAGGCAGAGAGACAAAGTCTCCAATTGTTCAACATAATGGCACCAGCCCATTGCTTAAGTGACTGTTGCCAACTTGACTCCTTCACTTTTATGAGCCTTTCAGGACTGGTCTTGCAACAACATGACAACACGGTAGCCTCTCTTCTGTGGAATCTAATTTGAAATTCTTCATTTTGCTTATTAGTGATTGATGTCCTGCTCAAGGAAGGCCTTTCTAAAATAAAGATATTTGATTAGTATTTTCAGATGTGCATACTGGGAAAAGTTGATTAAAAAAGATGAAGGAAATCAGGCTTCAGTCAGATGGCTGAGAAGAAAGAAAACTTCAGCAGAGCTTAAATGAGCCCTTCCTGGTTGAGATAAAGCTTCAATCTTATGCCAAAATATAGGGCTAAGCTTTGATAATATCTTTCATGTTTGACTATAAAACATTGAAAAACAAGCTTTCAGAATGTAAAAATAACTTATTCAGGTCAGTGGAAAACTAGATTAATGCAAGTGCTACTCATTTTTTTTCTTATATTGACAGAATGGAAAGTAAAAGAAATTGCTATAATACTTTAGTTACCATTGCAACATACTGCTGCTTGAAACAGTAGAATATCCAGCTGAAGTATCTTCTCCTTCACACTGGGTTGCCCTCTAAATTGCATTCCCGTTGTGTAATATGTAAGACATTACATGATATATATAATATTTTTTTATCTCATCATTAAAGGTCTAGTTCCCCTTCGTCTGATTTTTGTGATGTTAATTGGTTGCACAGTATAAAACAATCTCCTATGAAGGTGAAGGGAGTGTGAGATCCTTGGGCATAATTTCCATTTCATGTCCAATGTGGCTCTGGGGAACAATCCTTTATCCATGGTTAACATTGGACAACATGTACCACACAAGTGCTTTAGCAGCAATTATTATAATCATTCAGTGTTGCCACAGCACCTAGAGGCCCCAACACAACTGTGCTAGGTATTGTACCAACATATAATAGTAAGATGGTCTTCAGTCCCTTCCCCAAAGTCCCTGCCCCAGCTCCGCTCCCTGCCTGTCCCTATTCCAACTCCTTCCCCAAATCCCCACCTCCTCCCCTGAGCACGCCACGTTCCTGCTCCTCCTCCATCCCTCCCGGAGTGTGCTAACTCTGCCAAACAGCTGTTTGGGGGAGGTACGGGCTGGGAGGTAGGTGGAAGAGCAGCAGGGATGTGGCACACTCAGGAGAGGAGGCGGAGCGGAGGTGAGGTAGAGTGGGGAGGGGAGCTTGTCTGCCTCCCCTTGGGTGCTCCAGCCCTGGAGCACCCACAGAGTCGGCACCTATGGCCCCAAGAGATTACAGTCAAGGATTAAGACAAGAGGCAATAGGTGGAGACAACAAACAGGTAACGATGCAATGATTCTGGGTAGCATGATTAGCAGCACAGCACACCAGATGCCTAACCACAGGGTTCAATCTCAGGGACTATGGGTTTTTAATTTTCCTCCTTAAGTTGCCTCTATCAGTATGGGTACATCTGTGGAACATAAGCTCTCCTTCTTGAATGAATGGAGAAAAGGGAATGAAATTATATGAAGTCCCAAAACACTTCTCTCCAACAAGCTTGTCAAAGGGTGGAGCCTCCTTCAGTTCACTCTGCAGTTTGCCAAAGAACTAAAATCCCCAGCATCCTTTGCAAAAAGGACTTTAAGTCTCTGACTCCCTAATAATGAATGCTATATAAAAAGGGCCCATGTCTCCAGACCAGACTTTGGCATATATATTCAGTGGTGATAATTGCAATACAAATATGTACCATTGACTTCAATGGGAGGTTTACTTGAATAATGACTGAATAAGAGAGTAAGGATCTCAGGATTTGACTTTGTGTCAATAGAGGAATCAGCATTACAACATTTCCCTCTGGCTCTAAATGTGATGTTATGTAATCATGGAGAGCTGAGCCAATTAAATAGCAACTCTCCGTAATTATACTCAAATTAACAGAGCAGTCAGGTACTAACTCACAAAAGCAGTGGGCTGTTATCACATTAGGAGTGCTTTTAGGATTTTAGTGAACATGCCTGAGAAGAACGAGTTTGAAACCCCTACAGAATTCCTACTGCTGTTTCCAGGACAGTTTCTCTGCATCCAACATTGCTGAAGAACATGGATGTGACATCAAAAACAGGACAAAGATTATAAGTTTTACTCCATTTCAGTGTCATTGAGATACTGATGTGATGTTTTTTTCCCTCCATAGGCTCTTACTATTCTTTCACCTTTCTTTCATTTTTACAGTCCTCTCTTTATGCTCCTCCCCCATCAATGTCCTATCTTTTCTCCATGCTTCTTGAAGTAATGACTCCTTTCTCACAGCTGGCTAGAGATGAAAGTAAGCCAGTCCAGTCCGGCACAGCATACTGGCAAGAGCCGATACGCCTTGCCACGCTGTGCCAGACCGGACTCGCTTCCCCAGGTCAGCAATTTAAAGGGCCTGAGGCTCCTGGCAGCAGCCCGAGACCCAGGCCCTGTAAATTGCCATCAAAATCCTGCTGCCAGAGCCCCTGGGTGGTGGATGCAGCTCAGGCAGCAATTTAAAGGGCCCTTTAAATCTCTATCAGAACCGTGATCCTAGGGTAGCAGCAGCAGCCAGGAGCCCCTGGGGCTCCCTTGGCAATTTAAAGGACATGAGGCTCTGCTGTGGTAGCGGCAGCTGGAACCCTGGACCCTTTAAATCATCCCCTAGACCTGGAGCTCCCAGCTGCCTGTGCAGCTGGTAGCTCAGGGAGTAATTTAAAGGGCCTGGGGCTCCCAGCCACCGCTGCTCTAAACATGGGGCTCCCAGCCACCACTGCTGGAGTCCTGGGCCCTTTAAATCTTGATTTAATGGGCATGGGGATTTAAAGGCCCCACCTGTTCTGTTTGAGGCCCTGCCCCCAGCGCAGGACTCTTAAGTTACTTTCACCCCTTCTGCTGGCCCTTCCTGAGGTCCACTTTTAGTCTTTCCCATAAAGTTTTTATCTGTCTTGCTGTCTACTAAGAGAGACAGAGACCCCAGAGGAAGGAGGTACCTTTGTTTCTTCCCAACCCATGGTCCCTAGTGACCCTCTTGTCTCCATCACTGAATGTAAACAAGAGTGGGGGGCCTGATCCTACTGCTAACAAGAAAAAAGAGAAAGTGAGAGTCTCACTTGCTGCCACCTCTTTCTCCTTATTGTTACTTCTGTCTCCCATGGCTGCATTTCACTGCAGCTGAGATAAGTACAGAGCTGGCAGGGAAAGTTATCAGTGAGATAGGATGAGAAGCAATGACGGGGTCCTACAGTTCAGGCAGAAAAGCATCCTTTGGTATCCTAAGAACCAAATGATAGGCAGTGCAAGTAGAGCAGCAAAGTAACCCCACATCTAAATAATGCCAAACTTTTTGGCCATAGTGAAGTTAGACCTGAATACAAATTTTGTGTCTTGAACCCATTTCAGTCTTTCTATCCTTAATCCATCAATTTCCTGTAACCCTCTTCAGTCTTGAATAATTACTGATATAGGGAATATACTGAAAAGAACTAATTATAATTCCTGTCCTTGACTGGACACTTGCCTTGGTTTTACACATTGTGGAGTTCTTGGTAAGAAAGTGTGGAGGGGACACATCATGAACATCAGTGCATCTTATTCTGGCTCCTGAGGATTTCTTGTGCTTTAGCATAACTCATAAATGATCAGCTTAATAGTCCTAACACAAAAATCTCATGGAAATGCCATATCTGAGTGGCTACTACACTTGCTTATGTAAGCAGATCTTCAGCAGTAATATGTTTCTTTCATTTCAACCACTGCCAACTCTGTGAAATTTGACAGTAAGGGACAAATTTCACTCACCTTATTTAGTCAAAAAGCCACATTAAAGTCATTGGGGCTGCTTGTGTGAGTAAGGATGGCAGAATACATTTTTACTTGGTCTTTTTTTCAGCCAAACTCCCACTGATGTCATTCATTAGTGGGAGTTTTACCCTGCTAAATAGTGAGTAAAAATTTAGTAAGGACCTCAAGATTGGGCCCAGCGCTCTTTTTAAAATATGATGCAGCATGTTATGTCATGATGCCAGGCATATACACATTAACATCTTAATATTTTGGGCTTAATTCTGTGGGGCTGGTCACAAGAGTGAAGCTACTTGTGTGTGAGTGTTTGCACCATTAAACCAGAAAGTACCATTGTGGTGACATGAACCCTTGTTTAGAATGGAATGCTAGAGTATTTTTCTCAACAGCTTCCAATATAGATACTGATAGAATAATAATCATCTGGAAGACCACAAGAATATATTTAAATGCAGTGTTGCCAACTTTTATGACTTTAGCACAAGTTTCATTATATTTGATGTTTTTACTAAAGCCTCAGCTCCTGAAGTGAGAGTCTCATCTTTCATAAAAAAAATTAGGCAGTTGATATTCACTCATGTTATGTAGTGATTTTGTTATGGTTTTGCTGATTCCTTTTTTTGTAATTGCTTTTTAGGCAGTCAAGTTTTATTGGCACAAACATTCATGGAATGTGAATTTCAAGAGTGCAGGCATGAGAGTATATGCCGACGCCATCTTTTAAATTCATAGCAGCAGGGGGTTCCCTCTCCCACCCCTAGATGTGCTTGCAAGTATCCAGTTAGGAAAAAGAAACAATGCCATTTGACATGTGAGACCAATCACTACTACTTAATGCAGCTTTGATAGCAAATAGTGAATTCTTGCAGAGAACTCTTTGTTATCAACCCAAAATGTTAAAAGTATTTGCAAAAAATTACTTGAATGCTTAAGAAAAATAAATATTCTAGGAAAAGCAGTTCTCACCACCAGAAACAGAGGCTAAATTCTTTGGCTACATTATGTGTGGCAAATCATTTGCTCAGCTCTACTAGAAATTCACCCTTTGCAGGTGCAAGATGATTTCAAATTATAAGCTTCCTGTATACACAGGAGCAAATGAACAGGAGGAAACATGCACTTTCAGGGGAGCACAGAACACAGGGTGGAGAGAGTATTCTGCCAGGAGAGAGAAGCTTTAAGCACCATCTTACACAGGAACTCTGCCAACAAATCTGCCTGGGACATGCTGAATCTCCCAGACAGCCTGGCCAGCCTCACTCATTTTCTGTGCAGTGTGGACCAGCTCTTGGCTATCTTGCAGAGCTGGGGTACACTGCTGAGCCCTTGCTCCTGGCAAATGTGGTACTGCCAGCAGCCCTGTGCAACCTAGGGAGTGAATCAAACCCACTGTCTCCAGAAACTAGCATGTGGAACAATATAACAGCTTGGAATTCTCAGATAAAATTAAGTAAACCAAAAAGAAGGCAGAGTACCAGCCCTTTATAGTTTTTAAATACTACAAGGGGCCACAATTTGTTCTCCACTACACCTCGGCAATGCTACAGTCCTCAATAGGCATGCAGGAGTATAAATGAGAAAGAAATTGGAACCAATCATTGCACCGGTCTAATGTCACACAGACTGATATAATTTGCACTGTGCATGTATGCTTGCAATATGTATGTTGGTGGATACTTTTTTACATTGCCAACATTACATCTCTTTGGTTATTCTGTTCAAGCGCTATAAAATATTGATAGTTTAAAAGTTCACATAAAATCTTTATCCATACATGTTGTGTTATAACCCGCTCTTCATCTTTGCTCTGAACTCCCACTGACACTAGGAGGTTTTTTTTTAACAGAATGCGGGTAGAATATGGTCCTAGGAATAGCCCAGGTGATGCTATGGAGATGTAGTGAAATATGTTTGTGCTCCGTTTGAAATGACACGATTGGCTCTACTACTTAAAATGAAGAAATACAGACTCTGCAGTCTCAGAATGACTGAAATCCAGGAAGAGTCCAAGATAACGAACACTCAGCAGAATGACAACTTCCTTTCTATGCGGTGTTCTTGAAGCCATGTTGGTCCTTGCATGTTAGAGAGACTAGGTGGGTGAGTTCACATCTTACATTGGACCAACTTCTGTTGGTGAGAGGAACAAGCTTTTGAGCTTACCCAGAGCTCAGGAAGACCTGAAGAAGAGCTCTGGGTAAGCTCAAAAGCTTGTCTCTATCATCAACAAAAGTGGTCCAATAAAAGATTTTACCCTCACCCACCTTGTCTCTCTAACTTGTTTTCTAGTAGGATTTCATCATTTGTAGGAATAATTGCTTCTCCTTGATACAGCAGCAGCTGCACCACTGGTCTGAACCTAATCAACAAAAGACTGTTGATTCTGGGCTAGCTTGCAACAATATTTATATTACCAACAATCACCTGATTCAGGGCTTTTTCTACAATCAAAAGAAGCTAAAAAGAGAAAGAAAAAAGTGTTCAGTGAAACGAATATCTGACAGTTCAACTGGTGACACATCATCGATGTTCTGTCAGAGATCAATGGAGATGGGTGGGAGCAATTGCTAGCATTACAGAATTTTAGAAAGCCCATAAATAATAAAGTCAGTTACCTAGTTCTGACTGGGAAATCTCCCAACAGGAAGCCTTTTCCAAATTTTATAGCAATCACAGAATGGAAGAGTCACAGCAATCAAAATGACCGTATCCTGGCTCACAGGAAGCAGAGCGAGCTAATTGATCACATATACTATTGCAAACATGTTTGTAGTAATTTTATCTCTTTTAAAACATTCTTGAAATACAAAATATTTGTTTTAATCAGTGCAAATGATAATTGCCAGATGTATTTTGTCCAGGTTCCTGGATTTTTCAGAACCAAAGTATTGCATGACAGCCAGCATGATGAGACAGATTCTTGACTCCACTCCAGCAGTGCAACAGGGACTACAAGATGCTCTAAACAGGCAGATGAGGATTCCTCCAGAGTGGGTGGTGTTACACTGCCAGAAAAGGGGATATATCAGGGAGGAAAGGAGTATGGCATTCCAGTCAAGAACAAATAATTGCTGTCTGGAGGCTGGAACAATTTAGAGTAGTGACCCAGCAGCCACGGAGACGGTGGAGAGTAGATGTGTCCTTAAGCCAGCTTTGCCCCTTGGGTCCTGTATTGTGTATACAAGGAACAGGGCCAATATCTTTTCAGTCACAAACAGAATTCTCCAACTCTAAGTGAAACACATATTGTGGTACCAGTGTCAATACTGTATAAAAGCAAGGAAATAGCAACACACTCGCTTTTTGACATCTTTCATTATCCTCAGGTACTCTCAGTGCATAGGGCATCAATTAGTTTCTGCCATTTACTTTCATCTTGTGCTGGGCTGTTCACGCTTCTGAATGTCACGTTGAGAGACTTTACTTCTTTCTCTATTGTTTTGTTCACCCTCTTTTCTCTTCTCAACTGGGATCCATGTTGTCACTTGACATGGAAGTCATGTTTGTTGCATCCTTAAAGCGTGTCCTAAATATGTCCATCATCATCATCTTACCAAGTTTGAGGCTTTAGGTTAGTTTTGTTCTGCTTAGAATTTCTGATGTTGCAAAAAGTCTTTCCAATGGACTCTGAAGCTATTTCACAGTCATTTGAATGAGTTTATCTTATCAATTGCTGTTGATTTCTGTGACGCTGCTCCATGAAGGAGGACAGACATGATGCCAGTGTGAAATCGAAGTACAGAACTCAGAGCCAGTTTGTGGTTTATGACCTCACCTGGTTCCCAATAGTCTGCCCAGAGGCTACTACTCACTCTTTGGAGCCATTGCAGGCAGTGTTACATCTAGCATTTTTAGAAATTCCAAGTATGTTGGGGTTTTTTTAGTGGCAGCATGAAACCTCCAATATATGTCTTCCAAACTCACACCAGCCTATGTAGTGAGAACCCAAACTGGAAACCAAGGGGTTTACCAATGAATATAGAAAACTTTGGATAGTTTAGTTAATGAAATCTAAAATAAAATATCAGTTATCATAACTATATAGTTATGTGAGTTAATCTACCCAGATTAGAAACAGCCCTGTTGACAAACCACATGTTTTACCTCTTAAGAAATGGCTACAGTGGAACTAATTCTCAAAACCTCTATTTAAAAAAAGGCTAAAACCAAAGAAAAACACTGCTTCAGACTTATAGTTTGCTCCCCAGGGTAGTGTGGGGGAGTGGTGGGAAGAGAGAAAAAGGTCTTGTTTCTCACTTTCCCCCCCTTTATTACATTCTAACATTTCTAAAAATGACCAAGGGGACTAAATAAAAACCAGGCACTATTATCTGTGGTTTTGTACATTAGATCAACTGAAAACTGTCCTCCTTTGCTAGGAAGTGTCTGCATTTGCCAACAATTCTTTGTGTCTGACTCATTTCCTTATTACCTCTCCTCCTCAATCTTTTCCCTTATGGGACTGACTTTCCCCCACCTCAAACAAAAAATAATTTCTTTGGATCAGGAAGACCGAGGACAGCATTTCTAATAGAATCTATCCATCTCTGTCTGAAGTGCTTGTCACCATAATAGCTAGCCTCTTGGACCTCAGACAACAGACTCACCCCCACCCCATGTTCTCTATTCACCTCTTCCCTTTGGAGGAAGATGAATCAAGTTCTGGCATTAGGGATTTCTATAACAAAAGTTGATGCATACTGTAGGAATAATTGCTCTCTGCACACTTAACTCAGATGCTCTAGAGTGAAGTGAAGGAGTTCACATGAAGTGCTCAAGGAAAAAAAACCTCAAAACTCTTTCAATTATCTAGTTCAACTCCCATGACCAGATCCTGGCAAAACCAGACACCTGGCAGATCTGGCTCCTGGAGGATTCCCCCTGCATGGGGACATCTTTGAGGGTTAAGAGGCACTGTAGTGACTCTAAGGGTATGTCTTCACTGCAATGTAAGCCCAGGGTACAAACTCAGGTTCAAGCCTAAACCCCACTTCCACACATATCGCACTAACTCAGGGCTCAGACCCAGGGTCCCAGGACCCCACAGGGTGTGGAGAGTCAGAGCCTGAGTCAAGCTGGGACCCGAGGTTCAAGTCCTATTGTTTTTCAGTGTACACGCAGTCCCACTGTACTCGTACTCTGGAAGTCTGTCAAAAGTATTCCACAATCCTATAGGCAACTTTCTTTGTCCTCCAGACAGACAAGATGGGGCAACAGTCAAGTTTTCTCATACTGCACCAAGAACAAAGAGTTAGAGTGGTCACATTTTGGGAGGGTGCTAGGAAGTCTGGATTATGGAGGTTGGACTTGAGCCCACATAATACAGTGTAAATGCTGGGCCCTAGGTTGGGACCCAGGGTTCAACAATTCCTAACATAAAGTTACAAGTGAATGTAGATGCTCAAGCCCTAGGTTAACAAACCCAGGTCTGCTAACTTAAGTTCTACTAACCCTGGGCTTACATTGCTGTGTAGATATACCCTTACACCACTACTTTCTCCCTGCTCCCAACATAGGGGCATATCCAGGAGAAAGAGGTGATTCCAGGATGCCAGAACAAACTTTGGGAACCATTGGAAGCAGTGCGAAGTAATATTGCTTGGAAGCAACTTTGCATTCCCTCTTCTCAAGCATCATTAAATACCTGGAGATAGCCCAAAATCTGGAGCCAAATGGACTGGACAAATACAAATACAGCATCTGGCACAATCAAGTAGAGCACAGTAGAGGACAGTCTATACCAGGTGTGAGATGGACCAGATGACTTAGAATGACTTTTTCCTAGTACTTCTATGATTTAAGCAATGTGGGAGTGAGGGATGGAGCACCAATACTGCTTTCTTATTAGCTAAGAAAACAGATGCCAAACCAATTAATTAAAGCAGAACAGAGAAGATCTGAGAACAGATTAGTGATTATTTGAAAAGGGGGAGGAAAAAAGGCAGTTCCAACATTCCAAAATGAACACTACCTGGACTCCAAACATTCAATAGCTTCCCAATCAGAGAATATATTTTCCCCTTCCTCCACATTTTCTTTGGTTTGCATTATTATTTACTAAATGCATTGAGACTTATTTATTCATGTTGCAGCTTTCAGACTTTTTTCCAGCTCCTCACCCTCTACCTCCTCATATATAAATGTCATAGATAAATCAATTAATTGGCTCAAGACAGGAAGGAGAGAGAGAGAGAAAGTAGCATAGCTGCAGAGCAGAAAACAAGTTATGTGATGCATATGTTTTAGTTGGCAAACTGGAGATGCTAAATCCTACTTTGGGCCTTTAGTCCAGGAGTATATTTCATCTGGTCGTGGGTGTCAGAACAGCTGACTCCAAAGTGACTAGTGATTTTGGATGCCCAACCCGAGATGTATAAAAGAGACCTGATTTTCAGAAAGTGCTGAGCCTCGCTCTCTGGAAGTCTAGAGACTAGGCTTTTAGGTGTGTCAGGTCCAGCACCCAACAGCACTAGTCCCTTTTCAACTATAAGCCACAGGGTGCGCCTGCATTTGAGCTGAGAGGTATGATTTCCAGCTTTTATAGATATGTCTGTGCTACCTCTACTCAAGCACTAAAAATAGCAGTGAAGCTGATGTAGCAAGGATGGAAGCTCAGGCTAGCTGTCCATGTATGTGCCTGCTTAGGCCCACTGGGTAGGTACTTGGAAGGGTAGCCCAAGCCACAGCCGGGCTACCCCAACTACACTGCTATCTTTGCATGCTATCTTGAGCAGAGCTAGCAAGGGTACTTCTACACGAGCTGGGAATCACACCACTTAGCTCAAGTGCAGACATAGCCTCAATATACAAGTAGATTAGAAGTTAAAAAACTGATTTCACTTCAACTGTATTTGTGTCCCTTTTGAGTTCGCTTTTCATGAAGATTCTGGCCTGCAAGTTTACTGGCAGGAATATTCAAGGAAACAGTTAAAATTCTAAGTGAGGTTAGGAAAGTTGGCAGAAAGAGATACTGAAGTCATAGAGTATGACTTTCATACTGGAAAGCTGATTCTAAGATTTATGTTCATTCAATCTGGAAACAGAAAACATGACTTATGATGTGTGTTCAACCAAAACTAACATCCTTCCAATATTGATCTATACAATATTTTATTTATTCCCAGAAATCTTATTGATCCACATAATTGTAAAATGGCAGATTGTAAATCATTGGATACCTTAGAATGAATTTCCATTGGAACTGTTAGAAATTAGGACAATTTTGTGAAGCAGTGTCATTTTTACCATTCCTTAGCTTGGCTTCCCAGCACCTTCAGCTCCTGGTCATGCATACTCCCTACTTCTGCTACCTTTTCACTTTAACCTCTACTCCTGTGGTCTTGCAAACATCTTCTTCTCATCTTAGCCCCATTCTCCTCCAGCATCGTCCTCGACATCTCTGTCTCTTCACTACTGTAAAGAGAGAGTGGTAAGGCACAGAGCTTTGAATTCTGCACAACCTGCAATGCAACCAAAGACATTCAAAGTACCTGGAACTATTCAGAGGACTGTGGAACAAAGTGAGATCCTAAGGTCTACAGAAGGACAATCTAGGACTGGTTTGGGCCTGCAGAGCAGAGGAGCATGAAATGGACCCTAGAGACCAGACAATATGGCAGCTGCGGTGAGTGTGTTGGAGGAGGCAGCATCTGCCATCTAGGTCTGACAGGGATCCAAGCTCTACCCAAGACTTCTGACATTATGCACTTCTTAAATCCTTTAAAAAACCTAATGACAAGAGCTGGTTGGACAATGGGAAAATTCCATAGAAAATTGACAATAATTAAAAAGAAATTGTTTTTGTTAATAATTTCCACATTAATTTTTTTTATTTTGGCAAGAAAAAAATCAAAACCTGAAATATTTTGGCTGAAAACTGAAACATTTCAACTGAAAATGAAAATATTTTGATTCAGAAATGCTATTGTAGTCAGATCAGACTACATCTCCCATGATATGCCACAGTCTCTCTTCATGGTGATTGGAGGCAGTGGTATCATAGGAATCTCTGATCACAATGTACTATGGGAGATGTGGTCTAGCTGGAGAGCCCACTCTATAGAGGAGAATGAAGACATTATGAAATTGAACTACAACTTCCATCAGGCACTGTGGCAGGGTATTCAAATCAAACTAGTTAAGTTTTGGCCAAAATATTTCAGTTTTTAAACTTTTAGTATTTTTGATGAAAAAAAAACAAGTTTCTGGAGAAAGACACTTTTTGAAAAAAATGTTGTTTAGTTAAAAACTTAATTTTCTGTCAAAAACAATGTATTAAGGACATTCACAAGCAAAAAGCTGTGCTAAATTGGAGTTAAAGTTGAGTGTCCATATCCAAGAACCTCATAAGATTAAAAAAAAAAAAAAAAGGAAGACCTACATCAATGCTGTAGTTAAACAGACATCCAAACAATTAAAAGCTAAAGGTTAAATTTTAACTCACTTCTTGGAAAGTATGGAAATGCCATCACTAGATTATCTTAGGCCACTGCCCCTTTAAATCTGTTAATTTAGATTCTCCATAAAATATCCCTAGGGATGATCACTTTTAAATGCGATATTTGCATTTGCTATGTTTTAAAATAACAATTTGGGTAAATTAGTCCCATTTGGACATCTGCTCTTTTACAGTTCTCTGGACACTGGTGTATCAGAAACAAATGTGAATAAAAGATTTTAAAGCCATTTTGTTCCAAAAAAAAATGAACCACTTTACTTTAAATAAGCTATATGATGAAAATGCTTTACAAGTATAATTTTGGGCTATAACTTTTTTTCTTGTGACTACAGCACCATGTGTTCTGGATATAAAACTGGCTTTGGTTACCCATATCATTAAACTGGAAAACAAAGCTATGCATGACTCAACTGTGCACGGAAAAAAAAAGATTTCATCGATTGTGTCCTGCAATAAAAATACCATTACAGAAATGCACTGATTTTTTCCTGGGTAGAGTTCTTTTTCTTTAAACCGGCCATAAATGAGAAGTGGGGGAAGGTGCTCATGTGCATGCTAGACCAGATTATGGTGTTAACGCACAGGCTTCAATAGTGTAGGGATTTTAGGAGGCAAACTAAATTCTAGGCAGAATGTGTCTAGAGCTCCTGGGGAGCACAGCCACTGCCCTATCCCATAGGCAAGTGCAGCTTGCACTCCCCTCCCTGGCCAACCAGCTGTTAGCTAGTGCAAAAGAAGCACTGGAGAGAACGTTGGCTCTGCCTCCTCCTCACTTCTTTTTGGAGAGGCCAGACACCTTTCCTTTTAAAGACAAAGGAATGGCCTTCAGAGTCAATGGGAGTAGGGCTGCAGCTAAGCCACTGTAGAGCTTGCAATGTCGACTTTGCCTGGAGGATCAATAATTCAGCTGTTTGTGAAGCTAGTTTAGTGCACTTCCACTACGAAAATGGAGACTCATGAATATGAAGTAAGATCACCTTTTGCAAAGAGGAGCATAGAGAGTAGTAAAAGAAATCAGAAAATGTTCCTATAGAAATGTGAGGAAAAGGTTCCAAAAAGAGTGAGGGAGTTGGAGACAGTGTGGGCGTAGAAGATGGAAGAGATTAGCCTATTCATTCCTAGTTCTTGACACTCTGAGGCAGTGCCATCATTATAATTCTTACTAGTGTACAGTTGTATAGGTAACTGTTTGCACTGTTGGTCAAACAAGAATGCTAGGAGCAAAGGAATAATCAGAAGTTCCTTTAATTGCAGACTGTGAATTTGCCTATTTCTTACCATGTTTGCTTGAGTTTTCGTGGGTGTGTCTACACTGCAATAAAACACCTGTGGCAGGCCGATGCCAGGAGACTCAGCCTCACAGCCCAAGCCCTGAGAACCTCTAAAATTGAGATGAGGGGAAGGATTAAAGACCCTGGGCTCCAGCCAGAGCCCAAACATCTACATTGCAATTTTATAGCCCTGCAGCCTGAGTCAGTGAAAATGGGCCAGCTTCAGGTATTTTATTGCACTGTAGACATACCCAGTATGTATAGTTGACTGAAGACCTGGAAGTTTTAGGGGAACTTTGTGCTTCAAGGTGTTCTGTAGAGGCAAGCCAGTGGGAAGTACTAATCCATTTTATTGGACCAACACCTCCACTAAGAAGGACAGGATGCCATTGAGTCTTTGAAGGAAGTTTGCATGGGCTTCTCTGCTCAAGAAACCCTGCTTGACATTGACAATCTGGCCAATGATTGAAGTTTTCTTTTCTGAATAAGGTGATCAAGAAAGTTATGGCAAGACAACTCTCAGGGTACGAGCTTCCTCACATGGCAGCCATTTTGAAAGAGGACAGTTCTTCATGGAATTCTCTGAAGTGGAACATTATTCTTCAGTCTCTGCTGAAAAAGAAGCTTTCACTTTTGAACAATCATAGACAAAAATGACCATTAGACCTAAAAAAGGCTTCAAATGTAACCAGTGCATGAGATTTCAGTAACTTTTAACTATCTGTAAGCTTAAAGAGTCTTTCTGATTCCATTATTAGGGATAAAAGAATGATCTTACCTAATATTCTTAAATGGCACTTTTAAAAATTAATTTAAATTCATAAACTAATTCATACTTAACAGATTTACTTGTAAAATTTCAGGAAGTTTATTTTGTGCTCAAAGAGTAAGTGCTGCAGTTCTGAGGACAATGTACTGAATTCTTCATATGTAACAAACTGGTTGAATACTTATTTAAATGCAAAACTCAGCTCAACCTTAACTATGAAACCACAACTGGCATTTCCAAAATTAAGTCCTTCCCCCTGCAGTCCAGTCATTGTAAATTAGTAGCTGGACTCAGGCTCCATCTACACTACAAAAAGAGACCTGTGGCAAGGAGTCTCAAAGCTCAGGTCAACTGACTTGCACTCGCAGGGCTTGCAATACAGGGATGAAAATAGCAGTGTAGATATTTGGGCTTAGGCTGGAGACTGGGTTCTGAAACCCAGCAAGAGGGTGGCTTTCAGAGCCTAGGCTCCAGTCTGAGCCTGAACATCCATACTGCTATTGTGAGCCCTGTAGCATGAGCCCCATGAGCCCCAGTCAGTTTACCTGAGACCTGAGATTTGCTGGCTTAGATCTATTTTTTTCCAGTGTAGACATACGCTTAGATATGTTAAGAAGCCAAAGAGAGCAATTTTTTCCCTCCTTGAAAATGTGAGCAGAAATGGACCTGACATAACCCTGCCAATAGCAAAGATTTACAGCTCTATCTGCAGAAGACTTCAGGTTTGGGAAGGACGAGTGACAGCATATTTCTGAGCTTTTCAAGCTCCACTCTAAAGGAATATGTTGAGAAGGGAGGGGAAAAAATAAAAATAGCAGAAGTCAGCTCTTCCACACTTTGCGCCAAAACCCTCTTCAGACACTCACTAGAATTCTTTCTTTGGTGGGTTGCAAAAGTATGAACAACTGTCAGCAGTATGTATATTTGTGCTTGTTTGGATGTGAATCAAATGTTTAGCTGTAGCCTAATTAAAAAGAATAAGGATTGTGCTGGGCTGGCGATGTGCAGCTGTATGTTACACCTATCTCCCCAACTCAGAAACCCATCCCTATTTAGGACAGCATTTCAGCATGTGCTTAAGTCTTTTCCTGACCTGTGGCTCATGAGTAAATGGACAGTAGTTGTGTTTTCCTTCCTCTTCATGTTAGTCTCCAGCTCTAGCTAGGGCTCCCCCCTGGTGGCTTCCTACAGACAACTGGGGTGAAGAGTCCCAAGAGATTAATTACTGAGGACTGAATGTACAGGACAAAAATTAGAAGAAGCTGGGAAGCCCACATGCTAAAGGAAGTTCTATAATTATAGCCAATTTTCCCGTCCATGCTGGGACCCAAAAATATTTTTAGAAGAAACTAGATATGAAACGTTCATCATCATGCAAATAGATCATGTTCCTTGTCTTTTAACATCCTGAAATAAAAAATAAAATTGATTTAATGCTTCACCACAACCTTGATTCTCTGTTTTTATTCTGCGGGTTACACTTGATAGAATTTTAATACGGTGGCTTAAGCCCCAGTCCAGCAAAGCACTCAAGCACTTGCGTTACTTTAAGCACATGAGTAATCCCATTAATTTCCAGTGGACTACTGACATGCATAAAATTGCACATGTTCTTAAGTGCTTTGCTGGACTGAGAATTTAGTGCATGTGATCGCATCTATGGGGGCAGCCAGAACAAGGGGACTGTAACAGCCTACTGCTTTTTCATAGCTAAAGGAGTTCTCCTATAACTCAGGCAAAGGCCCATGTTGTTGTTTGAAGGTCCTAGGTCTAAAGAAGCCTTCTGCTTTGGAATTTCCTCAGAATTCTTCTTTCAGGATAGGAAGGAGGGGTTGCTCTCCATGGAAGAACCAAGCAATTCACTCCAAAAATCCAGTGGACCTCAAGAGATCTGCTAGAAATATAAGGCTATTTAGGTGGAGACCCTGTGCCACCATGCTGTCCTTCGCTATGGCTCTCTCCAGTTCCTTTTTAGCATGGCTATGAGTAGTGGTCTATGAAAACCTCATTAGAGAGAGATTAAACAGCGTAGAGTGGCTCCACTCAAGACTCCGTAAAGCCTTAATATTAACTCTTTATTGGATTCCCACTATCTGGGGAGAGATACTACATGTTCAACTATCATGGCCCTCTTATCCCTCACCCTCCTCCTTAGGTGTGGATCCTACATCTTAAAGAGACCTTTGTCCAGGAAAAGGTGGTGGAGGGTGAGAAATGATGCCATGTGGGTGGCTGGCCCTCCCTCCTATGTATGCAGATCTGTTGTGTGAAGGGGAAAAAAATCAGGGCTTTGAGGTAGTCTGGAGCAAAAAAGTACTGAATGTATGGAACTGAATAGTATGATATGTTGGATGAGTATGTACCAAATAAAGCTATGACTACAAAGTCAATAACATATACAGTTGGATAACTGATAACTTTCCTATTATTGATTATTTTAGCTTGAAGATAAATGGCTATTAATCTTTGGTAGATCACATATGAAACAGACAATAAAAAGGGGTGTGTTGTGTGTCAAATTTACTCACAAAATCTAAGTGTTTTAAATATAAATTGGTTTTGGGCACCAGTGGTGGATTGAAATATGTACACTTACATCTTACTTGTGTTATTGTGGCTTTTTTTAATTACTTGGCAATTTGTAGAAGAGAAGAAAAATACATGGCTTAGAGAAAGTTAGAAATTGCTTGTCTTTGGCTGCTTTGGAAGCTACAGATGTTTGCGTGTTTCATGCTTCCTTTGCAGACACTGGCATTTAGCATTTGAACTATTTCAGCCCTAGGATCAGAAAATATGAGTGTGCTTAGTAGCCAAATGTAAGTGCATCATTGGTTTTTGGAACAGCCTTGTTTTACAGAATTTAAAAAAAAACCCAAAAAACCCTGGTACCAGTTAGGAACATATTAGTACAACACTAATTATGAACTGGAATGTGTCAGAATTAAATGAGTTATGATCTGGCGAGGACCTGCAAACTATAGTCAGATACTTAATAAAGTTTAGACATGCAGCTGCGAAGACTCCTGGATCCCTGCCACCTTTTATTAGAGTGGCGCCCAGCAACACCGCTGTAGTTAAGGGTCTGTCAGCGTTTCCATTATAAGCCACCACCTCCAACCTTTTTTTTTTTTAAAAGAGTTTTGTAGCTTGCCCATTTTAAATCACATCAAGCTGAAACTTGACATGAAAACTGTCAGGAATACATTATTTTTAATAAAAAAAAGCTGCTTGAGTTAGTTCTACCTTTGTTTTAGACCCAGAGAGATCTGCGGCGTTTTATTATAAACTTCTTTATGTCATTCTTAAAAAGAATAGAAAAGATGGAGTTTCACCCTAACTTCTGTACCTATTTTCATGAACCAGACTTGTAATTTTTTTTTAAATTAGTAAAGTGGTTTGAATAAAACTCAAAATGGTTTTCATTATTTGGAAATAGACCTTTCAGAAAACCGGAAGTGAACATTGTTGGTTTTTTTGAGTTCCAAAAAATTCACTATCAGAGAATCAGCTGATATAAATGCGTATAGCTGGGAATATGCCAGTTTACACCAGTTGAGGGTCTGGTCCTCAGCTGACAAAAAAAATATTTTTCTTCTAACTTTATCTTTGTGTTCCCTGTTTCTATCTTAATCCAGAAGTGAAAGTGCCAAAATACTTCATGAAAGACCATCCTTGGGTTATTTCTTGCTTGACTGGAAGCAAAAAGTGTAGTACGTGTAGCCATGAAACAGTTAAACTGTTTGATTACACTTCTAAGCAGTCTGTGCGCAGAGTTGAGCCATCATTTTTGTTCTATCAGTCCTGTACAGATTGTCAGAGGGGATAGATATATACACTGTGCTTTCATAGAGAAACTTTGTTTTTGTTCTTTCTTGTTATATTGTTCTTTTAGGGTAAATAGAGGAAAGTATTTGTTCTTTGTGCACGGAGCAACATAACAGGAACAAACATAAATCTCATGAGAGCTCATGATTTTCTTCCCAGATTTAGCAATGGAACTTTTTTAAAAGCATTGCTTTATTGATCAGAGTGAGAAAGAACTTTCTTAGAAGTTTCAGGGACATCAAAAACATCTGAGTATTTGTGGGAATGATTCACACTATGGTACAGTACATAACTGAGACAGATGCCTACAAATAAGAATTAAATAGGGCTGTGATGTATTGGATCACATCCTTTCTTAGTATCAGAGGGGTAGCCGTATTAGTCTGGATCTGTAAAAGCAGCAAAGAGTCCTGTGGCACCTTATAGACTAACAGACGTTTTGGAGCATGAGCTTTCATGGGTGAATACCCACTTCGTCAGATGCATGTGACGAAGTGGGTATTCACCCACAAAAGCTCATGCTCCAAAACGTCTGTTAGTCTATAAGGTGCCACAGGACTCTTTGCTGCTTTTACAGATCCTTTCTTAGGATACTTAACTGAAATTCAGAAAAAGAAATTCATAAAAATGGAAAGCAGAAATAGTGACCCTAACTGGCCATGTGCAATATGTGATTGGCCTGCAGATATCTGGTATTTGCAGTGTAGGCTGGCAGGGCCATCCCTCTGTGTCTGCATCTGAAGGGGGATACACCTCCTCGCAATTCGGGTCTGCTAGAGCCTTCTCTGAGCAGAACAAAAGTAGGGGAATTAACGATTCACAAGGGGGCCTGTCCTCCAAGCAGGGTGGGCAGTACAGAGTCTGGACTGTGATTGGTGACCAGGGTGGGGTGCAGCTGTCTATTCACCCAGCCCTTAGGCAGAGCAGTCACCAGTTAAGGCTCTGGCCTGCAATCAGGCAGAGCTCTTCTACAAGCCCCTGTAGGGGCTCAGGCAAGGGGTTAAGTGCCACATGCAGTCTCAGGGGCTCAGGCAAGGGGTTGAGCTGAGGAGCACAGGCCTCCTGGCCTACAGAGGAGGAGTACGGAGGTGGGGTGGCAAGGGGGACGTGGACCCACACAACTCCACCATGTCCCTACCCAGGGCCCTATCAATGGCAGAGCAGTCCACCACTGGGTCAGCAGAGATCTGCCTGCAACATGCTGACCTGGTTTCAGGCTCACTCTCCACCAGACTACTGCCTGGTTCCCCTGTGCAGCTTCCTTCTCTCCCCCCAGATGTACCTGGATCCTGGGGTCATCCTCAATCTCCTCTGGGTATATTGCCAAGGATACTGTTAGCACTTCTCTGCATCAAGAGCGTCAGGGCTCCCTGGAAGCGCATGCTGGTCCCTGGGGCAACAGCGGTTCTCCTTGGTGCTTGCCTCCAGCAGCAGGAAAGAAGTGTCTATCACCTCCAGCAGCTTCTTCCCAACTGAGCAGGTTGGCCAGCCTTTTATATGTTGGCTTCCTGTCCCACTCCTCTGCTTCTGGCATGCAGGACATGGCCCTGCTGGCTCCTCCCACCAGGCCACCTGCAGCGTTCTCGTCACGTCTGCCTCTGAGGGGGGCCATACCTGCTTGCTACATGCAGGTATATCTCTATAAAAATGTGTGTGCACAATTGCAGTTGTCTAACTTGAAAATCTGTCCTAAATTAATACAATGCAAAAAAAAAATAGAAATGAAATGAACTCAGCTTTAAGATCTTTAACGAGCTATAATTTCTGAGCTTAGCAGATTTACCAATAAGCTTTAAAAATTTGAATAGAACCAAAAGACTGCACCTTTGCATGTCTATAGCTTCCTCCATGTAAAAATCTCAAAGTGCTTTACGAAGATTAATAAATAAAGACCAACGATGAAGTCCTGACCCCACTGAAGTCATTAACAAAACTCCCATTGACTTCAATGGAGCCAGGATTTCACCATTAGTCTCCATTAAGACTTGCCACTGTGCTCCAGGAGGAAACAGGTCTCAAGCAGTAGCAACCTACCAATATGCAAGTGAAGTTGGGGATATCAGTAGAACCTCCACTCTGTATCTTACCTTAAAGATTCAATGCTAAACATCTCTCTTTCTTTGTTTTGTTTTTTAAAAGTGACTTTAAGTGGGGAATCCCTTCCTTTTTTTCTCCTTTGGCTTGTATATTGAAACAGATCAGCTACTGGCACTTTCACTGTTACCACTAAGGGCTTAGATCTTTAGAGGTGCTTCAATAGGAGTCATGAATGCTTAGGGCTTCTGAAAATCAGGCCTTCAGTGCTGGCTTCAGATAACCTATCTGAACCAACTTCAGAGACTAAACAGTGAAGATGAATACTTATGCAGCTGTGGATCACATGCTGACCAGGTTTAGATCAATGCTCTTAATCTGAGTTTGTGCCAATCCAATAAGCCCTGTTTTTAGTTTGGCTGCTCAGTCACAGCTAAAGAAAATATGAATAGTTAATTATGGGGCCAACTGCATCGCCATTGTAATGGTACAACAAGGGTCCCAAGCTTTACCCTAATTTTCAGGCCCTTTAAGCTTGGCAAAAACCTCTTTTAGCTTTCAAATTGGCATGCTTGCTTTCAGGACAGAGAGTAATTGTTTGGCTAAGTTTAAAGGAAATTGATTGAACTATTTTTTAACTATAAAAGCTTAGCCTCGTTTTAAATTTTAACAAGTGTCTAATTTTTTTCCATACTCCTAACTCCAAAATGGCATAGAATTTTGAAAAACAGTGCATAGATGTGATGTTTAGATGTTGCTTGTAATTATTAGAACTGGGAGCACTGGCTGTTTTGAGTCTGAAAAGACAGGAAACAGGAAGGAGCGGGGAGGAGTTGAGAAGGCAGAGAGAGTTACAGAGGCTGCAGAAGCAGGTTGGTAAAGAGGTTTCCACTTTTAAAAATAAAGTCCTGTTGAAGTTTGTTAGTACCTTGCCTGGTTGATACAACAATAGAGCAGATCTGAAAAAAAGCCTTACAACTGAATACTCTTAAGGATTGAATTCTAACTGACTGGTTCCACGTGAGCAGCTGTGGTGGTGAAATATTTTGTTAATGTTTTGGCAGTTAACCATTTAGATTCTTTCCTCACTTCTGTCACTTACAGACAATCTGTTGTGTCTTTTGCTCTTTGCACAAGACAAGAACATAAAGAAACCACAGCTGGGGCCACATAGCTGTGTTCCAGCTCATTTCTGGCAGATTCCAAAATCTAGAACAGGTGAGCACCACTAGAGGGCTCATAAACTATTTAAACTAAAGGGATGCTATCGGATTCTTATACATTACACAATCCCATTCTGCAGCTCCCCAGGGTTTCAAAATGGGCACTGCTTCCAAGTCCCTGAGGCAATGCTGCTTCACTCCTCTCCTCCCTGGAAAGATGGAATCTCTGTGAAGGCTAATGAGGGGTCATGTTTTCTGCTGTCACACCTAGATAATGAGGAGGCAGCGGCTCTGTGCTTCCCGGAGACTTGTCTGGGGCAATAGCTCTCAACCATTTCCTTCCTCAGAATCCCAGGCACTAAACTTCCAAGCCTTTTCCTCACAGCAGCAGTCTTGTTTCAACAAGATTCCCTTAGATGCAGCCTGTGCTGCACTGTTGTCTATTGGTCAACTCATCCTGGTCGCACATACAAACTCAGCAGAATCTTCACACATCCCCTACAAAAGAGCAGGTGTAAAGTTTACATGCAGGTCTGTGCCTGCACACACACACACCTCTGAAGGGGACAAAGACAGAATCATCCTCCTCCTCCACAAGGAGAGGACTCGTGTGACATCTTCTCTGTCATTGGTACATCAACATTGAGGTTTATTAGAAAAAAAGAAAGTCAGAAGAAAGTAGAAATTAATAAACCCAGGAACAATGTGAGGGCCCAATCCTGAAAGAGGCCTAATCTCAATTAATCTGGTGGATTTATTGTGCCTAGAAGGAAAAATGCTTTCCTTAGACTGGCTCCTTCCAGCTTTCCATCACTTGCAGGGAGTTTCTGCGGATGAGTCAGAGATAGTGGAAAAGGAGAAACATCCCATTAAACCAATCTTCTCTACAATTTCTTCTAGCTTTATTCCGTTCAGATTGCACGGTGGAAAGAAGCATAGTGGCCATAGGCTGTGAAGTATTTAAAAGAAGACAATGAACCTTGTTTGTTTGAGGATATGTTTTATTTATATATAATAAATTAGAAAAAAAGATTATGGGCCTGATCCTCATTTACATTAAGGCCCCTTCATATTACTCTGGCAGTGCAAAGTGAGTGTAAAGGTGGGTGTAAATATTTGCGCTTTGTAAAGGCCTCTTTATACTGTCAGAGCAACGTAACGGGGCCTTGCCATAACTGAGAATCAGGCCCATTATTATGGTCCAATGGTAGCAATAATGACTTCGGCAGCATTATGGCAGAATAACTTCCCAAATGCATGGAATACGTGACAGTCAGATGTGCTGATCTGTTGGTATAATTTAAATAAGAAGGTATGAGGTCACTGTTAAGATTTTGCATTAGTGTGCAAATTTGATGAAGCGGGGGCACATACTGTTTTTGATATCTATTGGAGGTGACCTTGAGCATCAGAGTGTTATCATTAGTCTTGTGGACAATATAAAGGTGGAAAAGAATGCACAAGTCTCCCTCCTTAACTGCTCATTTCCTTGTTATTCTTATTAAATTCTTATTCTTTCAAGTTTTTGGGTAGATAGGGTGTGTCCTGTGATACCTTAATTGCCACTAAATATAAATTCTTTGCTAATTTTTAAAATTCCATTTTAATAATCCCTCAATGTGGTTATAACTTTATGAAATAGATATGAAGAAAATTGCATCCATTCGTGTTACCTGCGTAGAAGCGTAAGTGCCTCAAGTTCTTCATCTGTTTCTCATGTTGTTTTGAACAGAGAGGTTTTATTTTTAAGAACATTTTGTATAGCCCAGCAGTATTGTATTCTCTTTGTGTTGAAATGAAAGAAAGTTTTTGCCTCTTTCCTTTATAGAAATTTTTGGAAGATGATATTACCATTCAAGCCACACTCTCCTTAGCGCATCACCATGCTATGCTTCCCAAATAAATTCCTGCACTTAAATTATGACTAATTTAAATGCAAGAGATACAGAATACCAGTATGGAAGAAATTAAAGCCTAATCAGACAATGTCAGGATTGTTTTGAAAATAGATGGGTTATAGAAGATTTATTACTCAGTACATGTAAGAACAAATTACTTAGGTCCTGTTACACCCATTGAGATCAGCCCCAGCCTTCCTGTGACTCATTTATATGTAGAAATCACACTTCATACGCATTAGTATCTGTCGTTAACTTATATATGCAATACCTCTTACTTTCTCATATACTTGTATGCACTAATGGTTCCATATATACACATCTTCTGTGTATATATGGAAATGCTGTGTATGTGTGCAACCATTGATACTTAGCAACTGTGCTGGGAATCTGCAATATATATTTTTTGAAGTGACTAGCAATTTTGGGTGCCATGGTTTTTGGGTGCCCACTTTGAAACACTTTGGGGGGACTGATTTCCAGGGGATGGATGTTCAGTACTTTCTGAAAAAAATCAGACCCTCTAATGGATGTCAAGTTGTCAGAAAAAGGTGTCTCTGTGCTAAATATGCATCCTAGTTATATAACAACTAAGTGATAATTAATAACTAAGGGGTTCGGAAGCTCAGGTTCCACTGACCTTCAGTGAGACTTGTGCTCCTGCATACCATAGGCACATGTGAAATTCTCCCCTCTGAATGTATGTGCCTACTTACCTATAGATAACATTCAACCCACCGCATATCTATTCCTGAACCTAACTATAGATGGGGGTGAAATCTTGGCCCCCACTTAAGTGATGGAAGTTTTTCTATGGTCTTCAGTAGGGCCAAGATATCACCTTAGACTGTTTAAATATGAGGAACTCCGCTAACTCTGTATTACAATGGTCAATTGTAGTAAAGAAGCCATTTTAAGAAACATAAAACCACATTTTAAAGACTTATAGGGCTTAGATTTTCAAAGCAGCCAGATGAGTTAGGTACACAAATCCCACTGAACTTGGGACATTACTGCTGTAGTGCCTTTAGAAATCCCATCTTTAATCATAACTTACAGAATCAGTCTTGTACTAAATAAGAGATGTGTCAGTGTGTCTCTTTAGCTACATTTTTATACTGCACTCATCACCATGGCATCTTCAAGATATAAACCAGTCACTACGGTGGAAAATTTGTATTTTACTATATTTCAGACACGGGCAACTGAGACTTAGTTTGATGGAAGCTTAATTTTTTAGTTTCTTATTTATTTCAATAAATTTCTCTCTCCCCTCCTTCTGTGTTACCCTAGTTACACTGTCGGTATTAGCTCTATGTTCCTCTGGCTCTCTGTGGTGTACCACATCTGTCACGGGTAGCACATACAACACATATTTGGTTGAAATTTATTGCCCTTTAGAGTTTTAACTGTATGCAGCTAACTATTATATCCAGCTTCTAATTTTGAAAAAAGAGTTAGAAATATTCCCGTGGCTAAAATACCAACAATGTTTTGTAATGAATTATTTTCATACTTTGACCAACCATCATTACAGACTTTTTCTGGAGAATCATCTCATATAACACCTGAGATAACCTGCTCTGCAAATGCAGTAGGCTATTAACCAAACAGCAACTCTTGCCAACCGCCCAATGTGACAATTCAGTTGGATTGCTCCAATGATTGGTGTAGTAATCAGTGACTTTCTTAATCATAACAAACAAAATAAAAAGGCTGATAATTTCCAGTTCCAGATAACTATATGGTAACATGAAGTGTACCAAGATGTGAAAATATTTGTCTGTAAAGGAGCTGATATTCCAGGAGAAATTATTTGAATGAGGCCTGAGGTCCACATAAATTGTGTGCCTACATTTGCACATGCATTTACAGTGACTGCTCTCACTGATAGCAATAATAATAGGAGATATACCAATCTCCTACAACTGGAAGGGACCTTGAAAGGTCATTCAGTCCAGCCCCCTGGCAGGACAAATTTTTGCCCCAGATCTCTAAGTGGCCCCCTCAAAGATTGAACTCATAACCCTGGGTTTAGCAGACCAATGCTCAAATCACTGAGCTATCCCTCCACTAGCAGGAGTTATGGTTATGCAGCATCTTGTGCCACATAATATTGACCAGGCCTAATAATGCTACTTAACTAAGGAGATACAATGAGATCAAAAACCATCTTGAGACAGGTTAGAAAGATGACTCCAGTTGGCCTCAAGATGTCAAGGTTTCATTCAGAGCTTTAGGACCTTTTGGTAGGATATGGTCTGAGAAGGTTCCCAGAGGCTCAAAGCTTTGACACCTTGAACTTTCATCTGCAATAACCATGATATAAAATAAAGCAAAACAAGTTGTAATTACTAGTGGCTGAGATTAGTTGTTGGTCAAATGTTCTTGTAATCTGCTGTATTAATACTTCTGGTGGGATTAGGGAGGAATTTAACCACCCTGCAGAATGTATAGGTTCTGGAACCTTAGTGACTCTAGACCTTGTCTCCTCATTGTTTGACAGAACTTTAATAAGAAATTACTGCTGCTGATCTGCACATACCAAAACCTTTATGGCAAGATCCTAGTGTGGTTTTTATTTACATTAACACCAAGGCACCTTCATAGTGCCAGAGTAGTGCAAAGAGGATTCAGTATAAATAAGAAATCAGTCCTACTACAGTCTTGTAAGTACAAAGCTGCTACTCTTTCTATGCCATGCTGTGTATGTAAGTAATAGCTGAACAAATTAGGTAGGAGATGCCAAACAGTCATAACCAGTCCTCCTATTTACATAAAATTGGACTTAGTGCTGTGGGCCTGATTCTCATTTATATTTGCACCCTCTGTGCCATTCTGGCAGTGTAAATGAGTCAAAGTGGATGTACATATTTACTTCCACTTGAGATTCCCTTTGCCCTGCCAGAGAGTGTGTAAAGTGTAAATAAGCATTTGGGCTTACACATTTCTGTGTGTCCTCAAATGGAGTTAAAGGTACTCATCCTCTCTAAGGACCTGCTCATCATATTGCAAGATCAGACCCATTTGTATATACTATCATCTAGGCCTCCAGAAGAGAACAAACAGCTACCCATTCTAAGATGGATCCCATGTAAGAGAAGAAGAATTCAGACTTTAGAGGACAGCCACAGCTTTGACATGTGGTGAATTGAAACAGAGCCCATATTTATTAGTGGAGGGCTGGGAATACAAATGATAGAGATGTTTGTTTTTCATTTATTAGGGGTTTAATATGACTACAAGGCATACTTAGGGTAAGCTGCATATTTGTAGATTTTTATTGTAGTGTTTTTTCTACAAGCCTTTTACAGAGATAGAAGAGAGAGATAGAAGTTGAGCTCTGATTTTTGCTCCACTTCCCTGATACAGAGGTGTGGGTAATTACATTTAGGTACAGAAGGATTTTCATCTCATTCATATTATTCTCTGTACCTCTGTTTAAATTTATTCAGACCTATTCCATGTATGGACACAAGATTATACCTAAGTACACCAAGAAAAACCCACCAGGTCTTGTAGTATCAAGACAACTCCCATCCAGAAGAATACAAAAGTGTGTTCTAATTGTAGTACTTATTAATTTGTCCCCTTCCCAATGATCTAGAACCTTCTAAAAAAGAGCCAGCTATCCCAAGCCTTTGGAAAATGTGACTTCTCATAGGCAAATCGCCACTTACTTTTACATCTCAGTTAAACAACATTTTATAAGATTTTTAGAGTCTTTTTATAGCTAATGAGTTGGGGGGTTGTCTTCTTACTTGACACTGAACGACAGCATCCAAAGTCAGAGACATTCTGAATTTGGCATCTGTCCATATTGGGAGACCACAAACTCAAGTTTCCAGTGAAGCAAAAATTTTCCATGCCAACGAACAAAACCAAACTACCTTTCTTAGTAGTTATACTGTGCTTGACCAGAGATGCTCTAGCCTTTATGACTGCAGCATGTATTCATTGGCCAAATGCCTGCTTTAGGACAATATGGGAGAGAGGTATTATCGTATAAAAACTCAGTATCCTTAGGCAATAAAATATTCTCAGCACTGTCACAGTATCCCTCATCACAAATATGGGGAAACACTTTGCCTGCTGCTGTTAAATCAGTTATTGATGGCTATAGCCATTCACATCTTTTCAGAAACATAGCTTGTGTAGAGCAGTAGAATACCCTTGAAATATAATTTAATTCTGGACAGTTAGAGGAAAAATATTCAAAAGAAAATATGGATATGTATTTATTGGCTTTACCAAAGTTTGACACCATCAGCCAACTAGAATTCTGGAAACTCCCTTCAGAATGCACCTGTCTGTAGAAGTCTGTGAAAATCATCTGGCAGGTGCATGATGGAATGCTGGGTAAAGTCACTGTGGACAGATTCTTACAGTTCCATTTGTAATGTCAAATGAAGCCAGCCGGGATATGTTTGGATGCCACATCTCTTCAGACTCATCTTTGCAGTGATAAGTATGGCCTGAAAATATCATGCAAAAAAATTGTATTAATTTTTTTAAAAATTTGGTCAATTCTTCATCCTGAGCAGATTAAAAACCACTAAAAATAGCTAAGTAGGTTAACTATGAACTGCTCTATGCATATGATTGTGCCCTTACCAAGCACACTTCAGGCAACCTCCAGTTCATCTCCAACAAGTTGGCTAAAAATATTGAAAGCTATAAGTTTTCTATCAGTCTATGTAATGGTCATGTATCAAGCAGCAATGGGAAAAGCATATGATGCCTAGCACCTCCATTCACCAAATGAAACTCCAATATAATGGACTTCATTTTCAGAACCTTGAAGGAAAGATCTTTGTTACACACTTTCTTCGCTGACCATTGTCAGAAATCATTGTTACTTGACTTCAGTGGGAATTTGATTGAACAAGGACTAAATAAAAACTGAAATAGGTAATTAGAATATAGCTGTGATGTTGTACCCCATAGTCTTCATAGAAATTGTTAGGATATGATATGGCATAACTAAGATAAGTTTTATGAAAGTTGGGTCATGTGAGGTATTGTTAAAAAGATTATGACCTACTGAATGTGTTTACTAAATTTGTATGCACGTTTCATTTCTGTATCTGAAATTTGTTACATAGTCAATATTCCCATTGCAACTGGATGTGTACTTGGGGGAATGCCCATCAGACAGTAGGCAATCATCCTGAATGAGCCATTTAAGCAGGACAATAGAACTTTGGAAATACTAATCTCCCAGCTTCCTGAGGAGCTTCCTGGGATGTTGCTTTGACACTGCAGGGACATCTGATGATGTCACCTTGTACAGAGTACCACCTTGGACACTGCTGGTATTTCCACTGGAAACAAAGGGTTCCCGCCTTATGTAAATTCTACTTAAGGCTGGGGAGTAAATCAATCAGGACTCTTGTCCATTGCCACTCCGTCCAAGAATGAAGATTACTAAAAACACCTGAAGGGACAGAGTCCAGGCTGAGACAGAGGTCCAGTCTGTAAAGAGAAATAAATGGAACTCTAAGCTGCCTAAAACAACATTTAGGGTGAGAAATTATATTTTGTAACCTGTTTCTGAGTGTATTAAGCTTAGTTTGCGCATTTTGTTTTATTTGCTCAGTAATCTGCTTTGTTCTGTTGGCTATCCCTTATAATCACTTAAAATTTGCCTTTCGTAGCTGAACTTCCTTATTTCAAAACCCAGTTTGTGCCATTCATATCTTGGGGTAAAAAGTTGTGCATCTCTTTCTCCACATTGAGGGAGGAGGTGAATTGTCTTGAGCTTGCACAGTGCAGATCTTTCTATACAGCACAAGACAACATTATTTTGAGAGGTGTGCATGAGTGCTGGGCAATCCGCAAGCTCATTCTTCCCACATAGAGCTGCTCTCAGTGTCTGTGTCCATTTGCAGCTGGGTGTGTCACTACCTTTGTGTGTGCTGGAGAAGACTGGAGGGCCTGGCACAGCTAGGACAGGGTGAGGAAACCCAGGCTGGGGGAATGGGTGGAACCAGCAGGAGCCCAGCACATCAGGTGGCATCCTGGATAAGGGGTTCAACCCATCACAGTAGCCCATAATGCCTGCACCTTATCTGAGGCCAGAAACCCCCTTCAACTCCATGTCACATTAAGATTGATACAGAGGAGAGGATTTGTCCCATAGAGATGGGCACAGGGAGAAGGAGAATGGTTTCTGGGTGCTAATATAAGTCCAGCTGAAGTCAACTGGTGGTATGAGTGCTCAGCAGGCACTCAACTTTCAGAGTTTGGCCTTGTATGTTTAATTATAAAAGCAATGGAAACATTTTGTATGGAGAAACAGCAGGTCACTCATATTAGAGTAACTCAAAGCTAAAGATGCCTTAGTACAACTGACATCTGAGACAATAGCGCTACATCAGGCAGCCTCAGACCAAAGGGTTTCCTTATTGAAATGCATCCTGACACCAAAGGGAAGGGGAAGAAAAAGATTAGCTTCCCCCCAAAATGATGCAAACATCCAAATAAATGCAGTATAAATAATAACCAGGGGAACCTGGGAAGTGTGCCAAGATTATGTTAGTAAAACTGGCTAGTAAGAACAGAGTTAATCCTTGGGACACTCCTCAATATTCAGGGTTATTCTGGATCCCTGAAGCACCGAAATGCTCATTGTTTCTGCTGAGACTGGTCTTATGGTGAGTCTAGGTAATCGTTCCATAATTCACTATATGCATCTACTTGTTATATGCTTTTATTACTTTCCTCTGCAGAATTTGCTGTTTCCAATTAGAGATGTGACTCCTAGCCCTGACTGTTAATAACTATTTTGCCTTGAGACATATTTTATTTGCTAACTGAAAAAGGCACTATGGTATATTATTAGACATGAGTTTGTGAAATAAACTCCCAGTGACTCTAATCTCTGGAATGCTGACTCCTTCTGAGGTCAGTAATTGAGTATTTTGGAATTTGCTGTAGCAGCAGGCCTAAGCCTGTCTTCAGCCCCCTTTGAAATTCAGACCCTGGGGTCAGCAAAATAATTGGTTCATTTGAACAGAAAATCAGAGAAGGAAGGTTACACTTTTCTTTCAGTGCCTTCATTTCTATACACCAAGTATTTTGAAATACATCATTGTAGTCAAAATATTAGAAGACTCAATCTCCTTCCAATTTTATTTCCATAATGGTTCTTGTCAATTTATTCCCAAAAGCTCATCAATAAATATGCCTCAGTTATGAAATAATTTCTAAACAGCCAATGGACAGAAAGCCACATCACTCTTTCAGGCTAACAATTGCCCCTTTTACCTTTCACTGTATAAACTTTCATTATAGCCACATATGTCCTGCTGTAATTTCAATATTTTCCAGTTTTAAATATATAATATGGTAAAGTCAAAAGGCCTTTTAAAGCCTTTCCTTGGCTCTATCTTAAGACCTAGCTATGGTTATCAAGGCCTACATTTGGCTTTCTCTCAAGGCTTGGCTCTAGCTCTCAAGGCCTGCATTTGGCTCTATCAAGGTTTTGCTTTGCTCTTAAATCTCCCCTGTGCAGAATGTTGATCATCAGTAATGATTATGCCTAATTTTGTATGTCACAGTATTAGAAATTGGAATGTCTCATTCATATCCACTACTGTATTCTCTAGCACAGCTGGGCAAACTACAGCCCACAGGCCAGATCTGTCCCATGAGCTCCAGCTGGAGCAGGGGCTGCACCATGTTGGCTGGCCCTGCTCCAGCCGGGGCGCAGTCGGGGGCCACACCACACTGCTCGTGGAAGCTGTGACATGGTCCCTCTCTGAGGTTCGGGGGCTGCTCCCTGCCTAGGAGCCAGAGAAGGGACATGCCATTGCTTCCAGGAGCCGCTTGAGTTATGTGCTGCTCAGAGCCTGCATCCCTGAGCCTCTCCCCTTACCCTAAACCCTGCCCCAGCCCTGAACCCCAGTCCTGCTCACCAACCCCTCAATCCCAACACAGAGCACACTCCTGCACCCCAAACTTCTCATCCCTTGCCCCACTCCAGAGCCCACACCGCTAGCCAGAACCTGTAACCCTGCTCCAGTCCTGATCCCCCTCTGAACCCCTCAGTCCCACCCCAGAGCACCCTCCTACACCCCAAACACCTCATCCCCAGCCCCATCCCAGAGCCTGAATTCCCAACGAGAGCCCTCACCCCCTCCCATGCCCCAGCCCCAATTTTGGGAGCATTCATGGCCTGCCATAAAATTTCTATTCCCCCATGTGGCCCTCAGGCAAAAAAGTTTGCCCACCCCTGCTCTAGCACAATGCTACTGGTAGTTATCTAGCACATACCCAGCACAGTAGGGTTAACATGGCATACAGAAATGTACTTACCTGTAACTTGAGGATATCCATGTATCATAATCACTCTCAAAATAATCCATCTACCGATGGACACTAAAAACTAGTTGGGATAGCTATATGTTTAACTCCTGGAAATGCCGTCACACAAACAGCAGTAAAATTCAGTTAACACAGTATACCATATCTTCCAGTAATTAAGGCACTGAAGATGGCTAAGCTTGTGCTAAGCAATTGCAGTCCAGAATCCCTCATTCTACCCTTAGTGAGGAACGGTGGGATATGGGTACAAGTACGAGGATTCAAGTAGGGTAGAATCTTAGGGGTGAAAAACAAATAGTTCAGACACTGTGTGAATATGATTTTCCCATTGCTAATTTTTATGGGAGTGTGTGCTTTAGAGTTTAGCAAAATATAATAAGTGAAGAAACCAGTTTATGACAAAAAGGTGTTAGATATTATGACAGGGTGCAACTCAGCACTGCAGCACCTCCTACTAGCTGTCTTGGGACTTAGATCTGCACCCTCTTCTGGTGCTGTCTCACCCACCATCCCCTCTGCTCCTGGACCCACATCACACTCAGGACCGCAGTATCCTCTTCATGATACTTCCCTCCAGCTGTGCCACACTCTGCATTCTCCCCTTCCAGGGGACCTGTAACACTGCTCTACAGCCAAATTGCTTCTGAAATAAATGTAGTACAACTTTACTAACTCTGGGTCACTGAGAACAAGAACGATGCTTAAAATTGTTGATTGGCTCTAGTTTTCAAGATATGCTATTGGGTCAGTATATACGACCCTTGACTTGGGAATGGCGGAGGATAAGTGAGTTATAAAGGGAAGGGATCTCAATTTAAACCAGAAATGACTAAAATACATATTTGACTGGATCTATGAATAAATCTATGACTGGGTTTGGACAGTACTTGCTTTTTAGGCAAAACAATGAATGATGCAATCTGAAGCTGGTATTGCGTCATACATGATATAAATTGCATCATGTTATTCCTAGAAGTCATGGATGATGCAATCATAACGAAGCTTACATCACTCTGCTGAACAAATTGCCCTAGATCAGCTCTAGAAATCATACAGTGTCGTGCTCTCTTATTTGTCAGTGTTTGATTTTGCAAAGGGACATATTTCTGTTTAGCCAAAGTGAGCAGAGATGCCTCGTCCTTGAGTGAACAGTGCAGATAACTTCTGCTATGTTTGTGGTGAAGTGACTTTTGCATCACAAAAGCACAGTATAAGCACCATGGTTAAGAAAGCCTATCACCTTTATTTTGGCTGCAAAGTTGGAGATCAGGACAAGAGGTGGGCCCCACACATATGCTGCAACACTTGTGCAACAAATCTTGGCCAGTGGTTGAACAGGAAAAGGGAATCTATGCCTTTTGCAGTGCCAATGATTTGGAGAGAGCCAACAGATCATACCAGTAATTGTTACTTCTGCATGGTGCCTCCAATTGGGAAAGGTGTGTCAAAGAAGAAAAAGTGGACTGTGCATTATCCAAACATTCCATCAGCTATACGCCCAGTACCCCATGGAGAAGGACTGCCGGTTCCTGATGCACCAGAATCATTCTCACTTGAGTCAGACGAGGAAGAGGAAGAGGAAGAGGATGAAATTTCTGGTCCCGAACCATCAATGTCACAGGACCCACATTTTCTCCCATCCTCCTTCTCTGAACCACACCTCATAACACAAGGTGAACTGAATGACCTTGTCAGGGATTTGGAACTATCCAAGAGTAAGGCAGAGCTGTTGGGCTCCAGACTACAGCAATGGAATCTCCTGGCAGGCTATCAGGGCAAATGGAGCCCATCAATGCTTGCAGACTATTGCTGGACAGTGACAAGAAATGCTCCATTTAATGAATACAAGAGACAAGCTAAGAAGCGCCGAGTAGACGCTGAATAGGACTAAACTATGTACATAATAGTTTTTTGCCTTTTGTTTCATAATAAATTTTATTTCTATAACCCTTTTGCTGATTTTTAAAGTGTTACATAAACAGGACAGGTGAAATATTATCATGTAAAGCAACCATAAACACATGAAAAGACCTAGTTTACAATTTATGATTAAAACTCTACTATCTACACAATATACATAGACATAAAATGTAAAAACTTAAATATCTTAGAAACAGTAGCCAATCAGTTGTTTTAATTGTCATATTTGAATTCAGCACATCAAAATACATAATAAATAGCACATTTTATCTCTGAAGCAGACAACGTCTCAAAAATTGTAGACCAGTGTAATCTCCACCCAGCCACTTCCCTCAGTGGCAATTGCTGTCCATTGTCCCAGGGACACTTCCCATGTAGCTCCAGCACCCTGTTCTGCCATTACCTCAGGGCCCTAACAACCAGCCAGGGGCTCTCTCTAGCTCCCCAGTCCCTGCTTGCAGCACTGAATTATCCCAGGTGCTGGACTTCTTCACCCGGCTACGAGCCTGCTCTTCTCCCCTCAAGTTCCAATCTGAACTCTGCTCTGCCTGCAGCCCTTCTTATATGGGCCTGCAGGGCCATAATTGACTACTCCTCTCAGCCCCTTTCTAATTGGCTATCTCCGGCACAGCCTCTCTAGGGCTGCTTTAAATCACTTTTCCGCCAGTGAGGGGCAACCGCCCGCCCATCACAGATATGTATGTTAAGACAGACATGTGTGTTATCATTGGCACAGCAGAGGCAATCCATGTGTGACTTCTTCTGACAGCCTTACAGTATAAATAAATGTTGAGTCAGATACTGTCCAGCAGCCAAGCTCCACTTCACAGGTAGAGGGGACCTCAGAATTAGCTATGAATCCCTGATCTTGAAGATCAAACTGCTCCAGCCTTGGTAAGAGTTAGAACAGCTATGGTGCTGCTGTAACTTAAGACACTGGTGAGTGGTCTTTAATGGGGTTAATAGTAATAATAGTAATAATAATTATTATTATTTACACTGGTAGGGCCAAATCCTGCTGTCCTTACTTAGATTTTACTTAGTCCTCACTGAGGTAAAACTCTCATACGAGTCATTTTTTCTAATGGTATCTCTTGTGATTTAATGAAGTCTTTTTCACTTATTTTGTCATTGGGTAGTTCTCATTATTAGTGTTATCTTCATATGCTACAAATGTTTGTGTATTTAATAGAAAGAAAAACTGTTTTGGAGAAGCAAAAGCCATATGCAGTGACAGACAACGGATTTATTCCATCTTTTTCTCATTTGCCATTGTTTTTGTTAGTTTTTCCTGAGTTATTTATTACTTTAAACTTTCATTTTCCATAAATTTCCAAGAAGTTCCAAACGTTTCTATTATTGCCAGATTTTCTAGTCTACAGCAGAGCCTGAGTCAGGATCTAAACTTCACTGGGATCTACATCTCTCACATCTCATCTGCCCTTGGTGAGGTAAAATTCTACTTTGAATTGTTAGGCTGCTCATATGGTTACAGAACATAAGGCTGCAATTATGAAACTACTGTATAGCTCTGAGGTAAATGATCAATTAAATTAAAAACTACTATGTTCTTAAACATGCTCAAGTTCTTTCAAGTATTACTCCTAATAAAGAAAGGTGTAACAATGCATCTGTAATATCACTTGTTTTCTTTGTCACTAGGATTCCTGGATCTGTATACTCTCCTTGTGCATTTTGTCTTTGAAGCTTAGTAATTCAATCAAAGGAAGGAGCCAGACTGTGGATTTCTGAAGGAAGAAAGCAACTCCACAGCAGGTGGGTTTTTTTCACAGGAACGTCTATAAAATCCCTACTAGTGAAAGTAACAACAGGATGCTCAAATTGCCCATGCCAGATATTTGCTATGGCATTCAGCTTTCTGTCAATACCTATTAGCTGTAGCATAGAACCAAGAGCCATGGAAGTTTTGTGTACACCCTTCTTATTATTTTATTATTTGTATGATGGTAGTTCCTATAGACTGCAACTGAGATTGGGTCTGAGATGCATTTGGCACAGCTCCAGATAGCTGGGGAAAGGTGGCATTAAGGCATCCTGTCCCGTCCCGTCCCACACCCACCCTCCCAGTCCTGAGGGCTGCTCAACTTTGTGCTGGCTGTCTACAGCACTTAAGGGATAGTCTGGCAGTCAGGGATTGCCAGGGCAGAGAGACATCCTGGAAACATCTCCTTTCTAGCAGCCATATTCCTTATGCTAGGGTGCTAAAAGGGGTTGGCATGGGAATTGTTATGGTGGCTATACCACTTAAGGATTATCCTATAGAGGGAAAATTCCCTACAGGGTGAAACAAAAAGAGGGGCCAGAATCTGGTTCATTGGAGGAACAACATAGGGAAGCTTGCACTGCCACTGCCAATGGGGTAGCTATTCCAGGACAGATGATTTCATTCTTCAGATCAGTCAAAGCCCTATTGCCCACAAGCACTGAATTCACATAAAAATTTAAAAACAAACAGAAACCTATCCAGGTCTGCTGGATTATAATGGTTACCATCCCTCCTGATTCCTGCACTGTTAATGATTCCATAGACACGTTTTTTGTTTGGCAACCTTTTCCTTGACTATCTTCTTCAAATAAATCCTCTATTCTCAACATCTCCATTTCTGCATCGGGTTAACTAAGATTTCTGTGGGAAAGTTCGAAATTTTCTTTTTTCATTGACAGAGTTTCACCTTTTTCCCCACCCCACTTTTTGGACATATTTCATTTCCCAAACATATGTGTCTCATTTTTGAAAACTACATCTACAAAGTTGTAGTCAGTTTATTACTCATGTTTCTTTGTTTTTCTTTCTTTCCTTCTTTCTAATGTGATTTTCTGTTGATGTTCTGATTGTTTGCAGCTCTTGACACCTTCTAAGTCATGGTTTATATTGTAGTTTCAACTTGCAAATATGTGCTCTGGAGCCCCAAAAATCTACATTTGCATGCAAAAATGTCGTAAATATTCCTGTAATATGTAATTAGTGTATTTGCACACGTTAATGCCCAAGAACAGGTGCATGGACATTTTCAAGTGTGCATCCCTTATATCTAAATTTTAGTACTTTCTGGAACCAAACAGATCTGAAGCAGATGGCACTAATTGAAAAGGTGTACTTCCTGGAAAAATAGCCACAGATTTAGGTACAAAATGCCTGCATTTCCAGGACATACTGTACATCCTTTCAGTTGTCACTATGAATGTATGATGAGGGTCAAGGGGGTAATAATTCAACTTCTAACTTTGTACCTGAAGATTTTGTGCGCCCACAAAAACAGGATTTATCCACATACATTCTATAGATACCAGATTTTTGCAGGCTGATCTAGCTATTGGGTTTTCTTGTAGCACCTTACATGGTGGTATCCAAGCATTATTACCTGTGCCCCCTTTTTGAGGGGAGGGTATTCTCAAATTCTGGCTTTGTGGGTGCAAATGATTGTGTCTGTCAAATTGTCAGCATAAACTTGGGACCTGCTGTAAAGACTTGATTAAATGTAGAGCAGAAGCATGGTCTAATGGATGGTGCAGAGGCCTTGGATTCAAAAGAGTTGTGTTCTAGTCCTGGCTCTGCTGCTGACCTGCCCTGCAGCCCTAAACAAGTCATTTCAGCTCCCACTTATTGTCTGTCCATTTACACTGCTCTTCAGAGCAGGGACTGTCTCATACCATTTGTTTGCACAGTGCCTAGCAGAACAGAGCCCCAGTCTCCATTAGCACCTCATGGTGCTACCATAACAAACACTAGGTGCTCTCCATGAAATTGTGAATGTTCACACCACTATTTATTTTCATCTGCACATTACTGCCCAAAAGTAAAGTGAGACGTTGCCAAGCTATGGTAAGATATGTAGGCCCTGCTCTTGCAGACACTGAAGCATGTGTTTAACTTTACTCACGTGAGTGGTTCTATTGCAGTCACATAAAGGTATGAACACACTGAAGAGTTTGCAGGACCAAGGCTGCATTTTGAGAACAATTATTGTATTACTTCATGGCTCACTTCTAGTGTTCAACTTATTTCTGAGCTGCTAAAATAGTGACAAGACTATGGAGGAAATTCATGTGTTTATCATTGAGAGGGAAACGAATTCCATATGTTCCACACATACACCTCATTCTGCGTCTGGCCTTCAGACAGGCAGCATCACGTTGTGATGTCAAGGAAACAAGGAAAGAGAAACAGCAATCTGCTTTTACTTAAACCTACTTAAAAGAGAAAATACATTTAGATGACCTATTCAGATGCTATTTAGGTTCATTCGAAGTGGCCAACTGCAGAGCTCATGTGTGGAAGGAGCTGCCAATTCTTTCTTTCTTTAGAAGTCTTTTCATAAATCTGTGCTCAGAGAGCATGGATGGCACCTTGCAGTTCTTTCAGGTTTGTCTTTTGGAAATGGTATTGAAAACAACTGTCTGTCCCTGTGTGAGAAAGATAGCCATGCCTGTCCAGGAAAGAGGAAGGTGAACAAGGTAAATCACCATGGAACTGTAGCCAGATATGAAGAGTAAATTTACAATAAATTAACAAGTGCACATTGAAAAACAAATGGACCCAGTCAAAAGCTTCAATAATTCCATTGCAAATACACAGTGACAGGAAGCAGGAATTACTTTGCACAAAATATTTTTAAGAGGACTCTACTATAGTAAATATATTTGCAGAATTAGGATGACTGTTGTCGTATTCCCTGCCTCAGTTTCCCCAACATGTTCTCATGTGAGCCAAAATGTCATCAAAGCTATCTATCTTTCTATCTAGTTGATTGGTCTTAAATTAGTGGGGAAATATCATTTAAAATATGTTTAATTAGCAGACAGACAAACAAAAACAGTCTATCTATTCAAATTTAACAAGAACCTAGTTGCTCTTCTGGAAAGCACAATCCACTTTGACCCCAGTTAAACACAATTTTATTGCTCCTGCTTGTGGTAGATGGTATAAACACTTTGCAATGTTCTGAGCTCCCATTCCTCCACTGAGTGTTTTACAGGATCAGTCTCTAACGTCTTGGAACAGGTGGCCAGCACTCATACAGGGGAAGATATTTCCCTCTGCTGTAAAACTGAAAGGGGAGCTAGGGTGACCAGACAGCAAGTGTGAAAAATTCAGACAGAGAGTGGGGGATAATAGGATCCTATATAAGAAAAAGACCCAAAAATTGGGACTGTCCCTATAAAATTGGGATATCTGGTCACCCTATGGGTAGCATATTCTCCCTCCACCCCTCAAGTAAAGGTCAGTTCTGTCATCGATCCACACATTAGCGCTAATAGGAGTTATATACACAGAACACTACTAGGTGTTATTACTCTGCATCAGTCTTCAGGAATTCTCTTCTGTGGAGTCAAATTTTCTACATTTATATGTGGATTTTTTTATACCAGTTGAAGAACAGAGTTTAAAAGGGTATTGCTATATACATAAGTGCAAAAATGTGTTAATAAGTGCACAACATTATTTCCACAAACCAACGCCCCGGTTAATTTGTAACCGTGCATGTACACTATTGCATGTGACATTCACCCCTGTGCAAAGGGACAGCACACGTGCTATACACCACTCAGTTCCCACTTAAGCCCTCAGAATAGGGCATAAGTGGTCCTTATGCATTGCATAATCCTGCACAGGAGTGGATTTCTCCCTGTGTAACTGAAAAACAAACAATAATTGGCCAAAATATCAGTTAAAGCAAAACACTTCAGTTTATCAAATTCCTTAGCTCTTGGAAAACGGAATATTTTTCTGGATATGGAGAGTCACTCATACTCGTTGTTTGTGCTTTGGAAATGCATCCTTAAAAATTCTCGGTTTATCCCAAACTGCAGTTCTTTAATGTTTTGAACCAGTCTAAATCATTTCAATGTCCACAGACTCCCCAATTGATATTGCTAGAGTGTATGACAACTTTCAAATGTTCAATAGAATTTGATGAAGAAGAGTATTTTGTGCCAAATAAAACCTCATTCTTTACTTGGGAGGAAAAATGTGAAGTGCATAGCAACCAAGTTCAGGCATTGATTACTGAAATAGTTTTCTACAGCAATAAAATATCAAATATCTCCGTCATGCTGTACTTTCTGGATAAAATTACTGGAGCTCTAAGCCCTCTGAGGAGAACAATCAGGGTGTGTATAGGTGTGGAGCTGATGCATGCAATAGCAAAAACAGCATCCGAAAATCCAACCAACAATATGGAGACAGTGTGACTGTCTGACTGAAACAACTATCTGTGGGGAGTCTACTTGCTATTATAATACTGGATGGCTACACAATAACAGAGCTGTAGGTGCAAGGCGTCCTGACTCTCAAATTTTATTTAGAAATAGAAGATGTCTGTTGCCAGGATCATCAGAGATTGTTATTCTTCATTAAAGCTGTGAGACCTTGGAAAAACCTGCCTGGCTCATTTTTTAAAAACAAATAAACCCCGCAAGAGCCTAAAGGGAGGATAGAGTTACTTATTGTTTCTTTAAACATTGGCTGCCATGTCAAAGCAGCAGTGGGTATATTTTAAAGTGACAGGTCTAAAAAATATTGTTCTTGCTCCCACCTCTCCCTGAACTCTCCCCATTCCAACAGAAGAATTCTACTTTGGTCCCTAATTAGTGAGCTGAAGTATTTAAAATGCAAACAAGGACCTTCTTTTCTCTCTCATACTCATTAGCTCACTCAAGCCCTCCTTAGCAGAAGGATTTTCTAAAGAGTACATTGAAGAGTGTTAATAATAGTAATTAGAGGTCAAGAAACCACCCTGAAACTTGACCCAAATCTTCACCCAAAACTTGAAATGAGCGAAACCTTTTTTGAAGTTTGGATAAGTTCTGAACTTTGTTTCCCTATTAAAAATATTGTTTCATCCTTGCACCGCAGGCCCTTACATGGTCATTTGAATGGCAGGGTAAAAAGCACTTCTGTTTAGGAAACGTCTCAAGGCATTCATTCTGCTTTTCCTTTAGGTATATTGTACATTTGTTTGATATTTCTCGGGCTATCATAGATTGTGGCTCTGAGTCTCCTCTGATGCCAGTTTTACAGAAGTTTTACTGCAGTGGGCCATAGTTTGTGCTGTGCTTCTCAGGGGGTACAGCACAGAATTAGCAGCCCAGGAAGGGGGATGGCAATTGGGACTGTACTTCCATATTCAGGGGTGCTCTGGGCTCCAGTTTGACCCCAGAATGAGTTAGAGCAGCCCAGTGGCTGCTTTAATTTACAGCAGCTTTACGTGGCCGACTGTGAGCTACTTTGCAGCCCAGAATAGCCAGAGTACAGGGTGCTCCAGTCACTCCCCTTCCTGTGCTGATACACCACCTCAGTTATCCTCAACCACTCTCCCAGCATTCACCACAATACCATTCGGACCTCTTTATAGCCTCTTTGCACTACAGAAGTAACATAAAGGGGTCATAGTGGGAGACAGAATCTGGCCCATTAACATCAGTGGAGTTACTCCTGATTCATACAACTGGTGTAAGAAGACAATCAAGTCCCCTGTCTTCTGGTGATGGTTTTTCTTTCTTGATCCTCTAATCACTCTAATCTCTTTTGTGTGTAGTTATCTCCAGACACATACAATAACTGCAGAAACAGAAGAAGAGATCACTTGGGGCTGTGAGTGTTTTCTACTAGTTACCTAGAGTTTTCAGCATTCAAAGCAGAAGTTCATGTCTGAGAATCCTAGTGCTGTATTTACACCAAAGTAACAAGATCTGAATCTACACTCTCTTCTCCTATACAACATTATTAGTGTTTTATAGACAGAAGGCAAGCACTGGGTTTCATTGTGACCTTGCTCTGCCTAAATTGGTTGTCCTATAAATCTTATTTTATGACTGCACCTTAAAGCTTCTGGCTGATTATTATAAATTCATTATTCTGGCAGAACACTTGAGAACAAAAGGACTCTATCTTGTAAAGGACTTACAAAGTCATTGGCAAACTTTCTCTTGTAGTTTGGATAAAATCAGAACTGTCATGAATAACTCAAAATGAGCCAAAGCTTTTTTGAGATTCAAATCATCTTGAATAACTTTACAATAGGTTTGCTGTCAGAAGCTGATCTGGTTAAAAATCAGAATTTCTGTCCTCCTGGAAATTCTGATAATCTGGCATTTGTTTTTGTCCTGAATTAAGGCAAAAAGTGAAAATATAAATTGTTTTTGCTAAATGAAATGTTCAGAAATATTTTGATTATGAAATGGCAAACGTCTTGTTTCATCATTTTCCATCAAAATGAAGTGCTTCAACAATGAATTGCATCCATTGGAGTTGCAGTTTGGGTGCCTCATTCCCCCATTTTCCTCTTTGGGTGGGGGTCATTGGCCAGTCTACATTTCCTCCCACGATGCACAGCTGTTTTGGGAGTTCCATGAGGCACTTCTGTAGTTCAGCCAGAGCAGAGGTCAGAATATTTTGTATCTCTCATGCTGCATGGGCATAGAGCTTTGATAATTTTAATCTCTGCTGAGAGAATCAGAGCTTCTCAGTGGCACATGAACTGTGCACTGTTTTTAAAAAATCCCATCTAGGCTCCTAACTTTAATAATATATTTACTTGCAGTATATTACTTTCTGTACTGTATAGTGGTCCAGAAAGGATGTGGTTGCTCGTAAACAAGGGCGACAAAGTTGGAACTTGGGCTGTGCAAAAGGCTGTATTGCCTGTAATTTTTTTTCTTTAATAAATGTGTCCTGTTTAAAACGGACTGTAATTCCATATATCATGACACCTACCAGATTCTGGGATTAGCAAAGAAGAGACTACCCACAGTCAATCCCAAGTTTTATACTGGAACAGGACTTTGGTATTCAATCAGTACTGTAATAGACATCCAAGCTGCATGCCATGTAGATATTGTGCTACTAATACTTACTTTGTAAAGTACAATGTACTATGTACAATCTTACAGAAAACATACACATGAAGTTCTGTGGCCTGCAATGTGCAGGAGATCGGACTAGATGATCATGCTGGTCCTTTCTGACCTTAAAGTCTCTGAGTCTATGCAGGGCAAGGCAAAAAAATTTTTAAGAAATAACACACGAAGCTTGGCTAATACAATTCATGTGCAATATTCAGTAGAGTAGGAAGAAAATTTTCTGTAGAAATATTTTTGAAGGAAAATGTTTTTTAACTAAAAGTTAATTTTCATTAAAGAACATTTTTATCAAAATGTTACCTTTTGGAGATTTCTTTTTAATGAACCCTTCCTCCTCCTCTCTCAAACCCCCACCCCCCCAAAAAAAACTTGAGGAATGTTTTCAAAATGGTTTTGTCAAAACAATAATAATAATTTCATAAACAGCTCTAAAACTCAGGCAAAACAGAATATTAGTGTTTAGTTGAAAAAAACACTGAGCAATTCTTCTTCAGTCAAATACTTTTTACATATTAAATACAGACATTACCTGCTCCAGTGTCAAGTATTAGTGCTTTGATTCAATAAATTCTTGGGACTGTACAAAACTGGTATCGCATCTCTAATTGGGAGGGAAGTAATTTTTTTTATACAGGGCTGATAAGGTTGAGTCTTTTGAATGACACCATTACAAAAATGGCACTTGAAATGTGATATAATTTACATAATAGAAGACATGCATTTTAAGGGTGAGTAGCCTGGAATCAACTGAGTTTAGTTTAAGTTTTATATTTAGTTCCAACCTTAAATGAATCATTATGTGCCTTGTTATATTACTTACACTAAAACCAATAGGTATTTAGCAAGGACACATACCAGCAGAAGTCATGAAAATATTCTTTCTGAACAGAAAGCTTTGTGGCAGAGATAGCAAATTTCCTTGAGATCTTGAAGAGCTGGATGAACCTTCAACAGTTTGGAACAGCATAATGGGAAATGGAGAGTGGGCACCTAATATTTCACATCGGTGCTAGACACTGTCAGTTTCTTAAAACATTTTGTACACAGAGGGCCTGATTGTGCTCTGACTCACATGACTCTTTCCTGATGTAACTCCATTGACTTCAGTATTACCAGCTTTCATGATTTTATTGCTAGTGTCACAATATTTGTTGTTTCTCTTAAAGACTCAGCTCCTGGAGGTCAAATGATTATGTGAGAATCTCAGCTTTCACTACAAAAATAAAAACAAAAACAAAAGTAAATTTCTAGCCCTTTTGGTTTCAGAGAAAAATTTAAGATTATAAACTCTAAAGGCTCAAAAATCGGAAGGCAAATCAGAAGATAAACAATCTCATGATTGTATGTTATAAGCTGTTTGGCATGCCAATTGTCTGGGTTTTACAGCACCTCGCACGATGGGGTCCTGATCCATGACTGGGGCTCCTAAGCATGATGGTAATACAAATAATACAAAATACCAATCATGTTCAGAAGCCTCACTCATGATTTCTGAACACTTCTATGTGACATCTGTAGAGTCTGAAAAACAGCAGAATAAGTCTTATATTTGATAAAGTGTTGGAAATCCTGCTATTCGTCTGATCTCTCTAAAGGTCTGATTTGCTTTTGAGCAGTGCAGGGCTTTTACCCCAGTGACTGAGTGTGAACCATCTGGATGCCAGGGGAATGAATTATAATCATATAACTCATAGCCCTACATTTTCACTTCTTCTAAGGAGGATGTTCATCATCTCCCACTCTCCCTTCCAATGACCCACAGTGCCTAGCCCAAACGTAATTAATTTCTCTCAGGATGTGTGTTTCTCTTTGTAGCACTGTATACTAGGGTGATAGGGGAAAGGAAATGCTAACCACACAAACATGAGGCCAGGGCAGTTTTGAACATTTTGAATATGTTAGGGCTAGCAGTCTCCTCATTAAACTCTGATTAGCAAGTGGACTTGATCCAGGCTAATGCAATGCTGAATAAGAATTTTTTTTTACTGCCAATTTATCAGAGGTAGGCAATTAAGAGCTCACACACCTCCAGGTCTTTTGAAGTAGAGATCTCATACCCGTCCTGCAAGACCTATTGTCCTTAGAACAATATTCCCGACTAATCTCACTTCTGGCAATTTACTTTTTCTTTCCAAGCAGATTGAGAAACAAAAAAGCTTGAAAGAGCAGGGGGGAGGGATACCCTATGAGTATTTAATCCCATCCCCTAAGTGGGAGTTTTCTCATTCCATTCAGTTTTTCTTTTAACGAGCCCTGGATAAATAAACTTTTACTGCATCACTACTTTAATTCAGGAGATTCAATTATGCATCCAGTGGAGAGCAAGGGCATTCTGTTTTTCAAAGCAAACACAATGCTGCAACACAAGCGCCTTGTAATTATTGCTTCACTATAAATATACAAACCCAAAGGTGAGATTTGCTTTGGTTGATTGTTTAAATGTAATTATTACCTTTCTTTCACTTTCAGCTTGCAAGAAGGCTTCCCAAAGGCCGTGCTTGGTGTTATTCTTCATAAGCCCTAGGATCTGAAAGATTGAACGGGAAACCAATCCTATGGCCTCTGATTCACTGAATGAGTTCCCTCGCACATTTAGGGCTGGCCAAAGATTTTAGCTCAAGAGCCAAAAAGTATGAGAGGCACCTGCTGAGGGCCACATCCTAATCAGATGAGAGAAAGAGAGATGAAGATAAAAAGAACAAGCAGGAGACAGATGGAGATACAAAAATAAAAAGCAGGAAAATGAGAAACAGCAGTGGAATAACAAAGGAGCTCAGCAAAAGCTTCCCCCTCCACCAGACCTTTGTGAATTGCTAGTGGTATTTGTATTTGTGTCGTGCTGACTAGGGGACACAAGCATAAAGACCCACCCTGCCGCAGAAAGCTTGCTGACTAAATCTACAATGTAACATGTTGTTTAAAAAAAACAACTAAAAAAATCTCTTCGTGTTTTAGGAACCATGGACAGATTCACTGTTGCCTCTTCTCCTTTGTGCTGGCTCTGAGGGCACACAGGGGCCATAGGGCAGGTGTAAGAGCAGCCCAAAGGCCAGCTCTGGGTTTCCTCCTCTGAAGCCACTGATACAGAAGATGGGGTGGGCCAGAGGAGAGAGAGGGGGCACGTTGGGGGCAATAGAAAGTATGGCTGTAGCTGTGATTCTCTACTGGCGATTCCCTACTGCTGCAGGCCCTCTACAGACCATGGCAGCAGAAAGACATAAATAAGAGCAACCATGAAGAGTGTTCAACCCAGCACCAGGTGCTGAACTTTACTCTGTTATCCCTTTAATAAAGGGAGGCACAAAGCTCACTACAGAAGTGCATTGATCCCAAGAGATTGTGTTGCTCCATAGTTTCTTCCTCCCATCAACTCCCTTTTCTTTCCCTCATTCAATCATTCGTTTTTACTCATTTCCCTCCCTCTTGTTCTTTTTCTTCCTGTTCTTTATCCTTCTTGCTGTCAACTGCTGCTATGTTCTTCACCTTTACAGACATTAACTCTCACCACACTGCTTAGAGACAGCTCAGTACATTTTAAAATCCTCATTTCACAAGTAGAGAAAAAAAGGTAGAGAGGTTGTGTTGCCCAAGGCCTTACAGCAAGTCAACAGTAGAACCAATGCATAGCACTCAGAACCTTCCAACCCTATGCTCAGACCTCTAGGGCTCTCTGTATATACATATCTTATATGCAAATACTACATAAGCAGACTATGTTTTACATATTAGGCCTATAGGAGATAACACATTACTACATGGGAAGTAATATGAACGTGGCCACTTGCTTTTATTACTGTTCATGCACATACTGTGTTATCTCCTATAGAATATATACTTGAAATATGTTTTTTCTATGAGTCTTTCTCCTGTCTTGTTTCTCACTCTCTGTGTCCCTGTTCGCATTCTCTAAACACATGAGCAAACTCCTACACACATACACACATACAATAAACGTGTTATATTTAAAAAGAATTGAAGATAGGAATTCTTCCCCCACCATCCTCTTGGTGTTGGGCATCTGTGCAGCCATGTAGCAGGGCAGTAACCCCACTCCTGCCCGGAACACAAAATGGGGGGACTATCTTCCAACTAAAGAGGATGAGGAGCCCCGGTGGGCCAGCCTTTATTCCCCATTGGTCCCACGGCCCGTCGGAGACATTGGCTGGCGGCTCCTTCATAGTGCCGTGAGCACGGGCGTGTACCTGGCACAGTTCACACCCGTGCCTGAGGCCTGCCCTTTTGCAGTGTGAGGGAGAACCTGGCGCATGCCTATCTTGAATTCACCAGGTTGCAGCCCCTATTCCAGCTCCTCCAGAACCTCTTGTTGAGGTTCTGGCTGCACTTTTCCTTGCACCTGTTCCTTTTCACACACCCCGTCCGTGACCTCCTTGTCAACCTCCTCTTTGCCCTGGCCAAACTCTCCATCTACACTACCAGGAGGAGGATGCTGGATGAGGGAGTGCTCTGCGACTGTGAGGCCTATTTCCGTTCCTCCCTAGTGAAAACGCATTTGGGCAGAGTTCCACTGGGCAGCGTCCGCTGGCTCCCTCAACACCTTTGAGGAGCAGTGGGTGCTGTCCGGGGTTATCTGCTTGGTGTCCCCATCCAGTACCCTCATTTTGAACCTATGACCTTCATTTCAATCCCTGCTTTTTTCACTTGTTGTCCCCCATGCTCATTTGGTCCCTGGGTCCAGTGGTCCCTCCCGCTAGGCTGGGGGAGAGGCCTTTAGAAGAGGGCAGGCTTGTGCCCGCCCACCCCCCGGGTTTCCAATAAGACTCCTGCCTCAAGGGCTTAAAACAGCCCTGGGAGAGGGCTGTGGTAGGGGAATACCTGGGCTGACTGGGAAGAAGCTGCAGCTGGGCCACACCCCAATCAGGCTGCAGCTGGCACTTATCAGAGGGCAGTAGACCAGGAGCAGTCAATCTCTCTCTGCTTTCAGAGGGAGAGGGGCCTGGCTGCTGGGACGCTCAGGGTATCTAGAGTGAGGCAGGATTGAGGAAGGCCAGAAGGGCTGGGGAGCTCCAGGCTGGCAACTCCCCAGCCTGCAGGACCTTGTCCAAGGCCCCACAGAAGTACTGGGTTGCAAAGAAAGGCAGCAGATCCAAAACCCCCTTGCCTGTGATCAGTGGCTTATACTGCAGTCTGCCCCAGGGAGCGGAGGCTAGTTGGTGACTGGCAGTATCCTACGACTGAGGCGAGGTGGGGGTTCCCTGGGGAGGGGAGACCCTGAGACTGAGGGGTGTATGGCCAGGGGCAGCACCCCAGATAACGGGGCACTGGAGTCCAGGGAGGGACACGGGGGCCAAATGGCAGCGGGACACTGGGGTAGTGTTGTAAACAGCACAAAGGAGGAGTCAGACACCTGAAAAGGCATTTTCCCCTCATCAATCTCATCTGTTTTCCATGAGCTCTGACTGCCCTGCACTGTCAGTCACATAATGAAAGAGAATGAAGAAACCATTTGTGGCTCCTACCATAGGCTTAACATTACCAGCATAGTACAGTGCAACAATAGCACATGTGAAGGGAGCACAGAATGGGCAGGCATGTGTGCTGCCTCTAGCATGTGGGTACAAGATAGTCCTGGCACTCCCCTGTGCACAGTGAGGCAGACTATCTGCCCTGCTCTGTGGTTGGCCACATTCATCTGGTATGGGGAGGTGTCCCCAGCAGGCATAGACCTGGTTTAGCTGGCTTCTGCCCTACTCTACCCACAATCTCTGATGCAGGGTGTGTGTCGAGGGCAGGGAGGAGGAGAGACCAGAGGGTGCTATGCTCCAGCTATCTTTCTTGGGGATCTGAAGGATGCTCCAGCCTGCACCATGCTCAGGAGCTGGGTTGAGAATCAAGGAACCATAACCAACACATTCACATACAGCGCACACGCACTTCACCAAGCATAAACTCAGCAAAGCAGACAATCGGCCCAATAATTCTGCAAGGCTAGTGTGGCTGCCAGTGCTAGCTGCTCCAAAGTAGGCCAGGAGGGGGCAGGGCCCACCCACTACACATGGCTAGCCCAGCTAGAAGGCTTCTTTGATTCTGTTATCTGTCTCTTTGCAGAGCAGAGTCAGCATTTAGAATTATTGGGCATTGCTGACCATCACAAAGTCTACTGTCTCTGCAGCATGCCCTCACTCAGTAGATGCAATATTATAGCTCTTGCGCCCGCTTCTCCCTTGTTTACACCTGTGTAAAACAGGAGTTCACTGGTGCAAAATTTATATGCACAGCACTATAGGTAGGGTTTTCTCTTGTGCACTCTTTCCTCCTCATCTGTAGAGCCGACACTGAGAAAGGCAGCAGTTTCTCCTCATCTGAAATCCATTTTCCTTGTTTTTATCCATAAGTGATAAATTCTTTCTTAAACTATATGTCTTAGAACACAGCTTGCATATAGTATATAGCTATAACTAAGAGAACAGCCCCAGCCTTCTTTGCTGATTCTTGAATGGTCTTCTTGATGAGCTCAGAATCCTTGTATCAGTAAGACTCAAGGTGCTCTAGAGAGTTCTCAAATGATCAAGAAATTTCCATTGAAGTTCTTCAGAGAACCATGCATCTTAGCAAATTCAGAGTGTGGTGGAAGCTTTAATGTATGACTCCCTTAGGCTAAAGAACAACGGTTCCAAATTGCCACACAGTCGGAATGTGCAGCCATCTCAGAGGGATCTACTGCATTTTTAAGGCAATCTTTGATATAAAACTACACAGCTCTGTTATGAGCTCTCCTTTAGAACCCCACCCAGACTGTAACATGGAAGGCCTTTAGCTCTTGAGCACAGCCCGAGAGAAAGGGGCAGAACTATATGTATTTGGCACACACTACTTTCCAAACTGGCTTTAAAGCCCACTCAAATGATCCTAGTGTACAGCCCATTGACCACCCACGTTTCCTTTGTAAATCAGAAGTAAACTTCACAGCCTCTTTGCCAAGTAAAAAACAGCTCTTGCCTTGCATTGCATGGTGTTTCTTTAAGAAAAATATCTTCAAAATTTTGCCGAGTTCAGATTTTAATCAAGTGTAATGTGGCAATCCAAGAACTAACAGATGAAAGCTGTTTCTCATGTTTTCCCCTCCTAAAAAGAGTTCACAAACATCAGACTTGGGACTGGCAAGGAAGAGTGTGTGTCTCATGGATAGAGCATAATACTGGCTAGACTCATAGCCTGAGGTCTCCTAGTAATTTGTTATGTGACTTGCTCTATAAAATAAATGCATATAAAAAAGGAAACTAACAGCAAAATTCTTTTGTTGTTTCTGCTCATTTAGGGAAAGCAGAGTATTAAAGCTGAGCCCATTATGCAGAAAATTTCACCATTAGCGTGGTTTCTTTTTAAAAACTTTCTCCATCCCTTTTGGTAATATCTGCCACCCTCACTTGCACAGCAATTTTCCTAACCAAGTTAAGAACACAAGAATGGCCATACTGGGTCAGATCAAAGGTCCATCTTGCCCAGTATCCTGTTTTCTGACAGAAGCCAATGCCAGGTCCCCCAGAGGGAATAAACAGAACAGGTAATCACCAAGTGATCCATCCCTGGTCACCCACTCCCAGCTTCTGGCAAACAGAGGCTAGGGACAACATCCCTGCCTATCCTGGCTAATAGCCATTGATGGACTTATCCTCTATGAATGTATCTAGTTCTGTTTTGAACCCTGTTATAGTCCAGCACTCCACCACATCAGCACCCCACCAAACCCATATGCTGGTTTTGAGTTACTTTAACAAGCAAAGAAACAAAAAAGCATCTGAAGAATGTTTCACCTGGCAACAGATGAGTTAAATGGAAATGAGTTAATATAGCATTCTAAAGTTACTTCCCTCCTTCAGAGCCACTATCCAGATCCCTTATGGCTTACCCAAGTGAAGGCTGGATCACCACACAAACAGGAAGTACAGCTGGTTCCCCATCTCCAGTCCTGCAGTTATGCAAGAAAATTTGACCAGAAACTCCAGCTTCACTAACCATGCTGCTGGGATGAGTAACATGTATGTGTGGTGGTATGGCATGTACTGTATGCAATTTCTCTTCAGGTGTCATGGGATCTAATTAGAGTTGAAGGAAGTCCAGAGTGATGGATCAGCCAGGTAAATGAAGGGATAGGTTTTACCTTGTGAGCCATAGCATAACAAATGATTTGCACAGATAGGGTCAAATTATCCATGAATTCTGTGGGGAAAATACTTTATTTGAGTAACAATAGGCTCATTTTTAGTGGAAATTTTCACAAGTGTTGAAAATACTGTTGTTAGGGCTGCCTATCTTGTTTATTAACCTTTAGATAGTATTTGTACTACATCCAACAGGATGGAATCTGGATTCAAATCCTTTGTATTCCCTTGTAAAGAAAGCAACGTAAGGGACTTTTAGAAAAAAGAATGCAGTTTAACTTTTTGAAGGGTTCTATTGTTATTTGAAACTGATCTTCACTAATGACTCTTCAGTTTAGAAGCTTGGCATCATCTGCCATAAATGTATTAGGAATGGGAAAAACTAGATCATAGACTTATCAATTTTAAGGCCCGCAGAGACCATTGGTGATCATCCAGTCTGATCTAACCCCTATCACATCATTTCACTCAGATCAGATTCAGGCATTGTAAACATAAACTGGTATAATTTGTGCTGGTTAAGCAGTTTGGCAAATCAGGGCATAACAGGGAGAAATTTGAAATTTATATGCACAGTGACCATATTGAGCCTTCCCAGAGTAACCTGCCCAGTCCCAGGGTAAACACTGAAATGCACCCAACTGGAGATGGACAAAGGACACCGTGTTGAAATTCGAATAATTTTTAGGCCAGGGTTGTTCAAAGTTGAATCCAGACAAGGTTTTATGTTTGCTTTCAAACATACCAAAATCTCAAAGGCTATTCTCACAAGATTTTGGCTGAAAATGGTGGAAATTTTTAGAAATCAGCTGGTTTTGTGAGATGTCCTCCATCTTGACTCTCAGAAATCTTGCAAGATCAGCTGTTCTCACAAGAGCTAGAAGAACTTGAATAGCAAATTCTGCGGGAATGGGAACATGGTCATTTTCAAATAAGAACCAGAACAGACCACTTCTGGCTTGAGCTTAAACCTGTAGGGACAGATTTTGATCCACTCATTTGACTTTGAACCATCAGCCACCACTCCTAATATCTTAAGACATCCAGAATCTGGTTTTTACTCATCTCTATGTATACAATGATGACTAACATGGCAAGTACATTTAGATATGGAACATGATTTTCAGAAATACTGGGCACTCATAACTCCAGTTGAAGTCAGTGAGCTCCTGGGTATTAAGTATCTCTTAAAATCAGGTCGTAAATGTCTACTATTTACAGCAGTCTTTTCAAAGGTCACTCTCCAATTAAAATTCAGATATTTTTAAAAATACCTCCAAAAATATATTTCTTTTCCTGTGCTACAAAAGCACCTTCGATTATTGAAATAAGCAGACTATTAAAAAACTAATTTACTTCTCATGTTTTATGCTGGTTGTTTAGTATTTGCAATTCTCTAAACTTGTACTATGCATTTTCTAGTCAATTTTGCTGTCAGATTCTCCTGCACTAACCAGATGCAGGGTGCCAAATGCTAGAAAGGAACTTTTTATTTAAAAACTAAGTGAGTAAACAATCTGTTTCCATTGGAATTGAAAAAATAAAAATCTTGGAAACAATTCTGTTGGTCTTATGCTTGAAAAAAACTTTTTTGTTTCGGTCATATTTAAAATTTGGGGCTAATTTGCCCTTTCCCTTTAATAGAAAGCCCCATGAATGAGAAACCCTGTCAAGATGCACTCAAGGTAGAATTTCATTCTACTCATCCAGTTCCTAACAGCCCCCTTTTCGTGTTTCCCTCAGACACACCATCCAAAGTGATGTCAGAGTGGAAGGGAAGACAGACAGTGGGAGTAGCCTGCTGAAGCTGACACTCCAAAGGGCAGCATGAGGAAAACCAGAACAAATGACTGGAAACTGGTTTTCTTTCTACCAGTTAGCATGGGATGCCTGCCATTCTGTCTGGCAACCATAAATTAGCCTTCCACCATAAAAAGAGGCAGCTGAGAAAGCCATAATCAAAAGCAAAACACAAGAAAAAGTTTCAACAAGTGGAGAAAAATGTTTTTAAACTAGCTGAGTTGATGCAGAGCATTCTTTGGGCGCTATTCATAAAAATGTTATGCTCCTTTAATGCGGTGTTTCATAAAGTGTACTCATATGAAATGAGTGATGATGGCTGTAGTTTCCCTCTCAACAAAGCCCTCCTATCACAAGGGCAGGAGCTACACTGCTGTTACTCCTGAAGGGAGGGCACTGACTTAGCCATCTATTCATTACTGGAGCACAATGATGATTGCACAGAAGTAATCATGTGACACAGTAACTGGTTCCCCTCTGAAATAAAATGCAGCACACAAGATGCATTGTAACAAAGTGTTGCTATTAAAATGTGTAATGTTTAATATTGCCATCAACACAAGCACAATTCACTTGCCCCAATTTGCATAACTGTGATTCAAATTGACCTTCTAAATGTAGGAGCAGTAAGTGTGTTAGAGGACTTCAGTCCAGGGTTGTCAATCTGGTACCCTTCATGAGCACTAAATTCACGCACAAACTTGAGGGACAAATTATGACTGCACTAGCATACATCCTTAGAGTGCAGGGAGTGTTCACTGAGTGCTATTTTCCTTTAGCATTCCCATATGAGAGGCAACCGTAATTTGGATGCCTCTGCTCTAGGAATACACAGGAGGGAGACAGGTCTACACTACCACAACCAAAGGAGTATGTCTGGGTTGGGGAGGGCATATGTACACTGACCAATATAGCATCGTGGTGGTGTTCTGACCCATCTAGTGGCAGAGAGAGAGATTAATGAATCTGCTCTACAGTTCATTTCCCTGCTTATCTGCAAATTCAGTGTGTGACTTCAGGTAAGTCACTTAATCTACCCTGTGCTTCAGTTCCTTGTCTGTAAAATGGGGATAATCCTTCCCTATTTCGCATGGGTGTTCTGAGGATAAAATCCATTAATGATTGTTATGTGTTCAGAAACTGTGATGAAGGCCATAAAAGGACATACATAAATGCCATAACACTAAGTAAATGCCGTAACATTGCAGGTATTCTGCAGAACAGGACATTACTGCCAACTGATTTCAGTGCGGGTTTGCCTGAATAAGGCTGGAATAAAAACTAGGACTTTAGGAGATTCATCTCAGTGGGTGAACATCAAACCTGTGCAGAGGTCCAGCAACAGGTCCCCTAGGTACCACTTAAGTTCTAATTAAGATCCTCAACGACATCAGAGGTGCCTCGGACTTAGTTATACTTCTTTAAATAAAAAAATTGTGTCCAACTTTCCTTCAAGCACCTTTGTTCTTTCTCCCATGATGCCTTTTATGCACGGGAGGAGCTCCTCAGAAAAACCAACAAAGCCACCTTTTTGTCCTTCGAATCTCTTGCTGAAACTCACCTCTACCATGCATAACATTTGACAATGGCTAGGCAGTAGGTGTATTGTGCCTGCCCCTTATACCAAACACAAGTGTTTCACTGATACCTCTGGGCGTGGGGGTGAGAAAACAGGCCATTTTCATTTTAGGGGACTAGCTATGGATTTATATGCCTAACTGTAGAACATTTTTGCCTAAATAACTGGCCAAAGATCACAACAAAAATGATACACAAATTCTGCTGTCAGTTACAGAAACCTTGGTGGGATTATTCTGGATTTATGCCAGTTTAAAATAGTGCACAATTTGATTCACTATAGTCTCACAATATGCCTGGTTCTGCTTCTGTGTCCTCTGTGACAAATCTGTCAGAACCCTGGCTAAGGCAAGATATGGACTGCCTATGTGTGCACACTACATTTCTAGCAGATAAATTTAAACTTTGTCGATCCTCTTTTTTTAAGGAAATATTTAAATAATTATAAAAAGCATTTTTTTCATCCCAGGTGGTTAGATTGTCTGTGAGTTTTGAGAGAAGTGCAAAATAGTGATAAAATATGTCACTTTGAGCCCCATATTACATTTTGATTATAACTACATGTGTGTTTCTATTATTAAAATGTGTATACAAATTTCTACAACCTTTAAAGCCATTTGGCTGTATGCGTATGTTGACAGCACTGAGATATCTGTCAGTAACTTTGCTGTAGACAGGGACCAGATCCATCTCCAGAGCAGTTTTTAACAATTTCCAGGCTTCACTATTGAAACAGAAATCAGTGCTGAATGTGGGAAAGACTAAAGCTATGCTGTTTGGCTCAAAACCCAGGACTGAAAGATTTGGGTCCACTTTACCAGCTAAAAACATGTAACATGGTTACTTTTAAAACTTTAAGAGTCAGAATCTCAGCTGGTGAAAATAGGTTTAGCTCCACTGAAGTCAATGGAACTGCACTCATTTATACCAGCTGAGGATCTGATGTGTATATCTTCCAGGAACTAGTTGGACTATAATTTACTAAAAATGAGTCAAACATATGAGTACCCACCATCAAAGAGAAGAATAGGCATTTTCCATTGTCAGTCTTCTGTTAACCTGCTCATATTACTGTATAGGACAGGACATGATTTTCCCAATATGTGAGAATTTTTTACATTTTTGGAGTTTTTTCCATCCTTACACTAGGACAAAAAATCTCAAATCACTCAAATCTCAAACATTTCTTGGGAACCAAAAATCTGATTTTTTTTTTCAGTTCAGATCAATCAAAATATTTTGTTTCACTAATTTTGAATCATTTTGGTTTGATTTTTACATTTTTTCTTTTTAAGCTTTTTTTCCAGTGTATATGCAGTAAAATTTTGAAATCAGAAGTCATTTTGGTTCAAAAAAACAGGACATTCCAATTTGACAATGTTGAAATGGGACATTTTTGATAACCTCAGACCTCTTTTTAACCAAACTTTTTTTGAGCCTGGTGTTCTGTTGAACCTGATACTGTTCCATGATGGTTGATGGTTTTGATGAATCAGCATTTTTAGTGAAAAAATTGTTTCAATGACAATTGCCAATCACCTTTAGTGTATAGTTGCCTGGACACTCATTATCCTGGATAATGTTGACCCACACAAGAAGGGGTGCTTATACTGCTACTGCCACTTATGCTGTGCTTTCTCTGTGGATGAAGATAGGGCCTCAGCATCTCTGGCTGTCTACCAGCACCTTTCACAAGCACTACATCAAGTTCAATATCACAAGCTGTCCCAAAAATTACAGCCATCTTCTTAACAGCGTGTAAGGCAATAAAGAAGAAATATAATTTCTCTTGTTGCTCAAATGCAGTACTTTCATTGAAAACCAAGGTACCTCAATAAAAACAAGTGGCTCATGCGTTAATATATCTTTGTCGTTTCAGTTCTTCCATTTTTTTCTGATGTGTTTTATATATCTAAGTGAACTCTTATTTCCAAAATACCCAGCTACTGGTTACTATGGGTTTGTGAAAGCTGGGCTTTGGCAGCTAAACCTGCACTATTAATCATCAGCTACTAGCCCATATGGGTTGCAATAGGTCAGCCTCTGTACAGACTTAGATCTTGATCCTATAAGTCCTTGTAGGGTATGCAGCAGAAAGTGCCAGGTTTTGTACCCCACAACAAACCTGGGCACAGTTTATGCATGGCCACAATAAAGTTCATAACTAGGTATAGTCTACCACACTGCCTGGAAGTAAATCTCAAGCATCATAGCTGCCCACTCCTCTACTCAATAGAGCACAGGGCAAGATAAGAGTGAGGTCTGAGCAGACAGTAAGTATATCTATGGAAATATGGGATTAAGCTGGATCCTTCCTTATCATGCAAGTGAAGTGCTTAGCTACACTCTCCACTTTTGGCTTTATTCCTGCTGCTAGGGAGGAATAACTTGGTGACAGCACAGCAGCCTCCTCATGGAAGCATGATTTTTTCCCTCCCACTGCCCCCCATGCCTGCCTGCCTGCCTGCCTTCTTCATCATTTTTACCTTACACTTTCCACAGACTTTTTTTATAGACCCTACTCTCAGACTTTTGGGGTTCTGCTGGTTTGTCAGCTGTATTTCATGTAGGCTCAGGTACTGTCTCTATTGCTACTGTAGCACTGGCAGCACATTTAGATATATTACTCTGTTTCTTATGTCGCCTGGTATGTTTTCATGTTCTGAACACCATTGCTATAAGGAGAATGGAGGAAGCAGGCCTAGTGAAGGCTCCTGAGAGGCAAGAGCCAGAAGGCTGGAAACCAGGATGGCTGCTCTGTTTAACTGTGTTGGATAAAATGGTCCAGGGGCCGTTTGTTAAGTGTATCGTGTAATGTTATTGCAAATGTTTCAGAGGAGGAGAATGTAATACTACTCTTGCTGCTCTGTCTAGTGTCACCACTATTAACAAAAACATGTCTTGTTAGAATGACATAGTGTTAGTTCTGGCAGCCAGTCCTAAAAATTCAGTCATACTTTTGCAGTAATTCAAATGCCCACTCATCCTTCCCTCCTCTACTGCTAAGCTAGCCAGGTAAGGACAAAGAGCTGTTGTAGCCATAACACTGCAGGTATTATGCATGGAGGCACTAAGTCCATCTAATTGCAGCCAAAACAATCATCCACCTCATTATGAAGAACATTCAAAGAGTCTGAGGGTAGGAGTCAAGAAGGGAAAGTGAGATTAAGGGCTCAGTCATCAAGTCTAGAAGTGAGAAAGAGGAGACAGTGATGAGAGAGATACTTTTAAAACTGCGTGTAAAGAGGAGTATGTGTCAGAAACAGAAGGGACTTTTTTCAGTTGTCGTTGGACAGGGAAATGGACGTCTTAGGGAACTCTTCAGGGTCTATAAAGTCTTTGGCCTTTCCATACTGCCCTAGAGAAAGTTGTCATTATTGATGGCCAAAGCTCAGATTTCTTACAGGTTCTATTTGGAAACACATTGAAAAGTATCAAGACTATCCCAACGTCTTTGTTCCAGCAACTGGGCCAGAAATCTAGCCATAGTAGATTCTTGAGATCTGTGGAAATGATTGGCTCCAGCCTGGCTGGAAATACTCAGTCATTTTTCTCATGGTATGTTTTGGAACAGCCAGTTCCGCATCAGGGTGAAAATAAGAGGCATGCGATATTGTTTGTTTGAAAAGTGAATTGGACTGTGTCATATTTCCGAAAAGATTCAGTTAGAATTTAGAGAAGGTTTGGCTAAGTTCTTACTTATACAAATCACTCACCCATCCCTAGTGAGAAACTGACTTCACTGACCACAAACACAAGGAATCACTGTAGCTGGGGCTGTTATTGATAAAAAGGAACAGGGGTCATCTATATTGCTTCTGAGTCCTGGAAGATTATCTACAAGTTTTTTTCCCCCCATTCATTACATATTACCATAGAAATCCTGTTGTTGCGGCACTTTAAAAAGCCACACCAAAATCCATCCCCTTCCATCCATTCCCAGCTTCTGGCATTGTATTATTCACTCAGATACAGCAGCAACTTTTGCCAGCAGTTACCATACAGTGTTGTTTGACATACTACAGTGTTCCTTGTGGTTAGAATAGTAACCACAGTTATATATTCTGTCTATCTATCTTTTAGACATTTATACCCTAGTCATCACCATGATACCTGAGCACCTTAATCACTGTTTAGTAACAATGCAACAGATTGTGACTTTGCTTATTTCAGTCTATTTATGGGACGTTAAAAAAAGACTCTCGGTAGTTATATCAGGAAAAAAAAAGTTGAATCCTTAGTGTTGGCCATTCATTATACAATGATGACAAACTTGCACAAATGTGTAATATTCTAGTAACTGCATTTCATCCAAATATTTCTTTATATGAGAATACTGTGTAATAATAGGGGCTCACACAGTGGGCATAATTCAATATGCCTTGTCCAAGAAAACCTCCCACTATTATTATCAACAGGAGATTTTCTTGCCCAAGAAGTACAGATATGGAGCCACTCTCAAATTTTAACCTGAAATATTTTTTTCAACTATCACACTTGCAGCTTTCTTATGGTAGATATTGAATGGCTGCTTGTCACAGTTATATATTCTGGTACCTAGTTATTTGTTATGAGCCATTTGAGAGCACTTTAGGAGGCAAATCATTTCAAGAACTCTTTTCTTGATTCAATCACATATAACATTAAGGTAATTCTTCACAACAAACCTGGTAATGAATCACTCACTTTGTGCACCAATATAAAATAATATCTTGATTCTTATCTAACAATAAGAGATACAATATTGTCCACTATCATCTGTCTTCTATGTATACCTGCCCCCAGGGATGACAAGATCTATATTTGGCCAGTTTTCTTCTCTTTCTCTGTCAGGCAGGGCCGGCTTTAGGCCTATTCGCCTGATTCCTGGGAATCGGGCCCCGCGCCTAAGAGGGCCCCGCGCTTTAGGCGCCTTTTAAATTTTTTTTACTTACTCTGGCTGCGGTCTGCTCTGGGGTCTTCCATGGCCACACTCCCCTGACCAAAGCGCCGGCGGGAGCGTGGCTGCCCCACAGCCCCGCTCTCTCAGCTGGAGCTCTGACCGGAGCGCCACAAGCCCCGCGGCCCCGCTCTCCTGGCTGGAGTTCTGTCCGGAGCGCGACAAACCTCACGGCTCCGGCTGGTGCTCTGGCCGGAGCGCGACAAGCCCTGCGGCCCCGGCTGGAGCTCCAGCCGGAGCGCGACAAGCCTCGCGGCCCCGGCTGGAGCTCCGGCCGGAGCGCAACAAGCCCTGTGCCCCCGGCTGGAGCTCCGGGCCCTTTAAATAGTCCCCAGAGCCCTGGGGTAGCAGGGGGCTCTGGGGGCTATTTAAAGGGCCAGGGCTCCAGCTGCCTCTGCTACCCCGGTCCTTTAAATGGCCACCAGCGCCCCGCCGCCTCCATGCATTCCCCAGGGCTCCTACGGCTATTTAAAAGGTCCGGGGCGGGGTAGAAGCAGGGGAGCCCCGGGCCCTTTAAATAGCCCCCAGAGCCCTGGGATAGCAGGGGTCTTGGGGGCTATTTAAAGGGCCGGGGCTCCAGCTGCCTCTGCTGCATCCCCTGCCCTGCCCACACCAGCCCCGCCCCCTGCTGCCTGCAGCCAGCTCTGCACCCCCTGCCCACAGCCAGCCCCTACCAAACCCCCTGCCCTGTCTCCAGCCAACCCCTGCCACACACCCCTGCCCGCACCAGCCCTGCACTGCCCACTCTGCCCTGTCTCCAGCCAACCCCTGCTGCACCCCCCTGCCTGAAGCCAGCCAGCCCCATACTCCTGTCTCCAGCCCTGCCAACTCCTGCTGCACCCCTCTGTGGCCCTGCCTGAAGCCAGCCTGCCCCACACTCCCCTGTCTCCAGCCAGCCCTGCACCCCTTGCCCTGCCTGCAGCCAGACCCTACCGCCAGTCAGCCTCTGCCCTGCCTCGAACCAGCCCCATGTCCACTGCTGCCCTGCAGTTCCCAGGCCAGTAACCTGCACATTTGCTTCAATGAGGGGGGCAGGAAGCAGCGGGGTCCCACACGTGCACACTCCCAGGGAATGGCGTGGACCTACACATGTGAAAAGGCAGTCATTAATAACCAATCAACAGCATATATGATGCAATGTACATAATATACAATTTCATTATTTATATAGTTATGGAAAGTAAATAATACATGGAAGAAATGGAAGGCTTTTTTTAACATTTTTTTCTTTTTAAGTCATCCCTGCCAGGGCCCCGCTGAAAGTGTTTGAATTGGGCCCCACACTTCCTAAAGCCAGCCCTGCTGTCAGGATCACTTGCTGTTAAAAGAAAATATCTGCAAACCAGAAACAATAACAAAAGGAAGGCTTTAGGCACAAAGTACATGTATTTCACTTCAAAGGAAAGATACAAATAACAGCTCATCTCATCACATAAGCTAGTATTAGGATCACTGACATACAAACACCGGATTCTAGAAGTTCAGTAGGAACCACTAGAAGATATTGTACATTTAAAAAGACGGCAGTACAAAATACACAAAAGAGTGGGTTGGGGGAGGTTGAAGAGGTGACATGAAGGAAAACAAACAGGATAGGATGAAAGAGTGCTTGTGAAGAAAGGTGGCTGGGTGATCCAGTGGATAGTAACCAAGAGCTAGAAGACTGGGGTTCTAATGCCAGCTCTGCTACTGATCTGTGACCTTGGGCAAGTCACTTCATGTCTCTGGATCCCCTCTCACCATTTGTATGTCTTGTCTATTAGATTTTAAGCTCTTCAGGGTGAGGACTCTAGGTGCTGCTCCAATACACAGTGATAAAATGATCTTTTTCTAAGTAGCCAATATAGATTTTATCCTTGTTTTAAAATGAGTGACCTTTGTAGTACAATATGCATGTGTATTGATCATTTTTAACTATGGGGTTAGATAATTACTAGTTTTTTCTGTAAGGATAATATAATACTCATGTAGCCACCCTAATTACAATTACACAGGACTTTCTGGGCCTCATTTCAGTTTTCTACCAGTACAAGTTCATAGACTTCAGTGGGGTTACTCCTAATTTATACAAACTTGAATAGAGATTCAGCCACTACAAAGTGTGATTTAAAATAAAATGTACAGCTGTGAATTAATTTTGCCTCATAAACTTTGTCCTTTAGCACTGAAGTGGTGTACCCTTTATAACTCTCTTCCAGTTTGTCTTTAAAAGGCAGAGGATACTGGAGAAAGGGAAATGCTGAAATGGATTTAGCTGTGGAATCCCATGACAATCTCATTTGTACAGTCTGCAGTGCATAAACTAACTAGATAGGCTACAAAGTCTACAGCTTGAATGGCTATTAGTTAATATCCTTAGTTTCTGGTCTCATGATTTCAGTATTAGCATCCCCAAGCCCTCAAAAATCATGCATCAGTCCTCTAAAATCATGAAATGGCTTAAAAATCATGAACTTTTAAGAAAATGATATATTGGGGGAGGTTATTTGCCTTTTGGCTTTTAAGTCTTTAGCGTGCACTCAGGTCACATTTTCAAGCTTTTTTTTTCAAACATAAGGGCTATAAACTTACTTTTTAAAAACAAAAGCTGAGATTCTCACCTACTTACATGCCTCTAGGAGCTGGAAAGTTAAAAAAAAAAAACCCACACAGATCCTCAGGAGACTTGTGATAAAATTGTTAGAGCTGGCAATGCTGGCTTTGCTTAGCCAGACTGTATTCTTTCAGAAGCCACTTGGTGAAATGAGCTGAATAAAATAGTACAAGAACTTTAACAGCAGAAAGATGGAAACATGTTAAGGGGTAGAGTGGTTGTCTCTGACGTAGCACTTGCTGGAAAAGACTAATAGGAAGTAATGAAGTGGTGAGGGGGTGGAGATTATGGAATGGGTGAACTAACTCTTGTTAAATTTATGGCCAATTAATGTTTGCCATACTTCTGAATCAAACGTTTAGCAAGCATTTTTCTATATTAAGGGCAGTTCTTTGAACAATAGGCCCCTTTTTCTGCAATTCACAGCTGTCAGAGATCATTTCACTGCCTATATAATTCAAAAAAGTGATGCTTTTAACTGACAGCATAAACACTCTTGAGCTAGTGTGCACTGAGCTTGGATTTAAATGTTGAATAGTGTGGCATAATTTGCATCTATCTGAATTTTTAAGGAAACATGGAATAAATATTGTGAGACCTACATTTGAAGATGAAAAAAAGTAGTATTCTGAAATGTTATGGGAGTGCTTTGAGCCCATGAGAGCCAGGAAACCAAGAGTTCAAGGTAAAAATCTTTCCTAAAGCCCCTTTCAAAATAGCCACTTCCCATGTGAAGTGCAGCATCTACCCAGAAATGGGCTGAGTTAAAGATGGACTGACAGCCCTAACTCTGCATTTCCTGGCTTTTGTGGGTTTAATAGGATCCTTAATATTTTAACACGGTTTATATTTAATGCCTAATTGGTGGTTGTTTGTTTGTTTGTTTTTACAGCTTCTCATAAAACTATCACACAAGAACCACAGGCCTCTGTGTTATTCTTCCCACACTTACTAATTTTACTGTTCAGAGTCACACCGAAACCAATGGTGTGTAAATGTCCTATTAATTCCACCAAGGCTCTGCAATGTACACAACTAGTAAAGAACATGAAACTGCCACCTAAACAGCTCAGCAACACTGTGCCTCCAAGTGTCCTTCATCCCAGGTGATGTTCATTTGAACTCAAAGTAAAATCCAGGGTTTACAAAACCTTGCAAATTGAAAAAAATACTCCCCGATGGGGAGACACACTCCATTTTGAACAGCTTTAATAGTAGTTACAAAGCAATTGATGACTCAAAAGTAAAGCTCTATTCAAAGGGTATGATTGAGAGCTCTCTTAAATACTTTTAAGTTTGGGTTTGGGGTGGGGTTTGTTTCTTTGTGTCTTTGTTTTTAGTTTTTGGGGTTTTGTTTGTTTGGGAGTGTAGTAAAGTCATGGAGCCAAATCCTCATCTGGAAACTATCAGCATCACTCTAATGAAGTCCATGGAATAATGCCCGTTTACATCAGTTGAAGAGTTTATCCATTCATCCAACATCACTTTATACTTACCTCCCTCCAGCAATTTTGAGCCCCACATTGTAATCTTGCAAATTCAAACAACCCATCCTCAGTGTCAAGGTTCACCTTCTCTCTTGTTTGGAAATTTCTGAACTGAATTATTTTGGAAAATGTCATTGCAGAAAAAAATTGATATCTTGACTTTTCCTCTCGATTTAGGTTTTAAGCATATCAGAATTTCCCCGGGGATGGAATCACTGTTTTCCAACAAGCTGCAGTGCAGAGTTAGCATGTGGGAGGCAGGAGGGAGAATGGCCAAAGTAGCTTGTGTCCCAGTGCTCCTGGGAAAGCAGAACAGTTCCTGGGGACTGTTCATGTCAACATAGGTTAGAATACTCCTGAATCTGCTCTAACTTGCACTGGATACCAGACTGGCTCCTGTTCAGGGGAACAAGATCTTTCTGGGGATCAGGAGAGCACAAAGATGGCTTTAAACCATGTCATCTCCCCCACTCCCTTCTCGAAGCTTAGTTTAGTTGGAGCTGAGGTGCTCCTGGCCCTGTGCCTTTTCTCACACTGTTCCCTGTACCTGAAATAACCTCCCTGATCCTGTATAACACACAACTAGGTGGGAATTCCCCACAATTCTTTGAAGCAAGTTAAGGCATCTTACTTGGCTTCCAATTTAATCACATCACTCTCCTCTTTTAATCCTTCACCCTCCCCATATACTTACACTTCACATCTAAACTGCTGTCACCTCTTTTAATGTTCTATATTTATCTGCCCCTTGCTCTCTTCCCTTTTCTAGCTTTGCATTGTCCTCTACCCTCTCTCCTCTGCCCATGTTCCTTCCTTTATCAGTCTCTTGAATAATCACCTTCATGCCTTCTTCTACATGGCTCTCTATGCATGGTTTAACCTTCCTGGATTCATCCAGAAGAGCCCAACCCATGGTCCCTCTTAAAAACCCACTTCTACTGTTGTGCCTACAGTGGATCCTGTTGATTATCCCTTTTGCTGTTCCTCTTCCCTGATCTCTGTCTACCTGTCTATCCATACTTGAACTCTGAGCTCCTCGGAGAGGAGACCATGCCATCTTGTATGTCTCAAAAATGGTGATCACATTGTTTGTGCTATAATCACTGTCATCTTCATGCTGCTCTCCTACACATCCCTACTTAAGACTCACTTCTTTCACGTAACTTTACAGTGCTGTCTTAAATTAATCTTTTGTTTTCTTACAGTCTCAAAATTGTTTAATCCAGAAACGCCAATTCAGCCTCTGTGGTTTACTTTTATGTTTATACAGCACCTAGCACAATAGGGTTCTGGTGCGGTTGGGACATGGGAGCAACCATAATATAAATCTTAGACCCCATTACTGAAATGTGAATTAGCATATTTTATTATGAATGTAAAAATGAGCCTGTTTCCTCTTTTGCATACACCATTTTCACACTGGTCTGTAACTCCATTGATTCCAACAGAGTTGCTTTGATTTATACTGATACATGAGGATAATATGTATGTGTTTAAGTAAGCTTGAAAATATCCATTGTGTACACCTTTGATTTTTTTTAAGGGAGGCTATAAGACAAGCTCAGTAATTGTCAGGCATTTTTCACTTACAGGCACATTCCTGACATTTGGCCATCAGGACTTTTTGCAGGGAAATGTCAGGAATGTGCCTCTGAGTAATAAACGTCTCACAATTACTAAGCTTATCTCTCAGCTTTTTTATTTGAAGGTGTACACCTGATACTCTGATATTTATATACACACGTTAACTTCCTATTACTGTTGCATTTGTCAAATATGACACATTCACACATAAAAAAAATAATTTTAAATGTACAGGACAGGGAAGTGAGATGCATTTGCAGTTTTATACACATCTCCAACCACTGTCTGATGAGTCCAGATTAGGACCCTTTAAATCAATTAAAATTTATAAAGATCTGATCATTTAAAAGAAGTACAAGGGACACTGGAAGCTTTGTCTACCTGAAAGTAGCCCTCAACACTTTCCTGATCCCTCGCATCGCCTTCGTCCTGAGAGGATCCACCCTGGCAAAGGTGCCCCTCAACAAAGTGGACAACACCATCCGGCAGCTGGTTAAGAAGTGGATGTCCCTGCCCCAGAGAGCCAGCAATGAGCTCGTCTACATCACTCAGAGGCATGGTGGCGCCAACATCCCTCGCATGGGAGACCTCTGCGACATCGCGGTTGTCATGTTCGCCTTCTGCCTCCTGACGTGCCCGGACGCCATGGTAAAGAACGTGGCAACGACTGCCCTGCGCGCCTCCACCGCGAAGCGAATAGGCAGAGCTCCTTCCGACCAAGATGTAGTCACTTTCCCTGGACGGCGAATTTGCCTGGGACAGGGGTGACATGGCCTCGCTGTGGACCCAAGCCCGCAACGCCACGCACCGACTGGGAAAGCAACTGGGCTGCCACTGGGTGTGGAGCGAGAAACGGTGGGAGCTGGGAGTCCTGGTACCGTGGATCGAGATGGAGGGCAACACCATCGTCAGCCCCAGAGCCAGAGGCGTGCTGGAGATGTCCCTGAAGGCTGCCGTCCACACGCTCTATGTGGACTCCCTGAGGAAAAAAAACGGACCAGGGCAAGGCCTTCGAGGTCACCAGCAAGTGGGACTCCAGCAACCACATCCTCCCTGTGGACAGCTTCACCCGATTCGCCGACTGGCGGTTCATACACCGCGCCCAACTGAACTGCGTCCCGCTCAATGGAGCCATCCGCAACGGGAACCCAGACAAGCGCTGCAGGAAGTGTGGGGACTCCATGGAGACCCTGCCCCACGTCCTGTGCAGCTGCAGGCCCCATGCCAGAGCCTGGCAGCTGCGCCACAACGCCGTCCAGGACCGCCTAGTGAAGGCCATCGCCCCTCACCTGGGAGAGATCGCTGTCAACCGCACCATCCCCGACACTGACAGCCCACTGCGCCTGGACATCGTCGTCACGTACAAGGACCAGAAAAAGATCATCCTCGTCGATGTGATGATCCCGTTCGAGAACATGACCCCGGCCTTCCGCAAAACCCTAGCCCACAAACTTGAGAAATACGCTCCCTTGGCGGACACCCTGTGGACAAAGGGCTACGAGGTCTACACCGACGCTCTGATCGTTGGGGCCCTGGGTGCTTGGGACCCCTGTAATGAATGCGTACTTCGCACCTGTGGGGTGGGCCGTCGCTACGCGCGGCTCTTGAGACGCCTAATGGTCTCGGACACTATTCAATGGTCTAGAGACATTTACACAGAGCACATCACTGGCCACCGCCAATACCAAGGGTGAGCCGGCGTGTCTTTGTAAACCCACGAGGGGGGGGAAACTTGTGGACCTCCCCTGCTGGACTTTATCCCCTGAGCCCTGAACCCACCGAACCGAACTCCACCATGTGAGGGTCATCCTATCCCCATTACTCAGCCCGCTTACCTTTACCCATGACTGTCTGTAACCTGTATGTATGAGCGATGTACCCCCACTGCTTCCTGACTGTATCTTGATCTCACTCACCATACAACCCGCATTGGGAACATGGCAGACTGTATATGCTATGTGCCGTTCAATACCAAACTACTAGCATCCCCCTATACTCTGCATGCTACCCCCGATGATCAATAACTGACTTTTCAAACTCTCTGTATAGTTTATTTTTAAACATTTTCTAATAAACTTTTTTATCTTTAAGAATAGCCTACTAACCAGGGTTCATATTCGGTCCAAGGTGCTAAGCACCTCCTGAGAGATGCTCGGCACTCTCAGCTCCATTTTCAGGAGACATTCAGCATCTCACAGAATCAGGCCATAAGGATCAAAGCTTGATCCCAACAGAGTCAAGTGGAGTGTTGCCACTAACTTTAATAGGGTCAGGATTTGGTCTTAAGCAAAAGAATTAGTGGCACTGATTATTTTAAGGAAAAAATCAACCAAATTCAGACCTAGCATAATAGGTACCATTCCATCAAAAGCATCTCAGTTGCACCTACTTACTCCAGGCACTAGAGGAGAGGATTGCTTTTGCAAGCTTATCAAACATAGGAAGGCAACTTCACTAAACCAAGCTGTCTATTGCATATCTATTCCAGTGCCATGATTTCTATTCTTGTCCCAGGAGGCAATATTTTCTTCCATTCATTACCCCTGGATTTCTATTTTATGTTATTGTAGATTTTATAGATTCTGCTTTCAATTAAACTAGGGTAAATCCAGAGTACAACCTCTAATGAAGTCAATAGCTTTAGTCCAGATTTAGAAGGTTATGACTCGGAGCAGAACTAGAGCCTAGGAGGCAATTGGCATTTGTATGGTTCTATTGTTTTGGACTTTCTAGTGTCAGTGATGACAAAGGTAGCTTTCTTGAATGGCTGCACAGCTGGGGTAAACCAGCCATTAGCTGGCTATGGGCATGACTTAAAAGTGATTAGCTGTTCAAAGGAGTGGTTTCAAAATAAATAACTGTCAAGTGTGTGCAAAAGAGGAATGTGACAGAAAAATGCTGTGTTAGTATGTATTTCAGTATAGTGTGTGTAGAAGAGTTTCTGTAGAAAGAGTTAGAAAAAGCCCCACAACACAGCTCCACTGAAGACCAGGTTCTTAATTTTTGCAACCCCAAGCCTTCATCCTTAAAATTTCTCTTCAATAATACCTGCACATAACATTTCTCCATCTACATATCTCAATCTTTCTATTAGAAATATCAGTGGACTCTCCAGCCAAAAAGCGCCTTTGCTGGAGCACTGACAGAAAAATGTTTACATTCACTTAACGCTGAAATCCTAGCTGAGGATAAATCTCACAATGACAACACAATGGAAAGGATCTGTTGACAATATTAAACTCCTAACTCTCCACAATCTTCCATTCGACAGCTATCATTCTTACACCCACAATATCGAACAGGTGAGATCATGCTGCAGAGGAATTTTTCTTTGATGAGGCTAAATAAACCTCTATTACAACAGTGAAGGCTTCCTAAACATAGGATTAAGAACAAGTGGAAAGGAAATGAAGTCTTGTGCTGCCACTCATCATTCATGCCAGTGCAAAATAAGAGTTGGTTTATTTAAACTGAAGACTCTGTTGCATGTAATTTTCTTAAATCTATCTGAGATAATTTTGGCTTTTCCAAGTACAGCAGTTTCAGAAAGTCCCACCCAGCACCTGTTTACCTATGAGTTTTCTTCCTTATTTCCTCTTTCTGCACACAGTATAATGTGATGTCCTTCACTTGCCAGAAGAACAGAGGCAAAGATAGTGCTTTCTGTCCCTGAATAAGTAGCAAGACCAGTAACAATATTTCACTGCCTTTGCATGGCAGTGTCACTTTCAGAATAGGGCTGAGAACTTCCAGAGTGTTTGTTCCAAAGACGAGTGTAGATGGGCTGCTGTGGTCAGAGTTGCTGAACCAGAACTGGCTGCAGTTACACACAGATACTCAGGGTTACAAGGTTAAGAGGTGACATACTGGTCAGGATTGCATACAATTCACTCAAGTTGTATTCTTTATTTCATAGTGACTCTTTTACTGTTTGATGCTACTTCCCAAAATTTCAGAGGTCAGTAAGGACAAATATAAGTAACATCAGTTTCAGGATGAGTCAGATGTTCCCTCTGTTAGAACACTCTAATGATAACAGTATGTTTCTTTCTCATCACAAGGCAGAAAATTCCAGTTCTACAAAGCTCCTCATTGGCAGCCTGACCTCTTACAGTGGATTCAGATAAACTTCTCTATTAAGACCCAAGCATCAGAGTTTTGAGGGCATGAGAATGCTTCACAAAACTGAAGAGACCACTTGAGATAAAGTATCTTCCTCTGTTTCAGATAAGAAAACCAGAGCACCATGACTTTGATGTTGTCGGATTTGGCTCTGTCTCTTTTACCGCTTCTGAAGATAATCCAACTTCCTCTGGACTGCATCGGACAGAGGTTTGCAACTAAGGCTTGGAAACCAAACTTGTATTTTATTTGGACACTATACTTTATGCAGCACTATGGGGAAGAAGAAGCCAAGATAACTTTACCATAGAAATGTAAACAAAGGGGATCAGAGTCACTGGTCTGAGTAGGTTTCAGTCCTCATGAACCAGATTCAAAACCTCATTAAACCTTTTTTCTTAAAATCCCATTCATATACTGTGCAAGGCATTTGTGTTACTTCTGCTGCATACTCATATAATCAGTTAAAAATTACTTTGTGTGCTATTCTTTCTTTCTAGAACTAAATATTGTAACAAACCCCCCAAATCAGACAAAATTCTCCAGGTTTTGTTAGAAATTCAAACTTTGTCCCCGGTTTCTTGGAAGATTTCCTAAGATTTGCACACCCTTTGCTGTCTGCTTGTAAGTAAACTTGGACTGATTTATGGTTATGTGCCATAATCAGCTGAAATGTAGCATTTTCATCGGTATTGTGAATCCATGAAAAGCAAAAGCATAAACAAGATTCAGACAAATCCCCATGTTTTGCACATCTTTATATATTTCCTCATGAAGAATTTCAGAGTAATCAATTTGTTAAGGTAATATACTTTTGATGGAGGGAGTTACTATTTGTGGGGCTTGGCCCTCAGTTGATGTAAATTGGTGTAGCTACATTGACTTTAGTGGCATTGTGCTGATTTACACAAGCTGAGGAACTAGCCAACCATTTATAATATTTGATTCCATATCAGTAAGTGATGGTCCCAAGCCACAAAGTTTTGATCTGTTTCAGTATCAGAATTTTCTCAAAGTTTAAGAGTGCTCAAACTTGGGGTTTTATCTCATCCCATTATAGAAATGTGGCCAGAAACATTCAAATACAAATCCAGACTCAAATATCCCCAAAGTGCAGGGACATTCATATCTAGAGTTTAAGTTTGGGTCCATCTCTAGAGACTAGTGGTTCTTTCTGCCTCTATTACAAATTATGCACAGAAATGCCAGGTAAAAACAATCGCGTTACAGTGAAAATTCAGAGGCAGTCTGGGGCTGGTTTTCTTTCCCTTATGCAGGTTTTACACTGATGTAGTTCTGCTAACTTAAATGGAGTTAATTCTGAATTACCTCAGCGTAAGTGAGCAGAGAATCATATTGACTAATTGTCATGTCATCAGAAAGGCTCATCCACTTTAGGGTGTATTTTTCCAAGTGACATTTTAAAGTTTGGTGGGAGGAAGTGGGAGTACTTTTCTTTTTTTTAATCCTTCCCAAAAGCTTAAAACATCTGAAAAGGATGAAGAGCGAAAGTTTGTGTGACTGCCTGACTGGTGATTCTTCTTTAGATAACTTATCTCCAAGACAGTGGGAGTTTTTGATGTCTTACACCCTGTCAGTAGGAATTGGCTCCCAGATACAAGAGATTAGTAGAGCTTTTAATGACAAAGAAACATAAACCAAAAAGAATTTAAAGAAAACAAGAGCCTTTATCCAGCTCACATTGATGTTAATTTTCTCAGTTCTTTATTTTTTATTGTAAACAAACATTTTAAAAGCATAAATTAAGCACACTGTTAAATTGATGTAATCTGTTATAGAGTTAATCACTTTCTCAGTATTTGATAGCTTACAATTATCTTCTCAAAGTGATTAAATAACACTTGGCTTCTTGACAACAAAAAGATGTCAGGGAGACAAATTTAGGGCTTGGCTACACTTGCAGGTGTGCAGCGCTGGGAGTTACAGGTGTCTTCGTACAGCTGTTTAGGGAAAGCGCTGCAGTTTGGCCACACTGACAGCCACCAGCGCTGCAGTGTGGCCACATTTGCAGCATTTGCAGCGCTGTTGGGAGTGGTGCATTGTGGGCAGCTATCCCAAAGAGCACCTTGTCCCATTTTGGCACCGTGGGTGTGGGAAGGGGACGGAAGGGTGCGGGTCATTCCGCTTCCTGTCCCAAAGCCCCGTGGTGCATTGCTTCACATCGCAGCAGTCACTGTTTTTCCGTCCATGTTTGGCGCCATTGTGAGTCTCCCAATGGTTTCTGTGCAGCGCTATTTCTGTGGGAAATGGAGCCCGAGCTGCTGAGGACTTTGCTGATGAGTGTTGCCAGCACATCACATTTGGCAGTGGAGCTATTCCTTCAGCTCCAAAGTGACAATGAGGAGTCTGACGATGATATCGAGTCACCTGATGCGTATGACACTAAATTGCTTGTGGCAGTCACGGAACTGCTCAGCACCATGAAATGCCACTTTTGGGCTCGGGAAACAAACACTGAGTGGTGGGATCACATCGTCATGGAAGTCTGGGATGACGAGCAGTGGCTGCAGAACTTTCGGATGAGAAAAGCCACTTTCATGGGACTGTGTGAGGAGCTCGCCCTCACCCTGTGGCGCAAGGACACGAGATTGAGAGCTGCCCTGCCAGTGGAGAAGTGGGTGGCTATTGCAATCTGGAAGCTGGCAACTCCAGACAGCTACCGATCGGTCGCGAACCAGTTTGGAGTAGGAAAGTCGACCGTTGGAATCGTTTTGATGCAAGTTTGCAGGGCCATTAATCGCATCCTGCTAAGAAGAACCGTGACTCTGGGGAATGTGCAGGACATTCTGGATGGCTTTGCACAAATGGGTTTCCCTAACTGTGGAGGGGCGATAGATGGGACGCATATTCCTATTCTGGCACCATCCCACCTAGCATCCGAGTACATTAATCGGAAGGAGTATTTCTCTATGGTTCTCCAGGTGCTTGTGGATCACCATGGGCGTTTCATTGACATTTACACAGGCTGGCCTGGAAAGGTGCATGATGCACGCATCTTTCGGAACAGTGACCTGTTCAGGAAGCTGCAGGCCAGGACTTTTTTCCCAAACCAGAAGATCACAGTAGGGGACGTTGAAATGCCCATTGTGATCCTTGGAGACCCCGCTTACCCGTTAATGTCTTGGCTCATGAAACCGTATACAGGGAAGCTTGACAGGAGCAAGGACTGGTTCAACTACAGGCTGAGCCGGTGCCGAATGACTGTGGAGTGTGCTTTTGGCCATTTAAAAGGGCGCTGGAGATCTCTGTATGGGAAGCTAGACTTGGGGGAAAGCAGCATCCCTGCGGTTATATCTGCGTGCTGTACCCTCCATAATATTTGTGAAGGGAAGGATAAAACATTCAGTCAGGAATGGACCTCCAAGGTTCAACGCCTGGAGGCTGAATTTGCACAGCCAGAGAGCAGGGCTACTAGAGAGGCCCAGCACAGGGCTACAAGGATTAGGGGTGCCTTGAGGGAGGAATTTGAGGCTGAAAACCAACAGTAATGGTTAGTGCCTTGCACGGGAGTGAAGTGCAGTGGTTACAATGATTTGCAGTGCCTGTTTTTTTCCGGGGCTACGGTATCTTTCACTTTCTGCAATAAAAAAAACTGTTTTAAAAGCCAAGAATTCATTTATTGAAAAGAAAATAACTAAAAGGGGAGGGAGGTGGGGTGGTGAACTGTACAGTCAGAGGTTTGAATATGTCCTGCCTGAAGTGCTGTGCAATGACTGCTGCACTTCAGGATGAAAATGCTGCATGGTAATGGGGATTGAGTGCAGAGGGTAAGGGTCGTAGTTCTCAGGGCTGGTAGGTGAACATACAGGTGTTGGGGGCAGCTGGTGGGGGTAAGAACCTGGATGCTGGAGAAGGGGGTTTTGAGCTGACATTGCGGCACAAGGGAAAGAGCTTTGGGATGGGGGGCAGGGGCGGCATGGTAGTGCTCTGCCTGCATGGCTACGAGTGACTGGATACAGTCCATTTGGCGCGCCTGGATGCTTATCAGCTGCTTCATGCTTTTCTTCTTAGCCACTGCCTTTCTCCTGCTTTCTCTTTCCCTCCACTGCTGCATTTTTTCCCTCCATTCCCGCAGTTTTTTACTGTCTCTGGCAGACTGATTCATAACTGCTTTCCCCATATCTTCTTTGCTTTTCTGGGGCTTCTTCCTCAGGTTTTGTAGCCTCTCAGCAGTCTCTGATACGGCCAGTCGAGAATTCAAGGACACTGTTATTAGAAAGACAAAAATTGAAACATTTAACAGAGAGGCAGCATTGTTTATAATCACAGTGAAGGAGTTTACAGTCTCACTTTAGCATACTTTCCACATACCAAACAGAGCACACAGAACCCACAGCAGCGAAGAAATGGTGAGTAAGGGGGAATGGTGCAGGAGTTAATTAATCCTGGAAGATATCTCGCTGCTGTGGGTCATCTGGGAAGGCGGACTGATTGGTTCAGGGCTGTACTGGGGTTTCTGTGCATTGGGGAAAGCAAACAGCTGCAAGAGGACCTACACTGAACACTATCCCAACATTTTCCACAGGAGGTAATCCTGGAAGATATCTCGCTGCTGCGGGTCACTTGGGAAGCAAGGGAGGGTCTTCTACAGCAATGTGGATTCTGCCCTGGCCCCTATGCAGCTTGCCTGTGTGCAGCAATGGTCCCCCCACCCCTCGCGGCACAGTGGCGCGGACGCTTTAGCCTGACTGGGATAAGGACCATGGTGGCTCTCCCTATAAACTTGTGCAAGCGCATTGCCCATGCTCTGGCTGAAACTTTTGAAGAGATTACCGAGGCCGATTACCGCGACATGATAGACCACATCAATGGGCTATTCCACATCTAGGCATGCATGCATGCAGCCCTAACCCTCCCTCTTCTCCTGAAACATTTCCATCCTGAAAATAAAAGCTGCTTACCGGGAACTCGCTCCTCTGCTTCTTCTTCACCAACAAGTTCCAGCTGCTGCGACTGGCTACCTTCCTCCTGGCTTGAGAAGAGCTCCTGGCGGAATGCCTCCTGGGACTCCGGGGTGTCTCCCCCCAGCCCAGTACCCTCAGTCTTAGTTTCCTCCCCCCCACCTCCCTCTCCACTCCCCGCTCTGAACTGTCCATCATGGTCGTCGGATTGGCAGTGGGGTCACCCCCAAGTATCGCATCCAGCTCCTTGTAAAAACGGCAGGTTGTGGGGACAGCACCTGAGCAGCGTTTTCCCTCGTGGCCTTTGCAATAGGCACTCCGCAGCTCCTTCACTTTAACCCTGCACTGCACCGCATTGCGGTCAAAGCCCCTTTCCAGCATGGCCCTTGAGATCTGCCCATAGGTATCATAATTCCTATGGCTGGAGCGCAGCTGTGACTGCACAGCTCCCTCCCCCCAAACACTGATGAGGTCCATCAACTCGCCATTGCTCCATGCTGGGGATCATTTGGCGCGTGGAGGCATGGTCACCTGGAAAGATTCACTGATTGATTGCACTCCACACCTGGCTGAGCAAACAGGAAGGGGATTTTTAAAATTCCCGGGGCATTTAAAGGGCGGATCACCTGAGGCCAAGGCTGTAGAGTGCGAACTGATGAGCAGAGTGGCTGAACAGGCATTCTGGGATACCTCTGAATACCTTGGAGGCCAATTACAGTGCTTTTGGTGGCCACCACTTGCGGAGAAGCGCTGCATCACCAGCGCTGCAATCCTTATACCCGAGGCAGAGCAGGAGCACAGCCAGCGCTGCAATCAGGGAGATGCAGTGCTGTATGTGCCTTGCAAGTGTGGACGGTGAGTAGGTTGCAGTGCTGGTGGTGGGTTTACAGCACTGCAACTCTCCAGCGTAGCCAAGCCCTTATTCTCTCTGTCACTCTCCCTTCTGCAAGATAAATCATGAGAAATAAAGTAATAGAGTAGATTTGTAATCAACTCTTCATAGTCACAAAAGTTGTTCATAAAAATAATTCTGGGCTACAATTGTAAGTCATTGCACCAGGTAGTGAGGCCATTGTTCCTACACTAGGAGAGCACACACTGGGCTAGATTCAAAGAATCAAAGAAACATAAGCATGGGCATGTTCCTAGTCACCCACCTAACCTTTAGGCAACCAGAACTTCACTGGGATTCACAAAGCCTGAGTTCAGTGCCTAGGCTGCTATATAATAAATTGGGAGAGATAAACACCTTAGAATGGGATTCACAAAACTAAGCAAATTAGGCAGTGCCTCTCCTAAATTAGCCAATGGAAGGTGCCAAGACCTGGGATATGTGTTAAACCACACCCCTCTCTCAGAGGTAGGTATATAAATTCAGTCTGCTTTTCTCTGCTTGGGATTCTCAGCTGCAAACCTTTTCTGGGTGCCAGACACCAATGTCATTTAGTGAGTGGAACAGCCAGGTAGCTAAGGCACCCACCTGAGAAGTAGCAGATCCCTATTCAAGTCCCCTCTCCCTCTCAGGTGGAAAGAGGACTTTAATTGAGGGTCTCCCATATACCCAGGGAATACCCTAACCACTGGACTAAGAGTTATAAGGGAGAATCATAGAATATCAGGGTTGGAAGGGACCTCAGGAGGTCATCTAGTCCAACCCCCTGCTCAAAGCTGCCATTTTGTGTAAACTCATCTATACGGGCCCAATCCGGTAGGCGAGCTCTGAGCACACTTACTAGAGTGGGTCCCACAGGTGAGATAGGTGGATGAATGCCTATTGTTCCCCAGTTCATGAATCTGGCTTAGGGACCCAGACACACGGCATGGGGCTGCAGTGTGCAAGCTCAGATATAGAAACATAGGCGCCTAGGTATTTCTACTGCAAAAAATTAGGTATTGAGTGAGTTTAAATGCCTACCAGGGATCAGGGAGACCTGAGTGTGAGTTTTCAGAATCCCTTTGGGGTCTGATTCTGGAGTTCAAGTGCAGGTAGGCACCTAACTCCTTTTTGTGAGTCTAGCCCATGGAATTTCTGCCCAGAACACACTTTTACAGAAAGGTATAAATTCGGTGCAGGTGGTTAATGGAGCATAATATTTTGCACCCAAAAGTGCATCTGAAAGTGAAGCAGCTCAGACCAGCTGCATTACATTGTCTCATTAAACCAGCCATTTGACAGAGCAGCTAGCCTGATGCAAGGTTTCAGAGTGGCAGGTTGTGGCTGCTCTGCATAGCAGTAGAGCTGAATGAATAGCTTGATTTTTTTTCTTCAGAAACATTAACTCAAATTAAAAAGCTGAACTCACTTCGGCTGTGCTTGAACTCCTTTTTCGTTTGCTTTTCTCAAACATTCCTGGTGAACGGTTCTAGCAAGAATGTTCATGGGAACAGCAAATTTTTTGTGCATATTAGGGAATATTCATAGACATCACATTTTTAACTCAAAACACAAGCGTTTGTACTGAAAACTTGATTTTAAGTGTTATGTTCATCCAATCAGGAAACAAGAACTTGCCATGGGACCAGGGTCCAATAAAAACTAATAGTCACATCTCAAATTTTGATTATTGAATACTCACAACCAGCAGCTCATAAAGCATCTACAGGCCAAGAATTATTCATACAAATTATTTTGAATAACAAATAAATTCTGCAAAGAATCACAATCTGCATACAACCTGTGAACATAAAAAGGTTTTATTCATTTAATATATTATCTGCTAAGTGTTCACGCAGTTCTGCATGATGGAAATATGTTTCAGGCTCATACTTCTGTCAACCTTGAGCTCAATGAAAAGGACCACAGACCTTTAAGCTACTATATCCGTACAACAGGATTTACAACCTAGGCTACGTATTAACTTCTTTGATTTGCCAAAGGAGGAAGTCTTTCCAAGACACAGATCTGACACCCAGTTCTATATGGAACCTTGTACAAAGAGTTATGAGAAAATCTGACAACTCAAACACTCAGGAGACACACTAGACACCATAGGCTTCAGAACCAGAGAGACCATTTGGGCCTTGACTTTTTGAACGAACACAACCCAGCTCGGGGAAGGCAATCCGGAAGTGCCAGGGCCAGGAATTGTGGGTGGGGGGGTGGGGGGCATCACATCACAGGGGGAGAGTCCCACCTGAAAGCTGTAATGAAAGCCAACAGGCCAGAGAGTGCTGCTAAGAGCTGAGCCATCCTAACAGGACAGGATACACTCTAGGGCAGGGGGTCAACAACCTGCGGTACGCATGCCAAAGATGGCATGTGAGCCGATTTTTAATGGCACGTGGCTACCTGCCACCTGTCGGGGTCCCGGTCCCACTGAGCCCCCTCACCCCCACCCACTGCTCTCTTCTGCAGGGGCAGGAGGCAGAAACTTGGTCCTGCCAGCAGCCAAGCTCCCCACTCCCCTGCTTCTTCCCCCCGGTGCTGCCTTCCTGCTCCTCCTCCTCTCCTTCCCTGCGTCTATCAGCTGATCGCCCTTGCGAGGGGGGGGGAGCGGAGCTGCAGCACGCTCGCTGATCCAGTGAAGAGGCAGAGAACAGGTGGGGACAGACGGGGCCCTGGGGAAAGGAGTGGAATAGGGCATATCCCCCCCAGCCCTCTGCCCTGACCCCTGACTCCCCACAACCCAAGCCCTGACTTCTGCACCCCCTCACACACCTCCAGCCCCAGTTCTGACTCCTGCACCCCCACACATACCCAGCCCCCTATTCCCCATGCCCTGACTCTTGCACCTCCCCACATCCCCACCCCCACCCTGAACACCAAACCGGAGCTCCTGCACCTTCTACACACACATTCCACTGCACCCCTGGTCTGGGGTCCTGGACACTGGCCCCGCTCAGCCCACTTCCAGTCTGGGGTCCCGGCTGCCAGTCCCTTGCCAACCAGTGTCCCGCAGGCCCCGCTCAGCCTGCCGCCGAACTAGGTGAATGGAACCCCAGGCTGGTAGTGGGCTGAGTGGGACGGCAGCGTAAGATCAGCATTTTAATTTAATTTTAAATTAAGCTTCTTAAACATTTTGAAAATCTTGTTTACTTTATGTACAACGATAGTTTTAGTTATATAATATAGACTTATAGAAAGAGACCTAAAAAAAAGTTAAAATATATTACCGGCATGCGAAACCTTAAGTTAAAGTGAATAAGTGAAGACTCGGCACACCACTTCTGAAAGGTTGCCGACCCCTGCTCTAGGGTGAATGCAGGGTAGACTTGCTCTTCAAACTACCACCACTCCAGGCTTCATACCACCCCTGAGGCAAGACCCTGATGACATTATTTAATTGTATACCATTACGCATTTATATTATTTTTTCCTGACTACTTGTTCACTTGTGTACCTTCCAGTAATTATCCCCTTGAAACACAAAAGATTACAAAACATAAAGACATCACTCATAATTCCTGTTTCAAATCCAGAATCGCTGAAAAGAAAATTATAATGCTAGCCACCAATCCACCAGCTTCATCTCTGAAAGAATTTTTGTCTTGGAAAAGAGATCCGGGTACCTAGGGGACATAGTTTTGAGATGTTACATTTTATACAATGTAGCCACAATGTGTGAATGCACTCCGTGTGTCTCATTAAAAACTCATATGTAGGCCCAGAATCCGATGGAGTATGAATCAGAAAGACACTTGTGAGTGAATCCAAACACTTCAGCCCACATGCCAGAAAACACCAGACAAAAACAGGTTCAACTCAGTTTCTGAGGTGAGTATTATCAAGATGCGTCCTTGTCAGTCTATCCCGAATTCATGCTCAAGGGGGATGATGTGATGTAGTGGGCAAAAAGAAAGAAATGAAAGAGACACTTAAGTCAAGAAATCACTATATTTGTAAGTAAATTAATGAATGCCTGGCATAGGGTAAAATACCACAAGCTGCTAAGTATAATTAAGTTTGTCTCAATTTTAAAGTCAAAGACCACAGGCAACCACAGTGTAAATACCACAAGCTCACATTGGTAGCAATGCAAACACAATTTAAATGTTAAACTAATCCTATTGGCCATATTCACAAAGGACAACAAGGATGTTTTTTTTAATTTCCAGACTCTCTTAGCGTTATTATTTGAAGAATTTAAGAATTATAAATTAGATGGACAAGCGCATATTGTAAAAAATCACTCTTTATGTGATATTTACTTTTTTTTGCCCTCGTTTCCTTCCCAGCATGCAAACAAGGGCAATGAAATCCATTCAGTTGTGGCTCTCTGCAGCCAGTCACTGTGATGTGTGGCAGAGTAACCTGTGGTGGCTCTAGAGAATCAGCCTCCATCCTGTGGTAAATAGATAGTAGTGATTTACCAGTCTATGTTGAAGTTCTGGTCACCTCAACTTTGGGTGATGTTTCTGTGACAGATATGACAATTTTCTGCAATATCCTGGACAAACTTTGCTGAATGAAGTTAAACTTTATTTAATTACGTTTAAGTATCTTAAGAGTTCATTATATAAAAAATGCAAAGATTTATGTATTACTGTGGGATTGTCTGTCTCTAGGGAGGAGACCTGACTGATGAAAACCCTGGGAAGTGTTATAAGCTTCAAAGGACTATTTGAAGTAATGTGAACATTTAAAAGTTAAGTGGGTTTCCAGGAAATATCTAGGGGGAAGTGTATGCAAATGTAATTCCTCCAGTTATGCAAAAACTCAGACTTTTGAAGCTTTATCCTGAGGAGGGGACATATTGTCTGCTGATCACCTGTTACTTGAGGATAGATCAAAGTCCCAAACTGTATAAAGAAGTGACTCTCAGATTCATGGATATGCTTGTTCCAAGCAAGGCTGGTTATAAACTTGTAACCACAGAAAAACCCATGAGTGGGAGTGGGGTTTGAAGGACAGTTCACCTTCTAGGCTCTTGTTGGAGCTGGGGTGATCTCTGGTAAACCTATTGTCATGTATGTAGGTTCTTTTACTGTTTCAATATGTTTCCTCTGTAATGATTTCATTTTAAGAATAAAAGTGTTTGCTTAGAAAGAGCTGTGTGGTAACTTAACTGTGAACAATTGCACTGTTTAAAGCTTCTGAGGAAGGTAGGCAAAACAGGTCATCTTAGGCAGTCTGTCTTATTGGGGAATTCAGAGTGTAGGCATGGAACTGAAGCCTGGAAATACCTCAGTCAGGAGGAAGAGAGATACGTGTGTCCACCCAAGAGAGCTATGGAATCAGAAATCTAAGAATGGGTGCCCTTGCTGGACCACGGCAGAGCTATGGAATCAGAAATCTAAGAATGGGTGCCCTTGCTGGACCACGGCAGAGGAATACAGAGCCAGTTGAACTGTGACAGGGTCTTGGAGAGACAAATGTCTGAGAGGAGGCACCATGGAAATCCTAGAAGCAACAGATGCAGACAATGAAACCATCCTCCCCAGCCCTAAAGCAGCTCCAGAACCAGACTCACAGTATTCTTCTAACTTTCAGATTGATGATGGTGTTGCTCCTGGCACTAAAGGCTTCTGTTTCCCTACATTAGAGGGCTTTGAAGCTGTCTCTGTAAGGAAATGGAGCCATGACCTGAGGACAAATCCAAAGGCTTGGCTCATAGGGCATCCATCATGAAGAAGACTACCATCTGAGTGTCCTGTCCATCCTGAGTTGTAAAGGCCCAACACGCTGAACTGTGATCTGGGGAATGGCCATCCCCAAGACACATTAGGTAGAAAGTATGTGCATCCAGTTCTGAAAAGGTGGAGGGGGACACAAAACATACTGCTTGAATCTACTCTTTTGTCTCCTGGCATAAAGGCTCAGAACCAAATAATGTAAAATTATCTAGCTAGCTAGTGAGCTAAAACATCTAAACTACAAGTTAACATGAGATTTGAGTTAAAACCAAGACATGCTCTCCTGGAATGGAGTGGAGTATATACACACAGCTAACCATAAAAAGGAAGGAACTGAGACAGCTATGGATAGCATGGCCTCCTATAACCTCAGCTCCAAATATTCACTGCCACCAAGTGGTACATGCAGCCCTAATCGGTACTGCTAGGTTTTCAGAGTTCAGCCATGCCAGGAGGCCCATCCCACAAGTGGGAATATATAGAGGCTGTCTCAAACCAGAAATACACATTTCGCTAGAGGTATTCTTTTAGTTATAGACATCCATGACCATTTTTTATTGACAATGAGACTCACAATCATCATGGCAGTGTGGAGGTTAATTATGGAAGCAAGAAATATTGGTGGTATACCACAACTGGATGCCGAGTTTCCTGAAAGGAAGGAAGGATAATACCAAAGACAATACCACAGTTCATTCCAGGAACATCTTAGCAACTGACTGGTAGAAAGTAAACAGATTTAAGTGTCAGCATGCCATCCCACAGCAAGCCATTCCAACATGAGCATTGTTCCTAAACATACTTCCTGTGAGTAAAAAAGTAAAATAATCTAATTTCAAAAAATTAAGAACAGATATGTACAAGTATATATTTTTAAAAGCCATTGTTTATTATAGATATCCTGAATGAATAGAATCAACATATAATTTGCTACAGCTTAGATTTTTAGTAACTCCTTTTGTCATCTGGGTATACCAAATATACCCATTTGCTCTCCTTCAGTTTCTCACAACACACCATATGAACACAGAAATATAGCAAATCCTTACAATTGGTGAGGTTTCTGGGACTCATCAGAATGACTATATGCTTTCATGGTTCTAGTTACTGATAATGGAATGAAATGCTTTGCCATATTATGAAAAACAGTTCAGGGTACAAATAACTTCTTACTGTATAACAAGCACCTCCCACCCCACAAAAAAATCTTTATTTAATATTTACTGTTAACAGTGCAATAAGGTTCAATGTTCTGTTCAGTGATAAGAAGCCATCTACAGAGTTTCAGGTCAACTGGAACCAATACTCTTGATTGACAGCTAATTTTTAAAGGCATAGTATTTTAATGAGACAAAGTGGGTGAGGTAATATCTTAATATTTTAATGGTTACCTAAAACCCACTACACATGATCCTCTGTCATATCAGTCACTAGACCTGTGGATGAATCTAAATCTGATGGTATTATTTCTGCTCCCTGATTGGACAACAAAGACATTGTTAAACAGGAAGAGGCTTTGGATAAGTGTGACTATTTGAGCAAACTTCTTTTTGCACTAGTGTTTACAAGGATTTCAATTTCTGCAATTAGTCTTATGACTAATAACTCACTCATAAAGATATTCACAGACACCTAATTAAAAGAGTTATAAATGCCACTTTGCAGTTTTTATTTGAATTATTTTTTTCCTGTGTTTTCCCATTGGGGATGATGGCACAAGAGGCACTGAAAATGAAGCAGTGTCTTTTACCTATTTGACTATCAGGCAGCCACAGAGTCTGCATGAGGCCTTGTGACTCCAAAAGGGAACTCCCGGCTGACAGCTCAGAAGTGCGGCTACCTTGCATGGAGGGAAAAGTACATCAAGGGAAAGATGGGGGAGGAAAAACAGGAACAGAAAATTCTCACCTTCCCTAAGAAGTTGTACGTACTATAATTTCATCTTCTTCTGTCCCATTCCTAAGAGCCATGCAAAGCTTACTGCTACCCATGACCTCGTTCCCTCAAGAGAGCTTCACACCGTCCAACCATATGGCAGGTGCATTTCCCTGCTGCCCCGCCCATACATGGAGTGGGTTAAGTGTCCCCAAAAGCTGTGCTAAAGTACCTCAGCTGGTGTAAATTGGTGTAGCTCTATTGACATCAGTAGAGCTAATTTAGTTTACACCAGCTGAAGATCTGATCCATTATGAAACAAATGTTCATAGCTGCACACACACTTAATTTGTGCTTGCAGTTCTCACATTTGTGTGCAGAATCATGATAACTGCATTCTTGTAATATTCAACAAGCATAGGGAGCAGGCTGTTTGAATGGAATGTTGGAATTCCTTCTGCCATACTCCCATCAATAGTAATAGCTAATAGATAATAAATGTTTCAGCTGGCATATTTGTCTCAGACATGTTCTGGACATCTCCATAAGAAGATACTGCAGTTATGTCAGTAATATAAACATTATATTGGGGAAAGAAGAGAAAAATGACTTGTCACTTCACTATGATGCCATCTCAGGACTACAGTAGCTAGGAATGGGGAAAAAACTATTAGATCACTGAGTCTCTGCCCCTTGAAAATGAGAAGGTAGTTCCTTGACAAGGACATGTCAAATATTAAGTTGTTGTTATCCTTAATCTTAGCCTAGGGACCAAGATTCTATCTGGCAGCTGTCACTCTGGGAATTTGTAAAGACTGGCAGTTCTGTAACACATCAGTCCTGGAAAATTCTCAAAGAGATACAGAGCATATGATAAGGAGTAGATTTCCCTGTTATAACCCGCAGTGCTGGGATGGATAATGCAAACCTGTTTTTGACTAATGCTTTTCAGGGATTGGCTCATGTCCGGTATGAAATGGATTGCATTACAGGTTTTAATGCAGCAGCTAAGCTTTTCATCAGCATTTGCATGTACAGTACTGGAACTTTAATATTTTCTTTTGATGTGTATATTATAGAGCCCTGACCTTCACTGTGTTTTCAGTTACAGACGGCAGGATGAAATTCCTCACCATTAGACAGGCAGCACACTAACTCTTTAATGATTGCTCTGTCCTGTACAAGCTTTTCACTCTACTATACAAGAGGTCCTTATGCTGAGCCAGAAACCCATTTCCCTCTTCTCCCCCTTTCCTCCCTCCCACTAGATTGAACAATTCAAGGAAAGAAAGGAAAGAAGAAAGCTGGAAGCCCTATGAACAAATAAAACGTGCATTCAAGGCCGCAATCATTGATGGTGGAAAGCATTAGACCCCAATATCTTTCGTTACCTGTCAGGCAAATAAGTTGAAAGTGGAGTGTAGAAACAACTATACTTCCTGAAAAGGAAGATAATGTGAAGTGCTTGTTATACTAACAAGAGCAATAAAGGGTTAAGCAATTTGCATTACTGTACTTATGTGCATGCCTAGTGTGACTGCAGGCCGCCCCTGAGCTGTGCTTGGGTGGTCTACTACAAATTCTTATGTGGCAATCTATTAGTGGTATCTAGCAGTGATTTATGCAGCTGTCAAGCTTCCTTCATCAGTACAAGTGAATTGTGGGCACCATCAGCTAACGCAGACTCCTTCATAGCATTTAAAGTAAACGAGGGCCAAAGTAAAAGAAAAACAGCCCAAGGTACCACCCACTCATCTTCTCAGTTCTTTAATGACAAGTTCCCTCTATAGAAAAAAACATACAGCTGCTCATATGAGACCACACTTACAGAGACCCTACTGTCTAATCACAGACAGCCTGTGAAAGTTAGCTTTCAGGGCCTCAGTTGGAGCAAGTAGAACAGGAAGGATTGGCAAGGTTCCACCAAAAACTAAAGTAGTATTGATGGCAAATAAAAATTGACACAGGACCAAATCAGTTGGCTTTCATAATAAATACTGATGCATTATTTTGTCACAGAATATTATAAAACATCTGATGACAATTTAATATACCCCTGCACAGTATGGCTGTTTCTTTTCTCTTCAATATACAACCTTACTGTACTGGTACATTTTGTATGTCTTGGTCTAAGCCGCAAAGTCAGTGACAGCAACCTATTGTTTGCCATTTTGTTCACACAAACATACCAGCATGTTGAAAAATATGGGAACAGCACAAGACTCCTGGGACAGTGTATAATTAAAATGTTGATCCTAGTAATAATTCTTGACCAACTTACATAGAGGGGGACTGAGAGATACTCTTTGCTCTGAATTATTTTGATGCACAGGCGGATCATAAAAACTACCCAGCCACTTGCAGGTATTATTTATGCACATACATTTTTTTCAGAGTAGATTTGCTTGATTAAATTTGCTTCTGAGTTTGGAAAAAAAACCTCTCCAAGATTGCCATCATGAGCACTCTCAGGACAAACTTCATCTAAGGCCATTTTAAACCAAGGGGAAATAATATATATGTAACAAAAATGCATTGTTTGCTTCATAATTATATATGAACCCTTTCTCTTAATAGACCCCCTTTTCCCAAACTAACAAGTAAAGCAACTTGCAAGTGGCATGCTCTGTGTATGGGTCAGCATTTCCAGGTACTTTTTTAATGTAGGTAGGCAGAGTGGAGGAATCAGTCATAGTTTTTGAAGAGTCAGAGAACTGTCTATTAACAAAACATTCACAATAGTCTCATTCTGCATCATGATCTAAGTCAGACTCGGTAGTCTCATTTTCTACTTTTTCCTAAAGACCTGATCCAAGTCTTAATGAAGTCAATGTGAAGATTCCCATTAACTCACTTTGACTTGGTTCAGAGCATATGTCATTATTCTAATCGCTACCCTCTTCCAAAAAGAGAGGACTGCTTTATCTAGCATCAGATGAGCACCCAATGCAAACCTTGATCTTGGCTGTGTAATAGTCCTTGTCCTTGGTCTTTTAACAATCCATTCAAAAGTGGAGGAAAAGGGCAATGTGACTTGGTGTTGTTAATTAGCATCCCTGGTGACTCAGTTAAGATAGGATAGGTACCACCGGTATTGTATAGTGGAAGGAGCATAACAAAATGGTGCTTATGGAGTCTATACTCTTTGAGCCAAAGTCAAGGAGTAGGCACTGGAAACAATTGGAACTACATCAACTTACAGCAACAGTGAATTCGTCCTTCAGTCTCCTGCTGCAAAATACAGGAAATAGACTTGATCTTGACTTTCACATCACTGTTTTAATTATATAAAAGATCCCTTTGAGCTATTTCAGCACATTTGCTGCCAAGTGCAAGCGGCCTTACACATTTAGTGCTAAGACCATGTTCTTTAGGACATTTTCTTTATCCTTGGCACTGACCTCAGTGTGAACACCTGCAGTGGCAGTAAAAATCATAGGGATTGTGGTCAACTTTCCCTTTTGTGATTTCCCCCTTTTTTCATTACCAATGAGTCTTAAATTACCAAGCTTTATTCCAGACACAAAATTACAAGTATTTCTCCTCTCTTCTCTCTCTGGCAGGTCTCAGATGTAATCACACAAAGGAAATCTCTGAGCTTTACTGATTTTAGAAGGAGCTTTTTTGCTGGACAGTTCCCTAGTGACCCTACACAGAAAGCAACTAATTATAAAAGGCACCTTCTGCATTTTGAAGACAAAAATGCACTTACTGATTGTTTTTGGCATGTGTCTAATATACTAATATGGGAGACAGGGAGACAAAATGCCGCACAAATGCCAAACGCAAAAGTCTCTTACAGTGCAGACCACAATCGACCTATCTTTGTTACTGCACAGTGAGGACAAAGCTGAGCAACTGTAAGTATTTCACTCATGAATTGAAACTGCAAACAATTTCCTCTATTGAGAGGAATTCTAATAGTTGTGTCTTTTGATTTTTTTTTCATGTTCAGATGTATTTAAATTGACTTACAAATCGAGTATTGCGCTTGTGATCCTGCCATGTTGATAATGCTACTGTCAGGTTTGCAAAGTCTGGGTGATTCTTGCACAAAAACAAAACAAAGATAGCGTGGAGCTTGATCCTGCAAGGTTTTGAGCACTTTGGTCCTGATCCAACAATGCACTTAAACACATGTAATCCTTCTGTTGGGTGTTGTTGGCTGTAGCTATGGCCAGCTTCAAGTAACTAGGAATCTCTCTTAGTTGGCCAAACCGGACAGTCTCTACGCAAAAGAATAAATGGACACAAATCAGATGTCAAGAACTATAACATTCAAAAACCAGTCAGAGAACACTTCAACCTCCCTGGTCACTCAATTACAGACCTCAAAGTCGCAATACTCCAACAAAAAAACTTCAGAAACAGACTCCAACGAGAAACTGCGGATTTGGAATTAATTTGCAAACTGGACACCATTAAATTAGGCTTGATTAAAGAGTGGATGGGTCATTACACAAAGTAAAACCTATTTCCCCATGTTCTTTTTTCCCCTACTGTTACTCACACCTTCTTGTCAACTGTTGGAAATGGGCCATCCTGATTACCACTACAAAAGTTTTTTTCTTCTGCTGATAATAGCCCACATTAACTGATTACTCTCGTTATAGTTAGTATGGCAACTCCCATTTTTTCATGTCCTCTGTGTAGATATATATATTCTACTGTATTTTCTACTCCATGCATCTGATGAAGTGGGTTTTAGCCCATGAAAGCTTATGCTCAAATAAATTTGTTAGTCTCTAAGGTGCCACAAGTACTCCTCATTCTCTTAAGACTGACAACCAACACCCAGAAACCTCAGAAAACTAAATACCTTCCCAGGTTGCCCTTAATAGGCAATACTTTCCTCAAGAAGTGAGTCTTTCCATGAAACAAGAAAAAGTTTATTAGGAGGAAAGGGAATGGTAAAAGGGTGGTTTGTGCCATGGCCTGGAGCCCCTGAGGCTAAACTAGCCCTGATTACAGGATGAGCCACACCTGGATTGGATAAGTGCTGCCAGGATATAAATGTGACACTGCACCCCATATTCTTCACAGTGATATTATTAAGATATGATTATGGCATAATTCTGATGTTTTTTAATACAAGATAGGTCATGTGAGATATCATTGGAAAGGTTATGATTTACTGAATATGATTATACTATTTGTATACATGCATCAATTTTGTATCTGAAGTTAGGAATATTGACTATATATCTGTATTACTAATGTGTTTACACTTGGGGAATGCCCATTAGGCAAAAGACTTTCAGTTTAGATGGCTGTCTGGGAAAGGTCCATTCAGGTTAATAAACGATTAGGAAAACAATAGGCCTTAGAAGAAGCCTATTTCCCACTTGAAGGCCTTCCTGAGAATGCTACGAACAGCCTCCGACTCATAGCTGCTGCAACACTACAGCTAGATGTGACCAGGTCACCTGGTGCTGATCTCCATCTTGGGATACCAGTGTTTTTCCACCGACTGGGGTGGGAACCAAGCTTTGAAACAAAAGGTTTCCACCATATGCAAAAGCTATTTAAGGCAGGGGAGTGACAACACTGAGGTTCTTCACTGATTCGCCACCCAAAGAAACTCCTGAAAATATCTAAGGAACAGAGAGTCTGAATGCGGGGAAGTGCTGGACCCAGACTAAAGGGATTTTTAGCCTGTGAATAGATCACTTGGGGTTTCTAAGCCAGTGCAGTTTTCCCCTTAAGAATCTGTAGCCTGCTGGTATCATCACTTAGGGTGAGGATCTGCTATTCATTTCCAGTCTCTTTAATATGGTAAGCTTAGTTTGTGTGTTTTGTTTATTTGCTAGGTAATCTGCTTTGCTATCCCTTATAATCACTTAAAATCTATCTTCTGCAGTTAATAAACTTGTTTTTGCTTTGTCTGAAACCAGTGTGTATGTGGACATCATAACTCCGGGCTGTTGTCTATTTCCTCGCCACATTTCGGGGGGATGGTGAATTTCATGAGCTTCCACTGTACAGTTCCCTGTGCAGCACAAGATGGTATAATTTTGGGTTTACATTCCAGAGAGGGGTACGTACCTGACTAGCTGGGAATTTCCTTGCTGGAGCCTCCACATGCAGAGCTGATCACAGTGTCTGCATGTAACTGCAGCTGGGTGTGTCCCTACATGTAAGTGTGCTGGTAAAAGTGCAGGCTGGAGCCTGGGAGAGGGCTTGGCAGGCTGGACATAGTAGTACAGTGTAAAGGGAGCCCAAGCTGCTGAGTCACAGGGGTTCAGTGGTACCCCAGTTCCCGGTGGCACCACGGCAGGAAGCCCATCACAATAAAGTCCTGGAAGTTACAGTGAAAGGGGAAGTGCAGACAGTTGAAGTTATGTCTTCAGAGAGCAAGAAGGCTCCTGCGTCAGCCGGGAAACAGCTGAAGAAGCAAGTGAGAATGTGACAAATTTCTCCAGACAGGAAGACCTGGGAGAGACTGTGAAGGAAAGCAGGGATGAAGACTGTGTGAGTTTATTTTTTGTGTTATTTTGGATTAATCTAGAGAGAGACCCTGAACTGGGCCTGAGGACTAGATAGCCAGTTTGTACTACAGAACTGAATAAATGCGTCCTTTTGTGGAGATTGTTTGAACCCTGATTGAACAAGGAGTTCTTAAAGGGCCCAGAAAGGGGAAGAGGGGGAAGGGTTCCACAGAGTGACCCCTGGCCACAAGGGATGGTTGGGAGGCAGCTTCATGATGCTACAGGAGCATAGCATTAAATAAGAAAACACTGCAACTTCATAGCTATATACATGCCAAATAAAACATTTCCCCATGGTAACTTTGGCAGTAGTCTGTTAACTTGCTGGTGTGAATGTCCAATGGACACATTTCCCTTTCCCACATCACTTCCCCCTTTCCCATCTGCTAAAGCCCATTTGCGGTTTGGTATCGATGGTTAGTGCAGTCTTAGAGCCCTGAAATGCACTCACTCAGGCCTGTCTCTAATCCCATGGGAAGTGTTGCCTGGTCCTGGCCTGAGGTTCCACCACCTAACTCACCTACAGTGATTACTGCTTTATTTAGTGGTTGGGTGCGAAGGGCCCCATTGAAGTTCATTCAGTTCTGTTACTGTCCTCTGCAGCTTCAGTGAAGAGCCCTCTCTGCATTGTACCCCAGAGAAAAGGCCTCTCAACAGCACAGGATCCTTAGTGAAGGGAAACCAGTAGCATATTGTGCAGAATTCTTGCAAGCAAGGACTTCATCTTTGCCATAAGGTAGGAGCCCTATTCTCCTCTTATTTCAGTTTCACTGCCTAACTAATTCTGAGTTTGCATTCAGTTAGGGTGACCCCCAAAATGTCACTGGAAGAATTCACTGAAGAAAGCCTATGTCAATGAAATTCACTCTGTACTTCTCCCCCCTTCTGCTCCCCCAATCACCAGCAGATGGAGACAGAGAGCTCCTTCCCCTCTAAAGCTTCAGGTCACAGGTCTTACCCATGTTTAACTTTAAGCAGGTGAGTAGTAGGGTGTCTAGATGTCCTGATTTTATAGGTACAGTCTCAATTTTGGGGACTTTTTCTTATATAGGCACCTATTATCCCCCACGAGTCCCAGTTTTTTACACTTGCTATCTGGTCACCCTAGTGAGTAGTCCTATTGCTTAAATTTAAATGTGCATTTAAGGACTTTATTGGATTGGGGCCAGAGTGCTCAGCATCTTACAGGATCAAGTGTATGGAGTGCAAGACCATGATTAAGTGAGCTCATGGAGTCTTTCAGAATCACACATATACAGTAATGCAAACTCTTTCATGTTTGCTACTTAAACAAAAAATTAAAGTAACAATAACTTTAAAAATAAAATAAAAAAATAAAAAAAAAAAAATAAATTATTTCACCCTCACTGAGTACTCAGCAAGTAGTTAACTTCATCATTTTGCTTCTCTTTTAATAGTGGTAATATTTTGTTATGCAACTCACTTTCACTCAGCATGGGTATATTCACTGTATTGTTTTATGTCTTTATAAAAGAGAATTGTTCATACGTGCCAGCTCTGAAATACAGCATGTGGCTTTGGGAGGCAGTCAGAATTGCTTAGTCTACTGAACACAATGTTTCTTTTAAATTTAAGTTTACAGTTATTGGGGTTATAGTAAATATATATATTCCCCATTGAGAAAAGACTGTAACACCATATGGCTTTCTCCTTCCCCAGAGATGCAATGGCTTGAACCCATGCAGGCTCTGATGCTGCATATGCCTAGATTTAAGTACATGCTTAAGTACCCTACTGGAACTACTCATATGCTTAGATTAGGCCTGCATTTCAGTACCTAGCTGAAGCAGGTCCTTAAGTAACATGGATTCTAATTTACATGATGGAACCAAGTTTGTGCTGTGTGCAACATTTAAAGCTTTCCTTGTACAGCTGGGTGAAGTGTGGTGGGGTGAGAGTTTGAATTATAGTTCTGAATAAGTTAACTGTGTCCCAGTTAACTTATCTGACAAACATATAGTATTAGAATAAGAACAGGAAGAAAGAAACAACTGGTAGCAGTAGCAAAGAGACTAGCTGCTGGGCCTCTTGAGGACTGAAGTTGAGCACTAAATGGTGCCCATGGTACAGAGGTAACACTGGTGAATTGTAGTGGTAGGTGTGGAAGGAGAAGGTGGCTCTGAAGAGATAGAGATCCTAGAAGAGAACCTTAAACAGAGTGAAATGAGATCTCTCAGACAAGGTACACACAGATTACCAATGTCTGAAGCAAAGAGCAAGAGGGCTTGTCATAGAAATAGGGCAGGGAGAGAAAAGGAATGGAGCTTGGAGCCCAGAGAGAAGAGTCTTGGTCTTGCAGCAGAGACCCGTGTGACAGGCAGAGCTGATAATGAAAGAGTGCCTAACAAGATAGATAGATAGATAATCCTCTTCTAAAAGAAAGACCAAGCACCTTGGAATCAAAGAGAGTGAAACAGCACAAGAAATACAGAAGAAGAATGGAACATGAACAGAGTGCTCACAGGGATAGAGATTAAAGGCCTGGAGAGAGAAACAAGGCTAGAAAGGATTGTCAAAGTTTCCAGCCCCAAGTAATTTGTTCAGCCAGCTGAACTGTAAATCAGATGATTTTATTTTTGGTAGAAGATATAAATGAACCCTTTTTAGTCGGGAAAGTGTTTTTCATTGTGTTCTGTGTAATTTCTCATAAGCAGAAGCATCTTTAAATTTAAAAATAAAAACTTGTCTAAAATGTTTTGCAAAACATCCTGACTTTCTTCACATTCTTCTACAAGTCTGCTGGCAGCTCATCTTCCCTGGATTCTTTTATCCCTGTTTATTTCCCACAAGATCATGCTCAAATGACAGAAGAGCTGTTTGGCTGAACTCCAATGAATTGAGCCTACAAAAAGCATATTTTTATAATTTATTTTCTTTTAAATGGTCTTTGCTGTCCCATTAAAGGCAGAGATGACTCAATGTGTTGCAAAGGGATAGAAAAATCAGCCTGGGTTTCCTGGTTGTTTTGCTGTGGGTTTTTTTTGTTTTTTTGTTTTTTTTAATTTGCATCAGAGTGTAAGACAGTTTCTTCTAAGGACTAATTGTATCCTAAAAGACACATAAAATAAAATGAGGCCTCTGTGAAAAAGCTTTATGAATTCATTCAAAAGCAGCAACAGCATCAGAACACCAAAAATATTCAAGGCTTCAAATACTGTTTGAAGCACTTTAAATCTTCAATGTGTTTACTATTTGAGCTGCACCACTCTCACATGAAATAATAAATTAATCCTTAATTTAAAACACATTATTCTTATTGGAGTATGTCTAGCCTGGTGCTTAACAGCAGTTTCTTTCTCTGTTTAAATACATATACCCTCTCTCAAAGGCCTGGTCTACACTACAAGATTAGGTCTAATTTAGCCGCATTAGGTTGATTTTATAATGAATGCGTCTACACAACCAACCCCATTCCGCTGACCTAAAGAACTCTTAAAATTGACTGCCGTACTCCTCCCTGACAAGGGGAGTAGCGTTAAAATCCACCTTCCTGGGTCTAATTTGGGGTAGTGTAGACGCAGCGTTGTGTAATTATATAGTATTGGCCTCCAGGAGCTATTCCAGAGTGCTCCAATGTGATCGCTCTGGACAGTACTTTCAACTCCAATGCACTAGCCAGGTACACAGGAAAAGCACCAGGAACTTTTGAATTTCATTTCCTGTTTGGTCAGTGTGGTGGGCTCAGCAGCACAGGTGACCATGCAGTGCCAAAATCGCAAATGAGCTCCAGCACGGGCAAACAGGAGACACCGGATCTGACTGCAGTATGGGGAGAAGAATCTGTGCAGGCAGAACTCCGATCCAACAGAAGAAATGCTAATATATATGCCAAAATTGCACAAGGCATGATGGACAGAGGCTACAACAGGGACGCACAACAGTGCCATGTGAAAATTAAGGGTCAGGCAAGCCTTGCAAAAGACAAAGGAGACAAATGGTCACTCCAGGTCAGAGCCCCAGATATGCCGCTTCTATAATCAGCTTCATGCCATCATATGGGGGGGACCCTACCATTATCCCAACACTCTCTGTGGACACCTGCAATATGGCAGCCTCACACAACATGGATGAGGATTTTGTGGATGAGAAAGAGAAGGAGGAGGAGGAGAATGAGCAGCAGGCAAGCGGAGAATCCGTTCTCCCCGGCAGCCAGGACCTTTTCCTCACCCTGGAGCCAATACCCTCCCAGGGCCTATTGTTCCCGGACCCTGAAGGCAGAGAAGGCACCTCTGGTGAGTTCACATTTGTAAGACACTACAGGGGTTAAAAGCAATTGCGTTTAATGTTTGATTTGCCCTAAGCAACTGGGATGCATTCGCAGCCAGTACAGCTAATGGAAAAGTCTGTTAACGTGTCTCAGGATGGAGCGGGAATCCTCCAGGGACATCTTCATGAAGCTCTCCTGGAGGTACTCTGAAAGCCTTTGCAGAAGGTTTCTGGGGAGGCCTGCCTTATTTCATCCTCCACAATAGGACACTTTACCACACCAAGCCATAGGAAGTAGTTTGGAATCATTGCAGCACAAAGCATGGCAGCAAATGGTCCTGGATTTTGGTTGCATTCATGCAACATTCTGTCTTTATCTTTCTGTGTCAGCCTCAGGAGAGTGATATCATTCATGGTCACTTGGTTGAAATAGGGGAAGTTTTGTAAGGGAACAAGTATCAGAGGGGTAGCCTTGTTAGTCTGGATCTGTAAAAGCAGCAAAGAATCCTGTGGCACCTTATAGACTAACAGATGTTTTGGAGCATGAGCTTTTGTGGGTGAATACCCACTTCGTAGGATGCAAGGAAACAGTAATCCTCTCTGCTTGCTGATCCCTGACACATTAGACCCCAAGCATGCTTGGCTGTTTGCACTTGGCTAAAAGGGATCATCCTGGAGAATAGCCATGCGTTGGTGGGGGGGAAGGGTATGCTGCACATCCACCCCAAAACCTCAGCCCCTCCTTTTAAACGGCAAGCACAACTGGCATTGGTTGCTATGGGAAAGGAGTGCGCTGCAGTTTGAAACCATTCCCACATGTTATGAACGCGGAAGAAGCCTACCCGACGTACCCTTTGTCTTGGCTGCCTGCAAACTGAATTCTGTTGCCCACCCATGTGTGATGTGTCACCATACCGGCAGGTGCTCAATATAAAAGGCAAAATGCGACCTTGTACCTAAAACATGTGTGCTGTCTGCTGTGAATTGCTTCATTCACTGTGAAAGAGTCTCCCTTTTGTTCTCAGAAATGTATCTTCTTAAAATCTACTTTCTGCTTTTTCCCCCCTGCAGCTGCAAATGTTTCTATGCTCCCCGCATCAACTCCGTCCCTGAAGTTATCGCAAATTAAAAGGTGAAAAAAACACACTTGCGATTACATGTTTTCAGAGCTCATGCAGTCCTCCCACACTGATAGGGCAGAGCTGAATGCATGGAGGCATTCAGTGGCAGAGGCCAGGAAATCGTACTGTGAGCATGATCAGAACACGAAGGAGGACATGCTGAGGCTAATGGGGGAGCAAACGGGCATGATGAGGCATCTGGTGGAACTGCAGGAAAGACTACTAGAGTACAGACCCCCGCTGCAGCCATTGTGTAACCACCTGCTCTCCTTGCCAAGTTCCATATCCTCCTTACCCAGACACCCAAGAACGTGGTGGTGGAGAGGCTCTGGGCACCCAGCCACTCAACTCCAGTGGATGGCCCAAGCAACAGAAGGCTGTCATTCAAACAGCTTTGACGTGTAGTGTGGCTACAATAAGCAATGTGGCCTTGTCCTTCCCTTCTCCCCCACCCCACCCAGTTATCAATCCCTTTGTACACCCCAGCTTCCTTGTACTAGTCAGCATTGTCAGTAATCTCAAATATTTTTAATAAATAAAGAATGAATGGATTCAGAACAATAGGGACTTTATTTCCTGTGCGAGCTGTGGTCAAAAGGGGGAGGGAGATTGGCTTACAGGGAAGTACATTCACCAAAGGGCGCGGCTTTACATCAAGGACGGACACACACAACTGTCACACTGTAGCCTGGTCAGTCATTAAACTGTTTTTCAAAGCCTCTCTGATGTGCAGTGCACCTCAGTGTGCTCTTCTAATTGCCCTGGTGTCTTGCTGTTCAAAATTGGCCACCAGGCAATCTGCCTCAACCTCCCACCCCACCATAAACATCTCCCGCTTACTCTCACAGATATTATGGAGCACACAGCAAGCAACAATAACAATGAGAATATTGTTTCGCTTAGGTCTAACCTACTCAGCAAACTGCACCAGCGCCCTTTTGAACGTCCAAAGGCACATTCTACCAACATTCTGCACTTGCTCAGCCTATAGCCGAACTGCTCCATACTGCTGTCCAGGCTGCCTGTGTTCGGTTTCATGAGTCATGGGAGCAAGGGGTAGGCTGGGTCCCCAAGGATAACTATTGGCATTGCAACATCCCCAATGGTAATTTTCTGGTCTGGGAAGAAAGTCCCTTCTTGCAGCTTTCCGAACAGCCCAGAGTTCCGAAAGATGCAAGCATCATACACCTTTCCCAACCATCCCACGTTGATATCGGTGAAACAGGCCTTGTGATCCACCAGTGCTTGGAACATCATTGAGAAGTACCCCTTGTGGTTTATGTACTGTTTGGCAAGGTGGTCTGGTGCCAAGATAGGGATATGCATTCCGTCTATCAACCCACCACAGTTAGGGAACACCATTGCAGCAAAGCCATCCAATATGACCTGCACATTTCCCAAAGTCACTACCATTCTTAGCAGAAGGGTACTGATTGCCCTGGCTACTTGGATCGTGGCAGCATCCACGGTAGACTTGCCCACTCTGAACTGATTCCCAACTGACCGTCAGCAGTCAGGCATTACAAGCTTCCACAGGGCTATCGCCACTCATTTCTCAACTGTCAGAGCAGGTCGCATCTTGGTATTCCTGCACTTCAGGGTGGAGGAAAGCATTCACAAAGTTCCATGGAAGTGCCTTATGCATGCGAAAGTTTCGCAGCCACTGGGAATCATCCCATACCTGCAACGTTATGGGGTCCCACCAGTCTGTGCTTGTTTGTCAAGCCCAGAATCAGCATTCCACTGTATCGACATGCTCCATTGCTGCCATGATACCCCAATTGCCACATCCCATGCTTTCAGGAACATCTGTGTCCATGTCCTCCTCACAATCTTCCTTGTGCTGGCGGCTTCTAGCTAGGCTCTGCACATACTGCAGGATAATGCACAAAGTGTTTACAATGCTCACAAAAGCAGTGTGCAACTGAGCGGGCTCCATGCTTGCTTTGATATGGCGTCTGCATGGATAACCCAGGAAAAAAGGCACGAAAGGATTGTTTGCAGTTGCTTTCAAGGAGGGATGGAGGGAGGGGAGACTGACATGTACCCAAAACCACCCATGACAATGTTTTTGCCCCGTCAGGCATTGGACGCTTAACCCAGAATTCCAATGGGCAGTGGGGACTCTGGGATAGCTACTCACAGTGCACCACTCTGTGAGTCGATGCTAGCCACGGTATTGAGGAAGCATTCTGCAGACCTAATGCACTTAGTGGGGACATGCACAATCAACTGTATAAAATAGGTTACTAAAGATCGACTTCTATAAAATCGACCTAATTTCATAGTGTAGATATGCCCTAAGGGTGGCTTATTGGGTAAGACATTGCACTGGGAGTCAGGAGAGTTGGATTCAGTTCCCACAGACCTCCGGTGTGACCTGGGGCAAGTTATGAGCCTCATTCTGCAAGGTGTAAGTATTTGCTTAACTTTAGGCACTAAAAGGCTCACAGTTTGTTAAATTAAGCACATGCATGAGCCCTTCAGAGTAGGATCAGTGTTTAATTTCTCAGTGCCACGTCTGTAAAACTGGGAGCTATCAGTTTTGTTTAAATTGTAAGCTCTTTGGGACAGAGACTGTGTCTTAGTGTGGCCTGGTCTACTGAAAAGTTTTGATGGCATCACTATATCAGTCAAGGGGGTGATTGTTGTTTCATCCACCATCTGCTCCTCCTCCCTCTCCCTGCCCTGGACTTACATAGCTATGCCGGCAAAAACCCTAGTGTAAATGCTGTTATACTGTAGCTTTTTTTGTTCAGGGAACTGGTTTAAGCTATACTGGCAAAAGCATTATTTTGTTGTGAAATACTGTCTCTGCTAGGGGAGGTTGTATGGTTATGCCAGAAAGCATATTCAAGAGTAGACAAGGCCTGTGTATATATGTGATGTAGCACAATGGAAGCCAGTCTCAAGTGGGGCCTCTAAGTGCTGCTATAATATGAATAATAAAACATAATACTTGCATATCCATGTATGTATATTAAGCCCTTACCTAGAAAGGGGCAAAGGAGCAGAATGAGGTATGAGCTCAATGATCAGACTCAACAGTTGAAATAATTCATTCAGTTATAAGCACTGCAAGATCGCCGGGTCTAACCTTTCTGAGAAAGAACTTGCCATAAAATGCAGACTTCCTTATCAGGCTCTTCCGAGAAATGATGTGGGGAGGGAAAATTTAGCCTTGTAAGTAAAAAGATTAATTGTTCAATGGTTTCTGGCCTCCTCTTAGATGACCGGGCAGGGAGTGGGGGAGAGAATAATCCACTCTGGAGCTGGTGCTGGAGGAGGTGTGTTTCTTGTTAACAATTAACCACTTTTCACACTTCTGAATCAATCTGTTATCAAAGACATTTAAATAAACTGCTTCTGCTAATGTTTTAGGGCTGGACTCTTTCCCTTCTAATCCTAAAATAAAAGTGCTGCAGAAAAAAAAAAGTAGCACAACTATGTTATTCTTATGAAATATTACAACCGCATTGTGTCCTTCAGTCACAGTCCCATATTGAGGCAGCATGGAGGTGCAGTACCCCCTCAGGAGTGCCAGGTCAGGGCTTCAGCCTGAAGGATCGCATAGGGATGCTGGCATTGCCACTGCCTATAACATAACATTCCTGTAGTCTAGACAGAGGGCTGCAAGCCCTAAGGCTTCGTGAGCACTACATTCACTGGGGGTGGGGGGATAATTGCTGATTCTTATTTCTAGGAGATGTCCCTAAATGTACATGACTTGAGGTCAACCCCTTAGCACAGCAGAGCCCTGATGTTCTGTATAATTTTTTTTAAAAATGAGGTTAAAACCCATGATGAAAACTTTCCAATTAAAGCTTTTCTATTTTGACATTGACTATTTTGTAATGTGAAGAACGGCATTGGTTTGGGGTAATTAATGACCTCAGAATGCTAAGGCTAATTTGGGGTTTACTTTTAAGAAGAAAACAGCTCATTTATTTCATGTAGAGCTAAAAAATAAAGTAAATTTAGAATCTCTATCTGGGCCTGATCAACAGTCTATTTGCATGGAAAGACTCCCTCTGATTTCAGTGGGCTTTAGATTAAATCCTTCAAAAAAGAGGGTGCTGGCTCTTCAAAAGTGATGAGATAGGCAGTGAAGATTAATTATTACTAGTAACATCAATTATTTACCCAGTCACAAAGACATGGTCCTTACCTGTAAGTGCTTTACAATCTAAAACCTGTGAATTACAGCTACAAAGGGAGATGGGAAGACAATCGTAGCATTGATAAGAGGAGTTAGTTATTTAATTAAGTTTGGTCCTGACTGCTGTTGCTCCTCTTTCAGCTCTCAGGGGAGTCTCCAATGTTCTTCCGTGCCCTCCCATCCGTGTGACTTGTGGAGGCACAACATGTTAATATTTGTTGGGGTGCATGGCAGGCACTACAGAAAAAGAGTATGTGCCAGTTCCACACCCCAAACACCATGCAACCTAAGCTATGCAATACTGAGATACTTACTTAAGACAGTCCTCTGATGCTAAAGACACTTTTCAGAAAGTTTCTGTTTAAACATTCTAGCTTTGCTGGGATATTAAAGAAGAGAGTGTTACGAAAGGTCTAGGCAAGTGCACTAGCAAAATACCAGTCAGAAACTAGAACATAATCTGCCTGCTAACAGAATGCTAACCAGATATTTGCCAAATCTAATATCTTATACATATTGAATATCTAAGACTATAACAAAGGCAAAGAGACACTGATACCTCATATGCAGTGCCTATTTTACCATACTGCACTCTCCCGGTGCTATCACTTTACAGGCTCTTGTTTATTTCCCGTTGATCTTTATAAATGGTCACTTATATTTCCCCACTAAAAATCACTGGCCTCAGCCTCTGCTGATATAAACTGATATAGTATGGAGCTATGCTGATTTACAGCAGCTGAGAATCTGGACCCACACATATCTCCTTTATAGATAAAGGAGTAGTGTACTTTAGGATAAATGTATCGGAGAACTGACATCTCTCATCTTCACAACCACAATTTCTTTTCCCCATGCAGCTGACACTTACAGTATGTCAGCAGGACATTTATTTGCCAGTGTGGAGGACTCACCTGATCAATTGCAGCATAGTTTAGCTGGCATCTCTTTTCAGTTTTAGTTTATCTGGTTCACGGTTAGCCATTGCAACATGTTGACAAATCAGTGAACCAAAAGAATAGGAAATTTTAAAGATTCTTGCATGTTTTGAATTAAAACCCAGATACAGGAAAGCACCTAAAAATGTACCTAAGTGCCTTGCTGAGCCAGACTGATATCACATGATGGTGATTGAGGTTCTCCAGCTTTGTGCATCCAATAAAGATTTTTCACAGTTCAAGTTTCACTGACCATTTTAACAGGATTCTGTTGAACTTCTGTACCTTGGCAAGGCTGAAGCAGCAGCAATGATGAACGGATTGTTCATGTTGCTCTTAAAACAACAAACACCCAAAGTTCACAAATGCTCGTTATGTTAAAGTTATTGGTCTCTTCTTAAAATGTAATGTTTTCATTGACTCTTTCTCATCATTCTGGCAATTCCGAAAGCCACTTAATGATCCCAAAACATGACCTTTAGTGATTATTTTGTCAGCCAACTAAAAAAAAAAAAGAATACGTAGTCTCTAGCATTATGGTGTAAGAACAGTTTGTTTTGCCAAACATTTCATTCTGATTCAGTTGGAAAATCTTTCCCTTAAACCCCGGCACATATACCCAGGCCAGATTTTCAAAGGTATCTTGACACCTAAAGATGCAGATAAGCATCAAGTAGGATTTTCAAAAGTTCAAAATTCAGAAGTTTCAAAATGAACTTCAGTGGAAGTTAGGCACCTAATAGGGTTGCCAACTTCCTAATGGCACAAAACTGAACACCCCTTCCGTGCCCCCTGCCCTGCCGCTTCCCCGAGGCCGCGCCCCTGCTTGCTCCATCCGTCCTCCCTCTGTCGCTCATTCTCCCCCACCCTCAGTCACTTTCACTGGGCTGGGGCAGGTGGGTGGAGTGTGGGAGGGGGTGAGGGCTCCAGCTGAGGGTGCAGGCCCTGGGGTGGGGCTGAGGATGAGGGGTTTGGGGTGTGGGAGAGGATTCGGAGTGTGGAGTCATGTCAGTGCTTACTGTAGCTTCTGGGAAGTGGTCACCAGGTCCCTGCAGCCCCTAGACCCATGGGCAACCAGGGAGGCTCCGCAGGCTGCCCTTGCACCCACAGGCACCGCTCCCGCAGCTCCCATTGGTCACGGTTCCTGGCCAATGGGAGCTGCAGCAATGGCCCTCAGGGCGGGGGCAGTGCATTGAGCTTCTCTGGCTGCCCATGCGTCTAGGGGTCATAAGGACCTGGCAGCCGCTTCCAGGAGCTGCACAGAGCTCAGGCTGGCAGGGAGCCTGCCTTAGCCCCTTGACCCCTGCTGCGTCACTGACCAGACTTTTAACAGCCCAGTTGGCAGTGCCGACTGGAGCCACCAGGGTCCCTTTTCAACCAGGTGTTCTGGGTGGAAACCAGAAACTGGGCACACTTAGCACCTAACCTGCTAACGTGTTTTTTAAAATCCCAGGAGAGGCTTATCTGCATCTTTTGGTACCTAAATATCTTTGAAAATCTTGCCCCAAATGTGTCTACTGGAATGTAAAGCTATGTAGCTATGACAATGTTTCTGTAGCTAACCCATTTAAAAAAATCAAAAGGATTCACTGTCTGCAGAGACGAGCAGCCATTTTGTTTGAGTTCAATGCAGACTCAAAGGAGGCACACACACAGTGTGTGCTCATTCACAGAGATTTTAATTTTGGTCTTTCTTGCTTGTTGTTCTCAAACTCAGGTATCTAGCCAAAATTTGGTATGGAGAAACATAAGGATAACTGATAAAACAGACTTAGAATGTACCAATTTATTACAAATATTTTGCTTTTGTACTTTAACAATTACCCACTGTCTTGATCACGTGAAGTAATCTGATGTCACTGTCCTCTCTGTTACATCGAGTATTTTGAATAGCAGGATTTATGAAGACTGAAGCTCAGAACATGAGGGGGAAAATATAGACCCAGAGTCTGCTGGAAATTGCATTATACATAACTCTCAAACATTTTCACAAACAAGGGTATTTTTAGTATCAGTGCTTGATAACTGCTGTGGGTTCTGCTGCTCTGGTTTTATATTTAAAAAAACAGATTTTAAGATAAACAGAAGTCTTTTTTTGGTTGTTTTTTGCGGGATAATATGTTGTTGAATGCCATATGTATTTATATACCTTCCTACAAGGCATCTCAGAACAGAGTCATGGAGAAATAAAAAAGCAAAGCTCTCCGTTGAAGCCCAGATCCTCAAAGGTATTTTGGTGCCTAACTCCCATTGGAAAATATGGACCTTAGTACTTTGAGTCCCAAGTTGTCAGAAGCAGGATCTGGTCCTGAGAGACTGAACATCAGCTACAGCCATTGAATGACTTAAGTCAGAGCAGCAGGTGATCAGCACTTTTGAAGAGCAAGTCTATAATCACCAGAATCTCCCTAGAAAGCAGCAGTATAGAAGAGCTTGCACCATTAAATAGGCTAAAAGCTGTTGTCTAGCCTCTTTTCTCACAATTCTGCCATTCTGTAATAGGACTTTTGTTTTATAAAGAGGTAATGTCTATAGTTAAACAAGGCTTAGTTTTATAGCACACTAGTATAAAGAAGTTTGCTTGCTATTGAACAAGGTGACTGAGGTCATCATTTATTGCTGTGATATTTTAGCAGCAGGCTTTAGGGTGTACCAGCACTCTAGACTGTACATCCCTAATCAGCTTGCTCTAGAAAAAAATAGGGGGAGGAGGAGTTTTGATAAATCCACACACAACTGTAGCAAGGCAATAGTGCTTTATTTTAATTTTGGAATAGAAACCCCAAAGTTTTGTATATAGCCACTCCAAACAAACACAATAAAGGGTTGCAAGAATGAGCTCTGAGTTATATTAGTGACAAAAATCTTACTGGAGAGAGATTTTCTGCTGAGCTGAGGATACACCATTATTTATATCCAGTTTAGAAATTTTCTTTTTCTGTTAAACATTGAAATGTAAAGAGTCTGGGATTTATTTGTTGTTGTTTTGAAGTTATTTCCCCCCACCCTCTCTTTTTTGGATACTGTTAGATATTTTTCCATTAATAAATGTGTTTCTTTTCCAGATTACAGAAGAATGGTTTGTTTTCATTTTCAAGGGAAGAGCTGGTATGTCTTCAATTTTAACATAACTATAAAGGCCTGGTATTGAACTTTCTTTTTTGTACTAACATTGATGGCATTTGCAAGCTGAACCCTTTCCATAAACAAGAAGAAATAGCTCACTAGGAGCATATATATCCATGGGAGATGGCAGGTGGGCAGGGGAGAGTCACCTAGGTCATGTCCTGTCCACTTTTCTACCTAGGGTGGCAGATTTCTTGGAGAAGTGCCATAGACTGGCCTAGGGCTGTGTGCAAAGATAGCACCCTAATGTGTAGCACCCTAAGGGCTTGTCTCCACTTACCAGGGGATTGACGGACAGCGATCGATCCACCGGGGTTCGATTTAGTGTGTCTAGTGAAGACCCGCTAAATCAACTGCCAATCGCTCTCCTGTTGACTCCAGTACTCCACCAGGATGAGAATCATAAGGTAAGTCAACAAGAGAGTTACACCCAACACGATGTAGACACTGCAAAAGGTCGACCTAAGCTACATAGACTTCAGCTATGTTATTTGCGTAGCTAGAGTTGCGTAACTTTGGTCAACTGAACCCCATAGTGTAGACCTGCCCTAACTATCCTATGTAGACATTGCTGGTGCAAGTTAAAAGTTACCTACTGCATTCTGATGTAGTCCATTTTGAAACTGGACTTCATCAATGTACACTAGGTACCTCTTTTGTTCATGCCAGTAGGGTTTACATAAGGTAGTTAGTGCTACACCTTAGCGTGCTCCCCAGGCTCACCCCCTAGATGAGTCTGCAGTGATGCACAGAAAAGTCCTGTGGAGTACGAACAGAAAGCCCAGCCCCTTGCCTGTCTCTTTAGCCATGGATGGAAGGCGCAGAAGTCCTGTTTTCCCCAGTGGGAGCGGAGGGGAATGGTCATGGCTAGTCCTGGTTTTTTTGCAGTGGGAAGTAGGAGAAGAGGTCCCCACCACCACCACCACTTTAAATGGTGCTCTGCAGCCCTTGATATAACCAAGTTATGTGCAACCAATGCTTTTCCTGAAAACAAAATAAAATCAGTAGCTAGACTATCTATGAAGAGATTTACTACTGGAGTACTTCCTCACTGTTCAAACCAAAGGAGGGAAGCAGGAAGGTGTTTCACAGCTCCTGGTGGCGTACATTGCCCATCTCTGAATATAGCTAAGTCATGCTTCCAGGGGTGATCAATGTTATCAAAAGCCCTTAATGAAACTTTTGAAGAGCAAATGTTTTTTGTCTTGGGACTGTAACACTTTGCACAAAATGGAATGTGTTTAAATTCTCCAGGGGAGAAAACCCTGGACCCCACTGCAGATACTTTCCCCTCTTCTCCCACTTCCCGTCCTACAAGTTACTCCATTTCAGTATAATTCAGTAGCTGTAAATATAGAAGCTTGAGTTGTCCCTATTATATGGGCTTTTTATGCATTCTTGATCACTACCATTTAGACCAACTTTTTGTCTCCTTTTCTTCCTTCATAGGTGACCATTTGAGTGCTTTGAGGAGATTGTGTGGTGTCTGTCCCTGAAGTCCATAGCAAAATTCCCATAAACTTCAATAACAGCAAGAGCAGGCCCTGGATATGTGGTGGTGTGTGCCAGGGCACCTCTGTTTAGTGTCTGATGCTCTTTACATCATGCATAATATGAAGGCACCACATGACCATGCTGGGATCCCAAAAAATGTGTTTACTAAATACACACACAACCTGCAAGGCCTAGCTTCATATACATGCTGTTGCAGTTGGCTTCTGGCAGCATCTTAAACATAAAACACAGAGTGCTATTAAAGGGCTCACACACTATTTAGGGATGCCACCCTATTCCTAAACACCTCACTGATGATTTGTACTGCTTTCCTAAAAGAGAGATTGAATAAACAAGCATATTCCTCAGGAGAGAGAAAATCTGATGCTGCTTGTTCTCTTACTGTAATTAGGATAAGTGAATGTTCTGTTTCTTATCAGAGCTCTGGTATCTGTTACTCCTTTCAGAGAGCTCATCCAGCTGGCCTATGGATTTAATAGTTTAGCCAAGAGAGTGGTTGGAGAAGGAGGGAGGGATTATCCCAACAGTTGGAATAAATTCTTCACATTTATCAGTCCCCTTGAGTTCTACACTCAGGGCCTTGCCTTTTATGGCAGACCCAACAACAATGATATAATAGCATGCCATACCACATCTGTGTGTAGGGAGCCTGGGATGTAATTTATGTCTCTACATGTCTTGTTTTGCAATCTTTTTCCAATGGGAAAATTCAGTCAAACTGAGTGTGTGTAACTTGGATATACTAGTGAATGCAGAATTGAGTATTCGTCAGACATGGGTATAGTATGTGCAACTGGCAAGTTATCAACAGCCTAAACAACATCACTTCCCCTCCTCCCCCGCTGCACTCCCCCCCGCATCCAATACACACAATACGTAGGTTCTAATTATTCTTTCACTCGCTTACATGACTTAGCTTTCTAAAACAAATTAACCGGAATTCGTTACCAAAATTAGTGGGTCTTCAAACTCATTTCAATGATGATCTTCCTGTGGTAGGGTATATAAACCCTGTACCTTCCAGGAAGCAGTTAAAAAGCTGTGGGCGCAAATAGCAGCCCCCACACACTCACCTGCAAGGCATATCAGGACTGGAGGAAGAGTTCAAAATGGGAGATGCCCAGCTCATAAGAGGTAGCTCTGAGAGGAGGCTGGATCTCTAGTCTACCTAGCTCCTCCATTTTTATGGCTGACCTGGAACAATGCTTCCTCAGCTCTCGTCCACTCACTCCCCTTCTCTGCCTATGCTACACTGATGACATCTTTATCATCTTGACCCATGGGAAGGGAACCCTGGAAAAATTCCACCATGATTTCAACAGTTTCCATCCCACTATCAACTTCAGCCTGGACCAATCTATATGGGAGGTCCACTTCCTAGACACCACAGTGCAAATAAGTGATGGTCACATTAACACCACCCTATACCAAAAACCCACCAACCGCTATCCCTACCTTCATGCCTTCAGCTTCCATCCCAGACACACCACATGATCCATTGTCTACAGCCAAGCACTGAGGTACAACTGCATCTGCTCCAACCCCTCAGACAGAGACCAACACCTACAAAATCTTCACCAAGCATTCTCAAAACTATGATACCCACACAAGGAAATAAGGAAACATATCAACAGAGCCAGACATGTACCCAGAAGCCTCCTACTGCAAGACACGCCCAAGAAAGAAATCAACAGAACTCCACTGGCCATCCATTAGTGATCTACAACCCATCCTGGACAATGATCCCTCACTTTCACAGGCCTTGGGAGGTAGGCCAGTCCTCGCCCACAGACAACCCGCCAACCTGAAGCATATTCTCACCAGCAACTACACACCACACCATAGCAACTCTAACTCAGGAACCAATCCATGCAACAAACCTCGATGCCAACTCTGCCCACATATCTACACCAGCGACACCATCACAGGATCTAACCAGATCAGCCGCACCATCACCGGTTCATTCACCTGCATGTCCACCAATGTAATATACGCCATCATGTGCCAGCAATGCCCCTCTGCTATGTACATCAGCCAAACTGGACAGTCCCTACAGAAAAGGATAAATGGACACAAATCAGATATTAGGAATGGTAATATACAAAAGCCTGTAGGAGAACACTTCAGTCTCCCTGGACACACAATAGCAGATTTAAAGGTAGCCATCCTGCAGTAAAAAACTTCAGGACCAGACTTCAAAGAGAAACTGCTGAGCTTCAGTTCATCTGCAAATTTGACACCATCAGCTCAGGATTAAACAAAGACTGTGAATGGCTAGCCAACTACAAAAGCAGTTTCTCCTTCCTTGGTGTTCACACCTCAACTGCTAGAAGAAGGCCTCATCCTCCCTGACTGAACTAACCTCGTTATCTCTAGCCTGATTCTTGCTTGCATATTTATACCTGCCTCTGGAAATTTCCACTACATGCATCTGACGAAGTGGGTATTCACCCACAAAAGCTCATGCTCCAATACGTTTGTTAGTCTATAAGGTACCACAGGACTCTTTGCTGCTTTTGCAGATCCAGACTAACATAGCTACCCCTCTGATATTTAGCTCCTAGGGTAAGGCCTGACAGGTAGCAGAGCCTGCTCCAAAGCCTACAGACAGTTCAGGCACCCTGAGAGAAAGGTGAGCTGGACTATAAACAATTACCAAGATACTTTGGGGTGGTTGACCAGAGGACATTGAGCCAGATTGCAACTTACCCAAGGCCTGGCTGAAGGAGAGAGGATGTTTTGGGATTGGTTGTTTGTTTCTTTTCCTCTCCTTCACCTTTCTTTTTGTTCCCTCTGAACCCTGGAATTGATAATCTTTCTGTCCTCTGACGGGTGATGCTAACTGTCCCAATTCAGATGACAAAAGCCTGATTGAGGAAAGACCCCATCAGACTCCATGGGGGTGCTACGGAAGGACTCGGCCTTGACACTTTCTTAAACGTTTTTCTTCCAGCTATGCTATTCATTTTAGGCCAAATCTTGTACGAGGTGAACCTGTGAAAACTTGCACAAGCCCATTGAATCTGAGCCGTGTCTATGGTTTCTTGGATTTCCCAAGGTTTGGCTCAGGGAAATATGAATTTGTTCAAATCTGTACAGTTTCATGCTTCAGGGCCTGCACATCCACATAAACTGATTCTGATGCAAAGTTGACAAACCTGTTCCAGAGCGAATTTGGGCTCACACAACTCAAGCATCTAACCCACTTTGTCTACACCTTAATACATGAGATTTTCATTGTGTCTCCTGAACTCTGAAAACATGACTCAGTTCTAATCAGCATAGCCAGCCTTTACCAAATCTATCTGAAGTTTTCCACAAATAATTTTTTTCCCTAGTTTGCTTCATCCCTACTTTATTTCTTTCAAGATGAGATTGCTCTATTAAGGTACCCTGTAACCAAGGAGGAAAATGAATGAGAGAGCAGGTCACTTAAAATGGCCAATCAAAACTTTAAAGCAGGAAACCATGGGCTAGGTTTAAATTCTGGTGTTTTTTCTTTGGAATGATATTTTCTATCCCTGATAGAGAAATTGCTACCACCAAAGGTCTCTAATGCCTAGCGAAATGTCACTGAGCAAAATGAAAAGGTCAAGCCTGCCTGGAAGACTGCTGAGGGAGCAGTTGCAACATTTGAAAAAACAGTTACACTGTATATCACAACCTTCAGTTACTGGGTCAGAAAAGAAAATAGTCCTCTCCAGAGATTTATACTTCATGTGAGTAGTTTAGTGCTATGCTGAAATAAATAACCTAACCCAAATGAGGGCAACTGAAGAGAACCAGCCATTGCTCAGAAATTCTGACGGAAGTACTTGGAATGGAGAATAGGGGAAAGACCCTTCACCATTTCACTTTCAAAAAAGCAGCTGCATTTGGAGGAGGGGAATGATAAGAGTTCTGTTTGGAAATCTCCTTTCAGAATTGTGAGGGATAATCTTTGAAGAATTATAGCTTCCTTGAGAGGTTTTGCTCAGATTATTTGCATTGCATCCAAGACTCATGCAATGCTAATTGGAACACTGGGATTTCTCCTACTGAAAACAGAATTTCTGGCACCTTTAGCCATAGTCCGTCCTGGAGGTGTAAAATAAGCAAGGAAAGTATGGAACTCAGGATGGAAACAAGTAAGTCTAGCCAGTATGGCATTTCCCACATTTCCTGGGGATTAAAAATGGTAAAACTTGAATAAAATCTGAATATTGTACAGATTTCTTCCTTCTACCCGTGCCATGAACACCTGTCTTACAGAATCCAGCTGAATGGTTCCCATCTAAATGTCATGAAATCTACCTCCAGGTAGCTAAGAGGGTAAAATGTGGCTCATATAATAGATCTTAAGCTTTCTAGCAATATGGAAGTGAATAAGGAAAGAGTAGGAAAAAAGCCAAGAAGACATCAAGAAATTCAATCATCATAGTTTCGTATGGGCTGGAAACGGACCTATTTCCCTGCAGAAATATGGGATTGATTTAGTTAATCCCAAACCAACCTTCATACATGGTATCTAGTCCACCTAGTCTGAAGACTAGACTTCCATGAAGGCTCAACTAAACACCTATCTTTTAGAGATTGGTTAGGCATAAATTAGTCCTATCCTGAACAAAGTGCTCTTAATGAGATGGCATTTCCCAGAGAAAAGCAGTTCAATAGCAGCAAATTTAGTTACCAACCCACTTAGGAGGCTGACATTTAACTCTGTCACCTTCATAACATCCTGAATTCTATTTTTAGGGTATGAAAATATTAAAGTATATAAATATTAAAATATTATGAATGTAATATTATAATGATGTCCCTTCTTCCAATATCAATGTCCCATTCAGATACCATTTTTGTACTTCTGACAAGTGGTAGCACATGTCCGTTATCTTGCAGATTGGATTAGTGTAACTTGTTTTATTATACGTATTCCCCAGTCCTGGAACAGAGATGGGCAGACAGCATCTAAGCAAACCTTCTTTCAGGAGTATCAATCCCACACCAGCGCCCAGGGAGCAACTCTGCTTCAAGAAATGAGTTCAATTAGATATCAAGTCAGCTCACACAGACCTCTCTCTCTAGAAGTTGCCTCTACACAGAAATTTAGGTAGCCCAAATTTGGTAGCATGTCTTCTCAAGAAAGAGTATTTGCTTGCATGTTAAGAAAAAAGTGGAATAGTATGTGCAATAGTACCACTTGCTGATGCCTGCCATAACAACAAAAACCAACAATTCTTTGCTTTAGATGCTCTGTAAACATGTAGTAAACTCAAAATATAAGACAAGTTGCAACAAGTGGGTGTAACAAAAAATGGAGGAGGGCAGACAAAGGTCACAGTGATCGCAACCTATGGCTACCTAAGACTAGCAATTTGTACAATTAGCTGGTTTTGAGTCATTTTTTGTTTTGTTTTTTTGTTAGTGATAAGATATAAATAATCACTGCAGGCCATCTGCCTAGTCCCTACAGACAAAACAAAATTATAAGAAGATGCAGAGATCTATGGGCAGCTTGTGTATTGGCCATAAAATTATGGCCCTGAATTCACAAAGAAATAACATTATCATTTTAATTTATATGAGTAACTTTGTGGGATAACTTCTCATCCATTCTTTGAAAACATTCTCTGTATATATTTTGCAGATGCAGTTAGCTTTTCAGAATTATTCATGAGTTACATTAAGATGTCTCGAATTCAAATATGTGAGAGGTGTTTGGTGGACTCCTGTTTGTTCAGGATGTTAAAGTTCATAGATCATGCATGAAGTACCCGAAGCCCAATTCAAGCTGCTGGAAACAGCAGGACAGCAGGCTTGTCACATACATGCTGAGTAGTTAGAAGCATGATCACATGCAGTTAGGGTAGTCATCATAAATGATGTTAAAGTCATATCTTGCTGATGATGAGTTTCAGCTGGTCTTGGTCTGAAAATATTCAGCAGCTGACTTTTTAAGTTCCATAACATGTTGCCTGTACAACATATACTGAATTCTGGAATAATTTTACCTAGAAAGTCTGATAAGCCTCACACGCCACAGATCCCATTAGTTACCTTCCTGCTACATTCATTAAGCTGGCAAAGTAGGCCAGAAGCACAAAAATTCATAGATTTTTAAGGCCAAAGGGACCATTATAGACTCACAGACTCATAGACTCTAGGACTGGAAGGGACCTCGAGAGGTCATCGAGTCCAGTCCCCTGCCCTCATGGCAGGACCAAATATTGTCTAGAACATCCCTAATAGACATTTATCTAACCTACTCTTAAATATCTCCAGAGATGGAGATTCCACAACTTCCCTAGGCAATCTATTCCAGTGTTTAACTACCCTGACAGTTAGGAACTTTTTCCTAATGTCCAACCTAAATCTCCCTTGCTGCAGTTTAAGCCCATTGCTTCTTATTCTATCATTGGAGGCTAAGGTGAACAAGTTTTCTCCCTCCTCCTGATGACACCCTTTTAGATACCTGAAAACTGCTATCATGTCCCCTCTCAGTCTTCTCTTTTCCAAACTAAACAAACCCAATTCCTTCAGCCTTCCTTCATAGGTCACGTTCTCAAGACCTTTAATCATTCTTGTTGCTCTTCTCTGGACCCTCTCCAATTTCTCCACATCTTTCTTGAAATGCGGTGCCCAGAACTGAACACAATACTCCAGTTGAGTTATGATCATCTAGTCTGATCTTCTGTGTAACATAGGCCATAGGACCTCACTCAAACATTTCTGCAAGAAGCTTATAACTTCTTCCTGACCTAGAGGGAATCTTTTAGAAAGACTATGCAGTCTTGAATTAAAGACTTTGAATGATGGTGTTCTGGTCGCCCCAACTCAAAAAAAAAAATTACAATTGGAAAAGGTACAGAGAAGGGCAACAAAAAACGATTAAGGATATGGAATAGCTTCCATCTGAGGAGAGATTAAAAAGACTTGGACTTTTCAGTTTGGAAAAGAGATGACTAAGAGGGGATATGACAGAGGTCTATAAAGTTGTGGAGAAAGTGAATAAGAAAGAGTTATTTACTCCTTCACATAACACAAGAACTAAGGGTCACCCAATGAAATTAATAAGCAGCAGGTTTAAAACAAACAAAATGAAGGATTTCTTCACACAACACACAGTCAACTTGTGGAATTCATTGCCTGGGCATGTTGTGAAGGCCAAAACTATAATGAGGTTCAAAAAAGAACTAAATAAGTTCATGGAGGATAGGTCCATCAATGGCTATTAGCTAGGTTGGTCAGGGATGAAACTCCATGCCCTGGGTATCTCTAGCCTCTGATTGCCAGAAGCTGGGAGTGGACGACTGGCACTTGATAATTGCCTGTTTTGTTCATTCCCTCTGATGCATCTAGCATTGGCCACTGTTGGAAAACAGGATATGTGGTAGATGAACTATTAATCTGACCCACGATGGCGGTTCTTATGTTCTCATGGAGAATCCACCACATCCCTTGGTAAGTTTTTGCAAAGATTAATTACTTTCCTTGTTAAAAATGTATGCCTTATTTATAGTCTGAATTTGTCTAGCTTCATCTTTTAGCCATTTGATCTCATTATGACTTTTTTGCTGCTAGATTAAAGAGCCCTCTACTATCACAAATCTCTTTCACCATGCAAATACTTACGGGTTATGATCAAATTATCTCTAAATCTTCTCTTGGATAAACTAAATAGATTGAGCTTCTTAAAAATCAATCCTATAGATTAAGCTTCTTATAGATGGAAACTTCTATTCTTAAATCTCTCCATATAAGGCATGTTTTCAAGACCATGAATAGTTCTTTTTTTTTTCTGAACCCTTTCCAATTTTTCAACATCCTTTTTGACGTGTGGACACCAGAACTATTCTAGTACTGGTCTTACTAATGTGGTATACCGAGGTAATATCACATTCCTATTCCTACTTGATATTCACTTACTTTTGCACCCAATGATCACATTCACTAACTTAACAAATGCAGTCCCTGGGGAACTCATGTTGCACTGGTTATCTGCCATGACCCTCAAGTACTTTTCAGAGTCACTGCTTCCCAGGAAAAAGTCTGCAAATTCTTTGTTCTTAGATGTGTGATCTTACATTTGGCTCAGTTAACATGCACATTGTTCAAATAAAGCCACCTTACCAAGCAATCCACACTGATCCCATATAACTGACCTGTCCTCATCATTTACTATTTTACCAATTTTGCATCATCTGCAAATTTTTACCAGCAATGATTTTACATTTTTTTCCAGTTCATTGATAAAGATATTGAATAGCATTCAGCAGAGAGCAGATCCCTGCAACTACCCATTATAAGCACCCCCCATAGGGTGTTAATTTTCCATTTAAAATTACTTTTGATTTTTATCTGTTAAACAGCTTTAATCCATTTTTAATAGAGGCTTCATTGATTTTTGTGTACTGCTAATTTTTTATCCAAAAACCATATGGGAGTAAGTCAAATGCCTCACTATACTGTCTTTGCTCTCTACACCATATTAAGAATATGAGTAAACCACATGGACACAGTTGAGTTCCCAGTTACTGTGTTTTCTAGCTATGTACTCATATACAAGGATTAGTTCCTTGTTTGCTATGTTAGGCTATATGTTTGCTATGTTAGGCTCTACAGGTTTCTGCAACAGAATACAGGGAGGTCCACTAGAGAGCTTCCAAACTATTTAAAGGGATATACCCAGTTCCTAGACATTACACTTACAGAAGTCTAAGGGCATGTCTATAGTTATCGGGGACTGATGCTGCAGCAATCGATGCCCCGGGAGTCAATTTAGGGGGTCTAGTGAAGACTCACTAAATCTACCACAGATCACTCTCCCGTCAACTCCGGTACTCCACTGGAATGAGAAGCGTAAGGTAAGTCAAAGGGAGTGTGTCTCCCATCAACCCAGCACAGTATAGACACCGCAGTAAATCAACCTAAGCTACGTCAAATCCAGCTACATTATTCATGTAGCTGGAGTTGCACAACATGGGTTGACTTACCTCTTAGTGTACACAAGGCCTGAGTAGCACAGTTGGGTCTTGGCTCATGACTAGGTGCTACAGTAATATGAATTAATAATAACAATTAATAATACATAAAGAAACACAATAATTTTTATCAAAGTAATCACAGCAAAAATTATATCAAATTTGACAAGACTAATTTTCCATAAAACCACGTTGATTGGCATGCTACCATCCTTAAATTCTTTACTGACTGCATCCCAGAGCAGCCTCTCCGTGTTTTGCTTGGGATCAATATCAGTCTAACCAGCCTATAGTTACCTGGGTCATCTCGGTTTACTCTTTTCAAATATTGGCAAAACATTAACTTTTTGCCAGTCCTCTGGAACTTCACCAGTGTTCCAAGATTTGTTAAAAATCAACATTAATGGTTAAAAGAGCTCCTTAGCCTATTCTTTTGATACTCTTGGGTGCTGTCTTTAAAACATATAAGTTTAGTACTTGCTGTTTAACATCCTTCCAAAATATTGGTGGAACAGAAAGTATTTCCTTACCACTGTATGATATGATTTAATCATCCTGATTCTTTCCAAACACAAAACAGAAATAGTTATTGAATACACTCTACCCTGATATAACGTAACCCGATATAACACGAATTTGGATATAATGCGGTAAAGCAGTGCTCCAGGGGGTGCAGGGCTGCGCACTCCAGTGGATCAAAGCAAGTTCAATATAACACGGTTTCACCTATAACGCGGTAAGATTTTTTGGCTCCCTAAGACAGCATTATATTGGGGTAGAGGTGTACTTCTACCTTTTCTGCACCATGACTGATAATTTTATGTAGTTTAGGTTATGAACCCTGTGGTAATTAGGAGTGATGATTCATAAATATTCTTTTTGGGGATAAAAGGTGGATTTATTTACATACAAGAAATTGTGGGTAGAGTTTGTTCCTGCTGTTTTATTTTATTCTATGTAGAGTTGGCCAAAATCATCTGGCTGTGATTTAACTAGTCTTCTTCATTGCAGACAGAATGACATTTGCCTGCATGTTTTCATTCTCATATGTTTTTCAACTCTAGTGAAAGTTCCTTGAGGTCAATGAAAATGTCTTACTTCAGTTAAGGCCCCAGACCATGCAACACAGTAATATAGTACATAAACTGAGAGCTTACTGTATTACTGTAACTCCATAAGCTAGCCTTGATCCTAAGAATTATTGATGGAAGGATAACATGCAATAAACCATAAGTTTAATTTACTGGATCAAAGAACTTCCTCTAAGAATTCAGGAGGAATAGAAAAATAAAGTCTGTTGTCACCTTACTAACTGTGGCAAGCTGGTTCTTCCAGGAACATACTTTCAGGAAGTAGGTCTCCTCATACAAATAGTGACCAGGTACAAGGATTTTGTTAACATTGAGTAGAGTTGGTTACATTTTTATTTTTTACCATATAAAATGTTGACTTTTAGTCAAAAACCCAAAAGCCCTTGGCTGAAAACCAAAAGATTCTGTGAGAAAATTTAAATGAAATATTTTGGTTTGTTGTACCAAATATATTTCATTTTGGAGTAGTTCAATAATAAACTGTCCACCTGTGATGAGTCATGTGAGTTGTAGTTCAATTGCCTCATGTCCCCATTCTTCCTTATTAGTCATACTACATCTCCCATGAAGCACATAGTCTCACCTCTTGCTGACTCATCATAGGAGTAATGTGGCTGTGGTGCATTATGAGAAATGTGGTTAGGGAGCCCAGCCATGGGGAGACAGAGGGACCCGAGGCACCTGAACTACAACTCACATGAGGTACCACAGCAGCTCAGGAGGATATGATTTCATGTTGAACAAAATCAAAATGAAACATTTTGATATGGGAATTTTGAAACATTTCTTTGTGATTGAAAATGCCAGAATGAAATGTTTTGAGATTTCTGAATAGAAAATCTTTTGGGGTTTTGGGTGTTCATTTTTTTGATGAAAAGTCAAAATTTTCTGCAGAAAGTAAACACTTTTCATCAACAATTTTGTTTAATCAAAATAATTTCCATGTAAAAAGAGTTGCAATGGAAAATTTTTGTCCAGTTCTAACAATGAGTTACAGTTTCTGAGACCCCATCTACACTTCTGTTAAAATTGTTTTTGCTGAAAAGATTTTAAACACTGTTGAAAAATACTTCATCTTAAAGCAGTTCAATGTGATTTAGCCAGTCAGGGTGGAATAATGGTTTGGCCCCATCAACAGTAGCCAGCTCAACCACATTAAAACTATTTTAGCCTGAAGTGGTTTTAAAATTACAGTCTGTTTAGTCTGTTTCTGGAAACAGAGTTCATAGCCCAATATGGATAAAGGTGAAACTCCATGGTGCAATTATAAACCCAGAGCTTTGCCCCGATACATCCCAGTCAAAAATTGGTGTTTAAAATGCATTATCCATCTCAGTAACATGAGTATGTCAAAAGCTGTTCACAAGTAACATCACTGCCATGCAGATGTGATGACTAACAACCTCAGATATGGTTCAAAGTTCACTTTCATCTGAATTTTGGATGAACATCTTTACTGAACAATATTCTGAACAAGTTTTCAAGTATCCCTAATTCCCAGCCCCCAAAACTGCATTCCATAATTTGTCTAATGCCTTATTTACACAGGGATTTTTGCACTGGTGCCATTACACTGATGTAGCTGTGTCAGCACAACCTCCTAGAGTAGAAACATTGCACCAACAAAAGCAGGGTAAGCTGCATTGGCAGAAGTCACAGTTTGTACTGATGTAGTGAATCTACATTAGGGCTAGGAGTTTGCACCAGCATACCTATACTGGTGAAAATGAAGTCCGTGTAGAAGAGACCTAAAAAGTTCACCCTTTTTATAGAAATGCCATGCATATTTCTGCAAATCCTTTTGTAGTGAGAAGAAATCTTTCCTATGACCAGTATATAGTATTTTAATTCATTTTTGGTCTTGCCTGAACTTCACCCAGGGGCTCTACTGTGACAATTTTGTTCCTCAAACCAATTCATCAACCACTTATAGTAAATGTATTTTTAAAAACATTTGTGTTAAAAACACCCACATTAATAGAGTATATAATTATCAGATGGCATATATTACATCTGTTATCAAGTTCTAATCTCAGGTGACGAGATGGATGATTACCTGTTCTGTTCACTCCCTCTGGGGAACCTGGCATTGGTCACTGCTGGAGGATAGGATACTGAGCTAGATGGACCTTTGATCTGACTCACTATATCTGCTCTTATGATTATTAGACATGGTTATAGAAAGAATTGGGCTGGGACTGAAGAACTGATCCATAACCAGTTAACCAATCACATGTGGTATTCCTACCTCCAAAGCGTAAGTTGACCTGTTTGGTATGCACAAGAAATTACCTGAAACACACTCACAAAATAAGCATGACAAGATAAACATACTTCTTTGGAACTGCACTATTTGCTAACTGTACATTGGACTTTCACTCCAAAAGTCTTCCCCATCTGCCCTAACTCAAGCCACAAGCATATCTGCTATGTTTGATATGTAGAGGGGTCAGCTCCCCACCAAAAAGAACCTGACTACATAAAAGAAAATAACCCAGATAAAAACTACAAATAGTTTAAACACTCCATTTAATTTTGATCAAGGACAGGAAACTCTGCTTGTGATATACTGACATGAAATCTGAGTTTGCTGACCTGACCAACTCTTGAAGAGGAGACCTCATATTAGAATGATTCTTCTGGCTCCCAGTGAGACCTGACAATAAAAATGGGAAGCAAACCCTATTTCTCAAGAAAACAATACAGAGAGTAACAGGGAGACGGAGCTGTTCAGGAGAAGGGAGCCTGGTAGTAATTGCAAAGAGCTTGGGGGAATCTTGGGATAATAAAGATAGTTACCCAAACTTCTGGATACCTATCCATACTGAACATCTAAACTTTTGGAGGTTCACCCATTGTAAGTGCAAATCGTACCAATGTGGCTTGAGAGTACAGCAGGGCAAAGATGCTGCAGCCACAAAAGAGACTTATACTTGGAGTCGCAAATACTAAACTGTCAGACAAAACCATACTTTGAGAAGATATTTTTAATGTTTTTCAGAGTTTGTTCATTGATATGATTCTGTCCCATGTTCGGTGGAAAAGGAGTTAAAACACTCTCCCTAATACACAGATTTACGGGTATCGGCCCTTGGTGCAAAGATTTCAGAGGAACTTTGCCATGGTGGGAATGGAACTGAGGTCACTTCTTGCTGATTTATCTCATTAAGATAGAGGAAACAACATCAGAATCAAGAGCATTTGGGAAGAAGTATTGGAGGAATACAACAAAAAAGAAGCCTGTCGGTTTCTTCTGCTGGGAATTACAATCTCTTTCATTCATGTACTTTCAAGTGAGTGAATTTTTATTCACAAGAATGCATAGAGAAAAATCAACAGTGTTGCAAATATCCCAGGGGGAAAAAAACATTTTAAGAGTTTTTTGCACAGGAGTGTTTTCACATCCATTTGGAATTTTATTCTGTATTAGAATAGCCATTTTGATAAGCTTTTTTTTTTAAGGAGTTTAGCTCATGTAATCAGGGAACAGAAACAATACTTTGTGACTTAGATGACCAATCACAGGCCTGCATAGTGAATACTGAATAGCAAATGCTTCTTATAACCACTCCATAAATAAATAATAGATTACAATATTTTAATAGACACTGAAAGGCTACTGTTGTCACTCTAGCAGGGGGCTGGGCTGCTACAGTTTTGGGACTTGTCAAGGACTGATGAACAATTTTGCAGGACTGGACTGTGAGGCAGAAGGGGATATTCTAGGAACTGGCTTGAGGAAGGAAAGACCTGGGTATAAGGAGACTTTTACCTGTGAGAGCACACCATCACTCTAAGCTTCAAGGGGAGGAAAAAGGAGGCTCTGGGGTTCCAGCCTGGGAAAGGTGAGGCCTGAGTAAGGATCTAAACAGTATGTGCTGTAGCTACCATTGTGGTGTAAGGATCTGGGTATTGCTGCTTACCATCTTGGTAAGCAGGCAACATAGCTGCAGGCAACACCAGGATTTAGTTGCTATTTTGTTAAGAGTTACATAAAATGAATGCAGGTGTTAAATACAAGTTCTCTGTGGCTTAGTAAGGAAAGCAATGCAGGAAGAAATGGCCCAGGAAAAGTAATCTGAAAAAGAAGCATGCCAAGGACATCACTGGGAAACCAGTTAACAGCCAGAGGTAGCTCTGTGACTGAGTTAGGGCTCAGCAAGGAATAGTGGCCCAAGAAGGGGACCCTCAGCCATGGGACAGTAACAGGCACCACCTCAGCATTCCAGCCTGCAGAGGACAGAGCTTTGTAGATCATTAGTATTGTTAATTGTGTTATGCCTCTCTATTGTTGTTCAGTGTAACCACTTTTATTGAAATAGACCCAGGTTAGGGAGCAGGGTAAGTTTGTCCCAGCCAACCTGGAAGTTAAGTTTCTTCTTTGTTTTGTGACCCCTGCATGCGAATTTCATTCCTGCATGATGCCACTGTTAGATGTCCACCTGAATCTAATAATTGGAGTGCCTACATTGCTTGCCTCCAGGGTTTATGGTGTGGTGGTCACAGCTATCCAGCCTAACTAATTTCAGCGCACAACTCTCACATAGGATAGGCCTTCAGAGACAAGAAGGGCTCTGTTAAAATAGGTTTGCATAAATTGTTCAACAAACAGTTACAAATAACAAAGACATTTGTATACCAACCCAATCATAGATGATTCATAAAGAGAAAAAAGCCTAAATTCTTCCATTTAATTATTCTGTTTTAATAATTTGACTTAATTTAATAATTTCAACTAGGGAGTCAGCTGCCTTAGGAGGCAAAGCTGAATAGACTTTCTGAGACATGTGAAAACAGCAAAAGACTGGCTACAATTTCAAGACAAGCAGCTTTATTCTTTAGTGTGTGTTTAAACTCTGGGTATAAGAAGTCATTTATTTTGTATTTGATCATGGTGAGCATAGTCCTGTCAATTGCTGCCAAGGAGCAATAGTGGGCTGACTTTTTCCACCTGCTGAGACAGACCTGATGTTGTTTGTCTCATGGTCAGAGACTTAACCAAAATAATTATTCATAGTGCCAGGAAGCCACAGACAGATCGGGGGTTGCTGAGGCAAGAGAAGCCTTCCATAACTTCTTAAAGGCTGCTTTGGACAACTAAGCAGTATAATGCAAACTTTCTGTCTTTTCAGTTACATATAGATAGTGTGAGAGCAGTAAATTGCCAGCTATACCAATACTGAGTATTAAGGATGTCAGTATTAAGACACACCTGAATTGGTTTGACCCATCTATAACTTATAACACCGTTCTAAATAAGCTTTGTTTTGTTCTAGGGCTGATTTTGCGCTCTCTTTAGAGTTAATAGACTCTCATTGACCCTATTAAGAGTTGGGTCAGAACCTGACTGAATACTTCAAAAATTAGGGAGATGCAGTATGTTGTTCAGCAAGCAGTTTTTGAGTTTTAAAGGATTTTTTTTCTAGTTAAGCAGAATGATGCATGTCAAAAATAGTTATCACACAGAGCATTAATCATCTATCTAGGGAGTATTATTACGATATAGGTAATTCTTCTTGTCTGGATATAGTCCAACATTAGTACTATCTATCCTTTAAATCCTTAGGCTCTGTTGGATTTAGAGAAACAAGCAGTCAGCCCATCACCATAACATTCTGCAAAGTGCAATACTATTATTGTTAATATAATTTATCCAATTCAGCTTTGCATCTATTGTACATGGCAATTCTTAGTTTAGATTATGTTCTTCAAATGACTAATTTGGAAAACTTGTGGCTTGCTTCACTGCTTGGTTTTAGTTTTTTTTAAAGCATTTTAAAACAGTCAGAGCTACTTATGCAAAAGTAAGAAAATTAATGTTCTTTAGATGAAATAATTGTGGATGAGACACTGGAAACTCAATACTCAATTTTCCCCAACCCCCACTGTTCTACAGCAGATGTCAGAAGAAAGAATGTCCAAATAGATTGACCTCTGCTTTATATATTCTAGTAGAGTGTTCAAAGATTAGTATAGTATTTTTGTATTTAATATTTGTGTAACTGTAGCAGGATGGACCCCCCGCTCCTGCCCTGGGAGGGGGCTGTGGCTGGAAAAAGCAGCCTTTAGGCTGGGCTGATTGGGTGAAGTGGCTGCAGCTGGGGCCATGCCCCAAACTGATCAACAGGGCCTTATAAAAAGGCCAGGGAAGCCAGGAGCAAGAAGTTTCCTCTGCCTGGAGAGGGAGAAGGACCTGGCTGCAGGGTGCTAGAGTCAAAGTACTAGAGTGGAGCAGGGCTGGGGACAGGTTGAGGAGCTGGGGTGCTCCAGCTTGGAAAGCCCTAGGCTGTGGCTTAGCATTGGGCTAAAAGGTACTGGGAATTGCAGAAGGCAGCCCAGGGGTAGGCTAAGGCAGCAGGTCCAAACCCAACCTTGCCAATGATGAGTAGGCTGATACCGCAATCTGCCCCAGGGTGTGGGGCTAGACAATGACTGGAAGTCACCATATACTGAGATGAGGTGGGGATAAAGGGTGGGGCTTTCCCAGGGAGGAGAGACCCTGACAGAAAGGGGTTACTGCCAGGGGGTAGCACCCTATGTAAAAGGGCACCAGGGTCCAGGGAGGGATACAGAGGGCCAGAGGAGAGGCAGATCACCAGCCTGCAGAGGGTGCTCCAGAGCTGGAATGAGCTAATTCCCAGGAGGTGCTGCAGGGGTGAGTCTGCCCGTCTGCAGTAACACTATAGTAGCTAATCAATAGTAGAGTCCCATTGCAGTAGGTGCTGTATAAATGCATACAAAGACATGGTTCCTGCTGTGAGGAGCTTACAATTTAAGATGACAAGCAACATACACAGGGCAGAAAGAGAGAGAGATGCAATCAAATTCTAAAACTTTAATATTAGCAACACCAATAAAAATAGTTTTAACTAGATAAAAGAAGTGCCAACTAACCCATCTGTTCCTGAAGATATGATTAATTGATTGACAGATCCAGACTAACACAGCTCCCCTCTGATGATTGATTGATTTTTCTTTTGATCACTGTGGCAGAGGCTGATCTTGAGAAGAGATCTGAATTAAAGGTAGTAGCCTAATGAAACTGTTCCAAGGGCATTCCATGCATAAGGGTCAGGATGGAGGCACGTACAGAGAAGTCTGTGTAAGAAGCTGACAGACAAGTGAACAAGGCAGATGCTAGTGAAGCAAATTAGGCCCAGAAATGACACTGTAAGAGGAAAAAAATGAACAAGTAGTTGGGCAGAGTTATGTAGGACCTTGAAAGTGAAGGCACAAAGCATTTGAGACCGCAACATAGTGGGACACAGTGAAAAGATTCAAAGCATGGAGTGATGTGATAGAAAGACAGCAAGGAATTAAATCTCAGCAGCTACATCTTGCATAAACCTAAGGGAGGCATTATAATTGAGAGGTAAAGAGATTTCAGTAAACAACACAGGAGCTGGTATGGGCCTGAACAACAGCCCTGGCTTTGTGGAGAGAGAGAAGATGATGAATCTAAAAATACTATGGAGTGCCAAGTGAACATAGCTTGGATGGACAGGATAAAGCAGAAGGAGGAGTCAAAGATAACCTACACATCATGGACCTGAGTGGTAAAGAAAATGGTGGTAATGTCAGTAGTGACAGAGAATGAGAGGAACGGAGAAGGGTGGAAGTCAGTGTGAGAGCCACACTCAGATGGCAGAGGACCATTGTTCTTTCATGCCTAGCAAACTGGACTATGCAGTATCTCCTAATATCTGAAGGCCAGAGAAGATAGTTTAACTGCTTGCAGTAAACTGGGAAGGAGTTTTCAAAAGCTCTGCCAACAATAGCAGCATAGTAGGTATCCTCCGCAGTCACAAGTTAAGGGATCTCTTCTAAATCATTGGATTCACTGCCATGAGCTTCTTAGGTCCCAAAGACCATAGGCAGTGAGTTATACGTGCCTGTGCACCACCAATATTCAGGAACGTGGGCCCGGCTCCACCAGGGGGATGTGAGGTCCAGGGCAGCCTGGGGGGGGGTTAGCAGGGGGCCTGGCACCAGCCTGCCCCACCCCCACTCCACACCTTCCCCCAAACCTCTGCCCAGCCTCTTCCCATCCCTGCTCCATCTCCCTTTCTCCCTTCTCTCAAGCACCTGCCCTGACTCTTTCCAGCTTCCACCCCCTCCCCTGAGGGGTACCAGAGCTGGCATAGTGGGGTGGGCTGGGCTGGGGTCAGGTTGCTCACTGCTGCCTGTGCCAGGCCCCCTGCTAACTTCTCAGGCCGCCCTGGACCCCACATGGATAGGATGGCTCTGCTTGGACCCATTCTGGGCATCACTAAAAATTATATAGACCTGGCATGCATGCCAAAGACTAGCCATGGTCAGCTGTTTGATGGGGTAGAGGGGAGAGACAAGCTGATGAACTAGTATTTCAGATTTTTTTTAACCACTAAGAAACTAACTCCTAAAAATAAATTTGCATTCTCAACACTTGTTCTGGAACAAAAAGGACAAGAGACTTCCTTTGAAAGTAGAGTTGAGATTAATCATGATATTTATAGCATCCTTAAAGTAAGGAAGGGAAAGTACGTATGTAGTCTTTGCAGAGCTTAAAGGCCCTCTATGGACATAAGTAATGACTAGTATAAATAGCCATCATATATTAAGCCAGCCTGTGACTTGTAGATGGACTCATTAATATCTGATTATGAATGTATAAAATGAAGGTTTTTTACCTTGAAGCATATGAAACACTGAAAAGTTACATTTCCTCAGAATTCACACTTCCAAGTTTTCAACCTGCAGGAGTGGGTGGGTGAAACTACTGGGCACACCCTGGTCTAGTAAATTGAGTGAGTACTGGTCTGGGAGTCACAAATTGCTCTGTTCTGTTCTTATGTCATGTCTCTGAGAATATGGTTCCATTAGCGGTCTCTCTCAAAATTTTGACAGAAAATTTTGCAAGTTCCATCAAAAAATATTTTCAAGTGAATATTTTGCACAACTATAACTCGTGTACATTTCACATTTTGATTTTTACATCTAAAAATTCATGACACATGATTTACTCATGAAAGAGTTAACACAAAACTTGTCTCTTTCTTAATTCCATTTCAAGAAAATGTTAATCCTTTAATTATACAGTATGTTCAACTGACAAAGTGACTTTCTCGTTGTTGAACAGTACCTCGTTATATGAAGGCTCTTGACAAATCTTTACCACAGGGCAAACTGATAGGTTTGCTATTGAGACAATTTTTATATAATAATATATTGTGAAAAATTTAATCCTTTTTAAAAGAACTAGTATGTAGCCACAATGACTACCCACCAAGCAATGCTAACTTCCTGCCTGATTTAGTTGAATTGTAAAGACTAATGCTATGCAACCTTTGCTGCCACAGCTTCCAAGGGGAATTTTCAAAGTACTGTGTAGAGAATTTAGCTTCATGTCTCTCATGCATTGTTTGGAAAATGAATCTCCCTAGTGCTGGGATACTAAAGTGATATTATAGCCCTGATTCAGGAAAGAAGGCCTATTAAGGACAGCACTTAAGAATGTGTTTAAGTGCTTAAGTGCTGTGCTGAACTTGGGTCTATGAGAGCTATTAAAAAATTCTGCTCTTACATAGTTCTTACACAGAACTGTACTATTAAGTAGTCATCGTTTTAAAGAAATTTTGAAAGAGGTTACATTTAAAACAAATTATACAGATGAGAGGAGATGCATCTTGGAGTTATCAGTGTCCTGGCTGACAGGACAAGTAGAGCTCCACAGGACAATTTCATTTTGTAGGCTGTGTACTTTCTGACTAAAAACTGTCAATAGACCACAAAGGTGTTTTGTTTTTGTTTTTTTAATTATGACTGGAAAAAATATTTCAGATTCTGTGCATCTTTTTGCTTTCAAGAAATAATGATTTCCTTAATAATAACCTATAACTTCAGTTTCTAGGAGGAAAGATAGTGTGTGATTGGAAAATCTTACTCATAAGATTTCTGTTAAAAAATGAAGGTCCAGTGGGACAGATGGAAAAAATTAGACCATTTACAAGAATGATTTACAGTGAATCACTTGGCAAAATTTCCTGTTGGCAATACAGGGTCTGAACTGAAGCCAATTGAAGCTAATGGGTGTCTTTCCACTGATTTCAGTGGGCAATCTATCAGACCCATTGGAGGAATTACTGTCTTCCTAAGCCCACTCACAAATTCTCAGTCCTGTATGTTGGGTAACACTGGTCTACAATTTTTGAGAAGTCATCTGCTTCAGAGATAAAATGTGATATTTATTATGTATTTTGATGTGCTGAATTCAAATATGACAATTAAAACAACTGATTGGCTACTGTTTCTAAGATATTTAAGTTTTTACATTTTATGTCTATGTATATTGTATAGATAGAGTTTTAATCATAAATTGTAAACCTAGGTCTTTTCATGTGTTTATGGTTGCTTTACATGATAAGATTTCACCTGTCCTGTTTATGTAACACTTTAAAAATCATCAAAAGGGTTATAGAAATAAAATTTATTATGAAACAAAAGGCAAAAAACTATTATGTACATAGTTTAGTCCTATTCAGTGTCTACTAGGCGCTTCTTGGCTTGTTTCTTGTATTCATTAAATGGAGCATCTCTTGTCACTGTCCAGCAATAGTCTGCAAGCACTGATGGGCTCCATTTGCCCTGATAGCCTGCCAGGAGATTCCACTGCTGTAGTCTGGAGCCCAACAGCTCTGCCTTACTCTTGGGTAGTTCCAAATCCCTGACAAGGTCATTCAGTTCACCTTGTGTTAGGAGGTGTGGTTCAGAGGAGGAGGATGGGAGAAAAATGTGGGTCCTGTGACATTGATGGTTCAGGACCAGAAGTTTCATCCTCTTCCTCGTCTGACTCAAGTGAGAATGATTCTGGTGCATCAGGAACCGGCAGTCCTTCTCCATGGGGTACTGGGCATATAGCTGATGGAATGTTTGGATAATGCACAGTCCACTTTTTCTTCTTTGACACACCTTTCCCAACTGGAGGCACCATGCAGAAGTAACAACTGCTGGTATGATCTGTTGGCTCTCTCCAAATCATTGGCACTGCAAAAGGCATAGATTTCCTTTTCCTGTTCAACCACTGGCGAAGATTTGTTGCACAAGTGTTGCAGCATATGTGTGGGGCCCACCTCTTGTCCTGATCTCCAATTTTGCAGCCAAAATAAAGGTGATAGGCTTTCTTAACCATAGTGGTTATACTGCGTTTTTGTGATACAAAAGTCACTTCACCACAAACATAGCAGAAGTTATCTGCACTGTTCACACAAGTACGAGGCATCTCTGCTCACTTTGGCTAAACAGAAATGTTTTCTTTGCAAAATCAAATACTGACAAATAAGAGAGCACCACACTCTATGATTTCTAGAGCTGCTATAGGGCAATTTGTTCAGCAGAGTGATGTAAGCTTTGTTATGATTGCATCATCCAGGACTTCTAGGAATAACATGATGCAATTCATATCATGTATGACGCAATACCAGCTTCAGATTGCATCATTCATTGTTTTGCCTAAAAAGCAAGTACTGTCCAAATCCAGTCATAAATTTATTCATAGATCCAGTCAAATATGTATTTTAGTCATTTCTGGTTTAAATTGAGATCCCTTCCCTTTATAACTCACTTATCCTCCACCATTCCCAAGTCAAGGGCCATATATACTGACCCAATAGCATATCTTGAAAACTAGAGCCAATCAACAATTTTAACTGGGTCATTTTCATTCTCAGTGACCCAGAATTAGTAAAGTTGGACTACATTTATTTCAGAAGCATTTTGGCTGTAGAGCAGTGTAATCAGATCAGACCTTTCCCATCATAGAATCTCACTAAATTTTATTCAAGAATGTGCTTCAACTGTTCAAGCTTTATTATCCACTTAGTCTTAAGATCCCAGATCTGTGGGGAGCAGCACAGAAATGTAAATCACATCATATTTTTCTTGAGACTAATCACTTTTGTGGAAAATAATGATGACTTCCATAATGTGCATGAACAGATACTAAGTTATGAGTCTACCAGCCCTCATTATATGTTCTAGTTAGTGGAAAATTGATTTAGAAATTTGCACTGAGTGCACCTTCTTATTGCCTAATCTTATTACATAAGGATGATTGTGTTTCACACTAATTAGCTAAGAGGTTAGGACATTAATCCCCTGTAAGTGAAATGCTCCTATGTGATGTGATAGAAAAGGCAGTCTGAAACTTGCTTGATTACATTTGGATTGACCCCAACTGTGTTATGTACCACATTGACTAATGCATATTGAACTGTATTTGTGCTTTTACATTGTTGTTAATCCCTGCTAACTTTTCCCGCAAGCTTTAGGGGCATATCGTTCAGAATACAAGCAATGTCAATGGAGGGGAATACAAACTTTATACCTCACTGAAATATTTCATGTAGAGTTATGACAGAAACACACCCTTCTTGACTAATTTTAGTAGTGGTTAGGTTAGAGTATGGAGCAACCTGTAAGTATTGCTGGCATTTGGTTTCATAGTGGGAATGTGGACACCCACTTCTTAAGTGGATATCAGACTTCACACTGAATTAGATCTGAATTGGTTACATGCAGGGGAGCCCATGCACTGGTACTATGTTGTCTGAGCCTTAAATGTAAAATCTGTTGATTTCATGTAAATTGTCTAGATCTTGTCAATCACCTGGATACCCAAGTTATAACTAAAGGTTTATGTGGTGCTCATTGTATCTGCCTGTTACAGTATATGACAGGTTACTGCTTTGAAAACTTCTAAACCTCTTAGCTACTAGATAAACAAGTCATGGACTATATTATCCATGGCAAAAGGGAACAGGATGGCTTAGTGGCTAATCTTAGCATGAAACTTCATGCTTGTGGTGTATAGCAAACAAGGTATGTGGTCTCAGATTGTCAATCAGATTTTTGGTGTACAGCAGCCCCATAAGATATAAATCTGTCTTGGAATCATTAATGGCCAAACAGTTGTTGAAGGCCTATGAATAAGGAAGAGTCTAATGAACAGGCTGTTACTGAACAGCACCAACATTAAGCAAGGCTTCAAATATCTTTATTACCAAAATGCTAAGGAATGTATTTTCTGCCACCTAGTGGAATCAAACAAGGATTTCCCTTTACTATAGGATATTCTCAGCTCCCCAATATTATTTTTTCTCTTCTTAAAGGCATGTTAGTCCTATGTGTGCAGAGATCTCCTCTGCCACCACTGGCGACAGGAATATTGCCAGATTCCTCACACACAAACCTTTCTAAATCAAACAGCTCAGCTATGTCTATAAAGTACAGAGCTGCAACTTTCCAGTCACCAGAGAATTCCTAACCTCATCAACAGTGCCAGGAATCAAAACATAAATCCAAGATAATTAAGTTTACAAGAAATAGCCTGCCCCTGGAAAAAAAAATTAAACCCTGCTTACAAGGCTTGTACAGAGATTCTCTCATGCTTTATGATGGATTAGAATCCAACCAAAAAGGCCTGCAAAATAAACTTACTTTACGGAATGATATCTAATGCATGTTAACTTTAGGCCAAGTACACCTGCTCATCTCCTGCCCAGAGCCAGTCTAAGTTGGCTTTGTGAAAGTGACAGATACCACAAAGCACCTAGACAGACTTCTGGTGAGTGCCGGGGAGGAGCCTGTGGTTGTGGTACATGTTGGTATCAGTGAGGTAGGAAGACATAGGAGAGACGTTCTGGAATATATATTTACTCTAAGTAGAAAGCTTAGGTCCAGGGCTTCCATGCTAGCTCTCTCTGAAATGTTTCTGGTTCTAGGAGAAGGTCTAGGGTTGCCAACTTTGTATTTGCAGAAAACTGAACACCCTTGCCCCACACCCTGCCCCAGCCTTTCTCTGAGGCCACCCCCCCCAGCTCACTCCATCCCCCCTCCCTCCATCACTCTCTCTCCCCAACCCTCTTTCACTCTCTCATTTTCATTGGGCTGAGGCAGGACTTGGGGAGCAACAGGGAGTGAGGACTCCGGCGGGGAGTGCAGGTTCTGGGGTGGGCCATAGATGCAGGAAGGGGATCCAGGCTGGGGCAGGGGATTGGGGTGTGGTGGGAATGAGGGCTCCAGTGTGGGGACAGAAATGAGGGGTACAGGGGGTAGGAGGGGCACCTGGGCAGGGGGTTGGGTTGCAGGGGAGTAGTGAGGGCTCCAGCTAGAGGGGGTGAGCTCTGGGGTGGAGCTGTGTTTGAGGTGCAGGAGGGGGATCAGGGCTGGGGTGGGGGTTGGAGTCTGAGAGGGGTTTTGGGGTGCAGGCTCCAGGAGGCGCTTACCTCAGGCGGCTCCTGGGAAGCTGCCAGCAAATCCCTCCAGCTCCTAAGCAGAGGCATGACCACGTGGCTCTGTGCGCTTCCCATATCTACAGGCACCACCCCCTCAGCTCCCATTGGCCATGGTTCCTGGCCAATGGGAGCAGCTGAGTTGGCACTGGGGATGGGAGTAGTGCTCAGAGCCCCCGTGGCCGTCCCTCTACCTAGGAGCCAGAGGGAAACGCTGATAGCTTCCTGGAAGTTGCACAGAGACTTGCACTGCCAACCAGACCTTTAGCGGCCCTGCCCAGTCATCAGTGCTGACTGAAGTCACCAGGGTTTCTTTTTGACCGGGCATTCCGGTCAAAAACCGAACACCTGGCAACCCTAGGCAGGTTCAGTTAGGCAGTGGGAAACTTACAAGTGTGTTTGAGAAGATGGTACAAAGAAGAGAAATTTAAGACTATTAGGCCCACACTTTGGGGAAGAGGGATCCTATACAAAATGGAACTGCTGTCATGTTAGTTTAAATATTCCTTCAGAACTTTATTTACTTAAGAGTAAGGGGAATGCTGGCTGAAGCTATTGAAGGAGTGCACAAGTCAGAGAGACACATCTGTTAAAGACAGTAATAAAATAGTATTTGTGTACATAGTAAAGGGTTGGAAGCAAAGTACAACTGAACTCAAGCAGGGACAGGATAAGAACAACACATTAAATTCTGTAAAATCAGCAACATGTCAGATTAAGGAATTAAATAAAAACAGGCACATAGTAAAACTAATATACACATCAATGTCCAAGAACCTTATAAGCAAAAATAGGTTCACTAGATTGCCTTGTGATGGAGGAGGGCCTTAATATAGGTGCCATTGTAGAAACATGGTGGAATGAGATAAAAAGGGTCTGGGAAAGACAGACTGAGGCCTGGTCTACACTACGCATTTAAACCTATTTTAGCAGCCTTAAACCGATTTAATGCTGTACCCGTCCACACTATGAGGCCCTTTATATCTATATAAAGGGCTCTTTATATCGGTTTCTGTACTCCTCCCCAACGAGAGGAGTAGCGCTAAAATGGGTATTACCATATCGGATTAGAGTTAGTGTGGCCGCAAATCGATGGTATTGGCCTCCAGGCGGTATCCCACAGTGCACCACTGTGACTGCTCTGGACAGCAATCTCAGCTTGGATGCAGTGGCCAGGTAAACAGGAAAAGCCCCTCGAAATTTTGATTTTCATTTCCTGTTTGCCCAGCGTGGAGCTCTGATCAGCAAGGGTGGCAATGCAGTCCCTAATCCAAAAAGACCTCCAGCATGGACCATACGGGAGATACTGAATCTGATCGCTGTATGGGGAAACAAATCTGTTCTATCAGAGCTCCGTTACAGACGACGAAATGCCAAAGCATTTGAAAAAAAAATCTACAGGCTACACAGTGCTGCATGACAAGCTTAACAGGAAGCCAGAGACTCAAATGGATGCTCATGGAGGGAGGGAGGGGGTACTGAGGACTCCAGCTATCCCACAGTCCATAGCAGTCTCCGAAAAGTATTTGCATTCTTGGCTGAACTTCCAATGCCTGTAGGGTCAAACACATTGTCCGGCGTGGTTCAGGGAAGAGCTCGTCAATTTACTCCCTCCCCCCCCCCACGTGAAAGAAAAGGGAAAGAAATCTTTTCTTGATTTTTTTTTTCAGTGTCACCCTACATCTACTGAATGCTGCTGGTAGACGCGATGCTGCAGCAGTGAAGAGTAGTATCCGCTCCTCTCTCCTCCCTGGTGGCAGGTGGTACAATATGACTGATATCTGTTGTCACCATCAGCCCATGAGTGCTCCTGGCTTGCCTCAGGTGAGGTCGGCTGGGGGCGCCTGGGTGAAAATAGGAATGATTCCTGGTCATTCCCAGTAGATGGTACAGAATGGCTGGTAACTGTCCTCATCATAGCAAGTGGGGGCTGAGCTCCATCAGCTCCCTCCCTTTCCTGTGTAAAGAAAAGATTCTGTACTGCCTGGACTATCATAGCAGCGGGATGCTGGGCTCCTCTCCTCCGCACTGCGTAATGTCCTGCCTGGACTGTCATAGCACCGGGAGGCTGCCTCCCCCTCATTTTATCTCACTAACAAGTCACTGTTTCTTATTCCTGCATTCTTTATAACTTCATGACACAAATGGAGGGGACACTGCCACGGTAGCCCAGGAAGGTTGGGGGAGGAGAGAAGCAACGGGTGGGGTTGTTGCAGGGGCACGCCCCCGTGAATGGCATGTAGCTCATCATTTCTGCCGGATCTGACACGGAGCAGCTGTACTCTCTGATACACTGCTTCTCTAGTACACTTGCCCCAAATTCTAGGCAGGCCTGACTCTATTTTTAGAAACCATAAAGGAGGGATTGACTCAGGAAGTCATTCCCAATTTTGCTTTTGTGTCCCCGGCCTACCTCAGCCAGGGGCACCCATGATAGCAGCAGACAGCACAGAAGGACACATAACCGTCATCTCATTGCCAAATTACCCTGGCAGCAGACAGTACAAAACAACTGGTAACCATCTCTTCTATCATGCAAAAGCAAATGAATGCTGCTGTGTAGCACTGGAGTATCGCCTCTGTCCGCGGCATCCAGTACACATACGGTGACTGTAAAAAAAAAAAAAAGCTGAACGGGCTCCATGGTTGCCATGCTATGGCATCTGCCAGGACAATCCAGGGAAAAAGGGCGCGAAATGATTGTCTGGCGTTGCTTTTCCAGAGGAAGGAACGAGTGACGACGTTTACCCGGAACCACCCGCGACAATGATTTTTGCCCCATCAGCCACGGGGCTCTCAATCCTGAATTTTAAGGGGCAGGGGAGACTACGGGAACTATGGGATAGCTACGGAATAGCTACCCACAGTGCAATGCTCCGGAAATCGACGCTAGCCTCGGACCATGGACGCACACCGCCGAATTAATGTGCTTAGTGTGGCCACGTGCACTCGACTTTATACAATCTGTTTTATAAAACTGGTTTATGTAAAATCGGAATTATCCCGTAGTGTAGACATACCCTAGGCTGAAAAGTGGCGGAGTTGTGCTGTATTTAAAGGATGCTATAGAATCTAGCAAGATAAAAATTTTGATTGGAAAAGCCCGAAATTATAAGAATTTAAATATTAGTGGGGCTATTCTGGTGGACTCTGGATCAAGGAATGGAAAATGAGCGCATAATGTTGAGGGAAATCAAAGAGGCAACAAAATCTAACAAATGAATAACTACCCAAATATAAACTAGTCAAATAGCAAAATTAGACAAAGTTAGAGAAATAATTTCTTGACATTTTAAGTGATTACTTTGGAGACCACTGCTCTAGAACAAGCTGTTCCAAAAAGTGGGGTGTGCAAGAGGATCCTTTGGGGTGCGCAGCAGGAGGAGCACTGCCAGAGCAGTACTGCTTTTTTTTTCCCCCTCCCTTGGCAGTTCAGCAGAGAGTCAGAGCGGCTTTTTGCTTTTGTTTTTGTTTTGCTTTGCTTTGACAGTTCAGCTGGGAGCAGGGGGTATGTGCTCAAAATTTTTTTACTGATGGGGTGCACAATCAAAAAAGTTTGGAGACCACTGTTCTAGAGCACAGAAAGTAGAGGCTATTTTTGACTTAATATTAAGTAATAAAGAGGAGCTCATTCAAGAGTGACATTAGCTGAGCCATTGAGTAATAATGACCACAATATAATTAGTTTCAACATCGAAGGGGCAGCTAAGGTGTCAAAAAAGACATAGTAAGATGAAATGTTACAAAGGGAGACTTCATGAATGAGGCTTCTGGAGAAGCTGAGGATTTGTCTACATGAACATTTAGTGTGCAGCAATCTATTCCATGCTAACTTCCCATGGACTGTCTATGTGGATCCTGCTGATGTGACTTAACAGTTCATTAGCTTCCTGGGTTTGTAATGCTTGGAGGTAATTGGGATAATTACAATGCCCCTATAAAGTTTTTCACCATTAAGTTACTAATACATACACTCAGTCCATTTTAATGCAGTTTTACTGTCTGGGAAAATGTTAACAATCAGTAGCAAAATTTGTACGTATCTGGAATGCAGTATTTAGAGAACAGAACATTAAATTGAAATGCAAGAAGTGAGAGAAAACAGGTTAACAGAGAAATGTCAGAGGTAATACAATGCTTTTGCTATCTAAGAATTGGATGCCTCAGAGAGGACAGCCCTAGTGATAACTAATGTCTGTTGGCTTATGGCGTAAAGCTAGTGTGTGTGTGAATCCAAATGTCCTTAGTGTGAGCGCAAGTAGAAGTAGTTTGCCTAGAGGGTTCAGTGCTTAATGATATGTGACTATTTCAAGGTGATGTGCTTTACATTTATCTCCTAACACAGAATACCATTTGTTACGCTGGGTTTCTTTGTTTCTAGGGCATTGTCTACACTTACAGCAGATCCATGCTGCTGCGATTGATGCAGCAGGGGTCAATTTAGTGGGTCTAGTGAAGACCCACTAAATTTACTGCAGAACACTCTCCAATCAACTCCACCGAAACAAGAAGATTAAGGTAAGTCAATGGGAGAGCATCTCCCATTGACACAGCACAGTGAAGACACTATAGTAAGTCAGGCTAAGCTATGAAGACTCCAGCTACATTTATAACGTAGGCATAATTTATGTTGCCTTATCACAATAGTGTAGACAAGGCCTAGGATGCCAGGGGAAAGAGAAGTGAAGGATTGTATTTAAGGAGGGACTTGAAGTTTCTCAGGCAAATGTAAAATGACAGTACAGCCAGCTCAAAAAAATCTAATTTAAACCTCCCATGTGTTATCATATTTTTTTTGTCCATGTTTGCTAATTACTGCTATTACATGAATGCAATTTATAAAGGGATTAATCCCAGCATACTCCAACCAGAAGGTGATCCTGTGGTGAGGTCATAGAGTACATTTACAGCTCTATGAACCACAGCCTAAGTGAGTGTGGGAAGGGGGAGCACGGCATGGCCACAGTGCCCTGTAGGCTTAACATCTATGCAGAGAAGGAGGAAGCATAATGCCTCTGAGTGCTGGAGGGAGCATGCTTAGGAGCAGCAGCTGCTGCTTTTTTTTCTACAAGCATAACCTGTGCTCTTCAAAGCACTGCAGGGGGACAGTGGCACAGAGACCACACCCCCATCTTCCCCAAAATGCCCCTGCTGACCCATTTACTCGTATCAGCTAACCTCCTTGCTTAATGCTCTGGAAACACTAACAAACAAATTATGGATGCCTCCTACATAGTTGTGCTAAGGGGAAAGGCGTTGTCTTGTCTCCTTCCCTTTCCTCCCAGAGCACCTATAAAAGGTGGCCATAACTGAGTCCATAATGTGGAATTTTTGACATCATAATCATCATCAAGGCAACAGTCTGTGACATCCAGGGACCGCTCCAGGCACCAGCACAGCAAGCGTGTGCCTGGGGTGGCAAGCTGCAGGGGGTGGGCTGCTGGTCACTGTGATGGCAGCAGGCAGGCCGCCTTTGGCAGCGTTTCTGCTGGAGGTCCATCGGTCCCGAGGTTTCGGTGGTAATTCAGCGGCGGGTACGGTGAAGGCGTGGGACCGGCTGACCTCCTGCAGAACTGTCACAGAATCCACATGACCGGGGCAGATCTCCCACAGAAATGCTGCTGAAGGCCATCTGACTGCCGTGCTTGGGGAGGCAAAACACATAGAGCTGCCCCTGGTGACATCACTAGCAAAGTATCATAACATCAGTGCTGATGCAGATAGAAGGGAAGGCTGGGAAGCAAAGAAAACACTCCCTTGTTAAAATACAATTGGGAAGCAGGACACAGCGTAAGAGGGGCTGGCAGGAAGATGGTCATGTGTCCCTAATTCTCTGTCCAGCCCTTGGTGCAAATAAGAGTAGCCTAGAGGCTGCTATAATATGCATTCTCTGGCAATGGTTCCCAAGGGCCCATGAGACAGCTGGGGAGTACTGGGTGAAGCACTCTCTGATCTCTCCTCCTTCACCTCTCTTTGCCTCTGACATGACCCTGACCCAAAGTAGCTGTGGGTTGGGTGGCATAGAAGCTGGTTTTACCGCTAACAAGGATTGTCCTCATAGCAGAGGAATCCCCAGTGGGGATTTGAAGCCAGCCTTGGCTCCCTTTGCACTGCCTGAACTATCTTTACTAATAGCAAAGGGGACTCTGTCTCAGTGTATATTTGTTGCAAGTTTCCTCCATTTTAAAAGGCAATGAGCAAATCAGAAAAGATTTGGCTGTTCCATGTGGATGAGCACCCAAATGTTCTGGTGCTTTTCTTTGTTCTGCAAAACTGAACTGGTGATCTCATGAAGACGAGCTTTCTCAGAAGTTCAGACAAGCCTTGTGGAGTGCAGCATTATGAGAACCTCACAAACTATTTGGAGGTTTCTAGAACTAATCTGAGTGCTAGAACCTGTTCTTCCTGTTTAAACCCTTTTTGTCCAATGGTGATTCCATTTTGAGAGAAAACAGGTTTTTCTACCTAACGGAAGTCAAAAATAGAAGAATTCCCCCAAAAGCTAGTCTGGCACAAATGGAAGCCTATGTACATTATATGGTCTAGTAATTTTTTAAATTAAACTCTTTTCCTCTTTACCCCCTCTTTACCACTCTTTTCAGTCAGTTTTTGTTTTGCACACAGCCTTCTCTCTGCTCCATCATTCACACTATTTTTTTCAATGGACTTTGTCTTCTCAGCCCCTCTCTTCTCCTTCCTATGCCCAGTTTCTCCAAAGCAAATGTGATATTTAAGGAAGTCTATACTAATTTTCATGTACAAGAGATCATATATTTAAAAGCCTGCATATTGGCACAGGAATACACCTTTGAACTATATGCAGCAAAACAGTTCTAAGATTTCCAGGATTTCAGTGGGAAGCAAAGTTGCATCATAACAGATCTATTTTTCCTTCTATGTATGGAGTAACATTGTTGTAAATCTTTGTTTATTTCCCATATTTTATTAAAGAATTTAAACCCCCTGCAAAGCTGGCTGTATGAAAGGAAAAATGCAGATTTTTCCTTTGCATACTATACTGCAACTATGTTAAAAAGAATATATTCTTAACCTGATATGCAGCAAATTAATCCATAATTACTGACTTTTACTCTGATTTTTACTGTCTATAATCCACTCCTAGTACTATTTTTTCCTTTTTAAAGAAATACATTCTGTTTGCTATCCATGGATGACAAATTCAGATGTTAAATTATTTTCTTGTTGAATGAATTTCACCTAAATCCCCAGCATAACTGTTTTTTATTATATTGAAGGAATCTGGATAATACAGTTTGAGCAGGAAATGTTTCCATCACCAAGACACTTTTTCTCTTTACAAAGTCTGGGATAGTAATAAATTGACAATTGACAAAATACACTCTGCTAACTGTCCATTCTTGGATTCACTAAGCATTCCAGGACACACATCGTTCAACAGTTCATTATTACAAGATTATTCCAAACCAGCCTCTGTTCCATGACTTTCCACAGGACAATGTTCCATTTTTTATTTTTTATTTTTTTTAAAGATTCACATCCTGTGCCTCTCACCTTAGTTACTGGCTTAGTTTCTCCTCAGCTAAACTAATGCACATACTGTTTATCTTCACAGTCCTTCCCTCAATTCTCTCTCTGCTTCTCACGTGAGATCCACACTAATAAATTGCCCTCACTGCAATACAGTACTTGACATTGTTACAGTAGAAGCTCAACTTATACAAAGTCCTCCTGCACCAATATGTCTGCACACTCTGGACCTGATTCTCATTTACAGTAAAGCCCCTTTGCACTACCAGAAGCAGTGTGGGCTTAGTGTAACTGAGAACCAGGTCCTTTCTGTTCACTAATTATGTTACTGTCCTCTCACCTATCTGTCTGAGCACAGTACACCCTGTGCCAGGTTCACTGCAATTCGGCAGTTGAGCTAATGCCAGTTCTGCAATCTGATAGGGGAAGAGTGGGTGAGAGCTGGAGAGACAGAGCCTCCAAAAACCTCCTTGTAGTGACAGATCTGGCCCTGTCTATATTGGCATTTACAGTGTTGCTACTACTAGTGCAATGATCTCATTGCTTGAAGTTGCTCCAACATATTCTAATTCTTCCAGTGTATACAAGGTATGACTGCTCAATGGTCTCTTTTTTTAATGTCACCCCAAAGCTGTTCTTAAGGTGTGATCCTCCTCTCTGGTAGCTTACCACGAAGCCTGGGCTTTGACTTGCATCTTTCAGCTGTTATTATTCCATCCAGTCATGCGCTCCCATGCAAAATCCCAAAATGTCAATGGGACAAATAAGTATAAACTGTAAGAACCTTCTCAGGTCATCAGTCCAAGCATGCAGCTCCCAATCACATCTTGGACTGGTAAACTCTCTGAAAACCTCCTTTTTATGTTTTGAACCACGGTGTGTTTTTTTTAATGGCTAATACTAAAGGAGAGCCCATTTTTGTTGGATAAAACTAATGCTGCCTGACTGATATTTTGGAAGGTGTTTTATATTTAAGTCGGCCAAACTATCACTATTTTTCTTCACCCACATGCTATTAGAAGCCAGCAAATGAGGTGGCTGTTGCTGTAATGCCGCCATACTGGCACCACAGCCTTCTTAGATGGCCATTGACTGTGAGGAACTCACAGGTAGCAACAAGAAAGCATAACTCATGTTTGTGTCTTAGAACAAATTGAGTCAAACAGTTCTGACAACTTCTGCAAAATTTCCTTGAGGCTATCAGTATATTTATTTGCTGAATTAGAAATACACTTTTTCCTGGCATTAGGAGAGAAAGCTCTGCGTGAAGTCAAACCTAATAAGACATGCCAAGCCCCGGTATTTGTTTCAATACATTAAATACTTCTACTGCACTCATAGAAATGCTAGCAAATTACTCAATATGATGTTTTCCTTTAAAAAAAGCTTTTATTTTTAATGCTTTTTCTCCGTCATTTAGTCTGGCCAGTTTCATTGTGGGTTCTTGGGTTATCTTTAGGGGGTTTAATGTATATTGAAAATATTTGTTCTTTGTACCAGAATCACCAGCACATTCCAGCAAGGCAAAGCAGCACAGCCAAAAACCTGCCCTGGATTACAACAGCTTCACATTAACAGAGTAGTACAAACATGGCAGAATGTGCTGTTGAATCTGTCCCTCCAAGACCCTAATTCAGGAAAGCATCTCTATTCAGCAAAGCATTTAAGCATGTGCTCAAAGTTAAGCACATGCTTAAGTCCCATTGACTTCAAGGAGATTTATGCACATGCATAAATTTAAGCTTATGTGCTTTCCTGATTAAGGATAGATTTAAGCATATGAGTAAGTGCTGTCTTGAATCAGGACCAAAATTTGTCAAGGCCACACTGCTCTTAATGCTATAGAAATAGTAATGTTGAAATGTACAACTTACACAAAGGCAATAACCCTCAGACATTGTTTTATTCCCCCATTGTCTTTCCTTTTGGCTATTAAAATGGAAACACCAAAAAAAAAAAAAAACCTAACCACATTTTCACCAAAGATTTTGTTGTATATGACTCACTTGTTTTTTCTTTTTCTTCTTCATGAATATAGTTGAGTTGTTTCTGGTTAGAGTATTTTAAGTAATTGGACAATGGGAAGCAATTTACCAAGGTTTCTCCCAGGAACTTAAAGACTAGAACTTGACTTTTTTTAAAATGGCTTTAAAAGGAGAATTTCTGGATATCCATCATACTGACATTTGTTTCTGGCAGGGAGCTTTGATAGTTCATAAGGTTCCAATTTGTCTTAAATAACATCTTCAAGAATCACACAGCTAGGTGATTTGGAACTGGTGATGTCTACTTTATAGAATTAGTTTTCTTGGAGAATGTTTTAGTTAAGCTGGGCAAATAAAAAACATGGAGAGAAGAAAAGATTTTTAACTTGGTTTTTTAGTTAATACACTGTACAATACCAACAAAACATAAACGTCAAACTGGTGCCACTAATCACCAGGGCTTGAAAAGGTTTAATAGCATATTTTGGATGGATTCCTTTACAAACTGTTGCAATGTGCAGAAACGTGGGCAGATTCTGTGATCCAGACTCTCAGCTGCATTAAATAGGCATAGCTCCAGTGAAACGAATGAAGCTACACTAAGTGCCCCCAGCTGAAGGTCTGGCATTGTATAGCAAAAAGATGAAATTCAAGTTTGAGTTTGAAGTCAATGTTTCAAAACACTGAATGAGGGATAGGGGGTTTTAGAAAAGAAGCTGGAGAATACTAAAAGAGGAAGCTCTTTGAAACCCCAGGCCTTAGGCAACCTCTGTGCAGGTTGAACTCTGCTCCTCACCTCTACCCATATGGAATGGAGGGAGTGCCACCTTGATAACTCCCCTAGAGTCTTGCAGGTGCCCCATTGTTGCAGTTTGCAGGGTCAGGGCTCTGCAGTGGAGTATGACTGGGGATGAGACAGTGCTGCAGGGAGCAGCTGGTGCTTTGCTTATATCACATGTGAGACCATTGACTTTGAAAGATCCACTCCTGATTTACAATAGTGTGAGAGGAGAACCGCATCCAAAGATTTCTTATTTTATTTAAAACAAGACAATACAACATTAAGGGAACACTGATGGACAAACTGTTCATATGTGTTATGAAACTTGGCTTAAAAAACATATTGATCTGAAAAGGAAAATGAACACTTCAGGTGCTTCTCTCCCATTCATTCCAGCAAGGAGCTTAGGTAAGCAAGGAATAGTACCAAGGGTCCACCAGACTCATTCCCAGAAATGTAGATAACAAGGTGAAACCTGCCAACATAACTTTTCTGCCCAAGGGCCGAGTGCTTTTTATTGTTTTCTTTATACAAAATTATGCTTTTTAGTCATTTTACATTTCCATTTGGATACTGATCATCTACTTTTGCCCATGGCAAGATTTCCATTGATGTGACTGAGCACTGGATCAGGCTTTTAAAGAGGTGCCAAGGAAGAGAAATTCAGGGGAAGGAGGATGGGAAATCATGTCGGGGGGGGGTCTGCAGTTTTGAATTAAAACAATGCTAAACTTAAGCTCAAGAACAGGTTTTTTTTCCATATACAAAATAAAAACAAACAAAAATTCTGTCAACAGCAGAGCGCCTTGGATAAAGCAGTGCTGTGTAACAAAGCTAATTAAGTTGACTCTGAGGCACTCAGGTCACATTGTATCCGTCTGAAAGAACTCAAACCAACAGGATGGTAAACAATATACTTGCACATCTTATGTAGATGGCCTTTTATAAAAACAAAGGAAGGTGGGACTTGGATTGAGCCGGGGGGGAGTGGAGGGGAGAATAATAGTAAAATAAAAAATATTTTGAAAAAGAGGCCATGTGGCCCATCTACATGATTCCTGTCCCACTTATCAGTTTAGCAAAATTCACTGAAAAATCCAAAGTGGAAAATTTTCATCTGAATCTTTTAGCTGAAAACTGAACATTTGGATCTGGAAATGCCTCTGTGGTGCCTCAGAGGAGCTGTAGTTCAGCTACCTCATTTCCCCATTCTCCTCTATGAGATGGCTCCCTCACCAGGCTACATCTCCTAGGGTGGGTCCACTTCTTGCTGATCTGCCAAAATTCATCACTGGAGTCTCTGGGCTGTGATGCACTATAGGAGAAGGGGAACCTGGCCCATAGAGTTAAATGGAGTTTTGGAGCACCTGAACTATAACTGCCATGTATGGCTGCATTTCTGAATTAAAACGTTATAGTTTCCAATCAAAAACTTTTCAGATGTTCAGTTTTTGACAGGTCAAAAATGTCTGTGTAAAGCAGACACTTTTTGTAAAGATAAATAAATACATTAAAAATATTCAATCGAAATCTCAGTTTCCAACAAAAAACAGTTTTGATAGATTTTTCAACCAGCTTTGTATTTGAGATCCCTCATTTTTTTTAGTTCTCTTTCCATATCTTAGAACAACGAGGTGAATCAAAGTTGGAATATTTGGTACCTCTGATTGAGTAAGCTCTTTCAAATAACTTAAACACAACTGTTTTGTATGCCTTACCTGGGTTTATCTGCTGGGATCCTTCCTCACTATAGAGCTCTGCCACTTTTGTTACAGTAATAACTGTCTGGCTTTTATTCTCTGGTTCTCTTTTCTGAGACAACACACATTTGCAATGTGTTAAGAATTAATGAATATTTAGATAGAAATTTGGGCGTAATATACTCAATAACGTATATTCTCTTTAGAGAAAAATAAAGCTTCTTGCAGACAATGGGCTCATTCCCTCCTGGCAAATTTTCTGGCCCAATCACCATCAAAGAAATTTTCACCATGAAGAAAGTGAATGAGAATTCAATAAACTCTGTGCAGAAAGCCCAAGATACATCAAAATAACTAAAAAGACCAAGAACTAGGCAGCACTGAAAATATCTCCCCTCCAACACAGGTCTGCCAGTTCTAAAGGCCTTAAGGAATTAAGCTTGAATCTGTCTTTTTAAAAGTCATTGTATCCATTCATTTTTTTAAATTGTATTTTAGCTTTAATGGGACCTGCTCTCATTTCCTGACTGAGAGCAAGGTCATCTGGGAAGATTTTAGCAATGCCATAGGGAAGCAGCAGTAGCTATGCGCAGGCTATGCACAGGGCTGCTATTGTTAAGAAAACTCATCCTCTCCAAAGAATCCAGCACCCTAACCAGGAAGATTTTTTTCCTTGGGCTCTAATGGTCATGGATTTGCTGTCCCGTTACTGCTCTCTACGTCCTAGGAAATCCTCCGTTAGTCTGAAGACAGAGCGGCTTTGGAAGTTACAATTTCAGTGACCCTCTAGCATCTTGTCTACTCTCCAATGTTTGCACTGATTAGTGGTACAGTAGGCTTTAAGTATGGTCCATGTCTGCACATCATATAGTTAATATTCAATTTGTAACTCTAGCAGTGGTTCCCCTTTGGCAATGGGGGAAACACAAACACTATATGGTTTATTTCCTGTAACTGGTTCGGCACTTTGTTTGCAATGTAGACAGAACTCTGCCTGTGTAATAAATTTGTCAGGTCTTCCTTCATCTCAGTTATCTGTGCAGCAGGGTACTCCAGAATGCATTGCTCTTTGAGCTGCAGTGTCATCCCTTGTGCATGCCCTCTACGTATTCTATCACCTGCTGAGGTAGTATGGGTCAGCTACCCAACCTTTCCCAGAATACATTAATACAAACATGGTGAGGCAATGTGGTGGGTGTGGATGTATAAACACAGGTCAGCCAAGATTGTGAGGAAGATAGGTTATTGTGTGGATGCCACTCAAACCATGTTTGATGTAACTGTTATGCTCTGGTTACAAAAATATTATTGTATTTGTAACATGCACACGGCTTGAAAGTGTGTGAACCATTTACTCCCTTAAATTCACCTGCACATCAGGAGTTTAAAAAAAGGTTGCTGAAACCTAAAAGGACTCTGAATTAAGTCACCCAGAGTACAGACAGAAGCCTTAATGGGAAGCCAGATGAGCCTTTAGTGGTGTTCTCTGACCAATTAAATATTTTTCTGCTGACAATTAATCCTTCATGATCTTCATGAAATAAAAGGGCATCTTAGTTCTAAAAGCTGAAAAGTAGTTACATTGAGTTGTTACTGCTTTATACCATCTAATCTCTTTAGCCATCAATGTAATATTCTTTCACTTGTGAATCAGAATAACTTCCAGATTAAACCAGTACATTCAGTGAAAATTTGAGACAGCAGCAAGCAGTACACTTATAGCTAATCAAGGGAACCTGGATGTAGCTCAGATGTGGATTATGAAAAGTGATTGTTCTTTAATAGCTGGTAATTTTGAAAGCATTTCCTTGTTTGTTCTCTTTTCCCACCATAATAGGAAAAATTAGCTTCTGAGATGACGAAAACTGGCTGCCAGGAAGCAAAACTGTCAATGGCAGTTATTCCCATCAGCTCAAACTGACAGATAAGGTAGTTAACAGAGTGGGTGAGCACCATCCTTTAAATGGATACTTGCCATTTAAGCATAATCCAAAAGAGGTACAGCAAATAGTTGTCCACTATGGAATGAAATTAAAAGTTAGAAAACACATCCCATTATGACTACAATGTGAATACTCTGTAAAATAGTGCTAGTTCATTTTTGCTGGGAGGGGGGGTGAGGAGTGGAATATATAGAGTGATGATTGTTAATTGTTAAGGGCCAGGTTATGCTACTTTTACTCCTGTTGAGTAGCCCCATACTCTGTAAGTAGCCCCATTGACATTAATTGACATTAGTGGGGCTACTTATGGAGTCAGGTGCTACTCACAATGAGAAAGGGAGGTAGAATAAGATGTAGTAGTATGGTGCCAACAGTGTTCTAGGAACTTTGATACAAAATCGTATGAAATAAAAGCTGTGTCTCCCAAATGAAAATTTGTTTGCTAATCCCCCTTTTTTTAAACATAACATGTTGACAAAGACTCAAGATTGTTTGGTATCATATCAAATTATGAATGGAACATTAATGAGAAACTGTCAACCCTTATTTTAATTTTTTATTTTTTTTTATTTAGGAATGAAATGGTGCTTAGGAAGATACTTATGCTGATTTTGCAGTAGGAAACATGCCCATATGTTTGACTTTACAAAGCTGAGAAGTTGTGATATGGGAGAACAGTAGATTCAACTCAATTCTTTTCTCTCTCACTTTTTTTTTGGTAGAACAAGTAATCTTATTGTTAAACACTAGCAATTCAGCATAAGTGCAGTCAGACATAGCGAGGGAACATTTTAAACAAAAAGGTTGACGTTTTTGTGCTGCCCTCGTTACAAATAAGTATGCTTTCCCCAAAATAATACACCCCCATGTGTTTTCCTTAAAAAAAATCACTTTTTGAATTGATCTTCTCTATTTGTTACAATTATGTTGACAAACCTTGCAAGATAAGCAAAGAAAAGTTTTTAGGATGAAGCAGAACAGATGTTCCACTTCCTCTCTGCTTAAGTGAACTTAATTTGATACTTTCATGTTTTCCATTTCTTCTAGTAAAGATAACTACACTGACCAAATTAATCTGAATGAAGGGGAATTTTTACTCCCTGCTGCTTTTGAATTAAGCAAGGTACTTTAAAGCACATGGACATGCTTAAAGTTATGCAATGTGCTTTAAAGTACCTTGCTGAATCAGGGCTTAAAAGATGTGATGTTTTAAGCAGTGGGGAAAAAAAAAATCATGATCTGTTTGTATTACCATTGCACTTCAGAGCCCTAGTCATAGCCCAGGACCTTATTGTACAAATGCAGAACAAAAAGACTGTCCCTGCCCCCAAAGAACTTACAATCTAAGTTTAAGACAGATGCAGGCAGACAGGGAAGTACAAAGAAACAATACTGGTCAGCATGACAGGTGGTCTCAGCACACTACCAATCTAACCATGGTCAAGTTTTTTGTAGGCATCACAGCAAAGGAGAGTTGTAAGGACAGTTTTGAAGGAGAATAATGAGGTAGCTTTGTGGACATTAATGGGGAGCTCCTTTCAAGCATGAGAGACACCATGGGAGAAAGCACAAAGGTGCTTGTTTGAAATGTTCTAAGGGAAGTGATACAAGTCCCATCAGCTTGGGAATTTACCATTAGACAGGACAAGGTATGTAAATGTGCTATGGGGTTTAATCTTACTAAAGCAGGATACTAGATGGCTCTAGATGGTCCCGTTCTTTTCTAATTTCTTTGATTCTGTGAGAGTAACAATAGGTATGAATTACGCATAGAAAGCATTTGTTAACTTCTGGACCAAAATCATGTTGGATTAAACTTTTGTAAGCAAAAGACATGTTGTTTAAAGCCACAAACTGAAGCTTAGGGGAAAAAAACAGTGGGAGGTGAGCAAACATTGGGACAGAATCCTGCAAACACTCCACGTGCAGAACTGTTATTTAGGATCTCATACCTAATCAAAGTGAGTCAAAGGTGGAAAATCAGAGCTTTGGTGGGATTAGCTGCCAAACATGGCCATAACTGGTGCAACTGGAAATATGCACTGCACAGCAAAATAGGGAAGTTGTATACGCCATTTTACACTCACATAAGTATGCCAGTGTGCCCATGCACATTAGGAACAATTGCTCTGTTCTTCACTGAAATTTTGGCCCAATCTGAATAGAAATGTTTTCATGGTTGTTGTTTTTTTACTTTAGTAAAAACAGCTTTTCACATTTCAGTATTCCCGACACTGCAGTATTGTGCCAGTGTAGCAGAAACAGAAAGTGAACCAGGTTGTAAAGAGAATACTATATTCTGTTTACATTATTATAACCACAATTGTAAATGGGCTCACCAATTTTCATTGCCTGTGATGTGTGAAATGCTAAAAGCAAGCAAAAAGTATAGATTGCTAAAAGTAAGGTTAATTTTAAAACCTTTCAGTTTAAATAATCTGAAGTATTAAAAACATAATTAAAACACAGGGACAAATTGTACCGAATTACACCCAGGCACCACCAGAATTTAGCCCATAATTTTTATCTTGACATCATCCCTATAGCTTTAGTTTTAGATCCTGGAGTCTAAATAATAGTACCAATAATTGGCTTTTCTGTCTCTATTACATCTAAAAAAGTTTGCAAAATGTAATGATGTTTTCAAGTGTATTCCCTGTGTTATTGCTCAGAACTTCACCAGGACTGAAGCAGACTTCCTGACTAATAATTACATTTTTCAAACATTTCTGTTTGTATATTTTCATCCGAAGGAGTCTCTGATTACTCAGACATTTCTAATACAACCTTTGTGACTTTTCAGTTCTTAATAAGACAAAAACTTCTTACAGAAAATAAGGTTATACTTATTTCCATGGGGCTCGAGACAGTCACATAAATCTACCGACAACAAAGTCAGTGAAATTCAACACAGACTTTAAATAGTCTTTAAATATTTCCAGGCTCTTCCCCTATCCTCCCAGTCTTCTAACAAGAGATCTACAGTATGGCACCTGAGCACTCCAAGGGATTTCATGTGAGTTCTCCAGTACTCTCAGCGTTTGAGAGTCACTCTGAGAGTAGGGTCACTCTGAAGGTTCCATTCTCCTGTACACAGCAGTGCCTGTACTGCCAATATTTTAACAAGAGACTCCCTAAAAATATGCTACTTCATTTAGCAGGTGGTATGTGTGACGTTCCCTGAGTAAACTACTATTTCACTCCACCCCAAGAAAACCATCAATTCTATACTCATTCTCACTACTCAGAAATCCAACAATTTCATACTCTTTCTCACCTTCTGCCCAACAGTCCTTCCACACTCCCACTTGTTCCCTCAACCCACCATACTTCCTTCTCCCTACCACCTCATGGAAACTTGTCTAGAGGGGTCTCTTCTATGACAGCTGTTCTTCACAGAAACAGCAGTGGAGCAAGCGGATGTCCTGCTGCCCTTGTTACTAGCTATGGTAACAGGTCAATTTTCCTGCAATGTCTGGCCATTTGGATGAGAAGGAGGTGGGCTAGGAGGTTGTGACAAGGTGTGCATACCCCGCACTGGAGAGGGTTAACCGCACACTATGGGCAGCGGCAGTCCCACCCCTCATACCGTGCTGGGCATGCTCCAACTACTGCCTCAGTATAAAAGGGAGCAGCCCAGCACATTCTAGGCTGACCACTGGAGAGGAGGGACTGTGGGTGGAGGCTCCAGCTGAAGAGCCATCACAGCCTTTGCCTGCAGGAACTGGAGACCCTGAGAGCTGGACTAGAGGGCTGCAGCTGATGGAATCGCAGGGAATCACCCACACTGAGGAGCCCGGAAACCCTGATGCTCAATGGACTACAGCATCTGGAAGCATGGTAGAAAGTGACCCAGGGAGGGTATACGAGTGGTGCCTCCCACCCAAATGAGGTCAATGTGTTTTGGTGGGAGTCCCTGATGACCCAGTGGTGAACTACTCTGCCACTGTCAGGGCCCTGGGTTGAGGCCCATTGGAGCTGGGTGGGCCTGGGCCTCCCTATCCAGGCAGCCCCTTCCTCCTCCTTGGGCACTGGACATTGGGCCACACTGCCCTGTGTCTAGGAGTTGCTGTATTGACTCTAGCCATTGGGTTGCACTGCCCTGTACCCAAAGCTGTTATATTGACACTGGTCATTGGGCCTCACTGCCCTGCACCTAGGGGCTGAGATATTGAGTTTGGCCATTAGGCAGCAGTACCCTGTACCAGATGGCTGTTATATGGACCCTGGCCACTATGCCATATTGCCCTACACCTGAGGGTGATTATATTGACTCTGGCAGCTAGGCTGCTCTGTCCTGAACACGAGGGCTGCTGTAATTGACTCTGGCCATTGTGCTGCATTGCCCTGACCCCAGGGGCCGCTATACTGTCTCCAGCCTCTGGGCTGCACCGCTTTCGGCCTAAAGACTGTCAGGGAGACGGTAAGGCGGTGGTATCACAAGTCTGCTCCACCCTAAAAGGGGGATGGGGTGTGCATATCCTGCAACAGATGTCAATTGGAAAATGGGTCCTCTTTGGTTCTTGAGGTGGGTAGGTTTCCTTTGATTGTTGGCAGCCTTTCTTATCTGGTGTGTGATAAACCAGGTAGGGAAGCAGGTAACCCTAGGAGTGAGGCTCCAAATTCCCTCCCACAACTGGCTTTACAAACTCCATGAGCAGCATGGGCACGGAGCTCTGAGAAGGAAGCTGCACCAGCTGCAGGATTCTCACTCATTGCACAGCAGCATGATCTACCTCTTCCTTCTGGTGCCTTGATGGAACATCTGTTGGTTTACTCCTAATGGCACTAGTCTGGGATGCAGGACAGATGTTCCCATTGTAGCAACTGACATGGCTGTGACAAAAGCAATTGACTAGAACCCATGGCTCAGCAGGTGTCTGAGTGAGCAGCAGTTATCTCCCTACCAACCTCATAGTGAGCTGAAAATAATTAGGAGAGCTGGCCTTCCCTTTTGGATGGGAGAGGACAGCACCTTCAAAATCATTTCCTTCCTCAAAATGTAGCTGATTCCACTTCGCTCTAATCACATGTTGCACACAGGGCCAACCTGAAGATCTGGAGAAGGGTCAGAGAGATGATTTGGAGGATTTGCCCCAAAGTAATTGAGGCATAAATAATAATTGTGTTCATGAAGCTCATTTGAATCTGCCAGTTTTCATCTCAGTCCCTGCCAAAGTGCACATTTTGCATGGTTTCAACTTGAAACCATGAATCAGTTCAGATTTGTTTGAAACTGGGTCCTGACTTGGTTTTGACTTTCTTACGCAACCTGAAACCACATGTGTTATACATGCCTTGGGGTTTTGTTGTGAACATTTCATATGGCTCTTCAAGGATAATCTTTTCTTGTGGGTTTTAAGCATTTCCTATTCCAGCAAAAAGCAAAGGCTGGAAAAGATGAAAACTGCAGCTATGTGAAAAAAGTGGACTTCACTTTTTGAACCTCGGACAGAGTTTGGGTTCATTTTGGGGTTGGAATGAAGTTTGAATCAATTCTTATTTTTCCTTATGTAGATGCACTAATGAAAAATCGCTTCCTCTCTAATATAAAATCATGGAGCTTGCGAGTCATGGAAATTACAAACCCTTCAGAGTGACTTATGAGATGGGTATTGGCTTTTGCAGCAGCATAAGAGCAGATATTTACAGTACAACATGCTTCAGTTAATATCTAAATTATATTCTTTCTTTTTGGAATAATCTGTATTCCAGAAGCAGATCATTGCTAATGCCAATTCCATCCTCAGCAGTTCCCTTTTAGCTTCTGAAGGCACTTTTTTTTCTTCCCACTTTCCTGTACTCAGAATTTGTGGTTTGAACATGGGAGCTCAGGAAATCCGTAGGTTTATACCACATTTGCCACTGACTCAGTCTGGCCTTGGGCAATTTTGTTTAACCTCTCTGTGCCTCAGTTTACCTTTTGCAAGATGAGGATAACAATACCTACCTACCTCAAAGCATTAATTAGCTCATGTCTGTAAAGGGATTTGAAATATAAACGGGTATATAAATGGTAATTAGTGGTATTATAATTGCTTGCTGGGAGCTTTAAAATGCCAAAGTAGGCATTACTTGCAAATTACTTAACCTGATACTAAAATGTTCTCTCTCTGATCTCAGCAAGCAATACTATGATTTGAACAGGGGGCAAATAATTACATATGCTATTATTTCCCTCTGATAAAAATAGGCAGTGCATGATTTGCCATTAGGCTCTGCAGTAAAAGTACAGTAACCTGGCTTTGCATTTACAATAGCTAAAGCCATCTGCGTACACGTAGAACCTTTGTTGGCAGGTTTCCACATGTGGTTCATGCATTCCTTTGCCTGTGCAATTTAAAGCTGTCAAAAACTAATTAAATAATTATGTGGTTGTTACTGCAGCTGTGTGTATTCTTCATTACGTTATAGGACTGCGGTTCTAGTTTCAAAATATCAGTAATGGAAGGTGTGCTGTTGGTGCATGTTTAACAGTTGCCAAAAAAAACAAAAGGGAACTTCTTTAATTTCAGTTTGTCACTTGCAGCACTCTGTACTACATATTCCCTCTATACATCACAGATGTGCAGAAACTAACATACTACTTGCTGCCTTCTGCTGTTGGCCAGAGTCAAATACTGCCTACAAATATAACCAATCCAAGTGTACGGATACAGAAAATCCAGTTTTCAGAGTCCAGTGGAGGTGATGTCTTGCAATGGGAAATGTTCTCCAAGGTGTACACTCAGTTTTGTAGCACTTGTGATTTTGACAATACTTTGAGTCTCCAGGTGTCGGAGAACTCTCTGAGGAGGCCATATGGTGTATTGTGGTTAAGACACTGAATGGTGAGTCAAGAGATTTGGTTGCTATTCCCAGCATTGCCAGTGACTCACTCTGTGACCTCAGGCAAGTCACTTTATCGCTCTGTGCCTCAGTTTATCTAAGTAAGATGTGGATAATAACGTTTGCCCGTCTAGGGCAACCAGATAGCAAATGTGAAAAATCAGGACACGGGGTGAGGGGGTAATAGAGGCCTATATAAGAAAAAGGCCCAAATATCGGGACCGTCCCTATAAAATCAGGACATCTGGTCACCCTATACCCAGCACACTGGGATATACTAGGATGATTCCAGTAATGTCTGAAACGATCTCTTAAATCCTCAAACAAAAAGTGCTATACAAATGCAACATGGTGTTGTTGAATCCCATGTTTGGCCAAATCATCAACTTTTGCCAGCATCAAAATTAGTTTGTTTTTCAGTGGAAAAACAGAAAGATATCACTCAAGAATATTTCCCACTCCTTCCTAGTAGGAATTTACAAAATTATAGTAAATACAGACAGAAAATATCATAATGCCACTATATAAATCCATGGTACACCCACACCTTGAATATTGCATGCAGTTCTTGTTGCCCAGTCTCAAAAAACCTATATTAGAATTGAAAAAGGTGAAGAGAAGGGCAACAAAAATGATTAGGGAATGGCTTCCATATGAGGACAGATTTAAAAGACTGGGACTATTCATTTTAGAAAAGAGACAACTAAGGGGGGATATGATAGAGGTCTATACAGTCGTGACTGGTGTGGAGAAAATGAATAAGGAAATCTTATTTACCCCTTCACATAACAAGAACTAGAGGTCACTTGATGAAATTAATAGATAGCAGGTTTAAAACAAACACAAGGAAATACTACTTCACACAACAAACAGTCAATCTGTGAAACTCATTGCCAGGATATGTGATGAAGGCCAAAAGTATGAATGGATTCAAAAAAGAATTAGATAAGTTAGTGGAGGATAAGTCAATCAATGGCTATTAGCCAAGATTTCAGCGATGCAGCCCCCTCCTCAGGGTGTCTTTAAACCTCTGACTGCCAGAAGCTGGGACTGGACAACATGGGATGGATCACTCAATAATTGCACTGTTCTGTTCATTCCCTGTGAAGCATCTGGGACTGGCCACCGTCAGAAGACGGAATGCTGTGCTAGATGGACCATTGGTCTTGCCCAATATGGCCGTTCTTGTGTTCATATAAAACCATAGGTGTTTCTTCACATTTTGTGCATCTTGCACATCACTGGGCTGAAGCAGAGACCTTGGGATAGGCCTGAACCAGCCAGGCCTGCTGAATAACAGGGTGAATGGCATTACTATTTGGGGTAGGGCATCTCTGATTTCTGCCAGGAAGTCCATAGGTGCCCCATTTGCTAAGGTTGCTTAATGAATAAGAATGTCTCTAGACAGTTCTAGATATCATTAGAAAAAGACGGCAGGGTAGCTGATCTTGAAGATACTTCCCATTTAAACCACACTAAAACCTTGATTCTACATGGAGTCAGCATTTTACATGTGAAGCAGCTGATGGATGGAAAGGAAGCTATTACTGCAGCAAAGCTATATGCCACATAACATCTCCCACTTAATGAGCTTTATGGAGCAATTTCAATTCTAATAAAAACTTCCTCTAATTTATGAAACTTTCATCACATCTGCAATTGCCCACTTGGCTAGTTGATCAAAAAGGATGATAAAAGAGAAATATCAAATGCTAAATATATTTTAGATTTCTACAGCAGGCTCACACTATAATGCAGTGCTGCAGGTGTTTTTCCCCTAAAGTCCCCGTGTGATTTTATGACTATCAGTCTAGAGATGTTTAGCCGCCTCTCAGAACACCGGACACCCATGATATAGTAGTTTAAATTCACCTATTACCTACAGTAGCCTTTTTGTTTAAGGCTTTTTTGGAGTATTTCCTTCCCCTCCCCCAGCAGAGTTTACAAGTCATCGTTGTTTAATCCCCAGCAAACTAAAATTGAAAAACAAACTACTTTTTCAAAAGCACACCCTAGGAAAACATATCTTTACAGTACATAGGAGCCACTGAAAAGCAATGTCACGTGTTTGCCTCTACTGGCTTTATGGCAACAAGCTAATATAACTACTATACATACATTCACACAAACATATAAATCCACCACAAAAAAACTTGGATAATTTGTACTTAAGCTTTTTCAAGTGCATTTCTCATTAATACAGCCACCAAAAGTCTAGGGAATTATAATTCAGGGCCAGATTCTGATACCTTTATTCATGAGGAATAGTACCTCATCTCACAAAGAGTACGGCTAAAGTCAACAGGTTTCAATGAGCAAGGTGCTACCCAACACGAGTAAAGGTATCAGAACATGGCCCTTCATCTATTGCTGCTTCACACAACTTCTGAGTGTCCAGCTGGGAATCCAGGGGATTTGGGAGCTCCACATCCTAAAAACAGTTACAGGGATTGGAGCACAGTGGGCTTTGATTGGTTTGTTTGCTTGGGACATTATATTTCTGTTTTGGTTTCCCACAATGGACTCTAGGTTAATAGTTGAAACATGATAAATATAGGTTTGATTATAATTAAGAATCCTATGTCCTTCCTCTTTGCATTCAAGATGCTATCTATTTTTATTAAAGAATTCATTTATCATGTTTGCTTATTGTTCTTTAAAATCACAAAAGATTTGCTAAAGGCAGAAAGGTTCTGCTCCAGGGCTGAGGCAAATATACTAGTTCTTATGTTGAATGAACCTGCAGGGTTGTGGCTAACAACTTGCACCTCCACTATATTAATTTCCAAGTCACCCACACGCTTTCTTCACAACCACACTTAACAATACACATCCACATTTCCATCCTAAACCTCACCATAACATATCCCCTTCCAACATAAACCTGTTCTCACACGTAAGCCACATATCTAAGGACCCAATGTCAAACACAGATTTAACTCAAAATTTCGGTTTAAGAGTTTACATTTTTGACATTCCCAACGGCCAGTTTCTCCATCTCTGAAATATCTTTTCCCCAAATCTCATATATGCAGTTTTATACTTTTAAATAGATAAATTAACATAACATTCCTAACATTGGATATACAGTACTATGATGATCATTGTTTTAGACTTACATGTTAAAATACAATCACTTGTTTGTCTGTTGTAAGTAATTGGTTTTCTACTAGGTTGTGGTCCTTTAGTAGAGACACAGTCAATTTTTCACAAAGGAATCATGCACATTCAACATTTTTGGAAAAAAAAAATCAAATAATAGTGTTAACATTTCCTTAAAAGCCAGTGTCATATGTTTAATGCTCACTGAGGCTAAATCCAAATTTTCTGATGTCAACTGCTCTCCTGAGACTACATGGGCTAGAAAGAGAAAATTCTACCAAAAACAACTTTGCTCACCAATGTTCCATACACCTTTTTTCTCTCTCATTCTCTGCTTCCAAGTGCCTCTTCCTCTCTCAAGTTGGAGCATTGTCAGGATCCAACTCCCTGCTAAATTAAAAAGCCTCTAACTTCCAGAAGCAGCAAAGAATCCTGTGGCACCTTATAGACTAACAGACGTTTTGGAGCTTGAGCTTTCGTGGGTGAATACCCACTTCCTCAGATGCATGACATGCATCTGAGGAAGTGGGTATTCACCCACGAAAGCTCATGCTCCAAAACGTCTGTTAGTCTATAAGGTGCCACAGGATTCTTTGCTGCTTTTACAGATCCAGACTAACATGGCTACCCCTCTGATATCTAACTTCCAGAAATGTCTTCCCCATAATTAAGCCACCTCTTCCTTTGAATAAACTAAATAGACCGAGCTTCTTACATTTTTTTAATGATGAAGCATGTTTTCCAGTCTGGAAATCATTCTTATAGCTCTTTTCTGAACCCTGTCCATTTTGCAGCATCCTTTTTGAAATGGGGATACCAGAACTAGATACAATATTCATTAATGGTCTCACTAATCCTGTATACAGAAATAATACCCCCATCTACCCCTACTTGATATTCCCCTGCTTAAAGATTCAAGGATTTTCTTAGCTCTCTCAGCAACTGCATCACATGCCATGCTCATGTTCAATTGGTTATCCATCATGCTCCCTAAGGTAAGAAAGGACACACTGGGAGATTCGGTTGGCTACTTTTTGTTTTTTAATGAAGCCTGTAGCAGGGTGACCACCCACTCTGGCCCTGAATGGATTGGAAAAGCCCTGCAGAGGCTGGCTGATTGGGGAAAAATGGCTGCAGCTGGAACCATGCTCCAAACTGAGCAAAAGGGCCTTATAAGAAGGCCAGGGAAGCTAGAAGCAGCAGTTTCTTTCTGACTTGAGAAGGAAACTGGCCTGGCTGCTGGGGAACTCACCCAGGGGACCTAGAGGAAGGAAGGGCTGAGGAAAGGCCTTAGGAGCTGGGAAGCCCTAGGCCAGCAACTCCCTAGGCTGCAGGGCCTAGTTCTATGCCTCCTAGGTATTGGCCTTGCAGATGCGCAGCCAGAGGGTGGGTAAAGGCAGCCAGTCCAAACCCCTTGTTGCCTGTGATGATTGGCTGATACACTGCAGTCTGCCCTAGGGTGTGGGGGTTAAGCAGAGACTGGCAGTCTCCACAATTGAGGTGATGTGGGGCAGGAGGCAGAACCCTGGGATAAGGGCATTGGGGTCCTGGGAGGGACATGGGGGCCAATGGCAAGTGGATCACAGGCCTGCAGGGGGCACTCCTGGATCAAAGAGCTAATTCTTGAGGACAACAAGCAGGAGGCACCGCTGGGTGAGTCTGCGCCGTGCTACAAAGCCAAAGATTCATACAGCCCTACAAAATACTGTGGTGATGCTACTAGATGCTGAAGGCCTAAACCCACATGTCAGTCTCCACCTTGACTAACTGGACAGGGAGGGGAGGATTCTTCCCCACAAGGTATAGAGGGGCTACAGAGCTGCTTGTACCAGAGGAATCTCTTGCCCAATGGATTCATGTCCTGAATTGTGCTTGGTAGTGCCTCTCCACCACTGTCATCACCAGTTCCATCAGCTGAGGATCTGGCCCATTATATCTATCTCTAGGTAGCTAGACATACACAAAATATATTTGTAATTTACATTTTGTTTTAACACTTTTTACAATTTTAAGTTTTCTGAAAGCTATAAATCAATCAGTCAATAGTAAAATTATATATATTCCTCCTACCACTGTTAAAGTGATTAGCTGTTATATTCTGCATTTCTAATTTATGATAATGGTGTTTGAGAAATTAGATGACCTAGCAAATGGAGCACACGTGGGGATTGTAAAACTATCTAATATAGTCAAACAATAATAAAATGTTCCAGTTAGCTGGCTAGTTAGGAATCAGTAGGGTGCAGGAGATTATTACTTAATAATTTCCATAACATCAGCAATCTCATCAAAACCTTGTTGTAAGAGTAGGAGAAGTGGATTTTATGAGGTGAGCACATGTCCTAGATTGCTGCCCCAGAATACTGTCACACCCAGAATTCATTATCCCATCACAGGGGAACATAGACACTAGGGGCTGGTCTACACTTAAATTTGGTGGCATAGCTATGTCAGTTAGCTCCTAACTGACATAGCTATGCTGGTAAAAGCCTTAGTGTGGTTATACCAGCAAAAAAAATCAGTATGGCTTTTTTCATTTGGTGAACTGGAATATGCTATCCTAGCAAAAGCATTCTAAGCTGTGTCCCCACTGTGGGAGAGGAAGATTTGCCACTATAATTGTAGCAGTATAGAGTAGATAAGGTCTGGGATGGAGATGGGGTGTGATGCTCCACTGCTTTGCACCTTGTGTGGTCATTTACATCTGAGCAAAATGAGTGCAATCAAAGTGGATGTACGGAGTTGCAATCAGAACAGTAGCATTTCACACTCACTTTGCACAGATGTAAATGTGCAACAGAAGGTGCAAGAAAGTAGAGAATCAGGTCCCTAGTGTTTGTTGCCTGAGTGTAGGATTTAGAGGGCCAGTTTTGTCCTCTCACACCGGTTTTACAGCAGTTGTCAAGAATCAGGCCCTGCTTCCAAACTGGCTCTCCTTGCAGCGGAGCCAGTCTCTGAGCTACTTAACAAGCCCAGCTGGTGTGTAATTGGCTATACTGACGGTTGGAATCTTCAGCAGACCAGCTCTTAAGCCCAGCAGCAACCCAGGACAGGTAGCACCCATGTTTTTGTCACTGACAAGTGTAATGTCTCTGACTTTATTGGTGTTACCCCTGACTTACACTGATGCACTTTTTTTTTTAATCAGCCCACAGAATCTTTGACTTTTTGTGTGAAAAATACTCTGCCTGCCTTTGAACACACTACTCTCGTAGAAAGATTAAATGGGGGAAAAGAAGAGTAAGAAAAGGTAAATTTTAGATACTTACAAGTAAAGGCACTTCAAAGTAGTTTTGGGGCCTGTTTCTAAACTCACTTACTCAAGTGTTATACCAGAGTAATAAAGATTTTGGGGGACTTTGTCCTCATTTAAACCAGTATGAGTGAGATTAGTGTGGGGCCACTTATTTCCAAAGTGATTTAACTTACAATGTTGCTGTAGATACAAGACATTTCAGGGTCCAAAAAATTTTCTAGTTCTAAAGAAAATATCAAATAATGAAACTGCTGGGTTCTTTTTAAAGGAATGAAGGTAATTAGCTATGGTACTGCTAATTTTTGTGTCAAGAAAATACATAATGGCTTCTGTGTTTAGGGTGCATGAAGAGGAAGAATAAACAGAAATTTTGCAAGACATGAGAGTTTCTGTCTCTTATACACTGCTCTGATGGACCAGTTCTTCGGGTAATTTTTTTTTTCAAATGTATTATTTTGAATCTGCTGCCATCTAGTGAGAATAACTAATTTCTCAAATTCAGTTATAAATATGAATCAAGATATACTGTAGTACACAAGCAGCAGGGCCAGTGAGCTTCTACAAAAAGTGAGAATTGCAGGGTCCTATCCCGCTCTCTGCCCACCTGTAAGTGGCCCAGTGGTGCTGTAGCTGGTGGGTTAGGTGTGGGCAACTTTGGTACTTGTGTGGTGAACCCCTGGATATGTGGCTAGGATCAGCCTAAAGCCACCACTGGAAAACAGTTGTATCTTGACAATTATTATTCACAGCAATGCCAATTGCTGATTAAACTATTAGATATCACTTTGTTTCTAACGTTTAGAGATGTGGAATTAGTTCAGATCTGTGGATAATGATCTATCTACAGGCAGAAACCAAAAAAATTATTAGACAAGATGAGTGAGGTAAAGTCTTTTATAGGATCAACTTCTGTTGGTGAAAGGCACAAACTTTTGAGCTCACACAGAGTTCATCTTGGTCAGGGAAAGGTACTCCGAGTCACAGCTAAATTCAGGGTGAAACAAATTGTTTAGCATAAGGAGTTAACATGTTGTAAGAGAGAATTCAGGGTGAAGTGGGCAGTCCACAGCTCTGCAATCATAGGACATAGGAAAGTTAGTGGGTTATAGACTGTTATACTTGATACCGAGTACTCATGCTTGTAGACTGTAAACTCTACAACTAAAGTCAGTTTGTCTAATATCTATAACTTGTGTGTATCTGGTACACCTCATTTGATCTAGTGCTCTTAGGCTACACAAAACATCCATGTCCTTCAGTATTTCTTGGATCTTGCAACATCTCTTGCCTTCCTTTTATTCTAGATCAAACCAGTTAAATTATATTACTTTAATTTCCTAATTCCCTTCAAAATAGTTATGACCAGATGAACAAATTAATTTACAATTTCTCACAAAATGCTGAGTGAATCTCTTTCCAAGATACTGTACCTCCCCCCCACACACACACACACCCAGAACAAATCCCAGCAAATCAATGTTTGGGTTTGCCATATATCACTTTTGCTTAGGTCATTTAGGGGAAAGGAGGGGGTTAACCCTTTTGGTATATATTATAAGTCCTCTGAAGTATTTATTTGCTTGACATTCTTAGAAATGTTAGTGTTTAAACAAGTAAATAGTCTGTTCTAACACACACATTTATAAATGAATGTATCAAGTTCTGTGACGCATAAAGAAAATGTGAATTTCAGAACTTGTATCGACATTCCAGAAAGCAACATCTTCAATAAACAATGCTTCATCACCATTGACTTTGAGATGACATGACAGATGTGTTAAGCCTGCATCAGTTAAAAATAAAACACGTGTACCCCTAAACAAGAGGGTGCCTGGGACACTTTGTGTATTCTGCATCCTGTGCACATTTGCCTCTGTCAATGGCTAGATTAAATTATTATATTAGTTCAAAGCAGCTATGGAGGATGTTGACACATGTGGCAACCACATGTAGTATCTTTGGGGACTATCCTATGAACTTTGTGAAGATCCTGTGTATTGTGGTGGGCTAGGGATTGTATACTACTCCATGGAGGAGAGTTTCCACAGCTCCTCCAGGAGCTAAAAACAATGAAGTGGGGGTAATTTCTGCAGTTCCTGAAATTGTAAACAGCCCCAGAAAATTACAGCCCCATGGGGTGGTTGGCATATACTGATTCAGGCTGTGTTTCAAGAGACACAGGGATAAAGAGAACTGGAGGTATAAAGGTTCACCATGAACTGACATGGGCCTTCTTTTTGATTCAACAAATGGACAAGGACTGAGAGATTAGGCCAAAAGAAATCTGAGGTTCAACAAGGACAAGTGCAGAGTTCTGCACTTAGGATGGAAGAATCCCATGCACCGCTACAGGCTGGGGACCGACTGGCTAAGTGGAGTTCTGCAGAAAAGAACCTGGGGATTACAGTGGACAAGAAGCAGATATGAGTCAACAGTGTACCCTCATTGCCAAGAAGGCTAATGGCATATTGGGCTGCATTAGTAGGAGCATTGCCAGCAGATTAAGGGAAGTGATTATTCCCCTCTATTTGGCACTGGTGAGGCCACATCTGGAGTACAGTGTCCCATTTTTGCCCCCCACCCCCCACTACAGAAAGGATGTAGACATACTGGAGAGAGTCCAGCAGAGGGCAACGAAAATTATTAGGGGGCTGGGGCACATGACTTATGAGGAGAGGCTGAGGGAACTGAGTTTATTTAGTCTGCAGAAGAGAAGGGTGAGGGGGGATTTGATAGCAGCTTTCAAATACCTGAAGGGGAGTTCCAAAAAGGATGGAGTTAGGCTGTTCCCAGTGGTGGCAGATGACAGAACAAGGAGCAATGGTCTCAAGTTGCAGTGGGGGAGGTCTAGGTTGGATATTAAGAAACACTATTTCATTAGGAGGGTGGTGAAGCACTGGAATGGGTTACCTAGGGAGGTGGTGGAATCTCCATTATTAGAAGTTCTTAAGGTCAGGCTTGACAAAGCCCTGGCTGGGATGGTTTAGTTGGGGTTGGTCCTGTTTTGTGCAGGGAGTTGAACTAGATGACCACCTGAGGTTTCTTCCAACCCTAATCTTCTAGGATTCTAAGGCCTTTTATCCAAGGGGCAGACTCAACTCTGCTGATGGGTTGGAAGGACTGAAACGTGCTAGGATCTCCATAGGACTGATGGGGGAGCTACTGCTAAAATGTTTAGATCCTTTTATTGATTTATATGTTTTCTCAGTGTTGCTTTTATCCTCCAATAAATGTAGTCTTCTTTGAAAAAGCAGGACAGTCACTTGTAACTGCTAGCATTCATTGCTTATAGGCCTTGGAGAGAAGCAAACTGCAGGGGCTGGACTCTGGGTCAGACCTGCTGAGAGAACAGGGAGCTGTAGCCTAAACCCCTAATCAAAAGGTAGTGGGACATGGGTCCTTTCCCACAGCAAGGCAACAGCTAAGGCTTTCTTTGACCCAGACTATGGAGGGGTATCTGGATTTCTATACCCTCTCTTACCTTTCAAGACCTGGCAAACTTACAGAAAGAAATGTGTATATATACAAAAACAGTATTGCTTAAGATAGTAGCCATCACCAATAAACAATATAATTACCGTTGTTTAAATATATGTAATGCAGCATAAGCCTGTTTAAAATATGGACTTGAGGAGAAAAGATTCCTGTGTTAAAAGATAGGGTTTGGAAATTTGCTGCCACCTCGTGGCAGGCATCTGTACATTCTTGTTCTATGAAAGAACTAAAACTTTGAACCAGTGAAGAAGAGAATAGTTCTGTGAAGTAAAGGAAAATCTCCACAAGTAGTATAATACGGTACAAGACTTTTGTATACTTGGGATCTAGATTTCAAACAAAGTCACTTAAAAAGGAAGCCTAAATCTCATACTATATAACTATACATTTTAAGAGAGGAGTTTGGTAGCCTTATAGATTGGTATATGGACAAGTCACATTTGGTTGATTATTACCGGTTAACTACTATTCATTTGAACTTCAATTAGGAAAGGGTTTTTTGTTGGAGTTACTTCAATTTTACTCCCAAATATCAAATTGAGGATTTTTTAATTCCCTTTTATTTATCTGAGATAAAACAGAGTGAAATTCATCCTGGTGTGGAAGGCCAGTTCAAGAACCTCAAACTCATAACCCTATGACACAGTTGTGTGTGCGCTCATGATGGATGGACTACTTTACACCATGCTCATTTGCAAGGTGGCTTCATATCAGCTCACGCAATATAGTGAATTCCTCTCCTCTATTGCTGTTAACTAGGCACTCAAAGTTCCTAGCATTTGGGGAACTCAGTATCTCTAGGTCTATAATTTTTATTTTATTAGGGAAACCAAACCCAAACAAAAGTAATTGCTAAACATTCTGTTTAGCAACTGATTTCAGACACTGCAAAAAGTAAATTGAAAATATTGTGTTCTTAAATGAGTGTGTGTGTGTGTGTGTGTGTATGTATGTGTATATATATATGTATTTGCTCTAGCGAAATCTGTAACGTGTTCTCTCATATAATAAATACAAACACTCTAATAAAGTTACGTTGTCATTGTCATTTCAGCTTCTCTGTTCTATATAAATGTTTCCACTCAATTATGATAGCTGAAACATTTTGACTGTTGATTTTGAGTCAATAAAATAAATTTCAACCTTATTAAAAAGAGATACCAATTCTGATGTCCTGAGGTGATGAGCACCCACAACTCGAAGTTAAGTCAGTAAGAAGTACAGGTGCTCAGCACCTCTGAAAAAACAGGCTACATCTCTGGAGGTACCCGAACACTAACTTAAGTGTGTATTTTGACCTCAGTACTTAAAATAGCTTTCCCCTAAAGGACCAAAGTTGCTGCCTTATATTTGTTTTTCAAAGAAAGAATAGTTACTTGTCAGACAGTAACTCCATCTGCAAGATGGATTTCATTTTTGGCGTGCATGTACCCCATGCATGTGAGTTGGGATTCTTTTGACTAGCAATGTCCACTGTGGTTACATCTGAGCCTGCATGTCGAAGGGCATAAAGAGTAGAGTGGGCCAAACCATCTTTCAGATCCTTCAGTAATGCAGAATCTCAGAGGAGTCAGACAGATGGTAGCAGGGAATGAGGGTGGGTGGAGAATCTATATCATCTTAAACAGTTACTGTAAGATAAGATTGTCTTGTAGTGATTGTCCATACAGATTCCACTCAGTGCCTAACCAGCAGCTGGCTGTCTCTTGCTGACGCAGAACTATGTGAAATGGGCTGCATACCTCAGCATGTCCAATAGGACCGGGGGGGAAGGAATATAGGTACTGGGGGGAGGATACAGAATTTGTCCAGAGAAGTGATATATGGAACATCACTTGCAGATGTGTCCCTCTCTGAGGCAAAATAGGCACTGGAAGTGCCTGCCATTAAGTAGCAATGAAGCTTTGTAGAAAAAGCATGTTTGGAATACTAAGGATTTTGCTTCTGCCATATTGCTTAAGCCCCAGGTGTGGGTGCCTAACCACTTAATACATTTTTATATACACAATCAAAGAACTAACTGTATGAACTAATACTAGCACAGTGCAGAGAAGCAGGAGGACAGTGGATGGGTTCCATCACAATGCCACATCTGGTAAGAAGGATCTGGGGGGAGGGTCATTGAGACTGTTCCCACATTTATGCCCTCAGGTGGGAGGGTGGATAGAGGTGTGGCCCCAATGGATTGCTGGCCAAACGAATCCGATTTCATATACAATTGCCAGGAGTGGATCTATGTGGAAGAACTTTGCAAAAAGTATAAAGGTGACAATCCTGTATCTTTATCAAATTTTTCTTTGCAATTCTCAGTAGGGCTTTTCTGAAGCCAAATGGGCTTCTTTTGGGAAGCTAAATACCTATTGAAATTCAGGATATTTATTTAAAAAACCTCTATCAAACTGGGTAGACTCAGTGCATAATAGTTTAGAGGCAGTAAGTTAAAAAGGACACCTATTTTTTTTTTTTAAATTAACCTGAGAAAATCCTTAGACTGAAATTTGAAAGAAATTAAAAATCTAATACGTTATCATATGCTGTTTACTTTTTGTATTTCTTTGATCTTATGTGATGAAAGAACATTAATCTTTTGTTTCTAGACAATTTCACTTTGAAGACCTTATGCAATGACATCAGGATTTTTCAATTAAAAATATTTGAAGTCCAATTAGACCCAAATGTCCTTCTAAATTCTGTAGGGATTGTATATGTTGAAAGTACTTCATATTTCTTTTGGTCAAATTGATCACTCTTTGCCCTTATACTGAAATATCTGGCATTTAACAATGTTGCTATTCATGTAACAATTTTATCGAGTTTTAAATGTATATGGGATCTCGCCAGGCAACTTCACTACTTGTATTCTGTTCTTTTGGCTAACCAAGATGAAATAGCAATCCTAAAAAGCACGAAATACTGAGGTGGAACTCTTTACTATTTACAAAGAGCACAAGTTAAGAAATACAGTATTCATGTTTTTTCACTTTAAAAAATGAGCAGTCAGGGAACCACATGTAAGATCAGGGAACAGTATTCATGTTTTTTCACTTTAAAAAATGAGCAGTCAGGGAACCACATGTAAGATCAGGGAATCACCAAGAAGTAAATTCTGAAATAATTCATTCAGTCACTGATAACTTTATACACCAATAGGGAACATCATCTTTGTGTGGGATGGAAATAAATTCACTATACGGGTAGTGACAACATATTTTCAAGAACTTTAGTTAATGCCTTTCAGGAACAAAAAGTCATCTGTAAGTACATACTTTACCAGTTTATTCCCCTGAAGTAGGGGACTCTCATACAGCAAACCCATCAGAGGTAACTGTATAAAATGCAATGTCATTAAAAGATAATATAGCACAAGGAATGAGACTACTCAGTGGTCAGATAACCAATATAGATAAAGTACTTTTACAAATTTGTAGTTACCTCACTGGTGAAGTTGCAACTTAAAAAAAAAAAGTGAAAGAACGTAACCAGAAGTGATTTGTGCCAGATGAGCCTTAAGTCCAGAAAGAGAGAGAACATCACACTGTAGAGTGACTATATCCATGTACTGTGTTCCTTTCTTCCTAAAGCCCTGGGATTAACCACATTCATTTTGCACCTTTGAGCTCATGTACACTCTGCCCCATTAATCCATCTTGGACTATTAACACACCAAATTTATTAACAGTTTTCAAACAGCTATTTCTCTTCCCCCAAAAGAACATGCCCTGACATTCCGCAAAGGGTGAATCTGGTAAAGTGACTTGCTGTAGTCAGTGCTGAGCAAGCAGCCATGTTAAGCTGGCAGAGCCAGAAGACACCTGCTGGAATTCCAGGCTCCCTCCTTATATAAAGTACTTGAATGTACCCTTTATGCATCACAAGATATTGAACTTTAAAATAATGACAAATGGATTTACAAAAATATTTCTCCTGTCACACAGAAGTCCATACATAGTAACTAAGGTGGTCACTACAACTGAAAGGATAATAAAGAGCATAATGCTTTCTAAAACTCAGCATAAAAAAAAACAAAACAATGTGGTGGGTGTAGATTAGGTGTGGGCAAACTATTTGGCCCAAGGGCCCATCTGGGTATGGAAATTGTGAGCGTTCATGGCCCATCATACAAAATTGGGGGTCAGAGTGAGGGAAGAAGTGCAGGCTCTGGGGTGGGGCTGGATATGAGGGGTTGGGGGTGCAGAAGGGTGCTCTGGGCTGGGATCAAGGGGTTCGAAGGGGAATCAGGGTTGGGGCATGGGAAACAGTCAGAGGTGCAGACTCCAGACAGTGCTTACCTCAAGCACTTCTTGGAAGCAGCGACATGTTGCCTCTCCAGCTCCTATGCAGAGCCATGACCAGGCGGCTCTGGTCACTGCCCCGTCCACAGGTGCTGTCCCTGCAGCTCCCATTGGCGTTCCCAGCCAATGGGAGCTGTGGGGACAGCACCTGGGACAGAGGCAGCGTGTGGAGTCCCCTGGCTGCCCCTGTGTATACAAACCAGAGGGGGGACCTGCCCCTGTTTCCAGGAGCTGCATGGAGCCATGGCGTGCACACAGCGGGGCAAGCCCTGGATTCCGCTCCCCGGCAGGAGCTCGAGGGCCAGATTAAAACATCTGAAGGGCCAGATGCAGCCCCCAGGCCATAGTTTGCCCACCCCTGGTGTAGATAAGATTTTACTAGCACTTCTTTGGGATGACCTGGATAATTCATAGTTTCTCCAACTTGCAAGTCATGCAGCCATTGCAAACTCATGCCAACAAAACCTTTATACCAACACACAATCTATTTTACATAAAATCTTTTTCTCCCCTTAGAGGAATCTGATATGTATATCTGGCAGGTAGACATTTTAAAAATGAACGCCTGGTTGCTTGAATTTCTCTTAAGGCTGAAAGTTGAACTGTTTACCAAAAAAATTAATTACCCTTTATCACCCTATTTTTCCTGTTAAGATATAAAAGCAACTTCAATGTACGTATATTGAGACTAGCAAAATATTTTCATTTTTATACTTAAAACAATGGTATTACATACCTACTGTATTTTTCCAGTGTTATTAGTACTTAGCAAACATGAAGTGAATATTCCTCTGTGAACATCAGTTTACAAACTATACAATGTTATGCTATAACAGAGTTACTTGTATGAGCCTGAAGTGCTCATTTGTTACAGCTGTACAAAACAAGAGTACTTAATGTTTACCAACAGGCAGTTATTTATTACAGCTGAGAACTCCACATACAGTATTGCACACATTATAGATGGACTGATTAACAAAACTATATTCATACATAAGTTACTAGCATTTACATAAATGTACTTTAATAGATTGTGCGTTAGGTGCTTTAGTAAATATGACAACTCTCTTCAGAGACTGTTTCACAGAATATGAAAGTATAAACTTTCACTCACAGAACATATACACGAACCCATGAATATGCAAAAGCCCTCAAGAACTCAAAAGACAGAGTGAATACAGGGACAGCACTCTTACCAACCACCTGTTACATTCTTCTTTTTTTAAAACTTTCCAGTATAGAATAGATTTACAAATGAGAGTATTAGTCTATCATGGGGACTATTTTAGACATTAGCTCTACAATACCACATAGACTTGATTTTTTTGGCAGGACTGGAGGACTGTGGCATTAGAAATTCAAATCTACTGAGCTCGTTGTCAGTTTTTCCCTATATACTTTGTTACTGTTCTATAACTACTATATATAATAAAGCAACTATTTGTGTATGACAGCTGATAAAGGAAAACTCCAGTGTTTTTACATCAAAATTGCATACATTACAAAATAATTAAAATTCAAGTATGAATATTAATTAAGCAGTACACGTGGAAGCTTCAACCTTCTATTCTTGTGGGCTGTGCTGCCTACTGCAGGGAGGATGCCATAGAGTTATCTCCTCCTCCCTCAGCCAGTTCTAGCTGCATTTCCACACCCTCAAGAGGTAACAGTCCACAGTTCTTCCTCTCAAGTACCAATAAACAGCTCTCCAGAATGAATTCACCCCGCATAGTCAATCTCCAGGCTTTATGCCTTATTCAGTCCCATCTCCTTCCCCAACTCCAACTCCTTCCTTATTTAAAGCCAGCATTCAGGTATTCCTTGTGCTTCCACCTCTGTCTCCTCCCTTTCTCCCAGCCTCTTTTTGGCAAACTTTCAGCTCAACTACTCTAGTAAAAATAGCTTCTTCCCCTCTCTACTCCTCCTGCAAGGTGCACTTAAATTACTCTGGCTTTCTGGAGGGATCTTAATGAGCGAGAGGGGGATTAAACTAGTTTCTATCAAAGCAAATGGCTTCTTCCAAGCAATACATTTTGTCTTCCTTTAAATTAATGCCAGTATTGGTTTAACAAAAAAAGCTAATTTCATTGATTTTATATAGGTCAAAAGATTCTGAAGTGTTTTTTAAGCTACAATGAAATTTTCCTTTTACAAAGTTACCTTCAACCCAAACAACTGTTGAACAGAATTTAGAGTCAACCTTACCAGGGAAAGCCTAACATCTACTCAAGTCACCAATGAGGTTTGAGCTCTGAAAGAAAGTCAGTCATGAGTATGATCACAGGAAAGTGACAAAATTCCTTCCACCATCATAAAACAATTTCCTTGGGTGACCAGACAGCATAGGGGGAATACATAATGTACCGCAAAAAGTGAGGACCTAGGTTGGAAGCAGTTTAGGAATTTTGCTATTTTGGTCAACTGAGGGAAAAGACAGACAAATGGGATGTTGGAAAAGGAGGCCTGTGCACATTCTGCCTTAACATTCAAATGGATGAAGATGTTGCATTATTCTTGAACACCATACTACTGGTCTTCCTGGCTGCAGCAAAGAGATAGTGCTTGCTACAAGGAAAGGAAAACATTTACATAGGCACTAAGATAACTCAAAATGAAAGGGTGAGCATAACTTTGGAGACTTCAATTAGCTCATTCCAACATGTAACCACGGTTGGTGACATAACATAAGGATTTCCTCACTCTTAGAGCTTATTAATTTTTCTTTGAGAACAGATCACCTGTAAATCCATACTCAAGTATCAAGGGGTGAAGACACTGGAAACCTCTGTCAGATGCATACCTTCTTTTGTGTGAGTGTTCTTTTTAAATGAGTAAGTTAATTTTTAAGCCTATTCATACATATACATTCCTACCATTTTCTTCTAATTAAAGCAGAATACATACAGAGTGTGTTCTTACAGAACACTTTTTGGGGGCTGGCAGGGGTGAAGGAGAGGGAAAGGACAAAAGGAGAAATGCATATCAAAACACAGAAGTGCTACTGCACTTCGCTGTTCTTCCATCTAGAGCCAAATTCACCCCAAATTACTGCATAAATACACCAGTGCTGAAATTTAACACATGGGTTACATTTCCAAATGCATTCACTTTATTTTCCTTGAAATGCAGCCACACTTTACAAAGCCTAAAAACCTGAAAGAAATGTGACAGCTTTAAAAAGTCATACTGATGAAGAAGTGTTTCATGGTTTTAAAAGCCAAGGTAATAGTCCTGAGATTTCAAATGTTAAAGCTTTCTCCACAGCCGCATGTTCCTTTGATGTTTGGATTATTGAAAACAAATTCACTGGATAGTTTGTCTTCTACATAGTCCATTTCAGTTCCTAGAAGTGTCAGTTGTGCTTTCTTTTCAATAAACACTCTGACTCCTTGAATGGGACAAAAACAAAACAACTGTTATGTAATCTGACACAGATCTTCTGTTACAGTACAATCTGGTAGATAACTGATATAAAATGAAGCTAAAAACTGAGGTCTGTCGGTGAAATTATTGATGCATTTTCTTACTACTTTCAGGATATTCATCCTTTTCTTGCCTTTGCTAAAGAACTCAAAGTTGAGATTACTATCACTTTCTATCTGTAAATGGTTGAGTACTGATATTATGGTATATTTATTTACACTTCATGAGGGGTCATGCCAATGTACTTGTGTAACTGTGCAATAAAGTGCAGCTTTGACATTCCCACAGACTGGAATAAGATGCAAATTTTTAATAGTGAGAGTAATTAACCCTTGGAAGAACTTAAAGGGCCATGCTGGATTCACCATCACTGACAATTGTTAAATCAAGATTGGATTTTTTTTATTTTTTTTTAAAAAGACATATGATGTAGGAATTATTTTGGGAGAAGTTCTATAGCCTGTGTTACACAGAAGGTCAGACTAGATGATCACAGTGAACCCTTCTGACCTTGGTGTCTATGAATTATGTTCATTAATCCATTTCTCCTGGGAATACTAACATTCCAAAGATCTGCACTGCTTTCAAGCAGCTGACTTTTTAAAGAAAACCTGCCTCAAAAATATTTCCTTCTCAAATGGACTATCCTTCCCCTTGCCAAAGTTATATGGGTGAAGCTGAGTTACTAGCAATATTTAGTTCTGTACTAGTGGGAGGTGTAAGGTCCATTCAATATACTATAAAGCAAAACAATCAGGGCTAGGAATTAGTGCTTCTAAAGTCTTAATAGCCGGTTCCAATAACGTACAGAAGTTTTACAGGCTGCAGGATGTTGAACATTAAGACTGCACTTTTGATTTATAGACTATGATTCCTCATTTTAATAAGCCAATTTTGCAATCTGCAGATGAAGAAATAAAAAACAATACCAATAATGATAAACCCAAGAAGGGAATCCATTTGTTTATATAAAAGCTGTGTTTTTTGGAAGGCCCTTTGTTTCATCTTAGTATATTCAGTGCCAGTGTATATCAATGTAACCCAGGGATGCAGCAACTCCAAGGGCCTGGAGCCACCAAGATTAGCCAACAGAAGTAGGCTGTACTGACAAAGAAGTGCTTGTGACAAAGTCTTCTGGAGGATGTGCTCCACCAAGCAACCTGCACAAGAAGGATCCTGTGATACTCAAGTATTAACTTAAAGCTGCCACCCCACCGCTAGATGGAAATGTAGCCTCCCAGGCCCTGGAGAACTTCAACTCATGGTAAGCCTGGACATATGGTGGGGAGGGAAAAGGTACCCTCTGTGCTACCAGCATTTAACTTAATCCAGGAAGCTTTAACAAATGGGTACTTTTACAATGGAATCTAAAGTGACAGCAACAGCAATTCCTACTAGGGCATCCGAGGAATTCTCAGTAATTTCATGCAGCTAGTAAATTCTACCGTGTCTCTACTCCATTATAGTTTGGAAGTTTAGTAATCAAGTTATTCTGCACCTGTCCTCCTCCCTTTTTACTGCTTCAAATAGATAAGAACAATAAACACTCACCATCTTGAATTACTTCTTCATCAGAGTGGCCTTTTGTTTTTGTATAGTCTAACGTGTATGAAAGTCCATTACATCCCCTTGTACGGACTCCAACTTTCACACCTACCTGAAATATAAGAATTTTATTCACTTTTATTTAAATGTACAGTGTGCCAGCAGAGAGTTGGAAACTCAGTGCACAAATCAACTCAATAGCTACCACTCAATGTTTTTCCCTTCTCATCTAGGGTTAAAATTAGGATGAATTCATTTTAGGAATGAAGGGCTAAAATGTCTTGGGTTGCTTTTTTTTTGGTACAGACCGACTAGAAAAGTGAGTCAGAGTTTTTAAGTTATAAAATGCATAATATATATTCAAACTGAAGCCTAACTCCCATGCACTACACTAGTACAATTTATACCTATAATTTTACACTAGTGGTAGTAATAGTGGTGAAAATGTCAACGGAGCAGAGACCATCATATTGTCAGGGTTAGCCTGAGCCCTGCCTCTACTACAACTTCCATTCAACTTTTGCTATCACATGTAGTGTTGCAATGGTAGAAAGCTACACATATAAGTTTTCCTATAGTGGACAAAGACCTACAGTGTGTAAAAATAGCAATCTAATGTAATTCACTAGTAAAACTGTTGGCACCCTTGTAGGTGTTTGGTCTTTTAAGCAGTTTGGATGAGAAAATCTTGCTTCAAAGACAAATGGTTTTATGACTTCAAATGAGACAGTTTGTTTATATAGTACTGTCAGACCACAGCACTTTACAGACTTGAACACTCACTCACCAGAGAAAGGAAGCCAGTTCTAGGGCTTAATGGGATGCATTCCAAATTCTCTCGCCCGGCTTTCATCCACCCCACTAAAAATCACAATACAGATCTTCTGCATGCCTGTTGCAATGAGTTGCAGGCTGGTGCTTACTTCTCCTCATTGTAGGAGCAATTGAAGCAGTTTATGTAATGCTGGCAAATTTGAGGGTAAGTCAAATACAGTTACATTTTCACAGCATAGTTATGTTGATTAGTATATTTCTATTTGACAGTATATTAAAAAGTTACAAGGACTGCAATTTTCATTAGCCATATTACCACTCAGTCTTCACAACTCAGCCCTTCCCATTTTTAAGATCTGCTCAATATTGACCCAGCAAGCCATTCTGACTCATAATTCAGTTAATATATTCTAACTACACATAGATCAGACCAAAGAAGATCTGCATAAACAACAGCTGAAAAGTAGTTGCCAGGGACCAGAAAACACTCTGCACAGTGACACTGTCTATTCCAAACAGCCATTCGTCATAGAATCATAGAATATCAGGGTTGGAAAGAACCTCATGAGGTCATCTAGTCGAACCCCCTGCTCAAAGCAGGACCAATCTCCAACTAAATCATCCCAGCCAGGGCTTTGTCAAGCCTGACCTTAAAAACCTCTAAGGAAAAAGATTCTACCGCCTCCCTAGGTAACCCATTCCAGTGCTTCACCACTCTCCTAGTGAAAAAGTTTTTCCTAATATCCAACCTAAACCTCCCGCACTACAACTTGAGACCATTGGTCCTTGTTCTGTCATCTGGTACCACTGAGAACAGTCTAGCTCCATCCTCTTTGGAACCCCCTTTCACATAGTTGAAAGCAACTATCAAATCCCCCCTCATTCTTCTCTTTTGCAGACTAAATCCCAGTTCCCTCAGCCTCTCCTCATAAGTCATGTGCTCCAGCCCCCTAATCATTTCTGTTGCCCTCCGCTGGACTCTTCCCAATTTTTCCACATCCTTCTTGTAGTGTGGGGCCCAAAACTGGACACAGTACTCCAGATGAGGCTTCACCAATGTCGAATAGAGGGGAATGATCATGTCCCTCGATCTGCTGGCAATGCCCTTACTTATACAGCCCAAAATGCCGTTAGCCTTCTTGACAACAAGGGCACATTGTTGACTCATATCCAGCTTCTCGTACACTGTAACCCCTAGGTCCTTTTCCACAGAACTGCTTCCAAGCCAGCCATTTGGTCCCTAGTCTGTAACAGTGAATGGGATTCTTCCATCCTAAGTGCAGAACTCTGCACTTGTCCTTGTTGAACCTCATCAGGTTTCTTTTGGCCCAATCCTCTAATTTGTCTAGGTCCCTCTGTATCTTATCCCTACCCTCCAGCGGTTCTACTACTCCTCCCAGTTTAGCGTCATCTGCAAACTTGCTGAGAGTGCAGTCCACATCATCCTCCAGAACATTAATGAAGATACTGAACAAAACCAGCCCCAGAACCGACCCTTGGGGCACTCTGCTTGAAACTGGCTGCCAACTAGACATGGAGCCACTGATGACTACCCATTGAGCCAGACGATCTAACCAGCTTTCTATCCACCGTATAGTCCATTCATCCAGCCCATACTTCTTTAACTTGCCGACAAGAATACTGTGGGAGACCATATCAAAAGCTCTGTTAAAGTCAAGGAATAACACATCCACTGCTTTCCCCTCATCCACAGACCCAGTTTTCTCCTCATAGAAGGCAATTAGGTTAGTCAGGCATGAATTGCCCTTGGTGAATCCATGCTGACTGTTCTTGATCACTTCCCTCTCCTTTAAGTGCTTCAGAATTGATTCCTTGAGCAACTGCTCCATGATTTTTCCAGGGACTGAGGTGAGGCTGACTGGCCTGTAGTTCCCCGGATCCTCCTCCTTCCTTTTTTTAAAGATGGGAACTACATTAGCCTTTTTCCAGTCATCCAGGACCTCCCCCAATCGCCATGAGTTTTCAAAAATAATGGCCAACTGCTCTGCAATCACATCTGCCAACTCCTTTAGCACCCTCGGATGCAGCGCATCCAGCCCCATGGACTTGTGCTTGTCCAGTTTTTCTAGATAGTGCCGAGCCACTTCTTTCTCCACAGAGGGCTGGCCAGTGCAGCACTCTGGGAGCTGACCTTGTTCGTGAAGACAGAGGCAAAAAAAGCATTGAGTACATTAGCTTTTTTCACATCCTCTGTCACTAGGTTGCCTCCTTCATTCAGTAAGGGCCCCACACTGTCCTTGACTTTCTTCTTGTTGCTAATATACCTGAAGAAATCCTTCTTGTTACTCTTAACATCTCTTGCTGCCTGCAACTCCAAGTGTGATTTGGCCTTCCTGATTTCACTCCTGCATGCCTGAGCAATATTTTTACACTCCTCCCTGGTCATTTGTCCAATCTTCCACTTCTTGTAAGCTTCTTTTTTGCGTTTAAGATCAGCAAGGATTTCACTGTTAAGCCAAGCTGGTCTCCTGCCGTATTTACTATTCTTTCTACACATCGGGATAGTTTTTTCCTGCAACCTCAATAAGTATTCTTTAAAATACAGCCAGCTCTCCTGGACTCCTTTCCCCCTCATGTTATTCTCCCAGGGGATCCTGCCCATCAGTTCCCTGAGGAGTACCAGACACATGAAATCTTTACTACATAATTATGAGTAAGGGAGGAAGAGAAATAATCTGTATAATTACTGTGTTGGATAGTGTTAATGGCTGCCACCAACAAGATCTGCCCCTGTATGTAGTGATAGTTGGAAACAAGCAAGCCATCACCCAAGGCAATGACCACATGGCAATGTCGATCAGAAGCTAAATCATGTGGGCTAAGAGGGTTCCTTGGACTAGTTACAAACACAGGGATGAGGGATTTGACTGGTTGTAGTTGTGTGTGTGAAACAAAAAGCAAGAAACGTAGTCGTGAGAGTGGCCCTGGTGAGAAGATAAGAGACAGACTTTCTTTTAGGAACAGTACTTGCTGGAGCAGACTTGGATCTCTGGGTAAGGAAAACACCTTTGTGTACATTCTTGTAAATAAACAGGATCACACCAAAGAAAACTAACTAGTAGCATCAATGTCTTCTAACAGAAACAAGCTGGCAAGGCCCCAAATACTGGCTAACCCTCAGGCCAACGTTATGAGGACATAACATAGTGCACAACAAAATAACCTGCTTTGAGAATTTTAGACGTTTCATTACATTATTTGAAGATTACCTTCACATCAATAGTTGGAGATCTCCTGCCATACTAGGAAATCATTTCCTTATTAGCATCAACAGATTAGACTAGTTTCCTTAAAGTGGTAGTATGGACACACTTTAAAATCTTGTGAAACCTTTTAAGGAATGCAAGCTGGAGTTTAATCTGTCTCAAAGATTATGACAGTTGATTTATTGTCATTATAGTCATTTCCCCCATCTCATTTGATTTTTTTATATGACAATAAAGCTTGTTGGATAAATGCATTTATTAAAAAATAAAAGAGGATCTCATGTCTAAATGGAGTCCACAGTGATTGTTTCAAGCTGCATTGTTTTACACTGATCACAAGTACCTCAGACAGCTGCTAGTGTAATAATAATAATAAAGAGTGCTCTTCATAAGGTAAGCTAAAAAATATTAGAATAGTGTACAAGAATGCCATCCATTTGTACTTACATGATCAGGTTTATCTTTAAGAAGCTGTTTTATCTTATGTACAGCTGACGGAGTCTGAAAAATAAAGAGATTTTATTAACTTTTCCCTGCCTTGAAAAATGTTAAATGTTCTGAATAATATTCAGTCTTTTACTGCTTCTACTGTCCACTGAAAATAAAAACTAAGTTTCATTCCAGCTTCACAGCTTTCAAGTTTTCAGTTCAGCCTCTCCTCCCACACATTAGAAGTGCACCTCTCGCATTGGCATCACTAGCGAGAGTATAAACCAGCCATTCAACTTGTTGTGTTTTGCGGTTACAAACTACAATTAACACCCTAAATTGCATAATTTTAAGCTCGTTTTCAGATATACACTCAGAGCTTGTCTACACTTACCGGAGGATCGATGCATCGGCGATCGATGCATCAGTGGTTGATTTAGCGGATCTAGTGACGACCCGGGAGAGCGATCACTGGTCGCTCTCCCGTTGACTAATGTACTGCACCTGACTGAGAAAAGTAAGAGGAGTCAACGGGAGAGCATCTCCTGTCGACGTTGTGTAGTGTGGACCCCACAGTAAGTAGAGCTAAGCTACGTCAATTTGAGTTATGCTATTCACATAACTCAAATTGTGCAGCTTAGATCAACTGTTCCCTTTAGTGTAGACAAGGCCTCATAGAGTTAACCTGGTTAATGCACAAGAGGATTTACTGAAAAGAGCAAAGTTTATTAATTAATTTCACCATAAGCTGAAAACATAATGTAAAGGGGATCAAATAACCCCCTGCTTCCCACCCAGACAGATTGCACATTTGTTGATAGTAAATGAACATCACAGGAAGTTTGGGACTAAAATTTAGATTCTCTTTTTGAAAAATACGGACTGAAAATTGAGAAACTTCTTGAGAAGCTCGCCACAAGTTTTTTTTTTTTAAGTTTGCAACCATATACTGCAATATCGTGCTGAGTGAAATGTTAGAATAACTAAACATAGATTGCAAGACTGAGAATTTTGAAATTCTTTCAGTTTAAGATAATAAAATACATTGTCTTGTGTCATTAAACTATGATCTTTAATCTAACAATTTCTATGAGAAGCTAGCCAGACTCTGGCTCTGCAGAAATCAGTCTTATCAAGGTCTAGGTGCCACAGAACTGGCTTCAGAAACAAATAAAGCCATCAAAGAAGTCTACTTTATATCACCAGGGGAACACAGGAATTGCAATACCAGAGACCGAACACATCTAGTTCAATAGCATGTCTCCCATAGTGAAGATTGGCAGCTAATACAAATGAAAATATAAGCCTTCATAATGGTATAAATCTACCAAAAGAAAGCCGAAATTGACAGATACATTCTTCCACTTATCAATGGTGAGCAGGAAATTTCCATAGTGAATAGGGGGCAGTTTTTATAGAAGTTTAGGTTTTTTTTATTTTTTTTAATGAACTCTTGCTTTTATAATTGTGAAGATAACCTTCTCAAGTCGAAATAACGGTACTCTGAGGCCGTTTTCCTTCTGAATCTGATAAGACCATCAACTAAGTCTCATGTCCTGATTTCAGCATACAGCCAATCTTAGCACACAGCCCAAACAAGCAGATAGTGCACTGAGGAGTTCTGAAGTTTAAACCATTTTGTGCCATAGTTTTGAGGGGTAAAGCCATTACATCTGTAATTTGTGATTTTTTAATCAATTCCTTCCAAGCCTGTCCCCCAAATCCTGTATGCATGTGGAGTGTTGGCAGCTATTCAGATAAGTCTTCTGGATAATTTTTCAAGGTTAGTCTATATACTAAAAGGAAACTTCTTGACCTGAGCTGGAAATCAGTTTATGCCCCAGTAGTCCTTTGGCTTCATATTATATTCTTGCCAGTAACTGTCACAGATAACTAGAATTTTTTTTATTTTGTAGGTTTGTTTTTTTAAATTAGAAGAGATACATAAGGTTATGAATGCAAGATAATTAAAATAATGTTAATAATAAAATCACACCACACAAAAGGCAAGCTTCCTTCAAGATAACATCAACTTCCTCCAGAAACACTGCAACATTAACAACCTCCCACCAAACATCATCCTTGCCACCATGAAGGTCACCTCATTACACGCCAACATCCCTCATCATAATGGCATCACTGCCTACCTCAAATACCTTCAAGAGAACTTACAACACTTGGATATCCGCCCTAAACACATTGACAAACCCACCCATTTCATCCTCACTCACAACTTCACATTTAATACCACACACTTTGTCCAAACCATGGGAACAGAAATGGGTACTAGGATGGCTCCCCAATAAGTCAATCTCTGCATGGGCCACCTTGAGGAAGAATTTCTGGAAAAACTAATCAAGAAATCAATGATATACCTGAGATAGATTGACAATATTTTCATTGTCTGGGCAGAAGACCTAAACTCCCTCAGATTTCCACCACAACTTGAACCACCACCACCCATCCATCAAACTCTCTGTAGAACACTCTCACATGACTCCCCACACCAGCATCAACTTCCTGTACACCAGGGGTGAAAGTAACTTAAATTTCTTACTGGTACAGTCATATCGCAACTCCTCTTCCCAGCTCCACTCCTACACACTTATCTTCATAGATCCTTTGCATAACTCTGATACAGTAGCTGCCTACTAGTTTTATTCTAGAGTATTAGTAGTAGCTTTAAAGCTATGTCTACACAGCTGATGTTAAAGTGCCACAGCTCAAGTGCTGGGAGAGACCTCTCCCCATGCAGTAATAAAACCACCTCCACAAGAGGAATAGCTCCCAGGGCTGTAGCACTGTCTATGCTGCCATTTACAGCGCTGAAGCTTTTCTCATTCAGGGCTGTGAAAAACACCTCTCCTGAGAGATGAAAATTTCAATGCTGTAAAGTTGCAGTGTATACAGTGCTACAACGTATGGAGCCGAGCTCCCAGCACTCAAAGCTATTCCCCTCACAGAGGCAGTTTTATTACATCACTGGGAGCTCTCTCTCCCAGTGCTGGAGCCGCAACTGCACAGCAGCACTTTAACGACGGCTATGTACACATACCCTTTTGTTGATGACTTTCAGCTTGTTCATTTGTTGATGCCGGGGGGGGGGGGGGGTGTCACAGACCAGAGAACAGCAGGAAGCCCCTCCAGTGGGAAAGAGCTGCGAGATAAAGAAGTTTAACCCGGGGCACCAGCTGCCTTGGAACCCAGCTCGCGCGCTGCCAAGCCCCCCCGTCTCTGGCACTCCACAGCTGCCTGCAAGAGGAACTGCTGCAGAGACTCCCCCAAAGAGCCCAGACATAGGAGAAGGAAGGAGGGTCCCTGGCTCTGGTTCTCCCCGATTGCAGCCAGGTGAGCTCTCCCTCCCACAGCTGGCTAAATAATGAATGAACTCAAGGGCTGGAAGCAGAGTGCAGTGCCCTGGGCACAGAGCACAAAGCCACCCCTCCATCCTGCAGGGTGCACACAACACTCGCTCCCCAAGCTGCCTCGTCCTCCAAGGACCCATGTGTGTGGATCTGCATGCTGGAGTGCAGTGGCCCTCAGGAGAACCTGCCCAAGAGCAAACGGGTGGGTTACAATCACACTCCTGGGTCCTGCTCACATTGCACTCCTTAGACAACCCCCTTTCCCCCACACACCTGCTGCCTTTCAGATCTCCTAATCTCTCAGGTCAACTCTGATTCCCTCTCCAACTATGCTTAGGGGTGGCCGGTTTGCTTGGAGAGAAGGATGTTTCCTGCAAACAAGTGATAAGTCAGATTTTTTGTTATTATGTTAAACCTAGCCTATTTTACCAATTGGTACTGAATGCTTCAGCCACTTTCTTACTGGTATGCCGGACTCGCCTGTATCAGCTTACTTTCACCGCTGCTATACACCATGATTGGCTTCAACAATGGAACCCTACAAATGACATTACAGAAGAAACCCACAGATCACCACATTACCTCCACAGATCCAGCAGCCACCTCAGACACACCAGAAAAATCTGTTCTCTGCAACCAGACTCTCAGATACCACAGAATATGCTTTGAAGAGAAAGTCTACGATACACTCCTTAACACACTTCAAACAAGGACACTCTACCAGAGAAGCAGATTGCACCATGGAAAAAGCCACCCAAATGCCCTGAAAAAACCTGCTTCGATACAGAAAAAAACCAAACAAGTGCATGGATGGCACACTGCTACCACCCCACACTGGAATCCATCTGGGTTATCAAATAATTATAACCCATATTTAATGAGCACCACATCCTGAAAGAAATCTTTTCCAACCACACTTGGCTTTCAAACAGCGCCCAGGCCTCACCAAGCTGGGCATCCGAAGCAAGCTCCCCACAGACCAGGATACACCAACTCAAAGTGGCACAAGAACTTACTACAACAACAGATGCAAAACTTGCAGACATATCACCCCTGCAGTGATGATCAATTACTCCCCCCTGCGAACACATTTCAAGATTCATAGAACTACACATGCTTATCACAATATATGGTGTGCATCCTCTAGCACGGGGGTGGGCAAACTTTTTGGCCTGAGGGCTGCATCAGGTTTCGGAAATTGTATGGAGGGCTGGTTAGGGGAAGGGGGTCGTGGTCCGCCCCTACCTCCTATCCGCCTTCCCCGGTGTGGCCCGCCTCTGCTCTAGCACATCAAATGTCCCAACAACTTGGAAGAAACCAGTCAGACAATCACTACGCTGTCGAATGAACTTGCACACAAAAATGATAAAAGACAAAAATACTTCATCATCCATGGGCAAACACTTTTCACTTTCAATATCTATCCACAAAGGAAATCTGCACATCTTCAAAAGGAAAGCCTGGGAACTTAAATTCATAACTCTGCTAGACATCAAAAAACATGGACTCAACACAGACATTGTTGTAATGAGCCATAAAACCAATCTGTAACACCCCCCTCCCCACCTGCTCAACCTTAACTGCCCACTTCAAGTCCCTTACGCATACCAATCTAACCCTCAAATAACCACTTTAATAAGTGGCCTCTTGTGTTCTGCCATAAGTTTACCAATCTATCCCAACTTGTATTTAGCTCAGACAAGCAGATTTCCTTCCCCAGATCTGAAGGGCTCTGTGCAGCTCAAAAGCTTGTATGTTTCACCAACTGAAGATAATCCAATTAAAAAAAAATATTACTTCACCTACCTTCTCACTCTCATAGCTGAAATTTAACATGAAAAAATGTCAGGCAATTCAAGATTATGTTTTTTAAAGCACTTGTATTTCACCTCCTCTTTCTGTAAACATAATTTTTAGGACAGTTGATTAATCACAGTTAACTCATGTGATTAACTAAAAAATTAATCATGATAAAAAAATCATCACACTTGCAGTTTTAATCACACTGTTAAACAATAATATACCACTTGAAATTTATTAAATATTTTGGCTGTTCTTCTACATTTTCAAATATATTGATTTCAGTTACAACACAGAATATAAAAGTGTACCGTGCTCACTTTGCACTGTAAAATAAAATAAAAAAAAAAAGAGTATTTTTCAATGCACCTCATACAATACCATAATGCCATCTCTTTATCGTGAATGTACAACTTATAAATGTAGATTATTTTTTTGTTACATAACTGCACTCAAAAACAAAACAATGTAAAACTTTAGAGCCTACAAGTCCCACTCAGTTCTACTTCTTGTTCAGCCAGTCAATAAGGCAAACAAGTTTATTTACATTTACGGGAGATAAAGCTGCCTGCTTCTTATTTATAAATGTTACCTGAAAGTGACAACAGGCGTTCGCATGACACTGTTGTAGCCGTCATTGCAAGGCATATATATTCCCCCCTATATACTGTGGGGGGAAGGATATATAAGAACATCTAAGTAGGCCTCTGTCTCTTTCATTTCTATCATTGGTCTTCTTACTATTGTATTTTCTAAGAAAGTAGTCCTTGTATCACAAGCCCTCTCATTCACAAGCGTGCCTGCAGGGCCGCCCAGAGGATTCAGGGAGCCTGGGACAAAGCAATTTTGGGGCCCCTTCCATAAAAAAAAGGTTGCAATACTATAGAATACTATATTCTTGTGGAGAGCCCCGTGGGGCCTGGGGCAAATTGTCCTATTTGCCGCCTCACCGCTCACCCCCCGGGCGGCCCTGTGCACCTTCTCATTTCAGTGCCCTTCTCTGAGGCTTCTTTCTGCATTTTTAGATGATGACACGCCGTAAACATGACATCAAAAGAAAAATAAGCAACTGATGGTCATAAGCAAAAATCTTACCTATTTTTATATATATCATACACATTTACATGTACATATGCAAACACATTACAGGCAGTTCAATGGGGGCCTTAGTAGAACACAGCACAAGGGAAGTACCCTTAACATAAAGTGCCATGTAAACCAGGGGCACATGAGAGGTATATTTCTATAGGATAATCACATATTTAAAAAATCTTGACTGTACTTTGTGCAGACGGGTAGAGAGGAATAAAGGGCTGACCTGTGCTAACTTTGGTACAGTTGACTTATCACCACCATAGCTTCTTCCCAAGCCCCGCATTAACATATTATAATACCTCAGCCACAGCATAGGTGACATCCCTGTATGGCTGAGCAGGTGGCATCATTTGCTAGAGATTCTTGAATTGTTACTGGAGATAATAATTTTGCCAAATCCAAAAATTCAAAATAGTAAGTCAGTATAGTAAAAAACACATGACTGGCTTGAAATTTGAGGTTTAAAATATACACCTGTGTGTGTATTTAAATACAGAGATCTTTCTGTGTGTCTTCCGGTTACGAGCCCTTACCGTGGATTTACTTGCCCCTTTCAAGCTTTCCTGCATAAGCACGTGAGGTGACAGCTCCTTGAAAGGTAAGTGAAAGCCGAGAGTCCCGTGTAATCTCGTGATTCCCGGAGCAGGGGCTTTACGAAAAACATCAAATATCGCCAACCTCGCAATGAAACCTCGACAGTCGGCGACCCAAGCTTCACCCCAGCGCCCGCCCCAGCCGAGAGCGCAGGCCAGGCCCGCCGGCGAACAGTCCGGCCGGGAGGGGGGCTCCGATCATTTGCTCCTTCGGATCAGGAGATCCCTCCGCCGCCCCCGGACTGCTGCTCAGTACAGGCCATGGGGCTGCTCTTCACCACGACAGGGGCCGGGCAGCCATCGCCCGGAGACGCGCCCCACACCCCGCCGGGCACCGGCCCCGCTCACCGCCGCCCCGCGGCCGCACGGACCTGGCCCTGGCCCTGGGGCTAAGAGCCGCCGCGGGCACCGCGCGACCCCCCGCGTTACTCACCAGAGTAAGGGCGGCCCGGGTGGCCTGTATCTTCCTCTTGCTCACGGCCCGGACCGTGGCTCTGACCACCGAGGAGGCCATTCCGCCCCTCAGCCCCGTCCTCTCCCGCTGTCCATGGGCACGGGGCAGCGCGTTCTACTCTGCCTCCAGTGTCATGGCAGCCGGACTGTGACGTCATCGCCGGGCGCCCGGCAGGGGAAGGTGCGTGATGACGGAAGGGGACAGCGTTTCCGGAAGCGCTGCCCGGACGGGCTTGTGCAGGACTTCGGGCGCTTCCGCCTCGAGTCGGCACAATGAAGAGGGAGCAATAACCGGAAGAGCCGAGGGTGAGTGTTGTGCGCGGGGCCGCGGCGGCGGCTCTTCTCGAGCCCCTCCCACGACCCCTCCGCGGCTGTTGGGCTCCAGGGCGCGCGCGCCTGACCCCCCTCCCCGCAGTGACCGCGGAGCAGCTTCCCCCCACCCCCTGCGGCCCGTCCCGTCTCGCAGCCCCGCGGCTCCTGGCGCTGCACGGGGAACCCCGGGCCGGGTCCGGCCCCTGAGTTCCTGCCAGCCCGTCGCTCCCCGCTGCTGGCCCGGCCTCTCGACCCCAGCGGCCGGTAGTTGTGGGCGGCGGGGCCCCTCGCTGCCGGCCCGGTGAGGCGGCCTCACGGGGTCGGCAGTTCGCAGCTCGGGGCTGGCGTGTCCCCTGTCCTTGCTGGAGCCTGTCAGGTCCCGCGGGGGCGGGAGGGTGGAGAGTAAACCCAAGCGCGGGCGCACCCTGCCAGGAAGGCAGCAGCGGCTTGACAGCTCAGCCTCGTGATTCTTGCTACTGTGGGGCAAATCCCTCCTGTACCTCAACGCTGAGCGTCCTCCCTGTGTGTGGTGCATTTCAAAATCTCCCCGGGGTGTTGGGTGTGTATTTGGGTTTTTCTGGGACAATTATAAAACATGTTGCTAGATCACAGAATACAGACTAACACGGAGCTACTCTGACACCTGTTACTAATATGTACTTGCATAGTTGATTCTTTGTGAATCTGTGGAAAGTTATTTTGAAGGGTGTAAAACTCTCTCTTTAGCCAGTAGCCTGGAGCAATTGTGGAGCTCCATAACACTGTGTAAGTGTGGATTTAGTAGCAGTACACCCATCTAAGTATTTACCTAATTTATTATGTCTTAATTTCAAGTGCAACATCTGTGTGGTTCAGACCACTTCATTTGAAAATAATCTATTCTTATTTATACAAAATTTCATAAAATATGTGCGAGAGAGAATTCAAGACTTTGTGTCGGCTGTACAAAGGTATTTAGGTACCTAAAGATGCAGGTCTAGGGCCTGGTAAGATATATGAAAGCACTTCAGCAGGTTAGTTACTGAAGTCCCAATTAGGAAGTTAACTCAGGGTACATATGCACTGTGATAAAAGACCCACAGCATGGCCACAGCTGCTCTTGCAGCTCAGCCTGCAAGGGTCTGAAATTGCAGGGTACACAAGCGGGAGGAGGGGTCTCAGAGCTCAGGTTCCAGCCTGGACATCTATACTGAAATGTATAGCTCTGCAGCCCGAACTCTGCAAGCCTGAGTTAGCTGCCCTAGGTTCTGTGAGTTAGTGCCACAGGTTTTTTTATTGCAGTGTAGACATGACATTAGGTGCCTCACTGGATTTTTCAAAAGTGCCTGTCTGCATCTTTAGGTGTCTATATATATCTTTGTACATCTAGCCTTTTCTTCCTCTACGTGTGTGCTGCTATATCTAAACCTAATAGCTTTCAGATGGATGACATGTTTTGTTTACTCATGTCTGGGTTTAGCCCTTCAAAATGTTGTCTTAAATTTGAGTTACAACTTCTGGGGGATGGGGGAAGGAGAAGGAGGGATGATGATGGCAGGCGCAGTTCAGTTTCAAATTAACTTAGTAGTATTGCTTTGATACAGAATAAAGAAATACAGTAAAAAGAAAATGCAAATGCTTGACATTTAGTGATATAGATCTTATTTGTGGATTTATCACCAAAAGTAAAGGGGAAAAAAAACGGTGGATAGGTCAGCACAAAAAATCTTTGATTGCCAAGTTGAAAAAATTTTGTTTCAAAACGAATGTTGAAATAAAATGTGTCATGTCAAAAAAAATTTTTTTGGTTAAAACTATTTACCATATTTGCAAATAGTTTTGGTGCCCTGATAAATTCATATTTTGGCAAATTTACTACTTGCAAGGGGAAAGAAATTGCCCAGCTCTAGTTTTTATAGAGTGCAAGGTATACTGAGAAAAACATGAATTGCTCATTTCCTAAACCTGTAACTTTTTTCCCCCTCTTTAATCTGTTGTTAAACATTTAATTTATTTAAAAGTACTTCCTTTTTTTTTCCAGGTGCAAATTATTATGTTGAACATCAACTAAAATGGGAGATGCAACAAAACCTTGCTTTGCCAAAAGAAAAAAGAGAGGGGAGCTTTAGATGAAGAGGAATTGAAGAGGAACCCTTTACAACAGGGATGATTATGGACATGGCAAAAAGATATGGGCTTTCAGAAGAAAAAGGGAACACAAAGTCACTGTGGAAACAGACTCAGAAAAGGATCACATAGTATTCTGAATAGCTCAAATTCTGTAATAACATGGATCAGAACCAAGGGGTAAGAATAAATGATACCCGAAAAGACCAGATGACCATCCTGCTTTTTTTGTTTGCTTCCTTTAATTGTAAATGTTAAATTTCTGAGGCTGTTAAATCTCTCATGATAGCCTCAATTTTGAGATAGGTTGCAAGATTCCATCTGACATATGGCTTTCCTTAAAACACCTGCAGGATTTTCAGGTTGTTTCTTTGTCATTATAGTGGCCTTGTTTGTAAAGTAAGCACAGGGAATGAAAATGCTTGTCTGACAACAAACCATTTGGCTACTATTGGGAAAACTAGAACCAACTCTTGTACCTTTAATGATTGCCTTCAGGTACTGGGCAAAAGTGAGTCTTTTTTAATAAAAAAATAAAACAAAACACAAATGGGTGTATATGTCTCAAACAGTTCTTTTTGTCCAATTCTTGTCTGATGAATTTCTCAAAACAGGCAGCTGGATAAAAGAAGGTAGGCAGCATGCAAAAGTTTTCATGGTGTTTATGTTTTAGTCTAATGTCATGCTAGTAAATCTGCAGTTGTTGTTTAGGAATGCAATTGCTCTAAGTTTCTTCTTGGGAAAAAGTTACTCTTTGGTCTGAAATTTTGCATGATCTAGAGCAGTGACTCTCTACCGTGAGGGATGCGGGCAGTCTCAAACAGATTGCAATTGCCCTGTCCTTCATATTGCTACATTAGGTTGGTTAGATGGTGTGCTCTGCTATGGAAAAGGTGCTTCCAGTACTGAAAGCTGAAAATTGCTGGTTTAGGTTGAGTAACTTTTTTTTTCTAACTTTACAAGAAGAATCCTTGTTTGACTCCCTGGCTTTTTGGTATGCTTGCCTGAACTCCTTGCTTTTTGTACGACACTGCTCTGTGTCCCTGGAGTAGCCTCTTTCCGTCATGACCCTGGAGACTTTAGCGTACGTATTTGCATTCCTTTTTTTGGAACTTAGTTCTGCAATAACAGACTCGTCTCCCCAATATGTGATGAGATCCAGTACCTCCCGTTCGGACCATGCTGGAGCTCATCTGCGAATCTGGGACTGTGTGGTCTCTTGTGATGGTGGACTCTGCATGGTCGCCTGTGATGGTGAACAGTGCCGTCAACCACTTGTGCTGATGGTGACCAAACAGGAAATGAAATTCAAAAGTTCCCGGGGCTTTTCCTGCCCACCTGGCTAGTGCGTCGGAGTTGAGAGTGTTGTCCAGAGCCGTCACAAGGTAGCATTCTGTAATAGCTCTCAGAGGCCAATAATGTCGAATTGCATCCACAATACCTTTAACCCAGGATTGCGATCTCATTTTAAGTGCTACTCCACTTGCCGAGGTGGAATAAAGAAACTGATTTAAAGAGCCCTTTAAATTGGAAAAAGCTGGTTTGGTCATGTGAATGGAATTTTTTTTTCGAATTAACTCAGCTAATTCCGAAATAACAGACTAGTGTAGACCAGGCCTTAGATGTCTGTATGCTAGTGCAAGTAGTATGAGGAATAAGCAGGAAGAACTCAAAATGCTAGTAAATAAACAATTATGACATAGTTGGCATCGCAGAGGCTTGGGATAATACGCATGACTGGAATATTGGTATAGAAGGGTACAGTTTGCTCTGGAAGGACAGGCATGGAAAAAAAGGAGGAAGGTGTTGCCTTATATTAACAAATGTATACACTTGGACTGAGATTGAGGTGGAAATAAGAGACAGAGTTTAGTCTCTGAGTAAGGATAAAAGGGGTTAAAAAACAAGGGTGATGTCATAGTAGGGGTCTATTACAGACCACCAAACCAGGAAGAAGAGGTGAATGAGGCTTTTTTTTTTTTTAAACAACTATCAATCATCCAAAGCACAGGTGGCGGTGGTGACTGGGGATATCAGCTACTCAGACATCCATTGGGAAAATAAAACAGCAGGGCACAGATTATCCAACAAGTTCTTGGAATGTATCAGAGACAATTTTTTATTTCGGAAGGTGGAGAAAGCTACTAGGAGAGGCTGTTCTAGATTTCATTTTGACAAATAGGGAGGAACTGGTTGAGAATTTGAAAGTGGAAGGCAGCTTCAGTGAAAGTGATCATGAAAAGATAGAGTTCCTAATTCTAAGGAATGGTAGGACGGAGAACAGCAAAATAAAGACAATAGATTTCAAGACGACAAACTTTAGGAAACTCAGGGAGTTGGTAGGTAAGATCCCATGGGAAGCAAATCTAAGCAGGAAAACAATTGAAGACAGTTGGCAGTTTTTTCAAAGACATTATTAAGGGCACAAAAGCAGACTATCCCAATGCGTAGGAAAGATAGGAAGTATGTCAAATATTCAGCAAAGGCATGGGGGTGGTGCAGTGAAAGATGATCAAAGAGAAACATCAAAAGGAAAAGCTGTTTTCTCTATAGCTAAAGAAAACGGTATCAGGCGAGTTTAAACTGCCATCTTGATTTATACTTAGGAATATTTAGTATCAGACATTTTCAAATAGTAATGACTTAACTGTGCATACAAGAGTACACACTTGTGTGCATGGACCATAATTGTGTACACAAATTGGCTAACAGTGCAAGCACGTAGCCTCTCTTCAGTGTCAGCAATACATTATGAATATTACAGTTAAAAAGTGCAATATGCTCTTCTAAATATGTTCAGTCGGATGTCTCCCTGTAGAGAATCAAAGGTGTTACTAATGGAGCAGACATCACATAAATAAGCAGTTGGTGGACAAACTCCCATTGACTTCAATGAGAGTTGGCTCAGGCCCTCAGTCTTAAAGCAGAGTTTTTAATAGATAATTTCAGGGACTTGTAATTCTAATCCTATTTACAAAAAAGTAATCTGCCAAAAACCAACTGGAGAAGTGGATCATCACTGAAGGTATCCTCCACTATAAGTTTCTCCGTGAACAAAAAGACAGTAGAAAATTGAAGCATATAAACACTAAACACACCTAAATATTTTGAAACCTTCCAATCATAAATTTACTAACAAAACCCTAAATATTAGAAAGTCTGGGAATGCACAGACAATACTTCCAGCCAACCCCAACCTGTGGTATTTAATTGTCAGTTATATTACCTCAAATAATTGTAGGCATCTAAATAGCCATTTTAACCTAAATTCTAAAGCCAAATTTTAAATAAAATTAGACACTTAAGCAACGACTGCCTCAAATTTCAGCCTCAGATAATTCAGAAAAGCATTAGCATGTGAAAATAGGAAGTTGTAACAAACTATTTTGAAACCTGTATTATAATGGGTGTTATATTAAGTGCCTGTTAAAATTAACTATAGAGATGCTAGCACAGAGATGCAAATTTTTCTTGTTACTTTCTTTGAATTTTTAGTTTTGCTTTAAACTTGACACATCACTCTATTCCGTTGCTTTCTAGATAACACATGCTGACTGCTGTGGGTATATAGCGTACATAGCGCAGTGTAAAGGTGATGTAACCTCAAAATGTAATGCTGTATGTTTTGAGGGAGAAAGTGTAGTGTCTGTTTTATGTTTTGCATGGCAATATTTTTTTTACTGTGGTTTCTCCTCCACTTCCCCAGGAAAATTCAGATTTACTAACTATGCCATCCACTAGAGATTTGGTTATATAATAATCCCCATTTTGTAAAAGTGAAGCTCCTATCACAAAAAAGGATGACTAGCATGGGATATCTCAGTAAAATAACTACTCTGCAGAACAAAAATCCCACCAGTTGTGAAGTGCAGTTCTACTGCAGACTGATTAAAATTCAGTATTGTGCTCCTAAGGCTGTTTGAAAGTTTTGAGACAAGATTCTAAAAGGAGGAGGAAATCCACACAGTAATTGAGTTTGACTACAGCTGAATCGTGCATACAAATAAGGTACTTGTACATGCAAATAGGCAGATGCCCAATTGTCTCTTCTTTCTAATGTATTCTTCAACACAGTGTACTTCATTTATCTCTTACCATGTGCTGCCATTAGTGTGACTCAGATCCTTTGGCTACACACTGGCAGCCAAATTAATAATTTGGAGTTTTGTTCTTTGACTCACCTTTAGATAGCTAACAAAGTGTTAAGAAATTCACCAGTCACTTACATACATCCTAGTATTTATTGGTCTATGTTCTCCAATGGATCTGACAAGCAATAAACTATTCTTCACAGCACAACCCTATGAAAGAATTATCCACCCAGTGATGCTGAGACTAGAACTCATTTTATCAACACCTCAGCCTGTGCTCTAGCGAATGGACATGCTGCCTTTGTATGTATCTGAAAGGAGAATGTGGAATAGATTATTTTTTCAAAAGTCATCCCAAACTTGTTGCAATTGATATGTAGTGTGTTTGTTTTATTACTCTGAATTTTTCTGTGCCTTCTTCCATGAGAAAGCTAATTAGAGCCTATCCCTGCATTTCCCATGCACACACAAATTCCTTTGGAGTTTATGGGGACTTTTGGATGAGCAAGGAATGTAAAATCATTCACCTGAATTGGCTATCCTGTCTGATATTATATTAGGATGGAGTAGTTTCACTTTGTTTTATATTGACTGAATATCCTGATTGCAGTTGATTTGTGTATTTTTATTTAATATATCTTCTCCTGAGTTAAATTGTTGCCTGTATCATTACAGTCTCTTGATTACTTCAGTGGGAGCTTGACTGAGCCCTGTGAGGAACTCCCAAGTTCAACATATGGAAGGCTTGCAGGATCAGCAAAAAAAAAAAAAATACTGTCATATCCCATACATATGAGTTGTGAAGTGAACTTCATCTCCGAAGTACTGGTGGCTTTAGTAGGTTTGACATGAGCTTCAGGTTTGGGATTGTGGTTCCCAGGCTCCAGGAGGAGTCCTGCATTCATAGCTGCCTAGAGAAACACCTCCCTCTCCCGCTCGCTCCCCCAAGGAACAAGAGAAGAACCCAAGAGTAACCTGGGCGAGAGTGGAAGGGGGAAAAGATGGCTTCAGAATGAAAGATGAGGGCATCCATAGAACTAGCCCTCAGCTGAAGTCAGGTTGAGCAACGAAAATTTTATATTTGCATGTCATGGCAAAAGGTACCAAGGGGGAGGGGAAGAGGCTATGGGATAGGGAGCAAATAATGATTTTTATGAATATCATCTATGAAAGGGGTATGGGGTCTCTGAACACACTTAGCTCCATAAAAGCTTTTATCTTTCACTCCCATCCACAATCAAAAGGAGAAAACTTTGAATACAGGGTTAATTGAGCCATTGTATACACAGACCACAGCAACTTTTATATTTTGCTGCCAGGCAAATAAACAGTACAACAAAAACCTGTAAGTAGTTCACCAAGAAAAGACTGTTATGATAAAGTACCATTAGCTATGAAGTTGGAATGTTTGTCAAGATCACTTCATCACCTGAATGTGGTCATTCTCTGTTAGTCTTTGGATAAAATTTCTCTTGATGTATAAGTGAACAGATTTATGAAGTGATTAATTTTAGAATATACGTACACACACAATGAAAGTTGGGGACCTAACTCCCTTTGCCCCTTTGAAAATCCCAGCTTACGTCTTTAATAAAGATGTAGACATTTAGTGAAAGGAACGATGAGAGTCTTAAACCAGAACACCTTTAAATAAGTAGTTAGGATAATATAATTTTACTCTGTGTTCCTACTGAATTTTGCACTTGGAATGGTAAGTACAAGATAAGGAGAAATGTAGAAATTTCAAGTTTTAACTTTTGTTTTTTTATTTCAAAGTCATAAATAACAGTGGTTTCATTTTTACCCTGTATTGATTCTCCCCTCCCAAACAGAGTATGAAGGTACGGTACCAGTTCCAAAAAGACTTCAAGTAAATCTTAAGATGACAATGCTAATTAAATCCTTGGCTGGCAGTTGGATCCTCTTCACTTTTCAGGAAAAGGAAAAACACCCCTCCCCAATTGCTGATTACTCTCTTCTGCTTTTTAGCAATTTTGTCTGTTGTATTTTATAGGCTATGGGAAAGATTCTTAGCAGCATCAAACAAAGACTAACCTGCTTCTTAGTCTTTTACTGTACACAAGCACAGCAGCATTTTAACTCAAAATCACAAAGGGAAAAAAAACAACTCAGTGGCAGTGTGTCCACAGGGGTTTCACAAAAAAGTTTACTAATGTTCATGTTTTCAATTCTCTGCAGATAAAATGTTTGCAAATACATCGGTAGTAGTCCACAAACATTTTAAACACTTTACACAAGGATTCAGTAAACAATCAACATTAATAAATAACATTTCCTCCTTCAAAAAGTCAATTTTTGAAGAAAAATAAAACATTTGGCTTGCACACAATTTTGGTGCACTTTGAAAGGGTCAGGTTGAACATTAAAATCTTGAAAATGAGCACGTGCTCTTATCTACATGTTTTACCTAGTAAACAAATACAGACATCATAGCTTTCTATTAAAATGTTCAAATAATCTATTAAGAGCAGGAGTCCATGGTAGGAGCACTGCATTAAAAATCCATTGCCTCTGACTTTTAGCAATCTAATTCAAATTAAAATACCATGTTTTCTTTAAACTTAAATTGAACATTGTTTTGTGCTGCTGTCTTGTGAGCCCAGAAGCTTTTGCCAAAATGAACCTAATTTTTGAAGTGAATGGATGGCCTGTATTGCAATTTCAGAGTTCTTCAATCCTCTCATGATTCCTGTTGGGTCGTCTTCTGTGAGGCTTTTCCCTGAGCCATATATTTACTGGAAAGGCTGCCTAAACAGAAACCAAAAAAGAAAGTGTCACATTATTGAATTTGTAACCAAGCAGAAAAGCAATGATCTGAACAAAAAAACAATATCTTAAATGTGCTCCACATTGTTCTTCCCCCTAGAGTGGAATATGCAATGTGGAGCACACTTGGTCTGAGGCAGATTAGATTCAACCATGGTAAACTAAAGATTGACATCTCAACCTCTGACTTTCAGAGGGTCAGGGAACACCAATTTCCCTGCTGAAAGAGCATTAAGCACTCATCTGACAAAAATCAGACTGCTATGAGGTGTCAAGCTTTGGGCACACAAAATCAAATGCTTAATCATTACTCATTTTTAAAGCTTGGCCGTAATAGCTGATTAAATATTTTGTTTTTTAAGCAAGTGAAACGTGTGTGTAAGGGAGCAACAGTCCTATTCTGCTTCTAACACAGAATGCAAAGATCTGGTGCAAGTATAGCTCCTTTACTAGGGGATCTTTTTACCTTTCAGTCAGGCAGCGGTTTGCATTGTTTTTAAAGCTCTCTCTTGAGCTTAACTATCCTTTGTCATGACCTGACTGCTGTCTCCAACTCTGATTGGTAGTTGGTTTGTACAAAGAACCTGCTTTAATGCCATGGGCCCTAAGAAATTAATTGATCCTGTGGATTTCTAGAGGGCTATTTAGGCTTTCTTTGAGGGAGGTCTCACATATGATCCTTGAAAGGAACACTCCAAGATACATAAATACACCCTGTAGTAGGCAGAAACAGGAGGACAGAAGGGAAAGGAATTAATTCAAACAAAAACAGCCTACACTGCTGTCACCACCCCTCTTCCCCCCCCCCCCATAAAAAGCAAACCAAATAACTATTGATTGTAAATAAAGAAATAAAACTAACCAAAGTAGGGGAGAGCTGAACTGCCTCCTGGTTCTGCTGCCAGAGCAAAAAACTTCTGGTAGACAAAAAGGCTGGGCTTAGCCCACAGGGTGCTAACAACAAGTCTAAACTACCTTCAGTATCAACACAGAAGACAGAGCTCTGTAGGTACTATAATGTCAATTAAGAAATTCAAGTTACAGTAGATTCCGCTTATCAGTGATCCCTTGGTCAACAACAAAATGTTGCCATTATCCAGCAGCTGCCAATAAGTGGAAGGTGGGTTTGCAAGGCTGCAGCTAAGGAAGGAAGTGCTGGGCAGGACATTCCCTGGCTGCAGCCCTGCAACCTGCCCGTGAGCAGGTGAGCAGCAGGGAGAGGGGGCTGCACTGTACTTCTTGCTGTGCTATCTGGGGATCAGGACTCAGCCTATCCCACTGCTTCCTTCTCTGGCTGCACCCCCTAGCAGGCTGCAGCCTGAAGAGCACAGGGAGAGCTACCATGCAGCTCTGGCATCCAGCCGCCCTCCAGCTACTGCCCTGCTCCCCCTCAGCTCACAGCCCCTTACCTCCTGTGCAGTCCTTGTGTAAAAGGCAGGTTTGTAGGCTTGCAGCCAGAGAACACATCTTCCCACTTTTTCCTGTGGCTGCAGTCTTGCAAACCTGTGTGTGCTGGGTGTGCTCAGCATGCCCCTGTGCCCCCTCCTTTGGCTGCAACAGTGAAAACCTGCCTGCAGCTTTCTTCTTAAAAAAATGTTCTTGACAAGCAGCATTCTGCTGCCAATATCTGAATCCCACTAACATTAAAAAGTTAATGGGACAGGACTGGTCCCCAGCAAAATGTTATGAATCAGAAGTTAGTATCTGGGTTGCTGTTCAATGGAATCTAATGTACAAACCTGTCTGGGGACTCAAGAACACTCTTCCTTTTTGTTTTTTCTTTTCCTCATGTAAAAGTATTCCCTAAAAGAGAGACGTACAGAGATAAGCAAACACATAAAATTCAACTATTAGGCAGGGAACAGTTGACTGGATTACAGATACAGTGTTGTACCTACAAAAAAAGTGTATCGTGGTTGAAAACTTGAGCCAAACTTTAGCTTACTACTGTAAATGGTTTTAAGTATACTTAAGAAGAACGTGATTCAGAAAATTATGCAGTGTTTACCTGATTTAGTCTACCAGCATGTTTAACAGCACTGGGTAAAGAAGGGGATCCACACAGACTTTCTGACTTTGATCCACCTGAGAAATTAAAATAAAGTGAAAATTTACTGAAAAGGTAAACATATTACCTTTCAGTTAGAATCTCCACCAACTGATCATTATCTATATAAAGGCACTTGTATGCATGCCTCCCCCTCCCCCATCACCATAGTATCCCAGCATCTCACAATCTTTAGTGTACTTAAGCTCAACACCCTTAAGAAGTAGGGAAGAACTATTATCCCCATTTGACAGAACTTAGGCACAGATAGAGAAGTGACTTGCCCAAGGTCATACAGGAAATCCAAGGGAAACCAGGGAATTGAACCTTGCCCCTTTACCACTGGATCATAGAAAACACTTTTGGGGGCCCACAGAAAACAATTTCCAGAGGAAAAAATGATTCATCAGCAGGACCACCCTCCCTCACACACATGTAATGATAGGCAACAGCCACCTCTCCGTGATTAATGTAGTTCACATATACATTCAACAACCTCATCACCACACTTATATGCTAGAAGTGACAAAGGTCAATATACAGCAGGTCACCTGGACTGAAAAACAGCTGAAGCTGCTTCCACAGCAATGAATACACAGACATCTTGAATGCAGTCAAATATATTTTAGTCTTCACTCTCCCTATGTCACACTTCAGAGATGGGACAGTGGAAGTGAATTTTTAGGAGGAATTTGAATGAGGTACGAGGAAATTTGACCACTTGGGTTTGGGAAATGAATTCCAAGGATAGGGCACAGAATTTAAGAGAGAGACATGGAGAAACGTGAGATAAGGTGGCATTGGCAGAATGAGTGGGCAAGGGGAAATGTGAAAGGAGACCATTCAGAGATGCAGAGCCTTGACGGTAAGTACAAGACATTTACATCTGATGCACAGTGAGGTAGAAAACTAGACAAGTGACTCAGGGTCAGAAACAGGCTGCAGCACAGATATGAAACTTCATTTCAGATCCATTTGGCTAGACTCCTTGAATACATATTATTCTTCAGCTTTAGCTGACACCCAACAGGTTATGTAAGTAATGTGCTATCTACACAGACACTGCACTGCCCTAAGTATGTGGACCTAAGAACTACGCCTCTCTCACAGCTGGAGTTGCTAGGTCAGTGTAGTGCGCGACTTACATCAGCAGGAAAGATGCTGTAGTGTAGAGCAGGCCTGATTTGAGAGACTCCTCATGGAGATGATTAGTATGACAAATGCCACTTTAAATGGCCAGGAAGAAGAGGAACTTTTTTCAGTGGCTTTAAATGCTCTGGGCGCTTATGCAAAGGCTCCAAGGAGAGCATCTTACCACTCGGAAGATACTGCAATTCTCTATTCCTTCAGACACTAGTGATTAACGAGGGGGCACCCCCTCACCTTTTCTACTTTATACGAAGTCCTACAAAAAGTGGAAACTAGGTCAAATTACAAAGGATGAATATAAACAAACAACACAAATATTTAGGAACAGAAATAGAAAGGCCAAGCCACTAAATAAGATTAAACTAGCTGGAGACAAACTGTAGATGAAAACATTCTACAAATACATTAGAAGCAAGAGGAAGACCAAGGATGGGTTAGGCTTGTTACTCAAGGATGGGGGAACAACAACAACAGAAAATCTGGAATTGGCGTAAGTGCTATATGACTTCGTTTCAGGTTTTCACAAAGAAGGTTGGTGGTGATTGGACATCTAATATAATGAATGCCAGTGAAAATTAGGTAGGATCAGAGGCTAAAATAGGGAAAGAACAAGTTAAATATTAAGTAGACAAGTTACAAAGAAGATTCCGGTGGCATCTTAAAGATTAACATTTATTTGGGCATTAGCTTTCGTGGGTAAAAATCCACTTCTTCGGATACATCGAAAGCTTATTCCCAAATAAATCTGTTAGTCTTTAAGGTGCCACCGGAGTTCTTGTTGTTTTTGTGGATACAGACCAACACGGCTACCCCTCTGAAATTAGACAAGTTAGATGTTTTCAAGTCACCAGGGCCTGAGGAAATGCATCCTAAAATACTCAAGAAGCTGACTGAGGAGATATCTGAGCTATTAACAATTATCTTTGAAAAGTCATGGAAGATGGGAGAGATTCCAGAGGACTGAAAAAGGGCAAATATAGTGCCCATCTCTAAAAAGGGAAATATGAACCAACCAGAGAATTATAGACCAGTCAGCTTAACTTTGGTACCTGGAAAGATAATGGAGCAAATAATTAAGCAATCAATTTACAAACACCTAGAAGATAATAAGGTGATAAGTAACAGGCAGCATGGATTTTTCAACAAATCGTGTCAAACCAACCTAATAACTTTCTTTGAGAGGGTAACAAGCCTTGTGGATTGGGGGGGAAGTGACAGATGTGGTATATCTTGACTTTAGTAAGGCTTTTAATGCTGTCTTGCATGACTGTCTCATAACACTATGGAAACACAACCTAGATGGAGCTACTATAAAGTGGGGGCCTAGCTGTTTGGAAAACCACTCCCGGAGAGCAGTTATCAGTGGTTCACAGTAAGCTCGAAGGCCATATTGAGTGAGGTCCTTCAGGGATGAGTTCTGTTCAATATCTTCATCGACGATCTAGATAATGGCATAGAGTGTACACTTACAAAGTTTATGGACAATACCAAGCTGGAAGGGGTTGCAAGTTCTTTGGAGGATAGGATTAAAATTCAGAATGATCTGGACAAAACAGGAGAAATAGTCTGAAGTAAATAGGATGAAATTCAATAAGGACAAATGCAAAGTACTCCACTTTGAAAGGAACAATCAGTTGCACACATACAAAATGGGAAATGACTGCCTAGGAAGGAGTATTGCAGAAAGGGACCTGGGGGGATCATAGTGGATTACAAACTAAATATGAATCAACAGTGTAACACTGTTGCACAAAAAGCAAATAATCTGGGATGTACTAGCAGGAGTGTTGTAGGCAAGACACAAAAAGTAATTCTGCTCTACTCCGCACTGACTAGGCCTCAACTGGAGTGTGTCCCCAGCTCTGGGCACCACATTTCAGGAAAGATGTGAACAAACTGGAAAAAGTCCAGAGAGGAGCAACAAAAATGATCAAAGGTCTAGAAAACATGCCCAAGACGGAAAAATGAAACAATTGGGTTTGTTTAGTCTATAAAAGAGAAGACTAAGAGGGGGGGACGTAAATGGCTGTTACAAGGAGGAGGGAGAAAAAGTATTCTCCTTAACCTTTCAGGATAGGGCAAGAAGCAATGGGCTTCAGTTACAACAAGGGCAGTTTAGGTTGGACATTAGGAAAACATCCTAACATTCAGGGTAGTTAAGCACTGGAATAAATCGCCTAGGGAGGTTGTGGAATCTCCATCATTGGAAATTTTTAAGAGCAGGTTAGACATACACCCGTCAAGGATGGTCTAGCTAATAGTTAGTCCTGCCATGAGTGCAGGGGACTGGACTAGATGACCTCTCAAGGTCCCTTATGATTCTATGATACTATATCTCAGCAGGATGAGGAGGAAAGATCTGCCGGCTCAGGAAATTGGAGAAGGGATCATCCCAGCATAACCAAGACTCTTTGGCAATTGTGTCCTCTTTCAAGGAGGAACTCGCGTCATCCTAGGTGTTCCATGTCAGTCTGAAAGTCCTCCCTGAATCAGTGGTCATTGAGACAAAGTAGCATTGCCTCCATAAGACAATGACAAAGGCTGCTGCAGGAAATGAATCCCCTCTGCCTGGCTGCTGATTTGAGCAGCTTCATTTCCATATCCTGTTGACTAGTAACCACTTTGTGCTTATTGGGAATGGTTTAAAACCATTTATGGGGGAAGCATTTGTGTCAAATTCTTATGCTTATTCAGAATGCAGTAGTTTAAGATGATGAGAATAGCTCTGCAGCCAGCCTTCATGGATGTACAATGCACTGAAATGGAATCTAAAGTTTGAAAATGGAGCTAAGGATTCTGAGGGAAGTGGAAACAGTCTCTGGAAAATACAAAAACGAATTCTTCCCCAGACACAGGCCCAGATCCTCAAAGATATTTAGGCACCTACCTGTCATTGATTTCAATCTAATTTAGCAGCCTAAATACCTTTGAGGATCTGGGCTATGCAGCCTGTTTTCTGGCTCTAGTGGAAATCATGTCTAGTCTTTCTAGGCGACAGGGAGTGCCCTTAAGACAGGCAGAGGATTAAGAAGGGAAATTGGACAATTGTATCCTATCCCCTTGAAAAAGTAACATTCAGTACTATGTATGCTCACTATATTTGATGAGACATTAATCCAGACTCATTTAGTCAATCTCGTTAAATACTCCAAAAATATAGGGTCTGTTTAAGACGTCTTAGAGTGCATTTGGGTTTCATACCTGCAGCTCCTTTATACTGTGGGCACTCCTTTTTAATGTGGCCTTCTCTCCCACAGATAAAACAACGTTTTTCTCTTAAGTCCCTGTCCTCCTGCCACTTCCACTTTTCTGCTGACTGCCTGGAAGCCTTGTCTCTTCCTGTGTCCATTGTTGCCATCCCTAGTTTGTTTTTCTGAGGTGTACATAGTATCGTTCCTTCCTTCATTGAGGTATCTTTTTCTGTAGTTTTATTTTGGATTTCTTTGTCCTCTTTGCTTCTTTTCTCGTTGTTCTCTATGTACCTTTGGTTTTTAATATCTTCATGATCATGTCGTCCTCTCAACCTGCAGAAGCAAAATAGTGACAGAAAAGCAAATAGGCTCTGTCAGTAGATGGAGACAAGAAACCTTGTGTTAAATAGTATCATCTTTAGGATGATTTCTGCAGCATGCAACAAAAATGAATAAAAGTATCTCTCTTTTTCCTAGAAGTCTACATGATGGGAAAATCAACATAAAATATTAAGTAAATGTAGTAATATTAATTTATGTACTTAAGGAAAACTTTCTGCTGAACTCTAATGGAAAATATGAGCAATATATAGTAAAGTACCACCATACAATCAACCATGGCTAAAAAGCAAGACATCTTTACAACCGAAGTGTCTAACTCTAGGAGTAATTTTCATGGATTTCTAATCTAGCTATACAAACTTCTTCCTGTTTACAAAACCCTGAATATAAAGTGCTCGGTCCACAACTGAATTGGATTAAATTTGTTCAAATTTGGATGGAGAGCAATATTATACAAATAAGAAAAATCATACTAAAAATTAAGAAAGAATGACATTTAGAGCTCAGTTGAGTGCTTGCACACTATATTCAAAGTTTACTTTAATGCTAACTTGGAATCTAACAAAGACAATTAACTATGCACAAACAATATAATAAAACTCTAAAATATTACTTAAGGTGGCAATGGCTGCTGCAGTCCATCCACTTAAGAGAAAGGCTCTAAGCAAAATGCTAAAAAGAAATTTAATGGCATTAAAATTCAAACAAATGGAGGTAGTTTCAAAAATGCTTCTGTTTCAGAGTCACTTGGAGGCTTTTGAAAATATAGCCGATATTCTTTATTTGTGACTTCTGCTACATTACATTGGCTTGGCACAAGATGCATGGGCTCTTAACCTAGATGTTTCAGCAATATCCATTTCACAATTCACTAATCAAATATAAAAACAATATACAGTAAAGGATACTTCAGACAGTCTCTGCTTGTGTTCCTGATTCGCTAGCTGCCAAAGAAGTGTTTTGTTGCTGCTTTTTTAAAGCTTGTTGAAAGTCTTCAGGTCAATTGGTTCCCCAGAAAAATAGGTTTGTTTCATGTCTTTAGCATGGATAGGAATACCATTGAGTCACATTTTCCATTCAAGGAAAGCGTTCTGAAGGAGGCAATCCCTTACTGCAATAGCCCATGTCCTTGGAGTCAGTTGGTGAAGAACATTATCTGATCAACACTAGACTATATTAGCGGTTCTGCTCAAATTTTCTAACTAGATAGATGAACTCTGATTTCTGTTACTTTTACATTTCTATCAGTAATCCAAGTCCCTTAAACACTGGGCCCTCCACTGTGACAATTTTTACTCTCTCTCGAATCCAACATCTCAAAAATTTGCACAAACCCCTTTGTTTTCCTCCACGAGATTCTTAATATACATGCGTGGGTCTGACTTTTTTACGCTATCTAGTCTGTAACGAACATATTTTCCATTCACCTTCAACTAAAGCTTTTATGATTTCCTTCTCTTGAATTTATTTGCTGCTTCTCACCATTTTATGATTTTCCATCTTTAACTCCTTCAGTGGTGATTTCTGAATTACCCATTTAGATGGTAAACTCTCTGAGCTTGCAGCTAAAAGTCCAGAGTTCCTTGAAATATCAGTTTAGCATTTGTTTCCTGTAGTAATGACTGAACCCTGAACGTGTTTACCAAGTCCAGGAAGCCTTGCTCGTGAGTAAACTAGGCTCTGTTTTAGGGAGCAGATATCTAAACTCATGTTGTGGTGCCTTTTGCTTGCTTTTAGGCATCAGTAATCACCACAAAAGGTACTTTGCTGGGAAGCTCTTGGATTCCATAAATAGAAGCTATTAAAACAAAACATATAGGAAGTTTTCATGAGCTCTCTCTCCAGCACAAAGCTAGTCAGCTTCACATTCAAATTCTCTCCAACTAATGCTACTGTTTTTTTAACCAGAGCGAATATCACCCCTAAGATAACTGAATAGCACATTGGATGAAATATGTATTCCAGGATTTATGAAATAATTTTGCTGTACAAAAACACTAAAAGACATTGAGACAGGTAATAAGAGTGACAACTCAACAGAAGTTAAAACAATTCAAAGTTAAGTGAAACACTTATTCTCTGTTTAATAAGGGAAAATACTCTGCAATGTCAAATTACTATTTCTGCTCTAGAATTACTTAAGGAATCCACCTTCCAAATAAAGGTAAAGAGCCCTGTACTACCAAAAACACAGAACCCTTAAAAACGTACGTACTTTCTCCGCATGGGACAGTCTTTCATGAAGTGCCCAATTTTACCACAAATTCTGCAGCATCTATCATTTGGGGCCAGTTCTCCTTCTGTCAGGACTTCTGGGTCAAAGAAGTATTCCTAAAAAGAAAGAATGTAGTTTTGTGCACCTATTTTTTTCCCCAAGATTTGGAAACCTACGCCAGCTATGACTAGGGCTAGTGTAGACATAGCCTTTTTGTTGGTCAAGGGGGTAGGGGTGGAGGTGGGGGGGGGAAAAGGACAAAGCTACCGCTGCCCATTCGGGGTGGATTTATTTTGCTGACAGAAGAGCTGTCTCCTGCCAGCAAAGAGTGCCTACATGGGAGACCTTTCAGTAGGTGTGCTTTGTATCACTCTGTTGTGGTGCCTACTGTAGAATCAGGAAGGCCATTACCTGACCACAACTCTACAAAGAACTCAGTTGAGCCTTCTTGACCTCCTTTGTGACTACGAACGTTCTAGTCTGAATGAGAACAAAGTTACAGCTATGTTCCATACTCTGTAACAGGACTGAAATTCAGAGCTGTATAACATGGTTACAGGTGAGGGCTTGTCCTAACTGGCTCTCTGATGCACTGGCTGTTGCTTTGCTCTAAGACAGCCTGTTTAACACAACACATTTTAGATTAAGCTGTTTGGGACAGACTACGATTTACTCTGTGATTGTACAATGGAGCCCCAACCTGGCTGATGTTACCAGATGCTGCCACAATACAACTGTTAAAAAAATAAACCAATCCATCAGTAATGTATAGCAAAAACCAAAAGAACCATCACTACGGACGTTACCACTGAAATTTGAAAGGAAACTCTGCTTGTCATGCATAAACTACCAATAAGTTCTTAATAGAGTGCAATTGTTCTCATCTGAGCCTTCACAGTAGGTAAGGGACTTAGATACCAATGTAGAGGGTGAGTGGGTTTGTATTGCTATATTCTAAAGACACTTACCATTTTTGAGGGATATTCTTTAGGAAATCCTTTTATTGGGGTACCAAATACCCTTCTGCCATTGATAAAAGCCTTCATTATAAAATTTGTCACTAGGAAATAAAAGAAAAAACTTAATTGTCTAAATAAACAAGACCCTCAGCAGATTTGTGCAATGCTTGTGGACCGGTACCTTACTTTTTCTTGATAAGCCAGCTCCAAGATTGTGGTTTAAATCAAAGGGATCTGTGTGAAGAAATTTGTAGATATTACTAAAGTTCATATAAAAGCAAACTACGAACCAAACTGATTAATATGAACACAAACAATCCAATGTTGCTTTTTCTGATGTGGAATCATTACACTGCAATTGATTTCTCCATATACTGAGAGAATATATTCAGAAGACAGAATCTCAGCAGTCCAGCTATGAACCAAATTGACCAAAATGTTGAAAAAGAGCAATTTTTGATGGCGATAGAAAGGTGAGGTGGGGGGGGGTCTATCAAAGTTAGATCAGCTAGAAAAATAATTTCTGCATTGACAAGATTTCCCACTTACTGACCTCGACACAACATTTCCTGCATACAGACTCATAGAGATGCAACACAGCACTTATATATTTGATGAGCTTAAACTAAATTTTATCTCTGAGGGATTGTTCATATGCATAAAAGCTAAGCATGTATTTACATACTTTGCTGGAATAGAGTTTCGGTCTTCTAACAAAAAGGAACTGATTAAAAACATAATGCATTGCATCATTACAGCATTCTGCATAATGCTATATAAAAGCTAACTGAAAAAAATGTTTCAGCCAGTCAAACTGATTTTAATTGACAGTTAATATTTTCCAAATAGGGGACATGATTATAAGAACTAAGTGGAGTTGGAGTAGAAGCAAGCTAAAAATCAAACAGGTTCTGAAGAACAAGGGAAAAAATTACAGAGACAGACAGACAGACTATGGACTGAATTCCAATTTTCTTAACCATTCTCATAGTCAGCCCTCAAACAAAAACGATCCTCTCTAAACAATGATCTCCAAACAAAATAAAATGTAAAATTCGCTTTTCAACTTTATTTCAGTTGAAAAATAAGGGCTAAATTCCAACCCTACTGAAGTCAATGGGAGTTTTTGTGTCTAATTTCTGAAGAGTCAGGATTTCACTCAATCTATTTAGGAGGAGGAGATCCTAATCCAGCAGGATGAAAGTGAAAAACAATATGCGAGAAGAGCAGATTCATTCAAATGGGTTTTTAAGCAATTCCATACATCAACGAGCTCTGTATTAACTCCTACAATACCTTCAATAACAATATATTTGGAGGTCCACTGCTTCTTGAAAGTTGTAAGCAGATTTTTTCTTCTGATGCAGATAACATGTTCTTTGAAATCAAATTCTTCTGTGTAGAAGCGGAGAAGTCCCAGCCATAGCTCCCCAACAGATTCAGTGTTTGAACCATAGTCTGGCCAACAGGCTGGCTGGAAGTTAGAACAAGAAATATTTTTCTCTGCAATTCAGTGATTCAGACAGATTAAGCAAATACACATTCATAATTTGGGAGTGTTAAATTACACACAATTTTGGTTATACTTAAGTTTGGTTTAGAGATCAGAGGGGTAGCTGTGTTAGTCTGGATCTGTAAAAAGCGACAAAGAGTCCTGTGGCACCTTATACACTAACAGAAGTATTGGAGAATAAGCTTTTGTCGGAGAATGTGTCTGATGAAGTGGATATTCACTCATGAAAGCTTATTCTCCAATACTTCTGTTAGCCTATAAGGTGCCACAGGACTCTTTGTCACTTGGTTTAGACAGTTATTCTAAATCACTTATCCTTTTATAGTTTGAAGGTTAATGTTCATAATCAGATTTTGCTGTTTAAATGATTGGTGGGTATTTTTAGTGCGAAGATTAGCAATGTGTTTTTTGAACAACTTACTGTTTATTTTTGATAGCATGCAAAATTGATAGATGTATCGTTAATTTACGTTTAGGCTTGGTGCCCCTTCAACACAAAATTATTCCACTGAAGAGTTACATCACCTATCATCAGGTAGGGAAGAAGGCAGCAGTCTGGCACATCAGTAATTATTCTTTAACAAACCTGATATGATTAGTTAAGCATTCAGGTTTCACAAAATTATTTATTCACAGGTGCACTGGTCTCTTGTACTGTAGACAACCAACTATGTTATGGTAGCTTGACAGTACAAAACTGAGATTTTCACACATTTCCACTATATGTCAAATAATTTTAAGTGAATGGCTTTATCCCCTATACTGCCAAGGACATCTTAGCTTCAAGTGTTTTAATAAAATCGGAGATTTATATTTTGGAAGATCTATTGTATTTCATTAGGCTAAGCCAATTAATATGAATATGTACAGTTCTACACAAAAGTTTCCTGGCATGCCCTTTTACAAAGAAGATACTCTGCTTTCAAGTTTCATGCTTGGCTCTCTGTCTTGAGTAATGTTACACTTTTCTCCTCCAAACAAAATATCATGTCTTAAGGCATGAGGTGTTAGAACAATATCTGGCTTCATTTAACAGCTGAAAAATATTTAGCAGATTATTTTAAGAATATTATCAGAATAGTTTTAAATGTGTTTTGGATTACTAAAGCGAGGTGCTGAAGTATTGCTTCACAATTCCAACTGTAAAGGCTGACACGGCTATGTCCAATAATAGCTGATACTTTTATATAACTAAATAAGAAGTTCTCTTTTTCAGCCCATATGCAAAAATACATTACCAAATGTCATTGTTAGTAACTAGCTTTTACATTCATCTACTGCATTTTTTGAATACATGCCTTACCAGGAGTTAGTTTCACTTTACAGAGTTATTGTACAATAACGCTATGTCAGAAAAGTGAATATAAAAGACTCACCAACTCATCTATTTTGTCAAAGAAATAAACATTCCAACCATCAACTAAAATTTCAGGCTTCTTTGGCTCCTTGTAGATCTAAGAACAGAAAGTTAACTAGTCAGAGCATGGCTATTCAGACTTGATGTTTTTGATCCCTATTTTGGGTCAATAGTGCACAAAAAAAAAAATCTAACTGGGACTAATATATTTCTTGACATACGGTACCTCTTGGAGAATAGGAATGACGGGTGGATTTCGCTGCTGAAGAAAATAAAGCATCATAAGAGTATATGCATAGGAGGACAGGCTACCTCTAGATGCATCTCCAATGTCACACATCTAGAAACAGAAAAGCTAATTATAAAACTTTTTACTGTGGGTGTTATCACTTCCAGAATGCCTGAAGTGTTACTCACCTTTGTAAAGACCTTCATTGTGTAACACAGATATTTTACTCTGGAATCAATTGCTGCATAAGAGGACAAGAGTCTTGTATTATGCAGGGCCTGTAAATAAATATGGAAGTCAAGTATGGGAAACTGAGTGAGGTGGAAAAGGTGGTAGTTAGCTAAAGTCTCTGATCAGGGAGGCTTTGAAAATGACCTATTTACTTGAGAGGAGCACAGACCTACAATGATTCACAACCACCTGGCTCAAAAATCTTGCATATGTATGAGGGCTGCCGATCAATCACAGTTAACTCACACAGTTAATTAAAAAAAATTTAATTGCACTGTTAAACAATAACATACCAATTGAAATATATTAAATATTTTCAAATATTTTGTTTTCTATTACAACACAGAATACAAAGTGTACCATGCTCACTTTAGATCATTATTTTTAATTGAATTTGCACTGTATATATGAGAAACAAAAGAAATAGTATTTTTCAATTCACCTTCTACAAATATCATCGTGAAACAAAATACAAATGTAATTTTTTTCTGTTACATAACTGCATGCAAAAACAAAATAATGTAAAACTTTAGAGCCTGCAAGTCCACTCAGTCCTACTTCTTGTGCAGCCAATCGCTAAGACAAACAAGTTTGTTTACAGTTACGGGAGATACTCTGCCTGTTTCTTATTTACAATGTCACTTGAAAGTGAAAACAGGCATTCACATGGCACTTTCATAGCTGGCGTTCAAAGTATTTACGTGCCAGATATGCTAAAATTCATATGCCCCTTCATGCTATGGCCACATTGTAGAGGACATGCTTCCATGCTGATGACACTTGTTAAAAATATGTGTTAATTAAATTTGTGAGTGAACAACTTGTGGGGAGAATTGTATGTCTCCTGTTCATGTTATAGCACATGTTCGTTTTAAAAACACTTTTACGGCAGATTTGACAAAACTCAAAGAAGGTACCAATGTGAGATTTCTAAAAATAGCTACAACACTTGATCCAAGGTTTAAGAATCTGAAGTACTGTCCAAAATCTTAGAGAGATGAAGTGTGGAGAATGCTTTCAGCAGTCTTAAAAGAGCAACACTCCTATTCGGAAACTACAGAACGTGAACCACCGAAAAAGAAAATCAACCTTCTGCTGGTGGCATCTGACTCAGATGATGAAAATGAACATGCGTCAGTCTGCTCTGCTTTCAATCATTATCAAGCAGAACCCATCATCAGTATGGATGCATGTCCTCTGGAATGGTGGTTGAAGCACAAGCATGAATCTTTAGCACATTTGGCATGTAAATACCTTGCAATGCCGGCTACGACAGTGCCATGTGAACACCTGTTCTCACTTTCAGGTGACATTCTAAACAAGAAGCAGGCAGCATTATCTCCTGCAAATTCTAACAGACTTATTTGTCTGAGTGATTGGCTGAAGTAGGACTGAGTGGATTTGTAAGCTCTAAAAGTTTTACATTGTTTTATTTTTGAATGCAGTTATTTTCTTGTACATAATTCTACATTTGTAAGTTCAACTTTCATGATAAAGAGATGGCACTACAGTAGGTGAATTGAAAAATACTATTTTTGTTTTCTACAGTGCAATTGTAATTGAAATCAATCTATTAGAAAACGTAGAAAACATCCGAAAATATTTATATAAATGTTATTCTATTATTAACAGCACAATTAATCACAATTTTTTAATCGCTTGACAGACCTAATATGCATAAATATACACACGTGTGTGTGTTAAGTGCACTGAATTAAAAAGCAAATGCTGCAGTAATTAGGAATGCAGCAAAACCACTCATCTAGTTCTGCACATTAAAACCTATTTTATTCAGAAAGGAAGCGTTCATTAGAAGAGTGAGGTTACCACCTGCTCACGTGGGAGGAGTTTATCAAGATTCTTAACTTTCATCTGTTCACAAACAATATGCAGAAGCATCCAAAGGATAATACCTCAGAATAGTGAAGCATGAAGCTACTACTGTAGGCATGTGGTAGAGCATAAATTCTGGGGCAGTTTCTAAACCCACAATCCAAATCTAGGGTTAAAACTCTCTCAGAGTTAGAGACTTGTGTGGCTAGATTTGAATCTGGTAAAATTAAGATTTTTTCCAGCTAGTATTTCCTGCCTTTTACCAGCCTAATTCTCCAGAACGTAACGTGCAATGGAAAGCTACTTATTTTGTAAGAGATGAGACAGCCCTGATACCTTGACAATCCCCACACTTAACACATGCAGCTATGGTCTTCTCGCTGCTCAGGATGATCCTTTTGTAGGACTTGCAGGGAAAGAAGTATCACTGTACTCCAGAACACTGGTGTTTGCTATTATTAAGCTAGCTAAATTTACTATCATCTTAGCAGGAAACGGCTGCTTTGCCTCCCTTGACTTCACCCAGAAAGAGTCAAATGGAGGACTAAAACCTAAAAATCTAACTGGAATAGGTGATTTATAATTATCAACTTACCAGTGTATTATATAAACTGATGTCCACTTCAAGACCGCTTCTCACATGGAAGAACTTGACAATTGGCACTTTAGCAGTTGTTATTGGCAAGACATTTCTTAGACCTAGGAAGGAATTTGGGCTTTCAGTTTAATACAGTGATAACGGTATCAAAACCACCACCAAAAGCTTAAAAAAATTTCAGCAGATTTCTTTAAAAGCCTGTGGGCAGATATCAAAGTCTGTATATATGAAAAGTATAAAAATTAATTTATATTTAATATTGATTTTAGACACTTCATTATTCATAGCATTTCTGGTATTAGTTTTCACTTAACATTATCTGAAAACTGAACTGTTGTTTAAATAGCAAAATACCATAAATTAAAACTTATCTGGTACAGAGTAAGTTAATTTTAAAATATTTATGAAATCCTCATAAAAAGGCATTTAAATGTGATTTACAGGAATATATTGTTACATTAAAGTAATGTATAGTGTGTGCCATCTTCAGTATTAATATTATTATTAATATTACTTGTCAACAAACAAGGGAGATGTAAATACAAACCTATACCCACTGTCTAAAGGGTCAAACTTACAACTTGTTTTCACGTATGTTATTAACACAGTATCAGAGTCTAATTTAGGCCTGTTCCTATAAATCTTAGAACCCTTCAATGGGCCTAGTCATGCAATGAAGAGCTACAAATGTTCATAATCTAAGTCCCCAATCCTGTTAACACTGAACTCTTTAGTGCATTAGTTATCTTAATGATATCTGCCTACTTATACCCTGAACCTTCTGACTCCATAAATAGTATACAAATTCAGTACACAAAACTACCCACTCTTATTTTCTACAAAGTTACCTGAATGTTTCTTAAGTACTCTTGCTAATTCTTCAATTATTCTTATGCAATCAAGTCCCTGAAAAGGAAAGAAAAAAACATTTAAGTGAACTGATAATATCTTGTGCTGACCTCGAAATTCTAGAAAAGCTACATGTAATCATTACTATTAGAATGTGTCCTAGCCAAGCCATTTCAGTCGATGTGCCATTCATTGTCTGTCATTAGGCTTAAAGCCATATCATTAAAGAGACACCTAAATTGTACACTCAGCGGCATTCATACCAGACAGTTTCAAAATGCAGAGTATGTTCAAGTCAGCACTAAAAGATATTCTAATGTTCTTAAAAGAGTTTATAAACATGCATTTAAAGCATTTGCTAATTTATATTAACCATAAAGAAAGACTTGCTTCTTTCTCACCCCATCTTCTTTTTCTAGCTTACCATGCATCAACACTGTGATGCTGAACCAGATGTGCCTCATTCATTTCCATGTCAAATAATATTAACACTTCACTGAAGAATCCATGAATAAGCTCAGTGGTAAAGGAAGAAAATCTTAAATCATATTAGCTGTCATAGCAGCAAGACACTAGCCAATTTACTTTTTTTGGCAGAAGTTCTATTTACATTTTCAGCTATTGTGCAAGATATCAAGAGACAGTAATCACAGCAACAATAGCTGTGTCTATGGAATACGAGTACAAGTTATACAAAAGAGCTCTAAGTCTACCTCAGAAGTTTCCAGTCCATCAATTGTCATACAGATATCAAGGTCACTTTGTTTGAAGCCAAAGCCATTTTTTGATGAGCCAAACAAGTTCAACCTCGTTCCTGTAAAGGACATGATACTATAACCACATCTGACATACCATCAGTCCAGTTTTAATAGCTAGGGTCTGACTTGGCCAATGTTGAACACCACTTTTCTGTAACAATGGACTTTGCAAGGAATATTTATTCAATATAGGGCATATTTCTTGATTTTCTATGGACAATAACACTATACAGTTACTGGTCTAATTCACTAAATTTTAAAAGTAATAAAAAGGCATTTTTGTCAAAACGACTACATTATACAGCAAAATTTTCATCATTTTTGGCATTAAGAAAAAAGGTTTGCGAACAGTAAAAAAGCAATCTTGTTTTAAAAGGGTCACTGTCAATTTGTATTTTTGGAAGTTAACTAAGTCGAGCATCAGGTAAACCACTTTTTATACAGTACATCTTGAAAATTTCCTCTGTCAGTTTTTTATAGAATGAGGGCTTCTTTGCTTTCTTACTGATGTTTAAAGGGCCCTTTACAGCAACAAGATACTAGGGTGGGGGGGGGAGAGGGGAGAGAGAGTGCGCTATAGCTATACATTAGGTGCTGAAAAATGAACAAGTGTAAATTGAAAAAAATCCCTCTCTCAATATATTCTTTCAGTTAATCTTAGATGTTATTTATAGCCAGAGTATGCACAACATTTTCGTATTTCAATTTGATTTACAAGATGACAGTATCCCTGCAACGTGTCTTTTCTGGCTTCTGTTAATTTTTGAACAACTTTAGTATCCTGCAGGGGCCTAGGGAGCAGGTGCAGTAGTGATAGATGATTTTCAGGCCCCTGTAGCGGTCTGAATAGTAATGGGGATTTGAATTGGAAGAGAGAGTCTGGAAGTAACTAAATCAGTGATTAGCATAGCCCCCCACCCCTACCCTCTTCTGGTGACAAGCCACCAGATTTAGCTATAAATTGAACATTAAGATTAAATATAAAATGTAGGATAAATATAAAAGTTAATATATTTACTGACTTTTCATAGGCCAGAAGAAAACACTGTGATAATTTAATGTGACCTCCTGTATAACTATGATACTCACAGTGTTCGAGTAGTTCAGAAATAATGAATTTAACTTCATGTCACCCCTCTGAGTTAGGGAAGAATCCTCATTTTACAAATAGGAATGAAGACACAGAGATTAAGAAATTTACCCAGGATCAAATGGAAGTCTGACACACCCAGGAAAAAATTTAATGGCATACTAACTAAATTATTGGCACGAGAATTTGAACTAAATCCTTGAGGATCTGGGTAAGCGTTACAAGAACTCTCTTTGTGTTAAGACAAGTCTTTAGAGATGCAATGATCTTTGGCCAAAGATTCCACATCCAGCCTGCATGCAAATTTGGCAACACTATGAACTGAAGCCCAGGTGGTTACCCTATATATTTCCAGAAATGGAAACCATAGCTCCAGTCTACTGAGCTTTGCTGATAGACAAGTGTTATGCCTCTGCTTTAGAATAAATCAAGAGCAAATTGCTCTCCTGGGCCCACACAAGATAAGAAGTCTTGTGGATTTTCTGATGACTGCCTATGATATACAGACAGTACATTTTTCTTTCTATACTGAGAATAAGGGCAGAAAAATAAAGCTATTTCTTAGATGAACTGAAAAGAAAGGGGATACTTTTGGTCTGATCAAAATTCCAAGATGATGTGACAGACATTTCAGAAAGTCTTTAGTGGTCTTACAAGAATGAATACGACTGAAACAGCAAAGCTTGACTGACAAATTTGAGATGAAAATGCTAGTTATGAAAGTTTTATTATAAAATTGTGATTACTGGTTTCTTAAATGGCTGTTGTTCATTCCTGTTAATGCCATGATCTTTTCACTATTTCTCACCAATAGGATGTAAAAAAATAAAAAATCAACTGACATGTTTTTGGAGCTTTTTGTTTGTTTGTTTTAGGAATGAGCACAAGCTCAAGGAGGCAGGGCATAACGTATGAGGTGGAGACATCACACAGTAACAGTAAGGTGAGATTATTGCAACAGAAAACATTCCAATTTAATTTAAAGTCATATAATATAGTATTAAGCAACAGAACAGAATATTTTAAGAAGTTTAAATTAGCTAACTTTGTTCTTTATACTGGTACAATGAAATTGTTGAAAATACTAAAAAAGTGAAACTTGAAAAAAAAAAAAAAACTAAATGTGAGTATGAAAAGAATCTACACAATTACCTGGAAACTCCTGTCTGATGAAGCTTTCCAGATTTTGCCGTATATGTTCACGAGCCTGATCCTCTATAATATTTGGAGCAAAATCTTCTTTAAAAAAGCCAGAAACACACCAATTCAGGAAAAGTATGTAAAAACATTGCCACAGTTAAGTGACAGGAAGGGGGCAAAAAGGAAATTGATGTGGGAGGGGAAGAGAGGGAGGAGTAGATGGAAGAGGAGAAATCAAGGCAAAGAAAAAAATACATTAGGAAAACAGTACATTTTGTCGCGTCAGAAGTGAAGGTTGCCATTTTGAAAGACCAAATAAATGGAGGGGAAATGGTTCAAAAAATCTGAAATCAGCATATTGTTCTTTGTAGAAATTTGCTACCTTTGTTCTTTCAAATAGCAGTTTCTGGTAATGAGATACAAAATATCATACAAAGAACTGCACTTTTTGGAAAACAGATGCCTCATATAGGCTCTGAAGTCTATGTGTAGATGCCTACATTTCAAGAATATCAAATATCCAGCAGCTTTCATTGACTCCATGTTTAGTTCAAGGAGTCATGAGGTCAGCCTGCACACTTTGGATTTTTGCTCTTTGGAGGTACAATTTACACTTACGAATATAACAAGTATCAGGTGCAATTGAGCAATTCAACAAATGTCATTACCCTATAGAATCTCACCTTTTGTACTAGTTTTGCTACTTTCAAAACCCAGCTCCACTGATGCTGGAGACCTAAGAGAATTCCCTAAAGTACTATTAAAATCTAGTTAATTAATTCATACTTTCCACAAACATATTTAAAGAGTGCTGTATTGATGACTTACTGTAACACTGGATGCAAACTTGATCTAAAATATTTGAAAACCTGGGTGTCAACGCTGGCAAAGGGTCTAGCTCAATTTTTTTGAAGTCTTCTGGACAATCTCTCTTTAGGTGACCTTCTCGTTTGCACAAGCTACATACCACCATAGGAGACTGTGTGAATAGAAAGCAAGACATTTTTTAAATCTATGGCCCTTTAATGAATCAGAACTATACTTAGATATAATATGTCCTAAACTGTTAGTAATATTTCCTGGTGGTTAGATGTCAAGAGCTTACCTTGCCCTTTGTGAAAGCAGGTTTATTAAATTCATAGAAGAGCTCAGATTCCAGAAACTGTCCTATTAGTATGCCCTCTTCATAAAGGCTTCCTTTTTCTATAAAATCCTCTTCATTCAAATCTACCCTTAGAGATTTATCTACATTTTTTCCCAGCTCTGTCTCTTCATATTTAACAGAGACGGACAATTCTTCCTCTTCCTCAGACAGTGCATCTTCATCCCCAGATGCAGTGTAAGTATTGTCCAGCTCATCTTCAGCAGTCACAATACCACCACATTCTGTATGGTTTAGGACAAGACTCTGTTCTCCCTCCTCTTCCTCCCCCTCCTCATCTGAGTTATTGATTTCAGATATCTGGTCTTGTAACGAAGCTGCAAATTTGTTCAGGGAATCATCCAGTTCATCAGTCTCCTCTGTGCTCTCCTCATCCATCTCAGCTTTATCATCAAGTATTACATTGCATTCTAAACCAAACTCATCCCTCTCTGTGACTACAGTGCTCTGAACACCTTCAGTCTCTGAAATACTGTATGTTTCAACATCATGCTCACTTGCTGGAATAGGAAGATCTCCATTTTCACTGTATGCATCCAAGCCTTGATCAATAACTATCACATTTTTCTGCCATTTCTTATCTTGGTCATGTTCTTCCTCTTCCTCTTCCTCCTCCTCATTTCCACTTTCTGTCTCTACACAGCTTTGTTTAGAGTCCTCATTATCACCAGAAATCATATCTTCAATTACAAAGTCTGAATCTTCCTGGGCAATTCCCAAATGTGTTATATCATCTGCCAATTCTTCTTCAGTCAGGCTTTCAGAGACAAACACCTTTGAAGGATCAATTGTACATGCCTCAGGCATGTCTATACTTCTATCAATAATATTAATACAATCATTTGCTACCACTTGCCCCATTTTGTCAGCTACATTTTGCATATCAGTGGCATCATGCTTTATGGCATCCTTTTCAGGTTCTAATCTGTGTGATGTCTCCTCATTGACATTCAAAGGCTTTTTTGGGCTAGATTTTGTAAGTTTTTTGTGGGGCAAAGCAAAATATTTGTAAGTTGACCTTAAGCAGTGAATAATATATTCATATACTAGTTGACTGTTCAGAGTTCTTGCCACATTCCTCTTTACTGAGTAAGGGTCTGAAAGAAAAAAAAAAACCATGAGCTAACTGAAGACAGAAATCTATAACTTCACTGATGGATATAAAGCAGCAGCAAAGACAGGTTTGATTAGTCTTGTTTTCTCTTACAACATTTAGATTTATTGTCAATTAATTTAATACATTGTTTTAGGAACACACTAGCAATAAATAGCACTCCAGCCTATGTGGAGGAAACTGTACATGTATCTTAATACATTTAATAGTATCATACAGAAACATATGGCTGAAATTGTTTTTCTAACATATCCGACAGCGTACTTGCTAAGTCAGAGGGCCGATAACTCTAAATTGACAGACTTCAGGTACCTTCCACAGCAATGCGCTTTTTAGGCCAATCCTTTGATTCACGAGACACTGCTTCTTTGAGTCGTATGCTGATGACCAAATCAGCCAAATTAAACTCCAAGGCATAGAAGCGAAGCAGTTCTACCCAAAGCTGCCCAACCGGTGCTGAACATTGGTGTCCTGAATCAAACACTAAAGGAACCTGTTAATTAGAAAGCAAAAGCTTAAACCATCTTCAGTTTTAAGGTGTATGAAAAACTCTCTTTTGGGGGGCAGGAAAAACATTCTGCCAGTCTAAAACTTGCTTTTCACTCGCACACAGTCACTGATACCTATGTGCGTGCACATGGACTCAAGTAAAAATGCAGAGTAACAGTATAAGTTTTTAAATAAACTTATAACTTAGGTGTTAAAGTGGTGTGGAGGAAAGGTCACAATGATAATATTGTAATGAAGCCATAACAGATAATACAATGGCTAGAAATTACGTCTGCAATGAATGTTCAGGTCTCAACAATAAAAATTAATACTCTATTCAAACAAGGGAAACTACAACATTATGAGAATTAAATACACATTTTACAGCTACAGAAAAGGACAATTTAAAGATAGTTATCTTAATTTACACTAACACTTCAAACACTTTTAAATCAAATTTAATCATGGTTGGACAGTGACATTTATGATTATGGTTAATATTAATCGTGTTTGTGTATTTAAATAAAAATGTTCTTGTGCTATAATTAATATATTTCAAAGTAAGCATTTCAGATCATAAAAACCTCAGTTAGGATGAAATATATAGCCTCATCAAAGACAAATCATTTTTCAGAAAGAATCACCTTGTATGGTCATTTAAATGTACAGGCACAAAATGTGCACCTCAAGCAAGAAGGGGAAGTGACAAACAGCAAATTACATAGTTTAGAATGTTTCTGGATATTCATTCTGCTAACTCTGAAAGTCTGTCCTCTTTGGTTAGAGTTGTTTCTAAGGGCTAAAAATAAATAATTTGGCACGAAGCAAAAGACATTGTGGATACTGGGATTCAGTGCTAGTCCATTTTGGCATTATGACAAATTATTGACAGTCTTTAGTGTACATTATGCTTTTCCTTACATTAGTCCTCTTCAGATAGTCCTAGCTTTTACGGCTATACGATATCTTAATATACTTTGTAAGAACTTAGTTTATGCTAATTTTATAATGGTTCATTTATAAACACAGCACAAATTATTTTTAAAGATTTTATATTTCATCTATATAAAGAATGCTTAGTATTTTAACAAATAAGATCTTTTTAGACAAGATCATCAAGTATTTTCACTTAAATTATAAATGTTAGCCATTACTGGATTAAATTTATGTAACTTCTTTATTATAGAACACTCCCATGTGTGATTAGAATGAATTTATACAGTTATGCTATTTCTAAAAAGAGCAATGTTATTAGATAAGAAAAATAAAGAGGTAATTTAGTAGCAATTATCCTGAAACAGTAGTTTGAAATTAAGAGTTACTCGTTTGACATAGTCAAGTATGAAATAGGATTTTTTGAATTATGTTCCCTACTTTAATGGATATTATTAACCCAATACTGTGACCCAGGAACCTGTTGGTGCCAACTGGCTGAGGACACAGGGGTGTATGAGGTTTACAGGGATCTCCTGGATCTAGTATCTGCATACTGGTTCACTGAAGAGTGTCATGTAAGGTCTCTAATGAAAACCTGTGTCACACTGGTCATCATAATTATTGTGAGGTGTGTGTACCAATAATACGTAAGGAGTTAGGTACACGTAGAACTTAAACACATAATTTTCAGTGTGAGTTAAGGCAGGTCACTAGAAAGGGATCAACATACTCCTGTCAGGCAAGAGAGAAGAGACGCTTATCTCTGGGGGGCTGTCAAGTGTATTATGTATTGTCTACTTCACAAATGGAAGCCTATCTACAATCTGAGCACCAGGCTAATCAAGAGATTATAAAAACTGACAAGAAAGGAGCACAGAGAAAAAAACTACTAATGGGAGGAGAGGAGGGGAATCCTGTTCACAAGTTAAGACAATGAATTTTTGTACTGTGACACAAACTGTATCCTTTACCTAGGAGACAAGCTGACAGCATGCTTCTCTTATGAACAGAGGGTCACAGCCAACCTTGCTGCTACAAGCTGGGACAAAGATTTTTTGGGTGAGACAACCTTTATGAGACATGAAAAATGTGTTGTTAGTTAAGTCTAGGCCCCAGCTCTTTTTTTTTGTTAAGTAAACTTGGATTTGTTTATAGTGAAAACAAGTATAAGTGCTGTGTATTAAGCTGAGCTGTGGTAGAAGGAGGACCTGGGAAGCTGTGATGTACTGTCCCTTTGGGAACAGCAGGTCTGGTAATTGTGTGAGTGTCCAGTGGTTATGGGGCTGGACACTGCCGGCATGCTTGGAAGACTTGGGTTTTGGAGTGTGCCTATCACTAACCTGGAAAGAGTGAGTGGGGCCTGTGGAGGTCTGGAGCAGAAAGTTTATGTTGCCAGTAGCTGATGGAGTCAGAGAGTGATCCACAGTGGGCAAATGGTAGTGAGGTGCCTTACAACCCTGGGTATCCCTGGCAAGCATGACAAACACCTTAAGACTTAGAATTACTTCCTGATCTCCTAGTAGTTGTCACATTTGTCTTTAAATGCTAGGATGTCGCACACCAGAAAACCAGTCACTGAATTAGAGACAAGGTGGGGGATGTCATACATTTTTATCATCACCAACATTGTCTCTCTAATATCCTGGGACTGACACAGCCAAAACACTGCATACAGCCACTGAATTATGAAGTTTAGCTTCGCAAAACAAACAATTTTACTTCACTTAAAATAAAGATCGGTGTTCATTGCTGAGAGTAGCAGTAGAGATTTCTCGATTAATACCGAAGTAACTGAAATGGTTCAGACCTTGCCCCTTTTAGGAGAAGCTTCTTTTGGGGAATCAGCATCATCAACAGCAGGATTATACTCCCAGACTACGATATCATTCTCAACACCTTTAAGGTTGAAGTTCACTAATTTGTCTAAGGAGAATCCTCCAATCTGGAGAGAGCAGAGGAAAAGAGGAAAAAACACCGGACATCTTTTTTATGTGAAGGATTTCAAAGCAGCCTCTTCCATAGTATTAATCATCCAGAAAAAAGTAAGTATTTTAAAGATGTACAAAAATACCCATAATAAAGGCTTACTGAATTGTCATTCAATAGAGTTCTTTCTCCCCAGTTAATCTGTTTTTTGATTAAATGTCACCAATTCACACTACAACTCATTAGTAGATTTTCAAAATGAGAAATTACACCCAATATCCATCTAGTTATGATTCATAGTTGAATCTTTACTTTGTTAAAGGTTCCATCACATGGCTTTAAATACAATTTTATAAATAGACCGATTCTGATTCTTTAACCAAGCTCAAGAGCTGTATGTAAATGGCAGGTGTGTAAAGAACTCTGAAATATGCTAATAATAAAATAGATGACTGTTTGAAGAAGTCTGTTCTAGGACTAGGATAAACTTTAAGTGCCTAAATCCCATTCAAAATTTACTGAGTAGTTTTTGAAAACTTTACACGTAGGATACCACCTTGATTAATCCCCCTTGTTCACAGGTATTATGATACAGTCTTTAACTACATAACTGCATATTTTTTTCCCCACAGGACCCTCGCCCTATCAGTGCACAGTATGGATCTGCATTAGAGGTGAATCAGGACTATGCAGCGAAGGAGATGGAGCCACACACTGAACAATGAGAAAACAAAAGAGAGAACAACTGCTCATTAAGTGAGCACTGCCCATTCCATGCACTGAACGAGGCTAGTATCCTGTGGAAAATAGTATGTGATCACGTAATTAAAGATGGCATCATAATGCTTGTGCACAGGAGGGAGAGATTAAAATTGCTCAACCAACCTTAATTGTAGCATGTTCTTTTAACATATATTATGCACACAAAAACTATATTGATATTTTGCTGATGGTGACTAAGTGTCTTACTCTCCCGCATAAGGGATAGGCAAGAAACAAGCAGGTAATAATTAAGTTACAATTATAACAGATTTAGAAAATATCAATCTCAGACTGATAATACTTAAATAGCACATACCCACAATCCCAAATAAACAGGCAGAAATGGCTCTTTCCTCTGTTGTAGAAAGAAAATGACCATTAAAGCAAACACGTAAGATGGCAAACCTCCTTCTTCAGGACGATCAGCACAACAAAGCTATAAAAGAATTGAAACACATTAATATTTTTCTGTACCAGGCTTTTTTTTATTATTTTATTTTTTGGTATCTATAATCATTCTCCTATTTGCAAAACTGTTAGTCAACTTAAATACTGTAATAGAGAGCAAAGATTTATATAACTCGTTTGTCCCCATGTTGTGGGATGTGTTTGGTTTGCAACGACTTCATGCAGTCATTAAAATCACAGCCTTGTTCTAGTACAAGAATACTGAAAGCACTTTTCTTGTATGCATTCCATTCTGATAAACTTCCAGGCAAACAAGCTACTGGTTGTACGCAATGGCTGGGATTTTCAATGGGGATGAAGGGACATTGAGTCAATGGGATCTCGACATAATTCCCTTCAGCTTCTTGAATAAACTACTCATTTTCAGTTTATAGAGTTATGGTATAATAAATTCAGAATTGTGACTCTTATCTTTGTACTGTAATCTTCTCAAGCTATTCCAGAAATCCAGACTTAAGGTGGCATATGTGGTATGTATACCCAGAGTACTGTCTAACATTCACAAAGATGACTGGGTTTTTTAGGACTCCAAACTTCACCATTTAAAAACGACTTGCTATATGAAACAAACAAACATACCCTACCTTCAGTCAAACACATATACTTGCATCAAATACTCGCATCAAATACTCAAAGATTTCACTCATTTTTTCCCACACGAACTTTTCCTAATTTGTTTCCATTAACGTCAAATGTGAAAATTACCTCATTTGACAAATTTTAAGAATTCTTCACAAATAATTTTCCCCTTCTGTGCACTTGAGACACTTTTGCAGCTGGTACTCAGGGGCAGAGCAGTTGGGATTTCATAGGCAATTTTAAAAAAACTAACAGATAAAGATATGCATAACAACATCTTTATAAATTGAAAGTGTTGCTATTAATGTAGTTAGACTCTCAACAAGCATGTAACAAAAGTGTTTGTATCAAAAAAAATAATCAACCATAATGTTGCATAAAGTCAAGAAATTCCAGCTAGAGTTTCACATCAACCTCTATTATTATATACAAAATGCTGCCTATGTAAAGAGATCTTTAACTAGAAAGGCAATGTGGCACAGTTGTGGTTGCTGTGTACACTATAATTTAGTGCAACTATCTACTCATATGTGCATCAGTTAGATAATCTCAGTCAGTGTATGCACATATTTGGCAAGGAAAATAATATACTGCACATAAATATTGTATTCCTCATAGGAGGATAACCTGTGTGTCAATTTAAAGTTCAAACACATTTTTGAATTATAAGAACCTAATAAAGCAACTGAAAGTTTCTTAACAGCATGAAATAGTGTTCTATTTAGATCATTCAAGCAACTGAATAGATTCTTCTTGTAAAGTTAGAAAAAAAGAATCACTCAATCTAAACCAGCAATTTTCAGCTTTCAATACTGGAAGCACCTTTTCCATAGCAAGGTACACCATCTAGCTAACATAATGTAGCAATAGAAAGACAGGGCAATTGCAACCTGTTTGTGACTTCCCGCATCCCTCAAGGTGGAGAACCCCGGCTCTAGATCATGCAAAATTTCAGACCAAAGAGTAACTTTTTTCCCAAGAAGAGACTTAGAGCAATAGCATTCCTAAACTACAACTGCAGATTTACTAGCATGACATTAGACTAAAAATATGAACGCCATGAAAACCAGGATGTATCTTGGTTAAACTTTTATACACTGCCTACTCTCTTTTATCCAGGTGCCTGTTTTGAGAAATTCATCTGACAAGAGTTGGACAAAAAGAACTGTTTGAGACGTAAACACCCAGTTGTGGTTTTTTTATTAAAAAAAAAAAAAAAAAAATACTCACCTTTGCCCAGTACCTGAAGGCAATCACTAGAGGTACAAGAGTTGGTTCTAGTTTTCCAAGAGTAGCCAAATGGTTTGTCGTCAGACAAGCATTTTCATTCCCTGCACTTACTTTACAAACAAGGCCACTACAATGACAAAGAAACAACCTGAAAATCCTGCAGGTGTGTTAAGGAAAGCCATATGTCAGATGAAATCTTACAACCTATCTCAATATTGAGGCTATCATGAGAGATTTAACAGCCTCAGAAACTTAACATTTACAAATAAAGGAAGCAAACAAAACTGGTTTGACCTGTGTATTTAGTTTTACAATTTAAACATTTTAAGTGTTTACAAGAGGAAAACCATTTTAAAATTTACAACAAGTCACCACTCACTTTCTGGAGATTTTTTTTAAGCAACTAAATCATTTAGTCAATGAACTAAAACATCATACACTATCATTTACTTCCATGAATCAAAATAATTTCATTGTAATAACCCCATTAATAAAAAAAGTTCATAAATTATTTCCAAGTGCAGGAAAAAAAAATCACTTATGAAAGACCAAGTAGCTGCAAACAACTGGTGATAGATTCTACATCAGAAGGTAGTTACACAATATTTCATGAATCTTAAGTGGTATGTGGTAAGTGGGCAAAATAAAATGCCTCACTCCTTTTCTCATAGCACTAAAGCTATTTAAACTCCCCTTGCATTGTTTTTTAGGGTTTTTTTTCCATTTGATATTAAATCTGCATTGTCTAGAAGGGAAGAAAGGAAATGTTCTACTTTAGCAATCATCCCCAGTGCAGAGGGGTGCACAGTGAAAAAATAGAAAGGTTTTGTTTGTTTTTTAAAAGAGGGGAAGAGGGGTTGAGGAAGAAATAACCCTTACCCTCTTATTCTAGGCTAGGAATGACTTGCTCATAAGTGTTTGTGTCAAGATCCATGGAACTGTAATAATTTAGTACAGAAATGTTATTTTTTCAGGTGTAGGTATGTGTAATTTACATTGCTATATGCTATTAGAACACACAAATTGATAATGGAGACCTTTGCTTTTCTCTGCACACCACCACTGGTACTCTAGTATGGAAATCTGCATCAACATCAATAAAAGATTCTGGGAGGGAAAAGAAGAAAAAGCCACATTAAGCACACTATTAATAAAAAGCTCTGTGTTTAAGGAGAAACTCATGTAGTGCAAGGAGTAGACATAGATTCTGGGTCTATCAGTCTGGCTCATAAAAGATTCACCTCAAATTAGAGCTCTGACCAACTCAAGCATGAAAGTAGAAAGTTAAGTCTGGTGGGTCAGTATTGACAGATATTGTGTTAATTTAGATTTTGAACATATGAAAGGAAAAATTCGGTCCGACTATATAAACTTGCAATGTTTCTAAACAAGACCACATTGTTGGTAGAGGATGCAGCGGCTTAGCAGTTGTGTTAAAGAAAATGCTACAAGGAAAAATTAAACAACTTTCAATAGTGTATACTGTAGCTATCAATAAGAATACCTGCTTAATATTGTTTTCAATGTATTCATCTACGTTATTGGCTTTATGGTAGACAGGTTAAGGATCCAGAATAATTTCAGTACTTTTTCAGGCAACAGAAGTCATTATAAAAATGATGGATGAAGGGGTGTAGGGTAATCTCAGGTAAACAGAATTAAACCATTTAAGCTAATTTTCCTCAATATCCTATTCAAACCTCTTATCTAGATATTACACCAGCCCTACTGACATCATATAAATCTGCTTTTAATAGGGAGAATGATCCCAATAAAATAGACCTTTCTGTTTTTTCTGTCCTTTCCTCTATCAACTTTATACAACCCAATTATCACACCCAGTTCTTATTGTTGGTCTCGTCACATTCTCATTTTTCCTTGCAAATAGACTTCAGTCTCTTGCTTTGATATCAGTTAACTTAGTTTTTTTGTTTTATATTTATGGGGTCAGCCACTGCTCAAATAGCCAACAAACTATAGCACACCATGCCACTTCAGGGTTTTAAACTTGCTGACCAGTTCAAAACAGCTTTGAAATCAGACAGTCAAAATGATCTAGATCTATTGCGCTATACGCTGCCTTGCTCAGTATGTTTTTCACAGCTATAGGAAAGACAGATTAGGAGAGCTACAGTACTTTCCCAGGATGAACCCCTACAGGCTTTCTTTAAAGTGGCAACCAAAACCTCTACACACACACAAATACAAGTGACCTATTAGTGTAGAAGCATTCTCTGATGACACTACAGAACTGCAAGAAATTAACTGGGAAGTGCTCCTGAGGCCATGCACAATGAAGGAAAAACTTTATTCTTTACCAATTTTAGTACAAGCAACTTGTCACATAAATGTCTTCTTCCATGTTCTAATTTCCAATTAGATTTCACTGTTCCAAAGCAGGGGTGTTTATTGCGGAACCAGAGTGGAAGGACAAAGTTAATCTCATTCTCCCCTAGGTTATGCAAATAACTAGTGAGGAAGGTATAAATACATTAAGATATGGAAAAAAAGGCATAAAATGTAATTACTATATACATGTTTAATATACTTTCCTTTATAGCAATACATTTGTCCCCCTGTAACTTACAGTTATTCTATATCAGGAAATAGCTTACAACTTTTTGATTTTAAAAGAACAACTCAGCTACTGTAGATAAACTGGCCAGAGTAAACAGAGCACGACACTATTTAAAACACTGTATTTAAAGACAGTTTTAAAGTAACATGCTTTCCAACAAACATGTTAGCCAAATCTGTTTTGAAACTTCTCAGCACGTGGGAGGGCCTATCAGCATAACCTTAAAAATAATCCTTGACCTCTCAACTTGGGGTGGTGGGGGGAGCAGGTGGTTGGAAAGAGTGGAAAGAAGGGTAAAACCTCACACACACAAGATAAAATAGAAAAGGAGCCACCCTCCCTATCTTTTTCCTTTGTGTATGTTCTATTTAGATTGTAAAGACCCCGTTTTCAGCTGGGTTCAAACCAGTTTTCACCAATGTGCATAAATTAGGAGTGAGTGGAATTTTTTTTAGTACTTCAACATGCAAGTGATGAGTTTGCATATAAACATTCTATCTTGTGTATGAAACATCAGCACACCAAAACTATTTGTGCAGATGTGTGCACAAAATTGTATATACATGAAAGGAGGCGAGGATCTGAAAACAAGGCCTTAAGTACTTTGGGACGAAGACTAGTTAGTCTTATTTCAGGTAAGAAGCACCATGCACACCTATGCTGCTAGGTAAACCATCCTCACAAGCTAGCCTGTGGAAAGAGGGGCAGCACAATTTGCTTTGAGTTTGATGGCATCCCCATTCCTGATGTGAATGAGTACACACAGTTGGAATTTCTACCACCAAAGGACACACTGGAGCTAGTATTTGAATGAAATACTAAAGAAGCTAAATTCTTTAGATATTATACAAGTGATGCATTTAGTATCTACCATTATCAATTGAGGGTAAGTCATTTGTTGGAATACACATGACAAGCTAAACAGCTTGTCTGACAGCATTAGTTATGTAGCGTTGTAGCCGTGTCAGTCCCAGGATATTAGAGAGACAAGGTAGGTGATGTAATATCTTTTATTGGACCAACTTCTGTTGATGAGAGACTCTAAAGTATGTAAAGGAGCATACCTTACCCTAGGGAGATTCGCACTAGATTATGGGCTAGCAGAGGAATATTACAATCAACCTCTGTTTCTGTGATACCATCAGCAGTGCTCACAGAAACAGCTTGAGGATCATTATAGAATGTTACACCTTAGAGTGTTGTGGTACACAGAATTTTAGGCTACCACCATATAATTCTATCCACTGGACCACTCCTGCAAAGACTTAGGCACCTGCTTAACTTCATGCACTGCGTAGTCTCATTTACTTCATATGCTTACGTCCCTGCAAGATCATTGACCAAGTAAATATAGCAACATAAAAATGCAAGCTGTTTTCCCCAGCTGTGAAGACATTTTGGAATTCAATGTACAAAATGCTCCCTCCTCCAATTATGTAAGCTTAATACCTTTACTTTTGTACCTGCCAATTTACTAGTGTATAAGAAGAAAGAAATTATATATGGAGACAGACTTACATTATTCTGTAAAAATGAAGCAAGCATTTGATTTGATGCAGCTACTTAAAAAAAGTTTTGCATTCAGAGAAGTATTGTGATAATGGCAAGGGATGGTTTTGAAATGAAACAAAGCAGTGAACAAGTATTTCTTACCACTATTCTTCAGACTTTCTTGTACAAGTAAGAGAACATCTGGTTGAGCCATCTGTGAAATGGAGTCAAATAATAGAAGTTTATTAAAAATCCATAATTAAAAAATATTTTTAAAATATTTCAGTAGTTTAAATAATACTTTCATATTGAAAAGACAGAGAAGGATCTTGTGTCTGGTGAAGGCTCACTGTGACACCTAAGGCAAGTCACAACATCTATCACTCAGTTTCCCCATCTATAAAATGGGTATAAATATCCTGATCTGCCTCACAGGATTGCTGGGAGGTGAGTTTTCACTCATTAGTATTTGTAAAGTATTTTGAGTTCACTAGATTGAAGATGCTATTAGCGCAGAGTAATACCACTACTAATACTACTTTAACAACAGATTAAAATGGTTTTAGTTAAGATACAATTAACGATAGCTCCCCTTGGATCGATACATTTTTGTAAATACCACTTGGCACCTTTGTTATTACTTGCTTAAATGTTACTATAAAAGGCAATTAAGCCCATTTTACATCTATAAAAAAAAACTGCTTACTTACATTGGCTGGAAACTGGACATCAATGTTTACGTCAGAAGTTTTGAAACCAAACCTGCTACAGGAGGAGCCATACAGCCTTAGCGAGCAATCTGCAAAGAAAGGACTTTTTTTGAATTTACTCAACATCTTAATCCAAATCCTGAGCTGGGGTATAGCCACTTTGCAATGCCTTGCCAGCAGATTCTAGTCCTAGAACTGGTGGAGACAGCCATTAGAGGATCACCCCAATTCTGAAGTGTCTTTCAGTGGCACAACAGTTACTATACTTTATCCCTACAGCTGGTGAAAGGATTGAGGCCACACCCATCAAGGCACGGCTTGGGCCTCCTCTAAGACCTGCTGATTCCCAGCCACTAAGTCAGTGGCAGTTGATGTAATTTACAGCAACCTTCAGGCCAAAATGTTGGCACTACGTCACCAAGCAGAACATACTGACAAAATCAAATTATATTAGTGGCACAACTTGTCAAAATCTTAGAGATGAAGATTACTCTTGTGGAGAAAGATACTTTTTCTTTTTAGTATATTTGACAATCAAACCAAATGGCAGAGTTATACCTGGCAATTGTTGGTGCAATAAATCTTCCATCGCTGTTTTAATTTTGAGTCTTTGTTCCAAATCCTCATTATTTAAGCCAAACTCTTGCACTACGTTTTCAATGGCAACACCAATAGCTTGTATCTGGGAAGGTGTTGGCGGAGGCAGGGCAGTCAGCAGTTCTTCCTCTTGCTTCTCCTTCAAGGACAACCATATTTTAACATATTTAAATTACTCTCTTCAATTGCTTTAATGAGGTAGGGGTGAGTACACACAACCTACCACCATAAACATTTCTGTCTGCCCATCTATATTATGGAGCTAGTAAGCAGTTTCAAACAGTTGATGTGTTAGGACACAATTAAGATCTAGAGAAACCAAGGTAGGTAGAAAGCATCATTGTATATCATCTATCTAGATAGAGTTAGAGACTACACAAGGTTTCAATAATTTACAAAAATCCATACACCTATATAAAAGGATAGAAAAATATTGCTCTCCTTATAAGAAGTGGTATGGGATAATGAAGTTGAAGACAAAGGGAAACCCTGTACAAGCCTTTCAATTCCTTTTGTCTTCTGGGGCAAAGCCGGGAAAGGGGGGCAGGCGCAGCAGGAGTTTCTTTCGGTAATAATAAAATGTCAAGTGCAGTTATGCTGACAATAGTTTTAAATAAATATAAATATAAAGCTGTTATTTTAATTATTGGTATATATTCTCTCACACTGGAGTATTCAACAACCTTTTCATTTTATCTATCTAGACTATTTAGAAAATGGCAATTAAAATTTTTAAATTCATTCTTACCAACTCATTTTAAATCAAATATATTATAGCTGTCAGAACACCAGTAAATGACATATTAAGAAGAGAGCAGATACATTATACTATTACACAACTGATGAACAATAAATAAGGTTAAATTGTTGGAGCTTTTTATTACAAAACTTTAAAAGTTATGACTTACACAATAATACTGAATTATCATTAAAAGGCGCTTTCATTTAATGTATAGTTATTAGGAGATATCAGCAGTATCCTAGAGGCAGTCCAGAGTTCACTATATGTTGGAAAAAAGTCTCAAATTACATATATTTGTTGCTTTTACCAACGTCAATGGACATTGGTAGACATTATGTAGAGAAGCATTCTATATAACACTAGCAGAATATTAAGCATGGTAAGAACAAGGCAAGACTTCAGGGCTAACATAATTGCATCATCATTAGCAAGATAACAATACTTAAAAAAATATAAAGCATGCATTTGTAAAAGTGTCATCAACTCACCTTTATGGTCTTTTTGTGCTTCTTCTCTTTAATGTGCTTATGAGCAAATGTCACTGACTCAATCAAAGCATCACACAATTTGCAAGTATATTTGGCAGTTGGGTAGTTTCGAGGACGCTAAAATTGAGATAATTTATTGACTAAGATACAGAAAGATGTTACCTTCATTTCACCCATCTGCCAAGTCCAAAAATACACCCTCCCTCTTTCCTAGCCCTAGGACTGCCACCTTTATAATTGCTGGTAATCAGACCCCAGAGGCCTAGGACCTGCTTCGCCTCTTCCCCCAGGCCCACCCCCTTCTCTGCCTTTGCTCCCCCAGGCCCTATCAGCATCGCTCGCTCCTCTCTTCTCCTCCCCATCACTTGCTGGATTGTCTCCAGGAACCTGACCTCAGGTAGGAGGAGGCCCCAGCTGAGCAGAGGCTAGCATGACCTGGCACCTCCCCCCGCTCCGTGGTAACTGAGCTTTTGGTTTGGGTGCCATTTAGGGTTGCCAGGTCCCCTTTTCGACCAGACTTCCTGGTCAAAAATCAGGCACCTAGCAACCCTAAATGGCACCCAGAAACAGACACCAAAAAACAGACTGTCTGGGTACAACCTGGATGAGTGACAACCCTACCGAACCCCATTCTTAGGGCCAAGCTATTTGAAATTCACATAGATACTTGGAAATTCAAATACTAAATGTAGTCAAAAACAAAGGTACACTAATTCTCTTTTTATTCATTTCCAGCAACTGAAAACCCAATTTGTTAAAATTTTATGGATTGGATCACTAACAGACCCTTTAGCTTAATAAAGTGGAATTCTTCAGTAAAAGGGCAAGCCTTTGATCTTCAATTCACAGATTAAAACCTTTATGTGATAAAATATGCAAATACTGTATATACAAAGAGAGCGTTGTCACCTTCTTTAGTCTGTAAATGCAGTCTCTCTTTAATCTCTCTTCAGCCTGCTGCAACCCTAGTAGTTCCTTCACTGACAGCATTGACTCATCTATAACTGGGCCTTCCATATAGTCCTCTTGATCATACTCCTCTTTTTCTGTCCTTCTTGATCTCCTTGGTTTCCTATGTTTCTTCATTTCTTAAAGAGTTATAAGAACAAATATACTGTAACATCATTTCAGAGCACACAACAGAATGGAGAGTTAAACTAATAACCTAAAAAAAGGCAAACAAGATTATCTACTTGTCACACTTTTTCCTTTTCTGTCCTGTGCAAGTCATCTTCTCTGACAACTGCAATACCTCCCACTCCCCCGTGGTGCATATTCATACTATATCCTAAGGTATGTTTGTTTTGACTTTTACCGACTATTGGAGAATGACCTCTGAAGTATCAACCAACAGTCTGACCCACAAAAAGTCAGTAACCCTATTTAGAAGTTCTCGTTTGATCACCACTGGTTAACGCTAATGGCAACAGGTTCTATGGTCAGTTTAAGACACTCAAGTTCTAAGGGATTAAGATGAGATGACATGCTATCCCTATAGAATTACTGACACTGGATGAATCCCCACTTCTGAACCTGAATATTTTAATATAGGAATTTTGATACTTCAGTATTCTGAAGTACCTAAGAAAATGACATGACTATACCTAAATTATACCCAGGCAGTAAACAGTGCACGCGTCATGTCATAGGCAGCTACAGAAGTATATGGACATTTTATTGAATCATGTATACAAGACACAGTGCAGATTTCCCCCCAAAAGTCCCTTTCCTTACTCTCACGTAAAGTATAGCCCTCATGTCAAGATACTATAGCAACATTATTTGTTTTATACCCAGAAATGAAAGCTTACTGTTCTTGTGGTATCACCCCATTGTTCAACTGTACCAGTATATTGGCTATGATTGTCTAGAGACAATTAAAATAGCAAATTAAAATCAAGACAGTAATCCTTTTTAGCAGCTCAGAAAATGGAAGCAAAGCCCCTTTTTCACCTCCATAAAGTAATCCACTTTTGTAAAAATGGATGTGCTTATCTAAATACAACGAAGCCTTGCAAAATAGACAGTATGATAAATCTGTTGTGTTTACAGCTAAGCTTGTGGTAGAAGTCTAGGTGTAAATATGATATCTATGCTTTGTGAGCAGCTTTATCAGCATTTTTGCAACAGTAGTTACTGGGTCCAAAGTGTACAAATATAAAACACAAGTGATCTTTGGCTCCAGCAGGAATGAGTAAGTATCGCCCAGATTTTCAAATGAGAGCCTGGATTACAGCTCACCTCTAGTTTAGGCACCTAAATAAAGTTGCCGGAACAATGGGCTCTTCCAAGGGCTTTTGAAAATCTTTCTTACTCTGAAATCCTTCCACCAGCATCAGATTTTTTCCTGTATTGATTTTTAGATGCCAACTCCAACAAGCAGAAAGAGAATTCATGCTCTCATATTTAGGAAGGTTACCTTTGAACCCCGTGTCTTTCAAGAGGCACTGTCAACTTTCATATTCTACTTTTTTAAAAAGTAACATTGCTATAAAGAACCCCTAAAATTACTAGGGGTGAAAAAATTGGGATTTTTTTTTCAGATTATTTGGGCATTTGATAGCACTTTGTCGAGCTATCTTCCCATTTGTGTAGGCCATCCCCAGTAAGAGGAAAATTTAAAGCAAACCCAAACGTTTGATTGTGAAACCACAAAAATGGCAGGGAGAGTCAGCATATATAGTGTCTCAAACTACTTTTAATTGAAACAATGCAAATGAGATTTCAAGGTGATGAAAGGAATACCATATCAGCTTCTGTCTAGCAGTTGTCTTATGCCTTTTAACTCCTGAAAACAAAAAAAATGCTGGTCTCTGTCCTCTGCAATTCCATCTCTTCCCAATAACTTCAGTCTTCCTTCAGTCCATTGCAATAGCTGGGAAAGACAAGTCTCGAGTATTTTACTCATCTCTCAACTTTTTTTTTTTTTTAAAAGATATTCCTCCTAAGTGAATAAATCCAGGCCTGCATCTGCTGTTCATAGCTTTCCTCCAACAGCAGTATAAAAACACTAATTTCCCAGCTGCTCATTGACAAATTAGCACAATGGCTAAGGATATGTCTATGCAGCATTTTGGATCAAGGAAAAGTGAATCTCTCAGCTCACATTGACAATCTTGGGCTAGCAGGACTCACACTAGCATTCTAAAAACTACCTGTATAGACAGCACTTTGAAGTTGTGGCTCAGGCTGGAGCTTGGGCTCTGAAACCCACCCCGTTCCTTAAGCTTCAGAGTCTGTGAATTCAACAGCAGCCTAGTGGCCACCTTTCTTCTCTTTCCTCTCAAGAAAACAAGCCAGTAGCTCTCTAGCTTCATTCAGTCCACTCACCTGGTCAAAATACCTATTCATGCAGTTCAAGGGAGTTTTCAAACTCTGGCTCTCAAGGTTCTGACAGACAGTCATGAAACTGATCACAGCCCTATAGCTTGGTAAAGCTACTAGCAACAGAGCCCTCTACCTGCAAACTCAGGAAGATAATACTGCATCTGTTTACATCCTGGGCTAAAAACTTTTTTAAAAACTTAAAATCCTGGAGAAAGTGATGGGAGAGGGGCCAGAAGATTTTTACACACTCCTAAAGAGAACATGAATCACAGTTTGAAAATTAACAATGGTTCCAGCTATTCTAAGAATTCATCAATGTGAGATTTGTTTAGAAGCCTCTCAATAGCCAATAAATAAGTCAAAACTTGGAAAAATCTAACCACTCTCATGCCAATAGCAGGTAGGAAATATTCCTAGGAAGCAGGAGGTCTAAACCATCAGTTTCTGCTCAACTTTAAAACAACAAAATCTTAAGTTTCTAATCTTTTTGGGAGTCCTGCTTTATCACCACGTATGTAGCTTCAATGCCACTGTTCAGAATCCTGGCAGCAGTGTAACTGACAAGAATAATGTAAATTTCATTCAGCTGCCATTTAGAGAAAGCTATGACCAGAGGCTGCAAGTATAACTCAACACCCAAAAGCAGACCTGCACAACCCACCATTCTTGCAGCAAACAAGAGGCTGGAGTAAGGCTAGAGGAGCAGAGACCCCATCTCCATATATCAGAGGGTAGCCGTGTTAGTCTGGATCTGTAAAAGCAGCAAAGAATCCTGTGGCACCTTATAGACTAACAGACGTTTTGGAGCATGAGCTTTCGTGGGTGAATACCCACTTCCTCAGATGCATGTAAATTTACATGCATCTGAGGAAGTGGGTATTCACCCACGAAAGCTCATGCTCCAAAACGTCTGTTAGTCTATAAGGTGCCACAGGATTCTTTGCTGCTTTTACATCTCCATATAGCTGCAACAAGGCTGGGCAGAGTATGTGTTTTCTCCCTACCAGCAGCAGGCTAGTGATGTGTCCTTCAAATTCATCTGGTACCTACCAGCTAGAAACTGATAGTAAAAGGGAATGAGCATGCAGGGTCTAGGCCCAGACAGTACTCTGATAGAAGTCCTAGCAGCAAAAAGGTAGAGAACGAAGTCTAACTGACTTTTCCCCACTTTGACTTACTCAGCGTCACCCTGCCATTCTTTCATACTGACTCTCTAGCTAATGGCAGTAAAACATTTCAGCTCTGCAATAGTCCTGTCGTTATGCTCTTACAGAACTCCATGATCAACATAAATGCTCTGATTAATACAATTTGGAAATCAAATAAGTGACAATGCATGGAATTCTGCTGCTCATCATAAGTTAATACTACATTTTGTGAGCACTGAAATAGCTGTTTATAAAACAAAATGCAAAGCGAATAAAAACTCCTACCATCACTTGATAGCTATAATATTAGTTGAGACCAAATAAATGGTAGACTAAGTATTTAAACAGAGTATAAAAAGCAATTCATCCCATGTCTTCACTGTATCATCTTTCCTTTAGTTCTTAAAAATGAAACAAGAAAGCTTACATCACCAAATCTCTCACAGTCTGAATATTCTATCCTCTTATCACTTGGTCTGAAATGACTACTTAATGGACAGAAACTTTAATACAGTGAGTTCATCTGCATAGTCCCACTTATCCAATATATTTAAATTTGCATACTCATTCAGTATCTGTGAAGTACAAGAGGAGACACAAATATAAGCTATGAATTTCCATAGAGGCCACCAAAAGGCTCAGGATACATCTACAATGCAAAAAAAAAAATCCAGCGAGTCTCAAAGCCTAGGGCAACTGACACAAACTCACACTACGGGGCTAAAAAGAGCAGTGTAGATGTTCTTGCTTGTCCTGGAACCCGGGTTCTGTGATCCACCGCCTTGCTGTGTTTCAGTGCCCGGGTTCCAGCCTGAATGGGAAAATCTACACTGCTATTTTTAGCCCTGTAGCAACAGCTCGGGTCAATTGACCTGGGCTGAGACTTGCTGCCGCAGGGTTTCTTTGGCAGTACAGACATACCCTTAGCGCCCTAGATTAAGCTTCAATCTTGAAACCTGGTTCACTTATTCATTATGGGTTGCCATCAGTTCAGTTCTGCTTAACCAGCCGCAATGAGGCAAACAACAGCACCTCTAGTAAAAGACAGACACAGTGCTTGAGAAGCTACCAGATGGAACATGGGAGCCAGAGGTTCCATGGCAGTTGACTGAGTGAAGGAGTTGAAGGGATGGGGAGATGTAATAAAAACTTGTTAAGGACAACCAAGGGCTGGTCTATGCTGGAAACTTAGATCGGAGTAGCTACGTCTCTCAGGAGTGTGAAAAATCCATACCCCTGGGAGATGTGGCTATGCTGAGCTAACCCCTGGAATAGACAACAGTAGGTCAACGGAAGAATTCTTCTCTTGACCTAGCTTCTGCCTCTCAGGGAGGTGGATTAACAACAGAAATGTGAGACCCCTCCCATTGCTGCAGCAAATGTCTATACTGCAGTGCTGTAGCTTTGCCACTGCCATATTTAAAGCTTTCATACAGGAAACAATTTGTTACAGATCATTTATGCCAGCGGTTTTCAAACTATTTGTATTGGTGTCCCCTTTCACACAGCAAGCCTCTGACTGTGATCCCTCCCTATAAATTAAAAATAGGGGCTTGGGGAGGTCAGCCTCACCGAGTTGACAGCTCATGACTCCCTTGTAACCACCTTGCGACACCCAGTGGGGTCACAACCCCCAGTTTGAGAACCCCTGACGTGCATTTGTTTTATGGTACAAGTATGATTTTTCTTGAAATATTTGGAAGACAGTTTCAGTAAAAGGATAGAAGACAAATACCCAATTTAAATGAAAAAACAAAAATACCATCCCTTCTCCCTCCCACACACAACCTCAACAACTCAAAGAATTATCTTTTGACCTTTTCTGTAGCAACGTTCCTAATCATCCTGCTAAATGTCAAACGGCCTTTACTACTTCTTCACTTCTCATTTTCTTCCGTATTTTATCTCTTTAGTTCTTCCATTACTGTTCCATTTCTCTCTTACTAGTACCTCATTAAACCCTCTCAATATCTGTATTAGTCATCTTTCATCTTGCTTATACTGAAGTAGTAAGTGAGGATATGAGAGAGGTCTATAAAGCCATGAATCGTGTGAAGAAAGTGAATTAGAGAGTCTTATTTACCCCTTCACATACCCCAAGAACTAGAAGTCACATAATGAAAACAAGGCAGCAGGTTTAAAACAACCTTAAGGAAGTATTTCTTCTCACATCGCAGTCAACCTGTGGAACTCGTCAGAGGACGTTGCGAAGGGCAAGAGTATAATTGGGTTCCAAAAAGAATTAGGTAGGTTTAGGAAGAACAGGTCCATCAATGGCCATTAGCGAAAATGGTGAGGGACACAACTCCAGGCTCCGGGTGTCCATAAACATCTCACTGCCAGAAGCTGGAACTGGAGGATAGGGGATGGATCGCTCAACAATAGCCCTGTTCTGTTCATTCCCTCTGTAGCACCTAGTTACCTGCCACTTGTTGAAAGACAGGATCCTAGGCTAGATAGACCATTTGTTTGACCCAATATGGCCGTTCTTATGTTCTAATATTGCCAGTCACCTCATTTATATCTCCAGAGACAAAATGCTATCATATACCAATTTAACAAAATTCCCCTTTCATCAAACTATTCTAATTCTCATTCACTAGCACTGCTCAAAGGCACTGCTAATCTTCACATCAAGGAAGTTTAACAAAAGACAAGTCTAGATAGCAGCCATCAACATAGTTAAACTTTACAAGGTTCAGCACAAGGAAAAAAAAATACACTCCTTGGGATAGCTCAGTGGTTTCAGCATTGGCCTGCTAAACCCAGGGTTGTGAGTTCAATCCTTGAGGGGGCTATTTAGGAAACTGGGGTAAAAATCTGTCTAGGGATTGGTCCTGCTTTGAGCAAGGGATTGGATTAGATAACCTTCTCAGGTCCCTTCCAATTCTATGATTTTTGGGGCAGCAGGGGAAGAATAGACACACGTCACTCTTTTTAAAAAAAACTAAAACCTTTCTAAACACATGGTTTACAGTGTCTCACCATCCAATTTAATGCTTCTCTACTTGAGGGTCAGGGTTATTTACGCTATCAGGATAACACTTTATGCCAAGATTGGTGAATATGTCTCTATAGTGTCGATCTTATTCTTCTCTCCTGTTAGAGGAAAAGTTCCTATTCAAATCAGATTAAGCCCCTCCCCCCATGACACCTTCCTATTTTGCACAATAGTGTAAGGCTTTTATAGTTTTATTTTAAAGTTACAGATTGAAACATGCATAGAAGTTACCTGCACCAGAAGATAACATATTAAGTAGCTATTTTCCATGTTGTCTTAGTCCCACTTCCTTTTCACTTTTTTTAGCTAATTTACTGAACAAGTTCACCATATGGTCTTGCAGCAAGTAATGTCAATCACTTGTGCAACTTCTTCAACAATAACTATAAATTGGAGAGATTTATATCAAGTTGTATCTTGGAAAAACGCAGAATATTAAAGTTGCAGACTGGGACATCACACTTGTTGTTATATACTTGTCTAAAGTTTATAAAGTAATTCACCTACCAAACCAACAAGATGGTTTCATAGTACGACCAGTTTATAAAAACCATCTTTGTATCATATATTGTAACAATATTGCTTAAAATGCTGCGATTGAGTACAGTCATACTTTTCAAGATAGAAGTGTTAAGGAACAGAAATTGTTTTATTTAGTTTTTTGCATTAACAGTGAATCTTAAAGTTGTACTTTCCAGACATGCACACAGTAATCGATTTTACTTTAAAAACTTGGTAAAAAAATGTGTTCATTACCAGAGTTTCCTTTCTGTGTGTCTGACATTTCTTCATTTAAGTCTTTCTGAAGCTGTCTTCTGATATTTCTGCTTCCTGCACCTTCAACCTCATGAAAAGAGTCTTTTCTTGTCCTGTTAATCACAGGAATCCGAAATGTAGATTTGTACTCTCTCCAGCTGTCTGAATTGCCACGATGGTCATCGGATATCCATTTCTTAATTTGGTCTTTTTGGGTATCATTTATCCTAACCCCTTGGTTGTGACCCAGGTTTTTAAAAGAATTTGAACTACTCAGAATACTATGTGGTCCTTTTCTGGGACTGTTTCCACAGTGACCTGGTGTTCCCTTTTTCTTCTGAAAGCCCATATCTATTTTTTTGCCATGTCCGTAATCCTCCATGGAGTGGCAGTCGTGTTGTAAAGGGTTCCTCTTCAATTCCTCTTCATCTAAAACTCCCCTCTCCTTTGTTCTTTTGGTAAAGCAAGGTTTTGCAGCATCTCCCATTGTAATTGATTTTCAATATAATAAATTGCACCTGGAAAAAAAAAGGAAATAGTTTTAAATAATCAATTGTTTAACAACAGATTAAAGAGGAATAAAAACGTAACAGGTTTAGGAAATGAGTAACTCGTGGTTTTCCTCAGTACACCTTGCACACCATATAAAGACTAGAGCTGAGAAATTTCTTTCCCCCGGCAAGTAGTAAATCTGTCAAAATATGAATTTATCAGGGCATCAAAACTATTTGCAAATATGGTAAGTAGTTTTAACCAAAAAAAATTTTTTTTTGACATGAAGAAACATTTTATTTCAGCATTCATTTTAAAACAAAGTGTTTTTTTCAAATTAGCAATCAAAACTTTTTTGGTTTGACCTATCCATTTCCCACACCACCACCCCTTTGCTTTTGGTGATAAATCCACAAATAAGATCTATATCACTAAATGTCAAGCATCTGCATTTTCTTTTTACTGTATTTCTTTATTCTGTATCAAAGCAATACTACTAAGTTAATTTGAAACTGAACTGTGCCTGCCATCATTCCCCTCCTCACCCCACCCGGAAGCTGTAACTCAAATTTAAGACAACACTTTGAAGGGCTAAACCCAGGCATGAGTAAACAAAACATGTCACCCATCTGAAGGGTATTAGGTTTAGATATAGCAGCACACACGGAGAGGAAGAAAAAGCTAGATGTACAAAGGTATATACAGACACCTAAAAGATGCAGACAGGCACTTTTGAAAAATCCAGTGAGGAACCTAACGTTATGTCTACATTGCAACAAAAAAAAACCTGCGGCACTAACTCACAGAACCTAGGTCAGCTAACTCAGGCTTGCAGAGTTTAGGCTGCAGGGCTATACATTTCAGTATAGATGCCAGGCTGGAACCTGAGCTCTGAGACCCCTTCTCCCGCTTGTGTACCCTGCAATTTCAGACCATTGCAGGCTGAGCTGCAAGAGCAGCTGTGGGTCTTTTATCACACTGCAGATGTACCCTGAGTTAGCTTCTTCATTGGGACTTCAGTAACTAACCTGCTGAAGTGCTTTCATATATCCTAGTAGGCCCTACACCTGCATCATTGGATACCTAAGTACCTGTGTACATCCGACACAAAGTCTTGAATTCTCTCATATTTTATGAAATTTTGTATAAATAAAATAGGTTATTTACAAATGAAGTGGTCTAAACCACACAGATGTTGCACTTAAAATTAAGACATAATAAATTAGGTGACAACCTAGACAGGTGTATTGGTACTAAATCCATGATTACACAGTGTTGTAGTGCTAGGGTGACCAGACAGCAAGTGTGAAAAATTGGGACGGGGTGGGGGATAATAGGCACCTATATAACATCAAGCCCCAAATATCGGGGCTGCCCCTACAAAATAGGGACATCTGGTCACCCTATGTAGCACTCCACAATTGACCCAGGCTACTGGCTAAGGAGCATCAAAGAGTCCTGTGGCATCTTACAGACTAACAGATATATTGGAGCATGAGCTTTTGTGGGTCCTGTGTGCCTGACAAAGTGGGTATTCACCCACAAAAGCTTATGCTCCAATACTTCTGTTAGTCTATGAGGTGCCACAGGACTCTGTTGCTTTTCACAGATCCAGACTAACAGGGCTACCACTCTGATACTTGGGTAAAGAGAGAGTATTACAACCTTCAAAATAACTTTTCACACACTCCAGAGATCAACAAAGAATCAGCTATGAAACTGTATATTAGCGATCTGGCAACATGTTTTATAATTGTCCCAGAAAAACCCAAATACACACCCAACACCCCGGGGAGATTTTGAAATGCACCACACACAGGGAGGACGCTCAGCGTTGAGGTACAGGAGGGATTTGCCCCACAGTAGCAAGAATCACGAGGCTGAGCTGTCAAGCCGCTGTTGTCTTCCTGGCAGGGTGCGCCCGCGCTTGGGTTTACTCTCCACCCTCCCGCCCCCGCGGGACCTGACAGGCTCCAGCAAGGACAGGGGACACGCCAGCCCCGCGCTGCGAACTGCCGACCCCGTGAGGCCGCCTCACCGGGCCGGCAGCGAGGGGCCCCGCCGCCCACAACTACCGCCCGCTGGGGTCGAGAGGCCGGGCCAGCAGCGGGGAGCGACGGGCTGGCAGGAACTCAGGGGCCGGACCCGGCCCGGGGTTCCCCGTGCAGCGCCAGGAGCCGCGGGGCTGCGAGACGGGACGGGCCGCAGGGGGTGGGGGGAAGCTGCTCCGCGGTCACTGCGGGGAGGGGGGTCAGGCGCGCGCGCCCTGGAGCCCAACAGCCGCGGAGAGGTCGTGGGAGGGGCTCGAGAAGAGCCGCCGCCGCCGCGGCCCCGAGCACAACACTCACCCTCGGCTCTTCCGGTTATTGCTCCCTCTTCATTGTGCCGACTCGAGGCGGAAGCGCCCGAAGTCCTGCACAAGCCCGTCCGGGCAGCGCTTCCGGAAACGCTGTCCCCTTCCGTCATCACGCACCTTCCCCTGCCGGGCGCCCGGCGATGACGTCACAGTCCGGCCGCCATGACACTGGAGGCAGAGTAGAACGCGCTGCCCCGTGCCCATGGACAGCGGGAGAGGACGGGGCTGAGGGGCGGAATGGCCTCCTCGGTGGTCAGAGCCACGGTCCGGGCCGTGAGCAAGAGGAAGATACAGGCCACTCGGGCCGCCCTTACTCTGGTGAGTAGCGCGGGGGGTCGCGCGGTGCCAGCGGCGGCTCTTAGCCCCAGGGCCAGGGCCAGGTCCGTGCGGCCGCGGGGCGGCGGTGAGCGGGGCCGGTGCCCGGCGGGGTGTGGGGCGCGTCTCCGGGCGATGGCTGCCCGGCCCCTGCCGTGGTGAAGAGCGGCCCCATGGCCTGTACTGAGCAGCAGTCTGGTTTACATGGAGCACTTTACGTTAAGGGTACTTTCCTTGGGCTGTGCGCGACTGAAGCCCCCATTGAACTACTTGTAATGTGTTTGCGTATGTACATACAAGTGTATACGTAGGTAAGATTTATGCTTATGACCGCCAATTGCTTTTTTTCTTTTGATGCTGTGTCAGAATAGATCTCTACGGCGTGTCCTCATCTAAAAATGCAAGGAATAAGACTCAGAGAAGGGCAATGAAATGAGCAGGCGCACTTGTGAATGAGGGGGTTCTGATACAAGGAGTGCTTTCTTTAGAAAAGACAATAATAAGAAGACCAATGATAGAAATGAAAGAGACAGAGGCCTACTTAGATGTTCTTATGTATCCTTTCCTCCACCGTATACACTCAGGGTGGCACTTGATGCATTAAAAAAAAAAAAAAAAGCAAAGTTAGGACCTAATTCTGCCCTCCATTGCCCAGTCTCTCTCTCGTGCATGGCATCTGCAGAGCAACGTTCTGTTAATACAATTGTAGGTCCATCGGCCATTTTACAGCCTCCTCGTAAGGTGAAAGATGATGACCTTCACACTGTCATCAAACCAGCGCTGAACTTTAACTGTCAACCTCCCAGTCAATAGAGCAACAAAATAAGTACACAGAAAAAAAGTATTCATTCTAAAACAGGGGTTGTGTGCAGATAATTGAGTGTAGAAGTTGGCCTTCAAAATCAACAAAAGGAGTATGATTATTAAATGACATGCTTAACTTGTAGAACTCACATGCTATGGGCTATTATTGAGGATACCTGATCAGTAAGACTTAAAATTGGACACTTGTGAATTAAAGGGGGAAAGTATATTAACATCTGAAGTGTTGCATCTCCAAAAATAAAGAAATACAAAATTAGTAGGGCTGGCAAGCAATTAAAAACATTAATCGTGATTAATCACATGATTTTAAAAGATCTCGATTAATTGTGCAATTAATGGCACTGTTAATAATAGAATACCATCTGTTTAAATATTTTGGATGTTTTCTACATCTTCAAATATATTGATTTCAATTACAACACAGAACACAAAGTGTACAGTGCTCACTTTATATTTTTGATTACTGATATTTGCACTATAAAAACAAAAGAAATATTATTTTTCAATTCACCTCATACAAGTACTGTACTACAATCTCTTTATCATTAAAGTTGAACTTACATATATAGAATTCTGTACAAAAAAAACTGCATTAAAAAATAAAACAATGTAAAACTTTAGAGCCTACAAGTCCACTCAGTCCTACTTTGGCCAATCGCTCAGACAAACAAGTTTGGTTACAATTTGCAGGAGATAATACTGCCCGCTTCTTGTTTACAATGGCACCTGAAAGTGAGAACAGGTGTTCACATGGCACTGTTTTAGCCAGTGTCGCAATGTGCCAGATATCTTAAAGATTCATATGTCCCTTCGTTCTTCAACCATCATTCCAAAAGACATGCATCCATGCTAATGAGGGGTTCTGCTCGATAACCATCCAAAATAGTACAGAACGACACGTTTCACTTTCATCATCTGAGTCAGACGTCAGCTGCAGACAGTTGATTTTCTTTTTTGGTGGTTTTCATTCTGTGCTTTCCCCACCTCATCTCTCTCAGATTTTGGAAGGCACATCAGGTTCTTAAACCTTGGGTTGAGTGCTGTAGCTATCTTTAAAAATTTCACATTGGTATCTTCTTTGCATTTTGTCAAATCTGCAGTGAAAGGGTTCTTAAAATGAACATGTGCTGAGTCATCATCTGAGACACCTATAACATGAAATATATAGCACAATGCAGGTAAAACAGAGCAAGAGACATACTATTCTCCCCAAAGAAGTTCAGTCACAAATTTAATTAATGGATTATTTTTTTTAATGAGCATCATCCGCATGGAAGCATGTCCTCTGGAATGGTGGCCAAAGCATGAAGGAGCATATGAATGTTTAGCATATCTGGCATGTAAATACCTTGCAATGATGGCTACACAGTGCCATATGAATGCCTGTTCTCACTTTCAGGTGACATTTTAAATAAGCAGGCAGTATTATCTCCTGTAAATGTAAACAAACTTGTATGTCTTAGAGATTGGCTGAACAAAAGTAGGACTGAGTGGGACTTGTAGGCTCTAAAGTTTTACGTTTTGTTTTTGAGTGCAGTTACATAACAAAAACAAAACATCTACATTTGTAAGTTGCACTTTCACGATAAAGAAATTGCATTATGGAATTGTATGAGGTGCATTGAAAAATACCCTTGTTTCTCATTTTACAGTACAAATATTTGTAATAAAAATATTAAGTGAGCACTGGACACTTCTGTATTCCATGTTGTAATTGAAATCAATATATTCAAAAACGTAGAAGAACCATCCAAAAACATTTAATAAATTTCAATTGGTATTTTATTGTTTAACAGTGCGATTAAAACTGCGATTAATCGTGATACTTTTTTTATTGCAATTAATTTTTTTTAGTGAATCGCATGAATTGACTCTGATTAATCAACAGTCCTAAAAATTAGAGTTTACAGAAAGAAGAGGTGAGATACAAGTGCTTTCGAAAACATAACTTTGAATTGCCTGATGTTTTTTCATGTTAAATTTCAAGTATGAGAGTGAGAAGGCAGGTGAGGTAAAAAAAAAAATTTTATTTTTAATTGGGTTAACTTCAGTTGGTGGAACATATAAACTTTTGAGCTGCACAGAGCTCTTCGGGTCTGGGGAAGGAAATTAGTGTGTCTGACCTAAATTCAAGTTGGGATAGATTGGTAAACTTTATGGCAGAACACAAGAGGCCATTTAAAGTGGTCATCTGAGGGTTAGATTGGTATGCATAACGGATTTGAAGTGGGCAGTTAAGGGTGAGTAGGCAGGGAGGAGGGTGTTACAAATTGTTGTAATAAGCCATAAAACCAATGTCCATGTTGAATCCATTGTTTTTGATGTCTAGCAGAGTAATGAATTTAAGTTCCCAGGCTTGCCTTTTGAAGATGTTCTACAGATTTCCTTTGTGGACAGATATTGAAACTGAAAAGTGTTTACCCGTGGGTGATAGAGTTTTTGGTCTTTTATAATTTTTCTGTGCAAGTTTCATTTGAGAGCATAGTAATTATCTGGTTTCTCCCAAGTTGTTAGGGCATTTGATGTGCTTGATGATGTACACCACATTGTGATAAGCATGTGTAGTTCCACGATCTTGAAAGGTGTGTTCGGGGGAGGAGAAATTGATCACCACTGCGGAGGTGATATGTCTGCAAGTTTTGCATCTGTTGCTGTGGTAAGTTCTTGTGCCACTTCGAGTTGGTGTATCCTGGTCTGGGGAGCTTGCTTTGGATACCCAGCTTGGTGAGGCCTGGGGGCTGTTTGAAGGCCAAGAGTGTGGTTGGGAAAGATTTATTTCAGGATGTGGTGCCCATTAAATATGGGTTATAATTATTTGATACCCCAGAAGGATTCCAATGTGGGGTGGTAGCAGTGTGCCATCAATGGGCTTGTTTGTTTTTTTCTGTATCAAAGCAGGTTTTTTCCAGGGCATTTGGTGCAATCTACTTCTCTAGTAGGGTGTCCTTGTGTTTTTTTTTTTAATATCAGGATTGGAAGGGACCTCAGAGGTCATCTGGTCCAACCCCTTGCTCTAGCAGGACCAATCCTCAGACAGATTTTTGCCCCAGATCCCTAAATGGCTCCCTCAAGGATTGAACTCACAACCTTGGGTTTAGCAGGCCAGTGTGCAAACCACTGAGCTATCTCTCCCCCCCCGCCCCGTCCCGTCCTGCCCCGCCCCGTCCTGTCCTGCCCCGCCCCGTCCTGTGTGTTAAGAAGTGTACCCTAGACTTTCTCTTAATAGCATATTCTGTGGTATCTGAGTGTCTGGCTGTATAGAACAGATTTTTCTGGATCTGTGGAGGTAATGTGGTGATCCGTGGATTTCTTGTATAATGTCATTTGTAGGGTTCAGTTGTTGAAGCTAATAGTGGTGTATAACAGAGGTGAAAGTAAGCCGGTACAGGCCAATACGGTGGATCGGTAATAAAGTGGCTGAAGCATTCAGTATCAATTGGTAAAATAAGCTAGGTTTAACTATAGTAATAACAAAAAATCTGATTTATCGTCTGTTTGCAGCAAACATCCCTCTCTGCAAGCAGACCAACCACCCTTAAGCGTAGTTGGAGAGGGAATCAGACTTGACCTGGGAGATGAGGAGAACTGAAAGGCAGCAGGCTGTGTGGGGTCTAAGGAGCGCAATACGAGCAGGACCCAGGAGTGTGATTATGCAGAAAGCCCCTTGCTCCCCACCCAGTTTGCTCTTGAGCGGGTTCTCTTGCGGGCCTCCTGCTCTCTAACATGCAGATCCACACGCATGGTCCCTTGCGGGATGAGGCAGCTTGGGGAGCGAGTGTTGTGTGCATGCTGCAGGATGGAGGGGTAGCTTTGCACTACATACTCAGGGCTCTGTGCTCTGCTTCCAGCCCTTGAGTTCGTTCATTATTCAGCCAGCTGCGGGAGGGAGAGCTTACCTGGCTGCAATCGGGGAGAACCAGAGCCAGGGATGTTCCTTCCTTCTCCTGTGTCCGGGCCCTTTGGAGGAGTCTCTGCAGCAGTCCCTGTTGCAGGCAGCTGTGGCGTGCCAGAGGCAGGGGGCTGGGCAGCAAGGCGTGGGACTTGGCAGCGTACAAGCTGGGTTTCGCAGCATCTGGCACCTCAGGTGAAACTTCTCCATCTCGCAGCTCTTTCCCACTGGAGGGGCTTCCTGCTGTTTGCTTGTCTGTGACACCACCCTAGGCCTCAACAAATGAACAACCTGAAAGTCATCCACAAAAGGGTATGTCTACACAGCCAATGTTAAAGCGCTGCCATGGCTTTAACATCAGCTGTGTAGATGTACCCTTAAAGCTAGTACCAATACTCTAGAATGTAAGTAGTAGGCAGCTACTGTATCAGAGTTATGCAAAGGGATCTATGAAGATAAGTGTGTAGGAGTGGAGCTGGGAAGAGGAGTTGCGATATGACTGTACCAGTAAGAAATTTAAGTTACTTTCACCCCTGGTGTACTGGAAGTTGATGCTGGTGTGGGGAGTGATGTGGGAGTGTTCTACAGAGAGTTTGATGGAGGGTGGTGGTGGAAATCTGAGGGAGTTTAGGTCTTCTGTCCAGACAATGAAAATATTATCAATCTATCTCAGGTATATCATTGGTTTCATGATTAGTTTTTCCAGAAATTCTTCCTCAAGGTGGCCCATGCAGAGATTGACTTATTGGGGAGCCATCCTAGTACCCATTTCTGTTCCCATGGTTTGGACAAAGTGTATGGTATTAAATGTGAAGTTCTGAGTGAGGATGAAATGGATGGGTTTGACAATGTGTTTAGCATGGATATCCAAGTGTTGTAAGTTCTCTTGTAGGTTTTTGAGGTAGGCAGCAATGCCATTATGATGAGGGATGTTGGCATGGCACGGACGATGTTTGGAAGGAGGTTGTTAATGTTGCAGAGTTTCTGGAGGAAGTTGATATTGTCTTGAAGGAAGCTTGCCTTTTGTGTGGTGAATGATTTGAGGTTTCAACCATAACATTACTTTAGTTATCTTGCACTCATAACCTTACGTATCTCTTCTAATTTTTAAAAACCCCCTAAAAAAAAAATTGTAGTGGTTATCTGTGACCGTTACTGGCAAGAATACAATATGAAGCCAAAGGACTATTGGGGCATAAACTGATTTCCAGCTCAGGTCAAGAAGTTTTCCTTCGGTATATAGATTAACCTTGAAAAAAATATCCAGAAGACTTATCTGAATAGCTGCCAACACTCCACATGCATACTGGATTTTGGGGACAGGCTTGGAAAGAGTTGATTAAAAATTCACAAATTACAGATGTAATGGCTTTACCCCTCAAAACTATGGCACAAAATGGTTTAAACTTCAGAACTCCTCAGTGCATCTGCTCGCTTGGGCTGTGGGCTAAGATCAGAACATGAGACTTAGTTGATGGTTTTATGAGATGCAGAAGGAAAACTACATCAGAGTACAGCTATTTCGACTTGAGAAGGTTATCTTCATAATTATAAAAGCAAGAATTTTGTTTTTTTTAATGAAAACTAAACTTCTATAGAAACAGCCCTCTCTCTATTCACCATGGAAATTTCCTGCTCACCATTGATAAGTGGGAGAATGCAGTTGTCAATTTTGGCTTTCTTATGGTAGATTTATACCATTATGAGGGCTTATATCTTCCTTTGCATTGGCTGCCAATCTTCACTATGGGGGACATGCTATTGAACTCAGTGTGTTTGGTCTCTGGTACTGCAGTTCCAGTGTTCCCCTGGTGATTGAACATCAGGCTACTTGCAGGTATATAAAGTAGATATTTTTTGATGGCTTTGTTTCTGAACCCAGTTCTGTGGCACCTAGACTTTGATAAAACTGATTTCTGCAGAGCCAGAGTCTGGCTAGCTTCTCATACTAACACTTTTAGATTAAAGATCATAGTTTAATAACACAAGAAAACTTAACTTATTTTATCATCTTAAACTGAAAGAATTTCAAAATTCGCAGTCTCACGGTCTATGTTTAGTTATTCTAACATGTCACTCAGGTTGGGCAATGAAGGCATACTAACATTTTCTAGGTTTTATGCACTAGCACGATATTGCAGTGTATGGTTGCAAACTTAACACAAAAAATCTTGTGGCGAGCTTCTCAAGAAGTTTCTCAATTTTCAGTACTGTATTTTTCAAAAAGAGAATCTAAATTTTAGTCTCTTAACTTCCTGTGATATATTCATTTATTATCTACAAATGTGTAGTCTGTCTGGTGGGAGGCAGAGGGCGATCTGATCTCCTTTACATTATGTTTTCAGCTTGTGGTGAAGTTAATTTATAAACTCTGCTCTTTTCAGTAAATCCTCATATGCATTAACCAGTTTAATTTTATGAGACCTTGTCTACACTAAAGGGAAAAGTTGATCTAAACTACATAATTTGAGTTACGTGACTAGCGTAACTCAAATCAACGTAGCTTAGTTCTACTTACTATGGGGTCCCATTGACTCCTCTTACTCTCCTCAATCAGGTGGAATACATTAGTCAATGGGAGAGCGATCGGGGGTTGATTTAGCGGGTCTTCACTAGACCCACTAAATCAACCACTGATGCATCGATCACCGCAGCGCGATCCTCCAGTAAGTGTAGACAAGCCCTGAGTCTACATCTGACAGACAGCCTAAAATTATGCAATTTAGGGTGTTAATTGTAGTTTGTAACCGCAAAACACAACAAGTTGAATGGCTAGTTTATACTCTCACTAGTGACACCAATGTGAGAGGTGGACGTCTAATGTGCAGGAGGAGAAGCTGAAGTGAAAACTTAACAGCTGTGAAGCTGGAATGAAACTGAGCTTTTATTTGGAATGGACAGTAGAAGCAATAGAAGACTGAATATTATTCAGAACTTTTAACATTTTTCAAAGCAGGGAAAAGTTAATAAAATCTCTTTATTTTTCAGACTCCGTCAGCTGTACATAAGATAAAACAGCTTCTTAAAGATAAACCTGATCATGTAAGTACAAATGGATGGCATTCTTGTACACTATTCTAATATTTTTTAGCTTACCTTATGAAGAGCACTCTTTATTATACTAGCAGCTGTCTCAGGTACTTGTGATCAGTGTAAAACAATGCAGTTTGAAACAATCACTGCGGACACCATTTAGACATGAGATCTTCCTTTATTTTTTAATAAATGCATTTATCCAACAAGCTTTATTTTCATATACAAAAATCAAATGAGGTGGGGGGGAAATGACTATGACAATAAATCAACTGTCATAATCTTTGAGACAGATTAAACTCCAGCTTGCATTCTTTAAAGGTTTCACAAGATTTTAAAGTATGTCCATACTACCACTTTAAGGAAACTAGTCTAATCTGTTGATGCTAGTAAGGTAATGATTTCCTAGTATGGCAAGAGATCTCCAACTATTGATGTGAAGGTATTCTTCAAATAATTTTATGAAAATGTTGAATTTCTCAGAGCAGGTTATTTTGTTGTAAAGTATGTTATGTCCACATAATGTTGCCCCTTCTGGCCAGTATTTGGGGTCTTGCTTGTTTCTGTTAGGAGAAGACATTAATGCTACTAGTCAGTATTTCTTGGTGTGATCCTGTTTATTTACAAGAATGTACACAAATTCCTGTTTCTCTGAACACAGTAAAAACAAACAGCAGGTGTTTTCCTTACTCAGAAATCCAAATTTGCTCCAGCAAGTACTATGCCCAAAAGAAAATCTGTCTCTTATCTTCTTATCAGGGCCACTCTCACAACTGCTTCTCTCACTTTCTGTTTATCACATACACAGCTACAACCAGTCAAGTCCCTCGTCCCTGTGTTTGTAATTACTCCCAAGGAATCCTCTTAGCCCACATGGTTTAGCTTCTGATCGACTTTGCCATGTGGCCATTGCCTTGGGTGGTGGCTTGCTTGTTTCCAGCTATCACTACATACAGGGGCATTTAATTGTTATATGCCCATCAGTTTTTAATGAGGTCTGTGATTGTCATAAATTAAAGATCTTGTTGCTGGCAGCCATAAACACCATCCAACACAATAATTATACAGATTATTTCCCTTCCTCATAATTATGTAGTAAAGATTTCATGTGTAGGGTACAATATGGCTGTTTGGAATAGACAGTGTCACTGTGCAGAGTGTTTTCTGGTCCACGTGTTCCTGGCAACTACTTTTCAACTGTTGTTTATGCAGATCTTCTTTTGGTCTGACCTGTGTGTAGCTAGTGGTTAGAATATATTGAGTGAATCAGGGCTGGCCTTGCCATGAGGCGAATTGAGGTGGCTGCCTCAGGTGCCAGACTGTGGGGCGCACCACTAGGACCCAGAGTGTAGAAAACTGTGTCTGCTGCTGGTGCATATGTATTCTCTGTGCTCTAGATGTACAGAGATGGTGGAGTGCTGTGCTGGAGGAAGGAGGGCACAAGAGACGTAACAGGCAGGCAAGAGAAAAGGTGACAGGGAATAATAGAAAACAGCAGGAGCTGCAAGGAGAGAGAGGAGGAGGAGGAGCCTCTTATGTATTTCTCTAGCACTCCCAGGAGTCTGGACTGATTAACACCAGCTTCTCAGGAAGCTTCCTTCTTTCCTGTTGCTTCCCTGAGTCCCCTTGAGGAGAACAGGCAGTCAACTGAAGTAGTAGGAGCCATTTAGGCCCTTAAGATGCTGGTATCTTCCCTCACTCAGGCCCTGCTACCAGCCTTCTTATTTGTCCCCTTCAATTGAGTGTTGAGAGCCACTATAGTTGGCACAGAACAGCAGTCATGAGTGGAAAAAAGAAAACTCCCCTCTGGGGCAGCATTCAGAAAAAGAAAGAAAGCAAAGGAAGCTTTTCTATATAAGCAGGAAGGAGCTCTCCTGAGATACATAGACACAAATGTTCACAGTGAGCCTTCCGGCCCCAATGAGGATGCGAGTGGTGAGGAGATGCTGATCTTAGAGTGCAGGTGACCTGGCAGCTACTGCAGCATCCATATTTCCATCTCATATGGATATAACCATGCACATTCCTGAAGAAAAGTGTAGATCAGAGGAGAGTGTGATGGAGGCACAAGAAACAGCTGTTGCTGAGTTTAGTTCCTTAAGTCTAGATGATCCAGGACTGTGGATCCACTTGAGCAGTAGCCTGAGGGACTTCCTTGTAGTGCATTGGCCACAGTAAGTGGAAAAACTTCATGTTCCCCAAAGACAATGAAAATAGAAGTTTCCATCCAACACATTACTGGTGCAAAATCCACAATGGTGACAAAGTGGAGAGGCCATGGTTTATGTACTCAAAAACCCAGAATGCTGCATACTCTTTTTGTGGCAAACTCTTCCAGTCTAATGTTCCAGCCACATTGGGTTCTACAGGAACAAAGGACTAGAAAAATCTGGCTAGAAGTCTGTCATGCCGTGGGAAGGCAGCAAATCACCAGAAATTATTCCATAAGTGGAAAGAGCTTGAGATGAGACTACGGTTAAAGGCCACCATAGATAATCAGCATCAAGGGAAGATTGCATCAGAGTCTCTTTACTGGCAAAATGTTCTGAAAAGGCTCATTACCATTGTGAGAGTGCTTGCTACCTAAAACCTAGCACTGCATGGCACTTCAGAGCAGCTGTATGTGACAAACAGTGGAAACTTCCTTAAAATTGTGGAGCTGATGGCTGAGTTTGATGCTGTACTCCAGCAGCATCTAAGAAGAGTCACCACCCAAGAAATGCGCACACACCACTACCATGGAAAAACAATTCAAAATGAGATCATACAGTTCTTGGCGACAAAAGTCAAACAGAAGATTGTGGCAGATTTGAAGTCAGCAAGATATTACTCTGTTGTTCTGGACTGCACACCTGACATCGGCCATACGGAACAAATGACTTTAATGGTGCATTTTGTAACAACAACAGAGCCTAGTGAAAATGTCCCTGCAATGGTAATGATCAGAGAGCGTTTTCTAGAATTTATTGACATTGCTGATACTACAGGAGCTGGTATGACAAATGTGCTTCTTAAAAAGCTGGAAGATATGGAATTGCGATAGCTGACATGAGGTCAGGGCTACGATAATGGTGCCAACATGAGAGGAAAGAACAGAGGAGTGCAGATATGGATCTGAGAGTTAAACCCTTGAGCTTTTTTTGTCCCATGCAGTTCTCATTCGTTGAACTTCGTGGTCAGTGATGCAACATCAGCTTCTAGTGAGACTGCTGAATATTTTAATGTAATTCAAAGCATCTATGTATTTTTCTCTGCATCAGCTCATCGATGGGAAATTTTGAAGCAACATATGAGAACATCCTCTCTGACACTGAAACCACTGAGTGCCGCACGATGTGAAAGTGGAGTGGAGGCGATAAAGCCTATCAAACACCAAATTGGGAAGATAGATGATGTCATAGTTGCCATTATGGAGGATAATGCTATGACCGGGACTGTTTGCGGGAAAACAGTGGCAGAGGGAAATGAAATTACCAGAAACATACATAACTTCAAATTTCTGTGTCTTCGTGTTGTGGCATGACATACTGTTTGAAATAAATGTTATAAGTAAGAGACTCCAAGGTGTTGACCTTGATATATCTGGACCAATGGAACAACTGGACAAAGCAAAGTCATACCTACAGTCTTACCGGTCAGATGAGGGATTTCAAAACATTCTGAAGAGTACACAGAAGTTGGCAGAGGAATTTCACACTGAAGCTATTTTCCCACCCATTCAAGAATACAAGAGTCACTGAGGAAGAAGACATTTTGATTACGAGGCACAGGATAATCCCATAAGAGACCCCAAACAACAATTCAAAGTTGAATTCTTTAACCAGGTGCTAGATTATGCAATACAGTCAGTTGAAGAACGTTTCATGCAGCTCAAGGAACACAGCAGTATATTTGGGATGTTATATGATATTCCAAAATTCCTCACTATACCTGAAGAAGACCTACATCAGCAATACAGGGCAGTAGAGACAGTGTTGACACATGATGACATGCACGATATTGAGGCGAGTGATTTAGGTGATGAACTGAAAGCCCTTTCAAGATACATTTCAGCAGGATCAACTCCAAAGGCTGTTCTGGAATATATGTGCACAAATAAGATGATCACCCTCTTTGCAAATGCTTTTGTTGCTCTGCGCATACTTCTAACACTTCCTGTAACAGTTACCAGTGGAGAACACAGCTTCTCCAAGCTGAAGTTAGTAAAAACACATCTATGCTCCACAATGACACAGGAGAGGCTGGTCGTCCTTGCAACCATCTCAATAGAGCATGAGTGGCCCAGACTGTGGACCTTCAGGAAGCAGTTCAAAGCTTTGCAGCCAAGAAGGCACAGAAAGCACCACTTCGATTATTCAAACAGATAAAAAATTCCATTGTTTACTATGCAGACAAGAAAAGTTATATTTGCTGTTCAGGCATTTGAAAGTTAAATGTTACTTAAATTTTTTGAACAAGACATTTTAAGTTGTTAGTTCTCCTTTGAGGTAGGTAGCAGAGCAGTACCATGAGAGGAGTCGAACAGGCAGAAGGCAGAATTGAGACCTTTCGAAGTTTTGGCCCAAGCGAAGGGGCATGGGGCGTCATTTGAGTTCCCCGCCTCAGGTGCCAAAATGTTATGGGCCGGCCCTGGACTGAATTATAAGTTAGTATGGCTTACTGGGTCAATGCTGAGCAGATCTTAAAAATGGGAAGGGCTGAGTGGTAATGTGGATAATGAAAATTGCAACCCATGTAACTTTTCAGTATACTGTGAAATAGAGGTTCTCTTCACTAATCAGCATAGCAGTGCTGTGAAAATGTAACTGTATTTGGCTCAGCCTCAAACTTGCCAGCATTATGTAAGTTGCTTCAATTGCTCCTACAATGAGGAGAAGTAAGCACCAGCCTGCAACTCATTGCAACAGGCATGCAGAAGATCTGTACTGTGATTTTTACTGGGGCGGATGAGAGCTGGGGGAGAGAATTTGGAATGCATCCCATTAAGCCCTAGAACTGGCTTCCTTTCTCTGGTGAGTGAGTGTTCAAGTCTGTAAAGTGCTGTGATCTGACAGTGCTATATAAACAAACTGTCTCATTTGAAGTCATAAAACCATTTGTCTTTGAAGCAAGATTTTCTCATCCAAACTGCTTAAAAGACCAAACACCTACAAGGTGCCAACAGTTTTACTAGTGAATTACATTAGATTGCTATTTTTACACACTGTAGGTCTTTGTCCACAATAGGAAAACTTATATGTGTAGCTTTCCACCATTGCAACACTGCATGTGATAGCAAAAGTAGAATGGAAGTTGTAGTAGAGGCAGGGCTCAGGCTAACCCTGACAATATGATGGTAGAAGTGACTCTGCTCCATTGACATTTTCACCACTATTACTACCCCTAGTGTAGAATTATAGGTATAAATTGTACTAGCGTAGTGCATGGGAGTTAAGCTTCAGTTTGAGTATATATTATGCATTTTATAACTTAAAAGTTCTGACTCACTTTTCTAGTCTGTCCGTACCAAAAAAAAGCAACCCAAGACATTTTAGCCCTTCATTCCTAAAATGAATTCATCCTAATTTTAACCCTATATGAGAAGGGAAAAACATTGAGTGGTAGCTATTGAGTTGATTCGTGCACTGAGTTTCCAACTCTCTGCTGGCACACTGTACATTTAAATAAAAGTGAATAAAACTTTTATATTTCAGGTAGGTGTGAAAGTTGGAGTCCGTACAAGGGGATGTAATGGACTTTCATACACGTTAGACTATACAAAAACAAAAGACGACTCTGATGAAGAAGTAATTCAAGATGGTGAGTGTTTATTTGTTCTTATCTATTTGAAGCAGTAAAAAGGTGGAGAGGGCAGGTGCACAATAACTTGATTACTATGGGTACGTCTTCACTACCCGCCGTAGCGGCAGGTAGCAATCGATTGCTCGGGGATCGATATATCACATCTCATCTAGACTCCACCAACCCGAATGGAGTTGCAGAATCGACAGGGGGAGCCGCGGACATCGATCCCGCGCCGTGAGGACGGTGAGTAATTCGAACTTAGATACTTCGACTTCAGCTACGTTATTCACGTAGCTGAAGTTGCGTACTAAGATCGAATTTCCCCCGTAGTGTAGACCAGCCCTAAACGTCCAAACTATAATGGAGTAGAGACAGGGTAGAATTTACTAGATACATGAAGTTACTGAGAGAAACCCTTGCATGCCTTGGTAGGAACTGCTGTTGCTGTCACTTTAGATTCCATTGTAAAGGTACCCATTTGTTAAAGCTTCCTGGATTAAGTTAAATGCTGGTAGCACAGAGGGTACCTTTTCCTTCCCCACTATATGTCCAGGCTTACCATGGGTTGGAGTTCTCCAGGGCCTGGGAGGCTACGTTTCCATCTGGTGGTGGGGTGGCAGCTTTAAGTTAATACTTGAGTATCATAGGCTCCTCCTTGTGCAGGTTGCTTGGTGGAGCACATCCTCCAACAGACTTTGTCACAAGCACTTCTTTGTCAGCGCAGCCTACTTCTGATGGCTAACCTTGGTGGCTCCAGGCCCTTGGGGTTGCTGCATCCCTGGGTTACATTGATATACACTGGCACTGAATATACTAAGATGAAACAAAGGACCTTCCAAAAAACACAGCTTTTATATAAACAAATGGATTCCCTTCTTGGGTTTATCATTATTGGTATTGTTTTTTATTTCTTCATCTGCAAATTGCAAAATTGGCTTATTAAAATGAGGAATCATAAATAGTCTATAATTAAAAGTGCAGTCTTAATGTTCAACATCCTGCAGCCTGTAAAACTTCTGTACGTTATTGGAACTGGCTGTTAAGACTTTAGAAGCACTAATTCCTAGCCCTGATTGTTTTGCTTTATAGTATATTGAATGGACCTTACACCTCCCACTAGTACAGAACTAAATATTGCTAGTAACTCAGCTTCATCCATATAACTTTGGCAAGGGGAAGGATAGTCTATTTGAGAAGGAAATAAGAAAATATTTTTGAGGCAAGTTTTCTTTAAAAAGTCAGCTGCTTGAAAGCAGTGCAGATCTTTGGAATGTTAGTAATCCCAGTAGAAATGGATTAATGAACATAATTCATAGACACCAAGGTCAGAAGGGTTCAATGTGATCATCTAGTCTGACCTTCTGTGTAACACAGGCTATAGAACTTCCCCCAAAATAATTCCTACATCATATGTCTTTTAAAAAAAAATAAAATCCAAAATTGATTTAACAATTGTCAGTGATGGTGAATCCAGCATGGCCCTTTAAGTTCTTCCAAGGGTTAATTACTCTCACTATTAAAAACTTACTTCTTATTCCAGTCTGTGGGAGTGTCAAAGCTGCACTTTATTGCACAGTTACACAATTACATTGGCATGACCCCTCAAAGTGTAAATAAGTATACCATAATATCAGTACTCAACCATTTACAGATAGCAAGTGAGAACACACTCTGTAATCTCAACTTTGGAGTTTTTTAGCAAAGGCAAGAAAAGGATGAATATCTTGAAAGTAAGAAAATGCATCAATAATTTCACTGACAGACCTCAGTTTTTAGCTTCATTTTATATCAGTTATCTACCAGATTGTACTGTAACAGAAGATCTGTGTCAGATTACATAACAGTTGTTTTGTTTTTGTCCCATTCAAGGAGTCAGAGTGTTTATTGAAAAGAAAGCACAACTGACACTTCTAGGAACTGAAATGGACTATGTAGAAGACAAACTATCCAGTGAATTTGTTTTCAATAATCCAAACATCAAAGGAACATGCGGCTGTGGAGAAAGCTTTAACATTTGAAATATCAGGACTATTACCTTGGCTTTTAACACCATGAAACACTTCTTCATCAGTGTGACCTTTTAAAGCTGTCACATTTCTTTCAGGTTTTTAGGCTTTGTAAAGTGTGGCTGCATTTCAAGGAAAATAAAGTGAATGCATTTTGGAAATGTAACCTGTGTGTTAAATTTCAGCACTGGTGTATTTATGCAGTAATTTGGGGTGAATTGGGCTGTAGACAGTAAGAACAGCAAAGTGCAGTAGCACTTCTGTGTTTTTATATGTGAAGGGAAATAAATCTCAATATTGCTCCTTTTGTCCTTTCCCTCTCCTTCATCCCTAACAGCCCCCCAAAAAGTGTTCTGTAAGAACACACTCTGTATGCATTCTGCTTTAATTAGAAGAAAATGGTCGGACTATATATGTATGAATAGGTTTCAGAATTAACTTACACTCATTTAAAAAGAACACACGCATCTGACAGAGGTTTCCATTGTCTTCACCCCTTGATGCTTTATGGATTTATTGGTTATCTCTTCTCAAAGAAAAATTAATAAGCTCTAAGAGGGAGGAAATCCTGCCTTCTAGTGCTAAAATTTTCATATGTTATGTCACCAAGCGTGGTTACATGTTGGAATGAGCTAATTCAAGTCTCCAAAGTTATGCTCACCCTTTCATTTTGAGTTATCTTAGTGCCTATATAAATGTTTGTGCTTGCTACAAGGAAAGGAAATCTTTGTTGCGGGCAAGAAGACAAGCAGTGTGGTGTTCAAGAACAATGCAACATCTTCAACCATTTGAATGTTAAGGCAGAATGTGCACAGGCCTCCTTTTCCGACATCCCATTTGTCTGTCTTTTCCCCCAGTTGACCAAGACAGCAAAATTCCTAAACTGCTTCCAACCCAGTACATGTATGTATTTCCCCCTATGCTGTCTGGTCACCCAAGAAGGAAATTATTTTATGATGGTAGAAGGATTTTTGTTACTTTCTGTTCATCATATTCACAACTGACTTTCTGTCACAGCTCAAACCTCATTGGTGACTTGAGTGGATGTTAGGTTTTCGCTGGAAAGTTGACTCTAAATTCTGTTCAACAGTTGTTTGAGGTGAAGGTAACTTTGTAAAAGGAAAATTCCATTGTAGTTTAAAAAACATTAAAGAATCTTTGACTTGTATAAAATCAGTGAAATTAGCTTTTTTATTAAACTGACACCAGGCATTAATTTAAGGGAAGACAAAACTTATTGCTTGGAAGAAGCCATTTGCTTCGATAGAAAGAAACTAGTTTTATCTCCCTCTTGCACATTAAGATCCTTCTGGCTACACACCAATCTTCCCAATGTGTATCATTCTTCAGGACCTCCTCCCCAACTACTCCGGTATTGGTAAATATCTCTCCAGGCTTTCCGGAAAGGCAGAGTAATTTAAGTGGCCATGTATGCATCAAGCCACTCACTCATGCAGCTTGCAGGAGAAGTAGAGAGGGGAAGAAGCTATTGTTACTAGAATAGTTGAGCTGAAAGTTGGCCAAAAAAAGTGCGGGGGGGGGAGGGGAGGAGACGGAGATGGAAGGGAGCTCACAAGGAATACCTGAATCCTGGCTTTAAATAAGGAAGGAGTTGGAATGGTTGAAGGAGATGGGACTGAATAAGGCATAAAGCTTGGAGATTGACTATGCAGAGTGAATTTATTCTGGAGAGCTGTTTATTGGTACTTGAGAGGGAGAACTGTGGACTGTTACCTCTTGAGGGAGTGGAAATGCAGCTAGAACTGGCTGAGGGAGGAGGAGATAACTCTATGGCATCCTCCCTGCAGTAGGCAGCACAGCCCACAAGAATAGAAGGTTGAAGCTTCCACGTGTACTGCTTAATTAATATTCATACTTGAATTTTAATTATTTTGTAATGTATGCAATTTTGATGTAAAAACACTGGAGTTTTCCTTTATCAGCTGTCATACACAAATAGTTGCTTTATTATATATAGTAGTTAAAGAACAGTAACAAAGTATATAGAGAAAACCTGACAACAAGCTCAGTAGATTTGAATTTCTAATGCCACAGTCCTCCAGTCCTGCCAAAAAAATCAAGTCTATGTGGTATTGTAGAGCTAATGTCTAAAATAGTCCCAATGATAGACTAATGCTCTCATTTGTAAATCTATTCTATACTGGAAAGTTTTTTAAAAAAAGAATGTAACAGATGGTTGGTAAAAGTGCTGTCCCTGTATTCACTCTAATTGTGTTTTTGAGTTCTTGAGGGCTTTTGCATATTCATGGATTCATGTATATGCTCTGTGAGTGAAAGTTCATACTTTCTTATTCTGTGAAATAGTCTCTGAAGAGAGTTGTCATATTTACTAAAGCACCTAACGCACAATCTATTAAAGTACATTTATGTAAATGCTAGTAACTTATGTATGAATATAGTTTTGTTAATCAGTCCATCTATAACGTGTGCAATACTGTATGTAGAGTTCTCAGCTGTAATAAATAACTGCCTGTTGGTAAACATTAAATACTCTCATTTTGCACAGCTGTAACAAATGAGCACTTCAGGATAATACAAGTAATTCTGTTATAGCATAACATTGTATGGCTTGTAAACTGATGTTCACCGAGGAATATTCACTTCATGTTTTCTAAGTACTAATAACACTGGAAACTGCAGTAGGTATGTAATAAGAATGTCAGTTTTAAGTATAAAAATGAAAATATTTTGCTAGTCTCAGAATATATATACATTGAAGTCCTCTTTATACCTTAATGGGAAAAGTAGGGTGATAAAGGGTAATTTATTTTTTTGTTAAACTGTTCAACTTTCTCTCTTTAGGCTGAAATGCAAGCAGACAGATGTTCATTTTTAAAATGTCTACCTGCCAAATATACATATCATGTCTACCTGCCAAATATACATATCATAGATTCCCAGTGACCCCCTGATCCTGCTTACCAGATGTGGCATTGTGATAGAACCCATCCAGTGTCGTCCTCCTTCTCTGCACTGTGGTAGTATTAGTTCATACAGTTAGTTCTTTGATTATTGTATATATAAAACTGTATTTTAAGTGGTCAGGCACCCCCACCTGCGGCTTAAGCAATGTGACAGAAGCAAAATCCTTAGTATTCCAAACATGCTTTTTCTACAAAGCTTCATTGCTACTTAATGGCAGGCACTTCTGTTGCCTCTTTTGCCTCAGAGAGGGACACATCTGCAAGTGATGTTCCATATGTCACTCCCCTGGACAAATTCTGTATCCTCTCCCTACTTATATTCCTTCCCACCCTGGTCCTATTCAGCACGCTGAGGTGTGCAGCCCATTTCACATAATCCTGCATCAGCAGGAGACAGACAGCTGCTGGGTAGGCACCAAGGGGAATCTGATTGGACAGTCTCCAGTAGTGAAGTTGCCTGGTGAGATCCTTTATATATTTAAAACTTAATAAAAAAAATAAATTTGCTATATGAATAGCAACATTGTTAAATGCCAGTAATTTCAGTATAAGGGCAAATAGTGATCAATTTGACCAAATGAAATATAAAGTACTTTCAACATATACAATCCCTATAGAATTTAAAAGGATATTTAGGTCTAATTGGATTTCAAATTAATGTTTTTAATTAAAAAATCCTGACATTTTGTCATTGCATAAGGTCTTGAAAGTGAAATTGTCTAGAAACAAAAGATTAATGTTCTTTCATCGCAGAAGATCAGAGAAATACAAAAAGTAAACAGCATATATGATAACGCGTATTAGATTTTTAATTCCTTTCAAATTTTAATTCCTGGCATGCCGGCTGCGTCGCACCAGCCAACCCCAGACCCAGTCCCTCTCTTACCGGCCAGAGCAACCCTAGCCCTTCTCCTTTTAATAGGTTAACAGTTTAAATGATATAATTTTAATTGTTTAAATGGTTAACTTTTTTAACAATATTTACATCCCTAGTACGAACTGGTGTAGTGCAACAAGCAGTCCCAGAGTGAGCGTTATCATTGGGTTCCTGCACAGAGCAGGTGAGTTTTCAGAGATGTGTTGAGGGAGGGCAACTTGGTGTAAATTAAATAATGTGAGGATATTCTGGGCATAAAGGAGACAAAAGGAGCACGTGAGGACATGCATGGGTGGAGTGAAGGTAGTGGTGCAAGAAGGAACTAAGTCAGAGATGTAGAAAGGAGGAGAGCTGTACAGTGCTGAGATCGTGAGGGAGAAGAAACTTCAACTGTATGGTGAAGAGGCTGAAAATGTATGCACAAATGAAGTAAGCTGAGTTTTAACCATCAAGCCCCCTTCCTGTCCAGCTATAACTGATCATTTTCGTAATATAGGGTACTTAGGTGAGAACCAATATGTATATCTCCAAATAAAATAGTGTTCAACAATATCCTTTTAGTTCCTTACCATTAGGCCAGGATTCGAAGTAAAGAAACAAGCATATAAATGGAATGTTCCATTGTAAAAGAAGAGGAGGAAAAATATTCACTTAGCCCTAGTACCACATGTCTCCCCAGTGGGGACAGCACTGTGAGCAGTAAGAGTACATTTTCATCCTCTCTCCCCTTGAAAGACAACAGAAAGGTCAAGCCAAAGCATTCTTATCCCTCTGCTGTGCACATATATCGTCCAGCTTTACCAAGCTGCTGATATCATTCAACTAGTCCAGAGAGTGGATCCCTGACTGCACTACTTGGTGTGCTGATAAAAACGCTTGTTTTTGGTTATTATCATCTTTGTTTCTTGTTTTCAAATATTAAGCCCAAGATTTTCACGCACTTGCATGTAGGCAATTGTGCATGAATGTGTGCCTAATTTGTACACATAAGTACAGTAAATTCATTTGCAAGTGAGCAGTAATTAGGTACCATAATGATTGGCACCAAATTTGTTAATTTCCAGGCATTAGATTGGAACTATTAATTTTTCTGTCATTTACATTTTTCATTACTAGAAAGGGAAGTTGTCATATTTAACAGCTGTAATCAGTACCCTTACAAACTGTAACTTAGGATAAACAGCAAATATTCGGTTGACACATTTATTTCTCCAAATGAAGAGACCCTCACATACAAACCAAGCAGCAGGTTGCACCTGCTGCAAAGGCGAAAGCAGCTAAGAGTGGGGTTGTTTTCTTAAACCAAGGCACAGATAGGGCACAGCCTTCCTGGTACAAGTAACTTTAGTTTTAAGGTTTCAGAATAGCAGCCATGTTAGTCTGTATCTGCAAAAAGAACAGTTGTGCTTGTGGCACCTTAGGCATGGTCTACACTACGCAGTTAAACCGATTTTAACAGCGTTAAATCGATTTAAAGCTGTACCCGTCCACACTACAATGCACTTTATATCGATTTAAAGGGCTCTTTAAATCGATTTCTTTACTCCTCCCCGAGAGGAGTAACGCTAAAATTGATATTAACATATTAGTTTAGGGTTAGTGTGGCCGCAAATCGACGTTATTGGCTTCCGGGCGGTATCCCACAGGGCACCACTGTGACCACTCTGGACAGCAATCAGAACTCAGAGGTGCTGGCCAGGTATACAGGAAAAGCCCCGCAAACTTTTGAATTGCATTTCCTGTTTGGCCAGCGTGGAGCTCTCATCAGCACAGGTGACCACGCAGAGCTCATCAGCACAGGTAACAATGCAATCTCCTGAGAATCGAAAAAGAGCTCCAGCATGGACCGCATGAGAGGTACTGGATCTGATCGCTATATGGGGAGAGGATTCAGTGCTAACAGAACTCCGTTCCAAAAGACAAAATGAAAAAATATTTGAAAAAATTTCCAGGGCTATGATGGGAAAAGGCCACACCAGGGACTCAGTGCAGTGCAGAATGAAAGTTAAGGAGCTCAGACAAGCCTACCAGAAAACCAAAGCAGCAAACGGAAGATCCGGATCGGCCGAAAACATGCCGCTTCTACTCTGAGCTGCATGCAATTTTAGGGGGCTGCGCCACCACTACCCCCTCTCTTGTCCATGGATTCCAAGGTGAGGGTTATAATCTCAACCACTGCTGAGGATTCTGCAGAGGGGGAAGATGAGGAGGAAGAGGAGGACGACCTTGCAGCGAGCACACAGCACTCCGTTAGCCCCAACAGCCAGGAGCTTTTTGTGACCCAGACGGAATTACCCTCCCAAGCCACTAGCCCAGACAGTGAAGCCATGGAAGCGACCTCTGGTGAGTATACCTTTGTAAATATAAAACATGGTTTAGAAACAAGCGTTTTTTAATGATTGATTTGCCATGAGGGCTTGGGATGCATTCGCGGCCAGTAAAGTTACTGGAAAAGTTTGTTAACATGTCTGGGGATGGAGCGGAAATCCTCCAGGGACATCTCCATGAAGCGCTCCTGGAGGTACTCCAAAAACCTTTGCAGAAGGTTTCTGGGCAAGGCAGCCTTGTTCCATCCACCATGGTAGGACACTTTACCACGCCATGCATGTAGCAAGTAATCGGGTATCATTGCATGACAAAGCATAGCTGCATATGGTCCCGGTGATTGCTGGCATTCAAGAAACATCCGTTCTTTATCTCGCTCTGTTATCCTCAGCAGAGTGATATCGTTCATAGTAACCTGGTTGAAATTAAGGAATTTAATTAAGGGGACAGAGATGACCATTTTCCTACTGGGCTGTTGCTTAAAAAAAATTCTTCCTTGCACGTAGCAAAGCGGGGGGAGAGGAGGAAGGATAGCGCTGAGCTTTTTAGCGTTTGGCCAGCAGGAATCTTCCCAGCTAGCAGCCACACAGTGGGGGGGATAGGGGGGTGATTAGCAGTGATCTTCCATGATATCAGCCATGCGGTGGGGGGAGGGGTAAAGCAATCCATGGGGAGGGGAGGGGTTGGCGTCTTCTGCTGCTTGTTAACAGGAAAGAAGCATCAGAGGGCACTGTGTATATGAAGGCTGGAGAAGCTGTGGCTTACCATGGCCACATGCAAGCTGAATTGTGATGCCTGGACCTGCGTCTGTGAGTTCTGTAACACCAGAGCCACAGGCACTCAATATTAAAAGATGCAAAATGCAACCTTGTAGTGAAATCACATGTGCTATGTAAGGTGAATAGTGTTGTTCACTGTGAAAGAGTATAACCATTGTTCTGTAAAATGTATCTTTTTAAATACTTCTCTCCCTTTTTTCACTTCCTCATGCAGCTGCACATTTTTCAAGCCTCCCTACTCCATCCCGAAGGCTAGCTCAGATAAGGCGGAGGAACAAGAGGACGCGAGATGAAATGTTCTCTGAAATCATGGAAGTAACCCGCAATGAAAGAGCTCATCTGAAGGAGTGGAAGGACGTGGTAGCAAAGTACAGGAAAGATGCCAGTGAACGTGAGGATAGGAGGGACGAACGTGAGGATAGGAGAGACGCTCGAGATGAGAGGTGGCGGCAGGAAGATCAGTGGTGGCGGGATGCAACGCTGGAGCTGCTGTGTGATCAAACTGATATCCTCCGACGTCTGGTGGATCTTCAGGAAGAGCAGCAGGGTCACAGAGTGCCGCTGCAGCCCATGTTTAACCACCCTCACCACTCACCATGTTCCATATCTTCCTCACCCAGACATGTAAGAATGCGTGGGGGAAGGCTTTGTGCACCCACCCACTCCACCCCCATGGGCAGTCCAAAACAAAAGGCTGTCATTACATTGAAATGTGCTTAATGGCCTTTTCCTTCCCTCCTATCCTCCTCCCAAACCACACCCGGGATACCTTGTTAATTCTCTGCCTCTTTTTATAATTACTTTTTAATAAAGAATACATGCTTTTTAAACAATAGTGACTTTATTTCCTTAAGCAAGCTGTAATCGAGGGAGGAGGGTGGGTTGCTTACAGGGAATGACTTTTAATAAAGAATACATGCTTTTTAAATGATAGTGACTTTATTTCTTTAAGCAAGCTGTAATTGAAGGGGGAGGGTGGGTTGTTCACAGGGAAGGAGTCAAGAAGGGGGAGGGTGGATTGTTTACAGGGAAGGAGTCAATAAGGGGGGGGGCTCATGAAGGGGAAACAAACACAACAGTCACACCGTACCCTGGCCCGTGATGAAACTTGTTTTCAAGGTTTCTCTGATGCGCACCGCTTCCTGGTGAGCTCTTCTAATCACCTTGGTGTCTGGCTGCGCGTAATCAGCGGCCAGGTGATTTGCCTCAGCCTCCCACCCCGCCATAAAGGTCTCTCCTTTACTCTCACAGAGATTGTGGAGCACACAGCAAGCAGCAATAACAAAGGGGACATTGGTTTGGCTGAGGTCTGAGCGAGTGAGTAATGTGCGCCAGCAAGCCTTTAAACGGCCAAATGCACATTCTACCACCATCCTGCACTTGCTCCGCCTGTAGTTGAACAGCTCCGGACCACTGTCCAGGCTGCCTGTGTATGGCTTCATGAGCCATGGCATCAAGGGGTAGGCTGGGTCACCCAGGATAATGACAGGCATTTCAACATCCCCAACTGTTGTTTTCTGGTCTGGGAAGTAAGTCCCTTGCTGCAGCCGTTTAAACAGAGTAGTGTTGAAGCCGCAAGCATCATGAACCCTTCCTGGCCATCCCACGTGGATGTTGGTGAAACGTCCCTTGTGATCCACCAGTGCTTGCAGCACCATTGAAAAGTACCCCTTGCGGTTTATGTACTGGGTGCCCTGGTGCTCCAGTGCCAAGATAGGGATATGGGTTCCATCTATCGCACCCCCACAATTAGGGAATCCCATTGCAGCAAAGCCATCCACTATGACCTGCACGTTTCCCAGAGTCAAAACCTTTCGTAGCAGCAGCTTAATGATTGCTTTGACTACTTGCATCACAGCAGCCCCCACAGTAGATTTTCCCACTCCAAATTGATTCCCGACTGACCGGTAGCTGTCTGGCGTTGCAAGCTTCCAGAGGGCTATTGCCACTCGCTTCTCCACTGTGAGGGCTGCTCTCATCTTGGTATTATGCCGTTTCAGGGCAGGGGAAAGCAAGTCACAAAGTTCAAAGAAAGTGCTCTTACGCATGCGAAAGTTTCGCAGCCACTGCGAATCGTCCCACACCTGCAAAACTATGCAGTCTCACCAGTCTGTGCTTGTTTCCCGGGCCCAAAATCGGCATTCAATGGGTAGAACCTCCCCCATTACCAGCAAGAGCTCCAAAGCGCAGGGGCCCACGGTTAGGGAGAATTCATTGTCCATGTCCTCATCACTCGCGTTGCCATAGCTGCCTCCTCCTCACCTGCCTGTGCAGCTCATGGTTCACCATAGACAGCACGAGAATGCACGAGGTGTTTACAATGTCCACGATTGCGCTATTGATCTGAGCAGGGTCCATGCTTGCTGTGCTATGACGTTTGCTCAGTTCACCCAGGAAAAAAGGCGCGAAATGGTTGTCTGCTGCTTTCACGAAGGGAGGGGTGAGACTGTACCCAGAACCACCCATGACAATGATTTTTGCCCCATCAGGCACTGGCATCTCAACCCAGAATTCCAAGGGGCAGGGGAGACTGCGGGAACTATGGTATAGCTATGGAATAGCTACCCACAGTGCAACGCTCCAGAAATCGATGCTAGCCTCGGACCATGGATGCACACCGCCGAATTAATGTGCCTAGTGTGGCTGCGTGCAATCGACTTTATAATATCTGTTTTATAAAACCGGTTTATGTTAATTCGAAATTACCTCGTAGTGTAGACATAGCCTTAGAGACTAACAAATTTATTTGAGCATAAGAGAACATGAAACAATGGGTGTTACCATACACACTCTGTGTGTATATATATCTCTTCCTACTGTATTTTCCACTGCATGCATCCTATGATGTGGGCTATAGCCCATGAAAGCTTATGCTCAAATAAAATTTAGTCTCTAAGGTGCCACAAGTAGTCCTGTTCTTTTTAGTTTCAAGGGGAACTCCTGCGCTAAACACAACATAAGCCTTCAGAGCTACACAGTGGCACACACACCGCGTCTGCAGTGTCATTCCCGTTTGCACTCTGGACAAGCTTCTGTGTAAAGGCAGCGGAAAGCTGAGAAGCAGCGGTGCCGCCCGGAGCTGCCTGGGCAGTAACCCCAGGGGTAGTGCTTTAGTACTGGCAGGGCGGGAGGGGAGAGCTGCCTTAGTCCGCCTTGAATCGCACGGCAGCCACCTCCCCAGTGCCAGAGCGGCCAGGTGGCGGGGGCCGATCAGGAGAGGGGCCCCGGGCTGAGCGGCCCAGGCAACGGGACTGACGCAGGCGCAACCTCCCCCACCGCCAGAGGGCTCCCGCGCCGCGCTCTGTGACGTCCCTGGGAAGTCACTGTGGCCCCGCGGAGAGCACGGGCCTGGGGCCACTGGAGGCGCCCGTGCTGCAGGTAGGGCCTGGGCCCATTCTCAGGTGCTCCACTGGGAGCTACTTCTTGCTCTCGAGAGGTTGCTGCTGATGAGGTTTGTTTGCCATGGTTTTAACGCTCTTTTTTCCCGCTGGAAATCCCCCTGTCTGGCCCTCTCTCTCCGCGGAGCCGACTGTCTAGCCAGCTCTCCTTCCCCTACAGCAGCGGCTCTCAGCCTTGCCAGGCTCCTGCACCCCTTTCAGGAGTCTGGGTGTCCCGCAGCTTACCTACCCCCCGTGTTTCAGCTCACTTACCAAATCAGACATAGCAATGCCAAAGTGGCACAGTCCCGCTATTACTGAACGATTGCCGACTTTCTCATTTTTATCATGTCATTATAAAATCAATCAATCGGACTATAAATATTGTACTGTACTTACATTTCAGTGTGTAGTATATAGAGCAGTATAAACAAGTCTTTGCATGACATTTTAGTTTGCACTGACTTCGCTAGTGCTTTTTATGCAGTCTGTTCTAAAACTAGGCAAATATCTAAATGAGCTGATGCGCCCCTGGCAGGTTTCTGTGTACCCCCAAGGGTATGTGTACCTCTGGTTGAGAACCACTGCTTGGACTCCCTCTGTAGATACCCTGACTTCTCTTCTCCTGCTGCTCAGAGACTTTTTCCCTATGGACAGTGCTCTCCCTCTTCTTCTGTCTTAACTGAAATGTCTTGAAACAGCAACTTGGTTGCAAGAGAAGCTCCTAGAAAGGTAATTTCCCTGAAATGTTAGAAATGTTGCCTCTCTTTGGCCTGTCCTTTTCCTTGATCCAGTCCTTTGCATTGCTGAGGCAGACAGAGCTTGGGATTCAGTGTGGTAGGCTCTGATGTGCAGTTACCCAGGAAGGGGCAATGCAGGGATTCTGATGCCTCCGCAAAACTGATGGTCTCTTGCACATTTTGATGAGGCTGGGTGTGATGCAAACACTGTAGCCCCCTAGAGCCCAAGCAGTGCTAGCTAACTGGTTGTGGACAGGAGGTGGTAGTGAACGCCTGGAATTGTTATGGTCAACTTTAGTTTTAGCGTAAACTGGGCAAAGCTTCCATCATTCTTACTGGAAATAATTCAGACTATATATAAGCTCATTCAAACCTCTCGTTATATTCCCAATCCGGAGACCAGCACCTGTCTGGATGAGCTATAAACTGTAAGCGTGCTATTCTGCAGCTGTACGTGAGCAATTGAAATGGCTCAGAAGGCACCGATTCAGTTTCTTGTGTGTGTTATGTTCTCTCATGAACACCGTCCTTTTTCCCAACGAAAAATATATTTAAAATGCCATTAAGGATGCCACACAAGCTAGAAACATCCTATGAAGCTGCAACCACGCACAGGGGAGGGGTCATCTCTAGTAAGGAGAAGTTAGGTTCATTCTCTGTGCCGATTTAAGAAGTTTTCTGCTAAAATTGTGGTGGTGATGGTTATAGTGTGGATATCTGTACTCCAGGAACTAGGTTAAGACCGTCAGCTTATTACCCGTTGATCACATGGGATGTGTTCAGACTGTAAAATTAGAGGTGAATCATTTCACAGGATCAGTCCCTTATTCGTGGCCCGCCTCAACCTTTTTCTTTCTGAGCTCCCCAACCTCCCAACGTGCTATAAAAACTCCATAGCCCACCTGTGTCACAACAACTGTTTTTCTGCATATAAAAGCCAGGGCTGGCATTAAGGGGTAGGAAGCAGGGCAATTGCCCAGGCCCCCACGTGAAGCTGAGTTCAGGCATGGCAGGGCTTAGACTTCCTGCCCTGGACCCCAGACAATCTAACACTGGTCCTGCTTGGTGCACCTCCTACAACCTGCTCATGGCCTCCAGGGGACCTCGGACCCCTGGTTGAGAACCACTTCCCTAAACCATATGTTCGTTTCTGAATATTTTAGTACCAGAAAGGCATGGACAAATTCACAGAAGAGTAGAAAACATGATTAGAGAGCCGCAGGAACTGACGTATGATGATTGTTTAAACTTGGGCTGTCAAATATTTAAAAATTAAAAAAATTCAATGCAAGAGTAAAAAAATTAATCACAGTTTTAATCACACTGTTAAACAATACTAGAATAGCAATTTAAATGTATTATAAATATTTTGGATGTTTTTCTAGATTTTCAAATATATTGATTACAGTTACAACATAGAAAACGAAGTGCATTGTGCTCACTTTACATTCTTATATTTTAGGCGACGTTGTAAATTAGAAGTGGGCAGCATTATCTCCTGTAAATGTAAATAAAATTGTTTGTATTTGCGATTGGCAGAACAAGAAATAGGACTGAGTGGAATTGGAACTAAAGGTTTACATTGTTTTGTTTTTGAGAGCAGATATATAAAAAAAATTCTACATTTTTAAGTTCCACTTTCATGATAAAGAGATTGCACTACAGTACTTGTTTGAGGTGAATTGAAAAATACTATGTAGAAAATGTAGAAAAACGTCCAAAAATATTTATAGTAAGTTTAAATTGATATTCTATTATTCTTGAACAGAGCGATTAAAACTGATTAATTTTGATTAATTTTTTAATTGAGTTAATTTGTTTTGAGTTAGTCGCTTGAGTTAACTGCAATTAATTGACAACCCTAGTTTAAACAGATACACTTTGGCAAAATGGCAACTATAAAAAACAAAATGACAGTCTACAAGTATAGGAAGAGTGCAAATTTTAAGGAGGGAGGGGAACTGCTTAGGATGGGAAAAGAAAAACCAGAAACATTGGATGAAATGAAGAAAAGGAATATTTGGAATTTTAGGATAAGCTTCTTGACACTGAGATCCACTGAACTGGAATAATCTCCCAAAGAAAGTGGTAGATGCCCTGTCTTTTGAGAACATTTAAAACTATGTTGGACAAAGCACTGGAAATATCCTTCAGTGGCAGAGGAATGGAACACTTCTAACGTGTATATGGCTATTCCATCACCAAACCGTCAAGCCATCTTCACATTTTTCTCATTTCATCCCACTCTTCTACCAGTCTTTAGCCCTGTAAATGCTCAGGGCCGCCCAGAGGGGAGGCAAGTGGGGCACTTTGCCCCAGGCTCCGCAGGGGCCCCCACAAGAGTTTTTCAGGGGCCCCAGAGTGGGGTCCTTCACTTGCTCCACGGGCCCCGGAAAACTCTCGCGGGGCCCGGGCCCCTGGAGCTTCTTCCGCTCCAGGTCTTCGGCCGGGGCGGAAGGACCCCCCGCCAGCGAATTACTGCCGAAACGGGGGCCCCCCGCCTCTGAAGACCCCAGGCCCCCTGTATCCTCTGGGCGGCCCTGTGGGAGGGTGACCCAGCTATCAGGAGCTATACTGTCTGGCACACAAGAATGAAATTAGTCTAGGCTGGACACATACAAAGGAGTCAGCTGCGGGGAAGGAGAGGACATGCAAATCTGCTGGGAATGCGTGTGCACACACACTTAAAGGGGGGACAATTGCTTGTAAATATATTGTGGAGACATGCTGGATACATGGAATCGTAATTGATTTTAGGTTGGGGTGTGTGAATGCAGGCTGACCTGATTTTGCGGGGGCATAGATAGGCATAGATAGGTTACAAATGAGTTTAATTGGTGTGTTTTTGGCAGGGCATGCAAACTTGACTGGTAGGGAGAGAACACCAAACTAGCCTCTCCTTACATAACCATCTTCTACACCAACCATCCACAACTACCAGTGTTGGGAAAAATAATCTAGTAAAAGGTAGAAGAGGTAAAAGGGGTAGAGATCCGTGTGGTCTGTTACAGTGAAAAGACTAATTATTACACAGTTAATATTTTTTTTCATATGGAAGACCAGTGAACTTGAGATTCATCAGTGTATTTAAGTGTGTTCCCAGCTTGAAGCACGAACTTCAGTGGGATGGGTCTCATGTGCTTAAGTGCTTTCTGGAATTGGAGTTTTAAGGATGATCAATTACAGGGTTGGAGTTGGTTTGGTTTGGGGTTTGTTTTTGTTTATATAGGTGCTCAATACAAATCACTACAGTTGGAGGCTCCCATTTTGCATGATATAATATTTTATTTATAAGCAATAAATGCCTATGATGTCATAAATAAGAATCAATAAATAGTAGACTGACATAAATATAGTGTTACAAATACAGTAAAATGATCTGAATATATTTCCACAATGCACAAACAGAATAAATAGTAGCAACAGCTTTTAAAATTCCACTGCATCTCATTTTACATCATGTATAAAATTTTAATTTATTTCAGTTAGTATTTTTAAAAGGTTGGTATTTAATACCTAAACTTCTTTGTGAGTTTGTCCTATAGTTGAAAGCTTTCTAATTTCACTTGGATTCTCTTGCCAGCTCTGAGGCTGAACTACTTCTGTGCTAGGAAATACTTGATATCTCTTCACTTTCATCCTGGTGAACTGAAAGTCCTTTCTTCTTTCCTGGTTAGAGAGTCCCATCTTCCATCATTGCAACGAAACATGTCTCCAGATGCCCAGCTGGCTGATGAGTCTGTGTTGGACTCCCTGAATGGAACTCCCATCTCAGGTAGCTTGGGAGAGATTTTTGCAAAAGCAGCAGGAAATATGTTGGAAGATTTCTTGGATTGTCAGGGACACTCGGAACTTGAGAACCTCTTGGTGCCACCTGAAATCTCTCTTTGTTCTGACATTATAGGAAAATTATCCACACCTCTTTGTTTGGAAGCTGTTCCAGTTCACATGTGTTATGCTGTTTACTGTGGTTATACTGCATGTTACAGTTCAGAGGTGAGATTTGATCAGAGAAGAATTGAACCATAGAAATATATAGCAAACACATAATGTCAACAATATTTAAGGTCCAACCCTTTCTTTTAAAATTTTTAATTGTCTTGTAAGTATTTTGCATCAATATCCTTCATTTTTCATTTTAAACACTGAGTAAATGAACAGAATATTATCGCATAAAATGTACTTTATGCAGTTTGAATTCCATAATAGAGTGAATGTATTGCATAATATGTCAAGCATTATGGAATGTTAGAAATGACTGTGGGAAGAATCAGCAGAGAGGAGGGATTCCAGTGCATCCGCCTATTTTAACCTCAGTAATTGCAGCATCCAGAGCTGAAATGAAATAGGAAATAGTTGAAACACAAAGGGAAAAAATATAATTTTCATTGAATTGATCTCAATAAATTAAATGAAAATATCTTTTCCACACATAAGCTCGCAAGTCATTTAGTATGTAAATATTTTTTAAAAGTCTCTAGGAAGCTTCTCAAGCCTTGGAATGCTAGAAATAGTTCTCATGGGTACAGATTAATTAATAGCAATGATGATAATAGTAGAAACACACTACATATGTCGAAGTCAGAGTACTTTGTGGTGTGGGAGGGAGGAAAGTATCATTACCTGATGACCAAAATGCTGGTGAGGTGCCTGAGGATTCCACATATGTATACTTTGTTGCTTTTTACAGATCCAGACTAACACGGCTACCCCTCTGATATAAAATATCCAGCTGTAAAAATTATACTAATCTTAGATCATGAACTCCAGGGAAAAGCTTGGTACTGTACCTTAGTTACTAAGGCTTCTAGTGAGTTTTTCAATCAGTACAAAACATCTGGGTATTTCCATGCGAATGATCTCCCAGGCACACAGGCCGTATTGCTTTTCTTTCAGGAAAGCATCTATCCCCTGAAAGTATTGTTTCACTCTCCAACTGGTGTGCTGGAGGTCCTCACTTTCTGGGTTGGTTAAGTCCTTCTCCTTCTGTGCTCTCAAACATGCCTCCAGCCGCTGAATTTGCTGGTAAAGTCCATTTTGGAACCTGACTATAGAAGTCCCATCCCAGGTACTTTGGGTGAGGTTTTTGCTAAAGATGTTGAAGATCTCTTGGAGGATCTCTTGGATTGCCACCTTGGCATTCTCCTTCTGGAGCAGTGGGAGCTGGGAAACTTCCTGGGTGGGCTTGAAAGCTGCCCTTTCATGTATGCATTGTGAGGGGAAATTTCCGCTTATTTTCTTCAGAAGCTCCAAGCTCTCTTTGTTCACTTTGTTCTACTGGAAGTGAAGCATGGTACAGAGCTGAGATGAGATTTCAGTGGAGAAGAGCAGTATGAGGCAAACATGCAGCAAACACCTGGAGGTCATGATGATGTCTATACAGTCCTTTTTTTTGTGTGGAACCTTGAGCCTGGAGTTTGTTGAGGGTCCTGTGTAGATTGTTGTGTCTTTCCTTCATGTCTCTGAATTTAAGTATTTGGTTGGAGAATTTTCTGAGATCATTTTCTGTTTACAACTTTTTCCTTCTTGGAGATTTCAGAGTTTTTCTTTCAGTTTTTCTTGCTGTTTTCTAGTTTTTACTACGTTTCCTCCTTTTTTGTGAAAGTGACCACCTATGACAGTACACAACCCTGTTAACTCATATTGGATCCACACACATACAGCCTTTTTATCATACATTAATTTTTATAATTTAAGAAGATCATTCAGAATTCCAAAATGGTACGGAAAAGACCTCCAGTTCATCAGCTGGTGCACTTTCTATTCATAAACTCCTTCATTTAAGAGACAGAAATAGTTTAGGAATATTTAAAGGTTGCTAGACATGGAGGAAGTAAATATGAGAGGAAAGGGTTAATGCTGCCAAAAATATTGGCAAATCTCAACTTTAACCATTTCTTCCAATTTAGAAGGCACATTTAAAATGTAGACAGCACAAACCATCAGTATTTTCCTTCTGAGAAACCACAGGAGCTAGTATGCTCTGAGAAAATGAAGCCTTAACTCATTGTTTATTTCCAGGTCTTTGTATACATACTGTAGCTGATGAATAGTTGCAGTTGGAAGGTGTGAATATCATGTCCTGTTGATCACTCCAATAGTGACAATAGTTAAAAATTGAGACTAATTTATAAAACAGGATGAGCAATTAGTATAGTAACATGCTAGAGAGGTACCCACATGGATGACTATGATTTATAATGTGGTCAGAAGGAGGTTATGCAGAGAAGTCCCATTATATATTTTTTACCAGTTGTGTCCCTGGGATGAAAGAATTCAAATAATTTTAAAAAAATATCAAATTCAGTGTTCACCATTTTTGCTGGTTCCTCCTCTTTTAACATTTGCATTCTCCTCAGCTTGGGCAGGGAAATTCTTCTAGTTTATTTAATTCTCTTCACTTCCTGTGGTCACATTTCATTTTCTGATTCTCAAGCCCTAGCACAGACTTTTGTGCTGGAGTTTCCATCATGGCAGGGAAATGTGTTTTAATTCAAGAAGAAAACGCTGAAATTGAAAAAGAAAAAGCACATGAAAAAACCATGAAAACATTTTTGTGCATACTAATTTGGTTAGAGTCTCCCAAGTCTTCCTGCACTTTTATAAGAAATTTGAGATTTTAGCTTCAAATTTTTGAAAGACACTCTGCAAAGCAGAGAAAATAGACTTACCAGAGCCCCCAGATTGTCCTGGGTTATGCTCCCCATTCTCCCATGACTTTCCAGGGGTGTTGGGCATCTGTATTCCACACCAGGGTGAAATCCCAGGGGAAAATGTTGCAGGGTACTGAAAGTAAATGCAGTATATGAATGAGACCATTCTTTTTGTCGCTCTTATTACTTGAAGATTTCCACCCTCGGCACCCATTGTTCAAGCCTGGGGCAGCCCTGGCAGGGTGGCTGTAATGGAACCACACTGATAGGGACCAGAAGGCGTGTTCTGACTAGGCCCTAGAAGTGATTCAGCCACTCGGGTGCTCTGTGTGAAATGATTTTGTGTTCTGTGCAGAAACCATCGCATCATCTATTTCTATGATGAAAGCGTGGCAAACTATTTCCTCCTGCCTGCTAGTGAGATGATAAGGGTGAGCTTAAGTGGGGATGTATGAGTTGTGTTTTCCTCCCTTTTTATCTACCTGTGGTTGACTTTCCCACAGGAAGACCTAAAGTCATAGATGATGGCTAACATCACATAGCTCTTAAGTACATTAAAAGATTATTCTACACAGCACAGCTTTAAAACAATGTGATGGAATGATTGTCAGGAGGTTCTCCTCTGCACTATAGGGGTAATGAAAAAGTTAGACTTTAAAGAAGAGTTTGTTTGGCTCCCAGGTGCAATATGACTAGGTCAAGGCCCCACTCCAGCCACTCCCCATAATTGAGGTTCCGTTTCGGCATGTTGCTGTGGATATTTTGGTCCTTTCCGTAAGAAGACACCCAGAGGAAAGCTCTACATACTGACTTGCTTGGCCGCAAGGCCAGGGCCACTGCTGCCTCTGACCGACAGTTTCATAAAGATGTGTTCAGCTATTGAGGGTCTAATCCTCCCAGAAGAAATGGAACATTTTCATGGTGTGACATTCTGTACCTCCACCACTCAGGCAGTGCAGCTCCCCTCCCACTCTTAGAGCCATAACTGAGTCCCAAATGTATATATTTGTTATAATATTGCATTGGCCATGAAGCATCACTTTATATTGCATATGCTACATTGTACATGTACATTATACTTATTTCCTTTTGTAAAGATGTAACCACCTTATGTAAAATTGAGCAAAATGCTTAAAACAGTTCAGGCACATAATGTGAGGAAAATATACACACTGAAAATATGTTGCGGTTACAGAAGTCTTTCCCAGGCCTATCTCCTTCAGTCCTGCATCTCAGAATATAAGATACTCTAGATCTGCTATAAGCTGTATAAAGGGAGACTATCTCTACAATGTAAATAGATGAAGTGGTCTTGCTTTTCTTGGGCAAGACCTCATAAGATCAGATGACATGTGCTTCAATTTTGCTCAGTTTTGCTGTGTAAAAGAATGAAAGCTGGCACCTCCTAGAGTAGAAAACCTTCCAAACATTTTAGAAACTAGTTAACCACTATATTAAGTCACACGTGCTGCCCTGCCCTCTGTTTATAAACAAAAGCAGAATATAAGTAGAATAGCTGTACTGTGCTGAGAGCAGGGTGTGTGCTGGGAAGTCTTTATGCCCCTTGGACTCTGTCGTGCCTTTCTCTGCAACAGAATGGAGGGCTGTGGGTGTAGCCCCTAGACAGGTCTGTGCTGCAGTAGGTGACAACAAATGTATGAGGTGTACAGGAACCCCATTTGTCTGTACCACGAGAGCACCAGTGCAGCTATTGCATGCCAACCCAGCAGGCTAAGGGGTAAAATATTCCACCCAAAGCAAGTTTTTTTAGCTTTGTTGAGCTGTGGCACCATTTGGCCCCATGTGTTCTGTATTTCTTGCCTCATTTTCTTGCTAAGGATATTTGCATATCATAATCTTCCCCTTTCTCTGACCTCATAACTTCCATAGCAAGTTGTTTCTAATGTCATAAGCAGTGATGATATGTGGTAGGTAAGCAGCAGTAGATGAACTTAAGATGTACAACGTATAGCAGGTTTTCAAGCTTGAGAAAAAAAAGCTCAAGTGTTGATTTGTTTTTAATCCTTATTTACAACCTTTTGCCAAATTTTTCAAATGTATTTGAACACATTGGATTAGAATGAACAATCCTGGATCCTTGGATAATTAGGGTAATTTAATGACTAATAGCAATGGAAACCAAGTGCTCCACCTAACAAAAGCAATAACTTGGGAGTTCTCAGGACTAGGCAGATACAGGGCCAGAATAAGGTATAGTGATCCTTTCCCCAAGTACAGGGTATATATCTAGTGCTCAAGATAATGTTAAAAGATGCAGTCCAGGTACCCCACACTACTACATTGCCCAAGGAAATGTGGTTCACAAACAAGGGGGCAAAGCTATGCACCAGCTAATGCACTCCAAGTTGCTAATACATGGTCGTCATCTTCTGCACAGAAGCACAATGTATATGCGTGGCCATGAACCAAATGCTGCTTGTTTGACTAATGGCAAAATTGTCAATTCCATATCCATGCCATCTTATTTTATCCTTTTGTCTGACCACTTTTCTTTGCCTAACTCTAAAGCAAAGATGAAGCAGAGTGCATGCTAGCTGTTCTGAAGCACCAAGGCAAATCAGTTTGATGTCAAAACTGCAAAACCGATATGGAGTGAGGCTAACCCAGATAGGATCCCATACTTTATTGCATTCAATAATGTGCTACACAGGATTGAAAATGGTGGTATATTACACTATAATACAAACAAGTAGCATCATGGTTTTTCTATATTTCCCAAACTTGGATGACCTGCTGAGGGGGGAAATTGCTGTAATGAAAACACTAGAGATTAGCGTATAAAATGTAGGCACTTTACTTTGACAGAATGGCCAAGAAAAATATTGGCCCAGCCAAAGCATAGAAGCAACTTGATGTAATCTCTCTTCAAGAAGGCCATTTTAACTCTTCACTTTTACATACTGTATTCAAAGGCTTTATGTAAACTCCCCATCAGTAATGACTAAACTGGGAAAAAGCATAGGATAGAAAAAACAGATGAAGATCATCCAAATAGACTGTTGTTGCCTAGTCTGTTGGCATCTGTAGGAAACCAGGAAAGTCAGCAAGGCCAGGGGTGGCACCAACTCTTTTCATGAAAAAAAAAATCCCATTTTTAGACCTGCTCATGAGATTTTGGCTACTTTATAACTGGACCCAGAAGAAGCACGTCTACTGATTTTTTAATCTGTTTTCGATTCTTAAGCGTGGAGGAAATTCATATCCCACCTGTCAAAAAACACAGAAAGCAAAATACATATTTTTCCTGTGGTGGTTTCTTTTCACAATTTTTAGTGTCTTTTTTCTTCATGTTCATCCCTGTTTATTTATACAAGGCACCCAGTTTACTGTTCCACCTTTTTTGTTTTGGGGAGGATGTTTTCTCCATTCCACTTGACACTGTAATGTTTATTGTCCTGCTGTATGGGGAGATTTCAGATTTCAGAATCAGTAAAGTGCCTTAAACCACTATTGCTTATTGCTAAGAGCAGCCAAGTCAGCAGGCCATAAAGTAGCCATGCAATAGCCTTAACTTGACCAAGGCAGGAGTGGAGGGGGATTTGGGTGCCACAGAAACGGTAGTTTTACCCACGTCCTTCCTAATAAGGATTGTGTTGAAGTTGCTGATACATGCATTTTAGAAGAGTAGGATGTGCCCTCAGGAATGTCTATTAGGACCTCAAGCCTGCAAACTCTGGGAAAAAAACCTACCTGGTTAATCAGTAATCAGAAGGAAACCTCTTTCTTGACCACTGAAACTGCTTGCTTAACAAATTTTCTTTAAGGGACATGTCATTGTGTTACTAATGTATAAAATAAGGGGAAAAGTTTGAGGTTGTGGGACTCTTCAGGATGGGAGTCTACCTCTGGATGCATCTTGTGTTCCCTGTCAGCAGATGGGCTGCTGCTTAGCTTTAAGTGAAAGCATTCTTGTGTTGTCCTAGTTCTGCCAGCTGTTTATCGGTTGGACGGCCGTGTCTCCCCAGATTTATTTCCTGACACCACCTCGCACAGAGTAAAAGTTACCAAGAGCTTTGAGTTGAAAGAACACCTGGTAACACTGCCACCATCATAAAAACTGTTTCACAAAGCTAGAAATTTTCTAAAATACCAAACACTATTGGGCTGTCCAGTCCATAAATACCTTTTAGAAAATAACAGATCTTCAAACTAGGTCTAAATAATTATCTTCTATGTTTCCCTTACGCCTACTGTTCTTCTCACAATTATGGCACAACAAAATTCATGGCATATTTCCCACATCATTTCTTCTCTTTTTCCTCTCTCTTGGTCTGTGTCAAGCTTGCCTGTACTTTTCCTTTATGGACAGCTTCATCTCCCTTTTAGACCAAAACTGTGCTAGATAACCTGTAAGGGCCATCAAATAAACCCCTTTAATCCTAATTTCCCTTGAGGGACTTTCCAACCTTGGGGAACTTTTTGGCTAAAAGACAAGCTCATCTTGGCCTATATTCATCTGAACATCTGACAACGTGGCAACCCTTCAACGCAACTCCTTACACAAAAGAACAATTTCATACCTAGCAGGGTGATTGTTTTCAATTACTTGACTGTGTACTCATGCTGGTGATGGTCAAATGCACAGATATTTACAGCATGTATGCAACTGACATTTGCAAAATAATAAAATGTTAAACTGTCTTCTATGTTGAAATGTTATGACTTTCAAAAAGATATGCTAAATATGCGAATCAGAATGCATTGATTCTCCCCATATATAAATCTGTATGGTATAAATCTGCTCCTTGAATATCTGTCAGATACTTCTTTGTATAATGTATGAGAAAATGTAAGCGCATTGATAAGATACACAGGCTCACAGCACAGACTGACGTACAAGCAGAAGGACATAAATAGACAAGGCAGAGGTGCTATAGTTGTTACCTACGCACAAGAACTTACATAAGGTAAAGAACCACCACAGGGTATGGGAAAGGTGATTCCAAGTCACAGGAACGATGTTTTTCATACTCCCACTCACAGAGTAAAACATACTCTTCAGTCTAGATTTGTTTTCATTCAGGTCAAGGAAAAACATCAAAGAAAGGGCTTAACCCTGAGAGGCACTAACTGCTTCCTGCAAGGTCCTGAGCACCCTGATCTCCCACTGAACTAGTAGGTGCTCAGCACGTCTCAGAATTGGGCCCCGAAGACTGAACAAATAGAAATTTTTCCACGACAGAGAAAACACAGTGACTGTAACATGCTGCCTCTTAAGGACAAGATGGCAGCTGCATTAGACAGGGAGAAAATCTACTTTTAAAAGTGTAGTATTTAGAAAACAGTCTTTAATTTACATTGCTATGTGTAGAAAGAATAGTTAGACATAATAGGCAAGATTCTGCCCCCCCTACTCACACTGAGTAATACCTCACTCTCCTAACACTGATTTCAGTGGGAGTTGCTTGTGGGGTATTGTACTAGTCAACATAAGGGTGGCAGAGTCTGGCCCAACCTGAGAACAATGGGCCAGATCCTCAGCTCATGGAATGCAGCATGGCACCATTGGCTGGCCCAATATCATTAGAAGAATCCAGAGTAGAAGTCAGTTACAGAGATTGGTGTAAGAGGGTCAGAGCCAGAGCCTGACAATAAAATTCATATATATATATGGAGAGAGAGAGGGAGAGAGATCAACACTCAGAGATCATACAGAGCTCTGAGATAATAATAGAGAGCCCCTGACTAAGCCAGCCCTGATTACAGAATGGGCCCCACCTGAGAGAAATTGGGTGATTTCAGGTTTAACTGCTGAGTGGGCCCAGCTGAGGAAGGGCTGGAGGAAAGAAAATGCTGGGAGTCAGAAGATGCCTGCAGGGTTTTGAGTGAGCAAGGAGGCACCTGGGATAACCAGGGAACAGATCTGGAGACCTAGAAGGGAAGGAAATAGGTGAGGAAGGAAGGAAATAGCACAGGGAAAACTGCAATATGGGTAGAGGATTTGATGTAGCTGTGCAGTACAGGGCCCTGGGCTGTAACCCAGAATTGAGGTTGGGACTGGATTCCCCTACCAGCCCCAAGGAAGTGACGTAGAAGGGTAGCTGAGCCCAGCAAGGGCGCTACAGGCTGAATGTGACCTTGCTGAAGAAGAGCTGTGGAGAGGGTGAAAGCTTTTTATTTCTGTTAGATAGTTTTGGTCTTTAGTTTGGATAGATGACCCTGGAAGGAGTGGGCTAAAGACTGTGCCCTGGCTGGAGGGATGAGTTATGTGAAAGAAACCACCACAGCCCCAGAGTGACGACTGACAAGGGCTGCTACCCCACAAGGAGACTGTGATGCCATGCCTGGCCATGAGGAAGTGCATCATGGTGAGTAAACCCTGTTACCATGCTTTTTCTTACATTACTTTAACTGTAGCATGTCTGAAACAACTATATTTTTGTAGTTTTCCTTGTCCACTGTCTCTTTTTCTACATCTCATGGCAAGCGCTGTACTTCAGCCCTAGTCTACATCCAGCTCCTACTTCCTTCCAAGGCAATCTCACTGATAATAGCACCTTTGGCAAAGAGTAAATGGCTGACTGTCCTTGGCCACTTTGATATTGTGTGAGTATATGTGCTGCCAGACCCCTATCTACAGAAGGGGTTCTTTCAGCAGCAAATTAATATGAAGTGATTTACTTTGTCCATATTGGATCCAAGATTAAGGGAGTGGGGGGAATAACTTCAGGTTCCACTTGCATTTGAAATTTTTATTTCCATATTCCATAAGTTCTTTGGAAGAAATTTCATACAAAATGAAATCAAAGATTGCCTACTTGAAACTTCTTTTTTGGATGAGATAAGTATTGCTGGTAAGATTTGAATTTACTTAGCTCCTGGCCTAGCCCAAATGTGGTGTCTTTTTTATTTTTTTATTCTACATAGATTGTGCTGCCTTGGAACAATAAATAAACTCCAAACTAGAAAAGGCACATTCTGTGCATTAAGAGCTGGCTTCCTCTCCCCTTTACTTTCACTGAGCAGTACTTTTATTCCACAAGTCATCCCCCTGACTTCAGTGGGTAACTTTACAAATAAGATGCTAAAAGCGTGTGCTGTAGCAGCTTTGATTCCTTGTTGCCATGTTTTCAAGAGCTCAGTTCCCATTTGGGTGCTTTAGTGAAGTGGCCAGACTTTCAAAAGTGCTCCATACATGCCTGCTCCCACCATTGTAGCCTTTTGAAAATCTGATGCTAAATGTTTGTCAGTGCCCTAATTATGTTCTTCAAAGGCAGACAGAATGTGGGATCTTTTATGGTAGAACAGTTCTGAGACATAGCTCAGGGTAATAGAACAGACTTGATGCTGCAATTCAGCTAATTAAAATGATTTTAGTCATTTCCTGAACTACATTTCCCAGGATTATTTCAACCTAAGAGCAGAACTCTTCCTCTTCCCAGGTATAAATGCCAAGCCCTGGAAAGTCTTGATAGAGGGTCTTAAACAGTGTAGTGTAGAGACCATCCAACCAGGTACGTATTGTTGTGGAAAATGACTCCGTTTCATTAGCTCTGATTTAGCTACTCCCTCCAAAAACTGTGTACTTCAATTTTTCCTGTAATTATATGTTTTCTTAAATACTCCTTTTTTACCAGTTCACTAGCTGTCTGAGGTCATGACCTGCATAGTTCAGGATTGCTTGTGTGTTTGTCACTCTCAACATGCTGGACAGCAAAAAGAAGTAAGGGGATGGGGTGAAGCAGAACATATCCATGCAGACATCAGTTCATTTCTATACGTGCATGTGCCTATTCCATACACACACAGAAACCTGAGATCACCTGACTCATTTGCTCACTGGCATAGCAAGCTGTGATTCCCCAAACAAGAAAATAAATCCAAATAAAGGATCACATCCCTCCATCTAATTCACAAAATAGAAGCACTAGGTAATTGTGCAGCTGGTGCCATGTCCAGCTGCTGCAGAGTATGTATCTACCCTAGCCATGAGTAAAACCACCATCCCCATAGTACTTTATATAGGTGGCCAACACCATTATTAAAAAACAAAAACAAAAAAAAAATTGTTCATTGCTGTATAGAAAATGAGCCCTATGGAGTGCATTCTGTATTTATGGAATGGGACACATTTTGAAGTTTTCCCCATTGTCCTCTATTGGGAGCAGGCCTTCAAGGATATTCCAGCATTTTATTTTGTAAAATATATGGGCTCTTCCTGATCTCCAGCAGAGGGATGCTCCACAGGCAAGGGATCTCAGCTCCAGAGGGAAGTGTAACTTGAGCAGTGAGTGTTGTTTTTTCCCCTGCAAGCTCTGTCAGTCATATTTTTTTTTTGTGGATTGGTATATTCTTGAAGGGTTGAACAGAGCCCCTGATCTAGTTCCCATTATTGGAGCTTTATAGATTAGGGCTAAGACCTCAAAGCAAATCCTGCACTGTGGAGACACTGCAGTGCATTGAACTTGGCCTAATAAGCTGTTGCCAAGGTGATGCTGTCAGGAGTAGTTCCAGCGTGCTGGACCAGTTGAAGCTTCATCTAGATTGGGCTGATTGAGGAAGTTGAGCGGATGGTAAAGGCATGTATTGCTGCAGCCAGGGCTTCACCTGGGATGGGCAGGGGGATTGTTTCCTGCTTCTGTTGTGCATACCTGGAAGTATAAAACAAAAATCAGTTTCTTTACTGATTGTTTTCCCCTCTATTTAACATACACATGATAACTTTTTGTAGGGAGTTAGGACAACTCACCTTGATGGTGTCCCTTCTTGGCATGCAAATATTTTATTTATAAAAGTAGATATTTTTGTTACTGACCTTCTGGGAAGGACTAATGGACAGGCAGTAGATACGGAAGAGGTGGAGCCAGTATTTCAAAGCTAGTAAATAAATTACCTATCTGCTTTAGAAGTACATTTTAGTTTCCTCTTTGAGTACTAGCTAACAGATCTTTTATGGCCAAACCTCTGCATTTGCACAAAGTCTTAGGCAAATCCAGAAACTACATGTAACTGACCAATTTGCCATGCACATAAATCTGCCTACAAATGTTGAGGAAGCCTTTAAGGAAGTCTGTTAAACATTTGGCCCTGAGAGTCATACAAGAAAGGTAGAAATGTAAAAGTTGTTCCACTTATTTGTAGCAGATTTCTTCTCTAATGTCCATGTCCAGCATATGTACATGTGTCTTTATGATGACAGTTAAGGGACTGGGTGAATCTGCTTTAAATTGCAAAATCTGTTGGATAGAGGGATGGTGTCTGTAGCCTCTGTTTGCCTGAAACTGGGAATGGGCGATAGGGGTAGATTACGTGATGATTACCTGTTCTCTTCATTTCTTCTGCGGCACCTGGCATTGACCACTGTTGGAGGACAGGGTACTGGGCTAGATGGACCTTTGGTCTGACCCAGTATGGCCATTCTTATGTTGAATAAGTTTCATAAAGATGTGTTCAACTATTGAGGCTCTTATCGTCCCAGAAGAAATGTAACATTTTCATGGACTCTCTGTCTGCAAGGGTTTCACTACATAGTTTGCCTTATTCAGCTGCTTGATGACCTTAAAGGGCCCATCCCAGGCAGCCTGTAGTTTGCTCTTTCTCACGGGAATGAGAACCGTCACGCTTCCCTTGGGCCTAGGGTAAATTCTCCCTGGCCAAGTCCATGAGCTCAGCGAGCTTTTCCAGGAAAGTGAGTCCATATTCCACCTCTGATTTTCCATCAGGGGAGGCCTTCCCCTCTGTCAAGGTATTTTTCCCCCAGTTTGAACTTTAGCGTCCAAAAGTGGGGACCTGCATGGACACTTCTAAGCTTAATTTCTAGCTTAGATATGATAGCGCCGCCACCAGCCAAAATATAGTGTTTGGCACACTTTCTATTCCCCCAAAACCTTCCCTGGGGAACCCAAGACCCAAAGCTCTTGGGTCTTAAAACCAGGAGAAATAAACCATCTCCTCTCCTTTCCCCCTCTCAGACTTTCCCTTCCCTGGGCTACCCTGAGAGGCTCCACTGATTCAAACTTCTTGTATCTTAAAACAGAGAGGAATAAACCTTCCCCCCACCCTCCTTTCCCCCCACCAATCCCTGGTGAGTTCAGACACAATCCCCTTGGGTCTTAAACAAGGGGGGGGGAAATCAATCAGGTTCTTTAAAAAGAAAGCTTTTAATTAAAGAAAGAAAAAGTAAAAATTATCTCTGTAAAATTAGGATGGAAAATGTTTACAGGGTAGTCAGATTTATATAGCCTAGAGGGACTCCTTCCCACCTAGCCTGATATTCCAAATTACAGCAAAGAGAGGAAAAACTCCTTCCAGCAAAATACACATTTGCAAGTTAAGAAAACAAACATAAGACTAATCCGCCTTTTCTAGCCAGTACTCTCTATTTTGAACATGAGAGACTGTTTCAGAAAGATTGGAGAAACCTGGGTTGCACGTCTGGTCCCTCTTAGCCCCAAGAGCGAACAACGAACAAAACAAACAGCACAAACAAAGACTTCCATCCACAGAGATTTGAAGGTATCTTGTCCCCCCATTGGTCCTCTGGTCAGGTGTCAGCCAGGTTCACTGAACTTCTTAACCCTTTACAGGTAAAAGAGACATTAAACCTTAACCGTCTGTTTATGACACCCTCCCAATCGTCCCTCAGCAAGTGCAGGGGTGCCTTCACTCTCCTTCCATACAGCAACTCAAGAGGAGAGAACACGGTTGATTCCTGGGGCACTTCCCGGTACACGAACAGCAGGTGGGGTAAATACTTGTCCCAGCCCTGTGGGTGCTGGTTCATAAAGGTTTTCAGCATCATCATTAGGGTCCCATTGAATCTCTTCATCAGCCCGTTGGACTGAGGGTGATATGCTTGAAGTCCAGATATGTCAGACCCCACGCTTCTCTCACAAGCACTGGAGCAGAGTTGACATGAAATTGGAGCCCTGGTCTGTAAGGACCTCCTTGGGGAACCCCACTCTGTTGAATAGAGGACAAGGCCACAGCCTTAGGATAGTGAGTGGCGAAATCTACCATCACCAGAATGTATTCTTTCCCTGTCCGACTTGCTTTGCTGAGGGGGCTACATTCTGGAAAGGCTCTTCTATGATGGGCTGGGGCCCCAAAGCTGCTTTCCCCTTGTCCCAGGCCTTCCCCACCCTCTGGCAGGGGTCGCAGGACGTGCAGTACTGCTGGACGGCATAAAATATCCTGGGCCAGTAAAATTTCTGTAGCAGCCTCTGCCTGGTGCTCTGGATTTCCTGGTGTCCCAGGAGAGGGAGATTGTGGGCCAGGAACCCTGTGAGGGCTCGTTTTGCTCATCCTGTCCCTGAGCTTTTGTCACTGGGCCCATCTGTGGCCCCTCTGCTCACAGTAATTACATCTCAGGTCCTGTTTGTCCCCTGAGGCCAGTCGGTCAGCTCTGGTATTGGCTGTGCCTCTCGGAAAGGATTTATCTGACAATCCCTTCAGGGAAGCCCCTGGGTGATCCCCCTTCTGCACCGATGTAGGCTGTCCCCCTGGGATTCCATTCCATATCCCGACCTGCTGTCTACAAACTCATCAGCCAGTAGCCCTGTGTGGCGCAGGTCCTTCAGCCTCTTGTCCACAAACCACATCCTCAGGTGAGTGGGACAGAGTTCATATAGTCGCTCCAGCCCCATTAGTTCAATCATGTCCTCCTGGTCTGGGCCCCAGCCCCGGCCCTTCACCCACTTGCGGGTGTATTTCTCCCATCTGCGTGACCAGTTCCGCTGGGTCTTCTGCACACTCCGGAACCTTTTCCTGTACGCCTCGGGGGTCAGCTCAAACTTGCGCAACAGGGCTTGTTTGAACAGCTCATAGTCCCCTGCTTCCACCTCATCCATCTGGCTGAACATCTCTGTGGCCTTGGGACCCAGTAAAGGGGTGAGATGCCGAAGCCTGTCTGCAGGGTCAGCCTGGTGCACATTGCAGGCCTTCTCAAAGGCAGGGAGGAAGGCATCTATATCATCACCTTCCCTAAACTGAGGCAACCATCTCAGCTCCACCAACAGGGAACTCAATCAGGAAGATCCCCTGCTGGTTGGATAGGTGAATTCTGGGGCTGCCTGACTGCTCCCAGCCTCTCTTACAGCCCTAGCTGGCTCAGGAGCCGGCCCCTTAGAGCGATAATTCTCTTCCAACTGGGCAATTAGCTGAGCCCTGGTGAATTTTTCAATGCGCAGCCCTCTCTCTCTTCTTAAGGAGATGGTTATAGGCCATCTCCATGCTGTTCCTAGGGGGTCATGGACTCACAGGCCTGTGCTTTCTCAGCTCCCCATGAGCCCTGGGAGGAACCCCTTCAGTGTGACAGCGCTTATTGGGGGTCCACTCTCGGGGATTAAGCTGCACCTCTCGGAGCCTCCAGCATGCACATCTCTTGCTAATCTCCCTTTGTTTTACTGCTTCCCAGTCACTTACTGCAGGATGCATTGTCCATGGGGTGCAGTTTGATCCCATCACTGCCACCAGTTGTCATGCAGTCACCGGGCGATGCTCTGGAACTACTCCATATGAAGTCAGTCGGGACTCTGGGGGAGCATGCCTCCTCTCTTTGAGTATACTGTCTTCAGGGCAAGAAGTTTACACAGCTTTGACCTTCCTGGGTCTGACCTTGACGCATTCAGCATCCCCTTTTTACACTGGTGGACCAGTTACTCTAAGGGATGGAGAATTTTGCCCTGGCCTATATTGATAATCTTGGCATTTTTAGCCATGTGTCCCAGGTTAAACAAGTGCCAGACCAGCTCTGGGATGCAGGTCTGACTATAAAAGCTGGGAAGTGCAAGGTGGGGATGTCAGAGGTGTCATACCTGGGCCACAAAGTGGGGGGCAGCTGCCTAAAGCCTGTGCCGGCCCAGGTAAAGGTGATCAGAGATTGGCCCGCTCCCCAGACTAAAGCAGGTCCAGGCTTTCGTTGGGATGGCAGGCTACTACCGGAGGTTCATGCCCCACTTTAGCTCCATAGTCACCCCAATCACTGAACTATGTAAGAAGGATAAGCCAGATAAGGTGGTTTGGATCGAGCAATGCCAGAGGGCTCTCCGTGCTCTGAAGGAGGCTCTCTGGTCAAGGGCCCGGTGCTGGTATACCTGGATTTTGACAAGCCCTTTATGATATTCACAGACGCCTCAGAAAAAGGGATGGGTGCGATGCTAATGCAGGTTCACAGAAATGGAGAGACGCATCCCATCATGTACCTGAGCAGAAAGCTGCTGCCTGGGAAGCAGGACTCTACAACCATAGAAAAGGAACGTCTGGCCATGGTATAGGCCCTTAAAAAGCTGCACCCATATCTGTTTGGGCGGCGCTTCACTGTGTACACTGGGCATTCGCCCCTGACATGGCTGAAGCAGATGAAAGGGGTCAATGCCAAACTCCTGAGGTGAAGTTTCCAGCTTCAGGATTATAACATGGTAGTCCATGTTCAGGGGAGCGCCCAACGTTACAGCCAACGCTTTTTGCTGGAGAGGGAGACCAGAACTTCCCCAGGCGACTGGCTAAAGTGGTCCCACTCAGTTCGGTCTTGGAGAGGGGAGAGATGTGACGAAGTGGTGTTTTATTCATGTTATGTTCCACATGAGTCTTACTGTCCTATACTACTACTGTGTGTTGCTTAGTTTCCCAGGGTACTGAAACAATAATTAGTTGGTGGGAATTGGGGGTGAGATTTTGCTGAGACCCTCAGGGCAAGTGAATCCTCACTCTGACACTCCGAGTGCAGAATGTGGGGCCTGCAAGGATGTTATAAATTAATATTCGACACTTCAGTCTTGTATTACACTCCCAAAGTTACAGCTTCTCTCTGACTTCAGCTTGGTAAATGCTGCCAGCATCCAAATGCAACATCTCCCCACTTTCAAATGCAAAAACTGCCGCGAGGCCAGCCGGGGGGGGCCCGCCCGACGGCCGCGAGGCCAGCCGGGGGGGGCCCGCCCGACGGCCGCGAGGCCAGCCGGGGGGGGCCCGCCCGACGGCCGCGAGGCCAGCCGGGGGGGGCCCGCCCGACGGCCGCGAGGCCAGCCGGGGGGGGCCCATATAATTGTTGTGGGAAATGAAGGGGGGAAGGTAGCTGTGAGTGCACACAAACCAGATTGATGAGGTATGGGCAGGCTAATGACAAACTAATTTAATTGATGTGTTTTAAGAATGCATGAAATCTGGATTACTAGGGAGGAGGTCACCAATTTAGCCTCTTCCAACATGACCATCTCCTACATTACACATCCACAACAAGAAGTTTTTTGGGGGGAAATGTAACCTGATGAGAGAGAGAAGACAAAAAGGAGGCCGCGTTCAGGTGTGGTGTGTGGTCTATTAGAATGGGAAGTCTAATTGTCATTCAGTAATGATTTCTAATATGGAAGTACTGCAAACTGGGACACTTACTCATCAATGTATTTATATATGTTCCCAACTGGAAGCACTAACATCAGTGGACTGGGTCATATACTTTGTTAGTTGCGGCCGTCGGGCGGGCCCCCCCGCTGGCCTTGCGGCCGTCGGGCGGGCCCCCCCGCTGGCCTTGCGGCAGTTTTTGCATTTGAAAGTGGGGAGATGTTGCATTTGGATGCTGGCAGCATTTACCAAGCTGAAGTCAGAGAGAAGCTGTAACCTTGGGAGTGTAATACAAGACTGAAGTGTCGAATATTAATTTTTAACATCCTTGCAGGCCCCACATTTTGCACTCAGAGTGTCAGAGTGAGGATTCACTTGCCCTGAGGGCCTCAGCAAAATCTCACCCCCAATTCCCACCAACTAATTATTGTTTCAGTACCCTGGGAAACTAAGCAACACACAGTAGTAGTATAGGACAGTAAGACTCACGTGGAACATAACATGAATAAAACACCACTTCGTCACATCTCTCCCCCCTCCAAGACCGAACTGAGTAGGACCACTTTAGCCAGTCTCCTGGGGAAGTTCTGGTCCCCCTCTCCAGCAAAAAGCGTTGGCTGCAACGTTGGGCATATGTACTCTGTGGAACTGGGGCTTTTAGGCTGAACAATGACAGATTTTTTTCTGTTCTCTTTCTTTATTCATTTATTTATTTTTTTGGTTAAATAGATGTTTAATACAAACCACTACCAGTATAGGTTGCCATTTTGTTTAAAATAATACTTTATTTATAAATAATATCTTTGTAAAATACATAAATAAGAGCAATAAATAAATAATTGATTTCCGTAAATATCCTGTTACAAATAAATAGTAGCAACATCTTTTAAAATTCCACTGCATCTCATTTCACCTGCTGTATAAAATATCAGTAGATTTCAGATAGTACTTCTAAACATTTTGGTTTCCAAACTTCTTTGAGTTTGTCCTATAATTGAAAATTTTCTAATTCCACTTGGATTCTCTTGCCAGCACTGAGGCTGAACTGCTTCTCTGTTAGGAAATAATTGCTATCTCTTCATTTTCATAAGCTTTAAGTTATAGAATATCAGAGTTGGAAGGGACCTCATGAGGTCATCTGGTCCAACCCCCTACTCAAAGGCGGAGTAATCCCCAGACAGATTTTTGCCCCAGATCCCCAAATGGCCCCCTCAAGGATTGATCTCACAATGCTGGGTTTAACAGGCCAATGTTCAAACCACTAAACTATCCTTCCCCCCAGGGCCTTTCTTCCTGGTCAGAGAATCCCATTTCCTATCATTGCAACCAAACATGTCTCCAGATGCCCAACTTGCTGATGAGTCTAGGTTGGAATCTCTGAATGAAAGTCCCACCTCAGGTAACTTAGGAGAGATTTTTTGCAAAAGCAGCAGGAAATGTTTTGGAAGATTTTCTTGATTGTCACCTGGGCATTTTCCTACAGGGACACTCAGGGCTTAAGAACCTCTTGGGACCACCCAAAATCTCTCTTTCTAACATTATAGCATTTTTCTTTGGAAGTTGCTCTGGTTCACATTTGTTCTGCTGTTATACTGTGGTTATACTGCATGTTAGGGTTCAGAGATGAGATTCGATCAGAGAAGAGTTGAAGCACAGACATATACAGCAAACATATAATGTGAGCAACGTTAAAGGACCAATCCTTTCTTTTAAAATTCTTAATTGTCTCGTAACTTTTTTGCATCAATATCCTTCATTCATAACGGTTTTCAAGTACATAAAAGGTTACTGCAAGGAGGTAGGAGGGAGAAAAATTGTTCTCCTTAACCTCTGAGGATAGGACAAGAAGCAATGGACCTAAATTGGAGGAGGGGTGGTTTAGATTGGATATTAGGACAATCTTCCTAACTGTCAGTGTGGTAAAGCACTGGAATAAATTGCAGAGGGAAGTTGTGGAATCTCTGTCATTGGAGATTTTTAAGAGTAGGTTAGATGAACACCTCTCATGGATGGCCTAGATAATATTTAGTCCTGCCATGAGGGGACTGGACTAGATGATCTCCTGAGGTCCCTTCCAGTCCTCTGATTCTATGATTTTGCATTTTAAACACTGAGTAAATGAACAGAATGTTATCACATAAAATGTAATTTGTGCAGTTGGAATTTTGTAATAGGGAGTCAATTGCATAATACAAAGTCAGGCATTATGGAGTGTTACAAGTCACTGTGGGAATAATCAGCAGAGAGGAGGGATTCCACTGCATCCTTCTGTTTTAACTTCAGTAGTTGCAGCATCCAGAGCTGAAATGAAATGGGAATTGGTTGAAACACAAAAAGGAAAAATATAATTTCCACTGTATTAATCTCAGTTAATTAAATGAAAATATCATTTCTTCACATCAGAATCTCATAAGTCTTTTAGTATGTTGTTCATATTTTTTTATAAATGGATCGAGGAAGCTTCCCAAGCCTTAGAATACAAGACGTAGTTCTTATGAGGACAGATGAATGAACAGAAAAATGATAATCCTAGAAATACACTACATATGTAACTGTCAGAGTACTTGGGCGGGGGTGCGAGGGGGAATATCACTACCTGATGACCAAAGTGCTGGTGAGGTGAATAAGGATTCCAGATATGTGTACTTTGTTGCATGGTCTACCAATTACTTACTGCATAACAGCACCTGATAGGTAGGAGATTGTAAAGATATACAAAAATAAATAATAGTAGAAACACAGAAAAATAAATCCATGTCCCTGAAAATCCATTTCTAGTACAGGACAGGAAGCTCCTAAAGCTGCTGCTATGGAAATCAGTTGCTATTTTGCCACTGATCCTATAGAAGAAGGATCAGGCCCTATATAAGCAGAGTTATAAAATATCCACTATCTCTGTTCAGCTGTATAACTGACACTAATGTTAACAGCCGAGCTCCATCCTCTTTGGAACCCCATTCAGGTAGCTGAAGGCTGCTATCAAATCCCCCCTCACTCTTCTCTTCTGCAGACTAAACAAGCCCCGTTCCCTCAGCCTCTCCTCGTAAATCATGTGCTCCAGCCCCCTGATCATTTTTGTTGCCCTCTGTGGGACTCTCTCCAATTTGTCCACATCCTTTCTGTAGTGAGGGGACCAAACTAGACACACTACTCCAGATGTGGCCTCACCAGTGCCAAATAGAGGGGAATAATCAATTCCCTCACTCTGCTGGCAATGCTCCTACTAATGCAGCCCAATATGCCGTTAGACTTCTTGGCAACAAGGGCACACTGCTGACTCATATCCAGCTTCTTGTCCACTATAATCCCCAGGTTCTTTTCTGCGGAACTGCTGCTTAGTCAGTCAGTTCCCAGCCTGTAGTGGTGCATTGGATTCTTCTGTCGTAAGGGTAGGACTCTGCACTTATCCTTATTGAACCTCATCAGATTCCTTTTGGCTCAATCCTCCAATTTGTCCAGGATACTCTGGACCCTATCCCTACCCTCCAGCATATTTGCCTGTCCCCCCAGCTTAGTGTCATCTGCGAACTTGCTGAGGGTGCAATCCATCCCATTATCCAGATCATTAATAAAGATGTTGAACAAAACCAAAGTCCTGCTTTGTATTTTTATTAGGCATGTCCCTTGGTTGTAATAATTAAAAGATTTTTTTTAAATCAGAATCCATGTTCACTATTTTTACTGGTTCCTTCTCTTTTAACTTTTGCTTTCCCCTTGGCCTAGGAAGGGAAACCCTTTTCCTTTGTTTAAAATTCTTCATTTCCTGTGGTTACGTTTCATCTTCTGGTTCTCTTTCCCTAGCACAGACTGTGCTAGATTTTTCCATCATGTCAGGAAAATGTGTTTTCATTCAAAAAGAAAACTATTTTCACTGGCATTCGAAAGGAAAAATCACATGAAGAAACCATGATAACATTTCTGTGCACATTAATTTGGTTAGCGCCTCCCAACTATTCCTGCACTTCTTGTAAGAAATTTCAGATTTTTGCATCAGCTACATGAACATTTCTGTAAAGCAGAGAAAGCAGGCTTACCAGAGCCCCCAGATTGCCATGGGCTGTGCTCTCCAATTTCTGGTTACTTTCCGTGGGTGTTGGGGATGTGTATTCCACACCAGGGTGAAGTCTAGGGGAAGATGTTGAGGAGAGGGAAATAAGTCGTGTGAATACAATGGCAGGCTAAAGTAACAAAGTAAACACAGAAGCCAAATCATCTTTTTCAGTAAATCTGTATGGTAACAGACACCCACCCCTGCCCTGCCTCTTCCTGCCTACACTCCTCCCCAGGTCCTGCCCTCACCTTTTCCCCAAACCCCTGCCCTGCCTCTTCCTGCCTACACTCCTCCCCAGGTCCTGCCCTCACCCTTTCCCCAAACCCCTGCCCTGCCTCTTCCCATTGTCACATCACCCCTTCCTTGTCTCTTCCAACCCACTTCTGTCCCTCCCCTGAGCATGCCCCATCCCTGCTCCTCCTCCTTCCCAGCACCTCCTGCATGGAACAGCTGATTGTGGTGGGTGGGAGGTGGTGGGAGAGTTCCTGTCTGCATCCTAAAAGACTTGCCCATACCAGTATTGCCCTGGCCTCTTTCTTTGTCAGTCAGTGTTAAAGGCATTCTGAACTATATGCATTTCCTCACCTTTTGGGGGCAAAGCCAGACTTTCAGGCACCTGCTCCCCTACCTGGTGTAAACTTTGCTTGTACCAATCAGAAACGAACACACACAGTTTTTGGGCCCCGTCCCCTATGACACTTCTATGATGTCATAGTGGGTATTTTAGGCTGGTCTGCCATGTGCAGGCAGAAGAGGAGAAAGAAAAACAAATCCTGTGTACCTTGTACACACCCGTAACTGAGCCTGATCACCTCGAAGCCTCTCTCAGCTCACGTGTTTTAAGCAGAGTTTCTACGTTTGCCAGTCTTTATGAGTTGGTTTGTATTCGTAAGTATTGGTTATTACTAAATGCTGCATCCGTGTTTATAAATATTGTTTACTGCATCTTTGTTTATAAATATTGTTTGATAGTAAATACTTTAGCCATTGTATGTTTTAAGTTCCATTAATCCTATTAGCTAATCATACGCTGCTCCCCTACCCCTTGTAACTATCCCCAGTAAAACTTTTAATTAATTAATTTTAGTTGTGTGCGTGCCTGCAGTTTGCATTGTGACCCATACCCTCCTTGCATCCCTTACCTATACAGTCTATTGCCACGTGCAGCCTGGTAAATAACAGGTCTGCATTTTAATTTCGCCCCTAAAAGTACTTGGCAATCTACAGGAGGGAGGTGGAGGAATTGATCAGCCGGGCTGCTGGCAGATGGGAGGCACAGAGGGGAAGGGAGGGAGCTGGCTGCCGGTGGGTGCTAAGCACCCACTAATTTTTTTTTCATTTTTTCAGCCCTGGAGCACCCATGGAGCTGGCGCCTATGGTAACAGCAATTCAGGGGTGCTGGAACAATTTTTACAGTGGGGGATGCTGAAAGCCATTGAACAAAAGTGTGAACCCCATATATGATGGAAACCATGCATTTGCTTCCTAATATTACTTCATGCTGGGCACCCCAGTGCCCCTACTTCCAGCTCCCCTGCAGCATGTGTGCAAACAGCTAGTCTATTGTTTAAGGAAAGTTAGTTACAAACTGCTCAGAGCCTGCTGCAGAGGATCTGTGCAGGGATAGAGCCATCTGCATGTGACTCTTACCTGTGTCACATGGAAGTGAGATGAGGGGCCAGGGAGTAAGATGCTTTTGAACATACTTCCGTCTTGGGTTGTTCTTCGTACAGTTATGATCCACGTGAGGGGCCTTTAGCGAGCAGACGCGCATTAGGCTCTGGCAGTTAGTTCGCAATGTCAGCAGCACAAAAATTACGATGTGTGGAAAGCCCTTGTGTTCCATACAGAAACCAGAGCCTCATCTGTTTTTATGATGAAAGCTGGAGACAAACCTGTCACTATTTCCTCCCGCCGACCAATGGAAGTCATCAAATGGCTCCTTAAAGAAATGAATTGATTCTTCCACGTAGCACAGCTTAAAAACAGTGTGATGGAATGATTGTCAGGAAGTTCCACTCTGCACCATACGGGTAATGAATTAGACAGACTTCGAAGAAGAATTTTGCATGGCTCCCACATGCTCTGTTACTGCCACATACCACCAGAGAGGGAGACACATTTTGGAGATTGTGAACCAATCTGTTTATAATCCTTGACTTGTTTATACAGTCTATTTTATTTTTTTCTCTCATTTTCTGTAATTGTGTTTTGTCAGTATAATCTGTAGGCTTCAGCTCCACCACAAAATGAATGAAGGCAAAGAGACTTGAGCAGGAAAGAACTACTACCACTGATAGGCACAGCTACTGAAAAAGCCTCCACCATAAGAAAGAATAGGCATTTATCTGAAGAGTTAACTCCTTGTACATGCCTCTAAACCAGCAGGTCCCAAATTGAGGTTCATGTATCAGTGATGGCACATGAAGGACCTGATGTTGGTCTTCAGTGAACTGGCTGATCCCACATTCCTAGTACTGAACTTACTACAAATGCATTCCTAGTACTACTTTTCTTTGTAAGCATTTGCTGTGCCTGCCACGAGGTGTTACCTGATCTCGAAGAGGTGGGGAAATGGTCCACAGAACAATTTTTGTAAGATTAGGCCCACATCATAAACTGTTTTAGAACCGCAGAGGAAAGACAAGCAAAGCCTTCTGCAGTGGCACCATCTGAGTTTGAATGTACAGAGGCTCCTATTAGCAACTCTGTATTTTCGGTTGCATGATAAAAGAGATTTCCAGTAGCGAATATGTTCTTATTTTTTCCCTAAAGGCAGATTGACAATCATTGTGAGAATTCACACACAATTTGTTTTTATACTGTTTGAACATTTAATGTAGTGGCTTTTTGATTTCTTTAAAAAACTTTTAAATAAGAAATCTCTGGCTTAAATTTGTCCTAGGCAGTGCTAGGATTGCCTAGTAGCGCTTCAGAATACTATCTATGTACCCAGATTTGGCAGAGAGGTAGATCCTCACTAGGTCTGGTCTAATGGCCAGGGCTGGCTGTAGACACCAGCCCTCCAAGCATGTGCTTGGGACGGCACTTTCTAAGGGGCGGCACTCCGCCTCCTCCTTTTTTTATTTTTATTTTTTATTTTTTTGCTTGGGGCGGCATTGCCGGGAGCCGGCCCTGGCACAGCCACTCGCCCTGTCAGCGTGCAAGCCGGGATCCACACCCCCTGCCCAGCCCGGCGGCACCCTGCACAGCCCACTCGGGGAAATGCTGCGCCGCCCTGGGGAGACTCAGAGCGGCAGCAGGACCCCTCCTCCCTCCCTGCATCCCAGGCCCCACCTCCCTCCCTCTCTGGCTCCTCACACATTCCGGGAGCCCCTCTCTCTGAGCCTGGGCTGCGGCAGCGGCGAGAGGGGCTCCCAGACTGTGTGAGGAGCCGAGGGGGGAGGGAGGGAGGCGGGGTCCCCTGGAGCTGAGCCCGGGCGGCAGCGAGAAGGGCTCCCAGACTCAGGGCCGCTCGGGAGGGGAGCAAGTGGGGCAATTTTCCCCAGGCCCTGCAGGGCCCACACAAGTATGTCGGAGGCTCCCCCCACCTCTGTCTTCCCCCATCCCCCAGTGTCTCAGCTGGTAAGGGGACGGGGCTGCGAGCTGCAGCCGAGCGGCAAGAACTCAGGCCCCGCTGGAGACACCATGCCGCTGCAGTGCTGTCCAGGAGAGGGGGTAAGCGGCATGGTAAGGGGCCAGGGCCGGGCACCCCCAGACCCTATCCCTGACCCCCAGCTCCGAGCCCAGCCCCTCTGAGCCGGGCACCCCCCTGGCCCCAGTCCCCACAGCCCTGAGCCCAGCCCCTGTGAGCTGGGCACACCCCAACCCAACCCAGAGCCCAGCTCCCCACTCAGCCCTGGGCAACAGCAGCACCACCCCCAGGCAGCGACAGCCCATTGGCACCAACCATCACCATCACCCAGCAACAGCCCATTATGCAATTGCAAATGTATACATACCATTAAAGCATTTAGTGTTTTTAAATAATGTATTTAGTGTATTTTCAAATTATTACAAATTATTTTTGAATGTATTTCACTAGTTATTTTTTTTACATTTCCAAATACATGTTACTATAATATTGCAACTATTTTTTATGGAATGGGCCCCTGAAATTGCTTTGCCCCAGGCCCCCTGAATCCTCTGGGTGGCCCTGTAAATGCTAATACTAAAACTTAAGTTGTTTTTTGTTTTTTTTCAGCACAAAGTAGATAGAATGAGTCAAATGAGGGGTAATGTGTCACCAAATGGCAGTGAAGAGAAGAAACAGTTATTCTTTCAGAGTTGCAAAGTGAGTACTTTAGGGTAAAAATGATTTGTAGCTTTATTATTTGCCTTTTTTTTTTTTAGTAGACACTTCTACAGTATCAAATTGCTGTGTGTTCAAAAAGCCTCTAATGTATAATAGCACTTTCAGAATACGAAGATAGTTCATTCTTCAATGGAGTGCAATGTATGAGTGATTACACTTTTCTTATGATTCACCAATACACATTCACACTTAAATTAGGTTCTGGAGCAGAAAAGATTTGGGCTCAGCACATGGGGGCTGCCATTAAAAGCTTAATATCTATTAGCCTAGTGTAGTATTTAAGCTGCTACTGTTTTCCCCTATATTGAGAAAAGTAATTAACTGGCTAAGTGTGTAGTATAAATTGTCAGAATGATTATCATTTAAAAAGTAAACATCTGTCAGTGCATTTGGCCTTTATTCATTACATTTTGTTTGCCTGTTATCACAGGTGCAGAAAAGTTGGTTTTTCAATCTGTGCTACAGTAATTCAAATAATTATTTGTTCAGTAACATACCTGATGAATTGCAAAAGGAGTCATGCAAATAGATCGGGGTAGGCAACATATGGCACAGGTGCCGAAGGTGGCACATGAGCTGATTTTCAGTGGCACGAACACTACCAGGGTCCTGGCCACAGGTCTGGGGGGCTCTGCATTTTAATTTAATTTTAAATGAAGCTTCCTAAACATTTTAAAAACCTTATTTACTTTACATACAACAATAGTTTAGTTATATATTATAGACTTATAGAAAGAGACCTTCTAAAAACGTTAAAATGTATTACTGGCACGTGAAACCTTAAATGAGAGTGAATAAATGAAGACTTGGCACACCACTTCTGAAAGGTTGCCGACTTCTGCAATAGATTATTTAATCACTCTAGATGGACATTTTCAAAAACACATTTGGAAAGTTGGGGACTCAACTCCCTTTGAAAGTCAATGAGAATTAGGTGCCTAGGCCCCCACCATTGAAAAATCTCCCCCTTTATGGCCATCAATCATTGAAACCTGAGTGGAAAGCAGCTCTTCCTACAGTACAAAATTAAGCTGCACTGAACCAATAATTCATTTGAATAAACCAAGAAGTCATGTTTTCATTAGCACCCTCAGGGTCATTCTGCCTGCAGTATTTATAGAGAGATGGATTCTCATTAAGGATGTTGTGTACAGGGCCGGCTTTAGGAAGTGCGGGGCCCAATTCGAACATTTTCGGCGGGGCCCTGGCAGGGATGACTTAAAAAAAAAAAGTGGAAAAAAAAAGCCTTTCATTTCTTTCATGTATTATTTACTTTCCATAACTATATAAATAAAATTATATATTATGTACATTGCATCATATATGCTGTTGATTGGTTATTAATGACTGCCGTTTCACATGTGTGGGTCCCAGCTGCTCCCTGCCCCCCTCATTGAAGCAGGTGTGCACGGTTACTGCCCTGGGAACTGCAGGGCACAAGTGGACATGGGGCTGGCTGGAGGCAGGGCAGGGGCTGGCTGGAGGTAGGGTCTGGCTGCAGGCAGGGCAAGGGGTGCGGGGCTGGTTGGAGATAGGGGGTGTGTGGGGCGGGCTGGCTTCAGGCAGGGCCGCAGGAGGATGCAGCAGGGGTTGGCAGGGCTGGAGACAGAGGAGTGTGAGACTGGCTGGCTTCAGGCAGGGGGGTGCAGCAGGGGTTGGCTGGAGACAGGGCAGGGTGTGCAGGGCTGGTGCGGGCAGCAGTGTGTGTGGGGCTGGCTGGCTTTGGGCAGGGCCACAGGGGTGTGTGGCAGGGGTTGACTGGAGACACGGCAGGGGGTTTGAAAGGGACTGGCTGTGGGCACGGCGTGCAGAGCGGGCTGCGGGCAGGGGGAGCAGGGCTGGTGTGGGCAGGGCAGGGGGTGCAGCAGAGGCAGCTGGAGCCCCAGCCCTTTAAATAGCCCCAAAGCTCCCTGCTATCCCAGGCCTTTGGGGCCTATTTAAAGGGCCCCGGGCTCCCCAGCTTCTACCCCGCCCCAGACCTTCTAAATAGCCACGGGAGCCCTGAGGAATGCATGGCGGTGGTGGGGCTCTGGCTGCTATTTAAAGGACCGGGGTGGCAGAGGCAGCTGGAGCCCTGGCCCTTTAAATAGCCCCCAGAGCCCCTCACTACCCCAGGGCTCTGGAAGCTATTTAAAGGCCCAGAGCTCCAGCCAGGAGACCTGGGCCACGGGGCTTGCCGTGCTCCAGCCGGGGCTCCAGCCAGGAGAGCGGGGCCTTGGGGCTTGCCGCGCTCCGGCCGGGGCTCCAGCCGGGAGAGCGGGGCTTGCCACGCTCCGGCTAGAGCTCCAGCCGGGAGAGCGGGGCCTGCCACACTCCGGCCGGGGCTCCAGCCAGGAGAGTGGGGCCTCGGGGCTTGCAGCACTCCAGCCAGGAGAGCGGGGCCTTGGGGCTTGCAGCGCTCCAGCTGGGAGAGCGGGGCTTGCAGCGCTCCAGCCGGGGCTCCAGCTGGGAAAGCGGGGCTTGCCGCGCTCCCGCCTGTGCTTCGCTCAAGGGAGTGGGACCACGGAAGACCCCTGAGCAGATCGCAGCCAGGGACCCGGGGTAATATTTAAAAAATAAAAAATGTCTAAGGCGCGGGGCCCGATTCCTGGAAATCAGGCAAATCAGCCTAAAGCCGGCCCTGGTTGTGTAATCAAGTTACATCTAAAAGTATATATCTAAAGGTCTCAAAGTTTCTCTCTGTTTTGTCCAATGTAAAATGGTATATAATGCAAAAATATTTGAAGACAGAAGAAAATCTGCACTGGAACTTACTTTATGTGAGTGCTGGGGAATGGTACATTCTTAGGATTTAATGCCTCTTCAAGGCAGTGTCCTAGTAAGAGCCTAGTTCCCAGGTGATCTTATTCGTTTATGTAGTCCTATATATTGCTCCAGGCAAATTAGATTTGAAAATCAACTGGGGACAGTTTCTTTAATGAGGTCATCAAGTGGAAAAATTAGAGATATTGCACTCAACAATTAGTGAGATTTATTCTCCATTATGAACACTAGAAAATGCAGGTATTACATCTTGTGCATTGTGAAAAGCTGTGTGTGCATCTTTACAGAATAACACAAAGGCAACCCAATAGGAATATTATCAATGTCATGAGTACCACAAGTACGGCTTATTATACCATATATGATCTTTCCACTGTTGTCTTCACACATTGCCTCCAGTTGCTTCTCATAATATGTTTACATTGTAAAATATTTGGGGCAGGGGCTATCTTTTTGTACTAAATATGTGGACAGTGCCTAGCATAATATTATCCTCATCCCTGACTGGTACTTATATAATTAAAAAGGAAATGTTTGTCATTGACACAATTTTTATTGCAGGATTGGGCCATCAGAGTCCAGTATAGAAATAGTCTGTATTTTGTGGCAGGTATCAGAATTGTTGTCATCTCTTGCAAATGTTGAAAATGAACAACAGAAGCATCGATTGTTTTTGAAGGGAACACATGTGTCTCTCTTCCATACACTGCGTTCAGTAATAAAATCCAATAACTGGAAGACTGCAGTACATAACAAGCAAAGCATGTTACCTCCTGAGCCCACTATTTTGTTACACAATTGGTCAGAAGATGATGTAGCAAAGAAGGATGCTGATTCACGAAGGACAACACTGAGACGCCAAAACAGTTGTGTATCCATGCATGTTAAGTGTCTGTCTAAATCGAAGACAACAAATTCTGCTGTAGAAGAAAATAAATACACCAATTGTGATGGTCCACTGCCAGTGCATATGCTTCCTTATGTGCTTTTAATCAAGAATTGTCTTCCTCTGTCAATTTCTTCAATCCATTCCAAATGTTGCAAAGCAGAGATATTATGCAGGATACTATACTTTACGCAGAGACTCTGGAAAAAGAAAACACCCAAGCCCTCACCTCAGGATCCTCTCAGTTCTGAATTCCAGACTGCTGAAGGTTGGCAATCTGTACTTATGAATGATTGAGGATAATACAAGAGGGGTTAACTAGGAGCAATAGAATGAAATGAACAAAGGGGAAATCTAGGCTGAATATCAGGAGACAATTCCTGAGAGTGAGGCTTCAGTATTACACTGTCAAATCACTCTGATTTCCAGATGGTGGGTGGGAGCCTTGCCTTAGACTGGTCAGAGCACTAGAAAATATACCATTCAAAGGGAACAAATCTGCAGTGAGTGAGCTAGGTTTATTTATCTCTAACATTTAGTATTCTATGAAGACATGTAATAAAAATATTTAGAAATAAATATAATCCTGTGAGGCAGAGGGAGATATTTTACCATGGATCCAGTATCCATATGTTTGGGTCTCATTCAGCACAGAGGTGATTAATTCTTTTAAACTTGATGTTTCTCCCATTGAATTCAACACTTCCATTGGCATTGATTTCAGTGGGAGCAGGAAATGGCTTTTGGTCTCATTTAAATAAAGTGGTGGATTGTGAAATTAGTAGTGCTTGAATTGAGATGCTATAATGACATCTTGGGTTTTCTCCACCTCCTTCCTCTGAAGTGTAACAGGTCTTTTTCTGGCACTGCTACAGTTGGATGACCTGCGTACACTGTGAGCTTCCAAAACTGGAGCATCTACTACACCATAACATCACTTCTCCCACTTGAATACAAGAAAGGAGAGTCCATGCCACATCCACAATTGTTCTGATTGTATGGTTTCCAGTAAACTAACTGTATTAATGGAGATATGAAGCTAGCCTAATCCTAGTACACATCACTATTTCATATCTAAATTTTCTTTAGTGTTCAAGAAAAGTGCCAGGTTGACAGTATTGAACAGGCCATTTGGCTTCACACATAGCTTAGGAAGCAGGTCACAAAAGCAGTTTGAGACCATCTTCATGGCTTCCTGATCCTCAGACCTGCTCTGCCCTTAGAGCAAGCAGCCTCAGGGATGCTTTAAGTTGTATCAGCTGCAATGGCCTTGAACATACTGCCTTATGCCACCGAGAATTCCTCTACACTAGAGGAATATCTAAGGAGCTGGTTAAATGGCTTTGAGGCCTCACTTCTGTAAATCATCCAAAGAAACCCCCTACAGGGCATTCACCAAAAAAAATCCCAAGCTAGTTGGCTAAGGTGGTTTAAAACTGGAATGGAAAAAAGCAGACAGGCTCTGACTCTTTATGGGCAGAACAGATGCAACATAGGCAGTGCTAACTTTTCCTCACTGTTCTATCAACATGTCTTAACTATGGTGTGAAGAGACCACCAATGGGGATAGGAGGATACAGTAGTAAAGTGTCCGCGTCTATTCATTCTTTGGCCTGTATACTGAGATTAGCAACCAGGGTGCCAACCAGAGTGATTATCTGGTTACTCCATTTGAGCAGGAGCTTTTCCTCCTGCCATTGAAATGAATAGTTTTCCACTAATTTCAATAGGAGTAGGAGTAAGCCTTTTTTTTTTTAACAATTATGGCCCAAATTTATCAATTAGGTGCCTAAAATTAGATACCTAAATGCATATGTATGCACCTAAATAAATGGCTTAAATTTCAGAGGTCCTGAGCACCCACAGCATTTGTTGAAGTCAGTACACTGCAAAGTCAATATACAGATACTTCTTGCTCATTTTGATGAAAGACGCTATTACGTATAATGCTTACATTTCATGCAACTTCTGTCTGCTTTCAGAAACACAATATGTGAACTTCCTTAATCTGAAGGATCTGCAGTGGAAATTCTATAAAGACATTGTGAAAAGAAAACAGAAAGTGAGCATATTATGGAGAGAAGCAAACTACAGACCTTTCAAGCCATTCCAGGAAAAAATCAGGAATGAAGAATACATGCTCCCTTTGATTCCTAAGAACTGGATAATTCATGACTCTCTTAAATGAGTTTGTACAATGCATATCCTGTTTACATCAAACTAATGATGACTTTAAATGAATGGAGAGTTACTGCAGTTCTTCAGAAAATTTAAATAAAAATGTCAAGACATTATACAATTAAGTTTATTATTACATTTTTACAGTAGCACCTAGAAGCCCATCATGGATCACGTCCCCATTGTGCTAGACGCTGTACAAACACAGAAGAAAAAAAGATGGTTCCTGCCCCAAACCAAACATCATCAAACACATAGTCTACTAAGGACCATTACACCAGCAAGAGTGACCGTGGTTGATGGCATTGCACCAGGCACAGTGTAGTGAAGTTCCCAGATCTGGCTCAATCCTGTGACTCTACAAATCTCTGGGGTGGCCCGTGAGCGACACCAGGTAGGGTCAGGGTGTGCACCTCTTCACACGTTAATGGAGAGTTTGAGAGCACAGTGTGCTGGAGTGGCTTTATCCATGCTGGCAACGTGGCCAAAAAGTACATGGTGCCACTTTTTGAATATAATGAGCAACTGAAGAAAGGCCAGATCTCTGCGATATGGTAACATTTCGCACAGGATTTGGTACTGACAGTGCATATGGAATGGCTCTAGCTGCTCCAAGTCTGCCTGTCTATGGGTCAGAAACCAAGACCCTCTTAGTTTGATAGATCCTGAAGTCTCCACACAAAGACTTTTTTGCATGCATAAGCGGGTCATGGACTTCATACAAGAGACAGCAAGACCTATTAGTCAAAGACAGCCCCAAAGAGATTATCATAAGACAAGTGACAACAGGTGGATACAGACAGGGAAGCACAAGAAAACAATGCAACAATATTGATCAAAATGTCATTTATCTTTATATTAAAATAAGTTCCTAATGCCTAGCTTCTGGGCGCCTTTCCTCAATTGTTAATATAATGAGCCGGATACTGCTTGCATTTACAGCCGATTTACAGCGGTGTAACTTCAGTGGAATTACTCCTGATTTGAGATCAGACTCAGACACGAAATAGACAAAAATATCCATCCTGCAAATGGTAATAGACAGTATTAGTGATCAATTCCTCTCCACTCCATAACAGCAACTGACAGGAACAACTGTGATGCTGAGATGTGAATGGAAAAGATGTTTACATGTGTTTCACTGACAATTGTGTATCAGTTGAATTGATGCTATGGAGTAATGCAGTCATGGCATAATCTGTGAGACCAGTTCCCCAAAGGATGCTTCTCATACATTAAGGCCCAAATCCTGAGCAGCAGCTCACAGGCCAGGTATTAGGCTGTAGTTTGCTCTGCTCTCCTGGGGCCACAAAGCATTTGTGGAAATGCTTTGTGACCACCACTGCAGCCCTCATTCTGTAGTAGCCTCCACAGCACAAATACTTGTATTAAAGCCTTTTCCACACGGAAAGGGAAAACACATACAAATGATTTTAGAGTCTAAATATTATTGCTGGCCTATTTCTGATGGTACAAACAGAGACAGGTGTAAGAGCTCCTACACCTGTTCTGCACCCCGGAGGATCCCCCTTGCACTGGAATGATCCACCTTGTACTGGTTACCCTGGCTTTACAGATGATGATGGTATCGTGGTGGTAAGCCCCAGAGCAGATGGACTGAACTGAAGTGTAGTGGCACCAAGCTGACAGCTTGAAAAGGAAGGAGTTTTGCATTGGTTGAAGCTGAGGGTTTGGTTTTAGCTGTGTGAGTTGGTGGTTGGATTTCTAAGTGAGCTGGTTGCATTATGTGTGACTGTAGTAATGCCTAGATTTAACCTCTCTCTAGTAAAACACATTAGAGCCATATGGTAAGTAAACTGGTCAAATATTACAAAACTGTGTTTCCAACCACGCTTGTGTTCTCTTGCTCTTTGCAAATACTCATGGGAACAGGCTTTTGTTTGGATGAATGTTTGGGCAAAGGCTTTTCTTTGTATAAATTGTAAAGAATGGCATTCATGTGACCTGAACACGACTGTCCCATGGCTCATTATGTTTTTATAGGAGTTTTTAAAATATACTTTTAAATCTCAGTGATAATTTGTGGGTGCTGCTTTGTAGTTTGTAATAGCCCGTATGCTGGATTAGCTAACTCCTCAGTCTTCAATCTTAGAATGTATTCAGCTCAAGGTATGGCTGAGCTGAATAGCTGCTACCTCAAAAACAGGAATTGCCCTCAGATTATCATTGTAGCAACCACACAGTTATACAGATCACTCAACCCCCAGCCAATCAGAGCACAGTGATTTATCTCCTCTATGGTGATGAGAAATGACTATACATTCAATACGCAGATCAGAGCTACACAAGGGCTGGAATTTGCATAATTGAAAAATAAGTCCACAGTCACTGGTCAACAATTGCATGGCATCCCTTCACTCTGACTGGTTGAGATCATGCCATTCTGAACAAGTTATATTAGGCATGCACTTATACGCTTTTACTTAGATCGCAGTGTATGAAACCTGAATCATGAATATTTATACACTGCTCCTCCTACCAGCCCTTTGCCTAAAACTGGTAATACAACTCTCTGGCCACTGCCAGTGGTGCTTAGCGGTGAAAGGCAGCGTTTCTTGTCTAACTGGCCTTGACAAAGTTATTGCATCCTATGAGGAGAAGAGGAAGTTTAATATCAAACTTAACATCCCTACGTCATGTGCAGCAGTGCTTTTTATTTGTCATTGTAGAAGAAGCTGTGTAAGCAGGGGAATGAGAAACATGAAATAAAGAGAGAGGCAAAGGGGGACCAGTTGCAATAAAAGTACTGTTCTCCATCCCCACTGCCACTATCACCTCCACCCAGGAACAAACAAAGCAGTCTATACTGCACTTGCTTAGTCCTGAGATACTGACAGGGACAGAGCCAGGGAAGATAATCTACCAGGACCAGCTGTTTCTAGTTCAGGGCATCAAGAGGCAAGTACACAAAAGTCACGATCAAGAAGCAGTTGTAGTGTTTTCCTCTTTCATGTATGGAAACAGACTTGCTCAGTTCTCATTACAAAATATGAATGTTATTAGAGCTATGAGTCAGTTAAAGGAAAAATCAGCAACCATCTGTGTGAGCAGCTAGCAAATTCTTGGACGCCTACAATATCCAGGGTCTCCTTTCCTCTGAGGTTCTTAGCTACCAGCTAGCAAACAATGAAAATAAAATAATAATCATCTGTATTGTAACGATGATATGACATAGGAGTGCTGGTCAGAAGGTTTGGACTTCATTTCTTTGTCCTAATCACCTGACCTGGTTCACGTTACCAAGATTAATATTAACACCCTTGCAGTGTCTGTTGTTGCCCCAGCTAAGGGAATAGAGGAACAGGGAATCCACCAAGGGCTGCTGCACAAATTCCCTGATCCCTCCAAATGATCAATGCCTTCTACTTGCAAAGCAGCTGCAGGCCCTCTCTGCCATTCTTACTCTGGGAGGTATTCTTTGGAAGCTGATTTCCCTAAGGATTTGTTGTCCCAGAGTAAAACCAGAATATGTGGCCATATGGGGCTGTTGCATCCTTTACAACCATATAAATCAGAGTCAACATCATTATTATAACAAGCCATATTTTTTATAATTTAATTTATTTTTACTGGGCCACTTCCTCAAGGTCTAGGCTCCATTGTGGTAGGTGCTGTACAGATTCATAACAAAAATACATTTCCTGTCTACAAGAGCTTATAGAAAGTCTGAGATGGAAGGTAACAGGTGGATATGGTGAACAAATGGTACAGACACAAGGTAGTGGGTAGAGGTCATCAAGGAAGGTTTTTTGGGGGCTTAAATCCAAAGTTTATACAAACACAGAAACTCACAGAGATATGGCGTTATGTCAGGTACAAGAGGCTTATCCTAGCCATAGCACAACTCCTGAAATCTGATGATAAACATTGCTGACAGCCTGAACACCAGAATATTGTGTTAACAAACTGTGTGGGAGAGAAGGAGATTTAACTACTACATTGCCATCACCTATCTGTCAGAGGGGTCAAAAGGGACATTTTATAATGGAACAGAATGGTCTAGGGATCTGTTACGGAGTCCCTGGGTGATGCTTTGGAACTGCTCCCCACAAAGCCAGTTAAGACTTTGGGGAGCCTCCTTTTTCTTGGAGCAGACTGTCTTCAGGGCAAGAAGCTTATACAGCTTCACCTTCCTGGGTCTGACATTGGAGCATTCAGCATATGCCCCTTGGTGCGCTTTTCACAGTGAGTTTGCCCTGGCGGGATCCTGGGGAAGCCCCACTTCGCAGTCAGACATGACTTTTAGCCAGTCATTAAAACAGAGGTTTATTAGATGACAGCAACCGGGTCTAAAACAGAGCTTGTAGGTACAAAGAATGGGACCCCTCAGCCGGGTCCATCTTGGGGGGGAGCAAGCCAGACACCCAGGTCTGCGCTCACTCCACGTCCCCAGCCAGCTCCAAACTTAAACCTCCTCTAGCCCCTCGTTTCTGGCCTTTGTCTCTTTTCTGGGCCAGGAGGTCGCCTGATCTCTTTGTTCACCTTTAACCATCACCTTGTAGGAGGGGAAGGGTCCGGGACATTAGTTGCCAGGAGAAAAAGTGTCAGCCAGAAACTGAGGCACCCACACAGTATTTAGAGGAAATATTAAGACCAGTCCTACTTCGTCACAGGATCTTATTAATCTTTGATATAACAAGGGGTTTATTTAAGTACATAGTTAACATTGTGTAATAGCATCTGTACAGATCAGCTTGTCCATTTCACGTGTGCGTATGTGTTTATCTGATAACATAAATATATAAATCATAGAAATGTGGGACTGGAAGGGACCTCAAGAGATCATCAAGTCCAGCTCCCTGCGCTATGGCAGGACCAAGTAAACCTAAATCGTCTCTGACGGGTGTTTGTCCAACCTGTTCACAGAAACCTCCTGTGATGAGGATTCTACAACCTTCCTAGAAATCCTATTCCAGAAATTAGCTACCTTTTTAGTCAACAAGTTATTCCCAATATCTAACCTAAATCTCCCTTGCTGCAACTTAAGCCCATTACTACTTGTCCTACCTTCAGTGCACATTGGGAACAATTGATCACAGCCTTCTTTACAACAGCCCTTAAGAGATCTGAAGATTTGTTATCAGATCCCCTTCCCGCCCCCCAGTCTTCTCTCAGGACTACACATACCCCGTTTTTAAAATCTTTTCTGATGTCAGCTTTTCTATACCTTTTATCATTTTTGTTGCTCTCCTCTGGACTCTTTCCAGTTTGTCCACATCTTGCCTAAAGTATGGTGCCCAGAACTGGACACAGTACTCCAGCAAAGGCCTCACCTGTTACAAGTAGACTGAAACAATTACTTCCCATGTCTTACATATGACAGTCCTGTAATAACACCCGCAGTATTAGCCTTTTTCACAACTGCACCACTATGTTGACTCATATTCAATTTGTGACCCGCTATAACCTCCAGATGCTTTTTTGCAGTACTACCAACTAGCCAGTTATTGCCCATTTTGTAGCTGAGCATTTGATTTTTTCCCCTTCCTAAGTGTGGTAATTTTCATTTGTCATTTTCATCTGGTTGATTTCAGACCAATTCTCTGATTTCCCTGTCCTCTAAAGCAGCGGTTTTCAAACATTTTATCTGGCAACCCAGATGAAGAAAATTGTTGATGCCTGTGATCCAACAGAGCTGGGAATTAGGAGTTTGCGGTGTGGGAGGGGGCTCTGGGCTGGGCCAGGGGGTTGGGGTGCAGGCTTTGGGTTGGGGCTAGGAATGAGGGGTTTGGGGTGCAGAAAGGGTCTCTGGGTTTGGCAGGGGGCTCAGGTATGGGGCAGGGGATTGGGGCACAGGCTTACCTCGGGGCAGCTCCCAGTCAGTGATGCATCAGGGGTGCTAAGGCAGGCTTCCTGCCTGTCCTGGCACCACCGACTGTGCTGTGCCCCGGAAGCAGTCCGCAGCAGGTCTGGCTTCTAGGTGGAGATGCACAACTGGCTCCGTGCGGTTCTCACCCGCAGGCCTGGCTCCCGCTAGCTCCCATTGGCCAGGAATAGGCCAATGGGAGTGTGGAGCCAGTGTTTGGGGTGAGGGCAGCGCACAGAATCCTATGGATCCCCTGCCTAGGAGCTGGATCTGCTACTGGCTGCTTCTGGAGCACAGTGCAGTGTCAGAACAGGGAGGGACTAGCCTGCGTTAGCTGGGCAGCACGGTGGTGCTAACCAGAGCCGCCGCCACCCAGTGCCTTACATTCCACGACCCAATATTGGGTCGTGACCCGCAGTTTGAAAACCTCTGCTGTAAAGTGCTTGCAAACCCTCCCAGTTTGGTGTCATCCACGAATATTATATGTGTACACTCTACTCAGTTATTCACATCATTAATGAAAATATTGAATAGTCCTGGACCCAGGACAGACCCCTGAAGAACCCCACTAGATATGCTCTCTTAGTTTGAGAATGAACCCTTGATAATTGTTCTTTGAGTATGGACTTTCGACCACCTATGCATCCAGCTTATAGTAATTTAATCTAGACCACATTTCCTTAGTTTGCTTATGAGAAAGTCATGTGAGACTGTTTCAAAATCCTTACTAAAGTCAAGATTTATCATATCAGCAGCTTTCGCCGTATCCAACGGTAAAGAAAGAAGTTGGGTTGGTTTGGCATGATTATTTGTTGTTGAGCATTTGATTTTTTTCCCCTTCCTAAATGTGGTAATTTACATTTATTTTTGACAAATACATGCTGGCTATTTCTAATAACACTAGTATTCTTTAGGTGCTTACAAATTAATTGTTTAATCATTTGTTCCAGTATCTTTCCAGGTATCGAACTTAAGCTGACTGGTCTATCATTTCCCCGAGTCCTCTTTGTTCCATTTATTAAAGATAGGTCCAGAGAAGAGCAAACATTGTACCTATCCTCCTAAAGTTCTCAAAGATAATTGCTAATGGTGGCCCAGAATAGCAAAAGAGCTCCAACATGGACCAAACGGTAGATACTGGATCTGATCACTGTATGGGGAGATGAATCTGTGCTATCAGAACTCCATTCTAAAAGATGAAATGCTGGAATATTTGAAAAAATCTCAAAGGGCATGAAGGACAGAGTCCATAACAGGGACCCGCAGCAGTGCCACGTGAAACTTAAGGAGCTGAGGCAAGCCCACCAAAAAAACAGAGAGGCAAACGGCCACTCCAGGTCAGAGCCCCAAGACATGCCACTTCTAAGATGAGCTGCATGCCATTCTATGGGGTGCATCTACAACTACTCTCCACCCCTGTGCTTTGACTCCATCAATGGACTCTCATGCAACAGGGATGCAGATTTAGGGAACAAGGAAGAGGAGGAGGAGGAGGACTTGAAGTTAGCGCACAGCAAGGAAGCAGAGAAAACGTTTTCCCCGACAGCCAGGAACTGTTTATCACCCTGGAGCCAGTACCCTCCCAACCCACCTAAGGCGGGCTCATGGACCTTGAAGGCAACGAAGGCACCTCTGGTGAGTGTATCTTTGTAAGTATTGTGCATGGTTTAAAAGCAAGCATGTTTAATGATTAATTTGCCCTGAAGACTTGTACAGCCAGTACAGCTACTGGAAAAGTCTGTTAAAGTGTATGGGGATGGAGCAGAAATCCTCCAGAGATATCTCAGTGAAGCTCTCCTGGATGTACTCCCAAAGCCTTTGCAAAAGGTTTCTGGGGAGGGCAGCCTTATTCCGTTCTCCATTACCACAGCAGGCCAGTAGCACGTAGTCTGGAATCATTGCATAACAAAGCCTGGCAGCGTATGGTCCCATTGTTTGCTGGCATTCAAGCAACATCCATTGTTTATCTCTCTGTGTTATCTTCAGGAGAGTGACGTCATTCATGGTTACCTGGTTGAAACAGGGGAATTTTATTAAGGGGACTTTCAGAGGTGGCCATTCCTGCTGGGCTGTTTGCCTCACCAAGGCCGGCCAGGAGCACCCATGTCTGCCCAAGTGTCCTGACTGACCTCACCGAGGTGGGCCAGGAGCACCCATGACAGCAGCAGATGGTACAGTATGATTGGTAACATCTTTGCCAACTTGTAAAGCAGCAGACGGTACAGTATGACTGGTAACCGTCTTTGCCAACTTGCAAAGGCAAGGAGCTGCTGCTGTGTAGCACTGCAGTACTGCATCTGTCAGCAGCACCCAGAAGACGTATGGTGACAGTGAGCTGAGTGGGTTCCATGCTTGCCGTGGTATATTGTCTGCATGGGTAACCCAGGCAAAAAAGGCTAGAAACGATTTTTTCCCATTGCTTTCACTGGGGGGCGGGGGGGGAGATGATATATACCCAGAACCACCCGCAACAATGTTTTTGCCCCATCAGGTGTTGCGAGCGCAACCCAGAATTCCACTGGGGGGGTGGGGATTGTGGGAACTGTGGGATAGCTACCACAGTGCAACGCTCCGAAAGTTGACGCTAGCCTCGGTACTGTGGACGCACACCACCGACTTAATGCACTTAGAGGGGACACACACAAAGACAGTATCAAATCGATTTCTAAAAAATCGAATTCTATTAAATTGAACTAATGTCATAGTGTAGGCATACTCTGAGAGACTGTTCAACCTTATGGGTCTACTAATTCTCCTGGTATGTAGTTGCTGCCATCTGGTGGCTAGTTTTAGACATTAGTTTCTTTTTCAACTGATACCTAACAAATGCTTTAATTTCTTTAACTATTCCATAATAGCAATTGATTTTATGAATACACATCTGTCACCTTGGTATCAAATCTTGAGGATTTGTAGAGAACATGGGACATCACACTGTAAGTGAAGTAGTCACAAAGCCTGTGCATAATGTGATCTTATTGTGACATCCAGGTTCTTGCAATGCAAATGATAGAAAGACAATGTTAACTGTTGCTCCTTCTTCCATACAAATGGTACCTATCCCTGCTGCCATGTTGTCAGAATAAATTATTTTGTCTATTTCACACAGGTGCACCTTTAGGAATAATTCCTTAGTGTTGCACATTTCTGGCTCAGTGATAGTTTCCATGGCAAATGGGACTGTCACAGTTCAGGCAACTGCACCTGTATTTCTCCCTCACAGTCCAGCAAGGGCACCCACTCCAGGCCACACGTTCCTCAGCCATCACCTCTCTTGGGTGGAGACCTCCATCTCCTGACTGGGGTTTCCCCAGGCTGCACAGTTCCCTGACCACAGTGTGGGTTCCCCAACAATTCAGACTGCCTCAGCAGGCCTGCTTTGCTTTCTCCTTGGAAGCTATAAACAGCATAATTGCCCACATGTATAAGTGATTGCCACCTTCACTTCTGTGCTGCCTTCAGAGCTGGGTTCTGAAGGCAGCAGCTGTGGACTTTTATGCAGATGGAGAAGGCTGCTGGAGGTGGGTCTGACCTCCTCAGTGCTGCTGGGTGTGTCTCTAGCTGCTAGTCATGGCCAGTGGCAGATTAACACATGGGGCCTATGCCCAGGGGCCTGGCCAATTTGAAAAATGGGTGCCCTGAGCCCAGGCAGGACCTGTGGAGTGCAGAAGCCTGTGCCGGAGGCACAGAGTGGGTGTGCAGCAGCCCCAAGCCCAGGTAGGAACTGTGGGGGTAGCAGCCTCCAATCTGGGTCCCTCTATACTGGGCAGGAGCTGTGCAGGTGGGGAGATCAGCCCTGAGGCTGCGTGCAAGCAGCAGCCCTGAGCCCAGGAGCCCGAGCCCTGGCAGGAGCCAACTGGGGTGGAAGCCTGGAGCCCAACTCTGGGGCTGCTGCAGTGCAGACATGAGAGTGTGCCACCCTCACCTCTGCACAGTCTGTGGAGGTGAGTCCAATTCCCCCCCCCCCCCAGCTGTGCAGGGGAAGGACAAGTCCTGTTCTTCCCTAGCCAGATGAACTAGCAGATTTTGGGGAGATCCGATTTCATGGTCATGAAATTGGTAGGGCTCTGTGCACAGCAGCTGCTAGCTCCGAATGAGCACACTTATGAATTGTTCATTCTTTCTTTTATATGGTTTGAGACTTTGATCTTGTTCTCATGTAATAGGTGATCAGCAGACAAAAATCCTCTTCTCAGGGCATAGCTTCAAAACCCTGAGTTATCAAGTAACTGGGGAAGGTAAATTGGTATACACCTCCCCCTTGAGATTTCCTGGGAAAATCTCCTAACTTTTTCTCCCTGTGACAGACTGATAAGGGCTAGTGCTTGTACCTTCCCCTGGAGAAGGTCTAATTGGACAGAGGCCTATCCCTTACCAGGCCAGATTGGGGCTGATGAGTCAATGAGTTAACAGGGAAGCTGTATAAAAAGCCGGGGGGTGGGGGAAGCAGAAGAACAAGAGGAGGTGAGCTTGATAAAGGAGGTCCTCTGAGTAAAGACACTTTACCCTGCCTCCTTTTGTTTTGGAGAAGGGGTTAGAAAGTTGAGATACGGTCAGGGCCGTCCTTAGGCATAGGCAACATAGGCAGCTGCGTAGGGCACCTGAAAATTTGGGGCACCACTGGGTCTTAGTGTCCACCCTCTTGTTTTCCTATCCCTGTTTTGACCCTTCCTGCAGGCTCCCACAGATGGCTGCTCTAGCCTGGTGAGTCTTCCTTGGGAGAGAATCTAGTAGTTAAAAGTGAAAAAACCTCCAGCCTGCCAGACCTATTAGCACAACATTGAAACTGTTAAAGAGACATTCAAGGGGTAATAAAGCCATTTAACAGGCATTTGCCAACCCCAAGGTATATACTGACAGGTTTCAGAGTGGTAGTCCTGTTAGTCTCTATCAGCAAAAACAAGGACGAGTCCTTGTGTCACCTCAAAGACTAACAAATTATTTGGGCATAAGCTTTTGTGGACTAGAACCCATTTCATCAGATGTCCACGAAAGCTTATGCCCAAATAAATTTTTATACTGTCAGTTTCTGACTTTACTGACAAAAACAGTTGTGCATTAATGTAATATTTACACAGAACATGTCAGTCTACAGGACCTTAGTTTAAAATTTGCTTTAAAAATATTTCATTAGTGAGCTGGTGAAGATTATAAAATCACATTTCTAAAAAATGCTTGCATAGAGGTTTAGATGCACAATCATCTTTAGCCTTAAATGTGTGGATCTTCACACATAGTTTTTTAAATAAATCCTTCAAAATACCTCCCTTATCTAAAATACACATTTTAATTACTATAGTTAAAAAAAAAAGTGCTTCCAAGTCTTCCTGTCCTTTCTGTCCATCCCTTCACCACCTCTCCCCCCACTCCACACTGAAGAGAGCCCTTAAAGGGACAACAGTCCTTCCCTTCCAGATAGCTGGACAAAGAGTTCCCTTTCTTTACTTGTGACTATCCAACAAACTAGTTTTAAAAGAACCCTCCAGCAAAATCAGTACCTTAGTAAGACAAAATCCTTGTTATACCTAAAATCTTTGGAAACATATTTTTTTAAAGTTGGTGAAATTTCATAACCATGTCTCTTGTTATGGAGATCACACAAAGTAAATTACTGTTCCCTTTTTCTAAAAGCAATGAACATTGTTATGAACACACTAAACCTCTCTGATTAATTTAAAAGAATGTCTTTGTTTCAGTGAGTTAAATATGTAGTAATCTGGAACGCTGGCTTAAGATTTGAGTACATTTAAAATATAAATTCAACTTAGAAATACTGATGAAGAAAATGTAAAACAGAGAAGAGCTGCATCATGTATTCCATTATATGTAATGTTGTATTCAGCAGGACAGCTGACTCACCCTTACTATGAAGTTTTTGCAAATAAATCTCTGACAAACTTCAGGGCATATCAAAAAACCTGTGACTGACATTTTTTATTCCCAAATTTTAGTGCTTTTAATTAGGTACTTTCTTCATGTCCATTCTGCATGAGGGAGAGTGCATGGAAGTCTCTGCGGGGAACTGTGACTCTCTGCCACCATGAGGCAGGCTGGGCATCTCATTATCCTTTGCTGTCAAGTCCCTCCTCCCCCTCCCCCACCAGGCTGTGAGCTTGGGCTGCCATCCGGCATAGGGGCACCAGTTTAATAATACTGCCTAGGGCCCCATAAATCCTAAGGACAGCCCTGGATACGGTGAATAAAGGTGTAGAGACAGTGCTATGTATTGGTGGAGGGAATAATACTCAACTAAACACAGGGGTGTTTACAAGCAAGAAGGTCTCAGTGTGGTTTGTGTTTGTAGAAAAGGTGGGAGGGTAGCACGCTGCCCTGTCATAGTCCCATAAGTTCATTCCTGTCTGGCATATTGTTTCAAATAGCACTTTGATGCTCAACATTTCCCAGGGTTTAAACTGGGCATGTCTCCCCACTATAGAAGTTACATACAATTCCATAATAATACTTGAACTTTGCATTTGTAATACAATGGACTACAAAGCTATTTACATTTAATTCAATAAGATCTCCCAAAGATATTGCAGGACATTGTCAGATCCATCACAGGGACATCATTCTGTGCTACAGTACTAGCAAATGAGAATGAAAGCACTATTCTTGATAGACCTAACAGGACTTAGCTCCTCACTCAGGACTTTTTGCTTATGTTCGACTTCTTGAAATACTCCAAGAGTCAACGCAGTCTCAAGCCAGCTCTCCTCAGGAATTTGTAACTGCTGCTGTAAATGAGATCAGAAATAAGCCTCAAGGTTTAAATGTGGCAGGCATTTGTAGATCTACTGGAGCTTCTGAAATAGAATTGAAGTTGCAGAAGTGGCCTACTAAATATAATTCAGAAATGAGAATTATCTCATAGCAAACTACTTGCATTGGAATAGAGAGCTGCAGAGAATGATAGAAAAACTGAGTGCTGAGAATTTATTTTATGTAGAGATCCCTGTAAACAGTGTTTCCAGGCTACTAGTGACATGAATGATAAATAGAACCTGTCAGCACAGGCACCTAGCCAGCATTGGCCTGACATTGATCTCAGCAGCAGTCTCAATACAACTGCAGGAGATTAGCTAGCAGCTGTGGTGGAAATGCATTGCTTTACCTTTGAACTATTCAATGGCAGAGCTGCCTCTCTTTTTATTACCCCATATTGTTAAATGAGAAAGCAATTCAATGTTCACACACAGGCATCAATCCCATAAAACACAGGGTTGCAGTTACAAAGATTAACATATCAATGCACAAAATACATACTATACAATACAGACAGGCAGTAAATTCCAACACGGGTACTTTCCGCATTCATGGGCAGACTGCTTTAACAAACCGTCGTCCTATCAATTGGGAGTGGTAGGTCATCTTGCACTTCCAGAATTGCGGCACACAATATACATAATAAGGAAGACTCTAGGTGAGGTAGACTATACATGGAGGTATAGCTCAATGGGCACATCCTAATGACAGTGCACTCTGCTGAGATGCATCAAAATAGGCTACCTCTGCCAGATGAATTACACAGACACTGAAAAGATCAACCATTACCCAATGTGTTGTCTGCACTGAAGGCAGTGATGAACTGATTCCTATATCTGTTATTAGTTTCCATTAAACAAATGTCCAGAGTGCTGAGCAATGCATACCAAAACAGAAGATGGTAAGTAACCTTCTTTGAAAGAGAAGTGCAATCACCTAGAGCCTGCCCTTCTCAGCTGGATCGTGGCCCCATGGCACTGACTGTCTTCCAATGTAAGGAAAAGTAAAGGTCAAGAAGACTGTAAATGCATGAGTACAAGGATTGGATTGGATACAAGGATTAAAACTTTTACCCCACTTTGTGTATTCAGATTGGGCCATTTGTACTTTGTCCCTCATAGTTATGTTATATAAGCATATTTCCATAAAGCCTTATGGGTGGCACCGTCACATTATGTTCTTATGTTCAACCAGAATTACTCCTGCCCATTAATATTCTGTTGGTGGCTTTGCAGATATTTCAGATGCCAAGAATATAAAATATAGGGTTTCTAAGATAAGTCAAATTTTGGCCTACAAACTTGATGACTGATGAACAAACAGAATGTTGAAATCAAATGCTTCAGTACATCGTTTTAATATGGAATCTTTGCTTAATTTGACTATATTTTCATTATAGGCAAAAATATCCATTTGGCACACATTTCAGAATCATTATCTAATGAAACCATCTTACCAAACAACTTCATTGAGGTTCATGAGATCCAGGGAGTTGAGAAGGGATATTCAAGGGTGTTGGGGGAGATGGTGAGGGTGTGTGTGTGTTGTGAAAGGGAAAGAGAGAAAGGAGGGTGATGGCTGAAGGATAGGTATAGCACATTATAGACTTGACCAGTATACACACCTATAAAGATAAGCATATCAACAGCATCTCACAGGCACTGGTGTTGAAGGCAGCTGTTAGATCTAAAAATCATCATGGACACTTGGTCTCCCTCCTCACAAAGAGCAGATATCCAGCATTAAGATCAGCTAAGTTCCTGTGCCATTACCAGGTTTAAAAGCAATTTGACTGGGGTCAAGGAAATCTGCTGCATGTTCTCTATGATCTATAAAAGGAAGATTGGTGACTATGGATACTAATTAATGAGATTATTGATGTCAAGAATTGGTTTCTGGACTAAAAGCCTCTTAAGTCAGGGGTGGGCAAACTATGGCCCACGGGCCACATCCTGCTCATGGGACTGTCCTGCCCGGCCCCCGAGCTCCTGGCCCGGGAGGCTCACCCCTGGCCCCTCCCCTGCTGTTCCCCCTCCCCTGCGGCCTCAGCTGGCTTGCACTGCTGCTGGTGCAATGCTCTGGGTGGCAGGGCTGTGAGCTCCTGGGGCAGCTCAGCTGGAGAGCCTTGCCTGACCCCGTCTCTGTGCTGCGTGGTGGGGGCAGCGTGGCCCAGCTCCAGCTGGGTGGCACGGCTGTAGCGCCACCAGCCACTGGTGCTTCAGGAAGTGCAGTAAGGGACCAGGGGGCACGGAGCAGTGGGGGTTGGATAGAGGGCAGGGAAGTTCAGGGTAGTGGTCAGGAGGTGGGGGTGTGAATAGGTGTTGGGGCTGTCGGGGGGAACAGAGGGTTGAATGGGGGCAGTCAGGAAAGAGGTGGGGGGTTGGATGGGGCAGCAGGGGGCATTCAGGGGCAGGGGGTCCGAGGGGCCTGTCAGGAATGAGAGGAGGGGTTGGATGGGGCAGCATGGATCTGGGGGTGGTCAAGGGACAGGGAGAAGGGGTAGTTGGATGGGGTAGGGGTACTGAGGGGGCCATCTGGAATGAGAGGAGGGGTTGGATGGGGAGGCAGGGTACAGGGAGTGGGGTGTGTGGATGGGGCAGGGGTCCCGGGAGGGGTCCATCAAGGAACAGGGAGGGTTGGATGGGGCAGAAGTAGGTGGAGGCTGGGGGGGTGGGCAGATAGGAGGTGGAGGCTGAGCCATGAGCCCTTCTCCTAACTGGCCCTTCATACAATTTACGAAACCAAATGCGGCCCTCAGGCCAAGACGTTTGCCCGCCCCTGTCTTAAGAGATGCTTAAGTTCACTGGCTCAGTACCTCTATCTTGCCACAGTGATGGCTAAACACATGCTTCAGTGAGGTCTCTTGCCCCCTCTTTCTGGGATTATGTTGAGCTATAGCCTTCTGTGCTGTCATTAGATCACCTCCATCTTGTTGTCTTACGTGTAGGATCAGAGTTCTAAGTCTCAATACCTCTAGCACGATTATCTGATGTCCAAGCTCAGAAGTCTGGTAGGGTTACCAGCTTAGGACCTCAAGCTTGCTGAGTTGACATATGTTAACCATAATTCTGATCACAACTAATTTATGTATTTGATGATTGTATGTTTGTGTTTTAGGCATGTGACTGCAGGCTGCCTTAGCTATTTCTAACAATAATCACTTGAATTAGTGGACACTGTTTCATGTGACAAGTGTCAAGCTGTCCAGAGTAGCTCATGAGCATGAGTGCCAACCTCAGGGCAGACTGTCAAGAACCGCAGCACAAACCCCAAGCTGGTTGTGAGTTCTATACTTAAATTTCACCATCCAAGTAACAAGTGTGAACTCCTTGTGGTTAGGCTGCTATAGTGCTTGAAGTCACAGACAGTCTCCTTGGGTACTCCAGTTTATCTTGCCACCCAGGCAAACCTGCCTTTATGATAGATGGTCCCTAACACCAAAAATCACAATAATATTCAGGTTACTCCCAGTCCCAAAGGATCAGTCACTTATCCCAGGTCAATTGCACCTTAGACCTCACATCAAAGATGCTTGTAGCCAATCCTATAATAAACTAACTAATGATTTATTAACTAAGAAAAAGAAATTAGTTATTTACAGTGTTAAAGCAGGTAAACATATACACACAACTGAATTAGTCCTAGGTTCCAAAAGGAATTAGAAATTGCTGCAATATGCAAACTTTCTGTGTCCTTTGGAGCTAACCTAAGCCAAGCAGCTTGGGGATCACTGCTTATGCTTACAAATATTGCCCTATCCAAATTCCAAGCAGCATAGTGACACAGTTTCTTCTGGTCAAGGATTTTTTATTGCCTTTCTCCGGAGTTCACACTGTGATGGGATAAGTGTTTGCACCCATCTCCTCTTCATGGGTCTTGGGAAGAGGAGGGGCAAGCAACAAAGTCTTTGTCCTTTGGTCTTTCACAGTGGCTCATTTGGTTTCAAAGGCCCTTCTGGTGTGCAGGACCAACCCTTTACATTACTTCATTCTTCTTTCCTGCTTGGTGAGTTACACAGTTACAGAAGTTTACAATGCAAACATTCAGTGTAACTTTATATCATGGGATACAGAAGTTATAAGTGAGATCAATACATGCCACATCATAAAAGCATTTCATCGAGTCTAAGTAGTAAACACATTCTTATAAAGGTAACATCTATTTTAACATGCTATGTGTCTGTCAGTGTTCAGTGAGGTTTAGGGGCCTTGGCTTGAGCTGGCATCTGATCTGCCAGCATCACAACTAGTATTGACCTTTTTAAATCTTGACTCATGTTAGGTGTCTGGGGCCAGGGAATAAAGATTTATTTCTTGCATGTCACACTTACATTAAACCTATGATTGCCTTGATTTTTATGGTTTGTGGGATTTACTCTTGAGCAACCTGAATTCTATGCAAAACAAAGATTTTGATTGGGAGACGGAGTGATACATTGTTATAAAAGTTAGAAATTGCTGACTGCAGAGAGGCATGAATCCTGCTTCCTGCCTGTTGTCTAATTTTTCTGTAGGTGATTTAATACCTTCACTTTTCAGCTGTCTCTACTGTAAGTAGCAGAGACATGCCTGAGAATTATGCCTGTGCAGTGTCAGTAAAAAACTGTCAAATGAGTTGCATATCTGTATCAACACAACACATTTTACAGTAACTCCTCACTTAACGTTGTAGTTATGTTCCTGAAAAATGCTACTTTATGTGAAATGTTTGATTTAGTTGGGGATTGGTCCTGCTTTGAGCAGGGGGTTGGACTAGATGACCTCCTGAGGTCCCTTCCAACCCTGATATTCTATGATTCTGTGTTAAGATAATCCAATTTCCCCATAAAAAAAAAATGTAAATAGAGGATGGGGGTTAGGTTCCTGGGAAAAAAATTTTCTCTGGACAAAATACATTAGAGAGAGAGAGAGTGTGTATAAGTTTTAAGCAAACAATTTAATACTGTACACAGCAATGATGATTGTGAAGTTTGGCTGAGGTGGTGAAGTCAGAGGGTAGAAGAAGGTGGGATATTTCCCAGGGAATGCCTTACTGCAAAATGATGAATTTGCACTCGGCTGAGCCCTCAAAGGTTAACACATTGTTAATGTAGCCTCACACTCTACGAGGCAGCACGAATGGAGGGAGGAGACACAATAGACACATGGCAGTGGCTGCAAACATTCCCTGCAGAATCTGAACCCACGCTATCCCACTGGAGTGCACCACTCCCTCCACTTTCCAAAGTGCTGAGGAGTGTGCATAAGACAGACACACATCGTGTGTGTGTGTGTGTGTGTGTGAGAGAGAGAGAGAGAGAGAGAAAGTGAGAGAGACAGACACACCATGTGTTTGTGTGTCTGTGAGAAAGAGAGAGAGAGAAAGAGATGCGCATTGCCACTTTAAATATGCTAACCCCACTCTAAGTACACTGCCTTTTTAAGTAGATCAACAAGTAGAGACAGTAGCTTTTGCCAGCAAGCTCCCTCCATGCTGAGCCATGTCATGTACCCCCCTGATCTCTGGAGATGGGGTGCAGGAGTTGGGGGGACACCCTGACATTAGCACCCCTCTTCCCCCCCCACCCTCTGCACAGCAAGCAGGAGGCTCCCAGGAGCAGCTACAAGGCAGGGGGGTGAAGGACACCTGAACTGCCCAGCAACTGATAGCCTGCTGGGCGGCTGCCACGCAGGGAACTTAGGGGAGCTGATAGGGGGGCTGCTGACCTACCTTGGTTCCAAGCCCCCACTAGCTAGCTCCAACAGGTTGCTCTTCCTGCAAGCAGTGGACAAAGCAGGCGACTGCCAAACAATGTTATAAGGGAGCATTACATAACTTTAAACAAGCATGTTCTCTAGTTGATCAGCAACATAACAATGAAACAGTGTTAACCGGGACGATGTTAAGTGAGGAGTTACTTTATCATTAAAATAGAGCATACATGAGCTGGTTTAGTGTCTGATGCACTTCCCTAGGTAGCTGATATAAGGACCTCAATCAACTTCAAGAGGAGTTGTATTGGGCCCTTAAACAAACAGGACTTCAGCCATTTTCTCCAAATTACTGAAGAAATTTCAACTAATGCTAGACCAAATGTCTGTTCAAGAAATGTAGGTGAAAGTTAGTAAAGAATGTTTGAGATTGTAAACTAGAGAAACAAGCGACTGATCTTCAGGATTCTCTCTCATTAATTACATGTAGAAGTCACTAGCTGTGAAAAGTTTGGTGTAGGGATAGAATCCAATTTTCCAGGGTGGCATTCAACTGTCCTAAACAGGAGACCATGCATTCTCTTTCTGCAGTCCCTTGCCTCATTCACTACAAATCTTCCAACTTCTAAAATAAATGAGGTAAGGGTCACTTGGGTGAATCATGATTCTTCCACTCTTAGACCAAATGCTTGACTATAGTATCCTGTGTACCAGCTGTGCTTACCCCCAACTAGTTTCACTGGACTCAGTACCTCCTAGTCTTCCCTTCAAGTGCTGTGATCAGGAGTGAATACAGTGACCCTGAACAGTTCTCTTAAAGCAAAGTACTGTTTAATCTTAACAGTAGGAACAGCAAAGCAGAAGAGAATGGAATTTTAAAAAACCCAAAAGGCTTTCATGCATATCTATCTTGAAATGGAGGTTTAGGAAAGCTAACCTTTCCTTGAGACATTTCTAACTTCTGGCAGTCTCTCATGGGAACCAGTTCCCTCCAACTGTCTAGCTCCCTTCTCTGAAGAGTGTCTGTCCTTCAAACCTCCTGAAGCTTTTGATTTCCCCTCCCCTCACAGAGACTGAGTTTCTCCTCAGGAAAACCTGTCTGACAGGTCCGGCAGGGCCAGCATATAAAAGGAAATAGTTCTGCATTGTCCCTCAAGTGTTTGCAGAAAGGGGCCTATCAGGATTCACCTCCCTCTTCCTAGGTGCATTTTCTGACTAACCGGCACTGAATTAACTCAATATATGCAGACAGTAAATCGCAATAACTCGGTCAAGGTACAATATTCATAAATTATTACTGGCAGCTCTTAATCCAGCAGAGGCATTTATTATGCTCAATACCTAATGTTTGTTAACGTTCCAATATGTCCTAAAGTATCACTACGAATTCATGTAATAAAGGCTTGTGTTCAATGCCAATGTGTTCCCAGCAAATGATAAACCTTGGTAAAAGCTTTGCTTTTATGTACTGAAATTGCTCTGCCTCTTCTGAATAGAAAATACTCTTTAATCCATCACCACTCTGCTGTCTTTTGGCACTTCCATGTGAGTGCACCCTGCTTTCCCTGATATATCTCCTACATATTGCAATTATTGCACATCATGTTCTAACCAATGTGAAAGAAATGGGAAACAATCAATTGATTACTCATTTGGTTATTTTGTTCCCCACATCTCATAAGTTACTGATGCATATTTACAACCTTGCACTAGTTTAAATGCATGGTTTTGATTTGCACATGGAATATAATTGCAGGTATCCTGCTCCTGAGAATTACAAGTGCTTAACCGTGCTTACACAAACCTCTGGATGTAATCATCTTGGCAGCACAGCCCCAGCCATGCTATCCGCTTACATAGTGTTTCCACATATAGCCTTGGCTCATTTGTCGACTCCAGTGCTCTCCAGGTTGGAGAGTGAGGCTCCCTTGTGTGTGCCTCAGTTTAATGCTGTGGAGGTCACATATAGGCTATTACCTGTCCACTTTTTATTGCTAACAGTCATGATTTTTCAACCCAGTCTGCTGATGTGTTTCATATTAGCATTAACAACATTAGGAGCTCCATTCCTACCGGCCCCACTGTGATCAAAAGGACTAATGCAAACCTTGGATGTATAAACAGGGAAATCTCAGGTAGGAGTAGAGAGGCTATTGTACCTCTGTATTTGACACCTGTACGACCACTATTGAAATAATATGTCCAGTTCTGGTGTCCTTAATTCAAGAAGGATGTTCAAAAATTGAAGAATTGAAAAATTCTTGCATCTGAGGAAGTGGGTATTCACCCACGAAAGCTCATGCTCCAAAACGTCTGTTAGTCTATAAGGTGCCACAGGATTCTTTGCTGCTTTTACAAAAATTGAAGAGGGTTCAGAGAACACCTGTGAGAATGATTAAAGGATAGAAAACATACCTTAAAGTGAAAGATTTAAGGAGCTCAATCTGCTCAGTTTATCAAAGAGAAAGTTAAGGGGGTGACTTGATCAGTCTATAAGTACCTACATAAGGAAAAGAGATTTTATAATAGAAGGCTCTTCAGTCGATCAGACAAATGCATAACAAGATCTAATGGCTGGAGATTGAAGCTAAAAAGTTTCAGACTAGAAATAAGGCACAATTTTTTGTTTAACTATGAGTACTCATAGACTGTAATCATTGGAAAATTTTACCAAGGGTTGTGGTGGATTCTCCATTACTGGTAATTTTTAAAGCAAGATGCCTTAATTCAAACAGTATGCTCTAGTTTAAGTACAGCTATTGAACCTGAAGCAGGAATTAATACATGGAATCTTATGGACTGTGTCATGCAAGAGGTCAGACTAGATTATCACAGTAGTACTTCTGCCCTTAAAATCTGTGAAGCTGTACAAATTTGCAAATGTGCTGACAAAATGGCATTCTAGCTTTGATGGTGGTGAGCACCCAGTGGAAGAGCTAGAATTTTGTGTTAATATTCTAAGATCTGGTTCATTCTTTGTTGTTAGGGCAGGCTTAATTTCAGTCCTATCAACACATTTGTTCTGGGTCTGGAAAACCCTTTCTCTCTAATTCTTCCTGAGAATGAAGAACAGTTGTTGCTTTAAAAACAATTATCCTAACTTTTGTAAGGAAATTGCTGTACAATTTTGTTACCTGTATGGAAAACTTTTAATGCATAATTTCTACTGCAAATCATGAAAAATCTCTTGGACTACAGATATCCCATACTGCAGCATTCAAAGACCAAGAAACTCTTCACTAAAACAGTCTCTCAGTGCCTTTATTCTGTAAATACATGTTATTGCTTTGCATATTACCTGAAACCACTCCACTCTTTTATGAATATAAGCAGAGAGCATTTAAGAAACCCTTGCATTATATATTACATTATCCAGTCAATGGATCCTAATCATGACATCTTTTGTATGGCATTTTGAAGATGCTAGCACTACATCGCTGCTAATTATAAATTACTACTGGTGTTTGAAAAAGCTACACTTCCACTCACTATTGCGAGTAGGAAACATGTCCTTCTCAACAAATGTCAAACTTTTTGATGCTAGGAGCTGCAGAATGAGGGTTTTTTTTTTGTTATTAAGTTTTTACTCTTTGTTCAGCTAGAAATTGCATTCTTTTTACTAAATCTTCTGCATTAAATCCATTATTGGACATTTTGTTCTCAATAATTACTTCTGTCAATAATCTTCAAAGTTTTCCATGTACTTCATTGTCTGTAAAAGAATGTGTTACAGTACCTTGATCAACTACTTCCCCTCTGCTGTTCTATTTCTTTTGTCCTACTGTCTGAAAGAGGAATCCAGGATGAGGAAAAACATTTATAACTAACACAATGTAGTTAGTAACTGATCCCCTCTCCTACGGCTTACAGACTTTGAAGTAAAGGTGAATTCCAGAGTAATGGTAAATATTGTATAACTGCATAGTAATTTTCAAAATGTGTGAACTAATTCAAGATGTTAAGTAACAAAATAATAAGCTGCACCCATATGGAATTTTGTAAAGGAAATGTGAATTTTTAAAGAAGTGGCCTCTAATTATGGGCACCTCTTTTTTTGGGTACTGAACTTTTCAGACATCAGTGTCTCAGGCTGGGCATCCAGATACTGAGGCATTCAAAATCAATGGCCATTATCAGCTAGTTATCTTCACTTATGTCTTTTCCAGTCTATGCTAGTTGAAGTAAAAATGTGGGTCAAACGAACACAAATACCAACTATGGACTAGTGCTGGCTGGTGACTTAACAGGGATAAATGTGAACTTTTAAAACATGAATTTGATACAATTGAACTCACATCTTTACAGTGACCACAATATTCAAAAGACATATTGTTTACAAATAAAGTGGTGGGACTTGGGAGGCTGGAGAACTCAGGAGATTGATAAAGGAAGTGATATGGAGACTTGGTGGGGTAATATGGTGAAACTCCCATGGCTACTGCCCATGGTCTGTGTCACTTTGGTAGGTAAATAGATAGAGCCCTTGTTTTTCATTTTATTTCATGTTATTTGGCATTTGTGAAAAATAACTTGTAAAATGAAATAAACAAACAAAACAAAACTACCCCACAGTGGCAGCTTCTGTCCTGTGGTGGCTGGGCCCAGCTCCCTGGTCTGGGCATTGTAAGCTAGTGCACAGGGTCACAGCGCTACGTATGTTTGCCCGTCTGCCTCTCTATGAAGATGGGGTGACTTCAGCCACATTTGAATGAGCGGCATTGTGACCTGGTATGTGAGGCACAGCATACATAGGGTGAGATTGGCTTGTGAACCCTCCCGCAGGGCCAGGGCTGCTGGGGGGGAGGAAGGGGAGTGCCCCCATAGGGGCTCCCCACAAGAGTTTTTCGGGGTCCCTGGAGCAGGGTCCTTCACTCATTCCGGGAGCCCTGGAAAACTCTCGCAGGGCCCAGGCCCCTGGAGCATCTTCCATGGCAATTCGGTGGCGGGGGGTCCTTCCGCTCCAGGATCCGCTGCCGAAGTGCCCTGAAGACTCGTGGCGGCAGGTTCCAGGGCGGAAGGACCCCCACCGCAGTGCCGGGTCTTCGGTGGCAATTCATCGGCGGGGGGTCCTCCCGTTCCGGGACCCGCCACCGAAGTGCCCTGAAGACCAACGGCGGGGGGGTCCTTCCACCCCGGGACCTGCTGCCAAAGTGCCAGGTCTTCAGTGGCCCAGGCCCCCTGAATCCTCTGGGCGGCCCTCTTCAGGGCCTCCCATTCTGGACCCTGACCCCAGGGCATCCGAAGATAAAACTATAGTAAAACCTCAGAGTTATGAACACCTTGGGAATAGAGGTTGTTCATAATTCTGAAATGTTTGTAACTCTGAACAAAATGTTATGGTTGTTCTTTCAAAAGCTTACAAATGAACATTGACTTGATACAGTTTTGAAACTTTACTATGCAGAAGAAAAACGATGCTTTTAACCATCTTAATTTAAATGAAACAAGCACAGTTATCTTGTCAAATCTCTTTAGAACTGTCTCTATTTTTTTAGTAGTTTACATTTAACACAGTACTGTATTTCAATTTTAAGTAATCCTCTTGCTTCCTTTTAGTGTTTATCCATGAAAAAAATGCCAGCCCAAAAGCCCACCGATTTTAATGTCCATTCAAATAGCACTAAAAAGAATGCTGCAGTAAAACATACCAGCACTAGTCTTTATAATGAGAATTAAAAATAAGTATCCAAACTTAAGCAAGAAAGTTAAGTACTACAAGATAAATGATGTAGACTTGAAAAAATCTTTAATGGTACCCTGCTTGAGGTTGCTAACACTTTTTTGCTGCTAAGGTGCATAGCTCTTGAAGCATCATTAGGCTCATTGGTGAGGCTTCAGGCTGTTGTCTTCAATCATTTGAACAGGCAGCGAAGCACTCTTCTGCTTGCATGTGTGGGATCTTCTTGGTGTTTCTCCCCTTCCTTCTTGTCACTATCAATGTCACTGTCCACTTCTCTGGACCATTTCTCTGCTGTTTCTCATACCAATTCAATTATCTCATGGTCACTAACAGGGCCGGCTCTAGGATTTTTGCTGCCCTAAGCCAAAAACAAACAAAAAACCTCCCAGAATGCCACCCCTGGAATTGTGCTGCCCCAAGCATGTGCTTGGTTTGCTGGTGCCTAGAGCCGGTCCTGGTCGCTAAGAATAGGGTGTCCATGCTCATATTTATCTGCATTTAACTATTCCTTCCTGTTCCTGTGTGGTAATATCCAAAAGCTGTCGCTCTTCAGAAACATTTAGTTGATTTATTTCCATCTGATCCTTGTTTTCCCAATTATCAGGTTGTGTTATCAATACATGGTCAAAGTTTATTTCATGAGCGTCTCAAAGACTTAGAGCCAATCTCACTCCAAGACTTGCGCACATGTAGACAGCATCTTTGATTGCCAGCTGTTTACAAAAAGCTGTAAGATTCAAATCGCATTGATCCCAGTGATAATTGCCATAAGAGGTTTCATTTGTATGTATATTTCATGTTTTCCAGAATGCCTTGGTCCATCGGCTGACCACTTGTGATGTTTGGTGGCAAAAACAAACACTGAATGCTTCCATCAATAGATTTTCAATGGCAGGATGAGATGGAGCATTATTCATCAGTAGCACAGCTCGGGGAGGTAAAGATTTTGACATCAGGCAGTCTTTTACAAGTGGAACAAAGTTTTTAAAAAAACAGTTGGTAAAAATGCCTTTATCCATCAAAGCGCTGCACTGGCGGTGGTAACGGATGGGTAGAGCTGACATAGTGAGGTCTGCAAAGCAGTGAGGTTTCACTTTTTTGAACGAACAGCAAAGGGAGCTATCATTGTGACCTGATCTTTACTGGATTTGAAATTCTTTGCCTGTTTTTCTGAACTATCTACCAGAGTCTTGTTTGGAAGCAGGTGCCAGTACTGGCCCATCTCATCACAGTTAAGCACTCGGTCCTGAGTAAGTTCGTACTGTTCAACAAATGATTTGAAAGTGTTTTTAAATTCACCAGTAGCATTCGAGTCAGCGGTCAGAAACTCCTTGCATCCCCAACTGCTGTATTTCATGCCACCGTGTGCTTGCTTTAAAATTGTCCTCTCCTTTGGATACATTTCTCAGTAGAGTAACAGTCTTTGTTATTATCACACCGGTTATAGGCATGCCTTTTAATCTTGCTCTTGCAAATCACAGATGCAGTGCCTTATTAAAATCAGCAGCTTCATGTAAATCTCGGGTTCTCAAACTTTTGTACTGGTGACCCCTTTCACATAACAAGGCTCTGAATGTGACTCACTCTTTTAAATTACAAACACATTTTTATACATTTAACATCATTATAAATGCTGGAGGCAAAACAAGGTTTGGGGTGCGGGCTGACAGCTTGCGACTCCCATGTAATAATCTCGCACTCTGAGGGGTCCTGACCCCCAGTTTGAGAACTCCTGGTGTAAATACACCTGCTTTTTACTGCTCCACTGTCTTTTGCAAATTGCTTTATTTTTTCCTGGCTTTTCCAAATATCAGTGATGGCTGATTTCCTGATACCCTAGTCTACCCCTATGTGGCTGAGGCTAACACCATGGCCTTGTCAAGTTTTTTAAATATTTCTAGCTTTATGTCAATTGAAAGTGTGACATGTTCACCCTTGCCATTGCTTGGCATTCTGCTTAGTCATGCAGTATTTGCTTTATTATTTTTTTATCTCAGCTGGTGCATTATTGCCTACTTCCAGGTCCAGATGAGGTGTGTGGGTTGACTGGTCAGTTGGTACCTCTGGTGTTCATATCTCGGAGGTTCTACTGTAAATTCCAAACAAAAGAAACCAAAGGAAACATTGGAAAACCATCCCAAGAATGTCAGGGGGCTCCATAACCCAGGAGCGCTGTCCATAATCACCATGGCCGGAGGGGTGGGGGCGTTGTGGTGGTGCTAAGGGGCAGATAAGGTTTCCTCCTATTTCCTGCTACTCGGAGTCTGGGTTGGTCAAGCTATGTCCGGACCTCAAAGTCTGCAGGGCTGCCCAAGGCTGGTGCAACGGGCGGGCTGTGGCACTGGGGCTGCCTCTGCAGCGGGCACATGAGGGGGTGGGAGCCCTGGCTCTGTTCCGCGAGGGTGCGACAGACACGCGTGGGGCCCAGCCCCAGGGGGCAGCGGCGTGGGCGTGGAGCCGGCTGGGGCCCGGAGGGGCGGAGGGAGCTGCCCAACCTGCCTAGGAGCGCTCAGCTCCCTCCCCGTTCATTGGCAGGCTCCCCTCGCCGCGCTTCCTGCTCTGGCCGCCGCGCCGCCAGCCGCAGCAGCCCGTGCCGCCAGCAGCCGTCCCTCCCTCCCTCCGGGGGCCGTTGCGGAGACCCGGGAAGGTGCTGCCGGCCGGGCTGTCCCCCAGCCCCGGGAGCGGGCCGTGCCGTGCCGCGGCGAGCAGCGCTGCAAGCGGCGGAGCAAGGTGAGCAAGTCTCGGTGCCGCCGCTTTGCAGGGCTCCTGCCCTTCCCCCGCCCGCGGCGGGGGCGCGTCCCTGCGGGGACTGCCTGGGTCCCGGGCCAGGCTCCTCGCTGCACAAATGCCTCGGCTGGAAGGTGCGCGAGGAGAGCAGCCTGGCCATGGAGGGAAAGGGACCGGTTCCCCTCCCCCCTGCAGCTTTGGTGGGGAGAGGGCGGTCAGCGGGCTGGAGGGAGCCCCATGTGATAGGGTCCCTCGCAGAGACTGTGTCAGTCAGCTGCCATGTAGCTAATCCCTGCTCCTCAGAGACTGGCAACGTGTTTCCCGGCTCCTGCAGACTGTCTCTCTGGTGGGGAGTTTCTTCACCCACCGCTGAAACGCAGCCACATCTTGGGGGTAGGGGCGCATTTAAGTGTGCAGCCAACTATACTGAGGTGCAGCCCCCTGCTTGATGCAGGGATGGTGAGAAGTAAGAGAAGGAAGCAAGGTACCACAAGGCTACTCTGGAAAAGTGTCCCCTTCTGATTCTGTTCCAGAAAAGGATTTGGGGAGGGGGTTCATCCTTTCTCCTTGGTTTGCTTATTGTCTATGGAAAAAGGGGCAACCTAGAGGCTGGATTTTAGCATGTGGAGTGGAGACTTGGCACGGGGAAGGAGTGGTTGAGAGGCACTGTGGAGGGGCATAGGGGAGCTAATAGGGGGGCTGCCAGCTGTCGACAAAGCAGGCAGCCAAACGACATAGAGGAGCATTGCACAACTTTAAACAAGCATGTTCTGCAATGGAGTAGGGACATAACCTCAAAACAACGTTAAGCGAGAGGATGTTAAGTGTGGAGTTACTGTAGTTTTTAAAGGAGGTGAAACTTGGGGTTCACAAGACAAATTGGATTCCTGCTATGTGTTTTCTCAGTGTTTTCCTGTATATGTTTATGCAGGTAACTGGACACATGAATCTCATGATAATACCTGTATGAAGTGGCTGGCATACTTACTTAATGTGACTTGCTTACTTATGAATCAAAAAACTACTTACACAGCAACTGAAATAACTATATTTTGTACCGCCAGACATCTATATTGTACAAATTAATATCTATATAGTCACGTTTGTAACATTTCCTAGGCTGCTTGCTTAGCTGTGTAACAAACTGTTCCAAATATGCAGTGCTATCTAGGTACTTTAAGCAGGCATAAACAGAGATAACAGTTTAACAGATTCTTACCCATTTGGCGAGTAAAACTGTATCTCTATTGCTGTTTTCAAGGTGGACGTTTTGCTGCCTGTTGACTGAAAGGGTCCTTTCTCCCTCATTCTCTGTTGGGAATGCTTGCTTTTAACCGTGGGTCCTTCTTTGTTCTAAAAATAATAGCTTCCTAATAAAAGAATGTTATTTTACTTTTTGTTTAATTTTCTGGTTTTTAGTAGTTTGGGATCCTGTTCTTGTAACTTTCAAAATGTTAAAGTGATCGCCTTCAAGTCTATCTTCTTAGCCTGTAAGCCAGGGGTAGGCAACCTGTGGCATGTGTGCCGAAGGCAGCACGCAAGCTGATTTTCAGTGGCAGTCACACTGCTTGGATCCTGGCCACCGGTCCAAGAGCTCTGTATTTTTATTTAATTTTAAATTAAGTTTCTTAAACATTTTGAAAACCTTATTTACTTTACATACAACAGTAGTTTAGTTATATATTATAGACTTATAGAAAGAGACCTTCTAAAAACGTTAAAATGTATTACTGGCACGTGAAACCTTACATTAGAGTGAATAACTGAAGACTCGGCACACCACTGCTGAAAGGTTGCCGACCCTTGCTGTAAGCTTTTGGGGAGAAGACTGTCTTCATGTGGTAAGTTTTTTGTTTTGTTTTTTTTGATAGCGCCTTCCACAATAAGACCTTGATCCTGATTTGGGATCTGGGATACTAACTTAATATAAACACTTAAATCTCAGACAAGTATAGAACAATGTTTCCATGAATATTAACTGTTCAAATCCAAGCAGCCTTTTATGGAGTTTCCAGAAAGACAAACCCATTAACAATGCAGTTCTTATGGTAAAATCAGGACTTCTGGAGAGAACCATATTTAAGCAATGGGCTATCAAATTTGTGCATTGTAACAACCTATCAAATCCTTTGAAATCCCTTTTGAGATTTCTAGCCATTCCACATGGGACATGTTGAATTTATGGTTCCTTCATTTGAACAGTGTGGCTGTCTTACTAGCAGTTAACCAGCCAGTCTGTCTCCACAGTAAATTATTCTGGCTTGCAAAATGACTTGTTTCTTCTACCTCAAACTGCCACATCCCCCACCCACCAATTTAATGACAATTTATGAAATAATTGGAATGAATGTTGCAATATGCTTTGCAATATCTCGTTCCATATTGTATAATCTTTCAGTGTTTGCAAGTAAGCAAATGGGTAAGCATATAGCTAAATACAGAGAATAAGTTAAAAATGAAAGTTTCATTTTGCTGGTAATTTGAGGTGATATTAAGCTAGATTTCAAATATATGTAAAAAACAAATATTCCATTTCATTTAACTAATATGTCAGTGCAAATCATCCCTCTCTTGCCACCTCTTATCGTCATCATGGATGAGAGCTTTTTGACTTTTTCCAAATGCTATGTAAGAGGAATAAAGGCTTCCCACGGCTTTGCTTTAGCCTCCCTTGAGAAGGACAGGTAGCATTCCACTACATAGTGACACACATTCCCATATGTCCCTTCACTTCATGGACAGACTAAATTGTCACTGAATCTGTCTCTCTCTTTTGGCCCCTATTGCTTTGTTGTTTTTGTGTCATCTTCTGTGTTTCATTTTTATAAATTCCCCCCCCCCCCCCCCCTTTTGCTGCTCCTTCCATGATGGCTTCCACTCTGTGTAGCTATACATTGCCTATGGTGGCCCCTTGGGACTGTGCTGCAGATTTTCTTGATTCTGCGCCACGTGCAATGAAACCAATGGCTGACTTCTGTTTGGTGGTGCCACAGTTCCCTTGCACATGTGAAGTGCTCCCATAGCCAGCTGGCTATGTGTGAGGCTTTGTTGTTCCAATTAAGCCACACGTGGTTTTTTTTATAGCAGGGAGGGAAGGCAAGTGTCTTTCAGGAAACCACACTATTTCCTGTTGCCTCGAAGACAGGACAGATACCGGCTTATACAACTTTATCTGGCATTGTTTCTGCCCTATTTGCCATTCAAACCCCAAAGTAGTCTGGTATTTTGTGCATTCCCCTACCCCTCTTGAGGTTGGGGAAAGAAAAAAGAACAGGTGTTGCTTAATTGGAACAACAAAACCTTAAACATTGTGCCAACTATTTTAAAAGCAGGCTCTATTAGGGCACTGTAATACTGGTAAGCAATAAAGTCAATTTATCTGCTCTTCACTAGCTGCTGATGTCCTCTTTCACCCTGTCTGTGATTTGGTTTACTTCCATCCATAGATCTGCTGGGAATTTCCACCATCATTAAATACTTAATAAGGTAGACACTGGGAATTGCATCCCATTGGGATCGCAAGTTAGCTAGCTGGTCTCTTTATTAAAAACACACCTATTCAGAGAATGTACAAAATATTAATAGACAATCCATCCCTTTCAAATTGGGGCAATGTCCCCAAACTCTGTGTTTGTTATCGTTACCCACTGCATCAGGCTCACTTTTGTTTGTGAAATTCCAGCACCACACAGAATCTTAGATATAGCTGCTTTCAGAGAAGATACTTTATTCTGTGACTGTTGTCTTTGATTTGATTCTCGAGTGTTTTGGTACAAGTAGTATAATGGATGTTCAGGATGTAGGAAATCTACTATTATGTCTTTTACAGTATGCCTTAAGATTCCAACTGAGACTGGGGCCCTGTTGTGCTAGACCTCATGTGGACATTAAGAACAGATGCTATTTTGTGAAGAGGTATATTTATGGGTGGCTGTTTTTTTGCACATAATGTGATCATTTCTCTTTGCTCCTAGATTTATCAAAATATTCCATTTTATAGAAACAGCACTGAGTGCTAAAATGAAGTAATTCCTATCTGATTTGGCACAACAGAATTGTTAAATATCTTACAACTATGAGAAGCTGCACAGACCAAGTGTTAGCAGTGTGTGGTTTGAGCCTGCATACCTTACTAATTAAATGTGCCCATTTAAGTCAATTGAAGTTTTATCTCGATGCTTAAGAACTTCAAAATTGTCCCTAAAATAGTCACATCTGATTTAATAGCTTTTTTTCTCCACCTTCAAAAGAAAGACATTCATATTTAATGCTGAACTTAACTCCCCAATTATGTTGACTAGTGCATGGTCTTTGGTAAGATCACTAGCTATTTAGAGATCCTTGAAATGTCAAGACACAACACTGTTGATGGAAGAACTGCAATATGATAAAACAGATTATTCTAACTGCTTCATCTAAAGGCTGAGAACAAATCTCTGGGATTAAAAATTAAATAACAATCCAATAGAAAGCTGATACCTGAAATGTAATGTTGGTTGAGGCATAGGAAATTCAGCTTGTTTCTCAAAAGGAAAGCTGACATCTTAAATCTGAGGTTGGTTAAAGCAAAGGAAGTGCATCTCCTGTCCAACTTGAATGCATGAGAAAGACAGAAGTTTCAGAACTGTGTAAAGTGGGTTCTATTTATTTATTTGAAGTTGTTTAGTTCAGCAATGGATTGGCCTCAAAACATTTATAAAACTTTCCAGCAGGCAACTTCCAGTATCAGTAAAACATCGGTTCAAATTTAGAGTATGCAGGTATCTTCTGGAGGGCCGGGGGAAGATATATTAGTAAAATAGTTATTTAGCTGCGGTACTAAAACAATTGTCTCTTTCTTCAGAGTCAACTTTTGTGTTCTTTGTTTCTGTGCATTTAAGTGGAAATACAATGTTTCATTCACTTATTTTGGTCTTTTAAAATAAGATGTGAGGTGTGAGGAATGCACTCAAAGGAGCAGATCTCTAATATGTCCATGAATAGCCCCATTTAGAGCAGTTTAATCTTTTTTTCAAGTGAAAAGTCATGCCTTTCTGGTGTATAATCTACATCTGTCAAATAATCACACACAGATTACTAGAACTAAGGAATTAATTCACTGATCAACACATTCTTTCAGTCATGATAGTTGATCAGTATGTATATCAGGGGTAAGCAACCTATGGCACGGGTGCTGAAGGCGGCACACAAGCTGATTTTCAGTGGCACTCACGCTGCCCGGGTCCTGGCCACCCGGGCCTTATTTACTTTACATACAACAATAGTTTAGTTCTATATTATAAATTTATAGAAAGAGACCTTCTAAAAACGTTAAAATGTATTACTGGCACGTGAAACCTTAAATTAGAGTGAATAAATGAAGATTCGGCACACCACTTCTGAAAGGTTGCTGATCCCTGATGTATATATTAACTTCACTATGACATTGGTAATTTGTCTATTTGTGATGGCTGTGTTTTCCAGTGAAATAAAAAAGCAACTATTTATTTTTTTAATGGATTTAATTATTAGTAAATTAAAAAACACAAAGCTAATTATGAGTGATAAAACTATACATGAAACTACATAACACTTTTTAAAAAGCATTCTTTAAAGTCACTAAACCAAGCATGTTTTTCAATGAGGTTTTCATATACCAAGAGGTATCCTAAGGCAGCTCTTCACATCTGACCCAGGCAAGATGTTTAAATTCTGTCATTGTTACACTTCTCTCCTCATGCCTGCAAATAATACATGGCACATAGTGTGGCAACATTCCCTGCCCTTTATGCAAATGCCAAACCTGCTCCACCAGAATCTACAACTTGCAAAAAAAGGAAGTTTTAAATCTGTCATTTTGCAAACATAGGAGAAGAGCACAATATGAGGAAGAAACATTACTCTATATTCTCTCCTGATGAAAGGAGCTGGAGTAGTCTGTGTCACCAAGAAAAGAATCTGAAATTATACTAGCTTGGACAAATTTTAAAATGAAGACCTAAGTTAGCCTACTGCACTGGAGACTAAACTGATCACCAACTGGGATGAGATACCAAAAAAAACTTACCCCTTTCCTCCCTCTGCCAGTGGAGTAGCATTACCCAGTCAGCATCCAACATTAGCCGCTGCCAGAGAGGGGTTAACTCACACGGTAGACAATGGCTTGTTCCAGTATGACAGTTGTTGTGGCTTTTTAATATCTCATCAGGCTTTTATGGAGTACTCCACACTGAAATCCAATGAAATTTGCCATAAAAAGTGATGGCACAGTATGGCCTTGTGATCTTCAGGTTACAAATCTAGGGGAGAATGCTTTCCTTGCTAGGTATACTCCAATTCTTATTTACCTAACTGAGCTATTGTAGAACCACAGCTCTTCTTGATTCCAGTGAAAGTCTGATATATTCATGAAATTATCCTAGCAAAGAAGTATGTATGTGACTTATTTATTTTAATTTACAGATTTCCACACTCTTTTGAAATGATCGGGCTAGGAAACAGCCGGCGAGGGATGAAATCTCCACCTCTTCTAATAGCTGCGCTTGTGGCTTGTATGATCGTTTTGGGCTTCAATTACTGGACTGCACGTTCTCGAAATGTTGATCTACAGGTAGTATTCTTGTACTCCTTCCTGTAGATTCAAATAGATATGGCTGCTAAAGACATTTATTCTTGTGGACTGTATGAAAACAAACCAAAAGAGGGCAAAACTTTGCGTTTGCTTTGTGAATCTCCACTCCTAATAGTTTCCCAGCAAAGGGATGAAGAGAAGTATCTGTGAAAGGCATTGCACTTGCACTAGCCAGTCATATCCATTCAGGTAATTTTGCAGCTTTATACTGCTATTATAGCTCCATGATAAACTTCCCTTGTTATTAAATATTCAAGTTTGGTGTTTGGTTTTGGGTTGATTTTTTTTTTTGTTGTTCTTTCAGCACATCACCACTGAAACACCAAATTTTTGCTCTTCATCAGCTACTGCCAACTTTTTTGTCTCCCAAACTTTTCCTTGCCTGCTCCTGCATTTGGGCTTATGGCTGCCCTTGCTGCTTAGGACATTATAGAGTTACATAAAGAGGCAAGCAGCAACTGATATTGAGCAAGCTAAAATGCAAAGTAACTTTCCCAGATTTTTATTTCTATCAGACATAAGAATCAAAAGTCATTACTATCCTGGATCACACTTGATTCAGTAACCTAGAGGTGAGTTTGCCATTATTGATTGCCTACGTTGTGCAGTGCCTTTCCCCAAAGGAAATGTAAAATTCTTTACTTCCATTAAACCATCCCATGCCATGGCAACAGTTTGAAAAGAAGCACCATTCAGATCTTATGGGTTGGGCTGCACTTAGAGTCTTTACCATTACATTTCAAAATGCTTTCTGTTTACTCACCCACTTTCTTGGCAGGACTTCACTGCCATGCTGACTAAGATGGAATGAGTTTTCTCTGCTTCTGCGGTTTAATCATGAGCATTTTTCTCTGTTTTTCCATTGTCTCATCTCCTATGGTAATTGCAATATAGGAGCTTAACCCCAGCTGCAAAGGGTAGGCAAGTGGCTTCTTTAAACATAGCTCTGTCTAGCTGGGCACATAGTGGAGTAACAAGGCTTCTCCCTTGAAGTCTCAGTAGATACAATGATTTTGATATATCCTGTTAGATTCCAGATTGAGTATGAGCTTCGGTCTGAGACTGTAGATGTTTTAATCTGGTTGACGAATGCTGTTGAAATTTGTACACCCTCCTTCTGAAAATCTCTACTGATTCTGGCAGTTACACAAATTAGAAGGAAGTATATAAATGACTCTTAGAGAACAAGCAATAGAACATATGAGGTACCTCCAGAGTGTCCTGCAAAAATTGAATCAATTCTTAAAATAAATAAATACATAAAATCCCCAGACTTAATTCATTGACATTTTCTCTATATATGATGGTGATTATTTCTTTTGTTGAATCTTCCTATGGTTCTCAGTATGGTCTTGAAGCAATCCAGAAAAAAGTGTTAAATTTCCCATATTTATAAAGTTGGATTCTTCACAAATATGTATCTTTGCCCTGCAGCCATATACCACCCATTCACACAAAATAAGAAAGTCAGGCTGGGGCAGTACTTGCATGGGGGGGTGAGAGGTTAGGTAGCTCTTCAAGAAATATATATTGATGATCTGAGTGGGGGTGTTCTTTCCTCTGAGTCCTAAACACGTTCTGACCACTTAATCACTAAAGACCCTAGAGTACTTTTTGCGAGGGTGGGGGTTTAACTCTGGTGTCCAACCAACATGTATATTTCAGTCTCACTGACACGCTTCATGCAGGTTTAGATATAAGGTATATGTGGTATTTGCTGCCTGCCCTAAACCGTTCCATAAGGTTGCTGTGTGTGGTTAAACAGCTACTGGTTTTCACTACTGGGTGGCCTCTTAATAGAAATGGCGTATTAGTTTGTAGCCTCTTTGTAGGCCATAGAGCTATTTTATGTAGTGGCAATGCAAGAAACCTACAGACCTATATTCTGTAAGACGCTAGCTTAAGTGTTTTTGTTTGGGTTGAAACATTTGTTTTTATTAATTATACTAATAAAAATATTTAAAGCTTTGCTTTGCCCTCAGTGTGAATGTTGTCATTGTGCACATTCAAGTTCCCAAACACACACACAACTTAATTCTGCTGTGCCTGATTCCGGGACCAGAGCCTTTTAAACCCTCAAATCTAATCAGTGACAAATTGGAAATTCTTAAAAATCAATAACCACTCAATGGATTAGGTAACCACTCTGAGATGAGGGACACTTCGTAAATGCAATATAAAAAGTAGCCAGTGAAGATGAAGGTGGTAGACTGAAAATCTGTAACAGGTGAATCAGATTTTCTCTTCACAGAAAGTCTGAAGTCAGATCGTACAAAGAAATACTCCTTGTAACACTAATTTAAAGGAACCATCTATATTTATCTCTTGTTTGTCTGCCTCCTTTCAGAGTCGGATTATGGAACTAGAAAGAAAAGTCCGCAGGGCAGCAGCAGAGAGAGGGGCTGTTGAACTCAAAAAGAACGAATTCCAAGGAGAACTGGAGAAGCAGCGTGAGCAGATTGATAAAATCCAGTTCCTCCACGGTTTTCAGATGGAAAATGTCAATAAAGTGCACCAGGATGAGAAGGTAGGACCTCTTCAAGCTGTGCTGTTGACCTTAGTCTTAAGCTTTCTCATGTGTGGGATTCTTACCATGCTATTCTCTGTAAGGAAGTAGGATTCTTTAAATATTTCAGCTAATACAAAAGCAATCATGCAGACATCACTACTAGTGGCAAAATGTGCAGTGCTCAAAAAATGGAATTCTAACACAGATCTCTGTATTCAGAATTGTCAAAGAAATGATGAAAAATTTGTAATGGAGAAAATAATCCTTCATGGGTGACAAAATGGGGGGCAATACACCAAAATCTGGTGTCTCATGGATGCGTTACATAGAGTTATAATATAACAAATACAGCACATGATGCTGTTGCTAAATAGCACTTTAGAAGTTGCAGGTGGTATTTTCAGCATTGACCAAACTCTGCTCCTGTTTTGAAGTCAGTGATAAAAATAACTTAACTTGGCCTCATGATCCTATGCTGGTCCTTTCTGTGTCAAAAAACCTCTGTGTACATTGTTATTCATCATCATGGGTCATGGTCTCTTTGCAGGCTGAACACCACCTGGATCAATCTCTGGCTTGGTTCTTAAGGTAGTCTGGCTGAATATTCAGTTTATGTCCATCACTGCCAGTCTTAGCATGTCACCAAAGCTTTTGGTGCCCATGTAATCACCGGTCATGTAGGAGCTTTCATTGGTAAACATACTTTAGAATTCATTGGTCTTCCATTCTAATAATATGCCCATACCAAGAAAGCTGGTGAAATCTAGCTGGTGCTGATGGAGGTGGTTGCTGGGTTAAGCTTTGAATATCTTCATTTCTGATCTTGTCCTGCCACTTGCTATGGAGCATCTGATGAATATGACAAGAATTGAAAACATCAGTGCAGTGGTCTTCAGTCTTCCTCAGGACCTTCTTTTCACATGCAACAGCCTTTGTGTAACTGTGGTTTTCTGCAGCTTCTTGGCAAGGTTGATGTCATGATATCCCGACAGAGGCCGCTGCAGGGATAGAAACATGGTAGCATCTGCTGTTATAGGAGTGTTCACAACTTCCAAAGTTGTCTTTGACTCTGCCCAAATATTTGACAGTTGTCACATGCTCGATATCTCATCCGGGTTGTAATCTCGAGCTGACGGCTGCTTGATGGTAATGTCCAGGGACTTTGTTTTAACTGAATAAAGAGTCAGACTGATGTGTGCTGCTCTTGCCTGACCAGATTGGCCTTCAGCTGCAGCCATATGTCAGATTGAGCCAACCAGATGATGTCATCGGCATATTCAGGATCTCAAAATAGAATGACACTCAGCTACCCTCCACTGACAACTGCCTCCTGAAGCTTATCCACCAATCAGTCAATGCCGATATTAAACAATGATGGTGACAGGATGCAGCCTTGCTGAACGAACTCCCATTGAAATAGGAAACCATTCTCTGTATCTACTATTAATTTGAACAATGCTTTGCATTCCATTATAGAGCTCTTCTGTCAATGATGCTGTCTTCCCAGGGATGCAGAGTTGCCTATTAGATTCCACAAACTTGTAGATGCACTGAATCAAAGGCCTGATGGAAGTCTCTAAAAACTGTTGTGCATGCTTATTAAATTAAGCCATCTTCTCAACAGCTGCCTTAAGATAAAAATCTGGTTGACAGTGGAATGACCAGGTCTAGCTACACTGAATCCCAGCCTTTACCACAGTGTGCATTGCTGATTCAAGACATTAACATAGGAGTGATGATTTCCTCCGGAACTGACAATAGCTTAGTACCATTATAGTTGCTATATTTGGCCTTTTGGCCTTTACATTAACTTCTAAAATAAAAATAGCAGCAAGAATTCCAAGGATGTTTGTATTCCCTTGTGCTTACATAGGTGTAATGATCGTTGTGTGTATGTGAAGGTCTTGCACATTGTGCACCCCTCCCCAAACCCAATATGATTAGCAAACAAGCTCAGAAGTATTCAGATACTTTTGCAGAAGAACTAGAATCTGTGAATTTTGAATGCTTGGGGCTGGCAGTTCTGCTTTAACAGATGGAGAATTCTTTATATGAAAAATGACACACACATCTACTTTAAAATATTGTGACATGATTTAAATATAGCTTTTCTGAGCCTTTTGTTACTAAAGTTCACTAGGGAGATGTTTGTTCCTCAAAGATTTTTTCCTTTGGGAACCATCCCTGATCCAGTAGTAACTTCCCCACTTTGCTGCTGGATGACTTCTGCTGATGGGAATCCTTTTTGGGTTATTGTTCCTGTTATGAAGTGCCTTCTGATCTACTCTCTTGAGTTGTGGCCTTCAGGGACCAGCGAATCTCAGCAGACTGGATGTAGCTGAGTAAACAGGAAAGTATAAGAACTGTGTTAAGATAGACTTGTGCTCCACTTGAAATTGTATGGCACCTTATTCTGGACCATAGTTTGCTATTCAAACCTTTGGATGGAAAAATACATCGTAAGTTATGAGCTGCAACACTTACAAACAAAAATCAGCAGCGGGCATTGAGACACTATGGTGAGGGAGGCGATTTAAGAATCTAAATAGTATTGGCTTCCTGTTACACCCCAATGTTCTCTTTAAAAACCTTGTTAAGTTTTGTTTTCCTTGAAAAGGCTTGACAGACCAGGTTTATTATGTACTTTTATATATTTTATTTAAGAAATTTGCTCCAGTTTGAAATTAATCCTTGGATGTTTTAAACACAATGCTCCAGAAAGGTGTTTACATTAACATCTGAAATAGTGTTGACAGAATCCCAGTGAGCACTTTATTGTGGTTGGATTGTTGCCAGATTTCCTGTCTAGTAGTGATGGCTGCGGCTACTTCTAGGTCCTGTGGGACCCATTTGCCCTTACTTTCCTCAGTGAAGATACCTCTGTTTTGCATCTCTGAATATACAGCGCTCTAATGCTAGGTACCCTCCCTCTCTATTTTTGGCATCTATCCATGTTCCATTTGTGCTCCTCAAGAAGCACAGTCAAATAATGTCACCAGAAAAATGACATTACACTCTGCCTAACGCGTAGACATCAGCGCTTATGATATTTTGAAGTAATGTGAACTCTTGCATTTTACAGTTCCTTCTCTTTGGTAGATTCCCTCTGAACTGTGGGAAGATTGTTAGACCTCTGTTTCCAAAATACTTTCCTTTAAATGGTCCCTTCTAAAAGGCAGGCCTTTTAACATTCAGTAATGGAATACTCCCTAGGGTCTTCTGTTAAAACTACAAGGCCAGCATTGTAGCCCAAGCTATGTGAACATTAAGACACCAGGCTCTCTGCTATCCTCTGCTTTTGTGAACAGACAGTAGCATGTTCCTGCGTAGTAGCACTGGAAAGTGTGTGCACACTAGCCTCTTACACCTTCCAACTCTCCCATGGAAACCGTTTGTGATGTGACATGTATTCAGTCTCTGCCTCTTCGGATGAGAGGGAGGCCTGATTTCCATGGCCCCATGTTCCCAACTTCTCCCAATCCCCCTGCCACCATGTTGGTGATCTTAGCACAAGATCACACTGACTAAGCTTACACTGCAAACTGGAGAGGAAAAGCCGATGGAAAGATGGTTGCTACAGGAGTGTGCTGCTCTGCAGTATTGACCTTAGCCTCCAGTGGAACCTGAGTGTGCAATGGTTCTGTGGACTAAACTCCCTGCCATTGTGGGGATGGAGGCCAACCCTGCCTTCTATGGTGAAGGAGGAAGAAACGGAGTCCAGTTCAGTTTCCTTGTTCCTAGGAGGGAATGACATGCATAAAAGAACACTTAGCCCTTTATGGGAGAGCTTATAAATTAGTACATTACTCCCTTTCTTCTCTCATACCCGTGCATTTTGAAGTGTTTTGACTGAGAAAAGAGTAAGGGCTTTACAAATGGGGAAAGCTCTCAGAAGAAATGCTCTCTTGCACAGAAATTCCAAGCCCTGAATTTTGGCAGTTATGTGCAATATGGTTAGCTAACTCATATTTCAGACCGTTCCATGAATGATCAGCATTTCAGCAAAAACCTTATTGAAAACCAAAAGTATTTGACATGAGAGAGGGGGGATTTTTATTTATGTTTATGTTTTTGTAGGGCACATGATGTGTGGGGGAAATGGGGAGAGTTCCATGGGCCTGGGAGAGAACAAATCTTTAGGTTGTAGATGGCTGAACACTCTCAGGTAACATGCAAGGCCAACCTATTGCTGCAGTTCTTTACTAGACATATTGCCTTTCATTTCATTGTCCTACTGTCTGTGTGACAATGGATGAATAACTTTCAGGAGTTAATTATTCACTGGATTAGTTGCATATCAAATATGTATTGCCATGGTGGCAGATAGTATAACACAGAAGATTTTTGGAAAAGAATTGTGAGATCAAGCCCAGTAGAGCCCATCTGCAACTGAGATCCTTCTCCCTCCACTTCCCCAAGGACCTGCAGGATAGCAGCTTGCAGAGTGGCTTGCTGAGCAGGCTGACATTAGGGCTACCCCTAGCTCTTGAGCAGGGTCAGCTAGGATGAAATCTACTTAAAATGGGTCAGATGCTGTCAACATCCATGTCCTGTTGTGGCTTAGGGGTATTAGGAGCTTTGCCCTACCCCAGTGTCTGGCAGAGAAAAAGCACCATGCCTTCTCTGAGGAGAGGCAGACTCTATACAGGGACCCCTTTGAGGTCAGCACAAAAGACTTCTCCATCTTCTTGCTGCATACAAATGATGCCCCACGGTGGCTGGAGCTGGGAGAGGGGGTTGAGGTTGTCCACTAGGTATTAACAGGAGAGTCACTGGTTGCTAGGGATAGATGGCTGCTCAGGCAGCTGACTGAATGAGGATCCACCTGAGATGAAGGCAGTAGAGCTGGTTGGGAATTTTTCAACAATTTTTTTTGTTGGAAAGTGCTCCATAGTCAAACCGGAAATGTTGCCCCTTTTGTGGGAAGTATCATCTAAACTTTTTTGTGTTTCACGGTGGAATTTTGGGAGTGGGGACAAGAGACCATTATAACCAGTAGCCCAGTGGCTATGGCACTCAGCTGGGATGCAGGAGATATGAGTCTCTGCTGTGCCTGAATCAGAGCAGGAACTTGAACCCAGATCTCCTACATCCACTGTGAGTGCCCTAACCATCAGGCTGTAGATCCCATCTCTCTTCCATTCTCAGTCTTTCCTGTTAGAGCTGTTCAAATTTTCAAGGATTAGTCTAGATTTGACAAATCACTTACGGCAATTCAGACAGAAGTAGACTGAAGAGTACAGGTCTTATGCTATACAAAGCACACGGGATCTTTTATAGGAGAAGGCAAATATTCAGCATTTATTGAAAATACAACAGTTAGCATATGCTTTTTAGTCATGCGCACACGCGCACACACACTCCTGCCAGTTGATATTTATAGTTACCAGTCTGTTGTAGCTCAAGTCAATGTAATGGAAGTACAAACACATCCTTAGTTTGGGGATGTGAAAGAAAGTACTACCCCTTTAAGGAACAGGCTGGAGCCTACAGCCTGGGGATAATCCAGCAGGCCGTGCCCCGCCCTGGGATTGAGCTATTTAAACAGAGGAATGGGAAACTGAGGAGAGAGGGGAGTAGAAGCCAGGCAGGCTACAGAGAGTGTTGGTTTCTCTTTCTGGCATCTGGAGACCAACCTAACCTGATTCAGAGACTTGAGTATGGATGTTAAATTTGGGAGCATTGAACCGAGATCCTGATGAACTGTTTGTGGTAATAATTCCTGTCCTGAAGCCTTATTAAAAAGGGAACATGATATATTAATGTGGGTTGGCTTCTCTTTGTCCCATCTGTTAAAGCAATTCTGTTGCTGCCCCAATTAGGGGAAGTTGCAGGGGGGCATACCTATGTACCCTTGTGGCTCGATGTGGTGTACACCACGCAGCACACCTACACGCTTTCACAGATTTGTGCTGAAAATCTTTCTGTTATGCCTTCTACAAAATCAAATAGCAGTAACTTCATGTGAGATTGTGCATTGCAATAGTCCTGGTTAATTTTACTGTTACCCTGTTGTTTACTATGCCAAATTCTCCATCTTTAAAATGGTCTGTGGAACATGAGCCAAACTGACCCTTGGCATATGGTGTTTTTATCTGAAAACTTTTCTATTTCCCTGAGTTACATGATTGGAAGAAAAGGGAATTTAACTTCTTCACTCAATAATTTTGTCTCCTCATAATTACATGAGCAGTTTCGTATTAGAAATTTTGAAAATTTTCAGCATCACTAAGTAATAATATGGACTAGTCCCTTTGGATATTTTGAGAGGGTATCCAAGTACAATTAAATTATTCTGGCTTAGAAAAGAAAACGCAGTACGCTTGCATTAACTTGGTTAGTTTTTAAATACCTTTTTATAAATATTTTTGATATGTGTTTTTGAAGCACACTGCTCAGTACTGACACTATTGATTGGCTGCCTTTGTGTGTGTGTGTGTGTGTGTGTGTGTGTGTGTGAAAGATTATAACAGTCTATCAGATTCATAACCTGATTTTTTGGTTTAGTTCAGTTACACTCACATTGAGCAGGTTTCTTTTCCTTCTTAGAAGCAGATTAAGAAAAGATAATATATTTATCTAATTCTGTAATTCTAGATTCAAATCGTAAATATTTGACTATTAGGAAGCTCATATGGTTGTAAAAGACTCTTAAGTCAAATCTTTGTAATAACCTGAGCCCCTCAAGCCAAATGGAAAAAATGTGTACAAAGAAAATAATTGATAAATGTTATATACTCATAAAATATAACGTAAAACTCATAAAATATTAATACCCAAATGTTAATGGATATGGTATAAATCTACAAGATGACATTTAAAGTTTTCTGTTGCTTTGTCCTTGGATCATGTTGTTTGGTCATGTTATTTTAGAGGTCTTAAGTACGGGAATAATGCTATGGGCCTTATTCGCATCTTGTTTACACCAGTTGTATGTTGGTGTTAGTCTGACCCCATTCTGATAGGGATCCTCCAGGCAATAAGGATCAGTACTAGTTTGAATATCAGTAAATGTAAAGGTGAAATAATGGGTTTGCTATGTTCTGTTTTCCTTCCCTCTCTGGTAGCTGTTCCTCTGCATATTTAACTAATCATTCAGAGATGTTGTTAAGGTAAGCCCCTGTTTTATTTGGCCACTCAACAAATACGTTCTTTAATATTGGTTTTCTGATTTGCCATGAAATAGCAAACGCTTTGGGCCAATTTCACCCATGAATCTTCTTATGTCAATAGCGTTGCACCTGTTTACAACAGTGGTGAACTTTGTTAGCATTAAAAATTGTATTGAGCAATCATACTCCTGTGCAAACTTAGAAGGCCATGTGCTCCCGGAACTTCTTTGCCTTTCTATATCCAATGTCCTACTGCATGCTGTTTTTCCTCTTTCTTCCTCTACTCATAATGTGTGGGGGGCGCGGTGGGAGGAGGAATAAGAAAAAAAGTAACTTAAAATAAGTACCTTCCTTGTTAAGCTATGCAGTGCCACTATTTTTGTGAAGGGTGCAGGAGTTGACCAGGTGGAGGGAGAAAGATGAATAAGCACTACAGTATGAGAGGAGTAGGCTGGAACATATCAAGTTTGTGGTGTTTTGTGTTTTCATAATAGTGTCAAAATGGAGAGTTTGTACAGTACTGAGTATGGGGAGGGGTGGCAGGAAGTAAGAGCCCATGAGCCAGAGGAAAGTTATACAAACACCTCAGTGTCCCCCTCTGGTTCGGTTTCATCCTCCAGCTCTACACAGAGGTGGTTTGGAGCTTTACCACTCTGGTTCTCTGGGCTGACTGCGTCACCCACATCCAGGGTTTGTGGTTCAGTCAGGGAATCCACATCAAACTCTGGTATCATGTCTAGCAAACATATGGTCAAGCTCTTCATAGCAAGAGTAGGCTGTAGTACCTCTCTGTACAGTTAAATTGTGTTTCACATATCTGGGGCCACTCAGAGCTTCTTTTCCTTACTGCAGCACTGCAGAGAGTCTTGATAGTATCTGCTTGTATACCTGTGCCAAGATACAGATGTGCAAAATAAAGCTCCTCTACCAGAGCTCAGTAAAGTCCAGAATCTCGGTCTGGGACCATGGTGCAGCAGCAGGAGGCAATGTATGGTGTGGTGGGAGGAGTAATGAGGAGTATGACACAAAAGTATGTGTGAACTCTCACCACAAATTGGAATTACAAAGAGCTGCACCTGGCTGTATGCAACTATTGAAATGGTGATGTGACAGATTGACCCTGGAGCTGTAGAGAGGACACAGCTGACCTAGAGAGCCAGAAAGCAGCCTGGGATACTGGCAGGAAGATCTGACAGATGTACAACACTTGTTACAGGATGTGGTTATAACCACACCTGCTTTGCCACGGGTAAACTCAATCTACATCCAAGAAATCCTGCTTCCAAAGCAGGGTTTGATAAAACACATTAAAACACTAGATAATATACAACAAAACATTTTGTTTGTGGACGAAGACATTTTAACGGGAAACATCTCAAGTTGACTACAGTTCAAAATGACTTTGAATGTATTGTGACTTTTTCCAGCAGGGCCAGAAGTTAGCCTTATATTTACAATAGATTTAGCAGTGAAGTAATGGACTTGTCAGTGTTCCTCCTACAGTCTTTTTTTTATGTTGTCTTAAAAGAGGCTTTTATTTCTTTCTTAGAGAAATGGGCGTCAAACACAGCATTCATTAACCAGAAGTTCTCAGGTGGTCTGTGGATCCCATTCTGGTGATCTGTGTAAAGCTGGCTGATCATGTGTTACAGGGTCTCTCATGTTCCAGTATCTAAATTGCATTAAAAGAAGCTTAAGGGAAAGTATTTAGTTTATTTTAGTAACTGCTGTTGAAATCTCATCCTTGGGGAAAGTCCATCATCAACAGAGATGGTCCACATACTCATAAATGAGAGCGGAGATTATCTCTTTTAAAATGTATTTGCATTATGAACAAGTTTGAGAATCCCTGCATTAAGCCAATACATAGGTTTCCAAGGCATGGAAATTCAGATCACATGTGAAAATTTCTGCCTTTTCACATGTATAGTGAAATGGCTGACAAGAGAAAAGGGGTTAATATACACCAATTGCTGTAGCGAGTTATAGCAACCCCTGCCCAGAGTGCATTTTATTCCATTCATAGTGCAAAATGTTTCTTTACTTGTAATTGACTGTAGCGATAATACATATGCTAGATTGATGACGATGATAAAAATCCTCTGTCCACAGAACACACACTGCGCAAGCGCGCGCACACTGCTTTGTGTCCACATGTCCACTGTCTCGTTGGTGGCTTTTTTGAGACTGTTGACAAATGAGCCAGTTGTGGTGATGGTTTTTGTGATGTGTTCTGTGGCTCACTTGTGGAATAAGAGATAAACTGAAACCACTGACTGCTGTCATGCAGAATAGGTGCCAGAAGCTGTAAACTGAAGACTTTTCATGTCCAACAGCCTTAACCACAGTCCAAACACTGAGCTAGAGGTAAAGGGCTTGGTCTCCCATTATCAATTGTCTGAAGCATTCAGTCAGTTCCAAAGAGTTGTTTCATTCAGTGTTTAATTTTATTGAGAACAGGCTGTAACTTCTAGAGAGAATGAATGCTAAAGTTCAATGGAAAACTGTGTGGCTTAAATGCTCCATTATTGGCTTGAAAATTGCTTTAGACTTTTTTCACACAGCATTCTTGTTCAAAAGTGTAAAATGAGTCTGCAGCATACCAACAAGCCTAAAAGAAACACAATAGAGAAAATATGTTCAATGACCTTGAAAGCATTGGGCAGGGTGGGGGGAGGGAATGATTTCACCTGTTGATATTGTAATCTCTTGATCTAGGATTGAAAGGCTATGTGGCTAGCGTGCCTCTTCAAACCATTTTCAAAATGCTGAGAGAGAAGTGCATAAAGACACTTTAGAACTGAAGAATGTTGCCAAACAAATGGTGGATAGACCTGTGTGGTGAATGATGAAGGAAGGGAATTTTAGGCTTTAACTTAAATAAATAAAATTCAGTAGCCACCAAATATGTAAACATAAGGTACGTGGTTATCTTCTCACTGATCTCTGCTGGCTTGTGTGTTGTAAATCTATCCCACACACTCTTTCTTGTCTTTTTGTCTCATTACTCAAGTATCAGAGGGGTAGCTGTGTTAGTCTGGATCTGTAAAAGCAGCAAAGAATCCTGTGGCACCTTATAGACTCTGTCGGTACGTCTACAGTACGGGATTATTCTGATTTTACATAAACTGGCTTTGTAAAACAGATTGTATGAAGTCGAGTGCACGCGGCCACACTAAGTACATTAATTCGGCGGTGTGCATCCATGGTCCGAGGCTAGCGTCGATTTCCGGAGCGTTGCACTGTGGGTAGCTATTCCATAGCTATCCCATAGTTTCTGCAGTCTCCCCCGCCCCTTGCAATTCTGAGTTGAGATCCCAGTGCCTGATGGGGCAAAAATCGTTGTCGCGGGTGGTTCCGGGTAAATGTCGTCACTTGTTCCTTCCTCTGGGAAAGCAACGGCAGACAATCATTTTGTGCCCTTTTCCCTGGATTGCCCTGGCAGACGCCATAGTACAGCAACCATGGAGCCCGTTCAGCTCTTTTTTTACTGTCACCGTATGTCTACCTGAAGCCGCTGACAGAGGCGTCACTGCAGCGCTACACAGCAGCATTCACTTGCTTTTGCAGAGACGGTTATCAGTCGTTGTGTACCATCTGCTGCCATTGTAAATTGGCAATGAGATGACGGTTATCTGTTGTTCTGTACTGTCTGCTGCTATCATGGGCGCCCCTAGCTGAGGTCGGCTGGGGGCGCAAAGGCAAAAATGGGAATGATTTCCTGAGTCAATACCTCCTTTATGGTATCTATAAATAGAGTCATCCCTGCCTAGAATATGGGGCAAGTGTACTAGAGAACCAGTGTATCAGAGAGCACAGCTGCTCCATGTCAGATCCCGCAGAAATGATGAGCTGCATGCCATTCACGGGGGTTGCCCCTGCAACAACCCCACCCGTTGCTTCCCTCCTCCCCAACCTTCCTGGGCTACCGTGGCAGTGTCGTCCCCCCCATTTGTGTCATGAAGTTTAAAGAATGCAGGAATAAGAAACAGTGACTCATTAGTGAGATAAAATGAGGGAGAGGCAGCCTCCCGCTCAGGGCCAGCTTTAGGCCGATTCAACCGATTCCCAGGAATCGGGCCCCGCGCCTAAGAGGGCCCTGCGCTGAGGGCCGGAGCCCCGGCTGGAGCGCAGCAAGCAGCCCCGCTCTCCTGGCTGGAGCCCCAGCCGCAGCGCGGCAAGCCACCCCGCAGCCCTGCTCTCCCGGCCGGAGCCCTGGCCGGAGCGCGGCAAGCCGCCCCGCTCTCCCGGCCGGAGCCCTGGCCGGAGCGCGGCAAGCCACCCCGCAGCCCCGCTCTCCCGGCCGGAGCGCGGCAAGCCGCCCCGCTCTCCCGGCCGGAGCCCCGGCCGGAGCGCGGCAAGCCACCCCGCAGCCCTGCTCTCCCGGCCGGAGCGCGGCAAGCCGCCCCGCTCTCCCGGCTGGAGCCCCGGCCGGAGCGCGGCAAGCCACCCCGCTCTCCCGGCCGGAGCCCGGCAAGCAGTCCCGCTCTCCCGGCCGGAGCTCCGGCCGGAGCCCGGCAAGCAGTCCCGCTCTCCCGGCCGGAGCTCCGGCCGGAGCCCGGCAAGCAGTCCCGCTCGCCCGGCCGGAGCCCGGCAAGCAGTCCCGCTCGCCCGGCCGGAGCTCCGGCCGGAGCGCGGCAAGCAGTTCCGCTCGCCCGGCCGGAGCTCTGGCCGGAGCGCGGCAAGCCGCCCTGCAGCCCTGCTCTCCCGGCCAGAGCCGCGGCCGGAGAGCAGCAAGCTGCCCCGCAGCCCCACTCTCCCTGCTGGAGCTCTGGGCCCTTTAAATAGCCCCCATAGGCCTGGGATAGCGGGGGGCTTGGGGGCCATTTAAAGGGCCAGGGCTCCAGCTGCCTCTGCCACCCCGTCCTTTAAATAGCCGCTGGAGCCCCGCCACCCCCATGTATTCTCCAGGGCTCTCGCCACTATTTAAAAGGTCCGGGGCAGGGTAAAAGCAGGGGAGCCCTGGGCCCTTTAAATAACCCCCAGAGCCCTGGGATAGCGGGAGGCTTGGGGGCCATTTAAAGGGCCGGGGCTCCAGCTGCCTCTGCTGCACACCCTGCCCTGCCCACAGCCAGCCTCTGCCAACCCCCCTGCCCTGTCTCCAGCCACCTCCTGCCACACACCCCTGTGGCCCTGCCCAAAGCCAGCCAGCCCCCACACACCGCTGCCCGCACCAGTCCTGCACACCCTGCCCACGCCCAACCCCCCTGCCCTATCTCCAGCCAACCCCGCTGCACTCCCCTGCCTGAAGCCAGCCAATTCTGCACTCCTCTGTCTCCAGCCCTCTCAATCCCTGCTGCATCCCCCTGCAGCCCTGCCTGAAGCCAGCCCACCCCACACCCCCGTCTCCAGCCAGCCCTGCACCCCTTGCCCTGCCTGCAGCTAGACCCTACCTCCAGTCAGCCCCTGCTCTGCCTCCAGCCAGCCCCATGTCCACTGCTCCCCTGCAGTTCCCAGGGCAGTAATCTTGCACATCTGCTTCAATGAGGGGGAGAGGGAGCAGCTGGGACCCACACATGTGCACACCTGCAGGGAGTGGCAGGGACCCACACATGTGAAATGGCGGTCATTAATAAGCAATCAACAGCATATATGATGCAATGTACATAATATATAATTGTATTATTTATATAGTTATGGAAAGTAAATAATACATGGAAGAAATTAAAGGCTTTTTTTTACTTTTTTTTTTTTTTTTTTTTAGTCATCCCTGCCAGGACCCCACCGAAAATGTTCAAATTGTGCCCCACACTTCCTAAAGCCGGCCCTGCTCCTGCTGCTATGACAGTCCAGGCAGGACATTAAGCGGTGCGGGGGAGAGGAGCCCAGCATCCCACTGCTGTGATAGTCCAGGCAGTACAGAATCTTTTCTTTACGCAGGAAAGGGAAGGGGCTGATGGAGCTGAGCCCCCAGTTGCTATGATGAGGACGGTTACCAGCCGTTCTGTACCATCTACTGGGAATGACCGGGAATCATTCCTATTTTTACCCAGGCGCCCCCGGCCAGCCTCACCTGAGGCCAGCCAGGAGCACTCACGGGCTGATGACAAGGAGGGCTAGCAGTCCTATTGCACCATCTGCCACCGGGGAGGGGAGAGGAGCGGATACTGCTCTTCACTGCCGCAGCATCGTGTCTACCAGCAGCATTCAGTAGACATAGGGTGACATTGAAAGCAGTCAAGAAACGATTTCTTTCCCTTTTCTTTCACGTGGGGGGGAGAGGGAGTAAATTGTCGAGCTATACCCTGAACTACGCCAGACAATGTGTTTGAACCTACAGGCATTGGGAGCTCAGCCAAGAATGTAAATATTTTTCGGAGATTGCTGTGGACTGTGGGATAGCTGGAGTCCTCAGTTCCCCCTCCCTCCCTCCATGAGCATCCATTTGATTCTTTGGCTTCCCGTTACGCTTGTCACGCAGCACTATGTAGCCTGGAGATTTTTTTCAAATGCTTTGGCATTTCGTCTTCTGTAACGGAGCTCTGACAGAACACATTTGTCTCCCCATACAGCGATCAGATCCTGTATCTCCTGTATGGTCCATGCTGGAGCTCTTTTTGGATTTGGGACTGCATTGCTACCCATGCTGATCAGAGCTCCACGCTGGGCAAACAGGAAATTAAATTCAAAAGTTCGCAGGGCTTTTCCTGTTTACCTGGCCACTGCATCCGAGCTGAGATTGCTGTCCAGAGCAGTCACAGTGGTGCACTGTGGGATGCCGCCCGGAGGCCAATACCGTCGATTTGCAGCCACACTAACCCTAATCCGATATGGTAATACCGATTTTAGTGCTACTCCTCTCTTTGGGGAGGAGTACAAAAACCAATTTAAAGAGCTCTTTATATCGATATAAAGGGCCTCGTAGTGTGGACGGGTACAGCGCTAAATCGGTTTAATGCTGCTAAAATCGGTTTAAACGCGTAGTGTAGACCAGGCCTGTGAGACCAGAGCTTGTGGTATTTTGGGAACTACTGCAGTCTTAACCAATAAACTATAATAGTAAAAAGTCTAGTTAATGTCTGATCGGTTTAATTGCTTATACAGCAACTTTTCCCCTAATGTGAAAACTATTCTGAAAATACAGATACATTACAAAATGCTACTTCAGCCAGTTGCTTCGGTATTTTTGTTTGTTTGTTACCATTTCTTGTAACAATGCTTCTTCATGTATTAGATACACTTTGTACAGTCAGTGTTGAAAGCAAATAAACTAATTTTTCATTTTTCGGATCTGTGTTAGCCTGGTTTTAATACAGCATTGGCTGTTGTCATGGGAAATGCTGAAGGAATTGACAGATAACATGGAATATTACAAGGGAATTCCTTTCTATAGGATATGTTTTAGCCATACAAGTTATTGGGCTTGATACAGGGGTAACTGGGTGAGATATAATGGCCTGTGATATACAGGACGTCAGAACATATCTAATGGACCCTTCTGGCCTTTTCTGTGAAACTAGAAAACTCTCTAGCAGGAATTACTGTTCTCTTTAGGGTAAGTCATTCTCTGCCCACCAATTCAGTGATGTTGCTATGCATTCCATTGCTTTCTGGTTCCCCGATGCGGACCACAGTTCTTGCACAGACATGCTTTCTCCCAGCAAATTTTTGCCAGTCACTGTAGCAACTGTCATCCAGCTGGGAGACACTTCCATCTTTGCTGATGATAGTGCTGCTTTTTGGTCATGCTTTACTTGCTTTCAACAACACTGATTGTAGTCAGGAAGTCTTTCTGCTGAGTGGCTTGAGGGCTGCTGTACTCAGGCACGGCTTGTGTACAGAGTTGCTAAGCTCTGAATTCTCCTCTTTTAGAGGTTGTATGCAATGCTTTATATGCTGAATGAAATACCAAATCTAATCCTTCTCCTGGGTCTAAATTGACCTGGGCACAGGCCTGGCAGCCAGGCGCACCTGAGCTTCTCATTGTGGCTATTGACACTAACTTGTTCCTGGCCTTTGGCCAAGTTGTTTACCTTTTTGTGTGTCTAGTTCTCTACATGCAAAAAAATGGGGAGACTGCCTGGCTACAACAGAGCAATGTTGTGAGGATTAGTTAATGTTGGTACAACTCTTGAAAAATATAAAACTCTAAGTATTAGTGCAGCAACATTAAGAAAGAACCTTCTGGCTGTTGTAAACATTTTCTTGTAAATTATTAAACAGGATTTGCTGCAAACATTAAAGTGCTTTTACTAACCAGCATTTCCTGATCTCTTTCTATATGACCTTCCTTTCATCATCTTTTCACATTCAGGAGGTACTGCAGCTTCACTAATAGGGTCTTTTGTATGTGATGCATAAAGGATATGAAGTAATGCATTTTTTACCTATGACTTAAGTGACCTTCCAATAACATATACCTGTGTTTTCCCCTTTGAGATGATTACTACTCACTTTTACTACCATTCTGAGTAATATGAAATTTAGCAGTCATTCTAGAATGCTTTCAGAATAAAGCATATTCTCATTTCCATGTTCAAAAATTAGGAAAATAACATGGGAACATAGGGATTTCCATACTGAATTGGACTGCTGGACCATCTAATCCAGTAGCCTGTCTCCAACAATGATCAGTACCAGGTGTTTCCAGTATAAGAAATCCTGCAGTTGGAAGTTATGGAATAACCTCACCATAGGCAAAGCACCATTCATTGAAAGGTTGGTTTATGTGGTGAAGCAATAGGGGTTTATAATCCTTCGAAAACTCTTGATTTTTTTTCTCTTTTTTTAAAATCCTGATGAGAGTAAGTCTGGATATTCTTGTCATCCATAGTAATGGTCTTTTTTTTATGAAACCTGTTAAGCTTTTAGCCTCAGTGATATTTTTGGCAGTGAGTTTCATGGGCTATGTAGTATTGTGTAGAAGAAAATTTTCCTTTCATTTGTTTGAAATTTGCTTCCTCTGTGTGAAGATGTGAATATAACTTACTGGTTCATGTAAACAATAATATCTCTGTCATTATATTAAAATAACAGTTTGGGGAACTAGACAGTAGGACACAATCTGGTTTAGGCTGCTAGTGAACAAAAGTCATTACCATCTGCCAGGTGTTTGAGATGAACTGAACAACTCTTACTGTAGCTCCCAGGGAATGGATGATTACATTACAATAAGCACAATCAAAATTAGCACTATTTTGAATCATTATCAGTAGCCTGCACAGACTGAATGACCATCTTGATCATAGAAGTGATCCTTCCAGTTAAGGCAGCGCATATACCGTATGGCAGCAGTGCTACTTCTGTGAAAAAAACCCTCTTTTGGGAATGGTTGTATCCTGATCTCTGAAGTCTGTGAAATACTGAGTGCATCCTGGGATGAATAAATAGGAATCCTGATAAATTATACCTAAGCACAGTGACTAGATACTTCAGAAGATATACCGATTTATAAGTCTAAATAGGCATGATCGTCTGTCATCTTCAAAGCTAAACTGATTTCCTACACAATTTCTAAATATTAGACATTGAAGCTAAGTTCTCTGTTGGCATTTGTCTGTGACTATTTTCATGTAGTGTTATTTTTCCCCTACACATGTCCAAGTGTGTGTGTGTGTGGTGTGTGTGTGTGTTTCTGCCCGCCCTTCTCCTCCCTCCTGGGATTACTGCCTTTTTAGTATGTCTGGAGTTAAAGATGTGGGAATGAAAGGGCATTATACCTCTCACTTGTCCCAGGGAAGGAAAAGAGCATCTCATTCATTAGGGAAGTGGACTAACTATAATGGTGCGTAATATAAAACCTAATAGTACAGTAAAGTCATTTCTCCCTTGATTTACTGACTTTGGTAGAGTTTTTATGTGTGTTAGAATAATTGTTCTTCTGGCAGTTTTTCCCTGCAATCCTGATAGTAGGCTTATTAGTTCTATCTCAAAAGAATTATTGAAAGGATGCAGTTTGGTGAATCTTTTTTTCTTAAAGTTCCACTTGATTAGTACACTCTAAATCTGATTGTCACTGTGATTGTAAGAGTAATATGAAATGGAGACAATGGTAAACAAGTATTTAGCAGTGGACTCTTTAACTCATAATTCCAGTGAGTAACCTGTTTTAAAATTTTGGGATCTTGCTTTATTTTTAATGACGATCTTTCATTGATTTGGGTAGTACAATTTTTTTTCATAATCTTTGAATTGAAATAACATGACTGATCTCAACTACACCTAATACAGTGTGTGTGTGGTTTTTACTTGTATCATATTGCTTAGAAATACATTTCTGCTTTATTCTCAAGAATTACTTGATTGTATTTTTATTAAATAAGTGGTTTGATCAGCATTGTTTTAATACAGTTTCACTTTGTTCCACAGGCAGTGCTAATGAATAACATCACAGCAAATGAGCTATTTATCCAGAATCTAAAAGGTACCTTTTTATTGTAGTTCTGTTATTATCAGACTTAAAGCCGGTTCTCTCAGAGACTCAGTCTTACTTCTGTGTCTTTTGGGTGTGTGAGCTCTCCATCTTAAAGCCATGGGAAAGTGTAGGAACTGTCATAAAGTAGACCCTGCCCATGTACAGGTTCCTCATGGGTGCAGGGCTTATGCCATACTACCTTCAGTGGTGTTCTGTGTAGGCAAAAGGGTCCAACCACGTGGCTCTTAGTGCAGGACTCCACGGCCTTAGGTGTTAATGGCAGAAAATAACTAACATAAATAGAACAGACTCCCCCTATATTAATAATATATACTTGAACAACTTATCTGTTCCCAAGCGCATAGTATAATCTTCTTTCAACTCTAAAATTCTATACTCCTATATATGGGTGGGAGTAATACCCATATATCTGAAAGGAAAATTTGGCCTTATTAATTATTATCCACTTTGATGTATTCAGAATCATTGCTAGAGAGTTATGCCTTCTAGCGTTTGGGCCATTGGTAAATATAATCGTCAGCCTCTCTGACGTGCTCAGCTTCCTCACACAAAACTCTTTCAAAGCAAAGCATTCAGGGTGTTACAGCACGATGGAGGAGGTTCCACCACAGAAAACTACTGACTTACAAACAATCCTGCTTTGTGAACTGTAAACTACTATTAGAGGGTGAATGTGATGGTCCCCTCCGGTGTTATCTGGACTAGTGATCTTCTAGGTCATTCCAATCCCTGACTCTGAGAGCCAGCCTTACCCTGCTCTGCTGTGAGAACCCCCACTCCTGGGCTGTTCACGCACAGCCTCTGGCATGTAAGCTGCTCCTTGGATTGTGCAACTGAATGACACTAGCCAATATCTCTGGTCCCAGACACAACCCTGGGAACCTCCGTCTTGCAGTGTCCAGTTATGTCTGCTGGACGCTGCAAGCTTGTATGAGTTCATCAATTTAAGAAAGAAATTGATATGTACCAGGCTTGTTATCCCAAGGGGAGTCTCTGATAGGCTTCAAACCAAATTCACTGCTTCAGGTAGAATAAACAAACAGATTTAATAACTATAAAGATAGATTTTAAGTGATTGTAAGTTAAAGCATAACAAGCTGGATTTGGTCAAATGAAATAAAAGCAAAACACATTCTAAGCTGATCTTAACACTTTCAGTGCCCTTACAAACTTAGATGCTTCTCACCACAGGCTGGCTGGTTTCCCTTCAGCCAGGCTCTCCGCTTTGATCAGTGCTTCAGTCGTTTGGTGGTGATGTCAGTAGATGGAGGTGGAAGAGAGAGAGTGAGCATGGCAAATGTCTCTCCCTTTTATCATGTTCTTTCTTCCTTCTTGGCTTCTCCCCCCCCCCCCGAGTCAGGTGAGCATTGCCTCGTCGCAGTCCCAAACTGACCAAAGGAAGGGAGGTGACTCACTGAGAGTCCAGCAGATCCTTTGCTGCAGCCTAGGCCAGCGTCCTTTGTTCCTGTGAGGCTGTGTCATAAACAGATAGCTAAGGGTTAATGTCTCTTTCACCTGAAGCACCTGACCAGAGGACCAATCAGGAAACCGGATTTTTTCAACTTTGGGTGGAGGGAATTGTGTGTCTGAGTCTTTTGTCTGCCTGCCTGCTTTCTCTGAGCTTTGAAGAAGTAGTTCTACTTTCTAATCTTCTGTTTCTAAGTGTAAGGACAAAGAGATCAGATAGTAAGTTATATGGTTTCTTTTCTTTGGTATTTGCATGAATATAAGTGCTGGAGTGCTTTGATGTGTATTCTTTTTGAATAAGGCTGTTTATTCAATATTCTTTTAAGCAATTGACCCTGTGTTGTATCATCTTAATACAGAGAGAACATTTGTATGTATTTTTCTTTCTTTTTATATAAAGCTTTCTTTTAAGACCTGTTGAAGTTTTTCTTTACTTCAGGGAAATTGAGTCTGTACTCACCAGGGAATTGGTGGGAGGAAGGAATCGGGGAGATCTGTGTGTTGGATTGCTAGCCTGATTTTGCATTCCCTCTGGGGGAATAGGAAAGTACTTTTTGTTTCCAGGATTGGGAACAGAGAGGGAGATTCACTCTGTTTGGATTCACAGAGCTTGTGTCTGTGTATCTCTCCAGGAGCACCTGGAGGGGGGAAGGGAAAAAGGATTATTTCCCTTTGTTGTGAGACTCAAGGGATTTGGGTCTTGGGGTCCCCAGGGAAGGTTTTTCAGGGGGACCAGAGTGCCCCAAAACACTCTAATTTTTTGGGTGGTGGCAGCAGGTACCAGGTCCAAGCAGGTAACTAAGCTTGGAGGTTTTCATGCTAACCCCCATATTTTGGACGCTAAGGTCCAAATCTGGGAATAAGGTTATAACAGGCTGGGCTGGGTTTCTCCCATACATGCCTTGATGAGGTGTGAACTGCCTCTCTGCTATTAGAGAGTATTTGCCTCAGCTTGCTTTAAGCCATGAGGATACATTTTCAGCCTGATAGCTGTATACATGAAATTATAACCAATAACATTACTGTAACAACAATTACTATAACATCAATGCTCAGTGCATCAGGAGCCTTCCGAAGACAAACTTAGCATTAGATACCACACAATCAAATTATAAGGATGAACATGGGGGTGTAATGTGTTCCCACGAGTACAGAACATCACAATGAACTGTAAACTTGAATTTAGATAAGTAGTAGGAAAATTACCATTGTAGCCTGCACTATAGTGACTAGTCCTTCAGTGACCTTTAGTATGCTAGGTTGCAAGCCAAGAGCATCTAGAGAATATAGATGAGTTAGACCTCTCCCTTTGGAGAAGGGGAGGTAGAAAACCCTCCCCTGTCCTCTGTGTTTTTGCTGCTGAGCAGGTGCCACAATGTGACTCTGTATTAGGTCTACCAAAGTATCATGAATTTGGGAGACTGAGAAAAGTAGCCAATAGAGCTTTCTCACTATCAAATTTGCATCTTTGATTTTGGAGGGAGGGATTTGTTGATCTTAATATAATATTCTATTAAAAATAATAATTCTCTCTTGGCCCAGAACACTTGATAAAGTTACAGAAGGAATACGGAAAGCTACAACGGGATGTGTACCAGTTTCAGAAAAACCAGACTAACCTTCAGAAGAAATTTTCCTATGATATGTAAGTTTGTTCTTTTAAATACATGACTTACAGAATGAAAGGTCATAAGTCAAATTTATTCTTTTGAAACCTGTACTTGAATACTGCACTTTTCCTCATAGTTACAGTTTTAAAATATAAATGCTGCTAGTAGATGTTTTGAGACTAGGTAGCATTTTCAGAAAAGAAAAATAATATACCAGCTATGGTCCTGATTGGTTTCTGCTCATTTGTGTGAGTACTTGTGGCTCCCATCACCATAGTATTGGAGCACTTCACAAACATTTCTGACTTGTGTTCCTCTCAGTGCTCCTGGCACACAGGGAAGTACAATTATCCCCACTTTACAGATAGTCTCTCTGTGCCTCAGTTCCCTAAGTGACTTGCCAAAGTCACACAAGAAATCTGTGGGAGGGTCAGAATTTGAACACGGATCTTCCAAGTCTCAGCCAGAGCTTTAATCAGATCTTTGCTATGTTTCCTGAAGTTGTCGTCGTCGTCGTCGTCTTCTTTTGTATGGCTAAAACCAGCAATGTTAGGTGTCCAAGTCTAGCGCAGCAATCCAATTGATTGCTTCAGGTGACACAGAGTGGATAGCTGAGATGCCACTGGGATGTGGATTGTTTGGGAGACTGATTGATGAGGTGCTCCATAGTTTGAAGTCAATTTCCACAGTCAGAAATAGGATGGTGTCTCAGTCCCCCTTTATGGAGGAGGTAAGAGCATCTGCCATGTGATGTGTGGATGCGATTCGAAGTGGACATGTTTTCCACAGAAGTGAAAAGTAACTGGGTTTTTCATTTGGGTCCTTGAGGTGTTTATTTGGCAGTTAGTGTCTTTCCAGCTTGCTTGCTATTGATTTTCAGGGGAAAACCCCAAATCTTCAAGCTCCTGTGTTGCAAGCCAGAAAGGTTTTCTGGAGTTGAGTTGGAATCTCAGTAAATTTACATAAGGACTTAATGTATTGAAAGGTCCTTGTTAATTCAAATATGATGGACTTTTGATGATTATTTTTTTAGATGAATTTGAGGTAGGTGGTATCTGCCAATATGTGAAGCCGTGGTTGAGGTGTTGATTTCACTGTGCCCTAAACAGCAATGGAAATAGGTACTCCTGAAGCATTGTAAGTTGTGAATAACAAAGTATATGTGCAGGGATACTGGTAAGATCTTCGATAACCCTTAACACTTCTATGTACTCACTAGGACTTATTCTCTCTTACTGAAGCTGTTTGAAAATATTATTTCCTGTACTAATTATGAGTTGTTTTTTCCCTTTCTTGCTAACATTGATGTTCCTTTCTCTGTATCTTGTGAAAGATGAACCAATGCAACTTCCTTTGCTTACATTCTTATAATTATTATGGCTCTCTACTCAGTTAGCAGCAAGTTGACTTGTGCTTCCTATGCTGGCAGGACTGGTACTTCCACAGCAATGGAATGAAAAAGTCAGATCCTATGTAAGCAGTAGCTTACTTTGGTTTCTGATAAATCTTGACAACTGTCACGAAGAAGAAAATTTTTGCTAATATGGACCTGATCCAAACTTGAAATCAATATGAATTTTGCCTGCTTTAGAACTGAAGGATAAGTCTCTGTTTTGTTTTGTTCTGCTGATTGTACTCTATACATTTGTAAACTGTGGCTTAAGAACTGATATTTAGTATGTGGAGCACCTCCTGCACAAGATTAGGCCCCATATTCGAGCTACTTTTCAAATAGTTATACATTACTAGGCTTTGTTTAGTTTATTTTGAATTGCACGTTAGGTATGGGCCTTCAGACTTCTAGCTCCAGAAAAGGTTAATTGTCAGATGGTCTCAAATGAAGATACCTGTGAAACAATTGACCTTGTTTCTTGTATATATGGACAAAGACAGGTGATATGTTAGTATACTTTGTAGACTTTGTTTAAATTGTAGAGCAACTGACTTCCTAATGATTCACCTTGTTTACTTAAATAAATACTGATCTTATGAAACTGAAACCTTAGAATCATAGAATGTCAGGGTTGGAAGGGACCTCAGGAGGTCATCTAGTCCAACCCCCTGCTCAAAGCAGGACCAATCCCCAGACAGATTTTTGCCCCAGATCCCTGAATGGCCTGCTCAAGGATTGGACTTACAACCCTGGGTTTAGCAGGCCAGTGCTCAAAGCACTGAGCTATCCCTTCCCGCTTATAGGCCTTATACATGTAACTTGGTTTTCTACCTTTGTTGAACCCAACAGATGGCCAATGCTACCTCTTGACATGTTTAAAGGTGTGGAAGACGAGGACAGAATCATGTCTTTGGGGCTTCTGCTGCATAATCCTCTGCTAGACGCAGGACTGGAGGCAGCAAAGATCAGTTATTTGCCAGAAATTCCCATGGAAGGCGGAGATCTGCAAGAGCAATTTTATACCACACACTAAATGGGATGTCTTTAATGCTAATGACCCAGATCTTCACACACAGGAGGGAATCTATGCACAAAACTCCCCCTTTTATTATGAAGTGGGCCTCAGGCACAATCCACCCATAACCCTCTCCCTCTCCTTCCCCCAAGGCCCTTCAGAGAGTATGGTGGGCTCCCAATCAGCTCTAGTTACAGGCCTGTCTATTCTTCTCAGTAAGGAGTCTCCAATCACGTAGACCTGCCTTTTCCTGGTAACAGTGTGATTCTCCGGTCTATCCCCCGCACCTGCTGGCTGCAAGTCCTCTCAATTCCTATTCACCCTTGCAATCCTCCTGGGGCTCATATTTGGTGTTGCCTCCATTGACTCCTTCCCTCCTCTTGTAGGACTATCAGCTCTTCTCTTTTTCCTTGCCCTCTGTCCTTCAGCGGCCACCTGCTGTGCCCCTTCTTCATTTTCCAACTCTGCAAACCTGTTCCTGAGTTCTGTTTCTCCTTCACTGGCCCGTCTTTTCCTCTGCCTGGTTCTCTTAGTCACATGCTTCCACCGTCCACTTTCCTCTCCCAGCAGTCTCTCCTCTGAATTCTTTGGTCCTGCTTCCATCTGCACGTCTGAGCTTATCCCTTCAGCCCCCTCATGTCTGTGCTCCATCATCTGCTCAAACCCCCTTCTAAACTCCACCAGAGTTTCGACCTGCATCTCCAGTTCTCGGATCTTTTCTTCCATCAGCTCTGTCAGGCGGCACTTCATGCAGACAAAACTCTTTTCAGGTACCCCCTCCAGGATCATGTACGTGCCGCAGCTTCCACATCCAGTCATCCTCATTGTGTCTTTCACTGCTACCTCTGTATCAGTCATAGCCTTCCCACCTAAAGCCTGGTAGTGCATGGAACAGAACACAACACAAACCCCCAGCAGGCACCAGACCGCCACCCACTCCCTTAACAGGCCTGTTGGTTCCTCTGTCTTAGTCTCCCCCGCAACTTCCCCCTGGAAACTCCCTCTGAAACTCCCCTGTTGGCAGCTCTGTTTGCTGGCTCCTGTGCCGCTGCAGCTGTCTGTGGGATGGTGTGATGGGATAGCTTAATTTTGGCAATTGATCTTTGATATCAGCGGATAAGTATGCCCAGTGTTCTGTGATGGGATGTTGGATGGGATGGGATCTGAGTTACTGCAGAGAATTCTTTCCTGAGTGCTGGCTGGTGAGTCTTGCCCGCATGCTTAGGGTTTAGCTGATCGCCATATTTGGGGTCGAGAAGGAATTTTCCTCCGGGGCAGATTGGCAGAGGCCCTGGAGGTTTTTTGCCTTCCTCTGCAGCATGGGGCACGGGTCACTTGCTGGTGGATTCTCTGCAGCTTGAGGTCTTCAAACCACAATTTGAAGACTTCAATAACTCGGACATAGGTTAGGAGTTTGTTATAGAAGTGGAGGGGTAGGTTTCTGTGGCCTGCTTTGTGCAGGAGGTCAGACTAGATGATCACATTGGTCCCTTCTGACCTTAAAGTCTAAGAGTCTATGAGTGTAGACTAGGTGTCAGGGATATATCACACAGTAGCCAGGCCCAGGTTGAAGACCTGGTAGTGTGGCACCAAGGAATCCATGCTTCCAGGTTGGTGGGGGTCTCATAGACCTAAGGTCAGAAGGGACCATTATGGTCATCTAGTCTGACCTCCTGCACAATGCAGGCCACAGAATCTCACCTACCCACTCCTGTAACAAACCCCTAACCTATGTCTGAGTTATTGAAGTCTTCAAATCATGGTTTAAAGATCTCAAGGTGCAAAGACTCCTCCAGCAAGTGACCTGTGCCCCATGCTGCAGAAGAAGATGAAAAACCTCCAGGGCCTCTGCCAGTCTTGCCTGGAGGAAAATTCCTTCCCAACCCCAAATATGGCAATCAATTAAACCCTGAGCATGTGGGCAAGACTCACCAGCCAACACCCAGGAAAGAATTCTCTAGTAATTCAGCTCCCACCCCATCTAACATCCCATCACAGACCATTGGGCATATTTACCTGCTAATAATCAAAGATGAATTAATTGCCAAAATTAGGCTATCCCATCATGCCATTCCCTCCATAAACTTATCAAACTTAGCTTTGAAGCCAGATGTGTCTTTTGCCCCCACTACTCCCCTTGGAAAGCCGTTCCAGAACTCCTCTAATGGTTAGAAACCTTCGTCTAATTTCAAGTCTAAACTTCCTAGTGTCCAGTTTATATCCATTTGTTCTTGTATCCACATTGGTACTAAACTTAAATAATTCCTCTCCCTCCCTGATATTTATCCCTCTGATATATTTATAAAGAGCAATCCTATCTCCCCTCAGCTTTCTTTTGGTTAGGCTAAACAAGCCAAGCAATTTGAGTCTCCTTTCATAAGCCAGAGTCAGAACACTTGTGGAGGTGTAGGGCCTCTGAGTGGCTTCTGGGGATCAGGCATGTTTTAAGGGTAGGAGTGAAGGGGTTAGGAAACATGACCTTTTCTGATAGTGCAGTTCCATCTCCCCAACAGGGGTAGCTGTGTGGAATCCCTATGGAGCTTTCCTCCTTCTAAGACGCCTCCCATGGGCTACCTGTGCAGGGGATATTCTGGGTTTATGGTTGCCCAATTATTATCTCAGTCAAGAAAGGCAGAAATTGTTTCCATCACTGCATAAGTTGCATTGTACAGACGTACATAGTTTCTATTCATATGTTTCTTATTTTTATACCTATAGAAAATACTTTTCATGATTTTATGGCGCATTTCACAGGCAGTATAATGTGTCAGACTTAACATTGCTGTTAACTTTTTATATTACCTGTTGTGCTTTCTTTTTACTGTTGCCTTAACACTGCACTGCACTTTGTATTTCATTCGTCATAGAAATGTGTACATAAGCGTGCTCAGTAGAGGGCAAGTCACACTTTTTGAATGGGTATAGAGAGAAAGGAAGAAAGAACTTGTGACATATACATTCTAAAGGCTTAGGAATGATCATTTTCCATCTTATTTGTGTATTGAGCCTTTTGAAGAAGTAATTACTTTGTTGGCAAGCATAAAAAGATCTTCACAGTATTATTTACTCTTGAGGAAATAAATAGTATCTTCTAATTCATTTTGAGAGCAGTAAAACCAAACATTGCTGTCAGCATAGTGTGGTCTATGGTATGTGATAATGAAATAACATGAGGTGGTGGTGATTAAAGAGAGGGCACTTTCACTGTGCCTACATGTCTGCCATTGAGAACTGCTAATCCTCCATGAGTTCAATTTAAGTTTAGTGAGGGGGAGAAAATGAGGAGCGGTAGTATCATTCAGTACCAGAAAATGGGTTAAAATTAGAAATACAGTTAAAAAATTACTCAGAAGCATGACCGGGTATAAATTGTCTTGCTTAAAAAAGAGAGATTTCAGTACAGACAGCAATGCTACAGCTCTGAATTGTGCATGTTAAATTAGAAGACATTGAGAAAATCAATTATTATAATAGTCTCTAACAGTTTTGGTTCTGAATCTTGTGGGAAACATACTACTGTCTTTTAGGAGGGAAAGTGTTCATTAAAGCCTTAGCACAATCTAGTCCTTCAGAAGAATTTGTTACATCTAGGAATGAGAGTAGAAGCTCTTCTAGCAGTTCTTATGTTCTTAGCAAACTGAAATTCAGAAATGTGGTTTCATGCCCACAAAATGAAAGAGTCTTTGTTGTCTGCATTGCTGTATATTGGCAGCAGGTTAAAATGCTCTTTATTCAGTATAGTGTCTCTCATTTCCTCCTCTTTGAATTAGTCATGATCAGTAATTAAGCTCACCTTTCACCTTGATAGGAATGCAAACACTTTCACATGAGTAAACTCCTGAGGACAAAGCATGTATATTCAGTGTGTTTGTGATTCAGTGTGATAGTTCTGTTCCACGTACTGTCTTCTCAAGATGCAGCAGGGTACTTCTGCCACACTCAGAATTACAAGGCATTGAGTAACAATTATTTGGACTATATGCCAGTTGAATGTTTTGTCATAAGACAAGAGCAGCAAAATCTGCAGCAGACCTATTTGTTTCAATTAGTTAATCTGGTGTACTCTAAAATTGTCACAGAAGGAACGTCCTCTGGATTATAAAGGTTTGTTCTTTTTTGTTTGTTTCATTTTTTAATCTAACCCTGAAAAGTTTAAAACAAACCAACCAACCAGACTGGTAGTTCCTCTTTCAAAAAGGACAGCCTCAGCGGCAGAGGGAGCAATAGTAATGTTATGAGTGGGGCCCTACCAAATTCACGGCCATGAAAAATGCATCACAAACCGTGAAATCTGGTCTCTCCCCATGAAATCTGGTCTTTTGTGTGCCCCACTAGTAGCAGCACAGAGGTAAGAGTTCCAATACTACAGGGTGGCCTGCAGAGCTGAGCGGTGGAGACTGGAGGCTGCTGACTGAGGGCCCAGCTCTGCAGGCAGCAGCACAGAAGTAAGGGTGGCAATATCATACCAGGCCATACTTACTTCTGTGCTGCTGCTGGCGGAAGCTCTGCCTTCAGCCTGGGCTCCTGGCCAGCAGCTGCTGCTTGCCAGCTGCCCAGCTCTGAAGGCAGTACCGCCACCAGCAGCAGTGCAGAAGTAAGGCTAGCAGTACCACAACCCGCCCTTACACTACCCCCCACACACACACACTAACACCACCGGCCCCGCAATTCCTCTTTGGGGTCAGGACCCCTACAATTACAACACTGAAATTTCAGATTTATATAGCCAAAATCATGACATTTATGATTTTTTAAATCCTGTAACTATGAAATTGACCAAAATAGACTGTGAATTTTGTAGGGCCCTAGTTATGAGCTTGGTATAGCTTGAGGTTAAAACCTCATTCAAACTGATGTGTGAATGCGCCCATCTTTGTAAGAAACATTTAAGCTTTGTTTTACATGTGGCTCCTTAACAGATTCTGCCCAGGGTCGAGGAGGGTTCCACTGGGTATTGTGACAGGATGTGAGTGTGTGTGTGTGTATGTGTGAGGGAAAGCAAAACATACACAAACGAGACAAAAGAGAGAGGCAGAAGTAAAAAAGAAAACCAAGAAATAGCTTTGTGAGCATTGTGTGACCCTGGAAAAAGCTAGAGAGAGCTTTTGGTTTTGGCCAGAGAGGCTTGATTGAGACTGTAAGCTAAGAAACTGCGTCTTTTGTGTTTGATTCCTCCTGTGTTTGAAGAAGCAGGACTTTGTACATTCCTTGTAAATAAACAATATTGCATTAAAAAAAAATCAGACTTCCATCAATTTCTACTTCCAACTGGAGTGTCCCTGGCCTGAAATTTGACTAGCTACTCAGATTACCATTGTCCTTTTTGATCCAACAAACCTTACTCCCAGTGCTATGCCATGGTTGACAGGTGCTCACACACAAATGAGGAGGTCAACTAAACTAAGCCATGATGGCTTGTTATATTAGAAACAGAGGGAGAACTAAGTGGGAGTTATTTGTCAAAAATAAAAACTTTATAGCAAGACAACTGAGTGCTAAATTTTTAAGATGTTACAAAATACTTAAAAAAAAATTCTCTAATCAAGAATGTGACTGTAATGCATGAAGTGGGGACTATGGGCTTTGAAGTAAGTCTGTAGTTTTGTTTTTGTTTAATTCAATTCTGTGACTCTCCTTTCCTGCTTTTGGAATTAGTCATGATTAGGCTTGAATGTGAATTGATTTCTGAGCTTTTTAAACGAGTGCTGATTACAGACACATTTAAGATTATTTATGTGGGGATATTTTCAAAGGTACAAAAGGCAAATTAGGCACTTAATTTTCCTTTTATGTCATTGAAAATCTTCCATTATACATTAATTGGGGAGGTTTGCAAAATGGAATCCTTTCCACTGACTTCAATGGACTTTGGATCAGACCAAGGTGCTCAGCATTAGTCAGCAGTGAGGTATATGGGCTTACTAGTATTACAATTAAAAGAAGAGTATGTTCCTGAGTAACTGACTAATCAAGAGATCTTCAGTTTCATATTACATGTGCAGTCCTGCCTTTTCTTTTAGAATTCACGTAGACCAACAAGAGTTACAGAAGGATTCTGGGATTAACCTGAAAACTCTCCTGGAGTTGGACTGTGTTTTGATTTTAACAAACTAGGGTTGCAGGCAAAAGCTGAGCAAGTTGTGGAGTGTTAGGGTAGTCTATTGTTAAGGTAGCCTATAGGGTAATCTAGTTTACTGTGTCCAGTATAAAACATGTATAAAAGTTGTCTTCATATACCTTAAAAAAAATCTGTTTTTAACTGTACAGGGTAACTGAGTATTTCTGAATGTTCCCCTCTCCACCCACATGCTACTAAAAACAATAAAACACCCAAACTTGTTCTCTTGAATTCTTCTCTGAATGTTCAGTTGCATATTCTTCTAACTAATCTGTTCTTAAAATGAAGAGTTCAATAATTTGTTCAGTCTCTGCAGCTCTAATAAGTGAAAAATCATTACAACCTGGTGGCTCTCTGGTGGCCTATATGAAATGAGTTGGTGGTCTGAGTCTAGTTCCTAGTGGCCAGTGCAGCTCTCTGTACAGCAAACATGCTTCTGTAATTGGCACATTTTATTTAGTATTGGCAGAGAGGTCAATCATTGACCAGGCCAAGGGAACTGAATTTACAAGGGGTAGATTTTCCAGGTGCGGATGGGGCACATTGATCGCCCCCACCACTGTGGAGAAGCTTGCCTTGCTGCTATGTGCACATTACCTGTCATGTGCATGAACAGAGGATTTTCATATCCAGAGTTGTTGATCTGCAACCTTTCGCAAAAAACAAAATTCTTCTACAGCAATAGCAATCAAAAACTATGTGGTTACATGAGTTGGTTTTATTAGCACATGCAGTATGTATGCACACACACAATGGAGAGCGAAGCCAGTCGTCGTAGGCCACAGTTAGCACCCTCCCAGAAAATTCTCAAAATCTCCCACATTACGTGGAGAAAGTTTTAGATCTCCTTATCTCCCCCAGGAGTTAAGAAACTAATATTAATATAACTCATGCCTATGCTCAGTTTTTCTACAGTCCGTGGTGTTCGCACTTACAAATTTTAAGTGTTTTCTTTAGTTTGATGATTTTTACATTTAGAAGTTAGTCAGCCAAATCATGCTTTTGAAAAGCCAAAACTCTCCTGGTGCAGCACAAACAAAATATTAGCAAAGGTCGCTAACTTGACATTCAACAGCACATCTGTCTACCTATTCCTTTCCTTTCTAGATGTGAAGTAAGTGCCTTTTTGACTCTTGCATTAAACACAAATGACCTGCTCACTTGGGTTATGTCTTCACTGCAGTTTATTTGAGATAGGCTTGGCTATCTGTGTCTCTCCACACTGCAGCGCCATACTTGAGTCATACCTGTGTTGCCATGTCTACATAGGTGTTGCAGCAACCTGGGTGAGGCACTAGAACTTTTGGGGACATATCCCATGGTTCTCAGTTGTGCACTAAACTGAGCTGCATTAGCAATTGTTTTGCGGTTTATTGTGGGCAAATTTGTCTATCCTTCTTGGGCCCATTTGTGTGGAAGTGTTCTGAGCCCACCAACACAATAAATTAAAGCACTTTCCTAGCTCTGGTAAATTAACTTAGTTTCTCCCCCATGCCTGCTTCATGAATGTATCAGCTACCTCCTAATGTTCCATTAATTCAGGGGAACATCATCAGTCCAACTGTTTCTATGCAGAATCAATACCTTAAGGCTTACAACTAGTACTTGAAATGTGTAATTTCCCCCATCCATCTTGAGAAGTCACATGCCAGCTGAGCTATTTGCAACATGGCTTTCTCTTTTAAAAGTGTTCACCTGTGTTTTCTTGGCACTTGCTGCAATGGCATTTCAGTAAAGAACTTAAGAAAGGGAGTATATTTTCAGAAATGAGGCACATTTTGAAAGAACATTGTTTTTTCTAATGGTAATTTATATCTAATACAAAATGCTTCTGAATGGGCATTGTTGTATTACCGTAATTTAAATGAAATAAGCAAAAAGTGTTAATAATATAACCCTGCTGCTGTCTAACATTAAATGGTGTTGAAAAAGGTCTGGTACATCAGGCTGCTTAGCACCATGGTAAACACAACATTAACATTTTTTTAAAATCTTTTATTAAAGATACAGAAAAGAAGGAAAAACAATTACAGCATTTGAAATGTAAAATATTAAGTGAGGTCTTCATTTTAGCATTGTTTGTTTGATGATGAAAGATTATAGAAGGAAACCCCCTCTGCTGTTTGACAGTGTCTTAGATGGTATTAAAGACGGTAATAACTGGCCTTTTGGGGAAAAGAGAAGTTAGTTGAGATGGACTGGAGACATCGTTGCTGCTGCTGCTGCTGCTGTTGACATCCATCTTAGAAGGAAAAGCCCTCTTGTTTGACTCTCTCTTAAATGGTGTCAAAGATGGTATAGCTGTCATCTCAGGTGGTGTTTGGGATTCAGCTGGAGCGGGTAGGAGTGGTGATGTCACCTGGGACCCTCTGTTTCTCTGGCCCAGTCTGGTCAGGAGATCTCTCCAGATCAGGATGATGAAGTCCTGGGGTCCCAGGAAACAGTGTGGGTGGCAGTTATGGTGATGGCAGCTAAGCTTGCTCCAGTAGCCACTATCTGGTCTTTCATTCTGTTCTTCTTCTTTCCAACTTTGCCCACAAAATTTCTTTCTTTTAAGGACCCAAAAAGGAAGCGATATTTGGCATAGCCTATCCCTTTATTATTTTGTTCACTGATCAGGCCTAATGTCTGACATACTGATTTTATCTCATTAACTTCCGGCTCTTCATCTCCGTAACTTCAACACAGTCCTTGAGTCATATCAACTTGTCCTTTTCATTTAGACTAATGTAGTCTGTCTATCTCCCTTCCATACCTTTTCCCATCAACATTTGTTGTTATAGGTTATGTAACATCTTACGAACTTTTACATACATTTTACAGCTGAGCTCACAATTTGGGTAATTTTATAGGCCCAATTGTCACAACAGCACCCAAGATCTCCCTGGTTCCTTGTTATTATCTCCTCTCCCACCAAAAGATAATGTACTTGGTCAAATTGCAATTTCTGGTCTTTGCTCCTGAGACACATAAGAGGCTCCTAATTGACTTAAGGTAAACAAAAATAAGCATGGTGGTTTAAACCAAAACATACCTTTTGCACTGATTTAACTAAACCAGTGCAGAGTGACACATTTAGTTCCCATGTCCCCTCAGATGATTCTAGCCTCACCTCCTATTTCTCTGTTGTTGTTCTTGTTTTTTTCAAACTAGGCAAATGTAGGACTAGGAAATCAGCAAAATGGAAAAAGGAAAGAGATTCACCTTTTGTGAGGGGTGTGTGTGTGTGTGTGTGTGTGTGTGTGTTTTGTTTTAAGAAAGGTTTGTCTGTTAGAGATGTTCGGATAACAGTACCTCTATAAGCTACTTGTTCTTTCTCTCAAGGTCCCAGTGCATCAATCAGATGAAAGAGTTAAAAGAACAGTGTGAAGAAAGGATAGATGAGATCACAAAAAAAGGCAGTGAGGCCCCACAGGCCAAGGAAATCAAAGAATTATTGAAAAATTCCAACATAACCTACCAGGTAAGCCTGTGTTTTTTGTTTTGTTTTGTTTTTTGGCAGAAAGTCAGTTGTACCATTATTTAAGATGTCAATGGAGCTGTACTATGTTGCTTTCTCCCATAGGGTGCTACTCTTTGGTCATTTAATACAGGTGTAGGCAACCTATGGCACGTGAGCTGATTTTTCAGTGGCACTCACACTGCCCAGGTCCTGGCCACCGGTCTAGGGGGCTCTGCATTTTAATTTTAAATTATGCTTCTTAAAACACTTTAAAAACCTTATTTACTTTGCATACAACAATAGCTTAATTATAGACTTATAGAAAGAGTCCTTCTAAAAACATTAAAATGTATGACTGGCACGTGAAACCTTAAATTACAGTGACTAAACGAAGACTCGGCACACCATTTCTGAAAGGTTGCCGACCGCTGCATTAATATATAAAATAGCAACAGATTCTCATGATTTTTTCTATTATAATGTACTAGATGAAGCTTGGGAGATTAGTGTTTCTGATAATAAATGAAGTAGTTGCAGCTTGACCTCTATTGTCAGAGTGAGGTTTATCTAGGGTTGTCAGGTGTCTGGTTTTTGACAGGAAACCCCAGTTGAAAGGGGACCTGTGCAGTGTCCGACCAGCGCTGCTGGCTGGACCACCAAAAGTCCAGTTACCACAGTAACCCTGATCAGCCTCTGCCTCCAGGAGGGTGGGAAGAGCAGCTGCTGCTGGAGGAGGCAGGATCCTGACAGTGCATGGCGTTTCATATATTAAAATTAAAACACAGTTTAAAAAACAAGCTTTAAAGTAATATGTTATAAAGCAAATCTGCCATTAATTGTACCTTAAGGGATTTTTGTGTTGCAGTTTCATTTTATAAAGTAACCCGAGGAATGAAAAATGGTTTGTGTTGAGCCTGAAAAGTCATCTATTTAGTTATCTAGAACGTTGAATGTCAACTATGCACCACAAATAAACATATTCAAGTTTAGCCTTTTTAGTTTGGCAATTATTCATTGTTAAAAATTGTTCTCATATTTCGTGCAAACCTATTTAATCCTATGAATTATTTCTGTATTATTCAGTAAATGAATGGTTTGAGTATTTACTCTTTGTGTTGTGCTTGGTCACCCAAATCAAAGCCCTGACTTTGACTGAAATTGAAAAGCCTTAACAAACAGTTTCATAGTTATTTAAGAATTCCTGCCCCCCCCCCAACATTCTTGAAAACTAATTGCTGTATAAATGTTTGTATAATACACAAAGGTGTAAATATCGTCCAAGTGAATTTGTGTGTTTTATTCAGACATTGTTTGTAAATAGTTTATTTCAGTATTTGTTCATCTCTAGCTTTACTGAAGCTCAGACAGGAAACTTTTTTTGTGCACAGTGCATGTGATTTTCTACACTATCGGGTTCCTATTTGTTGGCATTGACAATTTTACGTACCATGCATATAAAATATTTTATATGCTCCCTGGCTTCTGTGAGCTTGTGTAGAATTGTTTTTCTCCTGCATACATTGTAAACAAGTACAGAGAAGCAATAACTTTATTACAACCTAGTTTTCAAGTTGCAAGAAGTTGATCTAGTACAGCAGAACTTTAAGTGCTGCTCAGTTTTATGATTGTAAAAGCAAACTAGCTTAGCATTTAGCCAGTAAAATGCTCATAGGTGTAAGGTTTGTTGCCTCTAAAATTTCAATGGCTGAATTTCTACAGTGGCAGATCTTTAAGCTGATATTCTTTTATAGCCATTAAACTTTAAGCAGTTCACTGGAGTAAGGGTTTCCTGGTATGTGCTCTAGTCTACTTGTAAATTCCTCAGTGATGGCACTTGCTTTGCTTTTCTTAGCTGGGGGAGATGATGACCGTTTAACAGCTCTCACTGTTAACAAGTTTTCCTGATAATCTATTTAGCCTAGTTCCATTGCATTATAGTGAAGCCTGTTAAACTGAAGCTTGGTTCTCATAATCCTGGGATACCTATATCCTGGGGTTTCTTGGTGCATGCCCCAGGAGAGCCAGCTAATGGTCATTCCTTCTGTTGCACTCCTGAATTGGTGGACCAGAGTTGCTTCTTTATAGCAAGGCTGCCTGCTTCCTCCTTTCATCTGAAACCATTTTGTCTGAAATCTCAGAATGCCTCCAAAGATTCAAATAAACTGGACTATTTCATATTCTGTATACCACATTTGGAGCTCAGCTGACATTTCTTTGTGACTGATTCACCTTGTCATCTGATGCTGATGTCTGTTATGTGGTTACTTGTGCATATAGTCTCTGTATCAATGAACACTCATGCTATAGCAAGCTGTGATAGCCAAAGTGGTCTCTGGCTTTGTAAAACATTGGCTATACTAAACCAACACTTGTTAGCTGCCATCTGCCTTTGTGAACAGTTCTGGTGGTGGTCACTCTTAGGGTATTATTTTGGCTTTCATCTGTCAACAGGTGTGATAAAGAAGCAGATGGTGCCAGTGAAGTGGAGGCAAGGCAGGCTCCAGGCACCAGCATTACAAGCTGGTGCTTGGGGCAACAATCTGCAAGGGGCAGCAGTCTCTGTTGTTTTTCCCCCAAGCAGCAGCGCCAAATTGCCGCCACGGACAGCGCGGGCAGTCCATGCGCCGTTAGGGTGGCAGGCGCATTTCCGCGTTGGCAGCAATTCGGCGGCAGCTTCTATGTTTAGCTGTCCACGGCAGCTTCAGCCAAACATAAAAGCTACCACCTAATTGCTGCCACTACGGGAATGTGCCTGCCACCTTAAGGGCACATGGACTGCCTCCACCGCCCATGGCAGCAATTCGGCGTGCTGCTTGGGGTGGCGAAAACTGTAGAGCTGGCCCTGGGTGGAAGAAGGATTACAATACTTTTTTTTGGAGGAGATGATTTAGGGGTTTACAAGATATCCATCTACACCCATGTTTGCCACTCACCCACTCTCTGGCATAAGGCTTGGATAACTTTGTGATCAGGCATTACAACAAGTAAACAACAAAAATATGTGCATTGAGTGCAGAGGAGGAGGGCAGGAATCCTAACTGGTAACATCTGAACAGTCCAAACTGAACTAATTCATTTATCTGAATTAGGCTGCCATAAATTAGTGTTCCCAAAACTTATTGAAAGCTGAGCCCTCCTTGAGAAAAACAACAGTAGTAGCTTCTCCATCCCAGCAGGGCAGCCTGGGGGCAAGTTGCACTGCCTCTGTTCTGTATCCAAAACTATTTCTTGGTGCTCCAGAGACATGTCCTTCATGCTCAGAAATGTTGCTTCTGAGAACAATAGCCTCTGATGCACTATGCATAGCAACTACTGAATCTACATCTACAATTTTGCAGCGCTGGTTGTTACAGCTGTATTAGTACAGCTGTATAGGGCCAGCGCTGCAGAGTGGCCACACTTACAGCAACCAGCGCTGCAAGTGGTGTTAGATGTGGCCACACTGCAGCGCTGTTGGGCGGCTTCAAGGGGGGTTCGGGGAACGCGAGAGCAAACCGGGGAGGGAGACCTGCTTCCCCGCGGTTTGCTCTCGCGTTCCCCGAACCCCCCTGCAAACCGCAGGGAAGGAGACCTGCTTGCTCGGAGGTTCGGGGAACGCGAGAGCAAACCGCAGGGAAGGAGACCTGCTTGCACGGGGGTTCGGGGAACGCGAGAGCAAACCGGGGAAGGAGACCTGCTTCCCCGCGGTTTGCTCTCGCGTTCCCCGAACCCCCCTGCAAACCGCAGGGAAGGAGACCTGCTTGCACGGGGGTTCGGGGAACGCGAGAGCAAACCGGGGAAGGAGACCTGCTTGATTACCAGAGAGGCTTCCTCAGGTATGCTGGGATACCTGCTTATTCCACGGAGGTCAAGAAAAGCGCTGGTAAGTGTCTACACTTGATTACCAGCGCTGGATCACCAGCGCTGGATCCTCTACACCCGAGACAAAACGGGAGTACGGCCAGCGCTGCAAACAGGGAGTTGCAGCGCTGGTGATGCCCTGCAGATGTGTACATCTCCTAAGTTGCAGCGCTGTAACCCCCTCACCAGCGCTGCAACTTTGTGATGTAGACAAGCCCTAGGACTGGAAGGGATTTCGAGAGGTCATCGAGTCCAGTCCCCTGCCCTCATGTCAGGACCAAATACTGTCTAGACCATCCCTAATAGACATTTATCTAACCTACTCTTAAATATCTCCAGAGATGGAGATTCCACAACTTCCCTAGGCAATCTATTCCAGTGTTTAACTACCCTGACAGTTAGGAACTTTTTCCTAATGTCCAACCTAAATCTCCCTTGCTGCAGTTTAAAGCCCATTGCTTCTTGTTCTATCATTGGAGGCTACGGTGAACAAGTTTTCTCCCTCCTCCTGATGACACCCTTTTAGATACCTGAAAACTGCTATCATGTCCCCTCTGTCTTCTCTTTTCCAAACTAAACAAACCCAATTCTTTCAGCCTTCCTTCATAGGTCATGTTCTCAAGACCTTTAATCATTCTTGTTGCTCTTCTCTGGACCCTCTCCAATTTCTCCACATCTTTCTTGAAATGCGGTGCCCAGAACTGGACACAATACTCCAGTTGAGGCCTAACCAGTGCAGAGTAAAGCGGAAGAATGACTTCTCGTGTCTTGTTTACAACACACCTGTTAATGCATCCCAGAATCACGTTTGCTTTTTTTGCAACAGTAACACACTGTTGACTCATATTAAGCTTGTGGTCCACTATGACCCCTAGATCTCTTTCTGCCATACTCCTTCCTAGACAGTCTCTTCCCATGCTGTATGTGTGAAACTGATTGTTCCTTCCTAAGTGGAGCACTTTGCATTTATCTTTATTGAACTTCATCCTGTTTACCTCAGACCATTTCTCCAATTTGTCCAGATCATTTTGAATTTTGACCCTGTCCTCCAAAGCAGTTGCAATCCCTCCCAGTTTGGTATCGTCCGCAAACTTAATAAGCGTACTTTCTATGCCAACATCTAAATCGTTGATGAAGATATTGAACAGAGCCGGTCCCAAAACAGACCCCTGCGGAACCCCACTTGTTATACCTTTCCAGCAGGATTGGGAGCCATTAATAACTACTCTCTGAGTACGGTTATCCAGCCAGTTATGCACCCACCTTATAGTAGCCCCATCTAAATTGTACTTTCCTAGTTTATCTATGAGAATATCATGCGAGACCGTATCAAAAGCTTTACTAATATCTAGGTATATCACATCCACCGCTTCTCCCTTATCCACAAGGCTCGTTATCCTATCAAAGAATGCTATCAGATTAGTTTGACACGATTTGTTCTTTACAAATCCATGCTGGCTATTCCCTATCACCTTACCACCTTCCAAGTGTTTGCAGATGATTTCTTTAATTACTTGCTCCATTATCTTCCCTGGCACAGAAGTTAAACTAACTGGTCTGTAGTTTCCTGGGTTGTTTTTATTTCCCTTTTTATAGATGGGCACTATATTTGCCCTTTTCCAGTCTTCTGGAATCTCCCATGATTTCCCAAAGATAATAGCTAGAGGCTCAGATACCTCCTCTATTAACTCCTTGAGTATTCTAGGATGCATTTCATCAGGCCCTGGTGACTTGCAGGCATCTAACTTTTCTAAGTGATTTTTTACTTGCTCTTTTTTTATTTTATCTTCTAAACCTACCCTCTTCCCGTAAGCATTCACTATATTAGACATTCCTTCAGACTTCTCAGTGAAGACCGAAACAAAGAAGTCATTAAGCATCTCTGCCATTTCCAAGTCTCCCGTTACTGATTCCCCCTCCTCACTGAGCAGTGGGTCTACCCTGTCCTTGGTCTTCCTCTTGCTTCTAATGTATTGATAAAAAGTCTTCTTGTTTCCCTTTATTCCCATAGCTAGTTTGAGCTCATTTTGTGCCTTTGCCTTTCTAATCTTGCCTCTGCATTCCTGTGTTATTTGCCTATATTCGTCCTTTGTAATCTGACCTAGTTTCCATTTTTTATATGACGCCTTTTTATTTTGTAGGTCAAGCAAGATCTCGTGGTTAAGCCAAGGTGGTCTTTTGCCACATTTTCTATCTTTCCTAACCATCGGAATAGCTTGCTTTTGGGCCCTTAATAGTGTCCCTTTGAAAAACTGCCAACTCTCCTCAGTTGTTTTTCCCCTCAGTCTTGATTCCCATGAGACCTTACCTATCAGCTCTTTGAGTTTACCAAAATCCGCCTTCCTGAAATCCATTGTCTCTATTTTGCTGTACTCCCTTCTACCCTTCCTTAGAATTGCAAACTCTATGATTTCATGATCACTTTCACCCAAGCTTCCTTCTATTTTCAAATTCTCAACGAATTCCTCCCTATTTGTTAAAATCAAGTCTAGAATAGCTTCCCTCCTAGTAGCTTTTTCAACTTTCTGAAACAAAAAGTTGTCTGCAGTGCAGTCCAGGAACTTATTGGATAGTCTGTGCCCCGCAGTGTTATTTTCCCAACATATATCTGGATAGTTGAAGTCTCCCATCACCACCAAATCTTGGGCTTTGGAGGATTTTGTTAGTTGTTTGAAAAAAGCCTCATCCATCTCTTCCACCTGATTAAGTGGCCTGTAGTAGACTCCCAGCATGACATCATCCGTGTTTTTTACCCCTTTTAGCCTAACCCAGAGACTCTCAACACTTCCATCTCCTATGTCCATCTCCACCTGAGTCCAAGTGTGTACATTTTTAATCTATAAGGCAACACCTCCTCCCTTTTTCCCCGTCTATCCTTCCTGAGCAAACTGTACCCATCCACACCAACATTCCAGTCGTGTGTATTATCCCACCAAGTTTCAGTAATGCCAACGTCATAGGTGTATTTATTTATTAGCACTTCCAGTTCTTCCTGCTTATTACCCATACTTCTTGCATTTATATATAGGCATCTAAGATACTGGTTTGATCTTGCCTCCCAGCTTTGCCCTGACCCTGCTTTCTCTCTGCCATTATAGCCCATGCTCCCTCCTGTTTCCGACCCATCTCCCAGGTCTTGTTCCCCACTTACCTGTGGGGTTTGCTCACCTGTCCCCGTCGAACCTAGTTTAAAGCCCTCCTTACTAGGTTAGCCAGTCTGTGCGCAAATAAGGCCTTTCCCCTCCTCGAAAGGTGAACACCATCTCTGTCTAGCAGTCCTTCCTCGAATAGCATCCTGTGGTCGAGGAAGCCAAAGCCCTCCTGGCGACACCATCTTCGCAGCCAGGCATTCACCTCCACGATGCATCTGTCTCTGCCCGGGCCCCTACCTTCGACAGGAAGAATCAAAGAGAATACCACCTGCGCTCCAAAGTCCTTCACCCGTACTCCCAGAGCCCTGTAGTCACTCTTGATCTGCTCAGTGTCACACCTCACAGTATCATTTGTGCCCACGTGGATGAGTAGCATGGGGTAGTAGTCAGAAGGCCAGATAATCCTCGACAATGCCTCTGTAACATCTCGGATACGGGCCCCTGGCAGGCAGCATACCTCCCGGGATGAACGGTCAGGGCGACAGATGGGTGTCTCCGTCCCCCTCAGCAGAGAGTCTCCAACCACCACTACCCTATGTTTCTTATTATCAGTGGTGGCAGCAGACCTCCCAGCCTTAGGGGTACGAGGCTTCCCCTCCTTAACTGTTGGGGGTGATTCCTTTTCTTCTGTATCAAGAAGAGCATAACGGTTATCTATTACCACAGCAGGAGGGCTCGCAGCAGGGGTGGAGCACTGCCTGCTGCCAGAAGTAACCAGCTGCCAGTGTCCACCCTGAGCCATCTCCTCCTCCACTGGTGTGTCAGTAGTCTTGTGAACTGGGACAGCTACATCAGCTGTCTGCACATGGATACTGTCCAGGAATTGCTCATGGATATGGATGTTCCTCAGCCTAGCCACCTCCTCCTGTAGCTCTCCCACCTGCTGCCTGAGAGATTCCACCAGTAGGCACCTTTCACATTGGGTGCCACCCCCAGCCTGGATATCAGTAAGTGGAAATTGCAAGTTACAGTCTTTGCAAACCCACACCAGAATCTGGGTAAAAGCATCCATGCTTTGGTGCTCTGTCTGGCTACAGGCGCAGGTGGAAGAGACAGAAGCAGTGCTGCCACAGGTGTTGCAGGTCCTCCTAACCATCGTAAGCCTCCCTCTGTCAAACTCTCTCAACTTCCCGTCTGCAGCTCCCTGTCCACTCTGCTCTGCTTTAAACAGAAAGGTTTTGGATGTGGCTTGGTTTATAGGTTCAGGGGACCAATGGGTCACAGATGAGACCGACAAGGGACCCCCACTCCCTTCCTACTCCCCTTCCAAACTCCCTTGCGAAACTCCGTTAGCAGCTCCTGTTCGCTAAGCTCCCTGGTCGCTTGTGCGCAGCTTTATAGTCTGATGGTATTGGGTGGAGTAGTACAGGAAGAGGCATTATATCAAACTGTTCTGTTGGTGTAGTGTGTGTGGAAACTGTGCTGCCTGTTTGTTGGGGTTGTGTTTTACTTCTGACTCCAATGAAGATTTCAGTTCAAGTCTATTTCTTCAATTGGTTTTGGAGCATTTAGATTTTTCTAGTCAGGGTTAAAAATGAAATATAAATCAGAGCATAGGAATAAGCATTTGACAAGACAAATCACATGTGTCTCTATATGCTTTTAAGGGTAATAATATTCAGCTGCCAACTTTTAATCGAGAGCTCCAGCTGCATGACCTGGTAGAGCAGAAAGGAGATGAGGAGCAAGAGAACAACAAAATTCCTGAAAATGTAGCTCTAGAAGCATCAAAGCCAACACCCAATGTAAAAAAGGTACCAGAGATTGAGTCTCATGGAGACAAAGGTAAGACTGGCTATTTACATAACTAACACCTTAATAGCAACTGAGATGAGAAATGGCTTCTAATTAATTGAAATTTAATTTAATTAAATGTAAAACAAAATTGCATATAACTTCATTCCGCAGATTCACATTGATCATTGTATTTTTTCGTGCTTATGGAAAGTTATAGTTAATAGCTAATGCCTGTCAAAATATTTTTTTCAATTAAAATACTTCCATTGCCTGAAGAATATGTTAAAGTAGTAGTGGCTAGATCCACAACAAGGACTTGGGCTCAGCACTGAAACACCTAACTTTAGGCACCCAGGCTCCTAAACGATGTATGGGAAGAGTTAGATGCCCAAGAATGGGATACACAAAAGCCAGCAAGCTAAGTGGCTAAGATAGGCAATAGGAAATACTGAGGAGAGGTGCAGGCGCCCAACTCTGGACCAGATAGAGGCACTACTCTCCACTTGGGATTTGCAGTTGTGAACCCTCTCCTTGGAGTTAGGACTGACCGGACTTAGGAGCCTTTCTTGGAAAAAACAGTGGTGGTGGGTCAGAGAAAGAATGAGTGACTCTGTAGCCTAGTGATTGGTGCACTCTTCTGGGAGACCCAGGTTCCTGTCCCTGCTCTATTGTATACTCGCTTCAGTAGGAAAAAGATTGAGACCTGGTTAGGGCACTCACATGGGAAGGGGGAAATATGTGTTTAAGCCCATGCTTCACATTGGGCAGAGTGGGATTTGAACCTGTGTCTCCCACAGGTTAGGTGGCAGCTGAGTTTCTGAGGATCTAAATTTTGGATTTAGACATCTCAAGTGGCAATGAGGTGCCTAATCTTTGTGAATCTAGCCCTAGGTGTACACTGCAAGTAACAGGACAATGTTATATTTAGCAGGCCTAAATTAGTATCTCTAATTTGCTATGGAAAAGGTGCTGTCTTTTCTGAAGACCTTCTGAAACAAGGACTTGACATTCATAGCCTAAAACATTAGTTTGTGTTTAGTAGGTGTGACTCTCCTGCAACCGCTGGAAGTTATCTTTTAATCAAACACAAGTTATTGGGCTGAACACAGAAGTAACTGGGTGAAATTTAAGGGCCTGTGGTATAAAGGAGTTTAAACTAGATGATCTAATGGTCCCTACTGGCCTTAAAAACTCTATGAATATGCATGTATGAATGGTTGCCACATTCTCAGCTTAGCATCATATACGTTTGAAATTCAATTTTCTTAAAATACAACTCTGAGCATATTTCAGGTCTCATTCCAGAGAGCTAGTATTTCAATGTGACTTTTTATATAAGGATCTTCTTATGCATTGTATCTCAAAACGCTGTAAGAATACAGCTACATGGCGAAAATGATGCAGCAGTGTATGCTGGGACCAGTAGTGTCCCTGAGCTGCATATTCATATTAAAGACAAAAGCAGCTACAGGCTATTTGTAGAACTCGCATCTGGTCCACCTTGTAGTAGGTAGACTCTATTTAAAGCCAGTTGCATTGCTAACAGTGTGCACACAAGTTTTTTACACTTTTAATGCTGTGAGAATAGGTATTTCATAGAATATTAAAACTCTCTGTATTTAAATTCTTCTACTCTGCATGTCCAATTATTAATTGATCTCACTATAACCTGAGATTCACACTTTTTCCCTATTTACCATAAAACAAAGACAATACAGACTTTAAAGCCCTTATGAAATACAAATCCTGCAGTGGTTTCTAAAAGTACCTTTAACTTAGGGTATGCTGATTTATGCCTATACATCTTTTGGAGTTGATGCAGCTTAAAGAGATGTCCCTGCACAGGAAAAAAATTGAACTTGGGTAGGCAGAGGGCAGTTGATTCTGTTCTAGCTTTTTAAAGGCTTACGCTTTGCTAGGATCAAAACTCTGCTTAGTGCACAAACTGATTACATTGCTTTTCAGAAGGGACAAGTGATCTGGTTGCAGTGAAGAAAGAGGAGCCTAAAACAGAAGACGAGAAGCTTTTTGTTGATCAAGGACCCCCACAGGATTCAGCCAAGAGTGCCGTGGATCATGAGGAACTATCTCCTGAACTAGGAAAGGAACCAAATTTGTATGAGGGGGTAAATATTCCTAAAGGAGGTGATGCAGAACGGGAGTCTGTCAAAATGCAAGAACCACCTGCAGGCCATGCTGTCAATCAAGAAAATGCTGCTAATGAAGAAGTGGAGCGGGAGCACCTCTTAAATTATGACGCTCAGCCAGATGTCCAGGAGCCCACTCAGGATGGTTAGTACATTTGAACTGCAGGGGATGGAGGGATGCTAAACCCAGGGTTGTGAGTTCAATCCTTGAGGGGGCCACTTAAGGATCTGGGGCAAAATCCGTACTTGATCCTGCTAGTGAAGGCAGGGGGCTGGACTCGATGACCCTTCAGAGTCCCTTCCAGTTCTAGGAGATGGGTATATCTCCATTATTATTATTTATACAAAGACCCACTCAGGCTACCTAGCTGCCAAGTGGCTTGTCTCTAGAGCCAATGATCTTGTAGAATGTTTCAAGGGTCATTTCTTTCCTGGTGCAGAAATGATTAATATAAAATCTAAAATGTCACAATGCAGTGGTCTGTCATGTGAGAGACTGGGACTCAGAGACAAGTTCCCTGCTTTCCTTGCTCTGTGAGTAGAGGCTAGAATTTGTTTCCAGCTCTCATGCTTGTTAGTTGCGTTCTGAAGTGGTTTGGGTCCAAATCTCCACTGGGATCAGCAGTCCTGCCTGTTTGCTACAGATGTTGGGCCATCTCTTGCTCTTTTACCTACATGAGTACGTCCATTGACAGCAGACTCCTTATGTGTAATTCTAATAGGGTTTGACCTATTAAAATATAATTACAGCGAGAGGTAGGGGTGGAATGTTTTTGTTGGTTTGGCAAAACACCCAAAACCTATTTTTAATAAGAAATCCTTTTAAACAGTAATATGTGTTGGACTTGACCTTGGCAGACTTGCACTACTATATATGTACCTGGAGACAAAGCAGTTTGAATTTACTCTGCATTACTTCACACCTGGTGAACTAGAGCCATTATGTTATAGTTCACTGCTCAGTGTTTACCAGCCAGATCACTGTTTCTCCTGCCTATATAGTATCTGTCCTTTCTGTGGGTTTGATTCTGTGAAGCATTGAGTCTCCTGTAGATGGCACATACCCTCAGCTTTCATTATCTTGCAGGATTATGCCTGAAGGCTGAAACGTTTAGCAAGTAGTGTGTTTTTAAGCAGACATGCATCTTTGGCTTCAATTATAGCCCAGGGATATACTAGAAAAGCTTTGCTGGTAACACTGTGCTGACACACATTCCTGCATTGATATAGCTTTTGCTGAATATAGTTTATACCAGTTCTCAGGCAAAATAAGCACCACTTCCAAATGCACTTTCATCCTGGTATAGCTGCATCTACACTAAGGCTTTGTTGGTAGAAATGTAATTAAAAAAAAAAATCACTCCCCTGACATTACAATACTAGCAAAAATGTCTAGTGTGAACAGAGCTTTATAAGTACATCAAAACTTCTAGCTCCAGTCATCTTGCTAGTGGTGCAGTCTTAGTGACAACATTCTCAGCTATATCTGGAATTTCATCTAAAAGTACAAATCAAAAGCTCACAGGCAACAGGATGGTGCAGAAGAGTTCACACAGGCCAGAAAATGAAGATTGTCTGATTGTAGCAACATGGAAAGAATCCCCCACTCCCAGTTTTGCTGCAAACCAGTTCTCTGCTTTCCAGGTACTAGCACATATTCTCTTGCAGATAAAGCAAAGTGAAAGCAAGAAGCCCAAGATTAGTTTTCTGAACTTCATTACAGTCTTTTATGCTCCTTGAAATGTGATACATGTAGTTAGGCTAACTTTACATACAACACTTGCTCTTCGTATCAGTCTTTCAGAATTGTCATGAAAATTTACCTGCATAGGCACAATCTCCTTGCCCACACTCACTATGATAAAACTAATTGTTACTTACGCACCAAACTAGTTATTTGTCCCAAGTCATTAGACAGACAGGCTTGCAAGACTGTCATATGTGGACTACCATTGTGAATCCTGAAGTCCTGTGTTCCTATGGCTTGTTTGAAACATCTTGCTGAACAGAGGAAGCTGTTCATTATTTTGTTTCTTTGCACATGCCACTAATACCTACTACTGTTTTTGTTCAGTTTATTCTCCTTTGGTTGCCATTTACCATTTCTTTCTGTAACCTTTTGCTAACACTTTCTCTTCCTATTCTGCTGAACATTGACTTGTTTAGCATCCTGGGGTATGGGAATTTTAATCTGTCCATTGGACAGATTTGCAGCAAGGGAGATTAGGTGAGTGTTTTTCCTAGTATCTAACTATAAAGATAGTTAATTACTGGAGCAGGTTATCTAGGGAGGTGTTGGAATCCTTGTCATTTGGAGCTTTTCTAAGAACAGATTAGACAAATATGTCTTCAGGCATGGTCTTGGTGTATGCATTTCTGCTTCTCAGCAGGGGCAATGGACTAGATGACCTCTTGAAGGTCCCGTCCAGCCCTACCTATCTCATGTTATCAAGCCTTCTATCTACAAGGGTTATAGCAAACTTAATTCTGAAACTGGATAGGCAGCTGCAGCAAGTAAGAATAGCTGAGACCTGAACCTCTAAGCAGAAGGTAATCAAATTTCAAAGGTTTGAGATAAATTCAATCTGTTGTAGAGCTGGAGTAGGAGGGAGACTGTTTTTCTAGCAACAGTGCTCTACTGCAGCTGTGGCAAGTTTTTGGCCACTAACTAATGAAACTAAATATCTTTATAGATAAACGGGGAGCTGAAGCAGCGAACCAGAACAACATAGCAGTTGACTACAACCTAGATGAAAATGAGGCTGAATCTGAAACTGACAAGCAAGCAGCACTGGCAAGCTATGAAAATAACTTGCATGGTAAAAACCTGAGTCTTTTTAAAAAATCCTCTTATACACAGCATATTGTATTTTTAGAACTGTCCCCTTAAGGGTTTTGGGAGGGAGGAAACTGACTGGCCTTCTATTCATCAGATTAGTTAACTCTGATGCCTTTGTGCTTGCTCTGAATACAGCTGGGGCCAGATTTTGCTATTACCAATTTTACTCTGGTGCAACAAGACTTCAGTGAAGTTTCTCCCTATTTACATGAGAGAGAACTGGACACTCAGGCCAGTTTCATGGTGTATGTAAAAGCAAACTATAACTGGATACTTGTGATATTGCACTATTCTACAGTGACCCAATCCTTTCAATAAGGACTATGTTGTTTCTCTTGCTGCTGTTCCAACTCTTACAGTATTAAGAATTTCACTTTTTTCCTCCCTTATTAGCCCCAAATCCTGAAGATCTGAATATGAAGAACCACTTATTTAATCAAGGTGAAGAGGAGAGACAGAGGCTGTGAATAAGGAAGCACACCATGTGTGACTCAATCACTTGCAAACAAATCCAACCATAAAGATCCAGGTGAAGCTAGAATGCTTGATTGCCATCTCAAGGCTTTAAAAGGGTCCCAAATAAAATAGATTGCGGTTGTGAAGTTTTAGTACTATGCTTCAATGATTAAAACTATACTTTGTCTCTTACAGAGGTTTAAAGCAGTTCTGACTTGTCAAACTTTTTTTTTTACTGTTTTTAAAACCTTAATTAGCTAGCAATAATTGAAATACTTTTAAACAGTCAGCTAACTTGTACAATCATACAACAATGGCATGAAGTAGGGGAAACAAAGTAATTCTAAGATCATATTTTGAATCCCTACCTGTGCTTCAGATGCTAAACTTAGACTGATCTTCCCCCAGTAAATGGTATGTTTAGTCCTTATTGTCACAAAGGCTGGAATAGTTGACCTGACCCTCTCAAAACTACTACAAGGCTTTTGGATAGCTTTTTTCCCCCCCTCCTGTAATATTATCGCTCCTCACCACAGAAGAATAGCATGGTTCCCATGGGAGGTCATGACAAAGAGGCTGGACCTGCATTCAAAGCTAGCAAGGGGGTGTAGATTAGCTTTACAACTCATTTAAGTAGGAGGATTTGGTTTCTGTCAAACTGACTTGAAGCTACCACTGTCTAAGGGAAGGCTAAAATAGTGTGTAATGCATATTTCTTACTTCACCCATCCACCATTGCATTCAAAGACATTTTTATGTGGGACTCCATGAGTAAACTTGAACACATTGAAGTTATATTATGCATAACAGAATACTCTCACTGTTATTGTACAATGTTTTTATTGTAACATGTTGAATGTATTCATTGTGGTCAACAAACATACAGTACCTCCTAGTGCCATTAGGAAAGCTTTGGGAGTGCTGGTCTCTGCTTGTTACTGCAAGGTGCCTGTTGAAGCAGGACTTTAAAGTGGGGAAAGTCCACCACACCATCTATCACAGATGGTTCTCCACCATGCTGTTTTAAAACAATTAGTATTACACACATTCTGAGCTACCCCTGAGGTTTTGTCCTTGATTCCACTTGTAAATCCTGGTTGATAAAAGTGGGTAGGTTACAGGGATTTGGACCCTGATACTGAAGATCACCTGTATGCCACAGTCCAGTGTTTCAGACAGCAAGGGAAAAGAAAATGAAAGTAGCTTGCATCCTGTAACTGTTTGTTCAAAAGGACTATTTTTATAATTTGAACAAATCCAGATCAACAGGTCAGTTACTAATGCAGAATAGAAGACAGTAAAACAAGATTAGAGGAGAGAAGAGGTGGTAGGCATGACTGAAGTGTACAAAGGACTGCACACTGCGTTTAAGTTATACTCTCACAGCGAGGGAAAGCTGATGCTTCACTCACTACTCATGCACTTTTTCCTTTCCAGTTATGTACTGTATGCCATAGCTCACGGTGCCAGTAATCTGGCTATAATCATTTGAGCACAATTTTTTGTATCTTAAATAAAGTTGCCATACAATAAATAGGGCTGTGCTCAGAAGCTGCATTAAATCTGGCCTTTGTTATACATAAAGGAATGCATATAGACAAGATACACTTACGAGAGTTGAGAGTTTCTGAATAATATAACTAAAGTTGTCCTAAGAAAGGCATTGCAATGTTATCCTCTATACAGTAACAAAGCCAGTCACAGAAATATTACATTTCTGAAACTTTCCCTCTCACAATACATTGTGTTTCATGGTTTGGGGGAAGGCTATACAAACCTGAGAAGAAAAAACACAAGCATTTCGTAGAGTGACAGAAGAATGGGAGAGACAAGAGGACACCCCCTCTAAAAATGTGGACAAAGTTGGGATGTATTGCCTTTGGCAGTACAGAGTTGCAGTTTTTAGTAAAAAGTTAAATTATCTATCCCAACTTTCCAGCCATTAGGTAATATTACTCAGACAGCTTAAAAAAATAAGATGGACATTAATTTGACTATCATCCATTACATGGGGGATTGAATCATCTCTAAATAAAAACTTACTTTCTAAATGGTTTTTGAAGGATTCAAATTCTAAGTGTAATTTTTAAAAATATAAAAGGCAAGGGGGCTTCTGTCAACTGTATAGAAAAGAATTTTAAAACTAAAGCTTTTTTCTAGTGGGGCAAGAGAAATTAGATTTACTCAGAACTGTGGTTTTAAACAGCTTTGTATATTGCCTAAAATCATTTGTACTCACTTTGAGTTTCCTGAATGAAGTTATGAACTTGACAGGGTGGGGAACTGATTTTTGTTCTTGTTCAAAATGTTTTTGCAATGAAGCCTGATCAATTTTAGAAAAACATTTTAAAATAAAACTAAATCCTTTTCAGTGTGTGTTTAACTAATTTTAAACAGGGTTGGTTTACTTTTAATGTTAACTCCTAGTGCGAGGAGGAAAAGGGGGTTGGAGGGGAAGGAGAGAGCTGGTTCATTTACGCAATTTCTAATTCATGTATTCTGTACTGTATCACATTTATAGAAGTTATTGCTAGTTTCTTAACATGTTACCTGTTGACCAGCTTGTGTATTTCCAGTAGAAGGTGGTTTCCTTTGAAAGTGAGCAGTCCAATTTGCCTGGAAGTCTAGTAATAATTCTTCTTCACAATGCAGAGATGTAGAGAGGTCAGTGCACTAAAGTATTTTTGTACTGAATTTACCTAGGAGAGAAGTTAACTTAATTATTGATTTCTAATATATTTAAGTCTGCCAATTTTGGGTGTTCAGTTTCAACTTTGATTAAACCATTTTGTAGAGCTGGTTAGAAGTTGTCCAGCAGAACACTTTACCATCAATGTCAATTTGTTGAAAGCTAAATGTTGTTTTTCGAGTGATGGTCCCTTTGTAGATTCCAACTGAATTTAGAAAAGTGTTTTATAATAACTCAGTCAAGCTCAGAACAAAATGTTTTGATAAACATTTCAATCAACCCAAAATGAAGGTTTTGGAACTATTTTTTTTGGGGAAATTTAAATGTTTGTTCCATTTTGGAACACAGAATTTTAAAATTGCATAATTTCCTGCAAAAAGAAAAATCCAGCTCATCTTGCCTTCTGGTCTTGCTTTTTAATCTAGCTGTTATTCTTAGTACTGGCTTAGAGTGAGGCAAACTCAGTCAGGAGTTCCGCCATTCCTAACTTTCACAAAACATCTGCTTGCCTCAAGAGAAGATTACTGTGTACTGTTGCTTTCAATGAATTTTCAACCCTTCCCCTACAGTAGTTCTGGGCAGTGAGGAGATATGAGCCATTAGTGATCATCATCAAGAACTCATGGAAGACAGGAAAGATTCCAGAGGACAAATATAGTGCCAATCTATAGAAAAGGAAATAAGAACCACCCAGGGAATTACAGACCTCAGTTTAACTTCAGTACCTGGAAAGAAAATGAAGCAAATACTGTGTCGCATGACCATCTCATAAACAAACTAGGGAAATACAACCTAGATGGAGCTACTATAAGGTAGGTGCACAACTAGTTGGAAAACCATTCCCAAAGAGTAGTTATCAGTGGTTCAGTTACAACCTGGAAGGGCATATCAAGTGGGATCCTGCAGGGATCAGTTCTGTTCAATATCTTCATAAATTATTTAGATAACACTTAAAGTTTGTGGAGAATACCAAGCTGGGAGGAGTTGCAAGTGCTTTGGAGGATAGGATTAAAATTCAAAATGATCTGAAGTAAATAGGATGAAATTCAATAAGGACGAATGCAAAGTACTCCACTTAGGAAGGATCAATCAATTGCACACGTACACAATGAGAAATGACTGCCTAGGAAGCAGTACTGCGGAAAGGGATCTGGAGACTATGGATCGCAAGCTAAATGAGTCAGTGTAACACACTTGCAACAACAAGCGACCATCATTCCGGGATGTATTAGCAGAAGTACTGTAAGCAAGACACAAGTAGTAATTCTTTCACTCTACTCCATGCTGATAAGGCCTCAACTGGGGTATTGTGTCCAGTTCTGGGCACCACATTTCAGGAAAGATGTGGACAAATTGGAAAAAGTTCAGAGGAGAGTAACAAAAATGATTAAAGGTCTGGAAAACATGATCTAGGAGGAAAGATTGAAAAAACTGGGTTTAGTCTAGAGAAGAGAAGATGGGGGGGCATGACAGTTTTCAAGTATATAAAAGGTTGTTACAAGAAGGAGGGCAAAAAATGTTCTTGTTAATCTCTGATGATAGGACAAGAAGCAATGAGCTTAAATTGCAGCAAGGGAAGGTTAGGTTGGATATTAGAAAAAAATTCTTAACTATCAGGGTGGTTAAGCACTGGAATAAATTGCATAAGGAGGTTGTGGAATCTCCATCTTTGGAGGTTTTTAAGAACAGGTTAGACAAACACTTGTCAGGCATGGTCAAGTTATTATGTAGTCCTACTTTGAGTGCAGGAGACTGAACTAGACAACTTGAGGTCCCTTCTAGTCGTACACTTCTATGATTCTATAATGTCATTTTCAGAGAGTCCTTGTTCAAACGAGAATTTCACTTTAACTCAGCTGTGCCTGTCAGACAGGCTCTACTGTACTGAATCATTCAGTCATGAGTGTTATTAAATCCTTACAAACACCACTGTCAGTCAGAATTCACTAAAATGATTTATGATTAAATCTGTAATAAAACCAAATAAAGTACAATGTTGTTCAATAATGCAGTTGATTAAAAATCATTTCACCCATAGAACATTATACAAACCACTTTAAAACAGCAGTTGTAATTCAGGTCATGTAAGGAAGTCAGACTAAAGATATTCCATACAACAGTACTTTTATCCAAGAGATCCATTTCAAAGCGGGTATCTGAAATACAGATTACAGTTCAGGTATCCAATAATAATCTCTTGTCTTTCAAACAAGTTTCACAACCGGGAAATATTTGTGAGGAGAAAAGTCAAATTCTGGAGGAACCTAGAGGGAGAGAGAATATTAAAAGATTACTCTGACATCCATCACTACTGATTTTATTCTGAAAGGGGAATTCATGGCATAGTTATCTTGGAAGAAAATGCTAGTTTTGCCTACTTGTTTTTTCTTGTTTTGTTTTTTTAAGCTTTAAAATATCATAAGAGAACACAAACCAAGAAAATCCTGTCAGCTAAAAATCAACTTAAAAAATCCCAACAACATCAAAAGCTATTATGAGTTGTGGAAAATAGTCTCTGAAAGACTAGTCATCACTAGTGAGGGGCAAAGAGGGACACTGCCATCTGGGGAAGCCATCAACCTTCTCAGTTAGAGCTTGTACTATGATGGAGTTGGTACCAACAGAGAGAGGGGAAAAAAGAAAAGTACAACTGAACTGATACAAAATAAGAAGATAGATGGAAAAATTAAAATCTCACTGAGTCAGACATAAGACATCATGTCACTGCCTAGGGGAAGTCAGTCCTCTTATATACTGTATTGGAACCATGCACGAGTACTGAAGAGGTGAAGCATTTTTTTTTTAAATTATCTTCCTGAAATTGCTTCCCTTTCCAAGAACACAAGATTAAAAACTAAAAATGCTGATCTACCCTTTTAACTGCTATCCAACCAGCACCTTGCTTCTTGTCCACCCACCACTTCGCCCAAAATGTGCGTTCCCCATACTTCTGTTTCCACATTCTGGATACTCCCTCTACCCCACCAATGCTTTCCTCTACTCTCCACCTCACCCACTATCTGCTCCAAGCTCAGCTAATTTCTTCCATTCCCCTCCCCACCTGCTGCTGCTTCTCCCCAATCCTCAACCCTTTTACTGCTTACTTGTACTTCCTTGGACCCATTGCTATTAGCTGCTTTCCCTTCTCTTCTTCCTCTTAATGTCTAACCCTATCCATACACATCTGCTGTTGCTTCCATCATTAGCCTCACCTTCCACATCATAGCTCCTGTCTTTGTTGCTATTTACATTCTAGATGCAGCTTCCCAGCTAATTTCCCTCCCAATGTTCAAACATTTGAGGGCATAACAAATTTCAAAACTTGAAATGCCAGCTTCTCAACATGCTTCAAGGGTCACATTTATTTTTTAATTTTTTCCATATTTGGATCAGATCTGTATTCCCTCTAAGGCTTAGAGTAGTTAAAAAGTGAAACTGTGCATTCAGCTATTAGAGCTGTAGCAGAAATGGAACTGTTGACTGTTTTATTCAGTAGTTAAAGACAATTCAATTTGATTGTGATTTTCTTACCTTAGAATCCTTCTTGTGACCGCCTGCCAGCAGCTTCATGACCACAATGTTGGGTTTAGCAACTTTTAGAATTCGGTTGACCTAACAGAAAGTAGTAAACTTTCAAGTGACAATTTATGGCCAAGAAAAAATAATTGGGAAAAAAAATCAATCAAGCTGCTTCTATAATATAATACTTTGACTAGAATATCAATCCCATTTTAAAAGATGTCAAAGCAGTTTGTACTACATTTTCAAATATATAAATTATATTTGACCAGCTTGATAAGGCAACTAACTATGTTTAATACAATAGCATTTTTAATATAAGAGACCGTACAAAACATGGTATTTCATATTTATTCTCATGATTGTCAAACCTCTGCAGATTTCAAAGTATTATTTGTCAGGGGTTGACTTTGTGCTTCATGTTGCACAGGACACATCCCTTCCCTAACAAGCTGCTGTTCTTATAAACCATGGTACAGGCGAGTCTCATCTTACGTGGGGGTTCCGTTCCATAGTTAGCACGTAAAGCAAAAACCGCGTATAGTCAAAATTACATTTAGTTGAATGGCAGGCGGAATTGCTCGCACTACAGGTACATTATTAAAATTGTTATTTTTCTCTTTTTGGTTTTTTTTTTTTTTTTTTTTTTTTGCCGACCGCGTAAAGCTGAAATCGTGCATGTTAAATGCACATAACATGTGACAGACCTGTATACAGCGGGTAGTTCAATGTGGGAAGTTGACAATTTATAATTAAATACTTGAGCACTTTAATAACTAAATGATAATTTTCTAATATATTTTAATTCATCATAAAAGTATTTCAGTTAGAACTAATGACAAAGCCAATAATGTATTCCAAACAGGAGCATCTACTTCTGTTTCTCTATATCTCCGTTTAGCCTTACCTCATGATCTGCGTTGGGAATATTCTCCAGTATCATTTTAGCCTGTTGGAAGTGTTTGCTAGCTGCCATATAAAGATCAGAGGACTGTGGAGGGGGGCTGTATTTATTTAGGTCAGACATTTCCTAAATATCACAAAAAATATATATTATTAAAACTAATAGTCAACAGCACATAAACCTTTCTACATTGCTTTGACTGGGATCAGAAATCAATTACAATATTTAATTAAACCAGTTTTTCCTTAAATCAACTGAGTACTGATTAAAATATTACCACCACTAAATAGCAGAGGTCAAATTAATATTTGTTTTAACCAGTTAAATCTCATGTATTGTAATCTTTAATAAACAGCTTATTATTTTAGAGCACCAAAAAGTGTGCTAAGACACCTCACAGCACCAATAAATGACATGATCCCTGCTCTGGAGAGCTTGCACTCTATTTGCAGCAGTGATGCCATCAAGTAGGCAGCAAAACAGTGAGGAGTAACTAAAGAGGAAAGACAGACAAGGGAAGAGCAGTAAGAGTAGGTGGTTATAAAGCACAGGCTTGCGTGCACAAGTTGAACAAGATTTTTTTTAGTTACTTTTCTTTAAAAATAAATAAATAAAAAAATGCATAATTCTAAAGATAGGTAAGATGATATAGCATTGTTGACACAGAAAGCAAGGATGGCCTGATCTGCATTATCAATGTTCATTTTACATGCAAAACTGCCTTCATATTTGTTGCACATACCTTGCTTGCTTGCTGCAACAGTAATACTTTGGCTGTTAAACAACTACCTTTTCTAAATGTATATTCTAGCTGATAGTCTGTCAAATTTGATATCTTTTTCACACAAATGCACACATTACAAAGAGTAACAGCAACAAAACTTGGCAAAAAAGTCCAATTTTAGAAAGAAGTTAGATTCACTTTCCTTACTGCAAATACAGTGAATAGCCTCTTCTCATTCTCTACTTTGCTTAAATAATTTAGAAAAATGAAAGATATTTTTAACTTATAACAGTACTTAAAAGTACGATACTGTCCTTCAGTACACTGAGATGCATTGTTATGTGCTATAGAATCAGCCACTAGGCATGTAAGTGTACATGCAGGGCCTGATTTTACAAGAAACGTACAAACATATTGAAGGGCAGAGTTGAATCTAAGTGTTTTAAGATTGTTTGGAAAGAGTTCACCTTGAACTGCAGATAGTGCACTGGTGGTGGTGTGATGACACTGTTGAATGGAGCAAACCTGTGCTCATATCGAACTTGCTCACTATCAAGCTCAAATTTGGGTTTTCTCACTTTACCATCCATGTCAAAAGCGATCATTGTCTAAGGGGAAGGAAGGAATAAGAAAGACTGAAGTGAAACCTGTAGCAGTTTGTCATAATGCACAAGCACTACCGCATCTTGGAATCAACAATGGTACACCCGGGGGATGGGAAAAAAGTCATTCTGAAATACCTTTCCAGGCATTTGATGCAAAAAGGTTAACTGTATTTCTCCTGTCTCTGGATTCTACTCTTGTCTATTTGTCTGCTTAGAGAATGGACTTCTCATGTGTGTTTTATAATGCACCAAACAAGTCAGGCAAATGCTTAGCAAGGTAACTCCTCTTTTTAATCTTGAGAGAGAGGGTGGATTCATGAAAGAGCCTACTGAGATATCAAACCACCTCTGAAGCATTTCTGTTGGGTCAGCTGTCAGAGATCAGAAAACAGAGAGGCTAGGGAATCAGCATTCCCTTTCTTTTAGCACTGTATGGTACTTCCATTTTAATGTATTTTTAGTGCTTGTTTTATTATATTTCAGCTAGTATCATTTATAGTTTTTGGTATCCAATCTGGTTTAGTGACAGGAGAGGGCACTATAACAAGTTCCAGTGCTTAAAGATAATGGCTTCAGCAGACTATTCATCCTTACTCATATCCATTAGAAGACTTTAAATAGCATTATTCTATATCTGTTAAAACACTATTTAGAGTAGGAAATTTCTTTAGGAGGGCTTGGCATGCCAAAAATGAGGGCTTGATTCTCAGAACCAACAACAGAATGGACACAAATTACAAAAAAAAAGGGGGGGGGAGGGGGAAATTTTAATGCTTACCACCACCGTATAACAAAATTGAACCCTATGTAGACCATCTGTTCAGTAATAAGTTACCTTGTACATCCCAGCACACATATTCTGATATGCTTGGCTCATGGTGATCTCTCTGCTCAGAGGGCGAACTGTAAATTCCATGTACAAAGATATTTCACCCAAAATAATGATACAGAACAAATGCAGGCAATTTTTTTTTTTTTGCAACTACTAGTTCATTAAAATTGTTAATTGCAAATATCACAATTGCAAATTTCCTGTCCCCTTCTCTAAAAATTAGAAACTCTCCTTTTAAGTTAAGATAGACATGTTCATTTGGTCCCCAGTTAAGCAATGTACTTAAGTATATACCTAACTTTTATTCATAGGTAGTCCCTGGACTTCAATGGGACAATTTACATTCTCAAAGCTTGCGGAACTGGAGCCCAATGGAACTTCTTAGGAATAAAATAAAAATTTGATCTGACAATACATACTCCACCTCACACTCAGACAAACATTGCCTTCATAAAGCTATACTTTTTGTAGGATAGTGTTTCCCAAACCATGGGCATGCTCCCCTGGAAGTGTGGAACAGTAGTAGTAAACATTTCTCCCACAGTGTGCTGCTAACATGGTGCTGTTGAAGGAGAGAGACAGGTAATTTGTCTTCCTGAAGAGAGGCTCAGTTTGCAAAGAGTTGGGAGGTGCTGGTGTATGGATTAAATCATATTCAATTAATCAAACTGCATCTACTCAGCAATTGCGCTAACCCAGGGTTTGGACCCATGGTCCCAGCAGGGCTGGAGGGTCTGAGCCTTATTGCTTTGCAGTGTAGATGCAGCCTTGCTTCATTCAGGCCCTTGGGGTCAGCCGGAAGTATCACATAATTCCATGAAACAACCTCCTTAACCCTCTCTATCCCAATCTGCAATCCACCCTATTGAAAACAGAAGCCACCTCCCCTTTGTGAACAGCAGCAACCCAGATCATCATTAACCCACTCTGTCAGAGAGCCTCCTGGGTTTGCACTGGAGAGCGAAACAATGAGGCCTTTTGCAAAGCGAGCGGCTTCCTGGTAACATGCAGGGCAGGCAGTCAAGTCTTCCCACCATGCACCACAGTCCTAGTGGCCACATTTAGGGAGAGGGACGGTGCTAGGGACTCTGGGATATGGTTACTTTGACTCGGGTCTGCGCACTGCAGTGTGAATGCAAAAGTCCTAGGTTTGAGCATGGGTTAGAAAAGTACCAACACTGGGTTAAAATACAATGTAGGTGCTCATGCCCAGGGTTCCTTAACATGGGTCAGCTGACTTGAGTCCCACTAACCCTGGGCTTACATTGCAGTGTAGATGTACCACTTGAGATCAGTGAAGTTACACAGGTATAATGCCAGTATGAGAGAAATGAGAGACACTCTAAACCCGTTGTACCTTTTTTCTTTTTCTTTGTTTTCTTACTACTACGGCCTTTCTGCTGCTCTTCCATTATTCTCTCTTCTGCCATTTGAGAGCTATCAGCACGGCTCAGTGTTGACATCAGCCAGGCATAGAGAAACTCAGACAGATACCTATAATACAAATAGTATCCAGCTATTACATAGTACACAGCAAGCTATATATAATGCGTGTGCTGTTATTTCACATTGTGCATTTTCTTTCATGAAGAAAACAGATGGCTATACTCAACTGATATTTCCTTTAAACTAACTGAAGGGGAAAAATGTCTCAACACCATAAGCTCAGCGATGGTATAAAATGACTTCTATTCTTTTGCTAGTTTAAATCAAAGTCTGGGTATCACGTAAGTATTCAGTTAGATGACTTCTAACCATTTCAAAAATCTTTAAAAAGACTTCAGGCTAATACTTAAATAATCCAAGAGTTTAGGAATCGTACATATTAAATTACAGAGACTAAGTATTTTAAAGGGCAGGTTTCAGAGTAGATTATTGAATATACTTCCCCATGTTAAGTATTCTCACACCTTCTTGTCAACTGTCTAAAATGGGCCATCTTGATTATCACTACAAAAGTTTTTTTTCCTCCTGCTGATAATACCTCACATTAATTAATTAGCCTCTTACAGTTGGTATGGCTACTTCCACCTTTTCATGTTCTCTGTATGTATATATATTTATTTCTAGATGTTCCATTCTATGGATCTGATGAAGTGGGCTGTAGCCCACGAAAGCTTATGCTCAAATTTGTTAGTCTCTAAGGTGTCACAAGTACTCCTGTTCTTTTATTTTAAAGGAGTCCCTTTAAAAATTTTTTTAAATTAGTATTTTTTTAAAATATTGACAATGCTTCAAATGCAGTTAACGCACGTGATTAACTCAAAAAAATTAATCACGATTTAAAAAAATTGCAATTAACTGCAGTTTTAATCACACTATTTAACAATAGACTACCAATTGAAATTTATTCAATATTTGTGGATGTTCTTCTACATTTTCAAATATATAGATTTCAATTACAATACAGAATACAAAGTGTACAGTGCTAATTTTATATTATTTTTTACAAATATTTGCATTGTAAAAAACAAAAGATAGTATTTTTCCATTCACCTCATACAAATACAGTAGTGCAATCTCTATCATGAAAGTGCAATTTATAAATAGATATTTTTTGTTATATAACTGCACTCCAAAACAAAACAATGTAAAACTTTAGAGCTTACAAGTCCATTCAGTCCTATTTTTTGTTCAGCCAGTCACTCAGACAAACAAGTTTGTTTACATTTACAGTGAAAGTGAGAACAGGCATTTGCATGGCAATTTTGTAGCCATTATTGTAAGGTATTTACGTGCCAGATATTCGTATGCCCCTTCATGCTTCCATGCTGATGACGCTCGTTAAAAAAAATGTGTTAATTAAATTTGTGAGTGAAATCCTTGGGGAAGAATTGTATGTCTCCTGCACATATATTTCATGTTATATCAGTCTCGGATGATGACCCAGCATATGTTGTTCATTTTAAGAACGCCTTCACCACAGATTTGACAAAATGCAAAGAAAGTACCAATGTGAGATTTCTAATGATAGCTACAGCACTTGACCCAAGGTTTAAGAATCTGAAGTGCCTTCCAAAATCTGAGAGGGATGAGGTGAGGAGAATGCTTTCAGAGGTCTTAAAAGAGCAACACTCCGTTGTGGAAACTACAGAACCCGAATCACCAAAAGAGAAAAGAAAATCAACCTTCTACTGGTGGCATCTGACTCAGATGATGAAAATGAATAGGTCAGTCCACATTGCTTTGGATTGTTATGGAGCAAAACCTGTCATCAGCATGGCTGTGTGTCCTCTGGAATGGTAGTTGAAGCGTGAAGGGACATATGAATCCATAGCACATCTGGCACGTAAATATCTTGTGTTGCCAGCTACAACAGTGCCACGTGAATGCCTGTTCTTCCTGTCAGATGACATTGTAAACAGTAAGCAGGCAGCATTCTCTCCTGCGAATGTAAACAAACTTTTTTGGCTGAACAAGAAATAGGACTGAGTGGACTCATAAGCTCTAAAGTTTTCCATTTTTATTTTTGAATGTAGTTATTTTTTGTACATAATTCTATACTTGTAAGTTCAACTTTCATGATAAAGAGATTTCACTACAGTACTTGTATTAGGTGAATTGAAAAATACTATTTTTTGTTTTTTACAGTGCAAATATTTGTAATAAAAATGTGAGCACTGTATACTTTGTGTTGTAATTGAAATCAATATATTTGAAAATGTAGAAAACATGCAAAGATATTTAAATAAATGGTAGTCTATTATTGTTTAACAGCACGATTAATTTTTTTAATCACTTGACAGCCCTAATTTCAAGCATTACAGTTTTTAATAAGTAAAATCATGGATTATCATGTTAAAGAAGTGTATCACTTTAAGGAATCGTGTTATTCAACCATTACACAGAATTCTGAAAGAGAGTCCTAAAGTGCTACTACATCCTATGAACAAAGTTCTGGCCTTCTTTCAAACTAATAGCAAAGGTGGCAGGAAAACTACTCTAGGAGTGCAGAGCATGAAGAGTAAAAATAAACAAGTCTTCAAAAAATTCATAGTTCAGTCCAGAAATGTGTTACTGACAGAATTCTGATGAAAGCTTCAACCAAATATTATTTTCTTCAACAAAAATATTTGTTTGGTTTTCACTTAAAGATCAAATTGAATAGCTATTTAGTACTATAGTTTAACTAAGATAAGATGTACAATCATTAAAAGTGAGGAAAAAAGACTATGCAGCAAATTGATACTAATCATAATTGCCACAATGTATAAGTACCTTAATGGGGAGAAAATCCCAGGCACGAAAAGGGCTCTTTAATCTAGCAGAGAAAGGCATAACAAGAGCCAGTGGCTTCAAGTTAAAGCCAAATGAATTCAAATGAGAAATAAGGCACACATTTTTAACAGTAAAGGTGATTAACTACAGGAACAAACTCCCAAGTTAAGTGGTGGAATCTCCATCTATTAAAATCTATTTTCAAATCAAGAGTAGAGGCCTTTCAGGAAGATCCGTGTTAACTAAACACAAGCTGTGGGGCTCAATACAGGGGCAACGGTGAAATTTACTGGCCTGGTATATAGTAGGTCAGACTAGATAATCTAATGGTCCCTTCTGGCCTTAAAGAAAAATCTACTAAAATCAAATAGCAACAAATACATTAGTTACTATAATGTTTTCTTCAAATGCCTTAGTTTGAAAGTCAATTATGAAATGCCAACATGGAACCAGTTTTATTGCCCTTACTACCCGTGGAGCCAAATTCACAGACTGGCATCAATGGTAGTACAGTTATTATAAAATTAAGGATTGTCTCACACCCTCAGTAAGATCTCGAATTGGGGCAGAACAGTGAAGAGGTGAAATTTGCAGATGACATAAAATTGCTCAAGATAGCGAAGTCCAAAGCTGACTGCAAAAAGTTACAAAGGGATCTCACTAAACCGGATGACTGGGCAACAAAATGGCAGATGAAATTCAAGGTTGATAAGTGCAAAGTAATTCACACTGGAGAAAATAATTCCAATTGTACAGACAATATGATGGGATCTAAATTAGCTCTTACCACCCACAAAATACCTTGGAGTCATCGTGGGTAGTTCTCTGAAAACTTTGCTCAACGTGCAGTGGCAGTCAAAAAAGCTAACAATGTTAGGAACCATTAAGAAAGGGATTCATAATAAAAACAGAAAATATCATAATGTACTACATAAATCCATAATACACCCATAGATTGAATATTTCATGTAGTTCTCGTCACCCCATCTCAAAAAAAAGCTATCTGAATTGGAAAAAGTAGAGAGATGGGCGATGAAAATAAATAAGAGCATGGAACAGCTTCCATAGAAGGAGAGATTAAAAAGACTAACTGGTCATCTTAGATAAGATGCAGGGACATGATAGGTCTATAAAATCATGAATGGTGTGGGGAAAGTGAATAGGGAAGCATTATTTACCCCATCATATAACACAAGAAGTAGGGGCTACCTAATGTACTTAATAGGCAGCAAGAAGATAAAAGAAAGTACTTTACACAATACACAGTCAACCTGTGAAACTCATTGCCAGGGGATGCAGTGAAGGCCAAAAGGTTCAAAAAAGGATTAGGTAAGTTCATGGAGGATAAATCCATCAATGACTATTAGCCAAGAGTGTCAGTGATGCAATCCCATGTTCCCAAACAGCCAACTTTTTATAAACACTCTAGGGCAGGGGTTCCCAACCTTTTCATCTGGTGGGTGCCAGACAAAGGACTGTGGCGGTGGTCGAGCATCTGCCGAAATGCTGCTGAATTTCGGTGGCATTTCGGTGGCGATGCCTCTCAATGACACCAGTTGTTGGCAGCAAGCGGCGTCATCAAGAGGCATCGCTGCTTAATTTAAGTGGCATCATCGAGAGGTGTCACTGCCGAAATGCCGCCGAATTTCGGCGGCATTTTGGCGGATGCTCGACCACCGGCCAGGACGCAGGTGCATTTAGATGCCCCCGCGGGCGCCCTGGCGCCCACGGGCACATTGGGGACTGCTGCTCAAGGGTATTTGACTTTCCCTTACCAGATGTAAGTAGTATGCAGTCCTTTGAAGAGTAACAGTAAAGTATGTACTATACATTAGAATTCATTTTCAATGGAGTTAAAAAAATAGCATCAAGATGTCAGTTTAACACGCGAGTGCTTTATTGGTCCATTACATATAAGCCATTTAAAACATTTTTTTTTTCCCCTTTGGCCATCTCCTCCTATGGAAAGTAGTTCAAGGTGGAAGGAGTATAATAGAACAGCATGTATATTGTTTCTGCACACTGTCATCTTCCTTTTTCACTAAAATAAGTTGTCCAATAAAAGATACTACCTCACTCACATTGTCTATCTCTCTCTCTCACTGAAAACAGAAGGAAATGCTCTGAATATAGATAGGGTATACATTTGGAGTAAGATGTTGTTTTTAAAAATGATCTCCCAACTCAATGGGTCTAAATGTTGAAAATATCTAATGAGATTAGCATTGTTGGAAGGGAACAGAATATAAACCAGAAGCAGGTAGTGTTTTTTCCTTTAAAATCTATGCTGGCTGCCACAGTCAGCATTGCTTCTCATGGGACTAAACCACTTTCACTGAAGATGGTCTATTAGAACAAGCTAAATAAGTAGCCAAGCAGTGATCTGGACAGTCCACTAGTGAATACACTGTAGAGAACAAACATGGGAGAAGGGACGAGATGGCCCAATAGTTTTTTTCCCCCCATCTCTAATTTTTATGATGCAGTGAGACTAAATATTTTGTGCAGTCAGTCTGGGATGAGAGCATTGTTCTAAATCCCAGTTTAAAACACTGGCCTAACACTGTTCTATACATTTACAGGCTGGGCTCTGTGGGAACATTCCCGCTTTCCCCCCACAAAGCTTTCAATAATGTGTACTCTTACCAATATATGTAATAATACTCATGCATACTGTAAAGTTCCAATTCAAAGCCACTCAGAAGATACTGTATCATGATGCGGAGATTATGGTAGAGGACCCAGGTCCCCAAACAAGCCAGATGTTGCCTTTGAGGTTCCTGTTTCAGCAGCATGCTGTGAAGTGCTGCATCTACTTTCTCTGCCTACCAGAAAAAGACACAGCAAACTTAAGTAAAAATACCACAGATATAGGAAAGTGAGAACATACTGAGAAACAATATTCATGGTTTTGCCACAATTAAAACCCTCACAAAATTCTAAATGAAAATATGGTCAATAAATCCATAATACATATTAACAAGGGAAATCAGTTTTCACAGAACATGACTTCAGCAGTCCAAAAAGCACATAAAACTGGGTTATATAATTTACTCACTGTCTGAGGTAGAAGAAAAAAAATATTTTTCTATACTACACTGCCATATTTACTGACAAAGGATTTAATTTTATTGACGGTTTTAATTACTGAATAGTCAAATTTACTAACATTTGGTAAACCAGCATGAGTATTGTATCCACATACTATGTGCAGCTGTGAGACCAGGAGCAACAGCTTGTTATGGTTACAATATCATTGAGGTAACTGAATATTTTTGGGAACTTCCACAGCACCAAGTTGTAAAAAAAAATAAAATAAATAAAAATCAAAATCACTAGACTATGGCTCCAGATAGGAAATAGCATGTAAAATACTACAAAAATAAAGAATCTTCTATTGTTTTTATTTTAGGCTAAATGTCTGAAGATTTTCATTTTTTCATTTTTATTTCTTTTGAAATACTATAATTGAGAGAGCCTCCACAATCCTAAACAAAAGAACACAACCACAAACTGTTTACTCAGGAAGAAACAGCTCAAGAACAATGCTGACAAACCCCTCTACTAAGCACCCACATGGAACACTGACCCACCACAAAGGCAAAAAAAATCTTCCCATTCCACACTCCTCTGCCCCGTACCTTAACATGCAAAGCCTGGAAAAGTAGTGTTTTTCATTATCTCTCTTAAAAAATACATCCATCTCCTACAAGTGAAACACAACCTCTCACCATGATCAATCATCCTCCAATTTGGAAACAGCTTCATAGATGAGTTGAGTAAGTGTTCTTTAATGTTGGATGACAGGGAGGTAAATGTAAGTTCTATGTATTTTATAAATTTTACACTTAAAAAAATCTGGTTTGTTACACAGATTTGCAATTAATATTTTATACATTCATTTTGTACAGATGCAATTTCGTCTTTGAAACAAGGTGTGCTCTGAACTTGAAGTGGCTCAGAACTAAGCTTCTCTACTGTGTTGTTAACCTTGAGCGCACTGGCAGCTCTAACAGGTGCAGGGAGCAGAAGCAGACTATTTGAAGGTTAAGAAACACACATTAAAGGTTATAGTAGGGAAAACATTTACAGGAAGCCCAACACAAGATGTTCCACTGTGGAAAAACCACACAGAAGATGAAGCCTGCTGGCCTCCTGGCTGGTACATTACCTCATCCTGCAGAGTGGCAAATTCCTCAAGAATATGACCCAGTTTATCTCTCTGGCGAGCCCTATTGTGTCCATGGATTTGAATCAGACTACAGAATGGCTGAAATAGAAGAACAACTGATGAATTTTAAACCTAAGTTATCCCACATAATATATTTTTATTTACAGATTGAGCCCCCGTAAGTACGCAACCAAGCAGGATGTGTGAAAGGACTCATGCCTAAATACATTTTCTTAGATTTTCAATTGTGCTGTGTTTTTCAATACATGAAGCTCTTCGAACACAGATACCAAACAGACATCTCCAAACTGGACGGAAGGATAAATATTTACACTTTTTGAAAAACAATATGCGTTTGCTGGGTTACATGAAATTACTCTCCATTCCTAGAGATCTATACCCATTTTATAAATTACTACAAAACCTGTCCCCCATACGATGGTCCTGGGATTGCAAATTGCAACAGTTATGTTTGTTTTTAAAAGGTTAAGAATTTAGGAATCCATGTTTAAAAATACTGGCCTAAAGTTAGGTATCTCAATCTCATTTTCAAAAGGTGCTGAATTCCTTTGACAGTGCCTAAATATGTATTAAAGGCCTTTGTAAGACGATTGATACTTACCCGAACACAATGGGTCACAAAAGAATCAATGTAGTCCTTAGCCTGATGGTTGTTATATAGACAACATCTATAAGGAAATATTCAGAGTGATATCAAATGAAACTATGATTGCTCTAAATAGTCACTGTTACCCAATTAAGAGAGGAGATACTGACTTTAGCCATGTTAGAAAAAAAGAGGGCAACCAGTACCATTTAGGTCACAAGAACCTAAGAATGACCATCATACTGGGTCAGACCAATGGTCCATCTAGTCCAGTATCTTGTCTTCTGACAGTAGCTGGTGCCAGATGCTAGAGGGAATGAGCAAAACAGGGCAATTTATTGAGTGATCCGCATCCCCTGAAATCCAGTCCCCAGCTTTTGGCAGTCAGAGGTTTCTAGCCTGTCAGTGGTTTTCCAACTACAATAACTCCTCGCTTAACATTGTAATTATGTTCCTGAAAAATGCAACTTTAAGCGAAATGATGTTAAGCGAATCCAATTTCCCCATAAGAATTAATGTAAATGGGGAGGGGTTAGATTTCAGAGAAATTTTTTTCACCAGACAAAAAACTATTATATTACACACGCACGCACACACACAGAGTATAAGTTTTAAACAAACAATTTAATACTGTACACAGCAATGATGATTGTGCAGCTTGGTTGAGGTGGTGAAGTTAGAGGGTGGGATATTTCCCAGGGAATGCCTTACTGCTAAATGATAAACTAGCATTTGGCTGAGCCCTCAAGGGTTAACACATTGTTGTTAATGTAGCCTCACACTCTACAAGGCAGCACGAATGGAGGGAGGGGAGATAGCACGGCAGACAGAGACAGACACACACCCTGTGTGTGGGAGAGAGATGTGCATTGCCCCTTTAAGTATGCTGCCCTCCCCGCTCAGTACATTGCCTTTAAAAAAATCAGGAAGTTGAGACAGCAGCTGCAGCCAGAAAGCTCTCTCCCTCCTGAGCCCTGTCCTGTCCCCACCCTGCTCTATACGGAGAAGGAGTAAGGGGAGCAGGAGTAGGGCAAGGGGGACACCCTGACATTAGCCTCCCTCTTCCCCGATACCCTGCACAGCAAGCAGGAGGCTCCCAGGAGAAGCTCCAAGGCAGAGGGCAGGAGCAGCACATGACAGTGGGGGGGAAGGACAGCTGAAAGGAACTTAGGGGAGCAGGGAGCTGATAGGGGGGCTGCCGGTCCACCCTGGTTCCAAGCCCCTACCAGCTAGCTGCAACAGGCTGCTCTTCCCGCAAGCAGTGGACAAAGCAGGCAACTGCCAAACAACGTTATAAGGGAGCATTGCACAACTTTAAATGAGCATATTCCCTAACTGGTCAGCAACGTAACAACAAAACAACATTAACTAGAATGACTTTAAGTGAGTCATAGAATCATAGACTATCGGGGTTGGAAGGGACCTCAGAAAGTCATCTAGTCCAACCCCCTGCTCAAAGCAGGACCAATTCCCAACTAAATCCCCAAATGGCCCCCCTAAAGATTGGGCTCACAACCCTGGGTTTATGGTGTACTAGGAGAGCCCCAGAATGCAACATTTTGAGAAACAAATCAGTGCAAACTTAAGGAAATGGGAAACAACATATCCATTAGTGGAGGGTCTCTCACAAAATAGTACACAATGAAAGGGTTGGAGGAAACCAATCTATACGGAACAAAAGTCATGGAAAACTTGGAGTACTATAATAACCACCCAGAAGCGGATTAGGGGTTTGTGGGGCCAGAGCAAGTGGGGGCCCCTCCACACTCCTTCTCTCCCCCAGCACTCCTGCTGGGGGAATGGCCTTGGAGCATGGGGGTTTGCCCCGCCCAGCACTCCTGCCAAGGAGTGGGGTCGGGGCATGGGGGCTTCCCCCACTTCCCAGCAGGAGCCCCCGTGCCCCAACCCCACTCCTCAGCAGGAGTGCTGGGCAGGTGGAGCACTATTATTTTTCTGGGGGCCCTCCATTTGGCCAAGGCCCCTGAGCACTGGCCCCATTGCTGAAGTGGCTAATCTGCCACAGTAACCACCACTGACATTTTTATGTGACTTCTTCAGACAAACATTAAGATTCTCTACTTACAGAAAAACATAATCAGTTGTATCTAACTGAACTGGGTTTTTTGTTTTTAAACAGAAAGGCTTGTGAAATATTTTGTACTGATGCTTAAATAGACAGAACCCAGGCTGCTCCACTTACTTAGGAGAAAGTACTGGAGGACTGACAAAAGATCTTAATGCATCTTTCACCATATCTTGTATGAGATGTGTACCAAACACCTTCTTGTTATCCACAAGGAATGTAGTCTGGAAGGAAAAGATTTTTTTGAAGTTAATCATCTATTTTTAGAAATATACTTTTTTAAAAAAAAGTTGATTTAGAAAGTAACTACAGTAGTTACGGTATTTCAGAAATCTTATGAGAGATACACTGTTAAATAAAAAGTTAAATGGTTTAGTAGGTGAGAGACCCAAAAGAGTGGGGCATGTAGGGAGTTTTCATCCCCAAGGCAACAGTGGCAGTGAGCACTGCTCACCTCACTCTGCGTTTACCATCATGGAGGCCCAGTATGCAAACTGATTATATAGCTGCACTAAGAACAGAGTTGTCCTCTGTTCTGAAAGTTTGGGAGTGGGGAGGATCCTTTGGGGAATGGCAGAGAAGAGGCTAAGCAGTGCCCCAGAAGGCAGGAGAAAATGCAGACAATAGGGGAGGTGTGGAAAAGGAACTTTCCTTGTGGTGACTTCTATTAGCTGTATTCTTTTGCCTCTGATGCCACTGCCTGGTTCCCATGTTATTTTCCCCCCCATGACCACAGCATCCCCCTCCTGCAGCACTCTTAAAGTGCATGTGAAGCAGGATCTGCTGACAGGCACCTTAGGAGGGCCACAGCTGAAGAATTTGCCTCCTAGGAAGGCAGAATATCAGCTGACATAAACTGCAAGTGCAGTTATGACTTGAATGGAGCTATGACACTATGCTTTATAGGAGGAAGGTGTCTGCTTCAATGCAGTTTAGGTGGTTTGGAAGTTACAGGCATCTCTTGCAAGCCTCTCCAGCTGCTCACATTTGCTTTGGTCTGTAAGAGCTGTCTTGCTTCCTTTCAGCTACACTCCTAACCAAGGGTCATTGTTGCATATGTTCTCTCATGTGTCACACAGTAAATGGGACCTTGCTAACAATGCTCCTTACCTACCCAGAGATTAGGCAAGGAGTAATGTTTCATTTGGGTGTACATAGTGCCACTGAGAGGTGAACCTTCCTTCTCTTTCCTCTCACCCAGCTTGACATTTAGAGCTAGCTGAAATTCTCAGTTTTTCCAACAAAAAAATTTCATTTTGGTCAAAAAGCCGAAATTTAATTTTGGTCAAAATCTTCCAGTTTTCTGATGAAAACCCAAAAACTAAAAAAACATTTTTGGTATTGTGTGTGTCTTTGGTTAAAAAAATCATTTTTTGTTTTCTTGAGAACAGATTATTTTAAGTCTAATAAATTTTGTTTTTTTCCCAATTAGAGTTTTGTAGGTTTTTCATTTAAAACCAAAATATTCCGTGGAAAATTTTAAAAACAGCATTTCACAATTTCCCACCAAATTTTATTTTTTTTTTATATATTTCCATGAGCTCCAGGATCAAAGATAAACAGCTTCTGACATCTGGATATAGGCTGACCACACAGCAAGTATGAAAAGTCAGAACAGAGTGAGCGGGGTAATAGGTGCCCATATAAGAAAATGCACCAAATATTGGTACTGTCCCTATAAAGTCGGGACATCTGTTCATTCTATGTGGATACCCCTGTTCAAAGCAAAGCCTGCTGTAAGAAGGTATTTTACTCTTGGTCAATAAAGTTTACAATATTATTTCAGGGAACACTCAGGAGTGAAAAGGCTACAAACATTCAGTTCTTTCCCAACCTTCAGCTGCTGATGTAGCAGTAGGAATACGCTGTGGATGAAATTCAGCCATGGGGTGGAGGATGAGCACGAGGCTCTTTATACTAATTAAATCCCACACTGAGACTGCATGGGGAAGATGCAGGTGGAGAGGCTTTACAAGAGTGTCTGCGCACTCCTGGCTTACTGCAAGGGAAGTGGATTTAACTCTGTGTTTATATCATCTTCACAACACATTTGCTCAAGTTAATCAACAATAAATAAAAACAAATACTGTATTTAGACTGTTAGCTATTCAAAATAAAACACATCAGATTTTTATGTATCAAAAGAGTTCAATTTTTGTTTTACATTTTTCATACTAATGACTGTTGATATCAACTATATAATTTGAACATTTAAAAACAATAATAATGTAGGTTCTTGAAGTGATTATTTTATTCTAGTGCTGTTATAAAAATGTAAGACATTTCATTATAAATTAAGACTTGCCTGTAAGAGAGATCTTGAAAGAACACAAGGTGATTGCTCGCTAAATTCACAGAAAAAATCCTAATTTACATTTAGGATGGAAAGAGAAGTAAGGTTAATATACCAGTTTTAAAGATTTACCTCTTTTTCGAATATTTCATATGAAATAAAAGTGTGAATAATCTTAAAAAACAAACAATACATTTTGCAGTTGATATATGATTTTGTCTCAAAGTACAAGAGTTGTTGAAATCCTAAATCTTATTGAATAAAACTAGAAGATTATTAAAATTCCTTCCAACTACCCACAGTATGATAAAATTATTAAAAAAAAAAAAAAGAGAGACAGTATCAAACTGTTACAGTCATCTCCAACTTGAGTTGTGTAAATGACAGGATAGGACCGACTATTCAACTAATATTAACTGTTTTATGAAAATGATTGGTTTATTAGCATTACAGACAGCATGTCTAATACAAAGAGTTATTATAATGTTAAAAAGATCTTTATTCTCTTTCTTGGAACTCTGCCCAGTGCGACCATGCCTCTTTTGTAATTCAATGAAATGTTAGAAAATAAAAATGTAGACCAAACATTTAAACCTATCTTAACTTTTATAGGCCCTAATTTCGGAAAGCCTCTGTTAAGCAGGAAAGAACTTATGCTTAAAGTTAAACATGTTTTTGTGAGTCTCTGAATAGGGATGGAGTTAACCATGGAGTTAACTGCTTCTTTTAAATCTATACCATAATTCGAGGTGGAATATTGCTTAGAATTCTAAAAATTGTATCAACTCACTCACTACTAGGAAGAAATAAAAAAAGCAAAAGAAAAGTCAGTATCCTCTTCAATACTGTAAGGCAGGGGTGCGCAAACTACGGCCCGTGGGACACATCCAGCCCCCGCTGAACTTTTAATCCAGCCTCAAGCTCCTGCCGGGAAGCAGGGTCGGGAGCTTGCCCCCTTCCGTGCATGCTGTGGCTCTGCGTGGCTCCTGGGAAGCAGCTGGCATGTGCCCCCTCCGGCTCCTATGCATAGGGGAAAACAGGGGGTGCCACATGCTGCTCCTGCCCCCACCCCCGCAGCTCCCATTGGCCACAGTTCCCGGCCAATGGAAGCTGCGGGGGCAGTGCCTGTGGACAGACAGCGCGCAGGAGCTGAAGAGGGGACATGTCGCTGCTTCTGGGAGACGCATGAGGTAAGAGCCGCCTGGAGCCTGCACTCTTGTGCCCCCCCAACCTCCTGCCCCAACCCTGATCTCCTTCCCACCCTCCGAACTGCTCAATCCCAGCCTGGAGCCCCCTCTTACACCCCAAACTCCTCATCCACAGCCCCACAACAGAGCCTGCACCCCCAGACAGAGCTCTCACCCCCGGCCCCAGCCCTGATTCCCCCTCCCGCCCTCCAAACCCCTCTGTCCCAGCCTGGAGCATCCTCCTGCATCCCAAACCCCTCACCTCCCCGCACCAGCCCGGAGCCCCCTCCCACACCTTGAACTCCTAATTTCCTCACGCATCGCTATCCCAATTTTGTGAGCATTCATGGCTCGCCACACAATTTCCATACCCAGATGTGGCTCTCAGGCCAAAGAGTTTGCTCACCCCTGCTGTAAGGACTATATTGTATTCTGCTGCAGCTTTCTTTCCAATTAGAACAGGAAGACAACTTACTTAGCCCTACTCTGCTCCATCATTATCTGCAATTATGATTTTTGCAAGATATGGAAAGCAAAGGAATAGGAGAGAAAAAAAAGATATTTGCTAAATGTACTAAGTAGCAGGAAGAAATGTAATTTCAAACTTCTAAGAGGGTATTACAAAGGAGGGAAAAACTGAAGTTTGAAACATACAACCTGTTCTTTGAATAACAAACATATATATAAAATCATTCCTTTTTTGAAAGAGCTAGATAATAAACTCTTATCTCTAGCTATATAAAAATAAGCAGTATTCACACTCACCAGTATACAGTGCAAATTAGTTAAGTTGACCACTTCACATACAGTTTTTATTCTGTCTATAAGTTTCGAAAAATAGTTGACCATTTCTTCCCTTTTAATTATTTTTGCATATCGAGGAAAAGTTGGAGGGAGCAACCTCTGGTTAACAAGGGGCTCAAAACCCATCATAATAGGATGATCTTTAAATAAAAGACAGAAGAAGAAAGATTTTGTGTGATTTGGGTTTTCTGAACTTTTTTTAAACTTCCAAGTATAAAACAAACGATTCTTCATTTATCCAAATTAAGTATCTTCAAAAGCATGCTAATTATGAGAGGAAGCTATTCCAAAAATTAAATGTACAATTTTCTCTTGTAAATTAAACTGACAATTACATTTAGATTACTAGCTATGCTAATTAATCAATTACTACAACTATCATGAGACTCATTATTTAAAACTGCACACTAGTAAACACAGTTAACTAGTTAAAAGTTCTTACTTTTCTACAAGCTAGTTGCATAGTCTGAACATCATCCCATATCTTAGGGCAGGTCTACTAGAAGAGCTACCTTGGGGCAGCTGCACATAGTGCCAGTGTGGAGAGCGCTTGGGTCGCTGTAACTTGCCTCGCTCAGGAGAGCGTCTTTCACACCACTTAGACTTAAGTTAGATCGACTTAAGTGGTAGCGTAGACCTGCCTTTAGTGTACTTAATAAAAGGATCTCATCCTCAGGGTCCTGATTAGTCTGCCCACTACTGGATCTGCTAACCCGTCATAGTCCATAGGAAATAGAAAAATTTCAACTATATCCCTTTACACAAGGGAGGGGTGTCCTCACATGGGTAAGGGAACACAACAGGGCCTTTATGTAACCCAAATGATTCACGTTCTTCGTTTAATCATCTACTTTCTACTATGTCAATCTAAGTAGTAGCATTTGGCAGAAATGCAAATCTGCTCCTCGTATTACTAAATAGCAAATGTTTGCAAGTCTCTATAATGCTGGAGTCATATGATAGACTCCTTCAAACTAATGGTTTGTTTAAAAAAAGTTATCAAGCTTCCCATTATCTAAATATTTAAACTGACATTCCTCCCATGAGGCAAAAACAAGTTTTCAAAACCTTTCCTCTTTTCAGAAAGCTGACTAAGACATCTGTCAGAATTCAACAGAGAACTGGAAAAGTAATATTACTTTATGGCTAGGGGAGTTGTGTTTTTTTTTTAAGTTGAATTCAAGTTACAATATACATCTGCATAGACAACTGAGTAAAGGAGCAAAACAAAGTACATAAAATATATAGTTATTGTTGCATATTTTGGGAAGCAGCTCTGCTGTAAATGGTCAAGATATCAATTCTAGGTGTTTCAGTTTGCCAACATGAATGTAAAAAAAATAATCAATTGCTTAGAATAAATTAAGAGAATAATCTTATAACATGCAGGAAGGAACAAAAACACTTTTTTAATCAACTGAGTTGGGGAAATACATGGATCAGAAATTTTGGCTCAGTTACTGGATATCATAATGAAGTATGCGAAAACTGTGTTCAATGGTTTGTTCAGTTTTAACCAGGATAAGTAGTGCCTGACATTCACTACCCTTTGTTGACTAGTTAGTGGCTTACATAATATGAGTTATTGGTCTCCATCCACTTCTTTTGGACATAATATACATCACAAAAAAAAACAAACAAACAAATAAAAACAATCAACCACCACTCATCTAGCACCCTTTTCCATTAGGCTCAGCAGTGAGGCTTAGTATTAAATGGAATCCATGCTACTGTCTCATTTTTGCAAATGGTCCCCCTGCCCGTGACAAAGCGGTCTGGCAGCATGAGGAACCCTATACACCTCTACCCCGATATAACGCCACCCGATATAACACGAATCCGGATATAATGCAGTAAAGCAGTGCTCCGGGAGGGGTGGGGTTGCGCGCTCCGGTGGATCAAATCAAGTTCGATATAATGCGGTTTCGCCTATAACGCAGTAAGATTTTTTGGCTCCCGAGGACAGCATTATATCGAGGTAGAGGTATACTTCCATGTCCATAGTGTACTAATTGCTAGTCAGTTCATGAACTAAATTGACTTACACAAATGAAAGTTTAAAAAAAAAAAATCAAGGGATTAAGTCTTTAGAAGAGTGGAGCAGTGAGTGTAGATATTTAAAGACTTTATATCATGGTATCGTTTTCTACTCTTTTCCCATAGGTCTTTCTTCAGTTTTACAAGGATTACAAATTAGTTCCTTCTACATTTTTCCTAATATCTCCTAAGGTAAAGTCTGTCTAACTGAATATCTACAATACAGTGGGGATTGATGCTCTGAGATTGATCCACTAGCGGTCGATTTAGCGAATCTAGTGAAGACCCACCAAATTAACAGCAGATCACTCTCCAGTCGACCCCTGTACTCCACCCCCAACGAGAAGAATAAGATAAGTCGACAGGAGAGTTTCTCCCGTTGACCCCCCGCGGTAACTCGACCTAAGGTACGTCAACTCCAGCTACGTTATTCACGTAGTTGGGAGTTGCGTAGCATAGGTCGACTCACCACATAGCCTAAGACTCTCTGTAGTGAATTTCTCTTATTGTCACACAAGCAGAAACATCATTTAAAAATATATCCACTAAGAATTGGGTCAGAAAAAATATCTATCAAACAGCAGATATTTAAAACCTTACTAATGGAAATCCTTATTTTCTACATATTAAAAATGTAGAATGTTTTTCCTGCAATTCTATGAACATGCTATATGGATTCCAGCATCTCTCTCCAACCCCACATTAAATCAAGAGACATCTTCTTACTTAGTACTGGTGCTATTGTAGTTATTAGAATATTTGTCTCTGCCAAGGAGTAAATAGGCATACAATTTGGCTACTTAAGCACCCTGAAGTATAACAAATTAGAAGGGATCAACAAAATGACATTTTGTTTAGTGACAGTTTAAACCCTTATTTTCCTCTCTCTATTGAAAAATAAAAATTGGATATGGACTTGCTTGGCAGCAGATCTGCGTTGAGCTCTTGTATTAAGCCAAAGCTACCAAAAAGGCAAATTTATACTATAGTCAAATTGGAGAAAGTCCAGAGAAGAGCAACAAAAATGATTCAAGGTCTAGAAAACATGACCTCTGAGGGAAGACTGAAAAAACTGAATTAGTTTAGTTTGGAGAAGAGAAGACTGAGGGTGAACATGATAACGGTCTTCAACTACATAAAAGGTCGTTATAAAGAGGAGGGTGATAAATGGTTCTCCTTAACCACTGAAGACAGGACAAGAAGTAATGGGCATAAATTGCAGCAAGGGAGATGTAGGTTAGACATTAGGAAAACTTCTTAACTGTAAGGATATTTAAGCACTGGAACAAATTATCTATGGAGGTCATGGAATCTCCATCATTGGAGGTTTTTAAGAATAGGTTAGACAAGCAGCTGTCAAGAATGGTCTAGATAACACTTAGTCCTCCTGCCACCACAGTGCGGAGGGACTGGAGTGGATGGCCTATTGAAGTCCCTTCCAGTCCTACATTTCTAGGATTCTCTGATAGTTAGCAGTGCCTCAGAAATAGCTGATTCTTGCTACAGAGCCGCTGAGAGAAAAAACAGCTCACAAGAATTCGCTGCCCACAAGGACTTAGACCCAGGGTAAGCTGATCACCGCAGGGCAGGGGTTGAAAATAAATCTCGACCCAGGGTCCAGCCATGCCAGACCACCATAAACAAACCAGATTTTTACAGGAACATTAGAGTACGTGGAAAGGCTGCAGTATGGGTCCCAAGCAGGAAAGGACCTTGGAATAGGAAGAGACTCTGAAACTGCCTGAGTGGCCCTAAAAAAGGCCCAGCCTACCATAAGGACACTATGTTCCAGGCAGGAGAAGAGAGAATAGCCAACCCTGATGCTTACCTCCTTTTGTAGTATCATTCTGAGCCTGGATACCATGATGCAATGAGTTGTGAATGGCAGAAAGCAGATCAGCTGCTTGAGTCATTAGCTTCTGAGCTTCTGCAACTGCACTTGTCTGGAAAATATAACAAAACATTTTAACATGCTTCATGACCTAAGTCTGTAAGAAAGCGAATTCTGTAACCTTCCCAAGAATTAGAACCCACATACATGGGATTTATTTTTTTTTTAATAGAACACACTACATTTTTGATCCAATAGGTTTTAATGCATCTGTCCAATGTATTGCTTGTATAACCTCTAAATAACCCTTAATCACTGAAACTTCCGTGATTAACTAGTATGTGTCAGAAACAAATTCTCTACCTTCTGAGTTTTGTCAGTTTATAAGGGAAGCGCTCTTGCAACAGAGATAGTTTCTTTTGGTGGAAATCTCTCTCATTAGAAAATAAGGAGTGCTTAAATGTTCTATGTTAATGAATGCTTAAGTACCATAAAATTGCTTCAAAATGTTAGAGAATCCTGATGCCAAATTGCTGATTAGAACAGGGTTCAGCAACCTTTCAGCAGTAGTGTGCTGAGTTTTCATTTATTCACTTTTATTTAAGGTTTCGCGTGCTGGTAATATATTTTAACGTTTTTAGAAGGTCTCTTTCTATAAGTCTATAATATATAACTAAACTATTGTTGAATGTAAAGTAAATAAGGATTTTAAGATGTTTAAGAAGCTTCATTTAAAATTAAATTAAAATGCAGAGCCCCCTGGACCGGTGGCCAGGACCCAGGCAGTGAGAGTGCCACTGAAAAATCAGCTCGCGTGCCGCCTTTGGCATGCATGCCATAGGTTGCCTACCCCTGTTATAGACTAATAAATTTATTTGGGCATAAGCTTTTTTGGGCTAAAATCCACTCTAATTTTCACTCCATGCATCTGAAGAAGTGAGTTTTTTTACTCACAAAAGCTTATGCCCAGATAAATCTGTTAGTCTTTAAGGTGCCACTGGACTCCGCATTGGTTTTGTGGATACAGACTAACACGGCTACCCCCTGATACAATGCCTTAACACAGAGCTGCTACAGAACAGGCTGCAAAGCAGATGCCAAATGCAATCAATCCATCTTGACCATGAACTAAATGGAGAATTTAAAGTGAGAAATATTTGACCACATGTAAATGAATGGCCCAGTTTGTGAGCAGTCACCCATAACAGTTCTGAAGATCAGGATTTGGTTGTGGAATACAAACACATCTATCTATTGCAGCCCTGACATAAGAGCTAACACTTATTTATACTGCCACTGATTAAATTCAGAGTGCAATTTCCTCCATAAGAGCTCTATCCTCCTCTGCATCTAAAATACTTGCACCTGATTTTCACTGAGTTGAAGGTCTTTTTATGCTGTTCAAGGTGTAGCTGCTACAGCTAAGTACTTAAGTAGGGAACTCCAGTGCAGCATGCAAGACCTAGTTACCTCCCTCCACTGTACTAAGTAAAAAAAACAGAAAAATCTAAGGGAAATAAAAACAACTCTTAGTCTCATCCAGCCTACCCCAATACTATCGATCAGCCCTAAAAAGGGTAATTTTTCCACCCCACCCCCAATTCACCCCATGCAAATCTCATGCTCATGAGCTGGTAGACAGGTGTACAGCCCTGATCCCTTCCTCTCCCAACCACCAGTGAAGCCTGGATAGAAATTCAGAACCTCAAAAAGGGAAAATCCTTCATGATTTCCCGCAAAAAAAAGTATTCCTAGTCACCTGTTAGTGATAGTCCTCCTGGAAACCCTATTTTTCAGGTTCCATTTGCTTAAAGAGCATTTTCCAGGCTCATCAATAGGTCGGTTGGTTTGTTTTGTTCTTACCTGATCAACAACATATTTCTGTGCAAGGTCCTATAACTTCCTAAGAACTAAGTGAGGTACATATTGGTGGTGGTGGAAAGTGGGCTGCTAGTTTTAAGAGTTCACCCATGCCCCCAAGTTGATGGTGCTGCTGCTGCAGGGAGGTGAGCTACTGGAGTAAGAGATTCTGTAGGACAATGTTTTGCCCTCCAGAATGAAAACAAAAACCCACCAAACATTTCACAGGATCACAGAGTAAGTGCAGAAATATTGAGTATTTGTACCTCTTTTTTGGTGAAGGCGATAAGAACTGTCAGTAGTACACGGGTAAATTTAACTCTGCTGAATACTGCTAAGCACTGCTGATGCTACAACAAAATAAAAAGTACCAAAAATTAGAAAAAAAGTACCAAAATAGTGCCAACCCTTCAAAAAAATAAGATTTGGCATTTATTTAATTAAAAACAAGATTTTATAAACAGCTCTGATAGACATACTTTCTACTCTCAAAATAGATAGTATCTGCTTTCCAGCTCTATTCGCAACTTTTTTGGCCTAGTTATCTTCAAAGTAATTTCTGTTTCTGAAGTAGTGAACTGATGACATTATGGCACCAATAGTCTCCAACATCCTTCCAACACAGAGGAGAAAAACACAAACACACTTTGTGAGACCATGAAGTTTGGTTTGACAGCTACTTCTTAAGCTCGTACCATTCAAACTCAACGTTTTAAGTGCTACCACAAAAGTAATAACCATGCAGTTATTACAGCAAAGTGAATTCTTCCCTCTTTTCTTGAGGATCTATGTTAAAACATGTTTTCCTATTTTAGGACAAATTCTAGAAATTAGTTATTGAAAACATTCATCTAAGTAATATGAACTATTTCATATAGTCCAACAAAAAACTGTAAAATGTTCATTACTTCAAGTTCAACTTCTGGATCTCTCTCTTCTCCTTGTCGACTTCGAGTGCTCTAAAATTGAAGGAGTTAGAAACACAGCATATTAATAAAATTGCAAAAGTGATGCCATGGTTTAGAAAATAACTTCTATATAGAGGTAAAAACATTAAATTTGTTTCGATATTTCTGATATCAGGTAAGATTAACATCAATTCTAATCTGAGGCATCTGAAACTGACTTGTAACTATCTTTTTACATAGTTATATGACCCATATCGCCATATGATCTGAGCGATTCAATCATTAATAGAGCCTATCATGACACCCCTCCCCTCCATTGGTAGAGAAGCAGTATCCCCCCTATTACCCTGTGCCTCAGTTTGCCAGCTGTGAGACTGAGTGACTTTCTACAGTCACACAGTAATTTTGTAGCTGAAACAGGAATTAAATCCAGGTTACCAAGTCTCAGCCCAGCCTAGTAGACCAGATCTCCTGCAACAGACTATCCTTCCTATTCCTACTTGAAAACCTACAAACCTTGTCTGTACTAGCTAACAACATTCTGAATCCTGCTGTAGACAGCCTGATAGTGTCTTAAGCAAAAACAGGCATACCAAAAAAATTTCAATTCTTCTCCAGAGGGCTATTACTGGGGGTAAGAGGGGGGGGGAAAACTAATGTTCCTTAAATATTAGTAATATGTTTACATAACTTGTCTAAAAGGAAACCATAGTATTTGAAGTCTATTCAACATACAACAGAAAAAAAGTAGGAAGCTAAAGAAATGCTACCTTTACTCTTCGTTGCATGTCATCTTCTACATCTTTTAGCATGCCTGGAAAAGTGACATTTAAAAAAAAAACCCAATTATTCTGATTAAACTCAGATGCACACATGAAACATTGAGGGTGAGGAGAGTTGTGAGCTTAATTCAAAGTCTGAAATATTTAAAGCACCTACTGGCCAAAAGGTACCACCAAAGAAGCCCTACTGGTGACATCAAGGGCTAGCTACCTGCGAGAAGTCTAACTCCTACCCTCAGCTGTTAAGAAGGGGCTGATGGTAAAACGCTTATTAAGGTGCTGTTCCTGAACCATGGCTCCATCTTTTATATCACTCTTTGACTAATAAATGTTTGACAAATCTGAACCTACCCATTCTCTGTCTCCAGCTGTTCCAAAGAAGAACCTCTCTCTACCTTTCCTCTCAGTAACTAATTTTTTAAGAGCACACAGAGGACAATTTGCCAAAAGCAAATGCAATTTCAGAAATTGCAAAATTCAGAATTTGTCATATTGCAAAATTTAACACATCGCTACTGTATCTAAGAACATGTATTTTTTAGGAACTGGACCAACAGTTAGGTAACATATACATGAGAGGCATTCAGAGGCTGGGAATATTTACAGAAAATTTGTGAACTCCAGAGATCTACAAGTGTACAAAAAACCCCTAGGTAAATGAAGGATTAAAGATGTTCAGAGCTGCAGGTTTCAAATGCCAAAAGTCTCCCCTTAACTACAATACAATAGATATGCACGGAAGTTAGGAGGGAGAAGATGCACATTCAGATTGGTTGATCTTAACTGTGTATTTCCACAATGCTTGTCTGTTAGTAGTTAACTCAATAACTTTGCACATTTGAAGAACACTAATGTTCTCTTAAGAGTTTTAATTTCCACTTAAATTACTGTCAAAACAAGTGTTTGACTTCTCAACCTTACCACTGCGTTAAAGCTAGTTCCTTGCATGAAAATTATTTATTTGTTGTGATTAAGAATGTTTCTTTACAAATGGAGCTTTGCAACACAACATGAAGCTATTTGGCTTGACAAAGGTTAAATCTGGAACTCAGCTAATCTTAAATTCTAAGCATCTCAGAGTTTTCAGATTGATCCAAAACCAAGAAGTTTTCTTGGTGCCTTAAGTTCTCTCAATCTCTCTATATCAACGGTTCCCAAACTGTTGGTCAAGACCACAAAGTGGGGTCGCCAGGGCCAGCATTAGTCTTGCGGGGATCCATGGCTGAAGCTAAAGCCTGAGCTCTACCTCCCCCCACGGTGGCGGGGCTTTGGCTCTGGTCCCCTCTCCCCCCACCTGGGGCGGCGAGGCTTGGCTTCATCCCTCTCTCTCTTCTCCCCCACAACTCTGTCATGTAGTAACTTTGTTGTCAGAAGGTGGTCGCAGTGCAATGAAGTTTGAGAACCCCTGCTCTACATGTAGGCTAACTGAAAGAACAGCAAAAATGATGCACGTACATGAAAAATTCTGACTTTAAATGCCCACAGCTTTAAAACTACCTCACCATTCTTCATTCAAAATTTATTTACAATAATCACAATCAGATTTTACAAAACAAGCCAAATTACAAGATTCCAGTTCAAGCATTTTAAAAAAATTTTTAGTTATGCATACTGAAAACTTCTGACCAGAATATATGGGAAGAAAATAATGTATGTAATAATGGAAATGGCTCATATTTTATTCACATTTTAAAATGGATCTCTGAACTGAAATCACAAACATATCAGGACTCTTCTTTTCCCCAAAGTTCTGAATTTTACCTGTAACTCGAAGATCTGTCACGCTATTAGCCATTTTAAACCCATAGGTCATGGACTGAAAATCTTCCTAAATGTAAAATAGAACAATTAGGTGCTTTCACCAAAAACACAAAAATTAATTACACTTAAAAGCAATAACTACATACAATAACATACAGCTGCAAAAACCACACTTTTTTCTAAATTTCTGCACCCAATGCAAAATTGCAGTTATAGTATTACACAGCAACCAATTGGAACTTCAGGAGGCTGCTTTAATATTTGTGGGACAGATTCCTACAAGCTAGTTCAGTTTTTAATATATATTATATTAACAATAATATTCTTTTATAGTACTTCCCATCCATAAATCTCAAAGCACTTTAAAAAGTAAAGTATTAAAACCATTAAACAGATTGGAAAATCATCACACAGCAGAGAAGAGGACAAGATCTCCTGACTCCAAGTACAATACTGTGTGTGTGCGTGTGTGTCGGGGGGGGGGCACATTGCCTCTGTATCCTGGCCAGAAAATTCAAAGCTAAACAACCAAAAAACCCCTGACGATCAAATACACCTGGTTTCAATAGCAGGCAAGAAGACCTATCTCCATCCTTGCATTATTCATTTTCTACTGACGTATGCCATGTTTTCTGTTCATATACAGGCTATTTATGAATAAAAGCATTCTTATTTGCTCAGTCATGTATTCTACAAAATAAAAAGCAAATAATGAATTCAAGAAAAAGTTTAAGAGAAATTAGGTGCTCAGTGATATTTTGTTCAAGAAAACTAACCTCTCTTCCAGATCATTCTACAATAATGTAGTCAAACCACTCTTTAAGCCATTTTTTAATTTCTGTAAGGCACCATGTATAATTATGGTGCTATACATATTGTAATCACAGGTCATACTGAAACATACCTCTTCAAAAACTGCAGCTTTATTTACTTTTTCTCTGGCAATATCACAGATTTTTAGGATTCCCAGAGCAAAAGCCTTCATGGCAGGATCTTCTATGAAGTCTGGATTATGTATATATAGGCAAGTAAACACTGTTTGTGCCAAGGAATGACCTTCCAACCATGTTATCTAGAAAGAAAATAAAAGTATATACTATATTTTTGAGTCTGCATTTTCTTTAAATTACCATTCCTTTATTTTACCCTGTCTAAATCAGTTCTCAAAGAGACTCCATAACGTGCCAACCTTCCATCCAGCAAAAAGGACCAAATGAGGATATCTGACACCCATCAACATCTCTTCATTTGTTGGCTAGGGAGGTGGAGGTGGGGGACCAAAGGAAGGAAAGGGGACACAAACTAGAATATTATGCACCACCTTACTTGAACAAGTAACAAGCTACCTCTACAAAGTTCCCAGTCCAAGGAGAATGGAAGTAAGCTTGTCACTGGACATGAATTGCATACTATACATGTATTCCTCTAATGTTCCATTACACAAGTAGTCACAACTGTAGTTTGCTGCTAATATATATTAGTATTCTACAATTTCAAGTCTAAACATAGCTTCCTTTCCACAACATGCTGGTATAACATGAAACTGATGTAAATGAGAACAGAAAGAAAGCTTCAGTAATCTAGGCATGTCCTTCAATATCTTCACAGACTATGAAATATAGCAGTGTTTTTGGTTTGCAACATGCCCAATGTACCTTTAAAAATTATTTTGTGGCATTCAGCACATACATTTACATATTAAATTAAAAATAAATTTGCACATCTCCTTTAACACATCTTTATAAACACTTATGCATATAAAGATCTATATCGTAGAGAAGCCACAGTGAAAATATATAGAATTTGATCAGATTTCTATTTTAAATTTAAATAAGATTCTATAATCTCTCTCTAGTACATCATAGTCAAAATCTAAGATTTATTTATTTTTTTTAAACTAATGGGTCTTTTAGAGCACAAAGTTTCTGGAGAATCTGATTACTGAAGTCTAACTACTAATTGTATTAGCATCAGTTGTATCACTCCAACTACTAATTGTTACAGGAAATTTAAACATACAGTATGTAAGTATGTGTCTGCTCAATGAATCAATTTACCTAAAATCCTTCCTTACCAAGGAAACCAACATCTTTTTCTTAATCACTTAAACTCCAGTTTTGAAAAGTATTAAAACAGCATTAAAAGGAACAAATTCTTACCAAGCAGCAAAAACAAGTATCCATTATCCCTATCAGCTGAGGTAAAGATAGATCTTTAATTTTAATGATGCCATCCTTAAAAAGAAAAACAAACACGTGGAAGAGAGAGATTATACAAACAATAGATGTGACATTCTTTGCACAGCAGAAAGGGAATTTTAAAGAATACAATATTAATTTAATTTTAAAAGTTCATTGATTATGATACTTGTATTTGGTTGGTTTTGCTGATCAGTTTCGTGACTAGGGCCTACCAAATTCACAGCCATGAAAAACAGGTCACGGACCATGAAATCTAGTTTCCCTCCGGTGAAATCTGGTCTCTTGCGTACTTTTACCCTATATACACATGTACACAGCATTTCTCAAACTGGGGATCCTGACCCAAAAGGGGGTCTCAAGCCTACTGTAAAGGGGCCGAACTATTGCTGCCCTGTGCTGCCTTCAGAGCTGGGTGGCCAAAGAGAGGCAGCTGCTGCCCAGGCACCCGGGTCTGAATGCAGTGCCACTGCCAGCAGCAGCCAGAAGTAAGTGTTGCATAATATGGTATTGCCACCCTTATTTCTGTGCTACTGCTCCTGTTGGCACTGCCTTCAGAGCTGGGTGGCCTGAGAACAGCAGCTGCTGGCTGGGAATCCAGCTCTGAAGGCTGCGCTGCTCCTGGTGGCGATGCTGCTTTCAGAGCATGGCACCCATCCAGCAGCTGCTGTCCTCCAGCTACCCAGTTCTGAAGGCAACGCAGAAGTAATGGTGGAAATACCATGACACGTCCCCCTTGCCCCCCACACACAATAGTTTTGCAACCCCCTTTTGAATCAGGACCCCCCGTTTCAGAAATGCTGACCTAAGGGTTTTACATTTGTATTTTGTCATTTTTCAACAAATATTCATGCTTTGTTACAACCCTGTGAAATTTGAGATTTAAACATCTGAAATAATGAAATTCAAGATTTTTAAAATACTATGAACATGAAATTTACAAAAATGGTCTGTGACTGTGGTAACCACACCTTTGGAATTCTGAAGATTTTTGCAGTAGATACCATGGTGACGAGCATATTACAAAAACTCACACTGACAGGTAGAAATAAACAAATATATCTCAGCAGTTTCATTCTAGCATCACTAAGTAGCCTGTAAAAGTCATAAAACTGGTTAAACTAACATTAAAAAATAATGTACCATAGATGCAAACACTGGATTAATAACCAAGGGCCAGCCATACAAGAAACTTCATGTGCGCAAATGCCTGTAGAGAGAGAGTCATTGACCGCAGGATCAAAGCCTAAAAAATGGCTTCCTAACTGGTAAGGTATCATTTGTTCAATGCACCCAAATCCATGTTTTGAAAAATCAGGAAGGTATTTTTAGAGATGCTTCTCTTCTGACTCTTTCAAAATGTTTGTTTTTTCGTATCTAACTACGGTGACTGGATACCTCAAGACGGATGCAGAACCTTTCGATTTTACTTCATCAGTTCAATTTGAGGACATCCGTAGTGAAAGATCATCATCAGACTGCTGCTCCATGGCCTTTGTTAAATTACTTGGCCTCTGTCCAGTTCCTAGTGAACAGGAATCCACATCATCAAATCCACCATCAATTTACAATATCAGTAGAGAAACCAAGTACTAAACGGGCAAGGAGATGGAAATATCCTTTCAGCAGAAAGGACTAGATAATCTAGTAAATCTTCATCTCAGAAATATACATTTGGGAAGCATGGGGAAACTTATATTGCAGTTATCTGTACTGTACTTATTCCGAAGCTGAATAGGACTTCAAATTCTAAGGCATGTTATTTCTTCCGAAAATATCTGAAGGGAAAATATAATATAAGTTCTCTATTAAATGTTGAAATATTCGGTTTACATAGGTCACTGAAGTGATTGTTGAAGTTATGTATAGCTATGAATTATTAAAACTCTGTTTAAAAACAAAAACAAAAAAAAACACAACACAGCATTAACAGCCACTAAAAAAGAGAAAAGGAAAGAAGGAAGGGTCACCAACCTTGATAGCTTGCTCAAAGTTAAGAACCTTTCGATTAACTTGGTTTCCAATCATGCCAGCATCCATCTTGGGGTCCATCATTTCAATAGCAGACATAGCTTCAAAAAGACCAAAACTAAGGACAACAATGAAAAGCAACAAACACTAAGTCTACAATCATTTAATTTGCACAAAGCAATGGATTTCCACACACTATCATCAGGCATCAGTATCAAAAACTACTAAATACTGAGACACTGACAAGTGATGTGTTTTAAGCTTGCAATTGTCAACACACTGGCAAAGACTGTCAAGAGTGATAGTTGATGTTAGGTGCCCAACCTGAGGAACCTTGTAAGTACCCTATTTTTATGGAGTCTCAAGTCCTCTTGAAAATCCTGGGCTTTATTTTAAACTGAAGAGCACTTCTCTAGCCAAATATCCAATTACTAAGTATCTGTGCCTATGTGTATGTATCTACACACACAAAGATCTCATAATACATATCATCCTTTTAATGAGACCAAAATTTATGCATATCTGATAGCTTTGATTGATTTTAACTAAAACAAACTGGTCTTGATTATGTCACAACCAGAGAAAACATTTACGTTTTTACCCCAACAAACAAGAAATACAGAACTCATGTTTTAAGCCTCATTTTTGTTTTTAAACAGTTTAATAAAAATCATGCAGAAACAATCCAGTTTCTGACACTATATTCTGTTGCTGTCATAGCGGGGTTCATACAGCTAATAAATGTGTAACATAACATTCAGGTTAAAGCTAGTATATGGAAAATGACAGACAAGGCTCCAACTTTGGCATATAACCTATTCAGCAAGCCTGGCGCACAGGCGTTCACAAAGTAGAAACCACACAAAATACTGCTGCAAAATGTAGGCTGATTCAGGAAAGCACCCTTATTCAGGAAGGCATTTAAAAGCATATACTTAATTGCTACTGACTTTAATGATTTGATATATAATTTTTGTACAAATATATTTTTGAAGCATCTGATATACATTTTACTAATAATGTTATCTTTGTTAACATAACATTAACACCTGAAAAATATTTTTCTGACAAGTTAAAAATACTCAGATGGTTAAAAGTTTCATGGAAGTGATTCTGAAATCAATGGACTCTAGGAATATGTTCAAGTGCTTTACTGAATCCAAATCTTATTCCTGTCATCCTTACACTATATATTATCCATTATTTATCCTAAAATTACAGCGACATTTTAAATGATAGACTTCATTATTCTATGAAAACAAAGGAGTGAGCGCACCAGAATAAAGACAACTAACAAATAATAATTAAAAAAAAAATCAGACTTTAACAAACTCAGAATTGCTAAGTAAGGTCCATGGGAAGAAAGTCTAAGGGAAAGAGTACTTCAGAAGAGCTGTTAGTTTCTCCAGTAGACAATATTAAAGGCACAACTGCAAACTATTCTGATGCAAAGGAAAAATAGGAAGACTAGAGGCCAATATGGCTCCATCAGGAGCTCTTCAATGACCAGAAAAGTCAAAAAGTACACCTACAAAAAGGACAAGTACAAAAAGATAGCATATAAGGACAAAATCAGAAAGGCTAAGTATCTTGTTGGTCACTAAATACCAATACATATTACTCTCATCTCAAAAATTATCCCTGTGGCATACTCACAGCTTGTCATGAAGCAGTTCTCCCAACTTCAATTCTAAAAGGAACACAACAGGACAAATCATTAATTTGGATATTACTCTAAAGCAGCTCATCATGGATATTTAACCAACCAGCTTGCTCGACGGGCTAAACAGGCTTTACATTACAAAAGAAGAACAAGATACAAAAGAAAGAGCAACAATGTATGCTGATCTTTGGACGTATATAATGATGCTGAAGACAATATATAATGCCAAATGTGACAGCATGACCCAAAGATCTCTTAATGCAACTGGCAGAGGACACAGGGATAGATGCGTCCCGTGGATTCACCAAAAGAACATCATGTAAGGTTGCTAATGAAAGCCTGTATCACACAGGTCATTGTAATCATTGTGAGATATATGTATAGAAAATACAAGAGGACTTAGGTATATATGTTGAAAATCATGTCTCTAGACCTTGCAGCTAAAGGCAGGATACTCGAAGGTAGTGTGCCTAGAGACAAACTTCTCTGACAGGAGATAGGAGACATCTCCCTAGTGAACCATTGTATATCTCACAGTAGAAATCTATTAGCTCACAGAGGCAAATGCTAATGAAGATCTGGCAGAGACTCCAGAAGAAAACTAACAAGAAGAGGTAAACAGTGTGAGAGAGATGGGAAAATCCTGTTTTCAGGTGAAGGTCAAAGGTCTGGTCTATCTGTGGGAGCAGAGGCATTCTGGCATCTTTCAATCAGTAAGACTGATTTTATGAAAAGGGGATCTCAGCCATCCTTAACTGAAAATGCTGGGAATCTCGTAAGCTGGCGCACGCTATTCCTTTGGAAGCACAGATTCTGACAGTTCTGTGAATGTTCAGTGGAACTGGAGCTGGGCACTCCGGAGGAACGCTTGTAGGACTTAGGTGTTGGTGCGTGGCTCTCTCTAACCTGTACAGAGACAGCAAGGCCTGTGGAGATTTGGAGGGCAGTGCTTTGTGTTGCCAGAGGCTAATGGAATCTGGGAGCTGAACTACAGAAGGCACAGACAAGACTTCCACACACTAAGGACAGGTGGTAGCGAGGTGTCTCAGAACCAGGGTTTCCCTGGGAAGTGCCAATGATAGATATGGTAATTTCCTGCAGTATCCTCATAAAACTTTATTGAATTAAGTTTAAGTATCTTTGGGATCCATTGCATTAAATGCAAAGTTCATATATAATTGTGGTCAGCATTGTATGTAACCTCTCTAGGGAACAGATGTGATGTGAGATCTCGGAGTCCAACGGACTATATTGAAAACGTGCCAGACAAAAATGGACTGTGAGGAAAGTAAATGCATTTCCAGGGAAACGCCTAAGGAGAGGTTAATGTACATTCCTACCTCTGGTTATGCAAAAACTCATACACTCTGAAGAGAAGATGATTGCTGATTATCTGTTCCCAGAGGCTGGAGATTAAAGGCCTGAGTTGTATAAAGAAACAGGCTGACTTGTTGATTAGGAGTCAGAGGTCTGGTCTACACTACGCGTTTAAACCGAATTTAGCAGCATTAAACCAATTTAACCCTGCACCCGTCCACACAACAAAGCCCTTTATATCGATATAAAGGGCTCTTTAAACCGATTTCTGTACTCCTCCCCGATGAGGAGAGTAGCGCTGAAGTCGGTATTGCCATGTCGGATTAGGGTTAGTGTGGCCGCAAATTGACGGTATTGGCCTCCGGGCGGTATCCCACAGTGCACCACTGTGACCACTCTGGACAGCAATCTCAGCTCAGATGCAGTGGCCAGGTAAATAGGAAAAGCCCCGCGAACTTTTGAATTTCATTTCCTGTTTGCCCAGCGTGGAGCTCTGATTAGTATGGGTGGCAATGCAGTCCCAAATCCAAAAAGAGCTCCAGCATGGACCATACGGGAGATACTGGATCTGATCGCTGTATGGGGAGACAAATCGGTTCTTTCAGAGCTCTGTTACAGAAGACGAAATGCCAAAGCATTTGAAAAAGTCTCCAGGCTATGACACAGAGTCCACAGCACAGTGCTGTGTGACAACAGTAACAGAAAGCCAAAGAATCAAATGGATGCTCATGGAGGGAGGGAGGGGGTACTGAGGACTCCAGCTAGCCCAGAGTCCCCGCAGTCTCCAAAAAGTATTTGCATTCTTGGCTGAGCTCCCAGTGCCTGAAGGGTCAAAAACATTTTCCCGGGTGTTTCAGGGTATATGTCGTCAATTTACACCCCTCCCGAAAGAAGAGAGAAAAAAAACGTTTCTCACGTTTTTTCAATGTCACCCTATGTCTACTGCATGCTGCTGGTAGACGGGGTGCTGCAGCGCTGAACACCAGCATCCCCTTCCCGGTGGCAGACAGTACAATATGACTGCTATCCATCATCATCATCAGCCCTTGAGTGCTCCTGGCTGGCCTCGGTGAGGTCGGCTGGGGGCACCTGGGTAAAAATGGGAATGACTCCCGGTCATTCCGGCAGATGGTACAAAACGGCTAGTAACCGTCCTCATCATAGGAACTGGAGGCTGAGCTCTATCAGTCCCCTCCTTTCATGTCTAAAGAAAAGATTCTGTACTGCCTGGACTATCATAGCAGTGGGAGGCTGCGCTCCTCTTCCCCGCTACCCTTTAATGTCCTGCCTGGACTATCATAGCAGCTGGAGGCTTCCTTCCCCTCATTTTATATCACTAAAAAGTCAGTGTTTCTTATTGCTGCATTCCTTATTACTTCATCACACAAATGGGGAGACACTGCCATGGTAGCCCAGGAGGGTTGGGGGAGGAGGGAAGCAATGGGTGGGGTTGTTGCAGGGGCACCCCCTAGAATGGCATGCAGCTTATCACTTCTGCAAGATCTCTGGGGCTCTGACATGGAGCAGCTGTGCTCTCTGGTTCTCTAGTACATATGCCCCATATTCTAGGCAGGACTGACAAAACATAAAGAAGGGAATGACCCGAGGAGTCATTCCCATTTTTGTCCATGCGCCCCCGCCTGACCTCAGCGAGGCCAGCCAGGAGCACCCATAACAGTAGCAGACGGTACAAAACGACTGATAACCGTCATCTCATTGCCAATTTACAATGGCAGATGGTGCAATTGGGATGGCAACCGTCTCTGATACCTTGCAAAGGCAAATGAATGCTGCTGTATAGCACTGCAGTACCGTGTCCGTCAGCAGCATCCAGTACACATACGGTGACAGTGACAAAAGGCAAAATGGGCTCCATGGTTGCCATGCTATGGCATCTGCCAGGGCAATCCAGGGAAAAAGGGCACGAAATGATTGTCTGCCATTGCTTTCACGGAGGAAGGATTGAGCGACGACATTTACCCAGAATCACCCGCGACACTGTTTTTGCATTGGGATCTCAATCCAGAATTCCAATGGGCGGGGGAGACTGCGAGAACTATGGGATAGCTACCCACAGTGCAACGCTCCAGAAATCGATGCAAGCCTCAGTACATGGACACACACCGCCGAATTAATGTGCTTAGCGTGGCCTCATGCACTCAACTTTATACAATCTGTTTTACAAATCCGGTTTATGTAAAATTGGAATAATCCCGTAGTGTAGACATACTCAGAGAGTTACGAACTTGTAATCATGGAGAAAACCCAGCTGTGGATTTTCCAAGACTGACCTACGAGAGCCTGAGGGTGGAGTTGGGGTGACTTCTGGTAAGTTTTTTAGCCTGCATGTAGGTTCTTTTATTATTTTTAATATGTTTGTATTGTAATGGTTTTATCTTAATGATAAATGTGCTTGCTTAGAAAGAACTGGTGGTAACTTGTAACTGCTGGCAATTACACTATGCATAGTCACTGGAGAGAAAGCAAAGCACAGATGTTGGCCTGTTTAGGCAGTCTGGCTTGCTGGGAATATATCAGTGTAAATCAGGGAGCTGTGCAGCCCTAACATCCCAATAAGGAGGGAAAGAGACATGGGTATCCTCCCAAGAGAAGTTATGGCTGACAGTACCCTTGGTGGACTAAGAGAGGGAATACAGGGACAGTCACCATGAAATGTGACACCAACTGCTCAGTGCCATCACCCAAGGCACCCCCTTTATGCCATTCCAACAATTCAAAGGGAATTTAAAATTGCTCTAAGACAGCATCTGAGGAACGCCCTTGTAGATTAATATAAGGGGGATCCTCAGATGATGCATGCAAAATAATGTGTGTAACATACTGGTGGAAAGTTATTTTTGATTTAATGCTGCAGCAAGGGTCAGTTTAAAAATTATGCACAAGGCAAATTAACACAGAGTAGCAATCCTGACAGTAACTGAAGGTATTTGTCTCTCAATAACCTAAAGATATTACCTCTCATGAGAAACTTATCAGTTTTGATTCAAGTGCAGAAATGAATAAAAATCAGCATTGGACAGTCAATTGCTAGGATACAGGGCTGTGTTCAATCTAGATAAAATTGGCGGTTCCAGGAAAACAGGAGGCAGGTCCAGTATGGATAAACAAGATTTCCCATCAAGAGTAGGATGGGGGAAAAAATGATTAACAATTGAATGAGAAAAACGATAAGGAGGAAAGCACTCTGAAACAAAGAAGGAGGTTTATACCTTCTGAGGAGGGTTGCTAATCTCATGGACCTCAATCCTACTATAATCTCGACATAGGCAGACTCCTGAATCTGCATACTTCCAACAAAGTCAATGGAGTCTACCCATACTGAGCTCATTGCAGGAGTGGATCCTTAGACTAGAAGGCAACTTCAAGAATTATGTTTGGTCTTCTTAAAAATTTGACTCCTTAAGAGTCTGAGCAGTACAACTTACCTCTACAGGCCTCTTCAAATTCCTGGGTAATATCGATCCAGTTTGTATTACCCTTTTCCATCTTGTCAGGTATATTGAGCTCCCATCCTGAATCATCATCATCTACTGAAGCTTTCATAACCATAATATTGCACCTATAAATACAAATCATAGATCAAGAATAAACTATAGAAAGCATTTAATGGGAGCCAATGCATATCTTGTATAAAGAAAAAAAATGAACTAGTCAGATGTAAATTGAAAGGGAAACACTGAAGGTTCACCAGCTCATAATTTGACAACCCCTTTAAAAAGGATCCTACCTTTTTCAAAACTTCCCCTGAATAGATTTAACTATATAAACTCAAAAACCATGACTGCAAAATGTTAATATCATCACTCCTCTACTGGACAACCATCAATAAAGTTACATAATCAACCTGAAAAACAATCAATTTTTTAAAAACGCTTAAAGGAATTTTGGGTGTCAAACATTTAATTTTTGAGGTTTTATAAGCAGCAAAAATTTCTCTCTTCCACTGCAATGCGAAAGACCCAAAACAAGAAGAATCCGTGAAATTGACTACACATGGAACACAGTCAAGTGTACAAAGTAAGTCATTCTTGCAGTAATAGACTTAGTGTAACTTGCAAGCACATTCAGACTCAAATATTATTTTTAAACTGTGTGTCATAAAAGGTAACCTATAAAGAATTAATTAAAATATTAGTCTTGTGCCTTAGAAGGCCTGTAGGTTTCCTCTCCACCCCCTCGCTTGTTTTACTTTAGATATATCAGCAATATCAAGCCTAGTCTTTCCTAGTTTTGCTGGAGTTACTCTGAGAGTTATGGATGATTCTCAGTACTAACATCTCTCAGTTAAAAGCAATGTTGGAAATTTAGCAAAGACTTCCCATAAATAATGTTAGTCACTGAAGAATCAAAATTAATGAGTTTTAAATCAGGCAGTTTAAAAGCCCCTTCTGATTGCTCAACCTTCACGCTCCTAGCTCTGGTAATGTCGCCATTTCACTAGTTCTCTAATGATCATGGGGGGCAAAGAACAGTGACGGGGGGAGTTAAAATAAATAAATGAAACCAGATCTTCCTCACAGAAGCGAAGAGGAGATAAAGAGGCCAATTGTTTTTCCCTCCGCTGGTCACCTGTGACACCAGCTCCAAGTTGCTGCTATTCCCAAGGGGAGGTAGGGTGATCAGATGTCCTGATTTTATAGGGGCAGTCCCGATATTTGGGGATTTTTCTTATATAGGTGCCTATTACCCCCCCCCCCCCCGTCCTGATTTTTCATACTTGCTATCTGGTCGCCCTAACGGGAGGAGACCACGGCCGGGGGAGGGGTTGAGCACTATCATGTGGGGGGGAGGGACGCAGGCGCCTCCCCTGGAACCACAGTGACCCTGACCTGGCCATGACCGCACCGCGCAGGCAGCTCGCAGGCCAAGTCCTGCAGCAGCCGCGGCACCGGCCAGCGGCTGGCCTCGCGGGGGCCCCGCACGGGGCTCCCCAGCAGGCAGCGCTCGGCCCGCGAGGGACTGCGTACCACACACGCGCCCAAGCCCGGCCCAGCCCACGAGTGGCCCCTCCCACTCCGGAAAGGGTAAGGCCCTGCCCCGCACTCGCGTTACTGCCGCGCCGCGCCACTGCATTCAGCCGCTCCGCGAGCCCAGCGGCCGGGCAGGGCGGGGGCTTCACCTCTAGGGGCCGCGCTAGTCCCTGTGCCGGTCACCTCACCGTGCCCACTGCCTCCGTCTCGCGCAGCAACGAGCCTAGGCACCCTCTTCGTTCGGACCCCTGCCGTTGCGCATGCGCAAAATCACCCCGCGCCCCCAGCAGGGCTGCATTGCACGAGCCGGTTCTCACGCATGCGTACGCAAGCCTCTACCGCTCAGGAGGAGCGGGGTGGATGGGGCGTTCTGCGCATGCTCATGTGCAAACGCTCTAAGCTTCCGCAGCGGAGCTTAGTTTGCTATGTATGGCGCAGAAGGAGACTCAGGCGGGAGCAGGGATTCTGTATCTGAATGAGGTGGGGAGGAGCATGAAGAATGGGGGACCGGGAGGGGTTGTGTGGCTAGGGGAGGAGGGGGAAGGGGTTGGGCTCCCGCACTGCTGCGGTCTGGTTCAGATCCAGCAGCATGTCACCATCTTCCTGCTTTATGAGAAGCCCCAGGGTGAAGAGAGCAGAGTCTCTTGCTGCTTTGAATTAGAGTGGTGGTATGCTCTCTGTCACCTGGAAGTCTTTAAATCAAGATTTGAGGACTTGAGTAACTCAGCTAAAGGCTATGAGTCTATTACAGGAGTGGATGGGTGAGGTTCTATGGCTCGCAATATGCGGGAGGTCAGACTAGATCACAATGATGCTTTCTGGCCTAAAAGTCTATGAGAGCGAAAGGCTACGGCTCCTTCAGCCTGTGTATTATAGTGATTATTTCTCATATATTCCTAACGGAGGAGGGAATGAGACCTGTAAATCCATAGCACAGCCATGAGCACTTGACCCCCACACGTCCCTGATGTGTGATCTCTAGGCATCCTGGCGTTTACCCAGTCATCAGCATCTTGATCACTTGGTCCACCAGTAACACTGGGTACTTCTATGGACCTCTCCATCTGAGAACCTCAATCCACTTTACAAAGTTAACATTAATGGATTTATGTAATGTAAACACCAAAGTATGATCATCATAGTATAATAGTAAAGATGAAATAGACCATGTCCTTGTCTAGACTCTCAGCTGAATCATAGAATCATAGAAATGAAGTGTTGGAATGGGACCTCAAGAAGTCATGTAGTCCATTCCCCTGTGCTGAGGCAGCAGTAAGTATATTTAAACCACATCTGGCAGATGTTTATGTAACCTGCTCTTAAAAACTGCCAAAGATAGGGATTCCACAACCTCCCAAGATAACATGCTTCAGTGTTTAATTATCCTTATAGTTAGAAAGTTTTTCCTAATATTTAACCTAAATATCTCTTGCGGCAAAATAAACCAATTGCTTCCTCTCCAACCTTCAGTGGATATGGAAAACAGTTGATCCCTATTGTCTTTATCACACCCTTTTACATTTAATGATTGTTACTGTGTCTCCTCTCTAGACCAGTGATTTTCAACCTTTTTTCATTTGCGGGCCCCTAAAAATTTTCCAATAGTGGTGCAGGCCCTTTGGAAATCTTAGACATAGTCTGCGGACCCTCGGGGTCCATAGACCACAGGTTGAAATAGGACGTGGTGGCTGCCACTTACTGTAGCTCCCATTGGTTGGGAACAGCGAAGCGCAGCCACTAGGAGTTGCGGGGGGCCATCTCTGCAGATGGTCAACGTAAACAAAACGTCTCACGGTCCGCCAGTGGATTACCATGATGGGCTGTGTGCTGAAGGTTGCTGACCCTTGTATTAGAGAGACAAGGTGGGAAAGGTAATTTCTTTTATTGGACCAACTTCTATTGGTGAGAGAGACAACCTTTTGAGCCATACAGAGCTCTTCTCTTCAGGTCTGGGAAGGGCAAAAGGCAAGGTGGAACAGATGGTTTAGCATAAATAGTTAGCACATATTGTAAGGGACCATTCAAGATAGAGTGACACATCAACACTCTGCAGTCATAGAACAAAAGGAGAGGGTTAGGGAGGTACCTTGAATTGTACCTTACAATATATGCTAGCTACTTATGCTAAACCATCTGTTCCACCTTGCATTTTGCTGTAATGCTGGGAGTACTCTTTCCCAGACCTGAAGAAGAGCTCTGTGTGGCTCTAAAGCTTGTCTCTCTCACCAACAGAAGTTGGTTCAATAAAGGATATTACCTCACTGTCAATTTCAGTTCAGGTAGGTACGCTCTGTGCTGTGAAATTGAGTGGGCATCAGGCTTGCAGCTTGGGCTGTTACCCCAGGGCAGATGGGGGCACCATTTATGAGCCCCACGCAACTGTCAGGGCTTTGCATACGGCTGTCAATGCCCAACTTCGGTCAGTGCAAGCACTCCTGGTGTGGACACCAACAGCTGACTGAATTACTGTGTTGGCTGTAGGTCTACGTAAATTAAGTTGACCTAATTTCGTAGTATAGACAAGCCCTCAAATTCAATTTGTGATCCACTATAACCCACAGATCCTTTCTGCAGGAGCACTGCCTAGCCAGTGATTCCCCATTTTATATTTGTTCATTTGATTTTTTTTCTTCCTAAATGTAGTACTTTGCACTTGTCTTTATTGAATTTCATCTTATTGATTTCAGACCAATTCTCCAATTTATCAAGATCATTTTGAATTCTAATCCTGCCCTCCAAAGTGCTTGCAACCATTCTGAGCTTGGTGTCATTTTTAATCCTTTTAAGTGTTCTCTCTATTCCAATATCCAAGTAATTAATGAAAATACAGAATAATATTGGATGCAGTATAGTGTTTTGCAGGCTCCCATTTTAAGAATTGCTTCAGCTGCACCCACTGCTGATACCTCTTGACAACAACAGGCAAATTTAGTAATGTAAACATGGCAGGGAGATGCTACTAGAAAATAGTCATATTTCATTTGATATGGACATGATGACTATATCCAGCTCAATACACTGTTGTGGGGTGAGATCATTGTTCTTGAGTCAGTTTAATTATGTCCTGTTTCATTATTTTAATTATTTTCTGTTCCTCAAGGAAAATTATTAGGTTAGCTTTCTTATAGAAGGAAATGTTTGGTTGTTGACCCAATTTCTTGTTTACGCATGCATTTTGCTATGCTTTGCAGGATTCATGTTTTCTTTCCAGTGCTGTTAGTTCTATTTAATCAACCCCGCCAGCCAGAATTGTATGGCATGCTGTGGTCCCATAGAAGCAGGACCTCTGTTTCCCATCAGTATAGAAATATGTCTGTGCCTATGCATGGAGGCAGGGAAGAGGGGATTTTTCTTGCAAAGGGTTGAGAAGATATGGATGAAGCTGGGAGAATAAGGAGGTGGAGAGAGGGAACATCCAAAAATAGAAATTTCTTGAAGAAAATTGAGAGTTAAAATAATTAGTGAAAAAATAACTAAGAAATTTGTGTACTGAACATTGTGTAAGATCTGGAATGAGAGAAAACAGAAAAAGAGGAAGGAAAATATACACCAAGCCATAACATGTAAGGAAAGAAAATGTAAAGGAAGCAAGATGAAAAGGAGAAGGAAAACTAATAAAAAGCAAAACATCATAAGTAGATATTTTATAAAAATGAAATGGAATGTAATGGAAAAATTTGACTAAGCTACACAGAAGCAATATTTGATTTTATATGTTTGAACAAAACACACAAAGTTTTAGGTTTGTTTTTTTTTAATATCCTTCCCACAGCAATGTCATAGCACTGAATGGACACCAGTCTCTTCCATTCCTCTCTGTTATTTACTGCTGCTTCCATTTGCTCTATGGACTTGAGATCAACTATTCTGCCCTTCCTGCTAGGGATTCTTTTTAAGGTTTCTCTTGGCACGCTTGTTTCTTCTTACTAGGTGATTTCCACTTGATAACTTCATGTGGGAGTGGGAGTCTGCATTGGCATCTGGAGTACATGCTGCAAATATGTCTAGAGCTTCCATTGGATTCTGGTGGAAACGACCTGCTTGTTGGTGATTTCTTGGATTTCTTCATTGGTGATGAAGTCTTTCCAACCAATGAGCACAATCTTATTTAAGCACTTATTTTTGAAGGCATCTAGTTTTCTGTGGAAGTAGAGAAAGAACTGACAGGGATTTGTAGGGGATCTTAATGCATGACAGTCTCTGTTAGCAAGAGTTAGGCTAACTGTAACCCTAATAACGTGAGATTTGTAGAAGCGAGGATTGTGTGAGGCAAGTGGAAAAGAACTGTGTGAGAAGTTGTTTCGACCTTGTGTAGATAATACGAAATGTAGACTGGAGTCTCTAGTGAGAAAAACAAGATATCAGGATGACCTATGTATAAACAAAATGAAGCTGTTGCTTATTATTGTCTGTAACAAAAGTATAAATGCTTGCTGTAATTTTTTACCTATTGAGAGACCTGTCTGGGACTAGGGCGACCCTGTGTCCTAGGGCACTCCCTCCCTCAATTGCAATTACTTGAGAAATAATAAAGTATCTGACTCTGCTGCACCCAAACAAAAAGTGAGAACTGAGTTTTTCTCTGACATTTTAGTAGCTCTCCAACTCTCACAGCTGTATGTTAGCACTGACATTACATTTGATTGAAAATTCTCAGTTTTGTTCTGGTGCTATATATCTTTGATTTTTATATTTTGTTGAGTTTAGAAAATGTTATGGATATATTTCCTATCCTAGATGTCACTTCCTTCTTGAGGTCTCCCCTGGTTAATAGGATGCTGCTCAGATGTCTGAGTTTCGAGGATGTTTGTTTTAGCAAAACTAATTATGAGCCCTTTTCGGCATACTATTTTTGCCAAGTTATCTGTCTTTGTTTGTAACTTTTCAGGGGTATTTCTCAGTAGCACAATATCAATAGGAAAGTCTAAGTCTTCTAGGCATTTGCCTTCTACTCATGCTATACCAGTGTTTGTGTTGCTAATACACTTCTTCATTATTCAGTCTATGGCATTGCCAAACAACAGTGAAGATAAAATGCAGCATGTTTTATGCCAGATTCCACACTGAACCACTTTTTGTCTGGTTGATAAACCTTAGCGAGCAATTTGCATCTCTGTGCATGGCCTTGATGATACTGACAACTTGAATGGGATTCTGTAACACTCAAGAATATTCTATAATGTATGTCTGTGCAGGCTGTCAAAATACCTTTTGAAAAATCAGTGCAATTAATGAAGAGGGGAACTTGCCATTCTATACACAGTTCTGTGACAGTTCTTAATGTGAATATCTGATCTACATAGGATCTCTTGGCCCTAAATCCAGCCTGTTCTCTAAGCTTTGTATCCTCTGCCTCTTTTGTCCTGTGTTGTATTACACTGCAGATGGCTTTCCCTACAACAGAGAGTAATCTAACTCCTCTCCAGTTGTAAGACCACCCTTTTTGCATATTCTGACAATGATTCCATGTTTCCACTGGTCAGGAGGAGTCTCTTTTTCCCAAACTTAATTGAACAGTTGGGAGGGTGACAGCAGATATCCTTCTTGTGGAGCCCCTGTTGTAGAGTTTCAACAGAATATTGCAGACATATAGTAGTTTCATCATGTTACGAATGAGGATGTCAGGTACCAGAGCAGCCAGCCTCTATTCTCTTCCCAAGTGATCCAACAAAGGCTCAGATGGCATACAACTGCTCTGTATGTTGGAGTCCATAGCAGCCCACAAACTTTTTGCAGGTGCTAAGCATGTGCAGTTCCCACTGACTGCAGTTGGTGTTCCTAGGTGCTTAACATATTTTAAAATCAGGCCATTGATGTAGGTGCCTGTGATGTAGTGGGGATTTTCCCTTGTTATGTTGTATTTCAGCCTATGTGAGTCTTACTGTTTTGCATGAATGCTGTGTATGCCTCAGTTTCCCTGTGTATTGCACCAATATCTAGATGGTGGGAATAAGGGTGTGTGACTTTTGTGGGGGCTGCTCCAGCTGCCTTCACAGATACTCTGGCTGCCCCTTCGTAACCTGAGACCCAAGAGAGGGATGTGACCAGGTGACTCTTGGCCCCGGAAGCGAGACAAAGGCCGAAGGAGGAGCAATGGGCAGGGCAGGGCAGGGGCCAGGCAGCTGGAAGCGAGTCAGTCTTGGCTGGCTTGAGGCGCAGAGGGAGGACCATTGCCCTAGCTCTGGGCTCCTGTCCCCACAAGATGTACTGGGCTGAAAGTCACTGATTTCTGTGCTAACAGGTTCCATTTTATGCTGGCTGAGAGTCATGTCTGACTGCGGAGTTGGGGTGTGTCAGGGCTGATTCCCCACTCTGGCACTTCAAGTGCAGAAGATGGGGGTCTACAAGGAGTCTAAATATTAATACTGGCCACTGTAGGCTTGTATTAAACTCCCAAGGTTACAGCTTTTCTCTGACCTTGGATGGGTAGATGCTGCCACCACCCAAGTGCAAAATCCCCTTTAACCCAGGAAGGTGCACTTGGGAATTCCTTCCTGTAGGGTACCCTCAAGCCCTTTCACCCACACTCCAGGGAAGAGCTGAGAAAGAAAACAAAGGAAATCAGCTGTTGCCACCAGCTAATTAAACAACATGCACAAACCTCTTTGGACACAAAATTTCAAACCTGTTCTTAAAAAAGGTAAATTTTATTAAAAACAGAAAGAAAGAAAATACATCTGGAAACTCAGGCTGTGCCTAGATTTAAAAAAAAAATGCAAAAATTAAGAATCAAGAATAGCTTTCTTGAGGTCCAGCTTAAAGGTTACAAGCAAAACAAAAGCACCTGGGGTTAGCACAGAGGAATCCAACAAGCCATAAAGAAATACAAGAAATAAACCTGTCTTTCTAGACATTTCCTGATCCACTTACGTATCTGGGGTTTTAAATTAGTAGTTTCTAGGTATGATCTGTTGATTTTCCATACCTGGCCCAAAGCTTTTTACAGCATAGTTCCAGGCCTGTCTATCCTCTCTGGGAGAACAACACAGACAAACAAAGGGAAAGTTTTTCTCCAATTTTAAAAAGTTCTAGCCCTCCCATTGGCTCTTTTGGTGAAGTGCCCACTCCCTTCCTTTTACCTATGCTGGAAGACTTTTTAACCCTTTACAGATAAAGCAAGTAGAGAACAACTACTAAAAGGGATTTTATAGATAACTGGCTGGCTGGATGTTCATAAAAGGGAGATACCCCCCATTTTCATTTTTCACAGGGTGCAGGGCCCTCTGGCTTCCCCAGGAGCCCTGCCCGAGTGGACTTGCTGTGGGAAGTGCATAGTGTGGAAGGAGATGTTGAATGCTCCAAGGTCAGACCCAGGAAGATTGAAGCTGTTTAAGCTTCTGGCCATGGAGACAGTATGCTCAGAGAGAGGAGGCATGCTCCTCCAGAGTCCTGGCTGGCTCCATATGGAGTAGTTTCAGAGCATCACCCAGGTGACTTGGTGACAGTGCCTAAATATGCAAAGATGCCTAATTTTAAACACCCAAATTTAGAATTTTTGCCATAATTCTTTAATGTTTGTTCATCATATTGAACATATAAAGCACAGAGGTGGGGAGCTCTGAGCTCTTTAAATCCTGGCACCAGCCTGGCCGCCGAAGCTGTGAGTGGGATTTAAAGGGCTCTGGGCTCTCTGCAGAGGTGGGGAGCTCTGAGCCCTTTAAACCCTGGCCCCAGCCCGGCCGCTGAAGCTGTGGGCGGGATTTAAAGGGCTCTTGCCTCTCCACAGCGGCAGGGAGCTCCAAACCCTTTAAATCCTGACCGCAACATGGCTGCCAGAGCTGCGGGCGGGATTTAAAGGGCTCAGAGCTCCGCGCTGCTGTGGGGAGCCCAGAGTCCTTTTAATCTCGGCCGCGGAAGCTGGTGTGGTCCAGCACGGCTTACTGGCTCTTGCTGGTACCCCATACCGGACGGAACGGGCTTACTTTCACCTCTGGCATTATTGGAACACGCAGGAGATGCTGAGGCTAATGGAGAAGCAAACTAACATAATAGGTGTCTGGTGGAGCTACAGCAAAGGTAATTAGAGTACAGACTTCCACTGCATCCATTGTGTAACCACTTGCCCTCCTCACCAAATTCCATATCCTCCTCACCCAGATGCCCAAGAACGCAGGTGGGGGAGGCTCTGGGCACCCTGTCTCTCAGCGCCAGGGGATGGCCTAAGCAACAGAAGGCTGTCATTCAAACAGCTTTGATTTGTAGTGTGGCTACAATAAGCAATGTGGCCTTCTCCTTCCCTCCTCCCCCATCCCACCCCATTGTCAAACCCTTTGTACACCCAGGCTACCTTTTACACAGCACTGTCAGTGATCTCAAGTTTTTTTTAATAAATAAAGAATGAATGGATTCAGAGGAATGGGGACTTTTTTTCCTGTGCCACCTGTGGTCAAAAGTGGGAGGGAGATTGGCTTACAGGGAAGTACATTCACCAAAGAGGGCAGCTTTGCATCAAGGACAAACCCACATAACTGTCACACTGTAGCCTGGTCAGTCATGAAACTGTTTTTTCAAAGCGTGCCTCGGTGTGCTCTTCTAATTGCCCTGGTGTCTGGCTGTTCAAAATTGGCCACCAGGTGATCTGCCTCAACCTCCCACCGCTCCATAAAGTCTCCCCCTTACTCTCCCAGGTATTATGGAGAGCACAGCAAGCAGCAATAATGGGAATATTGCTTTTGCTGAGGTTTAACCTACTCAGCAAACTGTGCCAGTGCCCTTTTAAATCTCCAAAGGCACATTCTACCACCATTCTGCAGTAGTTCAGCCTATAGTTGAACTGCTCCTGACTGTTGTCCAGGCTGCCTGTGTACAGCTTCATGAGCCATGGGAACAAGGAGTAGGCTTGGTTCCCAAGGATAACTATTGGCATTTCAATGTCCCCAACAGTAATTTTCTGGTCTGGGAAGAAAGACCCTTCGTGCAACTGTTCAAACAGCTTGGAGTTCCGAAAGATGTGAGCATTATGCACCTTTCCTGACCATCCCATGTTGATGTTGGTGAAACAGCTCTTGTGATCCACCAGTGCTTGCAACATCATTGAGAAGTACCCTTTGCGGTTTATGTACTCTTTGGCAAGGTGGTCCAGTGCCAAGATAGGGATATGCATTCCGTTTATCGCCCCACCACAATTAGGGCACCCCGTTGCAGCAGAGCCATCCACTGTGACCTGCATGTTTCCCAGAATCACTACCCTTCTTAGCATACAGATATTGATTGCCTGGGCTACTTGAATCGCAGCAGCCCCCACAGTAGATTTGCGCACTCTGAATTGATTTCCGACGGTAGCAGTCAGGCGTTGCTAGCTTCCACAGGGCTATCGCCACTTGCTTCTCAACTGTCAGGGCAGCTCTCATCTTGGTATTCTGGGGCTTCAGGGTGGGGGAAAGCAACTCACACTGTTCCATGAAAGTGGCCTTACACATGCAAAAGTTTCGCAGCCACTGGGAATCATCCCATTACTGCAACACTATGCGGTCCCACCAATCTGTGCTTATTTGCTGGGCCCAAAATCAGCATTCCACTGTATCAACATGCCCCAATGCTACCATGATGCCCAGTTGCCACATCCTGTGCTTTCAGGAACATTTGTATCCATATCCTCCTCACAATCTTGTGCTGGCAGCTCCTAGCTAGGCTTTGCACATACTGCAGGATAAAGCATGTGATTAAGGGAGTCAGAATCTGTCCCATTGTAATGAATGAAAATGCTTACTGTGCTGCTCAAGGTGCCTAAATATGATCCTTGGTGCACAAACTGCATGATTGGGTCTTCAGTGGAAAGAAAGAATTCACTGAAAGTTCTTACTGCATATAAAAATGAGGCTTCTTATTTAGGTGCCTAATTTGGGGTATTCAGGTTTGAAAATGTTGGCCTTAATGGTTTACTGTGTGTATTTGAATTGTGCACATGCTTTTCATGCGCAATGCTTCATTTTGAAAACATACTACAAGAATCACAAACAATGGAAATAAAAGACTTAAATATGAATATCGTCCCTTGTACAAATGTACGCAAAATAATACTATAGCTCTATAAGCAGTGAGCCAGTATATGCAAGAAAAAACATGATAAATCACATTTTACTTAAGAGGTTTGGAGACTTTCTGACAAATTGGATTGGTCTCTTGATGGGTCATTCATTTATAATAGTATGTCAGAAATAAATAATAGCTGAATAGACCACAGATGTCAAGCTGAACTGAAATGCTTTTGTATGCATTGAAATACAACACATATCAGAACCAACAAAAGATCTTCGTAGAGATGAAAAAATAACAGAGGCTATGTTATAAATCTACCAAGTGACCTAAGGACTAAAAGAAATGACATATCAAAACAGATAAAGAACAATCAAATGTGTTCAGAGAGAGATGAGTGTTTGCTTTCAAAATGAGAGAATAAGAATTGACAGCAGTAATTATTGTCTGGAAGTGACTAGTTTCAGTCACTGTATAGCGCTATGGAGTAGATGAGGCAAGTATAATTATTAAAATACGTTAGGTTTTAAATAGAAAATGTGAGCAACTAGGTGATTACAAGGGAATCTGAAGAGCAGGCAGAATCTTCAATCCGTGTGTGTCAGAGCTCAGTCCCATGAGGTGCTGAGTGCCTCCTGCAAGGTGCTGTGCACCCTCAGCTCCTGCTGAAGTCAGTTACACAGTGGCAGTCAGGTGTGCCCATGCCCAGCGTTTTACAATATTAGGTCCTGAATCAGGTAGGCTTCACTGGTGCATGTGCAATTGTAGTGAACAAGGACATTTTTTATAATATTTGTAGGAGGTATATGCGTGACTTGGTTTACCCATTCACTTTTTTGATTGATACGCACTGTGACAAGGGGAATAAGAGTTAGGTGTTTGAGTTAGGTAGCCACCTGAATTGGTAGGAATGGCCATCAAGAACTGAATGGAACCAACACATATGAGTAGAAGACGAATAACTGGAATATTAACTCAGAACACCTGGCAGCCAAGGAAGGAGGATATGTGCAAACAGTGGGGTTGCAACTCAGAACAAAGACAGGAACTGTGAAGTGACTGTTTTTAAGGTTACTGCTGAGAAACACACAGAGAGATCCAAGCTGGTTTCAAGGAAAGCCTGCAATTTAGGGGGAGGGGGGGACTGCCTTTGCCAGTAAGGACTCTGTCTTAAGCATGGCTTTTCTCTCAGGCCTTGTCTACAATTGTGGCAGTGTGCAGGATATGTGTAGCTACATGCCAAATAGAAAGGCAGGCTGCAACTACACAGAGCACTGAAAGGTTCTAGCAGTGGGGATGCGATGGAGAAAGACTCTGGCAGTTCCCTCCTGCCAGAGTTTTCCCTGTTGCCTCCTGCTTCCAGACCATTTCTCCACTGCTGGCTGCAGCAGGGAAAGGCTCCCACAGCAGGAGGCAGAAGGACACTACACTGTTAAAAATAGCAGTGTGACATGGGTGGGGTACTGCTTGGGTGCGTAGGGCATATTCACCGGGGGTTCTGATGTGTCTATACTCACCCAAGCTATGTCTCACCATCTACACTGCTGTTTATACCTGTGCTAGCTGTGCAGTGTCTGTACTCTATGTGCTGCCATGAGTGTAGATATACCTTCAGTACCATAGGTAATTGACATGAAAAACTGATAGAATCCACTTCTAATGTTTTAAATCAAACAAAGTCCGTATTCTCCTACTGGAAATTTCATGACTGTCTTCTTGTCAGGTAGAGGAGCTATAAAATGACTTCACGCAGGAATTAAAATGGAGGCTCTATCCTGAATCAGAATGCTGCTCCAGTTGTGAAGGAAGCAGTTTTAAAGTATAAATTTGACTTGACCATGGTCAGTGACTATTTAATAAGTGGCAGTGAAACAATTATTCTAGAGCAATTACACCATATTTAGTTACATCTAATATTGCCATAGATTTCACATTCCTGATCATTAAGTATTTATACTTAATTCATTTTGATGGAAGTGTGTGTGAATGTCCATGTTACAAAATAAGAAACACCATCCATCACAAAACAGTAGGCTACTAATTCACTTTTTTAATCTTCAAAAATACTGGAAAAATTGTTCACTGCATAAACTGGCATAGCTCCACTGAAATCAATGGGAGAACAGAAACAGACAGCAACTGCTGGAATTTGGGGCTGCCAATGATACGGTGATGACTGACTTGCTCTTGCATCCACGTGAAGATGTGCAAGAACATCTCATACAGCTCAGATGGTTTCACTAGGACCGTTGTAGGCAGTGTCCTCGTTAACAGTTTTTGGCTGTCAACAGTCATTGATATGGGAGTTTGCAGAAATGCCGAACATGAAACTATCAGCTTCTGCTGATACAAGTGTGTCTCCAACTTTGACGTTAGCCAATTAATAAGCCAAAAATTAGCCCAATTCATCCAAAAGCTCTTATTAGAACCAAGTAATCGGATAACTAGCCATTCTGAACTGCAAAAGGCCGTTAGACTGAAGTCTCACTTCCTTTGTCATCTGATGAGGAATGGTGTTGTTTTAAGCCATCAGTGCTGACCCTACCAGCTTAGTGCTGGGCCCTTCAAACATCAAGCATGGGTCAGGGAGAAGATGCTCACAGCAGTTGGAGCTAAGAAAAAAAGTGAGGCTACAATTTAGAGTCTTCATTCAAAGACACATTTGTCGAGAAAAAAAGCAAAGGCCACATGGATTTGACTTCAAAATGTTCTCTAATCATTGTGTAAGAAAGTTAAGGAATCCTGGTGGTTGACTCAGGCAGCCAGTTTAGAACAGGCTGATGCCAGGCATAGGGTTGCCAACTTTCTAACTGCACAAATCCCAATATTCTTACCCCGCCCCTTATCCTGCCCCTGCCCTAAGGCCTGGCCTAGCCCTGCCCCATTTGCTCCATCCTCCCTCCCTCCATCGCTTGCTCTTCCCCTCCCTCATTCACTTTTACCAGGCTGGGGAAGGGAGTTGGGGTGTGAGAGAAGGTGAGGGCTCTAGCTGGGGGTGTGAGCTCTGGGTTGGGGCCAGAAATGCAGGGTTCAGGGTGTGGGAGGGGTCTCTGGGCTGGGGCCAAGGGGTTTGGAGTGCGGGAAGGGGCTCAGGCAGGGGTTTGGGGTACAGGCTCTGGGAGGGAGTTTGGTGCAGGAGGTGGCTCAGGGCTGGGGCAGGGTGTTGGAGTGTGGGAGGAGGTGTGGGCTCCAGCGGGGGTTGTGGGTTCTGGGGGTGTGGGCTCTGGGGTGGGGCCAGGGATGAGGGGTTTGGGTGCAGCAGGAGGCTCGGGGCTGGGGCAGGGGATTGGGGTGCAGGAGGAGCTTTGGGGCGTGGGCTCCGGCTAGGCGGTGCTTACTTCAGGTGGCTCCCAGAAGCAGCCGGCATGTCTGGCTCTTAGGTGGAGGCACCACCAGGCGGCTCTGCACGTTGCCTGTGCCTGCATGTGCTGCCCCCTGCAGTTCCCATTGGCCATGGTTCCTGGCCGTTGGGAGCTGTGGAGCCAGCAGACGGGGGGTGGGGCAGTGTGCGGAGCCCCTGTGGCTGCTCCTGTGACTAGGAGCCAGACATGCCAGCTGCTTCCAGGATCCGCATGGAGCCAGGGCATGCAGGGAGCCTGCCTTAGTGCTGCTGTGCCACCGACTGGACTTTTAGTGGCCTGGGCAGCAGTGCTGACTGGGGGCAGCAGTGCTGACTGGAGTCAGCAGAGTCCCTTTTCAACCGGGCATTATGGTCGATAACCAGATGCCTGGCAACCCTAGGCCTAGGCATGATCTCCACAGCCTCTATTCATCTGTGATGTCTGGGGTGAAAGTTGACACCAGTTTGCCCAGTAAAAAATCGGGATGGCAGCAACAGCTGGAGTCTGCAAGATCAGTTGTATTGATGGAAAGATCATTTCAAGGTGGTCCTCAATTGTTCATTGCCTACAGTCTCTGTTGTATTTGAGGAGGGGAAGGAAGTTCTGTCAAAGCCACCTTCCTTCAACCATAAAGAGATCTGGATCGCAGTCCATAAGCTGGCACCAAAAATTTTTAACATCACTCCTGACTTGCTGAAGACAGGTGATAGTATTGTTGTATTATGGCTACATTAGCTCTTCCAGTCCATCTGGAGCACTAATATTGTCCTCGACGACTGGAAGGAAGGGTGTTATCCTCCCTCTGTTCAAAAAGGGCACTAAGGGCAAGTGTAGCAACTATAGTGGTATTATGCTACCACTTTAAAAGTATTTGTTTCTATCTTAATGTCTCAAATTAGCTACATATTTTGGGGCACAGGCTGGATACTCAGTGTCATTTAAGACTGCACTGTTGCTAGATCTTTACCTCGAGACAGCTGAGAAGATGTCTGAATATAATAAGCCATGTATGCAAAACTTTTTTATAGACTTCTGTCAAGCTTTTGATTTAGTGCATTGAGCAAACTTGTGGGATCTGATGAGGTGACTCAGCATTGCTGGGAAGAGAGTGTCATTGACAGAGGCTCTCTATAATGGAACAGAAAGCTGTGTTTGAGTCATGGTAGATACATGGCATCTTATTTCCAAGGGAATTTGGCAAGGCTGCGTCCTGTCACCATCATTAATATTGGTATTGATTGGTGAATGGGTAAATTTGAGGAGGCAGCAGTCTGTGGCGTTGAGCTGAACACCATTTTGCTTCAAGCCCTCAAATATGCTGATGACATTGCCTTGTTGGTTCATTTGGTGAATCATTGCAGCAGATGGCTGATCTGGTCAGGGAAGGAACAGCATGCAATGAGTTAGTTATTAATCTGGATAAAACTGTTTTCTTGGCCATTACCATCTAGCAGCCTCTAACTCTAGATTACAGCTATCTTAGCATTAGCCTGTCCAGATGAGATATCAAGTAGGTAGCAACTATCAAATACTTGGCAATCATCACAGACAGTGATGGAGGATGTTTGAAAAATGTGGATGCTCATATAGCAGCAGCTGATACCACATTCAGAACTCTTCAGTGGCTTCTGTGGAGTCACTATGACATCAAGCTTATCAAGAAGCTGTGGATCTATAGAATTAGTTATATGAAATTAATTATACAGCAGTGAAACATGGGTGGTTGAGGAAGGCTGAAGAGTGGTGGAATTACGTTTTAGATTCTTATCATCTTTGTCAGTGCTCCATATTAAGTGGCAGGACAAGATCAGCAATGAAGATATCTGTACCCAAACCCAGGAACTGCCTCCTTTAGCATGGGTTTGGTTTCAGAAGCTTTCCTGGTATTATTAGTATGGAAGACCAATGAATCATGAAGTTCATTTACCCAGCTACACAGTGAGCGATCACATGTTTGCCAAAAGCTTCAGTGGCATGATAAGATCACCAGTGATGGACATAGATTGAACACCAAGCCAGATCTTCTAACTTCTTAGTCATGTGAGTAAGACTTACATGAGTTAGTTACATTGGAGTCAAAGGGACTACTCAGGTGAGCAAGAGTTGCATGACAGGGTCCTAATTATGGATTTAAATTATGGAGGAGCAATTATGGGGAATCACTTTCATTTCTAACATAAACCACTTTTAATATCCCTACACTACACTAACAAGATTCATGAAGCAATTAGAAGTTGCCTGTCATAAAATAGCGCCAATCATCTTAAAAAAGATACTGTTAGATAGTTCAAATCAAAATTTAGGTTAACAAGATTTTTAAAAAAAATTTAATAATATTACTTGTTGACTGCTGCCAAAACAGAAAGACAGTATTATTGCTCCAAAGAGCCAATTTGCAATTCTAAAAATTCACTTAAATCCTAAAATTAATAGAAATGGTTCTTTTGAATTCTTTAAATTATAACAAAAAAGATTTATGGGGAAAAAACTCCCAGGAAGTTTTTGTAACCCTAACAATGTAGCTAAATAGATAAATGCTCAGTTGCATTTTGAAAATCCCACTAGGTGCCTATCTGCATCCTTAGGCACTTAAATTGTTTTTTGAACATTAAAATTCCTAAATTATTTAGGTACTTTGAAAATTTTACCCTAAATCTCACTGAAATTTACTGAGATTTAGGTATCCAGGCATTTTTAAAAAAAGCACTGGGTGCCTACCTACATCTTCAAGTGCCAAAATACCTTTAAAATGTTGCTCCTTGGGCACTCTTGAAAATGTTACCCTAAATCTGTTTTTATTGTCCCACTGAGTCACATGTTAGCAGTTAACAGCATAATGATGAAAAGTAAATAAGATTTAATGTTTTATCAATTGTAGTAAAATAACCTATCAACAGGCAAGGGAATTTGTGTGTGGTGGTATGGTTTATAAGCTAGTTCAAAATATTTTTAAGTGATATGCTAAACCAACATAATTCTGATGGAATTGTTCTAGTGTCAGCCAGATAATGCAGTCCCATTGGAATGTTATTTGAGGCCTTTGTATTACATTCTGGATTCATGTCAGTAACCCAACATAACATGATTTTTATCTCCTTGTGCTGTTCCATCTGGATCAATATTAATAATGCTACTAGTGCTATCAAAAGGGACCAGATTCCTCAGTGCTTTTCATTGCTCAGGGTGTTCTAAAGCAGCGATTCTCAAACTGTGGGTTGGGACCCTAAAGTGGGTTTAGATTTGCTGGGGCCCGGGACCGAAGCCCAAGAGCTTTAGCCCTGGGTGTCGGCACTCAGATTACAGGCCACTGCCTGGGACTGAAGCCCTTGGGATTCGACTTTGCCCCCTCCCCTCACCTGGGGTTCCAGCTGGCTCAGGCTTTGATCCCCCCTCTTGGGGTCATATAGTAATTTTTATTGTCAGAAGGGGGTCACGATGCAATTAAGTTTGGGAACCCCTGTTCTAAAGTATGCTAGTCTGGAGGTGGCATAGAACCAACCCCAGAATCAGGAAACTGTATCACTGTGTATTTTTTATTTTTTTCTCTCTCTTTCTCACTTGAAAGTCTCACTTCTTTCATGCACTTCCATACTACTTCCACTGCTGTCTAAGGGGACTCTACTTTTTAAAACAAAAATTAAAAGAGATGCATACAGAGTTATTGTTTAACTCATTTCTCTTTATAAATACTTTACCTTTAGAAAGTATACTGTGATGAACACATTAATTTTGGATACATTTACATACTGTTTCATGATACACACAAATAACCCTCCAGTAGTTTGAATCTTTTTTTAAAGATACTTCAAATTTCAAGATGCCACAAACTTGTAAGTAAAAAACATGAACAAGAAAAAGTCTACCATCAACCGATTTACAATGTGATATGGTTACAAATGCCCCCTCTCTATCTAGCCAGGTAGAATAGGAAGCATTTTAGGAATAGGAATCCATCTGATTCATTATTTATATGTACTCAATGTATTCTAGTTGGTATTGGGATGAGTGAGTGAAGCTCACATGGGAGGTAACAGATGCAGGTTTAGGTGGCTTGCACTATATGGTAACGTTTTTAGGGGTAAATTCCACACATACATATGCAATTCCTTTAGGCTTGAACTGGAGTTCTGCATGTGGGTCTGAGGGCATAGTTTCAGACTCAGCTTTTATTTATATCCAAATCCTAGTGAAGAGAATGTGGCTGCAAGGATGTAAAAGAGGATACAATTTGACCCATAATTTGGTCCTTAGAATTATATCATTGATCCAAGTCTTTCAGCTATTCTTATTCACTTTATTCTTATTAATCATCCATTTGTTTATTTTCCTGTAATTCCCTATGCTAAATGACTGTTCAGAATTTTATAAATGTTGAAGATCAAAACAAATGTTTGTAAAAATGAGCCAGATCAAAATGTCCCATACCTTTTCTGCTTCAATAGATGACCGTTCTTTTATTTTTCTATACAGTCAAAAAAAGACTCTACTTCTATATTATTTATCATTCACACATAGCTGCCTCAAGTCTTATCTTCTGAAAGACTGTCTTTACTTGAATAAAATGAACTGTTTTTGTCAACTTATTTTTAGCTTTCAAAATTTTTCAGTATATTTGTATCTATACATAAGCTGCATGTTTTACTCATTCTTTGCTGTCCTCCTGCCATCACCTACTATTTCTGTCTTTGATTATCTGAGCCAAATTTCCACCTCTCCCATGAAAAAAGGCTGGGAAATGATGGTGGGGCCAGCCTGCTGATATCTCCAGGCAAGAGTTAGAAGCATACATGAGAAGGAAATGGGGCTGAGAAACATTCCAGCTAGAGAGGCTGGGGTAAAGTGTGGTTTTGTGAAAACACTTAAGGTTTGACACATTTTTGTTGAATCTCAGGCAGGATTTCCAGACTTCCTAATGCTGAGCCAGACCCATGAGTCAGTCAGGCAGCCTGGAAAGCCAGCTGGCCTGGCAGCCCTGCAGTTTCTAGGCCTAGGATTCCCTGGCCCTAGGACAGTCCATGTGGCTGGTCTGCCCTGGAGCTGGTAGAAACCAGGATCTGCAGTAGCTGCTAAAGACCCTTTCCATGTCAGTTTCACAGGTCAGTTCCATGATACTGTTCAGTAGTGGGCAGAAGTGAAACTGCCATGAATTATGTCAATTTCATGAACCAGCTGTCTGGGATCATCTTTTATCTAACACCATGTTTCTGGAATGAAGTTTTTCAAAGTTGCCAGTTTGTGGGAAATTTGGGGGAGTGGAAATTGGTTTTGACCTGAATTTGACTGAAATGAAATTTCAGAATGACAATTTTCTGTGAACCAGAATTTCAAAATTTCAACTAGCTCTACTTGGAATACATCATAAATTGCTTGAGAGTCCTGTGTTGAGCAAGTCACAGCATCTGGCCCTAGAATTTTTATCAATTTCTTTTTGCATCCAGCTCCATCTTTAATGAGCTTCCTGAAAAAGGAAATAGGGTTCTTTTTGAGTCAGGCAGGGTTTTTACAGCTGGGAAACTGAAGGACCAGGACATTAAGGTCAACATTTTCAAAAGTCACCACTAATGTTGTGCAGCTCAATGACTGGGCACCGAATTTAAGACAACTAGGGCCTGATTTTTCAGAATATTTAGCATTTTTTGTAGCACTTGATATGTTCAAAGCATTTTAGGGACATTAACTGATTAATCTTAACACTCCTGTGATTTATATATTATTATCCCCCCTTTACAGATGAGAAAACAAAAAAAGGCAAAGTGATAGGTCTCCAGCAACACAATGAATCAGTAATACAGCCAGAATGAAAATTTAGGACCCCTGTTCCTCAAACACTTGCTCAGTCCTTTAGACCACCCTTCCTTAGCTCCACAGGTAGTCAGCAATGGCAGCTCCCCTTGACTTCCGTTGTAGTTGTGATTGCTGAGCACTTGTGAAAATTAGGTTTTAAGCTGTGCACCAATCAAATGAGTAACACACATAAGAACATAAGAACGGCTGTACTGGATCAGACCAAAGGTCCATCTAGCCCAGTATACTGTCTACCGACAGTAGCAATGCCAGGTGTCCCAGAGGGAGTGAACCTAACAGGTAATGATCAAGTGATCTCTCTCCTGCCATCCATCTCCATCCTCTGACAAACAGAGGCTAGGGACACCATTCCTTACCCATCCTGGCTAGTAGCCTTAACAGACTTAACCTCCATGAATTTATCCAGTTCTCTTTTAAACATTGTTATAGTTTTAGCCTTCACAACCTCCTCAGGCAAGGAGTTCCACACTTTGACTATGCGCTGTGTGAAGTACTTCCTTTTATTTATTTTTAACCTGTTGCCCATTAATTTCATTTGGTGGCCCCTAGTTCTTATATTATGGGAACAATAATATAAATGAACAATAAATAACTTTTCCTTGTTTACTTTCTCCACACCACTCATGATTTTATATACCTCTATCATATCCCCCTTTAGTCTCCTCTTTTTCAAGCTGAAAAGTCCTAGCCTCTTTACTTTCTCCTCAAATGGGACCTGCTCCAAACCCCTAATCATTTTAGTTACTCTTCTCTGAACCTTTTCTAATGCCAGTATATCTTTTCTGAGATGAGGAGACCACATCTGTATGCAGTATTCAAGATGTGAGTGTACCATGGATTTATATAAGGGCAATAAGATACTCTCCATCTTATTCTCTGTCCTCTTTTTAATGATTCCTAACATCCTGTTTGCTTTTTTGATTGCCGCTGCACACTGCGTGGATGTCTTCAGAGAACTATCCACAATGACTCCAAGATCTTTTTCCTGATTTGTTGTAGCTAAATTAGCCCCCATCATATTGTATGTATAGTTGGGGTTATTTTTTCCAGTGTGCATTACTTTACATTTATCCACATTAAATTTCATTTGCCATTTTGTTGCCCAATCACTTAGTTTTGTGAGATCTTTTTGAAGTTCTTCACAGTCTGCTTTGCACTTAACTGTCTTGAGCAGTTTAGTATCATCTGCAAACTTTGCCACCTCACTTTTAATCCCTTTCTCCAGATCATTTATTAATAAGTTGAATAGGATTGGTCCTAGGACTGACCCTTAGGGAACACCACTAGTTACCCTTCTCCATTCTGAGAATTTACCATTTATTCCTACCCTTTGTTCCCTGTCTTTTAACGAGTTCTCAATCCATGAAAGGACCTTCTTTTTTATCCCATGAAAACTTAATTTACGTAAGAGCCTTTGGTGAGGGACCTTGTCAAAGGCTTTCTGAAAATCTAAGTACACTATGTCTACTGGATCCCCTTTGTCCAGATGTTTGATTGATCCCTTCAAAGAACTCTAATAGAATAGTAAGACATGATTTCCCTTTACAGAAACCATGTTGACTTTTGCCCAACAATTTATATTCTTCTATGTGTCTGACAATTTTATTCTTTACTATTGTTTCAACTAATTTGCCCGCTACTGATGTTAGACTTACCAGTCTGTAATTGGCGGGATCACCTCTAGAGCCCTTTTTAAATATTGGCATTACATTAGCTATCTTCCAGTCACTGGATACAGAAGCCGATTTAAAGGACAGGTTACAAACCATAGGTAATAATTCCGCAACTTCACATTTGAGTTCTTTCAGAACTCTTGGGTGAATGCCATCTGGTCCTGGTGACTTGTTACTGTTAAGTTTATCAGTTAATTCCAAAATCTCCTCTAGTGACACCTCAATCTGTGACAATGTCTCAGATTTGTCACCTACAAAAGCTGGCTCAGGTTTGGGAATCTCCCTAATATCCTCAGCCCTGAAGACTGAAGTAAAGAATCCATTTAGTTTCTCCACAATGACTTTATCATCTTTAAGTGCTCCTTTTGTAACTTGATTGTCCAGAGGCTCCTCTGGTTGTTTAGCAGGCTTCCTGCTTCTGATGTAGTTAAAAAACATTTTGTTATTACCTTTTGAGTTTTTGACTATCTGTTCTTCAAACTTCTCTTTAGTTTTTCCTATTACATTTTTACACTTAATTTGGCAGTGTTTATGATCCTTTCTATTTACCTCAGTAAGATTTGACTTCCACTTTTTAAAAGATGCTTTTTTCTCTCTCATTGCTTCTTTTATATGGTGGCTCTTTTTTAGTTCTTTTACTGTGTTTTTTTAATTTGGGATAAACATTTAAGTTGGGCCTCTATTATGGTGTCTTTGAAAAGCATCCATGCAGCTTGCAGGGATTTCACTTTAGTCACTGTACTTTTTAATTTCTGTTTAACTGCCCCCCTCATTTTTGCATAGTTCCCCTTTCTGAAATTAAATGCCACAGTGTTGGGCTGTTGAGGTGTTCCTCCCACCACAGGGATGTTAAATGTTATTATATTATGGTCACTATTTCCAAGCGGTCCTGTTATAGTTACCTCTTGGACCAGCTCCTGCACTCCACTCAGGACTAAATCGAGAGTTGCCTCTCCCCTTATGGGTTCCCATACCAGCTGCTCCAAGAAGCAGTTGTTTAAAGTATCGAGAAATTTTTTTCCTCTGCATTTCGTCTTTAGGTGACATGTTCCCAGTCAATATGGAGATAATTGAAATCCCCCACAATTAGCGGCTACATGCAAAATTTTTGGTGTGACTTGCCCAGTGTCATGTAGGCACTCTTTGGCACACACACAATCTAGGTCAATAGTCCCCAATGCAGTGCCTGCGGGCGCCAGGGCGCCCGCCAGGCAATTTATATGCACCTGCCTAGTGCCCAGCAGGGGAGAGAAACTGCGGCCCCATGCCTGCCGGGGACAGAGAACTCCAGGGCTGCAGGCTGAGGGCGCCAGTGTTCTCGGTCCCTGGAAGGCGTGGAACTGCGGCATCTCTCTGGCTTCTCTCCACAGCTGGAGAAAAGCCACAGCCCCACTCCTGCCAGGACAGAGAACTGCGGGGCTGCAGGCTGCGGGTGCCGGTGTTCACTGTCCCCAGCAGGCACGGGGCGTGCCTAGTGCCCAGCAAGGGAGAGAAGCTGTGGCCCCGTGCCTGCCAGGGACAAAAAACTCCAGGGCTGCGCGCGCCGGTGTTCTCAGTCCCCGGCAGGCGCTGGCTGTGTCTTCTCTCCGGCTTCTCTCCTCGCTCCCAGAACTGCCGCCAAAAAAACCCGCTCGAACTGGTGAAGCAGGGGAAAAACAACAAGAACAACAACAAATGCTCTGACTCTGCCGTGCCAAGAATGGATGGAATGACGCCCCATAGCATGTGTCGCCCCAGGCCATGTGTTGCCCCAGGCACGGTGCTTGCTCTGCTGGTGCCTTGAAAAATTCTTGGCACCCGCCACACTCTTCTTCTGAAAGCATGAATGTGCTATTGGCCACAAAAAGGCTGAGGACCACTGACCCAGGTCATCTGGATGACACACAACTGTAACAATAGGCTCATCCTTTCTCTTTTTGCAGTTCTTTGCCTCATTCTCCACATGCCTTCCAACTTCTGCAACCCAGGGCCTTCCTCATTAGCACCTCTGATTCAGCCACAGAGCACTACCCATCCTAGGCACAGGCAGGGGTCCTCTAAGGGAAAAAAACTATGCACCATCACATGAAAGGCTGCACCACAATGCATGCAGGCAAGGGGGCTGGCCAAGGCCCCCTTAACTCTGGTTCTCTCATTGCCCGCTAGGGGGCTTCTCGCACCTTCCTGGGAAGTTCTGCTATTGGCCGCTAGCGGAGACAGGGCACTAACCCGGGCTGGCCCAGACCAGCGGCACCAAGTCTCCACCTCCCCCAAGGCCAACGTGCGGGGACTGGCAGCGGGGCAGGCGGTTCTGCAGTTGGAGGGCGTCACCCCGCTGCGTGCACGCGCCTCCCTCGGGACTGCGCGCGGGGGGAGGCAGAGGCGGTTGCGCGGTGACGTCTCCGGGACGCCGACAGGTTCCTATTGCCGCCGCTGCCAGGTTTGTATGAAAACATCGGGGGCGCCGGGCTGGAGCTGCGCCCGGCCTGTCCCGGCCCGCGGGTGACTCCGCTTTCCGCCGGCCCCTCTCGCCCGGGTGCGACGGGAGCTGCCCGGAGCCGGGCGGCGGAGGCCGAGCCTCTCGGACCGCAGCCGCCGCCCTGCCCCGGGGTGAAGGTGAAGCGCGGACAGACACAGACGGACAGTAGGCGCGGCCCCCAGCAGGGAGCCCGACGCTTGGCTGCTGAGCTGGCGGGAGCCTGGCACCGGGCGGAGTGGGGAGAGCTCTGCCCGCGGGCTGGGGATCTGGAGCGGGGCTGGCTCTCTCGGCTGCACGGGGCTTGCGAGGGAGGGACCCCCTCGACCCTTTCCACCTGGTGACAGGTTAAGGGGGCTGCCTGCGGGACTTGGCGCGCTGGCTCCGATGCAGATCGGGTCACTGCTAGTGGTCCTCGGGAATATTTTTAGGGCTGCCTTGGTGTTGGGTAACCCCGACTGGCTATTGCTGTCCTATCTCCATCGCTGTCAAAGGCGGCCAACTACTGGAGGTGTTAGTTGCACTCTTCGACTCCGCGAGAAGCAGTGTGGCTTTTTCAGTGGAAATGTTGAGTGTCCTTAATAGTAGTTTGGTCAGACTCTTACCGGGTCATCTCACTGATTGCTTGTTTTTGTGCGGTATTTTTATCTAGTAAGTGCTACTATGCCAAGTGTACTAAGTTACATAGTTTGTTTACACTAAAGCATTCTTGCTCTCCCTGTGATTTACAGCATGTGGCTTTTTTACATATGTGTTTTGGTGCCAAACGTTTTCTGGTGATGTTAGATGGCCCTGGAACAAAACTTTTCTCACTCAGAAAGCAGAAAATTATACATAATACTGTATTACCTTATCCACATTTGTATTGCTGAGCTTCCAAAACTTTCGTCTCTTGACTCCACTGTGCTAACTGTGTAGGCAAACTAGCATAGGTATTTGTACATAAATGACCACTGTTGAAATAGCACTTAGGGTATATCTACACTACGGGATTGTTCCCATTTTACATAAACCGGTTTTGTAAGACAGATTGTATAAAGTCGAGTGCATGCGGCCACACTAAGCACATTAATTTGGCGGTGTGCGTCCGTGTACCGAGGCTAGCATCGATTTCTAGAGCATTGCACTGTGGGTAGCTATCTCATAGTTATCCCATAGTTCCCGCAGTCTTCCCTGCCCATTGGATTCTGGGTTGAGATCCCAATGCAAAAACAGTGTCGCGGGTGATTCTGGGTAAATGTCGTCACTCAATCCTTCCTCTGTGAAAGCAATGGGAGACAATCATTTCGCGCCCTTTTTCTCTGGATTGCCCTGGCAGACACGATAGCATGGTAACCATGGAGCCAGTTTTGCCTTTTGTATACCCTAAAACACCCGGGAAAATGTTTTTGACTCTTCAGGCATTGGGAGCTCAGCCAAGAATGCAAATACTTTTCGGAGACTGCAGGAACTGTGGGATAGCTGGAGTCCTCAGTACCCCTTCCCTCCATGAGCGTCCATTTGATCCTTTGGCTTTCCATTACGCTTGTCACACAGCACTGTGCTATGGCCTCTGTCTATCATAGCCTGGAGATTTTTTCAAATGCTTTGTCATTTCGTCTTCTGGAACGGAACTCTGATGGAACAGTTTTGTCTCCCCATACAGCGATCAGATACAGTATCTCCCGTTCGGTCCATCCTGGAGCTCTTTTTGGATTTGGGACTGCATTGCCACCCGTGCTGATCAGAGCTCCACGCTGGGCAAACAGGAAATGAAATTCAAAAGTTCGCGGGGCTTTTCCTGTCTACCTGGCCAGTGCATCCGAGTTCAGATTGCTTTCCAGAGCGGTCCCAATGGTGCACTGTGGGATACTGCCCAGAGTCCAATACCATCGATTTGCGGCCACACTAACCCTAATCTGACATGGCAATACTGATTTTAGCGCTACTCCTCTCGTCGGGGAGGAGTACAGAAATCGGTTTATAGAGCCCTTTATATTGATATAAAGAGCCTCATTGTGTGGATGGGTGCAGGGTTAAATCGGTTTAATGCTGCTAAATTCAGTTTAAACACGTAGTGTAGACCAGGCCTTAGTAAGTGCACTTTGTGGTTTAACCTACTAGCAATCTGCTCAACAACATTCTTAAAAATCCATAGATTTGGGTCTCAGTAATAATATTTTGCACTTAAATAATGCTTGTCTTTCCTCCTACCCCTCTATTGAAGTGCGCCGAACTTGATTTCTAGGAACTCAGATTACTGGTGACACTTTCAAAAGTGCTTAAGTGCCTCAGTGAAGCTTTTAAGTTACGTTAAGTATCTGGTGTAAAACTTCCAAAAGTGCCTAAGAGATGGTAAGCTATTTCTGAGACTTCTATGTGTAATCCTTTACAAACATCAAGCTTCTGTAACTGTTTAGACAATCAAAGTTAGTTGAGCTTTTACTCTTTTCTTTCTCTTCTAGGTGTAAGATTTCAGTTGTAAATTTTGGGGCAGGGATCATATATTCCTATATATTTCTACAGTGCCTAATGCAATGGGGACCTAATCTGGATTGGGTGTGGTGGTCTTCAAATACAATTGTAATACAAATGTTAATATTGGGGAAAATAGAAATATGTTCACAGTGATGGGAAAGTAGTGATATAATTTTATAGGAACTTTCATACTTGAATGACCTTAACAAGAAAATGTTTTTGCAAAATGTAATTTACTTTGCAAGTAGCTGTTAGTGTTCATTTTGTTGTATATCTGTTTTTGAATACTTATTTTTTGGTGGTAAACCCTGTAATACGTTCATAGTCTTATACCTATGACTGCATAGCTGTTGCTGGAAATGTTTATCACACTAAGCATTATGACTTCATTTTAAGAGGCATGAATGGGAGCATTGTGGCTATGATGGTATAAGTTCTTATTTAAACACCTCTTGTAACTGGAAGAACTTGTCAAGAGAGATTGTCTTGATATATTTAAATTGCTTAGTAATAGCCCCTCCCTTCTTCTTTGTAAAGATGTGACTTTCAATAGGATCTCTTTTTTTCCCTCTTAGTACAATTAAAAAAAAAAAAGGCTGTATTTTCACTTTCACTATTAAAGTTGGGGAGCTTTCCACAGTAGTCTGAAACATAGGAAAATCTACTTTCAACAGGGGGAGATTACGTTTTTTTACTGTGGCAAATTTTATGCTTTTATCAAAACCCACAATTCTATCTTTTTTTGCACTGCATTTGTTCACACTGGAAACTTTCTTTGTAACCCAAAGACCTAGAAACTTCAGATTTTGACTTTTTAGAAATGATCTTCCCCAGGGTTAGCTACCAGTGAACTGCAATGACAGGTGCTTTCTTTTACAGCACTTCAATACATTTGAGAAGTTTTTGATAAATAGTCAAAAGCTGCCCTTACTCTGCTGCCTTCAGAATCCATCAGCATGGCTGAAAATTTAGACTGAAGTGTGGGGAGGAATTAGGGTGACCAGACAGCAAGTGTGAAAAATCAGAATGGGGGGTGAGGGGTAATAGTCCCGATATTTTCTTATATAGGCTCCTATCTCTATAAAATCAGGACATCTGGTCACCCTGGGAGGAATGCTCAGTGCTGTGCAAAGTGGGAGAGAGGAATATTTTTTATTATTTTTGTTAAAAGCTGAGCTCAGTGTGCTACGTGTTTGCCAAATCTTGCAATTGCTGTTGTGAAGTCTGTAGTATTTGATTTTTCTTAAAGCACCAGCTTTGAGTTCTATGAGAATCTCTACTTTTTTTTTAAAAAATAGAAGATTTTTGTTGCAGTAAAAGCGTGAAAATATGACCCTAAAGGTTCAAAAACCGAAAGTTGCAAGTAAAAACCTCCTTATTTTATTTTAACCTTTGGAATTATGATTTTTTGAATGGCTTGGGTGGGCAGTAATGTTTTATAAAAATTTCCAAAATAATCAAAAGCTAAACTGGTACAAACTGCATATGCTGAAACTAAAATCTGTCACCGTTCCTAGTAAGGGGACACTGGCATAATGATAAGCTGAGGAATTCAAAAAATGGAATAGTTGGAATCGTGTTTTGATTGAGTAATATTAATGGGAATAGCATGCCACTTCTTTCTCAGTTTGGCTTTTCTGGGAGTCATTTAGCAGCCTGCTGAAGCTGAGCTAATGGACCAACAAGTGAAATTTACAGACAGAGGAGCTTGAATCAAACTTTACCATCATGGCAGCATAAGCAGCATCTGTAACCAGAAATACAAAATAAAAGTAATACCTTAAGCAGCCCGACAGTGGTAAGTTTGTCATGTCCTGGAATGGCTGATGAGACTATGTGCCATATCTGTATTTTCCCAGCAGATAGTTTAAAAATAGGAAATACACCAGGAAACTGTGTTTCCTATCTTCTCCTTTTTGTGTGCATTTATTGCCTGAAAGAGAATGGAATCAGACTTCAGTGTAACAGCAGGGTGTGTCTACACTACAGGTTCTGCATCTATGCTGCTGTAATGTAGACACGTTTACTGCCTCAAAGTAAGGGGATTTTCAGTTGATGTAGGTAATCCAGCCCTGCAACTGTCAGTAGCTGGGTTGACAGAAGAATTCTTCTGTCAGCCTAACTCCTGGTGTAGACACACATAGGTCAGCTTGACTGCAGTGCTTGAGGGTCTGAATTTTTCACATTCCTGAGTAACATGGTTAGGTCCATCTAAATTGTAAGTTTAGAGCAGGCCTAAACAAACCTTTCCTTTCCAAGAAGGACTGATAATATAATTTCTAATAAGATCTGAAAAGTTAGTCAAGAAATTTTTCACTGTAAAAGACTACAATACAACAAAAGAGAACGGGCAATTGTTAAAATGAGTCTTAAATCATTTGAAATTTAAAATGTTAGAACGGTTTTTCCATTTTCTGTGAGCCTAATTAAATCTCAAGATGGTTGTTACAGTGGGAACAAGCTAGTGATGATTTGACACAATCTCAAAGAATGCTCAACTCTTCTAACCGAATGGTGAACAAGGGGTTTATTAGCACCTTGTCCCTTGTTCAGCCTAAAACACCATCTTCCCCTTATCAGTACAACACATGCTTTTAATTCCCTTATCTCTTTTCTTTCTGCATTTTACCCCTCCCCTTTCGATTTCCCCTTTTCCACTTTTACTTTTTGCATTTTTGTGTCTCTTTCCCTTGTGCGGCTCTTCCACTGTTTCTCTAAACTCGTTGTGAAGAACATGCTTTGGGAAGACCATATGGGTCTTTCATTTCTTTAGCTAACTACATATGGAACTTGCTGTAGAGAAAAAAACTGATGGTTTTCCCTCTGAAGCAGTTGGCTTTTTTTAATTGCTGTTCAGCTCTGTATTCTTAACTTCTTTTTGCTGCTAGGCTGTTCTCCTCAAAGTATAAACCAGAGTATACATCTTGCCAGCGTCTGCTGGTTCATTTCTCTCTCTGGCTATAGAAGCCACTGCAGAGCAACACAAGGTGCTCTCCTCCCTCTGTGACTTGAGCTTGCTGCTTCTACAGTACTCTTTCTATATGGGGAGGCTAAGCCTCAGTAGTGAATCCATCTCTCATGACAACACAAGATCACTGGTCCGGCCCAGATGTTCATGAAAATTTCAGAAAAAATTGTCTTTTGATTGTAGAAAGTTTTCCCCCCTTCCATCCCTTCTTCAGTGGAATCATCTGGATTTTGAGGGGTGGGATTCTCAAAAAAGGGACTTCAGTGTTTAGCTGCCATTCTAGGTGCCTTACTCCAAACATTAGATTCTATAACACTGATCATCTGCTGTCCAGCCTTGTAATCACATAGGAAGTTTAGGTGCCTAAATTTCTTCTAGAAAAGCCCCAAGCTGATTAAATTTCTGCTGGTGAGTATGCATGCAGCTGCCTCAGGATATGTCTACACTACTTGATTATTCCGATTTTACAGAAACCATTTTTTAAAACAGATTTGATAAAGTCGAGTGCACGCGGCCACACTAAGCACATTAATTCAGTGGTGTGCGTCCATGTACCGAGGCTAGCGTCGATATCTGGAGCGTTGCACTGTGCGTAGCTATCCTGTAGTTCCCCGCAGTCTCCCTGCCCATTGGAATTCTGGGTTGAGATCACAATGTATGATGGAGCAAAAACAGCGTCGCGGGTGATTCTGGGTAAATGTCGTCACTCAATCCTTCCTGCGTGAAAGCAACGGCAAATCATTTCACACCCTTTTTCTCTGGATTGCCGTGGCAGACGCCATAGCATGGTAACCATGGAGCCCATTTAGCCTTTTTTCACTGTCACCGTATGTGTACTGGATGCTGCTGACAGACGCAGTACTGCAGTGCTACACAGCAGCATTCATTTGCCTTTGTAAGGTAGCAGAGACGGTTACCAGTCATATTGTACCGTCTGCTGCTGTCATGGGTGCTCCTGGCTGGCCTCGCTGAGTTCGGCTAAGGGCGCATGGACAAAAATGGGAATGATTTCCCAGGTCATTCCTTCTTTATGTTTTGTCTAAAAATAGTCAGTCCTGCCTAGAAAATGGGGCAAGTCTACTAGAGAACCAGAGAGCACAGCCGCTCCGGGTCAGAGCTCCAGATATCCCGCAGAAATGAGCTGCATGCCATTCTAGGGGGTGCCCCTGCAACAACCCCACCCTTTGCTTCCCTCCTCCCACACCCCTCCTGGGCTACCATGGCAGTTATTTCCCCATTTGTGTGATGAAGTAATAAAGAATGCAGGAATAAGAAACACTGACTTTTTAGTGATATAAAATGAGGGGGAGGCAGCCTCCAGCTGCTATGATATTCCAGGCAGGACATCTCCCTTACTCATTAAACAGTGTGGGGGAGAGGAGCACAGCCTCCTGGTGCTCTGATAGTCCAGAATCTCCATTAGACATGAAGAGGGGGGGTGGAGAGGAGCTCAGCCTCCAGCTGCTATGATGAGGATGGTTACCAGCGCTATTGCACCATCTGCCAGGACTGAATCTCCAGGACACAAAGCTTAAAGAAGGGAATGACCAGGAGTCATTCCCATTTTTGTCCAGGTGCCCCCGGCCGACCTAACCAAGGCCAGCCAGGAGCACTCACAGGATGATGACAAGGGCAGGTATCAGTCATATTGTACCATACCGTCTGCCATCGGGAAGAGGAGGGGAGAGGATGATGCTGTTTAGTGCTGCAGCACCTCGTCTACCAGCAGCATCCAGTAGACATACGGTGACATTGAAAAGAGGCGATAAACGATTTTGACGACATATTCCCTGAACCACTGGTGACAATATTTTTTACCCTTCAGGCATTGGGAGCTCAGCCAAGAATGCAAATGCTTTTCAGAGACTGCAGGAACTGTGGGATAGCTCGAGTCCTCAGTCCCCCTCCCTCCCTCCATGAGCGTCCATTTGATTCTTTGGCTTTCCATTACGCTTGTCACACAGCACTGTGTTGAGTCCCTGCTGTGGCCTCTCTCTGTCATAGCCTGCAGATTTGTTCAAATGCTTTGTCGTTTCGTCTTCTGGAACGGAGCTCTGATAGAACAGATTTGTCTCCGCATACAGCGATCAGGCCCAGTATTTCCCATATGGTCCATGCTGGAGCTCTTTTTGGATTTGGGAATGCATGGCCGCCTATGCTGATCAGCGCTCCATGCTGGGGAAACAGGAAATGAAATTCAGAAGTTTGCGGGGCTTTTCCTGTCTACCTGGCCAATGCATCCGAGTTCAGATCGCTTTCCAGAGCGGTCACAATGTTGCACTGTGGGATACCGCCCGGAGGCTAATACTGTCGATTTGCAGCCACACTAACCCTAATCCGACATGGCAATACCGATTTCAGCGCTACTCTCCTCATCAGGGAGCAGTACAGAAATTGATTTAAAGAGCCCTTTGTATCGATATAAAGGGCTTCGTTGTGTGAACGGGTGCAGGGTTAAATCGGTTTAATGCTGCTAAATTCGGTATAAATGTGTAGTGTAAACCAGGCCTCCATCCTGACACCATTGAGCAGCTTTGCACCTAATTCACACCTAAACCCCAGTTGGATTCACAAGCTAGGCATTCCCAGCCTATCTTTCCCATGGGGCCTGATCCTGTAGATGTACTTGTAGGCTGCCTTTGAACATGTTGACTAGATTGCGTCTTGCACAAAATACAGCTGGTGGTGCTGGTGCTCCCCTTAACCCAGTATCCCACTCACTCAGAATGTGGAAGATCTGGATTCAAATCCTGCCTCTGCTTGATGTGGATCAGGGACTTGGATCTAGGCCTCCTAGGTGAGTGCCCTAACCATTGGGCAATAGAGTCAATCTGTCTGGCCCAATGAACATTGAAATACATTGTGTGAAATGGAACAGCTAAAACAGGAGAGAATGAAAGACCCACCCCTGAGCCTCATGATTAGGGCACTCGCTTTGGAGCAGCAGAAACATGGATTCAGGTCCCTGTTCCACATTAGACAGAGGGGGGATTTGAAGTCTGGTTTCCTGGGTGAGTGCACTGGGCTATTGGGTAAAAGAGGGTGGCAGCTGCCGCCGCCGCCACCACTAGCTCTTGCTGACCTGGCTTAGGTGCCTAATTCCAGGAGAGCATTCATGGTTGTGAATTCCAAGTGCAGGGAGTCATGGAGTTTGGTATCTTAGGGCATGTCTACTCTGCAGCCCTAAGATGACTTATTTTAGATCGACTTACAGCCACTGAAGTAATTACTGCAGTGGTTGATGTCCTTACTATCCTCCTGTCGATAGTGTGTGTTCTCACCACGAGCACTTTCACTTACTGTATAGGGGCACTGTGGGGGATTGAGAGACTGGGCTTTCAGCTCCACACAGCTCTCTGCCAGGAGCCCAGCTGGCTTGCACCCAAGCTCTTGCCTCCCTGCTCCTGACTGGGATTGGAGGGCAGCCGTCTAGCTGAGAGTGAGGAGCTGGGGACAGCTGGGGTCTAGCTGCTCAGCTTTCTTGTCAATTTCATGGCGCCGTGAAATTGACAGTCAATAGCTCATGGAAGTAACACAGTGTCTACACCAGTGGTTCTCAAACTATCGTACTGGTGGCCCCTTTCACATAGCAAGCCTCTGAGTGCGATTTTCCCCCCCCTCCCCTTATAAATTAAAAACATTTGTTAGTATATTTAGCACCATTATAAATGCTGGAGGCAAAGCAGGGTTTGGGGTGGAGGCTGACCACTCGTGACCCCCCCCCATGTAATAACCTTGCAACCCCCTGAGGGGTTCCGACACCCAGTTTGAGAATCCCTGGTCTACACAGACTGCATTGCCCCAACTACCCCGACATAAGCGCTACGCCTCTTATGGAGATGGAATTATTATGTTGGTGTAGTGGAATACTTACATCTGTGGGACGAGGCTGTCGTGTGTACACTGAAGTAATTAGGTCCACGTAAGCTGTCTTACGTCAACAAAACTGTGTAATGTAGACCAGGCCTAACTCACTTTGAGGGATGAGGCTTAAGCCACACACCTCTTCTTGGCATTTCCTACTAGCTAGTCTATGTTGCTCTCACTCAAAATGCTAGTTATGTGAATCCACTTTTTTAGGGGCCCTCTTCTAAAAATGTTCTAATTCTTTTAATCGTGCTTATTGCCAAAGTAGTATGGAACTTCCCACTCTAAACACATTCTTGGGAAGTTAAAGGTGGACTGTTCTTGTAGCTGATGTTTTCTTTCTGTTATAACATGCTTGGCAGGCAAACCTGAAACAAATTAGTAGCAAAATTACAGCCTTAATTAATTAAAAAAAAAAAGTTGAAGTGGGGAAAGGAAGATCATTGTTACCTACATAATACTTCCAGCTGAAGTTGTAATGACTGAGATTCAATCACTGGAAATTCTCTGCCAGAGACAGTTCTCAGATATGGATTGCACTTGCTAAAATTTGTTGAAGTTTAGAGTGATAATTAGGGTTTCTGTTTCTCTTTCTGTAAAATACATTTTTGCTGTTAGTGTGATGTAATCCTGCTCACCGCAAGAATTCTCTTGATCTATTGTTGGCTAACTATTCCACACATCTTTACTGTGTTAGAGACCTTCATAAAGCTTTGTATAAGCCTTTTTAAATGCCTCTATATAAACTGCAGGTTAGTGTTAGCCTTGACAAAGACCAGCTTTTTACTGTAATGTGGTAGTGTGTAAACTAACCATCTCAAAAGTTTTCTTGTATAGTAAATATTTGTAGAAAAAATAAATATAAGGAAACAAGACAATAGTCCACCTAAAAATATCCTCTCTAAAGATTTTTCAGCTTCAAGAGCTTATACTTAATTTTTATTGTGGGTCTAAAAATAGACTCTCTAATTTCTTATGAAACTAGGAATAAATACTCATAGTTATGAAGAGATTTTTTGCTTTTACTCATTTGGCAGAGTTACATTTCTGTCTCCCTGTACTTATCCAAAAGACTGTAGTCACCAGAGTTGGCAAAGACCTTCTAATATTAAACAACTTCTTAAGGAAGGAATATTTTCAATGCGACTTGAAGGTGTCCATACTGTAAAGTGGGGAAAATATATTGATCACTCGGATTCACAGCCATGCATATTTAGAACATAAGAATGGCTATACTGGGTCAGACTGAAGGTCCTCCAGCCCAGTATCCTGTCTGCTGACAGTGGCCAATGCCAGGTGCCCTAGTGGGAGTGAACCTAACAGGTAATGATCAAGTGATCTCTCCCCTACCATCCATCTCCACTCTCTGACAAACAGAGGCTAGGGACACCGATCCTGGCTAATAGCCATGAATGGGCTTAACCTCCATGAATTATCTATTTTTAGCTGCACAAAACCTTACACTTCATTTATCTATGGCATGCATTCAAATATCTGAAAAATTATTAGGGAATGGTAGGTTCTGTGGATAAGAATGGAGCACACACTAAAATGTTTTATTGTGTTTAAAACAGGTTTAGAGGAAGATACACCATCTGTGGGGATGAGCTATCTTTATTTCTGCTGTTGACTGACTTTCATTCTTAAAGAATTTTCAGAAAAATTTTTTTTTAAATAACAATAGTGTTTGTATCAAAGATCTTAGAAACTATATTGGGCATGGGAAACATTCTAGAATAAGTGTAGCTACTTGCAATATTAATTATAACTACTTGTAAAACAAGGCATTACTGTAGAGTTAAGCACAACATAAAGTTTATCACAGTTGATCACTTGAAACATCGCTGAGAGTCCTGCAAATGTAATAACTGATTATGAAGAATTGATGATATTTCAGATCACTAAAAGTGTGAATTGAGCTGCATAAAGAAAGTAGATTGTTTGAATTTATGCCTTAGATGGAGACCTCTAGATATTATCAAATTTGAAATCTCCCTGAAGCACTTTGGAGTTTCAGGAGTGTTAGTAAATGAAGCAATATACGTTGAAGTTCAATCTAATCTAGAATAGAAAATAGCAAGTTTCCATTGGCTAGCACTTCTAGGCTTGTACAGTTATGTTGTAGAAATGGCCTCTTTCAGAAATGAATCAGTCCTTCAAAAAAACAAACCAACCCCCACTCTCCCCAAACGATTGGTAGTACAAATGACAATCTTTCTTAATCTGGAACTTGTCCACCAAATATATGAATGAAGAAGTGATAACTTTCTCCACTAAAAGATTTGAATGTATGCTTTAGATTATAACCCCTTCAGGATGGAGATTCTCTCTTCTGCGTTATAGTGCCAAACACAGTGGGGCCCCAATCCCAGTTGGAACTTCTGGGCACTAACATAATATAAATATTTTTACTACTAAAAAGAGGGACATTTTGTTGTGATCAAATGATCATTCACACCAATCTATAGTAACAAACTTCTGTCTTCCAAATTATGGGTGAAGATGCATGACCCTAACTACCCCAGTATTCACACCCTATGCACTACTGCAAGGGTTTTTGTACAAACTATGCCTTGTGAGATATCATTTGAGAACTAAGAACACGCTAGTTAATAACAGCATTGAGGAATATATGTGACAATGGTGCATGTGGAGTTATGAAAATCCTCCGATACTATGTTTTAAAGTCTGTATTTGAACAAAGTAAAAAGAAGTCTGCCCTGGTCTTGAATATGAATGGAGCAGAGTGACCATATAATTACAATTTACATATGCAGTATATAGAATCATCAAAGCTCACAAGGTGGTTGGGGGGTCTGCATGTTTGGATCATAAAGAATTGTGTATTTGCTTGTTTAACCAGCTTGGTCATCAGACAGAGACCATGAGGCTCTATTTACATAAAAGCTAAACATGACCGTCAAGCTGACAAGGGGAGGTGATAAGAGGATAACTGTCAGCAAGGGATGGAGACTGCACTCCCAGGAAGGCATCCTGTTTCTTGAAGCAGGGTCAATGAACTTTGAGAGATGTTTTTCAAAGGTTTACTGTACTATAAAGAGGGGCAGTGAACCCCTAAGATGACAAAGGTAACCCCCAACTTGTACATCTGTGGAAGGTCCTGATTGAGAGAGAATCAGCCATGCTGGTCTAAGAGTAATTAGTGAATAAAATCATCTTAAACAAAGACTGTGCCTTGCTAGATTAAGTTCCAGACTTGTAGATGCATGTTAGCACTTTTATTTGCTTGTAATTATATCTACCTGTTTTTCTTTTTCACTTGGCATCACTTAACCTGTGTCCTGTTGTTAATACTTGTTTTCTTTTAATCTAAACCAACCCAGTGCTGTGTTTGAATTGGAGTTTCCAGTTAATCTGGCAAGCTGCTGGGTATTGTCTCTTAAAGGAGCAAACAAACCTGATTATTTCTCTGAGTGGTCTGGGAGAGGGCTGGTTGCTTCAGGGCAGATGGTTTTTTGGAAATGCAGGATTCATGGTGTGTTTGGGGTCACTTGGCTGTTGTAACCAAAGCTGGTGGATATCAGTGTGTGTCTGTGGCTTAACAAGCAGGCTGTGGAGTCAGTTACTGAAACATGGCTGCTTATCGCACAGACACTTGGTGCATGCTTGTATGCTTTCTGGGAGCAGAGCATTTTACGGCATCCAGTTCTTCAGGGCAGGCAGTGACGCAACCTCTTGCTGGTCTGGATTGCACCTCTAAACGTGACAGGAGGGTATTGAGATAAGTGTACACCAAGTATCCTAGAGATTCTTGCTACATCTAGTAGGATTCTGATGTTATAAACTTAAGCCCTGATTCAGGAAAACACTTAAGCACATGCTTAAGTGCTTTCCTGGCTTGTGGTCTTTGGACCTGTTCCTGAAAACACTTACATGCATGTGTAACGTTGTCATGGTACAATTCCCCACTCTGAACCTTAGCGTCCAAAAGATGGGGTACCAGCATGAATTCCTCTAAGCTCAATTAGCAGCTTAGAACCTGTAGCGCTGCCACCAACCAGGAATTCCAGTGCCTGGTACACTCTGGTCCCCCCCCAAAACCTTGCCCGGGGACCCCCAAGACCCAGACCCTCTGGATCTCAACACAAGGAAACTAAACCCTTTCCCCCACCGTTTCCTCTCCCAGGCTTCCCCTCCCTGGGTTACCCTGGAAGATCACTGTGATTCAAACTCCTTGAATCTCAAAACAGAGAGGACAATTCACCTTCCTCCCTCCTTCTCTTTCCCCCTCCCAGACTCTTCCTGAGAGAAAGTAATCCTGGCACAGAGAGAAATCAGCCTCTCTCTCCCTCTTCCCTCCTTTCCCCCCACCAATTCCCTGGTGAATCCAGACCCAGTCCCCTGGGTTCTCACCAGAATAAAAAAAACAAACAATCAGGTTCTTAATCAAGCAACTTTTAATTAAAGAGAGAAAAACAGTAAAAATGATCTTGTAAATTTAAGATGGAATAGGTACAGGGTTTTTCAGCTATAGACACTGGGAATACTCTCCCAGCCTAAGTATACAAGTACAAATTAAAATCTTTTCAGCAAAATACCAATTTGAACTCCTTTCAGCCAAATGCACATTTGCAAATAAAGAAAAACATAAGCCTAACTTGCTTTATCTACCTCATACTCACTATTCTGGATCTATAAGAAACTGTATCAGGGAGATTGGAGAGAAACCTGGTTGCACATCTGATCCCTCTGAGCCCCCAGAGTGAACAACAACCAAAACCTAACAGCACACACAAAAACTTCCCTCCCTCAAGATTTGAAAGTATCCTGTCCTCTGATTGGTCCTCTGGTCAGGTGACAGCCAGGCTTACTGAACTTGTTAACCCTTTACAGTCAAAGAGATATAAAGTACTTCTGTGCTATTAACTTTTCTTATCTGTTTATGACAAACGTGTAAATCAAGTCTCTCTGGGAACAGGCCCTATGTTTGTAAAATCAAAGTCCTACTAGATGCTTTAGCAGGATGACATCCATAGGGCGTACAGTGAATGTAATAGTCTATTTATATACTATTTTTGTCTAACCAAACATTCCAAATGTCTTGAAAAATCTTGCTTCTTATCAGTGTATAAGCCATTCTTTCATGGATTTTTTGAAGTTTCCCAGTATCGCCAATGATGTACCACCAGGATCCTTTCTGTTTTCCATTGGTGTGATGCACAAGAAAAAAGAATATGCAGACATTCTTGTCTGTGAGGAGCAACAACATCTATAGGAAGGATATGCAAGAGTGCTACCATTGGTTCTAGTGGAGGATTTTAATTCTGTTCTAATTGTTCACAAATTCTTTTTCTGTATTTTTGTAGTTTTATACATACACACTATGGAATAAAAGTTGGCATCCTTCCATATTTAGTCTCTATTCATCTGTGTAATCATTTGAGTAGAACAAAATCATGAAATAATATATTTTAAATGTTGTATCTGTTGCTATATCTTGTTTTAAGTACAAGAATTTTTAATCCCTGTAAATGTTTAAGAAGCTTCTTGCTCAACAATCTGTTAAATCATATCCTCAAACAAAAGAATTGTCTGTTTTGTGGTTAGGTTCATATATCCATTTTTTTGTCCATTACATCAATAATGGCATTACAGTAGAACCGTGGTTCTCAAGCTATTTATCATTGTGGGCCGCATATGAAGCCCACAAAGTGTTAACTGGGTCACAGGTTGAGAACCTATCCTCAGTGCCCTCCACCCAAAGACCCCTCCACAGAGTAGGGCCAGGAGCAGAGAGCTGGATGTGGGGCAGGGCCCCCGGACTCTGCTGCATGGGGACCCCAAGCCCTGCTGCGGGGGGCTTGGTGATAGCCAGCTGCTCAGACAACGAGCCCCGCTGTGGGGGGCCAGCCAGCTGCCTGGACCCCACCTCTGCGGAGCCTGCCGTTTGGCAGTGCAGCTGGGAGCCTGGAGCCCACAGCCTTTAGCACATAGCTGAGGTGGATCACAGCTGTGTACTAATTGGGCTGCATGCAGCCCATGGGTTGAGAACCGGTGCAGTAGAACCTCAGTTACAAACTGACCAGTCAACCACACATTTGGAACTGGAGGTATGCAATCTGGCAGCAACAGAGATTAACAAAAAAGCAAATACAGTACCGTACTATGGTAAACCTAAACTACTAAAGAAAAGAAAGGGAAAGCAGCATTTTTCTTCTGCATACTAAAGTTTCAAAGCTGTATTAAGTCAGTGTTCAGCTGTAAACTATTGAGAGAACAACCATAACGTTTTGAGTTTCAAACAACCTCCATTGCCAAGGTGTTCATAACTCTGAGGGTCTACTGTATAAGCATCAGCTTAAAAAAAGACAGAGGCTCCAATCCTGAAAATAATTAAGCACCTGAGTAACTTTACTCACCTGTGTTGTGTGGGACTACTTATGTGAGTTATGTTAAGCACTTGCTTAAGGCTTTGCAGGCTTGGGATCATGAGGGGTCATTGCATCATGAGGATTTCACATATTCTCTTAATGTACTCAGTTCAGAGAAAGTGATCTGATGTTAGCTTGATCCATAATGATTTGTCTTAGGAAGACAAAGCTTGGTGTTCATGTTTCTGAACAAATTGAAAATTTAATTAAAAATCTATAACATCTTTCAGATTTTTGAAATCTGAATTATTTGGGTGGTGGTGGGAATCTGTCAAGTGCTTGGTGTAGGGTAGCTCTTAATACTACTACTACTACTCTAATTATTATTTATTTTTTGGTCAGTCTGATTAAGTTCTGGCAAAACTGTCTTATGTGTCCATAAGCAGAGTCAGAATGACATCTGGTGGTGAGTTGTGGAAAAGGACTTCAGGGGCTGATCTTATTTGCATGGGCACACCCACCCCACCTACCATGAAGGAACTGCTTGCCCAAATGGTCACTTTGGCTTCTGTGGGACCCCCAGTCTCTTTGTTATTGGGACAGGAGTAATAAAGAATTGTTATTCTGGTTATGGAATCAAGGACAGTAGAACTGTACTTGGCATTTTATGACAGTGGGGCTCACCCTCAACTATGTGGCACTCTCTAGGCAAGGGACATGGGTTCCAAAGCTCAGTGAACTGAGGCTGGGGACAGGTATGCGTACCTGGCAATGTGGGCCCCTTTCAGGGCCCTAAATACCACTTTGACCCCTCCTCTCTCCACTGTGTAATAACAGAGCTAATTTTGATTCCTTTAGGAGTCTTGTTACATGCTGTAGAGCTCATATCACTGATTTCTAGGTTGAAACATTAGACCTACTTTGAGCAAGTGGTTCTGAGTGTGCCAGCACTTGTGGCCCTCCTACTAACAGCTGAAATCACTAAAGAGCTAAAGTTACAAAAAAGCTGAAATTACTGAGAGCTGGGGAGGGGCGGGCGGATGGCTGAAGACATTGGTGAGGGGTCAGTAGGATGGCTGGCAGAGAGGAGCAGCTGGCGGTGAAGACTGTAGCAGAACCCTGTGGATAGGCGTGGCAGTCAAGCGGTTGATCTGAGCAGTGGAGCATTTAAGCTGCCCTCCCATGCCTCCCCCCACTTCCACCCAGGCTGGGAGGTAAGCTCTGCAGATGAACTTCTGAAATCTGGGGGCTGCACTGACCAAGGACAAACTGTGGGTGGGGGTGACTGTTGGATTGCTGACTTAAGACCCTGAGGGGAAAAGGACACTGCCAGACTTACTTGGGGGTGGGTCATTTGCTCATGGTTTGTGTTATGAATCCTGTTTGATGTTTCCCCAATATAAAGCTGCAATGTTTCCCTCCTTTATTAAAAGGCTTTTTGTTATACTCCGGCTCTGTGAGAGGAGAAGTATTGCCTCTTAGAGGTGTCCAGGGGGGTGGTATGTAATTGTCCCAGGTCACTGGATGGGGGCTCGAGCCGGTTTTGCATTCCGTTATTGAAACAGAGCCCCTAGATACTGAACTCAGCCCTTGTTGCTGCCAACTCTGATAGGCAGAACAGTTACATGTAGGCTTGTCAAAATAAGATTTTTATTTTTCACTTGAGCATCTAGGAGCGTTACCTCAAGTGGCCAATCTGGCACTGTTTTGCTTGTGACATTGGCCAGCTGGCAGACAATTGACAGGCTATTGGTGCATGCAGTATCCACATATTAACATGTACTGAAGTGCTTTACAAGTGGACCCAACTACAGAGCTAAACTAACTAGGATCACAAGATATCAATTTGTTTAATTCTGAAGCCCACAGAAGCACTTTGGTGCAGTTCAAGTGTCTGAATGCTCTAGGTCAAGAGAAAAATAAAGTCAGGAAGAGGGGGGGAAAAGTAGGAGAAGACAGTAAAAGAGATGAGGAAAGAAAAGAATGGGCCTGTTAATGTTAGCAACCCACATAACTAGAGAATTGTGTGCAAAGTGTACTGATGGATTATCAAAATCTCTTTAGTAGTCTGCTAGACCATGCAGTGAACCTGCTAGACCATGCAGTGAACCTGTATTTAAACCCTTAAAACAAACTAAAGAAATAATCCTCTGATCCTACCGACTTGCCCCACGCTAAGATATTCCTTTACTGCTGGCAGTCAGACAGCATTACCTACAGCTTTCTTAAAGAGATGTCAATTTGAAATTTAGTGAATTAAAATAAAAATTTAGAAGTATTTTCAGATAATATATCTGCCCCATTTCCACTCAGAACAGGTATAATATCTACAGGAATTTAAAAATAAGGTGTGTGAGGTTTTGTTTAGTCATATTTTTAATTACTAGATTTCTAGCTGACATTTCATATAGTCCAATATGCATGAAGTAATAATCCTCTATAGGCTCAAAGGTTACCAGTTACAGAAAAAGAGTCCAACATTAGGACTACCAACAACCCAACAGACCAAACCTGCATACAGCTACACCAGACCCTCACTAGAACGTGGGATTTGGAATCCATGCATGGAGGCCGCGTTAAAATTAATTTAAATGAAATTTGGGATCCATGGCCGCGACTGCATTATATGCAAATTTGCACTATATAGACGCATGTTCTAGCAAGGGTCCGTTGCATATATATTTTTTTAAATTCCCAAATAAAAATGTTTCTTTAAGCTGGAGTTGCAGTTTTATGTACATAAAAACAGCCTAAATCCAGGAGATTCAAAGTTAAACTTCTCATTCAAAGTGGATTTAAATATATAAAGAGAACACAAACAGTCTGCAACCTTGTCCATCCACAACGTAAGCTTTATATGCGTACGAGATTGGTATCACAGTTATCTTTTCATTCAGGCTCTTATACTGGTGCTCAGTTGTAGTATGACCTGACATTTTAAGCCTTGGCTATTTTTCCAATTCAACCAGAAACATCTAAACACCAGAGTTCATGAGATTTAAATTTATGGTTAAACTACGTCAGTGATTTATGTAGCAGAGCATACATATCCTATATGCATATATATAAATTGGGTTTATGAGGTTTCCAGCCACAGGCAGCCCTAATTACTGTGCACAGAAACAGATTAAAATGGTTACAAGAGTACCACAGCATTAAATGAGAAAAGAATATTAGAAAGAGAAGAAGTTAGTTGGTCTTTGGTTGATATGCATGATGTGTTAATACCTTGCATTTATGTAGCAGCTTCTGTCTGAAGCTCTCAATATGCTTTATGTATTTCAGTTAATATAACCTCACAGCACATCTGTAAAACATCTTGACCTTCTATTTTTCCACATGTGAAATGGGAATAAGCAACTTCCCTGTATGAACTCAGTGTTGGAATAATGTGACTCCATACCACTCACTCAATCCATTAAGTAATCTGCACTGTACCCAGGCATGCAACCTAAAAACCAAGGCCAGAAAGGTTTGCATTGAGGAATTCTACGCATGTACTACACCCACCCCTCTGTCTCTAGCCATGAATCCTGAGAGGAACCAGTCAAACACTCAACTAGCACAAATCTAGAGTAGGTGAGACAGATGAGCCACATTATGTTATTTTGGAAGTTGTACATGCAGTTATTTGTATTTTAAGAGAACCTAGAGACCTTAACCAAGATCAGAGGGCCATTGTGACAGACTAGTGCAGGAGTCAGCAACCTTTCAGAAGTGGAGTGCTGAGTCTTCATTTTTTCACTCCAATTTAAGGTTTCGCGTGCCAGTAATACATTTTAACGTTTTTAGAAGGTCTCTTTCTATGTCTATATTACATAACTAAACTATTGTTGTCTGTAAAGTAAATAAGGTTTTTAAAATGTTTAAGAAGCTTCATTTAAAGTTAAACTAAAATGCAGAGCCCCCCGGACCAGTGGCCTTTGGCACACGTGCCATAGGTTGTCTACTCTTGGACTAGTGCTTGAAGGGTTTCCCTTGACACCCATCTGCCCAATGAGTAAGCCCATTACCTTGGGTGAGAAGGTACCTATAACGCAGGGGTGGGCAAACATTTTGGCCCGAGGGCCACATCTGGGAATTGAAATTGTATGGTGGCCATGCATGCTCACTCAATTGAGATTGGGGTGTGGGAGGGTTCTAGCTGGGGGTGCAGGCCCTGGGGTGGGGCCAAAAATGAGTTCAGGGTGCAGGAGGGGGCTCTGCACTGGGGCAGGAGGTTGGGGTGCTGGAAGGGGTACAGGCTCTGGCTGTTGGGGTGGGCTCTGGAGTGGAGCTGTGGATGAGAGGTTTAGGGTGCAGGAGGGTGCTCTGGGCTGGGATCGAGGAGGGTTGGAGGGCGGGAAGGGGATCACGGCTAGAGTGGGGGTTGGGGTCGGGGAGAGGCTCGGGTGCAGGCTTACCTCGAGTGGCTCCCGGAAGCAGCAGCAGTTTTCTTCTCTGACTCCTACAGGGAGTCTCAGCCAGGAGGCTCTGCACGCTGCATTATCTGCAGGCATCACCCCTGCAGTTCTCATTAGAGCGCTGTAGGGGGCCATTGGAGTGCGTAGGAGCCGAAGCAGGGCCATGCCACGGCTTCCAGGAGCCGTGTTGAGTGGGGCCATGCCATGGCTTCCAGAACCATGTGGTGCAGCCCCTGACCCTGTGCTCCAGCTGGAGTGCTGGAGCTGGGTAAACCCCAGATCCTGCTCCCTAGTGGGAGTTTGCAGCTCAGCTTAAAACAGCTTGCAGGCTGAATCTGTTCTGTAGTTTGCCCATCCCTGCTATAGCGCCATGTTCCTGGAAAACATTTCTCCCTACCAAAATCAAGTCAATTCCGACTTTCCTGCATCCCCAATCCCCACTCCCATCTCATCTCTCTTAGCATGGTTCTTTTCACTTTCACATGCACCAGCACACAAGTTTCAAGACTCCTTAGCAAGCCTATAACTCATTCAGTTGTATTCTCAATCGTTATTGCCAAAAGAAGCAGGAGAGGGGAAAGAAAATTTAAGTACCATGACCAGACAGTGAGTATATTGTCCAGGAATTGGGTTTCTCCCTGGTACCTGGCTGAAAAACTCCTCTATTTTGTACTTCTTTTAAAACTAGAGAGTCAACTTAGAAGATACCTATTTGTTGAAAAAGGGTACTGTATAGTAGAAATTTCATTTGCTCTGAATAGTGGTTATGTTCAAACAGTAAACAACCAGCTGAAGAAATAAGATGTGGATATATCCTGCTTGTGTGAAAGCTTACAGCTTGCACTTTTCCATGCTTGCTTATGTGATCTATACTCTTGTAACAGTGACGGAACAGGGTGCAGGGGATGAAAAAAATCTGTGTCTTTAAAAATCACTTTAATCTAACCTGAGATCACAAACACTAAAAAGTTGTAATCATAATTGTATGGTTATTACATGATTTCACTACAGGTAAGGTTGTTTGGGTGCCTTAACTGTTTTTTTCTTTCTTTAAGATGTTGGGATTTCTTATGTGTAACCTTAACTCTAAATTCCCTAGATTTGTACAGCTTGGTTTAAAGATAAAGAAATAAAAATTGGAGATGTTATTTAATACAAGTTAATGAAACATTTTCTGCCTTGTAATATGATCTAACAGGTTATTGGAAATATGCTTCTTGAAAATTTATGAGTTTTTTTTTATTGCCGTCTTCTAACGCCTGTTTATTGTGTATTCTTCTACTGTAAGATGAGTGTTCTCTCAGACAACTACCATAAAAGAACAATCTATGGTAACTTAATCATATCTTCTCCCTCCAGTTAGATCTCTGGCCTGGTTTGAATAATCCGAACTTTATAACCTTGTAGATAAGGTATTTTGTGTAGTAGACCCAGTTGTAGTCCTTGTAACCAATTCTTCCCTCACCTCCTCCTTTTTATGGAAGGAAGTAGAGAAATTCTACATTTGAACATTGGCTGAACAAACTGGCCAGCCACCTGTTAGCCAGGCACACAGTTGGTGCTTCTTGTGAGAACCCATTGGTTGCTAGGAAAGGAAATTGCTTCAGGTAAGTGGAAGGGAGCTGCTGTTATGCCTCACTGTTCATATTGGTCTTGGCTTATAAGTGTCTGAAAAGTTTGGAGTTGCTTCTGCTGTTGGTTTGGGGGTCTCCCTTTCTTCATTCGGCATCAGCATCCTACTTGCACATGAAGCATCCTATTCCTTCTCTGTTTAAATTTTTGATAGTTCCTCCTTGCTTTCCCCCACCTTAAGCCTCATACAGATCACTATATACCTCTTCTGCTGTTCTTCATCAGCTAGCTGCATAACAAAATGGAAGTTTTGTTACTGCTTGTTATCTTCAAGTGGCAGTGATAATAACAAGATCTTGTAAACTTGAGGGCTAGTAAGCAGCAGAGAGAGTTTCTCACCCACAAATGGCAAGAGGATAAGTGCCTTTGTTTTCGAACATATTGTTTGAGTTTTTCTTGTACTTCAGTGCTTTATAACAAACACATGGCCTCTCAAAGAAATCTTCTTTGTATTATAGGGGGTCTCGTTCACATTTTATCTCGGATAGGATCATGGAGATTCAGTTTTTGGTCCTGTAAACTGCAACCTTAATTGCTTAGAGGCACCATATAAGACTGAGAGAGACTCCGAGGACACTGTGTACTTAAAAGGATAGGAAAATTAAGCTATTAGCATGCTGTGGTTTCTGTCCAAGAAATATTTTCAGGTCCCACTTAAATAAGAATACCAAACACTTTGTTTCTGACTGTGCATCTAGGTTTCTAGTCTCAAAATTAAGAACATGAAGTGGCTGTCAAGAAAAGGAGGTATAGTGTGGCATCACAAATTTTTTTCAAGAAATTGGGAAAACTTACATGCTTGGCTCCAGGAGATGCCTAAGCAGGTAGCTTTCTTCTCTGGACATATTGTGCAAGTTGTTCATGATACATGCATTATGATAAAATTACTGATTTTTCAATCTCTTATCAAAGTCTGTATTTCCTGAGATTAGCATGATTAAACTATAATTTAGCACTTTACTGCATGCTTACTATATTTTCAGTATTCTATTACTTTTGCTCCATTCCTTAGGCCCTATATGTTGAATTGGGAATGGAATTACCTGTTTTCTTCAGTGTAGCAAGTACTCTTTATGAAATCACTTGTATTTAAAACTTTCAGTGCGGAGATTCTGAGCACTATACTATGGTGGTAGCACTTCGTTGTACAGCAAGACAATACATTGCTACTAAGTCTTAATTTTTTAAATGTGTTTTACAGGTTATCTGAGATGGTGAATTGAAGAACTAAGTTTTCCAGGATGAACAAAGTAAAAACAACATCTGAGAAAAGGTAAATGCAGCAGTATATAGACTTCTTGAAGTTCAACCTAGTTTCTTTTCCATTACGGATCTTGAGAATTTTACATTTGAAGGAAGCAAATACATTTTAAAAAAAAGAAAGGCCAAAAAATACAAAACCAATTATGTGGGTCCATGGGGCTCCAGTAGTAATCAAAAATTACTGTAACCTCTTCATATAAAAATGTTTTTAATTAAATGAATTATTTTCTTTTAAATAGTAACTGATTTTAAATTATTTTCTCTCTCGTATTTATCAGCATAGTGAAAAGGATAATAGATGCTTACACCTTCCTAAGTGCATTTTTGTCATATTTGAATTAGACTTACTATATGAATAAACACTTTCAAAATTGCATTTAATTTCTTTGAAAGAAGTAGTAATAAATTACCACAACACTAAATATTTTGGAAGAAGGTCGTATGCAAAAATGCACATGAAACTGCGTGCTTACCTTTATCCATGCAGTTATCCGAACTGCGCATGCAGAAATGATCATTTGGACACCTGTTACTTGAAATGCAACCATAGTAATTAACCTTGCAAATACTGTATAGGAAAACATTGCCTGCCTGTATTTGAGCACATCTCTGGGATTCCATATCAGAATTTGTCTTGAGTAGCAATCCTTCAAAGCATTGCATAACTACTAATATGAACAGAAACACCAGCTTCTGTGGGGCCATACGCATGTATAGAGAGAGGTGCTCAAGACTGTCTATATTCTGAACAGAGGGGGTGATTCCCCTGTTCATGTACATATGTTTGCATCGCTCTTATCAAGCTAGCGCAAGTATAAATATCAGTGTAGCTGTATTTACACTGGTAGTGGCAGTAGAGGCACAGCTTAGCTGTACAAAGTACCTACGTACTGATTTCCAGCAGGTTTGTACTTTGTACAGCTAAGCCATGTCTCTTCTGCTGCTACTTTTGGATCTAGGGCTACACTACTATTTATACTTGTGCTAGGTCAATGAGAGAGAGCATGAGTATGTGTATGCAAGCAGGGGAATCACACCCTTGTAGTGCAGAAGTAGCCTAAGTGGTTGCAAAATCATAGCCTTGACTTTCTTTTGTTTATACCAAGTACCTGTGAAGAAGCTTCTGGATACGGGGGTGGCAGCAATGGAAGCAAGCATACAGGCAATTGAATATACAGTACTACAAAATTTCAACAATATTAAACTTTTCTCCCAGCACTTCAAAAGCAAAACCCCTGCCCATTCACCCCATCCTTTTTTCATAACCCCATCCCATCCTTTTTGGCAAAACCTTTCTCAGATAACAATTTCAGTCAGGCAGGTTTCATGCTCATGAATGGTTGTTGCTGAAGGAATAAAATGTAATCTTATAAATCACATACATGACACAGATTTACATGTTTGTGTTACCAAAACATGAGCAAGAGACATTTCCTGCTCCAAAGATCTTGCAATCTAATATAGAGGCAAGGATGTCAAAGTCAAAATGCTGATTACTGATGCATATATATGGCTGATGGCTCAACTCTTGAAGTTTATATATAAAGAACGGATTATTTGATCATTATGAAACTGTTTAGAGAATTTACAAAATGTCTTATGAATGGAAGAAGCTTAAGACATTTGTAACAGTTCAGTTTGGTATTCACTGCAATAGCAAAACCATCTAGCCAGTTTGCTGTCTTGGAAGACTTTCTACCCCTCCAGTGCAAAAAAAATTTGCAGGCTATTTTACCTTTCAATGTATTTCTCTATAGTATTCCTTTCTAAATTAGAGTATGGATTTAAATGTTGGACCCATATGCCACCATGTGGATTTAACTCAATCACAGGAGGATTTTCAAGTTTGTTATGAGGATATGTTATTTCTTTTGGAGTGCTCTTGGCTCCTTAGTTGTCCAGTGCAGCCATGGAACAGTTCGACATTTGAGACTAGTGCTTGTGGTGTTCCCTGCCTGGGCAGCTAATGAAAGACCGATCTTTAGAAATGGTCAATAGATAAATATGCATCCCAGCCAGGGAGCATTAGTTTTTGGAAAGTGAAGTCCTTTCTCAGCAATCGGTATTCCTGAACTTGAGTTCCCGCTAATGATGGTACCAGGAAAAAGGTATCCTTAACTGGATTCCGCTCATGATACATTGGCCTTTTGCATGGAAGGATAATCGGAACTAAACAGATGTAGATGAAGATAGTCATTTGTTAGTTTTTAAACACAGTTAATTTTTTTCAGCCATATAACTCAAAACAGATATACCTCTAATGATGAGTAAACTATGCAAAACACATCATAGACAGTTGGTATTAACTGAGCTGTGTGCCTGCTGTGGTCATTAGAGGGTTGTGAACCTTCAAAGTTCAGGTTAAAATAGATTCACAAGCATTTAATATTGGAACTGCTTTGCATTGGGCTCTGAAATAATAAAACAGAACAAAATGCACAAACTCCAAAACTGGGCTTAGAGAAACCTCTTATGAGAAATCTCTTCTAGAAAAATTTGAGTTTGCTGGCTCATTGGTCATGTGACAAGCAGTCATATTGGGAGTGGGTCATATGACTTGGCCTCTGTGACTTTTCCCAATAAGTATTTCTTGATCTCTAAATTCACTGAGTTGCATCCTCGGCGTATACAGAGAGAGAAAGTAGAGCAGGGGTTAGCAACCTTTCAGAAGTGGTGTGCCGTGTCTTCGTTTATTCACTCTGATTTAAGGTTTTGCATGCCAGTAATACAAGTAATTTTAACCTTTTTAGAAGGTGTCTTTGTGTAAGTCTATAATATATAACTAAACAATTGTTGTATATAAAGTAAATAAGGTTTTTAAAATGTTTAAGAAGCTTCATTTAAAATTAAATTAAAATGCAGAGCTCCCCGGACTGGTGGCCGGGACCTGGGCAGTATGAGTGCCACTGAAAATCAACTCGCGTGCGGCAGGTTGCCTACCCCTGAAGTAGAGTAAAATAGCTGACAAACTATGAAAAGTGCCAGTGAGGTTCCTCCCTCTGGCTGCACTTCATTCTTAGTGATAGAATTCCTGTAGAAAGTGTAGACCTAAACCATTCTAAGATGACATCTAATGGTTGCTATAGTAACTCCTCAGGATTCAGTTATCTTCCTGGTCAAGCTCTAGAATTAGGTCATTGAGTAGAAACTGAGCAAGGTGTAGGACGTGTTTAGCTTGCAGCATAGTGGAAGTCCTCTGCAGAAGAAGTAATGGATATGTGTGAACCCATCATTCCTGCAGAAATATAGTGAGGATGCTTAGACCTCTTGAGAAGTGGGCAGGGCTTGACAAATCCACTTACCAATGGCAAGCAGAGACCTTTCCCTGGTGAGTGGGGAGACCTATGACATAAACTTCTGCAGAATTCCATCTTTTTTTTTTTTTAAAAGAAAATTTGTTTATGGCTGTGATGAGACCCTTCCAAATATGAACCAATGCTCAGTTCTCTGTTCTTAACTCTGCACACAGCTCCAGTGCCTCTGTAGCTGCTAGTTTTCCCAAGCTGTTGTCGAGTGAAATGGACAAGAGTGGGCAGTTACAGTTTCCTACAGGCTTCTGAATGGCAGAGGGTGACCCAGTTTATCCATTTAAGTTAACTGCAGCTTGGTGGGGTTTGGGAAGCTACAAGCTGAAGCACAGTCAGGCATTGACACTATCCACTGGTAAAAAGGTGACCCCAAAATAGCAGCCCTGCCCTGTAACAGTCAGGAGCTAGGACGCTCTGTCTTACTGCATCTAGGAGGCTTTAAGGTGGGAGAGGGGAAAATGTGCCTTTGCTCCCTGTTAGTAATCAGAAGGATTCTTGAGTGAGAGAAAACATTTATTAGAGTTTGACACAAATGTTTGGAGACCCCAGACATGGCCAGGAGCAGCATCTTCTGCTTTCCCAGGAATTTTGAGGTACTTGGTTTCTGAACAGTGCTTTCCCTATGGAGCTTTCTGATAGCAGTGTGCCCTGTCTTTCTTACCAACTTCTCTTAATTTTTCTGGCCCTGGGTAAACCTAGGAGGACCAGATTGCCTGAGATAAAGTTAGTGCTAGGTGTGAAAGTAGGGGGAAGATAATTTCTCTTATGGCTATTTTAAGCAGCTGTGTGTGAATCATACATAAATTGTTGTTGACCTTTTTTCCTATTTGGTGTATACCAGAGTTCTAGGATTTTGTATATTGTCCTACATTATTCTTCTGGGGTATTGTATCTAGGGAGCATATAAGTAGTCTAAATTGGTCTTCCCTTAATTTGTGCTGGGTATATATAACTTGTAAAGATTTGTGTTCATGAAATTAAACTAGATCTTAAACTAAAGAAGAGTAGGCGGTGATTAAAAAAAACAAAAAAAACCCCTTTATTCCTTATTACTGATCAATTTGATACCCAAAGGAGGTGGCTAGGTCCTGGCAAATCTTAGTTTTGATTTTTTTTTTCTCCTTTGACTCTTCTTGCTTCTCTCTCTACAAGAACTGTCAACTTTCTAGGGTTGAAATATCAGACTCAAAATGAAGTATACAACAAAAATAGAATGAAAACTTCAAATGTTTAATTACTTAAATATTTTTAGTTATCTAGAACTTCATTTTCAGAATTCAACTTTTTTGTTATCTATTTAATAGAGGATATATTATGGCTGAGATTTTTAAAGTAGTCTGGGTGACTGAGACTTCTTCCATTGGTGGTGATGAACATTTGCATCTAAATTCACAAGCTGCTTTGAAAGCTTTAATCATACAAATGTCTCATTTCCAAAGAGGTATATTTGAGTCGGACTTTATGTAACTTGTGATCAAGTACAACTGGAGATATATTATGGTCATTCTTACTATGGGACCCAAACCCATAACAACAGTAGGATTCATGGAGCTTTTTACCTTTGCATTTTATTGTCACATACCTGCCTTGACAACTGCACTTCCAGCACAGCTAATAGCATGAGGCCTATATGGTGCTAACACTCTTGTCACCCAGGTATCTGATTTAACATACCTGTATTCTATAATTGTCTGGCGTTTATGCTTAAAATATATATTTTTAAAATGACCCAAGCAGGATTCAAATCTATGGAATGCTTCTACTAGAGACTAGCCCTCGAACTCAGAGTGCCACCCTGCTAGATGGGTATGCACTCTCTTGACAGATCTCTCTAAGTCTGCAGTTGGGGTGAGTGGATTATGGCGGTGTAGAGGGGCAGCAGCATGAATGTGTGGTATGATTGTGACTAACTGCTGTATTGATTATCTTATGCCTAGGTTGGTTTGCATGAATGGACATCAGTAAGTTTAGCTATCATAGTACATCCACTATACAGTTAATTCTGGATTCAAAGAATACGTTTTAATATAGCAAATCCTATCTGAAACTTAAAGAAAAGTTTAGTTCCTGCTTTATTTGCAAAACTCAACTCAGCCTTAACTGTGAAGTCAGGTCCATCTCTACAATGATCCTCTTATTTTTAAACCTAGAATCAGAAAGTGTATAGTTTTCAAGACAGTTTTATTCAGTTAATGTTCTGAAGATAGTTAAGCTCCTTAGAATGTTCCTGGTTGGTTGCTATAATGCCAATTTCTAGCGCCCTTTTAAGTCTAGACAAATAAGCCTCTTCTAAACCTTATGGATAAAAATCTTGAAGTATTTCTGAAAGATACTATCTTGTAGTGAGAATGGCTTATCCTTTCTAAATCTCTAAAAGCTTCCAGTAAGTGTTGAGTGATTATGCTACGTGTTGACTGACTTGTGAAATGCAGCTGAAAGGCTCTTGATATGAATAAAGCAAGCTTGCATAGAGAAGTATTTAGAGACCATATTGCTTCCTGGCCAAATGAGGCAAAAATCCCGTTTGTTGTAAAACACCTAATGCCTTTACTGGGAGCTGAGCAAGATTGGGAGTACGATGAAGTGAATGAGATTTGCAAAGAGTAATTATGAAAAGTTTTGAGTAGGGACCTTGGCTGTATTACTCTCTCTCAAGGATATGAATACTATGGCGGTTGGATTGATATTTGTTGGATGGTTCAGTTTACTGGGGAATGGATTGGAGAAAGGTCTTGTGTTTGAGTGCTTTTATCTACTGGAACCTTGGAGGTGTCTTGTGTTGTGTTAGAGACCCTTGCAACCTGCTTTTGGAATCCTTGCTCACCTACCTAACTGGCAGATACAGTCATTCAGTGGAACTGCAGAATAGCTGAGCGGGTTCGACAGCATTACAATATATTTTAGCATATAGAGGCCTGGGGGTTGGCTGAAGGGGCTTGGATTTTCTGTTACTTGCTGAATTAGGCAGGGGATTGGACAAAATAAGACCAAAAGAGCAAGGGTAATGTAGCTAATATTAATCACACTACTCTAGTTTGTGGTCTCTTCTTTTGGTGTACTGATTATAGGTTTTGAGCAACTTAACTCTCTGAATAAGCTGTTATTAAAATAAAGTTAATGCTTTTCATGATGACTGTATTACTACCTGCAGGACTAACATGCATGTGGTATAAGACCTGTCAATCTGACTGCAGGACTGTTGTTACTACATATGTTTCCTTCTGGGTTCTCGGCTCAGCATGAGAAAAACAGGGAGGTGTTGTGGCTGTATTGGTCACATTTGTGTTTAAATGTAGGGTATTTTCCATCCCAAAACTACATTCAAGTATGAGAGTGAGTCATGAGAGACCAAAATTCTTTCTTAGTGAACAAGCTTCTATAATACACAGTAGTTTCTAGTCAGGCTGGTTGGATTCCTGTCTATTTTGGGCCTAAAATTGTTGAGGATGAGCATCCTTGGAGATTACCATTGAACATTGAGTCAGCAGTCAGATATCATGGCTTCCGTTATAATCATGGGATCATCTTGGGTGTCTTCAAGCTCAGTGCATACAGATGGCACTGGATCTCAGTTTTGGATGGGGATTAGAGGCACAGGTGTGGAATGAGGGATGTGAAGATTATCTGTTATCGTGGAGTATTATCACCTCCTGTTTTAGTAACAGTGCTCACCTCTGCCCTGAATGACTAGAGAATTAGTTAGATTATGTCTACTATTGGAAGGATTACATTTTTATTGATAAATGTTAGTAAATGTCAGTTAACTGTACACGCAGAAATCGACAAATCCACTGGTGATCAAAATTTGCAGATAGACAAAGTAAGAAGAATGCTTCTTCAGAATTTTAGTTTGATTAAAGGATTTTTGTTTTGTATATTCCTTTTGACATGTGGTGTTTAGCAGTTATAAAGCTTTTAATTTTTTTAATCTGTTATTAAATAATTGCCTAACTCATCCCCCTTTGCAGATTTGAAAATTGAAATATTTAAAAATAATGGATAAAACCCATAATTTTGCACAACTGTGAAAACTTAAATTGATAAAATTCAAAAGTGGTTAAAAATAAACATTGATATTTTGTCCATCAGTTTTTTTTTAAATCGATTTCTGACCACCCTAATGCTCTCGTTGCACATACAAAGAAGCAAAACTGAAGCAGTTGAGAGGGGAAAGGGAGACTGAGTTAAAAGTATATTAAAAAAAAAAGTTTTTTAATCTGACAAACAGTTGAGAAGATGCATATATTTAGTAATGGGATTTTATGATATAAATTTTAGATTATGGAGGACATCTTCAAGCAATTGATATCAGTTTTAAGAATAGGCCATATTATTGGGCATAAACATGTGGCAGTCTTCCTTTTAAAAGTTACTTTTTGGTTTTGGTTGTTAAGTTATAGTTTAGATGTCAGTGTAAAGAAATGAAGTGTGGCTAGAATAAGTTTTCTTTGTTGCTGTTGCATCAAATTGTTTCCACAGTTATAAAATGCTTGCTATCAGCCAGTTTTTTTTCTTGTTTTAACATTTACATCCAAGGGTAAATTAATCCTATGGCAAACTTAATAAGGGCAAAATCATTTTATTGCTCTAAACTATAGCTCAAGCAATAATAATCCATCAACTTCTTTATAAACAACATTGACACTATTTATAATACTAGTGTCATTCTTTAGTTTTATTGTGAATAGCTAGAACTCACTGTACATCGATTAAAATACGTTGTCATTTACTATTGCTGAACTGTAATGGAATGCTTTGCTGTGCCAGTTGTTCCTTAGAAACCATAGTTGTACACAGCAATAATTTTAATTATATTCATGGAAATTTTTTAAACATATTTTCAAATGGTGGGGGGAATGTAAAAATGAAGAATGAATAAAATCTAATTAGTAATAGTTTGTTTTAACTTTGTCAATGACATCTCGAGTATCTTACATTCTACGAAGATGAAGGTAAGTTGATTTATGTTGTAGGCAATTTGAATTAACCTTAAGGTGTTTAATTAAAGAATATAATTAAATACAGGTAGTGGGGGCGATAATATAAATATCTGGATAAAAGTGCTCCTCATGAAATGTATCTCCTCTTAAAACACATCACCTTTATGTAAATGACTAAGACATCAAGCCAAGCTGTACTTGTGTACCTCAAAATGAGACAAAACTGTGACAGAATGACATTGATGGGAATGACTGTTAATTTAAAACATTCTGATTCTCTACAGTTCTTCACTTTTATGAACATTATAAAATAAAAACCCTCCCATCTAACAGTGATAGTCTAAGTTTTGTGCTGCATTTTTTTTCAAAAAATATTTGCAAACTTAAGAAACCAAACTGGTTGCATGTATTCTCTAAAGATAAGCAAGTGGGTAATAAAGAATGAGATTGTCTCAAAGCAGTTTGCAGAGTGTATGAGGTAAAACTAATACTGCTGTATTTTTTCACTGTTAAGAGATTTATCAGAAAATATTGAAAGTGAATGTGAGGAAAAACTGAGAAAATAGTAGATATCAGTGAAAAAGTGATATTTAAAACTTTCAGCCAGTTGTTGGGTTTTTTTTTCCCTTGCTGCATGTGTGCAGAGTAAAGCCTAACACAAGGATATGATCGACTACTCAGTCTTATTCGATAGGATAGCAGGAGCCAGGAAGGGATGGGAGACTCTAGATATGATCTCCTCTTGGGCTCTCTCAAGCAGAGGCTGTAGACCTGAAACATTGCTATGGGAGTGTGGGAAAGAAAAGACAGAAACCCACTAGAAAGGTGACCTGTATCCCCCAAAGAAAACAGCATTATTTTCTCAGGGTAAGGTTTGCTTCCATTTCTTCTAAGCTTTTTGTCTAAACTCTCCTTTCCTCTCCCTGATGTGGTCGTTTGCAGAACAGGCTTATTGTTCAAGCTGTCTGAGGAGGAATAAAAGTTTGGAAGAGGGGAAAAACGCTCAAGAACTGAAAAGTGATTTGCTCTTGTTTTTCTCTGTAAACAATAGTCTTTTTGGGGTGGGTGGGCTCTGGTTCTATTATGTTCTTGAGTACTTTATTTCTCCACATCTGGATGATTACACATCTTTCAGGCTAGCCAGACTTTGGGGCTTTTGTAGACATTTTTGTAGACCAGTCTGGCAGACTTCAAAGCCAGGGCTACTGTGTAGACAATAAAATGTCAAAGTAGTTGAAAATGGATTCTGATAGCTGGATTCCCCCTCCTGTGGTAAAAATTCCTGAGAGATGGCCAAGGAGGAAGTAACTTCTGCAAAATCCCCATCCTCCCTTTCCAGTGGTATTCTCTGGATGTTTTATTGGGGTGTAATATGAAAATTGTCCCCCTCACTTGTGGAATGAATTCTGGGGGGAGGCCCATAATGGCTTTAGAGCCTAAGTGGTTTTCCCCTTCAGCCCCTTCCCCATGTTCCTTGAGAGCATGGCTTCACCAGAGATGTGCTGCCCGGGACTTCCCTAGTCATAGTTGCACTGGAGACACCCCTTGACAAGAGGGATCTTAACTGTAGAGGAGGTTCCATGGAAGATGTGCTACAACCCCAGTTTTATATAGTTGTAGCTATTTTCCAAACAAGACTAAATGTTGTGGTGTTATAGATATGAATTTGAAGAAATAAGTTGCTAATAATAGTAGATTTGTAATACTACAAATTAGTCCTGAATTTCCCATATGATTTCCTTGGGTAATCTCAGTAGTTGGGGTGATCCCTTATGTCCTTGGAAAATAATGGGAGTTTTGCCACTGATTTCAAGGGAAGTGGATTTAATCCCTTTTAAGAATGTAGCAAAGACAACGCTACTCTCCTCTGTCTTAATGAGTCTTACTGAGTGTGTCATTGGTAGCAGGGACTAAGAAGTTACTGAGAAGTAACTAAATAAAGAACATTCTGTTTTAACTAATAAAATTGTACAAACCTACTGATCTAAACCTAGTTCACTGAAAAACTACTTTGACTTTAAAAAAATGTAACTAATTGGATTTTGCCATGTCAGGTGAAACAAAATATTTTTGTCGTGTTGAATACAGATTGAAACACAAATATAAATGTTTCTTCTAGTCTTACTAACAATTCTCGGATTGTGGGTCTGCTGGCACAGCTGGAGAAGATCAATTCAGAATCTTTGTTGGTAGAAGCAGACACTGCCAGATATGTTACCTCAAAGATCCTTCATCTGGCTCAGAGTCAAGGTAAATGTTTTATTTTACTTAATGTTTTAAAAATTGTTCTTATCTTTCTGTGCTTCATCCCAAAACACACTCGTATACAGCATATTTGTCTGCCACATTTCATCACTGAAGTTCTGTTGGTGTTTTCTCACCTTGTCCTCCAAAAGAATTTCTATATTCCTGTTTTATGTGACCAAACAATGAGAAGTTGTATTTATTACTTGTCTTTATGTACTTGCATGTAGAACACAAGATTCTTCTATTAGGATAAGCTTCTCCTATCTCAGTTCTTCATAATCTGACAGTTTGCCATATTGTACAGTATTTTTAGTCTCCTAAGAGTGCTACCTTATTCCATGAGTAATTCTATCAAAATAAATGACAGTACTTTTGGATTAAGGTATTATTCCACATGAACAAGGATGGCAGAGTCAAGGCCCTTTCTTAGCTGTCTAAAACTTCTGTCATAGCTTGTCCTTACTACTGTATTTTGGTGTTCATATTCAAAAAATAAAGAGAAGCAAACACTTGTATTGTTGCTTAAGAACATGCTATATAGAAATGATTTTTTATTTTTTTTGTAATTTACCTAAATGGGGGTGGGGGCGGGAATAACAAAAAGACACAAGTATTTTTTTCTGCATCTTTTGGCTGAAGAAAAATGTAACCTTGAAGGTCTTTGGGTAAAAGATTCTTTCTGGTACCCTAAAAACACATCCAGTAACTTTCTGGAATAACAAAGGAGGAACTTCATTAATGTGTAAAGCTAACTGATCAACAGAACTTCCCAGTACAGCCAAATCCATTGGAACAACCTGGCAGACAGAAAGGGAATGGCAAATATCCCAAAGAATGATGTTGAGGTGGCTTTATTTCTCACATGCACTACAATGGAGGCATCTTAGTTCTTTCCTTTCCTTTCTTCTTTTGAGTTCAGATTCCCCTTGCTCAAGTGCTGTTTTATCTCAGTTTATTTTGCTTCAGTCTGGTGTCCACAGCAAAGATCTTTCAGTGTGTGCGGATTTCCTCTCAAACCTGTGACCTTTTCAGAAGAATTGAATTTTTAGTAACTGGAACTTGTCCTTCCTTTTTAAGGAAGACTGAGGAACATGTGCTAAACCTGCATTTCTGTTGTCTCCTTTAGATATCATATATCAATGCATCATTATTCCAACCTGCCATTTTACGATTCCTTCCCCAGTTCCTCAGTACTGCAGGCGAGCAGTCTAGCTAGTGTTTGATGGCTTACCTAAGAACATAAGAGTGGCTATATTAGGTCAGACCAATGGTCCATCTATTCTGTCTTCTGACCATGACCAGTGCCAACTACTTCCAAAGGAATGAACAGAACAGGGTAATTATCAAGTAATCCATCCCTTGTTGTGCAGTCCCAGCTTCTGACAGTCAGAGGCTTAGGGGAACCTGTGCCAGTACCTTCTATGCAGAATCTTCTGCCTTCCTCCCAGTTCTCTTACTAGTACAGTCAGTCCATCATTCTAGCTCCACCACACGTTCCATAGGTTGTCTATCCCTGGGTCATACCACTGGCTTGTCTGCTTCAGAAAAAATCCAAATAGCTAGAATCTGTAGAGAGAGGCAAGCCTGAATTTCTCTCCTCCTATGGTCTGTGTGTCTGTGCACGCACCAGGCTGGCCTAGTGTAGGCTGCCATCTTTGTGGCCTGCTAGCAGTTCTCCACAGATTTGTGAAGTAAAGAATAATCTAGTGAATTATAGCAGTGGATCTCACTGATGGGTTGGATCACAGAACCCCCCTTGGGAACTGACAACTGATGTGTCAAGACTACCTTTGCCCCTGCTTTCCCTGCCAGCCTGGGAATCCAGCATCCTGTCTTGCTAAGCCAGACATGCCAGTCTGCTCCATCACAGACCCAGGGTCTTAACCACGTGCCCCAAAATTGCAGGCTTAACTGAAAGCAACTTACAGAAGTGTTCCTGTCTTTAACACTCAGATGCCCAACACCCAATGGGATCTAAGCCCCGAATAAATCCGTTTTACCCTGTATAAAGTTTATATAGGGTAAACTCATAAATTGTTTGCCCTCTATAACATTGACAGAGAGAGATGCACAACTGTTTCCCCCTTCCCTCACCGGTATTAATACATACTCTGGGTTAATTAATAAATAAAAAGTGATTTTTATTAAATACAGAAAGTAGGATTTAAGTGGTTCCAGGTAGTAGCAGACAGAACAAAGTGAATTACCAAGCAAAATAAAATAGAACATGTAAGTCTATGTCTAAGAAAACTAAATACAGATGAAAACCTCACCCAGTAAGCTTCCTTTTACAGACTAGTTTCCTTCTAGTCTGGGTCCAGCAATCAGTTACACCCTCTGTAGTTACTGTTCTTTGTCCCAGCTTCTTGGGGGTGGAGAGGCTAACTTTTGAGCCAGCTGAAGACAAAATGGAGGGATCTCCCAGGTGTTTAAGTAGACTGTCTCTTGTGGGTGGAGACCCCCTCCTCTCTCTTGTATGCAAAGTCCAGCTCCAAGATGGAGTTTTGGAGTCACGTGGACAAATCACATGTCTGTGCATGACTGAGTTCCTTACCAGCCAAGCCACGTTCCTGGGAAAGCTCCGATGTGGATTGACATTTGAGTTCATTGTTGGGTTGAGTGGTTCTTGACTGGGCACTTATTTTCCACATTCGTTTCTCAAGAAGCCGACCAAATGCTTTACTAGGGCAATCAAGCAAATATACAGCCAATATTCCTAACTTCAAGTACAAATATAATACATGCATACAAATAGGAGGAATGTGTTCAGTAGATCATAACCTTTACATAGATATGTTACATGGCATATGTAGCATAAAACATATTCCAGTTATATCATATATACATTCGTAAGCATATTCCCATGAAGCCTTATGGGGTACACAGTCACCTTCACCCTCACCCTCACCTGTGACTCAATGTTACAACAGAAAAATGTTTCAAGAACTTCCTCCCATGTAGTCTTAAAGAAAGGGAGTGTCTTTCTTGATTGACTTTGACCAATTTGTGACCAATTAGTTGAGAATTCCCGACTCTCATCATCAGCCTCTTAGTGCCACTGTACAAGCCATTTGGCTGTAATCCTGCTAAAAGATAAGTATTGAGGAAGAAGTGCCCCCAAAATGGTATAGTGGTCAAGCCACTTCTGAAGGGCCGCTTCACACCGCTATACAGTGCATTTTCAGACAAGGAAAGATGCCCAAATACCAGTACTCTTGCCAGTCTCTTTTGGTATCCTACAGTTTCAGCCTTGTCTTCAGCTGTATTGTTCCTTGGCCCATTCGTGGTGATCAGGAACTGTCATCAGCAAATAGTTATAAAAGTGTCAGACTTAACTTTTGCCTTCTCCTCAAACTTTTGCCTTCTCCCCTGCATCCCGTTTCAAGTTAGCAATACCTTATTAGAATAGTTAAGTCAGATGGGGATCTGAAGGATTAATTATCACTTTTCCCTGGCAGCCTTTTTCATTCTTAGTGTATCCTAAATTTCTTGTGCCTTCTTTTTATATCAAGAATTGGAAGCCTTCTACAGGAACTATCTATGTCAAGATGCCTGAACCCAAACTATTTCCTTACGGAAACAGTCTTCTAAATTTATAAGAGATGCCAAAAGTGGAAGGAAACTATTAAATGCGTTTCATAATGTCGACATGTAGCAATGAAAACATTTTAAATATGCCAATTCAAAAGATCAGGTACAAATATTTATTAATATTTCAAATGAAGTTCAGATTGTGGATATTTTCTTCAGTTTTTTCAGTCATCCTTCCTTAGCCCTGGCTGCTGTTAGGCATCCATAAAGTTCTCAACAATATAGCAACAAACTAAATTTTAATGAGCCTTCTGTTTAAACTGTTGTGTCTTTTCCTTGCCTAATTTTGTGCTGCTTTACAGAACTCTTGTCTGGAGAGGTGACATTTAAATCCCAGAAATAAAAACAAATTACATAGCAGTTCAGGTTACGGTATTAAGAACGCCCAGCCCAGAAATCTTACATTTGGATGATTTAATTTACAAACTGTTAATGTAGGAGATGTGTTAATTATTTAATTGTGGCATTGCTTGTTACATAATATGGATTTTCTAAACCACAGAGGGACATAGTGCTTGCCCCCAAAAGCATACAGTGTAGGGTCCTAATCCTGCAGACTACTCATGGTGATAAAATTAAGCATATGCAGTTTTTGCATAAGTATTTACTGGCTCAAGGCCTAAGAACTTTATTAATTAATAATAGAGATAATCAGTTACTTATGACAAACCTAACAAAATTTCTCCCAAACCTGGATGAAGGTGTTTCTCTGATTACCAAAACCTTAATTACCATGAAGGTGTAGTGTGTTTGTTTATAATTTGACTAGGGTGACCACATAGCAAGTGTGAAAAATTGGGACAGAGGGTGGGATTAATAGGAGCCTATATAAGAAAAAGACCCCAAAATCGGGACATCTGGTCACCCTACATTTGACTAACAGTTGGCATGCCTATTAGTGGTTGACTTTGTGGATAAAATTTTTCAAGCTTTTTTGTTAATTTTCTCATGCACTAACTGGGGAATGGCAAAGAGGAGAGGTTTGGGATTTACTGTGTGTGTGTGTGTGTGTGTGTGTGTGTGTGTGTGTGTACTGTTTACTTGCACATACATACTAGACTTTTACATATATGGTAGGCTTATGTGTTAAGCTATTTATACAGTGTGTCTGTATGTATATGTGTAATATAAAAAGATGCATTATTGAAGGTGTTTTTCTGTGTCTTGTTTTTTTTCCTCCCCTTCTTTTTTGGGATTTTTCTTTTTTTACTAGGATTATTATAAAGTATTAGATTAAACAAAATAACATTACTCCATGCACTTTCAATAGACTGAAATACATATATTAAAAATAGTTAATCTAGGAGACCATCACTGATAGTGAAAGAAATTTGTAATATACCTGGAAAGAAAGGAACTATGAAGACAGCATAGATGAGTTGTATACGAGAGTAAAAAGTGGAGGACAGGTATAGCAATGTATTTATTAAAATTTGTGTTAAAAGATCAGTTATGCCAAATTTTAAAGAGCCTCATTACAGTTAAAGAAAACTTGGAATTTTTTTGTTACGAGATACAGTTGAGGCTATATACTTTTTTTTTTTTTTTTAATTTCATGTCTTTTATTTTCTAAACAGTCTTAATATGCTTTTCTATTGGATTGATTTATTTTTATTTTGCTTGGTGCATTATTTAAAGCAGGCACAAGATGACCTCTCATTAGGTAGTTTATTTAATCACTGTTTCATTGGCTATAGGGAGTAAAGGGGTTAATTCAGGATGGGGTTAGATTTAAGAATGTCATCTAAAGAAATGTAGCCTAAAGTACAGCATTATCAGCAGTATGTGAGACATGTTGGAAACATTGAAAGTTTACCTCTTGATAAATTCTCATGCTAGTCTCTTCTCATTTTACATTTTCATTTTGGCAGCTGAACACTAGCAGGTTGATGTTTCTATATGAAGTCACAAATAACCTTGTAACTCATTTGTCAATCTATTTTTCTTTTTTGTCTGCTTTGAAAACTAATGATAGTACATCTATTTTTTTGCACTGTTTTAAGAGTCAGTTGTCTTAGATTCAGAAACTGGAGAAAGCTCCTATCAAAGGCCATGTTAAATATTACTTTGGGACATATTTAATGACTCTCCAACTAAATACTCATTGCACTGTCAGAGCTATAATTTAAGAATTGAAGTATGGTAAAAGAATGATGAATACAATCCTGTCACAAGTTTGGGGCTTTGTAAGACACAGTACAGTATAAGTTGACTGAGTGCTGTTATATTGTGGAATTAAAAAGTTAGTTTTAAGTTTATTTTTTCTGAAATTACCTTATTGCAATATTTTGAAAAGATTTTGCTGAAGGGAAGAAATGTGTACTAATTGTGTCTGAAGATTAAACTGATGATTTAAATTTTACAAGAAAACTTGCATTTAACTGTGAGTGCTGTTAACCAGAAATTTCTTAATAGAAATTAAATGGTTGAATGGTTATTTTGGCTTGAAACTTGTTGGTGATTAAGGAAAACTTGGAGAGTTTTATGAAGATGTGCAGTAAGTGTGCCACGTACATAAGACCATGAATTCTTGAGTGTTTCTGATAATTGTACGTGAAGTGTTCTCATTGCTAAGTCTAGCAAAAAAAGCTATTTTCTTGCACTTCTTTGGTGACCATAACAGTATGTTGCAATGATCACACATACTTACCTAAAGCAAGTCACTATCGAGTTAGCATTTTGAAAATCTCTTAAGAAAATCCACTCCACAAAACAATGTAATAGAAATTGAATTTTGAGGTGACTACCACTTGTTTTCTGAAGATACACTTGTGATACTCTTAGTTACCTGCAGGGACAAAGACCAAAGTCTGAAACTCAAATTTGAAATATTGGTTTCATCGGGGAGTCTTGTGCCATTCTTGGAAAATAGCTCTCTGTAGTGCTTTTTTCTTTTGGTGATGGTGGTGGTGGTTGTCCTTCCACAGTGTCTTAATTTTTTTAAATGTTTTACTTCCTCCATAAGTATTCCTCAGCAGTCTAGTTCCAGAAGGTCTGAGTTTATTTACTCTTGCTCCCCATCTGTATATTTCCATCTAATGTCTCTTGGCTTACACTTAGTCTCTGCCCCAAGGGGTTTACAATCTTTCTTTGTTTTTGTTTTATATTTGTACAGAGCTTAATACAATGGGGTCCTTTTCTATGACTAGTGTCGTTAGGTTCTACTCCCTTGACTGCTCTGTTTCATTGTGGAAAAAATCCAATTGAAATGGCTCAATTGTTTTCCCTAAAAGAAAAATGTTTTGGCGTTTCCCTTCTGTCTGAATTTCAGACATTTATAGTTTTCATTCCAAATAGGAGCAAACTTTTTTTAAAATGTCAAACCTTCCCATGGAATGGAAAGTCTGAGTTTTGATCAGCTCTAGTTAACACAATGTTTAGATTTATGGGAGGAGTTATTGTTTCAATCTGTCTGCGTAGTCACACAGACAACACTGCATCATTAATCTTGTAGGGGTATGTTTTCATTGCAGAGTTAGCCTTAATGATTGACACTTGGGTCTGAGCACCTAGATTAACCTGTCTCGGGTGTGAGCAGCCACACTGCAAAGCCATACACGAGTTACTGTGTCCTCAGTGTTGCTGGACTCACCAGTGTGTGTCTCTAAGACTTATGGGGGTACATCTCATGGTCCCCTGTGCTGCCCTAAGCTGAGCTGTTCTGATTCTTTCCCAGTGACTTGAGAAAACATGTTTGTCCTTCAGGATATACAGGGGAATTGTGGGAAGGCCTGGAGGACTATTGGCAGCTGAGTAATGTAACCTGTGTCCTCATTTTAAGGGTGATGGGGGTGGTTCCCAACCTCAGTGAAAGTGACACCTGGGCATTCTTACATCCACAGCTAGCCCTGGTTAAAAGCACACCAGACTTTGGGAGGAGATGGCTTTATGCATGATATGGGGGGGGTTAGGAGCAGCGTCTGAGTGACGGTCACAGTTAACTCTGCAGTGAATACATATATGCATTGTATGTAATTTTCACTCCACAAATACTAGGTACCACTTTTTAATTGAAGTTTATATTCTGGAGAATCTGTGCAGCATTTTTGCAAGAGGTTGATTCTGCAGCAGTTTGGTCAGTCATGTCATCACAGTACAGATACAGTTTAGAGTTACATAGTATGGAAATAGCTAATTTTTTTTCAGTGGCTCGTGGCTTTCAAAGCTTTAAATTGGGGCTGTTTTTTATAGGTTGGCTTCACTCTGAAGTGAATGTTTGGTTTTGGAAATAACTGAATAAAAATGGTTCAGCTTGTGATGGGGGTGACCTGACCCCTTAAGATCAGTGATGTCTAGGAGTCAGCCCACTGTCTTTATGTGGTGTGGTCATTTAAAATTTTGGCAGGTCTGATATACAAGGACCTAGGTGAAATTGCGCAAGAGGAAATGGTCTCAGGAGTAAGTAGTGTTTCAGAGGAATTCCCATGACTATTTCCTTGAAATATTGGGACAGGAGCTTGGCAGCTAGGGCAGGACAAAGCTCCTATGTCTCCTGGAGCATTGGAATGAGTTTTGGGAAGGGAATCAGCGCATATGCTGCCACCTCCCTCATAGCAGGGCAGACATCAGCAGGATGGCCTGCTGAGTGCTCCAAGGTGGAAGACTAAGTGGGGGAAAGGTCCAGCTGGAAGTAAAGCTGGCTAAGGCTCTACAGCTGGCCTAAACAACAGCCTTATCTCCATGGAGAAGAGCTGGAGGGATTCCTGTCTGAAGGAGACACCTGCCTCCTCTCATTATCTCAGCTCTGAGAGGAGGGCTGCAGGGAGCTTCTGTCTTAGGGAGGGAAACCAGGAGGACTGTTTGAATTGCAGCCCAATGGCTGCCATAGAGGCTGAGGAGCCACCAGGAGTAGTAGCCTAAAACAACAAGGAACCAGGAGGAGATGACCCACGGTGTGTGATGCTGAGGAATGATCTGCAAGTGATGGATGGTAGGAAACAGTAAAGGGGTGGAAGAGTGGTGCTTCAGGCAGGGTACCTGGCCTGTAACCCAGAGGAGTAGGTGAGCCTGGGTTCCCCTTCCTCTCCCCAGACCGAGTGAGAAAGTACAGGTTTCAGGAGAGGAAGAGGCTAAGAATCAGTGGTGCAAGTAGAAATTTCTTGCTGGCACTGGACTTACAGGAGGGACACAAAGGAGGGCATGTGACCCTCCATGTGACTCCTCCCAACCCTGGGGGCCCCCACGCTCTCCCTGTCCCCTCTAACATCCCCCTTATCTGTCTAAAATTATACAACTGTTTAACAGATACAGTTGTAAAGTGATGCTTTGGGCCCCTGGTGCCACCTGTACTTCCAGGTGTCATTGAGGTTCCAGCAGCACCCCAAATTGAAAACTTCTTAAATGAAAGAAGGATAGGAAGGAGAATCACACCACTTTCCCTTAACACACTATCAGTGCCTCCCTTATGTCCAAACTAAGCTTCTGCCAGGTTGCCATTGTCTAAGTATTGCTCTCCACCAGGCACTAGGAAAGCAAAGATGCTGTGCCATCTGGGTTTGATGGAAAAGAGGCATAGAAGTGTGTGAACCATGTGCACCTTGATAGAACTACAGCCCAAATTGTTGTGTTGTTTTCCTCACCATGGCATACAGGAGGGGCAATCAAAATCAGCCTGGCAAAACATACATGAGAACTGTCTCTGGACAGATAAGCAATTTATCAAAATCACATTCTCTGATCTCTTGGGGTCAAATCCTGTTCCCATTGAGATCAAAAGGAGTTTTGCTATTGAGTTCATGGAGAACAGGCTTTGATATTTGGAGAGAAAAGAACAAAACCATTCAAGCAAGGGCTCTGTTGCTTATACCACAGGTATCAAAGGCTGCTAACTCATATGAGAAAGTCAGCAGACATCTGATCTTTGTCCATTGCAAGGGAGAAATCCACAGTCAATGAGGCTAGAATGGTCTCTGTACCATATCCAACTCATAAGTCCATTTGCAAAGGATCAAGGAAATATGAAGGCTCCAGATTACCTTAAAGTCCTCAGTCCCTTGGTTAGAATGCTCTCATTAGTTAGTATATGTTCATAGTTCAGAGGCTGGAGCAGGAAAGAGGCAGAATGGATGTTTCCAGGCCAGTGCCTTTTAGCTTCTGCCAAGTGCCAAGTAAATGAAAATCTGTTTTTACCATGAAAGATGGTGTTTGGAGTCACTTGCGCAAGTTACATCTCCATCACCCCCACCCATATTCTAGTTAGAACATTCACAAAAAGTCCATTAAGTGTAGACAGGCATTTTCCAGGGTCTATTGTGAGCTAAGTGTTCCTTAATGGGCCATTCAACTTGTCCCTTCATATGCTGGCTAAATACCTTGAAGGTGGTGTGATATTAGGAGTATAATATAATATCTCATTGAAAGGTGACAGGGCCAGAAAGAGTTAATTAACTCACCTCACCGATTGACCTGACCCATGGGTGAACCTTAAGAACTGGTTAGCAAGATATGTAAATGAATAGAGCTTTGAAATGCAAGTCTGCATTGTTAGAGGTAGAAGGGGAGGTGTTTGCTCAGGTCTTGTAATGTAAGCAAACAAGTCTTGTCTATTGCTATAGTTTTAATTCAAAGATCAAAAAAGGAATATTAACATTTAAGATGATACTTGAGTGAAATAGTATTATCGTCTATGTGTCTCTTTGAAGGTTATGGTAACCTGTATCTGAACAGTTTAATGGATAAATTACTCTGTGCTAACTGCCAGGATGTTTGGGAGAAGGAGTTAAGCCTATTGTTTTCTCAGGCAAAAAGGCTGCTGGAAATGTATAAGAAGCCTGGGACATGATCCTTCTGCATCTCAGATCTGCTTTGGGTTTCAAGAGGGGGAAACCTTAAGCCATAAGGATTGAGATCCCCAGTCATTGACTGGAGCCACCCTGAATATGGAAATTGGACTATAATCTATGGACTATTTCTAAAAGGACTTTTGGCAACTACGAGCTCAACTCTGCTATGCATCTGAATCTCAAGAATTGAATTCAAGTCTGTCTGTATATTGATCTTTTAACCAACTCTTTTTTCTTTTTGAATAAATTTTAACTTAGTCAATAAGAATTAGCTGTAGCGTGTATTGTGGGTAAGATCTAAGTTATAATTGAACCTGGGTATGTGGCTGATCCTTTGGGATTGGAAGAACCTTTTCTTTTATATGATGAAGTAAGATTTTCCGGAATCATCATCATATCTGACAGATGTCTGGATGGAGGCCTGAGGCTGGGCACTTTAAGGGAACTGCATGGTTGAAACTTCTAAGGCCTGGTCTACACTATGCGTTTAAACCGATTTTAGCAGCGTTAAACCAATTTAACGCTGTACCCGTCCACACTACGAGGCCCTTTATATTGCTATAAAGGGCTCTTTAAATCGATTTCTGTACTCCTCCCCGGCGAGAGGAGTAGCACTAAAATCAGTATTACCATATCGGATTAGGGTTAGTGTGGCCGCAAATCGATGGTGTTGGCCTCCGGGCGGTATCCCACAGTGCACCACTGTGACTGCTCTGGACAGCAATCTCAACTCGGGTGCAGTGGCCAGGTAAACAGGAAAAGCCCCGCGAAATTTTGATTTTCATTTCCTGTTTGCCCAGCGTGGAGCTCTGATCAGCAAGGGTGGCAATGCAGTCCCAAATCCAAAAAGAGCTGCAGCATGGACCGTATGGGAGATACTGGATCTGATCGCTGTATGGGGAAACAAATCTGTTCTATCAGAGCTCCGTTACAGAAGACGAAATGCCAAAGCGTTTGAAAAAAAAATCTCCAGGCTACACAGTGCTGCGTGACAAGCGTAACGGGAAGCCAGAGACTCAAATGGACGCTCATGGAGGGAGGGAGGGAGTAATGAGGATTCCAGCTATCCCAGAGTCCCCAGTAGTCTCCAAAAAGTATTTGCATTCTTGGCTGAGCTCCCAATGCCTATAGGTTCAAACACATTGTCCAGCATGGTTCAGGGTATAGCTCGTCAATTTACTCCCTCCCCACACCACGTGCAAGAAAAGAGAAAAAACTTTTCTTGACTTTTTTCAATGTCACCCTATGTCTACTGAATGCTGGTGCTAGACGTGATGCTGCAGCAGTGAAGAGCAGTATCCGCTCTTCTCCCCTCCCCAGTGGCAGACGGTACAATATAACTGTTATCCGTCGTCACCATCAGCCTGTGCTTGATAACTGCTGAATACCCCTGGGTGGCCTCAGGGGCGCCTGGGTAAAAATAGGAATGATTCCTGGTCATTCCCAGTAGATGGGACAGAACGGCTGGTAACCGTCCTCATCATAGCAACTGGGGGCTGAGCTCCATCAGCCCCCTCCCTTTCCTGTGTAAAGAAAAGATTCTGTACTGCCTGGACTATCATAGCAGCGGCATGCTGGGCTCCTCTCCTCCGCACCGCTTAATGTCCCGCCTGGACTGTCATAGCACCGGGAGGCTGCCTCCCCCTCATTTTATCTCACTAACAAGTCACTGTTTCTTATTCCTGCATTCTTTATAACTTCATGACACAAATGGGGGGGACACTGCCACGGTAGCCCAGGAAGGTTGGGGGAGGAGGGAAGCAACAGGTGGGGTTGTTGCAGGGGCACCCCCCATGAATGGCATGTAGCTCATCATTTCTGCGGGATCTGACACGGAGCGGCTGTGCTCTCTGATACACTGCTTCTCTAATACACTTGCCCCAAATTCTAAGCAGGACTGACTATTTTTAGAAACCATAAAGGAGGGATTGACTCAGGGAGTCATTCCCAGTTTTGCTTTTGTGCCCCCGGCCGATCTCAGCCAGGGGCACCCATGATAGCAGCAGACAGCACAGAAGGACAGATAACCGTCGTCTCATTGCCAAATTACACTGGCAGCAGAGGGTACAGAACGACTGGTAACCATCTCTGCTATCATGCGAAAGCAAATGAATGCTGCTGTGTAGCGCTGGAGTATCGCCTCTGTCCGTGGCATCCAGTACACATACGGTGACTGAAAAAAAAAAATGCTGAACGGGCTCCATGGTTGCCGTACTATGGCGTCTGCCAGGGCAATCCAGGGAAAAAGGGCCCGAAATGATTGTCTGCCGTTGCTCTCCCAGAGGAGGGAATGACTGATGACATTTACCCAGAACCACCCGCAACAATGATTTTTGCCCCATCAGCCACTGGGCTCTCAACCCAGAATTCTAAGGGGCGGGGGAGACTGCGAGAACTATGGGATAGCTATGGAATAGCTACCCACAGTGCAACACTCCGGAAATCGACGCTAGCCTCGGACCATGGACTCACACCGCCGAATTAATGTGCTTAGTGTGGCCGCGTGCACTCGACTTTATACAATCTGTTTTATAAAACCGGTTCATGTAAAATCGGAATTATCCCATAGTGTAGACATACCCTAAGTAACCAGTGAGGTACTATAGAAGCTGTTTTGTGCTGGCTTGGTAACTCTAAGTATTGGAATAACCACCAGCGTTTGGGATTTGTCTGCCCTGTTTTGTTTGCAGTTCACCCTGATTGAGTGATCTCAGCTGGCTCCCACGGGCAGCACAGTCACAGGTGTTATCATAGTAGCAAACACATAGTGAACATAGCTAATATTCATAACTTCAGATACCATGATGAATATACACACATAGAAATAGCATTATCATAAGTACCAGCTATTTCAGCTACATGCCTATTCCCAAAAGAAATTCTGAAAAATCACACCACGTACCCAAGACCCTATGTGCCAGCACCAAGCCCCACTGGAGTTTTGTTATCTGTTACATAACAACAGAAAGAGAGCCAGTGATTACTCTGCTTAGCTTAAAGGGCCAAGGTTACTTTTTAGCTGTTCAGATGTGACTGCGCCTTTAGTCAGTGAGGGCATACTGGCTGGCACACATTCAGGTTAATTGGCTTCAGTGTTCCCTTGCAGTTAACTTTTTAATATTCATAAACCTGGTATGTACTGAGGTGGCTTAAAGCATAACACAGGTTTTTAGGTTTGCAAACCTGTGAACCTCTGCCTCTTTAAGATTTTATTATTTATTATTATTATTATTTTGCTGGTCATAATGTGAGAGGGTATCCTCTTCGCCCTCTGCTCATGAGGTTATATATGTCTTGTAGCACTCTTCTGAACACCAGTTAAAAGGAAAAAAAATGTTTCACTAAGTGTGGACTGATTATTTTCTCTTAGAAGGTATGTAACTCTTTCAAGTTCACACTGATTAACACAGAAAACAATTGGGGCTGTTAAATTTTCTTCAAATTCCATAGAAAATTAATTTCAGCTATATTTTCCAGTACAATGATGAAATGGGTGTTCGTATATACAAACATTAACATGCTTAACTATTCACTTTCCCCCAAATTATGTACTATTTCAGTCTGTCCATATGGAATATGGGAATTGGGTGAGGAGTCATTTCAGCGTATGTATGACTTATTAAAAGACAAACTTTTAAGTAGAACTGTATCCTAAACTGCATTATGATATTGTACCCAGACATTGCATTTCAATGGGAGATTCAACTTCCTTTACAGAAACAGAACAGAAACTCTTACCACAAAAGTGATCCATAGTCATGCAAATAGTCCCATTGTCTTCAATGGGATTGATCAAATGATTAAGGGTTTACAGGATTAGGTTCCAAGTTCGTAAATTGTTCTAGATGAAACTGACAATACCTGAGCTGTCAGATCAGAAGGAGCGTCATTCGAATAAAGGTGGGCAGATATGTGATAAAATCTTATTGCTAAGATGAGCAACATATTTTCAGGAAAGTCTTGGCAGATTCCCAAGGCTGCTGGTTTAAGGTAATCAGTGTCTGGCATTATAATCTTCACTTATAGTTCTCTCACCTACAAAGCTGGAAAAGGAGGCATTTGGTTTTTTTTGTTTTGCTGCTCCAGTTCCAATTAGCAAAATGCATGTTAGATTAGTTTTGGCTGCAAAGAAGAATTGTGTGCGCACTGTGGACAACACCCGATTCCTGTCAGACTGCAGAACTGGGCTGATTAGTGCAAGCAGAAGCATTCCTTAATGATCTGGACTTGATGTGATGCAGTATGAATGTCATGGATAATTCAGACCAGTGGGGAGGAACAGAATCAGAAATACCTTCCATCCCCGTCCCCCCGCCCCTCCCCTCTTGAGGACTCGTAACCAATTTAACAGCACAATGCATACACTAACAAACTTAAACAAAGGCTTTGTTTAAGTTTGTTAGTGTATGCATTGTGCTGTTAAAGCCATATAAAGAGTGAATGCCCTCCCTAGCTGTGTTCAGCTCCTTTAAGGAGCAGAGTGCAGACCTCCCCCCCCCCCCCGTCCCGGAAGGGGGGGTGGGCTAGCCCCATGTCTTTCTGGTATCCCATACCCCCTAAAAATCTCTTGCTGGTACTGAGTACGGGAGAGTACCACCCTATTTAAACTACTGCCAAGAATGATGAGTCCCAGATGAAGGTAGAGGGCCTGGCATAGAGATCAATGGATTTTGCGTTTTTCCTGTTTTTGTTTTGGACTTTTCTGTTACCAGTCCAGTTCCCTTTTCCAGGTTAAGTGACCTGGCTAGAGGGCTAGGCCCTGGAAGCAGCAGACTGTTGCAGACATAGGACAGGAGATGCTAGAGTGGATGAGCCACTGCAACTCCACCTTCTGTTGTGAGGAGGTGCTCTGGTGGGGAATGAGTGCCAAAACACAGCTATTGTGGAGTATGAGAAGTTTAAAAAAACAAACCTGCTAGCCTTGCAACTCTTTGTTCTTTAAATTGCCAATATCGAAACTAAATTGCTACCATCAGATCATGAATATTCCACAGTAGACTTCTATTTCCCTGAATGCATCTTAGTAATGAACACCTTTTTACTTAACTGGATTCAGGCAGTAGCCTTACAAATATTCATAGTGATTTATTTTAAAAATGAGGACAAAATTTTCAGCTGGGTGTCTGTATTTTCAATCAGGAGACATGTTCTGGAATTAAGAGTCTAAAGAGTACACAGTATGTAGTCTTTTGCTTTGTGTAAGATTGAGGATGCTGATTGTATTTCTGTGTGTATACCTGTGAAGTATACTGTGGATTCAATTCTGAGAGACTATAGGCAACAGCAAATAAGGGCCAGTGGAGTAGTCAAAGAAGGCTGGAATCAATTAATTGTTTAGACTGAAGGTTAGGGAATGAAACCTACTTATATGTTGTGTTGTCCTTCATAATAAAAAGAGATTGTCTGTCTGAAATTTTTGTTGAATGTAAGGATTACATACCTCACTTGTGGATTTGTCTGTTAAATTAGTGTTTATTCATAGAAATCTATTCTATTACACAAAACATAGTGACATGTATTTTTCAGGTTAGATGTGGCCAGCCAGTGTATAGTATGATCCTGATCTTTTATTGGTTTTATTATGTTAGCTACTTTCTTGGCAGAACATTTGTTTTCATTAATTGGTTTTCAGCACTTTTGAGTCTAAAATGTCTTTTGTTCAGCTGATTGTAGGGTGTGCAGCATCTCTTCTCATACATCTACATTTATCCCAGCAAACTTAGGGTGTTGGTGGGGAAGTATGAAAAAAGCAGTCAATTTTAGAAGCAGGCAGAAACTATTTTGGGTGTGAATGATTGCACTTCAAATGACATGGGTAGTGATTCTGATTATTTCTCTGTAGTGTCAGTAAATAAAAGCATAAGAATGTTGCCTGTTTTCTTTCATCTTACTCTGATATTGCAGTTGGAAGTGAGGTTTCAAGGTTTGGCTTCTTTATTACTTGATTTGCCTCACCTGACCTGTGAAAAAGTCAAACCAAAATGAACTGGTACATATCCAAAGAAAACCCTGATTTGCCTTCCATGGTTCTGTGCTCATGAGAAAGTAGATGTGCATGTGTTCCAAAAATAGTATAATAAACTCTCTCACGAGCTGTTTTTTGCAGTCTGGTGCCCATCCACAAGCAAACCAGAAAGAAACTTTATTGAGTTTATATATTGATTTGTTTTGGCATGAAGCAGGTAACATAAACCAGGAGATCAGGGAATCAGATCCTGAAAACCCCTATACTGAAGTACTATTTACAAGTCATAGGACAGCAATAATTGCAGAAAATATGTGATTGGTGAGGTAATACACTTTACCCTCTTAATAAGGTGGAGAGGGAATCATAGGCTGTGGGCTTTCAGTGTCTGGCTCCATAAATTGAACTGCAGCTGCTTATTTCACCCCCTTTTTTCTTTTTCAAATGTTGGCATTACTGTGCCGCAGTCTGTAACAAGATTATATCTGATAACATGTTAACCCCCCACTCACACACCTAAAAATCCACCTTCCATCCTCTTTCCTTGCCTGGAATAAGGCTGCTGTATAAAAACAGCAGGAAATTGTTCTGGAAATCTCAAAAGCTGACTTTCTCATGAAATTTCCAGAAATTCCTATTACTCTTATGTGACTCAGAAATGTTGCACAAGATACCTTCCTTTGCAGTATTTTTGGCCAAAACTGTGGTGTGTAGTGATATATGTACACTAAAAAAGAAAAATAAATTCAAAAGCAGTGCAAATTTTGTATTTTAAAAATAAGTAAAGGTAAGAATTCATTCCTACTGTGTCTAAAATCAGTTTGTTCACCCTAATTTTGATACACTTTTGTACTCTAAATAAATTACTTTTTTGTGTGCAGGTTTTCTTTTTCTTAGGTTAGATTTTTCAGAGTGTGATATCCAGTTTTTATGTTCAGAAATTGCTCAAGTAATTTTATAATCTCCTTTGAGGAAAAAATAATCTCTTGGACTTTCAGAAAAAACCAGGAAGGAAATGACTGCCAAAGGTTCCCCAGCAATAGAAGTTATCCTCTCAACATTGGAGGTAAAACATCTTACTCATGTATGTGTGTATGTCTAAGTTGTATAGTTTGCAAATATCAGACTTTTACAGTTTTTCAATGTTCTTTAATTTTCTTGGCCACTATAAAAAGGTACTTGTTCATGCTCTTGATCTTTACATGATATCTAAGGCCTTGATTCAGCAAGTTTCTTAAGAACATGCCTAGCTATGACTATTCCAAGGAGCTACACTTGTACTTACAGTTAGGCTATGTTTAGGTGCCTTGCTAAATCAAGGTCTAAAAATACATAAGTCAAGTGGTTTGAGTTGCAGTCGGAACTCTGAGCAGTGTGTTAATCGTTGTTCAATTCTGATGTTCGAATACAAGATTCTTAAAATATGAAAAAAAAAACAAAACTTGAAGTATTTACCAAAGAGAATTTCTTTTTACAAGTAGAATTCAAGCAAAATAAAACTGCTTGTTTTGGAAATGTCTGTGGATCTCAAAAGTTGGAGCCGTTGGGCAAATGTAAAACTACAGCTGGTTTATTTGGGTATAAGCTTTAAGTATGCTAATGACTGAAGCTTGGAAGGAAGGGCATGCGTGGCTGTGGAAAATAAATGTAATAAGGTACTCCCATGTGTAAGTCTTGAAACAAAACCTAATACTGTTACAAATTAAGCAAGGCTACATCTGCGTCCAGTATTCCATATTTGTTACCAAAACTAAAAGAATATTATTTAATTTCAGAATACAAGAGATCTTCAGACTACTCTAAATATATTAAATATCCTCATTGAATTGGTGTCAGTTGGTAAGTTTTTTTAATCAAGTGGCAATTTTTTATGCGTACTTTGTACAAATTTTTATATGTTTTTTCAAGGCATTTAAGAAATAGCTGATTTACATAATTTTATTTTTCTGAGATTAAAAGTGATCAAAAGTCTAGTTTATGCATGTCTATAAAAGTTGAATAGTGCCAACATTGCTTGGTGCATTGCAAATGATTATGAAGAAAAGCCTAAATAGCTAGGTATCTTAATATTTTTTGACTACTTCTGATATTTCTATTTTTAATTGCAAGGCGGTGGTCGGAAAGCAAGTGCCTTAGTTTCTAAAGGAGGGACGCAGATCTTGTTGCAGTTACTTTTGAGTGCCAGCAAAGACTCCCCACCCAATGAGGAGTTAATGGTGCAGCTTCATTCCCTTCTTGCAAAAATTGGTCCAAAAGGTAATCGTAATTATAACAATTAATACTTTATCCATATGTAATATCCTTCATGTGGTGTTGTCATGGAACTTTTAAAAGATTGTTTCGTCATAGATACTAGGTAACTCTATCTATTCTATTCTACATTATAACAGTGCTCATCACTGTAGTAGTTGCTTAATGCACTACTGGAAGGCTCTTAAAATGACTACACACCTGTCACATCTTGTCCATTTACAGTTGGATAAATGGAGAGAGATCAAGAATAAATTTTTGGAAGTGTTGACTAATTTAGGATACTTCAAATTTTGAGTGCCCAACTTGATATTTAGGGCCTGGTTTTAGGAGCCTGATTTTGGAGGTGTTGAACCTTTCAAGATGGGCACCAGTGTACTCAACGTTAGTGGATGAAGGCATGCGTACAGACAAGAATGGAAGAAGGAAATGAAGGGAATGCTGAATGGAGTTCATTATGCAGAGGAGAGGGGTAGAGATGTAGGAATATCTTTTTTGTCACTTTTTGAATTAAGCTTATTTAGTTACAGAAATAGAATAATTTAGCTTCAAAATCAAATTCATTGATTTTTTCTTTGGTTTTGGTTCTGTTCTGTTTGTTCAGATAAAAAATTTGGAGTTAAGGCTAGAATCAGTGGCACTCTAAACATCTCTCTGAATTTGGTGAAACAGAGTTTGCAGAACCACAGGTTAATCCTGCCATGTCTTCAAGTACTAAGAGTATACTCAACCAACTGTAAGTATTGCAAAGCATTCTTTTGTCTCTTTTCTATACAGTGCTGGGTGAAGTATTTGACAATGTTTAATATTATATGATTACGACTGCTATTTTCTGAAGACTTTTTACTACTTTTAAGTGGTGTCCCCATGTGTGCTTCACTTCACTTCAGGTGCCTGTGCGCCTCTCGAGCCCTTGATCGGAGATTTGCAGTTAGCAGTGTCTGTTCGTCCCCTGCACATGCCCTGTGCCTTCTCGTGCTGGATACTGAGAGTATATATAGGGCTGTGTGGGTGAACAACCATTAGTTCCTTTTCACCCGCTTCAGCCTGAGATGGAGCCTTAGTGTGGCAGTCTTAAGCTTTTCTAATGCTTTAGTAGAGGTTAAGATAGTTTTTTATAGGTGTCAGTTGTTTGTATAGTTAGATAATGAGTGAAAGGATTGTTTGACTCCTCTTTCTCTGGGAGAGACTTACTATTTTCCTGACAGGGCATGCCTGGCTTGCCAGGTTTCAAATGTTGCCTGTTCTGCTGAGAGGCTATAGCTGTGAGTGACCACCCCTCTGTGCGTCCATTTATAAGGAGATATACCTATCTCATAGAACTGGAAAGGACCCTGAAAGGTCATCAAGTCCAGTCCCCTGCCTTCACTAGCAGGACCAAGTACTGATTTTGCCCCAGATCCCTAAGTGGCCCCCTCAAGGATTAAACTCACAACCCTGGGTTTAGCAGGCCAATGCTCAAACCACTGAGCTATCTCTCCCCCCATTGCTTGGGGGAGTCCCACTTTGGCAGGCAAGCATAGACACTGGGAACTGGTACGGTTCAGTTCAGTCCAGCTGTTGGTACCCAGGTATGCATCACCCTCTGCACTGACCAAGCAACAGCACCAGATGCCATCAGTGTCTACTTCAGTATGTCCACCATTCGTGGTACTGTTGGCTTTGCTGACTTTCGCCTAGGCCACTGCATCAGTGCCAGTCCCTTACTCAGTACTGTGACAGATTGGGTCACAGTACCTCCATCAAGACTGTTACTAGATGTGCTGGGATAGCACTGAGAACAAACCCCCTGCCAAAGAAGGCTTCCCTCCACTCCCATCTTGCTGAGCTACACACACTGGTTAGCTACAGCACAGACCAAGAGGTTGGGCCCCGCCCCCCTTCAGTTCACAGAAACTAAGATTCACTTAGCCCAGGGGCTTCTCAGTTAACAGGAACTTTCCCAGCACCCAGTATTTAGTCTTTCTGGGAGCCTAAACCCCAAATGAATCCATTTTACCCTGTATAAAGCTTATACAGGGTAAACTCATAAATTATCCGCACTCTATAACACTGATAGAGAGAGATGTACAGCTGTTTGCTCCCTGGGTATTAATTACTTACTCTGGGTTAATTTATAAGCAAAAGTGATTGTAGTAGGTATAAAAAATAAGATTTAAGTGGTTTCAAGTAATAACAGACAGAACAAGGTAAGTGCCCAATCAAAGCAGTTTGCCTGAAAGGGGAATGTGTAGGAGTCTGCCTGATGAGCCAAAGGTGATTCCGGATGTAAGTAAAACTCAGGAGTTTGTAGTGGCTCAGCAGAGTAGTGCTTCTGTGGAACAAGGTAAAGATGAACTGGTGCTTACAAAGATGCCTGAAGAAAAAAATTTTCAGGGTAGTCTTTGCAAGCAGTTTGCTGCAACTGAAGGGTGCGGAATTGATTTGATCAAGGAAGTTTTTAACAGCCAGAAACTTTATATTGTGAATGGATCCACTGACTTTCATTTTGAAAGATCCAGTGTGGATCGCTTTGAAAAGGTCTCAGGTGGAATGAAAATTGTTAAAGTTAAACAGTCCTATAACCACGTGGTTGTGCTTGACCAGTTTGTTAGGAAAACAATGTTGTTGGGACAGAAATGTCTCCATGTAGATTCTGTATATTGAAAAAATTCACCAGGGCAAATTCTATTCACACTATTTTTCCAAAATGTTGCATAACAGGTGCCAATAGCACAGAGGGGGAACACGTACATCACTGCTGGTGCTGCTGGTTTTTGAACATTTCAGACTTCCTAAGTAGCCATCCTGTGTACATCCAGAGCCAGGCCCCCAACACACACACTTTTTTTTTTTTTTTTTAAATTACCCCCTTACAGCTAGATTATGGTCTCTCATTGCAAGCTCTTATAGGAAGACATAGACATGTTTGTGCAATGCCTAGCACAGTGGAATCCCAATCCTGATTTGAGTCTCTAGATGGTACCGCAATAGAAATAATACTACAGGCACTTATTTCAGACAGCGACTAGTGTACCTTTTCATCCTGATGCTGAAGGACACACCCTCTAGTCATCGGAGCTTGATACATTTTCTTCTGTAAATTTTAGAAACGATCCTCTTGACAAAATATACATTCTAAGGGAGAAAAGCCTCCTTGCTGTACATCTTAATAAAGGAGGGGAAAACAAAGTGTGCATTGTAAATAATTTCCATTAGTTCTTATTGACCTCAAATAGAAATCACCAGAGATTTCAGTGTGCGTGTAAAACAGCAGATTTCTGTCAACACTAATGTATGTTTCCTTCTGTAATATCCACAGTCCTGTACCTTCCTGCAACAACTGTGCTGCCTCTTTAAAGTGAACGGCACATTAGCAAGTGCCCGCTTTTCTGAAATAATAGGCTATGCAGTGCTCGATACCAGACTTCCTACTGAGTCCATTCAGACACACAACCAATTATCCATCTTTGTGATACACTTCAATAGCACAGCTTCAGTAGACCCTTGCTAATAAGCGCTCACTGGGAAACTCATTGCAGATTCCTGAATTCTGAGAATCAGTAAATGAACAAACCATAAAGTGATACATTTTGTGATGCAGTATCTTCACTCTTTTCAACAAGTATAGTTAACGTCAAAGCATATTAGTAAAGGCTCAGTAATATAGTATGTAAAAACAATAATATGAAACTTCACTAGAATACTCATATTAAATGGTTGCTGAGGAGTAATGTGGAATGGTGGATTCGTGAAATAAGAATTAGTAAGATACTATTTTGTCATTTTTGTTCCATAGTTTAAGCACAATAGTGCATATTATCTAAATTCAACTTGTAAATTCCCTCTGCTTGATTGTGATTTCAGCAAATCAGTATTTTCAAGATTATTCTAATCTTCTTACTACATTATTTCACAAAATCTGTTTTTAATTTTTACTCCTTTCAGCTGTAAATGCAGTATCCTTGGGGAAGAATGGAGTTGTGGAACTGATGTTCAAGATCATTGGCCCTTTTAGTAAAAAGAATACTGGCCTTATGAAGTGAGTAAAAGTTGTTAACATACTATATTCAAAAATTGAAGATGCTTTTCAAACTTATTTGTTGATGAAAATATTTTTTTAAATCAAATCTTAACTAGCATTTGACAGTTAAATGACAAGGGAAGAAGACCTCTTTCCACCCACAACAAACCCAAGATTCTGTTAGGGCCTGTCCAGAACTGTGTAGCAAAATCTTCAAAATGTGTGTTTATAGTCATTATTGCCTTTTATCTTTGCACCCCTTTCTCATATATCAGTCACCTGTTTAAAAAAAAAATTGTATGATTTTACCATGTTATAGATTAAATGTACTAATTTGTTGTTTCTCTTCTTTTTATGTTGACAGGGTTGCTTTAGACACACTTGCTGCATTGCTAAAATCAAGTAAGTGTTTCTCTACTAGAAACTATGTTTACTGAAATATAAAAACTAGATTAAAATAATATTAAGAGTCTGGCTGAAATTAAGAGAAGCTGGGAAATGTAGAATTTAAGCTGAAATTCATCATTAATATGTTCTGTTCGTTACTGCTACATGTATAATACATAGTAACTCTTTATCCAGTTATGCAGCACAGAGACTACCTGACTTAGGCAGAGACTGACTTGGATCCTCAGAAGTGGAAGAAGCCTGTTTACAGATACTCAACCATGCCCCTCAACAGTAGAGTCTATGACCCTTTTCTCCCAGCCCTGATTACCATGTGTGTCAGTGAGGGTGCTGGGGGATAGCACCAGTGTAGTCTCCATCATAGTCAGGATGTCACTAAATAGGTCCTGGGGTCAAGAGTATGTATCCTTTTGCTGATAGCTCTAACGTGCAGCTATAGGGAAGTGACAGGGCCCATCCTTCTCCAATGGCAGCTGAGCATGAGAGGAGAGTGATGACAAATTCCGCCCCCACTGACTCTTCAGGTATGTTATGGGCAGTGATGCAAGTGGAATTCATTTTTGACCGGTACGGGGGTGAGGGGCATGTGATGTCCTCAAGTGACCCTCCACGTGACTCCTCCCCAGCCCGGGGCCCCCACATCCTCCCTGTCCCCTCCCCATGATCCACCCCCCTTACCCTTCAGAACCACAGTGGCGAAAGGAGCAGAATGTAGGGCCACTGGGTGCCTCCATGCCCACAGCTCCTCTGATGTGGCTGTACTGCCCCGAGCCCTGTCCTCTGGTGGGGCTGCTGTACAGATGGAGGAGACCCTGCGTGGAAGGACTGGGGACGGTACAGCTGCGCTGGAGGAGCTGAGCAGCCCCACGTTCTGCTGCTCCTCTTTCCAGTATGCCGTACCAGCTATAAATATCTTGCTGGTACGGTGTTCCTGGCTGTGCTGCCCTACTTGCACTGCTGGTTAAGGGTCATGATCCTCTTCCCTCACAAGAACTGTATGCAAGTTATGGTAGTGGTAGAACTTCAGTAGATTGGGTAGGCACAGGGCTTATGGAGAACACCTTCAGGGGTTTGAATGGAAGCTCATTTGCATAAGGTCTCTGCCCCATTTTGTACTGCGCTAGCTATCCTCATGTTTGATCAGATTAGTACACAACCTGCCTCTATGACTCTCAGGACTGTGTAGTAGTAAGTAGCTTTTAGGATTCATCCCTAAGAGAATGCCAATGGAAGCAAATATTATCTCAGAATAATGTTGGTCTGCTGCTATGTAAATGAAAAGTCAAAGCTGAGATTTATGGAGAATTAAGAAACTGAGATGTGTATTTTCAGAACAGGAGACCTTAAATGATGATGTGTGTAGGAAAGATAGGAAGTATGCTAAGAAACTTGATGGACAGGAAGTATGGCTTAGATAAAAAGTGGGAAACGGTTAAATGATGAAGGATGAATATTAAAAAAACAAACAAACCCACAATCATGTAAGGACAAAATTAGGCTAAGGCACAAAAAGATTTTAACTAGCTAGGGACATAAAGGGTAACAAAAAACATTTTTACAAATACATTAGAAGGCTAAAATGGGGAAAGAGCAAGTTTCAAATTACTTAGACAAGTTAGATGTCTTTAAGCTGGCAGGGCCTGATGAAATACATCCAAGAATACTTAAGGAGCTGGCTAAAGAGCTGACTGAGCCATTAGTGATTATCTTTTGAGAACTGTTGGAGGATGGGAGAAGTCCCAGAATACTGGAAAAGAGCAAATATAGTACCTATCTGTAAAAAAGGAGGAATAAGGGCAACCCAGGGAATTATAGACCAGTCAATTTAACTTTGGCACCCAGGAAGATAATGGAGCAAATGAGTTTGTAAGCATCTAAAAAATTAAGGTCATAAATAAGTCAACATGGATTTGTCAAGAACAAATCATGTCAAACCAACCTAATATCTTTCTTGTGGATGGGGGGGAAGCAGATATAATATATCTCAACTTTAGTAAGGCTTTTAATATTTGTCTCCCACAGCCTTCTTATAAGCAAACTAGGGAAATATGGGCTAGATGAACTTACTACAAGATGGATGCATAACTAATCTCTGAGAGGTTTTTCAGCCAGTTGCCAATGTTTCACAGTCAAGCTGGAAGGGCATATCAAGAGAGGTCCTTCAGGGATCTGTACTGAATCTAGTTCAATTTAATATCTTCATAAATAATTTTGGATAGTGGCATAGAGCACATTTAAAGTGGGTTGGGGAAAGTGGGGGTTACAAGCACCTTGGAGGACAGGAGTAGAATTCAGGATGATCTGGACAAACTGGAGAAATGGTCTGAAATAAATAGAATGAAATTCAGTCAGGACAGATGCAAAGTACTACACTTAAGAAGAAATAATTGATCGCACAAATACAAAATGAGAAAGGACTGCCTTAGAAGGAGTACTGTGGAAAAGGAACTGAGGGTTATAGTGGATCACAAACTAAATATGAGTCAGCAGTGTAATACTGCTGCAAAAAAGTGAACATTCTGAGTTGTATTAGTAGGAATGTTGTAATAAGACACTAGAAGTAATTCTTCCACTCTACTCAGCACTAATAAGGCCACAAAGGTGCAACTGTGTTTAGTTCTGGGCACCATACTTCAGGAAAGTGGATGTGGACAAATTGGAGAAAGTTCAGAGGAGAGCAACAAAAATGAGTAAAGGTTTAGAAAACATGTCCTATGATGAAATATTGGGGAAACATGGGTTTATTTAGTCTGGAGAAGAGAAGTCTGAGGGGGGACATAAGTTTTTCAAGTATGTAAAGATTTTTATGAAGAGAAGGGTGATTACATTTTTCTTCTTATTCACTGAGGACTGAACAGCAAGAGAGATTTAGGTTAAGCATTAAGAAAAGCTTCCTAATTGTAAGGGTAGTTAAGCAGTAGATTCAATTACCTAGGAGGTTATGAAATCTCTGTCTTTGGAGGTTTTTAAGAACAGGTTAGACAAACACTTGTCGGGAATGGTCTAAATAATACTTTACTCCCCTGCACTGACACAAGACTGACTCGTCATCTATCGAGTCCTAAATTTCTGATATTCTATTATGTAAACTGAGATTCTGCTTGTGTTCATTTTGAGATAAGTGTTTCTCATGTCCTGAAGGTGCTGGCCTTTAGGATTTTGTTTCTCTGCATTCCTGAGGCATGTAACTGTGCACCAGAAATGCATAATTTGTGAAGAATTTCATTTATAAAATGAAGATTTTAAATGTAAAAGAAAATAGAAGTGCCCTGCTAAATCTTAAACTAGTGATTGTCTGTAAAAATCTCTCTAGTTTTGATTGCAGAACTGTGCGTTATAGCACTCAGTTTTCCCCTCAACCTCACAATAGTAGGAGTCCATGACTCTTTCCCCAGCCCTGACTGCCATCTGTGTCAGTCAGGTTTCTAGGAGATGGCACCAAAGTATATAGTGTCTTCCCATAGTCTATCTGTCTAATTAAATAGGTCTTGGGTAAGTGTGAAGTAAGTGGTGTTTGGTGACAGCTCTAAAATGGAACTGTAGCTAGGGAAATAAAAGTCCTGGTACCTTGCTGAAAATTTTTTCCTTTTTGGTTGAAATAATTTTTTAATCATTTATATTCTTCCACTTCTGTATTATTGTATCCCGGCCACCAATCTCTTACGTATTCAGTTGAAAAACTTGAACTTTAAAATTTCTATCTAATCAGGGAACTAGTTTTTGACTGAAGTTCAGTGATTTTGGTATGTTTGAAAATTTTGAGGTTTGAACTCATAATATGAGTGTGAGCAACAGAAAAAGAGTCTGTAGCCTCTTCCTTACATTTTATAGGTGAGGTAAATGTATAGGAGGCATGTGTACACACCTTTTATGTGATTGATTTACTGGTTTTGCTGACTTGTGCCTCTTAACTAGTAAAGTAGAATTGTAAGAAGAAACTAGGGAAGTTAAATGCAGAGTCAAGTTTGAGGAACGATGCAAACAAAAGTTGATATTTATCACTGCAGTCAGTCTTCAGACAAGTAGTGTTTTCTAAGCCTGTTCTATTGTTAAATGTAAACCAAAAATAGAATTTTTGTATGGGAGTTAACCTGGAGTATCAGTCACAGAAATATATTATATTCATAGCAAAAATACTTATGAAATAGTGTAATTGTTATTCAAAATTAATTATAATTAAAAGTAGCACATCTACATTTACTGCTTGCCAATGTCTGTTTTATAAAACAAATAATTTTTGAGCTATACAATCCAGAAAACATTTTTTTGTACACATTTAGCTTATTGTCCAAACCAATTTATATTTGAACCGGGGTTTTAATAAAAATTTTAAATAGCCTAAGGTTATCATTTTTTCCACCAAATGTTATCTTGGAACAAATATTAATAAAAATTTATAAACGCATGGAAAAATTAAGTTAAAAAGGAAACATTGGTCCCAAGTACCTGTCATAGTGCCGCCTGTCACCATTACATCAGTTCAAATAAATTGCAAGGCTTAAAACATCTAGGAAATTTGATCCTTATTTACATATTCTGTTCAATCACAATAGAGAAGCAAGTCAAATCTGAGTGAATACAGTTTTTTCAGCCAACTTAAGTATGTGTTTTAGAATGACTTAGTTACAGGCTTTGTGTTTTGATATAGAAAGCAGTTGCAAAGCATGCACAGGTATGTCAGGAACTTGCCTTATGTACTTCAGTGGAAAAAAGGGAAATGGTACTAAAGATGACTGGAGTGCTTGTCGCCATAATGATTCCATAAAATGGAACACAAGTGAAGTTACTAGCTTTAAACTTGATCTAAAAGTAATATTTACAACTGATGATGATGATTAGTGAAAACAAGAGCTCGGTTATTATATGCTTTAGCAATCTTTAATTTCTTTTCTTTCTTAAGAAACAAATGCCAGGAGAGCAGTAGACAGAGGATATGTCCATGTGCTTTTAACAAGTTACGTAGATTGGCACCGTCATGATAGTCGACACAGACACATGCTGATCCGTAAAGGAATCCTACAGTGCATTAAAAGTGTTACAAATATCAAGTTGGGAAGGAAAGCTTTTATTGATGCCAATGGGATGAAAATTCTTTACAACACTTCCCAAGTGAGTTTAATTTCTTTTTTTGCTATGATTGCACATGAAGATTTTTTCTGTATGCTCTTATTATGGGTATGCTTTTATAAATGGTCTCATGATTCTTAGCAGTTGTCTTGTAGAAACTCAATGCTAACTTCTAAGATCAAAAGTACAAAACAGTTAAATTGCTTTTCTCCATTGAATTGTTAGTGTAAATTGTAAACTACTGTTCCATGGTAAAAGTATATTTGGCTTTTTTTACATCAGTGTATAACCATATATAAAACACATGTAAATGTTTAGCTAATCCAAACCTTCATTGGTTAAATGTTTTGACACCTTGCCCCACAAAAGAAATGTTTCTCATGCAACAGAACATCTAGTACATTGCTCCACTGTTATTGGGAAGGACATTAACACATTTCCTGTGCTGAATTACAGCTGTCAATGCTGGTACACCACCGGTTATCTGAATTGATAGGGGTTTTTATTGCTTTCCATTTCTAGTTGAATGCTGAAAGTCTCTGTGTCTTCTGCTTTACATCCTAAGGTATAAAGCAGAAATCGTATACTAAGGTAGTGCATCATTGTCGTGTTCTATGTGGTAGTAGTGCTCTGCCCTGCTACAAGAATTAATTTAACTTCTGTGCTTGGTTTCATTCTTTGGCTTGGCTAACACTGGAGAGAGGCAATGTGATGGAATTGTTTTATACTACTTGGCAGTAATTTAGGCTACCAGTTGAGAGACTTTGAGCTCCAAAGAGAATACTCTTCCAAATGATAAAGGTGTAGCAGAGTTGGAGGAGGATCTACAGGTTTCAGTCAAATGGAGTAGGCAAAGTTTCTTTTATATTCCATTTATTCAAGCTGTCTTAAAAACTTAGTATAACTATTTTTATATTAAATTCATGTTGTACTGGAGTTTTTCAGTGGCAGTATAATCTAAAATATTCTAGTCTTTTGTATGCTCTACATGCAGTGCTATGTTTCTAAAAACAGTTTGCATTCCATTGTTTTTATCCTATTTTATAACAGGATTGTCTTGCTGTGAGAACTCTTGATCCTCTAGTCAACACATCAAGTCTTATTATGAGAAAATGTTTTCCTAAAAACCGTCTTCCACTGCCAACTATTAAAAGTGTTTTTCATTTCCAACTACCAGTTATCCCCATTAGTGGTCCTGTGGCTCAGCTGTACAGTTTGCCTCCTGAAGGTATGGTCAGATTGTAATATGTTGGCTTTTGTATATATATTTAACACTTCTCTGCTAGATCGATCAGACTTGCACGTGTGTTTGTGATTATCTAGTCCTCAAGAGCTTGGGCTCACTGGAGAGCGTGAATTAGGTTTTGGAGCTAAGTATGAAATTCTGTCTCCTGTACTATATATGTGCAGGTTAGTTAACAACAATTTTGTCTGCATGTGTGTGGCTATGACCTGAATTTACTTTCTTCCAGTTGTCCATATAGGCACTAATATTGCATTCACTAAGGAACTCATCAACAGAATGAGTGCCTAAATGATCGTTTCCAAAAATCTGCAAAATTCCTGCACAAAATCCATTTGAATTTTTAGAGTATTTTCTGTGATCCATAATAAGCCAAATTCACCAATAGTGCAATTGAATACATATGCACTGAAGCCACTGGAGTATGCCCATTCATGCCAGCAGCAAATTTAGCCCACTGTCCCTGAATTGTATTATGCAACAGTTTAATGTGCTTACCTTAGCTTATTTTCCATTTGAATGAATTAAAAACATTAAGTCCTTTCCTTCGTACCCTGGAGCCAGATCCAGTCCAAAATCTAGCAGTGCAAAGTGTCCAGAAAGGAAACTTAAATTTCCCAGCCCTGTTTGGGAAGAGGTGGTCACATGCTGAGCAGAGAAGGCCCGATCCGGAGGAGTTGGTTCAAAGTGTCTTCAGTGCATATGTTAGAAAATGTTTTCTATGTGAATATATTTTTTTAAAAAGTGGAAAAACAGTTTAAATGTTTTTACTGGAAAGAAATGTAATAGATGGTTCTGCAGTATTGCCAGCTGAGCCTTCTGTTTCTGATACATCTGGTAATGTTTAGCGTTCACATGTTTCACAGAAGTTTAATTTGTGTGGTATTGACAGATTTCAGTTGGTTAGTGAAAAAGTTTTACACATTACATTTTTTTTTCTGGAATGTACATGTTGTAGAAAACCTACATCTACCTTACTTATAGAGCATTTTATATCACAGTGGATGACGTAGTAGATGAAAGTGATGACAATGATGACATCGAAACAGAAAGTGAGATTGAAAATGAAAATGAAGATGACAAGGACCACCTCTTTAAAGTTAGTACTAGACCTAATCAAAGGGACCAGATTTATACCATTAATATATTTTTCATTACTTCAAAAGTTCACTTTTGCCATACCCATAACTATATGTTCACGTATTAAGGCGATATCAGTAGTGAGTCCAGCTGGGATTTCTACAGGGGCATAATGGAGATGGGCATCAAGATAGTTGCTGAAAGTCCATTGAAAATGAATGGAAGCTGGGTGTCGTCTTCCCTTATGTCCTCTTGAAAAAAACCATCTTCTATAGTTAAGATTCAAGATTCCTACCCATTGTAGGTCTAAAATATCTGTTTCACACATCAGTGATTTAATATCTCCAGATGTTGGCACACTGACTCTTCAGAGGGCAATTGAATTTACATGCGGTTTATAGCAGAAATATTTAAAATGTTCCCTCTGAAGTATTGCTCTGCCATCTGCACTTTTTGCATCCCTCCCTAAATGACCACAATCCCCACGAACTGTACATATGCATGCACACACTTTCAGATGGGAACTTTTTGGCCCTGGGCCACATTTGACCATTTTCAAATTAAACATGCATGCTTTTTGTCAGAGTGAAGTTTCCCGCCTTCCAATATCAAGCCCCACTTTTCCCACGTCCACCTCCATGTGACCCCCCCTTTAGCATTTCCCCCTTACCTCTTATGGAATCCTGCTGCTCTGTCATCTCATCCAGAGCACTTTCTCTTGCAGCCCCTCTGCCTAACATCCATAAAATGGATACTGATAAACAGATTATCAGTGTTTAAAAGCCAAATGTTGTTGTCGGAAGGTGAAGTTGTGGTAAGGTGCAGGGAAATTATGGAATGGAAAGATGGAACAGGAGGAGTGAAGCATGAGGGAAGTCTGGGTTACATTAGGTTGCAATGGGGCAATACAGTGGGACATGCAGGAGAAATGCAGTTCTTCAGGGCAAGTACAAGAAGTGGGATTGTGGAGAGGGAAGAGCATGTTGAGGATCAGGGCTCTGCATGAGTCGTTACACAGGGTACAATATGCATCAATACTGATAGTGTCCATGTGAATAACTACCAGAGTTGAAACATACTTACTAAAGCTGGGAAATTTATACATCAAAACCCTACTTAACTTTGAGATAAGTGGTGTTTTTGGTCGTTTTTTTTTTTTTAAGAGTCGGCCATAAGCCAAACTAATGCAAGTTCTTCTTCAAGTGGTTGTTCATGTCCATTCAAAGTAGGTGTGCACGCGCTGCCTGCACACTAGCGGGAAGATTTTCCCTGAGCAGCGTCCGTAGGGTCGGCTCAGGCACCCCCCGGAGTGGCGCCAGCACGGCACCCTATGAAGGGGCCCGCCGACCCTCCACCCCCTCAGTTCCTTCTTACCGCCGGTGACGGCTAGCTGGAACTTCTCTTGCATAGCAATCTGGTAGTGTCCTATCCATACCGTTTAGTTCATGTATTCAGTTATATTATAGTTAGTTGGATAGCTCTTTGTATATAGTTTTTGTAGTTGGGTCCCCCTCCGCAGCCTTCGTCGCCCACTGGGGCATGCCCGGGTCCCCCAGGTTCAAACTCTCCGAGGACTGCGGAAAATTCATGCCTAAGAGTGACCCGCACTCTGCGTGCTTGAGGTGTCTCGGAGAGCCACCAAAAGGACAGGTGTTCTATCTGTAGAGACTTCCGCCCACGAGCTCTTAAGGACAGGGCTCAAAGACATAGAGTCCTTCTGATGGAGGTGGCTCTGTGACCACCCTTGGACCTGGAGCCGACCGAGGCGGGCCCCAGCATGTCGTCCTCTGTGCGGAGTGCCCCGGCACTGGCATCAGGACTTAGGGCCCAGCCCAAGTCATCCAAGACCCGGCACTAGGCGGAGTCGGGTCATAGGAAGTCGGTCTCAGTGCGGCGCCGGTGCCTGCCAAGAAAAAGAAGCCAGTGAGAGATCGGTCTCCCCACCAGGACCCGAGTCCGACTCCGCCAGTGGGGCTAAGTGGACAGGCTGGGCTACAGCCCCCCATGGTTCCGTCAACTCCCGCACCGCAGAGAGGGCGGTCGAGTCCGGACCTCAGCAGAGACATACGCCCCCCGTTGATGCCAGAGGCTTTGGAGGCAGCATCAGACCTGATGGGTCTACCGGCACCGACCTCCCCGCATCGTAGGGAGTTGCCTACTGTGGTCCACCCACCAGTACAATCTAGAGGCAAGCCGGCCATGCTATTGCCTCCCTCCCCGCGCTGAGCTGCAAAGGCAGCACCGGACCAGAGGAGAGGCTCCCCGTCGCCTTGGCACCGCTCACCTTCGGCGCCGGGTGCTGCTCCCCCCTGGTCTTCATGCTCAGAGACCTCAGACTCAGAGGTGGACTCCTATCGCTCCAGCAGGTCGCGGAGCAGGAGATCGATGTCTGGGGCGTGCCACCAAGGTTACCCGCAGTGGCAGCAACAATGGCAGCCACCCTCGCAGTAGCTATTTTGGACGCCCTGGGCCTACCATCAGTCGGTAGGCCAGGCGTTTGGATGTCGGTCACGATCGGCTTCGGTGTCCTTGTCATCGGTGGCCCCGGCACAGCTGCCTCCCCCACTGGCACCGTCGCCGGGCAGGGGTGTGCCTTCATCAAGTTCAGCACCCCCTAACCGGGCAGCGGCACCGGCAGTGGCTTTAGTTCGGGCTCTGCCGGCACTGCATAATACGCCAAGTCGCTCGCTGGCGACCCCGGTACCGGCCACGGTGCCGCATTTGGACTCAGAACTGGCACCGCAACCTCAATACCGTGTGCTGCAGGACCCCGAAGGGCCGCATGCACCGGAGGAAGGGCCGCTCCATATAATCTCTTCGTTGTCCTCCCCGGACGAGGCGGTCTCGGGCACGGCTGCAGCTCCGGCCCTCGAGGACTCTTGAATTCTCCAGCAATTGCTTTGGCAAGCATCTCAAAGCCTCGCAATCCAAGCGGAGGAGATCGAGGTGAACACGGAACCTGTAGTGGACATCCTGGCCCCCTCAGGGCCATCCAGGGTGGCCCTCCCGCTGATAAAGACAATAACGGATATGTCCCGCACCCTATGGCAGACACCAGCCTCATTGGCCCCTACTGCCAAGAGAATGGAGCACCGCTACTTCATCCCCTCTAAAGGGCACGAACACCTGTACACGCACCCTCCCCCGGACTCCCTGGTAGTAGATGCGGCTAGCCAGCGGGAGGGTCAAGGGTTCCAGGGGTCAACGCCAAAGAGCAGAGACGCAAAAAGACTTGAGCTCTTTGGCAGGAAGATGTACTCCATGAGGGGACTCCAACTCCTCATTGCCAATCAACAGGCAATAGTATGCTGATATGGCCACAACATGTGTTCGGCCATGTCGAAGTTCGCGGAGCTCCTTCCTCAGGACTCGAGATCAGAATTTTTGGCCCTAGTGAAGGAGGGCAGACTGATCTCTCGAGCCTCCCTTCGGGCCGCCTTAGATGCGGCGGACTCAGCCTCACGCACCCTGGCCAAGGGCTTGGTCATGCGGCGGGGCGCCTGGCTCCAGGTCTCAGGCCTGCCCTATGAGGTCCAGCAGATGTTTCAAGACCTCCCCTTCGAAGGGCAGATGTTGTTTTCAGAGAAAATGGACAAACGTCTCCATAGTTTAAAGGACTCTAGGGCCACGCTGCACTCGTTGGGCTTGCATACCCCCGCGACCCAACTCAGACAATTTAGGCCGCAGGCAGCCCCTCGCCCATACCAGCCACAGGCTTGGCAGGAACTAGGGCGCAGGCAGGGTAGAAATGGCAGGAGGCGTCATCAACACCACCCCTCCGGCCAGCCGTCTAACCAATCGAGACCACCATCTGGGCTTATTTGATGGTACGGTCGAGGACGACCTACGAATCAAGACTCTGGATCCTCCCACCCCTACCTTTGGGTCACGTCTGTCCCACTTCTACCATGCCTGGTCCAGACTTATGTCAGATAAATGGGTGCTTCGCATGGTAGAGAGGGGATATTCTATCCAGTTTTCCTCTCTCCCGCCCCACCAACCCCCCTCCCCGTCCCTCTTCAGGGACCCTTCTCACGAGCAACTTCTGGTTCAAGAAGTGAAGTCCCTCATGGAGGCAGGGGTGGTGGAGGAAGTCCCGCGGGAGCTCAGGGGCAAAGGTACTTCCTCATACCGAAGGCAAAAGGGAGCCTGAGACCCATCCTAGACTTGCAGCGGCTGAACAAGTTTATAAAAAAACTCAAGTTCCGCATGGTCTCCCTGTCCTCGATTATCCTCTCCCTGGATCCAGGAGATTGGTATGCCACCCTTGACTTAAAGGACGCCTATTTCCACATCGCCATAATTCCACAGCATCTCTGATATCTCAGGTTCGTTGTGTCCGGAGTTCATCTGCAGTTCACGATGCTCCCGTTTGGCCTGTCAGCTGCTCCCCGGGTCTTCACGAAGTGCATGGCAGTCGTGGCTGCCTTTCTGCGCAGGCGTGGCATCCAGGTATTCCCCTGCCTGGACGACTGGCTCATAAAGGGCCGCTCCAAGGAGGAGGTAGAGACCCAGGTGTTGTTCATCAGGCGGCCCTTTCTCGATCTGGGCCTCCTCTTGAATGAGGCCAAATTCACTCTGTCTCCGACGCAACGCATAGAGTTCATAGGAACGGTTCTGGACTCCACACACGCCAAAGCGTATCTGCCGGAGTCCAGGTTAGGTGCAATTTCTGAGCTCATCCTCTAACTGCACCGCGCCCCTTTCACCATGGCGCGAGTTTGCCTCCGGCTGCTGGGCCACGTGGCAGCATGCACTTATGTGGTGGTCCTAGCCAGACTTAGGCTTCACCCGCTGCAGTCCTGGTTGGCGACAGTTTATCGCCCGGTCAGGGACCCCCTGGACTCAGTGTTGTCCATTCCCCGCTTGGTGCTGCGCTCACTTCAGTGGTGGCTCAACCCACGGGAAGTCTGCATGAGTGTTTCCTTTGCTGCCCCACAGCCCTCCCTCTCCTTGGTGACGGACGCCTCGGATCGAGGTTAGGAGTGCACCTGGGACGCCTCAGGATGCAGGGCTTGTGGTCACCGGAGGACCTTGAGTTGCATATCAATGTCAGGGAGCTGAGAGCGGTCCGCCTGGCGTGTTTGACCTCCGGTCCCACCTAGCCAGCCGGTGTGTTTCAGTCCTTTCGGACAACACGGCGGCAGTCTTTTATATCAACAAACGGGGGTGCACGCTCCTCTCCCCTCTGCAGGGAAGCCCTCACACTGTGGGATTTCTGCGTCCACAATGCCACCCACCTGACAGCGTTCTATCTTCCGGGGGAGCAGAACGGGTTGGCGGGCACCCTCAGTCGCTCGTTCCAGGGTCACGAGTGCTCCCTCCGATGGGACATGGTGCGCTCAATTTTCCAGCTCTGGGGCTTTCCCCGGTTAGACCTATTTGCCCCAAGGGAAAACAGGAAGTGCTGACGGTTTTGCTCCCTTCTGGGCCACAGTCGCGGGTCTCTGTCGGCTGCCTTCCTTCAGCCATGGGAGGACGGCCTGCTATATGCCTTCCCTCCGATCCCCTTGATACACAGGGTGCTTTTAAAGATTCACAGGGATCGCGCCAGGGTAATCCTGATAGCTCCAGTGTGGCCGCGCCAGCATTGGTACGCATCATTCCTGCACATGTCTGTTCAGGCGCCCCTGACGCTGCCCCTGCTCCCAGACCTGATCACGCAGGACCAGGGCTCCCTCCGCCATCCGAACCTCAAGTTCCTTCACCTCACAGCCTGGATGCTCCATGGCTGAACCCGGTGGAATTGCAGTGTTCCCAGCAGGTCAGGCAGGTGCTGCTGGGCAGCAGGAAACCGTCAAGTGGGGCCACCTACCTGGCCAAATGGAAGCGCTTCTCCATCTGGTCGAGTCAGAGGGGTCACAGCCCACTGAGGGTTCCAATTCCCATTGTCCTTGACTGTTTGCTTCACCTAAGACGACTGGGCCTCTCCCTTTCCTCCATTCACGTTCACTTGGTGGCCATATCTGCCTTTCATCTGGGAGAGGGGGGTACCTCAGTGTTTGTGAACCCACTGGTTGGGCGTTTCCTCAAGGGTATGGACAGGCTCTTCCCGCATATGCGTCAGCTGACCCCTGCTTGGGACCTGAATCTGGTCGCCTTTATCCGCTCGGGGCCTCCCTTTGAGCCTCTGGCCTCGTGCTCCCTGCTGTACCTGTCATACAAGACTGCCTTCCTGGTGGCCATCACCTCAGCCTAACGGGTGTCAGAACTTCGAGCGTTAACATCTGAGCCCCCGTACACAGTCTTCTACAAAGACAAGGTCCAACTTAGACCTCATCCAGTTTTCCTACCCAAGGTCATTTCATGGTTCCACATGGGCCAAGATATCTTTCTCCCGGTGTTTTACCCGAAACCACAAGCCTCCAGCGAAGAGCAGAGGCAACACTCCCTGGATGTCCGCAAGGCTTTGGCTTTTTACCTAGAGCGTACCAAGCCGTTCAGACGCTCGACCCAGCTCTTCGTCGCAGTGGCAGAAGGGATGAAGGGTCTCCCAGTCTCCTCTCAACAAATCTCTTCATGGATCGCGACCTGCATCCGGAAATGCTACCGTATAGTGAAGACCCCTGTTCCTCTGGTCACGGCCCACTCCACGAGGGCGCAGGCCTCCTCGGCGGCATTTCTGGCTCAGGTTCCGACTCAGGAGATTTGTAGAGCGGCCACGTGGTCCTCCATCCACACATTCTCATCTCACTATGCCATCACGCACCAGGCTAGGGATGATGCAGCCTTCGGTCGCGCAGTACTCCAGTCAGCAGTGGTCTCCGACCCCACCTCCTAAGGTTAGGCTTGTGAGTCACCTACTTTGAATGGACATGAACAACCACTCGAAGAAGAAAAAAACGGTTACCCACCTTTTTAGTAACTGTTCTTCGAGATGTGGTGTTCATGTCCATTCCAACACCCACCCTCCTGCCCCTCTGTTGGAGTGCCGGCAAGAGGGAACTGAGGGGATGGAGGGTCGGCGGGACTCTTTATAGGGCGCCGTGGTGGCGCCACTCCAAGGGGCGCCTGAGCCGACCCTACGGACGCTGCTAGGGGAAAATCTTCCGGCTAGCGTGCACGTGGCGCGCACACACTTACTTTGAATGGACATGAACAACACATCTCAAAGAACAACAGTTACTAAAAAGTAATTATTTTTTGTTAAAGCAAGAGAGTAAGCAGTTAAATGATTTTATATCTCATCCGCAATCAACTCATTAGTTCCTCTATCACAATCTCTATCCCAGTCTTTAGCCCACATAACTTTTACTCATCGTGGATGATTTCACCTGAGAAATATATTACACGCAGATGTTTTACGAGATCTGTGCATAATACATTTGCATACAGGCAGGAAACTTTGTGACATACATGTGGTGATATGTCCAAGGTTTTCTGCAGACTAATCAGATTGGTATGCTAGTGTCTGGTTTATGTAAAGTATTAGTGCTTAATATATAACTGTTTTTAGATTGAAGCTCTCTTTTGTAATTTAGCTGAGAAGTTCATTTATAATACTTGTGTAGTTAACTTTTTCTGTTGCTCTTGCAGAATGATGATATAGAGACTGATATTAATAAACTGAAACCAAGGCAAGAGTTGGGACGACCCACAGAAGAACTAAAAATGTATGAACAATTTTTCCCAGAACTTTCAGATAACTTTAAGGTAAAGCATGTTAGATTTAATGAATTGTTGTTCTGCGTATCTTGAATGCTTGTTTTTAATTGTTCATAACTCTGTTAACTTCCAACCTCTCCTTTTCAAACTTGATCATAGTCATCAGTGGTGTACGTCTTGCTTATGTGCCAAACAGCTAAATTCAGCTGTTTAAAGTTATTGTGTGGGAATAATTTTTTTAGCAAGCCTAACTACCCCATGTCTGCATTTGTAATTTAAAGAAAGGCTCATGGTGTCTTGGTCACACTTGGATTGGAGATAGGGGAGAAAAGTGGGGGGTGGGGGGGGGGTGGAGTCCACAAATGGAATGCTATGAGCATGTGAAACCAGTAATGAATACTGTATTTTACCATAGATTACATTTTAATTCTTTTAAATGACAATGAATGCTGGCTTTTAGTGCTAAGATGATGATTGCTGTGCTAAAAGGGTAAGCACAGACCCCCCTATTAACTTTAGGCTCCAAGTAATCAATTGATTTAGCAGGTAGTATTAGAGTGTGTTCATGACACTGACTTTACCATGTTTGTAAACTGTAGATCTCTTCTGAAGCGTAAGTGTAAAAATGGTGGTATGGGATTCCATGTTTGTCTCAATAACTTCTAGAACAAACTTACTTGATTTACAAATAAAAATGTAATTTTCTTACTTCTTGCCCTTTGAAATCAACTTGACTTGGAGCACAGGTTGAGTTTCCCCCCTCTCTTGTTCAACACCACATATAATAATAATAAAAAAAAATCTGTAGGCCAAACTGGATGCCATATTTAACTCTCTAGTTTCAAAGTTGTCTTTTGTGTCCCCTTTCACATCACCTCTGTAAACCCATCACCTCCAATAGTTTTGCACAGATGTAACTAATTTGAAATATTAGTAAACAATCCTTTAGATACACACGAACGAATAGGATACAGGTCACTGTCTCCTTGCTATGGTAGCTGTGCTAATAAGAGAAAACAGTAAAAACTGGTTTTGGCACAATTGTAAAGAGGACTCTGAAATAACAGAAGATCTGTTACATAAGAGGGTGTCCCTTTTTTTTGTTTTTTTTGTATGATCACTTTTCAGATAGAACAGTACGTCAAGCATCTAATTTGTGTGTAATTTTGTGATGCGCAACAACTTTTTTATTTATTGTAGTATCAGCTATTTGTATAATCAGCAACAAATTTTTATTTGTAAACTAATCAAAGTTGATACGGAGTAATTGAAACAATGGTTTGTCAACTCCAGAATACCATTTTAAGTCATTTTTAACCATATGCCTGCATTTTAATTATGTTACTGAGTTAGTCACTAATGATCGTTTTTTTCAGCTTACCTAGTAACACTAGCAATATAAGAGTTTTGTTTTAAGATTATAAATCAGTGTCTATCTTGCTGTAACTAATCAGAAAAAATATTTACTGTGTTTTAAAAAATAAAATAGTAACTTTGATATTTCTAAACTGGTATAAAGTTCTGTTGAAAATATAAAATCAACACTGAAAGTTTGCAGATAACACACAAATTGGGGTTGTGATAAATATTGAAGAGGACAGGTCACAGGTACAAAGCAATCTGTATTGTTTTGGCAAGCTGCATGGAAGCAAACAATATGAGTTTTAATATGGCCAAATGTAAGGAACAAAGAATATAGGCCTTACTTACAGGATGGGAAACAGTATGCTGGGAATCACTTACTCTGCAAAAAATTTGGAGTCATAGTGATAATCAGCTGAATGTGAGCTCCCAGAGCAGTGCTGTGGCCCAAAGGGCTAGTGTGATCCTTAGGTGCATGAATAGTAGGAGTGGAGAGGTTATATTACCTTATTAATATAGCACTGGTGCAACCACTGCTAGACTACTATGTCCAGTTCAGGTGCTCACAATTCAAGAAGAATGTTGATAAATTGGAGAGAGTTCAGAGAAGAGCTACGAGAATGATGAAGGAAATCGAAAATGTGATAGCTCTATCTAGTGATAGATTCAAGAAGCTCAATCTATTCAGTTTAACAAAGAGAAGTTAAGGGATGACTTGACCAGCCTATCAGCACCTACATAGCGGGCAAATACTTGATAATGGGATCTTCAGTCTAGCAGACAAAGGTATAACAGGATCCCATGGTTGGAAATTGAAGCTAAACAATTTCAGACTGGAAATAGGGTGTACGTGTTTACCAGTAACTGTACCAATTAATCATTTGGAACAATTAACCAAGAGTTGTGGTAGATTCTCTGTCATTGGCAACTTCTTCTAAATCAAGATTAGATTTTTTTTTTCTACAAGAATATGCTCCAGTTCCCCAAAACAAGTCCTGTTTGAAGTTCTATGGCCTGTGTTATATAGGAGGTCATACTTGATGGTCACAGTGCTCCCTTCGGCTTTGGAAGCTATGAATAGCACAGCACTTTCCCACTGTTTACATGCACGTATCTGATGATATAAAAGACTTATGTTTGAAACAGTAAATACCTTTCTGCAGTAAGAGGACTTCTCATAGCTACTTTTTGTCTGACTTCTTATGGCAAAAGTACTTCTTTGGGTTTTGAGGAAGGTGTGCAAATAGTTTCCCTAGGGACTCTGACTGACCGGCTTGATAGACAGGAGACCTATAGTCTTCTTGGCTCCGCTGTTGGCTTGCTCTGTGACCTTGGGCAAATTACTTGATCTCTTTGCCTCACTGTCCCCAGCTTTAAAATAGGGATAATGATGAGTACCCACCTTTTGTAAAGCATTTGGTGATCTAAAGATGAAAAGCATCATATAAGAGCTAACTGTTATTATCCTTTAGACTTCATACAGCAGGACACTTCTAAATCTGCGTGAGGGAAGGGACTAGGAAACGGTCAAAACTTGAGGGAAATGCATTTTATTTCTTGTTTAATATCTGAATATTGGAAAAACTGGAAAGCAAATGGGTAAAAATTGATCAAATGGAAAGTGTTTGTTTTAATGAGAGGACAAAGATGTTAATGAACCTTTCTAGTCTTTATGTCAGCAATATTATATATGCTATGTGATTAAATGCTGCACACCTTTTTAATTTCATAGCACAATTAAAAAAAAATTACTTGGAAGTTCTGTGATGTCACTGAAGAATTGCCTTATTTAGGTGGTGGCATTTTTCATTTGGAAAAGGTTAACTTTTACAAAGTTTCTGTAGCTTAACAGGCAAACTTTTTGGGATTGTATTTATCCTGAATACCTTTGTCCAAAATATACTTGTTTTATTGCCACTAAAAACCATGGAAGAGAAAAGTGTCCTTTTATAAGTAAATACAAACAAACTTTTAAAATATGAAAAATTGTTTCCTAACCATGTTCATTCTTTCTTTGTAAAGGACTATGACTTAGTCTTCAAGGAACCAAAGCCTTTTGCATCTGATGCAAATCTAGGTGGACCTATTGTTGTTCCTACAGCAGGAGAGGAGCAGTCTGTAGAAGCAAATCACTCAGTCATGGGAATTACTGTGAAAGAGAGCCATCACTTGCAAGCAGAGGAGTGTAATAAAAGGCCAGCCTTTTTGGATCTGCCAAAGAACGATCGCAACAAAGACAATAGCTTACAGCAGCAAAGTGATCAAAAGAAACTGCTTTCATCATGCCAGTGCCTAAGCTATGAAATAGTGAAAGGCTTGGACAGAATTACTTTGCAGAATACTTCAAAAAATGAACAGTATTACAAAACAGGGTGCGTAATGAAGAAAGAAAGCAAAACTAGCCTTACCTCACTCACTTGTAATAAACCTTGCCAGCATGTTTCATCTTGCGGAAGTGTTCTGTTTGAGGGACGATCTGTCCAGCTGGGAAAGCTGTGCTTCACGGGTGTTGATCCTGAGGAAGAGGATGATTCCAGCTCACATTCATCCGGGGAGCAAGTGATTCTTGAGGTGCCTGATATATTGCCACTCCATGACCCTGATCTTTATATTGAGATTGTGAAAAACACTAAGTCTGTCCCTGAATATTCAGAAGTGGCTTACCCAGATTACTTTGGTCACATTCCACCTCCATTTAAGGAGCCTATCTTAGAAAGACCTTATGGTGTGCAGAGGTGAGTTAACATATTTCTTTGAAAGAACAATTGTTGCAAGAATAGTACAAACGAGAAATTCATGTTTAATGTATAAAATTATCATCTTTGTTTGTAGTCTTGTCTCTAAAACATTTTCAAATAAAATTATTCTGAAGGCAAGTGACAAGCTGGTACAAACTAGTAAATAACATAATGAAGTTCTATTGTGAAAGAAGTTTTTGGTGTAACTTTCTGTAATTAAAGCTATCTGAATGTTAAGCTACCAAAAAAAAGTTTTTTCTGAAATGAGAAATACTGCCTTTAAAACTTAATGTGAAAATAAGCTGAAGGTGCAAGCAGTAAACGTTAACTTTTTAAAATTAAGCAGTGAATTATAAAAGATTAACGTTTGTGGATTTCAGCTTGGTATGAGTAATGTGTTATCAGCCAGAAGAATATAGAGGTTGTCAGAAAAAACCAGTGAATTTCTTTCTTCTTCCTTCTGCAGGAAAGAAGAGTTTAGCTGCCAATTACATAAATCAGTGTACATGTGAATGGTCAATTTCATCATCCCCTTTTACACTCCTCTGATCCTTCAGTACCTCAGGCATTTTATAATCTCAGAATACTACTGGGTAATCTTATGTTTAGAGAAATCTTTACATTAAAGATAAAATTGGCATCTCTGTTCCAGTACTTGGTGCCTTAACCAATTCACGCATAACTTTCCCTTTTAACAGGTGAATGTATGTTTGCATTTATGCCTAGGGCTGGTGTGTGTAAACCAGAGTTTAGTCTGAGAATTTTCTTTGTTTTACTTAGACTCGTAGACTTTAAGGTTCGAAGGGATTATTATGATCATCTAGTCTGACCTCCTGCACAATGCAGGCCACAGAATCTCACCCATCCATTTCTATAACAAACCCCTAACCTATGTCTGAGTTATTGAAGTCCTCAAATTGTGGTTTGAAGACTTCAAGCTGCAGAGAATCCTCCAGCAAGTGACCCGTGCCCCATGCTGCAGAAGAAGGTGAAAAACCTTCAGGGCCTCTGCCAATCTGCCCTGGAGGAAAATTCCTTCTCGACCCCAAATATGGCGATCAGTTAAACCCTGAGCATGTGGGCAAGACTCACCAGCCAGCACTCGGAAAGAATTCTTTGTAGTAACTCAGATCCCAACCCATATAACATCCTATCACAGACCACTGGATATACTTACCTGCTGATAATCAAAGATCAGTTGCCAAATTAATTGCCAAAATTAGGCTATCCCATCATACCATCCCCTCCATAAACTTATCAAGCTTAGTCTTAAAGCCAGATATGTCTTTTGCCCCCACTACTCCCCTTAGAAGGCTGTTCCAGAACTTCACTTCTTTAATGGTTAGAAACCTTCATCTAATTTCAAGTCTAAACTTCCTAGTGTCCAGTTTATATCCATTTGTACTTGTGTCCACATTGGTACTAAACTTAAATAATTCCTCTTCCTCCATAATATTAATCCCTCTGATATATTTATAAAGAGCAATCATATCCCTCCCCATAACCTTCTTTTGGTTAGGCTAAACAAGCCAAGCTCTTTGAGTCTCCTTTCATAAGACAGGTTTTCCATTCCTAGTAGCCCTGAACCTGTTCCAGTTTGAATTCATCCTTATTAAACATGGGAGACCAGAACTGCACACAGTATTCCTGATGAGGTCTCACCAGTGCGTTATATAATGATACTAACACCTCCTTATCTTTGCTGGAAATACCTCGCCTGATGCATCCTAAAACTGCATTAGCTTTTTTCACAGCCATATAACATTGACGGCTCATAGTCATTCGGTGATCAACCAATACTCCGAGGTCCTTTTCCTCCTCTGTTACTTCCAACTGATGGGTCCCCAGTTTATAACTAAAATTCTTGTTATGAATCCCTAAATGCATGACCTTGCACTTTTCACTATTAAATTTCATCCTATTACTATTACTCCAGTTTACAAGGTCATCCAGATCTTCCTGTATGATATCCCGGTCCTTCTCTGTGTTAGCAATACCTCCTAGCTTTGTGTCATCTGCAAACTTTATTAGCACATTCCCACTTTTTGTGCCAAGGTCAGTAATAAAAAATTAAATAAGATTGGTCCCAAAACTGATCCCTGAGGAACTCCACTAGTAACCTCCTTCCACCCTGACAGTTCACCTTTCAGTACGACCCGTTGTAGTCTCCCCTTTAACCAGTTCCTTATCCACCTTTCAATTTTCATATTGATCCCCATTTTTTCCAGTTTAACTAATAATTCCCCATGTGGAACCGTATCAAATGCCTTTGCTTTAAGGTACTGGAATTGGGGGGGGGTGGTGGTGTATTTTTACAGTCTGAAAGTTCTTAAAGTACATTCATATTTGTCCTGTGGAACCAACTGGAATTTCATGTGAACCCTTCTGAACTTCATTCAGAAACCATACTGCCTTCATTTTATAAGGCATAGCATCCTAAAAGTTCAGTGGGTGCAGGTAACTCAGTTGATCACATTAACGCAATGGGATGGATTTATTGTAGGAAAACATTAAAAATGAACTTGGTTTCTCCAGGAATTCAAGCTTTACAAAAACAAATTGAAAATGAGTATGGTTAAAGGCTAGGGCAAAATTTACAAAACTGCCATAGTGACTTAGGAGCTTAAGTCTACTGATTTTTCTGTGTGAATTAAGTACTTCTGAAAATTTTACTCCTAGTATAAAGTAAATCCCTAGGGGAAACTACTTGTTTCCAGAGTTTTGTAATAAAGATATTACTGTAGGATAGGAGATACGACTGCTGGGGGAGAGGAAGTGGCTTTGTGACACAGTTGGAAATTTGGGGAAGAAACTCATGCCACTGTCTGTGTTCAGGACCCAAGACTGGAATTCCAAGAGCAGAGTAGGCTAAAACTCTATTCTCTCTAATCAGTACAAAGGGGTTACACTGGGATTGTGTGCTTTGAGTCTCTCTCCCTCTCCCTTCTCTTCTCTCACACACTCGCACCAGACTAAGGGCTTGTCTACACTGCAACATTGTTGACAAAACTTTTGTGTTTCATGGGTACTTAAAAAAGCCCCTCCATGACAGACAGAAGTTTTGCCAGCACAAGTGGCAGTGTGAATGCGACTTTGTCAGCAGAAGCGCTCTTGGTACTTCTTGGGCTTGTGATTTCTTTTAAGATTGGTTACTCTTGTGGTTAGACTGTCCTAGGTTAACAGAAAATGCCCTTTCCTCTCCCCAGCAACGTTTACTTTAACTGCAGATAATTGCCAGCCTGAGCCCGCTTTCAGACTGCACTACAGTACCCTACAGTGTTGATTGGCTTCCTTCTGTTTTATTGCAGTTGCTGTGCAAATTTTCCCACACAGCTCTGCCAATATACACTCTAGCTTTTCCAGTCCAGGGCCTCCTTTGAACAGATACTGCCAGTTATGCAGTGTTTTTGTAATATAGATAAAATGTCCACCAGGCATTTGTCTGAGACCACCAAACTCATTCTCTTTTGCAACCCAAATAGTAGATGAACCTAGGTCTCCAGAGGTGAAAGACTAATGCACTAATCCACTTACTCCACAGCCTAGCCCAGGGGTTCTCTCAACAAATTTTTTGGTGCCTCAGAGTGCAGCCACCAACTCTCACTGATGGCCAACTGACACTTTTTCCTAAAATACTTCATTAACTTTAGGAAAAACAACTAAATATGCACAAATACACATCCAAATCATTGAAATATATATTTTTTTTGGCAGAGGTGGTATTAAAAATAATGCTGCCTTCCCCTTCGGGAGTGATATTTGTTAATATCACAGCACACTTAGTAGGTACCTGGGATGCTATGAAAAGAGATACTTGTATGTTTGTTAATATCAAGTATCACTTTTCAGAGAGAGCTAGTAAGTCTGCTGTGGAAAGTGATACTTGCATGTTAGTTAATATCACTTTTCTCCCTGAAGGGGTTGGGGGCAAAAGGGGAGGCAGCAAGGGCCAGAAGCGATGGTGGGATGGATGCAGAGCAGTGGGAGGCAGCAGGGCCAGGAGTGATGAGTCCCACTGTCGCATGGCTGGAGCCAGCTGCCATGTGACTGGAGTTGTGGGTCTGCGCCCAGGGCCAGTACCTGCCACCACACATCCAGAGCCCGGAGCTGGGCACCAGAGTCTGGGGCTGTGTGGCTTGAGCCAGGAGCCAGTGCTCGCTGCTGCACGGCCGGAGATAGGGGTCAGTGCCATGAATTGGCACCTGGGGCTAGCTCCTGCCACCACATGGCTGGAGCGTGGGAACAGAACTGTGGGTTGGTGTCTGTTGCCATGCAGCTGGGGCAGGGTCCGTGCAGCTGGAGCCTGGGGCCACTGCATAGCTGGAATTGGGGGCCAGCACCTGCCACACAGCTGGAGACAGGTCCTGGAGGCTGAAGCCCGGCAGCTAGAGGCCAGGGCTGTGTGGCCGGAGCTGGGAGTGTGTATCAGTACCCACTGACCTGCGGTTGGAGCCTATGGCCGCAAACCCCCTCCCCTCAAGGTGGGTCAAGAACTCACCTTGCTCCTGCAGCGTTGTGCTCCACCTCTCTCCAAAGGCGGTGCAGGCTGGCGCATCCAGGAGCAATAAGGAGGAAGTGAGAGGGCCGATGCTTCTTCCCCTCCCTCCCCCCCAAAATCATTGCCCAGCAGGCTGTCATGGCCGCATGAAAAGTCCCTGGTGGCTGCATTTGAGAAACATTGGCCTAGCTCCTAAAATCCATTATAATTTTAGTTACAGAAGGACTTATATAAATTACTCTTATAAGTGAATCATTTTCAAAGGTTACCTAGATTTAAGCACTAATACCAAATATAGATCATCACATACTTTGAGTTTCTGCTATAATTTATAAAAACAAAATTTTCATAAGTTAAACACCAATGGGTTTTGTACATGAAGATTCAACCCCTGCACATGCAAGTTGTAGAATTGGTCAGCTGTGTATGCAGGTGCTTACATACCACAAGTGCACACATGGGGATGACATGGAGGCCTCACTGAAAATCAGGCCCTGCATGTTTGTGTTATAGCTTTGGTTGACAAACAAATTTGGTATGTACCATTTCTAATTGCTATTGTAGAATGTATTTTAAGTGAGGACTCTCTTCTTACTACAGGACAAAAATATCCCAAGATATTGAAAGACTGATTCATCAGAATGATATTATAGACAGAGTCATTTATGACCTTGATAATCCCAGGTAGGCTATATTTGTGGTAAAACAATCTTCAGTTTGATGATTGCCACTTTTGTTTTCTTCAAGGAAACTATTCTGACTTAAGATAAAGTACCGTAGATGTGAAATCTGTGGTAAAGCCTGTAGTCCTAATCAGGGCAATACTGTACCTTTTTTGCTGTAATCCTGAATGTATTATTCTAGATAGATTTCCAGTCAAAAATCTGAATTAACAAAGGAGTTCCAAAGATCCATTTCACTTACTAACAATGGTCTTTTTTTTTTTTCTCTTTCTTTTAAAGTTATTCAGTGCCAGAAGAGGGGGAGATTTTGAAGTTCAACTCCAAATTTGAGTCTGGAAATCTGCGCAAAGTTATTCAAATTAGAAAGTAAGATATCTTTCATTTTCTTATTTTGCATATGTACTGCACATTTCTTATTTTAAGAAGATTTATTTCTCTTTGTTAATCTTCAGAAACGAGTATGATCTCATTCTGAACTCAGATATAAACAGCAATCACTATCACCAATGGTTTTATTTTGAAGTCAGTGGAATGCGGCCAGGCATTGGTTACCGGTTTAACATCATCAACTGTGAAAAGTCGAACAGTCAGTTTAATTATGGTAAGACTTCTTTTCAAAAGGGATGGAAAATTAGCATGTAGGGAGACCTACTGGACTAGCCAGAACAGGATACCTTCCCCTCACTGGGATCACTAGATTATTCATTTCTTTATTACAAAACAAACTCCTAGTATTTCATGTGACTGTGTCATTAGAAAACTGTGAAATAAGTGTTTAAAAGAATCTCTATGTGTTTGTGTTTAAAATTATTTTTCAAATGGAAAACCAAGGAAGAAGTATTTTTTGAGTAAAGCTGAAATATAAGAATGCTGTTCCAGGCTCCTACTAAAATTGTGGTAAGGCTATTATCAGAAGGTGCTGGAAAAGACAAGCTGAGTTCTACATGGACGTGAAGAGGATGAAAACTGGGAGCCATTAAGACCTCTCTGAAAGTTTTTGCATGTTTTAGTAAATGAAAGTAAGTGCAAACATTGTCAAACAACTTTTGTCTCCTGGATTTTGGGGATTTACATGTAAGGGAAAATGTCATGTTGCTGAGAAATTAAATATAATCAATAAGTCCATATAGGAGACCAGAATGAGCTATAGGTTTAAGTGAAAACAACTCAATTCCTCTTTTCAAAATTGTATATTTACATCCCCACTTCGAAAATGCTGATACATTGATATGTGATATCTGAAATTTCTAGCCAGTAGTGTCTGTTGAGGTTGGGTGGACACTCTTCCAAACGACATACTGACGTCCAAGCGTGTAAAAAAAGAGCATTGTCCCCACTACTGTTCTTTTCTTCCATCCACCAAAGGATCAGTGGCTTTAGAACACTTCCTTCATCAGTCTTTCTTTCTGTTTTTTTACCCTTTTGGGCATTCTCCTGGTTAGTTTCTTTTTTAAAGTTTGTTTTAAAAGTTTGTTTTTTCACCAGTGTCATTGTGAGCATCCAGGGCTAGTTTTTCAGCTCTTACGTTTTTCAGCCTTGTTCTGCTTCTGTACCAGTAGTTGGGTCTGCAAACCTCTGTGGCACTATTAAGGCAGACTTCAGGTGCTGTGTTTCTTGTGATGCCGCAGTGTTGGTCACAGACAGCTGTGTTCAATGCCTTCGGTACTTGAGTGAAAGATCAGACCTAGATAGATGTTCTGTCTATCTTGCTTTCACTTCCTGAACCTGTAGGAAGCACAAAAATCCCATCAGATTCTTTTTAGTGGAGGAAGCTTGAGACTTAGTGGGCATTCTCATACTGAATGTCAGGGATAGTCTGTTACTCAAAAGATCTGAATATCAAAAGAGCCTGCTTGTGACATGGATCAAAGCAGAATGTGAAGGTCAGTGGGAAGAGCATGAACCCCTGCCATTTAGGCCCACGAGTCCAAATAAGTATCAAGCTATCCTCCATTTCTCTGGATAATCAAATTGAAAGTTAAATAGTGTTTCTCTGAATCTGCTGTGCAGCTAGGCAGAAACAGAAGGCTCCATTTTGACTTATAACCCACTAAGAAAAATTCAGGTGCCCACTCAATAGTTAGTCATTGCAGGATAATACTTTTTCGCAGAGCCCATAATTAAAATGGGGGACTCATTGTCACAAGAAATTGTTGAGGCCAAGAATTTAGCGATAACTCTCAGTATTCTTGTTATCCATAGAATGTTTAAAACCTCTTGAATTTTCCTATCAAAAATTTTGGAAGGAATATTAAACCACCTGCTTGAAGGCTTGAGCCAATCTCTGATGGAGGTTAGGATGAGCCCTACTGTGAAGGACACCCCACCTGTGTTACACCTTCTGAAGCATCTGGTACTGTCCACTGTGGGGAGACAGGATAGCATGGGCTATCCTATTTTGGTACTCAGACCTAGAGAAACTCCTTACCTTGCTGGTTCTGCCCAACCTGGACTTTCAGAATGAGGCCAGAGCCTGTACCCAAACCAGACATCCTTGTACCGCAAAGCTTGAATGCTGCCTGGATAATGTCTTCAGAGAGAAGCTGATCTGCTGCTGTTCTAGACATCTTGCTCCACAGTGGAAAACCTTTAACCAGGCTGAAATAAAAAACCAAATGAAAGAAATGTTTCTATTTAGGCAGTTCAACAACACCTTTGTCCAGTGGCAGCTCCAATTGCAGTGATATTAGACAGTTTACTTTCCCTGACATAATTGGGTCTGTCTCTAAGCCTGATAAGGGTTTAGCTGGCAGTGATCTCTGCAAATCCTCCCTATTTACAAGACCACATTGTCTTTTCATATCCCACAGGGAGGGCAGTCAGGACCAAGGGTCAGAGCTGGGTCAAACCTGAGGCAGGTGCCTGGACATTTCCTAAAATACCTCTTGAGTTTATATAGGCCAGGGAGCCAATCAGGAGCCATGAGGCTGCAGCCCGTCAGACAGCTGGAGGCTTCCCATGGTCTGTGCCCACAGCAAGTCATGGGCAAGTGGAGTGCAAGCTTGTGACAGCTGCTGCTAGGTGGCCTGAGTTCTAGACTCATGGGGCCTTATGCTCACCAGTCAGGAAACACCCCTACTTCTTGAGATCCTACTTCACTACTGATTATATTGATGGGGTCTCCCTATGGGCCTACCGCTACCTGCTCTGTTTATCGGTGGAAACTGCCTCTCTGGTAGTGTTTTGCCTTTCAGATAGGAGGGACTCAGGCCCTCAAGGCAGGCCCCCCATATATGGTCTTTCACAAGGGCGAGGACTCCTTCAGGCCTCACCTTAAGTTTTCTATGCAAGGCAGCTTCAGACTTCCTTGTCAATCTGTCAGTTCACCTCCTGGTTTTCTTTCCTAACTCACGTTCTACCCCAGGTGAAATGAAACTTCACATTAGATAGAACTGGGCATTCAGGTACACACTTAGGTTCTTTATGGTGTTTGAAAGTTTTTAAGACACAACCCATATCATCCCAGAGACTAAGTGGGCCTTGGTCTATATCAGGACTTGTTACAATCTGGATATGAAAGATCCCCCTAGACTTATTAGGGCTCAAACGGCCTTGGTGACCTGCTTAGTTCACTTCCAAGGATCAGAAATAGGTAGAACAGCAACATGGAGCTTGAGCCACACATTTATCACTCGCTATTCCTTGGTGCAAGCTTCCAGGTCCGATGCTAGTTTGGGAAGGGCTAGCCTACAATCACAGTTCACTTCCAAAAAACTAGGCAATTAGTGGTCACCAAGAGTGGAATCTGTGTGGAGAAATCACTTGAGGTAAGACCAGATATGTAACATATAACAGTTCTTTGCAATGTGTTGTCCACACAAACGCCTTGCTCAGACTTTTTTTCTAAACTACTTCTAGCAACTCAAAAATCGTCATCCTTTCCCTGAAACCTTGCTATGAAATGTGTAAAATTTCTGTTAGAGCCAAGTGAACTATTATTAATAAATAATGGACTCAAACAAAGTAAGTCCTATTATCTGCTTCCTAATTATCATTAGCAAATTTTGATTTTTATGAAGTTGCTGGATAGTCAAAACTGACTGCAGGCTTGTCTGCTCAGTGGGGTAGGAAATGCATACTATGGGACTGATTTCGAAATCACACTAACGTTGCATATTAATTGCTCTGTTTAGAGTGGAATGGGCAAACTTTTTAGCCCGAGGGCCACATCTGGGTGGGGAAATTGAATGCAGGACCATGAATGTAGGGCTGGGGCAGAGGGTTGGGGTTTGAGAGGGAATGCAGTGTGCAGGAGGGGGCTCAGGGCAAGGGGTTGGGGTGCAGGAGGAGGGGGCTCGGTGCAAGAGGGGTGCAGGACAGGGCTCAGGGAAGGGGGTTGGGGTGCAGGAGGGGGCTTAGGGCAGGAGGTTGGGGTGCAGGAGCGGTGCGGGGTGTGGCAGGGAACTCAGGGCAAGGGGTTGGGGTGCAGGAGGGGTGCGGGACAGGGCTCAGGGAAGGGGGTTGGGGTGTAGTAGGGGGTTTAGGGCAGGATGTTGGGGTGCAGAAGGGAGTGTGGAGTGTACGGCAGGGTAGGGGGTTGGGGTGCAGGCTCTGGCTTGACACTGCTTACCTCAAGTGGCTCTGGGCTAGCAATGGCACGCAGTGGGGCTAAGGCAGGCTCCCTGGCTGCCCTGGGCCTGTGCCACTCCTGGAAGTGGCCAGCATGTCTGGCAGTGGCTCCTGGGTGTTGCGAGTGGCAGGACAGGCAGCTCCAAATGCATGCTGCCCTCGCCTGGGGATACCACCCCCAAAGCTCCCATTTGCCGTGGTTCCCCATTCCCAGCCAATGGGAGCTCCAAGGGGCTGTGCCTGCAGGTGAGAGGAGCATATGAAGCCCTCTGTCCCCTACCCCCAGAGGCCACAGGGATGTGATGCCTCTGGGAGCAGTGCAGGGCCAGGGCAGGCAGGGAGTCTGCCTTAGCCGGACTGCGCCACGGGGCTTGCAATCCCGCTGGCTGAACTGAAAGCCCTGATGGGCCGGATCCAGCCCGCGGGCCTTAGTTTGCCTTACCCTAGTTTAGACCCTGCTGCTACGTTCTGAAGGTTTGCTCACATGCCTGAATGTAGTACTGTGTGGCAAAGGAAACATTTTTCTTATTTACCTGAAAAGCTCTGCTTATAAAACAGTATCTGTTTTTCATTGGTATTGTGGTTATCCAGTTTTTCAGGTGGGTGGATTGAGATACAAGAAGGCTGAGACTTCCTATGAAATTTTATAGGGACAGTTGGTTACATGTGATTAAATCCAGGATTTTACTGGTTTAGTGTCCATTTGAGCCACTGCATTGTTTTTAGATTACTTTTGGTCTTTTTAACCCATGTTTCATTTGTGCATTGCTCATTTTGAGTCATTTTTCAATTTATATATCTCTTGGCTGTTAATTAGAAGATGGTATGACATTCAAGCTTTATAATGGACTCTGTAGGTTAGACTTCTGTAAAAAGTGAAATGAATATTATGCTTACATGAGACTGTGTTCAGATGTGATCCATTGCTTGTTAGCTGTACAAACAGAATTCAGTGACCTTAAGATAAAAATCGAATGCATTTTTCTTAAAGGTATGCAGCCCCTCATGTATTCTGTTCAGGAGGCGTTAAATTCCAGGCCATGGTGGACTCGTGTTGGGACAGATATTTGTTACTATAAGTAAGTATGCCAACAAAACATGGAGGTAAGCAAATCTGTTATGTTGAAGACTAGAACAAAATCTAATTTACATGACTAGAACAAGCACAACCATGAAATGTGATAATATTTCATATTTCTATAGCAAAGCAATTGTGTGGTTGGCTTTTTTTTTTAAGTTTCTTAGATGTTGACGAATGTAGAAAATAAATTAAGTATTGTGTTAATGCTATATTGATAGAAGTTTCTGGGAAAATTGTATTAATTGAATAACTTTGTGTATATAAATATTTATTTAAGCATATTTGTATTAAGAATTTAACCTCAATACCTCTAATACCTCACATGTGGTATTGTTGACTTTCTTTTTGGGATCCCATGATGGAACCTCTTTCTAGGTATTTACTCCCTTGTTTACTGGAGAGACCTCAGAGTGTAAAACAGGAAACTACTTATGTTTACAAATTACCCGGTCATTGGAGGAGCTGTAGGGTTCCCACTTGTCATCCCTTCTGTTCAATGGCTGTCTGTTTTGGTTCCCACTCCCACCCTCATCCCATTATAATTTCCTACCATTTCTACTCCGGTTTGTTTCTACCAGTAAAAGCAGCAGTGTACACAGAAGCATACAAGTGTTGTAACCATCATATGATCTCACACTTCTCGGAGCCAGGAGAGTTTTCATATTATGTTCAGAAATGATAACCTCTGATGTAGTAGTAAAAATATCTACACATCTCTAACACTTTTATGTTGGTTTCACTTCACTTTTAGGAATCACTTCGCTAGAAGTTCAATTGCTGCTGGTGGTCAGAAAGGAAAATCCTATTACACAATTACATTCACAGTGAACTTCCCACATAAGGATGATGTCTGCTACTTTGCTTACCACTATCCATATACGTATTCGACTTTAAGGGTGAGAGAATCCTTAAACTGGATTACTTGGATGTCCATTTATATAACTGTATCTCTTTCCATGAAAAAATGCTGATCGCTTCCAAATATTAGTTCATAGATACGAAAACAGTACATAAATGAAAACATATATGTTGAAAAGTAATAAAACACTTTCATCAAAAGTTCAAGTAAGAAAGGAATCAGTCTGTTGCAATATATGTAATAAGTTTTCTTGTTCTTTAGAACAAAAAACTTGAAGAAATTTGAAATTTCTTCATTTCCTCTATACAATATGTCTGATAATTATAGGAATTACAGCTATATCAGTAATTGACTTAGATGTTCCCTTCTCTCCCCTCCCTCCCCCCAAAAGGCATTGAAAACACTGACAGCAGGAGAGTATGGATATAACTTGACAGATGGATATAACTCCTCTGTAAAGTTGCCTAGAATGACATTGTTTACCATGATCTAGATCTATCTCCCATTGAAGTCCATTGAGAGTTTTTCTATGCACTTTGGTGGGAATTTGATGAGGCATACATGGCTAAGATGATAGTATCAAATTTAGTCTAGGTTCTGTCTATTATATCTTATCTGTCTACTTGTACCTTGCTCATTGTGGATGTATCTCAACTACTAAGGTTAAGATTACAAAGTATTAAAAAGGAAACGTTTTCAGGATAATGAATTGAGTGAAATTGGGGTATTGTGATGTTTTGTTGATGTTTGTAAAGCAAAGTGAGATGCTTAACTAGAATGGGCTGCATTGGTTATATTAACAAAAGCAGATCTGGGACTCAACATATTGTGATACAGCATGGCCAGAGGACAGCAGGAGAGAGTTAGAAGGGAGCCTTATTCCCTGTAAGGGGAAGAAAGTTTGCTATAGAATAACTAGAGCACCTGACGCCAATTAGAGCACCTAATGCCAATTAGAGCAACTGCAGTCAGTCACATGATAAAAACCCATGCTTCAATCAGACAGTGTGGGAGTAGGAGCAGAAAGGATTGGTGTTGAAGCAGAGGACAGTTTGGAGAAGTGCTGCAGTGGGCTAAGAAGTCCTAGACCCTAGGTAAGGGGCACCTGGCTTGTGCAGAGGGAGGGCAGGAAGCCCCTCACAAGCTGAAGGGCAGGAGGGAGAAGGAGCCCAGGGGAAGGAACCATCAGTTCAAATGATTCACCACTATCCTCAGGGCCCCTGGGCTGAGACCTGGAGTAGAGGGCGGGCCCAGGTCCCTCCCTCTCCACTCCCCTCCTCTAGGACACTAGTGGGGCAATTAATATTCCAGTTTAGGGGCAAGAAATGGTGCCCTGAACCCCAACCAAAGAAAAGAGAGCGCGAGACCCATCATAATAGTGCTGGCAATTTGCCACAATATAGAATAGATAACATTGAATGAGGCTGATCATTTGGGACCGTTCACAAACCAAGTGGCTGCTCCTTGAGGGAGTATCGTGGTTAAAAACAGAATCAAAGGGTGGCTCATAGAAGCAGTGCTCCAAAAAACCAATTTAAAAAGACTCAAACTCTAGACAAAAAAAAACATTAGTCAGCTATAGATGTAGTGGAAACCTGAAAGGTATTTCATGGCCAAAGTAGTGATGGGAGAATTACCTTCTATACCTGGAACAATAAAAATAAAATACTTAAATAAATCTTTATTTATCATATACAAAATTGCAAAGGACTTAAGTACCTTTTCATCATTTTGGGGATGAAGATGCATCTTCAGAAACTGGAATCCATGCACAACCCTCAGCAGATCTATTTTCGACAAGATACTCTGTGTGAGACACTGTCTGGGAACAGCTGCCCTTTAGTCACTATCACAGCCATGCCAGAGTCAAATTACTTTGAACATATCTGTCAGTTCAGTAAGTATAACTTCTCTCTGGTCCACTTAAAATTATGTAATATTAGCTCTTTCTAAAAACGTTAATGCTTCATTTGTCTGCAATTCTTGGTGTGTCTTTACTGTAAAATAGCAAAACTCAGTTATATTCATGAGATTACCACTTGTTGGTCTGCTCACATTTATAATTTTGCTTTTGTGTTTAACAATTCAAGCATCAGGTGGTGGTGGTTTGTTTGATTAAAGATAAATTTTGGACCTGCATGTTTTTTAAACATTTTTCTTTCTAAAAAAAAAAATAAGTACTCTGTCAATTGCCAAGCAAGATTTATTCTTGTGCTAAACTTTTTTAATGTTATTTCAAGACAGTCCCTAATTCCTCATTCTTTAGTGTTCTTCATGATCTTATAGCAGTTTTCTTTAGTGCAAAAATGTATTTTCCGTGGAGCCCATTTCATAAACATTACATAAGGACTGCTGATTGTACCACCATATGGCCCCTAAAGCATCCCATTTTTTTTCTGAATTTCTCTCCTCTCTTCATAAGGGAATTTCAATTATATCACGTAAGTTACCAATCATCAGTTCTTTTAACAGATGATGTTTATGTAGTTTTTTCATGTTTCATTAAATTTAAAGTCCATTGAGGCACTTGTGTAACAATCAATATTTATAATAAAATCCTGTCATAAAGAATCCCGAATTCATGTGGATGCACTTTGAAAAATACTGTACATCACCATCCACCAACTCGAGCTATTTATTGTTTTCAAACTGTTGTTTTAATTTACTTGTTTTACATCTTGCAATTTTTGTGAATGCTTCTTTTAGGGAATCGTCCTTACATTTTCTTATCTGCTCGTGTGCATCCTGGAGAGACTAATGCAAGCTGGGTTATGAAGGGAACATTGGAATATCTTATGAGTAATAACCCCACTGCCCAGAGTTTACGAGAATCCTATATTTTTAAAATTGTCCCTATGCTCAACCCAGATGGTGTCATCAATGGAAAGTAAGTTAAACTCTGCTCACAAGTACAATTAATTAAAGATCTTTCTGTATCTTGTAATAAAAACAATGTCGAAGTCTTAAAATAAAAATGCAGTAGTTTTCCAGAATTAACACACAGTCAGTATTCAGGCTCGATTTTTTTTCATATTTGGGTTTTTAGTCTTTTCCAGTGGTTTGCTAACTAACAAAACTACTATAAACAAATCTTACTGACAAAATGTTTTCCTGATTTTCTTCAGTCAAACATGTGTACTAGTAATTTTAAGAGCCTCCATGATCCAGACTATGAACAACTTTCTTTTAAATGTAGGGTCTTTTATATGCTGTCTGTTTTGAGATGGCACTTTTTTCTAAGAATTAACTGGGGCTGGAAGTCGCAGCCCTGGGTACAAGCAATAACATGGAATTTAATAGGGAGGCTTATGCCAGTGAGAGTGGAAGAGGAAGTGCAACGTACATAGTGCTGGGGCCATAGACTCATCCATCGATGTCATGTGTACCAGGTATGCCACAAATTCATTGGAATGTTAGAACACTACTGCAGCACAGTTGTTGGAATGGAGGGCTAGCAATGAAGTAATTAAAGTATGAGCCAAATATGTAGCATAGGTTAAGGTTTATATACTGTAATGAATCCAGATTTCTCACAAAGCTGTCTTCTAGTACTTTTTTGTTGGTGAAGAATCAGTAGTGTAAATGTGTTCCTATATAAGAAGGTAATGCTGTCTCTGTGTCGATTTTCTTTGAATTTTACTTTTAAAATATTGTGTTCTCAGGATAGTGTTTTTTGTAAATTGCACTTATAAAAATAAGTACCTTCACAAAACTTGCTTTTGCAGTATGGTTTTCCAGAACATATTTTATCATAGTTTTACATATACACACGTACCCCTCACAAATATCTCTTGGTAGAGCAATAGATAAGATGTGCTGTTTATCTGCCCTAAATTCTCAGCTTCTTAAAGTCCTCAGACTTCTGGCTTAAAGAACACCAAATTGACACAATTTTATATCTTAACTAAGCCTAATAACTAAGTTTTTTATACAAAGATATTTCAAATAATTGAAAATAAAGGTAAAAATCCAACAAATTTACACATTCTCATCCAAAAATTAATAATCCTTACATCTAATGCAAGAAAAGATGATGGTTTATAATCTGTCTCAGATCGAAGGGTATTATGAAAGTCAATTCAGTATTCAAACACCTTGTCAAAAAAAGGACTAAAGCAGGGGAAAAACAATTCCCAATTTAATTCACTAAGGCTTAATCACAAGATTCCACACTACCATTCTTTATTATTAGTATCGTCCCCAAAGGGATGGTCACAGATGTTTCAATATCACTTTTAATAAAGACTTCTAGGAGAAGCTCAACTTACTACATTCGGCTACCAAGAATTTAGCTGGAATTAGTTTTCTGAGGTCAAATCTATAACTTCTGTTTAATTAGTAAACATGACAGCAGGTGTGACTACTTGCTCAGAAAGTTTCTTAAAGATGCTGATATGTGGCACATAAATAGCCCCTCTGGGCTTCACAGCTGCTCAGTTGTCCTCCACCCTGCTCCCAGCCATACTTACAGACACCCCAGCAAACAGTCACTGGTTTAAAAACTCATGTTAATGCATGAATGCCAAGGATATGTCTCTGCAGATTGAAAACCAAAAATGTAAAATAAAATACTTAGTGTCTGTATGAACTTGTTAAACTTACAGTACTGCTTAAGTCTTTCTGAAACATTGCTTGCTGTAGACACTGATCTTCCTGGTTTCTGTTAGTCTTCTGCTGGCTAGTTGGTCTCCTCTATGCTACCAGCCTTGCCTGTGACAGATCTTGTATGTTGGCTGATGGTGCATTCCATATCCCTGTCAACTGTCAATCAAAGCAGGGGTGGAGACAAAAGCCTTGCTTGAAGTCATGTGGCTTCTGGACTTGTGATGGTGTGTAAAGGGTACATGAGTTATCTTTGAAGCTACTATTTTAAAGGTTCACAAGCATGCTTTCTTCTTGATGATCTGAATAAGATTCCATTGAAGTTACCAGGCTTCCCATCCAGTTAGATTTGATTTGATCATCTTCATGGAGATCAGGATCTTTCCACAAATTAGCAAATTGTATGAAGAATTCTAGAAAAATTCAACAGATTCAGCAAATCTATCACTGAACATCACTGACAGTTAACTGTCTATTTAGCAGTTCCAAAAGATCAAATTGAGCAGACAGATTATGGTCACAAGATCATGAACTAGACAAAAAGATTGAACAATAAAATCATTGACCATCTTAACAAAAAATTAAATTTAAAATGCTATTAATTTTTTAAAAATTAGAACTTATCAATTTTGAATTGAATTTGTTGACTTATCACACTTGTTCAAACATTCAGTTTTCTCAACAGATAATTTTACTTCCTCTAATCTCAGAGCAAGTAAGTAGGCAAATATCTTTAAATAAAAATTTACTTCCATATAATTTTTGGCTGATCCAAGTAAAATATATTAGTAACCACTAAATTAACTCTTCTGCAAGAAAAAGCGTGTTGTTAATACAAACTGGAATTTAAATTTCACTTGACCGCACAAATTAAGTAGTTGTGTTACAGGCAAAACTTGAACTAGTGAGGGTAACTTTTAAAATAAAAGTGAGGTTATATTGTGAGACGTACATTTCTTTATAAATTTGTCTTTCATAGCCATCGCTGTTCTTTAAGTGGGGAGGATTTGAACAGACAGTGGCAAAACCCAAACCCAGACCTTCATCCCACAATTTACCATGCCAAGGGCTTGCTGCAATATTTGGCTGCTATAAAACGTTTGCCTCTGGTGAGTGTGTATGTTTGCCCAAAATAGGCATTTCAAAATCATTTTAGCTTTTTGTATAGATACTGTCTCGCTTTCTGTAAAAGAAAACACATTTATAGGTCCTTGCAACTGCTTCACATGCTTACAAATGTGAGCTGGAGGGTTTGTCAGAAATTTCTGGAACTATTTCCAGTTGTATTGAAGTAGAGCAGTCACTTTGGTTAATGCTGCAAAAATATTTAGTTACAACACTCTAGTTTTAATTCTTGAGCCTTTCGGTACTGCATATCTAGCATTTGTTTGCAGATGTTGTTGAGTTAGAGGATGGAAAAAAGGCTCATGTTCTGAACATCAGAGTGAGTTTTTTTGGGGGGGGTGGGGGGTGTTGGTTAAGGCAGTTGTAGTAACAAAAACAGTTGAATTCAGAAAATTTTAGATGTGCTGCTTTGCTAGGTTTGAAATTTTCTTTGGAAATGGCTTAGTTTTATGTACTCAAACAGCAATTTGGAACATGTGCAATATGTCTAAACTTCATGTTGCTACTTATATTGTACAATATATGTGCATAACTACGTAAGCCCCCAGTCTTGCCAGAATGTATGCATATACTTAATATTATGCTTGAGAGTCATCACTTTGAAACCAATGAAATGTCCTTGCAGAATCAGGACCCAAGGGACAAATCATGGTTTCCGTATAGGGTTTAATATGGAAGGGAGAGATGGAATAACTTTAAATTATCTGATGCTGTAGCCTGCTTTAAAACATTGCTTTTATTTCTCCATTTTTTGTAGGTTTACTGTGATTATCATGGTCATTCTCGTAAAAAGAATGTATTCATGTATGGCTGCAGCATCAAAGAGACGGTGTGGCACACTAATGTTAGCGCTGCCTCTTGTGACCTGATTGAGGACCTTGGTTATAGGGTGAGTAAAAGTTAAACCTTCAAGTAAGTTGTGAGAGTGTAATTATATCTTGATTTCCTCATGTTGTTACTTCTCACCCCCGCAAGTAAGAACAATGTTGATCTGGTCTAAAATGAAAAGGTGTATGTACTTGCGCTTTGTCAAATTATTCATCCACAATAAGTAGTGGTGTTTGCTTGTCCCTAGGCAATGCCATTCTCTAGGTACAGGAGATGGTGTGGGGCATCTGCAGCATCCGACAATTTATGCTTTGGGATTTGTGCAGTAAGACACACGTAGGTGCACAGATAGCTGTTACTGATTAATATAATTTACTCATAATGCTGGATCTAAACTGGAAAGTAACGTTTGATTGCTTTTACTTTTCTCTCTCTGAAAAGCGCCATGGACAGCTTTGTTTCCTTGTTTATGCTGTTCTCAAGCCTGAGCGACGCTGTCATGGTGTCATAAACAGATAGCTAAGGGTTAATGTCTCTTTCACCTGGAAAAGGGTAACAAAAAACACCTGACCAGAGGACCAATCAGGAAACAAGACTTTTTCAAATCTGGGTGGAGGGAAGTTTTGGGTGTGAGTTCTTTGTTCTTTGGTTTGTGTCTGTGGCCTTTCGGCTCTGAGAGTGATTTTTCTATCTCCTGCCTTTCTAATCTTCTGTTTCCAAGTTGTAAGAACAAGGATAGTAAGACAATAGGTTTATATTGTTTTCTTTTGTATTTACATGTGTGTAGTTGCTGGAATGTGTTAAATTGTATTCTTTTTGGATAAGGCTGTTTATTCATTTTTTTCCTTTAAGCAATTGACCCTGTATATTGTCATCTTATTACAGAGACTATTTTTAATGTCTTTTTCTTTCTTTTTTCATATAAAGCTTTCTTTTTAAGACCTGTTGGAGTTTTTCTTTAGTGGGGACTCCAGGGAATTGAGTCTGCAGCTCATCAGGGAATTGGTCGGAGGAAGAAGTCAAGGGGAAAATCTCTGTGTTAGATTTACTAAGCCTGACTTTGCATACCCTCTGGGTGAGGGGGAGAGATTAGATCTCTCGGTACTTGTGTTTCCAGGACTGGAAGCAGGGAAACTTCTAGGGTCATCCAGGGAGGGGAGCCTGGGAGGAAGTAACAAGGAAACAAGGGGAGGAGGTTATTTCCCTTTGTTATAAGACTCAAGGCATCTGAATCTTGGGGTCCCCCAGAGAAGGTTTTGGGGAGACCACAGTGAGCTAGGCACTGTTTAATTCCTAGCTGGTGGCAGCCATACCAGGTCCAAGCTGGTAACTAAGCTTGGAGGTTTTCATGCTAACACCCATATTTTGGAGGCTAAGGTCCAGATCTGGGAAAAAATGTTATGACACATGGTATAGAGTATGATTACAGTGTCCTTCTGCAATTTGCATGCACAGTACAAAAACAATTCCCTGACTTCCATAATATGTAACAGATTATTTTTTCAGACATTTTTCAAATAACTTCCACAACTTTGTGTACACACTGTGCTGCTTTACAACATCTATGCCCACTTAAAACTATCACTATTTTTATGTTTGTGAATGTTCTTGAACATCTAATAGAATAATAGTATTCAAATATAAAAGAACAGGTATATCATTTTGTTTACCTTTTAAAAAAGTCAGTTATAGTATAGATATAATTACCTCAGTATTTGTAGCATTGTGTATGCTTCCCTACTTTCTCATATACACAGGATACCTCAGAAATACTACACATACTAAGAAACATTATTTAATTGGTTTAATTATCTAAGACAATTTGGAAGTGTAAGGGTGACTGCTGTAGTGGGAAAAAAACAACTGAGTAAACTTCTGAAAACAGAAAAGCATTCTGGAATCTAGGAAGGTATTTGGACAAAGTAATCAGTAATGTGATACTTAACCTGTAGCACTAGAGCTACCTATGGTTCTAACAGAGTCCAGGGATCTAATTATAGCTCTTCTTTCTCTGCCTAGCTTCATGCAAAGTTAATAGAGTGCCAGTCAGAGGAGTACTCTTTATATGTCAGGGAGTGCCAAACACTTGGATTAGATCACTGTCGTGTAGCCAGGAAGGGAAAACAAAGAAAAACACCTTGTTCCCTCTGAGAAGGAGGGATATAGACAAGAGAGTCAACAGTCATAAAATAATGGCAAATAATCATTCATTTGACACAGCTGATTGTTTTATTTTTATTCTTCTAATTAAACAAGACAAAAAAGTATTTCATTAAACAAAAATGAAAGAATTAATTCAGCTTTTCAAAACATTATTATTAACTGGGCTAACAAACTAAGCAATATTTTAGTAGCTTTTTGTGAAAAATGTTAAGCTATTAACAGAATTATGAACACTTTTCCATATTTTCGTATCGCAAACACTTTTGTCGTTCACTTTATTCACTTCATTGATGGATTTAGATCAGTTATTACAATCAAGGCTAGTAGCAGTGCCTATTATTAAGGCTGCTGAACACTTCTCATTGTTAGATCCTGTTTTCACTTGCTTACAAAACTTTACCCATTCGATTTGAAATTTTCCATGAGGATCTCTGCCTCATTCTTAATTATTTTGGAAAATTTCAGACTAAAAAGTTGAGCCATTTTTGATAATGAAGCTAGGGAAAATACATTCTGCTCATACTAAATTTGCAAACTTCCCCCACCCCCCTTAGAAACTCCTATGCAGGAGTAGAGTCGTAAAATTAGGGGATGGCCTTTGTGTCAAGGATGTGACTTTTTCTAATCCCCCTGAAAATCCACCCAAGTTATAAGCCTCGGAAAGAGTGCAATTTGCTAGATTTGCTAGAGCTTCACAACTAAATTCCCAGAAGATTCCATGAGCACTAAGCATGCTCCAGTCTGAGGCTGTGAGGAGATGAACAGAACTGTCTGTAATTGTGACTCTGGGTTGCTGCAGCCTGTGCAAGGTCCAGACCCTGGAACAGAGAGCAGGGTAACTCTCTGGCTCTATGCCCCTCCTGCTGGCACCTAGGTAACATGGAAGAGGCACTTGATCTGAATGCAGAGGGAGCAAGAGCTAGACCTGGTGGGAGATTGGGAATGGGGGGAAGGGGAAGGAATAGATTGGAATAAGGAGCCTGGGGAAGAGTGGGGATTGGGACTGGAGACTGGTAGGGTTAGGATATGAGGGGAAAACTAGGAGTTGGGGTGGAGGAAGTCTACAGTTGGCTGGGTAACGAGAATCTGACTGGGAGCTGGGTGAGAGAAGATTGGGACTAGGAGCCAGTGGATTGGAGGAGACTGAGACCCAACTAGGAGCCAGTGGGAATACTGGCACTGTCTGGGCAAAGAGACAGACTGGAAACACTAAATAGTTGCTCGTTATGTGAGCACCATTCATCTTGTGCACTGAAAGGGGCAGAGGTCCTGTGGAAAAAGTAGTATATGATCATGTAGTTAGACTGTTTCATACTGCATGCGCACAAGGGGCTGTATTAAGGTTGCATGGATAGCCTTAATTCTGGAAATTCCAAAATTTGAGTGCTTGAATTTGCAGCCATAATGTTCTTTTAATGTAATTTTTGCTGTATAATATTTCCCAGTACGTTTAGTGCATAAATCTATTTGATAAGGATTTTTAAATTAAGAGTTCAGAATAACCTTTTTTGCACAGTCACAATGACTGTAAAATAATCTTTCCTGAAAATAAGCTGCTTATTGTGTAGTTTCACTGCCACCTTGTGGCAATCACAAAAATATAAAAATTTTTTCTTTGTTACTTTGAGGATGACTTTTTTTTTTTAAAGGAGGCCCAATATCTGCACCTGTTTGCATACCTACTTTTTTCTTCACAGTTATGCTCACCGATCAGGTGACTGCACTTGTTAGATTCATAACTAGCCATTTACCTGTACAAACAGTTATGCATGCTTTTTGGTGCTCAGACATGTTTAAAAAAAAAAAAAATCCAACTGCTACTGGATTGTTTCCCTTACAATTTCTTAGCTGGTTGATTATTTACAATTTCATTATCCACCTCAGTCACTTAAATCCTGTCTACACTATGAAATTTCAGATACTTGCACCAGTTTTAGTAACAATATAAGTATTGTTATAGACTAGCCTCTTGAATTTTTTGACAAGGGCTGAAATTTCTAAGCCGAGTCTATATCAGTGCTTGAACCATTTGCTAATGAAAATGGGTACAGAATTTTTATAGAAGTGCAGTGTCCATATCGCTAGAAATGGAGAGAGTCGTCCTATTGTATGGCCGAACAAATTAAAATAAGTTGAAAACATAACTTTTTTGCATCTATCGCATGCAGCAACATATTTTTGACTGACGTGCAATCATTTCTCTGAACTTTCCAAGAGTGAAGGATAAGGGTCAAAAAGAAAAAGATCTGCAAGTGAACAGCTGAAGTTAGTGTAATATTTTTCAGCTACAGAAGAATTGAAGATACCAAATACTGTTTAGCACTTACACCAAAACCTCATATTTTAAATGTACATATAACAACAGTTGAGGTTTATAGGGTGAGTTGTTATCTCTGGCATAATTTAATACAGCTGCTCCCAGTTTTCTTATTTTTAAGGACAGATGCCTTAGGCGATCACCTGATATTTGAAATGCTATTCTATTAGGTAGGATTTTCAAATCATGTATGAAAATCACTCTCAAGCCTCCTTGTTTAAATAAACCTGTTATAAACAGATGGTTACGGGTTATTGTCTCTTTTACCTGTAAAGGGTTAAAAAGTTCACCTAGCCTAGCTAACACCTGACCAGAGGAACCAATGGGGGAACAAGATGTTTCAAAAGGAAGGAGGGAAGTTTTTCTTTTGTTTACAGTTTCAGTTTCAGGCAGAGTGAAAAAGATCAAGGAACCAGACTCTTATCAGAGTAGTAAGTTTTAGAAAGGAATAAATAGGTTTATGTTTATTTCTTTGTAACCAGTCTTATGCAATTAGAGGTAGAATCAAATTGGGTATTTGAGTATTTTTTTGTTTAACTAAATTTGTGCCCAGGGGAACATCCTCTGTGTTTTGAATCTGTTTGTAAGAGTAGCTGGTATGCTAATCTGTCCCAGAGGGTTTTCTTTTACCTTTCTTTTCTTTAATTAAAAGCCTTTTTCTTAATACCTGATTGATTTTTCCTTGTTTTTAGATCCAAGGGGATTGGATCTGGACTCACCAGGGAATTGGTGAAGGAGTCTCTCAAGGCTACTCAGGGGGGGACGCTTTTGGGGGGAAAGGGAGTGATCCAGACACTGAAAATTCTGGATGGTGGCAGTGATACCAGATCGAAGCTAGTAATTAAACTTAGAAGTGTCCATGCAGGTCCCCACATCTGTACCCTAAAGTTCAGAGTGGGGAAGGAACCTTGACAAAACCCTACATCAAAATTATTTCCTAAGTGGCATAATCCCAATGCAGTTTATCTATATAATGTACTCAGTGCTTCAGAGCACTGGGCTGAAATGTTGCTGAATAGTCTCTTCATAATAGTGCCTTTTTACGTACCTTTTTACTATAGCAATTTTGACTAATGCTTGTAGTTTTAGTTAGAAAACTACAAATGATAACATCTGAATAAGTCACCAAGTCCATATCAAGTTGATGTGCTGTATGTATGAAAAATAGAGGAATTAATTTAAAGGCACAATTTTCAAATAAAGCCCCGGTTCAACATAAGCCTGACCCAAAGCTTTTTGAAGGCTATGGAAAGACTCCAATTGACTTCATTGGGCTTTGGATCAGGCCCAAATGCTTACACATGTTAACTTCCGGCCTATCCCTGTTCAGCAAAGCACACATGGTAAACTTGCACTGACTTTAAATTTTAGAATTAAACGCACATAGTTAAGTGTTTTGGTCCCCAATCTAGCAAACAATTGAAACATGTACATATACACTTAAGCCGGTGAATAGTTCTGTTAAAGTTGAATTTATTCACATGCTTTAAAGTTAAACATACACTTAAGTGCTTTGCTGAATCAATGTCAGAAATACTATCTAGTATTTTAAAATACAGAACTTCCTATACGTTAGACTATTGAAACTGAATATTAATCTAAATTACATTTCCCTTTTGCACTTCACTCAGCTGCAATAACAGGACCACCCAGAGGTGGGGAGGCAATTTGCCCCCAGAGGAGTTTTTCGGGGCCCCTGGAGTGGGGTCCTTCACTCGCTCCAGGGGCCTCGGAAAACTCTTACGGGGCCTGGGCTCTTGGAGCTTCTTCCGCTCCAGGTCTTCGGCAGCGGGGAGTCCTTCCGCTCAAGGACCCGCAGCCGAAGTGCCTCGAAGACCCGCGGCGGGGGGTCCTTCTGCCCTGGGACCTGCCGCCAAAGTGCCAGGTCTTCGGCGGCAATTCGACGGCGGGAGTTCTCCGCAGAGGAAGACGCCAGGCCCCCTGAATCCTCTGGGCGGCCCTGTGCAACAATGAAACCAAATTAGTCATGCATATAGTCAAATCTTTTTTCTACTAGACACTTAATGTTCTATTTTTTATTCACTTGACTCACATGCTATTTTAATAACTGGGTTGCAAACGCTACCAGGGAATTTTTGAAGGTGGGGGAAGAATGAATCAGTTGGGGTTCTTGGCACTTTTTAATAATGAAAACATTACTTTGGATGGATTTTGCAAACTTTTTTTTTTTAAACTGGAATTTGAGATCTGAACTGTCTGATTAATATACTGCGGTTTCACTTTTTCGTAAAAACAAATTGAGTCTCTTTCAAATTACTATCCTATAGACTCTTCCTAAGATTCTCAGTCAGATTGCCCCAACATTCAGCATGAGCAGCTGCAGTTTTGTAGTGGAAAAGTCCAAGGAATCGACAGCGCGTGTAGTTGTCTGGAGAGAGATAGGAGTACAAAGGAGCTACACAATGGAGAGCACGTTATGTGGCTGCGATCAGGGAAAATATAAGGTAAAAAAACTAGATGAAGTGAAAGCCTATGTGTGGATTGAGTTTACCATTTACATTTATATCACTTTCCAAAACCCAGCCTGTCTCCTTTTAAAAAAGGTGCGTGAACATCCTGCTATAGGGCTTTTTACATTATAGTGTGCAAATCAGTCTTTCAATATAATGTAGATTCCTTCATTATTTTTTTTGGATCTGTCATTCTAAAAATGTAATATGTATGTTCTGTTGATTGTCCATATTAACAAGACTATTAATAATCGAGTAAATAAAAATATTTGTGGTTGAAATTTTAAATCTACAAATGAAGAAATTCATGGTTTTTACTGTAACAGTTATTTTATCAGTTACCAGTACACTGAACTATTTTAAAAGCGACTTCTTGGATACATGACCATTAGCCAACTTTTGCAATGGAGGGAGGGAGCTCTCCTCTTGGTACAATCTGGAGTGATCCACCAGACCTTAGGTAATGCTGCCTCCAGAATTCTCCCCTATGGCAGCAGGAGGAAGCAGATAAAGCCAAATATTTTCATGCTATTTTAGCAGCTCGCTGTTCAACAGTGAATAAAAGTAGTTAAATTTGCCTCCTTTCCCGCCTCCTCCCCCAACTTGGGGACTTGTCTTTTGAAATTTAATTTTCTTCAAAAGTGTCTCAGCAGTTCTGGATGAGAATCAGGACCAGCCTGTGTTTCCAGTGCTGCGCAAGCCTATTTCCCTATGCCCTTTTTGTGAAGCACTTACCCAGCAACCAACAGTTGAATATTACTAAAAAGTACAACCAGTAGAAAATAGTGGATGACCTGAAGCCTCATTCATCTTCTTTCCCTTGCCACAGTGCCTCAAACATTGCTCCAGGCTGAAGCAGAAAGGCAAGCTGAAGCAGGCTTAGAAAGTAAATAACACCTGAATGCCAAAACATCCCACACAGTAGATTCTCCTGTTTGCAAGCAGACCTCAGCCATGTTGAACAGGCGGACCAGAAGGCTGCAAACAAGGAAGACAGTAGACAGTGAGGTATAATTATCCTATTCCAGCACACCAAACTAGGCTCTCTTGGCCTATTGACAAAGCACACACCTTAGCAGGCTTCTCAGTAGGCCCATATAGAGTACATTAATTCCTACTTCGTACTAGGTACACAAGTGTCCCTATGATAGGTTAGTTCCAAACTATTTCCTTACTACCTTCTGTGGTCCTGAGATGGGGATGCTCTTAGTGTTCCTATTGGTAATAGTGCATCCAGGAGTCCCACAGACCAAAAATCTTCAGAATACGTTTTAAATAGATAAGGTAAAGTATGGGATGCCAAACTGAAACTTAAGAAAATTAACTTCCAAAGTACCTCAGATCAGTCCTCAGGTAAAAAAAGAGTACAAATTAAATGGAAAATCTATCCAGTTGAGTCATACTGAGAAATCAGTTATCCAGAAAGGAAAACACCTTCATGCTTATTACAAACCAACCAAGAAGATCAAATGCCTGCACAATAATCTTTTCTTTGGAGTCAGTGCAATGAGAGAGATTTCCATCTTCCTATGAAGGCAAAGAGGACATCTGGGATGCCGGCCCTCTAGAAATGCCCACACTCTCGTAATGAGAAGGAAATAATGAGATTCATCTGGCAGCTTAAGATCAATTGATTAGAACAAGAAAGAGGCAAAAGTCTTCCAAGAAAAAGTACAAAAAGTGTGTTCATCATCTAACTTGTCTTCTACTCAGAAACGAGTGATGTCAGTGTGACAGGTTGGATCACAGAATTCCCTCTTGGGAGCTGCCACCCAATGTGCCAAGATTACTTCTACCCCTGCCCTTCCCTGCCAGCTCAGGACTCCAGCACCCTGTCTTGCTGAGCCAGGCACTCCCGTCTGCTCTAGCAAAGACCCAGGGTCTGAATTACTTGCGCCAAAGCTGCAGATTTACCTGAAAGCAGCTAACAGAAGTGTTCCTGGCTTTAACACTCAGATGCCCAACTCCCAGTGGGGTCTAAACTCAAATAAATCCGTTTTACCCGGTATAAAGCTTATACAGGGTAAACTCATAAATTGTTTGCCCTCTATAACACTGATAGAGAGAGATGCACAGTTGTTTGCTCCCCCAGGTATCAATACATACTCTGAGTTAATTAGTAAGTAAAAAGTGATTTTATTAAATACAGAAAGGTAAACTTTAAGTGGTTCCAAGTAATAACTGACAGAACAAAGTAAGTCACCAAGCAAAATAAAATAAAATGTGCAAATCTATGTCTAATCAAACTGAATACAGATAATCTCACCCTCAGAGATGTTTCAGTAAGTTTTTCCTTCAGACTGAACACCTTCCAGGACTGGGCACAATTCTTTCCCCTGGTACAGCTCTTGTTCCAGCTCCGGTGGTAGCTAGGGGACTCTTCATGATGGCTCCACCCCTTGTTCTGTTCCACCCCTTTATATATATTTTGCATAAGGCGGGAATCCTTTGTCCCTTTCTGGGTTCCCACCCCTTCCTTCTCAATGAAAAGACACCAAGTTAAGAATGGATACCAGTTCAGGTGACATGATCACATGACTTCATTGCCCACTTGCCAGCGCACACGTAAACAGGAAGACTTACAGGTAAAACACAGTCATCTGCAGACAATTGTCCTGGTTAATGGGAGTCATCAAGATTTCAAACCACCATTAATGGCCCACACTTTGCATAATTACAATAGGCCCTCAGAGTTATATTTCATATTTCTAGTTTCAGATACAAGCGTGGTCCATTTATACAAATAGGATGGTCACACTAGTAGATTATAAGCTTTGTAATGATACCTTACAAGGAACCTTTTGTATGAAGCATATTCCAGTTGCATTATATTGACTCATTAGCATATTTTTATAAAACCATATAGACTGCAGCATCACGATCAAGATTTCAGTTGAATGAAGTAATGGTAGAAACATATAGAAAATTCTCCAAATGTATCCCCAATGTATTCTCCAAATGTATCCAAGTGCTGAAAAAGGAAATTATCTTTCTAAAAAGAGGAAAGATCTTAACAGCTCAGACCAAGGCAGACACATTCCCTCAAATATCTGAAAGGCAGACACATTCCCTCAAATATCTGAAAAGTATGATCTTCCTCCTCTCATAACTTTAGAAGCATCACCAAATTCAAGTGTGAGTATCTATTAAAGCTTAAAGAGGCACATTCAAAAATTCTGTCCTGTGTTGAGGGAAAGGATGGAGTATCCTTGCCAGGAATAATGCAGAAGTAGCTTCCCTAGTAAAGAAGATGGGTATCCCATCAGAATATGAATTTTTACTCTGAAACCCCACTAATAGGAAGGTGGAATCCTCAGTCAGGAAGTCTTGTCCATTTTATTTGAAGCTTTCTTATCTGAAGTTGAAATAATTCTTGAGAGAAGCGTGTCTGGAGACAACCTTGTTTTAGCTGATTCAGTGAATTATCTGCAGTGTGTAGCTAGATCCATGGTCACAGATATTGCTAGAGTTATCTGGGCATGGAAAACGAATGCCTAAGCAAAGCAACTAATGACCATGTCTGAATGCTCTGGATGAAAGCTATTCAAAGAGCCACTGTGTAAGATGGTTTTTTAAGCAATAGCAAGAGGAAAACTACCTGCCTTCAGTAACTTCAAGACATTCTAAAAAGGTAATTTAATCTGAACTGCAGACATTGCTCCTTTTCATACTGGCAAATACAATTGACAGATCATAAACACTCTCTCAGGAATATGGCTTCACTATTATTGGTAGAAAATTCTTAAGGTCTGGGAGTCATAATACAAACTCAGAAAATGGAAGGATTTTAAAGAGGAGGCAAAGATTCTTTGAACAATAGAAGTCCTTCTATATAAATGGCACCCAAATTAAGCTCTTGAAGATGCTCGTATTTTACATCAGCCTATTCTGACTAAGGTTCTGAGAACGGTGTAAGTGGGAGGGAGAGCACATGACCTAGAAATACTATCTGACTGGTCCAGGAGCCCCTTGTTTTCCAGTACTGAACATGGCAATGGAACCCCTGGTGAACATACCATTATAGGAAGACTCTTCTCTGCCAAAGGCAATCCTCTTCCTGGCCCCTGGTATCTTGAAACCAGTTGCTTGAAATCTGAGTGCCAACAACAAAGTAAAAAGGGTTATTCATCCAAAGCAGTCTCCACCTTAGTTATAGCAAAGAAAAATTCATCCAGCGCATTAAATGCCACATTTGAAAGAAAAAATAATATACATTTGTAAAGAACGGAATATAGTGTAAGACTTCATCTAGCCCAGATTCTGCACATCCAAAATTACCTCCAGACAGCTGAGCCTGGGTTTGAGAAACTCGATAATGATTATAAGCAGGGCTTTGGAGCTGTGCTCTGGCTCCGCTCTGGCTCCAGGCAAAAACCTGCAGCTCCACTGCTCTGGAGCTGATCCGCGCTTCAGCTCTGGGCTCCGCTCCAAAGCCCTGATTGTAAAAATTGTATGTAATAACAATTGCAAAAATTCAAAGGATCAGATTGCAGAACAGACATTTATTTCCCTGCATCCTTTAAACTAAACTAAACTGTACTTTGCTCCATCAACATCCATATGAAACAATCTTTGCTGACTGAAGCAGACTTTTGAGCCCATCACTTCCTAGAAATCAAGAGAGTATTCACTGTAGCAATAATTTTGGACTGAAAAATTTCAAAGTTTAGCAATTGTGCAATACTGCTCTATGAAAGAGTGAAGTATGGTAGTTTTTATTCATTCTTCATGAATTATTAAAATGAATTATGTATTCATTTATTCTTGGTAAGAAATAATTTTGTAAGTTAGTTTTAAAACAAATTTGGTGTATTTTACTGAATTTTATACACCCAGAATATACTCATTTTTTTTCATTCTGACAGAACTTCCTGAAAAAAATTCTTTTATATTAAAATTTAAATACTGTAAAATTCAGTTTCTGTGAAAAATGACTTAATATTCAACTGTTCTTCCTTTCCATTAATGAATTACAGAAGACTGATAAACTGTGATTTAGGAATCTATGATCTCTCTTCAGTGCAACATGTGTAACCCCCATTTGCATTGATGGGAATTAAGCTCCAGCACAGAAAGCAGAATATACCTCTGAGATACTGAAGTCTTCTAGAAATGGCCGTTCTATCCAAGATGAAAATTAACCTTTTAGTTTTGTAAATTACTGCTTTCTAAGCATTTATGTAAAAATTCTTGTCTGCATTTCACAGCTAATTTGGAGAAAACTATTTTAAAAAAGAACAAAGAATACTGGAATGTGGTTATAAGCTAATAGAGTGTTAAGCTAATAGAGTGTATCTGCCTTTTATTTCATGCATAGGGGTTACAAATAGGGACACGAGAACTGGAAGAGATGGGAGCCAAATTCTGTGTTGGCTTACTGCGTTTGAAAAGACTGACCTCTCCACTGGAATTCAATCTGCCTTCTTGCCTCCTTGACATTGAAAATGAGTTGATTGAATCAAGCTGTAAAGTAACAAGGTAAAAAAAAGAAATGAATTGCATTTGTCTTTCTAAAGACATAAATTGTCCATACAGTGTCTAAAACATTAAAAGATCAGGCAAAAGCTTACACAAATGAAGGTTTTAAAAATGTTTAGAATGTGTTATTGTCACAAGTGTCATGTACATTATTAAATGTTGAAAGGTTTTATTATTTCACATTTTAAAAAATAGGTTTAACTGATGACTCCATTTGAAGCAAACTGGAATATCAGATAGCTTGAGAGAACAAAAAAAAACAAATTGGTAATTATGAGCCAGATTTGTTGGTGTAAACTTGTACAGCTCCATTGACTTCTGTGCCAGTTTACCCCAGTGGAGGATTTGGTTCCATAAGTCTAATTCATCTTGGGACTGTATTCTTCAATCAATGTTTACTATCAGTAAGAGGTCTGTGTGGAAGTGTTAATGGATAAAACCTAGGAATGTTTGTACGGTTCAGTGGAGGTGCTATAATTGATATTTTATTGAAGTGAATTAGTATGAGGGACGTTAACTTCACAATTCTGCTGTTTTTGTGTTTTGACACTAGACAATTCCATCTAAGATTGGGTTGCCAGAATAGTACTACAATAGCTTACATTGAGCTGGTTTCTCTTTGCAAGAGAGACACACACACTTGCTTTCAGTTTTAAACAAAAATATTGCAGAGTACAGCAAAAATGTGGCAAAAACTTGAAACTATAGAAACTTGATCTGCGCCTCTCCCTCCCAATGATTTTCCCTCCTGTCCCTGGGATTGGGACAGTCACTTGAAGAATCTTGTTGAATATATTTCAATAAGAGGCTTGCAATTTTCTGTAAGCAAACCGTCATAGGGTATGTCTACATCTACAGTTTTGCAGCGCTGGTTGTTACAGCTGTATTAGTACAGCTGTATAGGGCCAGCGCTGCAGAGTGGCCACACTTACAGCAACCAGCGCTGCAAGTGGTGTTAGATGTGGCCACACTGCAGCGCTGTTGGGCGGCTTGCCGGGGGGTTCGGGGAACGCGAGAGCCAACCGCGGGGAAGCAGGTCTCCTTCCCCGCGGTTTGCTCTGGTGTTCTCCGAATCCCCCCGCAAGCAGGTCTCCTTCCCTGCGCTTTGCTCTCGCGTTCCCCAAACCCCCCTGCAAGCAGGTATCCAGCCCCGCGGTTTGCTCCGGTGTTCCCCGAACCCCCCTGCAAGCAGGTCTCCTTCCCCGCGGTTTGCTCCGGTGTTCCCCGAACCCCCCTGCAAGCAGATCTCCTTCCCCGCGGTTTGCTCCGGTGTTCCCCGAACCCCCCTGCAAGCAGGTCTCCTTCCCCGCGGTTTGCTCTCGCGTTCCCCGAACCCCCCTGCAAGCAGGTCTCCTTCCCCGCGGTTTGCTCTCGCGTTCCCCGAACCCCCCCGCAAGCAGGTATCCAGCCCCGCGGTTTGCTCCGGTGTTCCCCGAACCCCCCCGCAAGCAGGTCTCCTTCCCCGCGGTTTGCTCTCGCGTTCCACGAACCCCCCCGCAAGCAGGTCTCCTTCCCCGCGGTTTGCTCTGGCGTTCTCCGAACTCCCCCGCAAGCAGGTCTCCTTCCCCGCGGTGTGCTCTCGCGTTCCCCGAAACCCCCCCGCAAGCAGGTCTCCTTCCCCGCGGTGTGCTCTCGCGTTCCCCGAAACCCCCCCGCAAGCAGGTCTCCTTCCCCGCGGTGTGCTCTCGCGTTCCCCGAACCCCCCCGCAAGCAGGTCTCCTTCCCCGCGGTTTGCTCTCGCATTCCCCGAACCCCCCTGCAAACCGCGGGGAAGGAGACCTGCTTGCACCTGCTTGCACCTGCACGAGAGCAAACCGCGGGGAAGGAGACCTGCTTGCGGGGGGGTTCGGGGAACGCGAGAGCAAACCGCAGGGAAGGAGACCTGCTTGCGGGGGGGTTCGGGGAACGCGAGAGCAAACCGCGGGGAAGGAGACCTGCTTGATTACCAGAGAGGCTTCCTCAGGTATGCTGGGATACCTGCTTATTCCACGGAGGTCAAGAAAAACGCTGGTGAGTGTCTACACCTGATGACCAGCGCTGGATCACCAGCGCTGGATCCTCTACACCTGAGGTTCGACCGGGTGTACGGCCAGCACTGCAAACAGGGAGTTGCAGCGCTGGTAATGCCCTGCAGATGTGTACACCTCCTAAGTTGCAGCGCTGTAACCCCCTCACCAGCGCTACAACTTTGTGGTGTAGACAAGGCCATAATAACAGATTCTGTGCCTGACAATCTCTGTAGGGGAAAGGTGCAGTTCTTCCATCCCTTAATTAGGGCACACAGGGTGAGATGCTATTCTGACTTTGCTAAGAGTCTTAGCAAATGCCCATTGAGTTATGCCCATTATAAATAAAGACTAGCTTTTAAATTCTTCCTTCCTCCCATCCCCAGTTGTAGCATGGATTACTAGAGACAAACTAGTTTTGGAGGTTGTCTAATAAAATTTGGTAAGAAAAGTCTGAAGTTTGATTAGGTTAATTTCTTTTTATTTTAAAATGTCTGTCTTCCCCATCTCTTATCTTCCCATAATTCAGAAACCACTAAATGGAGTTTCCTCAAACTTTCTATTCTTAGCTACAGCTTAGAGGAAAATATTTTGGACAGCTTTATCCCAAACAATACTTTTTTTATGAAAAGAAATTATAACAGAAATATATTAACATTTAATTACAGCTTTTGTGAAAGCAGCTTTTGTGAAAGAAGCCCAGCCAGCTCTGTGGGACAGGAGTTGCCATGTGATCCTTGGAAACATTGTGGTGACCCTGTTTTGGGTCCCGACCCACAGGTTGAGAAACCTTGGTGTAGAGCACATTTGGACCTTTTGCCACACTCTGGAATCAAGTTAAATCCACAAAAGGTCATCACAGACTTCTCTGCAGCCTGTCTTCAGTTTCTCACTCTTTGAAAGTATTACTTGCTCCCTCTGAGCAGAGTGTACTCCTTTCTTCTTCCTGTGATCCCCTTTCAGCTGCAGCTCTGGAGAGGTCTCAGAGCTATGTGCCATGTCCCAAACAGTAAGAACCCCATTGCCATAGACCATTAGGCCACTCACTTTCATAAACTGCTTAATGCTGTCTGAATGCTGACTCTGGGGAGAAGTGCCACAGAGATAGCTGTCAAAATTTAGCTTGCAGATTGCAGCTGGGTGCCAAGATGGATAGGGGAGAGAGAGTGTATGAACTGTAACATAACCTTCCTAAATACTATTTCCTAGACTGCCTCTTCTCACAAAAAAGCTCCTGACAAGGGGTGGAAGACTCCATGATGGCCCCTTCCTTGACTTCACCCACTGAATGATTTTCGGGGGAGGGGGAGTTTTCCACCACTGCCACCTCTAGAACAGGCTATGGTTTCACTTCCAAACCTTATATAACCTGTAAGTGCTGCTTACCTTGTGGTTTTTATTCAAGGGTCTCAAAGTGCTTTACAGTTTAAATCCTGCAATATCCCTTTGAGGTAGGGACATATTTTATAATTACAACCATTTTACAGATGGGTAAACTGAAACATAGGGGTTAAGTGATGTTTTACCCACAGTTGCACAGAAATCCGTGGAAGAGGTTTTCATATGGAAGTACGTGTGGCGTTTAGTTCATGTATTATGAAACTTCTCTTGTTTTACTCTGTGTAAAAATGTAGTTTTGTTTGAAAATAATCAGTACTTACACAATCCTAAAGTAACAATAACCTTATAACCAGTTTAAATCACTGCAGTATAATTTGACATGTAAATGATGTCACTTTGAGTAAACGTTAATAAATGTGTGAAGAAAAAGCATTTATGAGTAGTCTGGTACTCTGTAGCTTTGAGATGCATTTTCCTTCGTGAAATATTCTCTGCAGATCCTTCTTATAGGAGTTTGTATGCTGTGCCTCACAATCAATGGAATTATTTAAAGCAATAAACTATTAGGAGGTATGCGTATGGCTCACAAGTTAAAGAATACTTTTCCCCATTAATGGTCTTTCTCCACCTGCTAAGCAAAAGCTGTCACAAAACATTGCTTTTCATCTCTTGTTTTGATTGGTGCCTTTTTAATAAATAAAATAAATAGTAAGTTATATAAAGGCTATTAATAGTTTTGTAGTAATTTTCAATATTTTTAGTCCATCTAAGGTTTCACTTCTATTCAAACTATCAAAATGGTGCATCTCAAAGTACTTGGACTTTTTAAAAAAATGCTTTTTGCAATAGTTGCAGGATCATCTCTGACTAGACATGTTAGACACCTGAGGTGAAGGCAATGATTTCAAGAGGGATAGTCTTTCAATTTTTTACCAGTTTACTATTACTAAACCACTAACTGATGATTTCATTTGTTTGCTAATTTTATAGTGGAATCTGAAGCTAGTTATATGAAGGAACAAAGGAGGCAAACTTAAAAGCGACTGGTATTCTCTGATTATATTGCCTCTCCGATTCCAGCAGACCCTCCTTTCTCTTATTTGGAGAATTTATGTACTTTAGTGAGGTAAAGAGAAACTGAAGACAGGTAGTGGAAGGACAGGCTTTTCTTAACTGTGATTTGAAGTGGTTAGACCAGTGGTCAGTTTGAGCATGCCACCTGCCTGTTTATGGCTTTAAACAATTCCACAGATCATAAGATACATGATGTTCTACAGTATGAGTCTGCAGAAGCAATGTAAAACCTTACTCTGAGCTCACTCAAAGTGGTTACAGTTTGAGGTAGATGAGACCAAGGATGTTAGGTCATTGACAACAAGTAGAGATTAGGAAAAGAAAAGGAGGATTATTGCGGGGAGATATTCGGAAGGGGTTGAGAGGTGATTGGTCCCCAGGGAATGGGAGACTGTTCTAGGGGCCAGCTAGATAGAAGGCAGAAAGTAGAGAGAGTAAACAACAAGGAGTGTCAGGTGACAGGAGCAGAAGAGGGCGTTAGTAGTGCCATTGTGAATAGACCGGAGAAGAGAGATGTAAAAGATCAGGTCAGGAAGAATGCTATATTAGCAAGGTGATAGAGTACCATGTTATACTTGAGGGTTTTAGCAGTGGGAACAGTGAAGAGGAAGGGCGAACTTGATATGCTTACGTAAAAAGACTTAGCAGAAGATAAAGGGAGAAACCAAAGACTATTACATAGAGGTTCCAAGTGTGAGAGGCAGGAGGGATAGCAAAGCTGTCTAGAGTGGTAGAGAAGGGAGATAGAAAAGAGTGATAAGTAGAAAAGGGTGTTCAATTTCAGGGAGAGTGAATTTGATGTAGTACTGGGGTGTCCAAAAAAAGATGTCTGAGAAACATTTGGAGATGGCAGACTAGACGGGGGAAAGAAATAGATTTGGTTTGAGACTCACCTGCCGTAATATCTCTCTTGTGCAACTACTTAGGACTGACAAAAACTGGTGATTAGCTGGGAGTGAACATCAAATTGAGATGAAGCAGAATTGTACTCCAGTGTCACCAACAGTACTGAATAGTCTATTAAAACAAGAGGTTGCCTAATATAATTTCTTGCACAGGATTCACTGTAGTTGGTATCTGAATCAATGGGAGTGTATGTGCTGATCAAGAGTAGAGGCAGGGCTGGCTTCAGGCATCAGCATTCCAAGCTGGTGCCTGGGGCAGCAATCTGCAAGGGGCGGCAGTCCCTTTTGTTTTGCCCCCAAGCAGCGCGCCGAATTGCTGCCGTGGACAGCGGGGCAGTCTGTGTGCCCTTAGGGCTGCACGCACTTTTCCGCGGCGGCGGCAATTTGGCAGCAGGTTCTATGTTTAGCTGTCCACGGTGGCTTCAGCTAAACATAGAAGCTGCCGCCAAATTGCCACCACTGCGGAAACATGCCTGCCGCCCTAAGGGCACACGGACTGCTGCCGCCGCCCACAGCAGCAATTCGGTGTGCTGCTTGGGGCGGCGAAAACTGTAGAGCCGGCCCTGAGTAGAGGGAACACAAGAGAACAAAGGCAGCGTGCTCCACTGGATAATTCTGCCTTATCTATTTAAATATTAAATTTAGCGACTATTTGTTTATACAGTATTGTTTGTATAGTGGCCACCATGACGTGGCCTTGATTTCAGTTGAGGTCGCTAGGCATGACCGTAATATTAACAGTAATAGCAGTATCCAAAAAGTCAGAAACAGAAAAAGGGAAGAGAATAAGGATCAAATAAAGAAGTAGTCAGCAAGGTGAGAAGCCACAGAAGTTCAGTGTCTTCCTGGCTAGTGCACAATGCCTTTTCTGTGCCATCAAGATCTCTTGCAGGCTGGTGAGGAGGGAGGGAATTCATCCTTTTGATGGAAACCGGCTGCCCTCCTCAACCTCCCTTTGCAGATCAAGCCAGTGGAGGACTGCATATTATTTTCAACAAAATACAGTACCTGTTTGTTTAAACAATTTAAACTTAATAAGATTTTAAATTTACAGAAGCAGTATAAATCATATCTTCCATGATGTTTGCTTAATTGTGTAACACAGAGAAAGGGTTAGGACACAATTGCATGACCTGAAGAGTAGAGTTAATTGCAGCTACAAAACACATTAGAACAGTAGGTCACTGGAAAGGTCATTTAGTCTTTGTCCATGTAAACCCACAGAGTGGCAAATGATATTTACAGTCTGTCAGTTTCTAGTTATTGTGCAGTTACATCCATACATACAACCTGTTAGAAGTTTGAGGTTTACTTTCCTTTGAACAGAGTGCATTTAAATCAGGAGATAATTAAAGAAAGATAAACCGCTTCAATAAAATGAAACAGTAATGTTTTTATGTTTGAGATGCCTTTATTTATTCTATTTAATTTTAAGTGGTCGCTCTATTTATAACTGACATAATTTCTACAGAAAACATCTTGTAAGATTTTCAGGAGATTAAAAGTGCAATTGAGTGTGTTGGCTGTAACCTCTAAAATATCTGAAATGATTCTTTGCATATGTTTTCACTGCATGTTAAGCATGGGGTAAAAAATTGCAGGGTTAGTTAACCCATGATAGTCTAATTTATGAGTATGTGACCCCATGTAATGTACTGTCACTTCCTCCACCTTATTCCTGTGAGCATTCTGCACTAAAAAAATAAAAATTCTGCACACAATATTTTAAAATTTTGTAAAATTCTGCACGTTTTATTTGTCAAAAAAATGTGGAGGCTCCCGCATAGCATTGGGGAGCACGGGCCACTGATTGCGCAGAGGTGGGAGATCACTCTGTAGCTTCCCCCAGGACATGGACTCAGCAGTGAAGCTGCACCCAACCCTGACACAGCGCAAGGACCGGGCCTGCCCCAGAAATACCCTAGAGCCCTGCCCCTGTGTCCCAGGTGCGGGCAGGCAGGCTTAGCAAGGCAGGATCCAAGCATGGAGGAGCTTAATGGGGGGGGATCCAGGTATGGGTTGAAAGGGTTCTGTGTGGGGCAATCTGAGTGCGCGAGGCTCAGTAGGGGATCCACGTGTGGAGTGGATCTGGATGCACAGGGGCTTCTTGCGGGGTTCTGGGTGCCATGGTAATGGGACTCTGCAAGGGGGTCCAGGTGAAGGTGGTTAGGGCTTAGCAAAAGGAGTGTCTGGGTGTGGGGGGTGGGGAATAGAGCTCGGCAGGGGGTCTGGGTGTGGAGGGCTCAGTTGTGGGGACCAGATGCTGGGGGAGTGGAGCTCAGTGGGGTGGGGATCCAGATGCAGCTGGTTGGGGCTTGGTGTGGTAAGGGTGCGGGTGGCTTGTCAGGGTGGTCCAGGTGCAGGGGAAATGGGGCTCATCAGAGAGGTTCTGAGTGCAGAGGAGGTGAGACTTGACGGGAGGGTCTGGGTGTGAGAGGGGTCTGTATGCACAGGGGTTGGGCAGATGGGGGAGCAACTCCCTGTGGAGTGATTCCCTCCCCCTGTAACTGAGGAGCTGGCACAGGGTAAGAGTCCCAGTCCTGCCCCCTGCCCCACAGTGATTTACCTCTCTACCCGCTGCCTTGGGCACCCAAAACATACTGCTGGGGGGTGGGGGTGGGTGTCACATGACCGCTCTTGTGGCTTCCTTTTGCTTTCCAATCAGAAAGGCATTTTTCTGCGGGAAAGCAAAGAAATCTGTGGGGGACATCAATTCTGTGCAGAATTCCCCAAGGAGTACCACCTGCACTGGCTCTGTATCTGACTGTGACAAGCAACACAGTTATCTGGGTGCATATTGCAAAATGTATAGCAACACAACTCTGTTGCTCTACACTTGCACTCGCAGGGTGTTATGGTGTTGTACCAATTATATTAGACCAGTAAAAACCAGCAGGATCTTATTAAAGGGGACAAGGCAAAGATGCCACATTTATTATGATAACAATTTGATTTATGACTAATAACTAATATCTTAATTCTTATACACACACATTATACCTAATACCTACACACATACCCATCGGATGTTCTGCAGCTGCTGCATAGTTACCAGTCCTGAAGATACCTTAAGTTCATGGTTTGATTTTGCAGCTTGGGTTTGTAGCTTGTGGCGGCTAACTGGCCAGGAAAGCCAGGCACAAGGACAAGCTGGATCTCTGTTGGACAGACACTGATGTCCTTCCATGTTGGCAGCAGAATGTTACCCAGAGTCTCTCATCTCACCCTTCTTTTTTATAGGCTTTTCGTTTGGATTCAAAGTCTATAGGTCTTGCTGTGTCACGCTGCCTCTGGGTTTAGATTGATCACCCATCAATTGTAGGCGTGACTTTCAGCCTTGAACCTGGCTTTGATATTCCTTCTGTTGTTCTGTTGTCCTTTTCTTTTTAGGGTGGATGCTTCTTACTTTGTTTAGGGCTGTTGTCTAGGTCTTCAGCCGTTGGTATTTGAACTTTATCTCATCAGGACAGGCTGGGGCTGGAGGTTAATTCCGTCATCCATACATACCTCATTCACACATCTAAACTAAACTAATAAGATTACAGCAGGGTTTGCAAAAATGAAGGTTGGAGGAAGCTTTTACAAAATGGAGGCCTTGTCTACACCACAAAGTTGCAGCGCTGGTGAGGGGGTTACAGCGCTGCAACTTAGGAAGTGTACACATCTGCAGGGCATTACCAGCGCTGCAACTCCCTGTTTGCAGCGCTGGTCGTACACCCGGTCGAACCTCGGGTGTAGAGGATCCAGCGCTGGTGATCCAGCGCTGGTCATCAGGTGTAGACACTCACCAGCGTTTTTCTTGACCTCCGTGGAATAAGCAGGTATCCCAGCATACCTGAGGAAGCCTCTCTGGTAATCAAGCAGGTCTCCTTCCCTGCGGTTTGCTCTCACGTTCCCCGAACCCCCCCGCAAGCAGGTCTCCTTCCCTGCGGTTTGCTCTCGCGTTCCCCAAACCCCCCCGCAAGCAGGTCTCCTTCCCTGCGGTTTGCTCTCGCGTTCCCCAAACCCCCCTGCAAACTGCGGGGAAGGAGACCTGCTTGCAGGGGGGTTCGGGGAACACCGGAGCAAACCGCGGGGAAGGAGACCTGCTTGCAGGGGGGTTCGGGGAACACCGGAGCAAGCCGCGGGGAAGGAGACCTGCTTGCAGGGGGGTTCGGGGAACACCGGAGCAAACCGCGGGGAAGGAGACCTGCTTGCAAGGGGGTTCGGGGAACGCGAGAGCAAACCGCGGGGAAGCAGGTCTCCTTCCCCGCGGTTTGCTCCGGTGTTCCCCGAACCCCCTTGCAAGCAGGTCTCCTTCCCCGCGGTTTGATCTCATGTTCCCCGAACCCCCCTGCAAGCCGCCCAACAGCGCTGCAGTGTGGCCACATCTAACACCACTTGCAGCGCTGGTTGCTGTAAGTGTGGCCACTCTGCAGCGCTGGCCCTATACAGCTGTACTAATACAGCTGTAACAACCAGCGCTGCAAAATTGTAGATGTAGACATACCCGGAGTGAGTGTTTTAAAATGGGGTTTGAATTAGAATATGGAACAGAAGTTACAGTGTAGGCAAGTGTAGTGAATGGTGAACAGAAGTTACATTAATAAAGTGAACTATTAAAAACAATTTCATTTATCAGTTCTACAATGGGGCAATTTGTCTGCTCACTCCAGGAGTTGTGGGAGGCGATTTAACTGAGAGAACACACATGCTTTGTTTTAGATATAGCAAATACTAATCAGAAGAGGAACTGAAATGAACTAAAATGATATAGAAAAACATGAGTCAAATGAAAGCAGCCATTGATTACAAAATAACTATTCTCAAGATATGCATGGTAAGAAAAGTGGAGAAAGGAAAGTTCTTTTAAAACCTTGCATTTTTCTAACTTCATTTAGCTTTAAATGACAAAAAGTCATAGCCAACTAATTGACTATACCTTGTGGTTCAATATTAAGAATGTTCAAGAGACTAAATAACGAAACTCAGCCAGATTTTTTGGCTAAAGATAAAGTAATACAGTACAGGAAAGAGTTTTAATCCATTACCAGTCCTTCCCAGGAGGCAGTCTCACAGTAGGTTTGATTCACCTTACACAGAAGATGTGCTTCCCAAAAGCCCCCTTAAACTCGACATTTTATAGATGGCTGTTTACAAGTTACAGAACGCTGTTCACCATGCTTAACGTTTAATTGGCCAGATTGTGCCAGTTTTGTCTTTGGTGCCTCCCTGTACTTTCTGATCTTTTGTTTGAATATTAAATTCCAAATGCTGAAAGGCATGAAGTTACTCCCTAACAGAGAACATTCATACATTTATATTATTCATATGTACACGATGTTGCACCTTAAGACTAGTCCATCTAGTTTTTGACAGGTGTTGTATTTGCTTAAGCTATTCTTGTCCCTGGGCATCGTAGGATGTATGCCTTAGCTTAAGAGTGCAAGAATAATCACAGTACAGTTTAGCATGATTACCCGCCCCCCTCCCCCCCACACTCATTATAATACAATGGGCATAATACATATTAATGCATTGTGTGTGTGTGTGTGTAACCTACATACATTGGCTGACAACCTTCAAAATAGGCTAACAAGGTGTTAAATGGTTCGCAGCTTAGGGTCTGCCTTGTAACACAGGGTGAGGTGGTGTCTCCCTGTATGGAACTGATAAGAGGTGTATGGATGACTGAATGCAGTTAGGTTTTGTTCTTTACAGCAGACTTATGTGATACAATAACACTGAGGTCAGCTGAGGCACTCAAGCTAACATCCTGATTTAAATGAAAAGTGATTTAGGCATTTTCAGTGAAGGGAGCTCAACTCTGGAACTTGCTTCCCCCGCTGCTGTTTCAGAGACTAAATTTGTTGATCTTCAGGTCACTCTGCAAAACTCCTCTTTTCACAGGTTTTTTGGGGAAAAACTGAGTGGGTTCTTATAGTGTGGACAGAGTCCTGATTTGAGAGGATTTGATATTTTGTACATTGGTTATAATATGTTTAATATTTTATAGGGTTGTCAAGCAATTTAAAAAAATTGCGGTTCATTGTGCTGTTAAACAATAATACAATACCATTCATTTAAATATTTTTCAATGTTTTCTACATTTTCAAATATATTTCGATTACAACACAGAATACAGAGTGTACAGTGCTCACTTTATTTTTGATTACAAGTATTTGTACTGTAAAAACAAAAGAAATCGTATTTTTCAGTTCATGTAATACAAGTACTGTAGTGCAATCTCTTTATCATGAAAGTTGAACTTACAAATGTAGAATTATGAACAAAAAATAACTGCACTCAAAAATAAAACATAAAACTTCAGAGCCTACAAGTCCACTCAATTCTACTTCAGCCAATCACTCAGACAAAGAAGTTTGGTTAAAATTTGCAGGAGATACTGCAGCCCGCTTCTTGTTTACAGTGTCACCTGAAAGTGAAAACAGGCGTTCACATGGCACTGTTGTAGCCTTACGTGCCAGATGTGAATATTTAGTGCATGTCCCTTCATGCTTCAACCACCATTCCAGAGGACATATGTCCATGCTGATGATGGATTCTGCTCGATAATGATACAAAGTAGAGCAGACCAATGCATGCTCATTTTCATCATCTGAGTCAGATGCCACCAGCAGAAGGATGATTTTCTTTTTTGGTGGTTCAGGTTCTGTAGTTTCCATATCCGAGTGTTGTTCTTTTAAGTCTTCTGCAAGCATGCTCCACACCTCGTCCCTCTCAGATTTTGGACGGCACTTCAGATTTTTAAACCTTGGGTCGAGTGCTATAGCTATTTTTAGAAGTCTCACCTTGGTACCTTCTTTGCATTTTGTCAAATCTGCTGTGAAAGTGTTCTTAAAACAAACATGCTGGTTCATCATCTGAGACGAAATATATGGCAGAATGCAGGTAAAACAGAACAGGAGACATACAATTCTCCCCCAGTAAATTCAGTCACAAATGTAATTAATGCTTTTTTTTTTTTTAACGAGCATCATCAGTATGGAATCATGTCCTCTGCAATGGTTGCCGAAGAATGAAGGGGCATACAAATGTTTAGTATATCTGATGTGTAAATACCTTGCAACACCACCTACAAAAGTGCCATGTGAACACCTGTTCTCACTTTCAGATGACATTATAAACAAGAAGCGGGCAGCAGTATTTCCTGCAACTTTTAACCATACTTGTTTGTCTTAGTAATTGGCTGAAGTAGAATTGATTGGACTTGTAGGCTCTAAAGTTTTGTTTTATTTTTGAGTGCAGTTATTTTTTTGTACATAATTCTACACTTGTAAGTTCAACTTTCATGATAGAGATTGCACTATAGTACTTATATTAGATGAATTGACAAATACTATTTATTTTGTTTTTACAGTCCAAATATTTGTAATAAAAATAAAGTGAGCACTTACACTCTGTATTCTACGTTGTAATTGAAATCAATATATTTGAAAACGTAGAAAACATCCAAAATATTTATTAAATTTCAATTGGTATTCTATTGTTTGACAGTGCAATTAATCACGATTAATTTTTTTAGTTAATTGCGTGAGTTAACTGCAATTAATCAATAGCCCTAATATTTTATACTTGTTCCTAGAGTTCCAGGTGGATGTATTTTAAAATAAATCTAAATAGAGAACTTCAGGGATATGCAAAGCGTCACTTATGGCCTATGCTTTCGGTATAGAATGTATGGAACAAATGGTCAGAGCTGATTGTTGGCAGAAAGATGCATATGTATATGGACTAGAACCTCAGCTGATGTAAATAGGTGTAGCTCCATTAACTTCAATGAAGCTATATTGATTTACACCAGTTGAGGATATGGCACATAAAAGCCTGAAATAAATGTCATAGTTGCCCAAAACAGGTAGATCCATCCCTGTGACAGAGCTTTAGGATCTGATTTTTAAAAGTGAGCAGGAGTTCTGAACCACAAAGCAGTTCTGAGTGAAAACACTGGGTGAAATTCTGTGAGCAGTGCTATGCAGAAGGACAAACTAGATGGTTTTAATGGTCTATTTCTGTTCTTAAAATTATATTTTTCCTGAAACCTACTTTTCTAAATTAAATGATGTAGTTGTCTGTTCTCCCCCCTCCCCCCAATAAGGTTTTAGTCAATAATATTCTTAAACTTTTGTCCCTAAATGTTCAAGAATCACTACTGACTTTGCCTAAGTTTTTGGGTGCCTGATTTTCAGAAAGAGTCCTGACTTCAGAATGTGCTGTGTACTAGCCTTCTGCAAATTAAACTCCTTTAAGGTGTCTCAGGTTGTGCCCCTAAAATCACTAGTTACTCTAGAAAATTTAAATTAAAAAAATCAGATATTACCAGAACTGTCAAAAACTCTCTATTCTCTATTTTCTTTTATCCCAGAACAAATTTTCACAGCCAAATTATTCCTTGAAATTCTTTTCAGTGGAAATATTGATTGTTTTAACCATACTGGTACTATTAGATACCATAACTGTTTTCATATGTTACAGGTTCCTCATTGTATGAGTACCAGTCTGTTGCATATGGTCCCAATTTCAGAGTCCCACTTGCTTCCAAGCCAACTGCATCTGAGTAGAGTGTATTCACTGTTTCTAGCTCAAGATCTACAGGCCACACTCCCAGGATCAGACATTGTTTCTTACCTTTCTTTGGGATGTGGGGAACCACCATCCAGCTGCCCTAGACCCCCCAAATCAGTGTCTGTGACCTACTGAGTCCCTCTCCAGTTGCTGCTTACACGTGGTCCCTCAGAGGTTCACTTAGGCTGTGGGCACTCCAGCCTTCTAGTTTAATTCCTTCTGGGACGCATTGCAGGTGGAGCAAGGAACACAGACTTAGCAAAGGAATGTCTTAACCACAGAAACTTTACTTTTAAAACACTCAGTGGTTACAGATCTTTCAAAACAAACAAAAGTCTTGTCAGATCTCACCTCTTCTGGTGTATCTGTGGTTTGTCAGTGTGTTTTATTAGCATAGTCCCTCCTGCTCTCACTCTCCTCCATATCCTCCTTATATATGGCAATTGTCAGCCCCCACCTAACTAGAGCAGCTCCTACTCTCAAATAGACATCTCTCTGCCATGTGCTCCACTGGAAAACGCCACTCCTGCCTTCAATCATACATACCTCACCCCCTGGGAACCCTCAGTAGGAAGTCTGTTGCCTGTCAATTGTTGGCCCTCTTCCATGGAACTGATTGCCTCAGACTGTGATCTGGATTACTTCTCAGTAATAAGAGACCAGGACCTGAAGAAGAGCTCTGGATAAGCTTGAAAGCTTAAACAGAAGTTGGTCCAGTAAAATATTACCTCACCCACCTTGTCTCTCTAATATCCTGGGCCCAACATGGTGGCAATAACAGCACTGCAAACAATTCTCCATGATAGTCCTTTACACCTTGTTGAAGCACTTTTCCTGGGCTCGACATGTTTTTACTCTCAGCAAATTCATCATACAAAATGAATTTTATATTTTGAAATTGACGTATCCTGCTCTGTGCCACATGTATTTGGCAAAGGGAGCCTTAGAGAAATCATTTAATTATCTTGAGCATATACAGTAGGCCTAAGTAATATTCCAAAGAATTTTTGTCTGGAAATGAACTCTAAAGGAATTTTTGGTAGAGTGTAAATTACAAACTGCATAATAAATTTCCCTTCACAGTTGCATCACTTCTATCTCAAATTCATTAGCAACAAACTTTGATTAATATATTTCTAGCAGAGTTTGATAGATAAGAGGATAAAGCTCTTTGTGGGATTGCATTTTGAATCAGATTTGTGGCTGTAAGTGATATAGCTTTTGTGGTTCCAGATTAATCCCTATGGTGCACACTAGAAAACAACCGCATATAATTCAACATAATTTGTATTGATTTCATTTTTTGTTTAAGATATTCTATCTGAGACATCACTGAGTTTGCATTTTATCTTAGCCCTAGAGGAGGTTGACTTCCCAGGTCACAACTAATAAAGTTATTTGTTTGGCTTCATTAAGAGATTGTGAACCAGGTTTCCTAGTCATCTAAGGTTACACAGAGCTAAGTGGCTTTAAAAACAGCCAGAAATAGACATTAGAGACTTTCTCTTGAATATGGGAATGCTTTGTTTCCTCCTACACTAGCTTCACCTGACTGACACCCACCCACAACTGGTGTAAGTAGAAAGGATGGGGCAAGACATGGGCATTTGAAAGGTGGAATTGAGTAGAAAGGGGGATGGTAGAGTATAGCTGCTTCCATAACACCTTACCACTTCAGTTCTCAAAAAAAATTACAGTCCTGTAATGTATTCATGAAGGAGAACAGATATTGAAGTATAGTTCTGGACACTATTTCTTGTCTAATTTTTTTTTGTTTTACTATTTGACTAATCAAAATGACTCTATAGAGGTCCTCATTGATCATCAGTTAACAGGACTTAGAACTAATTTTGGTGAAGTATTAAAAGGTACTTGTTATTTTGATTGAATGATAGTGCCAAACATTATTACCTTAAACAGCTAGAGGAATTATTTGTGCTTCAGGTAAAGAAACTTTTTTTTATAGGTCTGTGACCAATAAATACCAAACATGGAATGCTTCATTACTCTCAAGGAAAACTGAACACTAGAGGAAAGCTAATAGTTATGACTCCAATTCTGCTGGATGTTGTATGCAGGAAGACTCTTAAGCCTGTACACTGTTCCACTGAAGTCTGTGCAGGCATAAGTATCTCCTCATGTAGTTCTGGGCCTCAGTATTATAACAGAATTTCTTTTCTGCTGCAATTGTCAAGATTTTTGTTTCCAGATTCTTAGAGCATTTTATGAGTGTGCCAAAGTATAAAGGTGTCTTCAGCATGTAAAGGATTACCAGATTCCCATCAGATTAGGTGATCTGATGGGGTTATAAAAGGAAAAGGGAAGCTGATACAGAAGGGGCTGTCATAGGGGATGGATGTGTCCTGTATCCTCCAAGTTGGCTGAGCTGGAAAGGTGTTTGGTGTCTATTACCCAGTAATTTGAGTTGATTTGTTCTGATTTTGAGTTGGTTGGGGCTTTTTTGGAAATAAAGCAAGACCTGAAGAAAGGGATGTGAAGAGACCTGTAGTTGGAACTTTATTTTTCCTTCCCCAGTTGGTGAGTTTGCATGCCAGCTTACAGTGAAATGTTCTAAATACTTATAAAACCATAAGTGCAATGTTTGAACAAGTTTTGTCACTCTTTGTTTCACTGGTTTTATTTACATTTGGAATTCCTTTGACATCCAGTACTTGCAGGCTTGCAAACTATTTTCACTCTTGATGTATTTTGTAGTTTGTCACAGGATATGTTATAAAATTGAATAAAAATGTATGGAATCCATCGAGGAGGAGGATGATCAAGTAATCTATTCATATCCAGATCCTTATTGGGTAGCATTTATCCCTGGAACAAGTCCTATTCACCGTAGCTTACAGCTAAGTTTCATCCCATGAGAGAACAAGCTGTTTTGCAGATGTGTATTGTTTGATTTCTTTCTGATTAATTCATAGGGAATCTAGTTTTTACATGCTGAAAATCATTACAACCTAGAAGACCTATGGAGCTGATTTCTACTACAAATGTATAGGACATAATATAGTGAACGTTTTCTTCTGATTGTTCAAAATTCATATCATATGTGGAGCCTGTAAGGAAGAGGGAGGGAAGTGATATTCAGTACTAGTGATGCACCATTTAACTTTCCTGGAATTATGAGCCTGGACAAGAATTAGTTACTCCACATGTTGCCTGGATAATGCAGGGTAGCACAACTACACTTCTTATACACAATTAACTTTTTAAAGGGGGAAATATTTATCAGAGTTCCAAATAATATAAAACACTTATCACTACAGAACTTAAGGGAAAGAAAAATCAGAAAACAGTTCACTTGGGCCATGTCTACTCCAGAAAGTCTTCCCAGTAGCATTTGTGCCGACGTATAGCTGCTGACATGGTAACCTCACTAGAGCATGTGCACACTTGGCTGCCTTTGCTGGTGCGTGCATCCTCACAGCAAGAGGTTGTATCAACACAAGACATGATGTCCTGTGGATAGACATCCCAATGTTTCCCATGCCTCTATCCAGTGCACAGCCTTGTGCACCACTTTTGCAGTGCATTGTGGGACAGCGGCATTCCTCTCAAGGAATTGTGGGAACTTTGGGGTGTCAGGTTCCCACAATTCCCTCTGTTCCAGACCCTGGATATTTTTTGGTACTTTTTTTTTTTTTTTAATTCCCACCATTCCTCCCTTCCATCCCATGATCTGCTCTTCCTTGTGTCAGTTTTTAATCTCTCTGCTATTTCAGCAGAAACATGGATGCTGAACAGGTCAGTGGAGTTCTCATATATGTTTTAGAGACAGGGAACCTGATTGTTCTGTGTTTGTGGAACTTTAACTATCGCAGAGGCCGGTCATAGAGCAGTGAAAATGAGAATACTGAGAAAGCATGGATTATGTGGATAGTGAATGAAAATTTCCAGCTATTAGCGCATTAGCGCAGTGCTTCTGGGCTCATGAAACGAGCACATAGAGGTGGGACTGGATTGTGATGCATATCTGGGAGGATTATCAGTGGCTGCAGAGCTTTCAGATATGGAAGGCCTGGAGTAGTATGCCGAGCTCACTTAAGCCTTCCTGTATGGAGATGCCAAAATGAGTGCTGCTTTGACAGTGGAGAAACAGGTAGTGATTGTGCTGTGGATGTTTGTGGCCCTGATTGCTATCTGTCAGTGGACAGTCAGTTTGACATTGGCAAGTCTATGGAGGGGGGCAGTAGTCATCCAGGTGTGCATGGCTGTTGAGGATTGTGAGTCTGAGCAAAGTTCGGAAAAGAAGAAAGGGATTCAGGTCAATGGACTTCAAAAATTGTGGTGGAGTGACAGGATGCGTATTCTGATTTGCCTCTTCCCCTCCCCCCCCCAACTTTGCTTCTGTGTACATAATCAAAAACTGTTACTTTTCCCGAGTTACAAAAGTATGATGGATCACCATGGATGTATCATTGACATTATCTCTGGATGGTCAAGGAAAGTGCATGATGCTTGCATCTTTAGGGATAAAGGATTTTTGAAAAGCTGCAAGCAGGGCCACTTTTCTTGGAATGGCACATTTATATTAGTGGGATTGTAATGCAAACTGTTGGGGACCCAGGCTATCCTTTGTTTTCCTGGGTCATGAAGCCATACACTGGGCACTTGGACAACAGGAAGGAAAGACTTAACTGTCATCTGAACAGTTGCAGGATGACTATTGAATGTGCATTTGGTAGACTGAAAGTACTCTGGAGATACCTCATGAGTAGCCTGGATCTCAGTGAGCCAAACATTTCAATTAGTTAATTATGTTTTACCTAATTGCTCAGCAAAGGGGGCGCATATTCTTGGCAGGGTAGGGGAAAGAGGAGGAAACATGGATTTTTTTGAATGACTGGCTGCTTGAGCACAGTGAGCAGCTGTATGGCTGAAGAGGCCTTAAGAGTGATAGTGTGTCATAATCAGGCAGCATGCTGCTTTGTTAGTTTGTCCCTTCTTGGATAAACTGCACTTGGCTTGTATATGTATTTTCAATGAATTGTTTACACATTTCATGATTCTGAGGGGAATCAGATTTAGTGGGGAGTGGTCACGTCTGTTGTGTAAGACAATATGTAAACCAGGATTTTCACAAAGTAGAACTACTGGGCAGTAACAAACAACAAAAATACTTGTAAATCATTTAAGAACAAAGTGCAAGGTGTGGATAGCTTCTGCATGAATCACAGGTCAGTGTATAAATACAAATAGCAATTCTTGGTTTCCACTGGGTTCAGTGGAAGTGATACTGTGGCATGCTATGCTGGCAGGAAACGAATATGGCCCAGGTCCCAGGATGATAGAAATGTACATGCAGTGAAATGGCTGCTGGTGTGTAAGTCTTTGGGAGTTTTGCTCCATAAAGCTTTGTAGCACTTGGGTTTGCTGTCTGAGGAGCTGTATAATATCTTGGTGCAGTTTCCTGTGCACCTCTAGGTCCTTCTGCCTTTTTCCTCAAATGAGCATTCCCTAGTTTCTTCTTGTAGTCTAGTTGATGGATTGATGTATTGATTATTGATTAATCCTTTAGAATCAGATCATTAAGTGGTAGCTAAGGGTTTGGTCTCCTGTACTTTTTGGGGACTGTAAGTTTATTTATGGGTCAGCCTAATTCATGCCAGCCTAATTCAGGTCAAAGGCCCTGTTTTGCTAAGCTAAATATCTTACAGACCTGGGGCCTGTAGGTATTTTGTGTTACAGCCTTAATCAACCCCTACCTCTTACCTATATACTTATTATAAGCAAATACACCCCTCTCAGTATTATACCCAGTACTGGTATCCTACTTATAGCCTTATCCTATATCTATTTTAGCATTAGCTACATTGTGTACTGACCGCAGCACTCCCAAACAGATGAATGAACATGTCCTTCCTTGTCTGTTTCTTCATTCTCCTAATCGAGGCCAGGCCTGTGGGAGGTGCCCCTCAAGGATACCTCAGCCAAGGCCACTGATCAAGTGCTAGAAAGGAATTGTTAGATTTAAAAGGTTATCAAACAGGAAGAGAGAAGTGACAAAACTACCTAAAACTTTATACCATGCATCTGAGGAAGTGGGTATTCACCCACGAAAGCTCATGCTCCAAAACGTCTGTTAGTCTATAAGGTGCCACAGGATTCTTTGCTGCTAAAACTTTATAGTAAAGATCTTCATGCAGATATGAAGTCAGGCTTGGTATGAGGCTGTGCAGCAGTTATCGGCATGGTGAGAATGTAGCCGTGAAGGCTGGGGTAGATTGTAGGGAGTCCCCAGTAATAACTATAGGGATAGTGAAGTCAGTATTGCTATACTGATAGACAGTGATGATTCTAGCTGATGTATCGCTCCTGAATGTGCTAAGTCCCAGAGAAGGCAACTGCTCAAGTTTTCCAAGGTTCATATGTTGCTGGGCTTTCAACAGCTCTGGTACCGCTGGAGCTCATGGCAGAGTGGTATGGGAATGTGCCCTACCATGGCGGAAGAGACCATGGCAGCCCGTCCTACAAATGTGCAGTCAAAGAGTAAAGAATGGCTGCTTGAAAACTTCATCAAGATCGTGCCAGGACAAAAGGCCTTTGAACTCCACAAGTGGAAAAGGGTGGTTTCCACTGCCTACTCTGCAAGCCAGGACAAAGCCAAGCCACCATAGCCAGCAGCATACAGTCTACTTCTTTCTACCCCATAATCCAAGCACAGCATGCAAGAAATTTGTTTTGAATTTGGACACTCATATTGGAAAACCAACGCGCTGAATTTTTCATCTTTACATAGCTGGACTTGCACTGCACTTTCCCCCCACAAAAGCCAAGGAAATCCAATACATCTTTTTGAGATCCAGCTGTCGTATGAGGTTTGCCTGAACATTCTTTAGCTACAGCTTTACCCGGTGCCGTACTTGTGCACTGAGGTAGCAAAAGTATGTTGGTAAAGATGGGCCAGAATTCTTTAAACTGGTTGTAAAGCAGGGCCAGTGATAGATAAATGCTGCATGTGCTTTGAGCTATATTAGATACATTTAGTGTGTGGAAAAAAGAATTTTGTTGCTTAGAAGGGGATTTCCAAACGCTCCTGAGAGAGGGTTAAGTTATGCAGACTTGTGAATTAGTTTGTGTTGTATTTTATAAGAAATAGCATAACTTTCTCACTTTGTGGGAACACCACATTGTGGGTTAATCTTTAGGAACACAGAAAATGCCCAACAAGAATATTGTTGGTCCATTTTATCTGGCATGCTGCCTCCTCTGTTAGCCAATATATGATCATTTTGAGAGAAGAAAGCAATCCATAACACACGCAGCCAATTTTATAATACCACAAGGGAGGCCCCAATTCCCTGCCCTGTGCTTTATCACTAAATCACAGTGTGTCTGTAGTATCTCCTTTCAAAAATTACCATTTTTTTCCCTAGTAAAGAAAATTTTCCTTCAATTTTTTTTAAATAGTGGAAGACTATGCTTAAAAGAAAAGGCAGATAAAAGAAACAGCTTAAAAGTTATCTATTATGCCATAGAGTGCAACTAAATAACTGTTAAGATTTTTGTGAAGAAATTCTTCTCTTCCTGCTGTATTTCATAGCTCCTTCTATAGGTACCAAAAAATGTTTCCCTCTCATTCTTCATAATGTCTTTACCTATTATTGTTAAACTCAAGTCAATCATTTTCTGTGAATGCATACAGAAGCAGTGAAGTACTGTATATTTGAAATTTTAGTAACCATGGAAGGTTAATTACACAAACGCTACAGGTCACACCCTCAGTTACAATGGCATAAAGTTTGTCAGGCTATTTTTAATTCATAAATAGCCTCTGGATTGCCACCCCCCAGAATTACAATAGAATTGAAGTGTTGGACATCTGCCATGTTATATGCATTCCAGCTGTTCCTTTTTCCCGAGCTAATTAAATAAGAACTTGTGGGATCTCACAGGCATGTGGCAGGGTTGTAGTAGGGTGACCATAGACTCATAGACTTTAGGGTCAGAAGGGACCAACATGATCATCTAGTCTGACCTCCTGCACAAAGCAGGCCACAGAACCCTACCCATCCACTTCTATAACAAACCCCTAAACTATGTCCGAGTTATTGAAGTCTTCAAATTGTGGTTTGAAGACCTCAAGCTGCAGAGAATCCACCAGCAAGTGACCCATGCCCCACACTGCAGAGGAAGGCGAAAAACCTCCAGGACCTCTGCCAATCTGCCCCGGAGGAAAATTCCTTCCCCACCCCAAATATGGCTATCAGCTAAACCCTGAGCATGTGGGCAAGACTGACCAGCCAGCACTCAGGAAAGAATTCTCTGCAGTAACTTAGATCCCATCCCATCACAGACCACTGGGCATACTTACCTGCTGATAATCAAAGATCAATTGCCAAAATTAAGCTATCCCATCATACCATCCCTTCCATAAACATATCAAGCTTAGTCTTAAAGCCAGAAATGTCTTTTGCCCCCACTACACCCCTTGGAAGGCTGTTCCAGAGCTTCACTCCTCTAATGGTTAGAAACCTTCATCTAATTTCAAGTCTAAACTTCCTCGTGTCCAGTTTATACCCATTTGTTCTTGTGTCTACATTGGTACTAAGCTTAAATAATTCCTCTCCCTCCCTAATATTAATCCTTCTGATATATTTATAAAGAGCAAGCATATCCCCACTCAGCCTTCTTTTGGCTAGGCTAAACAAGCCAAGCTCTTTGAGTCTACTTTCATAAGGCAGGTTTTCCATTCCTCGGATCATCCTAGTAGCCCGTCTCTGAACCTGTTCCAGTTTGAATTCATCCTTCTTAAACATGGGAGACCAGAACTGCACACAGTATTCCAGATGAGGTCTTACCAATGCCTTATATAACGGTACTAACACCTCCTTATCTTTGCTGGAAATACCTCACCTGATGCATCCTAAAACCGCATTAGCTTTTTTAACGGCCATATCACATTGGCGGCTCTTAGTCATCCTGTGATCAACCAATACTCCAAGGTCCTTCTCCTCCTCTGTTACTTCCAACTGATGTGTCCCCAGTGTATATCTAAAATTCTTATTATTAATCCCTAATTGCATGACCTTGCACTTTTCACTATTAAATTTCATCCTATTACTATTACTCCAGTTTACAAGGTCATCCGGATCTTCCTGTATGATATCCTGGTCCTTCTCTGTGTTAGCAATACCCCCCAGCTTTGCGTCATCCGCAAACTTTATTAGCACATTCCCGCTTTTTGTGCCAAGGTCAATAATAAAAAGGTTAAATAAGATTGATTCCAAAACTGATCCTTGAGGAACTCCACTAGTAACCTCCTTCCAGCCTGACAGTTCACCCTTCAGTATGACCCGTTGGAGTCTCCCCTTTAACCAGTTCCTTATCCACCTTTCAGTTTTTTCATATTGATCCCCATCTTTTCCAGTTTAACTAATAATTCCCCATGTGGAACCGTGTCAAATGCCTGACTGAAATCAAGGTAAATTAGATCTACTGCATTTCCTTTGTCTAAATAATCTGTCACCTTCTCAAAGAAGGAGATCAGGTTGGTTTGGCATGATCTACCTTTAGTAAAACCATGTTGTAACTTGTCCCAATTACCATTGACCTCAATGTCCTTAACTACTTTCTCCGTCAAAATTTTTTCCAAGACCTTACGTACTACAGATGTCAAACTAACAGGCCTATAGTTACTCAGATCACTTTTTTTTCCCTTTCTTAAAAATAGGAACTATGTTAGCAATTCTCCAGTCATACGGTACAACCCCTGAGTTTACCGGTTCATTAAAAATTCTTGCTAATGGGCTTGCAATTTCATGCGCCAGTTCCTTTAATATTCTTGGATGAAGATTATCTGGGCCCTCCGATTTTGTCCCATTAAGCTGTTCAAGTTTGGCTTCTACCTCAGATGTGGTAATATCCACCTCCATATCCTCATTCCCATTTGTCATCCTTCCATTATCCCTAAGCTCCTCATTAGCCTTATTAAAGACTGATGCAAAGTACTCATTTAATTATTGGGCCATGCCTAAGTTATCCTTAACCTCCATTCCATCCTCAGTGTTTAGCGGTCCCACTTCTTCTTTCTTTGTTTTCTTCTTATTTATATGGCTATAGAACCTTTTACTATTGGTTTTAATTCCCTTTGCAAGGTCCAACTCTACATGGCTTTTAGCCTTTCTCACTTTATCCCTACATGTTCTGACCTCACTAAGGTAGCTTTCCTTGCTAATCCCACCCTTCTTCCACTCCTTGTAGTCTTTCTGCTTTTTCTTAATCACCTCTCTGAGATGGTTGCTAATCCAGCTTGGTCTACAACTCCTGCCTATGGTTTTTTTCCCCTTTCTTGGGATGCAGGCTTCTGATAGTTTCTGCAGCTGCGACTGAAAGTAATTCCAGGCCGCCTCTGCATTTAGATCCACAAGTTCTTCAGTCCAATCCACTTCCCTAACTAATTTCCTTAATTCTTTAAAGTTAGCCCTTGAGAAGTCAAAAACCCTAGTCCCAGATCTATTTTTGTTTATCCTTCCATCTAGTTTGAACTGAATTAGCTCATGATCACTCGAACCAAGGTTGTCCCCTACAACCATTTCTTCTATGAGGTCCTCACTACTCACCAAAACCAAATCTAAAATGGCATCCCCTCTTGTTGGTTCTTCAACTACTTGGTGAAGAAATCCATCTGCTATCACGTCCAGAAAAATCTGAGCCCTATTATTCTTGCTAGCACTTGTCCTCCAGTCTATATCTGGGAAGTTAGTCTCCCATGATCACACATTTCCCATTAGTGTTTACTTCTTTAATGTTTTTAATGAAGTCTCTATCCATATCCAAATCAGATCCCGGCGGTCTGTAGCACACCCCAAGCACTATCTCAGGGGAGGCTCTAGTAGCTTTCTTTCCCAGTGTGATTTTTGCCCAGACAGACTCTGTCTTGACCATTCCATCACTTCTTATTTCTTTACAGTTAACCTCCTCATTGATGTACAATGCTACTCCACCACTTTTGCCTTTATTTCTGTCTTTCCTAAACAGCACATAGCCTTCAATACCTGTACTCCAGTCATGACTACTATTCCACCATGTTTCTGTTATCCCTATAATATCCGGTTTCACTTCCTGCACCAGTAGCTCAAGTTCCTCCATTTTGTTCCCTAGGCTCCTCGCATTAGTGTACAGACATCTTAATTTTTGCCGTTTGGCTTCACTGACATTCTTTACCCTGTTAGGCACAGACATTCTACCACCAGCATCACTTGTTAGTCTGGTATCTACACTACCCTTCCTCCTTATGCCAATTCTTCTGTCCACGGCTGTATCCCCTCTTACTTTGTTTTCTTCCCTCTCAAGGTTAAATTCCGGCATGGAGATCTCCTTGACATCTCCCAACCATCTCCCCCAAATTCCTAGTTTAAAGCTCTCTGAATCAGTTGGGCCAGCCTCCATCCTAGAAGTCTGTTTCCCTCCTTACTCAGATGAAGTCCGTCCCGAGAGAACAGTCTTCTCTCCGTAAATGCTTCCCAATGGCCGTACATCCCAAAGCCCTCCTTATAGCACCACTGCCTGAGTCATCTGTTGATCGCCATAATCTTGTCACACCTTTGTTGCCCTTCTCTAGGAACTGGCAGAATCCCACTGAAGATCACCTGAGCCTCAATTTCCTTAAGCGTCTTCCCCAGTCTGGCATAGTCTCCCTTGATACATTCCAGCGAGAATCTAGCCATATCATTCGTTCCCACATGAAGGACAATCAACGGATTCTTTCCCACTCCCGCTAGGATCCTTTTCAGCCTTAGGTCCACATCCTGTATCTTAGCACCTGGCAGACAGCACACCCTTGTGTTCTCCCAATCAGCTCTAGTTACAGGCCAGTCAGCAAATGTGAAAAATCGGGATGGGGTTGGGGGTAATAGGAGTCTATATAAGAAAAAGACCCAAAAATCGGGACGGTCCCTATAAAATCAGGACATCTGGTCGCCCTAGGATTGTAGGACTAGTTTGTCAGACACTGCGTGGAGTGGTTTGTTTTTAATCCATTCTGCTTTCGTATTGTGTAGCTGCCCTTTATGAACCCTTCATTCTACCTAAAAACAGGTGTGTGTTTCTCTGCAGTAAAGAGAGTAACACAACTTCTTCCTTGAGTGATTGCTCATATCCATTCCAGTTAGGTGTGTGCGCCGCGCGTGCACATTCGTCGGAAAACTTTTACCCTAGCAACTCAGTGGGCCGGCAGGTTGCCCCCTAGAGTGGCACCGTCATGGCGCTCGATATATACCCCTGCTGGCCCACCCGCTCCTCAGTTCCTTCTTACTGCCCGTGTCGGTTGTTGGAACAGTGGAGCGCGGCTTAGCTGACCTCCACTTCCCTAGCTACTCGTAGTTCTCATGTATATAGTTATGCAGTTATAATCCTTTTATATATATATTTGTATAGTTATACGTTTTTTCTTTGCTGACATAGTTAGTTTAGTAATAGTTAGCGGGGTTCAGGAAGTAGCCCCTTCCCCGCACCTGGTGCCAGAGCCCATGCTCGGCTCACCGGGTTTTAAAATGGGCTCGGCCTGCCAGAAGCCGATGCCGACGGGAGGTCCACACGACTCCTGTTTGAAGTGCCTCGGGGAATCACACTTGACAGCTAAGTGCCCCATTTGCAAGGCTTTTAAGCCGAGAACAAAAAGGAGCGGGACTTTCACTTACCCCTCCACCTTTGGCACCGAGCGATGATCAAGCGGCTGGCAGAAGCGCCTCCTCGGCACCGGACCCCGCCGGTACTGCCAAGGCCTTTCGGCACCGGCCGTCGCCGGCATCGAAGTCGACTCGGCACCGTTCCCTCCCTCCGAGGTCGAGAAAGCCTATGACTCCTCCTGCCAGTGCCTGACAGCTCCCTGGCACGCGCCGTGGTTGAGCCCCCTGCTCCTGCTGCTTCCATGCCACCTGCATCGCAGCCAGAGAGCTCGTATAAGTCGGATCGCCCGGCACCGACACCTGCAGAGGCACCGACGACGTCGGCACCATCGATTCCAGTCCCACAAGGGCCGTCGAATCCGGTGCCTGACGGTTCCCCGGCATGCGCCGTGGTAGAGCTTACTGCTCCTGCTGCTTCTGTGCCAACTGCACCACAGCCAGAGAGCTCGTCTAAGTCGGATCGCCCAGCACCGACACCTGCAGAGGCACCGACGACGTCGGCACCATCGATTCCAGTCCCACAAGGGCCGTCGAATCCGGTGCCTGACGGCTCCCCGGCACGCGCCGTGGTAGAGCTTACTGCTCCTCCTGCTTCCGTGCCAACTGCACCGCAGCCAGAGAGCTTGTCTAAGTCGGATTGCCCGGCACCGACACCTACCGAGGCTCTGACGACCTTGGTACCGTCGATCCCGGTCCCATGAGGGCCGTCGAATCCAGTGCCTGACAGCTCCCCAGTATGCACTGTGGTTGAGCCTGCTGTTCCCTCCACGCCGGAGACATTACCAACGGCGAGGGATCTCATTGCCATGACAGAGTCGATGTTGCCTGACCCTGGCACCACCGGTGCGGGTAATACAGTCTCTTGCCAAGCCTCCCTTCATATGACCGTCCTCTGTCGGCACAGCAGAGCGGCGCCGTTCATGATCACGGTCCCGCAGACGCTCCAGGTCCCGTCGGCACACTCGACACCACTTGCAGTCCCATTGCTGTTTTCCTCCTCGGTACTGGTCGCACTCGCTGCACCGGTCGGTATCCCGTTCGCCGACCCGCTACTATCGGCACCGTTCCAACTCCCGGCACCGCGACTGGTACCGTAACTCCCGTAGCCTCACCCGACCTCGAGCCTCAAGATCTCGGTCGACCTCCCGGCACCGTTCTGGTTGCAGGTCTGGATCTCGTTCCAGGTACCGGTACGCCTCCCGGTACTGGTTCCCGGTGCCGAGTTGGGCAAGGTCCGATAGAAACAGAGACTCTGCCCATGCCTTTTTTAGTACCTCCATGGCCATCCAGACACGCATCCGTGTCATCCCACGTGCGCAGATCTTATGCTCAGGACCACGATTCTGATACGCCCTCCGACTACCTGAGGTGGAGGAGGTCCCGGAGGTAGAGGACCTGGTATGGTGCCCTTTAAGGGGTACGACTACTCGTCTGTCCGTCCTCCTCTCTGCTCACTAGTCGTTCAGTCCGTTAAGGAGAGGGAATGGCATGGCCAGCAGGCGCCAGCCCCGAAATCGAAGGAGGCTCGGCGAATGAACCTACTTGGCTGCCAGGTGTACTCTGCAGAGGCCCTGCAGCTCTGGGTGGCAAAGCAACAAGCCTTGCTTACCTGCTATAATTATAGCACCTGGGTGACGGTAGTTTAGTTTATGGAGTTTCTCCCTCAAAACTCCTGCCAAGAGTTCGCTGCCGTCTTGGAGGACGGGGAAAAAGGTACCCAGAGTGTCCCTCCAGGTCTTGTTAGACGTAGCAGACTCAGCAGCCAGGACTCTGGCCTTGGGTGTTGCCATGAGGTGCATCTCATGGCTTCAGGTTTCAAACCTCCGGCCGGAGCTGCAGTATGCCATTCAGGACTTACCCTTTGTTGGTAAAGGCCTCTTCGCGGCAAAGACAGCCCCAGGCTGCGATGCCTGATGGACAACAGGGTCCTAATGCGCTCTCTCAGCATGCATATGCCAGCGACCAAACGCAGGCTTTTCTGTCCCCAGCCGCCATACTCTGTGCCTAGCCAGAGACAGGACTTTGGCAAACGGCGAGGCCAAGGTGGTCGCAGACAAACGTCAGGACCCCTAAAGAGCCAAGGTCAAGGTCCCTCGCAATTACCACTGGGACCAAAGACGAACCTTCCAAGGTGCGCCTGAGGGCGGTGTACCAGTCACAGGCCGGGATCCCAATCCCGCTTTCTCCTGGCATGGCCCCAGTTAATTTCAGATCGCTGGGTCCTGCACACGGTGGAGCACGGGTACCACCTCTAATTTGTTCCAACCCTGTCCCCCTTCAGGGACCCCTCTCACGAGCAATTCCTCATACAAGAGGTGCAGACGCCGACGGACGAAAGGGGCAAGGGGTTTTACTCCCGTTATGCCCTAGTCCCCCACTCGAACGGAGGTCTCAGACCTTCCTAGTCCTGCGCAGACTCAACCAGTTTAGGATAAGGTTGAAGTTCCGCATGGTATCCCTGGGAACCATTATCCCATCCTTGCCTCCTGGGGACTGCTATGCCGCCCTTGATATGAAGGACGCGTACTTTCACATCACCATCTTCCCTCCGCACAGGAGATACCTCCGCTTTCTAGCCAACCGTCAGTACTTCTGGTTTACGGTCCTGCTGTTTGGCCTTTCTACAGCCCCACGGGTATTGTCCAAGTGTATGGCCATAGTCGCCGCCTACCTTCGCTGATGTCGGATATGCCTTTTTCCATATCTGGACGATTCGCTTATCCGAGGAGACTCCGAGACACAAACCACTCAGCACATGGGCATCGTCACGGTCTTATTCACAGGTCTAGGCCTGATGATTACTATAGAGCAATCCACTCTGGTTCCCATGCAGAGGTTGGACTTCCTAGGGGCTATCCTGGTCTCCAACCTAGCCGGAGCCTGCTTACCACAGCCGCGGTTTTAGGCTATGGCAACCATCATCCGAGGTCTGCAGACTTTCCCAACGACCTCGGCTCGCACTTGTCTCAGTCTCCTGGGTCCATGGCTGCCCGCAAGTTTGTAACCAAACACGCCAAGCTCCGCCTCCGTCCTCTCCAAGTCCAGCTCATCTCGGTGTACCGCCCGGACAGGGAGCCAATGGTCATGGTAGTCACCGTTCCCTCGAGCACCTTAGGCTCCCTAGAGTGGTGGCTAACTCCCTCCCTGGTGTGGGCAGGGATGCGGTTCCATCCGCCCCAGCCCTCACTGCCCCTGACAACGGACACGTCATCTCTCTGCTCGAGTGCTCATGGTCACCTCCGAGCTTAAGGCCTTTGGTCTTCTCGGGAGCTGGCATTCCACATCAATGCCCCAAAAATGAGAGTAGTCCATCTGGCGTGCCAGGGGTTCCAGCGGCAGCTGCGAGGCCGTGGTATCTCAGTGTTTACAGGCAACACAACGGCCATGTGCTTCATAAATAACCAGGGAGGGACATGGTCCTCCCCCTTTTGTCAGGAGGCCATCCATCTCTGGGACTTTTGCATGGCCCACTCGATGGAGCTGGTGGCGTCCTTTCTCCCAGACGTTCGGAACGCCTTGGCGCTTTGACTCAGCAGGTCTTTCCTGTCTTACGAGTGATCACTCTGCCCCATGTGAGGCGTTCTGTTTTCCAAAAGTGGAGATTTTTCCTCACATAGACCTATTCGCTCACCGCGAGAGCAGAAAATGCCAGATGTTCTGCTCTTTCCAAGGTCTCTCCTCGGGATCTATCTTGGACGCATTCCTGATGCCGTGGAAAGGCCAACTCCTTTATGCCTTCCCACTGTTCCCGCTGGTTCATTAGGTCCTGCTCAAACTCCGCAGGGGCAGAGCGCGCATCAACATGATCACTCCAGCGTGGTCCAGGCAGCACTGATACGCCACGTTGCTCGACCTGTCAATAACCAACCCAATTACCCTGCCACCCCACCCAGACCTCATCACTCAGGGCCACGGCAGGCTTCGTCACCCGGACCTGCAGCCTCTTCGCCTCATGGTGTGGCTGCTGCGTAACTGAGCCGGGGTGGCAGGAAGCCTTCCACCTGGTCAACGTGCCTGGCCGAGTGGAAGCGTTTCTTCTACAGGTGCGATACGCTCGATCTTGCTCCTACTGAGGTCTCGATCCCCTCTATTTGGCCTACCTCTGGCCTTCAGCGGCAGGACCTGGCGGTGTCATCGCTGAGGGTACACTTGGCAGCCATCTCTACCTTCCAGCCAGGCTAAGGTGGACGTTCCGTGTTCTCACACTCTATGGGTTCGAGGTCCCTCAAGGGCTTGGAGCGCTTGCACCCTCGGGTACGCCGCCCAGCCCCAACCTGGGACCTCAACCTAGTTTTAACCAGACTTATGTCTCCCCCATTCGAGCCGTTCGCGACCGGCCCTCTGCTATACCTGTCTTGGACGACAACTTTCCTCGTAGCTGTTACGTCGGCCAGATGAGTCTCTGAGCTCAGAGCTCTTACGGTGGTTCCGCCGTACACTAGGTTTCACAAAGACAAGGTGCAGTTACGACCACACCCAGCTTTCCTCCCTAAGGTGGTTTCGGCCTTTCATGTTACCCACAACTCAACGCAATGGGCGCAACAATTGCACTCCCTGGACGTCTGTAGAGCGCTCGCATTTATATTGCGCTGACAGAACCATTTCGTAAGGTTCCCCAGCTCTGTCACGGTAGCAGACCAAAGGGAAGGCTTGCTTGTTTTCCTCTCAGAGGATCTCATCTTGGGTGATGGCGTACATCCACACTTGTTATGATTTGGCTCATATTTCCCCAAGCCACATCACCGTGCATTCTACCAGGGCTCAGGCTTCATCTGCCGCCTTGCTGGCTCGTGTACCTACCCACGAGATCTATTGCACAGCTCCATTGGTCCTCGGTCCATACCTTTGCTTCGCAGTATGCCCTGGTTCAACAGTCAAGAGATGCTGTAGCCTCTGGCTCAGCAGTTTTCATTCTGCCACATTTCACTCCGACCCCACCGCCTACGTAAGGCTTGGGATTCACCTAACTGGAATGGATATGAGCAATCACTCGAAGAAGAAAAGACGGTTACTCACCTTTGTAACTGTTGTTCTTCGAGATGTGTTGCTCATATCCATTCCACACCCGCCCTCCTTCCCCACTGTCGGAGTAGCCGGCAAGAAGGAACTGAGGAGCGGGTGGGCCGGCAGGGGTATATATCGAGCGCCATGACGGCGCCACTCTAGGGGGCGACCTGCCGGCCCACTGAGTTGCTAGGGTAAAAGTTTTCCGACGAATGTGCACGCGCGGCGCACACACCTACCTGGAATGGATATGAGCAACACATCTCGAAGAACAACAGTTACAAAGGTGAGTAACCGTCTTTTCAAGTGGTTATTCGCATGGTTTTTAGACTTAGTTACTAAACTGATCCTTTAAAAAAGTTACTAGAAATTGTTGGCTCAATTTACAATATCTGTTTGTTTTTCTCTTTTTGTTCCCTTTATTTTGATTTATGCAATTAAAAACGGTGTTTTACATGTCCTTGACAACTATTATAATACAGTCCAGGAAAACACTGAAGACCCCACGTTTTAAAAACACACACCTCTAGGTCTCAAATTTGATCTCTTATCTATTTTCAAATGTATGAAAACATTACTGTGATTTTTAATGCATGTACCAATCCTTACTTTTCTTAATAAAAAATAATCTGTGTATCCACTATGGCAGCCACCTGGTGTGCCTGGGGAGCTACATAGGTCCTATGATACGGGAATTTTGAGTTTTGAGATTTTGTATTTTTAAGTAATAGCCACTCGTAAACGCCTCTTACGTTGCTGCTGTCACATGGAGAGTATGTGTTTCAAATTTTTGATGAAGACAATACAATATAGTAATCTGTTAGCTAAACACTTTCCACGTCACACGTGTTATCTCAACTTTTCCAGGTCAGCAGTCAGTCATCTTGCTTCTGTTGATCACAATACATTTTACAGAGGAAAGCAATTTATCACAGTATTCTGTAAATCAAATGCCTGTATTACTGAATCAAAATACAACTAGGAAAATGAGACTATGTAGTGATAGTGCAAGAAACATAGCAGATGGTTGGCTGCTCCTAATCTACCACTTTGCCATGTCAGACAGAGCCTAATCTTTGCTGCTACAAAAAAAAAGATGATGGCTACTTCCAGTGCAATAACTAACGTACAATAGTTATCTCATTGTAAAATCCCGGTGGAAACAAGCTCCCTCTCTGTAGTTTTTCTGTGAGGCAAGCAGGGGAGGTCGACACTATACCTTTCACACATGGTTGATATGTATTTTGCCTCTTGGTTAAACTACAGTGCCATGTTTCTAGTAGGAGTTTACAGCAGGATAGCTATCACACACTAGTTATCTCACAGTAAAAGCACATTTTATAGCAGTGAAGACAAAGCTAGTATTGTTGCAGGGATCTGCAATGTTGTGGAGGTAACAGGCTGGTCTCTCCCATGGGGATGGAGCACCTCACAAAGGTCTATAGTGACCTAAATGCAGGAAGGTAGGGAGGAATGAATACCTCTTGTCATTCTCTGGTGCAACAGCTCTAGCTACAATTTGGGAAGTAACGTTAATGAGCTGTGAGAGAAGTTGCGTTTGGCCTTGGAGGGAGGGACAGCTAACATCACTGAAAGGTTGGGAATAAAAGTGAAAATGTAGGTGGTGTGATGGGAAATAACACATGGGAGGTGCTTAAAACCTCTTTTAACCATCCTAATAAAGTCAAAATTGTAAGCTCTTCTGTAAAATGACGTGCACAAGGTGGATATATAGTTTCTTGTGAAATAACAGTATTCCTAGAATAGTTATAAAAGATAATACAAACACATAAGAGCTGCCATACTGGGTCAGATTGTGATACATCCTCTCCGGTTTCCTATCTCCTACTGTGGCCCATACTAGAGCTTCAGAGGAAGTGTACAGAACAGGACAATTATGGAGTGATTCACTGTGTTGTCCAGTCCTGACTTCTGTAAGCCAGAGTTTTAGGGTTGCCCCAAGTATGAGATTAGTAGCCATTTGATGGATCTGTACTCTATGAACTTATCCAGTTCTTTTTTGAGCCCAGTTATACTTTGGTGCTCACAGCATGCCAAGAAAATATGTTCCACAAGTTAGTTGTGCAGTGTGTGAAAAAGTGTTTCCTCTTGTTTCTGTTAAGCCTGTTGCCTGTTAATTTCCTCAAGTGACTCCTGATTTTTGTATTGTGTGAAGAGAGAAATAATGCATCTCTATTCACTTTGTCCACAACATTCAGGGTTTTGTAGACCTCTGTCATATTCCTCCTTAGTTGTTTCTTTTCTAAGATGAGCAGACGTAATCTTTTTAGTCTCTCCTCATATGTAAGCTATTCCACAACCTTGGTTATCATTTGTTGCCCTTTTGTGAACCTTTTCCTGTTCCATTCTGTCCTTTTTATATCACTCAACATATAGATTTTGATAGTGTATAAAATTTGTGCAAGCATTATTACTACTTTTCTGATGCTTGACTGTTTTTGAAATAATTCTCTGGTATAACTCATCTCAGCAGAGGGGGGTGTGTGTGTGTGTGTGTGTGTGTGTGTGTGTGTGTGTGTGTGTGTGTGTGTGTGTGTGTATGCGCACAACATAATCTAAACACCTGCTATAATTAAAGTTGAATTCTGATTTCCATTCTAACCTTGCTTTTCAGTTACTCATAAATTTTTCCTTAAATTTGAGGAATTTGAAGTGAAATCAGGTGATTTTGTTTTTGAACTACTTGGTAATAAAGTATACGTTTTGCTCTCTGATAACTTGCAAAAGACTGAGGCTAGAAACTTCAAATGTAGCTTGTCTTTCAGTGACATCTACAAAACAAAAATCAAGCCAGCTTGAATGGCTGTCACTTTTAAATTAATGAATATTTTGAATTTCGATGCATCTGCAAAGAACCTTTCAAAAACGTATTTAGGATTCCCCATGTAAGGGCCTTGGTAGAGAGAGTGAACATTGCAGACAAATGGTTCTTCAGGAAAATAATTTGGCTAGTTAAGAATGCTTCTGTTAGTGCCACTGGGGCATGGTGCTTCAGTAACTTATTTTTTCCGTAGTGGGGAGCATTCAGATTATGCCTCGGATCAAGGAACTTGAAGCCATATACTTCAGATTTTTCTCACTTCTTTCATTCTTTTTCTTTAAAAGTCATGGGAAATTAAATGTCTTAATATAACATTAGCACTCAAGTCAGGCAATTCTAAATGTTAAGTTGCTTCCATTATGTTCACTTAGTCATATTGTATTTAAAACGGCAAAATATACTATTTCACATATAAACCTGTGTGTGTCATATAAAATGTGTGGGAACATCCTTTAACTTGTGGAATAGACTGGCTTTTGACAACTTGTTTCTGTCTTAATGCTGCATTGAAGCTAATTAATGTTTGTGTGCATTTTTTAAAGGCTTCTGCATGTTTGTCATAACCAGTTCTACCAGTGTATAGCTTTGAATCTGTTCCTGTTCCATTGATTTCAATGGCAAAGTTTCCGTTAAAAGCAGTAGGAGCAGAATCAGATCCCCATAGATACAGGGAATAGCTCTCTGATTAAAAAAAACCAAAAAACTTTCAAACCGTTGATTACTGTTTAAGTAACATAATATGTCGCATCACTGAATAAAGGCATAAAACCAAATGGGGCCCCTTTTTATGAGGGGGTATTTTGACCTAATCCTTGCACATAAACAGCATAGTCCTAAAATCTTTCCACTCTTTTGCAAGAAGCCATTGGTGACATCTCAAATCAGGCATTAGTGGAACAGTTTCATTTCTACTGTACAGCTTTTCTCATTCATTACTCATGCATTAATGACCCGCCTATGGAATTGGGAGGATGTCCAGTGTCATTCTGAAGGCTTCAGGAGTAAGTTCCACCCTTCATCCTAGGCCCTGCAGATTTTCTGCTGCTGTTGGTAGAAAAAGTTGGCAATTCAATTTCTCCCAACAATTTTGTATTCTAACTTTAATTTGCATTTTTATGCACTAGCGACCTATAATCAATCATTCCTCTTCTAGGTTGGGTATTTGGTAGCACAGACGTTTCAGTCAGTCAGATATGCCACTTCAGCACCTTCCCTCTTTGAGTTCTCTGCCTCCCTCGGGCAATGTGAACTGCCCTGCAAGCACTACACTGAGTCGAAGCAGCATTCCCTATGTGCAGTGACATTCACCGGCTCTACACAGGGTGAATTACATAGCCAGCCAACCTTGCACTGCCAGCGCACAGGGCTCTGAGTTGGACTGGCAGCTCAGGTCCCCTCCCCTCCCCTGAGGAGCCACACCTCCAGTACAGGAAAGGTGGGAATGGGTCTCCCTGTCTCTCCACCCCTTCCCTACTCCACAGGCTTTGAGTGCACATTAAAGCATACGGAGAACTTTAGGCAGTTTCTGACTAGAGCAGAGATATGTGAGGATTCCAGTCCCCATGAAGCGACACCATTATGAGATTACAGAAGAGTAACTGAGAAATCCATTCCCATGTTCAAAATGGCTCCTGAGTAAAGGCCCGAGTGGAACTAGGTTGCTCTTAAAGTACTTATTTGGGTGCTAGTTAGCCTGTGGGATCAGGCAGGCAACCTTTCAGGTTCTTAGAGATATCTAGCAACTTACTTCTACAGATAACATATTTGTACCAATACCCTTCCTTGGTTGAGTATAAACAGCCAGGGGAAGTACCACACATGCACCAAACACTTCACACCTCCCCACTCACCCTAGCAAACTTTCTGTGCAGGACTTTTCCAGGACAGGATGCCAGTGGCTTGCCAGGAATTCATTAATATTAATAATATATCTTTCCTTTCAAACATCATTTGATGCATGATTTTGTAGAGACACCACCTCTGATATCTTGCGCATATAAGCATAAAGTGAGAAGCTGTGTGGAGGAACAGTAGAGAAATTAGAGCTGAAATAACAATGAGGGTTGAGGCCTCTATGAAAGCCAGCATAAAAATCCATTAGTCACTATAAAGCGCCCGGGTATCCAAGAAGGAACTGTTACTTTAGCAGAGGTAAAAATCTGGAGCAGAAGCTTCCAAGGAAACCTAATTACGTTTTCTACCAAACCAACAAAATTCTCAGTGTGACAATGATGAAACGAGCATTCGTTTGTGAGAGCTCAAAATCCCTTCTTTCTGATCTACTCTCCACACCCAAAGTCTTCAGACATGGCTAGTAGTAGTCACAGCAAGGCACAGGTTACAAATTATACATGCATAGACAACATACGAATTAGTGCCCTGCCCCGAGGGGGAAAGAACATTTGTAACTGTATGGAGATATTTTGGCAAACCAGTAAAGTAGCTGAAACCACTGTGGCTTATTACTAAAAGCAGCCTAGTCAGCAGGGTTGGCTTAACCAAGGTGGGAGGGGAGGGGATTTTGGGTGCCATGGAAAGGGTAGTTTTACCCACGTCCTTCCTGATAAGAATTATGTTGAAGTCGCTGATACATGCATTTTAGAAGAGCATGATATGCCCCAAGAATGTCTGTTGGGGCCTCAAGGCTGGAAACTCTGGAAAAAACCCGCACCTGGTTAATCAATAATCAGAAGGAACCTCTTGCTTGACCATTGAAACTGCTTACTTACCAAGTTTTCTTTAAGGGGCAGCTCATTCTATTAAGGGGGAAAAGTTTGAGGTACTTGGACTTGTTTGGACTCTCCCTCTGAATACATCTTGCAGTCCCAACCGGCAGATGGAAGATTTGGCCACTGTGTCACTCGAGAGCCACACTCAGCTTTGGTAATTATCATGGGTTGGGGATGTTTTACTAACCTGTTGCAGATGTGTGTAAGTGCTTGAGACTAAATAAAGTGTAGCTTTAAGTGAAAGCACTCTTGTGTTGTCCTGTTTGTGCCAGGCATCTATCGGTCAGATGGCCGTGTCTCCCCTGATTTATTTCCTGACACCACCTCGCACAGAGTAAAAGTTAGCAAGAGCTTTGGGTTGAAAGAACCCCGGGTAACAACTGGACAGCTGCTTAAAAGGATTAATAACTACCAGTTATTTAAAATCCTGAAGAGCTTTGAGCCCAATGAATTGCTCATCTAGGGGTCAAAACAAGGGTGGTTCAAACTGTAATTTTATCATCATGATGATTTGCATAGATCCAAAACGTCCTTGCATCAGTCATTTCCTGGCAATGCTCATCCATAGCCAATTATCTCCAGTGGGCAGGATTGCTGGTTTCATCCTGTGAGTGGGTTTCTCAAAATACATCTATGGAAGCTTCTGCTGAGGACAAAGGATTGACAGTGGTGTGTGTCTGAACAAAACACTCTCTCTCTCTGACATGACCATATGGGATCGAACCAGTGATCCAATTAGTTAGTATCCTGCCTGTGATGCTGGCCAGTACCATCTATGTCAGAAGAAGGTATAAGAAGCCAAATAGTGGGCTATTACAGTGCTCACAGGGAAGCATTCTCATACCTCCCATTAGAGGTTGGTTTATGACTGAGGCATGTATATTGTATCTCTTCCAAAATCAGAAAGTAAGCAGAGGTTGAAGCTTCTATCTGGCAATGGAAGTAATGCACTGGGCAGAAAAGAATTTGTTTTCAAGACAATTCACATAAAGGATACAGAAAAGAGGAAACCAGAGAGAGCTGAAGTCCTCTTAATTCTCTGCTGCCCAAAAGGCAGGATTTCCTATACAGCCAAGGAACCTATACTGGACCTACAGAAAAGACCAGATCCCTTGAAGCAGGGGCTCCTTCATCCAGACGACGAACACTGATAGTCAACAGCTAATCATTCAAAGAGACGTGTAGTTCAGCATGAATTCTCTCTTAGCTTCTGATATCCAGACAACCAGGAACTCAACCAGGAATTTCATACATTGATCTGGGACATTTTTACATTTCTGGTGAAAGGTAAAACAGAATTCTCTTTGGGGCAGGACTGCCTCTTTATTTGTTCTGTTATTTGTACTGTTCCTGGGACAATGGACCCTGATCTCTAAATGCTACTGTAATGTAAGTATAATAATAATAATCACAAAGTTATGGTGGCTTCAGCTGCATTGGAGTTTCTCAGAATAGTTGATTGGAGACCTACAATCAAGCATTATGGAAACATGGATACAAGTCCTAGTGGCATTCTGTAGGTAGGCATGTTGGACTCCTCCATTTGAGTATCATCAAAGGACAAGATTAATCAAATGACAAGTAATACAGGACAAAATCATTTACCTCTGAAAGGCAGGTTGTGGAATTACTTCCCTTGTCTATATAAGAACCATGCTGCTGTTGTCCTAAGAAATAATGTTCATCTTATAGCTTCAGAAACCTTTCTGTTCAAGATAAATTCGTCTTCCCACAGTGCCTGGGAAATAGTCCAAGGCCATAGTGTCCCAGTTGGAATATTTGTGGTAAATAACATAACAGTTACTGTACATACTTTTCTGAAGTTGCTGATGTAATAATATGTCTGAGACTACAAAAAAATCTCCTTTTTCAAAGATAAGATATATGCATTCAGAAGCAGTGTAATTAATGAAACAAATAGTATAGGTAATTACACAAGGCCTCCTTTTCCTTAACTTGGGAGAAAGAGGACAGGCCAACATTTTAAAGTACTTTTCAGTATTTCATTACATCTGGATGTACTTACCTTAAGTTAACCAAAGCATTTTCAACTGAGTCAGCAGTATGTTTGATTTACAAAAAAGAAAGCAATAACTAGATTTGTTTCCCTCTGGTAATGCACTTTAACATTTTAGGCAATGAATTAAACACTTACATAATTTATTTTCCTTTAATTATTTTGAACTTTTTCCGGTATTTTTCCCCCAGTTTCCCCAAAAAGAAACCATTAGACTACATGTAATAATGGTCCTGTAGTAAGAAATATGGTTGTGATGCTAGTTGTTGATAGGCTCTATGAATGCAATGAAACAAAAACATATGACTCTGGTCATAACTAGTGGAATTTATTCGCATTATCTGTCTTTGCCTGATGACTTGACCTTGTTCAGAATTTCTGGTGCCTTGTTCAGTTCTATAAGACTCACTCCGTATGGTCTGGGTTAGTGGTTCTCAACCAAGGGTTTGCAGAGGTCTTCCAGGAGGTACATCAACTCATCTAGATATTTGCTGTGTTTTACAACAGACTATATAAAAAGTACTAGCAAAGTCACTACAAACAAAAATTTCATACAGACAATGACTTGTTTATACTGCTCTATATAGTATACACTGAAATGTAAGTACAATATTTATATTCCAGTGAAAAAGTAAGCAATTGTTCAGTTATAGTATACTGTGATACTTTTGTATTTTTGTCTGATTTTGTAAGTAAGTATTTTTAAGTGAGGTGAAACTTGGGAGTATGCAAGACAAATGTAACTCCTGAAAGAGGTACAGTAGTCTGGAAAAGTTGAGAACCACTGTTCTAGGTTATCCAGTGTTTTCAGTTTATAGATTTGGTTTAATTATAGCAGACAGATTGAGCTTTAGGATTTCTCATATTACTTTCTCATTAGAGTTAACAAAGAGGAAATTTTGGGAAATGGCAAGGAGGAGACAAGCTCTAGAAATGAGATGAGAGCTATAAATGCTACATCCCTATCTCACTTTGTGGGAAGATTGATGGCACCCGACTCCTTTTGATTGTGAATAGAAGTTGGGCACCTAATTGCTTTTCGAATTTGTCCTTTAGATCTTTCCTTCTCACATGGGAAAAACCATAGAAAGGGAGAATTACTCAAGGGAACTCCATAAGTAGACGTAAGTTGAGTTACATGAGTGATACTGCCTCCAAGGGAGGATATTTTGTAGCTACTGTAGGAGCATGGCCTTCCAAGAGCTTGGATATCCAGAGATCTCTGGGTAAATTCTAAGGAAATGAGGACACAGAAAGCTGGTTCCTTTGCACTACTCCCTGACTTCTTTCCTCCCACTTTTACTTCCCTGTCAGAATTCCTTTGGCAGCAGTCACTGGTTCCTTGCCAGTTATATTTCTGTCTCTCACTGATACTATGTGCTGGTGTAACTTTAAGTCATTGGGCAGAAACTATCTCAATCTCTTCTTGTAAAGCACTGTAAATATCCTGGTGCAAGTGTGTTTTAATAACAGTTAAAGAAAATCTTTTGCTTCCTTCAAGGTTGACTTCTCCTGCAACTGAAGAATTTGAATAATGAAAAATGAGACTCTTGTTTTGTATCAGGAAAAAAACAAAACTGGAAAAATCAAAAAATCATGAGTTTGTTGTGGCAAAAATAGCCATTTTAGCTGGGGCGGGCGGAAATCACAATTTTTTTTCAAACAGATTGGTGTATTTTTATTGGGAAGTGTACCAAAACATTCATTCAAATTGGAAAAATACATAACATAAAATATTGCTATAATTATTAGAAAAATTACAGTGTCTTGTTTTGAAAAAGCGTTTTATGCATTTTTAAAATTACATGATTTTCTAGTATTCCTGTCATCTCTAAACACATTTTTGTATAAAGGAAGGGTATGCTTTTGAAAAGCACTTTTGTTTGGGAGTCTGAGTCCTGCAACACTCATCAGTTACATTTTTAGTTTTCATTGAGAAGTTTATCTTCATACTTGTAAGGGTAAAAATTAAATTTAAATAAAATATCTGAATACTAAAGACATTTTAAAGGGGTCACTTGAACGGCTGTGACTTTAAAGAAAGCACACACATTGTGGAATCCATGACAATCCACCAGTCTTAATAATAATAAACCAATTTATTATTAATTTTTTGTTTTAAAAAGGAGAGCAAGAGTTGATGGAGGAGGAGGGATTATTGAGTATTTTAATTAGAAACAACTCAAGGGAAAAGTTAGGAAATTAAAATCCACAGAATCAGCATGGAAGGTAGCTAAAAACATTGAGTCCCAAGATATGTCATGATATTAAAAAAACAAAAATGATTAAACCGCAAGGTTCAAGTGTTCGAGTCACCAAAAATGTAGAAATTCAGCACAAGCGAGAACAGTGGAGTAGAGTCTAAATGTTGTTAGGTGCATTCTAAAATACAGATTAAAGAGGGCTAAGAAGAATTTTGAAGAACAAATATCAAAGGATGATATGATAAATTCACTACATCAGAAATAAAGCCATCGAATGGCCTGTTGACTGTTAACTGTACCAGACCCTCGCATACCTTTATGATGGGTACAGAAGGAAATGAAACATGTAGACAAAATAAGCACATCCTAATATATTGATTTCAGTAGAATGTGAATGGGCAATAGTAGCACAGTGGGTGCACTGAGAGCCAGGTAAACTTGTTAAAATGAAAATAATTTCAGAGCCAGGCTTAATAGGGGCAGATACTTAGGCAAGCTTCTCCATGTAGCTTTGCTAATCCTGACCTGTAAATTAACTCTTCTAGTACTGGACTTCTCCTGAGTGGAGAAAAATAATTATTGTATTGATAGTTTTATGATTAGTAAAAAATTCATTAAAGATTAAACTACTCTTACATTTCTAACCTGAGATTTGAGCGCAGATCGGCAATTGCAAATGTCTAATGTGGTGCACTATATTATTTTGCTTCGTTCCTTGGATTTTAAAAAGATGATCATATCAAGATAAAAACTTGGCTTACCTAAATGTTCCCGTTGCCTCTTTTGAGACAAAGCTGCAGTATTGACTTGTTCTTACTACTACTTGCTAGTTGTTGATCTAAAAACTGAGTTAAAATAGCAATAATTTTCTGTATATCTTACACTGTCTTGTATGTGTATTGCAACACAGAATTCAGAATGTAGACTGGGACATAGTCTGTCACTTGGTAAACAGAATGTAAGCTCCTAGAAGTGAAGGTGTCTCGCTGAAATGTCCAGTTCTCTGCATAATCATCAAGACAGTTGCAACATGTTCTGGACTGTGTATGTGTAAACAAATTTTTTTTAAACTACAGTAAACTTACCTTCTGGAGAGAGTATCTCTTGCAGAAGACTCCATTGCATTCACTGTTGTCGTAAATTACATGCAGCTAAACAAAAGAATTTTATACATGTCTATTGTAATACATTTTTATACATTAATTTCATGCTAGCACTGGCTACAAAAACATGTTGTTTGCACTGCAAATATTAATTTTGTTAAACTTCCAGTTCTTACAACTATGAGTTAATGAGGGCAGTGTTGAGAATTAATGGTTGCATTTCCTGTAAATTGAATTACACAGAATATCCTGCAATTGCAGTGGGAACTCATTGTATGTTTAACCTAGCAAATCAATATCTGTGAGTGATCCGAAGCAGATATCCCAGAATAGTCTATACACTTGTTGAGATGAGATGTGTTTTGAGTGTGGTTTCTTGCAGGGAGTAATTTTCCAAAGAGTTGAATGAAAATTTCAACCTTTTTTCCTTCAAATGAACTAGGTGTTGGTGAATTATGATTTTCTAGAGGAAGGAATACAGTCATGTTGTTAAATCATGGGGTGGGGAGTCAGGAGATCTGGCTTCTGTTACTGGCTCTTCCACAGATGTTCAGTGCAATGTTGTACCTCAGTTTCCCTGTCTGTAAAATGAGGATACCTTGAAGATTTAATTCATTAATGCTTGTGAAGTGCCTTGTGAGCCTCATGTAAAGGCACTAGAATAACAGTCTCGTTATAAGTTTATTTGTGCCAATCGAAGTACCTGATCGTATCCTTCTCCTTAACCCTTCATATATTGCTTGTCTTTTTGGAATGTAAACTAATTAGGGCAGACACCCCAATATACACCTCTACCTCAATATAATGCTGTCCTTGGGAGCCAAAAAATCTTACCGCGTTATAGGTGAAACCTGTTATATTGAACTTGCTTTGATCCACTGGAGCACGCAGCCTCTCCGCCCCCCTCCTGAGCACTGCTTTACCACGTTATATCCAAATTCGTGTTATATCAGGTGGTGTTATATCGGGGTAGCGGTGTATGTATGTTCAACATCTAGCATAATTAGCCTTGGCCCTAGTTGGGACCTGTGGGTGCTACCAGAATATTAAATAACAGTTGCTGGACACATTTAGTTTTGTATTGCATTTCTTTTTGTGATATTTATTAAGCACAATAAGTTCTTAACCCTTATTCTGAAAATTTTTTAAGCATAAATGTAATATCCAGTAGCCAAGTCTCTCTTTTGTGTGCAAATTTAATTTGTTAGGCCTTTGATTTTCAGTACTATTAAAACCTTTTTTTAAACTAAAAGAAGTCCAGATTTTTTGTCATGTTCCCAGCATGTGAGTCTTAGCTGTCAGTTGCACACTTTATTTGAGGTTTGAAGGGACAGAGAATAAGCTCAGTGAAAAATACTTGCACCAAATTTCAGCCCATTGAAGATTAAAATGGTCCTTTGCTTACTCTCTAAAAGAGCTTTAGAGTGGAAACAGTAATGAAATTAAATGCAGAGCTACTGTCAAGAGATCTTATACTGTACCTCAAGAAAAACTTGTAAAAATTCAAATGTATAACTTTGTTTGAAATGCTTTGTTTAATGATTCTAACACAATAACCCAGAGCACCTTATGTGTTCCTAACACACCTGTTGTGTTTTTATGAGTTGTATCTGGTTATTATAGATTCCTGAGTTCCAGCTCCTCCAATGTAGAAACATTTGGCAAACCTAATGGGGAATCTGTTTGATTTGATTATGAATTAAAATGGATAAGTTGCAGATCCTTTCTGGGACCTCCTCTGAACTCAGAGCTATTTACTTTATGAAATATTTAGAACATTTAGTGCTTTTAAGCAAATAGCTTTATCCGGTGTCCCAAGGGAAAATAATAAAGCTGGGTATGAAAAATTCACTTTTTTTTTTTCCTCATAATAGGAAACTTTCAGGTAGTGAAAAGGCATATTTTCAGTCTTCTTGGGTTTGCTCTAATGGTAGATAACCATTTTAGAATCTTGGAAGAAATTAGTTTAGCACATTACTGTAGAAACTGTTTAGAATATCCCATAGTTACTTACCCAGCTTCTTAAAGTTAACTGCTGCCTGTGACCTGCAGGATTTAAGATGAGGCTTTTAAAAAGGAATCTATGCAAAGTATGAGAAAGTTTAGCAATTTGCAAATAAAACCTTGATAATTTTGCATATAAAAGAAGGCTTAACACCCTGCTTTGTGAGTACTTGAGTTTTCATTTACAAACTAGTCAAAAGTACTCTATGTAACATTTTTCAAATTAATTAATAACTTTTTTTGTAATTAAAACATAATTTTACAATCTGAAAATGAGTTTATAATTTAAAACACTAAAGTTGAAAGCTTGTAAGGGTAAGGTCTGTGTTTTCTTATCTGTTCAGTCCCTATCACAGTTAATCCATAGTGTGTATGTAATATAACAGCACCTAAAAAACTAACTTACTCCGGTTCAATGACTTTTTTAAATGGATTTTTTTAAAATTGTGTATAATTTTTTTTATAATTTACATATGTATCCTATGTAGTGTGTGTCTATGATATTAATTTGTCAGCTTTATAAGTGTCATTTTGGCTCACAGTTTATATGTATTATTCAAGATAATTATTCCTATCAGCCTGATTTTCTTACATTAAAACGCGTATCATTTTGAATTATTCATTTAGCTCAAGATCAGGAAGTAGATTGTCTAACTGACGGTAGCAGAATTTAAATCTTTGCAAGCGATTAATGCAACCTATTGTGTATTGTCTTACTACAGCCCCACTACATATGTTCTGGATGAAGATGAGCCTCGCTTCCTTGAAGAAGTTGACTACAGTGCAGAGAGTAATGATGAGCAAGACATTGAATTGGCTGATAATGCAGGCAATTATGAACCCTCTGTTCAGGAAGAGGGGCTTTCGGACTCAGAAATGACAAGGACACACCTGCCTTGAGCCATCTTTGTAGACGCAAAGAAGAAAATGAATATCCTGGTTTTTAGTGGATAGGAAAGAGGGAAGTAACTGGCTTTCAAGAGGGATGGCTCAAAGAGACAGAAGTAATTGAAGCCAGTTTAGCTGAAAGACAATAAATGTGTTTCTGATTTATGATGATATTGGCATTTGTTTTATTTAAGGAATTCAGTGCCTTAATTTGGCACTGAATATATCAAACAATTGCTTTACTATTTCATTTTCTACCAAATATTGTTGCATGGCTTTTTGTGTCCTTAACCCCCTATAATCACCAACCAATGGATTATAAATTGTAGTGTGTCAGGTACAGAAATTAATATTAAAATTCCTTAACAAACCTTTGAGTTTCTTCCTGAAAAATACATATGTACAGGGTTTTTTATTAATTTGTGTGTTTATTGAGGTTGAGGTTTTTCTTCAGAATTATGTTAAATGTTTGATTGTTTGAAGTAATGGAGAGCTTGCTTTGAAACCGTTTCATTCTACAGTTACTAAATTAAAAATGAAAATTTGATCAATTGTTGTGCTTGTTTCTTGATCCTTTAATACACTGAGGTTATATAGCTTTACAGAAGCCATGATTTAAAATATACAATGATCTAAATTACCTTTTTTTAAAAGAAGAATTTATTCTTGCAAGATGGCTGTTAGTCCACTAGTCAGAAGCATTTTATGGTGGCTACTGCACCTGCACCTACTACGCTGTTTATGTTTGCATAAAGCCCTTCCCTGAAACACAGCATCTCAGGTGAAGAGAGAGGTGTTCATCTCCACAATCAGTTAATATTTAGCTTTGGAAACAAGTTTACTCAGTGACAAGAATTGGCTAAATGTGTATACTGTCTGTATATTTTGCTACCTATTGTTAAAAATATTTCTTATTTAATGTTCTTGTCAAATTATTGTAGTGTCAAAATGAGTTCAGTTCATTCTGGGCATGTTTTTAAGGGGAAAGGTGGTATCCATTTTGGTTTAGTGTCTTCCTGTGAGTCAGATTGTTCATGTTCTGGGAATGAACAAAGTCTTTTTGCACCTCCCCTCTACCTCTGCTGCTCCATTTTTGCTTAGAATAAGATTTAATGTGAAGCTGAAGTTGCTGCCAAATATTTATAAATCTGAACATTTGCTACAGCAAAAAGTTTAATTATCCTTGCTTGATGTGACCCAATTCTGACTCTTTATTTTTTGAAAAATGCTTGTATAGCATAAGGGGAAATCTAAAAGCATCAAGCAATATCTTTCTATACTTAAACAGATCCCTAACTAAAGAGAGATTTTTAAGTGTCAACAGTGCAAATGAAATTGATGTGTTTCATTTCTTTTTTTCTTTTCTTTTTATTTGGTACATGAAATAAAAACCATAGAGAGCAAGATGGCTTAGGGGATGATCAGTGGAAATGTGAAACCTTTTACCAGTAACTCACTGTTCCAATCCAGTTTAGGTAGGTAGCAACAGTCTGTGCCATCTTGATTTTGAAATTGGGGTAGAGGAGAGAAATGTTGGCATATTTGCCCTTGAAATAGTATGCTCTTATGCTTAAATTTTTAAAAAAAATTAAATGATCAGCTGAGAGAAGAAAGGGAATGATAGAACCACCTATATACATTCTCCTCCAAGTTTTTTCTTTTTAAGGTCTGACCATCTTAATTGTTCTGTGACCTATATTGGATGAGTAGACAGGCTCAGTCCACTCCCTGGTGAGCAGGTGTTTAGACAGCAAAGTGACCATTACAACTGGCACTTTTGGCAATAACAAGAGAAACCAGGCACTGAACCTGGTACTCTCTATCCCCTCATACCACCTAGAGGTCATTCCTCTAGGTCAGGACTGAGACGTATTAACAGGACAGTGTAGGGAAGGTCATATTGCTCCCATTGTGTTGTACCTGTTCTGTGTATAAATTGTCCTTCAGTCTCCAGAACTCTTACTCTAGCACCTTTCATAAGTAATAAATTTGCTTAAATTAACTTGCTGTATTAACACAGCAAGTTAATCAGCATCTCTGTGTAGCTTGACTTGGTAGTAATATAGTATCAGAAGGGCAACCGTGTTAATCTGTATCCACAAAAACAACAAGAGTCCGATGGCACCTTAAAGACTAACAGATTTATTTGGGCATAAGCTTTCATGGGTAAAAAACCGACTTCTTCAGATGCATGGATGCTTATGCCCAAATAAATCTGTTAGTCTTTAAGGTGCCACTGGACTCCTCATTGTTTTAGTAATAATATAGATTTCAACATGTTAGGAATTTCAACACATTAGGAATGTATTAATGAAATGTAAAGAACTCCATGGTCTCAATAGTGCAGTATCCTTAATGCTCATCCCAAGTAAGTGTGTGTGTGTATGTATATGTATAAGCTCTGTTTGGACTAGTGGTTCTGGAAGATGAGACAAAAGAAGTTATGACTGATTACTGAATAAATATTTATTCAGGGTATTTGTTATAAACCGATACGTAAATACAAATCTGAAATGTAAACACAACAATATTTCATTTCAATCTAGGTTTTGAGAGGCTGACTGAACCTTGAATCCATTGTGCATGAGAATTTCAAGAGCATGTTTTATATACTGTAGTGTACTTGGCTCAGTATCTAGGTGCTAGTTATGACAGATGGAATTCTAGTCTTAATTCTAAATTTTCTTGGTTTTTATGACTCAATATTCTTGCAACATACTTTTGGTATTACATGATGGCTTTAATACAATCATGACAGATTCTTCATAAGGAAAGCGGCTATGCCTTTTCCTCCCTCCAAAATAACGATGAGTTTTAGTAACATAAGCATTTGACTTTGATTGTGATATTTACTTTATGTTTCTGAAAACTGAATGGTTTGCATTGCTAGATAATGAATTCCAGTATTCCCCATCTTGGTGTGATACAGAGACTGTAACACAAACTTGATATTTTTCCATCACCATTGATATCTTTCCTTGAATGCAATGTAATTTTTTAAAGATTGCCATTTATGCCAATTTGTATGTGGTGGGTTTTGGATGTGAAATATTGTGCAAATCTAATTGAACAAAAAGAACCAGTGTTCATTTCAAATAAGGCAATAGTAGCAGTAAACACTTACAAAATCAAAAAAATTCAGGTATCAGATACCTTTTCATTGTAATGCTGTACTAGACACAATTGTGGCAGTATTATTGTGCATGCCCAGATATAAATATATTAAGAAAATATATAATAAAGGAATCATTATAATCGCCTTGTTTCCCTACACATTTTATTGGATAGAAAATAGAAATTGTTAATGTTGTGGTATTTTCCTTTTGCCAAGTATATTTAATGAGAGCACTTATGGTCCAGTTTTCAGTGCAAGCTGGGATTGCTCAGTGTTTCTGAAAATGAGACCATTAATATTCTAATTCTGTCAGTTTTTAAAAATTTAAGGCAGCATGCTGCATTGTGTTAAGCTTTTCATTCACAGGTTAATGGGTAGAATCAGATTTAGAAAACTGATTGCTTTTGGTGCTTGTAAAAAGTACCATACTGACCAAATTGGAGATCACCATTGCACAGATACAGCAAGCGATGTAACACTGCACGTTTTCCTACACTACATAACTAATATGCTTCTCTTCTCATTTAGGGGAGCACTCTAGGTGTACGGTTTGGTCTCTGTCTCTTCGTTCCTTGGCACCTCAACTGAGGCTGGAAGGAAGAGACCCAGTTAGTGCCCACTGAACTGTTTTTGTGATTATCAATGGTACATTTATAATTTTCATTCAGTATTAAGAACAAGACCCACAAAATGATTCATAGGATGGAGTCCTAATACAGTACAAACACATAACTTTCATGTCTATGCATTGGAGCTAGCATATGAGGGCAGATAAGGGATGTTCATGAATTGGCTATGATATTGTTTCACAAAATAAATATATAAATAATATACAGAACCACATAATATATTCCTTAAATTATACCACTTGCAAGATCCCCCGTACCACCAGCTACATGCTTCATCATTGTCTTTGATAGCAGAGAAGTCTTTACGATGATGAGAGAGACCCAGGAAGAATATAAGGAAAAAGGATGTTGTATGATCTGAGTGCCTGTCTGACTTTCTAAAATATGGGGCCTTTGGGGGAAAAAAACTTTTGTTTGTTTAAAAAAACTCTAATCACATGCAAAGGCACATGTTGACATCTAAAATACTAAACAGCTTTGACAAATGGTAAATACTATGTAATCAGTCTTAAATTGTATGATTTAATTATTTTTGAATCATATCAAGAGACTGATTTCATCTCTGAGAAGCCTATAAGAAATTTAAAGTAAATACCCTTAACCATCTCCTACAGTTAGACAAATTAACCAAAGATCAGTTATCCTTTCACAAAACATGAAATCTGCTTCATTGTTTGTGATGGCTTGAATTTGACTAAATTAAATAATTTAGATTATTTTCCATCATTGTAAGTCTAATTTGAATCAACTCAAGAGGGTTCTGTGCCTTGTGTGATAACCATTAGCCAGTCAGAGAAATGGTTGCTGTTTAATTCATGGTACAGCCATATTAATCAGGAACTGTAACATTACTTCAACAGAGTAGAATAGCACAGGTTTTTCCTTTTTATTGCTGCTGCTGCTGTTGAGGACAGTGGCGGAAAGTTATCTCCAAGGCAAATGCAGCAATACAGTCAGAAGAGAATTTCAAATTACTAACATCAATGCTTTGTAGCACTTGCAGCTGTATATTATTGGATACTGTAAATACAGAATTCTTACTGTCTCCCCAAAACTATAGGTATTTAAATTTTGGTAAAGAGAAAATGAAGATACGTGTGTGAGGAAATGGAAGCAAATCAGATCCTAGTACATCATATGGCATACCTGCCTGTGTTACCCTGACCTTATCCTCACACAGTCATGCATTAGATTAGTAAAACTAGTTCTGAACTACTTCATTTACATGTATTTAAGGTCACTTTTTAGTTTAGAGTGATTTAAAAATAGAGAATGAGCAGTGGTCTGAACTCAGGACTGAGACTCAAGAACTGCATGCAGCTAATCCTAGCTCAGACTGGTTCCTTCTTTTTCCTTGAGAAAAATCACTTAATATGTCTGCATGTATTACTCCAACTACAAAAAGAGGAGGCAATAATAACAGCCTATTTTTCAAATGTATTGTGAAGTAAAGATGATGGCTTTTGTTGGTGTTGAATTCCAAACAGAGGGAGAGGATGAGCAAACTAAATCTACAGACAAATACATTTGAATGTATTCCCGTTTTGGAGAAGTCATTTGGCAGCTGATGCTCAAGTGGCATCCTTGAAAGAATGTTTCTGAATTGATTTCACCCTGATTCAATTAGTCTGTGCCCCTCTCCTTGCAAATACTGGATGCAGTTCAAACTTGTTGATGCTCTGAATCTGGTCATGTCCCTTTGCCCTCCCATTACATTCTCTGCCTCCAGTAGCACAAAAAGTGTAGCAGTTCAGTGCTACTGCTTCTTCTAGCATCCTAGCTTTTAAAATCCTATTTTGAGAAAGAAGCAAGTAGAATCTACCCATAGACCAAACTTACCGGACCTGTGTTCCCCTAACTGGGGCCACCTGCTGAGCAGCTTCTCTTCTGTAGCTCCAACCCACATCATGGTAGAGCAGGCAAAACAAAGCAAGCTGAAGGCCAAGAGCCATTCCATCTGCAAAAAGATCATATCAAGAGCTGCAGAAGGGAAACTCCACGGCTGCTCCAAGCCTAAGCAACCTTTTTGGTATTACACTAGCAACAGACTCAAACTGGACAGCATGCTGTGTCCTCTTCCCCACACCAGACAATGAAGCTAAGTCGGTCTTCTTCAGTAACAGACTCTTAACGAGGATTCTTTGGACAAAATCCCAAAATTCCCCCAATCTCCTAGTCCAATCCACTTAAAGAAAAAAAAATCCAGGATCCCTTCTCAAATGTTTATTGAATGAATAAGTGAGCCACTTGGCAGGATGTCTGTTCTGCTATTTGACTGCTTATTCCCAAGGGAAGGATCTGGGGTGTTACAAGGATCTACCTACACATTACTCCTTCAGTTGTGTATCAAAGGCTTAGAAACATCCTGAGGTTAAGTTCCAGATGGAAGCCCCAACTTAAAAAAAAAGCAACTGATATTCCGAAAGGGCTGAGAAAAAACCCTTGTGTAATAGACAAAAGAAAAGTAAAAAAGTCAAACACCAGAAAGCACAAGAAAAAGTCACACAACGCCCTAGAGCTCAACAGCATAAGCTCTTTCCCCAGAGCAAAGGAAGGTCTCTGCTTTGGCGACAGTCACCACAGTGCCCCGCCCCGCCCCACACCATGCCAAGGAAGCAGAAGTGTTTTAAACAATGGAGAGAAAGATGATGGCTTCTGTTGATGTTGGAATCCAGCCAGAGGGAGAGGATGAGCAAACTAAATCTAAGGGCAAATATATTAGAATGTATTCCCATTTTGGAGAAGTCATTTGGCAGCTGATGCTGAAGTGGCATCCTTAATAGAAGTGGCATTTCAATTTCTATTGAGGCTGTTTTCTTCCCCCAAAAACCCTGCCGATAGGAAGAAAGAGACCATCTTTGTTTTATCTGCCTTCTGAATCTAACTGGAGACCACCTGTTCTACCAGGACCATAATGTTCTGGTGCACTGTCCTTAAAAGTTTAGGCTTAGATTTAAAAAAAATGGTTGTCTAAACTTTGGCACCTTAGCAGAAGTGGCCTAAGAGCAATGAGAGCTTCTGGGAGTTAAGCACTTTTCTATGTAGATGCCTTAAAATTTGGCTACTTTGAAGACCTGATTGTAGACACTGGTGGCATTTCTATCACATCTGTCTACAAACTGCCATACAAATAATTCAAGTTTACTAGTCCACATGACAAAATGTGGGTGATTGGTGACCTTAAGTCACAGTGTCAAATAAAGCTATAGCATAACTGATGAAAATGATGAACTGGTTGAATCATGGGCAGATGCACATACTTAATTCATGACCACAAGCTCCCCAGTTCTTTTAACAGCAGCCAAGGGAAACGCGGCTATAACCGAGATATGGCATTTGTTTGCAACAACGTAACTGGTTCATTTAACAAACTTAGTTTGCGTCTGATTCCAGATCAATGCACCTTTAACACTGAACTCAGTACCAGTCTGCTAGTGCTTTAGTTTTAAGAAAGCAGAATGGAAGAGCTTCACCAATGGCCTTGATGCTGTTGTAAGAAAGACTGAACCAATTCCAGCACGTTGTCTTGAAGTGTGTTCTGTGAGACTGCAAAACAAATTAAGTGCCAGGTCTAACATCCAAGTTACCAGATCAAAATACAAGCAGAATTTTGAAGACTTATTTTCTGAGGATACCGTCATAGCTCTTGAAGAACTGGTCTCTGCACTAAAACAAGTCATGGCAGAATCTCATGGAAAGTGTGGACATGACCAACAGCAGAAAAAAAGCATGGATAACCAATTCAGAAGCTTAACAATGACCCAAGGAAGGCAGAGAAACACTACAATATTACTGCAGATCAGATTGTACACCACCTTCTATAAAATGGCACAGTACTAAACAAATAATCCAAAACACTGATTAAGCAGCAAGAGCACTGCAAAATTTACAATTTGGGGGCACAGTACACAGTGACCAAATTAAACTCCCAAATCAATGTCCTCAAGAATAGCAAAGCCATTGGTCTAGATGGTATTCACACTGTTCAAAACAAATACTTAGAACCAGCAACAAAGAACTGGTTACTCAAATTGTTTAATACATGTTCAGACACATACAAACTTCCCAAGATCTGGTGACAAGCATGGGTAGTGGCATTCCTGAAGCCAGGGAAGGATGCCACAGAGCTGAAAAACCTCAGGCCTATATCACTACATGTCACCTCTACATGCTGTAAGAGCATCTCATCTTAAACTGTCATCACTCATTTAAAAGCACCTAATCAAGTGCTGAACATTCCCACAGTACATCAAAGATAGCTTTGAAAAGGATATGGTAACAGGCCATATTTATTGACCTATTGGCAGCATACAACACAGTGAATCACTGAAGGCTCTTCACAAAAAAATACAACATGATGAAAGATCACCTCATATGACGGATACAATCTCACTTAAAAACTGATGTTTTTACACTGAGCTATGTGGGAAGTGGAGCTGATTGGCGGCACCAGAAAAATGGCCTACCATGAGCATGCACTCACCATTACTTTTCAACACCTACATAAATAATCAGCCAATCCATCTTGATCACTGATGGTTACCCAACCGGACATCTGGTGCACAGGCTTCGAAACTCTCAGTGAGGATGTCAAATGCATACTGACTTTGCTGATTGCCTTCTCGCAGATGCAGAAAAGGATTGGTCAAACTGGAGGTATTTAACCCCCCTCCAAAGAAGAGTTGGCAGGTCAAAAGTCAATATGTGAAAGTGGGGCTACTCCAACAACACAGATGTCTATGACTGTGGTGGAACACAAATCATGGAACATCTGTTGGTCTGTGGCTCCTGGGGGAACCAGATACCATGGAAGAGCTCACCAGGGCTACTGACCAAGCCATAATGTTTGCCCAACATTGGAAAACCTATGACTGGGGTAGAAGGACAGGAGAAAAACCAAGGTATGATGTAGTCACAAGGGGAATAAACTTCTGCTGTTGGAGGAAAGGTTCAACAAAATTTGGACTCTGACTGTTCACATCATTGCACAATAAGGTGCCATCCATCTGTCTGCCAATCTTCTAGGTGAAAATTTCAAAACTGATCACTGATTTTTGGATGCCTTAAATTTGAATGCCCTACTTTTTGTCACTTTACAATTTCGTGATTGTTCAGAGGTTGGATACGCAGCACTTACTGAAAACCAGGGCCCTTTAGGTGTTTTAAGTTGACCACCCAAAAATAAGGCACTCAGATTCACTGGTCACTTTTGAAAATTTTCGCACTAGTCTCTTGGATGGATTACTACACTGATAAACCTATATATGAGTTTTTGGGATTCCTCCTGACCCATGCCCAACCAAACCTGCAAAGGAAACTGAAGGTACCATCAAGGTGAATTTTTCCCTTAGTTGATGGAAACAGGAGACCCACATAATGATGATACTTTCACAGTCCAGATCGCAAATCTTTGATTGGATGCTATCCTTACAGCATGGACAGCATGCCTGGGACACCACAAAATTCACAGGGCATGGTCAAAAGTCATAGAGGCTTCAGAGCATGTCTCCTCAACATGAGTAGTTCAGCTGACTTTCAAGATTTCCAGAAGCAACTGATAGTCCACATCCTGACCTAATCAGGGAGAACAATAGCAGCAAATGTGAATTGGCAAGAAGGCACAAGAATCTTAAGTCTAAATGCCAAAATGATGCAGAATCTCTTGTGGGTGGAAGGTCACCTAGCTTCTGTCAGGCAGTTCACAGAACTGTCACTGAACACAAAGGCAGACTGACTATGTCATCAGCAGACAGACTACTTTCTGTCCCAGGGTTTGCTTCTACATCCCAATGCAGATTATTTGAATATAACAGCTTGGTTATTGAATGAAAAGTCCTAACCAAGGTGAGATACTATTCCAAAATAATGTATTTTCTCCTATCTAATTTCTGAACAATTATGGACAAGAGTCTCAGATTCATGTGAGGATTGGGAAATCTACCTCTGAAAACTAGATGTTCCAGCTCTTCTGCATTTCTAATAATATAGCTTTGACATGGACCTCTGTCCTTCCACTGTTACATCTTCTCCACTGTCATGAAATGGTGTCATAAATGCAGGCTCATCCAAATCTCCAGTAGATCACTCAGTCATATCAAGATTTTTTTAAGTCAGTACTTCTAACCAAACTAATAGGCTTAAGTGCCTAACCAGTGGCATCTCTCCTGCCACTGTATGTCCTCTCAATAAACACATGCTTCCTGCTTCAATCACATCAGCAAGAAGAGTCTTTTAAAGCACTCCTTCTGTTAAACAGAAGCCTTACTGCATCTTCCATGGTGAAAGATTTGTGGTTCCATTCTTTACCAAGGCTGATGCTTAATTTCTGCAATGTCTTGAGGACTGTGTTCAAATTGCAAACTATCACTTTTAAGACGTGTTGGGGGTCAGGGGTGGTCCTGGTCTTGCTTGCAGGCTGCAGGGTTCTGTAGCAAAACTTGTGATTGGAGTCAGTCCAGAAAGAGCCATCTTAAAGCAAGGTGGGGTGCATCCTACCTCTCTGCCTTAGGAAGCCTGTTTTCTCTCTGGTTTTGGGCTCTTGTGAGTTATTGTTCTGAATTTCCTAAGACATAAAGTAGTGTTATATTGCATCCTTCCAGCAAGAGTGTTTTGTTTTTCATTTCTCTTTCATTTAGAATTGCTAAAATTTACTTTAGTAGAACTAACTAATTCAGGTAAACAATATCTGTATTCATTTCCTGTCACCCGAACGACCTAAACCTGAAAGCACCTGAATCTTGGTAAAGTTAAGTGGATCAAGTGTGGAATTACCAAAGCACATGTAGCTGCAGATAAACTAATTCCAGAAGGGATCAGAGCAGTCCAGCACATTCCAAAGCAGCCTCCTGAGTGGAAAGGGCATCAGTCCCCACAGAGGAAATCTGTGAAGTTGGAGTCCTCCATCAGACATCTCTGTATTAGCATTCCCTGCTTGAGGTTAGCTTCTCCTCTGCATCCCTGCTCTGCTCCGCACAGAGAGTGAGATGGAGGAGGAGTCAGAGAGTAAGTTATGGCTCCATGATTTTGTGGGTCAGTCTATGCTGTTCCTGACCCTGGCTTTAAGAGTAGCCTCTTGTCTGGTTAACTTATTCTGCTGACATATGTTCCATATGGGACCATACTCCAGTGGAAGATCATCATAGCAGAGTGGGACATCTGCCACACCCTCTCCCAGCCTCTCCAGTCACAGGCTACGAGTGGTGCCTGGTATAGGAACTAGCTTCTCTAGCTTTGGATCAGTGGGGAGAGTCCCCACCATCAGGGCAATTCTCTGTTAGAATCCAACCTCTTTCCACTGCCTGACTGGTGCAAATCGACTGGCTCATAATCAAGAATCTAACTTTTGGTCTCCCATCCAGTACAGTAGAATCCTTTGTCCTGAATGTGCTCCATGCAGGGATATTAAATAGATTAGCAATATTAATTTTTAGAAATTGTATAACTCTAGGTAATGGAGTACCTTCTCTCTGCCTCCTTACTAATTTTTTCTTATTGCCAATGTCTCAGATTGAGGAAGAGAGCAGACTCCATAATGGAATAATTCAATGTATTACTTGATGTTTTATCTTGGATTGGCTGACTTGCGGGGAGAGAAGTTCACCAGTGGCCTCTTTGATTCACATACGTAGTTATCACAGTTGAATAAGGTGATGCTATTAAGAGTTTACGTTGATCTACTAATATGAATTCAGTATTTTGACAAAAACTTTGGAAATAGTCATCAGATGTGAAGGTGGAAAGAATGTGGCCAACCCCTGGGGCTTAATGGGCAAGAGGAGCTGGGTCAAGTGTTTACAGGACTTAAATGCTTCTGACGGGAGGAAAGCTCAGTGTCAGAAAGAAAATCAAGTAAAAAAATTTCTTTACCAAACTGAAAAGTGCTACCTGCCTATAACTGCTGAATAATTAAGCAGCAAGTAAGCAGTATAAAGAAAAATCCATATAGCTCATGTGTTATGCATTGCAGTGGAGAAAAAGCTGAGCCCAAATATTATAAATTTACTTTTTCTGACTCTTCAAACAATCATTTATTAATCCAATTAAATGGTTAGTTAATGAAGTAGTGAAATGGTAACATCTTCAGAGTGTTTGATCAAAATGAAGAAATAACAAAATCCATTGGAGATAAATAAGTATAACCTACATTTTACTGATAGGGAAGCTGAGGTAGAGGGAGCCTCAGATTTCAGAGGAAGACTAGGAGTACCTGTGACACTTCAGAGACTAACAAATTTATTTGAGCATAAGCTTTCGTGAGCTACAGCCCACTTCATCGGATGCATAGAATGGAACATATAGTGAGGAGATTATATATACACATACAGAGAACATGAAAAGGTGGGAAGACTGGCCATCCCAAGAATACAGCCTAGATTTCCTGACTCTCTGTCCTAACCACAAGTCCAACCTTCTTCCCTTATGTTGATGTCCTTTATTCCTGATATTGTTATGTAAAGCCTCTGCTCAAATGCAATTGTAAGATCTGTAACTTGTATCAAGTTCTGCAACCTTTTTGCAGACTTTGTAACTTCAGTTATTGTTAACATAGCCTTTTAAGTTTTGTAACCTTTGCAAGTTCTGTAACCTTTTCAAGTTACCACTTGTATGAACTTCCAAGCTGTGTAATATCCCATCACGCAATCAGAGAGAGTGTGAACAAGGGAGCGTGTGGGAAAGATGAGGGAGTGTGAACAAGGGAGTCTATGTGGGACTGGGTGGAGATGAACTGCAAGGAGAGAGGAGCCTGGAGACAGGTGTGTCTGATATAATCTGCCCTGAGAAGGCAATCATGAACTGCTGTAAAGAAAAGAAGAACCTGGTATGCATGAAAGGAACTGGTCTGGGAATGCTTCTCAGTGATGGACACAGAAGGAAAACTCAGTGTATGTGACAGGAGCCGTCCCGTTCCAGCAAAAGGAATCAGCCATACACAGAAGCAGCTGCTGCTCCTTGACCTGCTCAGCAGCCTGGATTCATGACCGCAGACAGACACACCAGATCTACCATGCTTCAACTTCTCGGCCTCCATGCTGTCTCCAGTAACTCTCCGCCTGTGTAAGTGTGTGGGTGCATGAGGGTATGAATGCAGTGAATGTGTGCGTGTATGAATAAGCTCCATCTCTTTTCTATCTGACCCAACAGCGGCATTGTAATAAAACTAATACAAGTTTGACCCTGGGTTGGTTTTTAGGGGAACAGAGGTAATAGATACTTAATATAAGTAAATAAATTGGGAGAAAAATATAGTACATAGTACTGAGAAAACACTGCCATTTTCCAGCCCACAGTTTGTAAATTGATTAAGGTAGCTTTATTATACACTCATGCAAGGGTATAAAATATTGATTGCCATAATAAAAGCTTACAATAACTGGTAGTATTATATGTATACAGGATGCCCATCTCCCCATGATGCCAGATATTGGAGTAATCCCTTGAGAAGTGATGTAAAGACATTGAAAACCATTCCATATGTAATATTGCAAACATATCTGTAACCTTCCATAACCCAAGCCTGAACCCAGATGTACAATACCTTCCCTCTCAACCTATGTATATTTCATTTCAAACATTCACTTTAATAAAATGTTTATATCTTACGCTATAAGGCTCTAGTGGTATGCTTAACAAAACCCAATGTCTCATATATCCATCCTAAATTTCAGCTTTTCATCATACAAAATTGTCTGCTTGTATTCATTTGCTGCTTCATTTTTCTAGTCTGCATGCCAGGAGTGTTAAGACCAAATAGAACACACATAGACCAACCAAATTAAATAGAACACATGTTGTAACTTCTGTTCTTTTGGAATGGAAAAACAAATGGTCTATTCTATGTATCTTGATCGGAAGCTAGAATCCTTTGAAGGCACAGAATACCTGCTGATATTAGATCAAATTTACCATGTACTATTGTTTTTTCCTTGGTTGGCACCTGTAAACTATGATGAAGTACTTCAATTAGCCTGGTGGAGAATACAGCTTTCATAAATAACATTGAACCAGAAGGTGACCAGTCCAATGGTCATTCAAAAAATATCTTCTGTATTTTCTTTGTGCTGAAGTTTTATTTATTGTTAGTGTTGCTCTTTCATTCCAAGGCAATTGGTAGTGGCTAGACTGGCTATATACCTGGTAAGGGAAAACATCATGGGGGGTGTGGGGCTCCTTGTTACAGAAATTAACAAAAATACATATTTTCAGTAACTGGAATAGTTTTTGGTTTAGCAGTTTTCCTTCCATTCATACTCACATAGGAACATAAGAATTTCCCTACTGGATCAGACTAGTGATTCTTCTAGTCCTGTAGTTTCCTCTAGCATTGGAATATCTGATGTCCATTTATTTCTCTCCTCTGTCAGGTAAACAATCCCAATATTTTCAGTCTCTTTTGTATGAGACTTTTTCCATGGCCTGGATCTTTTTTGCCTTCCATTTCTGAAGTCTCTCTATATTCTGTTGTATCCTCCTCTTGAGAATGTCATCCATTATTTAAAACAAAAAATGTACAAATATTCTACAGTAATACACCAGAACACTACAGTATCACTATTGTAAGTTGTTGTGTTCTGGGTCATTCTTGTAGAATGCTTTAGTGCCTTTAAAAAGAATTTTATGCAGCACACCAAAGATTCATCATCCTAGAAAACAAGTTTCAAATGAGTCTTGGAACTGAAAATGCTGGGTTAGCTTCATTTCATTTCATTACATTTCAAAGTTACCTCCAGTCAGCTTTCCATGGAAATATTATAGAAAATAATACTATATATTTTTAATCAAAAGGGTCTCAAAACAATCCATATAAAAGTCCTGCTGTTCCTTTTGTAAACACATACAACTGATGATGTCTGGTAAAAATGCATAATGGTTCTACATGTAACCTAAAGACATATTGTTTCTCTTTGATGTAATGCACCAATTTCATATGAATACATGAAACACTGATTTTTCCTCTCCATTTTTATTAGTGTTCTATTTGTGTATCTCTTTGGCTCTCACTTCAAAATGGCTTTTAGTTTGCACAAGGGCAAAACAGATGTGGAGACAAGATGAGGCTGTCTTGAAAGTATACATGGATTGAATGTTTCTTAGAAACAGTTACTCCTTTATGTTTAAGTTTTTATTTGATTAAAAAGGTTATTAAAATTAAATATTAAAACAGAGTGGATTAAAAGTTGATTACTTCAATATTTTTAATCTGTTTTTTCACCTAAAGTGAATAACATTATATCTTTTAAAAATAAACTTGTTTAAAGTTAGGTTGACATAATTTCAACTTTATGTTAAGGACTGAATTTACTGTAACCTTTTAAATTATTTAAATACAATTTAAACTGCTGCCTCAATGAGCCATCCTCAAATTTTAATGAATTAATGGATGCTGTTTTTTTAATTGTATACAGGCTTCCAAGGGAGGTTGTGGAATCCCAATCACTGGAGGTTTTTAAGGGACAGGTTGGACACACCTGCCAGGGATGGTCTAGGTGTACTTGGTCCTGCCTCAGCAAAAAGAGATGGACTTTGACTTCTTGAGGTGCCTTCTAGGCCTGCATTTCTATGATTCTAGTTTTAATACAAAACTTGTTTTGATAAACTTGTACTTTCCCCCTTACGTATCCAGAACATTTAGGCAGTTTTATTTAACTAATAAAAAACAATTTAAAATACTGTTTTTGACATTTTAATTGAATTCCAATTTCCATCAATATGCAGCTTGATACATAATTCAGAGTAAAAATTTATTTAGTACATAGAAAATGGTGAATGATGAATTTCTTAACAGAATTAAAAATGTGAAAATAAGGAATCTGAATAAGTGTATGTTAAACTATACAACAACTTTGTATCCTCCAGAATGGCAAAAAGTAATACCAAAGGCTATATTTGATTGGTAACCATTAAAACATGTTGATTTGCAATCAATGAGAATGAACCTTTCTTTAGGAAAATAGGTAAAAGCAAAAATGCAGAATAAGATTAAAATCAATTATTTAAATCAAGCTTTCCTGCTTGCTGTTTTAAATCATGATTAAAATTAGCTATCTATGTCACTTTGATTTAAATCAATCCACTCTATTTTAAAATGATTACATTTCAGTTAAAATATTTGTTTTTCCTGTAAGTTAATATAAAAATGGGAGAAACAAATTCTATTTTCTGAATTTTATGGTGTCTTAAACATTTGAATTCTTAAGAAATGCTGCAAAGTTTTTTTAAAATGGGGAAAAGAGGAGATTGTAGTATGTCTTTGCAGGTTAGGAAAATTAGGCACTGTGATCACATCAAAGGGAAGGGAAGTACGGGAGTGTTAATAGATTCTCTTGGGACTACCAAAGTGTGGCCCCACACTATGGAAAAGCTTCAGGATTCCCTGCCTTAGGCTACGTCTTCACTACCCGCCATATCGGCGGGTAGCAATCGATTGCTCTGGGATCAATATATCACGTCTTATCTAGACACAATATATCTATCCCCAAACGTGCTTATATCGATTCCGGAACTCCACCAACTCGAACGGAGTTGCGGAGTCGACATGGGAAGCCGCAGACATCGATCCCGCGCTTTGAGGACAGTGAGTAATTTGACCTTAGATACTTCAACTTCAGCTACGTTATTCACGTAGCTGAAGTTGGGTATCTGAGATCGATTTTCCCCCATAGTGTAGACCAGCCCTTACAGCAAGACATTGAGTTCTCTGCCTGATTCTGCTAATGACTTGATAAGTGGCTTTTCCCAAGTCACTTATTTCCTCTGTTCTTCATTTTATCCATCCGAGTATACATCACTATTCTATATGGTACAAATTGAACCCTCACCAGTGACAATGTTATGGTACAACTCCAACTGCTCCAGTGCTGGCTAAAGTGTCTGTCATTACATTGAATGAATGGATTTACTAACATAAATACATTTTCTTCTTTTCTTGCAGAGAAAGCTGGGAAGTTAAGTGTGTATCAAGGCTGGATCACCTTGAACAAGTAATAGAATTTCTATGTGCTTCATTTTACCATTTGTATAATGAAAATGATGAGCCTTCCTAATCTCTCAGGGGTGTTGTGGGGATATATATTCACTAATATACATAAGATACAGATACTACAGCGAGGAGCACCATAGGAAAACCTCGAACAATAATAATTCATCTCCATGCAACTCATTGTCATTGCAGTGGATGCAGCAGCAGTAATAAAGTGTCTCTTGGTTCAGTTTAAAAAGAAAATTAAACCTCAAGAATCAGGATTATTTTAAGACTATCTAAATGCAGCAAACTAATAATCTTGCAGAGCGTGTAACAAAAAAGAATGTCTGTCTAATGACAGCTGGAGAACTGTCAGGTACTCCCCCTGTGTTGGAGCAGATAACCCCTGCAGATAACCTGGTGCAGAAAGGCTAAAACACTCCTGGGGCACAATCAGCCTCAACCCACTGCAACTGTGTGGCTTGTCAAGCCTGGGAATGGAGCCTTAAAAGAGGGGAGCTCAGCTCAGTTATGGTGGCACCCTGAAACAGGTAGAACTAGCATCTGTGGCTCCCACACCATGGCACCTGGTTACTTGTTGGCAACCAGTTTGGGAGCACTGTCAGCCCAAGCTTTCTTTTGTTAAAATCCTCCAGACTATGCTTTTTACCACACTGGAGGGTGAGAGTGGAGGCTTTCTACGGGGCCTGAAAGGCTGTTCCCCTTCTTTGTGTGAGGAAGGGGGCTTGGGCTGTGGCCCTAGTTAGCTTTATGTTTGGACTGTTTTATAACTCCTTCTGGAAAGGGGTGTACTTGTTAAGAGGTACAGCTGGAGGGCCATACCTCATAACTCTGGACTGGACTGGATTGGACTCTGGACTGCCTGTAGCCTGAGGAAGATATACAAAGTAAACCAAAGAGGTGACCTCGAGACACAATTTTCCACCCTTCACATACCTCCCCCCACCACTACTAATCACATCCAAGCCTACCAGGAACAAGAGGTCCCAGTGTAACCCTGAAGATTAAAGTTCTGTTTACCCTTATGCATAGAACAGGTACAGCACAGACATCGGCACTTCATGCTTCCCTGCTCTGCCCCTCCTTTGTGCTCCCCTTGATCTGGAAGGATCATTTTTAGGAGCAGCCCTTGGACTGTCTGTGAGTGTGCTAGCAAGGATTTTTAGACTAGTTAATAACTGTGCACTGATAAATCTGATGCCCTAGGGGGCAGCCTCATGCTGTCTGTTGCTTCCTCTTGAAAAGATTTAGCCTGTGTCATAACAATGAAGACCTGCAAGTAAGTTCAGATAACACACAAAGCCGTGATGCCTGTTGTAAAACCTAGGGGTGTTGATTCATATCGAAATGGATTTTCTGATGTTGGGACAAGTTGAGGCTCATAAATCTCAACACAAGCTATACTTGGACAGTGTAATCGAATAGTTTTCACAGACTTAAAGGTGGCTTACATGGTAACAATAAGTCACGCCCCCTTGCAAGTGTACCTTATGGTCAGCTGTCCTAGGGTATTATGGTCTGCAGAAGACCACAGCTTTATGCGCGGACAATGCCATTCTATTCACAACTCTTTTGAGTTCCCCTCTATAATACAGTCCAAGGACATCTTGTTAGAATGCCATTTTCTCTCATTTATTATAAACCTTACCATGGAATTTAAATTATTTACTCAGTACCACGAGTTACTGGTACTCCACTGTTGCTTCACGCGACTTTTCTGCTAACACTCCTTTTCAATTATTACTTGTTAGCAGGACCGGCGCTTCCATTTAGGCGACTGGGCACCGGGATTTGGGAGGGTGGCATTTTGCCGCCCTCAGAGGCAATTAGGCAGCTGGGGGTCCTTCCGCGCTCTGGGTAGGCGGTGGCAATTCTGCGGAGGGTCCTTCACTCGCTCCGGGACCCGCTGCCAAAGTACCCCGAAGACTGGGAGCGCAGAAGGACCCCCCCCGCCACAGAATTGCCACCAACGACCGGAAGCGCAGAAGGACTCCCGCCTAGGGCTCCAAAAACCCTGGCGCTGCTCCTGCTTGTTAGTGCATCACTTCCTAAGGGAAACTCTCTCTTACTAGGGTTAGTGATTTACTGTTTTAATGGAAAGGACAGCACAGTCAGACAAGGGCATAGCTACAGGGTTGGTGGCCTTTTAACCTGAGACAATTGTATGAAACTATAATGGTAGCACTTGTGATTTACTGTTTTAGTAGATTGGACATTACAAAAGGACTTGGGTTAATCTGCTTGACAAACTAGTGGCCCTATATTGGGGGAGAGAGCAATCGCATGGGCCTGATGGTAAAATAGGTGCGGAATCTTTTATTTTTTTTAATTGGGAGAGTGAGATGATTATATTCAACCAAGTCATGTATTAAATTGTATTACTCCTTAGTGCATCATAAGGGAAACACTCTCTTATTAGTATTGGTGATTTACTGTTTTAATGGAAGGAATATATGCCCAAATACTCTTGAGGAAAACTAAATAATCCCAGGTGATTGTGTTAGTCCTGATCATATGAGCAGAAATTACTTTACCATCTTTTAGTGTATATATACTGAATAATCCAAACCCTAATCCAGTTTGCAGTACTTTAGGAGACAGCCATTTCACCAAGGAGACTGGCATCAACTGACTTCAATGGGGCCAGTATTTCATCTCATATTTACAACCTATCAGGGCCGGCTCTAGTCATTTTGGTGCCCCAAGCATGGCGGCACGCCGCGGGGGGCGCTCTGCCGCTTGCCGGTCCCGCGGCTCCGGTGGGCCTCCCGCAGGCGTGCCTGCGGATGCTCCACCAGAGCCGTGGGACCAGTGGACCCTCCGCAGGCACGCCTATGGGAGGTCAACCGGAGCCGCCTGCCGCCCTCCCGGCAACCGGCAGAGCGTCCCCCATGGCATGCCGCCTCAAGCACGCACTTGGCGCGCTGGGGCCTGGAGCCGGCCCTGAACCTATATGAGGTAGGTAAATGAAGATGAACTAGAGAATATTTGTAAAGTGCTTGGAAATAAAAAGTACTTTTGTCTCTTGTTGGTTGATTGGGCAAATATGGTTCAATAATAGAACAATAGAAAGGTAACAACTGGTTTATATTTTAACATATTCTCAGGGTTAGCATCAGTTTATTAATAGCTGTAGAAACCTAAATAGCCCCACTGCACTTAATTGCATTAAAACATATATATATATTTATGCTACATATGCTTAGCAAATGTATCATCATGAACTTTTCTGTATTTTCTTTCTTATAATTCCCAGTGGATTATGCTGTATGTGTGCTAAGTATTCTCTCTCTTTTTATAACACATATTTCCTGACTAATTCATTCAGTGGTACTGCTCCAATTTTTCTAGTAGTAAATGTTGAAGTCACAGGCATTGGCTTTTGACATTATTCCTGTAGAGTTTCTGCAGTATAATTGGAAATGTGAATACTCCTGTTTCACAAACAGCTTGATAGCTAGCAGTTATGGATAAAGCGATTATCTAGGAAAAAGTCTATCTCTGTCCTTCCTTCAGCAGTTGCTTTAGTATTACTTCTAGGGTTAATGATCCAAAGAGTAAACATTATTTGAAGCCAGGACTTAAGGCATCATCAAATGTGCTTGTTTTTGAAGATACAACTGACTCCATAACCCAGTAACTTTCAAGCATGAGTGTGGAGTCCAGTTGCACTGTTCATGCTAGAACTCAATCACAAATGCCTTTACAGATGTGAATGTCCACTGGGATTGTACAGAGGAGACTAGTATCTCTCCTTGATGTTTCCTGTCAGCCTATGAACTGAACCACATAATTTACTATTCCCAGCTGCCCTAAACCAAACTGAAACAAACTGCAACTTTGTCTTGTTTTTTAAAGAAGTCTTTGTGGTGGATTTATTTTCTTTGTGGCTCTGGAATAGCCTCTGAAAAGTATACTCTCTCTGTCCTCTAGCAAGAGAGAACCAAATATTTCTGCTCACATTTGGGGAAGAGTTCATGGCTGACTATGGCTTACATGTATCTGATGATGCACTGCAGGAAGGGCACTCAGCTCATCCCTCAGCCCATGCTGCTTCCCGCAGTCCCCATTGGCCTGGAACAGCGAACCGCAGCCAGTGGGAGCTACAATCGGCTGAACCTGCAGATGCAGCAGGTAAACAAACAGGCCCGGACCATCAGGGGCTTTCTCTGCACAAGCGGTGGACTGGCTTTGAGAAGCATTGATCTTCGGGATTAGACTGAAGGACAGGGACAACGGAGTGTCCAAGAGCCATGATAAGTAGTCAGGCTAGCTTCTCTCACTGCCATGGCTACACTTGTTTTTGGTGTACTAGCTTGATCAGAGCTAATGTAGGTACTAGGTTTTCAAGCCATTAAAAAAATTAGTTGTCATTAATCGTGCTGTTTAACAACAATAGAATACCATTTATTTTAAATATTTGTGGATGTTTTCTATATTTTCAAATATATTAATTTCAATTACAACACAGAATACAAAGTGTACAGTGCTCACTTTATAGTTATTTTTTATTACAAATATTTGCACTGTAAAAAAATTTTTTTCAATTCACCTCATACAAGTATTGTAGTGCAATCTCTTTATTGTGAAAGTTGAATTTACAAATGTAGAATTATGTACAAAAGAAACTGCATTCAAAAATAAAACAATGTAAAACTTTAGAGCCTACAAGTCCACTCAGTCCTACTTCTTGGTCAGCCAATTACTCCGACGAACAAGGTTGGTTACAATTTGCAGGAGATTATGCTACCTGCTTCTTGTTTACAATGTCACCTGAAAGCGAGAACAGGCATTTGCATGGCCCTGTCGTAGCTGGCATGCTCCACACTCATCCCTCTCAGATTTTGGATGGCACTTGAGATTCTTAAACCCTGAGTCGAGTGCTGTAGCTATTTTCAGAAATCTCACATTGGTACCTTTTTTGCGTTTTTTCAAATCTGCTGTGAAAGTGTTCTTAAAAGGAGCATGCGCTGGGTCATCATCTGAGACTGCTATAACATGAAATATATGCAGAATGTGGGTAAAACAGAGCAGGAGACCTACAGTTCTCCCCACAAGGAGTACAGTCACAAATTTAATTGACGCATTATGTTTTTAATGAGCATCATCAGCATGGAAGCATGTTCTCTGGAATGATTGCCGAAGCATGGAAGGGGCATACGAATGTTTATCATATCTGGTATGTAAATACCTTGCAACACCAGCTACAAAAGTGCCATGTGAATGCCTGTTCTCATTTTCAAGTGACATTGTAAATAAGAAGCAGGTAATAGTATCGTCCGTCAACGTAAACAAACTTTTTTGTCTTAGCAATTGGTAGAATAAGAAGTAGGACTGAGTGGACTTGTAGGATCTAAACTTTTACATTATTTTGTTTTTGAGTGCATAACTTGTAATCAGTTGAGTTAATCGCATCAGTTAACTGTGATTAATTGACAGGCCTTGTAAGTATGGATAGGTCTGCTCAGACTGAAAATGACACCTACCAGCTCCCATGTGGGCATACAATTAAGGCCTGATTTTCAGTGATCAGTACCTACAATTTCTGTTGAAGCCAATGGGATTTGTGGGTGCTCAGCACCCCTGAGAAATAAGGGCCTTCCTTTTTTTTCCTCCCCACTTCTGCCCCACACTTCATGTGGAATGCTGAGAGATTGATTTCAGCTAATGACAGGTGAGCAATGGATTTGGGAGCTCAAATATGTTTTATATGCTAATTGTCACGTGTTTCTTATGAGTGGAACAATGTTACCTGTAACATAAGGACTTCACAATATTCTGTAATCTCCCTTTTCAGGGGTAAAGGGGAATCCATGCTACATAGACAGATGTGAGAGAGACAGATAAATACCAGTGCCTCATTCCCTCAAGCAAATTTGGGCATGTATGATGCCAGATGCGAATGATTTTCATCCTTTCAGACTTATTTACTGATTTGGACAACACAGAAACCAAATGTAGCACCAAATAATGAAAAGGCATTTTAATGTAGTGTTTCAAATGAAAAAAATCATTATGTCATCATATGGCAACTGAACAAGAGGTCTTGAATGAGAAACATTAAAATAAAATGTAAAAAAAACCAAGCGGGCAACCTTCAGCTGAGCCTTTGTTGCTATGGTTACCTCAGATGCATTGTTTTCCAGAGCAAGTTGAAAGTCTGCTGCAAAACTGCTGGGCTTAAATGACTGCCAGAGAGGTTATGCCGACAGTGTAGAGTAAGTAACAGCATGGCAACCTGTTCCCTGTCACAGGGTTTGAAGAAACGTATAATCCATATCATGGCAAATTCGGCCCTGCCTTTAAACCTGTACAGGGCAGAATCTGGACAATTGTAAGCTGAGAGCAATTGATTCGTTCGGGTTAGGATGACCTCCTTTCATGCAGCAGTCTAGAAATAAAAATGTCGTCACTTCAGCCTGTAAATCGCAGAATATTTAAACCAGCCTGTGTGTTTGTATAAAATAAATTCAAAATGTACCTTTAGTTCAGGTGCCTTATTTTGAAGAGGTTACTAAGCTGCTGTGTCCATAGCTTTTTTTTTTTCTAGCTTGTAAAATAAATGTTATGAAATCAGAGAGGTGGAGCTATGGAAAATAAAGTCAGGTTAATAAATAGAGACTAGAGGCAGGAAATAAGATACAAAATCATCATTTGGTAGAGTGTCCTTTCAGCACTGCAGGTTCATCTTAAATTACAGTGCTAATACAGGAATAAATGTCCTTTTCAAAAAAAGTCAAATCCTTCTATTGTTTTTCCAGAAGGTGGCCATATTTTACTGCTAACCGTTATAACTAAATTCAGATACTCCACAACCGTGATTCTTGAAGGTCTGACCTGCTGTTTCTATCTTAGAGGAAGGGAGGGAGAAGTGGAAAGTGAACAATCACCTCCAAAATGTTTTGCCTCCCTCCAGGGGTCCCTCTCCTCTAATCAGGAAAATGTGGTTTGATACGCAGATAAGCAATATCTTGATACAATCCACACATTGGCTTGAAGTTCAGGAATCAGCCTTCATATATTTTGTTGTAAGACTTCCAGTGAAAGAAGAATAAAAAAATATCTCTTGGCTAGTAATCACAGAACTTCTCAATGTTTCTTTTATTTGTTGTGGTTGATGCAACTGGTTTTTTGTAACACTCTAAGGCATTCTGGCTTCCTTAGCATGAAGCACAACTGTGTTTGCATTGTTTAAAATTCTTTCCTCACACTGGTTTGGGTTTGTTTCTCTCTCTTTGTTTATAACTCATTGGATATTGGACAGCTGATTGTCATATCATGGGAAAATAAAGAATCTGTTAAGACAAGCTAGGATGAGAGGATTTCTGAAATCCTGCTGATGAACACATGATAGATGCTTAGATAACTTCAGTTGCAAAACTTTTCTGGGAAGTTTATAAAATAAATGAAAAGGAAGCAGGTAGATTCTGGAGGGCATATGGACATGCATGACTTCTGAGTGCATTTTTTTGAAACTAGAAAAGCAAGATGTCAAATACTTCTGAACTGTATGTGAACTATATAAAAATGTACACTAAATATGGAATGTTGACTTCATAACTGTTCAGCTAACATCACTGTCCTTTTCAACAGAACAGACATAAAGCATATCTGGATCTGAATTTTCCCCAATCCTGTGCAGGCACGACTCCAGGCACCAGCGCAGCAAGCACATACCTGAGTCGGCAAGCTGGGGTAGGGGGCTGTCAAGATTCCCACTTTGAACTTTAGCGTCCTAAAAGTGGGGACTTGCATGTACTCTTCTAAGCTTAATTCCTAGCTTAGATCTGATAGCGCCGCCACCAGCCAAAATATAGTGTTTTGGCACACTTTCTGTTCCCCCAAAACCTTCCCTGGGGAACCCAAGACCCAAACCCCTTGGGTCTTAAAACAAGGAGAAATAAACCACCCCCCTCCTTTCCCCCTCCCAGACTTTCCCCTCCCTGGGCTACCCTGAGAGACTACACTGATCCAAACTCCTTGGATCTTAAAACAGAGAGGAATTAACCTTCCCCCCCTCTCCTTTCCCCCCGCCAATCCCTGGTGAGTTCAGACCCAATCCCCTTGGGTCTTAAACAAGGGGAAAAAATCAATCAGGTTCTTAAAAAAGAAAGCTTTTAATTAAAGAAAGAAAAAGTAAAAATTATCTCTGTAAAATTAGGATGGAAAATGTTTACAGGGTATTCAGCTCATATAGACTAGAGGGACTTCCCCCTCCCCAGCCTGAAATTCAAGTTACAGCAAACAGAGGTAAAAATACTTCCAGCAAAATACACATTCACAAGTTAAGAAAACAAACCATAAGACTAATCCGACTTTTCTAGCTAGTACTTACTATTTTGAACATGAGAGACTGTTTCAGAAAGATTGGAGAAACCTGGGTTGCACGTCTAGTCCCTCTTAGCCCCAAGAGCGAACAACGAACAAAACAAACAGCACAAACAAAGACTTCCCTCCACCAAGATTTGAAAGTATCTTGTCCCCCCATTGGTCCTCTGGTCAGGTGTCAGCCAGGTTCACTGAGTTTCTTAACCCTTTACAGGTAAAAGAGACATTAACCCTTAACCATCTGTTTATGACAGGGGCCGTACCAGTCATTGTGAGGGCGGCAGTCAGGGAGCCTTCAGCAGCGTTTCTGCGGGAGGTCCACCAGTCCCATGGCTTCGGCGGCAATTCGGTGGCCGGTATGCCGAAGGCGTGGGACTGGCGGATCACCAGCAAAACCGCCGCAGAAGCAGTGTTACCGGCGGACCTTCCGCAGAAACGCCGCCGAAGGATGCCTGACTGCCATGCTTGGGGCAGCAAAAAACATAGAGCTGCCCCTCATTCTGTGGCTTTGATTTGGATTTCATTCCATGAGAAGACTCAGTGAGTAGGGGCACAGCAGGTTGCACCCTGAGGCTGAAAGAAAGATAGATACTTAAAGGGTCTCTGTGTGGTATGGAGTCCCCCTGAAGATGAATGAGACCCTAGTTTAGATTAGGGGAGGAGATCACCACCTACTTGTCCCTGAAAAAGTCTGAGTGATGGAGAGCAGTAGCTGACTGTGAATAATAGTCTCCTTAGCAGGGGTGGCTCCAGGAACCAGCCCTCCAAGTGCGCTCCTGGGGTGGCAAGCTGCGGGAGGTGCTCTGCTGGTCGCCGCTAGGGCGGCAGGCAGGGTGCCTTCGGTGGCTTGCCTGCGGAGGGTCCACTGGTCCTGTGGCTTCAGTGGACTTCCCTCAGGCGGGAGGTCCGCTGAAGCCGCAGGACCAGCGGACCCTCCGTGCTTGGGGTGGCAAAATGTCTAGAGCTGCTCCTGCTCCTTAGATCTTTGTTTGACAAGACACAATGTTGGTTTAGCCCTGCCCTGCACAGGGATGGAGTCAAGAGTTTTCCACTGTAGTTTTCAGGCCATATGTAACTTGCTCCTGTGGCCAGACAGAAGAAACCAAGTACTGAAATGCATTTTAAAAATCCAGATATGTTGCCAGATAACTGTATTACACTGATTCTAATATATTAATGTATTCCATTTTTTATGATAAATGAATCAAATGTTTCTAGAAATGGTTGTACACAGCTTTGAAAGCTTGCCAGGGCCTTAGATAATGCCATGACAACTACATACTGTCTCAGTATTCTAGGAATTTATTTTTTTTAGCATTTTTATTGCAGCGGCTTCCAGAGCCTTGGGATCAAGGCCTGAGTGTGCTGCACAAACACATATGAAGACACAGGCTCTGTCCCAAAGAGCTTACAAAGTGGGAAGACATGAAAGATATTTGTAGGGTGGTGAGGAGAGGTACACAATCCAGTAGATATAATTTTAATATACTTGTGGATACTTTGCCAAAGTACATAAAATCATAGATTATTAGGGACCTCAGGAGATCATCTATCTAGTCCAACCCTCTGCTCAAAGCAGGACCAATCCCAAATGGCCCCCTCAAGGATTGAGCTCACAACCCTGGGTTTAGCAGGCTAATTCTCAAACCACTGAGCTATCCCTTCCCACTTTAAAGGGGGATGAAAGGGCCTGTCAAAGCCCAGGATTGAACCAGGGACCTTTAGATTTTCAATCTAACGCTTGCCCAACTGAACTACTTTGGCAGCATTTGGGGAGAAGTCTATTTATTTATCTAAGGCACCATTGGCAAATTTTTAAGGCTGACCACTGTATTTCCAACAGCAAACCAAGGGGAAACCAAGGGGAAAGCAAGTAGAAATTGCAAACAGCAGCTGTATGCACACTGCATCTGCATGGCTTGCTTTGTTATACCGTAAAAATTGTTTAATCTATTTTATAAAAATTAACTGGGAAAAATGTACTTCTACACAAGATTGTGATTGTTAATCTTGAGAAGGGATCTTTCAACTTTTGTTAACCATCTTTGATCATTTCGCTGCATTAATCATTTATGACTTTGCTATCAACATCTGTCAATATAATTGCCAAGCTCCCAAACTTCCATTCTTTCTGCACATTCATAAAAACAACAACAACAACATAGTTTCAAACTCACTGAGCAAGATTAAATTCACTTGAGACAGTGCGGCACAAATATCAATAGGATCTTTACAGGATGGTTATGAATAGATATAAAAATGATTTTACTGTACAATAATACACGTGTGTCATTTACTCGGGGAATCAGAAATGAAATGTTTGTTGTATTAACCAATTTTTGTGTCCCTTTGATGTAGTGAGATTTAGCTCAGTCCTGTTAGGAACTGATTCTCTATTCTGCACAGCTTGTTACAATGGTGGAGGTGGTCAGGCACCAGATTTTCCATTTTGCTGGAAATTCTGCAAACTTAAAAAAAAGCTAAACATTTCTGAACTTGAAGGATTGGTTCAAGTTTAGTTGAGAGGGGAGATTTGGGACAGTTCTGATTTTATCTGAACTAGCTCATCCATATCCACAAACCTGCATTGTTCCCCCCTCTCTACCCTATAGTAGTTCAGTTGAATATAAAAAGACAATATTCCTTTTCCAACTGCTGTGTTTGTGAATGGAGTAAGTTTACTATGCTTTGTCACATGTGAAAAAAATATTGTGTTGCTAATTAACCGTGTTCCCCAGGTATGTGAGCTATACATTCTGTTCATTATACAGTAAGTTGGGAGCTGCCACGATAGTTCAGGGAATTGGTAATGGGTGAAAGAGCCCTTTTTATGTAGCTCATAGGCCAGCTGTCCATTCTCAGCAGTTATGGAAAGTTGATACTATGAGAGAGCTTTTTGGTAGCCTCTGTCTGTGAAATAAGTTGGTAGTCTCAAATGCCAGATGACAAAAAACCATCCTCCTAGCTGGCATCTTTGCCTGGAAAAGAGGATTCTAATCTGGATAATGGCATTTTTGTGTGGTTGAGAAAATTGCTAAATTCCATTTGTAACACAAGGAAATTTGGCAACTGCAAAAGTTAAAGGAAGCAGTTCAGTAAAATATTGGTACTGTGATTAAATTGGACACACACACACACACACACACACACACACACACACACACACACACACACACACACACACACACACACACACACACACACACACACACACACACACACACACACACACACACCCTGATGCATTGCAGGCAAGCCAGAGCATCAGAAATGTTTAGTGAAAGTCTCACTCACTTTTGAGAAACAGAGGGATACCAAGCTGAATGGGCAAACTTTAGAAGTACAAGGAGGAACTCTGCAGTTTTTGTTTAGATCTGGTCAGTTCAACAACAATAATGGAACTTAGGTTACTGAATGGGTAATAGGAGCTGTGAAGTGCATAGAAATAGGTGGACACGGGCTCAAGCATAACAGTTGTTAGACTAAACGTGCTAATAATTCTAGGGAATGGAGGAGCTAAAACTGAACTACCTAACTGGTCTGGGAAACATAAACCCATTCAAAAATGAGGAAAAGTGTCAGAGAAATAATAGTATATCAATGTAGAGAGCAATTATACGAATTTGAAGATATTTGTACCCCATTTCTTGATTCATTTGTATAATGCCAGACTTCCATTCCACCTGACTTCTCTGCTCTTTTCCTTCCCTCTTACCCCCCCAACCTCGGGGCTTCACCTTTCCTCTTTTTTTTTGGTCATATTTGTGTCTCTCTTTCTCTTTTTTTATCCTCACCCTAACATGTTCTATTTGTATAATATTGACTAGTCTTGCAGCTTTGACAAGTTGTAAAGTTGCATAATCACATGATTTTATTGGATATTCTGTGAAATGTGTTGTATTTGATAAGATATACAGCTGTAAGTTATTCACCTTTTTGTATTTTTATTGTTTGTTTGTTAAAATTAATACAAAAATTAGTCGCAAAAACAGGGAAAAGTGGACCTGTGGAATTAGAGGACAAGTCTGGATATCCAAGATAGTGGATGAGCTAATGATTGGCTTGGATTTCATTCTGAATAATAACTGTAATAAATGCTGAGTAAAGTGTCTTGCAAATTCATTCTGCGGAAATCCCCTTTAAAGATGTGGCTGAGGTGAAACAAGTGGATTGTAGGCTATTCGTTTCCAGAGAACATGTCCTACCTCCAGGGGCACAAATCATTCTACCAGCTACATACTATGGTAACTTTCCAGCAAGAGATAGATGGCAGGGGCGGTGCTCAAGCATGGCAGTCAAGTAGCCTTCAGCGGCGTTTCTGCAGGACGTCCTCCAGTCACAGGGATTCGGCAGCGGTTCTGCAGGTGAACTGCCAGTCCCATGCCTTTGGCGTACCCACTGCCAAATTGTCGCCGAAGCCGCAGGACTGCGGACCTCTCGGAGAAACGCCGTCAAAGGCAGCCTTACTGCTGCCCTCACAGTGACTGGCAGGCCACCCCCCCATAGCTTGCTGCCCCAGGCACACGCTTGCTGCACTGGTGCCTGGAGCTGCCCCGGATGCATGGGGAATCATTAAGACCAACTTTGTGACCCAGGATCTCAGAGGAACTTTAGCTGTTAATGGTCTTCCGGTTTTGAAGCAGGAATGTATCCCTATTTCTTTCCTGAATGTTTCTGACAAACAGAATATAGTAAAAATAATAATAAAAAAGGAACCATTTCAGTGATCCCCAGAATGTGTTTTAGCATTTTCAGAGTTGGAAAAAGGCCCTTGTGCCTGCTGCTGTTAAATTTCTCGTGTTTCAAAATGATCTTCATCGTAGATACAGATGCTAGGGCTTATGGATTGTGGGAAATGTTCACATGAGAACAGAAAGTCCATCTGAGAAGGTGCCAGGGGGACAGAATCATAGAACTGGAAGGGACCTCAAGAGGTCATCTAGTCCAGTCCCCTGCACTTGTGGCAGGACTAATTATCTAGACCATTCCTGACAGGTGTTTGCCTAACCTGCTCTTAAAAATCCGCAGTGATGGAGATTCCACAATCTCCCTAGGCAATTTATTTCAGTACTTAATCACCCTGACAGTTAGGAAGTTTTTCCTAATGTCCAACCTAAACCTTTCTTGCTGCAATTTAAGCCCATTGCTTCTTGTCCTATCCTCAGAGATTAAGAAAAGCAATTTTTCTTCTTCCTGCTTGTAATAACCATTTACATACTTGAAAACTGTTATCACGTTCCCTCTGTCTTCTCTTTTCCAGACTAAACAAACTCAATTTTTTCAATCTTCCTTCGTAGGTCATGTTTTCTAGACCTTTAGTCATTTTTGTTGCTCTTCTCTGGACTCTCTCCAATTTGTCCACATGCTTCCTGGAATGTGGCACTTAGAACTAGATACAATACTCCAGTTGAGGCCTAATCATAGCAGAGTAGAGCGGAAGAATTATTACTTGTGTCTTGCTTACAACACTGAATGTCAAATTGCAAGCTCCCAAAGACTGAGATTGTAGCTGAGGATGAGAGAATTGTGACTATAATGAATTCCTCATTCCCCGGAATGGGCAAAGTCCATTCCCAGTCAGCAGATTTCACAGAAATAGACATATTATATGAGACCAATGAAAGTGGCTCTTCTAGGTTGCCTGAAAGGAAACTGAGCAGGGAGAGGAAAACTCCAAGGAAATTTGCATGGGAGTAGAATTGACTTGGGACGGTGAGGTGAAGTGTCATGAGAGAAAAACTTTATATGTAAACAGTTAAGCTTGCATAAATTTTAATTATTTCATTTCTTCCTGTCATAAGTCATTCAGGGTGTTGTCATTTTAAATTCCATTGAGGACAAGGGGCAGAGCTCAGATGGGAGTTGTTATACTGAAAGTTGTTAATGGCTGCCATCACACCCGTGCAGGAGCGTGTGTATATGTGTTAGATACAAGGATAATCACAAACCTCATTAAAGCCAATGAGTGTGCCAGACACCTCTTTCAGTTTTAACAGAAGAAGCGATCAAGGCCTTTATGTAGTAAGAACAGCAGCAGGTTACATGCTGGTCAGAGCTAAGCTGTGTAGACTAAGGGTTTTCCCTGGTTGCAAACACAGAGGCTAGGATATCTGTTACAAGCAGTGTGTGTTGGACCTTGAGGCAGAAAGCCATAAGCTGTTGTGAACATAACCCTGAGAAGAAGCACTGACATAGGGCTTCTTGAGCACAGAGCTTGCTGGACAGGTAAGCATGGGGATTTCTGAGCATGGGAGCTGTCTGCTCTTGATTTTTTCTACTATGTTCAGGGAAATAGGACTTTGTGTACATTCTTTGTAATTAAACAAGATTACACCAAGAATATATCTGACTCATTGCACCAGTTTCTTCTCCTAACAGAAACAACCCCCCAAAATATTGGCTAATCACTCAAACCAAATGGGCAACACTTCACTACGTCCTTTGCAAATATATAATATGTTGGACATATAGGCATGTAGTCCGGTAGACATCAAGTGTAAAATTTAATTGGCTATATTTTTAATAAGTTTGTTAATGGATTTAATAAATAGCTTTGAAGCAGCTTGACTTTGAGCTGTGATAGAGTGAAGTAACTTTTTGCCTAGAATTCCAGATGTAGTGACCATTTTCCTATTTTATTTATGAGGCCTTGTCCATCCTGAGGAAGTGTAAACATGAGATGTATGACTGGGTAAGGAACTACTTTTGTGTTTCTGTTCTTCTGTAAGTCAAAGGAAAATGGGTCATAAGTTATGACCAAGATGACAACAGGTCCCTATAGTCAAGGGACCTTAATTCTTCTGTCAATTCTAAACCAGCATTCACCAGAATGTGCTAAGATATTTTCCTCTTCAGTGAAGTCTGTTTTCCTACATTTCAACTCTCTCCCCTAATTCTTCTTAACAATATTGCTGCCTAAAATAAATTCACAGACATTATTTGAATTGAGGAAAGTGTCCCCACAGCTTCATTCTCACTCAAACAGATCTGAACCTCCCCCACCTCTCAGTTTTTTCAAAATATTTAATCTTCAGGCACAAATAAAACTTAGGAAATTTGAGTTTGAAAATTAAAAGTTTCAGAAAGTTTGGAATAATTGAAAATAGTGGGTTACAATGAAATACTTCAGCAGCTTTAACTCTAACTGTTGTTAGTGCTCCAAGCAAAGTATTAGTAAAGGCCTTATTTTGTATTGTGTTGAAGTGTTCTGAGAGAAAATAGGAGGCAGAACAAGATAACAAGAAAATAGGTAAATGCCTACATATAATTTTAAGATTACTGCAAAGGAGTTCCTTCAGTACTGAGAATGAAATATTCATTCTTTTTTCCATCTTTATTAGAAGTTTTCTGTGTTCATAGGAATTTCTGTTTTGATCCCAAGCATGCTGATTATTCACTCGTGTTTTTGTGTATGTGTGTGTGCGTTATCTATATTTCCGGAAAGGACCATGGGAATATTTTATTTGTCAATAAAACCTGAGGTTGACCTTTCCCTTTATTGGCTAGGACATATGCAAGAGAAGTTGCAGTCCTGTTTCAGATGCCTCAAGGGGGAGAACTGGGATTTGAATCTAAAAGAGCAATTCAAGAAAAATATTTTAAGGTTCCTGTTGCCAGGCAAGGCTGTTTAATTTAGAACTTGGAGCCTCAGCAGTTTTCAACAGGACATGTAATGAACTGGCCCTAACCAAATAGCAATATATTTCTTGGCCTGCTTCTTGATACCATCTCTGCTGAATTGACTGCAGTAATACACTTGTCCCCCTCGTTTATTAGCCCAAGTTAAGAGCTAAACTGTGAACAGTGTCTAGTGGCAGCTGCCTTTTCCCAAATTATGGAAAACCTTGAATTTTTTTCCAAAGTTTTTCCATTGTTTACAGTCTCCACAGATGATTTAAATGTTCAATCACTCAAAAAACCCTCTGCGTTTTTATTTGGTATGGAAAATCAAGTATTGTTAGAATTTGCATTTCCCACTTCTAGTACTAGCTATTTGGTAGGGAACAATGGCTAGCATCGGACTAAGTCACATTTGATTTCTGTTCCCTGCTCTGCTGCTAACTTGCATTATGACTTTAGGCAAGTTAATTAAGCTGTCTGTATCTGTTTCGCTATCTGTAAAATAGTGATAATTCTTCCTAAGCAGATCAAACAATGGACAAAGGTATGATCTGATGAAAAGTTGCTAAAATTCACAATGAATTTTGTTAACAAGAAAAGATTTGCTCAGTTCTAACACTTACCTAACTCAAAGGAGAGTTAGTGATTAGTTAACATTTGTACAGCAAATATTAATGCTTGCAATGCTTTGAGATCTTTAGAAGGAAGGTTCCAAAGAAGTAAATAATAATTTTATTTTCTCCTTGTAGACCTTAGCATAGCTGCATCTCACACATTGCAAAGGGGTTGTTATGCAGAACGTGAACTGGTAGGAAAAAAGTGGTCATATAGACTAAATTACCACAAAGGAAGAAAATAAGATCCTGATGCTACAAAGACTTATACATGTGCTTAACTTTATGCGCCATGAGAAATCCTATTGAAGTGATTGGAACTACTCAGTGTAAAATTAAGCACACGCAAGTCTGGGCAGGATCAGAACCTAAAACATGCCTCCTTCCTCATGGGTAAGTTGACTGGAATATGCAGACCCTACACTGGCCAGGAAAGGGCTAATGAGCTGCTGTGGGCTCAGTCAGCCTTGCCCCGCTACACAGGCAATACAGCCCAACTCAGTTAGATGCTAGGGTTTCCATCTTCAAGGTACAGAAAACAGGACATCCAGGATGATCCCGAGCTGATAAAACTGGACAGCTGGCAATGAGTACTGAATACCCTCAGATATTTCCCAGGACAGTTACCTCACAAAAGGGATGATTCTGAGAGTGCCTGGGCAAGTGACAACCTTATGTGCTGGCTGAGAAGGAGAGCAGACCACCAGCTCTTGCTCTGTAAGAGAAGCTTAGCTAGGGCTAGGTGCTGCTCAAGAGACTGCTGCCTGTCAGAGCAACTAAGGTAGGCCTTATGCGAGACTGCTGGTGTGATTTGCTACCAGTGCCTTGCCTGTTGCTGGACAAGACTCCTGCAAGTGGTGCTCCAACTGAAGGGGGCAACAACTAAATAAAAACTTGTTCTCCTGACTGTGATCCCAACCAAGATCAGCTGCAGGCCCAGGAGCAACCCCATCACAGTAGGTATGTGCAATGTTTTTTTTTAGGGTCGTCAAGCGATTAAAAGAATTAATTGCATGATTAACTGCACTGTTAAGCAACAATAGAATACCATTTATTTAAATATTTTGGATGTTTTCTACATTTTCAAATATATTGATTTCACAGAATACAAAGTGCACAGTGCTCACTTTATATTTATTTTTTATTACAAATATTTGCACTGTAAAAAAACTCCCAAAAGAAATAGTATTTTTCAATTCACCTAATACAAGTACTGTAGTGCCATCTCTTTATCATGAAAGTTGAACTTAAAAATGTAGAATTATGTAAAAAAACCCTGTATTCAAAAATTAAACAATGTAAAATTTTAGAGCCTGCAAGTCCAGTCAAGTCAGTCCTACTTCTTGTCCAGCCAATTGCTCACACAAACAAGTTTGTTTACACTTGCAGGAGATAATGCTGCCTGCTTCTGGTTTACGATGTTACCTGAAAGTGAGAACAGGCCTTCTCATGGTGCTGTTGTAGCCGATGTCACAAGATATTTATGTGCCAAATGCACTAATGATTGATATGTCCCTTCATGCTTCAACCACCATTCCAGGGTACATGCGTCCATGCTGATGATGGGTTGTGCTCGATGACAATCCAAAGCCGTGTGGGCCTATGTATGTTTATTTTAATTCTCTGAGTCAGATGCCACCAGCAGAAGGTTGAATTTCTTTTTTGGTGGTTCAGGTTCTATAGTTTCTGCATTGGAGTGTTGCTCCTTTAAGACTTCTGAAAGCATGCCCCACATCTCAACCCTTTCAGATTTTGGAAGGCACTACAGGTTCTTAAATGTTGGGTCAAGTGCTTAGAAATCTCACATTAGTACCTTTTTTGTGTTTTGTCAAATCTGCTGTGAAAGTGTTCTTAAAATGAACAACATGTGCCAAGTCATCATCCAAAACTGATATAACATGAAATATATGCCAGAAGGTGGGTAAAACAGAGCAGCGGACATACAATTTCCCCCCAAAGAGTTCACTCACAAATTTAATAAACACATTCTTTTTTTAACAAGCTTCATCAGCATGGAAGCATGTCCTCTGGAATGGCGGCCGAAGCATGAAGGGGTATAAGAATGTTTAGCATATCTGGCATGTAAATACCTTCCAGTGCCGGCTACAAAAGTGCCATGCAAATGCCTGTTCTCACTTTCTGGTGACATTGTAGATAAGAAGAGGGCCGCATTCTCTCCTGTAAATGTAAACAAACTTGTTTGTCTTAGCAATTGGCTGAACAAGAAGTAGTACTGAGTGGACTTGTAGGCTGCGAAGTTTTACATTGTTTTGTTTCTAAGTCCAGTTATGTAACAAAAAAAAATCTCCATTTGTAAGATGCACTTTCACGACAAAGAGATTGCACTACAGTACTTGTATGAGGTGAGCTGAAAAATACTATTTCTTTAGTTTATCATTTTTACAGTACAAATATTTTCAATAAAAATAATATACACTTTGATTTCAATTACAACACAGAATACAATATATATGAAAATGTAGAAAAAATATCCAAAATATTTAATACATTTCAATTGGTATTCTATTGTTTAACAGTGTGATTAAAACAGTGATTAATCACGATTAATTTTTTTGGTTAATCATGTGAGTTAACTGCGATTAATCAACAGCCCTAGTTTTTCAATTAGTGATATAACAGCAAAAAAATGATGTACAAGTGCTGGTGGAAAAGAATTTGGGATGTTATTACTGTGCTTGAACTGTGCTGAGCACCTCCTACATGGTTACTGGGTATTCTCCTATTATAGTCAACCTGAAAATATTGGGCCTGTTATAGGACAAGTGTTTTTTAACGGAGTGTGTTTTCACTTACCAAATTAAAAGGGAAATGTCCAGATTAGTATGCAGAAAGGACATACACAAATGCTTTTCATCACAACGTGTTTGTTTATTGGAATGCTCTGCTATTGCAAATTTAAAGCAGCCCACAGAAGAAAGGAAGGAATGTCAACATGAAAGCAATGCCTGATGCACAAAAATACCAGTGCTAGAGAGCAGTTTCCTAGAAGAATGGGCAACATGGGTCTGATTCTACATATTGCTAAGTGCCATCAATCCCTGTTGACATCAATGGAAGATGAGGGCATTTGCCATCTGGCAGAATCGAGCCCTATGTGACATTTCTCCTGGCTGATAGCAAACCTTATGAAAAACAAACATAAGAAAAACTGAAATATAATTTGAAAAGCACAAAACCCAGTATCCACCCTATAATACAAATAATTTTGACTTTTTCATATTTAGACAGAGGAATACAATATCTGACAACTCATATGGACAATAATAAGAAACATAGTTTTTAGTATGACACAGTCTTTGATTCCTCTTCTAGTTTTCTGTTCATGCAAGTTCACGTGACTCTGAATCATTTGTGATGTGTGGAGTGGCCATGTTTTGAACTGATTGGTGAAAGTCCACAAGTGCTTTTTTCCCAAATGACATGAGAATGTGAAGAGTTGTTCTCTTGATCACAACGTTCCCTTTGTAAGCCCATTCTGAAAATGCATATCTTCATAGCTTCTTTGTTGTCTTACGCTGCACCTATCACTGTGATATCTGGGTCCCTTTCTGAAAGCACACAGGGCTTTACCATTGGGGTGGCAAACTCCATGCCCCCTCAAAGAACAACTTGGGAAAACTCCCAAGGGGGAACTTACGGAGCATTTTCACCTTGGGCCCCCTCCTGTGGGTTTTTCTGTGGAAGGAGATGATCCCCTTCTCCCTCACCTGCATTGTGGTTACTCAGCCTCCCCTTCCTCCTTTTTTTTTCCCTCTTAAATGTCTTTTATGCCAGCTCTCTATGCTCTGTAAGCTGCAGCTGGAGCCATTGATTATCATACACAGCAATGTATCAGTGTACAGAGGGCACGACTAGGGTATTCATTGGTCCCATGAAAATAAACTGAAAACTTATCAGCAAAAGTGAATAATGCAACTTTAGTTCAAATGAATGTTGTTAATGCAGATGGTTTTGGGAAAAATATCATAGCTGATGCAGGTTTTTACATGCAAAAGAAAAATGAAACTTTGGAAAGCATCTGCTTAAACTAAAACTTGAGATATTGGGTTTAATCAAAGGATTGGGTGGGAATAGATGGGCTTAACTCATTGGCCCAAGGTAATTCCTTCTTTAACTCTATTGATATCACTGGAGTTAAACCAGGGATTTTGATTATACTTTTGTTACCTGCAAGTTTGGAGCTAAAATGTTTCTCCAAAAACTTAGAAAAGATTCCAGTTTCTTTGGGAGAAATGTCATGCTTTTATAATAGCATCAGAAGGCCAAACATCTGAGGAACAGATTTGGTCAGTAACAAAACCTATACTTTGATAATTTCTTTTGAAATGATCTATGATGAAAAGAGTAAATTGGAGGCAAACAAATGAGGAAGAAGGGAAATTAAAATTTAAGAAGATGCACATTTCCTCATTTGGCAAGTTTGACTCAAACACATAGCTGAATGTTTGTTATTCTAGAATACATATTTTTAAGATTAATGCTGAGGTGGACATAGCCCATCTATATAAAATGAAAATATTCCAAATTTGAAACACCACATGCTTCTTAATTACAGTGATGTAAAGAGTAGATTGGACGTAAATTGAAGCTTAGATGTAAATTATTTCAATGCTGTGATAAAGACCAAGACTCCGGCCTTCATAATGAATCCATGATCACTCATTTGCTTGTTGGAGGGTATTTTGAAATTATTAGCTAATTTCTTGTTATAACTCATGACAAGAATGGTTGATTAAATTTGAGGGGTGAAATCCTGGCCCCCATTTAAATCAATGGGAGTTTTGCCATTGACTTCAATGGATTTCACCCAAGATGTTTGTTTTTCCTTTGGTGTTCTTATAGTTTCTGTGTGTGTGTGAATCATATAAGGGAAGGGAAGGAAGAACCTCGCTCCCCTGATTGCTTATATTAGAAAATACAGTATAGGTCCTATGTGTAGCTAAATATATTTTCTTCCTTTTTAGGTGTCTCCTAATACAAAAATGAAATTCAGTTATGATACTTATGACTATGATCTTACATTTTATGTAATACCACTAATCCATATAGAACCTATATTTCATTGGACTTCTCTTATTGTACAAACTCCTTTATATATTGACTGATAATAGGTGAGAATCACACTTCCCATAACTTGTACTTGCTCATACACAAGACTTATACTCTTCAGCTCTCAGAGCTCTTCATGAACATTTGTATCATTTTACACATCAGCAAACTGAGAAACAAAAAGGTTGAGCGATTTGCCCAAGATCATAAAATGAGCCAGAGGCAGAGTTTGAGAGTACAGTTAAATCTGGGTTCCTGACTGAGGGTTTGTCTATATGAATACTTTGTCAGCTGCAAGCTGGCATATAACTCGACCATCTGCCATGCACTAACTGTCCATGTGGACCCTGCTTCCAGGCACTAAAAGTTCCATAGTACTTTTTGATCTACTCTGCTTTGAAACAGGAGTAGGTCAAAGCACACTACAGCTTTTTAGTGTGCGGCAGTCAAGTCTGTGTGGACAGTTAGGGCACGGCAGCCTAGTGCAAAGTAGATTTACACTGCAGTTTGCTGCACACTACTTGTTCGTATAGACAAGCTCTCTGGCTCTACTACTAGTGCTGCTTATAAATCCTTATTCCCACTAATGAAATGCTGTCACTTCTGGGTTGAAAAACAGAAACCGTTAAACAGAGCACAGCCACACTACTTGACAATTGGAACAGGAACTGAAAAATATCATATCCAACTGAAACAATGTTTAGAATTAAAATGCTAGTAAAATTTTGGATGTTTGTTTCTTCTGTGTTTTTAAAAATAGAATATTAACATTTCCTCTTCTCCCCACTGAACTGTGTAGATTGCAGAACAATTAGGGCCATTTCATTTTACACATTTTTTCTCTCTCTCAAACATACACTTACCCTCTCAAAAAAATAGTTGAGAAATATAAGGAGGAAATCTGTTGGCTTTTCTTGGTGCTATGAATGTGAAATTTGCTCTGGATAACAGTGGGCTATATTGTTAGTTTAGTATTCATTTTATGATGGATGGTTTTTCTTTTTCCTCAACGAACTACTCATCTGCATAATGTGCACTGATGGCCATTGTCTCTCCCTTTTCTCAGCTGAGAGGCAGACTTGCTGGTGTCAGCTGTAAAACAGCAGTTTGGCTTCTGCATAGTAGAATATTTATTAAAATGTTCACATGATAGCTTAACTGAATGCAATTTCCTGTCTGCTGAACACACCAAGACTGGGACCTTGCTCCCACTAAAGTGAAGGGCAAAACTCCCATTGACATCTATGGAGCAGGATCGAGCCCTAGATGCCAATGACCTGAAATGGCAGCCCTTCTAAAATAGCCTGTACATGAAAATAATATTAAACTCTCATTTGAGGTGTGATGTCATTTGTATTATGAGAGTGCTTATGGGCCCCAATTGAAAACAGACCCCATTATGCCAGGCACTATATACACGCAGTAAAAGGCAGTCCCTGACCCAGCACCTAAATCGGGGTGAGCAAACTTTTTGGTCTGAGGGCCACATCCGATTTGCGCAAAGGAAGGCTATCTCTTCCCAAACAGTCTGTCCCCTGCCCTCTATCTGCTCCCTCCCCCTTTCTGCCCCATGACTGCCCCCCTCAGAACTCTCAACCCATCCAACTCCCCCTGCTCCTTGTCCCCTGACTGCCCCCTCCCAGGACTCCCACCCCCTATCCAACCCTCTCTGCTCCTCATCTCCTGACCACCCCTTCCCAGGACTCCCTACCCCTAATTGCACACTGGGATCCCACCCCTTATCCAACGTCCCCACTCTCTGTCCCCTGACTGCCCTCCTGACCCCTATCCACATCCCCACCCCCTGACAGGCCCCCTCCAGGACTCCCACTCCCAACCCTCACTGTTCCCCATCCCCTGACTGCCCCTCCAGAACTTCCACCCCATCAACTGCACCCTCCTCCCTGACCACCCCCCAGGACCCACTGCTCCCTTACCCAACCCTCCGCCCCTTACCAGCAGCAGGAGCTTGCAGCTGCAACACCCGGCCAGAGCTAGCTGCGCTCCCAATGCTGCCCAGTGGGAGTGGCAGGCCAGAGCGCAGCCCCCGCAGTGGCATGGCTGTGGGGAGGGGGGACAGCGGGGGAAGGGGCCGGGGACTAGGCTCCCCAGCCAGGAGCTTGGGGACCAGGCAGGACAGTCCTGTGTGCTGGATGTGGCTCGAGAGCCATAGTTTGCCCACGTCTGATCTAAATACACAATTCAAATGAAAGATGAGAGGGGTGAAAAGGCAGAGAGAGCTGAACTGACAAAGCAAGATTGAATAGCAGATCACTGGCAGAATGAAGCCTAAAACCCAGGTCTCTTAACTCCCAAACCTATCCTAACCATTGGACCATACCACCTCTCAGTAATCCTTCTGTTTTGGTACCTTTAAGGGGAAGGCTGGTCATTCAAAACAGTGTGTGCCCATCATAATTAAACACATGGTAGTTAAATGTCAAACTATATTTTCAGGCTCTTGTCCTGAGTCCCTTGTCCATGCTCGCACAGGAACCCTATGGCAGGAACAGAAATAGAACCCTGCTCTCTTGATTCTGACTCTTTTGTCTTAGTCACAAAACCATCCATCTTCTCAATATTAATCAGCACATGTTCATTATAGTATTTTAGCAAACCACAGCCCTTCAAGTTCTTTCCTTCTCTAACTCTTGTTGGGGAAGAGGATGATCTCTTTTCTCTATAATTTTTTATTTTCCTAGCTTGGCATAATCACAGTCTGGCTGTCCCAGTGCCTGCCTTCTTCTATATCAGCATCCTTCTGGGCTGACCAACCATGGTTGGGAATAGGATTGAAAACCGAGGCATGGGGGAGTTGAGTCCTATGCTTCCAAATTCAGGACAAGTTTCTCGATATCACCAAAGATAGTCTGCATGGTAGCAATGGTCCAGCAGGAGCATCTTTCATATCTATCTTCAATGATCACTTTTGATGTCCAGTGGAAAGGAAGGAGACCTCTTTAAAGTATCTGTTCTCTTTGGCTTAGAAGAGTTGCAAATTATTGCCTCTGAAGCTAAGAGCTATATGTTCTAAAATGCATCTACATAGCTGGGCAAAAAATTCACAAAGGAAATATTTGCTGATGAAGTGTCAAAAATATGTGCAAAATGGAATCAAATCCTTGAGCATTCATTTTTTTGATGAAAAATTCATGTGAACCCTTTTGACAAGAAGCATCCAATTTCTAGAACCTTCTGGGTTTCCTCTATCCTAAATGTATGTGGAGTTTGGCTGTGTCAAGGTTGGTGTATAGCCTGCTTCAACTGTGTAGGAGCCAGTGACAGTGAGTTTTAATATGTTAATTGTGAGATTTGTGTGTTGCTCCCCTGGCAGTCCTCTTAGAGCAGTACACAATTAACAAAAATCAGTAAAGCTTTGGGGAGTACACTGGTGAGGAAAATTCTATTGAGGGAGAACACTGATGGGATCCTGATAAGAATCAGTCTAACTTATCTGCTGCCACACCATAAAAATAAACAGTAGTAATAACTGTTATTCCCTCAGTCTTCAACGTGTTGCCCTCATCCCAGCTGCCCACAATTCTAGTTTAAAATCATGCACACCTTCACTGGCATACATGAGATGCTTCTGCAAGGGGAGCCAGAGGGCATATGTCTCCATTCCTATCCCAACTGCCCTGGTGTCTGTGGCTGTGTATGGGCATGTAAATGCAATGTGCTATAAGTATGAGTGACTTTTTCTCCCTGTGCTGTCCCTCCCTGCCTGGTCTCCACAAACCAAAATGACCAGGGATGGCTGCCAGAATCCATTTTGTGCAAAATTTCAAATGCACTAAATTGCAAAATCATGATATTTTAATGTATAAAGGGTCTATCCTGCAAGTTGCTGACCATTCGGGCCCCAATCCATCCAAGTACTTAAGCATGTGCTTAACTTTAAGCAGGTAAATTGTCCCATTGAAGCAGTACATTGTATTGTTGAAAGCTGCCTAACACAAACATGTAAAATAGACACACAAACAATATCAACACACCACATCTGCTTATAGTAGCAACCAAAACCATTGTAAGATTCTCCTTGACATAAACACTCCTGCAGAGAATCCTGAGTAAATAGTTTAACACTTTTCCCACTAATATTTACTTCAGCAACATTACTGAAGTAATTTGACCATACTTGGTGTATTCACTTCCCATGTGCTTATAGCTTACAAGTTTGCTAGCAAGAATGGTTAGGAAAATGATGATATTAAAGCAATTATTCAATAATAGTTCTATAAAATAAATCTCTAACTATAAATGAGCATGGTCACCCAGAAAGCCTAATTATGAGAGTGAAGCATATCCAATAAGGAAAGAGAAGACCTATGTGGCCGACCAAATCTATATATCACCTTTCTAATTCTTGAATATTAAATACATGCTCCAACTACTTGTAAAAAGTCTGTAGACCAAGAATTTGATGCTATTGTTATTTGTCAACTTCTTTACAATAATATATGTGAAAACTAAGAGTGATCTGTTTGCGGACAGAAAAAAGGGTGAAACTCATTGAATAAATTATTCTACACTCTTTTCGTCCATTTATGCTGTCAGTGGTTCCATTTTGGCAGTCCCTCCCTATTCAGCAAAGCTCTTGTGCATGTGCTTAAGCCCCATTGACTTCTGTGCAACCTGTGTACTGTGATCAAAGTTCACCTTAAGTACTCTGCTTCATAGGGATGGACTTCAGAATGTGCTTACCTGCTTTGTTGAAGTGTGGCCATATTTCTTTATGGTTTCACTCCTTGAGATGGAGAGAGCCTTCAGAAGGCATGTGTGTCACACTAGGGGATATATCTGTCAACTTATGAATTACATCACAAAACCAAAATGGAACTTTTAATGTGGCTTTGAACATTCATCCTATAGCAGGAACCTGACACCGAATGCTGAGGCTATGTCTGGAAAACTGTGACAGAGCAATCAAGGACCATTAACATTGACTGACCCTTCCACACTGGAGCAATGGGGGTTCTATCAGCAGAGCCACTGACTTTGAACACCATTCTGCCCAGAAGCCTGGGGGAGATGGGACTGGAGTATGGATTTTAAAAGTTACATGCTCTATAAGTAAATGGAACCATTTCATCATCAGAAACAGAATGTAAAGTGGGAGAGAATAGGGGCAGAAGGGACGTTGCCTCCTTTAAGGTTGCAGACCAAACCTGGAGACTCTCAGAGGGGAGTGAAATCAGACTGAACGGGATTTGGTTCAGGAATTTGTTGTTTTCCATAGATCCACTGTAACTCTTGTTTATTTTTAAAGAGTAAAATGTGTGTATTTAACAATTCCTTTGCTAAGCTTATGTTCCTTGCTTTACTGCCATGTGGTCCCTGTATCTAGGAAATTAGAGCTCTCACAGCTAGGGAGCATATCTAAGCAACCAGAGGCTTAGGAGTGCTGAGGTTCCAGGATCTAGGTGACTGGACTGCAGGGTCCCACTGTCCAAGAGGGGTGTCAGACATGGGGTCTGCAGATGAGGAATGTACTTGAAAGACCCAGAGCTAGGAATAGTGATCAGTCACTACCCAGGGAGCTGTGCAGCACATGAGATTCAGCAGTTGTATCCCACCACAACCGACTGGGGTCCATTCAGCAAGCAGGACTGGACCAGCTTGTGACATATGGACCTTCATAAGGCATGTCTCTGCTTAATGGTTCAACACCATTTATTCATCATAAGGAAAAATAACTAACTAGAGGGAGATCTTATTATGTACCAGGGGACAAGTAGGTTTCTGGGTTTGGATTCTTGCCTTGTCTATTCCTATTCATAGGGGATCTAGACTTCTCCTAGGGGCAGGTTTCTAACTATGCATAATCTTGAATAAATAAATATTGAAACAACAATAAGTCATCTAAATAGTTGCACTGGCCCTGGTCACTGTGGATGTGAATGGGTTGGACATACTGTCGCTGTCATAAGAATATACAGTTCTAGTGGAGATAACATTTCGCAGATTAAGATGTGAAAACCCAGGAGTGGAAGTTATTTTTGCATTGTTTATTTTTGCAATGATAACCCATGCCATGGTCTTCTGTACATATTGCAAATGATTCAGTTGTCATTCAGGAAAAGCATCTGTATTAACTTTTCCTTTGCTTGCTGTGCACCTATGTATCATATCTATTCTAAGACGGTGGCGAAACAGTGGAATGGGTTACCTAGGGAGGTGGTGAAATCTCCATCCTTAGAGGTTTTTAAGGCCTAGCTTGACAAAGCCCTGGCTGGGATGATTTAGTTGGTGTTGGTCCTGCTTTGAGCAGGGGATTGGACTAGATGGCCTCCTGAGGTTTCTTCCAACCCTAATGTTCTATGATTCTATTCAGTGAAGATTAAAAGCACTGTAAGCTCTTGCTAGGACAGCCCTGTCTTCAGCATATAAGAGAATTCTGTACTGAAGCTGTAAGTAAATAACACAAGGAGAGGCAAAGCACCAGGAGAATTTCTTCAGACAAAGAAACAGGCAAGTGAAAATGGCCATCTGTTGGATGCAACAACAGGGTAAGCGGCTCATGTGAAAGAGCTGCCAGTAGCAGGAACATCTGTAAGGGTCTCTGTACTGTTTCAGAATCACAATGTATTTGTTATTATACACTGAAGAGTATTTCTGGCAGAGTTTTGTCACAGAACCTTGAAGAATGGACTCCCTGGAGGCAGAGTAACAAATCTGGACTGAGGATACCTAATCCAGCTGGTAAATACCTGCAGAAGCGACTCAGAGCCGTTATTCTCATGTTTTTTCTACATTTGCATCTCCTTTTGAAATTAACTTTTCCTGTTGTTTTAGGACTATTAGTATTAAGGTAGTTCCCACACCCTAGTAGGCATTGCATGTGAATAGCGATAGATGTAGGCTCTGTCTGGACCGCTTATAATCTGAGAACACAACAGCTAACAGGACGGGGTAAAAATAAATACAGGTTTGAAAAACAACCAACTCTTAGCTGTTTGTTTACCTCAGCATTGTTAGGTGGCTAATTTCTTGTAAGCATCATGGGAAGAATTGGGTCTAGAGGAGGAACTGAAGGAGCAAAGGGTTAGTGGCCTTACAGTGTAGTTCAGGATGGGCATTTAATGCATATGGCGCAGTGTGGGGAAGAAAGTTGGGGGGCAGTTTCAGGGAAAGTGGACAAGCACAAGGTTGAGGCTCTCATTGCTGGAGCAGGGTGGGCAACGCAGTAAGAGACCAGAGTGGATAAGCTGGGATGTAGAGATTTGTGAAGGGCTTTTAAGGGGAGCATAAGAAGCTTGAAGGTAATGCAATGGAGGGAGGAGAACCAGTGGAGCAATTCAAAGGAGGAGAAAGGAAATAGGTTTAGAGTCGGGCAAGATAAATAACATAGTACTTGCACTTTGTACAGTCTGGAGAGCTGATGGGGGATATCAAGGAGAAGCTCCCATTGACGGGAGGAATTACTGAGTTCTCTATACTTTTGAAAACCAGGCCACTTACTAAGTACCCAAATAGGGTCTGAAGAGCCTAATTTTAGTCACCCATTTTTTGAAAATCTTGGTTGTGCTCAGAAACTGTATAGTAGACAATATTTGCCATTAGATTTCATTGTATCTTTAAAAACATATTGTATAACTATGAATGACATATTTAAGGGCAGCTAGAGGGAAGAACCTGGGACTGGAAGAGCCAGTTCTGCCTGTGACTTGCTATGTGACTCCAGGAAAGATGTTTAACCTGTGTGTTTGTTCCTCATCTATTAATAATGCTTTTCTGACTTTGAGGTCTACAGATGAAACCTCTAGAGAATTGCAATGTATCAGTATAGTCAGACCCCTACAGGTAGTTGCCTTAGTGTTTTAAAAAGAAACCCCAGTTTTCATTCATTCATAACTTTTCTGTAATTCTGACATACCAGGCTGAAATTTTAGATTAGGTCTCTGCCCAATGTGGATTATTTTTTAAAGGTTGAGGGAAAATGGTTAAGCTGTTTTTGAGTAGAAAGAGAGGTGTTTGTGTGGGGGGGCGGAAATACATTGTCCCTATTATATAAAAATGAAATGAAAAATTGGGTCTTTTTGATTAAACAGCTAGAGGTCACAGGCTGAAGTTCTGCAGACAGAGAAGCCTGAATGTTCCAGTGAAGGCTGGCTACAATTTGACGAAATTATGAGCCTTTGAGACCACAGTTTTCAGTAGTTCCAACCTTAATGGTGCTTTTCATCACAATCCACCAACATTCCAGGCGCAGGCTGGCTGCTGTGCACATGTCTATGTGGCTAATTTGGCTGCATAATAAAAAATATGTAAAATTAAGACAGTTGTCCATTAATTCAAAAGCTTCTTGCTGTTCTAATTTTGGCACTGGTGCTACAAATGACCTGAGACCTATTTGATTTAAATTACAATAGCATTGCTCATGTGAGTAAAGTTATGTAAAGTAAAATGTTACAGAATTAAAAGTTTAATGATTAAAATAATTTAGTTTATTATTTATAATGTGTGTAGTTTATCTCTGATGCCAAGGAAATGTCTCTGATTTTAGAACAAAAGTGACGACACTTCCCTTTCACCTCAGACCACAGGGCTTTAATCATGGCCTTATCTGATTTGGACTGAACATGAAAAGGCAAGATCCTGTCTATGGGACTTGGATGCGCACACAGAACTTGTTGTGACTTTAGCAGGATTCCCATGTGTGTATCCAAAGGCAGAATGCTGTCCCTCATGTTTTTGGTTAGATTTCCATGGTGGTATACTGTGAATGAAAAATGTATCTCCTTTATGGTTCAGGGATACCCAGACAACAGCCACACAAACACATGCTGAAATTTCATCCCCGTGTTTCCAGATTGGTATGGAAAGCAGTGCGTCATAGTCTCTAATTGATTTGTTTTAGTCAAATTATGAAGGAGGGGGAAAGTTCCTTTTTAATTTTAGTTGCATCTGACGAAGTGGGTATTCACCCACGAAAGCTCATGCTCCAAAACGTCTGATAGTCTATAAGGTGCCACAGGACTCTTTGCTGCTTTTACAGATCCAGACTAACACGGCTACCCCTCTGATACTTCCTTTTTAATTGTCTTGCTTATGTTCCAGTTTCTCATAAACTCAGTGCTTCAAAAGTCTTATCGGAAATGTTTACTTCAAGTTACAGAAAGGCATAATTTTAGTGCTTTTGTAAGGCACCAGCTTGATATCCTGGGAGACTGCAATCCTTGCTCATGGAACAAGTACACAGTAGGGACGATGTCAGTGCAAGCTTCCCCCTGCTGACACAGGGTGAATAACCTCCTCTTATAGCCTGGATACAACTGAGGCAGAGTTTGGCCCTGTATTTTTATTACTCAGTATCAGAGGGACACAATTCTGTTTCCTCCATAGGAAAAGTTCTTGTGGTAAGAATTTCCATGTCAGTCAAAGTATATATTTTCTTAACTTTCTGTCACCTTTGCTTTCTCTTTGAGGCCTGAAACTGTCTTTTCCCAAAGACAGGGATGGGTGTGTGGTTTTGATAGTACATTACTGAAAAAAGATGTTTCTTGTATGAAATCTGTTGCTCTGTTCAGAAGAAATGTAGCCTGAATAGTGGCAGGTCAGGTCATTTTGCACTATTCAGCACTTATGGTGCTTTGTGATTTTAATGATGCAGGGAATAGGGGTGGCTTCCACATCCTCTCATTTTAAGAAGGAGCAGAGCCAATGCTGAGCAGGAGTTTGGCAAGCAAGAAAAGAGGCACTACTGCCTTGGATTCCCTAAGGAAGATTACTTTTTGGAGTCTGCATTTAGCTTAATTTGGGGTTGTGAGCATGAGGACTAGGAGTGAAACTGAAAGAGAGGGTGGTATTGGGATTTGTTGAAGAGAGAGGAATAGGAAGTAAATTTCAAGTCAGCTCTGCACCTTGCAAAAGCAGATTTATAGCAGAAAACAGGAAAAAAGGACTCAGAGCATCTGACTGTATGGGTATCTCACAAGATTTCACAATTCCATAGTGCATTTGTAAATTCTAGGGCACCTCCGAAGTTTTAAAGATGCAAAACAAATAGCAACCGTATCCATCAAATTGTTCCTAGAGCATGTCACCTGATTCCAGCTCTCAAGATACTAAGGAGCAGGGAAAAGAGATCCCACAAAAGCCACCCTGAAGCGCAGATCCCAGGTCTAGAGGTGTCCTGACCACCTCCTCAAGGGGACAGCCTATCATGTAGGGGAAGAGATGTATTATAAGAGAAGAGGTCATGTGGTGTGAAGAGGTCATGAAGGCCTGCTGGAATGAGTGGATGGGAAGACTCAGAGATTCAGAAAATTTGGATGAGCTTTGGATAAGCATCAGAGTGTGAGAACAAGCATGTGAATATGTGAGAGACTTTGGTATTGTCTGGCAGAAAAAAATGTTGACACCACCAGGAAATATCTGCCTGGTTTGAATGGGATTATAGTGACTCTCTGAGCCAGCGTGCTGTGGCTCTGCTTACCATCTCCTATCTCCCAAGTATTTAGAGGGATTTTTGTGAATTTTTTGCATGTGTTTTGTATCCAGCAAACTATGCAGATGTTCTTATCATTTGTTTGTTTAAAAAGCAGCCAAATGTGCTTGTGAGGCAAGTTTCTGGGGAGTTCTGTCATCTGTAGCAAAAATCTTCCACACTGTAAGCTTTGAAACTCGCACACCTTAAGGCTGTGCTGCTGCTGCTGCTATTTATTTTATTTATTGACACTGGAGCCAAAACACAATTAGCAGAGCCTTGACTGATTACAATGATCAATGCCTTACATGAAGCTCTGTCATTCTTTGAGTGGCTACTTGGCCAGGAGAAACATTTTGTTTTGGTGCAGGCTGGGGAGTACATGAGAAGTCATGCTATCGTTTAGGCATCTTTATTGTTGGTGCGACAGTAGCACCTCGAGGTCCCAACCAAGACCGGAGTGCCATTGCGCTAGACACCAGTGAACATAGTGTGAGGCAGTCACTGTCCTGAAGAGTTACAATCCAAATACACAAAGTGTGTAGCGGGGAAACAGAGGCACAGAGAGGTGAATAAATTTGCTCAAGATCACACAGTGGGGTAGCGACAGAGCTAGGAATAGAACTCAGGTCTCCTAACTAACAATCCAAAGCCCTATACACTTGATCACACATCAGGCCTCCTTCTTGCAGTAGTGTCATTAGTACACAACATTTGTGAAGCTGTTTGTTTATTTTTATATGTGCAAGAGGCAGAGGCGCACACAGAGTTAAACTACATACCATATGTTTGTCTTTCCTAACTTGCCATTGATCAGGTTAGCCGCAGACTGTGTTAAACAGTACTACAGCATGTTGCATGATTCTATATACATGGAATTGAATTCTACTGAAAGTGAATTTGGGGGGTACTCATCACCATGCATAGATTTCAGCAAGGGGATGATCAGCACCTTACCAGATCAGTCTCAAAAACATAAAGCAGCCTTGCGTGATACAGAGATGTGCCTGGGTGTCTCGCCTTCTCTCCCAACCTTTGGTTGGTCATAAAAGCCCTTAAAGTCTCCTGGTTACAAAGGCATCTCTGCCTGACAGATGCTTCAAATACTGCGAAGGAAGCCGCATTGCAGACCATATGGAAAGTGCTCTGTGGACCACTAGTGGTCCATAGATCACTCCTCAAGAACCTTTGCGGTATTATTTGGCAAACTATATAGAATAAATTAAATAGACACCATAATTTAAAGGGACGTAGTCAACTTACACCTCTCTCTGTAAGTTTTGTAGCTACTGTTGTTACAAGTAATTCCTTAGATCGCTAGAACTTTGAGAGATCAGAAACAAAATGAAGGTTTCTCTTTATTTTTCCTCAGATTGGTTAGTACATTTCAAAGTCAATTTAACTGTTTTCACTTAATAGCCAGTTAATAAATCATTTCCCTATGCTGCGGGGTGGGTTTTTCATACACCAACAGGGGAGTGAGATGTAGTTTTAGAAACCAGAGAATGGGATTGTAAAAAAGCACAAAAATTGTCAAAGAAACTAAGGGACAGTATTTGTAACTATTTTTATGAAACTAAGTAGATCACAATTTAACTATGTCACTTTAAAGCATCTGTGCAAAGGGATAAAATTAAGGTTCCGCCTTCAATGCTAACTCTGTATTTAATGATTTTTGAGTGTTTGATTTCTCAACTTCCATGCTTGTTCTTTTTTCATTGAATTCGATCGTTAAATAATTGATTCATGTTAGATGGTCATCCTTTCTACAAGAGCAAAGTGGTGGGACCCCAAAGGTAAAGAAGTAGTTTGGAATCTGAAAACTATGAAGTAACTAGTTTTTGTGTAAACCTAATGAGAGCAGATCCTCTAATAAAAAGTAGAACATGAAAAAATCTGTGGGAAGCACACACAAGGAATCACTGTATTAAATTCTTACTCCTGAACAAAGGCTATATTCCCTGAAGTAGATTTAGAATAACAAGTGATTCCATATGACTTTCTGTTCAAGACTTTCTATCCTGAAATCAATTTCCATGAATGGAGCTGCCCTGCAACTACTGTTCATTATTAAGGGAAAGAAGGAAATAATCTGGTGCTCTGCTTTATCAGTTTGGAACGAATGGCAGACTATTCCAAAGAGATTTGATATTGAGAAAGAGGCGTATCTTCCACCTTTGCTTTGTCACAAGCATTTGGTCTGCTTCTATCTTTTGAGGTCTGCCTCTATACTAATCAAACACTAAAGGGCCAAACTTAGCTATAGCGCACATGCACAATGTTCATTGGTTTCCGCTGGGATTTGACAGTACTCAGAACCAAGCAGGATCAAATTAAAACTTAGTAGATGTGAAATGGGGTTTTTTTCTAGCATCAGTGAACAATTTTCATCAGAAAATGTTCATCAGAATGATTTTCTGATAGCAAATGCTATTTTTACAAAATCTTAGAAATTTTTCCATTTTCTGTTGGGAAAAATTAAATTAAATTAGTTTGTTTCTGGGGCATTTGACCCAAATTCAGTGGAATATTTTTGTTTATTGAACTGGCCCAATTTTTTTTGATTAAATTGCATTTCAATATTGTGGTAAATTGTCTCATGGGAGTTTGTTTGGTCCCCCCATTCTCTTCCATCGTCTGGGAGTTCTGACTGGACTACATCTCTCATGATGCAAAGCACTCTTCCCGCTGACTCCACAGTGGGCTGCATCACTGGAGTCACATTATTGCAAGTGCTTGATGGGAGATGTAGTCCTGCTAGGGAGCCAGAACGATAGGGTAGAATGGGGCCTTCTGGCAACCCAAACTACAACTTCAATGAAGCTGTGCTCCACGAAGGAAAATACTGTAAGTATTGGTTGTTTCAGGTTAGTTCAACAAACAATCCACCCACTCCCACCCCAAAGAAACAAATACAATTCTTGAAATTCAAGAGTACTAAAATACTTTGTTTTGATTGAATATACCAAAATGAATTGCTTAGGCATTTTCAAAGAGACATTTTTCTGAACTTTGTGTTCCATGGAAATTTTCAGATTTCAGGAGTGAAATACCAATTTTGCTCTTCTCTAGTTAGCATTTCTTAAATGGCAAATGGAGATAGATAGAAGCCAAATGTACTGTATGTTTCCTATATGATAAAATTGTTATTGAGACTGGGTCAATAGTTGCTCAACGTTTTTCATGAAAAATGGGTCAAAATCCTTCACTGCTGAGTAAACTATTCCACAAAATTCTTGCATCCCTGAATTGTTCTGTACTGGAACATTCTTAAAAATTGGTCGTTTTCAGTTACAAAAACTTCCTCTTACACATGCAAGAAGAGTGGAAGAAAATCTTTGTATCTATTGATTTGTATTTGCTTTACCTTCCCAAATTGTCTAGACAGATTGCAGCGTGTCAACCACAAGTCTAGACTCCACTCCTGTAATCTTAATTTTATACATATGTATACAATGTAATTACTTATGTGTGTAGTTACGTGTGCAAGTGTGGGCAGGATCAGAACCGTTTTTCTAATGAACTTTACCTTATTAGAAGTTCTTTCATGAAACGTATGTCACTGTTAGTGGATTTCCCTATATTTACGGTGATGTAGAAATCTAATAATAAATTTGTAGAATTAAAGTACATAGTGGAAATGGTGGGGATTATTTTAGGCAATAACTATAAAATACTGCTGGTACTGAGCATGCAGTTATAATACTTAATTGCTGAGATTAATCCAGTGTTTCTTTAAGAAATGTAGAGAATAAGTTGCTGAAGTTAAGAAAATCTAAACTTTCTTTTTCTAAAGCTATCTGTGGGGTCAGATTTATCCTGACTAGTCTGACCTCAAGCGGTCAGTTGTTATGCTATTCAGTTGAGTTGGAGAAATACAGCAGCACCAGGTTTTCTTACAGAGTCAGCTGCACTATCAAGATGGTATATTTGATCAATCAAATATGATGGTTTTCCAGTTTGCAAAAAGAGATAGGAAACAACTCTAGGAGGTTCCCTCTACAATAACACAAATAATGCAGAGAAATGGAGATTTATGGTGTGCACAGATTACTGACCCCAGCTGGCTGTCACTTTTGCAGTGGGTTTCAGAAGGGGAGAGGTGGAAGGTTCCTATGGGTTTGCAGTGACCATTAGCATGCAAGAATGGCATCCTTTTTCTGTTTCCATTGCCACTTTTGTATTTAAGATGGGGTGGGGTGCTGCACATCTGTGAAAGCCTAGAAAACGGTAGGGTGGACCTGTCTAAATATTCAGTAAATATCAAAAAAGTTCATTATTTTTTTCCTGTTTAGGGCTTAATCCTGCCCTCTGAAGCACAGGCAAGCAAGGGATGGGGGCAGGGCCTTCTTGCAGAAGAAGCAGAGACATATCCCTCCATAGCACGCAAGAGAAGAGGTAGAAAGATAGCTGGTTAGCTTGCTGGTCAGGTTGGGGAGTCAGAGAATGATGGTGTCAGCCTCATCACCAAGCCACTTAGCAGTCAGCAGCAAGGCTAGCTGATGGTGGACTTTATTCTGGCTCAGAGCAGCACCAAAATGCTTGGGCATTCCCTGGCCAGCACAGAGCAACTCTCCCTGTGTTGGCATGATTTGCAAAGGAGATGGTACACTGAAAAGTAGCATCTGCTCATCAATTTGTGTTGGTCATAGTTGGATTTGGCCTATGATCCCAAATCCCACCTGCAGCATAACCCACTTGTGAATGTGTGTTGCAAATTCTCCTCTGTGCTTGAGCCACAGAGAATATGAGTCTATTACAGTCCCAATTACAGAGGCATGGCTGTTAAGCTCAAGATGTAGCAATTTATGCTTTGGAGGGCCCTGCTTCAGTCCCTGGTAAGGTAGCCAAGATAGTATCAATTACATAAGATACTAAGGACTTCCAGATCTAAAAGCATGAACTCCCTCAACCTCAGCTAAATCTCTTTCTTGCGTGCGCTCTCTCCTTGTTACACATTTGTAGGTAGATAATGAATATAAAGGATGACATCAACTGACATATAGCAATATGTCACGTTGTGTATTGCAAATGTCTTCCTGATTCCAGCTCTTTAACAAAAGAGTGCTTTGAAAAATATAATAGAGGGTCATAAATTCTCAGAGCTGCACAGAGTTTAGCCACAGAGTCACACTGGTCAAAGTCTGTGGGGATTGTGTAGCCAAATTCCATTATCACTTGAAAATGTAAAAGAGAGAGACAATCCAATTCGCTATTCAGAAATAAGGACTTAATGAGTGTTTTCATAGGACCTCTCACACTGGCTTGTTCAGCCCAGGTCTCTGCAAATTTTAGATGTCCCATTCATATTATCTAATACTATCTACCCAATGAACCACCTTCTGGCTCATCATAACTTTTTCTTATCAATTGTTCCCACCACTTTTCTTTCACCACTATCCTCGTGCCTAATAGGACTGGCTGAATAAAGGAAACATGTATTTACAAGTACTTAATCAATGGAAAAACTTGCCAAAAATCATCAACATATTATTCATCTATCTTTAATGTCTCACATGCAGCACTTGTTTGAAATAACTCACTGACTTAGAAATTAATTGCCATCAATTCACTAGCACCAAGTACTCATGTCACTTTACTCTGCAGTTATACATGAAGGTCAGGTTACTGTGACGTTGCACTCTATATGATTTTTTGAAAATATGCTAATGAGTGTGAATATAATGTAACTGGAACATGCTTCATGCAAAAGGTCTCTTGTACGGTATCATTACAAAGCTTATAATCTAATGAGTGTAGTCATCCTATTTGTATATATGTATCATTCTTGTATTTAAAACTAGAAATATGAAATATAACTCTGAGGGCCTATTGTAATTATGCAAAGTGTGGGCCATTAATGGTGTTTTGGAATCTTGATGGCTCCGATCAACCAGGACAATTGACTGTGGATGGCTCTGTTTGCTTGCAGGCCTTCCTGTGGGTCAGGCTGGGAGGAATGAAAGCTTGGGGGACTCACAGAACATGTGACTGTGCCACCTGGTACTGAAATCCATCTTAAACCCAGTGCTTTTCCATTTAGAAGAAGCGGTGGGAACCCAGAGAGGGACAAAGGATTCCCATCTTGAACAAATGATATGTAAGGGGTGGAACAGAACAAAGTGGTCTGCAGTCATGAGAAATCCCCTGATCTGGAACAAGAGTTGTATCGAGGAAAGGATTGTGCCCAGACTAGGAAGGCATTCAGTCTGTGACAGAAGCTTTTTGAAAAATCTGAGGGTGAGATTTTATCTGTATTCAGTTTTCTTACTGGACTAGGCTTAGACTTGTGTGTTTTATTTTATTTTACTTGGTAATTCACTTTGTTCTGTCTGTTATTACTTGGAACCACTTAAATCCTACTTTTTATATTTAATAAAATCATTTTTATTTATTAATTAACCCAGAGTAAGTATTAATATCTAGGGGGGAGGGGGCAAACAGCTTTGCATAGACTCATAGACTCTAGGACTGGAAGGGACCTCGAGAGGTCATCGAGTCCAGTCCTCTGCCCTCATGGCAGGACCAAATACTGTCTAGACCATCCCTAATAGACATTTATCTAACCTACTCTTAAATATCTCCAGAGATGGAGATTCCACAACTTCCCTAGGCAATTTATTCCAGTGTTTAACTACCCTGACAGTTAGGAACTTTTTCCTAATGTCCAACCTAAATCTCCCTTGCTGCAGTTTAAGCCCATTGCTTCTTGTTCTATCATTGGAGGCTAAGGTGAACAAGTTTTCTCCCTCCTCCTGATGACACCCTTTTAGATACCTGAAAACTGCTGTCATGTCCCCTCTCAGTCTTCTCTTTTCCAAACTAAACAAACCCAATTCCTTCAGCCTTCCTTCATAGGTCATGTTCTCAAGACCTTTAATCATTCTTGTTGCTCTTCTCTGGACCCTCTCCAATTTCTCCACATCTTTCTTGAAATGCGGTGCCCAGAACTGGACACAATACTCCAGATGAGGCCTAACCAGCGCAGAGTAAAGCGGAAGAATGACTTCTCGTGTCTTGTTTACAACACACCTGTTAATGCATCCCAGAATCACGTTTGCTTTTTTTGCAACAGTATCACACTGTTGACTCATATTAAGCTTGTGGTCTACTATGACCCCTAGATCTCTTTCTGCCATACTCCTTCCTAGACAGTCTCTTCCCATTCTGTATGTGTAAAACTGATTGTTCCTTCCTAAATGGAGCACTTTGCATTTATCTTTATTGAACTTCATCCTGTTTACCTCAGACCATTTCTTCAATTTGTCCAGATCATTTTGAATTTTGACCCTGTCCTCCAAAGCAGTTGCAATCCCTCCCTCTGCATCTCTCTCTATCATTGTGATAGAGGGTGAACAATTTATGAGTTTACCCTGTATAAGCTTTATACAGGGTAAAACAGATTTATTTGGGGTTTGGACCCCAATGGGAGCTGAGTATCTGAGTGTTGGAGACAGGAACACTTCTTAAGCTGTTTTCAGTTAAGCCTGCAGCATTTGGGGGATGTTGTTCAGACCTGGGTCTGTGTTTGTAGCAGGCTAGTATGTCTGGCTTGAACCAGGCAGAGCACTGAAGTCCCAAACTGCCAGGGAAAACAGGCTCAGAGGTAGTCTCAGCACATCAGTTGGCAGTTCCCAAGGGGTTTTCTGTGATCCAGCTCATCACATTACCATCCACCATAGGAGGAGAAGTTACAGTCTAAACATTTGGGAGTCATGCCAGTAGTGCAGTGTAGCTGGTAGCCACATGTCTAGTTAGCCATGGAAAAGCTAAAAGAGCTGTCTTTCTGTCAAAAAGAGCAATACCGTACCTTCTGTTACCAAGTGTCAAATGGTAAATGCTGTGAAGCTAAAGCTATACTGCATATTACAGGAAATACTCTAAGATTATTAAAAACAAACTCATTGAAATATTTCTCCATTTGTGCTGTTTGTGTGCTTATCGCACTTCACTCATCTTGGATGATGAAACTAGAATGGATCACTTCTAGCCCCCGCACTCCATTACTGAGGGTTCAATAGGTCATTATTCCATTTTGGATTTTTTTATTCCAAGGAAATATTTGTGCCCCCATAATTGAATACCATCAAATTCTGAAACCATTCCCCCATCCCCACCATCTCATTCATAGCCAAGGGTTCCCTAATCATCTGTGCAACCTTCTGGAGGAAGAAGACCAGGTGGCCTTCTACATTGTTCTTTAACTCTGTTCCCCTCTCATTTCCTTAGGAATGTCTGGCTGGCCTGTGTACTCCCTCCCACCCCTTAATCTTTCAAGGGTAGCCAGATGGCACAGTCCCTGTGGTTCTAGGCCTCTTCCCTGTGTAAATTCAGGGTTCAGGAAACTTTTGGTCTAAATAGTATATGCTATGACCCTTTCCCATCCCACACCTGCAGCAATGGTGCCAGAAATGCCTCCCAAATTTGAAGTACATTCCTGGTCTCAGAGTCCACTGGGCTAAACAATAATGTGTTGCATTATGAACTTCTGAATTGCAAAAATACCTTGTTTGTTTATATGGAAGGCATTTCTCTAGCACACCTCACCACAGCATATGAGATCCATGTCCCATGGCAATCGCATACACTAGCTATTATGGACCAACAGGGCTTATATTTATATATAGCCATCAAGTACTAGTATGGATGCAAAGATCTAATGAAGTATAAATATGTGCAATAGGAAGTATTGTTACAAGCCTCATTAATTTCTTAGCAATATCAATGGCATTCACGCTTATGGCCTCAGCCGAAAATATAAGGTAACAGGTGTAGCATCATTTCTTATCATTCTACAGTGTATAACAAACAAAGCCTCTTCATTTTTACCTTCACATTTATGCTGCTGTAGTTTCAAACTGCTGTATTTTTGTTCAGAGCCTGTAAAGCATTTTTAACATAAATTGCTATTATATGACTAATTCTTCAGCTGGGTACCAGAGTTGTGTGGTTTTAGTATGGCTGCCCTTTTTCTTTCCATCATTTATTATAGGACTGTAGAGAGATTTTTTTTTCCTTAAAAAGCTGCTAGTCTGTTTAAAAATACACTGTATTCTTTGGGAACATTACTGACCTCATGCTTCTGATATGGGAGGTAATGAGTTAAAGGAAGCAACCTGAAGTCTGAAACAGTCAATCAAAAATCTGAGCTCAATCAGAAAAACAAATATTCACAGAGAGAAGGGGTTTATTTCCAGTCTGAAATGACGTTCACACCTTGTTTGCTTGGCAACATCTTGCTCTTTCAATGGCACACTTCAGTTGGTAAACAACTATTAAAATTCTGAGCAGATCTGCATAGCTTGCAGGAAAACCTCAAAACAGCTGCAGTCTTCTTTCAGCAGATGGTAGTTAATAATAGTCTTTGTTCTGCAGGTTCTTCCATTTGCAACCAAAAAAATACAATAAACCCCACTTTTACCACATCTTTCAGGCATAGGAAAAGGTGCAGATCTGACCCATGGGGAGCAGGTTGCATGGTAACAAAAAGCAATTTTTTTAAAAGACCATGTAGTGAAATTTCCTCCCTAACTCATCTTCTTATTAACCATGTATGTGTTTTTTCAGTAGTCTGAAATAATTTTGCTGCCTAAGCATAAATCCTGTATAATTACAGATGGATTAACTGTAGTGTATTACCTTTGTATAGTTTGTACATCATGCCTGCATTTTCAGTGTGCAAAGTTGTGCTACAAATCCTGTTGATGTCAGAAAAGGATATCATAGGCAATGCATCTGGGATTTCTGATTGAAAGAACAGTTCTATGTCTGGCTCAGTCCACTGACTGTGGGAAAGCTTTAAGGTCAGTGAGTTTGTGTGAACACTGGTGCACGCTAAAATGCTGACAATATTCCATAACACAGTGTGACAACTCCTTTGCCTGCCCCTCTTCCTGGGGCCTACTGGCTGCCCCAGTAAGGCTCAGAGAGGCTTCTAGTTATGCAGCACCCATTGCTTTATTTACACAATGTTCTCCCACCACCAGTGTTATACTATATACAGAGCTCACAGGCCTGGTAATCTCCTCTCCTAAACAGAGTCTGCCCTCAGCCTGGAGATTGACCTTCCCCTGGCCATCCCCCCTTCTTCTGGCTGCCAGCTAGCCTTTATAGCCCTTGAACCCTCAGGCCCGCAGGTGCAGCCAGTTCTAAAGGCCAGGCACCAGGCTTCTCCCCAGCCCCAATCTATTTCCCCTGAATGGGGCTGGTTGAGCAGGGGCTAATTAGGTGCCTTTGCACCAGCACCCTGCTACACCAACATATTGTGTATCCCCCACACAGGCAAAAAAGCTGCTTTTGCCATTGTCTGGCGTTCACTGAATGTGAGGAATTAAGTGGCTCTCCTTTATGCTGAGTACCAGTGAATATGCTGTTAAGAGCAAAGATATTACTATTATTATTAATCATATTAATTACAGCAGTACATAGGGATCAACCAAGAATGGGGCTCATTGTGCTGGGCACTGTACAGACACAGAACAATAGATGCTCCCTGTCCTGAAGAGCTTACAGTCTAAACAGACAAAACAGATGCAGGTGCGGGAAAGGGTAGAACTCACAAGCAGAGTGAACAATGTGATAGCAGCAAATGGCATGTTTGTGCTACAATTTTTTTGTTTGGTCGGTTTGGTTAAAAGGGGATTAACTAAATGGGTCGAAGGGACGGGAGAGGGCACATTGAAGGGAAGAGGGATAAGAGATGGCAGGAACAGGGCAAGGAAAAGAGAGTAAGGGTATGTCTACGTTTCAGCCAGGGGGTGTGAATAGGCCGCTCGGGTAGACATACCTGCACTGGATATACTCTTGCTACATACAAGCAATTATGTAGCCAGGGGTTTCAGGTGGGTTTGTACAGCTGCAAGCTGCAGCATAGCACCCTTGCTTTTATTTTTAGCAATCTAGCTGGAGTACAGCTTGCACAGGTATGTCTACACAAGCTGCCATCCTCATCCTTTCAGCTAACAGGGACAGGTATGGAGTGAAGCTAAGGTGAAGAGACTGAGGGAGAGGCAGGGGGGAGGGTTGGAGCAAACAGCCAATCAGCACAGGGCAGAGAAAGTCTAGTCAAAACTGTAGAAAGTTCTCAACGTCCAAAGGTCCTAGCTTTGGTTGCTTCTGTTCCTGCTGGCTGGAGTCTTTGGCTGGCTTCTCCGCAGGTTTTTCTCTAGGGGTAACAAAGAGTCCTGTGTCACCTTATAGACTAACAGACATATTGTAGCATGAGCTTTTGTGGGTGAATACCCACTTCGTCAGATGCATGTAGGGTGTGTATCTGTGTGTGTGTGGGTGCACTACCTGGGTCCTAGAGCCCCCCCCCCGAGTGTGTGTGTGTGGGGTCTCCCCATCACAATTCTGGGTTGGGGGTATTGTGGGTATGGGTGGCCCTGGCTGGGCCCCATTTTTCTCTGTTCTCCCCACTTCCTGCTGCTGTCTTTGCTTTGGCTGCTTCTGTACTTGGTACTACAAGCTTCCATCTGTAGCAGGTTCCTCCCTGCAAGTAGCCATCTCCACATTGCCCTCTGGTGTTTTCTGATGGAAGGCCAGGGAAATTTACCAGCAAAGGCTATTGTTTTCAAAGTTTGCTGTTTACTGGGCCTTGATGCTTCCAGCAGGCTATTCTCATTGCATTCCTCAGCAGGTTGAGCCACTCAAGAGTGTCTCATGTCTGTGCTCTACACTCTCTGAATGCCAGTTCAAGGCCCTGATCTTGATCTTCAAAGCCATCAATAGATCAGGGCGCATTTACAACAGAAACTGCCTGACCCATCCATGACGCTCAAGATAGCTGCACTCCTCTGGGACCATGCAGCTGAAAAGAAAACAACAGGGAAGACTATGAGAATCGGAAACAAAATGTTCTTGGCTGAAGAGGCTGGTTTGTGGATTGAGTTACTAGACAAGATTAGATTGAGCCAAAGTCTCACAGAGGTTAGAACACCCTGCAAGATCTCCCTGTTTTAGTAAAGCTTTCCCACCATAACTAAATGGACAGAAGAATAAATATGGCCTAATAGAGAAGGGCAGAGAATAGAATCCTCAATGGAGTCTATTTTGGACACTGGTGTACAAATCCAATTTGCTGACTTGCAGCTTAGATAGCACGGTGGTTGGGTAGGAACACCAAAAAGAGATTTTGTATCTACTTGTATTAATGCTGATGTGTTGATTAAATAGCATTTTAATTAAAATTTGCAGCACAAAAATTAATGTAGGATTAAATTTTTTTCGTTCTCCATGAGAGGGTGCTGCTGTGCAATTATTCCCTGGTGCAGACTGGTATCTTTAAGACAAGCTGTAGCACTATTCTACCGATTGATCTCTCCACGAGTTGTAAATTCTAAACCCTATAATTCTGTATATTAATTGCCTCTCTCTCTTTTGTTTATCATCAGGATAAATAAAGTCCCTTTTTATGAGTTTCATGTGCACCAAATATTGTCTATTTACATTCCAGTATATTTAAGACGTACTTGGGAGCATAGAGTCAAGGGTGGCTCCAGAACCCAGCATGCCAAACACATGCTTGGGGTGGCATGCCGTGGAGGGCGCTCTGCTGGTCACCGGGAGGGCAGCAGGCGGCTCCGGTGGACCTCCTGCAGGTGTCCCTGCAGAGGGTCCGCTGGTCCCGCGCGGCTTCGGTGGAGCCGCGGGACCAGTGGACCCTCTGCAGGCACGCCTGCGGGAGGTCCACCAGAGTTGCGGGACCGGCGACTGGCAGAGTGCCTCCCGAGGCATGCCACCCTGCTTGGGGCAGCGAAATGTCTAGAGCCGCCCCCGCATAGAGTAGTGTTTATATGTTTTGTCTCTGGCAATCTTGTCCTTAAAAATGTTATTACACAATAAAACAAAATACAGAATACATTAGTGAGCAATAATTTATCCTGTATGTGGACTGTTAAGGTATGTTGGTTTTCTTCCATGTTGCTTTTTGACATTTCCCAATCCTTTTAAATTTCAGTAAACTTGCTTGCATTGTGTGGTATTATTATGGTTTTATTATCTGTCATGTATCTCTAGGTCAGCTGTGTTTTGAAATCCTCTCAGACCAACATTACCAGATGCCATGTTATACCAAAACAAGAGGTGTCAACTTGGCACCATATGCATTTGTACTAGAGAAGCATTTCTGAATAGTGTTGTCTCATTGAATTTGATTTTTCTGCTCTATGTACCACCTCTATACCTGTCTATATAGCTACAATGTTGTATTTCTTCCCATGATAACCAAGCTAATATAAAATACCGTGGAACATGGGAAGTCAGTGCTTTGTTGTAATACATACTGATGTCTACATCCCACCCCCACATGTGCACACAATGGAAGTTATTGAATAAGAACATGTGATGTGGACAGGGCACTCTCCACCCCAAATGCCAAACATTGTTCTCAAGATGTAAAGTTGTGAAGAATCAGCAAGTGCGTACTGAGCAATTCAATGCAGTGTAAGCCTTAGGGCTAGTCTACGCTACTGCGCTACATCAGTGCAGCTGCATTGCTGTAGTGCATCTGGTGAAGATGTGCTATTCCGACAGGAGAGAGCTCTTCCATCGGCATAATTACTCCACCTCAGCAAGAGGCAGAAGTTATGTTGGCAGGAGAGCATCTCTTGCTGACATAGAACAATGTGGGCACCACTTTAAATTGATGTAACTTATGTCACGGGGGGTAGGGGGAGGCTTTTTCACACCCCTGTGCAATGAAAGTTACACCCTTGTGCAATTTAAAGCAATGTTCACATTGCACTATATGTCAGCTTAAACTTAAACTGCCATAGGAATGGAAGAAAATGGCAAACAACTGCACACCTCCATTGTTCTTTTCCGATGACCCACATTCTGTATACTTGTTGGACTTTAGATTACAGAGGGTACAGACCATACATCAGAGAAAAAGAGAGTAGAAGTAATTTACAATTTCTTCTATTTTTCAAAAGTAATCTCTCAGGAGGAGGTGCAAACTTCAAGCAGGTTACCATTGGATCCAGCAAGGTGTATCGTCTTCCCATTAAACTAAAGATGAGCCCAACATGTAAAGGTCAGATCCAGATCCCAACTTTCTGGCAGTGTTTGGATCCAAGGTTGTAGTCTGGACACAACTCTTCATTAAATATGCTGTAAATTAAGAGTTAGAAGTCAAAGAAACCTTTTATAAATATTAGAGTGCTGAGTCACACTGTGCATAGGAAAAAGGGTTCATCTTGGTTTTTCATCAGTTTTGTGGAAGAAAAAATAAATGGCTTTTCTGCAAACATACAGAACCTATCCTGCCAAGCACAGACAAGGGGAACTTTATTCAGTGGGACTACTTGTGAGTAAAATTATTCATGTGCATAAGTATTTGCTGTATAGGCCCCCTATAATTTATCTCAGAAGAACCCATCACAAATTACTGAAAAAATCTATGCAAACTGCAAGAAAAAGTTTGAGAAAAATGAGACATTATAACAAATGTTGGTGAAATTAGGTAAAAAACACCATAAAAAAACCCAACCAAACCCCAAAACGCAGCAACATTGTATTTTCTGTTCTATCGTCAAAATAAAGCAAATTATGAAAGTTTCCATGGAGAGTTGCTAACAATAATTTTGGATTTCATAAGGTCTCAAGATTCAAGATTTTAAATATAAAAAACACACAAGCAGACCCCCCATGACCTGGCAATGAAGAGGAAGGCAATCAATTAAAAATACTTGAGCAGCCCAGGCTTTCAGAGACAGGAGAAGAGCAGCTAAAAAGCAAAATGAGTTATTGCTATTGCCAAAACAGTTGAGTGGAATAAGTAGGGCTTTTATAACTGTACTGTGGAAATCGCAATACGAGTGAGAAAGTCAGTCCATTAGAAAAGAAGACGGGGGATGACATTAATGTTGACTCAAATGACTGAGACACCAAACTTGCTTCTGAATCTGTCTTCAACAAGGAAAATATAGAAAAGCCAATGGAACAAAAAGTAAGCACAGAAAAGACCGTTGAAGGATAATTATTGATTTTTAAAAAGCGAAATAATATCTAGAAAAGCTGAACAGATACAGGCCAGTTAGTCAGGATGATGTGCATCTCTGGGAATAAAGGGAATTATTTTATGAATTTACTGATGACAGGTTTGTTTGTTTTTTGAAAAATCATGCACAGCTGGAAAGGCGCTGACAGACATAAGAAAAGAAAATATTGTGCCAGTTTTCCAAAAAGGAAAGCATACTGATTGTAGCGGTGGCCACCCCATAAATCTATCTTCTGTCTTTTGTAAAAGCACAGAACAGATTCTGATCCCAGTTCAAGAAAGCATCCATATTCATAGAAATCAAGCATGGGCATAAGTGCTTTCCCAGATTTGAGCCATAGAGAGGAAAATAATATCTAGACCCAAGTCCTTGGCAACGGCTGAGGAACATACAGAAGCTCAGGAGGTGTCCAAGACCATGATGTCGATGCCATAGATGGATAGACAGAATCAGATTCATGATCTTGATAATCATGGATTTAATACTTCAAAGCTCAGGTGATTAGAAAATCCTTACAGTGACACCAGGGTGGATAAAAAAAAGCTAATTATTTTTTTGTTTAACAAATCAGTTAGTTTTAAGTGCAAAACATGTTTTCATAAACTGTTTACACTTATTGTGTAGCTATAACATTTAAGATAGTTTTATTTAATAAAAACATATAATAAAATGCTGGTTTTGTGCACTTTGAATTGAATTTGAATTTTCATCCAACCAGAAGCACACTGCATATAAAAAATAATCATCATCAGTAAATAAGAATTGAATCATTCACCATTTTCCAACATAACCAAACGTAAAAATTGAATCTGAATAAATTTATATTAAGCTATCTATTTGCTTAAATAAAGGTGTATACACTATATCCTCCATGAATCCGACAAAGTGAGTATTCACCCACGGAAGCTCATGCTCCAATACGTCTGTTAGTCTATAAGGTGCCACAGGACTCTTTGCTGCTTTTACAGATCCAGACTAACACAGCTACTCCTCTGATACTGTATCCTCCAAGACAGCAAAAATAAATAAATTAAATACATAAATAAACATTTAGTGTATATGTAGTTGCAAATCAATATTTTAATGGTTACCAATCAATGAGAAGCAACATTTCCCTAGAAAAATAACTAAAAAGTACAAATGCAAAAGGAGATTAAAATTGAGGATTTCAATCAAGGTTTCCTGCTTGCTTACGAAATTATGATTTAAATCAGTGATTTAAATCAGTTTACCCAGAGTGAAACTCTATTGTGAAATGCACAGCAATTCCAACAGGGAAGCCAAAAATAAAGCAAGCATAAAAAATAAAAAATAACCTTCCCGTATTTCTCAGGCTAGTTTCCATATATTTAAACTTTTATATCCTGAAGAAACTGGCAGACAAGAAGGAAACCATGACATACATTTCTGTATATTAAAAATAGGAAATGAATTTTATTTACTCCTTATAGTGCTCCAGTGGGTGTAGATATGGAACTGAGAAAAAAAGAGATGTACAGAAATTTGGAATGATGAACAGCTCAACTGAAGCGTGCAATCTATTGGCATCATGAAGAATAGCAGGGTATTATTAATTGTGGTAATTTTGCCTGGTTAAAGAGAGAGCTCATATCTGGTGGGAATGTCTATATACTCTCTGCAGTTTTATTAAAGGGTTTCATAAACAAAGCCTCATTAAAGGGAAGCTCTTCTGCATTCCATCATGCCCCTATCATCCAGTCTGGCCTAAGCTTCTGATACTTAATTTTGTAGTGCAGCCAAGGCCTAAGTCGACTTAAGTTAAGTCAATGTACAGCCGCTGCAGTAATTACTCTGCCGCTTCACGTGGCCACTATGCCCCCTCTGTCGGTGGTGCACATTCTCCCCCAGAGCTTTTCTATTGACCTAACTGTGTGGAGCATTGTGGGGCTCTTAGAACTGCCCTCAGTCCAGGGCTGACAGCCTGGGATGTGAGCTCTGCACTGTGCTGACCACTTGGGCTGTGGGCCCTGGGACGGGGCAGGGGGACGGGCCTCCAGATGTGAGCCTTGCACCAGGCTGATAGCCAACAGACACTATAAGTAATTCAGTGTCTACACAAACATTGTGTCACCCTAACTACATGGACATAAGCACTACACCGCTCGCAGAGGTAGAGTTATTAGGCTGGTTTAGTGGGTGACACATCAGTGGGAGCAACACTGTAGTGTAGACACTTACGTCGACCTAACTCTGTAATGTAGACCAAGCCTCAGTATGGTCCTGATTCAGGAAAGCCCATATAGTTAGAAAGGGCCCTTAGAGAGAAGCATATGGCTTAAGTGTTTTCCAGAATGGGACCTGTCTGAATGCTGACCATAGTCATTTCTAGTATTACAAGGAAGAAACAGATAGGTCTATAATTGTTCAAGTCTGAACTTTGAGGGGAGATTTTGCTGCAGCTCTTTTAATTAGAGATGGGCAATCCTATTTTGTCTACTTCTGAACTCACTTAAATATCATGGCTTTGCAAGTTTGGCTCAGATTCTAATGTTGTTGGGTTTCATTTCTCCTTTGGATAGACCATTAAAAACAAAGAAAAGGGTGCCACATGTATTTTCCTGGTCTGCCAAAGAGAACTGAATCTCTCTCTCTCTCTCTCTCTCTCTCTCTCACTCAGAATAAGACTTAGATACAATGGATCTCCTCTCAGTTACACTGGAGTAAATCAGAAGTAACTCAGTTGAAATCAGTGGGTCTGACCTTACACCCAGTGAAATCAATGGCAAACTCCCATTGACTCCAGTGGCTTAGGATCAGAGCCACAGGATTTATACTGTGCGTGATCAGGCACCTTGCATTTATCATTATGCTAAGTGAGATTTTTGTTTTTGTTTTTACCTTGTATTGTTCTGGTTCTCAGAGTGCTACAATTGTTTGTTTCCTTTTGTACTGTTGTATTATAACACAGTTGGTTTGGTTTCTTTGTAGTTGTCTGTTTCATTTTGCAAAAATGTACTAGGAAAGAAAGTTAAAAATATCCACTTTAAAATGATTTCCAAATCAAATCCATTCTCACTAATTGGACTGGGAGGAAATGAGAGAGCAGTGTTCTAAATGGAGTGCTTTTTCATAAATCAGCATTACGTGGAAAAGCATGTGGCAGAGACTGCATAGTCTAATGGTTAGGGCATTGGACTGAGAGTCAGGAGAGCTGGTTCTATTCCCAGCTATCTCTAGCCTGTTCTCTGACTTTCAGCAAATTACTTTACTCCTCTGCTTCCCCTCTGATCCTTTGCCTGTCACGTCTCTTAAGATTACAGACTTTTTTGGGCAGAGACTATTAAGCCTTGTTTACATTAGGGACATCATTCACATGTTTACCCCTCCTACTGTTCCTTCCCAAGGCTGGGAACAATTCTAATAGCTACAGTGCTTAAAATAGTCTGTGATAGGTTTTTGAATGTTGCTGGTGTTGAGGGCAGGTTTCATCCAATGCAAATGCAATTGCCAGTTTCACACATGCCACATAAGACAATCTCTTTGAATATTTAGCCCATCATGTTTGTTCACTTGCAAGAGAAAAATCTTCCCCAATTTCCAGTCTTATTTCTGATTTTTCCTATCCTTTCTGATCTAGGCGCTATTTTCCCTGTGAAAATAAAGGCTTAATTTATACCCCCATGTCCTGGCCTGTATATTTCACATGTAAAATTCAGGATAACAAATGGCTCTGTAATGATAACCAGACTGTAATTCACTGAAGTAGCTCACTGATGTCATACAACCAATGCTCAACATTTCTTGAGTGGCTGTTTATTAGAGCGAGTTAGTAGCTCAAGGGAATGGTAATGGGATATGGAGCCTTTCACCTCTAGATCATTGTGTCTAACCCAGTCCATGCTGATAGTTACTGGAAGTTGTTATAGTCTGATTTCTGTTTGGCTGCCAGAGCGTTCTGGTCCTCTGTTCTGTTGAAGCAGAACCTCCTGTTCATAACTAACAGGAATCAGGTTAAAGGGGGTATCATGCTGTAGAGTCCTCCAAGCTCCACAGTGTGATATTTGATGGGGAAAACCCAAACTCTGAGTGGTCAAAGGCTCTGTTCCACATTAGCTATTCATTAATCCAGTCTTTAAAGGAAGTGAAGGCCATTGGAAGGGTAGCTCTGCAGGGCAATTGGTTGACTAGGGATAGATCTGATTCTGTGTGGTACACTGGTGTGTAAATCAGGAATAACTGTATATAATTTGCTGGCGTTACACTACTGTAAAACTGGTGTAAGGGAGAGAAGAATCGATCCTATCAACTAAATTAGTGACTAGAGGGTGAGGAGAGGGAAAGGGTAACTTCTGATTCCTGCATTTAAATTCCTCATTTTTTTTCTTCTATTCTCCATTCTCTTGCCATCCCTGGAAGAGCCTCTCCCTCCACCCCCACAACTCAACAGGAAACATCACCCACTCTCCCTATTTTTGCCTTCTGAAGTGTGGGCAGGTATACCTGCCCTGTGTGCCTTAGACATCTCAGCACTGCATCACAGATCGAGCACTTTTATTCAGACATCTTTTTAAAGCTCTTTTTAAAAAAAGAAATGCATGCAATATGAAGCCTGAATAGCAGCATTTCTATCATCTGTTGTCATGACACACAGCTGACGTGGGAACACTCCTCAGCAACAAGGCTGATTGTTAGATGGATTTAATTTTGGTGCAGAATTCTGTTAGAAGAGGCTTTCAAAAATATATCAGGGTGGGAGGGAAACAAGTGGGCACTGGTTATGTGTATGAAAGAGGAGGAAGTAGCTGGTTAATTGTTAATCCTGCTTATGCATCACTCCTTATCCACCAGCCCCTTGGTACCCTCACTATTTGACAGGGGAGATTTCTGATATCTTCTGTCTCTCTGCTCTACTCCCTTATTTCTGAGGCAGGTGCTTGTGGATCACACGATTCAAGGAGCACTGAGCATTGGATATCTGGATAGTACCATGATTTAGCTGTTTAATTTGTGCTTGCTCAAGTGGTTGCATTACAGACATTTTTTTCTAACACGGGAAGATGATGTTACCATTGTCCATTGCAGGTCAGATGAAGGAAGAAACCATCCAAGAAAGAAGCCTGAGTGGCCAGATATTAAAATGACCAGTATCATTTGAGAGCATGTTGGATTGATTTGCTTCTCAGAGGTAATGGGACCAGGTATCAAAACTTGGGGGTAATGGAACCAGGTATCAAAGCTTTCCTGTGACAAGCCATACTTAATCTAGTTTTCAAAGGTGCTTGAGCACTCATGGCTCCTACAGAAGTTGCTTCAATAGAAGTTATGTGTCTTTGAAAATCAGGCTACTAACCCCTCTTTCTCTCTATTTCTTCATCTACAAAGCATTCTATATTAAAACTTTGCTTATCTACATTAGTCATCTTTACAAATGATTTTACTCATCGTGCTAGTTCACTCATCTATTTTAATCCTTTCCTAGATCACAGGGATGTTATGAGACAATTAGTAATCAGTTAAAGGCTCAGAATTCCTTGAATGACAAGTACTGTGTACTGTAAGGGCAAAGTGTGGCTCCTGGGAAATGTAATTCAGTGCATGGAACTCTTTTTTTTCCTAAATTGCCCATTTTATTACCTGTGGGATAGTGGTAAATTTAGGGTTTCAGAAGCCCACCTACAATACTGAACTATTTGAAAAGAATGTAGGGGGAAAATGTTGGTGCTTAACATCACAGGTGCGTCATCCTGGAATGCCCAAACAACAACTAGGGATCGATCTTGGCTGCCCTTCTTCCCCTCCTCAGGTGTAGTTTCCCGCCCTTTCTACTGAAAGGTAGGAAACCAAGCAAACTATGTGACCTGTAATTTGCCCAGTAACAGCAGGGCATATAATGGCTAGCACTTCAGAAGGAAGGAGCTGCCCTTCTGAGTGGGCAGAGTCTGGATGTGCTGCTGCTGCAACTGTTGGAAAGCACAGCAGACGCCTCAGCTCTCTAGATTGCCTCAGAGGAGTACACTGAGCACTGCATTCTTTCGTCTGGTTGCAGGAGGGTAATTCTCACTTGCATACAGAGAGTGTGTCACACCAGCTGCCCCCCTTTCACTGAGGACAACCCTCCCCCGTCCCCCCACAACGTCACAGGGGGAGTAGTCATCGCTGGGGCAGAGCTGTCATCCCTTGATCCTGACGTCCACTCCTTACCTGTAGGATCCACCTACCTGGACAGAGTCTGGAGCTCTCCTGTCATAGCGAGGATCCTCAGAGCTGCAGGACATGGTAGTGGTCCATTAATCCTCCTTCCTTTTACCTGGGTCCCATCCTAGAGGAGCGAACTTATCTTCAGTTACAGTCAGCATACTGCTGGTCCTTTAGTTATCTTATATTACCTGTTGTAGGGTTCCTTGCTTTATTTGTGTTCCTATTAGTTGGGTTTGCCTTGTTTAGAACTGTTGATCGTTTAATAAATATCTTGGTTGTTTACAGCCACACATCCTTCTTGATTTCCCTTTTTTTAAGGGGCTAACCACAAACCCCGATGATGGATGCAGGTAGGGGGATGTTCCTCTAGACTGGTTCGACAGAGGGAGTACAAATATTGAGGGTAAGTGGATTAAGAATAAAATGGGAGCAGAGAAGGGGGAAGAGAGATGTCCATGGAAGGAGGTAACTTTGCTGATGGCTTGAATCTGAACTCAAAGGGGACGGGATGCTTTCAGAGGGCCTCTTTCAGAGGGCCTCCTTCAGCAGTATTTCTGCTGAGTTAATGTGATCACAAAGCATGTTCATGCCACAAGAAATGTGACACTTTCCAACTTGTATTTCAGGTTTCCTTAGTTCAGTCAGGTGAGTTGGCTTTTCCTATCCAATTCCTGCTATTTCTGTAATGATTGAAAGAGTTCTCTTTGAAGCAGTGTTTCTGGTTTGCAACCCAAATTAGGGTGTCTCTCTGGTTAGAGGAGTTTTACCCACCATTTAATCGCCTGTATTTACAGTACATCCCTTCATAGGCACTGAAACGAGGAATGCTTGAAGTGGTTTACAGTTTGGTTCAATGGCTCTCAGCACCCCCCACTATACACATTCTTCCAGCACCTCTGCATCCCTTCCTCAGCTAACTTCCTGTTTCTCTTTTGTTTTCTATTTCCTCTCCTCACAGTCCTCTGACTCCTCCTATTGCTCCCATCTAGAACTACATCATAAGCATCAAATATATGTAATCACATGTAATATGAGCTGTTTCTGCTGACTTGTATTAGATCATCATGGTTTACTAGCCCAAGTATGTTATAGTATAACCATTATTCCTTTAAGCAAACTTCCACTGAGTCATTGTCTACCAAAATATTTCACAAATGTGGCCTGATTCAGCAGGTAAGCTCTGTATAAATCCCCTGGGAACATGCATATTATTGGTTCTATACCTAGCTGAGTTGTTAGCAGTCATTTTGGCACTGACTGCAGTAATTATTAATTCCAAGACCACTGGCTTTTGTCTAGTGAAGAGCTGCTTATACGAACCTTCTCCTCCCACTCAATAGTATTTCCATCTGATTCAAAGGAACAGAGACAAATTAGATGATGTTCCTAATGCTAAAATTTACTCCAGCAGAAAATTTAGCTTGTTTTGCAAACAAAGACAAAATTTATGTATGTTATAGAACATTAAATATAAGGGATGGGGATATAATTAATTTCTTGATGCCCATCAGTTGCCTTGCATAAGAAGCAGATTTATATAATAATAATACAGGGGGAAAACTGTCTAGGACAGTTATCCATTCCTTTGGTTTTCACAATGCAATTATTCAGTAAGTTTTATGGGGCAGGGGAAATATATTGTGCTTTGTACAGCGCTGAGCAATATACAATAATAATTTGAAAAGGGGGAAATTAAAGTAATATAGCATTTTTTTTTAGCAAAATTCACTTGAAAGTGCCAAGTAAAGGCATTGACTTCTCCTTCCTCTTAATGAACAGGTTTGAATTAATTTTTCTGAGCCATCTTTAGGCAGGCAACCTGAGTTACCCTCCTTCCTCTGTAGGCAGTACTGCCGTTAGCAGATGGTATTGTATAATGATTTTCTGTACACAAATAGCAACCATTTATTTTCACTCAGCATCTTGCACTCAGAATGCCCTAATCAAGAAAGAACACAATTACATCTTTTAGGCAACACATATTCTGTGTATAAGTCTCCTCTGTAACAGTCTGCTCCGAACTGAACATAAAATGGCTGCCTGTTTCTGAAGACAGAAGAATCCTTTGAGATTTAAAAGTGCCGTGTGGGGAAACGTACCTTTAACGGGCTCTTGCAAGAACTGTCTGGAACCCATTCTTATGTTACTCAGAGTCTCATGTTAAGCAGTGCTGATCAGTTAGAACAGAAAGAAGCAGACCTTGTCAGACTCCTTGGCTTGGAGTGATTACTGAACATCACAATACAATACCCAAAACACAAAGGCATAGCAACTGTATAGTTAAATACACTATCATGTATCTAAAAGAGTGAATGTTTTTGTGTATTTGATTTTTTTGTAGGGATTTGGGGCTGGGGTGGAGTGGCAGTGGTTAAACATAATTTTGGAGCCATTACAAGACATTGTATAAATATGATAATATTTCCTAAATAAGTATACATGAAATACACATTTGCTTATCAGAATCTAACAGTTCCGGAGGAGGCCTTGCAGTCTGTCAGGTGAATTACGTAATCATCAGAATTAGTGTATTTAACTGAATAAATAAGATATTTTTTAGAAATGTCTAAATACACATTTCCCTGCAAGAGCTCTTCCAATCTCAAGGGTAAATAAATCATGTTTTATACTAAACCTCCATGAAGATTGTTCTTTTGTTTAAAATGTATGATTGCTAGAGTAAATGTGTTACAAGCATGTAGAGCACACACCTAAATGTGTATTTACCTCCACAAATACTGTGTTTTCAAAATGCCTAATCTCAAACTGCATCAGCCCCTCAGGATTTAATAACCTGTTATTTTTCCCCCACTGGAAAAAAAATGCAAGAAGAAAACAGATAAAAATTTCAGTCAACAAAATTGCCTTCACTGTTAAGAATGTTCAAGTTGTGACACAAGCTGCCAAAAGCCAGGAAATTAAACTGTGAAACCAGCACTCTATCCTTAACTCACTCTGTTGTGCTTTCCCCTGTTGTTATGCAGAAGAGCTGCTTTTAGTACCGTTGTGACTCTTCGAAACACGGAAATTCTCTGGTCCATTTTTTGGATGAAATATTCTGTCTGTTAAATAACCATAGATCTATTACAGTGGGTCATCTTAGTCCATCTCTGTCAATGCATGATTAGTCCCTACTGCACATTTACTAGTGGTTTTTCTGGTCTAATTTTAAATGTCCCAAGCGACCTGACTTCCTTCTTAACTCTAGACTGCCATTTAGCTGAGGTTTTAGTCCTGAAACTGTGTCATAAAGTCATATTTTGTCAAGGCCTTAGTATTACTATGGTTAATTTCAATAAAAACAAGCCCAACCCACTTTCTACACACAAATAAACTAGTGATTCATTGCTAAACTCTCTCTCTTTCAGTGGTAGTGGTGCTGGCAGAGTAAGAGCAGGGGAGAATGGAAGAAAGTCAGGAAGCATTATCTGCAAAACTATTATGCTGAGGTACATAAATGGTGTAACGTAAATATTGCTTAAAGCACTGGTGCAAATACATTTATTATACAAGGGTAAGTGAGCACTGCTACTGTATTCAGTCAAGTCCACAGCACAAATGGCCTTGCATTGTAAATATCCTTGGCTGTAGCAAAAGGAGTAAAACAAGGTTATGGGTGTGAGAAGTTTTTGTCCCTAACAGCAGCTGCAAAATCTTGACCAATGGAACTGTTTAAATATTAGGCTAACTAACCCTTTACTGCCTTCAGTCAGTCTCAGAAGCAAATACCTCTTGCTGTACACTACTATGCAGAAAAGAGCACTCAGAACCAAATCAATTTATTGAGACCAAAGGTGATGGAACTACAGCAGAATAGGGCAAACACTACAGCTTCCTTGACTGAGTGTGGTTCAGTCATGCAGCAAGTTAGTTCTGGAAGCCTTAAAATAAGGCCATGTTGGCACATTGACATGGAACTTCACTGTTATTGGTTAGAGAAAGCCAGAAATTACTTTTTTCTATCTTCAGCTGACTGGAAGGCAACCTGTGGATCTCTTTAAGGTTACCTATTCTCTCACATCCTCCTAATGGATGCAGTCTACTTGCAATTGACAGAAAAGGCTACTGGTACAACCTGCTGGGTCCCAGTTACTAGGCCAAAAGGACTGGGGAGAGCACCTCAGACAATTCTGGATTCATTTCCATGTCCATGTATGAGGGATTGCTCTGTCTACGTCAGAGTCTGCCTCTTTGTCAATGATCCACAACAACAGTTGAGGCTGATCCGGATGCTGTGGGACTGGTCATTGCAGCAGGCTTTTGGCTGTGGAATTATCCAAAGGAGATGAGCAGGAGTCTTGCTACATTTAGGATTCAATGTGTCCCTCAATAATGATGGGTAGAGAATAACTGGTAATCTCTATTTGAAAAAAAAAAAACAAGCAAGAACAACACCACTTAAGGAAGCAGCATAAATAATGGATGAAAGCAGAAGTATGGCCCTCTCTGACAGAAATTATACTGTTTTTAATGTGTGCTTATGGCACCTAAGTAATGGGCACATGAAAAATGCATGGATAGATAGAACCAGGTATAAAAATCCCCACAGAACCAAATAACACCTCCCTAGATTCTAGTGAACCAAAGGATGAGAAAGAAAAATCTCTCTCCTACTTTGTAAGAAAAAATAAACATTTATTAAAGAAGAGAAAAAACTTTTTTTATCCTTTCTAAAATATATAGCATTTCTACAAAACCAGAATATTATTTAGCAAGTGAATTTCAATAGTAAAATCTTCCTGGCCAAGACATTGTAGAGTGCTCAGCCCAATAGAGTCAAATCCTGATTGAGGGTTTTGGGGTATTACCTCAAAATAACTAAATAATATTAATCATAGTCAAATTTTAAATTCTGATTACTCATTTCAGAATTCAAACAGGGAACAGTGCCCCTTTAACTTATCTTCCCCAAGACTTTGTACAACTGATCTTATTAAAATAAATAAAGAAATTACCACCTTTCAATCTCCCCTTGTAATTTAGTTAGGATTAAGCTTGACTTTACTGCATTACCTACTCACAGGAATATCTTAAATACATAGAAACGCTTCAGTCTATCTTGTGCCAGATGGGTAAGATGCTGAAAAGCAAGAATCTCCAAGAATATTTATAATTTGAATCATTCTTCACCATTTTTTCAGCTGTAACCTGGTCTTTATCCTCTAGGAGCATATAGTAGAATTTCAGAGTTATGAACAGCTCGGGAATGGAGGTTGTTCATAGTCTTGAAATGTTTGTAATGCTAAACAAAATGTTATGGTTCTTTCAAAAGTTTACAACTGAACATTGACTTAATATAGCTTTAAAATTTTACTATGCTGAAGAAAAATGCTGCTTTCAACCATCTTAATTTAAATGAGGCAAGCATAGAAAAAGTTTCCTTACCTTGTCAAATCTTTTTAAAACTGTCCCTGTTTTTTAGTAGTTTATGTTTAACATTGCTGTACTGTAAAGTATTTCCTTTTTTTCTTTTTTTGGTCTCTGCAGCCTGATTGCATACTTCCTGTTCCAAATCAGGTGTGAAGTAGACTGGTCAGTTTGTAACTCTGGTATTCATAAGTCTGAGGTTCTACTGTATTTTTAAACCAGGTGAAATAAGGGCTAATGTGGTTTTTGACTGAGGTAGTTGAAATTAGTTTCTCCCTGGACGTGGTAGGGAATAAAGAGGAGCTTGTTCTTCTAAAGTAAGGGATGTATCGGGGTAAATAGATATGACACAGCCATTTGCTAAAACTATCCACAGAACACAAAAGAATGTCCTATTAGAATCTTTGGGCCAGATCCTCAGTTGATGCAAGTCAGCATAGTTCAAATTAAGTTTGCTTCCTTCTAACTCAGTCTTTCTTTTTCTTGAACCTTTCTGAGACTCTTTGAGCTTCCCCCTTCTTCCTTTTTTGCACATGGGTTGACAGATAAATATAGGAATGCCTTAGCCAGCATATAGGTAAAAGATAAAGGGCCAGGTGCTCAGTTGGTATAAATCAGTGTAGCTCTCTGACTTCAAGCATATTATAAAGGCCCTAAGTGGGCTGCACAATAAACAAGGGATTTGCCCCAGCTACACTGCAGTAGGGCACTTCCCTGCTGTTCCTATTTCCTAGCTCTCCCTAGCCCCAACACCTCATCATCTGACTCCCTTCTGAGTCATTCACCATGTGCTGACAATGTTACAATATATCCCGCACATGGATTATTGCTGTAGTACCTGAGGCCATAACAAACCTGCAGCAACTACTGGTGGTGTTGCCATAAGAAACTAGAGATCCTTTTCATTGGTTCTGAAGGTTGGGAAAGGGCCTTGAGGAGTCAGAGACTCAAACCTGAGCCCTCAGACCCAGCGAGTCAGGTACTCTGACCAAAGGCCTAAACATTATAGACAGGACTGTTTGCTGTCTATGTGACACACTTGCATACTGCTATTACTCTCTCTCTCTCTCATAGTATTTTTGAGGCCATAGTTAGCAGAAAGCTGCACAGAGGAAAAATATCATATTCACAGTAAAACTTTATGAGCTGATTAAGTTCTTTGAAAAGGTCCCTAAACAGCCAGCATAGGTCAAACCTTAGTAAGAGTCACATACATCATGCAAACTTCTAGATGTCAATATCTTTCAGTCTGACTTTGACAAGTAGGTTGCATTTGAATGTCCTTGAATACAGCACACGCTTACTGTGTGCTGCAGGAAGCTTGAACTTAAAGATTGATAACTGTGGTTACAGCAAATCTCAGTTTGACAGTAAAACATACAAAACTAAAGAACAGAAAGGCAAATACAGTATCACTGCAAAACAGGGAATGTTTCCAAAAGAAAGCAGCTTTAGTTTGTCCTCAGGTTTTTGCTTTCATATAAAATTTGAAATACTTGGCCTGTAATGTTAACATCAAGATGTAATGTAGTTCCTCCCTGTGTGGAGAACAGCTTAACCAATACTGCTGTACAATAGAGGGAGTACGAAACCTGGAGCAACATTGCCAGCTCCAAATGCTGTTGGGCTGGCATGAGGGAGAGTTGACAATCTACTTCTCAGAGGAAATTTACAGTATTTGAAGGAGGGTGCAGTGGACTCATTTGCCTCCATCACTAAAAATATAAGTTGAAGGGCCAATCAGCTGTCTCTAAAGATGTTGGGCTGGCAAGTCCCCTGAGCCTCCCCAGAAGACATCTAAACAATAATACTGGACCAATCCTGAACGAGTACAGATCAGAATAGTTCCACTGAAGTCAGTGGAGCTATGCTGGTTTTCACTAGCTGAGAATCTGGCCCAGTTTGTGGTGTGGGGTCAAGTCAGTTGGAGAGGAGAAAGAGTCTCGTGGTAAAGAGGGGGAGTCCTAGCCTGAACTGGCCCAAATTCTTGAGCTTTGTTTTCACACCACCCTTCTTGGAATGTCCTTGTGCCTGGGGAACAGAACTCTTTTACAAAAATAGGCTTCTGAAGGATGAGATTCAGAATCTGAGAAGTGCTGGCAGATCATGTACTCATATACATGTACATGTATACAATGCTCAGATCTGACACACACAGATGAAAACACATACTTAAGCAATTGTTCAAAGGTCCACAACCCCAGTGTCATAAGAAAAAGACAACACACAACTTACAAGTGCCTTTACTGGACAGAGTTGCTTTAATTACTTTTATAGAGTTGTTCAGCTGAACACTATTTAAATACAGCAAAAGGAAGAGAAGCTAACCCAAGAAATAGATCTGTAAAAAGAAATCCCGGCCCACAATCTTTACTGGTCAACCCACTTTCTCCAATCAGATTCTATTTCACAGTGGTCTAGTGTTTTATTTACAATATTTTGACTAGCTGTTTTTGAGGGCTTGGAATCCTAAAACAAATAGATTTTTCTTTGGTTAGTATAACTTTGGACAGATGACCTTACGTTTTTTGACCAGGAAAGTTAGCCCCAATTGACAGAATGAACCTCTCTTTGCCAGTGCCCATATCAGAATTTTCTATAACCTCAGCAGGGCAAAGAGCAGAATCCTTTATAGAAACACAGGACTGGAAGAAACCTCCTGTGTCTTTGAGTCAAGTCCCCTGCTATTGCAGAAAACCACACTATATAATCCTATTCATAAATTTATCAAGGTCCATCTTAAAACTAGCTAGATTGTTAGCTACTTCTATTGGAAGGCTGTTCCAGAATCTCTGCTTTATGGACACTGCTATGCAAATTTAATGTACCTATCCAGTGGAGCTGTTTGGAAAATGGAATTTCCATCCCATAGGAAATTCCAATATTTGTCCCAAAATGTGATTAAAAAGTCAAAATAGCTTTGTGTGTATGTCATAAAAAGTTGCAGAACATTTTGATTCAGAAATGTCAAAATGAGAAATTTTGTTCTTTTCTATCAAAACAAACAGTTTTGTTTCTGAATGTCAACATTTGTGACATTGCAAGGTATCAAAATGTTGACATGTCATTTAGAAACAAAGTTTCAATTATTTTGATTCAAAACAAAACATTTTGTTTAAAATGTTCCTGTACAAAAAAAAACCAGAAAATTTAGTTGAAATCAACATTCCCCCCCAAAATTCAATTTTGATTAGACAGAAATTTTGTTGAGAAAATTTTCCATTTGAAATGTTTTGGCCAGCTGTGCTCTTTAGCACTTAGATAATATAGTGATGAGCACTGTAGAGAATCTAAGAAGTATAGATCAGGGAATATCAAGAATTTCTGCTCACTGAATTTTAAATCTTTATTGCTAGCCAAGATAAAGATTCTTTCTGAGTTATATAGATCCAGCAGATGAGAGATCTCTGCTCCTCCCCCATTTGTGTGCTAGAAATGCCAGATGTGTTAGGAAGAAATATGGAAGCTGATCTGGAGCTTAGTGAAGGGACATGTCACATAGCAATCAGTCTGGTGCCAATTGTGGTGTTGGTTTTTGTGTTGGCAATGACCTGGAGTTAGAGCACTGAACCCATTTCACATACAGGCCACTGAGACATTGTGAGGGACTGGAATCGTATCTGTGTGATTGCAGAGGGCATGAACTGTGTAAACTGCCAATTCATTCAGGCCATATTTCTGGAAACCTCTTTGGCAATAGAAAGTTTAAGGATATTAAATATTTATCATATTGACAAAGGATAAAGGAAGGATTAACTTATGGCTTTTATAGCAGAATATGACATTCCAATATACCACCGAAAAGAGCAGTTAGGATGTTCGACAATGAAGGTGAACATTTCACAAGTACCTTGGGGAAAGTCTTCCTCATGATTAGATTTATTTCTGTATTTTTCAAGCTACAATGTGCCCATTTTAAAGCTTGCAGTGTAAAGACTAAAAACAGCTCTTTGAGAAATAAAAATATTTAACCCGCAGCAAAAACATGCCCCACCTCACTCATCCTCCTGCTCTCCTGGTAAAAGTTGGACAAGAGGAGAGGTTAGCCATTCATCTGGCAGAGCAATGAGAGAAGCAGATTGCACAGGTAAGGCACCTTCACTGAGAATAGTCTGATCATAGCCTCCAGACATTCAAATCTAGCAACTATTAGCATAAGTGCTTCAGCTGTCCTCTGCTATAATGGCAGAACTTGGGGTGGGAGGTGGTCCCTCATATAGCCTGGACCCAAACAATATGGAGCATTTTAGATCACTGTTAAGACCTTGATTTGCACTCAGACAGGAAGTTAATGTGATCTTGGGAGCAGCATTTTTCTATGATTCCTGAGACTACAGCCATCAAGCAAGCGGCTGGCTGAATTCTACACCAGCTGTGACTTTTGAGTGGCCTTCCAGCACAGTCCAGTTTTCAGTGTTTCTGACTTCTGGCTAGGTGAGAAATACCATGAGAATAGTCTTGTGTGTGTTTGGTATTTGGGGGCTAAATCCACAAAGAGATTTAGGCATTGCAATGCTGTGTGCTGCAGTGCCTAACTCTTCGGTGCCCTACAACCTATTCAATGCATAGGGAGAGTGAGGTGCTGAAGAACAGGATTCTCAAAAGCCAGCATGATGAGCAGGGAATCACCTAGGCCAGCCAGTAGGAAATGCTGGGGAGAGAGCTGGGGCTAGCCCCTGCCCCTGAAAGGAAGTTAGGTGCCTATCTCTTATCAGGGTTACCAGCCAAGAACCCCATTAACCTGGAGTTAAGCACCTAAGTCAGGTCAGCCCTATCCCATGAAAAAGCAAGGAAAGAGAGACCCCATTCTATAGCCAACAGTCCAGTGGTTGGAGTTCTCATCTGTTTTCAAATCTGTGCTTTGGAGCAGGAACTTGACCTTGGGCTCCTGGATAGTCTGACAAAAGGCTCCTGGAGATAGATATATACATATACGCCCACCCTCCAATCCCAGCCCCCAATCTGATTGCCCCTGGCAGTCTTTTGTGTGGGGGCTGGACCAGCAGGCATACTCTGAGAATGCCTACCAGGTTAGGCCCCGCAGATATGTGGGGAACATCAAGTTTGAGGATCCTGCCGAGGATTAGGTATAGGTAGGGCATGGAGCAGCTTGGCAGTTTTGGGGCTTAATCAGGTCTGTGCATGCCTGCTGGCAGAAACGTAGGCATCCAGGGAACTTTACCAGCAGGAACGTAGATGCCATGGGAATTTAGGCACCTACAAAGTTAGGCAGCAGCTGAGAAAGGTGTTTTGTGGGTCTTGTGCATAAATGTTGAACTAAGGTGTCTAAAGTAGCAGTTAAGTGCCTAAGCCTCATTGTGGATGTAGCTGTGGGTGCTTCCACTTCTGGTTCTGGCTAATACCAGATGCATGGGGGTTGGGGGTAAGATCCAGGAAATTAACCAAACTTGTATTAAATCACAAAATCTAGTTAAAATTTTAGGTGAAAGTTTGGATCAGTTCTTTTTTTGTCTAAACTGGATCATTCTGTTCCATCTGAACAATTCCTTCATTCATTCAATCAGATCCTGTTGATGTGATCTCAACACCTATTGAATGAAATATCTGGGAAACAGAATGGTGTAAGGGATAAGAAACTGGGAGTCTGGAACCATGGAGTCTAAATCTGGCTGTGCCACTAACTTCTGAGGTGGCTTTCCACAGGTGAACTAACCTCTCTGTGCCTCAATTTGTCCATTCATAGATTTAATATTTTAGATTGAAGATTTTAGATGTAATGCATAAAGGTATCTAACAGGAGTCAGCAACCTTTCACAAGTGGTGTGCCGAGTCTTCATTTATTCACTCTAATTTAAGGTTTTGCGTGCCAGTAATACACTTTAACATTTTTAGAAGGTCTCTTTCTATAAGTCTAAAATATATAATTAAACTATTGTTGTACGTAAAGTAAATAAGGTTTTAAAAATGTTTAAGAAGCTTCATTTAAAATTAAATTAAAATGCGGAGCTCCCCGGACCAGTGGCCAGGACCCAGGTAGTGTGAGCGCCACTGAAAATCAGTTCGCGTGCCGCCTTTGGCACGCGTGCCATAGGTTGCCTACACCTGGTATGTAATATACAAAAAATCATGAAAATAACAATGAGCCAATATGAATGACAAAAGAAGGTTACTTTTCTGAAATGCTGACTACCATTATAAGGTTCTGTTCCTCTACAGCTCAGCCTCTGCTGTCTGTCCCATTGCAGTCATTGGTAAAGTTTCCATTAATTAAAAATCAGCTTTCAGGGGAATTTTGAGTTATCTGCTGCTGAAGACAGGTTTATGAGACCACACATTTATATTTATTAAGGCTGTGAAAACACAGATTTTGACTCCTGTGGTTTTGGGGATCTTTAAGTTTTGGGTTCATTTTAACTCAATCTAGTTAAGACAAAGTACAAAATGATACACAAAGTCCTATGTATTGCTTCCGATTTACAAAGGGTTCCACCCAGAAGACCTATTCAGTGGCAAACTGTCCCAAGCCTTCTTACCAAGCCAGAATAAAATTCAAAATTCAGTCTAAAAAAATTAATTTCTATTTAGCACCAGGTAATGTTTCAATGCAAGATTCACATACATACCCCTCCTCTCAAAAGTAGGTTCCCATTCTTGCAAATCCTTCAAGGTATGGGACAACTTTAACTTCGACATTAGTTTCACATGGAGAAACCTCAAGGTTTGGGCCTAATTTTTGTCTCCGTGTCTTGTTGTGTGTAATTCCCATCCTTACTCATAATACATTATTATACAAAGGTCCCATCTTTCTCTGTAACATAGACTGCTGGTATTTTAAAATACACTCCTTAAGAATGGTTTCTCTTACTGAGAAGTGACGAGCTGACTGACAGCTGATTGAGTGGTTATCATTTTGAACTAGCAGGTGTGACTCTGAAAAAACAGCACAGAAACATATGGAGTTTTGTGTATGTGTTTGTTCATCCTGAATTTCTTTTGTGATTAGGTTGGCTGCCTGTCAAGTATATTTTCTCAACCTGACACTGACCTTCTGTTTTAAACTCCTTGCCTGATTTGGATGGAGTATGTCCCCAACAGCAAAGCATGCTGATTCTAGTTAAAGCATTTTCAATGTGCCAGCTATTGCTGAATCCTCCTGGTTGCCCTGTGTGCATACTTCTAACTGCACTAAAGACTGAGGCCCTGATTAATGAGCCTGAATGCATCCCTATTTAAAAAAGCATTTATGCATGTACTTAAATTTAAGGATCTGCTTAAGTCCCATTGACTAACAATGTGAGTAAAGCACACGAGTTAAATGCTTAAGTGCATTCCTGAATAGGGATGTTTTCTTGAACTGGGGTCCAAATAACTGAGTTAAGTGACCAACTCTTTCCAGAATTAGATGATACAGTAGTAGATATAATCCATCTCTTTACAAGCCTGAAAATCCTGTATGCTGCTTCGTTAGACTGCAGCACATCCACAAGCAGTTAACTAAAAGTTTTCATTTCACTTAATAGTTTACAGCTTCCCCTCCCACCCGCTCTTTTTAATAAGAAATAATTCCAGATAATATAATAACTAACAAATTCAGGAAAAAAATGATCAGGTGATGGGTTCGCTATGGTTGATTATGTGATAACTCGGTGTGTTAGTCAAACATGCAGTTTCCTTTCTTTTAGTGAGGTATCTCCAGTAATATAAATGAGGCAATTTCAGATCACTTCCAAATCATTTGTGTGCATGTTAAAACAGTTTCTGCTTTTGTTTTGTCCAGGGAGTTAAGAGGGAAGAAGTAGTGGAGGTGCACTACTCTCAAGACACACATGCCATGGCCACACTCCCAGAATTCTAATCCACCCTTGCTGCCCTATTTTCCTAATAAACCTGCTTCTCTGTTCCAAATGCAAGTGGATCAGCAAAGTGAAATTGGCAAGATCTCTGACAGGCACTTCAAGGAAAACCACCCCAGGAGTATGTATGAAAGTTCACAGGGTAAGTAACACTTCTTGTTATGACTAAACGATGAATTTTATCATAAAGCTTTGCATTAAAATTAAAGAGGAAGAATGGTCCCATGGTTAAGCTGTAGACTGGTATTCAGGATATCCAGGTTCCATCTTCCAGGCTCTGCCATAAACTTTCTATATGATCTGGGCAAATCACTTCAGTTCCCCCATTTGTAAAATAGAGATTATCTGACAGGGAGGTATTACTATCTCAGATGAGTGCTGGTAGGATAGATTAATTAATGATGGTGAGTCGCTTAGATACTAATACTGGGGGTCCATACTTATGGATAATTGGGATTTTTGAGCCTAATGTTGGAGGTAGCCATCTTGCTAGAAAGTAATGTTGTTATTGACATAGGCAGTGCATGAGAGAACCTTATGGAAGAGAACGAAATATAGTTTAGCATCAGTTTTAATATGTAAAAAATCAGTTATCTTTTTTATGATCAGTGGTGTCATTAGCCTCTGCCAGACTCTGCTAACTCTTGCTTCTATAACACAGGAATTGGGTAAAAAATCGAGGTTTGAGGTTTTTGGATTCTGTTATTGAACACACCACCACCAGAAAATCACAAACCACAAACCAGATGTGTATAAACACATTTACAGCAGTGCAGCATTTCTCAATCATCCCAGGTCTGCTTCCTTTGCATTTATTTATTGTAATTGAATCAGTGGTTCAAAACCCTTGAACTTCATATTCCATTTAAAACTAACTCTGGGCTGTTGCTGGCAAATGGGATGCCTCCTGGAAGAGAGTATACCAATATGAGAGAGAGGGAGAGAAAAAAAATAAAAGAAAGTAACTAAAAGCTTTTAACTTGCGCTGTACATGATAATGATAGACTTCCTTCAAAGAGCACTGGGACTTTCAAAAATCACAGGAGTGCAGAGAGGTCACCCATAGATATTTGAATTATTAACACATGGTTAACCATTAAAGAAAGATGTATTGATAGAATATCAATGTGATTAATTATTTAGTTACACAAAGTAAAGCATTGAAGAGAAATTAACTATTCACCATTCCTTGGTGAGGACAAGCCTTCAAGAAATATATCATAAAAGGATTTGTTACTATGAGGCTTGTTAATAGCTTCCAGACCCCAAACCCCTTAAAGTACCATGGAAGACGTGTACGTGTTGTTTATATTTATCTTGGATACAATGTGAGCCTTCATGATTTCATCTGCAATTCGATGGAATGGAGAAAATTGTGAAGAGCCAACTTTATGTTTGAAGGGAAACGTGACATCTATTTCATATGTGGGGACCTATTAAAAACAAATAGGTTTTTAAAAGTGTATGTATTTCCCCTGGCCTCCATGGTGAGGTGAGAAAAGCACCTTTGCTCCATTTCAGCCTTTCTCTCTGGCCTCAGAAGGGAGAGTGTAGAAGAGAATCCCCAGTGGTGGCATTTGGAGGCTTCCCTTTCCCAGAACTCAGAGAGGCGACTGAATTTCCTGCTAAGACCCTCTCAACCACAGATGGGCTGAAGCATCAAAAAGCAAGGGATCACCAGGACACACTATTACCCTTCCCCACCACTCCACGACTCCCTTCTCTCTCCATCAAACCTCCCCCTACTTCGCTGCTGCTGATTTCTGGGTGAAGCCAAGTGTAGAGTAGGGCATCTCTCAGCTGCATAGTTAAATGGGAAGTCATCAAGTGGGAGCAGAAGTATTTCAATTCTGCTGCTGCTGCAGATTAGACAGGAAGACAACCTATGTGCTAACTGGGAGGGTGCGTTGAGAAAACAGACAGACCCCAGCAAAGATCTGTTCCATCAGATCCACTCTTAGAAGGCCAAGAGGTGGAGTTGGGCTGGCAAACCCTCATCTGAAACCATCATCTGAAAATATTGGGAAGGGACAAGGGCGCTGTCAAAGGCCATTGCACCTCCCAACCATAGACAGCACCAGATAAGATGAATCCCAGAGCTGAAAGAGGGACAATGGACTTGTGTCCTATACTGAGAATGCTGATAGCAGGTTTAGTTAAGTATAAATCTCAAAAATAAAGAGCATCTGAATACGAATATTGAGTTATTCATCCATCCTTACTAAGCTTCCCACCATGAGCTTATCTGAACTTTCTGATAATATTTCTGCTTCTGTTAAGGCAAAAAATTCTGTGTGAAGAAAGACTATTTTATGGCACTTCTGCTTATATGTTCTGGCCAGGACTGGGAAGTCAGGAATGTGAAAAGGGTGGATGTTTGTTTGGTTTTTTTTCCTGGGGAGGGGGGAGAGAAACACTTTCATTCCCAAATGCCTAATTTTCTCCTTGTGTAAATGTATGAAAATAACGTTACTCAAAGCCAGATGTGCAATTCATCTGGAAAAATAGAGAAAATCTGCATGCAAAAAATCAGGAACAGAAAAATCAATAGTTTTATACATCTTCAGTCAGGAATTGTGCATATAATTCCCATGGGCCACAAAGAAAATGGAAAACTGAAAAGCAATGCAGCATATGGCTTCCAGGTTCTCTGGAGACTAGAATTGTATCTCAAGTGGTTTTTTGGTTTGCTAGCTAGACATTTTCAATTTGTCAAGCTTGTGCATACCATATATACCACATCAATTCATTAATCCACACTGCCAGTTAAAGAGGACTTGCAAAGGTAAGGTAGCACATCATAGCAGCTTTAGCATTAAGTGCCGAATGTCCTAAACAGCCAAGCAAGGAGGAGCATTTGGTGCAGCTCTTCAGACTGTTGGTTTCAGGCCTACTTTTTGTCTACCGTGGGTAATCAGCTCATGTTGTAAGAAGACACTCCAACCTGGATCTAACAGCTACCAAGAACTTCATGCTCCTGCTGGTTTATAGGGTCAGGTGAGTCCTATTTTGTTCTTTAATACATTGTGTGTTTTTCTTTTTTTTATTTGTATTTGATACGAACAGACAAGGCAGCCAGATTATTAGGATACTTGCTAATTAGTCATGGGTGAATCTCAGAAGCTTCTGGGGTTTGGTTTAGATGCTTAACCAAAACTCACTCAAATTATCAGGATCTTCTGAAGCTCCATCCTTCTTTGATCTTCCCTCCCTAATGCCTCCCTCTAAGGCAGGGGTAGACAGCCTATGGCATGCGTGCCAAAGGCGGCACACGAGCTGATTTTCAATGGCACTCACACTGCGTGGCTCCTGGCCACTGGTCCAGGGGGCTCTGCATTTTAATTTTATTTTAAATGAAGCTTCTTATACATTTTAAAAACCTTATTTACTTTGCATACAAGAATAGTTAAGTTATATATTATAGACTTATAGAAAGAGACCTTCTAAAAATGTTAAAGTGTATTACTGGCATGCGAAACTTTAAATTAGAGTGAATAAATGAAGACTCGGCACATCACTTCTGAAAGGTTGCTGACCCCTGCTCTAAGGCCCAATGAACAGTGCAATTATGCAACTGTGGCTACATACTGCAACTCATAACTCCACACATACATTAATAAATGTGAAGCTCATAAAGTGCACAAGAGCTCAGTCAGAGAGACAATGGGGCAGGCTGGGTGGGGGACTGTAGGGAGTCAAGGCAGGCTAGCTTGAGGCAGCTGCTGAGGGAGATGGGCAGAGGTGAAAGTAAGCTGGTATGCCCCGGTACGGCGTACCGGCAAGAGCTGGTGTGCCATACGGGGGCAGCCCAGCTTCTCCAGGCAGCAATATAAAGGGTCTGGGGCTTCCACTGCCTCTACTGCCCTAGGCCCTTTAAATAGCCCCCAGAGCCCTGGAGTAATGGCAGGGCTTCCATGGCTATTTAAAGGGCCTGGGACAGTAGAGGCAGGGGAGCCCTGGGCCCTTTATATAGCCCACGGAGCCCCGCTGCTGGAGCCCTGGGGTAGCAGCAGCAGCCGGGGGCTCTGGCAGTGGTTTAATGGGCTCAGGGCGGTAGCAGTGGCCAAGCCCTGAGCCCTTTAAACTGCTGCCAGATCCCCCGGCTGCCAATGCTACCCCAGTAGGCGAGAGAAAGGGCAGGTCGGAGCTGGCTTTGACCCCTCATTCCCTCCCCCACTTCTGCCCAAGGCCCTGCCCCTTCCGGGGGCCAGAGCCATTCCCAACCCAACCCCTTTCTGGTAAGTTCCTATTTCTACTTTCTCCCCTGAATATGGGCCTCCTGTGAATCAGACTGGGATAGGGAGATGCTTTGGAAATGAGTGTTGATCAGGGAGCCAATCATGCTGTAACTGGTTCACATGGAAAATCTTTTGAGTTTGGTGTCTAGGATTTTTTGAATGGCACCAAATTCCTGTCCGTGTGCAAACTGGTTTACCCTTCAATGGCTCTTTGACTCACCTTCGGCCCACTTCTCAAGCCTCTTCTGTAGCCAGGACCCCACCCTTTTGACACCCTTTCTCCTCCATTCACTCTTATAAGATGGCTTCAAATTTTAACCTAGAGGTCATGGCACCCACTGCACCCCCTAGTCAGCCTGGACTGTCTACTCTGAGGTACAACCCCTTTGGTTTCAGTAGGCAGTCTTGTTTCTGAGAAGGTTAGGAGCCTGTCTTGTTTAGTTCCTTAGCTGTAGCAGAACATAGGAGCGTCACAGGGCAGGAAACTCTTGCTGTGAACCACACACTGCTCAGTTTTAACCGTAACTACTCCCTGACTCCAGCTCCCCTACTCAGGCCTGTCACTCAGAAGTCTTCCCATCTTCCTGGATGGTTTTGCATATGTCCTGGGGAAGGAGGCTTATGGCACTGGGCTGAAGGACTGGAGACATTTCTCAGCTGTAGTAGACTGGTATGGAAAGCAGGGAGGTTTGCTGGAACTAGCTAGAATTGTGTATGAGGGTGTTTTCCACAGTGCTCTGCTACATAACTTTAGGGAAGCTGCTGCATACTTTATGTCTAGTGTACTTACACAGTATGTGCGGGACAGAAGACATTTAGTGTGGAGGAGAGGAGGCTGTAGGCCCATTTGCTCTAACCATCAGCAAGAATCTTTTAAAAGTTTACTCGTTACACTGCACTTTACATCTTCAAAGCACTTTACAAACACTAATTAATTAAGCCTCACAACACCCCTATGCAGTAGGTATAAGTTATTATCATTAAGTAGGGAAGGCTCTGGACTCTCTTCCCTGCAGATGTAGACGTCGTTGGGGGAAATTCTAACTCTGCAGGCTGCAACCCCTTCTTGTCTTTGGCTTTCTCTTGTAAATCACATTCACAGACTCAATTCAAAACTGAGGACCCTGTGAAAGTCCTTGTACCTCTCCTATGAATTTCTGAGTACTCGGGGATTTGTTACTTACCCATTGCACCTATCGCTAGTGTCAGCATAAAGTTATTAGTCTTCTTTCTGCTTTGTATGGAAGTTCTGTGATTCTTCTCTCTTTTCTTCATTATCTTCCTCTTCCCTCAAAAATTCAGATTCCAGTGGGCCTACTGGCAATGTAATAAGTGCCAGCAATATGTTTTAATGGTTTCAGGAAAGTCAGTTATATAACACCTTCCAAAGCAGAGCATGGGGAAAGACTGATGCATATGTTACTTAGCAATGAAGAAATGGGGGAAAAGCAAGAGAGCACCTACTTGTTTGGGGTTTTTTTTAGTCTGATCTTGCTTTCAGTGAAATCAACAGTAAAACTCCCATTGACTTTAATGGCATTTATTACAGTAATCTGAAACCCTTACATTTTCAAAGGGATGTAAAGGATATGGGCACATTAGTCCCCATGAAGGTCAATGTGCCTAAAGCCAGCACCTCTGTCTGAAAGGTGGCAGTGTTTTATTTATAGAGTGGAATAAATGACTGGAATGGGGAGCATAATCCCAAAATGCATTGCAAGGCAAACTAAATGGCTGTGTCAAAGATTATCCCATAACAAGAGAATTTCCTGCAAAGCTTGGACCAATTTGTCTTCTTGTGTTGAAGTGCCTGGTAAGTATTTATGTAAGGAAGCATTGGCTGCTGCAAAATGAACCTTTGGCCAGCACATTTCAGAAGTGGAGACCACCCGCTCCTTTACTCCTGATAGGGGAATTCTTTGTAGCACTAATGGCAGCCCCATTAATGGCTCAGATCCCCCAGAAATCAAATTGCTATTCAATAGAGCCCCTTGAGAGGTTCTGGGTTTAATTTTTATAGTCATTATAGGGCTGTTAATATGCCACATTAAAGAGACTCTTTGCAGTTGAGAAAAGCAGAGTGAGATAAAACAGAATGACAGCTGTTCTGTCAGTCACTTGCTATTCTGTGCAAGGCAGCTGCTTATTTTTATCGCTTATTATTTACCATTTAAGCTAGTCACTTTAACAAAATTTTATATATATATATATATATATATATATATATATATATATATATATATATATATAAGTCCTACATGGCCACAAAAAAGACAAAACTGGTCTTTGGGGCTTGATTTGATACTTTTAAATAAATATCATTACTTTCTCCTGCTGCCACCTCAGCTGCCATATTAAAATGATCAAGCTGACCACAGATTTAATAAATGGAAATATGCAGCTCACTTAGCCTTTAAACCACATAAATACCTAACAGAGATTTCTGTGAGTTCTAACGTTCATCATGAAACTACTCTGTAAGCTTAATCAGCTAGACTTCAGGCTGTGTTTTCAATCCATGATAAAGCATTAAAAACCCCAGCCATCTTTCACCAGAAGGAAAAGAAGTATCCATTGTATGGACTAAATATTGAACAAATCTTTATCAATGCTGAAAGAATCTCAAAAGTTTTATAGAGGTTTTGTTTGAATAAACACAAAATATTCCAGAAACTTGCATGAATGTTTGGAAGCTAAACTCTCCCTCATACTTGCCCTTACCAAGTGACCACTTTATTAAGGAACATACTGTAGTGCAGGTGCACAAGGGGGCAGACTTAGGGTTGTGTACTTAACCTTAACTAAGGCATTTCCTGACTTTGGCATCCTTAACTGTGTAAACTTAACATTCTCTTCTCTGTTCTTTGCATTTAATTACCTAGGCCTTTTTAAGGGAAAAAAGAAAGAATAAAAAAAAATCACTCTTCAGAATAAAGACCTTCAGTATCTAAGGTCTCCAAAATGTTCTTGTCTCCCCCCAAAAAACTGCTGTGAGAGTGTGAAGTTTATACTAAGCTTCAATTGATGGAGGACACCAGAACCAAGCCACTGAGGAAGAGGAGAAGACAAACAACTTTACACTTTCTCCCATGTTGCCCTTTATACACAGGAAGAGCTCCCTGTAAAAATCTGCATTGTCCTCCTTCAGATCCATCCTTATAACTCTTCTCTGACAGGATCCCTACAAAATACTTGACAATGGCTAGACAGCCTAATGTAGTGCTACTGCTGCTTATTGTGCCGATCAGTATAGTCCCATTGTTGCCTTGTCCTGCTCCCATCTGTTTTCTGTATCCACTTGTTGCTGCTTGATTTTTTACCTAGATTATAAACTGTTTGGGGTGGTGTCCATCACTTTCCTATCTGTTTATACAGTGCTTAGCACAAATAGGTTGGAGTCTCTAGAAGCTAGTGCAATACAGATAATAAATAATAATAAAATAATAAAGGTGGTGCATGGAGGAGAAAGGAGGGAAGAAGAAGAGGAGGAAAGTGCTTTTTGCCATATCTGGGTTTTCCAAAACATTCAGACCATATTCTTGATTGGTTCTGAGAAATTCAAGTTATGAGGCAGTTAACTAAAAAGGGTAATATAGCTGCAATTGTATGCACAGGCAACCTGCATGGGCATAACTTTGGAGGTTCTTCTGTGGTGCACTGAGGAAGCTCCTTTTCTGCTTATTTTAGGAGCTCCACAAGAGGGTACCCCTTACCTGTGCACTTGGTAAAGTCTGCAGGAGGGAAATCCTCTCTTGTGCTCCTAAAGAATTTAGTGCACAGAGCAATTAGCTGTGCAAACATACATGGTGCAGCTTGGATTTTCAAAGATGCCTAAGGGAGTCAGGCCCCTAAGACAGAGAGGTGGCCACCAGACTTCCTTAGGCTCTGTTGTGAATTCCATACACCCGTTCTAGCAAACTTAGTAGAAGATACTCTGTGTTTGCTCACTACGTGATTTTTAAAATGCTTACATCTTGGTCAAATCCAAACTAATTTTCCCTTGACTTAGGCTTGCACTGCTTCTTAAAGAGGACTATTTCCATACCAAATGTCAGCACTCCATCCTCAGCCATTTTGACTGCAGGAGTGTTCAAAAACAAAGGTTTTAAGGAGTCATTTTATATTGAGAAAATTGTATTTTTCTATTCTCCTTACACTGCAAAACGCTTTGTATTGGAAGGCAAAACTGGGCCTGATTTTCTTTTATTTACAGTGTTTCTTGTATCTTCTTTTATCTTCTAATGTACTATATTGGTGTTACACTGTCCAGTGGTAGCCAGGATTGGGAGGTATCTCACCTACACCTGCCTTTAGCATGAAGGAGTCTTCTCTGTGCTTGGTGTGGATCAGGGCCCTGAAATCAAAAGTCTCTGGCAGCATAAGCACTGTGTTCCAGGCCTCCACGGACCTCACGGTCTCTGTACAGGTAGTGAAAGGCACATACCAACCCCCAAATACTTGGAGCATTCCTGGCAGCATCCAGCCCCTTATTCCCTGAATACTTAGAATCACCAGGCCAGCTATTCTCAAAGGAACAGTACACATCTGCTGGTAAGTTTCAACTCAGGACCAGTACTTTGCTTAGCACCACAGTACTGAGGTATACTTCTAGTGAAAACAAGAATAAACTTATTAACAAAGACTTGAGATTCATATAATTATATTACATATAAAACAAAATAACACATTTTATTGAGACTAAACTTAACTGACAGGTTAATCTTCTGTTTAAAGAAGCTCAACTTGCCCAAATTTCTCTGTAGCATTTTCAACCACTGCTGGCTAAGACCTTGCTTTCATGCATGAAAGTGTGCTGCCCGTTTACTACTGAGCTGCAGAATTCTGAGGGAGTCTTCTTTGCCTTGTAGAAATAGCTCCAAAGTACATTGTCTTTACTTATAGATAGGATAACTCCTGTGGCTTATTTTTTCTTGTGCGCTCTTTTCCTGTTGACTTCACAACTTAGGTTAACATTTGCCTTCATAGGCAAATGACATCCATTGTGTTACCTTATAATATTTCATTTTCATCCTGACAGATGCAGGGACGCTTCTTGCCTCGTGTCTGGAAGAACCAGTGAAAGACATGTCAGCTTTTGATGACCTGCTTTTAACTTACATACTTTATTGGACGCAGGTGTCCATTATTTGACCTGAGGTAACTTCTTTTCAGTTCTTGGGGACAAGGACCTTTACCAGTCTAGGGCTGACATACCTGCCTTCCCCCAGTCTCTTAAAGCTGTCCAGTCTGACCTTGTCACACCACATAATCAGGAGGAGGATGTTTTCAATATGTTCTAAATCAAAATACAAATATCCAAAACACAAGACCTGGTTGTAATGGGGGACTTTAACTACCCAGGCATCGGTTGGAAAAGTAATACAGCAAAACACAAAATATCCAGGAAGTTATTGGAATGAATTTGGGGCAATTTCTTGTTTCAGAAGGTGGAAGACATAACCAGGAGGACAGTCATTTTAGACTTGATTCTGTGGCTATGTCTTCATGACTGCGGTAAGTCAACCTATGCTACGCAACTCCACCTATGTGAATAACGTAGCTGGAGTTGATGTACCTTAGCTCAAGTTACCGTGGGTCTACACCAGAGGCAGTTGACAGAAGAAAATCTCCCATCAACTGACCTTACTTTTCTTATCGGGGGTAGAGTACTGGGGTCAACTGGAGAGCGATCTGCAGTCGATTTGGTGGGTCTTTACTAGACCCGCTAAATTGACTGCCAGTGGCTCAATCTCAGAACGTCAATCCCTGCTGTAGTGTAGACCAGCCCTGACAAACTGGGAAGAATTGGTTGAGAATCCAAAGGTGGAAGGCAATTTCATGATTTGAAGGAAAGAAAGAAGTGAGAGCAACCGAATCAGGAAAATGGTATTGAAAAAAAGCAGTTTTGACCAACTGGTAGGTAAGGTCCCACGGGAAGAAAAATCTAAGAGAAAAAGGAGTTCAGGAGAGCTGACAGTTTCTCAAAAAAACAGTATTAAAGGCACAACTACAAACTATCACAAAGGAAAAACAAGAAGAATAGTAAGAGGCCAATAGGCTTCATCAGGAGCTCTTTAATGACCTGAAAATCAAAAAGGAAGCCTACAAAGAGTGGAAACATGGACAATTTGCTAAGAAAGAGTACAAAAGAAGAGCAGATAGGGACAAAATCATAAAGGCATGTAGGGACGAGATCAGAAAGGCTAAGGTAAAAAATGAGTTAAGACCTAGCAAGGGACATAGAAGGCAATAAGAAGAGGTTCTATAAATACATTGGGAGCAAGAGAAAGACAAAGGAAAGTGTAAGTCCTCTACTTAGCAGGGGAAGAGTGGTAATAACAGATGAGATGAAGAAGAATGAGGTGTTTAATGACTATTCCACTTCAGTCTTCACTAAAAATTGTGGTATTAATGCCTTAATTAATATTAAGAAGAAGGAAGGAACATGAGCCAGAATAGGGAAAGAACAGGTTAAAGAATATTTAGGTACGTTAGATGTAATCAAGTCAGCAAGGCCTAATGAAAATCATCCTAGGGTATTTAAAGAACTAGTTGAAGCAACCTCTGAACCGTTAGTGGTTATCTTTGAGAACTCATGGAGGGGATGGCTGAGGTCCCAGGTGACTGGAGAAGGGCAAAAACAGTGCCTATTTTTTTAAACAGGGCAACAAAGGGGACCCATAATTTATAGACCACTCAGCCTAGCTTTGATGCTTTGAAAGTTACTGGAACAAATTATTGAACAATCAACTTTTAACCACCTAGGGGATAATAAGGTAATGAGTAATAGCCAACATGGATTTGTCAAGAACAAATCATGCCTATCCAACCTAGTTTGCCTCTTTGGCCGGGTTACTGGCCTAGTGAATAAAGGGATGCAGTAAACACATCTTGATTTTAGTAAGACTTTTGACACAGTCCCACATGACATTCTTATAAGCAAACTATGGCAATGTGTTCTTGATTAAATTACTGTAACGTGGATGTATAACTGGTTGAAAGACCAAACTCAAAGAGTATTTATTAATGGTTCACTGTCAAACAGGAAAGGTATATCTAGTGCAGTCCTACCGGAGTCTGTCCTGGATCTGGTACTATTCAATATTTTCATTAATGACTTGGATAGTGAACATAACAGAACACAAGAATGGCCATACTGCATCAGATCAAAGGTCTATCTAGCCCAGTATCCTGTCTTCTGACAGTGGCCAATGCCAGGTGCTTCAGAGGGAATGAATAGAACAGGTAATCATCAAGTGATCCATCCACTGTTGCTCATTTCCAGTTTCTGGCAAACAGAGGTTAGGGACACCATCCCTACCCATCCTGGAATGCAGAGTATGTGTATAAAATCTGTGGATGCGACCAAGTTCAAAGGGGTTGCAAGAACTTTAGAGAACAGGTTAGAATTCAAAACAACCTTGACAAATTGAAGAACTGGTCTGAAATCAACAAGATGAAATTCAATAAAGACAAATGCAAAGGACTACATTTAGAAAATAAAAAATCAACTGCACAAATACAAAATGTGGAATAACTGTCTAGGCAGTAGTACTGCTGAAAAAGCTCTGGGGATTATAGTGGACCGCAAACTAAATGTGAGCCAGCAATCTGATGCAATTGCAAAAAAGGCTAATATCATTTTGAGGTGTATTAACAGGAGTAAGACATGGGAGGTAATTATCCTTCTCTAGCTGGCCCTGGTGAGGCCTCAGCTGGAGTACTCTGCTTAGTTTTGGGCACTGCCATTTAGGAAAGATTTGGACAAATTGGAGAGACTCCAGAGGAAATCAACTAAAATGATTAAAGATTTAGGAAATATGACCCACGAAGAACAGTTAAAAAAATCTGGGCAAGTGTAGTCTTGAGCAAAGCCAACTGAGGGGGATCTGAGAACAGTCTTCAAATATGTCAAGGGATGTTATAAAGAGGATAGCGATCAATTGTTCTCTTGTCAATAGGACAAGCAGTAATCTGCTTAATCTGCAGCAAGGGACATTTAGATTAGATATTAGGAAAATCTTTTCAACTATACGGATAATTAAGCATTGGAAAAGGCTTCTGTGACCTTGCCTTGTGTGGTATACAACTGAGAATGCCAAACTCAGGACAGACTGATAAAGATAGGGCACCCCCCCCAAACTGGTGGTTATTCTAACATTAGATTCATCAAACCAGTAACAAAATAAGCTTCTATATTACCACAGTGGTTAACGAGAAGCTAAATACAGTCTCTCCTAGGTAATCCAGCCCTTCTCACTACCCAGACATCTGGTTTTTATGATGACAGGTTACTGAAAACCAGATTCTTCATAGTAAAGTTCTTCCAGTCCCAAATGGAAGCCACTTCCTCACTTCAATAAATAACTCCGCCCTTACCCAAAACATCACACTTGTAGCCAATCCTTTAGTAAATAAAAACTAAAGGTTTAATGATGTAAAAAGAAAAGAAGAATTATTAAATGGTTAAGGAATCAGATACCTTACAACTGATTTTTAGAGTTTGCAGGTCAGGATCGTAGCAGTAATGTTAAATCTGCTAGTTTGTGAAAAAGTCTCTCTGTTTTTACCCAAGCAAGTTGGGAGTTATTCAGTTCCTTGTTCAAAGCCTCCTTAGAAAATTACAATCCAGAGATGAGCAGAAATGAAGACCAAGCAGTGATGTGACAGCTTCCACTTATATACCTTCAGCCCAGGTGTATGGAAAGTTGCTGGCCCAAGATGGAGTCCAGGGTCACATGTGTATGGAAAGTTACTGGTAAAAGATGGAGTTTTAGATCACATGTCCTCATTGCATGTCCTTAGCTCAACGCTATCTGAGGCATGCAAGAAGACTCATTGAAAAGCTGATTTCCCTTAATGGGCCATCATCATATGGATGACCCATCAACCAGTGATGGCTAGTCTGAATGTAAATTTGTCTGAGGGATGTCAACCAGGAACACAACACATGTTTGAGATACTAATACATAGAAAATATTAATAACTTCAGAGACAAAGATACTACACACACACAAAAGAACGAGGAGTACTTGTTGCACCTTAGAGACTAACAAATTTATTTGCACATAAGCTTTCGTGGACCCATCATCAGATGCGTGGAGTGGAAAATACAGAAAGCAGGTATAAATATATAGCACATGAAAATACTGGAGTTGCCTTTCCAAGTGGGGGGTCAGTGCTAATCGAATTGGCCTCATTAGCACAGACCCCCAACTTGGTAAGGCAACTCCCGTCTTTTCGTATGCTGTATATTTATAGCTGCTTACTGTATACTTACTGCTTTCTTTTCCACTCCATGCATCCTATGAAGTGGGTTATAGCCCACGAAAGCTTATGCCCAAATAAATTTGTTAGTCTCTAAGGTGCCACAAGTACTCCTAGTTCTTTTTGCTGATACAGACTAACACGGCTACTGCTCTGAAACCATTTTCCACAAGGTTGTGGTAGTAAATTACACACCTTCCTTTTTCTGTGAACTTGTCCTTTTAGGTGGGATTTTAAATATTTATGAATGATTACTAGTGATAGCCTTTTCCCACAGTCTTTGCGAATTGTTCCTCTGCTTATGGCCTGTAATGGCAGATGTCCAGCTACTGTGCATGCAATAAAGCAAGGACAATTCAAACATGAAGTTTAGATTTGAGTGATTCCAAATCATCACAGACTGGCTTACTCAGTCCTGGAAATATCTGATATTTTAACAGATTCTCCATATAAAACTTTTTCTTTAGGTTTCAGACTTAATCCATTGAGTACAAAAGGGTAGAGTTCATGTATCTTGGGCCAGCAGAAGGTGAGTTTTTATTAGAGAGCATACACACAAAATCCTAGTAGAGTTAGGAAAAACTGTATGTAGCTGGTCAAGGAGACCCTGAACAGGGAACCATTCTCCCACGAGTAGAAGGGAGTCTAGGCTTCACCTCAGTGACCAGCTACATTCAGGTAACACTACAACCCGTCCTGTTTATGCTAGGATTTTACAATGTGTTGTTTATGTTGTAAAAACACATTTACTTTTCCTAGGTTTAGATGTAGTCTACTGGGGAGTCTGTGTTACATATGTCTGTGCCCTCCACAGATCGTCTGAGTCTGCCACCGCCCCAGCCAGAGAGCCTGGACTCTTTAACTCCTGGTGCAGAAGTTATGCTTTCAGACTCGGAGGTTCCTGTTTCTACCTTTGGTGTGTCCACCAAGGTCATGCCAGTTGCATAGGCGTGGCCTTGATACCATTGTTACAAACCATCTGCAGTCTTAGGAATGCGTTGTTTTACATGCATTTGGTTTTCATTGCAACCATGAGAAGAAATCTTTTTTTTTTAAATGAAAGCTAAATACTATTATGAAATAAATAAATAAAATAAAAGCAGTACAATTATGCAGCAATGGTACATTCTCCAGCAGATTCTTTGACTGAATAGTTTAGGATCAGTTAAGAAGAGTTAAGCCTCAAGAAATCTGTATTTATTCTGTGGCCTCGTAGCCTTTAAGAGTGTCAGGAGTCTGGAATTCCTTCCTAAATTAATAATTTTGTGTGAGGTATCAAGACAGTTGGAGAACTAGGAAGAACAAGAGCATTGTGCCGTAGGAAAGCATACATATAGCACAACACAAGAGTTAGACTGCGCATGTAGTCCGCTTAAAGGATGAAGTGACAGGGGATATTGAAGTTTTTAAGTATACAATACAAAAAGCAGTTCCATTAATCTTGTCCTGAAATGGATAAAATATCAGGCTAGCTAAAAAGTTTGGCCTCTCAACTGTGTTATTCCAAGCTAACTCCCTCATACATGCAAGTTGTCAACCAGGTTGTTGTTGGAGGCTTCTCTTAAGTTCCTGGAACCAAGAGGGGGAAAAGCACTGGCTGAGATGAATGTCAGAATGCTCAAAATATATGTTTTAGCCATGATTTACCAGTCAAATACAGATTTCCAGACTCTGCAGAAATAGCCTTGCTGGCCAGTCTGATTCTAAATTTCAGGGTCGGGCAGGTTGAGGGGGGACTGCAAATGAAATGAGAATAGCCATGTGCTAGAGGACTGAGAAGCATGTATAGTCTCCAGCCAGTCAGCTTGTCAGGAGCACTCAGCACTCATCCGCTCTCCCTGAGGAGGATGTTCTTAAGCCTTTCAGCTCATAAAAGACTAGTGACACTGCATATCAGGTTAATCACAGCCCTGTAAATCACCTCATATTAAAGGAGTGCTTTTGGGTAGGAGTTCATAAGTGAAGAAAATATATTTGATAAGAGCAGAGCCAGGTTTTACAACCAGAGGCAGAGGGGAACAGCTATGGGTCATCGGTGGTGTCTCCATATTCAATGGATTCACTCTTCCTCCTCCACTGCTGCCACCTCCTCGTCCTTCTTGCTCTGGTGTGGCAGAAACAACTACTCACAGCAGCACCATCTGCCCCAGCACCACAGCTCAGGAGGTAGGAGACTGGTGAGTGAGCCCATCCTGTGCTTCCCCTGGCAGCGGCAGCTTCTGTCCCACAGATCTGGGCCCAGTTGCCCACTCCAAGTGTTGCAACCTGGGGCATAAGGTCACAGTGCCATTCTGGTTTCGTCAGGACGAAGGGGCTGCTGGACCAGATTTGAGTGAGTGGTATTGCAACATAGTGTCACAGTGCCAAGCCATCTTTGCACCATGTTGTAATGCCCAGAGTGGGGAGCTGGGTCCAGCCCTGCAGGACAGGAGCCCCTGCTGCCAGGTGAGTACAGTACAGGTTCACTGCCCAGCCCCATGTGAAAACTCATGTACGCCTCCTTTTGTCAATTGCATAATATGTTTGAAAAGGCACCACAAATACACCTAAATGCTGCCAGCAGGGGGAAGTCTCCCCCTCAACCTTTTATTACCTCTGCCACTGATTACAGCTCCTGACATTCACTGCAGAAACACAGTATGATTGCAGGCAATATGACTATAATAAATACTATGATAAGGAGTTCGTGCTCTAGAAGTGAACAGAAACAGTGTGTATCTGACACTGGCTAGGGACCCAAAAGACTGGGGTAATGTTCTAAGCTTGGCCTCTGAGCTTCTGTGTGACTTGGAGCAAGTCACTTTATTTCTTTGTGCCGCTGATTTTCATCTTATCCTTTGTCTCTCTTATCTATTTAGAATGTAAGTTTTTCAGGGGAGGGACTGTTTTTTGCCATGTGTTTTTACAGTGCATTGCACAGTGGAGCTGTGATTCGTGGGGCCTTTAGACACTATTACTATTTAAATAATAATTATGCACCATTTTTACTGAAACTTTCCAAAATAATTTAGCTTGAGGCAGATACCAGCATGGAAAATTTCACTCAGGATGGTTAACATTTGACAAAGTTATAAGCAACTGAAAACAGGGTATTTATAATGGGAAGTGTCAAGCAACATTAATGACAAGTGAGGCTACCAGCCCTCCTTCTCCTCAATAATACCACCACGAGGGCTGAACATTGACAGAGGAGGGACACACTGTTGGCTAAAACTTTTGGAAAACTGATAATCACTAAAATTGGAAAAGGAATACTTTAGAATGGCCAATTTAGCTAGGAAAACCAACATAAAACTTGAAAGGGAAAACCAGGCTGAATATCACAAAACAAACAAATGAATAAATAAATAAATAAATATCAACGGAGGCCTCTTAAACTGAGAAATTGTCTCCCAAAAGAGGCGACAGAAGTCCTGTAACTTGAGTAATTTGAAATGAAACCAGACAATATCCTGGACAAAATCCTAACCGTGAAAATATCCTACACTGAGAACATTCCTATGCTGGCAGGGGAATTGGAGGGGAAGATCTAAAATGTTTTTCCATCTTTGACTTCTGGTTATACAGTTGCAGTTTGAAGTGAACCTGAAATAACAGAATTACAAAGGGAAAAATATTGCCATGGCAACAAAATATTTCTATTTAAAGTGAGTGAGATCTCAAAATTTTTTTTATAGAATTTAAATAGAAACAGACTTTATAAAATAAGGAACAAAATAACTATTTTTAAAAAATCATAACTTAGCCTAACTTGTAATGAAGCATATACCCAGAACTTCCTCACCCCCATCCAGTTATTCTTAGTGCTTGAAGGAAATACCTTAAAAATGTAGACTAATATTTTACACATCTGGAGACTTAGACTTCGACTTCACAGTCTGAGTTCCAGTCTAAGCTGCAACTTCAAAGCACTGTCTATCCAGTATCTTTAGAGCACTAGTATGAGCCCCAGTACCCTGAGTCTATTGACCCAGGCTGAGAGCCTTGCTCCAAAATGCAGGTAGACATATCCAGAGACGTTAAGCAACTTGCTCAAGGCCATATGGCAACACGGTGTCAGAGCCGGAAATAGAATTTAAACAATCTTGGCTCCAAGTTCAGTCCACTAGACCATGTTGCCTCTCAGTATAAACTACATCTAAACAGCGTAAGTCACTATAAATCATTTCCCTTTCTCCTTTACCTTGCTGCATGAAAAATTGCAGTGTATTGAATTATCTGCCCTCTTCTCTAACTACAGTAATCAATGTCTCCACTAGGGATTCCATTTGAGATAGTCCTTCTGCAAACTACACTCAAAATTGTAGAGTAAAAATCAACATCTTGTCTTAATCTCTGATCAGGGCTGATTCTAGCTTTTTTGCCTCCCCAAGTAGCGAAGCGGCACTTCAGAGGCAGCTCTACTGCTCTACCTACTCTTTGCTCCCAGATGGATTGAGGGACCCACCACTGAATTGCTGCAGACGACCTGGATGTGCCACCCCTTTCCATTGGCCGTCCCAAGCACCTGTTTCCTTTGCTGGTACCTGGAGCCGGCCCTGTCTCTGACCTTCAATAGCTTTTTCAGCTGCCATTTCAAGAACAGGCAGCTAGAAAAGAACTCATTTTTCCTCCCCCATCTCTTATTGGAAGAGTTCTGACTGATTGTTCTCTAAGAGAACATAACCCATTTTCCAGGAAATGGCAATTGACACACATATTTTGTATTGTAAATATATTTGATTCTTTTGCACCACCATTTCTGTGATTCTCTTGACAGAGTGGCTCTTTGGCTGTTGAAGGCTGACTGCCAAAGCTCTAGAGAACTAGACCATCTTCCAAAAGCTCCACTCTTAAAGATAACACAGAGAGAAACCTTTAAGCAGATAATTAAAATGATTAATTTTTTTGGAGAATGCTAGGTGCAGCAGTTAGCTCTTAAATTATGCTTTTTATTTTATTGTTAAAAGAAGAGGAGCAGAGATGAGACACAACCAAAACCCTGGATCTGAACTAACAAGATTTTTTGGATGTGCAAAAACTTGTCCAAAATGATGAGTCCCTCAACGCAGGTGCACAATTCTGTCTCAACAACTTTAGGATCCTATCCTCTGACATGCTAAGTCACTCTTGCAAAATCTAAAATGCCCTCATCTTCCACTGAAGACAGCAGGAATTATAGGAGCTGAACACCTCACAAAATTAGAATCTATTAGAATCTAGATTGGCACCCCTGAAAACTGGTGCTTGAGACAGGGTGTACAAATTCTGCACGAGGCAAGGAGTTAAACTGCAGCTTTGGGTTCATGTGCCCTTGCCCTGCCACTCCTGCAAAGCATGCCAGTCTTGGAGGAGGAGCCTTAAAAAGAGAGAAGCTCAATTCAAAAGGGCCAAGCCTGGTGAGGTGGACAGACTTCTTGTCCCCCCACTCTCAGAAAGGAATATCGCAAAGAACCAAGCTACCTTAAGTTGAGTGTGAGAATGGAGTCGCAGGACAGACAGCTGAAGGATCTGGGTGGGACAGAGAAGCTGAAGCCATTCCTTATTACTGTTAATTTAGTTTCTTTTCATTTGTTACCTTGAGATTTGAATCTAGGAGCTGGGCCCTGGAGCAGACTCCTGCTGAGAATATGAGTCCCCCTGAGGAGAAGATGACTGTGCTGTAGGAAGAGCTACTTACTACAGGGTTCTTGGGCTGGAACCAGCATAGAGGGAGATACTGCATTCCCCTACAGCCTCACCAGGAGGACTAGCCAGAAGATCCCAGACACAAGGGACCAGAAAAGACGATTGAGCCTATGACTATGGGGTGAAAACCCTAGTTAACCCTGCAAGGGGTGAGGCCAAAGGTGACCCAGCTGGAGGACCAAATCATAAGGCAAAAGGGGACTACTGGTGAACCAAACCCTGCAACACTGCTCCTTGTCACAAGGGGTGCTCTGTTTGGTGAGTCACTTTGTCACAGGGCTATACTGAAAGTTCCATTAAAATGCAGCATTTTCCCTGCAGCAGTGATCATGGTACCTCAGTATCTCCTGTGGAAGTACAAGCTGGGAAAAATCCCAGTGCCCAGGACAAGTCTAAGCGCTAATTGGGCAATTTCCTACCAGACAAACGACAAAGGTGGCAGCTTGACCAGCAATACTGAGTGGCCAGTCAGAGAGAAGGATATGGAAGGAAGAGGTGCTGAGCTGAGCAATAGAACAGACTGGGCTGCTATTCAGAAGGGAGAAGGAATGATCTAGTTTAGGGGTTCTCAAACTGGGGGTCAGGACCCCTCAGGGGGTCATGAGGTTATTACATGGGGGGTTGCAAGCTGTCAGCCTTCACCCCAAACCCTGCTTTGTCTCCAGGTGTTAATAATATAAAAAAGTGTTTTTAATTTATAAGGGGAGCTGCACTCAGAGGCTTGCTGTATGAAAGGAGGCACCAGTACAGAAGTCTGAGAACCTCTGATCTAGTTGATGTTAGCCATGCAGTAGGAGAAAAGAATGGGACCAGGAAAAAGAGCATTTCTGATCATGAAGCTGAACTCCTTTTGAACTTGTCTGTCAGCGACCAGAGGTCTGAAGTGACTAAACAAGGGGTAGATTAGATGTTGGCTTTTCAGGTACTCTTAAATAGTTCAAAGGCACTTATTTTTCCAGCCAAGTCGGAGTAAATTTAATAGCAACTTTTAGAGTCTTGCAATCCTAGCAACAATCGGATGCTTCAAAGGCAGTAATTTTTGCCATAAAGGTGAGTGATAGTTTAATTGGGCAACCAAGTCAGAGTAGGCTTTTTTTTTTTAGTAGAATAAACTATAACTTAATTATTTGCTGCTGCTGCAAAACACAATTTGGGTTGCCTTTAGGAGGGTGGGGACTTTTCTCTAATACATTTTTACAGCCTTGCGATTGCATGTATCCAGAGGAAAGCAGATCACTGAAATATTATGACTTCTCCAGATTGAACCTTAACACCTTTAAGACTTGTTAAAAGATTAAGTGACTTTTGCAACCAAATTGGACAATGTAAGGTAAAGGATATGGGATCAAGAAGAAACTGAAATTAGACAGAAGGTGTATGACTCCTTCTAGTGGATGGAGCATGTGTTGAAAAATGATGAAGCAATAAGATCCTCTGACTCTGACATATGAGGGAAATTATCTGTCACTTTCTTGCTCACAGGCCAGAACTATTGAAACAGCCCTCCTGAGCTTCACTTTGAGAAGGATAAAAAGGAAATTCTGCTGCAGGTAAGAATGGAAAACACATATGCGAAATACACAATTGTAGTCAAACAAACCTGCTTATCAGACAGCTGGAGAGGATGTTGCTTTTTGGGGTTAGCATTGAACTTTGAGTCTGAAACATCTGCCTTTTGGTCCCATTATAACTCAGGTTCTTGAGAACTCCTTTGATTCTAATCACTGAGACTATATTGAGGTATGTGATGCTTTATTGACCACTTCCATTGCATGCATTGCCATGCCAGTACTAACTAAACTCACAAGGTCAAGTCTAATTATGCAGGGACGCATTGTAAAAATTGAGATGGATGCTGGCAGGGAGGAATTCTTTGATTGTTGGGTGTGCAGGGAGGATTTATTTCCTGCTCTCTGTGGAGTGCAGATCCTGCATTGGTGCCCCACTACTGTGCAGGGACATAAAGGCAGGGTCAGAGGAGGTAGACCTTGTGCCCCTGTGTGACACAGTCAAGAGCATGCAGAAGAAGAATGTGGGGACCTGACTCAATGAGAACAGTGTGACAGAATGGTGGTGTTTTTCACACAACTTGTTAGTTACAGAACTTTTGTTTTGATTTACAGAAATATAGATACATTTTCAGTCATCCAATTACTGAACATTTCTCTGCAGTTAGGACAATTGTTTCTAGGCCTTTTGGAGGAATCATGTTACATTTCTTTTACACTATATATGAGAAATTGTTTCTCACATGGTAAATCATTTCATGATTTTTAAATTTTCATTTATAGTAGCCTGGAGAGTAAAACTAAATCCTTGAATTATACCGTACACTACAGAGTAAAATGATCATAGCAACCAACACAAAAAATATGCCTTTGTCTTAACAACAAAAATATGTGGTGCTCCTTTTAAAGTATATTTATTAAGCTTTTTTTTGTAAACTGTCTTCCCCTGCCTCCTTTTTTTGAGAGAGTTTCTTTAATAGACTATAGCAATTTGTCATACACCGATAGAAGCAGCGATTATATCTACAATGTGCCTACAATGAGAGATTCACTTAAATAAATATACTGTTCTGAATCACATGTGATTTGTATATAACACATTTAATTTAATAGATGCATATATTTTAAAGCCAGAAGGGACCATTATGATCATGTGGTCTGATCTTTCCTACAGACCATAGCATTTCACTTGCGTAGAATAAAATAACTTGTGATTGAAGTAAAGCATATGTTTTAGGCAGAAATCTGATCTTAATTTAAAGAGGTCGTGTACATTTGGTTATCTACAATGACCCCATAGTCGTTCCCAGAGTCACTGCTTTCCAGAAATATAATCCCCCATCCTGTAAGTATGGTCTGCATTCCTTGTTCCTTAATGTATGCCTTTACATTTGACTGTATTAAAACCCATGTTTCATTGCACCTAGTTTACCTAGAAATCCATCTTTCTTTACAGTGATCTGTGCTCAATGTTATTTACCACCTCACCATTCTTTACACCATTTTCAAACTCTATTAGTAATGGCTTTACATTTTTCTTCCATAGCATTAGCAAATATATTGCATAGCACTGATACAAGAACCAGCCCCTGTAAGAACTAACTAGAAACACTATTAATAACTACCCATTAACACTTATTTGAGATCTATTGTTTAGTCAGTTTTTGATCCATTTAATATGTGCTATATTCCTGTTGTATAGTTTTAACGTCTAAAATAAGAACCTCATGCAGTTTTACAGAAATCTAAGTATATAGTATCACAACTACCTTTATCAGTATACGTGGAATCTTGTCAAAGAATGCTATCAAGTTTGTTGAAACCATGTTGATTTCAAAGGCTGGTGTCAGAAGGTGCTAGATCTTGAGTCACTTCTCAAACTCACTGCCTGCATGAATGGAAGCCAGTAGAAAAGAGCCGACTTCACAGAAATATTGGGTCAGTTTCATCCCTCATGCAAGCCTACTGAAGTCAACATAGTTATACCAGTGATGAATTTAGCCCTTCAGAATTGCTTTAGCCGAGAGCCATTGGATACTGCAGTGTTCAGAAGGCTCTGAATTTTTTCCAAACTATTCAGTATAGCTATGTTGTAGAAATATGCAGCAATATCTCTTAACTTGAAAAGCATCAAGGGAATCTGGTAAAACAGCAGCTTACAGTAAAGGATCTCATATAGCAGCTGTTTTCAATCTGAAAAATTCATGTCACACCATATTAATGTCACTCTTACCAACTGTCACTTTTAATGTACTTTTGACAGAAAAGTCATCTCCCAAAGACAGGCCAGGTTTGAGAGTAGCACTCTAGAGCTGAAGGTAATGGACAGTAAGGTCAATCGTATAAAAAGGAATGGTGAAGGCAATTGATGCGTTATGAATAATAAAGAAAGGTGGACACAGAGGTTATAATCCTAAAATCATAACATGGATTTTTTAAAATGAGCTCATTACCTGAGAATCTGGCATCTGATGCCTGGCTCAAGAGTGTTGGGTAGTGGGATAGGGATAGTGCTGGCCAAAGAGGACCCCTCCACGCACTTCATTTTCTGAGAGCTCATCTCCAGCAAGTAAGAGGACAAAGCCATCTCACGAGAACCTTCCATGATACAAAGGCTCTTCCCCACAGCACAGTCAGAGGGACAAAAGTTGTGCCTGAGCAAAAGAACTCTCTTGCGCATGCCCCCCTGAACCCCAAGTTTCACACATGTATTAGGCATCTTCTAAGACAGGAACTAGGAGATGGCAGAACATCAAGAAGGGTGGATTGCAGTATCCACTCTGACATTTCAGAAAAGCTTCCCCTGGCCACTAAACTGCCTATTGTGATGTAGGCAGGATGTTCTAAATTGCCAGATTCTGTGGTGTTTCTCTTTCTCCTATTTTCCCTGTAAAGCACACCCTCCAGGCCCTTCCCAAAACTCAGCATGAATTTTTGTGTGAGAGTGGGGAAAAAAGAAGTACAAAGGGGACAATGTGTTCAGTAGGAAGAAGTTCAGTCAAAGCAAATAAATTGACAAGGTACAAAAGCTCCAAATACTAGGACTTCTGGCTCCATGGCTCCAACAGGAGCCTGCCAGCAGCTAGAGCTCTGGCTAGAACCAGAATACTAGGAAATTTAGTTAAATATGTAATAGATTCATTGAAATATTTTAGGTCAGAGAATCAGCGTTTGCTGACTAAGTCTAGAATTAACTCAATCTATGCAAACAGTAGATGACATAATAACTGGCCAACATATAATATTAATAAACAATTGCAGGCAATTCCAGATCTGTTGCAGAAGAAATTTCCAGCTGTTGTATTATCTCACATGTGAGATTCTGAAACAGTCAAATAAAATGAAGACTGGTTTAATTCATATTGTAATATACATGCACTGAATCATCTTGAATCACTCATTAACTGAAGATGAGCCATATAATATCAATCTCAGATGAAAAATACATGCTGCAAAGAGAACAGTATGAGCTACTTATTGGAGTATGGAATAAAATTCCTCCAGGGAGTGACACTAATCAAACATGATTGACCCAGGGATCTCTTTGTGCCAACTGGCAGAGGGCAAAGGATACATAAGGGTTATGGGGCTCCCCTGTGTTTGGGCTTCATGTATTAGTTTGCCAAAGAATGTCATGTAAGGTGTCTAAAGAAAGCTTGCATCACACTGCTCATCACAATCATTGTAAGATGTACGAATGGAAAAAGTGAAGCTGTGCCCTCCCCTGTTCCTTTGGGAACAGCAGGGCTAGTAATTCTATGAGTGTCAAGTGGATACGGGGCTGGACATTATAGGGGGTGCTTGGAGGCCTCAAGAGTTAGATGGTGCCTATCATTAACCAGTGCTTAATTTCTAATGAAAGCGACGCTGGGGCTCAAGCAATTTTTTTTACTTTCATAAGTGATGTGGCAAGCCCAGAGGTGCTGGGGCTATGAACTTCCAAGCCTAAAGGTGCCGGTGTAACCCACACACCTCCTGAGTATGGTATTCTGTCCCACCTAGTGGCACTGAGACCGCTTAGGGAGAGATTAATGAATCTACTCTAAAGCCTTAGCTAACAGCCATGTGGCTTTTAGTTCATGCAGTAGAGGCTCATGCACTAAGCTTCAGAGGTCCCAGGTTCAATCCTGCCCACTGACAACCGGAGTTTGTAGTGTCACACTGGGGCTCACCCCTGGCACAAATTAAGCACTGTCGTTAATCTAAAGAGAGAAAGTAAGGCCAGTGGAAGCCTGGAATGCAGCGCTTGTGTTGCCAGAAACTGGTGGAGTCAGGGAGCTGATGCACAACAGGCACAGACAAGACGTCCTCGTGTTAAGGGCAGGAGGTAGAGAAGTACCTCACAAATCTGGGTACCGCTGAGGAGCATCACAATGATAACCCAAAATGCTTATGTATGCTTTGGCTCTCTCTGTTTCATTAAAATATGTGAAATTGCATGTAGCTAGTCGGGTCCCAGTTGAATATATATGATGACCACCATCTTGGCCAACACATCTAGGATTGAACTAGGGGCATGAACTGCTACAGCTTGAGTTAAAAAGACAAAGTTTTGTAGCTGGGGGCTATAACAACTCATGTCCACTGCGGATCAGCACAGAGGTGGGGACCCATAGAACACACTCACTGCTGGGTTACATATCCATCTATGGAGATTTGTTAATTCCTTCAAGGTCTTCAATGAATTACATTCAAGAAATTTGTTCTCGGTGTGCTTTTAGATTGCAGCATACAAATAAGTATTTGTGTGGCCTATGTAACTACTCAGAGTGAAATCCTGGCCCCAATGAAGTCAATAGCAAAAGTCCCAGTGACTTTGATGGGGCCAAGATTTCACTCTAGGAGTTTTGACCAAATACAGTAACTCACCAGGTAATGTAATGGCTGCATCCCTTCCCGCTGTATGTTTACCCAGAAATGGCTAAATCCTCTCAAAGTATCTTGTTCCATTATTCATTTGATATAAAACTGGGTGGATTCTTTGGGGGCTGTCTCTTCTGCAGTGGTTAACAATTGCCTAGATACTAACAGTACTTGAGGTTAAAATCAGAGGTAGTTGAAAATCAATATATTACTATTAAAGCATTATGAAATATTTAACATTTGTTAACTAATCGTGTTGGACAAACACACCAGTATAAGATGATTATAAATTTAAAAAGTTAATAGATATTAGAATTGCATGGTGTCACTGGTGTAAAACACCACTTTAAAAGGATAGTTTTGATTACTACTAGCAGGGTGGGGAAAAAATCTAAAGTACGAATGAAAATGAGAAATTAGAATGTAGAGGAATTAAAAAGAAGCCCCGGACATGTTAAGTCATGTTACCAAGGATGCATATATCTGTACATTTGGTCACTGAAATTGGACTTTCAGGGAAATCATTCACTGCAGTGAAGAGAACGTTTTCTTGCTCTGATAGCTCACAGCTGTTCCATCTGGGATGAACTTCAGTGATTACACTTGAAGGAAGGAGCAGCAACTCCTGTGACTGCCAGCTACTGAAGTACTGTGTGAGCTATTGATTTAGCTAGTGCAAACGGAAGTGACTGTCAGGAAACAAACGTGAACAAAGACACAGAGAGAAGAACAGTGGAATATTGTACTGCTGTGGAGCATGCCTATGTTACGGCTGTTCATTTCCTCCTACATAGCTGCGTTCATTCTTCTGTTTAAAATGCAGTTACTGCGTTATTGATTTCCTAGATATGTTTTTAAAAGCCTTTAGAATTGGGCAATTAGTTATTGCTTAATGCAGACTGTCAAAACAGAACTATCGACCCAACTAAATGACCAATTAATTCATGATTTCTTTCACGTGGCTTGATGTGGATCAAGTAAAACAAAAAAAAATACAGCAAAAAGTTAGGAAAAGATTTATTAGTTTTGAAAGGAAGTATGTAGGGTATGAAAGTGATTTTCCAGTAATTGCTTGTTTATTAAAGCAACCTCTCAAAGAAAAAGCTAGGGCAATAGCAATAAGAAATGCAGTGCAGTGCAGAGTGTATTTATGGGAACCAGAATACAGTATATTCCTTTAACCAGTGTATCATGAGAAGAATTTTCAAAACATTCTTTTTTCAACCTCATGTAACACCGAAAAAGCTGAGCAATTTTTGCTCACCTTAAAATTAAAAATAAATTAAATACTATAATCTGTGATAGAGACACACCACGGAAAAGTTCTAGTGAAAATGGTGAATGGTTCAGAATGATATGAGCAATTTGAAAATAGGCACTATAATGGAAACTGTTTCACACATTGTTGTAACTATAGTGGGTAGGAGAAACATCCATTATGATATTCTTGGTTTCTGGCACTGGTGTTTATCTCAGAAAGTTAGCGTGCTTGTGTCTCCATATTTTTCAACTTAGAAACCTTGGGAGTGATTCTGGCCCCTTGTCCAGCAACATAAAGGTGCTGCTATGACTAGGTGGGAGAATTCCCCCAGTGTTGAGCCAATGTAAGTGACCCTACTCTGCTGCCAATGTAGAGAGCTGTTTGCACATGCACTTCGGTGCCCCTAAAAAGAACCACATATGCAATTGTTATTGTGCTGGCAACTCTACCTACTGAATTGATGGCTCTGATTGGGTAAATACAAAGTGGAGTCTGCAATTGAATTGGATGTTGTTTGCATATGCAATCTCCAAAAAAAGACTACCATTTTGAAAATATGATGCACAATGCCTCCCTGACTTGACCAAATTGCCTTCTGTACACATCAAAAGATTACATAAAAAACACAACAGTCAAGGTTCTTATTTCACCTCCAGGCTCAGGGCCCTTTGTCCCTGAAGATTTGTTGTTCCTCAGAATAGTGAAGATACACAGCTGCTGTACAAGAAGGCCAAGCAAAATACCATCGGAAATGGTTAATTAAATAATGATGGATGTTGTACATGAACCTTCACCTATTAACCAAAATATTCCACAAATGCTCAAGTAAGGAAATCTGATTTACAGAACATAGTTCAAAGAAACTGAAACTAGAACATGTTTAAACAGCTGGCGAAGCAGGAGGTTCTGCTAATCATCCTGTTAACTGCATACTGGCAGTGGATTAAAAAATAAATTTGAAGAGATAATAAACAGCTAGTTTAGTGGCATGGTATTAAATCAGGTTCTGGAGCCCCGAGTCTTCATTCACTTACACTGATGGAAAACTGAATTAATGCTGCTAACTTTTTGAGATTACAGAAAGAATGATCTAGGTAACAACAGGTTGAAAAACAGGCCCATTAAGCGTTGATACTGTATCCACTGAAGTCAGTTCAAGTGTTCTGTTGTCTTTGTAGGCTGCCGTAAAGCACCTATAAGCACCATGCAGAGCAATCAGGACTGCTTCTACAAATCATGTAACCTACATCACACTGACCTCAATTGTTCTTCAGTACATATTTACACAACCAGACCATGGACACACAACAGTTCTCTGGTACTTTGGAAGTAGTACACATACCACATGTAGAGTTCATCAGTGTGTGGATTCCATTAGTATTCACGGTTGTTTGTGATGTGCCCCTTTGTCCTGCCATTTCTGCTGTAAATGTTACCACCTGAACCGATGCCCAGGGTCATGGTGTGTAAGGACAAATATGTAGAGCAGCACTTTAGTATTTTTGGTTGTGCTTCTGTTTTGCCATCTGGCTTATCAGTACAACTGAACGGTGAATCAGAGGCAGCAGTAATCATCTCAAAGAGAGACACTGCAGCTCAGAAAATTTAGATTTTCCGGAGCAATTTAGAAGCAGCAGCAGATTCTCCGGCTGAATTGCAGAAGCAGATGGAAGAAGCCTGCCTGCATTTTCAAGAAATTCTGCGGCTTTTCAATACAAGGTGATTGCTTGGAAAGTTGCTCACTCCACCCACAGCATATATATCTTCATGCTCTTGTATACTACACAATGACTTTAAACTAAAGTCAATTGCACACCTGCTTATCCCACTAGAGAGAGGAAATAAACAAATAAACTTAGAATAAATTGAAATTATGAAAAAAATGCTTTATTGAAATTGCTCAGAATGTTTTCCTCAACTTTCAAGTTGTTTCAAGAATGTCATTTGTGTATCTTAAATATTTGAATACTGGCTCCTCCCTGCTTCCAGAATCAAATGCAGAAGTCTTAAAGTGAGAGTAAAAAGTAACAGATTTCAGAAAGAAGGGAGAAAATGAACAATGTGTCCTATTACACTTTAATCTCCTATTATATAAACAGATGTGATATTAAAATCTCTTACCCGTAGTCTTAATAGGAAGAAATCACTCATCACATTTTATGCAGCAATAAAATCATGAAAACTGTATTATTTATCATTGTTATTATTTGTATTCCTGTAATATCTAGGAACCCTAGCCATGAAACAGGGCCCAATCATGCTAGGTGCTGTACAAACATGGAACAAAAGGACAGTTCCTTCCAAAGACATTTATAATTTAAGACATGAGGCACCAGCTGGATACAGATGGGAGTACAAGGAAGCCATGAGACAATATTGGTGATAAGCAGTGGTCTCAGCACACCAGCATCCTAACTGTTGTCAAGTTTTTTTGGGCAGAGTGACAAGGGGGTGTTTTAAGGTGGGATATGAAGGAGGTTAATAAGGTAGCATTGTGGATGTTTACAGGGAGCACCTCCCACCCACGTGGGGCAGCATGAGGTAAAGCACAAAGGTGCTTGTTTGAAAGTTTACCAGTGGCTGATGGGAGGCAAGTATCAACACTCAGTAGCAACTGAAAGATGATAGGTAGGATGGAAGTTGACGGTGAAGGGCCTTTAAAGTGAAGACAAGCAGCCTATGTTTGCTGAGAAGTAGAGGGATGAAAAGAGAGAGGTGACATGGTTAAAGTGACTGGCTAGCAGCATTCTGTTATGAATATTTTTTTGCCATTTCCGCTTGCAAATATACCAGTAGTTCATGCTAAGCTTAATACTAATAAAAGCATAACTTGCATGAGCACAGCCACTATCACATTATAGGATACAAAACTCCCATTGTCCCATGAAAAATAAAGAAGTGCCAGACCTTGATGATCAATCAAGTATCTCCTACATGTCACCATCTTGTCATCAGACCCATAGATAGGACCAAACATGTTTTCTCAGATATTTTTACCTTTTCTCATCATGTATCGACAAAATGGTGAATAACCATTGCCATATTTTAACATCAATATTGAATTGATAAATGATTTTTGAGGGAAAATTCATTAATAGCTCATGAAAGCATTACAATTATCAAAGATCTGATACTAATCAAAGAATTTTGTAAGGGGACCTGTTCTAGGGAAATTCCCTTTACGAAGTGCTGAGTCTCATATTTTATTAGGAAAGTTTCGCACAAACTCTAGTCTTTGGCTAGGTAAAAAAACCTCATGTCTTCTTCCACTGTGACACTAAATATGTAGGGCTTAGGTTCAATCAGGAATTATTTTGGGGAAGTTCTATAGCCCATACAGGAGGCTGGACTAGATGATCACCATGATCACTTGTGGCCTTGGAATCTGACTCAAGGGTTAGTAGGACACCATAATATGAAGAACCTAAACTTTCTTTTTATTCCAGATGTCCCAGAGACAGCTGTAATAATTATGTGAACGATTAAAAATGAATTAAACAAACCCCCAAACAGTTAAAAAATACTGTAGGTAAATCAATTTAGAACTTAAATCTGGCCTGAAGAACACAAAACTAGCATTGTCCCATATGTCAATACGTGTTTTCTCCGCCTATTCAGAGGCATGTCCTCACAGGTTCTCCAGTATCACACTCTATCCAACCATCAGCCAACAGTGAACTTCCCAGAAGCTTGGGTTTTTTATCTTAGTGCAGCAGGACTGTAATCCTCCCTATGACTTTTAAAGACACAGATATTTTTCATATTGCCATCCAAATGATTGCTTTTGGGGAAGTTTGCTGTAATTCACAAGGTTAAAGTAGATGGCTTTGCTAGTTCCTAGAATGGCTGAGGAATGTTAGTTTGATCTCATTGGGACTGCCAAGACAGAGTTTGGAAGTAACTAGCTGGAACCAGACCAACTACTTTTTCAGTGATATCACAGGTTATTAGAGGGTCTTTCTCAGTTAACAAAAAACATTTATCGGAGAAGCCTTGAGATAAAAATCACTCTCTTGTGCAGCAAATAATGGAGGGAGGCTGTTCAGGTTTTTCCATTCTAAATGGCAATGTTGAACTCTCATTATTTGGGGATAAATCAAGTAAACAACACCCAGTCATGGCAAGACTTTAAAATGCAATAAAACATCATAGAGAGATATTCTGATGTATGTGGGGTTTACCTATGTCATGCTTATTAGTGTCAATGGAAGACAGATGTATAACCCCAGCTGACTGAGATAAGAATGAGTATAGTTTTTTGCTGAATTTGTTTGGGTTTCTTTTGTTTGTTTTATATTCAGTAATGGAACAGGTGTTAAGTGCTAAGTAAGGGACTTAAATCAAGCAAATTATACATATTCAATCACCCCTTCACTTAAGAAACCTTAGATTATAACATATTGCCTAAGAACTAAAAAGATAGTCTTAGACTGATGAATTTAAGTAACTCTAATAAAAACAATAACAAAATAATGTCCTGGCATGATAGGCTTCAGATAAGACATATTAGTAGGGACTGGTGAATGGAATAATATAAAATGGAAACCAGATCACTCTGAATGGGTTAACTTATATTGCTTTAAAAACTGATTTAGTTAAGCCAGAGCAAACTCTTGCATGGATACTCTCATTTTGGTTTAAGACTGGTTATATCAATTGAGCTCATGTCTGCCTGTAACTTTAGAGGCATAAACTAAACCAGAGTAAGCCAGGTTTAAACTGATACAAGAGTGTCCACACAAGAAGTTGCATTGGCTTAACTAACTTGCTATAAAATCATATCCTTAGTTAAATTGGTGCAACTTTATGTATAAAGCAGGACTACTTGACTTTAGCTAAACTGCAATAAGCCTGGTTTAAACTGAAATAAGAGTGTCTATACAGTCTTTTGCACCGATTTAACTAACCCAGTTTAAAACACACCTTTGTTTAACTTTCTTATGTAGGCAAGCCCTAAAAACAGGGAAATCATCAAGATAGGAAGACTGAAATTGGCTTCCATTGGCTTTGGATTAGAAAGTCTATATGCTTAGCAAATTTCTGTATGCCAGGAAAACTGACAGCATATGATACAAGCTGTCAAGGTACTACTTTCTTTAGGATCAACAGGTAGTGATCAATGGCTCAATGTCTAGTTGGCAGCCTGCATCAAGCAGAGTGCCCCATGGGTTGGTTCTGGAATGGTTTTGTTTAACATCTTTATTAATGATCTGGATGATGGGATGAATTGCACTCTCAGCAAGTTTGCAGATGACACTAAACTGGGGGGAAAGGTAGATATGCTGGAGGGTAGGGATAGGATCAAGAGCGACCTAGACAAATTGGAGGATTGGGCCAAAATAAATTAGATGAGGTTCAACAAGGACGAGTGCAAAGTCCTGCACTTAGGAAGGAAGAATCCCATGCACCGCTACAGGCTGGGGACTGACTAGCTAAGCAGCAGTTCTGCAGAAAAGGACCTGGGGATTACAGTGGACGAAAAGCTGGATATGAGTCAGCAGTGTACCTTGTTGCCAAGAAGGCCAATGGCATATTGGTCTGTATTAGCAGGAGCATTGCCAACAGATCGAGGGAAGTGATTATTCCCCTCTATTCAGCACTGGTGAGGCCACACCTGGAGTATTGTGTTCAGTTTTGGTCCCCCTACTACAGAAGAGATGTGGACAACTTGGAGAGAGTACAGCGGAGGGCAACTAAAATGATCGGGGGCTAGGGCACATGACTTATGAGGAGAGGCTGAGGGAACTGAGTTTATTTAGTCTGCAGAAGAGAAGAGTGAGGGGGGATTTGATAGCAGCTTTCAAATACCTGAAGGGGGGTTCCAAAGAGGATGGAGTTAGGCTGTTCCCAGTGGTGGCAGATGACAGAACAATGAGCAATGGTCTCAAGTTGCAGGGGAGAAGGTCTAGGTTGGATATTAGGAAACACTATGTCATTAGGAGGGTGGTGAAGCACTGGAATGGGTTCCCTAGGGAGGTGGTGGAATCTCCATCCTTAGAGGTTTTTAAGGCCCAGTTTGACAAAGACCTGGCTGGGATGATTTACGTGGTGTTGGTCCTGCTTTGAGCAGGAGATTGGACTAGATGACCTCCTGAGGTCTCTTCCAACCCTAATATTCTATGATTTTATGATTCTAGAAGTGACTAGAGATTTTAAGTGCCTTTATTCTGGGGAACTCAATTTGAGACACCTTTAGAAATGCCAAATTTTCAGAAGGTGGATGCCTAGCATTTTCTGAGAATAAAGTTACTTTTTTATGGCCAAAGGTGGGTACCCAAAAATGGAGGCACCCCAAATCATGAGTCATTTTTTAAAATGTCAGCATCTAAATGTAATCTCCAGTGATGTGTGCGTGTGCTTATTGGTCTGAAGATTGGAATTTGTGCTGTGGATGTATTCATTTTCAAATGTGTGTGTGTATACATGTGAGTGAATGCACCCTTGTGTTCACACACTACATACTATTGTAATAAATTTTGTACTAAATATGCATTGCGAGGTATCATTTGAAAACTAATAACTTGCTGGCCAGTAATAGCATGGTGAAATGTATGTAGCAACATTATATGTAAAGTTATGAACTCCCTCAGTGTGATGTTGTTAGCACATGTTCTAACCCACATAGCTCTGATTAGGCAGCAGTTATTAAACAGGTCTGTCCTAAACAAAGAAATGTGTCTTTACATATGAGTAGTAAACAGGGTCCTTGGGACAGCAAGGGGGGTAAACCAGTTTCTCAAAGACAAAGGACAAGCCTCTAGCCAGTTGTCATCAAAGTTGACTGACAATCAAGTGGTTATTCTTTGCCAAGGAAGGCAGATAAGAACAGATTGATTTGCCTTTTAGCAAGCAACAATATGGAGCCTCTTTCACCATGAGACTCCATGTCTCTATGCTCACAGCTGGAAGGCTTTTTATCTATGGGTATCCTTCAGGAAAATGTATTTCAAAGGGTGACTGAAATATAAAGGAAGGGCCCAAAACACCCCAAGTTATGTCTCCCTACCCATCTTTCTCTCTCTTTTACCTAAGAAGAGAAAGGAACCAGCCTTTTGACTTTGGGAGGGATCCTGACATGAAAGTTTGGTCAGCAATGTTGCTGGGAACATGGGGTAAGGATTTTACCTTGAACCAAGTCTAATTTGTTAAGTGTTAGCTGCTAGAAAGTGTTTTATCTATTTCTCTTGTAACCATTTCTGACTTTAATACCTTATACCTGTACTCATTTAAAATCTATGTCTTTGTAGTTAAATAAACTTGTTTTAGATTTTAATCAAAACTAATTCAGTCTTGTGTTTAAACTGAACTGTTTGAGTAACTCCAGTTTAACTCACAAACTGATGCCTGTTGACCCCTTACAGGGGCAACAGACCTTTAATATCTGAACTGCCCAGAAGAGGGATGGACAGTGCAGACCACTTGTTTTGGGGAAAAATTGGGACTGGGGGTGTGTTTGGGACTGCAGGTAGTAACAAGGCTACAGGAAGCCAGAGTGTGGCTGGTGTGTTGCTAACAGGCTGCTGGGGTCAGAGTTACTGGACCAGTGATGTAGCTATACATAGATACTCAGGGCATGACCTGCACGCTGTCTGACTGTCTGTGAGCAGCCCAGGTCGGGAGCTACAACAGCAAAGCATCATGAGGCACCCAAGGTTGCAGGGCAGGTGGGGTGAAACAGCTTCTCACTGGTCTGGATTGCATCCTAGAATGTGACAATATGTAAAATGAACATGCAGCACAATCACAAAACTTCAACCTAACAAGTACACTGCAACCTCCAACAACAGCCAGTAGTACAGTATTAGCCATATAAATACCTAAGGTGAAATTCTGACTCCATCAAAATCAACAGCAAAACTCCCATTGATTTCAGAGGGGCCAGGATTTCTCCCCAGATAGATAGTTAGACAGAACATATTTATGAGGATCAGGTTCATTCCCCTCTTGTCAAACCTCTTTGAGTATCAGGCAGTAAAAAGATAAATTTGACAACTGACTTCTAGTTTGATATCTCTTCTTTTGCTCTTCATGAAACTTACATTTCAAGTACGTCAGCTTTGAATGGTGCTGTCATATTGTTCTCTGAATTATCATTTTTAACTCTTGCACTACATAGATGTTCTCATTAGGCTGAGGGCTACTGATGTCTCCTTATATATAAAGATGAACATAATGTGTAATTTACGTAATATTTTGGCACTACACTTCCTACAACATCTAAACAAGTTTAATACACTGTGTCATCCTTGCATATGGTTCTGTTCTCTCTCTTTGTCTCGCAAATTGTATTTTATTATTTTGTTTCTTTTCCCTCACTAACTTTTCTTTTCCATCCTTCTCTGATCTAATTACTGCCCTGCACCCTTCCCTCTCTTGCCTTATCTTTTCTCTCTTCCTCCATTACCCCACTACTTACCCCCCCTCTCATCTCCTGTAATAGGTCTCCCCTTCTGTCTTTCCTCTCTTGGGACTCTTTTCCCCAATGCATCTTTTTAGCCTCTCCCCTTTTTTGACATTGAGTTTCTTCCTGTTACGATTATCCCCTTAGGGGTTTCTTCCCTTTCTCTCTTTATTTATTCCTGCTCCTCTAGTTTCTCTTCCCTCTCCAGCACTCATCCACCTACTTGTTTTTTATGTATATACAGACATTTCTATAGCATCTATCCACATAGGAATGTGCTTAGTTCTCTCCCTCTATTTCTTTTCTTCCATTTTTACCCTTTTCTCCTGGACTGGCTGCAGAATCAGGGCATATGATATACAAACTAGGGGCAAAATTCTCTGCTCACACATTAACTAAGGATCTCTACTGAGGATCTCCACACTCCCTCCTGTGGATGGAAGTCCTGCTGATATCAACAATAGTTGTGCATATGGAGTGTAGTAAATGCCAAAGAGACTCCCATGGTGTAGTCTGTTGTATATATGTGTGTGTGTGTGGGGGGGGGGAATATCTTGCTATTAACTCCCGCCTTTAGTGAGGGGATGCAAAACTTTCTGATAATTGGAAAAAACCTTAATTAGGATTAAAAAAATAATAACAAGAAGGTTCTAGTTTTCTACCCAGTGTGCATCTTTTAGTAGAAGAGAAGCATGGGCAGAACAAAACTAAGCTAATAAACAGGGTGAACTATATAGTCACTAATATGTTGAGCACTGCAGCTCCTTGGGTTACACACTGAAGACTGTTGTAATGGAGATGGCATTAAGCCAGAGACAAAAACAAAAAACAAACAAACAAGCAAACAACAAGACAACACAGGAAGAAGCTTATGGTGCTCACATGGCACTGAGCAAAAATCTATGTCAAAATGATTCCTTTTCCCCGTCCCTTCTCTGAAGCCCTCCTCTCGCCCTGACTGCTTGCGGAGTAATTGTGTGCCTCAGGTTTCGGCAAAGGTGTAGTTCATCTTCCAGTAAACCTTGACAAGAGATGCATGTTTAAAGATACCACTCAATTTCAGTGCTATAAATAGCATACAGACTTCTGGTCACTGTGCTGATATTTTTCATGGCTCAAACTGGGAAGACAAGGCAGACAAACAGTAAGGAAGTTCCTTCAATGAATGGGAAATGTGTCCATGCCAGCTGATACAACGGACAAAGAATGTTTTTTGTTTCAGCCAGACTGAGCGACTTAATCTGTTGGATCACCTGAATTTAGCTAATTGTTTAAGCCAACATGATTCTAAGGAAAGGTGTGACCATTGTTTTAATCAGCTGAAATAACAGGAAAGATGGTTCTCATTGGGGCTGCCTGGGTAGAGGTTTATTACTTGGTAATGATGAAATGTATACAGAAACATGCAATGCAGATGAATAATTCTCACTCTTTCTGCATTTATATCATGCTCATCACTGTGATGTCCGAGCATCTTGTTCATATTTCAATTTAGAAAACAAGGGGATTAAAATCTTATCTGCTAGGGCACCAGATAGAGTAGAGTAGAGTAGAGTAGTGTAAATATGGCACAGGTCAGTCCTGACTGAAAGTCATTATTAGAGTTGGTGAACATTTCTGAATAAAAAGTTTTTCCTGCTGGAAAAAAAATTATTTTTTTTTGGTGAAAAATTGTCAACATTGTTGAAATCCTTCATTTTTAGGAAGAACTGTGTACCATTTTTGATGTGTTTCAGTAATGCTTTTGAAGTTAATAAAAATATTGGAGAAAAAAGGAAAAGAATCACAAAATTTTCCCCCAATGAAAAATGAGTCAATTTTCAACATTTTGAAAAACAAAGACAATATCAAACATTTGTATTTTTCAGAACCCTAGTTTTTCATTTTCCAATCAGTTCTAGTCATTACCCTCATTACTAAAAATGGACATGCATCATTGCACCCTCAAAAAGTCTTACATTAAAACACACAGACCAAATAATTGTGCATGGAAACACATAACTTTAGCTGTGCAAATTGGGCATGCAAACATCTGTATTTGTGTGCTAATGTGGGATGCACCAGGTACATCTGGAGGTGCAAATGTAGCAGTGTCCTTTAAAAATGAGGTCCTTAAGGTTTTGGTTAGCTCATACCATAAGATGATGTAGATGTAGTTATGTAGAAAAGTTACATATAGTCACGTATGAGATGTTTTAGAATCTGGCGCTATTGCCACCTTTTGACATGGCTGAGATAAGTTAAATTGTACAAACTTCACTCCTGCCAAATCTGTGAGTAACTGTAATGGTTTTGGAAATGGATACTACTCCAGCTCACAAAGCCTTACATTTCCACCAAATTTTGGAACTCACACAGATGCAGCTCATTCGCTGAACTCTGCAGGTGAAATTATTCCCTGCAGTTGCAATTCTAGTTGCCTATGTATAGTTGCTTGCAAGGCACAGGACTAGCTGTAAGATACTTAAGTTTTTAACTACATGGGTGAAATCTTGGCGCAATTGAAAGGTTTGCCATTTACTTCAGGATTTCACCCATGGAGTTTTGCTTTTATGCCTTTCACTAAACTCAGGAATGTATCAACATCAGACTTAACCCGCCAAAAACTTTGCCACCAGATTTAACATGTGGTCTCTGCTCCTCCAATCCAGCCTTTTTATTATTAAGCTAATTTCTGCCAATTAGTGAAGAACCATTTCCTTCTGTAACAATTAAGTGTGCCAACAAAATACCCATGACCTTTACATTGCCCTCCGGTCATCCTGGAACCTTTATCTCCTTTTGATTTTAGTTTTACTACAATACATTAGTTTATTTTGCAGTTACAACAGCAATTGTGTTCTCAGATGTCTCTTCAGAACTTACAGATATTTGTATCGACTTCCCTTCTCATATTTATATTATTCATAGCTACATGAATTTGTGCATTTTAGTCCTGTTTAGTCTGTTGTCTTTAATGGTTACCACAACTTGTGGATGGCTTTTTTGGACTTTTCAGGAATTCAGATGTATTTTTCCTTCCCTTTGGTTTCTTAAATGAGCCATACTACACATCTATGAGCTAGGATGTTTGTTTGGGGAACATGGCGCTTCTTAATCACATCAATCGACTCCTCACAGTCCATCTCACCATGACCTTGAGAGAAACTTTGCTTTCTGGGCTATACAATAGGATTGAGTCACTCTGCTATGTTGATAAGAGGTCTCTGTGAAATGAAAAGAAGGTGGTAAAAATGTATACATGATCATATATGTAAAAATGGACAGTGTCCACTTTTGATGAAAATTAGGTGTTTTGAAATAGCAGCAGTATTTTTATATTGTTACTAATGAAGATGGTTCCAAGACTGGCTTCCTACACGGTGTATGTCTGGTCTGCTTAGACTGTAAACTGTTTGTGGCAGGGACTCTTTCTTACTGGCTGCCTGCACAGTGCCTGGCACAATGGTACCCTGATCTTGGATGGGATCTCTAGATGCTACTATACTGCAAGTAATAAAGAAAAGGAAGTAAATATAATTTTCCTAGCCCATACTGGTAATGAGACATATACCGTCCAGAAAGACTTAACTTCCCCTTTGGAACCAGACAAATTTGACAATGGGGAATTGCCAGGACAGGCATCTCTTGAAGGCTTTTTTTCTCCTGAAAACCAATTCATCAAACAAATATGTCCATTAGATGTAATGGAAGGAGTGACCACACATCTGGGAAACCTGTAAGCTAACATACTATAGAGAGGGTTTATCTATTATTAAGAAAATATATAAATCAATGTCCACCTACACTAAACATCCATCACAGGGTAAATCTCACAATCTAAGCAGCATCAGTACTTGGAAGGGAAACCTCTAAAAAACAACTGGGTCCTGTAAGAAGTGATGCTGGTGATCCAGTAGGTGGCATTCCTTCCAAGCCAGTATTGAACCAGAGCCCTAACAGGTCAATATAATGGAGCCCTTTGCTGTAGATGTGCTGTCTTTTAGATGAGAAACAAAATCAAAACCCTGATGCCTGTTGTCACTAGACTCCTAGCAAACTCCTGTTTGAGTAAATGCATTATTCTACCTACCTAAACTTGCACTGTAATTTCAATTGGATACCATCCTCTGCTTCATTGCAATCCTGGCAAATGTTTTGTATTGTTGCTAGACCCTGTTCAAAGCAGCTATGTTTCATCACAGGGGTTGCTGTGTTTTAGTGATGAGTGAAGTGACCCCTAGTAGTTTAAAACTGTGAGAGAGGTAGCATCGTCCAGTCATCATGTAGGGGGTGAGAAGAAGCATGATTCCATCTTCCTCAAGTCCTGACTAATTCCTCACACACAGCCCATTTGTATAGATAGGAGGAGAACTGTTTGTGATACTGCATGACCCCCATCACAAATCTTTTTGTATGTTTTGCTTTCATCTGCAACATAGGAGTCTCCTCGTGTACGAATTCTTGGATCACTGTGTCACAGTCAAATGCGTTCTTCTTTCCAACCACCTGCTCTATAGAAAAACAAAATTCCAGCCGGGGTCCAATTAGGACTGTATATCTTTTCACTTTCACTATTGTCCTCCTTAGGTAGATTTTGTTTGTGTCTGTGGACCCTATCAGGACTAGTCATTTCGCCTGTCGCATGTCACTCATGCTGTGTATTGGAACTTGGATAAAATTCCATTTGGCAGCATGGAGAGGGGGTGGCAATACAACTGCCAGATTGTGCTGTGTCTCGTTCCCTTGCACTGGGTAAATTCTTTGCTGTACTTCTAAATGTTGCTTTCCTGACCTATATGTGGGAGGGCTACATTTGATAGGTTTTGTCTGTATTTCCTGGAATATACAACTCAATCAATCAACAAAGAACTTACCAGTTGTCAGGGCAATGGTAATATACCACAAAGAGGGGAATGCAAATTTCCAGTGAGAGGGTTTTTCTTCCTTGCCTGCAGCTTTTAATACAGTGTTGCTAAGATGGTACAACCCATGCATAGAATGCATTCCACATTTGCCAAGCTACCATCATTCAAGTCCCTCCTAGAGTTAACTTTTTTGCCACAAGAAATGACCAGATTACAACAACAATAATAAAAATAACTCCTTCCTCCAAGTTATCCCTTTCTTTGTGCTTTCCAGCACATCCTTACCTTTTGGGGTCTGTTTCTTAGGGTTTGTCCACACACATCCAAGCGTGTTAACTTCAGATATGATTTTAAATCAATTTAGTTAGACTGGTGCAAAGGTTGCATGTGGACCCTCTATTTCAGTTTAGACCAAGATTATTTGAGTTTAGCTTAAATCAGATAGGAATAGATTTAAGATAAACTGAAATAAACTACTCTTAAACAGAAAAAAAGAGTGTCCGCATGGGGTTTTGCACTAGTTTGAGGCCTTATCTGCACGCAAACTTGCACCTAACTATATTGGTTTTAATTCACACCTTCCATTTTGATGCAAGTTTGTATGTAGACACTCCTATTTAGATATAAAAGTGTCTCATTCAATTTTGCTGAAGCCTGTAAAGAAATTAGTTATGTTAAATCAACATAGGAATTTTATTCCTTTGTAAGTGTGGCCGCACTCTTTTTGTGAATTACAACCATGTAATATATTTTGATGTAAGTTTGTGTGTAGACCAGCCCTAGCTAAACTGGTTCCGTTAAACTGGTGCAAGTTTTTTGTAGACAAGACCTCAGATGGGACTACTTGTAAAATCTGCCTTAAGTAGACAGCTAAGAAAAGCTATGCGGCGCAACAAAATTGCAAAGAAGTCTTGTTAAAGTAAAAACATGCTCTTCCCCCTGACTTTCTTCTATCGCAATCTTCTGGAAGATTCCTGAGAATCAAAGGATTCAGACTAAGACATATTATAACTTAAAAAAAAATCCCTTTCATATAAATGTCTCTGTTGTGATATGGGGGAGAGAGGGGTTGGTTTAGATCGCAGTTCATTTGCATCTTACACCTACATACACAATAATATGAAAAATGCTAAAATAAATTAACCTTAATGAAACATCCTGCAGTACAGTACAGCCCCCACTAGCCTATTACCTCAGGACATATTGAATAAATTGGAGTAATTTTCAGTATAACTCATATGAATTTGGGGACAACACTCTGTTTCAGATTATAGGGAACTTCAGATAATAAAGGTTTAGATAATCAAGATTGTAGTCTAAATGTTTCCAACATAGCTGCCAAAAATTAGGCATCAAAATCCATATTTAAGCACTGATGTAGATGGCCTAATTTTCAAAGGTCTTGATACCATCATCTCTCTATTGACTTAGTGGAAGCTGCTGGCTCTCAGCATCATTCAAATTCTTATTTAAGTGCTTAAATATTTAGGTATCTAATTTTAGTCATTCAGGTCTGAAAATGAGTGCCACAGTGTATTCTATACTAATGTTTTGAAACTATGCACTGGAAAGCAGAGTTATAGTCTTACTACAGTGATTGGGGATAGGGGTTTTTAAAGGGAAAATTGGTGCTTTGTGCAAAAAGAGTTTGTTTTTCTTAAGTAATTCTTTCTACAAATGGTATCATCTCCAAATACTGTATTTCTGTAGCAAGCTCAGAAAGAGACTAATAGATCAGGGAAGGTCTCATATGTTCTTTCATTTTATGTCTTCTCTCTGCACAGCCAGTATTTCTAGAAGGATCAGGTTATCCCTAGATAATTAGCAATAAAAGTGCAGAGGGAACATGATATTAAGCCCTTCCCCCCTCCCTCCAAACTCACATGTCTTTGGATCTATTCACAATCTTAAGAGATAGCAACCAGAGCCCTGAACTATAGTAATGATATCTTAAGTTACAGATTAAATATTGTGACAATATTGATTTTGGCTGTAGTAATGTAAATAATCAGTCTTAAAATCTCTTTCACTGCAGAGCATCTAAGTTTCACATCTGAGATATGAATAATCTAAGCATTTATTTTGCAATGGTACATTCAGAGGCAGCAGAAAGTTGCTCTGCCTCTGAATGTACCATTCAAAGCACTGATTAGTAAATAAGTAATAGGACTTATTATACATATTTTCCATTTGCACGGAGATTTCCATCTGAGGATCCCAACACATTTTACATATCTTAATGAACTAAGCCTCCCGACTTTCCTAGTGAAATATGTATTATTCTACGTATTTATAGGTGTGTGAAATAGAGGCAAAGAGATTTACATGACTTTCAAGCTCACTCAAGAAGTATGTGGAAGAGCTTTGGCCCCCAAGATCCCAGTCCTTCACTTCACGGTCTGGAATTTCCTGGTATGAAGGAAAGGCAAGGTGTTCTCAGCTTCCTAATGCCTTGTGTATTTTACCTCAAGAGCTTCACAGATTTGAGCTGCCGCAGTATTACATGAGGAGAGATGCAGTCTCTTACGTGAATAAGTCTCAAGCCTTTGAGGGGTCATTTATAAATAAACGTATTTGAAATTATTTTGTTACTGGTTTTAAATCATCCAGCAATAGAATGAAATAATCTCTAGTCATTCAAAGGTGAGGTTATATGAAAAGAGTTTTATTGGCACAAGTATTCAGAAAGTAATTGTTTTCTTTACCTTTTCATATATATATATATATATATTTGAAACTGTCCAGAAGATTTTATTTATTTATACTCTGACTGACTTGCCATCTAGCACCTACTGTACCTTGCCAACTTTCTACAATGAGAAAAATAGAAATATCCCCCAGAAAATAATGATTCTTATCCCATGGGACTAAATGGGGGAGTCACTCAGAAGACTCTAGATCCAAAACTGAGGATTCAATTCTATTTTATTAATAGCATGCAGAACACTGGAGTAGAGTCATAAAACTTGAGCAAAGCCCATGTTAAAGCCAACTGGCTGTTGTCTGTGTAAGAAGCATTACTCTTGTTAATTTACAAAAAGACACAAGTCTCTAAAACATCAGGTGTGAATTTCTGTAGTATGCACAAAACAGGGTCATTACCAATCTCACCTTTTCTCTTTCTAGCTTACCCCTGTTGTCTCTAGGACACTTTGTAGGCTTTAGATGAATAACCATTGAAGGAAACAATATATTGGAATACAAACACAAGATCCAGATGATGTTGCCTTGACCTTTCGCTAAGGTTATTTAAATACGATGCCATAAATAAGTGAAGAGTTCAGGGTTTGGTTTTTCAGCCGAAAAAGATTTTATATTTATCTATATAGAAATAAATTCTTCAATCTGTATTCTATGTCATCTTTCCTTTCCTTTCCTTTCCTTTCCTTTCGTCTCATTTTCTTTCTGTCTTTTTTTGCTGTTTAACTCCTGTGTGACCCCAGCTTACCCGTTAGGCTGGATAAATGTAATGTCCTCTCGATCAGCTCAGTTGTTCATAATAGAAGTTCAACTGCTACAAACCTTTGGGCAGACAGTCAGCAGGCATGACCTGATGTAGTTTAATTGAAGTCAATGGCACTCAGTTTGTTTCCACCAGCTGAGGATCTGGCTAATTGTTTTGATCAATGAATTAAATATAACAACCTGATTTAAAAGGAAAGTATTTTTTGCTACTGAAATGAATAACTGCAGTCTTGCACCTTTGAGACCCTGCTTTGCCGCCCCCCCCCACCCTTTAAATGAAATTTAACTTCACCAACAGGGAATATAATTTTACTATTGAGACCTTGTTCATTGCTCATATAACCTTCATCATAAAGACAGGAAATGATCTCAATAAAGAAGAAAAAAATGAAAAGAAATAGGTTTGCTGCCACTGCAAAGATTAGAAATTTTTAGATGATTTTGGTTTGGTTTTGTTTTTTTAAACCACTTTAAGGTACAACCCCTCAAATTTGCTGGTTAGCAAATTCTATACTTGTGCAGACATGGCTGCACAATTTTTCTCATTCATTCACTTTACTTCTTGGTATTTGAAGGATTGTTTGCCCTTGTAGTAGATGAAGATAAACAATCCGATATGCTGTCAGCAATGCAAGGCGCAGTGACATTTTTTTTTCACAGCAGAGGATTCTCCAGAACAAAAGAAACACACTATGTGCTAGTGCCTATGGCTGTAGCAATCTCTGCAGTTTGCATTCTTCTCTGAACAGTGGAGAGAAATGTGGTGTAGGTGGCTGTTTTGGGGATTCTGTATGCCTACATGTAGAAAGCCTACTGGCTGGTCTTCTAGGGGGAACAGGGTAAGAAAATGAAGGAACTTGCAGAGCAAGAGACACACTCTACTTTCTTGCTGATGGAAAGTTTGTCAGTGTGGCCATCTCTCCGGGTTTTATCCTGAATCTCATTATATTTGGTATTTTTCTTAAGACCCAAACACATGGAATTATGTTATTACAGTTTCCCCATCTGTAAAATGGAGATAATAGTACTTACCCATCTGTATAAAGTGCTTTGAAATGCACTAAAAGCACTAAATGAGTGCAAAGTATTATTACCAATATTCAGGGACTTGAGGGTTGTTTCCATTAGGAGGAGAAATTGCTGATGAAGTCAGGTATTTCTTTGGTTCAAATAATGTACAGAGTCCTGTTTCCCTGAACAGCAGGAAATCAACAGCAGCAGCAGTTTTCTTGCTCAATATTCTAAGCCTGTTTGTCTTGACAGCACTCTACGCAAAACCCTTTCTCTCTTAGCTTCCCTCACAGTCACTCTTTCTTATCTTTCCCCCAAAGTCACACTGCAAATGCTTCTCTGGCTGGCCTTGACCTTCTGCTTCAGTGGTGTTTCTTTTGGACTATGTCCACTCACACGCACACACAAGCTCTTCCTCCGAAGCAACATCCAGCCCTCTGCACTTGCCTTCAGCCTGCAGTGAAACAACTCTGTAAACATAGCTCTTCTTTTGAGGAGCCAGCTGCTGGCTGGCATACCCTGACCTGTGTTATGGGAGGTGGCTCCTATTGTTTCAGCTATTTTATTCCAAAAAGGAGTTTAACTGTGTCTTACATTTATCCTGAATCTAGGATAGCTATTGAAGAACAGCTTTGACAAAGTTTTACCCAGCTTCCAACATAACAGTTCTTGGTCTATTTTATTGTTACATGAGAATCTCAGATTTCATTTTCTTTTTTAAAGGATGTTTCTAGTCCTCCTGGTTGCAGAGGAAAGCTTGAAAACATAAAGGCTCAAAACATAGAAGGCAAATAAAAATAATCCAACATTTATTATTTTTAAATCTCATGATTTATTATTTTAAAATCTCATGATTTTAAACCAGGTGCATGATGTTTTGGGGGCTAACTCATGATTTATGAATGATGGAGATAGACAATATTATTTTATATTTGTTCCTTCTCATTTGTTGTTTTTTCTTTAATCTGAACTAAAAGTAATCTGAAATAATGTTTTGTTCTTTGTATAAGAAAAGCATAACAGGAAAATCCACATTTGTCAGCATTAAGGTCACACCAATTTGGGGGACAAATTTTAGGATAAGCAGCCATTTATACACTGTATGCATTTGCCAGGAGGCAAGAGTCTTTGAAGGAGACGTACAGTCACAAAAACAGACTGGCTGTGGTGATATAGATGGATGACTGCTAATGATTCACTTAAACAAGTCCTCAGTCCTGACATTTGTCTCCAGCAGTAAATGTTGACAAACCTGAATTTACTCTCCACTGCTATGGGAATGTTATATACAGTAAAAGCTGTCTTAAGCAACCACCCACGGGACCAATGAAAATTGGTTGCTGAGTACACATAGTCTTTAACTGAAGGTCAAGCAAAATTATAAAGGCGACCGTACAGTACTTTAAAATGGTCATTTAAGATAGGAGGTTGTCTTTAATACAGGTTTCATTGTTTATAATATCACAGAATATGATTATAGTCTGTATTGTTTTATGTTTTGATGCTCTCTATTACAGATGGAAAATCTCTTCTGGATGTTGCTACTTACACTTTATACAGAGGAAGTATATTCCTTGGATTGTAGACTTTTCCTATTTTTGTCCTGAGGTTCTCAGATGCTATCGTGTTGTGAACCACATAAACACCTGGATAGCTAGAGAGGTAGGTAGATGAGTGCAAATATAATACTAAAATCTAGCAGTGAGGCAATATTATATCAAAGACAGCTGGGTGGAATAAACTCGTACATTGTCTCTCAAAAAGGAGAGTCATGAGAAGTCCATGTCAAAATCATCTCTTGATATTTCTACTGCTCTTCGAGACACACTTTCTCCAGCATCAGCGGTTCCTGATGGCCTCACTGAGACAATGCAGGGACAGTTGGGGTCTCCTTTATAGTTAAAAAGACTAGCTTCCTCTCCTCATTATCTGTTGGGGCCATGTTCCTTTCACTCAGGACAGTGGGCAAACCAGCACCCTCACAAAAGCTATCTTCAACTATCTATTACTACAATGTTTTGAATTTCAACAGTGACTATCTGAATTTAATATAGCAGAGTATCCAGGGATTAAGTGAGTCCCAGAAAAGGAGAAGGCAACATAAAAATCACTGTTCTTCACTCTGAAAAGGGTCTGAACCTCTTTTGGAAAAGAGACTGTGTCTGTCAAGTATGAAACAAAAACTTTGCCATCACCTGAACTGTTCTTCAGCTGTCTAGAGGGAAGGCTTAGCTCTTCCATCCAAATACAAATGTTGGATCCACTGCTGTTTCAGCCTTACATGTGATTTTCTGTTCCACCATTCATGAGCAACACATCCTCTCTTGCTCTTCTCTTTTCTAACTCTGTGCCCACTGGCTTCCTCAAACTTACCAAACAAGCTAAGGTACAGTATATAAGGACAATAGGCATAACCTTGGAATAACATTAATCATTTTTCACCCCCATTACAATGAAATCAGTTATATAAAAGGTGTCTAATGTTATTCATCAATATCTTTTAAAATATCCAAGTGTGATTAAATGCCCATGTAATTTGTTGTTTCTCTTTATACATAGGCTTCCCTGTATTACATTAAGTGCCACAAACCGTAAAGTGTATTAGGCTCATACAAGCTGCATGAATTTGTTCAGTGGTGTCATAACTCTCCTACTCAGATCTGAACCTTAGAGTTCAGAACATGAGAAGCTAGCATGAAACCTCCAAACTTAATTACCAGCTTGGATCTGATATCGCTGCCACCAATCAGGAATTTTAGGGCCTGATACCCTCTGGTCCCCCCAAACCTTCCCACGGGACCCCAAGACCCAGATTCCTTGAGTCTCACAACAAAGGGGAATAAACCATTTCCCTTCCCCCTCTTTACCTCCTCCCAGATTTCCCCGCCCTGGGGACCCTAGGATACTCCCTGCTTCAAGTCCTTGAAACACAAGTACCGAGAGATCAAATCTCTCTCGCCCCTCACCCAGAGGGTATGCAAAGTCAGGCTTAGTAAATCTAACACAAAGAGATTTTCCCCCTGACTTCTTCCTCCCACCAATTCCCTGGTAAGCTGCAGACTCAATCCCCTTGAGCCCCCACTAAAAAAAAAAATCCAACAGGTCTTAAAAAGAAAGCTTTATATAAAAAGAAAGAAGAAGACATAAAATTGGTCTCTGTATCAAGGTGACAATATACAGGGTCAATTGCTTAAAAGAAAAAATGAATAAACAGCCTTATCCAAAAAGAATACAATTTAAAACATTCCAGCAACTACACACATGTAACTACAAAAAAACAATATAAACCTATTGTCTTACTATCCTTGTACTTACAACTTGGAAACAGAAGATTAGAAAGCCTGGAGATTCCTGTGGTCACTCTCAGAGCCCAGAAAGAGAACAGACCAAGAAGAAAGGACTCACACCCAAAACTTCCCTCCACCCAGATTTGAAAAAGTCTTGTTTCCTGATTGGTCCTCTGGTCAGGTGTTGTTTGTTACCCATTTCCAGGTGAAAGAGACTTTAACCCTTAGCTATCTGTTTATGACAAATGGGTCCTAAAGAATGCTCAGCTAAGCATTTTTGAAATTCCGTAGATTACTTGCATCCTGCAAACTCATGCAACAGAGCTCAAATACTTTCCCAGGCAACTCTCTTCTGTCTGTCTCTCTGTTCTCTCTCTCCAGCTTTCCATGTAAGGGCCCTGACTTCAGTTGGGTACAGGATCAGACCCATTCTTTGTTCTGGCACTATTTAAATAGCTTCAGCAATTTTCCCAAGTAAGTCATTTGCCCTCATGATAATATGTTTTCATGTAGAGCTTGATTAGCGGGCCTGGGAAGTATGCTATACATTTAATGCATGAAGGGCAACATCTTCTCTCTGTGGGGCAGAGTGTTCCCTTATTATGTGTTATCTGTATTAAGATCACATTAAAAGACTGTGGGCCTGTTTGTCAGACATCAAGCATTTGGGAGACTTTTTTTTTTCCTGATTTAATTGTTGCAAATATAGACCAGAAGAACACATAAAGGGGATCATATTGTTTTAGAATATGATTTCATGGACTTTAGTCACTGTTCATTATTTTATGGCATCTCAGTGCTGATAGAATAAAATTAGAGTGTGAATTATCTCACATTGTCAAAAACAGAGAGGGGTCCTTCCTTTCTTGTTCTGTAATTTTCCACAAGAACTTGCTCTATAGCATGTGGATCTCTTAGCAGTGCTGAGGCTGACATGCTGGAGAGATAATTGCGTGGATAAACTAAGGGCAAACTTTTCAAATGTTTTTTACAACAGGCATCTAAATGCATGTGTAGGTACCTACATAAATGCCTGATTGTCAGACATGCTGAGCACTGGGGCTTCAACTGATTTCAACTAAGCATGCTCTCTCCTTTGAAAAATTAGATCATTTTTATGTAGGTGCCTAAAAATGGATTGAGGTACCTAATATTGGGTGGCCAAGTTTGAAATAATTGCCTAAATGGACACCTTGAAGTGGAGCACAACAGCTTCCAATAGTGCTTCAATGTTTTTAATGCCCTTGAAGTTATGAGGGAACAGAATGCATAGAAACCAAAGCTTGCTCTCTTAAACCACAACCTCTCATTTTTGCATGGTCTCTCCCTGCTGTTAACAAAGCACAGCCCCTAACCACCTAGATGCACACCCTATTTTTAAAAGAAAAATATCAGCCATGAATCATTTAAATACCAGAGTCAGGTGAGATGTTTTCATTTACAGCAAATCCTGTGGTAAGGAGTGCTATATGGAACAGGGAGAGACATGCCTCAATGTACAATTGGCCATAAAGCATAAATGCCAATAATCACTCTTACGGTGAGAGAATCTCTAATTTATTTGGCAAAACATCTATACATTTTCCATACTGGCTGACTGAAATGGAGAGTTTTTGATAGAGTTTAAAGGTGTTCCCAAAATGTTCTCCCCAAATGTCTTGATTTATAGCTTTCAAATGTTGGCCAGTCTGCAAATTATTGGTTTTATTTTTAAACAGTGTGAACTGCTAAAACATTTCCAAACTGACAAACAATCTGTTCTCCAGTTCCTGAGGTTTTGTAGAAGGCTATGCTAAAGGGACGTGGTTCTGATAAAAAAATATATAGAGAGAATCATAGAAATGAAGGACTGGAAGGGACATCTACTTAAGGGGTCATCTGCTTTATCCCCTGGCACTGAGGGAGGACCAAGTATACCTAGACCTGCCCTGACAGGTGTTTGTCCAACCTGTTCTTAAAAACCTTCAGTGATGAGGATTCCACAAAGCTCTCAGAAGCCTATACCAGTGCATAACCACCCTTATAGTTAGAAAGTTTTTCCTAATATCTAACCTAAGTCTCCCTTGCTTCATGTTAAGCCAATTACTTCTCATCCTACCTTCAGCAGACATGGAGAACAATTGATCACCATCCTCTTAATATTAAACACCCCTAGGGCAAGATTCTGTACTGCACCTTCATGGGGCACAACACAGAATTCACAGCCTGAGAGAGTAGGTCTCTCAGATCCCTTATATTTCTCACCTTTTGGATTTTCTGAAATGGCCCCCAGAGTAATTTTGGCAGTGGTGAGAGGCTAAGTTATGACAGTCTGTCCTCAGTGGCCTATAGCTTTTCTCAGAATCCCCTCAGCAACACTTGATGCTGCAAACATTCCCCATCCTGCCTCCTATGCTGGAATCTGCAGAATTAGCCCATACTATGGCAGAAATCTTTAAAAGTACCAATCCCAGTGGCATGGAACTGAAAACAAAATGTGCTACAGGGAGATGACAGTATTTTTTTTTTAATACTGTGAGGCAGATTCTTGGCCCCACCACAGCTGCTTTGCAATGCTCTGGCAGTGCAGAGGAGCCATCCCAATGGGACATGTGGCCCTCCAAGGTATAGAAGAGGAATCCTTATTAGCAGAGAGTGTAGCAGATCTACCCACTGTTCAGCCTCCAGCCCAGGGAATGATTCTGTGAGGAAAGGAGTGTGGCCAGGACTTCTCTATACTGTGTCAATCTTCTCTGTGGGAATTACCCCTTGTGACTTTGGATAGTATGGTGCCAGACTGGCCCCAGTATCAGAGGAACAAAAGCCATCTTTACCTCTTCCCTCCTCAGGGTTGTAAGCTGAAAATAGCTCACCCAGACTAAGGAATCTAGCCACTTGGTTTGGTTTTAATGCTTTCAAAGCCTCAAGTGAATATAAAACAACTAACCAGAGAACAGTATAAGCAGTTGCAAAAAAGGCTAATATCATTCTGTTTTGTATTAACAGGAGTGCTGTATGTAAGACACAGGAGGTAACTGTCCCACTCTACTTGGTACTGGTGAGGCCTCAGCTGCTAACATCTTCAAATATGTTAAATATGTTATAAAGAGGACTGGGATCAATTGTTCCCAATATTCACTGAAGGTAGGACAAGAAATAATGGGCTTAATCTGCGGCACGAGAGTTTTAGTTTAGATATTAGGAAAAACTTTTTAACTTTAAGTGCAGATAAGCACTAGAATAGACTGGAAGTTTTTAAGAACAGGTTGGGCAAACATCTGTCAGGGATGGTCTTGATCAGGGGTCGGCATCCTTTCAGAAGTGGTGTGCCGAGTCTTCATTTATTCACTCTAATTTAAGGTTTGGCGTGCCAGTCATACATTTTAATGTTTTTAGAAGGTCTCTTTCTCTAAATCTATAATATATAACTAAACTATTAAGGTATGTAAAGTAAATAAGGTTTTTAAAATGCTTAAGAAGCTTCATTTAAAATTAAATTAAAATGCAGAGCCCCTTGGACTGGGGGCCAGGACCCAGGTAATCTGAGCGCCACTGAAAATCAACTCGAGTGCCGCCTTCAGCATGCGTGTCATAGGTTGCCTACCCCTGGTCTAGATTTACTTGCTCCTACCTCATCACAGGGAGCTGGACTTCATGACTTTTTATGGTCCCTTCCAGCCCTACATTTCTATAAGCAGAACATGTAGCATTTCCCATTGCATTGTAGGGCATTTTAGCACAACACAGAACTACCTTGAGGGCTCCACTTTACTCTTTATATTACTGGGTCTGATAATATACCATGTTGTATAGTCCATATTACTTCAAAGCACTTTGAAGCTCAAAGCACTACTAGAATGCACTCAACTCTGTACCTTGTAAATATATGGCTACTGTCACTCTGATGTGTTTACATGTTAGGGCTAACTTCTCACAGATCAGTGACTCATAGCGAATCTAGTGGATCTCAAGAGTCAGGTCTTTTCCCCTAATGCCCACCGGTCTCAGGTTACATAAATGTTTTAGAGGCTTTGATCTGTAAACATTAACAAATTGCAGACAAAATAACTGATAGTGACCTCAAAGACCTGTTGACAAAAGTCAATGTAGTGGAATTGACTGGAGGTTAAGTATACTCATTACCTAACTTTCTCACAGGTAAATAACTAGTGGACCACAGAAGTCTAGACCATTCAGGTGTCAGCTTAAATTATAAACAGGCCAAACCAGATAAAGCCAAAAGTCATAAGGGGAATTCCTGATGAAATAGGTTTTGATGTGTAAACATAGTCTGAACTGTTTGCAAAATTTCTTCCTTCTAATTTAAGTTCTGCATAGAATAGAGAATACAGCCTTTGATATGCAGGGCAACCATAAGCTGGGACAGCTGCAAGAAGCCAACTCCTGCCTTTGCCCCCACCTCTTTCTTTCAAAATAATGTAGGGGAGAAATTTAAATCTTCTGGTTTAAGAATTTCTGAAGCCTTTGGGTCCTCTAGATAATATTCATTGGATCACCATGAACACAGTTCAAAGTGGATGTGAAGATTTTCTGGTGAGGGTTCCTGGTAAACAGGATTTTATTTTATTTTAAAAGTTCCAACACAAAATACTCTCCAATTGATAGAACTTATGACAAAGCAAAACAGGAAGCTGTCTGTCAGTTAACCAATAGCCATAACCCAAGTTAGAATTTGCCATTTCACTTGCTGAAAGATCTCATTGAAAAGAAACGCTCTGTGAATTTGTATCTCTGAATGCTATGGCACTGACTCTCTCCCTGGAATATTGCTGAGTCTGTAATTTGTATATTCAGATCATTTGAAGAACTGGGAAGAAAAGATAAGTGTTGCTGAAGCCTGCATCTCTGTTGTTGTGCCAGATGTTTGTGCTTTGAACATGCACTTATGCATTGAAGTTCCTGCAAAAGGCATAAACAATGAAAGTCAAAGTAATGAACTCTGATTCATCATGCTTCAGCCAGACTGAGTCAGAGCCAGGAGATGGAGTTGCTTGTGTCCTCATGTTAAAGTATATCCTTGGAACTCAGATAACAACCGTTATGGGGAGCTCCTGAGCCAACCCCTTATAGGACCTGAAGTCACCACTTTCCTCCAGTTGTGTGGATGCAGAGCTGTTATTTTATCTGTAAAGGCAACGGGGTATAGACTAGTGCAAGCAGAGTGCTATCAGGTTTATCTATTGCAAAATTATTCCTTGGAGCCCCACCACGCAACATGCCCTCCAAGAAACTGATCAGTCCTACTAAAGAGATCTACGTGGATCATTAATTACTCCCCAAAATGCAGGGAGATGGGTGTTTTAAAATGAAATTTACTGATAATAAATGTGTGGCTGGTTGTGTCTGTAGTAGCAACAGAGTGATTGATTTAATCTGGAAGCTATAGCAATTGCAAGCAGTAATGATGAATTTATATTGAAAATAACTAAAAAAAAATACTTGTTTTTAGTTATTTTATATATGAAAGTTTCAGATGACTTCCATATTTACAGAGTGGATACTCCCAAGGGCATAAAGACACAGAACTTTGTGAAATGACAAAAAGGACAGTAATGCCTTAGGATTTACTAAAATCTTAACAGATAATGCTCAGAAATTTCTTTTTGATATGTAATTCCCAAACCTAACAAAAGGCTGATTCCTCAATAAGCACTATTTCCAGGCAGTGTGGAATGTCTGGCTGTGATTGTCGCAGGAGTTAGATGTCCAACTTCTTTGAATTTCAATAGGAGTTGGGTTTCCAATTTCCTTAGGCTCTGAAATCTCAGGCTTTTTGTTCAGACAGTTTAAGTTACTGGTGAGGAAAAAAACCAAAAACAAACTAAAAACCAATTTTTTTTCTCTGCAATAATTAAATATTTTGTCAGAATGGAATTTCCTCAATTAAAAATAACAAACAAACAATGCAGGGATCACACCAAAGTTTCAGCCTCAGATCAGAATTTTTTAGAAAGTTACCAGCATATGAGATCATAGTGACAATCCCAATGCAACTTTAACTATAGATTTCAAAGTTGGAAAAGTTTGACTAAGAATAATCAGTGTGAGAACACTACGTACCCACAGTGTGGAAATTGGTAGGAAATGCTTTGCTTTGTCGTGAGTTTAATAATTGGAGAGTATTTTGCATTAGAACTTTTTAAAATAATAACACTATGAAAGTTGTGTGATGCTAATGAATAGCGTTCATTTTTTGTTTTACTTAGAAGTAGATAGGTATGTCTAGGATACCACATCCATTTCACTTACTCCTTTTTCAACCTCTCTCGGCTTTGTATTATCACTTCTTCTCTTTTCACTTGCTGTACACTTTGACACATCTTTTCTTCTTAGGGTGGCCCCAATTTTAACTTTCGCTGCCATAGGCCCTATAAGCCTTATGGTAGCTAGCTAGTAGCTGGGGTGTAGGAATGCCCTGGCTATGCCTTTTCCCACTCCCAAGCCCTCCTGTGCTCTGGGGATCCTGTAGACAGAGTGGTTCAGAGTCAGTATCTCTCATAGTCAGCACAAAGTGGTTATTAGACATGCATGAATTAGCTGCTTAGTGTCTCTTTTTCCCTCTGAAAGAAGCAGACTGGCTATGACTGACATGGTGCTTGAGGCACAGGGCCTTGGCCACTTCAGTGCATCTGTTCTTTCCCTTACACACATTTCTCTTCTTCTTCCCCTCCCCAGCTCCACCCTAGCTGCCAAGCACCTTTTTGTGTCTCCTCCCCTCTTTCTCCCCTCCCCCAAGTGAGCATATTGAAGTTGAATAAGGCAGCACTAACGCCCAGGATGATATCCAACAATGATAGCATCAGGAGAGCTGCTGTAGTGGTCTGATGTGAAAGGAGGCAGTTTTAAAACAGCCTTCTATTTGCATACCATTGATCCATTGACTTGTGGCATTTTAAATTCTAATGTTTCTTCCTGGTACCAAAGGTAAAACCTGTTGCTGCTTAAACAAAGTTTTAGCCTTGCTTTATTTTGGCAAAGACTGTCAAGCTTATTCAAGCTAATTGTTTTACAGATACTACATTAAAAAGCAATGCAATGGCATACAATCTGGGCCATGGCATTGCCAGTTAAGTGGGGCTTTTGGTTTCCATAACTTGCTGATTATGACATATTATGATGAAGGTTCTTAGCCCGAATCTTCAGGCATCCTGCTGCTATATTTCCATCAGGAGAGCCAATGTGGCTTCCAGTTAGTTCACCCTGCAAAAGAAAAAACACAGAGAGATCAACAGCATTTACATTTTCCTGGTTGTAAGTATAAGGACATCTCTATTCATACCATCATATTTTTTGTAATGGTCGATGGGTTTTTCTGCCCATCCACTATGTCAATGTTACTGTTAATGTTGTACTTGCTAGCACTGTGTTGGAACTGTTTATAGCAATTTAGGGTATTTATGGGAGTAGTGACATTTATGCTGCCACCAGCATGAGTTTATGTCAGTGTTCATTACATTTCACATCCCATTGTTCTTGTCAGTAGTCTCTCTGTCAATGTCACCTCTGCATGTGAAAACACATTTTATGCTAGTGTAGCCACATTTAAAAGAGAGACTGTCAATAGGGAAAGTCTATACTGCAGTGATTTGAGCTCTGTAGGCCACTGCCCCATTCCCCATCCACTCCCCCGAAGCTTTATGTCAGCAGATGGCAGGAAGTACCATCTGTGAAGGTGGTGCTCCTCTATGCCCACTTGAGGTGTCCTGCAGTAAGAGGCAAAGAGCGTATGAGGCTGGGAAGGGATATAGAAATGCTCCTGTCCACCAAGATAAGTCTTTGCTGCAGTGATTTTTTTTGAGACAGATCTGGTGGAAGAAAACTTGAGGAAATGGGAAATCTTGCCCCCCCACTACCCCTTTTCCCCCACAATGCGAAAAATTAACGTATGTATTCACTTACATTTTTAAACAGCCCGTAGCTACTCATGGTCATCATTAATTGCAACTTAAGTCCTATGTCCAATGGTTTTGCCCATGACTGGGGTGACTCAACCTGGGGCTCCAGCATCTGCACTGCATCATCGGAGCCCGAGGCCAACCACCCATCTCCTAGCTTCCAAGCACTCTCCCCAAAAAAGAGAGTGGTGCAGTGTGGGAAAACTTGACTGTCCAGAGGACAAAGTCAGCCCTTGGGATTATGGAATACTTTTGGTGACCTCCCAGAGGGAGTCCAGTGAGGCTGCATCTACACTGCTCAACCATAAAACTTGAACCTTGGGTCCTGGTTTGACTAAGGCTCAGACCCTCCACTGTTGTGGGGTCCTGGGTCCAAGTCTTGAGTGTGTAGATAAAAGTGGGGTTAGGCTTGAGCCTGAGTTCAAACACTGGGCTAACATTGTAGTGTAGACATATCCTAAAGCTATGTCTACACTTCAATAAAAGACCCGTAGCTGGCCTGGTCATCTGACTCTGGCTCATGGGGCTCAGGCTGCAGGGCTATAAAATTGCAGGATAGAAGTTTAGGCTTGGGCTGGAGCCTGAGCTTTGGGACCCTGAGCTCTGGGACCCCATGAGCGGAGAGAGAAACCCACATGTCTATACTGCAGTTTTACAGCTCCATAGCCTGAGCTCCAGGAGCCCAAGTCAGCTGACGTGTGCCGGCCACAGGTGTTTAATTGCAGTGTAGACGTACCCTTAGAATCTGATTCTTCTAGTAAGGGCTGACAGTGTGGAATAGCTCTGTACTCAGCACAGTCTGAGAACACAATTTACTAAGAATCCCACTCCACTTCAAGCACAAGCAAAATGAATTGATCTCTTTATTTATGAGCTTGCTACAATGTATAGAACATCTGAAAACACTCACTTTTCACCATGTTCACGTTCACAGAATCATTTACCACCACATTAGATTCCTGTTGATTTTCTCATTTGTTTCCAAAGCCCATCCTCTCTTCCTGATACCATTTGCTCTGTTCTGTATTTTAGAAAGAGATCTAATTGAATTGCGTGTAAACCCAACTCCATCTCTCCACCACAACCTTCATAGCTTCATTCTTAGGCATGGTAACTGTTAATAGTAGGCAATGTATGTGGCAGGCACTAAATTATCCAAGGGAGTGCCTTGTTTTCAAGTCCTTTCCACAATTATATAACCACTCAATAACTACTAGAATTGCAGCTGTCACCTAAAGGGCGCTTCTGGGATAGCTCTGGGCAGACTTTAAGGTTATCTTACCTCCATGAGACCCTTCATTAGTTAGCCCTGGAGCAGTCATCACCGGTTATTGATCTTCTGTGTCCTCTCACTGAATTTAATTGCAGCTAAATTACAGGAGCTTAATGATTGTATGAAGGGAGGTTTTTTTTTCTGTGTGTGTGTGTGTGAGAGAGAGAGAGAGAGAGAGAGAATGAAATCACTATGGAAAGCCACCTACCAAGAAAATAACATCTAATAATAATAATAACAACTACTATTCCTGAACACTTCAACCTCCCTGGCCACACAATAGCAGATTTAAAGGTAGCCATCCTACAGCAAAAAAACTTCAAGACCAGACTTTAAAGAGAAACTGCTGAACTTCAGATCATTTGCAAATTTGACACCATCAGCTCAGGATTAAACAAAGACTGTGAATGGTTAGCCAACTACAAAAGCAGTTTCTCCTCCCTTGGTGTTCACATCTCAACCGCTAGAAGAGGGCCTCATCCTCCCTGATTGAACTAACCTCCTTATCTCTAGATTGATTCTCGCCCGCATATTTATACATGCCTCTGGAAATTTCCATTACATGCTTCTGATGAAGTGGGTATTCACTCACGAAAGCTTATGCTCCAATACATCTGTTAGTCTATAAGGTACCACAGGACTCTTTGTTGCTTTTTACAGATCCAGACTAACATGGCTACCCCTCTGATACTATTCCTCACATTCACAAAGTCAAAGTCACTGGTCAGGAAAATGTACAGCAACCTGTTCTCCCTGTGCACGCATTGGAACTTGGCTTCAGATTTGGCTTTGACAACAACCAAATACCTCCTGCACAGGCACAGAGCTATAGTCCAGTGCAGTGGTCCTCAAACATTTTACCTCAACCCCCCTCCCCATCTTTACCCCTGTTGGAGGAGGAGATATGGGCAGGGATAAGGGGGCCAAGGCTGGGACCATATTTGGGGATGAGGGCAGGGCCAGGAGCAGAGCCTCAGCCAAGGGCTGAGTCTGGCAGCTGGGACCCTGTGCTTGGGGCTGGCAGCAGGGGACCCTGGCCTGGGGAGCTGGGGCCAAGAGCAGAGCCCCAGGCGCGGGGTTGGCAGCTGGGGCCAGGAGCAGAGCTGGATGATGCTTCCTTCCCACCCTCTGAGGGGGCTGGCCTGGGCCCCAGCCATGCTCTTCAAATGTTCCTCCATGCCCCCCTAGAGGAGTGCACCCCACAGTTTGGGAACTTCTGGTCTAGTGACATGATTGGAGGCAGAAACGGCAACAGTAATATAAACAGAAGGTTAATTACAACAATCCGTAACCCACTGCCCTGCTCTCCCCTCCCCCGTTTTTTGTCCTATGACTGCAGAGGTGTCAATGGGCCACTTTACCTTGAATGGTCCTTTAGAATATGAGTTAACTACTTATGCCAAACAATCTGTTCTACCTTGTATTTAGCAGTGACGCTCTGAGCACCTTTCCCAGATGTGAAGAAGAGCTGTGTGTAGCTCAGAAGCTTGTCTTGCTCACCAGCAGAAGATGGCCCAGTAAAAAATATTACCTCACCCACCTTGTCTCACTAACTATTGTATATGTCTAACCTACACATATTTTCATAATACTCTAGATTCCAGGGTCAAGGAACCATGTGGGGATACCTACAGCATTTTTCATGAACTAGAATTTCACTCTTCTACTCTCCCTCTGAAAGAATGTACAAAATGGAGATGCAATGTACTCTAACTTGTGGAGTAAGGGGTTAGTAGGCAAGTGGCAGATACCACAGACTTGGTTGACTGAAAGTACCCTCTCCACACATGCACATCATACACCATTTGAGGCACAAGCAATTCATGTCTTTGGGTCTCCTTTTCTTTCTTGCTCTAGTCATATAGCACTGCTTCCAACTTACTTGCTGCAGAAATTGCAGCTTGTCTATCAATATCTCCCAATTTGGCAAGGTTTCTGAAACAGTGCTCTCCCGTTGTTTTGACAACAACATTAAACAGATTTTTTTGCCCAATACCAAATAGGACTGACAAAGAGTCACATCCTGATAATGCGTCCTTCTGCAATTTTCAGAATTACGGTTGCCATATCTGTCAAAGACTTTGATTACAGAATTAACTTGGTCAAATCCTTGTAGGACCTGCCTCAAGTACTCAGCAGGCAATTCATTGAATGTGTGGAATTTGTCTCCAGCCATCATTTGTATGACAGCCAGGACATTTCTGATATACATTGTGATTTTTTTTGTTGTATGCTCTTACTCATGGATTCTTTCAGCTTGAGGTTCCAACTGATGCCCTCATTCAGCATTGTCTGTTCTTCTCATTGTTCATCAGCATGGACAGAGGGACATAGGCACAGGTCCTAGTCAGTGACTAAGAACAGTCACCATTGAAACATCATTTTTGCATCTTGATAGAGCTCTGCAGAAAACAATTTAGCTGCTGTGATTGTTCCTCACGTGCTAGACTTAAATTTGGTCTTGGCTATGTCAGCAAATATTTTGATGCCAGATTTCTAGAGTGGGCTGAAGAAGCTATACGTCCCATCAGAATCAAATGCACTCCTCACAAATCTCTCCGTTTGTTCTTCACCAACATCTGCTATTTTCAGTAGTTGTATGCAGGCTGGTAGATATGGTGATAAGCACCTCTGGATATGATTCAGGCTCCAATGGGTCCAATTTTCCCTCGCCTGGTATTGACACCTTCTCATCAATTATTGGGAGTGTACTACATCCATCCTTATTGAATTGGCCCTGTCAACACTGGTTCTTCACTAGTAAGATAACTCCCTTCTCTTCATGTGTCAGTATAATAATGCCTGCATCTGTAATTTTCACTCCATGCATCTGAAGAAGTGGTTTTTTACCCACGAAAGCTTATGACCAAATAAATATGTTAGTCTTTAAGGTGTTATCAGACTCCTTGCTTTTGTGGATACAGATTAACACAGCTACCCTCAATACTATGGTCCGGTGGGTTTGTCATATTATTGATGACATGGCTGGTAAGAGCTGTAACATATTCTTCATTCCGCTTTAGTTCAGAGACAAGGATTTGTCTGTGGACTTTGTCTTCACTACTTTTGTTAGGCCAGTTCTTTCTCTCATAGCTTTTGCATATTTATATATGATACGGTGTATTGTCATCTCTAACAAGAACACTGACCTGTGCACAAGTGTCACTGAATTAAAAAACTACTTGCTAGTATATTTCAAAGGCTCATTCTGTATGCATAGGCAATTACAATTTAAAACCTTTCACCAAGCAGATTAAATGATAGTGTATGTACAAAAGCTTACAAATGGAGAAGCATTACATTATGAATTCATGTACATTTACACACTATGCAGGACAAACTATTGGCATGTAATCTACTGCTCCTGATGCACAACTTTCAGTGGGAAACTGATCTGGTCAGCAAATTTCAACTAAAAATACAGAACACTATTATAATCACTTGAGAGATACTTCAACAATTAAGAACATGATGTCAAAACACTTCATGTTAGTATATTTTAAAATGCTAATATCCCCCATTTTTGCCACATGCTAAACAGCTTCATCATTTCTGAAGGAAAAAAAAAAGAAAAGAAATACTTGCCCAGGTAAAACCAATACAAATCTTTTAATACATTGTTGATTGATAGCTTTGACCAATAACCACCACGCTAATGTGTTGAAATTAACTTAAACAGTAAAACTGTAAAGAGACAAGATGAGTGAAGAAATATCTTTTATTGGACTAATATCTGTTGGTAAGAGAAACAAGGTTTTGATCTTACACTGAGCTGTTCTTCAGCTCTATGTAAACGCAAAAGCTTGTCTCTCTCACCAACAGAAGTTGATCCAATAAAAGATATTGCCTCACCCAACTTGTCTCTCTAATATCCTGGGACCTACATAGCAACAACAGCACTGCATAGCAAAAACTGAAGTTATAGGTATGTTGCAGTGTTTCTGGAACTGTGCTAAACTGAAATTTTGGGTACCATTGTTTTATCTTGCCTACAGGCTTACAGCATCAACAGATTCACAGCGTACCTCAACTAAACATACGTAAAATGCATTTTCAAATGATGTATGATGAGGGTATGTATAGGGTGGATATATTAAATTCCAAAAATATTTGGAGAATTGTTGCACGCTTATAAGGACAGAATGGAGCCAGACAGCGAATGATCTATTTGCATTGTAGTTTATGCCACTTGCTACTTTCTTGGTGGTAGTAGGGGATGGGGACAGGTGCTCTTACCCATTTAAAATGTTTCTGATGAATCTGAGGATATGGCTACACTTAGAGCTACACAGCTCTGCCATGGGAGCGCTCCTGTAACAGCGCTTTGAAGTGTGAGTGTGGTTGCAGTGCCAGCACTGGGAGAGAGCTCTCCCAGCACTGCACGTACTCCACCTCCCCATGGGGATTAGCTTGCAGCACTAGGAGCCACGCTCCCAGCACTGGGGCACTGTTTACAGTGGCGCTTTGCAGCGCTCTAACTTGCTGCTCTCAGGGGGGTGTTTTTTCACACCCCTGAGCAAGAAAGTTGCAGCGCTGTAAAGCGCCAGTAGAGCCAAGCCCTAAGTTCACCTGCCTTTGTCCCATCACGTGGCCCATTGTTAAGTTCTGCCTTTCATCATTCATAATGTAAAATTGCTTTTCTGTTTAAAGATCCCCAGCCACTTCCACTCAGAAACTGCCATGACCTTGTGGGTGCCATACTAGTGATGGGAAAGGTCACCCACCAACTATGCAGGAACAATACATCCTATTGTTAAGCAATTTGGGTGCTCGCTGTGAATATATCATAACAGCATGGGAGCATGGTAAACAAACTTCAAATTCTGAATTTCTTTTATGTCTATGACTGTAACAGTCATCAAAATTAAATGATACACATGAAGGCTGGAGGCATCTCATATGTATTGCCAGTGGTATCTACTGGGTATAAAATGCTTTGACTTGATCAGTAAAAGGGATGTATCATTAAGCACTGGCCATGAGAAGGCTGAAGTAATCATTAGCCACCACCAGCTGGCCCTTTTTTGGTCATGCTGCTCACCTCAGAGACAAAGTCCCCACGCTTTGAGCTCTGAAGATCAGACTTCAGGTCAGAAGTGGACACTGCCCAGCCACAGACTAGTGGCAGTTACCCATAATTAACCTGGTTGTACCCGATCAGTAATAACCCTGTGGAGCAATTAGATGCCTGGAAGAAAGCTATATAGTGTGGTCATGGACATGAGGCACTACAGACCCTGCTGTGTAAGTGCATTTTTGTGGTAATTGCATGAATCCTGGACTGATACAAAAGTCATTATGGACCAGATTCTCCCACTCGTATGTCAGTCAATGGGACTGATAACACAGCAAGGCCCTACGCAAAATGAGTAAGGATTACAGTCCATGTAATTTTATTTTGGGATATTTACTTCTTAGAAGAAACTTTCCTGATTCCTGCAAACAGCTTGCTATAGTCAACCAGCAATGCTGACACTGGGAGAACGTGATATGAATGGCCAAGCTGAGTTCTGTAGACAAGCAACCCTCAGGGAAATGGTTACTTAGAAGCCAGCCCATGCCTGAGAGGTCTCTCCAGTTTGGTGGATGCCATTATGGATGTTTAATTTTGTTTCCTTTGGTTGTGTGATAGTCTTCAGCGATAATCGCTTATGAAAAGTCTCCTTATATGCTCTGTGCAGAGATTGGCTTTTCTGACCATGAAAGAATATTTGAGGATAAATCACTGCAATAGATCCAATTACTCTTTGGTGTAGTATGAACACCAGGCTGATAACTGTGTTCTAATGTTATCAGTATAGATTTCCCACTCGTCCATTATCATCAAGGGAGCAATTTTTAGACTTTTTCTTAATCATCAAAATGAGAATTTTAAATTGTAAAATATTATGGCGTGTTAAATAGGGATGTAAATGTCTGATTTACCAAAACCAAAACATATTTCATTTAAAAGCCACAGTTGTAATTTACTGTCTAATTACCTCCAAATGCAAAATTATATAATAAAAGTTAGGAGACCATTTTAAAAGCAGTTTCTCCACTTTTTTATAACCTCTATTTGCTTTGTGGCAGGAATGGTCTCAATTTATACATATGTATATAGTTAGTTAATAGACAATGTGCCAATAAATGACTCTTGAGACTATGTAGCATAATTCCTCAATTTTTTAGGACCAATAAAATTTGTCATCAGTAATGAAGTGCTTCATCAAGACTGCATTTCACAAACCAAACTCTCTTCCACTCTTACTGAAAGAGAGGAAGCTGAGCATATATAATACTTTGTTGGTAAATTTTCTGAGCTATGGGTTGAAACATGGCCCATCACTGACAGGATTAAAAAGAAGTTGAGCACCATTCAAATGAAGCATTGCGAAATTATTAAAAACATCAAATGGTACAAATTCAAGTCAAATTAAGAGCTCCATTTTCTAACTAAAAAGGTCCCACTTTCTCAAAAGGTCACCCAACACTCTCAAAGGGGGTATAGTCATCTGTTCCGAATGCCTACCAACTTCCCTGCGAGAATCATCTTCAACTTTGACCCTAGCAGGATGGAAGAGACCCCCACCCCAAAAGACTAAAACACAACGTCTGGATGATGTCAGACACCCATCTCTCACAGACATCCTACCACATAGCACACCACATTCAGCTCAGAACAGAACATCATGGAGGCACATAACATGATTGGTGGCCTCTGTCGTTCAGATGACACAGCATGAGAACCAACTAATGGATTAACAATAAAACTTGTAGTATACTGCAAATGGCTTCCTCTGGCTGCTCTTTACATCAGCACTCAATAACATACCTTATTTTTATGCTATGATGCTGCAAATGTATACACGTGTGTAATTTGCAGTCAATGGTGCTATTTACATGCATAAAGTTAAGTACATGCATGAACCTTTGCAGGACCAGGGCCTTAATGCTCAAATGTAGTGGGCTTCAAGGAAGCCAAATTGTTGCCTCATGACATCAGTGTATGTTACTCATTCCCATAGTAAACTCCACCTTTCTGGGCCTTATAACTCTGGCATTTAGGCTCAGAATACAGGATGTCAGACCAAATGTTTGTATTTTTTCTAGAAAAAACAATTTAATGCAGTTACAGGTTCTTTAAAACTACAAAATAGCATCATTTTAGATTGAAATTTTGCAGCCATTTATAACAACACCTTGCATTATTATACACTGTTTTTTCAAGGAACTCAGAACATTTTACAGATATTAAGAGCTAGCTGGTGGTTTTGCACTTTGCCCTGTGTAAGGGGTGATGCATAACTGCACCATTCCAGAACACCCCCAGGAAATGAATTGTGCCTCAAAGACCTGTTGTACTCACAGATGAAAATGGATGAACTCAAACTGTCTAATTTATTTTGGCATGGTTGCTTGTTCACTAAGAAGGAAATATTATCAAGACATAACCAAGATCACTCTTATGTTTCTCAATGTGTTCCAAGTAGTTTAATTATCCACACCTATCAATCTGATGTGGTTTATTATGTCTAGATCTCCCTTGCAGCATGTTTCAGAGTAGCAGCTGTATTAGACTGTATCTGCAAAAAGAACAAGAGTACTTGTGGCAGCTTAGAGGCTAACAAATTTATTTGAGCATAAGCTTTCATGGGCTACAGCCCACTTCATCGGATGCATGCAGTGGAAAATACAGTAGGAAGATAGAGAGATATATGTACACAGAGAACATGAAACAATGGGTGTTACCATACACACTCTAACAAGAGTGATCAGTTAAGGTGTAGGTAATAGCTCACCTTAACTGAACATTCTCATTAGAATGTGTATGGTAACACCCATTTTTCATGTTCTCTCTGTGTGTGTGTATATATATATATATATATCTTCCTACTGTATTTTCCATTGCATGCATCCAATGAAATGGGCTGTAGCCCACAAAAGCTTATGCTCAAATAAATTTGTTAGTCTCTAAGCTGCCACAAGTACTCCTGTTCTTCTTGCAGCTTGTGTATTTCTGTAGTTTCTCATACAGTTTTTAATTTTTTCTGTCATATTCTCAGCAGTTCCTCAGAAGCATATCAAGGTTTTCTGGGGCACAGTGCCTGAGTGATGTGGTTATATGTGCATTTTCTTGGCTGCCAATTCAAGACAACACTTAAGCATATGCTTAAATCACATTAACTTAAAGTGGCTTGGCTTCAATGTGCCAAAAGTGTATGTTTGTGTGTGTGTGAGAGAGAGAGAGAGAGTAATATAATTTCTTAAGATTTTTCTCTTTTCACTTAATTATTCCTGCTGATTTTAATTGCTCACTACTGCTCCCAATGTTGCTAATTTGAGGTTAGAAATACCAGCTATGAAAGAAATATTTCTTTGTAAGATTTGGAAGACATGAGGATGAGAGACGACATTTTCTTCTGCATTATTATTCTAGGCTACACTACTCAATGCTCAAGTTGTACTCAACCTCAATCTCTTTTCTTCTGTTTCCTCCCTTTCCTCCTTCTCCTTTCTTCCCTGCTGTGCTAGTAGTAATTTGATGCCTATTGTGCAGGCATATCTTCCACCTTAGTGCATGCTTATCTTTCAAGTGGAGCAGATGTTCCCATATGTGTGCCTTCCTTTCCTCTACTGATGCTTTTTCTGTGCAAACAACAGATTGTATTTCCATTGCCCTTTGTATCTAAAGGGGAAGGTATAGTTGCTTGTACTAGGAATTTTTTCAGGCTGATTATCATTGGTACCTATGGACAACTGGACAGACATTTCTCTCCTGCCTTCTCCGCACCCCCCATCCCATCATTAGTTCTGGATCCAGGTGTCTTTTGTTGGTCTTTCTTCTCTAGCTCCTGTCTCTTCCTACGATTTTTATTCCCATGGTTTGCTCAACTATTTTCTACAACTTTTCAGTCTCACAATATTACAAGAACATGCATGAACACAGAAGAGATTTTGCCCATTTTTTGTCACATTTTACTTATTACATTTTCCTCTGTTTCCTGCATCGCCTCCTGCCACTAACAAGTTCTCCCCGAAGTAGGAAGTGCAGCACATGAAGCCTAAGGAACGATACTCAAAGGGACAGATTCTGCCTGGGCCATAGATAGGTTCATGGCAGGGAGATAATGTATGAGTCTGCCATATTTACAGTTCATGCTCTCAGGTGAGCACAGGGATTGCTTCCTTAAGTGTGCCCCAAGATCAGAGCTTTGGCTTCACACTGACCTCAAAGCTGTCTGGCTTAACTGCTTGGGGCAAGCGGCATCATCTTCAGTCTCCCTGCACACTATGCTGGGGGAGAAATCGTGTCACAGTCTGTTCCAGAGCTCCCCAGTGGGTGAAACAGCTCTGCACGACCCCTACTGAGCTAAATGCTACAGTTTGCCCTTGAGCTGTTTCAGCTCTACCCCTCCAAATCCACGGTTAATGCACACATTATTGCTTGAGAGAGCAAAAGACGGATTCCTGACAGCAAAATGGACTCCTGCTTGTGTAGCAATTAGCAAAATTGTCTGAGAAGAAAACAGATTGTTTTCTCTATCAACATGGATGGGCTCAATGGAACTGCTCTTGTGAGTAAAGTTAAGCGCATGCTTAAGTCTTTGCAGGACTAGGGCTTTAGTTTCTCACTGTTTTTATTTGTCACTGAGGTCTGTAACTGTATTAATCTCTGTAAAGCATTTTGGGATACAGTTTGCATAAGTGTACTGGACAAACTAACAATGTATTTGAGATTTAGGGACTTCTCTCCAAATTGGAACATGAACCCAATAACATTCACAGCTGAGTTAAATTTCCATACCTATGGTATTCAAGTGGGTTCAGAATGACGTCCTCCACCTTTAGCTTTATTCTACTGACTATGATTAGATGGTATGAGCTCACTGGGAATACTGTATTCAGGACTGGCCACTCCATCTCAAAAGGATAGTGCAAAACTAAAGGGAGTTCAGAGTAGAGTAAGGAAAATGATTAGAAGCATGAGAAAATAGTCGTATGAAAATAAATTGAAAAGATTGTGACTGTGTACTTTATAAAGTCGACAAGTAAGAGGGGACATGATAAAAGAATGAATGGGTCAGCAAAGTAGATAAGGAACTTCTCTTCTCCCTTCTCATAACACAAGAACAAGGGGACATTCAACGACCTTAAAAGGTGATAAATTCAGAATTGACAAAAGGAACTATTTTCCCATACAATGTGTAATTAGGCTGTGGAACTCATTGCCACAGGATGTCCTTGAGGGCAAGAATTTAATAAAATTCAAATACAGATTGGATGTTTCTATATATAACAAGAGTATCCAGATATAAGAGCTGATGAAACAAAAGAAGTTTTGGAAGGGATCTAAAAGCTCATATATCAGGGTTTAAGACAATCATTATCTATTGGAGTTTAGAATAAGATTTTAATGGGGACAGATTACCCCACAGCTGCCTATAGTGGGGTTTTGTGCACTTTCCTCTGAAGCATCCAGAACTAGTGAATCCGAGACAGGATGCCAGACTAGGTGGACTTTGGGTTTGATCCAGTCTGTTCCTATAAAACTGCAGGCATTCAAATATGAAGCGTGAACAGAACACACACTTTGGCTTTTCTCTCTCTCTCTCACTGCAGACTAAGCCTCTCACAAGCTATTCATCCATTTAGTCAATAGTCACTTCATACATATTTCAGAATAACACAAAGGTCTTCTCTGCCCTTTTTTTGCTTATCTTAGCTGAAGGAGAATCAGAGTTGTTTCTTCACAGATGGAGATCCTTCGGTACAAGGATACCTTAAAATAGTCTCAGGAACATCAAGACTGTATCCTTCTACAGCTCAAGGACAGGGAACAGAGGTTGTTTTTTTTTTCCCTTCCTTTTAGCTAATAGCTATAGCAGAAATCATCTGGACACCACATCGGATAACAGCCATGGGTATAATTACATATTGCACTGATCTTGTAGATTTTTATTAGCTATGGATTAATACAGCATTTTATAGTGTAATATTATAATCTAGCTAAACCCTTCACTAGCTCTGTGACTGCAGAAGAGAGAACATATATGGAAGGGACGGGCAAACTTTTTGGCCTGAGGGCCACATCAGGTTTCGTAAATTGCATGGAGGGCCAGTTAGGGAAGGAGATCGTGCCCCCGGAACTCCTGCCCCATCTAACCCCCCCGTTCCCTGATGGCCCCTCTGGGACCCCGGCCCCATCCACACAACCCCACTTCCTGTCCCCTGACTGCCCCTGGACCCCCACTGCCCTTCCTCTCATTCCTGACAGCTCCTCTGGGACCCCTGCCCCATCCAATCACCCCTTTTCCCTGTCCCCTAACTGCCCCTGGAACCCCTGCTGCCCCATCCAACCCCCCCTCCTTCCTGACTGCCCCCCTGGGACCCTTGCCCCCATTCAACCCCCTGACCATCCCTATCAACACCCAGCCCCTGACCACCACCTCGAACTCCCCTACCCTCTATCCAACTCCCCCTGCTCCCTGCTCCCTTACTGTGCTGCCTGGAGCACCGGTGGCTGGTAGCACTACAGTCGCACAGCCCAGCTGGAGCCGGGTCACCCCCCACCACCACACAGCACAGAGACCGGGTCAGGCCGGGCTCTGCAGCTGCGCTGCCCCAGGAGCTCACAGCCCTGCTACCCAGAGCATTGCACCAGCAGCAAAGCAAGCGAGCTGAGGCTGTGGGGGAGGGGGGATAGCAGGAGAGGGGCTGGGGGCTAGCCTCGCTGCCAGGAGCTCAGGGGCCAGGCAGGATGGTTCCATGGACTGGATGTGGCCCACGTGCTGTAGTTTGCACACTTCTGATATATGTGCTTCCTTAAGTACTGGTGTTCTACCACTAATTCAAACTATTTCCAGGAAACAGAACTAGAGCATATGGCATTCAGCCACAATAGCCTAAAGTCACCTTTTCATGTGGCAATAACAATCAGGATTTGTGCTGCTCGTTAACTGATTTTTTCATAGCTATGGAATCACTATGGAATTTAGGCCATTTTTTGGCTGAATGTGTTTTTGCTGAATTGAAGTAAGCTTCCCTTTGACCATTATTTATACTGCATGACTCAGAGTATGAGTGAGACTGTTATAAACATATCTGTCACAGAGGCCATTGAGAAAGCCAATGTTTCCCCTGGAGCAGCATGAGATATTGAGGGGAGTCCTCTGGTGGCCCAGTTTCCTCTCTGAAAGAAAGAGGCTCATCAGAAAAGGCAGGCAGATTCCCCCCTCAGGAGCAACAGGAAGCCTTCAGGTAAGGTAACTAGTCTCCCACATCCTGTGTGAGTGCTCTAACCATTAGGCTAATGGCTAGAAGGGGAGGCATTACCTCCTCCTCTTTAGTTTTTTGAGAGAAAGGGCATAGTCACCACACTCAAGAGAGGGTTCACGGGTGTAAATCCCAAACAGAGGGAGGTGCCTCCCTCCAGCCTGCATTTAGGCACTTAAATTCCTTTGAGGAGTAGGGTGAGGACCCGCCGCTCAGCATTTTCTATTGTGCTGGCTTCTCTGGATCCGATTCTTAGGCACCTAAGCCCTGGTCTACACTACAGGGTTAGGTCGAATTTAGCTGTGTTAGGTTGATTTTATAATGAATCTGCCTACATAAGCAACCCCATTCCGTCGACCTAGAGGGCACTTAAAATTGACTTCTGTAATCCTCCCTGGCAAGGGGAGTAGCGCTAAAATCAACCTTGCTGGGTCTAATTTGGGGCAATGTGGATGCAAATTGATGTTATTGGCCTCCGGGAGCTATCCCAAAGTGTTCCAACGTGACCGCTCTGGACAGCACTTTCAACGCCGATGCACTAGCCAGGCATACAGGAAAAGCCCTGGGAACTTTTGAATTTCATTTCCTGTTTGGTCAGCATGGCAAGCTCAGCAGCACAGGTGGCCATGCAGTCCTCCCCATCCCACACCCCAGAATAGCAAACGAGCTCCAGCACTAGAGAGAGACTGGATCTGATTGCTGTATGGGAGAAGAATCTGTGCAGGCTGAACTCTGATCAAAAAGAAGAAATGCTAATATATATGGCAAAATCACACAGGGCATGATGGACAGAGGCTACAACAGGGACACACAGCAGTGCCACGTGAAAGTCAAGGAGCTCAGGAAGCCTACCAAAAGACAAAGGAGGCAAATGGTTGCTCTGGGTCAGAGCCCCATACATGCCGCTTTTTTAATCAGCTGCGTGGTATTCTAGGGGGGAACCCTACCACTACCGCACCACTGTCTGTCGACACCTGCAAGTGGGGAGTCTCACGCAACACGGAGGAGGATTTTGTGGATGAGGAAAAGGAGGAGGAGAATGCGCAGCAGGCAAGCGGTGAATCCATTCTCCCCAGCAGCCATTACTCTGGAGTCAATACCCTCCCAAGATAGGTTCCTGGACCCTGAAGGTGGAGAAGGCCCCTCTGGTGAGTGCACATTTGTAACTACAGTACAGGGTTTAAAAGCAATAGTGTTTAATGTCTGATTTGCCCTGAAGACTGGGGATGCATTCGTGGCCAGTACAGCTACTGGAAAAGTCTGTTAATGTGACTGGGGAATGGAGTGAGAGTCCTCCAGAGACATCTCCATGACGCTCTCCTAGAGGTATTCTGAAAGCCTTTACAGAAGGTTTCTGGGGAGGGCTGCCTTAGGACCCTTTACCACACAGGGCCGGCTCCAGGCACCAGCTTATCAAGTAAGTGCTTGGGGCGGCAACTCGGGAGTGGGGTGGCACTTTCAGGGATTCGGCGGCAATTCGGCAGAGGGTCACTCACTCCCACTTGGAGCAAAGGACCTCCCCCTGAATTGCCGCAGATTGCGATTTCGGCTTTTTTTTTTTTGGCTGCTTGGGGCAGCAAAACCCCTGGAGCCAGCCCTGTTACCACACCAAACCAGTAGCAAGTAGTCTGGAGTGATTGCAGCACAAAGCATGGCAGTGAATGGTCCTGGGTTTTTGTCACATTCAAGCAACATTCGGTCTATATCTTTCTATGTCAGCCTCAGGAGAGTATATCATTCATGGTCACCTGATTGAAGTAGGGGAATTTTTGTAAGGGAACAGTAAAAGGACCCCACTCGTGCTGGGCTGTTTGCGCTTGCCTAAAAGGGATCATATCTGAGAATAGCTACACGGCAGGAGGAGGGGTGAAGGGATCATCCCAAATAGCCACATGGAGGAGTTGGGGGACGTGTGTTCTTCACATCCACCCGAAAACCACAGCTCCTCCTTTTAAATGGCAAACCCAGCCAGAATTGCTTGCTATGGGAAAGGAGGGCGCTGCAGTCTGAAAACATTCCCACATGTTATCAAGGCATTAGAAGCCAAACACATGTATCCTTTCGCTTACCATGGCTGCCTGGAAAACAAATTCTGTTGCCCAGCCCTGTGTGATGTGTCACCATACTGGCAGATGTTCAATATAAAAGGCAAAATGTGGCCCTGTACCTAAAGCACATGTGCTGTTGTGAATTGCTTGATTTACTGTGAAAGAGTCTCCCTTTTGTTCTCAGAAATGTATCATCTTAAATTTTGCTCTCCCTTTTTATCCTCCTGCAGGTGCAAATGTTTCTGTGCTCCCCCTATCATCTCCGTCCCTGAGGTTATTGCAGATTAGAAGGCAAAAAAAAAAAAAAAAAAAAGCACTTGCGATGACATTTTTCAAGCTCATGCAGTCCTCCTGTACTAATAGGGCAGAACTGAATGCATGGAGTATTCAGTGGCAGAGTCCAGGAAACATTAAGTGAGTGCAATGAAAAGAGGTGGGATGCAATGCTGAGGCTAATGGGGAGCAAATGGACATGCTCATGCATCTGGTGGGGCTGCAGGAAAGCCAACAAGAGCACAGACCACCGTTGCATCCACTGTACAACCGCTTGCCTTCCTCCCCAAGTTCCATATCCTCCTCACCCAGACACCAAAGAACGTGAGGGGATAGGCTCCAGGCATCCAGCCACTGCACTCCAGAGAATGGCCCAAGCAACAGAAGGCTGTCATTCAAACAGTTTTGATTTGTAGTGTGGCTACAATAAGCAATGTGGCCTTCTCCTTCCCTCCTCCCCTACCCCACCTGGGATACCTTATCAGTTATCTCCCTTTTTTTAATTAATAAAGAAAGAATGCATGCTTTCAAAACAATAGTGGCTTTATTTCCTTTGTCAGCTGTGATCAAAGAGGGGAGGGTGGTTGGCTTGCAGGGAGTTAAAATAAAAAAAGGGGGTGGGTTTGCATCAAGGAGAAACACACTCTATTGTCATTCTGTGGCTTGGCCAGTCATGAATCTAGTTTTCAATGCCTCTCTGATGTGCAGTGTGCCTACCTGTGCTCTTTTAATCGCCCTGGTGTCTGGCTGTTCAAAATTGGCAGCCAAGCAATTTGCCTCAATCTCCCACCTCACCATAAACGTCTCCCCCTTACTCTCACAGATATAATGGAGCACACAGCAAGCAGTAATAACAATGGGAATATTGGTTGTGCTGAGGTCTAACCTAGTCAGCAAACTGTGCCAGTGAGCTTTTAAACATCCAAAGGCACATTCTACCACCATTCTGCACTTGCTCAGCCTATAGTTGAACTGCTCCTTACTACTGTCCAGGCTGCCTGTGTATGGCTTCATAAGCCAGGGGAGCAAGGGGTAGGCTGGGTCTCCAAGGATAATTATTGGCATTTCAACATCCCCAACAGTAATTTTCTGATCCCTCCTTGCAGTTGCTCAAACAGCCTGGAGTTCCTAAAGATGCGAGAGTCATGCACCTTTCCCGGCCATCCCACATTGATGTCAGTGAAACTTCCCTTATGATCCACCAGTGATTGCACCAACATTGAGAAGTACCCCTTGCAGTTTATGTACTGGTTGGCAAGGTGGTCCGGTGCCAAGATAGGGATATGTGTTCCATCTATCACCCCACCAGTTAGGGAAACTCATTGCAGCAAAGCCATCCACTATGACCTGCACATTTCCCAGAGTCACTACCCTTGATAGCAGAACGTCAGTGATTGCACTGGCACTTGAATCACAGCAGTCCCCACAGTAGATTTGCCCACTCCAAATTGATTCTCTACTGACCGGTAGCAGTCAGGCATTGCAAGATTCCACAGGGCTATCGCCACTAGCTTCTCAACAGTCAGGGCAGCTCTCATCTTGGTATTCCTGCACTTCAGGGCAGGGGAAAGCAAATCACAGAGTCCCTGGAAAGTGGTCTTATGCATGCGAAAGTTTCGCAGCCATTGGGAATCATCCCATACCTGCAACACTATGCAGTCCCACCAGTCTGTGCTTGTTTGCCAGGCCCAGAATCTGCGTTCCACTATATCAACCAGCCCCACTGCTGCCATGATGTCCCAATTGTCATAGCCTGTGCTTTCAGGAATGTCTGTGTCCATGTCCTCCTCACAATCATCCTCGTACTGCCACCTCTTAGCCAGGTTCTGCACATACTGCAGTATAATGAATGAGGTGGTTACAATGCTCACAACAGCAGGGGTGGGCTGAGCAGGCTCCATGTTTGCCATGCTATGGTATCTGCATGGGTAGAGTTTTGCCAGTAGTTTTGCCTTGCACCATCAGTGCCAATGATTCTGAAAAGGAGCTGCCTCAGAACTGAGCGTTGTGCAGGCAGTGAGAAGGAAGTTGCCCTCACCAGCTACGCTCCACCAGTCCCAAACCTTGGCCCAGGAACCCCCACAACCTTCACATCCAGCCAATGTACTATCACTACCAATACTTCTATTCAGAACCCACCAAGCCCAGCACTGCTCCCCTGCTCCCAGCAGCCTCACCAGTGCCCCACACCTTGCCAATCCAGCACTACTCAAAAAACTCCAACACCAATATCAGTAGTACTGACTAATCCATCACCATCACCATCTCCTAGCAACTCCACCCCTACCCCCAGGCTGACAATCCAGCAACTCTCATAACAGCTCTGCCAGCATTCACAAGCCCCAGCAGCCCATTTCCACATGCAATTCTTGCAATTTATGTCTGAAAAGGATTGTGGGATTTGGGAGGGTGTGGCACAAAATAATGGGCTCTGGATGGGGAAAAGGGCTATAGTAGGAGAGGAAGAAGCAGAGTCAGATATAGCCTCCTGATCCAATGGGTGCATTATACTAGGGAGAGGGGTAGGCCAGAGTGGCTCTTCCCTGCATGCAGCTAGGGAGCATCCAGTCCCGCCTCTCTCTGAGCTCCGGCCCCTGTGCTGGTGGCAGTGGTAATACCTATCCACTCCTACCTCTGGGCTCTTAGTCTGGTGGGTCACCATGGGCCTGGTGTGATGATGCCAGGAGCAACGATGGTGGAATCTGAGCCTGGTCAGCGTGGGTGAGTCACTTCCAGTATTATCGATGGTGGGTGCCAAACGTGAGTGTTGGTGTGTGTGTTCTGAGGGTACAACTAAAACCCATGAACCCATGCTGAAGCAGCCTTTGGTTTGAAGCAAAGTAGTATAACAATAGAGTTAATAATTTTTTGCGTCTTCTCATGTGGAGGCATTAATCAATTGTACAGTACCTTGATGCCACTCGAACTAAAGCTAGGGGCTGGCTTGTGCCAGGACGGGAGTAGTGTAACAGTGCTTTACAATTACATTTGCTCCTAACCCTCTAGTCTTCCCCCGAGTGAAATCCAGCTGGATCAGAGAATCTGAGCTAGAACTGGAGAGGAAATGGTTCTCTTGTCCTGTGAACATTTTCAAAATTTCAAATAAACTTCCCATTCTGCATGAAAATCAAACTAAGCCCTTTTGATTTTTGATTTTTTTTGCTGCCAAAAAGGAGAGTGCTCCCAGACTAGCCTGGTGGTTAGTGCATGCACGTGAGCCAGGGCAGACCCACTTACAGGTCCCGGCTTTCAATCAGGCAGAGCAGGGACTTGAGCCTACACTCCCAATCCCAGTTGAGTGCCCTAACCACCAGGCTCTCACTCTCTCTGAGTTTGACTAGAAATTTTGTCCTGGACCTGAGAACTTTTCCTGATGACAGCTTCATCACACTGATATGATTCCATGAAAAGGGTTAGTTTTGACAAATCTGCATGAAAACACCATTTTGATGAAGGCATGCTGGTGAATATAATAGCTTCATCAGTGATCAAAAGGAGCACTAAAAAATCTTTCATTTGTATGTGTGAATGCTTAATGATTAGGGGGGCCTGATCAGAGCTGGGATTTTTCCTTTCTGGAAACAGTAATAGAAACCTTTGGTTTATTCTGTATCATCCAATACATTTGAGTTTGGACAGCATTCATTTCACTGGAAGTGCTCTGGGTTTACACCAGCATAACAGAGCAGAATTTGGTGCATTAAATTCCAACCTACCCTAGGTCTGATCTGCATCTAAAAATTAGATCGACCTAGTTCCCTTGCTCAGGGCTGTGAAAACATTTCACACACTGTAAACGTAGTTAGGTTGGCCTAACCCCCACTGTAAATGCAGTGAGGTTGATGAAACAGTTCTCCCATCAACCTAACTGCCCCCTCTAGAAGAGGTGGATTAACTACATCAGTGGAAAAACCCTTCTGTAGCTGTAGGAAGTGTCTACACTGTGGTGTTACAGCAGCCCAGCCGCAGTACCAGAGCTGTGCTGCTGTAGCCACTGTAGTGTAGGCATAATCTTTGCTTTGACTACATTAGATGCCTGCATTTTGGCCAATTTCCCACTCTTGAGTAGTTTCAGTGATGGCTAAATAATTGCTTTATAGAGTTCATCTATTAAAAATCCATAAGGTCACTATTGTCTTTAAAAATAAAAAAGCAATATATCTTTAAAAATCATATTAAAACAGAAAACACTACTTCATTCATAACATTTAAGAGACAATTTGTTTATGCATTCCATCATTTTCTTTGCATGCCAGAAACATAAACCCATCTGAGTCTCTTCCTTGGCTCAAAATGAGAGGTGAGTAGGCCAAGGAAAATTGGTCTCAGCCATATGGTATGGCATGGAAAAAGAATTATTTTCCAAGCCAATCTAAGGATATTGGGCTGGAATTCAGGCTCTCAAAGTATAAGTTCAAATGAAGATGGAAGATTGTATATTAAAATGTTGTTTCTTAGCAGAGACTCTGAGCAGCTGTTTTTTAATATTACTGTCTCTTTTAAAAATATATTTTAACAAGATAGAAGAGAGTGTGCTGTCCACTGTGTCATTTATGGCAAGTACATATCAAACTTTCATTGCAAGTGTGGCGCTGACGTTTTCTCACTAATGAACAATAAAGAGCTCTATAGGAGTTGAGCCCATGTAAAGTTACTGAAAGTACTTAATGCTTGTTTCCCATTTTAATTCAAACAAGTCAGATTCTTGCATGCTGTAAGCTGCTTCATTGTTAAATTTTCCTATATTAAATTGAGTCACAGTTTCCCATTTGGGTCCTCACTATCTGTCAATGTTATCAATATGCAGACTTTTGCTGACATAACTCAGAATGGAATATACTTTATATTAACTTTTAGAAAGTTTCATTTCCTCGTAATATAATAAGTAGGATGCATAAATGTGGTAATGCTATAATTTCTAGATCCAACAAATTACCCATAGTTTCTCTTTTAAAAAAGTAATAAAAACATTTCTCCTAGTACCTAATCTCACACTCACATCTTTCAAAAAAATAAAATTATAATTGTTGGGCCTATGCCACTTGGCAGCTTCCTTTTAAAGAATCTTCATAGTACATTTTCATACCTACCTGGAGAGATGGACTTCCTGGAACATTTTATTTGTTGAGCTATAAGAGCAAAGACAGAGTATAAAGGACATAGTCTTCTTTTAGCCAATTTCTTCTTGTTATGATAACATCATCTTTTAAGAAAAATAAAAAAGTCCTTAGTTTCTGTTGACTCACATTCCTGGATTAGCTGCATAATTCAGACATCAGTTTCCTCCTCTGCCTGCACACAAACACATATACACAGTGGCTGTCATCTATTGTTATAAACATTCTGATAACTTTGGAAAAAGTTAATATTGAATTAGGTCAAGAAATTACATGAAAGGAAGCCCATGCCCTGCAGCATGTCTGTGATTTAGCAGCATGTCTGTGATTTATTTATTTCTCTGATGCAGTTGCCAAAGCTATTAAAATAATGCCAAGCGTATAATGATAAACTGCAGTGAGATATCTTTGACAATGGAATAGCACCTAAAACAGTAAAATGTCACGATAAAGTGCATTATGTGCTCTAAAGTGCCATGAACAGCGGTTGCATGCCAGCTATGCAGAGAAAGGAAGACAATGGGCCATCAATGAAACCCTTTCATACACTCAGAGTGGCCTCTTCACCTTTGAATCATCTGAGGCCTGGTCCACACTACGCAGTTAAACCGATTTTAACAGCTTTAAATTGATTTAACGCTGTACCCGTCCACACTACAATGCACTTTATATCGATTTAAAGGGCTCTTTAAATCGATTTCTGTACTCCTCCCCAACGAGAGAAGTAACGCTAAAATCGATATTAACACATAGGTTTAGGGTTAGTGTGGCCGCAAATCGAAGTTATTGGCCTCCGGGCGGTATCCCACAGCGCACCACTGACCGCTCTGGACAGGTATCTGAACTCGGATGCACTGGCCAGGTATACAGGAAAAGCCCCACGGACTTTTGAATTGCATTTCCTGTTTGGCCAGCGTGGAGCTCTCATCAGCACAGGTGACCACGCAGAGCTCATCAGCACAGGTAACAATGCAGTCTCCTGAGAATAGAAAAAGAGCTCCAGCATGGACCGCACGAGAGGTACTGGATCTTATCGCTATATGGGGAGAGGATTCAGTGCTAACAGAACTCCGTTCCAAAAGACGAAATGAAAAAATATTTGAAAAAATTTCCAAGGCTATGATGGGAAAAGGCCACACCAGGGACTCAGTGCAGTGCAGAATGAAAGTTAAGGAGCTCAGACAAGCCTACCAGAAAACCAAAGCAGCAAACGGAAGATCCAGGTCAGGGCCAAAAACATGCTGCTTCTACGCTGAGCTGCATGCAATTTTAGGGGGCTGCGCCACCACTACCCCCCGTTGTCCGTGGATTCCGAGGTGGGGGTTATAATCTCAACCATGGCTGAGGATTCAGCGGAGGGGGAAGATGAGGAGGAGGATGAGGAAGAGGAGGACGACCTTGCAGCGAGCACACAGCACTCCGTTAGCCCCAACAGCCAGGAGCTTTTTGTGACCCAGACGGAATTACCCTCCCAGCCCTCCCAAGCCACTAGCCCAGACAGTGAAGCCATGGAAGCGACCTCTGGTGAGTGTACCTTTGTAAATATAAAACATGGTTTAAAAGCAAGCATTTTTTAATGATTGATTTGCCATGAGGGCTTGGGATGCATTCACAGCCAGTAAAGTTACTGGAAAAGTTTGTTAACATGTCTGGGGATGAAGCGGAAATCCTCCAGGGACATCTTCATGAAGAGCTCCTGGAGGTACTCCAAAAGCCTTTGCAGAAGGTTTCTGGGCAAGGCAGCCTTGTTCCATCCACCATGGTAGGACACATTACCATGTCATGCATGTAGCAAGTAATCGGATATCATTGCATGACAAAGCATAGCTGCTTATGGTCCCGGTGATTGCTGGCATTCAAGAAACATCCGTTCTTTATCTTGCTTTGTTATCCTCAGCAGAGTGATATCGTTCATGGTAACCTGGCTGAAAGTCAGGAATTTAATTAAGGGGACAGAGATGGCCATTTTCCTACTGGGCTGTTGCTTAAAAGAAATCCTTCCTTGCATGTAGCAAAGTGGGGGGAAGGGAGGAAGGATAGCGCTGAGCTTTTTAGCGTTTGGCCAGCAGGAATCTTCCCAGCTACCAGCCACGTGGTGTGTGGGGGGGGAAAGCGGGGTGATTTAGCAGTGATCTTCCATGATACCAGCCATGCGGTGGGGGGAGGGGTAAAGCAATCCTAGAGAATTGGATTGGGGAGGGGAGGGGTTGGCGTCTGCTGCTGCTTGTTAATAGGAAAGAAGCATCAGAGGGCACTGTGTATATGAAGGCTGGAGAAGCTGTGGCTTACCATGACCGCATGCAAGCTGAATTGTGATGCCCGGACCTGCGTCTGTGAGATCTGTAACACCAGAGCCACAGGCACTCAGTATTAAAAGTTTCCAAATGCGACCTTGTAGTGAAATCACATGTGCTATGTAAGGTGAATAGCGCTGTTCGCTGTGAAAGAGTATAACCATTGTTCTGTAAAATGTATCTTTTTAAATACTTCTCTCCCTATTTTCCCTCCCTCATGCAGCTGCACATTTTTCAAGCCTCCCTACTCCATCCCGAAGGCTAGCTCAGATAAGGTGGAGGAAGAAGAGGACGCGAGATGAAATGTTCTCTGAAATCATGGAAGTAACCCGCAATGAAAGAGCTCATCTGAAGGAGTGGAAGGACGTGGTAGCAAAGTACAGGAAAGATGCCAGTGAACATGAGGATAGGAGAGACGCTCGAGATGAGAGGTGGCGGCAGGAATATCAGAGGTGTAGGCAGGAAGATCAGCGGTGGCGGGATGCAACGCTGGAGCTGCTGCGTGATCAAACTGATATCCTCCAACGTCTGGTGGATCTTCAGCGGGGTCACAGAGTGCCGCTGCAGCCCATGTTTAACCACCCTCAGTACTCACCATGTTCCATATCTTCCTCACCCAGACGTGTAAGAACGCGTGGGGGAAGGCTTTGTGCACCCGCCCACTCCACCCCCGTGGACAGTCCAACCAAAAGGCTGTCATTACATTGAAATGTGCTTAATGGCCTTTTCCTTCCCTCCTATCCTCCTCCCAAACCACACCCGGGATACCTTGTTAATTCTCTTCCTCTTTTTATAATTACATGCTTTTTAAACGATAGTGACTTTATTTCCTTAAGCAAGCTGTAATCGAAGGGGGAGGGTGGGTTGCTTACAGGGAATGACTTTAATAAAGAATACATGCTTTTTAAATGATAGTGACTCTATTTCTTTAAGCAAGCTGTAATCGAAGGGGGAGGGTGGGTTGCTTACAGGGAAGGAGTCAATAAAGCGGGGGAGGTTCATGAAGGGGAAACAAACACAGCAGTCACACTGTACCCTGGCCCATGATGAAACTCGTTTTCAAGGCCTCTCTGATGCGCACTGCTTCCTGGTGAGCTCTTCTAATAGCCCTGGTGTCTGACTGCGCGTAATCAGTGACCAGGTGATTTGCCTCAGCCTCCCACCCTGCCATAAAGGTCTCCCCCTTACTTTCACAGAGATTGTGGAGCACACAGCAAGCAGCAATAACAAAGGGGACATTGGTTTGGCTGAGGTCTGAGCAAGCGAATCTTTAAACAGCCAAATGCACATTCTACCACCATCCTGAACTTGCTCAGCCTGTAGTTGAACAGCTCCTGACCACTGTCCAGGCTGCCTGTGTATGGCTTCATGAGCCATGGCATCAAGGGGTAGGCTGGGTCACCCAGGATAACGACAGGCATTTCAACATCCCCAACTGTTATTTTCAGGTCTGAGAAGTAATTCCCTTGCTGCAGCCATTTAAACAGACTAGTGCTTCTGAAGACACGAGCGTTATGAACCCTTCCTGGCCATCCCACGTGGATGTTGGTGAAACGTCCCTTGTGATCCACCAATGCTTGCAGCACCATTGAAAAGTACCCCTTGCGGTTTATGTACTGGGTGCCCTGGTGCCAAGATAGGGATATGGGTTCCATCTATCGCCCCCCCCACAGTTAGGGAATCCCATTGCAGCAAAACCATCCACTATGACCTGCACGTTTCCCAGAGTCACAACCTTTTGTAGCAGCAGCTTAATGATTGCTTTGGCTACTTGCATCACAGCAGCCCCCACAGTAGATTTTCCCACTCCAAATTGATTCCCGACTGACCGGTAGTTGTCTGGCATTGCAAGCTTCCAGAGGGCTATTGCCACTCGCTTCTCCACTGTGAGGGCTGCTCTCATCTTGGTATTATGGTGTTTCAGGGCAGGGGAAAGCAAGTCACAAAGTTTAAAGAAAGTGCTCTTACGCATGCGAAAGTTTCCCAGCCATTGGGAATCGTCCCACAGCTGCAAAACTATGCGGTCCCACCAGTCTGTGCTTGTTTCCCGGGCCCAAAAATGGCATTCAATGGGTAGAACCTCCCACATTACCAGCAGGAGCTCCAAAGCGCAGAGGCCCGCGGTTAGGGAGAATTCAGTGTCCATGTCCTCATCACTGTCGTCGCCGCGCTGCCGTAGCTGCCTCCTCCTCGCCTGCCTTTGCAGTTCATGGTTCACCATAGACAGCACGAGAATGCGGGAGGTGTTTACAACCTCCACGATTGCGCTATTGATCTGAGCAGGGTCCATGCTTGCTGTGCTATGGCGTTTGCTCAGTTCACCCAGGAAAAAAGGCGCGAAATGGTTGTCTGCTGCTTTCAGGAAGGGAAGGGTGAGGCTGTACCCTGAACCACCCGCGACAATGATTTTTGCCCCATCAGGCACTGGGATCTCAATCCAGAATTCTAAGGTGTAGGGGCGACTGCGGGAACTATGGGATAGCTATGGAATAGCTACCCACAGTGCAACGCTCCGGAAATCGATGATAGCCTCGGACCATGGACACACACCACCGAATTAATGTGCCTAGTGTGGCCGCGTGCAATTGACTTTATAATATCTGTTTTATAAAACCGGTTTATGTTCATTCGAAATTATCCTGTAGTGTAGACATAGCCACAGACTCGCAGTCAGGGATAGACAGATGGACATTTTCATCAGGCCAGAAGATTGGTCCCCAAAACTAGCATTATAGTTCGACTGGGGGCGACTGGGAAATAAAGAAGGTTGTGTGAAAATTTCACCTGGCAGCCCAGCTCTTTACTTACAGATTTGGGTCCCAACAGGTTTCTCTTTTTGTATATAGGAGGCATTGAGAATATCTGAAACAAGCCAAACATTTTTTGTCTTATTGTAGCTTAACATTTCAATATTGCTAGAGCAGTAGTACTTTGCTGTCTCATTCTCAACAGTGTGACCTATAAGGTTTTCTTTGACTTTACCAGGTTTAACACATCATCAGAAATTCAGTGAAGTTCATAGACCTATTGGTCCCATTCCTCATACATCTCTCTTCCTCCCATCTTCCTGGTGAATTGTATGGATCTGCCCTGGATCTCCCTTGGCACACATGAGATATAAATTGTCCCTGTGTGGGATCTTTGCTGCTTTTGTTTTGCCAGGCAGAAGACATGCAGTTTTTTAAAACCTCTTTTGGATCTTAATTACTCACATAAAGCTGCTTAGGATTGTCACCTGAGACAGCAGCAAAAGCTGCAGGTAAAAACCTAACAGTTGGAAGTGACTCCTCTGTTTAGTGTAAAACAACAGCATCAGCTAGACACTTCTTAATGGCTTCATTAATGGAGCACAAATTTTCTGAAAAAATCAGCTAAAGCCTGAGGGTACGTCTACACTACGGGATAATTCCGATTTTACATAAACCGGTTTTATAAAACAGATTGTATAAAGTCAAGTGCACGCAGCCACACTAAGCACATTAATTCGGCGGTGTGAGTCCATGGTCCGAGGCTAGCGTCGATTTCTGGAGCGTTGCACTGTGGGTAGCTATTCCGTAGCTATCCCATAGTTCCCACAGTCGCCCCTGCCCCTTAGAATTCTGGGTTGAGAGCCCAGTGCCTGATGGGGTAAAAATCATTGTCGCGGGTGGTTCTGGGTAAATGTGGTCAGTCATTCCTTCCTCCGGGAAAGCAACGGCAGACAATCATTTCACGCCCTTTTTCCCTGGATTGCCCTGGCAGATGCCATAGTACGGCAACCATGGAGCCCGTTCACCATTTTTTTACAGTCACCGTATGTGTACTGGATGCCGCGGACAGAGGCGATACTCCAGCGCTACACAGCAGCATTCATTTGCTTTTGCATGATAGCAGAGATGGTTATCAGTCGTTCTGTACTGTCTGCTGCCAGTGTAATTTGGCAATGAGATGACGGTTATCTGTCCTTCTGTGCTGTCTGCTGCTATCATGAGTGCCCCTGGCTGAGATCAGCTGGGGGTGCAAAAGCAAAACTGGGAATGACTCCCCAAGTCAATCCCTCCTTTATGATTTCTAAAAATAGAGTCAGTCCTGCCTAGAATATGGGGCAAGTGTACTAGAGAATGACTGTATCAGAGAGCACAGCTGCTCCATGTCAGATCCTGCAGAAATGATGAGCTACATGCCATTCACAGGGGGTGCCCCTGTAACAACCCCACCTGTTGCTTCCCTTCTCCCCCAACCTTCCTGGGCTACCGTGGCAGTGTCCCCCCTATTTGTGTGATGAAGTTATAAAGAATGCAGGAATAGGAAACAGTGACTTGTTAGTGAGATAAAATGAGGAGGAGGTAGCCTCCTGGTGCTATGACAGTCCAGGCAGGACATTAAGCGGTGCGGAGGAGAGGAGCCCAGCATCCCGCTGCTATGATAGTCCAGGCAGTACAGAATCTTTTTGTTACACAGGAAAGGGAGGGAGCTGATGGAGCTCAGCCCTCAGTTGCTATGGTGAGGAAAGTTACCAGCCATTCTGTCCCATCTACTGCAAATGACCAGGAATCATTCCTATTTTTACCCAGGCGCCCCTGAGGCCAGCCAGGGGTATTCAGCAGTTATCAAGCACAGGCTGATGGTGACAACAGATAGCAGTCATATTGTACCATCTGCCACCAGAGAGGGAAGAAGAGCGGATACTGCTCTTCACTGCTGCAGCACCGCTTCTACCACCAGCATTCAGTAGACATAGGGTGACATTGAAAAAAGTCAAGAAACGATTTCTTTCCCTTTTCTTTCACGTGGTGGGGGGAGGAAGTAAATTGACGAACTATACCCTGAACCACGCTGGACAATGTGTTTGAACCTACAGGCATTGGGAGCTCAGCCAAGAATGCAAATACTTTTCAGAGACTGCTGAGGACTGTGGGATAGCTGGAGTCCTCAGTACAGCCTCCCTCCCTCCATGAGCGTCCATTTGAGTCTCTGGCTTCCAGTTATGCTTGTCACGCAGCACTGTGTAGCCTGTAGATTTTTTTCTCAAACACTTTGGCATTTCATCGTCTGTAACGGAGCTCTGATAGAACAGATTTGTTTCCCCATACAGCGATCAGATCCAGTATCTCCCGTATGGTCCATGCTGGAGGTCTTTTTGGATTTGGGACTGCATTGCCACCCGTGCTGATCAGAGCTCCACGCTGGGCAAACAGGAAATGAAAATCAAAATTTCGAGGGGCTTTTCCTGTTTACCTGGTCACTGCATCCGAGTTGAGATTGCTGTCCAGAGCAGTCACAGTGGTGCACTGTGGGATACTGCCCAGAGGCCAATACCATCGATTTGTGGCCACACTAACCCTAATCCGATATGGTAATACCGATTTTAGTGCTACTCCTCTCGTCGGGGAGGAGTACAGAAACCGATTTAAAGAGCCCTTTATATCGATATAAAGGGCCTCGTAGTGTGGATGGGTACAGCTTTAAATCGGTTTAATGCTGTTAAAATCAGTTTAAACACGTATTGTAGACCAGGCCTGACACCTATTGCATCAAGTTCAAGCTTCTTGTCCTCACCTTCACAGCCCTTCATAAATCTATTCCTCCCTACTGCTTCAGTCTTTTGTGTTTTACTGCAATACCCTCCCACCCCGCTTCCTCTGATCCACCAAGAACGTCAGCCTAGTCTGCCCATTTATCAGCATCTCACACAAATATATCCATGCCCTCTTCCATGCTGTTCCTTACACAAAGAACGCTCTCTTTGAACTGGTCCATAAGGCCACGACCTCCTCCTTCAACATTCTCCTCAAGACATACTCTGCAACATTGCCTAGAAAAAAAACCCCCACCCAATTAATGGTAGCTAGATTATGGGGCATAAGGGGATAGTTGGCACTTAGTCTATAACAATAAAAAAATGCATATGTACATATAAACATTTTGTATATATTTGACTGTATATCTCTCTTTCACCCATGTTAGGTACATCTCCAGTTTTCTAAGTCTGTAAGCTCCCTGGGGCAGGAGCCATGTCATCTTATATGTGCAGTGCCCAACATTGTGAGGTTCCAACACTGACTGGGGCATTCAAGGCAACTGTAATAGAAGGATGAGATTTTCAAAGTGCTCAGCATTGGTCTAACTCTGCTCCAGTGGAAGGTGAGTCCAGTTACTGATGTCTGTATTATATTATATCCTTCTGTCCTGGTCCATTTTTGATCTACTATGAGCCTGTAGAGTCTTTCTAGCTCTAGGATTGCTGTCTGCATTTTTAATAGCCCTCCTCAGTTCAGGGTTCCAAAATGCTTCCCACATTTTTCCTCTCTGTCTCTCACATGTGAAAAAGACTAGGGGTTGGAAGGAGAGTGCATTGGTAGGAGGAGTCTGGATTCTCTTTCTGCTGCCAGTTGGTAACCGGCACCTTACTGACTATTTTTATAGTATAGGAGAGATCCAATTTGCTCCAAGTATGAAGCTAGTACTCCTATTTCCCAAACACATTATGTTATAACAGTATAGTTAGAGCAATCCCCAAGGAATTTTTATATGCATGCAAAGTAGATTAATTCCAATGGGGGCACAGGTAAGAAACACAGCCATAGTTTTACAAGTATAATGAATTTGATGGGATTTGCCTAGTCCCATTACCAAGACTGAACTCTTTTGCATGTGGCTCTCACAGCTTGGAACGAGCTGCTATATCTACTCAGGAAAGCCCAGCAGGGAAGATAGTTGGGTTGCTATGGCCCAAGACAGATGCTTCAGAAGAAGTGGGCAGGAAAATTTTCCCAGCCTCTGCTTTCCCTCTAGGAAGGGCTGTCACTCTTTCACTTTCATAAGCAACAAAGTTGCACCTGAATTTTAAAGCAATACAGTTTTATGAGAGAAAAGGAAAAGACGTGGCATATAACAATACTATTGACTGTGTAAGTAATTTTCCTCTAATGTGACCAAATAGCATTTATGGGAGGAAAGCATAATTTAAACAACTAGTGACATTCATTGAGCTTTTGATTAGAACCAAACCACTCCTTAAGTTCCACACTCTCTAAAAGGCATTATGAAAATAAATATTCAAAGACCACATTTGACATGAGCTACAAATGTTACAGTCACACCAGGGGCAGCTCCAGGCACCAGCGCTCCAAGCACGTGCCTGGGGCAGCAAACCGCAAGGGGTGCTCTGCGGTGCCGCGAGGGTGCCTTCAGTGGCTTGCCTGCGAGAGGTCCGCTGAAGCCGCAGGACCAGCGGACCCTTAATGCTTGGGGCAGTGAAATGTCTAGAGCTGCCCCTGGTCACACAGCAAATAGATCTTCTGAAAAAGAGTTATCATTTCTGTTTAAAAACTGTTTGCTGGATTTGTATTGAACATGACACATAATTTGTTCATTTCTAAAATCCTCTGTTCAATAAACCAGCAACTATTTTGTGTTCCATGGTTTCATAACATGCTTTTGTGTTTTGGTAACCAGCATGTGAGATCTAAGAACATGGCCTTTAGAAAGAGGCCTGTTTTCTATAAAAATTGAGGTGAGCAAAGCTGGTTCATACTGAAGTTTCAGTTTACAGAAAAAATAAGCCATTTTGATGAATGTGAGCTAAAGCTACTTTTGCTACGTTTACTTTTTGTTGCATTATGGCTCGATCATATGTGATGGTATGTTGTTAAACAACTGAATCTGTGCTGTAACTTTAGAAATTAATGCCAGGAAAAGGGTAAGAACAGGGATGGGTTTTCCGTTTTCCTCTGAGGGTATGTCTGTACTGGCAAGTTATACCACTTTTATTAAAACCCTGGAATTAAACCGCTGTTGCGTGTCCACACTGTGCTCTTTGAGATGCTGGAGCACATCCACATTAGCAGCTCTTGCAAACGCAAAGACAGTGCATTGTGGTAGCTATCTGTACAACTGACCGCAGGGTGCTTTGGGAAGGATTTACAATGCCTCATGGGGCAGGCACAGCATCACATGATGCAGGTTTCTCAATTCCATTGTTTCATGGGCATCCTACTACATTGCCAGCTGCTTTTCAACTGAAGGTGGAGGGGAGTGTGTGATGAGGAGTGTGTGTCTATCCAGGACCGGTGCTAGGGGTTTTAGCGCCCTAGGCACATGGCAATTTCGCTGCCCCACGCCCTGTTCCTGCGGCTCCAGTCGAGCTGCCGCAGTTGTGCCTGTAGAGGGTCCGCTGGTCCACAGCTCCGGTGGAGCTGCCGCAGTGGTGCCTGCGGGAGGTCCACTGGAGCCGCGGGAGCAGCGGACCCTCCGCAGGCACGAATGCTGCCCCCTCCGGCAAAATGCTGCCCACCAATAATCCTGGCGCCCTAGGCAATTACCTAGGCCTCCTAAATGGAAGCACCGGCCCTGTGTCTGTCTGAATTTGGGGAGAGAGACAGTGTGTTTTGGGGGACAGAGGGTGTGTCAGCATGCTGTCTTGTAAGTTCAGACAGCGGCAGGAAGCAACCAGTCCTGAGGCAGGGGAAGAGAGATACCCCATCAGCTCCTGCCTCTCTCCCTGGGCTCTCTGCACAGCAATCTCTTTCTCTCACACACACATACACAGAGTGACACCTGAATGACACCTGTCTCTGTGTTCAACAGTGGGAGCACTCCACATTAATGGCTTGCTGTGTGTCCCAGAGCAGATCAGCACAACATGTAAAGGGGTACTTTGAAAGGGAAGAGGCGCATGTCTTCAGGGCAGCTGAGTTCAAAACAATGAGCAGTACGGTCACTTGAGGCATTACGGGACAGCTCCAGAGGCCAATTACAGCACAGAAAGCAATCAAGTGTCTACACTGGCAATAGAGCGCTGGAACCTCTGCACAAATAGCCTTATGACTCTCATTGAGGTGGGGTTTTTGCAGCGCTGCAACTGAGGAGTTTCTGCGCACAAAGTGGCCTGGCAGTGTGTACACGTCTGCAGTTTGAGCACAAAAAAGCTACTTTACTGCTCAGAAACTTGCCAGGGTAGACAAGCCCTTAGAATTTTGGTACTCACAAAGGAAGCCAGGGTGAAAGATCCAACCTGCAAATGTTCTCATCCAGGACAGATGTTCAAAATAATGTCCTTTAGGCACTATTCAAAGGCTCCTCGCTGTTTTTCCATATAGTGGTCCTGAAGGTGGCATTGGAAGGATCAGCTCAATGTAAGGCAATCCTCTAGAGGCTCGGAGGTGGTGATGGTTCCTACACCACTTGTGTTCTATGTAACTGGCAAAGGGTTTATGGCTGGGTAAAAGATGGCGTGGTCAAGGCTTCTCTGCATCCAAGCATTACCTTGAGGCCATTGGCAGGCAGGGTAAGTTATATCAGGCTTCAGGCTAGTCTAACTTATGCCAGGAGACTAGCTGGGTCCAGAAACCCCGAGGAGCATAAATTTGTCTTAGAGCCCCTTTTGCAAAAACCCTTTGTGGGTTGCCCTGTGTGCTCCTCAAGGATCTGAGCCAAACATTTTTGACTTGAACAATCAAATTTAAAATGATCCCTTCTTTTTTAATAAGCAATCCTGTGTAGGAATGGTAATATAGAACATTTCAGACAATGCTATTTATTATATACTGCCAGGATTTGTTATGCCTGCTTCACACTAACTCATAAATTGGATTAAATGGCCATGAGAGATGCTATAAAGTAACAGCTTCAATAAGCTTTTTTTTTTTGACCCTTCATTTGCACTGTCCCCAAATGACTCTTCCAGCTGTTGCTGTAACTCAGATCCATCATTTGTGAACAGTGGAGGGAAGTAGAACACAAGGGCTGAGGGACAGTCTCTTGTTTGCCTACCGAGATCTCTTTCTGTTCTAAGTAGAACTCACTGAAAAATTTCTACTAGTCCTAGTTCTCAGGCTACATCTCTAGTTTTCTACCAGACAAACACACCTGCACTACTGATTGGAAGCTCCAGAGCTAGTCAAGCAATAATTCCTCAGGCCTAATTCCTCATGCCATGTACTTCCTCAGGATGCCATCACCAGTCATACACTAATCATATTTGCATGAGAAAGATATTTAGTAAATAAGACCCTGGTCCTGCAAAGTCTTACACATTTGCTTAAATATTTGCAGGAGTTTAACCTAATTTGCAGTAACACACCTTTTGGGAGCCATAAGAAAGGTCCTGAGAGGATACATATTCTTAATGTCAATCTCAATAACTATTTTGCGGACATCTTAAATTGTGAAATACAGAAGTTATGCAATCAGTGGCCACAAGTTTCTTTTAGTTGTATGTCTTAGACTGCGAGATGACCAACATCAAACCTGGTGCCTTGGTAGAGGTGTCTTTAAAGACAGTTCCTTTTATAAATAATTGGAAGGTCCCAGTCCTGTAAAGAATGACACATATACTTAATTTTACACAGGAGTAAAATATTTGATGGGATTACAAACATGCATCGTTAGGCATATTCATAAATCTTTGAAGGATGAGGGCATAAGGGACAGGAAGGATTATCTAGTGGTTAGGGCCCTAGTCTAAGACTCAGGAAGACCTACATTCAATTTCCTGCTCTACTATAGATTTCTTGTGTGATCTTGGGCAACTCTCCTTGGCTCAGATTTTTAAAGGGATTTAGGCAATGCTTTGCTCGGTGTTCACCACCTAACCGATTTAGGAGCATAAGGCTCATTTTCAAGTGATTAATTATCCTAAGTCCCATTGACTTTCAATGAGATTTAGGCTGCTAAATCAGTTAAGCATTGCAACACTGAATACCTTTAACAATCTGAGGCCATGGCTACACTAGAGAGTTGCAGCGCTGGTGAGGGGGTTACAGTGCTGCAACTTAGGATGTGGCCACACTTGCAAAGCACGGCCAGCGCTGCAACTCCCTGGTTGCAGCGCTGGCTGTACACCCGGTCGAGCCTCAGCTGTAGGGATTCCAGCGCTGGTGATCCAGCGCTGGTCAGCAAGTGTGGACGCCCACCAGCGCTTTTATTGACCTCCGGGGTATAAGGAGGTATCCCAGAATTCCTGTCCACAACAAACCGGAAGAAAGGGAGAGCTCAGAGTTCAGCCAAACTGCTTATTTAAAAAACAAACACAGCTCCTGTTTGCTAAGCAAGCGGAGGCAGGCAGGGAAATTACTTTGGAATGTTCACAGCTGTTTGCTTGAAGAGAGAAACAGCACGCTCACACGGCAGAGGGGGAGGGGGAAGTCCGTGTTGAGCAGTTGCTTATCTGGTCTGACGGGTATTTAGAATTACATAATTTGCATTTAGTGAATGAGAGAGGAGTGGGGGAAGGGAGTTAGAACTTTTAAAATGATTGAAGGTAGGCACTGTGTATCTTCCAGTCCTTAGAACTTGCAAGGCAGGGAGCTGAGAACAGTGTCAACTCCAAAAATCCATTCTGTCTGTCTCCTCCACGCTCCCTCTCACATTCCACCCCACCCCCCTCTTTTGAAAAGCACGTTGCAGCCGCTTGAATGCTGGGATAGCTGCCCACAATGCACCACTCCCAACAGCGCTGCAAGTGCTGCAAATGTGGCCACACTGCAGCGCTGGTAGCTGTCAGTGTGGCCACACTGCAGCGCTGGCCCTACACAGCTCTACGAACACAGCTGTAACTACCAGCGCTGCAAAACTGTAAGTGTAGACATGGCCTGAGCCTCAGTTCCTTATCGGTAAATGGGGTCAACAGCATTTCCCTACCTGACAGATAAAAAGGAAATATTGGTGACATCATGTCAGTAAACATTTTATGTGGTTTCTACCAGCTGCAATCTCTGTATTATATGTTCAGTCTCTATTCTTTTTGTAAGGGTGACAAGTGTGGAAATCAGTCCAACCCCACTGAAGCATGCAACCAAAATGAAATGGTGTAATGCTTGGATTGACCTTTCTGTCTAAACTCTCCCTTCTTGCTGACAACAATAATACAATTCATAATTGTAAAATAATATGTAATTGAAATTGATTTTAGCTTTTAACTTTTCTAATACACACCAGGAGCTAGCTGTGTTGTTCAATTCATTTCTTGGCGTTTTATTCTTGGATCAGTTTATAAGGATTTTTCTCCATTGCTGTGGAATACTTCTATGCCTCACTTCCAGCCTCTTCAGAGTTGACATTTTTGCTATTACTAATAATTTAGATGAAAAACATAAATAATATCATCAGAGTGAAAAGTACACTTGTTGATTCCATTCCAGCTGTATACACTGCAATTATGAATCATGGATTCCACTAGGTCTTCATGCTTCATAGACAGTCAAGAAAATGCTCATGTTTCTTTGTCTCTTGGAATGGTGATTTCACATCATCTTCTATTTATCATTCCAAGTTGGATAAAAATCCACTTTTTTTTTTTCAGGACACAAACTGAGTGGAAACCTGGCCCCATTGAAGTTGATGGAAGTTTTGCCATTGACGTAAAAGGGTGAGGATTTCATTTACTGTCTTGTAGAGAATTCTGTAAACTTTCTCAGGAGTACTTGTGGCACCTTAGAGACTAACAAATTTATTTGAGCATAAGCTTTCATGTAGACTTTCTGTAACTATCTTTCTCTTCAAGACATTTTGTCCAAACTAAGTCAATCCAAGTCTCAATTGCAACCACAGGCAGTGAAATCACTTAATAGTACGTATCAATAGTATGCTTGGAAAGTACCTTGCTTTACTCTACTGACGTTTGTATGATTGCAGAGTCAAACTTTAACTGCTGGAATGGGTTTTACTGGTTATTCCAATGAGTATTGCTGAGGTTCAGAATGCCATGTTTTTTTACACCTTAAAACATTTAAGCCTTTCCTTTAAGGAGCAAACATCCACAGTTTGGTCTATATGTCTCCAGTGAATGTTTTTATTGGTAATTTTTTCTTTTCTTGAATCTTTCAGATCTTCTCTTTTCTCTTTCCTTTTATGTCCTTTGCTGTGGTTTCTCACTCTACATGGGAGTAAAAGTCACTATTGTATAGAGGGCTGGTATGAGTCCTAATCACCATTTAAATCCTATTTTCAGGGTTTAAGTGGGTTAAGCGGCACATAGACCTTTTGCTGGCCCTCTTTACAGGGTGAATTTCACCCTTAAGCAGTTTCTTCTGGCAGCCCCAAGACCAGAAAACAAATAGTAATCTAAACAACTTTTTAATGTTAATATTTTCTCTGTCCCCGTCTGTCTCCTCCTTCAGTTTCTGACTATAAATGAAAATACATTCTTCTGACCATGTAGAGCCATTGGTGCCAAAGACCAATCTGCAGTATTACCCACTCCAGACCCCAAATTTAGACTCTGATTCAGCAAGGTACTTAAGTACGTGCCTAACTTTAAGCATAGGAGTAGTCTTATTGACTTCAATGAGACTGCCTGTGTTTAAAGTTAGGCATGTGCTTAAGTAAATTGCTGAATCACAGCTTTACTCCTGGATGAGCAGATGCAACTTCCACTGAAGTAAGGCAGCTGAATTTGACCCTCTGTCACTGTAAGAATCTCTCTCTACATCCTACTTTTAGTTTTGACTTCATGACATAATCCCAAAGGGCAGAGTAGAGATTGGCAGTTTCAGAAAGGTATAAAGGATCAATTTTTAATATTGAAGCTGCATTTGACAATACAGGGTTCCAAGACAGACTCTAGAATCCTTTTGCTCACACTTCAAGATACCACAGCACCCAAACTTCTGGGGCCCTGGGAACACAGCGAAGTAAACCAGATAATGTCAAGACAGAAGTTAATGAAAATTTTCTCCTTTCATTTTGATCTATTGCATTAATATATAGCAGGTGCTGCTTAGAAGGCAGCTGAAAGACACATTTTTAAAAAACAAAATGTGCCCCTTCTGCTATTTCAAAAAAGTGCTTTTCAACTGTAGTAAAGAAATAGGATGCTACGATCCACTTGCTTCAGGAAATCTATTAGTTCATCATACATTAACACTTTTTAGGGGGGCATAACTTACCACCCACGCCAATAGTATTATGTTGTTCTGGACACCTGATACTATAGTAACAGAGAGCTATAGTATTTGTCTATTACTATATACTTGGACACTAAAATTGACTTTCTAAGCCACCAGTATTCACACTCATCTTCAGTGCAGTTTGCAAGGTCCACTTGTTTTCCAAAGATGAGAAAGAATGGAAAGGTTCTGCTAGGAGTCCTTAAACATGTTTTTCTGCTTTTAGATTATTGGTTGATGTGGAAGGGAGATTACAGGAGTGGTCTGTTCAAGATTGTTTATTTAAGAATTCTCAAGGAGTGCCTAGAACAAGGGACAGGTGCTCCTTTTTAATGATTTATATGCATAATCTAAATAAATACATAATGAGAAACCACAGTATCTTCTTAGATTCAGGTTAGGAGCTATAGTACCACTGTCACTAAAGAGTGGCAATGATGAATTATTAATGTTGTTCATTGTAGCTGATTTAGTACTCAAATTCACCCTCCTGGCTATGTAAAGAGACAATCTGAAACTGAACAAAAATCAGAAAAGAAATTAGAACATTTTAAATGCATAAACAATATGAAAGCATTCAAAATTCTGTAATCAACAGAGGTTATGAACTGCACATATATTGGGCTGCATCAAAACTTAACTGAAACTTTGCTGTTACTGAAAAAACAAAATAGGCTAATTCATCAAGAAATGCTAACTGCTTTAATTGTGGCAGCCATCAGAGCTTTTGAAACCATGGGATGACACTCAGCATGAAATCAACCCAGCTCTATCTCACTGGCAAATAAAGTTATTATATAGAGCGTGTGAACGTGTATTGGAGCCTTTGGCACTTCATCAGAAGGAGAAAGAAGAAACAGGGAAAGCATTTGACCTTTCTAAACACAAGTCCCACAAATAAGACCTTATTTCTGGAACACAGTTCTGACTTTCAAGTCATGTTTAAAACACACACACACAAAGTGCTCCTTTGGGACTCATAAGGTTTGACACTAGTTTGAGACCAGACAAGCAGAAGGCGGGAGAGTCCATTAATTTAACTCCGACTTTTACATTTTCTAGATGAGAAAAGAGCCAAATGCTAAGAGCTTAGGCATTGTGTTTGTTTCAAAAGAGAGCAAATTGTAGATCCAATTATATTACAGTATCTGAGGAAAATGTCATTGGTCCAGTCATTAAGCATACATTTCAGCAATTTTCTTTTTCCTGTCCCCCAAACTTTTTTGAGGCATTTTAATTCTAGATTTGGAGCTCAAGTTTGTGAACCAGAACAAGTCAAGTACTGAAGTGCTAGGGCTATACTCAGAAGGGCTCAAGGTAAGGCTGGTCTTTTCTTTGCTGGTAAGAGTTACATCATCCATCTCAGTCCAACACAAAACAGGCAGCATGAAAGAAGAGGAGCAAAATGAATAGCAAAGTATATCTTAGATCACCCAGAGTCCCCAGGTACTGGCCTCAGAGACGAATCTGTGCCCTTGTATTTCCCTGCCATATTCTTTTTACATCTCAGAGGGAGGGACTGAAATGAATCTGGGCAATTTTGGTCCCATATCAAAATCTTTTTGGAACCTGCACAATGACAAATCAGCATGACAATGTATCTAATTTATTAAAATAAGCAGGAAACCATCATATTTAACAAGCCAGAATGATCACAATGTGTCCACTTACTTACTCTTTTTCACACAAGATGAAAAGCGCTTAACACCGAGTCTCACAACAACTCAGCAGGTGTCATTTGAGGGGAAAAAGAGGATCACCCACCTCGGGCATTGGCAGCAATTTTTGAAAACAAGATGCACTTTTTGCATCTCTCCATTTAATAAAACTTACTCAGCATCCCACATGAAAACTTATGGGACAAGTAATTGCATGGTTTACCTCCTAGGGTAGCTCTCATTGTTTTATCATTAGTGAAAGAGCCAAATTGATCACAGCACCATGAGATATCTCCTTCATTCATGTGCCATGCTTTATACAATGTCAGGACCTGCTGGTACATTGCTTTCCTGAAGACTCAGGCTAGTTATAAACATTTGGCAGAAGCTTGCAAAATATGCACCTATTTTACTCACTTGGTAAAGTTAATAAAGGCTGATATTCGGAATGAACTGCAGGTGTAAAGTAGTCTAGTTCTTGCACATTTTCAGGTGAGAAGAGCTAACTCAATGGAATTCCACTCACAGAAAGTCTAGCAGAGAAGATAGTGTATACAAGGGCTTATATCGGGGTGGCCAAACTTACTGACCCTTCGAGTCACATATGACAATCTTCAGAAGCTTGAGAGCTGGGGCACAGGGCTTCAGCCCTGTGGGAGGCATCTGCCAGTGCTCAGGGCTTCAGCCCAATCCTGCTGAAGCCCCAAGACTCCCCTCCCCCGCAGGCAGAAGCCACTACCTACTACCCAGCTGCCAGGCAGAGGTCCTGAGCTCCCCCTGCAGTCTGGTAAGTGGAGAATGGAGACTCCACAAGCTGCACTTTAACAGTAAAAGAGCCACATGTGGCTTGAGAGCCATAGTTTGACCATCACTGGCTTACACTAAGGACAAAGGGAAGGCCGTGGTCTAAATCTCTGGACAACAATTGCCATTGAATACTTATTACCAGGTTCAATTCCTTTGCAGAATGCAAGATGAGAGATGTTGTGAACTTTGCTGGTATCCATTAAATAATCTACCTAATTCCCCCTCCCCTCCAGCGCCCCCCCCCATGCATAGTGTCCTTCCAGTTACTCTTTGGCTAGCCGTCATCCTCACTTCCTTCAAATCCACCCTATTCCTTATGACCAGAAACAAAAAAAATCGTTTTTGGTAGATTTGCTAACATAAAAGGGAAAATTAACTTAGAAGAATTTATTCACTTTAAGATTTAAATATATTTAGTTACACTGGATATATACTTGTTGCTCAGATGGGTTCTTCCACTAAATTAGACTTGGGGCAATCACATTTTTAAATGGACTGCAATTCAGTTAGAGAGCAACAGGCTAGCATTAATACTTGCAGTTAGTTGTAGGTTCTAAACTGGAATCTTTACACACAAAAAAAGAAATAAAGGTCTGGAATGTTATTCTATGTCACAGATGCAGAATAAGAAATTAGACAGAAAGATTTTTTTATGGAGCTTTGGAACCTGAGTTTGATATATGTCAGTAAAATACCCAAACTCTGCTAGGCTACCCTTGCTACAATGCAGGATTACAGAACACTTTCACCCTACCAGGAAAACATATGAGTTCCAGCATGCTGTATAGCAGGGGTTCTCAAACTGGGGGTTGGGACCCCTCGGGGTCGCAAGGTTCTTACATGGGGGTCGCGAGCTGTCAGCCTCCACTCCAAACCGTGCTTTGCCTCCAGCATTTATAATGGTGTTAAATATACAAAAAAGCGTTTTTAATTGATGGGGGGTCACACTCAGAGGCTTTCTATGTGAAAGGGGTCACCAGTAAAAAAGTTTGCGAATCACTGCTGTATAGTATACGCACCACACAGCTCGGGGAAAAATCCAATACTTATAATCAAGGAAAGCTGAGTGTTTGTATTTCCATTTGAGCTTTCTTGAGGAAATCATTAACACAACACTTACAAAGGAGGACACATTTAAGACATTCTTTGTAAACTGAATAGTATTAATGTTAACGACAATTCCACTGGCCTACATAGTGTTCTTTACGGGTGAAACAAAGCCATGGGATTAGGCCAAATATTGTCATGGCAACAGAAAGAAAAAAATCATTCTAAAAGGGTTTCCAATAAGCAAGAACAGCCAGCATTCAGTAAGTAGCCTTCAATAGAAGTTGACATCTGTTATTCATTTGTTGTTTCTAGGTTTGAAGAAAAGCAGGATAATTGGAAATAGTACCATGTTCTGGGAACATATTGAATGAAAGAGCTCTTAATGCTTTTTAAAATATTGGTCTATTTATCCTTAAAAACATTTAGCATGTACCTTTTTTGTCCATTTATAAACTGGACAAGCTAGGTGGAAGTTATCTAGGTTCACTTATTTTCAAGCAATGGAAGATCAAAGCAAGTTTCTTATGTTTAATAAGGAGAAACTACCTCTCCAGCTGAGCACGGAACATTTATTTGGACACAGAGGGGTAGAGAAAGAGAAAAATGACAAGAAAAGAAATGGAATGTTCCAGTGGTAAATGTTTAGTGCTCTAATTATTAGCCCCAATCCAATAAAGGAATTAAGCATTTGCTTACCTCGAAGCATATGAAGAGTTCCATTGACTCCAAAGTCAGACTGTTCATGTGCTTCAGGGTAAGAATGTGCTTAAGTAGAGCTAGATGACATTTTTTTGAGAGAAAGCTTTTTCCACCAAAAAATGCAGAGATTCAGGTCAACCTAAACAATTCACTAATTCAGATCAAATTCACAAAATAGTTGTGGTCTAAAAACAGAACATCCTGAGACACTGCCAAACCCCCAAAACAAATCTAAACCATTCATTTCAACATTTTCAAAATGAAATGTATCAATTTTTCAATTCAAAACACCATTTTAGTTAAAATTTTACTGTGAATTTGTAGCGGGGGAAAAAAGGATAATACCCATCCCCCCATGAAACATTTAATTTTGGGTTGAATTAACCATTTAGTTAAATACAAAACTATTTTTTAAAACTTTTTCATTTTGATAAAAATATATAAAAATTTGTTTTGGGTCAACCTAAATATTTTTGTTTTCTGGTTTAATAGCCAAACCAAAAAAGTTAGTTATTTACATAGCTGTAGGCTTAAGAGTTTTGCAGGATCACCTGCTTTAATAATTCTTCAAATGTCATCTAAGAGAAAGGGATTGAAGGGGAAGGAGAATGAGTGACTGTGTAAATCCCTGGGGGACTCCTGGAAGCGTAAGATATGGAGTAGTATTACTGGGCTAAATCCTGAAGTCCCTGACTTAGTTTTTACTCCTGGAAAGGTCTCTTTGATTTCAATGGGTCAGATACTGAGAATGAACAAAGAAGTCAATAGACTTGTAGGATCTGGTCCTCTGAGAATTTTGCTGAATAAGTAAAAACTAAATGAAGACTTCAGAATTTGGTCTAACCCGTCTAATGAAAATTTGAGGCCATTCAAGACATTTTAATAGTTTTAAAATAAAAATGATTGTGTCAAAAAACCTCTCATACATTATTATTTATATCAATCAAATTCAAGCCTCCATTGTGCAAGGCACTGTACAAATTTAGGGTGAGACATGTGGCCGAATTTGTAAAGGTATTTAGGAACTTAAAGATGCAGATTGGCACCTAATGGGATTTCCAAAAGTACTAGGCATCTATCACCATTTTAGGCACCTAAATACCTTTAAAAATCTGGCCCACAGTCCCTGCCCTCATGGACTCTACAATAGATACTGAATATCTAACACAAGTTGTTGAGTTTTTTTGTTTCCCGTCTTCCCCACTTCCATCAAACAGAGAGAAATTTTGTTTTTGAGTAAAATAAATTCCTTACCGTCTAACCATCCAGTCTCACTAACTTAGCCCTAAAGACAACCAGTAAAAGGTGCCAATCATTATACATAACTATGTGGCTAAACATCTATTATTAATCATTATATATTCTTTTTGTATAATGTACTGAGATCAATAACTATTATCATGCAAAAATCTCCTATGGCATGTGATAGAGTGATTGATCAGAACAGTGGACAATAAATTGATATTTTTTCATTTGGCTGGCTCCTCTACTAAAACTAACAAAGGCATGGGACAGCTGACAAGGCAGTTAATAAGCCCCTGCAAAATAGCAAACACACACACACAAAAGAAAATGAGAGAGAGAGAGAGCATGAGCCAAACCCAAGGAATTAAAATGCTGATGGATCATGCAAAATAAGATGCAAATATAAAAAGATGGAGAGATTCTGCTCCGTTTTCCCACCAACACGTTTCAACTAGAAAAGGTTTCTGAATTTGCAACATGTTGTTCACCATTAAAATCTGATCTTCTCTGCAACCTGTTTAAATGCCATGTTGCATTCCACATTAAACAGACATTTTGTAAGGATCAGTACAATAGTGTTACTTCTCTCCACCATTTTGTAAAGTTTCCATGAGAAGACAATGGTATATAAAATACCCAAGGAAAGTACAACCAAAGAACCATGTATTAAATAAATGTCCTGGATTTCAGTTTGTAACATTAAATATATACACAACATCCAGCTTTTATTTGAATTTTCAGATCATTGTAATTTGGCCCCATCTTTAAAGTTCAATATACTGCTCTACCTCTTCCTTCACTCCAAACTGATAAAAACAGAGATAAAAATTATTCAGACTGTTCCTCCTCTTTCCATCCCCAAGGTAAAGCAAACTCTGAGGCAAGAATAAGCTGTAACAGTTGGAGATATAATGTACTCTCTGCAATACCAAGTTTGACTCCATTTTGTCAGAACACTTATCCACCTGAGGCCAAAGTTTCAAAGAGATTTCAATTCAGCCTCTGTTGTGTGCATGCAATTTTTTATGCACACTCACTTGTCTGGGCAAATGAAATATTTTAGGGGCTTGATTTTCATCTCTGCTTCAGTCCAGGTTTTAATTTTGGTGTTCAATTTTGCACCTGCAGTAACTATACCTTCAATAAACTGCAGATGCAAGTGGCAGCACTTAGACATTTACCTACTTATTTGCAATAATAAGTCCTTGGGACAGATTCTTGGCTCCAGAGGAGCTGTGCTTGGCACAAGCTACTTTTCTGCTTCACTGAATTTGGTGCCAACTTGGTCTATAAATTATGCAGCCTAATGTTTTAACTTACAGTGGTTTGAGTGTTCCGCTAAGAACTCAATATACTAGCCAGGGGTAAATGCAGCACAGAGCACTTCATACACCCTCTTTTTCCCCCAGCCAGGCCCCTGGGCCACACACAAACTCCCCCTGTGCCTGGTGGGGAGAATGTAGATTGCAGCTAGCTGACGGCTTTTGACATCTGGGGAATCTTTTATATTAAGGCAGATGTCCTTCCTTTGTGACACAAAAGGGATGGAACTGGGGGTCAGGATCTGTCCTGCTGAGTCTGAATGCTGCTATCTGAATGAAAAAGTGTGGACACAATATTTAAGGGTGCACATTTGCACTTGAAAAATTAGAGACCGTTACTGAAAATCAGATCCTATATATACAAAATATGTGAGGTGAGTGTGCATTCAATTTTAATGGGGTTTGCATGCAGTTTGTATGCAAGTAGTCTTGACAATTGATGATACAAAGCCATGAATTAATGGTTGCTTTCACAAAATTGTATGCATAGAAATAGAGACTAATATGGCTCATAATTGTTTTTGTGACTCTTCTTACCATTGCAAGGTCAGACTTCAAATATTTCTGGTTTTGACACACTTTCTGTTTCGTATTCTGCCTCATGGTATTTGTCAGTGTTTGGCTATATAGCAACTTGATATAGGAAAAGAACAGTATTAAACCATTATTACTATCAACAAAGACCAAATTCTAAGGCACTTAGGGGGGAATCCATAAAGCTGTTGCAACACTGAACATCACATCATCAAACTTTTAGGTGCCTAGAAGATCATAGGAACAACACTGAGATCCACAAAGCTGAGTCAAGTGCATAGGCTGCCTATCCATTCAATGGTGAGAGAGAGGAGCCTTAGAATGCAATCCACAAAAGCCAGCATGCTAGGCGACTCCCAGCCTGAACTAGCCTGTGGGAGATACCGATGTGTAAGCTGTTCCTCTTTTTCAGGGTTAGGTGCCAAAGGCTGCAAGAAGGCACTGAGCTCTGCTTGAGATATACAAACAGGAGCTCATCCCTTAGGCCATGGCTACACTTACAGTTTTGCAGCGCTGGTAGTTACAGCTGTGTTCGTACAGCTGTGTAGGGCCAGCGCTGCAGTGTGGCCATACTGACAGCTACCAGCTCTGCAGTGTGGCCACATTTGCAGCACTTGCAGCGCTGTTGGGAGTGGTGCATTGTGGGCAGCTATCCCAGCATTCAAGTGGCTGCAATGTGCTTTTCAAAAGAGGGGGGTGGGGTGGAGTGTGACAGGGAGCGTGGGGGAGACAGAGAGAGTGGATTTTTGGAGCTGACACTGTTCTCAGCTCCCTGCCTTGCAAGTTGTAAGGACTGGAAGACACACAGTGCCTACCTTCAATCATTTTAAAAGTTTTGACCTTTCCCCCACCTGTCTCTTATTCACTAAATGCTAATTATGCACTCCTAAATAGCCGTCAGACCACATAAACAGTTGCTCAACATTACCCCTCCCCCCTCTCTCCTCAAGCAAACAGCTTTGAACATTCCAAAGCAATTCTCCTGCCTTCGCTGGCTCGCTCGCTGGAGCAAAGAGCAGCTGTGTTTGGTTTTTAGCAAGTAGCAACGGGGAGATCGGAGTTCAGCCATTCTTCTGGTGTGTTGTGGACAGGAATTCTGGGATACCTCCTTATACCCCGGAGGCCAATAAAAGCGCTGTTGGTGTCCACACTTGCTGACCAGCGCTGCATCACCAGCGCTGGAATAGCTACACCCGAGGCAGACCAGGTGTACAGCCAGCACTGCTACCAGGGAGTTGCAGCGCTGGCTGTGCTTTGCAAGTGTGGCCACATCCTGAGCTGCAGCACTGTAACCCCCTCAGCAGCGCTGCAACTCTCCAGTGTAGCCAAGCCCTTAGGCACCTATGTAGTTTCTTGTAGGAATGAGTTAGGTGCCTGCCTTGCTCCACGCAAAATAGTTGGAGAACAAGGTGCCCACCTTATAACTTTTAGGCCAGTAGTTACAGGGGAGAGCCAGGTTCAATTCCTTCCTCCCTGGCAGAAGAGGAGAAAGATTTGGAACTACAGTCACTCTTCCTCCTCTCAGGAAAGGGCTCTAACCAAACAGATCCTGGGACCCCTGTGTCTCTCCAGTTGAAGCTGTTCTGCTGTGGATAAATAAAAAGTGAATGGAGCAGGGGAATTGGCCCCAGAGTCTTCTGCCTTCCCGCCCCCCCGCACCAATCTGGGTACTCTAACCAGTAGACTACAGGATCAACCCCACTCTCTCTTTTCATATCTGGCTCAACTATTCAGCCACAGTGGAACATCTTCAACAGGAGATCATGAGAGAGTCCTATGTCAGAATATCAGTGGTTACAGCTCTCTCCTGAAAGGTGGGAGACCCCAGTTCTAATCCTCCAATGAGGGAAGAATTGAACTTTGGTCTTCCACATCCCAGCTAAGTGCTCTAACCACTTAGCAAAAAGTTGTAAAGTGGGCAGCACCACCTCTGGGTTGGGCTCCTTGGGCGAGCCACCAGGGAATTTCTACTTTGAAAAATGCAGGCATTGGCTGAGTTTAGGTGCCCACAATGTTCAGTGGGAGTTTTGTGGATCTATGGGAGACTTAAGCACATAACTCTGGGGGTGTGTCTACACTGAAATTAGATCGAATTTATAGAAGTCATTTTTTTAGAAATCATTTTTATACAGTCAATCGTGTGTGTTCCCACACAAAATGCTCTAAGTGCATTAAGTCGGAGGACTGCATCCACAGTACTGAGGCTAGCGTCAACTTCCAGAGTGTTGCACTGTGGGTAGCTGTGAGTAGCGAGTAGCTATCCCACAGTTCCCGCAGTCTCCACTGCCCATTGGGATTCTGGGTTAAGATCCCAATGCCTGATGGGGCACAAACAGTGTTGCGGGTGCTTCTGGATACATGTTGTCAGGCCCCCCTTTCCCTCCCTTCCTCCATGAAAGCAATGGGAGACAATGGCTTCACGCCTTTTTTCCTGGGTTACCTGAGCAGATGCCATACCACAGCAAGCATGGAGCCTGCTCAGCTCACTGTCACTGTACGTCTCCTGGATGCTGGCAGACGTGGTACTGCATTGCTACACAGCAGCAGCTCATTGCCTTTTGGCAGCAGACAGTGCATTATGATTGGTAGCCATTGTTGTCATATTCCTGGGTGCTCTTTCAGCCGACCTCAGTGAGATCAGTCAGGGGTACCTGGCAGGCATGGGAGTGACTCAGCCAGGTCATTTCCATCTTCTGCCGAGCACCCAGGAGATGATGATGGCTAGCAGATCTACTGCACCATCTTCTGGTGAGCAGCCAGGAGATGATGATAGCTAGCAATCATAATGCAGCATCTTCTGTAGAGCACCCAGGAGATGACAGCTTGCAGTCATACTGCACTGTCTGCTGCCAGCCTAAGATGTAAAAGATAGATGGATCAAAACAAGAAATTGACCCGATTTGTTTTGTGAAATCAACAGCCTGCTAAACCCAGGGTTTTGAGTTCAATCCTTGAAGGGGCCATTCTGTGTGACAGCATTTGTATTTATTCTTGATGCAAAGCCACCTCTTTTGTTGATTTTAATTCACTGTAAGCCATGACATCAGTTGCTCTTCCCTCTGTCAGAGCAACGGCAGAGAATTGTTTCTCACAAAACCAGGCGAGGCAGCGATGGCAGCGCGGTGATGAGAGGGACATGGTCATAAACTTCTTACAAAGTACAGGCTGGGCAACGTGCCCCTGCAATTGCACATCATTCTGATGAGCTCTGCAAACACTCTGGCCAAACAGGAAATGAAATTCAAAAGTTCACTGGCCTTTTTCTGTCTACCTGGCCAGTGCATCTGAGTTGAGAGTGCTGTCCAGAGCGGTCACAATGGAGGACTCTGGGATAGCTCCCAGAGGCCAATACCATCTAATTGTGTCCACACTATCCCAGATTCGACCCGGCAAGGCCAATTTCAGCGCTAATTCCCTTGTCGGAAGTGGAGTAAAGAAATCGATTTAAAAAGCCCTTTAAGTCGAAAAAAAAGGGTTTCGTTGTGTGGATGGGTCCAGGGTTAAATTGAGGTAAAGCTGCTAAATTCGACCTAAAGTCATAGTTTAGACCAGGTCTGGGTTTAGGTGCCTAAGTAGCTTTGTGGATTCCTGTCATGGTATAAACCTCCACTCTGAACCTTAGCGTCCAAAAGATGGAGTACCAGCATGAATTCCTCTAAGCTCAATTACCAGCTTAGAACCTGTAGCGCTGCCATCAACCAGGAATTCCAGTGCCTGGTACACTCTGGTCCCCCCAAAACCTTGCCCGGGGAACCCCAAGACCCAGACCCTCTGGATCTTACCACAAGGAAAGTAAACCCTTTCCCTCACCGTTGCTTCTCCCAGGCTTCCCCTCCCTGGGTTACCCTGGAAGATCACTGTGATTCAAACTCCTTGAATCTTAAACAGAGAAGAAAATGCACCTTCCCCCCTCCTTCTCTCTCCCCCTCCCAGACTCTCCCTGAGAGAGACAGTAAACCTAACACAGAGAGAAAATTAACTTCTCTCTCCCCCTTCCCTCCTTTCTCCCCACCAAGTCCCTGGTGAATCCAGACCCATTCCCCTGGGGTCTCACCGGAATAAAAAAACAGTCAGGTTCTTAAACAAGAAAATTTTAATTAAAGAGAGAAAAAACAGTAAAAATTATCTTTGTAAATTTAAGATGGAATAGGTACAGGGTCTTTCAGCTATAGACACTGGGAATACCCTCCCAGCCTAAGTATACAAGTACAAATTAAAATCCTTTCAGCAAAATACAAATTTGAACTCCTTCCAGCCAAATACACGTTTGCAAATAAAGAAAACAAACATAAGCCTAACTCGCTCTATCTACCTAGTACTCACTATTCTGAATTTATAAGAGCCTGTTTCGGAGAGATTGGAGAGAAACCTGGTTGCACGTCTGGCCCCTCTCAGAACCCAGAGAGAACCACCACCAAAATCTAACAGCGCACAAACAAACTTCCCTCCCTCAAGATTTGAAAGTATCCTGTCCCCTGATTGGTCCTCTGGTCAGGTGACAGCCAGGCTCACTGATCTTGTTAACCCTTTACAGGCAAAAGAGATATGAAGTACTTCTGTTCCATTAACTCTTAACTATCCGTTTATGACAATTCCACCCTTAGTTTTCACTCAGTCAAAACTCTCATTGACTATCCTAAAGGGCAGCTGTTGTTTCTAGGACCAAAGCCAATATAGACCATGCCTAGCGTGGACTGACTCCAACTGCACAGCTAAGAGAGGTTGAGGAACATGTCATATAATAGAAAACTGGAATTTAGAGATAGTAAAAGTGAGTGAACTGTAGTTGTCTTTTTTTTTGTCTGAAAGATTTCCAAGTTTTAATATGCAGCATAGAGGTGATTACCTTACACTGTGTGCCGTGGAAATCACCTCAGATAACTATAGATCATACAATAGTGCTTGAAGTGAAATAGGAGGTTGATTTATCTTCATTGTCCATTACTGCAATTCAGTGCAATTTATTTAGGGCCACTGTCTCTCACACTGAGGGAAACAGAGTACAAACACATTAATCTTCGTTGCCTGTATCTTGGATACCAGCAGTTGGGATAATTAGTTTGTTACTCTCTGCATGTACAATCTTTTCATGTGCAGCAAGATAGATCTCAGTCTAATCATCTGTAGTGCACTACCTCATGAGCTAATCTGTAAGCGTGTAAGGGCTTATTTGTGTCACATACTGTAAGCACGTAAAAGCTTGTTAAGGTTTGGAAATAAGTGACACCATAGAGCCTTCATTTAGGGCCAGATTGAGGCTCTTCAGACACTATGAGTGTTGGGGAGAGTTTGGCGTCACACCACCTCTTTGAGAGCTCCTGGAAACATGCTCCATATAAGTATTATGCCTCCTACATTGCAGGAGGAGCAAGGTTACTGTGACGCGCTTTAAAAGGATGCAGTTTATCATGTGACAAAGGTAAAGAATCACAGGAAAAGCCACTTCCTTCTAATGCTGAATGGAATTTGATCAGAATAAAGAAAACCAGTCTTCCCTGAAGCTACTTTGTTCTTGTGTCTGCTTCATTATAGACTTTTGTTGAGAACCTTTGCCAGACCCTTCCTCTTCAACTTCCTGAAATAGTTGCAAAGAAACAGCACACATCTTCACTCATCAGCTGCTCTTCTGCCCCACAGGGCAAATTTAGCTGGCTGCCCAAGGGGGAGGGATTCCTGGCTGCTCCTTTTCCCTCCCCACCCTACTCACTTCTCATGTAGTGCTTGTAAACACTGAGATTAGGACAAATGTTTACTGAAGCTAAAATTCATGGGAGTTTTAACATGGTTTATTGTGACATTTTAGATAATTTATTTCCCACTGTTTCCAGCTCCTGCTTGATCCTCTGAATTAGGGGCAGGGATTAGAGGTGCTACTCTAACTCCACTGGTGTTGTCAAAGCAGCAGGTGGAAAACAGGCTATCCAAGAACAAGAGGTCCACCCCAGTCCACCAGAAGTGTTCCCTTGTGATATTCAGCCTCTAATAATGGCTACTTTTAGAAATCCCCGATCCCCTGCCTCCAAAGGAGCAGTGTTTCTCAGTTTCACCTTAAATCACCTCAGCTGTATAATGCACAGCGCTCAAAAACACAAAAGGTTTATTTAAGAAAGAATAGAGATGCCATTAGAAACAAAAGTGTGTGATGGAAACAAATGCTCATAAAAACAAAAACAAAAATCATAAAATGCAAACTAGGCTCTACACTTAATACTTACCTTTCCTAGCTAATAAAGTAGGTTCCCCCCTCAACCCACCCACCAAAGTTCAGTCTGTTGCAGAGCTGGCTAGATTAACAGGAACCAGAATCCATTCTTTCATGAAAAACACCCCTGCTCCCCAAGATGTCTTCTCAGTGCATGGATGCAGATTGCCTCTCCTCACTCTGGGGGCTTGGCTACACTTGGAGGTGTGCAGCGCTGGGAGTTACAGCTATCTTCGTACAGCTGTGTAGGGAAAGCTACCAGACAGCTACCAGAGCTGCAGTGTGGCCACATTTGCAGCATTTGCAGCGCTGTTGGGAGTGGTGCATTATGGGCAGCTATCCCACAGAGCACATCCCATTTTGGCGCCATGGGTTGTGGGAAGGGGACGGAAGGGTGTGGGTCATTCCGCTTCCTGTCCCAACGTCCCATGGTGCATAGCTTCACATCCCAGCAGTCACTGTTTTTCCGTCCACGTTTGACGCCATCATGAGTCTCCCAATGGTTTCTGTGCAGCCCGATTTCTGTGGGAAATGGAGCCCTAGCTGCTGAGGACTTTGCTGATGAGTGTCGCCAGCACATCACGTTTGGCAGTTGTGCTATTCCTTCAGCTCCAAAGCAACAGTGAGGAGTCCGACAATGATATCAAGTCGCCTGACGCGTATGACACTAAATTGCCTGTGGCAGTAACAGAAATGCTCAGCACCATGGAACACCACTTTTGGGCTCGGGAAACAAGCACTGAGTGGTGGGATCACATCGTCATGGAAGTCTGGGATGACGAGCAGTGGCTGCAGAACTTTTGGATGAGAAAAGCCACTTTCATGGGACTGTGTGCTGAACTCGCCCCCACCCTGTGGCACAAGGATACGAGACTGAGAGCTGCCCTGCCAGTGGAGAAGCGGGTGGCTATTGCAATCTGGAAGCTGGCAATTCCAGACAGCTACCGATCGGTCGCAAACCAGTTTGGAGTGGGAAAGTCGACCGTTGGAATCGTGTTGATGCAAGTTTGCAGGGCCATTAATCGCATCCTGTTAAGAAGAACCATGACTCTGGGGAACGTGCAGGACATTCTGGATGGCTTTGCACAAATGAGTTTCCTAACTGTGGAGGGGCAATAGATGGGACGCATATTCCTATTCTGACACCACCCCACCTAGCACCCGAGTACATTAATCGGAAGGGGTATTTCTCTATGGTTCTCCAGGCGCTTGTGGATCACCATGGGCCTTTCACTGACATTTACACAGGCTGGCCTGGAAAGGTGCATGAGGCACCCATCTTTCGGAACAGTGACCTGTTCAGGAAAATGCAGGCCGGGACTTTTTCCCCAGACTGGAAGATCACAGTAGGTGACGTTGAAATGCCCATTGTGATCCTTGGAGACCCCGCTTACCCATTAATGCCTTGGCTCATGAAACCGTATACAGGGAAGCTTGACAGTAGCAAGGACCGGTTCAACTACAGGCTGAGCCAGTGCCGAATGACTGTGGAGTGTGCTTTTGGCCATTTAAAAGGACGCTGGCAATCTCTTTATGGGAAGCTAGACTTGGGGGAAAGCAGCATCCCTGCTGTTATATCCGCGTGCTGTACCCTCCATAATATTTGTGAAGGGAAGGGTGAAACATTCAGTCAGGAATGGACCTCCAAGGTTCAATGCCTGAAGGCTGAATTTGTACAGCCAGAGAGCAGGTCTACTAGAGAGGCCCAGCACAGGGCTACAAGGATTAGGGGCGCCTTGAGGGAGGAATTTGAGGCTGAAAACCAACAGTAATGTTTAGTGCCTTGCACGGGAGTGAAGTGCAGCGGTTACAATGATTTGCAGTGCCTGTTTTTTTCCTGGGCTACTGTATCTTTCACTTTCTGCAATAAAAAAAGCTGTTTTAAAAGCCAAGAATTCATTTATTGAAAAGAAAATAACTAAAAGGGCAGGGGGGTAGGGTGGTGAACTGTACAGTAAGAGGTTTGAATATGTCCTGTCTGGAGTGCTGTGCAATGACTGCTGCACTTCAGGATGAAAATGCTGCATGGTGATGAGGGTTGAGTGCAGAGGGTAAGGGTCGTAGTTCTCAGGGCTGGTAGGTGAACATACAGGTGTTGGGGGCAGCTGGTGGGGGTAAGAACCTGGATGCTTGAGAAGGGGGTTTTTAGCTGACATTGGGGCGCAAGGGAAAGAGCTTTGGGACGGGGGGCAGGGGCGGCACGGTAGTGCTCTGCCTGCATGGCTACGAGTGACTGGATACAGTCCGTTTGGCGCGCCAGGATGCTTATCAGCTGCTTCGTGCTTTTCTTCTTAGCCACTGCCTTTCTCCTGCTTTCTGTTTCCCTCCAGTGCTGCATTTTTTCTCTCCAGTCCTCCAGTTTCTTACTCTCTCTGGCAGACTGATTCATAACTGCTTTCACCATATCTTCTTTTCTTTTTCGTGGCTTTTTCTTCAGGTTTTGTAGCCTCTCAGCAGTCTCTGATACGGCCAGTCGAGTAGTCAAGGACATTGTTATTAGAAAGACAAAAATTGAAACATTTAACAGAGAGGCAGCATTGTGTATAATCACAGTGAAGGAGTTTACAGTCTCACTTTAGCATACTTTCCACATACCAAACAGAGCACACAGAACCTACAGCAGCGAAGAAATGGTGAGTAAGGGGGAATGGGTGCAGGAGTTAATTAATCCTGGAAGATATCTCGCTGCTGCGGGTCACCTGGGAAGGGGGACTGATTGGTTCAGGGCTGTATTGGGGTTTCTGTGCGTTGGGGAAAGCAAACTGCTGCAGCGGGCACCTACAGTGAACACTCTCCCAAGATTTTCCACAGGAGTTAATCCTGGAAGATATCTCACTGCTGCGGGTCACCTGGGAAGCAATGTGGATTCCTCCCTGGCCCCTGTGCAGCTTGCCTGTGTGCAGCAATGGTCCCCCCACCCCTCACGGCACAGTGGCGCGGATGTGTTAGCCTGACCGGGACAAGGACCACGGTGGCTTTCCCTATAAACTTGCGCAAGTGCATTGCCCACGCTCTGGCTGAAACTTTTGAAGAGATTACCGAGGCCGATTACCGAGATGTGATAGACCACATCAATGGGCTATTCCACATCTAGGCATGCATGCAGGCAGCCATACCCGCCCCTCCTCTCCCAAAACATTTCCATCCTGAAAATAAAAGCTGCTTACTGGGAACTCGCTCCTCTGCTTCTTCTTCACCAACAAGTTCCAGCTGCTGCGACTGGCTACCTTCCTCCTGGCTTGAGAAGAGCTCCTGGCTGCATGCCTCCTGGGACTCCGGGGTGTCTCCCCCTAGCCCAGTACCCTCACTCTCGGTTTCCTCCCCCTCCACCTCCCCCTCCTCTCCCCGCTCTGAACTGTCCATCGTGGTCATCGGATTGGCAGTGGGGTCACTCCCAAGTATTGCGTCCAGCTCCTTGTAAAAACGGCAGGTAGTGGGGACAGCATCTGAGCGGCGGTTTCCCTCTCGGGCTTTGCAATAGGCACTCTGCAGCTCCTTTACTTTAACCCTGTACTGCACCGCGTCCCAGTCATGGCCCCTTTCCAGCATGGCCCTTGAGATCTGCCCATAGGTATCGTAATTCTTACGGCTGGAGCGCTGCTGTGACTGCACAGCTTCCTCTCCCCAAATACTGATGAGGTCCAGCAACTCGCCATTGCTCCATGCTGGGGCTTGTTTGGCGCATGGAGGCATGGTCACCTGGAAAGATTCACTGATTGATTGCACTCCATACCTGGCTGAGCAAACAGGAAGGGGATTTTTAAAATTCCCGGGTCATTTAAAGGGCGGGTCACCTGAGGTCAGGGCAGTAGAGTGCGAACTGATGAGCAGAGTGGCTGAATAGGCATTCTGGAATACCTCCTAATACCCTGGAGGCCAATTAGCGCTTTTGGTGGCCACACTTGCGGAGCAGTGCTGCATCAGCAGCGCTGCAATCCTTATACCCGAGGCAAAGCAGGAGTACAACCAGCGGTGCAGCCAGGGAGATGCAGCGCTGTGTGTGCCTTGCAAGTGTGGACGGTGAGTAAGTTGCAGCGCTGGTGGTGGGTTTACAGTGCTGCAACTCTCCAGTGTAGCCAAGCCCTGGGTTATCAAATCTCTTGACTTTATTCATAGACAGGATGTTCCCCTGTCTGTTATTTACCTCCCATTTACCTCCAAGTGGTTTTGATTGTTTGCCATTGTATTTGGTGGTTTTCCATTGATTGTTCTGTGATGGTGCAATGGTAGAGAATAAAACCTTGCATTACCTCATCAGCTGACCGGGGAGGTGTGGCAACTTCCTCCTACACAGATAGCTCATCACCAAGCAATACCACTCCCTGGTGACTCCTTGTAACCATAAGGGCATAAAATGAAATATAGTTACATTGTTCCTTAAATATTACACCTACACATATCATACCATGATTATGAACCTTGATCATTTGCATGTTTTCAATAGATACATTACATGTTACCCTTTATGGGCAAATACCTGTAAGTATATGATTGTTATAGTGAGTTTGTCAGGTCTGAGACAAGTTGTTTGCAAAGAAGAGGGGACTCCTTGCCAAGGGGCTCATGTGTCACAACCCCAAGCATCTATCTACTGTCCAAAGTAGGCTGAGAACCTACAGGTGGTCACTGCTGCCATCAAAATGAACTGAGTGGGGTAAAGTAGAGAGCAAAGAAGCAGTTGTCTGCAGCTATGAACTGTGAGAACCGGGTAAGTGCTTTTTTCCTCAGCACTTCCTTCCCTGCTAGTTGTTACAGACTTTGATCATCTGCTCCTGGCTAGTCACAGCTGTTCTCATCAAGTTCCATTCTGTCTGGGTCTCGGGTAGAGAAGGGCAGGGACTCTCTGTACTCTGAAATTGCCTATATGTTCACCATGTTTGTGAACATATAGGCAATTTCCACTCTTGAAGTCTTACTGAAATGAAAGGGTGATATCAGACTGCCACAGCAGGAGGGGTTTCCTCAGCTGCTCTCCCACCCACCACCTCCACTTCAGTCATTTGAAAAAGTAATGTTGCTTTACATGCAACATGAATCAGGTGGAGTGAAGTAGAAATTGACCATTCCTATCCTATGGTGTCACTGGTGCTAGAGGTAATTTCCATTGAATTTAAGTGCCAGCAAGCAAGATTTAAAGTGAATCACATAGGGAGACTATTTGTAGATGGCATCTCTATGTGTTAATGTGGCATTAATAGCACAGACATAACACTGTGCACTAATGATGAAGAACCTTAATCTTCATCATATAAAGGCATTTCTCTCCATGATGTAGCTCCTATCACATGAAAAAAATGCTAATTAACCTGCCAGTGTAATAAAATTAGAAGCAGGACATTAATAATCATCTAGAGTAAGGATCTCTTCCCCATATCTGCTGTAGCCAACCTTTCTTAAGGCCTTAACCCAAAAGCAGTTGAGCACCTTCAACTCTCATTGCTGTCAAAGGGTATAGAGGATGCTTAGCACTTTGCAAGATCAGGTTTTTAGAAAAGACTGAATTTCACATTCTAATCTTGGTCTGATCTGCCAACAGGATGAGAAAAACATGTTTTCAGGGACACCAAGGATATCTTATGGAACAGCATATGCTGAGTGACAGTCATTCCACTCCTCCCCCATTCCTACCTTTTAACCTTGCAAATGTAAAAGAGGTAATGGCTTTTGTTTCATTTAAATTAAGCCCCACTGCACTGGTTTCACACCAGGTCTCTAAACAGAACCATTTTAATGTTTCGTCATTCCCAACTGGCTGTCATTTCACGGTCTGTTGTTTATTCTCTAAGACAATATGGAAAATTAATAGTTTTACTGTAAGGGGCTCACAATTACAGTACAAGATCAGTAAAGCTCAACACCAGAATCTATAATAACCTCTTGTGCAACTGCCCAGTCCTCATTGTCCTGAGTCCTCCTAATTCTCTTCAACCTTTAGAAACCAAAGAAAGAATCTGACTTGACTCATAGCATTACAGAAAGAAACAATAAATTGCGGACAGTGTTTGTAAAAAGCAGTAAGCTGAGCTAATAGGCACAGGGTAATAATAAAATATTAGTAATAATAATAATAAATAATAAATAGCAACTTCATAGCACTCTTCATCTGAAGATCCATTAAAGGTTAAACTCTGGCTATCCCTTTGCAGGTGCCAGCTGAGGGAACAGTCCATAGTACCTCTTCCCCTTGCACACCACTGAGGGCCCAGGTAAAATGCTACTGATAGTGCCCCTTCCCCCCCCAAAGCATTAGGAGTGGGGACAAATGCTATTCCCAGTGGTGCTTCACAGTTCCAATGGGATGTACCCAGCTTGGATCAGAGCAGGCCTAGGCCCCATCTGCTCACAGCATCCGACAGCAAGCACAAAGGAAAGTTCATGCTATGCCTTTGTAGGGCAGAAGTGCCAGTGCCCTTAACATCTGTGCCTGACCTGCACCTGCCTTTGGCAATTCACAGGCACTTTTCCACACCCTGCCAGCAGTACTCCTACTAGAAAAGCCAGCATTTGGCTCTAATTAATCACACCTGGCAGCACACCTGTGAAAGAGGGAAACATTAGAAACCATGGCCCAGACCCTCAGTGGGAATTAGGTGCCTAAATACCTTTGAGTAGCTGGGCCTGGGTAAATGTTAGGAACCAGATCATCAGCTGGTATAAAGAAGTATAGCTTTATTGGCTGAAATGGAGCCACAGTGATTCACACCAGCTGAGAATTTGGCCCTTGGTCTATTTTACTGACATTTACAGTGAGGCACAGACAGTGGCGTATTATCGCCTAGGCCAACAAGGCCTAGATCTAGGGTGTCTCCCTCCCCAACTCCGCCCCTTCCCCAAATCCCCGGCCCGCCTCCCCCCCAGGCGCTCCGCACTTCCCTCCTTCCACCTCCCTCCCAGGCTTGCCGTGTGAAAGCGCTGGGAGAGAGGGAGAAGCAAGTAGTAGAGCACTCAGAAGAGGCAGAGCTGAGGTGAACTGGGGCCCGCGGGCGCAGGGAGTAACCTGGGTGGGGGGCTGAGAACCGCTCCCCACCCCAGCTCACCTCCGCTTCACCACTGCCATCCCCGAGTGCACTGCAACTCCCCTCCTCCCATCCCTCCCAGGCTTGCCGCGGGGGAGCGGAGGTGAGCTAGCAGGGGGAGGAGGAGGGCTGCAATATTTTGAGGGCCTAGGGGTGGCAAATTTGTTAATCCGCCCCTTGGCACAGGGAGGAATAGCAATGACTTGCTGAACACCACATATAGTAAGTCATTTTGTGGGGAGTCAGGACTAATATCCAGGGCAGGATTCCTCCATTCTGTCTAACTTCCTGCTATAGCCTCTAAACAAGGATGCCTCCCTCTACCTTTCAGTGGATGAAGATATGCAGACCTTGGCCATTGTTCACTACCACATTGCATCCTCCCTGACAGGGAAATGAACACATCACTTTGTTACAGCTAGTGCTTGACTCTTGTACACATCTGTTTTTTTGAATTTTGTTAGGGGACAAAACCCTGTAACAAAGCCACCTTGGTGTCCAAAATAGATTTGCAGAACCACAATGAATTCAGAACAGTGATAATTGGTAATGGTAATTTTCACCAAAAACATATAGATTTGCTTCTACACTTTCATAGACATCTGCCCTGGCTAGTCCCCCACTCCACTCTCTTTGCCTGCCACACAACCTGTCTGTGCTGTGCAACGAGAGCCTATGGATCCCCCAGTTACGCGGCATGTTCAAGTCCTGCCTATCCTGTTTCCCCTGCAGCAGATCTACTGTAGTTTTACTCCTTTCAGAGCCCTCCTTGTATACGGAGCTGGGAAGCAGTATTTGGCCCTACAATCTTTTAGCTAAAGGCCATTATTCATTTCCTAATGTGTGTGTGTGTGTGTGTGTGTGTGTGTGTGTAACTAGTCTTAAGAGAAGATAATTATTTGGATGTGTCTCAATCTATTTGTTGTCTCGCAGACAAAGGTTGGTTGTTGTAACCTGTTATGAATGAACATGTCAAGGACAGATTAATCGCTCGAACTCTCATATTAGGAAATAAAGCAAAACAATGAAAGAGGAATCCTGATCCCATTTAAATCAGTGGGAATTTTGCCATTGACTTCAATGTGGCCAGGATTTCACCCTGAGAATTTTCCATAAGGAAAGCCAGAATGGACTCACGGTGTATGTGCCTGAGTTTTCTTCCAGTGTCAGTGAATGAACCTAGCAAACTGAACCAAACATATAGGAAATAAATAAGCTTTGTTTTGTGACAAGGGAATAGATTATTAATGAATTTGCTGCCCCCACTTTGGAACTTGTACAAATGCAAAACACAACAACTCTTGTTTTCACGAGGGACTAGTATTGCATTAGGGAGAGGGATCATAAAATGGAGAATATCTCCAGTTAACTGTTTGCTTGTCCTGTTTAGCTGAGTAGATGCTATCTGCAAACAGCAACTTTTTGCAGTGTTGCCAACTCACACAATTCTGTCACAATTCTCGATGTTTTATTTTTTAAAGCCTTAGATCTTGGATTACATGAGAATCTCAGGTCATTTTTGTTTTTTTGTTTATTGCTGGGTTGCTGTTATTTTGTTTTAAGAAAGTTTCTAGTTGCTAGGATCGAGTAGAAAAGCTTGACTATATGACCCAAATGCACCCCAAAGACTCAAAACCCAGAATGAAAACAAGAATCCCAAATTATTTTTAATCTCATTATTTTGGATGGACTAACTCATGATTTTTGAACATTTGGGGTGAGCAATACTTGCTTTTTACATTAAATAAAGACACACTCCCCCCCTAGAAATTGCTATGATGCACCCAGTAGATATTCTTTTAGCTCAGTAAGATTATTTAAGGACTGGATGATTGTGATATATTATAAACATGATTATTCATTGCTAACGATTTTCTATCCCACTAAAAATAAAGTGCTTTTAAAAAAAAAGGTAAATTTGAAATATGCATATGATCAAACAGTGTCTCAGATTTTTTTTCCTGTTTGAAGGACATCCTTTTTTCATAATGAATCTATGTATCAACAGCAAAGTGCATCTTAATATCTTTTTTTTTTTTTGGAATGGCCCTATTTGTGTCTTACAATGATGCCTGGTTATAAAATAGAATAACAGAGACAAGAAGGGAAAACAATAAAAAATCTCCTTTCCTAAACCTTGTAGAAAATGCACAGATTTGGGGATGGAAATCCCAATAGATCTTGTCTGTAAAATTCTACACAGAATATTGTTAAATGTTCATAAGGAATCTTTTCCATTAAATAAGAGCAGTGGTTTACTATACACTTGAAGGGTAGGCCCCACAGACAATATAATATGAAATTTTACTAAGCAAAAGGAAAACTAAGGCAAAAAGAAATATTTAGGTTTCATTTGATTTTTTTTAACATTAATTCATCTGAACATTTTTCCAAAAGGTTGACTCTCCCTGAGACTTCTTCAATGTGATGATTACACATTTAGGCATACGGTGCAGGATGTTCTGCATCTGGTCTTGCTTAACAGGCATAGACTGAAACATAGAAATTAAGCTGTAGTCAAAGACCAATGAGGTACTTTGCTTCTATCCCTAGCAAAGCAATGAAACAAAGATTAAGAAAACAAAACAATAAGATCTAGATTTTTAGCATTGCAACCCGTCCTGAGTAAAAGGAAGCATGTAGTTGCACCATCCCTGGAGACAAACAGTGCAGCACTGTGTGAAGAATCATAATTCCTTTGCTGGTTCTCCCTTTGCTCCAGGGGAGAAGTAATTTGCCACAGGCTTCTACCAGTTTAGGTATATGGGGATTTATACCAGCAGCAAAGTACTTCCTTTTTGTACCAGCTCAGCCTTACTGGCATGCACACTGGGGAAGATGGGGTGGAGTCAAGGCTCTGCTTATTCCTCACCCAAACCAATCTGAAAGGGGGTTGGGGGTGGGGAAGAGAGATGGCTCTCCATAAGCAGTTCTTCATGTGCAATGAACCATAGTGTGGGTATCCTATCTGGAGGATTATGGAAATGCCTTATGCCCCCTTCTTACTCTGTGAACTATCATAAAGGCAGGTTATAATCCCGCTTTAAATACCTATGTATAGTTATATGGCCCCCATTCTGGAGTAGCCGAGTGTGATACATCTTCACAGATGTATTTATCTTCACATCTATCTGTGAAGTTGGGAAGTACTATTGGCCCCATTTTACAGATAGGGAACAAAGGCACAAAGACACTAAGTGACTTGTCCAAGGTCACAGGAAGCCTGTGGTAGAAGAGAGAATTGAACCTTCATTTTTGGAGTCCCAGGATGGAGCGTAAGAGAACTACAAGTAATGAACTGCAGAAGTTTATAAAGAAAACATTTTACCAGAAAAATCATGATTGCTTTCCCTCCCAGAATTATATAATTATTGGCCAAAGGGAACATAGTTCAAGTCATATTCTGGGATTTTAGTAAAACGTTTCACAATGTGTCTCCAGACTTTGTGGGCCCATTCAACAAAATACATTTTAATGCAGCCAAATACAAGGAATGAGGGGGACTGTAACCTGGAAAGCAATGACTCTGAAAAGGACTCAGGGGCCATAATAGGCAAACAACTCAACAGTAAGATGCTGTGGCGAAAACAACTGATTGTTGTATAAACAGGGTAGTATTGAGTAAGAGTACAGTTTACCTCTGTAAATGGCATTGGTGAGATCAGTACTGGAATACTGCATCTAGTTCGGGTGTTTACATTTTTTTAAAATATGCTGAAAAAGTAAACAGTGCAGAGAAGAGCCACCAAAAATTATTCATAGGCTGGAGAGAATGCCTTACAATGAGAAACTTAACAAGCTCAATCACTTTTTCTTATCAAAAAGAAGATTGAGAGGTGATTTGATTACAGTATCTAAGAGTACAGCCACACTACCCGCCGGATCGGCAGGTAGCGATCCATCTATCGGAGATCGATTTATCGCATCTCATCTAGATGCGATAAACCAATCCCTGAACGCACTCCTCGTCGACTCCAGAACTCCACCAGGGTGAGAGGCAGAAGCGGAGTCGACGGGGGAGCCACAGCTATCGATCCCGTGCCGTGAGGATGGGAGGTAAATCTATCTAAGATAGGTTGACTTCAGCTACGCTATTCTCGTAGCTGAAGTTGTGTATCTTAGATTGATCTCCCCCCCACTCCCAGTGTAGACCAGACCTAAGTACCCTAAATGGGAGAAAATATCAGGTACTAAAGGGCTTTTTAATTTAATGGAGAAAGGCATAACACAAACCAATGGTTGGAAGCTGTAACAGGATATAGATTTTAATGATGAGGGTGATTAATCACTGGAACAAACTACCAAGGGAAGTAGTTGATTATCCAACCTTTGATGTATTCACATCAAGACTGAACACCTCCCAGGAAGGTCTGCTTCAGTGAACCACAAGTTATTGGGCTCAAAATTGGGGTAACTTCGTGAAATGTAATGGTCCGTGATATGCAGGAGGTCAGACTAGATGATCTAGTAGTTCCTTCTAGCCTTAAAATCTAAGATTCAGGAATTCAATTAATTGTTCTTCTTAAGCTGCACTAATGAGTTAATTTTCAGTTTAGAGATGTCCCTGAGCTTTCTGCATTGGCTCCACAGCGAACAGCAGAGATCAGGTCATTCCCTGGACAGAGGAGGAGTCCTGGCATAAGGAAACCAAGGATCTATTCCTGACAGTCACAAAATTTGCTGTGTGACACTGTGTAAGTTACTCAACCTCTCTGTGCCTCTATTATTCCATCTGTTAAAACTGAGGCTGCCAATGGGACCTTGTTCCTAACTCACTTAGGTGCTTCTGAAAACCCCACTATATAATTACAACAGGTTTTTTTTGATAGAGACATTGTCCATTTAAGTTATTTTGTTTCATGAGCAATTAATGGGAAGTGTTCTCATTTTAGTCAGGCAAATACTCAAACACCTGAGGAATTTTCCAGGGTTCAGAATGAACTGGCCATTTTCCACCCTTTCTTCTTTCTGCCAAATTCCTTTGTACTTGTATTTCTGCATAGAGCTGGCAGACTTGTTAAGAGATTCAGTTTCTCTGGGCATTGCAACAAAGACAGACGATCATCAAGTTTGTTAGAAATTAGCGGTTTCCTTTCATTCAAATTTAATCACCAATGGAGTTTAACTTGCATTTGTGAGGGATGAAGCATTTAAAGATGGCTTTATGGTTACAAAAAACATATAATGATTTTGAAGCTGGAGCCAAAAGGATATCATCAGACAGGAAGAGAATTGTCTCCTTGGTAATATTTAAAATACTTTCAAATCTAAGTGCCTTGGATTGGAGCTTTCTTTCCCAGCTCCTGAATGGCATATTTAGCCCTCTAATGTACTGGAAATTATATCTCTAAACATAATCAGCACAGCAGCTAGTATAGTTTATTTTGAGATCAGCCTGTGTAATTCTGCACCCTTGTTCATATTGCTTAATTTCACTTCGGTTTCTCCCTCTCCTTTATTTAAATAAATGATACCATCTTGTTTTCCATATAGATCAGGGGATAGCAGATGACTTAGTTATATTCAAAATCAAAATTTTGAAAAAATTTTACTGAAACACTATTATTCTATTTGTATATTTGTGTATATGTAGTATACACATACGTGCACACATGCACATACAAACTCAAAATCAGCCTTAACTATAGAACTTGTAATAGACATAAACATGAGTTACATATACACACAAACTTTCTAAATATAATTTTTCAGAGATAGTTTTTAAAAATAAGCAAATATTTCATTACTTTTAACTCAGTTAATACATTAAACTAAATGTTTTACTGCAGTAAATTGTAGAAATTGTAGAAATGGTATACATATGAGCACATATATGTGAATGTGTGTCTGTTCCTTTGCTTGTATAAATGCACAGAGGGTTTGTCCCATTTTCACAGTTTCCTGCGGTTTAACATTTTAAAAAGCGAATGAGCTAAAAGTTATATAATATTTATTTTAAAAATGCCTAGAAAAATAATGTATAATGCAGAGATACAGGTAATATATGTTACAACTCCAAAATCTCACTCTCTCTTTTAGTTAACCATAAAGCCACCTTCAAATACCTCATCCTTCATTGATTATTAATATCTCATTTAATTTGAGGTATAAAGACTCCCATTGATTTCCCTGGGCTTTGGATCAAGCCACTAGTTAACTAAAAGCAATATTTTTTAAAAATAAGACACTATGTATCTGCAATAATTAAGAATTTACAAGAAAAATATACATAAAAACAATTAAGGTAAAGTAGATCATAGGGCTAAAATAATTTGCATTTTTTTTTTCTCCTCTCACTTCCACTGGTGTAAATGTAGAGATATACTGATACACTACCAGAGTAGGGAGGAGAATAAAAAAATTAGCATCAATTAATGTGTTTTGGGGCTGAAGAAATAAGACTGGTGAGTGTATTACTGAAGCATGATACACAGGCTCACATGGTACAGGTAAGGTTGAGTTCGAGTTCTAATCCATTCTTAAGTCCTAGTCCTGCAATCAGATCCACATATGTGGAATCTTATGGCTGAACAAAGCTGCACTGAAGAAAAGGAATTAGATTAACATGCTTTGTTTTTCAACCTAGAGTGAAATATTTTGGCAAGGTTTGAGAAAAAAAAAAGTGAATTGTTTTTTTTAAGTTATGCTTGCATGAAAAAAGTTATACTCCTCCCTATATAATCTAATAATAAATTCTTCATATCGCTAACACAGAAATACTAGAAAATAAATACATCAAATGTGGGTTGTTTTCTAGAGCTCACTGAGATCTACAGAATAAATTAAGTTCTAAGAAAATTGTTTCCATAGTTTTAAAATATTGAACATTTAAAGTAAGATTTTTTGTATATTTGTTCATGATTTTTTGCAATATATATTTGTTATTTTAAAAAATCAATATTTTCATCAACATCTTCCTTCTCCTCTAACAAGACTTGGAGTATTGTACTGACACAGAGGAGGTGAGGATGAGGCAAAAACAAAAGAGACAAACAGAAAACATAGATTTTTCAAACTGTCCGAATATGAAATGCACTTCCTAGTGACAATGTCTGTAATACATCTCCTTTCCCAAAAGAGAGCCCTGTCTTAGAATTGCTGAGGTTACCAAACAAATCTGACTACTTCTGCCAATTCAGTGATTCTCAAACTTTTTCAAACTGTGGACCTTGTGATAAATTTTTTTTACATGGATCGCTTCCCCTCTCAAACTTGATTTAACATCTCCCCTGTGGCAACTCTAGTGCTTCTTTAGAGAGTATTAAGAAGTAAAGATTAAAATAAAGTCATCACATTTGCTACACAGGCTGCTTATTTTCTCTGAGCTCTACATTTATTAGTACCATATCTTCCTTTGCTGTATGCTGCACCTGCTACTCTAATCTCTTTAGGTTACTTTACACTGGTTTTGTCCACTTGTGTTTGCTATGCTCCCAATTATGGTTTAACCTGTAACGATACAGACTAAGTAGCCATACAGTGTGCAGATATGTGCTTAATTTTATTTTTTAACTTTTTTAAGCATCTGACTCAGCAAGACAGGGTGCTGGGGCCCTGAGCTGGCAGGGAAAACAGGAGCAGAGGTAGTCTTGGCACATCAGTTGGCAGCTCCCAGAGTGGTTTCTGTGATCCAACCCATCACATGGAGTATCTCAGAACAACTGCATTCACAGCTTCAGCGTTGGCACTCACCATGTCCCTGAGAGTGATTTGGGCACTGGGCATTCCTTTGGTAGTGAATCTTTAAGAATCATCCAATGACTGGTTGATGCAGAGAAAAAAATTGTACAATTGTTGGACAAATCCAAAAAAAGAAATTGCTTCAACACAACAATCCATGGCAGACTGGCCAACCAGGCTGAGTGAGTGTGCAGGACATAGTATGTAATCAACAAAAGCACTGCACTTTTTAATCTTTGCCTGCCTCCCTGGCCATGACAAAGACTGATGTCAATCCCATTTTTGGCAAGGAAATTGAGTAGGTATGAAGCAAGTTTCTCCCCTGTGTGGCTGATAATGTTTATGAAGGTCATGAAATGCTCATCTGGCCTGCTGGGTAGCACATAATGCAAAATGACAGTCAGCTGACCTACATATGGCACCTCTGGTGCTGAGTCGATGGACACTGAAAAATATCCCACATCTTTGATCTCATCTACAATGGCTGATAGCATCTTCTGGGCCATCCTGATTATTACTACAAAGGTTTTTTTTCTCCTGTTGATAATAGCCCACTTAACTGATTATTCTTGTTATAGTTAGTATGGCAGCACCCATTTTTTCATGTCCTCTGTGTATATATATCTTCCTACTGTATTTTCCACTGCATGCATCCGATGAAGTGGGTTTTAGCCCATAAAAGCTTATGCTCAAATAAATTTGTTATTCTCTAAGGTGCCACAAGGATGCCTCGATTTTTTTAGAAATATAGTGACCATCTACTGCCTTGCAAAAACAAACAAACCAAAAAGCCCAGTTCAGTGTATAGGTAGGCCAGTAATAGAAACATTTCCATTATGGTTTCTGGGAACAGGCAACTTGTTAAGATGACCAAGCCTATGATTCTGACTTCTGATGCTGCTGATAGTTTTCTATCAAGAATGCTAGCTACTAAAGCAGCAGTTCTCAAACTGTGGGTTGGGACCCCAAAGTGGTCAACTCTTTTGTTCCATCAAAGTGGAACAACTATTTTGTCAGGAAGCTCTAGTAGCTGGGAGGGGAAGGAGAGGGGAAACAGGAAAGGGAGGAGAGATGACCAAGATAGGATAAGAGGCCTAGTGAGGAGATAGGGAACTGTCTAGGCAAGGAGACTGGGGTGAACAATATAGAGAGAGAATCTGGGAGCTGGGGTAGGCAGAAGACTGGGATTCAGACAGATACCCCAAGAAGGAGATTGGGACTGGCGAGGCACAGAGTTTGGGACTGAGGCAAGAAGTTGGGGTTAGCGATGGGGGGGGAGACTGAGATGAGTTTCTTCAGAGTCCACAGAGGAATGGGACAGAGACAGGCTAGAGGAGACAGGGCAGAAGGGGTCAAGTTTGAGGTGGAACAGGGGCAGAAGGGAGCACAGCACACTCCCCCCAAGAACCTGGAATGGAATCCAAGATTCCCAAATCTCACTGTTCCTTTGTTGTCAGTAAATATTTGCATAACCCACTGGCAAAGTGTGTGTTCCATCCCCACTAGTGATGATCCACATAGAGGATGACAACCTTCTATTGCTATCAGTACTTCAGTCACTCAAATGGCAGAGATCTGTGCTAGGGGTCTAAAGGTGCCAAACTTGCTGATGGCCACGTGGATATCAATATGATGCTACATAATAAAATGTGGGTTTTTTTCAGTTTACTTTTTTAAAAACCTAAGTAGTTACAAACTACATTATGAGAAGGAAGTAGAGTGGCGGTTGGTCCACTTTCAGTTCATGAAGAGAGGAAAAGCACAGGTGCAGATTAACAGGAACTACTAGCAAGAATCTTTTGGTCTCAGGCTCATGAACTGCATGTTCATGTATTCCACAGCGGAATACACAGAGACCAGCACTCAAAGAAGAACTGCTCTTTGAGTAAGGTCTTTCAATCAGTTATGCATCAACCTTATAGGAATATTATCTAGACCACATGTCTCAGGACATCCCAGACAGTTGAAGGGTGGGACACAAACATACCTTAAGCAGGCCGAGGGTTGTGGGGGTAGTTAGAGTTCTAGGCAGTTATTAGGGGGAGAAAATATAAAAAACCCTGAATAGATATGATGAGGAAAGAGAGCTGCATTACACAGGAACATAAACACAGCCATACTGGGTCAGACCAAAGGTCCATCTAGCCCAGTATCCTGTCTTCCAAGAGTGGCCAATACAAGGTGCTCCAGAAGTAATGAACAGAACAGGTAATCACCAAGTGATCCATTCCCTGCCTCCCATTCCTGGCTTCTGGCAATCTGTGCCTCTCATACTTCTTTGTATCTGGGGAGCCATGACAAACATGGGACTATCACAATTGTTACACACACACACACACACACACACACACAGTTTTAATTACCACAACTGTAATGGAGTTCTTCCTCAGTTCTAACCTGGCTGTATCATTTATGGGATTTTCAGGCAGGCAAAGCTTCACATGAGCTGGTATTCCCCCTTGAGTGAATTTCCAAAATAGTCAGGGTCAAGAAGCAATGTCTTTAGACTATCTAGCCTCTTGGCTGTGTAGGAGCAGACCTCAATATTGATGCAATAATGGCTATTAAAATTATTATTATTGTAATGTTAGTTTATTACAAATTGCCTTCACTATTACTGAATTTTAATTCTTGGGGAATATGGTAGCTCACATGCTGATGTTTTGCTACTGTTGTTGTGTATTATATGAAATGTCAAAGCTAATTAAGGAAATACCTAGAAAATCTCTGCTTTTTGTAAACCAATAACAAGCATAAAAAGTATCAAAGAGGATGACACCTCCATAGTCATAAAACCATATTTATTACTTCCACATGTATTTACAATTTATGGGATGCAGCTTTACAATGCTATGCTGGAAGCTATTAATAGCTACTAGCAAAAATAGACCTGGTTGAAGCTGATGGGTGTATTAAGCACATTTCATTCTGGCTAAAGGAAGGAGCAATTCAATTTTCCTTTGTGTAGTGACAGCTGAAACAATTGAAGCCACTGCCCAAAAGACTGGACAGCTCGTCAAAGCCTGAGCAAAAGCTAAGTCATGTGTGCCAAGGAGGTTCCTTGGGGACTGATTGCAAATACAGAGGCTAGGGCATTGATTGGTTTCAGCTGTGTATGTCTGTGTGTCAGAAGCAGACGTGAGCAGAAAGCCAGGAGAAAGGCAGCGGACAGTGAGAGAAGTCATTGTCAGTGTGGCCCTGAGCAGGGCCAATGGGGGTTGGGGGGGAATCTGGTACAAATTACTGGGGCCTGGGAGTCTGGAAGGGAGCCCGGCTTCCCCGGCCCTGTTTAGCTGGTCCGCCCTTGCCGGGGAGCCCAAAAATTTTTTTTCACCAGGGCCCAAACCCACTCTTGGCGGCCCTGGCTCTGGGGGGGGGAACAGAGACAGAAGGAGGATTTGGAAATTGTGAGCAAGGAAACTTCTTGTTGTTTCTTCCTACTGTGTTCAGAGAAATGGAACTTTGTGTAAAATTTTTGTAAATAAACAAGGAAGTAAACAAGGACAGAAATTAAGGATTGCCTCAAAGAAATAACTGACATATCATCCATTTCTCCTTGTAACAGAAACAATCTGGCAAGACATTGAATATTGGCTAACCATTTGGGCCAAAGGCAAGAATAACTTCTATTTTTCTCTATTTTCTTATATAGTATGTTTTGAAAGATTTATGAGTGATAATTATGCATGCGTTGTACAGAATATTTGATGGGAGTCTTTAATTGCAGGTTGAAAATGTGCTACAAATGATAAACTGTAACTTTAGGAACCATTTTACCAAAAGACAAACAACCAGTACGAGTGACTTCTCAAAGAACAGGGCATATCCCCTTTGCACAAGACACCAGCTTGGTACACACACAATCATTACCTAAAAAACCAAAACAATCCCCCACATCTCATGCTGCAAGATATTTATGTTTTAGAAAAAGCGGAGTTGTGTAAAAGAATGTGAGGATATTCTTCAGACAAGAGTGATGTTGTCAAAGCTGTAAATTAAGTCATAAAAGTATGCCTCTTGGCCCCTTCTTGCAAAGAGAAAAACCTTTAGTTTTAAACTCACACAAAGAATTCTAGAAATATCCTTATTGAAACTGATTTCGATTCTTCAAATGTTAAGGATAATAATTGTGGTTGGAAAATATTTTACAGACTATATTAGATACTTCTAACTTACGTTTCCTCATAACAATTCCTTCATTGTCCCTCAAATGCTTAAGATACTGTAGCATATTTCTGTTTGTGGTTTTTTTTGGATGTATATTTTCAAATATTTGGTATCTAAATACAAGCTCTTCATATAATAAATTTCCTGATGCCATTGTTATGTGACTAGTAAGATGTTTTATGTACACATATAGCTGATTATTAATGTAAGAAGCTCTGGGTATAAAAATGTTTATATTAATTGGGGAATTAATTATCTGGTAATGTTTAAGCAGCTCCTTATCAAACTCAGGAAGACAAGAAAAACCTCTCCATGGATTGCTAAAAAGAAAAAGACAATAAATTGTCTGATGATCATTTCAGTTTAAAGTTTCTCTCTTTAAGAATCTCTTAAGTTAAGGCTGTTTGAGAGAGCTGAAAGACTTAGATAGGAAATAGAAGTATCGAGACTAATTTGAAACAAAATTTCAACTCCTATTCTACCCTGAAAAAATTAAAAGATTATTGCAGAAAATTAAATTAATACAAGAAAAGAGTTTTAACTCTATCTTTAAAGATGCTTTGAGAATTTCCACCAAAAAAAGACAAAAGGAATATAACTATAAAATTAATGATACAACCCTGCTGCATACTGTAGGCTGTAGGATAGTTTCCATTAAGAAATAATAGGATTTGGCCTAAATTAGCCTAACTGTAGAGTAGTATGAGAAATTAAAACTGCTAGTGTGAGACAGTTGGAGACAGTAAAATGGGGAAATTGAAGTTAGCAAGGACATGAGCCAGGATTATGTTGCTGCTGTGTTTTGGTTAAAACTGGTTTGAGTAAGGTTTTTAATAATTGTTTTAAGAAGTTTGAAATGTTTTATTAAAATGTTATCCATAGACAGTATGGGAAGGATAATCATGCTATTAATTTAAACAATGTGTAATGTAAAGAGTCAGTAAAGAGGTGGTGGAAATATAATTATGGTTAAAGGTAGTTTAATATTAAGTAGTTTTATAATGGATTATAAAATGAGTAGCCTAGCTAAACTGCAGGGGAAGCTCCAATTAACATCCAAAGGGTGCCATTGGGTTCCAGGATTATAAGGCTGCACTTCAGTCTGTTGTCAGTGGACTGATCACCCACCCATTGATATACTCCAAGATGAAAGCGTGTAAGTGTAATTGTGGTATTGTATTAGTGGTAATGGCATGTCTATTTGCTTAACTAATCATTTTCCTTTTAAACAAAGTTTGGTTTTTATCATTGAAAGTGTCTCCTTATGATCCTTTACTAAATATATTTTCTGTAATTGACCTAGATGCTTGAATCTGAAAACTAAATTGGGTTTTATTTCACCCTTTTCTTTAACAACTTGATATTAGTTAATATTCAACATAAAGGTTACAATATGCAGTAGCAAACTGTATATTCATAAGCTGCAGATGCTGCCAAGACCATTCTATGAGGTTGTAGAGCCAATGAAAGTTGACAGCAGCTGACATTTTAATCCAGCCAAGCCCCTGAGAGAGGTATGCCTTCCACCTTCAGTGAGACTATGGAAAAGGAAGAGTATAAATTCCTCTGAAACCTTTAAGCACTCTTCCACATGCTTGCTTTCTTATGATTTCAGAACTCTGCTTATCCTGTTCATCTTACCAAGCAAGCAACAAGACAGCTCAGAAGAACCAAAAAGCCACAACACAGCATCAGGAAGACTCAACCTTCAATCCTAGCACTGCTTCTGTTACATAGCAACATTGCTGAAACCTCAGCAGCATTAAGGAGATGGAGTTTGTAAAAGCACTACCAAAAGATTAGATTTAAATTGTTCTTATAACAATTTTAATGGGATATTAAAATGCTTTTTCAATCTAGGATATTAACAGCGTCTCCTGTTAAACACCAGATAGTTTCGATTGTGTAGTCTTGGAAAGGAGATTTGATATTCATTAATTTGCGTGTCTAAAGATAGCTCCTTGAACAATTTCTTTTAAGTGAGTTCTCTGGGTAAGATTACTTACCTCTGCCAATTTATAAACTATTTATGTTATCCAGGATAAACCAAACAAGATTCACAAATCCTTTAAACAAATTCCTTTGCCCATCTATAAACTGTTTTAATTATCTGTTATTCACTGAGACAGGACTCACTACTGATTTTGAGAAAAATAGATTTTGATCTTAATTTACCTAAAGAAGTGTCTCCATCAGTGAAGGGGAAACTCTTAAGGTATAATTTCCATTGAAAGCTTTCCACAGAGACATACCAAAGAGATTGTATCTGAAGTAATCATTTGTATGCTTGTGTACTGCTTGGTTTTATTTATTTTTCTTTTTTTCTTCCCCTTTCTTTAATAGTAAAATAGTCATTGTTAGTACTAGTAAGTATCTTGCTTATCTTTAATTGTGGTGTCCCCCTAGGCATTGCGAGAACCCAGGTGACCAAACATCCCTCAACTGGCTTTTGGGGTGCCTGTTGTTCCTTGGATCTCTAGACTAGACTTTATTTATTTTATTTTTTTTTGTAATTTGGGAGATAAAATTACTTGGAGCTTCTCTCTCTCTCAATGTCTTTTTCACACGCACACACACATGGTAGAGCTCAACTGCTGGCTGGGCACTCCCCCAGACTGTTGTGTTTGGGACCCACTTCACTGAAGCCTCCTGAGTGTGAACAGACTCAAGACACTGTATATGGCTTAGGTCTTTAGACACACTCTTGGGGTGAAGTTCCTCTGTCTAGCACCCCCTTCTGAGACTCTGTGGACCAACTGCCTAGGCCCTGGAACCACTACAGACCCCTTGCACTCCACCATATCTTAAGCACACCCTTTCTCAGAACTCGCCAACAATGTAAATGCTCTGGGTTTACAATTTAACTCTGACAGTGAAAGCAAACAGACAGACTTTGCACAGGATTCTAAACACCGTTACTCTTTACTTGGCAATAGAGAAACACAGCTGTATGCAAAATAAACACACCTGTTTGCCTTTTCCCTGTCTCATTTTCCTCATCACTCTGCTCAAGCCCAAAATATTCTTCTAGAGTCTCCTGGAGAGACCAGGATCCTTCAGCTAGCCTTCTCTGACTTTGGCTGGTCCCTCAGTGAAACAGGACATGACTGCTATAAAAGGAACCCTGTCTCTCCTGTCCAAAACTTTCTGTGAGTCTCTTAACTTTATATATCCCTATATCAACTTCTGGTTTATTTGTTCTGATGCTGGGGATTTTCCACTCCCCTCTAAAAAGAAGCTGAAGGAATTAGCTTCCCCCACTTTAAGTTGATCCACTTAAATAGATAACCATTAAGGTTTAATGACTGACTATTACTCCTACTCTGGCAGAGATGTGCTAAAGTCCCTGCCAGCATAGAGTGGATTCCACATCCACATGGAGGCATTCCATGATACAGTACAACAATTTCATAATAACTAAGGCTCTATTTGAATTGCAGGATGATTGTCAAAAAACTATGTCTGAGATGTGGACAAGCCATGAAAAATTCCATAAAGGTGATTATGGACTTTATTATTTGTGGTAATAAAGTCCAGTACAGGTCTATCTCATCTTATGCTGGGGTTACGCTCCACAGGCAGCATGTAAAGTGAAAATTGCGTATAGTCAAAATTACATTGAGTGTAATGGCGGGCGGAATCACCCACACTACAGAAACAGTATTTAAATTGTTATTTTTTTTGTTTTTTTCTTGTTTTTGCCAACCACGCAAAGCTGAAATCGCGCATGTTAAATGCACCTAAAATGTGACAGACCTGTATTACTTTTCTGTGATTTTCTGCTGTTGGCCAGCCAGGGCTGAGAGCAGGAGCTCCTGTTCTTAGCTGCCCAGGGCTGACAATGGAGGCGCCCACTGTCCGCCCCCCACATGGGCAGGGTTCCATGTTGTTTGTTTATTTCAATGTAGCAATGTGAGGGTTGCAATCAGCATGCTTATTTTAACTGGAGTCTGTGACATGACCAGGGGAAAATCCTTTGAAATAGAGAGTGTTCTTTATTGCTGTGTAGTCTGAGGAACTCATGCTACAACTATCAATCAATATATATTGTTTTTTCAAAATATCTGACTTGGTTAAAAAGGCATCATAAACTTAAAGACACTTCTGTCTGAGAACTTTTACCTGCCATTGTTACAATGAATACCTAAAGGCTGAGATTGTAAGTCACCTAGGGAATGGGAGTTTGAAGTCCAAATGCCCTGGGTAGCTTTGAAAATCTCAGCTGAAATTACTACATGGTAACTGAAAGATTGAAGTGTTTTCGCTCTTCTTTGTTTGTTTCCTTTGCATGCATTTGTCAATACCCTGTGTACAGCCAAAATCACTCTTTTACTATAGCGTTTCCCAAGTTGTCTGTGCGGTCTTTCACACAGAAACAGAGCTGAGAAAGACATTTAGAACAGAAAAATGTATATTAAAAAAAATCACAAAGATTGGTGAAAAAAACTCAGGAGCAGCTGTAGTGACTGAAAGGGCGTCTAAGTCAATTTTTAGGGGGTTGCATGTTTATTGTCTCTTAATGATTCCAATCCAGATCAAATTTACTCAGTGTACAAGCAACATTTTTATTCACTGCCAACCCTGTAAACTCAGCCTGGGATCTGAAAGTCAAGCTGGATTATTTCTGGATCACATATAATTGCAAAAATATGTATTCTATAATTGACTTAATTCTGTTAAAGAAAGAGTGTCAACATAAAGATTTATTTTAAAGGTGAACATCCTTTACTATATTACTAACACCACCTTAGAATGTCATTAAAACTCCTGTTGTTGATTTATGAGCCACAATGGAATCCAACTCACTTTTTTCCTCACTCCTAGCTGTACTGGCTCTACAATAGCTAACAGATGTAAAGAATAGTAAAATTAGTTTTGTAAGAAAATAAGACTTGGAAGTACATGGAGAGCAGTTCTATTAAGTAGATGCTGGATCTTGCAACAAACTCCTTGTAGGATGACTCCTACACTCACCTAGAGGTTGTTGTAGAATCAGAGCCATAGTAAGTACCGGTACTATCATTACATACACTGCAATTCAGAGCCCACTGAAGCCAACAGGAGTCTTCCTACTGATGTCAGTGACAGCGAGTTCTGGACGAGGCCCCAAATAATTTTTCAGGTCATATTTGTCTTTGAGAAAATACCAGTGGGTTCATTATGTATCTTCAATATTCAGCACTCACAAAAAACCTGTTCTGTATGAAGAAAATTCACATCAGACAACTATGCAGGTATGCAGCTTGAACACCAAACCATTTCTCACTGTAGTACATCGTCCAACCCACCCAATGTGTGACAAAGTTGCGGGGGAGACCAAAAATGTCAGCACCTCTTTTCACAGACAGATGTAATTTTAGTTGCCTCAATGTAATTAAAAAAAATCACCTCAATCTTTTTGGTTTTCTCCTTTACCATCTAGAAAAATGTAATAAAAAAAGGGAGAAGTCAATCATTCTATCAGACTCACTGGCCAAAAGTAAAAAGGGCTCAAGGAGAAAAGGGAAAACAAAAATCCAAAATTTCAAAAATCATTTGGCTTTCAGAAACTGAAAATAATATTTCAGTTTCATTTTGCTTTGAGGTTTCCAGTAGAAACATTTAGTAGAGAACGACATTTTCCCCACAATCAAACAAAAAAAAAACAAACCTATTGCTTTTTATGAAAATCTGTATTTCAGCAGGAAAAAATTTCAGCTGAAAATTTTTGGCCAACTCTAATTGTGAAAGATGATTGATTTCTTGCATGATAACTGTTATTGGAAATATGTTTGAAATGGTACAAATAATCTGTTCTCAAGGGCTGACAAATCCATAAATAAGAGTAGCAAGAAAATAATTTGCCACCATATGTACTCAAGCATAATGACAAAACCATGCTATGATTTTTAATCAACCCTACATAAAGATTTTATTATACATGTTAATATAGAGAACAGTGTTCTTCTCATGTCCTAGCTCATTTCAAATCCAAGTTACAACCCACTGGTTCACTATTGAAAAGGTTGTGACTAGTCACAATTCTATCATGGTAGCTCAGTGGCTGCAGGTCAGGACTTTAAATAAGTAACTATATTGAGCCATTCACAAGTTCAAAGACTATTTCTGATCCATCTCCCTGTTTTCTCCCTCAGGACACTATAACTATAATGGACTCTTATTTGGGACTCCAGACTTCCACTCAAAGTCTACTGCTAGTCTATTAACACTTTCCACCATAGGCGCCAACTTCCCTCTGCCCGGCGGGTGCTCGATCTGTTCCTGGCCTTGCGGCCGCCCCGTCTTTTCCTACCCCTTCACCAGTCCTTCCTGCCCCCATTCCACTCCCTTCCCCCAAGTCCCCGCCCCCTGCCCTGTCTCTTCTCCACCTCCTCCTCTAAGCGCGCTGTGTCCCCGCTCCTCCTCCTCCCTCCCAGAAAGTCCTAAGCACTGCCAAACAGTTGTTAGGCAGTGGGGTTGGGGGAGAGGAGTGTTGGGAGGGAGGGTGAGGAGCGGGGATGTGGTGCACGAGGGGGAGGAGAAGGAGAGAGCTTGGCTGCCAGTGGGTGCAGAGGACCCCCTAGCAGAGTTGGCGCCTTATGATTTCCACTGAATTGAACCAGTGGCCGAAAATCCATTCTCATAGCTGTTCAGGACCAAGGGTTTCATATAAGAAAATCTGAACTGACACAACACTTTCATCTCCCACATATGTAGTTCACTGAAAGAGTGCCCCTTATAATTGTTATCCGAGAATAGCTGGGCTTTTACATTGTTCTGTCTTTATTCACACCACAGTGGTTACTAGGGAGTTGTTTTCAATCCCTTTTTAATAGCATTCCAGCTACTGAGCTACGAAGCTATAACTTTGTAAGGTAGCAGGAGAGAACGTGAACAGGAGAGGAACAGGAAGTCTTACCATTCTGCCCTATATTAATTGGAAAAGGAGAACATTGTGGCTTACCATTGTGTCAGTGAATGTACAGAAGATGTGCTCACTAAGGTCCTGACTCTTGGACCCTTACTCAAGGGGCTTACATGCATGAATAAATGCTATTCAATGTGATTAAGGGCTGAACAATTGGATTCAAAAGCACTATAATATAAATAATTCTATCTAATTCACGTGTATTAGAATCAGTACAGTAATACCTAACCAGGCATCAGCCAATTGATTACTTAATTTGTTAAATCATCACAAATATCTGCAATATTCACTCATATGAACTAAAGCAAATTATTCAGGTGGAAATCAGAATGCCCACATACTAATTTCACCCATCCTGGAACTCGGGTTGAAACCCTGACCCTAGTGAACCAATAAACATTTTGCCATTGACTTCACTGATGCGAGAATTTCACCCTAGATCACAATCAATCAGAAACAGTAAAGTACTGAGCAGCAGGAACCATTATTGCTATAAGTGCCAGAGCATAATATTTTCTCTTTTTCATTCCAAATCAGGCAGGACTATTCCAATAAACTAATTCTGGTTTGGTGTTAGTGAGAGAACATTTCTAAGATGAAAGACATACAGTTGCCTGAAAAAGTACTATATTGGGACTGTGGTGACAGTGTTTCACATCATGTTTTGTTCTGAAACCCTACCAATGATTGCAGAGATAGGACACTCCACATATCTTCATAACATACTGGACTTGTCTGTCACTTTTTTTATTTGATGATCTTTGAGCCTTTCTTTCTTCTGGGAGGATCTCCTTGCTGAGCTGACTCCACCTGGAATGCACCAATGGACTTGGCGTAAGACGCAGCATGTGCTCTGGGATGGTTGGTGAGACAAAGACTTGGTACTTTGACCCTGAATTTGTTTCGCAGCAAATTAGCTCAAACGGTTCATGCATCTCTATGATGATGGGCCTAATCCAGCTCTCAGTGAAGACAAATAGAGCTGGATTAGCCCTTATATGAAGAGCAATTTATTAGTAGCTTTAATTTAGCAACAAGTACTCTGTCTTGTTATTCACACAGCTCCCCTGCTCTGCTCCAACTCAAGCACAGAGCATTTCCGATTTGAAGAATTGCTTTCACATAATTAAATGAAAAAGAGTTAGTTGCAGCCCTCTGCACAAATTACTACCCACTGAATGCAGAATAATGTTTTATAAGTAGTACTGCTTTATTCTATTTATTGTACAGGCATTGATGTATATTGGATTTGTTCTATTTTAGAGACAGTGCCATGGTAACTAGTCTCTCTTGACAAAGGCCTTATGTCAGAGCAGAATAGGAGTACGCAGAAACTGAACTTCAGGTAGCCAGTGAAATCAAGGCTGCTAGCACGAGGCTCACCCCAGAATCACCAGAAAAAAACAAGCTGGTGTTGTGTCTGTGTCCTTTTGAATGTATTGCTCACTGGAGACTCATGGATTAGTTGTATGAGAATAAAGGCAAAGGGGAATAACATTTTCATATTCTAAGGCAGAACTGATCAAATCTTTGCTGCATTTGCTTGCAAGATAACAGTGTGCATAATTTTTAACAAATTATGAGTCAAGAAGAGGGATTGTTGGCATAGATCAGTTATTAACCAGGTTTTAAAGGGACAATATCCACATAACACATTTATTTTAAAAATTAATATCCTTAACCAATGTTGCCAATAACATCTGAGGTAATTAACAATGAGAGACATGTAAAATCAAATATACTTTTCCATCTTTGAGTGGTTACAGCACTCAGTTTAGACATCAGTCAGTTTCATTATTGTTTAAAACACTTTCTACTGACTATTTCTGGTTGTCATTCACTAGCAGTTTGGGTTTCACAACACTACAAGTGAATACTTACATAAGAATGGTCATACTGGGTCAGACCAATGGTCCATTTAGTCCAGTATCCTGTCTTCTGACAGTAGCCAATACCAGATGCTTCAGAGAGAAAGAAGAGACCAAGGCGTGCAGTTGCATCCTTGAAATATTGCCTAATAGCTATTGGTGGACCCATGCTACATGAACCTATCTAATTATTTTTTGAACCCAGTTATACCTTTTGTCTTCAGAACATTCCCATGGCAACAAGGTCCACAGGTTGACTCTTCGTGGCTTACACACTGGACTAGGGCTCAGGAGAGCTGAGCCAAGGATTGTTTGTGTGATTTTAGCAGAGTCATTTAATTTCTCTGTGCCTGAGTTCCCCATCTGTAAAATGGGGATAATAATACTGCCCTTGCTCCACCTTGTGGTTTCTTGTATACGTAAATGGTTAACTCTGCTTAGCAGGGAACTGTATATTTGTACAGCAGTTAGCATAATGAGACTGATCTCAGTTTCAGCTGCTGGGTGTTACTGTCATACAAATAATGAATAGTATTTATATACATTTTTTACATGTACCTCCTGCTTTTCAACCACATTCTAAGTTCTGTGACTACAGATAAGCCTCCCTTTCAAACATGCTTTCGATGGGACAATCAGCCACACCCAGTTCATTTTGTAGTCGTTTCCTCAGGGCACTGTTTTAACCTCAACACACAATCAAAAGGCAATATGAAATAATACAAAAAAGCAACAATCCTATTTTTAACTGAGATTGTGGGGTCCTTTGGCCTCCGGTAGTGAACAGGTCTAGATCTTCCAGCTGAGAGGGTCCCCAGGGCCTGCTTGCCCTTTCTGCTGCAACCACAGGAGGGTGTACTCTCCTCATCCTAGGCTTCCTCAGGGCACTGGGTCCCTCATTTACACCCCCCGCCCCAGCTGGGAATCAAACCCAAACACTAGATGATATTCAGCTGGGTCAACTGCCTGCTGGGCTTCTCTCTAGACCAGAGAAGGCTGCTCCCAGTCCACCCTGGCCCTCAAATGGGAAGACTGCCCTGTTACAGTGCAATACTCATGCACGAAACATTTTATAATGTTGTCTATAGTTCACAAGTGAAAGGAAGTTTAATGGCATCAGACTTGTTCCTAGCAAACATTAGTTCTGCTCCAAAATTGCCACAGAATTCTGCCCATCTTTGCTGTGCTGGCAAAAAAGCAGACATATTATATTATATTATATAATATATAATCATATTATATATATAATCATATTATAACTGGCAGACAAGATTCACCACAGCTAATGCCCCAAATAGCCTCCTTGTCTCATAACAGGAAAGCTGTGCTGCACAAGCCAAAATGGAAGTGCACCAAAGCAGCTTGCACAATGCCTAGCTCCAGGTAGGGCTCTCAGTCCTTCACTTTGAAAAACAAGGACAAAATTTACCACCATTGTGTTGTTTTAAAGGAAAAAATACAATGTTTACTTAACAGCCTCCAAGGTACCAGAGCCACTGTTTGCCTTTCATCTGCTTTCTCTCATTTAAGCAATTTTTAGTCTAGTTTGTTAAACTACTGGTGCTAACAACATTTGTTAACATTGTTCCCAAACATAGTAACCAACACAAAGACATGACATCGGATAACCTGAACCTATGACGTTTTTGTTTGCAGCATTATGTTCATAAGTAACAGTTTGGCAGGAATTAGAAAAACAGTCACCTTGTCCATTGAAACCTGTTGTGGATGGAGGTAGGGAATATGAGCTTCATATGCTCATCTTATTTTGCCTTTTAAAAGCTCCCACTTCCAGGTTGTGATTGTTTGAAATGGTAATTATAGGATTTGGGATGTCAGCAGAGCTCTTACATGAATAACTTGAGTGCAGAAAAATCACTTGAATTAAAAGGCAGTTTTAGAAATAGCAATCAAATGCAACAAAAGCAAAATGCGCAAATGTCTTACATGCAGGAATACTGCTGGGCAACCAGGTCTCTGAGTTTCATTGTTACCCACTCTGTTGCTAGGAGACGGAAGGACTATACTTTTAACATCTCTGTAATTGCTGGGGGATCTAGTAATTGGTTTGTGTATGTGCGTGTGTGCTGATTCCCAAAATATCTCAAAAAAGTGACTGATGGCAGTGTAGTCAGTTGAGTAAGATGCTAGAGGAACCTGCAAATGGTTGAGATGATTAAGCCTAGGTCAACAACATAATTGGAGGTTGAGAAAGCAGGCATCTGGGGCAGCAGGGCTGAATCTGCATCTTTCTGAATGCTTGCACTGTAAGCTTGTGTGGTTACAACGCGCTAACCTCAGAGTGGGATAAGAGAGTGAAAGACTGCTTATGCCTCTGAGTAGTGTTTAACTAGCCTATGGAACAATGTAGATTAAATCTGTTCACAACACAAGAGCCAATCAGCGCAATAAAGTCAGGACAGATATCGCTGTGTTTTAATCTCACAATCATTAAAGTAACAAAAACTATGCCAGGGTGTGCTTTATTAACTGACTTGCAGGAATGCTGTGCCTAGCAGAGAGGTGCAGGTACAGGAAGCCTTTCCCCTCTCTCCCCCCGCCATTCTGTGGAGGGCCAGTCACTATCTTGGGTCTGGCATTCCCAGCAACCAAGCCTGGATGAAATGCCAGCAGCCATGCTAGGAACCCTAACAAGGGCCTGGAGGAGTGAGGCTAAGGCAAGAATATGAAGCCTTCCCTCTCTGCACCAGCAAAGTTGGTCTGGTGCAAGAGGGCTGAGGGGCAGAACGCTGCTGCACCCTGTTAGAGAAAGAAACAGAGGCTACTTGTACGCGTAGCCCTCCCCGGCACTGCTGGAAGTATTGTGCCTACAGCAGGCACAAGGTCTCTGAGAGCAGCTACAGGTGTCCAGACCCTCTCTGACAAACCCACCCAGGGCAATAGCATAAAGCAGCTCCTCAGATACTGAAGGTGTAGCTACTGAGCTACTTTATCATCAGTGGGAAATCAGTGCCTGCAGAAACCAAGCTACTGTATGTATTGTATGAAAGGCCAGCTGAAAATGTCATAACATGCAATGAGAAGACAATACAGTGTTATTTATTCACACAGGACTCAAGTCACACGTCAGGGCTGCCCTCCCCCTCTGTAAGTCAGGGAGGTATCTGGTGCTCCCAGACACTCACGGGAGTTTCCAGGGTTTATTAACATGCACTCCCCTCCAAGATCATTGCAGGGAGGGGTGCTAACAGGGAGCATGCCTTACATTCATGTGACCTCTACTACTATAGTAGTATTTAGCAATTCACAGTGCTGAGGAGTCCCCATGCCCTGCTCATCTGAGAGCATGCAGGTTTAAGATGATCAGAACCACAGGTGTTAGGTAGAGAGTTTGTTCTCATTCACCTGAGATAAAGTGGCTTCACGTGCAACATACTGAGTGCATTCATCAGGCTCAGAGAAAACTTAACTCTATTCTCCCAGTTTCAAATGCCAAATCTTGGTTCTTTCAGGAGACCAAATAAAAGAATTTAAGAGTTTTTTATAACACAATTCACCAGAAAGCCACAGCCTGTCTGAGGTTGGCATCAAGTCATGACTCAATCCAAACCTAGCAGAGCTTGTCTAATGTCTGGTGATCCTGTAGCTGATAACCCACAAAAGCCTCTTCATTCCTTCCATGTTCTATAGTTTGAGTAAAAGTAAAGCATCTAATGATGTCCCAATGTGATAGTTACTTTGGTGAAACATGGCAATTTATAACATAATCACACACACACACACAAACACACAGGTATCGGCACTGATAAAAAGCGGCAGGCGTTTTCAATTACTACACGTGAGATTTGTTTCATGAATGATGCTTTAATAATTATAGATCAAATCCAAATTAATGCAATAAATAGTCTGGATCGTAGCAAGAGCTCTGTCTTGTGTCCAGGCACCTTTCCCATGGAGAGCCAGTGGACTATTGAAGAGGAAGTGCCCTTTTAGCAGCAGTGGCTGTGCTGCTGCTCTGCAGCTGCTCAGATTTGCCTCTCCCAAGGAGAGGATCAGTGAATCCACTCCCACACTGCCATAGGATGGCATGGAGGACACTGGAGAGGAGGTGGTACTTTCCCAACTTGAGGGGTGAAGTCTAACCTCAAAGACCAAAATCCTGGGAGCTCACACAGGGAGACAACAAGCATCCACCTGGAGGTGCTAGAACTGATTGACAGCGGCGAACCTGAGTTGTTAAGCCCAGCTACAGGACCCTGTTAGTGTTGAAGGAATCCCCACTCCCAGGGTAAGCAAATAGGAGGTGGATACTGCATAACATCCCTGGTTCTTGCCCCCACCAATCACCTTCTTTGAGGGGCTATGACTGAGGCCAGACTGTTACCCCATTGTTACCTACAGGGCTAAAGGAGTCTCAGGGCTAACGGTGTGTCCAGGATCTGTGTGTGGGGAAGACAGGGGTCAGGATCCATGGAAGAAGGGCTACCACTGCAAAACACAGGCCTACGTGTCCTGAGGACTGGTCACGCTGGGATGGAGCTTTGCTAGGCAGGAATAAGGGTCATGAGGAAGCTATAGGATTTGACTAATTTGACTCCCAGTGACGAAAAAATAATAGAATTCTAAAGAAAAAGCAGTTGGGTGGACTATATTGAGTACTGTTTCCTCTCAAGAGAAGGGAGTGTTATTTAGCAGCTAGGGTGCAGGACTGGGTGTCAAGCATTCTGGGTTCAATTTCTGGTTCCATTATTGCATACCTTATACTTTTCTGATCATTAATGTGAGTGTAATACTACTTATCTACTTATAGAGGTGCTGTGAGACTATGTATCTCCTCAGTAATAAGAAAGGAGAAACATACCAAGAAATTAAGAACACTTACCAGCTGAAAGAAGGAGCAAAGCAGAAAGCAACAAAATGGCTATTTGAGGGCCACAACTGCTTGGCTCTGCCCCATTTAAAGACCCAGCCCTAGAACTGCATGCTGGGAAATATGTTCCAATTGGAAGACAACCCTGCACTGGGGGAGTTAGCAGGGTCCAGACCGTGATAAAGGAAAGTGCTCTTACCCAAAGTGATGTTTGTAAATTGGTTTGAGGTTCTGAACTAAAAGGTGCAAATTTGTTCATCCTTATAATTCTGACTTTGCAGGACCGCTTGTTTGAAGTCAGTGAAGTTATTCTGTGTTTCCAGCAGTGTGGCTGAGAACAGAATTTGAACCCATGGACTTACGTTGGTAACTTGTCTTCTGATTTGTTTAATTCTTGGGTTTGTTGATATCACCATTTGCTGTTAGTCTTAGTTGTGTCCGCAACCTCCCAAATCAACTTCTACCCTGGCTGAGTGGCAGATTCAGATCATTTTTCACTCTGTAAATGTGCTCTCATATGAAAATACATTTCCCTTTTTTCATCAGAGGAAGCAGTAACTTTCTACATGTATTGAAACCAACATAATTTCATCATCATGAATGGCAAAGCTGGCACGTCTTTGAGAACAATATAAGCCCTGCCTCCAGAACTACTTTGGACTAGTAGATGTCAGTCAGGGAAAGGTACAGAACATCTTGCACAAGAATAAAATGCTGTTTCTCCCCATAGGCCTGGTAACATTGTAGTCTTTAGTAAGAGGCACACAAAGTACACTGAAGTGGTTTGGCCCATCTCTGCTTTACTTCCATGTTCTTATTTTTGCTTTGAGCTCACAAATTGAAGCAGTAAACATAAAGAAGTTGCCAAAAGATGCTAACATATATTGAGCTGTTTTGCACTGTATTTTTAATTAACGTAGTTTCTAATTGGAACATGACTTTGAGCTCTAATCTCTCCTCATCCACCTCTTCCTCTCCCCTATGTGCACATATCATGCACCTTGTTAAGAGCTCATTCAGAATACGCTCAAGACATGGTGAGTTCCTTCTGCTTTCAGCAGCCGTTTGGTTCCCTATCTTGGCTCAATTCTATTTTTTTGGTGATTTGTTGTTGATGGTATATTTTTATATGTATATCATGGTCAGCCCAAGAATCTAACGTTAGCAATTCTCTCTTTTATTCATTGCATAACATCTACAATACTGCACTACTTGTGATTACACACTACCCTACTGTAGCCAAAGGGGCTCCATGCAGATACAAGGATCAGTCCACACTCAACAAGTTGCAGGTCAAAGCCGTAGACCGCAAACTCTTTGAAGCAGTGATTGTGTTATGTCTTTTTATTTGCTATGTTTGCATAGATTCTAAGGCTGGAAGGGACCACTGTGATTATCTAGTCTCATCTCCTGTATACCTCAGGCCTTAGCACTTCCCCAAAACAATTCCTAGAGCAGAGCTTTTAGAAAAACATCCAATCTTGATTTAAAAATGGTCAATGACAGAGAATCCCCCACAACCCTTGGTAAATTGTTCCAATGGTTAATTATGCTCATCATTAAAAATGCACATTTTATTTCCTGTCTGAATTTGTCTAGCTTCAGCTCCCAGATCATGTTATACTTTTCTTGGCTAGATCGAAGAGACTATTATTAAATATTAGTTCCCCATGTAGGAACTTAGAAACTGCAAGCAAATCACCGATTAATCTTCTCTTTGTTAAAATAAATAGATTGAGTTCCTTGAGTCTAGCACTACAAGGCATGGTTTCTAATCCTTTAATCAGTCTCATGGCTCTTCTCTGAACTGTCACCAATCTATCCACCTCTTTCTTGAATTGTGGGCACCAGAACTGGATACAGTATTCCAGTAATGATCACACTGTGTAACCAAATACAGAGGTAAAATAATTTCTGTACTCCTACTTGAGATTCCCGTTTGGCCAGTGTCACACTGGGAGCTCATGTTCAGATGATTCTTCACTCCACGCCCCAAATCTTTTTCAGAGTCACTGCTCCCAAGGATAAAGTCCCCCATCCTGGAAGTATAGCTTACATTTTCTGTTCCCAGATGTATACATTTATATTTAACCATGTTAGTGTTGCCAGTACCCAGTTTATCAAGCAATCTAGATTGCTCTGACTCAGTGACCTGTCTTCTTCATTATTTACTATACCCTTAATTTTTGTGTGAGCTGCAGACTATATCAGTGATGATTTCATGTTTTCTTCCAGGTTGTTCATAAAGAAGTTAAATAGCTGATGGCCAAGAACTGCGTCTAGAGGTACTCTACTTGAAACAGACCAGCTCAGTGACAAATTCCATTAACAGTGACATTTTGAGACCTATCAGTTAGTCAGTTTTTAATCCATTTAATGTGTGTCATGTTAATTTTATATTGTTCTAGTTTTTTATTCAAAATGTCATGTGCTACCAAGTCAAGGTGTATTAAATCAATTGTGACAGATCCAGACCGGTGGGGTATACGGGAGCCTGGTCCTATTGGTATCCAGGAAGTGGGCAGGCAAAGCTTTCTCTACTCAATTATGGCAGGCAGGCTAATCAGGACACCTGGTTTAAAAAGGACCTCCCATCAGTTAGTAAGGGGTGTGTGCAAGGAGCAGGGAGTGAGAAGGGGTGCTGCTGGAGGAGTGAAGAGGTCAAGTGTGATCAGGCTTCAGGAGGAAGTTCCTGCACTGAGGATAAAGAAGGTGCTGGGGCAAGGCCATGGGGAAGTAGCCCAGGGAGTTGTAGCTGTCTTGCAGCTGATACAGGGAACATTGTAGACAGCTGCTATCCACAGAGCCCTGGGCTGGAACCCAGTGTAGAGTGTGGGCCCAGGTTCCCCCCATCCCAACTCCTAATTGGACACAGGAGGAGTTGACCTGGTCTGTGAGAAACATCAGAAGGGAAGGTCTAAATTGGAAAGGGATTTGCCTGTTTCCGACCCACTAGGTGGGTCACAGAGACTGCGGGGATTGTACTCAGTTTCTCCCATGCTGGCCAGTGATGAGGTTAGCTGAGTGGACAGCAGGTTTCAGCCACTAGCAAAAGTGGCCAAACTGAGGGCTGCCATGAATCTCTGAGGTAAGCAAATCTGCCAATAAGTGCAGGACCCACCAAGGCAGAGGAGGAAACTTGTCACACAACATAATTGCTTTCATCAGCCCAATTTGTAAGCTCATCAAAAAAAGTGAACAAGTTAGTGTGACAGGATCTATTTTCATCAAACCCATGCTAATTTGCCTTAATTACATTACTCTCCTTTAGTTCATTATTAATCGAGCCCAGGATCAGCCTTTTCATTAGCTTGCCTGGGATCGATGTCAGGCTGACAGGCCTATAATTACCCAGGTCATCCTGTTTACCCATTTCTAAAATTGGCACATTAGCTTTCTTCCAGTCTTCTGAAATTTTTCCAGTGTCCCAAGACTTATTGAAAATCAACATTAATAGTCCAGTGAGTTCCTCAGACAATGTTTTAAAAACTCTTGAATGGGGTGAAAGTAACTGAGGACACTTACTGGTACGGGGGGTGGCTCTGGCCCCTGGAAGGGGCGGGGCCTCAGGTGGAAGGTGTGGGGCTGGGGGGGTCAGCATCCCCCAGCCAGCCCTTGTACTGTGCTGCCTGCGGCTCCCGTCTTGATTTAAAGGGCCTGGAGCTCCAGACACTGCTGCTGCGGTAGGGGCAGCAGCGTCCGGAGCCCCGGGCCCTTTTAAATCACCGGCGCCAAGGCAGCTGCTCCCTTTGCGCCCCCCCACCTGTCAGAGGCTAGGGAGGTGGGTAAAAAGGGCAGGGACATTAAAGCGCGGCGAGGACCTTTGCCGCAGCAGCGCTTTAACATTGCCGACCTCCCTTCCCCCGTCGGCAGCCCCGCCATGGGGGGCACAGCAACATTAAAGCACTGTCACGGCAAAGGACCATACTTAAAGCACTGCTGCGGCCGTGCTTTAATGTCCCTGTCCCTGACCCTTTTGCCTACTCTGTGGGCGGCTCTGCCGGTACGGACCCTACCGGCAGGGCCACTGACGGAGGGAGGGGGCAGTAATGTTAAACCACTGCTGTGGCAGCGCTTTAAGGACAGTCCTTTACCATGGCAGTGCTTTGAGGATCCTTAAAGCATTGCTGCAGCAATGGACCATCTTTAAATCGCTGCCGTGGCAGCTATTAATGTTGCTGCCCCTTCCCCCCAGCCACCATCTGCGGCCCTGCCGGTATGGACCCTACCGGCAGGGCCCTCGACAGGGGAGGCGAAAGGGGCAGAGACATATGGGCTGGATATGGGCTGGTGCAGATTTTTACCGGTACGGAGTGACCAGACATCCTGATAAAATCGGGACCATCCTGATATTTAGTTGTTTGTCCGATGTACAGTCAGGACACCATTTGTCCCGATATTTTGGCGGGGGCTGGAATGGATTGGTGAACCTAGCTGGAAGGCTCCCACACAGCTCCTGGGAAGTGACTTGCAGGACCCTGTGGTCCCTAGGCACAGGGGTAGCCGGGGAGTCTCCGCATGCTGCACCCACCACCAGCGCCAGCTCCGTTGAGGTCAATGGGAGCTGAGGGGGCAGGGCTTGCATGGTGCCCTTGACCCTAGGAGCCAGAGGGACTTGGTGGCTGCACCTCAGGCAGGTCCCTCTGGTTCTTAGGATCCAGGGCAGTGAGGGGGCTCTGCGCTGCCCGCACCATGCAAGCCCTGCCCCCTCAGCTCCCATTGGCATGGTTCCAGCCAATGAGGGCTGCGGAGCTGGCGCTAGTGGTGGTTGCAGCACATGGAGACCCCCCTGGCCACCCCGAACCTAGAAGGACCTGCCAGATGCTTCCCAAAAGCCGCCCCAGGTAAGAGCTGCTGGGATCCTCCCCTGCACCTCCTCTCCCTGCCCCAGTCCTCAGGTGAGGAGGCGAGCAGTGGGCAGGGGGCCAGCCAGGGGTAATGAGGCATGCATTACATGGTCAGACACACACTGGGCTACCTTCCCCTTCCTGTTGGGGGCAGGCCCATGCTGCACCACACAGCTCCCTCACCCGACACCTCCCAGACCCGCTATGTCCAGTGTCCCCTGAACCCACTATGCCCAGTGCCCCTCCCATAACCCTTCTAACACAACACAAATGCACCATGCACTGCATACCACCACTACTGCCCAGCATCCTCCCAGCCACCCACAGCCCCACCACAACTGCCCAGCACCCCACACAGAACTCCTCCCACTCCCTAGTTCCCCAACACACACAGATCTCCCCTCCCCCTCTACCCAGTGCCCTTCCCCAGAGACCCACCACAACAACTATATAGTGCGCCACACAGACCCCTACTGCCTAGCACCACAAAACACACAAATCTCCTCCACTGCCCAGTGCCCTCCACCCCCTCACAGCCCAGCGCCCCACCACAGACCTCCCAGCCACTCACTCCCCCATGACCTGCCCCCTCCCCTGGTCACACTCACTGGTCCTGCTGGGAAGTGAGGTGACTGTCAGCTGGGCTGAGCCAGCAGCGCAGCCAGGGCTGGAACTGGGATCATGCACCCCAGCCTCATGGCTTCAACTGGGGGCTGGATCCAAGGTCCTGCATATCCCCCTATGGCTTCTCCCAGGGGACTGGAGCTGCGGACATGAACTTCTCGCAGGGGCTGCAACAAGGGCCGTACTCCCCACCTCGCAACTTCCTAGGGTTGTGCATCCCCCTCCCCCATGGCTCCGGTCAGGGCTGTTCACCTATGTCTGCTCCCCAGCACCCAATGTGTCCTGATACTTTACTCTTGCAATCTGGTCACCCTATATATAGCAGACATCAACTAGTACCCCATCTTGTGCTATGTATGTTAGGACATTAATCTATAAGCATTCAAAATAATTTTCCTTTGAGTTATCCATGACTTGGAAACAGGTAATACCATTTTGACTTACAGTACCACTCCCTCTCCCCTTTTACCCACATGATCCTTCCGAAATAGCTTATAACCATTGATTTGAACATTCCAGTTGTGTGACTATCCCACCAGGTTTCCATAATATCACGTAGATTGAATTTACGCTCATAAATGAGCAATTCCAAATTCCTCTTGTTTGTTACCCAGGCTTCTAGCATTTGTGCATAGTCAATTCAAGAATTTCTTCTCTTTTTGTCGTTTGTTCCTTGATTAATTTTGTTCTCAACATTTCAATTTTGTGCTCACTGAGTTCTCTGATCATCCCTCTTTTTACCGTTCTCTTTTGCTGTTAATTTAACCCCCAACTGACTGCTTTAGCCAGCCTGTCCCTGAGGAAATTAGTCCACCTTCTACTGAGGTGGAGGCCATCCAAACTATACAATAGCCCTCTCTCCTCAAAAAAGGTGAACCAATGTTCCACAAAACCAGAGCCCTGCATCCTACACCATTTACCTAGCCAGAATCTTCTGCCTTCTGTTTTCCTTTGCTAGAGGGACAGGAAGGCTCTCAGAGAAGGTTGCTTGGATGATAACTGCCTAGCACATATTTGGACCCAATGCACAATAAGTTAATTTTTATAACTGATTCTGGACGATCTAGTTTGTCAGAGTATGATTGGTCCTCTTCTAATTATTCAAATATCTTTTTATTATTTCACAGGCTTTTATTATTTTCTGTAACATGAACTTTTCCACTGACCTCAAAATAAATTATGTCCATTAAAAAATACTAACAGGAATAATCAATAAGATACTGTGAATGATTTTTTTTAATAATACACTTGTCAAGATTATTGATCTTACAGTTATTTGAAGCATTTAATACTTAGGGTTGACAGTCTTTTTCAGCACAAAATCAATTGTGAAAGTTTCTAAAACCATAGCAGCCACAGCAGTTGGGTTGAACATTCAATTCCCCTCCTCCTCCCAAGTTTTTAAATAAGTTTATGCACTCTAAAGAGAAGAAAGAAACAGAAAGGGTAAAGGGATTTCTGAATACATTATTAATATGTCAAAGACACTTCTGATAATCTTCCGCAAACCATCTTTATATAAAGTCACACATAGGTGAGTATGCTTGGTTAGCAGTTTGTGGCAGGGAGATAACAAAAGGCTTTAACAAACCATTACAGTTTGTCCAACACTCACTGAAAAGACTGAGATGATCCGCGTGCTTGTTAGCCTCTCTAAGGCATACCTATGTGCAGTCAAAACCAAATTTCATCATTACAGTTGCTGGGGACCAAAGATAATAAAAACAATGCCAGTAATACGAAAACATTAAGTTAAACCTCTCATTTGTGGCGATACTCGAAGTGTGTTGTGCATTTATTAGCACTGCTCTTAGCCAAGTAGGTGCTACAGAACAGCTATGACAATTTCTTGCTTTAGCAGATGATCCTGGGTCAAACCTTCATGATTCTGAGTAAGGACCTCATCCAGTATTCCTGTTGCTGGCAAATCTCTCACTGATCAGGTCCTAAGGGCCTCATGGTCCCCTCCAACTGATTGGCAATAAGCAAGGGTGTAGCTCTTTGCTTTATTAATTCCTGCTGCATGCCTGACATCACCGTCCTTGAGAGGGGTACTGCATAAGCTGGGTGACCAGCTGCTACATGGTACCTTTGGCCGCTATGTTGCTAGAGAGGTGGAGGAGTCCAGTTAGCACAACTGCGTGAACTGTCACGTTGGCCTAGCCTATACTAAAGAAATTAAGCCAGTTATAACCCTTAGAATGTTTGCAGAATGCTGCACATGTGTGGCCTTGCAACATCACCTAGAATGTATGGGCAGGTTTACGTGAAGTGGTTTAAGACAGCACTAGTGTGGATGAGGGGAAAAACATAAACCTCCTCAGCATGAGGAGTGTGGATACAATGAATCTTTTCCACTTCAAATGGTTCAGTGTATCCAGTTCAGTCACAACCAAGTCAGTTCTCTAGTGGAGCCAAGGCCATAATGGTTAGGAGTTTCATTTCAGCAACCAAGATTTGAGGGTATGGCATACTTCTATTCTATCTGCCTCCTGCATAGTCACCATGAAATGGTATAATAGGACCCTAAGGGTTATGTCTATACAGCCCATGGAAGCAAGCTGAAGTCCACCTCTCTTCCTAGGCTTCAGAAGCTGATCTTCAGCCTGAGCCACAACTTCAAAGAGTGCTAATGGGAGCCTTGCTGGCCCGAGTCTGTCAGCCCACACTAGGAGGCTCGTTTCCCAGTGACTGAATGATACATTGACAAATAATTTACTAGCACAGATCTTGATGCTATTTTCATAGTATTAGACCAGCCTTGTGTTGGGCTGCTTTTTGTTTGATAATTTCCCCTCAGACTTTTAGAATGACAGCCAGCTCCTGCAATCTCAAGCAGATCTCTTGGCAAAGCCAGTTATAGCCATAGAGTAGCAAAGAGTCCTGTGGCACCTTATAGACTAACAGATGTATTGGAGCATGAGCTTTCGTGGGTGAATACCCACTTCATCAACATGCACCCAATGAAGTGGGTATTCACCCACGAAAGCTCATGCTCCAATAAGTCTGTTAGTCTATAAGGTGCCACAGGATTCTTTGCTACTTTTACAGATCCAGACTAACACGGCTACCCTCTGATACTTGATAGCCATAGAGTGGCTTTCCTATTGGTATCCTTTAAATCTGAAGGCCTTGTGTAATGCTGACAGACCCCAGTCGCTGGCAGGCGGGATTGAATCTGGAGCTTAGTGCATGAGCCTCTACTACCTGAGCTAAAAGCCAACTGGGTGGTAGCTAAGGCTGTAGAGCAAACTCATTAATCTTGCTGTCTGTCTGTCTCTAAGTGGTCTCAGTTCCACTAGATGGGACAGAACATCACACCCAGAAGGTGTGTGGGTTACACTTGGGTAAATCAATAACCTACAGTGGGATCTTCAATTAGGTTCCTGAAGCCAAGCTGAATGTATAAACACTGCTTTTTTTTTATATTACTATTTAGGAGTTTCAGCTACTATACAGGCTGGCCTGGAATTAATGCTACATTTGTTCACAACATTTGAATACTACATTGGGACAAGGAAGAAACCCAAACTCTAATCTTCGCTAGTTTATTAATAGTGCTGCGGATTAGGAGACACATTTTGAAAACATGCACATAAATTGTATCCAGAAAATACTTTCACCTACTGATAAGCACCTTAGTGCAGGACAGCATATGCTATATGGATAACTGTATGACAAACAAGTATTCACATGCACACGTACCCAAATGTGCAAATGTTCCAATGGGTTCACTTTAGGACTTTTTTTAAAATAGCCCTAATTTGTGTAAATACAGATAGCAAATTTCATAACTGTTTTGTATGTGATGCTTCTTTCATCTCATAGGAGTACAGTACCTGTATGGAACTGTTTTTTTATCATTATTTTAGATTGTAAATATGTCACATTTCCAAGCACATTTAGCCATTCATTATTACCACGTTTTTAAAATAGGATTCAAATAAAAGAAAATACCACACAATGTTTCATGAAAATTGTATAACATTTTTAAAGTAATCATCATTGTATCACTTACAGTCTTTCTTTTGGATGACACTGTTTATTGAAAGACATCGTTTGTATTAAATACACTATAGTACAAGAGACTTTCCATGTCGTGTTGACGGAAGCTGGTCACATGATTCACAAACAAATCTTTTAACACTGATACTCAGGCATCACTTCAAAATCAGCCAAGATGCAATGGATCTTTTAAAGCAATGAATTTCTATAACAAACTGCAAAACAAGAACCACTGAATATTTGCACAGAGACATCACAGTAAAAAAAAGAAGAAGAAGGAGAAAGAGAGCTCTAAACATCAGGTCACACTTTTAGTGACAAATATAGAGATCTATATTTATAAGTAGGTATCTCCCTCTCTCTGACTCTTGAGAGAGAGAACGAGTTGTATCTAGAAATATACATATATACATGAAGTATAGGTAGAGAGCAGGGCTGGGGCAAATATTTCATAATAAATTGAATCTTTCTCTAGTGGTAATGTAATTAAACATCCACACTGAATTGACTTGTATATAAAATTCTCAGCTGCTTGTTCAACATTTGTTTTTCTTTAAGTTGCAGAACAATACATATAAGCTGCAAGATATAGGCCTCTGAAAAGATTTGATTTGATTTTTGTTTTCTTATGCCTTCCTGTCAAACAGCCTTGCTAGAAACAGCTTCTGCTATACTTGCCCAAAATATTCTGTGTTTATAAAATACATTTCAGCCAATCTTCACTCAGAACTTTCTACAAGCAAACAAAAAAAAATCCATAGACCTGGCCTAGAATGCATAGACAAGAAAATAATATACCCATCATTTCCCATTTCTTCTCCTGAGACGTACTTTAAAAAGATGGCAAAATAGTCACTTGGTTGCTGTTGTGAAATTCACAGTGTTTTCCCTGCAACATTGTAGTCTTTTTTTGCTTCATATTTGTGATGAATGTAGCAAAATAAAATAAAATAAAATAAAAATTAACTAAGGCTCTTCAAGGATCTCTTGACTCAGAGCAGCAGTGGTTCATCCCAGTCCTGACAACAAGAAAATACAGTTTCCTGTGCTATCAAAACCTTCATCTTCAACCAGAAACCCCAACCCCTTCCCCACCCACCCCCACATTCTTACAGCAATATTTGAATTTCTTTTACAAGGCATAACAACCTGGAGACAGTCTTGTTCTTACCTATATGCACTATAACTTAGTCAGCTAGTGACTTGATCGCTTTATTGGGGTGTTTCTTTTATCTTTAAAGTGTTCTGTGAAAGTCTATGTCACGCACCACAAAATTATCTCCAAAGAGCAGAGAGAGAGAAGTAAATGGCAGTTATTCATTGAACAGCAGATTATATATAAATATATTGGTTTATAAATCAGAATGAATGAACTCCTATGTAAAATGAAGTTTCATCATGCATCATGGGTGCTGTTGCTTTACAAACACTGTTCACTACAGCTGGTTGCTGAGTTCTGCAGATTTACTGAGGGTGAAGGAGAGAACGTGGGAAATTCCCAATACTAGCTGCTGCTATTATTACTGCAGGGTTTTGGAGTTCTCGCCGTTGTTCTACCAGTTGTGTTGCAGTCTGAAACTTCCAGCTCATTCTTGGAATTATTTTGTAACTGAAGAGAAGTGCAAAATGCCAGTGGAGCTGTAGTACTGCTGTTGAACAATACAACAATAATAGCACAAAAACAGAAGTTATTTTAAACCAAATTTTCTTCTAGGAAATTTGAAGCCAATCTGTTCATTGCTCCGTGAGAAATCAATGAATATTAGACAATAACGGAGGGACTGCTTTTATACAATCATTTGGGGAAAAAAATGTTGATTGTTAAAAATATCTCTGGCACTCCAGTATTTCCTCCACCCACGCGGAACTGCATTCACATAAAAAGTTAAATCTTATAAACATAGAAAAAGAAATACCAAAGGAAAAAAGGATTTTGGTTATTTAGCGGACTTTATTAATAACATTGTACCCCAATTATCATCTGTTAGAATATATGTATATGTAAATTTATACATATACACACAATCACACATACTGTATATGCATGTCTGAATATGTATAAATCAAATATTTATTACACACATATACATATACGTATATACCATGTATATATACACATCCTATGCAAACACACACATATATATAATATATATTATATATATATGATTGGTTTGTAGCATAGTCTAGAAAGATTTTGTAATGAGCCTGATTGTCATATTTGCTCAGTGTACAAGATTTAGCTGAAGTTGCAAGCATGACAAATGTCTATACATACACTCACCCCTCATTGCCATTTGAAAGTATTTCTTTTTCTCTTTTCCACTCATTTTGCTACACTTACACCTCTTCTTATGAATAAATGCAAAAACTGGTTTAGTTTTAGTTAATAGCTAGTCTACACTGATTATAGCTTTTATGGACTACTGTTCACGTGTGTGATATAGGCCAAGTTTATTCATATTTTTGGCTCTATAGAACATTTGGTCCTTTAAGTTTGACATACTGATATGCTGTTGCACAGTGTATTCTAACACACTATATTTTCCCCATACATGACTCTAGTCTGCTCTTTTAGTAATGAAAAAAGGATGCCACTAGAGCAACTTGTATTTTTTTTCTTCATTTTTGGTATACATTCCATTAGTTCTTGAAAAACCTACCTGTTTGCTTTCAGGTTAGGGCCATTGCTCAGAGAGAACAATATCTTGGAGACAAAAATAATATATTTTTCTAAAGGGCATAAGGAACTATGACAGAATACAACAGGTAGGAGTTTTGTACCTCCCTTCCCCAACACACAACCCTTCCCTCTTCACACTAAAAGTGTAGTCTCAGTGTACTCTGACAGTTTACATTTTCTTTTCCACTTTCTGTTATACTGAAACTGAATTTCTTAAAGACATAAAACTCAGGACCTCAAGAGAATGGGTTTCCCTGAATGTACAATCTTTTTCAAACAGGGCTATTGCTATTCAAACTTCTAAAACAGCCCAGATAAAAACGTAAAACCCATTTTGTATGAGTCTCCCTCTTGCTTTTTTTTTTATTTCCAGTTCTAGTGGTTCAGAAATAACATCTGGTTTATTAAAGAAATACTGCATATGGCTTTATAGTTACATTGTTAAGTTTATTTTTAATGCTTTTTTCACTGACATAGAGGAGGGTTCAACTCCATCACTGTCCAGTCAATTGTTTTATTTCTGAAAACGTTCAAAATCTCTGAGAACTGGCTTTAAAAGCCACTGAAGGAAAAAAGAAAGTGCTTTAATAAATAATATATGCAAGCAAATTATATATTAAAATATTATGGGAACACTTACAAAAATAAAACGCTGAATGTATTAAATAAAATAACCACAACACAAAGATGAAGAACTACTACTACTCTTTGATTTGGCTCATAATATTAAAAAAAATAAAAGAAAAAGACAATTTTTTGCAGCAAGGCCCCCTCACAGAGGGAGGCAAATGTTCTTGAGGAACAGGTAAAATTTCTTTCCATTTGTAAGAGTTCATAAGAAAAATAATCCTAAATCTAAATTTTAAATCTTCAGCATCTGTTTGAAAAATAAACATAGATGCCCATGCACTTGCCATCAGCACAGTGGCCATGCATATACTGTATGCACACAATGCCTTTCCAACCAGACATAAATAAATTACAGAACAGTGGATGCTGGGAATGACACCACTATATCAACCAGAAATTGGTGCTGAACTCAGGATCTGTATGCTATAATGTCAAGTGATAACCACAGGATCACATCTAGCTGTCTCCAGGGCCTTAATTCTATCATCCCCTGCCATGGCTCAAACATAATCTACTATTTCCATGTTTTAGATTATTTGCGTAGTATCATATCTGTAACAATGAAAAGACATCTGAATGTAGCTAATGACCTCCATTAACTCCCTCTAATTAAATATACGTTATACCTTTATGGATTTGCTATTCCTATCAGGGTGTACAACAAGATGAGCAATAGTTTCTGCACAAAGGGCATTAATCGACGAAGACCATGCACAATTTTGCTTGCACAGTGAAAAAATGGGAATGGAGAAGGAGAGCAGTAGGAATATGCTGCCTGACAAGCACAGTATCTACAGCTTGTCCTGTCTGATCAAAGTTCTCAGCTTCAACACTTGACCCTGAAATGCACACTGTACACTAATCAGCCTAGCTTCAGCCTGTATTACCAAAGGGTAGCTGGAGAACACTTTTATACCAGTGCTATCACAATATCCTACTCTAAGACAAGTTGAGGGATTGTATTTAGCTTATCATAGTGTTGTGTAATCTAGTGCAATGCAGGAAGCATCTTTTTCTTTTTACCATAGACCATAGTACTGGATCTGATGATGAAAAATGCTAACCAAGCACACTCTTTAAACAATCCCTTTACTCCTCAGACAGGCTCCCAGAGGAAAGCACAGAATCCTTTCCTTCCATTAAATCATTTCAGTGTTTTGAGTGGGGTTGGATGCCATCTAATCCCATGGTTCTTCCATACAGTGGATCGCACAACGCTGTTTTCTTTCTATCTGGCTTTATCTCAACTAGAAATAAGCTTCCCATAGAGAACACCAATCTTCTTTTTCCACCCACACACCGAAGCAAAAAAAGTAGAGGTGAATCAAGAGGAACTCCCAGTATCTGTACAGCAGAAGTCACAAAGTTCGAGTCAAATATTTTTTTCCCTTTTTTCATCCACATCAAAGGCATGAGTACAACAAGGCATTGTTAGTTGTGGTGGGCAATCTGGAGTGTCTGCTGATATAACAGACCAGGTTTTTAAGGCCTTTGTCTATGCAGAGTTACAATAACGCAGAAGCCAGATTGAATAGGAGAGAGAAAAAATGAGAGAAACAGAAAGAGAAAAGAGATACATTTCAATAATGTCAAAAAAGTCAATACTGTGTCTACAGATGGAGAAGTGCACATTGCTTGCCCTTTGAAAGCTTCTCCGCATCTTTGTCATTACTACTGTCAGAGTTAAGAACATATTTTGATGGAGTTCAGCGGCCGTTGAACACATTCATTCACGCAGCCCATAAGAGGAAATGCTAGGAGGCTCTAGCCTAGAATATCCAGGTAAACTGGAGAAGCCTTGGCCAAGTTCTGAAGGAGGGAATGGATTTCTTTGATGTTGAGCCTCATGTGAGGCTCCCGTTGCCAACAACCCAGCATCAAGTCGTACACTTCCTTTGGGCACGTACGAGGTCGCTGCAGAACTCGGCCCTGAGTGATGCACTCGATCACCTAGTGAGAGAGCAAAGAAAGAATCAATGGAGCAATAGATAGGCACTAGCCTGCCTTAGCCGGGCAGCACCGCTGATGGGACTTTTAATGTCCCGATTGGCAGTGCTGACCAGAGCTGCTAGAGTCCCTGGGTACTGAGCAAGGCGACCCAGTGCCTTACATGCCACAACCCAGTACTGAGTCATGACCCGAACTTTGAAAAACATTGGCTTAAACCACTTCCAAAGTGACATCAGCTAAACTGGAAAAAGGCAATCTGGAATAAGAGGGTCCTCATGGGGAGTGACACTGGTATAGCTATAGCAGTTTAAATTCATATTTTGCCTAATACTGGTACAATTTTCCTCTGTAGACAAGCTCTGAATGTGAGTGAATTTATTTCTTATGAAAGGGGCTAAATTGGCAGCCCTGTAGACCGAAATTCTCTGTCTACAGAACTGGTAAATCACGGGAAACTATGGTATAAACTTCCTAAATCTGTTCCATCAACCTGCCAAAATCCTAACTTGGAAGGACCAATGCTTTTCACCCTACTTACCAGGGTAATTCATTCTGAGGGCTTCAGTTCAGCTTCCACACCCACACAAGTCTCTATTGAGACTGAGCACAAGTACTCTATTGGCAATTGTGGTAGGGTTTGTGATACAGACTCCAAACCACATGCTGCATGCTCCTCTCTCATTCAGAACCATCCCCTCCCACATGCTCATAGAGGCATCACAGTGGCAGGTGGTCAGTGACTGGAGATACAAGGGGTCATCCCTGGCAGAGTTTTCCTGGGCTTCAAAGGACTTCCGGATCCCCTTAATTTGTTATAGACTAGGGTGGGACAGCAGCATTGTTCTTGAGTCACTTACACACACTGGTTGATACCTGAAATAGAGACTGCCAGAGGCTGGGCTGAAGATACTCCACTCCCTTTCTTTTGCAAGACTGCAACACCTGTCACCTCACTTATTGCTCCATACCCCAGGCAGGTTCCAGTCTACCGCACAACTTTCTTGTAGTCTACTTGGATAACATCCTTCTCTCTTAGTGGGAAAAATTCAAAAAGCCAGAGAAAAATGGACCCAAACCATGACACTTGCAATAGTACCGCAAGTGTTGGCAAGTGTTTAGTGATTTTTATAGTAAATAACATTGCAACTTGTGTGCTGTGACTATCCTTTCCAATCAGAGAGCAATTCCTTTGTGGCATCCATATCTTTAGTTAAACTCCACCATCTGAAGCACATTTTGTTATCCACAGTGCATTATACACACCTCATTGTTTGAGAGCTGATACCATGGCTGTTTGCCATAGGTGAAGATTTCCCATAAAACGACCCCCAGGCTCCAGACATCGCTTTCTGTGGTGAACTTCCTGTACATGATACTCTCAGGAGGCATCCAACGAATTGGCAACATGGTGTGACCACCAACCTGATGGAAAAGAACAAACTTGTTTAAAAGAATTCCTTTGGGTTCTTTGTGAAGATGTGCACAATGAATGCCAAACTGAGGGAGTGGATATTGATATTTTCTGTTTGTGTCCTTTAACTTTACAGAGCTTGTAAGAACATATTAGCAAGATACTACTGCCTATTATCATTAATTCATCTCTTAATCAATGCAAATGGATGGCAATCACAACCAAGATCAATTTCTCAATACTGTGGTACCTTCAAAGAAATTATTTCTGAATTATATACTGATTTTTTTTACTTATTTAGCACCTTCTATCCAAGGGACTCAAAGCACCACAGAACAAAACCTAACACCACCCTAACTCATTTTACAACACAGAGAGACTAAGGTATCACATAATGAGTTCTGTGCAGACACTGCCCCGTCTTGCACCAAACCCCATTAACTTCAAGTGAGCTCTATAGTCTTCTGTCCATATAGAGCTCATTGTAGAAGTAGGGCCAGAGTGATTTCTCTCTTAATTCCCAATTCCATGCCTGACCCACAAGATTTCTCCCTTCCTCCTAGGAAGAACTGAACGTGACCTGGGAGGGGAGAACTGATATTCACCTTCAGAAATCTGCAATTATTCATATATTTCCTTTCACTGTGTTCATGACCTTCTTGTATTTATACTTCATAGATATTCCAATGAATAAACTCTACTATTCTGGTAAATAAATTGTCCATGAATATTTTAGTGAAGAGTCCATTCCAGTCAACTAGACTTTGAGAAAAGTTTTAAGTTGAATATTTGCCAAAATTAGAATGTCAAAATGTATAAATAACAAACTGTGATTTTCAAATTGCATAAATAACTAAACACCAATGTGAATTTCAATTTGCAGATTTTACAATTGAATATGCAATTCAAAACTCATTCTGTTATTTAGCTACATCAGTCACCCAGTCAATATCATATGACATATCTAATTATGACCTTGATTCTGCATCCAACCAGAATTCATTGAAGCACTGGGGACTGACTAATGCCATGTGAATTTTTTAAATATTCACAGTGAATTGCTCATGAATTACTGCAGGCCAAAATTTATGCACTCATTCTCTCCTAAATAGCCTAACCCCCTAGCCCCACTCTTTTGGATTAAATAATCTGATTAATAATTATCTGTAACTACTGGGATCAGACTCTGATTCAGCAAAGTACTTCAGCATATGTTGATCATCTTAGGAACGGCTTTCTGAAACTAGGCCTGTATGAATATTCACAAAAGATTTTTTATTTTCTTAAACAGATGCACTTTCTTAAAACTAGGATCTTCTTTAACCTTGATTCTTTTAAAAATGTTTTTATTTCCATTTTCCAAGTGATTTATTGCCTCTTGATATGCCATTTCAACTTGATCATACAAATTAATAAATCCTAACAAAGCTAATTAACAAATCTAACTCAGTATGATCATTTTATGGAATTCTGATTATCTCTGAATTGGAGCTGTTGTAAATGACTCCAAAGTATTTTCTTTTTGAAGGTTATATACTTTTTGATTAATATATTTTTTCCTGTCTGATAATTTATTTAGTTTATGAAATCACATCAGGACAGATTTTATACTTTTCAAGATTCCAGTCTTTCAGGAGATCATTCCTCCTTCTGGGACTTTACATAAGTTGTTATAAAAAATATTTTTCTTGTTCTGATGTCAAAACAACAAATGATAGGTGAGCCTAATAAAAGTTCAGTCAGGGTCCAGATTACTTCTAAAGCAGTTGGTAAATCTTTCCCCATATATTTGTTAGTGCTTCAGTGTTAGTGTAGCACATCAAAAATACAGTCATCACTGTTAAACAGTGCAATCATGCTGCATACACTGCCATAAAAGACCTAGACCATTACTGATTCCATAAAAATATATAGAAGTGCCACAACTGACATAGGCATGTGTTTTATTAATAGACACTCTTTTGCTGCCCCTCAACCCAGATAATGTGGGTGGAGCGTGTCCACAATTGGTGCTCGAGCAGTGCACCATGTGTAGCTATCCCACTGTTCAAATCACCACCTTCTGACACTAGGAGTTCTGGGAATGGATGGTAGTGCATTCTGGGGGTGGGCTCACTGCCCCCATGATGCAGTTTCTTCCATCTTATCAATCCTTGGGCTTCCAACTACGTTTTGTGCACTTTTTCAAATTCCCCTGTAAACTTGACACCCACCATCTCTGCCTGAAAGTATGGATCCTGCACTGCTCTTCAGTCTTGTAATAAGCATTATGAAGACATCACAGCTGACCCTGCAGTATTTCATGACCTGCAAATCTTAAAATGAATTTGTGGTGCCTGCCCTGCTATGTGCCACTGAAAGAAACAATTCAAGATTGGTGTTGGTATTCATGGAGCAGCTGCACATGGTGGACCATCGATATTGGGCTTGGAAAACAAGCACCGAGTGGTGGGATTGAATTGTGATGCAGATATGGAATGATGTGCAGTGCCTGCAGGACTTTTGGGTGCACAAAACCACCTTTCTGGAACTGTCTGTGGAACTTGCCACTGCAGTGCGGTGCAAGGACACCACAATGACAGCTGCCCTCACTGTGGAAAAAGTGAGTGGAGATTGCTGTGTGGAAGCTGGCAACTCCAGAGTGCTCCTGGTCAGCTGTGAATCAGTTCGGAGTTGGGATGTTCACTGGGATGTTGCAGTGATGCAAGTGTGCAGGGCCATTAATTGCCCCCTGCTACAAAGGACTGTGACTCTGGACAATGGGTGGTGAATGCTTTGCAGCAATGGAATTCCCTAACTGTGGTGGGGTGATAGATGGGAAGCATATCCCAGTTTTGACCCCAGGCCATCTTGCAACAAAGTATGTCAACAGAAAGGGCTATTTCTCTATGGTATTGCAGGTGCTGTGGATCACCGGGATCATTTCACTGACATCAGCACAGGGTAGTCAGGGAAGGTGCATGACTAGGGCCCAACCAAATTCACAGCCCATTTTGGTCAATTTCATGGACATGGGATCTTAAAAATAATAAATTTCATGATTTCAGCTATTTAAATTTGAAATTTCATGGTAATTGTAGGGGTCCGGACCCAAAAAGGAGTTGTGGGGAGGGAGTTGCAAGGTTATTGGGGGGGGGGGCGCAGGTTGCGGCACTGCTATCCTTACTTCTGCGCTGCTGCTGTTGGCGGCACTGCATTCAGGGCTGGGCAGCTGGAAAGCGGCAGCTGCAGGCTGGGAGCCCAGCTCTGAAGGCAGTGCCTCGCCAACAGCAGCACAGAAGTAAGGATGGCCTGGAATGGTGTTGCCACCTTTACTTCTGTGCTGCTGCCTACAGAGCTGGGCCCTCAGTCAGCAGCTCCCACTCTCAGGCTACCCAGCTCTGAAGGCAGCAGCGTGAAGTAAGGGTGCAACGGTCTGGTATTGCCACCCTTACTTCTGCACTGCTGCTGGCGAGGCACTGCCTTCAGAGCTAGGCTCCTGGCTAACAGCTGCCAGTCCCCAGCCACCCAGCTCTGAAGGCAGCACAGAAGGAAAGGTGGCAATACCACGACCCCCTTGTGACTCCTGCAACTTCCTTTTGGGTCAGAACCTTCAGTTTAAGAAACGCCTGTGAAATCTGTATAGTACAGGGTAAAAGTGCACAAAAGACCAGTTTTCACAGTCCATGACGAGTATTTTGTGGCCATGAATTTGGTAGGACCCTATGCATGACACACACAACTTCAGGAACAAGGGTCTGTATAGAAAGCTGCATGCAGAGACTTTCTTTCCAGACCAGAAGATTCCAATAGAGGTTGTGGAAATGCCCACAGTAATCCAGAATGACCATTAAATGTGCATTTAGCAGATTAAAGGCTCACTGGTGCTGCCTTTTTGGCAGGTTAAACCTCAATGGGAAAATATTCCCATGGTCATAGCAACCTGCTGTGCTCTGTATAACATTTGTGAAGCCAAGGTGTAAAAGTTTCCCCTGGGGTGGAGCACTGAGGTAGATTGGCTTATGGCTGATTTTGAGCAGCCAGATACCAGGACTATCAGAGGGGCACAAAGTGGGGCTGTGGTATTTGAATCAGGGAGGCTTTGAGGCAGCATTTTGATAATGAGTCCCAATAATGTGTCTTTCTGTAATGCGTTCAGCCAGGCATTATTTACTTGTTACCTTGAATGATCCCTGTAATGATTCCTGCCTGAGGGTTAACTGTAGTCTGCAAATATGCCAGTTGCCACTCTGTATGAATTTCTGCTGCAACAACCATGCATAGAACACAAATAAAGACTTATTTAATTTTTAAGACTAAATTTTTATTAAACAGCAACACACAGATTTCCATTTCTTACACGGGACATGACACTGAGCAGCATTTTCTCAAACGAAGCTCTCACAGTTGTGTGTAAGTCCAGCTGTCATTACGGAATGTGTCCCTAGGGGTGGAGTGCAAGGGGTACTGTGACAGGCTGGAAATATGCGAGGAATGTGTGTGTGTGTGTGAGTTTGGGGACGGCATGGAATGCAGTTCTGTATGGGCTTCACAGGGAGTCGAGCACGGATGTGTTCTGACTGCAGTGCAATCAGGGACCTGAGCATTTCTGTTTGGTCCTCCATAAGCTTTATCATCTGTTCCTCTATTATCCACACCCGCCCATCTCCTCTCCTAACTATCCATTCTGAGTTTTTCGTTTATTGTCTCTCTCCATGCTCTTTGCTTGCTATCAGCATGATCAGACAATAGCAACACTTCTTGAAACATGTTCACCGCCTTATCTGATGGAGGTGCTCCGCTGATGTGTAGGATCTGGCCCTCAAGGGCACATCTGCAGAACCAAAAAATCAATACACAGAGTCAGTCTTGAATCACAAAAGTTACATATGCCTCTTTCTCACTTTCCCTTGACAAGCATGCAGTACAGCGAGAGCACTAAACGTGGTGAGGGGGGAAGGTGCAAGAAGCAGGGGTGGCTCTAGGCATTTTGCCGCCCCAAGCATGGCAGGCAGGCTGCCTTCGGCGGATTGCCTGTGGAGGGTCCGCTGGTCCCGCGGCTTCAGCGATCCTCCCACAGGCATGCCTGCGGGAGGTTCACCAAAGCCGTGGGACCAGCGGACCCTCTGCAGGCATGCCGCTGAAGGCAGCCTGCCTGCCGCCCTTGCAACGACCGGCAGAGCGCTCCCCGCGGCTTGCTGCCCCAAGTACGCACTTGGCATGCTGGGGCCTGGAGCCACCCCTGGCAAGAAGGGACAAAGGGTCTGGATGGTTTCAGAAGGGGATCACTACCTGCGCCTAGGGACACTATTGTGAATACTGGCACTGTTTTCCATGGGTGAGGGTGATTGAAGCTGATATCTCACTGCTGAGGGTAACCGAGGATGCAAGGGTGCAGCTGCATGTGTGCAACTTCAGACTGGGTCCGTATGCAACTTGTCTGTGTGCTGCTTTGGTTCCTGCAGAAGTAATTGCTGATTGGTGTAGCAAAGTTTCCTGAAATGGGGAAAATAAAAAAGCAGCTCTGCCAAGGAACCGTTGACAGAGGATTGCAGAGTAGCTGCAGGAAAGCTTTCTAGATATCTCTATGGAAGATTCCCAGGAAATCCTGGTGTACATTTACAATCTTTTCTGCAGGATCCCCACTGCGTAGCTGCACTGGGAAATAAGAAGCAAATACAAACAGTACCTAGAGTGTTGTTAATTTCTATCCCTTCTCCCACGTGCACCATCTAACAACATAAAGGACACCTCCATCTCATATCACTGTGCAGTATCAAAGCAAAATGAGTACTTACTGGAGCTCCCCTCTCCTGCTTCAGGCATGCCAGAGCCAGAATACTGGGATTGGCTAGACCCCTCCAGAGTCAAAAAGAGATCCTGGCTCTTCACGCCTCCAGATGACCCTGTCACCTGTCCCACATCCTCCTCCAACTCAATCTCGTTGTCCACTGCTTGGTCATCAGGATTGACTTTGCTAGCCACTGCCTCCAGTTCACCCAAAGTATCCATGGGACTTATGGCAGTGGAGGTGGGGTCGCAGCTGCCGATGGTGTGCAGCTCATAGTAGAAGTGGCATGTCTTTAATGCTGCACCAGAGTGATGGTCGGCCTCCCTTTCCTTCTGGTATGCCTGCCTCAGCTCTTTAATCTTAGCATGGCACTGGTGCATGTCCCTTTCATGCTTTTTCTCCTTCATGCCATGAGCAATTTGCCTGTAGGTATTAAAGTTCCTATGGCTGGAGCAGAGCTGCGACTGAACAGCCTCCTCTTCCCACAGACCCAGCACATCCAACAACTCTAGTGTAGTCCAGGAAGGAGCACGTTTGCTAGGAAGGTGCTCTGTGAACTCTCCGTACCAAGCAAATAGGAAGTGGAATTTCAAAATTTCCAGGGTGCATGCCTGTGTACCTGGCTGCAGGGCAGCGAAGTTGAAAATGCTGACCAGAGTGGTCATGATGGGCATTGTGGAACACCTTCTGGAAGCCACTTAGGGCAACAAAAGCAAGTGCAGTGTCTATACTGACACTGTGTCACTTTAAGATGGTCGCAAAAAGCTCTATGCCGCTCATCAAAGTGGTTTTATTATGTCAGCATAGCAGGAGAATTACATCAGCGGGAGGAGCATTGCAGTGCATACACCTCCACTGTTTTGTTGATGAAAACACTTCTGCAGACAAAACTGTGTAGTGTAGACAAGGCCTAGGAATCAACATACGCACGTGCTTCAGTGCTCTGCTGAATCAGGGCCCACTCATTTCTGAGTCACAATATATCCATCTGGTAGTATGAGGATGTTGTAATTAATTCAATTAATTAATATGAATAATCCTTGGCTGAAAAGGCACTATTAAATCATGGGAAATATTGTTTTAAGTAAAAGTATCATTAATATCAAGATATGTGAACAAAGATCATGCTTCCTAAACTAAACTAATGAAGCAAACAGCTCCACCCTTCCACATTTACTTACTGTACGAATGATAATTCATTGGAAAGTCAAAAATATTAGTCCCTTAGAAACACAAAGTCACTTGCCAGGCCAAAGGGTAAGTGCCAGTAAAACATGATTAGTTGTAAGAAGTTTTTGGTCTCGTTAAATATTAAAGTGGCTCTTCGATCGGCTCATCACACAGCATCCACGATTGCTTTGTTTCAGCAGTTTCTTTGACTTGTTCCTTAAAAATTAATGAAAGCTATAAACTGTGAAATATGGTTCTCTTATTTATTATTGTTTATCTATCTTATCAGTGATATGAAGTTTAAAAAGCAAATTAAAAAAAGAACTTTCCCACTCTGATCCCCAGGGCCAGATGCCGCAAAACCGCAGTAGAGTTGTGTGGCAGGACTGTGTGCTGATTTTATTAGAATCAATCAGGAAAATAAATACCATTGGTATAATTATGATAGATGACTGTATTTTGGTGACCAAAACCTGGCTGCCACAACTCTATCTGTCTGCCTTACCAGTAAAAGTAAGACTGATTCATCAGTCATTACACCCACAGAGAAGGCACTTCCTGAACTCATGCCATTCTTGCCGGCTGCATTTAGACCAGAAGGGACCCAGGCTGTAAGATGTTCAGCACAGCCTCTAAGGGGTTGAGTGCCCTCTGCTCCAGTTGGACCAAATCCTGAAAGATATAGTGCACCTGCAACTCTCACTTTGGATTCACACTGTGAGCCTATATACAGTGGTAAAAAATGGCATCAAATTAAGTTTTGTTACTGTGGTTGTGGTGGTGTAACTGAATGCAGGATGTTACAATTGTGTTCACAGTTCTAAAGCTATTCAGAATTGTTTCTCCTTTTAAGCTTTCTTGCTTATATAAAAACAAACTATTGTATCTATATTCTTTTAAAATCACATTTCTATGTTTTCATTAAAATACTATATTGCCATTACCCAATTCATTTTTTAAAGAACAGTGTTATACTCACAATTTTATATTGCATTGTCACTACAACACCTATAGCACAAGGGGGCTCTGAGCTGGTTGAAGCCTCTAAGTGCTACTACAGTACAAATAATAAATAATGTCAGCAACCATACAGTGGCCATTAATGCTCCAAAATACTGATATTGTTAAATGAAAGGGAAGGAAAAATATTTCTTAAATTATTGGAAGATATATTGGAATTTAAAAAAGAATTTTACCCTCCTTCCTGCCCTTCTTTACTCCCTTTCTATCATTTCCCATTATTTTTCTACCCCTCCATCGCCTGCCTTTTCTCCCTAGAGGCCAGCCATACTCTTCTCTCCAGAATAACTCATATATTTTGTTTACATGTTGATTCTTCTGCACTGCCACCAACCCACAGGATTTAGGCCCTCATTCTGCATTGACATCTGTGTGGCTCGACCACAGCACCCCTACCAAACCACACGGATGGCAGTGGGGCTCTGCGTGGGTGCAGCTATTTGCTCACATGGATCACAATGCAGGATGGAGACCTGAAGACCTAATTCAGAAAAGCAGTTAACCACATGGTTAGTTAAACTTTGATGAGACTTAAGCACATATGTAGGTACTTTCCTGAACAGTGATGAATTAAGCAGTCACCTGACTGCTTTGCTGAATCAGAGCCTTAGTTTGTCATCAGGCTAGTACTAATAGTCTTATTTATTTTGTCTTTTAATATGAACTGTTCACTCAACCCTAATAAAACATCTCAGGCAGTGTGCATCAGGATGATTATAGCACTTCAGGGTGGTTTGTGTCACTCATCTTTTGGTCTTGTGTCTTTTACCCCCTCCTAAAGCACGCTATAATTGCAAAAAAAATGTTTTGCCTGTCATACTTATTGCTTAAACTGAAAACCTCTTGTCTCTTGATGAACCTATCCTCTTTCCTTCTCACAAGATGTTGGCAAATGTTTCTCTTAGCACAAGAAATATCAGTAATTGTTTTTCCTTCTTCCATACCCTGGCCATGCAGACAAAGTCAAGGTCTCCTGAAATATCACCAATCCTGCCCTGTCCACTTGTGGAAGAGTAGTAGGTCAGAATCCTGGTTAGAATTATGAACAACATTACTCCATAGTGGCCTTTAACTCTATTTGTACTCATCTTTGTTCAATACAGGGCTAATTCGTAAAGCTCTTAATTAATTCTAGCAATAACTGTCAGAAATCTGAAACGATGACTGGTCAACAGTTTATTGCACTCCATGAATTCTGTTTTCTACAGAATATCTGCATAACATCAGTTCAGAATCACGTGTCAATACCTTCTCGTAGGACAAAATTCTCCTCTCCATTTTGTGCTGTGGATGGGACATCCTCATCTGAAACAAGTACAGACTAGAGATTGTCAGTGTGACTAAGCCATCCCTATTGAGGAGTGGAAATAATTTTGCCAGTGGGGCAGAAGAAAGTTGAAGTCTTAAACGGAACAAAAATGTTTATGATCATTTAAATCTCTTAGTGCAAAAAACATCTACCAAAGATCTTTTCAATGATTTTTAACCTCCCAGCCTTTCCCTATGTAACCTTAGAGATGTCTTTAACATCAGACCTTTAAGCAGAGGCTACACCTGAGGTGAGGTGATCCATTAACAGTGTGATCCCAGGGTTTGGCTTGTATTGCTTTCTAACAATCTTTCTAAAAGTTCTCCTTTTCAAAAGCAATAATACTTTGGATTCACACTGTGAGCCTATATACAGTGGTAAAAAATGGCATCAAATTAAGTTTTGTTAGTATGGTTGTGGTGGTGTAACTGAATGCAGGATTTGCCCCTCTGAGAAAGGAGAAAAGTCCCTATAAAATATGGGGAGTTGGACTTCTGCTCCTAGACCACTGGAGACAAAGCACTCTACATTGTGGAAGGGTGAAATGTTTAGGATAGATGGAGAGAAGAATTGTTTAAACAGAACCAGGCCACTCAGAATAACCATTCTCTCCATATTTAGATCCCTCCTGAAAAAAACACTTCCTCCATAATGCTCACAAGCAGAGTTAATTAATAAATATACCTTTAAAAGTAAGTTATTCCCTTTTCTGGATTTCCCAGTGGGTTCTTTATGATCTATGCCTACCTTTTATGTCACAGTCCTACAAGCTACTCTGGGCAGGCACAGAAGTCCTAGAGTAACCTGCAGATCAGGGCCTTAGATTGTAAGCTCTAAGAGCAATAGCTGTTTCTTGTACAGCACAAAGCACATGGTAGCCTAAACAAAGAATAAATCATAACTATAGTGGTAATAATGATATGTAGGACCTATTTTTCCAAGGGACCAAGATGAGAGCCCTAAATAGTGGCATGAACAGACAGTGGCTTTGAAAAAGGCCAGGTGTTTCATCCTCCTGACTAGAAGCAAGTTTCCATATCAGCCACACTAAGGCAGGAGAACTGAAGAAATGTTAACTGAATGAAAAATGACAGTCCCACAAAGTAATATATATGGGTGCAAAGGTCAGTTTTTAGATGCCTCAGGGTTGAAGTGTCTGTCAATTAAAAAAAGAGGGATTTTTTTTAAATGACATCCGTTTCTAGTTTAGACTGTAGATCAGGCTCTAAACCAAAACTAAATGTAATAACTATATGGTATAAATTACAGGGGAGGGCAACTGAACCACAATATAATAAAAGCAGCAAAGAATCCTGTGGCACCTTATAGACTAACAGATGTTTTGGAGCATGAGCTTTCGTGGGTGAATACCCACTTCGTCAGATGCATGTAGTGGAAATTTCCAGGGGCAGGTATATATATGAAAGCAAGCTAGAGATAATGAGGTTAGTTCAATCAGGGAGGATGAGGCCCTGTTCTAGCAGTTGAGGTGTGAAAACCAAGGGAGGAGAAACTGGTTTTGTAGTTGGCAAGCCATTCACAGTCTTTGTTTAATCCTGAGTTGATGGTGTCAAATTTGCAGACGAACTGAAGCTCAGCAGTTTCTCTTTGAAGTCTGGTCCTGAAGTTTTTTTGCTGCAGGATGGCCACCTTAAGGTCTGCTATAGTGTGGCCAGGAAGGTTGAAGTGTTCTCCTACAGGTTATTGTATATTGCCATTTATCCTTTTCCGTAGAGACTGTCCAGTTTGGCCGATGTACATAGCAGAGGGGCATTGCTGGCATATGATGGCGTATATTACATTGGTGGACGTGCAGGTGAATGAACCGGTGATGGTGTCGCTGATCTGGTTAGGTCCTGTGATGGTGTCACTGGTGTAGATATGTGGGCAGAGCTGGCATCGAGGTTTGTTGCATGGATTGGTTCCTGAGCTAGAGTTACTACGGTGCGGTGTGCAGTTACTGGTGAGAATATGTTTCAGGTTAGCAGGTAGTCTAAGGGTGAGGACTGGCCTGCCACCCAAGGCCTGTGAAACTGATGATGCGTTGGAGGGGTTTTAGCTGGGGACTGTATGTGATGGCCAGTGGAGTCCTGTTGGTTTCTTTCTTGGGTTTGTCTTGCAGTAGGAGGCTTCTGGGTACACATCTGGCTCTGTTGATCTGTTTCCTTATTTCCTCGTGCAGGTATTGTAGTTTTGAGAATGCTTGGTGGAGATTTTGTAGGTGTTGGTCTCTGTCTGAGGGGTTAGAGCAGATGCGGTTGTACTTCAGTGCTTGGCTGTAGACAATGGATCATGTGATGTGCCCGGGATGGAAGCTGGAGGCATAAAGGTAGGCATAGCAGTCGGTAGGTTTTCGGTATAGGGTGGTGTTAATGTGACCATCACTTATTTGCACCGTGGTGTCTAGGAAGTGGACCTAGGAAGAGTCTATAAGGTGCCACAGGACTCTTTGCTGCTTTTACAGATCCAGACTAACACGGCTACCCCTCTGATACTTGACAATATATTAACAAATTCTTGAGACACCTAGGTTTGTTTCTGGAAATAGAGGGGATTTAGGACTGTGGTGAAAAAGCAGGAAGATGGGATTAATATAACCCAGAAAATGGCAGTTGTATTGAACCATATAGCCTTTTCCAGTTCCTAACATGTCCTATATTCTGTTAGCCTGCATTACTATGACATGTTGCCACTGATAACACAACACAGACACAGGCAGTTCTATACTTTTCTAACCAGCAACCACAGTGTCACTTGTACTTTACCAATACCTCCATAAAAGCATCTGGAGGCCTGCTGGTTATATTTATAACACTACAGTTGAGAATGGTGATCATGCAGCAGCCACCAAGCAGTTGAAACAATGCTTGTTAAAATTCAGCTGATCCTCATTAGGGTGAACGAGGGTCTAATATTAACCTGAATTTTGCAAATTCAGCCTTTGCAGAGTCTATATTAGGGTCAAAACTCTAAATTATATTAGTTTTTATTTGTGGTTTTGAGGGTAATGTTATTTTATACTAAGTGTGCTCTGTTGTCAATATCTAAAAGTAACAGTTACTTTCATTCAGACTCTGAGAAGGTTAAGCAAAATGCCAAGCAAATCACAATTTAGAGGGAAATCTTTACCCCCAATTTCAAGTCTGAAAACTGTCTTCTGAATACAAGAGATCACAACCTCCCCCATTAAACAAAGACAGGATTAAACAAAGACTGTGAATGGCTAGCCAACTCCCTTGGTGTTCACATCTCAACTGCTAGAAGAGGGACTCATTCTCCCTGATTGAACTAACCTTGTTATCTCTAGACTGATTCTTGCCTTCATATTTATACTTGCCTCTGGAAATTTCCATTACATGCGTCTGACGAAAGCTTATGCTCCAATACATTTGTTAGTCTATAAGGTGCCACAGGACTCTTTGTTGCTTTTTACAACCTCCCCCATGTTTTCTTTTACAGAAGACCATGTTTTATTAAATTTATTGCAGGTTAACATAGCATGTCTAACTCCATCGGTCATGTCAAGTTACATCACAGAAGAAGGGGGGAGGAAGGGAAAAGAGCCTGGTTCATAGCTTTACTGTTCCCCTAGGAGTCACAAAAACATTTCTATAACCTACACAGCATGGCAGCACCACAGTTTTCAGCTGTAATGCCTCAGATGTTCTAGGCCTTGGAATTTAGCATGATATGCTTGACCCACATCTCTTAATGGTTAATTTGTGGTATGCCACTAGCTACATAAGGCAACAAAGTGAGACACATAGGCATTTAACACCACAAATCTCTAGAAGATGGGGAATTGAAAAGAGATCTGCTGAGTCTCCATGTCTAGTAATGAAGGGAAAGGAATGGTCTTGTGCTTAAAGTACAGACTGGGTGGTTAGCAACATTACATCCTACTCTTGACTCTGCCACAGACGTCCAGTGTCACTTAGGGCTCGATTGTGGCCTATAAACAACTGGCTGCATTGAGAATGCAGAGGTACATCGCCTAAGCAGGCATTCCTGGAGGCAAGCACAATGCTTCATGGGACATAGAGGAAGCACAGATACTATTACACTCTTTGCTGACCATACAGTCTCCCACATGCAGGGTCAGCTCTGCTGGCCTGGGGAAAGAAGGGGAAATCCTTGCCTGTCCTCCCTGTACACTTTGTCCAGGAATCCTAGGATTACTGATCCCTGTTCAAGCAAGCAAACAAGCAAGTTTCTTTGTGATTCAGTTTCTCTAGATGTAAAATGGAAAATACAAAGGGAAAAATCCCAAAGAAGAATGACCAGAAAAAATCTTAGTCGCCTTATATGAAAGTTTTTAACTCCTTATATGTGTCATGACATTATGGCATGATTTCAAATAGATGTGTTAATTCCAAAATGACATGGTCATCAATCATTGAATTTGATGCTTTGGAAATATAGATGCTGATTCTGTTGTTATAAGAGGCAGCCAAATACCATTCATGATTTCTTTCCTATAAAACATGCGGGTTAGACCTGATCAAATTCATACATTTTATTATTCTTTAAACTGTGTTTAAAATATTGTATGTACCATGAGATGACAAAGTGTAGTCCAAACAATTGTATGTTTTCAGTTTTGGGGCAACACTGGAAATGGAACAGCGCAGAGTTTGGCTCCATGTTTATTTTTCCACTTGTTTTTAGTAACACAGGCTTCTCCCATCAACTCTCTTGTTTTCCGTTTGGCCAATGTTGCATTGTCTTGTGTTTTCAATGGCACTGGAATTACCAAGACTGATTTTGTTTAACATTGAGCTGAAAATTATATAGAGGACTGTAATGCCAAAACAGCTTTTCTTTTGCCTCCGGAGTTGGGCCAGATCTTTTCCTCTGACATGAAAATTGGCAGGAAGGATTACTTTAGGAAGAAATCACCCCCTAGAATTTCCTCATGGAGATTTCCCCATAGCATATCATTGGGATGGGTGTTTGGCTTATGGAGTTTAAGACTGTACAATCTCCCCCAAAACTGGCAGACCTATGGGACCTGCCATCTGTGCAGAGGTTCTGGACTCCCATTTCATTCTCTGGCCTCCAGCAGTCCTCTCAGATTCCTGACAGTGGTGCTGCATTAGAGCCAAGCTAAGGGCCCTCTCTGACCTCAGCTGACCCTGTTCTTTACTTTTTCATGTTCCATAGAATTCAGAGACTCGGCACGTCTTGTCGAGCATTCCAGTCCTTGGAGAATAACAAAAAAATGCCACATCATACTAAGAGGTGCAGCATGTTCCCCGTTTCCTTCCATGTGGCTAGCCAGCTCTAAGGGGCAATGTGTAGGGAGACAAAGCAGTAGCTCTGCCATCTCTACCTCTTTCTGTCCCCTTGGAGTGAGATGTTCTTTGGGGAGCATCTCAGTGACATCTTTGCCCTCCTTCAAATGCAGGGTCTGCATATCTAATTAACCTTAATACTAGCTATGAAAAGTGGGAGAGGTTTCTTATTCCCTTCCCACACTGTATAAAAGCTGATCATGATCCACCCTAGAGGAATAGGAATTCTATTAAGGAAAATATTCACTGCTTGTGAAACTTTGTAATTATATAATTCATTCCAAAATTTAGTATTAATGCAATGATTAGGATGATAAATCACATTAAAGTAGGATATTTTAAGGCAGAAAGCTCAATATTTAGTTCTTCCCTCTTCTGTTTTTGTCTTGAAATATGGACTCAGAGTCTGAGCCAAATCACATTACTTCAATTTTACACTAGAGTAATTAGGATCATCAGTTAGTCCTTTTTGTGTGTGTGTGTGTGTGTGTGTGTAAAAAATGTGGGTCATTAAGTACAATTTTTAGTATAATACAAATGGGGATTTCTTACACAAATGTACATATAGTAAATTACAGCATTTGCAGTCTTCGGACTTGCTTGATTTTTAAATATCATTGATATCTACAAAACAAGCCAAGTTTGAAAAAACACTGTTCAGTAATAGTTTGAAAGTTATGAATGAGCCAGGCTGTTAAGATTAATTTTTTTCATTTTATTTTTAAGATCATCTCAAGATCTAGAGCACTTGAGCGCTGCAGGAATTATGAAGTAACTTGTAAATGCTGGATGGAGATAATTTCTTGGAGAATTTCACACCAAAAGGAAATTAGATTGCATGTTTTTTCGGCAGAGACAACCTTTTTGTCCTGTGTTTGTCCAACGCCTAGCACAATGGGGTGGTTCATGACTAGGGCTCCTAGGTGCAACATAATAACAAATAATAAATCATTATCTGAGCAACTGTAAAATGTGGGGAGAGTGCTTACAAACTGCATTTTAACTTGCTTTCACTATAATGGTTGTGATAATTCTAATGAAGTTTACATTACTTGTGTCCTTCAGAATATTCTTCAGTTGCCTGAGATGAAAACTTTTGAAATATTTTTCCATACAGTCTGCATTTCCTCTTAAAGCAGGGGTGGACAATTTTCTTGGCCTGAGGGCCACATCTAGGTATGGAAATTGTATGGCAGGCCATGAATGCTCATGAAATTGGGGGTTGGGGTGTGGGGAGAGGGGCTCTGGCTCGGGGTGCGGGCTCTGGGGTGGGACTGTGGATGAGGGGTTGGGGGTGCAGGAGGGTGCTCCAGGCTGGGACTGAGGGGTTCAGAGGGCGGGAGGGGGATCAAGGCTGGGGTGGGCTGCAGGAGGGGGTCAGGGGTGCAGGCTCTGGGCAGTGCTTACCTCAAGCAGTGCCCAGAAGCAGCAGCATGTCCCCCTCTGGCTCCTGCATGGACGTGCGGCCAGGTGGCTCTGCGTGCTGCCCTGTCCTCAGGCGCCACCCGTGCAGTTCCTATTGGCCACAGTTCCTGGCCAATGGGAGCTGCAGAGGCTGTGCTTGGGGCAGGGGCAGCATGCAGAGCCCCCTGGCTGCCCCTATGCCTAGGAGTCAGAGGGGGGGACATGTTGCTGCTTCCAGGAGCCACACAGAGCAGGGCAAGCCCCTGACCTCACTCCCCAGCGGGAGCTCGAGGGCCAGATTAAAACATCTGGAGGGCCGGATATGGCCATTGGGCCTTAGTTTTCCCACCTCTGTCTTAAAGTCATGCCACTTTATATTGCTTTTTAGATATTTTTACAGTCCATGTACAGTATTATCTAATGCACTCTATGTTTTTATTAATGTTCTACAGTTCAGGTCAGAATGAGTCATCTTTGTTTTCTTGCCAGGTAAGTATTATTTCTACTGTGTGTTGGATTTTCACAATGGTATATTCTGGAGTTCTGGACTTTATTTCCCTTTAAAAATAATAATAATTCAAACAGGAAACAAACTAAAACAACAAACCACTGAAACTGGACTTTGTACAAAACTGGTGATTTTTCCTTCTCGTCCATGCTATGCCAGCCCACTGATGGCATGCTTGGGGATGGATACTCCCCCATCTTTGACCTTGTACTAAGGCTGAAAACCCCATTCATTTTGTCTCCTTCAGTGTCAGAGATCAGCCTCTTTCTGAGATGCCTGTCAATCACTCATCCATCTAAGAGACTCTAGTTTCAGCTGTCTTAGATAAAAGCAGATGTATTGGCAAATTATCAAAACAGATAGAAAAATCTCAAAATAAAGGCATCTCATCACATCCTACAGAAAATACCATAAAAGCAGTGTAGCTGCACTGCCTCTGGTGCAGAGCAGGGACTGAATTGTGACTGGGAGAATCACAATTTGGTCTCTTCTTTCCCCTTGTTCCACAGGGGAAAAAAACTGAACTTGCCCTTTTCCTGGCACAGCTTACTGCCCTCTCCATTCCTGCTCAGTTGTGCTGGGCACTGGGGTGAGGTGGAGAACCACGTCTCAGCCTGTTCCCCACCTCCACTCCCCCATTCCCCTGCACAGGAGGGAACAGGAGCCCCTGTGATGGCTACTCTCCCCACATTCTGCTGCCTGCAATATGGATAACCCTTGCAGGAAAGTAAGGGAGCTCCTTACACCCTCTTGCTTCTCTGTTCAGGAATGTAGCTAGGGTCACAATCTAGATCTAAGGGAGACAAAGCTTGAGTTACAGAGGATGGATATTTTATCTACAGCACAGCAGATAAAAGTCATTTTCCTTTCGTAGCCTAAAATTATGCTTGCAAGGTCTGCAGCCTATCTGTACCCTAAACTCCTTTCTCAGTTATTTGGTTCATTCAGTTTATATGAAACCTCTGGTACTGTGGTATTGAACCACCAGCAGTCTCTATAGACAGTCTTGGTATACCACAAAATGAAACATTTTAGGAACCAAGCTGAGGGAAGTTAAAGGTGGAGAAGAGGTGATCCATGAAATGACCTTTCTCTTGTGTAGTGATCTAAAGGTCAGAGAATCACTGTACTAAACAAGGTCCTTTTTTGTTCCCAAACATGCCAGGCATGGATATCCCAGCTTTCTATCATCCTCTGAAATCAGTTTTAGCTGACTCTTGATTCTACTTTATCTTTCATCTGTTTCACCTTTCACATAATTCCCAATACCAGTTCATGACAGGTGAGTTGAGATGGTCAAAGGAGCCTGATTAGTTAATGTGATCACTGTTTATGAACGACGTCCATTTAAACAAGATTGGTGGGTCTGATATTTGACCTACTTTTTAACACATCTGCTTTTTAAATTCCATTGAAAACTATACAGTAAGACATCATCAATTTGTACAAAGGAGTAGGAGCCTATTACGGATTACCACATTTTGTGAACTAGAAAGCAATAATAAAATAAATAATAATAATAATGATACAGGATTTTTTTAAAAGATCATGAATACTCCATTACAAAATGCACCTCATTTATTTTGACAAGTGTAACTTAGTTTTAATTATTTATGATAATATTTCATAGCCTAGTAGTAAATGTACTGTAGTATATTTTGTAAAAGTAATTAACTCTTAATGATATGAAACCTCACTGTTGCTCTTTGCTATTAAATCTTTGCTGGAAAGTGAAATGAGGCTGCCAGTTTTTGTGAGAGAGTTATTGGGTTTGAGAATTAGTGAAGTGAGAATTAACCACCTGAGATTCTACTGCTTGTATGTAATTTTCTAAAACAAAAAGTTTCAATGCTCGTCATTGCCTATGGGCCAGAGTTTGAAAAGACAATCAACATTACAGCATATGACATAATATACCCAAAGCTGCTGTCCAGTTTGAATTAATCTAACAATTCATAGTGTAATGTTCTTTCTAAGGGGTTTCTTAACATGGCACCAGACATAGCCTCTCCAAGCAAGGCAATGGAATGGAAGAAGGAAAAGGGAAGCCAGTGTTTTCCATCTTGGGAGATGGGGGAAATCAGACTCCTTGAGGGTGCCAGATTAGCCTAGGAGAGGTGTGGAGCAGAGAAGAGGAACAGGGGAAATCAGGACAGAACAGAAGGAAAGGAATTTGTCTTCCAGTGTGTGTGAATGGCTGTGGACATCTCTGGAATGCAAAATACTTATGAATAATTAGTAATAATTAGAGCTGTGCAAAGAATTAATTTTCAGTTTGGTGGCAATTCCAAAAAATTGGGCGGGAAATCATTTTGTGTCAATCCCAAAATAAACATTTTCACAATTTTCAGTGAATTAAAAAGTTTTTAAAAAATCATTTCAGGCGGAACAACATGTTTCCTTGTGATTTTGAGTATTTAAAACTTTTTTTAAAATAAAATTGGAAGGAAATTTCTAAACAAATCTTTTCAAATTAAAAATCAAAATGTTTTGTTTCAAAAATGTATAAATGAAACCTTTTGTTTTTTTGGAGTTCTGCTTATAGATTTTTTTTTTAACTGAAACAATTCAGTGAATCTGATACAAATTCACAGGATGTTTCAGTTGCCCTGCAGCTGCATTTTTCATTGAAAGGTAATAAGAAAGCAGAGGTGAGAATGAGGCAAGCTGTGTGTATATTCTCTTTTCTCACTGCAATTGTGCTGATCTGGGTATTGTGAAAGGCAGCTTTGAAACCCACAGTCCTCCTGTGGTGGCCTTTAATACAACTAGCTATAGAAGCCACTCGTGGACTCAGGAGTCTGTGTCCTGGTTCCACAGAGCCACAATGGTTGCCTTTAGTGGTAAATGGAGACAAGATTGTGGATATTTCTTACTCCTACTTGTGAGCATTTACTTACAGGAGGAATCTCATTGAACTCTGCAGAACTGATTACTTGTGTGAGAAAATATACACCAGAGTAAGTTATGATTCTACAATGTGGCCTTGGGGAATCAGCAGGGAGCAACAAACAAGAAAAAGGGTTAAAATAAATAAAAACAGAAATTAATAAAAGAGAAAAAAACAAGATGAGACAGGAAAAAGAATGGAGAGAAAAGGAGAGGCAAGAAAGCAAAGGGGCAGAAAAAAGAAAGAGCATCTCTGTGCTATGCCCTGGCATATGAGCACACACAGTGGGGTGGCCATCCATCCATCCTTCTATCTACCACACAGGGGGTGCCAAGGCACACAGGCTGAGATCCACTGAGCTACACATTGCTGAGCACTGGCTCCAGTGAAGCCCTCTCCTCTATTGCATTCTGTCCTCTTGCGGATGAGGGTGGATTGACCTGGGAATGTCGTTTAGTTTTACTGGGGCTGTCTGCATGGGGAAGGGGAGAGCAGGGGATGACTTTCGGTGAGGGACAGTACCTGAGCCTGTAACGTGAGCCAGGAAGGGGGGTGGGGCGAGTCGACACCTTTGCCCGGGAAGCTGGACAAAGGGAGAGAGCCTGCTGGAGAGATTTTTGGTTTCAGTTTTGGGCTGGCTGGGAAGAGGCAGGGAACCTCAAGTCTGCGGTCTAAGATCCTTGCCCCCAAGAGGAACCTGGCTGAGGTGTCCTGGTTGTACCTACAAGCCCTGCTTGGGACTGCGTTCCTGTTGTCTAATAAACCTTCTGTTTTACTGGCTGGCTGAGAGTCACGAGAAGTGGGGGGTGCAGGGCCCTGACTCCTCCATACTCTGTGACAATAGTAAGCCAAGCTGCACTTGGGACTTCCAGTGCGCTGGGATACTACAGCATGGTCAGCTAGTGCACTGTAGATTCATACCCTGGCTTGCCGTGCAGTAATTTCCTGTGTAGACAAGTCCTCAGGCTGAGCACAAATATTTACCCCACCTCACATGCTCCCACTGACAGACATACAAAAATACAGTGCAGCGTCCTTGTTCAGGAACAGAGCCAAGGATTATTTATTTATTCTGGAAAGGAGACAAAGTGGAATCGAGTCTCTTCTTTACAAGAGCTTCTATAGAACACAAGTGAAAAATGGCATGCTTTCCACAGTCCTGCAGGTCCCCCAAGGGCACTTAACTGCAGGAGACAATGTATTGTAGGGCCAATTTTCCTTGACTCTTCAGAGGATTTGAATCTTGTGAGTCCCTGTCAGAAGGCCCTGCAGGGATTTGTACATTTCAACTATCTCCAGTGAGATTCCTGAGAAAGTTAGCCTGTGTGAAACTCACCCAGAACTGTGGGGAGTGAATTTCAGTGTCCACTACAAATGTAAATCCCAGGGGATCTGCAAAGTACAGTTGCTGCTGCTGGACGTGGGAGGAAGTAACGGACATAGCCTGGGTGTATCTGCAGTTCGCCTGTGTGGAATAGTTGCTGTGTTTGTGTCCTACCCTGTGTAGAAGAGCCATTGCTTTTAAGCAGCTTTTAGTCCACTCCACAAAGCATGGGCCCCACATTTACTAACACAGCATTTACAGCCCCTTATCATTATCTATGTCCTCTGTGTTGAAACATTATTATTTAAAATTTACAGATCACAGAATTAACATCTAATACAAATTATATTATTTCTGTCTTAATCTTAAATTCTATGAAAGTTGACCCAGGCTATGCACCAAAGTGGAGATCCACCTTTGTGCAGAGAGCCAGCACAAGGCCACACTACTTAAGTCCCTCTTAAATTAAGCCATAGGGAGATTTAACAGTGCCATAGACCTTGTGCTAGTCTTCTGCACAGTGATGAATCTCACACACTCAATAATACTTATTGTTCCTGGGATGCAGCTACATAACAATGAATGTGCTACAGTAATAATAAATAAATAAAGAATGATAACAACAGTTATGAGTGCACATAGAGGGGAACCATTTTAAATACCTGACAGAACTACAAACTGCAAGTGGGAGCTAGGATTCAGATGACAGGACCAGAACCTTTCCACAGCATTACTAAGAAATGGTGACACAGGATTCTAATTTCAATATTGTTTGAAGGACATTCCGGTACAGAAAGCAGTCTGCAGAAAATTAAGCCTGCTACTGCATCTAGATCTATTTGTTTCAAGTAGAAGTATAAGGAAAAATTGCTAATAATACACTTTACAAAGGCAGGGTGGAAGGGTGGTGAGTATTTAATATGTGAATGCATTACAGAAGCTTCATAATGATGCTCTATTTAACATGCACACTATTTGTACCTAGAGAGGTCTCAAACTAGATTGTAATGACAGGACAAAAAACTTCATAAGATGCATCCAGGGTACTAATGGGAGCTAACTACCCTAGGACTGTGAAGTAACTATCCTCCTCATTCCAAAACAGATTTAAACAAACTACCTCCTGGGTTATTAATACAGTTGGACTAATCTATTCAACAAACAAGAGCTGTCCATAACACAGAATTTTCCTGTCATGATGAATTTTGACATTTTGAAATTAATTTCCATTCTGAACTGGAACAAAATATAAAATCAAATATTAATATTTTTCACAAAATGAAACATTTTGAAAAGTTTGGAATCGAAATGCTAGACTGGAAAATTTCAACATTTTCAATCAAAATGAAATAACTGGACATTAAAATGGTATTTTTTGTTTTGAATCAACATTTTGAAAAAATATTTTTGTTTGGAATGGCCATGCTGAGATCAAAAATGTGGTTCTGATTTGAAACATTGACCTGAAAAAAAAAATGTGGTTCCAAAAAAAAAAAAAGGTCAAAACAAGTTAGATGAAACCACATTTTTCAATAGACAATTTTTGACCGCCTCTACACAAACCACATTTTTAAAGCGACAGCAGGAAAATCGGACCCCTGGCCACTTCTACAGTTGTAGAAGTCTCAGTGTAAGCGGTGCGATTCGGCTGCACAGGGATGCTGGGTCATAATTTGGAGAGCTCTCACATGGGGTGCACATCCCTGTATACCAAGGAGAACAGCTCTGGGGGGACTCCCAGAGTGTTGCAACACAGGTAGTTTGGCAGTGTGGCTGGGGGAGGAGCTGGAATGGGGTTAGTGGATTAGCCACTACACAACTCCACCAGCTATTGCCTCTGAGAAGGAGGAGCACATGACCATAGGAGTTAATTATTAATCATCTCTGCAGCTTGGTGGGGAAGATTTCTTTCCCTCCTGAACCCATCAGCACGAAGACAAGCTACTCAAGCTTTGTGCTTAAGGAAGGATTTGCCTTATAGAGACTCCAGGGGAAAAAATCCCTCCATTCAGTGGGATCAATAATCTATGTCTTAAAACAACTGGATATTTAATAAAGGACTGAAAGAATACTGTGGGGAATAATCCCACATTAACAATGGGATGGATTATATGACATAACAAATACAAATAAACAATAATTATTAATTAACAAGATTTTTCCACCTCAAATGTCTATGGGGCAGATTACTCTAACAATGAAAATAATGGGGAGGAGGGAGTTATTGGAACTTGATCAATCTATAAAATAACCCAAGAACACAAATCTTGAGTGGTACCAACTGAGCCATCTAACATGGGTAGAAGGCATTATTTTTATAGATTCAATATTTTAGTAGATATTTATTACAACAGAATTAATTCTTGTAATTAATCTATAAAATTATTTATACTTATACAGCACCTTTCTTCCAGAAATACAACAAAGGGCTTACAACATTTATACTTCTATGTAAACTACACATAGGTATCACTTCATCCATGACTGAAATGTAACTACTTTAGGGCAAAATGCTGCAGCTGCATAACAGCGCAAAGACAACCTGCCAACCACACAGGCTAATAAGGGTCCAGTGGAAACTGGGAGGGGAATTCAGGTTAGAATAATGTAATTTACCAAACTGGAATCTGGTCAAGACATTGGATCTTACACTTCTGCTCTCATGAAAAAGGGCCACGGGATCTTTAATGATTACAAGTGGCCATGATCTCAGTTTTGCATCTCATCTGAAAGCCATGGTCTGCTACTCTCTATTACTTTGTTGGTTGCCAAGAAAATGTGATTTCTTAATCTGAGTTTATTCCTTTACCAGTTATCCAAGTAAATTTTGCTGCATTGTCTATGATATTGTCAAATATAACAATATCATGGGGTTTTCTTCATATTTTTGCCCTGTTCCTGCCCGCTGGAGAACCAAAGAAATGTCTTCTTTTTTCTAACAGATTGAACTATTTTTGCGGTATATTTTCAGATGGGGGGTGGGGCGCCGGGAACACAGTAAATACGTAGGATATAAGGAGCATGTCCGGTGCTCCTGTCCAACTTCTACCCTTTGTTATTGTGCATGCTAATGTTGCCATTATGGCTAACTGCCATTCAACTTTGCCTGGGTCTAGTTAAAAACTAAAGAATCCATCTTCTCATTCATTCCATCTCTGTGCTGCTGGGACATCACAAAACACTGCCTGCTTTTGTAAGAGTATACTACAAAGGCAGAGATGGCACTGCATACTAATTGACACACTTTAATGACTTCTCTCTCTCTCTCCCCCATCCCCTCCTGAAATGCCTGCCGCTAGCTGATGAGGTTTGCTACCATGGAAACTGAATCTCCAAATGCGCAAAACCTGCCATATCAACATTTTGAGCAAATTCCACTGGTGAATCTTAAAAGAAGATGGCTAGAGGAAGGGCATAAAGAAAGGGGGCAGAGTGGGAAATAGTGGCTATGGCGGTAGTACTGGTGGTGTGTGTGTGTGTGTGTGTGTGTGTGTAGAGGGGGGGCTGATATGTATTTATTTCTAGGACATCACACACACCATGAATATAGCATACAGAAACATTCATATATATCCAGAGTACAATAAATGGAAAACTATCAGATTCTTTCAGTGTCACATATATTGTTGTCTTTAAATAGCTGAGTTAAGCTCTTGTCCTCCTGTTTATAATTTGGAGCGTGTAACCTAATATTTTTACAGATGCTACATTTCAGAAGGTGACTGCTAGTTTTTGAAAATATACTGCAGACCACTACTATTGTTAGGGACTTTAACCCCTTTTTTTGAAGGGACTTTAACTCCTTTTTTTGGGGTTGAGGTAAAGGGACTTTAACCCCCACCTTTTTGCGTTGAGCGCTTACTTACCTTTTTAGGGACTTAAACACCTGGACTGGGACTTAAACCCAGGCTGGGACTTTAACCCAGACAACTTGGATTTTGCGCAAACCTGGACTGGGACTTTAACCCAGACCTGGACTGGGACTTTAACCCCGACAACCTGGACCCTACTTAACGGGTAGGTGGACGTTGCTGGATTTTTACGAGCTTTAGCTGGTTTACAGAACACGCCTTATTGCCAACGCAGATATCAGATTACCAGGCAAGGCTTTTTTAAACCGGAGGATGCGCGCTGCGTTGCCTTAGAGTTTGATTTTTTGCCGGAGAGTCAGATGGGTCCCGGCGGAGTCGCCAAAGATGTCAGGGACTTTAACCCCGATGGCAAAGTTCATTGTCTGACCGCGAGAGAGACAGGCAACACCAGCAAGGTTTGATTAAAAGCATTTTATTGACAAGTGCACGCATTAATAGAGAGCAGCTTGTTTTTAGAGAGAACCAGCCTACTTTTTACATTTTAGTATAAGCCTACATAGACAGTTTTGTTGCGTTATAAATTATTTACTGGAGCAACCCACTCCCTTTTTTTAACAACTAGAAACTAGATACCTTTAGTATACATGCATGCCTAAAGTTAGAAATGTAGGGGAGTTAAAAACAAATAAAGAACAAAACCAGGGAGTGAAAACAAGGAGGCTGGGAAACTAGGGCTTTTATTAGTTTTTTGAAGGAGCTACCCTAACACAGCACATTTGGTACTATGCCAGGAATGCAGCTTTTTTTTTATTTTACTTTTTTCCAGCGCTTGTGAGACATGCTGCTGCTTTTTAGTGTTTTTTACTTAGGAATTACCCACAAACCTTTGTTAGCCTGACTTTGGTCAGGCTGGCATACCTGGTTTTGTTTGCTATATCTTTATTTAGGCCTAACACTATCATGCTTAAAAGACTGGTGGTGGCTAGACTCCCATAAACAAACAGGATTTCTATTGTTCTGAGACACAATCCGAGCCATCATCTTGCAGGGAGAAGCGGGTTAAAGCACTTTTATTTTTATTTTTTTACTACTCATGTTCAAAGGACTTTCTTCAACAGTCAGCGTCTGTGGCAATGGGAACCCTACAGTGTGCTCATTTCTGTCTCCTTGGGATTCCTAAACATATTTGGGGGAGGAGAGAAGAGTGCTTTCACCTCTTCCTGAATAATTTCCAAAGGCTCTGCTTTCACAGGAAACTTTCCCCTGCTCCCTCTTTATTTGTTAGCTGTCATGAAAGCAATGTGCCATCTCTTTGGATGTAACCTTTTACGTCACAGTTCCACAGAACATGACTCATTATTGCATTGAGTCTTCACGGAACATAATGTTGGTAAACCTGTTTTGCTCACAAAACAGAACAAGAAAAAATGTTCTTCTAGGGGAATGTTCTTAAGAATTGAGATCAGTTCAGCACTTTTCTAAAGACAAACCAGAGCTGATTATGTCCCAGGCAGCCCCTCTCACACAAAGGGCTTAACAAATGTTTTAGCTCTTTTTTCTGTGTCTGGCATTACTGACAACTCAAACAAACCAGCTTAATGCTGGGAACTCATTTAAGACCCAAGTCAGAATACCTCATGGAGTTAAGTGGTGTTTAGATTTGAAGCTGAAGTACCAAAGGATACACAACAACAGGCCCTGCTTGGCATTCTGAAGAAGCAAAGAGCACGGAGAAGAGAGGGTTTTTACTCTGCAGCACCAGGCTGGATACAACAATATTATAATTAGCAGGAAGGAGGTTCTTTGTTATGACAGATATAGAGAGTGCAACCCCATTCCCACTGTGATTCCCCTATTTACCTGGCACCAACAAAATAAGCCTTTTACTAGGATTTTTGCTTTCTGGGTACTCTTCCGTATGCCCCTTTGGACCTGATTTTGCATCCATTGAGGACACTGGCAAAATTCCCACTGGATTGAAAAATAACAAGATTGGCCCCTCAGAAGCCTGCAATACCCCAGGTTTGCCACAGCTAATGCTAATACTGTAAAGATTACAGGAAATACAAAGGGAGGGATTTAGAGTCACTTAGAGAAATATAACTTTTAACCTAGTTCCAGGTAACTGTTTTACAAAATCTGCAGAATTTTGCACAGCAGAAAACAGAACAAATCAAATGAGAATCATGTCATCAAATAACAAATTAAGTTTGATGGCATGCAGGAGCACATGCTGTCCCCAAAGTTTAGGCCACAAAACAATTTCCTATTCAATAGCATTATCCATGTTTGAATGACAAAGTTTTAGTGGGCAGAAATAAAGTGACTTTATTTTTTGGTTCCCTCTTCTCTGCTGATAACTGTAGCATTTTCCATATACTAAGCAGTGATTTAACTGGCATTTTAAGCTTTACGATATATGAACAAAGAAGGGGAAATATTTTCATAGTCTAATTATTATAACCACATTTTCATCCATAAAATGTAACTATGCTGATTTTGATCTGTAACTTGGTATACAGGGTGGTGTTCAAATATTTGCCATGTCATATATTTCAAATCATGGACCATCACATGGCTATTTTTTTTTCAAGACACTATGAAACCAATCCTGCAGCTTTTCCTTATCTAAGAAATCGTATTGATTCCTCAGATGAGTGAGTCTCACATGCCCTTGAAACTGGAAAACACAAAACCCAACCTCAGCAACACTCTCTTAATAACCCCATATTTCAGAGTCGAGAATAGTAGGTTACAAATAAATGTGTTTTGAAGTCATTTCCAATTATAAAGAGAATGGAGGGTACTATGAATACAGGAACTCCTCACTTAACATTGCAGTTATGTTCTTAAAAAATGCAACTTTAAGCGAAATGATGTTACGCGAAACCAACTTCCCCATAAGATTTAATGTAAATGGGGGTGGGGGTGGGGTTAGGTTCCAGGGAAATTTTTTTCACCAGACAAGACTATCTATATTTATATCTATCTATCTATCCTGTGTGTACACACACACACACACACACACACACACACACACACACACACACACACACACAGTACAAGTTTAAAACAAACAATTTAATACTGATACACAGCGATGATGATTGTGAAGCCTGGCTGAGGTGGAGGAGTCAGAGGCTGGGATATTTCCCAGGGAATGCCTTACTGCTAAATGATGAACTAGCATTTGGCTGAGACCTCTAGGGTTAATGGTTATTAATGTACAAAGCAGCAGGCATGGAGGGAGGGGAGAGAACATAGCAGACAGAGACAGAGACATGAGAGCGAGAGATGCACATTTCACCTTTAAATAGCTGATCCCAGTCTTAAGTACACTGGCTTATTAATTAGATCAGCTTGCTGAGATGCAGCTTCTGCCTGGAAGCTCCCTCTGTCCTGAGCCCTGTCGTGTGTCCCCCCTGCTCTATGGAAATGGGGTAAGTAGGGCGCAGGAGCAGGGGGGAGGTGGACACCCTGACATTAGCCTCCCACTTCCCTCCTCCCCTCGTACAGCAAGCAGGAGTCTCTGGGAGCAGCTTCAAGGCAGAGGGCAGGAGTAGCACATGGCAGTGGGGGAGGGACAGCTCAATGCCGGCAATTGCTAGCCTGCTGGGCAGCTGCACCATAGGGAACTTAGGGGAGTGGGGAGTAGGGGGGTTGCCAGTCCACCCTGGTTCCAAGCCCCCACCAGCTAGCTGCAACGGGCTGTTCTTCCTATAAGCAGTGGACAAAGCAGGCGGCTGTCAAAGACGCTAGAAAAGAGCATTGCACAGCTTTAAACGAGCATGTTCCCTAATTGATCAGCAACGTAACAACAAAACAACGTTAACTGGGACGACTTTAAGTGAGGAGTTACTGCACTTGATTTGTGTGATACAATGTTACAATGAGGAGAGCTCTGGACAAAATTGTGCTTCATCAGAGGCAGTGGGACTGTGCCTATGAAAAGTGTAATGTATCCTGGCACTTTTGGGTAGGGAGAGAGTATGCATAGGAAGTGGCTACCGCTAAATCTTTAAGTGTGATGCCAGTACAACTTTGCTGACCTCCAGGGGGAATGTGTCCAACCAATCCATACATAGCCCATCTGGTTATGCTAATATTAATGACACTACTAATTAGGGGGCCTTACATGTGCTCTCCAACACCTGCTGCTAAATTACAGATGTCACTTTCCTACCTCTAGTGCATTTATGCAGGGCCCTCATAATCTGACTTTAAGCGCGTGCCTGAGTGGAAATGTGAGAAGGCTCACTTAAAATAGAAAGGCCTTTCTGGACTATTGAATAAACATCTTGTACGACAGACACTGTTAATGCATGTATACTGAAAGTAACACTTGGCTACACATAGCGATGACCTTCAAACAATCAACTAGAGGTCACCTGGATATGTACTAGGAGAAGGTATCTAAATCCATCAAACACGTGAATAAGTGGCCTGGTTTTCAGAAGTGCTCAGCACCAGCTGGCCCAGAACAGAATCTTATCCATCATGTGCCTCATAGTGGGGACATTTGGTAGAAAATTCCACATTTAGGGGAAGGAGGAGAAAATATTGCTCTGGCACAAAGAATTAAAACAAAATGGGGGCAGCTAGAAGCTGCTCAGGGAGATGGATTAGTGGGCAGGTGGTATAGTGGTAGGCAATGGATAAATGAACAGACATATTCTATATATATTTATCACATGCTAGTGTAATTTATTTCATGATCACGTGGACTATATTATGTCCACATAAATGGTACATATATTATATGTATAATATGCAGATATAGTACATCTGTACACGATGTGCATGCATAAGTAATTTGAATTATATATAATACATTATATATCTTACATTATGAATATAATACATAATGTAATATACTATCATATAATTATGTACCTAGTAAACACACTAAAAGAGCATAATTTCAATTGCAAAATCAAGCACTGAAAAGTTAGGAAATGCCAGAATTTAGGTTGCCTGTTCAACCCTAACTCAGCCCCACTGTGCATGTGCATTATGGTACAGTCTCTAATTACATGATCACATACTGTATTTTCAAAAGGATGCCAACTTCATTTAGTGTACAGGATGAACAGTGCACAGGAATTGAGAATATCTTTAATGTTTCTTGTTAGTTTCATCATTCAATATGTGGCCCCGTGCCTTACTCACTGTACACCTTATTTTGTGCAAATGTAACCTGTCTGATCACACACCCTCTTCAGGGTTTGATTCTGGAAGCCTCTACTACTTGAGCTACTGAACTAGATACATTAGCTTCTAGCAAGAGGAGGCTGTTATTCGGTGGGGGAGGCCTCTGGGGCCAAAAAATGGGTCTTGGTGGTGGTTGAGGGAGGAGTCCAGCTTGGACATTTCACCTCCCATTCAGGAGATAAATGGAGCTCCTGCCCCATGTGGTGTCCCCAGAAGGAATGATGGGCTACATGACCATGTGTTGAGACTGGGGAGGAGGATTTGAGGAGGAGAACATGGTCAGTGTCTGTTTCTCCCTGCTGCATCCTCACCAGGTGCTCAGGCAGGAGCTGCGCTGCTCCAGGTAGTATTTGCTGCTTTAGGAGTGTCAACCAACTCACTCATAATACTAATTACACATGCATGTGAATCCATTCACACACACAAACACATACATGCACATATACATGTTTCACACATGTTAAATGGGCAGGTAAGGTTTATTTCAAATTGAAGCCTAGCATATTAACCAAACCGGTCACTGGAAGTAAAAGTTGTGAAGCAGAGCAATAGAACGAGTAAGTCAATTCTGCCTTTTAATTTCATGGGTTTGGCATACTCTGGAAGTAGCAAAGAAGGATTTTTTAAGCAGAAGAAAGAGCAGTGGAGTGAAGCATTGGATCTTGCAAATTATTAGCTGAATGCTAGTGAAACTTTGGAATAACAGCAAACATTTTATTTTGTTTGTTTTTCATGGGGGGTGGGAGATTTGCTATTCAGAGACTAGTCATCTTTGATCTTTAAATAGCTGTCTGGTAATAACTATAATTTAACCTGCCTATGCCCAGCAGTCTCCAGATTCCTTTTAACTCTGGGTAGTTGCTCCGCAAAAGGCAAGGGAGTATCTCTATGTAATTAAAATTAAAGCTGCAGAGAGCTCCTCACTGGGATTTCAGTCCTGGTACAAACATACCACCACCACCTTGAGGTTATGAAGCTTGGTTCTCAAGTTCCCTGAAGTTCCCCTGTGAAGTTTGCAATGAAGACTGGTCCTAAAACATATACTCAGAGAAATGCAGGAAATCAGGCACCTGACCTGAGTTGGAATTCAAACTGCTCCAAGTCTGAGAACTAGGAAAGATGATGAAATTATGAGGCAAACTTCAAGATAAATGCCTGCCTCGTGACTTCAGACAGGATAGCTTTTCTGAGTGTGGTAAGAAGAGGTGAACTCAACCTTTTGAATAAGATTAAAAGCAGTCTCAGTTTATTGTGGCAGCATCTCTGTGAGATGAGTGGAAAGAGAACTCTCCCTAGCTGAGCTAGCGGGAATTATGCCGACCCCGTCTCGGGTGGAAGCCAGGCACATCTTTCACGGAGGGAATGGACAAAAAAATCAAATTTAATCTTCCCCTTTTTTGAAAGAAATGATAAGGTGAAGAAACCAGAAGTGAGATACAGACAGAGTATAAGAAGAGCTCTCCTACGTGTTTTCATCTTTGGACATTTTACATTGAATTTACAATATTTATGATATATCAGGGAGAGTGGAAAAAGATAAGGACCAAACAATATTTGCTGTGTCTGACCCTAGTTAGGAAGAAACATAACAATATTATAGATAGGTTCCAGCTACACTGTTGGGATCCAAAACTAGATCCCAACTCTCCCAGAGTATCAGGTACAAGACGTAAGCAGCAAGGTCTAGCGTCTGGAGCAGAAGTCTGAGTTGAGAGTCAAACAAGGATTTGAAGACCAGGGCACCAGCTGCTCTAGTGAAAGCTAAGAAATTATTTTTCTTCATAAGATTTTGTCGAACAGAACTGTTCAGAGTGGTGGACAGACTGATAAGTAGGGAATGTTTTCCCCAAATTTTAAAATGTCTCATTCAAGTATCCATTTCAGAACTAAAGATGGAGGAAACTGATTCAGATAAGACACTTTACGCACTTTTGAAACTGCTCCCAAATATGACCCACACCTGAATCAAATCTTTTTAGAGTTTTAAAACAATGCAGTCAGCCTTTTAAAAATGCTCTTTCAGGTACCAGTCGGACTGTGCAAAATAATCTGATGCAGCAGAAAAAAAATACTCAGAAGATTTGATAAGTAGGACAAGTTTTGCATTTGTACCCAAATATCTGGATGCGAAATGAACTGAAAATATAACATGAAGCTATTAATCAACAGAAGCTGAATAGATGCTGAATAAGGAGTTAATATATTCTGTAAGCCAAAATTATCCAGATTTTTTCCCCTTTCTTTTTATTTGTACTGCTTTTATTTAAAAAACTCCTATGAAATTAAATGTAAAATAATGCAAGATTCAGATTGACTAGTTAAAATCAAAAAAATTCAGAAAAAGGTATTAATTAAAATTCCAAAAAAAATGTTAACTCAGATGTGTTGCATATAGCATATTTATTTGTTTTTTTCTGATTAAATGTGTACATTAATATATTACTGTGCATATCCTAGATTATATCTCAGGATCTGCATTATAACTGAGTAAACACTGCTGTGTGTTTCCTATCTTTCTGTGGTTTTAACGGTGCAATCTTAAATTTGCATTAAAGTTTTTTAGTGCACTTAATATAGTTGTATCTGTTATACAACCGTCACTTTCCCCTTTCTCGTTCTTTGTCCTTGTACATCATAAAGACAACAAAGACAGAAAGCAGTAGGTTTAATAATGCAAGGGATGGAGGAATATGCAAAGCCGCTCAGATCCAAATTGACCATTTATTCCAGCTCAAAACTACCACACAAACATTTGTTTTTTAAAACTCAATTTTTACAAACATGATTAATAGAACACAGTTTTGTCTGTATGCACGTGTGAGTGTACACAAATAGTAGGAGTTGTTACATTGGTCTCCCGCCATTCATTCTGGGTGAAATTTACCCTTCTGCAGAGGGAAAACATAAAGCCCAGGCAACATTTAAAATCCATTCAAGCCTTATTTTGTAGACATAAATTGTGTTTAGGCCTCATGCTGGCCTTCCATTTTGTTCTCTGTGCACTGGCTTTCCCAAAACATAAATATGATTCTCCCAAAGACTTTCTCAGCACTAGATTCTCTTCTCCAATAAAGGTCCTCTGTGGCACAAGAGTTTGGCTCTAGAATATATGAGGAAGTCAAAATGGATATGGGAGATTGACCTGGCCTAAACACTCAAAATAAAAAGGCTCCCAGAAATCTCTCTTTTTTACTGGTACTTTAAAAGGTAGCAGATAAGACAAGCTATTCTGCCATACTGTGAAATGAAATATTTATATCTGTTCTGATCTATCTTTTTCTTTATGTCTACTTGTGCTAAAGATGATTTAAAATGTTGCTTGAAAAATCCAAAAAACAAACAGTTCATGCATATGATATAATGCCAGAAATTCAGGACCCTGCCTCTCATCTAACTCACTAGCAAAAAAAATCTTCTAAAGAGAGATCATCAACTGGTTACACTCGACTAAATCTCATCATATGAACTACTGCAAAAGAACTTTAAACAGAACAAACTCTCGAAGATAACTCAGCACATCACCTGCCCTTTACAAAATAATATAGGCACCAAGAAAATCACGAAAGGCATCTACTGAACCATTTTGCAGAAAGAGATGTATTGTTAAGACAATATTGCATTTTACTTTGCATAGTTAAGCAGAATCCTAAGAAAGGTCGATAGTACAGAGATATGGGCAAATAATATGTAACCAATCATTTATTTGATGCATGTTGCTTCATTTCCTGTTTGTAAACTGTCTGTGAAACAATTGCAAACTTCAACCTGATTGATTCTAGTGGAGATTTTCAGAAAGAAAATTTAACTGTTTCCAGCAAAGCTGTTTTTTTTTTTTTTGCCTCATGGGGCTGTTGAGAGACTGTCTCCCTTCCTAGTTGGTTGTGGGAAAGTGTTTGCGTTTAAAATGGGAAAATACATGAATATGCTCCCCAGTGTCTCTTCCCCCTCCCTCTGCAAGTGTGTGGGTCCTGGAGCATGGAGATTTTACCACAGGCTGAAGCAGATTTTTTTCTCCCTTAAATGTATCTATTAAACTCACAGTTGTAGACAGAACTAATACCATCAAAAACAAAATTTTGTGATTCACAGGGTCTATGGTTGAAATCCTGGTCCACTGAAGTCAGTGGGAGTTTTGCCATTGACTTCAACATTGGCCAGGATTACCCTATGAGAATATACATGACTCTTTTTGCCCTTTACCAGGAGCTGTAAGGCTACACATCATATTCATTTTCAATATGTAAAGTGAGATCATAGTAAATATTTTGCATTTTAAACTGTTTCAGCTCCAAGGTCCATTTATCTTCAAAAGTCCCTTTACTATCTAAAAATAATATGTTGTTTGTTTCGTGAGTATGAATGGTGTTGTTAAAGAGATTCACAAAATGTCCATTTGAGCAGGTTACCAACACTCACTATATAATCATGAATCTCACAATGTTTTTCCTAAAGCCCCTGTTCCTAGAGTTGTGTGACTATGGGTAGGCCTACACTAAGGATGCCAATTTTGGGTGCACATATTCCTGGAGATTTCATTATCTGACATAATCTTTAATTAAAGATCAATCTTACATTCCTCGAGACTCCAGGACAATCCTTGAGGGTTGGCAACTACTGCTACACTACAGAAAACAACAACAACAACAACCCAGCAGCAGTGAATCTCAGAGCCTGGTTCAACTGTCTTGGGCTCACGGGGTTCACACTACAGTGTTAAAAACAGCAATGCAGACTTCCCTCTAGGGCTGGAGCCTGGCCTCTAAGATTCACTCTGTTCACCGGGGTTCAGAGCTCCCTGAGCTCCAGCCTGAGTGGGAACAGCTACACTATTTTTAGCATCATAGCGTTAGCCCCACAATCCTGGGGCTCTGACACTCACTGTCATGGGTCTTTCTTTGCAGCGTAGATGTACCCTCAGGGAGAATCTTAACTTGCATTTTAAAAAAAGGCATTTCTAGTTATGGCTCAAGAAAGAGAAGGGGGTGGGGAGGGATTCCAAAATATATTCATGATTTTTAAGCCAATCCAATGATTTTGGAGGTGCCTTTCTCATGACTTTTGAGTGGGTGACAATAATGTAGGAATCCCTTGTTGAAAAAACTGGCAGCACACAGCTGTCAAGAAGAATGTTTTCTATAATGGGGCTGAAGATGGTTTGATCCTATCCACACTATCAGTTATACAATTTTAGCACTAACAGAATACATACTGCTGAAAACTCTTGTCAGCTATTGTTCAGTTTCCCACTGTAGAATTGACACGGGCCTTAGTGTGCTCATGACACAATTTTGAAATGATGGTGCAGCCATAATTCTCTGAAAGGAGATTAGTCTCAAAACATTTCTGACTTCATATGAATCCCCATCTCTCTAGCTCAGATGCAATTCAGTTTCATGTGGTTCCTGGCCCAGTAATACATATAAGAACATAGGTTTGAAAACGGTTCCAGGAGCAAAACCATTTTCAAATCTGTTTTTCCTTACTACTTTCACAAACAGGTTAAAAATGCCACAGTAGGTTAAAAAGGAATCCTTCTGGGTGACATCAAGAGTTAAAATACAATTTAAAAGCTAACTAGAGCCCTCAGCAAAGGGAGCCCTAGCAGAGTTATGTCTCCATAAACATAAAGTGAAAGTTAATCTACTTAGCATGTTAAACTTTTGACCCACACAAACATACCTGGGGGAATAGTTTGAAAACTGAAAAGATAATATTTATGTCTCATCAGAGAGCAGCACAAAGTTGCATTATTTAGTAAGGAAATCTTTTGAGATGCTTCACTTGCATGATCTCTCAGGGCTGGTACCTCTGTGTTAACATTTCAGTTGGCCTGCACCCCCCTGAAGTCAATGGCAAAACTGCAATTGACTTCAGTGGTTCAGAATTGGGCTCAATGTTAGTTGAACTGGAACACAGACGCATAGCCTGGCTGTAAATCAAATTTCATATAGGTTTGTCACAGAGTTTGGGGGAGACAAGGCCCTTCACCCCCAGCGTCCTGCGATTCACCATGGCTCTCAGCCAGCCAGAAAAACAGGTGGTTTATTTAGACGACGGGAACACAGTCCAAGACAGGTCTTGCAGGTACAGACCACATGATCCCTTCAGTCTGGTCCATCTTGGGGGGCCAGGGAGGCCAGAGCCCCATTTGGGCTCCCCTCCATTTTTCCAGCCAGCTCCAAACTGAAAACTCTCCAGCCCCTCCTCTCGCCTTTGTCTCTTTCCCGGGCCAGGAGGTCACCTGATCTCTTTGTTCTCCAACACCTTCAGCTGGCACCTTTGCAGAGGAAGGGACCAGGCCATCAGTTGCCAGGAGACAGGGTGTCGGCCATTCTCTGTGCAGACAACATCACACTGGCTTAGACACCCGAGACAATCAGCCCCCCCAGACACCCGAGAAATGCATAGGGGAAACTGAGGTAGTAGGCCCTATTTACATGCAATTTGGGTACTCGTGACTTATTTTGCCAGATATAGTCCCACCAGATAAGAAGCAGGGGGTGTTACAAGGCTCCTGCTCTTCCAGTGAGCCAAAAATTGATACAGTAAAGAGGCATAAGCCTTGTTATATATAACAAACCCTCTGCTTCCTCTGTCAATAGCTTTTTTATACTCATGTATTAATCTACAGAGTCAGAATTGCACGCTCTTTCTCTGTTACTAGCTGACACGGTCCCTTCACCACCTCCAGCCATCCCCTTTATGTATTATATTTCAGTTTAATCATCACTGTTCCTTTTCCACACTTCCTCACTTCTGTTAGCAGAAATGTCCCCATTGTCCTTGGACCGGGAAAAATGTTTGTTTAGGAAAACTGCCTAGCAACCGTTTTCCCTATTTCAGGGAGAGAGGCTATTTGCATAAAAAAGCCCCCCTGTTGGAGGCTAATGGAGATTCTGTTGAGAGCTGCTCAGTGACCACCTCTCAAAAGAAACCTCCCTTTCCTCCTGATCCCTCTGAGTGGCCTTTCTTTGCAGTGTCCACTTCATTTGGAAGGCAATGCCAATTTCCCACAAGGTGCATCAGTGTTCTGCAGTAGTGATGAGCTAATTCTAGTTCCTGACTCTGGTGGAAAGACTCAGAAAGGTCTGATCCCTCAGGAATGGATTTTATTACCACGCTGTTCCCAGATTTTTTTCCATGCTGTACAACACACAAAGTGAACAACTGACTGTTAACCCCCTAAGTTCTGTCATTTTCCAGATGGCTAGCCCAAATGAATGCTTATAGGAGTAAGTACATACATTCCTGTACAGTATCTTTCTTTTGCCGATCCCCACAATTACAAAATGCTGTAAGTGGGGTGCATGCAGATCTAAGTTTTCTCTATCTGTACTCTGTCAGGAACAGGTACCATGGGAGTCACTACTCATAGCAGTCTATGTCTACAGAATGAGAAGTAAATATTGATGAAAATTTGCTTTGAAAGACCTTGGGTGAAATTCTGGCCCTACTGAAATCAATGTAAAACTTCCATTGTCTTCAATAAGCAGAATATCAAATCAACTTCTTCTCTTATGTTTATAAACTAATGTGCAGCAAGTTTTGGTTTGTGGTAGGAAGATTTCTGATCCAAGTCCTGTCAGATGCTGAGGGCTTAAATAGGAGCTGAGGATCTCCCAGGATCTGGCTCCTGTTTACTGGCAGCAGTCAGACTTTCTGATCAGGATTTTCCAAGCCTCTCCAGTTCTAGGGTTCACAGAACTAATTTTGGGTTGTGAATCATTGCTTTGCTCCAGTTTAGACCCACGTGAGTGCTTTTTTTTTTAAAGGATGATTTAATTTTGTAAATGCGTTTTTAAAAAAGATATTCTAAGTAAATGGACATCTGTGCTAAGAATCCCAGGTGGATGTCCTACACACTATACGTGCTGGGTCTGATTCTTCTCTTATTTGTGTCAGCTGGCCGTAGCTTCATTGGAAGCTATGGTGTTACAATGGTACAAAACAGAACTGATAAAAACCAGAATCTATGTCCCTTGGGAAATTCTGATTTTTGACATTTGTTTTCAAACAAAATTGGAACAAAAAGTAGAAATATCAAAACTTATAGTGGATGAAAAAAAATTCAAAATTTTTCAATTTGAGAATGTCACAATGTTTTGACATTTTTGATCAAAACAAAATTATTTTACATTCCCAAATATTATATAAACATTTCCTTGGGTTGAGCCAATATTAGTCTCCGTATTTGCCTGCAGTGCCTCATAGGAATTGTAGTTTGGGTGTGTCATGCCTCCCCTTTTTCCTGGCTACAGGATATCTTCCAAGAATGCTGTCTCTGCATAACTGAGCCACTATGGTCCCTCATGGACAACCACCTCTAGCGTAAACCTAGTACAGGGGGAGACACAGATTTCAAAGACACAGAAGGCACTTAGGCACACAACTCCAATGGAAAATCAAATACCTGGAAGCTGAATCAGGCCCACTGTATTTGCCAAAATTGCTTTAGAATTTTATGTTTATTACTCAGCCCTATATTTCACCCTATTTTTCTCTCTGCCACCCCTCTACTTTTTTTTTTTTTAAAGAGTCCTTAAGCAAAATAGAAGCCAGTAAAATTAGAGTTTGATTCCAACTTTCAAGTACATAATGAGCTAGTGGTCTCAGAATTAAGCAAAACAAATGCCAAATGCATCCCTGAAGTGAAATGAAGATAATGGAATTGTCCAGTGAAAACAATGGAATTACACCAAGGATGGATTTGGCTCTACCTGCCTAAATTGTACCCACAAAATGCATGTTTGTCTGCGCACAAAATCCACTTTGTGCACAAAAATGAATAACTGCAGACAGGTACCACTCAAACACAACATTCCCTATTTCATATGTGCAAATGCAGGATTACATTTGCAGTGGGTCAGCATGCACATTTTGCATGTGCAATTTTATAAATGGTTTTGAAAATGTGATGTGTCTTCTAAAATACTGCATACACATTGGAATTACTCATTCAAAATCAGTTGTGTATTGTATTAGTCTCACAGATGTCTGTCTATAGTTTCTCTTCCTTTTTAAATCAAAAGAATTGTGTGATAGAATTTTTAAGCTCCTGAAATGACAAGTCTCCAACAAAACCTAGATCTCTCTATATACAATAGGTCAAACTCGGATGATCAACACAAGCCCAGACAGAGATGAGTTTATTATTGTGTTCTCTTACTTTAGCATCCATAATATCTCTGTACATGGAGGATATATGTACTGTCATGGCCCGCCATTGTTAGGTATAGCACATTAAAGGCTCTGGGCATGTGACACTCCTTCCTGTAGCCAACTGTGTTCAGTCAGGATTACGAGGCAAAAAGAGAGAAGCTCTCTGCAAAAGAGTCTTGGGCTCTCCTCCTAGGATATAATATGTATGGTATGTGTAAATGGAGAACAGATGAAAACAGGAATAAAAACCAAGTCTATGAACCTGTTCAACCCATGCAAAGCTGACATGTGAACCAGTGTTTGAGAAATAACCACATCTGTGAATGAATAGAGATCTAATACCAAATTCAGCCCTGGAACAAGCAAGTGCAGCTCCATGAATGGCAAGGGATCTGTGCCCAAGTGTGCCAGCTCTCAACCTGGCCACCAGGACATGTCTCTACTCTGTTGCATATATACTCCTAATAATAGTCATAGTGGTGGCCTCCTGAAAGCTCACAATAATCATCTAACATCTTCTGGGGCAAATTCTGGTCTTCGTTATACAAGTGTAAAACCAGAGTAACTATATTGATTTTAAGGGAGATACTCCAGATTTGCACTGATGTAGCTGGCCCATGATTTACAGTATATAGGATTATCATCAGTTATTTGAAACCATCTGCACACTGGTGTGCATACTCCAGGGCTATCAGAACCCTCTGTCACCCTCTAGTTCTTCACACAATGCAATGAGTACGTTGGGCTATGACGGAGGAACAAAGCTGAAAACACCTTATAGGGAAGGAGATAATTTCATTTGAGCATTAGATGCTGAAATAGCAACTAATAAAAAGCCTTCAAACTGTGACAATTCAATACACACACCTACGAGGATGCCTTGACAAGCTGCTTGACTCACAACTCTTTCTTGCTTTTCCTCTGTGCAGCCTCCACCAAACTCACCCCCATGGGTAAACAGCTGTGTACTGACAGTAGAGAGGTGTCTGCCACTACTGCCATTTGCAAATAGAGAGACATTTGTCCCTTGCTGTAAACATTTGGGCTCTGGTGCTAGCCTGGCTAGTTATAGCTCAAATAAATATAAACCCCAACTTTGTCTTTTTTTAGCATCCTGCTATCATACGTTAATTCTCTTTACAAACATGCACTTTGTCCTGGAAATAAGCTTGGTGAGATCACTCTTGGGTGATTATTTTACTAGCATTATCTTTAACAAACAGTTTGCATGTTGAGTCACCAGAAAGCATATAATGGGCAGTTGCCAGGAACTGAACACTGTACAATGCTAGGCTCATATGCTAAGGAATAGCTATATATAACTGGGCCAGATTCTGGTCTCTGTTTCACCAGTTTAACTCCACTGACTTTAAGGGTGTTGCTCTGGATTTAGACCTATATATCTGAGATCAGAATCTGGCCCATTCTTACAGTATTTGCCAAGAATAATAGGATTTTCAAGGACAAAGATGACCTGCAAAGGATTTTTTGAATGGGATTTTATTTTTTATTGTTTTTTCTATGATGTAGAGAGTTGTTGGGTTTTTAAAATCTGTTTGATTTTTAGCACAGAAATATCAAGAATGTCAAGTCTGGTCATCTTTATCATTGCTGGAAAACTTCCTTGAGGTCTCAGAAGGGTACTGAGTTCTCGCACATTAACTGAAAGGGTAGCAGTACTGAATCTTTAACAAGGACCTCCTTTGTCCAGTGTGCTCATTTACCATTGGAGTTAAATCGGTATTAACACAAAACAAATAGACAAAGCAAAACCCTAAGTAATTCTATAGTTGTATTTAAAAATTGCTCCCTTTCCCCCTTGCTCATCTGATATTGTTTCACTGAGATGTGATATCGTTTCACTAGTTCTCCAGTCACAACTAGGCTAGATAAGACCTGAATGTCAAATGAAAAATATCAAGGGGTGAAAAACAATTTATTTATTTTTTTACAAAAGTCTTCCTAGCCCTCTTTAAACATCAAAAGAAACAAAAAATGGCCCAAGCCCTGTTTTTTGGCCTTTGCAGATTGCTTTTAAGTGACTCACTAAAGTCAAGCCAGAGATGGAAAGAGAAACCATGTCACCTGACAGATTTATTATTATTAAATATTATTGTTGTTGTTGTTGTATTAAACATTAGATTATACTATTAGCATGGAGCCCTTGGTAGATGGAGGTGCAGAGCTACATCCTGCCAGTGGAAGCTCCTCAGGGCTCAAGGGCAGGAGGAATTAGTGACACCCCTTTTAGAGTATGTCTACACAGCAAAGAAAAACGTGGCTGGCCCCTGCCAGCCAGCTTGGGCTTGCGGGGCTCAGGCTGCAAAGCTGTTTTATTGCTGTGTAGGTTTCCAGGCTTGGGCCAAAGCCCACGCTATAGAACACTGCGGGAGTGGGAGGGTCCCGGAGCTCAGACTTCAGCTCGAGACCGGAAGTCTATACAGGAATGAAACAGCCCTGCATCCTGCAAACCTGAGTCAGCTGGCACAGGCCAGCTGTGGGTTGTTGTTTGCTGTGTAGACATACCCTTAGAGTGTTGTATATGCCCCACTGCATGGCCAGCAAGATTAGCTGCTACAGCTCTGAATAATTTCTGATCCTTCCCACCCTTTTTGGGGCAGGTGCGCCTGAGAAAGCGTGAACAATTCAGTAACAGCCCCTGTGCTCTTCTGAACGTGGGTCTGCAGTTCTGACTTGCTCTTTAGTGGCCTGTACAGGTGGGGAAGAGAAGTTCTTACAGAGTGTGAAATTCTGGTCCCAGTGAAGTCAATAACATAACACCCATGGAACTCAATGCAGTAAGGATTTCACCAGAGTCACTGCATCAATCCTGCAAATCTCTGATTAGGTTGGAATGGCATTATATTTAAAACAAATTCCTGTTTGCTTATTCCTGAAACTGTGAGACGCTGACCTTCCTTGCTTATTTTCTTTTTTATAATAAACAAAACAAAAATGTATATACAGAGCGGGTACCTGCAAACTTGAAGTGGATGCATAAAATGGTTTGAAATAGTATCTCCAAGTACAGGAATGAATACCTAGAAAAGTGATTGTTACCATGATCCAGTGTCACTACAGCACGTCACAGAGTAGTGCAGATGAGTCAAATGGAGGTCAGAAAGAAAGACAGGAAACTCCAATTCTTAAGGGACAAGAGCATGATCAACAAAAAATAGACATCAGCAAAATAAATAAAAGCCCCCAACCATTGTGAAATACAAACTCTTTCAAATCAATGCAAGGATATGCTGCTATAAATGGAATGTAATTCTGCAGTGTCAGCAGAGCTCTTTAAAGCAGGTGACAAACTAATTGCTTGTTAGTCATCCTATTTTGACTCAGTGGGTGACAGCACTGGTGAGGAAAAGCCATTGCAATTTCATTGTGTCCTCGGGCACATCTGGTCTGGCTTTAGAAAACTATTGCAGTTTCATTACACGTTAGCATTTGTACTAGCAAATAAAATTTCTCTCCCTCCCCCCAAGATTCCTGACAGACCCTGAAACAAACAAACAAACAAAGAAACAAACAAACAAACAAACAAAAGGCCCATGCAGCCAATGCCACACCGCACACACACTCGCCAATAGCTAACCGTTATTTCTCTCCACAGTCATCCCTCCAATATCTCTGTATGGCTACACTGACAATGCAGAAGGCCATTAGCAATCTGACAGTGTGCAAGGGCTGAGGATCATCTTCATTTAACTAAACATACATAAAACAATCCTCTTTGTTCAAATCTAAAATCTCAATTGATTGACTGATGGAGGGTTGTCTCAGAGTAGACTAATTCCACTGTATCGATACACCCACCTGTATGGATTTTGGCAAGCGCCAAATCATTTCTTGCAGTGCATTTTGGAGCAGTGTAAATCCCTCCAGTGAGCTGCTGATATAACTGTCAAGTGCAGGGGAAGAATCATCTCCCTATATGCAATTAAACTTTAACTGTTAAAAACCTGACTATAAACAGAGATCAGCGCCACCCCAATATCATTTATGGCGGCATCACTATCCATCCCCGCCACTGCCATAATTCTCTGGGCAGCCCTCTGGCAAATCACTACTGGCCTGATCCTTTCAGGATCCCATTATGACTAGCCCCGCATGTCCCTGGGCAGGGCTGGCCAGAATTGTACTGCGGAACGTAGTCTCTGATCCTTACTAGCAGCCTCACAGGTACTACCGTCTGAAAGGTGAGGTGAGAGGCATGCCAGGGCCCTGTTCCTCTTCTGCATTTGCTCACAGACTGCTGGGTGTGGACCAATGGTGCTGCTTCTCTGTGTGTAGAAGAAATTACTTCAAGGGCAACATCTCTGTGTCCCATCCTCAGCTAATGTAAATTGGCATAGCTGCTTTACACCAGCTGAGGATCTGGCCCATAAACAGAATCTCTCCCTGTTCTATTCATTCCCCCATTTGTTCTGCTGCCATCAACATTCTGTCTGCCCTTACAGTCACTTTTTCTCTCCACAGACTTACTTTCCCTCCTCGTTCATTCCATACTCACATTTATTATTGCACAATTCACTCTTTTACTTTCACTTTCCCTCCTGACTCATCCAGAATTCCTCCTGGTGCTCCAAATGCCATGTGGCCTGTGCTCTCTACAGGCCTGGGGCCATCCAGGGTGGGATCTTGCCCTTTGTCTAAACTCCCATTTAATTCAGTGGGAGTTTTGCCTGTGTACAAATATGGCAAGAACATGCACTGTGGGTCAAATTCAGACCTAGTGTAAGTATGTAGAACTCTATCAAAGTCAATAAAGTTTCACCTGCTTGTGCCAAGTCTGGATTTGCCCCATTTGAGGTTGACGGCATTAGATCCATGTTTCCATCCCTTTCCCATCTGCCCTTCTGCAGCTTAGAATCATCAATTTTTGTTTAAGAGTAAGTGTAAAACAAAAGTGTTTATAATTAAAAATGGCATTGGAAGTATAGTACACCTTCTATTTAAGGTTGTTGAAATGTTTTACAAACATACATTATTAAGACTCACAATGGTCTGTAAGGTAAATAAGTCCACTTGTACCAATTTTACAGATGGGGTGACCTGAAGCACAGAGTGGTGATTTGCCTGGGTCACAGCAAGTAGGGTTGATATTTTAGATGCAAATAACCTCCCCTCCAAGTCCTGATTCTCAATCCCCTGCTGTAATCCTCTCTGACATAAAAAAAAAAATACAGTAGAACCCTGTTTATCCGACCTTCCATTATCTGGCTCTCCATATTAACTGAACAACCAGTGCACACACATTCAGAAGTGGGTGATCTCTCCTGTGGCCGCTAGACGGCACTGCAGCCTCACACTTCCCCATTCTCCGGATTATCTGAATTTTTGATCATCTGATCTGGCCCTGGTCCCAACTGGATCTGATAAACTGGGCTCTGCTGTATAACCAGTAACCACTACAGTACATGTTTTTTCAAGTTTTGAAATGATGTCATTCTTATATTACAATGATCAAATAGCTTGAAATACCAGATTCCCAAAGGACAAAATGTGTCAGAAATCTGGTTCAGATGTTTACTAAATGCTAGGTTTTGCCCATTGAAAAAAGGAAGAAATAAACAACAAAAACAAAAAGATTTATGGTTTTCAGCTGTTAATTAAAACAACTCAGTAAATATAAGTATATCAGTATTTCCTGTGTGTAGCCTGCCCTGCCCCACCCCGCCCATACATAATAACAGTCTCTTCTCAAGCCTCTCACAAACAACTGTACAGAATCAGCTCTGTCCTCTTGTGGAATCAGCAGTTAAATTAAAGCGGAGATGACACAGATATTTATCACACAACACCAATACTGATCATTAACGTGTACAGTATATTTCATCCATGAGGCTTTTAAAGTCCTTTGCAAATTTGAAAAATGAAACTCTGAGATAAATCCTGACTCCCATGGACATCAATGAAAATCATATTGGCCAGCATATGGACATATATAGCAGGATTGCTTCACCCACCACTGAAGTGCAACCACCAGAGTGAAACAAAGCAAACACAATCAGTTGAAGACAGGAAATGCTTATTGTCAGCTATGAGGCATTTCTTTTTGGACGCTGAGCATATCATCAGTAAAGGGTTCTGCCTTAGTCTCTGTCTCTTTCTGACTGAAATAATTTTCATAGGTACAGTGCTGTTGCCTACAGGTTATATCCATTCAAGCAATCCACTAGTCTTAGACATTTGTAAGAACACATTTTTATAATACCTATGTGTTGGGACAAATTTGACCAACCACGGTCCCTTTAAAGATGCCTTTTCTTATTTGCAGCCAAGTAAACTTGCCAAATTTCTGACCTCTGAAGGATTTTTTAAACCATTTTAATAAGAAAACTAAAGAAAAGGACTCTCCATCAACTTTTGCCAGGAGCTTCCAAATTTACCAAACTTTAAAACTCAGATTCATTCTCCATATCCAATTCTTTAAGGGTCCAGGACATGTGGATAATCCAGTTTAAACAGGACCAGTATGATCAATGTGATAAGATGACTGAACAAGACCTCAGTTACTCCTGAAAGTGACAATTCACTTACCCTATAGTAATCAGTACTGTACACATCTCTGGACATTCCAAAATCTCCAATCTTCACCAGCAAGTTCTCTCCAACCAGGCAGTTCCGGGTGGCAAGATCACGATGCACAAAGTGCTGTGATGCCAAGTAAACCATGCCGGATGCAATCTGCTGGGCAATGTGCAACATTTGGGACTGGGTCAGCTCAGCTAGAAGGTTGCCTTCTGCCATCAATACTGCATCTGGTCCATGTGCCCTGCATGGATCACACAAAAATACGGGCTCATGAAATAAGAGGTCACTTATAAACTAGAGTGACTGTGGAGCTTGCATTAGGGAAACTGAAAATGTAATAGTGGCTTATTTAAAGGTGATGGGCTAAATTCATGTGTGGTAGGAATGAATTTGTCTCAGTGTTTTTTTCCTTCACTGTTTTCTCTTTCTTTCAGGGTGAGGAAGAGAGGTAGTTGAATATATTGCTTGTGAAAGTAAGGAACTGGAACTAATAACAATACATCCCTCCCTAATCTGCTGTGCCCCTGCTGTTCCAGCACAGGGGCCTTTCCTGGACAAAGGCTGCCAGTTATTCTAACTGTACGGAAGCAGGAGAACATCAAAGACAGGATTTATACTTAGGTCTCTAGAGGTGAAAGGCCACTGCAGTAACACCATTTTTCTTCCCTCTTTCTAAAGCCTATAATATCCCCTTCCACAGGGAGATGGGGCATGACGCGCATGTGTGTGTGTGTTTTCTAATTTAAGGTGAGAGAGCTAACTTTACTTTGGGGAACAAAAAAAAGAAATTAGAGGAATGATTTCAGATTTACACCCTTAATTTACCATCCACATGAAATAGCTTCACTAATCCCAAGTGCCTTTTGCTGACTTTCCCACAAGTGGTGAATTCCACCTGATGCACCGGGGACAGGTCACAAAACTCATTCCAGTTGGCACGGCCATGCCAGATCAGAAAGCTGAGTTTCTTTCACTGGTTCTAGGTTAGCTTTGAAGTACAGCAAGTCCTTAACACAAACTGATCAGCCCATTCACATGAGAAATTATGAAGCTCTTTGGGGCAGGAATCATGCCCTTGATAGCTCATTGTGGCACAACCAACTATACATATATATAACTTCCCTGTTGTAATTACTGACACTGTTTTAGGGCAAGCTTTACTATCCATTCCCTGATACTAAATTAAGGCAAGACTAAAGAGGTTAGTGGACCCTGATCATCCTCCACCCTGATGTGCTTCAGCATTCTGAATACTCATTATTTTATTCCATAGCAGAACCTTCTCTCCACATTTGTAGATTCGACCTTCCAAACGGGCCAAATCCTCCCCTCGCTCCTCTTTTTTTAAAACAACCCTCCCCCACCCAGTGATTTGCTTTCCCATAGACCCCATTCCTCACCCCAAACAAGTATTCTGGATCAATAGGGGTTATGTTTAGCCTTAATTCATCCTCGGGAGGAGGGTATAGAAGCTTGGGAAAGGTTGGCAAATTAATCAAATTCTGATACTACCTACCAGAAGTATGATATAAAAATTGCTGGGAGGGAGAAAAACTTCACAGGTGAAGTGACAGATCTGGGAGCTAAATGAAGGAAGGTTTGTCACATTACTGGGCATGCAGTTGGCACTGTGCAGAAAAACTAGCTGCACATGCTTTGTTGTGGAGCATGGACAGCCACGCAACTGGTGGTAGTTAAAGAAATAAAGGCAGGATGAGAAATCCCAGGCTAAAACCCAAATGTGAATTCATAATGAAAAGCACAGCACATCCTCATCACACATATTTTTAATAGCCCTCCTCATGAAGGAAGTTGCAAATCTTTATTAATTTAGAAAACTATTTATCTTTCACCACATATTTCTTTCTTAATTAAACTTCTGCATTTTTTAAATGTTCAATCCATCTTGCTTATCTTCCTAATTTTCCTTGTTAATCATGAAATCCTTATCTCCAGCAATGGACAGCTGTAAGAGACAGTAGCATAGACTCTGCCTGATCTACCTCACCCCTCCTATGCCACAATGGGGCACACAGGGAAGCTTTTGACCTTCAGGATGCGGTCCTACTCCTGAAACGCGACACTATGCTGCAGGAAGCAGCAATACTCAGTTTGGTCCTACATTGGTTAAACTCTGGATTCAGTTTCCCCTGATGGCCTTGGGTGGCGCTGCAGGGTAAGAAATAGATGCTCTTTTACAGACTAATTACAACTAAACTTTCATCTGCAGTACAAGCTGCAGCAAATGTGAGAGGAATGACAAATTTAATATCAGATTAAACAGCTTGTCCCAACATAATCATTTTATGTTCTAAATACGTCTTATTAATAAAAAAACCCCCAAGTTAGCACATATACTTTTTGCTAAGTTGTATTACTATATGATATTTCAAAACCAGACTGCAGGAATTACAAAACAACATCTAATCAGAAAATACATAAACAAATAAATAAATATTTCAAATGATGATTAATAAGCATCTACAATTCCAGCTTGTTTTAATGTTGAAATTTTATAAAAAGGCAGTCAAGACTGGAATCATTTGCAGAGTGGAGGCGGCATTAATGTCTCAAAAGAAGAGGTTATAGACAGGGTGGGGATAGACAATGAAGGGCCATAAAAGTGAAGAAAGTAGCTTGCATATCTCCCCCAGAGAAAAAAAATCTGCTTTATAGTTCATATAGCCAAAGTCTCTAACTGTGGAACAAAAGGCTCTTGGGTTACTTACACACTGGGGAAACCCTGTCAGATTTACTAGGGCTATCCCAACAGGGAAATGTGGGCAAGCTCCTGTGGGGGAAGGAGGTAGGATGGTAACATAGGATCTGGAACTGGTAGGGTTGGAAGGCCTAATCGGACACCCTCAACCCTCTGGTGGAACCAGGTGCTGGAAATCATCAGGAAGACTTTACAGAATTTGCTGTCCCCTATGCAAATGTTTTCATTTAAGAGCAAATTCTGTCCTTGTTTATTATTATGTGGGGCAGCATGTACTAGTGCATACAGTACATGCACAAGGCCAACAGACTCTTGGGCTGGCCCGTGAGTTATCTACAAAGTGTTTTGGCAGCAACTATTAATTTATGATAGCAGCTCTACCTAGTAAAGAGTTGATTTCCATCTTTGATACCCAGATGCACATCACCACACATCTTTATAAATCTGCACACTGTGAGTCAAGTCAAATCAAGAACTAGCAATATTACTGTACCATAGTAGATCATTAGTATTGTCTAATGCTTCCTTTGTGACAACACACAGGATTTAGCAATTGGCCCCTAATGGAACAGTCCTTATTCATAATTTTATTGCAATAGATAAAGGGTAAAATTTGAAAAAGCACTGAAGTGACTTATGGGACTGATTTACAAAGCTATTTAGGTGCCTACAGATGCAGGCAGGCACCAGTGGGATTTTCAAAAAAGTCTGTGTGCACCATTAGGAGCTTATCTGAATCTTCAGGCACCTAAATACCTTTGAAAATCTTGTCCTTGTGGGACAAGTCGAATTAAACTTAATGGCCTAAGTCACTTTTGAAAATGGAACCTAAGATCCTAAGTCACTTAGAGAGAGACCTGGGTGTTTTGATTGATCACATGATGACTATGAGTCACCATGTGATCCTAAAATGCACCAGGCAAGGCATTTCCAGTAGAGATACAGAGGTATTAATGCCATGATGCAAGGCATTGGTAAGACCTCCTCTGGAATACAGTGTACAATTCTGGTCACCCATTTTCAAGAAAGATTCATTTAAATGATCACAGGTGCAGGGAAGAGCTCCTACGATGATCAGGAAAATGGAGGGCCTATCTTATGAGAGGAGACAGGAAGAGCTTGGCTTGTTTAGTTTAACAAAACAAAGGCTGAGAAGGGATAGGACTACTCTCTATAAATACATCTGGGGTGGGAGTGAGGGATAAACACCAAGAAGGGTGAAGAGCTATTTAATCTAAAGGTCAATGTTGGCACAAGAACAAATGGGTATAAACTGGGCATGAACAAATTCAGGCTGGAAACTAGAAGAAGGTTTTTAACCATCAGAGGAGTGAAGTTCTGGAACAGCCTCCCAGTAGGAGTTGTCAGGACAAACAACTTAATTACTTTTAATAGAGAGTTGGACAAATTTATGAGTGGAATTGTAGGATGGGGTTGCTTGTGATGGCAGGTAGCAGGGCTCAACAGCCCTAGGGCTCCCTTCTCAATTATTTCTTTCATTCCTAAAAGCTCATGTTTCATGGCTTCAGCTGGTCACCTGACAGGGTCAGGAAGGGATTTCATCATTTCATTCCCCCTCCCCAAAGTATTCTGGTATGTTTGGGTTGTTGTTTTTTATCTCCTTCCTCTGAAGCATCAGAGATGGCCACATCTGGAGATGGAACACTGGATGGGGAGGGCCAATCCTTTGAGGCAGCACATAGCATTCTCTCACTCAGGTGTTTCGTTGCCTGGTTCCTGCACACATACTCAGTGTCTAACTGATTGCTATATGTGGTGTTGGGAAGGAATTTTCTTCCAGGTCAGACTGGCAGTGATCTTGAGGGTTTTCACCTTCCTCTGCAGCATGGAGTGTGGGTCGCTTGCCGCTATTAGCTGAGTATATTAATCAATTCCCTCATTGTAGAGGCCTTGGGCATTGTTGCACCTCAGTCATACCTATTTTCTGCCTGTGGCACATAATAATTTAGTCTCCTGGTGGTCCCTTATGGCCTTAAAAAGACGGTTACTCACCTTGTAACTGGTGTTCTTCGAGATGTGTTGCTCATATCCATTCCACGTAGGTGTGCGCGCCGCGCGTGCACGTTTGCTGGAAACTTTTTTACCCTAGCAACTCCAGTGGGCCGGCAGGTCGCCCCCTAGAGTGGCGCCACTATGGCACTTGATATATACCCCTGCCGGCCTGCCCGCTCCTCAGTTCCTTCTTGCCGGCTACTCCGACAGTGGGGAAGGAGGACGGGTGTGGAATGGATATGAGCAACACATCTCGAAGAACACCAGTTACAAGGTGAGTAACCGTCTTTTCTTCTTCGAGTGATTGCTCATATCCATTCCAGGTAGGTGAATCCCAAGCCTTACCTAGGCGGTGGGGTCGGAGTGAGAAGTCGTGGCCTAGAGCACTGCAGAGCCAAAGGCCGCATCATCTCTGGACTGCTGAACCAGGGCGTAATGGGAAGCGAATGTGTGGACCGATGACCAGGTCGCCGCCCTACAAATCTCTTGGATCGGCACGTGGGCAAGGAAAGCCAGCGATGACGCCTGTGCTCTGGTGGAGTGAGCAGTCACACGGCCCGTTGGAACGTGGGCCAGGTCATAACAGGTCCTGATACAGGAGGTAACCCAGGAAGATATCCTCTGCGAGGAAATCGGTAGCCCCTTGACCCGGTCCGCTACCGCCACGAATAACTGGGGGGACTTGCGGAATGGTTTGGTCCTGTCCACATAAAATGCTAGCGCCCGACGGACATCTAGCGAGTGGAGCTGTTGCTCCCTGCGGGACGAATGGGGCTTTGGGAAAAAGACGGGGAGGAAGATCTCCTGGTTAATGTGGAAAGCTGAGACCACCTTGGGAAGAAAGGCAGGCACCTTGTCTTTATGGAAGACCGTATATGGGGGATCTACTGTGAGGGCCCGTAGTTCTGACACCCGTCTAGCTGAGGTGATGGCCACTAGGAAGGCGGTCTTCCATGAGAGATAGAGCAGGGAGCAAGTAGCTAACGGCTCAAATGGAGGACCCATGAGCCGAGCTAGGACCAGGTTGAGATCCCATGAAGGGGCAGGAGGGCGGATCTGTGGATAGAGATGTTCCAGTCCCTTCAGGAATCTCGCCACCATAGGGTGGGAGAAGACGGAACATCCGTCCCCTCCAGGATGAAACGCGGAGATAGCCGCTAGGTGGACCCGAAGGGACGACAACGCCAGACCCTGGGCCTTGAGGGACCAGATGTAGTCTAGAATAGTGGTGATGGGAATCTCCATAGGGAGAAGACCTTTCTCCGAACACCAACAGGAGAAACGCTTCCACTTAGCCGAGTAAGTAGCGCTGGTGGAAGGCTTTCTACTGCCCAGGAGAACCTCCTGAACCGGGGTAGAGCAGCGTAACTCGGAGCCTGTCAACCACGCAGGAACCATGCCGTAAGGTGCAGAGACAGAAGGTCCGGGTGACAGAGCCTGCCGTGGTCCTGGGTGATCAGGTCCGGATGTAGGGGCAGGGCAACTGGGTTGGCTACTGAGAGGTCCAGCAACATGGGGTACCAATGTTGTCTGGCTCACGCTGGAGCTATGAGAATCACACGAGCTCTGTCTCTGCGCACCTTGAGGAGGACCCTGTGTATCAGCAGAACGGGAGGGAACGCGTAAAACAGGTGGGTCGCCCATGGGATCAGGAAGGCATCCGCTATAGACCCGGGCTCCCGACCCTGAAAGGAGCAGAATGTTCGACATTTCCTGTTCTCCCTGGACGCGAAGAGGTCCATCCGGGTCTGACCCCACCTCTGGAAGAGTGAGAGGGCGACGTCTGGATGGAGGGACCACTCGTGCGAGCGGAAGGACCTGCTCAGTCGATCCGCTAGAGTGTTTCGTACTCCCGGGAGATAGGAGGCAGAAAGGTGAACGGCATGGGCTATACAAAACTACCAGAGATGCATCGCCTCGAGACATAGGGGAGAGGACCTAGTGCCACCCTGCTTGTTGATGTAGAACATGGTCGTCGTGTTGTCGGTGAACACCGCGACACAATGACCTTGAAGGTGATGGACGAACGCTTGACAAGCAAGACGGACCGCTCTCAACTCCCGTATGTTGATGTGGAGGTCCAGCTCCTGAGGGGTCCACAGGCCCTGAGTTCTTCGGGCGCCACAGTGCGCCCCCCAGCCCAGATCTGAGGTGTCCGTAGTCAGGGATGCCGAGGGCTGGGGCGGACGAAATGGGAGCCCCGCACAGACTACGGACTGGTCCAGCCACCACCGAAGGGAGTCCAGTACCCTTTGGGGAACGGTGACAACTGTGTCCAACGAATGTCTGGCTGGCCGGTACTGCGCGATGAGCCAAGATTGAAGAGGCCTCATGCAGAGTCAAGCATATGCCGTCACGAACGTACAGGCCGCCATATGTCCCAGGAGGGCCAGACATGTTCTTAGAGAGGTCAGCGGGGCCGCCTGCAAGCGCAGAATGATGGTCGACAGCGACTGGAACCTGGGCAAGGGTAGCAAGGCCCTGGCTAGGGTAGAGTCCAGAACGGCCCCGATGAACTCTATCCTCTGCGTGAGGAGCAGAGTAGACTTGTCCATGTTGATCACGAGGCCTAGGGCAGCAAAGAGGCTGCTGATCCTGCGGACGTGGTCACGGACCTGCAGCTCCGATGTGCCCCGGATCAGCCAGTCGTCGAGGTAGGGGAACATGTGAATGCGGCTGCGCCGAAGGTGTGCGACGACGACTGCCATGCATTTCGTGAACACCCTCGGGGCCGTAGAGAGGCCAAACGGGAGGACGGCAAATTGATAATGTTGGCGGTTGACCACAAAGTGGAGGAAACGCCTGTGCTGGGGGAATATGGCGATATGGAAGTAAGCGTCCTGCATGTCGAGGGCGGCGTACCAGTCTCCAGGATCCAGGGATGGGATGATGGTTCCAAGGGATACCATACGGAACTTCAACTTTACCATATACTTGTTGAGTTCCCGCAGGTCGAGGACAGGCCTGAGGCCCCCCTTGGACTTGGGGATTAGAAAGTAGCGGGAATAAAACCCCTTGCCCTTCTCGCTCTCTGGAACCTCCTCTATGGCTCCCTTGACGAGGAGCATCTGCACCTCCTGACGGAGGAATTGCTCGTGAGAGGGGTCCCTGAAGAGGGACGAGGATGGTGGGTGGGGGAGGGTGATGAAAACTGCAGGCGATAACCGGCCTGCACAGTACGCAAGACCCAACGGTCCGATGTTATTTGGGTCCACGCCGGGAGGAAAAATGAAAGACGGTTGTAAAACTGCGGGGAAGGATCCGGAGGGGAAACTGGTACTGCGCCCTCGGGTGCACCTTCAAAATGAAGGCTTGGGTCCAGGAGGGGCCTTGGCGGAGCCTTGGTTTTGCCCCGTTTGGCCACCCGACTGTCTGCGTCGGTTGTTCCTGCCGCAGCGCCTAGTGAGGTCCTGCCGTGGACGGAACTGAGGATATGGCCGACGCTGCTGTTGTTGGTTCTGCTGCCGGAATGGCCTGCGCTGTGTCGCAGGCGTATGCATCCCCAAAGACCGTATTATGACCCTATTGTCTTTAAGGTCCTTTAGTCTGGGGTCTGTTTTAGTGGAAAACAGTCCCTGGCCTTCGAAGGGGAGGTCCTGGATAGTATGCTGGAGCTCTGGCGGAAGGCCAGAGACCCGAAGCCAGGAAATGCGGCGCATCGTAAGCCCCGAGGCAAGGGTCCGAGCGGCCGAGTCCGCAGCATCTAAGGAGGCTTGTAGCGAGGTCCTCGCTACCTTTTTGCCCTCATCCAGGATGGTGGTAAACTCCTGACGGGCGTCCTGTGGTAACAGCCCTGCAAATTTTCCCGCCGCTACCCAAGAGTTAAAGGAGTAGCGGCTAAGGAAGGCCTGCTGGTTCGAGACCCTGAGCTGTAGCGCCCCCGCTGAATAGACCTTGCGGCCCAGGAGGTCCATCCGTCTCGCCTCCTTAGACTTGGGTGCCGGGGCCTCTTGACCGTGGCACTCCCTGTCGTTCGCCTACTGGACCACAAGGGAGCAGGGTGTCGGGTGAACGTACAGGTATTCATAGCCCTTCGAGGGGGCCATGTACTTCCTTTCCACTCCTCGAGTGGTCGGAGGGATGGAGGCCGGTGACTGCCAGATAGTAGTGGCGTTGGCCTGAATAGTCTTGATAAAAGGCAGGGCCACTCTGGTGGGTGCATCGGCAGAGAGGATGCTCACCACAGGGTCCTCGATTTCAGAGACTCCTCTGCTTGAATGTCCAGGTTTTGTGCCACGCGTCGGAGGAGGTCCTGGTGTGCCCTAAGATCTAGAGGGGGAGGGCTGGAGAACGAGGTACCCGCCACTGCCTCATCCGGGGAAGACGATGAGGAAACCCCCGGCAACAGAGCGTCCACGGGGGGTTCTGTCTGGGGCTGCACCTCCGTCACTGGAGGGAGCTCTGGGTCCTGGTGGCTGGACCTGTCTTCTGCTTCCGGGGAGGGAGGGGGTCTAGACACCGTTGCCTCTGGTGGCCTGCGTTCCGCCGCAGGGCGGGGAGTGATATGTTGTGGACCCTGGGCTTGGCGGTATGCCCATGGGGTCCAAAACCCCCACTGTTGAGGCCCTCGTTCCTGAGGTGGAGGGTCCTGAAACAGGGCCGAGTGTCTGTCCTGGCCCAACGCATACGCGCTCTCTGCCTGAGAGGACACGGATGGTTCCCTTGAAGGCCACGGAGGCGCTGAGCCAGTTTGACAGACCTCTCTATATGCCGACGCCGACGCTCTCCTCGGTGCTGAGGATCGGTGCCGCGACCCGTACCGGTGCCGGGATCGGGACCGGGAACGGCGTGGTAGTCGGTGCCGGGATCTGGATCGGGATCTGCCTCGAGGTCGGTGCTGAGAGCGGGACCGCGATCTTATAGACTCATAGACTCATAGGTCAGAAGGGACCAATCTGATCATCTAGTCTGACCTCCTGCACAAGGCAGGCCACAGAACCCCACCCATCCAATTTTATAACAACCCCTATCCCAGGACCGAGTTATTGAAATCCTCAAAAATGGTTTGAAGACCTCAAGCTGCAGAGACACCACCAGCAAGCGACCCATGCCCCACGCTGCAGGGGAAGGCGAAAAACCTCCGCCCTGGAGGAAAATTCCTGCCAATCCGCCCTGGAGGAAAATTCCTTCCCGACCCCAAATATGGCGATCAGCTAAACCCTGAGCATGTGGGCAAGAGTCACCAGCCAGCACCCAAGAAGGAATTCTCCGCAGCAACTCAGTACCCATCGCATGCAACATCTCCCCGCAGACCATTGAGCAGACCTGTCTGGTGGTAATTCAAGATCAATTGCCCAAATTAACGATCCTATCATAACATCCCCTCCATATACTTATCAAGCTTTGTCTTAAAGCCAGGAAAGTCTTTTGCCCCTACTACTTCCCTCGGAAGGCTATTCCAGAACTTCACTCCCCTAATGGTCAGAAACCTTCGTCTAATTTCAAGTCTAAACTTCCTAATATCCAGTTTATACCCATTCATCCTCGTGGCTACATTAGTACTAAACTTAAATAATTCCTCTCCCTCCCTAACGTTAACCCCCTTGATATATTTATATAGGGCGAGCATATCCCCCCTCAGCCTTCTTTTGGCCATGCTAAACAAGCCAAGCTCTTTGAGTCTCCTTTCATAAGGCAGTTTTTCCATTCCTCGGATCATCCTTGTAGCCCGTCTCTGAACCTGTTCCAGTTTGAATTCATCCTTCTTGAACATGGGACACCAGCGCGGTGCCAGGATGGCAGTGGGGACCGGGACCTACCACCGACGCGGTGCCGGGAGGTCGACCGGGATCGGGACCTACCACCGGCTCGGTGCCGGGAGGTCGACCGAGGAGCTGAACGCCGAGGTGAATGGCTCCTAGAGTCTCGGTGCCGGTGGTAAGAGGAGCCAGACCGGGACCATGCAGATGCTGATCGGCGCCGCGAGTGCGACCGGTACCGCCGGGGAGAACGGTGCCGGGACTGCGAGCGGCACCCCAAGCGTGAGCATTCACGTCTCCGGGGCGATCGGTGCATGGACTCCGGAGACAGCGCTCTCAGCATCGGTTTGCCTCTGGAGGTTACCCGTCCCGGGGGTGCTGTGGTCTAAGGCTGCGATGGCTCCGTGAGTGCTATCAAGTCCCGTGCCGAGGCAAAGGTCTCCGGCGTAGATGGGACTAACAGCTCGAACCCTGATCTCCAGGGGGAGCTAGGAGGGGCTGGACTCGACGGACCTTCCGGACCCGGAGTTGACAGCAGCCCTGCAGGCGGTGCTGCGGCCAAGGTAGGTGCCGGGTGTTCCACTCGAGTCTGCCTCGATGGTGTTGCAGACGTCGAGGGTCTTGGATCTGCTCCCGGTGCCGGGGATGGACGGTGCCGGGGAGTCTTGCCAGTGCCGGTGCGGTCCGGTGCCGGAGTAGAAGTGGCCGGTTGCGCCGCCGGTGCCGGAGTCTGTGCCGCTTCCATTAGGAGAGCGCGGTGTCTTTGATCCCTCTCCTTCTTTGTGCGAGGCTTAAAGGCCTTGCATATACGACACTTCTCACTGATGTGCGATTCTCCCAGGCACTTGAGGCACGCATCGTGGGGATCGCTAGTTGGCATCGGCTTCTTGCATGCCGAGTACTGCTTGAAGCCCGGCGAACCAGGCATGAGCCCGGTGCCGGGCGCCGGGAAGGGCAACGGCCCACCCGCGAACAAGTTAAACAACTATATATAATAAACAACTAACTAATATACTACTTCAAACCGTCTATAAAACTATTTACAACTACGACTACGAACAGTGTACAGGAGAGCTAGGTACGTGGAGGACAGCAAGCCGCACTCCACAGTTCCAGCAACCGACACGGAGGTAAGAAAGAACTGAGGAGCGGGCGGGCCGGCAGGGGTATATATCAAGTGCCATAGTGGCGCCACTCTAGGGGGCGACCTGCCGGCCCACTGGAGTTGCTAGGGTAAAAAAGTTTCCAGCAAACGTGCACGCGCGGCGCGCACACCTACCTGGAATGGATATGAGCAATCACTCGAAGAAGAACTCTATAATTCTATATAACTGAAACACAAAATATGCTGTCTTATTTCCCCCCACACCCCCAATACTGGATCACAGTCTAGTTAAGAATCAAGGGCAACAAAGAGCAACAGAATGACCTTTTCCAATTTTGAAAAACTTCATCAAGCTTAGAGTGACCTTGCCAGTTAGGATGAGATTCTTGTTTCTTAAAAGGACATACATATCTCATTGTGCAATATAGTTGCTGTTTATAAAATGGTAGATATGCAGATAGTAGCAGCAGAATACAAAGTATGGTACTAAAATCATGTAAATGTTAAAAATGTTTATTATACTCTTCAAAATAAAACAGTTTGTTTATTGTAACTGAGTTTCACATTCTCAGTACTATCATCCTCTCCAAGGGCCCAATTTAAACAGATGCAATGGCACTGAAGTCTTTAGGTCTATATTTGAGTCATAACATCTATCCAGGAACACAAACATAAATAATAAATTCCAGAGATAGGCTAAATGTGTGGATCTAGTTCTGGATTAGATTTAATCTGGGGTTTGAGGTTTGCATTTGAGTTTAAATCAAGGATAATCTTTAAGGTTTGATTTCTGATTCAATAGCACCAAATTTTCGTGAGCTGTTCTCATGAGATTTCAGGCTCAAGAGGTAGAAATTTCATGGAAAAAAAGCTGTTGCAAATGTCTATTATCTTGTAACATTTCATCTACATCCTGCGTGGAAATCTCTAATAACCAAGAAACAAACCCAAATCCAATTCCTGGACCTAATCTGAAACAGAACATAAAAACAGCTGTGGATTTCAGAATAAATCTTTCCTCTCTTGAAATTCTTGTAATTTTTTTCCATCTCAGATGTGGATCTGAGATTTCAGTTTTGGCTCATCTTTTATAAATTAAGCAATTACATTATGTGATTCACAAGTACAGTAAAGCGTGATTTTTTTTTTAAATGTACTGACTGTGTTTTGCTTCTTACATCTTTTATGCTCCAATACGAGAGATTTATTTTTGGAGTTTCATGTATTCTTTCTGTTGTTATTGCATTTTCCTTTCTCTTTTGCTTGCCCCACCTAGAGTATTCCTTTGCAGAAAAAAAGCTTGTTCAAATGCATTTCTGCAGCAAAAGAAGCTGTGAGAAATGCTGTCAAAAATACTGTACATTTCAATACTGTTAAGTTTACAATAGAGATTGAAAAGGGGATGGGCTGCAAAACATAGATCTGGATCCAAACTCCCCCAAAGTTCAGGAGTGTTTCCATCCAGGGTTTTCATTTAGGCTCAGCACAGAGAGAAATATGAAATACAGGATAAGTTGGATTTTGCCAAACTTCATTAGTCAAGCTTTGGATTTGAAAAACTAAAGATGATTCGAAATCAGATCCCATTTTAGCCAAGGTCTCAAAATTTTATAAACAAACACCATCTGCAGAATTAGTCGTGGAAAACTATGGCCAAGGAAACAGGGAACTGGGATACAATCCATGTGGTATAATGTAAAAAATGTAAGGAAATGATTTAAAGCTACTTCTAAATAGGCAAAACATGTAATGAGGCAAGACACAAAATCACAAAACATGAACTAACTGGGTGTTTATCAGGTTTTCATTCTTAGGGTATGTCTACATTGCAAAGAAAACATGGCACTAAGAATCTGTGTCAATTGACTTAAGCTCGCAGGGCTAAAAATATTAGTGCAGATGTTCTCACTTGGGCTGGAGCCCTGGCTCTGAGACACTTTCCGTCTCCCCAAGTTTCAGAAACACTGCCCCCAATATCACCTATGCAGGATGATACACCTTCATGAATTTACCTGAGAAATTTATTCAGATCTCCGTGCTTCATGTATTCAAAAACCATGATGAGTGGATCACCTTCCACACACACGCCATAAAACTTCACAATATGCTCATGCTGTAGGTTAGTCAGCAATTCTGCCTCTCGGTGGAAGTCTTTCCGAGCATTATCACTGGCATCTTTCAGTGTCTGGAGAAGAAATGGAAAGGGATATGTAAAACATAAAGAATGTGGTGGTGGGGGGGTGGGGGAGATGAGAGTGCAGTACTATGTCAGGGACAGAGAAAATACATTTTTGGCGTGACTGGTTATAAATATCAGATCTAGATCCAAGTAAAGTACAGACCTGTGATTTTACAGTATTTCCTCCGCTATATTTCATCACATATTTATTATTACAGTAGAACAGAGTTACGAACACTAGAGTTATGAACTGATCAGTCAACCACTCACCTAATTTGGAACCGGAAGTACATAATCAGGAAGAAGCAAAGACCAAAAAAAGAAAGCAAATATAGTACAGTACTGTGTTAAACATAAACTACTAAAAAATAAAGGTAAAGTTTTAAAAAAACATGATTTGACAAGTTAAGGAAACTGCTTCTGTGCTTGTTTCATTTAAATTAAGATCGCTAAAAGCAGCATTTTTCTTCTGCATAGTAAAGTTTCAAAGCTATATTAAGTCAATGTTCAGTTGTAAAATTTTGAAACCATTGTGTTTTGTTCAGAGTTACGAACATTTCAGAGTTATGAACAACTTCCATTCCCAAGATGTTGGGAACTCTGAGGTTCTATTGTATTAATTTTTTCTGTTGCAGTAACTTGTAGAAGTCCCAGTCATGGCCCAGGACCCCATTGCTAGGAGCAGGACGAACACCGAACAAAAACACAGTTCCTGCCACGCAGAGTTTAGAGTAGACAAAGGGCCTGAGTTTCTTTTGCTTTACACTAGTGTAAAACCCCACTCTTGAATTGGAGCCTGTGAGTATTGTAAGTTCTCTGAAGTAAGGACTGGTCCCTCTAAAATACTCTTGAATTGGAGCCTGTGAGTATTGTAAGTTCTCTGAAGTAAGGACTGGTCCCTCTAAAATACTTAGCAGAATTGTAGGTTTTTTAATTAATTGTTTTATTGTTGTTATTGCTGTTTGGCATCAAAATTGAGTTAAGCATTTTGCAGATTTATAGGTGGTCATCTCTCTGCACAACAGCTTACAAACTAAGGCCCCAATCAAAGACTCACTTTGAGTTCAATGGATCTACTCGCATGCTTAAAGTTAAGCAGAGGTCAAATGTATTTCACTTAAAAAGAAATGAAATGATACTATAATAAGGACCAGATGGAGGGGCGATGTGGGATGGAAAGAGGAAGGCTAGACAGCAGCCTGAAGGTTCTACAAAGTTGCCCCTCATTCTTCCCCATAAATCCCAGAATCTGCAGATTTTGGAGACCACTGCCCTATCTCCTCTATGACCTCACAAACATTTCTTACCTGAGAGGAGCATTTCTGAACCTCATTGTTTTTTCTGAGACAAGTGTCCCTCTCCCACAGGGATTACCAGAAGAGGGTGATGTCACAGTTTCAAGGTAACTGCACCTGTATTTCCCCCTCTGTGATCCCTCAAATGCACCCATTTAAAGGTTTCTGACTCCCCGTCACCACTTCTCTTCAGTGGAGCCCCGCATCTCACTCCCTTCTGACTAGAATTTTTAAGACTGCACAGCTCCCTGATCTACCTTGTGATAGCCCCAGCAAGCCAATCTGCCTAAAAGACCAGCGCTTGTGCTTTGCTTTCTCTTAAAAAAGCTATGCACTATGTACTTCCAGAAATTACAGATCACCACATAGATCCTCCTCAGCAAGCACATTTGCTCTTAAAGTGAAAGCATTACTGAGAAAGCATATCAGAACAATCAAAAAATTAATGAATATTAAAAAGTTTCAAGTATCAGAGGGGTAGCCGTGTTAGTCTGGATCTGTAAGAGCAGCAAAGAGTCCTGTGGCATCTTATAGACTAACAGACATTTTGGAGCATGAGCTTTCATGGGTGAATACCCAGTTCGTCGGATGTTTAGCACAGATCACTCTAAATGCAGCATAGAGCTCTGGTAGGGTGCTAGTCATTCAAACCTCATAATGGGGCTTTCCCTGTGGTTACAAGTTCATATCAGTCTTTAGATCAGGAACACAGAAATTAAGGCCCCAAGTCAGTTTAAGATCAGGCTATTTATCCAAAAGTCTTTTCTTTGCCTGTTAGTCTCTGGAGAATCCACCTTGAACATTTCTGGAGGTGTAATAACCTGAGTGATTTGCCTTAATCATCCCCTACTGTTTTCACTAATGGAAGAGCTGTGCTAATACCCCCCTCATGGAATGTATACAATCCCTGGCTCACAGTGATACATAAGCCATTCATTTACATTTAAGACAATATTGTCTCCCAAAGATATTGCAGGTAGTTGCCCTGTCACAAGTGCAATATGGATTTTAGCTGCTGCTACTTACCCATTATTCAACATCGTTATATGGAGCTAAGTCATCTAATAGCAACATAAACTCAGGTTCCATCTATCGACACAGAACAGCCACGTTATGGGACCAAGTTATCACACATTATTAGATTGTTCAGGACTTTAGAGTAGTACAGGAACCGAGCTAAGGTCCAGTCTATAGCAAATAATGGAATTACAGGGGACATCTGCATCACAATGTGGTTTCCTGTGATGATTTTACCTGTAGTGTAGTTGGGCGCTCATTCAACTAATTGTCAATATAACAGCTCTAGAAAAATAGTTCATTGTAAAAAAGACGGTTACTCACCTTTGTACCTGTTGTTCTTCGAGATGTGTTGCTCATATCCATTCCAGTTAGCTGTGCGCGCGCTGCGTGCACGTTCGTCGGAGAAACTTGTACCCTAGCAACCCAGGCGGGTCGTCTGGGCGCCCCCTGGAGTGGCGCCGCTATGGCGCCCAATATATACCCCAGCCGACCCGGCCACCCTTCAGTTCCTTCTTGCCGGCTACTCCGACAGTGGGGAAGGAGGGTGGGTTTGGAATGGATATGAGCAACACATCTCGAAGAACAACAGTTACAAAGGTGAGTAACCGTCTTTTCTTCTTCGAGTGATTGCTCATATCCATTCCAGTTAGGTGATTCCCAAGCCTTATCTAGGCGGTGGGGTTGGAGTGAGATGTGGCGGTATTTAAAACTGCGACGCTGAAGGCCACATCATCTCTTGATTGTCTGACTAGCGCATAGTGTGTGGTGAATGTGTGGACCGATGACCAGGTCGCTGCATGGCATATCTCCTGGATAGGCACATGCGCCAGGAAGGCTGCCGACGCCGCCTGAGCTCTCGTGGAATGTGCCGTGAGGTGGCTAGAGGGGACACAAGCTAGGTCGTAGCATGCGCGAATGCATTCAGTTACCCAGGAGGAAATCCTCTGAGAGGAGATTGGTTGACCCCTCATCCGTTCTGCGATCGCCACAAACAGCTGAGGGGACTTCCGAAATGGCTTTGTTCACTCAATGAAGAAAGCGAGCGCTCTGCGTACATCTAAGGAGTGTAGCTGCTGCTCCCTCCGAGAAGAGTGTGGCTTCGGGAAGAAGACCGGGAGGAAGATGTCCTGGTTGGTATGGAAGGCAGAAACAACCTTAGGGAGGAATGCCGGGTGGGGTCGCAGGTGCACTTTGTCCTTATGGAAGATGGTGTAGGGTGGATCCACTGTGAGAGCTCTCAGCTCTGAGACCCGTCTGGCCGATGTAATGGCCACCAAGAAGGCCGTCTTCCATGACAGGTACGTGAGCGAGCAAGTCGCCAGTGGCTTGAATGGCGAGAGCGGGAGCCTGTTCAGAACCAAGTTAAGGTCCCAGGTAGGAGCAGGGCGGCGTACGGGGGAGTAGAGATGCTCCAGGCCTTTAACAAATCTGGCGACTAAGGGGTGGGAGAATACGGAGCGGCCACCCTCTCCTGGCCGAAAGGCGGATATGGCCGCTAAGTGTACCTTTAAGGAGGATGTCGCCAGGCCCTGCTGCTTAAGGTACCAGAGGTAGTCTAGGACCGTGGGAATTGGGGCCTGCTTAGGGTTCACCCCCTGAGTAGCGCACCAGCAAGAGAAGCGCTTCCACTTGGCCCTGTACGTTGAGCGAGTGGAAGGCTTCCTGCTGTTAAGGAGGATATGTTGGACCGGTGCGGAGCAGCTGAGCTCCGCCGTATTCAGCCATGCAGGAGCCACGCCGTGAGGTGCAGGGCCCGTAGGTCCGGGTGACAAAGCCTGCCGTGATCCTGCGTAATCAGGTCTGGGTGGAGAGGAAGGGGAATCGGAGGGTCCACAGATAGGTCCAGTAAGGCGGTGAACCAGTGCTGTCTGGGCCACGCAGATGCGATCAGGATTAGATGCGCTTTGTCCCTGCATAATTTCAACAGGACTTTGTGCACCAGAGGGAACGGAGGGAAGGCATACAGTAGGTGGCGGGTCCATGGCAGGAGAAATGCGTCCGTGATCGACCCGGGAGAGAGACCCTGAAAGGAGCAGAACTCCTGGCACTTCCTGTTGGACTTGGTAGCGAAGAGGTCTATGTGGGGAAATCCCCACCTCTGGAAGATGGAATGGATGACATCCGGTCTGATCGACCATTCGTGGCATAGGAAGGATCGGCCGAGTCTGTCCGCCAGCGTGTTCTTGACCCCTGGGAGGAAGGATGCCACCAGATCTATCGACTGGGCTATGCAGAAGTCCCAGAGTCGAATGGCTTCCTGACATAGGGGAGACGAACGGGTTTCCCCCTGTTTGTTGATATAATACATGGCTGTTGTGTTGTCCGTGAGTACGGAAACACAACGGCCGTGTAGGCGTCATTGAAACGCCTGGCAGGCGAAGCGGACTGCCCTCAACTCCCGGACATTTATGTGGAGTGACAGCTCTTGTGACGACCAGAGGCCCTGGGTGCGCAGGTGTCCTAGGTGGGCCCCCCACCCCAGGGATGATGCATCGGTTGTTAGAGTCATCGACGGTTGCAGTGGATGGAACGGCATCCCCGCGCATACCAGGGATGGGGTCAGCCACCAGTCGAGGGAACAGAGAGGGTCGGGGGGACCGTCACCAATACATCCAGGTGGTCCCTGCCCGGGCGGAATACGGAATGAAGCCACGTTTGGAAGGGCCTCATTCGGAGCCTGGCATACTTTGTCACGTAAGTGCATGCGGCCATATGCCCTAGTAGTGTGAGGCAGGTGCGGGCCGAGGTGATTGGGGAGGCCTGCAAGCTCCGAATGATCACAACGATCGCCTGGAAGCGAGGCTGAGGTAAGTAAGCCCTGGCTTGAGTAGAGTCCAGGGTCGCTCCTATGAAGTCTAACCTGTGTGTGGGGACCAGGCTGGATTTCTCGGCATTGAGAAGCAGGCCTAGCTGGGAGAAGAGGTTCGTAATGGCCTCGACATGCCGCCGCACCTGCGACTGGGAGGACCCTTTCAGGAGCCAGTCGTCGAGGTACGGAAAGACGTGGATTTTCCGCCGATGGAGGTGGGAGGCCACAATGGCCATGCACTTGGTAAACACCCTCGGGGCCATGGAGAGGCCAAAGGGTAGGACTGCGAACTGGAAGTGCTGATGTCTGATCGTGAAGCGAAGGTACTTCCTGTGTGGTGGAAAGATGGCGATATGGAAGTACGCGTCCTTCATGTCGAGGGCGGCATACCAGTCTCCAGGATCCAGGGATGGGATAATGGTTCCCAGGGAGATCATGCGGAACTTCAACTTGAGCATCCATTTGTTGAGGCCCCGCAGGTCTAGGATGGGTCTGAGACCTCCCTTGGACTTGGGGATCAGGAAATATCGGGAGTAGAACCCTTTGCCTCTCTCGCCTAGAGGTACTTCCTCTATAGCTCCCGCCGCGAGGAGGGAACGAACCTCCTGCAGGAGGGGTCCCTGAAGAGGGACCGGGAAGGGGGGTGGGAAGGGGGTGAGGAAGCAAATTGCAGATGGTATCCGTGCTTCACTGTGCGTAGCACCCAACGGTCTGAAGTTAACCGGGACCACGCCGGGAGGAAGTGGGAGAGGCAGTTGGAGAAGGTAGGGGAAGGATCCTGTCGTGCGTCTGGTATGCCGTCCCCGGGCGCACCTTCAAAAGCCGGACTTGGAGCCCGGTGGTGCCTTGGAAGGCCCTTGGCTTTGGCCTCCCTGGGAGCCGGATTGGCGTCTGCGGCCCCCCCGGCCACGCCGTCTATTGAGGTCCTGTCTCTGACGGGGTGGGAAGTATGGGCGTCGTGCTTGGGGCCTGAAGGGTCTACGCTGGGTGGAAGGTGTATGCATCCCCAGCGAGCGTATTATGACTCGATTGTCCTTCAAGTTTTGTAATTTGGAGTCTGTCTTGTCCGAGAACAACCCTTTCCCGTCAAAGGGTAGGTCCTGGACTGTATATTGGAGTTCCGGAGGTAGTGTGGAGGCTTGAAGCCATGATATGCGCCTCATGGTTATACCGGAAGCCAGGGTTCTGGCTGCTGAGTCAGCCGCGTCGAGGGAGGCCTGGAGGGAGGTCCTGGCCACCTTCTTACCCTCCTCCAGGAACGCATTAAACTCCGGGCGGGAGTCCAGGGGTAGCAGTTCGGAGAACTTACCCACCTCCGCCCATATATTATAGTTATAACGTCCCAGTAGGGCTTGCTGGTTGGCCACACGGAATTACAAGGCTCCAGCCGAATACACCTTGCGCCCCATGAGGTCCATTCGCCTAGCTTCCTTGGCCTTAGGGGCCAGAGCCTGTTGGCTGTGCCGTTCCCTGTCGTTAACAGACTGGACAACTAGGGAGGAAGGAGGAGGGTGGACATATAGGTACTCGTACCCCCGAGAGGGTACCATGTACTTCCTTTCCACTCCCTTAGCTGTCGGCGGGATGGAGGCTGGTGACTGCCACAGGTTATCGGCGGTAGACTGGATAGTCTTTATGAATGGGAGGGCTACCCGGGTAGGTGCATCGGCCGAGAGGATGCTCACTACCGGGTCCTCAACCTCTGGGACCTCCTCCACCGGTAGGTTGATATTGAGGGCCACTCTACGGAGGAGGTCCTGGTGGGCCCTGAGGTCTATCGGTGGGGGTCCTGATGCTGAAGACCCAGCCACTGCCTCATCTGGCGAGGAGGAGGAGGAGGATACTCCGGGGATGAGGGCATCCTGTGCGGTCTCCTGTTCCTGGCCTGGTTCCCGCTCGAGTTGACCCGGGGAGTCTGGAGGCGGCTGTTTGTCCGACTCAACCACAGGGGGGCGGGAAACAGTGGCCTCTGGCACCCAATGTTCCGAGGCGGTGGAACGTATCTGGGGCACGGGGGCACCCTGGGTCTGATGATATGCCCAGGGTGTCCAAAAACCCCACTGTTGGGCACCCGCGTCCTGCGGGTGGGGGTCCTGGAACACTCCCAGCGGTACTTCGGGGTCCTGGTCCCGTTCGTAATAGCTACCCGCCTGGGAGGATGCTGACGTGCCTCTAGATGGCCAAGGTGGAGCGGCGAAAGTCGGTGCCGAGGTACCGACAGATCTTACACCTCTGGGCAGTGGTGACCGGTGCCAGTATTGGTGACGGTGTTGAGAGCGAGATCGGGACCTGCGCCCGGCTCGGTGCCGGGAGGTCGACCAGGATCCCGAGTGCCTCTGTCTCGATCTGCTCCTGGAGGTACGGCGCCCGCCGCAGTGCCGTGAGCTGGAGCGGTGCCGGGAGTACCGGGTTGATGCTCGGGACGTCGACCGGTGCCGGGAGCCTGACCGGTGCCGAGAGCGTGAGCGGTACCGAGGTGATCGGTGCCGGGAACCCGACCGGTGCCGGGGTGATCGGTGCCGAGGCGATCGGTGCCGGGAGTCTGACCGGTGCCGGGACCAAGATCGACGTCGAGAGCATGAGCGGCGCCTCGATATAGAGCGTCTGCGGGACCACGATCTGGAGCGGTGCCGGTCTGCCACACTGACCGAAGTTGGTCTGGTCAAGGTCGGTTTGCCCAAGGAGTGTAGTACCCACATCGGCGGTGCCGGGGGTAAGGGCAACGGTGCCTCGGTGATCGCAATTAGGTCCCTCGCTGCGGCAAACGTCTCCAGAGTAGAGGGCGAGGTAGGCTCTACCACGGTGTGCACCGGGGAGCTGCCAGGTGCCGGACTCGATGGCCCTCGCGGGGTCGGAATCAACAGTACCGGCTTAGACGGTGCCGCGGCAGGTATCGGTGCCGGGCGATCCGCCTTATGCGCAGTCTCTGACTGGGAGGCAGTTGGTGGCGGGATGATCTGCGCCCTCGCCGCCTTCGGCCTCGGGGAGAGGGAGCGGCTCGGAGTCGGTTTTGGTGCCGGCTTCTTGGTGGTAGCACTCGGTGCCGTGGCGGAGCCCTTGCTTACCGGCTGACATGCGCTCGGTGCCGAGGTGTTAGGGCCGCTTCCATAAGGAGCTGTCTCAATCTAATGTCACGCTCCTTCTTGGTTCTCGGCTTGAAGGACTTACAGATTGAGCACTTAGCCGATAAGTGCGACTCCCCAAGGCACTTCAAGCAGGAGTCATGGGGGTCTCCAACTGGCATGGGCTTGTGACAAGCCGAGCACTGCCTGAAGCCCGATGAGCCGGGCATGAGCTCCGGCTCCCGGTGCGGGGAACGGGGGGGTGTCCCCGATCCCCTCAAACTACAACTAATAACTACACTAATAACTCTAGATAACTGACTAACTAATAACTATATATATATATATGTACAACAATGAACTATAACTACTATATACAACGATAGCGAAATGAGCTGCTAGGGAGTGTGGAGGTCAGCGAAGCCGCGCTCCACAGTTCCAACGACCGACACGGGCGGTAAGAAGGAACTGAAGGGTGGCCGGGTCGGCTGGGGTATATATTGGGCGCCATAGCGGCGCCACTCCAGGGGGCGCCCAGCCGACCCGCCTGGGTTGCTAGGGTAAAAGTTTCTCTGACGAACGTGCACGCGGCGCGCGCACACCTAACTGGAATGGATATGAGCAATCACTTGAAGAAGAAACAATTTTTTAAAACAAAGCAATTATGAGGACTACTTTAAAAAATAAAATTTGGGGGAAATATGTGCTTCCCCATCACACATTTTCTCAGGAAGATTGTAAAAAGGCTGACAGCTTTGTTGTATCAAGATGGCATATTGTGTGTTTCAGAAACTAATTTTTTATCTCCGAGAAGCAGCAAAATTATCCTATGATGGAGCAGTTGCTATAGCAACTACACATTTTCCGTCAACCAGCAGAATGAATAATCGCCTAAAACCAGGGTAGACTGTTTAGAGTTTCTGCTACCATAGGGGTTGCCTGAACTTCTCCCCAACTTGCACCTCATGTTTCCCCTCATGTAGCACACACAATAACTTTACTGCATTAGACAGAGCTGACACTTGTGCATGGAGATACTGGTGCTGAGCAAAAATTAATAAGCAAACAGAATTTACATACAAATGACACAGAATACTGCATTTGGCTTGTTCTTACTCTAGCAGGGAAACGGGAGAGTCTTAAAGAAATTGAGACAAAGATGTATTCATTATTAGTGACAAAGGGGCCAAATCTCTGCAAGCAAAACTTCCCCTGAAATGGGGATCTTTCCCCACAGACAGCAGAGCTGCTCCATGGCTGTTGTAAAAGCCCCACCTCCGCTTCACCCTGAATTGTCACAGATAAGAGTCTGTTCAGTCATGGATCCACTGGCCACACTTTTCCCTTCCCCTAGTCCATCCCAAGCCCTCATTCATGAAACAATTTGGAAATTGCCCTTCTGGGTCTGTGCTCCATGATGCATGGTGCAGAACCTGTTACAAGGACTTCTGGTATCCTCCTCGACCCTGCATAACTATGCAGTGGAGCTGTAATGTATGCCCACAAAAGCAGAGGGAACAGGGGTTACCCATAAGCCAGGACTGGAGAGTTTGGGTATCATTATAATTCTTATTACTATTAATGTTATTAATAACAAAATTCTATAGATATGTTTCCTTCACAGCGCACTGAGCTTTCACCATTAGATTCTTATCACTCTTAACTGGGTTCACCGTCCCTTCCCATGCCATGCAACAAGCTAAGTTGTGTATTTACTACAAAGTCTGGCTTGATTTAAAAACCTCTCTGAACTAGGTAGATCTGATAAGCTGAAAATCCTCACTTTTTGTGTGTGTTGTGTTTGTGGTTCTGTGTATTGTACAGGCAGAATTTCTCTAACTGGAACAGAAATCTACAAGCAAATTGCCAACTATATGATTCAATTCTGATATCAAAAATAGTAGGCACTTGTGTCATAAAATCAGCTACTCCACTTACACAGCTGACCCTCTATAAGGCTATATTTACACTACAGGCGAGGGGCGTGATTCCCCAGCTCGTGTACACATACTTGTGCTAGCTTGTATAAATAACAGGATAGCCACAGTAGTGGCAGCAGAGGCATGGCTTAGCCATTCCAAATACAAACCTACCTGAGTCTTAATGAGAGCGCACAAGGACATGCACACAAACAGAGGAATCACATCACTAGCTCATAGCCTAAAATATATGTGAGGTGCATCTGAGTTTCTGAGATCAGGATCAAGACTTAAACATCCAGTTGCACAAAATAATATGAGGCATGTGTGCCCATTCCACCCCCATGGGTTCAGGAGGACCAGGAAGCAGCTGCAGACTTGTGCTCCACAGGAATTCCCTCTAGTGGGGGTCAAGTGAATCTAGTGGGATCAAGAGATTCCAAGACTATGCCCATGGATCTGTTCCTGTGACAGTGACTTATGGAGGGTACTGCAACCCTAAGTCTGCAGTAGCAGTTTGGAGTGGCAACACGGCATAGACAGGGCATGTGACTATTCCTCCATCCACACACCAAGCCCTTTGGAACTGCCTTGCAGCAAATGGCCCACCCATGTACAGAGGGCACATACAAGGCTTATGCACCATTTACAGCTCACTTAAGTCTTCTATGCACAGGATCTGGCACACAGAAAGAGTTCCTGCACACAGTGCACTGTCCAAAAAACCTAGAGGTCAAAATATATGAAACCTAAGTGGCTCAAAATATAGTATTATTTTCAATGGAAGAAGCACAGATATTTGGATGTGTATATGATTTTATCTATAACTAGGTTTTTCTGAATCTCTTAGCTCTGAAATCATTTGCTGAATCAATATAAAACTTTAAAATATCTGTCCACCCAAAAGGAAAGTGCTGTATTTTGAGTCAGGCCCAATTCCTTCTATAATAACAGCTATTTCTTAACATGCAAGCACAATACTGTTACGGTTGCCCAGCAACCAGCAGAAGGCATGTCAAAGATCCAGAGGAGCCTCCAATAAATGAAAAGAAGCTCTGACAACAATTTCACATAAGTGAGAAGATGCTCACTCCTGGGCCAACTTGCTCAGCTTCTTTGCTGCCTAAATCCTCCAGAGATAGACATTTTTGTCACCAAATAGGCACTTCAATTATGATGGCAGAAGCTTTTTCACAGGAACATTTTTAGTTTGTTCTCAGTCCCAAGGGGGTTTTCCTAGGTTTACTGGTGTGAAATCCTTCTAAATTATTCACAGCTCTGAAAGGTAGAAATACCTTAATTGTACTTTGAACCTTGCCTCAAGATACATTTCCCTTGGACCCCAATCCTGCTCCCACTTAAATCAATAGGAGTTTTACCAGTGACTTCAGTGGGAGCCGGACCTTGTTCTATCATATGTACAGAAGTAAAGTGGTCACCCTAATAGGAACACAGGAATTGCCATTCTGGGTGAAAAGTTTGGACCCCTTAGTCCAACATTCTCTTTGACAGCAGGCAGTTTTGGATAATTCAGATAAAGGAGTAACAACCCCAAAATGGGCAGTTAGGGAATAGCCTGCCCCCAAAAGGAGATTTCTTCCTAATAGTTCAGTTTGAAGGTAGCTTATGTCATGGATCATGAGGCTTAGATTCTTTCCTTGGTTATCAGTCAGATGGCTAATAAGCACTACCCTAAGTATAGATTGGGATGAGGCTTGTACCAGTCCTGGTGCTGTGAACTGACAGAATCGTGTCTGTTAATCCATGGAGACACCTGTCCCTCAAAGCCATTGTGAGCTGCAGTGAGAAACAGCAACAAAGACGGGAGTGGGCAGGCAGCATCTAAACAGCACCTGAAGTGACTCCCTTTTGGGCTCCATTTGTTCAGGACTGACAAAGGGAGTAAGAGAATGGAAAGGTGCTGATTACGTCACTGCACTGCTAAGTGAGGGAAAAAAGAGGAAGTGTAGATTTATTAATCAATTGGTCAGAAAACAATCTCATCTCTTCCACAAAACAATGAATGAAAAATGCTATATAAAAGCTATGCATTGTTGTTATTATTCACTTATCCAAAGGTTGTAATCTTTAACTCCTCACTTCCTCCCTGCCTCTGCTATATCCTTTCAGGGCTACATTTTTCTTTTTTCCCATCAATTTTATTAAACTACTGCAAAGAGCTGCAAGCTTCCATAGACCCCTGAGCTTGGCAAACTCAGAGAACATTTGCAAGAAATTATTCGTTTGACAAATCTAGCCTCCTTTCCTGCTCCCACATTGCAAGTTACTCAAATCTATTTGTTGTTTATATTTACATGAAGAAGATCTGCTGGGATGTTTTACTCTATGGATGAATCATGAATATTAAAAATTTGCACATAATTGTTTCGTTGTGAATGTCAGATGGGTCACATGGTATTGTTTCTGTTCCCTAACTCAGGGCTCAGTTCTGCAAAAACGTGTGTTAATGAACAGTCCCAATGACTTTAATGGGGCTTTTACTTTTCACATTCAGACCTTTGTGTATATTGGTAGGACAAAGGTGAGGGGTGGGAGAAGAGGACCTGCCTTTTTCACTAGATGCCTCCAGCAGACTCCAAAATGGGGAGTGGAAATTAGTGAGGATTAGTTAACTATGTTTTCTACTCTACATCCACAGTTGGGCTTGGGAACCACCCTCACGAGCTCCGCTGCTTGGCAGGAGAGTGCCTGTGGAGTAGCCTAGCTACTGCACAGATGCCCCAAAATCAGTGGGGATGTTCCCTTGTTTCCTTCTGGAGCACGAGTGGAGTTCGGTCCTTTCTGTGATGCTGTTAAACTCTTCCTCCCTTCTAAGGGGAGAATAATTCCAGATACCAGCAGCTTCATAGTTATTGATATTTTCTCCTTAGTTTTCCTCCTCCCACTGGTTTTCGCTTGGAAGGACAGAATGGAGTCCTATAACCAAGAATTACCCTTCCAGCATTGAAATGCAGTCACTTCTGGATTTCAACACAGCAGCGGCTTAAGAGCACACCACAATTTTACCCAAAAGCTTAGGCCAGGAAATGATATTGTAAAATGTTGGCAGTTGACTAAGAACCACATGAACCTTTGTGAATAGTTCTTTGTTGACTAGCAGTTACATGTGTAACCTAGTCATGTAGCTGGTTATAGTTTAGGGGTTTTTTAGACATATGAACATGAGCCCTCATGTATTTTTAATGACACTTCTGCCATTATTTTTCACTCCTCGTATTTCAGATAAACCACAGAAGATTTTGCCCCATTGTGACACTTCCCTCCCCTTTTTCTTTATGAAACTCAGTTCTCATTTTATAACCCACAGCAAGATCAAATATCATATTCTCTTGACACTCCATCAGCCTCGTGAGCCCTTGCACATATATCACAGGAGTTACACTGGGCTTAGTGAACAGGCAAACAGATCATTTACAAATAAAACAGCATTAGCTGAAACCATGAATTAACAATGGAAATCCTAGACTCTCTTACCTTCACTGCCACCAAGATCTTGTCCTGTTCTGGAGAAAGGTTATAGCACTCGGCCAAAAAGACTTTCCCAAAGGCTCCTTCACCCAGCTCTCTTTTTAGAACAATATTGTGTCGTTTGATGTGCTGAACAACTGTAAAGTGAACATAAACCGCATGTTAGAAGTGAATCTGGGGGAAAGGGTGGGAGGGTGCCCAGATGCATATGTACACTATGGAGGGGGAGGGTTTTCCATTACAGTACTGTGTATGTAGTGGAAAGAATGCCATAGATGTCATTAGAGTTCTGTCATTAGCCAGATCACTGTAAGAAGTGTGTGTTAATATAGTTATAGAGAGGGTACCGTTTATTTGCTTTACAAGACATGGCACTGAGACTCTGGCAGTCATCAGGAGAGGGTTTATCATCAATAGACTTGGATGACTCCTCTGAATATGAGAGTGAATATTGCTTTCCCGCAAGCAAAAACAAAGGAAAAAAAAGGCAGGAAGTAGACCGAGCTTCTCTCATACCACTTCCATTTTTATTTCTCGAACAGCAGCTGATCCTTTTCATTGAGCTCCAAAGAAAAATTTGGGGAGGAGGGAGAGGGAGGAAACAAAATAAAACATTCACATAATCCAAGAAGATAAAGTATGCCCTCTTTTAATTAAATCCAATCTACTCCATGGCTCTCTGCTTATCGCTTGTTCATCTTAAATTAAACTGCCACTTGCTCTGTCTGTTTCATGCTACAGCTGGATAAGGAAGATATTTCATTCTCACAAATATGATTTACACTGTTGCTCGAAGGTAAAAGAAAAAAATAACACAAGATGGACCAAGGTTTTAGTCAATGTTGCTGACAGAACCTTTCAAATATCTGCTGAAAGAACTCACTACTAATGGACCAATTCATAAAGCCCTTAAGCATAATTTTTACTCTATCCTTTTGAACACAAAACTTTAATTAAAGGAATTAATATTTAAAAATACTGAACCAAATTTACGGGTATACTCTGGCAACTTTGCACTGTGCTAGCTACATAAAGCAGCTGAAAGCCCAATTTAACTGGTCAATTAAGTTGCGTTTCCAGCTGCTTTGTGTCGCTGGAGTGGCACAAAGCAGACAAAGTGTACTGATGAATTTGCCCCATTTATTTGGTTTCACAGACTTTGAAATTCACCCCTCTGTGGACAGCCAACACAAAGCCTATGCACCACTTCAGTCCTAATTAAGACCTGAAATGTAAATGGGACCTAAGTGGTGCATAGGCCTCTTGCAGTCTGTTTGCACAGGGGTGAATCTCACCTAAACTGTATATGTAATTGCACCCAGTTTGTTGAATCAATACACAGGGAAGTTACAGTGAGCTTTGGATAATTTAAGTTTACAGAACAATGTCTGACCCAGTGCCCACCCATTCAGATGTTATAGAATGGGAGCAAAGTTCTTTAGAAAACAGCCTATTTGCACAGCCATAGGCAGCTCGGGGATGTGCTCCAATGGATACTAGTGAAAAAACCCACATGCCCCTGTTCTTCCTCAGTGTTAGGACACAAGGAGAAAGCAGCCACAGCGTGAGGGGAAATGGACATATATGCCACACACAGCAGATGCTAACCCCTGCATACTGCATACAAATATTGTAGTCATATTTCAATTTGATGCTGAAATAATCCAGCATAGAGCCCCATGGCCACCTGTGCCTCCTCCATAGCTCATCTGCCAGAGACAAGAGCAAGCCTGTGAAGAGTGTCTCCATGAGTGCTGGCTGCAACTCAGTAGGAAGCAAGAGAAGGAGTTCAGGGTGTGGAAAAGAGCCCATGCTACAAGACAGGATTCTCATGCCTAGCACTTCAAAAGTCCCAACTCCCCACATATAAGGCAAGAAATGCAGGGAACTCATGGCTTCTACCTTACCACCAATAGGATCCTACAAGTCAGCGGTGCCCAACTTTTTCTGCCTGAGCACCAAATATGTTATTTCATAAAGGTCAGGGGGCCCCAATTAAGATTTTAGGGCATACTGTCTAGCGTGCTCCACTCCACTTGTGATGCAAACGGAAGAGAAGCCACTTACAAGTCCCCTGGTGGGGATTCCCTTAGTATGGGGGAGACCCCAGTAGGCACAGTTTGACTCTTTCACCTCCCTTCTGACAGCCTCTAGTGCATGGGTTATGTATAGGAGTGATTGGTATGGTCTGCACTCCAGCTTTCCTCAGCTGGCATATGGTCTCTAGGGCACCATAGACAGCTGGGGCAAGTTAGAGCAGTCTTTAGGCTGTACTGGAGCATAGAATCTGGAACCCATAATTGGTTGTTGGTTCTCAACTTCGACTATTTTTCCTCCTTTCCTGGGTTTCTTGGTGTGGGTGAGGAGAGTCATCCTCTGGGGTCAGGTAGTGCCAGTAAAGCACTCTCTCGGGCTTCCACAGCCTGTCAGGGAAACAACAACAGAGTAACCAAAACTACTTTCCTCTCATGAAGCGTACCTGATGGCCAAAAGGAAGCTGCTGAGCAACCACAATAGGGAAGAAACAGTAGATGCTCAGACCCCTTTGGGCCCACACTAGGGCTGCTTCAGGTGTCCCCTCCTTCCTCCTCATATCAATAGGGCTGATTCAGACATTTCAGATTTAAAATCACAGGGTGTGGCTCAGGAGCACACTTCCCATTCATAATCAAATACACATTTTCTTCCTAACAGTCACTCTTGACAGCCACCATGTCAAGCCTTCAGGGCCAGACCACAGGCTGGACACTACTGACGCCAGCTAGGAATGGCTCCCTGTTTTCTCATGATGGTAGTGCATTGCACCAAAGGATTTCATTTCTGTGAGACTCTGGTCTCAAATCCCTTTATCAGTCCAGTCCTTTAAAGTGTGTTGTTACTGTTTGACATAGATTTTTTTGGTCCTGGTTCTCAAGTGCTCTAAATTGGTATGTTGACATTGAAATAGATGGAGCTATGACAATTTAAACCATATGAACAGGACTGGCGCTAGGGGTTTGAGCGCCCTAAGCGGACGGCAATTTCGCCGCCCCGCGCATTGGTCCCGCGGCTCCGCTGGAGCTGCCGCAGTGGTGCCTGTGGAGGGTCCGGTGCTCTGCGGCTCTGGTGGAGCTGCTGCAGTGATGCCTGCAGGCAGTCCACCGGAGTCGCGTGAGCAGCCGACTGTCCGCAGGCACGACTGCGGCAGCTCCACCAGAGCCGCCTGCCACCCCCTCCGGCAAAACGGCACCCACCAATTATTCTGGCACCCTAGGCGATTGCCTAGGCTGACTAAATGGTAGCGCCGGCCCTGCATCTGAAGATCTGACCCTTTATTTTCATGTCCTCCCCAGCACTGGGATTTTTAAAAAAGAAAGGATGATAGAAAGTTATAACAAGAGCCAGGCTCAAACCTTCCCCTGACAGATGAAAATCTGTATTTACTGTCTTACATTCATCTTTATTCATATTATTAAGTATTCACCACAAAATAAATATCGAGTCTGGACTGCAGTCAAGTGTCTTGGAGAAAGGCCAAATTCAGCAAACGTGGAGCATGTTTCAAAGAGAAATTAAGCACCATGCCGAAATAGGGTGCACATTCCTGGGTCACTGGTGCATGACTTCGGCTTTGTGGCTCACAGCATGCCTGAGGTATGCCGCAATAGCCTAAGAGTTCACATCCTGTTGGATCTAATTGCTCTGCTTTCTTTGCCTTTTATTAATTATTCCCGTTCCGATTCAGCTACTTCAAACTGGGAAATAATTGATTGAGTAAATAGTCCCTTGCCATTAACAGAAGTCTTCAATTACTGCTCATGATATAGGGATATTTTGGAAATGATGCAGTTCAAAACTCTTCAGTCATTATTTATACAGTTCCCAATGGTTGGTATTAGAAAAGGTTGAGGAGAGTTAATACATTTACATCATATAGGTTGGTTGGGGAGTGGTCCAATTGTGGTCAGAGAGACCAGACCGCAGTCTCCTTTGTGCCAGTAGATAAGGAGATTCTGAGGAGGCTGGGGAAGGGGTGATCTCAAAGAATATTTCAGTTATTGATAAGAGGCTGGAACTCTCTTCATCTGAGATATTGGGTCTTTTACCCCACACCAGTTTTCTTGAATATTAGTATGGCAGTGGCTAAGGTGGCATTGGAGGGATTTGAAGCACTCTAAGAGCTACTAGACAGACTAGAAAAGACTCTTCAGCAGCTTTATCAGCTCAGGGATCTTGCACTTGCCAAATAATGATATTATTGCCACATTCAGGACTCTGAAGGACTGTGACCAGTTGCTCCATCTTTCATCAGGAAGGGGCTTGAAAATTCCTCGTGTCATAGCATTGGTTCCTAGTCAACCATTTCACTTCCTTTTGGGTCTTCCTCTCCCTCCCCCCCACCCACATATCATTAAGGACTCCCTCATTTCCTTTCATGGATGAGAAAGACAGGTCAGATCCACTTATCACATATCACATTTTTAAAAATGTGTGTCCCACCTAGTAACTGTTGTTAGGCAGAGAATGTGGGGGAAATCCTGGCCCCATTGAAGTTAACAGCAAAACTTTCATTGTGTTCCTTTTAATATTATCACAGAGGGATTGCTGATAAACATATCAGACATTTTAACTTTGTTCTTTTCATCTCCATTTGAAACACAGAGAAGCATCAGTGTTTGACCCAGTGGTGAAGAGATTTTATTGTCAAGTTTCTAAGAAGACATCACAATGGAGAGTAAAATAAATAAAAATTGTTAAATATTGCTTTACAGAGAACTCACAGCTACAGCAAAATACTCTTATATAAAATAACTATTGGGTAAATAACTTGTCCCATAACGAACTGTCAAATGCAAAACACAGCATCCCATCATTCCAAAGCCGTGTATGTCAACTGCAGCAAAATAGATCTGCACAACTTGTCATATCGTATTTATCACAGTTATCTTTCTGTGCAAAATGGAGTGCTAAATAAATACAAAATGGCAGTGAATGTGACTAAGTGGGCACAGATTAAATATAAGAACACCACACATAAATCAAATTATACAATATGATGTGACAGAAATATGAGCAGAGGAAAAATCCAGTTAGCAAACACAGGGCCCAATCATGCTGCCATTGACTTGGGTGGGAGGAGACTCTAGAAGGAGATATTCCAAAAAACCTTAGAGTCAAATTCTGCTCTTAGTGTGGTTACTCAGGAATTATCTAGGGGTAGGTTTATAAAGGCACAGGTACTCAACTCCCATTGACTTTGAATGGGAGGTGTGACAGTTGAGACTTTAAAAATCTCCCCTATACTGGTGGAAAAGGTCTCATTTCACTACAGCAACAAGATTGGAAGAGCTAATATGAGTCAAAATACTTTAGGGAAAAATTAGAGATAAAATGTAAAGTTCAAGATAAACTAGGTAAACCAGACAAAGCAAATTGTTCAAGACAGGTAGCAATGTAAAATTATAGCCTCCTCCAATTAAAACAGGGGACTAGTAAATTGGAGTAGGGTGTGGTGGGTTGGAGAAGAAACAGAGAGCTCCTACTGATATCAGTAGAGAATTCTACATGAAAGGACCTATTCTCATCTCCAAGCACATGTGTAACTCTCGTTGACAATAGAGAGAATTAGGCCCCTTACAGTTATTCAGCTAAATATATTACACTCAGGAAGTCATATTTTAAAAGATGCATTGAAGGCCTCACCCTTCAAATACTCCCATTGAGCCTGGTGTTTTGTAGCTCAGGTAGTCTATTCTTGGTAGTAAGAACTTACGTAATCCTTACACAGCATCCTTCACACACTGGAATGAAATCCTGGCTTGAAGTCATGGATTGCTGGACACTTTGCAATACAAAATATTAAAATTTAATAATATCTATTTTAACAATCAAAAGCAGCAGCAAATAAAAATGTCTTCTCTTAGATTTTGCCGAGAGAGAGAGATAGGTCCTGCTATACAGTTGTATAGATTTTAAGGCCAGAAGGGATTCATTAGATTATCTAGTCTGACCCCTGTATTACACAGGCCACAGAATTTCAGCCAGTTTCCCCTGTATTGAACCCAATAACTCGCGTTTGACTAATGCATATCTTTTAGAAAGGTATCCAGTCTTGATCTGAAGACACCATGAAATGGAGAATGCACCACTTCCTTTGGCAATTTGTTCAATTGCTAATCACCTTCACTGTTAAAAAATGGTGCGTTATTTCTAATTTGAATTCGTCTGAATTTAACTTCTATCCATTGGCTCTTACTATGCCTTTCTCTGCTAAAGAGCCCTTTAAGTGGTGAGTATTTTCTCCCTGTGAAGGTACTTCACACATTGTAATCAAGTCACCTATCATTTTCTTTTTTGCTAAACTAAACAAGTTGACTTCTTTAAGTCTCTCACTGTAAGGCAGTTTCTCCAGCCCTTGGATTGTCTTAAAGCTCTTCTTTTCTTCAAAGTGTGGGCACCAGAACTGGATGTAGTATGTCCATATCAGTCTTGCCAAAGCTATATACAAAGGTACAATCACTTCCCTACTCCCACCCACAACTCACACATTTTACATTCAAGGAACACATTAGCCCTTTTCCCCACATTGTTGTACTGGGAACTCATGCTAACTCGCTTGTCCTATTTGATCCTTATATCCTTTTTAGAGTCACTGCTTTCCAGGATACAGTCTCTCTAATTCTGCATCCATGTAAATCTGGAGTATCCCCAGTGAAATCAATTACAGCTGTAATTAAAAACAGAATTTAGGCCTATAATGCTTTAAAATAACAGAGTAAGGAAATGTTTTAATATATTTGGTTAAGACTATAAGTGGGAAACAATGGCTGATAAGAATTATTTTGTGACAGGCTATACAATGTTAGAAAGATATTTTACAAAAACTTCTTTGCAACAACTATTGTGCAGTGAGATATTTCAAGGCACTGCCCTCAACCCTCTTTTGCCATTTGAAGCAGACTCAGAATTAGCAGGTATAAGTGACTGGATTGGATTGATTTGATCCGACAGCTTCCCAAACTTGAATAGCATATGTCACTCACCAACAACAGGGTTGGATTTCAGAGATAATCCTGTAATGCGGGGCTACAAAATCACTGTGGATAGGGTAGAGGTAGAGCATCTAGCCTGATGACCTCCTGATTCTGAGGCAGCACTTGCTCTAGGCTTCTCACTGCTTTAGGCAAAGTGGAAGACTTAGCCCCATCCACAGGCATTCACACACCAATTTAGTGTAGCTAAGCACTTTGCTGCACTTGGACATTGACTGGCTGTTTTACCTTTCTTTACAGAGCTGGCAATGTCTTGAAGCAGAAACCTTAGCTCATCCCTGAGTTTCCATTTCTTTTCTTTCTGTTTCTGTTTTTGTCCCCTCCACTTATTTATTATCACCTGCACTAATTATTATTACTGTTACTGCCCTATTATTGTTTAATATTTATATTATCACCCAAAACACCAATCTGGATTGGAGCCCTGTTGTTCTAGGCATTGTACAAACAGAGGTAAAAACAGTCTTTGTCCCAACAAGATTGCAATCTGATTTGAAGCAAAATGCAACCAGGGCATGAGTCATCATCAATGAAGTCAATGGGACTCTTGCCATTGATTACAGCGGGAATCCGATCTAATCTCCAATGAGCGTAGAAAATAATAGGAGATGAGAGAGACTGAAGGTAATGTTTGCACAGTCACATAGCTGGCTTAACACACAACTTGATGGAGGTATTATTTTGTGAAGAAATAAATAGTATCAGCTGCCCCAATTGACCATCACCTTGGCCCTCCTTAGTTGGCTGATTTCTTGTAGCTGTCACAGTAGAAGTGAGTCTTGGGGAGGGATTTTATGGCTTTGTTGAGGAAGGGTCTTCCATGCGTAATGGGCAGCATGGAAGAAGGTGCACAGACATTTGTGGGAGAAGTGGACAAACAGGTTAGTGTCAGGACTGCCTTTGATCTGAATTTAAGTCTTTCCAATTGCACTAGACTTAAATCTTCCTGTGACCTTCCTTTAGAACCCACAGCTTCCACTGTCTTTACAAGACGTTATGCTGGCATAGAGGTGCAGCACTGCACTCTTCGAGAAACGGTTCTTGATTATGGATCTTCACCTCTAAGGTTTTAGTGGGCTAGGCTTCGGACCTCTGTATTCAAGAGCTGACAGCTAAGGTACAGACATTTACTAGAGCATATTAGTGGCATCTCTCTAGGTGAGACTCAGTGGTTGTTTTCTTTTAAGGTTTATATTTGAGAGGTTTTGGATTAGTTACTGCTTCTTGCACGGGTTGTGTAGGATTCTGCATGTGTTCCTCCTCCGGTATTTATTTCATTTGGCCTATGGGGGGTGCAGGAAGTGGCGGCCAGCACATCCCTGGGCCCACGCCGCTTCCCACAGCCCCCACTGGCCTGGAACGGTGAACCGCGGCCAGTGGGAGCTGTGATCAGCTGAACCTGCAGATGCTGCAGGTAAACAAACCGTCCTGGCCCGCCAGCAGATTTCCCTGATGGGCTGCGTGTCAAAGGTTGCCGATCCCTGGTCTAAAACAACTGGGATGTATCAGTGAAATGGAGAGCCAAATATGGCTCACCATGTTCCAAGCAGATTGCAGACATTGTGTCGCTCTCCTCTCTTGCTTGATTTTTAAAGCTTACTAACACTTTTCAGATACAGTGTGGTAAATCAGCTCTAAGCAAACAATCCTGCTGGATTTCCAACCATCCCTTACCTTTGTGGGTGTATCTATGCAGCTATATGTTTAATATGCTACATAGCGGCAGATGCATTTCTTTCAACAAATGACTGATTGTAAAGCCTCAAGGCTATTTTGTGTGAGTCACTGTGCAAAATGACTGCTGGTATTATTTCATTGTGGCTAATTCAGTCACTCTTCCATGTGTAAGTTAATTGGTGTGAGACAAATCTCACTTACCATCACCATCTTTCTCTTCCCTCCCTTCTTTCAGCTCAGATCAGGAAATCTTCTGCCTCAGCATGATACTAATCTTTAGGGATCTACTGTGCTGCACACAGGAAAGAATGAGAATGTATCATACAGCACATCTTGTATGACAGAAGACAGAGGGGGAGAAGGTCTAATATAGGGATTTGGCACATCCCGTCAGGGAAATCCGCTGGCAGGCCAGGATGGTTTGTTTACCTGCAGCATCCACAGGTTCGGCCAATCGCAGCTTCCACTGGCCGCGGTTTGCTGTTCCAGGCCAATGGGGGCTGTGGGAAGCAGTGTGAGCTGAGGGATGTGCTGGCCATTGTCCCGGCCCACCAGGGACTTTTCCTGATGGGTCACGTGCCAAAGATTGCTGATCTGTATTCTAATAAATACACTGGCTTCAAATTATTAACTCTTTTCTCTCTTAGTTTCCAGAAGTGAGGATTCTCTCTTATATGTTTGATCTCACTAAACACAGGCACCCCCAACTTTGAGGAGCAGGAATTGAAAACAACGTCATAAATTCAGGAACATTGGGCCAAATTCAGACCTGGTGTAAGTGGGTGCAACTCTACAAAAGTCATTTATACTATAGTTGTCTCTGCTCTCTTTTTTCTCTTTGGTTTTGAAAGGTGCAGAGAACTGTACCTCCATATGAAGTAGGACAGCAGGATTTACTTCCAACTTTTAAAGATGACTTACAAAAGAAACTTGAAAATTGAATTTAGGACCTGATCCAGTGAGGGATTTAAACATGCTTAACTTGAAGTCAATCAGACTATGCATGTGCTTAAAATTAAGCGCATGCTAAAGTGCTTTTCTGGATTGGCGCCACAGAGCACTATCAGCTAATCTGCAACTAAACTTCTTTGAGCGATGTCTGCTGGACAGTTCTGAGTTCACTGTCGCAGCCCCATGAAGTCTCAATTTAAGAAATCTCAGATGTCAGAAAAGTCACAGTAGAATCAAGCCAGCCCATAGAACACCAGAATAGTCTCTACAGGTTACCTGTAAACAATACAATACACCACTTCTCCTAATAATTTGTACCCCATTTCCCCAAAGGAACTCTTACAATTCCCATCCAACTAACTAGGGTTAAATACGTCTCAGTCACTAGCCTGGCTGTTAGGTTAATCCCTTTGCTGCTGAGTTGCTGCCTCCTATTAGGAAAATATAATATTATTCACACTTCATAACTTCATTTTCTTTGAGGTACTCCAGGCAAACTGTCATCGGATGGGTTGAGTTTTTTTTTCCTGTATTCCTTATATTTTAACTACATTATGGCTATTTGATTACTCATTCTTATCATTCCGTCCCTGTCCTTTCCCTGGGATGGATACTCTCACAGGTTGCAGTCAGGCACAGAGGCATGCTGGGAGGCAATGCTGATATTATCTGTTGACATTCTAATGTGGGAGGTGAGTTCTTCCTGAAGAAGAATTACAAAGAGGTAATACAGACAGAAGTCATCTCCCTTGGCTAACAGTTGTGTTTCACTGCTTGGCCAGGGAAAAGAGAGCCCCATCAGGCTAACAGTTCCACACCCATCACACCCCAACCTCTGTGACTGATAAATAAATAATGGAAACTGCAAGGCAAGAACCATTCCCCTTCATCCCCCGAGGCACACTTCAACTGGTTGATCCCTAACATACACTATCAGTGGGGGGCTGCCCTTCTGGCACCCCGGTCCCCTAGTGATCAGATTCAGGAGGAAGAGCTCCCCACAGTTACTTCTCAACATGGAGTAAGAGTGGAAAAGACGTTCAAAAATACTTGTATGTTTCATTAAAAAGAAGACAGCCCATTTTCCACTTTTGGAGACAAACAAGGGGCTAACTCTAAAGCTAGAGCTGTAATAAAGACCTGAGCAGAGGGATGAAGGATGAAACCATTAAAAAAAATGCAGTGTCTGGGATGCAGTTTCTATGAACTCTTCTCCCCTTCAGCAGTTAAACTCCCAGAGGCAGGGTTTTTGTTGTTGTTGTTTATTGTATTCTATTTTCCTTAGACAGATTGGTTCATCACTTTTCGAGATCATGCAGCCTACTGGAGTGGGGAGCCAGGCCCAGCTCTATTGACAGGAGCCACGGGAGCAGCTGCTGTGGGATGAGTTTCTCATTTTATGTCACTTTAATTGTGGTTTTTCATTTTATTTCATGTTATTCTGCATTTACAAGAAAGACCGGGCTCTACTGATGGGCCCCAAACAGTAGCTTTTTCAGGGCCCTTCATGTAATTTCAGAATGCCACCATTTACTGAAAACAAAAGCAGCTTCAACCAGCAGCACCTACAAGGTACAGACACATTACACTCTCAATTATTGCTCTACTGCGCCAGGTGTATCTGGCACACACTGCAAAGCAGGCAGAGATTAACGTAGTGTAACAGTTTAATTATCCTAGTGCATATGAAATCATAGAATCTTATCCTGCAACCCTTGCTCATGTGATCCTCTAGCTGAAATCAAGTGGTTTGCAGGATTGAACATGACTAAGGGTATGGCTACACTACAGAGACTATACTAACATAGTTAGGTCACCATAGCTATGCCAGCATAATCCCGTAGTGTAGATTCAGTCTACGTTGACTGAAGGGATTTTTCCATCAATATAGGAATACCAGCTCCTTGAGCGACAGTAGCTCCATCAGTGGATGCGTTTTTCCATCAGTAGAGCTGCATGTACAGTGTGGGTTAGGTTGGCATATCTATGCCATTCAGGAGTGTGGTTTTTTCAGGCTCCTCACCACCGCAGCTATGTCAGCCTATTGTAGACCAGGTCTAAGAATTTGCAGAATCAGCCCTTCAATAATTTTAATGTACTTATTGATTTCACTGTTGTGATTTTGTACATACCAGTCATAAAGATATCCCTTCCATTTCCATATGAATGTAGTACATGCTTGGTTCTTCTCAATTAAAATAATATAGCGAATGTCTTTGATACTTTGATACGTAAAAATTCAGCTGATGAATACTGCTCCATTGACTGCCGGTGTTGTTTTGTGCCCTCTGAATAGGGGAGGGATAGCTCAGTAGTTTGAGCATTAGCCTACTAAGCCCAGGGTTGTGAGCTCAGTCCTTGAGGGGGGGTCATTTAAAAATCTGGGGCAAAAAAAAATCTGTCAGGGACAGTACTTGGTCCTGCTAGTGAAAGTACTTTCAAGGTCCCTTCCAGCTCTATGAGATATGTATATATTTTAAGATACTATAAAATGTTTAACTGTTTGCATGATAAAAACCTATAGGTTCTTTGTGGAAAAGGTGAGTAGATTTCTATGCCTACGATGACTATACTCATTGGAAGTTCTGAGATGGTTGAAACAGTGTTGATGGTCTGAAAAATCTCCCCAAAGCCTGAGTTTAGGCAGGTATGGTGGTGTAACACTGCACTTACCTCTGACTGTGAAATTTCTGTAAATACACAACTGAGTCCTTGATTAGATCATGACTGGAAACTAAACCAAACTATTACACAGCAGGATTTTAAAATATCTGAAAAGATTTCAGAGTCTCCACTGATGCCATCTGCATAGGTAACTATTTTCATGGCCATTCAAAGAGGAAACAAAACCTGGCCACACAGATGAAGACAGGAAACCCAGAGATGCAGCTTGACATAGGGAATAGAAGGAAATTCCCATAGGTCTCTTTTGAGAAAATTCTAAGCTTTTTCCATCTTAATCCCTCAGGTTTAGCACATCCATGTAATACTAACCTTCCTCCCCTATAAAAAGAGTTTTGGAAATCTGCTGTTCTGTCTAGCTCTGGCCACTGCTTCCTGGATCTTTGGCTAAAGTTCTGATTTCCTGATCATCAGGCTTATAACATGATTGCTGGCTGCTTCTTTATTTCATACTGAAATGCTTTATAAATGGGGCACTTTAAAGACATTATGATTAAAGATTTGAGCCTTGATCCTGCAAAGACACACGTACAAAGCTTTATATACTATGAGTAGTCCACAATGGATACTAAAGTGAAGTATTGTAGCAGAAGCAAAAAGCTTAGAAGGTCATGTACAGTAGTAAATGAAGTATCCCGCTCAGACTCTGTGAACTCCAACACTGTCTTTTTGATTCATTAGGACATGGGCTTGGAAGGGACTTCCCTGGTCAGACAGTCCTGTCCCTTTCTATTTTAGATAACCCCGTCATCATAATCCTATTCATAAATGTATCAAGCGCCATCTTAAAATCAATTAGGTTGTTTGCTCTCACTATTCCTATTGGAAGGTTGTTCCAGAACCTCACTCCTTGGGTGGTTAGAAACCTAATTTCCATCCCAAAGTTATTCATGGCTAGATTATATCCATTTGTTCTTGTGCCAGCATCAACCTTTAGCTTTCAAAGCTCTTCTCCCTCTTTGGTGTTTACTCCCATGATGTATTTATAGAGAGCAATAATATCCCACACAGCCTTCATTTTGCTAGCCTCAACAAGCCAAGCTCTTTTAGACTGCTTTTGTAAGATGAGGCTCATTAACCACTTCTCTGTCACTTGCATTCACCAGGTCTCACAATGGGACTATCTATAGTGTGCGAAGTGTGATTTTGTGTGGGATCCAGCAAATGGTCTACTGGATTTTTTCTTCAGACGTATGATTAATAAGGTTTTTTTTTTAAATTGTCATTGACAAGTATGGTATGTTTATCCTCGAGAATGAACACAAATGCACTAACAAATGCCAATTGTGTGGCAGCAGTTATATGTCAGCGGCTAACGCATTACAAAAAGGCCCACTGCCTTTTATGGGAACAGCAGCTCTCTAAAGTGCCAAAGTGACAGCGACCTCCCACAGCCACGGAGCCAACAGCCAACAATATAACCGACCCCTAAGCAGGGCTTTTGAAGCTGAGGCCCATGAGGAAGCTGAGGCCATGCTCAGTCACTGCCATTATCCTTTCAGCACCTATAAGTATCTCTTTTTTGAGTTGATAATTACAACATCCTGTGCCAAGCAGCTGTCACTAAGGAAAGGAGCTGCCTAAACACACCATAATGCAAGTTTGCTGGCTGATTTATCACACTATAATGAACTCAGTTACAGACTTCTGAAGCATGGGATAGAGAAAGAGAGAGACTGAGAGAAACAGCAGTGAGCGTTTTGTTCTGGTCAGTTAAAAAAGGGGAAAATATCAGATTTCATCATCTATGCATGCCCAACCACAGCCGCAGTCCACCGTTGCAGCCACAGTCCATCGAAGGCATGTATCCACAGAAGCACAGAGATCCAACCTCCGTGTGGAGATGAGATCTCCCTGAATGTCAGCATGCACGTGTAACGGGGGAAACATAACGAGGAATGGCAGGAATGGCTGAATGAACTTTACTCGAGCTCTGACTTACTATGCCGGTATAATGGACATGACCTAAAAGGAGGTGTTAGGTTTATAAGCAAGCTGAGTTGGCAGCTCTGACCAATTATGGACAGTAATTTTTATGGTGATAGCCAGAACACATGTATCATCTTCTATAAAAGCTTCATCAGTGTTACCATAAATCATAGTCACCTCTCTCCCTTTTACTCTTCATTCCTGAAGAATAGTTGCACTTGAATCTTCTGTAACACTCGGTGCAGACTCAACTGAATGTAAATGCGACTCCTGGGTCTCTTCAAGCGAGCAAAATGTGTGAACCAGGGAAGATCATCTCCTACCTATCTTCTATATGGCTGCTGTTGTTTTTAATACTTCCACTGCCTCACTACAACTGTTGTACAGCATGACATTACAGCACAGTTAAAGACTCTGCAATCAGGAAGCACAGCAAATGTAGGTATTTCTCTCTTCATCCTTTTGAATTTAAAACCCTTACATACAGCAGTATATATCAGCTGGGTTCCTTTACCCTATATTTCGTTACTTTGTTCTGGCATCTTATGGACCAGTAACTTCATAAACAGTAATAACTAGCTGCTATGTGTAACCAGTTAGGAGTAATGCAAGTCAATTGGGGGAGTTTATCACTAAGGGAAATATAAGGTACTGTAGTTTTTATTGTTACCAGTAAAACAGCTGGATTTTTGGTATAATTCACTCTGAACTGGGACTTGCAACTAAGAAAATGGAATCTGCATATTTATAGCAAACACAGACTGTACTAAGTCAAAACACAGGTAAATGAAGCACCTAGTTATTATTCAGTCTAACAGAGAGGTGTCATCATGGTAGATTAACAGAATCATTTACAAAGGTTTATAAGTGATTCAGGGCTCGCCTGTCCCCTTCAAATGTTACCAGGAGTAGAAAGCGGGAGTTTGAAGTTGGCCTCTGGAAAGGCTGATGCATTTAGCATGCTTTTTGTGGCAGTACATGATAAAGAAGCGGACGCTTCACTTTATCTTTTATACTCCAATAACCAGAACGTACCTCAAACTATTTCTAGGTTTGGTGTGTGTCTAGTCTGCATAACTGGAGGAAGGAGTTTTAAAGAGAATGGGAAGGGATTAGAAGCTAAAACAACTATTTACAGACCATTTAAAGTGGTCTCTGTAACGTCCTTCCGCAAACATATCTTAAAATTGAACTATAGTTTAGTGTGTTGATATAATCATTGCTTTGGTCATACTGGCTCCCTTAAACATTTCCTTAGATGTGAGAATAGTAACTCATCTGCCTGTTCCAAAAATAGAAAATCCAAAAATATTTACTAATTTGCATTTTCCTTACAGACAAAATATAGAGAAGCTATATTGTTGACTGTTACTGTATAGAAGCCTAGACAGACACACAGAGTAGAGGATTTGGAGTCATAACTCCAAGGTTCTATTACCATTTCTGCCAGTGACTCATATATAGCCTTCGGTGAATCCTTTAATTTTTCTGTGTCTCATTTTCCCCATCTGGAAAATGGGGATGATAATGGTTCCTTACTTAGCTGACGGGAGGATGGTGGAGTTTTTTTGAGGGTTAATTAGACAATGTATATACAGGGCTTTGAAGATCTAAGTATTAAGTACTATAATAATATATGAAGCTCTTATATAACATTCTGTTTTCAAAACAATGGTTTAAATTCCTTCTTGGTGAAGTGCCACTAACTTCAATGCCTTCGTAGAGAAGTTTGAACATATACTAAGCTATAGACTCATAGACTCATAGACTCATAGGTCAGAAGGGACCAATCTGATCATCTAGTCTGACCTCCTGCACAAGGCAGGCCACAGAACCCCACCCATCCAATTTTATACAACTCCTATCCCAGGACCGAGTTATTGAAATCCTCAAAAATGGTTTGAAGACCTCAAGCTGCAGAGACACCACCAGCAAGCGACCTGTGCCCCACGCTGCAGGGGAAGGCGGTTTCATTCATTTTTATGTTTGTAGATCTTCTGATCTCAGAGAGGTATTTTAAATGTATTAAAATACATCCAGAAATAAGAATAAAATGGAAGAACAAAATGTCTCATAAAAAAGGATTTTACAACACTGTTACCTTTTACATTTCCATCACGGTTATCTGACACAAGATGGGGCCCAATCCTGTTCTCAATTACATGGGGTAAATCAGAAGTAATTTCCACTGAAATCTGGAGTTATTCAATATTTACGTCCATGTCTGTGACAGGAGAATCTGGCCCAAATCTTGAAAGTACTAAGAAATTCAGAGTATCATACAAAAAGAAACCTGCCATGCATCCAAAGAAAATCATGCTAAGTCTGTTGCTTTGTTAACTGTGAAACATTATTCTCTTACTCCAGTATTCAGGTGTTGGTTTACAGTCTTTTATATATCATTCTGAGAAGAAATAAACAAGCCTTTGGGGGTTAATATTATACATCCAGCACTCCAAAAACTGTTGATATATTTTCTCTTTCATACCTTTGTAAATGTAAACAAGTCAAGATTTTTGAATAGAAGTGCCTGGAATGCTTCTCTCTCATAGTATTCCAATGTGGTAGGTCTTCAGGCTTCAGATTCTGACAAAAGTCCTGTTGTTACAGAAACTGGGAAGATGATAAATTGCATTCTAATGGTAGTAATTCAGCCTTGACACATTTCTTACAGGTGAGGTGAATCTTCTCAGTGGATGGACCTCTTCCTTTTCTTTCAACAAAATTGTTGACCAGAGTTCTCTTAAAAGTAGCAGAGTAGCTATAGGCAATCTGGGAAGAATATATATATTTTTGTGGTACTGAGAAGAGAGTGATCTGATTCTAAGAACAGATGGGCAAGATTCAGAGCCCCAGCTCAGAATATCCCATAACTCTTCATCTCCAGAACAAGGTCTGGACTTCTGTGGTTCAGACCCATCTCTAGTAAGACAGCCTGATCCAATTTCCATTAAAATCAATGAGAATCTTTCCATTGACCTCTGTGGGAGTTGGATGAGACCCACAATGGCCAGTCTAACAAAGAATCACAAAAGGTGCAGCTTGCTGCAGACAAAATATCCTGATTACCTTGAGAAGTTATTTCCTTGAGCCAAAAGGAAATAATAGAAAGAAGGAATTAACCATACGTTATTGATATATGAGGTTTGTCATTGTTCAGGCAGGAAAGTGAGAAGTCTTTTTAGCACAGGGTTAGTGTCTGCAATGAGAAGTGTCAGGGTGAATTGCTGAAGGCTGATGGGATTGAAAAGGGAAGCAGGGGAAAGATTAAATATGGAAAGGGTGAAGTATCATGAACCCCGGATAAAAGGGAAAAGAGGATGACTAAGCCATCCCAGTTCAAAAGAAAGGGAATCTCTAGACTTCAGTTGATTTGTAGCACTAATCAGATTTCCTCCCATTTTCCCACTTAAGCATTTTAGGTACTGTTAATTTAGATTCATTAATCTTGAACAGCCTGTAGCAGCTGCTCAGCAACTGGCCAAACATCTGTCTAGAGAAAGCTCCACTCTGTGAGTTTGCACACCACTCTGATTAAATACTGTCCATAATTCAACAAGAAATTGTCTATTTCCCTGTATCATAGCTAATGTAATAGCTGCTTTTGTTGCAGTCTTGACCTTCTCTTTTATGCTGGACAACCATTTTTTTGGGGAGGAGGATGCTGTAGAAAAAAAAGACAAACTTTTGCTAGCTAATTATTCACAACTTCTTAGTGACTATGCTTTATTTTTTGACATGACACATGGCACAACTGCTTGCCTGACGGAAAGACTTCTGCGTCCCATTTGGTTATTGATCCTACATCTTCAAAAGTCTGTGACTCTTATGGAGGTTTAGCAGGTTCAGTTCCTTCATCCCCCCTCCCCCTCAGCTGCAGCATGACAACACTTGCCAGTGCACAAGTGGTGGCTGTTGGCTTGGACATTAGATATGGATCTGGAAAGATTACAGAATTTTGCAATAAATTCATCATGATCAAGCAGTAACGGTTAAAGCAATCATTATCCTCGCCAAAGGAATAAGAAAAAACAGGTCTTCACATTTCTGATATCCTGTTGCATCAATAAACAGGCTGCAACAAGCAGAGAAAGTGTGAGCATGTGCTTCAAGGTCTTTTCAGTTGCTATGGTACAGTTTCTTATGGAAAAATCCTTGTTCTGTATGGTGTTTTTCCTGCCTCATTTGGGGATGGCAGAATCGTTCCTTGTGTCACCTGAGAAACCGGGATGTCAGTTTCCACCTATTGGTGAGAAAGAAACTGATCAACAGCAGAATTCAACTGAAAATCTCCTTGGGTAGAACTTTCTGCTTTTGAGGCCAATGGGAATGTTATACCAGAGTGGAAGGATGGTTTTGGCTGAGGTGCTGGATTGAATATCAGGAGATCTGCCTTCAATTCCTGGATCTACCACAGATTTCCTGTGTGACCTTGGGCAAGGCATTTAACCTCTAACATGCCTCAGATCCCCATCTGTAAAATGGGAACAATAAATCTTCCTTCCCTCATTCTTTGTCTTGTCCATTCAGCCCTGATTCAACAATTTGTTGCATGCAACAATCTGCCAGAGGGCAAAGGACTGCAGGATCAGGGCCTTAGCTTTTAAGCTCTTTGAGGCAGGAACTTGTTAGTATACGCAAGTACAATGCCTAGCACAATGAGGCCCAGATCTTGGTTGGAGCTTCAAGGTGCCAATATAATTCAAACAAGAAGTAATAAATAATAAAGAATTGTGCTTTCCTCTCCTTTTAAGGAAAAGAATACCAACACAGACAAGAAGGAAAAACCCCAGCAGTACTGAATAGTTAAGCACAAGAAAATATATTTGCCTCTTATAGGGTAAGTGTAATCTATTTTTCTCATAGAGTGTATCAAATATATTGCACAGAGACTCAATATAAATACTGCATGATAGAGTTATGATAGTGGTAAAAGTAACTGGAGAGAAGGCATTTTCATTATGAGACCTAATTTCAGGGATTAATTAAGAACATTTATATTTTGGGATGACATATTATCCTCGCCAAAGGAATAAGAAAAAACTGGGCTGCTGGAATTTCCCACCCCTCCCCAATCCAAATGTAAGTTATTTGTTGTTTGGTTTGGTTTATTTTGAAAGTGTGGTAAAATTCCATTTGGTCATTTTTTATTTATTGTAATGTAAAAAACAATAGTTATAGCATTTTTTGCTATCAGATAACTCAAAATTAGTTTCCTTAAAACTTCAAACTTGCCACAAGCTTAGGTTATGACAATGGCAGATGCCTTAACTGAAGAAATTTAGTTTGAAGATAATAAATGTATAAGCACTTAAAAAAGACAGTCCCTCACTACCTTCTAACAACATTCTGGGATGCAGAGAGTTAACCCAGATATGTGTAAACACAATGAGAAGTCCTTGTAGCACCTTAGAGACTAACAAATTTATTTGGGCGTAAGCTTCATGGGCTATAACCCACTTCATCAGATGCATGGAGTGGAAAATACAGGTATAAATATATAGCACATGAAAAGATGGGGAGTTGCCTTACCAAGTTGGGGGTCAGTGCTAACGAGGCCAATTCAATTAGCACTGACCCCCAACTTAGTAAGGCAAATCCCATGTTTTCATGTGCTGTATATTTTACCTGCTTACTGTATATTCCACTCCATGCATCTGATGAAGTGGCTTATAGCCCACGAAAGCTTATGCCCAAATAAATTTGTTAGTCTCTAAGGTGCCACAGGACTCCTCATTGTTTTTACTGATATAGACTAACCTGGCTACCCCCTCTGAAACCTGACACAATGTGCAATAGTATGATTGCCCTCAGTGGACCAAATTCTCTGCTGATTTAAATGGGCACAGCTCCATTGACTTCAATGGAGTGTCATCCTTGAAAACCAAAAAGATCTGGCCCAGTATGACATCACATGCAAATATATACAACCACATTTTTAATGGTTTCTCCTACCTCAACAAAAGAGCAAAGAAATTAAAGGAAAATAAGTGTAATAATGTGACATGAAATAGACATTCTCTGCAGGGAAATCTTCAGTTCAATTACACTTTTTGATTTTCCAGTTGAAAGAATCAAAACAAATTTTCATGTTTGGAATCAACATTTCAAAATGAAATAAGATATTTGGGAAAAACGGTGATTAAGAAGAAAAATCCATTTAGTAATATTTATTTGAAATGAAAATTTCATTTTAAAATGGTGACATTTCAATTTTGTTGAAAATGTCCAATTTCCATGCCAACATTTCTAATTTGAAATTTCTGGGAATTTTTTCTTTCATGAAAACGGCCAATGTTTCGACTTTTGTTCTCCTTTGAAATGGAAAGTAACTTTGAAATGTTGAAATTTCCCATGAAAGGAAAAGTTTGTGTTTTGAACAGCTTTACTTCTGTGCATTTAAAATCTCAGCTGTAACATATTATTAGCACATAGATTTGGGAAAAGGTTGTGCTAAATATGAAATAATACAGTAAAGCCTAGATTATCCTAGTCCTAGATGAATACACAAGGAGAAAAGAAGATATAAGGAGCCTACTTCCTCTATCTCTTTGCATTTTTATGAAGGAACGAAGCACTCAAGGCTTCCAGCACACAAGGAGTGGGTGCCAAGCCTGAAAAAGGAAGCATGCAGGCAGATCTCTACACCAGTATGGAGTTCCACTAACTTCAATCAGAATGAGGTTTTCTCAATTTTATCCAGCAATCACTACCTTTGGACTGCTAATAAGCAGAGAAAATTTCATCTCTAAAGAACTCTGTTTGGAAAATTATGTGCAACTGCAAAGAGGCTGGGAATGGAAGCCAGAACTCAGCATTAATTGTGCCAGACATCAACAGCAAAAATTGTTAGCATAATTGGGTAAAAACAAGAGAAGGGCTTGAACCAAAACCCAAGATTTGGAATACATCTGAACGCTGATAGACTTTGTATCCACATCTGAACATTGTGACTCAAATCCATCTCCAGTGAAAATCTGTTATTCTCCACAAGTGAAAATGGAGGCAGTCAAAAAAATAGGCTTTGAAATTTAGCTTTGCATGCTGGAAATATGTAATCAACATATAAGCATGGTCTTCCCTTTCACTGAGACAGTACATGCACCTGTTATTCCAATAAAATAACAGAACTTTGGTACAGAATAGTAACTTCTTGTGTTAATCCCTCTCTTTTGGCTTATGATGAATACTGGGCCTTATTGTTCCTCATTCAGTGTTGCCACTGTTTTTCATACACATTTATGAAACAAAGAAAATCTTGCAGCAGCTCTTATCTACATTTCTATTACTACTGCAAGTCATGAATATTTTCTGAAATCCCAGCTAATTAATTTAAGCATCTGAACCAATGATGTTGCCTTTGTTGTTAAGTTTCTCTTACTCCATGCCCCCGGAGCGGTCACCACTCTTTCCTCACAGACATCTCCTGTAGCATAGCTGTGGGCAGAGGGAAAATAATAATAATAAAAAATAAAAAACCTGAAGAACTTTTTGTTCCTCTGCTGTCCTGTACTTTACTGATCCTCGCATATTTCCCAAAATCAGAGACATTTTATAATCATGACCATAAATGAATGCAATCAGGGATTCAAGGGGACTTCCCTCTTTAATATTCAGTTTAAAAGCTATAAAGCCATATCAACATGTGGTTGAAGCTACAGCTAGAAGGCCATGCCACACTGACCTCCATTTCCCTTAATTGTGGCCAGAGTTCTGGCTCGGCAGAAAAGTGGCTAGAATTTCCTTCATAACCTGACCAGCGCATTCAATTATCTGGCTGTCAGGATGAAATGCAGGCGGGAAGGAAAGCAGCAAAGAGCAAATCGTTCCTGTGAAAGGCAATTAAAAAGACCTTTAATCAAACATTACAGCTGTTAACAAGGCAGGTGATGTATCAAAAGCAATGGTAACTCTCCCAAATTCTTTTGCTTCTGAACCCCAAATGCTTCTGTCATACTATCAGGGAGGGTAGAAAGCTATTTAGTAACTTTAATTTCCTGAACTTTGAAGTGGGACAGCTTCAAAGTATTGCCTTAATTGGAGACATAATGATATGAAGAGTAAATGATCACTAGGCCTGCCCTTTTGTTTTTCTTATCTTCAATGTCCTGCCTTTCCCCCACCCCCTCTTTCCTTCTCTTTGTCTTGAAGAGGAATATTTGTACACATCACTGTCTCATAGGGTGCCACTTATTGGAGCCTTTTCTGGTTATTGCTTGGATACGTGCAAATCATGTGCTTTTGTATTTTTCCTGTAGTTTCCCTATTATCTGAGTGTGATTTATGTGTTTCAGCTTTGTGATGTTAGTCCAGTTTTGTCCCATCTAATGATTTTTATTAGTGATTGTACCTAAATGTTTATATTTTTATGACAATTGCCATGAACATTGGTCATCCATAACAACATGCCAGTTGCCTTAGATAATACCTAGAGATCAAAATAATTCATTCCCTGAATTTGCAGTATTAAAAGATATTCCTTATAGTAAAGCATGAGGAAATGGAGTGAATATTGTTAACACAGAGGTAATAGTATCTATTTATCAAAGCTAATTGGTAAATTTTTAAGAGTCTCCACAGTATATAGTTTGTTCTTTATTTTCATTATTATGATAACTTATCATTTTAAGAGACTAGATGTATTAATTTCTCTGTATTTATGTGTCATGTTATAAGCACATTTTTTTTAAAATTCACACATTATTAATATCAGATTTGTTTTTTTAAGTTTGCTTTATCACCTTATTACGTGAGGGGAAAAATGGAGCTCTTGTCTTAGCTGAATCAAATCATGCTCTTCTGTGGATTACAATAATGGAATTATGTTGAATAAACCTCATTGGCCCTAAAAATTATTTTATTTATGGTCACCCAGCAATTTTCCCTATCTAAACAATATGTAAAGGGAATTTCAACAGTTCAGCTGCATCAGGCTGCAGAACTGCTCAGCTGCACAATACTAAACGATTCCTTAATTTATAAAAACTAATTCCAAATAATCTGTTGTCAGAGACAAGCAGAACTGTTGCTGATCAGAGATGCAAAGAAAACAGCACAAGCTCTTTTTGGCTGGAATGGGTTCAAGCAGGTTTTGATATATGACTTTCTTAGCATGATTAAATATGGTGTGTTTTTTAGACTATTAAAATACTGTGCACAGCTAGAAGTTCAGCTAGTGACTGCAACTGTGACGTGACTTATGAGAATTTGCTAAAATTAAGACTACAGAGTAGTTCAGGATGGAGACTTGGAGGGATGGAAACGGTGAGAGACCGTTCATGACTGTGGCCTGAGAACGTATATATTATATTTCTAAATCAAGGGGTATATAGTCTCCATTTCATCACCACAGAAGCCTGAGCTTCTAGATGAGTGTTCAGTCTAAAATATCATCCTCTCTTGTATTTCAGACTGCATTTCCTCCAAAATAACTGTCCCTCTCCCTTCTCAATAAGCATGCAACATCTTAGGATGGAAAGAAGCTCATGCAGGAAGACATTTTGTTTTCAATACTCCTCTGATTTTTCTCTCTCTCACTGAGGAAAGTTTCAGGACACTCAGCCAATCTTCGCGTAGTCAGCTGAGGTTTTTTCCTCCTCCACTGGAGATCATGGAACAAGCAAACTGACAACACCCAGCACTTGAGATGATTTAGCTGACAAACAACACAGATTCTGACTCGTGTTTGTATATATTACATACACACACACAGGAAACTCAGATACAGCATAGCAAAATATTCCCTCAAAGACTTTTATGGCTGTTTGGAAGGGAATATACAGCTGATGAGGCCAAGAATTTACTGAGGGTGGGCATGATTTTGCAATAACAACCCTTTTTATATGGTGCAAAATAAGTATCAAATGCTTGGGCAAAGCCCCCTTCTCTAAACCACACAAAAAAGCACCAGTAAAATTCCAAGGTTTCTCCACAAACTTACTTGGCATTCTTAAAAATAACACCAAATGCTTTTTTTAAAAAAGAATTGTATACTTTTGATGCATCAAATTTAATTAATCTCCAACACATATTCAAGGCTTGAGATGACAAAGCTTCCTTTAAACTGCTGCTTGTGCATTTTGTTCTGACACCATCCTATATGACTCTGCACATTGTGATTCTTCATGCATACGAAACAAGAAAGTTTACCAGCCCAGCATAAACTTCTCACTGCAGCACAGCATACAGAGCAAATGTACAGAATGTTTCATGGGGTTAGATTTATTAAGAATCGCTGCACAAACCCCCAATATTGTAGGTTTATTTAACTTTGCAGTTTGCTGTTTGAAATGTTCTATTTTATGCACCTTGGGCCTGATTCTAATCACACTGAAATCAGTGGAACAGACAGACTTCTGTTGATTTTAATGGGAAATCAGTTTTGGGTCAAGCCCTTGGAGAGAAGCCACTACTGCAAGGAAAATTTGCAACTTCGTTCTCTCTCTTTAATTCTAAAAAACCTGCCTTGGTTTGCATTGTTTATTCATCAGCCTGGCCCAACTTCAGACTTCTCAAGAATGCTGTGGCAAAAATGGGATAAATATAAAAATCATAAGCACAAAATCCTATACAAACTGGTAAGAAATATCCCCAGAAAGCATAACATTAGTTACAGAGATGATTCCAGCTGGCAAACAAGTTGGCTCAGCTGGATAACACAAAAGATTTTTATTAGGTGGAAGAAGGTCACTTTCCAACAGAATAAGGATTGTCAGCAATTCTCAGTGTACTGCACTGTGATTTCCTACATCTGTGTGGAAAGAAGAAGTATGACATCTGCGTGATCTTCAGAGACAAAATGGCTCAGATATGAACAAAGGGAAACATTCTCCTAGGGTGTGGGGTTAGGCACTTGTACACAACCCTTTGAATTACATGGCTTGATGAGGATTAAGTCAAAGTTTCTATTTCACATCTACAAGATAGAAACAACCAAAGGATACTGAGAATCCTTGGCCACATGTTCTAAAATTACACTGAATGGCACCATTCATCGATGAATACATACATACAACTTTTCTTGCATCCACAGGCCAGGATTAACCACAAGGCCAAAGGAGGCATGGTCATAGGGGTGAGTTAACCTTTAAGCCTTAGGGGCTAGTCCCAAAACACACCCTCATCCCTTTCCTGCCAGTCTCACCAGGATAGTGCTATATTAGTTTAGTTTCACTATCTGCAGAGAAGGAGGAATATAGATCATAAGAACATTCATAATTATGTTACATAGGGTTACAATAAAAAAGGACATAAACCTTCATGCTTCACAGAATATGCTAACCTTTATCAGTTGGGGGTTAGGAAGAAATTTTCTCTATGGGTAGGTTATTATATAAATGCTCTCTTTTGGTTTCTTGAGCCTTCTTTTGTAGCATCTGGTTGTGGATACTCTTAGGATACGGAAAGACTACTGGTTTGATCCAGTAAGGCAATTTGCACATTCCTGTACTGTGTGGAGTCTACACAGCCAACTATACAGTGAGTGAAATCAATGGGAGTTTTGACATTGACTTCAGTGGGGCCAGCATTTCATGTGCTGTTGCCTCTGGAGATGGCTCTTGGTCTGGTAGGTGCACCTTTTTATTCTTTCATAGGGGTGAAAAGACCTTTTCTGCTTTTATGGGATATTGCAGCAAGTCACGAAGAAAATTATTAAACGTACAATCTCAGATTCTCCACAAAAGTAAGTCTAGAAAGACTTACAACATGTAGTACTACTAGAAACAAAGGACAAATAGCACAGGCTTTTAACGGGTATATTACACTACAAGCAGGTGCTGTGTAAGCTTCCCCACAAAACTCTTTCAGTGCAGCCCAATCCTGGTCTGCAACCCCACTGCTGTATCAGTCTCAAACCGCTCTTGAGCGCAAATTGCCAATCATGGCAAAATATGTTGCTTTTTTCTGATGTGAATGGGGATGAGAACAATGAACTCCTCTTGCATGGTTCAGCTGTTCGTGTTATTTATTAAATGCAGGGATGGAATTTTTTTTGTTTCTTTTTGGTTGTTTATTTCTTTTCTGTTCTTTGTTGCTCTATTTGGAACATGTCCTTTGGTTAATATTGTTTTCGGGTTTTGTTTGTTTTTTAAGGCAGTCACAGGCCTTCAAGCTTTGGGCACAAAAAATGAAAGCACATTATGTTTGCTGCTCAAAACTCTCTCTAAGAAGTCAAAATTACACATTAAATCCGAACACTACAATTTGGGAAAGATCACTCAAGAAAAAGATCTTGAACTATCATTGTGGATAGTTCTAAAAAGATCCACTCAATGTGTAGTGGCAGTCAAAAAAGCGAACAGAATGCTGGGAATCATTAAGAAAGGAATGTATAATATCATGTTGCCTCTATATAAACCATTGGTATGCCCACATCATGAATACTGTGAGCAGATGCGGTTGTCCCATCTCAAAAAAACATACTGGAATTGGAAAAGATTCAGAAAAGAGCAACAAAAATTATTAGGGTTATGGAATGGCTTCCATGTGAGGCGAGATTAATAAGACTGGGACTTTTCAGATGGAGAAAGTAAATAAGTGTTATTTACTCCTTCTCACAACACAAGAACTAGGGGTCACCAAATGAAATTAATGGGCAGCAGGTTTAAAACAAACAAAAGGAAGCATTTTTTCACACAACACAGAATCAGTCTGTGGAACTCTCTGCCAGAAGATGATGTGAAAGCCAAGACTATAACAGGGTTCAAAAAAGAACTAGATAAGTTCATAGAGGATAGATCCATCAATGGCTACTAGCCAGGATGGGCAAGGATGGTGTCCCTAGCCTCTGTTTGTCAGAAGCTGGGAATGGGCAACAGGGGATGGATCACTTGATGATTACCCGTTCTGTTGATTCCCTCTGAAGCACCTGACATTGGCCACTGTTGAAAGACAGGATCCTGGGCTAGATGGACCTTTGGTCTGACACAGTATGGCCGCTCTCATGTTCTTATGATACAGATTCGAAATACCCAAGTTTGAAAATAATTGGATCTGGAGGTTTGATAGAGACAGAAGTCCAGATACTCCGTTCCTCCTTTTCAGTGCTAGGTTTAGGAAAGATTTTTAAAGTATGAGGATGGAGCAAAGCTGGTTTTAAGCCACCTTTACATCTCCTTAATTTGGATCCTGATCCCCAGATGCAACACAGAGCAGCCCCATGGAGGCCTGTCCATTTGAAATTCATTGGATCCTATTGTCTCACTGAATTATTGTCATCCAGTAGGCTTTAGACTTCCAAGAGCCAGATTTTCAAAGGTGTTAACGAGATTTTCAAAAGCACCAAGCAGATTAGGCATCTCACTTCCATTGATTTCAACAGGAGTTTGGCACCAAATGTTGTTAGGTGCTTTTGAAAATCCCAGTAGCCACCTATCTACATCTTTAGGCACCTAAATTCTTTGGAAAACCTTGCTCTAATTGACTTTTGATAATGGGACTTCTAAAAATGTTTCTGTTGCATTTATTAAGAAGTTAATGGGAATGTTGCTAGCTAGAGTCACTATAAAACCTTTCATCAACATAATGTAACAATTTAAGGCTGTGGCACAGAGTCTTGGTCTCAGTTATTTGTTATTTTTTCCCCTGTAAGGGGTCTTCTACTTCAGTTAAACTGGCTCCCTAAGCATCTGCAGATAACAGACTTCAGTCATTGTTGGCATCGGTGTTAACTAGAGACATGATCCAGTGAATGTTCACTTAATACAAAACCTGCATGTGTGGTGCCTTCATCCACATAATAGAAAAGTCATACCCTGTCCACATATGGTGTGTCCTGTTATACACATGGCCACACACCTACACATACCTACCAACCCTGAATGGCCTGGGAACTACTTATCTGGAAGACTGACAGTTTCTCTTTGTGCATTACAGCCACAATTGTGGTCAGCAGAAATGCCTGACTCATCTCAGAGAGAAGAGACGGCTTGTAGATTGATTGATTGATTCTATGGCCAGAAGGAACCACTGTGATCACCTAGTCTCTCTGTTTGTATACCACAGGCTATAGAACTTCCCCAAACTAATTCCTAGATCAGATCTTTTAGAAAAACATCCAAAGTCAATTTAAAAATGGTCAGTGATGAAGAATCTACCATGACTCTTGGTAAATTGTTCCAGTGGTTAATTATTCTCACCATTAAAAACGTATGTCTTATTTGCAGGTTGAATTTGACTAGCTCCAACTCCCAGACACTGGATCAAGTTATATTTTTCTCTGCTAGATTGAAGAGCCCATTATTAAATATTTGTTCCCCATGTAGATATTTACAGACAGTAAACAAGCCAACCCTTAACCTTCTCTTCGTTAAAATAAATAGATTGAGCTCTTTGAGCCTATCACTAAATGGTATATTTTCTATTCCTATAATAATTCTTGTGGCTCTTATCTGAACCCTCTCCAATTTCTCAACATCCTTCTTGAATTGTGGGCACCTGAACTGGACACTGTATTCCAGCAGAGGCCACACCAATGCTAAATACAGAGAGGTAAAATAACCTCTCTACTCCTACTTGAAATTCCCCTGTTTATGCATCTCAGGATCTCATTAGCACCCAGTTTATCAAGCAAACAAGGTCACTAAGAATTAGTGACCTATCCTCTTCCTTATTAACCACCTCCACAATTTTTGTGTTACTTGCACACATTATCAGTGATGGTTTTCTGTTTTCTTTCAAGTCATTGCTAAAAACGTTAAATAGCACAGGGCAAAGAACCTATCCCTGCAGGAAGCCATTGGAACCAGATTGATGATGATTTTCCATTTACAGTAACATTTTGAGACCTATCAGTTAGTTAATATTTAATCCATTTAAGGTGTGCCATGATAATATCATTCTGATTTTTTAATCAAAATGTTGTACAGCACCAAATCAAATGCCTCACAGAAGTCTAAGTATATTATGTCAACACTATCATCTTTATTAACCAAACTTGCAATATCATTAAAAAAAAATCAAGTTAGTTTGACAGGGCCTAATTTCTATATATCCATGTAGGTTTGCATTAATTACATTACTCTTCTTTGGTTTTTTATTAATTGAGCCCCGTATCAGCTGCTCCATTATCTTACCGGGATCAGTATCAGATTGACAGGTCAATAATTAGCCGGGTCATCTCATTTAGCCTTTTTGAAAATTGGCACAGCATTAGGAAATTTGTATTTCTGGGCTAACCTGAAGCTGAAACAAGTGGAAATGTATCAAAAAGACAGCAACTCTTTGAGATTTCCATTTCAGGTCTGCAGACTCAAGAGGTTCAAACAAGCATCTGAAAGTCACTACAATATGCTGGGATAGCTCAGTGGTTTGAGCACTGGACTGCTAAACCCAGGGTTGTGAGTTAGAGATTTGGGGATTGGTTCTGCTTTGAGCAGGGGGTTGGACTAGATGATCTCCTGAGGTCCCTTCCAACCCTAATAATCTATGATTCTACGATTAGCTTTCTTACAGCCATCTGAGTCTTCCCCAGTTCTCCAAGACTTATTGAAAATCAACATGAATGGTCAAGTAAGGTCCACAGGGAAGCTCTTTTAAAACTCTTGGAGGCAAGCTATCTGGATCTGCTGATTTTAAAATGTCTAACATTTCAGTAGCTTCTGTTTGAAGTCCTCCAGAGACACTAGTGATATAGAGTGTTATCACCATATGAGATTATGTAATCTGTTTTTCCACAAATACAGTACAGAAATATTTATTGAACTTTTCTGTATTATTATTGATAATTCTACCATTTCCATCTTTTTGTTCCTAATATATTTTAAAAACTCTTCTTATTGTCCTTAACTCTGCTGGCCATAAATTTATCCTTGTATCTCTTAGCTTTCCTTTTAAATTTTCAACAATTCCTAACTTCTGCTTTATATTCATTACTATCAACTTCCCCTTTCTTCCATATATATATATGAATGATAGTAATGAATACTGATTCTGCACACACACACACACACACACACACACACACACACACACACACACACACACACACACACACACACTTTTTAAAGCTGCCTTCACTTCCCCCCTACACCAGGCCAGATTTTTAACCAGCACAGCTCTCTTACTGATTATGGAATAGTGAATTTTGGCCATCTAATAAAGTATTCCTAAATGATCCCCAAATATCATTCACATTTTTCTGATTAAATTCTTCCTCCCGGTAGATTTGGCTCAGAATTGTTTTCAACTTTGTGAAACTGGCCCTATTAAAGCATCTAGTATATATATAACTAGTCTGGACTTTGTTCTGCTTGCATATTATAAATGTGACCAAGTTATGATCACTTGTACCTAAGCTACCACTAATTTTTAGTTCTGTGATCAGTTCCTCTTTACTTGTTAGGATAAGATCTAATATAGAATTCCCCCATGTTGGCTATAATACTTTTTGAGTTAGGAAATTGTCATATATAATATTTAGAAATTCCAAGGATGTTCTAGTATTGTCAGCATGAGACCTCCAGCGTAAATCACTCAAATTGAAGCCCCCCATGATCTCGCAGATTTTTTTCACCCTACACTTTGTAGATAGGTGCATAAGGAACTGTTCATTCTGTTCACTAGCGTGATTTGGTGGTCTATAGCAGACCAACTAGTACTCCATCTTGTGCTCTGTTAGGACATTGATCCATAAACATTCAAGATCATTTTTTTCTGAGTTATCCATGACTTGGAAACAGGTATTGCTATTTTGACTTAGAGTGCCACTCCCCCTGCCCTCCTTTTGACCACGTGATCCTTCCTAAATAGGTTATAAATGATTGATTTGAACATTCCAATTTTGTGAATAATTCCACCAGGTTTCCATATGATGTAGATTTAATTTATGTTTATAAATGAGCAATTCCAGTTCCTCTTGTTTGTTACCCAGGCTTCTAGGATTTGTGCACAGTGAATTCAAGATTTTTTTTTCTTTTTGTCGTTTGGTTCCTTAATTAATTTTGTTCTTAACATCTTAATTTTGTGCTCACTAAGTCCTCAGATTGCCCCTCTTTTAACCCTTCCCTTTTGCTGTTAGTTTAATCCCCATCTGATTGCTCTAGCCAGCTCGTCCCTGAGATCAGTCCCCCTTTTTCTGAGATGGAGGTCATCCAAACTATACAGCCATCTCTCCCAAAAGAAGATGGACCAATGCTCCACAAAACCATAGCCCTGCACCCTACACCATTTACCTAGCCAGAATTTTCCAGAATCTTCTGCCTTCTGTCTTCCTTTGCTAGAGGGACAGGAAGGATTTCGGAGAAGACAGCTTAGACATTCTTCCTCTTCAGTACTCTTCTGAGTTCCCTGAAGTCCTCTATTATCTGTGAGATATCCCATGATGTAGTATCATTTGTGCTGATCTGAACCATCACCAATGGATCCTTGCCCTTTAATGTCAGAAGCCTATCTCATCTTAGAGCGGCATTTGGTGTCTTAGCTCCGGGAAGGCAGCACATCATCCTGTTGTCCACCTGTCCCTAGCAGAATGTTTTTTTTGATTCTTCTGAGTATTGAATATCCAGCAAGGATTGTCTGTCTACCTTGGATAGTTAGAGAACTTTTTGTGGGTAAACTTGATTTTTTTTTATAGGTTGACCCAAGTTGCCATCCACCCATGTGTCCTGTACATCTCTCCATTTCCATGGACCTGCTGGATCTTGAGAGGTATCTTCCACAGCTCCCTGCTGAGGACCAGGTATTGATTTGCAACTTCTAGCTGTGTGGAATTTCTTCTCCTTCTCTTTTGTCTGGTGGACACAATCTGCCTATCCTCATCTGTCTCTAGCCATGCGTCTGTGACCTGTGGTGGTTATGAACTGCCAGGCCACCTCTCTGACTTCCTCTACAACTGATTCCTTTGTGACCAGGTCTCTTCCTTCCTTGAACCTGGGGTACTGGTGTTTCCCAAACCTGGTTTGGAATTCTTCAGCTTCTCTGATTTGTAGTAGCTTCTCAACTTGCCCCTCCAAGCCAAGAATCTTTTCCTCCAGCACAACCACCATCTTGTACTTCATGCACAGGAAATCTCTTCTAGTTTCAGGCAGGAAAGAACATTGCACACCCATTGCAGGTTATCACCACTATTCCATCGTTGGGCAAAATGATATCACACATAGCACGGAGTCTCTCACAATCCCTCTCTAAACTTCCACCAACACTGTCTTGTTAGCTGCATCTGTTTGTGGCTCTCAAGTTCACCTAGCAATTGATTTTCTATACCAAGTCTTCCCTGCTTAGTTCAGCTCAGCTTTGCTCCTCACCCCCCGGGAGTGATGAACCACTAAGAGACTTCAAACAGGTGGGCTGATTAAAGCCCCAAGGCTAGAGTCTCATGGCCTTTAGGATGTTCTCTGAGGGGCCCTTCAGTTTTGAAACTCTCTCTTGCCAGTCCTAAGTAGAATTAGTTTATCGAATCAAGACATGCTGAAAGGCCCAGTCTTTTTTCCAAGCTGCGAGAAAAACTGGGAGGGCTCTGGTAGGAGTTCATAAATATCAGAAATATGTTTTAGCTGCTGGGCAATGATTTATGTTAATTACTGAGTGAAGAGAGTTCCTGGAATAGACTATGTGTATAAATGTATTTTTAAAATATGTCAAGGAGTGCCTACATCAAAGTACTGGAGCTCCTTTATAAAGAATTTGTACACAAACTGAAATTAATTAATTAATTACATCAGTTCTGAGGAGGAGTACAGCATTATCATTCTGACCTAACTATTGTACTGTTATAGGCAACAAGAAACTTGAGCGTTATCAATAAGATTAATTCATTAATTAATGTTTGCAAAGTGCTTTGAAGGTGCAAACTATTCTGTAGGTGCTAGATAATTTTTTTTTCCTTGGCAACACTTTAAAACTTACATTCCATTTTCTCTCTGAACCTCAGATTGCCCATAACTCAGGAGTGTACCCCAACCAAGCTTCATCTACATCCTGCCCTGGAATTTATTCACATTTTAGCTTAGTCTGGATTTCCTCCTGAGGATGCTGTATTATTGCCTCTTGAAAGCATTTTCCACAGGGAGCAGCACAGTCTCCTATGTAGCCATGGGTATCAGTAGAGTCACTGGCCCAAATTCCATGCTGCAGTATAGCACAGAAGGCATAGTTCAGAAGAGTTCCTGTTTGGATTCTGGACAGATGCAGCACCTTGGCATATATCTCCACAGTTGTTAATGAGCTTTTCCGTAGCTCACAATACCCAGAAGACTCTAGCCATTCCCCATCCCACTCCAATACTCCCCTTACGCACCTTTCTTTCCTTTCTACACTGGAGAAATTCTGACCCTTTCAAGGCCCATTTGCTCCCTGTTGTAGTACAGAATCTGCCCCACTCATCTCAATATTAATCATCATATAGTATTAGGCACTTCATTTTCTTATAGGCATTTGTTTGACAAAAGGCATGAAAACTCTGCATAGCTTGGAAACAATGTCACTTCTATGGTAACTGCAAGAAATACTATTCTGTTTTAATCAACATTTGTTGTGAATTATTGTACTAGCAATCAATCTTCTCCAAGCTGATCTTTGGAACGCTTTTGCCTGAGACCAGGCACATCAAGCAAGCACAGACTTCTTAAACGGTGATGCAATAACTGATAATGAATTGGAGAGAACGTACTGTTTGATATAGTTATGAATCAGTTTGGCTCTGAGTTTTTTTATTTTTGTTTCTGACTCACTTAACTTAAGATGTATTAGACTTTTTATGCCGAAAGAAAAATATCACATAGTTGAATTCATTATGTGTTGAAATGTAACCTATATGTTTTTGAATTTATTCTTTTCATATTTTACATACATATTCTCTGTGTCTACATATAATTTTTTTCCTAAGGACCTGCATTTCTGGTTGAGTCAAAACTCCCACTGGGGCAAGGAATACAGAACAGTCTGCTCCTGCTCCCATTAATTTCTATGGCAGCAAGAATCACACCCTGGCTTTTAATAATTAAGTTCTTTTTATAAATTACATTTTTTCCTATAGATTTCACAGAGGGAATCTCCTTTTTAATCCACTTACATTATTTTACAAAATGCTTTCAATATATATAAAAAATGAACATCTCTTGAATTTCTCAGACACCATGGAGTTGGAGATGGATCATTCAGTCACTGTAACACAGTGTGAGTGTATAGTATTATTTGTCAGGTGCATGTCATTGATTTTGCTACCTACTTTCAAGTAAAAATGCTATACACATTTTTGACAGATCTGAATAGTCAAATAACTGAGGCAAATGGCCCAGTTCAATGGTGTCACTGAAGTTACACTTGTTTAACAGTTTTCTGCCTGTTTTATTGATCCAACAGTGTCCCTGGCTAAGGCCCCAAATCAGAAAACCTCTTAAGCACATCCATCCATCATTCCGCATTATGTATGCGCTTAACTTTAAGCATGTACTTGGGTGCTTTGCTGAAGAGGGATGGTTTGCTTAATCAGAGCCTAATTGAACTGCCAAATTTACTAATGAAGTATCTACTTCAGCTGCAGAAGTTGGCACTCTATATGCATTAGCCATTAGGCTGCACATTTCATGTTAGCTCGTTCCACACTGCTTTGCTAACCGAAATGCATACTTCAGTTCGGATCTTTTTTCTTTTAACAAACTTCCAAAAGCATGTTTCACGGGTTGAATTTTCATACAATAGGCTTTTCAAGCTACACAGTTCACAAATTAAGGACCAGAATTTAAAATGCTTTTTTTCATGTCAGTCATCCCATTCACAGCAGTGGGCATCCTGGTGTGAGTAAGCAGCAGTGATTTCCCTACACCCCCCATGAATTACCCCAACACGCCGCCCCTAGTTTTGTGAACTAGTTACATGCCAATTTAGTGACTGTTTGGAAATTTGAACTGAAATTGAAATTGAAACATTAATACACACTTTAAAAGCATATACAGTGTATGATAAAATACGTGTATCTGAAAAAGTACAATATATTTGAGAAGTATGAATACAGACTAGCTTCCTTATACAGCTGTTGTTTTTTATAACAGTGTCAGTGCATTCATTTAGGTGATGTTGGCCAATCTAATAATTTCAAATGATGATGATTTGTAAGCAAAGTCTAAATGGGCTCTCCCTGACAGCTAGTGATGGGCTGGGGAGAAAGGCCTCAGGACCAGATTGTATTGACATTCATATCTAATCTACCTAGGTATCCAGCAAATCACTTGAATGAGGGGGGTGGCAGGGGAGAGAGGGTGAAATGTTGTTGTTCTTATTGTATGAGTAAAGGGCAGTAGAACCGTACTTAGCCTGTGCTGATTGAGGGCATCAAGAGAGAGGGTGGAGACCACTCCCTCTCCACTGTTTAAAGACAGAGCTGATTAGGCTCCATAGATAGTCTATTGTTCTGTTAAGTGACCACTGCAGCTGAAAGCTCTGATAATCAGGTCTAAGTGCTTAGTCCTGCTGTGGGTACAGTGTTTTTATGTAAGTGACAGCCCGGACTGCACTAGCAGCGAGGTTCCCCCATTGAGAGCTAAGTTGAAATCACTGAGAGCTGGGTGGAACCTCAAGAGACCAACTCGCAGAGGTCACAGTGGCAGGTGGCAGCAGAAGGTGACTGCGCAGGGCCATTGGCAACAGAGTAGTGGAGTGAACGATGGCACAATGAACAGCAGTGGTCAGAGCGAACAGTGAGCAGCTGGAGGAATGAGCAAGGTGCCTTCTTGCCCCCCACCTGGGAGATGTACTCACGTGAAAGCACTTCTGAACTCTGAGTCTCCACTGACCAAGGACAACACCGGTGAGTGGGGTGTAGTGGAGGGAAAAGTGAGGGGCATGTTAAATAAACATTTGTTCACTGAACTATATTTTATTGACTTTGCTCCAGAATGCTAGATTTGTGACTGAGAATGGAAACTTATATAAATATGTTTCCTAGTAGGCCAAGATTTTTAAAATGCATTATTTGTAAGGTTGTTATCTCACATCATTGCTATCTTGAGAGGTCATTATGTTGGGGGGTTTCTGTTTTAAACATATTTATTATTATAATTAATTTATACATAAGAATGGTCATACTGGATCAGACCAATGGTCCATCTAGCCCAGTATCCTGTCTTCTGACAGTGGTCAAAGCCAGGTGCTTCAGAGGGAATGAACAGAACAGGTAATCATCAAGTGATCCATCCCCTGTTGCCCATTCCCAGCTTCTGGCAACAGGCTAGGGACACTCAGAACATGGTGTTGCATCCCTCCCCATCCTGGCTAATAGCCATTGATGGACCTATTCTCCAGGAATTTATCTAGTTCTTTTTTTAATCCTGTTACAGTTTTGGTCTTCACAGAATCCCCCACTCAAAGGCCTCAAAAATTAACCAAGGTGAAGAACACATCAAGAACCAAGAATATATCAACATGTCATCTGAAGGTTCAAGTGGTATATCTACATTCAACCAGCCCGAAGCAAAAATACAGCTACCTACTGAAGAAACAGTGTCTCCAAAACCTAAAGACAGTTCCCGATGTTTGTCAGTCAAAGTGTTCCCATTTATTGAAGTTACAAAAGATGGCTACAGTGCACCTCTTGCAAAAAAGCTTACAAAAAAGGAAAGCTTCCCAATGCTATAATTGGTAAAAGTGGAGGAGCTTAGTTTGTCAAACCAATCAGAAAAGCCAATGCTGACGAACTACGTGAAAAGGCTGCAAAACACCAGGCCTCTGGAGTGCATCAACATGCAGAAAGCCTTATAAGCCCACTTTCAAAGCCAATTTTAGAAGTACTAAAGGAGGCTGTTAAGAATGCTGGAGACACAACACAGTTCATGCAAACAAACATGACTGTAGCATCCTACTTTCTATTTAAGCAAGGGATACCACACACTACAAACTGGAGGCCAATGTTAAGTGCATTCTCACTTGTTCATCCTGAAGTGGAACACTGGTTCCAAATGAGACCAGCAAATGCTCACTATCTTTCTGCAAGAAACTCAACTGACTGGCTAGAAGCATGTGGTGCAACAGTGAAAGACTCAACAGTTGAAAAAGTGAAGAACTCTCTCACCCCATTCAAAAAATGTGCATACATGGCTGATGAATGCACCAATGCAAATGGGCATCAAGTATTAAGTCATTATGTACATTATCTTGATGTCAGGGGTAGGCCAGTAGATCCATTTCTATATGTTCAAGTTATAGAAGACACATCGGCTGCATCTGTGACAACCCACATCTTAGAAGAGTTAGACGCTTGTCTATTGGACCCCAAACAGATGGCTGCCTGTGCATTTGATGGAGCTGCAAACTTCTTTGGAAGACATGGTGGAGTACAAGCTTTGCTCAGAGAAAAGGGTAACCCTAATCTCTCCTATACACACTGCATGAGGCCGTCTACTCCAACTAGCACTAGTACAAGCTGCAGAATCTTAAAAAGACAATTAAAAACCACTAAATTTAATGTCTTCATTATATTCTTTTTTCAGCAAGAGTCCAAAAAGACTGACTATCTTGGAAAATATAGAAGATACACTGGGACTGAAGTTCAAATTAGTCCAACCTGGGAAAACCTGCTGGCTTTCTTATGAGCGATCCTTGGCTGTTGTCTTAAAATTACTCTAGCCATTATTACTGGCTTTGGAAAGTATCTACCAAGATGGGATGGATCTAAATAGTGAGGCTGGTGGATTACTTTTGCTAATACGTTCAGAGAAGACTATTGCCATTCTCTCTTCCATAAGTCTACTGTTGAAACCACTTGGGTCATTAAACAATGCCATCCAGGCACCTGCTACAACAGTAGTAGTTCTTTGTCCAGCAATAGAAGCTACATTTGGATCAGAGAGCTATCCATTGAAAAAGTACTAAAAGAAGCAAAGACTTCAGTCCAGAAGTTGACTAACGAAGGCATTTATATTGAATCCTTAAGTGAAGACGACAAGAAGTGTTTGTTAAGACAACTGAAAAAGTACATAGACTTGATTCTTAAAAATCTACAACAGCGACTTCTAGATTCTACTCAACCTCTATGTAGCTTTTACAGATGCCTGTCCTATAAAACACCAACAGATGAGTGGAGTGAGGCACTACCAGCAATGGGGCTGCCATGTGATCAGGACAGAATAGAGAATTTGAACACACAGTGGAATATGGAATATGGACATAGTGGGAATCAAGACTGAGGGGAAAAACAACTGAGGAGAGTTGGCAGTTTTTCAAAGGGACACGATTCAGGGCCCAAAAGCAAGCTATTCTGATGGGTAAGAAAGATAGAAAATGTGGCAAAAGACCACCTTGGCTTAACCACGAGATCTTGCATGACCTACAAAATAAAAAGGAGTCATATAAAAAATGGAAACTAGGTCAGATTACAAAGGATGAATATAGGCAAATAACACAGGAATTCAGAGGCAAGATTAGAAAGGCAAAGGCACAAAATGAGCTCAAACTAGCTATGGCAATCAAGGGAAACAAGAAGACTTTTTATCAATACATTAGAAGCAAGAGGAAGACCAAGGACAGGGTAGGCCCACTGCTAAGTGATGAGGGAGAAACAGTAACAGGAAACTTGGAAATGGCAGAGATGCTTAATGACTTCTTTGTTTCGGTCTTCACTGAGAAGTCTGAAGGAATGTCTAACATAGTGAATGCTTATGGGAAGGGGGTAGGTTTAGAAGATAAAATAAAAAAAGAGCAAGTAAAAAATCACTTAGAAAAGTTAGATGCCTGCAAGTCACGAGGGCCTGATGAAATGCATCCTAGAATACTCAAGGAGTTAATAGAGGAGATATCTGAGCCTCTAGCTTTTATCTTTGGAAAGTCATGGGAGACAGGAGAGATTCCAGAAGATTGGAAAAGGGCAAATATAGTGCCCATCTACAAAAAGGGAAATAAAAACAACCCAGGAAACTACAGACCAGTTAGCTTAACTGCTGTGCTAGGGAAGATAATGGAGCAAGTAATTAAAGAAATCATCTGCAAACACTTGGAAGGTGGTCAGGTGATAGGGAATAGCCAGCATGGATTCGTAAAGAACAAATTGTGGCAAACCAATCTGATAGCTTTCTTTGATAGGATAACGAGCCTTGTGGATAAGGGAGAAGCAGTAGATGTGGTATATCTATACTTTAGTAAGGCATTTGATACAGTCTCACATGATATCCTTATCGATAAACTAGGCAAATACAATTTAGATGGGGCTACTATAAGGTGGGTGCATAACTGGCTGGATAACCGTACTCAGAAAGTAGTTATTAATGGCTCCCAATCTTGCTGGAAAGGTATAACAAGTGGGATTCCGCAGGAGTCTGTTTTGGGACTGGCTCTGTTCAATATCTTCATCAACAACTTAGATGTTGGCATAGAAAGTATGCTTATTAAGTTTGCAGACGATACCAAACTGGGAGGGATTGCAACTGCTTTGGAGGTCAGGGTCAAAATTCAAAATGATCTGGACAAATTGGAGAAATGGTCTGAGGTAAACCGGATGAAGTTCAATAAAGACAAATGCAAAGTGCTCCAATTAGGAAGGAACAATCGGTTTCACACATACAGCATGGGAAGAGACTGTCTAGGAAGGAGTATGGCAGAAAGAGATCTAGGAGTCATAGTGGACCACCAGCTAAATATGAGTCAACAGTGTGATACTGTTGCAAAAAAAGCAAACGTGATTCTGGGATGCATTAACAGGTGTGTTGTAAACAAGACACGAGAAGTCATTCTTCCACTTTACTCTGCGCTGGTTAGGCCTCAACTGGAGTATTGTGTCCAGTTCTGGGCACCGCATTTCAAGAAAGATGTGGAGAAATTGGAGAGGGTCCAGAGAAGAGCAACAAGAATGATTAAAGGTCTTGAGAACATGACCTATGAAGGAAGGCTGAAAGAACTGGGTTTATTTAGTTTGGAAAAGAGAAAACTGAGAGGGGACATGATAGCAGTTTTCAGGTATCTAAAAGGGTGTCATCAGGAGGAGGGAGAAACTTGTTCACCTTAGCCTCTAATGATAGAACAAGAAGCAATGGGCTTAAACTGCAGCAAGGGAGATTTAGGTTGGATATTAGGAAAAAGTTCCTAACTGTCAGGGTAGTTAAACATTGGAATAAATTGCCTAGGGAGGTTGTGGAATCTCCATCTCTGGAGAAGAGTAGATAGATAAATGTCTATCAGGAATGGTCTAGACAGTATTTGGTCCTGCCATGAGGGCAGGGGACTGGACTCGATGATCTCACGAGGTCCCTTCCAGTCTTAGAATCTATGAATCATAAGATGAATGAATGAAGATTTGACTTCAACTTCTTTTTTATCATCATTAGTGGCTCGACCTGATCTTTGTGTTCTGTTTCCTGGGATGAAAGAAGTAGGATCTCATCTCTTGCTACTCCCAGTCACAACAGCTAAAGTTGAGCGTTCTTTTTCATCGAGTAGAATTTTGTGTTCTGAAACAAGTCCCCTTCTGCCTGATCATGTGAATGAACTAATGAGCATATCGATTGAAGGAATGGAAATAATGGACACACGAGAAGCACAAAGATGAACGCATTGCATTCAAGAAGTTCATTAACAGAGTTGTGCAAAATTATAACAAGAAACCAAGAAGGATGTAGACGTAGTGCTTCACAGAAGGCTTGAGTAGCCAACTTTAATTTGTGTGATGATTTTAAAACATGAGTTAAATCTAATAAAATTGTCATGAAACATTTTTCAGTTTTTACTATGGTCCCATACAGCCCACCTTCACCCTCAGTCTCACCCCTCATTGGCCCTGACACCCTACCCCAATTTCAATTCCTGGGGAAACCACTCGTAAGCAGTAATCACACAAATAAGTAGTGCAAGATCACACACTGTTCTGAGTGGTGAAATGTAATTGGACCTGGAACATTTTGCTGAAAATGTAACAACTTTCTGCTTTTCTCTTTTACTAAGTGGAAAGAATCAATTTTGTGCAGATCAGCACTGCTTCATGAATGTCAGTCGGGATCATGGTGATCTTTTAGGTTCACTTTTACAAAAAAAATGGAAAGGAGATTAATTTCTTTTTGGTTTTGAACTTTCCATGCAGCAAGGAAAACAAGTTCTTAAGGCTGAAGACTTCAGTCTTCGGAAGCACTTATTCCATTTGGATAAAAACTAAAGAAATTAGTGGCCTGCTGAGAACCCAGATGAACAGCAGGTGGTAAACATTCTACTTTCAACCAAATTTATTTTGTGTTCCATTTTTTGTGCTGGGCAAAGGAAATGTGCAGCCAGATTATTAGCAAAATGCGTAGGACTCAAACTATGATGGACTAAAACGCAAAAATCTGCTGCCCAGTTGAAGAAAAGTGAAGCATAACTACTGGCTTGTGTAATATTTCCTTCACTGAAGTCTGCAGGACAATCAAGAAGTCATGTATCCTGTGTAGTGATGTATCCAACCAAATCAGCTGTATAAAATGTGCAGTTGAATCTGAAAATATCTAGCCTGACCATAACATATATAAATATTTTCTGAGTTAAACACACAATTTGATTGGAAAAAATATAAATATATTTCCTTCCTTATATCCCACGATAGTTGAGGCTCACTGGAACATCTTGGCTGTCAGTGTCTGAACATGCTAATTTTGGCAGCATGGTGTTCTCTGTTAAAGATTCCCACCTTTGGAAACATGTCGATCAGCTGGGTCCAAGTCCTGCAGGTTCAAATCATGCAGTGAGGCTTTTCCATTTAATTAGGCTTTGACTGAACATTGTTTGAATTTGTTGCTATTTTGTTTTCTGTTTAGTTGGAGGATTAGGCCAGGATGGCTTTTATGAAGGGCAAAACAGTTTATAACTTTTGAGCTCTGTATTTTTAATAATTATTATTATTCTATGGTGCCTGGGCTTGGGGCCTAGCTTGCTAAGAAACTTCCTCTCTGTGCAACAGCATCACCACTATTACTAGCAGAGACCCTCAAGCCCCCTTGTTTAAAATGGAGATGTCTGCTGGCATCTTATTCTCTGTAAGGGGTTCTTCCTACCCACTTAGACCAACAGAGTTTGGATTTGTTAACCTGTAAGGGGTGTTGAGAAGCCTGTCTCTTCCTCAGACCTTTAGTGAGCAGGAGAGATGTTAGATATAGTGTAGCTAGACGGGGGACGTTATTTAAGATTATTCATTATTATTACTTTGGGCAATATTGTTGACTGTAGGTGGTTTGATCTGGACAGTTCATGCACTGGGGTTTGGTTTTCTTTTCAACTTGGTGTATGTGTTAAGTTTTGTAAACATGCCTAGAGCCATCAGTATGTGTGGGGATCTCTGCAAGAATGGAAGATGAGAGCTGCAGCAAATAGGTTTGCTGTTATAGGTGCAGAACTGGGCCTAGATCAGATTAAGCATAATTTAGCCATTGTTCAGTGCCCTGATCATGGAGGAAGAGCCTCAAGGAGGAACTGCAATTCAGAATCACAATTCCTTCTCTGAACTCCCATTGTTCCTAGAGGGAGTAATTTGCTACAACCTTTTATTTGGTGTCGCATACTCCCCACTTCTTGCGCTAGTGTTCAGCTCTGCTGGCCAGCATGTTGGCTTAGCTGCACTTCCCTGTGTGTCCTCTCTACTCACCCAGTTAATCAGAGTTGTACCAGTCAGATACAACCAGTCAGATTTGCCAACCTCAAACATTCAGCAGCCAGGCTACCCAGAACCATGAGACTGGCTTTAAAATCCTGAGATTTAAAAAATAATAAATATTAAGACCTTTTCATTTGCTTTTCTCCACAATCAGGAGGGCAAGAAACTTGCTTTTTTTTTTTTTTTTTTTTAAACTTAAACCCAAAATGATGACTTGACTCCAGGAGCTGGGGCTTAAAGAAGAAACACCAAAAATCACAAGAGTTGGCAACATTCCTTGCTCTCTCTCCCTGATCCCAGACCCACGGCCCAGGAAGTCCTCACGTTGTTCTGCAGGTTTCTGGGAAGAGGGTGAGGTGGAGTTATTCTATCTACTCTCCAAGGTAGCAATGTCAGAACAAGCCACAATCTGGCTTTTAGCAAACTAACAAAATTTGTAACTGGAAGGCACAGTAAACTAAGCAAAATACTTAACTCAACTTTAATGAGATGGTGTGACTTTTTTTTTAGATGTATGTCATAATGAAACTCTTAGTTTTCAAAATGGCATATAGGAGAGTTACTCTCAAAGTTCCTGTTTTAAAAAAATCACCATCATACGTGCAATTAGCAATACACTGTAGGCAGGAGCGGGGCCAGAGTTTTTGGTGCCCTAGGCAGGGGTCCTTCCGCGCTCCCGATCGTTGGCGGCAATTCTGCAACAGGGGGGTCCTTCCGCACTCCTCGTCTTCGGGGCACTTTGGCGGCGGGTCCCAGAGCGAGTGAAGGACCCGCCACAGAATTGCCGACGATGACCTGAAGCACAGAAGGACCCCCTGCCTCCAAATTGCCGCCGAGGGTGTCAAAATGCCACTCTCCCAAATCCTGGTGCCCTAGGCGACCACCTAGGTCGCCTAAATGGAAGCACCGGCCCTGACTGTAGGACTGGAGCTACAGATTGTAAACTAATTTTTGCTAGTTATACAGATTTGTAAAATCAGTAGCAATCAGTTTACAGTAATTATTTCTAACAACTGACATGCGGCAGCAGCAGCACTCCTTAACAGAAACCAATCGGATGGGTGAAACAATTCATAGCAAGGATGTGAACAGCTTCTTTTGCACTAAAACAGACTCTTCTAGTGTATTTTTCCAGTTTTATACAGTAGAATCTGAATTAAGGCACATACAGATAGGACAAATGTTACATTAATGACATTTGAGCTAAGTATCATAACTATTATTTTTCATTGGAGTCTACCCTAACCCTTCCTTATTTTTCAATATTCAATTATCAAAAGAAGATGATATTTAATTTGTTAATTTCGGTTCAGATTAAACATTTCATTTTAATCTGATGAGGCACAAGCTTGTGTCATTATTTTATTTACAAATAAAAATGAATCCCATTATGTCACTCAGTTTTTTGCCTCATGTCTACATCTAAACTTCCACACTCAGGCATGTGCACTTAGATGTACATCACAGCAGTACACACCTACAAGAGGAAAAGTATGATTGAGTGATTAAGAAAGGCATCAGAAATACCCTGATATACCATAAGCTACCCGTATAAAGGACACAGATTTCCTCACATTTTCTAAAGCAAACCAAATATCCAGGGGATAAACCACACAGGAACTAGATAACACCTATGCGATAGTGAGAATGTCTTTAAAAAATAACTGGAGAAATAATTGTAACTATGAGCCTGTTGTAACTATAAGGCATTTGAATGAGCTGGTATGGGGAAACTCAAGTTAGTGGAGTTACTTCAGATTTACACTGTTGTGACTGAGGCCAAGATTTGGTTCAGGAATCTTTACACAAGAAACCAAGAGCAAAGATCAATTTTTTCACACAGTTACATGGAAGCAACTATAGTGACATCCATGGCGTTTTCCTGGGGGTAACTCATGGCAGAATTTGTCTCTTCCAGCTCCAAAGTTTACTTTAGAGCAGCTTCTTATCCAAGCAGTGGGATAATTCTGCCCTAAATCACAACCCTTGCAATCCCATTGATGTTTTATGCAACTCTGGTCCTGAACTTTTGTCTTTCACATTACGATCAACAAGGCAGTGTTATTTACTGTGAGAAGTTCCACCCTTAATAGTTAAAACATAACAGTAATAGTCTGATATATTCCAAGTACAGAGTAGTTTGCTAAGTGACAATTTAAGAAATTCAATAGCTATGCACTACTGAATTGATAGGCTTGACCTTTTCAGTCCTATCTCAACAGCTTTGGTGTGTCAGTTTGGTAACTTCAAAAATCAGGCACGGCTGCTAAATGCTAATCTTGGAAAAGTCCTGGTCTCAATGAAGGGCCAATGAGATTGAGGCTTACGATGTCCTACTAGAATTAGTAAAACTCAGAAGACACAAAAAATTATCTTTATAGCATGGCTAGTCATTGTGCCTGTGAGGTTTTAGACAATATAGTTGGTGCCAAGGGAGGATAATTTCTGGAAGGTTTGCCATCTGTGTGAGTGTCCTACACTGAAGATTACTTCACTCGAATGTCTGGCCTCATTTCTGATAGTGACATTTGAAAGTCCCATTCCCAAGTGAGATGATTTACAGGGTGCTCCCAGTTCATTGCAACTTTGTTGAAAATGATCTCATACCAAAGATCATTTTGTCATGTCCAGGCTCTGAGTGCTCTCACCCATTTGAAACTAGATATGTCACAGTTAGCCAGGTACCTACAAACAGAAAGGGCTGACACTTGACTTTAGTTTAAGCAGAAGCAGGTGAACAAGTTTGGTGTGCCTTAAGTTACTCAGTGCATCACCGAATGCAAAAATTCCAAGTGGAAACCCTTCTGCAGAGGCGGATCAGCCAAATAAAGGCAGGTCTACCTGGGGGAGAGGAGTGGGGAGCAGTTTGCCCAGGCCTCCTGTTTGAGAGGGATCCCAAACTGAGCAGCGTAGCAACCAAGTGCACAGGGTCATGATGGAGCAGCAGCAGGGCTTAAATTCAGCTGGAGCTGTCTGGGGCAAAGTTCCAGTAAATATTTTTCAACTCTTGGGGCTGACTCTCTGAGTCCCAATGCCTCCTGCAGAGGGCTCCAGGAAATACTCTTTGAGAATTTAAGTCCTGAGCAGCAGACAAGTCAAACCAGTTCACAATGCCTGGAGCAGAGAGCTGGGCCCAACCCTACCAGACAGGAGATGCTGCTGCAGGATGAATGCCTCTCCAACCATCACCCCCACACAACCTGCACTCCCAGTGTTAATTTCTTTGGAAGAATGGAGGTCCTGTGCAGCGGCGGCTCCAGGCACCAGCGCTCCAAGCGCGTGCCTGGAGTGGCAAGCCGCGGGGGGTGCCCTGGTGGTCCCTGCGAGGGCGGTAGTCAGGCAGCCTTCGGCAGCTTGCCTGCAGGAGGTCCGCCAGTCCCGCGGATTCAGTGGAAATTCGGCTGCGGGTACGCCGAAGCCGTGGGACTGGCAGACCTCCCGCAGGCAAGCCCCTGAAGGCAGCCTGCCTGTCATGCTTTGGGCGGTAAAAAAGCTAGAGGCACCCCTGGCCTTGTGTCAGATATTGTCAAAGGCCCTTCAAAATCTCTATGTGACCCTGAATAAAAGGCAGAGGAACCTGAGGCCAGCAGTAGGTGAGTGTTCATGCCATGGCAAGATGGGGATGCGAGATGGGCAGAAGCTAGAGTAGAGTCCTGTGGGCTTGCTGGACAGCCAGAGGAAAATGGATGTTTAACCACCGATGGCTGGAATGAGAAATATCACATAGGCATGGATGAGGGAGGGTCATTTTCAATTGTCTATCAGTACATTCAGTGAATGTCTAGATGAGCATCCAGAATGAAATCAAGGCCAGGACATCACCTCCACACTTTTGAGTGCTTATGAAACTAAAACTCACCGGTTCTGATTTTGCATCTTGAGTGTATCAAGAGGGGAAGGGAGCACTATCGTGTCTAGTCTCCTCATTCCCAGACTTTTAGACGCTGGTACTTCTCAGGAATGATTTTTTTCAGTGGCAGACGTGCTGATTTTGTGGTGATGGAATTTCAAATGGGATTTATTATGATTGCTATTTTAATAAACACACACACATACACACATTTCTCAGAGTTGGCGTTGGAGCTTGGTGCTCTGTCTACAGGATTAGGCATTTGACAAGAGGGTAAAACATCGCTTAAGTGAAGAACGAAATAACAAACTCCACTTGCTACTCACTGCAAACATGCACCTTCAAATTCCATTTAAATATAGCATTAGTGTTGGAAAGTGATTCCACTTAGCCCCCAAAAATGCATCATAAAAATATCAATCACACAGGATCCTGCATGACAATTATTTTCCACCATGACAGCCATTGACAAGGTGTCTAATACTTAGATGGCAGCTGTATTTAGGCTGGATAGGGAGTAAACATAAATGTTAATTATTTTACTTGAGATGAGAGACTAGATGACATTTTGAGCTGGTATTACTGTAAATTGGAAAACAGTATGAGAGCTTACAGCTTATAAAAGTATCAAAAATACAAACCAGGAGGTAGTTTGCAGATCAGAGGAGGACAAGTGCAACACTAATAAAAAGTGAGTGAATGAGACAGAGAAAGTGTGTGTGAAATTATTCATGGGAAGACCATTTTTGTCTCAGACAATTCAAATTACCCTCTTTATTGGACATGCTCAACGTGGTAGAAGAGACCAGATTTGTCTTGATTATATTGTGCTATAGTAGTTTACCTGGTTCTCTTTGTTTAAAATAATAAAAACCCAAATATCTCAGACACTGAGAACATCAATGCAGTGTAGCAGAACGTGGAACGATCTGATGTACAGATCTCCACCTTCCTTATCATTCAAATCATATCATGCATAGTAATGTGAAGACTTAAACCCTCATTCTCTACACATTTACACACATGCTTAATTTTATACACTGTGAGTAATTTCATCAGAGTCAGTGATATTACTGACAATGTGCAAAATCAAGTACATGTTTAAGGGCATGTCTACACAGTGGAGTTACGCATATTGGGGTGGGGGGTGTTTCAAATAGGCACTATACTAAAGCATGCTAGGAAACTTTTAGTGTAAACCAGCAGAGTCTACCCAGACCAATTAATGCACAACACATCAGTGCACTTTAGAAATCACCCCTGCATAGTGCGTGTTGCTGCTCTAGTTAAGGCCTCAGTAGAAAAGACCTGACTCTTTTCAGGATCAGGACCTGAGATTGTTGACTTACAACTTTTACTGTAGTTAGTGTTGTTCAATTGTGATGCAATGCTTCTATAGTTGAGCTCCAACCTCCTATTCAACTCAAATGACCTCTTTGTTTTGGAACAGAGCACATACATTTTTAAAACATTTTTGTTAAAGCCAGAGACCGTACATGCACAGAAGTTTGCTTTCAGAAGAACAATTAAAATGTATTTTAATGTAGCTGGGGGCAGGGGTACAAGAGCCTAATATTCATACACTTGGTCCTTTATATAACTTTGTAGATGGCATGAGAGCACATTGCTCCAGTTGTAATCCCCTAATGAATCCTATTTTTCATAGGAATTGAGTTCCCAATCACAATACACACACACAGTGTTCTCCTTATGCTTATCAAGTATAAAAAAATTATTTCAGCATAGTGCATATGGTATATCAGATTTTTGGAGACTCTTTGAGGATTATTGTATTATACAATAATTCCATATAATCAAATAACATTAAAAGAACATTAAGATTGCATGAATACAACCCAGCAAGTGTTAAAAGTTGCTGTTGCCAGGGCACCCTGATGTTCTGCAGTAGATTGTGCGTAAGTGCACAATGTGGAATTATCTCAGGGTTTCACAGGAAAGGTAGGTGCCCTGGTCTGAGGGTGACCAGATAGCAAATATGTAAAATCAGGACAGGGATAGGGTAATAAGTGCCTATATAAGAAAAAGCCCCAAATATTGGGACTGCCCTATAAAATTGGGGCATCGGTCACCCTACCTGTTCTCAGTCTTTCCACTTGTGAAAAAACACAGCAATCAGTGGAGGGTTCCTGTTACACTCTATAAACTGTCCAAGGTTTAAGACAAAAGCCCCAGCTTGTGCATCCACACTAAAATTTTTGCTGCACAGTTAAATCAATTATGTGCATCAATACACGATGTAGCATTCCTCAACCACACGTGGGGCCCAATCCAAAGCCCAGTGAAGTCAACGTGAGGCTTTCCACTGACTTCCATGGAAAATGGATCAGGCAGCCTATGAATTTAAGGAAAAGCTTATTCAAAATGTATTGAGCATGTGAAGTGTACAATGTATTAAGGCTCATAACTTGGTCAAATGAGAATAATTTTTATTGAAACACTTATAGGCAATTGTCATTGATATGGCCATTTCTACCACAATTTTCAACCTTTGTTTAATGAGGAAAGTAATTTTTTCTCATTCTGCTCATGCTACAAAACCATTTTTTGCTGAAGCATTAAAAAATCACTAGGGACCAAGCCACAACAATTTCAGTCCAAAAGGTAAAAGTTTGAGATAGCTATGAATGACTGAAAATTGTGAATTAGAATGGAAACCATTAAAAAACTCTGATTATAGCAATTACTGTCTCACCTGCTATAATATGTTAGTGTCAGTAGTTATCCATGGTAGTTGTAGATGACCACAATATATTTATTATTTGCTGTACTATTATATTTAATGTTTCAATAACAGCCTCCCCCAACTTTTACAATGTTCATTTGCAAAACTAATATTTGTTTTGGAGTTCAGTAACAGAAATCTGGTGTGCTTGTTTAACCGCTCACTTCATATGCCTCCAACCTGATTGACTGAGAACATATATGTTACAGTTAGACTTACTGTTCATCTGAGGTGAAAACAAAACTTAATGCTTCACCTTAAATATTAAACACCTTTTTAAAATATAAAGCCTGAACTACACAAATAAAGCAGAAGAATAAAAGTTGTCACCCTCTGTAATCTCAACACTATTTTAGCATTACTTTTAAAAATATATATATTTCAAAGTGAATTTACATTCATTACCACAACACAAGTAATTTGATAACAGAATGTATATAACAATACTATGCAAATATTGACGTCTGGTTCTGGCCCAAAGCAAGATTAGTCTTTTCTTGAGAATACAATGGGTCAATTCATATTAGGTGCAATGGCCAGATCCAAAGGCCATTGAAATCAATGGAAAGTCTCTCAGTGACTTCAGTGAACTTTGTAGGCTTTCTGTGTAGCTGTCTTAATTGACTCCTCACAGGGGCTGAATTTGGCCTTTTGGCTATGACAGATGTAAAGCAGTTCATCTCATGTACAAATGTCCTTAATGACTTGAATACATTTTAAACCCCCCTCCCACTGTCCCTGCAAATTACATCATTTCCCCATTAGCTCGAGTAAAGAAACTCAGCTCATGGCTGAGAAAAATAAATGACCAAAATACATATAAACATCTGTACTTACATGTGTCTGGCTTGAGCTGACTGTTGGTGATTCCAAAGTACTGGGGGTTTTCAATGACAGGAATCTTTGTCATTCCAATGATGACAGCATCTGGGCCACCCTCAGAAGAAGATGGAGTGTTACTCCCATTCGAAATGTGATGGAGGGGACTTGCCGAATCATCATCATTGCTGATAACTGAAGAAGGACCTAGAGTTAGAAACAAAGATTCCCCTGTAACTTGACAAATTTTTCCCCTCCCTCAGCCACCTGCTTTGCTAGTTGGCGTTTTTGTCTCTGGGATTTTGTATGCATGTTGAGGGAGGTGGTGAACATATTTCATACGGGACTTTAAAAGAAAGGCTTAGTTTGGTGACTCTTTTATATGCACAAGGATCATGGTTCCATAGAGGTAACCTCTAAAGCACTCAGATACTATGACTACGAGTGTGTTATAAGTACCTATATTGATAGATTACATAGACATGATAGGACTACATCCAATATAGTGGGATAAATATCAAAATGCAGTGAACTCTTCTGTTGTTTCCAGCAATAAGATATAACCTGTATTCATTGCTTGTTTGCATTAGTCCCTACACAGAACATACACAAGTAAGGCCTTTGAAAACAAAGCTGAGTGATGTTTTCCCTTGTCACGGCCTTATTGCGAGACAGGATATGTGTGTGAGATGCATTCTCCCTGATGAGGGAGGTTGTCTAAATTCTGAAGGACTAAGAAGGTTAAGACAACATTCAGAGCCCAGTGGACATGTAGGACCAAAGAAGGTGCTGGGCAAACATGAAAGGATGGCAGGGGGAAGGAATCCTCCCAACTCCTACCCTATGCCTCAGAAGGACTGTGGAGTCACTGTGCAAGGGCTGTTCCAACACAATGGAATATTTCATTCCCCTTGGCAGCCTGTCAGAACCCAGTATTTGAGTGGCCACTTCTGTGTTTTGTTCTCTTTGCACTTTATTAATAATAATTATTATTACAATTAAGCCACAGCAACAGATGAGATAAAAAGTGATAAGACTGATTAAAATTAATAGTTATGCAAATTGAGCACTTCTCAGGTGGATTTCAGGGGCTTTGATCTAATATCTCACAACCTATGCAAGGTCAGAATAAGTAACCAAGTAATCCAAGAGCTCTCACGGTTTACAGCTTAATTGCTCTCTTCCCTATAATTCTACGTATGCAACACGAACTCAGAAAGAAGTTCCAAGTCACTAATAAACCTTGGCAGCACCTTCCCTACTCTTCCCACTGAAGAGCCAGCGACAAACTCACATTTTCAAATGGTTTATTTTATGTGATTCTCCTCTCTTGACTGGCTCACAGTATCACCATAAAGACATCTTTATCATTCCATAAGATGGCTTGTAAGTAGGGGATGGATTTGGAGATCCCATTAGAAATTCCGCCTCTGACATAGCTATTTTAGCTGAAGGAACATCCCTGTCTCTCTCCCCCGTTACCCCTTAAAACCTTGACTCTGGTTTAGCAGTCCATAAAGGAAACCATTTTATTGTTTGAAAAAGTAGTTTTCCCGTAGCCTGAAACATCAGCGGTAATTTTTCAAATGCCTTTCACTTTGCTGGGAAGTCACAGTTGACAACTTTAAGCAATGCATCTAGATCTATGCAATTTATCAAGTGACGTATTAATACTGATGCTGTTTTTGTCACTCCTGATTTCACAGATCCTTAGAAGATGAATGCTACTAGAAAAGCTACAAGGATTATGCCTGTTTTTTGGCAAAGATTTTTATATAATGAAGTCCAGAACACAGCAAACAGTTGGGAGAAAATATTCCTTGAGATGGTATATTAGCTACACATATAATGTCACAACATTATTTGATGTGTGTTTGAGTTTGTGTGTGCATCTGTTCTGCTATAAAACATCATGAAAATGTAAAGAACAAGAAAAGCCTTGCTTAAGTTTCCTAGAAAAAAACCACTCCTTAGTCTCATGTCTCTGAACTTGGCATGTCTCAAGTTGATGTTACCACTAAGCTGACAGACAAAAATTGTTCTTGTCAAAAATGCCGTCCTTTTTATATTAATGTATCTTTAGTGCAAAGGACCACATCTATTTTATTATAACAGCTTGTAAGCTTTCTTATATAACTTAATAGAGGCACTTCTAAGTCCTCTGCAGCCTCTGATTAGCATGAGAAACAAATCTCTTTGTCATTTGTTCATTCCTCGCACGTATACAGGCTTGGAAGGAAGGAGTGTACATTACACATCTATAGGAATGTAAGCAGACTAGTGAAAAGGAAGGCAATCTGCTAATCACATCAATTTTGCGCTGATCAGGACTCTGGCATCCAGTTTTATATGCTAGACCACTTTTGAATTATTTTTTAAATCATTGCATGTTGCAAGGCATTGTGGTTAAAATGTGGCTGCTTTCTTCGTAAATGAGGTTACTAAACTAAGCCAAGTAATTAAACTGGTCCTCTGTGTTATGCCAATTAGATTTCAAAACATTTCTGATATCTTTGAGCAATACCTAAAATATGAGGGTAAATGCTAGACCACAGTGATGTGTTATGATCTACTTAATTTGTTATTAATCTACTTAATCAAGGAACCCTTTTTATACATTCAGTACAGGGAACTGACTGTAAATTACAACTCCTAATAAGCACACCATATTTACTAACTAGAAAAAAGATAAAACGATGGCCTTTGCTTAATTTTAAAATACCCGTTTCAGTTTTCTACATATCTGTTATATAATTAAAGCATCCATCTTCCAAGGGATGGCAAGCTTTTTACATAACAGGAGACAAATAAACTTACACCAGTTCAAACATCCACTTCATCAGGGCCCACTGATAAATGTGAATAAACAGGTACACAAACTGTTTTGTTGCTTGCTTATTTGACAGACTAACTGTTTTACATGAAGTTACATTCCATTTCTGCAATGCACTGACTTAATTACATTACAGTCAAAGGCTAGCACTGCAGCTGACACTTCACTGTAGCAGTTTTCACTGTTGCATTTCCAGAATGCAATTTGAATGCGACCACTCCAAGCTGGCAAGAAACTGGAATGGCTCTTTCATGAATCATTTATCCAGAGCACAAATCAAAGGGTAATTTCTTAAACAGTGTCTAAGTACTGTCTCATCCTGATTAAATGGGGTCACCTAAAATTACTTGTCAAAGGCAGAATGAGCAGGGCAACCATTTGCTGACACCTATTATTGATTTTGCTTTCTCAAATCCAACATTGGCTTCGTACAGGAAGAAAATTTTAAACAAAATGTCTCCAATGGAAATGAAACTCTTTGGCTGTCAATAGCCATCCCTTCAAGGGACAGTTGCAGCTTTTAAGAAAACTCCAAAGAAACAGGGGGTTTCTCCATCCCAGAATGTTCTGCCTAACATCCTCATTGGGTTTTTTAGAGAATATATTTCTTGTCTTAAGAAGATGGAAGCCAGAGCCAGATAAGAAACAGCTGTCTGCCTTGGAGACAAATGATGAGAAAATATATCTTACAGGACTGAGCCTCTCTCTCTTTATTCATTGTGTATTGTCTGTGCACAAAAGAAAACATGTAGCATGGATGCGAGCACATTACCCATTTGCTATATGCACATCATTTCCAAGATGTAAGCATGTGGGAAGATTTAGGGAAAATAATTCTTTTCTAAGATGACATTCTGTGTGTGGGATAGTGGGGGGAGAGAAAATGAGCCAGATTGTGACTGCTCCTCATGAAATGCATGAGGGTAGGAGGGTACAAGGAGCTTCTCTGCTCCCTGCTGTGTACCCCATAGAGGGACCAGAGAAAATCACATTATCAAAAAGGGGAAGGGGAGGAAGCAGGGCCATAGCTCACACCCATACACTCTGCACCAGCAACATGGGTAGAAGGTTGCCGCATTCGGTGCAATCCTCTGGTACCCCTTGGAGCTTCCTGATGCACAGTCGCTCTCCAACTTCTTCTTGGGACAGTGCATTTCTGTGCTGTCCCTTATAGTGGCTAGTGCCTTACAGGAACAATTAGGCCCAGACTGGTAATTTTATCCTGATATTTTTTTCTACAGGGTTGCAACTGCATTTTCCTTAGATTTCCAAAGAAAATGTTCTTACAGAATAATATTTTAAAGTACTTTAGATATTCTGACCAGGATCAATACTTTCATGATCATACTATAAGAGATTTTCTTCTGCTGCCCCATTGTTGTGAAGTGAAAGAGCAGTAATGGATTTTTTATATGAATTCCGCTGGACTCTAGTCACACTATGATTTCTTGGCGTTGACCTCTGGCTCTTTTCTTGCTCCATTTCTGACTTCCTGTGGTACTTAGCCTCTTGGCTTTGGAGATACGTCTGGCTATTGACTGCCATTGAAGTAATGCATATTACCGTCCCACATGTTAGAAGATGAAAAGAGGTCCAAAATTAAATAATGGCCTAAGATTGACTCAGCTGAGCATGCTCAGACAAGAACACTGACGTTAGCACACAGAAGGGGAGAAGCACACAGAGGTTGAATTAGAAAAGCACTGCAAAAGATAAATCTCAAAGGCAAGAACATATGGTTTTGGTTTACACCTGGCATAGCCTTGCTGAAAGACATTTTCAGGCTTTGGATCAGATGGTCACAAACAATCCCTTATGCTCATTTACGTCCATCCATTGATCTTGGTTAGAAGACAAATGATGTATGCCATGTGCACTTAAGGTATGTCTACCCTGCAATTAAACACCAATCGTTGGCCCAGGTCAGCTGACTTGGGCTTGTGGGGCTGCAGGGCTGTAAAACTACTGTGTAGATATCTGGGCTTGGGCTCCAGCCTGAGCCTGAATGTCTACAGCCCTGCAGTCTGAGTCCCACGCCCGAGTCTGCTGACCCAGGCCAGCTGCGGTCATGTCACAGTGTAGATGTACCTTTGTTGTCTGCTGTGCTTCACAATTTAGCAGGGATAACGTGTTCAAAGCCTAGTGCTTCTCTATGTCCCACATGAAAGAGCATAACAGAACCCAGTGTTGACCATTTGGAGTGATATCCCTTTAACTGGTTCCTTACTTCAAAAGATCATTTTGTCTTGACCTCTTTAATATTCACTCTCTGTAGTTCAGTTTGTCTCCTGGCTTCATGCTAGACTGATATAGAATGGCCCACAGAAACAAGTCTGCAATGAGAACTTTTATGTTTTTATATATAGATATAAACCCAAAAGTAACCTCAATGGGTCAAATTCTCTGCTGGTGTAAATGATAGCCATTGTATTGTTTCCTGTTGACACCAATAGAGAATTTGGCTCAATGTGCTTCCTTTATGACCACTACAAGAAAACCAATATTTTTGGCTTTGCAGCCAGAACTGCCTGAATTTTCCATGGATTTCTTTCCTCCTGTGTTCAGGTCCTGGATCCCTTTGTCACATAAATCAGTGTTCATGTCAGCAGGCGAAATCAAGTGTGAGGAAAAATGTTCTGTTATGGGTCTGAGCTCCCTTTTTTGCGGAGGGGGGGGGACTATAAATGTAAGGTAGGGGTGCTCAATGTGCAGGACATGATCCCCAGGTCCTTTTTCTTGCAGATGGCCTTGAAAATACTATAGCATCAGGGGCATCTAAAGGAATGAGGCCAGAACACATTATCAAAAAGAATCCAACAGACTTGAATGCAGCCAGAGCTCTCACCCAATAGTGCCCGCCTCCCCCAGAGCTGGAAACCAGTGGCTCCCTCCCAAAACACAAAGAAAATAAACCAAGTAAGCAAACAACACCAACCCCACACCAAACCACCCTACCCCATGCAGAGGTTTTACCCTGAGAAAGGAGAAGAGCTAGAGACTCTATGATGTCTGCTAGAGACTTTGCTTTTGCGAGCATTTTGTATGGAAGATGCTGAGATACTACAGTGATGGGCAACTGTATGAAACTTGAAGGTAAAAGATAAATAAAAGAGAATGCTTTGTTTCAATGGCCATTCCCCAGCCTCTCTCAAATCACCCCACCTGCACTCCAGCTATTGAGGAGGGGAAGCCTGTTATAATATAAATCAATTATCACTAATGTTGACATTTTGTCTTTGTGATATTAAAAAAATAAATAATAAATCACAGGTTAACAACAGTCCTCTCTGGAAGGCTGAGGGGCTGTTCTGGAGACCCATGACACTTCCAGCCAGGGGAAACTTAAACAAAATATCCTAAATCAGAATGTAGGCTGCTAGATAATATTGGCTTAATGGCTTTGAAAATCAGATCATTTGTTCATTAGGCTTTCATGACTCTTGTCTTCTCCTGTTATCTCTCATACCTCTCTACTTGCTCTTTCAGCATTTGTTTGGAGGATCCTCTACCTCTCTTCATGGCTTAGCTCTGCCCTACCTGTTATCTTGTTCACTGTACACAGCCCTCAACAGTGGCTCTGTGTAGTATCATGCACATAGTAGTATCATGCACATAGACTCATAGACTTTAGGGTCAGAAGGGACCAATATGATCAACTAGTCTGACCTCCTGCACAAGGCAGGCCACAGAATCCTACCCATCCACTTCTATAACAAACTCCTAACCTATGTCTGAGTTACTGAAGTCTTCAAATAGTGGTTTGAAGACCTCAAGCTGCAGATAATCCACCAGCAAGTGGACCCACGCCCCACGTTGCAGAGGAAAGCCAAAAACTTCCAGGGCCTCTGCCAATCTGCCCTGAAGGAAAATTCCTTCCCGACCCCAAATATGGCGATCAGCTAAACCCTGAGCATATGGGCAAGACTCACCAGCCAGCACTCAGGAAAGAATTCTCTGCAGTAACTCAGATCCCATCCCATCTAACGTCCCATCACAGACCACTGGGCATACTTACCTGCTGATAATCAAAGATCAGTTGCCAAAATTAAGCTATCCCATCATACCATCCCCTCCATAAACATATCAAGCTTAGTTTTAAAGCCAGAGATGTCTTTTGCCCCCACTACTCCCCTTGGAAGGCTGTTCCAGAACTTCACTCCTCTAATGGTTAGAAACCTTCGTCTAATTTCAAGTCTAAACTACCTAGTGTCCAGTTTATACCCCTTTGTTCTTGTGTCTACATTGGTACTAAGCTTAAATAATTCCTCTCCCTCCCTAATATTAATCCCTCTGATATATTTATAAAGAGCAAGCATATCCCCTCTCAATCTTCTTTTGGTAGGCTAAACAAGCCAAGCTCTTTGAGACTCCTTTCATAAGACAGGTTTTCCATTCCTTGGGATCATCCTAGTAGCCCGTCTCTGAACCTGTTCCAGTTTGAATTCATCCTTCTTAAAGATGGGAGACCAGAACTGCACACAGTATTCCAGATGAGGTCTCACCAGTGCCTTATATAACGGTACTAACACCTCCTTATCTTTGCTGGAAATATCTCACCTGATGCATCCTAAAACTGTATGTATTAGCTTTTTTAACGGCCATATCACATTGGTGGCTCATAGTCATCCTGTGATCAACCAATACTCCAAGGTCCTTCTCCTCCTCTGTTGCTTCCAACTGATGTGTCCCCAATTTATAACTAAAATTCTTATTATTAATCCCTAAATGCATGACCTTGCACTTTTCACTATTAAATTTCATCCTATTACTATTACTCCAGTTTACAAGGTCATCCAGATCTTCCTGTATGATATTCCGGTCCTTCTCTGTGTTAGCAATACCTCCCAGTTTTGTGTCATCTGCAAACTTTATTAGTACATTCCTGCTTTTTGTGCCAAGGTCAGTAATAACTTTTATAGCCTATTTTCCATTTTCCAACAGGCACCTTTGTACTTTCTCCCATGCAATTCCCACCCCCAGTACCTGGGAAGAGCTCCTTGTAATAATCTGCAAAACCACTACATTAGCCTCCTTCAACCTTCCCTGTGCTGTGATGCCTGATAATTATTAGAGCCAGTAAATAATGGCATTGCGGTTGAAGTCATGTTGTTAAAACGGGGATGGATATTGCCCATACAAGTATTATGAAGCATTCTCATGTGAAGAGAACAATTAATATAAATGCGAGAGAGAGGCGGTCATGCTTGCAAGTGATCCTTCTGTATGACACTTATGCTGGTGCATCAATTCCATGGTTCCTTCATAAGATCTGGGGTGACTTCTCACCAGATCTTGCACTGGTATTGGCTCATGTTACTTCAAGCCCTTGTTTCCATAGGAAACGTAAGCAATGGTTTGCAGTCAAATCAACCTGTGTAGAGACATATTAATGGTACTGCATTACCATGCAAAAGCAGGACATGAATGCATGTCACCACTGTAATATTAGCTTTCCTTTTCACTGATTTCGTTCCTGTATTGATTCTTCCCTTTTTTGTGTATTGTTAAGTATTAAATACAAGGCTGTCAAAAAGCACTTACGCAAGTTTCTTTTCCCCATGAGACTCCCATATTTACTGTAGATTCTAAGAAGTGCTTTTTTCTTCCTGATTAACAGGCAAGATTCATGCTTCAGAGAGAGCAAAGACTCAATATTTCCTGTTATTAAACTAGCATGCACACTCGCCAAAGCATATACCCTGTGGCCAGCAGATTTATTAAACCAGTGTGCAAGCTTCCCACCAGAGCATACACCCCATTTTCAGCTGACTTTTTGAATCCCTATCTCACCATCTACTCCCTCTGTTCCATTATCCTGTAGTCACTGTTCAGCAAGGTTATCCACCCAGGTACTACATTCCCCCCCTCTGAATGTTCCCTCCACATATTTAAGTTCAACAAGTGCAGGCAAACTCTGAAGCAACAATGATTTCAAATAATGTTTAAGTAATTCTATTAGAGTGAATAAGAGAAGAGAGCACAACAGAACAGAAAGTAATAGAATTACATCAACATTATTTTATATGATTGCTGTCTTATATGCTGCACTTTGAATACAGGGAATTGAATTAAAAGGCATAAATAGACCAGAAAGAAAACTAGTATTTAAGATACAAGACAAGTTGAACAGGTCACCCCAAATCAAACCTGTTTAGCACCACCTCAGAGGAGTACAGCTACTTTCAGTAAATTCAGACACCATTAGAAATCTGTTTAGTGTGACTTCAGTGAAGCTTTTTCTGTATAGATGCTTAACCTTTTACTGTACTAATGGCACTGCTAAAAGTCCTATTGCATACCATATGGCTGCCCCAGCATTTACTGAGCAGTGGCAGGCCTCCTTCCTTACCCCTCAGCCTACGCTTGTATAATTCAACAGCATGTGTTTCCTATCCCTCTAAATTCCTGATCCACAGAATGTGAGTCTGTTACTGCTCCCAGCTGGATAGCCTATTTCTTTAGCTCATGCTATAGAGACTTATGCTTTCAACTCTAGAAATCCCCAATTCAATCTAATGTTGGCAAAGATATCAGCCACCATATTTCCACACAGGAAATAAACATTATGGGACTCCTTTTGTTCAGGAGCGGCGCCAGGGTTTTTGGAGCCCTAGGCAGGAGTCCTTCCATACGCCCAATTGTTGGCGGCAATTCTGCAGTGGGGGGGTCCTTCTGCGCTCCCAGTCTTCGGGGCACTTTGGCGGTGGGTCCCGGAGCGAGTGAAGGACCTGCTGCAGAATTGCCACCGAAGACCCGGAGCACAGAAGGACCCCCGCCGCCGAATTGCCGCCTCCCCAAATCCTGGCGCCCTAGATGACCACCTAGGTCGCCTAAATGGAAGCGCTGGCCCTGCTTTTGTTCTCTGAGTACCAGAGAGAGGTTGCCAGAGCTTTTGCTGTCGTCAGCAGCACCATCACCACCACTGAAGGACACATCTGAATGCTGTCACTAGCGCATCTGTTGCCACGTCCCCAAACTTCACTGTCAAACAAGCATTTGGAGGCAATATACTACCTTTTTCAAAAGGTGAAGGAAGTGCTGGCAATCGGAGCAGCAAACCCCACAGGTAAGTGGGGAACAAGACCTGGGAGATGGGTCGGAAACAGGAGGGAGCACGGGCTATAATGGCAGAGAGAAAGGAGGGTCAAGGCAAAGCTGGGAGCAAGATCAAACCAGTATCTTAGATGCCTATATACAAATGCAAGAAGTATGGGTAATAAGCAGGAAGAACTGGAAGTGCTAATAAATAAATACAACTATGACATTGTTGGCATTACTGAAACTTGGTGGGATAATACACATGACTGGAATGTTGGTGTGGATGGGTATAGTTTGCTCAGGAAGGATAGACGGGGAAAAAGGGAGGAGGTGTTGCCTTATATATTAAAAATGTACACACTTGGACTGAGGTGGAGATGGACATAGGAGATGGAAGGTTGAGAGTCTCTGGGTTAGGCTAAAAGGGGTAAAAAACACGGGTGATGTCGTGCTGAGAGTCTACAACAGGCCACCTAATTAGGTGGAAGAGGTGGATGAGGCTTTTTTGAAACAACTAACAAAATCATCCAAAGCCCAAGATTTGGTGGTGATGGGGGACTTCAACTATCCAGATATATGTTGGGAAAATAACACCGCGGGGCACAGACTATCCAATAAGTTCCTGGACTGCATTGCAGACAACTTTTTATTTCAGAAAGTTGAAAAAGCTACTAGGGGGGAAGCTGTTCTAGACTTGATTTTAACAAATAGGGAGGAACTTGTTGAGAATTTGAAAGTAGAAGGAAGCTTGGGTGAAAGTGATCATGAAATCATAGAGTTTGCAATTCTAAGGAAGGGTAGAAGGGAGTACAGCAAAATAGAGACAAGGGATTTCAGGAAGGCGGATTTTGGTAAGCTCAGAGAGCTGATAGGCAAGGTCCCATGGGAATCAAGACTGAGGGGAAAAACAACTGAGGAGAGTTGGCAGTTTTTCAAAGGGACGCTATTAAGGGCCCAAAAGCAAGCTATTCCGATGGTTAGGAAAGATAGAAAATGTGGCAAAAGACCACCTTGGCTTAACCACGAGATCTTGCGTGACCTACAAAATAAAAAGGAGTCATATAAAAAATGGAAACTAGGTCAGATTACAAAGGATGAATATAGGCAAATAATACAGGAATGCAGAGGCAAGATTAGAAAGGCAAAGGCACAAAATGAGCTCAAACTAGCTATGGCAATAAAGGGAAACAATTAGACACTTTATCAATACATTAGAAGCAAGAGGAAGACCAAGGACAGGGTAGGCCCACTGCTCAGTAAGGAGGGGGAAACCGTAACGGGAGACTTGGAAATGGCAGAGATGCTTAATGACTTCTTTGTTTCGGTCTTCACTGAGAAGTCTGAAGGAATGTCTAATATAGTGAATGCTTACGGGAAGAGGGTAGGTTTAGAAGATAAAATAAAAAAAGAGCAAGTAAAAAAATCACTTAGAAAAGTTAGATGCCTGCAAGTCACCAGGGCCTGATGAAATGCATCCTAGAATACTCAAGGAGTTAATAGAGGAGGTATCTGAGCCTCTAGCTATTATCTTTGGGAAATCATGGGAGACGGGGGAGTTTCCAGAAGACTGGAAGGGGGCAAATATAGTGCCCATCTATAAAAAGGGAAATAAAAACAACCCAGGAAACTACAGACCAGTTAGTTTAACTTCTGTGCCAGGGAAGATAATGGAGCAAGTAATTAAAGAAATCATCTGCAAACACTTGGAAAGTGGTACGGTGATAGGGAATAGCCAGCATGGATTCGTAAAGAACAAATCATGTCAAACTAATCTGATAGCATTCTTTGATAGGATAACGAGCCTTGTGGATAAGGGAGAAGCGGTGGATGTGATATACCTAGACTTTAGTAAGGCATTTGATACGGTCTCGCATGATATTCTTATAGATAAACTAGGAAAGTACAATTTAGATGAGGCTACTACAAGGTGGGTGCATAACTGGCTGGATAACCGTGCTCAGAGAGTAGTTATTAATGGCTCCCAATCCTGCTGGAAAGGTATAACAAGTGGGGTTCCGCAGGGGTCTGTTTTTGGACTGGCTCTGTCAATATCTTCATCAACTATTTAGATGTTGGCATAGAAAGTACGCTTATTAAGTTTGCGGACGATACCAAACTGGGAGGGATTGCAACTGCTTTGGAGGACAGGGTCAAAATTCAAAATGATCTGGACAAATTGGAGAAATGGTCTGAGGTAAACAGGATGAAGTTCAATAAAGATAAATGCAAAGTGCTCCAATTAGGAAGGAACAATCAGTTTCACACATACAGAATGGGAAGAGACTGTCTAGGAAGGAGTATGGCAGAAAGAGATCTAGGGGTCAAAGTAGACCACAAGCTTAATATGAGTCAACAGTGTGATACTGTTGCAAAAAAAGCAAACGTGATTCTGGGATGCATTAACAGGTGTGTTGTAAACAAGACACGAGAAGTCATTCTTCCGCTTTACTCTGCGCTGGTTAGGCCTCAACTGGAGTATTGTGTCCAGTTCTGGGCACCGCATTTCAAGAAAGATGTGGAGAAATTGGAGAGGGTCCAGAGAAGAGCAACAAGAATGATTAAAGGTCTTGAGAACATGACCTATGAAGGAAGGCTGAAGGAATTGGGTTTGTTTAGTTTGGAAAAGAGAAGACTGAGGGGGGACATGATAGCAGTTTTCAGGTATCTAAAAGGGTGTCATCAGGAGGAGGGAGAAAACTTGTTCACCTTAGCCTCCAATGATAGAACAAGAAGCAATGGGCTTAAACTGCAGCAAGGGAGATTTAGGTTGGACATTAGGAAAAAGTTCCTAACTGTCAGGGTAGTTAAACACTGGAATAGATTGCCTAGGGAAGTTGTGGAATCTCCATCTCTGGAGATATTTAAGAGTAGGTTAGATAAATGTCTATTAGGGATGGTCTAGACAGTATTTGGTCCTGCTGTGAGGGCAGGGGACTGGACTTGATGACCTCTCGAGGTCCCTTCCAGTCCTAGAGTCTATGAGTCTATGATCCAACCCTACATAGACACAATGCCTCCCTTCATCATTGCTGAAACAACGGATGTCCTCTACGGCAGCCCCCAACATGCATGGCTCTGAGCCATAATTAGGTTCTAGACACTGGGGTTTGTGGCTCAGAAGACTTATAGTTGGCAGGTTTATGTATTAACAGGGTAAGTAATTTTCTGCATATCATATTAATTGTTTGACCTGGTTTGCCCTCAGTAGCATTAAGCTTGCCCTGCAACACTGCTCTTCTGACAGGATGCACAGAGAAAAGCTTTCTAGAGCTGCACAAAATGTCCAAACACTCATAAAAGTTTGACGAATATGCACCTGAGGTTTCAGCACAGATGGGGAGCTGGTGAACCTCATTTCACCCTTCCATCAGCCTACCTATTCTCCCCCTCTTCACACTCCTTGGACCTTGTCTTCTCCAAAGACATCTGACATCCAGGAAGAAATGGGCTGCTCCCAGGATTGTTGAGAAAGCCGGGGTGTGTTGTCTGAGATCAAGAACCCTGGAATACTGCGTGTAATTCTGGTTTCCCATGTTTAAAAAAACTGAATTCAAATTGGAACAGGTGCAGAGAAAGGCTACTAGGAGGATCCGAGGAATGGAAATCCTACCTTATGAGAGCAGATTCAAGGAGCTTGGCTTGTTTAGCCTAACCAAAAGAAAACAGAGGAGAGATATGATTGCTCTTTATAAATACATCAGAGGGATAAATACCAGGGACAGAAGGAATTATTTAAATTGAGTGCTAATGTGGACACAAGAACAAATAGATCTAAACTGGCCATTAACTAGTTTAGGCTCAAAATTAGATGAAGTTTTCTAATCATCAGAGAAGTTCTGGAACAGCCTTCCAAGGGGAGCCATGGGGGCAAAAACCTAATTGGCTTCAAGACTGATAAGTTTATGGAGGAGACGGTATGATAAGACTGCCTATAATGTCACCTAACCGATCTGCAAATGCTAGCAGCAAAAATGCCCAATGGCCGGAGATGTGACACTAGATGGGGAGGGCTCTGAGTAATTACAGAAAATTCTTCCCCAGGTGTCTGGCTGCTTGGTCTTGCTTACATGCTCATGGTCTAACTGATCATCATATTTGGGGTCAGGAATGAATCTTCCCCACAGGTCAGATTGGCAGAAACCCTGGGGATTTTTCTCCTTCCTCTGCAGCATGGGGCACAGGTCATTTTCAGGTTTAAACTAGTATAACTGGTGGATTCTCTGTAACTTGAAGTCTTTAAACCTTTGAGGACTTCAGTAACTCAGATAGAGGTTAGGGGTCAATTTCAGGAGTGGGTAGGAGAGGTTCTGTGGCCTGCAGTGTGAAGGAGGTCAGACTGGATGATCACAATGGTCCCTTCTGACCTTAAAATCGATGAGTTTATGAACCAACCTGCAGGACTCAGTTCATGAACCCTGCCAGAATCACACAACTCTATTTTCATCTTTCATTTAGCTGATCAAGTTCTCATTTCATTTTATCTTTTGACTCAGATAACAATCAATGTATTTATTACAATGACATAAGAGGACTAAATTATGTTTCTCTGTTTTGCTTTGATGCAGAGAAAATGCATTACAGTGACAAATTTTAATCTTCCTCATATATATAATAATTTAAGTAACAGGTACTCTTGAGGGTAATTAAATAATAGCTATGTTAGTCACCTTCACAGTACTCAATTTTCAACATTGTTAAGTGTCAAAAGTTCAGTCATGCTGATTTCAAAGCAATTTCTCTAAAACACACATTCTTCATGTCAAAAGTCTTTGTTTCAAATGCCTTGACTCCTCTAGAGAATGAGGAACAAGCAATTCTAGCCATTTCCATTGAAATTGACATACACAGACTGTAGCTATTCAAATATTTTACCAGCTCTTTTGTTTTTGCTCTGAATCCAAAAGAGTCACAGCTGCATATTTGTATTTGTTTCAGTTTTATTCCCGTGTGCTGATGACAAAGGACCTCAGTTCACACACACACACACCTCGAGCATTCCTGAAGTGGAAATACCTGCAAAGGGAGGTGATTAGAATTGGGGCAAACTCTGCCAGGATCTGCACACAGAGTTCACCCCAAATCATTCTAAAAGGCAAGGGGAATTCTGTCCCCTCTCCCAGGTTGAATAAATTGGGTTCTGCCTCTAGAATCCAGTGAAACACCTGGGTCCTACCATCCACATATATGCCCTGTGTCTCTGCACTGGGTCAGGGGCATGCTGGCTAACAAGTAGCATGACTAGCCCTGGTATCCTACTTGAAGGGAGGTTTTCCCTGGTGCAGAAGCACTGAGGGAAAGGTTATAATGCCAGGATCTATATTACCTTTTTCTTGTAATTTGTACAGGTCTGATGGAAAAACCCTCCCTGCAGCCTGCCCTCATCCCCTGAGACTCCCCACACAGAGGAGAGGGACTGGAGTAAAGAGATTGTTGATCTCTCTTTCTTTCCAAAGCAGGAAATATTTGCATACCAATCTCAGGGGCACAATCTGGCCCACAAGACTTTGCAAATCTATTCAATATCATGCTTTATATGTAAGTGTCGTTATTTCCATTTTTAAGATGGGGTAGCAGACACAAAAGGGTTAAATAACTTGCTGGAAGATACAGAGGGAATCTTTGTCAAAGCCACTGCTAGAACTCTGGAAGAACTCTCACCTCTACATCACAAAGCCTCAAGAATAACATTCTTTCAAGTGCAGGTTAAATGGTAGCTGTAAAGCTGCCTACTGGTTTGTGGCTAGTGGACCACATTTATACTAGTAGCAGTTCCGATGGTGCGACCTATACCGGAATATGATGAATTTGTGGCCCGTCATTATTGGCAGTCAAATGAAACACTGATCTGATCTTAAAGTGTAATAGGGAGATGGTGTAATAATCAATACAAATACATGAGTCAGAAAGATGTATGTATCTCGGGGAGCAGACAATGCGAAAGAAAGAAAGAAAGAAAGAAAATGATTTATCATTTTTAATATAGATCATGCAGACCATTTATTATAGCCACCTGCAGGTTCCAGTACCCAGGGAACTTGGGTAATATAATGATCATTTTAAAATACTACACTGCAAAAATATCTGCTATGAGAATAAAAGATCAGATGAAATGTGCTTACTGGAGTCACACAAAAACTAATTATTCAGCTAAAATCAAATGCTTATTATTTTTCATTTCATTTTAGTAATATTAATGCAATGATTTCTTATCAATGCACTCCTCCCAACTAATCTGAATGTGAATCTTCCCTTTTTCACTTACGCAAGTGTGTGTGAAAGAGAGAATTTAGTGCGGTGTGGCAAATGAGCTCTTCTATATCCACACGACAGGTACAACACAGAGAGCAGCAGCACAATTTTTCCCAAATTGCCTTGTCACCATGTCTTAATAGTCATCTGATAGAATTGCAACATTATTTGAAGTTATTAGCTGGCATTATCACAGATCATCTTGCAAATTCTGTTTAACAAACTTTAGGTAGCTAAATTTTGAAGAAATTCTTATTGTTAGTTGTGGTGTACTTGTTTTTATAAATTGAACATATCACTAGTAAAGTTATTTCTTTCTGCCTCAATCTGTCCTTGCTGAATCATTTCTTAGATTCAGATTTACCATGCACAGGGCATTCCCACATAAGGAAAATGACCCCAAACATTGTTTCATGCCAAAAGATAAAAGAAGCCAGTGGAGGCCAAATGTCCCAACCATGGTGGTCCCTAAATGGATGAGGACATTTGTGCACTGGGATTTGAATTAGGCCTGCAATTGAGCATATATAGCAATAAGACATGACTGGGAGTGCACAGCAGGATACTTGTGCATTCCTCATAGGTACTATAGGTTTAACTACTTGAGAAGTGCCCTAGTAGTCTATTAATGCACAGTTTATAATAGATTATTGCTAGCAAAGTACAGCTCATTCATTTTAGAATACATTATTTTAAAAACAGCTCTGAAAAGGGATGTGCAACATATTTATTATAACATCCTTCCACTATGAAAACTAGTCCCTAGTTAAGTATAAGAAAAAATAATAGGAAAACATTATAAATGTCTTTTATTTAGTCTTTTGACTACATTTATTGTATTTTTTTCTACCTTTGCTCTCTTTTTCTAGGTTTACTAGACTATTTGCATCCTTCCCCTCTACTCCCCTCTTCCAGAAGCCTCACTGCCTTTTCACAGTAGTTTGTCAGTCAACAGCAAACTTCAGTTCCATTTGTTTGATAACTTATAAATCTGAAAGCTCCCAATTTAGGTTTCATAATAGAAAGGGACTAGAAACACCACAAACTACTGTCTGGTACTTTGTGACGTGCAGGCAATTTAAAACTGTCATTTTTTTCTCCTGCCTTTCACTTTCCCTCTCCCCACCACACGGTGTCTAGCTGAGTATTCTTCAAATTGATGTGTCCCTCTCTCTGTTCCTCATTTAAAACAATGGATGTTGGGATTTTTTTTTCTCGATGTGTACATGAGCACCACTGGGATTTGGTGCACAGTTGTGACAACATGAAAAAGATTCACCCAGTTACTCAGAATGTAGCTTTGTACCTCAATGTCCCAGCCACAGTCTAATTATTCATAATGCACCATTTCTTAATCAAATGTTGTCTCTTTTCCCGCTTGCAAAATATTTGCAACAAGACTGGCTTTTTCAAATGTAGTCTTTATAGAAAATTATTCCCAACTCCCTCCCACCTCCCCACCCCCATTATATTGATAGCTTCTGAACAGTCCCTGGAAATTTGTTAGTTACACAAGCCACATGTCATTTTTTCCTGTTTTGTGACACTCAACATTTGCTTTCAGCAAACATTCAAGAGTGGGAGCTTCACATGCATTTTTCTATAAGTATTCACATTAGCAAAGCTCAGCTATTCAAATATTCACAGAATGCAAAAAGGAAATGGCTCCAAACCACAGTCAAATAAAATTTCATGTTCAAATTCAAACTAATATTTGCAAAAATATGTTACTACTATTTATTCAGCTCTGAAACCATCAACTTATTTTGCACAGGTGAGCTAAACAATTAGTTACCAGAGCTGGAATGACTTCCAGCTAGAAGGAATGTGGACTGAATTCCAACCAGAAGCCTCTAAGTGAAAAAATCCTCTATCTCCTGAGCCAACCAGTCCCCTGGGCATTCCCTGCTCTTGAAACTGGCTTGTGAAAACAGATCTAACTCTTACACTTGCTGGCAATGAAATAGCTAATTATTAGCCAAATCAATAGTGATAGACAAATCTAAAAATGTTCAAAGGTTCCGTTTATTGAAACCAGCCTGAATTTCGAAGACTTTTTGGTTTGGAAATCTCAAAAGACCAGCATTTCTCATGACAGTTTAAATAATTGCTGGCTTCAGCTCATGTTGAAATGCTGCAGCATCAGTCTTCAGTGTACTGCATGGGAACAAGTAGAGCAGAGTTTGGCTAAGTAGGTGCAAATAGTCCTGTACAATATTTTATGCTAGAACTGTCTAACTGCACAGTTTATTTGGATATGAAAACCACAGAAAAAAGACTTCCTGGTGCTCCTTATATCAGCTATATATTAATGGACTCAAAGCCAGCTCATTCAGGATAATAAGCAGAGCTGAGTGAGCAATTTATTCAATGCATTTCACTTCTTTTCCTACCTGTGAATTTTCTGTGATTCTCTCAGAATTATTCTTTATTTGAAATTAGCTACTGACCATCTTAGATAATAGCCATGAACTTACCTAATTCTTTTTAATGGCTATCTGTTTTGGCCTTCACAACATCCTCTGGCAATAAGTTCCACAGGTAGACTGTGCATTGTGTGAAGAAGTGCTTCCTGATGTTTGTTTTAAACCCACTGCCTATTAATTTCACTGGGTGAGCCTTGATTTGTGTTATGTGGAGAGATAAATAACACTTCCTTATTCACCTTCTCCACATTCTTCCCCAACATATTGTGTTCATCTATGTATCTGACAATTCTGTTCTTTAGTATAGTCTCAACCAATTAGCCTGGTACTAAAGTTAGGCTTACCAGACTATAACTACCAGGTTTGCCTCTTGAGCCTTTTAAAAAAAACAGCATTACATTAGATATCCTCCAGTCACCTGTTACAGAGGCTTATTCAAGTGATCGGTTACATACCACTGTTAGGAATTCTGCAATTTCATATTTGAGTTCCTTCAGAGCTCTTGGGTTAATAGAGTCTGTTCCTGGTGACTTATTACTGTTTAATTTATCAATTTGTTCCAAAATCTTCTATACTGACACCTCAATCTAGGACAGTTCCTCAGATTTGTCATCTGAGAAGAATGGCTCAGCTGTGGGAATCTCCCTCACGTCCTCTACAGTGAAAACCAATGTAAAGAATTCATTTAGCGTCTTCAGTTCCTACCTGTACTCTATCAACACTTTCTTGAGTGTTCCTTTAGCATCTTGATCGTCCAGTGGCCCCACTGATTGTTTGGCAGTCTTCCTGCTTCCAATGTTTGCTGTCCGTTTTTGTGTCATTTGCTAGTTGCTCTTCAAATTCTTTTTTGGTCTGTCTAATTATACTTTTACATTTGACTTGCCAGTGTTTATGCTTCTTCCTATTTTCCTCACTAGGATTTGATTTCCAACTTTTAAAGGATGTATTTTGCACCTAACGGCCTCTTTTAAGCTGTTGTTTAGCTATGGTGGCATTTTTTTTGGTCCTCTTTCTGGTTTTTTGTTTGTTAATGCTTAGCATATACATACAGTTTGAGCCTCAATTATGGTGTTTTTTCAATGTTTCTATGCAGCTTGCAGGCATTTCACTCTTGTGACTGTTCGTTTTAATTTCTGTTTAATTAGCCTCCTCATTTTTGTGTAGTTTCCCTTTTTACATTTATATACTACTGAGGTGGGTTTCTTTGGTATTTTCTCCCCTACAGGGAGACCACTATTATTGAGTGATTATAATAATAATAATCTACTTAATAATAACAATAATAATAATAATAATGACTATTATCGATTTAGCTTTTTTCACCTCTTGGACCAGATCCTGCGTGCCACTTCGGACTAACTCAAGAAGTGCCTCTCCCCTTATGGGTTCCAGGACTAGCTGCTCCAAGAAACAGTCGTTAATGGTGTCTAGAAATCACAGAATCATAGAACTGGAAGGGACCTCAAGACGTCATCTATTCCAGTCCCCTGTACTCAAGTCAGGGGTAAGTATTATCTAGACCATGCCTGACAGGTGTTTGTCCAACCTGCTCTTATGTTATCTCTGCATCTCATCCTGAGGTGACACATTACCAGTCAACAGGGAGACACTTGAAATCCCCCATTATCATTACATTTCTGTTTTTGTAGCCTTTCTAATCTCCCTGAGCATTATACAGTCCTGATCAGATGGTTGGTAGTATATTCCTACTGCTATATCTTAGCTCTGGTCTACACTACAGAATTAGGTTGATGTAAGGCAGCTTACATTGACCTAACTCTGTAACCATCTACACTAACATGTAGCTCCCACCGATGTAAGTCGCCCACTACATCGACTTAACTTCACCTCTGTGAGAGGTGTAGCACTTAAGTCGACGTAGTTAGGTCAACACAGTGTCAGTGTAGACCCTGTGTTGCTTACATTGACTGTTTCTGCCTTTCAGAAACCATCCCACAATGCCCCCCACTGACAGTTAAATCGGTGCAAGTCATCTGGTGAGGATGTGCACCACCAACACAAGGAGCATAGTGTGGACATGCAAAGGCGATTTAATTCCTGCAATGTCTGTACATCAATGTAACTTAGGTCAACTTAATTTTGTAGTATAGACTTGCCTTATTATTCTAGCATGGTATTTCTATCAATGGAGATTCTATGGTATTGTTTGATTCATTTAAAATCTTCACAATATTTGACACTATGCTTCTTTCACATGTAGTGCCACTCCCTCAATAGTGCAACCTACTCTGTTATTCCTATATATTTCGTATCCTTATATTATGGTGTCCCATTGATTATCTTTGTTCCATTAAGTTTGTGATGCCTATTTTATCAATAATCTCATTTAATACCAGGCACTCAAGTTCACATACCTTAGTACTTAGACTTCTTGCATTTGTATACAAGCACTTATAAAATTTCTTAATATTTAGTTGTCTGCCTTCATGTAATATAATTGAATTGGAATATTACTTTTTTTAGACTTCCTCTCTTCAGTTCCTACCTGTACTCTATCAACTTCTATTCTCTCCTGTTTACTAGGATATAGAATACCCTCTTTAATAAATTCTCCCCTAACGGACGTGTCTGTCTGAACCATGTGCTCCTCCACACCTGTTCCCCCAGCCTTTAGTCTAAAAACCCCTCTACGACCTTTTTAATTTTACGTGCCAGAAATCTGGTTCTATTTTGGTTTAGGTGGAGCTCATCCTTCCTGAACAGGCTCTTCCTTTCCCAAAAGGTTCCCCAGTTCCTAATAAACCTAAATCCCTCCTTTTCACACCATCATCTCATCCATGCATTGAGACCCTGAATTTCTGCCTACTAACTGGTCGTGTGCATGGAACTGGAAGCAGTTCAGAGAATTCTGGACTTTAATCTCTGTCCTAGCCTCCAGACATCTCTCCTACCTTTCCTTATGTCACTGGTACCTACATGTATGATGACTACCACATCCTCCTCAGCATTGCACATAAGTCTGTCTAGATGTCTTGAGAGGTCCACAACCTTCACATCCAGCAGACGATTCACCATGCGGTTCATCCGATCATCATAAACCCAACTGCCTATATTTTAATAATCAAATCCCCTATTACTATTATGTCTCTTCCCAGTAATTGGTGTTCTCTCCCGCACAGGGGTATCCTCAGTGTGACAGGGTGAGACTGTGACATAACCTGGAAGGAGGGTCCCAACTATGGGTCCCTCAGCTCCAGCTTGATGTTCTCCTTCTTGAGACTCAACAGCATAGAGGCTGTCATTCTGGGGTTGGGATTGCTCTATTGTGTCCCAGAAAGTCTTGTCTATGTACCTCTCTGTCTCCTTTAGCTCCTTCAGTTCAGCCATCCTGGTCTCAAGAGCCCATACTCAGTTTCTGAGGGCCATGAGCTGCGTGCATTGAACACACACTTATGCCACCTGAGCACAAGGCAGATAATCACTCATGCTGCACTCAGTGCAATCAACTGGAAAGACCCACTCTGCTGCTGGAATTCTGCCACCAATATTTTCACTCTTGCAGAGTTTTTTGTTTGTTTGTTCTTTATGTGTGGTTTGTTTGTTTTTCTTGGGGTGGGATAAGGAGTTTTGGCCTAAGTTTAGATAATGTTTATTAGATGTATCTGGCTCTCCCACTCCATCTCTAAATTCCCTTGCAAAACCCTCATTAGCTGTTCCTGTTTGCTAGCTCCCCAGCCACTTATAAGCAGGCTTTCTAAACTGTTTTCTGAAATCAGCAACTAAAATAATAGATGTCAGATTTACCCTCAGATTTTTCTTTAAAAGACCTAACAAAGAGTAGCTACCTTTAGTTATTTTATATTTTATACTGAGACAGAGACCACTGGAGTGTGGTCAAGTTAGCACACTCCAACCTGATTTTCCTATCACTTCCAATAGTTATTCACAGACAGGGCAGCTCTAGATATTTTGCCGCCCCAAGCACATCAGCAGGCTGCCTTCGGCGGCTTGCCTGTGGGTGGTCCCCGGTCTCGCGGATTTGGCGGCAGCCTTCGGGAGGTCCGCTGAAGCTGCAGGACCAGCAGACCCTCCACAGGCACGCCGCCGAAGGCAACCTGCCTGCCGCCCTCACGGCGACCGGCAGAGCGTTCCCCGTGGCTTGCCGCCCCAGGCACACGCTTGAGTGCTAGTGCCTGGAGCCGCCCCTGTTCACAGATGTACTTGCACTAAGTCCAACAGAGCCACTACTGGTATGCTCTGGTGAAGAGAGAGGAGAATCAGCACCCCCGTTTCCAGAGGCTACGAAGGCCAGCATAAGCAAAGTCACTAATGACTGGAGCCTGATTCTTTTAATGTAAATAACATGTATTACACAGCACTGGAGACCTCATTAGTTCATAGTTGTGTGTGCTTATTTTATTTAAGATTTCTGATGAAACCTGAGTGTGCTGGAGGTCTCGTATCAAATGTCACAAATTAAGCCATACTAATAAACCAGTTCATATTAGCATTATTTACAATGAGCACATGATTTATTAAATGCCTCCCCACTAAAAGAGATAAAGCAGCAATAAATGATATTATTTTGTCCTAGTTTATGTTAAATTACTTAGCAGCCGTGAAACTGGTTCCTGTGTCTGTTGCAGTAGCCATTTCAGTGGCTTCCTGTACAAGTGTCAGCCCTAGAATACTCAGAAGTTATAGATTTCTTTTCTATACCAGTGATGAGTTCCCTGCATAGAAATTTTTGTCAGTCTGCAACAACCTCAATTCTGAAAACTTTTTTTGTGTACAGAAATCCTGAATGGTTGCAGAGAGCCACAAGATAGCCATGAGAATCACTTCTCCATCGTCCTGCGGGTAACCTGTATCATCATTACCCTCCAATACTCAAAACTCACACCAGCAGCTGGTGCTGCTGTGATTTTGGAAGAAACTGAACAGAAAAATAAATAACACCTGCTTCAGTATGACATTTAGATCATGCCGCCATAGATATTTTTGGTCTCTGTTTAAAAAAAGAATTGTAATGTTTTTTGGTCTACAATGTTTGGGCAAGTATTCCACCTTATATGCCCCAGGATAAAAAAAGTGGGATTGGCTCAAAGAGTCATATTTCTTGTTTCCACAAGCACAGTGCTCACTTACAGTGGAGTCATCACACCCTGAAAATGCTCTGCAAATGCAGATCTGAAAATTATTCCAGCTGATTTGAGAGCATAAGTAGCATTTGCTTTGTCCCTTCATTTTCACTTAACTTCAGCCTATTTCCATGGGCTGGGCCAGTGCTGTGAGCCAAAACACTGCATGATAAGTTCAAAGGGTCAAGCCATAATCGTTATCTACTTCACCCTCGCTGTTGCTGTTTGGAGCCAACTGCTCCCCAAGAACACCATCTTTCAGCTCCGCTGAGACCCACATATCTCCTCACTTCCAAAAAATCTCACTAGTGCTACAGCCAGCTGCCCCAGATGTACCAGTATGATGGCAGCCGTACCATCGTCAAGATTCCAATGGCCTCTGATTTTTAACTAGATCTGGTCAGAAAACAGAAAGAATTTCCTGAAACATTTTGGAATGTCATTGTTTCCATTTTACAGGGCTCAAAATGGAACAATTTTTTGTTTCTCAAAATGTTTTGTGAAATACTTTTACAATTACTCCCATGCTGCTCAATGCCTTTGGCAAGAGTCCCATGGCTATGCCAACTTCTCCCACTTGATTCTCTCTGCTCTGAAAATGTCCTCTTTCTTTCTAAACAGCTGCACAGCTCCCTCCCTGATCAACTGCCAATATCAACTTCTCCCCAACTTCGTCCAGCATCCCTCCTCTTCTCTGTCTCTCTCAAGTTGCTTCTTAGATTGTAAGCTCTTTGGGGCAAGACCAACTCTTCCTGTCATCTTGCACAGCACCTAGCACAATAGGTCATGATCCTGAGTGAGGCCTCTTGTGCTGATGCAATATAAATATTAAATATATGTAATATCCATTAATGGAATTGTATCTATTAAAGTATTCTATCACTGCCTCTTCTATCAAAGGTCTGATCACTGCTGCTACTTAGAAACAGATTCATCAAATAGACCAAATTCACATGGAAATGCGAATACTGTGTATGTGCATGACTGGATCTGTGGGGGGTGATTCCCAGCTTGAGAAGACATACTCCTACTAGCTGTCAGTGAGCTAGAGCACTAACAACAGTAGCATAGCCATGGCACCATGGGCAGTGGCAGGAAAGACTAGCAGACCCAAGTACAAACCCTCCTGGACCCTGTGGGTACATACTTGGGTGGCTAGTCTGAGCTGCTGCCCGTGGTACCACAGCTACACTACTGTTTCTGCATGATAGCTTGATGAAAGCTAGTGCAACTGTGTCTCCTCCAGCCAACGATCACATCCCCACCTCCATACGTAAATGAAGTTTTATGTTGTTGTGCTGGTCAGTTCTGCCATGGAAAGGGAACATCTCAAATATATGATTGTACATTAATTACATTAGAAATGGGTTAAAATAATGGATCTATACTATTCCCAAGATACAATGACAAAAAGGTAATTACAGATATTTTGTATCACCGTTATAAATAGCATCAGTTTCACGTCTACATAATGTTTAACTGAAAAATCTATAAAATCCATCCTTCTTTCTTGCTGAGACATTACTATAGGATTAAAACCTGAAATTCCTACTTTCTTCATGCCCAGGCAACACTTCCATCCACTTCATTGGGAGTTTTGCCAGAGTGGGGATTAAAGACTACATGACTTGGCGCATAGCACCAGTGATGTATAATCTGTGTCATCTATCCTTCACTGCTCTTTCATTCACACAGTTGCCATGGGCTCCAGTGGGCGTTATTCACATGCAGGGACTGTAGAACAGGCCTTTACTTGGGGGGGTGTTTTTCACTTGTCTGTGAATTCTCAGGCATGTTGTGCCCTCAGGTCAATTAGGTTCTACTCACCTCTCCACTCCAAGGCACACGGGAACAGAATGAGTGAAGAGGGGTGAAAATGAAACTCACGACACCAGAAAGATGGAGGTTAAATAGAGACCATGCAACATGCTGCACCCTCTCTGAAACCCATGCCTCTGCAGTGCTGGGAGCATGCCTGGGCATATGCTCCTTCAGAAAGTTTTAAATAAGGCTCTGAGCCTGCACACACAGACTGAGGAGGTGGTGGTGGTCTGGCAGGAAGCAGCAATAGCATCAAGGCTTCTTTAGGCTCCTTCCTGAGGGAATGGAATCCAGCAACTAACAAAGAGGAGCCAATTATCCCTGGGGATGTGCCAGGTTCTAAAGGGTGGTAACACTGCATTCCCCATGACTCCTCACGTACTCTAGGTTTTGGAGGTTGCTCCCACTGCACCATTCCATGCTGTCACTAATCCTGCATTGTTTCCAAGAATGCATCAAGAACTCCACAAGTGCTAATTCGTGGATGGTTTTCCCTTCCTGTAAGTTTTCTACGGGAAGCAGGGGTCAGATTTAGACCACGGGAGCCCTGCCACAAAACTCTTCACATACCAGGGGCCATATTCTCAACTTCTCTAGATTTCTGCAACCTGACTAAAGTCAATGGAGCTATGTCAGTTTACACCAGCTGAAGATCTGGCTCAAGAATTTTTCCAGAAGTTCGCAAATTGGTTGCAAAAATTCACTCCTGGGCTGAAAATTGTCATATAGGAGAATGAAGATAGAGAGGTTAACAGATCTATCAACATTTTTAGGAGGATAGCAAAACAGAACCCATTTCAGATGCTACTTTATGTTCCTATAAATAAAGCAAAACTTCATTTCAAGAATAGGATTGAAGCAAATTTTTGATATTTTATGTTGCAAGTTATGCCATTTTGGCTTTTTCTGAAACAGCAATTATTGTAAGAAAATTAATTACTGTTCATATCCAGTAATAGTTTTTCATAATATGTATTAAAAACAGTATTTGTCTTAACCACATTAACTTGCATAGTAATAATCAATAAACTCATCATCTAACAGCCCAGAAAGGAACTGGTTGACTAGGTCCTTTAATTTAATAAACACATTTTAAAATGTACATAAATCACTATTTTACAAATGAACTGGAAAAATTCTCTAAATGATTTTTTATGCAGCAAAAAAATCAAACTAAAATTAAATTAAAATTAAAATTAAAATATAACGTTGTAAAGGTTTTGACTAGTATTGAGTGAACACTGCAAAAATAGATTAACAGATTCAAGGCCAGAAAGTACCCTTGTGACCATTTAGTCTGATCTCGTGCATAACACAGGCCACAGAACTTTCCCAAAATAATTCCTGGAACAGATCTTTTAGAAAAATATCCAATCTTGACTTAAAAAATTGTCAGTAATAGCAAATCCACCACGTATCTTGATAAATTGTTCCAAAGGCTAACCACTCTTAGCATTTACACTTTATTTCCAGTCTGAATGAAACACAAACTTCAATTTAAAATTAATAGCATCCCCTTTGTGTTCAATTTTACAGTCACTTAGCACAGGTGTAAATGATGACAAAGTGCAAGGAAGTGGAGACTCAGGCTGTGCGGCTGCATGTACAACTGCTCTGTGTAAAAGGTGATGTGACAAAATTTCAGATCAGTAAGTGAAAGTGGATATATTTTATTCAGGAGGGGACACTCGCTGATACTGCACAGACATCCCTCACCAAAGCCTGGAGGCAGAGGAAATTAAGGGTACATCTACACTGCAATAAAACACCCACAGCAGGCCCACATCAGCTGATTCAGGCTAGCAGGGCTCGGGGTACGGGGCTATAAAATTGCAGCATAGATGCTTAGGCTTGGGATGGAGCCCAGGCTCTGGGATCCTCTCCCATAACGGGGTCTCCAGGGTCTAGCCCAAGCCCATATGTCTACACTGCAATTTTGCATCCCCACAGCCCAAACCCATGAACCTAAATCAGCTGATGCAGGCCAGCCACAAGTGCTTCACTGCAGCATAGGCATGTGTCATAAACAGATAGCTAAGGGTTAATGTCTCTTTCACCTGAAGCACCTGACCAGAGGACCAATCAGGAAACCGGATTTTTTCAACTTTGGGTGGAGGGAATTGTGTGTCTGAGTCTTTTGTCTGCCTGCCTGCTTTCTCTGAGCTTTGGAGAAGCAGTTTCTACTTTCTAGTCTTCTGTTTCTAAGTGTAAGGACAAAGAGATCAGATAGTAAGTTATATGGTTTCTTTTCTTTGGTATTTGCATGAATATAAGTGCTGGAGTGCTTTGATTTGTATTCTTTTTGAATAAGGCTGTTTATTCAATATTCTTTTAAGCAATTGACCCTGCATTGTATCATCTTAATACAGAGAGAACATTTGTATGTATTTTTCTTTCTTTTTATATAAAGCTTTCTTTTAAGACCTGTTGAAGTTTTTCTTTACTTCAGGGAAATTGAGTCTGTACTCACCAGGGAATTGGTGGGAGGAAGAAATCAAGGGGAGATCTGTGTGTTGGATTGCTAGCCTGATTTTGCATTCCCTCTGGGGGAATAGGAAAGTACTTTTTGTTTCCAGGATTGGGAACAGAGAGGGGGAGTCTCTCTGTGTAGTTTCACAGAGCTTGTGTCTGTGTATCTCTCCAGGAGCACCTGGAGGGGGGAAGGGAAAAAGGGATTATTTCCCTTTGTTGTGAGACTCAAGGGATTTGGGTCTTGGGGTCCCAGGGAAGGTTTTTCAGGGGGACCAGAGTGCCCCAAAACACTCTAATTTTTTGGGTGGTGGCAGCAGGTACCAGGTCCAAGCTGGTAACTAAGCTTGGAGGTTTTCATGCTAACCCCCATATTTTGGACGCTAAGGTCCAAATCTGGGACTAAGGTTATGATACCAAATCAGCTGATGCAGGCCAGCCACAAGTGCTTCACTGCAGCATAGGCATGCTCTTAGTGAGCCGGACAAGGATCAGACTGCAGTCAGGACCACACAGGCAGACACAATCCTTTTGTGTCAATAACTCTGATGACAAAAACATAGACCAATAAATTCCATTGGTTTATTTTATGAAATGTTGCTTGACACAGCCAGGAGACTGAGCCATGGCACTGAGGTCACTAAATAAGCCAGACAGGGATCTGACCAGACTCTTTGCAAAAGGGCCTGCAACATGCATAGGGTGTTCCTTACTGTGGATATCATGGGGCAAAATTATATTTAAAACCTCAATTGAGCAAATATGCCTTACAGAAGCCTAATTTTTCTTGAAATCATGCCACAGACAGACCCATGTGTCCCAAAAAGGAAAAGTTTTACAAGTTTTTCTGAGCTTCTCTTATGCAACCTAGCTTCCTACAGTACCTCTCCCTGAGGCATTCAAACCATTAGTAGTTAGAGGGATGACAGGATAATTCAGTCTCCATGTCTATACAATCCCTGACCTCTCTGGCCAGACTCTCAACAAGATGCCTTTTTCTGGAATGAACACCTGTCCATGTGAGATCACTGATGACCCAAACAATATCAGACAGGCTAGCAAAGAGCCATCAGATATCTAGGAGCTTCAGTCACTTCCATCCTGGATGGAATTCAGATCAGTAAGCCAGAGGTGAAAAGTTATAGATCTCTAAACCACACATCACCCAAAATCACTATATTTGGAAATGGGGTCTCCTGGGAGAGCTGATTTCAACATCTTCAAGTTAAAAGGATACATAGTCCTGATACAAAGCAATAATTCAGCCATGATTTCAAAGCATTACATTTTTATGGCAAGAATACAGATTTATTCATACCAACATGTGAAGATAAGGGATGGAAAGTTGGGATCCCATCAAAGGGAAAAAATACAATTACGCATGAACATTTCTCTCGAGAGAAAGAAACATTTGACTTTTATGCCATCCTAATAAAATGATTGAGAACTCTTTGCCTGCAAAGAGGCTATAGGAACTTTCGAAGGGGAACTCATGCTGATATGAGAAGCAATGACTGCATTAGTACACAAGAAGAAGACTGGCCTGAGAATATTCCACTTCAAGAAATATATAGTAAATGATTGCCAAGTTATTCTATACAGGAAATGATCTAGGAACTTACTGCAGAGCTATGTGAACTTACCTGATTTTCATTAGTATTCTTTTACACAAAAGGACCTTTAATCAGTGATGTCTGCATTTCTTGGTAGGTTTCTTCACTTTTCTTATGACCAACATATTAAAAATTAGAGAAGAAAAAAAAGGAAAATCCTCCTCTACCTCCCTCCAAAATACAAGGTAGAGATCACTGATCAGCCATTCACATTTTTTTCAGTTTAGGGCTGGCTGTTAGAAAAAGAGCGAGGACTGACAAATTTACTAATTTAGTCGACACAGGTCTGATTGTCCTGTTGGTTGCACTGATGTATTATTCATTATTTGTATGGCACTAGCGTGAAGAGCCTCAGTCACAGACCAGGATCTCATTTGCTAGGCCCTGTAAAAAACACAGAGCAAAAAGATTGTCCCTGCCCCAAAGGAGTGCATAATCCAAGTACTGCACCTCTAAATTATATCACAGATGTAACACCATAGATTGCAGTGAAGTTACTTCTGGTTTAACAAAAGATATAACCAAGAGAGAAATTAGGCCCATAGAATGGGATTTCTCTTCATATATAGTGCACCTGACTGGAAAATCTTTCAATACATTGAGAAATCATGTCCAAAAGCCCACAGCAGTCAATGGAAGTCTTCCACTGATTTCACTGGGGACTGGTCCTCAGTTGATATACCCAGTTACAAGCCAATATGTGCAGACCATCAGAGAATAGAATTAAGAGTTTTCCCTTCATGTTTCTATTTTATCTCTTGTACTTCAGGCAACATGAACTGGTTTGAAGTTCAGAACCATTAATTCAGTCTAATTTACATTTTGTGTTTATAAAAATATATAGGTGTGAACAGAACATAGTATGTATGTGTATGTGTTCTCCATGGAATTTTCTCAGCAGTTGCTAGGTGTTTAGTATAAGAGAACCTGAGTGAATCTCCCTCTCATTCCTCTGCATATTGGCAAGGCATAATCCTATAGGGAAGTGCAGATATGACTCACTCTGTTAGCTACTGAAGAAGGGCAGGAAGAGTTGAAGTAAGCAAGGGGTTCTGACCTCCTCTCGGAAATGGATGAAGTCTCCATGCTGATTCATACAGATCTGTCATTGGCCTCAGTGCTCTGGAGAATGAGGCGGTATTAATAAATCTGCTAACCTTTGCAGGGGTAGATGGAGCTCCTCTTGAACGGAGTTATACTCCTTACTTTCTTGAGTCATTCCAGAGTATTTCTGAGAAATTGCTCATCTGTCCCCAAGGAGTTTCACAGATTTCTATTCTTTCATCCTTTATATTTAATATGGGCTATTAGGAGAGTCAGTGAGAAAATATGGCCTGAGGTGTGGATCATGATACTTATCTCTACATTTCCATTTCATCAGAACAAATACTGGAAATTTTATCCGCTCCCTTGAGAGAAGGGTATGCCTGCTTTTTGGTTACTCAGGGTCACAACTTAGGCATAATACTGAATCCTCTGCTGCTTCTGGATGCACAGACAAAAGCAATTCCCATGAGTGATTTGTATTGTCTTCATTTGGCAAAAAAGAATGGAGATAGCTGATGTGACCTTTTCTTCCAGAGATAGATCTTGCCAAACTTATCCATTTTGAGGTTGCATTACTGCAATGCACAATATCTGAGGTTTTATCTAAGACTGTACTGATTAAAGTTGTTCCTTATTACTGGAATTGTATGTAAAGTTTACCATCATGAAGCATGCAGGCACAATGAAATCACTGGAGAACAAGGTCTGAATCACCAAAATAAGGTAGAGTAGTGGGTTACAGGGGAGGTACCGGCTTAAGAAGCAAGTTAATTTTATGCAGTTACTTTGCAGGTAACACAGCAAGTTATTTGTATCAAAGGCAGCATCAACTTGCGATCAGTCATTAAATCTAATGCAAAATCATTTCCTCTCCTGTTTCAAATATGCTTTTCATTGTTTTTTGTTTGTTTGTTGAGGTATTTTGTGAAGTTTAGGAAGCAAAGTCTTTATCCATTTCTTGCAGTCCTTATAGGATTTTTAAATGCAGCTTTATATTTTGGGATGGATTACAATTTGTAAACACTCTACTCTCTATTTGTTTATGCACATCATCAATATTCCATCTCCTTGTCATTAAAGAGTTTCTCTGACAATGTGGATGCTAAAAGTTTGGATGGTAAACCTTAAGCAAAACTAATTTTTTTACTATCATAACTCCAAACTGTTTTCTCGGCTTCAGCACCCCAGTTCCAATACATTTGCATTAGCAATTTCTGTATATTTTATTTACTTTAACAATTAACAAATGTTTGCCTCAAAAGGGCTTTCATCAGAATAATCCGAACATCTAAGATTAGAATTTTTTGACTTTTTGGGCCCAATTCTGTAGTCCTATGAAATGAAATACTGCCAAACTCAGAACTGCAAGATTTGCTCTGTGTGTATTTTAGCTATAGACTATTAATCCTTGTGATTATTAACACAATGTAGGAATAAAGCATCAGTTACTGTACATGGGCAGTGATATTTCATTCCTTCCCTATATTAAAAAATAGGGAATTAAATCAAAAAAATCTGTCAACTTGACATTTTATTCTTGCACTATGTTCAAAATGAAGAAATTAAACGGCACTATCAAAGCAATGATACATATAACATGTACTGGTAAAATTTTTAAATGTGTGCAGTTTATGCTTGTGTCTAATCCCCTCTCTTACAATTTTTCTTTATAAGAACCTTTTTTAAAGAAATAACTGTTAAGATATAATTTATATATATTTAAAAGGAATCATTGCTTGTCTTTTTACCGCCATCTTGGATTATTAAACTTTAAATAACTGAAAAAGTTTAAATCTCTTTTTACTACTTATCCTGTTTACTTTCTTCACTCATCTTGGGCAGTGTAAATGATCAGTTTCACTTTTTTCTTGTCTGTTTCACTTTTTCATTCTTCTCCCTAGATGACACAATTCCATTGTGTTTGGGACCAGCCCTGCAGCAAAATATTGCATGGCAAAACCCTAAACACTTTTCACTCATTTTTACTTATTAAAACATTTCTATACATATTACATTTTATTACCCCTCTGATACCCCCTTTTATATAAAAAAAAGCCACTGTATATTTTGGACCTAAACTAATATGGACAATATCCCTTTGAATTACAATAGTAGATAGTTATATATAAAGCCTTTTAAAATAAATAAATGGGCTTTTCATCAGGCTCTTTTCTTTTGGATGATGAAGCTCCATTACATTGTCTCCAATAGCACATTTTACATGAGTACTGAGAAAGCATCTGTGTAAAATATGCTATTTGACATAGTCACCATGCCAACTTTAAGAAAAATTAGTCATTCCCCATGGCCATATTAAGCTGATTTGGTAAAATGTTCAGGGATCTACAGTCCTTCCAGAAGTGAAATATGGGACTGTATATTTCACAAACATGAACAGCAATTTATCATGTAAAATCTGAATCTGCCAAATTCCAACTACAGCAATGAAATCCAGGGGAAAATATGATATGCCTATGCAAAAAGAGCAAAACTTGGGCTTGAGTTACGACATAATTGTTTCAACATTCTTAACTTGTTTTTTCTACCTCTATAGGTCTTTCAGGAAACCCAGATAGTTGCTCAGTGAAACATTGGCATTCAAATCTTCAAACCACATTATCGATTTTTCCTCCAAAGTTATAAAAAAAAAATTCAGCTTGGTTTCTCCCAGCACCCAAGTAGTCAACATTCTATACCTCTATTTTAAAGGACCATATTATCTATGGAGTCTCCAAAATAGAACACACCAGCTGTGTCAATATAAAGCACATAAGCTCTGATCCTGTAAACTCATACAGAAATGGGATCTATTTGGGTAGACCACTCTGCCTATGCAAAGCCCAACTAAAGCATTCTCTTGCAGGATCAAGGCCAATGTGCAATTACCTGATCTGACTACACAAGTGTTTGTGTTCACAAATGATATGCACACACATTTTGTAAGCCATATTTGTAAATCTAGTCCCTCAACTCTTCTTTTTTTTAATTTTAAACAGGACTCCCCCTACATCAGGGGGAGGGATAGCTCAGTGGTTTGAGCATTGGCCTGTTAAACCCAGGGTTGTGAGTTCAATCCTTGAGGGGGTCATTTAGGGATCTGGGGCAAAAATCCATCTGGGGATTGGTCCTGCTTTGAGCAGGGGGTTGGACTAGATGACCTCCTGAGGTCCCTTCCCACCCTGATATTCTATGATTCTACAAGAATGTGTCACAAGGATTTCTGGGTCATTGTGCTAAATCCATCATTCACAAATAAACAAACACATCCATAGGCTGTACTGATTTATAACATCTGGTACCATGTGATAACGGAGCACATACCCTATAGAATTACATGTTTTCCAATAAAACACTGTACATTACTGGTAAAATACCAAGTGCATGCTAAGTATTTATAGAAAGTACAAGACACACAAAAAATGAATTATAAAACTTTATTGGCCTGTTAAAAATAAGTCCAGCAAGTACATTTATGTAGTCTGTCCACATTATTAATATAGTATTTGAAATAAAAACAATGATTGTCAATTATTTACAAGAAATATAAAATCAGCTTTAAACATATGTTTGAAGTGGAAAATCTAAGATTCACAACATGTTGATGGATTACAGCAAATGTATTTTTAAAAGGTATGTTAGGACGCCTCATTGCTGATAATCATTTGGAGCATTATTTCCCTTGATACATGAGAAAACAGACTTTGGATACAGAGAGGTTATGTTTTCTATACTGAAACTAAAAGTTTTTTGAAAGACTAACAGTGTAAGGTTCTGAATAGCAGAGAGAGAAGTTTCAAATTTACTTAAACCTCTATTCTCATGCTTAATTTGTGACATGAGGGCCTGATTCTGCTCTCACATTGGTGTAAATCAGCAGTAAATCCAGCGAAATCAATGGCAATACAATAGTACAAAACTGGTTTAAGTGAGTGCACAATCAGACAAACTCAGAGGGTGAAATCCTAGCCCTACTTAAGTCAATGGGAAACTTCAGTTGACCTCAATAGGGCCAGGATTTCACCCACTTTCCACCAATAGTTCAGTACATGCAACTCCCACACCATATGCACATGTGAAATCCTACACAGCAGTTCTTGTACTTCTATATTTTTCAGCACGTCTGAACTCTAAAGTAACTCAGCTTTTTTGTTCAGATGTGAGCACCGTTCAGTTTATTCTATGATTAAATTAAATCCTAGCAACAGGATATGAGATAAAATGTAAGAAAATGGTAGCAACTCTAGACTCTTGCCTTCATTTTCATTTTAAAATTTTATCTGGAGTTAAGACTACATCTAGCCCCTTCTGTTATCAGAATGCTGACACTCAGGACTGACTTCTTCAATCAACCCTAATCCCCCTGAGACTCTGCACCTTTAAGCAATGATCTATACATTTTCTGCACTGAACTCAGTGGGTCAGATTTAATTCCATTAAAATCAATGGAGCAACACACATTTACACCAGCTGAGGACGTGTTCTTGTTAATGCAACTGTAATTATTTTGTACAATACAGAAGCAATTAGTTCTGTTTCTAGTTGTGCATTTTAATTCCCACCACTACCGTTATTACTTCAGCCTTAAATTCTTATGGGGAGAGCTGCAAAGTGGCCTCAATTAATCCTCTACAGATGGGCCTAAAAATAGCACTTATGTAAGTAAACAGAGAGTCAAACATCTTATTTCCACCTAACTAATCCATTTGTGTTTGCAGAGCAGAGAATGGTTATGGGTATTAAAGTGCTAGCAGAGACAGAGGCCACTTTTGAAAGTTTTGTTCCGGATATTTTTGTGGAAGCAAAGTAACGACATACATAACACCAGTGTTCTCCACGTTCCCTACAATGTTGCCTCCCTGCAACAGACCACTTTCCATTTTGAAAAATCACATTATGTGCCCAACTATTCAAGAACTCTTTCTGCTGCTACTAATTCTAAACCTTGCACAATTTAGGGCATACATTGTACTTGCGGGCACCTACCCCCACAGTGTGCCAAAGCCCTCCAGAAAGGCGTTCATGGCTACTGGGCTCTGGGACTAACTCTTCAGAATGTGTGCACACCCAGGCAAAGGGACCTGGCAGAGGGCAAGAAAGATGAAGATGGGGCTTTCTGGAGAATGACAGGGAAGGACAGTCGGGGGCTACCGAAGACTTGAAAGGACAGGGAGAAGTCAGAGAAGTCTTTGAGGGTTGTAGGGAAGGAGGGAATCAAGCAGTCTCAAAAAACTGGAACAAGCTTCAGATTAGAGTTGGGTGGGATTTTTCAGACAAATAATTATTTGTCAAAAATCCAGTTTAACCCAAACTAGTCACACATTTGAGTTAAATTCGACAAATAGTTTTGGCCAAAAAATAATTGAAAATATTTTCCAAAAAGTTTTGTCAATATTTTTAAAATGAAATGTTTCAACTTTTCATTTTGAAACACCTTTTATAAATTGAGATACATGTATTTACAAAACAAAAAGAGTAAAAAAAAATTAGAAACAAAACATTTTGTTTCAGATTGAATTAAACAGTTTGTTCAGCCTGAAATTGTTTTTTTCCCCCAATGCTTTGTTTCAGCCCCCAAACCAAGAAGTAATTCACCTCTACTTCAGATAAGGTTTTGAGTATTCTCTGATATGAACATGGACATCAGTTGTGGTTGTCCAACACTACATCTGCAGAAGAGGATTGCTATGACCTCAAATATTAAAGATGCAACAAAAGAACTTCAATGAAAAAGATGTCAGAACTGAGGTTTTGTTTAATCACTTCCAATTTATAGGCCTTAAATTCCTAGCTTTTGGATCTCTACCTCACTGCATCAGAAAACCAGAGTTAGATGTCCAAATGTTGGCATTCATGCCAGCAGTTAAATGCAGGCACAAAACTGACAGCTGCATGGAAGATCCTTTAAACACTGGACCTTTATGTTAGGATCAGAATCAAAAGAAACTGCATCCCAATACCTGTAACTGAAGGTGCCCATAAAAAGCCTTGTAATCCTTGGGGAAATGTTTTTAGGGGCCATTTGTGGCAGGAGAGAGGACCAGATTCTGGTCAAATAACCACAACAAATTAGAAATAATAAATACAGGAAATATATTAAGTGGAATGGTTTCTAGCTAAAATGTGGTTCATAGGTTTCCTAGAGACGTTTCCTTCCATGATGGGGATGTGCTCCTATCACGAAATTCCCATTCACTTCTGTGGGAGCAGGAGTAGACCTTTATTTATTAGAAGTACCTGATTGTGCAATCCCTTGTTTACACTGGTGAGCAGTACTCCCACTGAAGTCACTTGAGCTATTTGTGTGAGTAATTGCTCACCAACAGAAGGATTTCACCATATGGCCTTTTAATGCTCTTATCTGTTTCATCTACTAATCCTCATTTTAAAACAAATTACAGCATAAACCAACCCCTTTTAGTGTAATAATACAAATATATTTTTGATTTCCTTTCAGGTCTGGCAAACTTCTAAACTTGCCCTTTAAAGGCTTCATGAACTTTTTATTGCTTAGTGAAATAACATAAAAGCTTTTTAGTATCACATGCTGGATGTTCAGTGACTTTTACCATTTTAATGGCTCCTGCCTGATTCTTGGTCTGAATCTCACTTTATTTAAATGAGTCGGGAATTCTGTAATTAGGTGAGCCCTTTGTAAACCCACACCATCTGGGCAGATTAGAATCTCTAAAGTGACAGGCAATGTCATTTACAATCAAGCTGAAAAATACCAATTTAGGGTGTATTGCAATCTCCCTGCTTAAAGTTCAGCTCCCTTTAGCTTTAAGAGACTAATCTGTTCACATAATGGAAAGAAAATACTTTAGCAACAGGTAGCCTAGTTCCATTATTTAAACATTGTCACTGTTAAAAAAAAATAGTAACTAATCACCTGCTGTAATCCATAAGGCTCTGTGAATATCTGTATTAAGTAACAGTGCATTTAGTGGCTAATGTAAAAGATATAGTACAAAATACGCAATAAGGATATCTTACAGTGATTGATTGCTAGATATATATCTATATCTATAGATATATATCTATCCATGGTGCGTAAATCAGTTATGATTTGTTAATGTCTTCGTTACATAGAATCCAAAATATTATGTCAGTACTCATAGACCTATTTGAAATTCAAACCTATTATTGTTCCTTAAAGTTGAATTGCAAAGTGTTACAAAATAAATCACAACAGGTGTCAAGTAAGATCCTAAATCATTAACAGAACGTACTAAATTTCCAAACCAAAAATATTTCAAAAACATCTTTTCCTTAACTTAGCTGCCAAATTCTGAGTTTGGCATTTAGACTTTTCCTGGCCAAAACAGAAAGGGTCAGATCCTGATCTCATTTACACAGAAGTAAACATAGACTAACTTAAACTGTAACACAATTAATTTTCATGATTGTAATTGAGATTGGAATTTGGTCCAGCAAACCACATCCTTTTGTAATTCCATTAACTTCAGTTCAGTTACCCCTGATTTACCCAAGTGTCTGAGAGATTAGAATCAGGCCCAGTGACATCAGAAGCAATTTAAATAAGGTTGGAGATGCATGGGCAAACAACATGTCAGTGCAAAAGTCAGTTAAAAAATGAGTTAAAAGGATCACTAGGGTAGAAGAGAATAGGTATCTGCAAAACATCTGATTTGAAAGAGTACTTCCTCATGCATTTGGAAAAGAGAAGGCCGATGTTTTCTGATTTTATTTCCAGGAACAAAAGAAAGGTTGAGCTGATATCACTCCAACTGACCGACTGTGAAGAACAGCCCTAATTGTTGCCCTCCCCCAAATGCTGCTGCTCAAGGAAAGCATGGGTAGGTTGACCTAAGATGTGGAATTTCAACATACACTGAATTCCAACTCCACCTCCATCCATTACACTGGTGAGCAGCAGGAGAAGACACCTCACTGGGAGCCTTTTGGCTTGTGGGAAGGAAAGGAAACACCTCAGCAACTCCACTTCTCATATCAGTGAAGAGGGGAAAGAAATAATTCCTTATTTGGGACAAGATGAGTACAAATGGAGCTATGTTCCCAGACTCAGAGGCAGACTCCTTCAGGGTGGATGCCTAGGGAAGAATGAATGATGGGTGCGAAAGATTGGAAGGAATGTAAGAAGACAGTCAAAGAGTTGGGCTGAGAAAGAGGACGAGATTGGGAAAGAGACTTAAAGGTGAAGGAAGGATCATACACAATGAAGAAAAGAAAGAACAAAGGGAAGATATGGAAAGAAACAAGTAAAAACAAATGATACAATACAGAATATTGTAAAATAGATGAAAGCTAGACACTGAAAAGAGTACAGCAAACAACAAACAATACAGAGAGTAGAAATTAAAAATGGGGTGAACGGAAAAGGGAAAGAGAAAGAAAAGCAAATCCAAATAAACAAAGTAATCTGAAGCCCTTCTTTTTTCTCCCCAAATGTCATATGTTAAAATAAATAATCAAACAACAACATTTATTATCTAGAGAAACCATAAATGGCATATAGCATGTCCTCAACTTCTAACAGACTATGAGGAATTCAAAGTGACTGTTCATTCATTCAAAACCCACACATTTGGTGTGTAGAAAAGGAAACACCCAATCTTTACAATCATTTATTTCTATAGAGGTTCATCTTAGCCCCTCTTTCTGGGAATCCTCTTAACTCATTTTTTTAATTTCAAAAACATTTTTCATTGATTTTTTTCTTCTTTCTTACCCTGATGTCACCTTCTGAATAGGAAAGCTCAAGTACTGAACTCAGGATTTGGCAGGTATTTGAAAAGGAAATGGCTTTCAAAAATTATGTTTCAAGCCTAGGCCCTGATCCTGAAAATGCTTATGCACATGATCTGTGTATATTTGGTTTGCAGGACTGACACCAAAAGGTGTTATTTTTGCATCTGCATTTTAATCTCCAGCTCAAACCATCCCAGTCCAGCAAAGGACACAAACACATGCCTAAAGTTAAGCACATAGTTAAGTGATATTCTGAACAAGGATGCGCTTATGTACTTGCTGACGTGCTTTGCTGAATCAACTTACATGCACTAAGGCCTGATCCTGAAACCCTAACTCATGTCATTCTTGCTCACCAGAATCTTCCCAATAAAGCCAAAGGGACCACTCACAGAAATAAGGATTACAGGATCAGACCTACGTGTTTACTGCTTTAGGATTTTAGACCCCAATTCACTTTAAGTAGATCAACAATCCCACTGAATTCAATGCGACTACTTACAAGTTTAAAGATAAGCACATGCAAAAGTGTTTGTAAAATCTGGGCCTTAAAGATCTGATTTTTTCATTTTTTAAATTAAAAAACTTTGCAATTCACCTTTAATAAATATTATTTCTAAAAACCAACATCTTTCCAGTTAAGTTCAAACAGAAAAACTATTTGACAGAGAAAACAATGTAACCAAATTTCATTTAAATGTCATTTTGAAGCCACAATAAAACCAGGATAATAAAAAAGAATCTGATAGCTTATTTCTGGGCTTTCTTGAGTTTTACAGGAGCCTGAGGGCTGATTTTGCCCTGATGTCTCCAAAACAACTAATGAGCTGTGTGTACGTCTAGAATCCTCCAAACACAACCCATGTCTAAAAGAGAAGTCCAAAGGATGTGGCAATTCACAGGACAAGAACAATGTCCACTCCCTAGCGTGCAGCTTCAACAAACAAGCTCAACAGCCCCTCTCTCATTTTTTTTCCTTATTTCATTTACCCATCCAGTGGGATCTTATGAAACAAAACAAAACCTAAAAGAAACAAAATAAAATATGAGAAATCATGCTTTACAAAATTCAAGGAAAAATTAACACAAGGAAATAAACACAGATGAACACTAGATAAAGAAGAAGACAAATACACATGAAATGCATTTCAAAAGTACAAAATAAATGTTAAATAAAAACTGTGCATGGTTTATGGAAAATGCATATTTGCTGTGTTTTATGGGCATGGTTTTCATTATTTAATTAAAAATCAAATATTTCAATGCATACTGTTTTACGCTGAACACAAAGAACATTCACAATAAGATGCAATACAATATAACTAGTAGATACAAAACTATGAGTGTGGGCATATTTTTATAGGCATAATTATGCTTTATTTATATGGGTATCCTCCCAGCAGTATATTCTAGTCCTAAAAAGAACAGTATCAGAAGTAGCACCACAACATTTCTATCAAGTTTTAAATGCCTATCAATGCTGATATGCTAAGTGTCTGAGGCTATCTGCAGTATAGCATCATGTATTGACTCAACAGTATTTAAGGACAGAGACTATAAATGTGAACAAGTAATGACAAATGCTAGGGTTAGTCCTCTATACTGAGCAGAAGAACCTTAGTCAGATCCGCTGCCAAACAAGGAGTAGATGTCGGTAGAACATGGAAGTTTCTGAGGAATCCTGGTCTTAAGGGTGATCATCTGCATGCATCCCCTCTCTCTCTTTTTGCTCTGTTCTGGCTGCTTAGCTAAAGAAATTAGGCCATCACACAGTGTTCTTATTAATGCAGCATCAGGTTCCCATATAAACACTACTCTTTACCTTGTGTTGATACGCACAACACTCTACACCAGCTATGCACTGGATCAAGCCCTCAGTGTCCTGACCATCTTTGATTTACTTTGTTATGAAAGAGAAAATTATAACCGAGGAGAAAGTTACCATTTTTTTCATAAAGAATTAAGTACCTCTAAAAATCAACAGGCACTACATCAATGACTAAAGAAAAACTGAACTTTTTTTTAAATCAGATCAATTTTTCCCTCAATCTACCATCAAGCCCAATATGTGAATCTTAATGATGGTTGTCTATGGCTGAGAGCCTTCAGGAAAACCAGTTTGGGATTGGGATTAAATCCATGCACCTAATTCTAAATCATAAATACTTCCTAGCACAGCATCATTTTACACAGGCTGTTGTTGTCTGACTGCAGTTATGTTATTATATACATCACTTTTTATTGTCACCATTGTTTGTTCTAATGACGCTAAAAAAAAAACCAAGAAAATTATATGAGAATTGGATATACAAGCACTGTATTCCTGCAAATATACATTTAATCAATAGGTCTTTTTTAAGAGATCTTGTCTCAGTAAATTCACAATTTTGTGAAGAGAGCAAATCTTATCTAGACATCAGATCACTCCAAAGAACCAAAGATTTAGAGCCAAATCCTGGTCCGATGTAAGTTAATGAGAATTTTGCTATGGACTCCAATAGGAGTTGAATTTGACTGTTAGAAAGTAAGTAAAAGTGACTAATTCATTTACAATTCTTTTCTTGCTAATTTAAATCTTTAGGAGATAATAATATTTTCTATTTGAGTGTAGGTAATAGCACACAAGGAAGCCAAACATGCTGGCTATGGGTGCGCTACTTCACGTTTTCAATAGGGTGTGTGCAAAATTCCTTTTCGCTGTAACAATCTATGGGATTTAGCATAAGCCAACAAAAACAAAGAGAGAGAGACTTGGCTAATCCACATGAAAAATATAATTTCAGTACAAGTGTGTATCACTTCTGAGCTGCCCAGTTTCTGCACAGGCACTGTTTTTAACTGTTGTGAGAGGAAGGCTTCAGGCTACATTGCTGTTGAGAGGATTAGTTACATAAGGTAATGTAGTGATGAATATCTTACCTCCTCCTAAAGAATACTATGTTATTGTTGGACTCAGTGCTTTTATTACACTTTAGATAATTTTAATTCTGATAATTCTCCTGTTTTCCCCCTTTCAAATAGATAAAGGATCTTAAATTAAATTACTGTATTCAGGCCATGCTGCAGGTCCATGAAGAACTCCATAATGCAGAATTCAAAGAAATATAATTGCACATTAATACCACTACACTGTATATTAAAATCACTGCAATTGTTCTGTGGTAAATCATTATCTCCATTTGCTTTATTTTTAAATGCTGCTGTTTGTGAGAGTTAACCTGTATATTAGTATTTAATGTTGCTGGATGATCATCATCGTTCTTGGAAGTTTATTGCTAGGACACTCAGAGCATCTGTACGGGCTTTTTCATTGTTAAATCGAAAGTTTCATTTCAAATTATATACATACATACATACACACACACACTCATCACACATTACTAACACCAACGTTGATTATTATCCATGAAAGAATTTCAAAGTTTTCTTTTCCAGCCTCAAACTTGTTGCTTACCTTTTGCAATTCAGTCATGTTGGGCAATGAAAATGATTGAGAGACAATTTCATTCCTAGTTTTCATTCAGCAATACAATTATTATTATTATTGTTAAGAGCAAATAAGTGCTTGGCACTGTACTATACACAAATAGACCTGGGGCCTGCTTCTCCTTTTAGTTATTCCAGTGTGAATAAGGAGTAAGTCCTGTGAAGTCAGCAGACATACATCAGTTTGAAAAGTAGAACCAGAGCAATGGCCCTGACCTGAGAAGTGTATATTATAAGGTCCTGATTCTACAAAAATTTATGCAAATGCTTAATTTTAAGCACTGGGATAATCCCCCTGAAGGCAATGGACTACTCACAGTGCACAAAGTTAACCTAAGACCTAAGGCCTCAGTCTTGCAATCGGATTCAAATGGCCAGTCTATTATGCCTTCATGAATTCCCATTGATGTCAATGTTGCTCCTCAGGGGCACAAGAGTTTGAGCATATTGATTCACTTACAAGATTGGGTCTGACAGACAAAGATCAGACAACCTCAGTCACATGCCCACGGTGATAACTTGGAATATTTTTCCCCAGATAAAGGTGATGGTGTTACATTGTCATGGATTATTCATAGGATGCTCACGGGAAGAATTTTAAGAATATGGTTCAAGGACAAGAAGATGGGGGTCCTGATTCACTGAAACAAGGAAGGCAATCTAGGCAAATGGTGTGACACAGCAGATGGCACAAAGACAGAAGGAGACAAGGAAATAAAGGAAGTGGTGAGGCTGGTATCACTGGTAGAGTGACGGAGGTGAAATAGAACATGAAAAAAATAAAAGAGTTGTGATGTAAAGATTGCAGACACTGAATGGAAACTTTTAAGTAAAATTTGGTTTCCACTGAAATAAAAAAAAATTGATTAGGCACGGACAATTTGTTCACCAGTCCTCTGACTGTCAAGTTATTCAGAGTCATCAAGATAGTACTTTAAAAACATTATGCAATGTGGTAGTTAGGAGATGTTGTGTCACATCCTATCTACCAAGTCTTTGATTGGGTTTCTCAGATTTCAAAGAGAGCCAGTTAAGAAGGTTTAGGCAAACAGCTGACATTCACTGGAAGAGCTGGCAGAATACTGGGTCCCAGGTTTAAGACTAGTTCAAAACAATCCTTGCTGTTGCATAAGCTGCCATTCAGAAACTTGCAGTAGAAAATATATACTACAGAGCTAATACCGGACAGCTCAAAATAAAAGCGGAGGAAGAGGGGCCGTTATCCAGCAACTGATACAGAAAGAAGACCTTGATCAAATATCAGTCACCCATTTTTAAGACTGTTGCAGAAAGGTAGCTATCTTTGTGTCTGTCAGATCACTCGAAGCTGTGGCTAGCTTATCTACAGGACTAAACTGTGGTTTCCTTCTTAGTCACTCTGCTCAACACTGTACTCTCTCAGTGTTTTTGTAACGCTGAGGACATCTATTCAGATCACATATGCAGTTTATTCCCAGACGATACAGAAAGTCCAGTGTTCTTAAAATGGAACATGGTAATACTTTTGTTCCAATATTAGTTCCTGATATAAAGGACTTTCATAAATACAGTGGTCAGATTAATGTTCTTTAACAAACATTAACCAGTACATAGAGAAGGCTTTGAAACAAACTGATACATTAAACAGTAATAAGCCACCAGGACCAGATAGTATTCACCCAAGAGTTCTGAAGAAATTCAAGTACGAAATTGCAGAACTACTAACTGTGGTATGTAACCTATTGCTTAAATCAGCCTCAGTACCAGATGACTGCTGGATAACTAATGTAATGCCAGTCTTTAAAAAAAGGATTCAGACGTGATCTGGGCAATTACAGGCCAGTAAGCCTAACTTCAGTATTAGGAAAATTGGTTGAAACGATAGTGAAGAACAGAATTATCAGACACATAGGTGAACACAATATGGTCAGGAAGATTCAATAAGCCTTTGGAAAAGGGAAATCTTGCTTCATCAATCTATGTGAATTCTTTGCGGGTGTCAACAAGTATGTGGACAAGGATGATCCATTGGATAAAATATACTTGGACTTTCAGAAAGCCTTCAATAAGGTCCTTCAACAAAGTCCTTTAAGCAAAATAAGCTGTTATGAGATAAGAGGGAAGGTCCTCTCATGGATCAGTAACTGGTTAAAAGATAGGGAACAAAGGGTAGGAATAAACTGTCAGTTTTCACAGTGGAGAGAGGTAAATAGCAGAGTCCCCCAAGGATCTGTCCTGGGACCAGTGCTATTCAATGATTCGCAAATGATCCTGAAAAAGGGATAAATAGTGAGGTGACAAAGTTTACAGATGATCCAAATTACTCAAGATAGTTAAGTCCAAAGCTGACTGCAAAGCAGTTACAAAGGGATCTCATAATTATGGGTGACTGGGCAACAAATTGGCAGATGAAATTCAGTGTTGATAAATGCAAAGTAATTATGCAAAGAAAATATGATCCCAACTATACATATAAAATGATGGGGTGTAAATTAGCTGCTACCACTCATGAAAGAGATCTTGAGGTCATTGTGAATAGTTCTCTGAAAAAATATGCTCAATGTGCAGTGGCAATCCTTAAGAACCATTAGGAAATGGACAGATAAGATGACAGAAAATATCATAACACCACTATATAAAACCATGGTATGCCCACATATTGAATACTGAGCATAGCTCTGGATACCCCATCTGAAAAAAGATATACTGGAAAAGGTATAGAGAAAGGCAACAAAAATGATTAGGGGTATGGAACACTTTTCATCTGAGGAAGGGTTAAGAAGACTGGAACTGTTTAACTTAGAAAAGAGATGACAAAAAAAGGATATGATAGAGGTCTATAAAATCATGAATGATGTGGAGCAAGTGAATAAGTAAGTGTTATTTACCCCTTCACGTAACACAAGAACCAGGGGTCACCCCATGAAATTAATAGGCAGTGGTTTAAAACAAACATATGGAAATACTTCTTCACACAATGCACAGTCAACCTTTGGAACTCATTGCCAGGGAGATGTCGTAAAGGCAAAAAGTAAAACTGGCTTCGAAAAAGAAGTAGATAAGTTCATGGAGAATAGGTTCCTCACTGACTATTAGCCAAGATGGCAAGGGATGCAAGCTCATGATCTGGGTGTCCCTAACCTTCAAACTGCAAGGCACGCACTGGAATGCATGACAGGGATGGATCACTCAATAATTGTCCTGTTCTGTTCATTCCCTCTGAAGCATCTGGCACCTGTCACTGTTGGAAGTAGGGTGACCAGATGTCCCGATTTCATAGGGACGGTCCCGAGTTTTGGGTCTTTTTTTTATATAGCTCCTATTACCCACCGTTCCCTGTCCCGATTTTTCACACTTGTTGTCTGGTCACTCTAGTTGGCAGACGGAACACTGGGCTAGAAAGATCACTGGTCCAACCCAGTGTAGCTATTATGATGTTCTCATATGCGATATAATATTCAAATTCATGTCTCCTAAGTTAAGTACTCTCAGAGAGTATGTTTACACAGCAACTAGACGTTTGCAGCTGGCCTGTGCCAGCTGACTTGGGCTCACTGGGCTTGGGCTGTGGGGCTGTTTCACTGCTGTGTAGACTTCCAGGTTCAGGCTGGGATCCTCCCACCTCAGACGGTCTCAGTGCCCAGGCTCTAGACTGAGCCCACAAGTCCACACAGAAATGAAAGAGCCGCTCAGCCCGAGCCCCACAAGCCCAAGTCAGTTGGCACGGGCCAGCCATGGTTTTTTTTTTGCTGTGTAGACATACCCAAAGAGAGTGCAGTAAAAAAGCATGCTGCATATTGTGCTTTCAAGGTGTCATTGTTAAAAGCACCTAATTAGGCCAATACTGGGTATTTTTAAAATCATGCCCTCAGTTGATAAAGCACAACTAGGTAGTGGGGGGCAACTATGATCCAGTCAATTGAGCACCAGCAGTCAAGAGATCTGGGTTCTGTTCTTGATTGTCACTTAGCTCTGAGAGACATTACTCAAGCAACCACCTAGCCTTTCTGTGCCTCATTTTCCATCTCCATAAATTGTGTAGAATAATGCTGACCTACCTTTCACAAAGCACTTTTACCTTATGTTTGAGGAGCCTCCTATACAGTAAAAATAAAGTATTATTATACTGTTATTGTTAATTCAGCTCTTCAAGCACTGATGGAATAAAGCTGATACTTTTGTGTCCAAATCATTGAGGGCCTGATTTCCCAGTTATGCCCCTAATTTTCACATATATTTTAGGCAGCAAATATCCAATTTAGGCATGCCATTGTGCTATTTTCATATACAAATAAGATGTACAAAGGCCAATCACTATTTTAAAAACCAGGTCCCTGAGTGTGCAACCAGATTGGCAATTGCATTCTCCTGAGTTTTATAAATTAGAATTCAGTATTTGACAAATCCAAAAACATGATCTCTCATAGTCCTACTTTTTATTCACATTACGGTTTTGATAAATGTGCCTTTGAATCCCTAAACTGCTGGACTTTGAGCCTTTGTCATTAATTTTATTACCTTCAGGGTGGCTTTGTGTTTCAATAAATATGCCAGCTCAAACACAAGTGTTTTAAATTCCAAATACAATAGTGCCAATTTCCTCCCCATTACCAGCACCATTTTTTAAAAAAAGCACTACCTTTAGCAATGTTTCTCTCTCAGGATACTCTAAGTCCAGTGATGATTTCACACTCATATTATTAAGAACACTTATAATACTTTACACTTGCAACATGTACTGCTTTTACCAAAGGATGCAAATGTTAATTCTCACAACAGCCTGTGAGACAGGGGCCAAACTAAACCCTCAGAACTAAACCAAACATTCTAGAGGCTTGGAACACAAAACTGGATCTGAATTTCACATTAGTCCCCATCCCTGGGCTGAACCAAAACCCCTGATCTGAACCCTCCTTGAATCATAGAGGGTGGGAAGCTGCACTGGGGTTCAAATTGTGAGAGTCCAGCCCATTTCTAATGATTATATTCACTTTACTTCTGAGCAAACCAAGGCAGAGAGCCATTAACTGACTTGCTCAATATGGTCCAACATAAAGTAAGTGGTATAACTGAGAATAGAAATCAAGAGGTTTACTCTGCCTCTGAAGACAACATGGTATAACACTACAGTATCATAGGTAATAAGACTGAGGGCTAATTAGGGTCAAATTTAAATGACAAATTATATCTTTCCCCTGTAATTCACCAAAACATTGCCAAACTTAAAATGTTTCCTTCCCATAACTACTAGTATTTCTTCTACTGCTTGAGTTTATGCTCACTAGAGATGGACATGCAGTTTATCATTTCAGAGACACTGCCACCTGTGAGATTTGCAAATGCTCTTAATAAAATTGGAGCCATTAACATTACTGTTGTAGGCAGCATTCAATCTATTTAATAGTTTGGGTCATTGATTCACAAGTTCATAAAACTAGCAAGGGTGGGGGGTCAAACAAAATTATATGTATTTAATAAAAGCACCCTATAAAGCTGATCTCAATATAAAATGAATTAGAAGCAAAAGGTAGTAAAATCTGACCCATTTACTCAGCAGATCTGAGAGTGAAAAGTAGGTAGGGTTAATGGTGCCCTGCCCTCCCTGGTATGAACACTAAATATCTAAATGTCGTTTACAGAGGCTTCATATGTTAGAAAGAGTCTTTTATTCTATACCCTTACATTGACACCTTGAAAGGTGTGTTCCTTTTCTAGGCAGTGTGCAGAAGGGAAATAAAGCATGCTCAGCATTCTTAAGGAGAATATAGTGCGTTTCCCAAGAGCCATTACTCACATATCTTCCAGTGCCATGTCCAATAGACATTCCCTTTTACAGTACTGCTGCTGATGTTGCGCTTGTTCAGATTTCTACTGAGAGTCAAGGACATTAAAAACCTGCAGTTCAGACCACTTGCTCTCAGAGCTAGACAGTGGGCAGGTTTTGCACAATTTATAATTCAGGCACAGGGAAGAAAGAAGACACATAAGCAACTGATGCTGATGCTGAAGATGCAGCAGTAAACCTCAGATACACCTAAAACACAGACAGACACCCCAGCAGAAAGAGATGATGCAAGGAGCCTACACACCCATGCAGGAACTGCTCACAGTGACAATCTTTGCTCATGTTCAGTCACAAGGCTGGTGAGGTCTGGCACCACTGCAAGAAGTGGGCATTAGACCCAGAAAGAGCAGGGAGGAGTGTACTGATCAGCAGAACTGGTCCTGTTCAGTAGCAGGAAAATGAGTGCATTCTGCACCCAGTTCCAGGGCTGCACAGTGGCCACACTCTTCCTCCACTCATAAGGACATTTTGATTCACCAAGACACAATGGCCCTCTGAGCTCCCACTGTGGTTACGCACTACTATCATGCTACCTCCTACTGTAAACCTCATGGTATTGCTACAACTAAAAGGTCATCCATTCTGTTTCAGAGATCAGCTTGCTTAGGGAGGTTGTGGAATCCCCATCACTGGAGGTTTTTAAGAACAAGACAGACAAATACATTAGGGATGGTCTAAGTACACTTAATCCTGCCTCAGAGGAATGGCTTGATGACCTCTTGAGGTCCCTTCCAACCCTACAATTCTATGATCATGAAAAGTCCCATTGACTCCTGATATTCCACCAGAATACTTTCGACTCAAGAAAGAATTGTGTTTTGTATGTAGCTTGTACATGTTATTACTTTTTCTGTGCACTGCCCCATTAAATTTATAAGGACTGGGCCTCTGCAGGGGCATATGCCAATTTGTAAGGCAGACTGGATGCAGCATATTTCAGAGAACACACACACACACACACACACAGAGCTCTCTTTCTCTCTCACAAGCACTGTACTTCTGTTCTTTCTTATTTTGTTGCTTTTCATAATCTAAAATAAAAAAGCAACCCAGACTGAAAGAATCTGGTTGCTTCTTGTGATCAGAAAAGACATCATGAGAATTCTCAGAATAAGTATTCATCCAAAACAAGAAAGAGTCAGAGGAATTGAAGGATGAAATGCTAAAAAGAAGGAAAACCACAGAACAGGTAAAATAGACATTTAAAGAAATATGGAATTTTTTAATTGAGAGAACTGAACAATATTGTATGTAAATGATATTGAAGACAATGGAAAGAAAAAAATCAATAGTTTTAAACGCTGGTGTGAATTCCCAATTCACAGAAAAGAGCCTAAAAGTTACTCAATGCATAGACATTTCAAAACCAGAACCTCTACAGATTATCCCACCCTTCATTTGAGTGCCTAAGAAATCAATCAAGACCTCAAGGAATGTTTTCTTAGAGCTTTCAGTAGTCCTTGAGAAGTCAATGCTGTTAAGGAAAGGGGCTGTTTACCTTCTGACATCCCAACCATTTGTGTTTAATATGCTCATCGATATGAATGTTAAAACACGCAAATGCACTACAACACAGATGCAGCTTTGACAGGTGCCACTTTACTTTAGTATAAAAGGAAAATTGAAGCACATGAAGGACACAGAGTAATTATGTCTCACGCTCATGAAAAACAGAGTAATTCCTGTGTTAGAAACTATTCAGTCTCTCTCTACCTGAACAGCTGGGCCAATTCTGCCATTAATCTGGTGTGTGCAATTTCCACCAAGATCAATGGGAATTCCAGACATACAATACATGGCCTTCAATCTACAATTGCCGAGCCAGGACATTCCTAGAAGAGGGAGTGAAGGAGTTGATATTTCTTATTTTGGTACACTCCGAATAGATCAAAGGAATTTATATCAATACAGTATTTCCAATTGTGATTGAGTAATTCTCATACTTTCCCTCAATGACATTTTACTATTACAAGTCTATGAAGTCTGAGTGCCACTTATACTTGTAAAATGCATATGCTAATCACTGATTGCTCCTAACATTTTGCTTGTGACAAGTGCTGGCTCTTCTACTTGTATTTCATTCACTTTTCCTGCCTACAGAAGACCCTTACTATTCATTCAGTTCCATTTGGCAGCCAATACACTCACCACAAGGATTGATTTAGGATGCATAAATGCCATTGTTTTAGAATGGATAAAGTGTGGTCCAGTGGATTAGGAGTCAGGAGACCTGGATTCTCATCCTAGCTCAGGGTAAGTCACTTCTCCTCTATGTGCTTCTGTTTCTCCTCTTTATTTCGACTGTGAGCCCTCTGGGGTAGGGACTGTATCTCACTTTGTGACAATACAGTGCCAAGCACATGAGATCCTAGTCTCATTTGGGGCCTCTAGTGTAATATAGTTAACAACAATAATATTCAAATGGTCTCGCTCCAGAGTGGCTTCTTTCCTCTCCTTTCTCCTGACCTCCAGGCCTGGAGACGCTGATCTGTACTCCTTTTACTATAGCTCAGCATGATCTATTCAGCAAAATCGCTATTTGATTCACTCATCTTCCATTGCTGTTTTGATATAACCCAGAATTGGGATTTTTACCCCGTAGGACTGCCTTCTGACAGAATAATAAAGAAAGAGCTTCTGCCAAGAAAATATTTCACTTTTTTGGAAAAAGGAAAACGCTATTACTTCTCCCTGCCAGAGATCCTACTGGACCAGCAACTCTATGAAGACTGAAAGAATCATAGGAGAAGCTTAAACTCCAAAGAAGCATTTCAACACCTCTTATCTGGATTAGCACCTCTAGTAGGAGAACATGGGGGCTCTGGGGAAGGAAGTCTCCATGAGGATCTCCTGGAATACCACCCCTCTCATTCTATTGGGGCAAGGTTTAGATTCCCAGAATAGTCAGCAGGGTTTACCCACTAACCTGGTGACTCTTGGAAGATCCACAGGCAGGCAGGCTAATCACATCAAGGCTTGGTGACTTTGCACTGGCTCTGGCCCTTAATGACCTTCCCCCCCCTTCTCCCAAGGCAGCAAGACTATTTGAATCTGTCCCCCACCTCCCTCGCACACCACTGGGCACACCACTAGGCTGGGCTGCCCCTAGCCCTCCAGGGATGGAGGACTCTGTGGAAAGTGTTATACAACTCTAGACTATAAATCAGCCCTAGTCTTTTTGCCACAACTTTTTGGTGCCAAAGCGAAGACAATGTGTGTCCACCCCAGCCTGGCCCTTCCTTGTTCACTCCGCTAGTGGTTTCAGTTCTTTGTATGTTGCCTCCTACTACATCATCAATGAACAGTAACCAAATGAACTAAACACAAACTACACCTAATAGGCTATTTGCATCTAAATTACAGCCAAAAAGCCCCTTCTGAAAACTCAGTGAGTTTCTTGTGGGAGAAAATAAACAGTTTTACTAAACGATACTATGTAATTATAAACTTCATTAACATTAAATAAATTAGAGACTTCATCCCATAATGGATACCTAGGTTTAGTTGCTTATTGCCATCCCTACCAGGGGAGGTTATTAGGAAGTAAGTGTTTAGAGTTAAGGCTATCTTCTTATTTAAAACTAATTACATCCCTGCAACAGGAGCTATTGGGCTTCTTATCCACACATCTTGACACCATGAATTCTTTTCAAAATGTCAGTGTTTGTCTGCCGCCATTCATGGGAGAGCACCAGTGCCAGGCATGTAACTTTCTGAACTGCATGAAAAGCACAAGCGTTAAGCCCTCTGCCTCTGTTAATGCATTTGGACCAAACGCCTGTTCCCATCACACAGCCAAAGACATCAGCTCCTACAGATCTCCTCACAGGCTGTCTGGAGGGAATGGATATGGAAGGAGTGGAGCTATCATGGTTGCTACTGCAAGCTCAGGGCTGCAGGATCCCCTGTACCTGGTGCACTTTGTCTTTCCGGGGAGAATGACCTTACATTCTAATTAATACCAAAGCAATAATGGAAAAACATTTAGGGTGCTGTAGGAAGAGTGGGTAGTGATTTGATAGACAGCATGACCCTCTGGGTCAGTAATGAGCCAATGTCCTAGGTCCACACCCAGGTCCATGAGTTTTTACAATGAGTACAGATCCTTAAGCCCAACCTCTCTATGCCCAGCGCAGCAAAGACAACATAAGCCATCTCTAAACTGCCCTAATCCTTAGACTGCCAAGCACCAGGCCAATCCTACTTTGCAACAGAGAGCAATATAAGTTAAGCATCCCAGAGTTTGCTAGTGCGCAGCAGTGCTCCAGCTATACCCCCTACACCAGGGACTGCAAAGGGGCATGTGTGGATTCCCTTATGTCAGGATATTCCTCACCTGGCCAGTTATGCTTTATGGCCATATGCGCTGGCACGGCAGAAAGGAGTCATAGTGGAGCCAAGGATCAGATTCCAATCTGCCCAAACACATTCCTCCTTCTCCTCCTTTCTGAAGAAGGGTTAGCGTTGCTTGGAAAAAGTTGGAGTCAAACAGTGCTGTGAATGGCTATGCGCTGTTGGCCATAATTGTGTGTGTGGATACAATCTGTGATAGAGCCCAAATGATATAGCATGCCGAAATGTCTCTTGGGCAAACAGAGCATTTGTAGTGATTCTCCTGTGTGGAATTAGGGCCCAATCCAGCACTACTGGAGTGAAGGAAGATGCTGTCAAAGACTTTATGGAACTAGGATCAGGCCATTAAAACTTGCCATGTTTTACCACAGAAGTGAGTGAAATTATTACAATATATGCAAATCAGAATGACCAATTTACAGATAAAACAAAAAACTGTTCTATTACTGATTATTTAAAGGTGCTCAATATACTATATGTAAACATATACTGGATTTACAGCTGTCAAACTTTTTTCTAAGTCATTATTTGACTAATTTTGCGGTTTTTCACCAAGTAATTTATGTGACAAATCAATTTTTCCGGAATTGAATCAAATAATAATCAGATTTGGTCAAATAAACCAGTAATGGTAGAACAGATAAACATTTGAGATCTTTTTGAAAGGTCATTAAGGAAGTTTTATTTTGAGAGATCTTGTGACTCTAGTCCTGTTTGTATTAGGAAAATAGATCATGTTTGCAAATGTTAGATAATGTTTTTAAACACAACATATTCACTAGTCTAGACATGGCCTCTGGGGATACACCCGGCTTTGCTTACACCCAGCGGATTTATGTTGAGCCATGCACTACACTGTAGATCAAATGAACAAAACCATAGAGCAAACTGCAAATCAGATACAATCATTCAGTCCAAACCTATCACATAATGCAAAAAATATGTAGTTTATTTCAAACCTGGCTCAAAACCCTGACATTCATGATCAAAAGAATCCCATAGACTTACTACCGAACTTAAAATACACCGTGAACTATATACGAGTTTAGGTGTACGTGGTTTTTATTTATGAAAAGAACATATAATGAAATAAAATTAAAACCAGTTGTAATATTGTTTTACGTTAAGACAGCTGCTCTAAGATGAAATCATTGAGTAGTCACAGAATCACAGAATTATAGATCATTAGGGCTGGAAGAGACCTCAGGAGGTCACCTAGTCCAAGCCCCTGCTCAAAACAGGACCAACTCCAACTAAATCATCCCAGCCAGGGCTTTGTCAAGCTGGGCCTTAAAAACCTCTATGGATGGAGATTCCACCACCTCCCTAGGTAACCCATTCCAGTGCTTCACCACTCTCCTAGTGAAATTGGGTTTCCTAATATCCAATCTAGACCTTCCCCCCTGCAATTTCAGACCACTGCTCCTTGTTCTGTCATCTGCCATTACTGAAAACAGCCTTGCTCCATTTTCTTTGGAACCCCCCTTCAGGTAGTTGAAGGCTGCTGTCAAATCCCGCCTCATTCTTCTCTTCTGCAGACTAAACAAGCCTAGTTCCCTCAGCCTTTCCTTGAAAGTCATGTGCCCAAGTCCCCTGATCATTTTCGTTACCCTCTGCTGGACTCTCTCCAATTTGTCCACATCCTTTCTGTAGTGGGGGGCCCAAAACTGGACACAATACTCCAGATGTGGCCTCACCAGTGCCCAACAGAGGGGAATCATCACTTCCCTCGATCTGCTGGCAATGCTCTTTCTAATGCACTAGTCCATTAGGTATACATAAAAACAATACACAGTCTTTGGTCTTTATTCCACAGTTTATGAGACTATATATCCTCTTGTCTCACCTTCATTATCCCAGTCTTGCAGTGAAAGCCACATTTGATCTACCAGACAAACTCTTTTTACTTCAACATGAACTGGAATGGAATGCATTAACATTAATCTAATATGAAGGCAGTCGCTTGATACTGTAAATTCTATTGTACTTTTTGTTTGTAAAGATTTTTACTTGTTTTACTTTCTCTTTTTTTCCTAGCTTAATATACAGAATCATATCCTTCCTTCCTGTTACTTTTTTAGCTGATCTTCATAATTCACCTTTGATATTCTTAACTGTCAATAATATGAGGAGTATCACCTCTACTAGTTAATACTTTCATGTTATTGGATTTGGGCTATAAATACAGCACAAGCACTTATTTTACAGCTGTTTAAAATCATTTGTATTGTTATGCTTCATATTCAGTAATTAAGAGATATGCCTACACTGGAGCTGGAGGTGCAATTTCTAGCTTGGGTAAAGACATACCCTGCTAGCTCTGGCCAAGCTAGTGCACTAAAAATAGCAGTGTAGCCACAGCTGCACAATGGTGGGATGGGCTAGCTACCCCGAATACAAACCATTGGACCATTGTGCAGCTGCAGCTACAGGGTTTTTAGCACATTACCGACACTAGCTCTAATTGAGCTAAGACTACCCAAGCAGAAAATTGCACTTCCTGCTCCAGTATAGCCATACCCCCAGGATGATTTTGGCCCAGGGCATCTGTGTCACCTTCAGTTATGAATCTGGCTCATAATGTTTGAATGATTCCCAGTAGTCAATAGACTAGATCCTCAGCCCTGCTATGTCCCATTTTTTAGGTTGCTCCTTGGCATAAGAAAATCCCCAGGTAGCCTACAGCCAGTATAGCTGGCTCTGCACTTACTCCTGGTCCTCCCAACACAGTGGAAGTTCTGGACGCATGTAGGGAGTAGGCCTGTAGCACTTTGCACTCCTGCAATCCGAGCCAGCAGAATGGCCCCAGATGGGCCATCAACCAGCTCTACAGCTGCTCTATATATCAGGAGCCAAGCAGCTGACTCCAGGATCAAGGAAGCACGAAAGTAGCCAACCTCTTTGGGACTTGCACTAAGGGTAGCTCAGCCAGAGCTGATGGTGAGACATAATGCTCATACATAGATGACTTGCAAGATCAAGCCTGTACGGCCAAAATTTCAGACACCAGTGCTAAGCTGTACTTGCAAAGGAATATGTGCCTGCTGTGTTCAAATGGGAAAGTACATTAGCAAAGGGTAATTTTGAGCATAACTCTTTGATCATTGCATGCAATGTGGCATTTCCATGCCCAACTGACACAGACATATTTTGTAGGCACCACTTGGGGGACCAACATCTGAAAATACTGCCCTTGAGCGTAATCAATAAGAAATACGAAATACATGGAAAGCTAACCCAGTCAGCTATACAGCACTCTATCCTACTCATCAACATAAAGTCTGGATTATATTCTTGCAGACTTTGTACAGCTATACATACAGTACCCATTCATGAAACTAAGAGAATCAAGCCATTTTTCCCTTACAAATTATATTAACATTAAGGTACTGATTCCACATAGAAAAATAGATTTTCTATTACCAACATTTTATGAACAGCATAAAATCAATACAGTGCATATAAAACTTGTTTGAACCATATTAAACATAACGTCAGTAGAATGAATAACGCAAACTGTGTATTTTCTTTGACTGATTAAGGGTTATGACCCTCTGCAAATTTGGATCTGCCTTGTTTAACAGTCATGATTAACTGTGCTCATAACGTCCTACAATATAGCTGAACTCCAGCAGCTCACTTCGGAAATTATTATGATAACTCAGAATTATGTCAAAACTGAAGAGCCTTAGACTGTCTGGATTTTCCTCAGTCTTTACGAACACTTCTGCCTTCTCCAAGGAAAATGAAGGAAGAAATTATCCCTTTATTTTCTTTTCTATTCCTTGTCCAACTTACAATATATTGCACCAAATTCTTTGCTGCTGTAAACACATGAAACACCACAGAAGTCAACTGAGCAGCAACCATTTACACCAGCAGAAGATTTGGCCCATTCACTCATTTCTGCTGCTTCGCAGTATTTGTTCAGCTGTGTTCCTAACTGTTCCACTTCTGTCTCAAAAGAAAATGTATATATATTTTTTCAGCTTGAGTTACATTTTAGAAGTAATTTCTTAACCATAACATTGAGATTTTAAAAAGCAGATTCACCGTAAGCATGACCCTAACTCATGTGACAATGAGAATTCTTACTTTTTTTAGTCAAAATACCACATCTATATTTCATTGGAAATTTTAGATAGGAAATACCATGGCTGAGAATATATTCTATGACATTCCAAGAAGCAGCATAATTAAGATACTCTGGTGCCATTTATTGCATTTCTCAGAATTGGAAAGCTACTGCAGATGGAGACAGGCTTTCATCTCTATTGGATCACTCTTTCTCTGCCTGGAATTAAACTATTGATTCTGGGTCTACCCTCAGGATTCCAACACAACTTCAAGAAGTGAGACTGGCAATTCAATAAGTGATAAACTTCTCAGTATTGGGCCATATTGAACCAATGTCCTAATAGGTTTGGAAAAGTTAAGATAACTTTTTATCAGTAGTTGTTGGGGGGTTCCTCCTACCTCAAACTTGCAGTTCTGGAAGCAGAAATGCCTCCAATCTGTACCAAGTCTTATTCTCAGTATGGAATTAGGAAGTACTGGAAGTCTCAGGAGACAGCCCAGTCTCATGCACAATTTCCAACTCAATTTTATAAACCTTAGAAAAATTAAATAGCTCAGATAAGCATCCAGATTTCTGAGGATTTGCTTGCTACCAGAATTTCAAAACTGGACAGGTTTTCCTATGCCTAATATAGCCTTAAGTCCAAATCCGACTATGAAAAAAATATCAATGACTAATTTCAATTCCTCAGAAATTAAATCTTCCAAAATATTTGTATGTTTTGGTGCAGAAAGCTAAAGAGGGATAATCAGAAGAACAAGGAAAAGAATGAATGGTGACCTTGAAAGAGAAGTATCGATTGGGTTTTGTCTTGTGAACAGAGAGAGGCAAAACTGAAACCAACCATCCTGAATCATTAATGAACTCCAGTAGCATACTCCTAACTCCATTTCTATATGCATTCAAGTAAAACCTTTCCACAGACTTCCTCCCATAAGCACACACACAAGTATACTTCTAATGAAACACACATCACATGCTCATCCAAGAAATCTTAAAATGCATCTAGGCAGCAACTTGAAAGTGTTCCTTATTTCCCTTTGCATGTTTTTAGAGTCTCTTTTGTAAAATATTATGTTTAGAAAAAGTGTTAAACAACTGATGCGTGTAATTACACATCATACTCACTAGTTTCTTCATCAGTTGGAGAGGATATGCCAGTCTTTGAGCTTTTTCATGTGGCCAAGAAACCTTGGAATCAGACATTCCATCTAAAACCTTACAGCTTTTTTTAAAAAAAATTGGCTTTCCACTGAAGGGGATACTATGATGAGAAGATGATTCAAACTGTGGCATAAGTTACATATCAGGAAAGTCAATGGAAGCGAGTCTAATTTGGAGTAGTTTATGCACTAAGAGAGAGTGTGGAAGGGCGTGGTGAGGAGTAGGAAAACAGATGGGGTATATTTAGGTGCAAGATAAGTTTCCCCTAACTTACTTTGCACATTACTACATTCTTCTTTGGGCAACTTTCTGCTACTATCCCTCAAGTAAACCCTTCAATTCTTCTTCTAAACTCTCCTCTTCTTGCTACTCAGACAGAGTATTCCCAAACTTTATCCTTTATTTACTTTCCTTTATTCTTAAAGGTAAGTTTAGCTATTAATTTCACTTTATGCACTCCAGAGGAAATGCCATCTTTTAAGTGCTCATTATTGGTTTGACTAACCCTGCTTCATACACTGACCATGTTGCAGAATTACTTCTGTATCCGAAGAACAAAAGAACATACAAATGGCCATGCTGGGTCAGACCAATGGTCTGTCAAACCCAGTATTCTGTCTTCAGATAATGGCTGGTGCTAGATGGTTCAGAGGGAATGAACAGATCAGGGAAAATTTTGCATGATCCATCCTCTGTCATCCAGCCCCATCTTCTGGCAATCTGAGACTTAGGGATACCTAGAGCATGGGGTTGTATCCCTGACCATTTTGGCTGATTGCCAATGATGAATCTATCCTCCATGAATTTATCTTATTCTTTTTTTAACAAAGTTATATTTTTGGCCTTTACAACATCCCCTGGAAATGAGTTCCATAGGTTGACTGTGCGTTGTGTAAAGAAATATCTCTCTATGTTAGTTTTAAATCCGCTGCCTATTAATTTTGTCAGGTGATCTCTGGTTCTTGGGTTATGTGAAAGGGTAAACAACACTTCTTTATTCACTTTTTCCACACCCTTCATGATTTTATAGACTTCTATCATATCCACCTCTTAGTCATCTCTTTTCTAAGCCGAACAGTTCTCATCGTGTTAACCTTCACACATATAGAATCTGTTCTATAGCCCTAATCAGTTTAGTTGCCCTTCCCTGTACCTTTTCCAATTCTAACATACATTTTTTTAAATGAGACAACCAGAACTGAACTCAGCATTCAAGGGTGGACATACCATGCATTTACATAGTGGCATTATGATATTTTCTGACTTCTTATCTGTCCATTTCCTAATGGTTCCTAACATGTGAGCTTTCTAGACTGCTGCTGCACATTGAGCAGATGTTTTCAGAGAACTATCCACAATGACTCCAAGATCTCTTTCTTGACTGTTAACAGTTTATTTAGACCTCATCATTTTGTACATATAGTTGGGATTATGTTTTCCAATGTGCATTACTTTGCATTTAACTGCCATTCTGTTGTCCAGTTACACAGTTTAAAGAGATCCCTCTGTAACTCTTTGCGGTCAGCTTTGGACTTAACTATCTTCAGTAATTTTTGTATCATCTGCAAATTCTGCCACTTCACTGTTTACCCCCTTTTCCAGAACATTTATGGATACATTGAACAGCACTGGTCCCAGTACAGGTCCTGGGGGGGAGCCCACTATTTACCCATTCCATTGTGAAAACTGACCATTTATTCCTACCCTTTTTTTCCCTATCTTTTAACCAGTTACTGACACATGAGAGGACCTTTCCTTTATCACATGACTGCTTACTCCGCTCAAAAGCCTTTGATGTGAGACCTTGTCAAAGGCTTTCTGAAAGTCCAAGTACCTATATCCAGTGGATCACCCCTGTTCACATGCTTGCTGACATCTTCAAAGAATTCACATAGATTGGTGAGGCATGATTTCCCTTTACCAAAGTCATGTTGATTCTTCCCCAACATATTGTATTCATCCACATGACTGATAATTCTGTTCTTTACTGTAGTTTCTACCAATTCAGTTCAGCTGTGTGAATCTCCTTCATACCCTCTGCAGTGAGGACAAATGCAAAGAATTCATTCATGGGCGATGCGTAAAGTAGGCAAGGGAACTTTGTGCTTACCCAAACAGCCATGAGTGGCCACGCCCATGCTCCACCTGAGCCAAGCCCCTCCTACCTGCAGTGTGCAGATACAACTAGGCCCCAGCCCAGGCACTCTGCTCTCTAGGGAGGCTGCTGGGGCTGGGGCCTCCCCGGTATTGGGGCCATGCCGCCCGCCACGTGATCTGGGGTGGAGTGAGAGGGCTCAGCTGGGCACTAAGGCTGGTGCTTGGCCAGGGAGGCTTCAGGGACAGGGCTGCCAGCCAGCGGGGGGTTGGGCCAGGCGGCATGGCGTAGGGCGGCTGGGGCCATGCTGGCCGGTGCACTGGGGCCAGGGTTGCGTTGGCTGGTCCTCCAGTGCTCCAGGGCTGGGAAGACTGGGGCTGCACTCCCTGGCACTCCAGGGCTGGGAAGGTTGGGGCTGCACTGCCCAGCGCTCCAGGGCCAGGGGGGCTGGTGCCACACTGCCTGGTTCTCTGGGGCCGGCTGCCTGGTGCTCCAGGGCCAGGGGAAAGCTGCAGGCGCTAGCCTGGGTCAGAGGCCAGCAGTAACAGTGGGAGGGCAGGCTGGAGGCGCTAGACAGGGGCTAGTGGCCACAGTAGGGGCTGGGCTTCGGGGGGCATTGAAGGGGGGGGGCCTCAGGCAGAAGAGGTGGGGCTGGATGGGGCTAGCCTCCCCAAGCCATAGGTTCACCCACCCATGAATTCATTTATTTTCTCCACAACAGCCTTGTGGTCTTCCTTGAGTGCTCCTTTAGCACTTCAGTTGTTCACTGGCCTCACTGATTGCTTGGCAGGATTCCAGCTTCTGACATACTTAATTTTTTTGTTTGTTTGTTGGTTTCTTGCTGTTAGTTTTTGTGTATTTTGCTATTTGCTCTTCAATTTTGGGGGTAGGAGGAGGGTCTGCCTAATTGTATGTTTACACTTGGCCTGCCAGAGTTTATACTCCTTTCTATTTTCCGCAGTCAGGTTTCACTTCCAATTTTTAAGGATGTCTTTTTGTCTCTAACCACCTTTTTTACTCTATTGTTTAGCCGTAGGGGCTTTTTTTTTCCCCCCTTTTTTTAGATCCACTTACTTTTTTATTTTTTTTTATTTGAGGTATATACTGGATATATCTGATAATTTATTTCTACAAAGCAGGCATAATTGAGGGGAAAGAGCCTTCTTGGTCCCAGAAGGTCTTTGTTAAACAAATCAGCTACCTGAAGGGACTGGGCCTACAATTATTAAAGAGATTTCAGCAGATTTCTCAAAAACATGGCAATTTTGTTTTCCAACCTTGGGAAGACAGGCAAACAGTCAAATAACCATTAATCCAAGGTATTTTCCACAGAAGAGATAGAATAAAATACAGAAAGAGATAGCAGGAAACTATAGTTATGAGATGATTATTCAATTCACGAGCTGCTATGTAAAAAGAAGAAATCCAAGTGCTCTTGCTCTCATTAACACATTGCAGTGTGTTTGTAGAACTCTTCAAATTACATATGTATAATTGAGAGCTTCTTTGGTAACTGGTGTGTGTGTGTGTGTGACTGCTTCCATCACTAATGCTATTTTAAATGTCTAGAAATCAGTAATCATTCTTAGAAAACAGCACATTAGAAAAAGGGAATATTTAATTTAACCTTCGATCCAGGGACAATATAATGCCATTGACAGAGGTGAAAATTAGTACACTTGGTGTCAAATTCAGGGGCTTTTCTACAGTAACATGACACTATTAGGCACTATAACACTGTCACCACTTCCAGGCTTAATGGTTCAGGATTCATTTAACAAACAGAATCTTAAGTAATATCTGGTACACAAATGGACTGTGTAACTAGAAGTGAATGCCTGTGATTTCAATTTATACAGTGTAAAATAGTCTCTTTCAAAGCAGAGATTATCCTTTGGCATAAACTCTGAAATATAACAGTTCTGATCTTCATGGAGATTTACAATTTTAACCCTAAAGATAAAACTGCCTAAAAAGATGAAAAGATATGCTGAAGGAACAAGTGAGTTGGAGTATGGTAAGGAAGATTCACTTACACTGTGTTTAAGGAAGAGAGCAAAAGATGAGCTGAGGATTTATTACAGTGAATGACCACAATGTCAAAGAAAAATGTAAAAACCATACTGGAAGAAAGACAAGGTGGATGAGGTAATATCTTTTGTTGGACCAACTTTTGTTGGTGAAAGAGGCACGCTTTTCCACTACCCAGAGCTCTTCTTCAAAAGCTTGTCTCTCTCACCAACAGAAAACGATCCAGTAAAAGATATTACTTCACCCACCTTGTCTTTCTACTATTCTGGAACCAACATGGCTACAACACTAAAAACATACTAGAACAAAGGCAGATACCAATGTGTCTTAAATCATAGAAGATTAGGGTTGAAAGAGACCTCAGGAGGCCATCTAGTCCAAGCCCCTGCTCAAAGCAGGACCAACACCAAGTAAATCATCCCAGCCAGGGCTTTGTCAAGCTGGGCCTTAAAAACCTCTACGGATGGAGATTCCACCACCTCCCTAGGTAACCCATTCCAGTGCTTCACCACCCTCCTAGTGAAATAGTGTTTCCTAATATCCAACTTAGACCTCCGCCACTGCAATTTGAGACCATTACTCCTTGTTCTGTCATCTGTCACCACTGAGAATAGCTGAGCTCCATCCTCTTTGGAACCCCCTTCAGATAGTTAAAGGCTGCTATCAAATCCCCCCTCACTCTTCTCTTTCGCAGACTAAATAACCCCAGCTCCCTCAGCCTCTCCTTGTAAGTCATGTCCCCCAGCCCTCTGATCATTTTCGTTGCCCTCCGCTGGACTCGCTCCAACTTGTCCACATCCCTTCTGTAGTGGGGGGACCAAAACTGGATGCAATACTCCAGGTGTGGCCTCACCAGTGCTGAATAGAGGGGAATAATCACTTCCCTCAATCTGCTGGCAATGTTTCTACTAATACAGCCCAATATGCCGTTGGCCTTCTTGGCAATGAAGGCACACAGTTGACTCTTATCCAGCTTCTTGTCCACTGTAATCCCCAGGTTCTATTCTCCAGAAAAGACGGTTACTCACCTTTGTAACTGTTGTTCTTCGAGATGTGTTGCTCATATCCATTCCAATTAGGTGTGTGCACGCCGCGTGCACGTTCGGAGACTTTTTACCCTAGCAACACTCGGTGGGCCAGCAGGTCGCCCCCTGGAGTGGCGCCGGTATGGCGCCTGATATATACCCCTGCTGGCCCGCCCGCTCCTCAGTTCCTTCTTGCCGGCTACTCCGACAGTGGGGAAGGAGGGCGGGTGTGGAATGGATATGAGCAACACATCTCGAAGAACAACAGTTACAAAGGTGAGTAACCGTCTTTTCTTCTTCGAGTGCTTGCTCATATCCATTCCAATTAGGTGATTCCCAAGCCTTACCTAGGCGGTGGGGTCGGAGCGAGACATTGCGGACTGTAAAACCGCTGCGCCGAAAGCGGCATCGTCTCTAGCTTGCTGGACCAGTGCATAGTGTGATGCAAAGGTGTGCACAGAAGACCATGTGGCCGCACGGCAGATTTCCTGTATGGGGACATGAGCCAAAAACGCGGCCGAGGAAGCCTGAGCCCTGGTAGAATGGGCGGTAAGGGGTCCTGTTGGCACACTGGCCAAGTCGTAACATGCCCTGATGCAGGACATGACCCAGGATGCGATACGCTGGGAGGAGATTGCCATGCCTCTCATGCGTTCTGCTACTGCCACAAACAATTGTGGTGAACGCCAGAAGGGTTTAGTTCTCTCAATGCAGAACGCGAGAGCTCTTCGGACATCCAAGGAGTGGAGCTGTTGCTCTCTTCGGGATGAATGCGGCTTTGGGTAAAAGACTGGCAGGAAGACGTCTTGGTTAATATGGAAGGCGAAGACGACCTTCGGGAGGAACGCTGGGTGCAGTCGCAGCTGTACCTTGTCCTTATGGAACACCGTATACGGAGGGTCCACGGTCAGAGCCCGAAGCTCCGAGACTCGCCGGGCTGACGTAATAGCGACTAGGAAGGCCACCTTCCAGGACAGGTACAGCAGCGAGCATGTGGCAAAGGGTTCGAAGGGGGGTGCCATGAGCCTGGTTAGAACCAGGTTCAGGTCCCAAGTAGGGGTAGGCTGTTTGACCTGAGGGTAGAGTCGCTCCAGGCCCTTGATAAATCTTGACACCATTGGGTGAGAAAATACGGACTTGCCAGCCTCGCCTGGGTGGAAGGTGGATAAAGCCGCGAGGTGGACGCGTAGAGAGGAGATCGCCAGGCCCTGCTGCTTGAGAGACCACACGTAGTCCAAGATGGTGGGGACTAGGACAGCGAGTGGGTCGTGGCCGTGCTGACTGCACCAGCAGCAGAAGCGTTTCCATTTTGCTAGGTAGGTTGAACGCGTGGAGGGCTTCCTGCTGCCCAACAACGCTTGTTGTACTGCATCGGAACAGCGCAACTTGGACTGGTTTAACCAGCCAGGAGCCATGCAGACAGATGGAGGGACTGTAGATTCGGATGGCGCATCCTGCCGAAGTCCTGCGTGATCAGGTCCGGCCAAAGAGGTAGGGCAATCGGATTTGCCAGGGACAGATCGAGCAGCATGGTGTACCAAGGCTGCCGGGGCCACACCGGAGCGATCAGGATGAGGCGGGTCTTGTCTCTCCGGACCTTGATCAGGACTCGATGGACGAGAGGGAAGGGTGGAAAGGCGTAGCAAAGACGACCCGTCCACGGTATGAGGAACACGTCCGACAGGGAGCCCGGGGAGCGACCCTGTAGGGAGCAGAACACCTGGCATTTCCTGTTCGATCTGGAGGCGAACAGGTCTATCTGGGGAAACCCCCACCTCTGGAAAATCACATAGAGGACGTCCGGATGGATGGACCATTCGTGGGACAGAAAGGATCTGCTCAGGTGATCCGCCAGGGTGTTCCGCACTCCCAGGAGAAAGGAGGCCACTAGATGAATAGAGTGGGCTATGCAAAAGTCCCACAGACATATTGCTTCCTGACACAGCGGGGAGGACCGGGTCCCACCCTGCTTGTTGATGTAATACATGGCCGTTGTAATGTCCATGAATACCGCAACACAACGACCGTGCAAATGGCGTTGGAATGTCTGGCATGCTAGGCGAATGGCCCGTAGCTCCCGCACATTGATGTGAAGAGTCAACTCTCTCTGTGACCACAGACCCTGTGTACGCAGGGTCCCCAGGTGCGCACCCCAGCCCAGCAATGATGCGTCCGTTGTCAGGGACACTGAGGGCTGTGGGGCGTGAAACAGTAGGCCCGCACACACTTGGGAGGGCGTTGTCCACCAGCCTAGGGAGCCTAGAACATTCGGTGGAATCGTTACAATTGTGTCTATGGCATCCCTGCCTGGTCGATAGACCGACACGAGCCAGGTCTGCAACGGGCGCATGCAGAGTCTTGCATGTCTGGTGACGAAGGTGCATGGTGCCATGTGCCCCAGGAGAGCGAGGCACGTTCGAGCAGATGTGGTCGGGAAGGCCGCAGGCTTGTGACCATGGACACTATGGCTTGGAATCGGTGCCGGGGGAGGCTGGCCGTCGCGAGGTTGGAGTCCAGCACTGCCCCTATGAATTCTATGCTCCGCGTAGGCACCAGAGTGGACTTGTCCAGATTGATGGTCAGGCCTAGGCTCGCAAACAGCTCCGTGATGATAGTGATGTGCCCGGTCACCTGCGCTTCCGACGTGCCTCGAATGAGCCAGTCGTCGAGGTGAGGGAAGACATGGATACGACGACGTCGCAGGGCAGCAGCGACGACCGCCATACACTTGGTGAATACCCGGGGGGCCAAGGAGAGCCCAAAGGGGAGGACCGTGAACTGGCAGTGGTCCTGATTCACCACAAAGCGGAGATACCGTCTGTGCGGGGGGAAGAACGCAATGTGGAAGTACGCATCCTTCATGTCGAGAGCGGCGTACCAATCTCCGGGATCCAGGGAAGGGATGATGGTTCCTAAGGTTACCATGCGGAACTTGAACTTTTTGATGAATTTGTTCAGGCCTCGCAGGTCCAGGATGGGTCGTAGGCCCCCTTTTGACTTGGGGATTAAGAAGTACTGGGAATAAAACCCCTTGCCCCTTAGCTCCCTTGGCACCTCCTCTATAGCCCCAATGGACAGGAGCTTGCGGACCTCCTGGATGATAACTTGCTCGTGGGAGGGGTCCCTGAAGAGGGACGAGGAGGGAGGATGGGAGGGGGGTGGAGAAACAAACTGAAGATGGTAACCAAACTGTACCGTGCTCAGGACCCAACGATCCGAAGTCAGCTGGGACCATGACGGTAGGAAGTGGCGGAGGCGGTTGAGGAAATGAAGTGGATCCAGAGAGGGGATTGGTAAGCTGCTCTCAGGCGCACCTTCAAAAGTTCGCCTTGGGTCCCTGCGGTGGCTTTTCGGACCCAGAAGTGTTACCCCTTTGAGGACCTGACTGTCGTCTACGATTTGGTCGGCCTCGCCTCTGGTTGAAATCTTGTCTGGGGCGAGGAAGGGGGTAAGTGAGCTGATGGTAGGGGCGGAATGGCCTTCTCTGAGTCTGGGGCGTGTGCATTCCCAGTGAGCGCATGATGACTCGGTTATCCTTCAGGCTCTGTAGCCTGGGATCAGTCTTTTCAGAGAAGAGGCCCTGCCCATCGAATGGCAGGTCCTGGATCGTGTATTGTAGCTCCGGCGGTAGTCCGGAAGACTGCAGCCACGATATACGGCGCATGGCTACGCCCGACGCCAGAGTCCTCGCTGCTGAATCTGCGGCATCTAAGGACACCTGTAGCGAGGTTCTGGCGACCCTCCTGCACTCTTCCAGGAGAGATGAAAATTCCTGGCGTGAGTCCTGGGGGAGAAGCTCTGTAAACTTGCTGACAGCCTCCCAGGTGTTGTGGCTGTAACAGCTCAGGAGGGCCTGCTGGTTCGCCACACGGAACTGAAGGCCTCCAGCAGAATAAATTTTACGGCCCAGCAAGTCCATGCGCCTGGCTTCCCTGGATTTCGGTGCAGGAGCCTGTTGGCCGTGGCGTTCCCGCTCGTTGACTGACTGTACCACCAAGGAGCAGGGAGCAGGGTGTACGTAGAGGTACTCATACCCCTTGGATGGTACCATATACTTCCTTTCCACGCCGCGGGCAGTGGGTGGAATGGAGGCCGGAGACTGCCAGATGGTGTCCGCCTTTGCCTGGATCGACTTAATGAAGGGGAGGGCTACCCTGGTCGGTGCCTCCGCCGAGAGGATGCTTACTACCGGGTCCTCTACTTCCGAGACTTCCTCTACAGGAAGGTTTGTGTTCTGGGCCACTCGCCTCAGCAGGTCCTGATGCGCCCGGAGATCGATCGGAGGGGGCCCTGATGAAGATGTGCCCGCTACCGCCTCATCCAGGGACGAGGACGAAGACACCCCAGGGAGGAGTGGTTCTTGCACGAAAGCCTCGTCCAGAGGGGCCTCCGTTTCCCGGGCATCCTGCTGCCCCAGGGTATCCGTGGGGTCTTCCTCCATACCTGGGAGGGGGGGGCGACTGATTGTGGCCTCTGGTGCACGACGCTCCGATGGGTTGGAGCGAGCTTGTCCCGAAGGTTCGCCCTGGGCTTGGTGGTATGCCCAGGGCGTCCAAAAGGACCATTGAGGTGGACCCTGGTCCGTGCGGGCGTGCACATCCGAACCCCCGTAAGAGGCGCTGTCCATATGGGAAGAAGCGGACGAGTGCCTCGAAGGCCATGGAGGAGCCGCCGAAGACTGTGGCAGGCCTCTGCGCATCCCGACGTCGCTGCGCGGTGCCGGTGAACGGTACCGGGAGTCATGGCGGTACTGTGATCTAGACCGGGACCTGCTACCGGCTCGGTGCCGGGAGGTCGACCGGTGCCGTCCACTGCCATGCCGGGATCTGCTGCGGTATGAACGTCAGTGCCGCGATCTAGACTGGTGCCGAGAATAGTACGATGGCGACTGGGATCTTGAACGGTGCCGCGAGTACGACCGGTGCCGCAGGTAGCGGTCCCGGGACTCCGAGCGGCGTCTAGATCTCGAGCGGCGATGCTGGGAGTGGTCCCTCGATTTGGAACGGGACAGATGCCCGGTAGTACCCGGCAAATGCAGCCGTACCATGGCAGGCTTGCCCAGCGATTGGATAACCCGCACCGGTGGTGCCGGGGGTTCGGGCAGCTCGGGCTCTGTCAATGCAATGATGTCACGTGCCGCTGAGAAGGTCTCCGGCGTGGAAGGCGCGACAAGCTCGACCCCTGTCCTCACTGGGGAGCTGAAGGGCACTGGACTCAACGGTCTCTGAGGGGCCGGAGTCGACAGTGCGACGACGCTCGGTGCCGCGTCGGATGACGGTGCCGGGCGGTCAGGTTTTGAGGCATGCTCTGACTGTGGTGCAGTTGCAGGCACCGCAGGAGCCCTGTGCTTTTTGCTCCTCGGGGAGAGGGAGCGGTGTCGGCTAGGGTGCCGGGCCGGTGCCGAGCGGGAAGTTGGAGCCTTCGCCGGCGCCGGGCAGTCCGGAGCGGAGACGACACTTGGTCCCGGTGCCAGAGTCGGTGCCGACGGTTGGGGAGTCAGCGCTGCCTCCATCAGGATCTGCTTCAGGCGACTGTCCCGCTCCTTCTTCGTTCGGGGCTTGAATGCCTTGCAGATCTGACACTTGTCCACAAGGTGGGACTCGCCTAGGCACCTCAGGCAGGAGTCGTGCGGATCTCCTGATGGCATCGGCCGATGACAGGCCGCACAAGGCTTAAAGCTGGGTGAACTGGGCATGGGCCCCGGCACCGCAGGGAGGAAAAAGGGGCGAACCCCCGATCCTCAGATAACTATTTACAACTATACTTACTTAACTTTATAACGACAACTATTACTATAATAACTGAACTATATACACTAGACTGCAGAAGAGTGAAACGCTAGGGAGGTGGAGAACGGCTAGCCGTGCTCCACAGTTCCAACGACCAACACGGGTGGTAAGAAGGAACTGAGGAGCGGGCGGGCCAGCAGGGGTATTTATCAGGCGCCATACCGGTGCCACTCCAGGGGGCGACCTGCTGGCCCACCGAGTGTTGCTAGGGTAAAAAGTCTCCGACGAACGTGCACGCGGCGTGCGCACACCTAATTGGAATGGATATGAGCAAGCACTCGAAGAAGAACTGTCGCTTAGCCACTCGGTCCCCAGCCTATAGCAATGGCATCCAGATGATCAGCACCAGTCGGGCTCTCAGCCCTTTCCTCCCTGCCCTCTAAGCTCACTGAGCACATGCTATCCAGATTTCTTCTCTTGCAATTCCATCCAAAACCCTCTTCCTTCTGGTTTCCACCTTATGAACTCCACTGAAACAGCTCTTAACCTCTTCCTGGCCAAAACTCAGAACCAATACTCCATCCACATCCTCCTTGACTTGTCAGCCACCTTTCACACTAATTAACATGTTCTTCTTGAAATCTTCTCCTACTGTGGCTTCCATGACAATGTTCTCTCCCTATATGACCTCTCTAAGATACAGCCTTCCCTATCCATCCACACAGGCTTGTCCAGGCTCTCATGATCTTGTCTCTCAATTATGGCAACATCCTTTTCTTCCAGCCTTGACAAATGCCATCTTGCCCTGCTCATATCCATTCAGAATGCTGCTGCAAAGATCACTTTCCTACCCTGTCATTTTGACCACATCTCTTCGTATCCCTCCCCTTTCTCGATTGCTTCAAATATACGCTATTTGTCTTCATTTTCAAGGCGTTTCGCAGCCTCTTTCTACCCTATTATCTCTCATTCACTATTGAGATGTTGACTCCTGTTTCCAACCAGTGATATCCCACATATATGGGAGTAGCTTCCCATAAATATCCATAAAGCTGCCTCATTATCCTCCATAAAACTCCTTTGCCACGATGCCTACAAAAAAAACTTGACAACAGTCAGGCCGCCAGTGCATGGAGCCCACTGCCTATCATGCTGACCAATATGGTTTCAGTGTTTCCTTCTACTCCCCTGCCTGTCTGTATCCATCTGTTGCCTCTTGCTCTTTTTGTTCTGTATTTGTACAGTGTCTAGTACAAGGGGTTCTGGTCCATTCAGTAATACAAACACCACAACATTTCTCATGCCTGTCCACGTATATCTGATTCAGCCCAAATTACTAATTTATCCTTCTTCTCTACATGAAGGTACTTGAACCATTACTTTAGAGTCAAGCTCAGAAAACACATACAATTGTCCTGCCAGACTAAGGACCAAAAGCATTGCTGTTGTAAATAGGAGCAGATCTATTTAAGAGGCGCTCCATCCATCTACACCAGTGGTGAATTTGGCCCTAAATCTTCAATCATAACAAGTAAATACTATTTTTCAGGTAGAGAAAACCAAACCAGGTGACTTTGTTAAATTGGAGTCACACAATTAAAATTCCCTGTATTTCTTTTTCTTTATTTTACTACTTTTGTACATATGTTTTGCGTACTTAGCAGCTTTTCTAAAAAATGAGACAAAACAATAGGAATGCCTCAGAACCATAACATCCTAAACAGTGAATCATGAAGAATAAATCCAAAATGAATTCATCCAAAATGACACAGTTGCTGTATAAAATATTAAAGTATGAACACACTGGAGGAACAACAATATATCTGAATAATCAAAGAATCATAGAAATGAGGCCAGATTAAGTACACCTAGACCATCCCTGAAGGTGTTCGTCAATCCTGTTCTTAAAAACTTCCAGCGATGGGGGATTCCACAACCTCCCTTGCTAACCTCTTCCAGTCCCTAAGTAGCTTTACAATTTAAAAGTTTTTCCTAAAATCCAACTTAAAACTCCCTCAGTCTACATGGAGAACAAGAGATCACAGTCATCTTTATTACAGCCTTTTATGTATTTGAAGACTTATACCGCTACCAGCTTTCTCTTGTCAAAATTAAACATGCCCAATTCACCTCGAGCTTTTTTTATAGGTCATATTTTTACAAAACTCTTGTAATTTTTGTTGCTCTCCTTGGAACTCTCTCCAATGCATTTACATCATTCTTGAGAGTGGTGCCCAAATGTAACGTAAATACGCCTAACTTTAAGTATCTGAAAAGCCCCGTTAAGTCAACAGCCCAGACTTTGCTGAATCAGAGCAATAAAGATGGATTTTTGCACATGTAAACAGACACATTCAGATACAAGTGCAAAATTCAATGCTCTAAATCACTGCAAGTATTTCAGCCAGTAAGCTATTTAAGATCATTCACCATTCTATTATACCTTTCCCATCCAGAACCATGTGTGTTCTTGGCACAATGTCGAGTTAAAAGACCAAGACTCAGATTTAGTTGTATTTAGGTGGAGGAGAGGGTTTAATTTCCTGTGTTATGCTGATACTATATAAACTATCTCATAGATGGATATGGAAGATGACATAACCAACCACAATGGATTTGTCTACTGTATAAGGAATCTATACCACCTCTCCACAAAAGAGGTTAACCCGCCATCAATATGCTCACAGAGCTGGAGTCTTATTTACAGTAAGGCCTCTTTACACACATCAATACCATCAAGAAATGTCAGTTGACTCTCACTTATACCAGTGCAAACTGAAAGCCAATAGAAGTTATTCTAGTGTAAAGCTGGAATAAATGAGAGGTGTAGGCACTGCAGACTTTTTAACTGAAATGTTTAGGGAGTCGTTACTGTAGAAACTGCCATAACTTTGTTGCATTTTACTATGCTTGGAAGAGAGTAAATACATGCTTTTTAAAAAAGAGTCATAAAAAGGTCACTCTTATGAGAGAGTGATGTCTCATTGCATGAAGGAATTTGCAAAGCTGTATACTAACCAGCCACAATAGCCACAGAGAGATAAAAAAAAATACTGGAGGTACCTATGCTTTGGCTTTTTGGCAAAGAATATTTTATTGGTGTAAAGAATAAGGAACTTAAAGAACACTGAGATAAAGCAAAGGAAAACAGAGAAACTGCACACAGCACACTACAGCAAAATGACAGTATTAACGAGAACATAACACCGTGGTGTCAAAAGAATCTTAGCCAAAGATATGTGAAGTATAGTAATGAGGGAAATTGGGAGGCAGCATTCTCTACTGTGTAAAGCGCTGGACTGGGAGCCAGGAGATGTAGGTTCTATTCCAAGTGCTGCTACTAACTGGCTGGGTGATCTTGGGTAAGTTACTTTGCTTTATTGTGCCTCTGTTTCCCCTCCCATCTTTCATCTGTCAGATGTACTTAGATTGCAAGCTCTTTGGGGTTCTCTCTCTCACTGTGCATTTATAAAGAACCTAGCACAATGGGGCCCTGCTCTTGAATGGTCCCTGATGCTTTCATGTAATAATATAAATAACAACACAGGGGAAATGGGTGCACTGGGAAAACCCCCTTTATAGGAGAAAAAATAGGAATGACTATTCGAAATATAGAAAACAACAAAAAATGTAGTGTATGAAGAATTTTACTTTACAGTGATTCAGAGCTGCAAGAAGTCACAAGAAATCCTCAGGAGTCTAGCACTGGACAGAAGTCCTGTACTTGCAAACTACTGCCAGCTAAGATATATAATGGGTGCTTTAGTTTAGCCTATAAGTAACTACAGCATAAGAGCAGGTCAGTAAATGGACCATTGGATCTGACTTTTGAAATGAGGTGCTGCTTTTGGCATATTTTCCCACGTCACAGTAAAAAGTGAAGACTGATAAAGTGGTGCTTTAGCAGTTAGGGGAAGGGATGGAGGGGAAGTTAGCTTTGGGCAGGTTTTAACCTGGAAAAGGGAACATTTCTGTAAGACTGTTGTGATATTATACAGATGTACTAGGTCTGAAATACACATTTAATGCTCTTTTACAAGGCTAATGGAAAAATAGCTACTGAAATATACACACTGATAAGTGCAAAAGTAGTAGTGGTATTTTAGTATCAGAGGGGTAGCCATGTTAGTCTGGATCTGCAAAAGCAGCAAAGAGTCCTGTGGCACCTTATAGACTAATAGACGTATTGGAGCGTGAGCTTTCATGGGTGAATACCAGCTTCATCGGACGCATGTCATGCAGATGCAGTGGTATTTTAGGTAGTTAGCTCCACCTGCTAAAACATTAACTGGGGAAGCACAAATACCAGACTCCAGGCAAAAGCAATAAATAAAAATAAATATTTTTTTGTTTTATTTTCCTTTTTAACCATATTTTGCAGCAACATCACAAATCAGAGATGTCAACTTTTGGAAACAGAAAATAGCACACAAACATGGATGGGCTCAGGCCAGTAGTCCTTTCTAAAAGAAACACTCCAACCACAGCACCAGTTCTAGTGTTTGATTAGTCCTCAGTTACTCCTGGGAGCACTCAATCGCCATTAACTCAATGAGTTCTTTTTTTTATTATTTTAATTAAAATGACAATATCCACTATCCACAGCTGAAGGCAAATTTCTGATGTGTTCTAAAAGGTCCATTGGTCTCTGTGTGTGCTGCGTGTAGGGGCATTGTTAAAAATCTGGGGGCAGCAAGTGAATGTTAGAAATATATGCACAGACATTCCTAAAGCGTGTTGTGAATGTGCTACATTCACAGGTCCCACAAGGCCTAAATATACTATATCATTACACACAATATTTCCACTTCCACATTTGGGACTAGCTATATTCCTGGATATTACAGTATCCAGTTCTTTCTTATTAAAGAAAGAAGCATGTCTATTTTATGCTTTTTATAATATAAACAGGATCCCACCTCTCTTTTACAGTATGTAGCTACCTGATGTGCATTTACAAAGGAGGAGGTTAATATTTAGCATTAATACACAGAAGTCAAGGTCTTTTAGCCTCAGATTTAAGGGCTAGTGACAGTTCATACAATAGCTGCATAGTGAGGCAGAATTATAATTATTTGTGGGCTTGCATATCTACTTGTGTGGCTTGTGTTACCATAGTATCTGAACATATCACAGTCTGTAATGAGTTTATCCTAGTAAAACTCTTGTGAGGTAGGGAAGTACTATTGTTCTCATTTTATAGGTGGGGGAACTGAGACACAGAAAGAGAAACGAACTTGTCCAAGAGCACACTGCAAGTCTATGGTAATGCACAGAACTGGACCCAATTCTCTCGAGTCTCAGGCTAGTTCCCTAACCACTGAGCCACTTCCTCCCTTATTGTGCACAGCACACAATGCCCTATGGGCATGAAAATGTAACAGCTGCATCTCTGAATTCTCATGCATACCATCCCTATTTTCCATTTTGCCAACTGACCATTTAGAGCATGGGGAAGACACAGCCTGTCTAGCTGTCCACAGTGCAAATGCTAATTAAAGCTTCAGGGAAAGTATTTGGTAATCTGTGGAGGACATGAAGGATATTTCTCTGACATTTTAAAAACACTTCTTACATAGCTTTCCTTACTGCATATTATGCCCCAGAGCATTCAGCTAAGCCAGACAGTTGAAGAAATAACAGTGGCATTAACCTTTGACATTAAGAGTAAAAATAACCCAGAAGAAATAAGACTTCTCTCAGTAGTTACTTTGCCCACTTTATTTCATTATAACTTTATGTTTTTCTAAGAGTGCCAAATAACTTGAACAGAACAGCATAAGGTGATTCCCCACAAACACCCCATCATTATTCCTCTTTCCCCATTCCACTTCCTTTTTCTTTTAATTAATCAGTCTCAGAAAGAAATAAAATTTGATCTCATTTTCCTATATCAGCTTCTCAGTTCCATAGTGGAGGCATCATTCCTCTCTTGTTTCAGAAATCAGTAAAGTGAGCAGCATTTAATAAGACAGAAAGGGGCAAGGAACAGAAAGAAGAGAGGCTGGGAGAAAACTGCATGAAAAATAAAAGCAAAAATGAAAGCATGAGATATATATAGGCCAGACAGAGTGGGCGGCCAAAGAGACAGAGGTAGATTGGTAGTGGCACAAAGAGTTTTCTGAAAAATAAATTCAGAGGTGAGGCCACCATGCTCTTTCCTGAGGTCACAGAGCTCTGTGTCTTCATTTCACCCCACCTCTCTCAGCAACCCCACAGTTATTTTATGTCAGCAACAGCTGAATGATTTACAGCACATTAATCCAGCATATGGGCCAAAGAGACATCAATGTCAGGGCTGCCTGGTTGCAGCTCAAGACAGAATTTGGGTATAGTTTTTAAAGGTCAGTAAATGTGAAGGGCTGAATTGTGTGCAGTCTGAGAGAAGAGGCAATGCAGAGATGCACCACTCCAGTGGAGGCAGAAAGACGGGCAGAGCACAGTTACTGTGTCACTGACAGGTGTGGCCTGTGCTCAGCCACCCACATAAGACTAGCTTTGTCTACTGATCCAGTAGGAGACAGGGGCCATAGCAGTGGATCCGGATTCATGAAATGCCTGCACTCCTTGTGTAGGAGGGAAATAAGGGGCTCTCTCGCATGCTCTTTCACACACACACTCAGCCCCGGCAGGTCTTTATTACTTGTTTCCAGCTTCAAACTATGTAATTACAAAGCTGAAACTCATTCTAATTTATAAGTCCAGCATATAACCTTATGTATTTCTTAAGCTCCATCCGAAGACATCAGTTAGCATGGGGCCCTTCTTGGACCCACTCTGCTGTCATTAGCCTAAGAAACTAATTCTGTTTTTGTTTTCAATACTTAGGGTTTCCACTATTTTCCCAAAATTAATAATCAGCGCTATTTTCAGCATAATCATTGAATGCCATATTGATGTCTCTTCTGGAGATATGATGGCACTTAGTCAAATGCCAAGGCTGTCCCAGTCATATTGATCACTAACGGTGGAAAATACATGTCAATTTGTGTGTCTGAGATCTGGAAGAGTCTAGTAAATTCAGATAAAATCTTATTTGAACCTTTTCCTAGAATTGAAACCAAACCCAAACTGAACTTTTTTGGAGGTTCAAGTATGGTTACTTTTTTCCTTCATTATTTTTAATTTCTGTGAAATAAATTTAATATTTGTACTTCCCAGTTCCATCCAAGATAGCTACAGAATTGGTGAATATTTCAACATTGATTGTTGTGCAATATTTCTTGCTCATTCAGAAACAGGAATTACCAGAAATCTTGCAAGAAAATCCATTATTTGAGTTCTATCCCAACTTCCAGTGTCAGGAGTTGAAATATGAGAATGGGAGCATTTCCAGACCAGCCAGAAGCAAAGAGTGTTGAAACTCTTGCTCATAAAACCTATTCCCATGACAGCTCCAGATCAACATTGCCCAAGAAGTGTGGATAGTTCAGGTAAAGTTCAAAAAAGCATCTAAACTTTTTTTTTTAAATCCAAATTCAATCTCTGAACTTCTGAGATTCACACACCACTAGTTTGAAGTAAATTTAAATCAGTGCAATTTTCCTCTGATTTCACTCTCACTATTATAATCAGGACTAGTTCCAGTGAAGTCAATGGAATTACAATGGCATCAAGCAGCTTTAAAGAGATAATCATGTGCATTTTACAGTGATCTATAAAAGTTAATCTCCGAGTCCAAGGTGACTATTTCCTAGTGATGTGAAATTCAATACTGAATGCTTTTACACAGCCACAACAAAAAGGGTACTTCACCGTAATTAGATTGTGGTCTTCTGGTGAAGGAATTGATAAGTATCCGATATGGCCAGGCATTACAGAACTTTATGCACCAATCTAATCTCATTTTCCAGAATCCAGACTAAGAACACAGGATTCCCAGGCTCAGAAACCATGAAAGAAGTTGACCTGCTCAAAGTTTGACAGAGAAATTAGGACAATTCAGTCAATCAGTACACAGACAGAATAGATATCTGTCATTAAAAGTGGGATAACAACTGAGGAACAAGAAGGGAAAAATCCAGGCCACACAGGCAGGTATTGTAAAAGCAGCAGAGCAATATCTTGAGAAGCACAAACATGTGGTCCCCACTGAGACTATTCAACAGTGTCTGGTATATATTTCTGAAGTGATTTTTTGTGAAAGATTTAACAATCTTCAAACAATATGCATTTTATTGTAACCTTTTGGCATTAAACTCTATATAATTAGGCCCAGATTCTGCACCTAAAGAGCACTTGGCACAGCTCAGAAAAGGGGAAAGGGATGTAAAGGTGATTTTAAGCCACACCTGGGACCTCCCCTGAATCTGAGGTCAATCAGTGCTGGGCCAGTTCCCAAGTACAATTTCAAAGCTGCTGTAAACTGCACCTGCTGCCAACAGCCCACAAGGACCATTCTACCAGCTGGGGATCGTGATGGTTTAATGACATTGAGGCCACAGTCCATTTCAACCAGCCATACAATCTTCAGCAGTGGTTTGGAGGGGTATTGCAAAGGAGCTGCTATGGTTTCTCAGTGCCTTTCAAGGCTGTCCTTTCTACAAGGGAAACCTCAAGGGGCTAGATCTGCTGGGTTTATGTCTTCTTTGCAGCAAAGCACATTTAAACACACAGGAGAATTGGAGCCTTTTTCAAAAAATTAACTTAAGACCATAAGAATAGTCATACTGAGTCAGACCAATGGTCTATCTAGCCCAGTATCCTGTCTCTGATGGTGGCCTGTGCCAGACACTTCAGAGGGAAAGAGCACAACAGGTAAATGTCAATGATCCACCCCCCATCATCCAGTCTTAGCTTCTGGCACTCAGAACCTTAGGAACACCCAGAGCATGGAGTTGTATTCCTAACTGTCTTACCTAACAGCCATTGGTGAATTTATCCTCCATGAACTTACCCAACTATTTTTTGAATCCAGTTCTACTTTTGGCCTTCACAACATCCCCTGGCGCTGAGTTCTACAGGCTGTGTGTTGTGTGAAGAAGCACTTTTTTTTGTTTGTTTTAAACTTGCTGCCTATGAACATCATTGGGAGAGCCCTGATTCTTGTGTTACATGAGGGGGTAAGTAACACTTCTTTATTCTCTTTCTCCGCACCATTCATGATTTTATAGACCTTGTTCATATCCACCTCGACCCATCTAAGATGACCCGTCCCAGCTTTTTAATCTCTCCTTGTACGGAAGCTGTGCCAAATCCCTAACCATTTTTGCTGTCCTTCTCTGTATCTTTTCCAATTCTAATATATCTATTTTGAGATGGCGTGACCATAACTGAATGCAGTATTCAAGATGTGGGTACAACATGGATTTACAGACTATATAGTGACTTAGTTTCCTTTGCATTTCTTCTTTTCTCTTTCCCCATTTGCTTCCTACATTCCATTTTTCCCCTATAGTACCTGTTCTCACTATGGCTGATTTTACTGTAATGTTTAATTCTGAGCTGTAATCTCTTTTGTCTTCCCCATTGCCTTCCATCACATCTTTTTTATCCTTCCCCTGCTTTTTCTGTAATTCCTTAGGAACCAGTTTGTAGCTGGCTCTTAAGTGGGTGTGCTAGAGTCAGAGGGAGCAAGGACCCTTTCTCAGTTGCATGACCTGTATAAGAGCAGGCCAACAATTGTGCCACTGAGCAATAGAGCTGCACTAGGACTCTTCCTCCCCTGCAGCTCTGAGGGCACGGTCTACCCTAAAGAGGGCACAGAGGGGTGGGAATTGGGAACCTGCACTTCATTACTTTCTTCATCTAGCTGCATTTTGGCTATAGCTACACTTGCAGATGTGGAGCGCTGGGAGTTAAACCAGCTCTTGGAGACAGCAGCAGGGAAAACACTGCTGGGTTTTCACACTGTCAGCTGCAAGCATAGTGGCATGGCCACATTAGCAGCTCCTGCAATGCCACGGAGACAGTGCGTTGTGGTAGCTATCTCAGCGTGCTTTTCAAATGAGGGGTGTGAGGAGTGTGTCGTGTGTACCTGGGAGGAGAGATAGTGTTTTGTGGGGTACAGAGTGTGTCAGCATGCTGTCTTGTAAGTTCAAACAGTGGCAGGGGAAAGGGGGAAACCCTGACATCAGCTTCCACCCCCTCCTCTCTTACACACACACACACACACACACACACCCCTGCATCAGCAGCATTCCACAAGAATGGTTTGCTTTGCCCCGGAGCAGATAAGCATGCGGGCTGTCAGAAACTGAGCTTTGAAAGGGGATCTCTGCATGCCTGCGGCCAAGTTCAAAACAATGACCAGAGTGGCCACTTGACTTCAAGGGATTATGGGATGTTTCCAGAGGCCAATCACAGTGCAGTAATGCAACAAGTCATCCACACTGACACCCCAGCGTTTCAGCCAGGGCTCAGCAATCTCTACGCTTCTTGTGGAGGTGGATTACCAGAGGCACTCCAGCCGCGGAGTCCAGGGGCTCTCAATGCTTTGCCAGTGTGGACACCTCAGGAGTTAGGTGCCTGAGGCTGATTTAACATGCTCTAACTTGCAAGTGTAGCCAAGCCCATTATCTAACTTGCCATCATAGTACCAGACCCACAAGGTAAAGCAACAGAAGTGGTGGGCAAAATCAAGAAACACAGTCTTGAGGAATATGAACTAAACCCAATAAACCACAATAGCAAAGGAAAGAGTGATGGGGTGCATACCCGACGCAGGCCCTGAATGGGTTAATGTGGGCCTGAGAGGCCAATTATGCTATCTAGCTGCCTCGGAAGGTGAGCCAGACTTAAATGAATATTAGTCCCAGCTTGGGAAGGAGCTGGATGGTTACTATAAACAGAGGAAGTTCAGGGCAGAAGGAGGCTGCTAGTAAGGAGAAACGCTACAGTCACTCAACATAAGGGGAGGAGCACGCTAGCCCTTGGATTGTGGGGTTGATCAAGACATAGAGGACAGCTAGAGCAGCAGAGGCATGCTGGTAATGAGGTGGCTGCCAGCTAAACCCCACTAAGCTGAAGGGTTGGTTTTATATTTTTTTTTGACTTAGGTTAAAAACAAAAATAAAGAAACTGTGGTCCCAGAAGGGGCAGGTCTCTGTAAAGTGGTCAAACAGGACACTTATGGCTGAACTTGACCAAAGGACAGTGGGGGCAACTGAGGCAAAACGGTGCTGCAATGCCACGCCCAGCCAAGAGAGGGCATGTTAGGGCAGCAACTTTGCTACTGGAGGCAGAGCTATGCCTGCATGGAAAGGCTTCTTTATAGCCTTATAGAATGGTTGATGGGCCAGGGATCTGTGTAGAGTCTTTCATATGCCATTTCTGCAAGGGATCAGTTCATAACACCACCACTTTGCATTTTTGCCATACAATCCTTTGCTTTCCTCAGCTTACAAGCATTAACAAATTAATCTTCCAAAACACCCATAAATGTCACCATTCCCACATTATAGAGGCAGATAGTTTGTACAATCTGCCCAAGGCCACTGTGGTGGTCAGTGTCACAGATGGCATTGGAACAATGACGTAAAATAACATCCAATCTCTGATATCAGCCAGCTCCCTTCTTTTGCTTTTACATATGTGACCCTCAAGGATATCACAGATTTGAGCATGCTAAATTTCTTCCTAAGTCTTATGTACGAATCTCATCGCCACCAAACATCTTTACTTAAATCTGCTCTGGTACATTTTAGTTAACAGTCATAGAAATAAATAATACTAAAGCAATTTAAAGATATTAAAGGAATTGACTCTCACAGCACCCCTGTAAAACAGGTATAGTTAGCATTACCACCACCACAGCATAGAGGGAAAAACAGGGATGGAAAGTTTAAGTGACTTAATGAAGGTTGCACAGCAAATCTGTATCAGGCCTGGGGAAAGAACCCAGTTGTCCTGCCTCTAATTCCCATATTTTGAGCATGGTTCTTCTAAATTATTTGGCATACGAGACAGAAAATGTCCATAATGGGCTCTCTGAAGGCTTGTTACAGATACATAAAAAGCTTGAAAACCTAATCATGTTTTGTAAATTACAGTTCTTTCCCAAGGAGGAATTACATAAAGCTTTTAGTTGTGCATCAAATGGAGTACAGCACTTCCCTTGTAATCCTGAGATTCTTCCCTTAGTTCATAGGAAGCACAATTCCTTGATCCAGGGTTGCATTAATATTGAGCAGAATAAAAATAAATTGTATGTCTCTTCTTTTCCCTAACAGTCCTTTAATCCACTTACTAAGCACATTCTCAACTCTCAAGAACACAAGCGAGAGTAAAGGATACAGACTTTATTTTGAAATAAAGGTATTACGAAGTCACACGCTGCTGTGACTGTGCCCCTCCCAGCAACATGCACAGTAAAGTGATATTCATTCAAATGGAGAACACAGTGAGCATCTGCTTCATTCTCTGCTCACAGACAAGTAGGGGTAGGAGACCCCTCCTCCTGGCAATGAATGCTCTTTCCACAGGAATGTGCAAAAAAGAGCCTACATATAATTTGTCACATATACAGAATAGAATGACAAAGCAGCCCAATCACCCCATTATTTAAAGTCATAAATATGATTAGCTGGGCAAATGAGGGTTAAAGACTTAACTATAATGGATGGATGATACATTGTGTCAGAGAAGCTGTTATCACAAGTGCTGAATGACAATATCAGTGATTTAAGGCTTCTTTTATTCATATGGTTTACAACATTTTTTACTCAAACTAAAATATCATAAGATAAATGCCAAACATGTCACAACCAAAGCCAAGTTCCTAGCTACGCTCTCCTGTATTATCTTTAAGTTGAAGTACAAAATGTAACAAGAGTTTGTCAGCAAAAGTAATATACTCTGGTAAAAGATAGAAAGTTTTTTAAGACAGTGGACAGTAATATTGTTTAGAAGATTTTTTTTTAAACTTCAAAAATTGTAAAGAAGGCTCAAAGTCTGCATAGAAGGGTTGGTGAAGTTACTCAGGAAAAAAATCACCAAGAAATAGATGAGAGAAAACATTTTCTTTACCTATATGCAGGCAGGCACACAAAATATGAGGTCTTGTTGGACTGCTAACTTGTAGTCAATCTAGTGAAAAAACATAACAGTCTGGCAGCCTGTTTATGACATGTTTACATACAGAAGCCACTATAATCTACTTGCAAGAGCTTGAAGGTCCAGCATTTAAAAAATGGATAAATTGAATCAGTTCTTATATAAAGGTCATTGACTTATTTATGAAATTGATGCATATTGTTATGTGTTCAGACTGGAGATGCAGACTTCCATACATACTCTCATGAGAGTGTAAAAATCATTCAAAAATGCATTCCCTGTTTAGGATGCATGAGGTACCCTGAGGTGTAAAAGTAGCCTTTGGAGAGTGTGCTACCAAGCTCAGACTTGAGAACTCTTCTGGCACTGCTTAAGTACGATAGGAATTTCAGATTCAGTCTATTCCCTTTTCTTTAGATTATAGCACAAATCTTAAAGCACTGACAGCAGCTTCAAACACACACAAAAATCCCGCGCCTCAAAAGAATTAAACACACAAATGCTTCCCTCAAGTTCTGTCAGAATCTATTTATTGTTTTCTTAAGAGGGTTCCCCTCTTCACCCGCTTTCTGGTTCCAATAAAAGTCCCATTTGTGTTTGGCCTTTATCAAAGAGCAATTCTCATAATACTGGGGTCTAATTATCTTTTCCCCTCCCCAGAGTTCTCAAAATGCAAAGAGCATTAGGCAGCCCAAGTATCGTCTTTGCGATGTGAACACCTCTTTGGCTTATCATCATGTTTCTTACTGATAACAGCTCCTCGTCTCTACAAAAATATAAATTCAGTACAAAAAAACCCTTAATTTTGGTTCAAATTGACACATATTTTGAACTATTTCTGAATTGAATTATGCTGTTTCAAATGTGACCCTCCAAGTTTTTGCCTATATCCAGGCTTTAATCACCAAATTCCATCAGATTTCTTCCTCCTCTTCCATTCTCTCAGTGTCATGTTGATATTAATTAACAATTGCAAAATTAAAAATGGGTTTTTTTCCTAGCTGGTCACCTCACTTGTATTTCTCTTCCAATGGTGCAGGTAGACTGAAAGGAGGCCAGAAGTACTCTTCCATAAATCTCCTCAGTAGGGCTCATGAACTCACTCCAGTCCTCTCTGTTCTAGGGACTCTTCCAGTTTTATAAGATGGATATAGTCAGACACACACCCACCACAAGCATTTTCACATTCTCCAGAAAGCATGCAAACCGAGAAGTTGCACAAGACCAATGCACAAATCTTGATGACCCTACTAGTAAATATATTCAAGAAATTAACAACAAGTTTCTTCAGCTACACTATAACCCTGTGTGAGTGTCCGAAGGTCTCAGCCCCATGTTCAGAAAATGTATAGAAGTCTAGGACAAAGGTGATCGCATTTAGAGCCATCACCAAAAGAAATGACTATTACAACAGGAAAGATTTTATCAGATATAAGTGCATTTCCACATTTAGTATTGTAAGTACAGTACACATGAAAGTTCATAGTTGAAGTGGGGAGAGAAGAATGTTCACATCTGGCTGATTATATTGTGTGAGCTTCAAGAACCGAATGCCAAGCAGCCAGATATTTTAATTTCCGAAGTTAATCATCAGGACGTTAGGACTCAGTACCTTCCTATAGTCTAAGAGGTAGGACACGACTTGAAGGAGAAATAAGACCAAAGTTGGCAGCTGTACTTTGACACAACACAATTCCTAACTTCAACCACAGTTCACTTCATTTACAGGGTTGAGAGGGTTTTTTTGGTTCTCAGATCTACTGTAGAGCTATTTTACTGTAATCTGGAAAAATAACAGCATGGCACGAACACCAAAATGTTCCTGTCCACCATCTCCTCTCAGTTAAGTAAAAACAAATGAGAAACCCAAATACAAGTTATTGTATAAAACTCTGCTGACAGAGATATAGACCGAGCAATACATTGTGGCTTTAAGCCACTGGCTATGGTGCACAGGAAGCGTTCGGTGGGAAAGCTAGCCCCATGGAAGTTCCCAGAAGCCCTGTACATCAGACAGGCACAATCACACCTAAGAGATCAGAAGGAACGTGACCACCATGCCAGTCTTTGAAAGTGTTCAGCATGTGCTCACCTGGGTGAGGCCAGCATTGCTGGACCAGGGGAAAGCTCCAACCCATCCCTTCCTGTCCCTTTATGAGCAGGCTAGCATCACCTTGAGTGCTAGTCTCACAGCGTACTTGGGTTCCTTGCCTGTGACTGCCTCCAGCCCTAAGCCAGGGCACAGAGTGAGTTGGATATGAATGATCCTTGCACATACAAACCCAGGGAAACTTTAGCCCTAAGCAGAGTAGGTATTCTGTTGTACTGGAAATGTTGCTGATACGTGCCATGACTGCAAGTAAGGCATGAATTTCACTTCTCATGGGGAGATATTGCAATACTCCATGCACCATTTTACACTGGACTCATACCTCTGACATTTGGAGGAACATATTTTCCCCATTTGCAGATGCTAGCTACATTGGAAAGAATCATTTACTTCTCCTTTCTGCTCATTATCAAGATTAACTACATGCCTTTTTTGGGGTGTTTTTTCGTCTTTTTTTCTGGACTATTGTTTGAGGAAGGGTGGAGAGAATGTTGAATGATGTAGTGATTGAGGGGCTTGCATTGTGTTCCCTCAAGATAAAAGAAAAAGGAGTAAAAACCCTTTGTGTAAACCCTGGTCTGTGTCATTCAGGAAGTTCTCTCTAGTGAATGCAAAATGCTCACAGAAGCACTTGGGAAGACATTCGTTTGAACAGATGATTTTGCAGTGTTTAAATACAAATTTTCCACAGAAAATTGAATATTTCCTCTTGGCCCAACTAAAACATGGATTAAAATGCACCAATTGTGAATTGACTTTTCCTCATTTGGGGCCCAATTCCAATGGCAAACCACCTCCTGATTTCAGGAGCAGGAGGTTTGGTCCTATTGTTTACGTGACAGCTTTAAATTTTTTAATACAGTATGCTGTGACTAGTGCTTACTGTACAAAATATAATCTCTCCACTGTTACCTTTCTTCCTTACCCACCCCAAGCCCACAACTAGTCTATCTTCACTTGTCTCCCACCATATGCTTAGACCCCAAGCTCTCTGCTGCAGAGACTTTTTTTGTATTATGTACATGTACAGCATCTAGCACACTGAGAACCTGATCCCTGATGGATCCTCTAAACACTACTGTAACACAAACTAATAATGATGATAATAGTAATAATTTGAAAAAGTGTCTCTGGAGCTTTGGGCTAAGGATAAACCCAAAGTTGCTAAATTCAGGTCTGAATGCAAACTTCAAACCTAGAAGATATATGGATCAATTCAGGGCTATCTTTATTTTGAAGAATGTGGTCCTTTTCTGATGGAAACCTTCAAGGGCTTGTTTACAGTTAATTATAATATTTCAAGATTACAAAGTGTAATCTATCAATTGATATTTATTTACAGTAAATTAATCCTCAGAGTAAAAGTCCCTACCAGGGACAGTCATTTGAGGGAGAGTACCCAAAGGAGTGAGCATTTTAGCTTGAGATCCCAAACTGTTTGCTATGGTTTGCTCACTGTTTCGATTAACAAAATAAAAATAAACTCCATGTTGAAGTTGCTGCAGTTTCAAAATTTTACTCAGTGACTCACAAAGAAAGAAGTCCTTACACAAACATGCTCTAGGCAGGTTTGTAGCTAGAAAAGCACTGATGCCATAGTGCAGATTGACAGGATTAGTAACTTATTGACTAATTTTGAAAATAAATGAACTTTTCTTACCTCTACCAGACAGGAGATTAACTTTGCTAGTAAAGAACTTCTTCAAATATTAGTATGGACAAATAGTAACATAATAAACATGCTATTCCAAGGACACTTTTAGAATCCAAATGCCAGAGATCTTACCATCCCGCCCTACAATTTGGCTCCAGCTTTCTTGTTCTTTCCTAATGCAACCCAGGTTGCTTCAGCATAAAAGAAAAAAACACACTCCAAACCTTTTTTCAGTCTAACATAACTCTTTCTACACTTTGAAACTTTACAGCTTTGTCCTTCAGACTTCAAATCCCCAATAAGGCCCCTGAGGATTCCAAAGACTGGGAATAGTGTGCATGTATGTGGGGAGGAGGTGTAGGATCTCAGGCCACATGTCTGCTGCTTTTCACTGACCACAGTTCTTCTCCATTTAAATCTCAGCCGCTCTAGGAATTGTCTCCATCAAGAATCCCAGAGCTGACAGTACATCAGACAAATCTGAACGGCACAGTGTCAGGGCCCAGTCAGAGCCACAAACCACAAATGAGTTTTTAATGGAATCATTTTATGGGATGTATTGGCAGTGTGGTTTGGGGTCCCAGGAAAGATAAAGGGAGATGAGGGGCCTTAGGGATTAGTTATCACCTTCTCCACAGACCCTCAGCCTAAGAACAAAACACGGTCGCCCTTTGGTCCATAGTGAAATACTCCCTGATCACCTATCCTCACCAAGCGTACAAGTTCTTTTTATAAATACATCTCCTCTAACACCTACAGAAGTGGTCAGAGGGAGTAGTACTGAAGGTTTAAACAAAAATGAAAGGTTCACAATTTCACTCTTATCACCCCTCAGACAGGGCTGACTGCCATTTCAATAAGTACTGCTTCCTATGGTGTGGTACTGCAATGTAAGCTCAATGGTGCAGCTCTCGCAGCAGTACCCCAGTTGTTGCAGCTCTAGCAGACACCTGCTTCCAAAATTGTAGTTTGAATGACCAAGTGTGGCTTTCATAATCCAATGCACATCAGAGTAAATTTCCTTTTTCTGGGGCCAGATTCTGCCATCCTACATTGAGTAACACCTTACCTCATTAATAGTCCCATTGGTTTTGCAGAGTAAGGTACTACTAACGGACTTCAGATGAAAAAAAAAAAAATCAGGCCAGCAGAGAACAGGTGCTTAAACCATGTATTTGGATCAGAGTTTGGTTCAAGGCCCTTTATTTCTGTATTTATCCCTTGCCTACTGTTCAAGTGGACTGATATGTGATGGCACTCTTTCTAGTCTATCATCGGTACTTCAGGAGCAGAGGCATGTGGGGTGTGATGGTCAGACCTATGACAACTAAGATAAACTTATAAGAAACAACACTTCTTACCTTTCATCCCAAACTTGGAGTGTCTTCCAAACTTCAGAATAATGAGCATTATCACTAGGCCAGTGCACACTAATGCTGCAATCCCCACCACAACATACACCTAAAAGAGAGAGCAAGAACAGTTCAATCTGTTGCATGATGATGAACTGTCTTCAAAGGAACATTTATTCAGAATAATCCAACTAGGGAAAGTTTTCTTTTAAAGGGAAAAAAAGATTGTCAAATCTAAGAGCACAGAGGGGACCATTATGTAGGCTCTCTCCCACCCTGCCGAGATCAGAGACTCTGCCAATTCCACATCCTGCAGAGGCCTCTTCATGGGTCTGGCACTGGGAGAGGAGACTGAGTGAGCTGGTCAGAGGAGGGGCTGAGTCAGAGGACTGCATGTCATCCACCTCTGCAGCCCTATGGAGCTTTATGAGAAGAGATAATACAGCGTGAGGTGTAACTACCTTTGACACAGTATACCCCTGTGGCATAGCCGCTGACAAGGAAACCAGAACCAAAGCCACTGTGCAGCACAGAGCCTCTTCACAGATGGCCCTGACCTCTCACAGATTCCTCAGGATTCGTGTAGGGTATGAGATGGCCTCTGCTGTGCACAAAACCCACAAGGGACAATGTGGGGGTAGAGGAGGGAAGGGGCTCTGTGAGGTAATGCTCATGGAGACTTGCTGCCTCAGACCCATAGGTCTGAACTTCAGCTCCTAATTTGGGCCTTGATGTCCCTAACTGACAGTAACACAATGGGGAAACGGACTTGAGATCACGCCCACTGGCTCATATCTGTTAATAGTTTTTATTTTTAATCCTGAACTTCTTTCCTCCTTCAATTCTATCGCCTGAGGTATTCCTGAATATTTTAAATTGAAAGAACAAAAAACAAAAAAACTGTATGTACTGAAGCAATATCTAGTTTGTAGCTCCCACCCACCCACAACTTTCTACTCTTCCATAGCTTACAATTTTCCCTCCCATTCATGTATCATGTATCCGTGCACAAGGCGCAATTCTCCACTGCCTTCCACCTTGTGAAGTAATTCACACTAAACATTAAACTGTAAGAATGACAGTGCTTTACATTCACTTTGTGCAGGTATAAATGATTACACAGAGATAAGGAAGTGGGGAATTCAGGCCCACTGAATTAGCTGTTTCTACTAAAAATCTCCATGTTATCTTTTAATAGCAACCCCATGAAAAATGGTGCCAATACACAGAATTCTAATTTGATTTTTCATTATAACATGACTTCACTATGAGCAGCAGTTGACCACCAGGTTTATAAATCCAGTGAGAGAGCCTTTCAAATTACCTTGAATTTCAAGGATGTGAAAATCTCTTACTTTGTAAATAAAATTACTGTATTTTAAGTCCTCTGAAAAACAAAAACATTGCACGACAGATCATCTCTAAGAGTTGGTCAGAAAAGTGATATAAATTAAGTATCCACTTTATTCAGTATGAAAAATCATGCATTCTCCCCCCCCCCCCCCCCGTTTTTGGAAAGGGCATCTTGAACAATTCTAGCAACAGCTTGGGTACACTGTTAGGTTAGTGTCTCATCACAGCTTCATCAGTTCTATAGTCAGAAAGTCTCCCAAGATCAGAAACCAGGAAACAATACTTACAGTGATGCTATCTTCATTCTCTTTGTTGGAAACATCCGTAGAAGTGATTTGATTACTGTTATTCGTGGTGTCCCCAATATCATTAGGCGTGGTTTCATAATCTTAGGGAGGGGGAGAGAAAGGTTGTCATCATTCTTTCAGTTACTATAATACTGCAATGTTTGAAACATTTGCAACTCTTGAGTTCCTTGTAAAAGATTAATTGTTTCTATTTTATCAGCTGAGCATTATGTGCGGGGATCTACAAAGCCAAAAACTTCATTTGCTCTAGACTTTGCTTTTTAACCAGCGTATAACCTGTCAATATCTTAACACATAGCATTTTCCTTTCAAATATAATAATCCATTGCTTATTTCTCATGTAAAATTTCAGAGAATGGATCTACACTGTAACATATACTACCGAGAGAAGCTAGAGTTAAAGTTAAGGACAGACTTTTACTATAAACCTGGGTCTGGGTGCTTGTGACTAAAAACAAAAGACTTCCCTCAAGATTGAACTGCTGTAGCCTTACACTCAGCCAAAGTCCAAAGAGGATTTTTATATCTATATATATATATATCTATATATCTATATATATAGATATATAAAATAAAAAAAATCCTATATATATTAGTTTGGTGATTTCTGGGGTATGTCTACATTACAGATTAAATTGAGCCTCCCAGCCCAGATAAACAGACTTGTGCTAGCTTGACTCAAACTATCACGCTAAAAATAGCAGTAAGGATGTTCCAGCTCCAGCAAAGACTGAGATAAGAACCCCAGCTCACATTCAGTGGGCTTGAGAGCCTGAGCTGCCACCACATCTACCCTGCTATTTTTAGCACACTAGCTTGAGCCAAGCTAGTGCAAGTCAATCTATCCAGGCCAGGAGTGAAGACGGGGACTCACTCCTAACTGCAGTGTAGAAAGATCCTTTAATTTATTCTTGAGATTTTGGCAAAAGCCCGTTTAGCTAGTTTTGAGTTGTCAAAGTATGAAGGGACAGATCCCCTCATGTTAAAAAAATTTAAAACACATTATTCTGTGTGCTTGGATAACTCAAGAACATTTTTGGTTCCAAATTGCTAACTTGCCATTGACTTAATCCTGAAAAAAGGTTTCGTGCCAGACATTTCTTAAATTAAATTTCTTCAGACATGATGGACCACATCCTACTCTTAGTTCCAATAGATAAATCCAGAATAGCTCTACTGAAAGAAGAGTTTGGCCCAACAAAGTTGATGTTATTTGAAAACTGCACAATGGATTTATCAAATGCAGGATTTTCCACCAGCATTATTCCAAGATAACAAGGACTAAATACAAAAAAAATGCAAAGTTGCATTTATTTCTAGGATTACATACAAAAACGTGTGCATGTGTGTTGGAAAGAGAGAGAGAGAGAAACACATTCAAATTAATGTAATCAGTACAGTTATTGGCACTGTACTTCTAGTGTGATTATTTAAACGTTAAAAAAAAAATCACAATTTTTTCCCCTATTTATACTTTGTTTAAATCCAGAAGAAATTTCAATGCCAAAATTCCGTACATGGAATTTGAAAGTGGGGTAGGATCATTAATGCTGTTTCTGTTCTCAAAACTGCCACAGGGGAGGGGAGGGTCTGCACTCTAATATACTTATCTTCGCCAGGCGCTCAGTGCCATTTTGGAGGGGTTAGCTGGGAACGCTGGCAAAATGCTGCATGGGCACTTTTGGTTTTCATGCCTGTGCGCTTGCACACACACTTCCTTGCTGCAAAGCATTCTGCATCTCGTATATGGCCATTGTTAGGGAGCTGGGTTCTTTGACTTTGTAGCATCTACATGGCTCTCCTTGTCATCAGCTCAACATCTGGTTAAACTGGTATAAAGCAGCCCAGCCAGACCAAGCTGACCCTCCTAAGTCTGCACTAGAATAGGTCAAAGGCCAGGATTTAGTCCAGCTCTAGTCTGTGTGCAAAGGGGCCTACTAACAGTGCTTTCAGGAGAAATTTCCTGACTTTAACATTTAAAACTTCAACCATAATGTTGCCTTATTCCCCTCCCCCCTGCTCTTCTCTATAGCCACAAATTTGCAGCAGGTATCAAACTGTAGAGAAAGGCAAGGGGATAGCATTCTTCATATTACACAGATTACACCTTGGCCCTGCCTGCATTCCCCATCTCCTGATTAACCCATCTACTCCATGTTATTTCAGTAGGGTTAAGAGGTCTCTTTTGCATCTTGCTCAACTATCCCTATTATTAGCTTTCAAATTTACATTTACTGATCTGTAGTTTAATATCATCCCCATATAGTGGTCTCTCTCTCCCCCATCATATATCCAAGTGTCAGTATATGCTTATTCCCTCCTGAAGAGCCTAATCCTGTGAGCCACTGAGTACCCAGTCATCCACTGAAGGAGTTAACAGCACTCAGAAACTTACAGGAGGTGTTTAGTACCTTGCAGGAGCAAGCTCTCAGAATCTGACTTTTTGTCCAAACTTTTTTCCTTTTAGTGCTACTGTGACCCAGGAATCGCTTAGTGCCAACTGGATAGGGGCAGATAGGGGATTCCTGTTATCCTCTGAGTCTGGTATTTACAGTCTAGTAAAGAGGGTCATGTGAGGCCTCTAATTAAAAAAAAAAAAAAGCCTGTCTGGTCATCAATATAATTGTGACATGTTTGTACAGACACTATATAAAGAGTTATGCATATATACCGAAAAATTATGTTCAAACGGTATGCAACCAACAAAAGTGAAAACAGATTGTCAGACAAGAGATGTTTATCCAGCTATCTGTTTATATGTAAGCAGGGGCAACCATTAGCATTCTAAGTCAAATGCTAACAAAGAGCTGGCAGAGATTTCAGAAGGAAACTAAGAAGAGAAAAATAGCCCAGCAGTGAGGGAAGAGACCCTGTCTAGAGGTGCACATCAAAGGTTTGCTTGAGTATATTTGGGGGGACAAAAGATATGCCTAGTCATCCCTCACCTCGGAAGTAAATGGACAGCGAATTTACTTCATAAAAGTGGGATCTCCTCCAGACTTTGCTGAAAACACTAGCAAGAACTTTGAGTGAGATAAGCTTCTTTAGACAAGTGGGCAACTTGTTCGTTTAGGAGCCAAAGAGCAAGTTATGATTTTGTTTTATATGTTGCCACTTGTTCCCAATATTCTTATTTTACCTGAATGTTTGTTCTTTGATGATAAACTTATTCTTGTTTTCACTACAGAGCAGAAACTAATCCCAAAGTCATTTCCATGTTAAAGCACTTCTACTAATGACTCTCCCAAAAACTAATTATACAGTATCTCCAGTCAGCTCACTTTCATCTCTCTCAATAGCTCATCCCACTAAGGGAACCTATGAACTTGAAATAATTAAGACAAACCATTTAAACTGCAAAGAGTCTCAAAGAAAGCAAGAATTAACATTTAGTATCTCTTAGTTACTGAAAAATGGTCTAAGGACAATAACGTAAAAAGGGGAACAATGGAAATATCAGAATAATATTGTTTGTGTCGGACTAGAACTTGCAGGCTCTTCAACAAGATACTGAAACACATGTATAACTGTAAGAATGTCAGTAGTCCTTACTGAAGTTAATGGGACTGCTCACATGCATCAAGTTATGCATGTGCTTGAATACTTCTGCACAATGGGGTCATCAGAGAATTATAAAGATCAAAAGCAAAGTACATATTATCCCCCAAAAAAACAAAAACACATTTGTCCCTCCTTGGGAAAAAAAGGGAGGGGAAACTATGCTTTAATATTTCCGAACCACTTAGACAATTTGATGCCCCAATTGCACATTTGCTAAAGTTTAATTACATGGAATGGAATGGAATTAAAGCAATACAATTTAGATCAGCTTAAGGAAACTTAAATTATGAGCTATTTCATCCAAATAACCATATACTGAGCAAGATCCAACCCTGCCTAGACCATAAAGGGTAGTTTGAAAGCACTGCTGAAGATAGACTTTCACACTTACTCAAATACAACAACAGTATTATATAAAAGTAGCCAACTGTTTCGCAGATTTTTCTCCCAATTTTTGGTCCTCAAATTCTTTGTGTTAAAACAAGATTCATCTCCTCCTTTTGGTACTTTTTACAACTTAATTGTAGAAGGTTAGGCCCCAACGCCAACACAATTCAACTTCACAAGGGTTACATGTAACTGTTGTTGGTTCATCTTGTAATAGTTTGGCCAGCCATATCAGAAGAGGCCAAAAAACATATTACTATCAGGTTAAAAATAAATCCTGTAACCTGGGATAAGGCAATATTTTATTAAGCTTGGATAAAGTTTTCAACAGCACCTAAGTCATACTGACTGTCAATTCATTATTTAAAAAAAAAATTGTCTCTAATCCATGATGGACAGCCCAGAGACATTAGAGAATAACTGCAGGTTTACAAACTGCTCTGCTGTTATGGTACAAACTGGGTCTTCATCAGGGAGAGGCTAACACATTTTGCCTAAATCAGCGCCAACTAAAATACTCTGGGTTAAAAGCATTACCTTCACTCAGATGTTAGCAGGTGCAAGTTCTGACTATACAAGAGAGACTAGACAAAAGGGGAGTGGGAGGTGAGTAAAAATAGAGTGAAAAATGAGCAGAGAAGTGGAATGAAAAACCAATACAGAAAGACAGAGAAAAGGTGTAAAGAAGGAAGAGGAAAAAAAAAACAAGCTATAGGGGCGCTCACCTTGTGCCAACCTCATTTTTCACTGGGAATTTTCCTCTCTCTGAGATATAGCATAGGCTTCTCTATAGGTGGTAAAACATGCTTTTTATAAACATTGAATCATCAAAATGTTAACTTACAGGAGAAAAGATAATGAACTCAGTCACCCCCCAAAGATAGAACTTTGAAAGGATCACAAGAGTCGGGCCACCAATAGCTCTAATCTTCCATTTGGGGATATTTACAACCATTCTATAGCAGTACATTTATATTTCTCCTAGGCCTACACTATGCGTTTATACCGATTTTAGCAGCGTTAAACCGATTTAACGCTGCACCCGTCCACACAACAAGGCCCTTTATATCGATATAAAGGGCTCTTTAAACTGGTTTCTGTACTCCTCCCCGATGAGAGAAGTAGCGCTGAAATCGGTATAACCATATCGGATTAGGGTTAGTGTGGCCACAAATCGACGGTATTGGTCTCCAGGCGGTATCCCACAGTGCAACCACAGTGACCACTCTGGAAAGCAATCTGAACTCGGATGCACTGGCCAGGTAGACAGGAAAAGCCCCATGAACTTTTGAATTGCATTTCCTGTTTGCCCAGCGCGGAGCTATGATCAGCATGGGTGGCGATGCAGTCCCAAATCCAAAAAGAGCTCCAGCATGGACCGTACGGGAGATACTGGATCTGATCGCTGTATGGGGAGACAAATCTGTTCTATCAGAGCTCCGTTACAGAAGACGAAATGCCAAAGCATTTGAAAAAAATCTCCAGGCTATGATACAGAGGCCACAGCACAGTGCTGTGTGACAAGCGTAACGGAAAGCCAAAGAATCAAATGGACACTCATGGAGGAAGGGAGGGGGGACTGAGGACTCCAGCTATCTCACAGTCCCCGCAGTCTCCGAAAAGCATTTGCATTCTTGGCTGAGCTCCCAATGCCTGTAGGGTCAAACACATTGTCCAGGGTGGTTCAGGGTATATCTCGTCAATTTACTCTCCCTCTCCCCCTTGAAAGAAAAGGGAAAAAAAACGTTTCTTGACTCTTTTCAGTGTCACCGTATGTCTACTGCATGCTGCTGGTAGACGCGGTGCTGGGGCACTGAACAGCAGCATCCTCTCCCCTTCCTTCCCCGGTGGCAGACGGTACAGTGCAGTAGGACTGGTAGCCGTCCTCGTCATCATCCCGGGAGTGCTCCTGGCTGGCCTCAGGTGAGGTCAGCTAGGGGCGCCTGGGTAAAAATATGACTCCTGGTTATTCCCAGCAGATGGTACAGAACGGCTGGTAACCGTCCGCATCATAGCAACTGGGGGCTGAACTCCATCAGCGCCCCCTCTTTCATGTCTAAAGAAAAGATTCTGTACTGCCTGGACTATCATAGCAGCTGAAGGCTGCCTCCCCCTCATTTTATCTCACTAACAAGTCAGTGTTTCTTATTCCTGCATTCTTTATTACTTCATCACACAAATGGGGGGACTCTGCAACGGTAGCCCAGAAGGGTTGGGGAAGGAGGGAAGCAACGGGTGGGGTTGTTGCAGGAACACCCCCTAGAATGGCATGCAGCTCATCATTTCTGTGGGATCTGACACAGAGCGGCTGTGCTCTCTGGTTCACTGGTTCTCTAGTACACTTGCCCCATATTCTAGGCAGGACTGACTCTATTTTTAGATACAACATAAAGGACATTTTTGTCTTTGCGCCCCCGGCCAACCTCAGCGAAGGTCAGCCAGGAGCACCCATGACAGCAGCAGACGGTACAGAATGACTGATAACCGTCATCTCATCGTCAATTTACAATGGCACAGCAGATAGTACAGAACCACTGGTAACCATCTCTACTACCTTGCAAAGGCAAATGAATGCCGCTGTGTAGTGCTGCAGTACCACCTCTGTCAGCGGCATCCAGTACACATATGGTGACAGTGATAAAAGGCAAAAGGGGCTCCATGGTTGCCATGCTATGGCGTCTGCCAATTCAATCCAGGGAAAAAGGGCGTGAAATGATTGTCTGCTGTTGCTTTCATGGAGGAAGGAATGAGTGACGACATTTACCCAGAATCACCGACGACATGTTTTTGCACCATCATGCATTGGGATCTCAACCCAGAATTCCGATGGGCGGGGGCGACTGCGGGAACTATGGGATAGCTACGGGATAGCTACCCACAATGCAACTCTCCAGAAATCGACACTAGCCTTGGTACATGGATGCACACCGCCGAATTATTGTGCTTTGTGTGGCCACGTGCACTCGACCGCATACAATCTGTTTTACAAAACTGGTTTATGTAAAATCGGAATAATCCTGTAGCGTAGACGTACCCCTAGTCTGAACCAACAGCAGGAGAGAGAGCAGTAGAAAGCTCTATTTGTATTCATTTATCTTAAAATAATATAAGGCAGAAAAGAACTATCAAAATAAAGAACATTTGGTTCACCTTAAAATAATATTTAAGTTTAATTAAGTGTAACAGTCCATTCTTTCCATTTTTGAGTTCCTTAATTTGTCATTTCTTTTTTGTACATTTTGAAAAAAAGAAAATCAAAATATATACCATAAAGTTCAGGATCCAGGATTGGGCCACTACCTAAACAGGAAAAAGAGAACAGAAAGGGTTTGTAAATATCTTGCGAATGTGCACGAAGAGTAATAGTTTTTAGGAATTCTGTTCAAAGATAAAAGCTTATCATTGCTAAGGCTAATATTATAGGATAGCAATGGTCCACTAATTGAAATAACCAAAATACATTGTACAGGCTTTTTATTCAATTACATTTTTAATTATTTTCAGAGACATGGAAAATGTCAACATTTGCTTCATACGAAAGATCTGATCGACACCTAGGACTAAGCTGAGTTCTGGCAAAGACAGTTATGGTTCCAAACTGGGCCAGATTCTGCTCTGTTACATGGATGTAAATCTGGAATAACTGCAGTATATACCATTCCTATTGAAAAAAAATCAATGGCAAAACTGTAGTTGATATTAACGGGACCAGAATTTGGCCTGTTAACTTCAATGGGAGTGGCAATGACTCGGGCCAGTGTGTATTTGGCCTTGTAATCTATATAATAAGATTCCAGAAGTGTCACTTTCTCCATATCTTACTCTCAAGCCTAGAACGTCCATTAATCAGCATGAAGTGATGGAACCAGCTACAAGCATGGCTGAAAACTTTTTGGGTTCAGAATATCACCAGGTTCAACCACCAGTGATACTTGTGGTGTTACTGTCCAGTTTTTAAGTTCTCAGCCATTTTCGGCCGTGTACACCTACAAATTACACCCATATGACAACATGGCTTTACACCTAATTCTTAACTTAAATCACCATGAGGAAAAACTACTTTAGAATCGTGATATTGTCAGCTGGCAGGCAGCATATCACAAAACAATAAGGGCCAAAGTCATCGATAGACTAAGCAGCACAACTTCATTAACTCTACTGGAGTTGCACTGTTAAGGATCCAATTTCATAGCTGATCCCACAGGCAGAACCGTGATTGAACAGAATGAGAGTCCCATGTGCAGGGCAACTAGATAATCAAGCCTTTAAGCCAACTAAAATAGACAAAACAAATCTACATTTTCCAATATACAGTTCTGATGTCATTTTGTACTTTTTTTTTTATTACTGCATATATCTGGGCATGATCCTACAAATCTTCAGTGCACAGAACTCCTTCTATTCATAATATAGCATCAATCAATTTCCACTTGGAAAGGTTTTTTTATTTTACACTACATTTCAAGATGCTCATTTATGCTTATCTGATGTTTTCTATTGTATTGCGCAAGTCCTATACAGTAATCTCCTAATTAAGTTTTCTATATATTTACTGTTTGTTCTACGTGGCTTAAAGATTGAATTAAAAACATATTTAAACCTTTTAAGTAGGAAGAACATGCTCAGTGGGCATGGTTCTGCTCGGATTTACACCACTGTACTTCAGGAGTAACTCCACAACAGTAGAGTTACATTGGTACAAAGCCATCGTAAATTAGGATAGGAACATAGTTAGTTGTTGCTTCTTTTCTTATGCTAAATGCTTGGCAATCTGTTGTGAGAAGTATGAGACTAGGAGCTGCAAAACGTCTCTACAGAATGGCAACAGAGTATCAGGCTCAATTTTTAATATGCCTTGGCAGATATTTTAATGCTTAGAGTTATAATGCAGATTAAGGTGCCCCCATGAGAATGGCCCCATCCAGGTGTACAAATAAACCTCAGGTGCAATGAGCATTTATTATCTAACCTCAAGCTGTTTCTGATGGGGCTTCTCTCTTTGAAAATCTTCATAGATACAATTTTTTCCAATATTAAACATTCAAATTATGTGAAAAAGTTCTCAGGAGAGTCACTGGCAGTTGCATATGTTTGTTTCCTTCAGATTGTGAATAGCAAAGTATTTGGACTAACTCATGAACTCAATAAATATGACAAAACTTCCATTAGATTTTAGTGCGACTAGAATGACCCTCAGAATGAAATTAAACTCCTGGTCCAACTAGGTAGCATTAGAGAAAGGATTAATTTAACCCACTAGACCACAGATTAATTAAAGCCTTAATCCCTGCCTGTGAGGTAAAGGCCAGGAAGTAACATTCCATTCAGTTACCTTTTATACTGACTAAAGCCTTCATCTGAAAACCCAAAAGTTCAGCAAAAGTCACATTTCTGTCTAGATATCCCTTCATAAAATTATGATAGCTATTATTTTGATATTTCCATTTTTTTCTTTTTTTACATTATTGTCCTTGGACTGTATTTCAGTAGCTAAAAGATACTATCAATTCTTGCTTTCTGTGAAACTCTTTGTATTTAAATTATTAGTCTTAGTCATTCCAAGTTATTCCCAGTTAGTGGGATGAGCCAATGGAAGAGGTAAAGTGAGCTGACTGGAAATACTGTAAAATTTTGGGAGAGTGATCGGTGCTTTAACATGGAAATGACATCAGAACTAGTTCCTACTCTGTGACTGGATTTTTCATGGAATCATTTTCAGACACTCCTGTCTGTGGATCTTCTGAAATCAAGATCTAAAGGTGTTTTTTCCTCATTGAAAGGGCTTTTTTCAGACTCTTATGTTCATCTGGGAGCAAACGAAACATTTGCCCTTTAGGTTGTCATGGGGTGAGGAAAAGCTAGCTGTGATGTTCCCTAGAGAGAGATGCCTTTGGCTGCCCTGATCCTGCAACGAAGGGATTCAGATTGTAAGATCTTCAGAGGAGCAAGTGCCCAGCACACAGCAAGTGCTACCATAAATAAATAGTAATAAAAATAAATACTAAAAAAAAAATGACTTGATGAAGAATTCAACTGAGAAACTACATGATATAGGGGCCTTTTGAGATTATGTGACTTTTTAGGCAACTCTTTCCTGGGAGCATTATTATGGAACACTCCCCCACTATTCTAGAACAAACAAAATGTGTTTCAGATAACGTTAGCTCCAGCTAGGATGACACTCTGTATCTATCTTGGCAAATAATAAATAAGGAAACTTATGTTAGGTAGCTGAACTAATGCACCTTGAACCAACACCTTAAATATAGCCTCAAATATAGGGATAGTTGGTGGTTCAAAGCTGTATGAGTTTGAATGGTATTAATCCCTCAAGCGGGATACACATCATAAGATACATGCTATAGGCAGGGAAGGGTTCAGACTGATTTCTGCTAACTTGCTCACACAAAGATATCTGTGATATATATGTTATATTAAAGGCCAAGAACCAAAGCTCCAGATCACAGAAATGGGCCCTTAGTATTTAAAACAAAGGTTCTAGTGAATGATATGGTTCACAGTGATAACTGCAATACCATTAACGTGCTCCAAGTACAAATCAGCTCTCTACCTTTATGCCTGCATTGTCAGCCAAGTATCACATGAGAACGTCTGTTCTGCAAAGGGCACAATGTAGGCTGAGAAATTCTTGGCATGGACCCTATCTGCATCATGACTGATACAAGTTTCAGGTAGAGTATTATGTTGATATTGATGATCTCATGCTCGAAAGCACTTGATGCTTCATTTTTAATCATTCATTTTAATTTCTATAGTTTATGGGTGGGGTAGTATTTTTATTTGTCTTTGTTTTCATTTTCAGTGCATTTGCCCATAAGTGTTGTAAGAGTCACAGAATCAGTTCAAAACTTGATGAAGATACGTCACTCCATTAAACATCAGGGCTGGTATTTAATTTCTATCACACAGGCATGGAAATGAACATAATGCCTGGGTGTACTTAATTGTACAGTATGTTGGACAGACAATGAAACTACACAGTAATGATATCACTGAAAAAAAGCCTTTAAAGGGCTCTAAAACTTGTGATTGTGCTAAAGCACAATAAAATATCAGTGAAACATAAGGAGATTCTATTTTTTACCTTTGACTTTATTTCAGCTTCCAGGGCAGGAGAGATGGGAGTGTAAAAAGGAGGAACCTATATCAACTCTGTAGGACCTGATAAAGCCCAGTGTCACAAATAGCATTCTGTAGAAATCCCATAAAGAAAAAAAACTTTTGAGGAGTTTACCTGGGTAGATGTTTCCTCCTGTTAAATATTAAGACTGGTTTGTAGCCACACATAGCATATGTAGTGATTTTTAAGATAGGCACATCCTGTCTGTGCTTATGAGAGTCTCTTTTACAATGTTTTTATGAAACCCGTTTCCTCAGAGAACGAGGTTATGCTTACAGAACATTTTCTCTGAGATTTACAGCTATATTATGAACTAAAAACTGAAGGAATAAAAAAACACTGCCTGTCTAAATAGAAGGATATGTTAAAGTCTGATTTATAATTAAAAATGCCACTACTGGGAAAGAAGGTTTAAGTTTTTAACCTAGAGCAGAACATGTGCCAATAAAAGGCATTTTGTTCAAAGAAAAAAATTCACTTTACGTTCAAAGTAGCCTGGTTAAACTTATTGGGAAAACTGTTTATTCTAAGTGAATGCAGCCAAGTTAATATCACTTTCCATTTTAAACCGTATGGATGTAAAGTGGACTGTTTTATTGAATTGTTATAATGCACTATTGGAAGCTGCCAGTAGCTGAAACCATGGTCTGTTCCTGTAACAATTTTATTAAGAAAAGGACTCTAGGGGGAAAGGGAAGAGAGAAGCTTCTAAGAGCAGCAGGAGTAACTAGAGCTCTCTTTGTCAGTTCTGTATCTACTCCTACTCAAGCCTAGAAGAGAACTGTCACATACTTCATTGTTCCTGTTAAAACAGCTTGCTACAAGTACTGAATATGGCATGTATTTTCACTAGTGCTAACTTGTAATGAAGGTGAAAGAAATTAAAATCTCAAAGACTAAATACCCAGCTCCTCTATCACTGTGAAATATTACATAGGACTGGACATCACTATTTCAACTGACATTTTATTGCTACCTAATGTTTAGGGAAACTGAAATGTACACTAGTGCCCAGATTTTCGATACAAATGTGCAGTTTTTTGCACAAAAATGCATACACATTTACACATCTGATTTACCTATGCAATCAGTGTAAGTTTTCATACCAATGGGCAGATAGTTGCTTGCCATCTAGTCACACAATTACTGTACATGTATTTTTGAAGATCTGGGAATAAAGCATCAAATCAAGGCAAAGTATAATCTCTGCAGTTTATTGGGTACCTGTCATATCCTGCCTCTGCCAAGGATGCAGTAAAGAGGATTAATACGCAGCGGGTCTCAACCTATTTATCACTGTGGGCCACATATGTAGCTGTGTGTGTGTTATGTGGGCTACATCCATACATACTACCTGTGTGGCCCTAAGGACGTCTCATGGACTGCAGCTGAGTGCTGACTGGGCCAAGTAGCTCACATGCAGAGAACCACTGATATAGACCAGTAACAGTAGCCATCTTGTCTCTCCTGCCTCTCAGGGTTGCCCGGGGGGTGGGGGAGAGAACTGGGGCAATTTGCCCCAGGCCCTGCAGGGGCCGCGTGAGGTGCTCCAGGTTTTCAGTGGCACTTCCACAGCAGGCCCTTCACTCACTCTGGGTCTTTGGCAGTGGGTCCTTCAGTGCAGCAGAAGACTCTGAGCGAGTGAAGGACTCGCCACTGAAGTGCTGCCGATGCCTCAAAGCGTCGCCCTGTGAGTACAAGCCCCGCAAGTGATGGAAAACAAAAAAGCCGTGATCGGTGGCACTTAGGCTGCTCTACCGCCGCCGCTTCATTATTCAGCGGCGGGTCCTTCCCCCGCCCCCGAGAGGGACCAGCCGCTGAATTGCCACTGAAGACCCGGCCCTGCGCCAAGCCCCCTGAATCCTCTGGACGGCCCTGCTGCCTCTTGGTTACTTATTTTCTCCCTTGCTCCCTCTAGTGTCCTAAAGAATGTATCGGTATCTACATGCTGTACTGCACTGCAGAATTTTCATTTTCTTCTATTTTCTCTAGACACTTGTACATGGTCTTATGGATACATAGCTTAATCCCAGTCCTTCCTCAATTCATACTGCACTAGCACTCAACATTTGTGGGATCAGAACATATATGTTGGAAAAAACATTGCAGAAAAAAATTTTTTTAATTTTGTCTAGACATGGAGAAAAGGCATGGAGAACAGGATTCAAGAAAGAGCTACTATGAGCTCACTTCATAAAATCTAACTGGAAAGCAAAATTTTCAAATGAAAGGAGATTTAAAAAAAAAAAGCAGTTATCTGTAAATATCTACAACAAATTATTTTAAGAGAAAACTTGAAGAGAAAAATAAACTGGTCAGCAGTACTAGCTCTACACAATCATCAAGATGCCATTGCTAATATAGTAAAAAGAGTACTCACCATCCCCAGGCATTGACATGAAATGAGCATCAACCCTTTTTTCATCTTCTCCATACTCATTCTTCGCCAATAAGGTATAAGCACCATTGTTCAAATGGGTAGGGTTGTCCAGCTGAAGGCAGCCATGGTATTCACTTTGATTGCTAACATGTATTTTAGTACAGATGTATTCAGACTCATTCAGTATAGCCCCTTCATAGAACCACTGCAATGAGGGTTTGGGGTTCCCTTTCACAGTGAATGGAATGCACCAGTGGTGGTCCGGGGTTGGAGGTTCAATAAATGTGATATTTGGTGCAACTATATTGAAAAGAAGAGTGAATAACATCAGAATATCCTGAACATATTTTCCCCTCAAATTCTTGAGAGCATTTTTTAAAATCATTAAAGCTAAGAAACTGGCAGCTTTGGAAACTACAGCCTTGTGCTTATGGGTGTAGATATTCATAAAGGAAGCCATCAGCTGTGTATGTGATCTGAATTCAGACCTGAAATGGACAATACCTCAATAAAGTCATTCTTTAAAATGAGATGTGTGAACTGGTTCCAATAAAACAAGAACCAACGTTAATAAATCATGCAGGTTCAGTGAAAGGTTTTTTATTACTCCCTGTTTTTAACCAAAGCACTTAAGTACTATTTAAAAAGGGTATTTAACACTTGGCCACAATCAAGTGTACTGGAAATACATTCAGATAGGCATGAAAACTTCTAGATGATTTTCATCATAGAATCATGGAACAGACCTATTAGTTCATTCACTGAATTCCCCTGCTAATGCAGGATCATTTCCTATAGTCATTTTCTAGTACTTTGTCCAGTCCAGTTTTAAATTATGGGCTTCTACTATTTCCCTTGGGAGGCTATTCCACAGCCTTGTACATTATCTCACTGTCAGGAAGTTTTCCTTGATATTCAGACTGAATTTTCCTTTGTTAATTGCATCTAATTACATCTAGTTGTACGCCCTTGTACCAATCATATTGGTGCCAATCCAAGATTCCCTGCTTACACCATTCCAGTATGTGTAGCATATATCCTTTTCCTTAGCTATTTCATACCCAATTTCAACTATAAAATCATATGAAATTAATCTATAGCTACTTCTCTAATAAAGATTTTTCTCTAATAAGCATGATCATTTTTAATAAAATGTGGGTTTGATCTGGATGATCAATATCTGAAGCTTGTAAAAACAGCCTACTTAATTCACTTAAGATAGATTCATATGGGAGCTTAGAGTTAAGGGGTCAATGTTTCATCCCCTGTGCCCATCCTCTTCTCCTGGACTTGACAGATAAGTAGATTATTTCAAGGATAAGGACAAAACTAATATATGCCTGGGAAAACTAATGTTACAAGCTGATTTTTTTTTTTAATTTAAAAAAAGTATCAGGGTCATTGGCTTAGATGAAAAGTTTTAAAATCTCAAATTATTAATAATTTGATCTCCGCCTTTGATGTGTGAGTATTTTTATATGCATATGAAATACACATGCGCCCGGGCACCTTTTCACATTTACACTGCCATTTGAACATTATGGACTTCAGAAATGTACTTTTGGCAGTTCAAACTGGAAGTTGATAGGCACCTATGAGAGCAGAGATATGTAAGGGCAGAGTAATGAAGGGACACTACTACACAACAACTGCTGGTTGCGCTGTTCCTCAGCATTAAAGGCAATGCAGTTCATACACTTAGGTGACATTCTAGTTTCAACAACTTACATGCCCACAGAAATATATACACCAAATATTTGTGCTGACGTAGCTTAGACATTGTATGCAAGCCTGTTTACGTACAGAACACCACAAGGTCAGCAGAAGCTTGGTCTTCTCCCACAATATTTTCTGCTATACATGAAATCCGTATTCCACTGTCCTTAGATGAAACATTCCTTATGGTTAGGGAAGCAGGATTCTTACTTGTATTACTCTACAAATGAGAAGAAAAAGTATTTGGCTTAAACAGAGTGTACAACAAGGGAGACACTGGGATTAGAGTCCTTCAGCTACCCTTCCTCTTAACCTTATTGCTAGAAAACTGAGTATTATATTTGCACATTTTATTCCATGTTGTAAATCAATGTACTGGGCCTGATTCTGAGGGTCTGTGTTGATTTACACACATATAATCCCACTAAGGAAGATGCTGATATGTGCCTTCCTTTGACTTCACTGAGATCACATTAGTGTAGAATTTGGCTGGTTGAGTTATACCCCACAGTGGTACTAGTTGAAGGAAAAAGAGAATATTTCTACTCTGTACACTGCACAATCTCAAAAACATCCCAAACTTTCAGGTAACAGGGTCTGAGCCAGAACCCCAAGTGCAGAAGTCAAAGTCAAAAGAGTGGACACGCCTAATCACTTGGCTCTTCTACTCCCTGTACTGTCATATCCAATCCCTCCCTTTGTCTGCCCTTCTTCACTTGCCCCATCTAGCCATAGTATACAATCCTCCCAGCTCCCACTCACTTCATCCCTCACTTTGATGCCTGGCTCACCCTCCCTCTCTCCAGTCCCCTACCATGGCTCTGGATTACATCTATTTCCATGTTGAAAAGGCCAACTCCACTGCCTCTGACTTTCTTTTGTTAGCTACTTCATGTAATTTCTAAATTTTGGACTCACTTTCCCATTTTATTAACCATCTGGACCTAGAGCCATACCCTCAACCAGTGTACATCAGCACAGCTCCACTGGCTTCAGTGGAGTACTGCACATCTACACCAGCTGAGGAGCCAACTCCTGATCTTTTCCAGTCTCTCTCTCTCTCTCTCTCAATTCTTGATCACCGCTTGTTTTTCTTCAAATTTATTACTCATCCTCTTTCTTCTACCTCATCACTTACTCCTAAGGTTCATCTCTGCTCTCAGTTCCTCTTAATTTTGCCCTCTCCCTTCCTATACTCCTCCCAATCAATGCTTTACTGTTACTTCACTCTGGGCTTTACATCATTACTCCTGCTGTGGGCTCAGCATGGTCTCCCACACCTTGACTACTAAGTTCCCTCTCTCCTCCTTCAGCTCTCTCTTGAAAGCCTCTTCCTATCTTTAATCCTTCCTACAGTAAGCTGGTTTCTTCCACCACCAGAACTAAGGCCCACGTTTTGTTTTGCATGTGTTTGAGCACAGGCAGATAGAAAAACAAAACCAAACCACAGTTATTGCCTCAATTTTTTTTGTAAAGCACTGTGTACATTTATAGCACTAAATAAATCATAAAAATCACCACATGTGCTGCAAAATTAAAGTACATTGGGATGAACTACAAGCAAACTGGCACTCTCAAAACAAAAAAGTTTTGATTCTGACCTCTTAAATCGGTTTCTTAAAGTGACCTCTAGTTTGTGTCTCTGGTCTTTAATTTCATGTGAAATATAAAGGAACTTTTTTTAAATCAATAAACGAACAGTTAGGACTATTGCTTTAACATCTTAACAACATCTTTTGCTGGGATTCTTCTTAATATGCACCTAAGTGCTGAGCCTGCAATTGAATCTCTACTAAAGGGCTCTAGCACCTGTAGAACCCAGTAACTTCAATGATACTCCATGAAGTGTAAGGATCCACCCACGAGTGTCAAATTTCAAGATCAGGACCTTAAGAGACTGTCCTTTTTACAACACATAGAACAATGGGGCTACAGTAATACAAATAATAAAAGTGAAATACTGGCATCATGGAAATCAACAGCAAAAAGGTTGACTTCAGTGGAGTCAGGATTTCGCCCCAAGGCTAACAATGCAGAGCACACACTTGCTTTACTCTACTTGTGAGCAGTCCCATTGAAGTAACTGGGGCTCAGCAGGTTCAAGGGGGGAAATGGATCAACATTCATATTGTGCTCCCCATCAGTACCTGGCCCAGGCCCAGGAAGCTAATGATCCAACCAGCAGACCAAATTCGGTGACAAATCATGGTCACTTGCTAAGTGAGGCACATTGCACATACACTAAGACGACGACACAGGTTCAACAGTCCATCCATAGAGATTTAACTGCAGGACCAGGACCTGTTCATTCCTTCTTGGGCACCTGGCATTGGCCACTGTCAGAAGACAGGATACTGGGCTAGATGGACCTTTGGTCTGACCCACTACAGCCATTCTTATGTTACCAGGACCCTTCCATAGAATTGTAGCACTATCAGTTATAACTGGAGACACAGAAACTTAAATAAAAGCCACTTTCTCAGAAAAATAAATGTTTGTTTGTCCCAGAAGCACTGCCGCAGTCACTGTGGATTAAGAATACCTGGGAAATAAATGCAAGGTAAACAATTTGCCATTTTGTATCTGTGATTATGAAAAATAATAAGCTTAAAACCAGCCACACACCATTCTTCAGCAGGTATATCCAGTTTCTGGATAGCCAGCTATTTCAAAGAAAAATGTACCTCATGTTTTGAAACAAGATTAGCGACAACCCAGGATACATTGGGAGATGGCACCCCAGTAGCTTCACAGTACAGTGTAGTGCTCCTTCCTTCCACAATAGTGAGGTTATAAACACTCAAGTTCGCTGATGGTAAGCCTGTGACACAAGCAAAAAAATATGTAAGTGTTTGTGTTTGTCATAGAAATAGAGTGGATATTCAAATGAGCTGTTCAACTCTTTGACAGCAGTCTGTATGTAATCGAAAACTCTGCTTACTCAGCTAATCAGAGATTCATTGTGGTCAGATGCTATTTGGTAAAAAAAAAAAAAAATGCAAAGAACACATTTAGTACTACACAAGTAAAGTCCTTAAGCAGGGGTAGGGCTCTTCTCCACTCTATCAATCCACCTCCCTAGAAAAAGTAGAAAGGACAGTCAGCCTAACTTAGGCAATTAGAGCCTAACTCCAATTGCACCTTTGAAAATCACTCCTTCATTCTTGGGGGAAAAGAAGATACAACTTGCTTTTTTCATTTGTAGTGGTTTGCCTAATTAACACTGTGATGGTATTCCTAGCATACCCTGAGCTATATGTACGCTAAAGGGGAAATCTAACCCACATCATGATGCAGGGTCAGGGGAAAGAGTCCCAAAAACAATAGATTCAGAGTGGCTCCAGTCCACAAAGAGGTCACACACACATGTGGAACCCAGATCTTCAGAGACAAACTGAGCAGGAAGGGCAGGGGCTGTGGGCATGTCAAGGGAAGGAAGGGGCAGGGCCAGAGCAGCTCAAACTGTCCAGACCCTCTGCTCCTCAACTGTTTCAGGGCCATTTCTATGGTATGTCAGTCACAGGACTGAACTAGCTTCAGTGAAACAGCTACTTTGTGTCATTTGCTAGGAAGCTGCTCTAACTTTTGTCTGGATCAGGGCTGACTCCAAGAATCAGGGAGCCGGAAACTGATGCTTCATCCCTTTCACCTGCATCCCTTTCAGTGGTGCTCTGATGCAGGAGAGAATCTAGCTCCACACATCTATTATTGAGCAGATTTTCAGAAGAGTTCAGCTCCCAGAAGCTCCCTTTTAGGCACCCAAATGAAGTGGTCAAGTTTTTTGGTAGAGCTCAACACCCAAAACAATGGCTCTCAGACCAATAGGAGTTGTCATGTTTTGAGGACTTTCGAAAACAAGAACACTTCATTTAGGAGCCTAAACTGGAGTAGAACTCTTTTGAAAATATGGCCAGCAGTATAGTAAGCCAAAAATCAACTTGTCTTCAGGTACATGAGACATGACAAGTGTATTTTTCTGTCCTTCATAACTATACTTTTTTGCATTGAAAATAAGCAGTACACTGAAAACACAGGAGCTTTGTTATATGAGATTGTGCCATATAGAAAGATAACTTTAGCTTTGCCCTCACCACGATGCTCAGCTCAGCAGCAATCTTAGACATATTTTGTTTGCAATTTATCATCTCAAATATCCTGCACAGCAAAACAGCAGTATTAGTTATCTATTGTTTTGCAATGAGTTTTCTTTTTCTGCAACAAAGCTTCTCTATTTTTTTAATCAAGGTGGAGCAGTTTCCATCATGCACTTGCAGGTTTACAAGTTTAGCAAGGTGATTTTTTTTTTAATTATAAAGCCCCATAGTGAGTCCATTATATCTGATTTGTGTTAATTAGAGCACATTAATATGTTGGCCAAAAATTCAACAGAAACTTGAAATATCACTTGAAGTTTAATTAGTTCAATAAAAATGAAATGAAAAGTAGTAAAAGCAAAGGCAGGACAAATCATTTTCCAGGCACTGCTTTCTTGCCTAATAAGATTTGAAATCATCAGGAGTATACAATAACTGCTTAGGCAATTCTGCTAGTGCTTTAAGTAGTACTGTAATATGATTCTGATTATAGGCATCATGGGTTTCTTCTATTATGCTCACTTTGTAAATCATACATTGAAGTTTATTGAAACAGAGCTGGATGGCTGTATGCCTTGATGCAGTAATCTGTTAGCAAAGGTGCCCATCTGCTTTTGCTTGCCATGACTTCAAACCTCAGCAGTGTCTGTCACCCAGCCAGGCAGGAAACTAAACTAGATCTTAAGGAACATTTAGATATTAATTATGTTGGTTAGGGACCATGGAGGAGAAGTAATGAGATAATTTACCCCATGCAGACACCCTCACACACCAGATCTTAAAATTATTTGACTCCTGTGGTCATACCTGATTCTGGGAAAGAATTTTAGCCATCAAGGCCTTATTGCCCAGCTTCTTCCTAGCAGTATCTTTTCTGGACAAGACCAGCCTGACATCTCTCATGCCAAATTAAAACTACTCAAAGTGTGTCGCTGTTTGAGTTCACAGAGCTCCTAACACACACAGTTTCATATGAACCCTATTACATAAGCCAAAAAAAACAAACTTCAGTGTTGACCATTTACTGCACTACTTGGATTTCCATTACAATTTCAAGATGGCTTCTTGTCGTGCTTTTTGATTGTTGAACTGGGTGTGGAAGACAAAGCAGCATTTTAGCTACTCGCTAACTAACGCATGATGGCTGTATGCTCTTTCTAACTTTGCTACTGCTCGCTGAATTTGTATTATTTTATATAAAATGGGATGGCACCACTGTTACTATCAAGTGCACTATAAAGAACTTGGGAACTTAGGAATTGCCATACAAGATCAGTCCTGAGGAACATCTAGTCCGGTATCCCGTCTCTGATGATGACTAATGTTTCAGAGGAAGGTTAAAGAACCCCACACTAAGCAAATGGGGAGGGGGAGATCATCTCCCCCCAGGTCTCATCCTGATCTCTAATAGAGTGAGATTGGTTTAAGCCACAAAGCATGAGGGTTAATATCCCTTCCTAACTTCTTGTTAGTATTAATTATGATAATTCTGGATATTCATAATGTCCAATCTTATTTTGAATCTTGCTATATTCTTAGCCTCTACAACTGCAAGTAGCAACAAGTTCCACAGTTTAATTACACATTGTATGAAAAAAGTATTTCCTTTCATCAGTTTTGAATTTGCCACCTTTTCATTTAATTGAATATCCCCTTTTGGGAGGGGGGGTTATGAGACATGGAGAACAGGAGTTTTCTTTCCATTTCTTCTCTTGACCATTTGTTATTTTATACAGTTTTATCATGTCCCCTCTAATTAATCCCAACTATTCATACAAAATGATGGGGTCCAAATTAGCTGAGATCTTGGAGTCATTGAGTACATGTTTTCAGAGAACTATCCACAATGTGCAGTGGCAATGAAAAAAAAAAGCTAACAGAATGTTAGGACCCATTAGGAAAGGGATAGGTAAGCCTGAAAATGTCATAATGACACTATGCAAATCCATGGTACACCCACATCTTGAATACTGTGTGCAGATCTGGATGCCCCATCTCAAAAAAGATATTGGAAATGGAAAAGGTACAGAGGAGGGCAACTAAAATGATTAGGGCTATGGAACAGCTTCTATATGAGGAGAAATTTAAAAAGCTGGGACTTTTCAGCATGAAAAAGAGATGACTAAGTGAGGATATGATAGAGGTGTATACAATCTTGACTGTGTGGAGAAAGAGAATAAGGAAATGTTTATTTACTCCTTCACATAAGACAAGAACTAGGGTCACCCAATGAAGTTAATAGGCAGCAGATTTAAAACAAACAAAAGGAAGTACTTTGTCACACAATGCACAGTCAACCTGTCAAACTCTTTGCCAGGAGATGTTCTGAAGGCCAAAACTATAACAGGGTTCAAAAAAGAACGATATAAGTTTATGGAGGATCGGTCCATCAATGGCTATTAGCCAAGATTGGCAGGGATGCAACACCATGCTCTGAGTATCCCTAGCCTCTGTTTCCCAGAAGCTGGGAGTAGACAACAAGGGATGGATCATTCGATGATTGCCCAGTCAGTTCATTCCCTCTGAAGCATCTGGCATTGGCCACTGTCAGAAGACAGGATACTGGGCTAGATGGACCATTGATCTGACCCTTATGTTCCTTTCTAAGTTAAGCTTTAACAATCTTTTCAACCTCTCTTTATGTGATTTTTTCCAGACCCTTGATCATTCTCCTATCCTCCTCTAATTCTGAAATATCCTTTTTTGAGATGGAGCGACCACTGTCACACACACACACAGTATTGCAGATGAGGATGCACCATTGAGTAATAAAATGGTGTTATGTTTTCTCCATTATTCATCATGCTTCCTAACATCTAATTTATTTTGTGACCAGACCTGCACACTGAGCAGAGTTTTTCATTGAGCTACCCACAGTGATATCCCCGTCCCTTTCCTGAACTTATACAAGGTTTTAAAGTAACTGTAAAGTACAGGAGTAGTACAACTTTTTCCTTTAATGTACATTTATAAACAATGAATTTTGTTTGCCATCATGTTGCCCATTCACTTAGTTTGGTTAAGTCTCTCTAATATTCCCCACAATCCCCTCTGGTCACAACAAACAGAAGCCACCAAAGCCCTAAAATATCACAAAAAAGAGCCATAAAACTCACCTGAAAAGAAACAGTAAAAGCCTCTCTAGCTTAGGGTTTTGTAAAGTGACTACCACTACAGCATCTAAAAATGTAGAGAAATTTTCACTATTTTTGTAATTTTGCTAATTGCCAATAGTAAAACATTACAGGAAGATAAAGAAAGGTACATTAATCCAAACAAGGCTCACTGATGACAAAAAGTTGAAAGTGCTCTATACTATATGAGAATTTTCTTTCAGATATGGGCCCTGATCCCAAAGATGTAATGAATGTGAACAAACCAGTCGAATTCCATGTGAGCAACTTCAGGCAAGGGAATAATCCCATGGAACTCGACCAGTTTGTTCAGGGTCAGGGGTTGCTAAATATAATTTTAAAGTACAAAATGTAGAATAAAAAGTAAAAGTACGATGTCTAAATTTTCACTAACTAACATAAAATTAAATCATAGTAAACTTTTATTCAGAACTAAGCATGCCCTTTCACTGGTCCACATGGGTCCAATTTAATAGATTTCATTTAATAATTAAACTCATTAGTTTTTTGGGTTTTTTTGGCCCTTTCTTATCAGTCATACCATGGTATATTGTTTCCCTAGAGCAAGTGCTTTGTGCCCCAAAAAGAGTACAGCACCTGTTATAAAGAACATTAGACTGAACATCCTAATTATACAATTAGAGCAATTGTGTAACTTGGAATTATGTAATATGTACATAATAACTAAGCGATTCTAGCTGAATACTGTACAGCATATGGAAAAGTAGTCTGTGCAATATATTCAAGGCAATAAAACTTTACTTCCACAGATAGTTCTTGGATTAAACGATGTCAAAAAATACCTTCTATTAATCATGAGCACATATGGGCATATTGACTTCAAGTGAGTTGCACCACCCATGGGAACAGTACTGAGCTCTTCATCCCTATACAAAATCCTTGGACAGCAAAACTAACTGAGACACTCATTCGTAAAAGGAATAATTTACCTCCATAGGCTCCATTAGTGTGCATTTATTACCTGAAGCCACATTACAAAGGGACAGTCAAACTCTGGTGGTACAGTAGAACCTCAGAGTTACAAACACCTTGGGAATGGAGGTTGTTCGTAACTCTGAACCATAGGTGCTGACTCCATGGGTGCTCTGGGGCTGAAGCACCCACAGGAAAAAAAACAGTGGGTGCTCAGTACACACCAGCAGCCCTGCAGATCTGCTCCTGCCCCTCCCCCCAGCCATGATTATCTGTTCATTAGGGGGAGGAGTGGGAGCAGGGGCTTGGGGAAAGGGGCGGAACCAGGGCCTGGGATGGAGTTGAGTAAGTCAGTACCTATGCTCTGAACAAAACTTTACCGTTCTTTCAAAAGTTTACAACTAAATCTTGACTTAATGCAGCTTTGAAATTTTACCATACAGAAGAAAAATGCTGCTTTCCCTCCCACCCACCCACCCTCCCTTTTTTTAGTAGTTTACATTTAAACACAGGACCGTACTGGCTTTCTTTCTTTTTTGGTCTCTGCTGCTGCAGGGTTCCAAATGAGGTGTGTGGTTGACTGGTCAGTTTGTAACTCTGGTGTTCGTAACACTGAGGTTCTACTGTTAGACAGTCATGCCACCCATCTCTCTACAGTGCATAGCTAGCAGTACTTCAACAAAGGCAAGAACCAATACTTCGGTTGAAATTTTCAGAGATGCACTGGGGACTGTGCTACTCAACTCCCTGTGAAATTAATGGAACTCATGTAGCTAAATCCTTCAGCCAGCCTTGAAAATCATATTAATAGTACTTAGCACTCATGCATGCACACACATAGACATAGACATTTTGCGTGTGTGTACGTAGTGTTTTTAAGGTGAAATCCTGGCTCCACTGAAGTCAATGGTAAAACTTACACTGGCTTCAATGGGATCTCTCCCTATATGTTCTAACAATGTGATAAGCACTAACTAATGAATATTCCAATCTGAACCCATGCTCTGTGGCCGACCTCTGTCTCAGTAATAGTACAGCCATGTTCAACCTATTACTGAGACAGGGGTCAGCCACAAAATCTGAGTTCAGATTCAGAGCTACATTTTTGTTGCTGTTGAGGTATGAAACCTGAGGAGTTGTGCCATATCACTGGACAGATTTTCAGTTTGACTTATGATATTAGTCATGATAATTTGGACATTTGTAGCACCACCAGTGATGTAATGATGTTCTCTGATAGCAGAAGAGTTGAGAACCTGAGCCTAAGTTGTGACTCTTGTAAGGATCTGACTATAATTTCACTTTTTTGTTTTTATTTCTCCTATTATGATAATTTACAACCACCACCAATGTACCTGAGCACAGAAATACAAAAAGCCATACAGAAAAGTTTCACCTTATTAATATCAACCCACATTCTGTGATCCTTTATGGAGCAGAACTCTATTGCCAAATTCCCACTGAAGTGAACTGGAGATTTGTTCATTTAAAGTCTGCAGCTCTTAGTCTGCAGACTTTAAAAAGGGTGATGTTAGGCAGCAGAACACAAAAAGTGTTCTTTAACTACTGGTTTCCGAAGCACCAAGTTTCCTACCAGGTTCAAGATATATGTTCAAACCTCAGTCTCTGAGCTGGGAACAATGTTTCTCCATAACTACCCTTCTAGCCAGGGGAGGAGCAGAGATGATGGGCTCTGAAAAGACCTGGAAGGACCATCAGCCAGCATACCAAAATAGGATTTGCCTTGTGATAAGAACAGAGATTTTGCTGGGGAGGAGGGGGAAAACTGATATTCAAAGCATTTCTCACAAGCCAATTTATATCTGGCCTTCATTGAGGTCTTTTTAGTCCATAGCTGGAATCTCCTGAACCATCTTCTCAATACAGCTCTCAGTCACAGACTGATGAGCTTAATATGGGAACCAATAATCACCTATTATACAGTATTTAAACTTGTACAACATATTTTCAATACCCCCTGCTTTACAGATATTCTCTACAGTTCAGGGTGTACAATGGGCCCAAACCCAGCCTTGCTCACCACACACAAGTTCCCAAAGCTATTCACTGTTGCTCACTGCATTCTTCATACCGGCAGGAGATTCCCCCCACATGTGAGCATAAGATTTGCTCTTAAGTGCAACACCTGCAGCAAATATTTTAACTTGCTATTCATTTTATTCAGTCAATCACATTGTTTGGAGGATGGATGTGGCACTGGTCAAGAAATAAGAGAATATGGCTCCTCAAATTACAACGTACCTTTCCTGGCTGAGGATTAGAAAATATAAAGAAATATATTTTATTCAAAACAAAAATTGAACAAAATTGGATAAATTCAGTTAAGATTTGACCAGTTTCCAGAACACAAGCTAAAATCCTGAAAAAATATTTTACATATATGTGCGCGCACACTTTAGGCTTGCATGGGCTTAAAAACAAGGCAAAAGTTGTTGTTGTTTTTTCCCCTGAATTGGGCATAAATCTGGGAATTGCTGATAATATGATGCACCTGTTGTGTTGCATTTAGCAACCAGCTGCAGTCAAGAAATTGTGAGCTAAATTCAGCCATGGGGTAAGTGGGTACATTTCCAATGAAATCAACAGAAATACCATGCGGGAGTCAGCTCTGCTATGCCTCTACAGCATTGAAAACAGGATACCCCTACAAGATTACATGCAAAGCATTAGCTACACTAAATAGAAAGAATTATCTCCATTCTCCCTCCCTTTGTGGCTGCAAAGTCCCACCTTTGTTCACATTTAAAGATCCAAAAGATAGAAATATCTCAAAGAGCCTTTCACAGAGCTTCTTCCAAGGAGACAGTCGCTCCCATCCATTTCCCACGAGAGCCTCAGACAGACCAGAGCACTCAGCGCTGCTGTCAGCAGTCTCTCCACCTTGCTTCTCCAAAGCAATCAAATGAATTCAAGGCAGCTGAGCTGGGTAAAGCAGACAGAAGCCTTCACAGGTGAATTGAGAGCTCTGCTAACAATTTTAATGGAAGCTAATGAGGGCTGGATTGATAGAGTGCAAACCTCTGGAAAAGGACTTCTTGTACAGCAGTTGCTATTTAAAAACACATATAGTATGGAGCAGTAAAATGTTCATTCTGCTCTACCTGCAATATTTTCTATTCCTATAATTAGGAATACTGAAAATACAGCTGTAAAGTCAAACACTTCAGTATGACAAACATGGAGCTTTTGAACTTTTTAAGTCTGAGGAACAGGACCAGGCAAGATGTTTACAATCAGACAGAATAGTCTCACACACTTGATATCAAGTGTGCATGTTCCTGAAGGCAAAGTCCTGACCCAGCCTCCATTTTGTAAGGATTTAAGAGAGTCATTTCTTTAGAATGTTGGAAAGGAGGTAGCATCAGTCTTTATCTAGTTACATTACAAGGATGAAATAATAATAATACCTAGATCTTACAAAGCGCTTTTCATAAGTACATCTCAAAGTGGATAAGTATCATTATCACCATTGTACAGGTGGGGAAACTGCAACACAAGGGTTAAGTGGCTTGCCAAAGGTCACCCCACAGTCCTGTTGCTGAATGAGGAGTAGAACCCTGGTCTCTGAAGTCTCAATCCAGTTCTCTACCCAGCAGAACACACTACTTTCCCTGCTTCCCCTAAATATTCCTATTTCTTTGTTCTATGGCTATTATAAAATACTTCCCTCTCAAACTAACTGAGAGCGAAAGTCACAGTTATGGAATGCAATGTTTTTACATTGTGAGGGGCAGATTTTCAACAGTGCATGTACAATAATGTGTGTTTAATTTTGCTCACACACAACCCCTGATTTACACAGATACATAGGTTTGTGCATGAGAATAATCTAGATTTGCATATATGCATCAGAGTTAGTACATGCAAAAGTTAGGTACATACACTTTTGAAAGGTCTGGTTCCTACTTTCTCCCTCCCTCCTGACAAGAAGCTTCATAGATAAACCATGGTAGACAACTCACTTATTTTCATTTAAAAAGCTCCTAATAATGAAAAATGTTTTAATTAAGTTCAACTGCATAAGAAAACGTAACTAAACTTCAGAGTTACAGTGTAAACCCTGTTGCTGTCAAAACTCTCATACAAACCATTATACATGCAGATCTTGATCATAGATAAGAATTAAAACTCAGTACCAAGAGAATAAAAATAGTTTGTCAGCATACATCATGCATAATAGCTATTACTAGGATCCAAAGTAAATAATACAGAATAGAGGGTGAATGAATATTCTGACAGGTAACACAGAGAGAATGTTTATGACATTTTTAAAAAGCCAAATAGTTTTGCTTGTTATGTTCTACTTTTGTCAGCCTTATCTGTGAAGTTTGACTGATAATGGAAAAGATTTCAACACTCATTGGATTATGCCTTTTCTTGCTCTTTTGAACTATGCTGTGTTGTGACAGCCTAAGAGCCAATGCCTATTTTATTGATTCACTAATATTATTACATCTTTTCTATTATTTAAACAAATAATCATGCCAATCTTTCAATCTGGTTTCATTTTCTCCCTAACATCTAAAATCCATAATGTCTCCCATTCTGTTCCTAACAAAACTTTCTAGCTTGGTATTTCTCATATTTATTTACCTTCAGAATAGAAATCCATCACAATGCCATTTCCACAGTCTGGAGTAAAGCCTGCATGAGTCTAATTTATTTAGAACTATCTTAACACTTGCCTATACAAATTACTGGAAAAGGGCTTCCTGGACACAGCAAGAAATGAGCAAACTGGCTTTTAGATCTTAATTGCAAACAAGGAGCAGCACCTTCTAAAATTCTGTCAATTACATAATGCAAGTTAAGAAGAGCAAAGCCAAATCTCTGCTGGAAGATTTACAATACTAAGTACAAGAGAAAAGAGTCAGCCTCTTCTCCATATGAAAACAAAAATCCTGTTATTAAGACACATTTTGGGCCCAATCCTGCAGTTCTTAGTTAGATAAGCTGCCCTCAACTGACAGATTGTATCCATACACAAATTGTGATGCCTACTATCACAGTTCAGGGCAATAGCACCTGGATTCCCCTTTTATGATTCCTCAAGGGCACCCTCTCTAAGCTCCCAGCTCCTCAGCTGTCACCTCACTTGGGTAGAGATCTATATCTCTCCCACTCCTGACAGGGGTTTTTCTAGGCTGCACAGGATCCTCCTTACACTGTGATATCCCAGCAAGCCAGACTGCCTAAACAGGCCAGCATCTGTGCTTTGCTTTCTCTTCAAAGGCTGTAAACAGATAAATTGCCAGCAGTTATGCCACACAGCTCTTTATAAGCAAGCATATTTATTCTTAAGGCGAAAGCTTAACTGAGGAAACATACTGAAACAATAAAAGAACTTACATTCATGCTAAAAACTTAAAGAGGTCACCCCAGTTCCAACCTCAGGCTCTGGCAGGTGTCAGTCCTTCCAACGCCTCCCAGAAAGGACTGGGGACCTCCTTGGACAGAAGGTCCTATCCATTTGCCAGATCAAAAAGATGGCTTTGAGCCAGTTTAAACTCAGGATATTTATCCAGGAGTTCTTCCTTTGTCTGTTGGTCTCTAGAGAATCTACTTTGAACTAGTATAAGTAAGACTCACCAGGAGGTAGTACCTCTCGGGAGGGGGGGGGGTTACAACTTGGCTGATTTTCCTTAATTACCACCCATTCGTTTCAGTTCCTGTAGAAGTTGGGGTAGCCCTCCCCCATGCAGAGGAACACAGTCATAGATGAACCATTCATTTAAAATAATGGACCCCAAAGGGTTGCAATGTTTGTCCCATATACACCACAAAGTAGTTACATACAATCCAGGTCCACGTACCTGGTAAACTCAATACCATAAGTCTTTCAAGGTCATTGCAGGAAATTGTCATATCTGGCACAGCTACATCAAATAAATTAGGCTTTTGTGCTCTGAAAATCTGCCCAAGAAACTGACTAGGATACACAACCAGTTGCAAGGAAAAAATAACTTGCAGTGAAGTGGCATGATATAGTAAATATGCAAAACTGGAAGGATAATCAAAATAAATAGATGGATCAAACACACTGCTATGTGCAATATAAGATCTTTGATTAGGTAGATTAGTCATACAAGGAAGAACAATGTTGAGAGTCTAAGACCAGTGGCAGAAACAGAGGCATTAAATGTGAGTGAAAGAAAATTATTTCTTTACTACCTATACAGTGCAAACACTGGTAAACAGGTGACTCACTGTACAGTTTTAAATCTGTTCATTTCAATACTGAATACAGAAAAATATCCCAAATTTGATCTTTTGATCAGAGGTCAGAAAAAGGACTTCATTGTCAGTAGTTCTTATCGGCTTTCACCATAAATGTGGATTATGGAAGTTCAACTCTAAACTAAAATTAAATTGCAACTAGCTTTTAACCAGTCCATCAATGAACATTTCAACTACATTAACAAGTACAGTGCCACAGAACCTCACAAATTCTCACTTCACTGATCAGCAAACCAGAGAATTCTAACCAAGAAATCATTTATTAGCAGCACACAGTAGCAAGGTGCCCTATTACCAAGACTTGTACAGCTTACACTACAGAATGCTTACTGGTATACTATTAAATATTACCATCAATAACTAATGGCACCTGCCAGAATAAATTAATAAAATACTTTGTCAGACAGTGTCCTCAATTTTTATCTAAAATCAAACTTGTTTGCTTAGTTGCTGATTCAGAAAATTAACCAATCTGTTGTGATGAATGTAGTAGTAGTCATTAGGGCAAATTAGCAAGGTTTTACTCTGTTAGGTGACAATATAGCTTACAAAGGCCTGAGCACCCACAAAACCTATCAAAGTCAAAAGAAAGGGTAGGGAGTAGTTAATTCACAGGAAGAGGAAGAAAACAGTAAACAATGTACATTTATTACTCCACCAAAACCAAAGGTTTCATTCTTCCTATAGTTAGATAACAATTAGCCTCTGTTAACTTACATTTTGTTAGAAAATGAAGCAGACTAACTTCTTTAGAAAAATATCTGCAGGGATTAAAGATATGGTTAAGGATCAAAGATATGGTTTCTGATTTTCAAAGAGGGAGCCACAGCTACAGTCTATGGAACTGTGGGTTTTCTGAAAATTATGTCCATACAAACCTAAGCAATGTAAAATAAGAGATACTCTTAAAACAGTAGCTGAATACATGATTTCTTAAGAGTTTCAGAATGCAGGTTGTGCTCACATGGATGTTGTGATTTGTCTCCTTTAAGTGTGTCTGCTACATTCCTGGGAGATGGCAGACTTAGCATTTATATCACACTCTGGATTTGTTTGTGTAGTGTCACCCAAGGGAGTAAACTGTAATGCCATGTCACGGTACAAATGTTCACTTAGGGCTGAGCTAAGAGTTAAAGAGAAACACAAGTCTATCCATAATCAAGTTTAAGTTCCATGCACAAACATGAACATCAGAACAGGTACATGAACAATTTGTGGTCCTGTGTTGCTGTGCACACAATCACCCCTTGTCCTCTTCTCCAGGGTCTCCAACCCCCTTTCCTCCTCCTCCTGCTCTAGTGTAGACCATTTGCAGTGGCCTTTGGAAGGGCCACCAGATTCGCCAATGGCTCCCCCGATCTTGCAAAGCTCTCTTATGTGGCAGGAGGCACACCTCCCACACACAAGGCACACAAGCTGAGAAACACACCCAAACTTGCTGCAGTCACTCAATGACTCAGTGAAAGTCCCATGATCTTTAGTGCTGGGAACTCAGAAAACTGTGGAGTTAAGGGAATCTCTAGTTACCAGGACGGTTCTAGCTAAGGATTATGGCTCTGACCAGCTACAGTAGAACAGGGACTGTTTTGGCTTCCAGCATTTCGCGCCACACTCTTGCCTTGTGCCTACTACCCAGGGCCGGCACTTCCATTTAGGTGACCTAGCCAGTCTCCTAGGGCACCAGGATTTGGGGGGGCGGCAATTCGGCAGCAGGAGGTCCTTCCGCGCTCCGGGTCTTCGGCGGCAATTCTGCAGCGGGTCCTTCACTCGTTCCAGGACCCACCGCCAAAGTGCCCCGAAGACCGGGAGCACGGAAGGATCCCCGCCTAGGGCGCCAAAAATCCTGGCGCTGCTTCTCCTACTACCCCTAGTCCTTCCAAAAACCTGGAAGATGCAACAGCTCTCCCTCAAGCCCCTCAAAGCAGAGCAGCCAAGTTCAGCAGCTGCTGAAGAGAGATTTGCTCAGCGGTGGACTGAGATTACACAGTACTTCAAAGAGATTTGTATTTTGCATCTCATGTTGCTTTTCCCCTGCACTCTTGCCCATCTCTTCCCTTCTTCATCCACTGACACTGCTGGCAACATGGGAGAGCTACTAAATACTAGGATGCTCTTGCTCTCCAATCACAAAGCGCTCTCTGCTCTGCTTGACACACATAGCCATGACAGGAGCATGTACTCATCAGCATCTATAGGAAACAGAGCATTCATCTGATTTCTACCCCATTCTCCTCCCTGGTTATGGGTTTCAGGCCCAGCTGGGAGTGCTGAGAAGAAGAGCAGTTTGGTGTTGTGAATCACTCACAGAAAGGTTAGAGCTGCAGAGGGCAGAAACAATAGAAGGAAGAAAGGCAGAGTTTATTTCTACCTTCTTCGCGTCCCCCCTCCAATTCGCTCTTCTTTGCCTCTTTCCCTATCCAAATCTATCCACTGGGTGTTGCCCTGCCCTGCCCTCCTTCCTTCTTTTCCTCCATGCTTGCTTCATTCTGCTCTCTCTCTGCCCATCAAGGAAAACAAAATGAAACTTACTATCTGCTAGTGAGTTGCAATTTGAGTCAGAAACAATTGTGCTCAGGCAGGGCCGGCGCTTCCGTTTAGGCGACTTAGGCAATCGCCTAGGGCACCAGGATTATTGAGAGGCGGCATTTTGCCAGGGGGGCAGCAGGCAGCTCTGGTTGACCTGCCGCAGGTGTGCCTGCGGAGGGTCCGCTGGTCCTGCGGCTCTGGTGGACCTGCCGCAGGCATTCCTGCGGAAGGTCCACTGGTCCCACGGCTCCGGTGGACCTTCCGCAGGGACGCCTGCGGCAGCTCCACCAGAGCCGCGGGACCAGCGGACCCTCCGCAGTAACGCCTGCAGCAGGTCCACCGGAGCCACGGGAGCAGCGCACGGGGCAGCGAAATGGTCGTGCGCCTAGGGCGCCAAAAACACTGGCGCCAGTTCTGTGCTCAGGAGAGGAATCAAGCCCAACTGGTCCACCTGCCACAAGGTCTGAGGCTAAGGAATAACTTTTTCCAACTAGTAAGAAGTGTTCTAGGACCCAGTGGAAGGAAGCAACTGAAGCAAGGAGATGAGAATTATCATACATCTCCTCAAACCAGTGGAGATTGGTATTTTGCCAAATGCTGCGAACTAAAACCTGCAGAGTCTGCTTCACCTAACCCATACAAAGTGGACTCTGCAGGGTTTCCCTCACTCTGTTTGCACACAGTTACTGATATCTGCATGGAAAAATACAGGATTATTAGCTTGTGTGTTTTCCTTTTAAACAGGCACAATTTATAGCCTGAGTTTTGAAAATGTGATGCTAATAACATTCATTTTTAAAGGAAAATAAAGATTCTATTAATCTAGGGATTCTGTGAAAGCTACAAATGATATTTTTAAGTTAGGTAACATTTTGGGTCTGTTCACCTTCAAAGCATCCTTTTCAATTTAATGAATATATATACCATTTCTATATTTAGATATTTTATTCTGATGCATTTCTGAGCAATAGTTTATTTTAAAAGATTTTTTTCTAAAAAAAAAAAAAAACATTCTAACTAAAGCTCACAGTATTAATCCACAAGGTATAAAGAGTCAGAGGGACCTTCTCCTGAGATTTCATATAGTGGTAAATATATCATCTTGAAGCCAAGAGCTGAAACCATGGTTGCTTTTCCTGCCTGGCAATAACTTAACTTCATAATTGTTTTACTTTAAAGTATATTACCGCAGTTGGGGATCTGCATGTCCGAAAGGGGTATCCTCTTGTTGTTGTCATTTATGCAGTAAAAATCCTGAGTTTCTGGGTTAGAAAACTTGGTCTCCTGAAATATCTTGATCCACATAACATCACAGGAACACTTGAACGGATTGTCCACTAGAATCCTATAGCAAAAATGAAATCATTTTAAAAAATCAGTTGACATCATGTGTCTAGAAACATTGCTGTGCAGGTTTTTGGTTTGTTTTTAAATGTCACTCCAAGTGCAGCCTAGAAGCAAAATACTTTGCTTAATAAAATTAGGGAGCCAGATCCTCAATAGTATAAATGGCTATATCTCCACTGAAGTATTAATCTATAATCAATTTATCCAGCTAAAGATCTGGACCATGGTGCTTATCACAGATGAGATACCACACACAGGGACAGATTCTGATCTCAGTTTCACCCGTGAAGTGACTCCATTCACTTCAATGAAATCATTTTGGATTTTTACCAGTTAAATGGAGATCAGAATCTGTTTCATAGTGGATTTTGATCTACTGATTTATAAAGTAAACTCCTGAAAAGACTTCATCGCTGTATGTGGTGGACTGTTTATGGACGCATTCAGTTCCATATTATGATTAAAGTTTAACAACTCTAGTTGTAAACAAGAATTTCACACACCTTTAAGAAGAAATCATTCATATGACTCTGGAAGATGACACAGTGAAAGGCTTTAACTAATATCAACCAGAACCTAACTAAAAAAAGGGCTGTAACCGACTATATAAACACTACACAACTATACAGCACACTATATGGAACTTCAATCAGAGTTTAGCCCATCTACCTGATTCTAATTTCAATACTCATGAAAACCTTAGCCCAATGTAATGTGATGAAGCCTGAATGAAGTATAACGGAGACAATCCAAATGCCTGACTCAGAAATGGTCCAGGATTTCATCTTTTCTCCTAAAAGCACAGGTGAGTTCCAACTGATAAATTTGTCAGCGCTTCTTTGTGACCCCTAAAGACATTCCATTATAAAAAGAGTAATGAAACTCCACAAATGACCATGATGCACATAAGCTATATTCTAGTTGCCCACAAAATCTGTTGCCTTAAGCATTGAAAGCTGCACTATCATTATTAGGCAGCAATTTAAAATGTCAAATTTGTAGAAAATCAAGACAAACCCATGAGTCAGTTTCTCAGAAAAGTAACAGGTTTCCCCAAGTTTCACACATAAAGGTGCAAGTACACTGTAGCTGGGAGTGTGCCTCCCAACTCAGGTAGATAGATATGAATTAGCTATTTGACCTAGCATTCTAAAAATAGCAATGTAGCCAGAGGTAACAGGGGTGTCAGCTCAGGGTGCATACCTAGGGTTCTGGGTGGGTTTGTACTCAGGTGGCTAGTCCAAGCTGCCACTCATGCTAAAACCATCAACACAGCTTTTTTTGGCACACTAGCTCTGCTTGAGCTAGTGTGGGTCTGTCTACCTGAGCTGTAACACCTTTTGTGGATAATTTATATCCACAAGTGATCCAGCTGATTTCAATGGCACTACTTGTGTGAATAAGAATTACTTTTTAAAAATCTCTCTTTGGTTAATAATAACCAAGCAACCATTTTCTTCCATTGTTTTAAATGTGATTTAACTTCCCACGGGAGTCACACCATGGTGACATTCTGCAGAAAGGGGAGGAATAGAAGCATGATTGTCCCTTCCATGCACTTACTGGCTCAGTGAGTAGCAATTAACATTTTCATCTCATTTGCTGTAATTCTGCAGTTGCAACTACAATTTTGTTTTTAAAGCAGAATCCTTTCAAAGCAGCTTCTTATTTCCCTTCTCCCCATAGTCTGGAGAATATCTTTCACCGCATGCCTTTCACCCTGGCTTGAAATTTCATTCACTTACACTTTGAGTTAAGTGTCTTCTATCAAAAGTCAGATTTAAAGCAAGCTTCTCACAGAGCACACCCCACCTCTTCCTTAGCTCACTGTCTCTTCCACTTCCTTGCTTTTCCTCTCTCACCTTCATCCATTCTGTCCTCCTCACTTTGCCACTACCAACTCTATATCCTCCTCTGTCCCCACCAACCCTGTTCCCACATGCCTTCTCACCTCTACAAATACCTGTCTTACCTCTACATCCTGTCTCTCTATCTTCTTATATGGACCCTCAGCACTGTAGTATCTAACCACCTCAAACATTAATCATTTATCCTTGCAACGCGCTATGAGGTAGGGAAGTAATATTCTTCCATTTTTCCTAAACGTGGCTCACTCTCAACATCCATTTCCTCTGTCCCAGCTCCCAAACTGCTGAATGCCTATGACATAAATCCCACAATTACAGTACAAATGTATTCTCTCCTACTCCACTTCTCCCAAATGCTTTGCCATTAAGCACTACTTTCCTACCCGCATGGAACTGAATTCCCATAACCCTTCATTGAACTGAATTCCCACAACCTCTCCTGCTTATTTAGAATCTTCAATTCCCTCCTACAGTCCACATCTTGAGCCCTCTTCTTCCTTTGCACAGGATCACACTAACATCTTCAAAAAGATCAACATGATTCACTGTGATCTCACTGAACTAACTTGTAAATTACTACCTTTTGCACCTTCAAATCCCTTTCAAAACCAGTTCAACCATGACACCTATAAGAAATTGGTCACCTGGTAACAGAGAGGTTCAGAGATAGTCAGTATAGCTCATGTGTAAACTGAAGTTATTCAATTTAATACAGTGAAGTAATTCCAGATATATACTGACATAAATGCCTGCAGAATTTGGGCTCAGAATTGAAATCAGTACTTTTTCACAGTCACCCTGAGCCAAATCAGGCTATCAGTTACACTTGTGAAATCCAGGGGGAAAAAATGGCTCCATGTCTTTTCCTAGTTGTTCAGTAACACTAAGACAATATGTTTTTGTTTCAACAGCTTGCTTTGTGCATTAAGATACTGTGCACCAATGTAAACAGTATCATCTTTATTGCTGAGATGATATCAGCTACCAAATAAGAGAGGTGAAAGTTATTGCCAGATGTCAGGTAAAAGTGCCTTTTTTGGGTGAACACATGAAGAGAGAGGACTGTAAGGAGAGTTTGGGATTTTAGAAAAAATTACAGATACCTAACAGAACAGATCAAAGGGAAGCATTTTGCAACTAGCTATTCTTTCCATTTGAATGCTCAGTGATTACCATATTGTGGAAGAAAATTCCAGTGAATGAAGTTCTGTGGACTGTAAAGTGATTACACCCCTTAATCATCAACAAAGCATACCTAAGGGGCATAATCTGATCTTGGTGCCAGGGATTAGTGCACTTCATTTCTCCTATACTCAAATGAGTACATACTTCAAAAGGTGTCTGAGATTACAATACATTCTTCTTGGCTAATATTTCTGATTTATCTACTTCATATCTCCAGGGCCCTGATCTTGTACTGAGCTCTGAGAAACCAGAACCCTTCCCATTTCAGAACAACTTGTTCAGTTTACTGGCTTCTGAAAGTCCCTTCTTTAGGCACCTAGCACTCCCCATGCATTGTATGGGGAGTCTGGATACCTACCTTGTGACTGACAATTCCCCCCGGCCTACAGGCTCCTTAAGTAGTTAGGTGTTGCAACACTGAGAGGAGCAAACCCTGAACACCAGGGCCCAAATACTTAACCTCTTCTGTGTGTAGGTTAACGCAACCTATAAATAGGAATACCAATAACTACTACACCAGAAGTATCGTATGACTCTTTTTTCCTATTTTCACTTATGATTAAATATAAGAAAGTTATATGTTAATACATATACATACATTCTGCTTAAAAAAGCCTAGAATATAGATGTATGGTTTGAACAACCAGAATAAGCAAAATGTATGTTAATCATATGGTTATAGAATATTTGTAATGTAAAATCTATTTCAGTTCAGAACAATTTTGTTTTCAGGAAAGGAAAAACATCATTGAATGGTCAAACACACAACTGCTGCAAGGCCAGTAAAATACAAGAAAATGAGGAAAACACTTAACATGAAGATCTGCAAGTACTTAATTTCTTACTTCAGGCTTCCACCTAATCCAAAAACCAACAGTTTTATGTGAAACCATTTCAAAATAGAACATTTTAAAGCTGACAAGGAAAGGCAAGTTTTATCCAGATTAATTTGTGTTTCACTGGAGAGAAAGCAAATGCCATAGTATTTTGCTTCAGTATTGCATTAAATTAATATCTTTTTTAAACAATGTCATCATCCAAAGGCAACTTACCTTCTCTAAAGACATGGGATGAAACTCGGGTCCCACTGAAGTCAATGGCACCCATTGACTTAAATAGATCAAGCCCTAAAAGCTCTTATGCTGCTATTCTATTTCAAACACACAAAATATCTTCATTTAAAAAAAAACTTCACTACTTACAGATCAGACAAATTCAGATGGCGGAAAGTCTTCTTATACAAACTTGAGAGCTTGTTTCTGGAGAAATTACTGTAAGAAAACAGTACATTAGATTTTATTAGTATTTCTGGTTTTCATAATCAAACTATAGAAACAGTATTGTTTTGAAAATTTAGCCCAATCTAACCCCCAAGAAAATCTGTGGGTTTCCTTCCTTTGAGTTCAATAGGAGATGGATAGGGATTTAAAGTCTTCTGATAGCCCAATATGGCTTTGAAGATTCCTAATCCAGCAAGCACCTTGTTTTGACAGCTAGCTTCATAAACAAATTCAACACTGGACAAAATTTTCATCTTTCAGCACTTTTAGCCATGCAGAAAAAACAGTGGATTTAATTTCAAAAGGACCTGTGTAAAGTCGAGATGTTGGTTACATGCCAATTTATCCATAAGCAAAATGAGTGTTTCCCATACCTTCTTTGAGTCTGCACTGCACTCTGTGCTCATCTAACCCCAACCAAATGCTGGCATACATCCTCAACATAAGCCTTTTAGTTATTCTTTTCAAACCGTGTGTGCAATAAGAGAGAGATCAAAAGGAAAATTGTAACATGCTAACATTAGGGGGTTTTATGTCAATTAAGCATTTGCTGCTTCCAAATATAATTAACCTAAAGATTCTCCCCAAGTTTTTAAGGATAGAGAAAGGTTCACCTTAATCAGAAATGCTTCACTCCCAAACCAGTAGAAAAATGTTCCCTGCCTTTCCTCCACAAATCAGAAAAGGGATAATTTTTCTTGTGGTTCTATCAGTGCACTAGTTAATAACATAAAGAGCAGCACTAAACTGTAACACTGCCAACAGCCCAGTGCAAATCAGTAATATGAGCCAAAATACTACATGCATTGTATACGGTATTATGAAGGGGCTCCATAGTTAATGTTGCATTGAAATTTGCACTTAAACCAGGGATTAATCTAGTTACACCTTTAACCTTGATTGAACTGATCAAAGTCTGCCTTAGCCCTCCCTAGATTTGACCTTGGCCAGATAAATCAAGGTTAAAAGTGTAACTTGCATCTACACCAGGGAAGATGTTGTAACTAAGAATTAGGTACCACATGTTCGCTAACCCTGACCTAACCTTAACTTCTTTCCATGAGCTAGACAAACTCTGTGTTAGGAGGCTGGAGGTTAGGTGACCCAGCGCTTTAGGGCCCAGTACTGCAAGCCATGCCTATATGAATAGTACTTACTCATTCAAATCATTGGCTTGATCCTCCACTGCCTTGCACCTTACATAGCCATTTACATCTGTGAAAAGGGGGTGTAACATGCTACCTTACCAAACTGTCACTTTGCGCAGATGTAAATGACTATGTAAGTTGCAAGGCTGAGGAGGATCTGGCCCATTGATTTAAGCGAGCTACTCACAGGAGCACCTGAGATCACGCCAGCATTACGAAACACAATTTTGAAAAATGATAGGAAACTCCACGGGCCTGACTCTCCTTTCGCTTACACCAGCCAAGTAGCTCCAGTGGAGTTACTTCTGACTTATGCCATTGTACATAAGATCAGAATGAGGCTCACTGTATTTATGGAAAACAATAACAAAAATGCTCAACTGCATTCTTGGTTATGGGCTGACACATTTAGGGCTTTATGACTAGTCTTTTCTTCTATGCAGTTAGGGGCTTTCAGATTTTTCAAACTGACACGTAATTCAATTGAAATTCTTGAGCCCTATGTTATATATATCATCTTGAACTATATTATGTCAGTACATTTATTGTTATATATATTTTTCATAAACTGAGCACTTTATATTGATTATTAAAATCTCTGCTTTGGGCCCTTCAATCCACAGTAAGTGAATATACATAGACCAGGGTTACTAGATGGTTGGTAAAGATGCAGTTCTGGAAGGGTAATTAAAAGTTAGCTCCTCAATTCAATATCATAGTACAGAATCACTATGGCTAGCATCCACAATAATAAGTATATACACATAAGACTTTGTTAACTTAGAGTTAAGGGCCTAAATCCTGCACTACAGCCAAGATGTGCTCAACAGCTTGGGAAGTGAAGAGAAGATGAGGGAGGGGAGGCAAAAAGAGTGTGAAACCAGCCTCATGCACTCTACTTCCAATCCGTTTCTCATTTAATCACAAAAACACAATAAAAACCTCGTACTAAACATTTACACTGTGATTTTAAAAAAATCAGACCAACTCCCCAGTCCCTGTTACTAAACATGTGTTAGCTAATCCCAACCTAACCACAAACATTTCCCTACAAGTTAGCACTGTTAACCTTGATTTAGCTGTTCAAGGTCGACTCTAGAGAGGAGCCTGAGACCAATCTCAACCAGTTATACCGAGATGTTAGCTTGTATTTACACAATAGGGAAAAGGGGAAAGGCTGTAGTTAGGTCAGGATTAGATATATAGCTAATGTAGGTCTCTTTTCTTAACCTAGTCAAGTCCACAGCACTGGGAAAGCACACTAAAAATACCAAAGTAGATCTGAATATACAAAATGTATGCAATTATGTGCATTCTTGGTACATTACAATGGCTTTTTAATGTTTTAGGAAATATTCACTACTTGTGACCTTTATTCCTACAGTTAAAGGTATTAATATAATATAAAGGAAGTGCATTAAACAGGTCTATTAAAAAAATTGTTACTGCTACTGAGTTTATAAATTACAGCACTGCTACAACAGTACTGTTTAATAGCTTTTAAAGATGATTGTTGAGTAATTTGAGTCTAAGGTCAATGAGAATACCAGAATTAAACTAGCAAGGCTATTAATTACATTTAAGTGATATCTATTGGAGCATTTCACTTTCTGTTGTTTACATTATTACTAAACCTTAATCATTATACTTCAGTTGTGGAAAGCCATTTTGGCTACAGAGGTTTGACCCAGAAAATAAGCTGATATGCCAAAAAGCATTTAAATAGCTATGTGTTAGTAGATTCATTAGCATCTGATATTATTATGTGTTATTATTATTTATTTTTTAAGAATAGTGTTTATTTTTAATGAAGCCTTGTGACTGCATTAAAAGATTTCTCCTGTGAAAGGATTACAGCCATAATATTTCTATTAGCAAAATTAAAGTTCATACAATTAACATTAATCTTCATAAGAATATTTGTATGTAAAAAAAAATCCCATAAACTCCAAATGGCTAGACATAAACTTTTGCTTTAAAATGAAATGTAAGATTTTTCTTAGTCTTTTGCTGAGAAGGTTACTATTAATTAAATATGACTGATTTCAGTTTTTCACAATTTTCATTGCCCAGACCACATCTCAGGGTCCATCCTGTTCCCAGTGTCCTAGGAGTGTTGCCACTGATTTCAATGGTCTCAGACATTGAAGCAACAGGCTCTTTGGGAAGATTTTTAAACTCATTAAGAAATCATGTAAAGAATAAACAAATGATTTTTTCTACAGAAATAATAAATCCAAAGGCCTAGGCAGAAATACCTTCATGCTAATTGCTCTGTCACTTTGGTTCATCTACTGTAAATATAACAAGTGGCACTAAGTAATCATTTTTAGTCTTACCCAGGCTTTTTACATGTTTGGCAAATCATGTAATTACAAATCCCTCTTGTATCACTGCTCAGAAGGAAATCATAATTTAATGACCAATTGTCCCAGGAAAAGCAAGTACATACCCAGCTAGTAGCTCTTACTTTATATGGTATTTCTATGGTTATGCATTGTTATGGCTCTGGTCAAAGCAATTTGTTTTATTAATAACAAGATGAAATAATTTAACATACCTGTAAAATGTGTGTTACATTCTCCCTCTCCTAGTTTGAACACATAAGGGGTAACAGCCTACTACTGCTACCAGCAAATTGAGATATCATATGTTTTTGATTAAATTACTATTAATTTAATCCTCCTATGACATATTTTTCTTGGAAAGCAAAACTGAAGAAAGGGAATTTATTGCAGTATAACAGCACCCAGTCCTGACCCCAATTCAGCAATCCATCTCTATTACACAAAGCACTCAATCAAGCACCTGTTTAACGTAATACCTGTGTTTAAGTCTCATTGATTCACTCACACATGCCTAACGTTAAGAAGGTGCTTAAGAGCTTTGCTGAATAGTGATAGACTTAAGCACTTACTTGAATGCTTTGCTGAACTAGAATTCATGTAATGTGCTAAACCTCCGCTGCTCATTTCAGCACCTTGCAGAATTGGGACCACAATCCTAAATGTGAGTAGGAGTGAGTTCAGCTCTATGCTTCTAAAAGGACTTGTCTACACAGTGCACAGGTCTGCACTGGGGAGGGGGATGTAAATTCTACTCACCAGCATATCGCACACTAACTGGTCCATATGGACCCTGATGGCACGAGCTAAATACCCTTAGTGTGTGTTAACATGGTCCCAGACAGTATTACATTAATGTTCACCAGGGAACTTTTAGTGTACCACAGCAGGATCCCCAAGGACCCGTTAGTGCGTGACATGCTGGTGTGGACTAGAATTTACACCCCTTTAGTGCAGACTAACACACTGGGTAGACAAGCCCAAACTGAGAGGCACCTGTCTTCTTCAGGGACATGTAAGCAAACCAACAAAAACAGAAGAAACTGAGCTGATCATTTTTCTGAGTTGTTTTCACAGAGGACTCTGGACTACACATCCTTTGCCAAGTCCAAAGCGGAAATGATCCAGTACAACAAAATTAACAGGTTGCCCCCACACCACTTGCTTATAATACAGTTCCTCTTTCATGCCAAAGTTCTTAGCAAAAGATCCTTATACACCTCCCTTTTTATGTGAGAGAGGGAAGGAAAGAATGTGAAGAAAGGGAAGGGAAGTAACAAGCTCTGCGCAGGTCTGTCTTACAAGACATGAGCTGTTCTGACTCACATGTACTGCAGGTTGGTGTTTTTCAGAAATGCCTGACGGGACACAAACTTTAAGCCTGAATCCACCACGGTTCTGTGAAAACATATAGTGTTAAAATTGTTAGTATTGGTCAGTTAAAATAAAATTGATTAATTAATGATAATGGTTAGAATAAGATTTGGGATTACAATTAACTTAGACCATATTTAATTAATTAAATTGTAACCTCTTTGGGGCAATGACTGTCTTTTTTTAATTCATATTTGTACTGCGCCCAGCGCAATTAGGCCCTGCTCATTGACCGGGGCCCATAAATCCAGTTGTAAGAGAAACTACAAATATTAATGTTAAACAAAAATAAGAAGTCAGACACTCACAGATTTTTCAGTCCAACATAAAGTCCAACTTCATTGTTATTGATGCTTTCTAATTTCCGCTGGTTTGCGATGTAACTATAGAAAAAACAAGACAGAGAAAGCAAGTGAAGAAAGCTGCTTCATTACCTGTTCCTGTTATTTAGATTGTCTCAGGCATTGTTTATAGGTGAAACTTAAAAGGTGATGGAGGTTTCTGACCAACTTCAGTCAGCATGGAGTCATGGTTCTTGTGTCTGCAGAGTTAAATACTTCTTGTCACCTTCCCAAGTATTTAACTGGCGGCCTTGTTGCAGAACATTTAATTTTTACTCAGGGGAAACAATCTTGCACAGAGAGGGAGGTCTTCAAACTGAGCAGATAATAAACAAAACTTCTTTACAATGCCACTTTCTCTGAAACCTGGCTCATTACTTTTGCATAACAAGAAGGCCAGACCCTCAACTGGTGTAAATTGTGCACAAGTAGAGTCTGGTCCTCATTTGTTAATACTGGATATATTTAACATCATCACTCATTAAGATGTTTTTCTCCCTGCCCCTTAGCTGGAGATTTATTTACACCACACTACAACTGGAAGACAAAACAAACGAATCATTCTTGGTTGTATTATGCATACGATGAGCCCCAGCTGAATATAACACAACAGAAGGAGAAAGCATCATGATAGATCAAAAGCATCAGCCAATGCCACTATGCACCAGGAACCTCTTTATGTGTCACCAATGTAGCAGATATGAGCATCAAATGACAGTGATCGCTCTGCAGGATTTCTTGGGATAAGAGTAATAGAGTGAAGCCACTGTAAAATAATAGAAGAATATAGAGTTCCTTACATAACCGTGTTATCCCATGGATTTTATAAACCAATCTGATTTAAACTCTTGAAACTCATTAAGGGCCAATCCAAAACCAATGAATAACATATTAAAGATGATGGATAATGAAATCCTCCCATTTGAGATCCATCAGGCAGATCTTCCCATTCTCTGTGAAACTGTATTCAAGCATGACAGGGGATGTCATTCAGAATCTTCCTTTACCTGTGTGACCTTGGAAGCCCCTCAGTACCAACTAGCAGAGGGCACACTATACCTTAACTCACATCAGGCCTGGCACACTTATTGCCTCAACACACTATAGTCATGATCTGTACCTAAAAGGCAGCATGTAAGGTGTTATATGCAAAATGGATAGTATTATTGTGGGGTGTTTGTATGGTGATATATAAATAATAATAGATGTGTGCTGGAAAATATGTTCTTAAAATATGGTTGACAAGTAGTGCATAATCCCAGCTGTCTTAGACAAAGGAACGTTGTTTCACCTTTGACTGTGTCTCCAATGTAAATTGACCAAGGCGAGGCCAGAAACAATGAAAGTACATTTACATATAAGGTAAACAAAGCCATCAAACTAGAACATGGGGGAAATGACCACTTAACCACGATGGGGGATGGAAGCTGTACCCCCAGGAAGCCTTCCTGGCTCTCGAAACAGAGACAATGGACTTTGGGAAATACAGGCAGAAACAGAAAGTCGTTTTGGCATCCTCACCTGAGGAAGAAAAAAGGCCTTGAAAACTGAGAAAAGTGGGTCTTTCAACCCAGGTAGTGGAAGTCTCTGAGAACTGACTGTAGATGAGAAACTTGCTTAGACAAAGATTCTAACTTGCTAACATTAAGTTTTAGTCACTAGACAGCACATTTTGTTTTCTTTGTAACCTTTCATCTGTCTTTCACTCTTATTTGAAATCATTTAAACCTCTGATTGTTAATAAAATTTATTGTTTTATTACAAGAACATTTCTCAGTGCTGTTATATTGAAGAGAAGTGTAAATCTTCAGCTAACCTAACAGGTTGCCATGTGTTCTGTCTCTTTGGAGGCAGTGAAATTAATAACTTCTGTGAGTGTCCAGTGAGAGGGAATTTGGGGGATTGGGGTTCACAGATTGTTAACAGCATGGGCAAGGATTAGACTGGCAGAGGCCTGAAGAGTTTGCTGGCAAGACAGATGAACTGGTGTGCCAGAGAGCTGACACACAGCTTAGCAGCAGCAAAGCTCTTTCTTGGTGAGGCAGAGCAGTAACACAGTGGCTCACAGTTCTGGGTGGCCTGAGCAAAATATCACAACCTGCTGCTCAGTTCTAGGTGTAGTGAATATGGCTGTGAGGTTTCAGAGCCACATCCCCCACTATGTGGTCAGTGTTCAATCAATAATTAGTACCATAGTTAGACTGGGAGAAGACTGGGGAGAAATATCAAGGGACAGGAATTTAGGAAGATGTATGCAGGGGCATGGAAGAGGGAACCAGAAAGGCATAGAATCAGGGTAAGAGAGATGGGGGCAACCAATTTTAGCTGAAGATCAAGCCTGCAACAAAGTTGTAGTCATTACATACACTTACATTACTCTATAATACCACATAACACACCATAAACATCAGCCATTTCAATTTGAATCATAAAAGCATTCATTTATTCCATCAGCACCTCCCACTGTGAGAATGTGTAGAGCTCTGACATAACTGGAACTAAATCAGCACGTGTAAATCCACTGAAGTGAATCCTTTACACCAGCCAAAGATCTGGCCTTAAATGCACAATACATAAAATCAACAGTATAGTTCCTTTACAGAACAAAATGAGGCACGGCTGCTGGAATTAGTGGCTCTGGGGATCCTGCCGCACTCCCTGAATTGAAGTGGTTTCCATCGTACACAGAGTTTACAGTTTGGTTCAATGGCTTTCAGCACCCCTACTATACAAATTGTTCCAGCAATGAGGGAACAAATTTCAGGTTCGATGAGTAGTATGAGGTCAAAAGGAGCCCACTCACACCAATTTAGACTGTAAGCTCTGGGGCAGGGACAGTCTTTGTTCTGTGTTTGTACAACACCTAGGATGATGGGTCCTGGTCTATGACTAGGGCTCCTATGGTAATAACAATAACTGTGCCCCTGGAGGAGGTCAAGCTACTGCATCATCCCAGTGCTGGCACAAGCTTTTCCACGAGGGGTGGGCTATGGCCCTACCCCTCTGCACCAGCCACCTGAACTGAACGTTGTGGAGGAATTGCCACAACTGTATGCATGATGGCAGTACCCTAGGAAAAATTCAGGCTGTGTAAACCAGAATTCCTCTCAAAGCAACCACTGCAGTATAGCCTCTTTTTACACAGCACCCTTAACACAGGTCATCATAGAAAGGCAAATAGTAGCGTTATGAAGCCCTAAGGGAAGGAAATGGACAGTTATAGCTTACCACAAATAGGTTGTGTCCTCTTACTACCCATTTTATCTTTTGCTTAACACTTTAATTAAATCTTTAAAGCTACTTCATAGCTGAGAAAAAGACAGAGATACGGCTACTATAGCATGTATACTAGGAGGGAAAGTGAATAAGATAATCCTTTGTTTAAGCCAGAGAGAGGTTTGAGATAAAAGCTCTTATCTGACTGGAAACTATTTTTACCATCTTCACAACTACTCTACCTTGATGCTACTTATCATTATATATTAATACTCCTAAAAGCTCTGACTTTCAGTGGGCGATGTTGAGAAATGTAATGTGCTTGCCTGGCCTTAAGAATACTCATCCTTTCCCTTACTTAAATGAACATTTTTTAGTGCAATATACAAGAAAAATATCCATACTCCATGACTGGCTGAAGTCATGTGATAAGTCAGGAGATCCCGCCGTACACTGCAGCACAGTATAACAATATTAAGGTTTGGAAAGATATTAACCAGTCAGAACACATATACCAATTACAGCTCTAAATTGAACCCTCAGCAGTCAGCAATACTGTTCCTTGGATCACACTACAACAAAACCTCTCTCCTACCTGAATGATTCATCAGTTAATAATAGTTGCTTCCAGACCTCTAATTTCATCTCCCCATGGCCATTATGAGGCCTGTTAATTCTGATAAAGACATTCAGAATCGCATTTCATACTGATTTCATACTTCAATCCACAACAAGTTGTTCACCTCAACACAATTCAAATTGTATAACATCATATACTCATATCTCACTATTGTAAGCCCATTTTAAATCTTATGTTCAAAGACTTATAACTTTTTCAAAGATTTTCCTTTTGATCTGGAACATAACCTACTTCTCAGCGCAAAGGTGAAACATTTGGGAAAAACTGCAGAAAATCAGCAGAACCATGTCTAAATTATGTGAGCATGAAAACAATACATTTTTCAGTCTTTAAAACAATTTGGATTCTTTTACATTTGAATAGTTCAGAAAAAAGAGGATTCATTCAAAATTTTCAAATGTGCTATGTTCATATTCCTTTCCTAAGTCTGAAAACATTTGGTTAGCTGAAGAATGTCCCCTTAATTTATTTGATTTACTCCATTTTCTCTGGACAAATAGAATTTAAATTACACCCCTCTGTTTGGAGCTGCAAGGATATTGTTAAAAAACAGAAGTGCACTAATATTAACTACTTAGATAAAAGGGAATAATACTGTAATTCCGCTCCAACCGTATTTCTGCTGCCAGAAAATATCTTTTTTTATGGGAAACATATTTCTTAACACTAAAGAAAGAAAGAAAGAAAAAAAGAACAGCAAGCTTTGGTTCATATTGCTGGAGGAAGTTTTGAAAACAAAATGAATAAACATTTCCTGGTGAACAGTCAGTGACGAGTTTCTGGTCTTCAGGGGAACTTTCACCACAGGTTATTTTTTTTCCCAGTCCTTTGGGGAGAAGAGCAGAGCACTCCAGACCTTGAACTAGACTAGATGAACCTCATCATAGACTGGCGGTACAACTATGTTTCTAGTCTGTGCTAGAAGAATGCATTAGCACTAGATATGCATGAAATGTTAAACCATGCAAAGCTCCCCAATGTTGTATTTTGTTACAAACTCAAATGTCAGACAAGGTTCATCAGAAGGTTTGCTAACATTTATGAACCTTTTCAGCAAACCTGGGCTGATTTATAAGTATGCACGAAAATCATGCGAAATGTGCAGATGTGACACCCCAGCTGAGTTGCATTTTGAGTTCCTTTGAAGCCAGGACTCAAAAACAAGACTAAAGGGGTGTGAACTCACATGGATTGAAAATGAAGAAAATATTTGTATGAACCTTGTATATCAAAACTTTCAAGTTTCAGACTCATCTGGGCAGCGACATCCCTGGCGGGGGCAGGGCAGAAATGACGAATCCATCACTGCCAGGACAGACCCATCACTTCTGGGACCGACCACACTGGCCAATCTCGCCAGCCCGCATGGGGCCCAAAGCGGTTGCCCCAATTCACCATACCCTTGGGACAGCGATGCATCTAGGGCCCAAAAATGCAACCCTTACTCAAATAGGGAATCTCTAGGTGGCGGATCAGACTCCTAATTAGATATAACCCCTGGAAGATGCTCCAATACCATGACACTTATCACAGTCTAAATACATAGACAGACAGTCAGACAGATAGCAGGTTCTCTACAAATATCCAGGCTTGATCCTGCTCTAACGTATTTCTATGAGTGTCTTCTAATTGACATCAGTGTTACCAACAGAACTAGAATTCTCCACACAGAACACCCCATATCTCAAGAAACAAAACATCTAACCCCCAGAAGAACTTTCTACAATCTCAAAAGGGAGAAAAGCCAGAGGCTCAAAGAAGCCCACTATGGATTCTGCTATAGCCAACCTAGTTTACTTCGTGGTGTAATGGGCACTGGTACATAATCCTGAATACTTGTCTATATTGTGCCCTTCGTGTGTACTAGCAGGGGTGTAAATTCTAATGGGTATCAGTGTGTCGTGCACTAACTGGCCTGTGTGGACCCTGCTGGCATGCACTATATGTGCCTTAGTGCAAGCTGATGTAGTACATTTGAAATGGAACTATATTAATGAACAATAGGGAACTTTCAGTGTGCAAGAGCCAGGTCCACAGATGCCAGTTAGTGCACAACACACTAAAATGCGTTAGAATTTACATCCCTGCTGGTGCACATTAAGGCGCCACATAGACAAGCCCTTAGATAGATGAGATTTTTATCTAGATACTATTCCCATGTATCCCTGTCTATTGTTAGTCTATCTTCACAGAGTACATAGTAAAATTCTGAAAATTCCAGTAAGGTATTTTAAAAAACTAAGGCTACAATCAGTGAAATGCGATAAGGCCTTAATATTAGGAGTCAACAAATTCTGCCATAAAATACTATAATACATTATGGACAAAATATTCAAACATGCTATTGTTTATATCTACATTTTTAAGATTTTTGGCAAATCCCTTATTAGGAAGCTTCGCCTACGGAGCACTCTGACTATTTGCTGACACCACTCACAAAAGGATAGATTATGAATATTACAGAACAAAAAAGAACATCTTCATCTAATACACTTGAGCTTTGGAACTCACTCTCCTCCCCACATGGTCCAACATAGCCCATGTCTGTTAACCATCAGAGCGTACTGCATGTCTAGCCCCTTTTCCCAGTCTTTTCGAGAGGAAAGGGTGCGTTGGGGTTGAGATATATGAACTTACAGTTGGTATCTCTGGCTGGCAGGGTTATTCCACCCCCACTTCTTGGTTTTGGCAAGATGCTCTATTTCTGTCTGCATTAGTCAGCTTGTATTATTAATATAGGACAAGGTGCCCTAGACCCTGGACCGGCATGATTTATGTTCTGTATTAATCTAACTAAATAAAAGAAAACCCTAAGAAAAACAATGGGATTGTGCATACACAGTACTGCTAACTGCAGAAGTTCAAAAGCCATGAGCCAGAAACCCCACCAAAATCATGAGACTGACCTAAAAATCATGAGGCTTTTTAAAAAAAAAAAAAAAAAAAAGATTAAACCATGTACTTTGGTCTGTCTTCTGATGTTTGAACTCGCCCTGCTCGTCCCCAATGTGGGTGTGGCAGCTTTACAGCATTGCCAACTTGACAAATGTTTAGTGAGTACAGTGAGTTTGGTCCCTATTACAGGAGCTCTCACTAGAGGACCCAGCTGAGATTGAGGCCCCATTGTGGTGGACTCTGTACAAACGCATAGCAAGAGACTGCCTGTGACCTGTAAAGCTTACAGGGTAGCGCAACACACAAAAGTTAGTTTGTGATACAGGAGCCACCCAGGGCCGGCTTTAGGATTTATGGTGCCCTAGGCGAGATTATTAAACTGGTGCCCCTGTGCCTGATCTGCTCTTAGCAACACAAACATAAGCTTATAGTATTGGAAAACTTGCCACATTCACATTATTAAAACCAGTTTAACTTAATTAAGCACACTGTAATGCTGATGGACTAGCACTAAAGAAGCAGCACTACAGAAAAAATTCTGATATGACAGAATGATGCAAATAATATTTATTTTTAATTTATCAAAATTTTATTGGAAATTTATATGAAGAGGTATTGAAACAAAGATTTGTTTTTAATTAAAAGCAATCTTTCTGGCTTTTTTGGCTGCAAAATCAGTAATAATGTCATCATATGACAAAGGCAAAGTCATGTCTTGTTCGATCGCAAGAACAGCAAGACCAGTCAAGCGTTCCTGACTCATTGTAGAACGGAGATAGTTTTTAATGAGCTTTAGTTTTGAGAAACTCCGTTCTCCTGATGCTACTGTTACAGGAATTGTCAGTAGAATACGAGTGGCAATGTACACATTAGGATATATGTCAACAGGTTTGCAGGTATGAATAAACTGTACAATGTCCATCACCGATTTTGCATGTGGTAACATTGATGACAATGTACTCAATTCTTCGTACAGTTCAAGTTCATTTAAATGAAAACTATCACCATGCCTCAGGAGGCTCTCTAGATTCTTGCACTTTGTCATTAGTTGCTCTTGTTTTCCTATTTCATTGAATTTAGTTATGTCATACAAAAATCCAAACTGTTCATGGTGTACTTGCAAGGTATTAAACCTTTCATCAACAGCAGATACTGCTTTATCCATCACAACTTAAAAAATTCAACCTCAAATTTCTTTTCTGGATCGTCTATGGGCATGACCTGCTGTACAGATTCTTCACAAAGAAGTGTCCCTGGCCTTTTTAACTCATATTAACTATGTATTTACTTTATGAACGTTGAAGAAAACATTGTGAAAACGTAAAACATTGGCTTCCCAACTTCTGGGCTGGCAAAAGTTATACTGACTCACAAGGGAAAAAAAAAGCAGGAGAATCTTAGTACAACATATGGTCACTCTATACCAGGGGTCGGCAACCTTTCAGAAGTGTTGTGCCAAGTTCACTGTAATTTAAGGTTTCTCGTGCCAGTAATACATTTTAATGTTTGTAGAAGGTTTCTCTCTATGTCTATATTATATAAATAAACTATTGTTATTATCTGAGGTCTTGACCACCGGTCCTGCTCAGGCCACTGCCAGCTGAGTAAATGAAACCCCAAACCGGCAGCGGGCTGGTGGCTGGAACCCTAGACAAGGATCCCAGGCCCTGCTCAGCCCGCTGCTGGTCTGGGGTTCTGACGACCAACTCCTGCCAGCCAGGATCCCAGCCGCCAACCCCCCCTCAGCCCGCTACCAGCCTGGGATTCTGCTCACCCAGGCTGGCAGGAGGCAGAGTGGGGCTGGCGGCTGAGCTCCTGACTGGCAAGGGGCCGGCAGCCGGAACCCCGGAGTAGCAGTAGGCTGAGTGCTGCTGGCACCCCAGACTGGCAGCAGACTGAGCCACTCAACCCCCCACCGGCCCTGCTCAGCCCGCCACCAGCCCATTCAGCCCGCCACCAGCCCACTCAGCCCGCTGCCGGCTGAGTGAATGGAACCCCAGGCTGACAGCAGGTTGAGTGGTTCAGCTAGCCTGCTCAGCCCACTGCCAGCCTGGGGTTCCTTGGGGGTCCCCAGGCCAGCAGCAGGTGCTGAGTGGGGCCGATGGCTGGTATCCCAGCTGGCAATAGGGCAGCAGCCGGACCCCCAGAGCAGTGATGGGCTGAGCCGCTCAGCCTGCTGCTGCATACCATCAAAAATCAGCTCACCTGCCACCTTTGACACGTGTGCCGTAGGTTGCAGACCCCTGCTTTATACACTAGTAAGGAGATGAGCATATTACAGTTGTTGGAGGGCTCTTATCAGGAGTAACAGGCTATAGGAAAGTCAGTCAACATTTTTTGTTTCTCTGATGAAAACTGGCCCACTCCCTGCCTCAAACCAAACCTGTCACTAATAATTGTCAACAACTTAATTTTCTGTTTTTGGCTAAGATATTGATTTTTAAAAAAAAAAATATTGAAATTGGATTCAGGATTGTTAGCAAGAATTTTTGGCAAACAAAGTTGTTAAATGACAATCTAAATGGCAACACGGTACTGCTTTCATGCTTGGCTCACCCCCAGCCCGCTGGTAGAACAGCTGCAGTAGAGGAGGAGATAGGTGGAAAACTGTAGGACCCCAAAATCCACCTCTTGGGGTGCAGAGTGGCAACAGCAGCAGCAAACCCTCAGGTCCAATCACACGCCAATGGGCACCACCACCAGCCTTATGGACCATGGTGAAGTTAGCACAGCATCTGATCTCAGGGACAGGGCACCCATGGAGCCACAGCAGCTCATCCTGCCCCTGTGCAGCTCCCCCCGGATGAGAGGGATTGCTGGCAGCTGCCAGCCTGGGGGAGAGGCGCGCCCCAGCTAGGGTGGCCAGATCCAGATGTCCTGATTTTATAGGGCCAGTCCCGATATTTGGGGCTTTGTCTTATACAGGCAGTGTGACATTCCAATTCTGGCTGCCTGCCCAGAAAGTGAGTTACTTTCACTTTCATTCCTCAGCAAGCAGCCAGCCAGTCTCCCCTCCCTCCCAGCACTTCACCCAACCTAGCCCTGACGGAGGGGAGGGAGGAGAGAGAGAGGGATGCTCCTGGGGAGGAGGGAGAAAGGAGGGGGTGCTCCGTGGGGCAGGGGGGAGAAGAATGGATGTTATGGGAGACAACAAAGGATACTGGTTCCAGAGCCACAGCCTCACCTGACCTCAGCCAGGGGGAAAGAGTCACACTCACAGGTGAGCTCCTTTCCCAACCCCCATCCCCTCCCCTTCCCAGAGACCCCAGCAGCCAATCCCATTCCTCAGACTGTGCTGCATTCGGCTCTCTCTAGGACCCAGCAGCCCTGCTTCTACACTGTCTGGGCTGCGTGGAGAGTGGTGCCCCCAGGCAGTGTGAGGCCCTACGCAGTTGCCTATTCTGCCTATGCCTAAGGACGGCCCTGGAGCCACCACATCACCTCACTGAGGGTCTACCAAATATCTCTTTGTCCTGGTCTACACAACAAAGTTAGGTAGATGTAAGCTGCCTTGTGTCCACCTAGTTGTGCATGTGTCTACACTTAAATTTGTCTGTCTCCCACTGATGTAATCTTTCCATTACACCAATACAGTAATGCCATCTCCCCAAGCAGCACTGAGCCACAGTCAATGTTGACGTAGTGCAAATGTAGGCAATGCATTACCTATGTCGACCCTAACAGCCCTCCAGCAGCTACCACATAACGCCCAGCACTGACCGGTCTGGTCACAGTTGTGAACTCCACTGCTCAGGAGTCATGGAGACCAGAAGCCCTACCCACCCCCTGCACCTTTAAAATCCTGCAACTTTTTGAAATGCCTTAATTATCCATCTTGGCGAGCACACCTTGCAGTTCTCCATTGTTGTGTGCAACTGCCCAGCTGACCATGCTGGCTACACATTCCAGATGCGCTCTGGCTTGGAGCAGACAGGAGATATTGGATCTCCTGGGCTCGCGGGAAAAAGATGATGTGTAAGCACAGCTACAGGCCAGCCATAGAAACATGGACCTCTATGAGCAGATTGCACGGGGGATGCAGGAGAAGGGGTACAACAGGGACCAGTAGCAGTGCTCTGCGAAAGCAAAGGAACTATGTCAGGCATATCAGAAGTCCAGGGAGGCCAAGACTTGATCTAGTGCTGAGCCATAGACATGCCACCACCCATGCTTGTGGTCAATACACACAATGTTGATGCAAGAAGCCAAGTATGCACATGCACAAGCGACATAATAATTGTAGTGGCTTTATGCTGATGTAACTTGTGTCAGCAAAAGTCTGTTGTGTAGACAAGCCATTAGATGAGAACAACTTTTAATCCTAGCTGAGTAGGGCTGGATTCAAACTGGTGACCTTCAGATGAAAGGCTCTATAGCTCATTAACAATGCCCAGAGGCATCCTGTCTCCCAAAAGCGCTAACATTATATTTTCAGTAATGAGGCTTACTTTTTGGAGAGTTTATTTAATAACATTCTGATCTTTCTGAGCTTGCACAGACAGGATCTTCCACTCTCTTGGATGCACAGGCAAAATCTCCCACACAATGCTGTCAGTCACACACAAATTAAATCTGTCACATCTTGTTCTTAAAAGGACCACTACTATTAGCCAGCTACAAATAATAAACATGCTACAATAACAAAAAACAAATATTAGCACATCTAAATTTGTTTTTACATACAAATATTTTGCAGTATAAAATCACTCCCAGAATGATGTCAGTGTCCTCATCCTAACTCTTAGTATTAAGAGGGTTTGCACACACATCCTTCAAATGCTTAGCACAAACCAACCTATTTCAGCTATCGGAGTAACCAGTAAGGTAAGACATGCTGTTACATTATATCTGGACCACTCCACAGAAAGAGACAACACACATTGTGAGTGGGTCACACAAATATTTGTAAGACAGCACAGTGCACTGGGCATCAGGATTCTTGGCTTCTCTGTTCCTGGCCCTGGAAGCAAATTGTGGCCTAGTGGTTACAGACAGCACCACCAAATGTAATACCACCTCTGTTTGGGTTATCTCCAGGGGATTGAACCTCTGGAGGTAAAAGCGTGAGTTTCTGTTCTTTGAACTAAAGAACAGACTCTCTTATCACAGAAGCAGTAGAAGAATTATTAACCTCTAAATGTGATTAGTTGCTAGAGGGTGACTGTCATGGTATAATTCCCCACTCTGAACCTTAGCATCCAAAAGATGGGGTACCAGCATGAATTCCTCTAAGCTCAATTACCAGCTTAGTACTTGCAGTGCTGCCACCAACCAGGAATTCCTGTGCCTGGTACACTCTGGTCCCTCCAAAACCTTGCCCAGGGACCCCCAAGACCCAGACCCTCTGGATCTTAACACAAGGAAAGTAAACCCTTTCCCTCACCGTTGCCTCTCCCAGGCGTCTCCTCCCTGGGTTACCCTGGAAGATCACTGTGATTCAAACTCCTTGAATCTTAAAACAGAGAGGAAAATCCACCTTCCCCCCTACTTCTCTCTCTCCCTCCCAGACTCTCCCTGAGAGAGAAAGTAAACCTAACACAGAGAGAAAATTAACTTCTCTCTCCCTCTTCCCTCCTTTCTCCCCACCAAGTCCCTGGTGAATCCAGACCCAGTCCCCTGGGGTCTCACCAGAATAAAAAAAACAATCAGGTTCTTACACAAGAAAAGCTTTTAATTAAAGAAAGAAAAAACAGTAAAAATTATCTTTGTAAATTTAAGATGGAATATGTTACAGGGTCTTTCAGCTATAGACACTGGGAATAACCTCCCAGCCTAAGTATACAAGTACAAATTAAAATCCTTTCAGCAAAATACAAATTTGAACTCCTTCCAGCCAAATACACATTTGCAAATAAAGAAAACAAACATAAGCTTAACTCGCCTTATCTACCTAGTACTCACTATTCTGGACATATAAGAGACCGTATCACAGAGATTGGAGAGAAACCTGGTTGCATGTCTGGTCAGTCTCAGAACCCAGAGAGAACCACCACCAAAATCTAACAGCACACACAAAAACTTCCCTCCCTCAAGATTTGAAAGTATCTTGTCCCTTGATTGGTCCTCTGGTCAGGTGACAGCCAGGCTCACTGATTTTGTTAACCCTTTACAGGCAAAAGAGACATGAAGTACTCCTGTTCTATTAACCCTTAACTATCTGTTTATGACAGTGACACAGAATCACACACAGTTAGTTTTGGTTACACAAGCACTTCCTTTGACATACTCCTTCTGAAAGACTGTGTGACAAACAGGAAGAGACTTGACCCTATTAAACCCTTGGGTTCCAGTCCGAACTCAGCCTACGGGTAGTGACCTTGTACAAGCTCTCAGTTATTTTATCTTTGAAATAGATGAATAATAGCTACCCTCAACCTATGAAATCTCATCTGATAGCAAGGGTTATGACAGGCACAGAAATATGTAGAGCTGCTACTAGAACTAATGGTAGATTGTTGTGGCAATAGCAGCTACCATAGCTTAGAGCTAAGGAATCTGTCCCAGTGGCATTATTCTGAGCATACAGCCTAATGACTCTGGCTGTGCACCCATTTCCAGGATCTGGCTGTATGGTAGTATTAAGCAACGTGATCTAAATTATGTTCTCAGATATATGTGGGAATCTGAGGGCAGGATGTGGCCCCAGATCTATTGCCTGCAACTTGTTTTCATTTTAATAAATAAAATAGTTGCATTTAAAATAGTTGAAAGAGCAGCTTTAAATTGAATGGTTATCAACAAATGGGTTGAAGTCTAACTTCAATTTTTTTAAAAATAAACACTCTGAAACCTATTTTCCTGACAGCAACTTTTGCTGAGGACTAAGAGGGATACAAAAAAGTGTGACAAAGATGGAAAAGGAGCTAAAATAATCTTTCTGAACACTTGTGAATAACCACGAGAGTTGAGCCCCAAGCCTGAAACCTATTCTATGTGAATGGACTCCTGACTCTACACAGAGTCCCCACTGACTGTGAATGGAATAAATTGTAGGATCTAGGCCTTAGTCATAAAAAAGCAAACAGGAGTGAGGCAAAATGTATCACTCTCCCATGTAGCTACACCACAAAACTAGGTCCAGGAACCTGATTAAGAATATAACATTAATTTTATAGAGTTACTTCTTCCTCTGCGTCACCCAGCGCGTTTTAACTTTCTTTTAGACTTTACGGGTTGTAGGCTGTGTACTGCCAGTTGTGTCCTGTGCAATGGAAGGCATGCTGTCATAATTCATTCTAAATCAAATAAACAATAACAAATAGATGGATTTCAAAATATTGTACAGTATGTCTTTAGATATGGTAAAAAAACAAATAAAACACTGGAAAATATATAATTACACCCTTGGATTACCAAACTGTAGTTCAGAGACAGGGTCACTTGACCTAAAATAATTTTGTACTATTGGCTTTCTACCTGCTCACTAGCATATGGAATAGATTAAGCCAGAGTTGTCTGACCTCGTGAGGCAATGAGTACTTCATCTTCCTGAGTCTGGTGGACAAGGACAAAGTCAAAACAAGAATGAAGTTGCAGAGTTTATTTATTTCTGTCTCCTTCAAATAAGTGAAGTTTAACATAAAGAGTCAGAGGATTAACATGGCACATAATAAAGAGTACCTTAATAAGCAAGAGCCATAGTAATACAGCACTGATTCTAGAAGCTGAGGGACGGGATTGCATGTTGCCATTTCACCTGAAAATCAAGCTCTCTGTCATACTCTGCTCTCAGCACCTCTTCCCCCTTCAGTTTGGCACCCACACTGACCAAAACTAACATTGCACTTCAATTAATCACCACAAGCCAAACATTAAATAATAATACAACACATCAACTATAATTTATCTAAAGAGTATCAATTATACCACATAAAAGCTGTCTACTTATAAACAATCACTAGAATCTGAGCACCTTCCAATCACTAATGAATTTAGTTTCACAGCACATCTGTGGTGTCAGAAAGTTATTTCTCTCCCCATTCTACAGATGGGGAACTGATGTACAGAGAAATGAAGTCATTTGCCTAGGGTCACACCAGAAGTGTGTTGTAGAACCAGGAGCTGAACCCAAAATTCCTGCCCTACATTCCATACCTTAAAACCCCAGGGCCATCCTTTCCCCATCAATTAGAACAGAAAAGCATTGGTAATTCTCATGATGTGGCACACTGTTGGCAACCAGAACCCTATATTTGAGGCATTAAACATACTGCACATTTGGTGCAGCATTTCTGTCACCTTTTCTTGCTCTTCTGAAGCTTTTCTGCTTTTCAGGAGGCAACGTATGGCAAAAACATAGTAAAAAGAGTGCATTAATAAAAATAGTTACAATATTTTCAAGCATCCTTTGAGGCACCAGAAGGAGTGGCCACCGTTATATAAGTAAATACATCATTTAAAAATGGATGCTGTAGACAGAAATTAAAACCTGAGGAACTTTATCATTTTCATTTATCCAAGATGGTGGTCTTTAATATTGCTGTAGCTTTGCAATTAGTAAGAACAGGATCGGCTCCCTCTGTGAACTAAAATGTAAAACCAACAGCAGAATAACTAACACTGCAGCATATTTAGGATAAAGCGACTTTTAAAAGGTACAACTAGACATATTTAGCCCCACAGCCACCCTTGCAGGTGGCAGGAGAGCATACTTTTCTCCCTCTCCAAAGAAGCATACGGTGCTAGCAAAGAGGATTCACCCTAGTGAAGGGCAGCACTGGTTCCTGGGAGAGGTGGTGCCCATTCTATAGCTATACCAGTCCCCAGGCCCCCAGAAGAAGCAGGGCTTGACAGCAACAGGGCAGCCACTCATATAACTTCTGTCTCCAGAGAATTCTATGAGAACCCTCTGAACCTGTAACATGGCCCCTGATTTGAATGAGGTTCAGCTATGAGAAAACCAAGTCTTATGAAGCCCAAAGATTTTCCACTTCAGAGCTTGCAAACTCAAGCCGTCTCCATGTACTTGTAACCCAACAACTGGATCTAACCTAGACGACTTACACAACTTTTTAAATACATATACCCTATGTTGTATTAAAGAGATATTTACATTGGGCTTAATCCTGCAAACACACATGCTTAATTTTGCTACAATGAGTAGTCCCACTGAAGTCAAAAGGGCAACTCACAATAGTAAAATTAAGCACGGGTATTTGCAAGATCGGGGTCAGTATGTGCTCATTAATTTTCTCAAACTCATTTTTATACGAGGGATCACATACTTCAGAGCTTGTACAGGCTGAACTCATTGTACACATAGGGTTCTTCTGTCTGCCTCCAACCCCTCCCAAGCTCCCTGTGGACCACCGTCTCATCCCCATCTATTTCAGAGACTACCTGCAACTTCCCCCATTCCCTCCCTCACACCTGGGACTTGTGCACCCCCCCATTTTTCCCCTCACTCTGAGATAGGGTTTTTTGTGCCCCCCAAACTTCCACCACCACTGGCCAATCTCCCCCTGCCAGGGGTTCTATATGTGCCCCCTAGTCTCTCCACCTCCAGTACCTGAGTTCCCCATTCTCCCCTCATGCCAGCAGCTCTGTGTGCCCCCCATTCTCTCTCTCCCGTCCCACCTTCCTCCCATGCCAGGGGCTCTGTGTTCCCACTTATCCCCATATCAAGGTCCCCCAATCTCCACCCCCACCAGAGTTTGTGTGCTTTCCGTTCCCCCATCCTCCCATTCCAGGGTCCACCATTATTCCCACCTGTATAGCAGGGGTTCTGTGTGCCTGCCTTACCCCCCTCCTACCACACCATTGTCCTTCATTCCCCTCCCAAACCAGGGGCTCTCCATGCACTCCCATTACTCTCTTCCCCCACACCAGAGGCTGTCTCCACCCCCGCCATTTCCCCTGATTCTAGGACCTCTGTGTGTCCTCTTTCCCCACCCTTCCTGTACTGTCTCCAGTTCCTCAGTCTGTCTCCCTTCTCCATGCAACTGAGGCTGTGTGCCTGCCTCAACTCCCCAGTTCCCCCCATACCTTCCCATTGTCCTCTTTCTGTCCTGACCCCCACAAGATAAATCATTCAGGGTGTCAAGATGTTAAACTCTATTGGGAGGATGGGCAGAGATGAGCAGGGATATTGTTATACTGGAAAGTGTCAATGGATGCCATCAACCAGCTGTTTGATCTGTTGATCTATCTATGTTAACCAGGTGGCAGGGTCTTCCCCATTCCTCCTCTTTTGGTTTTTCAGTTTTCCTCAAAGTCAGTAGGGTTCTAGAGCCATTGATGCCTAGAACATCACCAGAAATTCTGTAATTGATCAGATTCAAAGTTCAAAAATTATTGCACTATAGAGAGACTTATAAAAGCCACCAAGTTGATTGTAAGGCTTTTGCAAGCTTGGCCGAAAATAATTCAGTCAGAACCCTTTGACAGATTGTCCCATAGAAACCTTAGCAATCTTCCCTTTTCACCGCTACCTTTAGCACACTAGCTCCAGTAGCACTAGTGAGCGTCTGGCTGCCACAGCACGTTCCCAGCTGCTGTGTAAACATCCCCTTTCTCTCTCCCTGTTTGAGATTTCTGCCGCTTTCCTGCTTCACAGAGCGCTGAAAGCACCTTCAATTTGCCACATCAAAGGCAGTGTTCTGCCACATTCTGCTGCCTTGCAGGATGATCTGCCTCAACGTATAGGAATAGGTGAGCACAAAGCAGAATGTGCACAGGAACATGCCACCTCCTAGAGAGTGCAATAACCAAATGAATTGTTATTTGAAAGCACATAAGGACTGCAGCATCCACACACTTCCTTAGGGAGAAAAGGTTCTTACCTAAAGATCTGACAGCGTTCACATTGGGCAGGTTTACACTACCACTTAAGTCAATCTAACTTACCTTGCTCAGGGGTGTGAAAAAAGGCTCATTCCTCCCTCAAGCAATGCAAGTTTCATACTGTCCGCACCGGCGCTATGTCGGCAGGAGATGTTTTCCTGCCAACACAACTTATGCTTCTCACCGAGGTGAAGTAAATATGCTGGCGGGAGGTCTCCCATTGGCACAGTGCATCTTCACCAAACATACTACAGCAATGCAGCTGCATCAGTGCAGCTGTGTTGATGTAGCGCTGTAGTGTAGACTAGCCCTGTGTCAGGGTGTGTTTGGAACCTGAATTAGGCAGCTAAACATTTACCCAGACTTATCCCTTTCAGAAAATCAGAATAAATTGTCCTGATCCTCCAACCTTTTAATTCATAGTGATAGTGTCTTGTGTTTCGTGTTGTTATCCAAGGCCACAGCAAAACTGACCTAACTTCTTCTACAAGATCCTTGCATTCTACAGCACTTCAGAATCTGCAATAGCCACAGATACACAGGAAAATGCAGGATTCAATCCAATGCTCATTGAAGTCAATGGGAGTGCTCCCACTGGGTCAGGGGCTTATGAAAATTAATATGAAAATAAATAAAGCAATTGATGCAGTACCCCTCTGATACTTAATTTGATATTAATTTAAATTCATTTTATGTTGTCACTACATTTTTAATCTTCAGATTAAAAAAAAAAAAGGTCAGAGTTTAAAAAGAATTTTAAAAAGTTAGCCGAATTCTGGGCCCACAACTCTTGACAATATCTCTTCCCTTCTAAACTCAGAAAAGCCTGGAAATTTAGAGATCAGGCTTCTTCCTTTCATCCTTAGTTCATTCTGCTCAGCCAATATGTTGCCACACATATGCTCTATACCAGTGGTTCTCAACCAGGAGTCCGGGGACCCTTGAGGGGCCACAAGCAGGTTTCAGGGGGTCCGCCAAGCAGAGCCGGCATTAGACTTGCTGGCACCCAGGGCAGAAAGCCGAAGCCCCACTGCATGGGGATGAGGCCCAGGGCCTCAAGTCCTGCCAAACAGGGCTAAAGCTGAAGCCTGAGCAACTGAGTTCATGGAGCCCCAGGAGTTGTCCTGCTTCCTACTCCCTGACACTGGTCACAGCTTTTATATGCAGAAAAACAGTTGTGGCACAAGTGGGCTGTGGAGTTTTTATTAGGATGTTGGGGGGGAGGGGGCTCAGAAAGAAAAAGGTTGAGAACCCCAGCTCTATATACTGGACCAAATACTTGTCCCACTGAAGTCACTAGAAGTTTTGCTGTGAACTTCAGTGGAAAGAGAATCTGTAACCATGCATCTCCTTAAAGTTAAGGACATGCTTAAGTACTTTGCTGGATCAGGGCCAGAGTTATTAGCACCTTGCAGATCTGAGCTCCACAGATTATAGACTGTAGTAACACAGATTTGCTTCACAGAAGTCTTGCACCTGTGGGTCTGGTTGCAGGGCGAGAATTCTAACCCCATTTATGTTGGGCATAGCTTGTTTATTCAGGCCTTGGACAAGGGAGGTTTAGGTTGGACATTAGGACAAAGTTTCTAACTGTCAGTGTGGTTAAACACTGGAATAATTTCCCTAGGGAGGTTGTGGAATCTCCATCTCTGGAGATATTTAAGAGTAGGTTAAATAAATGTCTATCAGGGATAGTCCAGACAGTATTTGGTCCTGCCATGAGGGCAAGGGACTGGATTCAATGACCTCTCAAGGTCCCTTCCAGTCCTAGAATCTGTGAATCTATAAAGCAGAAGTGCATCACCATCTAGACTGATCTACACTAGAAAAAGGACCAACTGGTGACAATAGATGTCAGTAACAGATGCAGATGATCAAGTATTGAACATAATTTATGTGCACGTGTAATCATGTTCAGCTGTTTCAACTGTACCTGTTGCAATCCATAATTAGCAATGAGTCATTTTTCTAGATATACTAGGTGTCGTAGATTGCAAATGTATATTTACAACATGGTTTACTTCATATGGCTCCTTTCACATCTGTGTATTCTGATTCCGTAGCACCATGACAAAAAAATCAAGTGAAAAAGTATCTGTGCATATGTATCTAAGTTTTTTCATTTGTTTTCTGCAGACTTAGTTCATGTGAAAGGTGCATAGGGCTGAAGCACTGTTTCCCAGGCAGTAGATTCATGTGATTTTTCAACCGTTATGTTCTTGTTTTTCAAATCTTCTTAAGTAGTGACTAATGGATACAATGAACACTGTACCTGCACATTTCACTTTTTAAAGGAACACTTTCAGAATAAAAAAATTTATCTTTGACATCAATAAAATATTAAAATAGAAAGAATCTTTAAAACTGATCTCTTTTTTTCTCCATGTATTCTTTACTTTTTTGCACTTATCTATGGTAGGACAATAAAATTAGACTAGTAATTTGTACTTCCAAGTTCTCATGTTCTCATATACTGCAGTGATTGGTTTGCAAACACTGAAGGAGAAAACCTGATATCCAAAATAAGCAGCTTTCCCTGTTACTTTAGAGAATTAATTCAGAGGAAAAAAAATGATTATCATTAGGTTTTGTAAAATTATTTTTCACAAAACCCAAGTTTGGGGTCTGAACTCCCTGACAGCTTTCAAATAATACGGATAAAAAACACTTACTGTCTGAAAAATATCAACCTTTGAATATTGAGGGCTGGCCCAAAGGGCTGCTATTCTACACTGGACTGAAAAAAAAGGCTCAGTTTAAATTCCATCCTGGCCCTAATCTTCTCCTCCTCAAGAGCGAAGGAACTGGGATTGTGGTGGAGATAACATAAGCAGGACTCAGTCCTGCAGCTTCTTACTTACATGAGTAGTTTATGTAGTCCCATTGACTTTATAAAACTATTGGGCAAGTAAGGATTTATAGGATTAGAGATAATGTTTTGTAGGCTCGATCCTGCATAGTGCTTAATGCTTTCTGGAGGGTGCTGAGCTCCGGAACGCAGCACTTCTCTGGAAGCATTCAGCACTTCATAGGAACCCATTCTTAAGGGCCAGCATGATCAAGTTTCCAAAGGAATTCCATCCAGTTCTCACTGACTGGAAGGCAAAGGATTAAAACAATGGGCTCATAAGGATTACATGGGAAACAAAGAGGAACCTGCACAAGAAAAACTAAACTTGTAATAATTTGGTAATTCCCATATCCTAAAAGGCAAACATATTTTTGAAAATGCTAATTTTCAGCTCATGGTAAGTATTAAAAACAGATACTGAAACTCCTACAAGCACAAGTTTTACAATGGAATTATGTCTAAATCCTTAACTCCTGGGACGTTAAGAAGTGTCATTATAGTCCATACTCTCTCTAATAATATGCAACCTGATACCTCCAGTTACTTCCTGTCTCCAAATCATCAGGAAGAGCCTTCAATTTCAGCTAAACCATAGCATCCTATAGGGCCGAAGGTGGAAGGAGGGGAGTGGGGTTGGACATCCTTCAAGACAGTTTTACATTATAGTGATCTACAGTAAGAGACTAGAAATACAAAATGACAGAAACCAAAAATATGAACCGTACTTTATGTTAATGTAAGTAGGTTTTTTTCAGCACACACTCAGAAGTTGTATTAAATTATTTACTATGTAAATTACACAGTGTGCTTCTTTATTAACAATCCTAGAGAGGTTTATATAATTGCATTAGAAATTTACTTTGTGGTTTTTAAATGTAAGTACACATAATATACTCTGTATTTTAGAGGGGAAGAGTTGAAAATTCACCTACTATTTTGTTGGCAAGTATTTCATTCTTAAATACACCAGTTAATTTTAAACAGTTGAATAGTCATAAATCAGCATGTTAATAACATAACTTTAGAGCCACTAAACTAGGCCAGCAACATGCTGTACTGCAAGGAGATATTGATAGAAAGAGCTATGAACAACCACATACCTTAACTGTATATTTTACTAAAGGAAGAATATTAGACCAGAGCTTTAAAAATCTAAGAACTCTTAAGAGGCTCATTTACCATCCTATTGATATTTTAGCTCAAGTGATTTTGCAATGAAATATTTCCGTTCCATTGTGCCTGTGGTATATGGATTTTGCTCTCTCTTGCTTTTGCTCCTTAGCTCTTAGTGTGAGCAGCAGCTCTGCAATGGCTGATTTTACGATTCTAATTCAGAGTCTCACTTTGGAGTTTATTTTATCAGTAACACCAATATTATAAAACGATCATGTCACAAGTAGGTTACACTCTGTTATGGTACAATAATCTCGGTGTGGCTGCATGCTTTTCAGAATGTTTCCACCACATGCCAGTGCCCTAAGTAACAGGATAAAATCAAATCCAATTATAGGCAAAGATTTTGAAGAATACTTCTATTTTATTTATTAAAATATAAATATGTGTTTGTGCCCAAATCACTGAGGAAGAAACAACATGGAAGATGATCATGCGGAACACATAGGATGAAATTCACCCCTCCTCTCACAAAGCCTGGACTTTGTGGGCCTGATCAAGTGTATTGAAGTCAACTGAGGTCTTTCCACTGACTCCCAGGGGCTTTGGATCAGGCACTGTGTAAGGAATTAAATACGGACTGGAAAGATGGCATTTCCTCTAAACTGTCACTTGCCTATGGGCTGGAATAAAAAGTCCAGTCCCCCTAAATCTATGTACTCTATGCTGGGATTTCAGTTGCTGTATCTGGGTGTTTGTGGATCCTCTAGCCTCAGCCCCAGCTATCCCTCTACAACCCTCTCCTTCGTATTTGCAGCCAACCAAGAGTTCACCATGCACAGTTGTTCCACCCACAGCTTGCCCCATTCTCCACCTTGTACAGTCCCACCACAGGGATTAAGTCATACACAGGCCCTTAGCCAGCTCTCTGCATGTGGGTGAGTTTAACTTAATGTAATTTCATATAAAACCTAATCCTTTAGTTACTGCACACTCAAAATTCCCACTAGCTAAATGTCCCTGTCACAAAGTCCTTGCTCAGTCAAACTTCCCTGTAAGTCAATGGGAGTTTTGCCTAAGAACTGTAGTATCTGTACCCAAATAAGAGTTGGGTGTGTGCAATAATGCAGAGTTGGCGTCAAGTTTTTCAGAAAATGGGGAATGACCAGAAACTAAGGGCCTAATTCTACTGTCACACTTACATAATTCAATGGAGTTATGCCAGCGTAAAGCTACCATATATGAGTGGAGAACCAGGCCTGAAGTTTACTGAACACAGTGGAGTAGTATAGCCCATTATCTTATCCTGTTACCTACAATACAGCAGGCTGTGGAGCATTTCAAAATGTTTTCTCTTTTTTGACTATATGAATGTATCATTTTAAGATGCATTCCTAGCATGTTTCATGCTTGCTGAGTTTCCACACGGAAAAGATAGGAAAGCTATGGTAGTCTGGTTTTTAATTTATGTTTGCATCTTAAGACCTGTCCATGACTTGATGTTAAAAAAACAGTTTAAATGTTTTCTATCTTAAATATGTGCACTAATATGCTGGCAAATCAGTGATCTGAAGTTATTTTTATATCCCCAATCACAACAAAATGTAACGTCACAAGGTGATATAGTGGAAATGGAAAAGATATGGAAAGACAAATGATGATGCTGATGAAAAAATACAGAAAGGAAAAAATCAACAAATAGAAATCAAACTCTAAACAGCAAAATATATGTTTTAAGTTGGTCAAGCTTGCCAAATATATTTAAACATGGGTTCTTTTCTCTGTCTTTTCAAATGGAGCAGTTCAAATTCTGAGGAAAAACTGCTAAGTTTTTGCTACATTGAAGATATTTGATAATAAGGAAGACGGGGGAGTGATGGTACATGGCATGGAAGGATTTTTTTTCCAGGAGAAGCAACCTACAGAAAATTAAACAAACACCTCCAAAGATCATTCCTGCCATAGCCTAGAAATAACACTTAATTCTGCTTTGTGTATTCAAAAATAAATAGATCTACAAAATGTAGGCCCTGCATTACTAGGAGTGAATGTCTCCAGCCCTTCCCTCTGCCATGCACACACACTAGCAAATACAGCAAGAGATTTTCATGTAGTTTTTGGCAAAAAGATCATGGTACCTTGTACACTAAAAATACTGTAGGGAACAATACATCAGTGGCTAGGTATGAGGGGGAACAATATAGCCTCAGAGGTATTTTCCATCTCTAACTTCTACAATTCTGTTATCCAAAAGTGGATCCTTGAGTCTTAATCATGCAGTCCTTTCTCAAATAAAATATCTATTCATTTCAATGAGAAGGTAGCCTGCCAGAGTACAGAATGCAGGATCAGGCCCCAAGCAGGAAAACAACCCGCTACACAGGTCTCAACTGCAGTCTGGCTCACAATGGCTGAAGTTGAAAAAACCTCTTGCACCCACTTGTCAAAGCCCCATAAATAATATCATGGTACAACATTTGCTTACAACTAGGGGGAAACGAGTGTGGTTCTGCATTCACATTCAGACTCAACATTGCATCCTTTCTCGCTACCTTACAGAAAAGGAGAATGTGCAATAGGAGCTTTGTACACATACTACCCAGTGAGGAGCCAGTCCTCATTCTACTCTGTTAGAATGCACTACTTCCATTTAAAAAAGCAAAGAAAACAAAATGGTCAAATTTTTGATTTGGGGACAGAGTGACCCATCAAAATTTTCTGTTTGCATGAACAGGAAGAACATATATAATTGGGACATAAAGAGGCCCTAATTAATGTATTGTCTAGAAGAGAGGTGGGATATGTGTGGTGTGGTAATTCTTTATTGATCTGTAACAATCTGTAAAAGAGAAGGATAAAATGATAGCTGCATGTACATTACTGCCTCTCTCAAGAAAAATGTGACAGAGAATTTTCTCTTAACACATTGGCCTTGTATTAAAATTAGCACTATCTGTGTGCTATACTGCTTTATTATCTAACTTATTCCCAGGAAAGTGTACCAGGGGCAATTAAGATTTATAATCTAAATGGTTTCGAAATTATATCTCTGGGAAATCAAGTCTAAATTAAATCACGATCACATTTTCCTACTGAGCAAGTGCCTTTCAATGCAGAGAACTTCTCCTCTTACAGATTGCTCAGAATCTTTCCTTAAGCAAAACCTCCTTTCCTATTGTTAGTGTCCTTCTCTTAAGGATATGACTAAAAATAATGGTTACTGTTGAGACTTGCAAAAGAGATGCTGCAAGGAAACTGTGAGCATCATTTCTGCAAGCCTTAGAGGAAAGCAACACAAAATGTAAGTGGTTCTCTCATATCTACATACTAAGGAGATTCTCAGTCTCTTTACCTATACACACTCTCTCCCTCCCTGTCAATAGGGAGACAAATAGACATATACACATACAAAAAATAAAAATGATTAATTATATAAATTCTCTGGTACACACATGTATCGTCTGTGTGTATGCACAGAAAGAGAGAATACACATACACAAGCATAATACAGTATTACAATATAAAGAAAATTAAATACAATTAGAGCTGGAGAGACAGACAGAGGGTTTCTTCCGCGTTTCTGCCCAGATCTCCGGTGCCCAGCAGGTTCCCCTCCGCTAGCTCGGGGCTCTCCCCGCGGGAGCAGTCAGTGCCCAGCCCCTGCGCTACTCACATGTCGGTGATATTCTCCCGCTCTGCGCTCCTCTCCAGGACCGGGAAGGACACGATGCCCGGCGCGGGCTCGCCGCACCAGATCCGCGAGGCGCTGCATGTGCAAGGCGCCGGGCAGGCAAGCAAAGCCCTCCAGGAGCCGAGCACCAGGCAGCAGAAGCCCCAGAGCCGGGCCAGGCCGGGCCCCTGCCACCTCCTCCGCCAGGACACCATGCTGCCCCGATCAATCCAGCGCTGCCCGCTGCCCCGACGGCCTCCTCCAGCGACCGTCCCGGCGTGTGCGGAGCCTCCTGGGCGCTTCAGAGCAGCTGGGACTCGGGCATCTTGCTGCGGGAGGGCTCGGTGCCGGTGCCGGCCACGACTGGGCTCACATGGGCTCGCTGGGCCGGGCAGGAGCGACGCCTCCGCTCCCCGCCGCCTGCCCGGGGCCGCTCGGGGCGAGCACTGGAGGCGGCGGAGCTGGAGGGGAGAGAGGCACCGGTGAGAACGGAGCCGGGACTGACCCAGCCGGCCCCCGCCCGCCCCCCTCCGGCAGCGTCGGGGGCAGGAGGAGAAACCTGCCTCGAGAGCTCAGCGCGGGCCCCTGACGTGCACCCGCGGCAGGGACCGTCCCCTCCTGGGCAGCTGCCCCTGCAGTGGGGACGCGGCTCCGGCGCCTAGCGCAGCCCGGGCAGCGGCAGCTCCTCTGCTCCCGATGATGCTGCAAAACGCCGGGCGGAGCGGGGAGCGCGCGGGACCCGGCGAGGCCGGCAGCGGGTCACCCGGGCGGGCTGGAGGCTGCAGGGGGGTGAGTGGCTGATGCTCCTACCTGCGGCGGCGCTGCCTGCTCCGGCCGCTGCTGCCTGAGGGACAGCAATCGGCGCGCTGCTGCTGCTGCTGCCGGGGGGCTCGCGGCTTCTGGCTCTGCCCTTTACGCACCGTCTCCTTCCTCCAGCGGATAATAAAGCAGCCCAGGCTCCTGCTCGAGTCCAAGCTCAGGAGCTGCTGGCAAAGTGACGTGGGGCTGACGCAGAGAGGGGCAGAAACTCCATAAAATGAGCCTGAAATTCCCCCCCCCCCCAAAAAAAAGACAAAAGCAACCAGGGGCGAGGGAGGGTGGGAGGCTGCCTAGAACAAGATGCCAATAGCCAAGCTGGAGTCTATACACATACAATCATTCACACACACACACCAGAGAGAGGTCAACCATCATCAGCACGGTCCCTCTTTTGAACCCCCCGGTCTTTGCTGTGTATGAAATCAAACCGTGATTTTCCGCACACCAGCAATGCATCCCCCCCAGCCCCAGAAAGACACACGCAGACGTGATGTGCATGGGAAAGGGAGCCTTTTTCGCCACAGCGTAGGGCTGCCCGTTGCATTGGCTTGGCTGGATACTTTCTAATACCAACATTATGGCTTTCTGCATAGATCTCTCTGTACGGGCTTTCTGTGTCCGACTCACTGAGCATAATAACTAGTTAAGAAACCGTTTTGGACTGCTCAGCTTATTGGTTTCTTTCCTTGCTTTTTGAATGTAGTTAGTCCCCCACACAGTCATGTATATTCCGTGCGCTTGCAAGATTGCGTTATAGTCACCGGAGAAATATACAGTTTTTCCACCAGCCCTTCCATCCTCGGTGGTAACTATAGATTTGCACATCTCCGCTATCTAGGGGCATATATGCATATAATACACAAACACATGCAAAGAGAAATATTGTTTTTGAAAAGAATGTGATATTTTATGATGTAATCGTTTTAAGAGCTCACGTATGTGATGAATGAGCGACATTAAAATGCCTTGTCTGGGAATTTGCCTTTTCATTAGTGGCTCTGTAGGATTTTTTTCCGCACTAGTTTGAAAGGAACAGGAAAATCCACCGCAGTGCCTCAGACTTCAGCGAGCTCTGGCGCCACCACGTGTTTACAGCCTGAACACCGCAAGCAAAAGAAATGCGCCAGAAGTCTGCGTGCAGTTTACTGCTAATCTTTCTGTGTACATCCTTTTCTGCTTCCTCTGGGCTCTGCACTACATCGTGATTCTGATGGTCTTAAATGGAATGCAGAATTGTGTTACTGCTCTATTATCGTTTCACTTTAATGCCGAAATGGAAATAGGGATTAGATGTTCTAATTTATGTGAACAAATAGGTGTGTGCACACAAATTAGGTCTCTGTGCAGGCAGACAGGCACTTAACACGTGTGCACACAAATATCTGATTTGCATACGTACCTCAGTGATTTGCACATGTAAATTAAGTGCAGTAGCACATACCTGACTTTGAAAATCTGGTCCAATAATACTAATCCTCTTGTTACCTCCTCTTCTTCAACACTGGTCTCCTTCAGCCAAGCTCCATTGAAATACATTGACAAAGGCCAGTGAATTCACTGCATCTTTAATTGAATTTCTGCTAATTTGGGGTCCAAGCAGTTTGGTACACGGATTTTATGCCATTTTGCAAAAAATCTGTTGAAGGCCCTATCTTAACTTCATATGAACCAACTCAGGATTTTTATATAACCAGCTCAGGACTTCACCGTAGAATTAAAAAGGCAGATAGGTTGCAGTGGCATTGTTCTACAAATATGTATCAAGTGGTGATCATAATGTTTAGAAAGTGCTTGGCATAGCACTTTTATTAATTGCCTGAGCACTCAACTATGTGTAAGTCTGCTCAGGCTTCAGAAAGCATCTAATTCTCACTGGGCATGCTCAAAGATTTGGCACTTTCATACAAAAATCCTGTCATTTTATTAGCATGGCCACAGCCATAGTATTAACACTAACTAATAATATTATACCTCTCTTTAATGTGATGACTGAAGATAAGATAAACAGGCATAATTGGAAATTTTGTCAACAATGTTATCTGGTTAAATTAAATTTCTTTTGAATGTGTGTAAAGGTTATAAAATTATTATCCAGATATAAATCTGCTATCAAGAGTACATCCCCCCTTCTTGCCACGTGCTGAAGTATGACCTGGCAAACATGGTAACTATCCTTAAATGAGGGAACAAAGAAGACCCAGGGACCAGTCAGCCTAACTTCAATACTGGGAAAGATACTTGAACTAATTATTAAGCAATCAGTTTGTAAACACATAGAGCATAATAGGGTAATAAGGAATAGCCAACATGGATTTGTGAAGAACAATATCATGCCAGACCAACCTAATTTCATTCTGTGAGAGAGTTTCTGGCCTAGGAGGTGGGCAGAAGCTGTAGATGTGATATATCTTGATTTTAGTAAGGCTTTTGACAAAGTGCCATGTGACATCCTCATAAGCAAACTAGTGAAATGTGGTCTAGAATAAATTACTATATGGCAGATACATAACTGGCTGAGAGACCATACATAAAAAGTAGTTATCAGTGGTTCACTATCAAACTGGGAGGGCATATCTAGTGATATCGCATAGAGATCTGTTCTGGGACAATACTATTCAATATTTTAATTATTGGTTTGAATAATAGAGTAGCAAGTATGCTTATAAAATTTGCAGATGACACCAAGATGGGAGGAGTTGTAAGCACTTTGAAGGACATGATTAGAATTCAAAATGACTTTGACATTGGAGAATTGGTCTGAAATCAGCAAGATGTAATTCAATAAAGACAAGCACTTCACTTAGGAAGGAAAAATCAAATGCAGAACTTCAAAATGGGGAATAACTGGTGAGGTAGTCATACTGCTGAAAAGGATATGGGGGTTATAGTGCATCACAAATTGCATATGAGGCAATAATGTGATGCAGTTGAAAAAAAGGCTCACATTCTGAGGTGTATTAACAGGAATGTTCTATATAAAACCAGGGAGGTAATTGTCCCATTCTATTCAGCGCTGATGAGGCCACAGCTGGAATTCTGTGTCCAATCCTAAATGCCACATTTTTAGGAAAGATGTGGACAAACTGGAGGGAGTCAAGAGGAGAGCAACAGAAATGATAAAAGGTTTAGAAAACCTACCTATGAGGAAAAGTTAAAACAACTGGGCATGTTTAGGCTTGATAAAAAGAAGAGGGGGGGCGAGGTGGAGACGCTGATAAGAGTCTTCAAATATGTTAAGGGCTGTTAAAAAGAGGAGTATGATCGGTTGTCCTCCGTGTCCACTGAAGGTAGGACAAGAAGCAAATGGATTAATCTGCAGTGAGGCAGATTTAGGTTAGATATTAGGAAAATTTTTCTAACTATAAGGGTAGTTAAGCACTGAAATAGGCTTCCATTTTTGGAGGTTTTTAAGAACAGGTTGGACAAACACCTGTAAGAGATGGTCTAGATTTACTTGGTCCAGCCACAGCGTAGGGTGCTGGACTTGATGACTCTACATTTCTATGCTTGGTAACAATTATCTAGGTGCCACAGGGCCAAATGAATTTTAGCTGTCCCTGATTTCTTGTTTTCTGCAGATAAATTTTTTGGGCCTAATTCTTCTCTCACACTAGTTTTATGCTAGTCCAATTCTATCAATTTACACCAGTGTAAATGATAGTGTAAATAAGGCTTATTGGTCCCAAATAATAAGAGTACTTCCGTGAGTACTTTTTTAAAAAATCCCAATGTATATCTGTGAGAGAAATTATTTATTATTTGTATTACCATAGTGCCCAAGAGCCCTGGTCATGGACCAGGACTCCATTACGCTGTATGTTGTACAAATACAGAACAAAAAGATGGTCCCTGACACCAGAAACTTGCAATCTAAGTGCACCTCTACCTCAATATAATGCTGTCCTCGGGAGCCAAAAAATCTTACCGTGTTATAGGTGAAACCGCGTTATATCAAACTTGATTTGATCCGCTAGAGCGCACAGCCTCCCCGCCTCCCCCCGGAGCGCTGCTTTACCACTTTATATCCGAATTCGTGCTATCTCGGGTGGCGTTATATCAGGGTAGAGGTGTATAAAACAAGAGATAACAGATGGATATAGACAGACGGTAGAGTACAAGGAAACAATAATACAGTATTGATCAGCATGATAGGCAGTGGTATCTCCATACCAACATTAATGGGACAATTATTAAAGTATTGTAGAAGTACCCAAAATAAGGATATGTGTGGATCTAACAGATACCTTTGTTAGCATGATTATGAAAAAAACCAAACACTTAGCTGACTATTAAGAAGAAAGGATTGTTCTGCCACCTCTCTGATCCATTCAGCACAGCTTGCAGCTCGTAGACACGATTTCAAGGCAGGAGAAAGCATCGAAACCTCAACACTCTCCAGTACCAGTTGCCTGCCTCCCATCTGTTCCAGTTGCTGTTTATCATCATGGTATTGCTAATATCACTTTTTGGGAGAAAGAATGGCTAGACTTGAGTGGATGAGACTAAATGGTATTGATGATGTTAATTCTAGGTCTATAAAAGACCACTGTTTTATATTGGTGCTCTAGTTTTTGCCTTATAAACAGGTGCTCATTAATGTATTAACGCAGTCTTCTATTGTTTTTAAAGTGGGGGAAAACAGCAGCTTAAATGTCTCCTAAGAGAATGTCTCTTAAAAGACATGCTAAAGAAGACAGGATCAAGGGAGCAATTTTTGCTTGGGGAGGAGGAAGGAATGAAAAGAGACAGAACTTCATCCACATCAACAACATCCTCCCAGACCCAACAGTTTCCTAGTAATGTCACAGAGGCAAATTTGACCCTCCTGAGCATCAAGGTGGGAAATCTACACTTCAGATAAGTGAATGTATGACTTTTTAGACCACTACTTAACAGCTACATATATGGGCACCAGAGCACATCTATCTTGTTACATTGCAGGCAAAATGTGAAAACAATGAAAGTCTAAAATGTTCTCTTGAAATTCCAGGCCTCGGAGATTTAGATTGATCACTAAGGCATTAACTTGTGCCCCCACAAATAAGTGATCTTTTCATTATAACACAGAAATTGTAAAAAATATCAGAAGAAATCAAATATACAATTGTGGGAGCTTCCTGACAGTACTGAAAAAGAATCTTTTTTCTTAAAAGAACAATAGTCAAAATGTTCACACCTGGCATGTCTAAGCAACTGCACCTGCCATTAAAGTCAGTGTGAGTTGTAGGTCCTGAGCACCTCTAAATATCAGGCCACTTTTATTTAGGTTCCTAAATATGGAATCATCCAACGGGAAGCTGAGAAAGGTAGGTAGGAGGGGGAGTCCTGGCTCTGTCTTTGGCTTTGTACATGAGAGGAGTATAGTGCACTATCCAAAGGGGTGAGTGTAGAAAGTTCACTGCCCTTTGGGCACTGGGAAGATAGTCATGAGTAAAATTATTACCCCAATTCCCAACACAGGCTAGAGGCTTAATTACACAGTCTGAGTCCTGTTATTCCAAATGTTCCATTTATTTACTGATTTGTCTAGCTACTTGATCATTACTGATGTTTCAAATTTTCTGAATATTAGAAGCATTTTCTTCCTCTGTTTCAAATCACATTCTTCAGGCTTATTTCCCTAGGAGTGAAGCTGAAGCCTGCCATCTTGTGCTCAAGAAAGTTAACACTCTTTAAAAAAATAATATTTTTCTATTTGGGAGGGAGGAAGGGAGGGGAGGATAGATTATCTGCTGCACCCTTTCTGTCATCCCAAAATAACTGCATCTACTAAGTCCCGACTAAAGAAAGAATGAAATGAGAGCCTAAGGAAATCATGGTCAAAACTGACTGGACATTGCAATTTCTTCTTGAACCCTCCTCTTTAATATATTTAAATACTCCAGTATCCAGGGCAATTTTACATTCCCACCAGGCTTCAATGTGATGGAATTTTAGAGGAGGTCCCAATGATGTAATGAAAGAGTAGCACATAAACTAGTCACTCGGCTCATAATCTGGTTCTGTCTGGCAGGGAGTATTAATCATAGGTTGCTGGTAATCTTCTACTATATTTGTTTGCAAGGTGTTGTAAGAGCTGTTGCTTTTCCTCAGTAGACATGCTGTAGGGGGCTTTTTTCTCTCTACACCAAAAACTAAACCTTTTGCACAGCTCCCTCTTCTCTTCTAAAAGCATAGAGGGAACACCTCTCTTCTCCCTGACTGGCACTCACCATTGTTTTGAACAGTCTACTGTTTGCAGCCAACTAAACAATGGGTGTGTTTGAATATGGGTACGTATAAAATAGGTAGTTCATTTGTAGCTGCACTTTGGACAACTTTAGATTTGTAAACCTGTGAATTCTGTGTCTACCAGTAAAGCATCAAGGAAAAGGAATTCCACACAATTTGGTCAATTTGCTTTAATATTCAGTTCTAGTGTTATTGTTAAGTAGTACATATTTACATTACATTTAATATTATTATCAATTTTATAACTCTTGCCTACTTCATGGAAATCAATTCCCCCTTAGAGGATCCAATACTGAGCTGAGCTTTGTTCCCTCTTACCTTTATGCCTGTGTTTGCGTGCACATACACAAACGTTTTGCTATAAAAGATAGGTGAGTTTTTATGTTTGAATTTGGAAATGTGGAAAATGCCAAAAGAATGATTAAAAGTTTGCAAACCTAGCTGATTTTTTTCCTCACAGCTCTGGAATAGGCTTCCAAGGGATGTTGTGGAATCCCTATCATTGGACATTTTCAAGAACAGGTTCAACAGACACCTATCAGGGATGGTCTAGGTTTACTTGGTCCTGCCTCAGCACTGGGGGCTGGACTTGATGACACAAGATCTCTTCCATCCCTACATTTCTCTGATTGTATAAAGAGTCCTAGGCCAGGCTGAGCTGATGATGTTCAGAAACCTTCTATAAAACAAAACTGGTGTCCAAAAATGGATCTTCAGTGTCCCTACTTCAAAGAATCAGAAATCAACTGAAATGTGGTTTAGCAGCGTCCCAGAACAACTAGCTCTTAGCTACGCATGCTGAGATAGCATATTGCAACGATGGGGGGTTTTGCTATGTGGACATCGACTTGATAGGAACTGAGATGAAGTCATTTTAAATAATCCCCTGAAAAACCAGGAACTAATCATGACTTTTTGATCCCTTAAGCTCCTAGGCTATATTTGATCCAGTGACCTAGAGAAGAAAGATTCTATAGCTTATTGCCAAGGCTATATGTCACCCAATTTACAGTTCCTGTACATCTGAGAAACATTCAAGCTGAGGGCAGGACTCTCCTTTGCTCATAGAGCTTTCTTATTTCCTTGGAAATTAATGTAGTGACTTGGCTGTCCAATTTCATAAAGGAAGAACACTGCTCGTATGGTAGCCTACTCTATTGATGACTTGGTACACATGGTGATTCTTGTCCATAATCACTGATGCCTTAGCTCCTGAACGTGCCTTCTCTTCTCATTCTTATCACATGTCACCATAGTACACAGGTGATCAGTGAAGGATAAAAAAAGAAATAGAAATCTAGAGTGTGACAAATAATTCTCTCAGATAGATCGATTTTGTATGGAGAGGTTCTGAAATCCTAACTGCGACTATAGTGGAACTGAAGAAAGCTTTCTTCCACTACAATGTCCAAGCACTATTCTGGGTAATGGGCAGTTTGGTCAATCTGATTTGCTTCCATTGGGAAAAAAAAGTACTTTGGTGGCAATTTCTGTTTATTTCATGGATAAGTTCAATAAAAGTTGGACTGGAGATGGTTCTATATCAATGGAGTAATACTGGGAAGAAGCATCTAAGTTTTGTCTGCTTCTGCTTACTGATGTTCTGTAGGTAACTGGGGAGCCTATAACCAATTAAATGAATCCATGCTGCTCATGATTTATAAAAGCAAGGATAAGGATGCTGAAGCTATTGTTAGCAGAGATTGTTGGTATCTCCTACACAATAGGAAGTCCCAGTTTCTTTCAAAGAAATGGTTGTCTGCCCTTGCCCAAGAAAGCATTACTTGAGGCTGACAAACTTGTCAATTACTTCCTTTTATCTAACCTTCCTTTCTTGGGAAAATATATTTGTGGCTAAGCAGCTCTGGTATCATCTGGAAGCTTCTGACATCCATGACCCCTTTCAGTTTGACTGCATGGCTGGGTATAGTACAGTGAGTGTGCTGCTCTCCTTGGTCTATAGTCTCCCCACAAAAATTGACAAAGATCAAGTATCCAGGCTGATTATTGTCTATGTCTCAGCACCTTTGATACCATTGACCCTAAGATGTTGTGAATTCATCACCAGGTGTGCCGATGCATGTTTTATTGACTATTCTTTTTCATCTAAAAGATTGGGTGGCTGGCCCCAAGTAGGTCCAGCTCCCCTGTGTCAGAGCAGATGTTCCCATTTGAACAATTAAAAGGATGGACAGGAGGAGGATGTCAAGGTCAGGACATAGATGGCCAGGTCCAGTGGTTAGCATAGGGTGGGGGGCCAGCTGGGTACAGAACCAGGAGTTCAGGAGCCACAAATCAGATACCAGGAACCAGGCCAAGTTAGGAAACCACAAGGTCAGGGTCAGGAGACAGGAGCAGATAGCACTAGGTGATCAGTCTGAAGCCGGGTGGAGCCCACTTGCATAGATGTCTTCCTATTCCTCCTTCTGACTTAAGTAGAGGCAAGTGGGCCAGTCAGGAGCTCTGATGTTCCTCCAGTCAAGGCTCAGGGTGTGGAACCTTCTAGTGGAGCTGAGCTTCAAGGAATGCTGATTCCAGTTGATGCCAGTAAGGCACTGGGTGGAGGGTTGAAGCATGATGACCCTCCCCAGGAGCCTTGCAGACCCAGGTCGAGACCCATGGTCATGACATCATCCCCTCTCCTAGGAGTATTTTGCAATATTTCTCAGTGCCCCTGGATAAAGGCTTATAGGGGGCCTGTCTGACTGATCTCCAAACCTTAAGACAAAGCAGAGCCATCAGTAGTTTCTATTAAGTTCAGAGTAGCCTTGCATCATAAAGGCATCTGAAGGCCTGGGTTGCCACTGCATCTATGAAATTGTCAGCTTCTCCTCAATTGATGAGGGCCCACTGGATGAGATTCCATTGGGGCTCCCCAGTGATGCATAGCTGGATAGGCACCTGCAAGTGGGAAGCCCCCTGACAGGGCCTCGTGCATGTCCCAGTTTGAACTTAGGTGTGGAGGAATTCTTTTCTCACAAAGCCCAGAGCAGTCCCCCTTACCAAATGTGTGGTGACTCATTTGCCGGGTTCCTTGGCACTCACACAGGACAGGCAGAAATGGTGTGGTCAGGTTCACCACACAGGTAGTGACAATAGCATCATTGCTTTTCTTTGGAAATGAGCTGTCAATGAGCCAGATCCACCTGCATCAGTTTAGTAGGTGGCAAGAGCACCAAGATAATGGTACACAAACAGGGAGGCTGTAGGGACCCTCTCTTTTTCTCCCTTCATTCCCATAACTGATCTTCTATGCAGCTGGCAAGGTCAATGAAGGCAGCCAGACACATGGGCATCTCCACACAGGTCAGTTCATCTTCAATCTCCTCCCACAGACCCCTCTGGAATTGGTACCACTGCACTGCATCATTCCACTCTGTGTCCTCAGTGAGACAGCAAAAGAAAGCAATGGTGCTCTTCCCCTGTCGGAGTTTCCATAGAGTGGCCTCGGCCAAATGGATACAACGCAGGTCATTAAAGATCATTAATACAGATTGGAGGAAGAACCAATTTGACAGCACTGGACTCTTACTCTCCAGCAGGGAGAGGCCCAGTCTAACGCATCCCCTACGAGCAGACTCACCAAGCCCACCTTGGCCAGGTCAAAGACATAAGTCTGGGGACACAACAGAAACAGAAGGTGGCATTGGTTCTTGAAGCTTTAGAACTGCTGATGACTCCCATTGAATCACTCTGGTAGGGGTATTGCAATATATCTGTGGGGCGTATGTTTTGGTTTGGGGGTGAGAGTAACCCACGAGGGATCTCAAAGAACAAATAAAACCTGCCTGTGAGAGGAGCAGGTTTTTTTTAAATGGGGGAGGGTGCAAATAGGTCCAGCCCTTTTGTGCTAGGGGAGGTGCACATTAGGAAGGTGAGGCAGCACATGGAAGCAATAAAATATCAGGAGGAGTCAAGTCTGCCTGGCTAAGTTAGGAGAGACCGACTTACTGAGAGCAGCCTGGGTATGTTAAGAAAAGTCTGGGGGTCAGTTCTGAGGGAAGCTGCAGGGAACAGAAAGGTCTAGGGCTTTGTTGCACACTTTCTTAGTTCAATCTGCAGGCCAGTGTAGGCATGCTCTCAGAAAATGTGCTTTCCTTGCTATTCCAGTGCGCAGCCAAGACAAGGACCTGGATGGGAGTCAATTGACTGAAGTGCAGTGGGGACAATACAGAGATAATGCTGGTGGATGGCTTGTAAGCATTTGCAGAATATGGTAGCGTTGATATTTGATCCTTCTATGTGTGGAGCATATCAACGAAGTTCACAATCTGTTTAGTCTTTAGGAACCTCAATGGCTCCTAGACTCCACTCTTGATCTCCCATAGTGCAATATGAAGCTGCCTGACTATTTAGTGGCATTTGCTTTACTGAGTATATTACATGTGTGCTCCATAGGCTGAAGTGGCTGTTGATTTGTTTCAGGATATATTTCAAGGTATTAACTTTGATCTATAAACTATTTATGTTAATGGTTCTGAATCTGAAGTCCATGTGGGGTTCTTATAGTACTAACTGCAGCTTACCTCATATGGTGAAGAAAGGGCATTTCACTACTGGGGGTTATGCATTCTATAATTTATTTCATACCTTAGCCCATTACACAAATTTTGAGCATGGAGCAAGGATTGTGGCATTAATTTTAAATTTTTTCAGCTGCCTTACCCTTCACTGGATTTGGATTTGTTTTTTATGGTAGGGATTAATTTGATTTGACATATTAAAATTCTGTGACAGATCATCTTATCAAATGATTGGTTCAATCACACCAAACTTTCAGCATGTCCCATCTTCTCTGTTCATCCAATGCCATAGTGTTAAGAGAAATGTTCACCAGAGTGCAATAGGGTTCACCTGTGTGCTGCATCAGGAACCATCAAGAAGGTACAAATGGAAAATATTTTTTACAGTCTTAAGCTAGTGAAAAAGATAGGGATATCATCTTCTTTTTTCTTAACACTTCAAAAACAAACTGTTTTTGTTATTTTGTGTTATTTTGTTAATACTTCAAAAACTTAAAGTTAGTTCAGGAACTAAGGCATTAATGATTATGGACAAGAGTCACAATGTGTACCAAGACATCAACAGAATAGGCTATATTCTTCCTTTATGAAATTGGACAGCCAATTGGCTCCATTAATTTCAATTCATTGGCTTTTCTGCAAGTCTATCCATTGAATTCAAAGGGCTTGAAGAGTGGCCTGTATTTCTAGACCAGTGCATGAACATGATGATATGAAGTACCAAGATGTCAACAAACTGACTTTATTTTTCATTAAAAATGTGATTGATCTAGACAAACAGATCAAATAAATAATCAGCTAGTAAAGTTACCCTCCCCTGACTAGCTGCATTGGGCAAAAGATAGGCATGGCTATGGATGGAAATAGAAAATTACATGTGGTGTCTTTACTCTATTTAGATATTCATGTGAATGGAAGTCTAATTTCTGGTCAGCAAACTAAACATATCTTTAAAGAGTTTTGTTGTTTGGGCTACAAGGAGAATGTGTTTTTTCATGCAATACTAGACCTGTCAACTTATCTCAGCTGTGAGCCAGTTTTCAGGTATGCTTAAGAAACAGTTGCCCTGAGAGGGACAGGATATTAGCAGCTCCAAGTAGCATGTAGGCTCATGTCTTTCACAAGGAAAGTTATTGTTCAAGGCACACAAGCATCCTTGTAATTTAAGCCTAAATACTGTATGATAAAGCATGGAAATGGACTTTGTTGAATGAGGCCTAGGTAGAATTTGGAGGGTGACTTGAAGGATAAGCAATGTTTTTACTTAACCAATAAAAATTTTACATTTGGGGCATTTCTATACTAGAAAGAGAAGAGCTCTTTAAAGTGTTTTATCAGAATCTAGTTTTTAAAAATGCTGCAGTGTAAGCTATAGACAGAAGGGGAGGTAAGCTGAGGAAACAAGTTACCTTGATAACCTAACCATGGGCAGCTAAGATTTCATATTTAGTTGTCTGACAAGAAAATGTGATTTTTGCCAATTTTCATGACCTTGTCTCACTCTCAATGAAATGTTCTGCTGGGTTGGTCTACATTAAATAGCATTGCTTTAGGGTCTAAATAGCATAACTGTATTGGACTACTGTGACATGGTTCCTCAGCTTTCTCTTTTTTCTAGTTAGCCTGACTCACTTGCTGCAATAAACTTAGTTTTGTCCTTGTTGTAATATACATTAAAATGCCTCAGTCAGCATTAAAACCAGTCTTTCATTGTGAGTGAGAACTGACACGGACTGATCACCTAACAATGAGCTAGACTGGGATATGCTTCTCCTGGTGAGAAGTATACCTTACTCCTCAGGTAGTGCCATTGATTTAAATGAGGTGGCTGAAAGAGTAATGCACAAACTTCACATGAGTAAGGGTATCCCAATCTAGCCTAATATATCTTAATTTCAGCTGAAATTCTAGTATGTAAACCAGATAGCTCACCATTAATATTATTGTTCATCCATGAGGAAACTGACACATAGAAGAGCCTAGTTCTCCCCTATGGCTTGCTGTGACTGCACACATTAATGTTTTTATCTTGTTCGTCCTTGTTCATTGAATCAAGAGAAAATAGCCTAACGTGGCTAGAAAGCAGCCATTCCTAGGTCACTCCTTCCTATCTGTATTGAGTCCACTGCTGGGAGGGGGGAGTGGTCCTTGTAAAAGAGTCCCATTTACCACTGCAGTACAATAAGACAGTGCAAACAGTGTTTGAACCAAGAGCAATATATCCTGAGAGGCCAGCAACCTCATGGTTAACAGGCTAAAAGCTTTGTTAAATATACATGTGCATTGCCATTGATTGTAGATTTGATGGTATTTAAGTGCACTTTTAAAAGCAGCCACTGATGTAGGGCACACTGTTTTTCTTCCTCATTTAATACCTGTGTAAAGTGACCAAGCAGACTGTCACTTTATTAATTGTAATAATGAGCCAATTCTAGGCCACAGTGTGGGATCAAAAGCACTCAAACTATGTGAATATTGTTTGTTGTAGCCTGTTGAAGCTGGCTTCCTTATTCTGCCCATTTTGATCTTCTTGAGAATTTCCCTAACTTGGGCAGCATGAGCCCTCACCATGTTTTGAAAATGTGAATTCCAAATGATAATTTTAGATCCTGTTTCAAAGCTTTGGTCTGGATATGCTCACTTTTCTTGGAGCAATATGCAGTCAAGACTGAGCTGGTCATCCAATACAAAGCTATCACATATGAAAGGGAAGTGTCACCACCCTGAAAAGAATAAATTAAGTACTGAAATATCTAGAAATTTGGACCTTGACTATCAGGATGATATGATTAGTGGAAGGTGATTCATTACAAAGTGAGACCTCTTCTTGAAGTCTTGCTTTGACCTAGTATTGACAGTTGTTTTTTCTTTTTCTTTTGTTTTTTCACTGTACTATGTGGATTTTTATTACCTGAAAATTCAATAAACACTTAAATTCAATGATAAAATAGATAGGAAATTAATGTAAAAAGTACTTTAGCATATAGCACATATCATATATAAATAATAGGACACCGGACTGGAACTGTGGTTCAGTTATCACTGTTAATAAATAAGCATATAAATTCCATTTGCTTACAATAAGATACATCCATTAGATTCTTCTTCCCGAGCACATTAACCTATATAGGCTGAGCTGACATAACATATTTAGGGAGTTAAGAGAATTAGTGTAATAGTTCTGTTTGAAAAGACAATGATCTTGTTAGAATTTTATAAAGATATCTAAGATGAAGCCAGTCACCTTAGAGTTTTATTCATAGTGACCTAGAAATGCAAATTGTAAGAACACAAGTAAAACTATTTTTTAAGTGTAGTTCAGAAAACACACATTTCTGCAAGAAAAGTAGCATCCATGAAGATGTGTTATAACTGGTCTTCCTTTTGGGATTAACTTCCAGTTCTTGGATACTTGGAATGATTCTTGAGTATTCTTGAAGATATATGAAAATATTTATTAATAACTAGAAAACCATAAAATAACCAGTTTCTGTCAGTTGTCAACTGCTGGTGTAGTTTCTTCTTTCTCTTCAAATACAATGATTATGTTGAATCCACCTCTTCAATAACTGTATATACATGTAATTGATAAAATCATAGAGCAACATCCAAACCAGTAACTTAGGTAAATTGAACAGGATAGGACACTGTCGTTCAGGTGTCAGGGCAGAGGATGAAAGAAGGAAGGAGCATGTCCTGAAGAGTGCTGGGCAATTCCTGATAACTGTGCACAAATGACCAGAGCAAAGGGGATTTCATAAGCTTGAGAGGGACTTCAAAGACCTAGAAAGAGAACTGAACAAAGGGCTGGTACAAATGATCATATCAAATATCATTCTGCTGCCAAAACCCAGTGAAGAAAGGAAAAGACTGAAATTGGAGACCATTTCACAGAGGGTGATATCTAGTAGATTATGGAATAGTTTCCCAAGAGAAGTGTTAGAAGCACCAATACTAGACACATTTAAAATTAGACTGGACAAAGCACTAGAAAAATATAGTACAGGGAATTGTCCTGCTTTGGCACAGAGATAACCTACATGGCCCACTAGTTCTTTTTGAACTCCTAATTTCTATAATTATACGATAAGAAGGCCTTATCCATACAAAAACCTAGCTGTTTGCCATTTTTTTTAAATGAAATGACTATTGAAGTTTTGTCTGTTATTATAAAACTGTAGTTAGATTGATCTAACCCTCAGTGTACCTATAGCTAGGCTGACAGAAGAATTCTTCTGTATAGAGATGAATTAACTATATCCCTGTAGCAAGGAAGATCAGGGAGCAAATCATATCTCTCTCACATATGATATCTTACCTATGCTGCTCCTGGGTTAGTGCAGCTGTGTGGCTACCCCTTACACACAATAGATTTTTATTGCTCTAACTAGTCCTTCATATGTATAATGCCCCCCAAACGCTATCTGCTACTGCTGGATTTCAGCATCTGGAACTGCGGACGTATCTAACTAGAAAATTGCCCAGTGGGCTGTTGCAGACACATAATTGACCATTCGACCTCTGGACCACATCTCAGCTGTGATATGAATGTAATAATGCTGGTTTCTTTTAAGGTATTGCATAGCTCTTTGAATTTTAGTTTTACATAGTAAGGCAATTAGCAGAGGCCCAAACAGCCCTACTAACAAAAAACAAACAAAAATAACAGTATGCCAAATGGAGACGAAAGAAGAACTCGGAACTGTTCTTAACAGAAGCTTAGAGCAATACTATGCCTCAGACTTTGCTGAATTTTTAAAGCCATTTTTATAGGCTATGTCAGTAACCTTCTGTCTGGTAGCAATGGTGCTAACCACTCTGCTCATCATAGACATGTAGAAGAACAATTGACCTGATTCAGAACAGACTGTCTACTCTTCAAGCGCTAAAACAGCACAGCTTCAGCTGTGCCACTGTAATGTAGATGCTTCCTACATTGATAGAAGGGGTATTTTCATCAATGTAGTAATCCACTTTTCCAAGAGGCGGTAAGTAGGATGACAGAATTATTATGTCAGTGTAACTACTTTGAAACTGGGGAGCTTAGAACAGCATAGAACTGGAGTAACAGAGTGGTGAATCCAGCCCATCATAAGTATTTCCACTTATTAACTCTATATTTACTAAAGTGTTTTACACATATGTATTGGTTTTCTAATGAGACAAACTATTGAAGTTCTCAGAATATTGACTAGTTTTTAAGAAGCTGCAACTGTAATACGACATGGTATAATAAATATCCTAACACCTAAATGAAATCTATCTTACATGCCTTGATTCTTCTGCAATGGCACTGGTCATCAGGTGGTACTGTTGCACGCAGGCTTCCAAAAATTTTTTCTTAGCCTTTGAGCAAGTGTTTAGCCTTGAGAAAACACACTGTCCCACTAATTGATGTAATCCAAGTTCTGTGTAGAGGCAGTGGACCTTGGTAGAGGGAGCTGTGCGAACTGCAGGAGAGTTTGCTCGCTGTCTTGGTTTCTGACTGCAATCATTTCTTGAGATAAAGGTTGCTGTCTGGGAATTGAGCATTTGTGTTGGGCTGATATTCCTGAAAAAAGGTTTGCCTGAATGTTGTTTGTCCACCTCTTCTTACGGACTGGCATACACGTCAGAATAAAACAACTTACATTTAAAATATTCCCAAATTCCATGTCACTGATTTCTCCTCCACACAGAAATTGACCAGCAAGACCCTGGTCTTCTGCTACTGCTCAGAGGGACAACAGGGGTATGAGAATGGAATACTGGTGATGGAAAGAGTGGCAACAATGTTATAATCAAGGGACTATTTTCAGTTAATAAAATGAATGCTGTAAAGAGACGTGATGACATGTGCCCTCCCTGCCCTCAGTTTGCTGCTTGGCTTATACTGAGCATGCTCACATGGACTGAGCATGCTCAGTAACAATGCTGAAGCTGGCTGCCCTCACTCTGCCCCCTACTATTGGCAGGCACAGGTCATCTCTGGCTGTAAAGATAATCTGATTTCGCCATAGGAGATCATTCACAGTTTAACACTAGACACGCTAGAGGGGCCAGTTGTACAACCCGTAGTCATTTTTGAGAGCACTCACTTATGAGTGCAGTCCCAGTGAAGTAAATGAGATGACTCATGTGAGACAGTGATTACCAACATGAGTAAACATTGCATAACTGGGCTCTGAATAAGGAAGATGCCTTTAATTCATATAGACAAAAGAAGTTGAGAGAACTTCTAAAGGGATGATATCAAGGTCAATGGGCCCAAATTTATGAGCTACTCTTTTTGTTTGGTGTCAGATCTCTTTGCAAAGTCAGTATGATTTCTTAGGGGCACATTACCTCCAATATAGGAATAACCCATCTAGGGGAAAGACGACAACTCAGCAGAAACTCATGGAATTGCCTACAAATTCTCTTGGTAGGTGGAAGGTGGGCATGGTCTGCACTGTGCCAAAGCAGCCATGGATTTGCTCCCTTCCTTCCCTTCTCATATGCATCCCACATTCCTAATTATACTTCAAAGGGAAATCCTGGCCATAGTGAAGTCAATGGTAAAACACTCATTGACCTAAATGGTGCCATAATTTCACTCCATATATTTTGCTGAAGCATACAAGGCCTGATCCAAGGTCCATTGAAGCCAATGAGAGTTTCTCCATCAACTTCAATGGACTTTGCCTCAGGCCCATATTTCTCAACCAGTTTTTAAAGAAGTTTCTTATGCAATGCACCCAATCTCCACGTAAATTCACAACATCTAAAAGCAGTTCTGTTAAATATCCTTGTGTTTTGAATCCATTTGGGGCTCAGTAGTTATTCATGTTACAGAATATTTAATCTGAAGTCACATACTATATGAATATAGCATTGTTATCACCCTGGAAAGTCTAGACCTTGTAACAGTTAAAGAATAAAACAGTACAACTCTCATAATTGCTGGTCAGATTTCTGTCCTGAGAGGACAAAGTTGTAGAAACCCTTACAGTTATGTTATACCAAATACAGCTTGTTTGTGCATGTTGTGATTCTCCTTCTTTGTCTGGAAGCATACAGGCTCAACTTCCAGATAAGGAGCTGGCCTCTTACCCCCATCTGACATCAAAATCAATTAGTAGGTAGTCACTGTACTAGCATCCTTCAGATGAGGCATTAGCATAGCACACTCTGGATCATCCATTCTCCAAAATGACAGCACAGATTCCTTGGCAGAGATACAAATTATTATCATAAAGAAGAAATGCATGAAAGATACCAGGATTCTTTGTGTACTGTAAAAATATTGCATTTTCAAGGGGGATATTTGTTCTATGAGAGTGATAACAGGCACCATGCTAGTCATGGTAGTCTATACATAGTACACCTACTCACACTAAGGAGTAGCCATTGTTTCCAACTCCAGCGTCACCAAGAGAATGAATACCTTCTGAAATCAGCACAGTTTTCTCACTGTACCACTGTAGTGTGATACGATACAGTCACTCATTTAACTGGAAGAACTGAATACAGTCAACATTTGCCTATGCAGGATCTTATTAATTCAATTTTGTATTTTTAGGAATGTTATTTAATAGTGAGATCAAATGGATGATTAATACCTTGTTCTGGCCTTCTCTCAGCTAGTTGTTTATGCATAGCCAGTCCCCTAATGACTGTCATTTCTGCTCTCAGAGCAATGGTCCCAATGGGGCTGGTGTCCTCTATCTGCCTAGAGGAGGAACTTTCAAGCACTTCTATCCATGTAATTCCCAGAAGATAAAGAGAATAGAGACTCCCAACCACTGTGACTCACTCTCAGAAGCTGCTGCAGGTCCCAGCTCAGCCTTCTCTGCCTTTACTTTCCCCTTCCTTAATTCACTGCATAGTATACAATAATTCGTGCCCGCTGAACTCCGCTAGTCACACTCAAATAAAGGAAAAAGGGGAAAAACTTCATGTCTATTGGCTACTCCATGAATATTCACTGCAGTAGTAAAAAGTGCCATCTCGTAATTAACAAAAGATTTGCATTTACCTCAATGACCATCCTGGGTACACAACTAGATCAAGAGTCTAATTTTTGAAAGGAATAAACAGCCCTATATCACAGGGGTAGCAGTGTTAGTCTGTATCCACAGAAACAACGAGGAGTCCAATGGCACCTTAAAGACTAACAGATTTATTTGGGCATAAGCTTTCGTGGGTAAAAAACCCACTTCTTTATATTAATATGAGTCTATGGCAGTAGTGGACAGGTGAATCTGGCCCACAATGCCCACAATTTCCTCAGAATAAGAATTATTTTAATGTTTTAACTGGATGGATTGATCACAGACAGTTCTTTGCAAGATGGAAAGAAAAGGCAAAAGAATTCAGAGCAAAAAGACCTTCTCTCCCTTCTCTTCATCCTTACTTCTCTTTCCATCTCCCTCTTGAGTTTTCTACATAACCAGCAGCTTCTTCCACAACTGAAATCAATCAGCTTCCACCTCTCACTCCCCCAGAACCTTTCACCTAGATGAACTGTTGGCCAGCAGGTTAATGAAAAACACTATAAGATCACTTAACTGGGTGAAGTCAGCATGGCGTATTTAGCTTAAAGAGCAATTTTCTCAAAGAAAATATATCAAAACCATCTATTACTTTCAATAAAATATTTAAATCAATGTGTGAAACAGTTTGTTTATTTTTACGTAATATGTAGGTGGTTCAACAAAGCTCATGCTCTATGTAAACCTTTATTCTTGTTAAAAATTTAAAAGGCATGCTTTTAATGTTTTTAACATTAACTTAAGTTGCAGTCGGTCTGTAAAACAATAGGAGAGAGGCTATTAAAAGTATATGAATAATAAAACAGACACTCTAAGAAAAGCTTAGTATCAGAGCTACCCCTACTTCCCTTTGATACAACAGGCTTATTTGGGGACTATTATGCTACTGTCAAGCTTACAAGTGGCAGAAAAGGGAAATTTTAACAACTTATTCTAAAGCAATAGTGTCTTAAGTATGCTGTTCATGTTTCTCCCTTTGGTTATAAGGTCTGATATTAGTCTAAGGTATACTTCCATTTTCTCCCGAAAGCAGCTACAGTGTAGGCTGCAGTTTATTTCTGGGAAAGACTAAATAGCCCAGATCCTGGTGTCAAACAGCCAGTCATAGTAAGATCACTACCTGCATATAGTCTGTGTAGGATCATCCAGAGGGTCCAAGCCAGTATAGTAGCACCTACACGCTCCCCTCATGTTGCCACGGGGTAGTGGCTGAGGAGAAAGAGGAAGTGGCTGCTACCCACTGGCCCCTTGGTTGCTGTATTGGCCCTATAAGTCTGTTGGTGGCAGGGGACTGGACCTGACCACAGCCAGCTCAGGATCAGGGGGAAACAAAGGTGGCTTTAGGCCACCTTTGGATAGTAACATGTACTGGTCAGCTGCAGCCGAGTAGCTGGATTATGAAGTCTATCCTGGTGCCAGGTCACATGACAAGGGTTTTAAAGGCAACTTTACATCCCATAAAGATACTTAGAAAATGTTTAGTGGGAGAAACATATGGACTGTATCCCCCTTCAGACAGACAGTTCCTACAAGTAGTAGAAATATGCTTTAACTTCAGAACCTGTTTGCGGGATAAATGATTAGAACTTGATATAAATCCAAGACTGTACTGTGAACTAATGCAGCTAAGGTTCAAATATATATAAAACCAATGCAGTCACCAGCCATTGTGTAACACCAATCCCTGCCTCCTCCCCAAACACACTTGTTTTTAACATAATTTTAAAATACAGAAGCTCCTCTTCTGATACATCTGAAGTTGATGATGAAAACTTTAGGGAGCATATAAGCTCTATCTTCACGTTTGCAAATCACTATCAACTTCTTTCAAATTCTTTACAGAACTACTTGTTTTTTGTTCTGCTGCAGCAAATACAAACATTGTCAAACAAAGGCATAGGGCGCTTACCCTGAAATGCCTAAAAATATCCAAACAAGCAGCAAACATGGAAGCAAAAATTATCTCTTGCAACTAAGGGACATTTGCAAGGTCAAAACATTAACTCTCCCCTTAACCACCACAACCCATTTATTCTTGTTAAAAATTTAAAAGGCATGCTTTTAATGTTTTTAACATTAACTTAAATTGCAGTTCAGCAGCTTCTCATTGGAGTCTGTTTTTTGAAGCTTTTCTGTTGCAAAGACAGACTCCAGTGAGAAGCTGCTGAACTTGAATTAATATGCAAACTAGATACCATTAACTTAGGTTTGAACAGAGAATGGGAATGGCTAGGTCATTACACTAATTGAATCTATTTCCCCATGTTAAAGTATCCTCACACCTTCATGTCAACTGTCCGAAATGGGCCATCTTGATTATCACTTCAAAAGTTTTTCTCCCCTGCTGATAATAGCTTCTCTTAATTAATTAGCCTCTTATAGTTGGTATGGGTACTTCCACCTTTTCATGTTCTCTGTATGTATAAATATCTTCTTACTGTATGTTCCATTCTATGCATCCGATGAAGTGGGCTGTAGCCCACAAAAGCTTATGCTCAAATAAATTTGTTAGTCTCTAAAGTGCCACAAGTACTCCTATTCTTTGCAGAATTAGTCACTCCAAAAGTTTGTAAGCACAGCTCAGAAGTGATATCAGAGGGTAGCTAGCTGGAAGAGTATAATCCTTCCCTAGGTTTGGGATAGCTCTCACCCTAGCTTTATGCCATATCCTAGGCATCTTGTTCTCTTGGATGACACAGAATCTGAAAACTGACAGCCATTTTGTGTTTTCTTACCAAGATGTAGTAGCATTTCTGATGAAACCTTGTCAAGGCCATGTTTTTCCTGCTTTTATGCAGCTCAGTGCTCTCTCCACTTCCTCAGTGGACAAAGGCTGGAAGATGTCTTTCTCACAACAAAAACATAGCAGCACTGCTCCAGCCAACAGTCTATGAGGTCTAAAGATCGATATGGGCCAATTTATATAAAATAATTCATGAAATCCCCATTCCCATCTCCCACCTGAAGTAAGTCATTTCAATGGCAAATTCATTTTGATAGTGAAGTACTCAAAATAATTTTTTGGCAGGTAAAGTAATTGGCCTCTTTGCCCACTACCTGCTTTGTCCAGGAGTAGCCAAACTCTTCACTATATGCTGATACCCTATTTCACTGTCCAAATTGTTTGTCCCCTCTACATTTAAAAAAAAATCAGGAATTTTTACCTGATTATCAGAGATCATGCCCTACAAAGCCTGAACTGGTGGATTTAAGTTAGAACTAAACCAGAGTCTGGCTCAAATGTCCTGATGCTGTGACATTGGTTGTATATCCTAAAGAGGAAGATCAACTTTTCTGTTGGTTTCAAATAAGCATCCCTGGCCTCTGCTTCTACTCAAGGATATTTTGGCTTCCTTTCAAATTTGTATATTTTAAATTTGTTTTCTTTCACTTTGAAAAGAACAACAGACTCTGGTGAATATGTCACCTACAAAGCCCACATTTACAGCAGCGTGATTTACAGGGTGATGCCAATTGGTAAAGTTATTTGTAAGGACCAGTCCAGCACCTTAAAGTGTCAGGAGGAAAAGCTCAGAACTTCTCTTGATATGATTCAAGGGCTGGGAGAATTATGGTTGTTACAGGAACTTTTGTTTTTGTTATCTCAAAAGTCAAAACAAAAGGCGGCAACAAAATAATAAAGAATAGTTACAAATTATAAGTGGATAGGTCCCATTCTCCATCTTCTGAACGTGGGAGAAAAACATGGTGGACCATACAAGTGTGGTATGTTGTAACTACAATTTTTAAACTCCATTTTTGTTTTAAGTGTAGTTTATTTTTGATATTTATATATTTCATATTTTTACTGCTTCCTGTTTCTGTTGTAAGCTATGGACAGGCACAGAGTTCAAAATGTCTAATGTTTATGGTGCATATTGTTCATTTGGAATGAGGGAACTGCCAAAAACAACAACTACCAAAAAAAAACACAGGCAGGAAGAGGTTAAGAATCTTCCCTACCTGCAGACAGCAAAACCAGTCCCACTCCTCCTGACCTGTGAGATGTCCATTATGGAAACACAGGGCCTCAAGCTTCTGTAGCTAGTGAGAGCAAGCTCAAGTATAAAGAGGAAGAGACAGGAAAATGATAGGGGAGAAGAGCTTAGGGTTTAGGAATGACAGCTTTCTGCCAGACTCACAGGAGCTAGAACTTAGAACTTTCTGGAACACAATGAAGGGAGCTAGAGGCAGAAGTCCTAAGTGCCAAATATTTTTTCATATTTATGGAGTCAGCTTTTTTGTTGAATTGATTTCAGCTACTGCTGCTGGGGTCAAGGACCATCCAGGCCAATTGAACTAGGACTGTGCATGAGGCGATGTACATCATTGCTGACAAGAACTGTCCTTGTTAGAGCCTGATCTTCTTACGTGCTTTCCTCTAGATCTGAGAGATTGTACAGACAGTCCCTTCTGTCCCCGTCTCACACAACTGCTCTGATTCAGACATTACTGAGTCACCTTTGGACCATGTCTAATGTTAGAAAACATCAGGAGAAAGCAATAGGCTGAAATTCCAAATATCTGACTTATTCAAAATTAATATTTAGTAAAATGTATAGGTACTAACAGTTTGTATCATATGACATTCCAATATCAGGGGATTTTCTAATGATTGCTTTACACAGACACAAACGCACACACAATCAAAAGCCATTTTTCATATACAATATAGAAGATGCAGGTGGTGTAGCTGTCTGTCTACAGTATCCTAAGTCACTCTGAAAGAGTTGTGCTTGTTGAATGCAAAGGACTGAGGACCCCACAGACTGGGATTGCAATACTTTTCTTTTTATTACTGTAAGAGCAATAGGTCAGGGAATAAACTATTAGTTAACTCAAGACATTTATAATTTAAGATGAGAACTACAGTAAATAGTGTACATCGGCCAAACTGGACAGTAAAAGGATAAATGGACACAAGTCACATATGACCTGCAGGAGAACACTTCAGCCTCCCTGGCCACACAATAGCAGATGTAAACGTAGCCATCTTACATCAAAAAAACTTCAGGACCAGACTTTAAAGAGAAACTGCTGAGCTTCAATTCATCTGCAAATTGGACACCATCCGATCAGGATTAAACAAAGACTGAATGGCTAGCCAACTACAAAAGCAGTTTCTTCTCCCTTGGTTTTCACACCTCAACTGCTAGAAGAGGGCCTCACACTCCCTGATTGAGCTAACCTCATTATCTCCAGACTGATTCTTGCCTGCATATTTATACCTGCCTCTGGAAATTTCCATTACATGCGTCTGACGAAGTGGGTATTCACCCACGAAAGCTTGTGCTCCAATACATCGTTAGTCTTTAAGGTGCCACAGGACTCTGTTGCTTTTTACAGATCCAGACTAACACGGTTACCCCTCTGATAGTAAACAGTGTGATCACCATAACTTGCCTTTCTAGAGAGATATGAGGTAATCTCCAGCCAAATCTAGCCTGGGAGAAATTCAAAAACAAAAAGGACTTTACTCCTTTCCTGAATTGCATCATATGCTTCTATGTACCTGAGGTTTGGTGATTATATCTGAAACTTACAGCTATAAGAAATTCAAGAAGAGTTTTTAGAGTGTAAGAATGTGATAATAAAGTAGGTTTGTTTTCAAAACAATGCATATTTAAACCTAAATGTTAAAAAGCAGTTGAGTGCAGCTTTTGATACTATTCACAGTAGACACTAGCCATTTCCAGTTAAGATGGGAGTGAGAAATAAATTACGGTCATGTACTAGTAAGGGTCTCTTGCTGCTGAGATAATGTCAATGTGACCTGAACAAGAGGGGAAAAAGAGACAAACCGGGATTGTCTTTAGTAAATCAAATACATGGGCATGGGTAAAGTATTTTCCTTTAAGCACACCACTTATGTATACAGACTGTAAAAGTGCATGCAACTTTAGGCCCTACTAAATTTTTTTCCACTAATTACAATGCATGGGGGTCTTAATAACCCTCCAAAATGAGTTGTAATTGAAAATGATAATACCTTATTGAAAAAAAATTGTTTACAGAATTTCTGATACTTTGCCTGTTCTATCATATCACATCAGGTTTGATTTAAATATCAGATTCATCTGGATGTAACACCATATAACAGGGAATGAAGAGATCGTAGTCTGAAAGGCTGCAGTTGAAAGTGAACAGATTGTGTTAGGAATGTATAAAAAAAAATCCAGCTGAGAGAATCAGAATTATTTGTGTGTTAATGCTGTAGTTTGTTATGTTTTGGCTGTGGGATAACAAAACCTCAGTAAATATAAAACTAATCCATGGGTTTCCTTATTTATTAGTTTAGTACCCAGAGGCCCAATCAGGATTAGAGCCCTATTGTGCTGGGTGTTGTATAGACACAGAACTAAGACAGTCCCTGATCCAAACAGCTTACATTCTAAATAGAAACAAGGCATGACATGATGGCAGGGGAGAGGAACTATAGGGTGACACTGCTAGGAGCACCAAGGTGCATACTAGTTGAATGTACAATCTGAAAACTCCACTGACTTCTAAAGGAGATTTGCTCCATGTGAAAATTGCAGGATCACAGCCTTCCAATGGTGACAAAATATGTTTTTTAAACTTTTCATGATTTGAACTATGAATTTTTACAATTGTTTAATTATAAGAAATTGAGAGTTGCCAGGAGTTTATATTAGGGTCACTGTAACAGAGTTGATGACTCACCAATGTGGCGCCTCCTGCTGGTGTTTGGAATGGAATTAGCTCATCCAGCACTCAGAGCACCTCCTGCTGGCCAGTGACTCGCCTGCCTCAGGCCCCCATGTCCCTCCCAGACCTCAGTGCCCTTTACCTCAGGGTTCTGCCCCTTTTTAAATGTACATACCGCTTGCAGGCATAGCAAGCCCTGCACTCCACCACAGGCCTCCTGGACCTGGCACTCGGCTTCTCATGCCATTCCCTATGGCTCCTCCAAAACTCCCACCTAAGGAGATTTACCAGGACCCACTGTTCCGCCGCCAGCCATCCCAACTGTTCCTGTAGGGCTCACTGTGCCTTACAGTGTCACTGCTGGGTCTCCTCGACCTCATGCACCAGTCTCTCAAGCCTCTCCGGCTATCAGAAGGCCCCTTTCCTCAGGGGACCTGGCTCTGGAGTCCAGGCTGGAACGACACAGGAACCCTCTGCGAAGAACACCTCCACGTAACCCCAATCCATCATCCCCTTTCTCCTCTGCTCAGCAATAGTCCCAGTCCTGGCTCCACCCCAGTATTGGGGTGGCTGTTTATGCCTGCATTCTCCACCACGTGTAGCAGGGTCAATGACTCACCAATGCGGTGCCTCCTGCTGATCGTTTGGAAATTAGCTCATTCAGCACTCAGAGCGCCTCCTGGTGGCCGGTGACTCACCTGCTTCAGGCCCCCACGTCCCTCCCAGACCCCACTGCCCTTTACCTCAGGGTTCTGCCCCAGCAGTACCCTCACACTCTGGGTCTCCCCTCCCAGGGGAACCCCCAACCCTCTACACCCACCTTGCCTCAGTGGCTACTGCCAGTCATCATCTAGCCCCTGCTCACTGGGGCAAACTGCAGTCTGTCATGGCCACTCATCATTGGCAAGGAGGCTGGACCACCTGCCTCTGCCTAACCCCAGGATGCACCTCCCAGCCCTAGTACCCACATAGGCTTTTATCAAGGCCTCAGCCTGGGGAGTTGCCAGGCTGCTGCTCCCCAGCTCCTCTTGCCCTTCCCAAGCACTGCTCTGCTTCAGGTACCCTTTTCTCCCAGGTAGCCAGGTCCTTCTCTTTCCACAGCTAGAGAGGGACTGACCTAGCTCCTCCCTGAGCCCTTATAACAGGGCCAGGTGTGGCCTGACTGGGGTGTGGCCCCAGCTGTGGCTGCTTCCCCAATAAGCCTAGCCTTTTTCCACCAGAGCAGGGTAGCTTCTTTTCCTGTAGAAAAGAACCTCAGTTCTGCAGAAAAGGATCTAGGGGTTACAGTGGATGAGAAGCTGGATATGAGTCAACACTGTGCCCTTCTTGCCAAGAAGGCTAATGGCATTTTGGGCTGTATAAGCAGGAGCAATGCCAGCAGATCAAGGGACGTGATCATTCTCCTCTATTCAGCATTGGTGAGGCCTCATCTGGAGTACTGTGTCCAGTTTTGGGCCCCACATTACAAGAAGGATGTGGAAAAATTGGAAAGAGTCCAGTGGAGGGCAACAAAAATTATTAGAGGGCTGGAGCACATGATTTATGAGGAGAGGCTGAGGGAACTAGGATTATTTAGTCTGAAGAAGAGAAGAGTGAGGGGGGATTTGATAGCTGCTTTCAGCTACCTGAAAGAGGGTTCCAAAGAGAATGGATCTAGACTGTTCTCAGTGGTACCAGATGACAGAACAAGAAGTAATGGTCTCAAGTTGCAGTGGGAGAGGTTTAGGTTGGATATTAGGAAAAACTTTTTCACTAGGAGGGTGGTGAAGCACTGGAATGGGTTACCTAGGGGGGTGGTGGAATCTCCTTCCTTAGAGATTTTTAAGGTCAGTCTTGACAAAGCCCTGACTGGGATGATTTAGTTGGGGATTGGTCCTGCTTTGAGCAGGGGGTTGGACTAGATGACCTCCTGAGATCCCTTTCAACCCTGAGATTCTATGATTCTATGATACAGTCACATTTGATGTTTCCTTGATGAGATCACAAATTAGATTGGTAACGGTAACAGTGTAGACTTCTGTAAGGTATTTCACTTGGTACTGTGCACCATTTTGATTAAGAAATTAGAACGATATGAAATTAACGTGGCACACATTAAATGGATTAAAAACTAGCTGACAGGTCTCAAAATGTAATTGTAAATGGGGACTCACCACTGAGTAGGCGTGTTTCTAGCTGCATTTCACAGAGATTGGTTCTTGGCCCTATGCTATAACATTTTTATCAATAACCTGGAAGAAAATAAAATTATCTTTTACCAAGTTTGCTTATGACACAAAGATTGAAGAATTGGTATATAATGAAGAGGATAGATAACTGAAACAGAACGATCTGGACCACTCAGTAAGCTGAGTGTAAGCAAACGTGTTTTAATGCAGTTAAATGTAAAGTCATTCATCTAACAACAAGGAATGTAGGTAATACTTACAGAATGGAAGGCTATCTTGGGAAGAATTGACTCTGAAACAGACTTTCGCATCATGGTGGATAATCAGCTGAACTTGAGCTCCCAGTGCAATTCTGTGGCCAAAAGGGCTAATGTGATCAATGGATATATAAATGGGCGAATCTCTAGGAGTATGGACATTATATTATCTCTGTATTTGTCACAGGTACAAGCGCTTCTGGAATACTGTATCCAGTTCTCATGTCCATAATTCAAGAAGGATGTTGATAAATTGGAAAAGTTTCAGAGAAAAGCCACAAGAATAATTAGAGGAGTTAAAAGCATACCTCATAATGATAAACTAAATAGATTGAGCTCCTGGAGTCTAACCAAGAGAGGGCTAAGGAGTGATGTGATTACAATCAGTACATATCTATATGGGGGGAAAATATTTAATAATGTGCTCTTCAATTTACAAGAGAAAAGTATAACCTGATCCAATGACTGGAAACTGAAACTAGATAAATTCAGACTATAAAGAAGGGGAAAATTTTTAGCAATGAGGGTCATTAACCACTAGAACAAGTTAGCAATGATTGTGGTGGATTCTACACCACTGAAAATTTCTAAATCTAGGTTGGGGTATTTTTCTAAATGGCGTGCTGTTTCTCACAGATAATAATTCAGGTCCCATGGCCTGTGTTATACAGGAGGTCAGACTAGATAATTACAATGATCCCTTCTGGTCTTATAATCTGTTTCAGCAGGAGTGTTTCCATGGCATAAAGGCAAACTTTTATTGAAAATGTGAATAAGTATTGTGGATATTAGAAAGCTTGACACAGAGTTTTTAAGATTCTATGTTTAGACTGTAATCTTAAGTTTAAAAGCAAAATCTGTTTTAGAACTAACAAGAAGGAAATGGTTCTTCAAAGTGCTTAGATATTCTTAAAGTCATGCTAGTTACTTAACGTACTTACAACTACCTTTTGCATGAAATCATTTTGGAAGATGTTACAGATAATGATAAATGCTGAGCAAAGAAGACACAATAGTATTACTTTGGTCTAACTCTTGGTGAATTTCCTAATTTAATAAAATGTCCCAAGCCACCACATAGAGACACCAAAGAGTACTGTTTATGAGGGGTGAAATTCACAACCTCTGCATCATATAAGTACCAGTTAAGCCTATTTGGAGGGTATAGTATCACAGAGAGCTTAGGCAGACCTTTTGCACATAAATCTTGGAAAATAAAATGTTAAGATGCTGCTTTACCAATTTGGTGCTTTCAAACACAGTAAATGTGGACACTTAGTGTTGAATTATGATTGTTATGATGTGCTGGGGCAAGATAAGCTTCGGTAGGGCTTTGTAGATGACTGACTCATGCAAATATTTGAAACAAAACCTGAAATCACTCGAAAGCTTACCTGATTTTGGGATTCATCACAAATTCAAAATGCATTACAAATGTTTTGGCAAAACATGGTCAAGTTTGTCAACCTTGTGAGTGATTGGTATTTTTGAACAAACCAGGACCAGTTTATGGTTTTGCACCAAAACCATGCAAATTTCAGTTTTACAGGATTCTGACGTAAGAATCAAGCAATGCTTGATTCAGCATCAGTTGAGTTATGCTTTGAGATTTGGGCTGGTTTTAAACTGAAGCACAAAGCAAAATACAGACTGCAACTCAAGAAAATACGTGCAAGAGGCCCCGACCAGTGAAATCTCCCATTTTCATATGGCTCCGTCTCTAGTCCCTTTCAGTGTGCTTCTATGCATTCAGGACCTTTACTAAATGTGAGAAAAGCTCATGAGTTCTGGAGCTGAAACATAAGAATAATTACTGCTCTTTTTGGTGGAGGAGAGGATTATTATGTTTAACATCTGAAATTAACCTAGTACCACAAGCGTACATTACAGTAATTATGATTTTATTATTTTATTATTCTTTCACATAAATAATGCAACTTCCTTAATTATGCATTTCCTTTAAGAAATCACAGTGGAAACTGAACCTCATAACTACGAACCATGCTCTGTTTAATTTTTACTACCTCTACATTAACAATGATACATTTTAAGAAATGAAAACAGCTTTATAGGAAAAAATAAAGGTTAACATTTTAGAAATGAAGTATGATTTCAGAAATACTCCCACATGGATCTATCAAGCAGCCATCACTCTGAAAGCCCATCTCAATAGATACATGCCTCGTTGATCAGAAAAGGAAACTGGCTCCACAAAAATAAAGCACTACATACAGTAATAACAAAGTCTGACTTAACACAGTCATTATTTTGCCATTATACTAAAATAGCATCTAATGCATGTAGTTTATTTTTAAACTTAATAATGCTAACCCTAAATTGCTAGTGAATCAGACCTAGGCATTTAATCTGTTTCTTGATTCTTATAAAAAAAAGGCTGAATTATTTTCAACTGTCATGGATTTCACAGAAAAAGTAAAGTTGACCATTTGCTGTGAAAGTTATGGATGTGATCCATGAGCAATCTCATGGGGGTAGGGATGGGAGTGGAGAAGAAAGGTAAGAGTGGGTTGTAGCCTGCTCTTGTATTTTCTAAGGATACGTCTACACTGCAAAATAAAATAAAAAAATGTTTTAGGGTGTTTAGGGTTGTTTACCTTTCAGTAAAACTGAAGTGCCTATCTTTACTTTGGGATAGCGTATGTGTTAGTTACCCCAAGTTTAATAAAATAAGCATCCTTTTTAGTGATGAAGACTAGGTCCTATTGCGTGAACTCAAGCTGCTGACTCAAGTTAAAAGCAGAGTTGCTGTCCTCGCTGCTATTTTTAACTCAAATTAATTTACAGGTTAGCTAACCTGAGTTACTAACACACACATGCACACACACACTTTTTTTTTTTCAGTATGGACATACCCTTAGCAGATTATACAGCCCAAACTACTTAAAGCACCAGGTCACTGAAAGGGAAAAGCAAACACAAGAGTTTAAGGAGACCTGACTCTCTCAGAGAAAACAGAACTGTATTATCTGAGAAGGGGGAGCACTGGGTGCCATTTCTCTTAAATTTTGGGGCTTTCTTTTCCTTTCACCCTAGCTGCTCTTCAGTGGTTTAATCTGCAAGGCTTCCTTCAGAAACCAGAGGTACACAGCCACTCAGAACTCGGGGAGAGGAAAGGTATTCAAGAACCTAAGAGAAAGGGAAGCCCTTGGGGTAAACAGTATTATTAACACATTTGTTCAGGTACAGCTTGCTCAGGTTTCAAAGAGGACAGGCTCCATTCTCATAAGTTTGTGAATATTTTTCTCTCTGGTGGCCCTCTTTACTCTAAAATAGGGCAAGACTGAGAGACTTTAAAGTGAGCGATACATTGGGTGTAACATGTTGAGACAAAGGCAGATTCTACATTCGGAAATATTTCTGCCAAACATGGACCTCTCCTGTATGAAAGGAGAACATTTCATGTGCCTGCTGATATATTTTACGCTACATTCAAGATTCCATGTAATCATAACAGAAAAGCTACATGTGATCACTATCTAGAAGCTTCATCACAAATTGTGAGAAAGAGAACAATTGATTCTTTTACAACTTCCTCTGTGGGGAGAAAAAAAATGGTGTTAGTAAAAAAGCTGTTTGATACAAAAAACACCCTAGATATGAGAAAAAATGGTCATTTTTAATTTGATGGAAGCATGACTATCTGCAGTTTGCCTCTCAATGCTCTGAATAAGAGACATTCACCCATAAATACAAAATGTACTCTCCAACTGTAAAAATTCCAGAAAGTTTGTTTAAGCTGATTTTATTGCAAATCCTGTTGCGTAAAATAATATTTTTTTTTATTTTCAGAATTTTTCAACTTAAAGGTCCAAAAAGCTACACCATAAGGACGTATTTGTTTCTTTGGGCATATTCTGAATCATGCTGGCACCACATAATTCATTGCTTGGTTGATTTTGGTCAGGAAGAGGTGTTTACAAAATGTAATCTATCAATCTCCAGGGGCAAAAAAAATACAGCCTTATTTATGGTCCAAAAATAATTGTATCCCTAAGTGAATCCCTCTGTCATTCTGCTCCTAGCTCTTGTGACTGTTAATTTAGAAAATTAGTTTTATTTTGCTCTGTGATAGACAATTGCTTTGTTAAAGTGTCTCAGTGTCAGTTTTTAGAAAGTCAGTTGCCCACTGACAATGCGAAATGGAATCTAGATGAAAGAGCACAATCTGAAACCTAATAACACCTCTGGTTCAGTGGGTGGCACTCTATGCTTCCTTCTTTCTCACTCATCCTGACATTTCTCAGGCTTGTTCTGCCTCATGAGGCTCAGCCTACTTGCTAGGAAGCGTGATGTACTATCATGAAAATATCAGCATTCACTAAATGGATGATATCAGGCATTTCTAAAAATCTATTCTGAGAATTCACATACACACACTTCTTTCACTCTATCAGTGAGTTATTTATGATTACTTCAATTGTGCTCCCATGGCATATTTTATGAGGATTAGCCCCAGTGATTGCTCCATTATATTCTTACCTAAATTCCACCCACAGTACCAACTAGATAAAGTAGCCTTCATTTCCTATCCTAATCCATTGCACAGTATTGTTGCCTGCCTTTAAATAGCTTCTCAGTTCCACCTCAAAAGTGGCTCTCTTGCTACTTCTACATCTTTAGAAAAGGTGCGGATGGCATACTCCACACCACCATTCTCTTAGCCTTGTTGTGCAGGAGGAAATGGAACCTGGCCCCATCACAATCTGCTCTGACAAGTCCCACCTGCATTGTTTAGCAGTAGCAGTGTTATTTTCTTTTTATCTTTCTTTTGTTTCTTAGTTTCTAGGCTTGCTATTACATGAACTGAATTTCTATCTTCCAAAAAATGCTACTGCAATATTGCAAATCCGTCCAGTTCTAGCTACCAATGTCCTAACTGCAAACCAAATAAACCAGGTAAGTATCAGCTGTGGAGCTGGAAATCTTACTTTAATTACCATCAATCCAAGCACAATAAGAAATACAAGCCTGACAGTTTTCTCTATGTGGATCAATACTCTCTCTTTTCTGTCTTTCAGCAGATTTCCAGTTTTATATGGCATGACAGCATTTCCCCTGTTCCAGAATGACTCTATATATTAGGTAACAAACTGGAACTTGGTCATGTGTTTCCAGAAAGTCTAAGTGTGTAATGCATGTATTTCATTTCCTGAAATCAGTGTCAGTGCCCTTAGACAATTCACTATGTTTTCACTTCTATCCCCAACAGCCGAATACCTGTAGTTTTAGAGTTTTCCCTACAAAATATTTTAAAATAACTAGTCTATTATTCTCATTCAATCACTACTGTCCTCACATAGATCTCTTTAGGGAAAAACTTCTCCCCTGCCCACTAAAATACTTCAGATTCCTCCTAAGCTCTCTCTGCTATAGCTAGTGCAGACATGTTCTCTTCCCCTCCCGCCCCCCAAAAATCCCAAACTTGTATTACATTTTAGTAGACTGATCATACAAAAGAATCAGTCTAGGAAGATCCTAAGCACATATTAAACTACTAGAGTATCATAGTGATAGGAGTGCCAGTATAATAGATTAGTTTTAAATGGTGGTAAAATGTAAAGCAGGGACAGGGAAGAAGATGGGAATGAACGTGATGGAGAATGGGTTGATAACCAAGATAAAAAACTCAGTTCAAAACTATCCACTGTGTGCCCAGGTTGGGTATGAGATTAAGTGTAATCAATATTTTTTTTAATTTAAATGTATAAAAACACTATGTGCCTATCTGAATGCTCCACCTCTGACAAAATACTTAAAAATATAATAAAGCAAAAAAGCAGTAGCAGCACACCCCTGGCATATGATTATACTAAATGACAGGCAGCTGAAGATATAAACCAAATTCCCGACTTCCCCACTATGTCACCCCTAACAATATAGCTTCTTCTGTCACACTCCTAAACAGATGGGCCTTGAAGCATGCTCTGAAGGTCAACAGATTCAGGCTGATTAGGACCAAGGAGGGAACTCCTTTCAAAAGAAAAGGATGCACACAGAGAAGGCAGCCCTCTCTCATTTGGACCAAGTGGTTTCAGCTCCAGCACCTCTGATATCAGCTGTGACAAGATGGCATGAGGTAAGAGGTGGTCTCTCATGTAGAAAGTTCTTAAAGGTTGGTCTGCACACAAACTTGCACCACATCAGGAAAGATGTAAACTGAAATAAGTTATTTTGGTGCAAGGCTGTGTGTGTGAACACCATTATTTCAGCATAAAAGCTGCTAAAGGTGATTTAGGTAAAGTTGGTTGTTACCAACCGTAGTTACCATCAATTAAGCTGCTTCATTCCAAAATAAGAAAGTCCACACAGACTTGCACCAAAATAACTAAACTTGTTTTACTTAAAACTTTTATTATTTTGGTGCGTGTTTGCACATAGATCAGACACAAGTCAACACTGGATGCAAGGTAACCTTTACAAGAGATGCATTTCCAACTTTTAAATAACACTTTCTAGTTTATCTTTCCACTTCCTTATGGGTGATCTGCTGTCCATATAAAACTTGTTCCTGACTGAGAGAAATCTAACTTCTCTTTATTTCTTAACCAAAACCACAGAAGGTGATTATTTGATGTCTTCTTTTTTTTTTCCTCCTCCAGACTTCCACTACATTTCTCAGGGAAGGTGGTGCACAAAACTCTACTATATATTATTGTCTTCCTGTTCTCTTTCGATTGTCCCTTTTATAGCTTCTGGTTCAGCACTTCATTATAACTCTTGGTTTCTTCATTTAGCAAAGAGTGGAAAGTATATTCTTGAACATCTTTGCTAAGTCCTGTTTGCAACTCCATCCAACAGTGTTTGTACCCCCTGTCTGCGTTTCCTAAAACATTCACGTAACCAGTTTATGGTCACAAATATGTTTGGAGGGAGATTTTATGAGTGGGAAATGGGTATTTGCAACAAAATTGCTGACTCAGCCATCATATATATCGATGCCTTCTAACACCCTCACTCCCAAATTGGCACAAAGCCAATATTTATATATAATAATTTTATATATGTTAAAATATTTTATACAACATATAAAATAGCCACTATACACCTAGTGGCAGGAAGAGAATAAAGTGAGAAAGGCAGTGATTTTCAAATAACTGAGTAAATTACAGCTATTCGGCATTAGTTGTTCTCCCCATGTACAGAATGGATATTAGAAATGAGCTAGGAAATAACAGTGGAAGTCACTTATAGAGAATTTGGTTGCAGTGACATTCTGCTTACTGGAGCTAGTTGAAGATCAGAACTATCTGGTGAGTGTTATCGGTATGTGATGAAACCTTTATTCAACAAACAGTATTTTGCCTGCCTTTGAACTGGACAAATACCAGAAAAGTGGCAAATAAAATATTTAGTAAGAAAAGTAAAAATTGGTGAATGTTTTAATCAAATACGAATGAACCAGCTCTTTGGCTTTTAGTGAAATGGGGTCAAAGTTCCCAGGTACTTAATCACGTCACTTAACTTTCTCTTCTCTGGAGTGAAACAGTTTCCACTGTGCTAATATCTAGTCCATTGGTACACATCAGTTACCACCTGCCAGATAAATGATAAATACCATATTCCAAGGAGATTTTCCCCTCCCACTCCAACATGAGCAGTTATCACTATAACATGTGGAAGTGGCTAAGGAGGAATTTTCTGCTCCTGAACTTTCCCTCAGTACATATATTCTAGAGAAAGATAGGGAATGTGCACTGTAAGAATTATGTATGAATCAGAGATTCAACTTGTTTATAAACGACTCTTCCCTACCAATAAAGGTGGCACTCCAAAAATTCATTACTGAGCAGAGGAACTGGTATTGGAGGGGCTTTGGAGACCTCTCCTTCAGTACCTGTCACATGGCATTTAAGCCAGAAAAGTTGGGAGAGTGTCTGTTGCTGTTTATTTTCTAAATAATTAGCAATAAACATGGAAACATTAAAAAGAAACTGTTACAAATGGCTAGATCTTCCTGAATTAATTCCTGCACTCTGCAATAAAGCTCCAAAGACAGAGCAGTTTTTCTTCCCCTATTCTGTGCCTCTGGTCTGTTTCCTTTGGAGTCCCACTGGCCTTTTGCTTGCTGTCTGGATAGAGATGTGCTGCACTTAATCTTGACCAGCATTTGATATCTCCCCAGCTTCCAACACCCACGGGCTGCACAGTCCAATTTGCATTCACAGGAAAAAATATACAAATTTTCTTACATTAAAATTGTGAGAAATTTTCAAAATATTTGTCAGCCTTGACCTAAAATCGACAGTGTTATTTCATCCAGTTCCAGAGTCAGTTCCCTTCTGAATAAGAATAATTTTTAATTAAAACAAACCCCACTTTACAATTCTTAGAATGATGTAATGTTCTCTTCTTACTCTGGAAATTACATAAAGTGCAGCAGCACATGTGATGTGGAAAAAAGATTAAATGAAAATACATGTTTAGGTTGATCAGACGCGATAATATTTTCATGAATGAGACACCTGAGAAAACAATTGATTTAGCTCTATGTACACTGAGACTCTTAGCCTGAGCCCTAGGATCATGGAACAGAATTTAAAGTTATTTCCAAGACTGGTACTCTGTTTTGTCCCTTTTTCATCACTGCATCATTATCAAGAGTAAGGATAACTGTATTAAACAACAGCCAAGGGAATCTCTGGATGGCTTAAAGCAAGCTATGCTGGCTGTCCCACTGGCTTCTGCCCTACACACTGGTGTAAATGGTGTTCTGGGTGCATGACCAGAATGTGCTTGCTACAGAGTTCCTGGCCTAGTGGAACATCCTCTAGGGGAGGCTGTTACTGTCAGTGCAAATTCAGACAGCTTCAGGCTGCTCTTACTTGTGCTAGGGGCTGCACCAGCTGCTAGATCAAAAAGATAAAAGAATGTGAGAAACCCATATATGCTGCTCCCTCTTCCTCAGGTGCACCAAATTCAGTTCCAGTGCAGCTGAGGATCTGGCCATCAACTATTTAACACAGCAGCTCTCAAACTGTGGCTCAGGACCCCAAAGTAGGTCGGAACCCCATTTTAATGGGGTTGCCAGAGCCAGCATTAGACTTCCTAGGACCCCGGGCCAAAACTGAAGCCTGAGCTCCACCCCCCGGCTCAGGGTTTGCCCCTCCACCCCACCAGGGTCATGTAGTAACTTTGTTGTCAGAAGAGGGTCATGGTACAATAAAGTTTAAGAGCCCCTTATTTAACATCTCTAACTATACCTTGCACTTACATTTTTTTTATGTTCAGAATGATGCTTTACAAATATTTTCCAGTTCATCTTCACAAAAGAGGAAAGTGTTATTACCTACATTTTGCAGGTGAGAAAACTGAGGCAGAGAAGTTTATGGCCTGATCCTGCAAGGTATTGAGTGCTCTCAACTCCCTTTGATTTTAATGGGAAATGTTGGTGCTCAACACCTCCTAAGGCTGGATCCCAGTGTCTTGGCAAGGCTCGTGTACAAAATCAGTGTCACAGCTGAGATTAGAAAGCAGAACTTGCTGATGCCCTGTCCCATTCCTCAATCATAACTGTCTCTGCAAGAAAAATAAGGTAGAAGGTAGATCCGCAGCTATACAGTATTAGAGATGTAGGAAGGTATTTAAGAGAAAGATTGTAAAATAGTCCCTTTTTTAAAAAGATACACTGATCACCATGGTGTATTCTGCTTTATTCCTACTATAAAACCATATATGGACTGGACAAAAGCAAATGCATCATTAACAACATTAAGCTTACACATTGTAACATGGGGAAAATAACCTTGTGCAGGATTATTTCTGTTGTGGAACTGATTTTTACTAGATTGTCTCATTTTTCTAATGAGTCTGTTACATAATTTGTCATGACGGATATTAAGCTAGAATGGATTCATTTTAGGTACTAATAATGAGGGAATAAGAAAGGAGAGTATCTGAGGGCTATATTATTTTAAAAAATGCCTGAGCGTTGTGCCTAAAACTGGCAATTACACCCCAAAAGGACAAGGAGAATATACTTATAAAGGCATTGGATAGAGCACTGAACTGAGATTTAAACAGGTCTACTCCCCGCTCTGCCACTGAGTGATGCTGACCAAGTCATTTCACTACTCCATGCCTCTGTTTCTCCATCTATAAAATGGGGATAATGATACTGACCTTCTTTGTAAAGCACTTTGAGATCTAAAGCTGAGAAGTGCTATATAAGAGCTAAGTTTTATTCATAGTAGTGGTATTATATATTGTCAATACCATAAAAGTGCTTGCATAATTAATAAGGTCATGCAAATACTTAGCACCAAGGGTGATGCTTACTACTGTGAGTAGCCCCACTGTAGTCAATGGGACTACTTGCTTGCAAACACTTATGACCAATCATAGATCAGGACCCTAAATGTGAAAGTATGTTTTCAGAATGTCTGCGTTTGTTGCTTCTAACTACAGCAAGGCATTTGCTCAACTAATTACGATTTATTTAAAAGTGCTTTGTTTTCTATTTCCTACCAATCAAATTAATGATGGCTATAACCGATTTTGGCTGGGATTTTCAAAGCCGCCTAAGGAAGTCAGTGGCCCAAGTTGCACTGAAAGTGAGTGAATTGAGTGCCTAACTCTCTTAGGTCTCTTTGAAATCCCCACCCATAGAAATTATTTTGAGTTTTTTAAATCCCAATATTTTACTGTTTTTTACAATGGTAAGGACAACCAGAAAAAAATACAGTCAACACTTACCACAAAATTAAAGTAAATTTTTTAAAAATTAAATATCCAATAAGGAACAACAGGAATAATACAAAACACACCTAGGGTAGCAGTTCCAAAAGTGCCCAAATGATATAAGAGCACTGAAAATGAATGGATGCCAGCACTGACCCAAACCGCATTCCAGGAAAGCACACTCTTCAATCCCATTGAAATCCCATTAAAGTTAAGCATATGCTTAAATGCTTTGCTGAGTAGGGATGGACTATTGAATTGAGGCCCAAATGAGCTATTTTATGGAGCCTAAACAGTGTAGTTATAGCAGTGTCTGTTCCAGGATATTAGAGAGACAAAGTATCTGAGGTAATATCTTTTATTGGACCAACTTCTGTTGGTGAGAGAGACAAGCTTTCAAACCGCACAGAGCTCTTCTTCAGGTCTGGGAAAGAAACTCCCAGTATCACAACAAAATGCTGATTGTGGTGTCCATGAAGTTGATGCTAGTGTGGGAGTGTTCCAGAGATAGTTCAATGAAAGGGTGGTGGCTGTTGAAGCTGTGGTGGAAATCTATGAGGGAGTTTAGGTCGTCTGTTCAGAGGATGAAAATATAATCAATGTATCTCACATATATCATTGGAGCTTAGACATTCAAAATGCTGGGTACCCTTAACTCTGCAGGACAGTGTACCACATAATACAGAATGCACCTCAGCCCTAACAGATCTGAACCACTGTCTATAGCCAGATTTTCATGCTAAACCCTGAAATCCTGATTTAAATTCTGTACAGATCTTTATGGGATACATACATCACACAATCACTGCAATACATGCTGCAGGCAACTTTCTGTTGTTACAAGTAATATCTAAGATTGCTATAACTGAAAGAGATTAGAGAAACATATTTTTCTTTCAAATAGACAGTAGCAGATATGATTCCTATAGAGAGAGTTTAAAAAGTACTTTGAGATCTTTCAGCATAAAAACTTCTACATAAATGTATATTATTAATGATCATCATCATCATACATGACATGAATTGTCACTCATTTGTGAGAATCAAGAGAACCAGGAAGTTATAGGGATGAGTAAATACAGAACTTGATCCTGCCAGGTGCACAATTCCCTCAACTTCCAATGTCCTCAGTACTAGTTGAGGGCACGCAGTATGTCATCAACTGGCAGAATTGTGCCCCAAGTTTCTAATGCCCATGATGGGGGTTCAGAAAGGGCAGCTTGCCAGGAAGCCATATGTGCCAGGTTATAACAGTTAAATATAGGGGGCATAAATCACACCCAAATCCTCACCCAAGGGAAACATTGCTAAGAATGTAGGGGGCAGGGGGGATCTTATCTAAAGAAAGAGCATAGTAGACATTTATCAACTTGAAGAGTTTCATTGCGACCTTGAGGGGGAGCAAAGAGAGGAGGTAATTGAACACATTTGTTTAATGATCTGGAGTTTTTCCCAAATGAAAGTTGAAAATTGTCCCAGTTTGTTATTTTTCCCAGTTTGTTACATTTAAATCTGTTTTGATTGTTAAGGAATAACAGACCTCATCACCTTTTAGCTAGAAATAGTTACATAAATGAATGCTGCACATTAGTTAAACTATAAAAGATGTATTTTTCATAGTTCACCCTTACATTTTTATTTTATATTGATACCTGGTTTAGAAATGTATCTTATGCTTCTTATGTAATCTTGTAACTGACATTTTCCTATGTAACATCTACACATTAGATTTCTTATTAGCTTTTTAACGTGTAATTAGGTCAATGAATAATTTGATGCACCATTTGCTGTTTGGCAGATTGTAATTTTTTTATTTATTTTTGAGTGCATGTAGTTAATGTATAGGAATCTTTCGTTCTCATTCCAATGGAGAGTCTTTTATTCTGATGTTCAGTATCTCTACTTCAGACTGATGGGACCTCGTATATTACCCTATCCAACACACAGTCATCTATAATTTACTATGCACTTACCATAAACATAATGTTTTTTCTATAAGTAACTGAAAATAAACAATAGCAATATTTAGGGCCCTACCAAATTCATGGCCATGACAAACTCATCCCGGACCATGAAATCTGGTCTTTTGTGCGCTTTTACCCTATACTATATAGATTTCATGGGGGAGACCAGCATTTCTCAAATTGGGGGGCCTGACCCAAAAGGGAGTTGGGGGGGTTGCAAGGTTATTTTATGGGGGTCGCAGTATTGCCACCCTTACTTCTCCACTGCCTTCAGAATTGAGTAGCTAGAGAACGGCAACTGTTGGCCGGGCACCCGGCTCTGGAGATGTCACCCAGCCACCAGCAGCACAAAGGTAAGGGTAGCAATACCATACCATGCCACCCTTCTTTGCTGCTGCCTTCAGAGCTGGGCAGCCGGAGAGCAGTGGCTGCTGACTGAGGGCCCAATTCTGCAGGCAGCAGCGTAGAAGTGGCAACACTATACTATGCCATCCTTACTTCTGTGCTGCTGATGGTGGCAGCTTTGTCTTCCGCTGCTCTCCAGCTGTCCAGCTCTGAAGTCAGTGCCGCTGCTAGCAGCAGCGCAGAAGTAAGGGTAGCAGTACTGCAACCCCTTTACAATAACCTTGCAACCCTCTCCCCCACACACACAACTCCTTTTTGGGTTAGGACTCCTACAACACCATGAAATTTCAGACTTAAATAGCTGAAATCATGAAATTTATGATTTTTAAATCCTCTGACAGTGAAATTGACCAAAATGGACCGTGAATTTAGTAGGGCCCTAGCAATAGTAAATCACAACTGGGGAAATTTATTCCTATCTAATTTCAGTGCTCAATGTATTTATAGAAGTGACATACAGAGAAAGAAAATCTGGGTGTTTGCCATTGGACTTAGAGATTTTGATAAGATAAATAGCAAACTTACCTTTCAGTTTTGGTAGTTAATTTCATTGATTAAATGAGACTTACTAATGTGAGTAAGGCAAGCAGGATTTAGCCCTCAGTATATATGTGTGCCTGCTTAGTAGAGGACATTTGCAAGAGTGTGATTTTCACCAAATTTAGAAAGCAAAGCTCTGGGAAGTGGGCTGTAGATGAGCTATAAGGCCTGATTAAGATCTCAGACTAGTGTAAAAATAGTCCTCTAAGGGCTTGGCTACACTCAAAACTTCAAAGCGCTGCCGGGGGAGCGCTGCCGCTGCAGCTTTGAAGTGTGAGTGTGGTCGCAGCGCCAGTGCTGGGAGAGAGCTCTCCCAGCGCTGCACGTACTCCACCTCCTCATGGGGATTAGCTTGCAGCGCTGTTTACACTGGCGCTTTACAGCGCTGTATCTTGCAGTGCTCAGGGGGGTCTTTTTTTCACACCCCTGAGCAAGATAGTTGCAGCGCTGTAAAGAGCCAGTGTAGCCAAGGCTTAAGTCAATAGAGTTAAACCAGGGAAAGTGAGATCATGTCACACCCATTCGACCTATTGAAGTAAGGTCTTGATTCAGTCCAAGGTTTCTCAATCACCAGTGAAGCACAGGGCACAGAACCCTGGTAATGGAAAGTCTGCTTGAGGAACAGTTGCAGGAGCACAATGCTCCTGCAGATTCCCACCCTTCTACGAGGCCCACATCCAGCCAGCATAGACTCAAAGTGAGTACCATTGATTGGACCTGGGCAGATGCAGGTCAGTCAGAGGATGCACTCATTCAGCACATTCTCTTGGACAACTTCCAATGTGCAAGGCAACGTGGGTCCTTCCCGGTGGAACCTCCAGGGAGAGATCTAGTTCTCTCTGGTGGGAAGTACAATTTGACACACACCCAAACGTCACCCTTATTGGAGTATGAGATAAGTGGAGCCCTTAGCGCCTGATTCTCTTATACCATTCATAAACCAGTGTGACCATTGACTTTTCTGGAGTTATATCTGATTAAAGCAGTGAATATGACAGGAGAATCAGACCTACTGATTTTAATTTTGCACAGATCTGATGATATCAAGAGAGCAACCCAGCGCAGGGGGCTGGAAATGATGACTTCTCGAGGTCCCTTCCAGACCTACATTTTGATACTTCTATGATTCTGCTGCTATCACTGGTCATTTGGGCAGTCAGCTGATCATGTTATTACAAAAGTTTCTGATCATATGTAAAAGAAGTAAACGTAAACTTATTATCTATTTACCATGATCATTGCAAATATACTGCCCCTGATTCTGATCTCACTTACACCAGTTTTGTACATATGTAGCTTCACTGGGCCAAAACTGGTCTCAGTTACCTTATGTAAATCCAGAGTAATTCCATTGAACTCCATTACAAATTAACATAGGCTAACTGAGAGCACATCTAGACCATCTGCTTCACTGGAATAACACCTGATTTGTAGCAGTGTGAGATTAGAATCATGCATGTGTTGAAACTGTATGTATACATACTGTATGCAACTACATATCCAATATAGTTATAGTGGAGTACAATATGAGGCTGAAGTGCCTGAGTGTGGGGTGTAGTATGAAAAATGAAGCTCTATTTTCATGTTCACACCTGAAACGTAAATGCGTAACAGCTGTTTGGGTATCTCAGTACTTTTCAGCAATCTCACATTCTTCACAGGTGTAAAATATGTAACACATCATAATGGACTCTGTGGAGAATTTGTATTAAACAAGTGCTTGCAAAGAGCTGTCCATTAATACATGTAATTTAATTTAAAACAGAGGCCCTGGATCTTCCCTTCATAATAATTTTCCTGTGAGTGGGGCCCAAATCTCGCATTGAGGAATCACTGTGAAGGGCTTGGTGGGAGAAATGTGCCCTCTGGCAGCTGGATATACTGCATCCAGAAATCTTTTAAATCCCAAGAGCTTTCCAAGGGTGGGAGCCCTGAGGGCAACAGGATGTAAAACCTTAGTCTGTTTGTTATTATGTATGCTTCATACTAGACATGGCGTTTCATTTCCCCACTTCAGTCCAACTGAAGACAGTATCAATCTATTTGTTTTGGATAATTGTTCTTTTACAATAGTCCATTTTGGGTTCTGTACCGAACTCAATAGAGAAAGTTGGAATATTGAAATGTGATCTGGAAGCTAGAACAAGGTGTAAGGATTTCTGGGTTCTTCTCTAGTTTCTTCTCTGACTCCCTGTGCCACACTAAGGGAATCACTGAACATCTCTGAGTCAGTGTACTCATCTGTACAAGGCATGAGGGAGTAGTTTATGAACAGGATGAAGTGTGCTATAGAAATGCAATGTTTAAATCTTTATGCAACTTTGTGATGCTAACTTCCATAGTCTTTTTGCTTTTTCAATGCTTTCCTTCTTTTTGCCTCCCAATGGAATTAAATGTTGAGGTTATTCTTCCAGGGCTGGATAAGATCACGTGTTTAATTTGCTGCTGAGAGCAAATTACACAGGATTCTCCAGTGACCTGAACAGCATGTTCACATATGACAAAGGCTGGTACAGAAGAGTTGAGGTTCTAGTGCTCTAAAAAGAGGCAAAGAAAGCTGGTGTTTAGAGGTGAAGCTCTGGGTTCAAGGTCTTTGGCAGGAATACCCAACACACCTAATGAAACAAACTAACCAGACCAAAAGTTACCAAAATCAGGTTTCACAGTGATGGACACAGTATAAGAACCTTAAGAGAAGAGAAGACAAACTTTGCCTTAAAAAACCTGTTTGCTGAAAAATGGGGAGTCTTTTTTCAATAAGGCCCACAGCACTGAGCTTCATCCAAAGCTCACTGAAGACAATTGGAGTCTTTCCACTGACTTCAATGGGCTTTGGACCTGGCACACTATCTGCAGAGAGGAAATGCAGAGTAACTTCTTTCCAAGCAATTGTGCTCCCAGCAATCCGAAAGGCCGATTCCTGGTATTAGATTACCAGATGCTCAGGTTTTTACTAATCCGTTAGCTATTACAGTTGCATTCCATGGTTTTTATAAGAAGTGCTACAGCTGTGAATCCGTAAAGTGACTCCTGAAGCGATGACTGACTTTGGAGATTACCAGTCCCATCTCCTTCAGAACAGGATGGAACTTCCCCAGAGGCCTCATATCACTGGAGGAAATCCAAGATAACCTCATACTGTTTAATCCTAGCAAGGCTTTGGGAGAGGAGCAAACAGCTTTCCCACTGAACTCTGTGAATTCTTACCCCTCAGGTGTTCCCTGTTCTCCAGAAGGTTTCAGTAACTTGCTGCCAATAGTTTACAAGAGGCTTGGACAAAAATGTTCTACCTTAGACTATGATAAACTGTATGTCCTAGTGGTGCAACATGTGCTTGGCCAGAGAGGTGGGAGAGACAGAGGAATATTATACACACATGTGCGCACAGACACATGCACACAAACAAAAACACTTTCTCATGCTACAAACAAAGAAGGAAGCACCAGCACTTACCAAACAAAGGTATACTATGGAAATAGTCATACTTTGTCCTTAAAAACGTACCCAGGTAGGTGACAAGGTGGGTAAGGTAATGTCTTGTATTGGACCAACTTCTATTGGTGAAAGAGACAAACTCTTGAACAGAAGTTAGTCCAGTAAAAGACATTACCTCACCCAACTTGTCTCTCTAATATCCTGCTACCAACACTGCTATATTCAATATGCTGTAACAACACTGCTTATTCAATATATTGGTAGTGTAGTGGAGAGTTACATTTCAATAGGAAGGAAATTAATATCCTTTAGAAAATTCCTGCCATATGATTCAATTCAGTGTATCCCAAAGGCAACAAATTTGATCACTTTGGTAGTGTTTTTATGACCCCCAGAAATAAAATTCATCCCAGATAAGGATGAGTTAACAGTAACCGGAAAGGGGATGACTCCATCACAGGCAAGACAATCACCTCAACTATTCCTTCATTTTGGTAGTGGAATTTTAACAAGGGACTTCTGGGAGTCCCCTCCAGCTCTTGCTGGATGGTATTTGAGAAACTGAATCCAATTGTACTTTCTCTGTTTATGTGAATGATGATCTCTTGTCCCTAATGGCAAAGAAAGGCCAAAAGAGACAATGTGTTTCCAGTTACACACCTGTCTTCTTATTTAATACAAAGTGGAAATTCCTACTAAGGTGTTGGTCAAGTGCCTAGTAAATCTGACTCCACACCTTGTGCATCCATGTCAGGTTGATTTTTATTAAAGGCTAGCCTACAGACAGCACAGGGCCAGGCTGTACTTGGCCTTCACATAAATGGGCAAGGTATAGGAGGGTGCAAAGATTATTCACTTCTATGTCCTCCCTCCTTCCACCACACATACACAATGCAAAGGCCAACTACAATTGCCATTTCTTCACTCTCCTGAGCACAGAGGCTACTAGTTCAAGCCACATCAAAAGAAGAGATGAAGTGATGGGCAGGCTGTCAAAAAAATTAATTGCAACACATCTTTTCTGTATTTTTACCAGTGGGGATCTCACTTTGCACAATTTGTTTTTCACACTTTTGCCCGTTGGCTGTTTGGCACAAGTTTCAGCATGAGCCACATCTTAAACCATCTTCCTTTGATCTTCAGATTGTTTTATCTGCTTCCTACTCTACTGCTTTTTTTAATTTGTGGGGTGAGAGGCAGATATGTTCCAGTCTATGCATCTGATGAAGTGGGCTGTAGCCCACAAAAGCTTATGCTCAAATAAATGTGTTAGTCTCTAAGGTGCCACAAGTACTCCTGTTCTTTTTACACCCATTACAAACGTAAAGTGTCCACAGAAACCATCAGCTACACCTGTTTCTGTTGGTTTTGAATGATCTGATTTATATTTAAAATACCTCTATTAGGTGTGTTATGTTCTTTCTACAATGTCCAACTTATTCATGAGAAACAAGAGATTTTATTTTTACAAGAGCAGCATCTGGGTTGGGTTTAGTAAGGGAGCTTGTGAAAACCAAATGCCGGCACAGAATTCCATACCTTTAGCACAGAAGAACAAAAAATAAGACCCACAGCAGTTTATGCTGATTTATTCTTTGATAAAATACTAGTTAACATCCCTTGCTTCATTTTCATACTAAGAAAAAGAATTGCCAAGTTTAATTATCCAGCCTTTAAAAACTGTGCTCCCTCTGACTGGGAGGGGAAAGGGGATGGTATGCTCTGGAGCATAAACAGGGTGAGATCACAGAGGTAAGTTCCAGAAAAGTAACTGGATGCCAAACTAAGAAGTTCAAATAAAAATAGGAAGAGACAAAACTAAACAGTGTATGGCCAAGATTTTCCAAAAGAGGTGCTTACACCAAGGCCTGATTTTAAAAGATGCAGAGCTTCCAGCAACTCCAGTTGACCTCAGTAGTTGCTGTTGGGTATTTGAAAAATCAGGCCATTTATTTAGGACCAGATGCTCTTATCCCTACTCACACTGAGTGAAATCCGGGACTCATCCGTGTCAACGGCAAAAGTCATTGATGTAAATTGTGGCAAGTTTCGCCCACTAATACCTTACTGCACAAGTTGTCCCACTGAAGTCAGCTGCCCATGAAGTAAGGCGCTATTCAGTTTGAGTATGGTTATTAGAATATAGACTTTTGATAACGGGCCAAATTCATAACTCCATGTAAGTCAATGGTGTTAGATCAGAGATGTAGTTATCAGTGGTTCACAGTCAAGCTGGAAAGGAATATCAACTGGTGTCTTGCAGGGTCAGTTCTAGGTTCAGTTCTGTTCAATATCTTCATCAATGATTTAGATAATGGCATAGAGAGAACATTTATAATGTTTGTGAATGATACCAAGCTCAGAGAGATTGCAAGTGCTTTGGAGGATAAGATTAAAATTCAAAATTATCTGGACAAACTGGAGAAATGGTCTGAAGTAAATAGGATGAAATTCAGTAAGGACAAATGCGAAGTATTCCACTTAGGAAGGAACAATCAGTTGCACATATACAAAATTGGAAATGACTGCCTAGGAAGCAGTACTGCAGAAAGGGATCTGGAGGTCATAGTGAATCACAGGCTAAATATCCGATGAAGTGGGTATTCACCCATGAAAGCTCATGCTCCAATACATCTGTTAATCTATAAGGTGCCAGAGGACTCTTTGCTGCTTTTACAGATCCAGACTTACAAAGCTACCCCTCTGAAGCTAAATATGAATCAACAGTGTAACACTGTTGCAAAAAAAGTTAACATTTTGGGATATATTAGCAAGAGTGCTGTATACAAGACACAAGAAATAATTCTTCTGCTCTACTCCGTGCTAATTAGGCCTCAGCTGGAGTATTGGGTCTTGTTCTGGGCGCTACGTTTTGGGAAAGATGAGAACAAACAGGAGAGAGTTCTGAGAAGAGCAACAAAAATGATTAAAGGTCTAGAAAACATGACCTAGGAGGGAAGATTGATACAATTGGGTTTGTTTAGTCTGGAGAAGAAAAGACTGATGGGCGACATGATAACAATTTTCAAGTACATAAAAAGTTGTTACAAGGAGGAGGGAAAAAAACGTTCTAGTTAACTTCTGAGAATAGGACAAGAAGCAATGGGTTTAAATTGCAGCAAAGGAGGTTTAGGTTGAACATTAGGGAAAAACTTCGTAAAGGTCAGGGTAGTTAAGCACTGGAATAAATTGCCTAGAGGTTGTGGAAGCTCCGTCATTGGAGATTTTTAAGAGCAGGTTAGACAAACACTTGTCACGGATGGTCTAGATCAGTGGTGGGCAAACTGCAGCCCGTCAGGGTAATCTGTTGGCCGCCGCTTCCTGCAGCTCCCATTGACCGGGAATGGCGAACCACAGCCACTGAGAGCTGTAGGCGGTCGTTCTTGCAGACAGTCAATGTAAACAAACTGTCTCAAGGCCCACCTGTGGATTACCCTGACGGGCCGCGTGCAGCCCGTGGGCTGCAGTTTGCCCACCACTGGTCTAAATAATACTTAGTCCTGCCTTGAGTGCAGGGGACTGGACTAGATGACCTCTCAAGGTCCTTTCCAGTCCTTCGATTCTAAGTAGGGATTGAGGTAAGGCAGGGCCTATGGAAGCACAGCTCCCTCTCCTCTGCGAAAATATCAGAGATAGATAGATTAGATAGATAAGGAGGCTGAGGATTATTAAACATTATTTCATACAGAAGGGAGCTGATGCCACACTTTAGTTTCCTGGAGAGCTTTGTATATCCTCCCAAAGAGAATGTACTTATACTGTGTTAGTACTTCGGAGTTCACTCAGTCAGCAGCTACAGAAGATTAAGGATGTGAACTGGATATAAGACGCAGAAAGGGAACTTGCAGCAGAAGGTAGTTTCATCCCAAAGAGCTGCTCTCTCATTGCTTTGTAGCTCTAGTCATGTTACTGGCATGAGAATCATGTTTATACTGTAAATCCTCATATTATAGTTTAGCTCTGTGTTCCTTTTTAACTTTCAGCTTTCAAATTGCTTCACTGCAGAGGGGATTATGTCATATTTTACCAACCGTGACTGTAGAAGCTAATGGCTGACAATGTGCTTTTTTTAACTGTTTCTGTTTAGTGCAAGGAAGTAGATATTACAGTCTGGGATATGCTTCTCCAGAGTTCCTCACCTTTAAAAGGTGAACACTGTTTATTTTCTGATGGTTTTAGGTTTTGTTCAGAAGACAAAGAGTTCTTCTGTAAAGACTTGAACTCTTGGCCCTTTATATAGAATTGAAGCTTGAGTCAATTTTACAGCAAAGTACTCCTTTAATTTCAGTGGAGTTACTCCTGATTTATACTAATGTTAGTGAGCGGAGAATCAGGGTACATCTACATGGCAATTAAACACCACTGGCTGGCCCAGGTCTGCTGACTTTGGCTCATGGAGCTCAGGCTCCAGCCCGAGCCCAACTGTCTACACAGCAATTTTACAGTCCCACAGCCCAAGCCTTGTTATCCAAAGTCATTTGACCCAGGCCAGTCATAACTATGTTGCAGGTCTTTTATTCCAGCGTAGCCATACATCAGGCCCGTGGCCTGTTGCTGTATCACACTGCTTACTGAGTAACTGTAGGGCATTGCTCATTCTCAAACTTTGATTAATCTTGTGTGTGTCTATTTGTTATTATTATTTACATGACTCCATATACATGCAGGACATGTCACAGAACAAATAAATAAAGATAGCTTCTCTGCACAAAGGAGCTGACAACCTTAGACTTCAGTTCTGCAATCAGATGTGTGTAGATCTCGATCTCACACAAAGCTCCACTGAAGATATAAAATTAATGTAAAACATTCCTATTTCCATTGAGCAAGCAGACAAAACCCTATGAGACAACCTGATTAAAAAAAATTAGTGTGGTGGGTTAACTTAGTCTTGCTCTTAGACCATCGCTGCGGCCCACTCATTGAAGGACACAAGTGCTGAGGGACATAAATTTATTCTTTCCCTGCTATTAGCTCAGCCATTCATGCCAACTGAAAGGCTCTGGATCAGACTAAAAATCTGTTAATTAGATGAGAGGATGAAGGTCTCTACTCTGTTCTCATGCGATGCTGAGGGTCATCCATATTTGGAAAATATTGTTTCTTTTCTCCTCCCATCCTGAGCTGTCACTTCAGTCTCTGCAGAGTGATACTATCAAAAGTTGCCAAATTCAATCCCAGTGTAACTCCATTTAAGTCTCCATTGGTGTAATATAATTGACATAAATAGCGTGGATAGAGCAGCATCACTATCACCTGATTGGAGGAGAAAAGGTGTCCCAGCTGAGAGTTACCTATCCACCCCTTTTTCTTCTGCAAAAATATCTGTCCCTTGGTGGGCTCCTTCATTATTGCAGGCCAAGGCAAGGGGTGAAGGAAATGACCCAACAACAACAACTCCCTTTTCCCTACGGGATAGAAAAGTCATCTTAATAATACTTAATACATTTGACATAAAATCTATCTTTTAGAATGTCTTTAAATTTGAAGAATGCAAGAAAATGCACCAGGTATTTCATAATTTTCTGGGGAAGAACACCTGGACCTCCCATTTTTATTTCAACACAGATTTTCCACCCTGGTCAAGTCTAAATTATAATGTTTATAAACAGGTGAGGGCGAGAAGATGTATGGACACACACTTTTTGTTGGTGGGCTTTGGGCTGCCTGGGCACAAAGAACTTTTTTCAAAAACATATCTGTTCCTGTCCTCAGTCTCTTTCTCTTGACACATCCCATCAACACATAACATCAAGATCTGTCACAATGGCCACCTAATATAAAATTTCTGAAGTAAATTGTAACCCATTATGATCTGTAAGCAAACAGAAAACAAATACAATTTAAGGACAGCAAACAGACTGATAAATATGGCACTTTGAAGGTTTATAGTTGAACAGCCATTGATTTGGGGAACATACACATTAGGGTTAAGCTGTTGAAAAGAAAAGCCAAGAGGGGAGATGAAATGGAAAGTTCAAGCTGCAGGATGAGTGATCAGTAGATGGCCAATGTGCTAGACTTGCAGGACAGGTGTGAGATGAATGCTGTTTAATTGCCAGTATGCAAAAGACCTGAGCTGTGAAGGGATCCTGCTGCAGACTAAGCTATACATAGACTGTATGTATAGATACACAAACATAATAAACATATACACATAAGTAATATGGATGTGTCAAGTAGGGCTGTGTGGACTCTAACAGGTTACCTAGTTCTAAATACCCTCTCCTTCCTTCCCCCACCTCCCATTGCTTTTCTTTTGATTTTTTTGGATATCAGGCTTATTTTGTGATATTTCTGCCCCTCTCTGCATCACCCTCATGTCACTTTGCCAGCAGCTCCAGGGCTTTGGCAGGAGCAAGCGCCTGGACTGCTTTATTATCGTCTGGAGGAAGGAGATGATGGATAAAGGGAAGAGCCAGGAGCCCCAATCCCTCAGGAAGTAGTAATAGTGACCTGAGTCCTTTCCCACCAGGCAGAGGCAGATTTACCATGAAACCAATGACAGGGAGCCCCCAAAATGCAGGACAAATCTCAGCTGACAACCTGTCCCCCTAGTCCCGGCTGGCGGTGCAGCAGAGTTCAGGCAGGCAGGCTGGCTGCCTGCATTCCATGGCCAGAAGCGGCTGGCTGCTGGCATGTCTCTGAGTGCCCCTGGTGGGGGAGGCCACAGCGCACAGAGACACACTGTCCCCCTCCTCCCCCAGCAGCAGCACAGCAGGGCTAATGCAGCTCCCTGCCCACACTGCCTCCCTCCCTCCATTCTATGCCACTCCCGGAAGTGGCCGGCATGTCCCTGTGGCCCCTGGGGAGGTGTCTCTGTGCATGGCTCTTGCCCCGAGTGCTGAGTCCGCAGCTCCTATTGGCCAGGAACTGTGTCCAGTGGGAAACTGTGGGGATGGCACTTGTGGGCAGCAGCATGCAGAGACCCCCTGTTCCCCCTGCCTAGGAGTCATTGCCAGAAGGGTGTACTGGTCACTTTGGGAGCTGCGCCACCCAAGGAAAGTTCTGCCCCTCTGACCCATCCCGCACCCCAACCCTCTGCCCCATCCCAGAGCCTACACCGGGCACCCAAATTTCCTCCCAGAGCCCACATCCCTCACCCCCTCCCACACCTCAACCCCCTACCCCAGCCCAAAGCCTGCACCCAAACTCCCTCCCACAGCATGACCCCACACCCTCTCCTGCACCCCAACCCCCTGCCCCAATCAAGGGACCTCACTTAATTTTCATTTACTTCCTATTACTTATAATGGAGGAGGAGGAGGATGAAGAAAAAAAAATGAAAAATGGGGGGGGAGATAAGAGAGAATGTTCTTTTTCTTAGCTGGGTCCCGAGGTGGGGGGCAAAATAAAGCTGTGCACAGTGCCATGCTAACTCTAAATCCGCCCCTGCCACCAGGTAGCAGTGGCAGAAGTAGGCACAGCCCCAGCTGATAGGAGCTGTCATAGTTTCAAAAATAACTGCATCTTTGGCCCTGACCCCAGTCTTCCTTGATAGCACCCAGGCCTCTCTCAGTGACAGACACCCACATCTCTCCCCCTCCAGACTGGGGGTTTAGGCTTGCAGTCACTCTGCACCTCACTGTGATTTCTCTAACAGGTCTGACCAGGGCCCAATTGCTGTGGGGAACCTTTCTCCAGGGGCTATAATAGTTACCAACCAGCCTTCACAAAGCAAAATACATTTATTCAGATGCAAAAGCATTATAGAGAAAAATATATTAAAATAATAACAGAACCTACACATGCCAAGAAGCTTACCAAAGGTCATACCCATCTCCAACGCAGGGCTCTGGTAGAAGCCAGCCTTTCAAACTCCTCCACTGGGTTTCCTCTCCCGGTTACCAGTTGAGTTCACATCAGTTTTCAGATCAAGAACCCAAACCACTTTGGGATAGTGAAGCTATTTCTTTATGCTGGTGGAGCCTTTCAGCTGTGACCCCCATCACAGGTTATCACTAGTCAGTGGCCCTCTCCCCCAGGGGAAGCTTCCAAAGGCTGGGCTTCTACACAACTGGTGCTGGGGACTTTACATTAATCAATCCCTATTAATTCCAGCTTCCTTAGGAAAACCACCCACAGCCACACACCAATACACATCCCCAACATGAGCCCTGTGATGGAGTAGACTAGGCCCAGAGGCCCCCTGCTGGAGGCTTCAGGACCTTGCCACACCCAATCCCAGGAAAGGAGCAATAGAGGAGTCCTCCAAGCAGCCTAGAGTGATTGCAAGGAAACAGCCAATCAAAGAGGCTGCAGGGAGCAGCCAATCAGGGCCCAGGAGGGCCGTATAAAAAGGAGCTGCCACACCAGAGGTGGAGCTGGAACTGAGTTGATGATGTGCTTGGGTGGTTAAAGGGATGGGCAGCACCATGGATAGCTCAGTGCTGGCAGGGACAGGTGGACTGAGGAAGAGCTTCTGAATGGCTGCTGGACCTGCATTTTAAAGAGCCCTGAGGTAAGGGTGAGGCACTGGTAGAGGCTGAGGTCATAGGGAAGTGGCCTAGGGAATTGAAGACAGTTTTGTTAAAGGGACAGGGTGGTGCATGGCTGTTGGTCCCTGGGTGCTGAGGGTGGGCCTTGGTCCTCCTGATACTCCACTAAGGGAAGTGGTCTACTCTTGGACAATGATAAACCCCTGGAAGGGGGAACTCAACTGTTAAGAGGCCTGGTGGAGAGCTGGGGTTAGAAGTGATGAAGAAGGTGAAACCATCACCTCCAGGGAAGAAGCCCTGGGGGTATGGCTTGATGCCAGGACTGTTTATGGTGCAGACACACCTGACTAGAAGGGTGCTTCTCAGAGGTGGGTCCCATACTGTTACAAGCTGCAAAAATGTGTGAAGGGCAGAACCAAGAGTCTCAATTCCCCTGGCAGCAGTGGCTGGATCAGGTAGCACCCACACAGGTAGGAGCATTGGCCCCCTGCAGCCTCCAGCCCAGGGGTTCTGGGTGAACCACTGCCTACCCTGCTGGCTCCTGTGACAACACCATTTCAGCTGGTGTTTTGCAGCACGGTTGGGAGCTGATGAGCTGCCTCTGCCTGGGCTGTGCTCAGAGCTATATGTCTCTGCTGCAGGGGCAGTTGCCTGGATGGGGACGTATCCCTGCTGTACCTGTCCCAGGGGCCTGTGCTGGGCTCCTGGGACAGGTGCTGCTACTCCTGGGTGATTTCTCCTCCTGCCCTGATGCTGCTGTCCCAGGGGCCTGTCTGGGCTCCCTCTCTCTGGTTGGTTGGTCTCTCTCCCCCACCCCTCCCCCAGTGCTCACCCCCAACAGCACTGGGGAGCCCAGGCAAGGAGCAGAAGTCACTCCTGCTTAGCCCACTGTGCCCATGTGAGCCAAGTTGGGGCTGGCACTGAGCAAACCTGCCTTCAGCAGGATGCCAGCATCCCAGCTGTTCTGAAGCACCCAGGAGGCTCTGTTTATGCCAGGATGGTTATGGGAGGGGGCACTGGGCAGTGCTGGATTGATCAGGGCAGCATGGTGGAGGAGGTAGCAGGGGCCTGCCTTGCCTCTTTTGGGGCTTCTGGTGCTGGGCTCCTGGAGGACTTTGCTTGCCTGCCCCATGCCCTCCACATGCAACATCACACAGATCTGGTGCAGTGAGCCAGCACAGGGCTCCTTCCCAGTCCTGGAGAAGAATATGAGAAAATCACCGACATGCATAGCCCAAGAGTGAGCACTGACTGCTCCTGTGAGGAGAGACCCAAGCTGGTGGAAGGAGAACCTCCTGGGCACCAAGGAGGAGAAACCCAGCAAACATGGAAGGCCTTGTCTGTCCAGACAGCTGCCTGGTTGTGCCACAGAGTGCCTGCATGTATATTATGCAATGGATTCCTCACTGGTTGGTTTTGATCTTGTTTTTTAACTAATGCCCTAGTCTGTCCATTTAGCTCTGGACATTCCCTGTCCAGGCAGAGAAGGAAAAGCCCAGCCCCTTGCTGTACTCAGGCCTCAGTAAGCCTCTGTTCAACCATTGTTAGCTTCTCGTAGGTACTCCCTGTGATAAACTGCGGGGGACCACAGGATACAGTGCAAAACCATGTAGCTGTCATTTAATAAAGTTGTACTACACTAGCTTCTGATTGAGATCATGGGGGCTGTGCACTGTACAAGTGAGAGAAAGTCTCTGCCCTCAAGAATTTACAAGTGTGAGATAACACAGCAAAAGGTGGGGAGGGAACCAGCATGATGAGGAGATTTACCCAATGTCACACAGCAAATCTATGACAGTCTTCTGACTCCCACTCCAGTGCCATAGCCACTAGACCATACTGGCTCCATAGAGTGCTAAATTAATGTCATGCCCATTTTGCTGCCTTTCTTGGCCTCTGCTTGCTAACCCACAACTGGGATGTTTGCCTTGCCTCCCAATCCTCTAGATGCCTTACTGTGCATTCATTACTTGAGATGGGTTAGGGAAATGACTGCTTTCTGTAGCATTGTCCCACCCACCCCATCCCCGAAACCTGCAAAGATTTTCCTCAGTGAGTATTACCAACCCTGCTTTCTGATATACTTATAATGATCCCATCCCACTAAGGTCACCTTACGAGAACTAAGAAGAAAAAGCCCAGCCTCCTGCTGAATTGAGAGGGGTAGTTCAGTGGTTTGAGCATTAGTCTGCTGAACCCAGAGTTGAGTTCAGCCCTTAAGGGGGCCAGTTAGGGATCTGGGGCAAAATCAATACTTGGTCCTGCTAGCAAAGGCAGGAGACTGGACTCAATGACTTTTCAGGGTCCCTTCCAGTTCTGAGATAGTTAATAATAATAAATGGAGATATACCTAGGGGAGTAAGGCAGTGGCACTGAACCCCTACAAGATCCATAAGAGAATCCTATGGAACTTGGCCCTCTAGCACTGCAGATGTCCCATAACCTTTCCCCTCCCCCACAGCTCCAGAGTTTCCTGGCCTTTGTACAATATATTCACATACAGCATGATCTAGCCCATTATTACAGTTTTAATTGCACAATAATAATCCTAACTTCATAATTCTGTATTTCCACAGAACTGTGGTGGATTCAGTTCAGTTTCTCATCTGATGTTTCTGAAACACCAGTAACTGTGAGCACAAGTTTAACTTATGTCTCCTAGGACATCTTACTCTGTCTCTTACCTAGTCAATTGCCTTCCCTCCTGAAACAAACTTAGAGATGAGCAAGGCTCCCCTGAAAACAAATCAGAAAAAATGGGGTGTGTAGTTCCACCCTCAAAGTGTATGTTAAATATATGGACAGGGACAGCCTGTTAATTTTGGTTAGCATTCTGGCTCATTTCCTGCCCACTCAGCAATATCTGAGCATCGAGGATCTCCTATGAAAGGATACTCATAAAAATGAAACACCCTAATTTCTTCCATTACCTCTGGACTACATTTCACATCCTCCAGAAGAGATTAATGCCTCCCAGTTTGAGGGACACTATACCATATTGTCTCCTCCTCTTCCCAGTACTAAGTATTTTGCTACAAAAAAATCCCTTCCTGTATTATTATTTTCTGAAGGACATGTACAGAGCCAGTGATAGACAAGAGTGATAATAATCCAGAGGAGAGTTCCCAGGAAGCATCATTCAGTTGTTAATAAAAGTTTATTTTCACCAGATCCGCAACAATGTGCATCCATTTGACAAGAAATGGGACTGTTGTATAAAATGGAAGCTATTAGCTGGGTTCACACTCCTTTATCCTGTTAGCTCATGACATTTGGTCATTATGGCCTGATCCTCTGAGACTATCCGTGGTACAGTAGCTTACTCAGGCAAAATTAATTGATTTCAGGGGAGGATCAGGCCTATTTAGTGCTACCTGCTGTGTTTTTTTACAGTAGGTGGGCAGATATCAGAAGTGACGCAAAATTTATTTGGCAGTACTTTTCTATATGTACCTTGACTAACATCTGTAAAATAAGTAAATGGTCTCATGTATTGAGTCTTTTTTTGTAGCAGTAATCTGAGCAGTAAATATGATTAAAACTGAAATAGCCATAATTCTGTTCTTAATAGTGATCTTATGTGCAAAGTTATAAAGACAACATGGGCCAGCTTCATTCATTTAGCTTTTTACCGCTCTTTGCACACCTTCACCTTGTTTAGGCAGAATCCCAGTGCTCTCACCTCTTCAGAACAGTCATGGGGACTGTTAGCATGGTCAAATGTGCTACATACCCCAAATGGGACTTGTCAGAGCAGCAGCTTCAGATGAAACTCTGAGTATAAATTTCTCTTTAAATGTTAATGAAAAAACAGGTATAATACATTAAAGCATCATTCTCAGCATGTAATCTTTCAGCCACTGTGCATGTTGAAATACAATTTACTTCAGTGGAAGTCCTACACATGGCATGAAATTGTGCACTAGAGGTGCAACACACAAAGGGGAGGCAGAGGACAAAGTTGATTTTTTAAGCCCCCATCCTTGGGATTTGGGGGTGGGGATGATTGGGAGCCAAAACAGTGCATGGTGTGACTTAGGCAGACCAGGGAACACTCTAAATTACTGCAGCCCTGGCTGGGTTGCTTATGGGAAGTTCTGCAATCTAGAGGTGCCCAGAATCCCTGCAGTACCATATGCTATGGCCTTGCCCCAATGTACCTCACAGACTAGGGCTCCTGAAGGTGCCTGTGCAATGCCTGCATCAGGGGAATTTTTCTTCCAGCTGTTGAAGGGCTTTTACACCTTAATTTGTAAAAATAACAGTACAGAATAGACTAGGCTGCTGCTAATTGCATGGTTGAGTTGACAGAATTTTAAAAATACTCCTGTATCTTTACAATTGAAATCAAACCATGCACATTTCTTACTTTGCCCAGAAAACACTTGCCCAATAATTCCTGTAGCCAGTGTTAAGATAGATCAGACTCATACTGGCCTTATTGCAATCTATGGATTTACAGATTTCTGTCCTGCGGGTAAAAAATGCCGGAGGAAATACCAAATCACAGTCTTAGGAACGGTGCGGGTGGTTATGGGTTTTAGATGTTGAAGAGAAAATAAAGCCTAGGTAAAAGATTGACATGTTCATTTGTTTAAGATCTCTACATCTGAGAGAGCTGATGGATAATATAAGCACTGGATCTTGGACAAACACAACATACCATCCACAGTAAGCAAAAGCATTATCCAAAAGGTGTTGAAATCTTGTATTTGTCAAACTTCACATGTACTGAAAATAAAAACTTCTGGAAACAAGAGTGCTGCCTTATTTTACAGATGAATGGACATGAAATAACATTTTCATAGTTCTAGTAGCTTTTGATAACCCTATTTCATTTTATAGGTCTGGTCCGCTCTCCGGAGGTGCTCAGCCCGGCTTTGGAGGAAATGTGGATCCAGGCATCCAGCCCCAGGTTAACTATGAAATTGAAGTATTTGATAATAGCCAGATAAACATTCCTGTTTCGTGGAGTATATTTTGCCTTGTATTGTAAACAAATAAGTTGAATAACTGTCTTAACTTCTAACATTTTAATGAAATTAGCCTCCCTTCTAATTTCTTACAAAACAAATGTTTGGCAAATACTTCTATTCAATAATAGGTGTACCTGGGAATTTCAGGAAGGCATCATATCGGGCTAAAATAATCTCTCTTCTAAATCCACTGACTCCTGAGGGATTATACCAGTGATGAATTCTATTTGAGAGCAAATTGCAAGGTTTAATATTTTTTTTTAAAAAACCTACAAATACCTAGTCAATGGCTTATTTGCATTCTGTCACTCCAACCCTCATTAGCTTGTAAGAAAAATGGTAGCAGGACTCTTAATTCACCTATTAGACTTGTGTCTGCATTAGCCAGCTCAGCTGCACTGAGTTCATCTGATTGCTTTGGAAGGGTGAGCTGAAGAGACTGCTGACCCCAGCACTGAGTGCTCTGGTCTGGTTGATCCTGTTCTGAAATTCTCATGGGAAATGTGATTACCACCTTGGAAAAAGCTCTGTGAAAGAACAGATTTGAGGTGTTTCTGTGCATTGGGTCCATAAATGGGAGCAAAGGTGGGAATCTCCATCCAGGACAGGAGGAGAGGAGAGAAGCAATGAAAAGCATGTTTTTTTTTTTAATTTTATTTTCAGTACTCCCCTCTTACTAACAAATGAAGTACCAAAGCAGAGACAATAGAACTGGTAGGGATGAACACAGAATGCTCTGTGTATTGATATTGGGTCTAGGAAAATTGTGATTGAATGATTCTGTAACTCCTAAGGACATGACAAAAGGAAAATGGGCCAAAGTTCCATTATAATAATTCCTTTGGAGTTGTAGCAGGAATGAATTTAGCCCATACATACTCCTACTTTAATATAGCAAAGAGATCGTTGTGATGGTAGTGGCTTATCTTAATTCCAGTGTTCTGGTTTTTGAGGTCTGAAAGCATTTCTTCCTGGTAAGCAGTGCTGCAGGAGGAGTGGGGTTTTAGGAGCAATTTGAATGTGACACCGGTGGGGCTAGATGATTAGGCATTGCTGTTGATTGATGTCATAGCACATAAAAACAGATGGCTACCTTCACTAACAGATTAGTTCACTAAGGGCATGCAAACATTTAACTCTGGTGCTAAATACAGTCATCTAGTTCTGCCTTGATCACTTTCATGCACGTGATAAAAATGAATATGGTAGAAAAAATATACTGTACCATTTAATCAGGATCCCACACTACAACACTATGTAAAGCACTAGTGGTGAATTCCCCAGGCAAAGAGCCAGCACAAAGTCTCTGCCCCAAATAAACCTTATGGGCTCATCCTGTATTTAAAGCAGTAGACTTTTGTAGTGCATAGGCTTTGTGCTGGCTTTCTGCACAGGAGTGAATTTTACCCTAAAGTATTGCCTACATAGGTATTGTGCACTTGTGCTGATTTTAAGCATCTGGAAAATTAATGTATCTTGACTATCCTATTAATGCCTCCATGCATTTTCATTGAGCTAATTAAGCTTAGTGCTCTTTCAAGTACAGATTTTCTTTTATTACTGAATCTTTTGCCAACATTTTAATGTAGAATTCACATGCATCTGATATTAACTTTAGCTTTTATAAGGCTTATACTTAAAAAATTCATACTTTGCCTGTGTTGCATAAGAGCTTCATGCCTCTGATTGAATAAAAAAACATGGAATGTGATCAATTGAAACGAAACATGCTTAGAATTGCCAACAGGTTGTACTCATTTTGAAGTCAAAGCTGTCTTTCTATATTGGTGATACAATAAATAATCAAACCTCCCTTTTCTAATTTATTGTTTATCCATACAGTAAAGCGTAGTTTTGAGGAACTGCAAAAATAAGTCATCTCCTCTGCAGCTGAAGTCAAGTATTTGTTGACCAACAGACTTTAATACTCAATACAAGATATTGGGCCAGCTTTTCAAAGGACTTCACATTGGCCTCCTTTTGTGCAATCACTTGCATACACTTATATTGTGCTCTGTCACTTGTGCATGAAAGTGACAATTCACATGAGTAAATCAAATCGGAAAATTGAAAGTTTGGTCCCAAGTGTCTAGTCCAAGTTAAGAATAGGAATGGCCTGTATAATTATAGTCTTAAAGCTACTCTTTTAATTGTAAGTGTACAAAATCCAAGCCTGATGACCTTCATATTTTTTACAATTGTAAGACATGAAAATTGTTACTCATGTGCTTTATCTCAGTACTCTGTGGGATGAAACATCAAAGCTATACAGCTTTTTGCTGTAGCATCACACATGTGGTTGCTATAATACACTCCAATAGTCACATAGTGCTATGGAACTTCAGCTGTATGGATAAATGGTAGGGGTGGGAAAGAAATTAGGCTACGATATTTTCAATAATTTATCTAACAGATGAAAAATACCTTGGACTCAAAGGGCTGTTCAACCTGTAGTACTTCTAAAGAGCAATAGTTTTGCAGGACTAAGGTCTGCTGTATAGGGCCCCAGATTTGAAACTGTCCTGTGACATCAGAGCAACTTATTGTCAGTTGTCCTCCATTATAATCTCTTATTCCAGACTTACCAATATCATAATGAGTCTGAGATGATTTTGATGGGAAGGGAATGAAGGGCAAGCATGGAAAAAGACTATCCTATAGCAGTAATCTGTTTGGTCAGTTTACTGCCAACAGTACTCTTAAAGTTGTGTGACTGAACAGAGTAATTCATCTGAATGTCTGTCATTTCTATTACATGCATGCACTTTACCTATGTTACTGGCTTGCCCTGAGCAAATCTGAGTACTTACAAACTCACTGTTTTTGAAAAAAGTAGCATCATACTACTGTGACACCCCAGGAGTACCTCTGTCACACTTCAGGCCAGCTGCACCTGTATTCTTCATCTTTGGTTCAGCAAGAGTCTAGACTTCAGGCTTCCCTGGACATAACCTCTCTTGAGTGGAGACATTCATCTCACTCCCTTCTGCCTCGGGTATTTCTAGGCTGTACATTCCCTGACTATACTATGATATCCCAACAAAAGACTCTGTCTAAGCAGGCCTGCTTACGTTCTCTAAAACCATACAGAGAAAAATAAGTTTTGGAGCCCCTAACAGTACCACTAAGAGTTAAAATGTGATCTGCATATGCTATTCAAGGAAGCATGAAGATTAGATCCACACCCAAGAGTTATATCAGCTATGCATGAAAATGAATATAATTAAATCCAATCCCGACATTTTATTAAATTTCAAAAGAACTGAATTACTGTGACAAAAGCCATTAAAAAATGGAACAAGGTTAAACATGTATTGATCAGATCTTTATAATAGAAAAAGATTTGTAAACAATAGAAGATACTAGCTTAGGTTTCCTTACCTGTTCTTTTTATCAGACTAATTTCTTTTCAAATTTATGCAGGACAAAACTGAACCAAACACTAAGACTGGTTAGAAATGAAATAATGACATTTTGGAGCAAGATTAAAATTGAAGCAAGTTTAAAACTTGAGTAGCAGGCGGGGCAGGGGGAGGAACAATCGTGTCTTTTGCCATGTTTGTTTCTGTTTAATATGAGATGTGATTCTGGTAATAAAAAAGAATGTGCATCTGTCACATTCCTCACTCCAAACAAATGTGTCTAATCCTTAAAATGAGTTTCGTTTCATTTCAACTGGAGGGCTTTCCAAACATAGGGCCAAAGTCACATCTGATTGAAGAGAGGGCAACTCCACTGGAAGTGGATTTGCAGTCTCTTAACCCAGGACTGAATTTGGCTGAATTTCTGAACTGTTTGTGAATGACATTAGGAAAAAAAAGAGACTGAATATTTCAGTACTGAAGTGCCAGTCTATTCATTTAGTGAACCAACATTATTAATTCATTTTTATTTGTTATAAGTAGCAGTTACCATAATGAATACATGTGGTCTTGCTGTGGTTATCATATGAACTTCCATAGACATTTCATTGTAATTTAACAATGATTAATGAACACTTAAGAGATTTTCTTTTACCAATATAGTGACTGAATATGGGTTCTATTTAAAACAATCTTCTAAATCACCCTGACTTGTTAAGTTAATATGGAGGGATTTGCCTAAGTCAAATACTATATTGGAAAGCTGGAAGAATATCTGTTATGAGTAGCCCCTGCACGGTTTCCCACTGTAGCACAGAGGTGCTTTGCAAAAGTGTCTCTCCAGCAGGTATGGTATCTTGTGCTATCTAATAAGTCCTGAATTTTTATTGTCAAACTATCTCCCAAGTTATGCAACTGCAGTGTTAAGCACACCTGAGGGTGAAAGGCAACAAAGATGGCCTTACTTTCCCTTTTTCCTCAGTTCTCGTATTTATGTGGCTTCACCTTCCAATAGTTGAAAACAAAAAATAATTGTCTTTTCCTGTCCATTGCGTAGGAGAAATTGCTTGATTATAGTGTTTTTTGTTTGCTAGTTTATGGTGTAAAATATGGTTCTCTATTGGGTGGAACAAATCACAGCAGTAAAACAGTTGCCTGAAATCCCAGACCAGAGTCCTGGCTCTAACTCAGTTAACATACTGAGATGGAGACGTATACTTGGACTCATTTTGTGCATATGTACACACAAAATAATGACTATGCAGCCTAACTGGCAATAACGGAGTGACATACAATGGAGATCAGGGGATTTAATTAATTTGCTTGGGAGGTATTTGAAATACTGCGTGTTGTTGCTCGGGGGGACGTGGACAACATTTAGCAACAACTTGAACCTCCCGGGTGCTTGGGTAAGTAAATGAGCCAGACAAGGACTTCTCCACAACTAGTACCTGACACTGCATGTACACAAACATATGCAACTACTTGGGGTGCTAGAGGGGCTATAAATTACTACTTATTTCTGGTGTCCTTCTCTAGTGTGCTGAGCACTTTCCAAATGTTGCAGAAGCCATGAAGCCTGCATTGTGGAACTCGGAGCCCAAACATAGGGGAAAGAGAAGCAACAAACTTAAAGCTGTCAGGGGCATGATTTGCTAAGGGGGAAGTTGCTCCCCATCCCTTGGTCTCTTCCTCCCCCTCCTTTAGATGAGGTCATTAGGATAGTAAATTTCTCCTCCTCCCCCCAGTTTTTCCAAAATGATGCCCTGTGACTTGTTAACAAATGCATAGAACAAACATTATACCCAAATTACTCTAAGTGCAACAGTGTCGGTTATCTGGCTTACATCTTTCTCCCTCAATGATGAAGGAACCCAAGTGTTTTTAAATCTGGAGTCTTCATACCTAGCCAAACATAATGTACTTGTGCAAAAGAAATGGGGAAATGTTCTTGTAACTGTTCTCTAGAACTGAGCCATTGCTGATTTTTCTGCTTTCCCCTGGTCTGAAGTGCTCCCTCACCGTCTTCCTGATTGGTTTATTCAAGTATTCCTCCTGGTTATAAAGATTAGACCATCCAATTAGTGAACAGAAACATGTGATTTAGGTGACTAATCAGAGCTATCCCTGGTTATTTATAGCAGACAGGCCATAAACAACCTACAGCCTAAAATTTGTTTGGCAAATCATTTGTGCCAGTAATTGAAAATAGCAAACAAATCTGAAAGAGTTAACCTGTTTGCAGATAAGTTGTGAAGATGAAAAGAGGAGTCAGCTGAAGAATTTAGCATTTCATGTTTAATGCTGTACAAAGATGACTACTTTTAAATCCTGATGAAGAGTCTGCAAAGGTGCCTTTTAGGAGGGAGATTTAAATTTTGCTAATGAGGAACAAAATATGGGCACACTGATAATCAGACTAATAGCAACAATTATGGTTATCAAAGTTATATTATACAGTGGCATGGGAGAAGGGATCAACAATAGAGCATCTCTGTTCAAATACCATGTACCTCCATGCTCTGAAAGAGCCAGAAGAAAATACATTCAGCTAGTTAGGTGAGCAGTGCTGAGCAAGTGAGAATTCTTCTTTCATTTTAGTTAATCTTATAAAGAGAGGGACAGATCTTGGGCTCTGCTATGATCACTTTTTGCCAATGGATTGGCAAAGGGGCCTGATTCTTCTATTTTTCATCAGTGTAAACCCTGTGTAGTAGAAGAGAATCAGGCCCAAGGTATGGGGATCAAGTTTTCTAGGCATCTGGGCCAACACCTTACCAGGAGTTTCTTCACCTTCAAGGAGACAGGTGTATAACTAAATATGTTGCATGCTGCTATTGTCTCTCTGAAAACCTAATTTAGGGGAGTGACAAAAGTATCTTTATAGTCAGTCCTCACACACCTTCTGGAGAACAGGAAACACCTGAAGGTCAGAACTCAGAGAATTCCGGGAGAAATCTGTCCCTGTCTCCATTCTCCCTCCCAAAGACTTGCTAGGATTAAACAGTATGAGGTTATCTTGGAGCTTCTCCAGCATTATGAGGCCGCTGGGGAGGTTCCATTCTGTTTTGAAGGAGAGGTGAGTGATAATCTCCAGAGTCCAGCATCACTTCAGGAGACACTTAATGGATTCACAGCTGTAGCACTTCTTATAAAAAACAAGGAATGCAGCTGTAATAGCTAATGGGTTAGTAAAAACCTGAGCATCTGGTAATTTAATACCAGGGATAGGCCTTTTGAATTGCTGGGTGCACAACTGCATGGCAAGAAATTGCTCTACTTTTCCTCCCTGCCATGGCCTTCATCTAAATAAAGCTACTCACCATTCAGATTAATAGGTTCTGTAATGCAAGTTGTGTGCTGGTTAGTTCCAGAGGTTTGTCTCTGTGGGAGTTTGGACATTCTGCACCAGTTACAACTTGCAAGTGATCTTTACAAGTAGCCCTCCCTGGAGAATATTATTCATCAGGTCTGGAAGTAGGTGCTCTGGGCCCAGAGCTTCAATTCTAAACATTAGTTTTGTTTTATTTCTCTTCATATGCTTAGACATTGGAAAGTTTGGCTCATAGGAGCAGTCTCTCACAGGGCCCAGGCCCACTAGTGTTCCAACGGCAAGGCGATACAATAGACAAGAGACCTTTTGCATTCCTAGAGGTGCAGCTGTAAATCTTTTACATTAATCAAGGCACGTCAGGACTGAAAGCACTGAGAAGATTAAAGAGACATGAAAGCTTACGCCATAAAGCTGGGTACAGATATGAGTAAAAAAAAACAGTAACATCTCAATACTATACTTTCTGTTCCATATACAACTGGCAAACACATTATATAAATACAAAAGTCAAGATGACCTATTAGAAAATAAAAAATATGCTATACAAGAGTACAGAGACAGGTTTCTGGTTTCCTGCTGGAAGGAAGGGGAAGGCAATATCCCGGGTAAAGGCAGTAGAGATTTTGTAGTCTGCAGCCCATGAGTGTTCCTAAACAGTGTGATCTCTCACATGTTGTAGGTCTCAGGACATGGGACAGGCAGTACCAGAGGGCCACAAAGTTCTGCACAGTGCTTTCTCTCTGGGGAGTTGAGCCCCATTCAATAGAAAGTTATTATAAAGGGAAGATCTAGCAACTCTTTTTCAAATGAAATGGCATTTACTAATGAAGTAATGATGTACAGTATGGGCTTTCTGTAGATTGCATTGTGGTGCATTATATGTCTTTGCATTGTGAATGGGAAACTGGAGTTTAGGCACTTCAGTACTTTGCATATGTTATGCATTTACTTTTTAAGGATCACCATGAAAATAAAAATGTCATTTTTCATACTGTGCACAATATGTCACAGACAGCCTAGATTAGGCAATTTAGCCTCACTATGCCAAATTGCATATTTTAAAGAGAACTTTCCCCTTAATATGTAGCATAGTACTAAAAGGAAAGCTTCATGTGGCATATAGTATGAGTCAAATTTTTGACATGGGAGCAAGGGTGCACAATGAGGAAGAGGACTTTTGGATAGGAGGCAACCTGTCTCAAGAATAGAAGTTGGCCAGTGCTGATGGTCATGCTCAATGCCCCCCATAAGATGTATCTGATCAGTGATGGTCCTACCTCCCTGCAGTTGACTGAAGACTGCACCCCATCGAGTACCTCTGGAGGCTGTATGCCTGCTTAGATTGTAAACTCTTTAGAATTGTGATAATCTTTTTACTATGAGTTCATACTGCACCTAGCATAATGGGACCCTGATCCACGACTGGAGATTGTAGGCAAATAATAATAATCTTACCATCATTAGGCATAATGCTACACTACTCCTACTGCGGGTCCTACTGGAGGAGCCCCTCTGTACCAGTTATATACACTTTCCCAATTTTTCTGTCTACATTTTATAGAAATAACCTTCTCAGACATGTAGTGCTCTAACCACAGACTATAAACAAATAGTAAATGCATTAATAACAAAGGCCAAGAGGTATGTTTTCCATCTGTTCCGATCTTATCCAAATCTCTAGACATTATGGTAAACACTCAGATTTTCAGTCTTCATCTGCCACTTCTCAGCAGACAGTGATAAACTCATCATGTGGGATTAGTAAGGAGTAAGTCTCCCCAACTGTGATTTATTATTGTTAGTGTGTATTTTCAATTACTCGCAGACATCAAAATGTTAAAACTATGTTTATGGTAACTGCATAGTGAATTATAGATGTTTGTGCTTTAGGCAATGTAATATATGAGATCCCATCAGACTGAAGCAGAGATATGGAATGGTAGAATACAAGGGTCTCCATTTTAATGAGACCAAAGGTTTCTACACATTAACTATCTGCACTCAAAATAAATCAGAACATTGCAATTTACAAAATAGAAAATGCTTCACCAAATTATTCATTGACCTAATTACATATTACAAAAAAAAATGCAGTCCAATTTATTTATGGTGCATAATAGCCAGAAAGGTAAAAACCCACTGCATGCTATGGTGGTGTGTATAGAAACACACTTGTCTTACTGGATCAGCCCTGAGGTCCGTCTAATCCAGCGTTCCGTCTCTGACATTGACTAGTAGCAGAAGTTTCCGAAGAAGGTGCAAGAATCTGCAGTAAGCAGATATGGGATAATCTCCCCCCCCCATGCGCCAGGTTACCCTGACGTCTAATAACTAGACATTGGTTTAAAACCTGAAGCATGAGGTTTAATATCCCTTCCAAAATGTTTATCATTAATTGTTACAACTTTGGATATTCTTGTTATCCGGGTAAACGTCTAGTCCCTTTTTGAATCTTACTAAATTCTTGTACTTCCCAACTTTCCACAGAATAATTACACATTGTGTGGGAAAGTATTTCCTTTTACCTGTTGTGAATTGGCCACATTTTAATATCATTGAATGTCCCGTTATGAGACAAGGGGAGCAAAATCTCTACTTTTCTAGACCATTCACTATTTTATATACTTTTATCATGGCCTTTCGTATTCCTCTCCTTTCTAAAGTAAACTATCCCAGTCTCTTCAGTTTCTTTCTAAGAAAGGCTTTCCATGCCCCTAACCATCTTCATTGTCCATTTCTGAACCTGCTCTAATTCTGCAATAGCCTCTTAAAATTGTAAACACAGTATTGCAGATGAGGACATACCATTGACTTACATAATGGCATTATGAGGCTTTCTGTATTGTCCATCATGCTTTTCCTTATGCATCCTAACATCTTGTCTGGTTTTCTTTTAAACCACAGCTGCATACTGAGCAGAGATCTTTATTGAGCTAACCCATAATGATGCCCAGGTTCCTTTCCTGGGCTGCCATGTCACAGTTTATTTAGAATGCGGTGAGGTGTACGAGTAGTTTAAAGGCTTAATTGCATTTATTGACAGTGAAATTCATCTGCCATTGTGCTGCCCATTCACCTAAGTTGTGTATGAATTTGGGCCTAGTGTCTTTGGTCCTCCATTCGTGGTTAAATTACAGCTCAACGGAGAAGATCCGCACAGGGAAATGGAAGTGGTGCCCTGCCTGTGCACTGCAGGTATTATGTGTAAGCTCTCCAGAAATATTGAGGTGGGGCAGAAAGGGGTAAGAGTGAGAAGTGGGTCTTGCTACCCTTTGAAAAGATGTAGCCAATGCACTCTGCATTGCTGTCCCTTTACACTATCCGTTGTACTGTGAGGCTGTGCTTTGGCTTTGGCTTCCTAACCTGCCCAAACAAGCCCTCACTACAGACTAACTAGCCTGGCTGCACTGGCCATAACCACCTCTTGCACTGTCTATGTGCACTAGCAGGAAGATCAGCATGCATCATCAGCTCTGCAGTAATGTGGCGTAACTAGTAAAACAGTAATAACAGCATATACTTGTGCTGTGAACTTTAAACTCATGATTAACTCTATCCCTGTTCAGCAAAACGTGCTGAACTTTAAACACCTGCTTAGTTGCTTTGTTGAATCAGGGCCTAAATTAACTTTACAAACAATAACCTTTTGAGAAAATTACAAAATTGAAATGCTTCTTTGTTTTGTTCCACATAGCTGTCCTTGGACTTCATTATTGATCTTATTCAATAAACATGTTATGCTGAGAACAATCAATGAAGTGTCATTATTCCTGGCTATAAACTATATCAGAATAATAGGTTGTAGAGATTGGTGACTAGGTTTGTAGATAATAGTTTCTATAGACTTTATCAAAAGAAAATTTGACTGGAGAGGAAAATGAAGCCCTAAATAATCCTTGTGACACGTGTAAAATGGTATTAGAGTTTTGGGGTCCAAGACATGGGAATCAAAACAAAGTATAATAGGTAAAATGCAGGGTGGCAATTAAGAAAGTTTAAACTAAGGGAAAATTTGAAACACAAATAGCTAAAGATATAGGGCCTAGTCTTCACCCAACCTTTTATTTTGCAGGCAGGGCTGGCTCCAGGCACCAACGCAGGAAGCAGGTGCTTGGGGCAGCCAATGGGAAGGGGCAGCATATCCGGGTCTTCAGCAGCAATTCGACAGCAGGTACCTCAGTCCCTCTCAGAGAAAAGGACCAGCTGCCGAATTGCAGCTGAAGAATGAAGCAGTGTGATAGAGCTGCTGCCAATCACAGCTTTTTTTTTTTTTTTTCACCACTTGGGGTGGAAAAAAGCTGGAGCCAACCCTGTTTGCAGGTGCCTACAGGTTGCATCCCAACCCCTTTGCCAATAGAGGTTAGTGAACTTTTAAATATAATAATGCAATAAATTTCTCACTTTAGTGTTTTGTTTAATCAATGCAGTAGGAAGGTGGTGGTGGAAGCTATTGATATAACTTGAACAGTATGGATTTTTATCTATTTGGGGCCTGGAATTTTTGTCAAAATGTCAGCAAAATAATTACAAAAGGCTTATACTAAATATTCATGACACCCCTGCCACCCTATCTTTCTTTCCCATTTTTCAGCTAGCTCTGGGGCTGGCCAGAATTTATATTAAAAACAGACAAACATATGTGAAAACTCTTGCAATTTCCTCCCTATTTGTTGACAAGCTCTAACTGTTTTAGAGTAAAGTTAGTGCTTAGAAGTAGGGGTGGATAGACAACACTGGAAATTGCCTGTTCTGTGAGTAGAGAGAATTTCAGTGTAAGCTTCCTCCACACTGTGACTCAAACCTGATCTAGAGGTGAAAGTTGTATGAGTTAGATGAGAAGAGTCCAGGATGGATGCCTGTCCAATCCTTGGCTTTTATCTTGAGACTGCCAACAATTGTCATGTGCTAGTTGTAATGTGGATACCCTGATTAGTAGAAATTACACACTGGCTGCCAACCAGTAGCCATCACAAAAGCCTCCAAAGAGACACAGGATAGTACTAACTTTGGTTTCTACCAGTAACCAAAAATATATTCTTGTACAGATGACTAATAGGTGAAAGCTTCCGTGTTCCATTAACTACACTCTGAGCCATCCATTCCCTCTGAAATTATAATGGGAGATGTTTTCAAAGGCACAAATAGCAGTTAGGATACTAACTCTCATTGAAAGTCAATGAGAGTTAGTCTCCTCAATGTCATATGTGCCTTTGAAAATCTCACCCATAGTCTGAAAATAGCATATTTTGCAATCATAAAGTTGCACATGAACTGTTGAACAATCCAAAATAATACATTTATTACAGTACTTGTGGATTTATCAACTAATAATAATGTGAAACAGCATCTCACTTTGACCAGATTTCCTTACAGTAGGTGTGGATGCAATATAGGAATCCCTTTCTGGTGTTCATTAAGTACAAATCTGAAACCTGTAGTTGTGGCAAGTTTGCCTTTGCTGATATAATTGGTGTAGCAGGACAAGAACACTGGTTCATTTTACTCAGGTAAAGGTGGAAACATCACAATAATTATGTTTTGAAGGTCACAGACTTCTAGTCAAGGTCAAGCACTAGAACACAGAAAAACAATATTTTAATTACATTTGAGGGAAAATAAGTTTGACCAACTCGGGCAAAGAGGCCTTTATAATTGTCATAAACATACAGCTAAGGGTAGCATAAAATCCCTCCTTTACCTGTAGAGGGTTAAGAAGCTCAAATAACCAGGTTGGCACCTGTCCAAAAGGACCAATGAGAGTAGAAGATACTTTCAAATCTGTGGGGGAAAGTTTTTGTTCTGTTCTTTTCTCTTATATATCTTTTGCATAAGGTGGGAATCCTTTGTCCCCCTCTGGGTTCCCACTCCCTCCTCCTCAATGGAAAAGCACCAGGTTAAAGATGGATTCCTGTTCAGGTGACATGATCGCATGTCACTGTAAGACTTTATTACCCACTTGCCAGCACACAGGTATACAGGGAGACTTACGAGTAAAACAGAGCCATCTGCAGACAATTGTCCTGGTTAATGGGAGTCATCAAGATTCCAAAACACCATTAATGGCCCACACTTTGCATAATTACAATAGGCCCTCAGAGTTATATTTTATATTTTTAGTTTCAGATACAAGAACGGTACATTTGTACAAATAGGATGATCACACTCAGTAGATTATAAGCTTTGTAATGATACCTTACAAGAGACCTTTTGCATGAAGCATATTTCAGTTACATTATATTTAAACTTATTAGCATATTTTATAAAATCATATAGAGTGCAACATCACGCCCTCTTTTTGAACTTACTGTCAGAGACTTGGACACTGACCATGGCGGAGGCAGTATACCTAAAATTCATTTTTGGGCTTCTCTCTGGGGCAGACACTTCTGTGTCCCCCAAAAGGAAAAGAGACCCTGATCCAGCTGTAGGCTCACAGCTACTGGCTATGACAGACCTTTCACTGGCCAGTAAAACTCACCCCGTGCCACGCTTTCACTCAGGTTAGGCTTGCTTCCAGCTACAGAGTCCTTGGAGTTTGTTCCCATTGCAGCAGTCACCAGGACCCCAACTTCCAGCTCCATGATACATGTCTCTGTGCACCTTTTCCACTCCTACAGCAAGTTCATGCTTCTGGGTCTTAATTGCTTTGTCTTTTAAATCCAGGGTTTGCTGGTGAGCAGCCTTTTCCCAGGCAAATTGCAAATCAATTTTCATGTATCTTCCCTTGAGACCATCATTTGATGAGCTGGGATACCATGGAGAACCCTCTCCTGCCAGAACAGACACCCCTCTACTCCTGTCTTGCTAAGTTAGACAGACAGTTCAGTCAGCTTCAGCACAGACACAGAGGTTGGGCCACACTCATTTGCAGTTTACTGAAACTGAGATGCACTCAGTTCAGGGGCTTTTTAGTTAACAGACTTTTTCAGTGCCCAGTGTTTAGCCTTTTGGGGCAATTTGCAACTTGTGTAGTTATAGCTCTTTTTTATCTTTACTTTTACTTATTTTGCTTTCTTTTTTGTTCCTATTTTCCTTACCCAAAATAAGCAAACAGAAAATAACAAACCAGTAACCACTTCGCCTGTTCTTCAGCCACCACACTTAAAACTCACTTAAAATCACTACCACTATTTTGAAGCAATCAGTTGTGCACAGATCCTGTTCGACTACACCACTGTGACAGGTTGGATCACAGAAAACCTCTCGGGAACTGCCAACTGATGTGCCAAGACTGCTTCTGCCCCAGCACCCTGTGTTGCTAAGCCCGTCTGCTCCAACACAGACCCAAGATCTGAATTATTTGCCCCAAAGCTGCAGACTTAATTGAAAGCAGCTAACAGAAGTGTTATCTTAAGCACTCAGATGCCCAACTCCCAATGGGGTCTAAACCCAAATAAATCCATTTTACCCTGTATAAAGCTTATACAGGGTAAACTCAAATTGTTCATCCTCTACAACATGATAGAGCAATGTGCACAGCTGTTTGCCTCCCCTCCCCCAGGTATTAACACATACTTTGGGTTAATTAATAAGTAAAAAGTGATTTTATTAAATACAGAAAGTAGGATTTAAGTGGTTTCAAGTAGTAACAGACAGAACAAAGCGAATTGTGGTGCCAGCAGTACCGTTCCAAGGACAAGGAAGAATTTGTGCCTCGGGGAAGTTTTTAACCTAAGCAGGTAGAGATAAGCTTAGGGGATCTTTCATGCGGGTCCCCACATCTGTATCCTAGAGTTCAGAGTGGGGAGGGAACCCTGACAATAACTGTTCCATTTTCACTGAATAATGCTACAGAAGGTAGCAGCTTAACAAAAAAAGAAAAAAAAATAGTTAACAAAACTCAAGAAAAAATCCTGCTGCTGTTGAGACTGATAAACATGTCTATCTTGTATAGACAACATGAGTGCCATTGTGCCAAGATAATAAAATGATTTCCAGCTGCAAATATTTAGCACAGTTGCTACTGGGCTTTCCATCGGGGTGAGGAGTACCCATCTTGATCACTCATTATATTAATTATTTATTCTGCGAGGATAGTGTACTTGACTCTATAGAAGACACAAAATGAAGATCATCCCTGCTCCAAAGAGCTTACCACCTGCTCCGTACAATAATCATATTCTACTCAGGTCCTTATACCACTTCATCACTGTAGTATTTCGTTCTATATAGGTTCTTACACTATGCTCATCATAGTACTAAAGCATTTATCCAACATCACTAACATCTGTTGCATGTTGATCTCTCTCATTTTTTTTCTCTACAAGGGAGAAATTATGTGAGGCTTGGTTTTGTTTAATTGTTTATGTATTTTATGTCTACTGTAGTGTGGTATGTGTGTGTCTGTTATTGAAGGTAAGGGCCAAGAAGTGTGCCTTGCACTTTCAGTGGAAAAGGTGAGGTTTGAGGCAGTTCTTAGACCCTAGGGGAATATGTTCCACAGTCTCCGACTAGGTCTAGACAAAGCTCTCCAGCACACACAAGCTGTACCCTTGTGTACGACAGCTCTGAGGAGCAGAGCTATCCACCAAGGTACTCATGCCAACACTTCAGGCAATCATGTAGGTGTCCTGCTCCCAGACAATTGAGTGGCTACCATGGTCTTAATTCATATTTCAGATAAAATCAATAGAGGTCCATGATGAAAATGTAGTTGCACATTTAAAGATGGGGTTAGCCACATCTGGGCTCTCATTTAGACATTGTGAGCCGGTGACTTTCCCACCAGCTATAGGACACAGTCCACTTGCCCTGTGTACAGTGAAAATATGCCCCCTTCCTGGGATTTCACTTTATTACAAACAAATGAACACTGAGACAACCTAAAGTCTAGTCCAAGCCTTCACCCAGGGCTGGCTCCAGACACCAGCTCAGCAAGCAAGTGCTTGGGGTGGCCAAGGGAAAGGGGTGGCAAGTCAGGCTCTTCGGCGGCAATTCAGTGGTGGGTCCCTTGGTTCCTTTCAGACGGAAGGACCTACCGCCAAAATTTCGCCAAAGAAGAAAGCAGCGAATTGCCGCCAATCGCGGCATTTTTTTATTTTTATTTTTTCCCACCACTTGGGGCAGCAAAAGCCCTGGAACCGGCCCTGCCTTCACTTTAAGATTGGCTGCTCCTAGAGCTTGGCTTCCTCTCTGCCTTAGACCCAATATTCTTCTCCCAAGGCAACCTAGCTTTAAATCCTGCTTCCTCTTTGATTCTCTCCAACTGGAGGGCTCTCCTTGCAAGCTTCAAATTGCTTGCAAGTACTGCAGGTAGGGCTGGCTTCAGTCCATCTCCGGGACAGAGCACTCCCACTTGCCTGTGCCAGTCCAGTTGGGGTTTGTCCACTCCACAGGCAAACAAGAGTGAGCATTTGGACTCTACAGAGCAGGCATGTTTTCAGCGGTATTGAGCACCTGCATCTCCAGTTTCATTCAGCTGGAGTTTTTAGTGCCTACCACTTCTGAAAATCAGGCCCAGTGGTGACAGGAGGTGGGTTGTTAACACTTTTAACTGCTGCCTTTTGAAACCGTTAGAATGCATGTCATTGCCAGGGCAGGCATATAGCTCAGGCCTGTCTTTCTGAGTGTGGATCTCTACTGTTCCTATCACAACTTTGTATCTCATCATCAACACTGTGACCATAGTTACCCAAATTCTGTCCCTGCAGACTGAACACCCTTCCTCTGAAGCCTTGCTCCCTACCCACCCTCCCTTCTGCAGGGACTTTCATATTGATGCTAACTTCTACACAGCAAAAGGATGACAGCAAATTCCGGAAGTGCCACTGATGCTGTGGTCCTAATTTGCGTGCACACAATCACTGGCATGTGCAAGGTCTGGCACTTTTTAAGCTTTACAGGCCAGATTTTCCAATATAATGCAGCCACTTTTCATTAGCACAATCTAGTCTGAACAAGTATTGTTTAGCCCCTGTATATTAACTTGTGCCTACAAGTTAGTATGCTAAAAATAGCACAAGCTAGGGATTATGTTCACACAAAAGAATCCATGTGCAAATGGAGATCAGGTTGAGTCTCTGTTTAAAATTTGGCCCCTTATGATTGAGTTTTTATAACTAAGCTGTAAGTTAATTTTAAGTTCTCCTTAGGTCTTTACAGGGCTCAGTTAAGAATCTATCAGTTTATCTCTGGCCAAATCAATTGTTTTCTCAGGAGTCCTATCCAGCTAAAATATGTATCTTTGTTCTATTTTTTTTTTCATTCACATATGGTGTTATGTATTGTGCAATTTCTAAAATAAAAGAGGAACATGATATCATTCTGAAATGTACAAAGCAGGGCTTGTTTAAAATTACTTTTCTGCACCTAGGGAATAGTTGTGGAAATAGATTAAATCATTAAGGAGTTTATATCACATCTAACAAGTATGTTGGAAGGCTCTGAAAAATTTAGTGTGAGAAAAGTTGTCTGTTCTTTATATATGTAAATCAAAAGGGTATGTTCAGCTTCCAACATCCAGAGGCTGGGGAATTATCTGAGGCTTGATATCCAATATCTATATTAAACAAGTATAGTGTATCTTCATGCCAAAAATGAAGCAATGGGACAATAGGACTTCAGAGAAGGTAAGCAAGTAGAATAGAATAAAGGCAAGGAGTGAGTATCTTTGGTCTCTGGAGCTGTCATATGAAGTGCCAGAACTAAATCAAGTGTGCCCAGCATTTCTCCATATCTATTTCCAATTATTTAGAAATTAAACTGCATTACAGACAATCTCACAGCTTCTCCATGCTTGGGAGACCTCCAGAGTTCCCTGAACACAAGCTTCCTACTTAAGGACAGGAATTAGTTTCTGTGGTGGCACCTTTACTGGTCTGGAAGGATAATTAACAAGTTAGCTATAATCACATGTGCAGCTTTTCATAAACATGCTAGACAACTGGAAGGCATTTGAGGTATTGTGGTTTTTGTTTTTGGTTTTTTTGGCAGTTCAAAGTTGATTTTTTTCCATTAAAAAATTAAAACTGAACATCTTCAGTGAAAAATGAAAAGTTTTGGCCAAAAAGATTTGGTTGAGAGGATGGGGAATTGGTTTTCTGACAAAAGTATTGAAGACTTTGGAGGATGCTTTCCATGTAATTTTTTTCTTTAGTTGCAAAATCCAACTTTTCATCAGAAATTTTTTTGACAGAAAATGTTTTGACTAGCTGTACCACTAACACACTGGACATTCCCTTTCCTTCTCAAGAGCCTATGTTACTTGCTGGTCCATTGCTCCAAAGTCCACTCTGTTTAGTCGTCAGCAGCTTTGAGGATTTTGCATCTGATGGCCACAGTAAGAGTAGCAGAACAACTGGAAAACAGCACTGAGCGTTGGGGAACAGCAGTTTTTGCAGTGATAGACATGTAGATTGCACAGGAAGTTGGAGCTATTTATTATTTTCTTTGGACCTAGCTGTGTCAGCTTCGGTCACAGTGATTAGAGCCTTACCCTCTAGTAGCCCCATTCAGTCCCAGGGTGGTTCAACTGGAGCTGCGCTTTACACTTTTTAATGCTAATGAACGATCTGCCAACAAGTGAACTCCTTACAGCAGAACTCCCAGGAAAAGAGGAAAAGTTCTTGGATTGCAAGGAACTGGGCACCATGCTTGGAATTTGGGAGCTACTTGAATTGTACCACTCTAGTCGTTTCTGCATCTCTTGCAAGTTCAAGCCTAGGGGAAGCTCAGCCCCTCACACTTTTGGGCTACTAGTGAGTCATATAATACATCTTTGCAGAATGAGACTCACAGTCTAACCCAACAGTTGATATTAGCTCCTGATGTATACATTTTTATACAGATTTGTTGTTTTTATACTTATAGCTTATTCTTGCAGTCCTTACAGATGCAAAACTCTTAGTAAATTCAAGAGGATTTTTTTTTTAGATTAAGGATGGTCCTATGGTTAAGGCACTGGATCACAATTAAGCACATGGCGTTCATTTCCCAGCTCTGCTATAGAGTTCTGTGTGGTTAAGGGCAAGGCACTTCTTGTGCCTCAGTTCCTCACCTGTAAAATGGGGAAAGCAATGCTTCTTTTGTCTGTTTTTTATCTACTTCAGTTAAGGCAGGAACTGCCTCTTACTATGTGTTTGCACAGTGCCTAGAACAATGGAAGTCCAATATCAAGCGAGTCCTCTAAGAGCTACTGTAATACAAATAGCAAGAATAATAAATGCACAAAGTTGGCATGACCAGGCCCTTGGCATGTTGTGACAGCTTCTAGAAATGGCCCTGAGCCCAGATTTACTGTAGCTATGTGTTTTTGTCCTGTATCTAGGGGGAAAAGAAACTTCAAGATTATTCAAGGCTTTTTTCCCACTTGATGTGATGGTCTGGAGAGCTAGGAGGAAGATACATAAAGGTATAATGGGATTTATTATATTCTCATTTATACCAGTCTTACACGAGTGAAACTATTGATTTCAATGGACCTACTCATTTACACTAGTGTAACAGACAGGAGAATTGGACTGTATGGATCAGATCCCCAACTGGTGCAAAGCAGCAAGTTCTACTGACATCACTTTATCCCAGGTGCGGATGTAGCCCTACACCTTTATTTTCTATCGGGTGAAATCTCGACCACCAAGAATTCAATGGTAGTTTTTCAGGAACATTGCTGAAAACATTCTTCATTTAAAAATATTAACCTTTTAGTTCTTTAAATCTGTGGTTTGATTTCGTGAAATGTTTCTTATTAATGTAGAGGCAGGGCATCAATCTTACTGGCTGTATGAGGCTGAGTTTCCAGTGACTTTTTAAAAAGAAATGCATTGTTAAAGGTGTTGCATTATTTCTCTGAAAAAATATTTAAATCATAATTGTTGTATACTTGTGACACTTGGCTAATTTCTGATGTTAAACAGAGAAATCATTTTAGTCATCAGCACAGGAAGTACTTCAGGATGAGGGTTAAGTGAGGAGGACTTTGACATTTATAAATGGCCAAAAAACTTAAAGGAAGAAACTTATCCTTTGTGAGCATAGAGGAAATTCCATCCAAAACTCAAGTGGGTTATTGGATGGAATGTACCTGCTCAGCTCTCCTCTACCAGCTCCTATTGGCCCCTGAAGATCAAGTCTCCAGCCTTGGAATTGTATTATTTTTCATTGCTTCCCATGTTGGAGAGAACCTTAGGTAGACCAGGCAGCTGCTCAACATGGTCCCTTCCAGTACCTGGGAGGCAGTCAGATCCACAAAGGGACTTAGATGTTGCTATGCTAAATGTCACAGCAACTAACCTTTCGATTCCTACAAAAAAAAAAAATTCACAGGAACGCTGTGATCCACAAGCTTGCCTCAGGCACCTAGGCTCCCTATACAATAAATGGTGAGAGAGGAGGAGCCTTAGGATGTGATCCGCAAAAGCCAGCACTCTGGGCCAGGAGCCCTCTAACCTAGCAGCTCTCAACCTTTCCAGACTCCTGTATCCATTTCAGGAGTCTGTCTTGCAAAACCCCCAAGTTTTACCTCACTTAAACTACTTGTTTACAAAATCATACATAAGAATACAAAAGCGTCACAGCCACACTATTACTGAACAATTGCTGACTTTCTCATCTTTACCACATTATAACAAATCAATTGGGATATAAATATTGTACTTACATTTCAGTGTATAGTATATAGAGCAGTAAAAACAAGTCATTGTCTGTATGAAATTTTTTTTGTAGTGACTTCGCTAGTGCTTTTTATGTAGCCTGTTGTAAAACTAGGCAAATATCTAGATGAGTTCATGTACCCCCGGAAGACCTCTGTATGCCCTTGGTTGAGAACTACAGTTCTAACTTACCAATGGGAGATGCCAATGTCAGGGGAATATGCTAAGCCCCACTCCTCTCATGGAGACAGGTGTCTCTCTCTGCCAGTGTTTTACAACCAGGAACCCCTCTTCTGGAGTAAGGAGGCTTAGGTGCCTCAGTGCTGTCTTGCAGGAAAGAGTTAGGCATCTGCCTCACTCCATGTAAAAATCCCAGTACTTGTCTGGGATGTAGGAGACACAGATTCAGTTCCCCCTTCTCTGTCAGGAGTGCTCTACCTTGCTGAGCTATGGTATATTCTGAGTTGGGGTTCCCTCAGTCTCTCCTGTAGAAGCTGTTGCACTGTGGATAAATAAAGAAAGAGTGACTGGAGCAGGAGGACTGGACCCTGGGTCTCCCACCTCCCAGGTGGGTGCCCCAACCACTATGGAATCATTCTCTTTCTCTCCCAATGACTGTGGATAAATAGTCACTGGCCAGAGAGAGAGGAAAAATGACTCTGTAGTCCAGTGGTTAGGGTCCTGCCTGGGATTTAGGTGGATGAATGCCTGGCTTTCCCCAGTTGATGAATCGCTCTGGGGTTATGTGGGAGATAGGCATCTGGACACCTAGTATGAAGCAGTCGTGCATGTACCCAGAGGAAGAAACATAGGCACTGAGGGAATTTTTACCCAGAAAACTTAGTTGCAGCATCCGTTTAGGCACTTACAAGGTTTGGCAGGAATATTGTGGAACACAGTGAAGTCTAAAACAGGGACTTACATGCCTAAACCCTTTGTGAACCCCACCCTCAGCACCTCTGGGGGTGGATACCAGTCTAAGAGAGCTCCCCACAGCCTGAATCCCATGAAATCTCTGCCAAGCAAGCTGGTAAGCCAGATCTCTCCCTTCCATGGGAACAAGAGGCCCTGTATTTGATGATTGTTGCATATTTAATCAGCATTCAATGTGTAATTCTCTTAATTTACATAAAGTTTGCTTTGATTAAAGTCCATGTTGCTGATAGGTATCATAGTTAAGCTCTTGCTGAGCAGGAAGAGCCTCCATGCAGCAGACCAGCATGGAGCACTGTGGAATGACACCCTGGAAAAGATAATAGGGCCAAGGATCCCCACATAAATGAATACAAATAATGTATCTCCTAGAACTAGGCTTGCCCATTTTCTCTCTCTACTTCCCCGCCTCCCTTTCTTTTTATAACTGTACAGGACTGATGCAAGAGTAAGGACTTTATACATCTTCACAGTCACAGTTGCATTCTATCAGTTGTAAAACAAACTATATTTCAGCCTCTGAGAAGCATTTGTTTTCTTCCTTTGCATACCCCAGTAAATTAAGATAACTGATGTGGCAGTGTTATTCTGAATACTGCCCAGAGTGATTCTAAATGCAGTCAGGCCCATTTTAAAGAGCTATTGCACTCTTATTACCTCATTAGATGAAATACAGAATTTTTTCCCCTAAAATTAAAATGAATATTTAGGCCCTGATTCAGAAAAGTATTTTGCACATGGAAAGTTCCATTGTCTTCCATGGGCATAAATTGAAGCAAATGGTTAAGATCTTTGCAGAATCAGTAGCTTCATTCAGATCTATACATCAACTCTTTGTAGACTTTTTTGAAAATTACTAAGAAGTTTTATACATATTTTCAATTCAAATTTGTTTACAGCCAAGGAGACTCATGCTGAAATCTCTTTCACCTACACCCTATAAGTTTCTGGAACTTTCCTAGTTCTTCTAATTAAATTAAAGCCTAGAGCAGGGAGTGCCAACCTCTGGCACGTGGCCTGTCAGGGAAATCTGCTGGCGGGTCAGGACGGTTTGTTTACCTGCAGCATCTGCAGGTTCGGCCAAATGCGGCTCTCACTGCGGGAAACGTTGGCCAGCACATCCCTTGGCCCACACCACTTCCCACAGCCCCCATTGGCCTGGAACGGCAAACCACAGCCAGTGGGAGCTGCAATCAGCTGAATTTGCGGACGCTGCAGGTAAACAAACTGCCCTGGCCCGCCAGCAGATTTCCCTGAAGGGCTGCATGCCAAAGGTTGCCAATCCCTGTCCTAGAGATTCATCATTCAACTTATGACTGAAATTTAAAACTTACATTTTTTATATAAGTGGAGTGACACTGAATTGACAATCATTTCAGGCAATGCTCGGAAGACAAAAAAAAAAGCTGGTTTCTTCTATATTTGGGGGACATCTGTTCTCCTATCTGCTCCCAGCCATGTGAAGCACAGTCTCTTACAGAGATGGAGTATTTTGTTACATATACATTCCCAAAACATTTTTTAGTTTATATTTTCCAGACTGCAGACTCTTCAAATCCTATTATGTTGTGTTACATCCAGAAGAATCTGATGTTCTCAGGCATAATCTGATGTGATGTGAAAAGATAAGAGTTTAATTTGTCTCCACAATATACTGGTTATGGAATTCCTGACACTGCCTCAAAGACATTGGGTTTGAGTGGGACTTCCCCCCACACTCCCCCAAGGTGGTACAAGTTCAGTGGCAGGGACTATACCTCATTTTGAGAGTGGTAAAACTCTCATCGAAGGCAGTGTGATAGTCATTGGGGGTAAAAAATTAGCCATATCTAAAGTTGCATTCACTTTAAACATCCATGTACTTTTAAAATGAATAAAGTTAAGACATTTGAAGCCAGTAAAAAGGCTGAATGTCAACATTTGGATTTTTTAAAAAGTTTTTGCCCAGCTCTAAGTAAAACTTTTAGTTCCTTATTGCAGGTCACTGCTGTATTGCCAGATCTCCACATAGCAAAGGTCTCTATCACTCAATTCTAGTTTATAATTCCTCCCATTTTAACTGGAAGAGGCCTATGTAAATGGGGCATCAACAGCCTCATGTTACTCTTCAGATTCCAGTTTCATGGACAGTTTCACTGTATACTTTGAGAGTTTAGTCCTATTCCAGCAATGAAAAGCAGTCATAAACTGATTTAATATGCCAGTAATGCCAGCAACTGGGGATGCAAAGCAGCAAATTATGGCTGATTTGCATCCCCAGAGAGGGGTAAAGTAATTCCAGTGAACCCATGAATCTGGCCCTTTGGCTGGTTGAGCAGTTTCTTACAGTTGTAACCTTCAAGTCAAGCCAATAAACCTTTGATAAAGAGAAATGTTTAATTCAATTCAGGCAAATACCACAGTACTTATAATTCAGGGTTTCTGATAGGATTGGTTTCTTCCAAAGATAACCTCTCTTCTTTCTTCTTGCATTCAGCGTAGTTCAAGATTCCTAACTAGACAAGATGGGAGCTGCAGCAAGGCATGTAAATTATATCTGTGTTGAGTTGGTTGATATTCTGTATATGCCCAATCTGGAAATAAAAAGGTTCCTGTTTGTAGCATGTTAACACTCTTTTGATGAAGGCTACTTGAGGTCTGACTGCCAGCACTGCTTTATTATATATATACTTTTAAAAGCATAGCCTCATGGTTAGGGTACTCACCTCAAATCTCTTCATCTTCTCTGGCAAAGGGAGGATTTAAACCAGCAGTCTCCTGCAGCCCAGGTAAGTTCCTGATCACCAGGCTATAAGTTATGACGGAGATTCTCCTTCTTCCCCTGTTTCATATAAGTTTGCTTATAGGGGCCTTTGGCAGGGCGATGACTCACCGGCATGGCACCTCCTGCTGGTCGTCCAGGTAATTAGCTCTTTCCAGCCCAGAGCACCCTCTTCGGCCCCGTATCCTTCCCAGACCCCATTGCCCTTTGCCCATGGGTTCTGCCCACCACAGTACCCCCTCACTTTAGGTCTTCCCTCCCGGGGAACCCCCAAACCTCTATCCTCACCTTGCTTCAGTGGCTACTGCCAGTCTTCATTTAACCCCCACTCACTGGGGCAGACAGCAGTCTGTAAACCACTGATCACTGGCAAGCGGGGTTGGACTAGCTGCCTCTGCCTATTCCTGGGCTGCCCCTCTGCAGCCCTAGAACCTTTTTGTGGGCCCTTAACTCGGCCTGCAGCCTGGGGCTTTGCTAGGCTTCGCCAGCTCCCTCTGTCCTTCCCCAGCAGTGCTCCACCCTAGGTACCCGCCTCAGCTCCCAGGGAGCCAGGTCCTTCTCTCTCAGAAAGCTAGAGAGAGAATGCCTGTGTCTTTCAGTTCCTGAGCCTCAGACCTCTTATAAGGCCAGCCGTGGCCTGACTGGAGTGTGGCCGCACCTGTGGCTGCTTCCCCCAATCAGCCTTTCTTTTCCCAGCTGTAGCCCTCTCCGGGGCTGTTTTAACACCTTTGGGCAGGAATGGCTTGGCCACCCCACTGCAGGGCCCAATCTGATAGGTGAGCTCTGAGCATGCTTACTGAATTGGGCTTCACAGGCAAGTTAGTTGAAGGAACACCTATCTTCCATTTGTTCATGCATAACTCTGAGGCTTATGTATCTGGACACCTGGCACAGGGCTGCAGTGCTCATGCCCAAAGGCAGAAACATAGGTATCTAGGGAACTTCTACTGCAAAAATTTAAACCCTAATGAATTTAGGTACCTATAGGGTTCAGGAGCAGCTGAGTATGGGGGGGTTGCAAATCCAAGTGTAGCTTGATTCTGGGAATTAGGCTCTTCAGTTGTTATTAGATACCTAAGACCTTCTGTGAATCAAGCTCCTAATGTACAACACAATTTGTAGCAGCATTACACAAAAGGTCTTTAAACGTGGCCTTGAAAAACACAGTCCAAGGCTTGATTCTGCATCCATTCAAATTAATAGCAAAACTCCCATCAACTGCATTGGTTCAGGACTGAGCCCATAGTCTGAATCACAATGCCATAGATTTTTATTTGGGATATTCTTTGGTCTTATTTTGCCATTGTGTTTTTGAATTGCATTTTTTTTAAACTACCAAAGGAGGAATATCCTGCTATTGCTTTATAACTCTGCTTTTCATGGATTTATATAACCATGCAGACAAACGCCATGCAAGGCTTTTAAAGAATCCAGCATCACACTCCTATCACAGCTCAGATGTGGTTCAGAAATTAAATGATCAATTATGTGCCTACAGCAGCCCATTGGGCAATTTTCCAGTTAGATACATCCACAGTCACAGCTGCAGAAACCCAGCAGTGTCAGATGTTATTCACTATGCCCATGGAATGTTAAAAGACTAGAGAAAATCAGCTCAAGCTGCAGTAAATAAGAGTGAAACTACAGAAGTGAAATTTTCTACATGCTTTTTCCTACTGAACTTATATCATTTATATATATCATTATACTGAACTTTATATCATTAGCTGTACTCAAAGTTACAGGTGAATATTTTATATTTGCTGCTTTATATGAACTGCCTAGTACTATGCAATGACACCACAACTTGGTGTATGACTTAGTCACTAGAGCTGGTCAAAAATGTAAGACTTTTTTCCATTTAAAAAATACTATTTTGTCAAAACCAAAATGTTTTGCAGAAACATGTTTTAATGAAAATTCTCAAGTCCAGGATACGGAGGGGATAGGGGAGAGACCGACCAACAGACTAAACCTAATAGTGCCCTAAATGGACATGTGGGAGACCCAAGCTCAAATTCCTGCTCTGAACCAGGCAAAGCAGGGATTTGAACCTGGGTCTCAAACATCCTCCGTTAGCGCTCCAGCCCCTCGGCTATTCTTGGGCCTCGTGCTCAAGTGTTCTTTAATGAAAAGTTTCAAAAAGTTTAACTTTTGTTCTGCATCAGAACAATGACAAGTTTCAAAATATTGACATTTTTCACAAAACAATTGTTTTCCAACCAGCCCTACTCATCACAAGGGACCTATCCAGGTCCCAGGGTGGTCCTTCCATTCAATCCAATAGGCATCTTTCAGTTGAACTGAATGGTACATGGATCAGACTCTAAGTCTCTTAGCTTGAAGCTACTGTCTCATCAAGGGATACTAACAGTACACCTTGTATAAATGAACTCCTTATTATCTGCATTATAGTAGCACCAAAAATGCGCTAAGCACTGTACAGACATAGGAAGGCACAGTCCCTTCTTGTTGTCTCAAGCAGGCAAGGTACTAACAAACTTCAACAGGACTTTGAAGTGGAAACCTCTTTACCAAGCTGCTGCTGCACCCTCTGTAACTCTCACTCTGCCTCCTCAACTCCTCCTTCCTGTTTCATGTCCTTTCAGACTCCCAACAGCCAGTGCTCCCACTTCTAATAATCACAAGCAACATCTAAACACCACACTTCTTCAAAGAAGTCTGGGTGCTTCTTGTCCAACAGAGTTGTTATGCACTGATTGGATACTACCATCAGGTGCTCCTCCTTGCTAAACTGGAGTGGAACCCGAGCATGTCCTTGCTTCTTTCAGGGACAGAAGGTAATCTGTAATTATATTTTGTAATTACAAAAATTATAATGAAGGAGGTCATTAGTGCTTCTCTCCCATTGTCTCTGTATCTAAATTTATGAGGTGTGTCCTCTCCCTTCTGCTCAGCTATTGGAGTAGCATATGTGGCAGGAGGGAAGTTAGTGTTTAGCAAGATGCTGCGAAATATACAGGCCATTGGATTTAAGACAAAGGAAAAACTACATTTACAATACAAAGGCAATTAAAATAAGGTGGGGTTGTTTGTTTTTGGTCATGCTTCTATGCTTGTCCCTTATGTTAAAACTCTCAGGACTTGGCTACACTTGCAAGTTAGAGGGCATTAAATCAGCCTCAAGTGCCCAATTCCTGAGGTGTCCACACTGGCAAAGCACTGAGAGCGCCTGGACTCTGCAGTTGGAGCGCTCCTGGTAATCCACCTCTACAAGAAGCATAAAGCTTGCTGCACCCTGTCTGAAATGCCCGGGTGTCAGTGTGGACGATGTGTTGCATTACTGCACTGTGATTGGCGTCCAGAAATGTCCCATAATCCCCTGAAGTCAAGGGGCCATTCTGTTATTTGTTTTGAACTCAGCTGCAGGCATGTGGATATCCCCTTTCAAAGCTCTGTTTCTGACAGCCGGCATGCTTATCTGCCCTGGGGCACAAAGCAAACCATTACTGTGGAATGCTGCTGCTGTGGAGGCAGGCATTTGTGCGTGTGCGTGTGTGTGTGTGTGTGTGTGTGTGTGTGTGAGAGAGAGAGAGAGAGGCGGGGGGGTCTGCTGCTGTCTAAACTTACAAGACAGCATGCTGTCACACTCTCTGCTCCCCAAAACACACTGTCTCTCCCCCCATAAACACACAACACACTCCCTGTTACGCTCCACCCCCCCTCATTTGAAAAGCATGCTGCAGTCGCTTGCACACTGGGATAGGTACCACAATGCACTGCTCTCTGTGGTATTGCGAGAGCTGCTAATGTGGCCACACCACTGCGCTTGCAGCTGACATTGTAAACACATGGCAGCATTTTCCCTGCTGCTGTCTACGAAGGCTGGTTTAACTCCCAGCGCTCTACTTCTGCAAGTATAGCCAAGCCCTCGGAGATCACCCAGGATCTATTACAAAGATCCTCAAGCTGCAAAGTAATCCAAAATACCAGGGTCAGTTTTTCACTGGCTTCCCTTCAGTGTCAGAAGTTAGTGGGTTTGTGTTCTCTTGGCTGACGAGAAATTTTATTTATGTTTTATGCATTGCGCTCCTGAGTCTCCATAAATAATACCCTCGAAGCCCATTTGCTTCATTTGAGACATTTTAACAAACTATTGACCAAAACATTATCTCCTCAAAGAGAACTATTACACCAGCTCCTTTAAATCCATAAATATATTATGTATGCTCAGACTATATGGATTTATGTGCTTGAGGAAAGCAGGACCTAATGGATGTAATTTATGGTAAACATGTGAGATTTATATACTTATTTATTGATAGTGATAATCTATTAATAATTGAACCACAATTTCATGCCCATTATTTATACATACTCTTCCCAGTCACTCATATCTGCTCTGTATTATACTATGGGTATTCTCAGTACATATGTATTTACTAGCAATACATTTTTAAGACAAGGGAAGTAAATTTTTTTCCCAATTTGAAATCAATTGGGCATTATAGGTTCAAAAGTTTGACTTGAATGTTATTGGAGGTTTTTCTTGGGGTAGGGGAGAGAGATGGGAAAGATCCAACATGGGGGGGAAAAGGAGACAAATATGGAGCAGGCAGTTAACAGAATGAAAGTCCCACATGGAGAAGCTGTGACAAAGAGAAACAGAAGAAGGGGGAGAGAAATTCTAGGATAAAAATATAAATATGATGGGCAAGATTATCCACTGTGCTCTGCTTTTTTTTTTTCTTTTGTGTGTGACTAGTGTGGTACAAAACCAGCACAGAATGACCATAAATCTCTCTCTGGGGATATCTCCTTCTTTGGGGCATCCCTAGCAGGCAGAGAGATTGTTGGCTCCTATACCTCACTCAGACTGCCTTTGCTGCAGAGATGGAGAGAGGAAATGGCCAGAGAGTGATGAATTCCAACAATCCCTGCTGGTATATGGTCCTTTGGGGACCATAGTGATCTGGGATACAGTAGGGCAGCTCCCAGGCTGTTCTAACTGGCACTCAGGGTTGGAAGCATATAGAGAATCAAGTAGCCATAACCTGCTCCCTGATAGCACTCGCTCTGTGCTGTGCCTAGCAGGAATTGAACACTCCAGAGCATAGGCGCAGGCCCAGGTGTGCTCAAACCCCTGCTCCACCCCAGGTCCCACCCCCACCTGTCCCTTTCCCCTAAGCCCGCACTCCCATCCTGCCTCTTCCCACCCCCTCTCTGCCCAGCCCTGGAACACCCACTAAGTCAGTACCTATGCTTCAAAGACTCTGGGCTAGTATACGTACTTCCTTTTCAAAGGTTAGTAAGATCAAACTAGTTTTGTGAACTTTACAAATCCAAAGAAATACTTCAAAGGTTCACGGAAGCCTGAATTCCATATTTAGGGCCTGATTCTCTAGGGAGTTATACCAGTCTGTGCCAGTATAACTCCACTGACCTCAACATGACACTGGAGTAAAGTGATGAAGAATCAGCCCCTTAGTTTTAAGCAGCACCACCTTAACTCTTTCCTATTCTGAACATTCCTGTATAACTTGTCTGGTGTACACTAAAAGCTTATCCTTCAAGAACATTCCTCTATGAACATGACAACAATTACACCACTACCATGTTTCAAACCTGTTCATTTTTTAGCTGCTCCACTAGTTCCCACTTTGTGTTTTGTTATAGTGGGATTAGTGCTTTCAGTATTTGTGAAGGGTTCACACATCTCACTGAATAATTTTAAAAAGGAGCAATTCTGTTTTTTAAAGTGGCAACTCCATGGACTTTACAGGGATGATACAGCTGCCTGTTTGAGAACGTGCAAACTGAGGAAACAGATTAATGTCCTTATCTGGGCAACATTGACACCGTTATATTGTGTTAAATAGTACTTTTTCCATGAGTCATTCCATGGATGCCATTGGGACCATTGGTGTGATAAGGGTATCAGAATCTGGCCCAAATATCACACTTATGTTGGCTTTACACTGGTGTAGCTTCACTGAATTCCTGATTTATCTCAGTGTAAGTGGGATGCCCCTTGTCATGAATCCTGATTTTGGTCTCTTTTAGTATCCTGAAATTCTCTTCTTATTGACTTTAACTCCCCAAAGATCTCAAGCAACCATCAAACATACTCATTTTAACATCTTTGTGGCCATCATTATTGATTGTATAAATAATGCAACTAGTGACTTGAGTACTGATTCATTGACATACTTTTAAAATTACACTTCGAAGATCAATGGTCATCATATTGGGACAGGAGAAGACTAGGAAGAAATCTTTGTGATTTCCGTGAAGTGTATTTTACCTTTTATTATATTTTATCTAATGTATCCAAACTAGAGATAAGCCTGAACCAAAACCGCAGAGCCAAACATCTCCATACTTTAAGGAAGTTTTAGAAACCAAAACCTGGCTCTGAAGTTTGAGACTATCACTAGAGCAGTACAAAGGAAAGCTCTGGGTTCAAACATCCCACAACTCTGTGGCATTTGAAATCAAGATCTTAACTCAAAACTGAATTTTGCAGCTCAGCACAATCTCTATACAAATTATCTGGACCAAATCATTGGTCCTGCTACAGCCCTTTTGCATGTCTTTGATAGCAAAGAGGCTCTGTAAAGCTGATTTAACCAGGCAGCTTGAGGATTACCTTGGAATAGGGAGTTTCTTGCATAATAGAGAGAGCCCCTTTTGCAGGCTGTCGTATAGGTATGTGTTGGGGACACAGCCAGAGAGACAGCATAGTCAGAGTGTGACTGTGCTCTGACGATTCCCAGACAAGTAATGACCTCTAGGGGAGCCACTATCCAATGGCATAAATTAGAGCTGCCCTGAGGTAGCTCTAATTTAAACCAGAGGCTAACCCTACCCCTTGCAGCCCAGGGATTGAGGAGCACAAAGGTAGCATGCAGCCACTTTTGCCTTCCCCTCAGGTCATGCACCAAATGTTGCTTGGTGAGCACTGAAAATTTGTTTTAGCCTTATTACTTTTTTATCATTTCGTTTAATACATTTGCTTGTAACATTCAAAGTAAACTCTCAGCTTTTAAGGTTGGTGGTGTATCTATGACTATCTCTAACTCCTGAACCCACTAGCATAAAGGAGATTACAGCTGCAGTGAATCAAGACTTTGATACTACAGATTTCTTGCTATGTTTATGAAATAAAAATAAAAAAGCCTGGGTGCATTCACAGAGAATGTTGTAGCAAACATCATTGTCTTGGCTAGTTATCTTTAAAAGGCCCAGAAGATTAGGATGTTATTTACTACTATTCTTATTATTATTAGTTATTATTTCTGTAGTATCCAAAGTTTCTAATCAGCATCCGAGCCCCACTGTGCTAGGTGTTGTACAAATACACAGGAAAATATTGCCCATGCCTAAAAGTTTATGATCAAATTTAAGACAAGATGCAACAAATGAGCATAAAAATCAATAGGGAAAATAGGAGGTGAGTGCATCAGTAACAAGTCTAACTATATACTCAGCTTCATGGCCCTGAATCATGTACCAAAAGTATATAATTAAATATCAGTAATTATGAATATTACTTCTGCAGCATCCAGCAGTATAGCAAGTGTTGAACAGGGACCATCCAAAGTCATGGGTCAAGTTTTTCCATAGTGAGCACCAAACATGAGGTTCCTGAGTCCATATTTAGACATGCTGAGCACCCAGCACCTCCCATAGGCTTTGGGGGGAGCTCCTCAGTGTTCAGCATGTCGGAAAATCAGGGCACCTATTTAAGCATCTCAATATGGATTCAGAAGCCAAACTGTGGGCACCCATTGTGGAAAATCTTGGTGGAACTCCCATCCCATCAAAGAGAAGAATTATGAAAGGTTCTGAGGAGGTTTATGATGAGTTCTTTTGATCAGTGAGAAAAGGGCAGCTGAAGTGATATGAGGACTGTGAGAAATAACATCCAGTCCTTGGTGGCTGAGGAAGCTCAACATATGCAGTCTTGAACAGCAATTTCCAGCTGTGCAGATTGCTTCCCCATTGAGGCTCTACCTTCTTTCAGGGAGCGCTCGAGGAATGGGAGGGACCTTCCCCTTTGCAGGCCTGTTGCAAAAGCTAGGGACAACTGGACCTGATTACTAAAGTATTTGCAGGCTGCAGCTACAGGATTCAGTCAGGGCCAGTGCTACCATTTAGGCAGACTAGGCAGTTGCCTAGGGCGCCATGATTTGGGGGCGCCAAAAAGCGGTGCCCTCCAATTTTTTTTTTAAGTGTTTGAGCGGCCGCTGCCCTGGGAGGGAGAGGGACTCTGAGCTCCCACCAGTAGCCCAGGGATTCCCCTGGGTCAGTGCACCGCCACCGGCAGCCCAGGGGTTCCCCTGAGTCAGTGGGCCGCCAGCAGCCGAGGGGCTCCCCTGAGTCAGCTCGCCGGCAGCCCAGGAGTTCCCCTGAGTCAGCTCACCGGCAGCCCAGGGGTTCCCCAGGGTCAGCGCGCCGCCGCCGGCAGCCAGCAGCCCAGGGGTTCCCCAGGGTCAGCACGCCGCCGGCAGCCCAGGGGTTCACTGCACAGTTGCTGCTTCACTTCTCCCGCCTCCCAGGCTTGCGGCACCAATCAGCTGTTTGGCACCGCAAGCCTGGGAGGAGAATTAGAGCATAGCAGCATGCTTGGAGAGGACGCGGAGCAGAGGTGACCTGGGGTGGGGAGGTACCACAGGGCTGTGGGGGTGGGGAGCTGCTGCGGGGGGGAGGGGGCGCCTCAGGGCAGAGAGGAGCTGCTGCAGAGCTGAGGGGGGCACAAGGTGGAAGTTTCACCTAGGGTACAAAACTTCCTTGCACCGGCCCTAGGTTCAGTATCTTTGGAAATCAGGCTTTTGTGGTCTCTGCACTCAAGGAAATACAGGCACTGCTCCTAGCCGGGTAAGCTCCCTCCAGCTCCAGAAGGTGCACAACAAATAGCTTCTTCAGTGCACAACAGCAAGCAGTTATACTGCTCCTACAAACCCCAGGAACAATCATCATCATCATGGCATCCCTTGAATCGAGAATGATCTCTATCACAGATTTACCTATGGGTCCTGCTGCATATTCTTGAGTACCAGCTGCTGGCATCTGATCTGTTTCATACAGCAAATTTTAACTTTTGATTAAATTTTCAAGGGACAGCTTAGGCTTTTGGCTGAAAACTGAATTTTGTGCTGTTTCCAATAGAACTTTTTTTTTATTAGCAAACTGTTTAGACTTGAAATTAGGTGAAGGTTTCTAACCATTAGAGGAGTGAAGTTCTGAAACAGCCTTCCAAGGGGAGTAGTGGGGGCAAAAGACATATCTGGCTTCAAGACTAAGCTTGATAAGTTTATGGAGGGGGTGGCATGATGGAATAGCCTAATTTTGGCAATTAATTCATCTTTGATTATCAGCAGGTAAGTATACCCAGTGGTCTGTGATGGGATGTTAGATGGGTTGGGATCTGAGTTACTACAGAGAATTCTTTCCTGGGTGCTGGCTGGTGAGTCTTGCCCACATGCTCAGGGTTTAGCTGATCACCATATTTGGGGTCGGGAAGGAATTTTCCTCCAGGGCAAATTGGCAGAGGCCCTGGAGGTTTTTCACCTTCCTCTGCAGCATGGGGCACGGGTCACTTGCTGGTGGATTCTCTGCAGCTTGAGGTCTTCAAACCACAATTTGAGGACTTCAATAACTCAGACATAGGTTAGGGGTTTGTCACAGGAGTGGGTGGGTGAGATTCTGTGGCCTGTATTGTGCAGGAGGTCAGGCTAGATGATCATAATGGTCCGTTCTGACCACAAAGTCTATGAGTCTATGAAAACCTACATCAAAAAATGTCAAGGAAAGCAGACACTTTCCACAAAAATGTTTTATGTAATCAAATCCCCAATTTTCTGTTCAAATTGAAAATTTTCACCTAGCCCATATCTCTCTCTCTCACACACTCACACAAAGGACTCTCTCTTATAGAGTACTTCTGTAACACATGCTCTCAAAGCCAGCTGGACTGCTCTGCAGCTCCCACTACACAAAACTGTGCCTTAAAGGCACAGCCAAACCAGAGCAATTAGGCACTTAGTCAGCCAAGGGAGGTAGTCAATAGAGCATCTCTTGGGGGTATTTGAAGAAAAAAATTAGATAATAAAGAAAATAAAACAGGATGCAGCCCTGTTGGCTGAAGGAGCTTGGATCTAGTGAACCACAGGAGATTTTGGGGTCTACAGTCTGATTCATTTCTCTAAAGAGGTAAATAAAGAAACAGGAACCATCACTCATCAACTCTTCAGAAACCTAACCCACCTATTAAAGAACAGTAGTGTGTGTATTGCTGTTTCAGGATTCTGGCTACACCAGTCTTTCCTTTGGGAGAGGGAGAAGGGACAAAATTGAACAAATTTCCATCAGCCTAACTCTCCTCCCATCACTGAACTGCCCACCCCTACACACAAATAGATTTTGATCTCTTTGGGGGCCATTAGGATTTCAGCAACTGCTTTCAGTGGGCCTAGCAACGTTTGTATTTGATCAGCTTGGCTCCAAGCAGTATCGCTTCAATTAGCATAAATTATTAATTTATTACAGAGCATTTCAAGGAAAGAGAGGAATAATTCAGCTGGATAGAGACATCAGCTGTGAAACTGGGAGCAAGTTGGAAGCTCTTATTTATGGGATATCTGGACTCAAGCCTCAGCAGTTCAAAACACTTGGCGATGGCCCAAATCAAAAGAATGGACTCGAAAACTCCTGCACGTTGAGGTGCTCAAAATCAGGATTTAGGGATGGGCCAATCTCTAAGTAATTATTTAGATCAGATCTTCAGCTGGTCTTGGCATCAGTGGAGCTATGTTAATTTTTTTTTTGTTTGTTTAACCAACTGAGGACCTGGCTCAGAGTTGTTGGGTTTTTTCTACTTTCCACCCTCTGAGAAATTTTTATTTTTATGAGAGGAACGCGTAAGTAACATCCATACCTAAGCACTAAGAAGCACCAGAATATAAAATAGGCATGGTTTTCCTAAACATCCAGAGCCATTTCATATGATGGAATGAGACTAAAAAAAACAATGTTTTGCAAAAAACAAAGGGGAGAAAGACCAAACACCCTGGAAAAAAACAAACAAAATACTTCTCAGTTTTGTCTCTCCCCCTCCAACTAATTCACTACAAAAATCTGACTGTAGTAGGGAAGACAAATATCCTCTGCGGAAAATTACCTCAAAGTTCACAGTTTTGCTAAAAGGAGTGTGTATTTTCACCACAGAGGCTTGCATTCGTTGGTGTAATGGAGTGTTACAGAGTTCCTGGTCTTCCACGGTTACCAGAGGGGAACAGGTTGCATTTCGGCAAGGAGCTTAAACATAGGAATATCTTGGTTGGTGTTTGTGTCTGTCATGGTATAATCCCCACTCTGAACCTTAGCGTCCAAGAGATGGGGTACCAGCATGAATTTCTCTAAGCTTGATTACCATCTTAGGACCTGTAGCACTGCCACCAACCAGGAATTCCAGTGCCTGGTACACTCTGGTCCCCACAAAACCTTGCCCGGGGACCCCCAAGACCCAGACCCTCTGAATCTTAACACAAGGAAAGTAAACCCTTTCCCTCACCGTTGCCTCTCCCAGGCTTCCCCTCCCTGGGTTACCCTGGAAGATCACTGTGATTCAAACTCCTTGAATCTTAAACAGAGAGGAAAATGCACCTTCCCCTTTCCCCCTCCCAGACTCTCCCTGAGAGAGAAAGTAATCCTAACACAGAGAGAGAAAATTAACCTTTCTCTCCCCCTTCCCTCCTTTCTCCCCACCAGTTCCCTGGTGGATCCAGACCCAGTCCCCTGGGGTCTCACCAGAATAAAAAAACAATCAGGTTCTTAAACAAGAAACTTTTAATTAAAGAGAAAAAAACAGTAAAAATTATCTTTGTAAATTTAAAAAATGGAATAGGTACAGGGTCTTTCAGTTATAGACACTGGGAGTACTCTCCCAGCCTAAGTATACAAGTACAAATTAAAATCTTTTCAGCAAAATACCAATTTGAACTCCTTTCAGCCAAATGCACATTTGCAAATAAAGAAAACAACCATAAGCCTAACTCGCCTTATCACCTAGTACTCACTATTCTAAACTTATAGGAGCCTGTATCGGAGAGATTGGAGAGAAACCTGGTTGCAAGTCTGATCCCTCTGAGCCCCCAGAGTGAACAACCACCAAAAACTAACAGCACATACACAAACTTTCCTCCCTCAAGATTTGAAAGTATCCTGTCCCCTGATTGGTCCTCTGGTCAGGTGACAGCCTGGCTCACTGATCTTGTTAACCCTTTACAGGCAAAAGAGATATGAAGTACTTCTGTTCTATTAACTCTTACTTATCTGTTTATGACAGTGTCCTTATGCTAAATGGTGTTAGAAGTGAGTGAATCCAGAAAGGAAGAGACCCCAAGCCTGCCAGGGAGGTGAATGAGTGGGTAATAAGGAAAAGTGAAAAATCAGGGGGGGACCTGTGAAATCGGTATCAGGAAGGAGGCAGACCCTTGTCTCAGAGCAGCAATGAGCCAATCACATAAATGGCCGTGTTAGAGAAGCTTTGATTTTGGCAACTCAGACAACTGACTGTGCTGGATCTATAGATTTGAGCAATTCTGGATGGCTTCTGCTTTCAGAGAAAATACAAGAATACCAGGTCAATGCCCTAATATTTGCCATAGGTGATGCTGTAGATGATATCCTCTTATGCCCTTTGCCTCACTGATAAGGAAAAGAAAGAATATGCTAAAGCAAAAGTCTTTTGATGCCCATTTCATAGGCAGACAGAATATTATATGTGAAATGGCCAAATTTAATAGAAGGTGCCAGGATCAAGGGGAAACAGCTGAGGCTTTTACTACTGCAGTTCAAAGTCTTGCTGAATATTGCAAAGGTGGAATATTAAAAGAACTAATAAGAGACAGGATAGTTGTTAGTAGAAGACACACCAATTTATCAGCACGGCTTCAGTTAGACTCCAATCTCATACTATCAAAAGCAAGGATGCAAGAAGCCATAAAGAACCAGGAATGTGACTTACATGCCAGCAGGATGGGGGAGACTGCATCAGAAAATACTAACACAGTAAAGAGGAGAGACAAGTATGAAAGGAGCAGACATACCCAATTCACAACATAAGAACAGTGCACAACTAGAGAATGGAAGGAGGGAAAAAAAGAATCTTAATAGGAGCAGAGGTTGGGAAAGCTGTGAATGTGGCAAGATGCCAAGCCACAGCTCGCAGCAACATCCAGCAAGAGAGACAGGATCTAGGAAATGCCAAAAAATGAGACATTTTTTATGCATGCAAGTCACCAAGAGTATTGGAATCACTCCAAGAGAAAGTGTTTTCAGATGACAATGAGTCCATACTTATAGGAATTATATCCTCAGTAGAACAGGCAACTGGTACATTAGCATGAATCTAAACAGTCAGAACCTTATATTCAAAACTGATACTGGGACTGCAGTCACCATTGTTTCAAAAAATATTATAATTGATACCAGGCTGGAGATCTGCAAAGACCAAATAAATTTTGTGGGGCTACTAATAGTAAATTGGAGAAACTGGGGTAAGGATGGAGAGTTCTTTATCAAACACTATGTAATAGACTAATAACTCCTCATCTCTGAGAGAAACAGGAACACATTAATGGCAAAAAGCAAACTATATAAGAGATGTATCCACACGTCTTCATAGGGCTAGGAAAGCTGTTAGGGGAATATAAAATAAACCAGTTGCAGTCAATGATTGTCTTTTGCTCTTTCAGCGCCACACTGCATCCCTAGTTTCTTGCTAGGGAAAGTCAAAGAAAAACCTGAGAATGACAGATATGGGGGTTATTTCCCAGATGGAAGAACCAACTGACCTGTGTGTAGTACCAATACCTAATGGCAAAATTCCCCTTGCTAAAGAATCTCTACTTTAACTACATTCACCATTCTGTTTGGAAGTATTGTTTCCATTATCTTTCATTTGAGAACTCTTCAGCACCAGAACATTTCCAAAAGAGAATCTGTCAGATCACATTGCGTTTACCTGGCATCTTTGCCATATAGATGATGTGATGATATATGGCAGAGATAAAAGTGAACAGGATGGGCAACTACACACAATTTTATGCTTCCAACAAGCTGGCCTCACTGCATGAGAAATGTGAATTTGGAAAGTAGCAGATACAATTTACAGGACATTGTGACAGGGGCTACCTGACCCTTTGTGGACCCCTGCTGGAGGCCCTGCGATCCTAGTACACCCCACCCCATGAAAGGAGCATCAAAGATAGATCCTACATACCTGCTTAGAAAGGCTGTATGGAAGCAACCAATCAGAGCCCAGAATGCTCAGATTAAAAAGCTGCAGGGCCTGAGCCGATCAGTTTGTGGCTGGAACAAGATGGTTGATGAAGGAGCTTAACTGGCTGCATTTACTGGCCCTAGGGAGAGAAGACCTTAGAACTTTAATCTAAGGTAGTGAGTGGAGGTGAAGGGAACAGGTGGGGAGAAGCCCAGGGAATGTGGCAGCAACTAATTACAGAAAGCCGTATGTGGATGCTGTTTATAGAGTTGTCATAACATTTCTTCCCAGATCTGGACCTTAGCGTCCAAAATGTGGGTGTTAGCATGAAAACCTCCAAGCTTAGTTATCAGCTTGGACCTGGTATCGCTGCCACCAGCCAGGAATTATACAGTGCCTAGCTCACTGTGGTCTCCCCAAAACCTTCCTTGGGGGACCCCGAGACTCAGATTCCTTGAGTCTCACAACAAAGGGGAATAAACCATTTCCCTTCCCCCTCCTCCCCTCCAGGTGTTCCCTCCCTGGGTTCCTGGAGAGATATACAGATTCAAGCTCCATGAATCTAAACAAAGGGATTCCACCCTCTTTACCTCCTCCCAGATTTCCCCGCCCTGGGGACCCTAGGATACTCCCTGCTTCAAGTCCTTGAAACACAAGTACCGAGAGATCTAATCTCTCTACCCCCTCACCCAGAGGGTATGCAAAGTCAGGCTTAGTAAATCTAACACAAAGAGATTTTCCCCCTGACTTCTTCCTCCCACCAATTCCCTGGTGAGCTGCAGACTCAATTCCCTGGAGTCCCCACTAGAGAAAAACTCCAACAGGTCTTAAAAAGAAAGCTTTATATAAAAAGAAAGAAAAAGGACATAAAATGGTCTCTTTATTAAGGTGACAATATACAGGGTCAATTGCTTAAAAGAAAATGAATAAACAGCCTTATCCAAAAAGAATACACTCCAGCAACTACACAAATGTAAATACAAAACAAAACAATATAAACCTATTGTCTTACTATCCTTGTACTTACAACTTGGAAACAGAAGATTAGAAAGCCTGGAGATTCCTGTGGTCACTCTCAGAGCCGAGAAAAGGACAGACCAAGAACAAAGGACCCACACTCAAACTTCCCTCCACCCAGATTTGAAAAAGTCTTGTTTCCTGATTGGTCCTCTGGTCAGGCGTTTGGTTCCCTGTGTTAACCCTTTACAGGTAAAAGAACATTAACCCTTAGCTATCTGTTTATGACAAGAGTCCCTAAATTGGAACCCAGAGTAGTGGGTGGGCCCGGGTTCCCCCACCAGCAAAGCAGCCTAAACCCGGGGAAGGGGCAAGGCTGCTTTAGAAGCCTAAGCAAAGGATTAGATTTAAAGAGCCAAGAAGTGGGACTAAAGAAGCAGGTGAGAACTGACAGTTTGGTGAACTCTTTGCTATCCTGGAAGGGGTCCATTTTTTGTGTGTAGTTGGCCAGAGGGCTGAACCAGTGAAGACCTGCCTAACAAGGCATTACAGTACCACACCTGGCTGCCAGGAGGCACTCCGGAGGTGAGTGCCCTGTCACAGACATGTACTTAGCAAACAGGGAATTCAGACAGATTCAGCAAACTGAAGGCATTACTCACTTTACCTGAACCAAAGATGTTTCTGCTGTAAGAAAATTCCCAGGCATGACAGATCATTGGGAGAAATTCTTACCAAATTTAGCTCATCTATCAAAACCCTTAAGATATCTCCTTAATGGTCACAAGAGGTGGATCTAGGATAGCCCACAACAAAAAACACTTTGTAGGAGAACACTTCAACCTCCCTGGCCACACTATAGCAGACCTTAAGGTGGCCATCCTGCAGCAAAAAAACTTCAGGACCAGACTTCAAAGAGAAACTGCTGAGCTTCAGTTCATCTGCAAATGTGACACCATCAACTCAGGATTAAAGAAAGACTGTGAATGGCTTGCCAATTACAAAACCAGTTTCTCCTCCCTTGGTTTTCATACCTCAACTGCTAGAACAGGGCCTCATCCTCCCTGATTGAACCTACCTCATTATCTCTAGCTTGCCTGCATATATATATATACCTGCTCCTGGAAATTTCCACTACATGCATCTGACAAAGTGGGTATTTACCCACGAAAGCTCATGCTCCAAAACGTCTGTTAATCTATAAGGTGCCACAGGATTCTTTGCTGCTTTTACAGATCCAGACTAACACGACTACCCCTCTGATACTTGACACCATGCAAGGCACTGCATTTAGCCGTATGGAGTGGAAATCCATCAACCTCATGAAGAAACTTGCACAAATACAGACAGATATCATCTTCCTTTCCAAATGCAAACGGATGGACATCATACCAAATGGACTAAAGGTAAAAAATCCACTGCTATCTACATACTACACAGACCACAGTGAGGGATTATGCCATACTCTATCAAAGAAACTGAGGAACCACCTGATCAGCATCCTATACAACAAACAGGAAAACATCAAAAAAGAGCTCTCCAACCTGGAGACTCTCATTAATAACCAAACTTCCATACAAACGGACTTCACTAAAATAAGACAGGAGATCTACATTACTCACTTCACTTCTCACAAAGGAAAAAGGACAGTAAGCTGTCTAAACTCCTACCTGCCTCATGGGGCCACAACCGTGGTACCCCCAACCCACCCAGTAATATCGTCAATCTATCCAACTACACATTCAGCCCAGAAGAAAAGTCTGTGCTATCTCGTGGACTCTCTTTCTGCCCTGCCACCCCCACCAACATAATACAGTTCTGCGGCGATCTGGAAGCCTACTTTCGCCATCTCCGACTCAAAGAATACTTTCAGGACAACACTGAACAGCGCACTGATACACAGGTACCCTCCCACCAACAGCACAAGAAGAAGAACTCCACATGGACTCCTCCTGAGGGTCGAAATGACAGTCTGGACCAATATATTGAATGCTTCCGCTGACGTGCACAGGCAGAAATTGTGGAAAAACGACATCGCTTGCCTCATAACCTAAGTCGTGCAGAACGCAATGCCATCCACAGCCTCAGAAGCCACCCTGACATTATCATCAGAGAGGCTGATAAAGGAGGTGCTGTTGTCATCATGAACAGGTCTGACTACCGAAAGGAGGCCGCCAGACAACTCTCCAACACCAAATTCTACAGGCCACTTCCCTCAGATCCCACTGAGGAATACACTAAGGAACTGCAACATCTACTCAGGACACTCCCTACACTAACACTGGAACAAATCAACATACCGTTAGAGCCCTGACCAGGGTTATTCTATCTACTACCCAAGATCCACAAACCTGGAAATCCTGGATTCCCCATCATCTCGGGCATTGGCACTCTCACTGAAGGACTGTCTGGAATGTGGACTCTCAACTCAGACCCTATGCCATCAGCACTCCCAGCTATCTCCGTGACACCACTGATTTCCTGAGGAAACTACAATGCATTGGTGATCTTCCAGAAAACACCATCCTAGCCACCATGGACGTAGAGGCTCTCTACATGAACATTCCAAACACAGATGGAATACAAGCTGTCAGGAACAGTATCCCTGATGATGCCACAGCACAACTGGCAGCTGAGCTCTGTGCCTTTATCCTCACACACAACTATTTCAAATTTGATGACAATATATATCTCCAGGTCAGTGGCACTGCTATGGGCACCCGCATGGCCCCACAATATGCCAATATTTTTATGGCTGACCTGGAACAATGCTTCCTCAGCTCTCATTCGCTCATGCCCCTTCTCTACCTATGCTACATTGATGACATCTTCATCATCTGGACCCATGGGAAGGAGACTCTGGAAAAATTCCACCAGGATTTCAACAGCTTCCACCCCACCATCAACCTCAGCCTGGACCAATCTATACGGGAGGTCCACTTCCTGGACACCACGGTGCAAATAAGTGATGGTCACATCAACACCACTCTATACCGAAAACCCACCGACCGCTATGCCTACCTTCATGCCTCCAGCTTCCATCCCGGCCACATCACACGATCCGTTGTCTACAGCCAAGCACTGAGGTACAATCGCATCTGCTCTAACCCCTCAGACAGAGACCAACACCTACAAAATCTCCGCCAAGCATTCTCAAAACTACAATACCCGCACGAGGAAATAAGGAAACAGATCAACAGAGCCAGACGTGTACCCAGAAGCCTCCTACTGCAAGACAAACCAAAGAAAGAAACCAACAGGACTCCACTGGCCATCACATACAGTCCCCAGCTAAAACCCCTCCAACGCATCATCAGGGATCTACAACCCATCCTGGACAATTATCCCACACTTTCACAGGCCTTGGGTGGCAGGCCAGTCCTCGCCCACAGGCAACCTGCTAACCTGAAACATATTCTCACCAGTAACTGCACACCGCACCATAGTAACTCTAGCTCAGGAACCAATCCATGCAACAAACCTCGATGCCAACTCTGCCCACATATCTACACCAGCGACACCATCACAGGACCTAACCAGATCAGCCACACCATCACCGGTTCATTCACCTGCAAGTCCACCAATGTAATATATGCCAGCAATGCCCCTCTGCTACGTACATCGGCCAAACTGGACAGTCTCTACGGAAAAGGATAAACAGACACAAATGAGATATTGGGAATGGCAATATACAAAAACCTGTAGGAGAACACTTCAACCTCCCTGGCCACACTATAGCAGACCTTAAGGTGGCCATCCTGCAGCAAAAAAACTTCAGGACCAGACTTCAAAGAGAAACTGCTGAGCTTCAGTTCATCTGCAAATGTGACACCATCAGCTCAGGATTAAACAAAGACTGTGAATGGCTTGCCAATTACAAAACCAGTTTCTCCTCCCTTGGTTTTCACACCTCAACTGCTAGAACAGGGCCTCATCCTCCCTGATTGAACCTACCTCATTATCTCTAGCTTGCCTGCATATATGTACCTGCTCCTGGAAATTTCTACTACATGCATCTGACGAAGTGGGTATTCACCCATGAAAGCTCATGCTCCAAAACGTCTGTTAGTCTATAAGGTGCCACAGGATTCTTTGCTGCTTTTAACAAAAAACACATTCATTAAAATTAAAACTACTGACATCTCCACCTGTTTTGGCACAATATTCAATAAACTAATCAACAGTGATTGTAGCTGTGGATGCGTCTTCATATAGTTTAGAAGCAGTGTTCACACAAAAGCAACCAGAAGGAGACCAGAGAGCTGTTGCATTCACGGAAACAGAGCAGTGGTATGCTTAAGTGGAAAATGGAGTTTGGGCCTGTGAATGGCTCAGTGTATATCTGTTTGCTTGAATTTTAACACCACAACAGACCACAAGATCTTGGTTGCATTATTGGGTTTGAAGCCACTGGCTGACCTCACACCTAGGATTCAAAGAATTTAACTATAGCAGATGTGCTTTTCTTTCAACACTGAACTCATACCTGGAAAAGCTTTCATATCAGCAGATGCTATCTAGAGCCCCAATTAAGCAGCTACCAATGGAAGAAGAAAAGGCTTTAGGTAAAGATATCAAAGTCTACATTGATCTTGATCTGGCATTAATTCTAGCATCTGCCAGCTGACTTTAGCAAATTAGAAATGAACAACTAAAGGATGTGATTTGCCAGAAACTGACTCAATTTTGCCAGAGAGGGGCGGGATTGAAGAAACCAAGTTCCAACAGACATCCTACCAGAGTGGTAAAATGAAAATGATCTTCACATGGCTGATGGCCTGCTTCTGAAAGATGGTGCATTCTTATCCCCATGGTACTCCAGAAACAAATGCTCTTCAAAATCCATCAGATACATCAAGGTATAAACAAGTGAAGGCATGAGCACAACAATCTGTATGGTGGCCCAGTCTGGATAAGCAAAGTCAGACCTTATTAGAAGGCTATGAGATAAGTAATAAGGGGAGAGGGGAGGGAAGGCTGGGGAAACCCACCAAAATCGTTACTCTCGGATAAGTTACCTGACAGATTTGGCAGCGGCTAGCCACAGATTTATTTTTCTGGAAAGCACACATACATTACTGGAGTCAATTACTTCCCTAAATATATTGACTTGGCTGTACTTACAGACTTTCTCAGCACACGTCATCCAGAAACTAAAGTCAGTATTTCCAAGGCATGGAGTTCCTGAAATGCTCGTATTTGATAATAGGTCTCAATTTACCTCCAGTTCCTAGCATTTGCACTTTGATTTTGAACATTGCACTACTAGTCCACATTACACCCAGAGCAATGGGAACTGAAGAAAATAGTACTGACTTTAAGATGACCTACAAAAATCAGTGGACCCACATAAAGCACTCCTGATATATCAGTCAACAGCACTTATCTGGCCTGGGAAGATGACCAAGAATGCCTTAACCTATGGCACCAAAATAGCTAAAACCTAAGTGGCCTTACCTGAAGGAAATTTAAAAAAGGATGCTGAAGTTAAAGTTTGGCAGCAACAAAACTTCAGTGTTTGACACAGAACTAAAACATTACCTGGGCTGAGACCAGGGGACAGTGTTTGGCTCAAAAGCTGGAATTGTTTGGAAGTTGGCAGAAATTCCCAGATCCTACCTAGTGGAGACTCCAAAAGACTGTCCCAGAGGATATCAGGTTCATTTTCTGTATTTACCAATACAATAAAGAGAAATCAGAGACCTTCAGATATTCTGTCAGAAATTAACCCTCTCCACAGCAAACTCTATGCACAAAGTCAGCTGAAGTGAGAATAATGGTCTGGAAGACTGATCAGACCCCCTTCAAATATTTGATCTTTTAAAGAATACTGCTCAGGACTATTTAAATGCAATTGGTAAGGGGACATAGTAGTATAAACAATTTTAAGTAATTTGAAGCTTATTTTAAAGGGGAGTACATTGGTTTATAATTTGTTTTAATATTTTATTATAAAGAAAAGGAGATGTGGTGTGGTTATAAGGTTCCTGGTTCTCCACAGTTACCAGAGGGAAGGACTAGGATGTGTTGCAGCAGGGAGCTTAATAAATGTAGGAAATTCCTGGTTAGAGAGTTCTCTAGTTGGTGCTTAAAACATGGCTCTTTGTGATTTATGTCTGCACATTACAGGTAGCACTTGCCAAATTTTTCCATGGATCAAGTTTGCTGCTAATAGAGGACTGAAAATATCTGCCTCCTCTCCACCCCACACCAGTTTCAGAATGTAATGTGGAAATTTACTTACAGAATAGGCTTAGAATAGTCCTGTCCAACTGTAGAAGGGGTAGAAAGAGGAAAGGAACATCCCCCTTTCTTCTACTCCTCTGGGGGTGGGGGCATATTCTTTGAACTTCCAATAGTTGGGTCTGGTTGAGATGTACTTGGTGAAGTACCCAAAATAGGAATGCAAAGATGGCTGTATGCCACCTTTATACTCACCACACACACTCCTTTTTCTGGGGTCTACTGGGAGTTGGTTCAGTCCCCAGTACAAGTTAGAGCAGCCTCAGGGCTGCTCTAATTTATACTAGCTAGTATTAACCCCAGAGGGATCACAAGAGACAGCAGTGCCTTAGCCACTCCCCTGCCTTATTCTGGGATCTGCTAGAGATGGTGGCACAAAGCCAGCAATATCAGCTCTGCTGCACCACATGCAAGGTGGCTGTATCAGAGCTGTATCAGAGCCAAAGATCTGGCCCCTTGAGTGCAATGAGTACTTGAGGCTAGTGCTGACACAATAAGCCTAACCCCAGTCATAATAAATTTAACACAGATAAATGTTATCAGCTGTGCTGGGATAGTTCATATATTGAGATTATCCAAGCACACAATCACTAATGTCCTGTGATTGAGCAGATATGTTTAATCAAAGATCAAGATAGAAGGATAATACTAATAGCCAAGAAAATGAAATGTATGAAGAATATTGTTTGATTATATGATGTGGACTAAACAAGAATTGAGTGTAAATTATATTTGCTTCCTAGCTCCCCCAGAAATGGCTAGAGTTCTCCTGAGGCTATGATAGAAACCAGTGATCTAATAGAACTACTAGAGTTAAGGCAAATCCAAGTGAAATACTGCCATCAAGTGCCCGTTTTACATCATCACTGAACAAATTGTTTCAGCAGCAGCACCAGCCTAAGAATACCTATTGTCTGTATGCAAACAAGCGCAGAAGCATGGCAACTCTGCTAACACACAAATCTATTCAGAGCAAGACATAAAATAGTTAGTATATGGACCAGATTTCTGATCTCATTTACACAATGTTAACCCAGTGACACCACTGCAGTCAGAGCGATGATTTAAACAGGTGTAACTGGTTCTATATATGTGCTTCTGTACATATAAAGTCTATTCCTTTTCTTGATGTCCTAAAAGAAGATTTCAAATCCACGGGCTTGACTGGGACCTAGAGTACCTAGCCTAAGGCTGCAACCTGTGGCAGAGGAAAGTTCACCCATAGACTCATAGACTTTAAGGTCAGAAGGGACCATTATGATCTAGTCTGACCTCCTGCACAATGCAGGCCACAGAATCTCACCCACCCACTCCAACCTATGTCTGAGTTACTGAAGTCCTCAAATAGTGGTTTAAAGACCTCAAGTGCAGAGAATCCTCCAGCAAGTGACCTGTGCCCCATGCTGCAGAAGAAGGCGAAAAACCTTCAGGGCCTCTGCCAATCTGCTCTGGAGAAAAATTCCTTCCCAAGGGGGTTGTCCCATTGCAAGGTTCCCACAAAGAGCTGTACTAATTCAGAGCATCCTCTAAGCAGCACTTACTAGTAGGGCTCCTATGAAGCTCTGATCACAAATTAAATCAGTTCTCCCTAGCAGAATCCCAGCAAAGGGTGGAGGTAGAAACATCATCTACACTCCACAAGGTATGAATCTCCCTAGGCATAGCTGCCCCTGCTGAGAAAGGAGATGCAACCTATCCCAACAGGGAGATATCAATCTCTTAACATTTTTCTTTCTGGCTTTATGATCATCCTCATTACCACCTGGACCAATGTTTAGCCTTATTTTGTGCCAGTGTCCACATCATCTCTCTAGAACATTAAGCATTATTTTCTCTTCATATTATTATTTTGTATTTATTTAAAAGCACTCCTAGTACCAAACACGTATAAGTACAGGATGCTTTACAATCACTGAATAAACCAAGTTCCCTGCCTCAGAGCTTATAGTGCAAAAGAGATGAACAAAACAAAAGATGAGACAATATAGCAGGGAACAGAGTGCACAGAGAGACTATTAGTGAGAAGAAGAAGGGAGAAAGGATTCTTGGATGGAGTTGTTTCAAAAGGCAGAGAGAGGGGAGTCTTTAAGGACAGAAAATGTATGATTGTTCCAAGTCTAGGAAGCAGCATGGTATAAAATGGGAAGCTGAAAAGGAGAGAAAGGCAACAGGAAATCTGAAAGATTGGGAGAAGCATAGGAACTGAGTGGAATAGGAGAAAATGTAATTGGAGATTAAAGCAAGAGCAAGATTATATAGACCCTTTTTGGTGAGGACAAAATAAAGTGAGACCCTAATGTAGCCAGGAGGAAGATTGCGTAGGGTCTCTAGGTGAGGACTAAGAGCCAGAATATGATGTGGCAAGAGAAAGGAAACCAATAAAGCTTTCCAAATAATGTGATCAGAGTGATGGAACAGGAAGATGATTTTTATCATCAGGGACTGGCATAAACTATTGTTAGTGTTTTTAACTAAATATTTATATACCGACTGGCATTCAAGGGCTGTTGTGTTGTGTGATGTGCACTCTCAGAAAGACAAAATGCAAATCCTTCAGGGCAAGGAAGCTAAAATACGAGAGGGAAAATATGACAAACGTGCCAGAAAAGAGGTTACTGTAAATCAAGGTAAGAGATACCCTTTTTCCATGCCCTGATTATAATAATTGGGACAGTGAAGAAAGGCTGAATTTTCGTATTGATAAAGAGGAAGACAACATGAGATTTAGTAGGAGCCCAGATTCAAAAAGAACTCCTAAGCGGAAGATGAGCCCAATAATGTTTGAATTCAAGTCAAATCTTTGAACTCACAATGGCAGAGTGAAATTCAAATTTGTGCTAAACAAGTGTATCCATCCATACTCCTGACTCAAATGTTTGTCCCATTATTTAGTCTTCCTTGGTCAGACTATATTGCCGCTAACCCATCAGCTATGAGTACCTATGACTCTTGGTCAAGAGCAGCCACTTGCAGCCGGGAGCCAGCTACAGTCCACATAAGAATAATAGACTTAGTAGTGTTTATATCCATTTTGCAAGCCTCCAAGTCAACAAAAAGACAAACAGCTGCTGGTAATATGTTTTTAGCTCAAGCAGTAGATCTACTGCTTTTCACTTTGATAGCCCTTGGCTCAAGTCCCAGCAGCAATATGCTATAAACAGTGGCCAAATTCTTCTCCTGTTTACAGTAGAGTAAACACAAAGTAAGTTTATTGTTTCAGTGGAGTTACTCCAGGTTTACACTGGAAGAACTGAGAGCAGAATTTGGCCCTCAGCCTCTAGAACATACTCCAATGCAATAGAACCAAGTAATTCCTCTGTTTGCATTAAGTACCCCTAACCCCCAGTCACTGCTACAGCTAAAGTGTGAATCCAATCCATTATGGTTTGATTCTGACTATCTTTTCTGCAGCTGGTTTAGGCAAATATGGAAGTTAATTTTCTTCCAATGGAAATTTTAAAGTAGTTAAGTGTTAAACTCTTTAAAATAAATAATCCATCACAAATAATTGAAGCTGTCCCTAGAGGAGTTAGATAGTGTTAGACCCCATCTACACTGGCAAGTTTTTGTGCAGTAAAGCAGCTTTTTGCACTGTAACTCCCAAGGTGTACACACTGCCAAGGCACTTAGTTCACAGAAACTGTGCAGTTGTAGCGCTCTTAAAAAAAACAAACTACCCCGCCGAGAGGCGCAGAACTTTCTGTGCTGGGGCTACAGTGCTGCAGTGCTGGTGTAGACACTGTCGTGATTACAGCGCTGCAATTGGCCCCTAGGAGGTGCCCCATAAGGCTTGTTCTCACCTCTCTGGTCATTGGTTTGAACTCTACTGCCATGCCTTCAGGTGACCAACTGTCATCCCCACCCCATAAATTCCTTTGGAATTTTGAAAGTCCCCTTCCTGTTTGCTCTGTGATACGTGCAGTGGTCTCAACGCATCTTTCCAGGTGGTCATGCCTGCTCCACGCACCAGGCGATCCCCGGCTTGGAACAATGCCAAGTTGCTGGATCTCATCAGCATCTGGGGAGAGGAGACTGTTTAGTCCCAGCTGCACTCCAGTTGTAGGAATTATGATACCTACGGACAGATTTCACGATGCATGATAGAGAGGGGCCATGACCGGGACACACTACAGTGCAGGGTCAAAGTGAAGGAGCTGCAAAACTCCTACTACAAGGCGTGGGAGGCAAAACACCCTTCCAGTGCTGCACCCACAAGCTGCCGGTTTTACAAAGAGCTGGACACGATATTTGGTGGTGACCCCACCTCCACTGCAAAGACCACTGTGCATACTTCAGTGGCTCGCATACCAGTCAAGAGTGGACCAGGCCAGTAGGAGGAAATGTTGGACAAGGATGTGGAGGGAGAGGGGGATCCAGAAGCAGAGGATGACTGAGAAGTGTGATGTTATTGACATAAACTGTGACCATATATATCATTGTTGCAACCAGGGTCCTATGGTTGCACCAGGTCTTGTATAGAGAGGCCAAGTAGGGTGTCTATGGAAAGGTTGTAATTTGCAGGTTATGATTTTTGTATTTGAGGTTATGAATATTGGCTATGTACTTGTATCCCAATGTGTTTGATTCTAAGTGGCATTTGGTCAGCTTCTTGAGAAAGGACTATTCTCAGTAAGTGCCCAATCGAGAAACACTTAACTGACTGTGGAATTTGGGAGACGCCAATCCACATCTGAGCTTTCCTGGGAACATTCAAACTAACATGTAAACAATGACATCAGCCCTCAAAAAGCTGGATTATTCATGGACATGTGACTTGCCTGGTGGCAACAAACTCTATCTTGTTGCTGTAACTTTGCACAGAACAAAGGAGGTTCCACCCACAAGAGAGAAAATGTAAAAGGCCCTGGAAGCCTCTCCGTTTGGTCTTCAGCTGGCTTAAGAGATGGCCTCTTCACCCCCAAAGAAATGCCTGTAAGAAACTGGAACAAAGGACAGTAACTATGGGAATGTCTTAGTGATTGCTGGACCCAGACTAGGAAGGAGTCCAGTCTGTGAAAGAAGCTTATTGGAACATCTCTGGGGGTGAGATTTCATCTGTAATCAGTTTCTTAAATGTGTTAGGCTTAGATTTGCATGTTCTGCTTTATTTTACTTGGTAACTTACTTCTGTCTGTTATTACTTGGAACCACTATGCGCAGCTGATTGCTTTGAGACACTGGTAGTGATTTTAAGTGAGTTTTAAGTGTGGTGGCTGGAGAACAGAAAAATGGTTACTGGTTTGTTATTTTTGGTTTGTTTATTTTGGGTGAGGGAAAATAGCACAACAAAGCAGGAAAATGACTTCCAGTGAGGCAGCTACAAAACTAGAGCTGGCCATACTGGAAGCACAAGAGAAAGCAAAGGACCACGAGTTTCAAATGAAGCTCAAAGAAGCAGAGGCAGCCAGGGACGAAGTTGCTCACAAAAGAGCCCAGAGGCTAGGACAGCAAGATGCTCAGCAAGAGAAGGAAAGAGAGAGGTGGCTAGCTCTGGAGTTAAAAGACAGAGAAATATAGGCCCAGATTGAGGCCCAGAAGCATGAAATGACTGTTATGGAGTGGAAGAGACAAAATTCTTCAGCAGCTAGCTCCACTTCCCCAAAAATCCACAAATGGGAACAGTTATGTCTACAGTATGATGAATCCAGTGATATTACTGAATATTTCATCACCTTTGAGAGACTATGCACCCTCCATGCAATTCCTGAAGATCAAAAGATGACCACACTGGTAGCAAAATTGACTGGGAGAGCTCTGGACATATTCAATAAGATGCCAATTGATGATGCTTCAAACTATGTTAAATTTAAGGAACTGGTTTTAAAACCATTTCAGATTACACCTGAAACCCACAGGGTTAAATTCAGGAGTCTTAAGAGGAGATCTGGATTGAGTAATATGGCTTATGTAAATGAAATGAAAGATTTGTTGATTTGGGTGAGGGGGGGAAAGCATTACAAGCTTTGAGGGAATGTGTGATTTGGTTACTCAGGAACAATTCCTGAATATGTGTGGTAATGATGTAAAACAGTATTTGTGGGACAAAAAGGTGGATGCACTGGGTGGATTGGATGAGTTTGCAGACTCTTATGAGCAGTCACAAGCTGCAATTAAACATAAACCACTGGCAGAAGGGTACAGGGTGTCATCAGACATTACTGGTGTGGTGTCTTCCAGATAATCTACCGAATGGACAGTAACCAATTTATCAAATATTGCTGTGCCAGGATGTAGTATTGGTATCCAGACATGGAACAAGATTGTTTTGAATAACATATGCCTTAGGGCTGGTCTACACTATGGGAGGGGATCGATCTAAGATATGCAACTTCAGCTACATGAATAACATAGCTGAAGTCAAAGTATCTTAGATCGAGTTACCTATCATCCTCACGGAGCAGGATCGATGTCCGCGGCTCCCCCTGTAGTCTCTGCTACTGCCGTTCGCGTTGGTGGAGTTCCAGAGTCGACAGGAGCGCGTTCAGGGATCGATATATCGCGTCTAGATGAGACGCGATATATCGATCCCCGAGAAATCGATTGCTACCTGCCGACACGGCCAGTAGTGAAGACATACTCTTAGTTAGGCTGCAGTGTCAGTAGCCCAAATGATGACTGGTACTAAGAGGGAATTTGTTTCTCCAATTTGTAGTTACTGTGTAACTTAATTTCTTTACCAATTTGTTTTTCCCTTGTTTTCATGTTGTTTGCTGCCATTCATTTGTTAATTTTTACCTGTGTGTTAGTTAAACAGTTTAGCAATATTATGCACATTGTAAATGATATAGAGCAATAATACAGCAATGCAACAATAATACAACACTACAGCAGTAATACAACAATAATAGTTGCTTTTACACACTAGCCAAATTCAAATTAACTGACAGTAATTTCTAGCTGATTGCCAACTTAATTGTTCATATATGGTAGATTGAAGTGTATTTGACCAGTCTCTTATTTATAAAGCACTTCATTTTTCTTTTCTTGATGCTTGGGGGGTTTCTTCATAATATACTGATATGATCTGGTGTTTTGTGGTGTGATATCTTCTGGTATCTTTGGTCTGTGGGATGCAACTTAAACAACTTTTGTTAGTTAACATAGTAAAGTTTTTTGTTTGTTTTTGTTTTCAGTAACCCAAACGTAATACAAAGTTTAACTTAGTTTGTTGACAATGTAATAGGGACCGAATCTTTTATAACACAAGCTATACTTTTGCAATTGTTGTATTGACATTCCTTTTCCTTTGAGATGTATTACTAATATTTTATACCAAATGTAATGCTTAACTGCTAAAATAAATGCTCACAATCTTCTGTGAGAAGGTGTATTGCTTTTTCCCCCCTATTGAACATTCTGTATTAGCAAAAGAGTCAATAACATAATTTTTACTAAGTTTTTTAGAGTTAATTTCTTGTGAAACCTATTTCACTTGTTAACTGTTTAGAAGCACAAACTTTAACAACCACTGCTTCCCATTAACATAAGATAGCAAAAGAAAAGTGTAAAACTTAAACCAACTATAAAATTAAACCAAAATAAATTTTAAATGCAGGTCCATGCAAATACTTTGAGGGCATTAAACTTTCGTGATGCTTTGTTGTGTTTGGGAGCCAAAGGTGGAAACCTTTTGGAAATGTGGAAACCTGTTGAATTTGTTTGGTTACCTTTTATGCATAAATTGTTGTTTTGAAACATTTTTGCTATTACATTCTTATAACTATATTTAAAAGTTCAAACAAATTTATAAAAAGCCCAAACAAGAAATTGACATTTTGTTAATATTATCTTTACCTTAATGTTGAAAGTTTCCCCTTACATTTTTTCTTTGAATAACAAATCAAAAAAGCTTAAAAAAAACCCAAAACTGTGATTAGTAAAAGAGAATTCTTTTTGCTTGCAATTGCATTATTTGTTGAGGCAGGAATATATGTACACATATTTATAACTGAGACCTTATTGAACTTTGAAAAAATAAATGGCATTAATAATATTCTGAGAGTTATACCCCAACCATAATATTAAAATAGTGTGGTACCACTTATACCGTCTTAATATATAGAATTGACTTTTGTTGCAACAAAAGAAAAATAATAAAAAATAGTCATGTGACACACACAACACAGGACAACATACATGACATACAGCACTAACTTACAGTTAAAAACAAATAGTGCCAGAATTCTATTTATAACTATACAAAATAAGGCAAACAAAAATACAAAATAAACAGAAGGGTTAGACATTTTAAATAAGCAAGTTATTACCTTGTTATTTAAAACTTTTAATAAAAATTGATAAGTTATTTGCCACATTTCTCATATTAATTTAGTAACTTAAGGCACTTTTATTACTTTAGATCAAACTTTATTTTAAAACTCTGCTATCTGGAATTAAGGAAAGCCCATGTTTCAAATCTTAGTCAGTGGTTAGGATTAGAAGCAAAGTCTGCATTTCTGTTGCTTGGCAACCCTATCTTCAAGAAAGTTAGGAGTAATTCCAGCTGTTGCATTCCTGAAGGTTAAAATAATTAATTAACTGGATTTATTTAAAGTAAAGTTTTTACCTTGTTTTCTTTTTGTTTCTTGTTTTGTTCTGTTTTCAATTGCTTTATCTTTTGAAGGTTTCTGTAAAACCTATAACATATAACAGAGAAAGAGTCGAAGTGGGAAGAGGTAGGGAAAAAGTAAGGAGAGGCAAGGGGGGTGAAGAGCTACTTAGGCCACGTCCAGACTAGGAATTAAAATCGATTTTAGATACGCAACTTCAGCTACGGGAATAACGTAGCTGAAGTCGAATTTCTAAAATCGAGGTACTCACCAGTCTGGACGGCGCGGCATCAATGTCCGCGGCTCTCCGTGTCGATTCCGGAATTCCGTTCGGATTGATGGAGTTCCGGAATCGATGTAAGCGCGCTCGGGGATCGATACACCGCGTCCAGACTAGACGCGATATATCGATCCCCGAGCAATCGATTTTAACCCGCCGATGCCGCGGGTTAGTCTGGACGAGGGCTTAGAAAGATAGTGAGACTTGAGCCAAGAGAGAGTAACTCTTAAGGTACAGACAGCAGCAGCAAGTTTAGCAAACTGATAAAGGATATAAAAGAAAACATATTGGTATGTACAAATATTTGAGAAAGAAGGTTATATTTTTAGCTGAGTGCAAAGTGTGGTTCCGTGGGTAAAAGCAGTTGGGAAACTGCACCCTGGGTTTTTATCCTGGCTCTGAGATGAGAGTGGGGGTCATTATCTGCTCTTATGAAACCTGAATTTGTTCCTCCAGTGTCTTGTTTTTGTCTGCATGCCAAACAGATTGCAGGAGTGCCCTTTTTTTCCTGCAGTTAACTGTTTTGGGGCAACTCCATATGTTAATGCATCAATTTTAGGTGTTAACCTGTTGAATTTTAGTTTTTGACTTTGAAATACCGTTTTATTCACTCCCCTGCAATTGAGTCGCAGCTCCTGTCTTGTAATGTGCTCTGTGAATGGTTCCATTTTTTCCTTCATTTGTTTTACCAATTCAATGAAAGTATTGTGTGCTACTTTTTCCATCTGTGCATTTACTTGTCCCGTTCTGACTGGCACCAGGCTAGGTCCCAGTTTAGGTTTTACCAGAACCTGGCTTTTGTTATAAGGTGGTGGTTGCAATGCAATGGACCCATTTCATCCTTTAATTTTGCAAGGGCCACCTTTTTCCATTTCCGTCCCCATTCTTCAGGCATAGGGTAGCTACCTGAAGCCTGCTGTTGATCACAACTATTTATAATGGAACAGCACATCTCTTTTTTGTAGGTTTCTTACAGCTGTTTTCAATTATTTATTCTGTTCCTGTGCTGGTTGTCTCTCAGCCATTTGGTGGGGTGTGGGAGCATTCCAGGGCTGTGTAGCTTCTTTTGATTCTTTTAACTTCCTTATTGTCAAATGAAGCACAGTAATAGTTTCCCACAGAGACTACAAGACGTACTACGAATATCCCCTGACAATGGATGCAGCTCAGTCAGTGGCGGCACTCTCCACTTCCCCCTAGACTGGACAAAGATATCCACTCAGGGATGCATTCTTATAAACAGGTACCAACAAGTTACACATCACTCCTGACCCACTGAGGAACAACCCCTCTACATAGCAAGGTACTGCCTCTCACTTTGTACGTGTTGGTTTGAACAAAACAACTCTATCCATCATATTACCCTTTGCCCCTGTCTTTAGGATGGGTCAACCTGTTCCTTGTTATCTGTGTGGAATGTGCAAGTATTGGAGTGTTCTGATACCACCCTGGCATATGTTTATATCTCTAGTGTCCAGTACCTTTTAGGTGTGTATATTTTTGCAACATCAACCGTTTCCGTGCCAGCTTCTGAGAGCAGGACCTGCCTCTGGCTCACAGCTCAACTTTGCTTAATGTTAGCAAAGTCTTGACCATTACTTTTGTTCAGGCCTTAGGCCTCATACCGGGCCTCTGATATAAGAGTTTGTTTCAGGCCCTCATCTTACAACACAAGGTTGGTGGAAAGCAGGGTTTGCTGGCTTTGCAGACTCTTTCAAGCAGTCACAAGCTGCAATTAAACATAAACCACTGGCAGAGGGGTTACAGGGTGGGTGGTGAAGGGTATGGTTGTGTTTATTTTAAATAAAATGTGGTTTACAGGGTGCTTACGCATAGGGAAGCATGCTGTGGCTCACCGGCCTAGCAACATTCTGGAGAAGGCCACAGGGAGGGTTGTGAGCTCGGCATGTGGACTGGAGCACTATGAGCATATATGGGTTTGTTTAACTCTGATTGGTTAAGGTTCATGTTATGTAAGTTGTTATATAACTTGTTATATAAGCACCATGTGCTATAAAGTAGCGAGGGGAGGGGCTCCTTGCTGGAGGGACTCTGCCTGATTCTTGGTACCAGGGGCTCTCTTTGTGCACATGTTGAATAAAGCTTTATTGAATTGAATCGCATTGGATCAAAGTCCCGTGATTTTTACCCAGCATCAGATTCACTGGGAACCACCAAATCCCAACAGTTTCTTGGCGCAGCGAGCAGGGTTTGAAATATCCTTCAGGATCACGAACTACAATCAAATTAGAGGGTGAGATTGTTCATTTTTATTTGGTTGCGTGTCTCTGACCTGACTGGTGACTCTCATACCTTTTGTAGTAAGCAAGTCTAGGTGCTGGGGAATTCAGGGGGTTTGTTGCAGTCTTAAGGCATTGTACTTAGTGTGGGGGCTGGCTAAGCTGTAAGTTCCTCTGACTAAGTGCTGTTGAAGTGGGAAATCAAAGAGGCTGTAAGGACCAACAGTTAGTGTAGGGGCAGGTATAGCCATAAGTACCTCTAGCTGATGTGTTGGCAGGCCCAGATCTCCTAATTGGAATTTGTTGCAGTCTTAAGGCATTGTACTTAGTGTGGGGGCTGGCTAAGCTGTAAGTTCCTCTGACTAAGTGCTGTTGAAGTGGGAAATCATAGAGGCTGTGAGGACCAACAGTTAGTGTAGGGGCAGGTATAGCCATAAGTACCTTTAGCTGATGTGTTGGCAGGCCCAGATCTCCTAATTGGACACTGTAATTGTGCAGATCAAATAAATTGGAGAAAGGATAAATCTGCTGATTGAGCATTTCGGTCTGGTGTGTTTTATTGGAATAAATTGTTGTTAGTCTGTAAACAGAATTGTAGTTATAAATTTGGAAAGATGAAGGGATATAATGATCCACAATGTGAAGAGTATATGGTTAGTGCTTTTATAACTATAGTAGTTGTAAGTTTATTAGCTTTCTTGTGGAGATATTTTGGCTGTATGATTAAAATAAAGGATGACCACTCCCCATTACAGGCGGGCAACATTGATTTTGTGCATAAACCACAATATTTATCTGAGGAAGATGATGTCCTCAGTGTAGATGTAAGGTCGCTGGCTGTGAAATCTGTCCTGTCTCAGTATGACAAGGCATTGAAACAAGGATATCCAACACATGATGATTATCCAACTAAACATCCCTATTATGTTGCTTGTTGGTGTACAAGGTTAAAAAACAGCAAAGAGAAGGATGAAATGGCTGGTATGTGTTTAATTGTTGATTATGAACAGCTGGTTAGAAAGAGTAATATGCTAAAAGGAAGGGTAGAAGAGTTAGAAGCAGAGGTAGAAAAACTGCAAGGAGAAACAAAAAAGTATAAAGAAGCAGACTTGCAGGGAAAGAGATCTTGTCCCTCAGCACCTTTGGACCCTACATATGGAACATGGGGCTATCAGTCTAGTGTCATGGCTCCAGTGAGAGTGCATACTGTCCCTAATCCTAATCAAGGGGAAGGGAACCCTGCTATTGTTAGTCGTCTAGTGCATACTCCTATAAGCCCATCTGATTTGCGGAGCATGTTAAAAGAATTGCCATCTTTGCAGCTTAATAACCCAAACCTACCTTTCTGGGAAAAGGTACAGGAGTGGATGGTAGTGGGAGGCTTATATGCTTTTGATGATCACATAGTGTTTTCAGCCTTGGACATTAGCAATGGCTTTTGGTCTGTTCCTGTGCACCCTGACAGTCAATTTTGGTTTGCATTCACTGTTAAAAGGAAGCAATATACCTTTACTCGCCTAAACCGGGGTTTTCATAACTCACCTAATTTGTTTCATCGAGTGTTAGCTGATGTGCTGGCAAAGCTGCCAGACATGACTTTTTGTGTTGTACAGTATGTTGATGATCTTCTTGTCTCCTCACCAGATGGCCAAACGCACATGAAAGACTTAGAAGTGATCCTGCAGCACTTGGCAGACAGTGGGGTAAAATGTAATGCTAAAAAGGCTCAGATCGCAAAGGAGGAAGTATCATACCTGGGGTATCTAATATCCAAGGCGTACAAGCGTTTACCTGTTGACCTCATTGAGGCTATTAATGCATGTCCATGACCGATTACAGTCAGGGGAGTAAGAAAAGTTTTGGGGCTATTCAATTTCTGCTGAACTCAAATCCCAAATTATTCAAAAATTGTCCAGCCCCTTAATAATCTCCTAAAGGGTGCTGGTGGACCACATGATGCAATTGAATGGACATTTGAATGTGAACAGGCATTTACCACATTGAAACAGAGGCTAAGTACTGCCCGAGGGTTGGGACTTCCTAATCCATTAATGCCTTTTACATTGTACACGCATGTCAGTGAGGGACATATGGCAGCAGTGTTAACGCAAAAACATGGGGATAAACAGCGCCCAGTAGCATACTACTCTTCTAAACTAGATGCTGTCGCTCAAGCAATGCCACCGTGCCTCCAGGCAGAGGAAGTAGCTTCTATGGCCCTAAATCAGGCCTTACCACTTATTGGTGCACAGGTTGTAAATATTGTTGTGCCTCACGCTGTCCTTGCTATTTTATCAGGAAAGAAATCTTCGGCAGTCCATGTGGCAAGATGGACTCGATGGGAAATGAGTTTGCTAATGCCTTCAGTACATCTGCAACGAGCATCATCACTAAACCCTGCCACCCTCATTCCTAGCACAGATGAGGGACACCCGCATCATGGTTGCCTTAAGGTAGAGCCGGGAGCCCATGGACCTTCCATTGGTAAAAGAAACTAAAATACCTGATGCCCTTGCCTATACGTGGATGGTTCTTCCTTCTATGTCAATGGCAAGCGACACACAGGATGGGCTGTTTGTACTCAAGATGGGCAGCTGGTGGCGCTTGGCAGTTTACCTGGAGCATCGGCCCAAGTAGCAGAACTACAAGCATTAATTGCAGCATGTGAAGCTGCGGAAGGTCATGCTATAAACATATATACTGATTCTAGATACGCGTTTGGGGTTGTACATGATTACCTTAACTTGTGGGTAAATCGAGGATTCCTGACAAGTACAGGATCCCCAATACAAAATGGGGGGATAATGCAGAAACTTCATGCAGCCATGCAGAAACCTACTGAAGTAGCAGTAATAAAAGTAAAGGCCCATACAAAAGGGACAGATCCTCATAGCAAGGGGAACCGAAGGGCAGATGAACTAGCTAAACAAGCAGCAGTGGAAAGTAAAGAGACCCAATTAATAGCTGCAACACAGCCTCTCATAAAAACCCCAAACTTTTTTGAATTACAGGACATTCATCACGCTGCACCGAGGGCAGAGAAGTGGTTATGGATGGATAATGGGGGCAAACTGTGTGATGATAACACTTGGAGAGGTCCAGGGAACACATTAGTGTTACCAAATGTGCTACTGGGAACTATGATACAAGTGTATCACATGTTGGGACATGATGGAGCACGGAGGGTGATTCACCGTATGTCAAACACCTGGTGGCACCCTAAGCTTAATGCAAACGTGCATGATTATGTGAGAAGGTGTGTAACGTGTGCTCAATGTAATTCTGCTCCCACAATAAAAGTGAGAATGCGACATCAGCCAAGACCAACACAGCCCTTCGAGCAGTTGCAAATAGATTTCATTGGTCCCCTGCCAAGGTGCAGAGGGAAAGAATATGTTCTGATGATCATAGATCACTTTACTAAATGGGTAGAAGCTTTCCCAGTGGCCAAGGCCACTGCAGCTGATGTAGCTAAAATATTGATGACTGAAATAATTCCCCAATGGGGACTTCCATGCTTCATTGATAGTGACCAAAGTACTCATTTTACAGGAAAGGTGATGAAAACTGTATGTAGGGCACTAGGAATCAAACAGAAATTCCACTGTCCCTACCATCCCCAAAGTTCGGGATTAGTAGAAAAAGCTAACCGAACTATTAAAAACAAATTAACCAAACAGATGTTTTCTGTTACAGGGAAAGACTGGGTCACCAACCTGCAAGTGGTTCTCATGTCTATGAGAGCCAGTCCTACTAATCCACATTCCTTATCTCCTTTTGAAATGCTGACAGGGTGGGCGATGAGGATGCCAGGAAATCTGTGCATGAGAGAGGGGGAATTGTATGTCATGGGTGACCAGCTTGTTGAATATTGCAAATTGTTATCGCAGTGTGTCTCACAGGACTCCCAAACTGAACCAGACTCAAAGGCTGGCGAAGAGGACATATGTGAGGTGCAGCCTGGTGATCAAGTGATGGTGAAAGCCTATAGGAAACGAACATTTGAACCAGCCTGGACTGGGCCTCACACGGTTCTCTTAGTAACTCCTTCAGCAGCCCGGGTCACTGGAATTCCAGTTTGGGTGCACCTGTCACGTGTAAAAGTATACAAGGGAAAGACCCAATATGGGGCACAATAATCCCTATTTACTCTATGGACTCCTAGAAAGCCATTCTTAATATTGTTAAGTGTTTGCATTTGATATTTCCAATTTAAAATTAATGTAGGAATTTTGTAGTCTACTAATTGTTTAAGTGGTTTCTGAAACTTGAAAGTTTATTTAAGCGGTGTCATCTTAATAATGCTGCAGTAGCTCTCAGTGTTTTATTGATCTAATTACCTGGGGAGGAGCCACCGGATCAGTTGTAAATGCCATCACTCAAATCTAATACTAGGGACTGGGTTAAAATTTGTTAGTAGCAGGAATGACAGTTTACTGTGGTAGAAGTGGGGTTCATGTCTAATCAAGTTAGATATTACCTTAACTCAGCAACAGTTGGTCAGGTCCTCACTGCTGTACTCAGCCATCTATTAAGAACTTCTAAAATGTATGAGCAAGCATTGGTCTAGGCATGTGGAAAAATTGTGTTATCATCCTGGCATGGTAACTTCCTGGTGTTCAACATGAAAGTTGCAGTCCTGCTAGGAGACTCACTCGTGCCACAAGTGCCATGTTGGGTGACAGCTGTGGTTCTTGAGAACTGAATGTCTTCACCTTGGATGGTGGCAGGGGAGTGGTCCCTATCGATAACAGGGATATGTTGAGATGGTCATCGCATCCTTGGAGGGGTGTTAATTCCTGAACTGGAGGCTCAGCCAGGGCACCCACTTCCATTCGCATGTCACAGAACCTGTGTAACATAAGGGCCGGAGATAACTACATGGCTTTCCCACGGGACCAATGTTCCATCCTAGGAGGATGGGTTTTGTGTATGGGAAACCTGAAGTCAGGACAAGCCTTATCTCAAAAGTTGGGACTTGACTTAATAATGCATGTAATGTAAGTTAATGGATAATATAGCAGTGAGGAAGGACTCCACTATTTGGTGTGAATGTAAGTGGTTAACTTTGGCAGGCAAGCCTTGCTTAAATATCTAGTTCTTCCTATTGTGTTAAGCCTTTTAAAACAAATATTGAAAGAAGTGGTAGGGCAGTTACACTGATTCAGTGAATAAAAGGGTTTGCCATTGTAAAAACAAAAACAAATGAAAATGGATTTGGGTTGTGTTCTCGCAATGGCATAAGGACTTATTATTTTATTGTAAATATTACGTATTAGTTTATTTGTTCCTAAAATTATAGTTAAGTGTTAATAAAGCTAATTATTGCTCCTAATAAATACAAGGAAGTGGTGTTAGTGGGGTCTAAGAATTGTTCTTAGCCCCAAAACCAAATGGGGGGAGCTGAAGGGTATGGTTGTGTTTATTTTAAATAAAATGTGGTTTACAGGGTGCTTATGCATAGGGAAGCATGCTGTGGCTCACCGGCCTAGCAACATTCTGGAGAAGGCCACAGGGAGGGGTGTGAGCTCGGCATGTGGACTGGAGCACTATGAGCATGTGATAAACAAACCCATATATGGGTTTGTTTAACTCTGATTGGTTAAGGTTCATGTTATGTAAGTTGTTATATAACTTGTTATATAAGCACCATGTGCTATAAAGTAGCGAGGGGAGGGGCTCCTTGCTGGAGGGACTCTGCCTGATTCTTGGTACCAGGGGCTCTCTTTGTGCACATGTTGAATAAAGCTTTATTGAATTGAATCGCATTGGATCAAAGTCCCATGATTTCTACCCAGCATCAGACTCACTGGGAACCACCAAATCCCAACAGTGGAAAGTAGAATCACCATTTTACCCCTGGAAAAAGGAGGCTGGGCGTTCACCTCCCCATTCCCCTGTTACTCATCACAAATCTCCTGTACAAGCGGAGGAGCCCAAGAAGTGCTATCATTGTAAGTACACTGAGCACCTTAGGAATAAATGTCCTTGGCTGAGTGGGAACAGGCAAGTAACACATAAAGCTGCTGTTTCTCAGAGCACAGGGGTATCCCAGAGTGCTGCCTCTTTCCACACAGGATTTGTAAAGGTTGCTTCTACACAACCAAGCAGGGAGAATATGCATGCTGTTAAACTTAATGACAAAGTACTCCAATGATGGAGAGACACCGGTGCAGAAACTTCTGTGGTCAGGAGGGACCTGATCCAGGAGAAAGATTTGTTACCAGGAAAAATGGCAGAATTAGAACTGGTGGGAGGTTACAAAGTCCTTGCACCTTTAGCTAAGGTACGCATGGAAACTGGTGATTTGCAGGCTGAACTGACTGTTGCAGCAGTGACACACAATTTTGTACCGTTTCTACTGGGGAATGATTTCTTTGATGTGGCAGAATCTGTCCCAGGGTTTGTTAGCAGCAAGAAGGAATCTTGTGCTGAAAGCTCCAGAGGGGATGGTGGTCACATATTCTGCTGGGGAAATGAAAGTGTCTCTTTAATTCCTCTGTAACAATGCAAAATGCAGCTTGGGGGGAGGGGCAGTCGAAAGCAGTTCCTGTAGCCCCAGGGCTCAAGACAAGTCCCTGCGGGAGGGGCTGGATAGAGCCAGCTCCTGTCCTGTTATCGCCCTGGGGGGAGGAGAATGTTGCACTTTGTAACAGGGAGGCTGTCCCAGCTGCTGACTGCCAGGAAGTTTCAGATCAGCAGGGGTCAGGTCCTGACCTGGGGTGCACAAAGACATGTATTCCAAAGATGGAAGTTGGGGTCCTGGTGACCGCTGATCGAGATACAAAAGGAGCACTTAAAGACGATAAAGCTATTGGGGAAAAACTAAATGGATTCTTTGCTTCAGTCTTCACAGCTGAGGATGTTAGGGAAATTCCCAAACCTGAGCCGGCTTTTGTAGGTGACAAATCTGAGGAACTATCACAGATTGAAGTGTCACTAGAGGACATTTTGGAATTTATTGATAAACTTAACTTTAAAAAGTCACCAGGACCAGATGGCATTCACCCAAGAGTTCTGAAAGAACACAAATGTGAAGTTGCGGAACTATTAACTATGGTTTGTAACCTGTCCTTTAAATTGGCTTCTGTACCCAATGACTGGAAGATAGCTAATGTAATGCCAATATTTAAAAAGGGCTCTAGAGGTGATCCCGGCAATTACAGACCGGTAAGTCTAACGTCAGTACTGGGCAAATTACTTGAAACAATAGTAAAGAATAAAATTGTCAGACATATAGAAGAACATAAATTGTTGGGCAAAAGTCAACATGGTTTCTGTAAAGGGAAATCGTGTCTTACTAATCTATTAGAGTTCTTTGAAGGGCTCAACAAACGTGGACAAGGGGGATCCAGTGGACATAGGATACTTAGATTTCCAGAAAGCCTTTGACAAGTCCTTCACTAAAGGCTCTTACTTAAATTAAGTTTTCATGGGATAAAAAAGAAGGTCCGTTCATGGATTGAGATCTGGTTAAAAGACAGGGAACAAAGGGTAGGAATAAATGGTAAATTCTCAGAATGGAGAGGGGTAACTAGCGGTGTTCCCCAAGGGTCAGTCCTAGGACCAATCCTATTCAACTTATTCATAAATAATCTGGAGAAAGGGGAAAAAGTGAGGTGGCAAAGTTTGCAGATGATACTAAACTGCTCAAGATAGTTAAGACCAAAACAGACTGTGAAGAACTTCAAAAAGATCTCACAAAACTAAGTGACTGGACAACAAAATGGCAAATGAAATTTAATGCGGATATATGTAAAGTAATGCACACTGGAAAAAATAACTCCAACTATACATACAATATGATGGGGGCTAATTTAGCTATAATGAATCAGGAAAAAGATCTTGGAGTCATCGTGGATAGTTCTCTGAAGACATCTACACGGTGTGCAGAGACAGTCAAAAAAGCAAACAGGATGTTAGGAATCATTAAAAAGGGGATAGAGAATAAGACAGAGAATATATTATTGCCCTTATATAAATAGATGGTACACCCACATTTTGAATACTGCATACAGATGTGGTCTCCTCATCTCAAAAAACATATACTGGCACTAAAAAAGGTTCGGAGAAGGGCAACTAAAATGATTAGGGCTTTGGAACAGGTCCCATATGAGGAGAGATTAAAGAGGCTAGGACTTTTCAGCTTGGAAAAGAGAAGACTAATGGGGGATATGATAGAAGTATGTAAAATTATGAGTGGTGTGGAGAAGGTGAATAAGGGAAAGTTATTTACTTGTTCTCATAACATAAGAACTAGGGGCCACCAAATGAAATTAATAGGCAGCAGGTTTAAAACAAATAAAAGGAAGTTCTTCACACAGTGCACAGTCAACTTGTGAAATTCCTTTCCTGAGGAGGTTGTGAAGGCTAGGACTATAACAGCATTTAAAAGAGAACTGGATAAATTCATGGAGGTTAAGTCCATTAATGGCTATTAGCCAGGATGAGTAAGGAATGGTGTCCCTAACCTCTGTTTGTCAGAAGGTGGAGATGAATGGCAGGAGAGAGATCACTTGATCATTACCTGTTAGGTTCGCTCCCTCTGGGGCACCTGGCATTGGCCACTGTCAGTAGACAGGATACTGGGTAGATGGACCTTTAGTCTGACCCAGTACAACCGTTCTTATGTTCTTATACGTATGTTCTTAAACGGTTAACAATATTGCACCCCAACATGTTTTCAGGCACCCAGAGACCAGGAACCCAGAACCTTGCTAGGACACCTATGAATGACATCATAGGGTTTAAAGGTACTGGAATGGTGTGTGACCAGAGACAAACAGGGATTTTACATGTACTGCCTCCGCCATGGACAATGTCTAAGACTCTGGCAGTAAGTTCAGGAGGAGGGTGTGATGTTATTGACATAAACTGTGACCTATGGTTGCACCAGGTCTTGTACAGAGGAGGTCAAGTGGGGTGTCTGTAGAAAGATTGTAGTTTGCTGGTTATATTATGCTGTCTGTATGTGTGTATCATTTTTGTATTTGAGGTTATGTATATTGGCTATGTACTTGTATCCCAATGTGTTTGATTCTAGGTAGCCTCAGTGAAGCATTTGGTCAGCTCTTGAGAAAGGACGATTCTCAGTAAGTGCCCAATCAAGAAACACTTAACTGACTGTGGAATTTGGGAGACGCCAATCCACATCTGAGCTTTCCTGGGAACGTTCAAACTAATGTGTAAACAATGGTGTCGGCCCACAAAAAGCTAACTCATTCATGGACATGTGACTTGCCTGGTGGCTACAAACTCCATCTTGTTGCTGTGACTTTGCACAAAAGAACAAAGGAGTTTCTGCTCACAAGAGAGAATATAGAAGGCCCTGGAAGCCTCTCCATTTGGTCTTCAGATGGCTTAAGAGATGGCCTCTTCACCCTAAAGAGATGCATGTAAGAAACTGGAACAAAGGACAGTAACTATGGGGGTGTCTTAGTGATTGCTGGACCCAGACTAGGAAGTAGTCCAGTCTGTGAAAGAAGCTTATTGGAACATCTCTGGGGGTGAGATTTCATCTGTAATCAGTTTCTTAAATATATTAGGCTTAGACTTGCTTATTTTGCTTTATTTTACTTGGTAACTTACTTTGTTTTGTCTGTTATTACTTGGAACCACTTAAATTCTACTTTTTATACTTAATAAAATCACTTTTTGCTTATTAACTAACCCAGAGCAAGTAATTAATACCTGTGGAAGCAAACAGCTTTGCATCTCTCTCTGTCGGTGTTATAGAGGGTGGACAATTTATGAATTTACCCTGTATAAGCTTTATACAGAGTAAAATGGATATATTTGGGGTTTGGATCCCATTGGATCCTGTCTAGGTGCTGGAGACAGGAGCACTTCTTAAGCTGTTTTCAGTTAAGTCTGCAGCTTTGGGGCACATGGCTCAGACCGTGGTATGTGTTGGAGCAGACTGGCATGTCTGGCTCAACAAGGCAGGGTTCTGGAGGCCCAAACTGGCAGAGAAAATGGGCTCAGAGGTAGTCTCAGCACACCAGGTGACAGTCCCAAGGGGGTCTCTGTGATTGAACCTGTCACAGAAGTCAGAGATGCATGCAGCCAGGAGCTTTTTTCTACCCCAGAGGAGGCTAGCAAGTCACAGCAGTCTGATGTTGGCGAAGCACAAACAGGAGCGGAGGCCCCAGGTAAGTGGATTTGATTTTAGGAATCACTGAGGCTAGTTGTTGGGAGCAGGAGGGTTGCAGAAAGCAGGCTTGTCTCTGTATGATGCACGTACCACCACATGCCTAGTCTGAGCAGCAGAACAGGCTGTTGATTGACTCCCTCACTTCACAGGAATCTGCCTCCGAAATCTCCAGGAAACTCTTATGGAGATACTGGGCAATCCACTGCCGCAGGTTCTTTGGCAGAGCTGCTTTGTTTCTTGCCCCATTAACAGTAAATTTCCCTCACCATTGTGCAGTCAGTACGGTGGGGAACATTGCTGCACACAGGTGAGCAGCATAAGAGCCAGGGTGGAAGCTGCAGTCTTGGAGAAGACCCTCCCTTGATTCCCTGCTCACCCTCAGCAGTGAAATATCTTCCATAATGATCACATCCTGTGGAAAATGTGGGGACAGGAATGATTATCAGGCCCCTTACAGTACTGGCTCTCCTCAAGAGCCATGTGCCAGTGTACAGCAGGGTCCAGGAACACTGAGGACTTTCTGCGTGACATTATGATGCACTACATGGCTGAGAAACAGGAATTGAAGGAGTGGTGGGACAGCGAGAAGAGGGACCGAAAGGAGAACATGGCACACCAGAAACTAGCCCAGGAGCGGCTCTTAAACATTATGGAGTGCCAAGTGGACACGGTCCAGGCGATACTAGCAGTGCAAACCAAGCAGCTCTGCGCCTGCCCTCCCCTGCAGCTGCTGTCGCAAAACTCTTTCCCATGCACCTCCCAGGCACCGCCAACACACTCTTATCAGCCTCCTAGCTCCAGTCTGTACCCACGGCATTCCACTCCTCCCTCCTCACAGTCCAGCAGTGTGAATTCCCACTATCCACTGCACTCAACACTCATCCGTCAGCAATTTGGCCGTGCTGAAGTAGACTACCCACTGCATTGTACTCCAAAGGAGAATGTTGGATATGATCCCTTGACATACACAAATCTGTAGCCGTCCCGGGACCCCACCTCCTCCTGGGAACTTCCCTTTCTGCCATCCCCCTCAGTGCTGATTTGTTTTTTTGTTTGACTCTCTCCTCTGGTTGTTGTTTTTTAATAAGGAATTGTGCTGGTTTGAAAGCAGTCTTCATTCTACTAATTGAAAGCAAACAGATCCCTGCAAAGCAACAGACAGTTATGTTAAACCTTCATGTTGCATCATCCGCACCAAAATCACAATCACCTCCTAGCAGTACAAGCACTGCACTCCAGAGCATAACAACAAATATTAGTGGCTTTCAGCTTCAAATTGATGCCTCAAGACATCCCTGATCCTTATGGCCCCACACTGAACCCCTCTAATAGCCCTGGTCTCTGGCTGTTCAAACTCAGCCTCCAGGCTCTGAGCTTCAGTGGTCCAGCGCTGAGTGAAGCTTTCACCCTTCTCTTCACAAATATTATGCTGCATGCAGCAAGCAGCTATAAGCATAGGAATATTGTCATCAGCGAGGTCCAGCTTCCTATATAGGCAGTGCCAGCGGGACTTTAAATGGCCAAAAAACACACTCAACCGTCATTCTGCACTTGCTCAACTCGTTATTGAACGACTCCTTGCTGCTGTCAAGTGCCGTGTGTATGGCTTCATAAATCATGGCATTAAGGGGTAGGCGGGATCTCCAAGGATCACAATGGGCATTTTGATTTCCCCTACGATTATCTTCTGGTCCAGGAAGAAAGTCCCTGCTTGCAGCTTCTCGAACAGGCCAGTGTTCCAAAAGATGCGTGCATCATGCACCTTTCTGGACCAGTTAATGTCTGTGAAACACCATGGTGATCCACAAACACCTGGAAAACCATTGAGAAATACCCCTTCTGATTAACGTACTTCATGGTTAGGCAGTCTGGTGCCAGAATTGGAATATGCATGCCATCTATCGCCCCTCTGCAGTTAGGGAAACCCATTTGTGCAAAGCCATCCACAATGTCACGCATGTTGCCCAGAGTCACAGTCTTTCACAGCAGGATGCAATTAATGGCCCTGCACACTTCCATCAACACTACTCCAACAGTCAACTTTCCACTCCAAACTGGTTAGTGACTGATTGGTAGCAGTCTGGAGTAGCCAGCTTCCCTAGTGCAATCACCATGCGCTTCTCCAGCGACAGGGCAGATCTCATTCTTGTGCTGCAGGGCTGAGGCGAGCTCATCACACACTCCCATGAATGTGGCTTTCCTCATCCAAAAGTTCTGCAACTACTGCTTGTCATCCCAGACATGGATCACGATGTGATCCCACCACTCAGTATTTGTTTCCCGAGCCCAAAAGCGCCATTCCACTGTGGTCAGCACCTCCGTGAATGCCACAAGCAATCTCGAGTCGTAGCTAATACACGTGGTGAGATCAATGTCTCACTCCTCTTGCCTTTGTAGTTTAAGGAATAACTCCACTGCCACTCGTGACATGTTGGTCAGAGTGTAGACATACCCTTAGACAGTAAGCCAGAAACAAAGATGCATTTAGCTAACTGGTTGTGTGTGTCTGTATATGACAGGAAGAGTAAACTTTCCCAGTTAGATGAGTCAGTAGCTCTAAGATGTGTGAACAGAGACTTTGTTCATGCCACAACAATAAGATTGGACAAGGAATTCAGGAGTACGTAGCCTTGCCAGGCCTAGTTAAAAAAAAAAAAGTAGTTTATTTACTTGGTGACCCACACGTGAAATTGTCTAGTTTTTGAATTATGCTCTGCAGCATTTGCTAGTATATTGCATCTGTCATTACTTTATGTTATGCACCAGAGTCTATCTTTATAAGAACATCCTGTTCATTAATGTGGTTATCCAATCCTGCCTTTCACTGATTTTTTTGTTTTGTTTTTATTCAGCCTTCCTGGAATTACTCAGTTTAACTAGATGCTTGTTCTACATGATGTCTTGCTACTACCAGCTGCTCATGTACCACTTTATCAAAATGTGCTTGGAGCCTAACATTCAAGTTCAGAATGAGTTTCTCAAAGGTTTCCCTTTCAACTTCTTTTTAACACCCTATTTCTTCTCTGACCCTCCAAAAGGTCCCTCTCCCTTATTGTCCAGTAGTCCTCCATCATTATGCCCAGGAATTTAATACGGACCAGAATGCGTGGCATTCAAAAGAAGCAGCATAGTGTTGCCTGTCAAATGCTGAGTTCTAGGATGGGATCCTCCAAGACTAATAAGAGCTAATGTAAACATAAACTATTGAAAGATTAGGGAGGAAGACTGTTCTACTTATTTTAGGATTTTTTGTAATGCTTATCACCAGACTATTTAAAGGCTTTCCAGGTAACTTAGATCCAGCAGTTCCTAATGTATTTGTGAAGTCCCTCGCTCAGAATAATTGTTAAACATGTTAAGGAAATTATAATCATAAAGAAGGAGATTTACCTGCAAAGTACTGTATTTGTACCTCTGTTCCTGGTACATTGGCATTTAATTGCTCTCAGGAATTTCCAGTTCTTCAAGTTTCCTTGCACAAAGGCTCTTCTTTTGTGCTAAAGCAATAGCTCTCCTTGTAAATACTTAATCTTAAGAGAAACATTTACTCTTTATGCTGCCAGACCCAGAGAATCAATATTACCCAACTACTGGTTTTGTGTGAGATTGTACTACACTGATGACTAAATTGCCCACTGATGTCTACGCCTACTATTTAAAAAGACTTTAAAAAAAAAACAAAAATTGTTGATTTATTCAGATCAAGATTGAGTGCTAATAACTCATACCAGGAAATTGAGATTTTTAATATAGGTCATATCCTGCATCTCCCACTGAAGCGATATTAATGAATTTTTATCATTTATAACAGAAGCTATTGTCTTAGGGAGAAACTCACACATCTGCAGAGGGACAGCATTAGACCCAGACACCACTGAAGTATCATTTCAGGTTTGTCTTGAGGATTTAAGTCAGGGGCGGGAAAGCTTTTGGCCTGAGGGCTGCATTGGGTTTCAGAAATTGTAGAGAGGGCCAGTTATGGGAGGCTGTGCCTCCCCAAACACCCAGGTATGGCCCAGCCCCTACCCCATATCTGTGCCCCCCACCCTGCTTCTCATCCCCTGACATGCCCTACCCTCCCCTGGGACTGCCCTCTGCCATTCCATATAACCCCCTCTCCTTCCTGACTGCCCCTTGGGACACCTACCTTCATTCAACCACCCCTTCTCCCTGTCCCCTGAACGCCTTCGGAACCCCTGCCCCTGACTGCTCCCTGTCGCCCCATCCAACCCCCCCCTTCCTGGACTACCTGCCCCCAGGACCCCTGCCCCATCCAACCACCCCTTCTCCCTGTCCTCTGACCGCCTCTGGAACCCCTATCCACACCCCCGCTCCCTGACCACCACCCTGAACTTCTCTGCCCTCTATCCATACCCGCCCTCTGCCCCCTTATCATGCTGCCTGGAGCACCGGTGGCTGGCGGCCACCCAGCTGGAGACAGCCATGCAGCGCGCAGCACAAAGCACCGGGTCAGGCCCCAGCTCTGCAGCTGCGCTGCCCCAGGAGCTCGCAGCCCTGCCACCTAGAGCATTGCACCGGCGGCGGCAAGCTGCAGCTGCGGTAGACGAGGAACTGCAGGGGAGGAGCCAGGGCCTAGCCTCTCAGGCCAGGAGCCGGGTAGAAGGGTCCCGAGGGCCATAGTTTGCCCACCTCTGATTTAAGTGATACTTCAGTTATACTTGGATGTCGTGCTGTCCCTCTGCAGAGGCATGAGCAGGAAGCAGGAATTCCATTATCAACCAAACATCAAGTAACCACCAGCCTACATATATGCCTAGCCCTGCACATAGCTTTCATGACACATCGAGACAGTTGTCTCTCAATGTTTTATTACTTTGATTTTGACCAGGGATTCCCACCAAGATACCTGAGACTTATCATAGCCAGTGAAAGGAGAAGAGAAACGTGTCTATTCAAAGTGTTACCCTAACAAATGACCTTTTGATCTTATCTTTATTTTTTATGACAACTGGGGCTGATCAATTGTCAGATAAAGATGATCATATGTGAACCACTGTCCTTTACCTTTGATTCACCATTTGTAGGATTGTTCCAGTGGAATGTAACCAGGTTCTCTTCTTGTGTGTGCATCCCTTTGTGCCCCATTTCTCAAAGACTATGTAGGTGGAATTAACTCACTAAAGAGGTTTTAAACATCTTCAAAATTACAGGAAGACAATATATTTTATATTTCCAATTTCCTTCACGGGATTGCTTCCTGCATCCTCTTTGTTCCTTCTCACAGCATTGTGGGCTGTACATTTTATGGCTTCACAGGGTGAAGCTGTATGATAGTAAAACTGCAAAAGTGATGTTCAGCAAGTTGATTTTGGAATGGCAAAGTTATTCTGGGAGCATTGATGATCCCCTAAGTACTTACAAAGCAAACATCTTCTCTGAGATCTTCCCATGGAAGAATTTCAAGTAAAGAGTGGTTGATTGCTCAGGCCCCTGAATTCAGATGTTCTGAACAGTTCTGACCTAGACAGCCTATTCCTCATCTTGTGACTAACAGATGTGTGTTGTTTTCCAGAAAGTGTTAATTCCACAGGAATCCCTTTTGTGTGTTTGTTTCCTGAAGCAACAGGTTTCTTTGGCTTATTCTTCAACTTTGCCCATTAGAATTACAATTTCTTCACCATTTCGCACCTCATATGGTTATTTGCCATTCTAATTTGGTAGCATTTTACCACCACTTTGTATGAATATAAATGAGCACACAGGGTTCAGGTCATCTCCTGAGCACCCCCTCATGGCCAGAGGAGTCTCTACAGTGCCCTGTTACCAATCTCTCCCCTCTTCAGGGTCCCTTAACTCACAATCCTCAGGTAATTAAAGCATTCCCCTACTGGGGTTCCATTTATTGAGTCTTTACATACCAGCCCTCCAGGCCCCAACCCCAGTTCAGCCACTCTCCCTTCTTCCGAGAGCTAGGTCCCAATTCTAAGTCTCTTTGGGTACATTTACACTAGAGACACTACAGCGGCCCAGCTGTGCTGCTCTAGCACTGTAGTATAGACATTTATTACAGCAGTGGAAGGATTGGAATACCTTCCAGGTTCCAGCCCTGTAGTAAATCCTCCTCTGTGAGGGCAGTAGCTAGGTCAATGGAAAAAATCTTCTGTCCACATAGCATTGTCTGCACTGAGGTTTAGGTCATCTTATTTACATTGCACAGGGTGTAACATTCTTCACAGCCCTTAGTGGTGTAGTTAAGCCAACCTAACTTTCTAGTGTAGGTCAGCCCTTAGGCTTTACATGGCTGGAGCTCAGCCCTATGGCTCCCAGGCCCCCAAGCCCTTCTCCCAGTCAGGATCCCTTCCAGTACTCTCAGACTTGACCTAGTTGAAGCTCAGCCTTTTTAGCCCTGTGGTTCTGGCTTCAAGGCCCAAATCCTTCTGCAAGTCGGGATTTCTAGCAGAAGCCTCCTGCTCACTTTAGCTCCTCTCTCACAGCTCCCTGGACCTCAGAAGTTATGTCCATACTGAGGGAGGGGTGGTGGGGGGAAATATGTTTATGGCAGCAAGTCTCAGAGCATGGGTCTACAGATTCAGGGCTTATGCTCTGAAACCATTTCAGTTGGAACGTTTGTCAGAGCCCAAGCAAGAATGTTTACACAGTTATTTTTAGCACTATAGCATGAGCCTAAGTCTATAGATCCAGGATCTGAGACTCACTGCCACGGAGGTTTGAATGGGTTGGGTGTTTTGTTTTCTGTGTTTTGCAATATACATGTGCCCTAAGTCTTCTCTGCGGGAGACTTTCACACTCTCTGCCGTCTCCCTACCATGTCCTGATTTCTCCTCTTTATGGCAGCCTCTTGCTGCTCTTTATAGGGCAGTCCCCCTGATCTCTCCCATGAGATGTGGCTTGTTCTGTAATCAGTGTTGTAAATATTCTCGGAAAATACAAAGTATCTCATCTTAACCTAATCATCTGTACTGCTGCTGAAAGACCCATACTTCAAGAGCAATAGCAGAGATGTACACCCACAAAAATGTTCTCCTTTAGCCCAAAAAGTTGGGCTTTTGCCAAGAAAAGTGACCAAAGTACTACTTACTTACCTGGAATTATTTTGTATATTCTCCTGTATTGAGAAGTAGCTTCAGTTCTTCCCGTCACCCTTACCATTTTCATGACCATGTAAAAATTTTCCACTAGAGAAAGTGGTTATGAAAAACTGTGTATGTGGTAAAATGGTGAGACTCATGAAATTCCACAGTCATTATAAGGATTAATGACATTTCTCACCGGTCCAAGTTTTTCAAAACTGTACAGGACTGATACTGCACCTATTGAAGTCAAGACTAGTGCACAGTTGGTAATGACAATGTGTGCAGGATCAGGTGCTTAGTTTTCAGAGCAAATATTTTCCTTAGCAAAATGAGGAAATTTTACACCATGGAAAACAGTGGCCATGTTTTGTTTCTCACCTTTCCTTTGAGATCTATGTTAAACTATAACACACAACAGTAAATAGATATGTCCATGTACAGTTCTTTCGAAAGCTCACTTTTTTGCTATTGGCCATTGCTGTGGAGTTATCAGCTGCACTGACAACAACCCTGACCAGCAGGGACTCAGGCAGAAAATAGTGGGCACTGATTGGATTTTCTACTGATTCTATAATGGTAGCAACCCATGAGCACTCAGAGCAGAGGAGTATTGGATTGGATTGGGTTTGGAGATGATATATCTATGTCATGGCCTAACCTTCAGCTCCTTTGGTTTGAAGTCAAGGTTTCTGTATTCCTGTCGTGCTGGAATACCTTTTTTATAGTTTTATCCCAATGGATGCAACAGACTTGAGTCAGTTTGGGAGGTTTCTTAGGAATAATAGAGTGGGCTAAGACAACTTTTGTTCAGCATTATGTCAGCCAGTCATGTTTACACCCATCAGACAAGATGCTGTACATACGTTTTCTGGGCCACATTGACCACTAACTCACATTCAGCACCATCCCAGTTAACTCTGTATCTTCACAACCATGTTTAAACCTATTCTATAGCATATACCGGACCCTAGAAGATGCCTTAAAAACTTTATGGATCAGTCACACTAAGTGGTTCAAACCCAGTAAATGACTTTCTGCCCAGGCATCTCTTACTTTTATTTTTTTAAGTGAAGATGCCCTCAAACGTTCTAGCATGCAAGCCTATATTAGTACAGAGGAGTGTAAGCAGTTGTAATTGTATCATAATAATTAGTCTACCAGGTCTATGACCTGCAAACTGCACCAATTTACATTTTCTACCCAATTTCTATTCAAAATTGATACAAATTGGGTATAAAATGCTTCCAATTCAGAATGGTATTATTTTACACTCATTTGGCACTGATGTAGATAACTGCTTATGTGCAGCGCAACAGTGAATCAGTCTTTTAAGAATGGATATGATGGCCAACTCCCTAGGAACAATTAGTCTTTGGGGTCAAAATTTCCACTTTTTCTAAAGAATCTAAATCTCAGAGAGGGTAATGGCTCCTGGTCTGTTTCAGTTTTACAGAACAGACAAGTTACAATTTAGTGGAGTAAGATAAAAGAAAAAAATGTTTCCAGTGAAAGACATGAGACAGAGGCACAGAGCAATTTGGTCAATATTCCTGTCTCTCCTAAACCTAATCAGAGTCATATTTTTAGCAACTGCAGTAGGTGTGCTGGGTGGTGCAGAGATCATAACAAGTTAGGGCAGCATATGTGGCTCAAAAATAGATTCCCAAGAATTTTTTGAGTTAATTCTTATCCAAGCACGTTGACAGACTATACTATAATGGCTTTCTATAACAAAGATTAATAATATTTTATGCAGAATGGGTAAATTTTTTCAAAAGTGCCAAGTCCCATTTTCAAAAATGAAAAACTTAGGTCTCACAGGAAGTCGATGGATTAGATACTTTTGCAAATTTTACCCAAATATTCTAGAAAAATTGTAACTGGTAAATTTGGAGACTATGCAAAGGTCTTGCAGGGGGCACATCAACCCTACTAGATATTTGCCTAGTTTTACAACAGGCTACATAAAAAATACTAGTGAATTCAATACAAACTAAAACTGTATACAATGACTTTTTTATATTGCTCTCTATATATTATAAGGTAACATAATGTGCATATATGCACTGTATTAGACATGCATTTTATGTCATTTCCTGATGCATAAAAGCACATTAATGAAGTAGAATTTGTCATGGTGTTGTGGCATATTGCCGGCACTATTATGATGCATCCCGTGCTTTCTCCTCTTGTGGGAGTTCAGGGCACCATTTCTCATCCCTGAACTGCGGTATCAACTGTCCCACTAGTGTCCCAGAAAAGGGGAGTGAAGAGGGAGGGACCCGGGCCCACCTTCTACTCCAGGTCCCAGCCCAGGGGCCCTAGATATAGCAATGAACCAGTTGAACTAGTTTCCTTCCCCTGGGCTACTTCCCTCTCCAGGCCTTCAGCTTGTGGGGCGTCCTGCCCTTTCTCCACTTGGGCCAAGTTTCTCCCAACCCCTTGTGTCTGTAGAGTCCCTCTGCTCTGCACAAACCGTGTTTCCCTTTACCTAGGGTCTTGGTCTTCTGGCCTGCCACAGCACTTCTCCAAACTGTTCTTTGTTCCAACACCAAACCACTCTGCTTCAACTTCTTCAAACTGCTCTCTGCTCCAACACCAAACCACTCTGCTTCAACTCCTCCAACTGTCTGACTGAAGCGGGGGAGGGGGGGTGTTTATCAGGTGACTGGCTTCAGGTGCTCTGATTGGCTTAATTGGTTTCAGGTGCTCTAATTAATCTGTAGCAGCATCTCTTCCCTCTACAGGGAATAAGGCTCTTATCATCCTGGGGCTTACGTATCTCCCATCTATCACTCTCCTGCTGCCCTCTGGTCGTGCTATATCACAGCGTATATGAGATTGCACTGTAAAAATATATTTTTAAAATGAGGAGCTGGAAGCAGCAGTAGTGGTAACAGTGAAATTTGTAAAGAATTGAAAATGAGTGGGGGAAAAAAACATAGTTCTGCAAAAATATATTGCTTTTGGATTCATATCCACAAATAGCAATCCACCTCAAGCTTCGTGTTTCCTTTGCAGAGAAACTCTATCAAACAACAGTATGAAGCTGGCACATTTGCAATGTCATTTGAAGACAAAACACCCTGTGCATGTGGGTAAGCCAGTAGAACTTTTTCAAAGCAAGCTTTCTGAGTCCCAGACTTGCCATCCTAAAATGAAAAAAAAGCTTCAACTATTTCTACAAAAGCACTCGAAGCTTCTTATGCTGTCTGCCTTTCTGTAGCAAAAATCAAAGAAGCCATCCACAATTGCAGAAGATCTGATTCTGCCTGCCGCTGTGACGCTTGCAGAAAAGTTGCTCGATTTTTAAAAAAGCAGTCAATACTCTCAGGAAAATACCCTGATCAAATGACACCTCTATTGTAGAATTGGAGAAATGGCTGAGCATATTGTCTGTCAACTTGTAGAGAAACTTAAAATGGCAAAAACATTTGCCCTTCAGCTTGGTGAGTCCACAGATATTAGTGGAGAAGCTCAGCTAATTGCTTAAGTTTGATGCCCTGAAACCACTGATATTAACAGCACATACTGCTTTGCAAATTAGAAAGGCAAACTCAACTGGAGAGGCCATTTTTAAACTAACTGACCTTTTTTTTTCCTGGACACGATTTGAGCTGGAATTTGTGCAAATTTGTCTACACTTGATGGGTCGCTGCATTGACTGAGAGAGTGAACAGACTTGTAGCTAGGATCAGGAAAGAAAAGCCTTCCTTGCGGTAGGTGCACTGTATCATATACAGAGAGCCATTTGCTTCAAAAAAGATGGGACTTAGCTGCATGAAATTTTAAATGAGTCTTTCGAAATTCTCAACTTTATCAAGTTCTAGCCACTCATTGCTTACCTGTTTCACATTCTTTGCGAAGAGCAACTGTTGCTTCACACACAGATTCAGTGGCTTCAAAGAGGGAAAGTACTTGACAGCCTTTGAATTATGCACAAAGTTCACACATTTTTGATTATTCATCCCCTCTTGCCTCTATGTTTGACAGTATTGTGTGGTTAACTCAACTTGCCTACCTAGTAGATACATTTAGCAAGCTGAATGATCTAAATTTGTCCATGCGAGGCCATGACACTAACATTCTGACTCTCTATGACCAAGTGGATGCATTTATCAAGAAAAACTGAATTTCAGAAGTGCAAATGTGGAGACAAAAACTTTACCTGTTTTCCACTGCTTCATGCATATGTCACTGATGTCTGAACTGGAGAAATTGAGCAGAGCAAAATTAAAGAAATAACAGTAGACCATTTGGCCCGCTTGACATCTGAGCTCAAGTCATCTTTCCCAACATTCAGCACAACTCAGCTCAACCCAACTGAGTCAGAAACACATTCATTTTGTCAGATGTAAGCAGCATTAACCTCTCTACCAGTCAGCAAGAAAATCTTCTTGAGCAGTCCTCAGATCATGGTCTGCAAATGAAGTTTAATGATTCCAGTTCTGGTGTTGAGTACAAAAGAATACACTGACCTTGGTAACCATGCTTTGGATGTTCTGTTACCTTTTGGGTCAACATATCTTTCTGTTAGTCTTATTTTCTGCTATGATTGCCATAAGGAGTAGGAATAGACTTAGTGTGAAGAAAAACTTAATTGTTGCTGTCACTTCAGTGCCTCCCAGAATGACAAAGCTCAAGTGAAATACAGACTCAAGCATCACACTGAAATGTAAGCACAATATTTATATTCCAATTGATTTATTTTATAATTACATGATAAATATGAGAAAGTCAGCAATTGTTCAGTGTGCTGTGACACTTTTTTGAATGTTTATGTCTGATTTTAAGAGCAAGTAGTTTTTAAGTGAGGTGAAACTTGGGCGTTCGCAAGACAAATCAGACTCGTGAAAGGAGCACAGGAGTCTGAAGAGGTCGAGAACCACAGCAGCAGAGGATTATTAGTGCTGTTTTAAATGAAAAAGTCCAAAGTGCCCTTAATTATGAAGTTGCTACCACCACATTCATGATTTAAAAAAAAAATTCATCAACCCTTACTCTGTTTATATATTGCATTCCTCTCCTCAAACCTTTGTCTGTCTTCTCTGTATAGATTGTAATCTCTTTGGGGCTGGGACAAGATCTTCCTATGTGCACATCTACACTGGCAAAGTTACAGTGTCAGCAGTTACAGAGCTGCTCAGATAGCGCAGAAGGGAAACCGCTGTTGTGTGTTCACACTGATAGCTACCTGCACAATAGCGTGTTCACACTTGCGGCACTTGCAGCACTATTCGGAGCAGTGCACTCTGGGCAGCTATCCCACATAGCACCTCTTTCTCCGTTGCAGCTAAGACTTGTGGTAAGGTGGAGGGGGTCGTGGGGCATCCTGGGTCCTGGCCCAATGCCCCGTGATCCATTGCTTCGCATCCCAGCAATCTCTGTGCTTCCGTCCGCATTGGTGCCATCTTTCAATGGTTTGTGTACGGCGCATCCAGCCTCTTCAGGCTGCAGGAATGGATCCTGAACTGCTGACGAGTGTGCTGCTATCATAACTTAGTCCCAGATTTGGACCTTAGCGTCCAAAATATGGGGGTTAGCATGAAAACCTCCAAGCTTAGTTACCAGCTTGGACCTGGTAAAGCTGCCACCACCCAAAAAATTAGAGTGTTTTGAGGCACTCTGGTCCCCCCAAAACCTTCCCTGGGGACCCCAAGACCCAAATTCCTTGAGTCTCACAACAAAGGGGAATAAACCACTTCCCTTCCCTTCTCCTTTCCAGGTATTCCTCCCTGGGTTCCTGGAGAGATAAACAGAAGCAAACTCCGTGAATCTAAACAGAGGGATTCCACCCTCCCCGTTTCCAGCCTGGAGAACAGAATTACCGAGAGTTAATCTCTCTTCCCCCCTCACCCAGAGTGAATGCAAAGTCAGGCTAGTAAATCTAACACACACAGATTTCCTCCTGACTTCTTCCTCCCACCAGTTCCCTGGTGAGCACAGACTCAATTCCCTGGAGTTCCCCACTAAAGAAAAACTCCAACAGGTCTTAAAAAGAAAGCTTTATAAGAAGAAAGAAAAATACATAAAAATGGTCTCTCTGTATTAAGGTGACAAATACAGGGTCATTTGCTTAAAAGAAATATGAATAAACAGCCTTATTCAAAAAGAATACAATTCAAAACATTCCAGCAGCTATACCATGTAAATACAAAAGAAAAAAAACAATAACCCCTATTGTATTATGATCTCTGTACTCACAACTTGGAAAGAGAAGATTATAAAGCAGGAAACAGAAATCCTCCCATAGCCGAGAGAGAGACAGGCAGAAGACCAAGAACAAAGGACTCACACACAAACTTCCCTCCACCCAGATCCGAAAAAGTCCCGTTTCCTGATTGGTCCTCTGGTCAGGTGTTTCAGATCACTTCTTTCCAGGTGAAAGAGACGTTAACCCTTAGCTATCTGTTTATGACAGCTGCTTGCTCTGACCAACACATCACGAGTGGCAGTGGAGTTATTCCTTAAACTACAAAGGCAAGAGGAGCATGACATTGATCTCACCATGCCTAGTAGCTACAATACGAGATTGCTTGTGGCATTCATGGAGGTACTGACCACAGTAAAATGGCCTGTTCAAGAAGTTGCAAGCAGGAATTTTCTTCCCAGACTAGAAGTTCACCATAAGGGAAGTCAAAATGCCCATTGTGGTCCTGGGAGACCCCACCTACCCCTTAATGCCATGTCTTATGAAGCCATACACGGGGCAACTTGACATAAGCAAGGAGTAGTTCAACAACATGCAGAGCAAGTGCAGAATGACTGTTGAGTATGCATTTGCCTCCTGCGCCTTGTGGTAGGTGTTCCACAGCTCCTTCACTTTTACTCTACACTGCAATGTGTCCCAGTCATGGCTGCTTTCTATCATGCATCATGAAATCTGTCTGCAGGTTCATAATTCCTATGGCTGGAGTACTGTACAGCCTCCTCTCCCCAAATGCCGACAAGGTCCAGCAGCTCGGCATTGCTCCGAGGGGGGAGAGGTCACCTGGCGCGTGGCGCCTGCATGGCAACGTGGAAAGATGCGCTGAGACCACAGCACACATCACCGAGCAAACAGGAAGGGGACTTTCAAATTTGCAAAGGAATTTTCAGGGTGGGGATGACAGTCGGTCACCTGAGAGCAGGGCAATAGATTTCAAACCAATGACTAGAGAGGTGAGAACAGGCATTGTGGGACAACTCCCAGAGGCCAATTGCAGCACTGTAATTGCCATGGCGTGTACACTGGCACCGCAGCACTGTAGCCCTGGCACAGAAAGCGCTACGCCTCTCCTCGGGGTGGTTTTTTTTTTTTAGAAAACTACAGCTGCACAGTTTCTGCACACTAAGTGGTTTGGCAGTGTGTACACCTTGGGAGTTACAGCGCAGAAAGCTGCTTTACTGCACTTAAGCTTGCCAGTGTAGACAAGGTCCATGTGTTGGCACCATGCCTACACCAATGAGGCCCTGACGTGGATTGAGGCCTTTGGGTTCTGTAAAAATTCTAATCTGCTCAGCTACTGGAAATGTACGGAAACAATTTGATTTGCATAATATGGTCTAGCAAGGCTGAATGAATGACTTTCAAAGCAGACTTGGAAGAGCAAATTGAATGCTGCCCCATTACTCAACACTCCAGAGTCCGAGGGCTTTGCTACACTTGAGAGTTGCAGCGCTAGTGATGGGGTTACAGCACTGCAACTTACTCTGTGTCCGCACTTGCAAAGCACAGCCAGCGCTGCAACTCCCTGGTTGCAGCGCTGGCTGTACACCTGGTCTGCTTGGGTGTAACAATTCCAGTGCTGGTGATGCAGCGCTGCTCATCAAGTGTGGCCAGCAAAAGCGCTTTTATTAGCCTCCAGGGTATTAGGAGGTATCCCAGCATATCTTTTCAGCCACTCTGCTCATCGTTTCGCACTCCACTGCCCAGGGCTCAGGTGACCCGCCCTTTAAATGCCCCGGGAATTTTAAAAATCCCCTTCCTGTTTGCTCAGCCAGGTGTGGAGTGCAATCAATCAATCAATCAGTGACCATGTCTCCATGCCCCAAACGAGCCCCAGCATGGAACACTTGCGAGCTGCAGGACCTCATCAGTGTTTGGGGTGGGGAAGCTGTGCAGTCACAGCTGCGCTCCAGCCGTAGAAATTACGATACCTATGGGCAGATATCAAGGGCCATGCTGGAAAGGGGCCATGAACGGGACGCGGTGCAGTGCAGGGTAAAAGTAAAGGAGCTGCGCAGTGCCTATTGCAAAGCCCGTGAGGGAAACCGCCGCTCAGGTGCTGCCCCCACGACCTGCTGTTTTTACAAGGAGCTGGATGCGATACTTGGGGGTGACCCCACTGCCAATCCGAGGACCACAATGGACAGTTCAGAGCAGGGAGAGGAGGGGGAGTGTGAAGAGAAAACCGAGAGTGAGGCTACTGAGGTGGTGGGAGACACCCCGGAGTCCCAGGAGGCATGCAGCCAGAAGCTCTTCTCAAGCCAGGAGGAAGCTAGCCAGTCAGAGCAGCTGGAACTTGTTGGTGAAGAAGAAGCAGAGGAGCAGGTTCCCGGTAAGCAGCTTTTATTTTTAGGATGGAAATGTTTTGGGAGAGGAGGGTGGGGGTTATGGCTGCCTGCCTGCATGCATGCCTAGATGTGGAATAGCCCATTGATTTGGTCTATCACGTCGCAGTAATCGGCCTCTGTAATCTCTTCAAAAGTTTCAACCAGAGTGTGGGCAATGTGCTTGCGCAAGTTTATAGGGAGAGGCACTGCGGTCCTTTTCCCAGTCAGGCTAACGCGTCCGCGCCACTGTGCCGCGAGGGGTGGGGGGACCATTGCTGCACACAGGCAACCTGCATAGGGACCAGGGCGGAATCCACATTGCTGTAGAAGACCCTCCCGCTCTTCCCAGGTAACCCACAGCAGCGAGATATCTGGCAGGATAAAATCCTGTGGAAAATGTAGGGATAGTGTTCAGTGCAGGTCCCCCCCAGCTGCTCTCTGCTTTCCCCAATGCACAGAAACCCCAGTGAGCCCTGACTCAAGCAGCTCCCCTTCCCAGGTGAGTCACGGCAGAAACATGGCTTCCAGGAGTAACTGCTGTGGCAAATGTGGGAGTGGTGTTCAGTGCACTTTCCCCCTAGCTGCTCTCTACTTTCCCCAATGCACAGAAACCCCAGTGAGCCCTGACTCAAGCAGCTCCCCTTCCCAGGTGAGTCGCGGCAGAAACATGGCTTCATTAATCACTCATTCCCCATTACTCACCATGTGTTCGCTGCTGTGGCCTCTCTGTGCTATGTTTGCTATGTGTAAATGATGCTACAAATAGTCTACAAACTCCTTCACTGTGATTATAAACAATGCAGCCTCTGTAATAAATGTTTCTATTTCTGTTTTTTTTAAGTGTCCTTGAATCCTCCAGCCCTATCACAGCCTGCTGAAAGACTACAGAACTTGAGGAGGAAACCAAGAAAAAGCAAAGAAGATTTGGTGAAAGCAGTTATGAATCAGTATGCCAGAGAGTATAAGAGGCTGCAGGACTGGAGAGAGAAAATGCATCAGTGGAGGGAAACACAAAGCAGGAGAAAGGAATTGGCTTACAAGAAAAGCACAAAGCAGCTGATAATGCACCACTCCCAACAGTGCTGCAAATGCGGTAAATGTGGCCACACTGCAGCGCTGGTAGCTGTCAGTGTGGCCATACTGCAGTGCTTTCCCTACACAGCTGTACAAAGACAGCTGTAACTCCCAGCGCTGTACAACTGTAAGTGCAGCCATATCCCTAGTGTTTTGTTTGCTGTTTCTTGTGATTAGAGTTTTGTGGTTAATATAGTTTAGTCACATTGTGGCGGCAGCCTTGTTTTGAAGATTGGAACCTTTATTTGCTTGCCAGAATTCTCCATCTTTTACTACTTACATTTCTGTATCTGTTGCCCAAGAAGCATTGAAGATGGCTATCAGTTTCACCTCCAATAGCTGTAGGCTGCCCATTTATATCAACTGCCATCCTTTTCTCCTATTCAAAGGTAAATTTGTATATAAGCACAAAGCTCAGGCAGAAGGTTTATCCATTTAGCAGGACTTGCATTTTTCTTTACAATTGTCTATATGTCTATCGGGATTCACAAAGAAAGTTAGTTTTTTATAGTCAGTCTTTTCAAATAGCTTGATATCTTTCTCAGAGAGCTCTGAAAAAACCTCCCATCTGTTTTGGGGAATGGCTGTAAGGGAAGGATGTTAAATGCATGCTTTTCAACAATTGTTGTCCTCTGTAGAGCATTAATCTCTTGTTTTCTCTTGTAACTGTTGTGAATTGATGGCTATCCATTGTGTAACAGCATCTGACACCCTGCAATACTGTAAACACATACAGGATTTCATTTGCTCATTTTGTTTAATAAAAAGAGACAATGGAATGTTAGCTACACCCATGTGGTATGAAAGTACTGGGCTGAAAAAGGGAAGGGAATGGAGATTAGTGGTGCAGCTTTTCTCAAAGAGAAAAGTAGGCATGCAAATTGTCAATCCTCATTTGAAATTCCTGGACCATAGGTCTGAATCTGAGCTCACTGATAGCAGTTTTACACCATGTAACTCCACCGAATTCAGATTTCCCCAGACATAAGAAAGATGATTATGCAAGGAGTATACATTTCCCAAATAACTTTGGTATTTTAAAATTTATCTCCATTCCTGTAGAAAGCTTGATAAGGAAACACTACAAATAAAAAGCTGTAGGTTCTCTTTTTGATATTATTTTCTATTCGTTGGATCTAATTATGTATCAGTCTTTGTAAAGGTAAAATTCTTTGATTCTGTAGTCAATTCTCTTCACAATGGGTATAAATAGGCTAACTCACAGGACACTAATGGAAGTTACTTGTATATACGGAAGAGACAATGGGCCCTTCAATTCAGTAATCCCTCCAGTTCCCAAAAAGGAAACTAATAATTGTTTTTGAGACAGTCCCATTTAACGATGATCTGCATAGAAGAAATTTTTTTTTGACTTTGTGTCTTTATACTGGATAAAGAAGAGCTGAAGGGGCTGGTGGGGGTGGAGGCTGGTTGCTTGCTTCAGCAAGAAACACCTGGAATCTATTCTTATGTACACAAAGGTCCCTTGTTACCAGAATTGCCCATTACTTCTGGGTATGCTCATTTATTCGGGTTACTTTTCTGGGGAAGGGGATTCTGAAATTTTATCAATGTACTGCTTGTGTCACTTGTATTTTTATATGGAGCTTTACTCCTCCTTTCTGCAAGTCCCCTCCCAATGGAGCTATCCTGCAGGACCTAGGTTCCCTAGGGTTGGGTTTCTCCAGCCCCAAAACCGGATGAGCACACACTGACCCGCACATACATTAACAGAGCAAGTCTGAGCGGACTGGGTCAATCAGCACTGTCAAGCTGACCCCTTATATGCCCCTGGGCTCCATGGACTGGGTCAAGCAGCACTTTCAAGCTGTTACCCTTATGTGTCCCAGATTCACCATGTCCCTATCCCCACCTTCACAACACAATTGCACTGGCAGTAACCTACTTGATGAGCAAACCTCACAGTATTTTGGGCACTGCAGGAATCTTTAGCTTAGGTAAAAGAAGCGTTGCTGCAGAGTAAATGGGGGAAGCTAAAAACACAAAAGAATAAGGTTCAGCAAGAGAGAGAGAAGCAACCAGCTTAACCATACAAGTTATTTATTGCATACTAGTGATAACTACACAAGGAGCCTAAACCAACATAACCTACATTATTAAACGTTAATACCTACGGTAGAAAGGAAAACAGAAAGAGAGAGTGGGGGGTGGTCTCACCCACTCCATGAGGCTTGAACTGGTCGGGTTTCCCAGGTGATGGTGGTAGCTGAGGGTCCTGAGGGCTGGAGACAGGCAGAGTCCCCACCATAATCAGCCAGAAGAACATGGAGTTCCAGTGGAACTGATGCCTAGTTTGGATCTAAGCATCAGAACACTGACTGGAGGGTGAGTAGGGATTTTTGTAGAGAAAACACAATTGTTCAAGGGAGAACAATAGATTTGTTTAAAGGTAAGGCTGATAACTCAAGGGTTTTCTTTAGACTAGACAAAAGGAGCTGATCACTCTTAGTTATGGGTGGTGTTTTCTTCCAGGGAGCTCACAATGCAACTAGGCGGCTTCACTATTTGGATATCAATTAAGGATTCATTACTAGAATTGGTCTGATAATTGCTGAGCTGGGTGTGTGCAGACATAGGTTCATTAGCATCTGGAGCAGAGGTTCCCATGATGCAGTGCTTCCTTGCTTTTTCTGGTCCCAGAATTCAGTGCGGTTCTCTGCTCTCCATTCTGTATGTAAATTGAGATGTCTTTCTGTCCCATCTTTCATGCAGATGAGGTTAGGGGAGTCGTCTCTGCTCTCCATTCTGTATGCTAATGGAGATGTCTTAATCTTGTCACCCTTGTCAGGAGGGGTCTAGGTGTGTCTCCCAACGCCCTTCACTGCTCTCTGCAAGTTTTTTTTCCTCTGATGGGTTTTGGTTTAAGCAGAGGCTGGGGGAACGGGGTGTCTTTCATGAGTCAGGCTGGATACTGCACCCTGGTTCCCTAAGAACACAGAGGTGTCTGGTATCACCCTTTACACTACACTCTGGGAGGCAGTTGGCGTAAGTTGTCCTCTCAATTTGCAGGTACAACTACATTCACAGTGCATGCCACTTAAACGTGCAATTGCACACAACTGTACATTATCCCAGGGCCTGATCTTTTGAAAAGCAAGCCTTTTAATATCCTAGGTCTCTGGCTATTTTGACTATTTTTATTAATTATTTGTTTCAATAGCTGCAAACGGATATTTTCATAGATTTTGATTGACATTTTAAGACAAGCATCACAAAAGATTAAATGAGTGCTGCCTCTCAAAGATCTGGATGAGGAGGATTTTCTGTGCACTACATGCTTTCGGTGTGTGAGTGAACGAAAGCTATGTAAAAATACATGTTTTGCTTTTGGATCACTCAGGAAGGCAATCCCTTGTTGCATGCATGAATCCTTCTGTCATTTTAATAAGCTTGGAATTCTGCTTCACCCTGCCTTTATGTGCAGGGGGATGTTTCAAAAGAGCTAGAAGGTGGGGCCATGAAGTAACAGGATGGGAGTGGTCACAGGTAAACTGTAAGTAATAGAAACAGAATACTAGTTAGATTAACGAAGTGCTGCTGCCAGCCTGCCTTTTTAAACAAAGAGGTAGAAATCCCTATCCAAGTTACACACATGGAGCTGAAAGAAAATAGCAGTGCTCTTTCTGGGGTAGATGGATTCTATAATGCTTCATTTCAGGTAAGCCTGATTTTTGTAGGGGATTGGAAAGTAATTACTGGGCTTTTGGAATCTGCACGGAGAGAACAATTTCTTCTCTGCACCTACAAATATTTTACAGCACACTTGCAGACCTATCCTGCCAGTGTGCAAGGCTCTTAAATAAAGGGACTGACCAGAACTGGCACACTTACAGAGGCTCCATTTACTGCCTTCCTTTGTTACCCAGTGTGCTGGGATTGCTGAGAAGTCTCTTGTTCACATGCAGCCTTCTGAATTCAGTGTGTCACGTGTGCTCACAGATCTCACCACTGACTTTTCCCACTATCTTCTCTGTGCAGAGCCTCTCAGACTAAAATTGTATTCAGTTGTTACTAGGATTGTTAATTTACAGTGCCTGCTTTGATTTCAGCTGAAGGCATTGGAATTAGTCATTGCTGTGGTGTAAACAGCTGCCTCATCAAAGCAAGGAAAATTAATAGGAGAAAAGTATTAGACCCCCAAACCTTAACTTCTAATCAAAGAGCTGCCCTTGCCTTAAGAGAAACAGTCACACACATAATCACTCAGGGCAAATTTTGCTCCTTCACTAGATGCAGTGACTGCAAGAGCACATTCTGCTACAGGGAGGGATAAGGAGCAGGTAGGATTTACAGGGAGGGACATGGAGCCCAGCTTAGCAAAGGTTCCCTGCATATCCATGCACAGCAAGACATGAGTAGCAGGGCAGGGACAGGAGAAGAAGGAGCAGAGAGGCCAATGGATCCACCATCAGGCAGCATTGTCACCTAGAGTACTGGGGCACACGTGTGGGAGAGACTATGGTCCTGAAGCTGCTCTGTGCAGGACAGACTCCTTCCTCTCCTTCCACAACCCCCAAACCCACCTTGTTCCAAGCTCAGCAAGGGAGATCAGCAGGAAGGACAGTATTTGGCTTTTACTGTTGTGGGCCATGCACATATGCCAGTCACAGTTCACATAGGGCATCAAGCTCATATTACAGAGCATCCAGAATAATATGTTACTCCTTTTATACTCTGCATGCTAATGGAAACATTCACCCTAACCAGATATCAACTTTAGAGGTTTTTTTCCAAATAAAAATTTTTGCTGACTGAATTAAACCCAGCAATGGTATATAGTTATTACTAGTGCAGTGTCTTACAGTGAGCTCAGACAGAGAGAAACCTCAGTCATAGTGAAGTGAAATTACCTCAACACACAAAGGGCACATTGCAATTCTGGTGCTACAGCTAAATCACAAAACAAATTCAGACTTGGTATAAGAGGGTTCAAATTCTAGGAAATCAATGAAAGTGGAATGCACCTATGACCTGATCCAAGTGATTTCAGTGGTGCATACTCCAGATTATCATATCTGAATCTGACCAGTAGTGAAGTTTTTGCTGGAAGAAAACAAAAAGATTTCATTATATAGGGATCCTATTTGTAACACATTACTCATTCCCTCAAAGGACGAAAATCAGAAGATGATGTTTACCTTCCTGTGCACAAAAATAAATCACTTGACAGAGGCCAAGAAGAAAAATAGGATCGTCAGCTCCCCCTATTTCCTTCTGTCTGTTTCTCTTAAGCATAGAGTAGGCCCTTATTGTCTTCAAAGACATGATGTCTGGTAGTTTCTGTTGTACTGGTTGTATTATATTAAACAGCCAATAATTTCCCTGCTATACAATAAAAAGGTCAAAGTAGTCAGCAATTCTCCAGGCCATAACTATAATGGCATTGAGGAAAGTGATTAATTTAATTTAAATCCCTTTGAATCTGTTGTACCAAGCTATAAACAAACTCTCAGATGTGTATGAACTGTTTAATGATTAAACCACAAAATAACAGAAAATAAGACAGGGACAAGGTAAATCTGCTGCAGTAAGTTTGTTTTAAAAAGTAAATAAGACAGCTTTCAGTGGTGCTCAGTGGACTTTACTGGTAACTGGTTTGTGGTCAAAGGGTCATATCTGCATTTCCGTTCATCAGGCATGAAAGACAATTTGTCTTGCAATGTAGAGAGAGTGTACATTGACAGACAGGCTAGAACACAAGTAAAGAGAGCAATTTATTCTACTTATTATTTCTTACTTATTTTTATTATTTGTATAAATATTTGGGCTTTTTTCAGTTTCCATTTGGCTACAAATACTTAAATAATTCACAGAGCCCTAGATAATATAACAGCATTCTTACTGTACCACAGGGTATAACCTTTTCTATAGTACATTTGATGTCTTTAGCGGTTCCTGCTTTCAGCCCTTCTTAGGATCAACTTTTTCTCATTTGTGTTACATGGATCCCACTGGAGCTAGTTGTAGTAATGGCCCCAGTGCACCTCCTCTCCCAACTGCTTTGTGATGATACGTATGTCTAAGAAACTGCCGTCTTTGTCATATAAGCACTTTCCCCTCATCATTTACAGCTTCAGCTTCCAATAAGTGTCTCTAAAGAACAAGAGGAATGCCTGTGACTTGTACAACAGCCACTGCATCCCTTACAAATCCAAAAGTTACTACAGTTAAAACCATATCAGGGAACTGGCACCGTTTAGTGTATAAAAAATCATTTTGAAGTAGCAAAAGGAGTGATGAAGATTCATAAGTGTCAGCTGCTTACATGTATGGCTCACAACATATGTAGCTCCTCCTGCACTCCATCCCCCATAGCACACTCTTACCCCTGCAGTATAACACAAGATGGCCTCACTGCAACTATAAAACCTACATGCTAAATTCCTTGTTTAAATAGATACCTTATAGCTAGAACTCATGAATTAACACAAATCATTTTTGTCAATGTCTTCAGGCTTTTAACAGATGTATGCATTGGAAAATGTCACATAATTTAAGGAACATAAATCATTATTGTGTATGTTTAAGCATAGATAGCTGCTATGTATTTATTGAACAGAACGTTAGTGTTAGATGTTGAAATACCTGTGTCTCACCTGTCTGTCTCTCTCTTTCTCGCTCTCTCTCATATATATATCTCTACAATATACATAAGTAGTGTGGTACAGAAGTTATGCAATATTGTGTCATCTAACTTTGAATACTGTTAATGTCACACTTGTGAACACCTCATGGATTTGATGTCTGGACATCTGTGCAATGCTGTCATCTACTCAGGGCTGTGGCATTACAGCCACAATCTATTCAGTAACAAAATTCAGTTCCCACTTGTATAGCCATGAGGCTAACTTGGCTCATCATTCAAACACCCTAATTGGGTTGTTGTCTGAAGATTGCTCTAAGTCAGTGCTAAGACTCTGGGCTCTCATTATAACTGTGGATAATCAAGAAGTTTCAACTCCTCCTCCCCAGACCAATGGGAGGTGGTACCTAGTGAGGAGTTGTGACAAGGACTCCAATACACTCAAAACCACCTGACTTTTAAAGTAACCAGCAGACATAAAGTATAAATTAAGTTAAACACAGGTAGGCTGTGAATGTCACAGCAATGGGGATGTCAGGGGGTAGGCAGTCACTGCCAGGAGAGGAGAGCCCGAGACAAGCCAGAGGGCAAACCAGGAGTCAGGATCATATTTATGACTCTGACTTTTTTTTTTATTATGAGCAGCTTCAAGGATTGCTTCTTCTCTTTCTGCTTCAGTTCCTCTGGTTTTACTTCTCTGCCTGTCCAAAGTGTTGTCTGCTGTGACAGTGAGCAGCTCTCTATTGGTTTCTGTAAGCCAGGTTGTGCAACACACTTAGCCTGTCTGTCACATCATTCTTACTTGTCCACCCACTGTATCATGGATTTACAGCTGCCTTGTTCTGCACAGCTGATTTAAACCTTTAAAAATATCAAATGTACACAAGTGGGCTTAATTTACACTATTTGTGCACTTTCACTTTGAGCCCACTGAATTTAATTCTGCTGGCTCATCATCCATCTCTCTGTGCCATACATGGGAGTGCCATTTGCTTGAATTCAATACAATTTCTCTCTCTTTTTCAGTAACTTTGAACTCTTTCAGCATATGCTGCTAACAATTGATTTAAAAATCCCTAACTCACTATTCTTGGACCTCAGCATTACTGATCTGGAAAATTGTGTCTCAGGATAGAACATGCAGATTGATGCCTTTATAAATGATAGTGACATGCTAGTTAACAGAGAAGGCAGGATGAAGAACGAAGCCAGGATGAACAATGTGCTGCGGGATGGGGGGGGAATGGGATTTGGTGAATCACATAGAAGACATCTTCATTTGCAACTGGCTGAATGAATGAATGTCTGAAATGTTGAGAAGATGGACTTTACAGGTCAATTAAAAACCAAAGGCTCTGGATGTCCAGACAGAAAAAAGCATGAACAATTATGTACTTACATTTAAACATGCAACTATTCTAATTGTGCAAACAAATCAAATATTTCCACACAGTAAAAGCAAATAAGCATCATTTACGTCAATAGACACCAGATATGCATTGGGGTTCAAAGTTATCCTGACTAATCTCTAACAACAATATAACAGATCCTTCCTAAACAATCTGTAACCTCTAAGTAGTTACCTCTGTGCTCTGATGCCAGCCCATCTTTCATCATCATCATCTGGAAAAATTCTTGGATGTGTACTATGTCTAGACAGAATACTAAACACTGATAATGGAAACTTTGCTGGCTTTGTTTAACAGATTGCTGTGGAGTCACATCTAGACTATTCTTATTCAAAACTGGTGTGATAGAAGTGGAGGAAGTGCAAAAGAAGTGAACCAAATGGTTCCAAATTCAAAAGACATGGTTATGTAGAAAGACTATGGCAAATAGACCTGTCTTCTGAGACTAAGAGGATGTCATTTAGGCCTCATTTACACTGGCAAGTTTCTGCATAGTAAAGCAGCTTTCTGCGCTGTAACTTCTGAGGTGTACACACTGCCAAGCCACTTAGTGCGCAGAAACTGTGCAGTTGTAGTGCTCTTAAAAAAAAACCAAAACACACACATCCCACCAAGAGGCGTAGAGCTTTCTGCGCCGGGGCTACAGCGCTGCAGTGCCTGTCATAAACAGATAGTTAAGGGTTAATGTCTCTTTTACCTGTAAAGGGTTAACAAACAGGGAACCAAACACCTGACCAGAGGACCAATCAGGAAACAAGATACTTTCAAATCTTGGTGGAGGGAAGCCTTTGTTTGTGTTTGTTGGGTTTTGCTTTGTTCTCTCTGGGTCCTGGAAGGGACTAGACGTGCAACCAGGTTTCTTGCCAATCTCCCTGCTACAGTCTCTTATATATTCAGAATAGTGAGTATTTAGTAAAAAAGGCAGTTATAGTCTTTTGATTGTTTTCTGTATTTGCAAATGTGTATTTGGCTGGAAGTATTTTAAATTGTATTTCTGCTGGAGGAGGCTTTTTCTCCAGTTTCTATAAGCTGACAGACCCTGTAACTTTTACCATCTAAATTGCAGAGATAACTTTTACTTTTTTTTCTTTCTTTTTCTTAAAAGTTTTGTTTTTAAGACCTGTTTAATTTGTTCCCCTTGTTGAGGCTCAAGGGAATTGAGTCTGTACTTAACAGGGAAGGGAGGGGAGAAGGGGAAATCCCTTTGTTTAGATTCACGGAGCTTGAATCTGTCTCTTTCTCCAGGAGCCCAGGGAGGGAACACCTGGAGGGGAAGAGCAGGGGAGGGAAATGGTTTATTCCCCTGTGTTGTAAGACTCAAGGAATTTGGGTCTTGGGGTCCCCAGGGAAGGTTTTTGGGGGGACCAGAGTGACCCAAAACACTATATATTTTTGGGTGGTGACAGTGTATCAGATCTAAGCTGGTAACTAAGCTTAGGGGAATTCATGCTGGTACCCAACTTTTGGACTCTAAGGTTCAGATTGGCACCATGACAGTGCCAGTGTAGACACTGGCGATTACAGCGCTGGGATTGGTCTCTGGGAGTTGTCCCACAATGCCTGTTCTCACCTTTCTGGTCATTGGTTTGAACTCTACTGCCCTGCCCTCAGGTGACCAACCCTCATCCCCACCCCATACATTCCTTCGCAAATTTGAAAGTCCCCTTCCTGATTGCTCGGTGATGCGTGCAGTGGTTTCAGCGCATCTTTCCAGGTGGCCATGTCTGCTCCATGCACCAGGCGATCTGTTTGGAGTAATGCCGAGCTGCTAGACCTCATTGGCATTTGGGGAGAGAAAACTGTGCAGTCCCAGCTGTACTCCAGCCATAGGAATTATGATACCAGCAGACAGATTTCACGATGCATGATAGAAAGGGGCCATGACTGGGACACATTGCTGTGTAGGGTAAAAGTGAAGGAGCTGTGGAACACCTACCAAAAGGCGCAGGAGGCAAACCACCGCTGCAGTGCTGCGCCCATGAGCTGCCAGTTCTACAAGGAGCTGGACGTGATACTCCATGACAAACCCACCTCCACTGTGAAGGCCCCTGTGGATACTTCATTGGCTCACGTGCCAGTCAAGAGTGGACCAAGCCAGGAGGAGGAAATCTTGGACGAAGAGGGGGAGGAGGACCCAGAGGCAGAGGATGGCTCGGAGGCCAGAGATGCATGCATCCAGGAGCTCTTTTCTATCCCAGAGGAGCCTAGCCAGTCACAGCAGTCAGATCTTGGCGAAGCACAAACAGGAGAGGAGGCCTCTGGTAAGTGGATCTGAGTTGGGGAATTGCTGAAGCAATTTGTTGGGGGAAGGAAGGTTGCAGAAAGCAGGCTTGTCTCCCACGGCATGCCTATTCTGAACAACAGAACAGGCTGTTGATAGACTCCATCACTTCACAGGAATCTCCCTCAGAGATCTCCAGGAAACTCTCGTGAAGATACTGGGCAATCCGCTGCCGCAGGTTCCTCGGCAGAGCTGCTTTGTTTCTTGCCCCATTAACAGTAACTTTCCTGTGCCTCTGTGCCATCACAGTAGGGGGAGGGGGACCATTGCTGCACACAGGGGAGCCACATAGGGTTGAAGGCGGAAGCTACAGGCTTGAAGAAGACCGTCCCTCAATTTCTGTGGAAAGTAGTGAGATATCTGTCCCTGCCTGCAGGTATATGGGATCTTGGGGAGCAATTACCACATAGCTGGGGTTCCAATTAATTTCTTTATTAAAGGAAAAAAAAGGAAGTGGTGGGAATTTAATAATGAAATACGATGGGATGGGGTGTATAGGGTGTTTACAATAGACAACGATGGGGGGGGTTCTTCTTATTGAACAGTGTAGGGAGTTCTAATAGTGGGCTACAGCAAGTGGGGTTCAGCACAATGGGATACAGTACAGTCAATAAGCAACTCTAGATGCAGTGTGGAAATGCAAAGCGTACCCAAAAGAAATGCAAGATAAAATGGTAGCTTCTATATGAGTTAATAGCTAGATACACAATGTAACACAGTGGCATCAATGTAAATACAAAGTATATTAGAAAAGTGGAGGCAACCAATGGGGTGTTATAATTACAAGTTAAATGTGAGTTACAGTACAACAATACAATATCAATATAAAGGCTGGGTCAAGAAACAGGAGGGGGGGGAGTGAGTGATTAGTGATATGCAGACGAGCGGCTGGAAGCAGCGAGAGACTCTGAAGCCCTGCAGGGTGAGGACAACGGAGCAGTGTGATGGTGATCTTCGGTGGGGGAGGGGCAGCGGAGAAGTGTAAAGAAGGGCTAGAGAGAGGTTTAAGCAACAAGCGGACACCAAAAACAAAGGTAAAAAAAACAGCAAAGGGTTTGGGAAGTTTCACAGGGGGAGAAGCAGCAAGGGGTTTGGGGAGTTCGGAGAGAGTGCAGATGCGGGGGAAAAAGCAGCAAAGGGTTAGGGAAGTTTCACGGGGAGAAGCAGCAAGGGGTTTGGGAAGTTTGGAGGGTGATGCAGACGCGGGGGGGGAAGCAGCAAGGAGTTGGGAAGTTCGGAGGGAGTGCAGATGCGGGGGAAAAGCAGCAAAGGGTTATAACAGGGAGACACGGAGGAGCACACAGAGAGGGAGATTGGAGCTGGGGAAAAACAGACACGGGAAAGTTCAGGGAGAGATTGGGACAGCAGGAAGGCGAATTTAAGCAGCAAAAAACCTTATCTATCTTAACCAACGACTAGGCAAAACAACAAATATCACAATTCTAAGCAAAGCTATAACAAGCAACTATACGGAGCAACAAAACAGTAAACTATAAGAGGCAGTTGAAACTTACGAGCTCTACAATCTTAACAAACTATGACTTATTAAACTAAAAAAAACAAGACCTATGGTGCACCTTATGCTATGGGGAGGTTACAGAGGGCAGAGTGGTATGTGTCCAGGACCCAGCTCCCAAGGAAGCCAAGGGATGGTGGCTACAGCGGTGGATACAGCTGAAAGCAGAGAGCCCCAAGGCAACGCCCACAGGAGCAGAGCTTAGCAGCGGCACAAACTTATTTTTAGCGGCAAAGAGCCCTGGAGTTTAAGAGAGGTTTTAAGACACAGACCAAGGTTTAGCTTGAGTCTGTGTGCTGGGGAAACAGAGCCAGCAGCTAAAATAATAAAATAAAAGTATAGAAAGTTTTACAGAGGGATTCTTACCAGTCCCCAAGGCAGCAGCAAAGGCAGAAGCAGCAGCAACATCAGAAGAGGCAAGGAGGGCTCGGTACAGTTTCAATAATCAGGAGATCTCTCAGGTAGCAATTCGTTCTTTGTGGGGGGGGCATTCAAAAAACGGGGGTATGCTCAAAAATAAAACGAGAGCGGAGAAAGGACCCCCCAGAACCCCTGGCTGATCAGACCAGGCAGCAATGCAGGAACCTTTCTGAGGTGTGTTTCAAAAATGTCTGGTTTTAAAGGCAAACTTGGGCAGTTTCCCCGCCAGTAATCCTGATAGGCTCCCTCTGTCACAGGGGAGGGGGCACAGGGAAAAAAACTGAAGGTAAGCCCAGAGACATGCCTGGACATAGTCCTGTGCAATAGGTGACTCAAGAGCACATGAGGCCTATGACTCATGCCCAGGATCTTAAAAACACATTAGGTCTTGCAGCTCTGGACATTGCCTACCCTACACCAAGCCCAGGCTCAAGGAGGTGATAACAGGACTAACCCTTTGAACAGGGCAGTGGTCCCACTTAGCACGCAGCACAAGTGGCCATCCCTTTGAGAAGGGCAATGGCTCTTATTAAACAACTTAAGGGGCCCTCCCTTTGAGAATGGCAGTGGCCCTGGTAAACAACTTAACAGCCAGGGAAGGGCGGCCACAGGAGAACAGAAAACAAAATGGAGTCTGGGGACAGCTGTAAGAAACAAAATGGAATAGGGGATAGCTGTAACAGACAATATCTTCCATCCTGTGGAAAGTGTGAGGACAGGAATGATTATCAGGCCCCCCATATAGTGCTGGCTCTCCCCAAAAGCCATGTGCCCAGTGTACAGGAGGGTCTGGAAACAATGATTCACCCTGTCCCTGCGGCTGTGGGGGTCTTGTGGCTCATGTGTGTTTGCCTGAGGTCAGCAAGTTAGTGACAGGTGTGTGAGTACTGGCTGTGTTTTAAAGCACTGAATCAGTGTTTTCTGTGTTGCAAACATACTATTTCTGTAAAATGTTACATTTAAAATTCACAGAGATGATCCACATGCGCCTGGTGAACCACTGAGAAATACCCCTTGCAATTAATGTGCTAGGTGGTCTGGAGCCAGAATTGGAATGTGCATGCCGTCTATCACCCCTCAGCAATTAGGGAAGCCCATTTGTGCAAAGCCATCCACAATGTCACGCATGTTGCCCAGAGACATGGTCTTTCAGAGCAGGATGCGATTAATGGCCCTGCACATTTCCATCAACAAGAGTCCAACGGTCAACCTTCCCACTCTGAACTGGTTAGCGACCTATGGGTAGCAGTCTGGAGTAGCCAGTTTCCACATGCACTTCTCCAACAGGGCAGCTTTCATCCTCGTGACCTTGCGCCACAGGGCTGAGGCAAGCTCATCACACAGTCCTATGAATGTGGCTTTCCTCATGTGACAGTTCTGCAGCCGCTGCTCATCATCCCAGACGTGCATCAAGATGTGAACCCACCACTCAGTGCTTGTTTCCCGAGCCTGAATGCAGTGTTCCACTGTGGTCAGCACCTCCATGAAAGCCACAAGCCCATAGTGCACCGCTCCAAATAGTGCTGCAAGTGTGAACATGCTATTGCGCAAGCAGCTTTCAGTGTGAACACACAACAGTGGTTTTCCTCCCCCTTCGACTGGGATCTGAAGATAGACCTTTCCTAGTATCTGAAAGAAAAATGATGTTTGACTCTGGATGTATCAAGGCCACAAAAGCTGAACCAGGAGTCTCTTGTCATTATTTCTTTCCTCCCTCCTCTCTTCAAGGAGAAAAACCTCAGTCTGAAATCCATACAAAGAATTCTGGAAATATTCTTGCGGACACTGATTTTTATATAGCCTAAAGTATTCGTTTGTTTAACTTTAAGGAAAATATGTATAGCTGGGAAATATTTTGGTTATATCTAAGGTCACATTTCCACTTAAAAGGTGGAAACCTTAGATTGTTTATTCCTTAAATGCTTAAGATGCTATAACCTTCTTTTGTGATGTTCACTTGCAAATGGGTTCTATCTAAATTCAACCATGTAAGACAATTTACTGATACCAATTCTGTGTGAGTAGTAATATCTTTTATGTACTGATGTGGAATAAAGTAATCTTATAAATGATTACTAATATAAGAAGCCACTTGAGTATCAAATATTTATATTACTTGGGGAATTAATTAATTTTCAGGCAATGGTTAAACAACTTCCTGACCAAACTCAGTTTCACGACTGGGACATGAGTGATCTGACTTAGTGGTCAGAGAAGTCAGGAGCCAGGAGATGGGTTGGGTCTGGATACCAGGAGTCAAGAATCTGAGACAGGCCAAAGGCCAGACCAGGAGTCAGGTGTCAGCAGGGGTGAAAGTAAGCCGGTATGGGCTGGTACGATGTATTGATAAAAAGTGGCTGCCAGTACTGGCCCATACCCAGCTGACTTTAAACCACTGCTGCAGCAAAGGACCCTGCGGCAGTGCTTTAATGTCATTGTCCCTCCCCCTCCCCGCCCCCCTGTCTGCCGCTGTGGGGAGGGGAAGGAGCAGCAGCCCCGGGGCCAGCAATTTAGAAAGGCCCAGAGCTCTGGCCACTGGCCACTGCTGCTGCCATGGCAGCGGCCAGAGCCCTGGGCCCTTTAAATCACTGCTGGAACCCTGGGCGGCATGGGCCAGGCAGCATGGAAGGGATGGAGTGTGGAGCCAGCCCCCATATTGGTAAGTCTTTGGCTTTACTTTCACGCCTGGGTGTCCGGAGCCAGGCAGAGTCAGGTTACCAGGTGATCAGAGTCTGAGACAAGACAGAGGGCAGACTGGAAGTCAGGGTCAAGTAGCAGGCTGGTTCAGGATATCAGGAGGTCAAAGCCACGCAGCAGGATCAGGTAGTGTAGGGGAGGCAGTCCTATGCAGAGAACACTCCAGTTCCACAAATGACTTCCTGTTCCTCTGCTTGGTTTAAATAGAAGCAGGGAACCAGTCAGGAACCTTAGAGCTTTGCCAGTCAGATCCCAGGACTGGCATCCTCTGCTGAGCTGAGCTTTGAGTTCTAGTGACTGTTAACCGATCACTGGGAGGCAGGTCAGAACATACTGACTCCTGGAGAGTCCTGGGCTGACAGTTGAGACCTGTGGACCCTGATGCTCAGACGACAACCACCTTTCCAAAGGTTATTAAGAAGAGGTAATACCTTCTTTGATGACCACATAAATTTAAAGACTCTCTCTAAGAATCATTTACATTTAAAAGGACGTATTTTGAAAGCTCAAAGACTTCTGTATAGTAAACAGAAGCTTTTGGACTTTTTGAAAGGGAATTTCAACGTGTATTAAATCCTGATGGAACTAAAGGGGCATCTCTGAAAATGAGCTGAATAAAAGAAAGAGTTAAACTCTATCTGTAAAGATGTTCTGAAAATGTCATACCACAAAGACAAAAGTAATATGAAGTGAAGAAAATTTACAATTTTGCTGCATATGCTTTAGCAGATTACATATTCAGGAGCTGACCATCCCATAAAGGGGCCTGTGAAGAGGTGACAGCAACAGGTATTTGGATCCAGCCAAGCCTCTGAAAGAGGTGTGTATATAGTATCTTACTGACGCCTCAAGATAAATCCTTTTTTTGGCAGAACCATGAACAGCAATGAGCAAACAAACTTCCTACTGCTTTGTGTAGCTGCAGCCTGCAACTGGGCTGCTTTTGTTTCTGTCCCAACAGGAGGTGCAACTCAGGAAACCCAATACTGCATCTAGAGTACACACGGTGTGGCATCTCTACGTTTTCTGGAAGACTTACTCCGTAGCACAGTGTGGCTGCCACCTTTAGTGAGACTATGGAAAGAGAAGGGTATAAATCTATCTGAACTGAGATACCACTCAGCGCTCTCATTTTAGGCTGTTCATCTCATCTCAGCCATGCAAGTAAACAGAATCAAGATGACAAAGAACAGACAAGCCACAACACAGCATTGTTAAGAAGCGACCTTCCAGTCCAGCACTACTTCTGCAATGTGATGACATCAACATCGTTGGTGACTTAATGTTTCCAAAAGCACTGCCAACAGACTAGACTTAAATAATTCCTGTAATAATTTTCATATTGAAATGCTACTGTAATTTAAAGTACCAACAACTTCTGTTAAACACCAGATTGTTTAGACTATGTACTCCTGAAGAAGAGATATAAAGTAACCTCAGGGAAAAGAGAGAAATATTGGGACTTATTTGAATTTAAGATTCTTAGCATTCATATATTTGCCAGTATCAAGATCCTTAAAGCAATTGGATGATTTCATAAGAAATATTGCTATTTCAGTTGAGTAACTCTTAAATGGCTTCTTTTAAATAACTGAGTGAAATATTTACTTCAGGTCATAGGACTTAGGGCTTGTCTACGCTTACCGGGGAATCCACACATAGTGATCGATGCATCGGCAGTCAATTTAGCAGATCTAGTGAAGTCCCACTAAATCAACCGCAGATTGCTTTCCCGTCATCTCCTGTACTCCACCGAATTGAGAAGAGTAAGCGGAGTTGACGGGTGTAATGGTGTAGGACTCACCTTGTGGCACCTCCTGCTGGTTGTCCTGGGGATTAGCTCACCAGCCATCGGAGCGCCCTCTGCAGGCCAGTGTCTCACGACCGCTGGGCCCCCATGTCCCTCCCGGACCACAGTGCCCCTTTCCACTGAGGTGCTGCCCCCCGGCAGTAACCCCACCATCTCTGGGTCTCCCTCTTCCATGGGAATCCCCACCCACTTTCCCACATCACCTCAATTGTAGGCTACTGCCAGTCACCAACTAGCCCCCGCTCACTGGAGCCAACTGCAGTATAAGCCACTCATCACTGGCAAGGTTGGGTTTGGACCTGCTGCCTCTACCTAGCCTTGGGCTGTCCCCTGCAACCCCAGTACCTGTTTGGCCTTATACTAGGCCACAGCCTACAGGGTTCCCAGGCTGGAGCTCCCCAGCTCCCGTAGCCTTCCCCCAGCCCTGCTTCACTCAGGTACCCTGCCTCTAGCTCCCTGCCGCCAGGCCCATCTCCCTCTACAGCTAGAGGAAACGGTCTTTGCTCCTGGCCCACTGCCCTCTTATAAGGGCCAGCTGAGCCCTGATTGGGACGTGACCACAGCTGAGGCTGCTTCCCAATCAGCCTGGGCTGCTTGCCCCCTGCCACAGCCCTCTCCCAGGGCTGATTTCAACCCTTTAGAGCAGGAGCAGGTGACCACCCCACTACACACACCCCACCTCAAGATCCCCTCCACCAGGGGGCAGGGGGGTTCTTTTAAAGTTGCGCAATACTCCCCTATAACGTTGTTTGGCAGCTGCCTGCTTTGTCCACTGCTTGCAGGAAGAGCAGCCCATTGCAGTTAGCTGGTGGGGGCTTGGAACCAGGGTGGGCCAGCAGCCCCGCTACCAGCTCCCTGCTCCCCTAAGTTTCCTGTGTGGCAGCCACCCAGCAGGCTATCAGTTGCTGGGCACTTCAGGTGTCCCTCCCCACACTGCCATGTGCTGCTCCTGCCCTCTGCCTTGGAGCTGCTCCCAGGAGCCTCCTGCTTGCTGTGCACAGGGGCAAGGGGGGGAGGGAGACAGAGGGGTGCTGATGTCAGGGTGTCCTCCTCCTCCGCTCCTGCCCCCTGCTTCTGTACTCCATCTCCACAGAGCAGGGGGGGACACTACAGGGCTAAGGATGGAGGGAGCTTGCTGGCAGCAGCTGCTGTCTCAACTTGCTGATCTACTTAAAAAGGCAGCATACTTAGAGTGGGGTCAGTGGACTTAAAGGGGAAATGTGCGTGTCTCTCTCTCTCTCTCTCTCTCTCTCTCTCTCTCTCTCACACACACACACACACACACACGGTATGTGTCTCTGTCTCTCTCACTCACACACACATGCACACTCGCTGGCAGTTTGGAAAGTGGAGGAAGTGGTGCACTCCAGTGGGATTGCGTGGGTTCATCAGCGTGGGTTCAGTTTCCGCACAGAATGTTTGCAGCCACGGCCATGCGTTTATTGTGTCTCCTCCCTCCATTTGTGCTGCCTTGTAGAGTGTGAGACTACATTAACAACAATGTGTTAACCCCTGAGGGCTCAGCCAAGTGCTAGTTCATCATTTAGCACAAGGCATTCCCTGGGAAATATACCACCCTCTTCCATCCTCTGACTCCACCACCTCAACCAAGCTTCACAATCATCATTGCTGTGTACAGTATTAAACTGTTTGTTTAAAACTTATACTGTGTGCACACGGTGTGTGTATATACATATATATATCTTTTTTCCCTTGGAACCTAACCACTCCATTTACATTAATTCTTCTGGGGAAATTGGATTCGCTTAACATCATTTTGGTTATAGTAGAATTTTTCAGGAACATAACTACAATGTTAAGCAGGGAGTTACTGTAGATCTAAGGGTATGTCTACACTATAGGATTATTCCGATTTTACATAAACCGGTTTTGTAAAACAGATTGTATAAAGTCGAGTGCACGCAGCCACACCAAGCACATTAATTCAGCGGTGTGCGTCCATGTACCAAAGCTAGCGTTGATTTCCGGAGCATTGCACTGTGGGTAGCTATCCTGTAGCTATCCCATAGTTCCCACAGTCGCCCCCGCCCATTGGAATTCTGGGTTGAGATCCCAATGCAAAAACAGTGTCGCGGGTGATTCTGGGTAAATGTCGTCACTCAATCCTTCCTCCGTGAAAGCAATGGCAGACAATCATTTCGCACCCTTTTTCTCTGGATTGCACTGGCAGACGCCATAGCATGGCAACCATGGAGCCCATTTTGCCTTTTGTCACTGTCACTGTATGTGTACTAGATGCTGCTGACAGACGCAGTACTGCAGTGCTACACAGCAGCTTTCATTTGCCTTTGCAAGGTAGCAGAGACGGTTACCATCCCTATTGCACCGTCTGCCATGCCATTGTAAATTGGCGATGAGGTGACGGTTATCAGTCGTTCTGTACCGTCTGCTACTGTCATGGGTGCTCCTGGCTGGCCTCGCTGAGGTCGGCTGGAGGTGCATGGACAAAAATTGGAATGACTGCCTGGGTCATTCCCTTCTTTATGTTTTGTCTAAAAATAGAGTCAGTCCTGCCTAGAATATGGGGCAAGCATACTAGAGAACCAGAGAGCACAGCCACTCCATGTCAGAGCCCCAGAGATCCCGCAGAAATGATGAGCTGCATGCCATTCTAGGGGGTGCCCCTGCAACAACCCCACCCGTTGCTTCCCTCCTCCCCCAACCCTCCTGGGCTACTGTGGCAGTGTCCCCCCATTTGTGTGATGAAGTAATAAAGAATGCAGGAATAAGAAACACTGAATTTTTTCGTGAAATAAAATGAGGGGGAGGAAGCCTCCAGCTACTATGATAGTCCAGGCAGGACATTAAAGGGTGACGGAGGAGAGAAACCCAGCCTCCCGCTGCTATGATAGTCCAGGCAGTAGAGAATCGTTTCTTTAGACATGAAAGGCGGGGGGGGGAGGGGCTGATGGAGCTCAACCTCCAGTTGCTATGATGAAGACGGTTACCAGCCATTCTGTACCATCTGCCAGGAATGACTAGGAGTCATTCCCATTTTTACCCAGGCGCCCCCGGCCGACCTCACCGAGGCCAGCCAGGAGCACTCAAGGGGTGATGATGATGATGGATAGCCGTCATTGTACCATCTGCCACCAGGAAGGGGATGGTAGTGTTCAGCGCTGCAGCACCCCGTCTACTAGCAGCATGCAGTAGACATAGGGTGACATTGAAAAAAGAAACTTTTTTTTCCCTTTTCTTTCGGGGGGAAAGTGTGTAAATTGATGACATATACCCTGTAACACTCAGGAAAATGTTTTTGACCCTTCAGGCATTGGGAGACTGAGGGGACTGTGGGATAGCTGGAGTCCTCAGTCCCCCCTCCCTCCTTCCATGAGCGTCAATTTGATTCTTTGGCTTTCCGTTATGCTTGTCACGCAGCACTGTGCTGAGTCCCTGCTGTGGCCTCTGTCTATCATAGCCTGGAGATTTTTTCAAATGCTTTGTCATTTCGTCTTCTGTAACGGAGCTCTGATAGAACAGATTTGTCTCCCCATACAGCAATCAGATCCAGTATCTCCCGTACAGTCCATGCTGGAGCTCTTTTTGGATTTGGGACTGCATCGCCACCCGTGCTGATCAGAGTTCCATGCTGGGTAAACAGGAAATGAAATTCAAAAGTTTGCAGGGCTTTTCCTATCTACCTGGCCACTGCATCCGAGTTCAGATTGCTTTCCAGAGCGGTCACAATGGTGCACTGTGGGATACCACCCGGAGGCCAATACCATAGATTTGTGGCCACACTAATCCTAATCCAACATGGCAGTTCCGATTTCAGCGCTACTTCTCTCATCGGGGAGGAGTACAGAAATCGGTTTAAAGAGCCCTTTATATCGATATAAAGGGCCTCATTGTGTGGACAGGTGCAGGGTTAAATCGGTTTAATGCTGCTAAATTCGGTTTAAACGCATAGTGTAGACCAGGCCTAAGATACATCAACTTGAGTTACGCTGTTCACATAACTCAAATTTCATAGCTTAGATTGATCTTTCCCTGTAGTGCAGATAAGGCCTTAGTTAAGACAACTTACCTCTGTCCATCCATGATTCACCAACCCTTAAATGAAATTCCCTCACCCATCTATAAACTGTTTTTTATTATCTATCATACACTTAGATTGGACTCACTGCTGATGGGGGAATAATATACTTTGGTCTTAACCTATCTAGAGAACAGCACCCCTTTCTCCTCCATTCTCCCCTTGAGTTTTGCGTGCAGATCAGTATCTGAGCACAGAGCAACTCTGTACTTTTTCTGTCTTGCTAAAGTAAAGCGCAGAAGCATGATTGTCACAACTGGAGTCAACTATTCCTACATTAAAGAAAGAAGTTTGATTCTGGTTTTGAACTAACGTCTTGTTTACAATTTTGATATTTCTCAGAATGACTCTGAAGATGATGTTATAAATGAAGAGGGGTTAAGAAGCAGGAATTTACAAAACAGGGATGCTGTACATAGTAACCCAGTAAGTTTTTGTTTTTCTTCAAATTAAATAATATCCAGTCACTAGAGTAACCATGTTTACACTCAGAATGAACCAGAAACATAGTAGGGTTGGTAATACTGTCAAGGCAGAAAATAAATATGCACTTGTTATAGTACATCCAGGAATAAAATGAATAACTGAATTAGAACTGAAATCAGTGAGCCAGTCCTGTTCTTAGAAATCTATCAAAACAGCTCTATCCAAAATGTACATGGGGCATAGTAATGCTGGTCATGATGAGTACTAAAGGTAGAGAGCTGACATATGGTATGTCTGCACTTTGAGTTGTAAATGTAATTTCCAGCTTGAAGAGACATTGCTAGCTCTGAACGAGCTAGGAAGCTAAAAACAGCAGTGTAACCATAGCAGTGGAACAGGCTAGCCATGTCAAGTATATGCCTAGCTTCTTGGATGGGTACAAACTCAGGTGGGTAGCCCCTCCTGCTGCTTTTTCACCTCTGTCGCTACACTGCCATTTTTAGCTTCCCAGCTCGATCAGCTCTAGTAAGGGTATACCTTTTAAATCTGGAAATTACACCTGCAGCTCAATTTGCTGATATACCTGCAGAGGTAGTGGTGACAGTTTTCCACAGAAAGTATTATAAATAGTCTAAAGAGCAATGGAGCTCTTCCACATTCAAATCTATGTAACTGAGAGTAGAATGTGGTCCTTTATGGTAAATTCTTTGCTACTATGAGGCCCCTGATCTTTTTTTCTCTGTCTTTATCAAAAGAGTTGTTATGGGTTTTATTTAACTTATTAATCTAAAACCTCATGGGCAGATTCTATACTGTAAACATTTTTGACCATAAGCAAATGGAATTCCACTTTCCAGAATCCACTGACACTGAAAGAAGTATTTTCTTCCTCGTAGGTTTTGCTGTTTTTTAGAAAACCACAGTGAAAATGTTAGTCTGGCTCACCAACACTTGTAGTGAGGCTATTTTTCAGACTGGATATAAAATGAAACCCTTTCTCTCTGATTTGAGCACATACTTGGTTTTGCGCTGTAATTACCCATCCACTAGATGGCCCAAATCCCAGGGCAAGAGTAAATAAGAGGCAACATTCAATGGTCAAAGGGTGACAGAAATGCTATACAGATGGTTTTACATCAAATGTTTCTATTTCATTTTCTTTGGCTGTATGACTTGGCTCACCACATCTGGAGTACTGTGTCCAGTTTTGGGACCCCCACTACAGAAAGGATGTCGACAAATTGGAGAGAGTCCAGCAGAGGACAACGAAAATGATCAGAGTGCTGGGGCATACGATTTACATGGAGATGCTGAGGGAACTGGGCTTTTTTAGTCTGCAGAAGAGAAGAGTGAGGGGGGATTTGATAGCACCCTTCAACCACCTGAAGGGGGGTTCCAAAGAGGATGGAGCTAGGCTGTTCTCAGTGGTGGCAGATGACAGACAAAGGAGCAATGATCTCAAGTTGCAGTGGGGGAGGTCTAAATTGGATATTAGGAAACACTATTTCACTAGGAGGGTAGTGAAGCACTGGAATGCATTACCTAAGGAGGTGGTGGAATCTCCATCCTTACAGGTTTTTAAGGCCTGGCTTGACAAAGGCGTGGCTGGGATGAGTTAGTTGGTGTTGGTCCTGCTTTGAGCAGGGAGTTGACCTCCTGAGGTCTCGTTCAACCCTAATCTTCTATGGTCCTATGTGGTGAGTCACTAGAGTTAGTCAAAAAATGTTGAAATTCAAAAGTTTTCGTTCCTTCCTTTACCTTCGAAAGGTCAGACAATTCCAGAACTTGATCTTAGGGCTTGTCTGCATGGTGAAGTTAGTGCACAGCAAAGATTTCATCAATATTTTCACAAAAAAATCTTCATATTCCAAGCAGCTCCATTAGATGCTTTAGTTAATATATTTGCCTATATTGAAGTCTTGCCCAGTGACTGAGTTTGGTGGCAAGAGGCCTACAAGCAGTGGTAACAAGTTTTTCATTTGCTGCCCTTAAATGCAAGGAATAAGGTGTGAGTGTGCAAGGCCAACATTTTTTAGACTTCATCCAGGGAAAGAAAAAGAGTTAATTCATCACTAGCTACTCTGATTGCCTACAACGGTTCTGCTCTTCCACTGGTGACATGTTACGCCAGGTTCTGATCTTTGTTGCAGCACTGTAAATCTGGAATCCTTCTAGTTACTCCTAAAATACATGGGTCAAGATGAGATCAGAATCTGGCCTACTGTGTTTGTGGTGGGCCCCAAAATACTATTTTTTGGAAGTAAATCCAATCGCTTGGAGAAATATGTGGTAAATGCTCACTAGCAAAACTTCAACAGTCTGTACCACACTCCAGCAGCTCATACGCTACAGTAATTTCTAGCAGTGCTGGGAAGGTTATGGCGGAGGTCCTCAGTTAAAATACTGTAGACTTAAAAGGGCACAGCAGTGTGGGACCCCTAACAAATGTTTTCAGACACGAGTCTGAAAGCCAAAAAAATCAAATTCTATTCCAAGTTCATATTTTTTAAATATTTTAACTCAATAGACATAGATTCAGAGATATTTAAAGAAATTGCTAACATATAATCCAGTGGGGGTCGGGGAGGGTGTTACCATTCCGCCTCTGTGCCAATCCCCTGAAGATATGAATTGTTACAGACCACAGCTACAGAGCTATAGCTCAAGCTGCAGTAGTTCATGCTTTTAATTCTGGAGGTCACCCAACACATTCAGTCCCTGGTGTGTCAGCCAAGAAAGCCAGTGTCACATGAGACAATTGCAACTGCTTCTGAGGCAAATTATAATTATTTTCAAAACCTTAACTATTCAGTACCTTTGTTATAGTCTACTTTCAATAGGAGAGGGGAACAAAAGAAACCCACTTTACAAACAGCCATTCCTTTATAACGGTGTTATGTATTAGAGATAAATAAAAATATTTTTTTTAAAGTGGAACTACAAATTAATCTAAAGAGCCATCAGTGAAATTCTTCAGGTTAGAAAGAGTACTGGTAAGGTAAGATTGTGCCCTTAAGACCCAGCCCATGCTAGAAGGCAGAAAGATGGGCACTGGGCTTGGGAGAGCTGGGTTTGACTCCTGGCTCACCCACAGAGTTCCTGCATGATTTGGGGCAAATCACTTAATCTACCCTTTTCCTTAGTTCCCTCTCTAAGGAAATGGGGATAGTGCTGCCCTACCTCACAAGAGTGCTATGAGGATAAAATCCATTTATGATTATGAGGCACTAAGATTCTAGGAAGATGAGGAGTATATAAGAAAAGATAAGAAAATTAGTGGTTTTCTACAGAAAATTTCAACAAAAACAACAAATTTTCAGCCAAAAACTGCTGAAAACCAACATTTGTCAGTTTTGTAATTTTTGTTGAAAAAAACTGAGGAAATGAGGTCAAAACTGGGGGGTCTCACTGCCCCACTGTGGCGGCGGGGAGCTGCGAGGGTCCCCCTGCCCCGCAGTAGCAGCTGGGGAGCTACAGGGGTTCCTCTGCCCTGCGGTGGCAGCCAGGGAGCTGCGGGGGTCCCTCTGCTGCCGTGGCTGGCAGGGAGCTGTGTGGTACCCCTCCCTGCCTGTGGCAGCTGGGAAGTACCTCTCTGCCCATGGCAACTGAGAGCTTTGGATCCTGCTGCCTCAGGCAGAGGTGGTACCTTACTGCTCCCTGCCACTGCAGGAGCTGGTGGGACCCTGCAGCTCCCAGTTGCCGAGGCTGAAGTCATGGAGGTCTTTGGAAATCATGGATTCCATGATTTCTGCAACCTCCATAACAAAACTGTAGCCTTAATTATGACCCCCAAGATTGCTCCCTTCCCAAGACACTCAGAATAATATTTTAGCCCCCACTGTTTTGGGTAATGTGGCTCAAGTATTTTAAGCATGACTGTATCATGGCAAAACTGAGAGTTAGGAGGTTTCACTTGGGAAGATAGAATGAAAAATGGGCACATTTAGTTCGCTCTATGTGATCAGCTGTAATTTAGGTTTGAGTATCTTGATTCAGCCTATCCAAAATGAACAGATGCAGTATAACCCTAATTTAACTATAGAGAAAATGGCACTCTGATGGCCTTATCCCTTTACATCCATCAGGATAGAACCCTGCTACAGAGGTACAGTGGAAAGAACCCCTTGGTTGGCAAATACTACCTACGGTATGAGTGGTTTGATTCACGTTTGATTTTCATTTTATTTCCCAGTGAATATCAAAAAGAGAGTAATCAAAGTTAAGTAGAATAGGGCAGATAATATACAATAGTCTAGCTCCACAGAGCTGAAAGGCCTTCAAGGCCCTCTCATAGAAATTTGAATCATGAAGATTAAAAACAGACCTCTATCCATGTAGTTTTGGACTATCACATAGGAAAATGAGTGGCAGCTTCTGAGCAAAAAAAATTTTTCCCTACACGCCACTTTAATTATTTTGTTAGTTTTCCCATTGAGCTGTTTTGCTTCAAATGGTCTCCCAAGAAACTAACTTAGGGCATTTCAGAACTTTCAACAGAGTGTATAATATGCAGCAGAAAAAAATCGATTGAAGGGGAGAAAGCAGTGACAGGTGTTGATAGGTCTTGATTTATAAACTAGTTTTGTGAACGTAAGTAGCATAAATATTTATGCCGTACAAAGACTAAAATTACTCAACACACAATTGTTCCAGACTACCAGCCAACCTGAAAAAAAACTTCTTTGGAGATTAATGTATAGTCCATAGTATGGTTGCATCAGTAAAGTGTTCTGGCTATGTTTGATGCATACTTTATACCTCAGAGAAATATGGCTTATGAAGGAGCATGTCCCTGCCAACTTCTAGTCAGTTTCCTCCCTGAAGTAACTATCTCAATCTACTTCTTTCCCTCCTCCAACGCTGCCTTTTGTCCCCTCTGCATTCAAATCAGGTGGTTTCCTCCTTCCCACTGTATAGGTGCCAGCACGGGGGAGGGTCACAGAGAGCACAGAAGAGACAGGCTCCTTGCTCTCAGTTCCAGTACCTGGCCCCACCCCAGTCTTGAGCTGTTGGGAACTGCTGTTACAGGGAAAGTCCTTCTGAGCCTCCATATCACTGGTCTGGAGCATGCTCAGTCACTCTTTGGGGATTGGGCATGTCCAGTTTGTTTACCTGTAAAAGTTGTGAGGGGATAGAGCATGCTCAGTTGTTCAATGTGGATTGCATATGCAGTCTGGTCAGCACTAGGAGCATGGTCAAGGTGGATAAAATATGTAGAATCTTTAGCTGTTAAAATCAAAAGCTGTCATATGTAAACTACAAAATTTCAAAGGCTTATAACTTGGCCAGATTAGTTGTTTCTATGAAAATCGGCCTAAAAGGATATCCCTGACAAAAAGGCTACCTCCCTGCCAAACTTCAAGTCTCTATTCTAAAGCATGGGGAGTGCTAGAGATTTTCAAATAAAACCTTTCCAGAATGTTTTAAACATGGGCAAAACAACATAGTCTTCCCTAGCCACCTTCTTGAAAGCAGCTGGACCACATTGACTGAAACTCGCCAAAAAACATTGAGCCTGGGGCAAACACTTGGCATGGCAAATTTCAGCCTAAGTGGTTAAAGTTTGGCAAAGTTATAATTAACTGAAAACAGGATCTTATAATGAGAAGTGTCAAGTAACCTTAATAAGCAGTGCTACAAGATCCACTTACAATATAAGATTCACTTTTGATCATTTATACAAAACTATTCTGTTCTTGGCTCTTTTCCTCATCTAGTAACAGAAGGGACAAGCTAATCTCCTTCTTTACCTCCCGCTTTTAAATTTTATGGGCTTTGAGAAGGTTCAAAATTCAAAAAGCTCATCACTTGACAGCTATGCTATATAACTACTGGGATTGCCTGATGTTAATAACAGTGTTGGTACCACACAGCAGAATCAGAGCTGTGTATACAAATGAGAAAGAATGTGTGTCATGAATAGAGCTAATGGAATGAGATGTTACTCTTGCGAGTTCCTGTTGAGAATGCATGCCGATTGTGATTCAACTACAGAATGAAACTAAATTTTGCCCTGTAAAACCACCTCACCCAGCTGTCTTTAAGAGAATCTTCTCTTTTGAAGACTACTCAAGAAATATGTCATATTCACTATATTTTTATGTATCTGTTTTCCAGGAGGATACACACATCAATATCGAGAGTGATCAGCATAAAAACAAACAAGACTCAGTAGCTGAGAAAACATTCTTAAAAGGGTAAATTTTTTTTTTAATGAGCAAGTTTTCCACCCATTTCACCCTCACTCCAAACAAAAATTTGCCAATGTCTCAGCCTCCTTCATGACAGGCAAAAATTCTGCTGCCATATTACTAAGCCAGACAGTCCTTTGTATCTCCTAGTAATTTGTGTATTGAAAAAACTACATATCTAAAATTTTTAAAAAAGTATATGATCATGGAACTGAGCATGTGATTATGATCAGGAATCTTTGCAAATTAGAGAAGCTAATATTTTTACATAAACTAGATTTGCCCATTTGATCTAACAGCATCACTTTTTCATAGTAGCTTATATAATAGTTGAGCCTGTTAGTGGATTCCTACTGAAAGTTCAAGATTCATCATTGCCATGCATAATGTATAGTAATTCACACCAGTGCAAAGTAGATGTAAACCACTACCATCCTGATTTTTAGTGTTTTACACTACTTTGCACAGGTGTCAGTGATTACACAATGAATTGAGCTGATAGTCCCTGTGTGTGTGTGCATCCCATCTCCATAAAAGAGGTTCCTGAGCTTGAGATAAAATACTGATTTTTGAATTAACATGTTTCTGCCATATTCGGTTGGGAGAAGTTTTCATATAAGCACATTGTGCTCTGCTTTACTCTTTCCTTCAATTTCTATCACTTCTTTGTTAGGTATTGTCTTCACAACTTTCAGTTTTGAATCTCAGTCTTCCTGTTTTATAGTTCAGCAAGCTCTAGAAACTCAGCTGCTGGGTAGCCAAGTATTTTGAATTTATTTCATTCAAACTGGGTTACTTGACCTGGCCATATACATGTAGAATTATCCAATTTATATGCACAATTTGGGAATTTGGATCCATAAATTAAGTAATGCATAAAATATGCATTACACACTTAACTTGGAAAACCAGACCCATAATTTGGTCAGTTTCACAAGCAGTCATAACATTAAAATATTTATCTTAAACAGTTAGCATTAGTTTTTATGCCACACAACTTGTAAAGTAATTAACTACATTTACATAATCAAATGAACTATTCTTCTCTAGTCACTCCTCCCTGCTCTTTGGAAACTTGTGGTTTTATTAGCATTTATGAAACAATTTCCCATTTTAAACTTTTAGGACCATGTTTAAAAAAAGGGTGGAAATCACTGTAATTGTGAGTGCAAATTAAGCACTTGAGTGTCTAAATAACCATTTGCAATTACCATAGTTGTGTGTACAAACTAAGCATCTGCAAACATGCAGTTGTGTGCACATTTTTGAGCAGACTCCCATTCTCAGAATCATGCCCCTAAAGTTTAGAATGTTAGAATCATAGAACTGGAAGGGACTTCGAGAGATCATCTAATCCACTCCCTTGCACTCGTGACCATCCCTGACAGGTGCTAGTCTAAACTGCTTTTAAAAATCTCTAATGATGGAGACTCCACAACCTCCCTAGGCAATTTATTCCAGTGCTTAACCACCCTGACAATAGGAAGTATTTCCTAATGTCCAACCTAAACCTCCCTTGCTGCAATTCAAGCCCAATTGCTTCTTGTCCTATCCTCAGAGGTTAAGAAGAATAATTTTTCTTCCTCCTCCTTGTCCAGTTTTTTCAATCTTCCCTCACAGATCATGTTTTCTAGACTTTTAATAATTTTTGTTGCTCTTCTCTGAACTCTCTCCAATTTGTCCATATCCTTCCTGAAATGCGGTGCCCAGAAATGGACACAATACTCCAGTTGACGCCTAATCAGAGTGGAGTAGGGCGGAAGAATTCCTTCTCATGTCTTGCTTACAACACTCCTGCTAATACATCCCAGAATGATGTTCAATTTTTTTGCAACAGCATTACACTCTAGACTCATATTTAGCTTGTGGTCCACTATGACCCCCCCACCCCCAGATCCCTTTCTGCAGTACTTCTTCCTAGGCAGAAGTGTATGTGTGCAACTGATTGTTCCTTCCTAAATGGAGTACTTTGCATTTGTCCTTATTGAATTTCATCCTACGGTATTTACTTGAGACCATTTCTCATCCAGATCATTTTGAATTTTAATCCTATCCTCCAAAGCACTTGCAACCCCTCCCAGCCTGGTATCACCTGCAAACTTTATAAATGTACTCTCTATGCCATTATCTAAATCATTGATGAAGATATTGAACAGACCCAGACCCAGAACTGATCCCTGCGGGGCCCCATTCATTATGCCTTCCAGCATGACTATGAACCACTGATTATTCTCTAGGAATGGTTTTTCAACCAGTTTTGCACCCACCTTATAGTAGCTCGATTGCATTTCCTTAGTTTGTATATGATAAGATCATGCGAGACAGTATTAAAAGCTTTACTAAAGTAAAGCTTTACTACCACTTCCCCCGCTATCCGCAAGGCTTGTTACCCCGTCAGAGAAAGCTATCAGGTTGGTTTGACATGATTTGTTTTTGACAAATCCATGTTGACTGCTACTTATCATCTTCTAGATGGTTGCAAATTGATTGCTTAATTATTTGCTCCATTATCTTTCTGGGTACAGAAGTTAAGCTGACTTGTCTGTAATTCCCTGGGTTGTCCTTTTCCCCTTTTTATATATAGGCACTATATTTTCCCTTTTCCAGTCTTCTGGAATCTCTCCTGTCTTCAATACTTCCCAAAGATAATCGCTAATGGCTCATATATCTCCTCAGTCAGCTCCTTGAATATTCTAAGATGCATTTCATCAGGCCCTGGTGACTTGAAGACATCTAATTTGTCCAAGTAATTTTTAACTTGTTCTTTCCCTATTTTAGCCTCTTCTGATCCTACCTCTTTTTCACTGGCATTCACTACGTTAGACATCAATCACCACCAACCTTCTTGGTGAAAACCGAACAAAGAATAGTAATGAATCTATGATAGGTAGGAGTGGGAAGATGAGTAAGGGCAAAGAAGATGAAGGGCACATGTTAGGAAGTTATTAATTCTGATTTATTTATAATACCATTGAAAGTTCCAAAATAATTAAGGTTTATCCACAGTGCTTTATTATTGTCCCCCAGGTCATTTTGTTCTTCCATTAGTAGCTAAATATAATTACTTGCAGTAAAAAAGCTCTATTTACACAGTAATACACAGAGCACTTTGCTTCACTTGAATTACTCTGAAGCTAGCTTTTGATGTCACTAAACACAGAGTGGGAGTAAAATATCAGGCATACGATGGGGGTAGTGGTATGCCTATAAAATTTTTATTTGTGAATTAAAACTTCAAGATGGACCTAACATATAGCCTGACTATTATTTCCTGTGTTCTTGAAAAGTCCATTCATTATGTGTCCTTTATTTTGAAGGCCAATGCCTCACTGACATATTTAAAAAAAAAATCACTCCCAATAGCCTAGCATTCCTTGTCACAAGCCTTGAAACAAATCAATCCATTAACAACACATACAAGGAGGAGGAAGAAAAATTGCTTTTCTTAACCTCTGAGGATAGGACAAAAAGCAACGGGCTTAAACTGCAGCAATGGCGGTTTAGGTTGGACATTAGGAAAAACTTCCTAACTGTCAGGTTGGTTAAGTACTAGAATAAATTGCTTAGGGAGGTTGTGGAATCTCCATCATTGGAGATTTTTAAGAGCAGGTTAGACAAATATCCGTCAGGAACAGGCTAGATAATTAGTCCTTCCACGAGTGCAGGGGACTGGACTCGATGCCCCCTGGAGCTCATAGAATATCAGGGTTGGAAGGGACCTTAGGAGGTCATCTAGTCCAACTCCCTGCTCAAAGCAGGACCAATTTCCAACTAAATCATCCCAGCCAGGGCCTTGTCAAGCCTGACCTTAAAAACCTCTAAGGAAGGAGGTTCCACCACCTCCCTAGGTAACCCATTCCAGTGCTTCACCACCCTCCTAGTGAAAAAGTTTTTCCTAATATCCAACTTGAGACCATTACTCCTTGTTCTGTCTTCTGCTACCACTGAGAAGAGTCTAGATCCATCCTCTTTGGAACCCCCTTTCAGGTAGTTGAAAGCAGCTATCAAATCCCCCCTCATTCTTCTCTTCTGCAGACCAAACAATCCCAGTTCCCTCAGCCTCTTCTCATAAGTCAGACCAATGGTCCATCTAGCCCAGTATCCTGTCTTCTGACAGTGGCTAATGCCGGGTGCGCCAGAGGGAATGCACAGAACAGGCAATCATCAAGTCATCCATCCCCTGTCACCCATTCTCAGCTTTTGGCAAACAGAAGCGAAGGACACCATCACTGCCGAACCTGGCTACTAGCCATTGATGGACCTATCCTCCATGAATTTATCTAGTTCTTTTTTGAACCCACTTATAGTCTTGGCCTTCAGAACATCATCTGGCAAAGAGTTCCACAGGTTGACTGTATCCTTTCATGAACATACCCTATCTTAACTTTCTATTACTAAGTTGTAAAATAAATCTGTCGATTACAATATCACTGTAAGAATACACCGTTGCAGGTAATCGCCAATAATCTTTAATTCGTTCACCAACAATTAAAATCGATAAGGCTGTTCTGTCTTATATATGTGTCTTTCTCTTCAGCTTTCTTTCCTTTTCCTTGTACCTAATCTCTTTGCAGAGGCTTAGTGGGTAATTTAATGTCCTATGAAATAATAACTATAATTTGTACGGCAATAGAAATTCCAGTAACAAAAACTGACAGGTCAGAAGCAAATAACATTTATCAAAGACCTGTTACTGTTTGACCTGGTGAGCAAACTGCTTCCTAATCTGTTGTTTGAGTGCTAATCTGAACTAGATAAAAATGAGTCACATTACAGTGGCATGTGTCATTTACTGTTTCTTTAAAATTAATCATTATTTACCACAGCATAAGGAGAAAGCTCATGCTAAATTTCACTGCATATTTGATTCCAGCTGCATCTGTTTACCATGTGAATACAGTCTGGATAATTATTATCCTTAAACATATCTTTGCTTTTCTAGTCTAAAGGTTGTCAGGAACTGACTTAAAGAGTCATTTCTGTAGCTGTGAATTCTTTCCAAGCTTACACAAAGCTTAGGTGATTGTCTAGCTCAGTGATTGTCAACCCATAGCCCATGGGGTGCTTGCAGACCAATCAGCAAGCATCTGCGGCCCCATGACATCCTCAGGGCCATATAAGTAGTATACATATTCTGTGGTGGCCCACATAACACATAGAGAGCTGCATCACTGGTCTACACACATACTTTGTACCACCATATATCATATTAATGAAAATCTGGGTGAATTCATTCCCTTACACTGTTCTTCCCTTACATCTTAGTACCATGGTAAAATCCCATTGCATTCACTATAGATATGAAAAAAGAACAAAAATGGGTCACTTAACACCTGGGAAGGGCAGATGCTAAGATACACTCACAGTATTTGGACACACTAGATAATTTTAGCTTCCATATAATCAAAGGTTTGATAAATGTTGAGTGCCTGTAATGATGGGCTATATTTTCAAGAGATCCAGAATTACTACAATGATTTTGTGCATGGAGCTTGGCATGCACAAAAAACTACACCTTTGCAATAAAGCTCAGGATTATTGCAGATGTGCACACAAATCTGGTAACGAATACACTAATGACTAGTTAAGAGCCTAACTAGTTTATGTTAATTCCATTATCTAATTTCCACACAGTTACAGTAATTGCGTACACAGTGCAGTTGTGCATTTACATGTGCATTTTGTGTGGACAGACCCACATCTTAATCTTTCAAAATTTTGGCCCTTTAAGAGTCTCACAAATCCATTTTCATCCTACTAGTCCAAAGTCAAACAACTAATACTAAAATAGTTCCAAAAGATAGCCAAGACTGTCAAATGAGTTTTATTTTGCACTTTGGAAATGCAAAATTAACTCTGGCAGTCCAGAAGCTTTGATAGATCTGCTGCAATGTTTCTATATGAATTACTCTTCTTTCTGCTTTGGTGGGATTTATTTCTTTGTTCTGTTTGCTTTGGTTGCTTGTGTGTACTTCTAGGTATCTGGAAAGGAAATATGAGGAAGTCTGTGACTTTTGCAAGAAATACAAAACCAGAATTCGATATGTGATATATGGAATTTTAATAGCAGGTACTTTATTTTTTAAAACCATAGGAAATAACTATACCCTCTTTCAGTTTTACTTTGATTTCAGGCTATGCATGTTTTGCTATCAATGTTTGAATGAAATAGTGTGAAGTAGAATTTAATTGATATAACATACTGGAAAACTATGAGACATTTTTACAGATAAAAGTCTATCAAATCTTTCTGACTGTTTTTGAGAAGATATAGGAGATTAAAGTGAATTCTAGTCCTGGATAATGGTTCCAGACTGAAATTCTCCATTTATTCAGCAGACAAATACAGCAAGAGCAATAATAGTGGAAGCTTCCATATGCTGTGCCACCAATATGCTTCATCTCCGACCTGGACAGACTACATTTAGGGATGAAAAGGGTAGTTCAGTCACCATGTCCATTCAGTGATCAGTTTCTCTGCTGAGACAGTGGGGTCAGTTATCTTAAATTATATCTTCTAGGAGCTTGCTTGAGACTACAAATTCCTATACTATACACCACTAAACAGCAATGAGATACTAATGATTTTTAGTTAGTATCGATTTAGACTGGATTCAAATCAGTGTTCTAGAAGTGAAAGGCTCCTTGTCCTATTAACATTCTCCTACCTGAGCCATTCAGTGCCCACGCCAAAGGGTTTCTTTATGGAAAGGTCATGCCATAAAGCCTCAGCATTCCGGCATACATACAGAACTCATTCTAATGGTCCTGTTTGTCCCTCTCCTGATTGTGCAGTAAATTGGGTTGTTCCATTCTGTCCTTTTATGAGCTTCCTTTTGAGGTCTCCGACCTAAACTCTTACAATAACTCTCAGAATAACTCAAGAGAGAGGCTTCCCAAGAACATGTCAGTGTTTAATATATACAACTTGCCTTACAAAAGGAAAAGAAACTACTGCTTCATTGTTATAGGCATGCAAAAGCAGGTAATTATTTATGTGTATTAAGTATTCTGTTGCCCCACGTTTTATCCAGGAAACTGTCATGTGCCAAATCCATTTGTAGCTAGTTACTGCAGGCAGCAAATTTGTGGCCTAATCCAAAACCAATTTAAGTCATTGGAAAGGCTCCCATTGATTTCAGCAGGCTATGAGTCAGGCCCTTGTTGCATAGGCCAGTTTACAGAGGTAAATCTCTGAATGCTTCTCCTTATTTATGGAATAGGCACCATTATTTTTAAATCACTCTGTTTGTGCACAGAACACATGCTGCTTCATAGGATGTTTCACTTTGCCCCAGTGATCAAAGAAACTGCCTTCTTCTAATATATGGTAGGCTTTATTCAACCAGAAACACTTCATGGAAGCCCCTAGAAGCCCATTTTTATTTGGATTACTTGAATACAGGAGCAAAATTATTTCTTGTTTAATCTGGGGATTATTGTTTAATGTACACTTTAAATCAGTTGTTATTAGATTCTTCTCTGCTGGTTTCTTTTCTTATCCCTTACTCATCCCTGCCCCATGTCCATGAGCCAGGTCCCATCTCATCTCTCCTCCTATCCCATCTGCTAGCTATAGGTTCCAACCATTCTTATTTAACTGCATTGCTCTCCTCTTCCTCATAACTATTTATCCCTGAAATGTTTATAGTGCGCACATCAATGTAGTAGCTTTGGTATCTACTGTTGCCGCTTACTTCAGCAGTTCTCTCTCTCTCTCTCTCCTAGAAATACTTCCTGCCCTCTTACTGGCTTCCAGCCTTCAAAACTCCCTTAACCCAATTACAGGGCATTATCCAAATTCTGTGTCTACTTTTGATAACTGTTTGCATCACATCACCGCATACTTCTGGCACCAGGCCTGTAATCTGAGTGAACATTTACTGGTTTTGTTTTTAATGAAACTGTGGACATTACTCTACTACCATATGTAACACTACTAGTGGTGCTTACCTCCTTGGTAAACTGCTTTGAGATTTAAGGATGAATAGTGCTATTTATGAGTTTGGTTTATTATTATTACCTTGCTGTTACCTTAAAAATGGACTTTGCTTTGGCCACACACCAGAATCCTTTTCTCTCCCCACTTCCCAGTGATGCGGTTTGATAGTGACTGAATATGTTGTATGTAATAATACTGTTGACATTTAAGCCAGGAATCAGGAAGCTATCCTTCAGGACAGCACTTCAGCACATGCTTAGCTTCAAGCTCATCCTCAAGTCTCATTGAAATCAAGTGGAATTTAAGTACATGTTCAAGTGCTTTCCTGAATCAGGGCCTTGCTTTCCTATTTCCTAATTAAAGCTCAAGTAAGTAAATAGCCATCTGTTGTGTGTTTTGCTTGTTTGCTTTTTTTACAGGACAGGTGTAACTGACATACATATGCTTGTTTCCTTGACAGCTTACCTGATGATAGTCATCGCAGCATGTGTCCTGAATTTTCAGAGAGCCCTGGCACTTTTTGTACTCACTGTTCTAGCCATCTTCTTCATCTGCTGGGATTTTTTAATAGCCAGATATGAAGACAAAATAGCTGAGTTCTTTTCCCCTTGTGAAAGGTTTCTGAAACAGCAGTGGTTTTGGCTAAAATGGTAAATGAAACTGGCTTCTTACTTATGCAGAGGGACATAATATCATTAAGTTAATTTAGCCATTTAGCTGTTTATAAATTTTATGACTTCGCTGGGACCATTTTTAAAAAACCGTTTTACTGTTTTCAATGGGAAGTGAATGTAAATGCAAGTTAATAAGCACCCTGAATGAATCTTTCTCCAGTATTAGATCACTGCTATTCAAACCATTTCTTAGCACTCAAGTTGTGTCAGGTTCCCCATTAAAAAGCATAATTCTCAGGGCTTTATACATATCTAAGATGAATAAATTGTTGAAGCCTGCAATGTATTATATCTATATCTAATCTGTCTAGATATTGTATGGCCCCATCACTATGGTATCTGAGCATAATTTTATTCCTCAGGAGACAAACATGTCTACTGTGCAAAATAACATGTTATTAACAAAGTGGTTGGTTATTTGGAGCACTTAGGATCAACTCTTCCTGGCCCCTACCTGTCAGCAAAAGGAATACCACATTAGAGTGATGTACTGGAGGGGAATCTTAAAGGTTCCCATCCTGTTAAAATCCTGACACAAAAGGAAAAGGAAATTGGCCAAAATTCCTGCCTCTGGTGCAGTTCACACTCCTTTCTCAGTTATTCCAGGGCTCAAGAACATTTCTGAAGAGCAATTTTTTATTTTTTTTATTTTTATTTTTATTTTGGTCTTTGGGAGGGATCTGTTTGCACTTAATAGCAGGAATTTTCTCTGGGGAGAATGCCCCCAGACATATGTGCTCATAAAGGACCTGATTCTTCTCTCATCTATACTGATGTAAATCCAGTGCTTCACTGGAGTTAATCCTGACTGACACCAGTGTATCCATCACACCACTCAATCCAATTATAAAAGTTGAACTTTATGTTGTCTCCAGACAGTCAGAACAGAAGTAGTCACAGTGGTGGCGAGTTCACTGGGAGGGAGGGGGCAAAATGGAAACAAGCTGGGAACCCCCCTCTGCCTAGCACTATTCTGGACCCAGAACTGTGCAGGGGAGACCCCCACACACACTCTGGGGGCAGTAGGATTCAGATGGTGCATGTGGTAGAAAACTGCAGAGAGGAGCCAATCAGATACTCTAGCCAGCCGGGACAGAAGCAGCCAAAGCCAGGACCTCTGGACATTCAGAGAATGTTCTCTAGTTTTAACTGGACTTTCTCTGCCCTATGCTAACTGGCTGTTGCTCCAACCCACTTCCCAGCCTGTTTCTTTACCTCAGGTTCACTCCACAGCTGCCCCTCTTACCATCTTCTACCCTTCCCTGTCCCTCTAACCCTCCTTCCGTGTCTGATCCCCTCCTAAGTAAACCCCACCCCAAAAATTAATAAAAAATGTGGCACAAACATGCCATTTTCTGCCATCACATTGTTCACTCTGCTTGTGCATTCTACCCCTTCCCCCACCCTGTGTCTCACCTGTTTAGACTGTAAGTGCTTCAGGGCAGGGACCATTTTAGGTACTAGCATAATAAGCATGCTGATTTATAACACAGAAGAAGGCTAGTCTAGTGGCTAGGGTACTAGCTTGGACCTGACAAACCTAGGTTCAATTCCGTGCTAATGTGGGACTTTCAGCTTGACTATGGACAAATCATTAGTCTGCATGCTTCAGTTCCCCATTGGTACAATGGGCATAACACTACTGCCCTATTTACCAATGTACATTGCCAAAGAGCCACCGTAATACATCAGCAGCTCCCCATCAGCTCCCACCCCTGCTCCCAGTGCCTCCCACCCACTGGCAGCCCTGGTACAATGGGGATAACAGTACTGCCCTACCACAGACAGGTTTTACAAATGTTTGTGAGGTGTTCAGATAATACAGTAGTAAGGACCATATAAAATAAATTATCAGTATACTGTGTTGATTTACAGTAATTGAGACAAGCTATACAAATATCCAGCCAAGTGCAACTTGTTTGTTGCTTCCTTCTTTGGTTATAGGTAAGAGAAGATATTGTTGTTAAAATGGGCTAACGAACAGATTCCTCAATCCCTCCCCACTCTGCAGGCACATGTACTTCTGATACCTGAGACTTGACAAAGGATAATGGGAAAAATTTTAGAGTAGCTTGTTCAAATATTCCCATCACATCATTGCCCTATTGTAAAACCTGCAATACAGACTTTTCTTAATTTTGATTGGTTTGTGCAACACATTTATTCATTTATGTGTAGCTTTTGGCATGTTGTTATTGGGCACACATATTATTTTTTCCTGGGAAACGATTATAGAGAGAGAAAGAATGGTCTAATGTTTAGGGTACTAGCCTGGATCCTAAAAGACCCAAGTCCAGTTTCCTGCTCTCTCACAGACTTCCTGTATAATTTGGACAAGCCACTTAGACCCAGATCCTCAAAGTTATTCAGGCTCCTAATTTTTAATAATTTCAGTGGACGTTAGGAACCTAATTATCTTTGAGGATCTGGGCCTTAGGCTCTGTGTGCTTCAATTCCCATCTATAAATTGGTGATATTGGCATTTCCATCTCTCACATGGCTTTTAGGATACCTACACTAAAGACTGCAAAGGGGCCAAAATCGGAGTCAAATAGGTACATAAGATCGTAATAAATAATATGAATAGCTGTGTCTGAGATAAGCCAGAGCTAGTCCAAAAATATCTGAAAGTTCAACAAAGTATTTAAAATGGAAACAAGAGTTGTGCAAAAAAGCAAAACTATTTTTCCTCTATTTTGGCAGTGATTAGAGAAGGATTCTGGTGGTGGTTTGGTTGTAGGGTGACCAGACATCCCGATATTATCAGGACCATCCTGATATTAGTGGCTTTGTCTTATACAGGCAACTATTACCCACCCTCCACATCCTGATTTTTCACACTTACTGTCCGGTCACCCTATGTGATTGACAGATTCTTGTTATATTCCTATTGCTGCTAGGGTAATGTTATCTCTGGGTAATTGCCTATTTATGCAGAGATGTATTTTTAAGAATTTGCCACTGGTGCTCAGAGGCTGGGATGGGTGGTCTTCGATGTAACAGTATTGATCTGAAAAAAACTGAAATAAAATAGAAATTGGAGTAATTGATAGCTCTTCTTTTTATCAAGATAGTGTGTATGATGATATATTTGTTTTCCTTTTGATAGGGTGGTGTGGATAGCTCTCATTGCAGCTATCATTTGCTGGCTCATCTTTGACACTGCCAAACAGGGAACCAATCAGCTCATCTCCTTTGGTGGGCTTATGATGTATGTTCTCTTGATGTTGATCTTTTCCAAATACCCAACCAAAGTAAGTATTTGGCTAACTCTTAATCTTTTCCTTCATTTTGACTAGGTCTCAAGAATGTACTCACTAGAACTGAACAGTTTCACCCAGCCAACTGCAATTTACGCATAATGATATAAATTTTCTAAAAATCTAACTGTATTTACTATATTTACTGTACTGCACAGGCAACCTGAATTCTGGCATTTCCTAACTTGAGTGCTGGACTTTCGCAACTTTAGTTTTAATGTAGTATTGAGAGATACCTATATGGTCATAAGCATGGATGCATTTGGTCAAATACTTGTACACTTACAAAAATCTTAATCATTGTTCTGATAACCAGCAGTCACAGTGGGCCTGTCTCTGAAACCCGTACTAACACTTAGTGGTACTTCATGTTAAGAGTTCCACTGAAGTCAATGTGTATTTTGTGAAGACAGTGGAACTGCTTACATGCAACACCACTCAATTTGAATAAGAAAATGCACGTGGGAGTTGCAAAATTGTGCCCAATAAGAGCAATAGAAAATCCAGAATTCTCTAGATTTAGACTCTGACTATAACATTTTCTATGCTCTGTAAAATTAAAAGACAAGTCTATACAGTATATTTTCACCATTTCTCTATAATAAGAAAACAAACCATTTCACTCTGACTTTGTGTAAAAACCACAGTACATGTTACATTTAATAGCTCTGGGTCAATTGGTGAAAATTATCTTTGTTGTTTGGCTGGCACTCAGGCTTCAGTGGTCTACGTCCCTTTCTACATATGTTCAAATAATCCTATTGACAATGAAGACACATTTGCTAGAAGGGTATCGGCATGAATCTGTTTTTGTAGTATCCAAAAGGGAGAAGGGGAGCATCAATGGAAAAATGGAATGAAGCACACTTCAGCATCTCCTAAAACTTTAAATAACAATGAGCCATATCCTACAGTCCTTATTCATCTTATGTTGTGTCCTTAATCAGATGAAACTCCTATTAATGTCAGGATTTGCCACAATGGGAGTTTTGCCACAATAAATCTGTACTTCAGAGATGTTGTTTTTCCTAGTAGCAATGACCAGGCCTATTAGCATTAGGTAGGGTATAACTCCATGGAAAGAGGGAAGAAGCATGAAGAGTGCAAAGTATTAATTCAAAGGCCCTCAGAGGTGCAAGGCTTATGCTCTAATTCACTCTATTTACCCCTTCACTATATTTTCTAAATATGCCTGTTGGTTTATTTATCTTTGTTTTCCAAGGAACTGTGATAGCCGCTTCAGTACTCTGCACTGGGAGATTTTTGGAAAGGTTGTGCTTTTATTGCCAGAAATCCTTGTTCAGTTTTTACTTGCTCTTTTTATGCATAGCACTAGTGTTTTTCATCTGAGTCATACATTAATCCACTGTCTGGTTCATTAGATTGCGCAAAGCCTCCTGGAACACTTCTATATCTATGCTGAAGCTTTTCATAGCCAAGGGAAAGAGCAACACATAGAACTCCAGAGGATGCTCATTTTGTCACTCTGTCCTCCTGACAGTCCCTTCCATTCCTGAGAAATGACTGTTTGGCTTTTACCCCATAAACCTTTGCAAAGCATTACTACCAGCAACTGAAGTGAGAATTAATAAATGCCAGATCTGGTGTTCTCCCATGGGTTTTCATTACATCTAATTGGCCTATTTTATTAAAGTGGGAGCAAATCAGCAAGGCTGTACTTTACTTCAGTCCTTGTAAATTGATCAGATTTACAATATACAAACTGTGATAGCAGAGCAGAAAGCCTGAAGTATAGGGTTATAGTCATCCATTCACATTTCCAGATGGAATAACCCAGGGGTGGCCAACCTGTGGCTCCGGAGCCACATGTGGTTCTTCAGAAGTTAATATATGTCTCCTTGTATAGGCACAGACTCCAGGGCTGGAGCTACAAGTGCCAACTTTCCAATGTGCCGGGAGTGCTGGCTTGCCTCACCCCAGAGCCTCCTGCATGCCACAAAACAGCTGATCGGGAGGGAAGGGTAGGCGCCAATTAGCAGGGCTGCCAGTGGGTGGGAGGCACTGGGAGTAGGGGTGGGATATGATGGGGGGCTGCTGATGTATTACAGTGGCTCTTTGGCAATGTACATTGGTAAATACTGGCTCCTTCTCATGCTCAGGTTGGCCACCCCTGGAATAACCCAATAATGAATGCTTGTATATTATTGTAATCATAGTATTTAACACTCATGTAGCCCTGGCAGGGCCAGGCCATGGGCAGTCTGTGTACACCAGTCAGTTAGCTAGTTCCATCAGAAGACAAGTAGTAGGGTCAGGGGCAAACCAGGTCAGGATACCACAAAGTTAGGCTCAGGAACACTTGCAGGCAGGAAGGAAGTAGCAAAGTCAGCATCAAGCTGGGTCAGGATACCAGGAAGTCAGAATTAGTCATCTAGTCAGAGGCAGCAGGCAAGTAGCAGTCAGGGATGAACCAGGGTCAAAAGTCAGAGTTTAGGGTCCACAGCAAGGCAAGGCCTAGGTCATGAGCAAGCAAGCATTGTTGCTCAGACAGCTCCCTGTGTTGGCTTCCTAGTTTATCAGTGGGTTGCACGGGCAGCCACTCAGGCCCTGCTCAGTGGTACTTCCTGCGGTATCTAGCTTCAGGGGCTCCTCTAACAAAAACCCAACCTAAACTTCCTATGCAGAAGCATCAGCAGCCTAGAGCCCACAGGTTCTTCTAAGCCCTTTTTATTCATAGACGTTCAAGCACTTTACAAAGTTGAGGAAGCATCATTCTCCCTGTTTTACAAATGGGGAAACTGGCATAGTCAAGTGCGATGACTTACCAAGATCACATAGTGAGACAATAGTAGTCACCTATTTCTCAGCCCAATGCTTTATCCATTTATACGAGCAACATTGTGATGTTATATTAACATGTAGTGATATATTCACTGCTATGATGAAAGAAGAATCATGTGTTAACATTTTCACTGTCTGTTGCATTCACATAACAGTTATTTCACCTCTCTACTATATACAGGGAGGGATATGCCTTTTGTTCTTTTCTTATTGTTCTTATTGTTCATGGTTTGTGCTCTTCAGGGCTCAGCATGCAATGCTCCATCTTTATCTGAGCAGTTCTAACTTGGATCAAAGAGATGAAACCTCTCTGTGCTCCATTTGGCAGCCCCAATACACTGCAATGTAGCTAAATCATCATTAATTATATGTATGTTAAACTAACATATTTCTTTTCATATCAAGTGATTTCTGTATTTTCATTTTTCTGTATGGCTAGGTTGCCTGGAGACCAGTATTTTGGGGAATTGGATTGCAGTTTATTCTTGGACTTGTTACTCTGAGGACTAAAGCAGGATTTGATGTATTTAATTGGCTGGGTAGGCAGATACAGGTAAGGCATTAGCCAAAAAAATAAAGTTTTTCTTTTTAACATTTTCTTTATTGGGGTATTTATATTAGAACAGGAGCATGTTGACCGCAAAAGTAAACAAGACACTAATAAGAGAAAGTTGTAAATATTCTACACAGTATAAGTCTGCAGTCCCCTACTATTCAGAAGAGCTACCTTCTGTTACATATGAATACGGCACTAGAAACAGTCAGCCAGATTATCAGAGTCAAATGTTTGTTTCTTGAACACAACTGTCACCCTCTTTTCCTCTTGGGATGAAATGTTCCGAGGTTAATGCACCAGGTGTTCCATAAAGTCAGTGGGAGTTTTGCCATAGAAGTCAAAGGAGCAGAATCAGATCCTTACTGTTTTGACTTCCTGGGAGAAATAGGGTCCTCTGTGGGGTAACCTGCCCAGTAATCAGATCCAGTCACCTCATTTCTCTCTGCATACTGTCTTCAAATGAGCATGTCATTCTTATGCCAAATTGTCAGGCCTAAGACCAGGCCTACACTACAGAATTATGTCGATCTAACTTACGTTGTCATACAGCCACGACCATTATTAAATCACTTGTGTGTGTGCACACTTGACTTCTTGTGTTGGTTGTGCATGTCCTCACCAAGAGCACTTGTACCATTTGTTTTGTCAGTGTGGGGCATTGTGGGATGGCTTCTGAAAGCCAGTAACAGACGACATAAGCAACACAGTGTCTACACTGACACTGGGTCAACCTTATTACATCAACCATAAGGCTACGCCACACAGGCAGGTGGTGTTACTAAATCGGCGTAGAGAGACACTTCCGTTGCTGGGATCCAAATTTAAGTGAAGACATTTCCACAGCTAGGTTGACACAAGGCTACTTATGTCGACCAGCCCTGTAACGTAGAGCAGGCCTAATAAATAACAATTAGAACATGCCCTATCCTTGACTGACCATCAGGGCCGGCTTTAGGAAGTGTGGGTCCCAATTCGAACAGTTTCGATGGGGCCTGGTAGGGATGATTAAAAAAAAAAAAACACATGTAAAAAAACATGTGGGGCTTGTACTCACCAGGCAGTGCTCTGAATCTTCAGCAGCACTTCGGCGGTGGGTCCTTCACTTGCTCCAGGTCTTCAGTGGCACTGAAGGACCTGCCACTGAAGTGCTGCTGAAGACCCAAAGCGCCGCCAGGTGAGTAAAAATTAAAAAGGCGCCTCTAGCCAGGAAAGGGCGCGGGGCCCTCTTAGGTGCAGGGCCCGATTCGGGGGATTGGTGGAATAGGCCTAAAGCTGGCCCTGTTGACCATCACCTCATTTGGGCTGAAATCAGAACCCACCCCATCACCAGGCAAGAGTGTCATACTGGTTCACTCACAGAAGCTCATGGTCCAATTCTGAAACATCCTTGCAAGAAACTCTGTCCACTAAAATGCCATATAATAGAAGATCTAATGAAATACTATCACCACAGCCACTGTCACGCTAGCACCAAAGCCTACACTCCTTGCCCCCACAGACCCCATGGTTCTCAGATGACCTGTGATAGAAGAAACAGAAGGAATAAAATTCAAGCATTGGTGGCAGAAACATAAGTGGAGATGGAGATAGAATTCTGCACAAGAAGCTGCTCATTGAAACTAGCGTGACTTTGTAGCATTGCTGGAGTGGAGGCTGCATCCAATGTGAGCTCCTGCATGTGGCCAGCCTGCAAGACAACTGATGTAAAAAAACCATCCACTGCTGGAGAGTAACAGTGGAAAAGGTGGGCAGAGTGTTATACAGTGAGGAGAATTCAAACTTTTGGCACAAAAAGATATTGTGTCTCTCTCTGAGAGCTCTTAAAAGGTACAGGTGAATAATCCAATGTAGACAAATAATGCGGCACTATTCCCACATAAAAATTTTATTAAAATATAATTACCCCCTGCAGAAATGAATCCAAAAGTATGGTCACTAATCTCCAGGAAACAAGAGTCCCTGCCATCCTTTCCTTGCCATTCTGATTCAGATGGGGTTGGGCCGCTCAAACATTGATCCCACCTGGCACATGGCCATTCTTTTGACAATACCTTCTTTTTGCCCTCAGGCTTCAATTTGAAAATGGTTAACTTATTGCTCATAGTTGCCCTGTGAAGTTCTGCCAACAGCATGTAGAATGTGCAGATGCACCTCAATGGCATTTATGCGGAGTGAAAAATAAACACTTCCTTTGGACTAGCATTTCGCCACTGTCCTGGGGCAGGAACTGTCTCTTACTACATGTTGAACTGTGCTTAATGGGTCCCCAATCTCAGCTGAGACCACTAGCCATGACTGTAACACAAATATTAAATAATAATAATAATTAATAATGAGCACATGGCTGGGTGGTTCTGCCCTACCCCAAGGGAAGGTTTAGGATGGTGCACGCTACTCCCCTTCCCACAGCTGACCAGCTCAGTAGTCAGGTACAGATGGGCAAGTGTGTCTTATGGCTATGTCTCTCATCTGCTCCCTTTGAGGCAATGTTCACCACTGGGTCCTAGAGAGCAGATCCTGAACTACAATTGTACTTGTTATTGGACAAGATGCAGAACAGAAGGAAGGCGCCTCACCTCCCCACAAAAACCTGCAATAAGGCCAACAGCCAATCTCACCCTTTATGATTTTTTTAAATCTGTGCAATATTTGCTTATTATTTAGCAGTGACCCTCTGCTTATAACAGATGCTTTGTTTGTTTGGTTTTTCTCTTTAGATTTTCCTGGAATACTCTGATGACGGTGCTAAATTTGTGTTTGGTGAAAAATATACAGATCATTTATTTGCCTTTAAGGTAAACAGCTATTATATATATGGTATTTTACATATAGTTGGCCACAAAAAGAGTTTCATTGGAAAACATGTTCCATGTATGATTTACAGCATGTATGAAATTACCAATGGGAGAGGAAGTGTCCAGGGGACAATCTCCCCAGTAAGATGTGACCCACACTATGAAAAAGTTAGGGAACTGGGGATTAAACTTGCCATTTAATGTTATGCATTTATTTGCTCTAAATTTATTTAACCCAGCTGCAGCAATTTACATTTTCGACAGGATGACAGTATTAGCAGACACATTTTCAAAACGGAGGCATGGCAGGATACAGGGGTCTTACCTGGTCAGTGGTAAGCACAGGGTTAACTTCTGCCTATCTTATCCTCCCTCCCACAAGTACTCAAGGAAAGATGCGAGTACTGAGATACCATGGAAATAGGTGTCTTATAAATACCAGGGATAGGTGGAAAGAATTAGAGGAGGCAGGGCTGGAGAATGCAGACTAATAAGGTTCATCAGTAGGAAGGCAAGAAACTCCATAAAAATAGCTGTTTAGGGGACAAAATGAGAAGCTGTTTTGAATTAAGCATTTTTTTACCCAAGGCTCTCGCTGCAGCTCATCACAGGTCAACAGTACTTCCCTTCTTTGAAAGAGCTGACAAGTTACCTTTCTCCTCTCCCTTCCTGAGAAGATAGGTTGGGAAATGGGCTATCATTGAACCCATTGTTCCAGGAGATAAGAAGGTGAAATGTCTCTCTATCCAAGCTCTTATACCTTCTCTCTCCCATGGACTGAGGTGATAGCCCAGACTGGAATTATTTTCATTTAGCTTCCTAGATATATAAGACCAACCTAGTTTGTTTCTTTTGTAGATGACAGTTAGTGCACTTTAAACACAAACACTAAGTAATAAAATCCAGTCAGGGGAACACTGTGTTTTCATACTTGACCCACTGAATCACTCTGCCGCCTTGAAGGCCCAAGGTACACATAGTACACAATTCATGAGAAATTGTACGCCTCTGTTTCCATGCACAATTCCCATGACTGTGCATTTATAGTGGGTTATTACTAAAGATAGTTAGAAAATTTAGAAAAAGAATCAGCAAAAGAACCCCAACATTTCAACAAAAACCAGAAGGGAACATATTTTTTTTTCTTTCAAATATTTTTTTTTCAGTTTTCTAACTCTCTCTCACTTTTACACAGTCAGGCACCTAAGCGACCATTTCTATGCACAGTCACTGTATTTTTTGTGAAAGCATGATGAGTGCATTGCACGAATAAGAATTTGATTGCACATGGAGCTATAGCCTATTTTTAAAAAAATGCTCCAGCAATGATAAAATCATGTTGTAGACTGATATGTTAGCTTGGGCTACATTTTCAAAAGTTTGCATGTGTTCAAACATCCATATGTGCTTTTTTCTATGGAATAAACTGGACAAAGACACACGTGGAAATTTTAAAGTGGGATTGGATACTAGCAAAATATGTTCACAATGAAGGACAGACAACTCAAAATGGGCTACATGGTTGATGTGGCCTCAAAACTGTGTGTATGCTGCTTATTTTCAGAACTGCACATGGCTCAGTTTAGGAATATGCATGCTAATTACGTGTCAAGCAGGTGATTGAGTCTCCCATCAGCCCTCCATTGGCCTATGGGCCACCTACTGTAGGCCAAAAAAAAAATAAAGCAGCAGCTGGGACACATTGGTGCATAAATAGCTTCTTATCCTCCCTCTGGCTGATCATCAATATGGTTTACCTTGGATTTTGACATCCTCCAAATTGAGTAAAAGATACATTTAAGGAGACAGACCCAGCCAGTCCATTTACCTCCTGCATATTCCAACCCTTGCGATAATTTTTCCAGTGCTTGGGTATCAAGCTGGTAAAAAGTCATATTACTATCTTCCATTTTTTGCAAGGGGAACTCTAATGCACTGTATTTTGCGGTAGCTTCAAAAAGATGATGAGGTACCACCCAAAACTGTGTTTGCCCAGGAGAGGAGGGGAATGAGCAGGATAATTGGATTGCCCCTTTGCAATAACCCCGTGTCTGCAATAAGACTCAGTGTCCAGATCCCAACTTTGGCTGCACACAGTTCTAATCAGATTGCTAATTAGAGTAAGTGCATGTATAAAACTTTGTACATAGCCATCCTGCCGTGCACACAGAAGAGGACGTCCCTATATACATGGGCAAGAGTCATTGAAAATGTGGGCTAGGATTTATCCTCTGCAGTCATATTCACTAAATACATAAAGAGCAACATTTTCAAAAACAGGTATCCAAGATGTGCCCACAAAATAGGCAGGCAGATGCAAAAGCAGTTACCCATACAAAATATGTACATACATGCAGAAAATGGTTAATTTTAATATGCATACTACTGCATATTTGTGTGTGTACATGCATGTTTTTCAGGCACAATGTAGGCCTATTTTTGAAAAAGTAGCCCACATTAAACCCATTATTTAAATAATTACTCTCACAAACAGAGATGTTATAAATATCATCTCTGTAGGCAGGTGATGCTACCCTTTTCCCAGCTCCATAAAGTAAGAAGATCACACCCAATTGCCTCTTGACATAGGTAAAGATATGTCAGCTAAAACTTACTTGTCAGAATTAAATCTTTTATATTTCTTTAGAGATGAAATGTTATTGGATTTTGGTTTTTTTGACTGCTTGCTCTTTATTTATGCCAAGAGGTTTCTGGTTCACTAAGTGTAAGAGTCTAGTTTGAATGGTTGAGTTTGGAGAATCTTCCAAGGGTTTCAAATCTAGAATGCACCGATACATCATCTGCCGCCTGCTTCTTATTTGGAGTCTTGTTGTGCAAGATGCTGAGCACCCACAATGCCCAGCTTCCATGGGAGTTCTGAGTACTCAGCATCTCAGAGTCATGCCCTACATACACAGTAGGTGATATGGCTGAGAAGTCAAATGACACTTCTATAGGTCCAAAGGTGATTTCTGATATTTATCAGAATTAGTCGTGGATGTGTAACAGTGGGGCTAATCAAAAACACATTATAAAGGTACAACAACGAGATAGTTCTATTTTCTTTGTGGGGTTATTACACTAATAGCAATGAATGTAACATTTGTAGCTAACAGACATACAATCATAAAAAGTTTTTTGAGACTTACTTTTTCCATTTAGATGTTCACTTTTATTTAATTTATTCCTGGTTTAGGACTTGTCTGCACAAGGAAATTATTCTGGCATATGGTAGAATGTGAATTTGAAGTGCTATGTTTATACCAACATAACTCCCTATGAGGACTCTTGTATTTTGGTAGATGAGTGTCCAGTGAGTTATATTGGTATAACTATAATGGTTTAATGACAGCAGTGTAATTATACTGGTATAACTGGTGAAACTTTTCCACATAAACAAGCCCTTACTCACCTTCATGGGCATTAGCATAGCATATTGGGCACAGTTAGAACAGGGCATAGTTAAGGCTGAGTTCCAGCTTCTGTTCTGACCTTCTTAACATTTGCTCATAACTAAGGTTGTGAGTCTTTCATGAAGGTCCCAGAAAGTCATGGATTCTGTGACTTTCTGGGACCTCTGTGACTCCTGCAGTGGCCAGTGCTGCTGACCCCAGACAGCTGGTCCCAGGCACTGCCCCAGAGCAGCGGTCCAGGAGCAGCAGTGGTAGCAGGGCCTCAGACCGCCCCCCACCTGAAGCAGCGGCAGCGGCGCCCCCTGCTTCACGGAGCAGCAGCATCCCCCTGAATTCCCCCCCTCCCCCGCAGAGCAGCAGCATCCGTGGGAGCGCCCCCCTACCCAGCACCTAAGATTTAGTTAGGAGTCTTTTTAGTAAAAGTCATGGACAGGTCATGGGCCATGATTTTTTTGTTATTGTTCATGACCTGTCCATGACTTTTACTACAAATACCCGTGATTAAATAGTTCCCTTACTCATAACGTTCTCTTATGTATTCTCTTTGGGCTGACATTTTTCATGCATGGTCACAGCCTAGAAAGTAAGGGGGGAAAGCATACAGGAAAAATCTCCCTTTTATCTCTGATTCAGGTAGCCATACACCCGCAGAACCACAAATGAGTGGTGCACAGGAATAAGCTACCTGGGGGCCCAAGAAGCATGACACTTGGTGTCCGCCCTACTCGTTCTGCGTTTTCTAGCCCAGTTTCATGCAGTCAGTGCATGTTTGCTCCCTGGTGAAGAACAGAGGGGAGCATCTGACCTTTTATTGTCAAATACATTTCACAGTCTAACTAACCAAACAAAGGAAAGAGAGGCTGATACTGTACCCTTAACTTGGCCTGCTGTGCATAGATTTTTCTGTATCTACAATGTATGTGACTTCCCCATATTTAGAGAACCCTGCAAGACCTAGGCATATTGGTGAGATTTAAGGCTGTTATTCCTACATTCAAAACAGTCTGCTTTTGCACCCTCCCTAACATTAACTTAAGGTCTTTTTCTTTGTGTTTGTCTAATATGGGCCAGTGAGCACAGCACAACTGAGAAATCAGGGTGGGTGCAACATGTGAAAATAGTTTATCACATGCTGCATGTAGTTCAGTTCTTCTGGGTCACACTAGGGAAGGAAAGTCTGACATTTTCAAATTGACTCCTCCATGCTCTAGATAAAAGCTAGCCTGGGTATGACAGGTCATCTCAGTAATTAGATACATGCTAATTGGTTGTGTGCCACTTTCTGTTGAAGACATTGACACAAAAGTTTCTATCATATTAAATAATCAGGGACTGATTTTTTAAAAACTAACTCACTAAGTTCCATACCCAATCAAGGGTGCAGATGATCACAATTAGAACATCCTGACTTTTGGGAACAAAAACTGGACCTGTAATTGACTTCAGGTGCACAATGGCAAACTGCTTTTAAAACTCAGTTTCTTAAAGTCAGTTTGTAAAGTGATTTTATCAGGGACAAGCCTGTAACAGCATTGGCCACTGACATGTGTAGTGAGAATGACAGAGGAGTAGTAAGAGTTACTTCTTAAATGGCACGTTCGTTCTTTCCCTCTCCAACTTGTCACACACTCCCATAGCTACACTGAAACCTTGTGCCTCCAGTTGGGCTGTGAGAAAGGAAAGATATTTGCTTGTAATTTTGATCATCTGCTTCTTCAGGTTCATGGCCACCAGGGTTCTTCCTCTCCCTGCAATGCTTTCCTGCAGGATAATCATGCTCCTAGAATCTGTGGAATTTCTATTTAACTGCATCTCTTGTAGGGATACAAGTTTAAGTATAGAATACGGGATAAGAAGAAAGTTGAGACACATTGTAAGGATTATGTCTAGAAAAAGAGCGTGGTGGCCGTTTGATGGTTTATTTAGTCTCACTTCTGTGATACTTCTCCCTAAATCCTGAACCCTCAGTGCATCACAAGCTAATGCTAAAGGTTCCCCTGACTGTTAACTAATATCAATTTAAATGATTAAATGCATTAGAGGAATAGGGTCAAGCTAGAAGTATCCCAGTAGTAACTCTTTTGAAGGGCAGAGGCAGTTATGGCTATGAGTCACATTAATATACTTTGAGAGAGGGTGTTTTTCGAACTTCATCAGTATAAATTATGGTAGTAACTTTCCTCTGGATAATTAAGAATTGAATTTATTGACAAATACTTTAGTACTGATGCATTTGATTTTTTATACTTTTTTTTTATTCTGTTCATGTTCATTATTTATGACGTGTGACTCCTTCAATTGCACAATTAAAAAGCTTTCTGGCTTTAGAGGTATTGGTTTAAACATTACTTATCTCTCTGGCTTATCGTGAACCTGTACTGAGAGATTTTTTCCCTATTACATACTAGCATAGAAATATTGAGTTCCTGTGTGTTTAAGATATATACATACCAAATGATCCAATTTTAATTCAGGATGAAGAACAAAAAGCAGCTAATTACCTGCCAGACTGTGGGCCATGCCTGTGTTACTTCATTTGTGATTCTTTTAAACCATATGTTTAAAAAAAGTTCTTTTCCTTCAGTTTCACTGCCATACAATCCCTGTGGAGTTACTTCTAAGGAACTTAGTGACTCTGCTCACTGCTGCAAAGCTCAAACATCCAACACTGACATAATCAGTGTTACAAGGGAAGTAGAGCTCACCTCAATAATGACAAGAAGAAGACTTTGTTAATATTGTGTGTGTTGTTAATCTACAGTTAAACTAGATGGGAGTGTGATAAGCCCCTGATCTTGAGAAGGTCAGGTCAACATGGGTCCAAACCAAAACCTTTGATCCAAACCCTCTCAAATTTCTGGGAAACTTGGATCCAGATCTGGACCTGAACCTATAAAGATCCAAATTAAAATTTTCCTTTCATTCATACATACAGAACAAGAGCATCAACATGGCTTTTGTAAAGGGAAATCATGCCTCACCAATCTATTAGAATTCTTGGAAGAGGCCAACAAGCATGTGGACAAAAGTGAACCCGTTGATACAGTGTACTTGGACTTTCAGAAAGCCTTTGATAAGGTCCATCACCAAAGGCTCTTGAGCATACTAAACAGTCATGGAATAAGAGGGAAGGTCTTCTCATGGATCACTAACTGCTTAAAAGATAGGAAACAAAGGGTAGGATAGGTCAGTTTTCACAAAGAAGAGAGGTAAATAGCAGGGTCCCTGAAGGATCTGTACTGGGACCTGTGCTGTTCAACATATTCATAAATGTTCTGGAAAAGGGAGTGAACAGTGAGGTGGCAAAATTTACCAAAAATACAAAATTACTCAAGATAGTTAAGTCTAGGGCTGACTGCGAAGAACTACAAAGGCATCTCACAAAACTGGGTGACTGGGCAACAAAATGGCAGATGAAATTCAGTGTTGATAAGAGCAAAGTAATGCACATTGGAAAAAATAATCACAACTATACATACAAAGTTGTGAGGTCTAAATTAGCAGATACTGCTCAAGAAAAAGATCTTGGAATCATTGTGGATAGTTCTCTGAAAACATCCGCTCAAAGTGCAGCAGCAGTCAACAAATCTAACAGAATGTTAGGAACCATTAAGAAAGGGATAGATATTAAAACAGAAAATATCATAATGCCACTATATAAACCCATGTTACACCCACACCTTGAATACTACACACAGTTCTGGTCACCCCATCTCAAAAAAGATATTAAAATTGGAAAAAGGGTAGAGAAGGGCAATGAAAATGATTCGGGGAATGGAACAGCTTCCATAGGAGGAGAGATTAAAATGACTGGGACTTTTCAGTTTAGAAAAGAGATGACTAAGGGATGATATAATAGAGGTCTATAAAATCATGAATGGTGTGGAAAAAGTGCATAAAGGTGTGCTAATTACCCCTTCACATAAAACAAGAATGAGGGCTCACCCAATTAAATTAATGAGCAGCAGATTTAAAACAAACAAAATGAAGTACTTCTTCTCACAACACACAGTCAGCCTATGGAACTCATTGCCAGGGGATTTTGTGAAGGCTAAAAAGTATAAATGGGTTAAAAAAAGAATTAGGTAACTCCATGGAAGATAGTTCTATCAATGGCTATTAGCCAAGATGGTCAGGGATGCAACTTGATGCTCTGGGTACCCCTAAACCTCCAAGTGCCAGAAGCATCTGTCACTGGCTACTGTCTGAGACAGGATATTGGGCTAGATGGACTATTGATCTGACCCAATATGGCCATTCTTATGTTCTCGTATAACAATGGGTAAATTTGGTTCCAGATCTGAACTTTGCAATGCAGGTCTACCAAACCCCACATCTGAAACGCACAAAGTTTACAGAATTTTGATCCAGATATTTGCAGCTGCTAATGTCCAGTAGGTATCTGAGTGAGGACTACTGAGGTGCTTTAAACATGGCTACAGCCAACCTGCAATATATGGTTATGAAACCATTTCAAAACTATCACAGTTTGATCTGGAAAGTATTCAAATCCATGAAAAGCAATTCATCCAAACTCAACACATCTACATTGAAAACAACTCTAGGAGTTCCAGAGTAAAACAATTTCTGAACTGAATAGTTAAAGTTGAATGATTGAGCTTGCAAGATCTTTAAAAGATTTCAAAACCAGAATGTATCTCAAAGACATTAGCCTTTTCTTTCAGACAGAGAGAAAAGAAAAACTCTTTAAAATTGTAAGTTACTTAATTTTGTGTTTCCAAATTAGGTCCTGCCAATAGTGGTTTTCTTCAGCACAGTCGTGTCTATGCTTTACCATGTTGGATTCATGCAATGGCTCATTAAAAAGGTACCACGGCACGGAATTTTGTTAATGCTTTTTATCTGAGATATTCAAGTATTACCCAGCTGTTGCACTCATAGAATCAAATTGTGGCATTTTTAAAATTTAATGTTTATCGTTTTTAGGTTGGTTGGATAATGCAGGTTACCTTGGGGACAACTCCTGTTGAGTCCCTAGTAGCAGCTGGCAACATATTTGTGGGACACGTGAGTTATGAAATAGAAAAATAGGCTAGTACCCTTAATCACTCACCTATTAAAAGACAGAAATCCTGGAATGTGGGAAGTGAAATACCGCTGTTTAATGAGCTTCTGTTTCCAATAAACATCCCTTCTGTGTGAAGTTAGGACTCTAATGTACCAGGTTAGATGCTTGGTTTTTTGGAAGCCAGAATTCTGTCAGTTTATAAATCATCAATGACACGCAATCGGGTAAATTCTGAAGGTTATACTATGTTCACACACGAAGCTCTGGCATGAAGCTGGGAGACAGACCCCCCTCGAGGGCACTAGTCTAAAAATAGAAAGTAAGCAAAAGAAAAAAAAAACTAATAGACGATGAAAATAGGATAAGAATGGGGGAAAGGGAACAGAAACAGAAAAGGACAGGCGAGAGAATGGCAGAAACATAAGATAAGGGGTCAACTGTGTGAGGACATGGCCCTAGGACAGGGGTCAGCAACCTTTCCGAAGTGGTGTGCCGAGCCTTCATTCATTCACTCTAATTTAAGGTTTCACGTGCCAGCAATACATTTTAACGTTCTTAGAAGGTCTCTTTCTATAAGTCTATAATATATAACTAAACTATTGTCGTATGTAAAGTAAATAAGGTTTTTAAAATGTTTAAGAAGCTTCACTTAAAACAAAATAAAATGCAGAGCACCCCGGACCAGTGGCCAGGACCCAGGCAGTGTGAGCGCCACTGAAAATCAGCTTGCGTGCCACCTTTGGCACCCATGCCATAGGTTGCCTACCCCTGCCCTAGGACATACAGGACAATGGGGACTCCAGTAAAAGAAAAAAAAAAAGATTAGGAACCACTACATTAAAGCAACCAAGAAATGACCTTCAGCCAGGTAGGATGAGTGTCCAGCACAATTGCACTACCTGAAAAACAGCACTTAGCCTTGAGAAAGCCCCATATTCAGAGCACTTGTCAGCACAAACATTAACTGTCTGATAGCACCAAAGTCACTGTGATTGAACTGTGTCTAGCATTAATTCATAAAATAACTGGCCACTCTGTGAGGGTTTATACAGAAATTATTCCTTTGACTGTTGCTTCTCATTTTCAGACAGAATCTCCTCTTCTAGTGAGGCCCTATTTACCGTATGTTACCAAGTCTGAACTCCACTCGATCATGACTTCAGGGTTCTCAACCATCGCTGGCAGTGTCTTAGGAGCATACATTTCTTTTGGGGTAAGGAGGGGAAAATAAATCATGAAAATATAGTGTGTGTTCAAATCCCCTTTACATGTTGCACCTGTAGCAGTCCTAATTCCCTTCCGGGTATTATGGATTCAAATTCAAACAGCACTTTGAATCAGAAGAATGTCTGTAGCTGAGATTCCTGACCAATAGTGGGTCTAATGCTTCCATCAATGTGTCCAAGGTTTATATGTGTAATTCCCATTATGACTATCTTCATATGTGTATGGGAAACTAGACCCATTGACTTGACCTTTAGTGCAGCATTCAGTAGCAGAAAAGTTTACCTTGGTAATATAGAGATTCATCCAGCTCTAGTGCAGAGGGAATAATGGATGTATTTGTGTATTTATATTTATAGTTTACATGCAGTAGGAACTGGCACAGTGGAATATACCCATGGTTCAACTGCTCCAGGATCCTAGCAGTGACCTCAAGCAGATATTTCTGAGATTTATTATTATTTAGTTATATGATGGTAGCACCTAAAAGTCCCATTCAAGATTGGGGCCCCTTTGAACTAGGCAATCATATAAGACACTTCCCACCCCATAGAGCTTACAGTCTAACAGACACGACAGACAGATGAAGGAAAGGGATACAACATACACGCAGAATGATCAGGGTGACTGTGGAACTGACTTGATGTTTGTCAAGCCATTAAAAATATACATTATAAGGGCAGGGGCTAAGGGATTAAAGGAATAGGAAAAGGGAGGAAGGGATGCAAGACACTGCAGGAGGTGAGGGATGAAAAGATGCATGTGGGGCTGTGTAGGAGAGGGTGGAAAGAATATAGGCAGGAGGAGGTCAGGCCAAACAATCAAGAAGAAAAGAATGTCCAGAGTTCCAGCTAAGGACTGCAGTCTGCTGACATCACTGCTGTCCAGGGGCTTGGAGGCTACGGGGTCTGATTCTCACTCCCCCATCGCTGCTTTTGCCACAGCTTCTGCCAGTGGGGAGGGTGTTATCATCAGAGGTAAACAAGTGGTCTTCTCCATACTATTCGCTATTTGGTATCCCTGAATCATACCTCTGCTTACTCTTCTCCCATATAAACAATGCTGGTTCTTTCAAGCTCTTCTGATATGAAAAATCCTCCAGGTGTCTAATGATTTTCATTGCCTTTCTCTGGAATTTTTTTCCGTTTCTATGTTCTGTTGAGATGAATTGACCAAAGCTTATTTTCTGGCATCTGGAATTCCAGGTTTCAGCCTCCCATTTACTAACTGCTTCTGTGATGTCAGCACCAGCATCACTGGCTATCTCCAAACTATTCTGGCCTGAGACTAAAATACCCCAAATAACTCTGACGAGTGGTATAAAAATGGAGAAAGGGTAAGTAGATCTATGCCGAGAAATAGCAATATACATAGGTGCTCAAATATTATATTGATGAGAGCTATACAATGCTTTTGCACACATTATACTAATTACACACTAAGGAAACCAAAAGTAAATAGTTTCTGAACTCACATGAAGAACAAACAGACCGAGCTGTACAGAGGTGTAGCTGTCCCACTGGCATTTTCACAGACAGAACTGCAGAAGTCCAGGGCAATTCTACGGGATGTTTTTCTATTTGTTTATTGTTGCCTTTGCTTTACTCAGAAGCACGTACTAAATGCCTGTAAGCAAAAGTGAAGGTGAGTGGATTATTTTGCATACAAAAATCAGAGAATTCAGTGCATATAATTTTTGATCAAGAAAATCCCTGTGGAGGAGTGCAAAGAGGCAGAAAATGCAAGGAGTCTCTACTCATCAGCTTGCACCTCTGTGTAAGGCCTGACCTTGACCCTGTGGTGAGCATAGTGCCTACACCTTCATTTCTGCAGGCATGAGCAGTGCCCGGGCCCGATCCAAAGTTCACTGAAGTCAACAGAAAGAGTGATGCAACTGACTGCAGTAGGCCTTGGATCAAAGCCCCAAAGAGCCAGAGATGAACGAGGAGCATGTTCCACTCTTTCCAAGGATGGCAACGCTTGAGGGCATCTTCAAGGTCACTTCCTGGGATCTCCTGGGAGGAATTCTGAATCTGCCAGAATTTCTCTTAGAGGCTTCATTCACATGGTGGCCCCTCTGCACACCCTCCAGAACACTTGAGAGAGCCAGGCCGGTGTCCACTAATGTAAACAGCTAGTTTATAATCAACGGTAGTGTAACCTTTACTGTTTCTCAGCTTGTCCGTGAACTGGAAAATGTCTCTAGTTTTCAAATTTTCTTTTTGTTTTCCTTGGTAAAGAGACTCAAAAAACCTGCTGGAAGCTGCTAGTCAGGGTGCCTCTGCCTCCATCCCATTGGTGGCGAACATTGCTGTGAACCTGATCGCCTTTCTTGCTTTGCTCTCTTTCGTTGATTCAGCACTGTCTTGGTTGGGGAATATGTTTAACTACCCACAGCTGAACTTCGAGGTATTGTCCCCATAACTTTTTTTTCATGATTTGTCTTTCTTTTAATCAAACATTGGATATTTAAATATATATTTCTTTTTAAAAGAACAACTCCTTTAAATCCCTGTATAACAAAATAATCTGTGAAAATACCTGTTGCAATGTAAACATTCTGTAGCCATCAGTGTCTATGACTTCACCCCAAAGAGGCTGCCATTTTGTACAGAGTGAGTTTGCTTTAGCTCTAATCTGTGCCAGAGCTACCGTCAATGAATAGAAAAACCAGAAGAGCTATTTGCATGCACCAGCCACACAATTAACACTTCACTAAACACCCACAATGGCTTTCGCTTCAGACCACTGCACTGAATCTTTTATCCTTCCCTAGACAAAGCTTGTGAGGGTTATGTTACACAAGAAATGGCACAGCAGCACAGCAATAGCATTGTAGTGTAGACATTTACTACATTGATTGAAGGGGTTCTTCTGTCGCTGTAATAAATCCACCTCTTTGAGAGGTAGGTCAATGGAAGAATTCTTCTGTTGACCTATCAGTGTCTACACCAGGGTTTACGTCAGCTTAATACATCATACAGGGTCTGAAATTTTTCACAGACTATAGCGGTGTAGTTAAGGTGACCTAACTTTGCAGTTTAGACCAGCCCTTCCACAGGGAAAAAGAGGTGTTTCAGAAACTGTTTTAATTGGCATGGTTTCAAACAGCACTTAGTTCCTAGTTTACACAAAGTTGTGTTTAAAAATATGCTAGCTGAGTTTGTAGATTTTTAATTGTAAGACATACCTACATCATTTTGCTGGGCTAAGAGACTTCTTAAACCAAATGGTCTCTGGCCTGGTCTACACGCAGTTTTTGTACAGATATAGCCATTTTGGTCGGGGGAAGGGGGGAGGTATTTTTTACCAAAATATTATAAGCACAATTGTACGGTATAAAGGTGCCTTGTACTAGTATAGCTTATTCCTCTTCCCATACAGGAATAAGCCATACTGCTATAAGCACTTTTATATCAATACAAGGAGGGAGTATACGGCTTAACTATACCAGTATAGCTAAAGCTGTACATCATTTAGACACAGACAGACCCTTTGTCTACCCTAGGTGGTGGTCAACATAGTAATTAAAACATGTTAGCTAACATATTTTTTTAACACTCATTTTCTCGGTGTAGCTACACCAGATTACGTCAGATGAGAAATTAAACCTCCATCTCTCTTACCAATTCCCTGAACCACGGCCCCCATTTTAGGCCGCAATCCAACAAAGCTTGTAAGCATGTGTTTAACATGAGGCATAAAATTAAACTATATGCTTAAGTACTTTGGTTGGAGCTGAGCCTTAAATTGCTACTTTTGTGATAATTCAGGTAGACTTTACCATTAAAAATCCCCAGACTATTAGAGAGATAGCAGCAAGATGCCAAGAAGTATTTTTACATACTTTTTAAAACTATATATAGAAGTTTATTTTAAAGATTGATTCTTTGATTGACATTTTCTTTTGTGATTCGCAAATATTTGGGCTTGTGCACCCGGCCCTTCTCTCTGTCTTGTATATTTTGCAGATCATTTGCGCTTATGTCTTCATGCCGTTTTCTTTTATGATGGGGGTAGACTGGGAAGATAGTTTTATTGTCGGTGGACTCCTAGGTTACAAGACTTTCTTCAATGAATTTGTGGCTTACGAGCGTCTTTCAATGTTGATCCACTTGCGGGAGAAAGGTGGGCCCGTGTACATTGGTGGCGTGAAGCAATATATGACTGTGAGTAACATTTTATAGTCTACTGATTTACTGGGCCCAATTCTTACCTGATGGTGCTCCACTGATTTTAGTGGAATCACAACAGGGCCCATTACTTTGACATTTTCTCTTGTGTTAAACCTCTTTTGATCTTTCCCCAATGGACCTCAGTTACAAGTTCATCCTTCTCCAGACCCAGCTATGTTCTTGCAGCCATGCCATCCTGGGCTGTGAGCATGTCAGTTCTTACCAGCCAGACAAGGTCAGGCCTGGTCACTTCTAGGATTAAAGAACTCCAAGGAAAGCCCAGTGTGCCACAGGAAGTGGCATTAGAGACTAAAGTCTTATCCCTACTGGGAATTTGTCCTACTCTAGTACAGAATGGCCAGGCACAAATGTAGCTACGCTAGTTGGAAGCCCAAGCTCATGGTTTGCACCAATAGGGCCAGGCTTGGTTTCGATTGGTGGAATCAAGGCAAATTGCCAAGGTAGACAAGACCTAGTTAGGTGGCATTCTTCTTTCTGAGTTGAGCTGGTCAAATGAATTTAGACACAACTTTTTCCTATCAAAATTTTCCCAACAGAATTTCTGGTCAAAATGAGAGAGAGAAAGAGTGAGCAAGCCCCATGCACCTCAGAATAGCCTGATGATTAGGGAATTCACTGGGGATGTGGCAAACCCAGATTCAAGAACCTACTCTGAATAAGGCAAGGGCTCTCTCATGTTTTTTTATGAAAAATTTAAAAGGTCTCATTTTTGTCCTGCATGGGAAGAAAACCATATGTCAAAACCTCAAAATGTTTTCAACAAAACAAAATCTTTGTTTTCTGGCCATCCATTCTTATGAGCCAGGATTGAATCTGTGACCCAGTGTTAGTGATACTGAGGTGCCCTCTCTTCAGATAAAATTTAAAATGGATATCTTAACCATTTATGGTCATTAAAGATCCTATGGAATATTTTCCAACAGCAGAGTTATTAACTCATTGTACCCTAACAAAGAACAGTATGTGGCTCTAAACCTCTGGGTAAACCTGAGCTTTGAAAGATGGATGCCATTGGCTACCTGGTCACATCTCACTTTATTATTATCCTCTGTGGCACAGAAGAGCTACTGTTGTTGGTTCATACAGGCAGTCAAACTAACTGTCCTTGGTAAAGAGCTTGAGATCCTCACATGAGAAAATAATAATCATGCACAGCACTCATAAGAATTTCCATCCATAGGTTTAAAAGCACTTTGCAAAGTATCATTTTCCTGCTCACTGAAGATAGATTTGAGTAAAATAAATATCACTCTCATTTTACAGATGTAGAAACATGGGAGGCTCAGAGGTTAAGAGATTTTCCCAAGGTCATGGACGGAGGGAATGGCAGAGCCAGGAATTAGTGATGCAACCACATACAAAGGTTGGAGAGAAGGGGGAAAATCAAGGATGGGACTGCATTAGTCTTGCATCTGCATTGAGAGGAACATGCCCCCTTCATCCTCCAGAACATATGCTGCGGTGCAGAGGATTATTATCATTACCGCAGGAATTAGAAATTGCTAGTAGCAATTTTAAGTGTGACCTGATGGCTTGGACATGAGGGTGTTTGGGTTTTCAGATTTAACTTCTATTCAACCTCAGACCCCTCTAATATATCTATGTTCTCGGAGAGAGAGAGAGAGCACTCTGATCCACCCCCACAGCCCATAACAACAAGGCTTCCTGTTTTTCAAAGCTAGGAGAGTACAAGTGAAGGCAGGGAAATCACAGGAAACAAAGCCGTTTCTAGGGAAAGCAGATAGAGTGAGTACTTGACAAGCATTCTCTTGCATATGTGCCGCATGACTGCAAATATCTACAAATTGGTTCTCAGAAAACAGGAGCAGGAACAAAGGAGCTTCTAATCAACAGGAAACCTATGAGAGCACTCCTCAGACTTCAGTGTGGGCTTAAAATGCAGTTAATGGGGAAAGGGATGCAGGGAGCAAAGCTTTCCATTTCCATGTTCCCTGCTTTCCCATACCTTTCAGTTAGGTTGGCTTCTTCAAGGACTGTAGCCTAGGCCTGGTCTATACTACACATTTATACCGATTTTAGCAGCATTAAACCGATTTAACGCTGCACCCGTCCACACAACGAGGCCCTTTATATCGATATAAAGGGCTCTTTAAACCGGTTTCTATACTCCTCCCCGACGAGAGGAGTAGTGCTGAAATCGGCATTACCATATCGGATTAGGGTTAGTGTGGCCGCAAATTGAGGGTATTGGCCTCCAGGCAGTATCCCACAGTGCACCACTGTGACCACTCTGGAAAGCAATCTGAACTCGGAGGCAGTGGCCAGGTAGACAGGAAAAACCCCGTGAACTTTTGAATTTCATTTCCTGTTTGCCCAGCATGGAGCTCTGATCAGCACGGGTGGCGATGCAGTCCCAAATCCAAAAAGAGCTCCAGCATGGATCGTACAGGAGATACTGGATCTGATCGCTGTATGGGGCTCCATACAGAATCAGAGCTCCATTACAGAAGACGAAATGCCAAAGCATTTGAAAAAAATCTCGAGGCTATGATACAGAGTCCACAGCACAGTGCTGTGTGACAAGCGTAACAGAAAGCCAAAGAATCAAATGGACGCTCATGGAGGAAGGGAGTGGGGACTGAGGACTCTAGCTATCCCACAGTCCCCGCAGTCTCCGAAAAGCATTTGCATTCTTGGCTGAGCTCCCAATGCCTGTAGGGTCAAACACATTGTCCGGGGTGGTTCAGGGTATATCTCGTCAATTTACTCCCCCTGCCCCCCCATAAAAGAAAAGGGGAAAAAATTGTTTCTTGACTTTTTTCAGTGTCACCGTATGTCTACTGCATGCTGCTGGTAGACACGGTGCTGGGGCAATGAACAGCAGCATCCTCTTCCCTCCCTTCCCCGATGACAGACGGTACAGTGCAGTAGGACTGGTAGCCATCCTTGTCATCAGCCCGTGAGTGCTCCTGGCTGGCCTCAGGTGAGGTCGGCCAGGGGCGCCTGGGTAAAAATAGGAATGACTCCCGGTTATTCCTGGCAGATGGTACAGAACGGTTGGTAATCGTCCTCATCATAGCAACTAGGGCCTGAACTCCTTCAGCCCCCCTCCCACTTTCATGTCTAAAGAAAAGATTCTGTACTGCCTGGACTATCATAGCAGCTGGAGGCTGCCTCCTCCTCATTTTATCTCACTAAAAAGTCAGTGTTTCTTATTCCTGCATTCTTTATTACTTCATCACACAAATGGGGGGACCCTGCAATGGTAGCCCAGAAGGGTTGGGGGAGGAGGGAAGCAATGGGTGGGGTTGTTGCAGGGACACCCCCTAGAATGGCATGCAGCTCATCATTTCTGTGGGATCTGACATGGAGCGGCTGTGCTCTCTGGTTCTCTGATACATTGGTTCTCTAGTACACTTGCCCCATATTCTAGGCAGGACTGACTCTATTTTTAGATACAACATAAAGGAGGGAATGACCCCCCGGGTCATTCCCATTTTTGTCTTTGCGTCCCCGGCCAACCTCAGCGAAGGTCAGCCAGGAGCACGCATGACAGCAGCAGACGGTACGGAATGACTGATAACCGTTATCTCATCACCAATTTACAGTGGCACAGCAGACGGTACAGAACAACTGGTAACCGTCTCTGCTACCTTGCAAAGGCAAATGAATGCTGCTGTGTAGCACTGCAGTACCGCCTCTATCAGCGGCATCCAGTACACATACGGTGACAGTGACAAAAGGCAAAACGGGCTCCATGGTTGCCATGCTATGGTGTCTGCCAGTGCAATCCAGGGAAAAAGGGTGTGAAATGATTGTCTGCCATTGCTTTCACGGAGGAAGGAATGAGTGACGACATTTACCCAGAATCACCCGCGACACTGTTTTTGCACCATCATGCATTGGGATCTCAACCCAGAATTCCAATGGGCGGGGGAGACTGCGGGAACTATGGGATAGCTACGGGATAGCTACCCACAGTGCAACGCTCCAGAAATCGACGCTAGCCTCGGTACATGGACGCACACCACCGAATTATTGTGCTTTGTGTGGCCGCGTGCATTCGACTTTATACAATCTGTTTTACAAATCCGGTTTATGTAAAATCGGAATAATCCTGTAGTGTAGACATACCCTTAGTTTCACCCTCAGGAAGCTATCATATACCCTGCAAGTGGCTCTTTTCAGTGGAAAGTCCATTGAGGAAAGAGGTGAGCATCTGGAAATGGAAAACAATACAAACTTCTCTTTGCTCTGAGGTCCATAGAGAGCAAGTGTTGCCCCAAAAGAAGACAGCACTGACAAGGGCAGCCAGAGGATGCACTGATCCTGACTCTGCCCCTGGGGTTCCTGGGGAGCCCCAATAACAATTTTAATGTGCTCCTTTCCCCTGAAGGAAGCATTCAGCAAATAACACCACCTGTCCTACCTCAGAGTGAATGCCTCCTAAGCTGCAGCATTTCCAGCTAGTGCAGGAACCCTAAACCAGTTTGGATAATCCAACCCTCTGGGATTTTCAATCCCAATCCAGACAACCCTTTAATCACCTGAACTTGAGCTGGGATGCATAAAGAAGGAAATCTCAAGAGAAATAGAGAGGTTATTTTACCTCAGCATTTGGCACTGGTGTGACCACTGCTCGATACAGTGTCCAGTTCTGGTGCCCACAATTAAAGGATGAATTGGAGAGGGTTCAAAGAAGAGTCACAAAAATGACAAAGATTAGAAAATCCTTACAGTGATAGACGCAAGGAGCTCAATCTATTTAGCTTAACAAAAAGAAAATTAAAGGGTGACTTGATTATAGTCTATAACTGCACAGAGGTATAACTCTTATAGTAAATTAATTAATTTTAACAGTTAATGTTTTGACTTGTTTTGCTAATTTAAAATGCTCTTCATAGACATTTGCCAGTGTTGAAATGAAAGGTATTATATCAATTGTATGGCTGTCATATAACAAATACTAAACCTTTTTTTTTGTTTGATTTTTTGGTAGATGTACAGGTAGTATATATATTGTGTTGATGTGGCCCACATAACACACACACAGCTGCTTATGCAGCCCACAATGGTAAATAGGTTGAGAACCATGAGTCTATAAGTACCTACATGGGGAACATATAGTTAGTAATAGCCTCTTCAGTCTGGCAGAGAGAGGTATGATACAATCCCATGGTTGGAATTTGAAGCTAGACAAATTCAGACTGGAAATGAGACAAATTTTTAACTCTCAAGGTAATTAGCCATTGGAACCGTTTACCAAGGGCTGTAGTAGATTCTCCATCACGGATAATTTTAAAATCAAGACTGGATGTTTTTCTAATCTATATTCAAAGTATGGGTGTCACTGTGATACTTTCTGTTTTTTATCTATCCCTTTCCTAATGCTTCCGAACATTGTCTTCAGCTCCACATTGCACAGGTATTTTCAGAGAACTATCCACAATTACTTCAAGATCTCTTTCTTGAGTTGTAACTGCTAATTTGACTCTGTCATTTTGTATGTATAGTTGGTATTATGTTTTCCAATTTGCATTACTTTGCATTTATCAGCACGGAATGTCATCTGCCATTTTGTTGCCCAGTCACCCAGTTTAGTGAGATCCCTTTATAACTCTTCACTTTGGACTGAACTATCTTGAGTAATTTTGTATCATCTGCAAACTTTCAAACAATTGAATAATTTACTTTCTGTCTGAGGTGTGTGTGTGTGTTTGTTTTTAGATCCGTTCTGAAACCATTGCCACCTATGCCCTCTGTGGATTTGCAAATTTTGGTTCTCTGGGAATGGTGATAGGAGGACTCAGTAAGAACAATATGTTTTTCTCATTTTGACAATTTGTTTGCATGTATAATTAAAAATAAAACCACTCTATGGGATACATTCTTGATAAACTGCAACACATCAACAAGGCCCGGATTCTCAGCTGCATTAGGGCAGCTTTTCCCTCTCCCTCAGTGTAAAGCTGCCCTAAACCTGAATGAATCAGCCAGCAAAGAGCTTTAGTGGGATCCTTGGGTGGTGTGAAGCTGCTGTGGCAATCCCTATGCTCCACTCCTGTGGCTGGGGTGTGGTCAGGGCAGTCCTATGCCCTGGGGGTCCTCTGCTGTTGTACCCTCCCTGCTTGGCCATTGACAGCCAGTGCTATAGAGCAGACCCTCAGACTTTGCACAAAATAAACCATTTCATTAGATTCATTGTATTCTTGCTGGTATTTTGGAAAATATTGGTTTACTTTCTGTAAGAATGCCACATAAGTGAATCAGTTTATAAACTTCCAACTTCCCTGTTCTTCAGGAGTATCAAAAAATTAAAAATGAACTTTGAAAAACAGAATGTACTGTTAAAAATAGTCTGACCTGATCCTATATAGGCTGTCTCCTGTCTGCACTGGGTTCTGTGACAGCTCTGCTGTCAGAGAATGGGGGGGGGGGCAACACAGAGGAGCAGGAATCAATGGGTGTGACAGTCTGATACAAGGGGAAAAAAGCGGTTTCACTGTAGTTGGTATCTATTAGCCAGCTTCAGTCGGGTATTCAGCACATATTGTTGAGGTAAATGGAAATTACATTTTTTATTTGCATCTCACCTTTTAGTAGAAAGAAAAACATGTATATACTTTGTGTTTGCATATCTCCCTGAGATTTTCAGATTTATTTTACTTGCCCCTATTTGTCAGTCCCATGATTTGCAATTTGCTTTTCTAGAGGATATACTTCCTAGGAATTTCATCCTCTTTTTATTTGATTTTTTCTAATTTTCTTCCCAGCATCTATGGCTCCTTCCAAAAAAAGGGATATTGCTGATAGTGCCTTTAGGGCGATGATTGCCGGTACTGTCGCCTGCTTCATGACAGCTTGTATTGCAGGTACTGTGTATAAATTTGTAATATCTCTGACTGACCACGAGGTGTCAGTATGTTAGTACACTAATTTTATAAATGAGATCATTCATGTTATCTACCTGTAAGTTATTCCTGGCTTTGAGATGGTTAAAAGTTGTTAGTGAGGAAGATCTCCTGGAATTTGGCATATAAAAAGACTTTGCCTAGTTTGTCTTTTACATCTAAGACATCAATTTTAAAATTTTTAGTCAACGTATAATTACTGATACATCTAGAAGAAATGATAATTACCAGTTACAGGTGAGTTATAGGAACTCTCCCACATCTTTATCTTGGTTTAAATTAGAACTAGAAGGCAAAGAAGAGGTACAAGAGGGGGGAGGAGTGGGGAAAATAGAGTACTTTTATTTTTTAATGGGCCTGATTCCATTCTCAGAGTGGAGTCACAGCAGTGAACTCAATGAAGTTACTCCAGTATAAGTGAGATCAGAAACTAGGCCTTTATTTTCAAAATCCCATCAAAATGTGGGTAAAAGTCTCAAGATGAATCATGAGTTACAAAGAAATTACTATCTCAGAGAGGAAATGAAAAGAGGATGTAATATCAGGAATCAAACCACTGTAGGGGTTAATTCATTAGCCAGTTAGTGAGATTTCCCAAAAAAATCAGCTGTGATTAAATCATGCAACAATTTTTTTCCCTAACTTGCAGTTTCTTTTCTGAGCATTTAATATCCAGAACTGTCATTCTCAAAATCAAAGAATTGATGCTTCTTTAGTTTGGACAGGATCTTGGTGCATAAATAGCACAGCCAGATCATGTCCCAAATCAGAAAAGTCCACTTTTAAGTATATCAGTTTTTTTCACTATGGCCCCATGTAGCTCTTACCATTTTTTGAAAGCTATGAAACTAGTACCATGGACATTACATGAGTTCTACAGCTCTCTGAGTTTTTGACAAATGACAACTTTACCTTGCATGGAAAAACCGAAGCATTAGAAAATCTTAGCAAACGGTGTAGTTTGAAGGTCCTGGGTTGACTAAGAACCCAGAACATCCATAGGCAAATCTGTATATACTAAAATCTGTTGTGGAAAGAAAATTGTACTCCACCCACTTCTGCCATAGTTAATGCTTTTCTTATTCCTAGAATAAATTCTGAAATCCAAGTAATTTGTGGTAACCCTATCTCATAGAACTGGAAAGGATGCTGAATGAAAGGTCACGGAGTCCAGCCCCCTGCCTTCACTACCAGGATCAAGTACTGATTTTGCCCCAGATGCCTAAGTAGCCCTCTCTAGGAGTGAACTCACAACTCTGGGTTTAGCAGGCCAATGATCAGACCACTGAGCTATCCCTCCCCCCATTTTCTGAGTATATATAGACATGGGTCCAAGTCCTGAAACTCCATAGACCAGGCCTGCACAACATGTGGCCCACGGAGGCTCACTGTGCGGCCCACGGCAAGGAATCAAAGGGCTTTCGGCTGCCGCAACCGTGGGGAGCCCAGAGCCCTTTAAATCCCAGCCGCAGCTGGAATTCAAAAGGCTCTGAGCTGCCTGCAGCGGCGGGGAGCTCAGAGCTCTTTAAATCTTAGCCGTGGCCGGGATTCAAAAGGCTCTGAGCTGCCCGCAGCGGCAGGGAGCCCAGAGCCCTTTAAATCCCACACGCGGCCAGGATTTATAGGGCTCTGGGCTGCCCGCAGCGGCAGGGAGCCCTGAGCCCTTTAAATTTCAGCCGCGGCTGGAATTCAAAAGGCTCTGAGCTGCCCGCAGCAGCGGGGAGCCCAGAGCTCTTTAAATCTCAGTCGCAGCTGGGATTCAAAAGGCTCTGAGCTGCCTGCAGTGGCAGGGAGTCCAGAGCTCTTTAAATCTCAGCCGCGGACGGGATTCATAGGGCTCTGGGCTACCCGCAGCCACGGGGAGCCCAGAGCCCTTTAAATCCCAACCGCGGCCGGGAATCAAAGGGCTCTGGGCTGCCCGCAGAGATTCCTGGCCACAGCTGAGATTTAAAGGGCTCAGGGCTCCCCGCTGCCACGGGCAGCCCAGAGCCCTTTGAATCCGGCTGAGATTTAAAGGGCTCAGGGCTCCCCGTGGCTGCAGGCAGCCCAGAGCCCTTTGAATCCCAGCTGCAGTTCCAGTTGATGGGCTGGGGCTGGGATTTAAAAGGCTCGGGCTCCCCTCAGCGGCAGGAGCTCTGGGCCCTTTAAATCCCTGCCCCAGCCCCACCAAGCTCTGGGTTCCCCCAGCCACAGGAGCTTCGGGCCTTTTAATTTGCCCCTGACAGCTCCCAGCCACCTCTTCAGCTGGGAGCCCCGGTTGATTTAAAATCAAGCATCTCCTCACCACCCCCAACCTTCCTTTTTGGCCCACAGCTGTTTTGGTGGGGCTGCGCTGGGGAAGGAGGGTTTGTTTCTGCAGGGCTGGGCGGTGCTGAAGCAGGGTGTTTCCGGGGGGTGGGAGGTCCTGGGGGAGGTGTTTCCGCAAAGTCGGGGGGGTTCGGCCCTCAGCTGTTTTCTTTGGAGTAATGTGGCCCTCGCAGCTTTACAAGTTGTGCAGGCCTGCCATAGACGTTAATGAACATGGTTCTCTTCAGACCATTTTATACTTGTATATTTTATATTTTGGAAAATGCTTGGCAGAACTTAAGATTTATGCCCAAAGCTACCAAAACAATGGGCCTAATTCTCTGCTTACTTACCCTGATGTAAATCAGGAGTGACTCCATATTAGTTAACAAAGTCACACTGACATGAAACCAATATGAGAGGAGATTTTAAGGTAAAATTTCAGAAGGGATTAAGTGACTTAGAATTTTCAAATGTGTTTAGGTGCCTAAAGATGCAGATAGTCACGTAGTGGGATTTTCAAAAGTGCCAAAGCAGGTTAACCACTTAACTCCCATTGATATTAGGCACCTAAATACTTTTGAAAATTTGACCCTTAGGAACCTAAGTCCCATTAGATTCCTAAGTCACTTAGATATTTTCCTTATTTTACCCTTAGGCTTAAGCTCTCTATAAATTCATGGGCCACTGACTGCCATGCTCAAACTCTGGTCACTGTTGGTCTCTCAGAGGCTATGTCTACATTTGGAAATTGGCTCATATCTCCCAGTTCATGTAGATATATTTGCGCTAGCTCTCATTGAGCTAGTGCACTAAAAATAGTAGCATAGCAAGGGGTTGCACAGGCAGCAGGGAGCAATGGCATGGGCTAGCCATGCTGAGTATGTACCCATGGGGGTCAAGAAGGTCTGTACTCTGTATTGCTAACCCCTGCCGCTACTCGCAGCTGCCCATGCTGCCCCAGCTACACTACTATTTGCAGTGTATTAGCTCTGGGAGCTACATTAGCATGCCTGTGCAGGCAGGGAATCACACCCCTAGCTTCAAGTGCGGACACACCCATACAGACCTGATATCACCATCACTAAAAAGGCTTTTCCTTCCTGGCTGGCAGGAGATAAACCCTCTAAATGTCAACCGTTACATAAGAACTTATTTGAAAAATGACATTACTCAGTGCCTAGCAAGAAGCGTGAGGAAGGAAGATAGCTGTCCACTAATTTTTAAAGAGAGGTTATTTCAGAACTGGAACAAAGGATTTGATGTGTCTGAAATGAATGAGCTTCACCCAGAATCTGGCCTCTCCTGTTTCAGCAGCATTGTGTGTCATATGATATGAATGGAAGAAACTGTCCATCACTCTTCTCTGAGTTTAGTGTGGTATCTTTGGCCCTGTATTCAGGAAAAAAGGAATATTCTTAATTTACCATGCATTAGCTGATGTAAGTAACATGAGATAAAAAAATCCTAATGAAGACACAGCTGTTTGTAGTGTCACATGAGTTAACCTTTACTTTGACCTACTAATTCCTATTTAATCTTCAACTTGCCTTGTCGTCACTAGGATTTTACCTCATGTTAGTTACCACGTTAGCTAACATGAGGTAAGACCACATCTCTTTTCCAAGTGAAGACACCCACCTAGCGATTTCTATTATTAAAGGAAACTGACACTACCGTATTCAATTTCCAGGAATATTATCTGTACCGGTTGTGGAGGTTCCATGCCACATTTTATTAGGAGATGCTTTCAATGTAACAAATTTGCCAAGCAACACCACAAAAGTAGTTGGATGCTGCCAAGATCTCTTTAACAGGTATTTATGAGTGCATTATTCTCTCTTGCAGTCAATTCTGTGAAGTCAGTTATTCCCCAGGGCTGCTGTATTTTCATGGCAATCTTTTAGAAAACCATGGTAAATAAAGGCATATGTAATAGAAATATAAGGAAAAAAATCAATGTCCACAGACATTGCTTTGGAACCAAAATAACATTTTCCGTTGTAAATAATCAGAACAATGCATGTAGTGCCTCAAAAGTATGGAATATAAGAGTTACCGTCCACAGCATATGGAATTTTTCACTCATTTGGGCTCTTTAGCTTTGCATTTGGACATCCAACAGCCTGATTTTATTTTGAATATCTGGTCTATCTCCATCCACTGGCTGCATGTGATTTTTGCAACCCTCAAAAAATTATTTTAACCCAGTTTGTTTTTCTTGTAATTGTGCATTTCCTCTCTATCAGATATCAACTAGAGATGAGACAGCTGAGAAGTTCAGAACAAAATGTGAAATTCAAGTGAATTTTAGATCTGGAACTCTCATTTGAATCACTGTTTTGGTGGTCACATTTTTTACCCAGAAGCACACATCCCCAAAGTCTGAGTGTTGTTGGATCCTGTGTTATGATTAGGGCTCATTTCTAAAACTATTAAAACCTTAAGTATTTGAACTACCACAGTCAGGGACGGCTCCAGCTTTTTTGCTGCCCCAAGCGGCGATGAGGAATAAAATAAAAAAGATAAAGCCAATCAGTAGCACTTCAGCAGCAGCTCAATTGCGACGCTTCATAATTCAATGGCGGATCCTTCACTCCCTCTCTTCCTCTTCAGCAACACTTCGGCAGCAGCTCTAAGAGGAAGAGAGGGACTGAGGGACCTGCCGCCAAATTGCTGCCGAAGACCCAGACGTGCTGCCCCTTTCCATTGGCCACCCCAAAAACCTGCTTCCTTTGCTGGTGCCTGGAGCTGACCCTGACCACAGTACATGAACATAACCACATATCTGAGATAGGCCAGGGTCTTTTCCTCCAACAGTCTGTGTGTCTGGTTAAAAAGAGAACATTTTTTCTTTAGAAAATATTGTATACATTTGAACCAAAACAGGTCTAGAGGTAAATTGTATATTTATATAACTTTCCATAAAGAATTAGGGGGACAAAGTAAATAAAGATATTAAATAAATAAGGAGTATATTAAACCAAGTTTAGATTGTGACATGAGGCAATAAAGGTCTATGTTATCTGAGTTATGGCAGGCACATATTTTATTCCCTCTAATATGCCTTCCTTTCACTTCCACAATAAATCTATTATCTGTTAAGGATCAAGGGTCTGATTCTTTTTGCTCTTAAACAAATGTAAATCAAAGGAACCTTATGATGTTTTCTGTATCCCTTCATCATCCACTCCCGGTTTCTCTGTGGGTCGGGGGAGGAGGTAGCCCTTGTATAATTGCAGTGATGACTGAGACAGACTTTAGGATAAATCATAGAAACACTTCCATAAACCTGGTTTAATATAGTCCTTATTTATTTCGTATCTTTATTTACTTTGTCCCACTAAATATTTTATGGAAAGTTATTCAAATATACAAAAAAAAGCCCCAAAATATAATTTATAAAGTAAATACAGTATAGATGCTGCTGTAATGTAGCCTGAACGTATTCTCTGGCACAGATCCTCAGCTGGTGTAAATTGTACTAACTCCACTGACTTCAATGGAGCTTCGACAATTTACATCATCGAAGGATCTGCTATTCATTCCTGTCCCTGCAAGCAAGAGTCTGGAAATGTGACCTTGCAGGGAATCCTGCAGGATTTGTAGCAACTTAAACTTCCAGCTGGAATTTCTCTCTTTCTAATACAGATCTAGGTCACAGTCCTAACATTAATTTTCTATTTTTGTTATTTTAAGATTTCTAAATATGTTTCTAGCTTGGATGACTTTATATGAAAAGCAGCTTTCAATATTGCATATGCAATGGGAAAGATGACCATATTTTCAAAATCAAAACCTTGTACGCTTTTATGATAACATTTTTATGGTTACAAAAACTCATAGGCAAACATGGTTTTGTTTGTTTAAACTAGTATGTTGGTGCCATTACCACTAGCTTCTTCTGACTAGATGCATATTACTTGGAGTGGAGGACTTTTTCCTGTAACAGTGTTCTGAATGAGTTTATCACAAAATAGTGAACAGATGTGGCTAACATTTACTTAGAGCAAAAAATCCAGCTCTGCTGGGATCATCTCTCATTGGCAGATTCCATTCACTCCAAGCAATTTTCATCACACTGAACGTTCATTCTACTTGATTCTTTGTTCCTGGTAAACACAGAGCAAGTTCTACTCAGCATAGTGATACTGAGCAGACAGTTTGTTTCATTTTTTCAATCAGATTTTTTTTTAATCTTCAGTGGAATGTTTCCGTTGTCCTGGAAGAATTTCCTGGGGCACAGAGATTTCATATAGAAACTGGGACTGCCCCAATAAAACCAGGACATATGGGCATTTTAGCATTGCAGGGGTTTAGAACTGTCTATTTTAAGTCCCATTTCAAGTATGATAATTTAACATTCTAACCCCCCTGGCCAAAATATGTATATTGTGAAAATAAACCTGACTTCCTTTCTTTCTGTTCTTCACCAGCACCACTGCAAACAATTCTCAAGAGATCTTCTTAGGAGGAAACTACAGCCTAAGCTCTTTGAGAGGATGTTGCCAAATACTGGACTCTCCGACTTTTAATTGCAGTTGGACCACTTCATTATTTTGAACTGGGACCAGTCATAACCAAGAGGCTGGAATAGGGTCACATATGTTTGTTGGATAGGTGGAAAGAAATTAAGAGTGGAGAAATATTTTTCTGCTTAAGGAATGTGCAATAGTTTGAGCCTTAGTTTCCTTTCACACCAGTACAACTCCTTTGATTTGAGTGGAATTACTCCTAAATTATTCTGGGGTAAATAAAAAGACAACCAGGCCTAGACAACCGGATCAGTTCTCCAGTCATGAAGTCAGCCTGAAGAGAATGTGAGAACTACCATCATGGGCCTACCTGCTGGATCTGATTCCCCTCTCTCTTGCACCAGTGTAAATCAGGGTAACACCACTGAATTTGATGGAATCTGTCTAGTGTAAAACTGCTGTGAGGGGAGAACAGGGCCCAGTGCACTGGTAGCTGTTCAGTTTTGATTTGTAATTTTCCCATGTTCAAAACTGTCATCTACTGCCATTGGTATTTCTTCTTTTTATAATACTGAGTCTAAAGTTTTTTACTTTGCTAAGACAAATGACCTTGTTTGCTGTCTGAAATCTCTGTAGCAGGATTCTTCGTGCTCTTGCAGAAAGATGGTAACTGTATAATTGGAAACGTCCAGTTGTGACTTAATTTCCAAATCAGATGAGATTGCAGGTGAAATTCATTGTATTATCACTACTGGTTCCTTCGTTATTGCAATTCTGGGGTCTGATTCTGGTATCACACCAGGCTAAATCAGGAGTAACTCCATTGAAATCAATGGAGTTAAGTTGATGTAAATCCTATGTGAATGATACCAGAATCAGGCCTCTGTAGGTCACTGACATGGGGAGAACATCTGTGAGTCTTGAACACGGAAATTAACCATGAAAAAAGAATAATCTGTCAGCCTTACAAAAATCCTTCTTTTGGGAAAACTAGCTCATTTTATTTGTCATCTAGCTGTATATATTTTATTAAAATGTGTTGAGATTAAATTGACAGAACAAACTAAAATATTTTGTGCCTTTTCATAATAAAGCTATTCTATATTTGAGAGATCTGGGCTTTTTTAATTGTTATTTAGAGAAAATATGATGATTAGCCTATGTCAAGAATTTTCTTTAAAAAAATGAAGAGTGTATGTGTCATGATTTAGGCTTTATTCTTTTCACATGATAAGTTACACCAAGGTCTTTTGAGCCTGAAAACATTTTCATGGAGTTTACTTTTTTAAAGCTAGTAGTATATATTTCCACAGCACAAGACCATGTTAATGCCAAAGATGTTACTATAAAGCTAAAATGAAGAATTTAAATTTGAAAATCTGAGGAAATTGTTGGTTGAGATTCCCACACCAACTTAACTCATACAGGTATGGGATAAGTCAACCAGTTCTACCAAAATAAGACCTAACAAACCCTTCACTTTTCCATCTAAACACCTGAGAACCTGTTTTTGGCACTTCTAATTGGTTCATTAAATTTTTATCCTTACATGGCTGTGTCAAGCCCTTAGGCCACTGCTGTTAGTGCTATTTCCTTGGGATTTGTGATAGTCACTTCTGATTCTAGGTTCCTTCAGAAAAGTGTCCACATTCTGTAAAACTGAGGAGAGAGAGTGTGTATAAAAAGAAGGATGTCTATTACCTCAGCCCCAACACAAACAGCAAATGCCAGTGCTGCCATCTCTCATTATTTTATTGCAAGGCTCACATACTTGCTGGGTTGTGTTTTTTGTTGTTGTTGTTGTTGTTGTTTTTAAAAAGCCCCAACTGTTAGAATCATAAGATTGCTTGAGAAACTCAGGTTTTTCTTTTTTAAGGTAAGTTTGTAGCCCTCCTGGTTTGCAGATGAAAGCTTGAAAACATGAAATAAGTTCATCCTAAAGGCTCAGAAACCAAAAGGAAGAAAGAAACCCAGAATGTTTTTATCCTATGACTTTTAGTCAATCTCATGATTTTTGGTGGAGCCTGACTTGTGATTTTTGAAAGTTTAGGGTTACTGAAATGCAGAAACATATACTCTTAATAAACAGAAAATCAAAAATATTAGCTATGCAGAAAAGCAAAGTCAGAGCTAATCCTGAAATCTCTTTCCTAGATAGCAATGGGACTTGGGACCAGAAGTAACATTCCTCAACTTCCCTGATGTAGAACCTTTTTTCCTATCAATGAGAGAGGGATCCTGTTTAATAGGACCCACAGACGCTCTCTACTACTTCTCATTATTTCCTAGCATGCTCCACCCCAATTCAGCCTTCTAAAATGGCTACCATTGCTGTGACTGCATTTCCAAGCCTGGCTTGCAAGACCACTCTCTCTAGTAAAAATACACAGGTGGTAAGTCCCTTCTCACTTTCAAAAATGACTCCTGTATGACTTGAGGGAGTAATCTTTTTACCAGTTGGTTGATTTGGCGTGTTTCCTTCCTAGAGGAGTTTTCTACTGTTCTGCTTGCTTCTGGGCAAACAGATCAGCTACCTGGCCTCCTGTTCGTTCAATTAAAGGAATCTAGTGACAGAGATGTTCAGCCCACCCTGTTCCTAGAGCTCTTAATACAGAACAAGTGAGGTAGAGAGAACAGAAGGAACTTGTTATCAAGGGCACTCATGCTTTCCAAAAGACCATTTTTTGTCAATGACAGTATCCACTGTCAGAGCTTCTGTGGTAGTGGTGTGACAACGTGCTAAGGAAGCACCAAGTCTCAGATATTCTAGGACTAATCCAATAAACTGGAAAAGCCCAGAGCAGGCCAAATTTCTAACAGCCTAGCTGCCAACAGTCCTGCTTGTCTCAGAATCCAAAGTTTCATAAACAAGTGGTGCTGGTCTCCTAACCACATTCCCAGGAAGTTTAAAAGTTCAGGCTCCTTTGGTGATAACATTTCTAGAGTTATTCCACATGCACAGTGTCATACAGCGAACATCAGCCTATAGGTTATCTCCTAAAACAGAAGGAGGGTGGGGAAGAATCAACCTATTAAAAGTTTACATAGTGTATATATACAGCATATATTCCCTGTTTATTGTCATACTGTTCCTACTTTTTTTAATGGTTTCTGTAAAAACAAGTGATTGTTATTAATCAGTAAACCATGGCACAGTGTGAATTATTGTGGAATAATTCACACTAACTATGCATTGGTAGGCACAAAGCTAAATAATAATAATACCTCATTTGTACATAGCACTTATCAGTAGATCTCAAAGCATTTTACAGATGAAGAAACTAAGGGACAGAGAGGTAATAAATGGGTTTAAAAAAATATCAAATTGCTAATACTTTGTTTAGCATTTTTCATCTAAGGATCTCAAAGCACTCTTCAAATAACATCTAAATTAAGTATCTCAGAGGATGCAATGAGGCCTAAGTAGTAGTATCCCCATTTTACAGTTCCCACACACAAGGAAAGGTTGCAACTTTATCCTATGTTACTGACAAATCAGAATATAAAGTGTTGGATCTAATCCAGGTGCTTCGTTAAAATAGGCTCAGTTATATCATGTATGCTAACTACCAGATGCAAGGATGTATTCCAAGGCCCTGAGGAGTTTTGTTATATAGTATGGTTAGGAAGTTAGCTAAGCTAGTCAGTCGATTGACTATAATTCCAGCAAACATATTAATACTCTTTATAATGCAGAAGGAATATACAATCAAAGGAAATTGCTTTTATTTTAACACAAGATCTCTCTGGGCACAATCTAGCAAAGCACTTAAGAGTCTGTGTAGCTTTAAGCACATGAATAATCCCATTTTAAATCACGAGGACTATTCACATCTTCAAGTTATGGATGTGTTTAAGTGTTTTGCTAGATCAAGGCCTCTGTGAATATCAAAAACCAGGAAATAATCTATATTAGCAGCATAATTATTACACAGAAAAAAATCAGTAAAAAAACAAATGCTAACATTTTATTTTTTTGCTTTAGAATATTGTTAGCCCTTTTGACCCCAGTGGTTAGCCAATTTGAGGGGACTGGTGGCTTGTTTTGGCTAGTAGGAGAGATTCCTGGTGGAGTCAGGTATTTCTCTGAGGCAAGCCTGTTTATTTACAAATAATGTACATAAAGTCCTGCTTCCTTCAACATATTAAGAAGGAAACAACAAGAGATATTTTCTTCACTTACATTTCCAAACATCTTTCATCCAAAAGCACTCTAACTTTCCCTACCATCCCTCCTCAGGATCACAATAACAGGGCTGTGTCTTTGGCTTTCTGCTTCTTCTTTTGTGTTTCAGATATCTGATTCAACTAAAAAAAAAAAAAAACACCCTCAATTGCTTTTTACATTTACCCTGAACGCAACTATGCAGCTGTTACACCTACTAAATTCAATGAAGTTTCACCCAATTCATAACAATCTATTGTATTATTAGACAAGTATTGTGTGCTACAGATGCTCTTAAAATCGCCTTGTTGTCAAAACTTTGGGCCAGCTCCTACAGTTCTTACTCCTGGGGGAATTGTGTGCCAAAATACTATGTGCCAAAAATTAAAAATTCTGCACACAATATTTTAAAATTCTGCATATTTTATTTGTCAAAATAACAAAATATAAAAACACCAGTTTCAATTATTTTGGTAATTTATTTCAATATACCTGTCAGCAAGTAACAATACAGACAACAAAAAAGATTCTGGAAATGTTTTTTGACAAATAGATTCTTTACTAGGGATATTAATATGGAACTCTGAGGAGTAATTAATTTTAACTTCAATATAGACCCATATTTCCTGCGCCCTTCCAAAGCAGTGAATAGGCTTGGGGGAGTCATGGGTAACGGAGGAGCTGAGGGAGAGGGAAGTAATTGTTGAGAAGGAGCTTGGAGGTGAACTTGGAGGGCTGTTGTGTATGGGTGTAGAAAATATGGAACAGGGTTTTGTTGGGGAGTGGGGAGGAGGAATTGTTAAGGAGCTTCCCCCATGCAGACCTTGGCTGACCCCCTAGCCTCTCCCATTCAGTCAGGCTCATCTGTCCCTGTACCCATGTGTCCCTGCACCTCATGTCTGCATGTGTTCCTCCACTCCCACTCAGACGCCCACTCCCAATCCCCTGCGTCCCTGCACCCCATCCTCTCTGTCCCCATGTGTCTCTGTGCCCCCACTCAGCCATCCCTCTTCCCCCATGTAGCCTTGCACACTCTCCCATATCCCCATGTGGCCCTGCACCTCCCTCTCCCATTCAGCCTCTGCCCCAGTCTGTCCGCCCCCATTAGCTCTTATGAGCCCCTATCTGATCCCCTAGTAACCCTATTCTAACTGTCTCTCCATATCCCCTGTCTCCTGACCTGGCAGGAGAGGCACTGTGAAGAAAGCACTGCAGGCTCTTTCTCTTCCCTAGCTGTCTAGGAGCGGCTGCTCTGTTCTAGCACCATAGTGCCCTTTAGTGGGCAAAAGGCAGAACTGCAGCAACTTTCTGACAGGAGCTACACATTTATTATGCATGCCAGCTGTGGTGCAGAATTCCCCCAGGAGTAAGTTCTCTGGCAGAACTTCCATTGAAATTAAAAGGACTCCTATTGCCATTAGCATGGCAATTTGGCCTAAGTTAGAATTGCAGGAGTAAGCAGATTTTTTTAATAGCCCCTATCAATTTTAAATCTTGTCAGTTTAAAAATAAATTAAGGCTAACTTCAGGTACTATACTTGCCACTGTGTCCTCCTGGGAATTTTTGTGGTTTTTCTAATCCCATTTTCCTAAGTTTTTAATTGCCTTTCCCCCAGAATATCCCACCCTTTATTTTAAAAAGTAGGAAAACATGATTGTAAAACCACAACACTTAGCAGTGGAACTCAGGGGCAAATGCAGTACCTGAAATTACTTTTAACATTTAAAAAAAAAATTGGCTAGATTTCAAGTTGATGATGTCCCTTTAAAGAGGGTATCTTGTAGGAGAAATTCGTTCTTACCCATTAGAGAGTACAAGAGCTGTATTTGTGTATATTTAACATCTTATATTAAAGTTAAATATGGAGAAGTTGCTACCCCTGTAAGAGATAAGTTTCAACAATGATACGATTCAAGGGCATTTATTAAGCAAACAGTTTTCTTATGATCTAAGACTGGAGTTGTTGAAATGACTGCCAAAACACGCTGTCAGAAAGTGGAATAATGAAACTAGAGGGCATGGCATGTAGTCTATAAAGTAACAAAATGAACACAGGATGTTAATTAAAATGAGTTGCTTTTTCTTCATACGAAATGGAAGGGAGCTCTGAACTGCCATGAATGGGGAAATACGCAGTGGCGTTTTAGCATTGTTGGTCCCAGAGAGACAAGATGGCTGAAGTCATACCTTTCATTGGCCAAGCTTCTGTTGGTCAGAGAGACAAAAGCTTTTTGAGCTTACACAGAGCTCTTCAGGCCATGGATGGGAAGGTTAACTGTGCCTGATTCTGTACCTCTTACTGGTGCTAAAAAAGTAGTTACATGAACAATGCCATATTCAAGTCATTGGGACTGTTAGTGTGAATAAGGTTGAAAATGGAGTCCCTAAACCCAGACCTTTACTCACAGGGAACAATGTTGTACTCTACAAGTAGCCCCATGGGATGAATGGAACTTCTTGAAGAATGAGGCAATACTCAGCATGAATGTGAACAACAGACTCGGGCCTAAAATGTAAATTCTTCAGGTCAGGGACCCTTAATTAAAATCTACTCTCATTGACACCAGTATAAAATTGGAGCCATTCTACTGAAGTTGGAGTTACTCTGCATTTACAACAGTGTAAAGAAGGGTAAACTGACTCTCTGGGCTTGATTCTGCTCTCATACTGGTTTAAAACTCATATCACTCCATTGAAGCCAGGGGAGTTATTCCTGATATTACAATGCTAGTGTAAATGGGATCTGAATCAGGTCCTGTGTATTTATACACACTGCTCTTGTCTTTCCTTGTGTAGCTAAGTAAATGCAACACAACAGACTAGGAAGTATCACCAAGGCTTGGCTCAGGATTAAACAGCCTCTTTAGGTTGCCTTGTAAACAAACAAGAATTATGGCATTTTCTTGTTGCTATAGTATACTGCAGCATAGGGACTCACTATAGCAACCAGCATACAAACTAGAGAGACACTGATTACTATGCATGGGTTGCCATGGTGAAAACAGACCCAGGGATTTTTTTCTCCCTATTGACTGATGACTTTGGCGCCAGGTAGCTAGATGTCAGGCAGCTACAATAGCCTTTCATCAAAGTGTTAGCATGTAGGTTTGTGTTCAGTTGTTGTGAGTGTGGGTTGGAGCTCAGGTTTGGGTTTGTCAAGAGGAAACCAGAAAATAGGCTGCATTTTACTAATAGTGCAGAAAAATGTAATAAAATTATTTAATCTTTAAGAAACTTCACATTTTCGTAGCTTTTTCTTCCTGAGGCTTTTCCTTGGTCTAGGAGAATGTTTCTCTCACTCAGCTTCAAAAATCATATGACCTAATAACATTAGGAAAGTGAGTTCCCCATTTAGGAAGAATGGTCTTGTGGTAAAAGCGCTGGACTTAGATTCCAGGACAGTTGGGTTCAATTTCTGGCTCTGCTCTAGACTTCTTGTGGAAACATGGGCAAGTTATTTAATCTCTCTGTGCTTCAGTTTCCCAGCTGTAAAATGGGAATAATACTTCCCTATCCCATAGAGGTGTTGTGAAAGTACATTTATCAGTGGTTATGAAGTGGTCAGCTAGTACAGTGATAAGGACCAGGCCGTTGTTAGACAGATGGATTGTAAGGGCAAGATCATTGTGGGCATGTGATTAAGGAAGAGTTAGAAATCACAGAGCAAATACTCCCCCCCCCCACCCCCAGTCATAGGCTCAAATTCAGGCTTGGTATAAGCAGAGGCAACTCTATTGTCTTGGGCCTTCGATTTAGAATAGGACCACTCTAGTCCACAAAAGGAGGAAGTAAATAATCCCTTAATAGATGACAGAAAGAAAATTATTATTATCTAATGCAACACCAACCAATTACTATAGAACCGATTGAAAATGAGGCAGGAAACAATAACAGGAGATGCATTTAAATTCATGCAGTAGCAAGCACTCACTGTTTACCATCATGTGATCCACAACTGCCTACTCTACCTAGTTTATTAACTCTGTGGGCCAAGTGTTCAAAACTGGGTCCCATCATTTGCATATATACTTGCATGCAACTCATTCAATTTTGCCCTAATCTACCACTGATTACACAGTTCATAAGCTCCATAATAGCTCTTGTAGGTATCTTGAATCATTTGTGTTGCATGTACTACCCAAGGAGGCCACTGCAAAGATTTAGCGACAGTGTGGTAGGTGAATGAAATGTAGCGCCATAGATTCTGAAAAAAAAACTGCCCATGAATTTTGCTCAAACTGTTTGAGAGTAGAATTCAGCTCTATATCCATGCAGTTATTCTAATGGAAGTCCGGAGCAATGCTACCATGTAAAGTGAATTATACCAGATTTACTCCAATGTAACTAGTGCAGAATCTGGCCCAGCCAGAGTTTGATCTCAGTTATGCTGACTTGACCACACCCAGCGAATCCCCTGTACCAGAGGGATTCCCTCAGAATGGTCAAGCAACTCTTTACACCCTCTTTAAGATGGCTGAGCTGCCATAATTAGTCCACAGTGCAGCCCAGAATGAGACCTGATGTTGCACTTTTACTTTATGCCCATGTGACTTTCATGCTACTAAGATTGTGGCTTCCTTTCTCCCAAACATCTTTTCCTTTTTCTGAAACATGTATTACTGGTACTTTGCAGTAACACCTTTCACGTACTGGCAGATTGTTAGAATGTTTCCCTTCTCAGATAAATATCACTAGATGGCAGAATACCATCAGTGAAAGTTCTTCACAAGAAAACCTTATATTGTAACAAACTAGTTCGCTGTATTACTCTGAGACAAGTTGTTTATGTCTGTTGCCCACAATGAAAGCAGAAATATTTTTATTAACTCGGTCCAATACCAGTTTAATACAAAAATACCATCAATTTTGGACTACGATTTTGAAGAGTGACTAGTCAGTTTGGCTGCCTCACTGTTAGGATGCCCAACTTGTGACTCTTTTAAAGGGCCTGATTTATAAAGTGCAGAGCATCCTGCCTCTGAAAATCAGGCCCCTCTATAATGACTTTCATTCATCACCCACAATCACAAGTCACTTTTGAATAATCTTTGTCAGTGATGTTAAAAGCTGTTTTCACTGAGGTTGTTGTAGAATTATGGTGGCAAGTGATTAATATTGCAATTAAAAACAATTAGGGTGAGATTTTGTACTATACTAAGAGACATAGCACAAAACTTGCAGGTAAGGAAAGTTTTGTGCTATCTTTGCATCCTCCTAATTCTGGGCTGCTTGTAGAAGACAAAATGGCCCACAGTAATATTAAGAAGCAGGGGAGAGGGTGCGGGCTGCCTGAGTTACAGCAGCCCTGCCACACTGACTATAGGCTGTTCTGTGACCCAAATAACTCTGGTAGCCTCTGCTGGAGTCCCACCCTCCAGGCCTCGGCATGCCCCCTACAATGGCATTTGCAAAGGAGCCTCATAAGACAACCTGAGGTGTTTATTGAGTTTGTGCACTGGGGAATTCTCCCCAGCTGGATTCTAATCGTAAAGGGAAGCTGATGTGCTCAAGCCGTCTAAGAAGTGGAATAAGATATTAAAGGTGGCAAAGCTAGTGGCGCTAGAAAATAGTAGCCCGGGCAAAGAGAGGGAGTTGGAAGTACTGCTGAGGGATAACGAAAAGGAACTTTAGCAAAAAGTATGATCATTGACCTCAACCTTAGTCCAGATGGAAAATGTTATGTTTCTTGAAAAGCATTAGTTGTTAATGCTGGTAAACTTTTATACAGAAGGCTGAAGGAAACACAAATAGCTTTGCCCTCCAAAGATGCTAGAAACCCTGCTCATGGGCTTAAATACTTCTTATCACTGCTAAATATGGAAAAGTAATCCACTTCACAGAACAGTAACCTGTTTTCAGTAAGATGCAAGAGCTTCTACAGTACAAAGAAGGCTCTTTAATTCTTATAAAATCTTTTCAGAATAGAAGATGGTGTCCTTCAATTTTCTCTCTTGGAGAGAGATTGAGATGTTCCACCTTCTAACCTGTGACAACAAACCACAGTGCTGCTTACTTGGCTGTTCTTGTCTCTTGTAGCTGTGGCTGAACTATTTACTGCTTCCAGAAAAAGTGTGCTTGGAGGTGGAAGTATTCTGAGAACTAATTCTTACCTCATGGAAAATTGACCTGAAACCATTCCCTAAAACACACTAAAAACTTGGAAAGGCTTAGAAACTGGAGGTGGTATGGCTGAGATACAAAACCTACAAGCTTCTCAAGCTGCTGGAGAAAGCTTTTATATACACACATTAGATCTGCTTAAGTGAGCTGTTTTCATTTTCTAGTACTGTTCTAGCTAGGTTCTTATGCAATGCTCATCACCGTGGTAACCAAACACCTAGTTTTCATAACATAATTCATTCCACTTACTTCAGATGCACTCGTTCAAGATGGCTACTTTAGTGGACCATCTCCCATTGAAACAATTTAGCCTCAAAAGGGTTCTTTTGCATACACCCCTTTTTTCAACTGTGTCCATCACTTCTTGGTGCAGCTGAGACACTGGTACTTAATCCACTCCATAAACAGAGTTTGGTAATGACTTCTCTATCCTGTAAGATTAGAAATGTTATGGTTGGCCTACAGATATCTATTTAATCAGGACAGCATATGTTCTAGAGATGCTTTCAGTTGGTACCAAGTGGTGCAGTTCTGAGCTGCAGGCTTGCAGAAGCTGTCAAATAAAGACTAAAAGAAGAAGATCAAGTCAAAATAAAATGGAGTGAGTACCATGCTAAGTCATTGCAGTATTTTTTCCTGTTTCTTTTGTTCTCAGAGACAGTACCAAATATATTAATATCTTTCCCTTCTATGAAGCATAATGCTAGAAATTCTTTCCAGAGTGTGTTGCGCATTGGGGATAATGAGATAGACTTCCTGCTCCAGGTCAGGTCTATCTCAATAGCAAAGAAAAAAAAATGTTCAGCTCATCACTGCTATTTTCATCAGTATAGATGAAATTCATCACTGTGCAAAAGGCCTATTTTAAGGATGTAAGCAGGACTTCAGAGCTGCATATGCCTGGTTCTGGCCTTCTACCATTCTACTTTACTTTAAATTACTGATACCTAAAGTCCAGTATTTGTATCCAAAGAACAGCTGTGTGGAAAAATTAACAAAATCTGTTGTTCTCTGAAAATGGATTGTATTGTTCTTATTAAGGCACAGAGAGCTTGCATTTAAGAATCAAATTGTTATTATTTGAACTTTCCATAATACAGCAATGTAGCCAGCTAAAAGCTCTCAGCAGTCCAGAAATAGTGTCTTAAAAAATAGAGGATGACTGTGATGGGGTTCACTCACCACACTGGCACCTCCTGCTGGCTGTGTTGTGGATTAGCACTGCATGTTAGTGTGCCCTCTTCAGGTGGTGCCTTGCCACCATCACTTCTCCTCTTGGACCCACATCTCTCCAAAGACCGCAGCGTCCTCTTCAGCAACACAGCCCTCCGGCCACGCCACACACTGTGCTTCCACCTTCTACAGTCCACTGTTCAGCCACTTCCTTTAGTGGCTACTGCAACAAATTGTCTGGCCACTTCCTCATGGCCCCAGCATTCTCTTTGCTCTGTCCTCTGCCTGCAAACCCCTGCAGCCAGCCAGGAGCTGTCTCTCGCTCTCCTGGTCCCTGCTAGCAGCACTGCTCTGTCCAGGGTGCTGGTAGTTGTCTCAGTCCTCCAGAGACACAGCCCTTCCTCTCTGGGCTCCCAGCAGAGAACTACCTTCCTCTGCCCTACAGCTCCCTTTGTATATGAGCCTGCTTGGTCCTGATTGTCTGCATCTTTCAGCCTTCCTCTGATTGGCTGTCTCCTGCACAGCCTCCCTAGGGCTCTATTGACCCCTTAGAGCCCAGTGTGGGGCAGGCATCCCATCACAATGACCTTTGGTCTCTGCAGCTGCACACCATATTCCTACCTAACAATATTAGCTGGTCCACAAAAGGAAGTGACAAAAATGGTCTCTTCTTACTCAGCAGAACTGTTCCATGGGTGTAGTCAGTCACATCCGCTTATTTAGGTGGCAAAATTAATAGTTTACTGATTTTTACTCCCACTAGCACTACAGATTCAACACAGCAAAGAGGCAATGAGCTGGATTCTGTTCCTTCTTGTGCATCATCAAAAAGAAATGTTCCAAGCATCTCTGTGCACCCCGTTAAGGTAATAATAGTTACACAGATGTCTCTGGTGATGTACAAGAGTGGAAGGACCTAACTTGATTCTCAAAACCCTGTTTAAGTTGGCAGCACTAGCAGTTAGAAAAAAAATCTCTTTTTTTCTACATGTAAACATCTGAGACTACCAAAGACCTGTAAGACCTGACCTGATATTCCTAATGTAAATAATAACCAGAGGGAAAAATGATCATCTGAATAGTTTATTTTCATTTATTTTGAGGGAAATGTTGAGACTTGCATCTTATTGAAAGGCACAGCTCCCTCTTTTCTGCAGGTCTCCTTTCTCAATACAGAGGGATCAAGGAGACAATATATAGGCCAGGTCTATACTCAAAAGTGAAGTCAATCCAGCTATCTCGGTCGTGTGAAAAATCCACACCCCTGAGCAACGTAGTTAAGCCAGCCTAACCCCCAGTGTAGACAGTGCTACATCAATAGAATAATTCTTCCATCAATTTAGCTACCGTCTCTCAGGGAGATGGATTAGCTACGCCAATGGGAGAACACTCCCATCGCAGTGAGTATCTAAACAGAAGCTCTGCAGCTGTGCTGCTGGAGCATTTCAGATGTATGAAAACCCTTAGCCCTGAATACATATGAAATGAGGTTTATCCAGGGCTGGATTTCCAATTAAGAATGGTAGACATGTGCCTAGGGGCACCAGCATTCTAGGTCTGCCTTACCTCTCTAAAACTGTGTGCAACACAAAGATCAGCTGTAGGCGTAGGGCAGAGGCGCGGCGCTGAAGATGCTGTGCCTAGGGGCGCATAAGGTGTAAATCCAGCCCTGGGGTTATCTTGGGGCATTGTAAATTATTAAATTTTCCCACTAGAAATAATCCACTCAGTACTACTGTTACGATTTCAGTTGTTGGTTCTGTGGGATTCAGCTACATCTGGTAAAGAGCCCCAGATAGTAATATGTCCCAGCTCAAAATGCTGCACTGAGACATTTCTTTCTGAATAGGCCAAAATAAGTCTGTGTTGGTCTTGACGCTGTTCTGTTCAGCAGCAGTGTTGGAGGCAAACCTTATCCCAAAACACATTATGAAAATAATACACTATTATTATTTATTCCTAAGGAGCCCAAAAAGGGAGTATGCCCCACTGCACAAACGAATAACCCAAAGACAGTCCTGGCCTAAGAGAGCTTTCAATCCAGTTGTTAGAGCAGCAAGAGCTAAAGAAGGTGTGGCAGACAAGGTAATGAAAGACAGGTTTGTTTGTGTACATTAGTAATCATAGAGGTGCTTTCTTGATTAAATTAAAAACAGTACAAATGAAGCAGACACTGATGGTACACTATTGAAGTATAGTACAAATATACCCTAGTGTCTTTCCAGTCAAGAGAATGAACATCCAGCATTGTTTTAAACTAGTTCTATGGCATAGTCCCTGGATTTTAAAGAACTACTAAACTGAGCCGAATAATATCTCTCATTTACTATTGTGTCAAGGGTATAACACAATACTGTGGCTGTGACTACACCAACAAACTCCAGAGCTGTCATTCAGCTCTGGTGGTGAATTGCAGCTTCAGTTTGTTTGTATGGACAAGGCCATTGAGACTCTGTGTCCATGCCAGACAACTCACCATGATGATTCACTATAGTTTTCAAGTGTAGGCAGACCAGGGTTTAACGCTGCTGGTGGCCACTCTACACTAGTACTCCCAGTCTTGCTTGCATTGGGGGAGCTGGAGTGGGTTTCATTTTATAAATATGTGGTTCTATGGGGTTTTAAATATACAGAATCTTTTTGTGTGCTATAGTTTTGCAGAAAATACAACCTTAAACATACAGTCAAATGCTAAAATGAGCATTGGGCCCAATTCACTGGTCCACTAATGTAGTTCTGCAACACTCTCCCAGCAAAAAGCATCCTTAAAACCTGGCAGATCTGGCCAGTGTAGGATTCTTTTTATGTAGATGGTGTAGAACTGCCAAAGGAACTCCAGTACCACCAACCAGCCCTTACCCCTGGAGTCAGGTGTATGCCATTGTTTGCGACAACACTATATCCCAGAGATCCCCAACTGCCAGAACCACCCATGGTGTCTGTTGTCAGCCAACATAGCTTAGAGAAGCCCTAAGATTGTTGCCTCAATCTACATTGAGGACAATGTGAGTGTAAACTTGGACCCAACATTGGAGATGGGGTGCAAAGGGCTCTTTTGCATACACCCCTTTTTTCTGCTGTGCCCACCACTTCTGGGTGCAGCTGAGACACTGGGACACAATCCACTCCATAAACACAGTTTGATAATGGCGTCTCCATCCTGTAGGATTAGAAATGTTATGGCAGGCCTATAGACTTCTCTTTCAAGGACCTGAACCTGCAGTCTTCATTCACGGGAGTAGTCCTTAGCTCAAGTCTCAACGTGCCACTCCTGTATGTAAATGTTTCCAAGGTTAGACCCTAAAACTGTTTTGGTAGGCCCTGCACATTGGAGTTTAAAACTAACAAAACTCCAAAAGCCTAAATGCTACATATTAAAAAAATCACAAACACACTAAATGACTAATGGAAATGTAACTGAGTCATCACCTTAATTTAACTCCCAGCCTAATCAGAAATACAAAACTACCTTATTTGACTATTAGTTTCATAAAAATGTGATACAGGTGCAGGTCTAATGCCTCTAGTTAGTGCAATCTCTATCTCTGTTTTCTCATTACTCTGACACAAACTATAGGAGCACTTAAGGATAAAATGTATTATTTTTAATCTTGCTTACTTAGTTACAGTGAATTTCCTGACTAGGTGAAATCCATTTTAGGGGATCTGAAGAGGACAAGGGACAACAGATGCCTCTTGCTTCCGCTCTGGTGTCCATCCTACTTGCCCTGGATAGCTTGTCTATGCTGGGTTTTATATTTGCTGAACTGATACAACCCCTAATGCAGCTACGCTGCACCAATGTAAAAAGTGACTCAGCCTAGTGCAGCCACACTGGTATATTTTATACACAAACAAAAAACACAGTGTAAACAAGACTTTGGGGACTGATTTTCAAGAGCTCAGCTCCCTTTTAGGCACCTAAATAAGGGCCATATTTTCCAAATGCTCAGGTCCCAGCAACTCGCCATGTGATACTTATGGCCAGATATTCAAAGAGCTCCATACCAAATGAGCTGAAGCCCTCTGAAAATCTGGCCCTTATTTAGGGAGCTGAATTCTTCTGAAATTCTGACCCTCACACCCCAAAGCCACAGTGCAGAGAAGCCCTTAGTGACTCTGCAGCCCCTCTGGAGGCAGTCTCAGTCCTTTTAGAGTGGTCACCTAAAGCTACAGTACCTTTCTCTTCCACCTCCTTAAAAATTGCCTTTGCCGTTGTCTTTGTGTGAGCTTTCAAGATGGTAATCAGGTTCTTTGACTCTCACAGCATAAGCATTGTGGAAAAGCTAAACCCTGAAAAAATATAGCAAGGTCTGAAATAGTGATTTGGAGACCCCCATACAGGGGATTGTAGGAAGGGAAACACTTATTTCCTTAGCGTGAAGTGTATGTGCATATCTCTTGCATCTGTCCAATCAAGAAATAGTCCTATCCGCTCTCAGTTGAAAGGATAGTGACCACATGAAAGACTTCGATACTAGGTAAGGAAGTACAAGCAGCTTTTAAGAATTCTGAAAGGGGTGTAGAGGTTGTCCATGGTTGCCACTGTATTATTAAATTTTCCTGGGACAATTTTCCAAGAAAACAGGAGGGGTGTGAGATGTCCAGCTTGCAAAGGGTTATGTCCTCGTTATGTTGGATTTATTTTCTTTCCTTCTAAATACCAGTATTTTAATTATCAGCACATCAAAAATTTCCCCAAAAAATTTACAAACCCCTTCATTCTATGCTTCTTATATTGCATCCTGATATTGCGTCAATGTTCAATATTTCATACCTATGATACAGTGTTGTGGAAACATATTGAGCTGCATACAAGCCTCAAAACTCCATCAGAATACCAAAACATGCTTAGTGATGTGGACCACAAAGCTTCAAGAGCATCCTAATGTTGGTTGCTCCTCTGAATTTATGGCACCTACCATCAGGTCCTGTGAGACTCTCCTTTACCTCTTCACAAGATGTCATCTTGCAGAGAAGCCTAGTGGCTTGCTATCCACATCTGGTGGGATTGGGGGTGAGCCGTACCACAATGTTTGGGCAGTTTTGTTAACTGACTTCTCAAGACAGATAGGAGAATCTGGAACACTCAGGAATGTCCTATTCAAAACAAGTCTGTTGAAAAGTTTAATCTGCCCCAAACACACACTCCCCACTACTGACCCCATGAACACCAAAATAAAGGATGAATTATTTTAAAAAAATGAGAGAGGAGTTTTAAAATATCAACTATTAGGAAACAGTCAATGTATAAAATATTTTAGATTTGTTGGCAGATTTCCATATTATATCTATATTCTAAAACAGAAGAGTACTTTGTTGTCCTGAATTGACTGAAGCTTTGCATTCATTAATATTATAATTCTGACTTTTATTGATGTTCTGTGTTTGGAATATGTAATATTCAGAAATATACATATGTCATAAGTCTGAAATACAATAGGTTCTCTAGGGGAATTACGTTAACTGATAAAATCAATTTGCTTAAACCTATGTTTGTTCATGAGATAATAAGCACATAGTGTTTGCATTTAAAACCTAGTTTGCTAAAAATATTTTTACAAGATTTATGCCCATGAAATGTATATGGGGTCAGACAAGTGTTACAGCCTGACCCTCCACCATGAAACTCTCATACGTTTATCGTTCATTACGTTGTCTGGCAACAGCATTTTCTCCTAGCTCTTAGATTTACTCACCAGTTTCAAAAATGTAATTGCTACAGTAAAATTTAAGTGTGCCTTCTGTGGAAATCTTTCAAGACTGGAATTAATGTTCCCTCTTTAAACTTTTTCAACTTTGGAGAAACTTTTAGTTTCATTTTTTGGCTGCCACAACATCCCTTCAGTTCGCTAGTGCTTAGATACTATGGTGATGGATACTCTAGAAATAGTTGAGATTGAGTTGCACTTATCCCCTAGACCAGGCACTCTATGAGATGGTGACCTCACTTTGAGCTTCCTGGCATTCCACTGTTAATAGTCTCATCTGGCTTTATCCTATCTAGGCATAAGAGGATTCTTAGGACTGAAATGACAGAACATTAAGAGTACTCTAAGACCCTAGTTTTCCATCTCATGTGTTTGCTGGACTAATAATACTTGAATCCAAGCTAGGCTACTATTGTGCAAGCATACCACTAGAAAATATGCATCATCATGACCTTTATCCAAGCTTTGATTGTCTCATGCCTGAACTATTGCTACCTTCTCCCTACCTTCACCGAAACTCATCTCAGCCCTCTCTAGGGTGACCAGATGTCCCAATTTTATAGGGACAGTCCCAATATTTGGGGCTTTTTCTTATATAGGCTCCTATTACCCCCTATTCCCTATCCTGATTTTTCACACTTGATATTTGGTCACCCTAGCCCTCTCCAGCCCATGCAAAAATCTGATGCTAAAATCATCTACATTGCCAGTTGCTTCTGCCGTGTTCAGCCCTTCCTAAAATCCCTTCCACAATTTAGCTCCCTCACACCTCTCTGCTCTTGTTCCTCCTCCCCCACATCTCAAAGTTACCCTATTCATGTTCTTCTCTGACTCAGGCCATGTCTATATGACAAATTTGGTCAAAAAAAGTTATAGTAGCATACAACTGTTGAAGTTTGTATATCACTCGTGCATGCACACTTTGTTGCTTGCATTGGTGCGGGCATACTCACCAGGAGTGCTTGTGTAGATGCAAAGTGTAGTGCATCATGGACAGATATCTGTGTGCCGTGTGCCACCCTCCAGCACAATGCCTTTCAGAAACTGATTGCAGTGTTTTGTGGGACAGAAATGAGTTGTGCTGGGATCTCTGGGAGCTAGGACTCAAGTTCCCAGCATGCAACTTTCTCCATCCCCTAATGCCATCCATGTCCCATCATGGCACTTTATGGTGTGCATCATCTCTGACAAAAGCATGGAGCCCACAGAGCTCTGCACTGTTCTCATCAATGTTACGAATACAGCACACACAATTCTCCTGTATTTGCAAACCCACAAGAAGTAATGCAATGATGGGAGACGTGATGATTTCTTTGAGGACAGTTTGCTAAGAGACATAGCAAAAAACAATTCAAGGTTGTTGGTAGCATTCAAAGAGCTGCTGCAGACAGTGGAGCGCTGCTTCTGGGTCCAAGACGTGAGCACTGACTGAAGAGATTGCATCATAATTCAGATTTAGGACAGCAAGCAGTGCTGCAGCATTTTCGGATGCAAAAGGTCACATTCTTGGCTCCTAAAGACTAACTGATAAATCTGTTAGTCTTTAAGGTGCCACCAGACTTCTTGTTGTTTTTGTGGATACAGACTAACATGGCTACCCCCTGATTCTTGGATCTGTGTGCTGAACTTGCCTCAGCCTTCTAGTGCAGGGACACCAGAATGAGAGCTATATTGACAGTGGAGAAGTGAGTGGTGATCACACTGTGGAAGTTTGCAATGCCAGGTTGCTACCAGTCAATGAGAAATCATTTTGGAGTTGGAAAAATTCATAGTGAGGGCTGTGGTCACACAACTATGTAGGTTCATTAATAGTCTCCTGTTATGCAGGCCTGTGACTGTCAGCAGCGTGCAAGATGTAGTGCAGTGGTTTTCAACCTGCAGATTGTGACCCAGTACTGGGTCATGGAATGTAAGGCACTGGGTCGCGATGGCTCTGGTCAGCACCACCGACCGGGCTGTTAAAAGTCCTGTCAGTGCTGCCCAACTAAGGCAGGCTAGTCCCTACCTGTTCCGGAAGCAGCCAGCAGCAGGTCCAGCTTCTAGGCGGGGGCCCATGGGGCCCCATGTGCTGCCCCCATCCCGAGCACTGGCTCCGCATTCCCATTGGTTGGTGTCTGTGGGTGAGAGCTGTGCAGAGCCACTTGCATGCCTCTGCCTGGGAGCTAGACCTGCTGTTAGCTGCAGTGCAGTCTGAGGTGCCAGGAGAGGCAGGAAGCCTACCTTAGCACCCCCGCAGCACTGCTGATCAGGAGCCACCTAAGTTAAGCCCATACCCGAAACCTGCACCCCAATCCCCAGCCCTGAGCCCCCCCAAACCCAGAGCCCCTTCCTGCATCCCAAACCCCTCATCCTCAGCTCCGTTGGGTCACGGGCATCAACAATTTTCTTTCAACTGGGTTGCCAGAAAAAAAGTTTGAAAACCACTGATGTAGTGGATAGATTTACAGCAATGGGATTCCTGAACTGCAGTGGGGCAATAGACACCGCACATATCCTTATTTTGGCACAAACCCACCTTTCCCTATTCCCATCTGTTAACAGAAAGAGTTGTTTTTCTGTGGTTATACAAGCGCTGGTAGATCACCAGGGATGCTTCACCGACATCAGTGTGGGCAGCTCAGGGAAGATGCATGATACTTGTCTCTCTAAACATAGGACTGTTCAGAAAGCTGGAATTAAAGACATTCTTTCCCAACCAGAGGATTATCATTGAAGATACTGAAAGGTCAGTGGGGGTTCTGCAGGACCCAGCCTATTCCTTGCTCATAACACTGTACATCAGCCAGTTCGAGAGCACCAAGGAAAGATTCAAGTATTGGTTCAGCAGGTGCAGAATGGTGATTGAATATGCTTCTAATAGATTGAAGGGATGCTGGTGGTGTTTACTCACTAGATTTGATTTCAGTGATTAAAATATCCCACTTGTTATAGCTGCCTGCTGCATAATATCTGTGAGGTAAAGGGAGAAAAACTGCCACCAGGGTGGATGGCAGAGGTGAAGCATTTGACTTTAAACAGCCAGACACAGGGGCCATTACCAGAGCTCAGCATGGAGCTATGTGGTTAAAGGAGGTTTGAAAGAGCGCTTCAATGGTCAGCCACAGTAGTGTTCTGTCCTGGACTGTTCTCTGGGCTGGTGCATTGTGTGCTGCTAGCAATGGTGTAGTACTTGCTGTACATTTATAAATATAACTATGTTTCCCTGAAGTTATGAGTTATGTGATGCTTGCTGTACATTTACAAGTACCAAGTGCTTTAAGTACTGCTATGCATTCTGCAGTATGTGTTGTGAACTTTATTGACTGGCAAAAATGGTTTTTGCATATTGTTTTTCTGCACTAACGGGCAACACAATGCAAACTTTAAACCAACTAACCGAATGGGACTTTGAAATTGAAAAGGCAGCAAACATTTTTGTCAGTTTCGGTGCACAAATGTAGTCTGTTGTGGCTACACATACACCAAAAATGGTTCTCACACTTCACTATATATGAAACAGTGGTTTTCCTTGCTGTCCTCTGATGTAAAGTGATAGGGGTAAGGATGCAGCCTGGGATGTCATGTGGTATGTTGGATGTAGGGAGCTGCAGCTATGGAGTTCTCCAAGGACTGCAAAGGATATGGAATTTGGGATTTTTGGACCTGTAGGTCAACTTGGGTCTGCAGCATCTGGGTTTGCTTCTTGAGAATACCCATTATTTCCTGATACATCTCCCTCTTTTACTGCTGGAATTCCTGGTCCTTTTTCCTGTTCGTTCATTCTTTCTCCATGCCATCTGCCATGTAGGCCCTTTGCTTACATCCAGTGCAGCACCTCCTAGCAGAATCTCTCACTGAACATGTCCTCCTAGTCCTTTTCTTTCTACTTCTCATCATGGTCATGCATTCTGGAGGTTTGGAGAAGGACCCCTCAAGGCCACAATGGCAAGAGGCTGTTGATTAAAACAGACAGACATGTCATTGGATTTACAGTCACAATGGAAAGGGAAAGAGTTTCAAAACTGCCTTCCCTTATTCTCATAACTTTTAATAAGACACACTTATTGACACTTCAGCTTTGGAATGGCCCTGCACAGCACCTCTCCAGCCCCAGCCATTGTGAGTGTGGCCCACCAAGGGTGAGTTGGGGAAAGAATTTCAGTTGCATAAAACAAAAAAAATTTGGTCCCTATTCCATGGGTACAAGTATAGGGCAATGGTTTTGAATACTGGTATTTTCTACAGTTGGTGATGGTTTAGTCTGATATCTCATTTCTGAGGTTAACAAGGGCACAGAGAGCTGCTACTGGTGTCCCAAAGCTGTCAAGGCCCATATGCTGTTAACTGGTTTACTGCAATGATGCCAGCTGAACTCATCATGGAGTAATGTGGGAAAGTGTGACCTGTGTGACCTACCACACAGAAAGAACTAAGGCTGCTACTCCTAAAAAGCTTCAGGAAAGAATTGTAGAGTATCTCCATGAAAGTTTCAAGCCCTCTCTGGAGAATAAAGGGGACATCCCTGTGTACATAAAAAAACTGCTCTCTATGCCCTCCGCCCCCACCTAATCCAACAGAAGAAAGAAAAGCCGATGCCAACTCTGCCTTTGTTTGTTGTACCTCTACCTCAGCAACCTTTCAGAAGTCGTGTGCCAAGTCTTAATTTATTCACTCTAATTTAAGGTTTTGCGTGGCAGTAATACATTTTAATGTTTTTAGAAGGTCTCTTTCTCTAAGTCTATAATATATAACTGAACTATTGTTGTATGTAAAGTAAATAAGGTTTTTAAAATGTTTAAGAAGCTTCATTTAAAATTTAAATTAAAGTGCAGGCCCCCCCCCCCGGACCGGTGGCCAGGACCCGGGCAGTGTAAGCGCCACTGAAAATCAGCTCATGTGCCGCCTTCGGCACATGTGCCATAGGTTGCCTACTGCGTGTCTACCTCTTCTCATAAAAGTAAAACAATGAAAACTTGATACTCGTGTCTTGTCAACTTGGGGGTGGTCTGGGCAACATCTTTATATTTAAACTTTGTAAGGAAAAATGCATGCGCACAATTACTCAAAGTCCTTCCCCTTCATTGGGCTCATCTGTATGTGGCTACCAGAACTGGCTAGACTTCAGTGGAGCCTCAGGGCCTGGCTTATGGCATTGCTGGAGCCCACTCCCCCCAGCGCTTCTGCTCCTCCTTCTTCTCACTGTTCATGGCAGGGGTCTGTGTCTCAGGTTCCTCTAAGCTATCCATGGTGGTCTGTGGGGAGCTGGTGGGATCTCCGCCCAATATGGTATGCAGCTCATTGTAAAATAAGCAAGTCCTTCACTTTCATGCAACACTGATGATGATTCTTGACCTAACTCGTTTGCCTGCATCCTCCATGCAATCTTTTCATAGATGTCCGCGTTTCTACACCTGGTCCATAGTTATGCTTGCACAGCCTCTTCTTCCCACAAGTTCTGGAGAGCCAATGCCTCCTGGCATTGGAGAGCATCTAGTGCATGGAACCTGCATGGTTGGTTGGGCAGCTGCACACAACAAGGGAGAGCTGCTAGATGTGCTTCCCAAGGTAGGTAATCAGGAAAAGTCATTTCAAAAATACACAGAGGGCTTTAAAGAGGATGAAGGTTTCCAGTCTCCATGATCTCTGGGCAGTGGCATTTACAGTTATGACTACAGCAGTCACTGTCCCAAGGAATGGGGCATTGTGGGACAGCTGCTGGAAAACAGTTAGGGTTGACACAGGTCACACCTACACTGCCTCAGCAGGTCAAGCATGGTTCCATACCATTCAGTGCAAGTTTTACTGTGTCACTGTAACAGGGCATTTACATCAGCCACAGACAAGTTTTAGAGTAGATATTCATAAATAGGTTAATGCAACTTACATCAACCTAACTTTGTAGTTTAAACCAGGCCTCACTTCTTTATTTTATTTCACACAACTCCCTGTTCTTGGAATGACTTTTTTGATCCCATCAGCTACATTGCATTCCTCTCCTCTTTTAAATCCCGTCTCCAAATCCATTTCTTACCTTAATCCTAATATATAACTAAGAATATTTTAACCATGTACTAATCTTTCAAGTGACTGCATTATCATGTTGTCCTCTTCCTTAACCTGCCCTTCCCCAACTCCTCTGTGTGTTGTCTCTTCCTGTTCTTATCTTAATTTAAGTTAAGTTCTTCTGGGGAGGGAATTCTTTAGCTTTTCTACAAGGTGTTCTCGGTATCTATGGCATTATATAAGCTGTAAAGACTAACATATGAGTATACAGAGTCCTCAAAATCATTCCAATCTAATGTATTATTAAAGGATCACGGCATTACTGGCTAAGTAGTGTAGGACCTGATCCAAAGTTCACTAAAGTTAATGGAAAAGCTTTGTCCTCTGCTCTTGGTGCAATCTCTCTAGGGGTCCCAGCTGGTTTCTAACTGGTCCCCTTCAATTTATCTGCAGTTAGATCAGTCCATAAACTCTTAACTCAATTAAGTTATCAGCCCTTAAGCTCCAGGGCTAAAGTCTCCTTTTGTCTCCTTGCTGGTTTCTCAGAGGCAGCATGATATGGGATTGTTGCCTTTCTGCTTCCTTTTCCTTCTGTGTTTCCCCCTCCCCTGTAACTGGGATTGTTTTCTGTATTGGTCACAGCTGTGGGTGCATGTCTCCATGATTGGCACTTCTGGCAGCTGTGCAGGATGTGATCAGCCTGATTGCCTGTAACATGGAAGATTTTCCTGTCCCTTGTGCCTATACCCAATGTGGAGTTTGTTAACTCCATTACAGGCTCCCACTGATTTCAATGGGTTTTTGAATCAGACTCAGAGTGTATAGTGTACCTGTAGCATAAGGAAGATAGGTTTATGGGCATGAAATATTGGTTAAGGGTATGCGTAAGCGATCCTTGTGTTCTGTAACACATACAAATATACAGTATGAACAGGAAAAGAAATACACATAGACTCTACCAATGTTGCTTTCAGGGAAATATAATACAGGAGTGGGTTTAGTAAATTACATGTGCTGTATATATGTTATTCCTGATATAGGAATTCTGGAAAGAGATCTTAAAATACAATTAGTTCATGTACTTTATTACAGAAATATGTACTGAACTAACCAGGCTAATGGGCCATTCAGTATGCAAACAATTAAAAACTTCAATTTCTTCTCCTTTTAGGGTTCTACTGAAATGATACCATGCAGCTCCTGTGTGATGGCTCAGAAGAAGACCTCAAAGACTGCAGAGCCAAGCAATAGAGTCTTAGGTAAGTTACTGTTTCTTTTGGATGGGTTGCCATTATTATTTGTTTTTGCTGTTTCCCAAAGGGTATACATTACCATTTTATTCAGCCTTGTATATGATTCTGAGTTGCTGGGAGACGTTAAACTAAGGAGAGTGTAGCAAAAAAGTGTGTGATATCGCCACTGAAGTCCAAAGATTCTAGTTGATTTCATTTGTTGTTGTTGTTTATTATTTGCACTACAGTAGTGGCTAGTGACACCCACTGAGATCAGAGCTGCAGAGGCTGTGAGAAATGGGTCCTGCCCTGATGAGTTTACAATCTAAAGGTCAGATTCTAATACCTTTACTCACACTGAGTAGTACCTTAATCCAGGTGAAGTCAGTGAGAGTATTCACAAACAAATGTGATTTCTGTCTGGCCCATAATAGACAAAAGGTGAGAGGGAAAACAGAAAAGTGGCTTTCCCAAGTTCAAAGCTGGGAATAAAACCTCTCTCTCCTGAGTAGCTGCACAGTGCTCTACCCGTTAGACTGTGCTGCCTCTTTTCAGCATGTTTTGGATCAAGCCCTATGTGAATCAATATATTGCCGCCTGGATTTATTCTACTAGCTCAACATGCCTCCAAAAACCAGGCTTTGTTGCAAAAGGAAGAATTGAAGTTAATGTGGGAAGCTTGACTCTGAATTTCCTGACTATTTAGGGATTAAATTCTCAAATTTAATTTTGTATTAACTGAGTATATTTTATGGAGAGAGGAAAAATCACTGCCGTGAGCTATAATTCTGTGAAAACATATCAAGGGTCTGATGACATGGTAACCAGAAGAGTGACTTTTAAGTAGCTTGAAATATTATCAGGACCCTGAGGGGGCGGGGTCTGTGTGTGTAACTAGCTTTAAGCACATTTTATCTGCATTGTGGTTTATATAGAGAGGCTATCTCAATGTTTTTAAGAAGAAAAAGTGACCCTCGTCTCTCCAAAGGACATTGTATGCACACAACCCAAGTCAAAATTTAGTCTTGTTACTATATTTTACTTTGTTGTTTTTGGTTTTCTTCTTTTTTGAGGTGGGGGAGGGAGGAGAGTGAACTATGAAAATATATGACTGGACAGCTCAAGGGACTGTTGGTGGGCTACAAAGTCATTCTCCTCTAGGTAAAATCCTCTTCAGAAAACTTTCATGTATGATTTGCATGGAATTTGGGGATTGTACACTATCTGGATGTTTCTGCTGAAATGATCAGCAGCAAAATAGTTAATATTGTAAATTGTCATCATTAGCTTTCAGAGTTCACCTCCCGCTGAGATAGATGAATAACTCATATTTCTGAGCTGTTTCATGCCATGTGCAGACTCACTGCACTGGTTATACGTGGTTGATGTTTTAAATGCTTTTTCATTACCAAACTTCTATTAAAAATATTTAATAGAAGTTTGGATTCTGGGGCACTAATCTGCAGCCAGGGCCGTATAAAGGTGCGACACCCTATGTAGCTTCATGGAACATGTGAGAGCCTGGTTGTGGTTGTCATAAACAAATGGTTAAGGGTTAATGTCTCTTTTACCTGTGAAGGGTTAAGAAACTCAGTAAACCTGGTTGACACCTGACCAGAGGACCAATGGGGGACAAGATACTTTCAAATCTTGATGGAGGGAAGTCTTTGTTTGTGCTTTTTGTTTTGTTCGTTGTTCACTCTCGGGACTGAGAGGGATGGGACATCATTCCAGGCTTTCCCAATCTTTCTGAATCAGTCTTTCATGTTTCAAAATTGTAAGTAATAGCCAGGCAAGGTGGATTAGTCTTATGTTTGTTTTCTCAACTTGTAAAGGTTTCTTTTGCTGGAAGGATTTTTACCTCTGTTTGCTGTAACTTTGAATCTAAGGTTGGGGGTGGGGAAGGTCCCTCTAGTCTATATGAATCTGAGTACCCTGTAAAGCATTTTCCATCCTGATTTTACAGAGATAATTTTTACCTTTTCTTTCTTTAATTAAAAGCTTTCTTTTCAAGAACCTGATTGATTTTTCCTTGTTTTAAGATCCAAGGGATTGGATCTGAACTCACCAGGGATTGGTGGGGGGAAAGGAGGGGGGATAGTTAATTCCTCCTTGTTTTAAGATCCAAGGAGTTTGGATCGGTGTGAAGCCTCTCAAGGCAACCAAGGGAGGGGAAAGTCTGGGGGGAAAAGGAGGGGGATGGTTAATTTCTCCTTGTTTTAAGACCCAAGGGGTTTGGGTCTGCGTTCCCCAGGGAAAGTTTTGGGGGAACAGAAAGTGTGCCAGACACTAAATTCTGGCTGGTGGCAGCGTACCAGACCTAAGCTAGTAATAAAGCTTAGAAGTGTTCATGAAGGTCCCCACTTCTTGTACTCTAAAGTTCAAAGTGGGGAAAAAACCTTGACAGTGATATTCAAATAACAAACATTTAGGAAGCTAGGAAATGGGTTTCTTTTCATATTAATTTTAATATTTAATAATTCACAAAATATGAAATGCACAGTTACGGTCACTGGAACAGTCTTAACTCTGCTCTCTTTGTAATGCACTAACTACCCTGAGACAAACAGCAACTACTGTGTAGCTTTATAACTTACAGGAAGCCAGAAATAGTAGGGAAGGGAGAAGTATGGAAGCAGGAGAAAATATGGGAGCTAGAAAAGAAGGAAAGAAATATTTGGAGAACCAGAAGAGAGGGAGAAGAATGAGGGTAGAAAAGAGAAATCAGGGAGCCAGGAGAAGAGAGAATTGGGGAGGAGGAGACAGAAAGGGGTAACTAGAAAAGGTGGCAGGAAAGAGTTTAAAGGGTTAACCTGGAAAAGATGAGAGAGGGAGATGAGTAGACCTAAGAAAAGGTGACAGAAAGCAATAGAAGGAGAGAAAGAAAGAAGGAAAGAAAAGGGATGAAATGCACATGAAAGTGAGAGGGGAAAATATAGGGACAACATAAATAGAGGAATAGAGAATCAAGGACAAGAAAAGCAAGATGCACAACTGTACTTAGAATTTGTCTATGTATATGTAAGCAGAGTCAGGATAAGCTCTACCCTGACATCTGGTGGAAAGAATGTCAGAGAGTGTATTTGCATAGGCACGCCTACCCTATCCCAGACTGCTCAGCGGTGGGACTGCTTGGTGACAAATGACTCACCCTCAGTTGGGTGGTACTTGCTAGACAAGGGACATGGGTTCCAAAACCCAGTGAACTGAGAGAGGTTGGGGACAGGTATCTGTGCCTGGTGGTGCAGTTGCCTTGTGGAGCCAGAAGCACCAGTTGCACCCCCTCCTCTCTCCACTGTGGAATGTCAGAGTTGAATTTTTTATTCCCTCAAGAATCTAAATACAGGTTACTGAGCTGAATGCACTTTGGGCTAATGGTGCACTAGCACTGGGGCTCCCCCATGAAGACCTGAGATCACTAAGAGTTGAAATCACTAAAGAGCTAAAATTACTGAGTTGAGAGCACTGAGTACTGTGTGCTAACTAGTGGGGGAGCCTGAGCTGGTGGAGTGGAGCAGTTGCGGGGACGGCTGGAGCGGATCACGGGACAGCTGGTGGCAGCAGAGCGGCTGGCAGAGCGGAGTAGCTGTGGGACGGGTGGAGCGGCCCACAGAGTGAGCGGAGCCGAGCAGTTTGCAGAAAGAACTGGAGCAGCTCATGGAGCAGAGCAGCTGGTGGAGCGGAGCAGTTTCTGAGGACGGCTGGAGGAGCAGAGTGGAGCAGCTGGTAAAGCGGAGCAGTTCGTGGAGAAGGCGGAAGCAGAACCCATGGAGAGGCAGGGCAGTTGGCCCTGGACCACGTAAGGTGCCCCTTTCTACCCAGGCTGGGGGGGAGGGACCTCTACAGATAAACTCTCGAACTCTGAGGTGGCATTGACCAGAGACTTTTGGGTTGTTGGACTTTGGGGTGATTGGACTTAAAACCCTAAGGGGAAAAAGGACAGTGCCAAACGTACTTGGAGGTGGGTTTTTGTTTATGGTTTGTGTTATAACCCTGTTTGTGGTGTTTCTCCAATGGGATGCCGCATTGATTCCTTCCTTTATTAAAAAAGATTTTGCTACACTCAGACTCCGTGCTTGCGAGAGGGGAAGTATTGCCTCCTAGAGGCGCCCAGGGGGGCGTGGTATGTGAGTGTCCCAGGTCACTGGGTGGGGGCTCGAGCCGGTTATGCATTGTGTTACTGAAACGGAACCCCTGGATACTGAACCTGGCCCTTGTTGCTGCCAACTCAGAAGGGCAGAAGGGTTACATTTTTGGGGGCTCGTCCGGGATCCCTGGGTCAGTACCCCTCGCAAGCACCTGTTGAGTGTTCCACTGTATTGGGAAATAATTATGTTTATATTTTGAGGAAACTACTGTTTGTATAATGGCTAATATGTCGGGTTTGTTGGGCCCCAGTCCTGCAGCCTCTAGCTCAGGGGCGGCAGACTCAGCCTATGATTGGGCAAAAGCACTGGGGCATATATTGGAAAAGATTATGTTGGCCTATGCTACGTCGAACTCTTGTCGTAAGTTAAGGTTATTTGATGGGGAAGAGGAGTTTGAACTCTGGTCGGAGCATACTACTGAAATGCTGCGGGAGTGGGCCGTACCTGATGTAGAAAAGCGACGATGTCTAATAGAGAGCCTTAGTGGCCCAGCATTAGATGTAATTCGCACCCTGAAGCTCGCTGACCCTGAGGTCAGTGTGAAGGACTGCCTAGAGGCCCTTGATAATACCTTTGGGAGCGTAGAGGGCCCTGAGGACAGTTACTGTAAATTCATTAATTCCCGACAGCAAAGTGGTGAGAAAATTTCAGCCTATATACAGAAGCTGGAGAGACTACTTCAGAGAGCTGTTATGAGGGGAGCAGATGGATCAGACCAGACTGGCTCAAGTTGTAAGAGGGACTCAGTATCGGAACCCAATCCTACTTCATCTCCGACTAAGAGAACAGCAGGAACATCCCCCAAGTTACTCCCAGCTGATAAAGGAGGTCAGGGAAGAAGAAGAAAGGCAGGCAGCAAGCGAGTGTTGGGAAGCCCAAACATTGGAACCAGCCAGCACGACGCCACCGCCAATGGCCAGTGTACTGATGGTGAGCACCACAGAGGAACTTGCCCAACAAATGCAGGTCCTGACAGAACGGATAGCTGAGCTGCAAAGCATCATTGACTGAGCTAAGATTTCCAGGAATAAGGAGCCTCAGACTGTGATGATAGAGAAGTCAGTATCTAGAGTCACCGTCCCACCTCGCCGAATGGGGAAAGGACACTTCTTTTGCTACTGGTGTGGTCAGGATGGGCACAGTGCTGCTAACTGCCATAAGGAAGAGAACCCCTCCTTAGTGTATGAAAAGCTGAGGATCAGTTGGGAGAGATGCAGTAGCTGCCAGAAGGTCCGGGGACGGAGACCACCTAGGCCTAGAGGATTTGAAGATTCCCCCAGAAGAGACCAATCAGCTGGGATCCCTGCAGGACTGATAGGGCCTCGAGCAGAGGTCATGGTGAGGATTGAAGGGGCGGAGTGTAAAGCCGTGCTTGACACTGGATCTCAAGTGACTATTATATTTCAGTCATTCTACCAACAGATGCTTAGGCACCTGCCCATACAGCCACTGACTGGCATTGGTCTGTGTGGCCTCAGCATGGATGAATACCCCTATCAAGGGTATTTCATAGTGCACCTGGAATTCCCAGAGGAGGTTGCTGGGGTAAAGCAAGAGGTGGACACCGCTGCCTTAATATGCCCTGACCCGAAAGGGACCTCTGATGTTTCTGTGCTGATAGGGACCAACTCCAGCCTCTTCAAGGTGCTCGCGGATTACTGCAGACAACGGGCTGGGGACCAGTACCTGAGTACCCTGATGATCCATACGCTTTGTGCTGAAGCCTATAGGAAGATTGAGAGCGCTAAAAAGGAGACATCTGAGCTACCGATTGGGGCACTGAAGTACATGGGTACAACCCCTTAGTAGTGCCTGCAAGGACGGAGCAAGAAGTACTTGTCATGAGTACCAGGCTGAAAGGCAGTAAAGGCGCATTAGCAATGATAGAGCAGCCGGCTGAAGGAGAGCTCCCAGAAGGAGTGCTGGTCCCCAGTGGAGTCATAACCCTACCTGCTGAAGCCCAGGAAAAGGTGACTATACTGATTACTAATGAAACAAGTAGAGATGTTGTTGTGAGGAAAGGACAAAAGATAGCAGACCTCTTTGAGCCTGAATCAATTGTAAAACCCCAGTGTTAGACTCAAGTGCCAACAATAGACCCAGCAAAGTTTGACTTTGGAGATTCACCATTGTCCGAGGAGTAGAAAGATCGCCTAAGAAGGAAACTTCGTGAAAGATCCAAGGTGTTCTCATTGCATGAGTGGGATGTGGGATGTGCAAAAGGAGTAGAGCACAACATCAGACTACATGACTCTCGACCTTTCAGAGAGAGATCTAGGAGGCTTGCTCTCTCCGAGATGGAAGATGTGCAACAACGTCTTCAAGAGCTGGCTGCAAATGGCATCATTACAGAGTCTCGCAGCTCATACGCCTCGCCCATTGTGGTGGTCCGTAAAAGGAATGGGAAAATCCGGATGTGTATTGACTACCGCACCCTAAACCGCCGTACTGTGGTTGACCAGTACACAATGCCTCGAGTTCAAGATGCCTTAGACTGTTTGCTGGGAAGCCAGTGGTTCTCTGTGTTGGATCTTCAGAGTGGATACTACCAGATCCCTCTAGGTGAAAAAGATAAGGAGAAGACAGCCTTCATCTGCCCATTAGGGTTTTATCAGTTCGAACGCATGCCCCAAAGGATTTCTGGAGCACCTGCCACATTTCAACGTCTTATGGAGAAAGTTGTGGGAGACATGAATTTACTGCAAGTGTTAGTTTATTTGGATGACCTGATTGTGTTTGGAAGAACTTTGGAGGAGCATGAAGAAAGACTTCTTAAAGTGCTTGATAGGCTGGAGGATTATGGTTTGAAGCTTTCAATTGACAAATGCCAGTTCTGCAGGACCTCGGTGAAGTATGTGGGGCACATCGTGTCCCAAGAGGGTGTGAGTACTGATCCTGATAAAATAGAAGCACTCACTACATGGCCACGTACAAGCAACTACAGAGAACTCAAGACCTTCCTTGTGTTTAGTGGTTATTACCGCAGATTTGTGAAAAACTATGCTACAATTGTAAAACCCCTCAATGATCTTACCAGGGGATATCAGCCCAGCAAGGACAAATCTAAGACTAAGAATAAAAGGCCTTCCGTGCAGAGACACTATGGCCCCTTCGAACCCTTTGGGCCACGGTGGGATGAGAGATGTGAAAGGGCTTTTCGAGAAATCATTACTTGCCTAACTCATGCCCCAGTCCTAGTATTTGCTGACCCAAGCAAGCCGTTTATCCTGCATACTGATGCCAGTTTGGAGGGTCTGGGGGCAGTACTGTACCAGGAGGTGGAAGGCAAGCGTAAACCTGTAGCCTTTGCCAGCCGAGGACTGTCTGATAGTGAAACCCGCTATCCCACCCACAAGCTGGAGTTCTTGGCCTTGAAATGGGCCATCACTGAGAAATTTCGAGACTACTTGTATGGGGTTCAGTTCCAGGTGTGGACAGACAACAACCCACTGACTTATGTGTTAACAAGTGCTAAACTGGATGCTACAGGGCAAAGATGGGTGGCCGCTTTGGCTAGCTATGACTTCAGCATTCAATACCGATCAGGGAGAAGCAATGTAGATGCAGATGCATTGTCCAGGCGTCCACAGGCACCACGACTTGCTGTGATACCCATGGATGGAGTGAGAGCTATTTGCAGTGTAAGTCGCCGAGAGCCAGAGGCCCATGAGAGCCTTCATGGATGTGTTGCTGAAACTTTGGGCCTACCCCCTGAATGCGTGCCTTCTGCTTCAGTAAACTATATTGCTTTGGACCAATCTCCCTTGCCCATGCTCAGTACGGCTGACTGGCAAGAGGCCCAACTGCAAGATACTGACATTCGTGATACACTACTTGCCAAAAGAGAGGGGCGAGGCCCAGCTGAGGTTGTCCCACCTACCCCAGAGGGCAAACTACTATTGAGAGAATGGACCAAACTAAAACTGATTCAGGGAGTGCTACACCGCACGACCACAGACCCTCTACAAAAGCAACGGAATCAACTAGTGCTGCCAAAAGATTACAGAGCCCTGACCATAAGGGCCCTGCATGATGACTTTGGACATTTAGGGATGGAGAGGACCCTGGAACTTATCCGCAGTAGATTCTATTGGCCACGGATGGCTGAAGATGTTCGCAGGAAATGTGAGACCTGCGCGCGATGTGTTCAAAGGAAAACTCTGCCCACGAGGGCTGCATATCTGAAGAACATCACCAGCAACAAACCTCTGGAGCTGGTTTGCATTGATTTCTTGTCTTTAGAAGTGGACAAGAGGAATATTGGGAACATCCTAGTAGTGACCGACCATTACACGCGATATGCGCAGGCATATCCCACACGTGATCAGAGGGCCACCACTGTCACTCGAGTACTGTGGGAAAAATATTTCTCAGCTTATGGATTCCCAGCCCGGATACACTCGGATCAGGGACGAGATTTTGAGAGTCACCTTCTGAAGGAGGTGCTGAGGATAGCAGGTATTAAAAAGTCGAGGACAACGCCTTACCACCCACAAGGTGACCCTCAGCCAGAGAGGTTCAACCGAACCCTATTGGATATGTTAGGGACTTTGCGGCCAGAGCAGAAGGCAACCTGGAGCCAACATGTTGCATTTCTGGTGCACGCCTACAATGCCACAAAGAACGATGCTACGGGGGTCACCCCATATCTCTTGATGTTTGGGCGAGAACCAAGACTACCCATAGATTTGTGCTTTGGTGTATCAGAGGATGGCGATAGCTATGAAACCCATCAGCAATATGTATCCCGACTACGAGAAAAGCTACGGGATGCTTATCACTTAGCTACGTCTGCAGCTCGGAAGAATGCAGACCGCAACAAACAGTGATATGATGCTAGGGTGCATCTGCAAGAGCTCCAGCCAGGGGACAGAGTCCTGCTGCGAAATTTGGGTATTGCTGGCAAACACAAGGTAGCTGACAGATGGAAGGCAATACCTTACTTAGTGATGGAAAAGCTAGGAGACCTGCCGGTCTACAAGATCAAACCTGAAGAGGGTCCAGGGCAGACCAAAACCGTGCATAGAAACCTTTTGCTCCCTGTGGGAGAATTGGTAGGCAGCCCTTATGAGATGGACCACAACAGGGCAACTGGGCAGAACGAAGGTGCTGTACCAAAGCCGCCTTCCAACGTGGACATCCAGCCTCCTGCAGCTAACCTACCCCTACTCAGCACATCTGACAGTGAATCTGAGGAGGAAGACACAACCATGGTGTATCCTGGGATGAAGACAAGATTTCAGTCTCGATCCGCTGAATCAGAAGAGAGCACATCCTCTTCCGCCCTAAACCCTATGGCAGAAGTATTTAGGCCCATTCCTGACATCCCTGAGCCACTGGTGGGACCCCCGTGTAATGACTTACACAGGCTATTGGACAGTGGTGACATACAGATGGAGGATGTCCAGAGCACCTGCGACCCTCCACTGTTAGAACTAGAAATGCAGGAGCCTATGCCAGTATCTGAGGGGAACTCACAGGAAACCTCCCCATCCGGCACTCAAGAGGATGTCCCCCCTACCATAGCAACAGAGATTCTCAATAGGCGAGACAGGGTAATAAGACCAGTGAAACGGTTAACTTACGATGCACCTGGGGTGATTAGTGAGGAGCCTATACATTTAGCACACAGGTTTGTGAAAGCTAAAGTGGGCTATCTAATGCCTTTTGGAGGGGACCAATAAGTTGGTATAGTAGAGAATGTGATCTGTCGGGACGACAAATTCTTGGCTGGGGGGAGGATGTAAGCAGAGTCAGGATAAGCTCTACCCTGACATCTGGTGGAAAGAATGTCAGAGAGTGTATATGCATAGGCACGCCTACCCTATCCCAGACTGCTGAGCGGTGGGACTGCTTGGTGACAAATGACTCACCCTCAGTTGGGTGGTACTTGCTAGACAAGGGACATGGGTTCCAAAACCCAGTGAACTGAGAGAGGCTGGGGACAGGTATCTGTGCCTGGTGGTGCAGTCTCCTTGTGGAGCCAGAAGCACCAGTTGCACCCCCTCCTCTCTCCACTGTGGAATGTCAGAGTTGAATTTTTTATTCCCTCAAGAATCTAAATACAGATTACTGAGCTGAATGCACTTTGGGCTAATGGTGCACTAGCACTGGGGCTCCCCCACGAAGACCTGAGATCACTAAGAGTTGAAATCACTAAAGAGCTAAAATTACTGAGTTGAGAGCACTGAGTACTGTGTGCTAACTAGTGGGGGAGCCTGAGCTGGCGGAGTGGAGCAGTTGCGGGGACGGCTGGAGCGGATCACGGGACAGCTGGTGGCAGCAGAGCGGCTGGCAGAGCGGAGTAGCTGTGGGACGGGTGGAGCGGCCCACAGAGTGAGCGGAGCCGAGCAGTTTGCAGAAAGAACTGGAGCAGCTCATGGAGCAGAGCAGCTGGTGGAGCGGAGCAGTTTCTGAGGACGGCTGGAGGAGCAGAGTGGAGCAGCTGGTAAAGCGGAGCAGTTCGTGGAGAAGGCGGAAGCAGAACCCACGGAGAGGCAGGGCAGTTGGCCCCGGACCACGTAAGGTGCCCCTTTCTACCCAGGCTGGGGGGGAGGGACCTCTACAGATAAACTCTCGAACTCTGGGGTGGCATTGACCAGAGACTTTTGGGTTGTTGGACTTTGGAGTGATTGGACTTAAAACCCTAAGGGGAAAAAGGACAGTGCCAAACGTACTTGGAGGTGGGTTTTTGTTTATGGTTTGTGTTATAACCCTGTTTGTGGTGTTTCTCCAATGGGATGCCGCATTGATTCCTTCCTTTATTAAAAAAGATTTTGCTACACTCAGACTCCGTGCTTGCGAGAGGGGAAGTATTGCCTCCTAGAGGCACCCAGGGGGGTGTGGTATGTGAGTGTCCCAGGTCACTGGGTGGGGGCTCGAGCCGGTTATGCATTGTGTTACTGAAACGGAACCCCTGGATACTGAACCCGGCCCTTGTTGCTGCCAACTCAGAGGGGCAGAAGGGTTACATATAAATCCTCTTGCTGTTGTTGTATTTTCCCATGGGAAATGTGCAGATGAAGGGAGAGGCAGACAGTCCAGATTAAGCCCAGAGTGAGTCTTTGGGCAAACCTTGGCCTAGACAGGGTGGAGGGAAAATCTTCTATTTCATTATGGCCCAGCCACAGGGCTGGCCTTAAGCTTGGTGGCCCCAATGAGAAGTAACACTGTAGGCATCCCCAAGCTCCCTCCCCTCCTACAACAGTGCATACCTTCACACTCACTCCACATACCAGTGCCATCTACTGCCTGTGACCCACACCCAAGCTGTGGGAAGTTCCATATCCTTAGCCAGCTGATGAGGTCCTGTGGCCATTGGCAATCCACCTACCTAGCCCAGGAAGCCAAGTATAACTTTCCAACCAGGAGACTAAGGAGAATAGTGAGAGGATTCATTCTCTGTGTCCTGCTTGTCCTTCAGTGAGGGAAGACAACAGGGAGTTAAGGACAATGCTCTGACTTACAGGAGATGTATGTGGTAGGAAGAGTTATGGCTCTGTGTAAGACACACAGCCCTCAGGTTGGGCCTGCTCACCATTGTTTTGGATTGTCTTCAGACTTGTGGCCCACAGGAGGGAACAGACCAGCACTTCCCCCCACACCCAGATTAAGTGTTGTGCATGTGCTTTCTGTAGTCTATTCTAAACGATTCACGCAATGGGGCTTCAACCATGTTACTTAGCAAGCTATTCCTCAGCCTAATAGACCTATATCCAATTCTACTCCCTGGACCACACGAAATCATTCCCCTCCCTCCTAAGTGTTTCCACCTTTCCACTGATTATTTTCCATCACTTTCTTCCATCTTTTCATCAAGTTTAATATATTTACAACAGTCCATTTAATCTTGTCTTCTAAGGAGATGAAGCATTTTTGTTGATGCAGTCTTCCTCTGGTTGAGGTGCCCATAACTCTAACCACAGGCTCAACAGTAGAGTGAAGAGGGAATCATCTATTCCCTAACATGAGGAAGAAAGGAAGGATGGTCTGCTGGTTAGGGCCCTAGCCTAAGACTGTGAGGCCTGCGTTCAGATCCCTGCTCCACCGCAGACTTCCTGTCTGACCTTGGACCAGTCTCTTAATCTCTCTGTGCTCCAGTTCCCATATTGTAAAATGAGGATACTAGCACTTCCTTACCTCCCAGGGGTATTGTGAGGGTAAATACATTAAAGATTGTGAAGCACTTTGAGATCTGCTGATGAAAAGCACTGGAAGAGCTAGTGGTGATGATACCTCTGGATCTGCAGTGCAGAAATGCAATGGCACATTTTTGTTTGTTTTTTGTGCTTTGTAACTAGCGGTATCTCTTTCTCTTCTAGCTGGTAAGTATAAACTTCTGTTATGTTTTCCCTCTCTTTTTACTGAGAAACTGGCATTTTCTTAGAAAAATAATCCCCCAAAATACATTTTAGATTTTTTAAAAAATCCTCCTCTGGGTCTCTCCCAGCATATACCATCTTCTATCTATCTGTCTTTTTAGATTGTAAACTCTTTGGTGTATGGACAACTCCTGTTGCTGAACAAGGACATTATCAGTGCTTAAAAAAAAACTCTCTGTAGTCAATGGCCTCTGTTGTATTTATTCTGATTAACATTTATCAAAGTTAATAAGTTTATTGTCAAAAAAAATTAACAAGCTAACTTGATTCTCATGTTTTACTGAATAATAGATTCAGTTTTTTGGCAATACTTTTACAAGTACTTTGCTGATAAGATAGATAAAGGCTACACGTCTGTAGCTTTACATAAGAATGCTCCAGAATGTATTGGGTGATTTATCACATTCAGAGGCCACATGGAGTACTGCACACAAAATGGAGCCCTGGGTTTCTTTAACGACTTCTGAGAATTTTCTTGGTAAACCATCCAGGCCCTCTGTTTTCCCATTATTTAGTGCATTAATAGTCTTCTCATCTAATGCATTTTCTAAGTTATCCTTTTGTGTGTGTTTGTAGTTTGGGCATCTGTGGATTGTTAAGGAATCCATTAATTTTTGTTATATACATCAGGATGATCATTTTCAAAGTATATATCTGCTGAGACTAGCCTACAGACTTTATCTACTTACTTATTTGACATTACTTCCCCATTATGTTGGATATTAATGGAAGTTGTATTATTATTGTTGCTTTGTTTTTAAGTAAATATGCCAGTAGGGCTGCCAATTTTGGTTGGATCTATTCCATGACATAATCTTTAATTGAAGATTAATTTTTAATTCCAGGAGACTAGGGACAATCCTGGAGGGTTGGCAACTCTATGTCAGACATTTCCCTGGTTGCTCTCCATTTTCCAGCATCATTCCTTTAAGTGGCAATGCAGCATATAATGAAGATTGGGGCTGAGGATCATTTTTACTTTGTAAGTGCTGTGAAGTAGAAGATTCATTCCTTTACAACAATTAATGTTTTCTAAATTTTAATTTTCATGAGTCACAATTTTTGGTGGATCAGTAATACTTGTATTTCTGTAACATCTTTCATCCAAGGAGCTAAAAGCAGTTTGCCACAGAAATTAAGCCTCACAGTGCCCTACAAAGTTGTAATGATTATGTATAGGATATTGCTTCTCCCACCACGTAATGTAGCCGGCTCTTGGGTGCAACACAGCCACTATTAAATACTGCATAACACAACAATTCCAGTTTCTCCTGGTGGCAATGCTACTAATGTCACTGGAAACACATGCAAAAAATCTAGGAGGAGTACAAAGGGGAATGAAAACTCCCTTCGGTGGACCACAGGGGGAAGGAGAAAATAGGATCTCTGCTGCTGGAGGGTTATCAAACAAGAGGAGAGTTAAGCAAAGATGGTGTGGGAGTCAGTCTGTGATGTTTTGATTTGATTTTTTTCCCAGATAAATCTCTATGATAAACTTCCATGACAATCTCTTTACATTTTGAAATAATTTGATGATGGTTTTAAAGTTAACTCTGCAAGGAAAAGAGATCAACATACTTTTTTGTAATGAAAGCTTAGATCTCCAGCAGTCATTTGGTATCATCTGGTTCTCTAGAACCTACAAGATTATTCTAACTTTCTAAGTTTCTTATGCCTTTCCCCATCATGGTAAAGGATCTCATTAGGATCTTTCAAATGAACTTCATGTCAAGTTTCTAATACAAGTTGTTTTGAGAATGAAATGTTGCAAAAAAAATTAGAAGAATTTTCCATTCATTTTTTTTTCCTGAGTCCCAGATTTCAAATGCTCTCCAAATCACCTGAGAATCAAGGGGAAAAATCTTTTCTGTAAACAGAGCACACATGCAAAACCTGAAGTGAAAAGAACTTTTAAAAAATTTGACTTGTAATGGAAAGCTAGTCTCCACCATAACTCATGAGTTTGCCATCCTCACATGGCAAGGCACCTGAGGTGTAAGCGAGAAATCAGGAGAAGTTCACGTTTGTGGGTCATCTGTTGACTACAAATTCAGCAAAATGGAATGGGAATCCAAACACTCTTCCTCCCTCTGCTTTTGGGCTGGACTCCCAGAATGCAGAGCTCTTCCAGGATAGCCATTGAAGAAGCTTCCTTTTATGTCACCGCACAAATTCAGAATACAAATGTCACACAAACATCTGCTGAATGCAAGTTGCACTTTCTGGATCATGTTTCAGCAGACTAAAACATAACAGTCCTGGCTGGAGGAGAGGAGCCTCCTGTTTGCACCCAAACAGTTTTCCTGGCACCAAAATAAACCTTTTCAGAACTCATGTAGCATGTAGTTGAAACTTTTTAGGAGAGAATTTTCAGAAGTTCGTATGTTGAACTTGGATTTTCCTGGTGAATTTCTCTTAAACCTACTTGCATTTAATATTGATGTGCTTCTCCAGAAAGGCTACATTTTTCCCCCAAAGGATTTAAGAAACAAAGATCCAACTGTTTTCTGAAGGCTCCCTGGTATGCAGGCCCACACAGTTTCCTGCTCCTCCATATACAGCTCTAAACAGCCGCAGGTGCCAAATGTGACAGAGATAATAGACTTGGTTGATTCTGTAGCATGAGAAACGTAAGACTCATGGTTCATTCATTATGTGTTCATACATAAAACAGCAGGAGCAGTTTGGTTCAAGTGACACTAAAATGTTCGGAAGCAATCAAGGTACACAAGGTAACTCCTTTTAACAAAATGTAGCAAAGTGAGTTGGGATAGAGAAAATTAAGCTGTACTGAAGAGGCAAGGGGAATGGCATAACCTTTCAACTAGGCTGCAACTCCAGGAAAATTCCAGCTTCTCACCACCTCCTGTAGATTGTAAACCATTCACCAGAAAAATTGGGCAAGACTCCAGTTGTCTGTCATGCCTACTGTCCATTCCTAGTGGCCAGCTGCCAGGAGTCTTACTGGGAGAAGGACCCATCAGATATATTTCAGTGAGGGGAGAGAGAGACATCATCAACAGAAGCAAAGTTCAAGCAGGAGATCAGTGAAGCTTAATGGTATCATGAAAACAGCTAGATTAAATGATTTTCTATATGTTTAGGGATAGCACAAGTCATCCAAATCATGTTTTGTTTGATAACCAGCTTTTGCCCAAATTGTCTGGATACAACTATTGTAAGAGGAATCCAAGATGTTAAGTGCTTCCCAATAGGCATCAAGAGGGGAGAACAAGCAGGGAATGGATATAGTTATTGCCCAGCGGTTGTCAAGCACTCATTTTAATAAAGACCAACGTGAGTGAAACTGCCCTGCACAGAAAAGGGTGGGAAATAAGGGAATCTCAGGGTATGTCTACACTACCTGCCATATCGGCAGGCAGCGATTGATCCAGCAAGGGTCGATTTATCGTGTCTAGTCTAGATGCCATAAATCAACCCCCGAGCACTCTCCCATTGACTCCTGTACTCCACCACTGTGAGAGGCGCAGGTGGAGTTGATGGGGGAGCGGCAGCAGTTGACTCACCACAGTGAAGACACTGCAGTGAGTAGGTCTAAGTATGTCGACTTCAGCTACATTATTCACGTAGCTGAAATTGCATAACTTAGATCAATCCCGCCCTCCTCAGTGTAGACCAGGCCTCAGGGAACTTTTTGATAAGGAACATTCTCAGGAGAAGCTCTTTGTACAATGGGAAATTGATAGATTTTCTGAGCTTATCAGATTTTGACTCATAAAAAATGCAGTGTTTCAAAATGTTTGCTCTCGGGTTTGTTCAAAACATAAACAAAATGTATCTGTAAGTACTCCTATCCTCCTCCCACCCAAAATTTGCCATGAACTCTTCATGGTATGGATCTTACTGTTTAAGGACTCAATCTTATTCCTATTAAAGTCAATTTAAGTTTTGACATTGACTTCTATATGAGCAGGGGCAGGCTCTTAAATTGAAATCCATTCCTGTTTATCTAGAAATGAGTGATAAACTAAGTGTTTCAAAATAAGCAGTGCTACCATCCATGAAACACCCTACTATAATAATACACAAAAGTGTTAGTAATACTAAGGTAAGAAACACTAACACTGTGAGGTGGATTAGGAGTTGGTGGGACCCTGGGCCAGAACAAGTGGGGGCCCCTCCCCACCCCTTCTGCCCACAGGAGTGCCAGGCAGGCAGAGTGGGTCATTGTGCGGGGGCATCCATTTTTCTGGGACTGGCCGGGGCCCTTGAGCACGGGTCTTATGGCCCAGTGACTAATCCGCCACTGCTAACACACTACTAAAGAGCTGTGAAATGTGTTGTTGCTGAGTTAAGTGTACTGCTAACAACATAAGTTACGGGGGAGCTTAATTGTGAATTGTCTGTCTTTGGTCACTTTGAGTAACTTTACTTAAATGATGCTTTTTTTCCTGTGAATTATACAGGAATGGCCAAATTAAGTTCTTAAATACATGTATACAACTGCTAACTTGACCCAAAGTATCATGGCAACATAAGTGTATTTGAGTATCATGTTGTATCCAGAGATTTTAATTTTTATGATTAGAATCATAGAATGTCAGGGTTGGAAGGGATCTCAGGAGGTCATCTAGTCCAACCCCCTGCTCAAAACAGTACTAATCCCCAATCATCCCAGCCAGGGCTTTGTCAAGCCTGACCTTAAAAGGAAGGAGATTCCACCACTTCCTTAGGTAACCCATTCCAGTGCTTCACCACCCTCCTAGTCGAAAAGTTTTTTTCCTAATATCCAACCTAAACCTCCCACACTGCAACTGGAGACCATTACTCCTTGTTCTGTCATCTGGTACCACTGAGAACAGTCTAGATCCATCCTCTTTGGAACCCCCTTTCAGGTAGTTGAAAGCAGCTATCAAATCCCCCCCTCATTCTTCTCTTCTGCAGACTAAACAATCTCAGTTCCCTCAGCCTCTTCTCAAAAGTCATGTTCTCCAGCCTCCTAATCATTTTTGTTGCCCTCCACTGGACTTTTTCCAGTTTTTCCACATCCTTCTTATAGTGTGGGGCCCAAACTGGACACAGGACTCCAGATGAGGCCTCACCAATGCTGAATAGAGGGGAATGATCACATCCCTCGATCTGCTGGCAATGCTCCTACTTATACAGCCCAAAATGCCATTAGCCTTCTTGGCAACAAGGGCACAATGTTGACTCATATCCAGCTTCTTGTCCACTGTAACCCCTATGTCCTTTTCTGCAGAACTGCTGCTTAGCCACTCAGTCCCTAGTCAGTAGCATGGAATTCTTCCATCCTAAGGCCAGGACTCTGCACTTGTCCTTGTTGAACTGCATCAGATTTCTTTTGGCCCAATCCTCTAATTTGTGTAGGTCCCTCTGTATTCTATCCCTACCCTCCAGTGTATCTACCACTCCTCCTAGTTTGCATGCTGAGGGTGCAGTCCATGCCATCCTCCAGATCATTAATGAAGATATTGAACAAAACCAGCCCCAGGACCAACCCTGGGAACACTCTGCTTGATACCAGCTGCCAAATGGACATGGAGCCATCGATCACTACTCATTGAGCCCAATGATCTAGCCAACTTTCTATCCACCTTATAGTCCATTCATCCAGCTCATACTTCTTTAACTTGCTAGCAAGAATACTGCGGGAGACCATATCAAAAGCTTTGCTAAAGTCAAGGAATAACACGTCCACTGCTTTCCCCTCATCCACAGAACCAGTTATCTTGTCAAAGAAGGCAATTAGGTTAGTTAGGCATGACTTGCCCTTGGTGAATCCATGCTGACTGTTCCTGATCACTTTCCTCTCCTCTAAGGGCTTCAGAATTGATTCTTTGAGAACCTGCTCCATGATTTTTCCAGGGACTGAGGTGAGGCTGACTGGCCTGTTGTTCCCCAGATCCTTCTCCTTCCCTTGTTTAAAGATGGGCACTACATTAGCCTTTTTCCAGTCATCTGGGACCTCCCCGCATTGCCATGAGTTTTCAAAGATAATGGCCAATGGCTCTGCAATCACATCTGCCAACTCCTTTAGCACCCTTGGATGCAACGCATCCAGCCCCATGGACTTGTGCTCGTTCAGCTTTTCTAAATAGTCGTGAACCACTTCTTTCTACACAAAGGGCTGGTCACCTCCTCCTTATGCTGTGCTGCCCAGTGCAGCAGTCTGGGAGCTGACCTTGTTTGTGAAGACAGAGGCAAAAAAAAGCATTGAGTACATTAGCTTTTTCCACATCTTCTGTCACTAGGCTGCCTCCCTCATTCAGTAAGAGGCCCACACTTTCCTTGACCACCTTCTTGTTGTTAACATACCTGAAGAAACCCTTCTTGTTACTCTTAACATCTCTTGCTAGCTGCAACTCCAAGTGTGATTTGGCCTTCCTGATTTCACTCCTGCATGCCTGAGCAATATTTTTATACTCCTCCCAGGTCATTTGTCCAATCTTCCACTTCTTATAAGCTTGGTTTTTGTGTTTAAGATCAGCAAGGATTTCACTGTTAAGCCAAGCTGGTCACCTGCCATTTTTACTATTCTTTCTACACACTGGGATGGTTTGTTCCTGCAACCTCAATAAGGATTCTTTAAAATACAGCCAGCTCTCCTGGACTCCTTTCCTCCTCATGTTATTCTCCCAGGGGATCCTGCCCATCAGTTCCCTGAGGGAGTCAAAGTCTGCTTTTCTGAAGTCCAGGGTCCGTATTCTTCCTTGTGTCAGGATCCTGAACTCGACCATCTCATGATCACTGCCTCCCAGGTTCCCATCCACTTCTGCTTCCCCTACTAATTCTTCCCTGTTTGTGAGCAGCAAGTAAAGAAGAGCTCTGCCCCTAGTTGGTTCCTTCAGCACTTGCACCAGGAAATTGTCCCCTACACTTTCCAAAAACTTCCTGGATTGTCTGTGCACCGCTGTATTGCTCTCCCAGCAGATTTCGGGGTGATTGAAGTCCCCCATGAGAACCAGGGCCTGTGATCTAGTAACTTCTGTTAGTTACCAGAAGAAAGCCTTTTCCACCTCATCCCCCTGGTGTGGTGGTCTATAGCAGACTCCCACCACAACATCACCCTTGTTGCTCACACTTCTAAACTTCATCCATCCATGACAGTATTCCAGTCATGTGAGTTATCCCACCAAGTCTCTGTTATTCCAATCACATCATAATTCCTTCACTGTGCCAGGACTTCCAGTTCTCTCTACTTGTTTCCCAGGATTCTTGCATTTGTGTATAGGTTCTTAAGATAACTCGCTGATTGTCCTGCTTTCTCAGTATGAGACAGGAGTCCTCTCCCCGTGTGCTCTCCTGCTCATGCTTCCTCCTGGTATTCCAAATCCCCACTTACCTTAGGGCTTTGGTCTCCTTCCCCCGGTTAACCTAGTTTAAAGCCCTCCTCACCAGGGCCGCCCAGAGGATTCAGGGGGCCTGGAGCAAAGCGGAGGAGCTGCAGTGCTTGTACTCACCCGGCGGCGGTCAGGGTCTCGGCGACATTTCGGCAGCGGGGGGCCCTTCAGTTGCTCCGTGTCTTCGGCAACACTGAAGGGCCCCCCGCTGCCGAAATGCCACTGAAGACCCAGACTGCCGCCGGGCCTGGGGCAAGTTTCCCCACTTTCTCCCCCGCTCTGGGTGGCCCTGCTCCTCACTAGGTTAACCAGCCTGCTTGCAAAGATGCTCTTCCCTCTCTTCCTTAGGTGGAGCCCGTCTCTGCCTAGCACTCCTCCTTCTTGGAACACCATCCCATGGTCAAAGAATCCAAAGCCGCCTCTCCGACACAACTGCGTAGCCATTGGTTGACTTCCACAATTCAACAGTCTCTACCCGGGCCTCTTCCTTCCACAGGGAGGATGGACGAGAACATGACTTGCACCTCACACTCTTTTATCCTTCTTCCCAGAGCCACATAGTCTGCAGTGATCTGCTCAAGGTCATTCTTGGCAGTATCATTGGTGCCCAACTGGAGAAGCAGGAAGGGGATTAAAAAGTAATCTCTGGGTACAATGGTGGTTTCAAGCTACTTCCTAATGGTTTCACTAAGAACTTGTCTACACTTGGAAATGTAGCAAAATAGCTATTCTGGAATAATTATTTCAATGTTAGCCCCCGTGTGGCACTCTTATTCTGAAATAGCTATTCTGTTAAAGTTCTAAGTATAAACAATTCCTAACTATGTAAATGGAACAGATAACTCACTGCTCCTGAACTTCCTCAACACTTTTGGTATGTTCCTAAGCCTTCAGAGGATTTAATTTTAGGAACTCCAGACACTCGTTTCAAATTATATGTTTTCACTGCAATTTATGCTAGTGATTGGCACTGGGTTCTGAGCAGCTGGATTAGCCTAGCCTGAGTTTGAGCAGCCACAGTGAAAAAGCCATATCTGAGTTACTGTGTTCTCTCCTGTGTTTCTCTCCAGGATGACTCAGGGTACATCCCACAGCTCTTTGTGCTGCAGTAAACTGAACCACTCTAGGATTCTTTCCCAGTAAATTGTGGGAGAGCTTATCTGTCTGTCTGGACACCCAGTAGGAATTAATTACCGGAAGGCATGGGAGGACTATCAGCATTCAAGTGGTTTTAACCTGCCTCTTCATTGGAAAGTGGACAGGCTACCAGCGTTTAGCTCATGCCCCCAGATGAGCCAGCTAGCTTGAGTTTAAGGCACCACCATGCTCTGATGAGAGGGTTTTATGTGTGAATGAGAGGGAAGTTAGGGGCAACACCTGAGTAGAAGCCCGAGTTCAGTCTGCAGTGACGGCATCCCCAAAGAGGGAGACCATGAGCTAGGAACCACTATTGATAGGAAATAAATAGATCTGGGTTAATATCCATGAAGTATTGAGACCAAAGAATGATTAAATATGGTACCAGGGACAATGGAAAATTACAGGTGTGGCTGAAACTGTCCCAACATATGGTAACTGACAGTCCATGTGACAAAGAGCTTATACTCTAAAAGACGTGACACAACAAGTTGATGAAACAAGCTAGCCAAGCAGAGGGTCTCAAACTGAAAGGGCAAAATGGTAGTAATGCTTGTCCTTCAAGCCAGCTATGCCCACCTGAGATACCACATGAGATGTCGCTCACAGTAGATTGTGCAGATATTCAAAATATGATCACATGGACTCATCTGGGCTCCTGTAAGCTTGACTTTCCATCTGTGAGGTGTGGCTACACCCTTGGGCAGGCCCAGATAAAGGCATAGGGTTCTGCTCATGTGATATGAAAATCTGTAAATGTTTCTAGCTTTCATCTTTTGCAAAGAGAAGCCCAAAAATGGGAACTGAGTGTAACTAATGCAGTGCTGTCTTCTGGAGGTCGCAGACAGCTTCCAGGAGAAAGAGGAGTAGCTGGTCCCCACACTCATTACCAGAGCACAGCACTGAGTGGGGTGGCTCACTGGAAGAGGGTTTGGATGTACCAATGAGCTCTGCAGTGTTGGCCTGTTTAGTGGGTCTCAGGTACCCCTCTGGGCTCAGCTCCCCTTTGGCCTTTTGCTTTCATAGGTCATATCGAGAAGAAATAAAAAAAAAAAAAGATGCTCGCCCAAGGACCATCCTCTTATAATCCTAAAATTAAATGTCACGTATAGTAAGTAGATAGGGCAAATCAGTGATCCTGTCTCTCTCTTTTTACATGATTGCTCAGTAGTAACATAGCAAAGAGTCCTATGGTACCTTATAGACTAACAGACGTATTGGAGCATGAGCTTTCGTGGGTGAATACCCACTTCATCGGATGCATGTAGTGGAAATTTCCAGAGGCAGGTATAAATATGCAAGCAAGAATCAGGCTAGAGATAACAAGGTTAGTTCAATCAGGGAAGATGAGGCCCTCTTCTAGCAGTGGAGGTGTGAACACCAAGAGAAGAGAAACTGCTTTTGTAGTTGGCTAGCCATTCACAGTCTTTGTTTAATCCTGAGCTGATAGTGTCAAATTTGCAGATGAACTGAAGCTCAACAGTTTCTCTTTGAAGTCCAGTCCTGAAGTTTTTTTGCTGCAGGATGGCCACCTTTAAATCTGCTATTGTGTGTCGAGGGCGATTGAAGTGTTCTCCTACAGGTTTTTGTATATTGCCATTCCTAATGTCTGATTTGTGTCCAGTCAGTAACATAGTAGTAACATAGTCGCACAGTTGATATTTATATTATCATTATTGGGTGTCTGTCAGTGCCTAACTGAGGTTAACAGAACAGTTCAGACCTCTCATAGCTGTGATTCCAGACTCTCTGCAGATATCACTATATTGGTTATAGCAAAAAGCCACACTCCATTTTGTAATATCTCTCCTAACAGTAATCGAGAATGGCCCTTAGCAGGTGAACCCTCTCCCCTCATTCCTTCCTTCATTGTAATTAACCCAGAATGGCAGCACACATCTTAACAAGCTATGATGCCAGACCTTCTGCCACATCCATCTCAAGTCTTCCCGCCACTTTGGACTTCTCCGTGAATAGGTCTTTGGACTCTGGGCCTAGCTCCAATTCGCCATCCTCTGGCTCTGTATGCTCCCCCTGTCCACCTAATCCACTGATCCGCCTGGTGCCTTTAAACAGCCCAGTTAAGATGGGGGTCCATGGTTGGGGGGTTGCTAATGACACAATCCATCTCATCATAATATGGACACATCATGATGGAATCACTGGCCTGGGAGCTATGGTCCCTGGCTATTCTGTACTGCATCTTAATGCCTTTGATTTTCTCCCTAAACTGTTATCCCATAACTTCTTAGAAATTTAATATTAAAACTTTGCATTTTGGTTCTTGCTTTCAATGCTGTGGGTCTTGCTATCCTCTCATGAGAAATCCACCAGTACCTGCCTGAGTACCAGCCTCTATCTAGTGGACAGAACACTGAGATGATGTCAGCCTGGAGGCTATTTTAAAAATACAATAGTCTGTTCCAGCAGTGTGCGCAATTCCTGCTACCAGAAGCTGTGTGTGCCTCAGATGGGAAGAATTCTGAGCAGGCCTGTTTCTGGTCAGAAAATAGTGATTAGACAAGATGGCAAGAAAAGGCCAGAGGGAAGAGGGTTTCTGGGGGATTGTGGGAAAGTGTTGGAGTACTAGTGACCCTAGATTGTTGTCATAGACTCATAGAAGTGTAGGACTGGAATGGAACCTCAATAGGCCATCTAGTCCAGTCCCCTGCACTCAGGGCAGGACGAAGTAATAACTAGACTATCCCTGGCTGGTGTTTGTCTAACCTGTTCTTAAAAACCTCCAATGATGGAGATTCCACAATCTTCCTAGGTAATTTATTCCAGTGCTTCACTACCCTTGACAGTTAGGAAGTTTTTTCCTAATGTCCTACCTAAACCTCCCTTGCTGCAATTTAAGCCCATTGTTTCTTGTCCTATCCTCAGAGGTTAATCTGAACAATTTTTCACCCTCCTTCTTGTAACCACCTTTTATGTACTTGAAAATTGTTATAATGTCTCCTCTCAGTCTTATCTTCTCCAGACTAAACAAAAGCATTTTTTTCTTCAATTTTTCCTCACAGGTCATGCTTTCTAGACCAGAAAATGTGTGAATAGAATTGTTTCATTTAATTTAGCCGAACAATTTATCAGCTTTACCATATCACATGTACCACATCAACTTGGTTTTCAGCCACTGGGAATTACTATGGGACTTTTGGTGGATATTTCCAAAGCTGACCTGGATTTAGCCACACAGTTCCCATTAATTTCAGTGGAGTTGTGTGGCTACATCCCGTAGTAGACTTTGAAAATCTCAACTTAAAAAAAAAAAGTTTAATACTAACAAGAATTTGAGCTCAGCTTGTTTTTTCTTGTGTATGTTTCAAATCAACAAGGAAAGATGTTAGTGTCTAACCTTCTGTTCAATTACTTCACTTCTCCCCAGTTGCCTTTTCTTGTTTATAGTAATAAGCAAAATACTGATAATTGCTTTTTAAGCGTTATTATGTTACTAAGAGCCAGAGAGAGAGCTGCTTGAGTTTACTTAGCAAGGTCCTTGTTGTTTGAGAACACATGTACCTGATACTTAATTGTGAAATATAGCTACTGAAAAATAGATCCTGCAACCAGAGGGGTGCGGAAATGGTTCATAAACTCTGCTTAGGCCAAATTAGCAGTGTGGGCAACAATACTGTGCTGTGTTTTCTTCTTCAATGCATATATTAGCAGCTACACATGCAAAACAAACTCTGCTTTGTGGAGAATGAATTATGTAAATGTAATTTATAGCATTAATTTGGGCTTGTAAATTTAATCCACTCAAACATAAAAAGGTTTTCGTGCAATGAATATTTCTGAGGTGGTTTAATACGTTTAAAATAAATATTGAGCAGCTGACAAAAAAACATGCCCTCCACATCACAAAAGCTGTTTTAAAACAATAATTTAAGTGCCTAATGAATATTTACTATCCAAGGTTTTAACTCCTAAGTAAATTTTTGCTTCTAAAATATTCATTATGTAGTCTATACAGGTGGCAGGTATTGATGGTGTTCAACAATTGTTCATGCTAGGAGCATAGCAGGAAATAAGTGCTACCGTATTAAAAGGTACCTTTCATGGAACCAGATTATTTAATACAAAATATAATGCAGTAAAGAACTATTATAAACATGTTCATGTTTCAGTGCTTTAGAATATGCAGTGGATTTTCTGTCAGCTAACAAGCTTCCTGAAAGTGAAAGTTGCGTAGTCTACCCTGAAAAAAGGTTTTATTTTTACAAAATATTTATAATAAATTCCTCATAAATTGTTTATTTGTAATTGTTGTTTAAGGGAGCCCCATCCAGCAAAGGGGACTGAGTGCATCCAATTATAATCCAGCGGGACTAGGGATTGCTGAATACCTTGCTGGGAACATTAGCCAGATTGTAGGATTGGGCCAAAGTGTATAAAACTCCCTCTTAAGCAATCTATCTTTTGAGAAGTTATTAAAAGGGCAGAAAAATACCAATGTGAAAAACTTGGGAACTGATCCGATTGAGTAATTTTTTTAAAGCATTTAAGTGACTTAGGAGCCTAAATACCAGTGAGTTGGGCATTAGGATCCTAGTCACTCAGGCACTTTTAAAAAAAATTTTGTCTGTGGTTGTTACTGGAAAAACTGCCTAGCTTCAATGGAAGTTTTGACTGAGTCCTTAAGGAATACAGGATTGGGCTTTTTGCTTCTTCCTAATAAGTTGTATTGCAACTCAAACACTGTATCACAGCTGTAGTCTGTATAACTGAAGGAAATCCAAGCAGCCATCATGCAGGCTGTATTTAGCTTTCAAAATTCTTTCTCTTCCTCCTTCTGTTTTTCTCTACCCTCTTAAACATTTATTTTAAAGGTAGACTGCAAAAGAGAGGAAAATGGGGTTTGTGCCCTTTTTTGGTTTTGTCCTGTTTGAAGAAGACCTGATATGATTGTTTTTATCAACTTTTTTGGATCTGTGTTTTTTTTACATTAGAAATTCAGCTCTTGTATACTCTTTCTTTCTTGAAAGATCCTATAGCTGTGTCTGCACTAGGACTTTGTCATCACTAGGAAAAGAGGTGTTTGTTTGGCATGTGTTATGTGGTAAAATCCTAGTGTGGACAAGGCACTTCATAGTTTTCACATGGTAGGTAATGAAGGTGAGCCCTCGGATTTCCCGTAGTCATCCTGCTCACATATGTGAAAACTAAACACTTGGATTTTATCACAGTGTGTTAACTAACATGGTGGTTTAAAAAAAATCCTAACTTGAGTGCACCTAAAGGTTTTACCCAGAGTTATTTGTCAGTTAACTCAAGGTAGTTAATTAATATGTTTCTAAAGACCACTCTGAACACTCCACACTCATTTGTTCCAGGCTACATATATTTGTCATTTGATCTGCTATATAACTCAAATGTTTGAAGAATACTTGGAGGAAAAATGCCTTTGAATATATGCATGTGTCTCATCCCATAGCATATCTGAGCACCTGAGCCATGGTGTCATGTTTTATAAAACATATCTTCTTCCTGTGTTAGGACCAAATCCTTCTTATGTTACTCACCTAACTCTCATTGATGTCATGGGAGTTTTGTATGAGTAAAGTGGGAAGGATTTTGACCTTGGTGTTAGCCATGATAGCAATGCTGCAGATACAGTTGAGAAAGCATTTTCATTAAAAACACTTGTAATTTTTCAAGAAATTGACCCTTTTACCTGGTAACTTTTGCATCACTTGAGTTTTAAACAGGAAAAAAAATTTTTAGAATTTCCTGTGGCTGATTTTTCTTGTATAACTGATTCATCATGAAGGTGAATAATTAGAACCATTTTTTTCTTATTGAAGGATTTTAAATGCAAGGTTTGTAATGTAATTAGAACATGCTAACTGTATCCTCTCCTGGAATTAAAATGTATGTCACTTTGCCTACCTTCAGTATAAATTATGACTGAAGTATAATCATTCCACTTTCCTGGTAGAAAGACACCCTCCAAATACAAGATAAGCTACTGTTTTTGTTTTATGTTTAATTATCAGAATTGTGTGCATCTCTAAAAGATACAGAAATGTGAAAGGCTCTTCCAAGAGACACCATAATTAGAAATGAATTGGAGCTTTAGTTGGAGTTAGAAGAAGCACTCTGTTTACAGCCAACAATGGTATATACTGTTCATTTAATATTGCAGACCATCTTTCAACTGCACTCTTGTAAATTGCAATTTAAAAAATCATGTTTTGCTCCTTCTAAATGTCTTTGTGGTTTGCTTCAGGTCTCAGATGGTGTCTTTAAAACGCTCCAGAATGCAGTTTCTGAATTTTAAAAGAGCAGTTTTGTTATATTTATAATCACTTAGGCATCGGAGAAGACATGAGTGCATTATGGATCCTTCTTTTCTTGCTATTTACAAGTAATTTTAACATTACTCTTGGAACTTTCATGTGAAAATGCTGAAATACAAAAGCAGCTGATCCAGTAATTCTCAGACAAAAATCTATTTCCAGCTGCCTTTTTTTCCCCCATGTCTGTTTAGGGTGCAATTCTCTCACCTTTAGTCATGTTCAATACCTTAGGCCCTGATGCTACAGAGAGAGGCAGGTAGACACCTGAGCCTGCATGGAGCCCCACTGAATCTAATCAGGTTCTGGGTGATAGAGGGATCTGCCTGCATGTGTCTCCTTTCATAACTGGTGCTTTACTCATGAGTTGTCCCATTTAATCTGTGGCAGAATTGGGCCTTTAATCATTAGTGGAAGCAGGATAAAGTATCTGCAGAAATAAATATATATTGAAAAAATCATCAGAGAATTGAAGGCAAATCGCCAAAAGATTTTTGGCACTTTAAACATATACTTGTTTGGTTCAGTCAAAGCTTTCCAGTGTATATGAAGGAAATCTAACAAGACTTCCTCAGAAAAATTCTGTTTTATTACATTATTATCAGAACAGCTTTCACGGAAGCACTTTATTTTATTTATAATAAATTTGCTGCTCATGAAACTGCCAGATTTCTCAAGGTCCAGCACATGTAGCAAAAGCACCAAGTGTCCCCCACACTATGCAGCCAATGTGCCTCAGTCCTGTTTGGCAAGACCACCTTTCTGGGCCAAGAGGACAGTTCAGTCTTCATGTCTGTCTGCTCCCTTGATGCTGTGCTGAGATTAGTAAGAAGTGCCAGGGATGGAGGCTAGGTTTTTGCGGAAGGGTCACTTGTTCACTTGAAACTGAACTGAGACCACATACCCCTTTCATACAGGCCACTAGCCAACAATCAACAATGATCAGTTATTAACAAACAAACTGGTGACCTAGAGGCAAAAGGTTTGGCATCCCATTACCAAGTCCCTGAGTTATCCAGTCCCTTCATAGAAATATTTGTAAATGTAAAAAGTCTCCAGACTTGGTGTAACCTCCCCTAACATGAATACAGCTGTGAGGAAAGGAACAGATCCTGACAGGATTTCTTTTCCTTCTTTTAAAGTATGGGTGTATTTTAAGATGGGTGATTAAATTGTGAAGGTTTTCTATGGTTTTAAAGTTAGGTCCAGTTAAGGAGGAAAGAGAGTGGTGGTTCCTTTTAAAGAATTCTTTTTTTTAATTAAATCCAAGCTGCCAATTTCATAAGAAGTGAAATATACATTTGACTTCTGCTGATTTTTTTTTAATATATAAATATTTGAGCTGTTATAACTCAAATGTCTTCATTTATAATGATGATTTAAAGGGTTTTAGTCCTCAGTGCGGATTTCTGGTATCTTTTAAAAAGAAAACTTAAAAATGTAACTGAGGCACAGTTTTTGAATATTACAACAACATTTTAAATATTTTAATATGCATAGCTCTATTAGCATATTGGCTTCAAATTGTAGAGCAAGACTGTATTACAAAGAGGGAGCTTTTGTTTTCTGAAAGCATTAGGAAGGTGCAATTTTCAGCAAAGAAAAGTAAAGGCTAAAATCTTCTATATTCTGCAGCCCCCTGCAGAGAGCCCACACAAAGCAGATTACTTCAGGTAGAAGGGAGGGGGTGTGGTGATGAATCTCACCTAAAGAAAATATGGAGGGTTGGGCCTTGAAGGAGACCAGTCTCTGGGCCAATTTTTTAAAGGTATTAGGCACCTAATGGTGCAGATATCCACACAGTGGGATTTTCAAGAGTGCCTGTCTCTATTTATAGGCACTTCTGGCCCCTTGTAACTATAAATATAGCTTTTTCCTGTCCAAGTCTTTACCTGCAGATCTTCCAAATATTTATATACATGCTTAAGTTTATGCAGATGAATAATTCCATTGGAGACAGTGAAGTCCCAATGACATCAATGGGGCTTACCATGGGTGTAGGGATGAGGTGTCTGTTGCAGAACTGGAGTCTTAAAGTCTGTCAGTTTTAAATATCTTGTATCCATCAAATATAATGGTCCATAGTCCTGATGGGGCATTTTCTGGCTACTACTAACATATAGAAGTTAAACAATAATAAGTTAATTGCTATTTTGGCTATCAAGCGTGTTTATTTTGATTGTTGTTTTATATTTTCTCCTGATACTTTATTTTTTGTGTGCTGCGTATTGTATTTTATATTCATCACCCTTAGCATGTTGGGCACTTTTGCAAATTAATACAACTTTAGGGGCATTGCGTACATTTTAAAAGGCGTGTGCTATATTTTGGTCTTTGAGTTCTGCATTTATCAGTAAAATGCATCATATGTTAATAAAATTCATGATTCCTTTTAGTTTCATATTATCATAAAAAATTCAATATAAATTAAATAGACAGGAGAAATATGCAGGAAAGCAGGTTTAGAATTATGTCACTCTAGCACAGAATGCACTGTGAGTGCTTGGAAAATGTTCAGGCTGCAAAGGTTGGGAGCAACAAGAATAACATTACAATATTTCAGTCTAAACCAATACTTACTGGCATATCTTGATAACAAGGTTTCTAAATATCAATTTAATTTTAAAACTGCAATAATTAACTTACAAGTTATATAAAATGCATGTGTCATTGCCCCTTCTGAACTGTTATGCTCTGGCTATCTAAAACAACTATTTATCTAAAAGATGCCTAAATCCTAGAAAAGAGCTGTTACAGTTTAGTAATCATCCTCTCCACTCCTAAAACTATAGGATACATCCTGCTGGGGGCAGCTGCAGTTCCATGACATCCTTTCTCATTCCTGGGACCTCACTGAAGTTCCTCAGCTAGAGCACCATCGGATCAGTGCTCCATGAAACTATGGGAAGCAGAGTAGTGAGTTGGAGGCAAGAAGCAACACACCATATTCCCATCTAAAGGTAGGGAGAGGGATTTTGCTGAGTAAGAGCAGGATGTGTAGGTGGGGGGACCTTCCATGGAACTAAAGCTTCCTTAACCAGGGACCCCTATGTTCCATAGGGTTATGTGGCTACATCCTCTACATACTCTAAAGCCATCCATACCTTTTGAAAATCAGCCATTTTTAGTTAAGTGTCGACATCTCCATTCACCTCCCACCCCAAATCCTGCCCTTATTCTAGAGGTGAAGAAACAGGGCTGCCCAGAGGATTCAGAGGGCCTGAGGCAAAGCAATTTTGGGGGCCCCTTCCATTAAAAAAAAAGTTGCAATACTATAGAATACTATATTCTCATGGGGGCCCCTGTGGGGCCCAGGGCCTGGGACAAATTGCCCCACTTGCCCCCCCCCTCCCTGCGGGCAGCCTTGTGAAGAAATGAATCCATGTCTTGTCACTGTATACAAGTGCCCTGATTTTCAAAAATACTGACCACCTGCAACTCCCATCCACTTCAGTGCGATTTGTGCATTCTCAGAACTTCTGAAAAATCAGACCACCCTCATTCATGTAACAATGTGTGGATTTAGGAGCCAGACTTGAGGCACTCAGGTCTGAAAATGTTAGCCAATGTGTGTAAATTATTTGCAGAGTAGAGTGGGAACTCCACTAGTTTACAAGCACATAATAGCCATTGTTGAAATGGTCTGAAACTATACAAGTGAGGTAATCATAATGCCAATAGTGAGTAAAGGTATATCTACACAGCAGCAAAAAAAAAAAAAAAGTGTCAGCAAGTATCTGCCCACGTCAACTGATTTGGGCTCGCAAGGTTTGCGCTGAGGGGCTGAAAATTGCAGTCTAAGACCCTCTCCCTTGCGTAGGTTTCAGAGCCTGGGGTTCAGCCTGAGGCCACACATCTACACTGCTATTTTTTAACCCTGCAGCATGAGCCTGAGTCAGTTGACCCAGGCTCTAGGACTCACTGTGCGTATATCTACACAGCAAAAAAGATATACCCTGGACTAAAAGGGTATATCTTTTTTGCTGTGTAGATATACCCTGGACTAAAATTTCCCAGTATTGAATCACGTTCAGGCAGGAATGTGGTTTTATTTCACCATAGTCATCAGCTACATTTCTAAAATATTTTTATTTCTTCATCATGAAGTTGATGTGTGTGTACTCACCCACTACAGCTCCTTTGTGGTATTCAAAAGTAATGTTATGTTAAATGTCCATGCACCCTGCAAATTGCCTGAGTTGAATTTAAGAACGTTAGTAAACTGATTTCTGAAGAGCTTCTGCTCCCATTTAAGGAGTAAAGAAGAGAAGATGAGACTTTTTTGATCTGCAAATAGAAGTGTTTAGCTCCACAGCCCCTATCCTGCTCCCATTGAAGTCAATGGCATTTTTTCATAGACTCCAATGAGAGCAGCATTTGGCTCCTGATTAGATTGCCGCTGAGCAAGGAGGAAACCTAATAAAAGTGGAAAGGGGATTAAGGGGGCAAACTCTAATTATCTAATCTATTAATCCTCAGTTACCAAATCTAATGTTTTAAACCATTTAGAGTTTGACTCCCATCTCCACCTCTGCCCTTCTAGTAAGGTACATTAATAACAACTTCCCTTTCTCAAACAAACAGAACTAGGATGTAGCCCAAGACTAATTGGTTCCTAAAATTCAAAGAGAAGAAAATGTAGTAACATATGTATGAGGAGGTGTTTTATGCAGCTTAGCAGTGATTTGAAATGGTCTGGTTCACCTGGGTCTCTGTGGTTTTTAAATGTCAGAGGCAAATGAAAACTGATTAAATGTAATGCTGTAGTAAACAAGAGGGCACCGTGGAGAGGTCCAGAGTATAACAACAGATGGTACGCGTTAAGTCTATTTATTAGCAGTCACTTGGCAGTGAGATTGAAAAAGAGGAAGAATGCAAGAAAATAGATAACATGGAATATAACATTGGTATAATGATTCCATAGCCTTAAGACCAAAATGCACTACATTCTTCTTGCCCCATCCTTCACCCCTCACCAGCTTTTTCTTTTTCTGAATTATAAAACTAAAAAGAAAATTACACTGCATTTACTCTAAAATACCATTGGTCAACTGGTTTTCCATTGCTGAAGGGGGGAGTTAAATGATTGTGCACAGCAATCAAGATGCAATGGGAGAACTAGTCTCTCTCCTGCCCCTTAATTTTTCTTAGAAAAATCCTGTTTACTCATTTGAAGACACAGCAAAATAAGATGTGCATCTGGACTGTCTGTTGAGTGCTTTCTAAATAAGGTATACTCCCAACTTCATTGTTTGTTTCACCTCTGCCCTATAAAGATTAAAATGCTGCTCTCTGCATACATTTCTTTTTTTAAATGTGAAATTTATGAAAGGGTGGAATTACATTTTTAGTGTTTTTAGTTTTACCTTTAGAAACCTAAAGAGCAATACAAAGGTCTAGGAGTTCAGAAGATAATCGCCATGTTATTATTCCCTTAGAGCTCACTAAAATGGCAACACATTTTTACTTTAAGGGGATCAGGGTGCTCGCCATGGTGCTAATAATATGATGATCATCTCTCAATTTTCTTTCTCTCTTTCTCCCCCTCCCCTTTCAAAAGGTTTTGGGCTTATGGGAAATAGGGTAGCTTTGGTCGCCATTAAATCAATCTCACCTCATATCCTTTCATAAGTGTGAAATTAATTCTGAGTGATACTGATTATAGCAACTGTATCCTGGCCCTGGTCAAACCTAATTACAATTTCATGTAGTGTCACACTCCATTATTGTTTCCAGGTAATGTGGCCTCTTTTTCACACAGCAGCCTTTACAGACAGCTTGTTGTTCATGAATAGGGTTGAAAAAACCTCCACAGAGTCTCAAATGACCTCTTTTGCATTGTAAAAAGATATGTGGATTGATAAATAGACTAGGATGTATTATTATCCATTATTCAGTTTCACAATCAGTGAACACCTGGCAAGGGGAAAGTGAGATGGCTGTTTGCTTCCCATCAGTATTAATGTTGATGGCCCAGAGCAAACACAGAGCAAACCAATTCCCCCTTGTTAGAGGAGAGAAAATGTGAAACAAAACAAAAAAAATCTGCTTAATATTTAGAGTGTGTAGGTTTAAATTTTAACTTTGTAAAGGTTACGGGTTACAGCTGCTGGGCATATGCCTTTTTTTAGGTATCATTTATTTAGAGTTTATTTATGGAGTCAAAATAAAAAGATTAACAGTTGCAAAAGGCTGACATATTTCTAACCAAATAACAAAGTGGTACACCAGGAAAAGAGAGATCTTAACAGTCTGACGTGGTATCATCAGACAAAGGTGAACATCTTGTTTTGACTAGTTGGTATTACCTAGTGGGACTCAATTAACCTAATTTTCAAATTATCTTTTTTAAGAGAGTTATTTTAAATCACAGACGTGAAAGCTTAATTTTACTTGATTGACCACACTCACTTGCAAACATTTCTCAAACGTCTTTGATCTCTGAATTTATCATTTTTGATGTGGTTTTTATAGTCCTCCGGTCACAGAACTCCACAGCTAGCAGTTAGACAAGAATTGTCTGGCTACATTGTATTCTCAGATTGAAAACTTTAATATGAAATTAAGGCAGAGAGAAACAATTTTAAGAAAACAACAATTAGAGACTCAGGAAAGCTAAGATTACAAGTAAATGAAACCCAAACCTTTGAAAGTATATAAATCCACAATTTAGAACACCCAAACAACTTCGATTCTTCCCCTATAGTGATGCCAGCCTCCCGTCGTCCCCTCAAAAGTGTTATGTTTGGATCAATGATTTTCTAAGAACTTTAAGACAGTGGTTCCCAACTAGAGGTACCTGTACCCCTGGGGGTACGCAGAGGTCTTCCAGGGAGTACATCAACTCATCTAGATATTTGCCTAGTTTTACAACAGGCTACATAAAAAGCACTAGCAAAGTCTGTGAAACTAAAATTTCATACAGACACTAACTTGTTTATACTGCTCTATATACTGAAATGTAAGTACAATATAAATATTTCAATCAATTTATTTTATAATTATATGGTAAAAATGAGAAAGCAAGCAATTTTTCAGTAATAGTGTGTTGTGATGCTTTTGTATTTTTGTCTGATTTTGTATGCGGGGCCGGCTCCAGGCACCAGTGAAAGAAGCAGGTACTTGGGGAAGCGAATGGAAAGAAGCAGCACGTCCGGGTCTTCGTCGGCAATTCAGCAGCAGATTCCTCAGTCCCTCTCTTCCTCTTCGAGCTCCCGCCGAAGAGGAAAAGAGGGAGTGAAGGACCCGCAGCCGAAGAAGGAAGCGGCTTTATCTTTTTTTTTTTTTTTTTTCGCTTTGCCACTTGGGGCGGCAAAAAAAGCTGGAGCTGATGCAGTTAGTAAGGAAGTAGTTTTTGAGTGAGGAGAAACTAGCGGGTCGGCAAGACAAATCAGACTCCTAAAAGGGGTACAGGAGTCTGGAAAGGTTGAGAGCCACTGCTTTAAGTAGTTCATAGACTATGGGCTTGATTTTGCTCCCATTCCAGGAAATGAAAAAACTCTCATTGACTTAAATGGTGCAGAATCAAGACGTATGGCTGTGGACATCTTAGATTTGGAAAAGTTTTCTGTATTGATACAGTGACTTTTCCACCGCTATCTTCCCTCCATCTTTTTTCACAAGGGCTTTAAGAAGTCTGCAGTCTGTGCACATCTTTAAATTGAGAAAAGACAGTGTACTGTACATCTTACAGATAGAGTATTGACAGTAGCAACCACCAAACATCATTTTTATCATTGGTTTCAAATTTTAGAGAGAGAGACTTTCCAATACTAAACATGATGTTTCATCCTGTACTAATCTTTATTCTTTTCAAGTAAGTTCTATATTGAACTGGGTCCAGGATATCTTTATAATATAGATCACAATCTGTGTTTGGTTGTACCTGTATAATTGATGCCACTTGCAATTCAAATGATAAGTGGGGAATGATTGCCTTCAGTATACTAGATATCTAATTAGAAACTTTGAAAAATATATTTTCTTCTTCTTCAAATTGGATACATTTTGTGGACACATTTGAAATGAGAAGGACCACCTTGAGAATTTTAGAGGGTAAGCCAAAATCAGGCTTATAATGGAAAGAAAGCAAGCCTTGGCCTTCAAAATGGAGCAGCTAAATTAAACCCTAGACTAGTGTGGATCAGATAAGCAAATACATGGCCACATTGAATGTCAAAGCAGCTGCAATGCCACATCACCTCTGTGCAGGGAAACTCTGCAGCCCCTGTAAATCACACAGCTGTGCTCCACAGAGGTTCTCACCCCTAAGGAAATGGATTGGGGGCAGATGAGAGCTTTGTCAACGTGTCCATGCACATTGCACACGTGCTGACCAAAAATCCCTGCTAGTGGAAAGCAGTGGACTGCATCCACTACACTCCTATAGTGATTGGCCTGACTGTCCATCCACTACTACAAATTAGGGCTCAGGATTCAATATGGAGAGTAACTAGCATCTTGGCTACTGTAGAAGTCAGGCTGTGTAGGGGCTGGGAGGCAAGTGGCTGTGTGTGGAAGCCCTTTTCCTCCTGTAGTTCTCCAAATCCATGCAGATCTTTGAGGATTCTCCTGACTATTTTTTGGAGTGAAGAGGGGCAAATCCCCATGCTCGTCCCAACAGAGAATTATCAGGAAACTCCCCAACTTTGAATTTGTGGATTTTTCATTCACCTTATGAAGGAATAACCCAGGAAGAGGAAAAGCTGACTATTGGTCTATATTAAATTATAACCTTATTAAATGCAAACAAGATACACAAAGTAATGTTTAAGTTTAGGAACAGAACATGAAGAACTGCAGCACAAAATTCTCATTCATGATAATTGGAGATGCTTATCCGTGTCCCACTGAAACAGCTAAACAGCAGTCCTCTGGGAACTAAGTCAAACTGGGGCTTGGTCTACACTACGCGTTTAAACCGATTTTATTGGTTTAACGCTGCACCCATCCACACAGCAAGGCCCTTTATAGTGATATAAAGGGCTCTTTAAAGCGGTTTCTGTACTCCTTCCTGACGAGAGGAGTAGTGCTGAAATCAGTATTACCATATCGGATTAGGGTTAGTGTGGCCGCAAATCGACGGTATTGGCCTCTGGGCGGTATCCCACAGTACACCATTGTGACCGCTGTGAACAGCAATCTGAACTCGGATGCAGTGGCCAGGTAGACAGGAAAAACCCCGCGAACTTTTGAATTTCATTTCCTGTTTGCCCAGCATGGAGCTCTGATCCGCACGGGTGGTGATGCAGTCCCAAATCCAAAAAGAGCTCCAGCATGGACCGTACGGGAGATACTGGATCTGACCGCTGTATGGAGAGACAAATCTGTTCTATCAGAGCTCCATTACAGAAGACGAAATGCCAAAGCATTTCAAAAAAATCTCCAGGCTATGATACAGAGTCCACAGCACAGTGCTGCGTGACAAGCGTAATGGAAAGCCAAAGAATCAAATGGATGCTCATGGAGGGAGGGAGGGGTACTGAGGACTCCAGCTATCCCACAATCCCCAGCAGTCTCCGAAAAGCATTTGCATTCTTGGCTGAGCTTCCAGTGTCTGTAGGGTCAAATACATTGTCCGGGTGGTTCAGGGTATAGCTCGTTAATTTACCCCCTTCTCCCCCCGTGAAAGAAAAGGGGAAAAAATCGTTTCTTGACTTTTTTCAGTGTCACCCTATGTTTACTGCATGCTGCTGGTAGATGCGATGCTGCAGCAGTGAACAGCAGTATCCTCTCCCCTCCCCTCCCCTCCCGCAGACAGTACAATATGACTGCTATCCGTCATCATCATCAGCCCGCGAGTGCTCCTGGCTGGCCTCAGGGGAGGTCAGCCAGGGGTGCCTGGGTAAAAATAGGAATGACTCTCAGTCATTCCCAGTTGATGGTACAGAACAGCTGGTAACCATCTTCATCATAGCAACTTGGGGCTGAGCTCCATCAGCCCCCTCCCTTTCATGTGTAAAGAAGAGATTTTGTACTGCCTGGACTATCTTAGCAGCGGGATGCTGGGCTCCTCTCCCCTGCACCATTTAATGTCCTGCCTGGACTATCATAGCAGCTGGAGGCTGCCTTCCCCTCATTTTATCTCACTAACAAGTCAGTGTTTCTTATTCCTGCATTCTTTATTACTTCATCACACAAATGGGGGGACACTGCTATGGTAGCCCAGGAGGGTTGGGGAAGCAGGGAAGCAATGGGTGGGGTTGTTGCAGGGGCACCCCCTAGAATGGCATGTAGCTCATCATTTCTGCGGGATCTGACACAGAGCGGCTGTGCTCTCTGGTTCTCTAGTACACTTGCACCATATTCTAGGCAGGACTGACTCTATTTTTAAGATACCATAAAGGAGGGATTGACTCGGGGAGTCATTCCCATTTTTGTCTTTGCGCCCCCGGCCGACCTCAACCAGAGGCACCCATGGCAGTAGAAGACAGTACAGAACGACTGATTAACCATCATTTCATTGCCAATTTACAATGACACGGCAGAGGGTATAGAACAACTGATAACCGTCTCTATCTTACAAAGGCAAATGAATGCTGCTGTGTAGCGCTGCAGTACCGCCTCTGTTAGCAACATCCAGTACACACATGGTAACAGTAAAAAAATGCTGACCGGGCTGCATGGTTGCCATGCTATGGTGTCTGCCAGGGCAATCCAGGGAAAAAGGGCGTGAAATGATTGTCTGCCGTTGCTTTTACGGAGGAAGGAATGAGTGACAACATTTACCAAGAATCACCCGCGACACTGTTTTTGCACCATCATGCATTGGGGTCTCAACCCAGAATTCAAATGGGCAGGGGAGACTGCGGGAACTATGGGATAGCTACGGGATAGCTATCCACAGTGCAACGCTCCAGAAATCGACGCTAGCCTCGGACCATGGACGCACACCACCGAATTAATGTGCTTAGTGTGGCCGTGTGCACTCGACTTTATACAATCTGTTTTACAAAACCGGTTATGTAAAAGAGGAATAACCCCGTAGTGTAGACATGCCCTGACTCAAGTTAGAAAATTCCTAAGTCTGACATTTATCCTTGACTCCCTCTGCTGTGCTTGCATATACTGCAGCCCACAAGAACAGTGGGTGATCTTACATAATATACTATAAGCTTTTATGCCTTTGTATGTCAGAGCCAGTTAATGGAACCAAATTCTGAGGGGTGGTAGGCACCTGAAATGTTTGTCTTCTCTCCTTCCATGTGACACTTACCACCATCACAGATTATTGAAATTGAAAGAATTTTAAAATCTGATGTCCTTTTTCCCACTTATGTTGCTTTATGCATTTCATCCAGTTTTCATCATAATATATTTCAATTTCACTTTTCTTTTCTGGCTGTTATGCACTAGGTTATAAGCACTACAAGTGAATGTTTTAGGATACAAAGAATTCCTGGAAAGATTTCTGTTAAATTAGGTTTTATCAAATATTTTCCCAATTTTTTAAGAAAAAATATTCAGTATTTGAAACAAGATTCTAAATAAACATATTGTCCGTATAGTGGGTTGCTTGTTTATCAATCCTGGGCCAAATCTTAAGGGGTTCTGTTAAAGATTACATGATTCATAAGTTCAGATTTGGTTCAAATTGAAGAAGTGTTTCATTAAACTTGAAACAAAACCAAAAACTGGCAGGGGAGCAAAATTAGTTTTGGCTGAAATTCTTTTCAGATTTTTTTTGTTTGGCCCCTGTACTAAATAAATCAATTATTCACTTAGCTCTAGTCCAAAAATGGGATTAAATCATGGCCACATTATAGACTAAGCCACTTCATATTCTCAAAGTACATTGTATGTGGGGGTAAGGAACAGTATCAAAATCACAAAAAAATTCTACTTTAGTATCTCCTAGAATCATAAAGGCAGAATATAGGCCACGTCCCTTCAAATAGAGCTGGGTATACAGGCCCTTGCATCCTCATGGAGTTCCACTGACCTCAATGGGACACTGTACTGGTGTGTGTATTAACAGAATTGAGGGGTTCATGTCCAGGCTCTATGATTAAAAGATAGTGGTCACAGGAAGTGGGTTAGGTAAATCCCATATTGTAAAACATAATATACTACAGCTAATGGCTAAGGCAAGATCACTATCTTCATAGCCCTCCTCCCCATACTGAACACGTAAAGGAGAAAAAAGAGAGAAACAAAAATATTTTGTCTTCCCTACTGTTTTCCATACAGTTTACTGTTTCCACCTCACATTCAAAATCCAGACCAAAATATAGTATTCACAGATGTCAGCATCTGGAGGCAACAGCTTTTGAGGGAAGGGCAAGGAATAAATACCACTCACTACCTGAATGTCACCTCTGAAGGTTAGGACCAGATGCTGAGAGCCCAGAGCTCAGCATGACCAAGTCTTATTTTTATTTATTTAATTTTTAAAAGCAGACCTATGTTATGGTTCTCAACAATTTGACAGTGCCCCTTAAAGGACACAATAACAATAGCTTGTTGGCTTCAGACATTTTACAGTTGTATTTGTATTTAATTCACTTTGCTGTTTTAATGCACCTATAAAATAACTAATACAAAATAAACATGTATTTTAAAAAAGTCTCCCACTGACATCTCAGTCTCATTTGCATTGATTTCTTTATGGCTTTGATGTGAATGCAAGTCCATGAGACATTAATGTTGTAGATAAATCCTTTTAACAACTTTTCAGGTCCATGGGTCAGCTGTAGCTAATATACATGAAACTGTTCTAATTAATCCACTATCACATTGACTCCATTTCAGTGAAGATGACATAAGATGCCCCCATATCAGCTCTATGGGTCTTTTGGACACAAGGCAGTGTTTGCAATAAGATGGTTTTCATTAGGGAGGTAAAAGGTACCCCTCTACTAACAAAGCCTTCAGGGGTCAAGCTCTGTGTGGGGAAACTCCAGGGAGGTTGGGAAGATGGAATCCATGTGCACACACACACACCCACACAGCCTTGCAGGGCTGTAAAGAGCAGCCCCTCTATGACCCAGTATAGAGGCCAACAATTAACATCCATCGGTTTTGAGCCACTGGCTCTGCAGTAGTTCCTCCAGCAGCAAACCCTTAAAATCTTCCTCCACTTGACCTCTCTCTGCATGGGAACAGGGCAGGATTTAAGTGGTGTAGAGCACCTTGCACAAGCTCTCATTGCCAAACTGAATTTCATTCTGGGGCAATACTGCTGGTGTAGCCAAAGAGGGTCCCCTGGCAGTGCAAGAGGTGCACTTCTGCTTCACAAAGAGAAGAGGGTTTGGGCTGATCAGAAGTGGTGGAGGATGGGCACCTCCTACACTGTGTAGCTATATGGGCCTTTCAGTTTCAGCAAACATGGGGAAAAGGTTCTAAGAGGGGAAGCAGTGCAGTCTAGTGGCTAGAGCACTGGACAGAGAGTTAGGAGAGTTCAGTTCCTGGCTCTGCAACTGACTTGGTGTGTGACCTTGGGCAAGTCACTTTACATCTCTGTTTCCTCTCCCACCCTTTGTTTATCTTGGCTAGAAGATGAGCTCTTTGAGGAAGGGATTGCCATTTACTAGGTGTTTGTACAGTGGCTAGCATTGGGGGACCCAGTCTTAGCTGGAGTTTCTAGGTGCTACAGTAATACAAAAAGTAAATAGTCATAACAGAATGATAGGTTTAAACAGCAGTTAGAAGCCTGCACGTTCCACTTCATAGAAAACTCCTGCACACAGTTCTGTCTGTGGATGGACAAACTGTTAGAAGCTAGTGTATTTGTTCATAGTTCCCAGACACTTCTAGCCAACTGGTACACTGGAACTCAGTAAGAAAGAATTCTGCTCTCATTTACACAGAAGTCATTCCCCCTGAAATGAATGGGAGTTGCACCCATGAGAGCAGAATTTGGCCTGCTGACTCCAGTTTAGTCACTATACTTACACAGGCTTGAAGTCAGTACCTCTGTTTGGTAACGTGCTTTCCTTGTTCATTTAAATTTTTTTAAATGATTAAAATAGTGCCAGCCTAGTAGAATTGCTTTGAGCAGGCAAACAATGCTTACATATAAGCCTCAGCATTTCCAGTGTGGTCCTTTTCAGCATCCTTTTAAAGTGCTTGTAGAAAATGAAATGTTAAACATCTCACTGCAACTGTAGTCAGGGCAGCTCTAGCTTTTTTGCCACCCCAAGCACGGCAGGCGGGCTTGCCAAATTGTCGCCCAGTGGACCTCCCGCAGGCAAGCCACTGAAGGCTGCCTGACTGCCACCCTTGCAGGAACCGGCAGGGGTGCCCATCACGGCTTGCCACGCCAGGCACGCACTTGGAGCGCTGGTGTCAGCGGCAGCTCCAGGCTGTAGTACAGAATTACAATACACTAGTATTTTGGAAGCTTGCACGTATGCTTTCTCTCACACATACATTTGGGAAATGAAGAAAATACTTTTCCTTTTCAAAGTATTTATAGATTGCTGTTTAGTGGCCAGAGTTTCAGTAAGTACTAATTAGTCATTATAAGGCTCTTATTATTAACTATTACTTAGGGAAGTGCCTAGAGGTCTGGGTCATAGATCAGGACCCCATTTGCTAGACACTGTACAAACTCATAACAAAGAGATGGTCCCTGCTCCAAAGAACTTACAATTTTCTAGTGTCATCTTATGAAAAGAAGCTCTTCATTAAGATAAATTTGCATGCCATAACTAAGGATATGTCTGTAGTGTGTGTACTTGCATCCTGGCTTGTGCACATGCATTCGTGTGTTAGCCAAGTCCACTGCCAGAGTCCACTCTGCAGTCTCACACATGCGTCAGACACATGTAGCTGTGTCCATACCGGTGCTGTAGCTACATGTGATTCATGCTTGGATTTATGGGTGCATATCCCATAGTCCTGTACATCCTCACCTCCTGGAGCCGCTCCAATCCTTGATTTGTGGTGTGTTGTGGGAGAATTTGTCTGTCCTTTTCAGACCCCTGTGCATAAGTGCTTTTAGCCAGCAACATTTCAAATGCAGTTTTTTTCTGAGGCATATCTGGCTGTGCATGCTCCTCACTTCTGTAAATTCCAACCCAGAGACAAGACATGGATCTATTTCAGGGGCTGGCAATCTCTGGCACGCGGCTCACCAGGGTTAGCACCTTGGCAGCTCAGGCCAGTTTGTTTACTTGCCGCATAGGCAGGTTCAGCCGACTGTGGCTCCCACTGGCCGCGGTTAGCCATTCCAGGCCAATGGAGGCTGCGGGAAGCTGTGCAGGCCAAGGAACGTGCTGGCTGCGGCTTCTCGCCACCCCATTGGCCTGGGACAGCGAACCGCGGCCAGTGGGAGCCACGGTTGGCCGAAGCTGCTGAGCAGCAGGTAAACAAACTGGCCCAGCCCGCCAGGGTGCTTACCCTGGTGAGCCGCGTGCCAGAGGTTGCCGACCCCTGATCTATTTGATCAGCTGCTCCTGCTTGTGGGTAAATGGTTCATGCAGCAGAACAATCAGCAAGATGCTGGATGGCATTCCAGGAGCACTTTCTGAGACCAAAAAAAAAAAAGAAGTGGTGGTACTTGGAGGGCGAATAATTCATGGCAGACTGGACAGACCTAATGAATGCCACAGTTGGTGCTTATCTGTGAAAGACAATTACCACAGCACGATGGGAACAAATCGTCCTGCAGTTCTGGGATGACCTGGAGTGGCTCTAGAGCTTCCACATGAGAAAGTAAATGTCCCTGGAGTTGTGTGAGGAGCTTGCACCAATCATCCAGTGCCAGACCACTTGAGTGAGGGAGGCGATAGTAGTGCAGAAGAGGGTTCCAATTGCCTTCTGGAAACTGGCTAACGTTTGTCAAAGAGCATGAACCAATTAGTTGAAGATAGGGTTTCTCTTTACTCTTTTCATTGTAGAACCCAAACTGGTTGATTGGGGGACGTGTGGTGGCACTCAGAGTACAGAGGTTGAGAAATAGTAAAGACGAGAACAAAATATAAGTAGGGGAGAGTGTGGCAAGGGAAAAGCAACAACAAGTTTTGATACATGACTATCTCCAGTAATGCACTGTGGTCACAACTTTTTGACCAGTCTTACTATCATAAAACATGACCAGCGAGAACTTGAAAATAAGTTTCTTCTACTTGCAAGAGTAAAGAGGAGACTGTCTTCTTTTGCTCTGCTGTTGGCCAGTTGCAGGTGATTCCTCCACTTAAGTGTACACTTACCTTACAAGTGGCTTCTTGAAGCAGATGTTTCCATGTCAGTAACCTCCTCCTCCTGGTGACACATCTCTCCTTTTCACACCATTAGTATAGTTTGCAAATGTTTTCTCTAGGGATGAAAGAGCCTATTTCTCCTACTTTCATATTATTTTTTTAAAATATGTTTTCCTCCAACTCTCTGCTCCTCCCTCTATCGGGTGAGATCAAGCACTTCATCATCTTACTTTTCACAGGCCCTGTCCTGCCTCTCCCCACTTCAGTTATCTCCTTTCGGATGTTACTTTTTCCTGTTGTTACATGAGTACCTTTTCCTGTCCTTTTTTGTTCCTCTATTAATGATGCTTGAAAGCTTTTCCTTTTTACCAGTCCTCCCACGGAAGGAAGCTGAAGACACTCCACACATATAAAGAGGTACTCAGAGCACTGAATGGCTTTTAGAGAGTAGTACACCAGGAGAGAGAGAGAGAGAAGGCTTCAGACAAGCGGTATAGTCATGTGTTAACAGAGTTGTCTCCCACAGACAAGGATATCCATGTTCTAGTGTGTTTTTTAATTATATAATTATTGTATAACATCACCACCAGGGATCTCTGTGCTCTAACCATTTTCTTTAATCTTAGTGTGGATAGGACAGCATGTCAGTGGTAAAGCTGACTAGTCCAGGATCCTTATATAGTTGGGTATAGAAATATGTTCTCTTATCCACACTAGCTTATAGAACTAGACATCTCTAAAAGTGGAAAATACATACATGTAGTGTGGAGAGGCTGTTCGATGCACATCTACAGCAGGCTGGTGTGCCTTCCCGATTTAATAATATTGCTGAGTTCTTATGTAGTTGTTTTTGTCTTTTAGCTCTCAAAGTGCATTACAGAGGAGGTCAGTCTCATTATCTTCATTTTACAGATGGGAATACGGAGGTGAGAAGTGACCTGCCCACAGTCACTCAGCCAGCGAGTAGCACAGCTAGGAATTGAACTGTGGTTTCCTCGGTCCAAGTCCAGTGCTCTAGCCACTAAGCTATACTGCCTTCCTTTACCGCCACTTTCAATAAGCCCTACTGTGGCAATGGGGTGGGGAGAGTGAGCATGTGAGAGAGATTATCCTTCAACTGCATTTTGCTGAAACACTGTATAAGAAACATAATTCCCTGCTCCTGCTTACTCCTCTTGTTTATCATACAGTATGAAACAATTAAGAAAAGACTCATTAAAATGTTTGCTATAATTTTGTATCTAGCCCCATTTGGAAAACATTTGATTCTTTGTCTTCTACATATAATGTCGTGATTCATCTGAATGCAGTTCCTTCTTGTTTGTTTCAGTATTGCCATAGCAACATTTGCCATTCAAGTACCATGTAACTTGTTGAGAAATACATTTTTATTTTAATTATATGAACAGCATGCTACTGTAGAGGTAAATACTTTACTATTAGGGGCACAAACATTTCATTAATTGAACCTACTCTCCCCTTTCTCAATGCAAGCATATCCATTAAAATCCAGTTTTTGAATTCTTTTCTCACAATGACATTCAGAAGGTTTGTTTCCAAGAATGCCCAGTAATCAAATTAGAAATTGGTAGGGGGTTAAAATTTACTTTTTAAATTAATCTTCTGTAATATCCCTGTGCAACTCCTAGCACTTAACAATGAAAAGCCCAACAGATACATGCAAGAATTCCCATCTAGCATTTCTATGTAAATGGAATTACTTTATTTCTCTCTCTGACCCAAATGCAAGACTTCCAAAATATAGAGAAAAGCCTTAGAAGATACATGACTTGAAAATGATTGCAGGGTGGGATTTCCACTCACAAAATCAGTGTCTTATTAGGACTGCAAATAAATATGGAGAGAGGAAGGGAGTAAACAGTGCATGCAACAATCCATATTGCGATACCCATTGATAAACAGCAAGGCAGAGGACATACAGTTTTAAAAAATACAGTATTCTACAGAAAGCAAGGTAACTTTTGAGGAGTCAAATATGTTGAAACTAAAGACTACCTTGCAGTATATCCATCTAGTTACGTTATTAGACTATGTCCATCACTGTAGTATCTGAGTGCCCAAGTGGTAATAACTACCATGCTGTGGCTTGGGCATAGCAGCTGTCTTTCCAGCTGCGGATGGGTTGTCATGCAGCAGCCAGCCAAGTTTTGCTTATATTGTACCCTCTCCTTATATTAGTGAAAGCATGTTCCGTCTTTATGATCTAAAGACTCAGTCCTGCATTGAAGTCTGCATGGATGTAGGTGCCATGCTAGCAAATCCTGATGTTGTATTGGATCTGACACTGAGAGTAACACTGACTCATCCCTTACCGTTATAGACTTGCTACTTCTGTAAGCCAAACTCCAGCACCATTAGATACCCAATCTGATCCCAAAACCTTGATTCCACTCTCTAGCTGGGTTCCCTGGTGATGTGGTGTTACTGGCATACTGCATGCTGGGACATTTTAGATAAGAGAGTCAGAATCATGGCTTTTAAGAACCTAAAAATAATACTTTGTGCTTCTATAGCACCTCTATTCAAGCATCATGTAGCTTGAAGTCTAACATTAGTGCATTAAACCTCATACTGCCCCTCTAGGAAGGAAATATTAATATCCCAATTTCACAGCTGTGCAAACTGAGGCATAGATAAGGTAAGTGAATTGCCTGAGGTGATTTCCAATCCTATGCTCAAGTTACAAGACCAACTATCCTTTACCTAATAAAATAACAGTACTTTTAAAATCTACCTTTTCATTTCCCCTCTTTTGCAACTGGGGCAGTCAGCACTTAAACAAAAAATCTGTAATTATGGAGTTAAGACTTTGCTAATGTAACCTCTAAAATCTTTTTTTTTTTAAATTCAGATGTTGCACACTGCTTATTTTTTTATTTTTATAAAAATTATTAAATAAACTTGAGTCAGGAAACAAATTTCAATGTCAGACTCCCAAAGAATTTTTATGAACAACGGAGAATGAGAAGGCATTTTAAACCTTATTTAAAAACATTCTAGGCTGCATCCTTTTCACAAAGCCTCAGAAATTGTGTTTAACCTATAAACCTGTACTAGACACAAACTAGCAAAGGAAAGGACACCAAAGTCCTTGAAGGACTAACAAATGTAATCAGCATCTGAACTCTCTAACAATGACATATCCAAATACTTAGAAATTTCAGCTGTCTTGCTATCAGTAGAATTATTCCCCTTCATTTGAATTAGTAGTTTAGAAAAATTCCAGTTACAAAACCTTTAACAGAAGAGTCTGTTGACAATTCAGTGGCTGAAGGTTGAGGCTAGACAAATGCAGATTGAACATAGGGTGTAAATTGTTGGAAGCAAGGGTAATTAACTGTGGGAACAATTTACCAAGGATCATGGTAGATTCTCCATTGCTGGCAATTTTAAAATCAAGATTAGTTGTTTTTCTAAATTATATGTTCTAGGAACTATTTTGCGGAAGCGCTATAGCCTGGGTTATGCAGGAAGTCAGACTTAATAATCGCAGAGGTCCCTTCTGTCCTTGGAATCTATGAATCTAAACAATTCCTGGGAGCAGATCTATTGCCCTATTTCTCTCTCTTTGTTCTCTTTGAGTAATGGAAAAAAACAGAAAGTACTGTATCTCCCCTGCTGATTAGCATAGTATTGGAGAGTCACCAAACAGCACAGAGTTGGTAAAGTCAGGACCTACACCTCCATCCCCTGCAGCACTACTGTAGAGGATGGGGAAGCATGTGAATGGAGCATGCTGCTGATGAACAATTTGCCAGCTGGTGTAAGTCAAAGCATCTCCTAAACTTTACTAGTCAACGTTGCAGAGGAGCCAAACGAATCAAGGAGTTATAACCAACTGATGCCCCACCCCCTCCACTGCACTGAGCAAAGCTCAGCAGAGAACCTGCCCTCTGATTTATGGTTTCAGACACAGTATATTCAAACAGTATATAAAGAAGCAAATGTCTTCTTTTTATCAGTGATATGAGTCCTGTGTGGTATAGTTGTATCTGAGGTGTTGTCATGAAGTGCTCTATTCACCACTGGGTGGCACCCCTTTCTGGTGATTCTGGGATTAGCTCCACCCAGTTCAGCACCCCTTTTCTTTTCTTCCATCGTTACGCTCTCCTTCCGCTCATGGAGTTGCAGTATGGCTGCTTCATGACTTGGTCCTCCAGCTGGGTCATACTGTGATTTCCTCTTCCAGGAGCGTCTTTCCAAGTCACTCTGCACAAGCAGTGCCAGACAGTCTTCATGCCTGCTGCCTTGACCATGTCACTCCTGCAGTGACTCTGAAAGTCTTCCTGTTCACTGCCCCAGGGAATGCCATTCTGCAGTGAACGGTAGGGGAACCCAGGTCTCTACGCCTGGGTTCCAGTCCAGAGCCCGTTAGCAAGCAGTATATACAAGGCCAGCATGATGTTGTACAGCAGTATCCCTCAGTTGCTTTTCCAAACTTATGACCATAACTCTTAATACTTTTTCTCACCCGTTATGTGCCTCTGTTCCTGCCAGTCTCTTATCCCCACTTCCATTTTTCCTAGATTCTTATCAAATGTCTCTCTCCCTCTCTGCTACTCACAAGCAGTTTGGTCTGTGTGTCTGTGTGTGTGACCCAACTAAGTTTTTGGTGCAGCCTTTCAGTGCCCTGAAATGTTTTTTAAAATACTGATTGAGCGCTCGTCCCTCAAACCCACTTCCTTGGAGCACAGGAGAACCAGGCATTTGTCTGTGACCATAACCAAATTAGAAGTGAATTTTGCCATTTTCTCCAGGATCTAAACTTTAATTTAAAATAAATAACACTTCTGTCTTTTGGTTGTGAAGTTAGCTTTGACAATGTAAACATAATACTGTTATTGTATGTCATGTCCCAGTGCAGTTGTCTTGTTGTGTCTGCAGCTAGAAAGTCTGAATCACCATAATTAAAGTATTATTCTACTCTGAAAATAATCTTATAAAAATGTCATCATGGAGTTTTTGTTCATTGTTTCTCTATGATTTCCATATCAAATCTGATCAGTTTACAAGTTTAAAAACATTTGTTCTACTTCCCAATCCTGCAAATTCAACCTGGATGTCAAATTGTGAGGAGAAAGGTCATGGAGGCCAAATTTAGGCTACTAGTTAAAGTCCTGGACCTCCATTGCAGCATTCTCTGGAATGCATCCCATTCCACATGTACGGCCAGAAAGACAGGCAGAACTGCAGGGTTTCAATGCAGGAATGAGACTATGGTGTAGGGAGGCAGATTTTAGGTTTATTAGGAACTGGGGAACCTTTTGAGGAAGAAGGTGCCTATACAGGAAGGATGGGCTCCACCTAAACCAAAATGGAACCAGACTTCTGGCATGTAAAATTTAAAAAGTTGTAGCGGATTGTTAAACTAAGGGCTGGGAGGAAACTGAAAGATGTGGAGAAGCATACGTTTCAGACAAAGATATCCCTTAGGAATTAATTTATTAAAGGGGAAAGTCTATATCCTAGTAAAGAGGACAAGAGAGAAGTTAGTAAAGTACAGGTAGGAGCTAGTGAGCAACAGACAAACATAGGAGTCTCATTTAAATGTAACACATGAAGGCAAGCAACTGAATATTGACAGAATGTACAAATGCTAATATATAAAGGCTAGAAATCTAAATACTAAGATGAGTGGACTAGAGTGGCTGGCACTAATGAGTATATTGATATAATAGGCATTGTGGGAACTTGGTGAAATGAGGATAATCAATGGGGCATGGTAATACCAGGGTATAAAATATATGGGAATGACAGAGTAGATCATGTTGGTTGGGAAGGAGCACTATATGTAAAAGTAAAGTACAAATCTTAACTGAATCAAACTGTACCATGGAACCTGTATGGATAGAAATTCCAGGCTTGAATAATCAGAGTATAGCAGTGGGAATATACTACTGACCACCTGACCAGGATGGTTACAATGATTGTGAAATGTGAGGAAGACTAGAGAGGAAATCAGGAAGATTAGAAAATATAGTAATAATAGGGGATTCCAATTATCCTCAGATTGATTGGGAACATGTCACCATAAAATTTCTAGACACCATAAATGACTGTCCTGGAACCCACAAAGGGAGAGGCAATTCTTTATATAGCCCTAAGTGGAGCACAGAATCTGGTCCAAGAGATTAATATAGCTGAACCACTAGGTAATAGCAACCATAATGTAATTAAATTTAACATTGTTGTAAGGGGTGGAAATGCCAAAGAAACCCACCACTGTAGCATTTAACTTAAAAACTGAGAACTACACAAAAATGAAGAAGCTCTTTAAACAGAAATTAAAAGGAAATCATGAGAGAAATGCCTGCAGACTGCATGGAAACTATTTAAAAACACCATAATAGAGGCTCAAACTAAATATATACCCTAAATTAAAAAAAGAGATTAAAAAATACCACCATGGCTAAACAGCAGACTAAAAGAGGTAAAAAGGCATCCTTTAAAAATTGCACATCACATCCTAGTGAAGAAAATAGGAGCATAAAATCTGACAAGTGTAGAAGTATAGTAAGAAGGACAAGAAAATATTTGAAGAGCAGCTAGCAAAAGAGACAAAAGCTACCAGAAAATTTTTTTTGAAGTGCATCAGAAGCAGGAAGCCTGCCAAACACGTGGTGGGGCTACTGGATGATTGAGATGCTAAAGGAGCACATGGTAAAGACAAAGCTGTTGCAGAGAAGCTAAATGAAATCTTTGCATTGATCTTCACTGCAGAGGATATGGGGGAGATCCTCACATTTATCACCTTAAAAAAACTGCTTGCGTGTGGGGAACTGTCATAGACTGAGGTGTCAATAGAGGAGGTATTGGAAAAAAATTGTTAAGTTAAACAGTAATAAGTCACCAGAACTTCTGAAGGAACTCAAATATGAAACTGCAGAACTACTGACTGTGGAATGTAACCTGTAACTTAAATCAGCTTCTGTACCAGATGACTGGAGTGTAGCTAATGTAATGCCAATTTTTGAAAAAGGCAATCTTGGCAATTACAGACTGGTAGGTCCTTCAGTAATAAGTAAATTGGTTGAAACTATAGTAAAGAATAGAATTCAGACTCACAGATAAACGGGGAAGAGTCAACATAGCTTTTCTAAAAGGAAATCAAGCCTTACCAATCTATTTGAATGTTTTAAGGGTATCCACAAGCATGGGAACAAGGATGATCCAGTGGATATAGTGTATCTGGACTTTCAAAAAGTCTTTGACAAGGTCCCTCACCAAAGGATCTTAAATAAAGTAAGCAGTATTGGAATAAGAGGGAAAGTCGTCAGAAACTGGTTAAAAGATAGGAAACGAAGGATGGGAATAAATGGAGAAAGTTAAATAGCAGGATCCTCCAAGGATCTAAACTGGGGTCTGTGCTGTTCAACATATTCATAAATGATCTGGAAAAAGGGTTGACGAGTGAGGTTTTCAATGATAAAGTTTTGAGGTCCAGGACTCCTTGGTCACCTCTGAGTTCTGACCAAAGAAAGCAAGACAAAGAGAAATTATTTTGAACCTTTTCAGTCCAGAAACAGATGTTTCAATATCATTCTGTTTCATGATAATGTTCACAAGCTTTTCTTTTTGTTCTAACACAAAATAAAAACAAATTCTGAAAACTCAAAGGTTTTCATGAAACTGAACTGTAATTCTCCAGTCAGCTGTAACAATCAGAAAAGAGGCTTTGCTTTTCAGCTTTGTTTTAGTGAAGACTAAATGATTGGATTCAAAATGTCCATCTGGATTAAATAATACTTTTCTTTTTGGAGCATCTTTCCTCCAAGAATTTCAAAGTGCAAATAGTTAAGCCTCACAACACCCCTGTCATGTAAGTATGATTCCCTTATTTCAAATGGGGAAAATATGACACAGTGGTCAAGTAACTTGTCCATAGTGAATGGTAAAGCCTGCTGTAGAAATAGTATTTCCTGACACCCAGTCCGGTGGACTGATCACAGATCACTCTTTCAAGATGTGGAAACTATTGACTATAGTTAAGCCACAACTTCAATTATTGTCATTGTCCGGAAATGCCCAAGTCACAATGTAGATTTGAAAAAAAGAGATACATGTTATGGTGGAAGCCAAATTGTGCTTAATAAGTGACTTACTGTCTGTTAACAAAGAAAAGTTCAAAACAATTTATTTCCTATTTAAGAAAAAAACAAACTGTTTTTAGCATTATGGTCAAGTAATGCATCTCTGATTTATTAAATAAGACAGCACTACTACATCTGAAATGTGGGCTAATTATTCTAAAAGCATTAATCAATTTGTTAAGAACTCTTGAGTAATAATGCAGTTTCTTTACTGCTTCCGTGGTAAGATTTATCCCACATAACCATAATCTGCTTATTGATACAAATACCTCCTCCTTTTAGTTAATTTAAGGAAAACATTCTCCAAGTGCTCTAGGCTGAAAGGGATGGTAAATAATTTTTAGACAGAAAGTTGAAGTGGATTGATTAGCAGCAATTTTTTATGTTTTACACAATAAAAAGATGAACTACATTGTTCGCAGAGCCAATTTGCAGAGCAACCTCTTCTCTCTAATTGCTGCTAGACTAATGTAGAAGCACACTCCTAGGAAGGAGAGAAATCCATTTACCCAACCATGTCATTTAAGTAGTGAACACATGTAGTGGATTTTTCCATTACCCTTCATATTAGCCCTGCTACATTCCACCTGTGACCCTCATTTTATGAGGGCAATGCTCTTTTATACAATTCTGTAACTATAATAAAGGTCCACTTTAAAATTTTTCAAAGTAGACTAAGGACATTTTTTAAAAAACATAATTAGGAACATAACCAATCTCACTAATTCCTGGAAATGTATTGTGAAACCAAATTATTTGATAAAAGGTTTAATAAGACCACATCTTCAGGAATAGAAAATACCATTCCATCTCCTCCAGCACAAAAGTGACTATTCTCATCTGGCTACTTGCCCCACTTACTGCGAAACTGCTTTCAGAAACACTTTTTGTAACAGGAAATGGATAGATTGAAGTGGATGGATCTTCATGAAATCAGCACAGATTTACTTATTTCTAGTTCTTATATGAAAATAGATAAAACAGAAAAGACATAACAGTACATTTACACTGCAGTTAAACACCTGTGGCTGGCCTTTGTCAGCTGACTCAGGCTCACAGGGCAGGGGGCTGTTTAATTGTAGTGTAGATGTTCAGGCTCAGGAACCAGCCAAACCATCAACAATGCAATTAAACAGTCCTGTAGTTTGAGCCCTACAAGCCAAAGTCAGCTGACATGGACCAGATGCAGGTGTTGAAGTGCAATGTAGACATTCCCTTAGAAAGGGGCTTGTACACTATCCTCAGTACTGCCCATTATAGCAAATCATAGAATATCAGGGTTGGAAGAGACCTCAAGAGGTCATCTAGTTCAACCCCCAAACAGATTTTTGCCCCAGATCCCTAAATGGCTCCCTTGAGGACTGAACTCACAACCCTCGGTTTAGCAGGCCAATATGCAAACCACTGAGCTATCCCTCCCCCTGGGAATTACATCATTGGGGATTACAACAATAGACACAGTATTCCAAATCCATTCTTGAAGACATAATGCTTAATCACCTAATTAATTTAATTCACTTCAATGAAAAAATAACAAGAATAAGGACTCTCAGGGAAGCAGGGATTTACAGGATTGGGCCCAGCGTACAATGCTTCAGAGTCTCTTCATTAAGAATATTTGAGTCCCAATTATATTAATCATAATTATAATAATACTTACCTCTCATATAGCACTTTCCATCAGTAGATCTCAAAGTGCTTTATTAGTGCCATAAAACATCTAGGAAGAAAACAAAAGTAATTTTAAAAGATTTTTTTGAACTAAATTTTCTGGTTATCCAAAAAAATCCTCACAGTATCAGATTGTAATGTACAAGTTCCCCTTAAGAAGTGAATTATTTCAGTTCCTCTGATGAAAGGCACTATATAAGTACAAGGTATTATAACATTATTACTTCAAAATATTTTCTATGCCTTACCACAGAGTCTAAAATAAGGAGTTGATTCAGCAAGAACTATAGCCTGTTCTAGACAAATGTCTTTAAAAATATTTTAGCTAACATGTTTTAATTAACACATTTTAAATACATGTATAGACATGGCTTAACACTTTTAAAAAGTGTTAGCACCTTGAAAAAAATATTAGCTGGTCCTGGTCAACCTCTTGACCTCGACCACCTAGCATATTTTTAAACTCTTTTCTACACTAGGTATTAGATGGTGTTTGAAAATGTGTTAATGCCTTTTTTAAAATACCTTTTCTCAAAGTCTAGACAAGGCTACTGCATGCTTCCTATGCAATGCAGTGAGACAGCAGAGAGTATCGTCCTTGTGAATATGCCACTTCAGCAACCCAGAGTGAGACCAGGGATATAAACTTTAAAGTAGAACTCTCTTTATTAGTTGTGTAACAAGATAGCTCCTACAGAGGCTAGTCTCTGAGCATGCAGATCCAGGCTGAGGGTGAATCACATGAGAGATCCATTCCACTGGGAGGCCCTCTGGTGATTACATGACTAATTTTAAACAATTAGTACCACAATATACTTCAGGCACTGAAGTCAGTGGAGAGCTGGATAAAAAAACAATGTGAGGTCAGAACTGGGCTTAAGTTTTACAGTCAGGGCAATTTACCAAATTATATGGCCTGATTTTCCTCACCAATACCAATTTTACGTCAGTGTAACTTCATTGTCTTTGGTGGAGTTACTCCTAATTTGCTTCAGTGAAAGTGGAGGAGAATCAGGCCTGTAATATTTATCCGACATTAATGTGAATCTTAAACCAGAATAAACTTCATTCAAGGACAAATAAAATCTGTAAATCTTTTTCCTTTATTCCTTTCTGCAGTGTCGTTCATCTCGTTCACTGACTTAAAATATAATATACGTTTATTAAATAAATAAGTAAAAAGTTGCTTACGCATTAAAAAAATCTGACAGTATAAGACGTAGGTAAAACACAATTATTAACTACTGGATATATTAAATAGATAGTAATTAGATTCTTTACGCATTTAATTCAAGTAAGGTGACAGTATCTCCTTGAAAACTTCTGCTAATGATATTATAGGTGGTAAAGGTATTTAAGGTTGCCCAGTAAAAGATCCTGCTTTCAGTTGTTTATACCTTTGTAAAACTTTAACTGTTTAAACTGAAATTTTCCATGCTGGGTATCTGTCCATCATCTGGCAATCCCCAGCTTGCAGAGGCTGCTTTAAACTGTGCCAACAGCCACAACAATCCCCAGATTCCCCCAGGATTATGGGTGGTGGGGACAGATTGAAAGCTGGGGTTCTTGCTTGCCTGAGAGTCTAGCCCACTGAATTACCTGTTCCTGAAATAGTGAAAGCCTGCAGATGGGACTATATGGAACCACAGGTAAGGCAATCTGTTTTATTTACCTGTATTATGGCAGCACCTAGATGCCCCAACTGACATCAGCACTGACTTCTATGTTAGACACTGTACACACACACACACAGAGTAAGAAATTGTCCCTATCCCCAAAGAGTTTACAGTCCAAATAGACACAGAAAGGAGGGGAGAACAAAAAGTATTGTCATCTCCCTTTTTGTAAATGAGAAACTGAGACACAGGGAGATTAAATGACCTGCCCAGCAAGGAACTGACTCTGGTGTCCAAGCCCAGTGCCCTAATCACAAGACCATCCTTCTTCCCAGTAATATAATTAGTTTTTTAAAACATTTTTTCTCAATTTAGGCTTGAGTTAATTGGTCTTCAATAACTAATTATAAACTGGGTACTGAATTCTGTCAATGTGATAAACCATTTTACTTGATGTTACTATAAATATGAAGTTGTACTCCATATAGTTATTATTTTCCATTACTACGCTTAAGCCTGTTTGGTATTGGTTAGCAATGTTTAATTAGTTATGTTTTATTTAGTTGGTTGGTTAGTTATGATAAGTTATCCTGCATTAAAAAAATCAAAAATATATATAATAAAACCACTATGAAAAAAAATTGTTTTAAACCAGATAGCATCCCTTGATGACTTAGACCTACTCTATGCTGTGTAAAGCCTTCACTCAATCCAGTAGAATGTGATTGTAAGATCTGTAGCTTTTCAGTTATTGCTAGTATAATCATTAAGTTCTGTAACCTTTTGCAAACTTTGTAACTTTTAGTCATTGTTAGCATAGCCTTTTAAATTTTGTAACTTTTGCAAGCTTTATAACCTTTTCAGTTACCACTTGTATAACCTCCAAGCTTTGCAATATTCCATCATGCGATCAGGGAGAGTGTGAACAAGGGAGTGTGGGGGGGAGATAAGGGAGTGTGAACAAGGGAGTGTATGTGGGACTGGGCAGAGAGTAACTGCAAAGAGAAAACAACTGGGAGCCAGGAACCAGGTGTGTCTGATGTAATCTGCCCTGAGAAGGTAGTCACAGGGAGCTGTAAAGAAAAGAAGAACCTGGTATGCATGAAAAGAACGAGGTCTGGGAATGTTTCTTGGTGACGGACACAGAAGGAAAAATCAGTATAAGTGACAGGAACTGCCCAGTTCCGATAAAAGGAAGAAAGCATGCTCACAAGCTCTCTTTTTCTTGACCTGCTTGCCGGCTCGGATCTGTGTCCGCAGGCGGACACACCAGATCTACTATGCTCCGACTTCTCAGCTTCCTCTGCTGTCTCTGGTAACTCTCCACCTGCGTGAGTGTGTGGGTGCCTGAGGGTATGAATGCAGTGAATGTGTGTGTGCATGAGTAAGCTCCATCCCTTTTCTGTTTGATCCAATAGCAGCATTTAATAAAACCAATAAAAGTGTAACCCTGAGCTGGTTTCTAGTGAAATCTAGGTAACACTCTACACTACAAAGAGTTTGTCAGTATAGCTATATGAGTATACCACTATAGCTATACTGTCAAACCTCCATAGTGGAGATGCAGATTATCCCAGCCAAAGAGTTATATTGCCAGTATAAATTGTACCAGTTCCCAGAATGAAAAACACAGTTACCTTTTCTGTAAATGGTATTTTTCGAGATGTGTTGCTCATGTCCATTCCATATTAGGTGTGTGTGCTCGCCACATGCACTGGTACCAAAAGTTTTTCCCTAGGCAGAATCTGTAGGGGACTGGCTCTGGCGCCTCCTGGAGTGGAGCCCACACAGCATGGCACACGATGCACCACCGGCTCCCACCACCCTCAGTTCCTTCTTGCCACCAGTGATGGTGCTGGAACATCTGCTTCGGCTAGTATTGTTTAATTTTCTGTTCTTGTGAACTTTGAAAACCTGTAACATAGTTGTATACAGTGGTGAGCTGGAGCCAGTTCACGGAAACCAGTTGTTAAATTTAGAAGCCCTTTTAGAACCAGTTGTCCAACTGGTTCTAAAAGGGCTTTTAAATTTAAAGTGGTGCCTTAGGCGCCAACTCCATGAGCTCTGGCAGCTCCCCGGCCCGCTCCCGGCCCTAGGTCACCTCTGCTCCACCTCCGCCTCCTCCCCCTCCCCTGAACGCTCCACCCCGCTTCTCCTCCCCCACCCTGCTTCCCGCAAATCAGCTGTTTGTGCAGGAAGTCTGGGAGGGCTAAGAAGCAAGCGGTGGCTTCGTGCTCAGACCCAGGGAGCTGGAGATGGAGCAGAGGTGAGCTGGGGCGGGGAGGCATGAGGAGGGCCGCCCGCGCCATGGAAGGTAACCCCCTGATCCCCCCTAGCTACGCTACCCCGCCCCTAGGAGCCAGAGGGACCTGCCAGATGCTTCCTGGGAGCTGCCCCAGGTAAGCACCACCGAGACTCCCGATCTCGCCCCCCGGCAGGTCCCTCTGGCTCTTAGGGGCAGGGCGGGGTGGGAACCCGCTACGGTGGCCCACGAGACCCTCCTGCCCAGCCACTGAGCTCCCGGCCAGGGAGATTAGTCCCCGGCTGTCCCCCCTTCCCCGCAGCTTCAGCTCACCCTGCCGCCAGCGCATGCTCCGGGCGGTGAGCTCAGCCTGACCCGGTGCTCCAGGCTGAGCGGTGCGGCTATAGCACTGCCAGACACCAGTGCTCCACATGGTGCGCGGTGGCAGTGGCCTAGCCCAGCTCCAGCTGAGCGGCGTGGCTGTAGCGCCACAAGCCACCTCCAGGCAGCGTGGTAATGGGACAGGGAACAGGGAGGGGGTGTTAGATAGAGGGCAGGGGAGATCAGGGTGGTGGTGGGGGGGTGGATAGGGTTGGGGCGGTCAGAGGGTGGGGAACAGGGAGATTGAATGTGGGCAAGTGTCCCAGCGGAGCAGTCAGGAAGGAGCAGGGGTTGGATGGGTCGGTGGGAGGCAGTCAGGGGCAGGGGTTCCAGGGGCGGTCAGGGGACAGAAAGGAGTGGTTCGATGGGGCAGGGGTTCCAGGGGGCCATCAGGAATGAGAGGAGGGGTTGGATGGGGTGGCAGGGGGCAGTCAGGGACATGGAAGGGTGGATGGGGCAGGGGTCCCAGGAGGGGCATCAAGGAATGAGGGGGGTTGGATGGGGCAGGAGTCCCGGGGTGTGGGCCGCACCCCCCTCGTAGAGTGAGGAGGGAACCAGATGTTAAGATTTTGGCAGCTCATCACTAGTTGTATATAGTTAGTAGTTTCTTAGTTACCCTTAGTAGTAGTTCTCAACTTTTCGTTCATACCAAACGGGACTCAGCGAAGGGATGGGGCATGCCCCAGTCCCCAGGCTTTAAGCCCTGTGATCGCTGCAAACAGCCTTTGCCTGTCAGTGATCCACATACCAGCTGCCTAAGGTGCTTAGGCGAAGGGCACGTAAGTGCCATATCTGCAAGTCCTTTAAACCTAGGATGAAGAAGGAGTGCGATATCCATCTGAAAGTGCTCCTAATGGAGTTGGCACTCACTCCAGCACTGGAGCAGCCGTCCAAATCCACACCAAGCACCACGGCTTCTGTGCACAGTGCTCCACCAGCATTGTCCATGAGCCAGCACCAGTCCCCCTCCATGGCTCTGGGGAAGTAGCCAAAAAAAACCTGGGAAAGATCTCCTACTTCCTGGAAGGGACAGGAGAGGGCTGGGGGTGAGCCATGAGCCGCACCAGGCAGCTCAACACCCCCTTCTGGAAGTCGGGCCCCAGCTCAAGTTGAGTGGTGCAGCCCATCCCATGCTTTGCCTGCGACCCTGGATAGTGGTGCAGGTCCTAGCCAGCTTCAGGTGCCATTGACGCACAAAGCTCTTTGAGCGGCTCGAGATCCTGATGCTCCTGGTGCCACCCACACTGGCTCCCGCAATACCCTAGTCTCGGGGAAAACCCACATTGGGACCTATGCGTGAGTCCCCACCTCAGCAGCACCATTCCCCATTGAGGGGGATGTCCCGCCAGCATTCTCAACTTTGCTCTCAACCAAAACCGTCATGCCTCAGAATAGGAGAGGCAGGCTCAGTGGGGCCCTTTTCTGTCTCCACACTGGGGGCAGTGATCAAGGGACTCAAGGCATACCTCGATGGTAGATTGGTGCAGAGCCTCTGAGGCACGTGCCACCCAGCAAGAACTGTGGGATTGGCCCCAACCATCTCCAAGAGCCTAGTACCGATCCTGGGACCAATTGGACACTAGAGACCGCCGATCATTGGGCCATCATCATTTGTCTCCAAGAAGGAGGTTGCCCTACTCAGGATGAACCAACCCATAATAGCTCCCAGTCCCATTCGACGTCCCGGTACCAGTCAACCAGCATGAGGTATGGATCGCCAGGTAGCCAACACAGAGCCACCGAACACTGTCGGTCCCTGAGAGCCTGGCCAAGATAGTGTTGCTGTAGTGAGGTGGTGTAGCTCCCCGCCGCCCCGGAGCAGGACGAGCCCACCTGGAGGCTGGAGTGGGCAGGGCCAGGGAGCTCTGAGCCTGCCCCTCAGAGAGTCAGGCGGCAACCCAGAAGTATAAAGGCTCGCTTTCAGAGTTCAGTAGGGCCCCAGCCACCGGGGAGGCCAGACACCTCCTGCCTAACCCACAACTGGGAAACTCCCACGGCCCAAGGTGCCCACTAGGACTGGCCAGACCTGCCCTGCAGCTGCTACCCGGAGGAATTGCTGGACCTGCCCTGCACTCGCTACCCAGTGGAGCTGCCAGGTCGACTGCTGGACCACTACTCCGAGGAATCCATGGCGCTGGACCTCAGGTATCACAAGAGGGGGTTGCGGCCAGGATCCCCACTGACTCAGCAGCGGGTCTTCTGCTGCTGCTAGGGCCCCGGGCTGGGATGCAGTGGAGTGGAAGGGCCTTCGTCCCCCCTGCCACCCAAATCGTGGGTGGCAGTCTCCCCCTCTCCCAGGCCTTGGAGGCTTGGGTCTACTGTTGTTGCTCAGCCCTACCCGAGGGCCTGAGCTCCTGACTCATTATTGCCCTACCCTGACCTAGGGCCTGGGCTGGCTACTCTTTGACCTGTTGTTGCTCAGCCCTTGCCTGAGGGCCTGTGCACCTGACTCCGTATTGCCCCGCCCTGACCTAGGGCCTAGGCTTGATACTATTTGTACTATTACTGCTCAGCCCTGCCTGAGGGCCTGAGCACCTGACTCATTGTTGCCTCGCCCTGACCCAGGGCCTGGGCTTATGGTACTTATTCCAGTTACCACAAGGGCCTCCAGGAAAGACTCCTGCAGCCGGACTAATTCCCTAAACCTCAGGAGTGTGCAGTGAGTCGATGTGGCTCCCCGCCACCCTGGAGAGAGTTGAGCCCCGGCCAGCACCTCTACAGTCACTCAGACAGGTCGACTTTGGGATGCAGTGACTGGCACTGGTTGGACAAGGCGGAGGTGAGCTGGGGTGGGGCGGGGAGCTGCTGGTGGATGCTAAGCAGCCACCAATTTTTCTAGCCCCAGAGCACCCGTGGAGTCGCTGCCTATGATATTTCCCAGTGTTCTCCAACCGCATTTCCCCTTTCTATAGTGTGGACTGCTATAAATTCAGACTGCTGGGTCTTCAGCACAGTGGGATGGGGTTATTCTCTCCAGTTCCTTTCTACCCCCCCTTCCCACCTGCCTTCCCCATCCCTCTTCAGGGACCCCTGAGTCTCCTCGTGCAGGATGTAAAGGGGTTACTACAGCTGGGTGCAGTGGAAGAAGTTCCTCTCGAGTACAGGAACAAGGGGTTCTATCCCCGGTACTTTTTAATTCCAAAGGCCAACGGTAGTCCATCCTGCGAGACCTTAACAAGTACCTACAGCAGCTAAAGTTCTGCATTGTCTCTCTGGCTTCTATTATCCCATTCTTGGATCCAGGAGACTAGTATGCCCTCCTTGACTTGAAGGATGCATACTTCCACAAAGCAATCTTTCAAGGACACAGATGCTTCCTCTGGTTTATGGTGGGGCCCCACCACTACCAGTTTACGGTCCTCCCATTCGGCCTAGTGACAGCACCGAGGGTGTTTAGCAAGTGTATGTTGATGGTAGCAGCTTACCTCCGGTGCCAGGGTATCCAAATCTACCCGTAGCTCGATGACTGGCTCGTCAAGGGCAGCTCCAGGTCTCAAGTCTGAAGGGATGTCGCGGTGTTTCAGGCCAAGTGCCACTCTCTGGGCCTACTGGTGAACAACAAAATGTTGACGTTAGTGCCAGTGCAGAGGATAGAGTTCATTGGAGTGATCCTCGTCTCTACTTGTGCCAGAGCATTCCTGATGCTGGAAAGGTTCCACACAATGGTGAACCTCATCGCAGAAGTCTCTGTGTTCCGACTACAGGCAGGGTCTGTCTGTGCCTGCTGGGCCACGTGGCAGCATGCACTTATGTGGGCCACCATGCAACAATGGCTGGCAATGGTCTATTCCCAGTCCCGAGACCCCCTGGAAAAGATCATTACCATTCCCCAGGCAAGACTTATCTCACTGAGATGGTGGTCCGACCGCAGGACTGTCCTGGACGAGGTTCCATTCGACGATCCTCCTCACTCCACTGAGCTGGTGTCAGACACCTCAGACATCAGCTGGGGAGCACATCTCGGCAACCTCCAGACAGGGGATGTGGTCCATGGAGGTCCATGTGGTCCATGGAGGAGGTGCGGTTACACGAACGTCAGAGCTCTGAGCAGTCCGGCTGACATATGGAGTCTTCTTGCCCCATCTGTCAGGCAAAGTGGTACGAGTCCTGACAGACAACATAGCCTTGATGTTCTACATCAACAGGCAAAGGGGTGCACACTCATCAGCTCTCTGTCAGGAGGCACTCTGTCTCTGGGACTTCTGCATCAGCCACAAAATCCACCTGGAAGCTTGTCACCTTCCCAGCATCAGGAATCCGTTGGCAGACCAACTCAGAAGGGACTTCTCCTCTCACCACGGGTGGTTGCTTCATTCAGAGGTAGCCTGCATGATCTTCCAAAGGTGGGGAACTCCCCAAATGGACCTGTTCGCTACCAGACAGAACAGGAAATACCACTGACATTCTCGATAGGGTCTGAGCAAGGACTCCCTCTCCGATGCCTTCCCTCCTGTCATGGTCAGGGAGCCTGATGTACATGTTCCCTCCAATTCCACTCATCAAAATCAAAAGAGTCCAGGCGCAGGTTATCATGATCGCCCCAGAGTGGCCTCACTAGCACTGGTTCGTCACACTTATGAGCCTGTCAGCAGCCTCTGTTTGGCCCATGCCCAAGAAACCAGGGTCAGCTCTTACACCCCAACCTCGGGTCCCCCTCCACCTCTTGGCATGGATGCTGTGTGGCTGAACCTGGAGGAACAGACCTGTTTGAAAGGAGTCCAACAGGTCTTCCTGGAAAGTAGGAAGTCCTCAACCAGACTGACTTACTTGATCAAGTGGATGAGGTTTCCCACTGGGCATCTGAATGGGGCATCTCTCCCTTGTGTTCCTCTGTACAGGCTGTCCTGGACTACCTGCTCCATTTGAGGAACCAGGGCCTGGCACACTTCTTCCATCAGAGTGCCATCTCCACTTTTCACCCACTGATCCAAGGACAGGCAGTGTTTTCCCATGACATGACGGTCAGATTCTTGAGAGGACTGGGGAGACTCTTCCCGCAGGTGCAGGCTCCTGTTCTGCAGTGGGATCTTAACTTCGTCCTCTCTAGGCTCACTGGCCCGCCCTTTGAACTGCTGGGGTTCTGCTCCCTTTCCCATCTGTAATGGAAGGTCGCATTCCTGGTGGCGGTGATGTCAGTGAGACAAGTCTCAGAAATTAAAGCCTTGACCTCAGAACCACCATATACAGTCTTTTACAAAGATAAGGTTTAGTTGCAGCCCCACTCGGCCTTCCTGCCAAAGGTGGTCTCCACCTTCCATATGAACTAGGACATCTTCCTTCCAGTGTTCTGTCCCAGATCGCACAAGACCAGTGAAGAGAGGTGTTTGCATGCCCTGGATGTCCAGGCTTTTTACTTAAAACGTGCCAGGCCTTTCCGCAGATCAACTCAGCTCTTCATCGCTACAGTGGATAGGATGAAGGGTTATCCAGTGTCCTTGCAGAGGATTTCCAATTGGATTATCTCATGCATAAGGACCGGTGGGGGTTCCGCCAGCACTGATTGTCAAAGCCCACTCGACGAGAGCTCAGGCATTTTCAGCGGCCTTCCTGGTGCACATACCTATCCAGGACATCTGTAGAGCTGCAACATGGTCCTCTGTTCACACATTTACCGCTCATTGTGCCATCACTCAGCAGGCCAGCGACGATGCTGGGTTCGGCAGAGCTGTGTTGCAATCTATACATTCGTGAACTTCTACCCACCTCCAGGGTTACTGCTATGGAATCACCTAATATGGAATGGGCATGAGCAAGCACTCCATGAAAAGACAGTTACCTTTTCCATAAATGGTGTTCTTCGAGATGTGTTGCTCATGTCCATTCTATGACCTGCCTTCAGGGCATAGGCGGGGCAGAGGGTGGGTCGAGCACCCAGGGGAAAGAGGGAAAGTCAGCGCCTGTGTGTGCAAGCACAGCTATGGACTAGCTGTAGAAACATAAACATCTACCAGCAGATTGCACGGGAAATGTAGGAGAAGGGGCATGACAGGAATCAGCAGCAGTGCTGCCTGAAAGCAAAAGAATTGTAGCAGGAATACCAGAAGGCCAGAGAGCCCAACAGTTGATCTGATACCAAACTGCAGACCTGCCCCTTTTATAAAGAGCTTTGCATGCCATACTTGGTGAAGACACCACCACCAGCCTGCACATCGCTCTGGATATTTCAGAGGAGTCTGAGTCACAGGCCCCTGGCAGGAAGAGTGAAGATAAGGTGGAGAGACTTGCAACCAGGGGGTCTGGCTATGCTGTGTGAGCCTGGCCTTAATTGAGACTCCACCACAGTCCAGTCAGTCCCAGCAATCAAGCACAGATGAGCCTGACACAAGGAAAGAAACCTCCGATAAGTGTGTAAATTTATTTCCCATTAATGTGATGGCACCCCTGATTTAGCAGGACACAGCTATCAACTTTTCATTAAATTACTTGTACTAGAAGAGGTAACAGTACAAAGAAAGGCAGAGTTGTTATCTGCTTTTCATTCTCCTTTAGGTGGGGCAGAGCATGTGGATCAATTTGTTTATGTACACAGGGACGTCCCTTCAGTCGTCCTGCGAGATCTCGATGAAACTTTCATGGAGGGATTGTGCAATCCTCTCTCCAAGTTTTCTGGGAATGGCAGCCTTATTTCTTCCTCTGCGTAGGACACTTTCCTGCACCATCAGCAATAAGTCACAGTCCTGTGTAGCAGGAGATGATTAACATCCCTGCACACTTGCATAACAATAGTCCCTAAGGTGGATTTTCCAATTCCAAAATGAATGTCCACTGACTGATAGCAAGCCACTGTTCGAAGTTTCCACAGTTCGATGGCTGCTTGCTGCTCCACTGTCAGTGCAGTTCTCATTTTGGTGTCCCTTGGAGGAGGGCTGCGGATGAGCTTGGCACACAGATCCAGGAGTGTGGTGGCCTTGTGCATCCAAAAGTTCTGCAGCTACTGCTTGTTATCCCAAATCTGTGTTACATTGCCATCCCTCCAAACAGTGCTTGTTTCTCAGGCCCAGAAGCGGCGCTCCACCATTTGGAGCTGCTCTGCGAATGCCACCAGCAATCTTCAATTGGTTCTCATGTCCCACAGCAATCTGAGTCCCAGAAATTGTCATATTCCCCACAGCTCTTCTTGACTCTGCAAAACCCAGAGGATCATGTGTCTTGTGCTTGCAGTGCTCATGATAATGATGAATGCTGTGTGGGCTCCATGCTTCAGAATCATGCTGCCTATGAATGAAGACAAAAGACTCTTTCAGTGTAACCTAGGGTGGAGAAAGGCACTCTGTATCCATTCACAAAGGAGACATCTTGGGGCACGGGGATGTTCTCATGAAAAATTGGATTCTGGTTCTTGTGAAGGCAGACAGCTCTGCAACAGACTGAACTTTGGTGAGGGGAACCTACTTTGTTAGTTAGGAAAGGTAACTATTAATAAGTGTAGACCCAGGCTCATCTTTGATTATTTTTTTGTGTATTGTAACCATTTGTTTCCATCACTCTCTCCTGTTTCAAGCTGAATCTTTATTCTTTCTTCAATAAACTTCTGGTTTTAAAATAAGCGCTCACAAATTCTGTGTGATTTTTTACATGACGAGTAGTTTAAGGTAAAACTTGTAATCTACATTGCTCCTCTGCGGGGTGAGGATCTGGGATTTCTGTAAATAGCAAATGTCGGGCTGGATATCACAGGGGAATAATTCAAAGGCATTCAGGGACTGCGATGCACCTATTGTTAACCTGCAATGTGGAGACCGGCTATCATAGATCCCTGTCAGAGGAGAGTGCTTGAGTGGCTAACAGGCTAGTAGCATTAGGGAGCTGACACCCCACTAGGCACAAGCAAGACTGTCATGCTGGACGCAGGGGGTAACAAGGTGGCTGTCAGTCCTGGGCGCTGCAAGAATCGTCATGCTGAGAAAGGGACATTTTTGCCATTATAACTGTGTCGACAATAGGACTGTGGTATAGATTCATAGATTCTAGGACTGGAAGGGACCTCGAGAGGTCATCGAGTCCAGTTCCCTGCCCTCATGGCAGGACCAAATACTGTCTAGACCATCCCTGATAGACATTTATCTAACCTACTCTTAAATATCTCCAGAGATGGAGATTCCACAACCTCCCTAGGCAATGAAGTCCAGCGTTTAACCACCCTGACAGTTAAGAACTTTTTCCTAATGTCCAACCTAAACCTCCCTTCCTGCAGTTTAAGCCCATTGCTTCTTGTTCTATCCTTAGAGGCTAAGATTAACAAGTTTTCTCCCTCCTCCTTATGACACCCTTTTAGATACTGAAAACTGCTATCATGTCCCCTCTGTCTTCTCTTTTCCAAACTAAACAAACCCAATTCTTTCAGCCTTCCTTCATAGGTCATGTTCTCTAGACCTTTAATCATTCTTCTTGCTCTTCTCTGGACCCTCTCCAATTTCTCATCTTTCTTGAAATGCAGTGCCCAGAACTGGACACAATACTCCAGTTGAGGCCTAATCATCCCAGAGTAGAGCAGAAGAATGACTTCTCGTGTCTTGCTCACAACACACCTGTTAATGCATCCCAGAATCATGTTTACTTTTTTTGCAACAGCATCACACTGTTGACTCTCATTTAGCTTGTGGTCCACTATAACCCCTAGACCCCTTTCTGCCATACTCCTTCTAGACAGTGTCTTCCCATTCTGTATGTATGAAACTGATTGTTCCTTCCTAAGTGGAGCACTTTGCATTTGTCTTTATTAAACTTCATCCTGTTTACCTCAGGCCATTTCTCCAATTTGTCCAGATCATTTTGAATTATGACCCTGTCTTCCAAAGCAGTTGCAGTCCCTCCCAGTTTGGTGGTATATGCAAACTTAATAAGCGTACTTTCTATGCCAATATCTAAGTCGTTGATGAAGATATTGAACAGTGCTGGTCCCAAAACAGACCCCTGCAAAACCCCACTTGTTATACCATATATATTTCCAGCAGGATTGGGATCCATTAATAACTACTCTCTGAGTACGGTTATCCAGCCAGTTATGCACCCACCTTATAGTAGCCCCATCTAAGTTGTATTTGCCTAGTTTATTGATAAGAATATCATGCAAGACCGTATCAAATACCTTACTAAAGTCTAGGTATACCACATCCAACGCTTCTCCCTTATCCACAAGACGTGTTATCCCATCAAAGAAAGCGATCAGATTGGTTTGACATGACTTGTTCTTTACAAATCCATGTTAGCTATTCCCTCTCACCTTACCACCTTCCAATTGTTTGCAGATGATTTCCTTAATTACTTGCTCCATTATCTTCCCTGGCACAGAAGTTAAACTAAGTGGTCTGTAGTTTCCTGGGTTGTTTTTATTTCCCTTTTTATAGATGGGCACTATATTTGCCCTTTTCCAGTCTTTTGGAATCTCTCCTGTCTCCCATGATTTTCCAAAGAAACCTCCTCTATTAGCTCCTTGAGTATTGTAGGATGCATTTCATTTCAGGCCCTGGTGACTTACAGGCATCTAACTTTTCTAAGTGATTTTTAACTTGTTCTTTTTTTATTTTATCTTCTAAACCTACCCCCTTCCTATTAGCATTCACTATGTTAGGCATTCGTTCGCACTTCTCGGTGAAGACCGAAACAAAGAAGTCATTAAGCATCTCTGCCATTTCCAAGTTTCCTGTTACTGTTTCTCCCTCATCACTGAACAATGGGCCTACCCTGTCCTTAGTCTTCCTCTTGCTTCTAATTTATTGATAAAAAGTCTTCTTGTTTCCCTTTATTCCTGTAGCTAGTTTGAGCTCATTTTGTGCCTTTGCCTTTCTAATCTTGCCCCTGCATTCCTGTGTCATTTGCCTATATTCATCCTTTGGAATTTGTCCTAGTTTCCATTTTTTTATATGACTCCTTTTTATTTTTTAGATCATGCAAGATCTTGTGGTTAAGCCAAGGTGGTCTTTTGCCACATTTTCTATCTTTCCTACCCAGCAGAATAGCTTGCTTTTGGGCTCTTAATAGTGCTCCTTTGAAAAACTGCCAACTCTTCTCAGTTGTTTTTCCCCTCAGTCTTGATTCCGATGGGACCTTACCTGTCAGCTCTCTGAGCTTACCAAAATCTGCCTTCCTGAAATCCATTGTCTCTATTTCGCTGTACTCCCTTCTACCCTTCCTTAGAATTGTGAACTCTATGATTTCATGATCACTTTCACCCAAGCTGCCTTCCACTTTCAAATTCTCAATGAGTTCCTCCCTATTTGTTAAAATCAAATCTAGAACAGCTTCGCCCCAGTAGCTTTTTCAGCCTTCTGAAATAAAAAGTTGTCTGCAATGCAGTCCAAGAACTTATTGGATACTCTGTGCCCTGCTGTGTTATTTCCCCAACATATATCTGGATAGTTGAAGTCCCCCATCACCACCAAATCTTGGGCTGTGTATGGTTTTAAAAATGTCATAAAGAATCACACCTCTAGTATGCTGGCAAAAGTTTATATTGTAGACCTAGCCTTATCTTTGCATTTTCCTGACTTGTAATACAAGAGTTCATAAATTATTTAATGTACCTGTCCCAGCATTTTAATATTATTTAGCATGTTAATATTTTGAGTATATTGTGTTTATTTTGTTTACAAATGTTCTTCACACACAGGAGGAAATAGTCTATATTTACCTTATCATTTACAAATTTTTAGTAATGTATTCTGAGAACTCATTAAGGTACATAGCTGGAAAATTCTCATTTTAAGTAGAGTAGTTGTTAAGCAACTTTAAATTTTAATTAGAACTCTTTGCTGCATTTCATTATGAGGTTATTCAGTAATTACTCAGCAGGTCCTGGGTATTTACTAATGCAGAAGTGACAGTACATACTACTGCTAAATTAGAACTGCACAGCTGGAGAAGATACTTAGAAAAATGTAGACCAGATAAATGCATTGTTTAAAAAGCAGCAGGGGAAAACTTAGCATTGAGCATAATCCTTTCTCTTTTTTTTCCTAACTACTATTCCCATGCTTAAATAATGCTACAATATTCACCATACAGGGCTCTTTTCTAATGGCTTAAATAGCCTATATAATGGAATTGGCTGCGTCTGATTCTTTTCATTTCTTACAGCGGTGAGTATGGCAGTGAGCATGAGGGAACGTGTTCTAATTACTAATGAAGGCAATGGCAGAATTGAGTCCTTGCTCACACTAAGTTGAATTCAGTAGGTCTATTGGCAGGGTAATGTACTACTCACTGTATAGGTAGCAGAACTGGGCCCTAAATGACACTGAGGCATACCCTCTGGTTGGGGGAAGAAACAGACTTACTAAATATTTTCAGGTATTTTAGACTTTAGTATTCTATTCAACTTTCATTTTGTATAGAACAAATATTTTGTCACTGTACCTACCTTTTAAAAAAAAAATGAAAATCCAAGCAGATAAGCTTGGGAGTGGTAAACCCTATTAATTTAAATAACCTTTTCCCAGCATTTCAGGTTTCTGACATCCTTACTCATATAAGTGTATTTGGATTATTTTCTTTTCTTGGTTGTGTGTGTTTTTGTTTTGTTTTCCCATTTCTACTGTCTCCTGCACTCAAGTCTGACTCTCTATGGCTATTGACTTTTTTTAGTGTTTCAGCCTAGTTATCACTTGTTTTGTATCTTTGATTTTTTCCCCTTGTATTTTCCCTTTGTGCTCCTAACTGGGCTGACAGAAACAGACAAAAAGAGACAAAAAGAAAGGGTTCGACCAGCTGTTCCTCTAGCTATACTCAAACAATTCAATCCATCTCAGCTTTCCTATCTTGCCTTTTTTCTTGACCTTTAATTATATCTTTTTCCTCCTTTCCTCCTGCCAATTCAAAAATACAACAATTCTCTCATCATCCCAATTCATTAGAAACTGCATTGTGTCCAAAATGATCTACTCTTTGTTCTTTTTCCACTTGTGTCTCAGGCCTGGTCTACACTTAAAAGTTATACTGTTATAGCTATGTTGGTTAAGGGAGTCTTTTTACTGACATAGCTATAGTTGGGCTACGATTATGTCATGGAGTCACGGCCAGCCGCAGGGGTTGGCAGGAGGAGGGCAGGGGGACCCCACAGCAGTCCAGCTGCGGCGGGTGGCAGGAGCCCCTCCACAGCAGCCCCACCCCAGGGGCAGCGGGAGCCCCCTACATCTGCCCAGCTGCCATGGCTGGGATTGGAGCCTGCAGCAGCCCAGCTGCTGTGGGTGCTGGACTTTCCTCCCTCCCCATTTTGTCAGGGATATTTTTAGTAAAAATCACAGACAAGTCACGGGCTTCCATGAATTTTTGTTTATTGCCTGTGATCTGTCCGTGATTTTTACTAAATATATCCGTGACAAAATCATAGCAGAGCTCTATTCTGGAGGCAGTTATATCAGTACAGCTGTGCTTATACCAGTCTGTCGTATGCCAGTTCCTTGAATTGGCATAAACTAGACCAGTATAAGCACTTTTACACTGATATAACAACATCTATGGGTTTTACCAATTTAACTATGCCAGTATAACTGCACGGGCAAAAATCTCTTAGTAGGAGAGGCCACAGATTTGCCAAGAACTTTGAGCTTTTTAAAGGTCTTTTCCCTGAAGTAACCATCAAATCTATTGGTCCCTGTGATATGCTGGACGTGGCACTATTGTCAAGCTCAGCAGTCTACAGTTTTCCTATTGAAAATCTGTGGGCAGTGCAAAAATATTGGAAGGCATTCACTGTGAGTGAAATGCTGACAACATTGAAGTCAACTGAGGTCTTGCCATTGATTTCAGCACGGCTAGGCTTTCACACTGTAAAGGCTAGCAACACAACATGAATACCTAGGGCCTGGGTATGTAAGGGCCATTGTTTCCTTACCTAGTACAGACACCTTAGTTTAAATATATATTTCCACAAAGAGAAAACTTTGTTAAAAATGTTAAAAATTAGTTAAGGAGAATGCTTTCCCACATAATCCCTTAAAAGCAAGGGAATATCCAATTTGAAATATCCTTCTTTATATCTTAACCTCCATTACATGTTCATTTCACTAACAGACAACACACCTCTATAAATAAAACCTATATACCTCTAACACACATAATGACAAAAAAGTATGTCACACACCTCATAATCACAGTAATGCAAAACCTTGACTGAGCAACATCAACATGCATGTCTGTTAGACACCTGTTCCCTTAATAGAACATATCTTTCTCTTGGATCCTGAAAGATCAGAAAGAACCCTGATGTCCGTCACAGATAAATGATAAACACTATACTAGTCCATATTGTTCAGCATTATCTACAGCAGGGGTGGGCAAACTAGGGCCAGGAGGATTGCCACCCCGATGGCACCATGGGCCCTGTGCCCCTAACAGAAGCCGCCGGCACCACATCCCTGCAGCCACTGGATGTGGGGAGGGGGGGCAGAGGGCTCCGTGCACTGCCCTTGCCCGCAGGCATCGCCCCTTGCAGCTCCCATTGGTTGAGAAATGGGGAACTGCAGCCAATGGGAGCTTCAGGGGAGGTACCCACAGGCGAGGGCAGTACGGTGCCCTCTGCTGCCCCTTCTACCCCCGGGGGCCGCGGGGATGTGGTGCCGGGCCGGACGCTTCCAGGAATGGCATGGCGTGGGGCCAGGGCAGGCAGGGAACCTGACTTAGCCCTGTTGTGTGCCACTGCCACCCCAGAGCCGCTCCAGGTAAGAAGCGCCAGGCCAGAGCCTGCACCCCAAACTGCTCCTGCACCCTTATCCCCTTCCCTGAGCCCCCTGCAGGGGCAGCTCTAGACATTTCGCTGCCCCAAGCACGGCAGCATGCCGCGGGGGCGCTCTGCCGGTCCCCAGGAGGACGGCAGGCGACTCCGGTGGACCAGCGGACCCTCCGCAGGCACACTTGCGGGAAGTCCACTGGAGCCGCCCTTCGGCAACCGGCAGTGCGCCTCCCGCGACATGCCGCTCCAAGCAGCGCTTGGCGTGCTGGGGCCTGAAGCCGCCCCTGGCCCCCTGCCACACCTCATACCACAACCCCCTGCCCTAAGCCGCCTCATACAGCCCAAAATCCCTTCTGCACCCCGACCCCCTGCCCCAGCCCTACATTCATGGCTCTGCATGCAATTTCCCCACCCAGATGTGGCCCTTGGGCCAAAGAGTTTGCCAACCCCTGATCTACAGTAAGGACAACAAGGTTATTGAGGGAACAGAAGCAGTGTTCTTGTTTTCTCAGTTTATTTTATTCATCTAAAGCAGTGGTCGGCAGCCTATGGCCCACAGGATAATCCACTGGTGAGCCGTAAAACAGTTTGTTTACATTGATGGTCCACATGCATGGCCGCCCGCAGCTCCCAGTGGCTGCAGTTCGCCGTTCCCAGCCAATGAGAGCTGCAGGAAGCGGTGCGGGCAGAGAGTCAATGTAAACAAACTATCTTGTGGCCTGCCAGTGGATTAACCTGATGGGCCACATGCGGCCCACGGGTTGCAGGTTGCTCACCACTGATTTAAAGGCATTAATCTGGCAAAATTAAGTGCAATATATCTATTTTACATTGCTGACCTGTGAATATATCAGACTAGTACAGTTATTGTAATAATAGGTGAGAAAGAAAAAATAGAATACAAAAAATGAAGCTATTTCAGTCTGATTCACATGGGATTATACATGCAGATGAAAAAAATCTTCTTTACACAGAATCATAAATAGAAGAGATAACAATATTTCACCTTTGTCTGCAAATCAGACATTTTTTAAAAAATTAGTTCCCTCAGAACATATACTAGTGATTGTGCAGCTGCAATGGTACAGAAATGACAAAAGGGCATTTGAACGACAGAGCACATATGTAGACAAATTTCATTAACGAAAACTCACTTGTCTGTGCAGTTTCATGCATGTATTTTTGTACAATTGCTGCAACACCCTATATAAACTGAGTAATTGCACATGCAAATTGATACCCCTTACTTAGCTCTTTGTGTGAGCACTTGTAGTAATTGTATAGGCAAAATAGGATTGTAATTGTGCATGCATTTTTGCGCATGCAACCACTGATTATTCAGCCCCAAGAGTCAACATTAGAACATCGTTTAGCTTTTCTGGTGTGGTATGGGGAATGGATCATATAGTCTCTGCAGGAGGACAGAAATTGGATCAGGAGGAGAGATGTAATCAGACCAAGAATTTTCTGCAATGCTTTGCAGTTAATCTTCACAACAACCCTGCCAGGTGGGTCAAAGTATTATACCTATTTTAAAGATGGAGAAATTGAGGGTGAGGTTAAAGCAACAATTTTCAAAGGTGTCCATTCATGTTTGAGGCTGTTCTTGGATACTAAACTTTAGTAAATTTGACCCCCACAGCTCCAATGGTGGTTACTCTGCATGTCTAAAAATCATGTCCAGTATGTCTAAAATACCACACCCAAAATTGAGGCACTCAAAATCAGTGGCCCAAATGACTTAAGGCATGTCTACACTACGAACTTTTGATGCAGCACATTACGTTGGCATAAAGCTGCTGTAGTTAGCATATAGCTTGTGTTCCATTCTATGCATCCGAAGAAGCGAGCTGTAGCCCACGGAAGCTTATGCTGAAATAAATTTGTTAGTCTCTAAGGTGCCACAAGTACTCCTGTTCTTTTTGCGGATAGAGACTAACACGGCTGCTACTCTGAAACCTGTCATATAGCTTGTGTGCATGCATAATTGGTGCCATAGATTGGTACTGCGCATGCTCACTAGTAGAGGTGACTGTGGTGGGGGACATTCAGGGTCACGTGCCATCCTCCAGATTTTATGCTTGGCTTGTACTGAGCATGCTCAGAACACTACTGAAGCCAGCTGCCCTCACTCTGCCACTCCACTATCAGCAGTCACAGGTAATCTCTGCACACTAGTAATGCTCGTGTCAGTGCATGATATGGTGCACTATGGATAGGTGTCCCAGAATGCAACTCGCCACCATACAGCACACTATCTTTTGGAAAGTTATGGACATGCACGGTGGGGCTGAAACAAATCATGCAAGATTGACTGGGAGAAAGGGAGTTCCTATCATGCAACTTTCTCCACCCTATAATGCCATCTCTGTCCCATAACTTTGTTCCTATTCTGAAAATCCCACAAACTCATGCAGGATTTGTAGCTGTATGTGATCTCTGATAGAAGCATGTGGGACATAATGAGAACCAATTGAAGATTGTTGGTGCCATTCATGGAGCACTGCTTCTGGACCCGATAAATGAGCACTGTTTGATGGGATCACAACAGAATGCACATTTAGGATGACAAGCAGAAGCTGCTGAGCTTTTGGATGCGCAAGGCCACCACACTCCTGGATCTGTGTGCCAAGCTCATCCCAGTCCATCTCACCAAAATGAGAACTGCACTGACCATGGAGCAGCAAGTCGCCATCAAACTGTGGAAACTTGCAACACTGGCTTGCTACCAGTCAGTGGAAATTCATTTTGGAGTTAGAAAATCCACCTTGGGGGCTACTGTCATGCAAGCGTGCAGGGCTATTAATCGTCTCCTGCTACACAGGACTGTGACTTATTGCTGATTGGTGCAGAAAGTGTCCTACCACAGAGGAAGAAACAAGGCTGCCATTCCCAGAAAACTTGGGGAAAGGATTGCACAGTACCTCCATGAAAGTTTCATCGATATCTCTCAGGATTGAAGGGAAATCACTGTGTACATAAACATAAACTGATCAGCATGCTTTGCCCCGCCTAAAGGGGAATGAAAGGCAGATAACAACTCTGCCTCTCTGTTGGACCGTTACCTCTTCTAGTATGAGTAAATTAATGAAAAGTCGATAGCTGGAACCTGCTGAGTTGGGGGTGCGATCACTGTAATTGGGAAAAAATTTACACACTTACCCAGGCTGAGGTTTATTCCCCTGCATCGGGTTCATCTGTGCTCGACTGCTGGGACTTACTGGATTGTGGTGGAGTTTCAAGTAAGTCCTGGCTCATGGCATAGCTGCACCCTCTGGTTGCATGTTCCCCATCCTCCTCCTCCTCACTGTTCATGCCAGGAGCCTGTGACTTGGGCTTTTTGGAGGTATCCACGGTGGCATGTGGGCTGGTGATGGCTTCTTTGCCAAATATGGCGTTCAAAACTCTTTATAAAAGGGGTAGGTCTGCAGCTTGGCACCAGATCAACTGTTGGCTTCCCTGACCTTATGGTATTCCTACTACAATTCCTTTGCTTTCAGGCAGTACTGCTGTTGCTTTTCCCCATCATACCTCTTCTCCTGCATCCCCTGTGCAATCTACTTGTAGATATCTGTTTCTATAGCTAATCCACAGCTGTGCTTGCACAATGTCTTCTCTCCACACACCAAGGAGATCCAGTATCTCCTGTCTACTCCAAGCAGGAGCACATCTGGATCATGTAGCTGGCATGGTCAGCTGGGCAGATGTGCACAAGTCAGGAGATGGTAAGTGTGCTTTCCAGGCTGGACACCAAGAAAAGGCATTTCAAAAATTTGCAGGGCTTTAATGGGGTGGCCTTCCAATCTTTGTGACCATTGGGCAGTAAAGTTCACAATTCTGACAAGAATAGTCAATGTTGGATAGTGTGGGACAATCGCTGGAGGACTGTTAGGGTTGTGATATACATAATGCAATGTCTACCTTTGTGCTGCATTGTCTTCAGCACATTGATCCCTGCTCCATAGTGCTTGGGGAGGTGGTATTTATATGTTGGCATCATGGAGAGCTTTCAGTGGGAGACACATTTAAAAGTAGATGCATGCATCATTAGGTCAATGCAAGTCATGTTTCATCAACCTAACTTTGTAGTCTAGACCAAGCCTTACTAAGTGTCACAGAGAGGATCAGTATCAGTGAGGCTTAGAACGCGGAATTCCAGTTTTGTGCTGAATCTAGTACAAGCAGAAATAAGAAAGGATTGCAACAGAAGTTCCAAAAGTCAATGGGGAAGAAGTAGTAATCCATTTGATATCCCCGTAAATCAAACTGGGTTCTTTCTGCATCATACTTTACCAGCCGTCACCAGTCCATAAATTAATGTTATATTTTGTCTCAGATTGTCAAAGGCCTTAAGGTACTTAAATATCTTTGATTTGGGCCTTAGTGTTGAGTTAGAAATTAGTCTTATGCTACATGGGATACAATAGAATTATTATGCAGAGTGCCTCAGAGCCCCCTTCATGGACCTGGACCCCATTGTGTTATGCTCTGTACAAACACAGAAAGAGATGGTACCAACAAGAATAAGACTCCCTCATTTCTGCAGTCATAGGCCATGTCTACATAGTGAAAAAAGGTAGAGATTTTTCAAGTTGAATTAGCCCCATTGAGTTAGTTTGACAGAAACTATGTCTAGATGGGTTTTCCAATTAACACCTTTACAGCTATATTGGCTGTTGATCCATAGGTGTTGAGACTTTCTTAGCATGTTAACTCAATTGAGCCAACTTCCCCGGGGGAGGAGAACCTCTTTTCATAGTGTAGTTATACCCTTGGTGGTTCTGCAGTGTTTATATTATGTGGGTGAAATTCATCTTATTGAAGGATCTCTGCACTACTTAAGCCCTGTAAGAAAATCTAGCGTTGCACAAACTGCACAGCCCTACAAAGGAATCTCTGCATATTTGGTGCATTTCAGAGAGGTATTCTGTGCAAGCCAAATAGTGTAAATGGTGTGTAAGGGACACTTGAGGGTTTGCTTGGAGTGATGCCACTGGTGTCAGGCTTGCACAGATCTGGTGGTTCAGAAACATCATATGAAGATAAGAGGAATGAGCCACTGTTCCAGCCAATTCTGATATATGTGTGCTCCCAACTTGTACACCCACATCAAGATCTGAGCATATGCAAGTATGGTGCATACAACAGCTCATGAACACTTACGTGCATTGTAAAAAATTCTAACCCTATTAGTTTAAATCAGCCTCAGCTATACATACACTGTGTCAGTCCTGTTTTTTGCAGATCAAGAATATTTTGTGAAGTTCTTGTACCCAAAGAACACAAGAGAAGACCTTCTTAATCTGTAAATAAAGGGATCCAGCCAATATCACCCGTGTGTATTCATAAAATGTCTACACATTGAGTAAAAATAAGTGTTTTAAAGTTACAGAAGTTTCTTCCCACATTCTAATGCATTTCTTAAATGCACTGTATCCTTCAATTTGTAGCAAATTGCAACTGTGTGAGGACTGATTCTATACTAGTAGCTGGATCCAGGAAGTAGGCGCTCTTCCTCCCTCCAAAGCACGTTCTTAAGTACTTGTCTGGGCTGCACATTTCTTCTGTATCACTAAGGCAAGTTTCAAGGTTTAATATTGACATGCTTTTCCGCATATACATTTGTTAAATGTTGACTGCAATGTACTTGTAAATATTAAATTTAAACTGTCTTAAAATCAGAAAAGCCAGTTAAACAACTTTCAGTTGGTAATTACATTTATTTACTTAAATGTTGTTAGTAGTATAGAATATTACCATTTCATTATCATAAATCAGGCTCTCTTTCTACCAGCAATCTTTTGCACATATACATATTTTCACATTCATCTTTTAAAATCTATTATACAATTTAGAAATGTGTTGTGAATGCTGGTGCTGCCAACTAAAATCAGTTATTCATCTGCCATATTTAATATCATTTTTCCCACAATGCAATTTAATGCAGTTTTCACCATGCTTGTTCTGTGCTTATTCTCAATGTTGCCAAAGAAAGCATTTCCTCCTCAATATAGAAATAATTATCAGTTCACTTTTCGCACACACAGGCAAGGGGGATTTTGTCTGACTGAGTGCAAAAATCAGCCTTTGTGTTAATTTTCCAGAAAACAAAGGGAAATATTTCAATACTGAGTTTTAAGCAGTACTCCCCAATAAAGGCAACAGGTCTGATTCTACTCTTATCAGCAGTAACTACATTGGTGTCAAGAGTTAAACTATTGTTGTTGTTTGTATTATAGTGGATTGGTGTATGTTTTTACACTGTAATGGTTTAAGACCATTATTTATTGTAGTTTGTATTACAGTGTAAAAACATATAGAGACAGTCCTTCTTCTAAAGAATTTACAACCTAAATAGACGATATAAAGGTGGAAGAAAAAGTATTATCACCTTTTTTTACAGTAGATTCAAATTTCTACTGTAAAAAAGATGCAATGGGAAAAAAAATGCTTTCAGACCTTCTGCGCATATCAAAGGATCCAAAAAAGGCACACATCCATTTTTTTTTAAAGGTCACTTTTAAAACTTCTCACAAAAAAAAAATCACACAGTCATCTGATATTTTAATTTTTATGTATGATCCAGTAATATTAAAAATGTTCATCTCTGGATCCATTCACAATATCAGAATTTCCAAACTGGACCTTTCTGTGAGTCTTAAGACAGTACAAAGTGAGATTTTAATAAATATGATAACCATAGGCACAGGATACATTTCAGGAACATGAAAAACATTTGACTAAATTGCACAAAGACTAGAAAAGCAATTGTTATCAAGGTAAATAACTAATTTGGAGAGAAGAAATTTATGTTAATGAGGTTCAATCTTGTACTACTAGATTGATCAGAGGCATTGTCAGGTTAAAATAAACAAATCTTACTTATATGATAGACACCACCCTCTGTTAAATGAAATGTTTTTTAAAACACTTAGATTTTCAGAAGTGTAAAGTTATTTATTCTAGTTAGTGTTTGTTTCTCATACTGGACAATAAGAATAAAATAGTCTATTTTACTTTTGATCATAAACCATTTCTATTCACTTTCAGGTTTTCATGCACTACATACGAATTTGAGTTACAACTCCTGAGTTTTATCCTGATAGTATGTCGTACTATAGGTATTCTGTATCTGTATCTTACAAAGGTTCAGTGCCTTGTGATGAAAGCAAATAATTTGATTAGATTTACTTCCAGGACTGGATAGTACTCCCTTGTATAAAACTTCTTAGCAGTGACCCTAGTTCTAATGATAACTCCACAGGAAAAAAATGTAAGGATCAGCTGATCAGCACTCGATGACAAACTTTCAGATAGAAAACTGGTATTCCTCATCCCCAGTTAGGAGCAAGGTGGCTTTTGTAAAAATAATTAGATACATGAACATTTTATCAAAACAAGTTTATTTGTAATTTTTAATCAAATATTTCCCCCTTTAAAGAATGGCTATTCCCCTCCCCCACCGTCCCTCCCTGACATTAATAAAAACAAACACAAACCACTGGACTTCTTAATGGAGTTCTCAACACTTATTTGCTATGCCTTGAATTACATCTTTCCTTAGACTACTTTTTAATAGATTTTTCCTCCAACTATTTATCTAAACGTTTCTTCAAGTTTTCTAGATCTACTACATCAACATCCTGTAAAATTAGTAATGTTGCTTTAGACTGAAAGGGATTAAATTCAATAGTCATCAAACAACAAAGATCTATCAGTTCTCTTTGGCATTTCTGTAAACCATCCTTAAGCTTTTGATGTAGAATGGGATCTTTCCTTAATTGTTTCATTTCAGGCACTGAAAATCCAATTAAGCTTGTTAGAATTTCATCAGCAATGTCTACCTCTAGATACGCAGTACCATCAGAGATTTTTGCCATTATACTCCAGAAGCCACTGCTGCTTGTGAGATTTCCAGTAAGGGTTACAATAAAAGCTTTAACTTTCACTGTTGCAACAGTTTCTGGGGTATATGCGAGTAGAACAGAAATATATGTAAAAGGTGGGGAATCTAACTCAAGACTTTTGCATTTCTCTGTTGTTCTGTAAGAAAAGGTTTGTACACAATTTTGTTTGTTTATCTCTGAATTAGGTTGTTTAACTGGTCTTTCGTTTAACAATCTGCTGCCAGAAAAACTACAGTTTTGACTGCTCTTAACTACATCTATCTTATTACACTTCTGTTCAAGAACATTTTCCAAGGAGAAATCATTGGTAAAGCTCTGGGAGTGTTGTACATTATCGTGTAGTGAAAAATTACTTGTACTACTTTCATCACCAGACAGTTCTCTCCCACAGGATTTTTCTTTGATAACTGAATCCAACTGACCTCTGCCATCTTTTTCAGACATGTAACTTAGTGAAGATCTAGGCATATGTGAAAATCTTTGTGTAATCATATCTATAGTATTGTTTATGACCGGTGACTGCACTGTCTGAATTTCATCTTGGATCTCCTGTTCTAAAAACAAGTCATCTTCCAATGAGAGGTCATCTAAATCTCCATCAGCATACTCCACAGTTTGAACACTTTGTTCTTCATTTGCCCCAGGCAAGAGCATCCCAAATTCCTGTTGTGAGTAGTTTTCATTGCTTGAAAGGAGCAAATGTGTGGCTGTATTTGAGTTGTTACTTCTGCTACAATATCCACTTTCTAAAGGAATTGCATGATTTATGGTAAATTCGTCACTTTCATCAAGACTTGCTAGAAGCTCTTCATCTGAAGGTCCTAGAGTTTGTCCTAGTTCATCAACAGCTCCTAAAATTCCTTGTTCATGATCACGCTGCTTGACAGGATTAGGGTTCTCAGCTTCTCCAATTAACCTGGCAAGGACTCTTTCCTGAGCATACTCCTCTAGAAGAGCATCTACTTCGCCCCCCAACAATTTCACATTTTCTGATTTTAACAAAAGAACTCCAAGACGATATGCAATGTTACCCTGTATTGTAATTTTTGTACCTGGAGGAAGATTACTATGGAGGACAGGAATGGGTTGGTATTCCATACCCTGAATTTGATGTATTCCATCAGTTAGCTGCAGCATGAGCATTCGAGTAGGCTTTGCTTCCCAGGACTTTTGGGGTGCCTGAGTGTTGGCTGTTACTTCTTCATTTACAGTATTTTTCCCTCTTATCTTTTGCAATTGGGAATACGCAGGCTGGCTAACGTCCACCAGTGAATCAATCTGTATGGAATAAAAGCCATTAAGTTCTCCTTTTGGACCATCTAAGATGCAATTAGGCAAAACAGGATAGTCCAAATCTCTCAGATCTGTAAGAAGCCACTGCTCAAATACCTGTTTGTTAATTTGAGCTTGAGTTAAATTACAACCATTTTCTTGTTGGATCCAGTTAATACAAGCTGCTAGCCATGTCAGAGGAACTTTAACATGCCACGTAGAAGAAAGCCAGGTTTCCACTTTTCCTGCAACACTAGATGCACTCATTTTCTTTTAAGTTATAGGAAAAATGTATGAATCCCCTGAAAAGAAACAAAAAAAGTTTATTCTTCAGCCACTTACTAATTTGTACTCTACAGCAGAAATAAAGCCCACGTCCAGACTAACCCGCGGCATCGGCGGGTTAAAATCGATTGCTCGGGGATCGATATATCGCGTCTAGTCTGGACGCGATGTATCGATCCCCGAGCGCGCTTACATCGATTCCGGAACTCCATCAACCCGAACGGAGTTCCGGAATCGACAGGGAGAGCCGCAGACATCGATGCCGCGCCGTCCAGACGGGTGAGTACCTCGATTTTAGAAATTCGACTTCAGCTACGTTATTCACGCAGCTGAAGCTGCGTATCTAAAATCGATTTTAATACCTAGTCTGGACGTGGCCATAGAAAGGTAGCTACTCCACTTCTGTGACAAGAGAGAAATAAGGCAAAATGACCACACAGAAACAATTTAAAGAAACTTTAAATAAGTTATAAATGCATTGCTGTAGAACTATAATTCTAAAGCAAACATACATATTCAATATTTAAGCGTGGCCTTGATGTAGCCAGCAAATAAACTAACTGGCATATATAATCTAAGGGTCTGTCCACACAATCGATGTTAATGCAGCTCTGTAGTCGTGGCTCCAGCGCTGGGAGAGAGCTCTCCTGGTGCTGTAATAAAACCACCCATGTGAGAGGAGGCTCTCAGCGCTGTAGCACTATCTACACTGCCACTTTGCAGCATGAAACTTGCATCACTCAGGGGGGTGTTTTTTCACACCTCTGAGCAAATAAAGTTTTGACCTGTAAGTGGCAGTGCAGACAAAGCCTAAGTATCCAGCTGGTCACTAGAAAGAACTGAGAAAGTGTTGAGATTTTTACCAGGCTCCTCTCCCTGAACTCATCTTGGTGACTCCATCTTTTGTACAGACTTCTGACAAGCCTGCAACTCAAAAACCTTTCTTCTTGCTGGCAGAAAGAACTCCTGCTGTCATCCTCTTGTCTCCCTCCCACCCTGCCAAACGAAATAATGGAAGCAGGCTGGGAGGTCCCCCTCAGCCTCAGTTTATAATTGCTTTCTTCCTGCCGGAATGGCGCTAGTACTTTCTCTACTTTTGAAGGGAACATGGTCCTTATTTTCACTCCTGCCAGTAGACTTATGCATAAAAGTGACAGGACCCATCTATTCTACAAGCAACTCAGGAGATTTGTGTACAGTTATGGCACAGAGGGGGCCTTAAAAATGCTGCAGCTGGATGAAAGCTTTAGAACTAAAGTAGCATCTAGATACATCCAAGTCTTGAGTATTTGTTTGAGGTTCGGGGGCTGTCTGTAAGCAAGGACTGGCCTGAAACCTGAAGCCCCCAAACCTGAAACAAATATTCACCAGCAACCACACACCACGCAACAAAAACACTAACCCAGGAACCTATCCTTGCAACAAAGCCCATTGCCAACTCTGTCCACATATCTATTCAGGGGACACCATCATAGGACCTAATCACATCAACCACACTATCAGAGGCTCGTTCACCTGCACATCTACCAATGTGATATATGCCATCATGTGCCAGCAATGCCCCTCTGCCATGTACACTGGCCAAACCAGACAGACAGTCTCTACGTAAAAGAATAAATAGACACAAATCAGACATCAAGAATTATAACATTCAAAAATCAGTCGGAGAACACTTCAGTCTCCCTGGTCACTCGATTAGACCTAAAAGTCGCAATAATACAATAAAAAAACTGCAAAAACAGACTCCCACGAGAGACTGCTGAATTGGAATTAATTTGCAAACTGGACACCATTAAATTAAGCTTGAATAAAATCTGGAAGTGGATGGGTCATTACACAAAGTAAAACTATTTCCCCATGTTTATTTTTCTCCCTTATTACTCCTCACACCTTCTTGTCAACTGCTGGAAATGGGCCATTTTGATTACCACTACAAAAAGTTCTCTCTCTCCTGCTGGTAATAGCTCACCTTAACTGATCACTCTTGTTATAGTGTGTATGGTAACACCCATTGTTTCATGTTCTCTGTGTATCTATATATCTTCCTACTGTATTTTCCACTGCATGCATCCAATGAAGTGGGTTTTAGCCCATGAAAGCTTATGCTCAAATAAATGTGTTAGTCTGTAAGGTGCCACAAGTACTCCTGTTCTTTTTGCTGATACAGACTAACACGGCTGCTATTCTGAAATGTCTCCCTGTGAAATTCTCAATGATATGCAGCAAAGAGTCCTGTGGCACCTTACAGACCAGGGATAGGCAATTTATGGCATGTGTGCCAAAGGCGGCATGCAAGCTGATTTTCAATGGCACTCACACTGCCCAGGTCCTGGCCATTGGTCCAGGGGGCTCTACATTTTAATTTAATTTTAAATGAAGCGTCTTAAACATTTTTAAAACATTATTTACTTTACATACAACAATAGTTTAATTATATATTGTAGACTTTACAAAGAGACCTTCTAAAAATGTTAAAATGTATTACCAGCACGTGAAACCTTAAGTTAGAGCGAATAAATGAAGACTCGGCACACCACTTCTGAAAGGTTGCCGATCCCTGTTATGGACTAACAGATGTATTGGAGCATGAGCTTTTGTGGGTGAATACCCACTTCGTCGGATGCATGTAGTGGATATTTCCAGTCTGTTAGTGTATAAGGTGCCACAGGACTCTTTGCTGCTTTTACAGATCCAGACTAACACGGCTGCCCATATGATACTCTAAATTATATATTAGTCTCAGAGTAGCGGCCATTAGGGGTTTGTCTCTGTCTGAGGGATTGAAGCAAATGCGGTTGTATCTTAGAGCTTGGTTGTAGACAATGGATCGTGTAGTGTGACCTGGATGGAAGCTGGAGGCATGTAGGTAAGTATAGCAGTCAGTAGATGATATATGCCATCATGGGTCAGCAATGCCTTTCTGCCATGTACACTGGCCAAACCGGACAGTCTCTACTCAAAAGAATAAACAGATGTAAATCTGACATCAGGAATCATAACATTCAAAAACCAGTAGGAGAAAACTTCAACCTCTCTGGCCATTCAGAAAGGTTTGATTGAAAGGTGGCAATTTTGCAACAGAAAAGCTTCAAAAACAGACTCCAATGAGAAACTGCTGAACTTGAAGTGATATGCAAACTGGATACAATCAATTTAGGTTTAAACAGAGACTGGGAATGGCTGAGCCATTACGCACATTGAATCTATTTCCCCATGTTAAGAATCCTCATAGCCCATTTAAGACAGTTTGACAAGAAGCTATCTTGATTACCACTACAAAAGTTTTTTTTGCTGACAACAGTTCATCTTAATTAATTAGCCTCTTAGAGTTGGTTGGGCAATTCCCACCTTTTCATGTTCTCTGTATGTGTATATGATCTCCTCACTGTATGTTCCTTTCTATGCAGCCAATGAAGTGGGCTGTAGCCCACGAAAGCTTACGCTCAAATAAATTTGTTAGTCTCTAACATACCACAAGTACGCCTGTTCTTTTTATATATTAGTCTGGCAAAAGCCAACCTGGCCTAAACTTTTGTCTGAATCAGTCACGTTGCAGGGCAAGACTTCGCCTCTCCCCTAAGTGAAAAGAAAGTAGTGTGTTCACATATTTATGGGCCTGGTCATCTTGTGCAAGCAGGGCAAGGTCATCCTGTGCAAGCAAATTGACTCCAGTACGATTACAATGGGACGGATTGTTTTGTTACCAGGAGTTTTGCTGCCTGAGGCTTTGCATTTGTAAATTATTTTTGCCGTTTGTGTTGCAGTGGCGTGAGTGCCCCATAGACAGAAGGCAACGCAGGCCCCTCCGTTAACACCATCACCACCACATCGCTGCGGCGCTCGAACCGGTTGCGAGCGCAGGAGCCATGGCCTCTAGGTTCTAGGTAGAGCCCGGCTGCAAGGTGCAGCAAGTGTCACGGCCACAGCAGTTAGAGGAGAACGCGCTCAGTACACCCCCACCAACCCCGTCTCGCGGGGAGCGGCCTCACTTACCCGCTCCCGAGCGGGGCAGCGGGCCAGGCACGGGCAGAGACCACTCCTCCCGCCCCTCATACCACAGGCGCGCACTGCCTGGATGCGCAGGGCTAAGCGTACTCCATACTCTCCCCCACAGCACGAGCCTAAAACCCAACGATCATTTAGAGCCGGGAACTGCCTCGCCAAGCGCGCGCGACTTTCAACCTCGCGAGAGCTTCGCCCATCTCGGAGACGGACGAGGGAGGCGGAGTTTTCACAAACGCCATTTTCTCGTCACACGACGGAGGTCGCTCTTGCTTCCCTTACAGCGGCCGCTGGTTCGTGTTGCTGTTATAGCCTTTATCGTGACTCCTGCCTGTCAGGTAAAGGGTGTCCGACATGCTGGTGCGATGCGGCGCGACCGGGGAATAAAGCCGGGCACCTTTCTTATGGTTTTCGGGCCCAAATAGGTTTGCGTAGCTACCACGGAGGGCGGGGCTAAGTGGGAACCGCCTTTAGCCGCGATGGGCAGCTGTACTAACCAATAGAGCTGTGACGTGCCATCTTGTGTTGTAGGCTGAGCCAATCGGCTGAAAGTTCTCTGTGTGCGCGTTGGTGGTGGGGCTGCTCCTTCCCACACCTCTTTCTCTCTCACACTCGAGTCGGTGGGGCAGGCGGCTAGTGCGTTGCTGCTAGGGACCGGAGAGCGCGCAGCGCGGTAAGACGCCAGCAGGAGAGACCGGCTCTGGGGGGAGGGGGATATCGCAGCGCCTGGGATTTCTCTGCCCGCTATAAATGAAGCCGGGCCCTGTTTGCGCCAATGCAGCTCATGACCCAGCGATGCGAGCGGCCTGGTTGTAACTGGGCCTTAGCCAACAGTGTCAGGCTGCCAGCTCCTTTTCCGCACCAGGGCACTGCCTCCTTTGCACGGGGGCAGACGTCTCCCCCTTCACTGGGTGGGTTGAGTAGGTCAGTGCCCTTAGGGATTGTAGCCCCCCCCACCTCGGTCTTGTCCCCGCACACGCGGAGTCTCTCCCGCTCACCGTAGTCGGCCATGGCGGATGGGGGAAGCGCTGATCTCTGCGGGCTAGATTTGCTAACGGTGTGGGGGGACTGGCTGTTGTGGGATCAGACCGCGCAGTCGGGGAGAGGCGTCTAATCTGCGCGGCGGCCCGTGACCCATGCAGTGCCTGTGTCGATTTCCGTGGGATCAGGGTTGGGTCTCTGCTCCCACAGGGTGATCATGGCCGTGGGGGCGCATTTCTCGCTGGGACGCCTTTATTCGTCCGGGCATGTCGTAATGCGAAGGCTCCCAGGCGCCTCTTTTGTGTCTGCCCGGCAGCCAAGGGGTAGGCCTCCGTGTGACCGCGTGGTGGTGGCTGTTCCGCTCCCAGCTCCGCCTAGCAGCGCGTAGGCGCCATTACAGCGGCCGCCATTTCTTCTCCCTGGCCTGCCGCCGGGAACGAGAGAAGATCCGGAGGTTTGGGGGGAGGGGGAGAAGAGATTATATAACTCGGCCGGTCGGCCTCTTCCTCCCTCTCTGAGCGCGACGCGGCTTAGGCTGGGTGGCTCAGCCGGCGGGGGAGGCGGGAGCGGGACAGCCATCTCAGAGCCGACACCGGGAGCGGCCGACTCTTGCGGCGGGGCTGCTAGTTTCTCACACAGGGAATGTCCTGCTTGTTGAGCGAGTGGGGTGGGGTGGCGGCCGACTCTCCTCCACTTCGCATAGTGCGGTGCGGCTGTTGTGGCCAATCTCCGCTAGCTCCTCCCGTGCCGATGCGCAAAGGATTGGCAAGTTGTAGGCACTTTAATCTGTCTTCCTCTGCCCTAATGAATATCGGGTCTTGTACAGTGTTTATGGCTTGCTGCTTTATTCGTATAATGCTTTTGGATCGCCACTTTCTAGCCTAGCACTATAGCCAGCGTGAATTAGCCGGACACCACTCCCGTTTGGGATCATTCCAGCCGCCTCTGAGCATCTCAGTAAATAGGGGGCGTATCAATGGCTACATTTATGGGCTTTCCTAGTGGTATTAGTAGCATTGTAAATAAGGCTCGGAAATGTCAGGGTTACATCCCCAGGGGCATATATTCGCAATAAATTTGAACTTTCTGGCGAACTTCTTGGTATTCTCACCTTGAATTGTAAACCAGCATAGAGTTTTTGTTAGCCTAGGAAACCCATTTTTTGATATGTTTAGTTGAAATGTGGATTTAAAGAATAATATGCAAATCTATAGTTAATAGGATTTCAGACAATGCAGTTTTTGAACATTCTTATGCAGAGTTACACAAGCAGACAAATGGATAATTTACACTTGAATGCATTCGGCTGCTTTTAATGTTTGATGGCAATTGCATATGAATGCATAATATACAGTGTAGTGCTTTTAGTAAAGTTAACCTATCTAAGTTTACAGGTTGATCTTTTATCATTCTAAAGACTCATAGCTGATGTTGCAGTTAAAAGCCCTATTAAAAACAAGTTGATGTGGATAATACATTGTTTCAGGCTTTTGCAATTGTACTTGAGTACTCTCCTATTTACAGATAGACTGTGGAAACCCCTCAAAATAAGATTTGCATAAGTCTGAAGTGCAAGTGTTAGTGTACTGTGTGTAATAAGGATTGATTTGGCTCATTTAATTTTAGAATTTGAAGTTACCATTTGTTGAGTAAAAGATGAATACTGAAATACTGCTAAACATCTGAAAATTATGAACAAATGCAAACCAGTTTTTCAATAATTACATTTTAACTGGAAGTGGGAAAAATCAGTTGTTGGCCTTTTTATGTTAAGGCGTCATGCTGTCTGAGTTGTAAAGAAAAACTGGATAATAGTGTTTACAGTGAAAGCTCAACGCATCAACTTCGATGTACTCTCATTCAAGACTGTAACTGTAAATCAATGGTTCTCAAACTTTTGTGCTGGTGACCCCTTTCACGTAGTAAGCCTCTTAGTGTGACCCCCCCCTTATAAATTAAAAACACCTTTTTATATATATTTAATACCATTATTAATGCTGGATGCTCGCAATCCCCCATGTAGTAATCTCGCAACCCCCCGAGGAGTCTCAACTCATAGTTTGAGAGCCCCTACTGTAAATGAACAAGACTAAAACTAATGTATGTTGGTTTTCATAGGCTACTGAAGCAATAGGCTGTTGGGTTTGATCCCGCCCAGAACACTTCAGTTTTGCTCTGCAAGGATATATAATCGTAAGTTCTAGAAGCAGTTGTCTCTTTGTTCCTTTTAGCAAGATGCACAGTTTGATTTTTTTTTCTGTAAAGACTATTTGTGCTAGCCTTTTTATTCTTTGACAGGTTCCATTTACAAGTCTAAAAATAAAAGGTAGTGATGGAGACTGAACAGCAAGAGGAGACCTTTACCAACACAGAGACAAATGGTAAGTTCTGTAACAGGACTATATGCTTTTAAATACTTTAGAAGGCTTAAATTGTTAAATTACTAGTTGCATTCACAAGTTCTATAACTGAGACATACTAAATGTTTGCAAGACAGTAGGGAGCAGTACTTCTTATGCATTGACTATGACACTTTCAAATTTCTTAATGGTCTAATAACATTACATTTTGAATTTTGATTCAGTGCTGTATGTTTGCTTTAGCTATCTTGTCAGTGCAAATTGTTTCATTATCCATCCATTATTTAGCTCATATTTGTATTCAACAGAAGCAAGTACTGATCAGCATCATTGCAGCTTTTATTTATTTAGTATTTTGCACAAAAAAAACTACAGATAGTATGCATGAATTACTCAGATCTTCTAATTAGTGGTAAAATTCAAAACAGCAGCAATAATTCAGTTTTCATAGTTATTGTTGCCAGCTTGTAAAGAGAATATTTGAATTGTTCCATTGCAAATTATTCCAGTAGTACTCAGCAATAGGGCAAACTGTTTTCAACCTTTTGGATATGTTAGTGTTAATCTTTTGAGAATTTTGTAAGTTCTAAAACATTCTTGTGATGACACTAGTGCTATCTTAATAAATTATGAGTCCTAAATTTCATGAAAGCGACAAACCCCCAAAATCTTGGTTTAAACTGTACTTCATAGATTTTAAATGATTGCAATATTAAGGTCATTCTATAAGAATCTTAATTACCTCAGTTCTTGTATTGGAATTGTAAATTATTTTGTTATAAATGTTCAATATATTCAGCTTATGGATTTGACATTTGTATCCGCTTAATCAGGCAGAAAGTTTAATTAGGAACACTGATGCGTGTGGTTGAAGTGCATACATTTTGAATATGGCATAGAGAAAGCTAAATGAGTGTTTGCATTCCTTCCCTATGAAACTATAGGAAAACGTCCTGCAGAAGATATGGAAGAAGAACAGGCTTTCAAAAGATCTCGCAACACTGATGAAATGGTAGAACTGCGCATCCTGCTTCAGAGCAAAGTAATATACTTGAAATACGTTGCCCCTTTAAAGTGTATTGTAGCAATTATGTAGACAATCGTAGCAAAGCATATAATCTTGGTGCTTGAGTTTCTAGTTGAAGGTTTATAAACAAAAATGTAAAGAAAACCTTTATTTTTCACTCTACTGAGAGAACTAATGTGCAGTGTTGTAGCAGAAATAGCAACACTGTGTAGTTTATCTTTTAAAATAGTCTAATTAAACTTAACTGGTGTGGAATATTGAATGTGGTGACGGGATGTAGCAGATAAAAAGTGATTTTTTTAAACGTATTTTTACAAGGATTAGTCCTTAGTGATTTTAAAGTCTCACATTTTAAGCCAGTAACCAAGAAGTTAAACAATAACAGCTAAAGTGCAGGCTATTTCCTGGACTTGATCTAAAAATTGGTTATTTGAACTGAAATGCTATTCATTAAGCTCAGATAATAAGGCTTAAGGGGAACAGTGTTCAATTGGGATCATGAACTTAAATATGGGGGAGGAAATTGTGCCTGTGAATTTTGATAACTCTAGTTTTCAACAGTGCAGTTTTTAAAGTCACCTGCATAGTAAACAAACAGCAGTGTGGAAGAATACATAGGTAGCTCCTCCTGAGACTGAAGATGATAATCTTGCTTTGGCTAACTCCTTGGTTCTCTCAAATTGCGATCAAGACATCAAAATTTGGGCACAGCTTGGTTTTGCATTTTGCTGAAGTAAAGTACAGTATTCTATAGTCGGGGTGGGGGGGGTTAGTGTTGGGATTTATGTTTCTTTAACTGTTTGTGGTATTCCTAGAACAGGGGTTACATAAATTGTTGCAGAACAAGTTGACATGTTCATTATAATATTTGAAGATCCCGCTGCATAGCATCGAGATTTTAATACACCAGTCAGTGTAACAGCCTAATTTGATACATTTATTTGCAAGCTGAACATGTACCAGTTTTATAGACTGCTGCAAATTTATTCTGCTAATCAAAAACTTGAAATGCAGACTTATTCAGAAAAGTGACCGTCTAAATTGGCATCACGTTACTCAACAAATCTCTATATGTATTCAATTATACCTACTCTGTTTTAGTTGAAGTAAGATTTTTACCGTTATTAACTTTTCACAACATGGTGGATTCTAAATGTGAACTGGATTATTTTTTGGCTTTGTAAATAAATCGAATAAATCCAAATTGCAGGCCTCTGCAACTCCATTGTCTTCATATCATAACTTGGGTTGTACCTTACAAGAGGCCAGTAGAGTTGCACAAGTGTAATCAAGGGCAACACTTGGACTGTAGAGCCTTTATTACAAGTAGTGGTCAAGAAGCATTGTACGATCTAAAAGTCAAGTTTATAGTGCTGGCAATTAAGAGGATAAACCTCTTATAAACTGAACAGATTTAATCTGAAAGCCATTGACCTACACAAGAAGTGTGGAACCTCATAATGCCTTTTTTCTCCAATGTCACTTTTCAGAGATGAACTATATCTTGATATTGCAGTGATGCAGACCGAAACACCCAGAAATTTAAAGTTAACATGGAAATTTTGATTGCAAAATTTTGCTTTTTCTTAATTGAGCATTAGCAGCTCTGTCAGCCTTTTTTCAGTTTGCATAGCTTGTCTCAGTTTCTTCACCATCATTTAATTTGAACCCTTTTTTTAAAAAAAAAAGTTGTTTAAAGGCATCTTAAAATCAACCTGATTGGGGGGGGGGGGGGAAGCTTTACTTCTCTTTGGGGAAAAAATAAAATTTGCATTGGCATTGTGTAATTTTTGAATATTTTTTCAGAATGCTGGAGCAGTGATTGGAAAAGGTGGCAAAAATATTAAGGCACTTCGTACAGACGTGAGTATTTGAGAGTTCGAACTAATTTAACGATTCTTTCAAAACACTGCATTTAAACCTGATTACGTGCATTTCTAGAAATTGAGAAGATCAGTTAGAGACCTCAATAGTCTAGTTACAAGCCATTTGTAATGACTGTTAGAATAGATAACCTCAAGGTTTTTGAGTTTATATTGTAATTAAAACCCAGATTGAGTTATGTTGGAGGAGGTTTGTATTAAACCTCTTTGCATTTTAACAGCATTCCACTAAATTATATACTTCAAGTGAGTTAACATCTTAATTAGAAGTATTGACAGAGCTTAAAACCCTTAATTGCACCATTTCCCATATGTGTGAATCAATTATAGTATTACTGAAAACCATTGCAGGTGGCTGGCTTAACCCAATGATAGATGAATATTTTTTAAACTTCCTTTTTTAAAACTGTCCATCTGTTCTTACTTTAACAGCTTGCACATGAAGCACAAAGACATTAATGTTAAGAAGATTGCATGATTTAAATATGGGTATAGAACAGCACAGAAACATTTTATTCTGTAACTTGGAAGATTTTAAATGATCATGATTTATCTACTATTCACAATTTATAGTGGGTTGACTCTTGTGATTAGACACATGTTCAATATAAATGTTCTATAAAATGTTTATAAAACTTAGCAGCACTTAAAAAGAAATTTCATTAGTTTACACTCTTGTTTTTAACATCAGGTATGGTTTCAGCAGTTTTTCTTTCTTGAAACACTTTGTTAAACACAGTATTTGGTAGTATATCATTTCACAGTTAGATTTGTCTACATTTTTCATTAGATTGTTTAAATTTTAAATATGTAAACTGGACTTGTAAAAATTGTGCTTGAAATTGTTCATAAACAGCAACTAGAATTGAAAATGGTCAAGAATCATATGTGCATTAACTGACTTCTTTGGCAGCTAATGTTTTTATTAAAGGAAAAAACAAATCCAGATATCGTATATAATTATCTGGAATAATAACTTTCCCAGTTTGCCCAGGATTTCAGTAATCTGAATCTCAACAGGTTTTGTGTCTACCCTCATGAGCCAGCCTACTACTGAAACATCGTATGCTAAAAGTAAAAAGTAGTATAGTTAGATCAAGTAACTCATTTTAAGGTCCATAAATGTTAAGCCACAGTCAATGTAGCAATCCGTTATTGTGTTAGTCTTCAGAACAACTTAATCTTGTTTCATTAATTGAGAGTAATGAGTATAGTTTGTATTAAATTAAAATTTATTGCTTTTCCCCCTTTTCCCTCTCCTTGTTTTTTTGGCCATATATCTCCGTTGCCCATGTACTGGATCGACTTGCCCCTGCGTTGCCCATCATGACGTTGGCCCATCCGCCCCTGAACGCCCATGTGAAAACCCTGGTTGGCTATGCCCAAAAATGTGCTCGTTGCCAAACGGGTGCCATACTTGACAACTTCCGATTGAATGCCCATGCCCAATGCCAACATCCACGAACGCCAATGACCAATGCAGTACAATGCCAGTGTTTCAGTCCCAGACAGCAGTGGCCCCGAGCGGTATGTCCCAACAGTTTATGCCTCACTGCCTGATTAGAAAGAGAGAAATGTATTTTATTACCTGCCTTTTATATAATTAAATAGTATCCCCTTATAGACGGTGTATTGTTTATTCAAGTTTTCTGTCTTATTTTCCCCATTAAGTCTTTTTGTCACTGAACTTTTACGTGAGTTGCCCACCCAAACAATCCACTAATTTTATTTCAATGGAAGGAGCACAGCTTCAAGTGTTGCATATTCGCTGCATTGTAAATCAAATTGTTTCAAAATAGTCTCTCGCTCTGTCTTTGTGGCCCACCTTGCTCCCCCAACATTGCCTGTTCATAATTTTTTCTGATGAAATGCTAACTCTCTGGTTCACTTTCCTTCACTTCTCATTTGTGTTGTCTTTTTATTTATTTGTGTTGTCTTCTTTATTTATTTGTGGGGGGGGGGTTGTTTGGTTTTTTTGGTCTTACATTGTGTTTGTTTTCTTGCAGAGCCCCATTAGTAATTTCTAACTGGTCTCATAACCTTACTCCGAATATAATGTTCACCACTTGCATATCCCCACTTTTCCTATGAGAAGGTGTGCCAGTTTTACCAATGTAATAGCAAGGATATCCTGAATTAGTGGTGGTGGGGAACACGAATATTCACTTCGACTTTCAGTTCTGCGTCAGTTTCTTGCCCACTTAATCTGAGCCCTTCCAAAATCCCATTTTCTCTCTTGCTCTGTCTTTTGCTCTGTCTCTTGCTCTCTCTGCCTCTGCAAGACCTAATCTTAAATTTATCATGTGTATATATTGGGCATAAACAAAGATGCATGTGTTGTAAATTCAGTAAACAGGTTTACTTTAAGTGGGGAATACTGTAAATTCTACTCCCTGTAGTAAATTTGTTGTTTGAGTTCTGTGATTATGAATGCAAAACTTACTTCTACTTTTTTTCCCACCTTTTCTTTATTATCTGGCACTTGTGGCCTTTGACAGCATATTGAGTATAAGTGCAGATATTGAAACAATTGGAGAGATTTTGAAGAAAATTATCCCTACCTTAGAAGAGGTATGCCTTTTTCTTCTATTTGCATCTTCAGAAATGTAAAACATCAAATGACAATTCTGTCTGTGTTGTTCTTTAAATTAAGCTGCTTTTAATTGATGGAAGTGTTACAAACTCTTAGTAAGTATCAGTAATTTAAGAGATCAGTTTTTGGATTCAGTTTGACAAATTGCATTCTGTTACAGCAGAAAAAAATCGTTTTAAGGTTTAACATAAGTCAACTGTGATCTACAAAAGTACAAGAATTTGGTACTTCACAGTTACTAAAATGCTTCCAATAATCAGGCAAAAATGGACATTGAGAACTTTCCTTCCTAAACGCTTCATTTTACTTGCTCCGGTTCTGATGTTGCAACATGCTATCTTGACCCCATGCAGTGCTGCATGGTTCTTAAGTGGTTATGTAGTCAAAGCAAATTAAAAAAAAAAATTTCAGCTGTTATTGGCCAGCTGTGGATCTGTTTAGAAATTTGTAAGATCTGAAAGAGTCAGAATAGCACTATGCTAAATATTTATACAAGAAATATTTGTGCTATATTTTGCTGATCTTTTTTTGTGTACAAATTTATGAACTTTTAACACAGTACCAGCACTACAAAGGAAGTGACTTTGACTGCGAGCTAAGGCTGTTGATTCACCAAAGTCTGGCAGGAGGAATTATTGGCGTCAAGGGTGCTAAAATCAAAGAACTCCGAGAGGTATCATCATTTTCCCCTCTGTTATCCAGTTTGGTTTTGTAAGCTATTTACTAGTTTTGTATTTATAAGTGGTTCCAGCATGGCAGGGTGCATTCCTACAAATTGTAAAATTATAGTTGCTTAGAAGATTCTAATATTTTTCACACACTGCTGTTCAGTAACAATTTTTTACCAGTAATACCTAAATCTCTAACTTTTCATATTGGTGTAATGGTTTTTATATACAAAAAATGTTTTTTCTTGTCTGCTGGTTTTAAATTTATATGCTGATAAAACCGATCAATCCGTTTACTTTCATTTTAAACCATTAGTAATTGAGATGCATCATTAGCTCTTCAAGATAGATTGGTATAATTTAATTACTTGAGTTTTTTGTATTGTATAAAATAGTCAAATATTTACTATTTCAGCTATAAAAATACTAAGCTTTTTGATATTTCTGTACCACATTAGACAATGACCTACATTAAAAGTTAAATCTATCCTATCATTAAAATGAATCTTGAGTTACTATAACTGAAAGATGAGAGAGGAAAAAATTTTCTCCTTCAGTTTATGCATTTGACAATGTTGTGTAGAATTGGTTTTAGATATTGGCTGGGGAGCTCAGGAACCAAATGTACCTGAAACAACTAAGAATTTTAATTTACTAGGTTAGGTTGATCATATCTCGTGTGTATGTCTGTACATCTATAAAACAAACATACACTCACACAGAGATATTGTTGGCTTTTTTGTTAGTTTCCTTGATAAGCTATTAAAGTTGTGCTTAAGTACTGCTAGTTGAAATGTTTCTTTTTTTAACAGAACACTCAGACCACCATTAAACTTTTTCAAGAATGCTGTCCTCATTCCACAGACAGAGTGGTGCTTATTGGTGGAAAGCCTGATAGAGTTGTGGAATGCATCAAGATCATCCTGGATCTTATATCAGAGGTAACATGTTTTTAGATTAACTTATTTAAAGATCAGTATTTTGTTTGTAAGGGGCCTAGATGTTTTCAAGAAGGGGCATGACACTTCAGTTTTCAGGGTTCCATTTCTATTCTAGCATATGGAAATTATAACCAAAAGTTACTATTTGGTTATTGATGCCTTGTGTTTAAATAAGTTTCAGGCCAATTCTAGAAAACGTTCTCTTTTTACAATAAAAAAAAATGCAGTATTTCTACAAAAAAATAGTCATTGGTCCCCTTTTCTTGTGTACTGAATGATATAAAGGGAGTCCGGAGTAGAATAAAATCAGAAAAGAATGGGCACAGAAACTGAATTACTCTCTGATCCTTGAGTGGTGTCTCCAGCACAGTTGAACTTCATAGGAAACACATTACGGCTGTTATCTACACCTGAGAGCTTACAGCAGTGCAGCATTGCAATTCAGGTGCACCGCTGTAAGAGCTCTCCTGTAGCGGCTCTGTGGCAACGGAAGAGATCTCCTCTGTTGGCATAATTAATCCACCCTCAGTAATCAGTGGAAGGAGCTCTCTGTTGACATGACAGTATGCACACTTGTGCTTATGCCAGCATCATTTGTTTTTCAGTGGGGTGGAATATTCACACCCCTGAGCGACATAGTTTTTCTGACATAAGTGGGAGTGTAGACATTGCCTAATAGGGAAGTTCATGCTCGTACTACCTCTTCTGTTCCTGTTCTGTGGCTAAAGTGAGGACATGCCAGGGTTGCTAGATGTACTTTTCGCAAGCATGATACGTATCAAAGTGTACGGGGATAATTTTCCAACTCTTTTTAAATTGGTGATTTAAAGTATTGTTTTATACTTTCGTGTATTATATTGAGGTATATTAATTTTAACAGTCAAATGTGAAATGTCTTTACTTTTGAATTAGTCTCCAATCAAAGGACGGGCACAGCCATATGATCCCAATTTCTATGATGAAACATATGACTATGGTGGCTTCACAATGATGTTTGATGATAGAAGGGGACGTCCTGTAGGATTTCCAATGCGTGGAAGGGGAGGCTTTGATCGAATGCCTCCTGGTCGTGGTGGGCGTCCCATGCCTCCATCAAGAAGAGATTATGATGACATGAGCCCTCGCAGAGGACCCCCTCCTCCTCCTCCAGGTCGTGGTGGCAGAGGTGGTAGCAGAGCACGTAATCTTCCTCTTCCTCCTCCTCCACCTCCTCGTGGCGGGTGAGTTGCTGTGCAAAGATATACAAAATTATTCCAAAGGGTAGAAATTGTTGTTTTCTATTTGTGCTTCCTGTGTTCATTGTAGATTATCAAATTGAGTTAATAATTTTGAACTAAAATGTGACCTTACATAAGTGAAAATACTTAAGTTACAAACCAGTTCTGGGGTTTTTTTCTTCATTGTAGAGATCTTATGTCTTATGACCGGAGGGGCAGACCTGGAGACCGTTATGATGGAATGGTAAGGATTTTCATTTATGTTGTCATTTACCATGTGTTCACCAAAAAACCTATTTTGTTTGTTTGCTTTCAAGAATTGCCTCTTCAGATAACAACTGCTCTAGGATATGTGTTTTTGTTTCTCAAAGTTCTAGAAAGCAGGGACCCATCAGAACAGTGCAAAAGGAACACTTCACAGCCCCTTCATGGAAAGGGACGTTTAGGACTGAAGCTAAGAGGGGCATACACCCCTGCCTCAGCCAGCTTGTTCTCCTGCTATTGTCAGCTGTGGTGCTCTTATCAGTTTCAGGGCTTGGCTACACTTTCAAATAAGAGCACATTAAAGCAACCCCAGACATCCTAACTCTTCTTCCCCCCCGCTCCCCAACACCCTGTCACGCCACACCACACACCCCCCAATCACCCCCACACACCCATTTGAAAGGCATGTTGCAGCCACTTGCACGCTGGGATAGCCACCACAATGCACTGCTCTTTGTGGCTTTGCAAGAGCTGCTAATGTGGCCACACCAGTGCTTTGCAGCTGACTATAAACACAGGGCAGCAATTTTCCTGCTGCGATCTCCAAAGGCTGGCTTAATTCGCAGCGCTCTACATCTGCAAGTGTAGCCATGTCCTAAAGTCTCCACTAACTCACCTTTTTGTCCTATCACCACATGGGTGCTACTAGACCACTTTATCTTGAATCTGTGTTAACTGCCCACGCTAAACCATATGTTAGATATTGTAGATAGCTGAGAAACTGTTAGGCCATGTCTACGCTGGCAAGCTTATGGCAGTGCAGCTGCATGATTACTCATGCAGCCACTATGCTGACTCGTCAACATAAACCCGCCTAAATGAACAGTAGTGGCTGTGTCGGCCAGAGAAGTTCTCTTGCCCTCAGTGTTGTGCACATCTTCCCTAAAAGTGCTCCTCACAGAAAAGTATCTAAGATGTTAAGATCTAAAGCTATTGGATCTTTGTGGCTTCATGTATTCTGAAGCTTCTGGGACTTATTCATCATGGCTTCAGAAAAAGTGATGTAGTGGTACCCTAACTTAAGGTTGGGGCCATCATCTGAGAGGTGCCATTGGTCCAAGAATGATTTTGCGTTAAAAGGCAAGCCAAATATGAGCATTCAGATGGTTTGCTGCTCTCTCTTTTAGTGTGGTTGGATCCTGCTGCAGGTATTGCACATTTGGCCCCCCAGTGCAAGTCTCAGATGTCAGTTTCCATTTTTCTGCAGATTGTCACCTGCCTCCAGTTATCTTGAATATCTTATCACTCATGTTCTTCACTTGATTTTTTTTTTCCTCTGGATTGAGAGTTCAGGTAAATTCCAGAGGTACCTGGATTTCAACTCAATCTGTACTCCAATCAGAAATTTTAAATTTGATGTTTCATGATGGCTTTTCCATACCTTCTGTCTCTAAATATACCCACAAACATCTAGTTCAACGTTTCTCAAATGCGACCACAGCCTCCTGGGCAGTGATTTGAGGGAGCAGGGGACAAAGTGGCCTCTCCCCAGGGCCCTACCTCCCTCTGACGGGAGACAATCTGGAGGAGTTAGTGAGTTCCCCACCTTCCTGGGAGTGGTGGGGTTAGGCTTCAGTCCTGGGGTGGCAGATGGCAGGATTAAGCCACGGGGCTTCGGGCTGTGTCCCCAGGCCTTGTCCCTTGTGTATGGGGCTCTGTTCCCTGGCTGCGTGGTGGCGGGCTCTGTCCCCGAGCTTGTCCCCACCCCCCTATCACCTCTGGCTCGTGCTGCCTCCCCGTTGCCCATAGCACCCACTGCCTCTGAACCCAACTCCACATCCAGGGCTTAATTTGGCCCCAGCCTTACTGGGGCTGAGGTAAGTCTGCTGTGAAAAGTGATACTAACAAACATACAAATACTTTTCATAGCAGACTTACTTATAGCTAGCAAGTCTAAAAAAACCCCAAACCAGCAACCCAAAAAAGCAAAAGAAACAACAAGAAAAAAGGCAAGACTGTTCAAAGTACCTTATTTATGTATTTGTTCTGTTTTGGTCCAGTAAAGAATAGAGAGAACAACAAAAAACCCTACATAGATAGATTACTATGATTTGGACATGTATATGGAATGGGTTACCTAGGGAGGTGGTAGAGTCTCCTTCCTTAGAGGTTTTTAAGGTCAGGCTTGACAAAGCCCTGGCTGGGATGATTCAGTTGGGAATTGGTCCTGCTTTGAGCAGGGGGTTGGACTAGATGGCCTCCTGAGGTCCCTTCCAACCCTGATATTCTGTGATGTATATGTGCATATTTAATTGTTTTTTTCTAAAGTTTAATTAAGTATTTTAGGAGAAATTGTCATCGGCCACCAGCAAGAAATGTGTTGTGAGAACCCCTCATCTAGATTCTTGTTTACATCAGGAAAAATTAGATGTGTGATTTTTACCACTGATTTTGAATTGTGCTAGGAAGTATGTGCTCTCACAGCCATTTTCCATGAACTTCTCTTGTTCTTCATAGTTTGTCGTTCTTCTTCATAGTTTGTCGGATTTTGTCAATACAGCCCATTTGTTTCATGGTCACAAGGAGCCTGATGAACGCTAGGGGACAAGTGAAGTCCATAGAGAGATTCCTAGTCTGTCTGTCCCAACAAAAGTTAAGATCTTTTCTATAAGATATTCATCTTTCTTGTCTAGAGAGTGAGGATCGAAGAGTTCACTGAGATGCCTGGGGTATTTTCTCTCTCGACTGCTAGAAACTCTGATATCAGTTCTTTCCCTTGTTAGATCATCTTTTCTTGTATTAAGATTAGAATTGACCTGTTCAAAGTTATCTGATCACTGGATTAGTGATTATAAGGCAAGATTGAGCATAAACTGTTAGTCTTGGGTGGGTTTTTTCATTGCTTCAACATTAGATGGTGATGACCTTGAGGGTAGTTTTAAGGCTTCTTGATCAGGATTTCAGAAAATCTGGAGTTGGAAGTGTCTTTAACTCAAGAAAAGACTTAAATGTACAGTCTGTTTTGGAATCTTCTCAGAACAATTCTGTCTTTTCTTTTTAGTGACAGATTATTGAAATCTCTGTCTTTGGTTCACCCCTGCATCCATAACGCTTGTGGTGAAGAATCTGAATAATCTGCATCAAATCTTCTAACGTGGCTTTTGCATATTCCCTTTTCTGTCCCATTCCTGGTTCTCTTTTCTCCATGTCTGCAGAAAAATCTGGAGCAAAGGAAATTAGGAAGAAAGGCTTAGTCTTTGGCTATAAGGCATTAAATTTTGCTATTTTTCAGGTCATTGTTTTCTTACAAATTTTCTCTCAGGCATAATTATATCTGTAATATCTTCTGTTTGATTTTTAAGAAAGCTAAAGATCTTTTTGCAAAATTTCAGTGCATATTCTTTAACAGCATTAAGTGATGATAACTGCAAAGGCTGTGGTTACCTGTTAAATCTGCATAGACATGCACGGGTTGAGTCTACAGGTCTCCTAGCTGGTATGAAAATATGTCCATTAAAGGTTGGACCCATTTACTAAAACAAAACTACACTAATGGCCTAGCTGTTCAGGCTGTTAGTCTTGATTCAGAAAGAAACATTCACAGTAGTCATCCACTGTCACAATAAATTTCAGGTTTCCTCCTCTTAAGACTTGTTGTGGGGATGTGGAAAGTGTATATCAAGGCTCATTTTGGGCCTTGGAGATGAATCCCTGAGTTAACACTGATCTAAGGTATTGTTCTCTACTCTGTTGGCTCAGTCTGGAACCTCAGAGAAGGCAGTAAGTTTAACTAGACATGCCTTTTTCTTCTCTCTGTAGCTCTTCCATGTAACATAAAGTTGAGCATACTGATCTGTGATGTTAGAGTTCAAGAAAGCTATGTGATCCAGTTGCACTCCATCCTTAGCCAACTCTTCGAGACCTCACAACCTGCTATGGCAGGAAGTTACTGTCCTTAAGTAACAGGGAAGTAGAAATTTCCCAGAAGTATTGAAGGGAAGAGTTTCCTCTTGTAATCATGAAAGAGTTTTCTACTCTATCCTGCATCTTCAGAAACTGAACTAATCAACAGATGCAAATACCAGATGATATTGTCTTCCATTTGACAACCTCCAATCTCATGTTCTCAAGACTGGTTTTCATATTTTGATCTGTCTGAAAAGACTTCTGGAGTGATGTGTTTTTATTTGGATGATTGATGGAAGCACAATCTCTTCAAAATATTCTCTTCACATAGTAATGTTTTTTATTATGGACTCAAACATGGAATAAGCCTAGAAAGTCCACTTTGTCCAATTCAAGCCAACTTTTATTGGGTGTCCTTTGATTGTTTGGTGACGTAAGAGTTGCTCTCAAAACAAGTCTAAAAACTACAGAAATCAGCTCACTTCTTTCCGTTCCCTCAGATTACAAGATTAATTAACTTTTATGATCACGTATACTCTGCCTAGAACTACTGCTTCCCCAAAACAGATTGAATCCATTTGCTGTTCTCAGGGCCAGCAAAAATTCTAATGTCCCAGCAACCTCAGCTGTACATGTGTGTTTGGGAAGTATGGTTGTATGTGAAATATAAAGATGCTGCTCTTGATTGGAGGCAGAGCCTGTAGGAGTTAGTGATACATAAAACGTAAGATCTTCCCAGCTGCATTTTCTCAACAGGAAAGGACAAAATTCTCTGGCAGATATCTGAGTCTCAGCAGAACCAATATGAATATAGTCCCTGAAGGACTCTGGTAAAGGCCCTCTTCAGAAAGTAGGATCATGTTTATATAAATCTACTGACTCAAAAGACAGCACAACGTTATTCTAATAAGATAGGAAAAGATACAACATTCAGATGCCATGTGGCTGGATGGAAGTGAAGCACACAGGAGTGCTTGTTTTTCTCTGCCACTTTTTTCCTGTTACAAGCATGCGTGATATTATTCTCTTATCCCCAATTTGTACTCAGCACTTTCGGTGTCAACATTTCCTACAGTAGTCCCAGCTCTCTTTTTTTAGAACTATTGGATTTTCTATCCAGACTGAAGGTAAATCGATTTGGTAGTTCGAGTCATAACCGAACCTAAAAAGATCTCAAAAATAAAAAGAGGTTTTTTTTAATTTTTGGTTCTCCTCACTTAAAATCCGTTAAATTGGAATATTCAAGTCTATTTTCTCAGTTAAGAGCTATAACTATATATTGCTAGTTGTGCAAGCCGTTCTGTTTAAGAAATTTCTTCACAAGGAAGACTATAAAGGACTGATTTGTGCTGTCTCTAGTTACAGAACCACTGTAGACATTGGATTTGAATCTAGTCCAGGCTAAATAGAGTTGCCTTCAAGCCTATAGAAACAGACTGGCTTTTAAAAATCTGTTTAATGTAATCTGGGACTGCAAACACTTACATGCTAATGACTATTGTGACTGAATGGTGTCACTACAGGATGGAATTAATATTAGCCCCTCCCACCAGTACACCAGATTTTCTTAGAGACCACCCCCAAATGTCCACCTGCTATAGCTGATGAGTAGACCTGGTGCAACAGGTAATTTTTCTCTCCCCCCACACCCCATTACTGAACATTTCTCTTTCAGCAGAGCAAATACCCACTTTCAGAATGATCACAGCCCTCTGTTGTTCTCAGTGTGGATGAAGTCAAGCTGCCCTAGGGGAAGATGGTGGCCCGTGACTGCCAGTGTAGGGCACCACCAATCCCATTGGGAGTAATGGGGAATGGTGGTCATTTTCAAATAAATCATTTTGTTGATGGCAGCTTGACTTCCAGTGGGTTTAATCAACACCAGATTTTTTTATTTCATTTGAGTGAGTTAATTGCCAACTAAGTCAAGTTTAACATATTAAATATTAGCGTAGTCTCTCTCTGGATATTGATTCCATGCTACAGATGTTTAGTCTTTGCCCTAAAACACAGGGCAACAAGCAGTTTCTTGTGGAAAATTATTGGTGAGGCTTTGCTGAAAGAGGAATTTTTCAAGTTGAAAAATAATGACAAAACTGTACTATTATTCCTTTTAAAAAAATTTTTTTTATTTATTTTTAACTTTTGAGTACTAAGCATATTAAAGAATCCTTTAACCGAAACTAATTAAAGAGTTTATTTCCGGCATTTTAGGAAGTTTATTGTGTGCCCGAAGAGTGATATAATTTCAGGAAGGATGTGCTGTGAGGATGTAACACAGTGGTATTAGCCCTGCTTTAAGTACTCGGACTTAGCTGTGGAACCACAAGCAGCACTTGTGTGTAAAACACAACTCAGAGATAACTGAGTCTTTTGACAATAGATGTTTTATGTGAATCTCAGGGTCAGGAACATAGTCCATAAGTGGGGAGAAGGGAGAGTAGGTTGCACCTTCAGCACAAGTGAAACAATTCTGAGTGGGGACGTCTTCCATTGTTTGCAGTGTTGTGGCCATGTTGGTCCAGGATAATGGAGAGACAAGGTGGGTGAGATAATAATACCTTTAACTTGATCATCTTTTGATGGTGAAAGAGCAGGTCCTGAAGAACTCTGTGTAAGATCTAAAGCTTGTCTCTTTCACCATCAGAAGCTGGCCCAATAAAATATTACCTCTCCTAGCTTGTCTTCATGAGTAGGGATACTAAAGTAAGGAGGAAGTACAGTTCCCGCTCTGCAAAAAGGAGAGAGCGCTTTAGCTTCCCACTCTTCATTATTCTTCACTCACTATTGAAATGAGGGTTCATCAGGCGGAAGAATCCGAAGTAAAAGCATGAGGATTTGGTGCTTGGGGGTAACTTCTGCCAATAGGTGGTAAAGGTAACTCAGAGTACCCTATTTGTCTTTTGCGTCCTTAACAGGAAAATCTCTGTCCCATCCAAAGGGGCAGAGAATAAGTAATGATGAACCATTTCAAGCTCCCCCCCTCCAAAAATAAAAGGGAGAGCGCCCTGCCACTGGCCAGAATCTAGAGGAAACCGAGTGACCCCTTTGGTTCCTTCTCCCTTTTCAGTACTCTGTACTAGGGCAGGTGGTTGGGAGCACAAGGGTATTCCCATACACATCTCCACCGTGTGTGTGGGTGTGTGTACACGCACACCTTTGTTGGGTTAGATATAGGTCTGCTTGAGGACATGGACTCAGCTACATTTCTCTTGTCCCCATTCTCTCCCTTTACCATGTCCTGTCTCGCAAGATGATGCAATGTCATGTGGATGCCTGTGATGACATACAACCACCAGAATTGGTGAGTGAGCTCCTTCTTTCCTTTTTATTTTAGTCTGCTATTATCACTGCTTCTGAGGGAGTGCCTTTTTAGCCGGTTAAGGATGTCCTCTTAAGACAATGAGAAGGACATTGGGCAGTTCTTCAGTTTAGGTATAGCCCATGACAGGCTTGTGTAGTACACCTCTACCTCGATATAACGCTGTCCTCAGGAGCCAAAAAATCTTAACATTATATCCAAATTTGTGTTGTATCAGGTCATGTTATATCGAGGTAGAGGTGTACTGTGAAGTTATAAAAACCTGCCATTTAGCTCTTTCACTACAGATTCAAGAAGGTATATTCTTCATTTGGCATTCCTGTTTCTTGAGAGCAAGTGCTGCAGTTGCTGGGCTTTCTTTTGGGAATTGTACTACCAATTAATATCCTAGAGTGCAAATGTGCAGAAGCTTTGTCAAAGGAGATAATGGTAAAGAGACTCTATCTATTGTTGTTTCAGTATCTTGCCTCTTTAGATCCGTTCTCCCCTTTTGCCCCTCTTTTTAGTCCTAACATTTGATCCATGAGGTGCTATTACTCTAGCACATCACTTGCTGCATTGCAGAAATGTCCCTTATAACAGCACTGTTTGTGCTTATATCCCACTGTGTATGAGGCAATGTACTCTTAACTCGTTAATGGTAAGAAGCTAAATATTTTTATTGGGTTTCATTCTAAATTTTAATTAACCCAGTTTTAACATTTTCATATTACATACACTTATCGATAAGCTTCTTTATCAGGTATGCATTGTTTGATCTATAGCCTTTGCACTATTAGAGTGTACAGGATAAAATATAAAATCATAGCCAGTGTACAGGGCTTCATTCAAAGCTTTCATTCTCCACTCTTTTTGTGTTCCACTGTAAGTTCTATTATGCTGCATTGATAACTCTATTGCTAAGTAACATGATTACACCATATTCATTGCTTAGGAACAGATGATTAACTGAACACTTGGTTCTAAATAGCTTCCTTTTGACATAGTTCTCAAAAAGGACCAGAGGTAGCAGGTAAATGCGAGATTATTTTAAGGAGCAACTCAATTAGAAATTCTGCAAACCAATAACAATTCTGCATATTCCCATATTTCTGACTAATTTACTGAATTATCATTTGAATTTTAATAAGTATCCAAATCTATTTAGTTTTACACGTGATAAATTAGAGGAGTCAGTTAAAATATGTTTAATCAGGAAGATTGGATAATTAAGTGCATAAGGTGAAGAAGCACTGTAGACATCAGGTGAACTGCCATGGGAGTAGTGACAGGTTTCTGCACAGATTGTGCTCTGATTCTTTTTAACACTCTTCTATCCTAGACTGGTGTGGGGGCAGGATGTTATATTGGGCTATGTACTGGGGCTAATCTTAAAGCACTGCCTTACAATTGCCACTTGATTTTTGCCTAGACCAGTGGTTTTCATGTGCAGTTCTCTATGGGTTATGTGGGCTGCATGGAGTCACATGGGTTACAACTAAATGCCAGTTGGGCTGCAAGCAGCCCACAGGCTGCAGGTTGAGAACCGTTGGCCTAGACCTAGGCAGAGTGAGAGGAGGGCTGATGTGATCCGCAGATTCAATAACAGTCACGTATGGGCTCAAAAAAAAAATTGGGGGGAACATGAGCTGTCGTCATACCAAGTAGTTTAGGTGGCTTTGAAATGCTGAGCTTTTCATTTCTAAGTCATAAGTTCTGGTCTTGGATCAGTAGGTCACTACTGTGAGATGTCCAGTTGGTTGCATATCTAAATATCATTATTAATTCACATTCTTTTGTTAACTTACATATTCAGATCCTTGTTATCATTGCTATCTCACTACTAGATGTATCTTCCAGAGTAGGGCTGAGATACATGGGCTGGAAAAATTGTGCAGAGCTTTCTGTATATGCTTCTGTGGCACTGTGTTTTTCTTTGCACAAAATGGGGTTAGTCTTCAGATGGTATGTCTACACAGCAAAGGAAAAAAACCACGGCTGACCCAGGCCAGCTGACTTGAGCTTGTGCTGTGCAGCTGTTTCATTGTTCTGTAGGCTTCTAGGCTTGGGCTGGAGCCTGGAAGTCTACAGAACAACGAAACAGCCGCACAGCCTGAGTCCGAGTCAGCTGGCATGGGCCAGCAATAGGTTTTCTTTGCTATGTAGATATACCCATAGTTAACAATTCAGCACCTTTAATGAGCGCTAAGTACATTTGCTACGAAAGTTTGTCTCATCTAAATGTTTGATTCATTACATAACACTGAGCCTTTTTCTTTTTTCCTATAGTTTGAGGGTGGGTCTGGATATGGTAAGTTCATATTCATAGAATTTTATGCATAGCTTATTGTTTGGTATTATAAGGACTTGATGCATACGTTTAAATCAGACTATTCTTATGCAGGGGGTCGTGGATCATACGGTGATCTCGGTGGACCCATCATCACAACACAAGTAACGATTCCCAAAGATGTAAGTATTTTATTCTTTTGTAATTTTGTAATAACTCTCTAAAACATATTCCCCAGACTATACAAATGAATCAAAAATATTTCAGATGCTTACCTTTTTCTTTCTAAACTGTACACATTTTTCCAAACTACCACTCTTCACTTATTGGATGTTCATTTTGTCCCTTCATTTTATAAAAATAATTAATAGTAAAATTTAGTATTTTACTGATCTTGAGTAATGAAAATAGACTAGTCAGCTTGATTTTTTTTTTTTTTTTTTTTTTTTTTGCTTAGTCAGTTTGACTGTTTCTCTCACATGCTGAGAACAAATGGTGGCCGCAAGGGAGCGGTTTCCATTGGCAGTCTTAAAAATCACAGAAACTACTGAGAGTAATACCTTGAATTTTGTAATTGCTTTTACAGAGAAATGTCATATTAAAATGTGACTGACTGACTTTTTTTCTAGTTGGCTGGATCTATTATTGGGAAAGGAGGTCAGAGGATCAAACAAATACGTCATGAATCAGGGGCTTCGATCAAAATTGATGAACCTTTAGAAGGCTCAGAAGACCGGATAATAACTATTACAGGCACACAGGATCAGATACAGAATGCACAGTATTTACTGCAGAACAGGCAAGTTGAAGTTTTAATGTTGCACTCCCACTAAATTCTAAAGCTCTTCTTCTCTATTTATATGATGTCGCTTTTAGAAGGCAGGGTTTTAAAAATATCTATATTAGGACCTGACTTCTACACTTGGTAGTTTTGCCTTTATTCTCCTTTTGTTCTCCATTCTTACTAAAATGAAGACACCCTCAAAACTAATCTTGCTGGAAGACGCCTTAACCAAGCAGTCCTCTCATTTCTCTGGTGAAAACTGCTGCAAAAACTACTTCTAATAAATTATATAGAGCCTGTAGAAAATATAGAAGATTTCAGTGGATGTTGGTCTAGTTCTGTGTGGAAGACTAGTGATTTTGTTGTTTTTAGATAACTAAATCGACAACAAATCGCAGTCTGCCATATGGCACAGGCCATGCCTCTACAGGACAAGTTGAAAACGATTGGTGCTGTTAATGCAGCATTTCACACCTTACTGGCATTACCTTGTCTTTTCTGCCAAGTATTAACAGCTTTAGGTTTAATGTGCTTAATTCTTCTGTATTAACATGTTGGCTAACTAGAAAATATTTTGTGATAATTGACTTGAATGTTGGACTTTAGAGTACTAATGCTTAAATGTGAATTAAACCTTTAGTCTTTAAAAATATGCAAGTGTTTTGAGAACTTGTTATTTTGAATTTTTTTTTAAAATGTGTGTAAAAATTGATGCAAAATGTATGTTCAACCATTCTAATACATGCTTTTTTTTCTTTTTCTTTTATAGTGTGAAGCAGTATGCAGATGTTGAAGGATTCTAATGCAAGATATTTTTTCTTTTTTATAGTGTGAAGCAGTATTCTGGAAAGTTTTTCTAAGACTAGTGAAGAACTGAAGGAGTCCTGCATCTTTTTTTTTTTATCTGCTTCTGTTTAAAAAGCCAACATTCCTCTGCTTCATAGGTGTTCTGCATTTGAGGTGTAGTGAAAGCTTTGCTGTCCACCAGATGTAATGTTTTAGTTCCTTACAAATATAGGGGGGGAAACGGGGTGGCGCGTGAGACTAACATTGGAATTTTGAAGCAGCAGCAGAGAGAGTGGTTTTTATTTTTGTTAGTTGGTGGTTATCTGTAATGTTTTTCTGTAACTATTGTGAACACCCTGTTTTATGTACACTGTATTTTTTTTTGAAGGGGGAGAATATTAGTAGTCCACATGTTCCTGACATCCATTCAGAGCAGTGTGCAGAATGTAATGCTCTTTTGTAAGAAATGTTTTATGATTTTTAAAATAAATTTAGTGAATCTATACTTGGTTGTCATTTTTTTAGATATTCATGAAGGTAATATCTAAAGTCGATGCTCTTTTTTGCCTCCCCCTTCCCCCCCCCCCCCGCAAGAAATTGTAATTGAAAATTGCTGTTAAGTTCTTCTGCTTCTGATATAGACGTGTTTTGGCAAATTAAAGTATATTGGTGAAAATACCATGATTCAAAGCTTTGCTGCTTGGGAATAAATTGCAACATATGCAAAAGTTGGGTTGGGTTTGGGTTTGTTGCAAGTGTTTGCCCCTATTTACCTGATTTGCAGCACATTTGTCTATATTACTGACTGTATGTGAATAAAATCTTTAAAACCTTGTGATATCCGAGTTACAATGGTAGGTTCCAGCTGAAGTCTGGTCATTGACAGCCTTGCTGTATCAAATAACACTGTTATAGAGATGAAAGACGGTGTACCTCTAATAAATACCTTTTGATTGTTTTCACATCTTTCAATTGTATGAGGTAGACATTTTTAAATGGCAATTTGATAGATACTCTGTAACTTGTACAAATATCCTGGTTTTTCATTGTATACAGGCTTATATGAAACACTTGTATTGTTTCCCTGTTGAATGTTGGATTATGTAGGAAACAGTTGTGAGAAATTCAAAAAATGATAAAAGTACCTCTGGATATCTCATGTACCTTGGCATTTGTATTGATAGTTTACAAGTTTTAATTTCACTTCCTAAATAAAAATAAATTGAAAAAATGCACCCACCTTACACTCAGCTAGATCTGATCAATCCAGTTTCTGTGGATCCTTGTTTTGATTACTGGGACATTTCACTTCCACCACCATCCCAAGCAGCTATTGACAACACTGATACAGCAGAGGTGTAGATGTTCTTACACATTGCTCTAGAATAAGTAAGATCTAGTAAAGCTATTTTTATAGAGGAAACAAAATTGTCAGTTCATTAAAATCTATATAAAGCATCAATAGTTAGAAAGTTGCGAGGTATGTAAGTTAAAATAGCTGCTTCTTAAAACTAATGCATTATAGTTGAAAAGTTTGGATATGAAAGGTTAAAATGCACATAAGACTATTTGAAGGCTAGCAAAAGTAAGTTGGCTGTACTGTAGGGTCAATTTCAACAGTTGTAAGAATAACAAATTCCATCCATTTCCTGTTTCAAAACCTAGGGCTATTTGCTTTCAGAGGGAGTTTCTCCTGGCATGCTGATGGTATCCATGTATCTTCTACCATTTATTTGTATGAAAGTGTATTTAAACTAACTACCACAATCTAGGTATTTTGAGCCTCTTCTCGTTTTTCCTATAACCTTTTGTTCTGATGTTGAGCTGCTATACTTTTTGTGATGGAGAGGTAAAGTATTTTAATCAGCTGTAGGGGAAGCTCAAGTGATCAGAGGTTTACTTAACCTTTGTCCCACTTAAGAATCAGTGTTTAGGCCATACCAAGCCAGTGCAAATATGTTAAGCCATGCAGAATGTAAAGTTCATTATGAAACTCTTATATTTTAAATTCCACAGTTAGCAAGCTTTCTCTAGGCCAATGTTTAGTGGCACATGTTTTTCCATATAAACTGAATTAAATCTAGACCTCTAGCAACGGTACAAATGAAGCCAGTTGTCTAATCTAGCCTCTTAAATTATTGTGCGGTCTCCATTCATTTATTTTCATTTGAGTGGGTTATCAGTGTTGGGGAAAGGAACACTGCAAAAATGAATCCCTCCATTTGAGAGTGGTGCTGTTTATATTGCTTTCCTGTACTTGCAAGAGAAATACCTACTGACGTAAGTATCTCTGCCTAACTCAGTGCTTTGGGTCTGTGTTAATGCTGCAAGTATTATTCCACTGAATAGAAGATAGGGGGTTGCTAGTATTTTCTGTGCATGAAATGGCAGTAGTGTCCAACTGTATTTTATAAAAAGTGGACTATTTTAGCGTGACTGTAAGGACCATTTCATAATTCAGTGTAAATAAGCCTAAACTGGTGTTAGAATAGTTAGCTTTTGAGGGCAGATGGGACAGTTTTCAGCTAGACCAGTGCTTCTCAAGCTGGGTCAGGACCCCAAAGTGAGTTGTGACCCCATTTTACTGGGGTTGCCAGGGCCAGTATTAGACTTGCTGGGACCCAAGCACGAAGCTAAACCCTGCACTCTACCTGCTCTTCTGTCCACCTGACCCGTAACTTTATTGTCTGAAAGGGGTCAGGAAGCAATGAACTTTGAGAACTTCTGGGCTAGAGTGACTTGCATATTGCTGGTCACAGAATCTCACCCATCTTTTCTGTAATAGACCCGTAACATCTGGCTAAGTTACTGAAATCCTCAAATTATGATGTAAAGGCTTTGAGTTACAGTGCATAGTGTCATGTCTTTCTGACAACTGGAGGCTAACAAACGACTTCTATGGGGGAACATGACATGGTATTTTGTTCACGGTCCTTAAGCTTTTTGTAGGTGTGTAACACTTCAAAATAAAGCATGGTGCTTTCTCTGTTCAGATCACTGTGCAAGCAACTCATTTATCCGTGCTGCAATAAAATTCCATCAGAACTGCCTTCCCTGCCTTCTCCCTTACCCCCAAATTGTCCTCTCTCCTCCTTGCACCAGGAGTCACAGAGAGGGAAAGAATTTGGTAGAAGCGTCATAAAGAGAAGCTGCTGTAAAGGTCAGGCTGAGCCCCCACTCCATTAAACGGCTCTTTCGTGCAGCCTGTGGCTGAGCTCAAAAGCTAGCGCCCACCGTCTTCTGATCGTATCTCCACTATTCTGCAAATCAGGCAAGTTGTCATTGGTGGCTGAAGGTGTGACGGCTGGAGGAAAGACGGAAGGGGCGGGCTATGCGCTGCTACTGCTGCCTGTTCTGCTCGGTACTGACGTTCGTTGTGCGGAGTCCTCCTTGCGAAGCGCCCGCGCACCTGCCCAGGTAAACGCTCGTCCCCCCGTAGCAGCGCCCGCCCGATGCGAGGGGAGGGGGTTAGTTCTTCTCTTTTCCCGGTACGTTCTGCTGAGAGAAGTGCTGTGGTGGCCTGTAGCTAATCATGTGAAGGGGCGGGGCAACCTACCGCGATACCTGGTGATGTATGGACCTAGTGATGGCCCTGGTCGTGCTGGGCCCTGTCACTCCCTTGGGTCACCTCGCGCTCTCTGAGTCCTGCAGAGGATGACTCTGAATGTTTTTCTTTCCCTCTCGCTAGAAGGAGAGCCATGGAAGCGTTCCTGTCTCCTAAAGACTCTGCCAAGTTCATAGCCGAAAACAGCCAAGACGTGCTCCTTGAAGAAGAGGGAGTGAAGAAAGTTGCAGAGGCTCTGTTTGACAAAGTCTCAGCAAAAGAATTTAGTTTGTCTGGCTGGAAATCTCTTCACGAACTGAACCCTCAAGCAGTGAGTGACGATGCAGTGAATTGGGTGTTTCTTGTAGATACCCTTAACTTTTCCTTTTGGTCCGAACAGGAAGACCGTAAGTGTCTGGTGAAGTACAGAGGCAAGATGTACAGTGGTTACTGGTCTCTTTGTGCTGCAATCAACAGAGCACTTGATGGTGGTTAGTACATAATTACTCTGAATTGTAGTGGAGCTGAATGGTGGCTATATGGTTGAGTTGCTTATTAAACTAAAACTCTACATACTAGTTATAATTATGATGGGAGAAGGAGGAAATTCAGACTGTCTCAGAGACAGTTTCAAATGTACTCTTTGACCCTGCAAATACATGGAGGTGAGCAGCTTAGTATATCTGGGTAGTCCTATTCAGTTCACATGAGATGAACTAGAAGGACTGTAATACCCATTCTTATAGAAAATAAACTATTTAATCACATATATGCAAAATTTTTGTTTTGGGTTATATTTTTTCCAATTAATTATACTATTGTCAATTATGTAGTCATATGCATACGTGACTCTTGTTATTTCAGGTACATTTTTAAATTAATTTTATATTTTTGTGATTATCAAATAAACCTTGTCTACACTGAGAATTTTAGAGAATTCTCTCCTGTTAATCTAATCTCTCCAATGCAGTTCCAGCAAGTCTAGAAACCACAGTAATAGAAACACCTGTACCTGGTGCAGGCTGGTGCTTCCACAGTTGCTATCACTGAAGGAGTGCTAGACCAATGGTGGCTATAACAGCATTTAAAAGAGAACTGGATAAATTCATGGAGGTTAACTCCATTAGTGGCTAATAGCGGTGTCCCTAGCCTCTCTTTGTCAGAGGGTGGGGATGGATGGCAGGAGAGAGATCACTTGATCATTAATTGTTTGTTAGGTTCACTCCCTCTGGGGCACCTGGCATTGGCCCCTGTTGGCAGACAGGATACTGGGCTAGATGGACCATTGGTCTGACCTAGTACGGCCGTTCTTATGTTATGTGAAGGTATGGCCAAAAATTCTCAGTGTGGGTCTAGTTAAATGTCTTTATGAAGAAACCACAATGAGTGCATACAAATAAGGGGAAAGCTATAAGGATATTTTATGTGGATTCAGAATGACTGGCAATTAAAGTAAAAATAGGAGTAAGAATTGGGTGCTGATATTTGCATGGGATATTATTTAAATGTCAAGTCAAGTATTGAAGACTAGTCGAAATGGGGAAAGATACAGAAAAAAGAAGAAACGTACAATGATGACTTGCCATTTGGGAGCTGTTATGTGTAGGAGTCTATGGGCATAATAAACCTTTATCTCCATTTAAAATCAAACTTAACAGTTGACTGAGTACTTGCTTCATCTTAATTTGTGAACATAACATTCTAGTGTACAGCTGTAATATAACTGTTCCAATCCTAAGTGATTATTATTTCACAAATGCCTATATAACATGACATTCTAAAAGGGTTTTTTTTTTATTTTTCTGAAGGAATACCTATTACCAGTGCCGCATATTACGCCACTATGACACTTGAGCAGGTTAGACATGTATTTCGCTCTGACACAGATGTCCCCATGCCTTTGATTGAAGAGAGACATCGTATTCTGAATGAAACAGGGACAATTCTGCTTGAGAAGTTTGGAGGCTCTTTCGTCACTTGTGTTAAAATGAGTGAGAAAAGTGCTCAGAAACTACTGCGTATAGTAGTAGAGAATTTTCCTTCTTACAGAGATGAGGCTACATTTAAGGTAAGTTAGTTCTGCTGGGGAATTTTGAATTTAAAAGGAGCTCACTTATTACTGAGTGTACCCCAAAACTATTGTTAGGCTATCCATGAGAACTTTTTTTTTTTTTTTTTTAATGACAACAGGTCAAATTTTTACTCAGAATTGAGATTTTTGTGAAAATAAGCTTCCATAAAATCAAAGGCTAACAGAAACGTTGCCATGAAATCTTCTTTTTTTTTTTTAAATTTCAATGATAACAATTCTTCTACTATGTTTGCTATCCAAACATAATAGCATGGTGTTAGTGCTTGAGAACCTGAAAGTGAAATTGACTAGAAATAAAAGTGAAATTGACTATTCAATTTTTACTGATGTTTCTCTGGGGTAAAAAGCAAACAGCATTTAGTGAAATTTTTAATGGGTTTTTAATAATGATATTTAATCATAAGTAATATAGGGAACTTTGTTTTTAAAGAAATTAATTTTTAAGATGTAAAATAGCTTTATAAACAAAAACAAACAACAGATAACAACAAAATTACAAATAATACTTAAAAATCACTTGCTTAACTAAAGCTTTCGTGCTCCTTGAAACCCAATAGGGACTTCCATAATTACTTGCACTGCTAAATAACTCCTGTACTAGTGATGCATTCCTTGTGGATGATATACACTTTTATGAGTAAAAACACAGTTTTCCTTTTCTCTCCCCCTCTTCTATTTGTTTCCTCATCACCACGCTTCTTGTTTATTTTTGTATTGTAGGAGTGACAGGGTTCCCACTCAAATTAGGGCCCCATTGTACCAGGGTCTATATAAACACACAGGAAAAGATAATTCCGGCAGCTGAAAGTTTATATTCTGCTCCCACTAACTTTTTATTTTTCCTTTTATCTGTCTCCAGGGTTTTTTTTAATTCCCTTCTCCCCATTTTTTAAGAGTTTCAGCAGCCACTGAAGAAACTTTTATTTTTAATGGAGTATAACAATTTACAGCAGCTGGGGATCTGCCCCGTGACTCCTGTTGAGTTCAGTGGGTGTTGTATATAGATGAATATAAAATATAATTAACCCATAATGTTATACTTCTGCTCATACACCATCTCTACAGGGATGGAGCAGAATAAAACAGATTAAATCAAAGTCTCATAAAAGGAAAGGGCTGCTGTCCAGGAAATTGGGTCTAGTCAATTTTTGCTTCATTTGTTGGCATCTCCTGTCTATACTGGAACTTGGTCTGTACTAGCATATTCTGTCCCAGATGTCAGAGCAGGTGAGTTGCACTGTGTTTAGTACTGTCTATACTAGTGCTCTTGTCAAGGTTCCTCCTCCACTCTGAACTTTAGGGTACAGATGTGGGGACCTGCATGGACACTTTAAGCTTAATTACTAGCTTAGATCTGGTAACACTGCCATTATCCAGAAATTTCAGTGTTGGGAACACTTCCTGTCCTTCCCCTCATTGGGCAGCCTTGAGAGACTTTTTCACCAAGTTCCTAGTGAACACCGATCCAACCCCTTGGATCTTAACACAAGGAGAATTTAACCATTCCCCCCAGCAATTCCTGGTGAGTCCAGATCCAATCCCCTTGGATCTTAAAACAAGGAAAAATCAATCAGGTTCTTAAGAAAGATAAAAATCATCTCTGTAAAATCAGGATGGAAAATACTTTACAGGGTAATCAGATTCATATAGCCCAGAGGAACCCCCTCTAGCCTTAGGTTCAAAGTTACAGCAAACGGAGGTAAAATCCTCTCAGCAAAAAGGAACATTTACAAGTTGAGAAAACCAACAAGACTAACACGCCTTGCCTGGCTGTTACTTACAAGTTTGAAACATGAGAGACTGATTTAGAAAGATTTGGAGAGCCTCGATTGACGTCTGGTCCCTCTTAGTCCCAAGAGCGAACAACCCCCAAAACAAAGAGCACAAACAAAAGGCTTCCCTCCACGAAGATTTGAAAGTATCTTGTCCCCCTATTGGTCCTCTGGTCAGGTGTCAGCCAGGTTTACTGAGCTTCTTAACCCTTTACAGGTAAGAGAGACATTAACCCGTAACTATCTTTTTATGACAGCTCTGCTTTCACACCACACATGAAGAAGACCTGCACGAGCATTAGTGATAATAGGTGGTCTTTTCAAGATACCCTCTTTTGAACATCTGAACTTGAACCGAAAGTATACTGACAACATGCAAAGAGGAAACAGGCCAATAAAGTGCAGAATGGCATTTATAACTGTTAATTTTTCCCTGGCAGGTCTTCAGTAGGTGATGTTATTTTATTTCTTTGTGTGGCTTCCTACTGAGAAATAAGATGTCTTCTATATGGAAAACAGTTCAGATGAGTTTGAATTATTATTATTTATGCACGGTATTACCATGATATTAATTTAATCATAAATTCCTTTATTCAATCAAATGATATTTATACAGTTGATTCTAAACATGTCTAAAAAGCATAAATAATAAGCAATTTATTACTTCCAAACATTAACAAAACATTTTATAAGCATTTGATCAAGATACTTACAAATGGCCTAAGCCCAACGGTGCTTAGATCCGTATTTGTTAGCTCCAGCATGGTCAGGCAGGTATTAGCAATGAACCCTTTAAGAGTTTCCTTCTTTATACCTTTTAACAAATAAGTGATGTAATTACCAATTATTGGACCTTAGCTAAGGCCAGATGGAGTTTCATTCTTTTTTAACCGATTATTTACTGCATCTGGTACCCAGTTAACCGTGTTTTTATTTCTGTTGTTGTGCCTGAAACTTAAAAAAGATAACACTGGTATTTTGAAGAGTTGATATTTCTTCTTCGTATGGCTGATGTAAATGTAGAGCAGCATCTTTACATTTAGATAGCAAGCCAGATAGCTGCATCTGGAGTAGCAGTGTATTGTTGTGATGCCTCCTTCGTATTTGTAAATCAGGCATTGAGTTGTTCTATTTTTCATGGTTTGTTCTGAGTGACCCCAGTCGCACTCTGGAGAGTCTTAAATTTTCCATTTGTACAGCAAGTATCCGCATCTGCCATCATTTGTGCAGATGTGGTTTTGGTTGCCCAAGAGCTTCATGGGAGATCAAACCAGGGATCTTAATGCATTGTGAAAGACCCAATGAAGTATTTTGACTTCATATGAGTTCCATTCTGCTTTCCAAGCTTCATCAGGGTTGAAATCGCACTATTGAAGCTTAAATATGTGAGTCCAAAAGTGCTTATGCAACCTCAAGTGGTGGTGAGAAATGGTGTTAAGGTCCTAGAGAATGGGAAGACTTCATGTTCCGTGGTCCTCTGGAATTCCAGAAGGGTTGTGGCATTGCTCCTCCATCCATTTGCTGCAATGTGCAACAGCATTGGCAGCTAAGGTGTTGGGGTCAGCTTGAGGATTCCAGTGATGCATTGCATTGCATTGCAGTGTTCAGTTGGACAGCATCGAGTTGAGTATCACTACTTCTGGTCCATACCAGTGCACAGTACTCAGCTATGGAGTACACAAGGACTGATGTGTCTAGCACTGATGGTGATGCTCACCAGCTTGTGCTTGCCAGTTCTTCTTCGAGTGATTGCTCATATCCATTTCAGTTAGGTGTGTGCGCCGCGCGTGCACATTCTTCGGAAAACTTTTACCCTAGCAACTCAGTGGGCCGGCAGGTCGCCCCCTAGAGTGGCGCCATCATGGCGCTTGATATATACCCCTGCCGGCCCACCCGCTCCTCAGTTCCTTCTTACCGCCCGTGTCGGTCGTTGGAACAGTGGAGCGCGGCTTAGCTGACCTCCACTTCCCTAGCTACTCGTAGTTCTCGTATATAGTTATGCAGTTATAATCCTTTTATATATATATTTGTATAGTTATACGTTTTTTCTTTGCTAACATAGTTAGTTTAGTAATTGTTAGCGGGGTTCAGGAAGTAGCCCCTTCCATGAACCCGGTGCCGGAGCCCATGCACGGCTCACCGGGTTTTAAAATGGGCTCGGCCTGCCAGAAGCCGATGCCGAAGGGAGATCCACACGACTCCTGTTTGAAGTGCCTCAGGGAATCACACTTGACAGCTAAGTGCCCCATTTGCAAGGCTTTTAAGCCGAGAACAAAAAGGAGCGGGACTTTCACTTACCCCTCCACCTTTGGCGCCGAGCAATGATCAAGCGGCTGGCAGAAGCGCCTCCTCGGCACCGGACCCCGCCGGTACTGCCAAGGCCTTTCGGCACCGGCCGTCGCCGGCACCGAAGTCGACTCGGCACCGCTCCCTTCCTCCGAGGTCGAGAGAGCCTACAATTCCTGCTGGTGCCTGACGGCTCCCCGGCACGCGCCGTGGTTGAGCCCCCTGCTCCTGCTGCTTCCGTGCCACCTGCATCGCAGCCAGAGAGCTCGTCTAAGTCGGATCGCCCGGCACCGACACCTGCTGTGGCACCGACAACGTCGGCACCGTCGATCCCAGTCCACAAGGGCCGTAGAATCCGGTGCCTGACGGCTCCCCGGCACGCGCCGTGGTTGAGCTACTGCTCCTGCTGCTTCCGTGCCAACGGCACCGCAGCCAGAGAGCTCGTCTAAGTCGGATTGCCCAGCACCGACACCTCTGAGGCACCGACAACGTCGGCACCGTCGATTCCAGTCCCACAAGGGCCGTAGAATCCGGTGCCTGACGGCTCCCCGGCGCGCGCCGTGGTTGAGCTTATTGCTCCTGCTGCTTCCATGCCGACGGCACCGCAGCCAGACAGCTCATCTAACTCGGATCACCCGGCACCGACGCCTACCGAAGCTCTGACGACCTCGGTACCGTCGATCCCGGTCCCACGAGGGCTGTCGAATCCGGTGCCTGACAGCTCCCCAGTATGCACTGTGGTTGAGCCTGCTGTTCCCTCCACGCTGGAGACATTACCAATGGCGAGGGATCTCATTGCCATGACAGAGTCGATGCTGCCTGACCCCGGCACCGCCGGTGCGGGTAATAGTCTCTTCATGTGACCGTCCTCTGTCAGCACAGCAGAGCGGCACCGTTCATGATCACGGTCCCGCAGACACTCCAGATCCTGTCGGCACGCCCGACACCACTTGCAGTCCTGGTGCTGTTTTCCTCATCGGTACTGGTCGCACTCGCTGCACCGGTCGGTATCCTGTTCGCCGACCCGCTATCGGCACCATTCCGACTCCCGGCACCGCGACAGGTACCGTGACTCCTGTAGCCTCTCCCCGAGCCTCGAGATCTCGGTCGACCTCCAGGCACCATTCTGGTTGCGGGTCTGGATCTCGTTCCAGGTACCGGTACGCCTCCCGGTGCCGGTTCCCGGTGCCGAGTTGGGCAAGGTCCGATAGAGTCAGAGACTCTGCCTGTGCCTTCTTTTAGTACCTCCATGGCCATCCGGACACGCATCCGTGTCATCCCACATGCGCAGATCTTATGCTCAGGACCACGATTCTGATATGATGGCCAGCGGGCGCCAGCCCCGAAACCGAAAGAGGCTTGGCGAATGAACCTGTTTGGCCGCCAGGTGTACTCTGCAGAGGCCCTGCAGGTCTGGGTAGCAAAGCAACAAGCCTTGCTTAGCTGCGATAATTATAGCACCTGGGTGAAGGTAGTTTAGTTTATGGAGTTTCTCCCTCAAAACTCCCGCCAAGAGTTCGCTGCCGTCTTGGAGGACGGGGGAAAAAAGGTACCCAGAGCGTCCCTCCAGGCCTCGTTGGACGCAGCAGACTCTGCAGCCAGGCCTCTGGCCTTTGGTGTCGCCATGAGGTGCATCTCATGGCTTCAGGTTTCAAACCTCCGGCCGGAGCTGCAGTATGCCATTCAGGATTTACCCTTTGTTGGTAAAGGCCTTTCGCGGCAAAGACAGCCCCAGGCTGCCAAGCCTGATGGACAATAGGGTCCTAATGCGCTCTCTCAGCATGCATATGCCAGCGACCAAACGCAGGCCTTTCTGTCCCCAGCCGCCATACTCTGTGCCTAGCCAGAGTCAGGACTTTGGCAAATGGCGAGGCCAAGGTGGTCGCAGACGAACATCAGGACCCCTAAAGAGCCAAGGTCAAGGTCCCTCGCAATTACCACTGGGACCAAAGACGAACCTTCCAAGGTGCACCTGAGGGCGGTGTACCAGTCACAGGCCGGGATCCCAATCCCGCTTTCTCCTGGCGTGGCCCCAGTTAATTTCAGATCGCTGGATCCTGCGCACGGTGGAGCATAGGTACCACCTCTAATTTGTTCCAGCCCTGTCCCCCCTTCAGGGACCCCTCTCATGAGCAATTCCTCGTACAAGAGGTGCAGACGCCAATGGACGAAAGGGGCAAGGGGTTTTACTCCCGTTATGCCCTAGTCCCCCACTCGAACGCAGGTCTCAGACCTTCCTAGTCCTGCACGGACTCAACCGGTTTAGGATAAGGTTGAAGTTCCGCACGGTATCCCTGGGAACCATTATTCCATCCTTGCCTCCTGGGGGCTACTATGCCGCCCTGGATATGAAGGACGCGTACTTTCGCAACGCCATCTTCCTTCCGCACAGGAGATACCTCCGCTTTCTAGCCAACTGTCAGTACTTCTGGTTTACGGCCATAGTCGCCGCCTACCTTCGCTGATGTCGGATATGCGTTTTTCCGTATCTGGACGATTCGCTTATCCGAGGAGACTCTGAGACACAAACCACTCAGCGCGTGGGCATCGTCACGGTCTTATTCACAGGTCAAGGCCTGATGATTACTATAGAGCAATCCACTCTGATTCCCACGCAGAGGTTGGACTTCCTAGGAGCTATCCTGGTCTCCTACCTAGCCGGAGCCTGCTTATCACAACTGCGGTTTTAGGTGATGGCAACAATCATCTGAGGTCTGCAGGCTTTCCCAACGACCTCAGCTCATACTTGTCTCAGTCTCCTGGATCCATGGTTGCCCGCAAGTTTGTAACCAAACACGCCAAGCTCCGCCTCCGTCCTCTCCAAGTCCGGCTCACCTCGGCGTACCACCCAGACAGGGAGCCAATGTTCATGGTAGTCACCGTTCCCTTGAGCACCTTAGGCTCCCTAGAGTGGTGGCTAACTCCCTCCCTGGTGTGGGCAGGGATGCGGTTTCATCCGCCCCAGCCCTCACTGCCCCTGATGACGGACGCGTCATCTCTCTGCTCAAGTGCTCATGGTCACCTCCGAGCTTAAGGCCTTTGGTCTTCTCGGGAGCTGGCATTCCACATCAATGCCCCAAAAATGAGAGTAGTCCGCCTGGCGTGCCAGGGGTTCCAGCGGCAGCTGAGAGGCCGTTGTATCTCGGTGTTTACAGCCAACACAGCGGCCATGTGCTTCATAAATATCCAGGGAGGGACATGGTCCTCCCCCCTTTTGTCAGGAGGCCATCCATTTCCGGGACTTTTGCATGGCCCACTCGATGGAGCTGGTGATGTCCTTTCTCCCAGGCGTTCGGAACGTCTTGGCGCTTTGACTCAGCAGGTCTTTCCTGTCTTACGAGTGATCACTCTGCCCCATGTGAGGCGTTCTGCTTTCCAGAAGCGGAGATGTTTCCTCACATAGACCTGTTCGCTCACCGCGAGAGCAGAAAATGCCAGATGTTCTGCTCCTTCCAAGGTCTCTCCTCGGGATCGATCTTGGACGCATTCCTGATGCCGTGGAAAGGCCAACTCCATTATGCCTTCCCACTGTTCCCACTGGTTCATTAGGTCCTGCTCAAACTCCGCAGGGGCAGAGCGCGCATCATCATGATCACTCCAGAGTGGTCCAGGCAGCACTGATATACCACGTTGCTCGGCCTGTCAATAACAGACCCAATTACCCTGCCACCCCACCCAGACCTCATCACTCAGGGCAACGACAGGCTTCGTCACTCGGACCTGCAGCCTCTTCGCCTTACGGTGTGGCTGCTGCGTAACTGAGCCGGGGTGACAGGAAGCCTTCCACCTAGTCAACGTACCAGGCCAGGTGGAAGCATTTCTTCTACAGCTGCAATACGCTCGATCTTGCTCCTGCTGAGGTCTCGATCCCCTCTATTTGGCCTGCCTCTGGCCTTCAGCGGCAGGACCTGGCGGTATCATCGCTGAGGATACACTCAGCAGCCATCTCTACCTTCCAGCCAGGCTAAGGTGGACGTTCCGTGTTCTCACGCTCTATGGGTTCGAGATCCCTCAAGGGCTTGGAGAGCTTGCACCCTCGGGTGCGCCGCCCAGCCCCAACCTGGGACCTCAACCTAGTTTTAACCAGACTTATGTCTCCCCCAGTCGAGCCGTTCACGACTGGCCCTCTGATATACCTGTCTTGGACGACAACTTTCCTCGTAGCTGTTATATCGGCCAGACGGGTCTCCGAGCTCAGAGCTCTTACGGGGGTTCCGCCGTACACTAGGTTTCACAAAGACAAGGTGCAGTTATGACCGCACCCGGCTTTCCTCCCTAAGGTGGTTTCGGCCTTTCATGTTACCCACAGCTCAACGCAATGGGCACAACCATTGCACTCCTTGGACATCTGTGGAGTGCTCGCATTTATATTGCGCTGCCAGAACCATTTCGTAAGGTGCCCCAGCTCTGTCACGGTAGCGAGCCAAAGGGAGGGCTTGCTTGTTTTCCTCTCAGAGGATCTCATCTTGGGTGATGGCGGACTTCCGCACTTGTTATGATTTGGCTCATATTTCCCCAAGCCACATCATCGTACAGTCTACCAGGGCTCAGGCTTCATCTGCCGCCTTGCTGGCTCGTGTTCCTACCCATGAGATCTATCGCACAGCTCCACTGGTCCTCGGTCCATACCTTTGCTTCGCAGTATGCCCTGGTTCAACAGTCAAGAGATGCTGTAGCCTCTGGCTCAGCAGTTTTCATTCTGCCACATTTCACTCCGACCCCACCGCCTACGTAAGGCTTGGGATTCACCTAACTGGAATGGATATGAGCAATCACTCAAAGAAGAAAAGACGGTTACTCACCTTTGTAACTGTTGTTCTTCGAGATGTGTTGCTCATATCCATTCCACACCCGCCCTCCTTCCCCACTGTCGGAGTAGCCGGCAAGAAGGAACTGAGGAGCGGGTGGGCCGGCAAGGGTATATATCAAGCGCCATGATGGCGCCACTCTAGGGGGCGACCTGCCGGCCCACTGAGTTGCTAGGGTAAAAGTTTTCCGACGAATGTGCACGCGCGGCGCACACACCTACCTGGAATGGATATGAGCAACACATCTCGAAGAACAACAGTTACAAAGGTGAGTAACCGTCTTTTTCTGGACCTGGTTGACCCTTGTTTTCGTCTTGGTATTTACCTTCTTCAGTTGGTTATGGAAGGTTAGCGTGCTATCTAGCTTCACTCCGAGATAGGCCAGAATGGGGTCATGTTGCAATGTTGCCACAAAAGGGTCATCACACATTTAACACCACAACTCCTCTTTCTCACAGGTCTTATTCTTTTTGGTCATTTGTGTTGGATCTGTTGCTCATGCTAATATCCCAACTCAATTTAAAATCATAGTTCATCCAAATCTAAGGTGGGCCTATATTCTAAAAGAAGTCCACCCTAACTGGTTTCTGAACTTACTATGCTGTTCAAGTTAAACAGTTCAAAGCATATTTTTCCTCCTTCCAGCAAATACATGTCTGATTAAAAGATAAACACTTTACTGGAAAGTGATAAGCAGAATATGCTTCTTATCTGCGGAATGGCAAAATGTGTTTATGTAACCTTCACAAGAGCCTGAATGCTTAATGCAGGGGTCAGCAGCCTTTCAGAAGTGGTGTACCGAGTCTTCATTTATTCATTCTACTTTAAGATTTCATGTGCCAGTAATACATTTTAATGTTTTTAGAAGATCTCTTTCTATTAAGTCTATAATAGATAACTAAATTACTGTTGTATGTAAAGTAAATAAGCTTTTTAAAATGTTTAAGAAACTTCATTTAAAATTAAATTAAAATGCAGAGCTCTCCAGACCGGTGGCCAGGACCCGGGCAGTGTGAGTGCCGCTGAAAATCAGCTTGCGTGCCGCCTTCGGCACATGTGCCATAGGTTGCCTACCCCTGGGTTAATGAGTCTTGCATTATAAATAGCAGCTGCAAACAAACTGCAGAATGAAAATCAGTCACAAATGCTGATGTTGCACCATAAACATTTACATGATCAAAGAGTTTATTGCACTAATGCAGGGCCTATCTTTTGTTTTTTGCCAGGCAGCTATATGTTCTGAAGGTGGATGAAACACTGCTGGCCAAATTTATACCCTGGTTGTAACAAAACAAGTGCTAGCAGTGGAGAGACAGTCCCAGTTTGCACATTATCAACTTTGCTTCCATGGTAGAAGACTGGGGTGTCACAAGGCAGGACCATGACATGATAGAGGATCAGGAAGTAGCAGAAACTGAAGTTGGGTAGGGGAGGAATCTGAAAACAAATAAAATTTCCCTAATAACACTTAAGAACAAAAATGTAATGTGCATTAGTGTGTCTCGTTCATATTCAAAAGTATAACCATACTAGGCTTCAGCTTTTCTCAGTCATGCTCTGATTTTCCAGGGGAATTTTTACAACTAAGACAAGATGTCCCCAATTCTATGGGCATAAGTTTCACAAGATGTACTACATATGAGACACTTTGTTGCTAAAATTACGGTAATCAGAGTCCCTATTGTCCTTAATTTTTTAAAGGCAAATTATAAACCAAAAAAAGTGGCACCAAAAAAAGAGACCTTAATATTAATAGACTGCCCTCCATCTCTTCCCACCTGGTATGCTTCCTCCCTCTCCCTGCCTCCCTCCTTCCCCCTCCCCCAAAAAAACAAAAAAAACTAGTTGCCACCGTTAAGCAAGCACTTAAGTGCTTTGCTGAAGTGAGGTCCAGAGACACATTGCTTGTGAATCACTGTTGTACTCAAAATCACTGCTGTACTTGAAATGTGTCCCAGGATTCACATTGCAGGAGTCTCTTGCCTGCCAGTTAAACTATGGAATCCTTTCTAAGCAGTGACCCATGAATGATATATACACTTTGCGTCCAACATTCTGGAACTGTAAAATCCTCACTCTCTAACAATCCACCTTTTCTCTGATTTGGTACTAGAAGCATTATCATACCTTTCATGCTCAATACACTGCTTTTTTAGCAGCAACTAGCCCTGGTAACATGGGACTTAGGCCTCTGTCTGACTCTCAAGATGAGATCTACTGGTAGGTCAGAATTAGTAAGGGTTCTGATGGTTCCAGCTGTTTTTCCTCTTTTCATTGGGAAGGAGGGATCACAATTTAATCTTTCAATGGAGTCCCACTGCCAAAACTGATAGTTGGTCCAACTTCCCTCAAAAACAATCTGAGAAAACAGTTTAAGCGGTAATACTATTTCTCTAACGATATATGCTTCTTCCTGGAAACTGCCACCAACAACCCTAGCTAATTCTACTCTGTCCAACAGACAAGTTATGAAGGCTTAGAGGGAGATGGGGTCACTATGGTAGCATTTCGGGAAGGACATGAAAACTACTATCACAGTCCAGTAGGCTTTAATTTCTTTCTTTTAAAATGATAAGCGCTGGAAATTGTTGCTGTAAATACAAAGTATTACTTCCTTACATAGATCAGGCTATACTTTGAGTTGCATTTGAATGAAACACAATAAGATTCTAAAATTAGTATTTATTTAAAAATGGAGGGGAGCAGACATGCAGGATGAGTGGAGGATGGAGAGGGAGAACTAAAAAAAACACTCAAGTGGTGTGCAGAGAAACAGACTTGGCACTGCTGATCTCTTGGTCCTTTTGGAGTTGGGCACAGAACAGCAAAAAATACGCTCTATTCGCTGGAGTAGTTTTAAAGCACAGTTTTAGAAAAAGAATAATTTTCTTGCTGTCCATTGTGAAAATTCGAGGGGAGGGGAAGTGGCAGAAAAGTATTCCAAAATCTAATGAAAGTCCTATCTCATTTGCTAGTGTTCTATAGTAGCCACTTCAACAAACAAACCCTATTCTGCCATAGCTGTATTTTAATCAGATCTGGTTTTATTTTGATAAAAATATTTATAGAGCTAGGGCCCCAATCCTGCAAAGGCTTATGCACATTTTCAACTTTGCACTTTAAAGTCGATGAGACTGCACACAATGAATTAGATGAAGCACATGCATAAGTCTTTGCAGGATTGAGGCCTAATATAAAAGCATTTTAACAATCTAAGCAAATCTCATGCTTCAGACTATAAGACAATTACTGAAATGAATTTTCCCCTCTATCCCTGTGTAATTGGCAAGATGTATGGAATGAATGTTAAGCGTTGCCTTCACTGGAATATTGTTTGATCAGTATTAGAGGCAAACTGTTGAACTCGATGTACCAGTGGTCTCATCCACTAAGATACTCCATATGTTACTTTCCTCCAGATAAAGTCTTGGGTGAACTCTAGGACTTCTGAAAGAAACTTTGATTTAACTGAGCTCCAAGTAGCATAACTTATAACAAACCATTATACAACAATATAATGAATAAAACAATAAACCATTGTTACTCAGTAACTTGATATCACAGTAATTCTCACAGGTAATAAACTAATATTATTCAATAACCTGATATCACAGTATCTTAGTTCCACTGCAGTAAGTTCAGGTGTATTTCTTTAAGGGTTTTTTGCATATAAAATTTGGATGTGGTTCTACAATGTTTTTACTGGAATGTATACTAGGATACCATATTCTGTTTAACTAGCCATGCTTAGTTGAGTAAGCATAATAATGATTATTTCCTTTTAACAAAATGAAGTCTCTGAATACCTACATCTCTCAGGTACCTAAACAGTTGTTTTCTTGTTATCTGTCAGGGTAAAAAGGTGTCTTTTTATAAACGGGCACAAATACTAGTGGCTGATACTTGGAGCGCATTGGAAGGGAAAGGAGATGGCTGCTTCGGTGACATTTCTAGTCTGACTGTATTTGCTGACTATAGGATCCCTCAAGTCCTTGTTCACCTGGGAGCAATGAGATATTCTGATGAACTGATGAGGAAACTCCGTGAAGGTTTGCAACTCCTTTATTGCATCAAGTGTGTTTGTGGTGTTTGTCCGCATTTATGAATATTTTGTAGCATAGAGATTATTAGCCTCTATGAAAGACGTATGAGAGAGGTTTTTTTTTTCCTTTTTGTTGTGCAGGGTTTTCATCCAATGATGGGGAAAGGGAGAGAAAGTACATGATCTAAAGATCGGGGATGAGGAGACCACCCCCTGTCATCTTTTTCATCGTATATAAATATTAAGCTGTAAATTTATTTGGATTAAACACTACTAAGGTTGGATTTAAATGGATGTATACCAGTTGAACACTGAGCTTCTGTTTGGGCTGGTGCCATTTTCAACAAGGTTATAGCTGCCCGTTTGTGGCTTAGAGTATGTCTATGTTGCAGTTAGACACCTGCAGCTGGCCCATGCCAGCTGACTGTGGCTCACATGGCTTGGGCTAAGGAGCTGTTTAATTGCTGTGTAGACATTCAAGCTCAGGTTGGAGCTTCAGCCCAAGCTTGAATGTCTGTACTGCAATTAAACAGCCCCTTAGCCCAAGCTCCGTGAGTCTGAGTCAGCTGGCATGGGCCAGCCACAGATTTTTAATTGTAGTGTAAACATACCCTTAGGCCTGGTCTACACTGCGGGGAGGGCGGGGGATCGATCTAAGATACATTGACTTCAGCTACGCTGTTCTCGTAGCTGAAGTTGCATATCTTAGATCGACTTAGAATTACTTACGTCATGTCCTTGTGGCACGGGATTGATGGCCATGGTTCCCCTGTCGACTTCGCTTACGCCTATTGCCGAGCTGGAGTTCAGCAGTCGACGGGTGAAAAATTGGGGATAGATTTATCGCGTCTACACTATATGCGATAAATCGATCTGCGATAGATCGATCGCTACCCGCCAATCCGACGGGTGGTGTAGACGTACCATTAGTGAGTTCCTAATAGTTGTACCTACCTTTTTTTCTGAATTTGAAAAAACAAAAGGGTGGGGACAGTCATTTACCTCACAGTAACTGTTATCAGTTTGTGTGTGAAAAGAACAGTAATATAGAAACATAAAGTTATTTTGTTAGTTATTCTGTAAACATATCCATGGGAAGTGAAATTCTGAAGACCATATAAGCAAATTCTCTCTAGAGTCATAGAAAAGGCCTAGCTATTGTAGCCATTAGAATAAATGGTTCCGTTTACATCTGGCAGTCCTTTAGTCATGGCCACTGACAACTGCCTCTATTCTAATCTGTGGTGTGTTTTGTCAATACATGGTAGCACACTTATATCCAACAAATACAGCTTCTGTATTGCATTTTTATTTATTGATACTTGTTTCCATTTTCCTGTGCATGTTAACAGTAAAACAACTAATAGTAGGAAATAGGATTTGTCTCTAAATTTTTTATTTATTTGTTTCACTTTTCTCATTAAAACCTGTAGCCTGTCTTTGGCTTAACCACTTACCATGTACTTAGTTATTGGTAATTTTTGGCTGTTAGTTGATCTCTCTGATGAAACAATACTGCCTGGCAGTAGGGTAAATCCAATATCAAGACATTATAAACAATAGTTCATTTATTAAATCTACGCTTCCCTATCTCCTTAATTACACCAATCACTAACTTAAAAGAAAGCAGCTCCCAGTCCTCCAACTTTTGTTTTTCTTCCCTTTAGCAAGTCTTCCAGAACAAACAAAATCCTCCTCATTGAAAATCTGAATACAGTGCATTGCACTTTATTCATGTACCCAATGTTGCTCTCCTCTAATGTCCTGGTTTCAATGTTCACAAATCTTTCATTATTGACTGGCAGCATCAAATACAAAATAAAAGCTACAGTTCCATTCTTGCAGGCACTCGGGAGAGGTAAAGGACATCAAAATAATGGGATGAACTATAGTCCCACCTAATAATGTTTCAGGACACAATCTTTATTTTCTGGATTATTCTGTTTTAGCTGTTAAATCCTTTTTAGATTAAAATAGTCTTCTGTTCAGTTAGTGAGCTGTTCAGAAGGAGTAGGTTAACTCTTCTAAAATATAATGCATTACTTAAAAAAGTTAATGGAGAAAATGAGAAACTGCAATATCGTCTACATGCAAAACAATGCGTCTGTTTTACCTTCCTCAATGGCAAAAAAAGATGAGGAATTATATGACACAGTGGATTTGTTCACTAGCTTTTAGAAAACAGATCTGAATTCTGTTTTAAATCACAGGAGCTTAAGAGTCTTGTGGTCTTTTAGTGCCGGGGTGATATAATCAGATTCTGCTGCCATACAGTGGTGGATACGTAATTGTCCGTCTCTTGTCAGGAAAAGATAAGGACTGGAATTGCAAGAACAGCAGTAAAGTGTATTCATAAATATGGGCAGCGTGCATAACGCCCGCCTGCAACATTCCTTACCTTGAATAGTGGTGTAGTATCTGGATTTGCCTGTATATCAACCCTTATCCGCAGCCACCTACTGCTGTATTTTAGAAATAACTAAAATATATAGGACATACTTCTCAGTAGATGGGAGTTTAACAATGTGGCAACTCATAAATATACGCAGAAAAACAAAATGAAAACCCTAGAAAATGCACAGGCTGAATTCTTTTGATTTATGGTGCAATATATCAAATCTGTAACTCTGGTTTCTCTCTAAGCTACATATATAGTTAAATATAAAGTGTATAACATCTGTGACTCCTGTCTTCTGTTCCACTGAACATTTAATTGGAGTGCTCTCTACTCTGTTCTATAGGAATAATGTTTCAGTCTGGAGATAAACAAGAAGTGGAGATACGAGGTTGTTCTATTTGGTGTTGTGGATTGATCTGTGATCACCTGCTGGAACTTTATAAGAAGAAGGGACAAAACATGAGTGAAAGAGTCAATGCAGTTCTTCTTGATTATTATCTATGGGACTATGCCCGGGATCACAGGGAAGATATGAAAGAAATTCCAATTCATCGTGTACGTTGTATATACTACTGACAACAATTTTATAGATCTCTCACTGATGCATCATGCAGATTTGTTACCTATTCTCTGATATTTTAACACTTTGTGCATCATTGCAGTTGTGTATTAGTACTCCATAGAGTTCACATTCAGGGAAGGGCTATTTTTTGTATTCAATAAATAATTATGCTTGAAATAAAACTAAGACATCTGGATCTATATAATAAAACTTTATTAAAATTTATTCACTTGATTGAGTAAATATTCAATTAATCTAATTTGCATTGTAAATCTTAAACAACATAACTGCATTTTCATAGACACACAGGGCTGGAAGAGACATTGAGTTGAGAGATCATCAGATCCAGCCCTCTGCACTCAGGTAGGACCAGGTAAACCTAGACCAGTCCTGACAGGAGTTTATCCAACCTGTTCTTAAAAAGCTCCAGTGATGTGAATTCTGCAACCCCCTTGGACGCCTATTCCAGAGCTTAATTATCCTTATACTTAGAAAGCTTTTCTTAAATCTCCCTTGCTTCAGATTTAGACCACTGCTTCTTATCCGACCTTCAGCTCACATGGAGAACAATTGATCACCATCCTCTTTTTATAACAGCCCTTAACATATTTGAAGACTTATCTGGTTCCCCCTCAGTCTTCTTTTCTCAAGACTAAATATGCCCAGTTTTTTAATCTTCCTTATAGGGCATACTCCCCTGTATTTACACTTGCACACTATTGTAATAATATTTCTACAAAGTATGCCTTGTAAGGTATCATTTGAAAACTCACAATTTGCTGGTTAGTATTGACCTGGTAAAATGTGTGGCAACATTGATGTGAGGTTATAAGATTCCCCTCTGTGCTGTTAACACATGCCCCAAACCCTGCAGCCCTGCCCAAACAGAAGCTGGCAAACTTGCTTTATTATTCAATTGTGATATACTATAACCACTTGATTCTTTTGAGCAGTACCCCTGCTTAGCCAATTATTTCCCATTTTGTAGTTGTGTGTTTGATTTCCCCCCCCCCCCCCCAAGGATAGTGTTTTGCACTTTGTCTTTATTGAATTACATCTTGTTGATTTCAGACCAATTAAAATTGTCTAATCCTGTCCTCTAAAGTACTTGTAACCCCTTCAAGCATACTTTGTAAGCATACTATCTACCCCATTATCCAAGATTATTTATGAAAATACTGAATAGTACAGGAGCCCTGCAATATCCCACTACATATGCCTTCCCAGCTCAACAGTGAACCATTGATAACTATGTTTGGAGTACAGTCTTTCAAGCACTGGTGCAGCCACTTTATAATAATTTAATCTTGATCATATTTCTGTAGGTGGCTTGCTTATGAGAATGTCATGTGTGACTGCACCAAAAGTCTTACTTAAATCAAGATACATCAGGTCCTCTTCTTCTCTTCCCTCCTCCTCAAACCGCCCCATGCACTAGGCCAGTAATTCAATTTTAATTAAGGATTTGCAAAGCATAAGAGACTTTCTAATCCATAATTTAGCCCTTAAATCATGATTTCTCATGTACAGCCCTCTGCTAGATGTGCTGCAATCATTCCTTCTAAGGGGATAAAATATTTCATTTTGTGGCATGCTTGTAGCTAATTCCTCATAAATTATTTTACAAGCAGAATAAAATTTGCAATGTACTGTTGTCCAAGTATTACTTGTGGTTTAGGAGGCATTATTGTGATAAAGTTATGTATCTAGATCAATAAACCTATTTACAGAGACAAGGTGAGTGAGGTAATATCTTTTATTGACCAACTTTGGTGACAGACAAGCTTTTGAGCTACACAGACAGGGCTGGCTCTACTGTTTTCGCCACCCTAACCAGCGCACCAAATTCCGGTTTCCACAGTGGCAATTTGGAGGCAGTTTCTGTCTTCAGCCAGATGGCAGAAGCTGCTCCGCCACGGACAGCTGAACGTAGAAGCTGCCGCTGAATTGCTGCCGCCACGGAAACGCACGTGCCGCCCTAACGGCACAGGGACTGCCCCCACCGTCTGCGGTGGCAATTCGGAGCACTGCTTGGGGGCAAACCATGCCTCCCCTTGCAGATTGCCACCCCAAGCACCAGCTTGGAATGCTGGTGCCTGGAGCCGGCCCTGTACGCAGAGATCTTCCTCAGGTCTGGGAAAGGTATTCAATGTCACAGCTAAATATAAGATTGAACAGATAATTTAGCATAAGTACCTTGAATAGTTCCTTAGAATATGTGCCCTTAACACCTCTGTAGTCATAGGACAAAAAAGGAGCGGGGTTAGTGAGTTGCAGATTGTTGTAAAAGCTATAAATCCAGTGATTTTTTATTAAGACCATAATTTTTAGTGTATAGCAAAGTTATGAATTTAAGCTCCCAGGCTCGTCTTTTGAAAATGTTGTGGAGGTTATTTCTGAAGAAGGCCAGAAGTAGGGGTTCAGGAAAGATTTTTTTCTGGATGGAGTTCCCTTGGAGTATGCATTGGAGTTTGATACCCAATATGGGTTCCAGTCTGGGGTGGTACTGGTAGGTGATACCTAGAGGTGTGCAGTTGGGAGTGGGAGGACATTATTTCTGTATTGAAGCAGGTTCTCTCGTGTTTTTTTGGGGGGGTGGGGTGGCGTTCCATAATGTGATCTACTTCTCTGGTGGAGTGTCTTTGTTCAGTAGAGGCAGTTCTGAGTGGGTTAAGGTTTGTATCCCAGACTTCCTCCTAGGAGCATATTCTGTAGAATCTAAGTGCCTGGATGTAAATAACAGATTTTGGGGTGGTTATTGGATCTATGGAGGTAGGTGTGGTGATCTGAGGGGTTCTATTGTTAAAGCTGATTGTGGAGTCCAGGTGAAGTTGATTCTAGTATGGGAGAGTTCCAAAGAAAGTTTAATTGACTGGTTGTGTTTGTTGAAGTTTTGGTGGATATCTGTGAGGAAGTTTCTGTCCAGAGGATGAAAATACCACTGATGTATCTCAGGTATATCATTGGTTTTATGATGCATTTGTCCAGCAATTCTTCTTCAAAGTGGCCTGTCAAGAGGCTGCGTATTTGGGAGTCATTCTAGTACTCATTGCTGTTCCCATAGTTTGGACAATATGGTTGTTCGAATGTAAAATTGTTATTTGTGAGGATGAAATGGATGAGTCTGACAATGTGTTTGGGGTAGATATCTGAGGTTTGTCCATTGTCTTGCAAATATTTGAGGCAGGCAGCTATGCCATCATTGTGAGGGCTGTTGGTGGACAGATGACCTCACTACTTTGTCTCATCACTTCAATTACCTCATCACCTACTCAGGCTTATGCAGTGTTGAAGCTATCTACAGGAATTTGTTTTCATTTTTTTAAAGTAGAAGTTTGGCTTTAAATTTTTTGGACTGTTTTGGGGTAATTAGAATGTGGGGAAGGGTCACATGGTTGTCATTTTTCAAATGCTCTTTTTAGTGTTTGGATAACAAAAACGGCCTGAGGTTCCTATGAACCTCCAGGGACCTTCCACAGAAACAAGGCTTAAAATGGGTATAGATTTATTATTCACTGAAGGGCTGAGGACCTTTGGTTCACTGTTTGACCTGGGGTTGCCAGCTGTTGTTAGTAGCTGCCGGTGTGGTGCTCTGCTCTTGTTCAATGATAATAGTCGGCTGCGTGCGTGTACCCTCTGTGCGCTGCCCCGGCTCTGCGCAGATAGCTGACACAGCAAACCCCGAGAGAACTCCCAAAGACCACAGACTTTAGTAAGGTACGAAGGAACCCAAGCCAGTTTTATTGTCAAACGAAGCACAGTAATCGTTTCCTATAGACTCTACAGGACATACTATGAATATGTGCTCCCTGGCAATGGACAGACCTCAGTCAGTGGCGGGACTAGGCTGGCCAAAGATGCACATAAGAATGGCCGTACCGAGTCAGACCAAAAGTCCATCCAGCCTAGTATCTGTCCACCGACAGTGGCCAATGCCAGGTGCCCCAGAGGGAGTGAACCTAACAGGCAATGATCAAGTGATCTCTCTCCTGCCATCCATCTCCACCCTCTGATAAACAGAGGCTAGGGACACCATTCCTTACCCATCCTGGCTAATAGCCATTTATGGACTTAACCACCATGAATTTATCCAGTTCTCTTTTGAACGCTGTTATAGTCCTAGCCTTCACAACCTCCTCAGGTAAGGAGTTCCACAAGTTGACTGTGTGCTGCATGAAGAAGAACTTCCTTTTATTTGTTTTAATCCTGCTGCCTATTAATTTCATTTGGTGACCTCTAGTTCTTGTATTGTGGGAATAAGTAAATAACTTTTCCTTATCCACTTTCTCCACATCACTCATGGTTTTATATACCTCTATCATATCCCCCCCTTAGTCTCCTCTTTTCCAGGCTGAAGAGTCCTAGCCTCTTTAATCGCTCTTCATATGGGACCCTCTCCAAACCCCTAATCATTTTAGTTTCCCTTTTCTGAACCTTTTCTAGTGCCAGTATATCTTTTTTTAGGTGAGGAGACCACATCTGTACACAGTATTCGAGATGTGGGCGTACCATGGATTTATATAAGGGCAATAATATATTCTCAGTCTTATTCTCTATCCCCTTTTTAATAATTCCTAACATCCTGTTTGCTTTTTTGACCGCCTCTGCACACTGCGTGGACATCTTCAGAGAACTGTCCACGATGACTCCAAGATCTTTTTCCTGATTAGTTGTAGCTAAATTTTCCCCCATCATATTGTATGTATAGTTGGAGTTATTTTTTCCAATGTGCATTACTTTACATTTATCCACATTAAATTTCATTTGCCATTTTGTTGCACAATCACTTAGTTTTGTGAGATCTTTTTGAAGTTCTTCACAGTCTGATTGGGTCTTAACTATCCTGAGCAGTTTAGTATCATCTGCAAACTTTGCCACCTCACTGTTTACCCCTTTCTCCAGATCATTTATGAATAAATTGAATAGGATTGGTCCTAGGACCAACCCTTGGGGAACACCACTAGTTACCCCACTCCATTCTGAGAATTTACCATTAATTACCCTTTGTTCCCTGTCTTTTTACCAGTTCTCAGTCCATGAAAGGACCTTCTCTTTTATCCCATGACAGCTTAATTTACATAACAGCCTTTGGTGAGGGACCTTGTCAAAAGCTTTCTGGAAAGCTAAGCATACTATGTACACTGGATCCCCCTTGTCCACATGTTTGTTGGCCCCTTCAAAGAACTCTAATAGATTAGTAAGACACGATTTCCCTTTACAGAAACCATGTTGACTATTGCTCAACAGTTTGTTTTTCTATGCGTCTGACAATTTTATTCTTAATTATTGTTTTGACTAATTTACCCGGTACTGACGTTAGACTTACCAGTCTGTAATTGCCGGGATCACCTCTAGAGCCCTTTTTAAATATTGGCGTTACATTAGCTGACTTCCAGTCATTGGGCACCGAAGCCAATTTAAAGGACAGGTTACAAACCTTAGTTAATAGTTCCGCAACTTCACATTTGAGTTCTTTCAGAACTCTTGGGTGAATGCCATCTGGTCCCGGTGACTTGTTAATGTTGAGTTTATCAATTCATTCCAAAACCTCCTCTAGTGAGGCTTCAATCTGTGACAGTTCCTCAGATTTGTCACCTACAAAAGCCGGCTCAGGTTTGGGAATCTCCCTAACATCCTCAGCCGTGAAGACTGAAGCAAAGAATCCATTTAGTTTCTCCACAATGACTTTATCATCTTTAAGCGCTCCTTTTGTATCTCGATCAAGGGGCCCCACTGGTTGTTTAGCAGGCTTCCTGCTTCTGATATACTTAAAAAACATTTTATTACCTTTGGAGTTTTTGGCTAGCTGTTCTTCAAACTCCTCTTTGGCTTTTCTTATTACAGTCTTGCACTTAATTTGACAGTGTTTATGCTCCTTTCTATTTGCCTCACTAGGATTTGACTTCCACTTTTTAAAGGAAGTCTTTTTATCTCTCACTGCTTCTTTTACATGGTTGTTAAGCCACAGTGGCTCTTTTTTAGTTCTTTTACTGTGTTTCTTAATTTGTGGTATATATTGAAGTTGGGCCTCTATTGTGGTGTCTTTAAAAAGCGCTCATGCAGCTTGCAGGGATTTCACTTTAGCCACTTCTAACTTCTGTTTTACTAACCCCCTCATTTTTGCATAGTTCCTCCTTCTGAAATTAAATGTCACAGTGTTGGGCTATTGAGATGTTCTTCCCACCACAGGGATGTTTAGTATTGTATTATGGTCACTATTTCCAAGTGGTCCTGCTATAGTTACCTCTTGGACCAGCTCCTGCGCTCCACTCAGGATTAAATCTAGAGTTGCCTCTCCCCTTGTGGGTTCCCGTACCAGCTGCTCCATGAAGCAGTCATTTAAAGTATCAAGAAATTTTATCTTTGCATTTCATCCTGAAGTGAAATGTTCCAAGTCAATATGAGGATAATTGAAATCCCCCACTATTACTGAGTTTTTAATTTTGATAGCCTCTCTAATTTCCCTTAGCATTTCATCATCACTATCACTGTCCTGGTCAGATGGTCGATAATAGATCCCTAATGTTATATTTTTAGTGGAGCATGAAATTTCTATCCATAGAGATTCTATGGAACATTTGGATTCGCTTAAGATTTTTACTTCATTTGATTCTACATTTTCTTTCACGTATAGTGCCACTCCCCCCTCCCCGCACAACCTGTTCTATTCTTCCGATATATTTTGTACCCCGGAATGATTGTGTCCCATTGATTGTCCTCAGTCCACCAGGTTTCTGTGATGCCTATTATATCAATATCCTCCTTTATCACAAGGCACTCTAGTTCACCCATCTTATTATTTAGACTTCTAGCGTTTGTGTACAAGCACTTTAAAAAACTTGTCCCTGTTTATTTGTCTGCCCTTTTCTGATGAACCAGATTCTTTTTTATGTGACTGTTTATCATCTGATCTGGCCATTACATTATTCTCTTCCACCCTCTGCTCCTGACTGTAACCTGGAGATTCTCTATCATTAGACTCTCCCCTAAGAGAAGTCTGTGTCCAATCCACATGCTCCTCTGCAGCAGTCGGCTTTCCCCTGCCTCTTAGTTTAAAAACTGCTATACAACCTTTTTAACGTTTAGTGCCAGCACACTCCGAGACCTACTTTTATACAGTTACAGGACAGATTACTCATCCCTACTGACATATTGAGGTACAGCCCCTTGGCTCATTAGGGTGCTGTCTCCCCTTTGATCATGTTGTTCCAGACAAACAGATCTATCCATCATGCTGTCTTATCTTTAAGATGCCTGCCTGTTCCTTGTTATGTCTGCAGAGTGTCCTGATGTCATCTTGGTACAAGTTCCTCTTCTTGCCACTTCTGTGAATGAGGCCTGCCTCTGGCTCACAGTCTCGCTTTTGCTTAGTGATGCCTGGAAGTACTTTGGTTCAGGCTTCAGGCCTCAGACTAGGCCTCTGACACAAGAGTTTATATTTCAGGGCCTCATCTTACTACACCAGCCTGGGAGGTGGCTTGGCTAAAGAAAGAAAGGCGGGCTTACTGCCTTTTTCCTTTTGAATGATGTTATTGCTTGTTTAAATCAAAGCAGAGGAATTTTGTCACTACTAACAGACTGTACATTAAGCTAAATATAGTACTCTTGTCATTTGGTCATAATTCAGTTTGATATTTGGGTTACTGTGCATGTGAACAGATTTGACATTTTGACCTGACATGCCATTTTAACAAGCAGCACCAAAGCTGATAGCACCAGGCCAGCGTACCCTACGACTCCCCCTCTATATCCAGTAATTGCCTTTATTGATGCCATGAGTGTGGTTTTAGTTATTTTTTGTTGTGAACATACACGCCCAAGAGGGACAAAGGCAAACCCCGCGGCCAGCCGCTCCAGTCCGGAGCTTGAAACCTACAGCATATGCGGCCTCCCCCAGGGCCACGCGGGGAAGGGTGCGGCTGGGCAGCGACTTTCGCAGGGCCCTGCAGGGGGCACTGCGCTGGGCGGCCGGGAGGCGCCGTTGTTGGTGGGCGGCAGAGGCCTCGGACTCGCTGGTCGCCGCCGGGGCGGAAGGTTCCGCTGTTGCCTGGTGACCGCGTGTAAACAGAAGGGGAGCGGCGGGGAGCCGGCCTGCAAGACGCTCCGCCCGTGCCCAGCAGCAGGTGGGTTTGTCGCAGTCCCGCGGGTCGGTGCTTCCCGCCCCAGCCCTCCGAGATGCCGCAGCCTCTCCTGTGCCTGGCAGCGGCCCCTCCAGCGGACAGGCCGGCGCGGGGCCTTCCCCGAGGGGAGAGGAAAAGGGAGAAAAGCTGGATACCCCCCTCCTGCCCCCGGCCCGGCAGGAGCCTGACGCTGCCCGTCCCGCTCGGGCATGGCCCCGGGCACCGGGCAGTAATGCTGCTCAGCCGAGGAGCCGCGCCCGGGAGGAGCTGCCTGATCCCCGTGTCACAGGCCGGGCGCTGAAGAAGGATGGAGAAGTTGAGCAACGTGCCCAAGGCCAGTGGCAGAGCCAGGTCTGGCAGCCAAGTCTGCTGGGTGCCAGGCCTGAGCCCTGTCTTAGCAGGTGGTTCTCGAGCACTGAGCTAGGGAGCTACAATGGCATTCCCAAGGGTTTGCAGGCACCACACCATGCAGGGTCTACTATGCTTGAGACCCCTTTCCAAACAGTGCAGCCAAATGGCTTTCTTGTTAGCCGAACCTAGGCTTAGTCTGAGGATGAGTTCTGAACCCGATTTTAATAATAATAATTAATTATAATGATCGAGCAGAGACACTAACTGTGACATCTGCATGTGTACTGTGACTATGGTTATGTGAGTAATTCATAATAGACTTCTTAAAATTATATACATTACATCTCTGTGCTAGTCTGTCTTTCGATTGTGGTGTCTGTCTGGGGGAGGATGGGGAAATAGAATATTTCAGGTCATAAGTAAATATATTAGCATAATACATGAGCATAATATTGGCACTAGGTGAACAAAGGAAGAGCTATTAACCATATTCTTGTATTAAATATTTCAGTTGCAAGATACAGTGTTAATATGAAAGCTGTGTGAACCCAGAAGTCAGATCTCCTGATTCCCATTTTAGTGACCTGATCCCCTGTTAATTAAAGGCTCCGCATTCATTGTGTTTTCCACAGCTTTCCAAAATTCTTTGTGATAACAAGGTAATAGTCCATGGAAGTAGTTTTATATTTGTTTAATAACATAAAGGGTAATACAATACAATAAATAAATACTGATTTATATTTCAATTAGTGGTTTCTGAAGAGCTCATGAAATTTTCATTCAGACTAAAAAACAATTCTGTGCAGAAATAATTAAAAAAACCAAAATATTTTATTTGTGTGTACTGAGGTTTGCTTGTGCTGAGTCATCAGACAAAATAATTATTTCTACTCTGCATACTACAAACCATTGTATCTGTGCTTTATGCTTGTAGAGCGACTCTATTCTGTGTATTTGTAAACCACAATCAGGTTTCTTTAAAGTATCAGAGGGTAGCCGTGTTATTTTGTATCCACAAAAACAACAAGGAGTCCAGTGGCACCTTAAAGACTAACATATTTATTTGGACATAAACATTTTCATGGGTTAAAAACGCACTTCTTCAGATGCATGGAGTGAAAATTACAGTACAGTCCTGAACTAAAACCACACCAGCACACCATCAACAATCTACAACCTATCCTGAAAAAAGGTCCCTCATTCTCACAGATATCGGGAGACAGGCCAGTCCTCGCTTACAGACAGCCACCCAACCTGAAGCAAATACTCACCAGCAATTACACACCACACCATAGAAACATTAACCCAGGAACCAATCCCTGTAACAAACCTCATTGCCTACTCTGTCCCCATATCTACTCTAGCGACACCATCAGAGGACCCAACCACATCAGCCACACCATCAGGGACATATTCACCTGCACATCTACTAATGTGATATATACCATCATGTGCCAGCAGTGCCCCTCTGCCATGTACATTGGCCAAACCAGACAGTCTCTACGTAAAAGAATAAATGGACACAAATCAGACATCAGGAATGGTAACCTACAGAAGCCAGTAGGAGAACACTTCAATCTTCCTGGACATTCAATATCAGATTTAAAAGTAGCCATACTTGAACAAAAAAACTTCAGAAACAGGCTTGATTAGGGACTGAGAGTGGCTGGCTCACTACAAAAACAACTTTGCCTCTCCTGGAATTGACACCTCCTCATCAATTATTGGGAGTGAACTACAGCCACCCTGATTGTATTGGCCCTATCAACACTGGTTCTCCACTTGTGAGGTAACTCCCTTCTCTTATATATAATTCAGTATAATAATGCCTGCATCTTTAATTTTCACTCCATGCATTTGCAGAAGTGGGTTTTTTACCCAAGAAAGCTTATGCCCAAATAAGTCTTTAAGGTGCCACTGGACTCCTTGTAGGTTTCTTTAAAGACTTTTTTGTCTATGCTGAAAATGTTTAGAAGTTACAGATCTTATAAAATATTTCATCTAATACCCCTGTTGCCCCAACTCTGGACTCTCGTATTTGAGAGTTTTGTGTGCTTTTTTTAATTAAAAAATGTTCAGTAACCAACATAGTACATAATATTGTTATGAGACCCTAGTAAGTTCCTTGTATAGTGGAACCATCTCTCTTTCTATACACAGGCACTATTTAAATAACAAACAAATCCTTCTTCCCCCCTCCCTCCCATATAGTAGCTACAGTACAATGGAATTTGGAATCCACTACTTGTTCTTCTTTCAGTTTGATTCCTGGGGCACTCGTTTCCACTCACTATTGTCAATTAAAAAATAAATACTTAAATAGGGATCCAGTTTAGAAAATAGTGAAAACATCTTTGGTCCATCCCTCTGCAACTGCAGAATATAGTTTGCTGAAAGTGATCATGACAGTGAACATATCAGATACTAAAGTGATACTGAATTTGAGGTTACACTAAACCTCAAGAAGAAGCTAGTTATAAAACCTTTTATTTAGGCTTTGATCCTAAAGTATTAAAAAGGCAGGTAATCCATACATACTATTTATATGCTAAGCTGGCCTTTATATAGTCCTATATATGGAAGTCTAGCAAACAGTGCTACTTCTTCTTCCCCTCATTTCTGCTCTCATGGGACTCTTTGAACTGAAGTTGTTGTGGTCATGCAGCCTTTCCATAACTTCAACTCTGAACCTTTGGTGTCCCAAGAAGGTGTCCATCCATGCCTGACAAACATCTTTCCGGAAGGTTCTTGAAAGTAGCTGTGGGACGGGATGCATTCCCTACGAGTGAATATGCAGAGGGCAACAAAAGGAATCACAATTTCTATAAGTTACCTGTTTTCAAAAAACAGATGCAAACAAAAAAACCAAAACTGTCATTTTAATTAGGTAGGTACTCAACAGTGATTAAAAAGGCCTGACTTCTACATCAGGCTGCTTAAAGTATAATAATCCGAGAAGTATTTAAAATCACACCTTGTTGTTGTATGCAACTAATCTGTTTCCCGTGTGGTTTTCAAGTCCTATCTACTTATCTTATTTAAGTGGAGACATTTTTAATGTGCTTTACTTCTTTTTCCCCTACAGAGCTAATGTAGCTGTGGGAGAGTGAGTTGGATTAATTCTGAGCACATGCTTCATCAACAGAATTGATAAGTAAGCTTTCATGGCGCTGTCTCTATTACTTAATGTAGAGGTTCTCAAGCTTTTCAAAATTATGCCATCCCCCCAACTTTTTTTTAACTTGGAGCCCCACTCTCCCCCCCTTACAAAATGGGACTTTTCAATGTAATCTAGGTGGAATTGGGGCTATTAATACATTGAATCCAATAAAGGGAATTCTACTTGAAATAAATCAGTCCTTTGATCCTGCTAACTGTGCATAGGCTAGGAAATCTTTTAAAAGCACATGCCTTAATATCCACAAAGTTTTCAGGGCAGTATTTCTCAAATTCAGCATTGAAGAGTGCTAGTGTTTCCATGGGGTACGGCAAGCCTTCCCGTTCTCTTACAGGGTCATAACACTCAGTGAAATTTGTCCTAGCCACCCCACTGTCAGATGGTGTGGCTGATGGGCTAAATTTCACCGAGTGGTGTTGCACAGGACCGCCCGGGGGGCAAGTGGGGCAATTTGCCTTGGACCCCGCAGGGGACCCCACAAAAGCTTTTTGGGGCCCCTGGAGCGGGGTCCTTCACTTGCTCTGGGGGCCTCGGAAAACTCTTGCGGGGCCCAGGCCCCCGGAGCTCCTTCCACTCCGGGTCTTCGGCTGCAATTCGGCAACAGGGGGTCTTTCCACTCCGGGACCCACCACCGAAGTGCCCCGAAGACCCCCGGTGGGGGGTCCTTCCGCCCCGGGACCCGCCACCAAAGTGCCAGGCCTTCGGCAGCAATTTGGTGGCAGGTGTCCCCGCCGCAGGTCTTCAGGGCACTTCAGCAGCGGATCCTGGAGCAGAAAGACCCCCCGAATTATTGCCGAAGCGGGGGCCCCTTGCTGTCGAAGACCCCAGGCCCACTGAATCCTCTGGGCGGCCCTGGTGTTGCAACCCTGTAAGTGAATGAGAAGACTTGCCGTACCCCCATAGAAAGTTTAGCAGGCTTCCCCAGAGGTGCATGCCCCCTGTTTGAGAACTGCTGACTTAATGTAATCATGCCATGTCCAGAAAGAAGACTACTTGACTTTCAGTTCCAGGTAGAATTTGCTGGTCTGGTATTTAAGAAGGGGAAAATATTACCTATAAACTGAAGAAATATGGGACTGGACCCTTCTATGCCAATTTTACAGGACAGAAACTCACTCACTTTAGTTACTTAACTTTCCACTTTGGAAAAAGTTAAGTCACTGGGACATGAACTTCTATTCACTGTGTAATTCAGAAAACTTTGTTTCTTAGATGCAGAAGATTGAGAATGTTATGAAGACAAGAACCATAAGAAAATTTTTCAGGTTAAATGTTAAAATTGGAGGCTGTCATGGAAGAGATTCCAGTTAAAGTTGCTGTAAGAATAAGACCTCTGCTTTCCAAAGAGATTCTTCATAACCATCAAGTATGTGTGAGACTGGTCCCAAACACACAGCAAGTTATCATTGGGAAAGACCGTGTCTTCACTTTTGATTTTGTGTTTGGCAAAAATTCAACCCAAGATGAAGTTTATACAACTTGCATTAAGCCTTTAGTGGTGTCATTGATTGAAGGATATAATGCTACAGTTTTTGCTTATGGACAGACAGGGTCTGGGAAGACGTACACCATTGGTGGAGGTCACATTGGTATGTTTTGGAAAGTTTATTTTGTTTCTGTGATTTGTGACCAGTGTACTTGCCTAACCCAAATAAATAATACCTGGAAGGCTATGTAATATTTGTGAAATAACTATATTTTACAGGTGTATTTTTAAAAATCTGAGGCAAGTTGTTGTTCAGGCAGGCTGTTGGGTTTTTGTTTATGTGTGTGGGGATTTTTGTTCATTTTTGCTGCTTGCTTGACTTTTCTCATTAGAACACTGGGCTGGCTCCACATGCAATTAATAATTCCAACAACTGTGTCTATGCAGCATAGAGAGCACTACAGTCTATCTATATCTGAGAAGTTTCTACAGTGCTCATTGCCACAGTATCTAAGCTCTGTGCTACTGACAAAAAATGTTTAAAAGGCTAATGGAAAACACTACTATAAACTAATATACTCTTCTGACCAAACATAAGTTAGATGAGCTATCCATGACAGGGGTTTACCTTAAATTAGGCTGTACTCAAGAACCCTGAGAAGTATCATAGGAAGTGCTTTTTCTCCACCCCCCAACATTAAATTAGTGCCAGCCATTGGAGCTTCTGGATTTGATCCACATTTAAAATAGGATTGTTTTAGATGTGCGACTATTTGCTCTCATCTTCCAAATTTAATCCCAGCCTGTGCTTGAACATCAAGAGCTCATTTATTTTAACCTGTTTGATCTTAGCTTTATTTGGTATTAACTAAAAAAAAGCAATGGTGAGCAAATCTATCTTATCTACTTTAGGTATTTCTAGCATATCCATCACTGTAGTACTTGAGTGCCCAGAATATTTTTGTGCTCTTCAAATAATTCAGTTGAGCACCATGAGAGTCTGAATACTACATTCTGAACAACGTAGAGGCTGCTTACCTCTTTATCTAAAGTAAGAGTTGAGAAAATATTATTTTAGCAATATATTGGTGAATCTGAGTGAGTCTAGGCCACTGTAATATACACTTCCTTTTTGTTCCCTTAGCATGAAAATTACACCAATATAGCCTCTCCTTAGACTCAAACTGAGTGTAATTAAGTTTGAAATTACTGAGGATGTCAGGAGGTAGGAAGTACACCACCTTAGATTCCATTAGACTCACTTATGAATTTGACCCTCTGTCTCCATACGATGATCTAAAAAAGGATACAGTTTTAGTACCAGATCAGTGTCATAGAGATCAGAATTTTGGCTTAAAATGGCAAACATCTGATCTTGTTTTGGGTTATTTTGCCAGTAATGACAGCTCCCTTAACCATCATCATTCTGAGTTATCAGACATTATTATTATTGGAATTCTATTCCTATTATAGCGTGCTGCTGCTGCAGAATTTTATAATAGAAAACAAGATTGTAAGACATTTCTTATTTCAATGTCTTTGTGGTTCAAGTTTCTAGATTAGACTCCTGCTGTTTAAATATTGACTACATCATCAGGTAATCAGCATGTTATTCTAAAATATGGAAAACAGTCTCTTTTATCTTTCAGACTAACTGGGTCATATTATCTTTTTTTCTGTGTTTAAATTGAATGATTTGAAGATTAGATTTCCTCCCCTTGACCATGTTCACTGCTTTCAGGTGTTAATTCCCCTAATAGAAAAACCCAAATTATAACATCACAGTTCTTTTTTTAATTTGACCTTTCCAAGTGGATATAAATAGATTATTTAAAAAATCTCTATAAAAATTTAAATCCTCCTTGTTCTTAATTCTTTTTATTCTTTTCATTTCTTGTCATCTTTTGGCTGACCATGATTATTTAATGTTAAGTCTGTTACCTAGAAGCTTTAAATAGCAGGTGCCACAATACAAAGCTGTTCAAAGCTCAGCAACTTTTTTCACATATACCTATTGAGTCACTGATTAGATGGGACAATTTCTAATTTTCTTGGTTAGAAGGAGTGAGCCACTCAGAAGCCTCTCATCAACCCTCAACCAATTTCCATACTGTGGAATAAGTAACATCTGAGATCCTACTGATATTTAAAAGCAGGAGTTTGACATGGCACTGGTGAGCCGTATGTTGTTTTGAAAGAACAAGAAGTGTTCCTAAAAGCTATCTCCTATTTCCAGCACATGGCAATTTACTGAACTACTGTTGTATCCTTATTGGAGCAAGAGGTATCTACTGAAAATTGAGGTTGTCATTGTAAAATTGTGCAATGTCCTGAGTGTAAAATGTGACTCATGAGAAATATAGGCTTATAATAGTGATGCATTTGACTGCCGAACCACTCACCATGTTGCCCTCCAGTTTATATTAACAAGTAATTTTTTTGGATCTTGAATATGAATCCTGTTAAGGACTGTAAACAAATATTCAGCCATTCAATAGTATTCATATATTATGATTTTTTGACAGGACTAAATTCTTCAGATTCACAGGTGCCTTAGTGCCAATGGCCACAGACGTTTGTTCACGTTTCAGAAGTTTAAACTTTAGTCTAAATTATAAAGATATATTCACTGCAAACCTGGTCACATTTCTGTTTATATTTTAGCATCGGTAGCAGAGGATGAAAAAGGTATCATTCCACGCGCTATACAGGAACTATTTCAGAGCATCTCAGAAAACCATAATATTGACTTCAGTGTGAAAGTATCTTATATAGAGGTCTACAAGGAAGAACTCAGAGATCTGCTGGAGTTGGATACCTCTATGAAAGATTTACACATCAGAGAAGATGAAAAGGGAAACACAGGTAGAGAAGCCCGTTTGAACTCAATGATTTATTAAATTTGTTCCTACTTATATGCTTGAAAGAATATTTTGTTCTAAGTGCAAGTTTATGAAAGCAAATGCAAAATGTTCTTGTTTTCTCTTAGAAGAAAAAGCACTTATTAATTACAGATATTAGGAAACAAGAGGGGAGGTCTATTGTAGGGATACATTTTACTGATAAATGTAAAGTTCATCTCGAATGGTCTGAGTCAGTTTTGGTTTTAAATAGCTGTTAATACATCAAGAAAACAAATACTGCTAGAGTGGGTGGAAATGATAAGGAGCAAATATGGGTCCTGGTCCTGCAGATCCTACAGAGTAATCTCAATGATTTCAATGGGATTATTCACCTGAGTAAATGCTGCAGATTGGACCCTTGCCTCCTAGCCTCCTTACACTTAATTCCATATAAAATATACAATTTCTATACTGTACAAGCTGTTGTGTTATGCCTTCAGTTGCATTATGCAGAAGCTCTACATGTAGTAAACAGCTGGCCACAAATTGAAATGAGAGAAGAGAAAATGATACTGAGATAAACTGCTGGTCTTGTTGGTGGCTTTGAAATGGATGAGTGCCAGAATGCTCTTGGTGAAGCATGGGTTTTTGAACAATGATCCATCAATACATTTTAAAATAGTGTGCAGGGATCAATTACTCTTCTTTAGTACAAACATTTATGTGTGTAAATTTCCAATCAGCCTCAGCTGACCACGTATCCTTCTATGGCAAGCTCTTCCCATTCATCAGTAAAATCCTGGGGAAAATCTATATTGGACAGTAATATTCTTTATTACTTCTGTATTTTTGACTATCCAATTAATCAGAGACCTATGAGGTAAGGAAGCTGTCCAGAAAATCCTTGCTCCTTAAGCAACATATTATGGAATCTCTACCACAGTGTTGTAGTTGCGGCTGAGAAGCAATTTTCATTATAAGCATCTATTTTCACTTCTTTTTAACTGGGGTGTGGGGGAAATTATCCTTTGAACTGAGATTTCTCATTCTTGTTCTTAGAGCAGATAAAGTTTGTAAAATTCCATGGAGCTGTGTTTAAGTTATTCAGACATGAAACTTTTATCTCCATTAAGATACATTTTTTAACACATTTTGGATTTTTTGTTTTGCCCCGATGAATTAAACATAGCTTCTTAGCCCATTATTCTGAGCTTGCTATGACAGCATCCTCAAAGATAGCTAATGCATTGACTGTAGAAATGTTGTTTTCAAATGAAATAAAATTCTGTGGTATCCATAGGATACACCAGTGGCTTTCAACCTTTCCAGGCTACTGTACCCCTTTCAGAAGTTTGATTTGTCTTGCATACCCTAAGTTTCACCTCACTTAAAAACTAATTTCTTACAAAATCTGACATAAAAATACAAAAGTGTCACAGCACATAAATACTGAAAAATTGCTTATTTTCTCATTTTTACCATATAATTATAAAATAAATAAATTGGATATAAATATTGTACATGCATTTCAGTGTCCAGTATATAGAGCAGTATAAACAAGGCATTGTCTGTATGAGATTTTAGTTTATACTGACTTTGCTAGTGCTTTTTATGTAGCCTGTTGTAAAACTAGGCAAATATCTAGATGAGTTGATCTACCCCCGGGGATATGTGTACCCCTGGTTGAGAACCACTGGGATACACTGTTTTTTCCTAATTTATCATAAGCAGGGCCGGCTCCAGGGTTTTTGCCGCCCCAAGCAGCAAAAAAACAAAACCCAACAACAACAACAAACACGATCGTGATCAGCTCTGCTGCTCCAGTCTTCGGCGACAATTCAGCGGCTGGTCCTTCCCTCTGACATGGAGTGAGGGACCCGCTGCCAAATTGCCACTGAAGAGTCAGACATGCCGCCCCTCTCTGTTGGCCGCCCCAGGCACCTGCTTGCTGGGCTGCTGCCTGGAGCCGGCCCTGATCATAAGGCAACATGGCACAATGCTCCCTTGAATATGGGGCCCAATTTTTCAGTATGGCATTATCTTGTCCTCCAGTTTTGCACTCAATTATTTTGTGTGTGCATAGACCTGCATGTAGACATTTGAAGAGCTCAGTAGTCAGGAAATTCAAATTAATTGCTTGAAGTAAGTGTTACTTGGTCATATTTCCTAGATGTAGTAAGGTATTAGCATTAATACCCTCTGGTCCAATCCTGCAAGTGAGCAACTGAATAGTTCATTGACTTAAGTGGGGCTACTCACATGAGTAAAATTACTCACAAATGTAAGTGTTTGTTATGTTAGCCGATTGTCATTTTATACCTGTATAAAATTTGTATTATTGTCAAAGTTATGATTTGTGAGAACCATAACTTTGAATTTTCTATCTTTTGTTTGTTTAAAGTCTTCACTGTAACCTTGCATTTGTTGTTTTTGTATTGATTTGAATAAAGTCTCAATAAGCTATTTTTGTAAGGTAAAAATGCGTTTTACACATACACTACAGGTTTAATATGCTGTATGTAGTGATTCCATTCATATAAATTTTTCTTATAGGTATTTGCTGTGAGCTCATATGCTAATGTGAGCTTATACACATTATTATAGCTAATTTTATTTGCTGGATTTTTATATGTTTTTTTGTGGATTAGTTTGACTGTTCATGACTTTATCTAAAAACAGTTTTTCTGTAAACTTTTGCTGAGAATCTAGTGTTAACCCATTATTCATGCTTTCTTGGGGTTGATGTTTGTAGTGATTGTTGGTGCCAAGGATTGCCAAGTTGAAAGTGTGGATGAAGTGATGAGCCTTTTAGAAAGTGGGAATGCAGCTCGCCACACAGGTATGACACAAATGAATGAGCACTCCAGTCGATCTCATGCTATTTTTACCATCAGTATTTGTCAGCAACAGCCTCCACAGTCTCTGATAAAGGCAGATACTGCACAAGATTCATCTCTGAGATCAGGCCAGCTCATTGCGTCTAAGTTCCACTTTGTGGACTTGGCAGGATCAGAAAGGGTGACAAAAACAGGGAACACCGGTGAACGGTTCAAGGAATCGATTCAGATCAACAGTGGCTTATTGGCTTTGGGAAATGTGGTAAGTGCTCTTGGCGACCCAAAGAGAAAAAGTGTACATATCCCATATAGGGATGCTAAAATTACTCGTATTCTGAAAGACTCCTTAGGAGGAAATGCCAAGACTGTCATGATAACATGTATAAATCCATCCTCATCTGACTTTGATGAGTCTTTAAATTCCCTCAAATATGCCAACAGAGCCAAGAATATTAGAAATAAACCAGTTGTAAACTATAACCCTGAGCGGGACCGGATTGATGAAATGGAACTTGAGATCAGGTTGCTCCGGGAAGCTTTGCAGAATCAGCAGGTTACTGTAATGAGCCATGCTAGCCAGGGATCACAGGATATGAGTGAAGATAGGACTCGAATTCGTTCTCTTGAAGAGCAGCTTTCCCAGCTTCAGGTGGAGTGTTTCAACTACAGAAATTGCATAGAGGAAGCGTTTCCCTTCCTAGTTGAACTAAATGACATTGCCAGCTTAACAAGGAGTCAACAAGAGAAGCTGCAGGATTGTATCAACATTGCACAGGAGCTAAGGGAGGCAGCTCTTGTCATGCCACGAACTGATAGTGGAATTGGAAGCGACCAAGAGGAGCCACATCATATCACAATTCTTCAACTGAAGAGGGAACTAAAAAAATGCCAGGTATTAAACTATAACTTGTTAATTTAAGTATTGTTACATGAAAGGGTAGCCCACTAGTAGAATTCTCATTAGACTTCGATAGTTTTAAAATCCTTAACCATATCATCTGCATTTTATCTAGGGTTTTATATAGTTAAATAATAGCCGCATTGCAAAATTCTGTTTGCCTGCTCACCTCGGTGAATTATTCATTTTGATAGGTGATTAAAACATTAATCATCATTGTACTAGAGGTGGGCAAATAGGTTTTATGCTCGGGCTAATTAATTTTCATTATACCTTTAAAGAGATTGAATAGCAGTATGACCTCTCATCTGTTAGTTCTTTCCTTTACAGTGATAATTGAAGCTGTCAAGTTAACCGAGAAATCTCATTTTATATCCCACCAGTATAATTTAATGTATCAGAGCCACAGACAAGTTGACAACATAGGTCATCTGATGCCAAGTTTTGTCTAATCTACCTACTTACTTGGCTTCAACACTGTAGTATCAAGTATCAATGTTGAACCTAGTACTTATAATTAAACCAGTCCTTCACATGAATGATAAAAGCTATCCTTCAAAATAGGGCTGTCAATTAATTGCAGTTAACTCACATGCTTAACTCAAAAAAATTAATCATGATTCAAAAAAATTAATCATGATTAATTGCATTTATAACAATAGAATAACAATTGAAATTAAATTTTTTTGATGTTTTTCTACATTTTCAATATTGATTTCAGTTACAACACAGAATACTACGTGCACAGTGCTCACTTTATATTATTATTTTTTATTACAAAGATGGTAAACAAAAGAAACGGTATTTTTAAATTCACCTCATACAATTACCAAAGTGCAATCTCTTTATCGTGAAAGTGTAATTTACAAATGTAGATGGGGGGTGTACATAACTGCACTCAAAAACAAAACAGTGTAAAACTTCAGAGCCTAGAAGGCCACTCAGTCCTACTTCTTATTCTGCCAATTCCTAAGACAAACAAGTTTGTTTACATTGACGGGAGATACTGCTGCTTGCTTCTTATTTACAATCTCACTGAAAGTGAGAACAGGTGTTCACATGGCACTTTTGTAGCCAAGGTATTTACATGCGAGATATGCTAAACATTCATATGCCCCTTCATGCTTCAGCCACCGTTCCAGGATACATGCTTCCATGCTGATGATTCTCATTTAAAAACGAATGCATCAATTAAATTTGTGACTGTGCTCCTTGAGGGAGAATTGTATGTCTCCTGCTCTGTTTTACCCTTGTTCTGCATATATTTCATGTTTTAGCAGTCTCAGATGACCCAGCATGTTTGTTTTAAGAACACTTTCACAGCAGGTTTGACAGAACGCAAAAAAGGTACTTACGTAAGATTTCTAAAAATAGCTACAGCACTCGACCCAAGGTGTAAGAATCTGAAATGCCATCCAAAATCTGAGAGGGACGAAGTGTGGAGCATGCTTTTAGAAGTCTTAAAGAACATCACTCTGATGCAGAAACTACAGAACCACCAAAAAAGAAAATCAACCTTCTGCTGGTGGCATCTGACTCAGATGATGAAAATGAGCATGCCTCAATCCGCACTGCTTTGGATCGTTAACAAGCAAAATCCATCATCAGCATGGAAGCATGTCCTCTGTAATGGTGGTTGAAGCATGAAGGGACATATGAGTCTTTAGTGCATCTGGCACATAAATATCTTGCAATGCCAGCTACAAAAGTGCCATGCAAAGGTCTGTTCTCACTTTCAGGTGACATTGTAAACAAGAAGCGGGCAGCATTATTTCCTGCAAATTGTAACCAACCTTGTTTGTCTGAGTGATTGGCTGACCAAGAAGTAGGACTTAGTGGACTTGTAGGCTCTAAAGTTTTACATTGTTTCATTTTTTAATGCAGTTTTTTTGTATATAATTCTACATTTGTAAATTCAATCTCTTTATCGTGAAAGTTATGCTACAGTACTTATATGAGGTGAATTGAAAAATACAATATTTTTGTTTTTAAAGTGCAAATATTTGTAATAAAAAATAACTATAAAGTGAGCACTTTACACTTTGTATTCTGTGTTGTAATTGAAATTAATATATTTGAAAATGTAGTAAACATCCACAAATATTTAAAATAAATGGTATTCTGTTGTTTAACTGTGTGATTAATCATGATTAATATTTTTAATTGCTTGACAGCCCTACTTCAAAAATAAAAATACCTGACAAAAAGCTGTTCCTTTCTTTTAATTGTCAGATCCTTAGTTGACTGAGAGCTGTAACATTCAAGAAAAAACAAGTTGAAATGAGTTTCTCAAAACTGCAGTTTTTTTTCTTGTTATCTGTTATTCACAGGTTTTCTTATCATAGCACTTCTTGGACATGTACTTCTATGTTAAATATCAGCCTTCTGCTTTTTGGTGCCATAACATTTCTTTTCAATTCTCCTGCTGAGGTGAGAATTTTGAAGAAGGCATGAGATTCTCAGCAGGACTGCTATCTAGGAGGAGGTGAGAGAGGAACTATGGTGCTGGCAACTTTGAACACTTCATTCTCAGAGGCAGACATAAGGTTGCAGCCTTTCAGCTCATAATAGTGCTAGACAATGACCTGCTGAGAGAGAAGAGCTCTCTGCCATCTCAATCATGACTTCCGCCTCTCCCCCCAAAAAATATTACATGATAAACATATATAACTTTTTTGGGGACAGCCTCTTAGCAGGTGGAACTTTTGGAAACAATGTTAACATGCTGTGTATGGATAACAAAAAGTACACTAAACCATGCAGCTTTAACCAAATCAAAAGTTAATGGTGTAACTTAAGACATTTGAATCAAAGAGTTGAAAACTGACTGAAAGTGGCATTAAAAGAATAAGAACATTAATAATAGGTCAACAATAACAACTTAATCTGAGTCTACATCTTGTGATAGAAGGAATCTGTGCTTCTATGTGTTATAAATAGTGTAACAAAATGCATGTTTTGTTGAGGAAACCTACTTTGAGGTTTGCACATGAATTCTGATGCAGTTTATAGAATCTGTCTTGGGAAATGCCTATATAAATTGTGTCTTCCAGTTACTTTCTCATAATTTGTTAAAAAGGAATCATGTGCCTCTACTCTTGGTTCCTTTAACTTTGAATTATCTTTCTCTCCGCTTGTGATTCCCCCCTCTGGATTATTTTAAACCTCCTACTTCTCTAGAGAGTCTAGGCTGCATGTTTAATTGCTTATAGGTAAGGTTGCCAAGCAAACCACTGCTCCTTCTTGTTGCTGTGTCTCAAGCAGCGAGAATTATCCTGTTTTGCCTCTTTAGCAATGGGTAAACTAGATTTATACAACATAAATGAGAATATAGTAGAGCAGGGAAAATGTTCTAAGATTTCTAGCTCAATCTGTCAAAATGTGCTTCCTCAGTGAATGGTTCCAAGTATATATTCATATTACTCTTTTCTGTTCCACATTAATACTGCAAATAATAGTAACATTCTAATTTTGATCTTAATTTTTTTAAAAAATATAATCCTATATTGGGAAAAATTAAATAAGATTTTTCAGGCTGTTTTTTTCCTCCTTATGAATGTTAAGTAAAATTATTTGGATATGATAAATGCTTTAGCTTAATTCATTATCCTCTTCTGTTTTAATAATTAACATTATTTATTGTAACATTTTCTTGATGTAGCTTTATTTTTTTCATGTACATAAGAGTGCAGCTTTCTGGCATTTGAATGTAAAATCAAAAAGGAAGTAAATGGACAATATACTACTTATTCTCACATCTCGCCCACAATTTGCACATTTATTTTTATTATTAGCCGTTGTTTTCTCTACTATTAATTAAGCCAAGTCAGAATAGGAAGAGGGAATTCTTGTTTTTCAGTGATTGCCTGGAATTTGAATGATGTTACAGGTCCAATGTGGACCAGGAAATTGAAGTTTCAGTTAAGTTTTGAAGTGACCGAGACACTTCAATGCTTTGGTGCACACAGTCAAAATAAAGTTCTACCTTCTAATGCTTCATAAATCGCTTGGATGATCAGTTTAAATAATGTTAAAATTTGGCCCATTTCAGTATACTTGGCAGCAAGAGGTAGGTAGAACAGCTGTAACCAGGCTAACCAGTCCTGAATCATCGAGATGATTCAGGCCTGTTCTGCATATGAGTATTCAGAGTTGCTTTTTGGATGTAGAGCTCATATAAACAAACCTCTGCCCCCTAATCAACCTCCTACATGCCCTGTCTAACATCCTTCTCTCTGCTGTGGTCCTGGGGAGGGTACAGAATCCCTCATCATCAGTTCAGTGTCAGGAGAAATGGAAGGGGCATCCTTTTTTTTATTGAGGGGTTGTGTATGCCTCTGTGCGTGGTTCGATCTAAGCTGTGAATCAGTCCCCATAATTACTAGGTGGGACATTCTCAGCCCCCTTTCCACCCACAATCTCTTTTCTTGGATGGTATTTCTGTTTTGAAGCTGTTCCTTTTTAAGGGTCCTTTGGCTAATTGTCATTTAGTTGGAGAGGGACCTGGTCTTTGTTGTAATTGCAGCTGAGGTACTGAACACACCCTGTGCTTTCCTGGAGTCATTCACCAGGGCTCAATTGCAATATGTGATAGTTGGGGTGGAATGACTGTGAATCTGCTCTGGGAAAGAATGGTTTTGGGTGTGATAGCCTCATCAGAGAGACTGTTCCCCCCCATTCTCCCCCTCCCCGATCTACCAGGCATCCATGGCTGCAGAGCTCAAGTATGCTATGCAGCTACTGCAGCCCCTGCATTCTGGAAGTTGCTTAGACCAACATTGGATCATATACCTGTAAAGACATCAAAAGAAATTTTCAAGCCTATTCTGACTTTATTCATGTGGTTGTAATCACAGTTGTAGAACAAGGAAGGCAGTGTTAGTTTCTTCATTATTTTATGAGAGATTTGCACTACTCTTGCAGTTAAAGTGCATGGATTTTATGACTGAATTTTACTGCATGCTGAAAGCAGCATTGTATTTATATACCATTGCATACAGTAGTTCTGGTTATTGGCATTTTTCTTAGGGAGTGTAATGGCATGCACCTACCTCTTGCAAGCGTCCCCTTCAGATTGTGTATGTCTGCAGTCTTTAACAGTCCTAGCCCTAGGACCAGGCTGTATTCTCAGGGCTTCTTCCCTGGAGGCAATGGTTTTAACCTCTCTGGACCCTTCTGGCCTCTAAGTACTTCAGATCCCCTTCTTGGGGTTTATCACTGTCTAATTCTAGGCTATTTCCCCAGTGGCCTATTGTGGGAAGAGGGAACCTGGCCCACCCAGTACTCCGAATCCCAGCCCTGGGACCCTAAGAATAGTAGCCACATGCCACCATGTCCCTTTAACAAAAGTGTTTTCAGTTCCCTGGGCCACTTCCACATGGCCCCAGCCTTCACCAATCCTTCACCCTTACCTTAGGGCTCTTCTGTGTTCAGGCCCAGCAGCCAGCCAAGAGCTCCTTTTTGCTCCCCCAGTCTGTGCCCGCACTGAGCTGTCCATGGTGCTGCAGTTCTTGTTGACCAGCCAGGAGCACCAGTTGAACTCCTCTGGCTCCATCAAGGAACTCACTCTGGTCTGCACTGCAGCTCCTTTTATACTGATTGGCTAGCCCCTTGCAGCCTCTCCCAATTGGCCATGTCCCACACAGTCTGTCTGTGCAGCTTAGAGGATCTTGCTACTGCTCTTTTCCTGAGACGGGTGTGGCAGGACCCCGAGGCCCCCAGGTAGGGGCCTCTGGGCCTATTCCACCACATCATAGGGAGAAAGGAACTTATCAAAAAAAGGTCAATAGATGAATAAAATTGAGGGAATAATTAGAGATACTGCATCGTCAAGATCTACTAGAATCAGCACATCATTGGTATACCCTGGGAAATTTTGCAGTTCAGATCTGCTTTTCTTAACACCATATGAAGAATCTCTTCATTCAGTTGTCAGAATAACACCTTTCCTATCCCACCCCATCTCCTTTTTGTTATGTAGCAGGCTTTAGCTACAGACGAAGAAGTATTCAGTCAAAAGGAGCTTGAGCTGAAGGTATTACAGGATCAAATACTAACACTGATACAGGAAAACCAAGAACATCTAGAATCTTTTAAAGAGGCACAAGAAACAAATAAATTACAGGTAAGTTTTCCTCTTGCACATTTTACTGTGTAAGTTTGGTTCAAATAAGATGCATATTAGAATGCAGTAATTACAATTTAATAGTATGGGCCAAATTTTGTAGCCCGCAGGCAAAAATTATTTTCTTATCAATGGTAATTTTGTCTCAGACTGTACAATTTATGCCTTAGATTCCATAACTGTGACCAATTATGAGAAAATTATCTTTGTCTAGTTTTGTCTAGTGCCTAGAACATAGGACTGAGATTCAGGAGATCTGTAATGTAGCCTAGCTCTACCACATACTTACTGCATAATCTTAGGTGAATCACTTAATGTCACTTGTTCCCTGTTCCATCCGTAAAACAAGAACAGTAATATTTACCAACATTACTGGAGAGTAGTGTCTCTTAATTCTTCAATGTTTGTAAAGCTTTTTGAGATCTTTGGATGGAAGGGGTTATAGAAACAAGGCTTGCTGTACCGTTTTGGCCACCCCAAGTCGCACACTGTGGATGGCGGAGGCAGTCTGTGTGCTGTTAGGGCAGCACACATGTTTCCGCTGCAGCGGCAATTTGGCGGCAGCTTCTGTCTTCATCTGGAAGACAGAAGCCGCCGAATTGCCGCTGAGGGAAGCTGAACGTAGAAGCTGCCGCCAAATTTCCGCTGCCTCGGAAACGCGCTTGCTGTCCTAAGGGCACATGGACTCCCTCTGCCATCCACGGTGGCAATTCAGCGTGCTGCTTAGGGCAGCAGAAACACATGGACTGCCGCCCTTTGCAGATTGCCTCCCCAAGCACTTGCTTGGAATGCTGGTGCCTGGAGCCGGCCTTGTATAGAAATGTCTGTTGTATTATAATACTAAAAAGTTTAGGAGTGAAATCTTGGCGCTGCTAAATTCATTGAAGTTATTGGGAGCTTTGTCAATGGAACAGGATTTCAGCCTAAATATATAGGAAGATTGCTACCTTGATTCCTGTGTTAGCAATAGTGGAGACAGTACGTGCCTCTCCATTTCGAGCATTTCTCAATAAAATAATTACAATGGTTTAGGCAATTTCCTGGTAGCCAGAGGTCCGTCAGATCACAAATGGAATATTCAGTATATTTCTCCTAAAATTGACTGTCTCATAAGATCCACAAATATTACCATTCCCTAAAACTTGTGAAGAAGTTGTAAATATTCCAAGTATGGGAGAATCAGTGCTGTTCTCCTCACTCTCCCTTTTCTGTCTTTCTCTCATCTTCTCTTCCTTCTCCTCCCTCTGTTGATGCCCTGTAAGCAGGTCACTGAGTAATGTGCCATAAAAGGTGAGTAAGCCAATTATCACCTTCTTCCTCTCTTGCTCCTTCTCTTCCTTTTCTGCAATTTCTGGTGAGGCTCAGGTAGTTTTTACCTTGACTAACTACAGTGAGGTAAAAATTACCCATGCCTTGTCTCCACTGGGATTTTATACTGAGATAGCTATGAAAATGAGATAGCTGAAAACAGGTGTGTTTTTACATCAAAATGGATTTCAGTGTAAAATCCATTTTGATGTAAAAATACCTGTTTTCAAATCTATGAATCAAATAGTTTTTAATGGAATTCACAGGAATATGTGATTTGATTGGCACTTCAAATTGGATCAGAACTGTAAAAGTAAATTGCAATACATATATATGGTATTATGTGCAAATATCATATCTTATGCAACTGAATGTTGCCTGACACTTTCCATTATAAGACCTTATTTTCAATAGCTTATAAACTTTCCAAACTTAAACCATTCGAACTAAAATTTTCCATGTTGGGTGTGTCTGATTTATTTATTTGTTTATTTTAATTTCAGCTGAAACATTTCAGTCATTTTGAGAATGAAGTTGGGGGAAATACATTCTTTTTCTGTGTTGGAAAGAGATTCTTTCAAATATTTAGCTGAGAAATTCTACTGCTACTGTATTTTGGAGCAGGGACTTGAAATTTGGCATGGGATTGCCCTGTAGTTCCCATGGAAAAAAACATTCAAATCTGGCCAATTTTTAATCCTTTGAAAATTGTCAGTTTGCACATGATCAGTGGAGACTTGTTAAGCATTTTGCAGCTAAATTTCTCGAAGATTCCATCTATACTGAGACTGTTCGTTCCTGGGGAATCACGGTCTGAGCAAGACTTCCCCTGCAGCTGCTTCTCCCAGCTTCTATGAGCCACTGTGGTGCCAAGCACCAGAAGTAAGAGCAGGGAGACTGTCTCCATTGTGATCACCCTGTTCATATTCAGGCAGCATGAGAAGGACACAGCTTGTCTATGGCTACGTCTACACTGCATACTTTTTTGGTGGCATGTAGAGTGTGTACTTGGATATTCTCCCTCCCTTCCCCCCCCCAGCATGGGTTTAAGTAGCAGTGTAGACAGTGAGGCATGACTTAGGCAAGGAGAGTACAGACCTGCATGAAGAGTGTGGTTATGTAGCTTATATGGTTCTCTGCTTGCCCAAGCCAGGCCTTTCTGTCTAAATTCCTATTTTTAGCTGTGTAGTGTTCTGCTGCCTCCCCACTGCTGGAGCATTTTCCCACTACAGGAAAAGACTCTGGCAGTAGGGAAAGGCTCTGGCTGGGGGGAAAGCAGCTCCTCACTGCTAGAGCTGTTCCTCACTGCAGGGAAAGACTCTGACAGCAGGGAAAGTCTCTGGCAAAGGACAGACAGCAGGGAAAGGCTCAGACTCAGATGAGTAAGAAAGATGCACTCAAAATAGGACAACATTATATGTGTTTTATAATTAAATATCTTCATATTGATTGTCTTTTATTGACTGTCATATTAACTTCTCCACTGTTAGTTACGCAGTTTTTGTAGGTGTTATGAAAGATGTGGATCTTGGTGAGGGATTTGAAAAAAGATCAGATAATTACTTTATGGATCAGTTCAGAGATGACGGTTCTTGAATAAGGGGCAGTTTTGAACAATGCACAAAGACTCTTGTGGGAAAGGCAGTTGAGTAGGTTCTCCAGACTAGCATCACTGGCAGACTTGTGTGGGGCAAGCAAGATCAAACCAAAATCCTGATCCTGCAAACATTTATGTGTGTAGTTTTATTTATATGAATTCACTTACTTGAATGGAACTACTTGCTGAGCAAACATACACACCATGCTTTAGGATTGTAACTTCCATTTTGAATATCAATTTTGGCTGACTCATATTTTGTTCTTTTCCAGTTATGCATTAATAAAGCAAATATGGACTCATAAGTATCCGCTCCAGCTCTTGTTAATCTTCTTAAATAACATATCTGAGATGGGCCTTTCTGAAAGGGTTAATGACATGTTTTTAACAAACCTTTTTGAAGCTTGTTCATTATATGGTGCATATTTTTAGATTAATTTAATTAAAATTATATGTTTTAGAATCGAAAGATTTTGCAATCAACTAACACCGCCATCAATTTTCTGTTTGAAGTTAGCACTGGTGCATTGCATAAACTTATGCCTTGCAAGAGAATTTAGGATCAGTGTGCTACACCAAACACAGCACCCTGCTAATAGCTTTACCATTCAAACCAATGTGGTTTTGGTTAGAGTAATGTAAATATAAGATAGAGTTGTCACCTACCAGGTTTTTTTGGTTTGTTTTTTAGAATGAGAAAATGGTAGAACAGCAACTCCTTATTGATCAGCTGAAAGATAAGTTAGAGAAGTTTACTGTGACTACAGCCTCAGTATCCAGAGGTGCTTGTGGAGATGGGCCAGCTGAGGTGACATTCGCAAGAAGACCATATAGTGTGCCGCTCACTAATAGTTTAGTACATTCCGTTCATATGGCTCCAGGACTGGAGTCCCGAAAGGTAATGACTAAACACATTTTCTGTTTTTCTCCTTCATTTTGTAATTATTCTGATTTTGGTACAAGAGTTGAAAGGCGATACTAACAGTTGTATTGACATTTTCTGCTTATAGCCCATTAAAGAGCGTGAAACATTAATTTCTGATCTGTGGCAATGTACGCATCACCAATTTATCCAATGCAAATCTATTTGTACAACCTCCAGTACAAAGGAGCTGTACTCCTGAGTGGGCCTTTAGGTGCTACTAAAATACAAATAATTACTAATAATGATATATTTATTCTGCATTAATTCCAAGAAAAGAGGGCTATGTACTGACTTGCCAGTATCCCATTCTGTAACAGTTGGAACCAAATTCTCAAAAGTTTCTCCAAAAAGAAATCCACAAAATTTGCGCAACTCTCCTCATTTTTTTGCTTGCAAGTTCAGGTGTTAGCAGATTTATGTAGAAAAATCTGCTCTAAATATTCCTAGTTTTCTGCAAGTGACTTTGCACCTGGTTTTATTTTTGGATCTCTTGGAAGGTACACACCAGCCCTCCTACTTACTCATTGGCCCGAGTAATGGCTGGATTTCAAACTCGCAGGCAAATTATATTGGGTCATATAGAAGACCAAGATGAAGTCCTTCACTGCCATTTCTCTGATCACAGTGATGAAGAAGAAAGGAACACAGACAGCAAAAAGAAATCAGCATTTAGGTAATCTTTTTGTTGTTGTTTTATTCAGTCTTTAAAGCTTTCATTCAAAAATAGATATTTAATGGGTATATTCCTACCAAATACTGTCATATCATGAAGCCAGTTTACAGTGTTGTTTTATGTAAATTTGTAGAACCGCCTGACATCACAAAATAAGTTAACACGATAGGTATTGCTAATAACCTACTCTATTCCATTTAACATAGCTTTAGATTGAATGCATCTTCACTTGAATAAATATGTCTTGCATAATGTGTCTTGAATAAATATGTCTACTTGCAGGACCTGAGGGAAGCAGGTGGTGGTAAAAGTAGATTTTAGCATGCAAGTCTTTTTAGATTCAGGACCTAGTGCATTAGGATTACATAATCTGGCATGAAATTTAAAAAAAACAAATTTGGAATATGGCTTGGCTTTTCATTTTTTCCTTAGGCGCTCCATAAACCGCACATGGACACGAAAACAGGGTCTTCCTTGTTCTCCCCTTCAACTGGATGATCTACAATTCCAAATGCACAAATCCAATTTACCAAATGAAACCATACTGCAAACTGACACTGTCACAGGTAACAATTACAAATGGAAATTATGAGATACTAACATATGCTTATGTCACACCATGAAAATTTACATTTTTAGTGTTATTATAGTAAATTAATCTTTTCCATTCAAACGTGGACTTTAAATAAAAATACTTTTGATGTCCTAATTTGGAATTGTTTTTAAATACTTTTTTTTCCTGAAGTACGTGTGAAATACATTCATGTTCTTACTGGTTGGTGCTTTAAAAATAATATATAGCATTTATATAGTGTGCCACATATCCAGAGCACTGTATAGATATTTAATTAATCCTCACAACACCTTTGTAATTGATGGAGGTAAGTTGTATTATCCCTGTTTCACAAATAAACTGAGACAGAAAAGTGAAGCAACTTGTAGAAGGCCACATGTGGCTGTAAGTACATTATTCGCTCCCCTTTGGGTCATGGAGCATCAGTGGGTATGTTAGCCAAGGATCTTTCCTTCCCAACCTAGTGCTCCTACTCTGTATCCTGTCCTGATTTTGTGCAGATGGCAGGTGGTGAGGAAGAGACTCCCTGTATCCTGTCTTTCTGATTCCCTCCCCAGTGTATATGCAGAGAATAGGCTAGAATTTCATCCTCTGGATAGATAGAGTGTTCCAGATCTTTGTTCTCAGCATTGCCCCTTTCTTTCAAGGTGAAGAGATTGAATGCCTCCATAAGAGTCGTGTAATAAACATGCAGAAATTAAAGAATTCAGAGCTGAGACTCTCCGAGGCCAAGCAAAAGATGAGAGAACTTGCACTTAATATCAAAATGAAGGAGGAACTCATTAAAGAAATAGTAAAAACAGGTAACTGACTTGTGTAAAGCACATTTGAATTAAAAACACATACAGTAGAACCTCAGAGTTATGAACACCTCGGGAATGGAGGTAGTTCGTAACTATGAAATGTTCATAACTCTGAACAAAATGTTATGATATTTCAAAAGTATACATTTGAACATTGACTTAATACAGCTTTGAAACTTTACTATGCAAAAGAAAAATGCTGCTTTAAACCATCTTAATTTAAATGAAACAAGCACAGAAAGTTTCCTTACCTTGTCAATTTTTTAAACTTTCTCTTTATTTTTTAGTAGTTTACATTTAACACAGTACTGTACTGTACAGTATTTGCCTTTTTTCTTTTGTCTCTGCTGCCTGATTGTGTACTTCTAGTTACAAGTGAGGTGAGTGGTTGACCAGTCAGTTCGTAACTCTGGTGTTCGTAACTCTGAGTTCTACTGTACAAATGAAAGTAAGGATTAGCTATTTAATTGTTCTAGTTGTCCATAATTAATCTTGTTCAGTGGGGACTATTATAAAATAATTACGTTTTTGTCACTTATGAATAATGGTTTATTAATTGTATTATGGTGGCACCTAAGGCCCCAGATGTGGGTTGGGGCCCCTCCATATATTCATTAAATACCTTCATTAAATATTTAGTGTGCTTTCCTAATTATTATTTGTTCTGTAATTATCTCTGTACTTTTCCCATGCCATGTACTGCGGAAGGAATGTCCTTCTTGAACTTGGCTATATTCAAATTCCTCTTGAAGATCTACTTCTACTTTGACACTTGCCAGAAACTAGCTGCCAATAATGACAAGAGTGTTACTGAGAATAGTCTGTCTATATTTTTGGTAACTGGGTTATAAATACTTTGTACTATCAAGATGAGGCCTATCAACATCTGGCATCTTATGTGTATATTGTACTCCTTCCCCCACCTTATGCCTGTTTTGTTAGGGTATTCAATTGTGAATTCTTAAGGAAAGGAACTATGTCTTTTTTTCTGGTTGGAACATGTCTGGTAGGCTGTGGGTATTACCAGAAATAAATGCTAAGTAGTAGTAAATTCTTTAGATATATAATTAAGGATTAGATTTTCATATGGAATTTGGAAATAGCGGCTTGTTTTTTTTCAATAACACAATTTTCAAACAATTTTGTAATATTTTGTTTTTAAGGCAATGATTCTCAGTCTGTAAGCAGGCAGTATTCTTTGAAAATAACAAAACTGGAACATGAAGGTGAGCAAGCCAAGATGGAATTAGCTGAAACACAAAAGCAGCTTCAGGAGCTGGATAACAAGGAGCTGAGAGACGTGGCTGAGAAGGCCAAGTTACAAAAAGAGTTTCGGAAGAAGATGGATGCAGCTAAATTAAAAGTGCAGGTAGTTTTGATTTTTGTCGTTAGGAGTTATAAATTACTGCTGTATCCCATAGAACACTTAGGACCTAATCATCTGCTCTGTTACACAAGTTTTATGCCATTGTGACTCCATTGAAGTCAGTGGAATTGCAGTAGATAATCAGGCCCTTAATGTACCAATAGATGGTACTTAAATGTCTCTAACAATATCCTTATGTGAGAAGTGTATTTTCTTACTAGAAAGGTGGACAAAAAAGAGATTAGTGGTGTTTGGCAGTAGGTAAGAATGTAGGGAGAATGCTTTAAATTGATTTGCAAACCATCTGCTTTGTAGCACAAGTCTTCTATCAAAATACTATACAAAATCCTAAATCTGTGCAAATATCAGTGAACTCGTTTACTGGTATCTGTCCTAAGATGTGTTTTTGTTTCTTCAAGTGTTCATGCTGTTAGACTGAAATATGCCGTGTGAATTCAGGTCTTACAGAAGAAGCAGCAGGACACTAAGAAGTTGGCATCATTATCCACCCAAAATGAGAAACGGGCTACAGAACTTGAGCAGACTGTGAATCATATGAGGCATCAGCAGGCCCAGCTACAGAAAAGACTGCGAGAGGAGAGTGAAAAAAAGAAAATTCTTGAGGCAGAGATTGCACGGGACCAACAGCAAATCAAAGTAAGAGGCTTTCTTTTCTGTAGAATAGATAAGCATATAGTACAATTTCACCCCGTTACTTTCTCATAATCATGATGCATAACTGTAAGACTTCTGATAAATACAAGAAATGCCTTTCAAGATAAGAAAAATGAAGAATATGCATAAAAAATCTTTTCACCTACAATTTTTACAATTACTTTCTTCTTCTTTATGCTTTTTTATTTTACTATCCACCTCCTATCATTACAATACAGCCTTCATTAGTGGAATGAAATCTTTTATCTTAGCTCCTTCAGAACAAAACTAAATTTGATGACAATAGACTCAATGAGGCCAGGAAAATAGTTTTATCTTCTTACTTACAGGAACTTCAGTTAAAGACAGAGCAACAGCAGAAAATTCTCAAACTTAAAAATGAAGAAATTGCTGCTTTTAAAAAGAAGAAAAACTCAGCAGGAACTTCAAAGCAGTTACAGGTAGCTAATTTATTCCAAATTTGGTGGGCTGTGAGAAGCAAGGGGCGGGGAGACAAAACTCATCTCCCCCCTCCTCAGCTCTTGATTAGCCTTGTGGGGAAGGAGGGAAGATTCTGTTTGCTAATTGGCAGAATTGTTCTCAACTCAATTGTTAGATGCCCTTCTTTCTTTGAAACAGGGATAAATTGACCACCAGAGATAAAGAGAAAGGTAATCCTCTAGCAGGGAGCAGGAATAACTTCTGGCTGCCTGCCCTTGCTCTCAGTGATGGTTTTAATTTGGCTTTATTGTTGTACAATGAACTTAGTTTCTGGTCGGCACAGGGGTTCAGGGTTTCTGCTGTACTTCCTTACAGGCTCTGGATTGCAGCTGATTGTCGCTCAGAGTTGTAAAAGTCTTTTGCCAGCAGCTGGGAGGGCTATTTTACCCTTTCTTCTGGTCATCCACTAGGTGAGGTTAGCTGGTGGGTTGGAGGGTGGTGAATTGGGTTTGTTCACCCAAATGTGGACAGTTTCAAAGTTCTTTTCATAGAGCTTCTGTTACTTGTGGCAACTTTAGTGGAGCAACCTCTGTGACAGTGCCACCTAGATTATTCCAAGCCTGAACATAGGACCAAAAGTGAATGGGCAACCGAGTGCAGTGAGTGATCGGATGGGATGTAGAAAGCCTTTAAGACTGAGAACAAATTAGAGGCATCATTGTCTGTGTCCAGCTCTTCATGAGGAAAGTGCTGGTTCCGGGCTGGTTGCCTATGGTCAGTATTCTCTCAAATCTCTGCAGTATTGGCTGTTCCAGCATTAGGAGTGTTGGGAGCTCATATAGCCAGCTTTTGGGCTCTAGATGCTATTTTCAATACTTTGTTGATGTTATGAGCTGCCCTTCCCCCAGTGCAATTCAGTTAAGTTTGAGAGAGACTAGATGGATTTTAACCATTTATTGAAAACTACAATACAATCCAAATATGTGATAGGCTGAGCTACAGTACAGAAAGTAAAGTAAAGAATCTCACTCCCTGCTGGTGGTCCGGCAAGGCAGATGCACTTTTCTCTCTGTTCAGAGTCTGTCGCCTCTCCACCACACAGTTTAGCTGTAGCATTCCCCCATATATCTTAAGTTATGCGTGCATCTTCTGATGACCACAAGCAGCGCTTAAATTCAGCCAGAGCTGTCTGAAGCAGAGCTTCAGTAAATATTTTCAAACCCACAGGGCTGAAGCCCTGAGCTCTGGTGCACCCCCTGGTGCTGAAACCCTGAATCCTGGCACTTTCCCATGGGGCTGAAGCCTTGAGCCCTGGTGCAGTCAGTGCGTGGAACTCTGTCAGAGGATGTTGTGAAGGCCAAGACTATAAAAAGGTTAAAAAAAGAACTAGATAAATTCATGGAGGATAGGTCCATCAATGGCTATTAGCCAGAATGGACAGGGATAGTGTCCTTAGCCTCTGTTTGCCAGAAGCTGGGAATGGGCAACCGGGATGAATCACTTGAAGCACCTGGCATTAGCCCCTGTCAGAAAACAGGATACTAGGCTAGATGGACTTTTGGTCTAAGCCATTATGGTCGTTCTTGTGTTCTTATGTCACATATACAGCATGTCCAGATATGCCCAATCATGGTTCCCTCTACTGCCAGAAAATGTGAAATACATGCTAAGAAAATAGACATTAAAATAAAAAGGACAAAGGTGCCTCACCCTGGGGACACAGGAGCGTCTAAGGGATGGCCTGTTGGAGCTCTCCAGTCCCCTAACATTGATTAAACCTGTTCAAAACAAGCCTTCAGTAGGACTTCACTTGGGCATAAGGTCCAAGTAGCACACCTTGATGTAGGACCAGTGCACTAGTTTTCTGACTTCGGTTGTTAATGTAGTTTTTAGCTTCTCGTTTTCTTCTCAATTGCTGTTTTCTGAAAAGTAAATAGTCTCAATGAAATGTAATGATCACCCTGTACCTCAGCTATAGAAGTGTTATTAGGAAAATAACGTGTATTTCAGCAAGGGCTGTCTTATACAGACATGTGCATAGCAGACTTTGCAGTGTCATACTGCTGTGGTTTTCCAAATTTCTCCAACTAAATAACTTAATTATTTGAGATCCGGATCAAGATTCTGTTGTAGAGTTACTGTTGTTAACACTAAGAATGTCAATTTTGGATTAAGTTATAAAAATCTGAAATTGACAGAATTATGATTCTAGATGAGAAAGTACTGTACTTAAAGATTGCTGCACAAAGGAGGTACTTTTGAGCCCTGACTAATACTATGTGTATCTCTATTATTTTTTGAAATGTAGAAACAGGAAGAGCAAAGGAAATGGTTAGATGAAGAACTAGAGAAGGTTCTGCATCAACGTCAAGAATTAGCAGAACTGGAAGAAGACTTAAAGAAAAGAGAAGCTATCATAAACAAGAAAGAAGCATTGTTACAAGAGAAGAGCCATTTGGAAATCAAGAAACTAAGATCTAGCCAGGTGCTCTATATAATACTATGCAGGGCCGGCTCCAGGCCCCAGTGCGCCAAGCGCGTGCTTGGGGCGGAATGCCGCGGGGGGTGCTCTGCCGGTTGCTGGGAGGGCGGCAGGCGGCTCCGGTGGACCTCCCGCAGACGTGCCTGCGGAGGGTCCGCTGGTCCCGCGGCTCCGGTGGAGCATCGGCAGGGTCCACCGGAGCCGCGGGACCAGTGAGCAGCAGAGCGCCTCCCGCGGCATGCCGCCGTGCTTGGGGCAGCAAAATGGCTAGAGCCAGCCCTGATACTATGTAACTATTATTACAATACCATTGTTGGAGAGTCTAGATAAAACGTATTAGAAAGAGAAGCAGCGGTAGGGTCTTGTGTAATCCCCTGGTATTGTCACTGTAATCTCAAGCAAGACAATCTGTTTTTTTGTACCTCCATTTCTCTGACTTTTTAAATTGGGGATAATGTAGAATAATGATATTTCTTAGAATCATAGAATATCACAGTTGGAAAGAACCTTGGGAGGTCATTTAGTCCAACCCCTTGCTCAAAGCAGGACAAATCCCCTGACAGATTTTTACCCCAGTCCCCTAAATGGCCCCCACAAGGATTGAACTCACAACCCTGGGTTTAGCAGGCCCATGCTCAAATCACTGAGCTATCCGTCCTCCCTCTTTACCTTCTGTAAAACACTTTTGAGTTCTGGAGCCAAATTCCTTTATGTAAGTGCAAAGTATTATACTTTGTAAAATTTGGTTGATCCCTTTTCAATTTGAAAACAAAATATCTTTTTTGGCTATTATTTGGCTTTAAAAGCAAAAATGAATAGAAATTTAAACACAGATTTCTTAATAGCAAGTGTCTTTATAACAGATGACTAAATTATGAATTAACTTTCTGTATGTAGAAAGCTGAACTTGAGTGTTTCTTCACTTTTATAGTTAGTAGAAAATATTTATATTACTATAGTGCCCAAATAGCATTGGGGCCTCATTGTGCTAGGTGCTCTACAAACATGGAAAAGAGACAGTTCCTACCCTGAAGGGATTACAGTCTAAACTATGTACAGTTTGGTTAATTATGGATCGCGTTTTTGTATCATTTGTGAATTTGGGTTTTTTTTAGGCTTTAAACAAAGATAGTTTGAAATTATCTACCCGCCTGAATATGCTGGACAAGGAATTGTGTGATAAAAGTGTGCAGCTCCAGACCAGTGCCAGTGAAGAGAAGAGACAGATTTTGGAAGAAGTTCAGGTTCTTCAGAAGGAAAGAGACCAGCTGCTCAGAAGAAGAAATAGTGTGGATGAGAAACTTAAAGATGGTAGAGTGTTGTCCCCTGAAGTAAGTAAAAACAGCCATTAGCTACTATTAGTTACTATTTTATAATATAACACACTAATCATGATCTAAACATGTTTCCAAATATCAGATAAACTAGAATTGAGAAATTGGAACTGTTTTTGTTAAAATATAAATTTTTTAATTAGGAAATTGAAAGGAATTGAAGTAAGTACAACAGTAGTAGCCTGGTTTGCTAGATAAGAAAGTTTAGGTTTGCAGGTCTGTTCCAGCTGGTGTCCTGACAACCCTCCCTTGTTCTTTTATTTGTGGCATACTGTTTTTCTTCCTTGAGCCCTTAGTGCTTCTCTGTTCTAGATGGCCATCACAATTCTGTCTTTAAACTGAAATAGGACTTTCAAACCTGCGTGATTTAAATCTTTAGTTAAATCAGTGTAATTTCTTGTATAGATTAGAGACAGCTGTCTAATAGCTACCACTGAAACTGACATCAGTACTGGATTGGCCAGCAGGAAATTCTTATTAAAAATATATCACCCTCATGACACAGCGGTCTGACATCTGTCATGGGAAGCAAGAGACAAAACTGCCTCCAAACTTATGTCTCTCACTCCAGGACAAAGCCTAGTTAAAACTTCCAAGAGATTCCGTTTCCTTTCTCACCATCCACACACTAAAAAAACCAGAACTAATAAAAAGCATTGTTCTGTTTTTTTGTGTTTCATTTCCATTTTCCTTCTCCTGACATAGCTTCATCTTCACTATGCTAAAAAGATACACATTTGCAGACTGTCACTCTAATTCAGGATCCTGATAAGTTAGATACTAAGTTCCTTTCTACTTAAAACAGGTAATTAAAGGTAGAAAATTGTAGCTCCCATGATTTTCTATTAATTAAGATTATGTATATAATGTACAAACAGAGTTATGCATATTTATAGTGACTACTACATTTCTAGTGCAATATAATGCTGTTCTTGGGAGCCAAAAAATCTTACCATGTTATACGTGAAACCGCGTTATACTGAACTTCCTTTGATCCACCAGAGTGTGTAGCCCTGCCCCCCCGGAGCACTGCTTTACCGCATTATATCCAAATTTGTGTTATATCGGGTCGCATTATATCGAGGTAGAGGTGTACTATAAATTTAAATGTACTTTCTATTAAGAAGATCAAGATCTTTTAAAGTTATTTTTTATGTGCTGCTTTCTTGGAATACCCACACCTACCCTTTTTTCCAAATAACCATATAATTAAAAATTCCTACTGTTTAGGAAAACTTCAGTGGATGACTATCAGTTTTTCGCAGCTGGTTCTTATGATGTTAGGACATTGGTTGAGGCCATTTGTCTATTAATAAGGGCTTTACTTGACTTTTCACTGGGTTTTGTGAGAAGGAAGTCTCACCTGAAATATCCCCAAATTTCCATTGTGACAATAAGGTATGTTGCTAGGGATATTCCCAGATTCCAGCACAGTGTGAGGTAAAAATCCTGCCAATCAGCATAATTAACTTAAATTAGGGTGAAGTAAGTCCCTTTTACAGTGTATAGACTCTTTCATGAGCCCTCCACTCAGTAATGTACTGTTTTTAACCCTCAGTGAAAAAGAAAAATATCACTTTTATTTTTTAAAAATATTTTTCTCAATTTGTAGTATGTTACTGCATTTCCTCTCAGAACGGTCAGAGTCTATATAACAAAATAAATTAACATATTAATATTGGAGTATACTGACCTTTGCATAGCTTTTTAATTGAAATGGAGAGTGGCACCTCGTTTCTGCTTTTATTTGTAGGAAGAACATATCCTTTTCCAACTGGAAGAAGGGATTGAAGCGTTGGAGGCCGCCATTGACTACAAGAATGAAAATATTCAGAATCGCCAGCAGTCACTTAGAGGCTCATCGCAAATCCTTACACAGAGCGAGACCAATGTAATGGGAAAACTAGTTTCCCTGTCTGCTACTGAACTTAGAGCTATTCTCTTCAAATACTTCAACAAGGTGTGTTTTGGCTGATTAATAATATTAAATTGAATTTTATTTTTCACTAGTGTCACAGGTAATATAATTAAACAATTCTGTTTCTTAGAACTATCCCTCTCCCCCACAAAAAGAAGGAAATTTAATTTTAAAAGTTGTGTTTTCAGTGACAATGGCTGAAGTTAGGCTCGGTCTCCCCTGTATTGAGCCAGATACTGTGCAGTGTTTCTCACTTCTGTAAATAGTATTGAACTTTTACATGTCAGGTTTGTCAACCTCCTCTCAGACGTTGCCAGCCTACACAGTATTTACTTTTAGATGTGGAGGTAAGGGTTCCCTCCCTTTCCCAGTGTGGTCCTGATTCTTCTAGCAGCAAGGAACTAGATTATTTGGGTGTTGCAGCACTGGGTGTTGCAGTGCCTAACTTCTTTTAGGTGCCCTGGCACATAATGGAATTCACAACCACAAGTTAGGCTCCAGGCTTCCTAAACAGTGCATAGGCAGAGTTACGTGCGTAGAAAATGGAAATCACAAAAGCATGCACAGTGAGTTGGGAACAGACTAAACTAGCCAGTGCTAAGGAGAGGGGTGTGGCCTACACCCAAATCCTGGAAAAAACTATAGGTGCCTAGCTCTACTTGGAGTTGGGGCTGACCTGGCTTACGCACCTTTCTCAAGAAAAACGAAGATCAAGAGATAATGATGGTGGGTTCCCACCACCTTATAACTTTAGCCCAGTGGTTAGAGCAATCACCCTAGATGTGAGAGACCCAAGTTCAGTTCACCTGTCTGCCTAATGTGGAGTAGGAATTTGAGTCTCCTACCTCTTGGAGAGTTCCCTAAACACTGAGCTATAGATTATTCTGGGATGGGGCTCTCTCACTTTCCTATTGAAGTTGTTCTACTGTGCGTAAATATTTAAATATTCATTGGGCCAGAGACAGAGATTAAGAATGACTCTTGAATGACTGTTTTTTCTATTATTTTGTCTGGGATTGATGTCAGAATAACTGGCTGATAGTTATCTTAGTCGTCCCATTTTCCATTTTGAATATTGGTGCAACATGAGCACTCTTCCAGTCTTTTAGAATTAACCTGGTATTGCAAGCTTTACTCACAATTAACATCAATGGGCCAGAGACCTCTCAACCAACTCTGTTAGGGCTCTGCGCTGCAAATTATCTGAGTTGCTGATTTTAAAATGTTTATCCCTAGATGTTGTCAAACATCCTTCAGTTACTAATGGACTTGAGAATACATAATCATCCTCATTTGAGATGAGTGCATGCCGCATCTTACCAAATACAGAACAGAAATATTGAACACTTCTGTCTTTTTTGTATCATTATTAACAATTTTACTATCTCCATCTAATAATGAGTCTATATCATTGCTAGGATTTATTTTGTTTTTAATATACTTAAAACACTTTTTTATTGTCCTTCACCCTTCCAGCAATGGATTCTTCCTGGATATGTTTAGCCTCTGATATCAATTTTCAGTACTTCATAACTCCTAACTTATATTGATTGCTATTCTGTGTATTTCCCACTTTTCCCATTTGTTATATACAGCTTTTTATTTCTAATTGTTTCCTTCACTTTTGCCACTGAATCAGGATTTTCTTTTAGCCAAAATTGTTCTCTTTGATTGTGGAACCATGGCTTTTTGGCCACCTAATAAACTCTTCTTAGAAAATTCCCAATTTTCATTCACTTTTTTTGTAATTTTTTCCTCCCAATATATTTTGCTCATAATTTTTCTCCACTTTAGGAAATTAGCCCCTTTTTGAGTCTGTTTGTACATATGGAACGTAATTAGTTCTGGTTGTACATATGGAATGTAATCAGGTCATGATTGCTGGTCCCTAGGCAACCACCAGCTTCCTGTCCAGTAATTAATTCATCTGTATGTGTCATGAGGTCCAAAACAGTTACTTCATGTTGGCAGCAATTCCTTTTTTGTTAGAAAATGTATAATCTATAATATCTAGAAAAAAGAATGAAGAGTACTTGTGGCACCTTAGAGACTAACACATTTATTTGGGCATAATTTGTTAGTCTCTAAGATGCCACAAGCACTGCTCGTTCTTTTTTCTGATACAGACTAACATGGCTACCACTCTGAAACGTATAATATTTAGAAACTTGATGAAGATTTACTACTGGCTGCATGACATCTCCAGCATACATCTCCTAGATTGAAGTTCCCCAAAAGAACACAATTTTTCTTTCCAGACATTACAGACAGGTTTCCAAGAAATAATTCATCCTGTTCTCTGGTTTGATTTGATTTTGTGGCAAGACACCTGATACTGCAGTATGTTGGTGTGAAAGACTGCAAATTCTGTCACAGTTCACTTTTTAATTTTTTTAAATGAATTAAATCTGAAAATTAATAGTCATTGCATTTAGCACCTGTATATATTTTGATACTACATTCAATTTATTTTATGCTGGCTCTGTGTTTTCAGTTTACAGTATACTATAATTTTTTTTATTGACAACATAACTGCTTCACAAGTTTTCATGAAACAAGCTGGAGGTTTTGGCAGCTGAGTAGGTGACAACTGGGGCTTTTGCTACCTGAGGTGTGGGAGGCAGTTTGAGATTACGAGATAAGTACATTAGCTAGATAGTTTTGTTAAGATTAATAGCAGTGAAATGCCTAACCACCTTGACATTTAAATTGTTGTTTTTAAGTTTCAGAGTAAACAATCCATTTAGCTGGATAGACAGGTCACATCTCATATTGTTACAGGCATTTACAAAATGAGGAAGACAACACAACATTAATATACATTTGGTTCATATTGTTAAGTTCTTTATAACTGTATGGGCTAGATACATAATTTAAAAAAAAAGAAAGTGCACTTCTGCAGGAATTTTCATGGTTGCGGAATCCACCAGGAGCAAGGAAGAGCCTTCTGTATAGTAAGCCTTTTGTACTCTTGCTGTGGATGTGCAGTCTAGACCATTCTTTTTCCAGTCAATGTGTGTGTGGCTTATAAAGACTTATTCCCCATTGGTTAATGAATATTATATGCATTAAGCTGCTACTTTCCTGTAAGTACAATAAAGTGTTTTATTTTAAAAAAGTACATTCCTTCAAGATTTTCTCCTTTTTATTCAAAAAGGGCATTGGCTGAGCCTGTTTCAATTACTCATTACTAGGAATTATTTGTTAGTCAAATTAAGAATATTTCTTTATTAGGTTGTTAGTCTACGTGAAGCAGAATGTAAATTACAGCTGCAGACTGAAGAGCTGGAAATGAGAGTCACAGAACAGGAAAACATAATACGTGAACTAGAATCGGCACTTGAACACCTCACGCTACAGTGTGACAGGCAACTGACCCTCCAGCAAAAAGAACATGAACAAAAGATACAGTTAATATTGCATCATTTCAAAGGTACTTGCTTCTTAGGGTCTCTATTGGCAAACACTATTTATTCGCTATAAAAAATATTGTTGGTATAACTACGTTGCTCAGGGGTGTGGATTTTCCTGGTGCAGACAGCGCTATGTCAATGGGAGGGCTTCTTCAGTGAACATACCTACCGCCACTCGGGGAGGTGGAGTACCTATACCAGCAGAAAAAGCTCTCCCATTGGCGAAGGCAGTGTCTTCACTAAGTGCCACAGCGGCACTGGTGCAGCTGCACCATTGCACCACTGTAAATGTAGAAAAGCCCTAATTCTATTGCATGATAGAATGCTGGAGTATGGTCACAATATAAGTTCTGGTATGAAAGGAAAACACAGCTGCTACTCTGAAATCAGTTTCTAAAGTTTTCACACTAGACACAGGAAATTGAATGACCTTTTTAAAAACTGTGGAACTTGTTGATGTAAATCAGAATTAAAAGACCATATTTTGCATGTGTTATTCTCAGAATTACTCCCTAAAAAGTTAGTGGTCAAAAGTAGGTGCTGATTTTTGGGTACACAGCTTGAGACACCTTGGTTTTTCTTTTATTTGTCTTGCCAGACATACAGCATATCAACAATTCTTGATTTCAGTTACATTTGTGAATAGTTAAGTCCCAGGTGTCTCCTGTTGGACACCCAGAATCAGTGGTCATTTGTGCGGAACTACTTGTGTGAGTAAAGTGAGCAGGTCTTGGCCCAAAATCTTCAAACTATGGAGACATGGGCTTTGAGTCCAATCTTTTAAGGTGCTAAGTGTTTCCTTGCTGGGTACCTTCAACTCCCAGGAGACACTTGGATTCTCCCATTTTCTGCTGCTGTGCAGCAGAATCCTGTTAAGAAGTAAATTATAATGTTTACAATGCTAATTCTAAACTTTTTAGGGAAAACCAGCAGTGGGCTGTAGGATGTAGTGTGTAATTCTGTATTCTGCATTATTATTTGCATCTGTAAAAATGAAATAACATTAATTTTAGCTTCAAAATGTTTATCTTAGAACAAGATGGTGAAAGTATTGCAGAAACTCTGAAACTGTATGAAACTAAAGTCCAACAATTGGAAAAAGATTTGTTCTTCTATAAGAAAACCAGCAGAGAACTAAAGAAGAAACTGAAGGAGCTGGTAGGAGAGTCATTTTATCAGCTGGTGGCACCAACTAAAAGTATGTGTTGTGTAGTCGCAATAGAAACAATATACAACTTTTAATAGTAACATTTCAAAAATAGCTAATGCAGAGAGTCTCAAGCTTTGAACTTCTTACATTGAGCAGACCTGAGCAAAGCAGTTTTTCCTCAATTTAATTTTTAATCATGATATCTGTCTGGGAAAATTTATTGCTTCCATTGCTTTCAAGTGGAAGAAGGCATTGTTTCCAGTCTCAACAATCTGCAATATGTTGTACCTTTAGAATTGCATCAGATTATTATCTTGCTTTTCTGGATTCTAACATTTCAGTATTTACTGTCTCAAATAGAGTTAAAAACAAAGGATTTTTACTAACTGAAAGCTTTCAGATGGTACTGTAGTTAACCCCACTGCAGGATGTCACTGTAAATTTTGAGGTACACCAGTCCCTTCTTTAGATATGTGGTAGCATGTGATGCATATCACTGACTCTGAGGCAAGCACTGTAGCTGCTTCAAGTATTATGCTACACAGATATTACTTACCTCTTGGTGAGGTCCCATTGAATACTCAGAGACTTCTAGTAAGTAAAAAAGGAATCTTTACTAGGTCTAGCAGAAAGGATGTAGATACCCTAGGTAACATGGTTTAAACAAATACAATAAAAAGATAAACACATTAGTTCCTAACTTGGCTCTAGAGTACAGCCCAGCAGAGGGGGAACCAAAGGCAACTATATGGTGGAGGAGTTTCTCAAGCCTATTACCTAGGGTGTCCTTTCTAGTCCATCCTACCATTAGAGGGTAATTAAGTATTGGCCTGTGTATCCCACTGGCAGGTGTTCACTCCTATAGCATGCCTAGTTGGGGGCCGTCCTCATGTTGTCTTTTTGTAATTCTGTTTAAGTGGTTGCCGGCCTCATGTCTTCTGGTTATAGACTACTCCCCCTGACCATCCCTCCAGAGAACCAGATCACTGATTCTAGCCTGCTGCTCACTGAGCCTCATCAGTTCTGCTTCCAAAATGTCACCTTTTCTGGGCCATTCTGGGTAACATAGTGCCTCCTTTTGGCTGTATGCTGATCTGGGTCCCTGTCTCCCAACTTGTCCCTTGAGTGTCTTATCACAGAATCATAGAATATTAGGGTTGGAAGAGACCTCAGGAGGTCATCTAGTCCAATCCCCTTCTCAAAGCAGGACCAACACCAACTAAATCATTCCAGCCGGGGCTTTTTCAAGCCAGGCCTTAAAAACCTCTAAGGATGGAGATTCTACCACCTCCCTATGTAACATATTCCAGTGCTTCAGCACCCTTAGTGAAGTAGTGTTTCCTAATATCCAACCTAGACCTCCCCCACTACAACTTGAGACCATTGCTGCTTGTTCTGTCATCTACCACCACTGAGAACAGCCTAGTTCCATCCTCTTTGGAACCCCCTTTCAGGTAGTTGAAAGCAGCTATCAAATACCCCCCTCGCCCCCCCATTTTTCTCTTCTGCAGATTAAACAATCCCAGTTCTCTTGGCCTCTTCTCATAAGTTGTGTGCTCTGGCTCCCTAATCATTTTTGTTGCCCTTGCTGGACTCTTTCCAATTTTTCCACATCCTACTTGTAGTGTGGGGCCCAAAACTGGACACAGTACTCAAGATGAGGCCTCACCAATGTCGAATAGAGGGGAATGATCACGTCCCTCAATCTGCTGGCAATGCTCCTACTAATACAGCCCAATATACCATTGGCTTTCTTATATCCAGCTTCTCATCCAGTGTAATCCCCAGGTCCTTTTCTGCAGAACTGCTGCTTTGCCAGTCGGTCCCCGGCCTATAGTGATGCATGGGATTCTTCCTTCCTAAGTGCAGGACTCTGCACTTGTCCTTGTTGAACCTCATCAGACTTCTTTTGGCCCAATCCTCCAATTTGTCTAGGTCACTCTGGACCCTGTCCCTACACTCCAGCATATTTACCTCTCCCCCCAGTTTAGTGTCATCTGTAAACTTGCTGAGGGTGCAATTAATCCCATCATCCAGATCATTAATAAAGATGCTGAACAAAAAAACAGCCACAGGACTGACCCTTGGGGCACTGTGCTTGATACCAGCTGCCAACTAGACATTGAGCCATTGATCACTATCCATTGAGCCCGACAATCTAGCCAGCTTGCTATCCACCTTATAGTCCATTCATCCAATCCATACTTTTTTAACTTGTTGGCAAGAATACTGTGGAAGACATATCAAAAGCTTTGCTAAAGTCAAGATATATCACATCACTGCTTTCCCCATATCCACATAGCCAGTTATCTCATCATAGAAGGCAATCAGGTTGGTCAGGCATGATTTGCCCTTGGTGAATCCATGCTGACTGTTCCTGATCACCTTCTTCTCTTCCAAGTGCTTCAGAATGGATTCCTTGAGGACCTGCTCTTATGGATGAATCCTTTCCCTCTAGCTTATCTGAGGTGGTGTAATGAGCCAACAAGTTCATTACACTATAGAACATTAGCCACAAATTCTAGTACTATAGGAGAGCTGATTCTAATTGAATGTGGAAAAGACTACAATAGAGGTTTTTAATTGTTAGATAAGCACATCTTTCAGGACAAGTGAATTTCTCCAAAAACTAGTCCTGGCCATGTAATCAAAGAAAAATGCATGAGCCCTGGAACAATCTAATTTTTCATAATACATTTTTGATGGGGATGATACAAAATCCAATAGTGGTTCAGTTTTCTTATAATATTACCATTAAACTTCTCACCCTGCCTTTCATTTATTCTTGGATTTGTTGTTGTATGTGTTCATGCAACAGAATAAAATCTATTTTTTCTGCTTATTTAAATTTATTGACTAGATTTTCAAAAAATTCTAAGAAATTAACATGCACATTATAATTGAACTTGCAGAATTGTGCATTTGCTTGCATAATTACAGGAGTAATTTTAGGTATTGAAAACTTGACCCATTATGCATCAATCCATTAGGTCAGGTGCACTTATAAGTTAAAATGGTGAAGAGCTAGGTATATTTGCCTAGACCCAGGGGTTCTCAGACTGTGGGTCGCAAGCCCATTTTAGTGGGGTTGCCAAGGGTGGCATTGGCTCTGGGCCCCAGCAAGTCTGAAGCTCAAGCCCAAGCCCCACCACCCAGGGCTAAGCTTACATGTCCCCCACCCAGGGCAGGAGCCTTTGGGCTTCAGCTTTGCTCCCTGCCCTTGGGGCAGTGAAGCTCAGGTGGGCTTGGTCTTCGGTCCCCCCTCTTGGGGTTGTGTAGTAATTTTTGTTGCCAGAAAGGGATCACAATGTAATGAAGTTTGAGAATTGCTGGCCTAGGTGGATGGAAGTAACAGCTAGTTACCTTCAGTCATTATACATGAGATGTTTGTTTAGCAGGCTGTAAAAAATGCCTCCAGTGTTGTGCGAAAGCTTGTCTCTCTCGCCAACAAAAGTTGGTCCAACAAAAGATATTACCATACCCACCTTGTCTCTCTAATATCCTGGGACCAACACAGCTACAACTACACTGCATGCACCAGTGTTGAATGGTTATTATTGGGGACAGTTTTCACATTTAATCTTGTTAATGCCCTAAGACTGTAAGTCCTAGTTAATGTTGTGTAAAACAGTGTTTCCTTGACTGGGAGGATTCTCATATGAATTGTATCCTAACCATTTGCTTTCCTGAAAACTTCCTTTTAGATAATGATGCTGCTAACAGGATACTGAGCCAAGAAGCAGAAGTTTCTTCAGAAGAATTCAAATTGATATCCAAACCTGAAAGTAACAAACCATCAGGAAGATTAAGACAAACAGATAGCCCAGCAAGTGGTTTAAGGTGGTTGCAGAATTCATACAAGCTTGAAGAAGATGTTTCAGAGCTAACACACAATAGAGGGTGTTTATCAAGTAGTACTGAAGACCAAGCAGGACCTGATGAAGTATGCCCTTCAAAATCTCATCCTCAACTATTCTCTCATTCTCAGACAAAACAGATAATACAGCTTCAAGGAGTGACGCCAGTAAAACTGTCTCGCCGAGAATTACGGCATATTCCTGCGTCCGAACTATCACTGAGGCGCTCCAGCCTTGGAGTCAGTGTCAGTTCTGTTGCTGCAGATTCCATTGAAATGTCCGGAAAATCTAATGACTTCAAGATATAGTTATTCTTTGACCCATGTATAGTAGCACGTTACTAGAATCACTGTATTACATTTCCTTTATTCATGCACTAGTAAACTAGCAGCCACAGGTGAATGAACTATTGTTCTGTAACTGTTGTATTCAGAGCACCAGGGATCATATGTGTCTGTCGCACTTACGCAGTTTCAAGGAATCTGAGATACTTTCTTATTGGCACAACCACAAACAGGCACATGATTAAAAAGCTGCTTATTCCTGAGAGAAAAAAAACTTTTATATTCCTTGGTTTTTCAAATCACTCTAAAAGTTCTGGTGCATTTTGCAAAAGTTAACGTTAGTGAAGATTGAAGACTATTGAACTGTACAAGAATGTTCTGTGACTAAGATAATTTCACTTTCATGGTTTATAAAAACATTAAGGTCCATGGTAATTTGCAAAATACATAGTTTAAAAGCTTGGCTACTGGACCTGCACCTAGTAATTGGCAGTGACTGAATTCCCATCACTCATACTACGTATCTTACATAGCATATGCTTGATATCAGAGTCAGGATCTAAAACTACATTTGTTTTTCAAAAGGCATATGTAAATATTTCAAATTATTTTTTGCTCAGTGTTTAATTACTTACTCTTATGTAAGAATTATATTGCATGAGCTAAACATGCCTTAAAAACTGTTTTTAAGTCTTTTTCCTTACATGTTTATATAAACTTTTTTAAGCTTTGTGCGAAACACATATTATGCCTTATTTGTGAAATTGGTGCCATTACTTATTTCACTTCTTGTGTTTTTTGTTTGTGGGCTTTTTTTTTTTTTTTTTTTTTAACATTCGACATATCTAGCTTTGAAGTGTGATGTTTGTGTACTACTGAAATGGTAAAATATGGGACCAAAAATTCATCATGTTAAGGTAAGCCAGCATTCCAGTGTAATACATTGTTATTGGTAATAATGGTTCACAATTTTTCATTTAGAAGGAAATATGAATCATTCTTTTAAAATCCAAATCTACTTCAGAGCAGATAGTACACAAATCCACTGGTTTACAACTAGTTTGTTTAGTTCTGGATAATAAGTTGAATAGTGTTTTGTAAGAGATTAGTAATCATTCACAAGAAGCTAGTTAGCTGAGCTGACTTGAAGGCAGAGGCCAAGGTTTTTTAATTTGAGTGTTCTAGGTTAGGCACCTACATTCATATTTAGGCTCCTAAGTAAAAGTGACCTGATTTTCAAACGTGATAAGCACCTCAGAGCTCAGCACTTTTGAAAACCAGCCCATTTTTATGTAGGGACCTAACTTTAAGCACTCATATTTGAAAACTTAGTCCTGAATTATTTGCTGCACTTAGCAACAGTAAATCTCTCCAATCTGAACTGAGATTATTTGCTCATGTATTTAAGGAATCTTGGATTGAAGCCTCCAGTACATGGTCATGGCCACTGAGAGAAAGAGAACTTCATTTTCCCATTGAAGGCCTGTCTACAGAGCAAATTTTACTGTGTCAGGAGATCATGTTGTAACATGAAAATGCTCTGATTGCCTTATAACACAATTGTTAGTCTTTTCTATATAGATTGCCCAAAACTGTATTATACCCATATTGATGAACCATTTTGCAGCCCCATAAAGGCCTCTATAATTGTATCCGTGAAAACTGGACTTATTACATATTGTTCTGTAGAATTGTGATATAAGGGATTTGGAGGTTTTGTTTTGTTTTTTTTCATTGGTTGGTGGTTTTGATTAGGAGTTTTTACTATGCTGTAAGTCTAAATAATTGAGACTTAGTAATGTTAAACTTTATATAAATGTATTTAATATTCATAACTTAATACATGGAAATACAGTAAATGTATTAAAAGCCTTAATTTCAGTTTTCTACATCACAGTACCAGCTGTATGAAACACAACTGTTTAAAGACACATACTGAACCTTAATCATATACCTCAAACTATCTTGTGTTAGCCTGCATTTAAATAGATCTGGGTTGATTTTGCTTTGTGTTTTACACACGAAAAACAAACCAGCCATGTCCATATGGGCTCAAAAGGCAGATGTACGAATGAATGATTCAGTCACTACTAAGTGTCACTAGATGCTCAGTGAATTTGTGTAGGATTGGGCGGGAGGTTTATTTACTGCGCTTACCTCAAGTGGCTCCCAGAAGCAGTGGCATATCCCTTCTCCGCTCCTACACGGAGGCACGGCCAGGCGGCTCTGCATGCTGCCCCATCTGCAGGCACTGCCCCTGCAGCTCCCATTGGAGCACCGGAGGGGGCCATTGGAGCACGTACGAGCTGGAGTGGGGCCATGCTGCCGCTTCTGGGAACCATGTGGTGCGGCCCCGACCCAGCGCCCCAGCTGTAGCACCGGAGCGAGGCCGAGCCAGGTTGTGCAGCCCCTGACCCAGCTGGTGCGGGGCGAAGCCACGTGATGCAGCCCCAACCTTGCACCCTGGCCAGAGCGCCAGAGCATGGCCAAGCCTTTGGTGCAACTCCCGACCCAGCACCCCAGCTGGAGCGGGGCCGAGCCGCATGGTGCGACCGCTGACCCAGTGTCCCAGCTGTAGCACCGGAGCGGGGCTAAGCCGCATGGTGCGGCCCCAACCGGGGTGAAAGTAGAAATAGAGACTTACTGGTACGGGGCCGGCTCTGGCCCCTGGAAGGGGCAGGACCTCGGATGGAAGGGGAAGGGATGGGGGGGTCAGAGCCAGCCATGGCCCCCCCTGTAAGTGCCCTCCGCCTCCCCCGCTGGGATAGCAGTGGCAGCTGGGGGCTCCGGCAGCAGTTTAAAGGGCCCTGGGCTCGGCCGCCACTACTACCTGGGCCCTTTAAACCACTGCCAGAACCCCGAGCTGTCACTGCTACTCCATGGCTCTGGCAGCTATTTAAAAGGCCCAGGGCAGTAGAGTCAGCAGGAGCACTGGCCCTTTAAATAACCCCTGGAACCCCGCCACTACCCCAGGGCTCCAGCAGTGGGGCTCTGGCGGCAATTTAAAGGGCCTAGGACTCCAGCTGCTGCTGGGAGCGGCTGGAGCCCAAGGCCCTTTAAATTGCTGCCTCAGGAAGCCAGGACTCCCCTGTACAGCACACTGGCTCTTGGTGGTATGCTCCGGTATGCTTACTTTCACCTCTGGCCCCAACCCTATGCCCTGCCCGGAGCGCTGGAGTGGGGCCGAGCCGCGTGGTGCGGCCCCCGACCCAGCACCCTGGCAAGAGCAGGGTCGAGCCAGGTGCAACTCATGGGCCAGCTTAAAACAGCTTGCAAGCTAGATCCGGCCCACAGGCTGTAGTTTGCCCACACCTGGTATAGACCATAGTGAAATTCATCTCATGCGTATGTTCTGCACAAGGCTCTGTGCACCCATTTAATATATTAAGGGTTAAATCCCTGACCCATAAATCAATGGGAGTTTCACTACTGTCTATAATAGGACAAGGATTTGGTTTAAGGAACTTATGGTGAGATTTAAGAGGCACATAAGACTTCATATACATCTCTGCATTACAGTGAGTTTCATCCTGCATGAATCATTTTTAGGCATATTGGGATGACATTTAGTATACAAATTCTGAACAATGGCTTAAATCAGTTCTTATTTGATGAGGAGGATTATTCTGTACTGGTTTCAGAGTAAGGGTATGACTCCACTAGCCGCCGGATCGGCGGGCAGCAATCAATCCAGCGAGGATCGATGTATCGCGTCTAGACTAGATGCAATAAATTGATCCCCGAGTGCTCTCCTGTGCAGGCGGAGTTGATGGGGGAGCGGCAACAGTCAACTTACCACAGGGAAGACACTGCAGTAGACCTAAGTACGTCGACTTCAGCTGCATTGTTCACCGGGGCTAAGTTTGATGATATTCTTATTTTCAGCCTCTAAGCACTAAACTTCTGAATTTAATAAAGAAATGGTTAGGCACTTCTTTGTGGTGCTTTTTGGTATTTTTTTCTCTTATTTTAACTTAAAGACAGGTTATTAAATCTTGAAATGTAAATACTGTTTAGTAAAAGCAGCAAAGAATCCTGTGGCACCTTATAAACTAACACGTTTTGGAGCATGAGCTTTCCTGGGTGAATACCCACTTTGTCAGATGCATATACGAAAGCTCATGCTCCAAAACGTCTGTTAGTCTATAAGGTGCCACAGGATTCTTTGCTGCTTTTACAGATCCAGACTAACACGGCTACTGATACTTAATACTGTTCAGGCTTTCCAGACATTTCAAGATTTATAATTCCTTCATTGCCATGTTAAAGATTAGCATAGGATCTCTCATTCAAGATGCAACCCTAAAAATCTCACAGCTGAGAACAGCTAAGGAACACAGCTAGCTCTACATGAATAACATTAACCTTTGTCTATATTATAAAAACTCAGTATTGCTGGCATGTGTAGCACACCTCTTGACTACAAGCAAGTGCTTGCAACAAAGCCCAATTGTTCCCAAACATTACAACTGCACTTACTCCTAGCAAGGCTCACCACTGCATTGGGTACCCTGTACTAATCCAGGCCTAATATAGACTAAAATACTAGTACTGTAGCTGCAATGTTAGATTTGGTCCTCTCAGCAAAGTCCCATAGCACTTTTATACTCCCTTAGTTCGCACTCTATGGAATGTGTAGTTTCCTGCATGCCTTTGTTTTGAGCTGGTGAAGCTTCTGTAATCTTATGCTTGTGAGTTTTCTGTTTTATAAGGTGTAATTGATGCATACAAGATATTTTTTGTTTCAAAACATATTTTGATGCAATACCATTGCCATTTAACTTTTCTAAATACAGCAAAACATGGTAATAGCCGGTTTGCATTTAAAAAAAAATAGAAGTACATCACCTATCCAAGTCAATTTTTAACACAAATCTTAGTTCTGGGAAGCTGTGCTAGGATCTATGGGACAGGTACCTCTCATGCACAGATATTGCAATGATTAAAGGAAATGATGTGAGTTTATGCTAGCCATGTTGGATGTATTTCACAATTACAAGATCCAACAGTTCAGTTAACTGTTTGAAAACTGTAAAGGTGTAATTCTGTAGGGTAAACAAATCTTTACATTTTCAATTATATAGGAAATTGTTGTGAGAGGCATAGGCCTCTCCAGTGCTCCCATGATCAGAAGGAAATGTGGGTACACCACCAGTATTATTCAAGAAAATATTAAAATATAATTTAAAAAATGTGAACTGTGGTATAAAAAACACCTTATTGAAAATGTAAATAACTTTTGAGTTCTGTGATAATTTCACTTTGGGAGTAAGAGGCACTACAAAAACTTTTATGTAGAGCAAGAGCTGTACAAACAAATGGCATTTTAAGCAACCAACACGTAACTCCTTTTGAAATGCTTTAGATCACATAAGTATAAAGACTGCTAAAAGCCTGCTATATGTAGAAATTTGGGGTTTCCTCCCCGCAGCCGGCACACTGGGCATTTTGAGCCAGCCCGGCGTCCGTACCCGCTCTGGGTGGGTGCCCTCCGCTCGGAACTGTGCGTCACAAATCCTTTTTCTTGCGCACGCGCTGGCAGCGCCGAGCCAGCCAACCAGCGAACGAGGTAAATAAACAAACCCGCGAGCGACCAGCGTGCCCCCTCCCTTCGCCACCGCGGCGCGAGCTTCTCCGCAACTGCCCGGCCCCGTCTCTCGAGACCCGTTATAACCGCCTGTTAGCAGCCAGCAGTGACACTGAGCGTCCCTCCGCTGCTGGGGACAGAGCCTCCCCGCCCTGGAGAAGGAGTGAGTGCTGCGGCCACACAGTATGTCCAGCCGCCTGCCTCCGCGGGCCCCCGAGGCTCCTCAAGTTGCCCTGTCGCGTACCCGCCCCTCCCCCTGGCGCCGATTCCCCGGCGCAGACGATGAGTATCGCGCCGGCCCCCCGCTCGCAAGCTGCGGCCTCCCCCGAGGAGAAGGGGCGGGCTCGGGCGGACACTGCCCCTGCCCCTGCCGGAGCGGGGCCTGCTTGCGGGGTGGTAGTAGGGTGCTGGCGAAGAAGCCGTTTGCGCCCGCGGCATTCGCCGCAACTCTCTCGCCAGGCTCGGGCGCCGCTCGGCTGCTGCCTCTCGCGTGGGGGCTGCAGTCTCCAAGCGCTGAGCGCAGCTGCGGTCGGGAGAGCCCTGCTGGGTCACGTCGAGTCTGTTCCCCGCCGGGGCTAGTCCGCCCGCCCGCCCTTGCTCGAGACGCGCAGGGCTTTGTTCGCTCCGCAGCCAAATCCTGCTGCTGCTAGCGCGGGTGTTTGGTAACTGACCATCCCGCAACCGCGTGGGGATCCCGTCGGGACGCGCCCCGAGGTTTGGCCCTCCTGCTGCCTCTAGTTTCCCCTCTCTCGAAAACAGCGACTTTTTTCTAGCCTTTGACCTTTTTGATACGCACAGCTCATTCTCTGCTCCCTGATCACTGCTTGGCCAAGTTCTGCCTGTTACCGCTGGGGCCCAGTATGTGTAAAATAAGGCCCGTGTGTTCACACGTTTGGAACGTTCACTGGTGTAATGGAAACTTCACCTAATTTGAGGCCTTTTCCCAAAGCTTGAGCCAAATCCCTTTAGATGTGCTCTAGGTCACTGCAGATGGAAAAATACTTCTGACTCTTCTTTAAAAAAATCTAACTGTACCTTTTTACAGAAGAATAAAAGAAAAATTGTTAAAAGTTTGAAACTTGAGATTTTGCTTGGTCATAGCAGACAATGAGCACTAATGCCTCTGCTTGGCTGGCAAAATGTTCTGGATTTACTAAAGATATAAGAGTTGTTTATATGGGTATGTTTTTGGTAAAGGAGTGGTGCTTGGATGCATGGTAGGTTGAGTATGACTTCAAAATTTCTTTACCTAAACATTCATAACTTTAAAATTTAGCAAACTGATTTTCTTAATCTTGGATTGATTTTAAGTCTCAGTGATGTATCCCTAAACAAATCATAGGTTAGGGAAAACTTGTCTGGTGGTTGTAGAGTTGTGAATATTTAGGATATTTATGACTACTTGCGTCGGACGAAGTGGGTATTCACCCACGAAAGTGCATGCTCCACAACTTCTGTTAGTCTGTAAGGTGCCACAGGATTCTTTGCTGCTTTTACGACTACTTAGTGATCAGAATCCTGAACTAAGAAAAGCTTAACCAAATCCAACTTGTATTATATCATCTCTTACCCAGCTACGTCACTTGGCTGTCCTTCCACCTTTTTGACCACTTACATAGTATCCCCTGGTATTTTTTTCCAGTTTAAATGTAAGACTTTAGATCAGTTTAAACTTCTTAAGACTGAGACTCCAATTGTGCGACAAGCTCTGCAGAGGTGGATCTCTGAGCTAAACTCCTTTGGCTTCAGTACAACTCTGTGTGGGTGCAGTGGTGGAGCTCATTGCAGAATTGGGGTCTAAGACTTTATAGGTTTAATCTGTTTAAGCTGCTCTAAAGATTGAGTGGTTTAAGCTACTTAATGCAGATTTAAGGTCTCTGGTAAAACTACAGAAAAGGCAGGATTTAAAGGGAGAAGAACACTGGTCAACTGGCAGGAGGTGTTTTTCTTGAGCTGATCTCATAGTTATATGAATTCAGAGATAAGGCAATGTGTATAAGGTCTCCAGTAATGAAATGCATTGAACTTTGGCTGTTTGGTGCTTCTTAGTACAGAGTTTACTAATGATGATGATCAATGCCTATTAGTCTTTGACTGGTATGTGTTAGAGAATTGGGGACTTTTCTTTTGAAACAAAATAAAAATTCCCTACATACACACACACACACACACACACACACACACACTGGAAACTAAATGTAAAAAAACTAAGTTCATGGACTGTTACAGTTGCACAAAGTACCTGAGACAGGAAATGTGAAAGTTAACGTTGTAACTGCCCTTTTGCACATATGCATTCGAGCTTATAACACATGATCATAACTGCTCATGTGTATTTCCAGTTGTAAAAACTGCTCCGTTGTATGGCAGAAATAGTATGCCATTATGCTAAAAAATATTTTCAGAGCTTGGAAATGTGAGTTTGCATTATTTAAACCTGCAACCTTTAAAATAAACAAACCTACTTTTCAAAAGTAATAGTATTTTTGAGCATCTTAATTTTTGGCTGCCCAGATGTGACACCTTAATGGAGCTTGACATTAAGAAGTTGCTTGCTGTGCACTATATGAAAATCAGGCCCATTTAAGGTATCTTGGGTAGAGCATCCAAAATCACTTGTTATTTTTTAGAAAATCTTGACCAAAATGGGTAGATTCAGTTTGGTTGGATCAAAAATAAGCAGTTTTTAAATGACAGTTTCTGTTCTTGCATTGATACGTTGTAGTTGCTGTAAAAATAAAATAAAACTTCCAAACATTTTAGGAAGGATCAAGTGCCTTACATTTATAATATACTTTTAGTAAATAAACCAATTCTAATGATGATGGTTACAAACTTGCGGTCAGCCTTCTTGATATACATTATACAACAATTTAAAAGGAGACTGCCATGGTATTTTTCATAAAGTTTTAAATGCTTTCTGTTCATAGCTCCTTGGATGTTTGAAATTTAAATCTGTTGCCATAACATTTCTGTCAGAAAATGGCTTGTTACAGTACTGTTGTTCAGGAGTTTTCAGATGCTGCTAATTTTAATGGAAAGTGTATTCATATATAAAGAAATCTACTGACTTTGCAAATGAATAAGAAGGAAATGAGCTATATTTTGGATCTGCTAATATTGTCTCCCTGAAACAGATTATAAATATGGTGCTCCTATTGACTACTCTGCTGACCTTTAGAAATATAAAAATATTCTACTAACACTAGATCATATCCATGGCAATTTGAAGTATCCAACATAGATATGCAGTCCTTTTCCACACTATGCTGCCTCCTAATCTCTATTCAGGGACCCTTTTAGTGCGACAGTGTAAAGGGCATAAATACATTCCTTTCTGGAGCTAGGAACAATAGACAAAGAAGATGAGGGAGGGAAAGGTTTCTATTAGAAATATTTTTTGATCCCAAAAAAAGACAGTAGCTTCCATACAAGTACTTTTGATGTAAATAAGCACTTCACTCAGCTACTGAATAGTTTTGAACATCGTGTAAAGGCAATCTGAGTCAGGGTAATGCAAGTAGCAGGGTGAAACAGATGGCAGATCCTCTGCATGGACTCTTAGAGGTTGTTGAGATGAGGCCTAAACTAACAAGTCATCCAGGTATAGGATAGACATGATTGTTCTGCCACCTTACGTCGGCTGCCATACCAATGTCTGACATTTTGAGAACACTCAAGTCCAGGGCAACAATCTGAAACTTGAGCTTTCTGATTAAGGAATTTAACTTTGAGATCCAAAATAGCCTCTGACTCTTTTGAGGAATCAAAAAGCATTTCTAATAGAACCCCTCTCCTATTATTCTTCTGTTGTTCCCAGCCCCAGAAGAGAATGCATTTATGCCCTTCATACTGTCTCATGAGAAGGAGGGGTTGGAAGAGGGGTTGGAAGGCAGCATAGTGTGGAAAAGAATTGCATATCTATGTTGGATTTGGCACAAGGGAAAGTACTCCTAACAGAACATAGGTACCTAAATATATGCAGAACCATGAAGTGGGAGGGATAGCTCAGTAGTTTGAGCATTGGCTAGCTAAACCCAGGGTTGTGAGTTAAGTATTTGAGGGGGCCATTTAGGGGTCTTGGGGCAAAAGTCTGACTGGGGATTGGTCCTGCTTTGAGCAGGGGGTTGGACTAGATGACCTCCTGAGGTTTCTTCCAACCCGAATAATCTATGATTCTACTGTCTGAGAATTGTGATCAGCAATTGATCTTTCTTTTGTCAGCTGGGACTTGAGACTTCAGCCATTTAGGGTACTCCTTATGCTTGACTGAGGATGAAACCTCTGTAACACTAGGTAGCTCATCATTGTGTTCTAAATATGGAAGACATTATTCTTGTTAACAATACCTAAAAAGGTGCTCACTTGCCTCAAGTGATGGAATCATAGGAACATTATTCAGATGGGAATATTCTCTGCACTTCCAGCCTCTTTCAGTGACCATCTCGGACATCGCCAATATTTTAGCACAGAGGCCTTCAATCTGTAGGGCACAGCCCCGAGGGGCATGGAGTAATGTTTGGGAAGGTGTGGCTGGGGTCTGGACCAGCCCTCTCAGGGGGCAGGGAGGGAGCGCCGCCCAGCTCTGCTCCTGGCCCAGGGCCAAGCTGCCGGCCCTATGCGCGGGGCTCTGTGCATGGCTGTAGCCTCGACCCTTGGCCGAGGGTCCACTTCTGCCTCCAGCTGTGACCCCAGCCTTGGCCTTCTTACCCCTGTGTGCGTCCCCACCTGCCAGAGCCATGGCCCTGCTCCTGGCTCCAAAGGGGAGCACAGACAGGGATAAGGAGGAGATGTGAGGAAAACATTTGGGGACCACTGTTTTAGCAGATCAGATCAGTCAAATCCTCCAGGACCAAGACAAGTGATTTCTAAAACAGTGGCAGGCTGGATTTTTCAAAATGAAGGCATTCAGAGAGAGAGTTCTTTTCCACCAGATGCAAAAAGTTCTTCAGAGCAAGAATAGATAGTCACCTCCCTGAGCACAGCAAGTTTGAGCATTTTAAAGCGCTAGGATGGACAGGCTCTGAGCGCTGGGAACTGCGCTGCCAGCCATAGGTGCCAACTCCTTGGGTGCTCCAGGGCTGGAGCACCCATGGCAAAAAATTGGTGGGTGCTCTGCATCCACCAGCAGCTCCCCAACCCAACCCACCGCCCCGTCCCATCTCACCTCCATTCCACCTCTGCCTCCTCTCCTGAGCGCTGCCGCATCCTGCTTCTCCCCCCTCCCTCCTAGCGCTTGTGCCACGAAACAAACAGCTGCTTCACGCAGCAAGCTCTGGGAGGGAGGGGGGAGGAGGAGTAATGCGGCGTGCTCAGGGAGGAGGCGGGGTGGGGTGTGGATTTGGGGAGGGTCCATTGGGGCAGGGAGGGGGCAGAGTTGGAATGGGGCTGGAGGGAACGAGCTTGGAGCTCCTCTCGTGGAGGTAGATTACCAGGAGCGGTGGGAGAGCTGTCTCCCAGTGCACTTGCGTGACCACACTCACGCTTCAAAGCTGCTGCGGGAGCGCATTGAAGTTTCTAGTATGGACGTCGCCTAAGAAATCCCCTGTTCTTCTCTTGTACAGTAACTCTCACTTAAATTCTTCCTGGTTAATGTTATTTTTTTGTTACGTTGCTGATCAATTAGAGAACATGCTTGTTTAAAGTTGTGCAATGCTCCCTTGTAAGTTGTTTGCAGCTGCCTGCTTTGTCCACTGCTTGCAGGAAGAGCAGCATGTTGCAGCTAGCTGGTGGGGGCTTGGAACTAGGGTGGACTGGCAGCCCCCCATCAGTTCCCCATTCCCCTAAGTTCCCTGTGCAACAGCTGCCCAGTAGGCTGTCAATTGCTAGGCTGGTCAGCTGTCCCTCCCCCTACTGCCATGTGCTGCTCCTGCCCTCTGCTGTGGAGCTGCTCCCCAAAGCCTGCTGCTTGCTGTGCAGGGGACGGGAGGGGAGAAGGGGGCTAATGTCAGGGTGTCCCCTGGCTCCTACACCCCACTTACCCCATCTTCCACAGAGCAGGGGGGACACATGACAGGGCTCAGGATGAAGGGAGTTTCCTGGCAGCAGCTGCTGTTTCAGCTTGCTGATTTACTTAAAAAGGCAGTGTACTTAGAGTGGGATCAGTGTACTTAAAGGAGTAATGCACATCTCTCTCTCGCACACAGCATGGCAGACAGAGACACACACGGTGTCTCCCCTCCCTCCATTCATGCTGCCTTGTAGAGTGCGAGGCTACATTAACAACGAGTTAACCCTTGAGGGCTCAGCCAATTGCTAGTTCATCATTTAGCAGTAAGGCATTCTCTGGGAAATATCCCACTCTTTGGCTTCACTATCTCAACCAAGCTTCACAATCATCATCGCAGTGTACCAGTATTAAATTGTTTGTTTAGAGCTTTGTGTGTGTCTGTCTGTCTATCTATCAGTCTCTTGAACTCAAGAGTTGTGAGTTCAATCCTTGAGGGAGCCATTTAGGGATCTGAGGCAAAAATCTGCCTGGGGATGGGCCCTGCTTTGAGCAGGGGATTGGATTAGATGACCTCCTGAGGTCCCTTCCAACCCTGATATTCTATGAAAAGGGGAAAAACTAAAACTAATCGTGTGTGTGTGTGTGTATGTATGTATGTGTGTGTGTGTGTGTATATATATATATATATATATAAATAAAAATATATAGTCTCTTTTGTCCGGTGAAATTTTTTTCCCCTGGAACCTAACCCCCTGTGTTTACATTCATTCTTATGGGGAAATTGAATTTGCATAACATCATTTAGTTTAAAGTTGCATTTTTCAGGAACATAACTACAATGTTAAGCGAGGGGTTACTGCACTTTTAGTAGTGAAGATATTTTTGTTGTGGACAAAAAATACCCCACCCTCTCCAACCACAGTTCCAGTGTCTTCAGTCAAAAAGCACTTAATACCGTTATAGGAAATCGAATGATATTATCTTAAGTCCCTTCCTGCTTACTGTGTAGAAGTAACTAATGTGTTTTAGTCCTACTTTAGAAAAAGGTTTTATGAAAGACATGAACATCTTTCCACTGAGTAAAACACCACACATGTTCTTCCAAACTATATTTAATTCTCGCAGGACTCATAAAGCCCCCTTGTTTGAACCTCTGGGAGTCAGCTCTCTTTTTCAATTTCTCTGAGAAGTTCACATTTCTTATCTCCATTTTCTGGAGAAGGGTCAGTGAGATTCAGGCTCTTGTAGCTGATCTTTCCTTTACAATCTTCCATAAGGAAGAAATGATCTTTTTGTCCTTACCCTAAATCCTTTCGCAGGGTGCTGATGGATGACTGCCTTAATCAGACAATCTACTATTATTCTTTCCAAGACCTCACTCCCATATGAAGAGAAGTCAAGTTATACATCTTAAATGTTATGTTTTTGCCAAACTAGATTAGTAGTATATCAAAACATCTAGGCTTTTAATTGCTTATGAAGAGAACCATAATGACATCACTTCCCAAAGCCTGTCCAAACAGACAAGGCTCGATAGAGAGGAGTGTTAAAATTTGGAAAAAATTTGCTACTGAGACTTGAGGTCTATTTCATTAGGAGAGAGGTTCCCAAACTCTTTTTTGCTGAGCCCCCCGCTTAAGAGATTCAAGTACATTGTGAAGCCTTATAGTTTTTTGCAATGTAGTAGGCGTGTTTGGGAAATGACACCTCTGGTTTCCACTTTTGGGTTTTGAAGCGCCGACGGGCATGATCTGGGGTTATCCCCATTCTGGATCTGGCCTTGGTTTGAAAAAGTTTATAGTCATTCATTTGCTGCTTAGGCATTTCAGCTGCCACCTCTAATAAAGGTCCACTGAGCTGTGACCTCAATTCTACCATGTACTGGTCTTCGGGGATGTGGTACCCAAGACAGGCTCTTTCAAAATTTTCCAAGAAGGCCTCGGTGTGATCACCTGCCTTGTAGGTGGGAAATTTCCTGTGCTGTGGAGCAATAATTGGCGCCGGGTTGTTAGGGTTGGCTGGCACATGCAGCCCAGCTTTTGCCAACTCCAGTTCATGTTTTCTCTGTTTTTCCTTCTCTTCATTTTCTTTTTGTTGTTTTTCCATTTCTTTTTGGTGTTTGTTCATGTCTCGGCGGTGGGCCAACTCTTCTTCTGCTTGTTTCCTTCGGTGGGCCACCTCTTCTTCTTCTAGTTTTCTTTTGTGTGCTGCCTCTTTGGCTGCCTGTTCTCTTTGGTACGCTGCCAGTTTGATGCTTTCTTCCTTTTCTTTTAGCTCCATCTCTTTTTGTTTTATTTCTAGTTCCTGTTTGTGTTTTTCCATCTCTCGCCTGTGTTCAGCTTCTTTGATTTGTTCTTCGGCCTCAATTTTTGCCTTAGAAGTCATGGTTCCTGTTTTCTTGTGTTGGGGTGCCCTCCGGTGTTTATCTTCTGAACTGCAGGTTCTCTGTTGCCTCCTGAAGTCTGCCTAGCAACAGTGCCTTTAGCTAATTTTCAATGTTAAGTAAACCTGAAAAACCACTTTATTTGCATGCATATAGTGCTGGTACTGACTCTCAATGGGAGTGCTATTGTGTGACAAAAGACCCTTAACAGTCTGGTAATGGGTTCTTGCTTAACATGCAAGCCACAGACTGCCAGAGAGAGCAGAAAAAAAAATTCTCTTTGGTTCCCTTTTAAAACCAAACTGTTTCTCTCTGCTAAAAAGCCCCTAGCAGAGAAAAGAAAAATAAAATATTTCCACTGGCTTCTGGATTCTGTCTCACCACTGCACACCATATCATAACCTTAGTCCCAGATTTGGACCTTAGCGTCCAAAATATGGGGGTTAGCATGAAAACCTCCAAGCTTAGTTACCAGCTTGGACCTGGTACTTGCTGCCACCACCCAAAAAATTAGAGTGTTTTGGGGCACTCTGGTCCCCCTGAAAAACCTTCCCTGGGGACCCCAAGACCCAAATCCCTTGAGTCTCACAACAAAGAGGAATAATCCTTTTTCCCTTCCCCCCTCCAGGTGCTCCTGGAGAGATACACAGACACAAGCTCTGTGAAACTACACAGAGTGACTCCCCCTCTCTGTTCCCAGTCCTGGAAACAAAAAGTACTTTCCTCTTCACCCAGAGGGAATGCAAAATCAGGCTAGCAAATCCAACACACACAGATCTCCCCCCTGATTTCTTCCTCCCACCAATTCCCTGGTGAGTACAGACTCAATTTCCCTGAAATTTCCCAGTACAGAAAACTTCAACAGGTCTTAAAAGAAAGCTTTATATAAAAAAGAAAGAAAAATACATACAAATGGTCTTTCTGTATTAAGGTGACGAAATACAGGGTCAATTGCTTAAAAGAATATTGAATAAACAGCCTTATTCAAAAAGAAGACAAATCAAAGCACTTCAGCACTTATATTCATGCAAATACCAAAGAAAAGAAACCATATAACTTACTATCTGATCTTTTTGTCCTTACACTTAGAAACAGAAGACTAGAAAGCAGAACTACTTCTCCAAAGCTCAGAGAAAGCAGGCAGACAGAAAACAAAGACTCAGACACAAAATTCCCTCCACCCAAAGTTGAAAAAATCCGGTTTCCTGATTGGTCCTCTGGTCAGGTGCTTCAGGTGAAAGAGACATTAACCCTTAGCTATCTGTTTATGACAGCCCCTTCTTTCTAAGAAACAGTATTTTTCCATAGTACAGGAGGATTTTATCTTGGCTAATAATGTATTTTTAAGATAGAAACAGGGCCAGCTCCAGGCCCCAGTGCGCCAAGCGCGTGCTTGGGGCGGCATGCCGTGGGAGGTGCTCTGTCGGTTGCCAGGAGGGCGGCAGGCGGCTCCGGTGGACCTCCCGCAAGCGTGGCTGCGGAGGTCCGCTGGTCCTGCGGCTCCGGTGGAGCATCCGCAGGCACGCCTGCGGCAGGTCCACCGGAGCCACGGGACCACCGGACCCCCTGCAGGGAAGACTGCAGGAGGTCCACCAGAGCTACGGGACCAGCGAGCGGCAGAGCGCCCCCCGCAGCGTGCCGCTGTGCTTGGGGCGGCGAAATGGCTAGAGCCGGCCCTGTATAGAAAGCAACATATATAGTACAATATAACTACTCTGCTGCTGAATAACCATGAACATAAAAGAATACTTGGTGACCCATCTTTGTCTCCGTGAGTAGGATTAGCCTGTTTGCTAGCACACAGTTTGTGCAGTCCTGATCTGATTTCTGAGCGTTTCAACTGCAGATCAGTCTCTATGTTCAAGCAGCTTTTATACTTACCTTTGATGCAAATAGGCAAAGAAAAACTCATTTCACTCAGATTTCCAAAGTGAACAAGTATTTTGATGGCCGTTTAAGACAATTCATGGAATTGTTTTTGAATTAAGAGCTGGAACTGATCAACAGGCATGATTTTAAAATCATCTCTCAAAATAGAGTTAACAGCTGTGTCAGACAGTTTCTCCTTAATAGCAAAAGGCAAGATTACCATCAATATAAAGTGCTCTGAAAATGTCCTTTGAAGCAGGCTTTGAACCAGGATTAGAATTCAAAATGACCCCGACTAATTGGAGAATTGTTCTGAAATCAGTGAGATAAATTTCAATGAAGGTATGTGCAAAGTGCTACACTTAAGAAGGAACAATCAAATGCACAACTACAAAATGGGAAATAACTGGTTAGGTGGTAGTGCTGAAAAGGATCTAGGGCAGGGGTTCTCAAAGTGAGGGTTGAGACCCCTCAGGGGTTCGCAAGGTTTTTACATGGGACGGGAGGCGGTCCTAAGCTGTCAGCCTCTACCCCAAACCCTGCTTTGCCTCCAGCATTTATAATTATGTTAAATATATAAAAAAGTGCTTTCAATTTAAAAGAGGGGGTTGCACTCAGAGGCTTGCTATGTGAAAGGGGTCACCAGTACAAAAGTTTGAGAACCACTGATCTAGGGGGTTATAGTGGATCACAAACTGAGTCAACAACATGGTCAGACAGCCCCTAGTGCAGCCACCCTACACCTGGGCCATGGTGCCCCTCCCCCACCGCCTCTTCCCCTTCTTGAGGGTCCCATGACCTGCTGCAAGGGGTGGCAGGAGGGGAGGGGAGGGGATCCCTGAATAACTTTATACAAGTGAAAAAGCCTTCCAGAGAGTTACGGCTAGTCTACGCTGGCAACGCTAAAGTGCTGCCACGGCAATGCTTTAAAGTGGCTTGTGTGGTCACAGCCCAATGTTCTAAAAAAAACCTGTGCTCCCAGCACTCTTAAAAAACCCACCTCCACGGGCATAGCTGCCAGAAGGAGAGCAACAAAAATTATATAAATTTTAGAAAATCTGACCTATGAGGAGATGTTAAAAAATTGGCATATTTAGTCTTGAGAACAGAAAACTGAGGGGGGACCTGATAAGCCGTAAAGTAAAAGGGCTGTTATAAAGAGGACTACGATCAGTTGTTCTCCACGTCCACTGAAGATCAGTAGAACAAGAAGTAGTGGGCTTAATCTGGAGCAAGGAAGATTTTGGACTCTTGAGGTCGGTTCCACCCCTACATTTCTATGATATCCTGCAATTCGTTTGCCTCGCTTTTGGGAATGTATTTCTGAATTGTGTGCAAAACTGACACAAATGTTCCAGAATTATATCTTTAACTTCTAGGACCAACATTTCACAGTCCATAATGGCAGAAGACCATGTCAGGCACATGACTGCATTGTCTTGCAGCACATAGCTACTCCAAAGAGCAAAATTTTTTGGCAAAGCTATGTACTTTTTTGTGCATAATTCAAATGTTCATTACAGTTCTTATCTTGCAAAGAAGGGTTAAGTTCATTGAGTTTGTCAAATGTGTTGTGTTGTCCAATAATCCAGTAAAACCTTGAAGTCCTGCTCAGGGAAGTAATGGTGAAGTGGTGATTCAGAGTTGATCAAAAACATAACCTCAAGGAATTGAGAGATTCGTTTGGTATCACTTTTGTGGCTGGTGCTTCCCTGTGCATACAACAATGGCACCATATACAGTGTGGTCCAACAGCGTTCACCTGAGCAGTAAGCTCACTACTGCATCCAGTCGTGGCTTTTGCCCCATCTGTACACATTTCAACACTACAATTCCATTTGATATTTTTTATCTGTCATGTATCGGTCTAAAATTTTGAAGTTTCTCAGCAGTAGTTCTTATTGGGACAGAATAGCAAACTAAAGTCCCCTTTGATCTCAGATGAGCTTGTATATTGAACAAAAACCCTCCTTTGTACTGCGTTGGCATAGTCAGTACTCACATCAATTTGTAGTATGAAAAAAGGATTTTGCCTTACTACTTCAATTGGTTGCTCCTCGACGTCTGCTGCCCTACCCATAGTTCTGCAGCTGTCCGTGTTGTCAGATAGTGGGTTAAGGTTTCGCTGGTCAGCAGTTTTTCTTCCACCTGCTATTGATGCCATTTCAATTGCTGATAGTAACAGAAGACTTTCACCGATTGTATGAGATTCTCTACTTCTTGCTATTTGTTATGAGACAGCATAGGATGCTACAAGTGCTTTGGGAGGGTAGCACTGCATTCTTCTGTTATCTTCATCTGTCCTTTCAGTTGAAAGACCTTTCATCAGGAAAAAAAAAATCTCATGATTTTTCTTTGAGGGCATGTCTGAAGTGACATTTTAGTTTGCTTGGTTTCATACTGTCCTGAGCAAGAACTTGAGCACAAATAACATGCTGTGGTTGAGGATTTTCATCAGAACCAGTAAATGTGAATCCCAAGTTCAAGTAGGAAAGGTCATATCTCCTGTTTTTTCTTTTGTTCCTTTCGAAGGATCAGCATCATACACTTCAAAAAATGCTCCATTCATTCACTCTTATCAAACATCAAAGCAACTGGTCTCTCCACACTGAAAGGCCATTTGAGTGAAATGTCACATTCACGTGAGTTATGTAGTGCTGGAACTAGGGAGTGCTGATGTGGCAGGAGCACATTGATATTATGCACAGGTAATCTTAAGATCTGTGGGACAAAACCCATGTGTAATGGCTGCAACAGGATTTTTCTGAAGGGGAATTCTTATTTTTATCAACAATATTTTGAAGAAACAACAACAAGAAAACAAATCTGCCTCCTAACCAGTAAGACCTTTAATTTTTAAAATGTTTTTATTTAGTTTCATTTCCCAGAATGTATTGGGTTTTATTCAAACAATTAAAAACCAGGAAATTGTCTATAAATAAATGAAGTACAGCAGTTGGCAGTGCTCACATTAAGGGTAAATTTGGGGAGTCCAGCCCCCCCTTAATACTTTAAGGGGCTACTCCACTTCTGACTTATTCAAAGGCATGTGAGAGTGGGGGATGTTTTTGCCTCCCTACTACTTCCTCCTGGGCCAGCAGCAAGGCCAAGAGCTACAAGGAGAACATCAGCAGGTGCCACTATCCCTTGGTGGGGGGAGTGAGAATGCATTTGGGAATGGTCTGTAGAGAGAGCAGGAGTCTGCTGGAGTGATCAAGGATCCCAGCACTTGCCCTTCGTGTAGTGGGGAAGGGTTTTCCCTGACCACAGCAGATCCCTCTGTCTGGGGTTGGTGCTTCATTGGCAGATCCCAGGCTCTCATGCTGCCCAGTGCTGAACAAACCTCTTCATCCTGGCAGGAAGCAAAAGGCACTGCTCAGTGTCCTGGCCAGTTGCTATGCAGCGATCAGCTCAGGCCATACTGGCCACAACTCCTCCATTGACCAGCTGGGAATAGAGATGGGAAAAGATATCAGGGGCACAGAGGAGGTTGGGGGCTGGGTGAGCTGGGTGGTGGGGACCAGGGGGTGGAGTGAAGGTCTGGGGAACCTGAAAGAGGTGAGAGAATGGGAGCTGTCACCATAGGGAACCAAAGGAGTTAGGGGGTAAAAGCCTAGTCCTGGGGAAGAGAGGGTCTGTGGTTTCGGGGGGGGGGTCAGCTGAAGAGAGGGGGCAGAGATGGGGATGGCACTGTTTAGTGTAGGTGGAGATGAGCAGGGGAGCTAGGGAATGTTGTCTGGGTGTAGAAATCAGGGAAAGGCAGGTTAAAGGCAAAGGCAGTAGGTGGAGATGGGGCAAAAGGCAGTTAGGGGATGTCAGGGATAGTGGCAGGCAGAAGGGGACTTATTGAGTAGGGGAGAGAGTCGGGTAACGGGAGATGGAGTTAGGGGTAGCTTAGGGGAGGCAGGGGAAGAGGGTTAAGTAGGGGGGGCAGGCAGGGAGAGGTAGGCGAGAAGGTGGGCAGAAGGTGGAGATTAACAGGTAAGGAAGAAGGAGGCAGGGCAGAAGGGAGAAGACAGTCTTGCTGCAGCTGGGCTTGGCTTGGCAATGCAGAGCATGTCAGCACAGGAGCCACCCAAGATATATATTGGCACCTCACCCCTTCCTGCCTTCACAACCATCTGCATCCTTAAGGGCCCATTTACCCCCCTACCCGCATAACTCAAGCACTGATATGCAGAGGAGAGTGGAGCCCAGTACCAACAGTCTTGGGGAGATGTAATACCTATGGGGCAGTTGAGGAAGCAAGCCTGCTCCCTGCAGCAGTCGGTTTCAACTGCTGGGACCCGGCTCCTTTCCCATCCTGATCCCCCTACTGCAAAGGGAAAGCAAATGGGGCTGTGCTGAAGAGGCAAAGGTTAAGAGGGGAGAAGGCTGCACCCGGAGGACTGTTACACCTGTTGGATACAGCCTCCTCCTAACCCCAGGCCTTCAGCCTGGCTGTATCTAGCATGGGGGACGGGAGCTCTGCTCTGGGGCTGTGTGTGACTCAAGAACCTCTTGATGCCGGCTCACAAAGGGGTACACCAAAAACGAGTCATGTCAGGTCTTCACTGAAAGCATGTGTCACACTGGTTGTCATAATCATTGGGAGATGTATGTATAGAAAGAATATGAGGAGTTATTTATTCAAGCTGAAAATTATGTTCTCTAGGCCTTGTAGTTAAAGGCAAGTCACTAAAAGTTACCGTGTTGTGAGACAAACTTCTCCAGGTGGGAAGTGTGAGACTCTTGTCTCCCTGATGGACCATTGTGTATTGAATGTCTTACAACAGAGGTGTATTAGCATAGTGAGTCAAATGCTAATGAAGAGTTTGTAGATTTTTCAGAAGGGAGATTAACAGGAAGAGGTAAGGGGGTGGGGAGGGAGATGAGAATCCTGTTTTCAGGTGAAGATCAAAGGTCTAGTCTGGTCTATTGTACATCTGAGGGTGCAGAGAGAGAGACTGGCATACTTGTGAAGACAAACTGCCTTCAGGCTTGATCTTGTGAAAGAGGGATCTCAGCGATCCTAGTTGAAAACACTGGGGGAAAAGACTTGGGGTAAGCTATCCTCAGATATGGGAATGTCCTCTGACTTAAATTCACACTCTAGAAAGTGTGTATGTTTCTGTTTTTTATGTAACCATTTGTTTCCAATCATCTTACTTATAATCATTTGAATCTCTCTACTTTGATAATAATCTTATTCTTGTTTTCACTATAAATAATCTAAGGGTTGTGTGTTAAGCAGAGTGCTGATCCTGAGTTTTCTTGTGAGCTGGGTTCTTTGGGGGCAGAGGATCTGAGTGTCCAGTGGAACAGGGGCTGAGCACTCCAGAGGGACATTTGGAGGACTAGGGGGGTGGAGTATGCCTATTGCCAACCTAGACAGAGACAGTGAGGCCTGCGGAGATGTTGAAGGCAGTGCTTGTGTTTGCCAGAATTTGGTGGAGTCAGGGAGCTGATCCGCAGCAGGCAGACAAAACTCCCTCGTGCTAAGGGCAGGTGGTAGCGAAGGGCCTCACAATCCTGGGTACCCTTGGGAAACATCACTCAGTGCTAAGGGCTGGGGTCAAGATTGGGCCCCTTTCGACAGGGAGGGTAGTACTCCTGGGATGCAGCCTTCTGCTTCCCACTTGCAGAGTCCTTGCCAGTAACTGCTGGTTGGTGGCTGCTGCAGCTGTGGCAGTTGGAGGAGCCTGGGTCTTGCTGACTGAGATCTCCTGCACAGAGCCCATTTGCTTCATTTGTCAGACAGAGTCCCCTCCTGGGCCTTCGCCAGCTCCTCCCATCACCAGATTACCTCATCGCGCCCCTCCCTTCCAGTTACTGGTAAATAACCTTTGTTTCTTCTTCAAGGAGCCTCTACATTAGGATAAATGTGACTTTGATGGTATGTCTTAGATGCATTCACATAATTGAAATCTGTAGGACAGCAACTTAAAGCTCATTACACACATTTACAAAACTTTACTCCCTACATTTAGCCTCAAGATCTGGTGCAAAGTTTGGGAGAACAGTATTACAATCTTTATTCACCTAGAACTCCTCAGCTAAGCTTTCTGTGGGGGAGAATACTGCTTGCTAAACTTCTAAGAAGTGGCAATGTACAGCAGCTCCTTGAAGAAGAGAGAGAGGTTATTTACCAATAACTGGAGTTCTTTGAGATGAGCTTGCCTCTACAAATTCATACTATCTGGCCACCCGCTTTCCTTTCCTGGAATCTTGTCTCTTTGCTGGACTTTTAGGTTCAGGTGAAAGGAGCTGAGGCTATAGGGGTGTCTCAGCCACTTTTATTCTCTGGCTCCCAAAACATTAGGAGCAGTGAGAGAAGCAGGCAGGTGCCACAATGGGCACTGCTTTGAGAAGATTCTGTTTGCTGCATTGTTGCTACATCTTCTAAAAGTGTAAATGTGCATAGTGGCTTATCTCAAAGAACTCCAGTTACTGGTAAGCAACCTTCACTTTCATTGTTTTTGTTCATATATTAATATTAAACATTACATTATAATTATTAAACTATCAAAATAGTTAATTCAAAAGTATAATAAGTCACTAATTTATCCTGAAGTCTATTGCCCCAAAATTACATAAAGCCTGGATAATTGACCTGTCAGAATTGTTGATGTGAAGGCATGTGCTATTGCAAAAAGTTTTTGTACAGCAGAATAGTGTGATTCCTTTATTCTTTCTTTTGTTGCTACATTCCCAGGAAGCATTTTCTTTGAATAAGAAGTCATCCTCAAAATAATCTCAAACCATACAATGGCCTCAGCTGTAATCAGTTCAGTTCCCACTACTGCATCTCGCTTTGCTCTGTTACAAGTGGATAGTGGTAGTGGCTCTGATTCAGAGACTGGAAAGGGAAGAAGTGGTCGAGGTGCTGGGAAGTCTCAATCTTCAGGGGGAAAATCAACTACAAATGAGAAGAAGAAAGAAAAGAGGAGAAAAAAGAAGGAACAGCAGCAGAGCGAGGCTAATGAGGTAGAGAGGCTGTTATATTTTCAGTAACATACAAGGTGTGCAGTTATGCCAGATACCCGTATGCCTTGGGTAAATTGTTCATCTGTTAGCTGAGTAATGTGGCTATTTTTGTTGCTTTTGACATGTTACTTTTGTAAAAAAACAAATTTCAGTTTATAGTAATTAAAAGGTATTATTTAAAAACTAAATTTTTTCCTTAAAACTTTGTTAGAGTTCAGTCATAACTATGCTTCTTTAAATGTGGGAGGTTCTTGACTAATCAAACAATTAGATTTATATATTTAAATGAAAATAATTTGGTTTCTTATATATCCCCATTTCCTGTTTGCAGACCTTATTCAGCAGGAGACAGGGAAACATTCATCTTAGGAAGTGGGAGCTGGCTTCTTGTAGTTCCAATAGGTTTTTTTTCTTTACATACAGAAAGGAATGGAGAGGCCTTGGAACAAGTTGGTAGAATCATAAGTTGTGGGGCTAGTAACGAGGGATGTTGCGGATTCGCTTTGACCTGGAATAGTTGTTTCTAAACTAAAATGTAAAGGAGCAGAGGCTGTTGAGTACAGCTGAAGCCAGTAAAGGATGTAATGCTAAGCAGGAAGCAAATGGAGGAAGGACCGGAGGTTTCTTATTTTAAAGGCTGGAGAGCAGCAGGATGGAAGGTAGCTTCTGACAGTATAGAGGAGGGCAAGGTATGATTGTGCTGCTCCTTTCTTATTAGTATTTTTAGTGCCAAAAGCTTTGATTGCTGACCCATTATGGTAAGAAGCCTGTGGTTTCTTCCTCGCTCCTGGCAACTCCATCCAGTGCTCTTTTCAGGTTGCTGTTTGGTGACTCTTTACCATTCACCACACTGTGGCGGTTTTCCAGGGCTTGCCAGGTCTGAGCCCCGACACCTCTAGACTTGGCAGTTCACAGCCCGAGCACCTCTGGATTTGCTGCCTAAAGTATGAAAGGGAAAAAATTGCTTCAGTCTTGGCACTTCTTTCATTACAAATTAAGCACTGCTGTTAGCTTCCTCACCAACCTCCCTCACTGGTAATACTAATAGTTTCCCTCAAAATTGGATCTCCTATTTCCATTAGTCTTCTGTAGGATTCTGCTACTTCTAGAAAGAGATCTAGACTATACGGGAGAACTTCTGCAAAACTCTTGCCTTGTGAGATAGATATCCACATGAGTTGCAGAAGGGCTGCAGTGAGGAAGTGGTGAATACTTATTGGAAAAAAACACTTACGTAAACACTTTTATTCATTGAAAGTTCCAAATTATTTAGCAGGACCTTCCCATATTTTAAAAATGAAATTAGGGAAGCACAGCTACACTTCAGTTCTTTTAAAGGTAAAAAACAATAACCTAGAAATATCTTGGCATCTCATTTCTGAAATGAGGCAAGACCCATTCATAATAACATGCTTGTATTTCCTTGTTCCATCAAAGGATATGTATGTTGATAGTATTTTTTTAAATGCCCTTTAAAGTAGTTAGTATAATAGTGTCAGCTCATGTAAAAAGGAAAGAGGATACTTGCTAGTAATGTATACATTGCCAGTGCAGATTCAGATTGTAGGACTTATATATGAGATGAGTAGTGGAACTCTTTAAAAGAACGCTTTGGATCTTATGTCCTAGAATTGATCGAATAAAAAGCCCCATAACCTGACCATCCCTCAGTTTCTCTTTCTACTAGCTTCAGTGAACTTGGAACCCATCCCTTTTCCCAGCATTGGGACAGTTTTCTTAGTTAAACTTTTTGATGGTTAAGTTGCTGAAAATATTCACTTGGAAAATCTTACAAATGTAAACAAAGCTTCCTATAGTGAAGCCAGCCATGCAGATCTGGGGGGGGAGGGGGAGAAGCTAGTGTTCATGAAATGCTCTTGTGCTGATGTAATGTTGGACATGGACCAAGGCATCCTGTGTCTATAATGCCCAGGAGAAGGTCACTTGAGGATGGGATGTTCAATTTGTTTACTTTGTTTACAATTTGTCTTCACACCAGCTTGTAGGGAAAACGACTGTAGACTTTATGGAAACCTTTGCATTTCAGAGAATCTCCTGTGGGAAGAGTTGCAGATTCAGATTGTTCAACTCTTAGAATGATATTCACTATCTCTTCCAAAAAAAAAAAAAAGTCCTCTTGGCAAAGAAGAATTTGCCTTGTCCAGATTCAAGAGCTTTAATTTTTCAGACTTAGCTATTATGGTACAGTTTCCTCAAGGAGAGCAGCAGAGTTCTCCAAGGGATCTCACATCTTCTCAGCACCTCCATTTACCAGGAAAAAAGCATAGATGTACAGGGATCCAGTGGGAAGCAACAATCTTTCCTTTGGGTCAGGGACTTAGTGCAGGAGTTGAGTTCTGGTTGTCCCTTGACACTGATAGCATCCTGTGATTCAAGGGGATCTGAGAGTCCTTCTGAATATTCATAAGATGGCTAGAACCATTGGCTGTATCTAAGGAGCCTTCATACTGGCTTCTCTGGTACTATCCACCAAGCCTATACAGGCCTTGCAAAGAGAAATATCCCTGGAGTCTCCTTGGATCCAAGCCCTGAGTCTGTTAGATTCACACTTTTTTTTTCCTGAAGCCTTGTTGTCCCTGATATAGGGCCTCTTAATCTTAGATCCAAGGGACAGTATAGAAGTGCAATGCTTGGCAGCCTCAAACTACTCCTTTCTGGTGCAGCAACATCTGGTCCACCTACTCAGTCTCCTTGTTAGTGTCTCCTGTCTGGAACAGTTACCTCTTTGACACATTATAAAATTGAAAAAGTAGGAAGAATTAGAAGTATTATTTAAAAAAAAATTCCGAAAGGATTAGTCTAATCTTAATACCTACTTGTAAGAATAGTAGGTAAAACAACTTTGGACAAATGTGTTTTTTAAACTGTGGTTTTCGTGCAATTTTAACTTGAACATTTTCTGGTTTTTTGGTAAGTGCCTAGCCTTGCTGATCCAACATTATCAGCACCATCTTTATATTTAAGAATTATTAATTAGAGTGAAAATAACATCTAATGTTACGCTACCTACAATAAAATTGTAAGCGTCAGAGTCAGATGTATGACATATGGGGTCCAGAAAAATTGTATTTCCCCATCTCCCGGTGAAACAGCATTTCAGAATTAGTTGCATTGTGGGGGTCTTAAGTCTGTCTTTGAAACATCTGGAATTGACTTCTGTTCGTGAAAATACACAACTGAGCTTTTTGTTATTGTATTTCCTATGTCTGAGCACTTTTTTTATAAAATAAAAACAGGAGAGAGTAATGAAACTTAGTGTGAAATTACGGCTGGGAGGTCATCTATGCACTTTAAATGTGAACTGTGAAATTCCTTGCTTTTGAGTTGGAGAATCTTTAATGTTACTTTTCAACGTATTATTCTGTAGTTGTCTATGGTACTTCTTAGTCATCTATCATTATGGTAGTCACATACCAGAAAACAATTATAAAAGTAACTGCTCCCAGATTGATGTAGTACTTAGCACATGCTTGACTTAAGACAGAGGTGGGCAAACTACAGCCCAGGGGCCACATCCAGCCTGTGGATCCCTCCTGCCCAGCCCCTGAGCTCCTGTCCCGGGAGGCTAGCCCCCGGCTCCTCCCCCGCAGCCCCATCTCAGTGTGCCGGGGTGGCGGGGCTATGAGCTCTTACCTGATACACAGCTGCAGAGCCAGCCTGACCTGATGCTCTGGATGGCACAGCTGTAGCACTGCCAGACACCGGTGCTCCAGGCAGTGTGGTAAGGGGCAGGGAGCAGGAGGTGTTGGATAGAGGGCAGGGGAGTTCGGGTTGGTGGTCAGGGGGTGGGGGTGTGGATAGGGGTCGGGGCAGGGAACAGGGGAGTGGAATGGGGGCAGGGGTCCCGGGGTGGCAATCAGGAAGGAGAGGAGGGGTTGTGTGGGGGTCCGGGGGCGATCAGGGGACAGGGAGGAGTGGATGGGGCAGGGGTGGATAGGGGTCGGGTGGTCAGAGGGTAGGAAATAGGGGGGTTGAATGGGGGCAGGGGTCCTGGGAGGGCAGTCAGGAAGGAGAGGGGGGTTGGATGGGGAGGCCAGGGGGCAGTCAGGGGCAGGGGCTCTGGGGGTGGTCAGGGAGAAGGGGTGGTTGGATGGGGCAGGAGTCCCCAGGGGGCAGTCAGGAAGGAGAGGAGGAGTTGGATGGGATGGTGGAGGGCAGTCAGGGGTGGGGAGTCTGGGGGCGATCAGGGGACAGGGAGGGGTGGATGAGGCAGCGGTCGGGACAGGCAACAGGGTGGGTTGGATGGAGCAGGAGTCCGAGGGGTGGGGGTGGGGCATCAGGGAGTGAGAAGTGGGGGGTTGATAGGAGCGGGGGCCGGTCCACGCCTGGCAGTTCGGGGAAGCACTGCCTCTCCTAACCAGTGTTCCATACAATTTCAGAAACCTGATGTGGCCCTCAGGCCAAAAACTTTGCCCACTTGTGACTTAAAAGCTGTGTACTCGAAAGCTTGTCTTTTTCACCAACAGAAGTTGGTCCAATAAAAGGTATTACCTCACTCACCTTGTCTTTCTAATATCCTGAGTCTGACACTGCAAACATTAAACTATTGCAAATATCAGCATTATCAGCTATTAAAACTACTTTGACTGTATTGGTTTAAGTAATTGGTGAAATGAATGTAAGTTATAGGCAGATCCTAAGGCTATGTCTACACTAGAGCCTTTACAAGCGGCTCTGTGCTGCAGTAAGGTCTCTCGTGTAGCTGCCCTATGCCAAAGGGAGAGAGCTCCCCTGTTGACATAAATCACCCCCTAAAAGCAGCAGTAACTATGTTGGCATGAAAAGCTCTCCTGCCAACATAGTGCTGTGCACTGTACCACTTATGCTGGCGAAACTTGCATTGCTCGGGGTGTGTTTTTTCATCCCTGGGTGACATAAGTTTTGGCAACATAAGGGGTAGAGTAGACATGGCCTAAATGTCTAAGATGATAGCCCAATTGGCATATTGTTTCTGTATAATCAATAATATTCTAATAAATAGCAACACCATTGATTTATATTCCTGGCTCTTGCTTTGCAGCTTCGAAATCTTGCTTTTAAAAAGATTCCTCAGAAATCCTCGCATGGAGGCTGTCTGTCTCAACATGAACAAACATTGCACAGCCCAGTGCAGAAAGACTCTCAGGAAGAAAATTGGCAAGAGTGGAGACAAAGAGATGAACAGGTACAGCTTGCTTTATCAAATGACTTTACTTGGGGTGCTTTGCAGAGTAAGTAAGTAACTTCAAAGGTAAATGTGTGAGAGAAATAGCTATGGCTGAGATTTTTCAAAGCAGCTTGGAGGATTTTCATTAATCTTCCAAAAATTTTAATGAGGCAGGGTGGGTAAGGTAATATCTTTTATTGTCAAACTTCTGTTGGTGAAAGAGACAAGCTTTTGAGCTACACAGTGTTCTTCTGGACATTCAAAGAAGAGCTTGTGTAGATTAAAAGATTGTCTCGTTCACCAGCAGAAGTTGGTCCCATAAAATATATTACCTCTCCAACCTTGTCTCTCTAATACCCTGAGTCAATGTGGCTACAACAGTGCAAGCAAAAAATTTTAATCATAGGACTGGAAGGGATCCTGAGAGGTCATCTAGTCTAATCCCTGGCACTTATGGCAGGACTAAGTATTATCTAGACCAGTGGTTCTTAACCTTTACTGCAGCCTGCATTCCTTTGGTTCTCAAAATATATTCTTGCGCCCTTAAACCTAGATATAGCTTTTGTTTGTATATTATAGTAATTGTTAAAAAAAATGTATAATGTTAATAAACACAGAGGTTTGATGAAACAAAGTAGTTGTATGTACATGCCTGTGCTTAATTTGTGTTTTCAATGATTTACCTTCAGAAAAAATCTGGCATGTCTTGCACCCCCAGAAAGGTCATCTTGCATCTCCAGAAAGGGCGCGTGCACCCCAGGTTAAGAACCACTGATCTAGATCATCCCTGACAGGTGTTTTTCTAATCTGCTCTTAAAAATCTCCAATGATAGAGATTCCACAACCTCCCTAAGCACTTTATTCCAGTGCTTAACCACCCTGACAGTTAGGAAGTTTTTCCTAATGTCCAACTGAAATCTCCCTTTCTGTAATTTAAGCCCATTGCTTCTTGTCCCATCCTCAGAGGTTAAGAAGAAGAATTTTTCTCTGTCCTCCTTGTAACAATCGTTTATGTACTTGAAAATTGTTATCGTGTCCCCTCTCAGTCTTCTATTTTCCAGATTAAACAAACCCAATGTTTTCAGTCTTCCCTCATAAGTCATGATTTCTAGACCTTTAATCACTTTTGTTGCTCTTCCCTGGACTTTCTCCAATTTGTCCACATCTTTCCTGAGAACTGGACACAATACTCCAGTTGTGGCCTAATCAGCGCAGAGTAGAGTAGAAGAATTACTTCTCATGTCTTGCTTACAACACTCCTGCTAATACATCCCAGAATGATGTTTGCTTTTTTTTGGCAACAGCATTACATTGTTGACTCAGATTTAGCATGTGATTCACTATGCCCCCAGATCCCATTCCACAGTACTCCTTCCTAGGCAGTCATTTCCCATTTTGTATGTGTGCAACTGATTGTTCCTTCCTAAGTGGATTACTTTGCATTTGTCCTTATTGAATTTCATCCTTTTCACTTCAGACCATTTCTCCAGTTTGTCCAGATCATTTTGAATTATTATCCTATCCACCAAAGCACTTGCAACCTCTCCTAGCTTGGTATCGTACACAAACTTTGTAAGTGTACTCTCTATGCCATTACCTAAATTATTGATGAAGATATTGACCGGAACTGGACCCAGAACTGATCCTTGCAGGACCCCACTCGTTATGCCCTTCCAGCATAACTGAACCACTGATAACTACTCTCTGGAAACGGTTTTCCAACCAGTTATGCACCCACTTTATAGTAGCTCCATCTAGGTTGCATTTCCCTAGTTTGTATATGAGAAGGTCATGTGAGACAGTATCAAAAGCTTTACTGAAGTCAAGATATACCACATGTACCACTTCCTCCTATCCACAAGGCTTGTTACCTTGCTGAAGAAAGCTATCAGGTTGGTTTGACACAATTTGTTCTTGACAAATCCATGCAGACTGTTACTTATCATCTTATTATCTTCTAGATGTTTACCAATTATTTGCTCCATTATCTTTCCGGGTACAGAAGTTAACCTGACTGGTCTGTAATTCCCTGGGTTGTCCTGATTTCCCTTTTTATAGATTGGCACTGTATTTGCCCTTTTCCAGTCTTCTGGAATCTCTCCAGCTTTTCAAAGATAATTGAAGATAATAGCTAATGGCTCGGACATCTTCTCAGTCAGCTCCTGGAGTATTCTAGAATATTTTTCATCAAGCCCTGGTGTCTTGAAGATTTCTAACTTGTCTAAGTAATTTTTAACTTGTTCTTTCCCTATTTTAGCTTCTGATCCTACCTCATTTTCACTGGCATTCACGATGTTAGATGTCCAATCAGCATCAACCTTCTTGGTGAAAATTGAAACAAAGAAGTCATTAAGCATCTCTGCCATTTCCACATTTTCTGTTCTTGTTTTCCCCTGCTCATTGAGTAACGGGGCCTGCCCTGTCCTTGGTCTTTCTCTTGCTTCTAATGTATTTGTAGAATGTTTTCTTTTTATCCTTTGTCTCTCTTGCTAGTTCGATCTCGTTTTGTGTCCTGGCCTTTCTAATTTTGTCCCTACATACTTGTTTGTTCATCCTTTGTAATGTGATCTAGTTTCCACTTTTTGTAGGACTCTTTTGATTTTTAGATCATTGCAGATCTCCTGGTTAAGTCAGGATAGTCTCTTGCCATACTTCCCCCTACGCAATGAGATAGTTTGCTCTTTTGCTCTTAATGTCTACTGGAAGATGTGAGATAGAATCTCCTGCTTTGCTCAATCTTTTCACTTAAATCTCATATTTTAAAGATTTTCTGTTCCATAAAAATCTTTTGAAGCATCTTTGTTATCACTCTTATTATCAAAAGAGCATTTCAGTTGGTTTATTCTTGGTCTTCTGATGTGCTGAGTTCACTCTCAAATCCAAATCTCTTGAAGAGCAGCGCACCCAACAAGCCACAAGGGTATGAGGACTGTCACATCTGTCAACATAAGATACTTATTAATTGCAATAGATATCCCTATTTTTCTTGGTTGATATATTTACCAAAAGTAAGTATTCTCTATAGAGCTAGGGGTCACCAACATTTAAAAATGTAATAAAGCAGAGGCTACTATAGAGTGAGTGTCTGTGTGTGCAGTGAGTGCCATTGAGACCTTTTTACCATGATTCCTCTTGGTAGAACTACCAAAGGCAGAAATTACACTAAGAATTGTGATGGCTTCAAAATATTACAAACGTTTTAGCCTTGAGGTAAGACCATTTGAAAAACCATACATTTTCTTAACTGATTGATGTGCCTTTCCTCCCAATGATGTCAGTAGGAGAAACATTCATAATTAAAACTGTTCCTTTGCTGATTATGGTAGTTCAGTACTTCACCTACATATTTTGTTGATTTATAGAATGTCAAAATTTATTTTACTATTTAGTGCAATGCCATTTTGTTTTTACATCTCACATTAAGTGTGTGTTTTTACATTTTTTTCCTTGTTCTAGAATAGGGAGAGCTTGTATGAAACTCTTTACAACATTTACTAATAGGCACGTGATGATCTGGTGGCTTTGGTTATTGAGTATCAAGATATCTGAGTGTGTTTTCTCCTTTTATAAGAAAACTGTTTCATACAGAGTTGGCGACATCACAATTCTCTATGAATTATGCATTTTGAGATACCCCTGTACACGTGTAAGGTCCCCGTAAGGGGTCAGTATTGATGGTGGCATGTCTTTAAAAGGTCTGTGTGAAGTTCAGGAGCTAGGTTAAACGCCTCTATTGACAGCTACCTGGATTTTATTGACATGTAGAGAGATTTTCAATCTGTGAGTCAACAACGTGGAAGAATTTCAGAAATCCCATTTTGGAAGATGATCAAGCATTAAGTGAGGGCAACATTTGGTGGATAATAAATTGTTGAAAGTTGTTAATACTGTGATGTCAGGAGACCCCCCCCCCAAAAAAAAAACCAAACAAAAACAAAAAAAAACAAAAGAAAAGGTATCTATTTTTTCAGCCTGCCTGTGCCTTCTGATTAGATGGTTGGTATATCAAGCAATGTAGTAGTGACTATAAAGTGCTTTGGAGAATTGCATGAAGCTTACAAGCCGCATGTCTCTGCCCTCATTATTATAAAAGAGGAGAAATATATTAACCCTTGTTTAAGTATTTATGAATGTATTATTGAACAGTGGGACTGGATGGTGGACATACAGTTGATTCTTAATTCATTTGCATTCTAGAGGCCTATAGGTTATAAAGTTGTCTTGGGTTTTCCTTTCACTTTGAAAAGTAATTTCATGGTTTTGCCAGTGTCCTGAAATATACCACTCTGACTTTGGGGCCATGATAAGACACTTTTTCACTAGTGGGTAGTAGAGAATATCATAAATAGAGGCAATTGCAGTTTTTGAGATCAGAGCACGAACTGTTTGTGTATGTAGTATTGTATTGAGCACACTGTCAAATTTTAAGCAATTGTGAGGGATCACAGTAGAGGATGGGGAGTTGTGATGCTCCTGGCACATGCTCTGCCCACAATACCTGAATAACTAGGTGTTGTTTTTTCTAAGCTCATCAGTAGTGAAATAGCTAAAAATGTAACATTGTCCTCATTAGGTTGCAGAGTTAACATCCCATTACAAAAATTAAGTAGTTTACTTCTGTCACTATGCTGTCTGCTGTCTTATATCTTGTAGGCTTTTCTTGGCTACTGCAAGAGCTAGAGGGTAAAACTTTCCAATTCACCTAAGTCACTTAGGAGCCAAAGTTGGTGGAATTTAGACTCCGAAATAACTTAAGCACTTCTGAAAACTCCACCCAGAACCACAATTTCTTTGAATGAAAGATGAGTTTCTCCAGAAACTGATGGGGGGCCACCACTAGGAATATGTTTGTAGTGCACACTACTGCAAGCTATCTTAAATTGAACCTTGGAGACAATTTGGAGTATTGGTGCAAGGTGTACACGGGTTGAGTATCCTTAACAAGTATAGGTAGATTGCATATGCTCTGTCTAATTATTACAAAGTTTTATTATAAAACATGTATTTAAAACTATTCCTTAATTTAGAAACTTAAGCACTGTTTGTAGCTGCTGCCAGTAATGCCTGCCAGTGCTGCAGTGTATTCAATTGGCTCTTTAGAGCTAGGTAGCCTGTTAGAATGAGGGATGGGGAAGATTTTTGAGGAAAAAGGGATACTGGACCAAAAAGAAGGCTGAAGGAGAGACCTTAGTTAGTTTATACACCTCTACCCCAATATAACGTGACCCGATATAACACGAATTCAGATATAACATGGTAAAGCACCGCTCCGGGATGGGGCGGTGCTGCGCACTCCGGTGGATCAAAGCAAGTCCGATATAATGCAGTTTCACCTATAACGCGGTAAGATTTTTTGGCTCCCGAGGACAGCGTTCTATCGGGGTACAGGTGTACTTTGTCATGTGGATTTTGAGACTAACCACAAGAATACCTAAATATTTTCAGTAAATTTGCTAAAGTTATTTTACAGTAGAGGATGTAGCCATTAGTCTTCCAGTTTAAATCTCAACTGCAGTGTAAATGTTTAAATTGTAAATTTGTTAAAATACTGCTCCCACAGTATATGGAAAATATTTAACTAGTAATAGAATTACAAGATCCTAAAGTTGGTAAAGGATTTCTGGTGACATAACCCAAGAGGATTGTCCTCACACTAGGAGCCCCAGGATGGCCTAATTCTATGGTTAAATTATTGACATTTAGTGATAGCATTCATATTGCAGTAGTACTTAGCTCCAATAACTACTTGGGCTCTTTTGTGCTAGACTCTCTGTACAAACATTTAAGGAGATAGACCTGGTCTACACTACGCGTTGAAACTGATTTTAGCAGCGTTAAACCAATTTGACGGCGCACCCGTCCACACTTCGAGGCCCTTTATATCGATATAAAGGGCTCTTTAAATCGGTTTCTGTACTCCTCCCCAACGAGAGGAGTAGTGCTAAAATCAGTATTACCATATTGAATTAGGGTTAGTGTGGCTGCAAATCGACGGTATTGGCCTCCGGGCGGTATCGCACAGTGCACCACTGTGACCACTCTGGACAGCAATCTGAACTCAGATGCAGAGGCCAGGTAAACAGGAAAAGCCCCGCAAACTTTTGAATTACATTTCCTGTTTGCCTAGCATGGAGCTCTGATCAGCACAGGTGGCGATGCAGTCCCAAATCCAAAAAGAGCTCCAGCATGGACCGTACGGGAGATACTGGATCTGATCACTGTATGGGGAGACAAATCTGTTCTATCAGAGCTCCATTACAGAAGACGAAATGCCAAAGTGTTTGAAAAAAATCTCCAGGCTACACAGTGCTGCGTGACAAGCATAACGGAAAGCCAAAGAATCAAATGGACGCTCATGGAGGGAGGGAGGGGGTACTGAGGACTCCAGCTATCCCACAGTCCCCAGCAGTCTCCGAAAAGTATTTGCATTCTTGGCTGAGCTTCCAATGCCTGTAGGTTCAAACACATTGTCCACCGTGGTTCAGGGTATAGCTCGTCAATTTACTCCCTCCCCCCAGCACGTGAAAGAAAAGGGAAAGAAATCGTTTCTTGACTTATTTCGGTGTCACCCTATGTCTACTGAGTGCTGGTGGTAGAGGCGATGCTGCAGCAGTAAAGAGCACTATCCGCTCTTCTCCCCTCCCCGGTGGCAGACGGTACAATATGACTGATATCTGTCATCACCATCAGCCCATGAATGCTCCTGGCTTGCCTCAGGTGAGGTCGGCTGGGGGCGCCTGGGTAAAAATAGGAATGATTCCTGGTCATTCCCAGTAGATGGGACAGAACGGCTGGTAACTGTCCTCATCATAGCAACTGGGGGCTGAGCTCCATCAGCCCCCTCCCTTTCCTGTGTAAAAAAAAGATTCTGTACTGCCTGGACTATCATAGCAGCGGCATGCTGGGCTCTTCTCCCCCGCACCGCTTAATGTCCTGCCTGGACTGTCATAGCACGGGGAGGCTGCCTCCCCCTCATTTTATCTCACTAACAAGTCACTGTTTCTTATTCCTGCATTCTTTATAACTTCATGACACAAATGGGGACACTGCCCCGGTAGCCCAGGAAGGTTGGGGGAGGAGGAGGGAAGCAACAGGTGGGGTTGTTGCAGGGGCACCCCCCGGGAATGGCATGTAGCTCATCATTTCTGCGGGATGTGACACGGAGCAGCTGTGCTCTCTGATACACTGGTTCTCAAGCACACTTGCCCCATATTCTAGGCAGGACTGACTCTATTTTTAGAAACCATAAAGGAGGGATTGACTCGGGGAGTCATTCCCAGTTTTGCCTTTGCGCCCTCAGCCGATCTCAGCCAAGGGCACCCATGATAGCAGCAGACAGTACAGAAGGACAGATACCTGTCATCTCATTGCCAATTTACACCAGCAGCAGATGGTACAGAACGACTGATAACCGTCTCTGCTATCATGCAAAAGCAAATGAATGCTGCTGTGTAGCGCTGGAGTATCGCCTCTGTCCGCGGCATCCAGTACACATACGGTGACTGTAAAAAAAAAAAAAAAAAAAAAAAAAAAAAATAGCTGAACGGGCTCCATGGTTGCTGTGCTATGGTGTCTGCCAGGGCAATCCAGGGAAAAAGGGCACGAAATAATAATAATAATGATTGTCTACTGTTGCTTTCCCGGAGGAAGGAATGAGTGACGACGTTTACCCAGAACCACCCGTGACAATGATTTTTGCCCCATCAGCCACTGGGCTCTCAACCCAGAATTCTAAGGGGTGGAGGAGACTGCAGAAACTATGGGATAGCTACGGAATAGCTACCCACAGTGCAACGCTCCGGAAATCGACGCTAGCCTCGGACCATGGACGCACACCGCCGAATTAATGTACTTAGTTTAGCCGCGTGCACTCAACTTTATACAATCTGTTTTATAAAACCGGTTTATGTAAAATCGGAATAATCTCATAGTGTAGACGTACCCTTACAGTATTAACTTCCACATCCATGTAAAGCATTGCCTTTTTATAACTTTAGCCCCCCCCTTCGACCTCCATCCCTTCCTTCTTTTTTCATTACTTGAATTTTTCACGGCAATCACTGTGCCTTGATTTTTTTTTTTTTTTTTTTTTTTTTTTTTTTTTTTTTTTTTTTTTGGTAGACATCCTTCTTGCTCAGGCTCAGATTCTGTTGTACAATTGCTACTAAATTGTAGCCATAGAATAAACAAATTCTTTAGAGTAATAGCACAGAGATACCTGCATACTGGCAGTCTCACTCATGTCCTTGCCTCCTGTTGAGCGGGTATTTATATGATTGTGTTCAAGGACTAAGTCAAAAGGAGAGGCTCTTAGCTCACTATTGTGAGCCATGCATCCTACAGTGCTAAATAGGTTGAGAACCAAGATCTTTGGAGGATTGCATAAACCATGTATTTTAAATAATCTGTGTCTCCTGAAACCCTGTAAGTTCTTTAAGGGCACAGTTATCATATTCAAGAATGTTGTATGCTATCCCTAAAACATAAAAATGGCTCAAGTAGCATTTATAATTTGATCAAATTGAGCTAAGAATGTGCAAAGACTCACAGACTTTAAGGCCAAAGAGACCATCATGATCATCTAGTCTGACATCCTGCACATTGCAGGCTATAGAACCTCATCCACCCATTAATAGAACCATAATCTCTGGCTGAGTTTCTGAAGTCCTTAAATTGTGAGTTAGAGACTTCAAGTTTAATCCTTAATGACTAAAAACATCCTAATTGCAACTCAAAGAACAGACAAATGACAGATGAAAGAGAAGAGTAGTGGAATGAACAGGCAAAGACAAACTAAGAAACATGATAATATTTGCTTATTCATCACACTGGGGATTGCTCTGATAATTTGGGAACCATTTAAAGGAATAATATCTGATGCAAACAAACTGCTACATTTTTAGAGATGTATTATAATCAGTTACATCTGAGGTATGCATGTTTGTTTATATTACTGCTGTGTGCACACTGCAGTTTTTCCAACCTCCTTCTGATCCACCAATACCCTGAATCCAGGTGAATCCCTACCTCTGCTTACCTTCAACCTATCTGTGTCCCCCATTCAATAAGTTTGTATTGGCTTGGGTGTATTTTTTTTTTGGCTCACCTTCTTTTCCCATGAAGATTAATACAGTGCTCTAAACAAAACTCAGCTACCCCTCTGCCATGCCACCATGTTATAAAATCAGATGTTACCTCTCTACCTTTGCTAAGCAACTCTTACTACTTTCTTTTCTTTTCAGTCCCCACATACAAAATTTCAATTCCCCTTTTATCCCACGTCCCAAGAAACTCCATCAAGACTAAAGCTCCCCTCATAGACTCATAGACTCTAGGATTGGAAGGGACCTCGAGAGGTCATCGAGTCCAGTCCCCTGCCCTCATGTCAGGACCAAATACTCTCTAGACCATCCCTAATAGACATTTATCTAACCTACTCTTAAATATCTCCAGGGATGGAGATTCCACAACTTCCCTAGGCAATCTATTCCAGTGTTTAACTACCCTGACAGTTAGGAACTTTTTCCTAACGTCCAACCTAAATCTCCCTTGCTGCAGTTTAAGCCCATTGCTTTTTGTTCTATTATTGGAGGCTAAGGTGAACAAGTTTTCTCCCTCCTCCTTATGACACCCTGTTAGATACCTGAAAACTGCTATCATGTCCCCTCTCAGTCTTCTCTTTTCCAAACTAAACAAACCCAATTCCTTCAGCCTTCCTTCATAGGTCATGTTCTCAAGACCTTTAATCATTCTTGTTGCTCTTCTCTGGACCCTCTCCAATTTCTCCACATCTTTCTTGAAATGCAGTGCCCAGAACTGGACACAATACTCCAGCTGAGGCCTAACCAGCGCAGAGTAAAGCGGAAGAATGACTTCTCGTGTCTTGTTTACAACACACCTGTTAATGCATCCCAGAATCACGTTTGCTTTTTTTGCAACAGTATCACACTGTTGACTCATTAAGCTTGTGGTCCACTATGACCCCTAGATCTCTTTCTGCCATACTCCTTCCTAGACAGTCTCTTCCCATTCTGTATTTGTGAAACTGATTGTTCCTTCCTAAGTGGAGCACTTTGCATTTATCTTTATTGAACTTCATTCTGTTTACCTCAGACCATTTCTCCAATTTGTCCAGATCATTTTGAATTTTGACCCTGTCCTCCAAAGCAGTTGCAATCCCTCCCAGTTTGGTATCGTCCGCAAACTTAATAAGCGTACTTTCTATGCCAACATCTAAATTGTTGATGAAGATATTGAACAGAGCCGGTCCCAAAACAGACCTCTGCGGAATCCCACTTGTTATACCTTTCCAGCAGGATTGGGAGCCATTAATAACTACTCTCTGAGTACGGTTATCCAGCCAGTTATGCACCCACCTTATAGTAGCCCCATCTAAGTTATACTTTCCTAGTTTATCTATAAGAATATCATGCGAGACCGTATCAAATGCCTTACTAAAGTCTAGGTATATCACATCCACTGCTTCTCCCTTACCCACAAGGCTCGTTATCCTATCAAAGAATGCTATCAGATTAGTCTTGGCCTGGTCTCTTCTTTGCTTTTGAGAGGCTCTTCTTACCCCTGTCCTACTTGTTGATATTTTAGGCATTAAAATCAACAAGCTTCTGCATGCAGAACCTCAAGATCTAAGTTACAAGCAAGCATTTTGAACAAATGCAATTTGAAAAAAAAAAAAGAGAACTTACCTTTCCCTTTAGTGACTAAGTAGTGCATAGTTTCAGTCACAGACTTTTATTTAACAAAATGTGTTTCAACCAATAAGATATTCTACCAACTGTTGTACAAATGTATTTAGTCATTCTTACTGGTGCATTTCATCATTTTACCAAGAGTGTGTTGACAGCAGCTGTAACATTCCATAGGCTAAAATTAAGTTTTAAAGGTGTGCAATTGAAAGCTGGTTTTGCTTTTTATTAATAAAAACAAAAATCTGTCATGAGTTTTTTGTCTTAATCTTATTTCTTCAGCTGACATCTGAAATGTTTGAAGCAGATCTTGAAAAGGCATTACTGCTAAGCAAACTGGAATATGAAGAGCACAAAAAGGTATTTGCTGGCTTCATCCTGATCTGAAAATTGTGCAAGTTTTTGACCTTTATTGAGTTCTGGATAAAGGAGATTAATAATTTGGTTTCCGCAAAATTTCATGTAAACTAACTCTTTAGTTTCTTAATACCCAAAGATCTACTAAGAATTGAGAGAATCATTAGAGAGGTGAGGGAAACCACAAACAGCCATATTACAGCAAAGAATCCTGTGGCACCTTATAGACTAACAGACGTTCAGGTGAATTCACCTAAACGTGAATTTACCCACGAAAGCTCATGCTCCAAAACGTCTGTTAATCTATAAGGTGCCACAGGATTCTTTGCTGCTTTTACAGATCCAGACTAACATGGCTACCCCTCTGATACTTGAAGCCATATTACAGTTTGAGAATATTAAAGATGACCTGCCAACGGGGCAAATGAGTTTGTACCCTCTTTGCTTCTTTGATATATAAAGACATTTGTTTTCACCTTAGAAATAATAAGACTGCTAAGCCTTGTTCCATGTAGGCGTCTGTGTGCAAGTGTGTGTTTTTGTTTTACTTTATTTTTTGATCTTGGTGTAGTCCCTGGAGAGGTGGTCTTAGAGGATCATAGAACTGAAGGGGAAGAGGATCTTTTTTAGGTCTGAATTGAAGTGGTAGGCATGTTGAATCTTTAACATTTTTCCTCCCAATTGTTTCAGTTATTTGACTTAAATAGATAACAGTTTAGAACAGGCTGACTAAAAATTCCTTCTCAACTGGTTAGGTATACCTTCTTTGGTACTTGTATTGTTGTCTTGCTAGTTCTCCAGTCATCTACATAGTGTTCCAGGAGAGAAAGTACTGATAAGTCCTGAATTTCTACTGTGAAAAACAAGTAGGGAAGTTTAGAAAAACAAAAACCTTTAAATTATACAGAAGAAAAAGCAAAAATGGCACATGTTCATTTTTTTGCTTCGAGTGTCAGCATTTAGTAGTGTCTCGTACTTCTGTTGGACAAACTAAGACTTCACAGAGGTTTTTTGTTTGTTAGAAGGGAATCCCCACAATTAAGTTAAAGTTCTTAAATTACAGTTTAGTTTTAACTTCCAATTTTAACTTCATTTTAAAATGCATGTTTAAGTTCAGGCAAGCAAAGATTTAGTCTTTAAGCATAGCTGTTGGGGATTTGCTCTTGAGTCCAAATGGCATCTGCATGAATTGCAAGTAAAGCTAATTCTTTAGCAGTTTGGGAGAACTTTGTATATGCTAGTAAATTTAAAATCTAGTAGCTGTTTATATTGTAGTCTCATAGTATAGAACAGGGTTTCTAAACCTCTATCTTTCTGAGCCCCTCCCTCCCCCCACATCTGGGGTGGGTAAGAGACATAGCTCTGGGCTTCAGCCGCGAGTGGTGAGGGGGGCGCTCTAGGCTTCAGCTGGGGGCCGGGGGTGAGACTCTTGCTCCATGGGATGCTGGGGGGCTCTGAACTTCCTGCCCTTGGCTCCAACCAGTCTAATGCTGACCTGCTTTGTGGACCCCCTGAAACCAGCTATCAGGCAGTGCCCGGCTGAGAGCAGCTGATACAGAACATCAGAGCTCGTTTTTATGTTTTTCCCCTGCTTTATTTATTTTCTATATAACTATTTCTGTTTAGGTAAAACCTTCAAATCACACTTTACTCTTTTCAGTGTAATGGCACATTTAAGAAAACAGAACCTCAGGCTTAAAAAGAACTCTGTAAACCTCTGTCTAATTTCATTTAAGCAATAATGTCAGTTGGCTAGAGCATGATCATAGAATATTGGCAGTCTGCTGCTATATGAATGACTAGGGATATTGAGAGTAAATGTCAAGCAGATGTTTATTTTTAAAGCATGTATAATTGATTGTGACACTACTGTATTACAGTACTTTTTGTTTATATTATACCAAATTGATTTTTAGATAACATTTTATCGAGGTGTTGGGTAGTAGGCTGACAATTCATTGTACTGTTTGTGAATCGCTATATCGGTTTAAAGAACACGGTTGTTTCTTTAGGCTAATTGGAGTACAGAGCGAGAAAGATGTCTACTAAAAGCTGTCAAATTGTTTTAGACCAAGGGCTTTGTTTGTGTACTGTCATTTTTTGCCTTAAGAATACAAAACTTTCGAGCAGTGGTACCCAAACATTTGAGGGATATGTGCCCCCCAACCCTTCTGGGGCTGAGAGTGGGGTTGGGCATGACATGGACAGGAGTAAGGGGGCTGGAGGTGGGTCTGAGAGCAGGTCTGGGAAGGGAACAGAGGTTGGGGGCCGGCTGCTCAGCCCTCATCCAAGTGCGGCTCGTCCACCAGCCTCTGCCTCAGGCCGGGAACGGAGTCGCAGCCAGGGGCCGAGGGTGGGGATGGGAGTGAAGCCACAGCCAGGCCACTGTGGGGTCAGCAGCTGGCCCCTGGCTGAGTGTGGAGCCATGCTGAGGCTGGGAATAGGGCCAGGCTCAGGTCCGGGAGCCATGACCGTGGCTGGGGGTGGGGCCAAAGCAAAGCTGGGGGTGGGACAGGACTGGGTGGTCCATCCTCCCGTGCCCCCAGGGGGGCTGGCCTGGGCCTTCTGCATGTTCCCAAATGTTCCTCTGCACCCCCCTAAGGTGGCATGTCCCACAGTTTGGGGACCTCAGCTTTAGAGCAATTAAATTACTAATTGGTTTATTCATTAGAGTAAAATAGTGTAATCAGTGGGGTTTTATTCCTTTCAGGACTCTGAAAATGCTTCACCTCCCTCAAAGTCAGCAAATAAGAAAGAGAAAAGAAAGAACCAGCAGGGAAAAGACAAACCTCTCACAGTGTCTCTCAAAGATTTTCAGTCAGACATTAATATAGGTATGCATTTTTATGTTTAAATATTTCTTTACAAACCAAATGTTTAATTCTTTGGAATTACTATGACATATACTTTTAATAACAAAACACCGTCTATACTGAAACTCTGCATTTCCAAAGTCTCAGTTCACGAACACTGTATTTAAATATAATATTCACTGAACAATGTTAGAAACAAGTAAACTAAACACTGTGTTCTGATAGCTCTAAATCTAACTTTATGTATCCTGAATCTTATTATTTTTAATGTGGACTAATCAGTTTAGCTAAGGAGAGAAGCAAATGAGAGAAGTATTCAGCTGCTGGGGTATGAAGAAGTACTGAACCTGTTGCAGTAAGCAGCATCTTGCAATGGTCCAGGATCACTCGAGGAAAAACTCTTCACTCCTAACTTCGTTGTACTTGTTGCCTTGCTGTTCCCTTTGTTTCCCAGACAGTGGCAGTTGCCCTTTGCACCCAAAGCTGGCTCTTTAGGGGAAGAAGAGTTAAGGGAGGGGGAAATATTGCTTACCACAGCAGCTTGTACATTCTTTGAAAATTCTTTGGGTGCTGGTTTGTTCCTGTTGTCTTCAGAGCAGTGGCTCCTGCCTTTAGCAGAGAAACAGTGGTAGGATCTGGAAAGAGAAAAAGTACTATTGAATCAAAGGTCTATTTAAAAAATATTCTAAGCACTTATCTAAGTTCCCAGTATTTTATTAAATGTGGGTTGATTTTAAAAATAAACCAAGAAACAAACAATAAAACACCCACGAAGGATGAGAGTCTGAACAAATTATAGATGTTGGTCATGTCACCTAATATGCTGCTGAAAGGCACTGAGATACTATGGTGGTGAGAGTAATATAAGAACCAGAACAGAATTAAATACAGTCTGCAGTTTGTTTATTGCAAAAATGTTGCTGGCCAGTTATGAACTCTCACTGCATTTAACAAATTGGGATCTGCTTTCTGTTACATTATTTTAAGGGATAGGGTTTAAAATACAACATAGACCAGTGATACTCAGACTGAGGGCTTGTCTTCACTACCGGTGTAAGTTACTCTACTCCAGGTACGTTATTCACATTTCTGGAGTCGACTTAGCTTAGGTCGATTTACCCTGGTATCTTCACTGCACTGCGTCAATGGGAGACTTACTTACTGTTCTTGGAGAGCTGGAGTACCTGAGTCGCTAAATCGACACCCATTGCATCGATTGCAGCAGCGTTGATGTCCCCGGTAGTGAAGCCCTGAGGCTCGCAGGCTGCAAGTCGTGGATCTTTAACCTGTCTCTTGCGAATCTTTGAAGCACATGATAATAAAACACTGTGTGATATAATTATTAACCAATCAGGATACTTTTATTAACTAAGTTATCAACTTGCACTGAGTTAACTTATTTGCTGTGAGAATAATATACACTTCTCCCCCGATATAATGCGGTCCGATATAACAGGAATTCGGATATAACATGATAAAGCAGTGCTCCGGGGGACAGGGCTGCTTTACCTCGTTATATCTGAATTTGTGTTACCACAAGTGTTTCCTCTCCGCCTGCCCTTTACTTGCTGCAGCCGTCCGTGGGACCCCCCTGCCCCATTCACCTCCACTCCGCCTCCTCCCACAAGCATGCCGCAGCTCTGCTTCTCCTCCCTCCCAGGCTTGCTGCGCTGAACAGCTGATTGTCGCGGCAAGCCTGGGAGGGACAAGTAGAGCTGCAGCGTGCTCATGGGAGGAGGCGGAATGGAGGTGAGCTGGGGTGGGGGGGCCCCAGGGAGGGCTGCAGCAAGTAGCAGGGGGTGGGAGTGCAGAAGAACTGCTCCCCACTCCAGTTCCTCTCTGCCGCCTCCCCTGAGCATGCTGCCGCTGCTCTGCTTCCGCCTGCCTTCTTCCCCCCTGTCGCTTGCCGGACCAAACAGCTGATTGGCATGGCAAGCCTGGGAGGGAGGGAGAAGCAGAGTGGAGGCAGCGCGCTCAGGGAGGAGGAGGCAGAGGCAGAGCGGAGGTGAGCTGGGACAGAGAACGGTTCCTCTCCCTACCCTGATATATCGTGGCCTCACCTATAACACGGTGATATTTTTTGGCTCTCAAGGACCGTGTTATATCGGGGTAGAGATGTATATAAAATATAATACCATAGTAAACAATTCACACTACTGTGGCTCTTCTGAATAGTTTATCACTAATTTGGCTTCTGAATCACTGAGGTCTGAGTATCACTGGTGTAGACAGTCCTCTTTAATTCTTTAGTGTAATATTTGGGAAAAGAATGAGAGTTAATGCTGGAGAACCAAAATGGATTTTTCAGCCTCTTCTGAGTTATCTCACTTTGATAGTTTTTGGTATGATTAAATCAGACAATGTAGTAGTTTTTTTTAAAAAGTAACATTTTATTTTTCCTGTGTTCTTTTTCAGATCCCCTTGCTAAAAAACACGAGGTAAGACTTAGTTTTTATTAAACTAATAAACCTAACACAACACCAAAGACCAGCTTAAATAATGAGGTTTTTGTATGCAGAAGATAGTTATTAAATAAGTATTTAAACGAAGAGGCCTAATTACTTTCTGAAGTTACAGTCAAGAATTAATTTTTCAAATTGGCTACCTAAAGTATGTCCATAAAACTTGTGTGAGCAAATGCAAAGATAAAAGTCCATGAATGAGAACTTATACATGACTTTTCCAGTTTTGTGCCATCAGTTACAGGCTTGCAAATGTTATTGGTACAGTTCAGACAGATTTGAAAGCCTGGCCCTCAAAGTTCTGTAGGCAGGGTACAAGAGGCTAAATAACTATTAGAAGCAGAGTAGATAAGAAAATATGGCAAATATTGTGCAGTGGAACATTCCTAGTATTGTAACCCTTTTAGGAAGAAAAATCAGTTTGATGTTAAATATTTCTTTATAATTCAAAAATCTAGGGAGGCATTGCACAAAATTATTAAATCAATGGAAGTATTTTTCTCACCTGATATCACTTCTATGAAGTGTTCTTATTTTTCAGAGTTTTATAGTTGACAGTAAAATATGCTCTAGGTAAAATTTAGTACTTCGTTTTGTTTCATTATGTGTGTCTATGTATTAAGGGAGAAAGTGCTGATACCTGTATTTTGTGCATTTTTGTGACTTTAAACACAGACTTCTTTTAAACTCAACTAAATATTTCATTGTTTAGCTGGATACTGACTTTTATTTAAATGGAGATAAATCACGAAGTTAATTCTTGACAGGAACTGAGCTCTTCCCAGACTTTATTGCATGATGGAGGATTCTTCAATAGACTGGAAGATGATGTTCATAAAATACTTATTAGAGAAAAAAAGAGAGACCAACTCACAGATTACAACGGCTTGGATAACTGTACATCACATGAACATAGTCAGGCATGTACAATGGCAGCTATTTTCAATTGCACAATGAATATTTGCTTGGTGGATAATCTAAATAAAATGTGAAGCTTCTGGCGTAATTTTCTGACCCCTCCCCCTCCGAATCTGACTGCTTATGCTCTCACAACTTCAGTTATGTGCTGAAAACACAATTTATGGATAACTTTTTTGACTAGTTCATGTTATAGGTCAATGCATCGCTTAAGAAAAAACAAAATGCAAACAAACTGAAATGGAACTGCCAAATCTCCTCCTCTGAGAAGAAGGTCAAGAGGAAGGAATGGCAAAGACCCACTCCTCTTTTATCTCTTTCCAGTAGCATAAATATCTTTTGGAGAAGGGAAGATGACAAAATTGTCTCCTGGGGTGGTAGTTTTTAACCCCTTGGTCCCTGCGGTCTGGTTGCAGGTCTCATGGATCAGTCATCAGGTCCTTTGACTACCTGTAGATATTTCTAGGGCTATTGTTGTTGTAACAGTAGCCTGACATTAGCAAATCTTATTTTTTTTTCTTCAGATAATACTACTACTGGTCTCTGCCCTTTGCTGCAATGGTGACTGAATGTCCTTGCAGAAAACAATAATTGGGATATTTCCTATGACTTCCACGTTGTTGAGTGGGATATTTCTTCCCTACAGTGAGGAAATAGTCAGAAGGGAGAACAAATGCTGTATTTTAAGAATATAACTTTAATGTTAGAGAACAAGCTTAGTTTTGATCTGACTGTTAAAAGCTGAAGTAATTTAGTTACAACTGTACTTTTAAGATTAAATTATGTGTTCTCATTTGTCCTAGTTTTTTTCACCAACTTGATATCCTTTCCTTCCCTACTCAGCTGAGAGAGAGCTGAGCTGAGGTTACAATCTTTGTTGTGACTTAACTGTTCACAACCTCCACAAACCCTGCTATAGTTCTTTAGGGAAAAAAAATGATATTCTCTTTGTTTTTTTAAGAAGATTAGAACTAATCAAAACCTTTTTTTGGAGAAAAGATGACTTTGTTAGCATTGCATATGCTCCAGCTAAACACAGTGTGCAGGATCCAATCATTTTGAGCGTGAACTTGAAACAGCATTAGCATTTAATCTGGTTTGTGTGTACTTTCACTCCCAGTTCTTTGTAGCACCTTTTAAAAAAAAAATACAAAACACTTTTGCCCAAAACTACTTCCATTCCCCCTCTTCCTCTCATACATCTAAAGCATCAAAAAGTTGGCTAGCTCCTAAAATCTTGTAGCATGGTTTAGTAAACTAGGACTTCCTCAGTTGTAAAAGCAAAGGGCAAAGTTGTGTCTCATGCTGGGTACAAGCAATTTTTCTAACAGCTTCTGTATAATCAGGTGGGGTTAAAGTGTGTACACTAATATTTGAAAACACTTAAATAATTTGTCACACTTGATTTTGTTCTTATTGCTAGCGAACAGGATTTAATAGTCAAGGCTTAGAGAGCTTTTCCCATTTTGCTTGCACTTCCACAGAATGTGCTCCTTTTTTAAATTGAAAAAGCTTAAAAAAAATACTGTGCTTGTGTATCCATCCATAAAAGCTTTGATAATATTTTTAAAGCTATATTTTTAAAATGAACATTTTACAGAAGCTCTGTCACATGATTCTGCCAGATACCCAGTCTTTAAATGTTTTATGGCTTGGTCCTTCAAAACATACTTGAAGCATGCAGGTATTTGTTAAAACGTAAACACCTTATGTTACTGATTTACGTATATCTTATTTTAATGGTTGTGCAGCTATGGAAAACCAGCACTTCTGCACAAGAGCTACTTTGAAACAACCAGGCTAATAGTATTGTATTTTTTCTTTGCTTGGAGGCAGTCAAGGGCAGCTGAATTCTGCCTTTTGCAGGACTGAAATTCTAATGCAGACTTATAGTTAGTCCTAAACTTGTGTGGTTGCTTATTTTTCTGTAGGAGGCTGTTTTGAAAGATGGAAAAACAGAACGATTAAAGTTGGAACTTGAAAAGAAAGATACAGAAATTCAGCAACTGAAAAGCATCATTACTCAATGGGAGGTATGTAGTTGATAATCTCTCCAAGTATTGGACAAAGTCTAACTTCTTTTTTTTACTCATTTGATTAAGCCAGAACATGGCTAGTCTGAAAGGGAACTTTGTGTTGTCCACCAAAATATTACCTTTCCAGAGCATCTTTCTCCAAAGTTGTTCTTGCAGTACCAGATGGATTGACCTTTCTTAGTAAGTAAGACAGGTATCTAAAAATAAACTGAATACTTTAAGAAGGTCACCCATCAAGGAGTAAATATTTCAGTTTTGGCGTACCCAAGTACCATTTGTTTCCCAGATGTTGCCGTTTTGTTAGTTGTCAAGACTGTAGACCAATCTGAAATGCCTAAAAAAAGAAACTAGTACATACTTCTCCAGATACAAGAGAAACCATTTAGAGCTGCTGCCCTGTAGCATTGAAATGGAGCTTTGCATCTGCTGTGCCCCTTCTCCCAACCTAGGAGGAAGATTTCAAAACAACATTCAGTACAAAGGTTGACCCCTTGCCAAATCCTCTGGTGTTGCTGGATGCTAAATTAGATAGGAAAATTCCCAGAATTGCTGCCCTGGAACACCACATTAATATCTGTCCCAACTCTCTAGCTGACAGCTTGAAAATGAATACAAAGCAGCAGGGATGGAACTTTTATGAGAAATTACCATTATGTCAAAAGGCTCTGGTAAATGCACTAAAGCAGCAGGACCAACTGCTTATTGGTCACATTAAACCAATTTTTGTTCATCCTTGCTTGTGAGTGGTGAACAGGAATACAAGGAGGAATAGTTTGTTTATGTAAATAAGAACTGATAGATATGTAAACTGCATAACTTAGCATTCGGTACCAAACAGTTGAACTCTGTAGAAACAGCATGAAATTGTTGACAATAGTGACATTCAGCATTTCTGCTAAGTTCTGATTAGAAAATGATTTCAACCTACTACAAAACAGGAAACAAGTTTTTTGGTTAACAGCTGCTGTCATGTGCAAAAGTGGGGCTCACAGATGAAATTTAATTGAAATGGAAAACCATTTCTGTTTCATATTGCTCCTAGAGTACAGTTGGCAGAATAATGCAGTGCACAAGAATTTTTGTTAAATGCTTCATTTCACATGATGTAACATGTTAAGAGTTTCTACTTGATAGTCTTGTATGCTAATTGGGCATGAAGGGCATAGAAAGCTTTAGCTAGCTGTAAGTCTAGAATAATTCATTACTATGACAATTAAATTCACTTTTATTTGCCTTTGGTCCTATAAATATTGCTTTAAAGCATGGCTGTAGTAGGGATGGCGTGGCATTCCAGTATACTTTCTTGGAGAGGTTGAAGGTACTCTACTGTAGAATTATCTACCCACCCCTTTTCAATATTGGCATTTGCTGTTCTTCATGCTGCTCCCATGCAATTGAATCAGCATCCCGTTAATTAGCACAGTGTTCCTTCTCTGTTTATAAATCAGCTGACTTTGTTGTGTGGAGCATTATGAAGGTAACGTGAGGGACAAGATTGATGTGTAAGTGGAGCATGGTAGCGTGCCACCAGGTTCAAGATATCCTATAAAAATTAACTTTTCTCTAAGGCCAGAGAGAGCAATATAGGGACACCGAAATGGGGAGAAAAGAGAATGAGGAAAATATAAAATGGGTGTAGAATTAAGAAAAGACACAGAAACCAAACTGCCAGAATTGCCAGTGACCGGTCATGAGAAGTACTACCTTAGAAGAGGCAATTCAGGCATTAGATGAACAGGAGAGATCAGTAAGGTCCGTTTCCTGAGTAGAAAAACTGAAAGATGAAGAGTCCAAAAGAGAATTTCCTTGACTGTAAGGTCTTTGGAGCCAGGGATCATGTCTTCCTATGTGTCCTTGTATAGCACCTAGGACAATGAGGACTCAGTCCTAACTGTGCTCTGTGGCTACCACCATAGTATAAATTATATGTTACTACTTTTGGCATTAAAGTTCTTTCATGTGGCCTTAATTTTTTTCCAGAGAATCCACTAAACCTCTGTTAGACATGGAGCTAAAATCTTCCAGCAAGTTCTGGTTCTCTGTTTAGCAGTTCTTTCTTCTCTTTCTTCATTCACACCATGTGTAGTGGATTTTGAATCTACTGTAGTGCCAGTGCCTGCTTGTGCTCCTTTGACTTTGGCCTCTAACTGGTTTAAACTGCATCTCCTATGTTCTCTCATCCTTGACTCCTATGTATTTAAATAGATGAGCCTAGAACCCTTGTGCTTCTTAAATTACCAGTAAAATCACTTCTTTCAAATTTGATGTTTGTTATTTTTAAACACCAATTTAAAGACTGTCCCTTTTGATTTTATTTAAATCTCTTAATATTAGGTGAAGTATAAGGAAGTAAAAGCAAGAAATGCACAGCTGTTGAAAATGCTACAGGAAGGTGAAAGTAAGTAAAGTTTATGCTCTAAGATGTTAATTTTGATGTGTACAAAGTTATTTTAAAAATTCACTTAAATGACTTTGAAAAACAATTTTTAAAGATAAATTACTAAGAGTAATGAGTGGCAACTGTAAATTGTAATGGTGAAATTATTAATCTGACAATTTCCTTTACTAGGAACTTCTGATAATTCATTTTCAGTCTGAGTGACTAGTGTTCAATTTCATTAGTTACTATTTCAATACAATTGTCTTTATAAGCAACATCCTAATATGAATATAAGAATCATGTGATTGTGTTAGACTTTTTAATACTGCTGGGTCATGCATGTTCAAGTTGTTTCCATGACATCAGTATGTAAACTCTACTTTAGCGTATCTCACATTGTAAAACAATGTGAGAGAGGAGGGTAACTTTCAGAAGAAATTTTGTAATTTTACCAGTATTGGGGATGCTACACTATAACAGGCTCACTAGTGACACTATAGTTAAAGTTGCCCAAGTGTTTCCATTCCAACCCCCTGTTCTTAGTCATTCATAATTTACTGAAAATTTCTGGTGTCCGGGTCAGGGTGAAATATTTTTTTGGGGAAAAAATTATTAGTTCAGCCAATTTTGGAGGAGTGTGGAAACATGGTTGCCAGATGTCCGGTTTTCAACCAGAATGCCTGGTTGAAAAGGGACTCTGGGGACTCCAGTCAGCACTGCTGACTGAGCCGTTAAAAGTCCAGTTGGTGGCACAGCAGGGTTAATGCAGGCTCCCTGTCTGCTGTGGCTCCACACTGCTCCTGGAAGGAGCAGCATGTCCCCCCTCCAGCTCCTACATGTAGAGGTGGCCAGGGGGTTCCGCATGCTGCCCCCATCCCAAGCGTCGGCTCCGCAGCTTTCATTGGCCGGGAACCACAGCCAATGAGAGCTGTGGGGGCAGTACCTGCAGATGGGGCTGCGTACAGAGCTGACTGGCCGCGCCTCCATGTAGGAACCGGAGGGAGAGACATGCTGCTGCTTCCGGGAGCTGCTTGAGGAGAGCGCCACCCAAAACCTGCACCCCTGACCCCCTCTCATGCCCCAACCCCTGGCCCCAGCCTTGATCCCCGTCCCACCCTCCGAACCCCTTGGTCCCAGGCCGGAGCACCCTCCTACACTCGAACCCCCTCATCCCCAGCCCCACCCCAGAGTCTGCACCCTCAGATGGAACTTTCACACCCTCCTGCCCCCCAACCCCCTGCCCCATCCCTGAGGCTCCCCTCCCCCCCTCATTTCTGATTCCACCCAATAACCCACGCCCCCAGCCCAGAGCCCTCTCCCATGCTTCGAACCTTCAGCTCCACCCCCCAGCCTGGAGCCCCCTGCTGTACCCCAGAGCCCGCACCCCCAGCCAGAGCACTTACCCCTCCTGCATCCCAACCTTCTGCCTCAGCCTGGAGTCCCCTCCCGCACTCTTGAATGCCTCTTTTCTGGCTGCACCCGTAGCCGGAGCTCTCAGCCCCACCCCCTGAGTCAACCCAGTGAAAATTGAGTGAGTTATGGTGGGTAGAGCAAGCAACAGAGGAAGAGGGGGATAGAGTGAACGGGGATCAGGGTCTCAGAGGAGGGGTGGGGCAAGGGTGTTCAATTTTGTGCGAGTAAAAAATTGGTCACCCTATGTAGAAACAATGTCCTATTATAAAATAATAATCTTGTTACCTCTTTTACTAGCTCTCTTGCTGAATAGCTGAGGCAGAAAGATTAATTTGATGGAACAGTTACTGAGGAAAATTAATTTTGTCTTTTGGTAAAAACTAGCTTGAATGTGGTAGAATTGAGCCTTGAAAATCCCAATTTGCACATGTACAGTAAAGGTTTATAATGATAGCACTATTCTGTATTATCCACAACTTCAAAGAAAGTAACCAAGTATGTATGTTCAGCACACCTTAATTTTGCTACGTATCTAAAACTTTAGCCAAGATTTTCACATTGATTTAAGGCATGGCTTTGGAAAGCTTACAGTCTCAAGCTCCATCCATAACCAGAGAACTTCACAGGTCTGTAGTGAGTCTCTGTGAAGTCTTTGGGATCCCATACAGGTACTGGCAGTGAAAGTTTCCTAAAAGGCCTGAAAGTTTCCCATATTCACAGGCTGCTGCTACTGGAAATGATAATAGACTGTTGGCTCCACGCAACCTCTGTTGTTGGTCCTGCCTTCAATGATAACTGAGGAAAATATCCTAAGAGTAGCAAAAAAAATGGATCCAGCAGTACCCCAACTACAGTTATATATAAGACTTGTAAGGATAGAGACAGCCTAATGTTCTTGTTTTGTTTAAGTGAAAGACAAAGCAGAAATACTTCTACAGGTTGATGAATCTCAGAGTATCAAGAATGAGTTGACCTTACAGGTAAGTTTTTGTTTGTTTGTTTCTTTGTTTTTTGTTGTTTTTTTGGTTTTTTTTTTTTTTCAATTTAAAAAAACCCTTGTGAATATTTTTTTTAAAATAGTATATGAAGGCAAACAGCAAAGCCAAACTGAAAATGAGTATAAGCACAGAAATAGGTGCAGAATTCCCCTCTATATGGATTCTTTGTGTTAATGGACATAGAGTATATAAGATCCAGCTACCCTTTTTAAATGGCATTTGTGCATTCAGAGATTTCTACTGCGGAAGAGTCAGCAGATTTTCAAGGTGAAGCATTAACATTTATTATATGAACATAGAATAGGGAACACACACCATATTTCTGTATTTGTTTTGGCTTTGCAGTAATTTAATTAAAATCTTAAACTTGATCCAGTATTCTATTTGTGCAATGTCATAGGATGACATGAAATAATATAATTCAGTTTCCATTAATTATGAATTCTGAGATAATCACTTCTTAAGAGTGAGGTAATTGAATGAATAGTGTTGCATTATATTAGATCAGTTACAGTACACTGACAAAATAAAATATGCAATGGCTAAAATCTGAAAGAAAACTGTCACTTTTCATATTACATTATTCAGGCAAACACATAAAGAGGCACTAGGGAACTAATAGAGACTTAGGAAATACTGCTTGTACTTTGTGATACATCAAATGTTGATCATTTTGAGAATAATCTCTTCCTTGAATAAACTAATTATTTACTTCTCTTCCCAGCAACACTTTATATATATTTATAATATTATTTAGGCTGTTGAACTGCAGCAGAAATGTTTGGTGCGTATTGGAAGATTAAGATAATTCTGTAACGCTTTTAAAAAATTGTTGTAGGTGACTACACTTCATGCTGCATTAGAACAAGAAAGATCTAAAGTGAAATTATTACAAGCAGAACTAACAAAATATCAGGTATTTATTTTTGTATTGTCTCTAGAAATAAATTCACCTATGTCTAGTATAATTCTAATAGTATGTGGAAGCGTTGATACAAGAGAATCTTGACTTTTGAGTAGTTGCTTTGAAGGTAACGTGTCTGTGTATTTGCTTAAGTTAGTACTACCTAGGCCAGGAGTCGGCAACCTTTCAGAAGTGGTGTGCCGAGTCTTCATTTATTCACACTCTAATTTAAGGTTTCGTGTGCCAGTAATACATTTTAATGTTTTTAGAAGGTCTCTTTATATAAGCCTATAATATATAACTAAACTATTGTTGTATTTAAAGTAAATAAGGTTTCAAAATATTTGAGAATCTTCATTTAAAATTTAAATTAAAATGCAGAGCCCCCCAGACTGATGGCCAGGACGTGGGCAGTGTGAGTGCCACTGAAAATCAGCTCACGTGCCGCCTTTGGCATGTGTGCCATAGGTTGCCTACCCCTGACCTAGGCGATTTTAAAAATATAATGGACTTTTTAGAAAAACAGTAACAAAACTGAAGCATAGTTATGCATTTACTTGGGTGGCTGAATGGATTTAGTTTTCCATTTTGTGCCTCAAAACATACTTGAATTACACAGGTAAACAAGATTGCACACCTTTGTTGCTTCTATATACTCTTAATATTCTGAATATAAGACTACATCGAAACTAGTAACTTGATTTTTATACAGTAACTCCTCACTTAACATTGTAGTTATGTTCCTGAAAAATGCGACGTTACGCAAAATGATGTTAAACTAGTCCAATTTCCCCATAAGAATTAATGTAAATGAGGGGGTTAGGTTCTAGGGAATTCACATGTGCACACACACACACGCAAAATAAATACTGGTATATAGTGATGAAGATTGTGAAGCTTGGCTGAGGTGGAGGAGTCAGAGGCTGGGATATTTTCCAGGGAATGCCTTACTGCTAAATGATAAACTAGGAATTGGCTGAGCCCTCAAGCGTTAACACTCTCACTCTATAAGGCAGCAGGAATGGAGGGAGGGGAGATAGCATCGCAGACAGAGACACAGGCTGTGTGTGTGAGAGAGAGATGTGCATTTCCCCTTTCAGTAAGCTGCCTTGTTAATTAGATTAGCTTGCTGAGACCACAACTGCTGCCAGCAAGCTCCCTCCATCCTGAGCCCTGTCGTGTGTCCCCCTGCTCTATGGAAGATGGGGTAAGCGGGGTGCAGGGGCCGTGGGACAACCTGACAGCCCCCCTCTTCCTCTTCCTCTTCCCCTCCCCCCCCAGCAAGCAGGAGTTTCGGGGAGCAGCTCCAAGGCAGAAGGCAGGAGTGGCACATGGCAGTGCGGGGAGGGACAGCTTCAATTGCTAACCTGCTGGGCAGCTGCTGCACAGGGAACTTAGAGGAGCAGGGAGCTGATAGGGGGGCTGCCAGTCCACCCTGGTTCCAAGCCCCCACCAGCTAGCTGCAACAGGCTGCTCTTCCTGCAAGCAGTTGACAACGCAGGCGGCTGCCAAACGATGTTAGAAGGGAGCATTGCACAACTTTAAATGAGCATGTTCTCTAATTGATCAGCAACGTTACAACCAGCATGCCACCACCACTAAACGTTAACCGGGTCGTCTTTAAGTGAGGAGTTACTGTATATTTTTCTTGTTATCTGGGACAGATAACCTGAAGCCAAGTGCAAGTCTTAGTAGATTGATTATTGCCTTTTTCTCTCACCCGTGGCACACCTTTCAAATGAGATAAATGAAATAGATTTTCATTTTGCTCTTAATATGTAGAAGAGTGCATTTACAGATCTGTGCTTTTTAATGTGGCATTTTCTACTTGGCTAAGCAATAGAGTAATTTTTGTTAGTGAAATATAAGACATGAAAAAATGTTTGAAATTGTTTTAATGTAAGCTGAATTTTCACACTTGCATGCTTTTATATTTATTCAATTATGAGCATCTTCAAAATAGTGAAATTATTTGATTTCACAGCAATAAGATGCTGTGCTTATTTCTGTATGGTAAGTATTTCCTTTGGAAAAAGACTTAAAACAATGCTGAAAGAAAATATTGCTTCAGTTATAGGTAAGGTTAAGATTTTGTCAGTTATTTTTAGTAAAAGTCATGGACAGGTCACAGTCAATAAACAAAAATTAACAGAAGCCCACGACCTGTATGTGACTTTTACTAAAAATAACCGGGGGAGTGGGAGGGCTGATCACCAGGGGGACTGAAGCTGAAGGAGTCCTGAAGGTTTGTTAAAATCATGGAATCCAGGACTTCCGTGACTAAATCGTATCCTTAGTTATAGGGAAAGCTAATCACTTGTAAATTAAAATAGAAAGTTTTCAAGTAGCTGCATAGACTTAGGTGTAAACAGTAAGTGCTCCTGTTTCAAGCTATAACCTGTTGGTTGTTTATGCTGGAGTACTGTGTGTTCATCCCATGACAATACCTCATTGCATTCAAATCTAATTACTCTTTCTGACAAAGCAACAGATTCAACATTTCTCATTGCTTCATCATCTTCCCTCTCTGGTATTCCACGATGGTCTATCCTCAGTTTCACCTGCCTTTTCCCTGTGCATTTCCCAGGAGTGATCTCATCGACTCTTAAAGCAAAAATTATTTTTACAGTAATAGTTCCCAAATGTGTACATGCACACCTTGACGTCTCACTCTGTTCATTCTCACACTTCCAGCTGTATCTTAACATCCAGCATGCCACACCACTAATCTTAAAAAACCAATCAAGCAAAACAAAAACAAACCCTCCTGTTGCCATCAAACTCCATCATGTTCCCTGTTACTCAGACTTACAAATTTACTGCTGCATTTAACTTTTCTCTAATATTCATGCTGTTGCTAATTTCTTTCATTTCTTTAAGATCTCCAAAAGCCATCTTTTATTCCTACAAAAATCCTCATCTTTGTCTTGATTATTGTAGTGTCTTCTTCTCTTCCCTCTCTGTCTATACAAATTCTGCTTTTAAAATTTTCCCTTTCCTCTACTCCTATTATCTTCTTCCTCATTTAATCCCCTTTGCTGCCTCTTTGTGCAAAGTTCAAGCTTGTCCTCTGTTTAAGGGCACAGCACAATTACACCATCACTATTTCTACTTTTATTCCTTCTTATAATTCTCTTAGGTTGTCCATCAAAGGACCTCTTCTCCTAGTTTTGTCTTTACACAGTCTTCCATGACCTCCCTCACCTTTATGAGCTCCCTCTCATATTTGTGAACCAAAAGACTCATAAATTTTATGGCCAGAAGAGAGCATCATGATCCTCTAGTCCAGGGGCAGGCAAACTTTTTGGCCTGAGGGCCGCATCGGGTTTCCAAACCTGTATGGAGGACCAGTTAGCGGAGGCTGTGCCTCCCCAAAGAGCCAGGTGTGGCCCAGCTCCGCCCCTATCTGACTCCTCCTTCTTCTTGCCCCCTGATTGTCCCGTCCCCCCCCCCCGGACGACTGTCCAATACAACCCTCTGCCCTTGTCCCCTGACCGTCCCCGTAACCCCTGTCCCTGACTGCCCCCCACCACCCCATCCAACTCCCCTCTCCTTCCTGACCACCCCCGGGAACGCTTGTCCCCATTCAACCCCCCTGTTCACTGCCCTCTGACTGCCCCGACCCCTATCCACACTCCTGCCCACTCACCACCACCCCGAATTCCCCTGCCCTCTATCTAATCCTCCCTGCCCTCTTACCGCGCTGCCTTGAGCACTGGTGGCTGCACACCACCTCTTAGTTTGAGTATTACCTTAAAACACACTTTGTCTGTGAATCCTTTCAATAACTCTACCAAAAGTGTTTTTAATATTCTTTGCTTTGATCAGATGTGTTGTCTCAATCTTTCTCTTCATTTGTGAGTTCCCTGAGGCAAGAACTATCTTCATCTATTTTTGTACAGCACAGTTGGTGCTCAGATAATAAGACTTCAGTTGTGTATGTAAAATGCTATACAATTCAAGATTTAAACTATCCAAAAATAATTGATTTAACTGACATGCATGTCTTTATACCTGTATTCAAATATGTCAAATGTATTTTTAGTTTACTATTTCTCTTTTTTCCTCTGCAGGGTGGGAGAAAAGGGAAGAGAAACTCAGAATCTGACCAATGCAGGTGATTGTACTTGCCATCAAGTTGAAAGCAAAAAAATCAAATCTTGTTCGTCAGGGTTTTGCAGAAATGTATATATTTGTTGTACACTGCAAAGCTATGCAGTTTTTTTGGAAAGAAGCTAACAATTACTAGTTTGACTGACATTCTAAATAGTTAATTTGTTGCACTTTCTGTTAGTTTAAAGAAAAAAAGTAGAGAACTGTTCCAGCAGAGCTCCAACATTGTTGCTGTTAATGCCATAATTAGTTTTTCATCAGTTAATAAAATTTACTCTTTCATGTGCATGTCTAAATTCTTGCTTTTTAGAACAGGTTGCATCATAACATCTATTTAAATGTCAACATTTCTAATTCCTCTAAAACTGACAAGCTTAGTTAGATTTCTTTTGAAATTAAGTGTGTTTTTTAGAAGGATGCAGTATAGGATTAGTGACCGAAATTTGGAGGCGTTTGAGCCATGATTTCCAGAGATATAAGCCCCAGAAAATAAAAAGCCATTTTAAAAAAGGTTTCTCGGTGGGGTTTTTGTCCAAAGCTAGTGATCAAATGATCGATGAGCTAGGGTAAAAATAGTCTCTGTGTCACGTTTTATCCAAGATAGTGCTTGGCACTCACTAAATCTTTGGGTGACCCAGAATGGTATGTAAGAAAATGTGCAATTTTACACTGTGCATGCCCCAATACAGAAAGGTGATTAGAGTTTCCATTCCTGCCATTTTATGTTTTAAAGCTCTACTCTAAACTTCTCTAAACTTTGAACAGTTAATCCAATTGTTTTGAAATGTGATGCGCTCCATAAAAGTGTGGGAGTAGCATTAGTGATGCAAATTTGGGATCATTCAGCTGAGGGCTTCACAAGTTATAGCCCCACTTGGCTTTCTTCTGTTGCCTTGTTCCGTAAAACTGAGACAGAGGTACTAATGACTGAGGATTATGTTCAAACTACAGGCAGTGGTGAGCTGGAACCGGTTCGCAAGAACCAGTTAAATTTAGAAGTGGGTGTAGAACCGGTCATTAAAGGGGCTGGCGGGTGGGCAAACTCTGGTTTGCAGGACTGTCCTGTCCGATCTGCCTGAGCTCCCGCTGCCAAAGTGCCACGAGGACCCGGTAGGGAACTGGTTATTAGGATTTTGGGAGCTCATCACTGATTACAGGGATATGGATAGCAGTGTGCATCGAACTGCTGTGCTGTAACTTCCCCAAGTGGACACTGTGGGCATGAACTAAAAGGTTTCTAGTTCATATTAATGTAGTCTTGGATTTTTTGTTTGCATCCCTTAATAATGTTAGATGGAATCCTGTGGGAGAGAATGAATCGTTGTAAAAGGTGAATAGCTTGTACATTTCAGCAACTGGCGGAGTAAAGGCATGTATGTCAATGGAGCGTATTGGGGCATTGCTGAAAGAGGGCAAAGTTAAGGTTGCATAGGTAACCTTAACTGCATTTCCTGATTTTCAGAAGTTTGAGTTTTGATCAATTCAGCATTCTGCAAGAGGAACAACATAGCACCAAGCAACCTTAACTCCACATTAATGTTTGTTTTTTTTGCCATTGAATTATCAATATTGTTTAGCTCTTGTTAGAATACAAGTGCCCTGGGGAAAGTGTCTCCATAATACCATTCATCTCTGTCTGTAAATATGTCAGTGAGAGACTTTCTTATTGAAACCAAGAACATGGCTGCTGAAAGTTTATTTGCAGTAAAAAAAAAACATTAAATATTTGATTTTACAGTACCTAAACCAAGCCTTTAGTAAGGCCAACATGTTGGAGTATAACCAGGGCTTTGCGTACTCTGCATCACAATGAGACCAAATCTACATTAAGGGTACGTCTACAGTACAAAATTAATTCAGACTTATTTTATTTGAATTTTTGGAAGTGATTTTATACATTTGGTGTTGTGTGTCCCCACTAAAGTGCATGATTTTGGCGGAGTGCGTCCACAGTACTGAGACTAGCATTGAATGTCGGAGTGGAGCGCTGTGGGAAACTATCCCACAGTTCCCACAGTCTCTGCTGCCCATTGGAATTGTGGGTTAAGCTCCCAGTGCATGATGGGGCAAAAACATTCTCGCAGGTGTTTCTGGATGTGCCATCACTCGCTCCTCTCTCTGTAAAAGCTACGGCAGATGCCATACTACCAGCAGATGGTGCAGCACAGTGCACCACCTGTCTCCTGGTACTATGAATCCACCTCGCATGTCCTCTCGTCTTTTTATCTACTTTTTCATCTAACAATTTCCTGCCTTTTTTCGGCTACCGTGAACTGAGCCGCACAGCTTCCGCCACTTTTTCCATGTTGTTGGTCGTGAGCTCCCATGGAAGCTACAGATGGCAACAATTCCCTGCCATTTTTTGGCCATCGTGAACAGAGCCACACGGCTTCTGCCGCAAACTCTGCTCTCCCGCTCTTGCAGCTCTAACTTCCTGACTCCATGAAAGCTGCAGAAGATAACAATTTACTGCCTTTTATCGGCCATCTTGAACCAAACAGCTCGTGTCGCACCCTTTTTTCCACGATTTCCCATGCAGGCGCCATAGCGTGGCAAGCATGGAGCCCGCTCAGATCTCCACTGCAGTTTTGACCATTATAAATACCTCGCACATTATCCAACAGTATGTGCAGTACCAGCAAAACTGGGCGAGGAAGTGATGACAATGCAATTACCATACTGACTAGAACATGGACACAGACATTCCTAGAAGCACGGCATGTGGCGATTGGGAGATAATGGTGGCATTGGGCCAGGTTCATGCCGTGGAACGCCAATTCTGGGCCTGGGAAACCAGCACAGACTGGTGGGACCGCATAGTGTTGCAGATCTGGGATGATTCCCAGTGGCTGCGAAACTTTCAAATGTGTAGGGCCACTTTCATGGAACTTTGTGACTTGCTGTCCCCTGCCCTGAAGCGCAAAGACACCAGAATGAGAGCAGCCCTCACAGTTGAGAAGCGAGTGGCCATAGCACTGTGGAAGCTTGCAACACCTGACAGCTATCAGTCAGTCGGGAATCAGTTTGGAGTGGGCAAATCTACTGTGGGGGCTGCAGTGCTGCAAGTAGCCAATGCAATCATTGACCAGCTGCTATCAAGGGTAGTGACTCGGGGAAAAGTGCAGACTATTGTGGATGGCTTTAATGCACTGGGGTCCTCTAACTGCGGCAGGGCAATAGATGGAACGCATATACCTATCTTGGCTCTAGCACACCGGGGCGGCCAGTACATAAACCGCAAGGGGTACTTTGCCATGGTGCTGCAAGCACTGGTGGATCACAAGGGACGTTTCACTGACATCAGTGTGGGATGGCTGGGAAAGGTGCATGATGCTCTCATCTTCAGGAACTCTGTTCTATTTGAACAGCTGCAGGAAGGGACTTACTTCCCAGACCAGAAAGTTACTGTTGGGGATGTTGAAATGCCTATAGTTTATCCTCGGGGACCCAGCCTACCCCTTAATGCCAGGGCTCATGAAGCCGTACACAGGCACCCTGGACAGTAGTAAGGAGCAGTTCAACTATAGGCTAAGCAAGTGCAGAATGGTGGTAGAATGTGCTTTTGGACATTTGAAAGTTCACTGGCACAGTTTACTGACTTACTTAGATCTCAGTACAACGAATATTCCAATTGTAATTGTTGCTTGTTGTGTGCTGCACAATATCTGTGAGAGTAAGGGGGAGACATTTATGGCGGGGTGGGAGGTTGAGGCAACTCACCTGGCGGCCAGTTTCGCACAGCCAGACAACAGAGTGATTGGAAGAGCGCAGCAGGGTGCTGTGCATCAGAGAAGCTTTGAAAGCCAGTTTCATGACTGGCCAGGGTACAGTGTGACAGTTGTTTGTTTCTCTTGAAGTTACCCACCCCCTATATATATGAAAGGAAGTAAAGTCTAAATCGTTTAAGAACGGTTCTTTATTATTTGTTGCACAACACATTGAGAGAAATCAGAAGGCAGACTGGGGGAGGCGTGGTTGGGTTAGGGGGGTGGAGAAGGGGGAAGGAAGGAAGGACAGGTCAAGAAACCAAATCAAAAGTTCACATATGCTAGCTTTCTGCTGCTTGGGCGATCCTCTGGGGTTGAGTGTGTGGGGCCCCGTAGCCTTCACCTCGTGTTCTTGGGCGTCTGGGTGAGGAGGCTATGGAACTTGGGGAGGAGGAAGGGCGGTTATACAGGGGCTGCAGCGGCAGTCTGTGCGCTTGCTGCCTCTCCTGCATTAGATCCACCATACAGCGGAGCACATCAGTTTGCTCCCCCATGAGCTTGACCATAGCGTCCTGCCTGCTCTCATCGTGCACATCCCTCCTGTCTTCATGTTCCTGTAATGCTTTACAGGACTCCACAATTGTTTGCCTCCATGCATTCAGCTGGGCCCTATCAATGTGGGAGGACTGCATGAGCTCGGCGAACATGTTTTCCTGAGTTTTTTGTTTTTTTTTTTCCACCTTCTAATCTGAACCAGCCTTTGGGACGGAGTAGATTGGGGCTGCGTTGAAACATTTGCACCGGCCGGAGGAGAAAAAGGGAGGGAAGTATTTTAAAATATACATTTCAGAGAACAAAGGGGACACTTTGGTGTGAGTAAGCCCTCACACACAGCCGGGCAACAGAATTCAGCTTGCAGTCAGCCTAGGGGCATGCGGGGTTCTGGTTCTTCTACATTCATTTCAGTGTTTTCAAACTGCTGGTACTCCTTTCCTATAGCAAGCAATGCCTGGTGGGTTTGCCATAAAGGAGGGCCTGCGGGCTCTCTGGGATGATCACTTCACACAACATACACACACGCATGGCTCCGGTCAGGCTCTTGCTCACCAGAAGTACCTTCTCCAGGGTCATGGTCCAGGAGTCTGCCCTAGGAGTTGGGGGAGGCTATTGGCTCCAGTGTTAAGCATAGTTCCTGGCTAGGGTAGGGAATGGATTCCTCACTTGCCGCCTGTGCACTGTCCTCCTCCTCCTCCTCCTCTTCCTCCTCGCAACTCCCCCCTTGCAGGTGTCCACGGACAGTGATGGGGTAGTGGTGGCATCACCTACCATAATTGCATGGAACTCACGTTAGAAGCGGAATGTATGGGGCTGTGACCCAGAGCGCCCGTTTGCCTCCCTGGCTTTTTGGTATGCTTGCCTGAACTCCTTGATTTTTGTACAACACTGCTCTGTGTTTCCTGCCAGACCCTCCTTGTGGGTGAATATGCCCCCCCACCCCTTCAGAAGGAGGTGATGATTAAAAATGGCTATGCAAATTGCTTTAAATAAACAGTCACACCTGCGGACCCTGGCCTTGTGCGTGCCCAGGAATTCCCCACACTGGAGCAGCGCCGCTACGAGCCCTCAAGGACAAGGCTGGAGGGTCCGGAACTGTCCATAGCAGAAGTGGTGTAAGCATTGATGCTTGCTTGTTGGAAGGCATGCATTTAGTAATGTGTAAAAGCTGGGAAGCTTATTATACCTTGGCAATAAAACTAGTTATACTTATGCACCTGATATGGCTTCATTGAGTGTATCCGAGCCCCCCTCACCATTTGGCTGGACACTGGGTAAACTCATAAATTGTCCGCCATCTTTAACACACACAGAGAGGGAGAGATGCACAGCTGTTTGCTCCCCAGGTATTAATTACTTACTCTGGGTTAAGTAATAAGGAAAATGATTTTATTAAGTATAAAAAGTAGGATTTAAGTGGTTCCAAGTAATAACAGACAGAACAAAGTAAGTTATCATGCAAAATGAAAGAAAACACGCAAGTCTAAGCCTAATACATTAAGAAACTGATTGCAGATAAAATCTCACACCCCGAGATGTTCCAATAAGCTTCTTTCACAGACTGAACTTCTTCCTAGTCTGTGTCCAGCAGTCACTCCCACACCTGTAGTTACTGTCCTTTGTTCCAGTTTCTTTCAGGCATCTCTTTTGGGTGGAGGTGCCATCTCTTGAGCCAGCTGAAGAAAAAATGTAGGAGTTTCCAGGGCCTTTTATATTCTCTCTCTTGTGGGCAGAAACCCCTTTGTTGTTCTGTGCAAAATAACAGCAACAAAATGGAATTTATAGTCACCCAGGAAAGTCATATGTCTATGAATGATTCAGCTCTTTGCAGGACCAATGCCATTGTTTACATGTTAGTTTGAACATTCCCAGGAAAGCTCAGATTTGGATTGGCACCTCCAAAAGTCAGTTAAGTGTTTGATAGGACTATTCTCAGTAAGTGCCCATTCTCAAGAGCTGACCAAATGCTTCACTGAGGCTACTTAGAATCAAACACATTGAGATACAAGTACATAGCCACTATTCATAAGTTCAAATACCAAAATGATACACACATACAGCATAATCATAAACTGAAAATTACAACCTTTCCATAGACACCCCTCTTGACCTCCTCTTTACAAGACCAAGTGCAACCATAGGACCCTGGTTGCAACAATGATCTGTACGATCACAGTTCATGTCAATAACGTCACAGTTTCCTTAAAAGAAAAGTCAGATCCCACTTAATCAAAATGCAGTATTCTTACCTCATGACCAACTAATCCTTGTCATGGGCTCAATGCTGCATGGTGCGGAGCATTCTAGCCCTGATGCAGCAAAGCACTATGCTTAAGTGTCTTACTGGGTTAGAGCCACAGTGTGCAGCACTGAGCCCATATCAGTAATAATAATACATGATAGTTGCTATCCAGTTAGCATATTAGTTTATTGTTGTAAGCTTAACTTCTTTAACAGAGTCTACAGTATCCTTCAAGATAGAGCTGCATTCTTTGTCAACAGCAGGAGTCTTAAATGCTTATTTTGTTATTTAGCAACAGGTAAACTGTATGTGATAAATGGAATCCCTAAAAGATGACCTACAAAGGGAAAATTGGTTTTGACCCTCTGGTGCTCCATTTTGTATAAACAAGGCCATAAAGGTGTGTGTGGGGGGGTTCCTAGTTTTTTTTTTTAATCTTAAATAGTAGGAATGTTAAGTGGCTTTCCTTGGTTTTGCTGGAGCACTCCTTGGAGGTCTCAGATGTGGAGTGTGGTCAAATGTCTGAGTGGATCTTAAATTGCTGTAACTTTACATCTTCTTTCAGCCCAATGTAATTACACTAGCCAAGGTTGTGTCAAAATCGCACCAGTTTAACTAAATTTTAAATTTTAAATTTAGATAAACTGGTTCAAAACCCTATGTGGATACTCTGTTCAGTTTAAACCTGGCTCAGTTCTTACCCAGTTAAACTAAATAGACACTGCTTAAACTGAATTCAGAGTGTCTATACAGAAGTTTGTATCTGTTCAATTAAAATAGCTTTCAAACTGATTTAAAGTTAAACTGGTGTAATTCTGAATATACCTATAATTTACTAGGCAGTGCTGTGAATTTAACATAGTTTAGAACTTCTGATTCAACTTTAAAATTAAATTTAAGTTCTAAAGTCTTAATCAGAAAGGGAAAGAGAGAAAAGAAAAGGGAGAAGGTGGAGAAATGGATAAAACACTTGCTACCTGAGACATAAATCTGAAAAGTCCTTTTAATTAAAATCAGAAGATGTAATTTTTAGTTATGTTTTGTTTTCCTTTGGGACTATTTATAAGTGATGTAATGCGTTTTATATCAATTTTAAAAATCCCTTTTCTCCTAAGTGTTAGCTATTTTATAAACACAGGACACTTTAGGGAGTGTATCACTGCTTCGTTGGTGGCTGGAATACTCGACCGTCAGCCAGGCACTTACCAGTGCAACCAAAGAGCAGCAATATCCTAACACAGTTCAAACAATGTATCTTGTTGGGTTAAATAAAACAATATATTAAAATCAGTTTAACAAAAACTATTCAAAATCTTTGCACAAACACTTGTAGTCAGAAATTGATGCAGAAAAACTAGCTGAAAAAGGGAAAGGACAAGGAGACGGTGAGGGGCAGGGCAAGAAGAAAAAGAACGAAGTGGAGAAGGGGAGTGTGAGTTGAAAGAACATTGTCAAGATATTCTTAAATTTAAAATAAAAAATCTACTTCCCCTTACTAATATCTGTACTGCAGCTGGGAGGTGTAATTCTTAGTTTTGGTAGATGTACACATGACAGCTCTGCGTGATCTGACATACTAAAAATAGCAATGTGCCACAACAGCTCACACTTGCCACCCAAATACAATCCTGTTTTTGAGATCCTGGTTATGTGCTCAGAAGGCTCCACAGTGCTGCCATGACCACATTACTATTTTTAGCATGTCAGCTGGAGCAAAGCTAGTGTGTGTACATTTACCCAACTTGGGAATTATACCTTCTGGATACAGTGCGTCCATAGCTTGTAGAGGGCAGAAACTAGAACAGTTGTAAAAATCATATGTTTAGGGTTAGTTTCACTTTTTGGTTCTCATATGCTGCTGGCTAAAAGGTGTGAGATGAGTTCATACCAGTGTAGTTTAATGTCTCTGAACAAATATCTTGTTTTCTTGTCCCCTGAGAAAATGGCAAGGAAAAAGATGTTGAAACTTGACAAACTGACTCTTCCTTATCATCTCGACTGAAAGGAGTAGGTGAATAAAGAAACCTTAATTTCTTGATGAACTTTTCCCACACACTTGACTAATTCTATGATGAAGACCCTCTCTAGTGCATTAGTAAGTCATTCTCCACAACAAGGCTGCAGTAAATTACTTGTTCCCATTTTCTTAAATGTTCTCATTGAATCAAGGAATTAGTGATCTGCCTCATTCAAGCAGAAAATTTATAAAAGGGCTGTTCCAAAGAATGTGGAATTGTGTAATTCTTAATATTTGTAAGAATATATTATGTTGTGACACCCCCATTGTACAAAGGCTTTGTAGCTGGGATTCAATTATATGTAAAACATAGACTAGCTCCTGGGTTACCTCAACTTATATATCTATAGCCTGTGGACTGCAAATGAAATTCTGCTCCCTAATCTGATGCTTGATTTCTGTATAAAATGCTGTTTCAAGACTGCTGGAATTGTTACAGTTCAGAGTGAATGGCATCTGTATTTCCACTGCCCACCCCCACGCTCCACCAAGAGCACCCATTCTCAGGCTGTCAGCGCCATAGCTGTTGCCTCTCTTTGGTGGAGATCCACATCTCTGCCTTCTGATCATATTTCCAGGATGCACAGTTCACTGCCTTTACTATGTATTTCCTGGCACAGTCTGCTTAAACAGACCTGCTTGCTTTCTTTTCAGAGACTGGCAACAGAAGTGCTATAGATATGTTACGACACAATTCCTCCTATACCTTAACAATGGTATTGCTGTGGATGCTTCTGTTATAGTGCTTGCAGCCTTTTAAAATGGTGAATGTTTATAACAAAGTGATCCTGAGTAAAAGATTCCAGGATTGGCAGCTGAGTGGACTGAGGCCTGGTCTACACTACGCGTTTCAACCGATTTTAGCAGCATTAAACCGATTTAACGTACCCATCCACACTATGAGGCCCTTTATATCTATATAAAGGGCTCTTTAAATTGGTTTCTGTACTCCTCCCCGACGAGAGGAGTAGCGCTAAAATCGGTATTACCATATCGGATTAGGGTTAGTGTGGCCGCAAATCGACGGTATTGGCCTCCGGGCGGAATCCCACAGTGCACCACTGTGACCGCTCTGGACAGCAATCTGAACTTGGATGCAGTGGCCAGGTAAACAGGAAAAGCCCCGTGAAATTTTGATTTTCATTTCCTGTTTGCCCAGCGTGGAGCTCTGATCAGCACGAGTGGCAATGCAGTCCCAAATCCAAAAAGAGCTCCAGCATGGACCGTACGGGAGATACTGGATCTGATCGCTGTATGGGGAAACAAATCTGTTCTATCAGAGCTCCGTTACAGAAGACGAAATGCCAAAGCGTTTGAAAAAAAAATCTACAGGCTACACAGTGCTGCGTGACAAGTGTAACGGGAAGCCAGAGACTCAAATGGACGCTCATGGAGGGAGGGAGGGGGTACTGAGGACTCCAGCTATCCCACAGTCCCCAGCAGTCTCCGAAAAGTATTTGCATTCTTGGCTGAGCTTCCAATGCCTGTAGGTTCAAACGCATTGTCCACCGTGGTTCAGGGTATAGCTCGTCAATTTACTCCCTCCCCCCAGCACGTGAAAGAAAAGGGAAAGAAATCGTTTCTTGACTTATTTCGGTGTCACCCTATGTCTACTGAGTGCTGGTGGTAGACGCGATGCTGCAGCAGTAAAGAGCAGTATCCCTCCCCGGTCGCAGATGGTACAATATGACTGCTATCTGTTGTCACCATCAGGCCATGCTTGATAACTGCTGAATACCCCTGGCTGGCCTCAGGGACGCCTGGATAAAAATAGGAATGATTCCTGGTCATTCCCAGTAGATGGGACAGAACGGCTGGTAACTGTCCTCATCATAGCAACTGGGGGCTGAGCTCCATCAGCCCCCTCCCTTTCCTGTGTAAAGAAAAGGTTCTGTACTGCCTGGACTATCATAGCAGCGGCATGCTGGGCTCCTCTCCCCCGCACCGCTTAATGTCCTGCCTGGACTGTCATAGCACGGGGAGGCTGCCTCCCCCTCATTTTATCTCACTAACAAGTCACTGTTTCTTATTCCTGCATTCTTTATAACTTCATGACACAAATGGGGACACTGCCACGGTAGTCCAGGAAGGTTGGGGGAGGAGGGAAGCAACAGGTGGGGTTGTTGCAGGGGCACCCCCGTGAATGGCATGTAGCTCATCATTTCTGCGGGATCTGACACGGAGCAGCTGTGCTCTCTGATACACTGCTTCTCTAGTACACTTGCCCCATATTCTAGGCAGGACTGACTCTATTTTTAGAAACCATAAAGGAGGGATTGACTCGGGGAGTCATTCCCAGTTTTGCTTTTGCACCCCTGGCTGATCTCAGCCAGGGGCACCCATGATAGCAGCAGACAGCACAGAAGGACAGATAACCGTCATCTCATTGCCAAATTACACTGGCAGCAGACGGTACAGAATGACTAGTAACCATCTCTGCTATCATGCAAAAGCAAATGAATGCTGCTGTGTAGCGCTGGAGTATCGCCTCTGTCCGCGGCATCCAGTACACATACGGTGACTGTAAAAAAAAAAAAAAAAAAAAAAAAAAAAAAAAAGGCTGAATGGGCTCCATGGTTGCCGTGCTGTGGTGTCTGCCAGGGTAATGCAGGGAAAAAGGGCGTGAAATTATTGTCTGCCGTTGCTTTCCCGGAGGAAGGAATGAGTGACGACATTTACCCAGAACCACCCGTGACAATGATTTTTGCCCCATCAGCCACTGGGCTCTTAACCCAGAATTCTAAGGGGCGAGGGAGACTGCGGGAACTATGGGATAGCTATGGAATAGCTACCCACAGTGCAACGCTCCGGAAATCAACGCTAGCCTCGGACCATTGACGCACACCGCCGAATTAATGTACTTAGTGTGGCTGCATGCCCTCGACTTTACACAATCTGTTTTATAAAACCGGTTTATGTAAAATTGGAATTATCCCGTAGTGTAGACATACCCAAAGTAGTTGAGCTCTAAGGAAATCCCCACAAGGAAAGAGGTGAAGGAATCCTCACTGCCAGGCTTGGAGTGGCAGGGGAGCTGAGGCTGCACTAATCCTATGGCTTTAGCACACTTTAAATGTGTACAGAATTTCCTATATAGCAGGAGATCCTCCTCTTACCCTGTTCCTTTGCATTAGAGCATAGGGTGTGACTGCCACTCCATACCAAGGAAAGGAACAAGCACTCTGTAATTCTGCTGTTATGCAGGCCTGCACCAATTTTGCTGGCAAGACACTACAGGAGTAGTAGAGGCAGGGAACAGGATTTGCCCTTCACTCTGATCTTCTGGGTATGTGACTAATTTGTGGGAGTGTTGCAGGCACAGACGCTGCCCGAGGCAAGCAACAGTGGTTCGTGCCCGGAGTGCTTAGCGCCAATAAACACACCAGGGTGGAGGAGCAAAACACAAGTTTATTTGAGCTCAAAGCGGTGCGGGGAGACTTGGCACACCTCAGATCCAGCACATCTAATACAAGCAGTTTACCATTTTATACTTTACTTTTAGCTAAGCCTGTCCCTTCTTTTCTCCCTCCCCCTTTTCCCCCCTCGTAGCAGTCACATCAAGCAGATACACTAAACAGTTAATTAAAACTGGAGACTACAAGTCTATCTTGTTAGGTCCACTCCTTTGAATTACGACCTTGTCCTTTCTTCTTTGTGAACCGTTATCTCCTCTCCCTCGGCCAAAAGTATGCAGGCCTCATTAGTTCTGCCTTATACTGGTTTGAGCTGTATGGCAACTGATAACGGATGTTGCACCTGGCCTTTTCTATTTATTGGCCTGTTAGGTCAATTAGAGTTTAAACATGGAGGGACTTTTGCTCATCTGAGGCCTAAACAGGGAGATTTCGTGTCCTTATTGCCTTTTACCTTTTAAGTTACTTAGGGTTATGCTTTGTGACACCAACAGGAGTGTAGTGATATAAATTCCATAATCCTGCCATACTATTATGTCTAGTTTTGCCATCCAGTAAATTCTTCTGCTGACTGACAGCTCTACTTGGGTTATTAACAAGGTTTTAACTCAGAATCTTCATCTATACTTGGCACATCTCTTCCAGTAGGGGTAACAGGTAGTGATACTAGGGTATTATGTTGTATACAGGCGAACTGGAAGAGGGGATGTGACCAATTTTACCAATGGGTTATATAGCTGTTTATGCCTATGAGACAGCAGTGGAATGGTGGGTAACAATTTCCTAGGATTCTATTCCTGGGGCTGGGAGCAGAGTGGAGTCTAAAGGTTACAGACAGCACAACCAAGCAGATAACTTGGCAGGTGTTCTGGAAAGCACTGTGGCAAAGTAGATATTACATTGAGTATGCCAGATTGTAGATCTGCACTCTATACTAAGCAGATCCATCTGGATCTTTTGTAACCTCTCAGGTATCACTAGAACAATAGTTTTCAACCTGGCGTCCACAGATTATATTGAAGGGGTCTGTGAAAGGTGGTAGTTATGACAGATCAGTGGTTTTCAACTGGGGGTCTACAGACTAGGTCTAAGATTGCCCAAGGGGTACATTCCTCCATTTGAAATTTTTGAGGGGTCTGCAAATGAAAAGCGGTTGAAAGTGACTGATCTATGGCAAGGGAGCTGGGGTGAGCACTACTTACACCCCCTAGGTTCTGAGACCCTGTCTGTCACACACACCTGACAATGTACCAGTTCTGGGGGAGAGTGGGGCGGGTGCTGTGACAAAGCTGACATGCATGTGTCAGGTGAAATGCATGACACCATGACCTAGCAGCTCTACATAAAGGGGACACAGTTGCACTCACTGGGGCGGGTGGGCTGTACCTTGTGCTTAACCTTACTTGTGCCGAGTCGGGCATGAAGCCCACTCACACGGCCTGGAGCGCAGCTATCATGTGGCCCCTTGCTGTGCACCATGCAAGTTGCAGAGTGAAACCAGGTCGCCTGGCTGCTTCAGAAGCCTGAGCAATGAACAAGTCCTGGTCACGGTGAACACTGCACGTGCTGCGCTGGGAGTGGCCTGGGGCACCACGGACCCTCTGGCCCCACCCGGTGACAGCGGAGCACGAGGAGAGAGGGGGGCAGGACCCTCCTGGGCTCGAACCAAGACACTCAGAAACTACTGAGGACTCGCTCTCAGACGCTCAAGCGGAAGGCAAAAGGCCGCACATGCGCACTAGGCAAAGCGAACGCACGCACCATCGCTCTAACCTGGTCGGGTGACAAGCGCAGGCGCACTGGTTATGCATGCAAACCGGAAGGAGTCTCACGGCGGGTAACCTAGAGCCTTCCGTTGGTGGTATGTTTGCGCATGGCCAGCAAGTCGATACTGCGCGTGCGCATTGCGCAACAGCCGTTGCACATGCGCTTGGCTGACCTGTGCGCTCCACGGCAGGCGAGACAACATCCCTTTCTAGTAACTTCCCTCATTCGCAACGTCATCAGTGCGCGCCGCGCCTGAGATGGGTTGTTTCCGTTTAACTCTCCGGGAGTGAGAGTGTCGCGAGTGTTTCGCGGTGTCGGCGCGCGAGAGGCAGCGGCGGTGAGGGGCTGGGTTACGTAGCGTGCCCCGCGTGGCGAGAGCGAGACCTCGAGTAACCGGCCCCCTCCTCCGCCATGGCCGAGAGCGGAGAGAATCCCCACGGGGCCCGCAGCTCCCCGGACTCCCCTGCCCCGGGAGGCGCCGCCTCTTCGGAGCCGCGGATCATCAAAGTCACCGTGAAAACCCCCAAAGAGAAGGAGGAGTTCGCGGTATCCGAGACCAGCAACGTGCGGCAGGTGAGTGGGGCGGGCCCGGGAGGCCGCGCCGGTAGCAGCGGCGGGGGGAAGGTGGGTGAGGCCGCGCAGCTTCCTGCTGCCGGCTGAGCATCCGAGCCCTGGGGAGCCACAGCCGCCCCGCTCCCGTGGGGAGAGGCTGAGGTTGGCAGCGCTCTCCCTCCGCCGAGCCCAGCCGCAGTGCGGGGGCCTCCTAGCCAAGCCAGAGCCCTGCCGGGTGACGAAGCAGCGCCCCGCTGTGTTACCCTGTGCGCTGCCGCTGCCTGCCCTGGCCCTGAGTATTGCCCGCTATAGTACGGCTAGCGCTGTTACCGGCCGCCTCGCCCACGGGCAGCGAGTCCTCAGCGCCTGCTTCTGTAGTCCCGTCGGCGAGAGGAGATGAGTGGCTTTAGCTCTCATACTGTGAGCTGAGCCTAAGCCCAGCCACCTGAGCGGTGCTAACAGCGGGAGCCTGGGACTCGAACTGACATGCACATTGATATAGCGTGTAGTTTAGTTAGGGTGTGTACATGTGACGTCTTCACCCTAAAGAGAGTCTTACTGCTTAACATTGTGTTGATAAGGATGCTGCCAGTGAAATGCAGCCATAGCTGCGTGGGAATGTGCTGGTGCCATTACACAGTAGTTTCTCCATGTCTAACGATCATGAGCTGCTAGGGTCTTTTTCTGTGTTCTAGTGGAAATCAGTTTGTTCCTTTGCACCTTGGGTTCATGGGGAAGATTGCCACCTATTGAATCAACACCATTTCCCCTGATACTTAAGTCTCTTGTTGGAGACCTTCCATCCAGTATGGACCAGGCCTGATTCTATTTAGCTTAGGAGAGCCCTGCAGTTCTGTGGCTGTAGGTCGTAAGATATTGACAGTTAAACTGTAAAGCAACTAGCTGTAGAGTAGAAGTTTTCCTGCCAGTGGATGATACAGTTTTTGCCACACTAACAGAGCTACAAAAACCAAAGAAATGTTGCTGATGAGAGTTTGCTTTATGCTCTTATTAAAAAGTGCTTAATTTTTGCGCATCACTTGAGTATTCAGTGTATGCAACTTAAATTTACTGCCATAATGTCTTCAACCAAAGCAGTAGCCTTCTTTTCTAAGCCTTTGCAACTCTGTGTTTTGGAACACGCCCAATGTGTAGAAAATTTTGCCAGCTGGCTGATGGTCGTAACATCCTAGCCAGATAAGGATATAAAGGACAAGATGGGAGCTCCAGTAGCAAGACCTAGGATCAACAATCTGGTTAGAAGCACATTCTCTTGCTGCTACTAGGAAGGAGTAAGATGTTGAAATTTCTACCAAGGTATTTATTCCCTTTGGCCCTGCTCAGGAATTTGATTTTGTTTTTTTAGACCAGTTTCTAACTACTAGGCCAGAATTTTCATTATAGTCTTCCTCTTGGTTGCTTTGCCTGTTAGGGATCATCTGTGCTACAGAGTTAAGTCAGCTTAACTACATCTTTCAGAGTTGTGAAAAATTTAATTCCCTGTGCAGTATAATTAATATGACTTAAACCCTGGTGTAGAAACTGCTAGGTTGATAGAAGAATTCTTCTGTCAACCTAACTACTGCTCGTCGGAGTTGGATTTACTACAGCAATGGAAGAACCCCTTCCATCTCTGTAATATTTGTCTGTGCTGCAGCAGCAGCATTTCCAGTGTAGACATACCTTTAGCTTCTCCAGAGCCTTGAGACTGCTATAGTGGGGTAGGCTCTTTGCTACTGCCTGTGGACTTTTCTTACCTAGGCAAAATTCCAGTGTGCTTTGATACTTCTGGCTGCTTTCCAAAGCAGCAGCTGTGTGAAATTGACAATTTTTTCATTTCCCCCTTGACCTGAGAGTTCTGAATAGCAGTAGTGAAACTGATTAGTCTTATTTCACTCTTTTGCCAAAACTTTCAACATTAGAACTGAGATATTCAAAGCCATTTCAGGGATGTAGACAAATCTTTTGCTGAAATATGTCTCTTTTCTCCTAGATGGCTTTGAGGATTTCACTGTTTGTGGGCTACAAATAACGACTCTGCATCATTTTACATCTGGAAATTTGTTTTTCAAGGTTCTTATATTCTGTATAGGAACTAGTTTAGGTCTCTCACTTGTCATGAAAAGCTTTACACTTACAAATGGATTTTCCAAGCCCTGCTTAGGTACTATAGTAATGGGTTCATTATAAGTATCTGGGTAGACCAATGTACTTATGCATGACTTTTTATCATTAAATATCATTCCTTGAATCTATACATGAAATGCATGTACCATAGATATATAAATTGGCTGCCTTTTAAAAATGTGATATTTTAATGGAGAGGCACTCTCTGCTAGTAGACAGCTGTCTTGTTATAAGCTAGTTAATAGAGAAATGAAATATTTTCCAAAAATAAACACAAGTTTTGGACTTCAAGTGATTTACAGAATATATATACATAAATTGCAAATACTTAAGCAAATTAGTTAAAATTAGATGCTACTTTTACCTGGTAAGACTTTGGGTGAGATGCTGGCCCCATTGAAATCAATGGCAAAAGCTACCATAGACTGAAGTGGGGCCAGGATTTCATCTCTGCAATAGTTGATGCCCCTGCCAACAGCTGAGAAGATGTAAGGTCTGAAGCTCCTGTAATACTGTAGATATTAGCAGCTCTTGCTATACATTCACATTAATCTGTTGTTGATGCTCACTGTCAGCAGTGGATGTAGTTGAACCAGAGCTAAAAATGGATTAATTTCAAGTGTAGACAGGATCAAATAGTTTTGAACACCAGTTCAGCTGCATCTGTTGCTGACACATAGTCAACAATGGGTCCTTTTGCTAGTGTAGGAAGAGACAATGACGTCCTCCATAGCTGCAGGAAAAACATAGAAATAAGGCGAAGGTCTGAACTTGTGTGGGCAGATACAATAGCCTTTCAGTTCACCTTAAACTGTATATCTGTAACCAGCATAATGCCTTAGTCATTTGAGACTTTATTTTTGGAGTTCATTCTAAGAAAAGTATACTGCGCAGTGAGTTCCGGAATAGAACAGTGTGGCAGCACCCAAGGTTGTGAGACATCTCACCATCAACTGTCCTTAGTGTGAGGAAGTCTTGTTTGTGCTTGCAGTGTGGTGGGTCAGTTCCCTGAAATCACCAGCCTCTGGCAGCACGAACACTGACTTCCAGATCTCGCTCTGTCTGTACAGGTAGTGAGTGATAGGCACACACTAACCCCCATCCTCAGAGCATTTCTTGCAATGTGTCCAGCCCCTTATTCACTGAACACTCATCGAATTACCAGGTCTGCTGTCCCCAAAGAAACAGTATAGACCAGCTTGTAAGTTTCAACTCTCACCACTGTGCTTAGCACCACAACACTTAGATATATCCATAGTGAAAACAAGAATAAGTTTTATAATCAAAGAACAAAGATTCAAGTTATCATAAGAATAAACATGGTTACATGAAAAACAAAATCATAACATGCTTTTTAGAAACTAAACTTAACTATCAAGTTATCCTCTTACCTGAAGAAGATTCTCACCTGAAGTTCTCTCCAGTGTTTTCAACCGAGCCTGGTTGAGATCCCACTTTCATGAAGCAAATTCGCTGTCTACTTTCCTTACTAGGTGAGGAATAACAAGGTGTCGCCCCATTACAGCAGAGAAACTTTTGCTATTTCTGCCTTTCTTCCTCTGTTTGCTTCTTCCTATTACTTTTCTCTCTGAAGTTTTTCCATAGTCCTTCATTAGCATTTGTTTCAGACTGGTAGGAGGAGACCTATTGTGAAACATACAATACTTAATTTACATGTAAACAGTCAACTATATAAACATTTCTTCTCTGACAGAAAAACTGTTTTTCATTTTTACTGGTAACCAGTCCCTGGACAACAGATGTTTCAGAACAGAATTTTCAGTGTATACAAATATGGCTACAGTTATGTCACAGAATCCGTGACTTCCATTGACCTCCCTGACATTTTCTGTCCTGGAGCTGGAACTCCCAGCCAGGCCCCTCCCCCTGCAGCTCCCAGCCTCCACAATGGTGGGGGCATCAGAGGGTCCCGCAGCTGCCTCGTCAGGGCAGGTGGTGGGGACTCCCCACAGCTGCCCAGTTTGTAAGGGATATTTTTAGTGAAAGTCAAGGGTGAGCCATGAGCTTCCATAAATGTTGGTTTATTGACCGTGATCTGTCCATGACTTTTACTAAAAATATGTGTGAGAAAAATGTAGCCTTATATATAAATAACTCCTTACACAACATTCATACATGCATTTCACAATGATAGCGATGACCAATGTGGTGCCATCTTGTATGACACCTCATGTCACACTCTTTGGTGAGTCAGAAAATGTACATGCAAGATCCAGACTATGTTTACACTACACAGCTTTTTAGCAACATGGCTGTATCGCTACAGCCATGCTGCTAAAAGTCGTGCAGTGTAGCCGCTGTTTGTCAGCTCTTCTGCTGACAAACTTCCACCCCTGATGAGCGGGGTTAGCTTTGTTATTAGGAGAGTGCTCCTGCCGATAAAGTGCTGTTCACACTGGCGCTCGTTGTTGGCAAACTTCTGCCTTTCGAGGTATGTTGTTTTTTCTTAACACCTCTAAAAGACAAAAGTTTTATTGTTCAATTGCTAGTGTAGACAAAGCCACAGTGTAGGGTGTATTTAAGCAAGCAGGGAATGTGTCTAGAGTGCTTTTGTGCTCTTGTAATCCCTGGATGCCAAGCAGCCTGTTGGGGGACCATTACAGCCATTCACAGATTAGAGCAGCGCTTAGGCTGCTCTAACTTGCATCAAAACCCAAATAAGCTGTAGGCAGCCTAGTTGACCATAAAGGTGGAATATAGCCACCTCTCTCTTTCCCAGCACCTTTAGTTTCTGTGCTGAGCCCAGGAGGGCCTGACCCAAGGACTGGGGCCTGTATCTTCACTGTTTTTGAAATGGGGCTACTACTAAACTTGCCCAACTGTACAAATATTTGTAGTATATTGAGGGATGAGGAATAGCTGTAAACCTGCTGACTCCAGACTAGGTAAATTATTTGGCTAGATCTTTCATTTTTTGTTTGAAGAATTAATCATAGATACAGGAGCATGCTGACTACTCTTCCAGAAGATGCATATTCCAGAATGTTCTTGTATTCAAGGGGATAATTTTGTTAGTTCTTTTTCACTTTGATTTGTTTTAAGAAGAGACGTTTTAGGAGATGTCCTAGGAAAGAGGGCAAAAGTGGGTGGGGTGGAGAAGAGGAAGTCATTTTAAGGGCGTTTTGTTCCTTAAATAATCTCTCCTCCTATTTGTAGTGTATGACTTAAACTGTGTTTGAATGGTAAAAGATGTTGGAATCAACCACCTTAAACAACTTTACTCTTTTCATTTTTAGGCAGTTTACCTTGGAAGAGTTAAAGCTCACTGGGCATTCACTGGTTTGCTTTTTTGTGTTCCTGAGCTCATGCTCTCTGTTAACCTTTCATGCAATCCAGGGTTGAAGTTGGCAATGTTCAAGGTTCTGAGTGTAGTTGGTTCACTGTTTCCATACGCATACACAAATATCCCAAAGTGTCAAGTCATGCATTATTTTGTAAATACTACAGTCCTGTGGCAGAAAAATGCGGCCTGCTTTGTTTTGAACTTGTATGCAAACAGTCCACTTACATATTAAAATGCTCCAAACATACTTGGAAATATTCGATAAATCAGTGGTCCACAACCTTTTTCATCTGGCAAGCGTCAGACGACGAGCCACGGAGGACCATGGCAGCAGACAAGCATCTGCCAAAATGCCACCGACAAGCGGCAACGTCAATAGGAGTTGCTGCCAAAATACTACCGAGAAGCAGCGTCATCCAGAGGCGTTGCCGCTGAAAATCGGCGGCATTTCGGCAGCGACGCCACTGGATGATGCTGTTTGTCAGCGGATGCTCAACCGCCGGCCAGTACACGGACACACTTGGATGCCCCAGCAGGCGCCATGGCACCAGCGGGCACCGTGTTGGGGACCCCTGCTATAGATTGTTTGTAGTTGTCAAGGCACTCTTATTTTAGGATGCTGTATTTAAGTGCTTATAACTCTTGCAAAAAATTACCCTCAGGACTGAAATTATTCATATTTGTCCTAAGCTCACAAGTAAATATTCTCTTGGTAAGGTTAGTACAATGCAGCTTAAAGCATCAAACCACAGAAGAAAATTTCAAGTGTTTCTGTGCTCTCATGATTCCTTTTTGAAATTTCAGCCTTGCCATGGAGTGTTTCTTGTCCTCTTTGAAGTGTATTTGATATGTTTGGAGTAATTTCCAATAGATTAAAAATAAGATGCTACATATTTTAAAATAATGTGCTGTGCACATTACACTGTACTCAATTTTAAAATGCTGCTGGAGTGCCTTTTTACAAGCGTACATGCACACGTATAGCTTATTCTGGAGTTCTGCATGATAAAAAGATGGCTATTTGTGCATTACCTTTCTCTTTATCTTTAAAATACCAAAAGGAAAAAAGCTGTTCATGGAACACTATGGTTGAATGTTTAAATGCATTAATCATGCAATTCAAAATTGTTATTGGTTCCCACAATTACAGCTTAGCCACGTTCCACATATTAAGGCCTGATGTTGAACAGTGTTAACGTAATTATTAAACTATATATATGAAATGGAACAGAATATTGGTACCATATTTTCATATTACTGATGTGTGCAATTTGCTTTCAATTCCTGTAAACTTGTGTTAACCAATCCTTTCTCTGTGGTTTTCTCGCAGTCCACAGATTGACGAATGGTATAAATAGGTGTGGCTTTCATCAACCTAGGTTCACTCTCAAAACTACTAAAGTTACATAAGTCAGACTTCTTGCTCTCTCCAGCTATTGATAGTGTGATCTGTCTGATTGCTTTCTTCTAGTTAAGCAACCGAGTGCATAAAAGTTTCAAAAATGGAGTAAAAACGTGGCTAGTTTTCTTCTATTCCCTTAACTACATGTTAAAACTCATCAAACTCACAGCCAGCTCAGGTGAACTGACCCACCCTTGCAAATCATCAACTCTTCTTCATCCGTTTCTTTTTCTTAAAAACAAACACACACACACACACTGCTGGGATGAATTACTCAGCACTTCATAACTTAAATTCTTTCTCCCACGTTTTGGAAACTTGATTTAAAAGCTGTTCAAGAACAACAAAAACATACTGCTTGGTTTGGTAGTGGTGACTTTTTAAAAAATATGTATTTACTTTCCTCCAAAACCAGGATAAGGTAGAAATAGTGCCATATTTTAAAAAAATAAATAAAAAAATAAAAAAAGTTTATACAGTCAAGAATTTTACCAACATTTTTCTGATAAATGATTGACAAAATAGTTAAGCATCAAACAGCTGTAAGAATAAAGGTCTGAAGTCTCTTGTAATCAAATGATTTTTGAGTGATAATTCCAAATGAAGTAAATTGCCTGTGCTTCATCACTTTTTTCTGTAAATCAGAATTGTCATGAAAGTTTATAAACCAAAGCACAAAATCTAATTTTTCTTCCCTGTCTTGATGGGTTTTTTAAAAAAAATCATTCGCTCTGGGTCTGTTGGGAAAGTAGAACTTTGAAAGGCAGCTCTAAATACTGTTAGACATGTAGTCCACAAGGAAAAACTAATCAATGAAATACTTTGTTGCAGAGGAATCATTGACAGAATGGCAGTGGATGGTCAGATACTTTATTTGGTTATGTGAGATATTGGACCACATTCTAAAGTATTAAGGATTGTGTGCTGAGAGGGAGGAAAAATTATTTATTTGGACCTGCCCTTGTTGATAGGGGTTGGTAATTTATGTCCTGTATCACTAAAATTTACCATACCAAAGAAATATTACTTCTAGTAGCAGAAACAAAGCAGTCTAATAAAAAGTTATGTTAGACGTTAAGAAGATAAGGTTAGTTGAACTTTAATAAAATCCCTTTTAAGATAGCTCTGGTGTTGCCTAAAATAAACCTCCTAGCTTTTCTTTGTATGTTAACTATGTTTTTGGTTCCATAATGCCTAATTTATAATTAGGTGGAAGAACTAACCTGTAGATGCAGTGTGTGTATTATTTCTCAAGCAAATACTTGCCATTTATGAGCAGTAGAACCTGAACTCACTCAATTTTCTCAGTGAGAATGCCGCTAAATTGTCGAGCTTTGCAAGTTTAAATTTAACACCTTTGTAGCACTCATGCTAAAAAAGGATAGTTGGCTGGGTTCTCAAAGTTTTGTTCTCCTTCAAAAAGTGATAGGCATAATGGGATTCCATGTTAACTTTCTAGCGATCTAGTTCCAGGTCATTTTTCTCAGTTTACAGGAATATAGTGATCTTTGTCACTTGATCTCAAACCACTTTACAAAGGAGGTGAGTATAATTATCCCTATTTTACAGATTGTGAAATTGAGGCACAGAGTTGAAGTAGCTTGCCCAATAGAGTTGGGATTAGAATCTCCTGGTTCCCAGTCCAGTCCTCTTTCCATCAGACTACACTGCCTCACTAGTAACTTTTATTTTTAAACTGGCAACTCTACAAATTCAGCCAAAGAATTGAGAGAGATTCTTTCCTGCTCTCTCTCATCACAAGAAATGACAATTCTGCAGATTTTCCGGGGTTGCACAGATTTAATTGAAGTATTTGGACCATCAAGTAGAATATTGGTTCCTTTGTGTAAGACAGAGGGCATATCTACACTATAAACTTAAGTTGATCTATGTTAGGTTGATTTACAGCCCCTGCAGTGGTAATTACTGCAGTGGTTCATGTCTGCACTGCCCTTCTGTCGGTGGTGTGTACTTCACTTGGAGTACTTCCACCCACTTATGAGGTGCAGTATGGGGGCTGACAGCTGGGGCTCTCAGTTCTGCGTGTAGCATCCCGCCATGAGCTGGGCTCCCCTCCTCCCCCTGGTCTCCCTGTGGGGAACAGGGCAGCCATACCTGGCTTCTCAGCTCCCCACTGGGCTCTCTGCTCTCCACCCGGAGCATGGCAGCTGACCAGACTCTGGGTGCAGAGCTCCCTGTCAGGTACAGTCATGCTCCAGTGAGGAGCTGAGAGCCTGAGGGGGCGGGAGTGGCAGCCAGGCTAACAGTTGGGAGATCTGCATCTGGTGTCCAGTTGGTTGCACCATTCGCAGCAGGAAGCTGAGAAGCCTGGTGCCAGCGGAGCAGTGAAATTGACAAGAATGACAGCCTGTGCATATAAGTAATAGAATGTCTATAGAGACATTGCATCCCCCTAAATACACTGAAATAAGCCCTGGGTGTCTCTTGGAGGTGGAGTTATGTCAGTGTACTAGGGCATTTACATCAGTGGGAGCAAGGCTGTGGTATGTACACCGACATAATTAGGTCGACCTGACACTGTACTGTAGACCAGGCCTGAACGCAATCCAGCTAATTCTTCTAGCTGTGTTGCCTCTGTTTTTAATAGGAATCAATAATAGTAAAAACTTATTTGTCGTTACATATGACTTGGAACATAACAGAGATCAGCTCTGAGTAAGGTGGTGTCAATCTTTGACCTAGAACTGCACTTTAAATGACTTTTAGGAACATAAATCTTGTAACTCTTTCTTTCACCGAGCTAAAAAGCCTGGACAGTCTCTCCTATAGTGCAGGACTGCAGGTATTTCACTGTTCAAAACAAAAGTCCTGTGCTTGGCAGAGCGAGCATCTAAACATTCTTGTTTAGATATATAAAGTTGCAGTCTCGCATTTTCAATGGGGCCAAAAGGTGTTTGGTGCCTAGTTTTCATGGAAGTTGGATATCTAATTCTCAAGGCCTCTTTGAAAATCCTTGCTATAATAGCTAATACTTATGAGTTGTATAGATATCTCTCAGGCTAGGCCATGATTGGTTGGAAATGGGGAGTGGGCTTTCTCGTTATTTTTATTTCCTTGGTTGTATTCCTTTTATTTCACAACACTCTTTGTCTTCAGTCAGGCACGTGAATGGGCACTAATGCATCCACAACTGCTGGTTTTTGCTTACTGTGAGTCAGCAGACAGTGTTTGGCTTACTATATTGGGAGGGTGGAAAGGCAGCTCAGGTTCTCATTTTGTAATTTTCCCTAGAATAATGTTTTTCTGATTTTTTTTTAAATGTCTTCCCTCACAACCATACTGTGAAAAGTATCTTGTAATGTACCGTTTCAAGTACTGAGATTCAGAATAATGAATATGATTATTTGTCCATTGTGCCTGGCTAAAAGGTGCAACCAGCAGCTCCTCTGTGCAAAATTCTAGTGTAGAACCTGCTTGATAAGGGTTTATTATACTGGCAGTTGCGTTGGAGATTGAGAAGCTAATGAAAAACAGTAACTTTGTTCAGGAATGGGAGATTAGCTGCTGGCAATAGTTTAGAAGTCACTCGTACTGAAAATTGGTTTCTGGAGTACCCATTGTTCAACTTGTGTTCTGTTTTTTGGTGGGTTGGGTTTTCAAGTGCATTGTAAACTGGCAGTCTGTTAGCTGTGGGCTTGGGTATTCTTGGCTTCCTTTCACCAGCCCAAAAAATTATTGCTGAAAATCACCAATGATGGCTTGGATTTTCTTCAATGTTTCTAGGGCTTCCTATTGTGTTAACAGATTAAATTCTAAAAAGAGGGATATTGTATCTTCATTGTGCATAACCATATAATTGCGACTATTGCAAATGCAGATGATTTTTGTACAGTGAGCTGCGTGATGCAATCCATTAGGTTGTCAAATGGCTCACAGTTCAGAATAGTTTTACTACCTAGGCAGAACAGATTGCTTGGCCAATTCCATGGCAGAGGTATGTCATATAGGAAGTATTTGTGCCTTTCTTGTCAGAGGCTGTTAAAATTTTCATCACTGGCATAGTCTCCTACCTTTTTGTATTTTTTTGTGTGTCATCTGAAAACCATAGATATGTCTGGGCAAAGAGAAGGGAGTGGTGCTGCTTTTGATGACAGTATATTAATGGCACTGGATAGCATGTGGTTATATAATCTCCCACAAATTGTTCAATATCTTGACCTCTTGACTGAGTATTTCCTTCTGGAAATTGGTTCATACCAGATTAGACTTGATTTAAGATAAAATTTAAAGTTAATACTAATGTTCATTTATTGCAACTTTAATTTTTTCTTCAGCTTTAAAGCTGTTACTAAACAATGATTTAGCAGTCACTATTGTTTTATGACACTGCTATTTACATGTTCTGATTTATCTAAAATGTATTTTTTGACCAGAAAGTAGCCATCAAAGTCAATTAAGGTTAAAAAGCCCCTAACAAAGAAAATTCTGAGCCATAATTTTATTTAGACCAGGGGTCGGCAACCTATGGCACGCGTGCCAAAGATGGCACTCGAGCCAATTTTTAATGGCACACGGCTGCCTGCTGGGACTCCGCGTGCCATTAAAAATCCTGCTGACGTGGCAAGCTGCGGGGTCCGCAGTCCCAGGCCGGAGTGCCAGCCTGAGCGCAACAAGCCCTCGCCTTCCCCTAGAGCCCTGCCGCCGCACGCGCAGCGCTCTGGGGGCTGGGGCTAGGCGCTCCCACAGGGCAGCGTTTGGCTCCATGGGGAGGGAAAGACGCTCTCAGCTCATCCGGAGCCCTGCTGCTGCACGCACAGCGCTCTGAGGGGCAGGGCAGGGCTGGGCTACGCGCACAGGGGTGGCGGCGCCAGAGCTCCAGATGAGCGGGGAGCCTCATGGTAAGGGGACCAGGTCTGGGGCCAGCGGGGGAGGGAGGGGTTGGGTAAGGGGTGGGGGCAGTCAAGGGACAGGGAGCAGGGTGGGTGGGATCCCGGGAGGTGGTTAGGGGTGGGGGTCTCTGGAGGGGGCAATCAGGGAGCAGGGGGGTTGGATGGGGCATGGGAGTCTCGGGGTCTGTTTGGGAGATGGATAGGGGTCAGGACAGTCAGGGGACAGGGAGCAAGGAGGATCCTGGGGGAGCAGTTAGGGTGTGTGGGGGGTTCTCTGGAGGGGGTGGTCAGGAGACAAGGAGCTGGCGTAGGGGCTGGATGAGTTGGGAGTTCTGGGGGGTCCTGTCAGGAGGCAGGGGTGTGCAGAGGGGTTGGGGCAGTCAGGGAGCGGGGGGGGGTGGGAGTTGTATGAGTCCAGAGTTCTGGGGGTCCTGTCAGGGGGCGGGGAGCAGGTAGATAGGCATAGGAGTCCAGGGGGTCTTTCTGGGTGCGGGGGTGTGGATAAGGGTTGGGGCAGTCAGGGGACAGGTAGGGGGTAGAGTCCTAGGGGGGCAATCAGGGGATAAGGGGCAGGGGTCCGAGGAGGGAGTAATCAGGACAAGGATTGGGGGGGTTGGGGGTTCTGGGGGGCAGCAATCACTCAGCCCTCTGCCCTGAGCCCTGACCCCCCCACACACACACGTACCCAGCCCTCTGCCCTGAGCCCTGCACCTCCACACACCCTCAGGCGCCTGCCCTGAGCCCTGTATCACCCAGCCCTCTGACTCTTTCACCCCTCCATGACCCGAGCCCTGCCTGGCACCCCCATACATACCCAGCCCTGCTAGCCTGACACCTGCACCCCCCTCACATGCCCCCAGCTCTCTGCCCTGACTCTTGCACCCTCCACATCCCCAGCCCCCCCCCCCCACATCCCCATCCCCGCCCTGAGCACCAAACGGGAGCCCCTGCACCACCCCTCACACCAAATGGGAGCTGCCCAGGTGAGTGCCCCCACACCCAAACCTCCTGCCCCAACCCTGAGCTCCCTCCTTCATTCTAGCTCCTGGTCGGACCCTTCACCCCCAGCCCTGTGCTCAGTCCACTCCCACTCTAAGCTCAGTGCAGAGAGAGGAAGAGAATGGGCCAGAACCAGGGAGAAGGTAGGTACCCACTGTATGTGGGCAGGGCTGGGACCCCAGACCAGCACCGGGCTGAGCAGGTCCGGCAGCTGGGATCCCGGCTGGCAGGAGCTGGAGGATGGAACCCCTGAGCGGCAGTAGGCTGAGCCGCTCAGCCCACTGCCTGTCTGGGGTCCCGTTGGCCCCGCACAGTCTGCTGCTGGTCTGAGGTTCTGGCTGCCAGACACTTCCCAGCTGGGTCCCGGCCGCAGGCCTCACTCAGCGCACTGCCGGCCTAGGTGAACAGAACCCCAGACCGGCAGCGGGCTGAGCGGGCCAGTGGTGTAAGATCAACATTTTAATTTAATTTTAAATTAAGCTTCTTAAACATTTTGAAAACCTTGTTTATTTTACAATACAACACTAGTTTAGTTATATAATATATAGACTTGTAGAGAGAGACCTTCTAAAAAACATTAAAATGTATGACTGCCATGCGAAACCTTAAATTAGAGTGAATAAATGAAGACTTGGCACACCACTTCTGAAAGGTTGACGACCCCTGTTTTAGACCCTCTTCCTGAAATGAGTTCCACATGTGAAGAGCTCTGTTGACTTAATAAAGCTTTGTGTAGGCACAGAGTTTTCCTGCCTTCACCGCTACAACACTACTTTCTTGTTTGTCTCATCCATCTTTTCTCTTGGTGTTTTTTGTCAGACTGCAAACTCTTTGGATTAGGTACTGTCACTTTCTGTGTTTATACAGTCTCTCGCACAATGGGACTTGATTTGGTTGGCCTGTAGGTGCTACTACAGTATAAATGAATCACTTGTTTCAGGATCGGTATCTTGGGGTCTTGCATGGAATGAGAATTCACTTCTAGCTGGAGGTACACTTAGAGCGTGATTTCTTTAAAATTAAATTGATCATATCAATAATAATAAAAAGGCAAGCTTCTGAAAGATTTTTAAAAGCCTAAAATCTTCCAAGCAGTTTAGCTTGAAGGCTTAATCCTTAAATCAAGAAATAAATCGAAAGTTTGATTTTTTTCACAATATGTCATCAACCTGTTAAAATATCTTCCTTTTCTCTTACTTTAAAATTAAATGCATTTATTGCTTTAATGAGGTACTGTCAGTGTAGCACCCATCCACAGAATAGATGAAGCACAGACAGATGGCTGTCCAAGCTTCCTTATGTAGCCCAAGCATGCTGCAACTATGGCCTGCAAGGATCACCTCTGGAGGGCAGAGAGCAAAATAGTTAGCTTGCCTTGTCATTCTCTTTGCTGAGACTGCAAACAAAAGATGGCTTTTGTGCTATTTGTTGTATGTTTTTTGTTTTTGTTTGTTTTGTGGTGTGGAGGTATGTTCAGTACAATTAGGTTGAAGCGACAACATAGTCATAGGATGCAAACAAACTTTGGTCACTGCTAATTAGAACTAGTGATCTAGATGTTGAAAATGTTGCATTTCACTATGAGTTTCACTGAGTCATTCCTGTTCTTTGGCCTGATTTCTTTAAATGTGTTCTATAATTTTTTTCTGGTGATAAGAATATAAACTTAAGACAAGTAAAAGCATATGCAACAGCTGTCCCAGTTCAGGGCAATTGCACCTGTATTTCTCCCCCGCTGTGTTCCACCAAGGGCACCCACTCTGGGCTCCCAGCCCTTCAGTTGTCACCTCTCTTGGGCAGATATCTACTTTTCTCTCCCTCCTGGTCTTTGCCAATACTGTGATATTCCAAGCAAGCCGGACTTTTCTAAACAGAGGTGTGGAATTTGCATTAACCTCTCCCTTAGGTATTCCCCAGGAAATCCATTTAACACTTATTGACGCAAAAGTCCATTCTTGTCTGGCATGGAGTCTTTTGAAATTCCAGGCATCACATCACATCCTCCTGTCCCTCTTCCCCAGGTTACATTCAATCCTGTCCCACAGTAATATATAAACTTTGCATTTCATACAATGGATCTCAAAGATACCTAAACTTAAGATCTCCCAAGGATATGCAGGAAATTGCTATATCTGTCATAACTGCTTTCCATAACTTTGTAAATAACACACCAGTCCTGTAAAGCTGATGCATAGTATCATGTACATAAGTTAAGTGGTGAAATGATACACTACACAAAAGTATTTCAAAATAGTGTGCTGTATAACCCCTGTAAGAGCAAGAAAATCGAGTTAGATGGCCATGGTAGCATTAGCTCAGCTTAGCTATGGTTCTCTTATATGTGCTTTGACTATAGGAAATTTGACCCCATTTCAGTACATGGCGATGATATAAGAACACTTGAAATGCTTCTTTTTGTTAGGTTGTAACAAGCTTAACATTATGTCAATACTACATTGTCAAAAATGGGTTTTACTCTGTGTGAAAATGCTGTTTTCAAATACTTACATCTGTTACAGGTGTTAACAAGAGTTTTACCTCTTACATTTACGCCTATACAAAATTATATGAGAGAAGCTATAATTAAAAAAAGATTTTGGTTATCTTTTTCTCTCATTCCTTGCCATTTAAGCTTTTGTTGTATATGAGGCTGTTGCATGAAACTATTTAAAGTTAATCATTTTCTAACACTATTGATTGACATACTGTTTAACTTTTTGAATGTACAAATAGGAATGATCTGACTTCATAGTTATTGTCAAAAATAAAAAGCTGAGGAAGCATTTAATAAAGAGGGCATATATTGTATATACTTGAAACTTAATAGTAATCGTGCGCAAAATAACTTCACCAAATCTCAAAAGTTATTTAAAATAGAATAGTTAATACACTGATTTACACATAATCACATTTTTTTTTCTAATATCTAGTTTAAGGAAGAAATCTCTAAGCGTTTCAAGTCCCACACCGATCAACTTGTATTAATATTTGCTGGAAAAATTTTAAAAGATCAAGATACTCTGACCCAGCATGGGATTCACGATGGACTCACTGTTCACCTTGTCATCAAAACACAAAACAGGTAACCTTGCTGATAAGCTGTTTTCTGTTCTTTAGCTGTAAGAAACCAAATAAACATTCTCGTTTCCAAATTAGACAACTCTTGTGCAATTACTACGTCTGGCTAAAAAAAAAAAAATCTTACTCCTGGTCCTGAAGTCCCTTGCAAAAACATAGGTGGAAATCTGCAAACTCTTGGAGTTTTTTGTTCCCTAAATGCTGCAATAGCAGGATAGTGTGAGTGTCATCCTCCTCTCTTGGCGGTCATGTGCCACCTTCTGAACTTCACTACTGTACTTAGAACTTTCCAGTCAGCTCCTCCTTGGCTTCAGTCAGTGAAAACTCCTTGCAGGAGCTGGGCCTCTACAGTCATAGTGCTCTTTTCATGGGTATTGTTTGCCATGTTCCTCCCTTGTAGATGGGTTTAGGTTGTTAATAGTAAAAAACAAACAATTTCTGTTCTTTGGGCACTCAGTCCTGGCACTTGAGTGCTGAACACCAACATTGTTTGTTGCCCTATAGCTTCTAAGATGTTTCAGTTTTCACCTCTCCAGGATGAAGGCAGCCTGTTTAGCAACTTCAAACCATGCCCAAATGGCAGAAAAATATCTGCAAAAGATGAGCACATCAGCTGTATTGTTTACCTTTAAGTCAATCTCCAGGTATAGCGCGGAAACCCTATTGGAATTATTTTTATTGATAATACAGTTATCACCAGGACATCAGTTTAATCTTAAATTCCTTTATTAAATTCAAAGGCTGAATGCTATTTATACAGCTGCTCCAAATGTGCCTTAAATGCCTAAGCAATCATACAAAAACAGTAACATGCAGTTATAAGCATTGTTGAGGTACTTACTACAGGACTAGACTGAGGACGTTCAAATCCATGTTGGCTGGCTTCAACTGGACAGCAGGTATTAGTAATGAACCTTCTGAGTTACCCTTCTTACATTATATATCAGAACCTATGTGACTAGTCACTGCTTTATGAATTTATATTTGATTGGGGTGGCTTCTTCAAGACTTTTCACCTGTTTTATCAGGTACCTTCCAGGTCCAGTTTTTCTAGTTAAGCCACATTCCAAGCCCAGTATTTTCAACTAAGCATACCATTTTTCAAGGCCTTCCCACAACTGCTAACCACCTCCACTTTGTACAAAGTGCAAATCATATATTTTCTTTAGCCAGGACAATTTAATGTTGTCTAATCATAGAAACATATGGCTGCTTTCACAGGCCTTTTTTGCAACAGAGGGCAGTTCCATTGCAGTTGTCCAGGGTGCATGTAAGCGGTGCTCCAGGAATGTTTCTTACCTTCTTCAACAGTGAACTGCACCAGAAGCAGCTGAGGGGATGTGATCCAGGGTTCCCACTCCTGGCCGCACGTGGCTAGGTGAAAGATTTCCAGTCTCACATTTTCCAAGAGCACTCCTGTGTATCTTGTGCAAGGCTGGGCTAGAGTGCTTTGAAAGGTAAAAAAATTAAAGCAGAAGACTGAGATGGCAAAAGCTAATGACTGCCAAGACACTATCAGCACCACCTGAGTGAGCATAAACCCAATGTCCTCTAGTAGGGTAGTTTCACCTTTAAAGTGTCCAGAGCCATCACTCTTGAAGTTGAGGTTTCCATCAAGAAATATGTATGAGGATGTAGACTGGAATAGAGAGCTTACATGAACAACTTTTGATGGTTATGAGGCTCCTATCATCGGTGGATATCCATAGGTCCATTTGGCTGGAGGACTGTGGGTTCCACCAGTAAGTCTATTGAAAGACCAAGGAGACTCCTTATGTTGGAGAGAACCTGTTAGTGGAATAGGTGGAGATAGCTATGCAGAAGGCAAAGGAGAGACAGGCCACAGTGAGATCTTCTGGAGCAGCCCTCAAAAGTGGGGGAAAAAGGAAGAATTTGGGAAAAGTTCCCTTTCAGGTTGGTTTTCAGGAGAGATCTGTATGCCCTGTAGGTGGTGCGCAGCTTCAACGGCAGCAGAAGCCAAGGATCCTAAACTCCCTCTGAACAATTATCAAAAAAACAAAGACGTGTAAAAAGGCGTCAGTGTACCACTTGCTGTAGCCCAGTCTGTTACTATCTGGTGACCTTCATCACATCAGACATGGGTCCTGTTTGGGGCTACATGATTAGGCTTTCATAAAACCCTCCGAATTACATGACTGCCTCTGTCCCTGGAAAGCACTCGGGCACTGTTTTATCAGGAAGATATGCTACAGAAGAACCAATCTCTTTTGGCTTGTGCCACAGAGTGAAAAAGAATTTCAGGTATTTCATGAGTCAGAGACAAAAGGCTTATGCTGGATCTCGGAACAGAATCATAATTAGTCAAGGAAGAATTTGTTGTAGTCACCTTGTGTACCATCATGGTTCTTCTAGGAAAAGGCAACTGACTATGCTGTGGATCTCATGGATGAATGGTTCTTCCTTAGCACGTTGAGTATCTAAGATTGTAGGAATAGCAGTTTTCTCTGGCCTGCATCAGTGCTGTATTCTTCTCACTAAATGCCTGCTTGCAGAGTTTGGGAGTACATGTTGCTCTATTTGGATGAATGGCTGATCAGGGATCCTTCTTTGGAGGATATCTTCATTCTCACCACCAGTATGTTCACATTGCTCTGGTTTATGCTTAAGCTGTTTAAATCTAAACTTGTCCTTAGCCAATACATGGAGTACATAAAAGCCCTGCAGAACACAGTTCAACTGCAAGCATTCCTGTGCCATGATAGGATCCAAGATTCACCGTTCTGGTGGCTAGGATTTGTCAGCCAGAAAATAGCATGATCTGAGCTGACATGAAAGCTGGATTTTATGGATGAAATTGTGGTATCCATGGCACAAGACAACCTCAGCAGACCCCAGAATCCCAGTTGAGAGCAAGCATTGCAGGGACTTTTTGGATAATAACCAACCTCTGGGTTTCACAGGGCTGGTGACAGTTCAGGGACAAATCTGCAATTAGGAATGGGCTTTGAAATGCGTGCATGTCCAAATGTTGAGTCCCTCCCTGTACCCATTTGGTTTCTTCAGGAACAACTTCATACTGATGTTCTGGAGATGGGATTTGTACTGTAGAAGTGAGGCTATCTCATGTCTAACTTCCTGTGAGTCAGTGTGTTCACATTTTTGGGACTGGTCCAGATAATTTCACCAAAGGACAGATTGACCTGTCCAAAGCTGAGCTGATCCATCAAGTGCAGAACTGCTATCCTGACACTGAAAATGAGAAATCTGCCATGACTAAGTTTGGGAACAGACTTGGTCATAAACTTAGCCAGGTTTACATAATTGTGCTCCCATTTTCTGAAGAGTTCTAACTTTGAATAGGCAGTAGTTTGCATACATGTCACAACACTTGGAACTCGAAATGACTCTGTTTTGTTTGTATTGGCTGTAGACTGTTTACGGTTGTATCCACAACTGACATTCACCAGATTGGAATGGATGGTTTTGTGTCTCAGTTTACTTCCAGTGTTTGGGCAGGATAACAGTGGGAAGGGAAATGGATTGGTACCTGCTTTTGCTCAGAAAACAACTGAAACTTGTCAGAAATAATGGCTGTGGTACTGTGTTCATTGCTTCAGAGACTGGCTGAAATCCTATCATGGTTCCAGCTGCAGTGAGGGGTGGGGTTTGGGATCTCAGTGAAAACATCAGTTTGGAATGATAAAACATGCACAATCACCTTTTTAACCCTATTAGTCTAAATCTTTCCTTTTAGAGATTGTCCTGGAGAATCCTGAGATTCTGTTTTTTGTCTGGGCTGGAGATATGAGTTTAATATCCAGTTGGACAGAAAATAGAAATACCCAAAGCATGTTCTTTTATTTAAAAAAAAAAAAAAGCCAGATTACTTGGTGTCCATATTTAAATAATGGTATTGACACACTATGTGAGAGTAGTCATAATTTATATTCTGGTTATTTCATGCTAAATTGTCTCTGGATTGTTTCAGAAATCTTTTAAATTGCCTCAATAAAGTGGTTTATAGTTTTAACTTTATTTTTCAGATCACAAGATCATCCAGTACAGCAAACAAACACCACAGGGAATACTTCTACCACATCGACATCAAGCAGTAGTAGTACCTCCACACCAGCCTCAACAAACAGCAGCCCTTTTGGTTTAGGTATGATTCTTTGCTAACTTTGTGGGTTAAGAACACTGCCCTTCCATTAGTTGTTACAGCCCATGTGCTAGACATTTAGAGGAATGGATTTAACTTCAGCATTCTAATGCAAGAATCTTATTTCCTTGAAATCTTCCTCTGTGGAAAATCTTGCATAAGAGTATTCCACTATGCTACTGCTTCATATATAGCACATGAACAAATAGCGAGGTGCAGCTGGTGTTTCATTCCAACATTACTGGTAATGTGAAAATTAGAGAGCTCCCTGTGAGCTGTGCATGCTCTACAGTGTATCCTGATTGGTCCAAGGAGTGAGGGCACTGCAGAAATTGGGACCCTAGTGTCAACCAGATTGTGAACAACTGTGACAAAACTGCTTCCCCACCTGCAAGCATACTTCTCTGACCAAATAGAATCACTGGGCCTAATAGCTCTCTTAACTTCTCTTCCAGAGCATACATTTCCCAAGCACAGACAGGCCCCTGTTCTGCAGTTGAAAAGTGGTTTTTCTCCTGCTAACCGCACCAGACTTAGCACTGGTGATTCAGGCCCTCTATCTCCATTTTCTGAAAAATGAATAGAATAAAAAAGTTAAACTTAGTAAGCATTTGCTGTTATGGGTTTAAAGTGGCTCAAATCTCACAAGTGATCTTGGGAGCCACAATTTTGGGGTCAGTTATGCAATTTAGGCAGCATGAAGATTGTAGAAAACTATTTACCTTATTTTAGTACTTGATGCATTAGGAAGTGGGAAGAGTTCTGTTTTATCTCAAAAGAAGGAAAATATACTGTATTGTAATGCTATCTTTGACTTACAGTCAGTTAAATTTTAAGTGACTCCTTCTGCAAATGTACTCTTGAGACATGTATGTATATATTGCATGGTTTAAAAGGAAGAAATTTTTGAAATCTTGGGGGCACAGACATCAACATTACTAGAGTGGTAGTGACATATATGTCTTATCCGAAGTATTGGTTGTTAGCCAAATGTATTCATTATTAAAACAAGACACTGGAGAAAGGACTCTTTAGTGTCTAGGAACAATGGAATTCCCACTGTTTCGCATTGTCTGGAAATGTGGGTGATACATTAAAGTATTTTGTATGTAAGAAAAGTTGTCTGGATTAAATTGATTTAGAAATGTACTAAACGCAGAAAGTTCAATTGTTTTTTTTCTCTCTCTCCTCCTCCCCCGCCCCCCCCCCCCCCAACCCAAACCCAAGGTGGCCTTGGAGGACTTGCAGGTCTGAGTAGCCTGGGCCTGAATACATCTAACTTTTCAGAGTTACAAAGTCAGATGCAGCGACAGCTCATGTCTAACCCGGAAATGATGGTTCAGATAATGGAAAATCCCTTTGTTCAGAGCATGCTTTCAAATCCTGACCTGATGAGGCAGTTAATTATGGCCAATCCTCAAATGCAGCAGTTGATACAGCGAAATCCAGAGATCAGTCACATGCTTAATAATCCAGATATAATGAGACAAGTATGTTGAAAATTCTCTGTAAATTAATAAACTTTAAAATTCTTTAATACAATTAAATATGCTGACTTGAGTGTTTGAAGTATTGCTGAGAAATTTAGGATCGTATAGGAAAACTCATAGAATGTTACTCTAGGCAAATACTGTTGATTTTTTTTTTTCTGGTCACTAATGTCTGAAATAGTTGAGTGTATTGTCTTTTAATGTTAAATAATTCTATAACATTCCCTGGAGAGTATTTCAGGATTACATAACTAAATTTTCTGAAATTAAACTAGAACAGAATTTGTGTGCACTTCAGATCTCCTGTTTTCATTGAGAAAGGTGGGTTGCTGTACTTGCCAAAAAAACCAACCCTGTTTTAATCTAACTTTTAGTACTTCAGTCCGATTTTAAATGCAGTTGAAAGCTGCTGGTATACGTCTACTGTGTAGAGGCTTTTAAGACACAAACTAATGAATACTGTGGATTTGAGAAACCAGGTATTTATTTCTAATGGTTCCTATTTGGAAGCAGTATACTCTATTTCTGAGTTGAAACAATAGTAAAGTCACTAATTCTGTTTGAATAGAAATGAACTTGGACATACCTTTCTGTGTCTTCCTTTCTTTCTCCTGTCCAGTACCATATAAACAGTATAAATGTATCAGTGCTATATAACTAAACTTTCAGAATTTTACAATTTTGATAAAATGGCTAATGAAAATTCAGTTGACTTAACTTTTTAATGATTCCAACAAGAAAAATTCTTTCTCTAACTCTAACAGCAGTTCAAACTAAACTGCAGCAGGTTGGATAATCTATAAATAGTTGTTATAATTGAGACACTGCTTCAGATTATTTTCACTTTAGAATGTATTTTTTACTAATACAGATTAAATATTCCACTTACTTAGACACTAGAACTTGCAAGAAACCCTGCAATGATGCAGGAAATGATGAGAAACCAAGACCGAGCCTTGAGCAACCTTGAGAGTATCCCAGGTGGATACAATGCCTTGCGACGCATGTACACAGATATTCAGGAGCCAATGTTGAATGCAGCCCAAGAGCAGGTGAGAAATGGCTACATACAACCTAATATTAAATCATTGTCTCAGGAGTGAAGGAAATTATGCACTGTTTAAACAAGCATTCAAGAAAATGTAATTAGGTGCTAGATGTCACTGCACTTTGTTTCCACTTATAGAAGTAGGGCTGCAGAAATCCCAACTCTCAACCTTGGAAAAAGTAAAGTTTCTGTTTCTTAGTTTTGTGACACTGTCTGAAAGTGATTATGGCATGTGGCTGTTTCATAAAGGAACACCTTTTTAACTTGAATTTTTCTGAAATTGACTTAAATTCCTAAAAGTACTCTTTAAATAGATTCAGGAAATTCTGTCTTAGATTCCTGATGAACAGATTCTGAAGTCTTTTTGCTGCTTTTCTTAAGTCTTTTCAACAAGAGAGAAAATGAATATACTGGAGAGAGAGAGTCAGTTTCACTGTAAGAAAAGTGACAAATGCACCAAGTTAACAAAATAGATTTTTCCCTAACTACTTTCAGCCTGAAATCCTGGGTGTTTTGCTGCTATAGTAAGGTACATTTTCAGAGATGTGATTTTTTTTTTTTTTTTTTTTAAATTTCCCTTTTTAAGATTAGCATCTCAAAACATCTGATTATTCTACCATGAAACTGGTTTTAGGATGGTGAATATAATTAAAGACTGCTCTCAGGATCAGTAGTCTTCAAATTTGTAATTTTGCATATGTCTCAATCTGTCATTTCTAGCAGAGATAAAATTGATGGTTTTAACAGAGGATATTCCTTGTTTTTCCTCCTTTGTAGTTTGGAGGTAACCCATTTGCTTCCTTAGTAAGCAATGCATCTTCAGGTGGGGAAAATCAGCCGTCTCGTACAGAAAATAGAGACCCTTTACCAAATCCTTGGGCTCCTCAGTCCAGTTCTCAGAATTCCACAACCAGTAGCAGCAACAGTGGCGAAAGTGGGGGCAGTAGTAGTGTTGGAAATAGTACCACCACCAGTACAGGACCAGGCTCAACCATGCCTAATCTGGGACCCGGAGTAGGAGGTATGTTCATTATGATAGAATTGTATTTACTTGCCCCTATGCAAGAAATTATTGAAATGACAGACATTTTTGTGTTGAAAAAAGTTGTGCTTAAATTACTTGATGTAGTGTTACTAATATTTACTTGCATAGCTCTCTTTACTAGTATCAAAGTCCTATGTAGGAAAACAAACATGCAAAGTAAACTTATCTCAAGAATACTAAGAGGAGCCACAAATCTGCTAAAATAACAGTAAAAGTAGAGACTCACTAGACAAATTAAAGACATTCTGCACACTAGACAGAGTGCAAAAGCCCAGTAAGGTAGGTATTGAATGAGATATTGTTAGATACAGCCTCTCAATCTTTCCCACTTACCTGAAAGGACATCTGGAGTTCATATGAGATCTGAAATTTTACCATGTAAACAGAGGAATGAAATGTGAATGTTAAATAAACCAGTATTAGAAATTGTAATAGTAATGCCCCAACTTCAGTCAGTTTATTTGTATTATCATGGTACGTGGGAGTCCCAGTCATGGATCCACAGCTTCCTTGTGCTAGGAACTGCACAAACACACAACAAAAAATTGTCTGTGCTTCCAAGAGCTTGCAGTCTAAATCTAAGTCAAGAAACAAAGGGTGGACACAGTAGACAGGAAAAGCCCATGGAAACAAGAAAATAGCGACCAGCATGATGCACATGAGTCTCAGCAGCCCTGCTCTACTTACTGATACCAAGTTTTCTGTAGGCAACACAGCAAACAAGAGTTTAAGGACAATGAAGTAGTTTAGTGGATGTTTATGGGGATCACCTCTCATGTGTGAAAGCCACTATAGAAGAGAGCACAAAGGTGCTTGTTTGAAAATGTAATAAGTAGTCGATGCAGGTTGACATCTCTGGCAGAGTGGAGATCAGAATCAGTCTATGTCAACTACTTTGGTATAGATTTGGAGGAAAACAGGATTTGCTACAATATAAAGGCAAAAGATACATTGTAATAAGAAGGGAAAATAAAGTACTTGTTTAGATAAAATTATATTATCGTTGGTGCTGGTATCAAGGCTTCTAATGAAGGTTGTTGAACATTTCACATTATAAAACCTTGTTTTCAGATGCCTATAACTTTGCCATATTAACAGTTTAATCCAACACCAGCATAGACATTTTCAATCTAACACTGAATTTTTAAAAGGTTTTTCAGCAAAACCTTTTAAAGCAAAAATTTTTCTCCATTTCTGAGAATGAGCCAGGGAAAACATGGTTAACTCACGTTAAAAATAAAAAAAATTATTCTCTTCCTTGAAGCCCTAGTATTTCTGTGCTTTGGAGCAGATATAAAGTGATCACCCTATTATAAGGGATTTTTTTTGTGATTCCTGTGAAAACAGCAAAAATTTTCCAAATTACAAGGCTTTGCAAATAATTTGCACTTAATTCATGCTCATAAATCTGTTAGTGGCTGGCAGCAGTATTCACTGAAGATTTCATCTTCACTTAGTATGCCCCATCCCACAGAGTTACTAAACATGCAGCATCCCTAGGTTGCAGGGGCTGACATTGCTGGTAATTACTCTGTGCTGTAGGCCAAGGGCCCTTGTGTGTGGCTCTATGCACCAGAGCAGAGCAGGGAGACTCTGTGCTCTCAGTGATCCTCCTGTTGGTTCTCAGGTAGCATGGAGAGGGTAAGAGCCTGACTTGCTCTTGTGCAGAGAGGAGGAACGCTGGGGCAGTCTTCTGGGACAGACTGGTTTAGAGTAGAGAGGTCCATGGTAAAGGGGATAAACATGGGGAGAGAGATAAGGGCAGGCACAAGAGCAGAGGGGGAGGTACAGAAAGATCTGTTGCAGCCACTTCTGTGTTAAACCAGTGCTGTGTTCCGCCACAGAAGTATGGAAAACATATGACAAGAAGCACCCCCCGCCCAAAAGAAGGGGGACTAGGATTATTTGATAAAATGGAATTACCTAAATTAGGATTTAGTAATATAACTCAAATGTCTATAGAGTTTTGATATCCAAGATAGTCTTGGGGTTTTTTTTGGTTTTTTTTTCAGTTGTGAAAGTTTCAAATTTGTTTCAATTCATGCTGATGTAACTAGTACATATCTTTCAATATGACTTCTAAGTCTTTGGATATGGGTATTAAACTTAGATGTGAAAATTTAAATCAGGCAAAAATTTGGCATATAAACCTTTTTTTGCCAGAGAATAATTTCAAAAACTAAAAGCAGCAAAGAATCCTGTGGCACCTTATAGACTAACAGACGTTTTGGAGCATGAGCTTTCATGGGTGAATACCCACTTCGTCAGATGCATGCTCCAAAACGTCTGTTAGTCTATAAGGTGCCACAGGATTCTTTGCTGCTTTTACAGATCCAGACTAACACGGCTACCCCTCTGATACTTCAAAAACTAAAGTTTTTGAATAAGTGTGCAAAATGGAAAGTAGAATATCTTGGTTTCAGTGTCAACTCCACACTCATATAACTCGGTTGGTTACAAACTGAAGTTTTGCAGGTTAAGGAAGAACTTGTTCAAAGTGCTCTTACACAGCTTTGGAAGTTGACTTCTCTTCGGAGCTGTTTGCAAGCTTACTAATGTTGGTAGATTATTCAGGGTACCCAAAAAGCACACCACATTCATACAAGGTATGGGAAGAGGCATGCTGGATCTGACTTTGTAGTGATAGCACGTGATGAGATGGTGAAGGAATGACTAGAATGAATAACTGAAGAGATGTACATTAACATTTGAAGACACAGTCCAAAACTCTGTGCAGAAGGCCTATGTAAGACTGGAAGGGTGTGACTGGACACAGTTCTAGAAGTTTGGTACGATTTGTGATAGGATAATCAGGTTTTCTGAGTGATTTAAAAGAATTATGGAGAGTGAACAATTTTGAGAAGTGCCCTTATTAGTTTAACAGCCTGTTCTTTGACTGCTTGTTCATGTCAGTTCCTATCAGGTGTGTGCATGCGCAGATGCACGGTAGCTGGAAGATTTTTCCCTAGCAGCCTCTGTGGGGGTCGGCCTGGACACCCCCTGGAGTCTCACCTTCATGGCGCTCAATATAAAGCCCTGCTGACCTGCCCCCCCTCAGTTCCTTCTTAATCTTCCAGCTGCCATGCACCATGCGTGCACGCACACCTGGTTGGAGTGGACATGAACAACACATCTCGAAGAATGACAGTTACGAGAAGGTGAGTAACTGTTTTTTCTGCCACTGTTAGAATCTACTTTTCATTCTGAAACCTGCCTTCCCAAAAAAGGGAATTTACTCTTGAGCTATTTGTTGCAGTTATGTGCTAGTTACTTGTAAAATATTTAAACACTGCGCATCCCTTCCATTTGATTATGATAGAAAAAAGGTTCCCTACCCCTATCAGGGGCCATTGACCCACAGGAAAAAAAAATCTATCGAGGACCCCACACAGCCCTGCAGCAGGGCTTCGAGCCTCAGGGCTTCCCCTAGGGTTGCCAACTTTCTAATTGCACAAAACCAAACACCCACACCCCTTCCCCACTCACTGAGGCCCCACCCCCACTCACTCTAGCCTCCCTCCCTAAGTCGCTTGCTCTCCCTCACCCTCATTCACTTTCACTGGGCTGGGGCAGAGGGTTGGGGTGTGGGTTCTGGCTGGGGATGCTGGCTCTGGGGTGGGGCTGGGGATGAGAGGTTTGGGGTGCAGGAGAGGGCTCTGAGCTGGGGCCAAGGGCTTTGGAGCAGGCTCAGGGCTGGGCCAGAGGGTTGCGGTGCAGGAGGAGATGTGAGGTGCGGGCTTCAGGAGGGCGTGCGGCAAGGAGTTGGGATGCGAGGGGGTGAGGGCTCCAGCTGGAGGTGTGGGTTCTGGGGTGTGGCCAGAAATGAGGGGTTCATAGTGCAGGAGGTGGCGGGGGTTGGGATGCAGGTGGAGGTGCAGAGTCTGGGAGGGAGTTAGGGTGCAAGAGGGGGTTTTGACCTGCGACAGGGGGTTGGGGGGTGGGAGGGAGTTTGGGGCGCAGGCTCTGCCAGGTGGCTCCTGGTCGGCAGTGCAGCAGGGCTAAGGCAGGCTTCCTGGTCCCATGCAGCTCCTGGAAGCAGACGGCATGTCCAGCCCCTAGGCGGAAGTGTGACCAGATGGCTTTGCGCGGTGCATGCTGCCCATGCCCACAGGCACCGCCCAACAGCTCCCATTGGCCGCGGTTCCTGGTGGAGCTTCCCTGATCGCCTCTGCACCTGAGGGCCACAGGGACATGTCAGCTGCTTCTGGAAGTTGCACAGAGCCTGGGCAGGCAAGGAGCCTGCCTTAGCCCTGCTGCACCACCGACTGGACTTTTAATGGCCTGGCAACCCCAGCTTCACTCCACAGCGGGGTGAGTCTCCTGCAGGGCGGCACAGAGGGTCAGTGCTTTTGGCCTGCGGCACCGAGACTTGCAACGGGCCAGATGAAATTAAGCAGGGTGCTGAATCTGACCCAGGGGCCATAGGTTCCCCACCTCTGGATTATGAGTTAAAAGTGGAAACGCTTCTTGAGATGAGTGGTAGCTGATGTCCATTATAGACAGTAATTACTCTCTCATGTTAAATTATGGAAATGTGTTATGGACTCATCACCATATTTAATTATAATAAATGAAAATGCATCTGTCACTATTTTCATGCTTATGAATTGCTAAAGTGGCCATATCTACTTTTTAAGCTGGTATGTTCAACACTCCAGGAATGCAGAGTTTGTTGCAGCAGATAACAGAAAATCCACAGCTTATGCAGAACATGTTGTCTGCACCCTATATGAGAAGCATGATGCAGTCACTGAGCCAGAACCCTGATCTTGCAGCACAGGTAAATGCACCTATGTATTGTATGTACTGAATGAAAAGAGAGGTATTGCAAATTCATGCAATAACTTGTCACAACAAATTGACGATTTTATGTGCTAACACCAACACCTACTAGCCTATTAAAATGCTTTCCAGTGCCTCACTAGACATCTTAACAGTCAGCCTCCTGAGTCTTAACTGCAGGATAGAGCTAAACAGTGAGCATTGACATTCCTCTGGGCAAGACTGCAGAGCAAACTGCAAAAACACTTGGCTCAGAACCTTAGGTGAACCAAAGTTAGATGGATAGAACAACCACTGGAGCTGAAATTTTTTTGTGTACTTTAGTGTGAAACATTTTAAAAACTGTAAAGGTGACCTCATATAGGAACCACCTTGAAAAGTTAGTCTCAAACTTGTAGGCAGGGCCACTGGTAAACGTAGCCCCAAACTGATTTTAGGAGTTAGTTGTTCAGGTTGTCAGTGTGATCATGGCACTTATATCTTCATTCTTCAGCTGTGGCCTTCCTGTACAGCTTCATTGGATGTATAAGTGCAAATACTATTACAGCTTTATGAATGGTGGCATAGTCTTTTCCTAATATCGCTTATGGTGCAAATATGCCTATGGGTTCAGCTTCTAAAGCGTCAGCACAGGTTGGATGTGTGCTATGTGGAGTGAATGGAAAGTATCTCATGCTTTTAAAAAAAAAACTTAGGGGAGCTTCACTGGCTTTTTGGACACACTGAATGTGTGCATAGGGGAACAGTCTCAACTCTGTAGTATGCAAGTTTTATCCTGTTCATCCTCTTCAGTCTCTCTCTCAAAGGAATGTTTATGCAAATATCTGGCACTTCCATTTGGATTTAAAAAACAAAACAAAACATCCCACTTTGTCCAGTGTTAGACGACTGGATGTCTACCAGAAATTGGTTTGGGACAGGAAGTGAAGGAAGACAACATGGTCATTTAAAAGATTTCTGGTTTTCAAAGAAGATCCTAATTGTAATGTAAAACAGTTTAATTATAAATGTACTGAATATATAAGTTGCACTAAATCACCTGCTGGGGGGGTGGGAAGCAGCGTTATTTACTGCATTTAGTATTTGCAGCCAAAATTGAACATTTGCCCCATAGATGATGCTGAATAATCCCTTATTTGCTGGAAATCCTCAGCTTCAGGAACAAATGAGACAACAACTCCCAACTTTCCTTCAACAAGTGAGTAAAAGAGAGGCTAACTGTTGTCAGTGAACATCTTGCATGTAGCGTTAGCCGAATTGCAAACATATGGTCTTGCTTTGGTCTGGGGTTGAAAGCATAAAGGCTGGTCTATGATTCTACTGCAAACTCTAGCTTCAGTTGGAGGTTGGGCTTTTAGTGATTTAAATACTTGTAAATAGCTAATTCATCAGATTCACCTCCCCATTCCCATTTGTTCCAAAGTTTCACACCTATTAGAAGATAAGTATTGCTTCTGCTGCTTTGTTTCCAGAGTACAGTTTTTCTACCTCTTCCTTGTGCTGCTTTGCAAATATTAAATCAAACCCCTTTTCTTCCACCACTAACATGAGCTCTTGGTTTGCCTTTCCCTCCCTAAAAGATAGAGGCCTGATAGTGTGCCCTGAATGAGTGTCCGCTATGTCAGTGTGTACAGCCACAAATCATGACGCATATTGTTGAGAACTGCACAATAACTCAGCCTCCTGGAGGTCTTCGTGCCTTGAACATGGTTGATAAGAATGCACTGGCTTGGCTTGACCAGATTTCATATGTCAAATAAGATAACCTTACTTTTATCTGGATTGAGCTTTAGCCACCTCACTCTCATCCATTTTTTCAGTCTCTGCAGAGGCTGGGTCAGGTATTCAAACCACTGACTGAGTAGGGTGAGATGGAGATGCAGAGCTAAAAGCACTGCAGCCCATATTTCTGCACCAATCCTCTAGGGGGAGGGAAGGGGAGACAGAATCCCATGGCAATTGTTGTGACTGTGTCTTTTGGGATAATGAGCAATCGCATAGTTCTACTCTGTGGGAGTGCTCGGCAAGGAAGAACACACACAGCTGTGTGCAGCCCTACCCACTCTTGGGAGAAATCTTCATCCATCAATATAGTTTCTAATCTATACTCAGATCTGTACCAGATTAACAGGAGTAAGGAAATCTAAGACATCTAGGTGCTCTGAATTGTCAGTCTTTTCTATTATAACATAACTCAGACTGTTGGACACTAGATGATAGACAAGTTGTCAACATTATGTTTTGCTAAGCAAAGAGTGTGTAGCAGCTTACTTTACAGAAGTTGGCATGGGTTCTTCCTCAGAGACACTGAAAAATTTCACCAGCTGTGGATCTAGCTCTTTTCCTCTGGTCTTCCCCAACCTATCTAAAAGACATATTGTGGGCATGAAGGGCCCACAACACTTCTAATATCTCATTGAGCGTTACTGGCCTGAACTTTAACCAGAGAAGATTTTAGAATTTTTCTCCAGATCCTGTTCTGCATTTGTGGAAGCTGACAGCTTGGCCTGATCCATGCAAGGGTCGCAGAGCCCAGACTCCAGCCTGAGCCCGAACATCTACACTGCAATTTTATAGCCCCACAGACCGAGCCCCCTGAGCCTGAGTCAGCTCCCATGGGTGTTTTTATTGTAGTGCAGGCATAGCCTAAGGGAAAAATGGGAAAACAGGGTGGTTAGGAGCCTAACATGGTAGGATTTTTATAATTTTTATCCTATACTAAATCACCCAATAAGAATGGTTGTTAGAGGAGCAGCCACTTCTGGTAGGGCCTTCTTGAAACACTTTGCTTTTGTTGGTCTTCAAGTGTGGACCTTGAAACTAGACCCCTTTCCCTAAGAGGAAAGGAGTACCACAATCTCAAAACACAGAAGGAAATAGTTGTTGGCATGTCGTAATTTTCAGCCACTTCCTTTTGAAGCACAATGTGCGTCAAAAATCCAGTAGCAGTCCATTGTAACATTAAAAACAAGATGATAAATAGCACAACCCAATACTAAGCTAGCCTCATTTTAGGATCCATTAGGTGATCATCCAAATGGTAAATGAGTATGCTGTCGTTGTTGTAAGCCCCGAGAGTTTGAATCTTAGACAAAGATTGTTACTCAAAAGTCACTGCAAGATTTCATCGTTTGTTTATGCAGTTGTTCTCATAAGAGATGGGCCAAAGCCATGAACTTCAGTTTCATATTTGAAACTTCGCAGTGTCTAGAGATTTTCAGATCTCAGGATTTGTCTTGTGCTAATCAATAGTTGTGAAAGCTACAGGTTCAGATGTTCCAGCAGGTGAAGAGGAACTTGATCCAGCCATCATAAGTGTATACATCAGACTGTATGCATCATCTAGATAGCATTCATGTACATAAGTAGGCTATGACATTATAGACAATGCAGAGAGGGGGTAGTGGGCATACACTTGCAAAGTCTGAACTTAATAGCAGTCCTGTTCTGAAGTTCATATATGTCAGATGATACATTTCACTGGAAGAATAGTGAGAAACAGTGCTTCTAGAATACTGCTTGTCATAATTCAGGCCAATTGCATTTTTATCCTCCTGCCCCTATCCCCTGGTGGTTCACCAAAGCCACTCCCTCTAGGCTTCCAGCTCCTCAGCTGTCAACTCTCTGGGCAGAGATCCACATCTCTCTCCCTCCTGTCCTGGGATGTTACAGCTGCACAGCTCTCTAATGTACACTGTGATATTCCTAGCAAGCCAGACTGCCTAAAGCCAGCATCTGTGCTTTTCTTTCTCTCCAAAAGCTATGCCCAATATACTGCCTGCTATTATAAATGACCGCTCAGCTCCATGTAAGGAAGCACATTTATTCTTAAGGTAAAAGCATTGCAGAAAAAATGTTCAAAAACAATAGAAGAACCTACATGCATGCTAAAAAGTTACCAGAGATCACTCGAGCTCCAACTTCGGGCTCTGGTAGATGTCAGTCCTTCAAAACCCACATCTGGTTTTTCCTCTGGTTACAAGTTTATAACGGTCTCAGAACTAAGACTTGGCAGGTCATCGTGTTTCTATACAGCTCAGGCCATTAGCCTCCAGGACCAGATAGTCAGAAGACAATCACCCTCTCTTCGGGGTGTAGCTTCAAAAAGCTGAGTTTTTGCATCACCAGAAGTGAGTAATTTGCATTAGTGTTTCCCTAGGGATTCCCTAGGTAATTCAGTTCACCCTTACTGGCACAGAAAATCCATTCTTGTCTGGCATAATCTCAGTATAGTCCTTGGAACTCCCTGGTCTTACATCATATCCTCCCAAGAGGTTACCTGCAATCCTCGCCCGCAATAATATGTAAGCTTTGCATTTAATACAGTAACATTTTTTTGAGGATATTGCCTTATCTGTCACTCTTCCACATACTTAAAAGGTCTTAGTGGAGCTGTTACTGCAAAAGAGGGAACCATCACAAGAAGGGTGCAGAGAGATATTAGAATAAAAAGATGAGCAATAGCAGGTGTTGAGGGGATGGGTTCACTACAGAAAACAGTGATGATGATTAACTTTGTACATGTTTCAGTTATATAACGAGTTTTTCCTTTTCTTAGATGCAGAACCCGGACACGCTGTCGGCAATGTCAAACCCTAGAGCAATGCAAGCTTTACTACAAATTCAGCAGGGCTTGCAGACATTAGCAACAGAAGCACCAGGGCTTATACCAGGGTAAGAGTTGGCCCAACGAACTTGTACATTTCTGTACTTATTTATTTTAAATCTATTTGGTTTATTTGTCAACTTTTTGTCTTGCTTCTTTAAATTTAGAAGCTTGTCCAGTTGCACAGGTTGTTCCACACAAACGCCATCTTCAATTTACTAAACAGCTTTATTTTAGGCATCTTCTACTTTTTTTCCCCTTAAAAATTGTTAATGCTAATATTTATAATTAGGTCCCTACCAAATACACAGCCATGAAAAATGCATCACGGACCATGAAATCTGGTCTTTCGTATGCTTTTACCCTATACAGATTTAACGGGGGAGAGTAGTGTTTCTCAAGTTGGGGGTTCTGACCCAAAAGGGAGTTGCAGGGAGAGTTGCAAGGCTATTTTGGGGGGGCTGCGTTATTGCCACCCTTACTTCTGCGCTGCCTTCAGAGCTGAGTGGCTGGTGGTGGCTGCTGACTGAGGGCCCAGCTTTGCATGCAGCAATGCAGAAGTAAGGGTGGCAATACCATAATGTGCTATCATTACTTCTATGCTGCTGCTGCTGACAGCTCTGCCCTCAGAGCTAGGCTTCTGGCCAGCAGCTGCCGCTCTCCAGCTCTGAAGGCAGCACCGCCACCAGCAACAGTGCAGAAGTAAGGATAGCAGTACCACAACTCCTCCCCCACAATAACCTTGTGACCTTTCTCCAACCCCCCCCCCCCCCCACAACTCCTTTTTGGGTCAGGGCCCCTACAGTTACAACATAGTGCAATTTCAAAGTTAAATAGCTGAAATTATGAAACTTAAATTTTTAAAATCCTATGACCGTGAAATTGACCAAAATGGACCCTGAACTTGGTCGGGCCCTATTTATAATGGATCTTACTGTGTTTGGATGCTTTATTTACATTAAATGCACATTCTCCATTCCCACTGGTATCCACAGAATTCCAGTGAGACAGATGGTGGGGGGAGGAGTAACAGTATACGATCAACTTTAATACAAAAATATGTTAACATTGCTGTTCCTCATCTCTGCAGATTTAATCCTGGTGTAGGGGGATTAGGAAGCACTGGAGGGGGATTAGGAAGCACAGGAACAACTGTACCTAGCTCCGTCCCCAGTGAAAATACAAGTCCAGCCTCAGGAGTTGCTGAATCTGGTCACCAACAGTTTGTTCAGCAAATGTTGCAGGCACTTGCTGGTGCAAATGCTCAGGTAAGGTAGCAGATGGTTAAATCCTAAAACTTTAAGATGTATCTAGTATTTGATTTATCAATGTAGGCTGAAAGGTGCAGTTAGGAGAAAGTACTTGAAAAAACACATGCTTAATACTGCTGGCTCATGGATGGATGAGTGGACCAGGCTAGAAAACTATTATTTTCCCAGATGTGAAAATAAATGCTGGAAAAATTGAAATTAATACTTCTGTCCTGGGGACCATTAGCCCTTGAGTTGTTAACGTGCACAGATTGTGTCAATGTTAAGCCTTTCATTTATGCCTCTGCCCAATCAGGGTTTTTTAAAGCTATTTCAATTTGTGTAGGTGTCATTTGTATTGTATTGGTGTGGAAGACTGAAATGGTGGTAGAAGTTTCTCACAAATGTCCTTAATAGTACAAAGAGCAAACTTAAACTGACAAAAGCTATAAAATTATTAATTTGGGTACTGCTTTTATTGCAATCTAGTTCATTTCAAGTTGTTGTTGTTTCAGGTACTCAGTAGCCCCTAAGATTTCTGCTAATTCTTGTTTGTAAAGTAACATTTTATCTTCAAAATATTTGTCAGCCTAATTGCGATATCAAGGACCTATACAGACAAAGGACACTCACTATAGATAACATTCTGCAAAATGCACACAAACTAGAAATCAGAGCAAAATGTGTTTGCTTAATCAGTTAAACTGAGAGTTCCAAGTAACAAATAGTAAATAGGCAAAATAGATAAAAATGTTGGATAAGAGAATTCTTTGTGTGTCCATTTAATTTTCCCTTACTACTTAGGTAATGTAGGGAGTTCAGAATAGCCATACCATCTGTGCGGTAATACTTGAACATGGGCTTAATAGCTAGAATCAAGACAGAATGGCAGCCTGAACAATGAACAAAAAAAGTTTTTGTATTTTTATGGGTTGATCACTAACTCTTGTAACTGTGTTGACTCTTTTTAAAACCTAGTATTTGAAAAACAGTTTTTCCTTTGTTGCTTATCTGCCAAAACTGGAGTTAAAGAACTCTTGGAATGACAACTTCTGGAAACAGCAAGAAGTTTAGTTCTTTGGCCTTGTTGTTTTAAAATACCCATGTTAAACGTACTGTTACTTACAACTAGAATGATTTCAAAGAATCTGTCTAACCATCAGAAGTTTGTAAGGACTCGATCCTGTGCCATCGTAGTCAGTAGGAGTTCTGCCACTAATTATGTGGGAGCATGATCAGACCATAAAAGCACAGCTGTTCAGTTTCCCATTTGGAAGTTCTAGCTGTTATAAAACTGCAAACTTCAAATACTTCTTGACCTTTTTAAAAGCCTTTAGAAATTATAAAGGTGATATGCCACTAACAGGGATAACTTTACTGTGCCTCATCACATTCAGTAACCAACAATGAGTTTATTAAAAATCTCTGAAGAATAGCCTCATTGGATTTAACTCTTCATTTCACTTACAAGAACAATCTATTAATGACACTTTGAAGGAACTATTTTAAGGAAATGATTCTCAATCAGATTATCTTGCTTTGCTCCCTTACATCACATCAAACATGCAGCACTTCCTGTAGTCACTTCAGAAACAATCGACTTTTAGTACAAGGGTGTTCTTAAACCAGTCAGCAGACTATCCTTGGAGAAGGATGCTATTCAGTTGCAGTTGTTCAAGCACTTCCACTTTGCTCTCTAGTTTTGGAGATTTAAAGGAAACCTTAGTTGCAGAAATACACCAGGCCGAAGTGCGGAATAGAATCAAATGTATTTTAATCATCTAGTACAATTTCTTCACAGTATTTGTATTAAGCCTGTGTCTACAGCTTGAAATAAATTGTCCTCTTTTTAGCAGTTACAAAATCCAGAAGTCAGATTTCAGCAACAACTGGAGCAGCTCAGTGCAATGGGGTTTTTGAACCGTGAAGCAAATTTACAAGCTCTAATAGCAACAGGAGGAGATATCAATGCAGCTATTGAAAGGCTACTGGGCTCCCAACCATCATAGCAACATTTCTTTAATTTGAAAAATGTAATTTATTTTTGATAACAGCTCTTAAATCTTTAAAATACTTGCTTTATTTCATTCTGACTCTTGGGATTGTCTTGTCATAAGTAAACCCAGTCTGATGCATTTTAAGGTGGAGTGCAGTAGTTTTCTTTGGACAGTAGGAAGCAATGCTTTTTCATTCACAGTTGTTGCATGCATCAAACACTTCTTTGTTCAGCATTTATTGTGATTTTGTTGAATCATCTTTTACAGTTGAATGAACAGGTTTTGTCAGACCTACAATTGTCCAATTTATTTACTACTTAAACATTAGCTTTGGGTAGTAATTTATGTAGAATACAAATTATTAAAAAGGAAACAAATTAAATGAAGCTGTAATTTGTGGGTACCAATACTGCTTTTTGTGACTTCAGCATGTATTTTTTGCTAGCAAAATGCTGTAAGATTTATACCATTTGATTTATCTGTCATTTTTGCTTTTATTTGTATAAAATATACACGCAATATACATGTTGGAAACAGCTCACATCTAGAAATTTGCACATTGCAATAGAATGAATCTATGTAACCAAAAAAATCCAGAACAAATAAAATTGACACATTTCTAGTGCAGAAACTTTTAGCATCTTTGGTAAACATCTCTCAGCAGAAGAGTTTAGGCAAATTCATTTAAAATATGCTAGAATTATTGATCTAATTATCTCTAAATCTACATCTAACTGTACAGAAACCTGCATTGTAACATTCTCAGTATTCACAAGGATTGACTGTAAATTATCTTAATCTTTTTGCAGATTGAAGGAGCACTACTGTATGCTCTGAAACTGCTTCTAAGGCTTTTTGGCTTCTCTCATTGAGATTCTAACATGCATTATGATTTGTAATTGGAAGAATTACTTTCACTGACAGTGTCATGTGATATTCTAATTACTTTTAACCACCATGTAAAAATACTGTATATCTTTTGAGTTTTTATTGGTAGTTATTTCTCTTGTGCACAGGTAATAAATGAATTAAAAATTCTTTGAGCAATTTGTCTCAAGTGTTTTTGCACAATTGCTGATTCTTAAACTTTCAGAAAAGTGAAACATCTTGATGTTTGGCCTTTAAGGGAAACATTTGGAGCACCATACACACTTTTATCTTTTGACTGGGATTAATAAACAATGTTTGGATTATAAAGGCGAGAGGGAAAGTAAGGGAAATCAGATGTATGAGGACTCCCCTTACAGTAGGTAAAATGTAACACTGGATAAGAGAGAGCATATTCGACTGTTTATATCCTGTTTAGCAAACTGGTTCTGGCTTGGATGATACATCCCTTTTGGGGCCTGTTATGTCAAGTTTATATGTTAGTAGTTGAAGATTATTCACTTGTACTATTTATACTTTAATCTCAGCATTATATTTTTTCAAATCATTTAAACAATCACTTCCTTTGGTGTTGAGTATAAATGTGATTTACTTTAAAAGGTGATGGGAAACAGGTTAAACTTATCCTTCCAAACATAGTTCATAGATTCAAAGTTCACCAAGTTAGATGAACCAAAAGAATTTTGAAAAATAAACAGCAAAATGAGATCAGGTACTCTGTATTTAAATCACTTGGTTATAAAACTGAAATCTTCTAACGTCTGTTAGAGCAAATCACAAGAGAATGTGATGCTCTGACTTGCACCTTTCCTGGATGGTAAACATTTTAGTTGAACTTTGGCACTAATAAGTAAATTGTTCAATTACAGCTCATGCACAGTGCTGGGAAAAGCTCAAGAAAACCTCTTTGCTCACAACATCTGCTCAATGTGCAGTGGGAATAAAAACGAACAGTGTAAGGAACCATTAGGAAAGGGTGGATAATAAAACAAATATTATAAATGCCACTTATAAATGCATGGTACACCTACTCCTTGAATACTGTGTGCAGTTCTAGTTGTCCTAGCTCAAAGATACATTAGAATTGGAAAAGCAACAAAAATGATTAGGGGTATGCAACAACTTCCATATAAAGAGAGAGTAACAAGACTGGGACTGTTCATCTGAGAAAATAGACAACTAAGGGGTTTTCTTCCCATACCTTAATCTGAATCTTTGGGAATCTTCAATTTAAAACTTTTACTGAATCTGTGGAAAAGGCATCTCTTCAGATGCAATTTAGAGGGAGTTAGTGAAGATATAGCAAGTTGCCTATATAACCACCCTACTTTGTTAGTTACTATTAGCTGAGATTTTCAAGTGACTAGTGATTCTGGGCTTTTATTCCTTGATTTCAATGGTCTTAAAGAACGTAGGTAGTTCAGAGGACTTGAACTGAGAATCAAAAGTTGTTAAAATATCTCTAGACATTTTAATAAAATTTTAATTTTAAAAAAACTGTCAAAAAGTAGGAGAGGGGAAAATGAACTCTGTTCCAAAGCCTCAAATTCACTGAAAGAAGTATAAAGCATTAAGTTCAAATTGTATGAGCTGTCCATGGAGGTCACAAATATATAGGTTTTAAGTTATGGCTGGATCATGATTTCTTTATAACCTACCAAGGGGACTCTTGCTTCTGCTTCAAATTCTTGGGATGGTGTCCCTACCCTCTGTTTGCTTGAGGCTGTGAATGGGCAATGGGGGATGGATCAATTGATGATTGTTCTTTTCATTCCTTCTGGGGCAGTTGGCATTGGCCACTGTCAGAAGATGGGATACGTGGCTAGATGGACCTTTGGTCTGATCCAGTATGGCTGTTCTTATGTTTGAGGTTGAAGCTGGTAGGCTCAAGGGTTTACCTTGAAAGCTGGGCCAAGTTTGATATTTTGAGGCATATACATTTCCACTTATCAAAAACACAAATCCTAGCAGTCTCCTGCTCACAAACAGTGCTGTAACACTTGACCATTTTGTACATGTGTTGGAGGGAGCCTAGTTTTGTAAGAAAACAATTTCAAATGTGTTAAAGAGTTGGCACAGTGAATAATGCAAAAAGCCTCATAGTCATGGAGGACTGAACCTGTCCCATGCCATTTCTAAGCTGAACCTATTGCTTCAAAGTTGTTAGTTCAAATTCAATCCAGGTCAGTAGTGTCTAAAAGTTTATTTACTATTGGCTGGCTGCTGACTTAGTGATCTGGTGATCTCAGTCCAGTTTCTAGTGAACAGGTGCCCACACAATAAAACTACCCCCACGTTTGGCTGTTTTGGAGAAACCAGGCACTGAATCGTGGACACTGGCCTGATTCCTGCAAGTCAAAACTGCTTTATAATGAGGCAGTTGTGAAACATTTTTCTGTAAATTTCAACTTTCAATGGAAATATTTTTCCTTTGGTTTGCACATGTATATACAATTAAATCAAAATTTACCAACATTTTTGGATAAAAATCAAATCCTTCAAACCCTACATATAATGTGGGTTCATTTTAAAAACAAAAACAACAAAACTGTTAAGTGCAACCAAACCAAGGATTGAATTTGTGCAGACTAATCACAGGTGGATCTATATTTAAATATCCTGGTTAATTCAGGTCCTGATCCAACAAGTAAATACATATGTAGTCCTATGAACTCAATAGACCTAATTGTGTAAAGTAATGCAAATGTTCCAGGAGTGGGGCTATAAACTCTAATTTCTAAACTGAGGGAAGTATAAACAGTAACTAAACATTAATAGATTAAAGTAAATTCTTACATCTTTCAGTTTTAACACTGTAAGGTGGTGTCTAATATTGGTAACTTGGTTTCAAATAAAAAATCTTTTAATCTGACAGCATTCCTTTAATAGAGGCAAGGGCACTTTTGCATAATGTATATATTGCTTAGTTTAGGTTTTCTCAAATTATACAGCCAGATTGCACTGATGGGCCTGAGATTATCATCTTTTAAAATGAAAACATTCTTGTCAGGTTCCCTGCATGCATTCCTCTAATCTTGGTGGGCTCTCACACATGCTGGAGGGCTGCAGAGACTCCTTATAGCCACTGTGATAGTCTGTAGCAGGGTGTAATTGGGATCTGAGCTCCTTTGTTTGTATAAGGGGGCATGACAGTAAAAAGTTTGAGAAACACTGACTTAGAATATCAAGGCCATGCTTAGTCCGTAAGGCTGGGTCTGTCTTGGTGAAATCGTGTTTTGAAAGAGAAATGTTTCCTGTTTGTATTATTTATAAACAAACACAAATATGGATGAGTTGCTAATGGAAAAAGGCCATAATGCGCAGCTATTCCTAAGAGAGAAGGCTAGCTGTAGTTACTCATCAAATTTTCCAGACAATAATAGTTAATGGTGAGGAAGCGGACCAGTCTTTGTGTGGTTAAAAAGAGGTAACCTAGCAAGGAACCCATGAACTAAGTGCACCCCTCTTTGCTTTTGCAGATATAAACCCCATTCCCTGCTCAGGTAATTCCCTCCATTATTAGAAGGGGCAGTAGCACCTGAAAACTAGATTGTCTGGCTTCAGATAGTAACAGCTTGAAGATGATGGGGGGGAGATTGTGTCTTTCCCAGGAATCCTGTAGAGGAAAAAGAGTGGACCTGATCTCGTGAAATAAATGGAAAGCTGATGGGTAGGAGGAATTTAGGGGGAAAGCACTCAAAGGAAAATGCCTTGGCACTGAGCTCCCTCCCACTCTTCCTTCAGAGGGTGACAGCTTGCTGCTTCTCACCATTCCTGTTGCTGCTCATTGCTATACTGGTGGGAGGGGAGCCTGCTGTCTGCTCTCCAGACCTGTTATGACAGACAGATGCTGCTGGCTCCCATTCCTGCTGCTGATGCTACAAACAGCCTAAAGATCTGACCAAGACCGATCCTTTACTGTGAGCCTCACTTCTCGGACGAGTGAGGCTGATAGGCACAGCAACCCTACAAGGTAACGTAACTAGTTTGAGGTCTGTGCACAAACTAGATGTACTGGGAATTGCTGGCCATTGTGGGGGTTGGTATAATTAAGCCAATGAGGTACCTTGTTCTTTAAATATGTAGCTGGGAATTTACATGACCTTCAGCTTGGAACAAATAGGACATAACGGAACAAAGTATAGAGAGAGCTACAGTAGCAGAATCTACACTTGTCAGTTACAATGGTTATTGCAGAATTATTTACATAGCTGGGTTTGATGTTTTTCCTCTTGATAGCTGTTTGAACTGGAAACAGAAGTCTGGTTTGCTTTAATCTGAAGTAATATGACAGATAAATCTGGGGGGGGGAGGGATTAGCCCTACTCCCCTCAGGCAAGTGAGAAACCTGTTAGTTTAATTTCTGTAAGCAGGAACTAAACTATAAACAATCAAAATAAGCTAATTTTAAATGGGAGGGGTGTTACCCACAGCCTCTAGGGCACCTACCTTTACCCAGTTCTTAGGGCTCAGTGCGTAATCTTCTGCAGGTTTGCTGGGTCTTTTACTAGTGAAAGAGCCTGACACGGTAATATCCTCAACCTCTATTTATTAACAGTCACCAAAACAGAATGCACACGCTAAGCATACAATTCTCACCACTCCCAATAAGGCAGATGAACTTTTCCTGGGGGCTAGTCTGGATCAGGTCGTCTGGGGACGTCAGCTCCTGCACAGTGTGATTGGCTGGGTGTTGAGGTCTGGCAGCTCTGATATTGAGGCTGTGTCCTGGAGTGGGTTCCAAGGAACTTCCTTTTGGACCCCAGTTTATATAGTGAAACTTGAGTCCTGCTTTGCTGTACTTTAACCAATCATTTTACTAAACAATTCTCTTCCGAGTCCTAACATGTTGTAAAACAATTCTTTACGCAGTCAGACCCCACCACCTTAGTTGATTTAAATCTTACAAAATTAGTTACGCAACAGACCGAAACAATCAAAGAACCAGAGAGGGACGATACAGATAAACAAGAGAGAGATGATAGGGACCATAAAGGCAAAACAATAAAGAAGTAGAGATTTCACACCCAAACTGTTGATAAGCTATTCCTTGCCAGCCAGAATGCCATCAAACAAAGTTTTCTTTAACAATCTTAAGCGACTCCTTGCTTATTTGGTGATGGTGGATTTAGGAGGTACATCTTCATAACAGCCCAATATTACATTGCTTTGCTATAATTTAGAAGGAATGCGAGGCTGATGTGACTTTCTGCTTCCCGGCTAATGGCTGCCGCTCTCCTAATATGGCTGCAGAAAAAAGGCCTCAGACTGTACAAGGGAGTTGAGCTGGATTGTAATTAAAAAGAAAAATGTGTTTGAATATTAAAGACAGCTGGGCAGACTTTCAAATATGAGTGCCTAAATATAGGTTTAAATAAAAGAGGACTGATTTTCAAAGGTGCTGAGCACCCAAGACTTCAGTGGAATTTGTGGGTGCTCAGCACTTCTGGAAAGCAGCCCACTTATATATAGATGCCTATGTAGATGTTTAGGTACTTTAGGTACACATTTAAAATTTTTAGCCAATATAGTTTTTGGGTGGGAAGGAGTGAGGGTTAATTTTGACTCTTGGGCCACGTCCAGACTAGAAATTAAAATCGATTTTAGATACGCAACTTCAGCTACGTGAATAACGTAGCTGAAGTCGAATTTCTAAAATCGAGGTACTCACCAGTCTGGACGGCGCTGCATCGATGTCCGCGGCTCTCCGTGTCGATTCCGGAACTCCGTTCGGATTGATGGAGTTCCGGAATCGATGTAAGCGCGCTCGGGGATCGATACACCGCGTCCAGACTAGACGCGATATATCGATCCCCCGAGCAATCGATTTTAACCCGCCGATGCCGCGGGTTAGTCTGGACGAGGGCTTGGTCATATACGACACGAGGCGATGTAACTGTTTTCCAAGCAGTATGTTAGATACATGTCCTGAATTGTGTGGGGGTTTTTTTGGAGGTAGAGGGGTTGTTTTGTTTTGTTTTTTTGGCCCACACTTCATAAAATCCAAGCATAACTTCAACACTGTGCAGTAGGAGGCAGAGTAAGCCTTTTTGCCTGGAGAGCTGCACTGGATACATGTATTGGGAGAACTGTGACTTTATTAAAATGTAGAGCTGACCTAGTGGAATCACCACAAGAGGGTGCCATTTACCTGAATGTAATGTTGGCATGAACCAGACAATAGGTCTGAACAATATCTGAAACTGTGTGTGTGTTGGGAATGTTGCATTTGGCCATTTCGACGTGATGCACTGAACCATAATCTTATAATTGGGGCCCACTTCTAATTTGTTTCTCTTATAACAAATAAGGATGTGCAAAAAGTAATCTGAAATGAATTGGCTGAGAGTCCTGGACTCTGTCGCACTGAAGCAAACAGTTTGGGTACAGATTTTGGATTAAAGTTTATGGGCATTTTATACAAGACAGTATTACAGAAAGAAATGGATCAATCTTTTGCAGTCTGATTTTTGGCTGTGTCACTTGTAGGGAAAATACCTACCAGACAGTTATTAGTTTTTGATTTGTCTGGTATAGCAGAGTTTCTCTCTCACTGCTGTTCTCAAAGCTCATTCATAGCATGGTGCCAAGGAGGCAGTGTTGGTATTTCTTTGGGGTACCACAAGAGCAAGTCTAACTTCTACTAGAAAAAAGCTATAAAACACATTTTTAAACTTGTAACCCAGCTAATGATTCAATTAATTTCCCCAAAGATGTCTTTGCACACCACCATCCTTGCCTGAAAAGGAGAGAGCTAGTTGGATTAATCAAGGTCATAAATTGAGATGAGAGGACTAATGGGGGTAAAATATACACAGCAATATATCAGAAAGGTTCTTCACAATATTACTTCTCTTGAAGATCATCTCTCATAGAAAATGTATCCTATGATGACTTACAAGGTTAAAATGAACAGGTAGATACCAAGGAGGAGGGCTGGTTTCAAGTAATATGGGCAGTCCAGACCAGCATTCACTGAGCTATGGTTATTTTAAACACATTTTGATACATACATACACACCAAAAAAATTAAACATGCTTTCATATTCTTTAAATTCTGTCAATTATGTACATGACTTTTTATGCAAAAATTTCTAAGTACAGAATTAACATGTGAAAGTGGACTATTTTTTTTCATCTTGTTGTAATGAGGGTTTTTGTTGTTTAATAGACTGGCGATGAATATACTGGATTGAGAGTAGTGATTGTATGTAGCTGTCCTAGGCCCTTATCCTGTAAACACATATATGTATGAGCATATCTTGACACAGGAGTCCATTGTCTCCGCTAAGACTACTCAAGGCTGTAGTTGTATCATCTTAACTTTAATAAGGATTTTAACACCTACAAAGCATTACAAATTGAAGAGAAAGTAAACAAGATTTTAAGAACAGAGTACTTAAATTGAGATGTAACTAACAGGGAGCACGGCCTTTGGTGTGCACATTTTTAAACGACTGTAACAAAGAACCTTAATTCACTGACTCAGTTTGAGAGGGACACTGAAAATAATATGCTGAATTGCTTGAATGTATCTGCGAAATCCAAAGAATGTGTGTCTGTGAGGAGCAATGTGCAAGTCACCTACTTGAAGTGAGTTATCAGGGGAGTTTCGCCCTTGCTCTTCCTCACACCAGCTCTGAATTTTTATTACAGCGAAAGTCATGCTGTGTGATACAGCTTGAGCAGTAGAGGCTAGAGTGAGGCTATTGCGGTAGCAGGTGGAGGGTGCCAGAAAAAGTTACGCTGAACAGCTGCCTGCCAGTCAAGCTGAAGAGAGAACATTCATCTGTTCTGAACTGCTGAACCCAGTGGTACATAAATCATACCTCATTGTCTGAGTCATTCTCTCTCCTGTTTCACTGTGTGCATATTTTGCATATGAAAGACTAAATCACAGTCAATACAGTGCTACTTAGTTTATTGTTAAAGATTTAGGTAGAATATTATGTTGCAGTTAAACACAGTGGGAGGAGAGAGCTGTGTAAGTCAGAATCAATGAAATCTCACAACACCCCTATGAGGTCGGCAAATATTTTCACAGATGTGGACACAGACACCGAGGTTGTGACCTGTTCTAGATCAGGCATGGAGCTAATGGTGGAGTCAGGACCTGAACTCAGCTGTCCCAGCTCCTGCCCCTCTGCACTATTAGAGAACTCTGCCTCCTCTTAAACGGATGTTCACCTTTCAAGGGTCCATTCAACACTTAAATGTCAGTAGTGATGACTGGGGCCAATTTCCGTGTTTTGGGAGGAAAAAAGTTAAAGCTAAATTTATTGAGATTTTCATATTCTGTCCTAGGGTGGGATTGTCACAAGCACTCGGTGTTGACCTACCCCTGTTTCTATCAAAGCCAATGGGAGTTTCACCTGTGATTTAAATGGACAAAGAGTTAGGCAAATGCCATTCACTTCTGAAAATTGTATCTCCAGGTTTGATCAGATCTTAATGAAAACATCAGTAATAGTGTCCCAGTCCCTTTAAAGTATGTCAAACCAATTAAGTTAATATTGCAAACCATGCTGGTTAACTTGAGAAAGCAACTAAAATGCTATTCCACAAATATGACATGGTTAAAAGAATTAATGTGCATCTAATTCAGAAACTGCTGTGGAAAAGCATTTCTCTAAGTGAAGAGATTTCTCAATTTCAGACACTATTTCAGAAACAGACTTTTCTAGACTCACAGTGATAAAGTTTTCTGGTGCTGACGGAGGCTCCAGTGTATCAAACTGAGATTGTAGTAGTTCGAGTGCCATGAAGTGTCCTCTCCTCTTGTCCAAGCGGCTGGTGATGAGTTCCATAGATCCATCCAAATGGATAAAAAGGACCTTCCCTGTGGCAGAGTCTAGCTGTTCACTTTTAGAATACACAGCATCCCCTCCACTTACTAATATGCGTCTGTACATTTTCTTCAGAGCTGAACAGGCTAGAATCACACTTTGTCCAGCTGACTCTTCTCTATTAAGAGAAGAAAATGTCAGTAGCAATAACTTAATAATATCACGCCCATATTTGGTGTATTCAAACACTGACTGATTGTTCTCGATAGATGGTAAGGTGGGCAACCCAACATGGCCTCACAAAGAAGTGTAAGGATTCTTCCCTCATTTTAACGAGACTCTGATGTCAACTCTCTAACACAGGTAAGGACACTTGCTTTTTAAAGCTATGATTTCACCCAGTGTCCCTTTAACATCTCCATATACTGGAGCCTTCATAATGGCCACCACCATCCCAAATGTGGAAGCGTAATTAGATTCCAAAGAGAGAGCCATCAGCATTGCTCCTTAGTTGCTGAGAAGGATGGTTGTCGGACAGCATGAGGCACTCTCCTGCCCCACCTACATGCTGACTATAAGGGTCTGTCTAGAGTATAGTTCTATCCTGAACAATACACACACTTCTTAACCGGTTCCACTTTCAGATTTTGAACTAAATAGTTTGGATTAGCCATACTACTGTTAATATTAATGGGAACTCTGTATATATCCTAACTCTAGTTACTCTGGAGGGTTGGATTTAGTGAAATTAACATAAATACACTTGAGTAATTCTTTCATTTTACTCTGGCAAGAGTCCTTTAAAGCTTCAGGTAACCAGACAGCACTGGCGTTTGTTACACTGGAAATCCCATATCCTGCCTTCCAGTTAGTTTTGGCATTAGACACCGTAAATGAATATACAGGTTTGATGACTGAGATGTGCAAAATAAAAAAATAAACTCATATTCTGCAGTCAAATTGTGAACACAGTATATGTAGTAGTAAACTAATGTTACTGCCCTTTATTATACTTGAGCAATTCTGTTACTTACATTCAACAGGCAAATAGCCAGTTTGGACCCTGTTACTTGCAGGGTGCAGTAAGAGTCATTGACTCTTGGTTAAGGCGGGACTACCCCTTTCAAGGTTATTCCATTATTTCTGAGTTCCATGTCCTCCCTTACCCTTCTTAAAAGAAACTACATCCCCTGCTTAATCCAGGGAGCTCAGCAGCCTCCTGCCCCTCTGAGAAGCAGCACATATATGGAATGTGAAAGCTCCTTTTTCCTGTCTCTCTCACATTCAGATACTTAAATGAATCATCAGGATGGAGAATATATTGAGTATACATCTGACAAGCAGAGAAGGGTAAATGCTGCAAAACCCAAATCCAGATTTTGGTTCAGACCTATCTTTACTGATGGGGATCATCAACTTGTTACTGTAATGTATGTAATTGTCTGTGGGGGAAGAGGAGGGTGATAGCTATTGTGATAAACCCATGCAAATTTAAAATGTAGAAATTTAAAGTTCCAGGTTTGACTCTTCTCTCCCCCAAGCCTCATGAAATTACTTTTGCATTATTTTTCCCATTTTTTTTTAACAGGTCTAAATATTTGAGCAAGGAACACTATTTAGGAAGTGCACATCTTGCAAAGTTCAATGGCAAGTGAGTCAACCGGAGTAAGTGACTAAAGATAAAATTTTCTAAAACACGTAAGTGACTTTGGAGCCTAATCCTATGTTCAAAAGTGACTTAGGTACTTAAGAGCCTAAATCTCATTGAAAGTCAATGGAATTTATGCTTTGAAGTCACTTGGGCAAAATTTTCTAAAAATGCCCTAAGTTTGTACAGTGTGCCCTCTAGACCTAACTGGTGTCAAACTTATTACTGAACTGGATTCTTGTAATGTAAATATCTTCGTATTGACAACGGGTAAAGAACTCTCATCCCCAAACAATTCCATCAAGTAGTAGTAATTAGGTGTTTCCTTACTGTTGTTTAAATATTAAAGCATTTCACAGACTAATGACTACAGAATGGTTTTACTGACTCTACAATATTTTTACAATACTACATACTTATCCCCACTAATGCAACTGAAAAAAAACCTCTTTAGCCAGTAATCATTACAGCCCTCGTCCAGACTAACCCGCGGCATCGGCGGGTTAAAATCGATTGCTCGGGGATCGATATATCGCGTCTAGTCTGGACGCGGTGTATCGATCCCCGAGCGCGCTTACATCGATTCCGGAACTCCATCAATCCGAACGGAGTTCCGGAATCGACACGGAGAGCCGCGGACATCGATGCAGCGCCGTCCAGACTGGTGAGTACCTCGATTTTAGAAATTCGACTTCAGCTACGTTATTCACGTAGCTGAAGTTGCGTATCTAAAATCGATTTTAATTTCTAGTCTGGACGTGGCCACAGATGCAATCACTCTGCAAGTCAGAGGTTCTCTTACCTCATTAATATATCATGTAATTTGCAAAGCCATGGAATCCTGTCCTAGAAACAAAACAAATTAGCTGAAACTATGTATTATGAAGTTTCATTTTAAATTGTTTAACATCTATGTAGCACTTAACTTGAAATATCAAACTGGGTGAATCTCTTTCAATCCTTCTTTGGTGTGGGGAGGCAAATAGGCCAACTATTTTTCCCCTGCAGGCACATTAGCAAACTGATCCAGTATCTGTTTCTACTTTCAAAGCTAACCTATACAACTTTTCATTTAAATTTACAAAAACAAGAGCATATCTAAATTGTGTAAACCCATTACTTGAAAAAATAAACTACTGGAGCAGAACAGAATAAAACACCAAACGAATATGAATTCTTAACATTTGTTTCCATTAAGTGAAAACTGAATAAATTAAAAATTCAGTCTATACTATTCTGCAATAGATCCATGCCTTTATGCCTGTCAGTATGTATACATACTATATTTTACATATAAACAAAATACCTTATTTGTTTAGGTTGCAAAGTCAAGCAACTGAAAGTTAAGAAACACCAGTTAGGTTGCTTGTGCAACTTTAATTCTTACCCTTGTGCCTATACATTATGATCCCATCTCTAATGATATGATCACATAAGATTTCTTCTAGAAGACCCCTACTTCCTTCAGTATGTAGTTTATAAATAATGTAACGTTGCACCATGCAAACAGATTTTCACCTTCTCCCCTCTTCCTTTCTAATCCAGAACTGCTACCACTTCATGGAGGATGGAGAGGGGAGATTTTTTATCTACACTGAAAACTTTAAGTGCTTTGAATTTTATATACAGGATGGAAAAGGAGAATCAATGGAAGTTGCATGTAGTAGTAACGTATGTTTTAGGTTTAATATGACATATTGTGAACCTTTCAAAGAACCAAATTAGCTCTTGTTTTATTTGACAATTTAAACAGCAAATGTATTCTCACATAGCTGTTTTCACATCTAAAATAGCTGGAACTGTTATTCCCCCCCCCCCGCACACTTCTCCTAACAGCTTAGTATATGTGTGTAATGCTTTGGATCAGATACATGTAATCATAAGGCTCTCAGGAACTATCTCAAACAGTCAAAAACAGACCTAAATTCAGTTATCACAGATAAGTTAATTACATCATATTTACATCTATGGCAATCACAAACTCACTCATAACCACATTTATGCTCACTGAAGGAATGCCCTCTGACTACACTACCTCAAATGAGCTTGGCAAATACAATAAAAATGACTGATCAGCTTTCTTAATGTAATCCAATTCAAGCTTTAAGATTCCTGCTGCTTCTATCATAACTGCTCAGTATTATATGGATGCCCAGGTTTCACCTTTCCATCCAACTCATATTGGACAAGTAAGTTTAATAAATGAGAGCATGGAAACAACAAAGGAGCTAGTTCATCCATTGCAAAACACTTTCCTGCCTGGGTGCCTTCAAGTAGGCCTCTCCACAATTTCACGACTGGTATGGTGCAGGAAAGCTACACGCCACCTGCATGGCATTATATGTCAGTGCAGTATGTTGTAGTTTGATCTGTCTAGTGAATTTATAGGCCTCTGTATAAGCCTTTCAGCTGGAAAACACTAGATACAAACCTGTGTGAATTTCATAGCATTAACTCAAGTTTTATAAAAAGGGTCTAGAAACATTTTTCAGCACCCATGCTTCCTTTCAAGAATATCACAATTCTGCCTTGTACAAAAATAGTCATAACAATTTCTGGCTGTTCTATGAAAAACGCATCACAGACCGTGAAATCTGGTCTCCTCTGTGAAATCTGGTCTTTTGTGTACTCTTACCCTATACTATACAGATTTCACAGGGGAGTCCTGTGTTTCTCAAATTGAGGCCCTGGGGGTCCCAACCCACAAAAGGAGCTATAATGTGGAGGGGATGTCCATGGTTTTGGCACCCTTCCTTCTGCACTGCCTTCAGAGCTGGGTGGCCAAAGAGCAGGGGCTGCTGGCCAAAGGCCCAGCTCTGAAGACAGTACAGAAGTAAGGGTGGCAATACTGTGACCCCCCTATAATAATCTTGCAAACCCCACCACAAGCTCCTTTTGAGTCAGGACCCCCACAGTTACAACGTCATGAAATTTCAGGTTTAAATAGCTAAAATAATGAAATTTACAGTTTTTAAAATCCTATCACTATGAAATTGACCAAAATGGACTGTGAATTTGGTAGGGCCCTAATCATATCAAAGATCCTCTATTTCCGTTTGATTTTTCTGCTGCTGAAATGTTTTGTATCTTGACTTGTCTTTGTTCCACAGTGCAACAAGACGCACCAGAACACTGATTAAAACACCTCTGGTGTGGAGTGAGGTAAAGCCATTAAGATAAGAGTACTGTATGTGATGAACTGCTTTCTGGGTGTATGTTTATGTACACTTCACTTGTTCAGGCTGCTTCTCAAAAGGAGAGCATTTGCAGTGACAATAATGGACTTAAGAATTAGTTCAATTGTTCAAGTGTCAAAGTAGCTTATTTCCAAGATTCTATCATCACGAATAAGACTAATATTGTTATCTGCTTAACCCTACACCCTAAGTAATACAAAATAAATTGGAAAAGAAAAACATGCAGATATTGGTGCACTTCAAAAATATAAAGTGAATTCTTATGATGCAATACTTGTGATGACACAGTTAGCAACTTCATTATACGATCACAGTAATACACTAGGGATTCCTGTGTATTACTGTACTTAGCGGATTTGAGTTTTTAAATCCGGCGAAGGATTGGCGTGTTTAAAGTATTGGGTGTCAATAGTCTCATATGTTGAAACCTCAGTCGAATTAAGCTAGTTAAGTATTGTTTTCAAATTAGGCTTCTGATGATTCATTTGTGGTGTACAGACCAGTCAGAGCAAGAAACACAGTTTTAAAGAGGAATGTATGGAATAAGAGTTTACATAGCGATTGTTTCAGCAGGTGGTGGGTAATGCACTTCCAGCTCACAAGAGACCATTTTCAGAGTGATAGCTGCGTGAGTCTGTATCAGCAAAAACAACGAGGACAACGTGGGTGAAGTAATTATTTTCTATTGGACCAACGTCTGTTGGTGAGAGAGACAAGCCACACAGAGCTCTTTTTCCCACAGAAGCAGCAGCCTGAAAGCTTGTCTCTCTGTCACCAATGGAAGTTGGTCCAATAAAAGATACTACCCTACCAGCTGGTCTCTCTAATATCCTGGGACTGACATGGCCACAGCTACACTACTTCCAACCGAGAAGTCTGTTAGTATTAACAAAAACAACAAGGAGTCCTTGTGGCTCCTTAGGCCACGTCCAGACTAGGAATTAAAATCGATTTTAGATACGCAACTTCAGCTACGTGAATAACGTAGCTGAAGTCGAATTTCTAAAATCGAGGTACTCACCAGTCTGGACGGCGCGGCATCGATGTCCGCGGCTCTCCGTGTCGATTCCGGAACTCCGTTCGGATTGATGGAGTTCCGGAATCGATGTAAGCGCGCTCGGGGATCGATACACCGCGTCCAGACTAGACGCGATATATCGATCCCAGAGCAATCGATTTTGACCCGCCGATGCCGCGGGTTAGTCTGGACGAGGGCTTAGAGACTAACAAATTTATTTGGGCATAAGCTTTCATAGACTAAGGTATGTAACTAAGGAAAAACTGTTTGACTTCACAGAATACACACGATGGCCTGGATCCACAAAGGGACTTAAGCATTGCAATGCTGAGCATTATGGTGACTAGAAAACCACAGGAACAACACTGAATCCACAAAGCATTCATTAGGCACCTAGGCTCCCTATACAATGAAAGAGGAGAGATAAGTGCTTTACAATGTGATCCACAAAAGCCAGAAAACTAGGTAGGGAACTACCTAAGATAGCCAAGGGGAGATGTGGGTGTATGCTAAGCCCCACCCCTTCTCAGACACTCTGGTGCCTAAGACAAGGCTGCAGGGAGACACTTAGGGCTTGGCTACACTGGAGAGTTGCAGCACTGGTGGTGGCTTTACAGCGCTGCAGCTTACTCACCGTCCACACTTGCAAGGCACATACAGCGCTGCATCTCCCTGGCTGCAGCGCTGGCTGTGCTCCTACTCTGCCTCGGGTATAAGGATTGCAGTGCAGGTGATGCAGCGCTGCTCCACAAGTGTGGCCACCAAAAGAGCTGCAGTTGGCCTCCGAGGTATTCGGAGGTATCCCAGAATGCCTGTTCAGCCACTTTGCTCTTTTGTTGTGAACTCCGGGCTCCCAGAGCTGCTTATCTAAAAAACAAACACAGCTCGTTTGCTCAAGCAGAGGCAGGCAGCAGGATTCCTTTGCAATGTTCACAGTTTGTTTGAGGAGAGAAGCAACACGGCAGGGAGGAGGGGGGAGTCCGTTTTGAAGCAGCTGCTTATCTGGTCTGAAGGCTATTTAGGAGTGCATAATTTGCATTTAGTGAATAAGAGAGGGGTGAGGGAAGGGGTCGAACTTTTAAAATGATTGAAGGTAGGCACTGTGTATCTTCCACTCCTTAGAACTTGCAAGGCAGGGAGCTGACCCAGTGTCAGCTCCAAAAATCTACACTCTCTGTCTCCCCCACGCTCCTGTCACACTCCACCCCACCCCCCTCTTTTGAAAAGCACGTTGCAGCCACTTGAACGCTGGGATAGCTGCCCACAATGCACCACTCCCAACAGCGCTGCAAATGCTGCAAATGTGGCCACACTGCAGCGCTGGTAGCTGTCAGTGTGGCCACACTGCAGCGCTTTCCCTGCACAGCTGTACGAAGACAGCTGTAACTCCCAGCGCTGTACAGCTGTAAGTGTAGCCATACCTTTAGCTCTGCTAAATAATCTGTGAATGGGAACCTGCTACCTGAAGTCATGTGGCTTAGGTAGGCACCTAAGGCATTTTTTTGAGGGAATACCTTTGGTGCCTGCCTCACTCCACACAAAAAAGGAAGCCCCACACAGGGCCGGTGCAAGGATATTTTGCGCCCTAGGCGAAACTTCCACCTTGCGCCCTCTGCCCCCACCCCTCCTCCCAGAGCATTGCTTATTATAAACTTTCAAAAATGAATACTGCATAATGTGGCATTGTTCATTAGAATTAATACATATTCGGCTTGAAAATTTATTAATTTCATTATTTAGCCTACATATTTAATGAAAATAATTGAATAACCTGACAGGGTATGGGGCTGGCTGGCTCTGGGCAGGGCAGGGGATGCGAAGCTGGTTGGAGACGGGGTGTGGGGTTGGCTGGAGACAGGGGGTGCAGGACTGGCTGCGTGCAGGGCAAGGGGTGTGGGGCTGGCTGCATGCAGGGCAGGGAGTGAGGGGCTGGCTGTGGGCAGGGCAGGGGGTGTGGGGTGGCTGGAGACAGGAGGTGTGGGGCTGGCTGCGGGCAGGGCAGGAGGTGTGGGGCTGGCTGCAGGCAGGGCAGGGGGTGCAGCAGGAGCTGGCTGCGGGCAGGGCAGGGGGTGCAGCAGGGGTGGCTGCGGGCAGGGCAGGGGGTGCAGCAGGGGTGGCTGCGGGCAGGGCAGGGGGTGAGGGGCTGGCTGGAGGCAGGGGAAGGGGTGTGGGGCTGACTGGAGGCAGGGCAGGGGATGAGGGGTTGGCTGCAGTCAGGACAGGGGGTTCAGCTGCCATGGATGGAGCTGGAGCACAAAGAGCAGCTGTAGAAGGAAGAGCTGTTGGACAGAAGCTTCTGTGAGGAACCGGCTCTGTCACATGGAGAGGTACCACTGTGGGATCTGCATTTTAAATACTAGCGGGGACGCCCCTGCAGCCCCTTGCCCTCTCAGCCTCCTGGGCACTGGCTCTCTGCGGCTCACTCCCTAGGGGCTCAGCTCTGCTCCTCTTGCCCCCAGTCCCTCATTAGGCCTGGGTGCCTGTAAAGCATGCAGCATATCTTTGTACTGTGTTAATGACTCCTGAACTGGTGGGGGCTATGCCTAATTGCTGCCACTATCTCTTTCTTTGCTGGGCAATTAGATGACAATTAACTTGGAATAGCCCAGAGGGGTCAGAGTAGAGAAGGAGGGAAGAGAGACCTTTAGGTTTCAGTTCTGTGCAAAGCCGGTTAAATTTTCTTTTCAGCTGCCTATAAACAAACCTAGTAGAGAAAAGAGTTTCTTCCCCACATCCCCTCCCCCAAAAAATCGGTTATGATTTTAATGGATCCAGAAGCAAAATAATTCTGTAATCAAAAAGACAAGTTTCCTGCTTTCCCTTCCATAAAGATCTATTTCCAACCCAGGTAACTTATTATTTATTATCTGTAGTAACTATGTTCTCATGTTTGAATGATACACTGTAGTGGAGTTCTTTGGAAATACCTCAGCTCTTTTGCGGTGTTGGGAGTGAATGCTAGACCCTCGGTTAATTACTTTTACCTTACTTCACGTGCCCATCTTTTGGTCATTAATTTTTGAAGTTAAATTAGATTTTCAAAACCCAGCTTTAAAATGATGTTCATGCCAACAATTGCAATTTAATTGTCCAAACAGGGAAATCGATGCTTTGAAATTATGGGATCTAATTTTAAAATTGTATTAAAAATGTGGCATTATAAAGGGGAAATATTTTAAAAGGTTTTACCAGCATCCCCATTACTGTTACCCAGGATTCTGCTTCAAGCAGTAACACAGGAGGGAGGGGGCAACGGACAGATTAGTGTTCAGTGGTACTTCAAACAAAAAGACATTTACTCTTAAATTATCTCGTTGATGCCTAATTGACGATCTAATAGCATGCATCAAGTACATCAAAACTTCGCTGAATAAGCTTGTTAGCATTTCTAAGGGGGACACTGAACATTCCAAACAGTGATAAGTGGTGAATGCGGGCAGTCCACCGGAGCCACGCGAGCAGCCGACCATCCGCAGGCACGACTGCAGCACCTCAGGCCATGTCTACATCTAAAATTTTGCAGCGCTGGTTGTTACAGCTGTATTAGTACAGCTGTATAGGGCCAGCGCTGCAGAGTGGCCACACTTACAGCAACCAGCGCTGCAAGTGGTGTTAGATGTGGCCACACTGCAGCGCTGTTGGGCGGCTTCAAGGGGGGTTCGGGGAACGCGAGAGCAAACCGGGAAAGGAGACCAGCTTCGCCGCGGTTTGCTCTCGCGTTCCCCGAACCACCCTGCAAACCTCAGGGAAGGAGACCTGCTTGCTCGGGGTTCGGGGAACGCGAGAGCAAGCCGGGGAAGGAGACCAGCTTGATTACCAGAGGCTTCCTCAGGTATGCTGGGATACCTGCTTATTCCACGGAGGTCAAGAAAAGCACTGGTAAGTGTCTATACTTGATTACCAGCGCTGGATCACCAGCGCTGGATCCTCTACACCAGAGACAAAACGGGAGTACGGCCAGCGCTGCAAACAGGGAGTTGCAGCGCTGGTGGTGCCCTGCAGATGTGTACACCTCCTAAGTTGCAGCGCTGTAACTCCCTCACCAGCGCTGCAACTTTCTGATGTAGACAAGCCCTTAGACTCCCTCTCTGTCCCAGCAGCGGCAGCTGCTCAACCATTTAAAAAAAAATTTGAGGGCGCTTTTTGGCGCCCTCAAATCTCGGCGCCCTAGGCAACTGCCTAGTCTGCCTAAATGGTTGCACGGGCCCTGACCCCACAAGCAACTTAGGAGGACGAACAGCTATCTCCCTCCGATTTGTGAATCACTTTGGGACTTAAGCAGGAGATAGGTGTCTGGATGCCTAGAGTGCACATGCTCAGAGGCAGAAACTTGGCATTTTTTACCTTAAAAATGTAGGCGCTGAGTGAGCTTAAGTACCTGCAAGGTTTGGCAGGAGTTTTGTAGATTGCAGTCAGGACCAGCTCCAGGCACCAGCTGATCAAGCACATGCTTGGGGCGGCACCTTGGGGCGGGGCGGGGCGGTGCGTGGGGTTTTTTTTTTGTTTCGACAGTGTGGCGCTCAGGGGGGCGGAGGTTCGGGCGGTGCAGCGCTTGGGGGGAGTGAGGGCTTCAGGCAGCGCGGCGCTTGGGCAGCGCGGCACTCGGAGAGGGGGTGGGGGCTTGTGCAGCGCTCAGGGGGGCGGGACTTCGGGCGGTGCGGCACTCGGGGGAGGTGGAAGCTTTGGGCGGCGTGGTGCTCAGGGAGACAGGGCTTTCATAGGTGCTGGGGGGGTTCGGCGGCGCGGAGCTCGCAGGGGGAGTACGGCGGGGCGGTGCTCTTCTTTTTGTTTGGGGCAGCAAAAAAGTTAGAGCCAGCCCTGATTGCAGTGGAAGCAAAACTGGGACCTAGTCACCTAAATCTGGGGTTTAGGCACCTAACTACTTTTGTAGATCAGTCCTAAGGCCCTAACCCTACAAGCTGATCCATATGAGCAGACTTCCAATGAACTCTGTAAAGCCCTTCACAGGTGCTAGGGTCCATCCAAGTGGCTCAGCTTGCAGAATGGGGCTTAATAGTCTGTATATGCTTCATTTATGCTTGTGAGTAGGTAACTAATTGTTTGAATGCGTGTATAGGCAGGTAGAGTGAATTTCTGCTGATCCCATTTTTCCCTCACATGCCTCCCATTTGGGTGTGTGTCTTGTTTGCATAGATGAGTGTTTATCTTTCTCTGGGACAAATGTTATAAAATTCCAAAGGGCAAAAAAGAGGGAAAAACAAACAAACTACCACCACCAAGCTTTTTAAACTGGGGATAAGGTTGTAAATGTTTATCACGTAGGGCAGGGATTGGGGGTGGGGGGGGGGGACATTTAGGAACACTAACTTTCCCAGAAAATACAAATGTAATTACACAGCAAAATCAGCCAGGTAATCTTAATTCTGCAGTAATCATTGCCAACCTTCCACCTGGTACACCTTACACACTGGGTGTGAAAGACGTGGCTGTGTTGATGTAGGCAGCTTTGATATGGAATCTAAGGTGTTCAACAAACTGGTGCTATATCCATCTTAAATCCTCTCTGAGTAGTTGCCCCTGCGGAGCAACCGTCAACCCTCTGCTTTGCTAATAATGAATGATGCCAGTCTTAATAACCTTCTTGTCTCCTCTCACATGTTTCCAGGTGTCCTTTCATGTTGACTTTTATGCCTGGAGTGCTTTCCCCCAAATTATTATCCAAGCCATGTCTTCTGCCCCCTTCAAATCCCTCCTACAAGCTGCTCTTGCCATCTCATCTGAGAGGGCAAGGATAATGTAAGGGTGGAACTGAACTAAATACCTTGATGGGAGAAAAATTTGGCCAATGCTGAGCGCATTTCATAATCCCATCCCGAGCCAATAACAGCCATCAAGGCATGTGCCTCCCTTACTAAGCAATTGATCCTACTGTCACCCTTGTTCTTCCTCTTCCCTTACTCCTTTTTTTTTCCTGTTTATTACCCTCATTTATCATGTCACATACCAGTTATGTAAACTCTAATGATCAAAGAGTGTCTTTGCCAGGGGTCTGGCCCCTTTAAATGAAGCAGGTCCCAGGCCACAGTGCCAGAACAAGTGCTCCCAGTTTGGCCAGTTAGGAAGGTGGGACAGCACCTGGGGCTATAAAGAGTCAGACTTTCAGTAAGGAAAGGGATCAGCAGCTGGAGGAGGGAGGAATTTATTACCCCACCCCACATTCAGGATGAGGCAGTGAAAACCTGTGGGCCTCCAGGGAGAAAGCTGTGGGTGGTGGTGCCCTGCATAAACGGCAAGGAAGAATTCTGCAGCACTCCCTGAAGCAGCAGGGAGTGACAGAGGCAAAGGGGGGGAAATCTCCTGGGAGGCTATAACTCCCACTCTAGGAAGGGCCAAAGAACTGTTTTTTGTTGTGGGTTTTTTTAACCTATGTTTGGGAAATAAAACTGTGCTTAGAAGGAGATTCTGGCTGTGACAGAGCTCCTTTGGGGCCTGGAGACAGACCAGCACCTTATAGTGTATCTTCTGGTTTTGTGAGGCACCAAGAATATTTTGGGGGACACTCAAATAATTTGACATAACTAATAGTTTACAAGTAAAAAATAATTCCCCTAACTTAACACCAGCCCTGCAAACTCAGCCTGGGTTCAGAATCAATGGGCCAGGAAGCAGTAAAGCTAATCATAACTCACTGTAAGAAGATATGTCAATGCTTAGAAAGGTAAACATATGTTGACTTCTCTGCTTTTGGGATTATATACAGCATAACTACCTGGTCATTTAGTGGTATTCCTTGTGCCATTTTCTTTATGTTCTCTGTAGGATGATACTCATCAGCGTCATAGAATTTCCATCCCAGCTAAGAAAAAGTTATACATAATTTAGCATAAACAAACTGGCTCACGGTAACTCACTAGTTTATTAAGAACACTTTGGCAAGTACAGTTGTGGAATACATGTAGGACTTCTGCACCCCACTATGAATCTCACCATCTACATAATGACACTTCCCAGAAATATAAGGTATAATCAAGAGGAAGAAAATATCAAGTCAATATACCATGTTTGTTGATAAGTCAAATTCACACTGCACTATATAATTATATTCATCCATGCCTGACTCAGTCAGAACAGATTCAACTATTCACAAATTGGTAATATTTACATATGACATAAGATTTATAATTTAGCTAACAATGACTTGCTAGAAGTGAAGAAAATCCTATGTAAAATTACAATGAAACCAGCATAGTTAGAAAATACCATACCTTAGTTGCCAGATGCGACCCAACAGTTGATCTGTAAGAGAACACAGGGAGAGCACTATATAAACATTACTTGATAATTTTAACTTCCCCTTAAAATGATGTGAGGTGTTCTCTCTCCTTCTTGGGATGGAACAGGTCATAGGAATGTAGTAATTGCCACAGTACCTCAAACAAATGGGCCATCTAATTCTTCATCTGGTCTCTAGCTTTAGCCAGAATCATATGCTTCAGAGTAAAGTATAAGTCCCTTTCTGTCCCCAAAATCCTGACGTTTCCAAATCATAAGTGGTCAGAAATAATAACAACATCAGCACAAAGTGGATGTTCATATACACTCAATTACCACATCAACATATAAAAAGAATAAGTATAATCTGCTGTGAGGATAAATCCTTACACATATAAAATCAAGCCAGAGATTCTATCAGGGCTGTAAATTGTAGGCAGCTTTTGCCTCTTCATACTTTTTTCCTCCTCTTCCCCAATATGTATGGTTAGCTGTACCCGTAAAAAAAAAAAAAGAAAAACACACTTTGAACTAAAAAAACCCCAATAAAACTTTGGTCATTGTGTCAGGCAGAGAAAGGAAAAGGGAGGAGAGTGGGAATTATTCAACTGTAAGTGGGAAAACCAGAAATTCAATTAAGATTACTTGATAATATTCTGGTCTGGTAATATTTAAAAGGCTGAGGATATGCAAACATGGCATCTACCAGCAATATTGTCTGTAGTAGTCTGTAGTGAATAAATTAGACTGGCCTTAGTTATACCTGAATTTTAGCAAAGATACAGCACATCAGCAAGCAACAATATGCAGTTAAGCATTCTGTGGCATGAGACCAAACTGATGAGCGCTTCACTTTAACACACAAGTACAACTACCACCTCTTAACTCACCCCACACCCAATATTATTAAATTATATTTTTTAAAGAATGGTAGGTGCTGGTGAATATATAGCTGTAACTGGGAAAGTCTATTATTAAAACAACAGGAATGAAATTAGGTTGGTGGAGGGGAGTAAACTTGAAGGGATCAACAAAGTTCCCTGAACCATTCTGCCTTTGTAAGCTTAATGGGCAGGATGCACAGCGGCAACATATTCAGCCGCATTCCTATTATTATGATTAGTTTATTTATTACCTTTATTACACAGCATGTAGGAGCCCCAGTCATGGACCAGACCCTGTTGTGCTAGGTGCTGAACAAACAGAACATATGACAGATTACATACATTGTATTCATTGCTTGATTTCAGTTATCTGCAGTGGGTGCACAGTCCTGCCAGTGTCCCATGGGGGCTGAAAAGTGCTATTGAAAGCATCAGTCATGCCCCCTGCCTAGCACAAAATAGAACACTTATGTATGTTGTCTGGCACCTAAGTCTTTGTCTTGACTAGGAAAAATAGTCAAGTTTAGGTAGGGCTTAGCTAACACATGCTAGCTAGTCCCTGATCTAAACTTGACCCTTCTCCTAGTGTAGATCCAGGCTAACATCTTTTAGCTTCATTTTAGCTGGTCATGTAGTAGCCTAGGCTAATAATGAATTTTCTTTATATTTAGAATATAATAATGTGACATACTCTAGCCCTTTAGGGCATGGGGTTTAGCCTTTGTGTTTGTACAGCAGCTAGCACATTGTGGGTACTATTGGAAACAATAATAATATCTGACACATTAAGTTTAAACACAACACAGCTATTATCATTCAAGTTATTAAAAAGAATTTGACTCACTATTGCAAGTTCTTAAAAGTTATCCTAAATTAAGATTTTAGAAACAGCAGGGCTCCTGGTAAAACTTTGAAAGTTGCAGCCACACTTGTTTTATTTGAAAAGCAGTCAGCTGTCGTCTTTGGTTACATCAGTTTGGCAATGATTTCCACCAGTGTTTCACCCATCACAAGATGCTTTTAACTTTTAGATCAACAGAAGCTGCAGCATGTAAAGACATGATTATTTTTTGACTGAGGTCATGTGCTGAGGGCCTCATTCTAAATGACTGGGTGATTGTATCTATGCGGAGTTGGATTATTGAGGAGTTAAATGCCAACCATATTGTGAAACCTATGCATCCACATTAAATATAAGGGAAATAATTCAAGAGTATATAATTAGGAATACTAAGATGAAACTGAGCATGAAGAAGTTTATCCTGGGAATCAGAAAACAGTTTCATCCTGGAGGAAGAAATCAGACGATGGAATAACCTGCTAAAGGATGTGGTGGAAACCTCATTGATAACTTTATTTGTGTGGCACTAACTAAACTGGATAAACCACTATAGGGAATAATTGTGCACTTCCCAGGAGGGTGGACCAGATAAACTCATTACATGACCTTGGCCTGGAAAAGTAATTTTGATCTGTGGATGAAATATTAGTCATTTCCTTACTTCATGGTAAAAGATGGAAGGGTCTCTGGGCTGATACATTTTCATGATAACTTCCAGAGTGAGATAACCCAATCTCTTTAATATCTAACTTTTTATGATTCTAAGAGATGTTGGATAGAGGCCTGGGAATACCAGATGGTCTAATCTAGTGATGGGCAACCCGCGAAACATCAGGGAAATCCACTGGCATGCGGCAAAAGTTTGTTTACATTGACCGTCTGCAGGCACGGCCATCTGCAGCTCCCAGTGGCAGCGGTTTGCCATTCCCAGCAAATGGGAGCTGTGGGAAGTGGTGGCAGGAAGCAGCGGCCAGCATGTCCCTGGCCCTGCACTCCAGCTGCCAGGCCCAGAACTCTGCTCTGAGGCTCCACTCCCAATGTGCTGGCAGCCACGCCAACCCCCAGCCTCGGCCTCCTTATCCCTGTCTGTGTCCCTGCCTCCTGGAGCCACAGCCCTGCTTCCAGACCCAGCTTGGGCGGGGATGCAGACAGAGCTGGGGGCAGGGAGTGTTGAGGTAAAAAGTTTGGGGATCACTGATACAGCACATGATTTTTTTTTTTAAGTAACTAATGCTTTTTTGGGGTGTGTTAATGATACCTGTTTGTGTTGCTGCCTTTACTAGTACATTCTAAGCATTAATTATTCTCAGCGAAAAAAAGTTTTTCCTCCTGTTTCTTCCTCACCCTTTCTCTGCTTTGTTTGATGTTCTTAAATCTGTCATATACTGGTTTGTGATATTCACCTTTGTACCACTTTTAATCACATACCTTAGTTTTCCTCTTTTGATTCCTTTCTGCTCTTTTTAACCTCTCCATAGAAGAATGAGAATTTATTATTCTACAAGTTACACTCTTGTCTCTTTTCTAGTTCTTCAGAAGTTCCTAAGATTCTAACTAAAACAGTGGTTCTCAAACTTTTGTACTGGTGACCCCTTTCATATAGAAAACCTCTGAGTGTGACCCCCCTCCCTTATAAATTAAAAACACTTTAAAAAAAATAGATTTAACACCATTATAAATGCTGGAGGCAAAGCGGGGTTTGGGGTGGAGGCTGACAGCTCATGACCCCTCATGTAATAATCTCATGACCCCCTGAGGGGTCCCGACCCCTAGTTTGAGAACTCTTGAGCTAACATGTTCTAACAACACACATTTTATCCCAGTCAAGATAAATCCTGGTGCATTCTGAAAAGAGTCTTCCCCAAGTTCTTTTCAAGCTAACAAGTATCAGAAGGGTAGCCGTGTTAGTCTGGATCTGTAAAAGCAGCAAAGAATCCTGTGGCACCGTATAGACTAACAGACGTTTTGGAGCATGAGCTTACGTGAGTGAATACCCACTTCGTCAGATGCATGTAGTGGAAGTTTCCAGGGGCAGGTATATATATGTAAGCAAGCTAGAGATAATGAGGTTAGTTCAATCAGGGAGGATGAGGCCCTCCCTGTTCTAGCAACTGAGGTGTGAAAACCAAGGGAGGAGAAACTGGTTTTGTAGTTGGCAAGCCATTCACAGTCTTTGTTTAATCCTGAGCTGATGGTGTCAAATTTGCAGATGAACTGAAGCTCAGCAGTTTCTCTTTGAAGTCTGGTCCTGAAGTTTTTTTACTGCAGAATGGCCACCTTAAGGTCTGCTATAGTGTGGCCAGGGAGGTTGAAGTGTTCTCCTACAGGTTTTTGTATATTGCCATTCCTAATATCTGATTTGTGTCCATTTATCCTTTTCCGTAGAGACTGTCGAGTTTGTCCGATGTACATAGCAGAGGGGCATTGCTGGCATATGATGGCTTATATTACATTGGTGGACATGCAGGTGAATGAACTGGTGATGGTGTGGCTGATCTGGTTAGGTCCTGTGATGGTGTCGCTGGTGTAGACAAGTGGGCAGAGTTGGCATCGAGGTTTGTTGCATGGATTGGTTCCTGAGCTAGAGTTACTATGGTGCGGTGTGCAGTTATGAGAATATGTTTCAGGTTGGCAGGTTGTCTGTGGGCGAGGACTGGTCTGCCACCCAAGGCCTGTGGGATCATTGTCCGGGATGGGTTGTAGATCCCTGATGATGCGTTGGAGGAGTTTTAGCTGCCATCCACAGCCTCAGAAACCACCCTGACATTATCATCAAAGAGGCTGATAAAGGAGGTGCTGTTGTCATCATGAACAGGTCTGACTACCAAAAGGAGACTGCCAGACAACTCTCCAATACCAAATTCTACAGGCCACTTCCCTCAGATCCCACTGAGGAATACACTAAGAAACTGCATCATCTACTCAGGACACTCCCTACACTAAACACCAGAACAAATCAACATACCCTTAGAGCTCCGACCAGGGTTATTCTATCTACTACCCAAGATCCACAAACCTGGAAATCCTGGACGCCACACCATCTCGGGCATTGGCACTCTCACTGAAGGACTGTCTGGATATGTGGACTCTCTACTCAGACCCTATGCCACCAGCACTCCCAGCTATCTCCGTGAGACTACTGATTTCCTGAGGAAACTACAATGCATTGGTGACCTTCCAGAAAACATCAGCCTAGCCACCATGGATGTAGAGGCTCTCTACACAAACATCCCACACACAGATGGAATACAAGCTGTCAGGAACAGTATCCCTGACGATGCCACAACACAACTGGCTGCTGAGCTCTGTGCCTTTATCCTCACACACAACTATTTCAAATTCGATGACAACATATATCTCCAGATCAGTGGCACTGCTATGGGCACCAGCATGGCCCCACAATATGCCAATATTTTTATGGCTGACTTGGAACAACGCTTCCTCAGCTCTCGTCCACTCACGCCCCTTCTCTACCTACGCTACATTGATGACATCTTCATCATCTGGACCCATGGGAAGGAGACTCTGGAAAAATTCCACCACGATTTCAACAGCTTCCACCCCACCATCAACCTCAGCCTGGACCAATCTACACGGGAGGTCTACTTCCTAGACACCACGGTGCAAATAAGTGATGGTCACATTAACACCCCCCTATACTGAAAACCTACTGACCGCTATGCCTACCTTCATGCCTCCAGCTTCCATCCTGGGCACATCACACGATCCATTGTCTACAGCCAAGCACTGAGGTACAACTGCATCTGCTCTAACCCTTCAGACAGAGACCAACACCTACAAAATCTCCACCAAGCATTCTCAAAACTACAATACCCGCACTAGGAAATAAGGAAACAGATCAACAGAGCCAGATGTGTACCCAGAAGCCTCCTACTGCAAGACAAACCCAAGAAAGAAACCAACTAACAGGACTCCACTGACCATCACATACAGTCCCCAGCTAAAACCCCTCCAACGCATCATCAGGGATCTACAACCCATCCTGGACAATGATCCCACACTTTCACAGGCCTTGGGTGGCAGGCCAATCCTTGCCCACAGACAACTTGCCAACCTGAAACATATTCTCACCAGTAACTGCACATCGCATCATAGTAACTCTAGCTCAGGAACCAATCCATGCAACAAACCTCGATGCCAACTCTGCCCACATATCTACACCAGCGACACCATCACAGGACCTAACCAGATCAGCCACACCATCACCTGTTCATTCACCTGCATGTCCGCCAATGTAATATACGCCATCATATGCCAGCAATGCCCCTCTGCTATGTACATCGGACAAACTCGACAGTCTCTACGGAAAAGGATAAATGGACACAAATCAGATATTAGGAATGGCAATATACAAAAACCTGTAGGAGAACACTTCAGCCTCCCTGGCCACACTATAGCAGACCTTAAGGTGGCCATTCTGCAATAAAAAAACTTCAGGACCAGACTTCAAAGAGAAACTGCTGAGCTTCAGTTCATCTGCAAATTTGACACCATCAGCTCAGGATTAAACAAAGACTGTGAATGGCTTGCCAACTACAAAACCAGTTTCTCCTCCCTTGGTTTTCACACCTCAGTTGCTAGAACAGGGAGGGCCTCATCCTCCCTGATTGAACTAACCTCATTATCTCTAGCTTGCTTACATATATATACCTGCCCCTGGAAATTTCCACTACATGCATCTGACGAAGTGGGTATTCACCCACAAAAGCTCATGTTCCAAAATGTCTGTTAGTCAATAGGGTACCACAGGATTCTTTGCTGCTCAAGCTAACAAGAGTCACAGTAGTGTGGAATCTTGTGTGAGGAAGTCCACCCTTGAAAGTTCTTGTTAAGGCCATTTGAAAAAATAAAAAAAAAGGTGGACAAGAGCAAGCACAGCTGTGAGTCCCAAGTTATTTGGTCCTTTTTACTTAGTTACAAGTCCAGGGAAAAGCTTCCCAGTCACTAAATCAGAAGCTTTGCTGCCAATGCTTCATACCTGTTGTCACCCTCCAAACCCTTTAGTGGGGGAAACCACAGCTGCACATGGTAAACTGTGAGGTAAACTGCATAGGATAAAACTAATTCAGCATTCCAACTCCTGCAATGAGGACACCGGTCAGTTAGGCCCTGCTCAACCCTCTAAACCTGATTTCTCCCATTGTCCCGCAATCTGAGATCCCCTCTCTACCACAGTGTCACTGCTGTCATCGACAAAGCAAAGTAGATACAAGTCGAGTTAAACAGTCAAAGGTCTATTCTAACCCAACAAGAGCAATTAAATGAGAGTGTTATCTCTACTAAGCCCCACAGTGCATAATGGGTAGCTAGCTACCTGAACAGTTTCTGATGTGTGCTGAAATATCAGGAAACAAAAGGGAAACTTTAGCCTAACTCCTCACTTGTGTGTATTTGTTATTCATGAGCTAGTTTTTTAAATTGTTTACATAGCTATAAAACAGAAGAAACTGAATATAAAGCCACCCTTCCCTCAGTAACAACTCTTCACTCAATTAAACAAAATCCACTAATAGTGCATGCAAGGTGTACCATAACCTAGCATGTAAAAATTACACAAAGCTAGTCTGGTTTGTAGGCAACTTGGGCTCATAGAAACTAGTATCTTCTGACTGTAATGAGGTGCCTGAGTCGCCTCCATACTTGTGTGGGTGTAAAACACCAAAGGCTCCTTAGAGCACCTGTGGTTTCGTTTTGCCCTTCTGAAGAACGAAAAAGCACGAACTACTGAAAAGTGCCCTCGCAAGAGAGGCACCACAGCACAGGCCGCCTTTGGGTTAAGTCTTCAGTTGTTGTCCCAGAGCCCCTGCAACAGCGCAGGTTTCAGAAGACTTTTGCCCTTTGCAGACAGGAGGAAATGCCCCTTTAAAAGACGCGTGGTGCTGAGGGCAACGCAACCAGTCTCCTGGTTACTGCACAGCTAATTCCCTGTCGGCCAGGGCAATGCTGGGAGCCCTGGAGCTGCAGCCCGAAGGGGCCCCGGCTTGTCCGGCAGCCGCAGCCCTGGCCCAGAAGCGGGCAGGCTGAGACCCTGCAGCGGGGGCCACCCGCTTTCCTCAGGCCAAGCCCGGGACAAGACACGCGGGGACCCGAGCCCGCCCCCCGCCCGCAGGGAGGGACCCGGAAGGAGCCGTCCAGGCGAGGAGCTTCCCCCGCAGGGGCTCCGGGGAGGGGAAAGCACCTACTTCCCCGAGCCGCTCACTCCCATCACCACCAGCAGCACCATGCCAAGCCCAGCAGCAGCCTCTCCCGCCGCGCACCTGCTCCTCCTCTGTGCCCAGCCCCTGCCGCCTTCACGTTCTCTCCGCTCTGCCCCGCCCCTCCTCCGGCTCTGTCCCTGAAGAGGCACCGCGGCCTTTCGCTGCCTAGGTTTGTGCTGTGCTGCTCCCTGCGAGCGTGAGGCCAAGCTAGAGTTCAGGCTGCAGCCCTGACCTTGCACTGGGCTGACTGTTAGCTGCTTCCCTCCCGTTCTTCTGCCCGAAGAACAGAAGAATGGCCCTGCTGGGTCAGACCAAGGTCCATGTAGCCCAATATCCTAAGTGTCTTCCAACAGTGCCAGGTGTCCCAGAGGGAATGAACAGAACAGGTAATCATCAAGTGATCCAGCCCCTGACACCCTTTCCTAGCGTCTGGCAACCTGCCCATCCTGGCTAATAGCCATTGATGGACCTATCCTCCTTGAACTTTAGTTCTTTTTTGAACCCTGTTAAGGTTTTGGCCTTTACAACATTCCCTGGCAAGGAGTTCCATAGATTATGTGAAGAAACATTCCTCTTGTTTGTTTTAAACCTGCTGCCTATTAATTTCATTTGGTGATGCCTAGTTCTTGTGTTATGAGAAGTAATAAACAACACTTCCGTATCTACTTTATCTACACCAGTCATGATTTTATAGACCTCAATCATATCTCCCCTTAGCCATCTCTTTTCCAAGTTGAAAAGGCCCAGTCTTATTAGTCTCTCCTCATACAGAAGCTGTTCTATACTCCTAATAATTTTTGTTTCCCTTTTCTGAACCTTTTCCAGTTCCAATATATCTTATTTGAGATGGGGCGACCATTTATATAGAGGCAACATGATATTTTCTTTCCTGTTATCTATCCCTTTCTTAATTATTCCCAGCATTCTGTTTGCTTTTAAGACTGCCACTGTACATTGAGTGGATGTTTTCAGAGAACTGTCTACAATTACTCCAAGATCTCTTTCAGCTAACAGCTAATTTAGATCCCCATCATTTTATATGTATAGTTGGGAATATGCTTTCCAATGTGCATTACTTTGCACTGATCAACATTAAATTTCATCTGCCATTTTGTTGCCCAGTCACGAGAGATCCTTTTGAGGCTCTTTGCAGTCTGCCTGGGCCTTAACTATCTTTAATAATTTTGTATCATCTGCACATTTTTCCACCTCACTGTCTACCCTTTTCCCAGATCATTTATGAGTATGTTGAATAGGACTGGTCCCAGAACAGACCTCCTGGGGAACACCACTATTTACCTCTTTCCATTCTGAAAACTGACCATTTATACCTACCCTTTGTTACCTATCTTTTAAGCAGTTACCGATCCATGAGACCATCTTCCCTCTTATCCCATGGCAGCTTACTTTGTGTAAGAGCCTTTGGTGAGGGCCTTTGTCAAAGGCTTTCTGAAAATCTAAGTACACTATGTCCATTGGATCCCCTTGGTCCACATGCTTGTTGACCCCTGCAAAGAATTCTAGTACATTGGTGAGGCATGATTTCCCTTTACTAAAACCATGTTGACTCTTCCTCAACAAATTATGTTTATCTATATGTCTGACAATATTGTTCTTTATTATAGTTTCAACCATTTCGCCCGGCACTGAAGTCAGGTTTACAGGCCTATAATTGCTAGGATCATCTCTGGAGTCCTTTTAAAAAATTGGTGTTACATTAGCTATCCTGCAGTCATCTGGTACAGAAGTGGATTTAAATGATAGGTTACAGACTACAGTTAGTAGTTCTGCAGTTTTACATTTGAGTTCCTTCAGAACTCTTGGGTGAATACCATCTGGTCCTGGTGACTTATTGCTGTTTAATTTATCAGTTTGCTCCAAAACATCCTCTAATGATACCTCAGTCTGGGATGGTTCCTCAGATCTGTTATCTAAAAAGAATGGCTCAGGTTTGGGAATCTCCCTCACATCCTCAGCCATGAAAACCGATACAAAGAATTAATTGAGTTTCTCCACAATGGCCTCATTGTCTTTGAGTGCTCCTTTAGCACCTCGATCGTCTAGTGGCCCCACTGGTTGCTTAGCAGACTTCCTACTTCTGATGTTCTTAAATTTTTTTTTGCTATTACGTTTTTCTCCTTTCTTTGTCCATCCAGAGGGATTTCTGTTTGGGCTTCTGCCTCCAAGGGTCCTTCAGGCCTGAGTCACTGTTTGTATCTGATGTTTGTAAATAGGCTTGGTGGAAGTCAATGTTTATTTTATCATTTTGACAGCTAACAGCAATGTTTATTTTTAAGAATTTTTTCCATTTTAATTTAAAATTTCACAATAGCAGGTAAGTATGGGTGGGGATCAATTATTTAATTACAGTGGATGTTGAGATTCAATAAGTTAAAGCTTTATAACCATTAAAACAAAAACTGGCAACCTCTCAACAAAACAAATACACTTACCTCAAACTCTAATAACTTCTCAAGCAAAATTTTTCTCACTTTGCTTCACTTTCAGTTTTGATTATCAGTTTGTTGGTCTGGTGAAATTGACATTTACCCACATTAAAATTCTAATCCTTCCAAACTTATGTATAAAATATAGAGGTCCCTGGCTTGTGATGCTTGCCCTTTAAATGACAAATTCGAAAGGGTGATAATGCTACAAATGGCTTATGTCCTTCCCTATATGAAACACATATGTGAGTCTATTATGTTCACAGAAGCTGATGAGCTCTAAGGTAGACAAATACACATTTATAAACACAATGTGTGGATGGCCAGGTGATTGGTCAAAACTCAAAATAGTGCTGGATATCATGTAGCTATATCTCAAACCTGTCACTCAGAAATTAACTTTGACAGGCTTCATATAAATGTCTTAGAGTGGTTTGAATGAGGAGATGGTGGCTGCTGTAACGTTAGAAATTGCCAGATAATTCTTTTGAAGTCCTACAATTCTGTTTGGCTGAATGTGTAGGCAATTAGATCTTGGAGAAGTGTTCATAGTTAATTGTGATGCAGGATGTTTTTTGTTTTTAAAGCAGCTGAGCGTACCACTGGTAAGCCTTAAGCCCTTGATCCTGCAACTAGCTTCTTGTGAGCAAACCTCTGTACCTACAAAGAACCACAATTACATCAGTGGAGTTCTGCACACAGGAGTCTGCCCGCATGAAGCCACTTGCAGGATTTGGGGCGTCAGTGTCGCTGACTTAACTCTTAGGTGTAACTGCTGTTTACAGGATATATCTATGTACAGGGCCGGCTCTGGCTTTTTTGCTGCCCCAAACTAAAAAAAAAAAAAGCAAACCTGCAGGGCGGCCGGAGCAGCAGAGCAAAAAAAAACCGTGCAGGATGGCCGGAGCACGAGTGCAGGGGGACTCCAGGCGCTGCAGACATGCCCTGGGCAGTAGGGGGGAGAGAGCGGAGGGGGAGAGAGAAGCGAGGCCACGGCCTGGGCTTCCTACATGCCGCCTGCCAGGAGGGCTCCGCACCGCTCCAGTTGGCTGGGAGGGAAGAACGTGGGCTGTCCTGTCGGGCTTGCTACAGACCTGGCACTAGCTGGGGCAGACGGAGGGCGCAGCCCGCTCCCAGCAAGGCACTCCCCTCCTCCACACCACCACCTCCGACAGGGCAGCCAGAGCGGTGAACCAAAAAAAAAAAAAAAAGATTCGAGGGAATGTTGCCCCTTAGAATCTGCTGCCTCAAGCACGAGCTTGCTCGGCTGGTGCCTGGAGCCAGCCCCATCTATGTAAAATAATTAGGCTTAGGGAAGGGGGAGGGGGCTTCGAGTCCAGCTCTAGTTTTGCTACCATGAAACGAACAACAAAACAACAATACAGTTTTCCTGGAAAGTACTACTGGTGATAGCATCATTCATAATAGACAGATGATTCCTTGAGAGACAAGGTGGGTGAGGTAATATCTTTTATTAATCAACTTCTATTGGTTAGAGAGAAAAGCTTTCAAGCTACACAGACCTCTTCTTCAGGTCTGGAAAAGGTACTCAGAGTGTCACAGTGTGACATTCCCCTTTGGTGTTATCCAGACCAGTGATCTGCTAGGCACTCCAATCTTTGTCTCTGGGAGCCAGCCTTACCCTGCTCTGCTGTGAGAACCCCCACTCCTGAGCTGTTCATGCACTGTCTCTGGCACGTAAGTTGCTCCCAACTACTTGCAAGCGAATGACCCTAGCCAATATCTCTGGTCCCAGACACAACCCTAGGAGCCTCCATCTTGCAGTGTCCAGTTATGCCCACTGGACGCTGCAAGCTTATATGAATTTGTCAATTTCAGAAAGAAATTGATACGTACCAGGCTCATTATCGCAAGGGGAGCCTCTGATATGCTTCAAACCAAACACACTGCTTCAGGTAGAATAAACAAACAGATTTATTAACTATAAAGATAGATTTTAAGTGATTATAAGTCAAAGCATAAGAAGTCAGATTTGGACAAATGAAATAAAAACAAAACACATTCTAAGCTGATCTTAACACTTTCAGTGCCCTTACAAACTTAGATGTTTCTCACCACAGGTTGGCTGGTTGCTCTTCAGCCAGGATCTCCCCTTTGATCAGTGTTTCAGTCACTTGGTGGTGATGTCTGTAGATGTAGGTGGAAGAGAGAGGAAGAGCATGGCAAACATCTCTTCCTTTTATCAGGTCCTTTCCTCCCCCTTGGCCTTGTCCCCTTCTTCAGAGTCAGGTGAGCATTACTGAGTCTCTCCCAGCAAGGCTGAGCAATTCCCCTGGTGTGGCCCCATGCAGATGAGTCACTGCATTGTAGTTACCTTGCTGGACAATGGCTGTTGATGGGTTGTTTGACACCCTGCATGGGCATTGGTTACTTTCCTTGCCTTTGCCTCTGGAGAACTAATATTTGGCTGATTCCCCCAACTTACAGCATGTTTTAATGACAACCATACTACACAATTCTCATAACTTCATATGCATTAATGATATACATATATGGATAGAGAAATGACTTTCAAGAGATCATAACCTTTCTCCTGATACCTTGCAAGGCATGTTTTATACGTAAGATCATGATTATATGAAAATGAGGAATATGGGGGTTACAGCATGCTCCCCCAAGGTATAGAATGTCACACACAGCTAAATACCATGTTGAACAGATAGTTTAGCATAAGTATTCTAAGCACATATTCTAAGGCAGCATTCCAGGTGAAGGGCTCATAGGACAAAAAGGGGGGGGTTAGTGGGTTACAGATTGTTGTAATAAACTATACATCAAGTGTCTTTATTAAGACCATGATTTTTAGTGTCTAACAAAGTTATGAATTTAAGTTCCCAGGCTCATCTTTTGGAAATGTTATGCAGGTTTCCTCTGAGGATGAGGACTGATAAATCAGATATGAGGTGGCCACTTTGTGAGAAGTGTTCACCCACAGGTAATATGGTGTTTTTGTCTTTTATCATTTTCCTGTGTTAGTTCATTTGAGAGCATAGCGATTGGCTGGTTTTACCCACATAGTTGTTATTGGCACCTGGATGAGGTTCACCAGCTGTTGTGATAGGCAGGGTAGGACTCATGGATTTTACTTTTCTAAGGAGATATCCTATCTCCTAGAACTGGAAGGGACCTTGATAGGTCATCAAGTCCAGCCCTCTGCCTTCACTAGCAGGACCCAGATCCCTAAATGGCCCCCTCAAGGGCTGAACTCACAACCCTGGGTTTAGCAGGCCAATGCTATTGCAGTGTGTTGTGGAGGGTGCTGATCACTGTAACCGTGAGATATGTCTGCAGATTTTGCATCTGTTGTTCTTGTTGCTTTGTCTGGTGCCGCTTTGATTTGATGTGTAGGGGCATTTAGACCCAAAAGGAATGTGTTGCAAGAGAGAAGCCTGGAAATGAGAAGAGAATCAGGACTTTCCTGTCTACCTGTGTTTGACTGAAAAGAGCCACAATTTAGATATTTATTGTGGAATATAATGCAGGGGAGCCCTGTTGTAAGTATGTTTAGGCCTTAAGGGAAAAGGATAATTATTTTGTTTTAGGTTTTTATGAGTTTGTGAGGGGATGGACTCCCCACACTAGCCCAGCAAGAGCTGGATGAGGCCAGGTGGGACCAATCAGCTAATTAGGCTGCAAGCAGGGGAACTTTAGGCTGGAGGCAGCTAATTAGAAACAGGTTCAGCAGTGCAGGAGGAGCAGGTGGAACTTGTATAAAGCCAGATAGCTGGCTGCAGACAGGGTGCTATCGGGAAAAGCTGCAGTCATTCCCTGACTGAAGAGAGTTAGAGACTCCCAAACCCAGAGAGGGTGGGAGATAGTGGTGTAAGAAAAAGCCTAGGGAAACAGCAGCAAGAGGTAGGAGTGCACAGGGACCATGACTGCTTGTTATAGGGTTTCTGGACTAGAACCTGTTACCCAGCAAGGAATATGCTTCCGCATATACTCTGTCTCCTGGTTCTCAGCTGGAAATTTTTTTTAGAAGGGGACTGAAACTATAAAAAGGGAATGAACGCCCCAAGGGACCCCCTCTCTCTTCTTAGGTGTGATGCTGGAGACAGGCAGACAAAGAAAAAGAGCCATTGGACTTGGGGGTGAAGGATGTGGACTGTTGACCTGAAAGGTTTGGTCAGTAATGTTGCTGGAGGCATGTGGTGAGAAATTTTGCTTAAATCTAATATAGCTTGTTAAGCACTAGTAAACATTTTAATTTTTCTTGTAACTATCCCTGATTTTTATTCCCTGTTTGTACCCATTTAAAATCTTGTACTCAATCTTTTTGTAGTTAAACTCATTTTATCTAATCCAGTGTGCTTATGTGAAGTGTCTGGGTTACTACCTTTATGGTAATAAAATGGCATATTCTCTTTAAGGAATAAGACTTAATATATTCGTATTGCCCAGAAGAGGGCTGGGTAGTACAGGATATATATTTCCAGGGGAAAATCTGGGACTGAGTGTGCATTGGGGGTCATTCTGCAGCGTAACCAAGGCTGATGAGAGCCAGGGTGTAACTGGCAGGCTGCTGTTATAAACAGACACTCAGGGTGTGGCTTGCATAATGGAAGGGTATTTATGAGCAGCCTAGGTGGGAGCTACTTTAGCAAGGCATTGTAAGGCACCGAGGGTTGCAGGGCATGAGTGACACAGCCCCTCAGTAGTTTGAATTGTACCCTGATATGTCTGTCTCCCACTGCTAAAAGGATGGAGAGAAGATAGAAATTTTGTCACTTCATAGGGATTTGAGCCCTTCTATAACCACTATCTTCCAGACTTCCTCTTTTTCATTAGCCACAGCAACTACCAGGGACTTAGAAACCCCAAAAGAAAAGCAGCAAAAAAGCTAGACTTGTTTGGCAGGAAACTTTATTTCATGGGAGGTTTACAGATTAGGATCGTGAACCAGCAGGCTCTGTGGGTTGATATGATTTCAGCCTATGTGATGATATCCTGAAGTTCAAAGACAAGCTTCCTGATGAGGCAAAGCAAGAGTTTGCTTCTATGGTGGAAGAGGGCAAACTAACTGCCAAAACAGCACTGCAAGCAAGGCTGGATGCAGTAGACTTCTGCCATCACTATGTGGTGGTCATCTTGGCTGCAGCAGTCATCTGATCTTCCTCTGGATGTGCAAAAAAAATTCAAGACCTCCTGTTTGAAGGCCACTCACTCTTTTCCAGTAAGCTAGATGAGCAGGTTCATATTCAAGGGTGATCCTTAAGACTCCTTAAATCTCTAGAGATTTATACACAAGCAGCAACAAGAAAGCTGTTCTGCTCACATCAGTCCCAATGACTTCAGCCTTTTTTGCTGTGTTCCCAGTACCTGCCCCAAAAGAGAGGCAGGAGTTACAAGCAGCATCTTCTTCCACCTATCTCTTGTACTGCTACCAGTTTTTAGGCAAACTGGGTCCCCTAAACTATCATTTTGACCAGCTGGTCAAGAGCAGTCTACTACTTACCAGAGTACCATCTTTTGCCAACCACCTGTCCCATTTTCTAAGTGCTTGGACACACATCAATATGGATCAGTGGGTCTTAAGCATGGTGGAACTGGGATTACCCCTTCAATTTATTCTATCCCCAATTTACACCTCCTTCCCTGTCCTTCTTCAGGAACCACTCTCACAAGAGCATGCTACTTCAGGAGGTCAAGTCGCTCCTCCTCATGGGGGTCATACAGGAAGTTCCCATGTCATTTGGAGGGAAAGGATTTTATTTCTTTGCCTTCCTGATCCTGAAGGCAAAGGGGGGAGGGGTCTCAGGCCTCTTTTAGATCTTAAACAAGTGCTTAAAGAAAACAGAATATCAAATGGTTACTATAGTGTCTATCCTTTCCTCAGATTCTGGGGACTAGAGCAGTTCTGCTGCTCTCAACTTAAAGGATGCTTTTATTCATGTGGCTGTTCACCACAGAAAATTTCTCAGATTCACGGTCAACAGGTCCTTCTACCAATTTACAGTACTGTCTTTTGGCCTGTCAGCAGCCCCTTGCGTATTCATGAAATGCATGGCTGTAGTAGTGGCATTCCTGCAAAGGTCAGGAGTCTGTTCCCTTACCTGCATGACCGTCTAGTGAGAGGCCAGTCCAGGTCTCGGGTACTCTCCAGCATAGTCACTATTCAGTCCACTTTCAACACACAAGGGCTCTTAATACTGAAAAATTTGTCCTAATGCCTGCCCAAAGAGAAGAATTGCGGGCAGTTCTGGACTCTACAAAGATCATGGCTTTCCTGCTGGAGCTGAGGATTCAAACAAGTGGGTCATTGCTCTAGATCGGGGTCGGCAACCTTTCGGAAGTGGAGTGCCAAGTCTTCATTTATTCACTTTAAGGTTTTGTGTGCCAGTAATACATTATTTTTTTAGAAGGTCTCTCTGTATAAGTACATACAATAGTTTACTTATATTATATAGAAAGTAAACAAGGTTTTCAAAATGTTTAAGAAGCTTCATTTAAAATTTAAATTAAAATGCTGATCTTATGCTGCTGCATGGCTGAGCCCACTGCCAGCCTGGGGTTCCATTCACCTAAGCCGGCAGCGGGCTAAGCAGGGCCTGCGGCCAGGACCTTGGCTGGCAAGAGACCGGCTGCCAAAACCCCCAACTGGCAGCAGGCTGAGCAGGGCTGGTGGCAGGGACCCCGGCAGGCAGCTGCATGCCATCTTTGACATGTGTGCTGTTGGTTGCTGACCCCTGCTCTAGGTCTAAAGGCGTACCGTGTCCCTGTGGTTTGGAATTGCCTCAAACTTCTAGGACACATAGTGGTGTGCACTTGTGAGGTGTAGCCTGGCATGCTGCACTGTGTAAGTATAGGTTTGGTTAGCCTTAGTGTACTCACCAGCCTGTCACCATAAGGACATGCAGGTTCAAGTACCTGCTCAGGTGGTCTCCTCCTTGGACTGGTGGGTAGAACCTGCAAATGTTTGTGAGGGTGTCCCCTTTGCCCCTGCACAGCAGTCACTCGCTCTAGTCACAAAAGCATCAGGTCTAGGTTGGAGAGTTCACTTAGATCCTGAGAAGACCAAAGACCCTGAGTCTGAAGGGGACCTAAATCTCCATATCAATATCAGGGAGCTTTGGGCCATCCATTTGGCTTGATGGTGTTCTTTCCACATATCAAAGGGTGGAATGTTTTGGTACTCTGATAACACAGTAGTATGTTCTAGGTAAGCAAACGAGTGTGTGCAAGGGGTGAAGGGATTTAAAAAACTTATGACAGGAGGCAATCCTCCTTTGGAATTTCTACATCACCAATTCCATCAACCTAAAAACTGCTTACTTTCTGAGAGTTCAAAACACCCTGGCAGACCACCTGAGCAGGTTGTTTCCAGGTCACCATGAATAATCTCTTCAGACAGATGTGTCTAGGTCCATTAGACCTGTTTGCAACAACATCAAACAAAAAATGTCATCCTTTTTGTTCCCAAGCAGGACACAGCCTTGGTTCATGGACAGATGCTTTCCTCCTAGCCTGGCCAAAAGGCTTGCTGTATGCCTTCCCTCCAGTTCTGCCCCTGCACAAAGTCAAGCAAGATTCCACTCACCTTATTTTTATAGTCCCAGCGTGGCCCTATCCACACTGGTTTTCAACTCCACTAACCCCTATTAGTCAGACCTCTGCTGCTATTCCTGAGAGAGATTGCAGTGATGTCCAAGGACCATGGCCACCTCCTTCATCCCAGCCTTCAGGACCTCCACCTGAGAGCATGGATGCTTCCTGCACTCCCTTAAAGCAAACATTTTCCCAGGTTGTTGCCATGAAGTGCTGCTAAATAGTAGGAAGCCTTCGAGTACATCTAATTACCTTGCTAAATGGAAGATATTCTCCATTTGATCCATTATAAAGAGGTCTCCTTAGCTCAAGCTCCAATTTGTTGTATCTTGGACTATCTTTTCTTTCTGAAACAAGTGTTAGCTCTTAGTTCCATCAGAGTCTATTTGGCTGCTTTCCACCCTCCTGTGGATAACCAATCAATTTTTCCCAATGCCATGCCCATCAGATTTCTAAAGGGTTTGCTCAGATTATACCCATAGGGCTCATAGCTTGCTTCCACAGTAGAGTTTAAACTTAAACTTAGTTCTAGCAAAGTTGATGGGTTGCCTCTTAGAGCCACTAGTGCCTTGTTCTGTTACACTTGTCTATGAAAGTACCTTTCATGGTGGTTCTCTCCTGGCCAAGATGATTAGGGGAGCTGTGAGCTTTAGTACTGGAGCCTCCCTATAATTTTTTTTTTAAAGGGGGACCAGGTTTTTCTTTAACCTCACACAATTCTTGTCTAAAGTAGCTGAATTTCACATTAATCAAGCAGTTTATTTACAAACGTTCTTTCCAAAGCGTCATTTGAGTAAAAAAGGAAGAACATCCAAACTCTAGATGTTCGTAGAGCTTTGGCTTTTTCCCTGGATCAGACTAGGCCTTTCAAGTCTTCATCTCAGCTCTGTGGGTAGTTTTCAGACAGAGTAAAGGACAACCTAATATCACTCAGAGGATCTCTTCCTGGATGTCTGGCTGTTTTCACTGATTGGCTCATATTCCACCTCCAAGTGAAGTGGACCATGTCACCGGAAATTTCTGCAGCCTTTCTGGATATATCCATTTCGCATATTTGTAAGGTAGCAACCATACATTTGCATCTCACTATGCCATCTCTCATCAATCTAGAGACAATGCCAGATTTGGATGGGTGATCCTACAATCCATGTTCAAGTAGACTATGAGCTGATTTCCATTCAAGCCACTTGCGAGTCCACTACCATAGAATGGACACCTACCATGGAATGGACCTGTGCAATCACTCAAGAAAAACTGATTACCTACCTTTTGGTAATTGTTCTTTAAGATCTGTTGCACGTCTAGTCCATGACCTGCCTTTCTTTCCCTCTCTACCAAAAAGATTCTAACAGGAAGAAACTGAGAGGGGGTTAGGGGTAGCATGGCCCTTTATACCTGCATGAGGCACCAGCGTGCTCATGCTGCCCCTATGGGTGCTGCTGAAGGAAGAAAAATCTGAGACCTGTGCACCAGGAGTGCACATACTTAGTGGAGGGGACATGTACAATACATGTCAAAGAACAGTTAGACATGTAAGTAACCATTTTATCGGGGAAAAAGTTAGTTCTCAACAAGGATCTCTACTCAGTAGCCAAGCTTATTTTCCCAAGATCTTATCCTGCAGCTGTTCCGTAGGCAAAACTCCCATTAGTCCTACAGTCCTTACAATGATAAAACTCTCAGTGAATCCAGAGGGCCTGATTCTCTGATGCACCCATAGAGTATTTGGTGAACCAAGGATGGGAACTACAAAGGCTGCCTTACACCCCTTCTAGCCCTGCAACTGGTTCTGGGCTGGTATAGTAATCAGTAGATATTGGAGCAGTCCCAAGGTTGCTCTAAGCTGTGGTGGCTGTTAACAGTCTTCCTGGGCTGTTTCAGGGACTGCTGATCATAAGGATACCCTGCCTATGGTTCTTTCCCTTGGCCATCCCAGCACTAGGATGGAGGTGGGAGCAGCAGGGCAATGTAGGAGCCTTTATAGTAGCTCTACCTCACTGGAGGATTTCCCTATGCAGAGGAAATCTCTCCCCCTGCTGGATCTGCTAGGTTTAGGACAGCCTTGTGCCAATAGACCAAATTAAAACTGCTTGATTAGATGTGAGATTCAGATTTGATATTTGTTTTTACCTTACCCAGTTTTTTTTTTTTAAAGTGTAGTATATTCCTCTAGGGCACACTGTATGTGGAAATCCCAACAAAAACTGAAACATGAGCTTTGAGTCACCTGTAGTCTTATACTTTTTTTTCCAGCCCACTATTCACAAAACCAGGAATGACAATATACACTGTTTCTTGCTGATGATGCAAAGCATAATCTGAGTCTGATCTTGAAGTTTAAGAACTGAAAATAAAAGTTGTATGTTACTGAATCCCGCTAAAGGTGACAAGCACAAATCTGAGCATATCCCAGAGTGATCTATAACTTGACTAATGTGTGTGTAAGATTAAATAGACTAAATTCTAAATATAAAACCCACTTATTTTTAATTTCTGAGCAATAGTACAGGAAGCTACTTGATCAGGTATTGAGAGAGTGAAGAAATCTGGAATATTAGCTTTCCTGGACACTGAAAACATCTAAGCTTTATGGGACGGATTCTGTTGTATTGCACCAGTGTAAATCCAGATTTAAATCTGTTACTAATAACAGAATCTGTCCAAAAGTGATTAAATCAAAATTCATATCAGCTTAGAAAAGTTCCTCCATGTGGCCTGAGCAAAGTAAATGCATTTGTGTAAGAATCCTCAAAAGTAATTTCCACTAGGAGTTGTACAAAATAAAAATCTTTATCAGAGCTAATGGTCATGTAACAATTTCCTGCTTCTCACCATGCTGGGATAAAAAGATAGTACAATCTTTAACAGAATAAATTGAAACATGAGAACAATATCTGAATAGTGACAAAGGGCATGATTTTGATCTCTGCTGAATCAGCCAATTAGAAGTGACTCTGAAGTCGGTGGTCTCAGACTAGCTCCGATCTTTTTGTGCTGTTTCTGTCAAGCAAAGGGGCTGGTGATCATCTAGCTCACGCTACATAAGGATTCTCCTGGAATGGCCCGTGTCCTCTGCAGCTAGCAGTATAAGGGCGGTGGGGGGACAGGGAGACAGGCCTAGTATATTGCACTCTGGCAACTTTGTGGCTGGCCCTTTGGCCAGTAGTATAATTTAGAGCAATGCCTGGGCTGCTCTAAAAATATAGCAGGGGCTAAATCAGGTCCTAAGCTCAAGTAACTACAAACTAATGTGATGCTTCAAGCTGCATTCAGCAGATACTGGGTGCAGCTGAGGATGAGGCCAATGGGGTTATAATCAGTGATGCGCTGCCAAAATCTTAACAACCGGTTCCCTATAAAAAGTTCTGATTTAAGGGATATGCCATGGTATGTATCTTTTGTATCTTTTTCCATAAGATGTGGTTATGCATTGAGTCATTGGGAGTCATACTTAACGATAAAAAGTCTCTCTTTTCCTGGGAGCTTATATAAGAAAGAGATCCAATGGTGATTTTTAGAACCAAAAAGCCTGACATGTCTTGGAAAATATGGATGTATGTTAACCTTACCTAAAGTTCTTTTTTAAAAAGATTGGTCTGAACTAAAAATTAGCTCTGTTTCACATGTATGGGTCCCCACCACTCCCTGGGGGTGTGCTAGGGTGACCAGATGTCCTGATTTTATAGGGACAGTCCTGATTTCTGGGTCTCTTTCTTATATAGGCTCCTATTACCCCCTCCCCCCAACCCTGTCCTGATTTTTCACACTTGCTGTCTGGTCAGCCTAGGGTGTGCACATGTGTGGGTCCCAGAAGCTCCCTGCCCCCCTCATTGAAGCAGATGTGCAGGATTACTGCCTTGGGAACTGCAGGGCACCGGTGGATGTGGGGCTGGCTGCAGACAGCGGCGTGGGGCAGGACTAGCTGGAGGCAGGGGGTGCGGGCAGGGTGGTGGGTACTCACGGGGAGAGCGGCTTAGAGCAGCCCAGGCAGCAGCAGGACGCAGCCCAGGCAGCAGAGGGAGCCCCAGGGCCAGAGGAGCAGCAATAGGGCCCAGGGCCAGGCAGCAGCCGACATGGCTCCCACAGTGCAGCGCCCCTGGCGGCTGGAGGAGGCCTTACATCACTTCCTGGCCGGAGCCCATCAAAGCCACAGCGCCCCCTCACAGGGAAGCGAGTTAACAACAGTTCTAAAACTGCTTCAAAATTTAGCAACTGGTTCACGTGAACCGGTGTGATCCAGCTCACCACTGGTTATACAGGTGTAATCACAATATATGTGAGACCAGTCTCAAAGATGTGTGTGTGTTTTTTTTTAAATTTTAAAAGCCTCTTGCCTCCATCTGTAATACAGGTTCTGCAACAAAATTGTTGTTTAATCTTCTCTTTGTTTTCTTCCTAACAGCCATGCCCTAGAACTTATGCAATGATGTATTTCAGCATTACTTAGTATAATAATAGTTTACATTGATATAGCACCACTAATTATGAAGGCTCTGACAGAGCACTGGGAACCAGTAGCTGAGCCAGCACTCTGATCAATTAAACACCAGTTCATTCCCCCTTCTTTCCCCATACCTGACTCTGCCCAATTAGAATGGGCTGGTAAGGACTAAAGAGCCAATTAGCCCATTAATGCAGAGGGTAGAGCAAGGCACAGGAAAGAAGTGCTAGGGGGGAGGCAGGCTTGTGGAGCCAGAACCAAGCTGATCTCTTGGTGGAGATCTCTTTTCTCTCATCAATAGAGGGCTGAGGAAAAACTGGTGCTATAAATGAGATGTATGGTAGGAATAACAATGTAAATAAACTACACGGTTGTGGTTAACAACTGAAGGTCTTCAAACAGTCTGCGTAGAGACAGAAGACGACGGGGCAGGACTTTGAAATGTATCTATCTCTGTAGTAGAGACCAGCAATGAGAAGGGGAGATTTATATTTTAAAATGTTGGACCCAAAAGTAACATCTAAGATTATTACTATTGAAGAGTTAGCAACAATTATTTTTAAAGTCTGCTTGCTTGAGGCATTTGATAGCATTTTGTGTTTGGTCACATCCTATTTTTCCTGCATAGTCAGACCCTGATTCTGCATGTGCTTAACTTTGACTCCATTTGGGTTACACACATGCCTAAAAAGTTCAGCAAGAGTTCAGTTTAGCTTTTTTGAGGACTGAAATGCTTTGGTCCAACTAAAGTCAGTGGGCTCAGCATAAAGTATCTGGGTGATGTTTAATGGCCTGTGAAAACAGGAGGTCATACTAGATGATGGTGCCTTCTGGCCTTTAGCTGTATAAAAGACTGATAAATAGCAACATGAGTGCAGGAAAAACCTTTATGCTTTTTTAAAAAATCATTTAAAAATTGTATCAGAATATACAATTGGGGTATACAATTGATTTTTTTAAATAAATACATTGTAAATATATAAGTTGATAGTAACTTATAAAATACTCTGGATACACATCAGACACTGTCAAAGTTTGCAAGTCTAAATGCCCCTCATATATTCTTTAATATCTCCTGCTACAAACATAGCTGTCAGCTACAAATTGTTGGCTGCAAGAGTGTTTAAAAATCCAGCTTCTGTGTTTGACTATATTGTGCTTACAAATGCTAGGCGGTAGAATTGTTTGGTTTGTGGGCATTGACTTGACATAAGTGGGACTCAAATGACAAAGGCTGCTCAAGGGGAAGATCTTTTTCTCCTCTCCCCAGGCACCTGAATGTGGGTCTTATTAAAAATCTATTTACATTACAATTTTAACAAGAGGAGTTACACCAGGGATATTTTTGACACACTACATTTATCATATTTTGAGCTCTTGTTGTAAGCATGCACCACCAGTCTGTCAACTTTACTCCACCTACCACTTGTGTGACAAGGCAAATATTCTGCTAGTCCAAAAAAAAATAATCTACAGAGCAGATGCAGTGTAACATGTACCTCCAGCTCACATCCCAGGTGTGTGTGCATGCAAAGTTTGAGGACAAATGTTGGGCATACATTTTAGGCAAAACTCCCAGTGATAGGATTTAATTTCAGGACTCTAGCTCTCTCTGTAAGGATAACAGTGGGTCAAAAATATCCCTAATGTAACTCCACTGGCTTCAGTGGAATTACACCAAGCATGTGTTTGACTCGGTAAATCTGCACTTGAATACAAACACTGAAATTGTGTTTCACTTTTGTGTTGTGTGTTGCATTATTGTTATGATACTTTATAGGCTTCTGTTTATTCTTCATGGCATTCTCCTTAAATGCATTGAATCTATAACTTTTAAATAAACAATAAAAGATTAAAAATCAAACTCCAAAAACTCAAACTTTCATATAGCTGATCCAGGATATGAATAAAAGCATATTTTCAAAACACTCACTGTTGGCCTAACTCTGCACTTATTGAAGTCAATAGGAGTTTTATCACTTGAATTCCCATTTGGAACTCTGGGTTCAGTCCTGCAAAGCCTTGGAGCATCGGATTGCGACCGACAAGAGCCCAGTTCCTCACTCATGCTCAATCTAACTGGCCATTAGATTGACTTGATCTACAACAGACTGGCAACTATAAACATCAACTGTCAGGAGAGAGAGAGTGTGCGTGTGTGTACTGTAAAGCATACACTAACTGTTGTATTTTCAATAAATGTGGCGTATTTGCCTCCCCCTCCCCCCCCCCCCAAGAGATCCTGTGTCCTTTGCATAGCATAATACCAGAGGCCTCTGCTGCATCCTGAGCCCCTAATTTCTGGCCTCACCCAGACCCAGAGCCCATACCACACACCCCCTTGCACCCCAAACCCCTCATCCCTGGCCCCTCCTCAGACCCCACACTGCTCTCCTGCACCACAACCCTCTGCCCCAGCCCAGTGAAAGTGAATAAGGGTGGGGGAGAGTGAGCAGGGGCAGGGCCTCAGAAGAGCAGCAAGGCAGGGGTGTTCAGTTTTGTTTGTTTAGAAAATTGGCAAGCCTAGCTACGAAAGCTGTGGCATGCAGTGTGAGCACTAAGAACAGGTATGGTATAGATAATAGGGGTTGTCAACCTTTCCAGGCTATTGTACCCCTTTTAGGAGTCTGATTGGTCTTGCGTACCCCAACTTTCTATTCACTTAAACTACTTGCTTACAAAAATACAAAAGCATCACAACACACTATTACTGAAAAATTGCTGACTCATTTTTACCATATAATTATTAAATAAACCAACTGAATATTTATATTGTACTTACTTTTCAGTATAAACAGTATCAACAGTATAAACAAATCATTGTTGATTTGAAATTTTAGTTTATACTGACTTCCCTACTGCTTTTTACATACCCTGTTGTAAGACTAGGCAAATATCTAGCTGAGTTGATGTACCCTTAGAAGATCTCTGCATGCGCCCGAGGGTACACGTACCCTAGTAAAGAACCACTGGTAAAGAGGCCTTAACAAGGCTTTTAACAGCTCCACAACACGTTCTCATAAACCAGCTAGGGAAATGTGATCAGATTAAATTACTATTAAGTACAATTGGTTGAAAGACCATACTCAAGAGTAGTTATCAATATTTCACTGTCAAATTGGCAGGGCATATCTAGCGGGGCCTACAGGGGGTCAGTTCTGGGTCAGGTTCTATTCAATATTTTCATTAATGACTTGGATAACCGAATGGTGAGTCTGCTTCTAAAGTTTGCGGACGACAAAGCTTGGAGGGGTTACAAGCACCTTCGAAGACAGGATTAGAATTAAAAATATCCTTGACAAACTGGAGAATTGGTCTGAAATCAAAAGATGAAATTCAATAAAGTACAAAGTACTTCACTTAGGAAGGAAAAGTCAAATGCACAGCTACAAAATGGGGAATTACTGACTAGGTGATAGTACTGTTAAAAGGGATCTAGCGGTTATAGTGGAACTCAGATTGAATATGAGTCAACAGTGTGATGCAGTTGTGAAACAGGCTAACATTCTGGGGTGTACAACAGACAGAAAACAATAGACAGAATTCTATGCAAGACAGAAGGTAATTGTTCCACTCTACATGGCCCTGGTGAGGTCTCTGTTGGAGTACTGTGTTGGGTTAACTTGGGAAGTGATGGAATCTCCTTCCTTTGAGGTTTTTGAGATCAGGCTTGACAAAACCCTAGCTGGGATGATTTAGTTGAGGTCATGCTTTGAGTAGGGGCTTGAACTAGATGACCTTTTGAGGTCCCTTCCAACCCTAATATCTTATGAATTCCAGGCACTACATTTTTGGAAAGATATGGACAAATTGGAGAGAGTCCAAAGGGGATTGCCAAAAATGATAAAAGGTTTAGAAAACATGACCTATGAAGAGAGGCTGTTTTTTAACCACCTTTAGTCTTGAGCATTGTCAGTGCATTAACTGCTAACTGGGAGAGGCTAGTATCTTAGGCCCCCATCTGCCTGAGGCTCTGCGCCTTTTGTGTTCCCCTGCCAGAACACCTCCTGCTGCAGCTGCCAACTCCGGCCCCTGGTTAGTGCCCCCAGCTCGGGAGCTGTGTCGAGCGGGAAGAATCCTAGAGGCAAAGCCTGGGCAAGGCTACGCCTGGCTGTTTGGGGAGGCACAGCCTCCCCTTGACTAGGATACCTGCTGCCCATGGGCTTGGGAAAACAAGGCTGAGAGAGGGAACTAATAACAGTCTTCAGATATGTTAAGGGCTGTTATAAGGAGAACTGATCAATTGTCCTAATGTCCACTGAAGGTAGGACAAAAAAATTATAGGCGTAGTCTGTAGGAAGGGAGATTTAGGTTAGATAAGAAAAAATTTCTAACCCTAAAAGGTAGGTAAGCTCTGGAATAGACTCCCAAGAGAGGCTTTGAAATCCCTATCATTGGAGGTTTTTAAGAACAGATTAGATAAACAGCTGTCAGGGATGGTCTATGTTTACCTGTAAAGTGTTTTTACGTATCCTGAAATGGGAAGGAGTTCTTCCTCTCTCTGAACTGAGAGCTCCATTGGTATTTCAAATACTATGTATAAAATATATATTTGTGAGCACTTTCACAGTACTTATCACTGTAGTAACTGAAAAATCTCACAGGACTAAAGATACATAAATTCCCATTTGAGTCCACGCATTTTGCAATGTCATCCTGTAATCATTAGTCCTTAAGTGGTGTTATGATTTGTTGGTTATTGTCGGGCTTCCCATTATCTCCTATTTGTTGTCTCGCCTTTGGGGGTGCCTGCCTCACCTCTGAGGTCATCAATGCTGCTAACATGTTTAGCATTGGATACAATGGAAGTTTTCTGATTGTCTCCTGTTTTTTTCCAAGTCTCTCACTTTTTTCTTGACCATCTGGACATTTGTGATGGCTTTCACACCTTATCTTTTCCTGATGCATGTATTCCTCATTTACACAAACAATCTCTTACAGAAACCTTCAAAGGTATACGGACAGCAGTATTGTATATTCAGCTGAATACATTGTAAACCAAGCCTTACTAAATCTTATAACTAAATCCATTCACTGTGGGGCTTCAGGCCCTCAACATTCCTCTAATCTCCTTAACATAGACACAATACAAGATCCTGTCTCTTACTTTCTAAACCTTAAAACAAAGAAATGTATATTTAACTAGAATGCTTAATTTGTAATACATATAGGAAACCATAGTAGACACTATAACTTATCCTAAAACAAAAGGGTGACCATAATCAGTTATAAGGATTGTTCTGGTCTGTCATTCCTTTCTGCTATTCAAAAAGGGTGGCTGGCAAGATGAAATCAAATCATACATTAATTCTCACAGTACAATTATAAAATCCTGCTCCTACACTGGGCTGGGGCAGGAGATTGGAGTGCATGGGAGGGTGAGGACTCAAGTTCTGGGGCCGGGTTGGGTATGAGGGGTTTGGAATGGAGGAGGGGGCTCCAGGCTGGGGTAGGGGGTTGGGGGGCAGGGGTGTGAGGGCTCCAGCTGGGGGTGTGGGCTCTGGGGTGGGGTCAGGGATGAGGAGGTTGGGGTGCAGGAGGGGCTCAGGGGTTGGGCAGGGGATTTGAGGTGCAGGGTCCCTGTGGCGCTTACTGCAACTCCCAGGAAGTGGCCCCAAGGTCCCTGCAGTGCAGCCCCATGGCACGTGGGCAGCCACAGAGGCTCCACACATTGCCCTCGCGCCTGTGAGCGCTGTTCCCACAGCTCCTGTTAGTCGTGGTTCCCAGCCAATGCGAGCTGTGGAGTTGGCACTAGGGGCGAGGGTAGCATGCAGAGCCTCCATGGCCACCATGTGCCTAGGGGCCGCAAGGACCTGGCGGCCACTTCCAGGAGCTGTGCAGAGCTAGAGCAAGCAGGGAGCCTGCCTTAACCTTGGGCCCCTGCTGTGCCCCTGACCACACTTTTAACAGCCTGGTTGGCGGTGCCAACCAGAGCCACCAGGGTCCCTTTTCAAACAGGCATTCTAGTAGAAAACCAAACACCTGGCAACCCTATTTGTAGCTCTGTGGCACATTGAGTTGCACCCTATTGATGGTACAGCATCCAAGATAATGGCTTCCTGGTGATTTGATGTTTTAATTTTCTCTCCTTTAGAATCATGAATAAGTAGTGTGACAAAGTTCCTCCTCTACCTTGGTGGGTCCTGCACTTATTGGCAGATTTGTGCACCTCAGTGATCTTCCCCACAGTCTGGATCAACTCCTCCTGTGTCTGATCAGGAGCTGGGAGGTTTGGGGGGAACCTGGGCCCACCCTCTACTCCGGGTTCCAGCCCAGGGCCCTGTGGATTGCAGCTGTCTATAGTGCCTCTTGTAACAGCTGCATGAAAGTTATTACAACTCCCTGGGCTACTTCCCCATGGCCTCCTCCAAACACCTTCTTTATCCTCACCACAGGACCTTCCTTCTGGTGTCTGATAATGATTGTACTCCTTAGTCCTCCAGCAGCACAGCCTCTCACTCTCAGGGCTTGTCTACATCAGAAAGTTGCAGCGCTGGTGAGGGAGTTACAGCGCTGCAACTTTGAAGGTGTACACATCTGCAGGGCACCACCAGCGCTGCAACTCCCTGTTTGCAGCGCTGGCCGTACTCCCGTTTTGTCTCGGGTGTAGAGGATCCAGCGCTGGTGATCCAGCGCTGGTAATCCAATGTAGACACTTACCAGCGCTTTTCTTGACCTCCGTGGAAGGAGGAAGCCTCTGGTAATCAAGCTGGTCTCCTTTCCCGGTTTGCTCTCTCGTTCCCGGAGCCCAGAGCAAGCAGGACTCCTTCCCTGCGGTTTGCTGGGTGGCTCCGGGAACGAGAGAGCAAACCGCGGCGAAGCGGGTCTCCTTTCCCGGTTTGCTCTCTCGTTCCCGGAGCCCAGAGCAAGCAGGACTCCTTCCCTGCGGTTTGCTGGGTGGCTCCGGGAACGAGAGAGCAAACCGCGGCGAAGCGGGTCTCCTTTCCCGGTTTGCTCTCTCGTTCCCGGAGCCCAGAGCAAGCAGGACTCCTTCCCTGCGGTTTGCTGGGTGGCTCCGGGAACGAGAGAGCAAACCGCGGCGAAGCGGGTCTCCTTTCCCGGTTTGCTCTCTCGTTCCCGGAGCCCCGAGCAAGCAGGTCTCCTTCCCTGCGGTTTGCTGGGTGGCTCCGGGAACGCGAGAGCAAACCGGGAAAGGAGACCCGCTTCGCCGCGGTTTGCTCTCTCGTTCCCGGAGCCACCCAGCAAACCGCAGGGAAGGAGTCCTGCTTGCTCTGGGCTCCGGGAACGAGAGAGCAAACCGGGAAAGGAGACCCGCTTCGCCGCGGTTTGCTCTCTCGTTCCCGGAGCCACCCAGCAAACCGCAGGGAAGGAGACCTGCTTGCTCGGGGCTCCGGGAACGAGAGAGCAAACCGCGGCGAAGCGGGTCTCCTTTCCCGGTTTGCTCTCTCGTTCCCAGAGCCCAGAGCAAGCAGGTCTCCTTCCCTGCGGTTTGCTGGGTGGCTCCGGGAACGCGAGAGCAAACCGGGAAAGGAGACCCGCTTCGCCGCGGTTTGCTCTCTCGTTCCCGGAGCCACCCAGCAAACCGCAGGGAAGGAGTCCTGCTTGCTCTGGGCTCCGGGAACGAGAGAGCAAACCGGGAAAGGAGACCCGCTTCGCCGCGGTTTGCTCTCTCGTTCCCGGAGCCACCCAGCAAACCGCAGGGAAGGAGACCTGCTTGCTCGGGGCTCCGGGAACGAGAGAGCAAACCGCGGCGAAGCGGGTCTCCTTTCCCGGTTTGCTCTCTCGTTCCCGGAGCCCAGAGCAAGCAGGTCTCCTTCCCTGCGGTTTGCTGGGTGGCTCCGGGAACGAGAGAGCAAACCGCGGCGAAGCTGGTCTCCTTTCCCGGTTTGCTCTCGCGTTCCCGGAACCCCCCTTGAAGCCGCCCAACAGCGCTGCAGTGTGGCCACATCTAACACCACTTGCAGCGCTGGTTGCTGTAAGTGTGGCCACTCTGCAGCGCTGGCCCTATACAGCTGTACTAATACAGCTGTAACAACCAGCGCTGCAAAACTTTAGATGTAGACATGGCCTCAGTTCCTTATACCTCTTGCTCCCAGCTCCTCTCACACACTTCCTCTCCTCTTCACCTGACTGGAGTGAGCTCCTTTTTAAACCCAGGTGCCCTGATTAGCCTGCCTTGATTGGCTGTAGGTGATCTAATCAGCCTGTCGGTATTAATTGGTTCTAGCAGGTTCCTGATTACTCTAGTGCAGCTCCTGCTCTGGTCACTCAGGGAACAGAAAACTACTCATCCAGTGACCAGTATATTTGCCCCCTACCAGACTCCTGTACCACACTGGCCTGGGTCTGTCACAGTAGGGACCAGCTAATGGGATCAGAACATATCATGTATAATGGACTAGTTCTCTCTGGAATCATGTGGATCTAAGACACACGTTCTTAAATAGGATATAATGATAACAGGTTGTAATTATAGCATTCTGTACCTTTCCATCTTTTTACTCCATCCATCTCCACCATCACGGGCTGTTTTTGTTCTAAGCAGGGCCCAACCTGTGGAAACACAAAATTGAGTTACTCAGGTGCAGGGGTGGTTTGAGTGGCTTTGTACTACTTAGGGCCTGTGGGGTGGGCTGTCGCTATGCACGGCTCATGAGATGTTTGATGGTCTCGGACACTATCCAGTGGTCTAGGGACATTTACACAGAGCATATCACCGGCCACCGCCAATACCAGGAATGAGCCGGCGTGGCTTCGTGCACCCACGGGGGGAGAAGGGGAGGCCTATAAACCCCCCCTGCTGAACCATATCCCCTGAGCCCTAAACCCACCGAACTGGATTCCACCATGTGAGGGTCATCCTGTCCCCATTACCCGGCCCACTTACCTATATCCATGACTGCGTGTAACCCACTGTATGAGCGATGTACCCTCACTGCTTCCTTACTGCTTCTTAATCCCACCCACCATACACCCCGCATTGGGGACATTGCAGACTGTATATATTATGTGCTAACCAATTTCGAAATACCAGCTTCCCCCTATACTCTGCATGTTACCCCCAATGACCAATAACTGACGCTTCAAAACTCTTTGTATCATCTTTATTTAAATCTACTCTAATAAACTCCTTAGGTCAACAAACTTGCCACAGGCCATGCTAAAATAAACAGAGCATTTGCACCCTCACTCACACCCGTCACCCCAATTGGGCGCTTTCATAATTTTCCTTACAAAGGTGGCAAATGCTGACTTTTCCAAATCTGCAGCAAGGACCCCCTTCTCCTGGGACTGCTTTGAGAGCAGGCCTTTAGCTTAATCCCACCTGTGCCCCAACAGAAACTGAGTGCAGGGCAACGGGGGTGAGACAATGGGAGGGAGAAGCAAGGCAGGCAGGGAAGAGAACTAGAGAGCAACAGAGGGAGGAGAAGAGAAATGTTCGGGGGAGGGGGAGGAGGAAGGAAGAACATGTGAGAGGGGGAAGGAGGGAGACAGACGAGGGGCGGCTGGGCGCTAGAGAGAAGAGGTGAGCCTGAGAGAGAGAAGGGAGGAGGAGGCGTAGGGAGGGGCAACGGCGGGCTGCGAGGCAGGCAGGGAGGGGTGGAGGGATGCTGAGCTTGGGCTGGAGACAGGCGAGCGGAGCCTGACGCAGCAGCAGCAGCAGCAGCAGCAGCGGTCCCAGCCTCTGGCGTAGACCCCAGTCTCTTCACACGCCGCCGGGGCTTGTGGTTTAGGCGCGCGGCCCCGTGTGGGGCTGGCTGCGGAGAAGAGCCTGGGCTCGGGCGGCGGCGGCAGCATGGTGTCCGCTCCGCGGCAGGAGCCGCCGCCTCGGGGCTGAGCGGCCGTCAAGCTCTGCTCTAGCTGCACTGCGCAGCCCGGAGTGGGAGGCTCCAGGTGCCCGGGCGGCTGGGCTCGCTCCCCCCGGGGGCTGTGGTGCATGTTCGCCCCCTGCGAGTGCATGAGGCGAGGCGGTAGGAGGACCATGAAAATGATCCGGTTCCGGAGCTCGAGCATCAGGTCCCTGAGCCAGGAGATGAAATGCACCATCCGGCTGCTGGATGACTCCGAGATCTCCTGCCATATCCAGGTGCCTGGCGGGGGAGTGTGGGGTGGGGAGCCTGGGTTTGCCCGAAGATGGTGAGTGGGAAGGATTTCCCTGTTCTAAACCACAGGCAGCCCCAGGGCTGTAAAACACAATACTCCACCCTCTGGCCTCTCAGGTCCCTCTGCAGGATCAGCCACGCCAGGGGGCACTTACAGGTCTGCCCCCCTTAATATAGCCTCCCTCCCCGGTAACATGCCGCCTGTCCCCTCTTCCCTTCTAACCCATGGGCTCTTCGGCACATAATCGTGCACTGACATTTACACCGTGCGTGTCGTTCCATCCAGTTGTATTCCTTTCTCTCTCACGCACACTGCCTGGTGCGTTCACTACGAGAGTATGGAGAAGTTGTGTATATGGGGAATGAGCGCCTCTAGAGAAGCGGGCAGGGAAAACAAAGGCCTAATAAACAGCGTGGTTACGGGAGAGAGAGCGATTGGGGAAAACTTCCAGAAGAAAAATTGTTAGCGAATTGCTGTGAAAGGACAATACTGTACTGCAAATTAACGAACTTTACTGGAATAACTGGTGCTGGCAAAACTTGTATAGTGGCAGGTGCTGAGAGCCATTGTGCCAAACTGAAAACCCTGTTTATGGTGAAAACCCCTTCAAACCAGGGGGGGTGCAGCAGCACCCCTAGTTTCAGCACCTTGGAAATGCTGGCTGTAGTAGTAGTAATGTTGTAACTCCATTGAGGTAGCTGGAGCGATGCTAGGGACAAATCTGGTCCATTGTGTCTAAGTGTGTGTGTAATGTTTGTGTCTCCATGACATACTGAAAAATATTTATTTCCTTGTAAAACATTGCAATGGAAAAAAGAAACAAAGTATAACAAGATTTACAATTGGGACTGCAATGCCAAATCTGCCTGAGAGCAATTAGCTATTGATTGTAAATTGCATTTCTGTTTTCTAGTAGTGGTGGATCCTGGAGTTTTTATTGTGTTCCATCTCCTTCCTCACACTGAAAGATATTTATTTATTTGGCGGTAACAAAATTCATTGAGTTGGGGTGTGTGTGCTGTTGTATGTTGCAGGCTTTTGCAGCAGCAGACCTCATCCTGCTGTTGGGAACAGCTGAGCTGCTGCCCTGTTGCACAGGAAACAAGTGCTCTCTGGTGCTTTGATCTGTGCAGGTAATTGGGTCACAGTCAGCCCCCCTTTCACCTCCAAAGGGCCTGCTTATCGTTAGGCTCTACATCATTTGTTAATGGCAAAGTGATAGGCAGTTCCTGCGTGGTGCTCTTTCCACCTGTCCTTTATTTTTCCTGTCTTGGACCGGAGAGCACCTTCTATGTGAATGAGCAGATACAGTGCCCTTTGGCAGCTTCGCTGCTGCTCCTGCTATGTACAGTGAATGAAATGTATTCAGGGTGTGTTTAATGGAAGAGCAGATATGCTAATTTGCACCTGAAATATGCTATGGACTGACACGCTGTTTTTTTTCTTTTTCTTATTCCACTCTGTCCAGACAAAGTGACCAATAACCATGTGAGAATTTATTAACCCTTCCCCATTTATTTTGGAGTGCCAGGAATCTGGTTCTGTTCAATATTCTCATGGACTAATCTTGATTTCCTATTGAGAATTATATGCGAAGCTTCATGAATTACAAGTGTTGTTGGATCTATTGGACAAAAAATGTTATTAGTATAAAGATAAGGGGTGAGGAAAACATTCCTAGTACCTAAAGTTTCCTAGGATAAAAGAAACTCCAGTACAACAGCATGCTCTAATGAAGTGTTTGATCTGTTCCTCGTTATGATGATATGTGATGGATGGACCTCATTACCAATGTCAGCAAAACATTATTTTGAAAGCAGGATCCAAAAGTGTTTGCGCTCAGGCAATACTGAGCATTGAGAAAGTTCATAGCATTCAAAGTGAACCGTATCTGAAGGAATGAGCTGAGCCCGATATTTTCCCATGATTTAAGGTAGAAAATAGTTCCTCACATGAGGATTTTTAATCTAATTTATCACAGTTGAACAGGTAAAATCAGGGTGATTTTATTGTGCTCGCCTTTCCTTACTCTTCCCAGCCTGAAAAAAGACGGACCCATCTGAGGGAACCATACAATGTAAAAAAGCATGTGAAATTTCTAAAGAAGTAGAGTTTGTTGTCTGCCTGTATAATATTTTTGACAGACACGGTTTGGGTGAAATGGGAATATTCCTAATAAAATCCAGACTCGGATATGTTCCTCTCATGTGAGGAATGCAGAGAATTCTGTAAGCATTTGAGGCCAAATTCTTCCTTGTATAATCGTACTGACTTCACTGAAGTTACACTAGGGATTAATTTGGCCCTTCATGTCAGAAGAGAATGCTTCTTTTCCTTTGCTAGGCCGTAGGTCACCACAGACCTAATTTCCAGAGATACTGAGCACCCACAACTTGAATTGTAGTCATTGCGATTTGTGAATTCACAGCACCTCTGAAAATCAGGATCCATTAATTTTGCAACTTTTTTTGCTTGAGCCAAATGCTGTTCTGGTTTACTTCCTGGGCAGCTACGTTAACTGTCACATAATGGGATTCTTCAGAGTGTAAATCAGTGTAGAATTTGATTCTTGTTCTTGTAAAATGTCTAGAAGTAGCGGGGAATTACTGACATCATATACATGCAGCCCTAAATTCTTTAATAATTGAACAGTGTAGTTATGAGATCATAGCTCTAATGAGTGCATGAACCTGGATGTCCTTCAGAATGGCACTTGTGTAAGCTTAACACTGCAAAACGCTGCACACCTCTGACATCAGTGGAAAAAAGAGTATCTTTATATAACAAAGAACTTAGGTTGAGATTCTCAGCTGCTGTAAATCCGACTAGTTCCATATACTTACTGGAGCTACTGTTACACCAGCTGAGAATCTGGCCTCTGATGCCCTGGAAGGTTAAACAAGGTGCAGTTCTTTAGAGACTCTGCAGAGTGAGTGCCAAGTGATTAGGTTATTATGGTAATGGAAACAGTTTGATTATTCTGTAATTGTGTTGCATTTGTGGTATTAAAATGATGTAGGTAGAAAAACAGCAACATTTTAAAGTGTTTTAAACTGTCATAGTTATGAAGACAACCCTGAAAACTTAACTCATTATAAATTATGTCTTCCTGAGTCTGCAAGCAGCCTAAAACAATAGATCTAACAAATGTGAATGTCTTCATTTTTCTGTATGGGTCGTGGACTCTGAAACCTAAGGATGACTGCGTAAATGTCAACGTTATTTATTTCACTGCTGAGCACTTTAGCAGAAAACTCCAGCCAATGTACATATTTCACAATCTCAAACTGCTCTCCATTCTCTCCCATCTGCCAAAAGCCCAAACCGTCTCCTGCTTAGCTGGCAAGGCCTCCACTTTTCCCCCAATAACACATACAGTGCAGTTATACTTTGTCAATGCAAAAATCTTTAGTGGATCAAAAACTGAATATGAAGAGACAATATATAAAATTTGAATGATTAGACTATAGCTACTGTACTGATTGTATTTTAATATTAAAATGTAAAATATCTCTAGTTAAAATTTTAAATCAGTCACACAATTTCCAGTCTGTCAAAAATCTGGGGACTTCACTGTGGAGCATACAGGGCTTTGCTTAAAACACATTACCTTTGTTAGGCCTTTCTTAGCTTAACTCCATTATTGAACAAGTGAACAAAATCCAAGCTTCACCAGTGGAGGTGTCTCTTCCACTTCTGCATCATCTGTGTGGACTTAATTGAATGAACAAAATTCTTCAGGGACCTACATGACACTCTTAAGTTCATGTTTGCATGCAAGATGAATAGAGCTGACTTGTCCAGATAGGGCATTTAGTGGAGATGCAGAACAGGTGCAACGCCACTTGCTTGCAGAGGGCAAAAAGATGTGTTTGTAGCAGGAGAATGGAGTGTAGTTTGCCAAAAATAGGCCATGTGAAAATGAAAATCCAACTCGGACAATTCTTCAGTGGTACACACAAACATGAGCACCCATGCACACACTTTAAAATTTCCATGCAGCCTAGTAGACATCCTCACACTTTCACAAAACTCCTGCACACCTTCCCAGAATCACAGAAAAAAAATTGTTTGGACAATTTTTTTTTGCATGTTAGCTATGTTATCAAAATGCTGCATATTCATAAGAGAGAGAACAGCCCATGCTGTGGGGTAATAGCAGTAATGCAAGAATTGTGACGGCTAGAAAACATTGGACAGTAACGTTTTGATGATTATCAGGACAGTGGAGTCTAATTGCTCAAATATGGAATCTGAGCAGTGGTAGTATGAGTGTAGTAAGAAATAGAGAGTGGCCCACATTCTGTCTTTTTTTGGGGTGTGTGTGTGAGAAATGCAGCTATATGTAGTTTGTAACATGTGCTGTCTCAACTTTTACACTGCCAAATCCTGTTTGAATAAATATACCCTTGACCATAGCTGTGTTACAGGCGTGGAGTTATTTTAGAGCTCATGATAGGCACTTCAACATAAAGCTAAACAAATATACTCATTTGTATACCAGTTAGTAGCTTCATTGCAGAATTTGGCCCAACAAAAAATGCAACCAGAATTGTGCATTCTTCAGCCAGACCATAAAGGACACTTCGGGTTAACTGGGTTAAAAAAATGTAACTCAAATTTCTTTGTGTAAATTTAATGGGATTAAAGGAAAAATAAGACCAGCATTTGCGTTTTAGCATTAAGGTTCTTTCAAGTGGCGCTTCGGTCACTCAAGAGGCTAATAGTGCCTATTGCTAGAAATGATTTTTCTCTGTGAAATATCAAATTATGGAGTGGGTTGGAGAGAGACTAATATGAATCATTCATTTGCAGATTCTAGCCAACTGGGCTGTAGAACTGTCATCATGTAGGTCATCAAGTAGCTCAGGGCTAGATATGTAGCTCAAAGGTCAGAATTCAATATATTGCTTCTTAAGCAGTGAGACTTTATGAGTGCAAATTAGATGAGGTGATGAGTGACACGGAAAATGGTTGGGGACTGAGGCTTAACTAATTCTTGCAATGACATTTGTTTCCCTCTTTTTTTTTTTTAATTTATTTTATTTATGGATTAAGCCTTCCTGGGACCTGCACATTTGACAGTCTTACAGCAGCGCTAGGGTAAGCTGCAGTTGCATAGCTAAAAGGTAGACTGCATGGAAAATAACCTAACGGTATTGTGGTCTCTGTCTGTTTCCATTTGCAAAAGACAGTTGACCTGCCTGCCTGAGCATACTACTAAAGGGATTTCAGTAAAGGTTTAGGAGAGGATAATGTCAGAAATAGGATTTAGAACCTTTTGCTGCAGTCAGATTCAGAACAGTAAGAATTTTTTGAGGAACTGTGAAACCCAGAGAAGAGTCATGCAAAGCAAACAAGGATTCTTTTCTTAGTTTTGCCAATATTACGTTAAAATATCAAAGTACCCTGGTTTAAACTTTGTCACCATAACCTAAATACCTTAATGAGTAGATGATAGGATGCTTTATGACTCACATGTTCTTAGAGACTGTGTATTTTAAGTATTAGTGGGTCTATTAAATATTTGTTGTTGTGGGTTGTTTATATTGCAGTAGTGCCCAAAGGCCCCACTGTGCTAGGTTCTGTACAAACATATAACAGGAAGAAGTCATTGACTTCAGTGGGACTAACTCACATGCTTAAAATTAAGTATGGATTTATGTGTACCTTGTTGAATTGTAGCCTTAACTATTCCAATATACCTTTAATCCTGATACACCTGCTAATTCCTTATCTGATCTTAAGTAGAGGGTGTTAGGTTGGACTATCAAATTGTATAGTGGATTTTTTTACTGTGAACAAATGTCTATCATAAACCATTATGAAGCCATTTAATTAATTTTCATAAATGACCTAAGGCAGAATTTTAATCCTCATCTCCAGAAAGACTAGTAAATGTAACATGTTTCTAATTTAAATTACACTGCAATCTGACAGCTGTTAACAGCTTCTGGCATTTCAGGCCTTTCAACTCCAACTGCTCTGACTCTGCTAAGAGACTCTGGCCTTGGCTATGCTTGCAGGAGTGCAGCTCTGGGAGTTAAAGCTGTCTTCGTACAGCTGTGTAGGGAAAGCGCTGCAGTGTGGCCACACTGACAGCTACCAGCGCTGCAGTGTGGCTACATTTGCAGCGCTCTTGGGAGTGGTGCATTATGGGCAGCTATCCCACAGAGCACCTCGTCCCATTTTGGCGCCGTGGGTTGTGGGAAGGGGGCAGAGGGTACGGGTCATTCTGCTTCCTGTCCCAATGCCCCGTGATGCATCGCTTCACATCCCAGCAATCCCTGTTTTTTCCGTCCACGTTTGGCGCCATCTTGACTCTCTCAACAGTTTCTGTGCAGCGCTATTTCTGTGGGAAATGGAGCCCGAACTGCTGAGGAGTATGCTGAGGAGTCTCGCCAGCACATCACGTTTGGCAATTGAGCTATTCCTTATGATCCAAAGTGATGAGGAGTCAGACGATGATAGCGAGTCGCCTGATACGTATGACACTAAATTGCTTCTGGCATTCACGGAAATGCTCAGCACCGTGGAACGCCACTTTTGGGCTCGGGAAACAAGCACTGAGTGGTGGGATCACGTCGTCATGAAAGTCTGGGATGAAGAGCAGTGGTTGCAGAGCTTTCGGATGAGAAAAGCCTCTTTCATGGGACTGTGTGCTGAGCTCGCCCCCACCCTGTGGCGCAAGGACACGAGATTGAGAGCTGCCCTGACGGTGGAGAAGCAGGTGGCTATTGCAATCTGGAAGCTGGCAACTCCAGACAGCTACCGATCGGTCGGGAACCAGTTTGGAGTGGGAAAGTCGACCGTTGGAATCGTGTTGATGCAAGTTTGCAGGGCCATTAATTGCATCCTGCTAAGAATAACCGTGACTCTGGGGAACGTGCAGGACATTGTGGATGGCTTTGAACAAATGGGTTTCCCTAACTGTGGAGTGGTGATAGATGGGACGCATATTCCTATTCTGGCACCACTCTACCTAGCATCCAAGTACGTTAATTGAAAGGAGTATTTCTCTGTGGTTCTCCAGGTGCTTGTGGATCACCGTGGGTGTTTCATTGACATTAACACAGGCTGGCCTGGAAAGGTGCATGATGCACGCGTCTTTCAGAACACTGGCCTGTTCAGGAAGCTGCAGGCAGGGACTCCACACTGTGGAGTGTGCTTTTGGCCGTTTAAAGGGGCGCTGGCGATCTCTGTATGGGAAGCTAGACTTGGGGGAAAGCAGCATCCCTGCGGTTATATCCACGTGCTGTACCCTCCATAATATTTGTGAAGGGAAGGGTGAAAGATTCAGTCAGGCATGGATCTCCGAGTTCAATGCCTGGAGGCTGAATTTGTAAAAATACTGAATGACCTGGGGCAAGTTACTTAATTTCCTTATACTCCAGTCAGCTGAGCTGTAAAACTCCAATAACAGGACCTGTCTCAACAAAAGATGCTGCCATTGAGTTGATCTTTCCGGAATAGAAATGTATATATTTGCTTATAGTTTCATTACATTACCTTTTGGTACATAAATGATGATTTGGTTATCATTAGAACCTCATTTCTTGGTGAATCCAGCTGTCACATTAGGGGGGGAAAAGGTGATGGAAAAAATTGTTTTGAATTCAAAAAGGAAAACCAACAAACTTTCTTCTGCTTTGGTTATGATCTGCGGATAGGTCTTACACCTCTGGAAAAAAAAAGAAAGGGGAAGACCAAATCTGAGAGTGGTCATTACAATCTGTTGTGAATGCTCCATCAATTTTACATTGACCTTTATATGTAAACTTTGTACAGCCCTTTGCAGAAAATATTTCTGACCTATTTTAGATTGTGAAACTGATAATTTATTTATGAACATTTTTTTTCTTTTACCTTTTCTCTTGAGCACACATGATTCACGTGTTGGTATTTAGTCTTTAATGTGACATTCGCAATCTCCTGTATCTTTCCATTAATAATTGTGGACCCTCCTTCTTGAATAAATTTAATATATTCTCTCTTTGCATCTTACCGAAAGATACCAATTTATAAAATAAACTTGAACCAAAGGACTCTCTTTAAACTTCTCATTGCTCAGTGAAATGTGTAGAACAATAGAGTATGCTGAAGCAAGCTTTTGTGATGAAGGACCAATGTCTGTTGGGAGATGAACTCAACTGTGAAGACATGTGGGATATTGACAACTTGGGAAATAAATGGGAAGGAGGGGGGAACAAGGGAAATGAGAGAGCTAAAGAGCCAGGGATGAAGATGACGAAGTGAACCTTAGCTGTGGAAAGGGAAAGGTTAAGGGATTATGTAGACAGCAGGCAGGAGATTTAGTGAATTTATATTTATCCTGTAAGTGATGTCAGAGCCATAACCAGCAAATACCTTGAGCTGCTTTATGGTGCTGTAACAATTCAGCTATTAGGAAATGGAGATAGAAGATGTAGGTAGGGAATGCAAATTAGAATGAGTTTCATGTCACATTTTATTGATACATTTAAAGATGTGATACTATGGCCTGTATTCTCAACTAGATGTCTGAGTTGGTAGCTGGGCAATTATACCTCTACCCCGATATAACGCTGTCCTTGGGAGCCAAAAAATCTTACCACTTTATTATACTGTGTTATATTGAACTTGCTTTGATCCACCAGAGTGTGCAGGCTCGCCCCTCCGGAGCACCGCTTTACCGCGTTATATCCAAACTCATGTTATTTCGGGTGGCGTTATATTGAGGTAGCAGTGTATTAGTAGTTCACTTGACAGGATTTGCATGTCAAAAGCCCCATTGATCAATTTTGAGACTGTGCCTGTGTGTATTAAACCAGATTTCTGTTGTCCTTTCATACAAGTGCACGGGCTTACAATGATGTATTCTTGTACATGAAACACTTGTAGATGTATGGTGTACCCTTTTTAAGAACTGAATAATCTCATTATAAAAAAAAAACACCCCAAACCAGTGACTGTTATTAGCTAGGTATATAAACCAAAAAACATATATTAGCAGTTCCTATTTATAAAAATTCTTGAATCTCTTCAAAACCCATGAAGATATATTTATTAATATCACAAAGCTGTCTTATTATTCAGTACCAGTCTCTCTCTCTAGTGTGAAATTTATAAGTAAATGTACCTGCCTGAATAGGAATTGACCTCTATTTATGCCATTAGACTCGCATAATAACCTTTTGAGTCTTTTTTTTCCCCCAAATTGCCGGTCACATTGAAATAAACTTATGTACTAAAAGTTTTGACTTATCATTATGAACTATGTGAGAAAGGAAAGAGATAAAAATGCACTTCTCACTACACAAAATTAGCCAGTGTGACAAAGTTCCTCCTTTACCTTGGTGGGTCCTGCGCTTATTGGTGGATTTGCTTACCTCAGTGATTTTCCCCTCTGGTGGAACCTACAGTCGGGTCAACTCCTCCTGTGTCTGATCAGGAGTTGAGAGGTTTGGGAGGAACCTGGGCCCGCCCTCTACTCCAGGTTCCAGCCCAGGGCCCTGTGGATTGCAGCTGTCTATAGTGCCTCTTGTAACGGCTGCATGATAGTTACACCTCCCTGGGCTACTTCCCCATGGCCTCCTCCAAACACCTTCTTTATCCTCACCACAGGACCTTTCTCCTGGTGTCTGATAATGCTTGATTGTCTGATAATTCCTCAATCCTCCAGTAGCACACCCTCTCAGTCTCAGCTCCTTGCACCTCTTGCTCCCAGCTTGTCATAAACAGATAGCTAAGGGTTAATGTCTCTTTCACCTGAAGCACCTGACCAGAGGACCAATCAGGAAACCGGATTTTTTCAACTTTGGGTGGAGGGAATTGAGTGTCTGAGTCTTTGTTTTCTGTCTGCCTGCTTTCTCTGAGCTTTGAAGAAGCAGTTTCTACTTTCTAGTCTTCTGTTTCTAAGTGTAAGGACAAAGAGATCAAATAGTAAGTTATATGGTTTCTTTTCTTTGGTATTTGCATGAATATAAGTGCTGGAGTGCTTTGATTTGTATTCTTTTTGAATAAGGCTGTTTATTCAATATTCTTTTAAGCAATTGACCCTGTATTGTATCATCTTAATACAAAAAAAACATTTGTATGTATTTTTCTTTCTTTTTATATAAAGCTTTCTTTTAAGACCTGTTAAAGTTTTTCTTTACTTCAGGGAAATTGAGTCTGTACTCACCAGGGAATTGGTGGGAGGAAAAAATCAGGGGGGGAGATCTGTGTGTGTTGGATTTGCTAGCCTAATTTTGCATTCCCTCTCGGGGAATAGAAAAGTACTTTTTGTTTCCAGGATTAAGAACAGAGAGGGGAAGTCACTCTGTGTAGTTTCACAGAGCTTGTGTCTGTATATCTCTCCAGGAGCACCTGGAGGGGGGAAGGGAAAAAGGATTATTTCCCTTTGTTGTGAGACTCAAGGGATTTGGGTCTTGGGGTCCCCAGGGAAGGTTTTTCAGAGGGACCAGAGTGCCCCAAAACACTCTAATTTTTTGGGTGGTGGCAGCAAGTACCAGGTCCAAGCTGGTAACTAAGCTTGGAGGTTTTCATGCTAACCCCCATATTTTGGACGCTAAGGTCCAAATCTGGGACTAAGGTTATGATACAGCTCCTCACACGCACTTCCTCTCCTCTGGCTCCTCCCCACCTGACTGGAGTGAGCTTCTTTTTAAACTCAGGTGCCCTGATTAGCCTGCCTTGATTGGCTGCAGGTGTTCTAATCAATGTAGCTATCTCCACTGCCTTCTAGAAAAATCTTAATTGGCGCCAGGTGCCTTGATTAACCTGGAGCAACTGCCATTTGGTTACCATGCTACTAGGGGTTTGTTTAGCCTGGGGCTAACATACCTGTTCTTCAGTACTTTACTGTAGCCGTCTGGCCTTGCCCCATCACACCAGTTAATAACTACTAGTTAGAGGGGAAGTTGGGAGTAGCTGATACTAATTTAAAATAATTATATATATGATAGTATGTACTAATGTTTTGATTTCTACCCACCCTCCATTAGTTGTTTGTCTTCCAAGAACATAAGCTTTTTGAGGTGCAGACTGTGTCATCCTATGTGTTTCGGACAAAGCCTAGCACTTTATGGGTACTACTGTAATACAAATAATAATAAAAAAAATCCTCAAAGCCAGTGGAGAAAATAAATAAATAAATAAATAAGACACAGTCTAGCACAACTGAAATTTCCTCAAATAATGGATTTGATCCTGTTATGTGCTGAGTGCCTCCTATGAGGTGTAGAGCAGCTCCTGCTCCTAATGACTTCACGGATTCCCATGTCTTGCAAGAGAACTGAAAGTACTTTGTACCTCACAAGATAGGGACTTCTGGCATTCTGAGATGCTCAGTTCTGCCTAGATATGATCAACCACTTGATGTAACTGGGAGATCATTTAACAGGAGTAATGCACTCAAGGTTAGAGCCAAAACAAATCAGCGGTGTGGAAACATCCTATTTAGGATTTTTTGTTGCATTCACCTGAATCCAAACGTCTTTATTTCTCTGAAATGCTGTTTCCATAACTTCCTTGGCCTCCATGAAATTATCTTTCACAAAAAATGGGATTTGAATCCTTCCTGAGAAGAGGGAATAAGATCTCTGAGTTTTCTCCCTACAGATTTGGATTGTCACGTGACAGTCTGTACATAGCTGACGGCTCAATCAGTCAGGCCAGATAATGAGCAACATTGGTGTCTGATATATTCTTTTATAGGATGATTCCTGTTGGTGTAGAAATATACTTGCATTTTTGTGGCATTGCTATCTCTTGGGTGTCCTGGTTTATCAAATTAAACATACTTTAGATAAGTTTTTGTCTCGTCCTATTACCTTCTAAGCCCTTTACTCATTTCTCTTCTGGTGCAGACAATTATTGCCATCCTTCTTCTTACTGAGGTTCATAACCTCGAGGTCATCTCGGACTTCTTTCTATCTCTTTCCTGTCACATCCAAGCTGTCGCCAAATGAACCCTGCTGTTCCTTCCTCTATCACATCGTGAAGATACATCACTTCCTACTAATCCCTTCAGCTAACACTGCATGTCTATGCTTTGGTTAGCTGTTGTCTTAAATACTACAACCTATTTCTCTCTAGCTTCCTCATTTTCCATTGCTTCTCTACAGTTCATCCAGAATTGAGCTGCTAAAATCATTGCCCACCTATCAGGCCACATTCTGCTCCTGTTCTAATCCCATGCCTATTAAGTCAAGTTTAATATTGTTGTCCTTTCCTTCAAGCCTTTACATGACTTATCTCTCCTACATCCTAACCTTTGTTTATTATATCCAGTCTTGTTCCATTTTCTTTGCCCGTGCAAGTCTTGCTGTTCCCTTAGTTTCCTTTTTTAACTTTATTTTTATTTTGTATAAACATCATCTGATAACAGTTTGTGTGTACTGTTAAACAGCTGTTGCATTCCAACCCCAGAGTTGGCTGCATTTCAGTAGTGGGTGAAATGATCCTTGAAAATATGTATAATCGTTACTGACCTCACAGGGTGTTGTGCAGCTTACTTAAGAAAAACTGGGGGATGAAAGACACGGAGTACAAAGTATTATTTTCTTGTTATAAGAAAATCCATATTCTGGTAACATTTACTTTAGAGGAAAAGGAAAACTAGTTATGTCATTGAAAGTAACCCTGGAAACTTGAGATAAAACAGAACACTTAATGGATCTTTTTATACTCTCTACTTATCTTGGAAACAGTACAATATGACCATAAAACAAAAATGAATGATTCCTGTAGAAGAGGTAATGATCATTTGCTCGAGAAAATCCCCAAACCTTTCATTTCCCCCTTTGCTTGTCTATGCATATATTTCAGTGCTGAAAATCTGTTAGCATTGCTCTAAAGGAGACTTAAATTGTTGCAGACAGGATAGTAAAATAAATTAATTCTAGCACTGTGCAGTTTATTCAAAATAATCTTCTTAACATGTAAAAGGATTAATTCCTTAATCAATACTGCTGTTAACATAATAAAAATACTATATGTATGTATATGTATGTATTATATTGGAGCCTATTAACCAATCAGAATGTAAAATTAGGAGATGCACGGTCTAATGTTTAACGCACAGCACGAGGAATCTGTGTTTTGACTCCTGTTGTCAACTGTGCCACTGACTTGCTATGTGGCTGGGGCAAATTGTTTGATCTCACTTCATCTCAGTTTTTCACTTTGTAAAAAGGGGCAAAAATAATACTCGTCACTTCTGTAAATGTCTTTGAGAGCTTAGAATTGAAAGTGCTACATAAGCGCCAAGTATTATGTTAATTATTATCTTTGAAATGTCCTACAGTATGCAGGAGTGGGGCTTGAGGCATTGAGGCTTGAACATCATTCACAGAACTATTTAAGTTCTGACTTCAGTCTTTATTACTAGTGCTGTTGAATTACGGGGGTGCTCAGTAATTTGCAGTATTGGTAATAAGCAATTCTATGCTTTTTATTATAAACAAAGTATATTTGATGTGGAAGTCACATAGCAAGAATAAATCTGGAACCCCAAATGTCACTTAGTGTTGTGTATGTAGCGATGTAACTGGCGGAAGGGAATGTTTTCACTTTGTTTTTTTGTAGCGCACCTTTAAGTACAGAGGCCTATTCTCTGGCAGCAGTAACAGCTGTGAAGTGGCTACTGTTTTGAGTTTCACTGAAGATGCAGAATGCTAAAATGACTCCATGTATCTTTCTTTTTGTTGCAGAGACTTTATATTTGTTCCTTGTTTGCTTTTAGTTTAAATTAAAGAAATCAATCATCTAGTTTGAGAAGTCCATGCATTTCAAAGGTAAAAAGCAGCTCTTATCTGGAAATTATTGGCCTGCTGTAGTAACCGTAGGTGTTACAATGAGAGACCAGAGGAAGAATAGATTTTTTCCCCCCATTTCCCTCCCAGCTCATTCACTTTGTGCATGTGACAACATTTTGTACCTAGTTTCACTATTTCCTCTAAAAAATCTGTCTGCACATTTGTTTGTGTAGGTCTTTCATACAACAATGTGTGTGGGGTAAAAAAACAACAAAAAGCAACCAACCAACTAACCCCCCCCCGAACAACACAGGAAAATGATAAAACAGAAATGAGCAGCAGAACCTACAGGTGAGATGTAGTACCTCCAATCTAGTGTGCGGGTGTGTGGTTTTGTTTTTTAAATAATTGAAAGTCGTTTCAAATTGATGGTCACTCTTTAGGAAAACTAGTACATATGATTTAGATTGGGTTTGTAGAGTGTGTGTATATGTACAAAGATGCAATCCTAATAGCCTTGTAAGAAAGACTCATGTCGTATATGTGAGGCAATCCAAAATGAAGGAAGTATAAAATGATGAAAGCTTTATGGGCAAACATTACTGTTATCCTTGTCAATGGAAACTTGAAGAGTGTGGGTAATATTGTAAACTGCTGCTGCTGGTTTGAACTAGTGGAATTACTGATTTCATTAGGAGTCCTTATATGCACAAGATATTTATAGAATCCAGGCCTTAATTTATACTTAGACTGTGCAGCCTGTTCCATGTGGATAGACACCTGTGTTTTTGGGGAGCCATGCTGACTTCAATGGAATCAGTTTCCAGGAACAGGACTGTAGGGTTTTTCTTTGACACCATGTGTTCTGTTTTAACAAAACAAGTGTTGACTATCCTTCACGTTACCTTATTTTGCTGTAAAATCCCAATCACAAACAAGGCACTTGCAGTGCTTCCCACGAGGTCGGTACTGTACCCTACCCACCTGTGATTTGACCATGCCTAGTTTGCCTCACAGTAAAACTAAAGTACCTTGTCTCTACTATGTTTTTAGAGAGAGCTAGTGAATGTGCATTAGACATCTCACTGTAAAAATACATCTCTGTCAGTGAAGACATAACCTTAGATTATACACATCTCTCATCAGGAATCCTATCATCATTCTCTTTCACAGAGCCACATACACATTTAGAAAATAATTCTAACTGGTGCAGCCCGTGCATGGAAATGTGAGGAGACCCAGGTTTTAGTTGTCTCCTTAGGCTTTTCTGTGTAAATTAATTTAATTGACAATTGTCCATTAATGAAGTAAATGGCAGCTTCAAATGTTGCTTTTGTTCATAGAGAAATGATCAGCACTTCTGCTTCCTGCCATGTTTAGCTGCACTGAGATCATGTATTACAAATATGGCACATTTCTCACACTCACTGTAATACTTGTATATTATTTTATACTGACAGATGCATCAGAGAATCTTACCCTTCTCTGGTTCTTAGAACCTAGAATGAGAGAGTGAATCAGAGCTGTGGATGAGAGCTTAAATTATATAGTACCATTCTGAACATGAGACACCTCTGGGACTTAGGCTGGAAAATGTAGTGAGCCAATATGTGGTACGCCATCAAACATACGGATGTCAGTTTCTCTTGCTCACTCAATCTGTGGGAATTTTCTTTAACTTCATCCTGGAAAATGAATAGAAATAAGAGAGACAATTACAGATAGTGCTTGACGTGAGTCATTATGCAGACTTGTCCATTAACATAAAGCTAATGGAAACAACCAACTTGAGTCAGTCACTAGAGAAATCCTGTTTTGTTTTGACTGGAGAATCCACTCACGTTGCTAGGATCCTTTAATTCATTTTCCTATGTTGTCTCACAGTTCGTACCTCAGAAACAGGCGTAGGAACCGGGGAGGTTTAAAGGAAGGATGTAATCAGTTTAAAGAAAGAAATCATGCCAACTGAGCATTAAAAATAATAGTGGCACAGCTACGTGAAATGTGAACAGTAATCTACACAGTCTCAAGACATTCTAGTTCTATGTTTGGCTGAGGCCTGGTCTACACTCTGCGTTTATACCGATTTTAACAGCGTTAAACCGATTTAATGCTGCACCCGTCCACACAACAAGGCCCTTTATATCGATATAAAGGGCTCTTTAAGCCGGTGTCTGTACTCCTCCCCGACGAGAGGAGTAGCGCTGAAATTAGTATGGCCGCAAATCGACGGTATTGGCTTCCGGGCGGTATTCCACACTGCACCACTGTGACCGCTCTGGAAAGCAATCTGAACTCGGATGCACTGGCCAGGTAGACAGGAAGAGCCCCGCGAACTTTTGAATTGCTTTTCCTGTTTGCCCAGCGTGGACCTCTGATCAGCACAGGTGGCGATGCAGTCCCAAATCCAAAAAGAGCTCCAGCATGGACCGTACAGGAGATACTGGGTCTGATCGCTGTATGGAGAGACAAATCTGTTCTATCAGAGCTCCGTTACAGAAGACGAAATGCCAAAGCATTTGAAAAAAATCTCCAGGCTATGGTACAGAGTCCATAGCACAGTGCTGTGTGACAAGCATTAACGGAAAGCCAAAGAATCAAATGGACGCTCATGGAGGAAAGAAGTGGGGACTGAGGACTCCAGCTATCCCACAGTCCCCGCAGTCTCCGAAAAGTATTTGCATTCTTGGCTGAGCTCCCAATGCCTGTAGGGTCGAACACATTGTCCGGGGTGGTTCAGGATATATCTCGTCAATTTACTCCCCCTCCCCCCCATGAAAGAAAAGGGAAAAAATCGTTTTTTGACTTTTTTCGATGTCACCATTATGTCTGCTGCATGCTGCTGGTAGACACGGTGCTGAGGCAATGAACAGCAGCATCCTCTCCCCTCCCTTCCCCAGTGGCAGATGGTACAGTGCAATAGGACTGGTAGCCATCCTCATCATCATCTCGTGAGTGCTCCTGGCTGGCCTCAGGTGAGGTCGGCCGGGGGCGCCTGGGTAAAAATAAGAATGACTCCCAGTTATTCCCGGCAGATGGTACAGAACGGCTGGTAACCGTCCTCATCATAGCAACTGGGGGCTGAATTCCATCAGCGCCTCCCCCTTTTCATGTCTAAAGAAAAGATTCTGTACTGCCTGGACTATCATAGCAGTGGGATGCTGCCCTCCTCTCCCCTCCACCGTTTAATGTCCTGCCTGGACTATCATAGCAGCTGGAGGCTGCCTCCTCCTCATTTTATCTCACTAAAAAGTCAGTGTTTCTTATTTCTGCATTCTTTATTTCTTCATCACACAAATGGGGGGACCCTGCAACGGTAGCCTAGAAGGGTTGGGGGAGGAGGGAAGCAATGGGTGGGGTTGTTGCAGGGGCACTCCCTAGAATGGCATGTAGCTCATCATTTCTGCGGGATCTGACACGGAGCCGCTGTGCTCTCTGGTTCTCTGATACACTGGTTCTCTAGTACACTTGCCCCATATTCTGGGCAGGACTGAGTCTATTTTTAGATACAACATGAAGGAGGGAATGACCTGGGAGGGTCATTCCCATTTTTGTCTTTGCGCCCCTGGCCAACCTCAGTGAAGGTCAGCCAGGAGCACCCATGACAGCAGCAGACGGTACAGAACGACTGATAACTGTCATCTCATCGCCAATTTACAGTGGCACAGCAGACGGTACAGAACGACTGGCAGCCGTCTCTGCTACCTTGCAAAGGCAAATGAATGCTGCTGTGTAGCACTGCAGTACTGCGTCTGTCAGCGGCGTCCAGTACACATACGGTGACAGTGACAAAAGGCAAAACGGACTCGATGGTTGCCATGCTATGGCATCTGCCAGGGCAATCCAGGGAAAAGGGGCGCAAAATGATTGTCTGCCGTTGCTTTCATGGAGGAAGGAACGAGTGATGACATTTACCCAGAATCACCTGCGACACTGATTTTGCACCGTCATGCATTGGGATCTCAACCCAGAATTCCAATGGGCGGGGGCGACTGCGGGAACTATGGGATAGCTACCAGATTGCTACCCACAGTGCAACGCTCCAGAAATCAACGCTAGCCTCGGTACATGGACACACAGCACCAAATTATTGTACTTTGTGTGGCCATGTGCACTCGACTTTATACAATCTGTTTTACAAAACCGGTTTATGTAAAATCGGAATAATCCTGTAGTGTAGACGTACCCTGGATAACCAGAGAAACATAGATCTTAAGGTTTTTCCTCAGTCTCTGATTTCTAACACATCCTTTATAGCCCTTAAGCTCATTACACTTAAGATGCAGATTTGTTCCTGGAGTGTATTTTTCAGGGCCTTAACTAGTCCAGATCTAAAATCATCTCTGATTAAACTTAGTGTTTTTCTTGGGAGTTTGTGCCATTGTGTAATAGTTCTCACTGTACAAATGCACAGGTAGACATGATCCCTGTCTGGAAGAGTTTATGATCTAATTTTGAAATGATATAACAAGGGAATATAGGAGACTAGAGCAGGAGATGGAAATAAGTTTGTATGGCTATATAGGTTACCTGTGTGCATAATTCAGTGCCTTCACATAATCTAATTTAAAAATAAATAATATCTGCTATCCCAGGCTGCTGCTCAGCCTAGCCATCATTTGCTGGCATTTCCTGTAGGTGTTGCTGCAAAAATGGTCTTTTGAACATGTTTATTTCATTTAGGAAGCTTTTTTTTTTTAATAATTCAGCATAGCTCAGAGCTTCACGCGTTGGTAGAAATAACTGGTTTACACCTTGTGTATAAAGGGAAATACGGACAGCAGGCTTGCGAGGGAGGATTCTGAAGGGTCCTGAATAGCCTCAGGAGTTATTTTTGGCTGGGTTTTCTGTGTGTAAGGGCAATGTAAAAAAGCATGAAGATGATTGTGGGAGAAGCACAATAGTAGATGAGTAGAGAGGGACACAGTTGTGAAGGGTCCTGAAGATAAGGACAGGAAGGTTAAACTTGATTCTCCCCATTCCACTGCATCAGTGGATTTCAAGATGGGAGAGGGAGGGAGTGTGTGCATAGAGCCATGCACAGAGCAGCAGACGAAGGATGATCTTAGCCAGCTTCATTTTGCATGGGCTGAAGACAAGCAATGTGGGTATCTAAAGGCAAGAGAAGAAGGGGTTACAGTAACTGAGACAAAGGTAAGGATTTGGGAGAGTATTCTGGCTGGCTGAGCAGAGAAAAATAAATGCTGTGGAGGAGGAAGAGGCAAGATTTGGAGGCAGCCTGTGTAAGATTGGGAGAGAGAGAGAGAGAAGTGTCAACCAAGGCTCCAAGGTTACAGGCCATGTTCATGCCTTCAAATGTCTGTAGCTGGTTTATCTTGTACTTCTCTTTAGCTACTGTTTCAGTCAAAGTATTTCTTCTAATATTTCCCGGTTCCATCAGCTACTTAGTAACATCTATTACCATAACCCGAATTCCTTCCAATTTGGTGATCTTTTTTATTTTATTTTCAAAAAATGAGCTCAGTATTTCAGGTAGAATCTTGTGAGTGCTGCTTATAGAGGGACTCCTACCTCCCTGGGCCATGGCATGACGATTCTGCATTGCAGATACGTTTGCTTTGCTTTCTACTGTTGCTTTTCAGTCTCCGTTAGCATTGTTCGTTTCCGTATATTAGATGACTATGTTAACACCAGGCCTGATGCAGATCCTTGCAACATCCCACTGAGACCATCATCTGATTGAATATGCTGCTGTTTCTTGTTACCCTTTGTTTTCTGACGTTCAGCCCTTGTCGGTCCTTGTGACAATACAGTATGCACAAGCCAATTCTGATGTTGGTGAGACACTGTGCTCAGTGCTTTTACAAAAGTCTACAAATATTGCAAGTATTTTATTCCCTTGGTCCACTAGTTTTGTATTTATATAAAGAGAGATCAAGTTTGTTTTTTATAAACCGATGCTAATTATGACTTATGTTTCTGCTATTCTCTAGATGTTTATAGGTTTGTTTGTTTGTTTTTTTTAAATGTTATCAAGGCAAAGTTACAATAAAACTTTTTAACATGCTACATAATACATCACTTACTCAGGATCCAGTTAATATTCAAAGAACCTAAAGCTCTCTTTAATAATTTCCTCCCAAAACAATCTAATTCCTGGACACAACCACCTTGTGCAAATATGTTCCCCCCCTTTCTCCGCACATCCTCCAACAAAGGCCCTCCCTAGTAGCAAAAACGTGATGGCTCTTAACTGTAATCAAATGCCATCTATGCAGTAGTTTATAACAGTTTTCCTTATGAGCTACTCAGATTGAATATGCATATCGCTTTTCCCATAGAGAAACCCACTCTTAAAATGCTGCTTCTGTTCCGTCATTTTATGAGGTATTGAAGTCAGATATGATGTATGTCACTTATTTTGTACCACATTTTGTTTCTTTCCAGTCTTCTGGTGGCTCCCTGAGTTCTGCAAGTTATTTGTGGTTCTGTTAATTTAAATTTGTTTCCCTTGGTGGCATATTATCTGGATGTGCTAATATGTATATATTCAGTTTTTCCAAATATTCTCTTTCCTGTTTTCTAGTAATAGGTAAATGTATAAGACTTTCATTATTTCCTACTTCTCCTTACCTCTTTTTTCCTTATTTTGTGTTAATCATGATTTTAAAAAGCAGTTCATGTTCTTGGATATTTTAGAATAATCTTTCATTTCATTACTCCAGTCATTAATAGCAGTTTGTTTGTTCTCTCTCTCATATTTCTTCTCACATGCCCCCTCTCCCCAGATTTCTGCCAGGGTTCATACCAGAATGTCGCCAGCAGCAGCCTTTCGGCATTGTGTGGGAGGGAAGGGATGGGACCTGCTTCCAGTCGCAGGGGGATGGAGGAAGAGGGAAGCGATGACCTGACCCTTGTCTTTGTGGAGCTCATCGCTCTCCTGCCCCCTCTCCCCCATGGCTGGAAGCAGCTTGTCCCTTCCTGCCCACATCGCGTCAAAATGCAGTGAATGCCTCCAGGCTGCTGCTGGTCACCAACATAACCCAGCTGTCTCCTGTCCCCTGGCTACAGCGTGGGCAGGAAGTGATTAAGCCCTAAGGCTGCATTGTGCACCAGGGCCCAGGGAACCTGACTGCAGGGTCTTCAGTAGCCATTGAGTCGGCCTGAGAGGTGGCTCAGCAGTGGAGAGTGCCTAGGGGACGAAGCAGCCCCGCACTCCCTGGGGAAAGGACCCGGGCTGAGTGGTGAAGAGTGTGCTATGCCCCTGCCTGGGGGGCTGCTGTGGAGCCTGCAGGGTCTAGGCATGAATAGGCTGGAAATTGCTCCCACCTTGCCCAGTCCAGAGCAGCTTCCCCGTGCCAGTGCTCTGTGGGGCTTTGGCACATGCAGGGCTTGGCTCCTCCCGGCCAGTGCCCCAGACTGGGAGGGTCTTGGGCTTTCCCAGGGCACCGGCCTAGCCAGAGGCAATGAGGGAATGAAAGAGCCTGCACGCCAGGCTGCTGGTGAGCTGAGTGCTCTGAGCAGGGACTGGTTCTCCGTGCTGTTCTGGGAGTGAGACGCATCCTGCTGGGGGTAGGAGGGAGGATATGGAGGAGCAGCAAAGTTGGGGGAAAGGGGCAAAGCAGGGAGAGGACAGTGAGAGGTAGAGCAGGTAGAGGGCCGATGGGTGAGCAGCAGAGGCAACATGTAACCAGCTACCACCTGGCGCCTGCCGGCACACACAGCCACTGCAGCTCACAGTGCGCAGCCAGTGCCGGCTGGAAACGGGATTGGGGGCTGTGCTGATGGACTGGCAGGGGGATCAGCCTGGCCCTGCGTGCTGCAGCTTCACCCTACAATGAACAAAAACTTGCATTAGAAAGATTGTTCAAGGGCACTAATTAGGGTGACCAGAGATCCTGTTTTTAAAGGGAGAGTCCCATATTTAAGCCCTTCTACAGGTATCCTGACTTCTTCTTAAAAACAGGCAAATTGTCCCATATTTTCCTGTCTCTTTCCCCCTTCCCTCCCCTCACCTCCAATAAGTACTGGCTCCACAGCCAGCTAGCCACCCACCCCCATCGTCAGCCACTGGACCCCCCTCCCACACACTCATCGGTGGGTGGCTAGCTGGCTGTGGAGCCAGTACTGGGGGTGAGGGGAGGGAAGGGGGAAAGAGACAGGAAAATATGGGACAATTTGCCTGTTTTTAAGAAGAAGTCAGGATACCTGTAGAAGGGCTTAAATATGGGACTCTCCCTTTAAAAACAGGATCTCTGGTCACCCTAATTAGTGCCCTTGAACAGTCTTTCTAGTGCAAGTTTTTGTTCATTGTTTAACATTTGCATCATTACATTAAAATGGAATGATATGTTAAACGCTGGGGAAGGGATCAAAGATACTGAAAGAGTTTCTCTGACCTGCAAAACCTTTAGAATGTTTTTAAGAGACCCAGATGTTTTTTCATTTTATAATTACATTTTAAAAATGATATTGTGTTCAAGGAAATTTACTGTTAAACCTGTTCCAAACACTTTTAAAAGTTTATTTAGACTTATGTTCTATTGCATGTTATACTTTCTATTCTTTGCTTATCTGCTGGGATTTGTTTGGACATGTTACCTTGTTTGTAGGAAATTTAGTTATGTATTTCATCTTTTGGTTAAGGTGCCCAGGGCCTCTGACCTCCTTTTATGGACTCCCATACATTAACATTTCTAAGCAGTGTTCAGTTGATCAATTGTGGTATGCAAAAATAAATACAAACTTAATCTTGGATTTGCAGCCTCAATGCCTGTGCTCTGGAGTGTGTTGCTTTTATGCGTCTGCTCTCTGATTAGAATTTTCTTTTTCAAATGAATAGCCAAAAGAATAGTCAGGAAATTGGATTTCCTCTTCCTCTCCCCCCCAAATTAACCAATATGTTGAGAATTGGAGGGTTTTGTTGCTTAAGACATCTTTTCAGCTGATAACTCTGGAAAGCATTGGAGATGTGGAATAATATTATTGGAAGACTTTTCCCTTCCCCATAACCGTAGAAATAACTGATGTCTGTTGTGGAGTTAATTCCCCCTCCCCACCCCCCAATCCTAATAATAGCAATGCAATCAACTCTCTCTTGGTAGAGGTAAATAAAATATCTTGCTTCTGTTCACTGGGTCAGAAGTTTTTCTTTTTCATAGTCTGTTTTCATAGTGTAATCATTAGGTATGGCAATAATAATTTAAACTACTAATCTGATGACTTGACAGTGCCGACAGACGGTAAGAAGAACCTTGATCATCACAAACCTGCAGAGCTGGTTTTTGCCTTAAATCATGTTTTTGGCCTCTTTCCATGTGTGGTACCGAAGGAATTGCATTTCCTAATTCCTTGTGCTTGTTCTGCTTCTTGAGGATTTATTACTTACGCAGAATACAAAATATTTGCAAGGAGAAGGTTCTCAGAATGCTTAATCCCCTCAGGTTGTATGATGGAGAGAGGTATGAATTCAGGGAAAAGTAGAATCTCATGAACTCTCTTTTCATGTTTTTATGCAGATCTTATGTTGCTTTGTAATGAAAATTCCAAAAGCCCTTATGAAATACTCGTCCTTGGTTTTGACCAGGATAGCCCCACCTCCTCCCTTTCCCCACATACTCCCAAAGTCAAACAGCTAAACACTTGCTCAAAAAGCTACTTAAATTAAAAGATTGTGTGCATTCAGTTTCCTGTGTTGATATCTGAGGATTTCTGTGCAAAAAAAAAAACCACCTCAGAAAAAAGATGTTCCTTGCCCGAAGTGAAAGGTTTCTGCTTTATGAACCAGTGAATAGTACACTCCTGTTTAAAACAAGTATCACTAGTCTGTGACACACCACTGCAAGATATTTCATACACTCGCTGGAATAAATAACACACTAGGGTCTGTCTCAGAAGCCTACTCAATGGAATTTGCTGTGCCTTATTTTACACATCTTTCAGCTAATCTGAGATCAAAAACAAATGCCAGCACTAAGGGCATCTTGGGGATTTGTGACACTCAGGAGAAAAAGCGAGTCCATGAACATGATTTGCTCTTCCATATATGTAGATTCTCTTTAACTGATGAAAGATCTTCTGTAATACTGATAATCTTCATTTAACAATCCAAAAATAATTCAGCACATTTTATTAATGATAGTTATATTCTTTATGTAGGAAGAGCACAAATGGGTAGAAATTTTTTATAAATTTGTGGGGGAGGGGGATTTCAACATTAACGTGTAACACATTTCTCCGTTACAATCCGGTTTGTTCATTGCGGCATTCCACAACTAAGGTGGAATCTGGCAAGCCAGATTCTGAAATGCCTTTCCCACAAAGAGGCAAGTCACACAATGTTGCAACATCTATTGATAAGATGCATTATTTTGTTGAGCAGTATGCAGTTTGTGACTGCGGCTGTTCCAAAGAGAATATTAAAAATGGTGTGGCAAACATCAGGCATTCTATTTACATTGCATTCTGAGCATTGACTAAACAGGTTGGGATCTGAAGTTTTAGCCAATGATTTTCTGTTTGTAACATAATGTCATTTATTGTGGCCAGTTTATTTAAATAAATAAAAATAATAATAATTGGAGATATACCAATCTCTTAGAACTGGAAGGGACCTTGACAGGTCATTGAGTCCAGCTCCCTGCCTTCAGTAGTGGAACCAAGTACTGATTTTTGCCCTAGATCCCTAAGTGACCCCCTCAAGGATTGAACTCACAACTCAGGGTTTAGCAGGCTAATGTTCAAACCACTGAGCTATCTCTCCCCTTTTATATATGGTAAAGAGTCTCTTTATATGTGTCTCTTTATATATGGTGAAGAGTGGCTAAGAATTGTGTCCCGTTTTAGCTAAACCAAATTAAACATGAGACCAAAACATTCCAATAGTGATCCAGTGCTGGACTTTTGTATACGGTGACCACCAGATTTGAAAGAAGTGTAGGGTATAGAAAACCCAGTCACAGAACCACATACAAAAGAGTGGAGCTGGCTGATGCGATTTTGAGGTCATAAACTTTCCAGGGAATAAATAGTTCATGCAAACAGAACACTAACTCTGCCCTCATATGTTCCATGACTATTGTTCTGTGCTTAACTGATACTTACAGGTCTATTTCCAGTGTTTTCTACAGGGTTTCCTATATGTGGCAGGGAGGGGGTTAAAGATGCATGGTGACAGGGCAGGCATTAACGGATGGTGCTGCACTGTCCAGAACTTTGAAGCTCTGCTGGCCTGGAAGAATTTGGCAATAGCATCTGTAAAGTCCATCAGGTGGAACTATTTGGTCTGATACTGCAGTGCTCTGTCCCATTCACCTTTGGAGGTCCATAAGAGAGTTTCTTTTCTGAGAACCTTAGGAGATGTTTCAGAAGAGTAGCCGTGTTAGTCTGTATCAGCAAAAAAAACGAGGAGTCCTTGTGGCACCTTTGAGACTAACAAATTTATTTGGACATAAGCTTTTGTGGTCTATAACCCACTTCATCAGATGCATGGAGTGAAAAAAAGTAGCCAGGGATAAATATACAGCACATGAAAAGATGGGAGTTGTCCTTGTTAGCACTGACTCCCCACTTAGTAAGGCAACTCCCATCTTTTCAAGTGTGGGGTCAGTGCTAACGAGGCCAACTCCCATCTTTTCATGTACTGTATATTTATATCTTCCCATTTTTTTTCACTCCATGCATCTGATGAAGTGGGTTCTCACCCATGAAAGCTTATGCCCAAATAAATTTTAGTCTCTAAGGTGCTGCCACAAGGACTCCTTGTCGATTTTTAGGAGATGTGTTCCTCCTCAAATGCATCTGTGTGGTCATTCTCATTCACCTTACAGAGGGCTCAGTTGTGGGTTTGCTAATATTCCTGTGTGTGGGATAATGTGTAGTTGCGCCAGCTAGGAGCAGCCCATGAAACAGATTGTGACTCTTGAGTTGCAGTCTGCTTCTGAGATGGATGGGAGTGCACATGTGCCAGCCATATACCGGCATAGTGTATGTCTCTGGTGCGCCAGGGCAACTGTGCTGCCCACCACAAAGGTGGTGTGCTGTCAAGGATCCACCCAGCTGGGCAGGAGAAGAGAGTAGCAGGTCTGCAGGTGTTGTTTCTCTCCCCACTGTGCTGCCTCCCTGCATGTGGGTTGCTGGCACAGGCAAGAAAGTACCCTTACTTCTAAGCACAGGATAGGCCATGATCTGTTCCTGAGAGTTCTTACAAACTTAATGCCTTCATATGTGCATTAAATCCCTCCTGAGCTGTGCACTTTGTTTTTGTTTTGCACAAAAAATCTACTGCAGATATTTAGTATGTGACTTTCTAAAGCTCATAATTTGGTCAAATTCTCACCAGTTTTCTCTGGTCACTCAAGCCATTGCCCTTCAATGGCTTTAGGTGTGCTAATGTTTCTCTTCACTCTGGACTCCTCCTATGTTGTCTAGATCTGCTCAAGCGGGAATTTACTACTAAATGTTCTGCAGTGCTAAGAGTTTTTCTGCTTTCCTTTGTCATACTATGTTTTTTTTGTTTTACCTGATTTGCGATTTTAAATGATAGACTGTATTTCTGAGTTTTGAAGACAAAATTATTTTTTTCTAGGCTGTGCAGTCTGATGTACACAATTCCATTTCTATATTAAATATCTCAGTTGCTCCACCATTTAGGCATATCAAATTAACGTAACCAGCTTTGGGCAAAATGTAAATTGAAACTACATAGAGAACTGAACATACGGATTAACTTATTTCCATAGATTTATTAATGCGTTGGTACTTTTTAACACTTTTTTTTGTTTACTTTGGGGGAATTGCAGCATAAAAGCTATTGGTTTTTAAAATCATATCCTTAATGCACAGGGTGCAGCATATGTTTAAAGGAATATCAGGTCTGATGTAGTTAAAAATGTTGGCTGATGAGAAAGGAGCTTTAAAAATCCTGCCAAGAGTGGGGTTGGGTGTGCTGTGTGCTACTGGAATCCCCCAGGAAGGTGGGGGACCTTGCATACCTTTCTGTTCTGAACTTGGGCAGATTGCCTAATCAGTCATTGCGTTTTGTTTCTCACAAAAGTGCTGGCATCTAAAACTTCAAATTCTGAAGTTTGGATGTGTACAATATTACACTTCAGGTTGTCTATGCAGTCGGAGTTGTTATTTACAGCACAAGCAGGCATAACGGAGCAAGCTTTAATCTAGCTAGCATAGCTAAAACTGACAGTGAAGCCATGGTGACACAGGCTTCAGTGAGGGCTAACATTGTGACTAGGTACATAGTTCTCTTGTTTGTTTGTACAGCCCACACCACAGTCTGCTGCCACCTTCTTCCTTGCTATTTTCAGCTGTTCTAGCTAGATTAAAACTAGCACTGTTATGCCAGCCCATGCTGCAGTCATACCTCCACTTGCAGTGTAGACAAACTCTTTGGTATGTGGCAAAATGTTTATCTTCTTTAGTTTTTTTTAATGGGAAATGCGAACTTGTTTTTTAAACTAGCCTCTTTGTCTGTGTTACTAAATCTGCCTGAAGTTAGAAATGTTTAAACAAAGCCATTTGTAGGTTAGAGGAATCTGATCAAGTTGGATCCTAGCTATAACATTTAATAAAGGACCTGTTTTAGTTCTTTTGAGCTACTAAATGGACTTGTAATTTTCCAGAAAATAGACAGTAACCTGTGAGTGAGTAGTGTAACTTAATATGATCAACGGTGTTTCATGCTTAAAGGAATTTTGAAGACTGCTTGAACTGAAAAATATAACTTTAACTATACTCTTTAAATAACTCAACTATAGGAACACTACTGACGCCTTTGTTAAAGTTCTGATGAAACTGTAGGAAGAGGGAGAGCTCAAATATCTTGCATGTAAAGGTCACAACATGATTCTTAATGTTTGGTTGGACAATATTCACATTTATAGATGCCTAGGGCAAGAAAACTGTGCATATTTGCTTGTGGGGGGAAAATGAAGACTTAGCTTCTTGGCTTAGTGGTTGATTTGAACTATCCTGTAGGGAACATTGCAGCAGAATGTCAACGCTGATGAATGTTACAGTTGAACAGAGTCTATAGGTGTATCCTGAAGAGGGAAAAGAGGAGGGAATGTGTGTGTGTGTGTGCGGGGTGGAATAAGAAGAATCACAATGTGTGTGGAAAACTTGTTTGTAAAATAAAACTTCTAATTTCGAAAATTAGACCAGGTAACAACAAGCTCCTGGAGTGAGGGAACCAGTGACAGTCTGGGCTCTACAAGAGAAACTAATACTTTTGGTATAATTTGGAAAGTGTCTGCTGTTAGAAACTTAATGAGCTGAAGAGCTTAAATACTTTTTAATGAATTATTTTTCACAGTTGGTTTTTAAAGGAATGTTTAGTGTGATTAAGGACTGTGGGAAGGAGGTGAATGTTACTAACTGAAAGGATTCTGAATTCCTGGAGACCAAAAATGTAAAAAAGAATTGGTTGTATGCTTATTCTATTATTCATGAATTATTCTGTGATATGCAGTGACTGATGATATCAGAAATGAATATAGAGTGTATATAAATATTCTTTTTAGTGCTATCCTTGAGTACCAGACTTGAAAAATATAAATAAACACATCTTTTTAAAATTATTTCAGTATATTTAGGTTGTATGAGAGGATGTAGTCTGGTCAGAATGCATAATATAAAATAAATATAGTGAGCTTGATTCTCAGATATGCTAAGGTTTTAAAGTTAGTGAAAACAATCCCTAAAGAATAGTCCCTGATTGGTGTAGAACTGGTGTAATAGCTCCCTACTGGTTCTGCTCCCACTGGGGTAGGTTTGGAGGCATGTTGGGGTATGGCCAAAGTGCACTGCTCTAAAGCTCATCTCTGCTTCCTAAACGTAATAGGAAGCAGCACATAAGTTGGATCAGCCTTGGGGCTTCCAGTAAATAATAGGAAAAAGGTGACATGAATGAGTTTCATTTAGATTCAGATGTGTACAGTGTCAACCTATTAGTAATATGCAGTGGTATTGTAGCTGTGTCAGTCCCAGGATTTTGAGAGACAAGTTGAGTGAGGTAATATCTTTTATTGGACCAACTTCTGTTGTCTCTCTCCTCACCTACTTCATCTCTCTAACATATTAGTTGATGGCATTTGGGATTTCCTAAAACTAATCTGCAATGCAAAATATTTCAGCAGCAGGAGAGGATGTATCAAGGTGTTAAATGTTTGAAAAGCCCAAGGATACTTTATCTAATTTACAGATATCATGGAAAAATCGCTGCTTTTCTCAAGGCCTGATCCAAAGCCCCTCAAAGTCAGTGAGATCCTCCCAGAAATGCAAATACACCTCTACCCTGATATAACGTGTTACATCGGGGTAGGGAGAGGAACTGGTCCCCACCCCAGCTCACCTCCACTCTACCTCCTCTCTGAGCGCCCTGCCGCCGCTCCGCTTCTCCCTCCCTTCCAAGCTTGCTGCGCCAATCAGCTGTAGCTTAGATCTACTTACCGTGGGGTCCACACTACGTGATGTTGATGGGAGAGGCTCTCCCATCAACTCCCCTGACTTCTTGATCTGGTGGAGTACAGGAGTCAACCGGAGAGCAATCTGCGGTCAATTTAGCGGGTCTTCACTAGACCCGCTAAATCGACTGCCAATGCTTCGACTGCTGCTCGTCAATCCCCTGGTAAGTGTTGACAAGCCCTTAGTAACTTTTAACTTGTTCTATCCCTATTTTAGCCTCTGATCCTACCTCATTTTCACTGGAATGGTTCACTATGTTAGACTTCCAATCACCACCAACCTTCTTGGTGAAAATCAAAATGAAGTCATAAAGCATCTGTGCCATTTCCACATTTTCTGTTATTGTTTCCCCCCGCCCATTGAATAATGGGCCTACCCTGTCCTTGGTCTTCCTCTTGCTTCTAATGTATTTGTAGAATATTTTCTTATTACACTTTATGTCTCTGGCTAGTTTGATCTCGCTTTGTGTCTTGGCACTTTCTAATTTTGGCCCTACATACTTGTGGTGTTTGTTCATTTAAAAGCATGTGTCATTACTTCAGCTATGGTATATATGCTAGGCCTCTTTAAGATTTTTTTTTGAGTTAATGATCACAATATTTATATTGATATTTTAGAGCTGTGCTGTTTCTGACTATCATGAGTAATGATTGTTTTGAGCTATATTTTAAATTTCACAATGTTCCCTCCCTCCTGCACTACTTTGGGGAGGAACACTCAAGAATTTATACATAAAATTATTGTTGGGAGTAAGTAAATAATGTTACTTCATGTGAACACATGGACAAACTGGTAGTTTATCTTTGCCTGTGTCTGACTTAACTCAGATGGTGGTGGTTTATTCCTGGATAGATTTTCCACTAGCAGGTATAATTCCTTAAGCATGCTAATATATTTTCCTGTGGCATTTGGTAATGAAAATGTGTTCATAGAAATTTCTCAGGTTTCAGATCTGTGCTGTTTTCTATGAGCGTATATTCCATATGTATTCAAGTATACCCAATACAAGTCAGAGTCTCACATATGTGGTGTGTGTGTGTGTGTGTGCTTCTTGCATGCTTACATTGTTTTTCACAATGGTACCTGGATCCTTGCAGTAAATTGATGTATTTTCAAGGAAGATACATATGGTCCAAATTGACCAAAAGTGTGGAGCTGTTAAAGAAAAAATTAGTCCTCTATTGGAATACAGGGGCTGGATCAGATAATCTGACCCCAGTGCAGCTCTGTTTGTTTCCTCTGGTTAATATTAACATTTTCTGCTAGATTTAAATTGGCCTGTGCTGCTGGATCTAGCTGAAATGTAAACATATTTAGTTAATAGTATCTAGACTGCATACCAGGAATTGCTTACATTCAGCCGTGTCACTATCCCCAGCAAAGTCTCTCATTTTCACTGTCAATAAATCCTTCAGTATCCTACACTTTTGTCTGTTCCCACACATTGTGTGAAATGGCTTCTGTGGTGACAATTCTTACATATTCAAAGTTCCACATGCCTTACATTGCCTTTTAGCACACTTCCCTCCATAGTACCTGCTTTTAAATGTAATTGCATGAGGTGTTGCAGTGTCTGTCTCAGTTTCAGAATCCAACAAGAGACCTGGCTCAGTTTCAGAACTTTTTCTGAACCTTGCCAGACAATTCTGACTTTTTGAAAATGCAAATATGTCTCTTTCAAGGTTTTTGTTTTTTGTTTTTATTTTTTTTGCTTATTTAGGCCTTGTCTACATTACAGGGGAAAATTGATCTAAGCTATGTAATTTGAGTTACAGAATACTGTTGACTTAAATAGCGTAACTCAAATTGATGTAGCTTAGATCTACTTATTGTGGGGTCCACACTATGCGATGTCCACGGGAGATGGTCTCCCGTTGACTCCCTCTGCTCTTATCAATCTGGTGGAGTACAGAAGTCGACGGGAGAGTGATCTGCGGTCGATTTAGCAGGTCTTCACTAGACCTGCTATATTGACTGCCAATGCATCGATCACCGCTCGTCAGTCCTCAGTAAGTGTAGACAAACCTTTAGTCTGCTGTGTCAGTTCTCCTTTAATGAAGCTACTAGCTGTAAAATCAGCTAAATTGTACTCACGTAATAGTCTTCTAATAGCTTTTATCTTCTGTAATTCTTTGTCATTTGATATCACCTACATGGTATCCATACTCAGTTTTTGGAGAGTAAGTAAAGGTCCCTTTTACAATGATCAGATGCAGCATCTGCTTTTTGACAGTGAATATTGAACACATGGTGCTCAAATATGAGATTTTATTAGGAATAAAATCATTCCCAGACTCTTTAATCAAAACAGTTCAATATATTCTTTTTGAACTGGAGCTGCTCTGAAATTTATGAATACTGTATGCTGACTTAGGAATCGGGATGTTTACTGTACAAATGCATTGGTTTAACTTAACAGAGGACTGTAAAGAAAAACAAGTCAGGAGGAAAACAGAATGGCTCAAGATAAGCCACTTCTGAGCAAATACAAAGGGGTTGTTGAGAAACAGTGCCATTACAGGACAAGACCTATGTACATATTAAAAGGCCTAAGCAGTTTAATAAGGGACTCTAGCTCAAGAGAGGGGTGAGTTTTCAAGGAGGTTATTTGAGGCAACCAAGCTGAGATGCAGGCACTTACAGAGGGTATCTGAAAGGGTTAGGCTGGTATAGGTTACCACCAGAGGATGGTAAGCTCTAAGTAAGATAAACTTGTGTAGACTGTGTTGTTTTTAAGGTCTTTTTCTCTCTTAATGCTTTGTTCCTATTGTTAAAATAAATAATACTTTTGGCTTAAGAAAGCTGAATGGTCACTGAATACCACTGGTCACAGACTCCTGAAGGAAAGAACTGCAGGTGTCCAAACTCAATCAGACCTGCTGGGTAAGCATGATTGCTGTACCAGATACTGTAGCCCAGGGCCTGGTATGAAAGAGGGAGAATTGTGGAATTCCACCCCAGGATAGGTAAAGGCATGAGACCTCACACCTGAGGGGTGCATTCAGAGACTAGAAAGGGGACAGAGATACAACTAGACCTGTGGCTGTGACAATGGGGTCCTTTTTCCGTTTTCATGTAGAAATGTCTTTTAAATCTCCTAGGCTTGTAATACTTCCGAGTTTGGCAAATTATGTAGGGCTTATATCAGAAGATTGGCAGCCGAAAATGCCTGGGTTCTCTTCCAGCTTTACCATTGACTTGTCTTGTAACCTTGGAAATATAAAGCCAAGTTTTGGTTTCCCAAAAAACCCCAAACCCAAGCCCCAATCTAACTGGAACAAAAAAAAACACAACATAATTATTTGATCTAATTTAACACTAAACTAAAGGAAATCTGGACACTCTAAATACTAATAGAATGTTATGGCTGTGATAGAAGTTGTATTCATAAAGAACTTCTTAGGGAATTGATTCCCAATACTTATGCACAACGGTCACAACTCTTTAAAAATAGTCACGTAGTGTGCACAAATACCGGAACTTAGCTTTGATAGTGAATTTCCTTGTTTTTTTTATTAGCTTCAGTCACAATATTAGGGTTTTTTTCTTATTGGATATCATATGCATTGTGAACTATGTATTTTATCAAAGAATCCTGTGGCACCTTATAGACTAACAGACGTTTTTGAGCATGAGCTTTCGTGGGTGAATACCCACTTCATCAGATGCGTCTGACGAAGCTCATGCTTCAAAACGTCTGTTAGTCTATAAGGTGCCACAGGATTCTTTGCTGCTTTTACAGATCCAGACTAACACGGCTACCCCTCTGATATATGGATTTTATGCTATTAATTGATTTCCTTGAGAGAGGACCCCATTAGTGACAGCTTCTGCATTTATTTTGCATAGACACCTTGCAAGGGAAATCTGCTTGTCTTCTAGTGTGTTCTCCCACATCCCTTTTCAACCAGCTTTCTGTTGACAGAACTTTCCCTTGTTGTGTCCTCAAGCCTCCTAGCATTGGGTTGATTGGGGATTATGACTGCTATGGTAGAGATGGATACAGGAATGTTTTGATGATCATTTGCTATTAGGGTTGCCAACCCTCCAGGATTGTCTAAGAGTCTCTAGGAATTAAAGATTAATCTTTAATTAAAGAAAATGTCATGTGATGAAACCTCCAAGAGTTCATCCAACCAAAGCTGGCAATGCTATTTGCTCTTAATGTAAGGACTGCTTTCTCCTTAATATGGATTTTTCTTATTTCAGCAATTCAGTTTCTGTTGACTGGTAGTGTGGGAGTCAAATGAATAGCAAGTCTGGCCAGTTAGCCCGGAAATATTTTGTTGTGCTTCTAAAGCTTTCTGAATTCTTTGGATGGCCCATCTATATGGACCAGATCCTGAGGGCTGCTGAGCACACACTGACCCATTGGAATTGGTGAGAGTTACAGGTGCCAGCACCTCTTAGAGTTAGATCCTACAAGAGCAATATGGTGCTGTTATTTATTCCTTGCCAACTCCGACATAACATTTAGAAGAAAAACAGGGATATGGTTGCTGAGTTTTGATGCAAAGGAACTGAATACTCTGTTTTCTCGCACCTGTCTGACATGATTTTACTGTACATATATAGTCCATCGCTGGTCAGGAATTTCGAAATGTATTAGTCAGACTATAATAAAATATAGTATATGGAGAACCAGAAATGAGACTAGCTGAATTGCACCCAAGTCACATGTTAGCAAATGACACCATCTGCTGTATAATTATTTTCTAAAGAAGGTACTAATCTCACTGAACCTTTATTCCCCTTGAGGCATTTTTCACTTTTCCTTAACTGAGTATACGTGGTTAATAATGTCTGCTAGAGAGTATGCATGTTATTGTGGTTGAACTTCAGATCATTGGGTGGTGACTGTTTATATCCATGGGGGAGATAACAGTTGAAATAGTTATTACACTCTTCTCAATCAGTTTACTTAAGAGGTTGGGACACTTTTAAAATAAATGTTTACTGTAGTCACAAACAGTAAGGAGGCACTTGAGCTGTCTGACTGCATGATGAATAAATAACATGGTATTTTGGGAGAGAAGCAAGAAAAACAAATATTGACCATGGAAATAATTGTGTATATGTACATTGTCTGCATATAAACATATATATGAATGAAAATGACTAGATGAGGGACACAGAGGGCCATGTTATGAGGACTCAAAAGCTAATGTTAATCTATAAATGGTACCTATATACCACAGTAATGGATACATTAGAAACGTATAGATATATAAAACAAAAAAAATATTCATATTACATTAATATGCTTGTACTTGAATCTTCTTTGATAGATGGACAGCATTTTTTAATTTGTAGCTGGCATTGCAAGGTATTTACGTGCCAGATATGCTCCTTGCAATGCCAACTACAAATTAAAAAATGCTGTCCATCTATCAAAGAAGATTCAAGTACAAGCATATTAATGTAATATGAATATTTTTTTTGTTTTATATATCTATACGTTTCTAATGTATCCATTACTGTGGTATATAGGTACCATTTATAGATTAACATTAGCTTTTGAGTCCTCATAACATGGCCCTCTGTGTCCCTCATCTAGTCATTTTCATTCATATATATGTTTATATATAGACAATGTACATATACACAATTATTTCCATGGTCAATATTTGTTTTTCTTGCTTCTCTCCCAAAATACCATATCTGGCACGTAAATACCTTGCAATGCCAGCTACAAAAGTGCCAAGCGAACCTCTGTTTTCACTTTCAGGTGACACCGTAAACAAGAAGCGGGCAGCAATATTTTGTGTAAATGTAAACAAACCTGTTTCTCTTAGTGATTGACTGCAGAAGAGGTAGGACTGAGTGGACTTGTAGGCTCTGAAATTGTACATTGTTTTGTTTTTGATTACAGTTATATAACCAAAAAAATCTGCATTTTTAAGTTGTGTTTTCATGATAAAGAGATTGCACTGTGGTACTTGAAATAGTATTTTTCAATTCATCTCATACTTTATATTTTTATTATAATTTGCACTGTAAAAATAAGTTAGCATTGTACACTCTGTATTCTGTGTTGTAATTGAAATCAATATATTTGAAAATGTAGAAAAAATCCAAAATATTTAATAAATTTCAGTTGGTATTCTGTTGTTTAACAATGCAATTAAAATGGCAATTAATCTCAATTATTTTTTTTAGTTAATTGCATGAGTTAACTGTGATTAATCAACAGCTCTAATAAACACATGAAGATGATAAGAGCAGCCCTCCCATTTGTCCCCTCTCTGTGATTCCATCTCTCAAGTAAGTCTGAGAGACTGTTTGTTTGAGTCCCACACTGCTGCCAACATCATAACATTTCCTGTTCCTACAATCAAGAGGAGCCACAACTTGCCAGAAAATGTCAGTGGCGCATATCCAATTTCTTTTTTTCGCTCCACACCCCTCCCCAATTCCAATATTTTCTCCATTTAACTCCCTTGTACAGTTATTCCTTTTGATTGGGGGAATAGGACATGCTTATGCTGTTGGAAACAGCAGCATGGGACTCAAATGGCTTTTCAGACTTTGCTGGGAGATAATATTTGTCTCAGCTGCAATTATATCATTTCTTTACATACCTGAAAATTGCTGAGAAGATTTACACGGTTAATATTCAGTAACAAAAGCACTAAGAAAAATAATGCAATAAATTAGATGACACCCTTGCTTTAAAATCAGTTAATTTGATTAATGTCTTGCATTTTCCCCAGTGCTATTCTAACATAATTTTAGTTGGTATCATGAACTCCTAGAGTCAGAGATTAATGCTGAGTGTTGTTTGAAAGCTGTGATTACAAACTTCCAGTTGGCATACAGCGTTCGTTTGCATTCTAACAGCCCTCGATAGAGCAGCTACCGCTACTATTGCGACTGAGCAGTCCTCTTTAGGATCCCCTCTGCTCACCCCGCATGGGGAGGGGGTAGAAAAGGTGCCCTAAACCTAGGCTGTCTCATATACTTCTGGCTGGATTACCGCATCCAGTGGGATCAGTCTGCCTGCGATTGAAGTTTTAAAAAACTAGTGACTTTTGCTACATGGACTGTTCGCACCCTGATGGATAACAAAGATAATGTACAGCTGGAAAGAAGAACTGCTAGTCGCCAGGGAACTTGCGAGCTATAACATGGCTGTCGCTGCCCTGAGTGAGACAAGGCACCCAGATGAAAGTCAGCCAAGAGAAGGTAGGGGATACACCTTTTTTGGAAAGGAAAATCTGCAGAGGATGGTGCATTCATGGTGTAAGTTTTGCAATTAGAAATAAATTTGTCAGTCGGTTTATAGAATTTCCTGTAGGAATAAATGAATGTCTTATGACTCTTTGTCTTGAGCTCAGCAACAACCAGTTTGCTGCTGTCGTCAGTGTGTATGCCCCAATGCTTGATCCTATTGAGGATATCAAGGAACAGTTCTATACGGATCTTGATAGAGTCTTGACCAACATTCCCAAGGAGAACAAGATCATTCTCCTCTGAGATTAATCCTAGAGTCGGGTGGGAGTCAGATCTCTGGAATGGCAAACTCCAATGGCATCCTCCTTCTGAGCAAATGCATAGAATATGGCCTGGTCATCACGAACACCCTTTCTTGCATAGTCTAATGATGAGCTGGGAACTGAAAGAGGAATAAGGCAAGAGATGTTCAGCCTTCTTGTGTGGCCTTAGTTTGGCTGAATACTTGCCCTATAAATAAGAAATGTTCCTGGGGACTACGTAAGCATATGATCCTTTTAAAGAACATTCAGTGTGTATGCTCTGAGAGTCAGAGATGGAACATAGAGGCGTGCCTTTTAAGAATTTGCTTCTGTAAAAGGGCGCTGTCTCAATGTCTGAGAGCAGTTGCTATAACTGCACATTTGAAATGACCAATTGAAATGCAAAATATGCACATTTTTGCATGAGGAATTATGTACAGAGAACTCCGCAAAGTCAGACCTAAATTTACTGTGACACGATTAAGTGTCTGGGAACTGAGTTTCATTTATTGCAATGCACAGAAATCATCCTCATTGGAGCCTGTTTAACTGAAAACAAATCTTCTTTTGTCTATACCTAGCCCAGCAGGAAACGCTTTTTCAAGGGACTAAGTTAACATTTTTATGTTCTAAGACTATTCTGACCTTCTCTGGGAACTGGAAAACATAAATATTATCTCCGTATTCCAGATGATGTTGTTCTAGTATGGAGCCCTTTTCTGTCTTCACTTATCATGCAAGTTCAGAGGTATAATCTGGGTGGAAAGGGTCATATTAGGGGGTCTCTTTAAACAATACCTATGACATAATAGCTAGATGGTTCTACTTTATGATCAGATACAAAATAGTTAATATTTATTTAGGGTCACATTTTCAAAATGTGATGGCTCATGCCCTTGTGCTAAAGCGGGTCTACATTTGCGGGTGTAATTGCTGCTATACATCATTTAGGGACTTGCACACGCAAATGTCTTGTTAGACATCTATGCCTTTTACTTGTATTTTTGCTAGATCTGTTAGCACAATTGTTACAATGACACATGCAGATGTAGATCAAGTCTCCCTTTTGGAAAACTTGTTTGCTAGATTGCTTTTTAATCTTCAGAGGTAAGATGGTTGAGATGAGTGGGGCCATCAGCCTCTCAGAGTTTCTATCTGCTGGCTCAGGAAGTCTCAATATCTGATCATAGTCTGAAAGGAATCTTTGCAAGGATAAAGCTAGAAAATTTTTAAATTAAAACTCAAATTCGGCAGTAATCAATGGGGTCCCCAGAGAAGTGCTATGAGAGTGAACTGGCCAGTACAGACCTAGTCTAATTCTTGATGTGTCGAACCAATCTCCACTGCAGCAGTTTTGCAAGCTCCTCTGAGGACCAGGCTCCTCATAGGGATTGATTGGAAGTAACTAATAGGTTACAATGAAGCAGTGGATTCTGATTTGCTTGCAGGGTTCTCCGTAGTGAATGCAAACAGTGGTTCATCAGTGTTCTAGGGAAACAGAGCTGTAACTTACTTAACTAAATAGAAGTATCAGTTTGTTCTTTGGTATTATCACTGCTCTTACAGATTTTAGCCATGTTCTCTTGTGTGATCTAGCGATCTGTAGCTTTTCTGGTCTTTAGTTCTGTGACTATGGTATCATGCACAATGACCTATTTCCCCAAATCCAGTTTTTAGTAGTGGCTTAGTCCACATTACAGAATTTTGGCCAGCATAGCCAGGATGATTAGGAGCATGAAAATGTCACACCACCTGGCTGACATAGCTATGTCAGCAAAAACCTTAGTATAAATGTAGTTCTACTAGGAAAAGAGTCCTTTTGCTAGTATAGCATTTGTCGTTTGAGGATATGTTTTTTGCCTCCAAAAGAATTCTTTTGTTGGTATAATCTGCTTCTCCATTAGAAGGCTTTACTGGTATAGCTATGCTAGCAAAGCATATGAAGTGTGGACAAGTCCTAAGTCACTTCTAGGAAATTGCTTCCATCTCTCCATGCTTCCTTGCACGTTAATATAGCGGTTTTTGAAAGCAGTCCAGCAGGCTAAATGGTAAGCTAAAATTCTGAGGGATTTAAGCAGCATGACAGCAGAGTTCTCCCTAGCTGCCGCTGACTGTAGTGTTAATTATTTAATTTAAAACACAAAACCAGGCTCAGCAGAGGCTTATCCTTTTGGCTTGTTTATTGGCTCCAACAGGCCAAGCAAGAAAGTCTCCATAGTCTTTAAATGCTAGAAAAATGAATGCAACACAAATGCAAGTGGAACCACAGTTAGTTGTGTCTGGCCTGTAACTCCTATGTTTTCAGCTCTTTGGGCTGGATGTTTCAAGTTCTGTATGTATAATCCAAGGATCTTGGCTACCCCTGTTGAATAATGTGAAGCGCTCATGACGGCTTTTATCCTGAGTTATCAAGATAACTTCCATGATGCCATGGTGATAATGATTGGAATCATTGAGACTTTACCCTTGGCTTCTTTGTGCCACAATATAACCTCTGTTGCTAAGAAAACCCATAAAATATTCAGCTGTCAGGCATTTGTATGAACAATGGGAACATGGAGAGGAGAAAGTAGAAAAACAGTAAACACAATTGCCCTCATAGTTGTAATGTAAAAATGAAAATAGTGACTTCATAATATGCTGTTTTGCTCAGGTAAGGGGCTGCAAACAGGGAGGACTCCATGGATTTCCATAATTTCCCTATGTTCTGACTTGCTACTCTTTGCTATTACACACTTTATTTTAAGAATAAAACATTGTAACTTACTAAGCAGTACAGTAACTGTGACAGATGCTCTCTGCCTAGCACTTGATATGATGTTTATCATATTACACTTATACTAACTGTGGGTACAGTTCACTATGTGTGGCTTTTATCAGCAACAGTGCAAGAGCAAGAAGCAGTATGATAATTCGCAATTTTGTGGTAAATTTCTTTGAGAAATAGTTGATGATAAAGGTTGACTTCTTTCCAACTTAAATTAGTTACTGCACTTCAGTTTTTCATGGACAGTAATGTTATCATTGCTTTTTCATGGCTAGACCTCATCCAGTCCTCTGGAAGTTTCTGTATTTTTAGTGTTGCAGAATGTGTGCTATAATCATATATATTCCTGCTTCTCTGTGAGTCTGTTAAATGTGCACATCAGAGGAACTCGGAAGCAACTGAGCTTCTCAGAGGTTTTGTTTATGCCTTAGGGCTTATATACATACAGGCTTCATTTTCATGGTTGCAAGAAATAAATATTCATTACCTTCATACTTATACAGGGCTCTGTACATTATACTCCTTTGGAACACCCTCTGTGAATATAAATGAAAACATGAAGATGCCTCTTTGATCTAATTACATTTTGAGCTTCTGTTTTGATGTATTTTTAATCTTATTGGTTGATCTGGAATTCTGGTTTTGACACTTATAATATATTTCTTCAAAGATATTTCCACAGATGAACCCAGTGAAGTTGGACAGCTTGTTTTCAATGGGTTTCTTCCTGCCCAGGGATATATTCAAACACAGTATCACCTTGGTATAATGGAGCAATAGACATACAGTAACTCCTCGCTTAATGTTGTAGTTATGTTCTTGAAAAATGCAACTTCAAGTGAAATGATGTTATGGGGAAATTTGGATTTGCTTAAGAATTATTGTAAATAGGAGGGTTAGGTTCCGGGGAATTTTTTTCCACCAGACAAGACATTATATACAGAACATGTTTTAAACAATTTTAAACAGTGTAATACTGTACTCAGCAATGATGATTGTGAAGCTTGGTTGACGTGGTGGAGTCAGAGGGGTGAAAGAGGATGGATCGTCCGGCTGCTCCTTTTGCTGTTGTTTCCAAAGTGCCAGGGGGAGCTCAACCCCTGGCTCTGTCTCAGGCCAACTCCCCACTCTACCCCTTCCCTTAAGTCCCCACTCCTGCCCTGCCTCTTCCCGCCCCCGCACCACCCCGAGTATGCCACATCCTCGCTTCTCCCCACCTCCCCTCCACCCCCCAGCCTTCTGAATGCCATGTAACAGCTGATTGCTGTGGGTGGGAGGCGCAGGGAGGAGGCTGCATGCTGCATCCTTGCTCCTCCCCAGTCCCCGCCCGCCACACCAGAGCTGCCTGAATGCTGCAAAACAGCTGATTGCTGCAGGTGGGAAGCGCGGGGAGGTGGGGTTGCTGATCTGCATGGCCGCTGGTAAGCAGGAGGTGCTGGTGGGGTGGGGGGAGCTGTTAGGGGGGCTTCTAGTCCACCCTGGTTTCAAGCCCCCATGGCAAAACAACGTCATAAGGAAACATTACCCAACTTTAAATGAGTATATTCTCTAATAGATCAGCGACATAACAAGTAACAACGAAACAATGTTAGCCAGGACGACATTAAGTGAGGCGTTACTGTACAGGTCAATGCAGGCAGGCACACACAAACAATTGAGCATAAGGTATTATCTTGTAAAACACATTTCTTTCCTCAAAGAATGCAGTAACAGGATTTAATTCTTTGTTTAACAGAGTTGTTCGGAAAACCTGGTAAAGAAGGCTGCTAATGTGGATTCTGCTACTGTCTTCTGGTCAAACATCTGCTGTAAATCGAACATTAAATTGAGGTCAACGTCTTCTTATAGCATTAGTGGTGGTTGTCTTCAGATTGGTTAACACTGTTGTGCTTATTGCAGAGGATTTCCTGGCAGTGAAGCTGCAGCTGCAGTCTGTGAAGGATGGAAACCTTTTAAAATTTAATGTAATCAGTTTAATGTATTAAAAATAGTCTCTCATTTGTTTATGCTCCTTTGTGTCTTTAAAGACTTGTTACATTGTTTTTCTCAATCAGCTGGTGTTCTGAGTGTCATTGGTTTTATTTACTTATTTGAAAAGTGTGATAGTGTTGATCTGTTTATCATGAATTGTCATATCCAGCTTATTGTATTTTAAGGGTGTGCAAACTTTGCGATGACCAAAAGAGCTTCTCGGGCTGGGCTGTGTAACAAGATTTGCAGCTGCATTCACCTTCATTTCAGGGGTGTATTGAGGACAGCAGTGGTCCCAATAAACAATATTCCATCTTGAGCTGAGCAGATAGACTATAGTTTATTAAAAATACCCAATTAAAATAAATTGTTTCTGTTGATGTTCTGTGTGGAGAGAGAGCAAGCAGGATAAAAGGACAAATTGACATAAAATTGAACTTTAAAGTTTATTTAATAGATTGAGCCATTTGACATTAAATTGTCTTTAACCTAATTGTACACCCCATTGAAACTCTTGATATTTGTAGTAGATGACAGATATTCAGCATTGTGACTGGAGGCACATAACTTCTCCCCTGTGTGGATTTTTTTCTTTTTCAGCTGATAGTCTTGTTGAGGGACAGTGTTTTAATCCTTTGAACCTTAAACTCATTGCTACTATGTATAGTGTTAATATGACATGCTTAATTATACATTGGCAATTTATTGGCCGAGTGTGGCTCCAATCAGCTTTTCTGCTACTGTTCTATCAGTATCTCTCCTGAGATCAAGTCCATTTCTGTTTTAGGTATGAATCTAAGAATAGGACCTGCTAGAGAGAGTGCAGGAATGGCAACTGTCCTGATTTGGCACAATTTTGTGATCAAAGATGTGTTGTTCTACTACTGGAGAAGAAGAAATGTAGTCCCATGAGTTCTATAGTAGAGTAGATGTAGGGATAGATCTTATGATTTATTAAGGAATACTTCTGTATGAAGTTACAAAAAGAATAGGGTACATTGATTTTTACAGAAACTACTCAGAAAGTAGACAACCTATCAGTCTTTCTCAGAGTATGTAATCCTCTCTCCAAAAAGATGGAACAATAAAATCTGCATCCACAACATTTTCTAAAAAGTATTTAAATGTAATTGACCCCATAAAGGGACCAATTGGCTTTTACCAACTCTTGTTTCATCCAGGATGCATTGGAAAAAGCATGTTGTTAAAAAGGGAGTGGTCCAGTATCAAGTTATTACTGATCCATCCATCAAAGGCCACATACCAATTACATTTAGCCTGAATACTAGGGAGGAAATGTCTTTCTTTCCATTAGCAAATATTCCTTGGTGTAATTTGAAGCATGGACTGCCTGCCTTGGAGAAAAACTGCAACTGATCCCCAATTAATGGGATTCCTACATTTTAAAGGCGGAAGTGACCATTCTGATCATCTGGCCTGATCTGTATAACATGGCCAAAAAACCTTACTCACCAATATCTGCACCAAACCCTTAACATCTGAGTCAGCTAGATCATACTTTTGGAAAATACTGGCTCTTGATTTAAGAACTTCAATTGATGGAAGAATCCCGATATCCGTAGGTAAGTTGTTCCAATGATTGATCACTTTCACTATTATTAATGTGCACCTTTGTTTTCAGTCTGAATCTGTCTTGCTGTAGCTTGCAATCATTGGATCTGATTCAGCTCTCTTCTGCTAGATTAAAGGGGTGTCTGTCAGAAATCACTTTCCCATTTAGGTACTCGTAGACTGTGATCAAGTTATCTCAACCTTTTCTTGCACTAATCTTAAGATAAGACTTTGTTCCAAGTAACCTTTTTAGCGCTAGCTCTGATTTAAATGCATTTCCATCCTCTCCATGGCTGGCATTGAAATGTTCAAAGAGGCAAGGTGTAGCAATCAGAACGCAGGGCTGGGAAATAGGAAGTCTGAGATATAATTCTGGCTCTGCCACTGACTTCTTGGGTACATTGCCATGCGTCTCATTTCCTCCCCTATCCCCCAGTCCGTAACTATGGAGAACAGATGACTTTGTTGCCACCTAAGGCTAGAAATTTTCAAAGGAATCTAGAAATAGCTGTCAAGCCCCATTGGACACCCAACTCCTTTCAGCTCTTTTGAAGGTGAACATGCAAGTGCTATGTATTCTAAGAGAATCATGCTAATCTAATCTACAGACACACAAGCAGCTACCTCTCCCGTATTCTCTGTAATGATTTTAACAGTATAGGCAGCAGTTGGACAAAATCTCTCTGTACCAATACCTCGTGTGCCTCTTAAACCAAACATGCCACAGAACATTCACTAGGACATTATGCAGAAAACTGTAAGCTCTTCAGGAGAGTGACGTCTTAATACAGGTTTATATAGCAACCAGCACAAAACAGGGTAGTGTGGCTTAGTGAACAGGGCACTGAATTGGGAGTCTGGACACCAAGATACCCACCTCTGCCACTGGTCTACTATGTGATGCTGTGCAGGTCTTTCTCTTTCTCTCTCTCTCTTTATCCATCTAGATCAGGCCTGCACAACTCGTAAAGCGGCGAAGGCCACATTACTCCAAAGAAAACAGCTGAGGGCCGAAACCCCCCAACCCCACAGAAATGCCGCCCCCCCCCGGACCTCCTGGCCTGTGGAAATGCTCTGCCCCAGCACCGCCCGGCCCTGCAGAAACAACCCTCCTTCCCCAGCTCCGCCCCATCAAAACAGCTGTGGGCCAAAAAGGAAGGTTGGGGGTGGGGAGGTGATACTTGATTTTAAATCAACCAGGGGCTCCCAGCTGAAGAGGTGGCTGGGAGCTGTCAGGGGCAAATTAAAGGGCCCGGGGCTCCGGCAGCTGGGGGAACCCAGAGCTTTGCGGGGCTGGGGCAGGGATTTAAAGGGCCCAGAGCTCCTGCCGCTGAGGGGAGCCCAAGCCCTTTATATCCCAGCCCCAGCCCATCTGCTGGAGCCGCCGCTGGGATTCAAAGGGCTCTGGGCTGCCCCTGGCGGCAGGCAGCCCTGAGCCCTTTAAATCTCAGCTGTGGCTGGAAGTCTTTGCGGGCAGCCCAGAGCCTTTTGAATCCCGGCTGCAGCTGAGATTTAAAGAGCTCTGGGCTCCCCGTGGCTGCAGGCAGCTCAGAGCCTTTTGAATCCCGGCCGTGGCTGGGATTTAAAGGGCTCTGGGCTCCCCGCGGCCGCGGGCAGCTCAGAGCCTTTTGAATCCTGGCCGCGGCTGAGATTTAAAGAGCTCTGGGCCCCCGTGGCTCGGGCAGCCCAGAGCCCTTTGATTCCCCGCCGCGGGCCGCACAGTGAGCCTCCGTGGACCGCATGTGGCCCGCGGGCCGTATGTTGTGCAGGCCTGATCTAGACTGCAAGCTCCCTAGGGCAGTGATGGTCTTCCAGTATTTGTATGCTGAAAAAGCGAAATATCCTGCTTGTGTGTGTGATGTTCCTCAGTAATGCATTTTTCCACTTTATTAACAAACTAATACGTTTTCTGGTCAATTACATTTTTTTAAAGGCAGAATGTGTACGAACTGTTGCTTGTCAGGGCTGTTGTCCCAAATTCTTGCGTTTTGTATTTCTCTGCTGGGGTCCAAGTCAACAAAGGCTTTTATTCTGTCAAGCTTGCTTTCTGTATTAATGCTACTCAGCTTGAAGCAGTCAGGTTCTGTTTTTAATCTTTTCTTTGTAATGTGCTGAACATGTACATTTAATGGCTTTAATTGAAATGGGCTGCTCTCGGTCCTTTATCTTTTTGAGGTGGAAAAATAGAGTCTTGAGCAGTTTGTATAAGATCACCAAAAAGATCTCAAACTTGAGATCCTCTGCTTTGTGTAGCTATTAAGGATTCCTATGCACTTTTAGTAAGAACAAGAGTTTACTCTGGAGTCGTAGTGGAAAATTTTCCCTCCTGCCTTCCCATCCCTGTTGTGTGGCATGCTGTGTGCCTGCTCCTTATATATGTAGCTTACAAACAATGTGCAATATTTGAGATTGAAAGGCATGATACATATTATTTTTAATACATGATTTACAAGGCAGGAGGCCTTAATCATGTCCCTTATTCAAAGCAAAATGTATTAATCTAATGAAGATTTTTACCAACAATGACTTCCAAATCCCCCAATTGACTTCAGTGGTGCTATGCTGATTTTTACCAGGTAGGCATCTGGACAAATGTAAATTTTGCCCCAAATTTGTTCAAACACATGATTAGAAAAAAAGCTCTGATTATTGGTGGAGTTGAGAACCTTGAAGGACATATTGATTAGAAATATTTTCAGTAAACAATTCTAGAGTTTCTATTAAGCTTTGTACCTTGTTCATTATTTCAACAATTGCACAGTTACTTTACAGTATTTTGTTCCCTCTTCTTCTCTGTTACTCCTTAATGAGTACAAACACTATATTGTGTTTTTTCTCCCTCATTCTCCATGAAAACACAGGAAAATGCTTTCTCTAGTCAAGCCTCTACTTTCATGTGCTTAGTAGTAATAATTTACCAGACATTTTTAGACTGTACTACTGTCACATTAAGCCTCCTACAGAAGTCTGCATATAGCTGCTGATCAGCCAATGTGTGGGAGGTATAACTCAGTCTTGGGAATAAACAGAAGTGAAACATCTTTTCAGCAGAGATATCCTGAGACGCTACGTTACAGGGCTGTGGGATGAGGGAGACTGAGCTGATTCTGTAGGACATACTGTATCTTTTACCTCCACCATACACACACCTTTATCTCGCTTGGTTGATGTGTATAAAAGTCCTCTTAATGAAGAGGGTAATTCTGTTTCCACTTTTGTCGAGAGCTTGGCTTCTTTGCTGAAGCTGCCACAACGATGCCAATTGTGTTGCTGGTTTTGGTGGTTTTCCACCTGTTCACTGGGAATTGGACTGAAACAACCATAGGCCATTAACAGCTATCACCATGGCATTGGGCCTGGTTTACTCTTAGCTTGGACTGGATTTAAACCTAGTGATCTTGTAGAAAAAAAAATGTTGTATCCCATGTTTATTCCTCTGAGTCTCTCAGGTCCCAAACACAAAAAGATTTTAAAGATAAGCATCAGCTGAATTTTGCACTCAGTTGCACCTGTGTGGTCAGGCTATTTACTTAAATGCTACTACATATATGTGAGGACCTTGTCCAAAGGCCATTATAGTCTATGGGAGTCTTTCAGTTGACTTCAGTGGGGTTTGCCCCAGGTCCTAATAGAGAATAGTATATGGATGTTGAACTTTTTTATCTGAAAAAGCAGCGTATCTGGTGTTTAGCCATATGTTTTGTAACACATAGAACTACATTTTTAGTGTGGATTTTCCTGTGAGACTATTCTGATGGGTTCTGTTAGAGTGACACTAACCAGTAAAATGGAGTCTTGCAAAATGGAGTCTTGCAACGCCTGCTGTTTATAAAAGCTTTTGCGAAAAGTTGTTAGGTGGTGGTGACATCCTCTTGTTGGCAGCCTAATGGTGAAGCTCTAGCAATAATTACAGGTAATTTTTGTTTTCAGTGTTCTGAAAGGATGCTTTCTGGTATTTCTACCTGGAAACATAAACATTCCTCAAGAAGCAGGGAGTATCTGTGTCTTTTCATTTTTGAAGGAATCTATTCTCTGTTAAAACTGATCTGGCTTCAGCCAGGCATAATGTCGATTAGTTTTGCGTACACTTCCCAACACAGCTCTGTGCATCTTAATCCCAATAGGTGCCCTCACGGAGTTCTTGTCTTGGTGATGTCCTTTTAGAAGTGTGAGTTTGTGGGAAAATGCTGTTGCTCTGTCTTTCAGGAATTCCTAATTCATATTCCTTAAAAATCTTTAAAATCATGTGAGTAAAGGGAGAGATTAGCTGTACTTTTTTGGGCACGGTTTGCCACTCATTTATTTCTAGGCCATGCTCCTACTAAAGTGACCAAATTTGGGCCCATTGTGCCACCCTTACTTATGTAGACTAATACTAGGACTATGAACCGAGTAAGGTGCTACTCAACATGAAAAACAGTGATAGAATCGGCCCCTTTATGGTGTGGATATGTGTCCAATAGACCATAGTTTGAGATCACCAATTATGTTTTCACTTGCGAACACATGAATTTAAACCCAGGTCTTCATGGCATAGACGGAAGGCAAGCGGGGAGATTTTCATAGGCATAAATGGCAGTTGGTGCCCAAAATCAATTGAAAATCAATGGGAGTTATGGGTTTAAGTATAATTTTCCCTCTAGAGCATTAATATACTGTCACATTCCCCATGCTTTCAGATTTTTTAATTAAAATTTTAGGGAAAAAATTAATTTCTAATTATTTTTAATAAGTAATTTTATTTATAAAGTAAATTCTCTGTTTGTGCTGTAGCGCTTGGTGCATTAAGTATAATATTAAAATATAGCAATGAAGTAACGTGTACAAAGACAAATTAAAAGCTAAACAGAAAATGACATTTACAGATGCTTTGGAAAGGAATTCATTTTTTGTTTTTGTTTTTGTTTTTTTTTGCATTGAATGGCTTCACTGTTCAGCAGAGGCTCCAGGGTTAACTTGTGATTCACACACATACGGTATGCAAGTGGGATGTTCAGTAGAATGTGTGGCCCCCACAGATGTTTGGCAGAACTTGTAAAAGGGCGTGGGGACACATTCTTGTCACTGTACAAGGTCATTATGCTCATGTTGCATTTCCATAGGTCTTAATCGCTACCATATTTTCAATAGGGTGTAGATTGTGTTCATGCAGGCTCATGAGAAGAATTACACACAGATGAATGAAGTGCAGCTGACCCTGCACCAGCCCTGTAGGCTATTATGTAGCTGCCAGACAAGCCAGCTGTGAATCCAGAGAACTCATCAACTGGGGAAAATGTTATGCTAGGGCAGGGACTGAGTCCTGTACTAGCCATATGCAGCCATTACAAGGGGTTCCAAAAATGGTAGGAGATTGAGGAAAAGTGGTGCCATGTACATACTGTAAATATAACATCATAGTGCCAATTGAGAAAAGTCTGTGCATGCATGTACTAGTTTCCTTGCAAGTTGCCTGAAGTCTATGTAGTTCTCTTGGTCCTCATCTGTGATGGTAGTGATGGAGGGCAGGAAGGAATGATTCTGAGTGAAGGGGGAAAGCTGACTAATGAAGTAAATCTAAATTCAACACAGGAAAAGTACAAAAAAAATTACATTTTAGCTCTGGTTCTTAAAACTGAAGGTCCTGAGATCTAGATTAAAGGCAATGGAGATCTGGATTTTCTTCACATGACTGCCACAGACTTCCTATGTGACCTTAGACCAATCATTTAATGTTCTGCATCTCAGTTTCCCATTTGTAAAATGGGTGTAACAATGCTAATTTACATCAAGGATGCCGCCAGGATAAATCCATTAATTTATGGAGGGGGTGGTATGATGGGACTGCTTACAATGGCATTTGGCCCATCAGCGACTGTTAATAGTAGAATCCCCAATGGCCGGAGACGGGACACTAGATAGGGAAGGCTCTGAATTACTACAGATAATTCTTTCCCAGGTCTCTGCATAGTGGGTCTTGCCGACGTGATTAGGGTCTAACTCAGGGGCAGGCAAACTTTTTTTTTGGCCTGAGGACCACATTGGGTTTCTGAAATTGTATGGAGGGCCGGTTAGGGGAGGCTGTGCCTGCCCAAACAGCCAGGCATGGCCTGCCGCCCCAGACCCTATCCACCCCCCCCAGCTTCTCACTCCCTGACATCCCTGCTGGGACTCCTGCCCCATCCACCCCCCCATCCCCTGATTGCCCCCAGATGCCTCACCCCTGACTGCCCCCTGCCGCCACATCCAACCCCCCCTTCCTGACTGCCCCCCCCCCGGGACCCCAGTAATTCAGTCAGAGGTTAGGGGTCTATTACAGGGTGGGAGGGTGAGTTCTGTGGCCTGCAATGTGCAGGAGATCAGACTAGATGATCATAATCATCCCTTTTGACCATAAAGTCTATGAGTCTATGAAGTGCTGGGTTTGGGGTCTTGTATTACTACCTATACAAACAGGCAGGATTTCTGAAAACATTTTGCAATGATGGTGTATGTGGCTAATTGGGTGATGGAGCATGCAGACATCTAGTTAGGCACCTAAGTAACAATTTGTGTGTGCAAACATGGTGACTGTATTTATAAAATTTTGGCATTCAATTACACATGCATTTTTGTGTGTGACCATGGGCTGCCAGTTTTGAAACTCTGGGTCTTGAAGTCAGGAGGCAAACACACACAAAAAGCAGGGACCTTAAACCTCTTCTTCTTCCTTTGGCTCTCACCAGCATTGTGTGTAGGAAGCATGGTGAAAGTGCACTTTAGCTTCAGACCCATGCAGCACTGAGGCATATCACTGATTTCTGAAAACGTCCAGTTTGTCTCAACTATAATGTTATATTTGTGTTGTTTAACTTCCTTCTTCCTTTATTCCAAAGCTAGGATATTTGAAGACTTGGGAATTCCTTTTTTCTTGAGTCACTTCCCTCTGCAACTTATTAGCAAGATAACTAGAACTGTCACTGCCCAGTGACACAAGGAATTCTGTGCATTGCAGGACTAAATGTGCTGCTTCTGGAGTTCTTCAGCCCATGTCAGCAAATATATATCCCACTGTGGCAACAGGTGTAAGCACCACACCTTGGGTCTGGTCCTGAGAAGCACTTAGCAGGTTGTGCATCAGCTCCCACATCTGGTGAGTTGAGGGTACTGAGCACTTCCAAGGTGGTGCTCTGCACTTCAGTGTCAGGCCCTTTACAAACGTCTCCTGTTGTCTTTGTTTTGGATCTGAGGCTTCTTTAGCCCCATTACAGTTCTTCCTTTGATATTCTAAACATGTCTATATACAATGGTTAATATACTAATTTTCCCCTATCTGCAATCTCTGAGACACTTCCTTTATAATTGCATCAGGTCTTGCATGTTCCATATCTCTGCATGTTCCAATGGCATCCATATTGAGTTGGAATATAGTCATTACCATTTACCAACTTTTTAGTTGTTGCCGTTCACACATTAGCTAATGTTATTAGTACAGTAGTTTACAACAGCTATATTTCAAATAAGTGTATGGCAAAGTTGCTGCTCCAACATCCCTGGCTGGCTATGGCTCTGTTTCTCAGCCTTCTTCCAGGCTGCTTCCCAGAGAGTAGGAAATATCTACCTCCTCTCCTCTGGCCTCCCTCACCAACTCTTCAGGGAAAAAAGTCCTGTTCTCTCTTAGCTGGACCTTCTCCAATCAGGCCTGGCTCACCAGGCCAATATTAATTCTTTCCCACTGTGTGTGGGATGAACACCCCATCACACAGTGACTTAATAAAACTTGTCAGTTTACATTCAAAAACAAACTTACAAGCATCTGCCCAAATGAAGGTCTAAATGGAAGCAACATCTCTGCTATTCCTGGGTTTAGAACTGCGATGTCGAACTTTAGAGAATAATAGAAGGGTTTTTAAAAGGGATTAAAACCCTTAATTGCAAGTGCTTCACTTAGGGAGAGATCCTGCAGTTCTTATTCAAGCAAATCTTTCAGCATGAGTTTTGCCTGAATAAGGGCTGTAGGTTGGAGCCTTATATATGGATCAAGTTCTCATCGTGATCAACTGAAACTGAATACATACTCACTCCATTGTCTTTCCTACAGAAAAGGGATATGGAACCAAATTCATTGCTGGTGAAGCAACCCCATTCTTTTCAGACTCAGATTCTTATAGAATATTTATTTTTAATGTTTGTGAATATAAATCACTGCACATTCATAACTATCAATTGAACCATGGATTATTAGGGACCTCAGGAGATCATCTAGTCCAACCCCCAAAGCAGGACCAATCCCCAAATGGCCTCCTGAAGGTTTGAGCTCACAACCCTGGCTTTAGCAAGGCAATGCTCAAACCACTGAGCTATCGCTCCCAGAAAGAAGCCATATATAGGTAAGCTAAATTCCATTCTCCTTTGCCTTTACTTTGGAGACATGTGGCTGTTCCAGCCATTGGCAGCAATGATTGTTCACTCAGCCAACATTACCTGCTTTCATTCACCTGTACACCCTCCAGCTGTAGAGCAGAACTTCAGGGACCTTCCATACAGTACTTTGTAGCTAGGAAATCAATTGTTAATTTTACTTTTTATGCAGAAAATGGTATTAATTCTCATTGTTGGAGATAGAAGTTTAAGGAATTGAATCTTGAGAAGTAAAAAGGGGTGGGGAAAAACATTTTCTAGTACAGAACCTTTTATATCTCATTATCTTTAGCAAATCAGCATGGCACGTCATTTGATTTCCCCCCCCCCCCCATTCATCTTGTTCCCTTAAGGGAGTAGTCACAGAAGGTTTTCCCCTTTCCTTTCCTTTGTGTTGCTTTTAGCTTTTGCTCCATTCCCATGATAACTGCAACTTTTTGAGCATTGGCCCAGAGCGTAGTGAGCCATGCCAGCATTTCCTTCACATTCAGTACCACAATATTCCCATTGATACATCCCTGTTATGAGGCTGAAAAGTCTGATGTAGAGACTAATTGAGTGGAGAAGAATTATGTCTGTACCCAAGAGACGGCTCTTTAATGAGTAGGCTAAGAAACACAAACAAAATATGCAGCCTATTATCCCTTGTTGTTGGTCTAATTTACATGTGATATTGAAAATATGCACAAAATATTGCATTTTTAGTGAGGAAAGTTTTTTTTTTTTTAAGCCCTTAGCCTTTTTCAAACATTAAAAACAAACAAACAAACAAAAACACTACCCCTGTATTTGGTTAAATAATGAGAAAATAAACTGCAAGGAAAACATTAATGTGTAGATCTTAAATGAACTCATTACTTGACAATCCTAGCTATTCATGAACTTGATAATATTTCGACTGAAAATAGACTTAAGAAGTCATTTGTAAAATTGGACTGGCAGCACTTGTTGGTCCTTGTCTGGAGCCTTAAAGGAAGAAGATGATAGTTTTATGAAACTCATACTTTGTAATGGACTGGCTAGCATGCACCCTTTTACCTCGATTGGATACAATCAAAATGGTTAATTGCCTGTCACTGACCCTGTAATGCTTATAGCTAATGGAGGTTCTCTGTTAGCTCATATTGTAAGGGCCTTGGCTTTTGGATCAGGAGCACCTGAGTTATAAATATCACTGCTATTTCTGTTAAGTTTGAATTAGGGCTGTCAAGCGATTAAAAATATTAATCACGATTAATCATGCTGTTAATAATAGAATACCATTTATTTAAATATTTTTGGATGTTTACTACATTTTCAAATATATTGATTTCAATTACAACACAGAATACAAGGTGTATAGTGCTCACTTATTTATTTTTATTACAAATATTTGCACTGTAAAATACAAAATAAACAGTATTTTTCAATTCACTAATACAGTCCCTTTATCATGAGAGTTGAACTTACAAATGTTCTTGGTTTTTTTACATAATTCTACATTCAAAAATAAAACAATGTAAAACTTTAGAGCCTACAAGTCCACTCAGTCCTACTTCAGCCAATCGCTCAGATAAACAAGTTTGGTTACAGTTTGCAGGAGATAATGTTTTTTTACCTCTAAGGATGGAGATTCCACCTCCTACTTCTTGTTCAGCCAACTGCTAAGACAAACAAGTTTTTTTAAGTTTATGGGAGATAGTGCTGCCTGCTTCTTGTTTACAGTGTCGCCTGAAAGTGAGAACAGGCATTCGCAGAGAACTTTTGTAGCCAGTGTTGCAAGGTATTTACGTGCCACGTGCGCTAAAGATTTTTATGCCCCTTCCTGCTTCTGCCACCATTCCAGAGGAAATGCTTCCACGCTGATGATGCTCGTTTTAAAAAAATAATGCTTTAATTAAATTTGTGACTGAACTCCTTGGGGGAGAATTGTGTGTTTCCTGCTCAGTTTTACCCACATTTTGCCATATATTTCTTGTTTTAGCAGTCTCAGATGATGACCCAGCACGTGTTTGTTTTAAGAACACTTTCACAGCAGATTTAACAAAATGCGAAGAAGGTACCAATGCGAGATTTCTAAAAATAGCTTCAGCACTTGATCCAAGGTTTAGGTCAAGTTCAGGCTATGGAGCTATGGAGCAGCGTCAGAGTTGCTGTATTTAGTTAAAATGCCTGGAATAGGTTCTATGGTTCCCCATAGGACGTAAGACTGGAGGATCTGTGCAGCAGCAGATTCCCTTAGTCCTCTTATGCTCTGACCTCTCCCTTTGCTGCGCACTGCTGTGCAGGAGGAGCCCCTTTCAGAGCAGAGCACCACACTGGACAGGGAATGCCCATCTTCTCCTACCTCCTTGTTCCTAGCATCTCCCACCTTGGGCAGCAGAACTATCCCAGTTCCGCTGCCTGAGGCACCTCTTTGTGGCCAGTCTGAATTTCTCTTTAAGCATAGTGGATATTCAGAAAATTAACCATTCTTAATTACTAATAAGGGATTAAATTCAAGTAAGTATAGTTTAAACAGTCCAGACTGGACAGAGAGAATATTGGGTCTCATTCTTTTTTTAAGTTTAACTGTTTTGGTACGCAAGTTAAGTTAAAGGAAACAACAAAGTAAACTAGGACGATAAATGTAATCACTTAACTTTTACCAGTTGTGAATACTAGTACTTGTCTTTTGGGGCTTGAAAGTCTCTCATCAAATCCAATTGAAGTTGGATTGGGCACTTAAAAAGTATTTTAAATCTACTCTGAATTTCCAAACTGTACATAGAGATGAGCTTAAGCTACAAAGGTTGTAGATGAAGCTGAAGTGCACACCAGATATGATCCCACAAGGGATCTACAGGAGCAGATCATTATGCCACGTGGATCCCTCTGCAGCCAGTGGAATTCCATGCTGGCATAAACCCACAGATTATTTTGGAAGATCGAGGCCCAAGGTATTTTCTATACCTGGTCACTTGATCCACAGTGAACCAAATACCGGACTTAATTCCACTTCCTGCTGGATGTGGGTGGCTGAGGAGGAGTGTGAGCTTAATAAATTAAAAATACTCACTGTTTAAAGAAAATTACTCCCAAACTCACCTTTTGAGAGGATAAAGGGGAATACTGAATTAAATAAGATGACCATAATGGGAAAACTTATGCACAGTTTGCAGGAAGTTTATAGATGCCTTCTTTTTTTAATACTCTCAAGAATACGTTTCATATTATTTTTGATTCTCTGCTTAACATTATTATCTTATGTTAATCCAAAGTAATATTCCTTGGACAGATTTGATTTTAAAAATTCAGACAAATCAGCCATGATTCATTTTGATAGTTTTTGGGCCATATTCTGCCTTTAGTCTTTGTTCCGAACTTTCACTGATGTCTCCTGTTTGATGCCTGTGTGGTTCTCCTGTTAGCATCAGTGGGACCTCCAAGTGCATATCAAGGGAATATTAGACCCAGAGTTTATCACACTACTCATCTTCTGCTTTTGCAAGGATCAAGATTGTCAATTCATTCCTCCATGTCTTTACAATAATAAAGCATGAAGACATGGGAAATGGCCATGCTGTACATCACGTTACACTTAAAAAAATCTTCAACCTAGAAATCTCAGTGAAAGCAAAACTTGCTTTTTGGTGGTTTGGTGAACCTGTGAGAAGAACTTGTTTAATGTTAGGCTATTAGGTGTCTTAGTTGCTTACTACCCTTCATTCAACAATACCATAGCATTCCATTTATTACTAGTATAAAAACAGTTCTGCTAGGTGACCTTTGAACAGCAAATTTTAGAGTTTTATAAAGTGACCATAGAATTATGCTGATAAAATTTTCAAGGCACCTCTTTTCACACTGAGGAAAAGATCTTTTCTTTCAAAGCATACCCCCTTTTCCCCCAGTGAAACCGCTGTGGAAATGGAGTGTAAGGATGCAGGCTATAGAGTCTGTGCAGGAGATTCTGTGTCTCCTTTGTGCTGGGGAATGTTGCTCCATGTGAGCTTTCTATGGAGGGGTGTGAGGAGGGGAGATTTGGGGAAGAGACAGTGGCAAGTGAAACAGAGAACTGCATGTATCCATTGGCCAGTTTGCTTGTATAGTGTTGGTATCGTGGATGGTAGCTGAAGTGGTAGCCAAGGTGTGTGTGTGGCTGCATCTTTAGTGGCTCCAAGGAAGAGATTCCGCCTCCTCTCATCCACTGCATAAATCTTCCATATAAAACCAGTTTACTCTCACTCTGTATAGGAGGTGAAAATATGGCCCTAAAGGCTGGAGTCTCTGGTTTTATTATTAATCTAAATGGCATATTTCTAGCCCCCAGACAATAGTTGCCTAACAAAACCTTACAGATGTATTAAGTTTATTAATCAATTGTTAGTTGTTTTTTTTTACAATGCCTGAGTTGCTCTATAACTTGTACATTCATCCAAAATACTTTGATCGCGTATGTTTATGGGGGAACATAAACATGCAAGAGGAAGAATGGGCAGTTTGCAGAAAGCATGCAGACTCAAAAGCACAAGGACTGTGCAAAATAAAGATTAGTTATGTTGTTCAGCTTCATGACAGATTTCAAATAAAATTTCAAACCCTGCTAGTAGTAAAATGTTTGACCTATACAACTTATTGGACATCTTTCTTTTGAAGTAATAAGCACAAAAATAGATGGGGGGAGGAGGGGAATGCTTTTTCCTGTCTCTAGAAAACATTATTAATTTTGAAGTTAAACATAATTCATGAAATCATTATACTGATACTAATAAAATGGTTTAGATACAGGAGAATTAGAAGCCAAGGTCACAACTGTTTATCTCTGTGCATAATTAATTTGCGTTAAGAACTTGCTTTGCCCTAAAGATGTTATTCCTCTTGTTCTGCTGGTCCCAGTTCTTATCTTAAGTTTAGCAACACTCTGATGTAATTTCTCATGAATGTTCTGACTCATAATGGAGATTACAAGCCTATTTCCAGCTTCCCCAGGGAGATGCTGTAAATGTTGAGTGCTGTTGTCTCAGTAATGGAAAGAAGCCATATGTCTTCGGTCAATAGCTCTTCCCTTTTGGTGTTTCTTTGTGACCTCCACCGTGTGTTGTCCACCAGCACCTTCAGTACAAGAAACATAAACTCCTGTTACTTGAGCTAAAGGAATTACTCCCTTGGCTAGTGGCAGCAGTAGGCTCTTATCCTTCTTGTGGACCAGCTACTAGAGGGGGACACAACGCATTTAGACTGGGGTACTACACCTCCCCCTCAGGAAGTAATGAAACATCTGTACATTACCTGTAGGCTTTCTGGTCATCTTAAAATATTTCTTTTCCTTGTCGCACTAAGTTGGAACTTCTGGAAGCGCCAACTTCTGCTGGTCACTGAGGGAGAAAACTGCCATTAGAAGAGCAGCAGGAGCTCCAATAACAAGAAACTGGCCGCCTAACAAAGGGCATATTGAGCCCTTGCTCACCTCCGAAGAGCAGTAACAGACAAGTGGAGATGGCTGGAAGTATTCCATCTGTGGAGGACCGAGGCATCCTGGAAAGCTTGAAGTGGGGAAGGTTGCTGAGTAGCACTCTTTATTCACCTGCTGGTGAAAGGTGTGGCATGTGCTCCCCCTTGCTCCTGCAGACAGATCCCTCTGGACTGTTGCTGTGGCCTTTTGAGGCTGCTGGCTTTGTTAGCCATCCCCATCCTGCACTAAGGGAATGTGAGGCCTAACATTCTGCCACGGTCCTTTGGTGGGGAAGACACTTCCTGCAGCCTTCCCTCACCACAAGCTTTTGGTTGATATCATTGAACCCTGACACATATACTGGGACTGCACCAAAATACATGCTGTAATGCTTATGGTAATGTACATATACTTGTATACTTTTTAAATCCTCAAAGGTGTGTATGGTTTACAAATCTGAATTTCATGATATCAGCACACTGAAAATATTGAATGAAATTTAATTTGAGAGAATAGAAAGTAGATAAGGAGCGTAAGGGTGTGATGAACACAAAGGAGAAAGCAGAGGTGAGCTTGGGGGAGAGTTGGCATGTGTTATATACCGCAGGATGTTATGAGAACTAGCCACAGTACTGAACTCTTCCAGTGTTGAAAACTTGAAGACTGAAGTGCGTTGTGCAGGTCTAACTACTGTATGAAAGCTCTGCAGATAAAATGTACCACAGAAATCCTTCTGTGATACACAAATAGCTGCTCACCTGGCAAGTTTTTGGCATGTGACTCTGCATTGGAAACTCTGAAAGTCAGGTTACTCCTTCTGGGAATGGCACACATTTGTATCCAGATGGGGAACCACTCCATACTTATTCAGAATACTAATAACTCAGGCTGCAAAATTCTGAATGTAGTCAAACTCCATAAAACAGTGAAAGATGACTGCTTGGGGAGGATTAAGTATTTAATTTTTTTAAATATATTTAAGAGGAGCCTGTGCACAGGTGGTTCTTTCTTTTTTTTTCTTCTAAATTGGATTGCATTAATTAATTAAATGGATGTTTATTTTTAGTTTTTTATTCTGTTGAATAGTGTCCCAGCAACTTGCACAAGGAGGCATAGTTGGTGTATAAAAATAAATAATATATTATTTAAAACACACCACTTATAAGTATGCAGGACCTAAAAAGTTACCCTTTGAAATATTTTAATAAAATATTTCACATTTAAAAAACACATTCTATGAAATGGTTTAATACATTTTCTTGAAACTTTACAAAAATTATATGTAGTCTGAGAATATCTTGTGGTCATGTGTGTATGGTTGTGGACTGCAGACAGTAGCAGACTGCATTCACTTACCCCTTCCTTTTAAAGATTGCTAATATCAGTGATGTAGGAACATTATTTTATTCAGGATCTTGTATGCTCCTCGTCACCATAATATTCAAATACATTTTAGTAGTCCATTAAGCACTGTGACTAATATAGGACATGTATGGTTTGTTTTTACTCTCATCCTCTCAGTAGGGGGAAAATTGTGTGTGCAGTGTAATACTTTTGTGGAAGTAGAGAAAGAATGGATGGGGATGTGAAGGGGATTTCAATGCAAACAGTCACCTCTGTGAGCAAGAGTCAGGCTAGCTGTAACCCTAATAATGCGAGATTTGTAGAAGGGAGGATTGTGTGAAGCGAGTGGGAAAGAACTGTGAGAGAAGTTGTGACCTCGTGTTAGATAAGTATGGAATGTAGACTATAGTCTAAATAGAGGTGAGAAAAATAAGATATTAGGATGACCTATGTATAAATAAAGTGCAGCTGTCGCCCATTATTGTATGTAACAAAGGTAAAAATGCTTGCTGTAATTGTTTACCTGTAGAGAGACCTGTTTAGCTTTCTCCCTCCATGCAATTGCTAGAGACAATAAAGTATCTGACTTGCTGCACCCAACCTGAGAGTGAGAACTCTGTTTTTCTCCGACACTTTGTTTTGGTAGGTTCTTTTCATATTTGCATGCTGCGATGTGTTTGTCAGAGAAGGTGAGGTTGATGAAGTGTACCTTGTACTTGGAGCAGAAAGTGGTGAGGTTTATGATGATCCTTCATTCCTGTGTGAGAAAGTGCTGTACCTTGCTCAGATTAGCTTTACCCTTGTGGTGGACAGGTTTGTGGTGCCTGAGGAGCAGAGTTACCAACCATTGTCCTTATTGCAGAGTTTCAGATGATCTTTTTGGGTATGTCACTCTGCAAAAATAACTCCAGCGGCAACCAGAGCCCTAGTCAACTGACTCAGGCTTGTGCTATGGGAATAAAAGCAGCAGTGTAAATGTTTCAGCTCAGGCTAGTGCCCAGCCTCTCAGACCTGGTGAGAGAGGAGGCCTCAGAGCAAGAGTCAATTGACCCAGGCTCTGAGTCTCATTGCTGCAGGGTTTTTTCTTCAGTGTAGATGTACTCTAAGATATCCTGAGCCCAGGCCATTGAACTCTTTGAGAATAAGGACTGAATCCTTGAACTTGACCTGATATTCTATGGCAAATCAATGGACAGAGCAGAGGACAGGTCTTGCATGGTCTCGGTAGTCCTAGTTGCTGAGAAAACGCTCTTCAGCATTTCGTATTCGTGCACTTGAGCACTTTATTACAGAATGATTTTTAAAGATCTGTAAAAGAAACACTGCTTTGCAGAGAAAAACATGTGACTTTAAATAAATCTGCTAGTCATATTCCATATACAAAACAGTCTGTGACATTATTATGGTGGACCAGTTTCCTGGGACTCCACCAGTGCAGTGCAGAAATTAGATTGTATAAATACATTAGTTACTAATGGTCTAGAGGCCCATGATCAGACCATTGTGATGCTATTAAGAAACCATAGGAATTTACTTGCTGTGTCTTATCGTGGAGGCTGATTCAGTTATTGGGCTTAACTCTGGGGTTAAGACTTCTCTCTTAACTGAAACACTGGCGCAAATGTTAGTGCACCAAAGGATGGAATGGATTGAAGATTATGGATAGGATAGTCAGTATATTGTCTTTGTGAAACCAGAATTTAGACAGTTGCACTCTTTTCACATTGTGAACGTGTCTCTGTTTCCAGTGCAAGAAAAATATAGTAGAAAGGGATTGGAGACCCTATAGTCTCTTGTCCCTTGGTTTATCATATCGGGCTGTGAAATATCAGGGAATTGAGAAACAGAGTCTGTACATACCAAAAAAAAAGTTCACAAGAGATTCAAGCAGGAAGCTATAAAAATATGCCCATTATAGCTAGAAAATTTCATACTGAACTCTTGGCTGTATGTAGAGTTTATCAGGTGAACCAAAAAACAGATGTTATAAATGTAAAAATATATATGCACTTGGTATAGTGTCTTAACACCAGTTATTTTATTACACTTTCTCAGTGCCACTCTAGTTAAAGCACTGTCAATATTTCCATTATTATGCCAATTTTTGAGTGTTTATAGCTCAGTTGTTTCACGCCATTGAGCTAATTCAAATGATTGTTCCTAATTAAAATGACAACATTTTTATATATTTCCATTTGAAAACTTGAAATCTGCAAGTGTTTAGGGTTGTATCTTTTCCACTATAGAAGACCGAAAACCATAGTTTTAGGAAAGCAGAATCTTACAGTTTGTCCTTGATGTGGATTAACTATCTTTCAGCTCTGAAAAGTTAGACAATGTCAAGGCTAGCAGGTCTACCGGCTATGTTTTGGTTTTACTAGTATGCCTGCTGCATGTTGTACTAGTGTGCATACTGTTCTGCACACCACACGTGTGCCAATCACAAGAATAAAAAAAGTCAGCTCCCCCAAATTATGAAATTGTATTAAAATATGAAAATTTTAATAATTCCTTGTATTTCCCTTCTAATTTTTGAGAATTTAGGTTTCATATTTTCTTTGCAACTTACTTTTTAAAATGAAATCTGAAGATTCTCACCTAATTGCATGACCCTAGGAGCTGGGGCTTTCAGAAGAACAGCCAATATCATAACATTTTGCAATAGAATCCTAAGAGTTGGCAACAGTGTTTACTCTGCCTGTCTGTTCCTTCCTTGAGAGAAGGCAGTGTTCTGTAATGCAGTAAATGTCCCCTGTTGTGGAGAGGTGGGGTGGATATTGACTGGTTGCTCAGTTAAGAAGCTGAGAAATTGCAACCCTTGTTGCAGCCCTTGTTTTGGAGAGCAGGTGCATTTTCCCTCAGTATCAGAAGGTTAAAATAAAATTACAATATGAAATTCAAAATGAGTTAAAATCTTGTGCTCCTTATTGTTTATGGTGTCCTTTAAGAATCTAATTGCTAGGCAATTAATAGGCATGTGCAAAAAATGTTTGTCATTTAACAAAAATGTTGATAATTATTTTGACCATCTTTGAACTCTGGCCCCCAAATTTACTTTTACTGTAAAAATATGCAAAATGAGGTTTTTTTATATCAAAATGTGAATTTCAGATTTAACATACATCATCATGCAAAAATTGTTCTTGAACCAGATATTTTGTAATTCAAATTTAATAATTTTAAATGTTGAAAGCATTCAAGTTTTCATTTTAAAATTAGGACCATTTCTGAGCAAAAATCCCTTAAAATGTCAGGGTTTTTTACATATGGGTGAAATCTGACTTTTTTTTGTAAAATTGTAATTAAATGCACTAACTTCATATTTTGTGACTTTCCCAATTTGTTGAAGACAGAGCCCTAGTCACTAGGTAGCACGTGATCGTAGTTGAAATGAATTGGGGGTATATTCCAATTAGAGTAAAGCAAAAGTCTGAAAAGACTATGTTATAGTTAAGAGTATAAGTGGGTGGAATTTTCATCCTGCCCTAAACAGAATCTACTCTCTGTATTTAGTCCAAAATTTTACCCCTGTCTTGGAGTTTAGCTTTGTTGGCAACTCATCAGATATAAACTTCAGCTTAAGTCTTCTGTGCACTGTTCCTAAGACTTATCTGCTTGAAGAGCCACACTCATTTCATTATGTGTAAGGTGGAGTTAATAAGGTGTATTACCACAAGTCAGCAGGAAACTGTATCCCCAGTCAGAGTTCCAAGATATACTGGCAGGGTGAGTCAAGAGAAGACACTTGCTACTTTATTACAGGAATTGCTAGAGTAGCCATCTCTCTGCTAACCCATCATAAGATGTTTTCTTCTCAGAAATAACAAGAATAAGTATGCACAACATATTTTACTAAACCTCTATATCAGTTATTCATAACATGCCTGGAGTGAGATTTAGCTGATCTGACCCAGCAGAACTGCATTTCCCCTAGTCTGGGTGAATGGCTGCAGAGTGGGTGCAGGTTGGGGGAGACTGCATGGCTCTGGGGCAGTAGAGCTGGGCCCTGGGCCAACTCCTGTAAGCCAACATGAAGGGAATCTTGGGGAGGAATGCTAGCATAGCGACTTCTCTGTGGCTGAGGATCCAGTGGGCAAAACCCCTTACATATAAGGGGCCAAATTCTCTAATGAAGAAAATGAGCAAAACTCCTTGCAAGTCAATGGAGCTGTGTCTATTTACACAGGAGAGAGTTTTGCCTTGTGTGCAAGGGATGCAGCCATTTTGAGAGAAATTGCTAGAAATTGCACATTATTTACTAAATGTTACCACAAACTCCCTGTGGAATATTAATTATTTTTAATATAAAATTAGCAATTAAAATGACTAGTTATTATATGTTTTTTCTTTGGATATTTTCTAACGTGTTTAATTTAGACTTTTGGAGAGGAATATTTAATCTTCAGAATTATTCACAATTTCAAGATTTTCTGTGAAAAACAAAAAATTATATCAACTCTTTAAATTATGATGTTGATGACCAACATGGGAAATGTGAAATTTAGTATGTATGTAGATATTGTTTGGCTTGGGGGAAAAAATGATTATTTCATGAAGTGTAGTACTGGGCTGTTCATAGCTATCTTGGGAACTCTGTAAAAGATGAGGCTATTTTTCAGAATTTTTATATGAATACTTATACTTAAGGCTTCTGTTTTTCATGAACTAAAATAGCTCCCCAAGTGGGTATTATTAAGTGTGACAGCATGTACAAAAAAAAAAACTAACAACTTTTGAATGTTGTCAAATAGATTATTGTCCTTCATTAAACCCATTTGATTGCAGGAGTATGTAATGGATGGATCAATCTTTTGAGGAAAAAAATCTCAGAAGTTTGTATCTTACTTTGATGTTCACTGAATACTATGCCACCAGTTAGTAAAGTAGATTTTTCAGGCTTTTTTAAAAAAACCTCTAACTTGATGCAGTAAAACAAATTACCAAGGGAGGGTAGATTCTCCAGCTCTTGAAGCCTTCGGATCAAGAATGAATGCCTTTCTGGGGGATACTTTAGTCAAACACAAGTTTATTGGGCTCAGTACAGAAGTAACTGGCTGAAATTTTATGGCTTTTCTTATAAACAAGGTCAGACTAGATGACCTAATGGTTCCTTCTGGTCTTTAAATCTATGAATTTATTAATTATTTCTTTCCATAACATGCCCTCACATGTATAGTGAATAGATACATAAAACCAAGCAAAAATGCATAAAGTAGTAATACCAAAAATGCATCCTACTAAGCCACGCATGCAAATGTATTTTATCAGTTGTAAGTGGAACTTTTAAAAATAGGTATATTCATCAGCCTTATACATATTTTATATATATTTGCTAGTGGACTTAGAGGCCAAATTATCAAAAATAAAGATCTACCAAACCCCAAAATTCATGTACAGTTGTGCACCTGTACTTGAATAGATATCTGTACTGATGCGAGTATCTATTTTCACATGTAATTACTGAAGCTTCCCTTCTCTACCATACCACAGCCAGGTCTATACAAGCAATTTTTGTTGGTATAGTAAGCTTGGTTAGGAGTGTGATTTTTTTTTTAAACATTCCTATACCAAAAGAAAATAGTGTAGATGCAGTTGTATTCCAGCATAAAAATGCTTTTGTCAGTATAGCTTAATTCACTTGTGAGCCTGAATATGCTATACCAGCAAAAGCACTCTTCTGCAGTATAAGCAACATCTATATGGAAGATTTTAGTATAAGCACAGTAGTATAACTCTGGCTGGTCTACACTACGCATTTAAACCGATTTTAGTAGCGTTAAACCAATTTAACCCTGCACCCGTCCACACAATGAGGCCTTTTATATCAGTATAAAGGGCTCTTTAAACCGGTTTCTGTACTCCTCCTTGACGAGAGGAGTAGCACTGAAATCAGTATTGCCATGTCGGATTAGGGTTAGTGTGGCCGCAAATCAATGGTATTGGCCTCCGGGCGATATCCCACAGTGCACCACTGTGACCGCGCTGGAAAGCAATCTGAACTCGGATGCACTGGCCAGGTAGACAGGAAAAACCCCGCGAACTTTTGAATTTCGTTTCCTGTTTGTCCAGCGTGGAGAGCTCACCAGCACAGGGGCCAAGCAGAGCTCATCAGCACAGGTAACAATGCAGTCTCCTGAGAATCAAAAAAGAGCTCCAGCATGGACCGCACGGGAGGTACTGGGTCTGATTGCTATATGGGGAGAGGATTCCATGCTAACAGAACTCCATTCCAAAAGACGAAATGAAAAAAACTTTGAAAAAATTTCCAAGACCATGATGGAGAAAGGCCACACCAGGGACTCAGTGCTGAACAGTAGCATACAGCTGCTGATCCATGGTCTGAATGACCTGCTGCTGTCCCAGAGATGCTGACATTTCCTTACATTTCAACACTATAGTACAGACTGTGGCCATGTCAGCTGGGTGTGGCACCCACAATAGATGCATATGCAATTGCTGTGCATGTGCTTTTATTTATTGCAAGCTAGTGGTTGAAACCAGTCCAAAATGGAGTCACCTGAGTGTGAGCCATATCATTGTCATTTGGTATTGATAGGACTTCAAGAGTTTGTAATCTCAGACAGTATTCATTTGTAAATGACAAGAGTCCAGTACTTTTTGATGGTGAATCTATTTTAAATGTGTTCTAGGGTTTTCAAATGCTGCACACTGTGTAAGAGACTTTGATTGCCCAGAGTGAGTAAGTGACTTTTCTTTCTCATAGTTCAGTGATATTTCTTGTGATGCTGGATTATCTGCAGACTAGTCCTTTGTACATTCAAAGCAACTCTCCATTAGCAATGAAAATGCTTAGAAGTGCCTTCTGTCTGAAAGCGTTGCATCAGCGCAACTTTGGAGTTTGTTCCATTAGCGATAATGGATGGGTGAAATTCAATCCTGGTGTAAATAGATGCAACTCCGGTTGATGTATGTCTTGAGACCTGATAAGTGATTTATGATGTTATGTGCCCAATATGCACTTGATGGTTTACCAGTCCTAAAGTGGCCTTCTGAGGATCACCTTTTCCCCTGATTGTAGTTTTGATACCCATTTTAATTAAACATTTCTTGTCGTTGGAGAAGTAAATATGGCTGCTTCAACCTTAGTGTTAAAGTTGCTATATAGTTTCCCCCCCCCTTGATACGTTTGTCTCCGGGGGTGACACCTGGAACCAGGGTACCATTGAGCCCCCGACTCACCAGCCTGGGCTCCCTGTCACACTGTTCTGCGGTGACAAGCTGCAAAGCTTTCCAGCCTGCACTTTCACCAGCATTCATACAGGTAGGGACACACCCAGCTGCAGTTATATGTGTGCTCTCTAACTACCAGCTTCCCAGTCTGGGACCCTAGAGCAGTACCGTCCTGCCCTCGTCAAATCTGGCCAGTATATGGGTTTAATAACCAGTCCACCTCTCTCTCAATGTGAAGAGAACCATGCATACTTGTGGTAACCAAGCAGAGATTTTCCCCAAGCACTCCACTCAGAGCTCACTGGTTTAGATTAAAACAAAAACAAGTTTATTAACTACAAAAGATAGATTTTAAGTTATTATAAGCGATGGCAAACAGATCAAAGCAGATTACCTAGCAAATAAACAAAAAACATAAATTAAACTTAATATGGTAGATAGATTGGATATGAATTAGCAGATGCTCACAGAGATGATACAAGCAGACTGCAGATTCTTAAGGGGCAAACTGCACTTACTTTTCACTTTGGAATCCCCAGATGTTTCATACACAGAGTAGAAATCCCTTTAGCCTGGGTCCGTCACTTCCCCCAGTTCAGTCTTTGTTCCCTAGGTGTTTCTAGGAGTCATCTTGTGTGGGGAGTGAAGAACCACAGATGATGTCACCCCCTGCCTTATATAGCTTTTGCATATGGCAGGAGCCCTTTGTTCCAAAGCTTCCTGTTCCAATATTCAGTAATTAGATGTGAGAAATTTCTTTAGTGTTTCCAGTTCCCCACTGGCTCTTTAATCACTGTATGAGATTAAACTCTGTTCTGTTGAGACAATAAGTATTCAATGACTTCAGTTGTTGTTTGCAGTGTTGTTGTAGCCCTGTTGGTCCCAGGATATCAGAGAGATAAGGTGGGTATGGAAGTATCATTTTATTAGACCAACTTTTGTTGGTGAAAGTGACAAACTTTGTAGCTGTGTAGCTCAAAAGCTTCTCTCTTTCACCCACATAAGTTTGTCCAATAAAATGATATTACCTCACCTCCTGGTGTCTCATGTACTCAATCAAGGAGAATGCATTTTGATGAAGAATTAATATGTACCCTGACTCAGGAAAAAAGACAGTTATGGAAACAGTCAAAAGATAGAAGGATCAAAGGCAAATTGGTTTAATTCTCTTGGACTGATTTAATGGGAATAAGAAGTCTGGTGCATGGGGAGAAGATGTCTCACATTGAGGTGGATCTGACATGTCAAGGAGGAAAAGTGAATTGAGGGGAGCAACAATTTATCTCTTATGAGAGTTGTAAAGTTTATTACTTTTACTGTCTTTGCTTTCTAACTAAACAACTTATTTGAAAACAGATTGCAGAATTTTCTTGTAGTTTTCCTGCCAGAAATTTGTCTAAAGTCTTTATTTTGTGTTTTTACTGCGGTATTTTGAAATAAATACATCTTTGAATTTATTTAATCTGGATTAAATGTAATTGATTGTTGGAAATACTATTTGATGTCTTTTGAAGACAATGTAATGTTAACACAAAAAGGATTGTCATCACGTCATGTTCTGGCTGTAGCTAAAATAAAATGTGGTCTCTACTTGTCAGTGCTGAGAATGAGTATTTGAAAGAAAAACTGTTTGTTAATCTTGCTAATTCACCATGAGGTAGTGGAACTAGCTGGGCTTCTTTACCATCTTCCATTCTGTGTAATAGTTTACAGATTTCAGTTATTCCGACTAATACATGATAGGGAAGGCCTCCCTATTGTCCATCCCTAAGAGTTTATCTGGGTCTTTATTACACTTGGCCAGTGTATTTGGTACACTCTTAGCCAAGTTACTTGGGGCTGTTGACCTCTTTGCCATAGCAGAACCTGTCTCCAGTTTATAGCACTCAGAGATTGTTTCAAACTTGCTATTACCAACACACTGATTACAAGGTTGAGTCTCTGCTTTTGAATCAAACCCACACAACACTCTATGATGAATCTCGCTGTGTGTCATTTGAAAATGATAGTGTACTATTTACTGCTTATGGTTGTCTACTCAGCTACATACAGTAAGTTTCTTAGACATAATTGCTTTTGACTTCAGTGGAGATGTAAGGAAAACAAAAAGGACATCTGAGTTCATGCTTTTGGAATTATTTGTGAAATGGATGGGATGAGGAGGTGGATTATTGAATATTTTATTAGCTGATTGGTTTTTCCTGTGCTGCAGCTAATTAATTAATGCTGTATTCAGACACAAGACTGGCTGTTCATCCATTCTTTTCTCAAGCACTTGCAAGAATCCTATTCCTAAGAGAAAAGAGTACAGAATAGCACATGGTATGTTGAGTGCTGCATATCTGTTCTTCCACTGTTTTTGGAACTTTCAGATTTAAAAAAAGTGTACAGTTTATGAACACTGTTTTTGGGAAAAGCAGGGGGATGAGGCATACAATATGAAAATATCAGAATTAGGCTTAGATATTAATTTTTATTTCAAAATAAGAGAATATAAATACTAGCTTCCCATAAGATCCTCTTCTTTCCAAAAACTCTGTGAAATCGTGGACCTACGTAAGCTTGGTAACCTTTGCAAGACTGCTTTCCCCTTTAAAGAAAGGATCTACAGTGTGAACAACCTTGTGTCATCACTCTGTCCAGTCTTGGTACAAAAGACACTGCTGCACGCCTTGGTTACTCTATTAACCAAGAGACTGATTCAGGGACTGCCTTAGGAAGGTGTTGGGCTCTCCCACTGGAAACTCAAAAATAACAGGCTGAAAATAATGACATTTTTATATGCAGAAATATTTTAGTTGGTCCCAGATTGAATCTTATTCATCCTGGGCTTTGGGAGAGGTTAATTTGTGAAGAAAATTCCATGCAAGGTGGGAAGAGAGAGAACATTTCTGGTAGGTCAAATGGAAAACTAAAATGCTGGCTCTTTGAAGTTGCACTTGGAGTTGGAATGTTAGAATAAGTCTGAGAGGAGGTGGATTTTTTTTTCTATCCAGGTGCTTGTGTGGTTCTCATCTCAACATAGGGAAGAGTATAGACAAGGTGTTCAACAGTTCATGATAAATTTATTATATGAATCACTTCTGTATGTGTGATGTATACAGATATTTACATTTGATTTTGGACATATATGATGTGACGGGGTCAGGCCAGATGGCTACAGGAGAGTGATTGAAGGCAGATATATTAGTCCCAGGTTAAGTAGGTCCCCTTTCCCTGGGTAAGGTAACAGGGAAGGTTCCAGAACAATCAGGAACTTTCTGGAAACAATTAAGGCAAACAGGCTGATTAGAACACCTGCAGCCTATCAAGAAGCTGCTAGAATCAATTAAGGCAGACTAATCAGGGCACCTGGGTTTAAAAAGGAGCTCACTTCAGTTTGTGATGTGTGTGTGAGAAGCTGGGAGCAAGAAGTGTAAGGAGCTGACAGTGAGAAGCTGTGCTGCTGGAGGACTGAGGAGTACAAGCGTTAACAGACATCAGGAGAAAGGTCCTGTGATGAAGATAAAGAAGGTATTTGGAGGAGGCCATAGGGAAGTAGCCCAGGGAGTTGTAGCTGTCATGCAGCTCTTACAGGAGGCACTATAGACAGCTGCAATCCACAGGGCCCTGGGCTGGAACCCGGAGTAGAGGGTGGGCCCGGGTTCCCCGCAAACCTCCCAACTCCTGATCAGACACAGGAGACGTTGACCCAGACTGTGGGTTCCACCAGAGGGGAAGATCTCTGAAGCGAGCAAAGCCACCAAGAAGTACAGGACCCACCAAGGTAGAGGAGGAACTTTGTCACAGTGGGTAATGTTCTATATATAAAATCTGACAGCTCTCTCTTCCCGGCAGGCCTTATAAACAATAGACCAAATTCTGCTTTTGAATATACTCATTTTTTACTTCAGTGGAAACCCTGTATAAGGCATTTTAGTTCAAAATAAATAGCTGTTCCAATGTTCATTTTAAAAAATAGTTTAATGTAGAAAAATATCAACCCTGTGCAGTAACCTTCTATCATAATAACATTCATTTTTAACTTAACTATTCAAAACATGTTGCGATATTAAATAAGCATTTTTTCATTATACTAATTGCAAACAATCTCATGCATTTAATTTCATACTTCAGACTGCTGTAGCAAGTTTTAAAAAGGGATCAGAAGAAAACACCGGACATTAGAATAACTAGTTACACAGCATTTTAAAAAAGTCATAACTAACTTTTTTCCCCACCAACTGTTATAGAAAGTTCATATATTGCAATATGTATTTGGAATTGATCTCTTAGATCAAAACACAGACTACTTATTTTCATCCGTGTTAAAATTAGAATCCTAATGCAACCTTAACTATGCCCTACTATAATCGCTATTACTTCTAGTTATATAGTTTGTTAGTTTGCATTAGAGTGATAGCATCTAACTTTTAAGTTTCAACTGAAGTATCATTTTCTTAATAATTTCTGATCATTTAACTTCATAATTAGGGCATTCTGCCATATTAGTACTCTCTATCTTGCATGTAAAATTGGCTACCCTGATCAATTATGCTGAAATACAAATGTACAATTTGGCATCTCAGTTTGTGGGCAGATCTGAAGTCTATATCCTTGCCCTTTCATCAGTGTCATGGCCAATTAATGTCATCTTCATCTGCTATGTCAATTCTGGTGTGTTGGTCTATTGTGGTTCTATGCACTGTCAGTCTTCTGCAAGTTAGATTCAACTCAGAATATGCAATGGGGGAGCAGGGAGGGATTATTTATTTTGGATACCTTTGCTGAATGAAGTTGAAAATTGAAGAAAATGGCATGAAGATTTGCTGATGGAAGCACTCTGCTCCTTTTAAGAAAATCAATTGTGCCTTCAGATAGCAAGCATCATGGCTACTGCACTAATGGAAGTAAGAAGCAGAATCAAGCAATTAGAGCTGGAGGGCATTCTGTAAGGCTAGCACTTCAGGGCCACTGAAACCTAAATGATCAAGTGTTGACTTGATAGTAATGATAATGAACCCTCCAGCTGAGCATTCAGTGTGCAGTTCATTTGCCTGCTCTGTGTGTTGATGGGGGCTTTGAGAGCCTCAGTATGTAATGTTTGTAACCTACTCCCAGGTCAGGCTAATTTACTGGCTGGATAGATGTCAGGACAATAGCTGATCAATAGAAAGCAAATTATCTGGGGAAGTCTCTTTACCCACTATTTAATAATATACAACCCCCATCTTCCTGTATAATTATGGATTAATGATGGCTTTGCAAAGATAGTATGGGTTGACAATATGGCATATTGTTCACTTTATTTTTATTGTATAATTGTATCCTTCAGTTTCTCTTCCATAATCTTTTGTTTGACCAATATTGCCCTATAATTATCCTTAGGTGCTAGGGGATGAAAATACCTTACTGAATTTGGTTATTTGGACAGTGTTATCAGCTTTTCGCAAACTCAGAATCTGAAAGGAAAGAAAAATAGTTAACTCCAACTTACGCTTCTCATGTAACATCTGAAGTAATAGATGGCATGGATGAAATTGAACTTTTTAAAAAGCTATCTATTTCTGAGCTCACTTCAGCATATGCTTTAACAGACAAATTTTTCAATGCACTTGGATTTACGTATAAAGTTTTATTTAACAGTGAAGGGGCTTACACAGCTAAGTGTACATATGCAACCCTGAAATTTTACTTCCTTCAACATGCATGGAATTTTTTTAATTTTTTTTTCTGGCCTTCCTTTTGTCTTTCACTGTGTCTCCTTTTTCTTAGGCTATGTCTATCTATACTATGCACCTTTTCAGCAACACAGCTGTGCCACTACAGCCATGCTGCTAAAAGGTGTGCAGTGTAGCTGCTCTTTGTGAATAGGAGAGAGCTCTCCTGCGCTCTCCTGCTCTCTCTCTCGCTCTCTCTCTCACTGCAGCCCCAATGAGAGTGAGTAGCTTTGTCGGCAGGAGAGCTCTCCCACCAACAAAGCGGTGTTCACACTGGTGCTTTTCACTGGTAACTTTCATTATTTGGGGGAGTATTTGATTTTCTCACACTCCTGAACGACAAAAGTTTTACTGATGAAAATCCAATGTAGACAAAGCTTTAGTCATTTGTTCCTGCATGGTCCAAGGGAAATAGAGGGAAAGGATTTTATTCCATTTCAGTAATTATTAATTAACGCTTGGGGCTTGCGTAATAATTAAGGACTCAGAAACCTGGCCCTGGAGATAGCAATGTCATTCTAAAAATGTTTTCGGATCCTATTTGCAAATCCATGAATCAGGTTTGCAAAAAGCATTGTAGTACCCCGGCCCGTGTGGGAGACATGTTGTTGTTCAATCCAGGCCCTTCTGCAGAAGTAAGACCAACAGCTAATAAATCTTATGTAAGAAAACTACTCTGTGGTGTATCTTTATATCTTTTATACAGTTCTTGAATTTGTCTCCTGAGTTATGGCACATTGGAGATGGCAGTGTATTTGCTCCTTTTAAGCTAATCCTTTCCATTGCCTATGGGAGAAATAAGGCTTGATCACATAACCCTGGGTAAGATGTAGGCATTGACAAAGGCAATTCAGATGCTTTTGCAGTTTGATGTTTTTTCCCTCAGAGAGAGGAAAATTATTAAATGTTTGGAAATATGTATTTTTCATGCAGATGTGTAATGAACAATCCATGGCTGCACAGTGAATGTACAGAAAGCATAGTCACCAAGTGGCATCGAGAGAGAACCGTGGGATTTGAAGTCTGAGCCCTTGGCTTAAAAAACCCATAGGCTTACATATTCTATAAATAAAGATCAGCTCTGCATGCTCAAAATAGAATATTCTTGTACAGTGTAATTATAATACCTACAGTTCCATATACTCTTGCCTTCTTAAGCCAGAGGTGCTTGTTTTATATAGTTCAAAGCCCACACTGGTGCTAAATGTGGTGTATTTTTGCATGCAAAGGCACAACTAGAGACTGCCGTACTCCTAATTAAACTGACTCATGTCCTTGTAGCTCCACTTTGCTTTTTTTTGTGTATCCCCACATTCCTTTCTCTGAAAGCCTCTACTATTTTAAATTGGTCTAAGATAATGTAGCAATAAAGAGATAAAGCTTTACTTTTGATGATTAACTTTTCATTGAACATTCATTCCTTTGGGTCATTCATTGAATTCACACCTATAACTTACACCACTCTTCACCCCTGCACTAAAGCAATGAGGAAAGCCCTTCACTGAGGTTTGTATAATGTTATGAAAGGATGGCAAGTGAATTAAGCATGTAATCTAATTGCATGTCCTTAGGAGCTTTACTGTAAATAGATCTTCTATGAGTTTTTGTGTGTGTGTACTTCACAAGTAGCTATTTTTTCTAATAATTGATACTGTTTTGGATTGGATTGTCACTTCTCGTCCTTTGACAGTAATTTTCTATATTCATGCAATTGCTTTGTTTGTTCCCCTCACTTCACTCAATCAATGTGGCCTGTGAAACAAGACCAATCAGTTAGTTGACTCAGATTCTATATAGTTTCACTTTCTGGTTTGCAGATGTGTGGTGATGCTGTGGTTGTGTTCCAGCATTGCAGAGGAATGTTTTTAAACTAAAATAAATTTTAAAAAACCAAACATTTCTTTAAAAATAGACATGTTAATTTGTTTGTTAGATGTGCCTATGTACAGTGATGGAATTGCTATGAAAGCACAGATGAATGGGGTTTGGAAAACACCTAGTTTCCACAAAATTGAAATTTAGAGCATTGCATAATGAATGAGCTTTATTTGTTAAAAAATGCATTACTAACCACTAGTTTAATACATGCAGGTTGTTGGAGGTTTTTTTAATTTTGGAAATGGTTATACAAAATGTACTTAGATGTTTCAAAATATAGAGTAAAGCACACCATGTGCAAGAACTGATTCATGGAAAGGTAGTCTAGGAGACAGGGCTTTTCTAATTGACCGACCAGCTGGTAAATGTGCTTGTTGCAGTATTTGCTTTTGAGCTATCCTAGAGGGGTTGGTGTTAATGATGTTTCAGACTTATGGACATTTACTGTGTGAACTTTTCTAGAGCAAAGAATTTTTTTTGGCATAATTGTTTTGTTCCTGGCATAAAATGTTCCAGTTCCAAGCTGGGCTTTACTCAGCTCCAACTCCTCTTTGACATTGTTTTTCATTTTGTTTGTTTAAACCTGAAAATAACATTTGGGTCTTCTTGGTATTCCATAAATTTTGCAACTTAAAAGTGAATAATAACTTGTTACTCCCAACATATTGGAGTGAGCTAGTTGTGAGAGGAAAAGGAGAATGTCATTGATAGGTCACAGCTTTTATACTGTGCTTTGTACTTTCAAAGCACTGTTAATCTAAACATCTAATTTCACAAAACTCCTCTGATGTAGGGTGATTATTACTATGTCCATAATACACAGTGGTATGGCTAGGCATAAGCAGACTAAGCAATTTCTTAGGGCCAGAAGCAGCTCAAGGGGCCCCTGATTTTAGTATTTCCAAAATACCATTCACCTTATTTAATATATGTATTAGTGTGTGTTGTATTTCTGCGTAGGACACCTCACAGGCTAGCACTGCCTCTTTTTTTTACACATGGGAGAAATGGAGGCAGAGAGATTGGGGGGTCAGTTTATTCACACTGATGAGCCGTTACTCTCGTGAGTAATCCCATTGAAACATTTGCCCAGAGCCTCACAGTGAGTGGGTGGCAAGAGTGAGGTTGAGATTCAGCTTCAACACATGAGCGCAGTCTGGTACCCCTCGCTGCCGCCAGTTATTGCCATCCTGTCACTGGCTGGATCTTGCTTGCTAGCGCAGGACTTGAACTTTCAGAATTTAGTTTTTAAAAAGCTTTTCCTTATTGGAAAACGCTCACTCTCTCTCTGTATTTCCCTGTGCTGCCCCCCCCCCCAAAAAAAAAAAAAAGCAGCAAAAGAAGTCTCTACAATGTTTTTAAATCTGTCCAGTTCTTACAGCACATGGCCCTATCTGGCAGTGCCAGTCAGTGAGCTTTATTGCTACGCCAATGTAAATGAAAACAAACATAATGTTGATTGTTCCAAAACACAAATGAACAGATGATTGTTCCCAGATGTCCTTTTAAAGCTACATTTCTGGGTAAAAGTGCAAGTCTTTTGGTATTTGGCTGCAGAGTACCATAAATACCAACAGCATGGACTTTCTGTTCCTACTAGCATGAAAGCACAAGTTATTCATTATACAATAATATAGAAAGAAAAGGCTGTTGCTACTTGAAATGAATGACTGGACATGGTGACAGAAGAGCTGGAGAATGAAGGAGGTGATGGTCAGGGAGTATCTGCAACAGAGTTGTGTAAATAACTGATTTTTCGGTTTGCTGGCTGAACCGAAAAGATTAAAAAACTTTTGTTTGAACTAAATGCTTGTTCAACCCAAAATGAAATGTTGTTTTCTAGTTTATCTTAAAAAAAAAAACACAATTGAGAAAAAAATATGAAATGTTTCATTTTTAAAACTGAGATGTGATTAAAAAAAATTATTTTGGAACAAAGTTTGGTAAATTTGACATGGATTCCCAAAATGTTCGTTTAAAAAAAAAAGTGTCCTGTAATCCTAGGCCCCTGAACAATTTTAAATTGTTAACTCTCTCAGGCCGTTGAATTATTCTGCAGGTTATGTCTCTTGCAAACACCTTTTTGCATGCACAGTTACAGCTATTGAGGCTTCTCACGTGTAAAAACGTTTGCAGGATCGGGGCAAGTGCATGTATTGTCTCCGCTTATGTTGATACCTTATATCTGTGACAGCATTCAAATAAATAGGCTCGGATCACTTATTTGATTCTCACATATCACATTCAAATAAATGTATGTAGACTAGTCATTTTATTTTAATATAAAATTATGGACTCAAATAAATGCACTTAGTAGTCCTGATTCTCCTCTTACTTAAATGTAAACTAGGTGCAACTGTGTCAGTGTAAATCTTCTCTATGTGGGAGGAGAATCCGACTCTCTCTCTCTCTCTCTCTCTCTCTATGTGGAAACAATTATAGTTTTCTCTCTTGCTTGTAAATAGACAAACTAGGCAAACAAAAATGCCAAGAAGAAAAAAGCTATCCTGCTGCATTATTATGGTATGAGATTTTAAATGCACAATAGTCAGCATGATCTTTTTATTGACTAAGTGCCAGCCTTGAAGGATATGGCCTAATAAGTACAGCTATGTAGCTGTAAATTTGCCATGTTGCAGTCCTGTAAAACCTCACTATAATGGCATTCAATGGCTTGTATGTATTGTGTCATATTTGTGTTGTGTTTTATAGCCAAATCTGAAAACAACTACCACCACCAGGAAAAAAGGGCCCAATCCTGAGAGTTGCTGAGTGCCTTTTGTGAGGGGTTGGAGGACTTTAAAAATCAGGCCCTGGGCTTGGGAAGTGTCCATTGTTTTTGCTTTTACATTTTGTTCTTTGTTACTCTTATCTATTTGATGTATACTTGAAGCTTCAGCAGTGAACAGAAAACAAAACTCTGATCCTACTGGTAAAGTGGATTTTAACAGATGTTTGCAACAAAAAGGCTGAACTTGTTTACACTGGGAATCCTGTCATTTACAAGATTTAACATTTTATCTTATTTTTACTTTCATGTTTTTTAGATCTGGAGTGGTATCAGGGCCAAATGTTCAAACACAGCCTTTGAAACTATGCATATCTATTTTGCATTAATTGATTTACACAGCTAAGTCAGACAATGCTGTCTCTGACTACTCAACTTGTAAGTGCAAATGCCTCTCTTTGTGCACAGCTTGTGCTGTTTTGGTGTTTGATTTAAGGTCATTATAAAAGTGTTCCTCAGAATATGGATGACATTTCCCTTTAGATACTCCAAATCAGCTTTGATGGAAGTCACATGTTGGGTTTGGATTACTTGGTACTGCTTTTTAAAAAAAAGTTTAAATGGTTTAATTGTTTGGCATTCTTATTCAGTACTTCAAGGACACTTTGTTTTTACATTCCAGAATATTCCAGCTCTTCCATTTTGTATGCTTTTGTGACTTCCACTCTGTTCCTCTCCAGCTGTCTTGCATCATCTGCTTGAGAAACATTTGATGGTCACCAGGCTAAATCTTAACATCATTCTCTGAGATTTCTAGCTGGCAGGTTTTAGAAATCTGGCCTGAGTGTTGCCCTCGTGCCCCTGCAGCTGTTTCAATTTTTGTATTGACCCAGTCTGGCTCTCTCTCTCGTGTGCGTGTGTGTGTGTGTGTGTGTGTGTGTGTGGAGTTTCAGGTAATGTACTTTAGTAAAACTTTCTTGTCATGTGCTTACAAGAATGTTACAGTCTAACGTATAGTATTTTCATGCATTGACATGCTTCTTAGTATGGCATTTTGGGGAAGGATTGCATTTAATTTGAAACATGACTCTATTATGGGTGCTTTCTTAAGTTTCAGGATGAATTTGATATTAATTATTCTAAGATCCAAATCGATTCTCATGCTCTGTTGTATGTGTGCAGGGCCGCCCAGAGGATTCAGCCTGGGGTCTTCAGCGGCAGGGGGCCCCCGCTTCGGCGGTAATTTGGCGGCGGAGGGTCCTTCCACTCCGGGATCCGCTGCCAAATTGCCATCGAAGACCCGGCACTTCGGTGGCAGGTCCAGGGTGGAAGGACCCCCACCGCTGCAGGTCTTCGGGGCACTTTGACGGCGGGTCCCAGAGCGGAAGGACCCCTGGCCGCCGAATTGCCGCTGAAGACCTGGAGCAAAAGAAGCTCCAGGGGCCCAGGCCTTGCCAGAGTTTTCTGGGCCCCTCCCCGGAACAAGTGAAGGACTGCGCTCCAGGGGCCCCGAAAAACTCTTGTGCGGGCCCCTGTGGGGCCTGGGGCAAATTGCCCCATTGCCCCCCTTCTGAGCGGCCCTGTATGTGTAATTGGCAGTTTCTCACGAAAATTGTCCATATTCCTTTGCAAATAAGAATAGTTTGTGAACTGTATTTAACATACCCATTTTTTACCCTAATGAAACAAGTGTACCAAAAATATAGTTAAGAAAAGACCAAGTTGTCAAAGTTCAAGAGGGTTTTCAGCAATGTTACAATAATCATGAAAGCAGCTGTTTATGGTTTGTGCAGTGTACGGATTGACTAACCATTACACCACTCTGTTTTGCTAAATCATTCATTTTGATCTCAGACTTCACTGGCATCATGTGCTTCTTCTGGTATTTCTTTCCATATATAAATCCTTTATGACATATAAATTCTTCATGCTGAAATATTGCTCTTTGTCTGAAAAACTTTTACCTAGTATAATTTCCTAGTTTCTACCATTGTTACAAGGAACACTTAGCATTAACTATAATTTAAAAAGATGAGAGGAAAAGGAAATTGCCTCTCTTTCAGTTTATTTAGTTTGTGCATTTGAGATCACTTGCATATAATCAGTTCCGTCAGTTCCCCCTGCTGCTTCTGCATATTTCAAAGGAGAGGGAAAAGCATTGCAAAACCACCAAAATTGACAGGGGGACTCAGAGAAGCAGGTGCTTCTATTTCAAGCTCACTTTGTTAACTTTGGCTAGATTTTAAAGTAATGGTGTAACATTAATATTGTAAATGATCTCTGCTACAATATTACATGGAACGTACCTTGTTTGTTTTCATTCAGATGGTATTTTCTGTACACAAGCAAATTCAGCTAAAACCTGTTTTAAAATGGGACTAAAAGTGTGCAGCTGTAGGGCCTAATCTCCCAAATATTTAAGCAATGCATGTAACTGTATATAAGTAGCCCAATAGAAATCAAAGGGACCACTGACACAGGTAAAACTACTCATGCCCAGGAGCTGTCCATAAGTTACACAGCACATATTTTGATGATTTAAGACCCACCCACTGCCTTGTAACACTGAAACAAACGATCTGTCATGAAAGATTAAGGACCCATTCATCCCCTAATGCCTTATGTCATTTATGGCCAGCTCCATAGGCCTTTGCAGAATCAGACTAGAGGCTGCTTTTAAAATAGCAAACCAGATCTCAGCCTAAATTCCTTCTCTAGATGGAATATGAAAATCTTCTGCAAGTAGGTTAGGTTGTAAACAGGAATGTTTTAGGGTAATCTGCCTGAATATAACTCTGAATAGTGAGATGAAATTTACAAAGGATGGGCCAGATGTCAGGAAACACTTCCCAACTAAGAGGCCTATGAGAGTGCAGAGTAGTGTCTGAAGAGAAGTGGTTGGAAAAAACAGCATCACATATTTCCTTTAAAACTACACAGGATAAAACATTTGAGAATATGAAGACATTTATTCATTTAGTTCATTGGTTCTCAAACTTATTTGATCACACTCCCTTCTTTGTGTCTGTGTGGTAGTTTATTCTCCTGCCCTGCCCCCCCCCCCTCAGCCACACAGGTACATATAACAATTAAAAAAAATCATCATGCAACTCTCATTGAATATTATAAACAGTAAGGCATTGATTCAAACAGAGCCAGCGATCCATTGTAATAAGAGCAAAAGCAAAATTGCGATTGTGATTGATGTTAACAATTAAATGTGCACGCCGTGTTGTAGCAAACAGATTAATGGATAGATGGCAACAACTTTGCATAATGCTACACAAGTTTAACAGAAATCTGTCAAAATGCACCACACCATCTAGAGTCACATGCACAGCACTGTCTGAGAACCTGATATGTCTGGAGGAATCTGCTTTGCTAGGTAATTGCTTTGGGTAAAATGTGTGCAGTAAGGTTGGGTTTTTGTTTTTTTTTCCCCTAAAGCTTCTCAGCCCTCCTCCCCCAGAATACATTCTGTATCTCCCTCCAGGGGGACCAGCACCCAAGTTTCAGAACACCTGATTTAGTTGTGGATTTTTTCCTCATTAACTTATAACAGAGACTTTTTCCTAACTTTTTTTTCTAGTTTAAAAACATTTTTAAACTAATATTTAAAACGGCCCTTCTCGGAAGGGGCAAAATTTTGCAACTCTTGAGAATGTAACTGTGCGTGTTTAATGTAGAATTTTTTCTTAAATCTGGTAAGAGTCCAGGTGGAATTTAAAACCTATTAACTTTAGTAGGACTGCTCACGAGCTTAAATTTAACCATATGTTAAATCTTTGCAGGATCAAGTCCTAAGGTTATATGTGAGCTATTGTTGAGTGTATAAGAAATGTTGTATTTACCTACATGGTTATCTTTTCATTCTCCTTTGTAAAGAGTTTAAGGATATCTGGAGTGTGAAAGTTGTTATTATAAAACAAAATTCCATTGTATTCAATTCAGTTTTTTTGATTCACTAGTTTTTCATGCAACAGGGTTAGTGCAGCAGTTGATTTCAGAAAGAGAGCTTTGTTGTTTTGAAAAACAGGATGATTGCTCCAGCCTTTTATCACACACTAATGAGCTCAAATACTGCGTGTGGTGATTTGGGTGATGCAAGAGACTCAGTAAAATGAATAGTTTAAAAAGTAAATCTATAAAAGTTAGTGTAGTGCGTTGACTGTTCTTCCTGCCTCTGTATAACTTTGTCAGATGAAAATGTCATTTTGGGGGTCTCTCTTTTTTTTTTTTTTTTAAACTGTTGGTTTCAAAATAGAATTCCTTTCTGTGTTTTTTGTTAGTAAAATCCATGTCTTGTTGCTTCCTTTTGTGATTCACCAAAATGGCTTTATTCCTAAAATCTAGATAATTGCATGCTTATTTTATAACTAAATACATCTTGAATTTAAGCAATTTGTTTTATATTTGCTGATTGCCTGTGTATTAAGGCATCACTGTTCTTGTTGTAATCTTTTTTTGCTTTTCTTTCTGTTGCATATTTACAAACACAAAATGCATATGTAGCAGTGACCTCTAAAATTTTCAGCAGAGAGATGTTTGTTTTAGATTTTGCTGTCACAGATCTAGCTCTGAGTACACCTTCTCTCTTGGTCAATCAGAGAGGCATCCTATAGACCCCTTCCCTTTTCACATTTTGTGGGTTTTTTGGTACAGACCTCTTCCTTTTGAGCCAACCATTCACTCTGCCTTCATTAGTGTGTCCATAGTGATAAACATACAGAGTTTAACGGGCCACAGTAAGCCATTCCAGTAACAAGTAAATCATTCTGTAAATGCTTTGAGGCTATACAGAGCGAATTACACTGCTCTACAGCCAAAATGCTGCTGAAATAAATGTAGTCCAACTTTACTAATTCTGGGTCACTGAGAACAAAAATGATGCTTAAAATTGTTGATTGGCTCTAGTTTTCAAGATATGCTATTGGGTCAGTATATACGACCCTTGACTTGGGAATGGCAGAGGATAAGTGAATTATAAAGGGAAGGGATCTCAATTTAAACCAGAAATGACTAAAATACATCTTTGACTGGATCTATGAATAAATCTGTGACTGGGTTTGGACAGTACTTGCTTTTTAGGCAAAACAATGAATGATGCAATCTGAAGCTGGTATTGCGTCATGCATGATATGAATTGCATCATGTTATTCCTAGAAGTCATGGATAATGCAATCATAAAGAAGCTTACATCTCTCTGCTGAACAAATTGCCCTAGATCAGCTCTAGAAATCATACAGTGTTGTGCTCTCTTATTTGTCCGTGTTTGATTTTGCAAAGGGACATATTTCTGTTTAGCCAAAGTGAGCAGAGATGCCTCATACTTGTGTGAACAGTGCAGATAACTTCTGCTATGTTTGTGGTGAAGTGACTTTTGCATCACAAAAGCGCAGTCTAACCACTATGGTTAAGAAAGCCTATCACCTTTATTTTGGCTGCAAACTTGGAGATCAGGACAAGAGGTGGGCCCCACACATATGTTGCAACACTTGTGCAACAAATCTTCGCCAGTGGTTGAACAGGAAAAGGAAATCTATGCCTTTTGCAGTGCTAATGATTTGGAGAGAGCCAACAGATCATACCAGCAATTGTTACTTCTGCATGGTGCCTCCAGTTGGGAAAGGTGTGTCAAAGAAGAAAAAGTGGACTGTGCATTATCCAAACATTCCATCAGCTATACGCCCAGTACCCCACGGAGGAGGACTGCCGGTTCCTGATGCACCAGAATCATTCTCACTTGAGTCAGACGAGGAAGAGGAAGAGGATGAAACTTCTGGTCCTGAACCATCAATGTCACAGGACCCACATTTTCTCCCATCCTCCTCCTCTGAACCACATCTCATAACACAAGGTGAACTGAATGACCTTGTCAGGGATTTGGAACTACCCAAGAGTAAGGCAGAGCTGTTGGGCTCCAGACTACAGCGGTGGAATCTCCTGGCAGGCTTTCAGGGCAAATGGAGCCCATCCATGCTTGCAGACTATTGCTGGACAGTGACAAGAGATGCTCCATTTAATGAATACAAGAGACAAGCCAAGAAGCGCCGAGTAGACGCTGAATAGGACTAAACTATGTACATAATAGTTTTTTGCCTTTTGTTTCATAATCAATTTTATTTCTATAACCCTTTTTGCTGATTTTTAAAGTGTTACATAAACAGGACAGGTGAAATATTATCATGTAAAGCAACCATAAACACATGAAAAGACCTAGGTTTACAATTTGATAGACATAAAATGTAAAAACTTAAATATCTTAGAAACAGTAGCCAATCAGTTGTTTTAATTGTCATATTTGAATTCAGCACATCAAAAGACATAATAAATAGCACATTTTATCTCTGAAGCAGACGACTTCTCAAAAAATGTAGACCAGTGTTATAGAAGCAGACGTTTTGTAACTCTCTTAGTGGGAGAGGGATGGAGAGAGTGTCAGGGAGTGAGCATATACAAGGAGACAAAAGAGAAACTGGGTTAACATAATTTGGAAGTGTGGCAAGTTATTAATGACAGGGAAAACAAAGGGCAGATCATTGAAGGCAGTAATATCCCCTGAGCATGAAGAAGCAGGGTTTTGATTGGAAGAGTAGGAGACATACAGTGAAGAGTAAATACATAGGAAATGAGAGGTTGAGAGGAAGGGAGACCACAACAGGAGAAGCTTGTGTTGAGGGGAGGGCAGAAATGTCAGATGCTTCCACATAAAGCAAAAAAGAAATCTAGAGATGAATTAGCACCACACAGACAGAAGTCTGAATAACTAGAGTATAAGCTAGAGATGGGCTGAGAGGAAGAGAGAAAATTCAATATATCATTGTAATGCAGAAGGGAGGGAGAGAGCAATCCCAGAAGGGGCTGAGTAGTCACAACTCCATGTAAAAAAGCTGTTCAGCACCACTCTGGATTGGGACCCTATAGAGAATCTGTAAAGTTTTTAAACAATGAAGATGATTCAGGGAAGAGCAGCTGTATCCATACCACAACTATGCATGTACCAAAACTTGCCTGTAAAATGGTAGTTATACAAATAGCAAAGCTCTGCAATAGTTATTGCTTACATAGTTATCTGTGTAACGCTTTGCATGTACAAAATGTGATGTACAAAATTTTTACCTGTGGAAAGCAGTCAGGTGCGCTGGACTATTGATGAGTCAGGAAACCTGGCCTCTGCAGTGACTTTGTCAGGGTGACCATATGTCCCATTTTTAAAGGGACAGCCTTGTTTCTTGGAACTTTTTCTTATATAGGCACTTATTACCCCTACCACCTGTCCTGTTTTTTCACAGTTGCTATCTGGTCACCCTGTCATAAACAGATAGCTAAGGGTTAATGTCTCTTTCACCTGGAAAGGAGTAACCTGAAGCACCTGACCAGAGGACCAATCAGGAAACAAGACTTTTTCAAATCTGGGTGGAGGGAAGTTAAGGGTGTGAGTTCTTTGTTCTTTGTCTTCTGCCTGTACTCTCGGCTATGAGAGGATTTTTCTGCCTCCTGCTTTTCTAATCTTCTGTTTCCAAGTTGTAAGTACAAAGATAGGAAGACCTTAGGTTTGTTTTTTTGTATTTACATGTGTGTAGTTGCTGAAATGTGTTAAATTGTATTCTTTGTGGATAAGGCTGTTTATTCATATTTCTTTTAAGCAATTGACCCTGTATTTGTCACCTTAATACAGAGAGACCATTTTTATGTATTTTTTCTTTCTATTTACATAAAGCTTTCTTTTTAAGACCTGTTGAAGTTTTTCTTTAGTGGGAAACTCCAGGGAATTGAGTCTGTAACTCACCAGGGAGTTGGTGGGAGGAAGAAGTCAGGGGGAAATCTGTGTGTGTTAGATTTACTAGCCTGACTTTGCATTCCCTCTGGGTGAAGTTGGGGGGTGAGGGGGAGCTTGGCTCTCTCTCTCGGTACCTATTTCCAGGACTGGAAATAGGGAGGGTGGAAATTCTCTGTTTAGATTCACGGAGCTTGCTTCTGTGTGTCTCTCCAGGAACCCAGGGAGGGAACACCTGGAAGGAGGAGGGGGAAGGGAAATGGTTTATTCCCCTTTGTTGTGAGACTCAAGGAATTTGGGTCTTGGGGTCCCAGGGAAGGTTTTTGGGGGGACGAGAGTGCCCCAAAACACTCTAATTTTTTGGGTGGTGGCAGCTTTACCAGGTCCAAGCTGGTAACTAAGCTTGGAGGTTTTCATGCTAACACCCATATTTTGGACGCTAAGGTCCAAATCTGGGAATATGTTATGACATGGTGGCAGCGTTTGTGGGAAAGATAGAAGCCAGTAGGAATATTATATTCTTCTTTTCTCTGCTAGGGGCTTTTAAGCAGAGAGGAATGGTTTGGTTTTAAAAGGAACCAGAAAGAATTTTTTTTCTCTGCTCTTTCTTGCAGTTTTTGGCTTGCATATTAAGCAAGGAACCATTAAGGAACTATTACGAGTCTTTTGTCACACAATAGCACTCCCATTGTGAGACAAGTATCCAGCAATACACATGCAAATAAAGTGGTTTTTCTGGTTTACTTTACATTTAAAAGATTAGCTAGAGGAAGAAAGGGAAAAAGGCACTGTTGCTAGGCAGACCCCAGGAGGCAACAGAGAACCTGCAGTTCAGAAGATAAACACCAGAGGGCACCCCAACACAAGAAAACAGGAACCATGCCTAACAAGACGAAAATGGAGGCCGAAGAACAAATCAAAGACGCCGAGCACAGGCGAGAGATGGAAAAAAAAATACAGGAACTAAAAATAAAACAAAAAGAGATGGAGCTGAAAGAAGAAAAAGAACAGATCAAAAATGCAGCCCACCTCAGAAAACTACAAGAAGAAGAGGCAGCCTACAAAAGAGAACAAGAAGCCAAAGATGCAGACCACCAAAAACAGCTGGAAATAAAAGAGAGTGGGAACTCCAGAGGGAAGCCCACCGACAGGCCATGGAATTAGAAAAGGCTAAGCAACAGGCTCCAGCCAATCCTAACAACCCTTCACCAGTTATGGTTCCACATCCCAAGAAATTTCCCACCTACAAGGCAGGTGATGACACTGAGGCCTTCTTGGAAAATTTTGAAAGAGCCTGTCTTGGGTACAGCATCTCTGAAGACCAGTACATGGTAGAATTAAGACCACAGCTCAGTGGACCTTTAGCAGAGGTGGCGGCTGAAATGCCTAAGGAGCAAATGAACGACTATAAACTTTTTCAAACCAAGGCCAGATACAGAATGGGGATAACCTCGGATCATGCCCGTCGGCGTTTCAGAACCCAAAAGTGGAAACCAGATGTGTCATTTCCCAAACACGCCTACTACGTTGGGAAAAATTATGAGGCCTGGATATCAGGACACAATGTTAAATCCTTGGAAGAACTGCACCTCCTCATACAAATGGAGCAGTTCTTGGATGGTGTTCCTGAGGACATAACACGGTACATACAAGATGGAAAACCCAAAAATCTCACCGAGGCGGGGGAGATTGGAGCCAGATGGATGGAAGTGGCAGAAAGCAAAAAAGCTACTGTCAAGGGGAACGAATACCCCAGGGGGCACACCGACCATAAACCCTACAACCGAGGATAGCCAAAGACCCCACATACAACCCAAGTAAAGCCACAGACGCCCTATTCTTCCACCTCACCAGTCTCCAGTAACTCACCTCGACCCTGTGACCAGTCAGATGGAAGATGCTTCAAGGGTAATGAACTGGGACATATCAAGGCCAACTGCCCAAAGACCGCCAACCGAGTGCAGTTCATTACACCACCATCACCCAAAAGATCCCCAGGCCCAGATGCCTCTCAAATACCCTTGGAGTGAAGGGAAAATTTGAGAGTGGGCGGAAAGAAGGTTACTGCATGGAGAGACACGGGGGCACAAGTGTCAGCTATCCACCAATCCTTCGTAGATCCCAAATTCATCAACCCAAAGGCCCAAGTGACAATTTACCCCTTCATGTCACAAGCTGTAGACTTGCCTACAGCTGAACTGCCTGTCCAGTACAAAGGCTGGTCAGGAATGTGGACTTTTGCAGCCTATAACAATTATCCTATCCCCATGCTACTGGGGGAAGACTTGGCCAACTAGGTAAAGCGGGCCAAGCGAGTGGGAATGGTTACACGTAGCCAAACCAGGCAAGCTTCCAGACCCATTCCTGTTCCTGAGCCGTCCACAGGTGCCCCGTCTGTGTTACCAGAGACCCAGACAGAGTTAGTGGACCCAGATTCCATGCCAACCACTAAAACAGCCACAGCACCTCCAGTCCCAGGCCCGGAACTGGAACAGCAACCAGCACCAGCAATTGCAACCACATCTTCAAACTCAACGCCAGTAGGCACCAGAGAGCCAAAACTGGCATGACCTTAGGCAAGTCGCTTCATCTCTCTCTGTGCCTCAGCTACCTCTTGTGTAAAATGCTGCTGATGATACTCATCCTCATTTGTAAAGTGCTATGGGATCTATGTATGGCAAGCATGACAGAAGAGCTAATTATTAGTTTGAGACTACCCATACAGCTTATAATTTAACCATACATTTAAAAATTGAAATATAGGATGTTAGTCAGTTTTCAGGGAATGGACTAGGAGGAAAAACTGAATGGTTTAAATACATGCCTGGTGGAGAAACAAAAGACGCAAAGAAAACATGATAAACAAAAGCCAGATTCAAGTGAGAACTATCAGTGTGTAAGTGGTAGCTGGTTTGAAGGCAGAGACTGTGAGAAATAGATGGTCAAAAGAGGGAAAATGGAAAAGGACAGAGTCTCAAGAAGTGTGATCCCTGTAGATTCCGCAGAGGAAGCATCTTTTTGCAGAGTGGAGAGAGAGAGACACGTGATAGTCCAGGAAGAGTGGGTGGTGATACACACTATTGAAGGCTGCATTGAGGCTAAGGGCAGCAGGAAGAAGGAAGTAAGCTCATAGATTTGTAGGTTCCAAGGCCAGAGGGAACATTGTTATCATCTGTTCCAGTGGTTCTCATACTACTTGTACTGGCGACTCTTTTCATACAGTAAGCCTCAGAGTGCGACACCACCCCATGAATTAAAAACGTGTGTGTTAATAGGGGCTCAGGCCATCAACCCCCTGCCTGGTGGGGATTGGGCTGTCAGCTGGAGCCACACACCAGGCCTGGGGCTGACAGCTCACGACCCCCACGTAATCGCCTCACGACCCCCTGCATCACAACCCTCAGACTGAGAACCTCTGTTCTAGTGGGTATATCACCCTGAACGTTAAAAATTTACACATTTAATTCCAGTTTGAATTTGTCTAGCTTCAACTTCCAGACATTGGATCTTGTTGGTAACTACAGCAAGTGTAGTGCAGTTTAATTAAAGTTTCTTAAGGACATTGTTGTCTGAGGAGTGAAAGGGAGCTATTTTTAATGTACTTTTAGTGTCTGTCTAATCCCAGTCTATTTTATTTATGTACTTGTTTGTTTATAATTTTGTGTTGCAATAGTGCCTAGGAGCACCAATCAAGAATCAGGGCCCTATTGTGGTGAGGACTGTACAGGCATACAGGAAGAAGACAGTCCCTGCCCCAAAGAGCTCACTGTCTAGGGGCTGGTCTACACCACGGGGGAAAATCGATCTTAGATATGCAACTTCAGCTGTGTGAATAACGTAGCTGAAGTCGAAGTGTCTAAGATCAAATTACTCACCGTCCTCATGGCACGGGATCAATGTCCGCGGCTCCCCCTGTCAATTCTGCAACTCCGTTCGGGTTGGTGGAGTTACGGAATCGATATAAGCGCGTTTGGGGATCAATATATCGCGTCTAGATGAGACGCGATAATCGATCCCCGAGCAATCGATTGCTACCCACCGATACGGCGGGTAGTGAGGACGTGCCCTAGGTACCAACAAGATAGTATTTCTGTGCACCCATACTATCAGGGTGCATAGTACTGAGAATACAATATTTGGAATAAGTAATCTGAAATCTCAGTATTTGCAATACAAGTGAAATTTTCATATGTGACTCATGACAAACAGTGCAACAACAAGCGGATTGGAACTCCAATTGTCATAGAAGGATTGAAATGTGTTCTGAAAGTAAACTTCTGCAGTTCAACATACTCCTTTGGGGAAAAGCATGCTGTGCTTTCTTAATTTTGTAAACGCATTTGACCTGTGCATTTTGGAGCTATGGTGATGAGAGTTTCACTTGGAAAATATTGCTTGCTCTGAATCCCATGTCACCTTATAGCTTGATCATCATTAGGCTCATGCTGAAAACAAGGAAACAAAAGAATAACTTATTCAATGTAATGTATTCTATACAAAAGGCCTCTTATGCCTGGCTGGATACCAGTATTGTTGTGCAAGATGTAGATTTAATTTCAAACAATTGAATGTGCCCCATGTGTGATGAAAGGTTTTCAGTGTGTTTAAATTTATTGTGACATTCTCAAAACCTGCTTAATTGTTGTTGGTTGTTTTTTTTAAACCTGCTGGGGTGAATCAGTGTTAAGGATTCTATACATGATCTTATTCCTTTCAGAAAAAAAGATTAAAGGTTTCCTTAAGTAGTTTATATTCTGGGGTTTTTTTACGCAACACCTAATTAACCAGTGGAACTTATTGCTAGAAAATACCATTGAAGCCAAAGCCTACAGGATTCAGGAAAGGATTAGTTTACACTGGCTAAATTAAAACGCAATGCATGCAGTTGGCTGGGGTAAATAATCTTTTAACCTCATGGGTAGTTCTTCTGGATCTTTCTAGGTGGAGGTTCCCCAGAGTTTCCTCTGGAATTACTGGTATTGGCAATTATCAGGGGAATACTGGACTAAATGATCTGTGCAGATGTGGCAGTTAAGTCCCCCCTACAACCTATGGTGTGATGGTAGAGCACTAGGAATCCCCTAGCCACAAAAAGGTCCGAAGAAAGACAAACGATACTTTGTGCTAGACATTCCTCTTATTCCTTGGCTCTCTGACTTTCATTGTTTTCCTTAGTAAGAGGGGAGTTCTTTTCACTGAGGGTCACTGTGAGAAGCAATGAGAAGTACAGAATATCTACCAATTGTATTTATTTTTCAAGTAAATTATTTAACATTCCCTGCCCCCGTGTCACTTAAAAAAACCCACAATACTATCCTAATCCTATGTATCTCAGTAGAGTTTAAAAGTATATTGATATTTTTATCCAGAAATATCCCTTTAGTATTTGTAGCTTTAAACTATTGGTAGGTATGGTATACAATAAATGCTACTTCTGCCTTTAATATCAGGGATATTTCGTACATATCCATATTTTGGAAGCCTTTGTTCCACAGTTGTATGACTAGAGATGAAAATTCTCATGTGGTTTGTCTGTGGCTAGGGTTTGTGGTGGTTTGTGTTTTTTTGTTTTTTTTTAATGAGAAATCTCTGATAAGTCTTTAGGGTATTGGTGTATAGTAAGGAATCTGATCTTCAGCCCCGAAGTACGTGGGTATCTCTACACCTGATTTATCCACATCTGTGTGAGCACTCAAATCCATAAATTGCATGCACGTATGAGTGGATGGGTACAACAACTGAGTGCATCTGTAGTGGTGCACTCAGAGTTTGCAAACAGATTTTAGCAGTGAAAAATGAGGTCCAACACAAGTCTTATGAATGCAAAAAAACATGTGAATGGTTTGAAATTCTGAGGCTAAATAAATGGCCATTGTGCAAAATGCTTATGTCTGCAGAGAAGGACAGATAAGGTGTGGACATAAGGTCAAGTGGACAGACTAACATCCCACAGAAACATGGTTAACAGTGTCGATTTTCTAAATGTGCAATTTTAGAAGTAATCAGGAGTATACCCGAGGAAATGCCACCCTTTGTTCTGATGTAGCAATTTGTGAAGACACAGGAATGAATACAATAGCATTTTTAGAATACATTTTGGTTTTTGTATCTCTTCAAGGGAAGTGGATAGTCATTGTTTTTTGTCCTCACCTGATTGCTGTAAAAGCTCTTATTCCCACCTTCTTTAACTCTCCGTATTAGACTTCTAAGAGTTCATAAATAATGGGTTTGGAATGTGTGCCGAGTGTATTTAGAGTAATACAATATAAGGTTACTAATTTTTTTTTCTTTTCCAGAAGGAGACCAAAGGTCAGTTTCTCATAGATCATATCTGCAACTATTACAGCTTACTGGAAAAAGACTATTTTGGCATTCGATATGTCGACCCTGAGAAACAGCGGGTATGTAGAGAAACCCTCACTAAACTTATTTCTAAGTAACATTGTATTGATATGGGTAACAAGCAGGCAAACTCTAATGCAAAGCTACAGTATTACTGTTGAAGTTCTCTCAGACCCTAATCCATAAATCATTCTACATTCATTTCTCTCTCTTCGTATGAGTCAAGTGAACCAATAAACCGGAGGTGGCCAACCTGAGCCTGAGAAGGAGCCAGAATTTACCAATATATAATACTGAAGAGCCACAGTAATATGTCAGCAGCCCCCCATCAGCTCTCTGCTCCATTCCCAGCGCCTCCCGCCCACTGACAGCCCCACCAATCAGCGCCTCCCCACACCTCCTGATCAGCTGTTTTGTGGCGTGCAGGAGGCTCTGGGAAGGGGTGAGGGCATGGCAGGCTCAGGGGGGGTGGTGGGAAGGGGTGGAGTGGGGGCAAGGCCTGTGACAGAGCCAGGGGTTGAGCACTATGCACTCCCTGGCACATTGGAAAGTTGACATCTGTAGCTCCAGCTCCGAAGTAGGTGCCAATACAAGGAGCCACATATTAACTTCTGAAGAGCTTCATGTGGCTCTGGAGCCACAGGTTGGCCATCCCTGCAATAAACATAGGTCTGTGGTCCTGAGGATAATTGGTGTATTTTAAATTGCGCACTGCTCCTTGCTGTTGTCCTAGTGATGAGGGAAAGATTGAGTCATGACTCGTGAGGAGCGGTGGTTATGCTAAAGGGTTCTAGCTCCAGGATCTCACAGTGTAGTGGATTCTATAGTGGTACATTTTATGCAGGGACTGCTTCTCTGAACTTGCTGGCAGAAAGCACATTGAATTTAACAGCAGAAGGCTGTCAGCTATCCCAGTTCACTTTTTGAATGAGCTTGGAGAGCTGTAATATAGAAAACAGCTTGTCAGATGAAATTTTCCAATTATCATTCACCATTAGCATCTTTGCATTATTTCCAGGTATTCTACTGTGCAAAGTGAATTAGTGCCAATGTTGTGTGCAGTTATTTGCACAGCGATGAGCACATTCTCCTCTGGGGAAAGGTGGCCTTGCACTTTGTCCTCTATCGGAGTTTTCTTGTATGCCTGTGCAGCCTTATTTTCTGTGTTTGTGTGGTTTGGTTTGGTTTTGTTTTTTTTGAATGAATATTGTTGGTTGTGTATGGTAAGGGATAATCTTCATTAGAAACTGAAGCCTTTGGACAGTGAATTGAGAACAGCTTTGGCACCATATGGTTCTGTTGCAGAGCTAAGGTTTAGCTAGGGAATAGAGTGGCACAGTGGCATAGCACACCAGCCTTTTCTCTCCAGAGACCTACAATAAGCTGAAATTGGGTATGGGCCAAAAGTGAAAATGGGTTTGATAATCTCAGTGTAGCTCTCACCGAATACTTGTCAGCACCACAAATCAAATAAGTTTGGCAAAAATCAGCATGATGAGCTCCCCCTGGTCGGACCTATAGAATGGAATCCTGTAGAAGTTGCATTGCTAAGCTGTGTTTGGGCCACTTGCATATCACCTACCTTATTAGAACAGTCTCAATTAGCAATAGCTCAGATCAATATAGTTAATCCTTCATAAGCAGTAAAACTGAAGCTATTTGCCCCAAATTAGAATGAGCAGAAACAATAATATATTTTAATTTTTAAACATCAGCATAAACAGAGGGATATCTGTTTCTAATTAGACTCTAATTCTGGCTTTTTTGTGTGATCCTAAACCTCTCGGGTAAATATGTTAATACTGTGGAATCAGGGCCGGCTCCAGGTTTTTTTCCTCCTCAAGCAATAAATAAATAAATAAGCTGGAGCACTGCTGCTGAAGCGTGCAAAAAAAAAAGCTGGAGTGCCACTCTCAAAGGGCCGGAATGCCTCCTCTTGAAAAGTGCTGCTCCAAGCACATGCTTGGAATGCTGGTGCCTAGAGCCGACCCTGTGTGGAATTATAAGAGACACTCTTGTGAGCTATACTTAAGTGCCATGGATGACACACTGAGAGCAACACTCTCTTTTTGTTTAGAAACTCCCCCATGTGTCAGTTCTCCCTTCCATGCTCTGTTTTATTGTATTCTTTCAACTTTAGTTATTCAAGCAATGTGAAATGGTCGGCACTGTATCACATAACCTGCTGGGGCCCAAACATTGTAAACTGGCTTTGAAAATAGTGGATGAAGTTCAGAAATATGCAGCTCAACAAAAAATAGCTGGAGCAGTAAATTTGAAGTGATGATGTCGGAGTCATAGCTTTACACATACAAATGAAAGTATGGAAAACTGTATATTTCAGCTTCCTGAGATTAGTCACTTGTGCTAATAAAAAGTGAGGTCCCAGCAGATGAGTTGTATTGTGAGGTATGAAGCTGTAGAGATACAGAAAGGTTGTGGAAAGCATGAAATCACAGTTCGCCCTCAGTTCAGAGGGTAGTGCCAATGGCAGCAGCACAAGTACTGCTCAGCGACTGCCACCTGCAAGCAATTGTAATCTGTAGAAGAGGCTTCCCAATTGTCGCACAATTCTCCCAGCCTCTGCAAGGAAGAAAGCCCCTATTTTTCATAATGTCTGCTGACTGTTTGTTTTGTTTCTTATAATAAAACAAGAATAAATGAATTCAAACAAAGTCTATAAACAGAGTGCATCAGGTCCATTATGTGAGATCAAGATTGTGTTCTTGCATTATTAAGATGGGATTTTCTTCTTTTTAAAGCTATGGAGTCTGGTGGTTTGACTAAGAGCTCTTTAGAACTTGATTTATGATAAACCATCACAGTGTATAAATTATTTAGCATCATATGTTTAACAAGATGCTTCAGTGTCCTATATGCCAACAAAGTGGTGAAATTTTAGACTAACTTGCATGCTTGCAGTAGCAAAGCCTTACCATAGCATTTGTTAAACTGTAACATTGCATTTTATCCTACTAACAAAGCCAAAACAAGCGCAGATCTCATATGAAAATAGTGTTGAGGTGGGCAGCAAATAATGCACAGAACATTTTTTGAACATTTAATATTAAAATCTGATACCTAAAAAGTAAAGTTCTTGCTGCTGCAGAATTGTTTCTCCGGAGTTGTGAATTCTGCTGCTAGAGTTTCACATAGGCCCAGCTGCATAGTTACTTTCTCTGTAAATGTGACAATTGCTTCAATCTGGATGTGATTCAGCATGCCTAAGAATAAACTGACTAATATCTGTCGTGTGTGTTCTCTCATGCTCTCCATAGGGGGAGAAGTATGTGTGGAGGAGTATCTTGTTTTGGTAGCTTGTTGTTGTTTGTTTAAATGTACTTGTTGCTATGTACAGAGCTGGCTCCAGGGTTTTTGCTGCCCCAAGCAGCAGCAAGAGGAGGAGGGGGAAAAAAAAGCCGTGATCTGCAGCACTACCACCGCCGCTTCAGTCTTCGGCGGCAATTCAGGCGGCTGGTCCTTCACTCTGAGAGGGAGTGAGGGACCCACTGCCAAAGAGACAGACGTGCCGCCCCAAGCACCTGCTTGCTGGGCTGGTGCCCAGTGCCGGTCCTGACTATGTATGTATATTAGAGAAGTCATGGTCAAAGACATGTGCCTTGCTCTTAGAGTGGAATGTGACGAGGTTTGTGATGGTCCTTGATTCGTGGGGATGTTCATTGCACAGACAGACTGGTCCCTCAAAATTTAGGAGGCAGAGGACTAATGTGATCTCATGGTAGTTTGTGTTGCTGAAGAGATGTGCTGCAGACTGCAGTATTCTGTAGCACTGGAGTTTCCTAAGAGCTGAAGGCTTCATGCCCAGGTATATTGCATTGATGTAAAATGACAACCGCATGAATAACTGAGGCCAGGTCATTGTCCTCCAAGATGGGTGGAGTCTCCTGGGCAGCTAGATATGATGGAAGGCATTACTTGTGCTAAGTTCTCAAATAGCAACATCCACAAGCTAGGAATCAAAGAATGCTCCTGAACTACTGTCTGAATTGACAGTTGTGGGTATGTACTTTAAACCAAATTAAAGCTGTACTGTGACTGCAGACTCTTGAAAATGCTTTTCTCTGCCCACCAGCTTTTGTCTTGCTAGGGTTCAGCTTCAACTGGCTCAGTGGCTCTCAGTTTTGTGCTGGTAACCCCTTTCACACTGCAAGCCCCTCTCCTTATCAATTAAAAACACTTTTTTATATATTTAAAACCATTATAAATGCAGGAGGCAAAACAGGGTTTGGGGTGGAGGCTGACAGCTTGCGACCCCCTGTATAACAACCTTGTGACCCCCTGATGGGTCCTGACACTCAGTTTGAGAACCCCTGAGCTAGCTGGTTTTCATCCATCAGCTGATCTTACTCAAATACTGCGCTGAGTCTGAGCCTTTTCTGAGCTCAGGATAATAGAGACTCATTCTGTCAGTTGATACAGCTTGAGTTGAGAGTCTTTAAGAAGTGCTCTGAATTATTTGTATTATTGACAGGTATGCTCATTTTAGGAGGAAAACCCCCAGATAGTTTCATGAAGCTGCACAGTGTTTAACACAGAATATCCAAAACGTCATCTTGCATCATTAAGACCTTTTGGCAGCTTCACCAAGTACAGGGTGCAGCTCTTGTCTTACGGAGCCATGCTGGCCAAGGAGAACAGATTTAAAATTTTTATTAAAGTTAATGTTTAAAATTAAATATACACAAGTTAAGTGGGAAGGTACTGTACATCTGGAGTCAGGCTTGAGTTATGAGGGATTACTGGTATCGGTTACAAGGATGAAGAGATACATACATATCACATAACCAACATAGACCCAGATTGGGGTGTGGGAGTTTTTAGAGCATCAGTGGATAAGTGGGCTCGGGTACGCCACCCATGGAATGTATTAAGAGTCCAAGTTGGTGTCAGTGTAAGGAAATAAGTACATGGGTGGGGTGCATCCCTTGGTTCATCAGGAAAGGAAGTGGGTTATTTCCCTTGCTCTCTAGAATCTGCACTAGGTCCCTGGTGGTGTTATGGTTCAAAACAGAAGGAAGGGAGAGAAAATAGATAATTGCCAACCTCTATGGACTGTGGTAGAAGAGTTGTTAACTACACTTACATGTAGCATGTTATAAAGCTATATATGAGGACTAGATTGTGGTTTTTATGCTACAGCCTCCTACAAGGGATTGATGTATAGCGCAAAGAGGAGCACTGGAGAGATTGTGTCTTAGATCTATAGATTAGAGTTAGATGATAGTTTGTGTATATATGTGGTGGGAATCTCTCCAGTACTCCTCTAACTAAAATTTTGTAATAAATAGTCAAAATCAATTGTGTAAATGGAAACACAATATTTATTTCTGAAATAGTATCACCAATTGAAATAATTTGTGAAGATTAATGTCTTTGAAATGATTTTACAACCAAACAGCTGCCTAAGCAATTTAATATGAATGCAAACAAAACTAAAACAAATCAGCCACTTTCCATCAGTAGCACACATATATCACTGTTTGCTTAAAAGTATCGCAGATTTTTTGTATCCTGATGAATGCAGATTAGGGGCTTAACTGGTATAAATCACTGTAGCTCTATTGCCTTCAGTAGAATTGTGCTGATTTATTTCAGTAGAGGGTCTGGTTCTCTGAATGTTACTATAATATTGAAATCAGATTTTGGAAAGGAACTGGTATTTGGATTCTGAAGTCTTGTCTAGACATTATTTTGGAATATAGGGTTTCCAACTAGAAGGGGTAAAGTATGATGAGCAGCAGAGTGAGGGCTATGGCAGTATCAAAATACCCACAGTGCTTCTCTCCAGGCTATTTTACTGTCCTTATGCAATAGTCATGGCAGAGGCTAAATTCGACCTAACCTCATAGTGTAGACCAGGGCTCAGGCTCATGCTTCAGGGTTCCAGCTGGCCACCTGCAGGGATCAGGAAGGCATTGTTTTCCTCCCCCAATGGATTCTGGGAATTTTTTAGATCTCCTTCCTCTGAAGTTTCAGGGATGCCCAGGGCTGGAGATGAGTCACTGGGCGGGGAGGGCCAGTGGTCTGATGGGGCACTGAACATTCTCAGGTGCTTAATGCTCATCTGCACAGATCTAACTGATCGCCATATGTAGGATTGAGAAGGAATTTTCTCCCAAGTCAGTTTGGCAGTGACCTTGGGTTTTTTGTTTGCCTTCCTCTGCAGCATGTGGATGAGGGTCACTAGTCAGGATTACATGGGTATATCACATGCAATCATTTCCCTGCCATTGAAGTGGCCTCAAGTACTGGTGTACCTCCCTCCCTCCTATTCTTTGCCTGTGGCACATAATAGTCTAGTCTTCTGTGGGACTCATTTATTTTGGTCTCATTTCTGTTGTTGGGCTTAGTGTGCAGGTGTTGGGTGGTGTCTGTGGTCTGTGATACACAGGTGATCAGACTAGATCTAGTGGTCTATTCTGGCCTTAAACTCTGTGACTCTGAGTGTTGCCTTTGAGCTCACTAGCCCATAGAGTTGGCTCGATGAGGCTGGATGGGCTCATGAGTGTAAATCTGAAATAAATGCTCAGCAGAAAGTGCATCTCAGTCCTTGCCCATTGTGGATCAGTCAGTGAAACGCTGAACCTCTGTTCATTCATGGAAGGTGCTGCTACTCGCATTGCCAGACTGTCATTTCTACCGAGGGGCGCTAATATAACCAAGGTCACAGCTGCTCCTCTTCTGTTATGATCTTATGTATGGTAATGCGAACAGCACCTCCTGTAATTTTAGTAGCACCCAGGGGTGAAGTCAGGACTCATTATTCCAGATGCTGATCATAGTCATTGGAAGAGACAGTCCCTTGCCCAAAGACCTTAGCCTGATTTAAGACAAGGCAGCCACAAGTGGGTTTGTCAAGTCATAGGAGGGCATGGGGGAGGAAGGATTAGGGAAGTAGGAATCATGTGTTCTTATTCCATGGGTTAACTATGTGCTCTGCTTGATGGCTATGGATCATTCAATGTTTTTCCTCCTGAAGAAAAATACCAGCAGTCTGTGATCCTAGGGGTAGGAGTGCCAGCTGTATGCAAACTGGATGACATGGAGTGGGAGAGGGGAAGAGAGATTGCGTCACAATGTTTCTTTCCTCGGGGAAGTGATTCAGAATATGTGCTGGCCTAGGGAAATAGGCACCAGGGGACTAGGCTCGGGCCACACAAGCAGCTGCTTTTGCTGCACCAAGTGGTGCTCATCATGAATTAAATAGGAGTATGTGGTTTTGGAAAGGATTCAACTACAGTGACACTGGGTTTCTCCCATGTGGCATTACGGTATGTACATGCAGCTTGTATGATATTTCAGGTTTGTACAACGAATACCTGCCACGCGACACTACTGGTTTTCAACACAGCTGAAGGCCACTAGCACTGGTGGTCTTGTTCTTGTAGCTCCTTCTGGAACAGATTAATCCCTGGTCTGGTGAAGAAGCCAATGCAGGGATCGAGAGAGGTTGGCTTGTGCCTCTCCTGTTCTGGGTCTGCTGGGTGCTGCCCTAATGAGTGTCCCTGTAGGATGGCCCTATGGGCTGTTATATCAGTGCAGAATAGCTGGGTTGTAACAGCACACTCCTCTCTGCCTACAGCTTGTTCCTGGCCTGCTGTGGAAAGCCCCTGACATGCTTCCTATATTAGGAGCTCCTGCTGGGGATGCAGAGCTAGTAGCAAGGCTCCAGACCTGCTGGGTAGCCCCCTTAAACTGTGGATATTGCCTGTGGGACCCTTGAAGCTGGTGTTGACGATTTTGCATCAGCTCTGCCAGCATAAAGTGGGCACCCACGAATTCCCTCCGTCTGTGCCTGGAGGCCCTGTACTAGCTATAGCAGCTGTTACTGTTTTGGCCTTTTCTGTCTCTGTTCTTGACAATGACCTGAAGAAAGGAACTGCATTATGGCTAAAAGGGGGTTGTTTTGTTTTTTCAAAGAAGGGGTGCAGGATGATATTTATCTTAAAGTTTAGCTTTGGCTTTAAGTTTGGATGAAAGACTCTAATTTTGTTCCATCTCCAGTAGTTTTTCAGTAATATTTCAGTATATCTTCTATGTGTCCTTGTGCTCTTTGCATCTGGTTGTCCTGTTTAAAGTGGACAAACTTGGTTTCTTAGGCACAAAACAAGATGATACAACTGTACAGTGAATACTGACCTGTTATGTGACAGACCCAAACTTTTGCAGTCCTGACTCAAGTCATATGACTGGGATCAGGAAATATAACTCAGGGTCTTACTGTATTTCTCTTTGTGACATCTTGATAACAATCTCCAGTCTCTGCTTCTATCCCAAAACTCAACGAAGCTATAATTTATAACAGAGGCTTTTGGGGTTTTTTTGTTTTTGTTTCACTGTTCCTGCTTCAGATAATTTTTGTTACCCCTTCTATGAACAGACGCAAACTGCTTCCATTTTGAAAAGTCCAGGAAACTGCTTCCCTATAGCGTCCAAAATTATAGTAAAATGACTGTTGCATGAATGGGTGTCATTAGCGCTAAATACACATTGGCTGGAATGTAGTTAAGAAATCTGGTGTTCTCCTTGTAATCCCATTCAGCCACGTGCACTCCTGAGTATGTGATTGAACATTTGTCTTCTGAATATGACCAGCATTCATGTTGTTTGTTAAATTTCCCCCTTCCGCATCCTGGCAAAACAGAGGCCTGATCCAGAGTGCCCTGCAGTCAATGGGAGGCTTCCCATTAACTTCACTGGGTTTTGGGTCAGGGCCCAGGTTCCCATTGCTGGTCCATGATTTGTCCACCAATAACTCTTTTTATGGGCTTAATTTAGCTTTTTTTAAAGATGCATCCCTATTTTGGGGACAATGAGGAGTCCCCAAGGAGAGTAGCAGGGGATTGCAACATTGGACTCTACGCTGTTTTCCCACTCTGTGGGCTGCTGTAGAATTTTGCTGGGCCATGGTCTTGGAGCAGTGTGAGGTGGTGGTGAGAGCTACAGGGACTGCAAGTATACCTGACCCTTACAAGGTCCCTGAGAGGAAGGTTGGGAGGCTCGTTGCACTCTCCTTACCCCTCTGTCCTACCTCCTCAATCTCTCAGATGTATAAATAAGTGCTGCGCATAATCTGGCCCCATATGTCAGTTAATTCTTTATTTAACAAACTGATTATTTCATTTATATTTATGTGGTTCTGGTGCTTTATGGGTTAAATAATATGTATTTTTAAATTGTTCTTTTAGCCCTGTGGTGTCCTTTTTAACCGTGAATTTTTTGCTGTGGAAGCATACATAACACATCAGCATTGTGGATCAATAAGAGGACACCTGGTGTTGTAAATAGCTACTCAGTGCCACTTATCTGCTGATCAGAGATGAATACTTTTTAAGCTTAGTCTACACTAGCAATTTATGTTGGTATAACTGCATCGCTCAAGGCTGTGAAAATTCACATCCCTGAGTGACGCACTTGTACTGACCTAACTCACGGCGTAGACAGCAACAGCGTTATGTCAACGGGAAGGCAACATAGCTACTGTCTCTCAGGAAGGCGGATTACCTACGCAAACAAGACAAGCTCTCCCATTGGTGTGAGTAGCATCTTCACTGAAGCGCTCCAGTGGCGCAGCTGCACTTTTGCAGCTTTTTAAGTGTCGACAGGCCATTAGAAAGTAAAGACCTTTTTAGTTAAAAATACAGCGCGTAATGAGAAGCACTGCTGTTATGGGTGCATCCTAGGGAAGGAAAATAGGGGTTAAATTGCTTTAAGGTTCAGAGATCCTATAGTTACTAAATTGTTCAGTTATTATACTTGCCTGACAACTAGAATGAATGAAAGAGTTGGTCTGAATAAGATTAGATCATTCACATTGTTCTGTAAGTGTCACTAGGACCATCAGTGGCCTCCGAATGTCTCCAGTAATGCCGGTTTAAAAATTGGAATTTCTATTCTGCATGAAATTTTGACATTTTTGTTTTTGCCCCAAATTGGGACAAATGGTCAAAATATTGAAATTTTTTTCTGGAAAGGAAAGTTTAGAAAAAAATTGATTGCTCAATGTCAGAATATCTCATTTCAACATTTTTGCTAGAAACTAGATATTTTAACACTCTTGAATCAAAATATTTAATGTTGGCTAGGGTTAATATTAAATTGTCTCCCTGAGCTGCTGAGTTGCCACACGAGAGTTATAATTTAGATGCCCCATGCTTCCATTCTTTTCTATGGGCCAGGTTCCCTGGTAGGACTCCATCTCCTGTATTGCATTATGGCAATGGGTTTCTCATGATTAAGGATCCGATTCTGTCACAGAGGATTCCATGATTTCAACAGACCTCCGTGACTTCTTCGTCTTTAGCCAGCCGTGATGGTGGGGCTAGAGCAGCTGTCAGCCCCCACCCCGGCGCAGTGGTGGGATTGGAGTAGGGCCTAGGGCCAGAACAGCAGCTGCTGGGGCCAGTGGTCAACCCCTGCTGCAGGAGCAGCAGCTGGGGCTGGAGCAGCGGCCGGTCTGAGTCAACACTGCAGAAGGAGCGGTGGGGCTGCAGCAGTGGCTGGTGATCAGCCCCTGGCAGGGCTCCCATTGTTAGTTTTCCCCTCTTTTCTCTTCCACCCCCCGAGTATTTTTAGTAAAAGTCAGGCACAGGTCATAGGCTTCTGTGAATTTTTGTTTAATGCCCATGACCTGTCCCTGACTTTCATAAACATACCTGTGACAAAAAATCTAACTTTACCCATGATGCAATATGGCGGTTCAGCCAGAGGGGAGACCGCAGTGCATCAAAGGAGATGCAGTCCAGCCAGAGTCCAGTCCATAGAGAAGAGTAGGGACATGAGGCACTAAAATTGTCTTCCGTGAGGGAGTGCAGCAGCACAGGTGAACAGAGTTTAATTTGGCTTAAAAAAAAAAACCAAACTCTTACCTTAAACAAAACATTTTGTTTCAGTTTTCCAGGGGAAATTTTGAAAAATTTCAGTACAATGTGAAAGTTTCCCAGAGACGATTTTGGGAGACTTTCTGCAGCAAAAACCATTGTGAGAATTCCCAAACAGCTCTAGTCTGCAGGCACCCTTTGCTGAGAAATACATTTCCCCTTCCTCACATGTAGAAGCCTTAATTTGGTCCTAAATATGAAAGCTATTTCATAGACTGAGACTAAATATAACATGAATACTCTGAGGTGTAGTCTAGGTTAATAACTATTTCTGCAAAAGTGGAAGAGATATTGAGAGAACCTTTTAAAAACTCTACATAGAGCATTCAAAAAATATACAATGGTGAAGACTTTCAAAGACACAAACAACAGTTAGGTTGTCTGTGCTTTTGAAAATCTCCACCAATACACCTACAGAAAAAGCTGATGTAACTGCTGAGATGTCACGCGTCCAATTGAATGCTTCCTCCACCTGCGTACTCAAAGAAGCTATCCTTAAATTCCCCTGATCCCCACTGATGGAAGATCACCGTAGAAATTTTATCTTTTTAAGCACTGTTTTGATCCCTCGTTAACCTTGAAGCAAAAGATCTAATCTGATGAATTAGCCTCAGTTTTGCTTGGTAAATGATAGAAGCTGCAATATTTAACTGAAAGTCAAATCTGAGCAAAACACTTTTTTTTTCTTTTGGTGTTTGTGACACATGAAATAAATCTGCATCCTAGCAATTTAAGGCACACAGAGCTATGTGTACAGGTTTTTCACTCCTGGCGTAGTGTATGGGAAACAGCAGAGACACTTACTTCAGCCTGGCTTTTAAAAAAGAAAATGGCAAACAAAAACAGCTTGCTTCAGTCAAGAGTAAAAGGAACATTTCTTAACTCTCAGATTCTCTTGTAAACCAAGTCAGCAGGGTTTGTCACTTTCCAAGTGTCTCCTTCCTACCCGAATCTGGGCCCAGAAGCTTCCTGACCCTGGCTGAGTGGGGATGGGAGAGAGTGCAAGTTCCTTATATCCCTACTCTAATGAGCTCCTTGTTAATCTCTTCCCTACTATTTTGGCATGGGTTATGTACATCCTACTGCAAACTCCTTAGAATATGTATCTTTAGTTTCCCCAGTAATCACCTACTTCTCACCAAGAAATTCTTTAAAATGCATTATTCCAGTGCAAGGTGAACAACATTTTTTCATGTGTAATCCAAGCTGTTTTGTAGATGGAGTTGGGGGCGGGGGAGTTGTCAAAAGTGAGTACATTTTCCAGTAAGTTAGTGACAAGCACTCTTTTTGAACGCCATAGTTAAAAAAACTGCTTTTCTGTTTTTTAGTCATTTATTCCAGACTTAATTTTTTTCTCCAACTTCCTCTGCCGTAGGATGAAATGTGGTGTGGGATATGTCAGGGAGGAGAAATGGGTTTCTCTTCGAGGCAGCTAGGGTTGAGCTTCCAAATCAGCCTAACATATCTATGGAGCAGTGCCTGCCACCCAGAATACTGCCATTGCCAGTGATGCTTAACAACCCTAAATTTGTGAGTTGCACACATTCAGAAATGTGGTTTTTAGAGTAGTGACTCTCAAACTTTTTTACTGGTGACCCCTTTTACATAGTAAGCCACTGAGTGTGACCCTCCCTTATAAATTTAAAAACCACTTTTTTAATATATTTAACATCATTATAAATGCTGGAGGCAAAGTGCAGTTTGGGGTGGAGGCTGACAGCTCGCGACCCCCCCATATAATAACCTCACAAGCCCCCGAGGGGTCCTGACCCCCCGTTTGAGAACCCCTGCTTTAGAGGCACTTGTCTTTCATTAGCAATTGTACATGAGAACCCACGCCACCGCTAATTTCAGCTGAATTTAGCTGCTTTTTCAGGCAATCGCCGGTTTGTTTTTTAAATTAAATTACTGTACCTCCCTATTAGCAAGTGCTGTAAATTACCTCGAGCTTGTTCTGCATGTTGGTACCATTACAATAGCTATGATAGGCAATACTACAGACATTGTAGGGACTTTTTCCAATGCCTTTCTCTTAGTATTTTTTTTTTTTACATTGCTTAGTGCCCCTGTAGGACTTTTAAAGGTTTCAGAATAGCAGCCATTTTAGTCTGTATCAGCAAAAAGAACAGGAGTACTTGTGGCATCTTAGACTAACAAATTCGAAACCTTATGCTCAAATAAATTTGTTAGTCTCTAAGGTGCCACAAGTACTCCTGAACTTTTAAAGGTTGATTTTTGAGCTAACATGGAATGAGCAGGAGTGGCTCTGTTTTTTGCCACCCCAAGCACAGCAGTCAGGCAGCCTTCAGTGGCGTTTCTGGGGGAGGTCCGCCAGTCACACAGATTCAGCAGCAGTTCTGCGGGTGATCTGCCAGTCCACGCCTTGGTCCTACCCACTGCCGAATTTCCACTGAAGCCGTGGACTGAAGGACCTCCCGCAGAAATGGCACCAAAAGCAGCCTGACTGTTGCCCTCACAGTGACCAGTAGGCCGCCCTCCGCGGCTTGCCGCCCCAGGCACATGCTTGCTGCGCTGGTGCGTGGAGCTGCCCCGGGAATGAGTTAAAAAGAACCCTTTGGTGCAAGGTCCCACAGTGTTGATTATGCTTAGTAAAGCTGAACAGCACACTTGCTGACCAACTGCTGCTGCAGCACAAATCTGATTTTAATGTGGAGATTTTTCATGTACAGGAAAAATCTCAATGGAAAGGCGGCTGATCATGGGCAAAAGTGACAATTGAGTATCAACCCATCCATACATCAGTCAAAACGGCTGCCTCAGTGGCTCAGCTCAATGTTATTGCAATTGCTATTTAAGTGCCCGCCTAGTCCATCTGCTGAGATTTGAGTCCGAGATATTTGTATAGGTATGAGTCCATCTTGCAGGACTGAAAATCTCCCCCCACCTCCCCAACCTCATATTGTTTGTTGTTCCAAAGCAGACAAAAATTTACTAATGTTAGCCATTATTACCCTGTACCCCACGGGCTGTCCATAGTCAACCACTGTGCATTGTATGATCCTATTAGCAACACCATTCAATTTAAAATGTATTCTTTGTCCTTTCCCATTTTTGTTTTTGATCAAGTTTCCAGTTCTTGCTGGAAAAAGATAGGGACTTGTACGCTGATATGGGTTGAGACGGTAAGATTTAGTATATGCAGCAGCTGTAAAGACTGTACCAAGTATCCAGTTCACTAATGGGATTAGCAAATGTAGGTTTTAGATTCTGAATGTTCTCTGTCCTTATTTCACAAACATGTACATCTCCTTTGGAACAGAGGAAAAAAAATAAGGTCTAAATCTCTGCTGGGGACTGATCAGTGGAGCTGCTCTCCTTAAATGGATCTCTTTGGAATGCTTGTTTTATCATGCCAAATAAATAGCAATTCTTACTCTATTATTAGAACATCATTCGTGTAGATAATTGTGCCATACTCTCTCTCTGTACTATGGTTATGCTGTAACACAATGAAGTTGTTTTCTCTACCTTTGAGGTGCCCCCTATAAATTAGCTTTCACTGGAAAATTGAAAATAGTGTGTCAGTTTATCACAGCCTCTTAATTTTAAGTATGTCCTGTACTGTACAACACGTTAACAGCTGACCTCTGCTCTTTCTTTTCAGCACTGGCTTGAGCCCAACAAGTCTATCTCCAAGCAAATGAAATGTAAGTGCTAACAGACCACTTTGTGTCTTGGTACCCTGCTTTGAAATGCCCATGAATTGTGTTGTGTGTGTTTGTTTCCTGGTGCAAGAGGGTCCTTTGTCCTTTTTGAAGCCCTGAGAACTCCACACTATGACCAATACTTCTGATACTCTACAGCACTTACCATCAAGGCCCTTCATTATGACTACAGACTTTCTGGGTTAAGACTAAAACCAGATGCCTCACAACATCTCTGGAGTGATTCAGTGCATCCTTCCCTCATGAAAAGAACTGAGTGCTCTGGCTCTGTAGTGCACCCAATCCTTTTCAGACTATAGAAACAGGACACAGTGGCAATCAAATTGGAGTCTTCTGCCTTGTGGCAATGCAGTGTGAAGGCCGGTCCACAGTGAAAAGTTACATAGACATTGAATGTCCCTCGGGAGTATGAAAAATCCATCTCCTCCCCCCGAAAGACTTGGTTAAAATCGAACTAACCCTGTGTGTAAACAGTACTAGGTCAACATAAGAATTCTTCCATCGACCTAGCTACTGCCTCTTGAGGAAGTGGATTATCTACAGTGACGGGAATACTCCCTCCCATTGCTGTAGTAAGTGTCTACACTGAAATTCTACAGAGATGCAGCTGCATTGCTGCATCTGTACTGCGTTAGTGTTTTATGTGTAGACACAGCCTTATACAATCAATTCAGTCCAGTAATCTCAAATGCTGGATAATTTCAGTGGGCTGCTAAATACCAGCAACAGTCAAGCAGAAAATTATAACATGTGACATCTGGCTATCAATTAATTTAAGGGTAGTCTTCTTTTAAAAAGTCTGTGTAGTTTGTTTGTTTTTTTTATTTCTCCCCCTCCCCTGTCCTGTCCCCACGTCAGTCTTCTCCCCTCTCCCCCAGAAGGGAGCGAAAAAGAGTGAGGTGGGAGGGAAAAGGAGAGTGACACAGAATCATAGGACTGAAAGAGACCTCAAGAGGTCATGTAGTCCAGTCCCCTGGACTCCTGGCAGGACTGAGTATTATCTAGACCATCCCTGACAGGTGTTTGTCTAACCTGTTCTTAGAAATCTTTTAAGATGATAGCAATTTCACAGCCTTCCTAGGCAATTTTATTCCAGTGCTTAACCACCCTGATAGGAAGTTTTCCAACCTAAACCTCCCTTGCTGTGATTTAAGCCCATTGCTTCTTGTCCTACCCTCAGAGGTTAAGGAGAATAGTTTTTCACCCTCTTCCTTGTAACAACCTTTTATGTACTTGAAAACTGTTTTGTCCCCTCTCAATCTTCTCTTCTCCAATCTAAACAAACCCAATTTTTTCAATCTTCTCTCATAGATCATGTTTTTAGACTTATAATCATTTTGTTACTCTTCTCTGGAATTTCTCCAGTTTGTCCATATCTTTCCTGAAATGTGACCCCCAGAAGTAGACACAATATTCCAGTTGAGGCCTAATCAGCACAGAGTAGAGCAGAAAAATTACTTCTCATGTCGTGCTTACAACACTCCTGGTGATAATTAGGTTGACCAGATGTCCTAATTTTATAGGGACAGTCCTGATATTTGGAGCTTTTTCTTATATGGCACCGATTACCCCGCACCCACCCCGTCTCAATTTTTCATACTTGCCATCTGGTCATCCTAGTGATAATGCATCAGAGAACGATGTTTGCTTTTTTTTGCAACGGTGTTCACTCATGTTTAACTAGACGTTTTGGTTTCCATTCACTAGGAATTAATCAAAGATTTCTAAAAAGTTAAACTAAATCTTTTCACATTTGTTTGAGGTTTCTATTTTCCAAAACCTTGCCTACTCTTTAGCTGCTAAGTCAGCCAAGTTGCTTTGGAAATGTTATGGCCTGGATTATTTTTTTCATAAATGGACTGATGACAAAGTCTTGTTCAGTAAGCAAAACTACTTTGATTGTCAATGATTTCCTTCCAGGAGTCTGTAGAGACTTGAATTCAGTCATTGGGATCTGCTGCTTGTTTTACCCAAGAGTGTTGTCAACCTGCTTTATTTATGACAGGAGGGAGAATTTTGCCCACATGCCCTTAAAGGCATAGTCTTTTTTTTTTTTTAAACTTGAATGCTTCAGTGTAGTGTTCGATTCCATTGGGTGGTAGAGTTCAGGTTACTTATATATGAGGCTATTTAATTATTTTAAAATGTGGTGAGACTGAAGAGGTGAAATTTAATGTTTTCCTTGATCTACTCTGATAGACCCAGGCCAGTTGGGAACAGCAGAGTAGTAGAAGGGGGATATACTGGCCATTGGATAAGCAGTTTTCTGTTCCCTGAGTGGCCAGAGCAGGGGCTGCTCCAGGCTAATGAGAACACCTGACTCCAATTAATCTGCTAAGAGTCAAGTGAGGCTGTTAAGCACCTGACTCTGGTTAAGGCCCCTCTGATGCTATAAAAGGGCTCACTCCAGTCAGGCCAGAGGGAGCCAGGGAGCTAGAGGAGAGGAAGTGCGTGTGAGGAACTGGGAGCAAGAGGCGTGCAAGAAGCTGAGAGTGAGTAGGCATACTGCTGGAGGACTGAGAAGTGCAAGCGTTATCAGACATCAGGAGGAAGGTCCGGTGGTGAGGACAAAGAAGGTGCTGGGAGGAGGCCATGGGGAAGTAGCCCAGGGAATTGTAGCTGTCATGCAGCTGTATCAAGAGGCACTCTAGACAGCTGCAGTCCACAGGGCCCTGGGCTGGAATCCGGAGTAGAGGGTGGGCTTGGTTTTCCCTCCAAACCTCCCAACTCCTGATCAGACACGGGAGGAATTGACCTGGACTGTGGCCGCTACCAGAGGGGAAGGTCTCTGGGCTGTTTCCCGACCCACAAGGTGAATCTGTGAGGCGAGCAAATCCGCCAATAAGTGCAGGACCCACCAAGGTAGAGGAGGAACTTTGTCACACTACTATGCCCCCACCCCCAAAAAAAGAAAGTAATTTGTAAGCAAATGTATTGATTGGAAGACAGAGCGTCCTTCAAGAACCTCCAGCTGCTGGAAATTGGGGCTGGACGGCAGGTAATGGATCACTCGAAATTGGCCTCTTCTCACAGCAGGGACCTGCAATTTTATTTGTCAAAGGCCATGCACACGTGTGTCGTCATACCAGTGATAACTAATAAACACTTTTAAAAAAATACCCCAAATTAATGTGCAGGTTGGATTTGCTTTAAATCAGGAAGACTCGATTTAATCATGGATTTCTACATAAAAGTGCATTCTAGTTGGTGGTTATAACCTTAATACATATTTTTCACAACTCAGATGTAGGTTTCATTTTTAGAAAGGTACACACTATACATTTTTAAAGTGATTTTATTTTGAAAACTTTTCAGATTAGTTTTACAGCTATATCAGAAAATGAATGATTGTTTGGTCATTTCTTTATCAAAGGTAATTGAAGCAGATTGTTCACCTCCCAATCACTTCATAAATATCTCCAATTCAACAGGTTAATCATAAATATTTGGAGGATTTTCTTGCCATGGTGTATTAGGAGGCGAACATCACCAGACAGACATTTAAATTTTTATTTAACTAAAATGACATTATGTATTCTGGATTTTTTCTTCAACAGCAAACATAATATTTTAACAAAACAAGCTTATGAATTTTTGAATTTTGTTAAACCATCAAGTTTTTTAGAATCAGGTTTGTTTTTGTTAAAATTATGTAACTATTTTAGTTAAAATAGTTTAGTTAAACGAAATATTTTGTTTTAAAAAAACAAAAAAAATAAATTGACTGTCAGCCAGGTCAACATGAGAATATTGGCTTCTGCCGCTAAGTCGGTTGTCTTCACCTTCATTTTCCTGTTTCTTCATAGTCTGGAAAAGAAAAACAGGCTTTCCTGCTTTTTCAGGTCCCAAATGATTTCTCAATTTGGAATGAATTAGTCCAAAGGAAGGAAATATTCTTCCACACCGGCAGAAGAAGCTATTGCTGTTAAGTGAGATTATCACTTCAACAGTCTCTGAATCCAAGTGCTTAAGTGACTTCCACCAGTTCACTGGTGCAACTTTCTTTAAAACATCAGCAAACACATTTCTTGAATGGTTCTTATTCCCAAGCTGGATCTCTTTTACAGCCTGCTGCCATTATAGGTTTTCCCTTCTAGCAAGAGAATGGTATGGTAGACCTCAAATCAATGATGGCTACACTCAGAAAGACCTCAAGGCTTCTGGAATATGCTGCTCAAACAGTTTCACTTTTGTTTCTACTGCCTGTCTCTCCTTCTCACATTTATCTCCAGACTTCTTCTCCTTGTCCACATCTGTTCTGCCCCGAACAATCTTCTATTCATTGAAGTTTTTGAAACTTTGCACTTTTAGAGACGTAAGGGATTGACTCTGTGTACACACGTTTGCAGAGGGAAATAAGAGTGAGGTCTGTTTCTCACCTCTATATATTTATTTACTTAACATGCTTGTTAACAGCAAAAATGTTTTTATCTCTGGAGAGACAAATCCACAATTTGAGAACTGCAAAACTAAGCATTTATGATGGTATCTTCTAGACTGAGCACTGAGTCCTATTGGGTGGATAGAAAGATTAACCTAAATAATCTATACAAAAGCCCCTGGAACCCCATAACATTGGTTTCCTAATCCATGAACTATTGGAACTCATTTACAAAGCTTTTCTTAAACATTACGTGAATATAGTCTCATACTATAGAATTAGAATTTATAATCCCTATTCCATGATGAGATACATGATAGCTCAAAGATATCTTAATTAAAACCATCTCAAAAAGCATTTTTATCAAAAAAATCCAATTTATTTAATTTTTTTAATTATTGATTTTTAGCTATCCTGTTAATGTGTATTTTATCCAACAAAAAGCATTTTTGTTCTTGTAAAAATCAGCAATATCTAATGATATCAGAGGTTCAGATTCAAAAGACAGTTTTATAAATTAAGGGTATTCACTAAATAAATGAAATCATGATTCCAGGTGAGCCAAAAGAAAACCTGAGATCAGTAGAGGATGAGGAATGTGAAAACAAGAGCAGGGAAGTGGTTGGTAATCAGATCATATAGTACGCTCTTCAGTTAAAAACTTCTGTGTTGGGGGACTGGAGGAAAGGGATGGCAGGGAGTATTTTATATGAAGTATATTAGATAGAGACTTTTGTTGATCTCTGATTACTCTCGCCCCTCGCTCCACCGAAATGGTCACAAGGTGCCTGTTATCTACCAGGTAATGAGCGCTGGGATAGGGCGGAGGCTCGATCACTGGATGTCCTCGGGAGGGGTGACAAGTGCCCCGAAGGTAGCGATGGGGATAACGCAAACAATGAGTCGTGGGGTTAAAATTGAGGGTTTATTGAATGGGTCACAGGTGCGGATAAGGAGCAACTTAATACTAGTTACAACTTGGGCCTACAATACAATACTAGAACAAATAATAAAAATACTGCAATCACAAACAGAAGCTGACCCTGGTACCGCTCTAGGTCCCAGTAGTTATTCAGGTCCTTCCAAGGGTTAGTAAAGGTGCTATTGGTGCTATTATTAAGCATAAATGCAATTACTCGTCTAAGTAAAAAAAAATGCAGTAAGACAGTTAAAGATTGCCGTGAGACTCCGGCCAATCCCCCTTGCGTTCAAGGTTTCCTGGTTAGTGGGTTTCCCCTTGCAGGAGCTTTGGGGCGGCTAGAATCGGCTTTCGTCTCCGGCTTACAACAGATGATTACAGGCTCAGTTAGTTAGCAGAATTAGCAGCTAGGCATACTTACACACACAAACCACAAAAGTTTCATCACCACCAGCAAACGGGTAGGCTTCTGAGAACACGGAGCTGAGGGAGACCTCGAGTTGATCAGGCTCGGTTACGGGTACGGGTTTCTGCGTTTCTCCCTGCCCACCGCTTGCACGGTGGGCAATTTATAAGGGTAATGACGTGTTCAGTTTTTTGGCCAGGTTTCTCCTAATTAGGAGATTTACAGATGCCTCGTTACCACCCTCGGGGGGGGGGGTTTCCTGGAACTGGCTGACCACAAAATTTGCCTAGCCCCAACGGTTACTTTCGGGGAAATGCTTCTTGTTTGAGAGTACGTGTATGCTTGTTTCCTGAACATGGAGGCCAGGGCAAAACCTGCCTAGGGCTGTGGTACTAACATGGGCACTAACAACTTTATGTAAAAAGTTAGGAATAATAGTAAGCATAATACAGAGAATTCAGAAAACAGTGATACACTGTCATGAGGGACATCTGTTTCCTGATGGTGCAAAAATAGGGTGTTCTTACTACTAACGATTTATAATGTTCTAAACTTAATTGACCAGTGAGATTTAGATAGAGCAAAAGTAGAGAAGAGCTGGAAAAAACTCCTCTGTGTCCCTAAGCAGACTGTTTACTTGATCTCAGCTGGCATATGTGGGGATTTAATTTTCCTCCAGCACAGTACCAAGCTTTCTAGATGTTGTATTCACAAAGTGCAGTATTGATGAGCAGACAGGAATGGATGGGAATAGTTTTCTTATGCATATTTTTATCAGACTAGATTTCTTGGTGTTGAATAATACATAAAACAATTCAAACATAATCCCTATATTTAGCCATGTTACATAGCTATCATATTTCAGCAGCCATACATTCAATAGGTTATAATGATTCTTGTAAGAAAGTCATAAGGTACACCGGATAAGTGATGTTGATTCTTACATGATGCTCTGCAATTTCTTCCTCTTTAACTATGGTAAAAGTGTTCTTTATATCTAGTAAGAATACCTGGAAGTGGGGAAGAATCTCTGAACATGCTGTTTTGTTATGTGGCAATACAATAGCCTGTCTTGGGACAACACAGTATGAATGCTGCCACAGCACCTAGTCTTTCTCCTAGCATATTACTTTTAGTTTTCCACCTTCATTAGTAAGTGGAGTGCATCAGAACATATGGTGCACAAGTTCTAAGTATACCCCCTTGCCATTTTTACTGCCCTTAGTTCTGCCTGTGAAAGGAAACATGCTGTATTAGGCTTTGAAGGGTCTCCAATTTCTTGAACTACTGCCAGTTTCATTTTGTACTGGTCAAAAATCTGTCCAGAGCTAGCAATCGATAGGTTTGTTCTCCACACTTCAGATTTCTTGCCTGTGGGATCAACTTACGCTGATGTATTATTGGAAAATTCTCGAAAGTGCCCCTTTGGTAAGTAGGGTAGACGTGTCTTTGTAGAACTAAGAATGACATTTTTTTTCCTCTTCTGTACACGTGTCCTTGGGGTGAATTTGCTATTTTAAGAGTCATAAAGAGAAAGCAACACTCCTCCTCTCACCTCCCAAAATGTTGATCTATAAAGTTTCCTTCTCCCTCCACCACCCCGCCAAGCTTCTTGAGGTAAATTCTGCCCCTGGTTATGCCAGAATGGCTCCTACTGACCTCAACAGCAGTGCTGAGTGTATTCAAGGGTGCTATTTGTCCAACCTTTTGTTTGTTTTTAAAGTAAATTGTGTGTGTACTATGTACTGTAGCCATTCTCTAAACTTGGCTCACTGGGGAGAAACATCCAGTACTATAGGGTCTAGTGCCCGACTAGCCTTTATAATTGTTATGGAAGGAAATTATATGGTAGAAGGAAGAAAATCCATGAAGATCAGTTCTGTGGCTTGATTGGTAACACACTGCTCTACCACGCACAAAATCAGAGTTCATGTCAGCCTGGCTCCTAGGATGAGCTGGAATGATATTCTTGGCAGGGAGCCATTGCACTTTGTTAATCTCTCACCACCTCCACTCCTAATGACATTGCTGTCTGGGAGTACAGTAATTTGTTTGCTATGCCAGCCAAAAGGGGTCAGGCAGCAGCTCTCTCAGAACATGCACACCTAATGCTCCCGCGAAGAGATGAAGTTACGTAGTCCAGAATGAAGAGATGCAGAAATTAGGCCTGTTCAGAACTTCATAACAAACTCTTAAATCAACCAAAGCTCACCTGACTTTCATTGTTGCAGTGAAACCTAAACCAAAGGCCAGGTTTGTCTAAGGCAGTGGTTCCCAAACTTTTAACAACCTGTGAACCTCTTTCACTAAATGTCAAGTCTTGCAAACCCCCTATTAAAAATGAATATTTCCAGGGATTTTCTCCTTTACCTGAGTATAAATTATAAAAGCAGTGATCTTGGAAATATAAAATTTGTTTTTATGACATGCTTATTACACACTATTAATTATTATTGATCATTACAGTATTTTTGTTACATTATGAAAATGGCAACACTCTTCCAAGATCTCACTTTCATAGCTTGTATCACTTTGAGTAAGCCTCTTATAAGACAAGGCTCCTATGTTTCATCAAGGAGTATCAGATGTGAAACCAGCATGAAAGTATTTAAGAAGCTAACTTAAAGAGTTCTTTCTACACAAGCATTCAGGTCTTGGGCAGTCCAGGCAAACAACGCACATTACAGCAAAGCTTAAACTTGTTCTTCATAATAATTTTAAAAACAATACTAGCTCCCTATTTAATTTTAAAAACAGCAAAAAATATCCACCTCCCTTTCCATTTCTTATAAGGAGTCTTGAAGTTTAAATCTCCTCAGTGTGATAGATATGCTTGCTTTGATCTGCTTAACTCTTGGAAGTCCAGGGGCTCTGGGCTGCTGGCCCCATGGTGCCTGGGGTTCCTGGGGACCTCTCTGTCTGCCATTAGGGAATTTTTTCCCGAGAAACCCCTGTAACATTTCATGAACCCCAGTTTGGGAACCACTGGTCTAAGGGTACATTTACATTGCAATTAAACCCTACAGCTGGCCTGTGCCATCTGATTTGGGCTTGGGCTGTAAGGGACTGTTAAATTGCAGGGTAGACATTTGGGCTCAACTCTAAGACTCTAGGCTCTAGGCGCCTGCAAGGTTGGGGGTCCACGAGCTTGGGCTGCAGCCTGAACCCAAACATGTACACCACAATTAAACAGCCCCTTAGCCTGAGCCCCATGAACCCAAGTCAGCTGGCATGTGCCAGCTGTGGGTGTATAACTGAAGTGTAGACATACCCTAAGTGCTCCGAGTTTTAAAAACTGTCTGAAACTTGATTTACTTGAGTTTGGTTCTAACTTTTCTGCAGACTGTTAGAAACAGACACTGAGAGAAAAAATGAGTGGACATGACTCCATGCAAAGCAAAATGGTTAGAAAGGGTTTGCATGAATCCTTGTTAAAGTAGGCTTTTTTTAAAATCCTATATTCTTTCCCATATGATCCCTTCCAAGGCTTGTTAAAATACTTTGAATCATTAGGTTTGTCAACAGGCTGTGCTGTCTTCGTATGTGTGTTGTACAGTAACTGACGAAGAATCTGTGATGTGGAATTTGTGGTGCATTTGGTGTATCCCTCTCCTTCCCCTCCGCCGAAACGAAAACCAAAAAACCCCACCACATACAGACTAGCATCCTCTCAGGCTCACCTACATGTGTTCAGCAAGTGGATTGCATGAACATTTGATTTACTTGCCAAGAGGGGAAGCAGAATAGTGGCATATGTTCAGGATTCTCCAGAGATTCTTCTGCAGAGTTGATGAATAATAAAAAATATTTGAATACTAGACCTTTTTAAAACCTGCTAGCTTCTAAGATGTTAACACTGCCCAGGCAACATGGAACATCACTGAGGTATGCAGAAAATTTTCTGCATACTTGCATTCTCAGGAATACAGAAATAACTTAACTTAAACATCTGCTTTTGGACTTCAATGCCTGCCTCTCTTCCATATTGTCAGTTGAAAGGAACAGTGTTTTTGGGAGTATATATGGAGCCCTGTCGCTCTGTCCTCATGCAAAGGCAGCCTGTTTAAGAAATCCTGCCAGTTGGCATGCTTCCCTATTTGCCACCCATTCACCTGAAGTTTCTGGATTCTTTTTTACACTTGCTTTTCACTAGTTTGTGTTTCAAGAGGATTTTTCTTACATAAATAGCTGTTCTCCAGAGTAGGGTTGCTTTTGATGATGATGGCTCTGTGAACAAAGTGACTGAAGAAGTGAGTGTATAGTTTTTTCATCGGCAAATCATTCTCCTGAAACTGTCTAGTCAACTCTCTCTGCCTTGTATTTGAAGAGCAGAGCTGTTCAGGTGGGTTTGCTCAGAAACATTTTATGAGACAGATACTCGTACAGCAATGTGTGTGCTGATGCTTAGATTCAACTAAGAACTTCTTACAATTAAGTGTTGCTTTAGCACATAGTATGGTCTGCAGCTGGATATAAATAAAAACATTAAAATGAATTGCCTGGAAACATGCTAGGTAATGTGTAAAGTTCCTTCACGTGGAATTTGTCTTGATTTACTGCGGCTGACAGTTTCAATGTATGGTGTAATTCAAGTGGGTTTTATTCCATTTAGTTCCTTCACTGCCTGAGTTCTGTTAGTATATAAACTGGTGAATTAATAACCTCATTGTGAGGAAGTTGCACCCAATGCAATTCTCTGTGCTAAAATCCTTTTGAAATAATTATAATTATGAATATATTTAAGCAATATGGAAAAGCCTTAGGGCATTTTTTCTACAGCAGCTGGTCTTTATCTGAAAGATAAAGAACTGCTCTTAAAAAAAAAAAAAGCCTTATAGCTACTATAAACCCAATTATATTTTCCTTGGGGTGGAGAGGAGTTTGTGGAGAAATTTTCTTTTGAAAATGAAGTTCTGTTTTATTTGTCAGTGTTTCCACCTCTAATGTGTGAGTGATTGGTTGAATTTAATTCTGTTTTAGGAAGGTGACTGGCAAACTTGACAATCATGTTTCCCCTGAACCAGTAATGTTTGTTGCTGTTCTTGTGGTCCTGACTGCTGTCATAAAATGTATGGGAATGTGTGAGAGAGGATTATTTTTTCTTGCTGTTGACTTCAGTGCAGTAATATGCACACAATAAGGACTCTACAAGCTAGCCACTTAAAATGAAAAGATTGTTTACTAGGCTTATAATTTATTTTAAAAGTAAAATGGGGGAAAGAAAGCTTGTATGAGTTCCCCCCCCCAAGAAAAATGTTGATTGAGTCTGTCTCATTTATCAATGGGGGGGGAAGAAGAGTACTGTACCTAATAACCTTCGATTCAAAGAAATATAGGATATCTTGTAGATACTTTCCTGAGATTAGATAGATAAGGTCACATTCATCTGAACAACCCTGTAATTAGGATCATAGGATAGTTCACCTCATACGCGTACTGAAGTACAATCTCTTTATCATGAAAGTACAACTTAAAAATGTAGGGTTTTTTTGTTATATAACTGCACTCAAAAACAAAACAATGTAAAACTTCAAATCCTACAAGTCCAGTCAGTCCTACTTCTTGTTCAGCCAATCGCTAAGAGAAACAAGTTTGTGTACATTTACGGGAGATAATACTGCCCAATTCTTAATTACAGTGTCTCCTGAAAGTGAGAACAGGCATTCACCTGGCACTGTTGTAGCTGGTATCACAAGATATTTACATGCCAGATGCGCTAAAGATTTATATACTGCTTCATGCTTCAGCCATCGTTTCAGAGAACATGCTTCCATGCTGATGACGCACGTTAAAAAAATGACGCGTTAATTAAATTTTGTGACTGAACACCTTGGGGGAGAATTGTGTATTTGCTGCTCAGTTTTGCCCACATTCCATCATATATTTCTTGTTATAGCAGTCTCGGATGATGACCCAGCACGTGTTTGTTTTAAGAACACTTTCACAGCAGATTTGACAGAATGCAAAGGAGGTACTAATATGAGATTTCTAAAAATAGCTTCAGCACTCGATCCAAGATTTAAGAATCTGAATTGCCTTCCAAAATCTGAGAGGGATGAGATGTGGGAGCATGCTTTCAGAAGTCCTTAAAAGAGCAACATTCTGATGCAGAAACGACAGAACCCAAACCACCAAAACAAAAATCAGCCTTCTGCTGGTGGCATCTGATTCAGATGATGAAAATGAACATGTCTGTCTACTCTGCTTTGGTTTGTTATCAAGCAGAACCAGTCATGAGCATGGATGCATGTCCTCTGTAATGGTGGTTGAAGCATGAAGGGACATATGAATCTTTAGCACATCTGGCATCTAAATATTTTGTATCGCTGGCAGTAACAGCAGTGCCATGCAAACTCCTGTTCTCGCTTTCAGGTGACATTGTAAATAAGAAGCAGGCAGCATTATCTTCTGCAAATGTAAACAAACGTGGTTGTCAGAGCAAGTGGCTGAACAAGAGGTAGGACTGGTTGGACTTGTAGGCTCTAAAGTTTTACATTGTTTTATTTTTGAATGCAGTCTTTTGTACGTAATTCTACGTTTGTAAGTTGCACTTCTATAATAAAGAGATTGCACTACAGTACTTGTATTAGGTGAATTGAAAAATACTATTTTTTTTACACTGCAAATATTTAGTCAAAAATAAAGTGAGCACTGTACACTTTGTATTGTGTGTTGTGATTGAAATCAATATATTTGGAAACGTAAAAAACATCCAGAAATATTTAAATAAATGATATTCTATTATTGTTTAACAGCAGGATTAATTTTTTACTCGCTTGACAGCCTATCTGTCTATCAGTGGTGGTTCCCTCTGACTGAATAAGTCATGGTCTGTTACTTTCACGTTAGTAGTGCTCTGCTCTTGTGGTTTTCTCACCCTAGCATGATTATCAGAAGAGGATACTTACTAGATAATAGGCTTCCCTGGGCTGCAGTTACATTTAAGTGTTCACTGGAAACTACATTATTGGAATAGAACTACAGAATCTCCCTGCTGCTGTGTTAAGGCTTGAAATAAGAAAGTATAAAGCTATGTTCATTAATATACTATATATATTTGTGTGTGTGTATAATAGGCAAATACTAGAATGACAGCTGAAATATCAGCTTAGTGAAAAAGATATAGATTGTGTTACTGTAATTTTACTGGAATAATTAAGCACTGCATATATTATCTTTGGAGAGATTAAAACATCAAACTTAATCAAACCCCATTGCTGATACAGTAATTCAGTTTGAGATCTGATTATCTGATAGTGATGATGCACTCTAATTACAAAGCAGTTCAGATACAAGTAAGTTGTTTGCAAACACTCTTAAAATGTACAAATGTAATTCAATGAATGGCTTGTTCTGTTTTTGTAATCTAGACATTACCATTAGCAGGAAAAATAGTTATACATGACATATTTGCACTTCATTGCAACAAGATAGGAGATTAAAGCTTCCGAATTACTGTATTTGTTGACATGAAAAACAATTACATTTTATTCCACTGCATGGGTTGAGCAATAAATACCGTGAGGTTCAAAACCATGTAATAATTGATTTGTGTAGTTTGGCTGGATCCTGCATATGCTTTGGGCTTTCCTGTCATATGTTTCATTGAAATTTTTTATATTTTTGTTTTTGTTTGGTGTGCTGCCTGATTATTGCAGAGCTAATCATCTCATAGGCTATTTTGTAAGAACATTGAAAGCTTCTCCTGGAGTGTGATTGAGGTGGTGATCTGTGCTGCTGTTCTCATGCCTTTTTATTTTCTTTATAATGTTTCAGCTCATCCACCATATACCATGTGCTTTAGAGTGAAATTCTACCCACATGAACCCTTGAAGATTAAAGAAGAGCTCACCAGGTATTTTTTCTGTCTGTGCATTTAATGTAAATCTTTACCAAGTCAAGAAATCATGCATTTAGTTGCAGGATCGGTCTCCCTTGGTTCACGGCAAAATGTAACATCACACATGCTGTGCTAAACATTTGAGCTGTTGCTAGCATTTATTTAACATACACTTATCTTTCACTTTTCCAAGCACTCTTTAGGAGCTTAACTGATGAACATAAATGAGTGGTGACAGAGAGCGTGGGTTCCAACGGAATGCACCATAGATTGAGGCAGTCAGTGGTTCGAATAGAGGACTTGGAATTAGGATTTATTCTTGGCTCTGCCGCTGACTAGCAGTATGGCCTTAGGTAAATTTGTTCTGTGCCTCAGATTCCTCATCTTAAAATAAGGAGGATAATACCACTGTGGTAGCAAAGCTTAATTTAGTAATGACTTGATTCTTCAAATATAAACGTGAGTAGTCCCACTGAATTTACTCACGTGCACATGTTTGCAGGACTGAGTACAATGTTTGTTAAGAACTTGGAGACGTTCCTCAGGAACGTCTCCATAGAATTGCTGCATACTTTTTATTATTATTACTCAGTTGATTATACTTTTGGTTGTGAAGCATGCATGCATTCCTGCAGAGCACAGCAGGTGTGGAGGTCGAGGGCTGTCACTAGTCTGAATTTTTTACAATAAATTCTTTTGAAGATGCCCATGGCAGCAGAACAGTCATGTTGGATGGATAAGGATAAGGGTTGCTATCTCTTTTTTTTTTTTTTTTTTTTAATTTTATTTTTTAAGTAACCCTCACTTGTTTAACATGTATGTTCTGTTGCCATGGATATTTTCAAAAAATATATTGGAAAAAATTGAGTCAGTAGTGGCCCTGCACCAGTTTTGTTTTTCAGGAGTGCATGTATGCCTCACAACTGGGAGTGCAATGAAATAAGTCATATTGTGGAAATTCTCAAAGCACTTCAGTAACATTGTTCCCAATCCTGCAGATTCTTATACAAGTGAATAACTTGATGCATTGGAATGGTCCAATTACTACTGAATATTGTACTGAAAGATGTAGTAACAGATTGCATTCTGCTAAATGCTATGTTTTTCTGGATATGTATGTATTTATACAACAGACATAGAATGCTGTTCATATTACATTTACTTTCCTTTTGGTAAAATATTAGAACTAAGTGGTTTACTGGACAGGGAACTGAGAGTTAGGATACTTGGGGTAATTATTAGTATCTTTCCTTAGACAAATCTGTGTGTCTCTGTGTAAATTTGGTGTAACCCTGGGGCATGCAACAAATTTGCTGCAAGGCTTCTTTAATTAATCTTCATAAAATATTTTGAGGCCATATAATGGAAATTTTTTGTATAAGGGCAAAGTATCCATATGCATATTACACAGAATGCATTCTTTTAACGTTTATTATAGGTATGAAGCAGCTATGGTATGTAAGTAATGCTACTTGATTGATTTTGCTATTTATAAAACTTTTGAATTGATCAAAGCCTTCTCTTATCTTTATATTGCTTTCTTTTAGGAACTGTGCACTGTTCAGGGCCTAGAGAGGGAATCAAAATTCCACCGCTGTAGGCTTTTTGGGAAGGATTTTAGATTAATTTAAAAAAAGTTGTCATTTTAAAATAAAATTGCTGTCCCAATTTTTTTTACTTACGGTTCTTATAAGTATCAGTTAATATAACTATAAATTGAAAGATGCTAAAGGCAAAATACTCTTGATTTTAGCTAAAAAGCTAAGAAGCAATACTAAAGGAAAAATAATCTCCTTTTCATTTTAACTTTTGCATTTGACAGCATTTTGTGTATAGTCCGTTTTGCTCATTTCTCCATATTGTCATTTTGCCAGTTTTTCTTGTTGCTTATATGGGTCTTTCACATGGAAATAGGGAACAGGAAACATATCTAAAAATAGGAAAATGTAATTGTATAACTACATAGGCTCTGAGAGTTTGCTGCAGGAGGCAGTGTGTGGGATTATAAATGGGAGCTAAAACCCCCTCTTTCTAAACTAAATTAAGTGACTTCATTTTCTTCTTTCAAAATGACCGTGGATTAAAAAGATATAAAAGGTGTCAGTGTTTAGCAGTATGTAAACAGTTGTTTCCTCTTGACCCTTGCTCCCTCTTTCAGTAGGACATCCCCGCAAACGCACTGTACCTTTCCTTGCTGGTGAGTTACATGTCTTGCCATGGATGTTTTCAGATACTTTACTCGAAAAAAATTAAGGACATTCTGGCACGATGACCTCTGCCCCAGTTGTGCTCCGTAGGAGTGTGCCTCTCTCTTGAAAAGTCCTGGAGTCAGCTGAATCATAATGATAGTATGCTGCACTCTTGATAGCACCTGGAGTCTGCAAAGATCAGAGCACTTTACCAAAGGTTATTCTCTCTCATATTCAAGCAAGATAAATGTATCTTGCTTAAATATGGAAACGAAGACACAGCAAGGTGAAGTAGCTTGCCCAAGGCCATACATGAAGTCAGTAGAAGACTCAGGGATAAAATCTGGTCTCTCTTCTCCTAATCTCCTGTTCTTATCGCTAGACCCAAAAGCAAGCTTACTCATAGACACAGACACAGACTACAGCTATATGACAAGGAAAAAAATAAAAAAAGGGTGAGGTCCTGTAGTGCAGAGACGGATTAGGGGTTTGTGGAGCCTTGGGCCAGAGCAAGCGGGGCCCTTCCCCACCTCTTCCGCTTCAGTCCCCCGGCACTCCTGCCACCTAGCATAGTCTTGCCCTGCCCCACTTGCCTGGCACTCCTGCTGGGGTGTGGGGGTCAGGGCTTGGGGGCTTGCCCTACTTCCCGACAGGAGCGCAGCAAGCCCCGGCGCCCTGACCCCGCTCCCTGGCAGGAGTGTTGGACGAGTCAGGGTGTGAGGGTGCCCCAATTGGCTGGGGCCCCTGGGCACAGGCCCCATTGGCCCTGTGGCTAATCCACCATGGCTGTAGTGCACAAATTATGAATCCTAGCTACAGTTCTCTGAGTATTTCTCTTTGTACTTAATTTTGTACTCCCTCCACTGTGTGTACAATAGCATTTACTATATCGCATCTCTTGCATTGTTTGATACACAAGGTTAAATCTGACATATGCTGACCCTCTCTAAATATACAATATGAACTACTTTACATTGTAGTCTTTAGAAAGCTTTATAGAAATTCATTTTTAGTAGAATACTCTACAATCATCAAAGAGATATGGATGGATAGATGGGAAGAAGGGAAGATCTTTCACAAGAGGTGGTCTCATTTCCCTTGCTTTTGAGTGCCAATGTTTAACAAAGTCCTATCAGAGTGTTGGCTTTTTTTCGCTTATTTAAAAAAAGGAGAGAAGTGATAACGGGTGTAGAATTTAAATAGGAGTTAAAAGTTCTGGTGGGTGCCACCAACAGTGAAGCTAATAGGTCTCTTGTTAGATGTCTGCTTAATTGGTGGCTACACATGTTGAAATGTTGATAAATCTGTATGTAAATTTAACTACAAAGCTGCAGGTGGCTTTAATTGTGTAAAGTGTTTCAAACTGCTAAGGAGTGGCTCTCAACCTTTCCATATTGTACCCCTTTCAGGATTCTGATTTGTCTTGCCTTCCCCAAGTTTCACCTCACTTAAAAATTAAGTGCTTACAAAATTAGACATAAAAATATAAAAGTAGTGTCAGCTTGCTATTACTGAAGAGTTCCTTACTTTCTCATTTTTACCATATAGTTATAAAATAATCCACTGAAATATAAATATTCTACTTACATTTCAGTGTATAGTAGTATTTAGAGCAGTATAAGCAGGTCATCGTATGAAATTTTAATTTCTACTGAGATTGCTAGTTCTTTTTATGTGACCTGTTGTAAAACTAGGCAAATATCTAGATGAGTTGACATACCCCCTGGAAAACCCCGAGGGGAACACTACTCCTTGCTGAGAACCACCGTGCTAAGGGACCAATAAATGAACACAGCGGTGGGAAGGGGTAGCTGGGTGGTCAGACCTTACATATTACAGATTTTCCCTTTAAGAAGTTGACAGGTCTGGATGCTAGATTATTTAAGGTCAGCTCCGGTCCTTAATGGCAATTCCAGAAGACTCCACTAGCTAGTTTGTTGTTGTTTTTTTTTGGTACGGGGGACCAGGTAGTTTCAGGATTCAGCAGCCTAACAGACCTTTTGCTCTGTTTCAAAACCTAGCTGCCAATAAGAAGCAGAAGGAACCAGTTGGAAACTTTTCATGTGGAAATTCCACTGCAGCTGTTGACTTGTGATAGATACTTTTTTTGCTTTTAGCCAAGTAATGCTTATGTTAGAGCAAATCAGTGTAGGAAGTGACCTCAGGGCTAACAGCTGCAGCCAAAACCAAACTAAAACAGACAAAATATTGGTCTTTTCCCTTTAATCCTTATTATTAGGTTATTTTTTGTACTTTTAGGATTAGACTAGATAGCAGAGAAATCAAGTTTTAAATAGTGGCCTGAGAGAACCTGGTGCCTATATAGGCTGAGGGATAAATATGTTGTAATTAACTGCACAAAAATATCTTAATGCCAAGGAGAGGTTGCCTAGTGATGCCTTATGCCCTTCCAGAACATTTAGTTCAGCTACACTCAGAACTCCAAAAACTAGGAAAGGTAGAGGTAAGGAAATACAAACTTTAATGTCTGAAAATCAGGAAATGCAACACTACCTTACTACTGCCCACAGTTCCCAGCCAATGGGAGCTGAGAAGCCAGAGCTCTGGGCCGAGGCAGCCTGGAGAGCTGCCTGGCCACCCCTCTGCCTAGTAGTTGGGCAAGGGGGATGTTGCTGCTTCCAGAGCCTGCCTCACTCTGTCCCATGTCCCTTCCCCCTCCCACACCCAAACTATGCTGCTGTGGGGTGGGGTGCGGTGGCTTGAGACTGCCCCAGCAGCAGCTGGTGTGCTGAAGGCACAGAGGTCACAGAAAGTCAAGGAATCTGACCTCTGTGACAGACTTGCAGCCTTACCCATAACGCACCAACTAGCACTCTACTCTTACAAATGAATTCAGTTCTTAGTTCTTTCAGCTGATCAGAGAGCAATAGAAGGAAAGGGACCTGTGAGCCCCCTCCCCTCTCCTGATGAAGCAGCCATGGGGAGGAACTGTGAGGATAGGGGTGGGTATGTGTAGAGCAGGCATTATAATTTCACTAGACGTGTCTGTAATCTGTGTGATCTTGGCCTCCGATACTATATCCGTAGTGTATGTGGCTCTCTGTATAACACAGCCTGATACAGGAGATACAAGATATCTGGGGGTCGGATGTGGGCAGCAGCCTGTCTCTAATAGACTAATGAATGCTGCCTGTAAAAAGCAGCATCTGTCTGACCTTACTGAACATCCCAGACCACAACAGTAACTACTAATTTTTAACATACACTAATCAAGTAATCAACAACCCCGGGGAAAAGACCACCCCGTGTTTTTCATCTTGTTGTTCATCCCTGTACAAACACAGTTTAGTTTCTCTTTGCATTGACTCAGACCCCCTTCTTGCAGCCAGATTTCTGGGCAGAGACTGCAGGACTGTGATAGTGAGCTTGAAGGCGCACACATTTTCAATGTTCTTCCAAGTTTCTTTTTTAAACCATCTTGCCTTATTTTGGCACATTTCAGCTGATTAATTCTCCACAAACCTGTGTCACATAAGTATCACAGACCTGATGAGGTTAGCAGTGTGTATGTGCGGGCAGAGAGATGTAACAGCCCCATCCCCACAGTCATCAGCAGGGATGGAATTCAATATCTTTTTCCCAAAGTATATTTACCACTGGAGCTAAAGGTGCAACTGTTTATTAGTATAAGTAAGCTTTTAATCTCTTGATAGACCAGACATTAGAAACAGAAACAATGCACTTAGCCAGCATGTTACATAAACATCTAATCTAGTTTGCCATGTCCACTTTAATCAGCTGTACTAGTGGTGGTTTATTTTATTTATTTAGTTTGAAATTTAGGGATGTTTAAACTACTGTATTGTGTGGAGAGAGAAAAAGCAAGGGGCTCAGAGCAGCCTGTAGAGAAGCATTAGAGAGGGTCTCCAAAATCCCTATTTGTCCTAGAGATGGGCTGTGCATCAGCTTGCTGCATGGAAGTATGTAGGATTGTGTATGGGAAGAATGGGTCTGTGACAGTAGCAAGACAAATAGGCCCGTAGATTTCTCAGATCTACTTTGGCACAAATTATTTTTTTAAATGTCAGTTTGTGTCGCTGTTTTTGCTTTGGTTAAAAAAAACAGAAAACATTACTCATTTTTGTGCCATTAATTCAAACCCAAGGGCCTCATGCACTCCTAACTCTTAATCCCTGCACAGTCATATTACAAGACTAGAAGTGTGTCTTGTCTATGATTGTGCTGTTAAAATTAGAACACCCAAAGTCCCTTTAAGGTCTAAAAGATAATATTGAATCAGCCATAATCCATGATTATCTGCTGCTGAAACCAATATCATCACTACAGGGGAAATAAAACAAACCATGTTAAAAGTGGATTATTTCAGCAAACCTTCATGTTATTTTCTAAATCATGTTTTAGAAACAGATCTTGAATCATTTGGTTGTCATAAAAAAATACAGTATAAAATATTTCTGTGCAAAGTAGATGAAATAAAAACATTATTGTCAGATTTATTTATTTTGTAAATATCATATAAAGGCTAACGTTTAGTGGTCTGATTTTCAAACGTGCATAGTACTCGGCAGGTCCGTGTTTGGTGATTCGTCTTTAGTACTTTTGAAAAATAAGGCCAGTTGATTTGATACATAAATCTGGATTTAAGAGCCTAACTTTAGGCACTCAGTTTTGAAAAATCTTGGCCAATATAAATAGTTTCTGGATATTCAGACATTTTTTCCCTGGTGTTTCATATATTCAAAGAAAAACTGAGCCAAATCATCTCTTTAGCAGGAAAAGTTTGGGTAAAGGCCAGAAATTGTGTTCCAGTGGGGGGGATAAGGGATATTTTGCTGCTTCCAGAGTGAGTAGGGGTATGATCCTCCAAATACTCGCACATCTTGATATATGGGAGATCCCGTGGGCCTCAGGGCATCTTCAGAGGAATGTAGCATTTTCACTGCTTTTCATGCTCCACTTCCCACTTCATGGCTGAATTAGAAATTTATACTACCATGGACTATTCCATGCACTCTGGACAATAAACCCAAATTGCCCCTGGGAGTTTGACAGCATGGACAAAGAACCTATATAAAATAAAGTTGAAGTGGTCAGCTGCATTTTTCCCTGCAATTTTGTGAATGTAGAACCCGCCCTGTGGTGAACTTCATGTGGAGTGTACCCATGGGAAGCCACTTGTAGGATCAGGTGTGATATTTGTGACAAGATGACTTACAATTTTACAGAGATGTGATCTGTAGTCTTAAGAAGCAGATGAATTTATTTTACAGACTAAATTACAAAAATCCATTAGGTGCAAAACAGCATAAGGTTTACTAGAAAATTATTTTATTTGCTTAGTGGACATAAAATAGGAGAAAAATGGTTTGTTCAGATGAAAATCTTCTCTGATCTGCAACCACATATTCTGCACTTGGGCATCACTGTGCCAAATAACTGCAGTATATGCATTAAAGAGCCCCTCTGTGATCACATAGGTGAGTTTTGCTCTTAGCTGAAATGTTTCTATGGTTTCTAATTATCATCTAACATTTATAATGAGTTAGTTCCCAAAGGCCCCTATTGTGCTAGGAGGTAGTTAAAAGCAACCAGATGATGTGGTTGTATCCTATGATAACACTTTCCATTCCACTGGTTCTTCAGGAAGATGCAGAACAGCAGATACTAAAGTTGTGCATTTTTTTTCAATCAGGAGGTTTGGATAACTTGCATCCAGGAGTTTTGAAAGAGCTGGCCTAGGAGCCCACTGTTTTTTTTTACCAGCTCTGTATCAGACAAAATAATGTACTTACTCATCATTCAGATAGAAAGCATAGAGGAGGGGCAATTACAATCTGGCTTCCAAGATATCAAAACCACAGATTTTTAATAAGAATCTAAAAGCTATCTATTCGTGGGAACTGTAACACACTGTACTTAGAGAGAGATGTTTGGACTGACTGAGATTAGGGGAAATCTGTTAGTAGAGACAGGTTTCAGAATAGCAGCCATGTTAGTCTGTATTTGCAAAAAAAAAACAGGAGTACTTGTGGCACCTTAGACTAACAAATTTATTCAGCATAAGCTTTCGTGGGCTACAGCTCACTTCTTTGGATGCATAGAATGGAACACACAGACAGGAGATATTTATACATACAGAGAACATGGAAAGGTGGAAGTATGAATACCAACTGAAAGAGTCCAATCAACTGAGATGAGCTATTGTCAGCAGGAGAGGGAGGGAAAAAAAAAACCTTTGAAGTGATAATTGAGATGACCCAGGGAAAGTGTAAGGAGAACTTAACATAGGGAAATAGATTCAATTAGTGTAATGACCTAACCATTTTCAGTCTCTGTTTAAACTTAAGTTAATTGTATCTAATTTGCATATTAATATTACACAACATGGAAGAGCCTAGACAATCAGTGTTTTGTGCCCCATAAGGAGCAGTAAAGGCAGAAAATACTGTGTGTTTCTTTCTACAGTGCAAGCCTTTTCCCTCATCCCATTTGCATTAAAAGTGATGTGATTAGCAAAAAACATTGCTATTTTAATAACATTTGGTTCCGTTAATACAATTCTAAGTCAACACTAAATAATCCAGTGTATATTAACTTCATCAATTTCTTTATTTGCCTGAGAAATGCCACAGGACACTATTAGGTGTAAGTGGTTGGCTAAGGAATTTACAGTTTTGGATGATTTCTGCGTATAGCACATTATTGACCATCGTGTGCAATAATGTAATTTAATGGGATCAACTGCTGTCAGTGTGTCAACTGCAGTTGATACTACAAGAGAAGGTGGTGGTTTTAATTATCTCTGTTCCTGTGCTGTATTCTGAAAGCATGTACACCTTTTGTTCTCAAACAGAAGTATGCCTAGTGCATGATTAATCCCGCTTCTCCAGAGTTCTGCTCACCATTTGCTGGTTCCAGTATTATCTCACACTTTACTCCACCTTCAGACTCAGAAACCATTAACCTGCAGTGTAAGAGCAGATCTGTTTGCCTCAGAATTGGCTACATCGGTGAGACAGATAAAAATAAATAGTAGAGAGCAGTGCAAGAGTAAATGAAGCCTCTCAGGGACAAGATTCCTACGGAAACATCCAACACTGTAAGACACCAAAGGGACTTCCTGTAAAGTGACCTTTTTATTTGCTTGAAGAGGGATATAATGTTCTGTTGATTTAATATTTAGCAATAGTCTGTGTTCTGGAGAAAGGAGGAGGCACACTGGTGGAAGACTTAACACTTTTGAGTCATGCTCCATTCTAGAGTTCATTACAGATTTACAGGCAAGATTGCTTGGCACAGGTTATATGGGGTAAATACATAACCAGATAACCTAGACATGTAAACAGAGACCTCTGCCAGGATGTCTGTTGACAATGATGCCTTAGGAGCCCAGGAGGTCCATTTCCATAAGTTGCCCATGCAGGTGAAGGTGGGAGTGGACCAAGCATAATCAGTGCAAGTCTTGAAGGATTCCAGTAGTACATAGACCTTCCAAAAATCCCTCCTGGCTGATTAGCTTCCTGCAGCTGTGCTCAAATGGAGCTGCAAGGAGCTCAGCACTGGCAGCTGAGCTCCAAGATGATCTGTTGCTGCTGGTGGTACTGAACTTGAATTCCTGGGTGGCTGTCCCTTAGATAAATGTCCCTAAAGAAATGCCTCTCTTCTTGCTTCTGGTGTTCAGTGCTGGTCTGTGGTGTAGCCAACAGAAGGTGACTGTCGTTTTTCTCAGTTTTGTTCTAATGTGTCCAGCTCTGAAGAGGGGTGGGGAAACTCTCACAACCAGGTGTCCTGTGCCCCAGTGCCCACTTCTGCCTCAAGGCCTCTCAGCTTTGCTTGGAAGTTTGTCTCAGATTCTGTAGAGCTAAAGGAGAGAATTTCAGCAGGAGCCAGTGTGTTCATCATGGATGTTGTTTCTACTATATGTAGTTTTATGAGAGAGAGATTCCATAGTGCAGCCAGTGTTTAAATGAATGGGTTGGTCCACACAAACTAACAATTTATGATGGCATTTCAGATAACAAGTGAGTATTCTAACCAGTGTATACCATAGTGTTGCTGTTAAGGTTGCATCACAACTTCTGTTTAAAGCTCAGTGTGACATTACACCCCATATTCTTCATAGAAATATGCTTATGATATGAATGTGGCCCAAGATATATTTTATGTAGGACAGATATTGTAAGGTATCATTGGAAAGGTTATGATTTACTGAATACGATTATCCACTTTGTATGCATGTATCATTTCTGTATCTAAAGTTAGGAATATTGATTATGTAACAATTACAACTGGGGGTGTATTTGGGAGACACCCACTAGACAACAGGCCATCGGCTTTGATGGGCCATTATGAAGAAACAATAAGACTTTAAAGATACTAATCTCTCTCCTTCCTGAGAGGCATCCTGAGATGCAGCTGTGACGCTACTGGCTCAGGTGGTTCTGTCACCTGGTACTAAACACCATCTTGGACTTCTAGTAATTTACCACTAAGAGGAGGGGGAAGTCAAGTCTGGGAAACAAAAGATTCCCACCTTTTGTAAATCTTATTTAAGGCTGGGGAGTAAGGCAAACGGGACTCTTCTCCATTGCCTTCCTGCCCAGGAAGGAAGACTGCTGAACGTATCTGAAGAGACAAAGGAATTGAGCAAAGAGAAAGAAAGGTAAGGGCTGAGTCCAGACTGAGACAGAGGAGTCTAGTCTGTAAAGAGAAATAACTGGAACTCTAAGCTACAAAAACTCTGCCTCCTGCCCAAAACAACATTCAGTGTGAGAAATTACTTCTTGAAGCCAGTCTCTTTAAGATCTTACGCTTAGTATGCATGTTTTGTTTTATTTGCTTGGTGTAATCTGCTTTGTTCTGTTTGCTATCCCTTATAATCACTTAAAATCTGCCTTATATAGTTATTAAACTTCTTTTTGTTTATTATTAAAAACCCAGTTTGTGCAATTACTAACCGAGGGAGGCAGAAAGGAGAAGTTGTATCTTCCTCCACATTGACGGAGGGGGCAAATTTATGAGCTTACATTGTATAGATTTATCTATAGCGCAAGGCAATATTATTTTGGATGTACTTTCCAGACGGAAGCACTTGAGTGCTGGGTGATTTTCTAGCTGAGTCTTCCCAGAGAGAACTGTTTGCAGATGCTTTGTGATTCTACAGCTGCTGCGTTCCTACCTGCATGTGTGTGCTGCCAGAGGCCTGAGAGCATAATTCAACAAAACAGGGAGAGGGAGCCCAGGCTAGTAGAGCAGGCAGGCTCAGTGAAATTCCAGTACATCAGGTGACATCCTAGAAGGACAGTATAAGCTGTCACTATCAACTTTTCCAAGTCCTCTAAAATATAGATGCTTATTCAGATTCCTTTTGAAATTTGGTGTGGGCCTCAGGAGGTTGGAGGATAAGGTTAGTAAGCCAGACGTTGAGTTATTTGAGGCAGGGGTTGTGGAGCCCTGAAAAAAAGTCATTTTTCAAAAAGTTTCTAGGTGGGGATTTTTGTGCGGCGCTAGAGATCAAACTATTGATATGATTTGAGTCAAAATGGTCTCAATCTGTCAAGCGTTACCCGAGGTAGTGCTCTGGAATTCACTAAATCCTGGGGGATCAAAAATGAGATCAGTATTCAAGAACATGTTCACTTGCTTAGATGTGTAGTGTGGAAGGATTGTAATTGTGCTTGCACCAATAAAAAAAATTTTTAGGCAGCTGCTTTTTGGTTACCTGGGTAGTTTGAGGGAATGTGCCAGCGCCTTTCCCCTTGTGATTACCCTGTCACTGATGTTTCTAGATAAACTTTTGTAATCTTGTGCAATGACAATCTAATAATTCATGTTGCTTGCTACAAGTGGTGTCTGTTATAATATATTTTATAGGGAGGTTTACTGTGAACACAGCAGAATAGTCAGGTGGTCTAACGAAAATTTTTATTGGGTGGAGAGGAGCTGGAGACCAATATTGTATCAGGTGGTGAGGATGAGGGGGGGACGGGGACAGGGAGATATGTTCTGGCTGTGGAGGCCGTGGGGCATGAGGATGTGTGTAGAAAAATCTTGAATTGGTGGTTTGAGAATCTGTATTTTACTAGTCTTGGGAGTGGACCCAAGTGGCTAATCTGCCCCACAATCAGGAAGTAATGTGGTATTTTCCCAAGATGCACAGTGTGGAGATTTAGAATTGATAGCACAGTGCTTGACCACTGATGGGAGATAAATGTGTGTGCTGCCAGGGTTGCCAGTCTGTGGATATTGGGTGATTCCTGGATCATGAGGTTGCAGTAGTTTGTGGGAGAGCAAGGAGTAAATGAGGACATAGGGATTGCTGATTACAGTCTGATTTGGGTAGAGAGGTGGCCTGCATTGGCATCATGGTCTGCCCACTTTGCGGAGTCTAACTAGTGACTTAAGAGGCAGTGACCTACCAGATGTTCTGGTGAACGTGGCACGGGCAATCTCCTTCTCCCCACTTTGTCCTTTAAATAGTGTTAGTTAGAATCCTGTGGGTGAAAGTGAATGGCTTGTAAAAGGAGGTGAAGATCATGTATACTTCAGTAACTGTGGGGTTGCCAGAATAAAGGTGTTTTTTAATAAACGGGGCATATTGTAGCAACTTTTACACTTCATTTCCTGGTTTTGAGAAGTTTGTTTGCTCAGATAAACATTCTGAAAGGGGATGACATACCTACAAACACCCTTTCTCTGAGCTAACATAGATTTTTGACATTAAATTTACAATAGGATTCACCTTATATTGTGCTCTTCATCATTCTCACAGTCAAGTACTGTCACTCTTGTTTTCCCAATTATATTTTTCTAGAGGGAAGTCAACAGCTCTCTTCTTGTCAGTAGTCTAGTTTTATTACAGATCATACCTACCTTCCCATTTCTCTTCACTGCCTTTCATGCAGCAAGTGAACGACCCAGAATAGTTGTCCACGGTGATAGTCTTGGTGATAAAGTAAATACAACATAAAAAGCTCACAACAGGGCCACCTCACTCTTACTCTAAAGTGCTTTTTTTTTAAAATATATTGCAGATATCTTTTGTATGTACAAATAAAAAGGGACATTTTCCATGGTCGTTTGCTGTGCTCGTTTTCTGATGCTGCCTACCTGGGTGCCTGTATTGTCCAAGGTAAGTACAACCCACAGCACATTGTGAATTATTTCAGCACCTTGAGAGTGGTATTCAGTATAAACAGCGAAGGGTTTAGAAGCATATTTCAGAATCAGGTATAAAAATAGTGAGCCATTTGTCCTTATGTCACACTCTCTCTAAACGTTGACATGTGCTTCAAAAATGAAGGGGGTTCAGAAGTGTAAGAAACCAGCAACAAATTAGGACATTGAAAAAAAAAAACTAATCCAGTTAGGTTTTTATATGAGAATATACAGTATTTTGTGTATGGTGCTCAGCTCTACCTAGAAAAGAAATCAAGATTCTGTTCCTTTATATTTCTGAATATAAACGTTCAATTCCATATGAATGAAACAAAAAATAAAAGTTAATTGATTCAAGGGCAGTGGTTCAGATTTCATTTTCCTACCTTGAAACAAAAGAGATCTGAATGATAGTGGGACCCCAGGGAAGAGGGAGACAAGTAGATTACCATAGTCATGGGGTCTCCGTCTCTAGGTGATCGGAGTACCATCCTCATTTCCTTTACTCCTTGGTGGCCAATCAAAGGCTGTACTAAGTCAGTTTTAGAAAAGCTAATGAGCACTATAAGATGTAGCCTGTGTCTGTGTTAACTGAGGAATGGGCATGAGCGAAACAGAGTATGACAGACATTCCAGAAATATTGGCGATGCTGGAAATTCCTGACACCAACTTAAAAATGCTAGAATAGGTTCTCCCTGGCTGTTCTGTACTGACCTGACTTTTTAGGGCCAAATTTTGAGGAAAAACTGAAGGTGCACATGCAAAACTTGGATATGTAACTGGATTCTTATATTGATGCAGGCAGTTATATGATTGCGCACACAGATTGCTAGTTAGATGTCTATCTGGACACTTGTATGCCTCCATATCGGGTATCTGTGCACACATTGTACTGTAGTAATTTGGCAGCAGTGATGTGTTGGAAGTACCTCACCAAATTCTACCATCAGATTGTGGGACTCTGATAATTACATTTGCCCTAGCATATGCCAGGAAGTGGCCAAACACCTAGAAGGGGATAGGCCTATATAAAAAGAGAGGTAGTACTGTGATGTAAATGCCAATTTTTTGCCCACATGAATGAGTGGTGCAATTGTGTATGAGGAAGAAGAGCTCAGTTGATTTCTCTTTTGAAATAATCTTCTTAAAATCTAGGTAATATTTCTAGAAGTGACACTTCTTTCTCTTTATCCTTTTTATGTTATTCTTAGTAAATAAAATTGAGTTATTTACTAATTTTGTTTACTACTTGCCTTAGAAATTATTGTGAAGGACATTATAAAAAACCCGGAGTGATTAGCATATAGGGTTGCCAACTGTGTAATTGCACAAACCCAAACACCCTTGCTCCGCCCCATCCCCAAGGCCATGCCCCTGCCATGCCTCTTCTCCAAAGCCCGGCCCCTGCTCCAGCCTGCCATCACTCGTTGTCCTCCACCGTCACTCACTTTCACTGGGCTGGGACAGGGATGGGGTGCAGGCTCTGGGCGGGGCGGTGGGGCCAAGGCGTTCGGAGTGTGGAAGCGGGCTCTGGGCTGAGTCTGGGGCAGGGGGTTCGGGGTGCAGGCTCTGGGAGGGAGTTTGGGTGTGGGAGGGGGCTCAAGACCGGGGCAGGGGGTTGGGACGCAGGACAGGGTTTGGGGAGCAGGCTCTGGGAGGGAATTTGGGTGTGGGAGGGGGCTCAAGGCCGAGGAAGGGGGTTAGGGTGCGGCAAAGGGTGGAGGGTGTCAGAGGGGGCAGGGGGTTGGGGTGTGGGAGGAGGTTCCAGGTGCAGGCTCCATCAGGGCAGCACTTATCTCTGGTGGCTCTGGAAGTGGTGACATGTTTGGCAGCAACTCCTAGTCTTCCAGACGGCTCTTTGTGCTGCCCCTGCTTGCAAGCACCACTCCCAGAGCTCCCATTGGCCACGGTTCCCTGTTCCCAGCCAGTGGGAACTGTGGAGTTGGCGCTTGGGGCGTGGGCTGTGCACAGAGACCCCTGTCTCCACCTCCCCCTAGGAGCCACTTTTGGACATGTCGCCGGAGCCAGGGCAGGTAGGGAGACTGCATTAGCCCTGCTGTGCTGCCGTACTTTTAGCTGCCTAAAATCTCTCATTTTTGGCTTCAATAGCCTCTGGGAGATAGAGGAGAGACTCCTGGCCAACCGAGAGGGTTGGCAACCCTATCAGTATGATCAGCAGGAGTATATAAAGGTTTGGAAAAAGAGGCTCTATATTCTGCCTCCGGATTAGTACGTGCAGCTTTTGCTGCATTAGGGAGTATTGTCCCTAATGTACAGTATATCCAAAGCCAGAATGAGGCCTAGAGCTTGATAGCAAAGGCCAGTAAGGCTGAAAATATGTGCCTACTACTAGGCTTCTGAATCCATATTTGGGCACTTAAATAGGTGGCCTGATTTTCTAAAGAGCTGACCACCCAACAGCTCCCATTGAAGTCAATTGGCCAAATTCACCATTGCCATAAACTGGTGCAAATTCACTAATGTTAGTGAGCACAGCTTTTGTGCTTATATACTAGGGCAGGATTAAACTCGTTTACTTCAGTGTGGTTACATTGGAATAGGTGAGAGGAAAATCTAGTTCAGAGTGTTTTGGTTTGTTTTATTAAATTGCTCGTCAACAGAGTGATGAAGGGAAGATGTTTGTTTTAACTATATATTTTTCAGAGCATGTTATCACCAAATAATTATTTTCAATTACCTTTTGTAATCAAAGTGCAAACTGTAATTTGAAATTAATTTATTGGATGGGGAGGAGTTTGTAATCCCCTAGTAGTAATGCACATTTCTCAACGACTAGAATGAATCTCTCCAGATATTTTGTAGCCTTAGTTTAATTATGAATGCAACAAGTTTGCTTTCCTTTGGAAATACAGTTTATTGAACTCTTACTAAATTTGGCAACTTTCTGAATGGCTCATGGAGGTTGAGCTACAGGAGGACACATGCATTCACTATCTCTGTTTTCCATCAACTTACTCTTTAATTTAACTCATTCTGCTGCTTTGTTTTGTTTTTTAACCTGTCCAGCTGAGCTTGGTGATTATGATCCTGATGAACATCCAGACAATTACATTAGCGACTTCAAGATTTTTCCCAAACAATCACAGAAGCTGGAAAGGAAAATTGCTGAAATACATCAAAATGAATTCAGGTAATTTAGAGTGCTGCTTGTGAAAGAGGCAGTTGTAAATTGTGTCTGTTTCTACACAGTATGCATAAGCCTTGTGGTTTCTGGTTATTATTTCTTTTTAAATTCTCAGGAATGTATTGATAGTTATTTCAAAAATTAAAAAATGGGTGAAAATAAGTGCGGAAAATTAACTTAGCAGTGTTCTAGGTGAATATCAGGTTTAATATTGGGGATGAGAGGACAGAACAAAAACAACAAACAGAGAACAATAAAAGTTTGTGTGTATCTAAACACTATAAAAATAAAACTGCATTTGAAACTAAACCAATTCACTGTTGATGACTTGTGCAGTTACACTTGATATAAGAGTCTTCAGTGTGAATTCCAAAAGCCTGAGGGCACAGGCTTGCAGCAGTTTTTCCAGAGTGGCTCGGTGCTCCTCAGCTCCATCCCCTCCACTGTTCCCATCCTGGGAGCAGGAGGGAGTTCTGTGCGCTGGGGTTACTCTCCAGGCAGTGATAAATCTCTGGACCCAGCTGCTCACAGTGGCTATCAAGGGTATGGGGAGGAGGGGCATGTCCAGTGCTCCATGGTGGCAGCACATGTGTTGGGGAGGATGCTCCTGGAACTTGTGGGAGCGAAGGGGTGCCTGATGCAGTGGCAGTGGGGGGGGGGGGGAAGGGGTTCTGGACAGGGGTAAGCCTGGGGCCAGGAGGGGGCCAATACTTGCAGGGTACACCCTTCCTCTCCCTGCAGCCTGTCACTGCAGTGTTTGGTGGTCTCAGCAATCTCTCTGCCTGTCTTGCTCCTCCACTGGACAACTGCGGCAGCAGCCACTGACCAGCATTTACTCTCCCCAGCACAGGCATGCTGAGGAGGTCAGCAGGGAATGTAAGAGTGGCCATGGCACCAGGTCCATGAAGTTCAAGCAGGTACAAAATCTCGGTAGAAATTAGAAAAATCCAAATACTGGGTTCTTCAAAACATGGGAATTTTTCAGAGGTTTTCAGTAAAAACCAAAAATGAAGGGCCCTAAATATACATAAAGTTATGGTTCTCTCCCATAAGCATTCTATACATACATGCTGTCAAAGGTGCATTATTTGACAATGCTGTGTCAGCTTAGAAATATGAACAGGAATGCAAAACCCACTATAAATCACAACTGACTGCTGCATGTGTGCTGCCAACTGTTACCATAGTATGTGGTTAGCATGAAACGTATGGCTCTGATAAATGGGCATGGCTTACACTATGAGGTCTGCTACTGTTGATTTACAGAGTTGTCTTTCACGTAATCTCATTTTTAAATGAAAACTTGGTAGCCATGCAGAGGTTATTGCAGTGAGATTTATGATACTCGATCACTTGCATTGTGTATTAAATTGCACATAGTATCATCTTGTTTGCATCCTTAGCTGAAACTGTTCCCTTGCTGTAATGCTATGATTTTGTATGTATGTGTTTTTGTATTTATGGATATGCATGCACATACAAACACAGAGCAATAGCCAGGATGGTGATTTTTGCATAAATGCATTCAAATAACTTTTTTGGAAAGCTGAGGGGGGGAATAGATTCAGGACCCTTTCCCCTTCTTTTCTGATCTTTAAATATGGGACCAGAGTAGACAAAAATTAAAATACTACTTAGTCTAGTAGAAGCTAAACATGATCTTGAGATGAAGCATCCTGTTTCTGTGGAGAACAAGCACTGAAGTATACCCCCTTCAGGACTGCCTAAGAATAACCAAACACAAGGTGGATGGGGTAATATATCTTATTGGACCAACTTCTGTTGGTGAGAGAGAGAAACATTTTTTGAGCTGAAGAAGAGCTCTGTGTAAGCTCAAAAGCAGGTCTCTCTCACCAACAGAAGTTGGTATAACGAAAGATATTACCTCACACACCTAGTCTCTCATATCCTGGGACCAACACAGCTACAACAACATTGCATATAAGAATAACATGGATAGTAGTAAGAAAGGCAACTGTGCTCTTGTCTTCCTGGTTAGAGGAAAGGAGCAGTGGTTGAAGTGGAAGATGAATATGACATGGAAAAAAGTAAAGAAAAATAGATTGATTACATTACATAATGTTTATAATCCACAGTGCATTGTATACACTTGAAGTTGTCAAGAACTAATAGGAATTTCTTCAAGCTGATGTGACAGGACATGACAGTAACAGTGGGGTGAAATTTTGTAACGTTAAAAAACTTTGTTTCTACAAACTGCAGTGAAAGGCAATGTAGTGACCTGAACAGAATGTGATTTGCATGCTATTTCTGTAACTTTCACTGTAACTGTTTGTTTACACAGAGGAGTAAGAATGATTGTTGTTGTTTAAGAATTCAGGAATTAAGACTTCAACTAGCTCTACTTGCTTTTGGATTGTATTTCTTAACTAAATAATTACTGTATTTAGCTGGGTAGCTAGATGGTCTCTTTCTATGCAGCAGTATCACTTTTACCATAAAGGGGTGGGGAATGGAAGCAACAAAAACCCAAACAACTTTGAAACTGAAAGTTTTCAGATAAAGCTTTAAATATTGCCTGTGTGATAAACAGTTTAAGTGTTTCAGGTGGTTTTTGGTTTTTTTTACTCCTTGAACACAACTCGGTGACACTCTCAGCAATAGCTGGCATGTTCAGGACATCTAATAAAATATGGTTACACCTCCGTGCAAGTAACAGTGCCAGCATTATCCTGTTTCCCCTGCCTTTTTTTCCCTTCCCAAAGCCTATATATTTGTTTTGTATCTCTTTTTTGTCAGGACCATACCTTAAGTGACATAAAGATACCTCATGAGTGAAGCATTCTGGAGCCATGTTTAACTTTTAAACTAAAACAGTTTCCAAAGAGAAGGCAAAAACGTTCTCTTTTTTTCAATAAATATTGTTTTGACTTTAAAACCTCTCTTCCAAACGATGTCTCTTTAAAACCTCTCTTACAAATAGATTCCCAAAGTCACAGGACTTTCATTGATTTCAGTGATGGTCTGTGTGTTAGAGAAAAGAATTTGGTCAAAACTCTTGTGCAAGAATGGACTACTCCCTTAAACAGCTTGCAGAAAAATGATGAGGGAAGCAGGATGTATTAATTCAATGCATCTTGTACTCAAACATTCTTCTATAAACTTGTTTACCAAAATTGTTTTACATTTTGTTTTAGGCCCTGACTTCCACCGGGACCTCAGCTTGGCCTCCATTTATACATGTGCAATCTTGTGTGCGTGCACACACAATGCGTGCATGCATATTCTCAACACTAATGCCTGCACACAGAAATGATAGATTCCATCATGTGTGCGCACAAATTCTTGAAACACATCACTGACATGTTTGTCTGATCTAACCTAATCTATTCAAGTTCCAGTGCTAGAAAAATAAATGCACAGGAGTGTGTGTGTGCACAAGTGGAGGTAAAGGTCAAGAAAACAAGCCCTTACTTTTGTTGTGTGTAGTGGACATTGAGAATATGTTGAAAGTTGATTGTTATTGGGAAAGTGCGACATTCTGTTTTTTTGATGTCATCACATTCTCAGTAATGGCAGAATGAAAACTTGTATACTTTGACAAATAATCAGAAAAAGCATTAATCTTACCAGTTTTTATATCTTGTTGATGTATTTTATTAGCATGTCTTTCACTTGATAGATGCTATAAAATCCAGATTCCTGATTTTTTTTTCCTCTGATAAGAATAATAGGCAGATAACCAATGAATCAGGAGTTCATCAATCAGCCAGTGCTTACAAAAAATCTGATGATAGGTTACAAGGTTTTGTAACCAAGGCATTTGGGTGATATATTTGTTGATGTAAAGGGCAGGCCTTTGGGTCTGATTCTGTTCTCACTGATTTTAACCTGTGTTGTACTGCTGACTTCAAAGGAGCATTCTTGATTTCCACTGGTGAAAGTGAATCAGCCCCTTTATTTTTAATGCAAGTCTAAATGAGTTAATACAAATCAGGATTTCTCACTTTTGCAGAATATTGTTCCATCATCCAGGCCCCTGTAGCTTGGAATAATCTGCTTCCTCCCTGAACCCTATATCATTATTTTCATGGCCCATTAACTGGGCACATCTTTTCTTCTATCCCAGGGCATGATGGAACTATTTGTCTCCTGATGGCAACATGAAAACAGTGAAGGAAATGCCTGGGAAGTAGCTGATAATGCACAGTGACAGCTACAAATGACTTGGTGACTCAGTGAGAAGGCTTGTTCTAATTAATTAGAACAGATGTACGATGTGCTGCTTCTCTCTCTCTTTATGTGGTAGTGAAAATATTGTTAGGTTTTTATCAAATTGTGACCTTTCGTGTGACCATTCTTTGAACCTGACTGCACAAATTAAATCTGATACAGAGGTTGTGACAGGCAGAGACACGACAGCTTTATAGAGCTGTGATTAATTGTTATGTGAATTTTAATTAATAGTTGTCCACCTCAGTAAATAGGGGAGGGGTACTGTAACAATTGAATCAAACCTTACCAGAGGCTAAATGAAGGCCTGTCCTCATAACAGATATTCTGGTTTTCATGTCATCACAAATAAAGGCTCTTTAGAAACGTGGCATACCTATGAGAAGGAGCAATTTTTGTAACTGAATACTAGAAGCAAAGTAGATGTTGCTAGATTTAAGATGCGTTAGGCATTAGCGGGACTTGGTGAATGGTTCTTTAAATAAATCAAAGCTGTTTGATCTCCAGCTGTCTGACTTGAATGTGGAGCACTGTCATATTTCTGAGCATGCAGCTTACATGGCCGAGGAGAAGCAAACAGGGATGACCCTTAGGAGACTTATGACTTAAAGGATTCGGGACTCCCTCTTAAGGTTTGATCCTGTAGGATTCTGAGACCCATGCAAGGTTTTAAGTATCCTCAACTCCTGCTGAAGTATATGGGAATTGAGGGTGCTCAGCTCCTTGGAGGATTGAGCCCTAACTCTAAATTTTGCCTTGACTGGCAGAGTGATGGGAGGCAGAGATACTGATAAATGTGACTTCTGATCCTCCTGGACTTGTACCAACCAGGTCTGTTGGGCCTGGGGACATTCATGCTCCAGAGTATAATTTGCTGCTGCTTGAAAAAGAATCTGAAGAGGATGAACATTTTGCATAGAAAAAACATCTTTCTGACCCTCTTAAAACTGGAGCTCCTACCATTAATGTCAGGCTAACAGTTGCACTTAGTTTTAAAAAGATAAACCTCCCACCCCCTTGCTTTTTGTTTCAAAGCCTTTTGGATTTCTGGCCTCTCCCTCTCCAGAGCGTGTTTTTGCCTTTACAGTGCCTTTTACAAGGATGACTGATGAGTGAAAACATGAATAATATTTTTATACCAGAAACAATTACAAGAAAAATCCTCATTCTAGTGCATGAGTAAAATTTTGCAAGTTGTACATGATATATTACAGTAGGGGCTTTTAATTGCATATTCACAAAAGGGGCAGATTTAAAGTTGCAGAAAGAAACTCAGCTAAGAAATTGCCTATTTTTGTGCAACTAAAACCTAGCTTTAACATAGCTTTTTGTAATTAAAATTGTTATACCGTTAGGGTTTGGAATCACTGCAATCAAACTTTAACAGACCTCAGCTCCAGCTATTTATTATTTATATAGCATTGTAGAGATACGCACCCTTTCCAGTAGTAGAAATATACAAATTGACAATTGGAAGATGAGGTCTCTGCCCTTAGCAGCAACTTATGACTGATAAACCAATAAAGCAAAAGGACAACTTATGGGGCTGGCTGCACTGCAGAGTGAGGGAATATAGCTGGAGGAGCAGTACCAATAAATGCATATAGACATTTCCGATTCAGGAAAGCACTTAAATGTGCTTAAGTCCATGTCCTGTTCAGTATAGCATGTAAGGAAATGCTTAACTTTGAGTACATATTTAAATGCTGTCTTGAATAAGGATATCCTCTTGAATCAGGGCCTGAAAAGAAGAAATAGCATCATGTTTGTAAATCTAACAATGTTTTAATGAAACAGAATTGCAGTGCTCTGTTTTCAACCCATGATTATTTTTTGTTAAACACAATTGAGTAATTCAATGTACCTTTGTAAAGTCCTGGTATATATGCAGTTGAAATGGAATAAAATAACCATGGGAAAGGTTTTCATTTTTTTTTATTATTAAATGCTGTACTAAAATTGTCTCCAAGTTTACATCCTAAGGACTTGATTCTGCAAATCCTTACTCAATCAAGCAGGCATTGCTTATGCGTGAAGCAAGGCTACTCATGAGGTTTGCAAGATCAAGCCATTTCTCTCAGCTCAGGTATGGTATGTGAATAACAGTCACAGATCACAAATTTTTTATGACTCATATCCAAGTGTCATTTAATTTTTTTTACTGCTTTCATTATTTTTATGTACAAATAGCAACATAGTTTATAATTCCAATATTGCCTTCAACAAGCAGCTCTGGCATTTAAGACAGTACAATATGCCAGATGTTATAAGAGAGAAACAGATGTATTTCCTTGCTGAAACATAAGGCATTCCTGACTTTGGGCTAGTCTACACTGGCAATGCTAAAGCACTACACTTTAACGTGCCTTGTATGTTCGCGGCGCAGCACTGGGAGAGAGCTCTCCCAGTGCTCTAACAAAACCACCTCCATTTGGGGTGTAGCTCCCAGCGCTGGGAGTGCAGCTGCCAGTGCTGGGGCACTGTCTACACTGGCACTTTACAGCACTGAAACTTGCTGCACTCAAGGGGGTGTTTTTTCACACTCCTGAGTGAGAAAGTTTCAGCTCTGTAGATTGCTAGTGTAGACAAGCTCTTAGTTAATATATATCTATATTTCATAGGCAGGCCTTGTAGCACTGTTGCTTGACAATTCCTGTTAAAGTTTCTGTTTTCAGTTGCTGTATCTGTGCCAGACGTTAAGCATTTGGGCTCAAATTTTCCATGTTGAGTGTTTGCCTAAGACTGCATTTATTTTGGAGAACTTCAGCCAAACTGGCCCAGCCACTTGAGGGAATAAGGCTAGTAGGGAAAAGGACATTGGTTCTGCCCATGTTAAAAAAAAAATTCTGATAACCTTTTAATTAGGGCTATCAAGCAATTAAAAAAATTAATCATGATTAATTGTGCTGTTAATAAGAATACCGTTTATTTAAATATTTTGGATATTTTCTATATTTTCAAATATATTGATTTCAATTACAACACAGAATACAAAGTGTATACAACTCAATTTATATTTTTTATTACAAATATTTGCACTGAAAAAACAATTTTTTTTTCAATTAACCTAATACAAGTACTGTAGTATAATCTCTTGATCAGGAAAGTTTGATCTTACAAATGTAGAATTATTTACAAAAAATAACTGCATTCAAAAATAAAACAAGGTAAAATTTTAGAGCCTAGAAGTCCACCCAATCCTACTTGTCCAGCCAGTTGCTCAGACAAACAAGGTTGTTTACATTTACAGGAGATAATGTTGCCCTCTTCTTGTTTACAATGTCATCTAAAAGTGAGAACAGGCATTTGCATGGCACTGTTGTAGCTGGTGTTGCAAAATATTTACGTGCCAGATGTGGTAAAGATTCATATGTCCCTTCATGCTTTGACTACCATGTGACATGTTCTGCTCGATAACCATCCAAAGCAGTGTGTACCAACACATGTTCATTTTCATCATCTGAGTCAGATGCCACCAGCAGAAGTTTTATTTTATTTTTTGGTGGTTCGGATTCTTTAGTTTCCGCATCGGAGTGTTGCTCCTTTAAGACTTCTGAAAGCATGCTCCACACCTTATCCCTCTCAGATTTTCGAAGGCATTTCTGATTTTTAAATCTTGTGTCAAGTGCTGTAGCTATCTTTAGAAATCTCACATTGATACCTTCTTTGTGTTTCTGAAATCTGCAGTGAAAGTGTTCTTAAAATGAACAACATGTGCTGGGTCATTACGTTATATCAGTCTTGGATGACATATAGGATAGCATGAAGTATGGCAGAATGTGGGTAAGACAGAGCAGGAGACCTATAATTCTCCCCCTGAGAAGTTCAATCACAAATTTAATTAATGCGTTATTTTTTTAATGAGCACCAGCAGCATAGAAGCATGTTCTCTGGAATGGTGGCTGAAGCATGAAGGGGCATATGAATGTTTAGCATATCCAGCGTGCAATCTTCCCTCCAATATTTTCCATTCATGTGTGGAATAAATTTATGTGCACCGAGGTAAGTGTGGATGTGAGCCACCAGTAGAAACAAAAAACCTAGATATAATATATATATTTAAAAAGTTACTGTAGGGATAATTACTCCAGCCAGGACAGGTCAGGCACTTCAGAATTCACTACTCAAAGAAATAAATTTAAGTGTAAGAGAAATATAAATTATGAAATGCATAGACCAATCAAAACACGAAAATAACACACTTTGAAAGAATAAAATTACAGAGAATATATGTGCATTTTAGGAAGTACCAAGAAAGTACCAACAACAATGATACAAGTATATGTTGGGAAGTGAATGTGAAAGGGACTGTGTGTGACACAGACACTGTGTGTTCTGGCTGCTGGGGAAGTTTCTGAGATGCCGTGCGTTGCCTCTTTAAGGCACTCACTGAATGCTCTCTTGCTCTGTCCTGGGCCCTGTTGTGTCCTCCCCTGCTCTGGGGAGACAGGGTACAGGGGTGAGGGGAGAGGGACACCCTGACATCAGCACTCTCCCCTCACCCCACTCTGCAGCTGCAAGACAGAGTAACATGGCTTCAAAGCAGCGGGGGGAGGGGCATGTGATGTGCACGCTGTGCTTGAATCTCTTCTGGGCAGCCACCCAAGCACGCAGCTTACAGGGAACACAGCTGACATGTAAATACCTTGCAGTGCTGGCTACAAAAGTGCCATCAACCGCCTGTTCTCACTGTCAGGTGACATTGTAAATAAGTGAGCTGCATTATCTCTCAAAAATGTAAACAAACTTGTTTGTCTTAGCAATTGGCTGAACAAGAAGTAGGACTGAGTGGACTTGTAGGCTCAAAAGTTTTGCATTGTTTTAGAGTGCAGTTATGTAACACAAAACCCTACATTTGTAAGTTGCACTTTCATGATAGAGATTGCACTACAGTACTTGTATGAGCTGAATTGAAAAATACTATTTTTTTATCATTTATCATGCAAATATTTGTAATAAAAATATAAAGTGAGCACTGTTTACTTTGTGTTCTGCATCATAATTAAAATAATATATTTGAAAATGTAGAAAAACATCCACAAATATTTAATACATTTTAATTGGTATTTTACTGTTTACCAATGCGATTAATCACGATTCATTTTTTTGTTTAGTCGCAGTTAACTCATGCGATTATCAACAGCCCTACTTTTAATTGAAAAGCTCTATCACCCCTATAGTTTGGAGCAGAAACTTGACATTTGGCAGCAGGTTGGCCTTTTTATTGCTTTTTGCTGACAATGTGAAAATCTGCCTAAATTTGGCTAATTGTAAGCCTTCGAAAAGTCACCATTTCCACATGCTCACTACATACTTCTTAGATTTTTAATAACTAAATTCCCCAGATATTCTGTCCGCATTGATCTTGTTCCATCCTCAGGCTGCAGGGGCCTGAGTAAGACTGTCACTGATGACGAGCCACAGCGTGGGATGGAGACTGGGATGGGGAGTCTGGTGTGGGAGACTGGGACTGGGAACCAGTGAGGCATGGAAAAGGGAGAAGAGACAGATCTGATGAGGATAGACCCTTAGGAGTGGAGACTGGGACTGGTTATGTGAGGAGACAGGGACTGGGAGAAGGAAGAGAGAGAACAAGGACTGGGTCAAGTTGAAGAGGACAAGGTAGAAGAAGTCACGCTTTGGGGAAACAGGCAGAGAAGTTTCTGCTCACTAGAGCACACTCCCCTCCCCAATGGATCCCAAGATTTCTGAGTCTCAGCATTCCTCTGCTGTCAGCAAATATCTGTGAAACCCACTAGCAAAGGTTCTGAAAGCTCTGTTCCACATCGGAGATTACAGCCTACTATTGCTATCTTTTAGCTCGAGTGGCAGAGATCTGTGTTATGGACGTAAAGGTTCCAGTCCTGCTGATGATCCCTGTGGATGTCAACACGATGCCGCATGATGGAATTTGTGGTTGTTTTTTTTCATTTCGCTTTTTAAAAAAGCCTACAAAATTACACACACAAAACCCACATTAAAAACACTATTAAGGTTGCAAAGTCAAACACTCAAGATAGGAAATGCCAGAAGTAAGGTTGCTTTGTGTATATGTATTATGATACAAACTGTAATTACATGATCACATTTTTTCCACAAGTTCCTTACCTCATTCACTGCACAGGATGGACCTCCTCTGGGCATGATCATGATTAAGGCAGTTGAATGCTGCCTTGGGGAATTGGATTTTATCTCCACCTCAGTCACAGAGTTTCTGTGTAATGTTAGACAAGTCACTTGCAGCAGATTTTTCACAGGTGATCACTTACTGCAGGGGTCACCGACTAGTCGATAGTAGAGGATATCCTAATCAATTGTGATCTCTGGCAGCGCAGTGGTGCTGCTGCTAAGACAGGCTCCCTGGCCCCACATGTCTCACAGAAACAGCCAGCGTGGCCCCAGGAGTGGGGGCAGGGGCAGGGGTCTCCCTCTGTGCACTGCTCCTGCCTGCAAACACTGCCCCTGCAGCCCCCATTGGCTGGGCGACCTGTGGGAGTGGTGCCTTTCAGAGAGGAGCAGCATGCGGAGCCATGTGCTCCCACAGGGGTCCATTGACCCCTTCCAGGAGCGGTGTGTGTCTAGGGTAGGCAGGTTAGTATTTGGTTTCAATGAATGTCACTCTTCTTTTATTTTGCTAAGAGAAGACTTTTGCTTTTCCCTGTATGAAATAGCTGGGTGAAATTCTGATATCCTTCAATTTTATGGACTTTATGTAAAAGGTCTTTGTTTCTCTGAACCATTGTAATGAATCTTTGTTCTGACCCTCTCTTTTTAAGCTTTTAAAATTAATTTTCATACATACCAATCTGCCAATGGTTAACTGTTCTCACCCTCTGAGTATGCCCTTTTCGGTGCCATGTATCCAATACCCTGAAGCTATGCAAGGTTGGTCCTGTCTGACTCAACATCCCCTCTATAAGACAAACAACTCAACAGTTAATTCCCTTTTTTCTCTATTACTGTAGTTCCTTCTGTAGTCCCTTAACCAGACTGTATGTTTTCTATTACATTAACTGACTCTGCTTCCTTGGGCTACTAAGGCCATAGTAGTTGTTTGGTCCAACTAGAGATGCAGCTCTTACTGTTTGACTTTAAGCAGCTTGTTTTACAGAGGAAAGAATATATGCCATTTCTAAATGTTTTCCCTATTGCTGATTCACTTACAGTATCTCCATTATCTGCATTCACTTTAAAGGACAGAACAATAATGCTGAGCATCACAAATGTTTTTACTGGAATCAAAATGATTGCTCTCTGTTCAAAGTCACACATTCCTTGTAAACCATACGGTGTATCATATGACTTTCTAATGGAGGATTTACCATTTTTATAGTCCAGTAGCTGTTGACCACTAGCTGACAGCCAGGATTCCCTGAGATGAGACATATGAGAAGAACTGAGACTGCTCGAGTTGTGATACTCAAATTTCCTTTTCAAGACTGAAGGGGTTTGGCATTTTTTGCTAGTTTGACTGGAAAGTACACTTGCATGAATGCCTATAAATGAAAATGAAGGCTCTCTGTTACACCAGATGTTGATTAATAATCTCTGTTTTTATATTTCTCACATGGAAAATAAATATCTTATTCTTGTTTGTTGTTATTTTTTACGTATTTATATTACCATAGCATCTACTCATGGACTATAGTGCTAGGTGCTATATAAACACAGAACAAAATGACCGCTCCTGCCCCCAAAAGCTTATAGTCTAAGTGCAAGACAAGAGACAACCGATGGGGAAGTACAAGGAAACAATGAGACAATGTTGGTCAGCAGGAGCAGCGCCAGGGTTTTTGGCGCCCTAGGCGGGGGTCCTTCCGCGCTCCTGGTCATTGGCGGCAATTCTGCGGTGGGGGTTCCTTCCGTGGCTCCCGGTCTTCGGGGCACTTTGGCAGCGGGTCCCGGAGTGAGTGAAGGACCCGCCACAGAATTGCTGCCGAAGACCCGGAGCGCGGAAGGACCCCCCACTGCCGAATTGCCGCCGAGGGTGGCAAAATGCTGCCCCCCCAAATCCTAGTGCCCTAGGCAACCGCCTAGGTCACCTAAATGGAAGCGCTGGCCCTGTTGGTCAGCATGATAGCAGAAGTATCAGCATGCCACTAACCTAACTGTTACGTTTTTTCCAGGCATTTTGGCAGAGGAGAGTTTTAAGGAGGGTTTTGCAGGAGGATAATTCATCTTAACACAACAGCAAACATTTTTGATGCAGCAAGTGGACAGGCTGGAAAGGATCCCTTACCGTTAGTAAATTGCAGTCTCAAGCAAAGACATTCTTTTTCAAATGATACTAAAATATCTCCCTTGGGGAAAAAAGACTTTTAAATAACTGTCTGTGCTGAATGTAAATTTTTGCACAAATGTTTTGAGGCTTTTTCTTTTAACACTGATCAATAACTGCCTGATGACTTATAGAGAAGAAATAAGTAACATAATTTTGCCATTGTATGTTTTAGAGGCAAGAGAATTTGCAGTGAGATAGTGAGACTACTGGGAAGCATTCTTTTTTTCCAGTGCTCCAATTGTACCTTAATGGTCTTTGAGAGACTGTTCTGATGGGAACTGAAAATCTTAAGGAAATGTATACCTCTCTAGAGACCCAGTTCAATGCTTGTTGAAGAGCATTTGCTTTTCTCCAGTTCTCTCTTTGATAACATAATCTCCCAGCCAAAGGTAGAGCTGAATTTGGTAGAGAAGAAGGAATCTCCTTTAAAGACATCAGAAGCAAATTCTTGAAAAGGCTGTGAATCTAATTCAGTTCTCAGCTACTGTATTAGCTTCTACACCTTACCTTTTAGATTTTGAGAATGTAGATTGAATAGGCCATTTCATTTTATAGAAAAAGCAAATAATTGGTTGATCTTTTAGTTTTGGTTTTACTTTCTGGTTATTGTTTAGGGGAACGAGGCAATAACTATTATGATAAACTTTTGAATATATTGCACCTCTCTTTAGACTGATATATGCACAGTTGTACCTTTTAAGATTTATTACAATTAAAAAAAATTATCTGGTTGAAGATAAATATAAGAAATCCAGTGTTTGTGGAGTATCTTTCTTTTGAGAAGAATGACGACTTTGAGGTATTAGAAGGACAATCTTAACATGGGAATCATTTAAGTACAGTCAGTTTAAATATATTCATATAGCTTTTGATTGTTTTCATTTATCTAATTAAATGTATTAATTACCAAAATTTCATTCTGCCCGTCTGACTTACTCCTGCAATTTCAGCTGGCTGTTACCTTACTACTAAATATTATTTACATTCATCCTGATTTTGCAGGGCAGATACCCCTAACTCCAATAGTTCCAGACATTTCTATGCTAATGTTGGCATGTCTTATAAAAACAGCTGTTTTGGTAGTGGTTTGTTTTGTAATTCAACAGCTTTCATATTTAACAAAACAAGTGGCTCATATTTAGAGATGGCTGCATTTCAGTGGTGAATGAAGTGATCTTTGTATTTAGTTTGTGTATCACTTTGTAAAGCATGTTTGTATCATTGAGGATGAAAAGAACTAGATCAATGTAAAGATCTTTCCCTTTAACACTGAAAATTCTTTCTATTGCTGGTATTAGAGGTATCCAAGCTGTATAGCTACTGCCCAGCCTATGTTGCCATAGTAATACCAGACAGTTATCAGAAATGTCTGATAGAGAATGAATTTACATTCTTATGATCATTTTACTTAACATGCCCATTCTAATATAAACTGCATTTAGGGGAACAAACATCAACCACAATTCACTTTGCACTTTTCAGAGGTCAGTAAAACCCTCAATATCTTCAGCATGTATTTAAATGACTATTGTAAATCTACGGAAGGTTTAAAAAAAACAAACCATAAGCACCAGTCTGGATTAACGGGCTTCCATTTCAATTCTGATTGACATAGGCAGATTGTTTGCAGTGTTGTGGTAGCTGTGTTGGTCTCAGTACATAGACTCATTTGCCTATTGGGAGTGAGAGACTTTCCTGTCAAGAGATTGTGAGCAGATCCCTTCAGCAGGTGAACCTCAGACGAAGGGTTTTGTCTTGTCCAATTTTAAAGGAGGCGATCATTTGTCCAGTAACATTTCTTCTTTAGTCTGCCTTCTTTGAACGCCTTCTCTACAGCTAAGGAGCGAATGCAGGTTAACATCAGAGGTGGGTATAGAGACTAAGTAGAATAAGGACCCGGTCCAGCACAAAGTATCTGCATCGTTTCAAGCTTTGTAAGCCCTGTAATTAGAGTTGGTCAGAAAATGTGTTTTTTCCTCCATAAAATATGTTGACAAAAATGAATAAATAAATTGTCATATTTTTCCTGCAGTATGAAAAATGTCATCTATTTTGGTGAAAAATATAGGTTTTATTTGAAAAAAAAATTTCCTGAAAGGCTGAAATTTTGCCAGTTTTGGTTGCCAAAAAAATGAAAGGTAAATTTTGGGTTTGGATTTTTGATGTGAACTCCCCCAAAAATATTCAGAAAAAATGGAAACTTCCATGGAGGGAAAACAAGCCATTTTTCATAGGAAAAAACATTTCAAAGACATCAATCTGTAATTGTGTGTGAGTAATTGAAGGCGGAGAGAGTGAATCAGACCAAAACTAACATTTACACAGCAAGCCTGGAGAGAATTTTTGGAGGCATTGAGTTAAGGAGCAATCTCCATATGAAACCAGCTGATGTGATGTCTTAGAAATTGTGACTTAGAGCAGCAGTGGCACTTCTGGAGAAATTCTCTTTTTTTTTTTTTTTTTAAATGAAACTTGTATTGTGAATAACAAGGAACAAAATTTAGATTGGTTTGCATGATTTTACTAGGAATCCCTTGTGAGTCAGGAGCACATGTTGTTCAGTAGTAGGAATAACTTGCTAAAGTGGAAAAATATGGTCATCTTATGCTGTGCCATTTGTTAGAGCTGCCCAGATATTGCTGCTTTCCCAGCAAAGTTCTATTCTAGAAAAAGCAGTTGGAACTATGCATATAGAATGCATTTGTTGTCTTCCCCATGTTTATCATCCTCTAGCTGATCTTGACTTTTGGGATTGGGTTCTGCTGTTCACCACCACTGAATGAATCCAGATGCCTCTCTGCAGTCCAGTTAAAACCAGTTCTCCTGTCACCTTCCATGTGTCAGGCACCTCAGGCACCGACCGTACTGAGGCTCAGGCCTTCCAGTTTCCCATCTCTTTCAGCTCTCCTTTGGCCATTTCTGTCAGCACAGTGCTGAGAGCTGCTACAGTGCCAACAGTACAAGCGGCAGGTGGGCACCATCCTTTGATCTTGCAGTGCCGCTTTTGCAGCCACCACTCTCAGCACCGAGCCTCCTGATGTCTCCAGCCTTCCTTGCAATGCCTACCTCGGGGACTCCTACTCCACAGAGCCAGCTTGTGCCCCAGCAGACTCTGCCTCCACCAGCTAGACTGGCACTGATTCCTGGTCAGTCAGCTCCACTGCAGTTTTTACAGCCAGAGGAATTAAGCATGTCCCATGCTCCTGCTCTTCTCGGCACCAGTCTATCACAGAGACCTTTAGCACCCTGCCTTCAGTACTCCCCTACCACTTCAAGCCCCACTAATGAAGTGTGGGAGGATAAGGATGAGGCGGAGGAAGAGGAATATGATGACCAGATGTTTTCCTCTCAATACTCTCCCCAGATTCAGTTACCTACAACTGGGAGATGCATTACAGCATGAGCTCCATATCCTCAAGGCTATCCACACTAGTAGGGCAATCCCTTAATGGGACCACCTATGCCCCAGGAGCAATGGCCACACTGGGGTCCATGGGCCTACACCACACCACACTCAGGTCTTCCACAGGCTGCCCGGAGGAAAGCTGTCAGGCCCTCCCCACTGCCTGCTTACACTGAAACACAGATAAGATCTGAAGTGGCAGCCACCCCTACAGAGGACACTGTCCCGCACACCTCTTCTATAGCAATAACACCACAAGATGCCATGGTGCCCCCACCACCTCCTGCTACTGATAAGCTCAGTCACTTTCAAGAGTTGTCTGAGAGTAGCAGAAGAGCTCAAGATTACCCTGAAGGACGTACCTGAAACACACCACGAGCTCACCAACATCCTGCAAGCTATGACCTCCTCCAAAATAGCCCTACCAATTAATGGGGCCATTATGGAACCTGCTAAAGCTATTTGGGAGACCCCAGCTACAATAACATCCACTAGCGAGAGATTGGACCACAAATATTTTGTCCCATCTAAGGATTCTGAGTTTCTATTTACACACCCCTCATCTAATTTGCTAGTGGTCGATGCGGCCAAACAGAAAAACAAATACCAACACTTCTGCTCCACTCCTTCAGACAAAGATAACAAGAGACTGGACTTCTTCAGCTGCAAAGTGTATTCTTCCACTTTGCAATTTAGAGTAGTGAACTATGTGGCGCTCTTAGCAAAATATGACCACAAAAATTATGCTAAGGTAATGCAATTTATCGATGATATGTTGGAGGATGAACAACGACAATTTAAAGCAGTGGTGTCTGAGGGCCAATTGATCTCTAGCACAGCTCTTCAAGCTGCCCTCGATGCTGTGGACGCAGCAGCCAGATCCACAGCCATTGTCATGTGGCGTGCCTCATGGCTTGCTTCTTCCTCCTTTCCGAAGGAAGTACAGAATACGGTCAGGGATCTCTTTCGATAGAGACAAGCTCTTTGCCTCTACAACCCAATGAGGTCCTTCACTCCATGAAGGACTCTCATGCCACACTCCGATCCTTAGGCATCCAAACACCTGTCTCAAAGAAGAGACAATATAGATATCAGCCATACCAATGGCCGTGTTACCATACCTTTGTGTAACATCCACCTTTCAGACACTATATGATACGCAACAACCTAAACAATGACATAGGCCCAGGAACCAACGATGTTGCCCTCTGCAAACAACGGCAACCCACCCTCCTAACTCAAATAAACAAATTTGAAGCCTTGGTCAAGGGTATAGAAAACCTCGCACCGTCTCCAGCACCAACTCCAACCAACCATTTTTTTGGACACCATTTGCATCTGTTCCTGGCCAACTGGAAAACCATCACTATAGACAGATGGGTCCTGGAAATTATCAGATTGGGTTATGCCATCCCCTTCCTCTCCTTACCTCCCACGCACCCTCCTACCCATCCTTTTTCAGGGACCCCTTTCATGAAACAATTCCTCTGTCAGGAGGTACAAGGTGTCTCGTACATCTCGGAGCAATAGAGGAGGTACCCCCTCAACACAGAGGAAAAGGATTTTACTCCCACTACTTCTTGACGGAAAAGAAAAACGGCAGTTGGCGCCCTATCCTCTGTCTTCGACATTTGAACAAGTTCGTCAAGAAACAGAAATTCCAGATGGTTACTCTCCCAATGATGATTCTGATGCTGGAAAAAGGAGATTGGTTTTCAACCCTCGACCTCCAAGACACACATTTCCATGTCTCTATCCACCTTGCCTATCAATGTTTCCTCAGATTTGCTGTGGGAGTGCAACATTACCAATATGGAGTCCTCCCATTTGGCCTCTCCACCACACCACGTGTCTTCTTCAAGATACTTGCAGTTGTAATAATACATCTCGGGGGCGAGGGAAGGAATCCTCATATTTCCTTACCTGGACGACTATCTCCTCAAGTCTCCCACTCAGTTAGAAGCAAACCACGCAACTCTTGCAACCCTTCACTGCTTTCGCACCTTTGGGCCTGCAAATAAACAAAACCAAATCTACCTTACAACCTACCCAACAAATCAACATCATTGGAGCCCACCTCGATTCCATCACCTGTCTTGCATCTCTCTCCCAGTACAGATTCCACACAATGGGGGCATCCTTATTACCCAGATAGGTGCCAGCCCACAGACTACTGTCCAAGACTCCCTACAGCTATTAGGACATATTACTGCTTGCACATTGGTGGTGGCAAATGCTCGCCTGTACATGCGATGCCTTCGGGGTTGGCTAGCCACAGTGTACAAACCAAACAAGCACAGGCTAAACAGGTTACTAACTATGCCCCAGAAAGTCAAGGACTCACTTCTCTGTAGACCTTTCCCACATAGGCACTGACTCGGAACCCACCGGCAGCTACCCGCCCCACCCCCCCGGTCAAGCTCACCTCTGCCTCCTCCCTTGAGCACGCTGTGTGCCCACTTTTTTTCCCTCTAGCTCTCAGCGCTTGTGCCATGAAACAGCTGTTTCGCGCAGCTCGGAGGGAGGGGGGAGGAAGGGGAATGCAGCGTGCTCAGGGAAGAGGCAGGGCCGGGGCAAGGATTTGGGGAAGGGGTCCAATAGGGGCAGGGAAGGGGCGGAGTTGGGGTGGGGACTTTGGGGAAGGAGTTGGAATGGGGCAGGGAAAGGGTGGAGTTGGGACAGGAAAGGGGGTGGGAGGCACAGGCACCCACCGGCATTGCGGAAAGTTGGTGCCTATGCTCTCCCATCAACCTCTGCACCAGGATTCCCTTCCGACAACATCCCCCTTCAATTACCATCACCACAGATGTATCCCTCACAAGATGGGGAGCACACATCGGCCACCTCACCACTCAGGGTCTATGGGCCACTTCAGAAACCAAGCTTAACATAAATTTGCTAGAGCTCCGGGTCGTATGCAATGCCTGCCTCCATTTCCTTCCCATCATCCAAAACCATCGAATTCAAATCATGACCGACAACATTGCGTGCATGTTTTATGTCAACTGATAGAGGGGAACCTGGTCACACTCCCTTTGCACAGAGGTGGTAAAACTTTGGAACTGGTGCCTTCAGCACAATATCTATATCTCCACATAGCTCAGCTCATCATTCCCCATACAGCACGAGTGGGAACTCAACGACTCCATTCTTTCCAACATTTTCCAGACCTGGGGTTATCCCCAACTGGATCTATTTGCCACAGCAACAAACAAAAAATGCCCGACATTCTGCTCCAGGCCTGGGGAAACACTCATGGGGAAACGCCTTTATGCTCTGTTGGACCGAAGCTCCCATGTATGCATTCCCATCAATGCCTCTATTGTACAGAGTAATTCAGAAGATATGAACAGACAGAGCCAACATCATTCTCATAGCCCCAGAGTGGCCCAGACAACCGTGATACCCCTTCCTCCTGCGCATGTCAGCCAAGCCACCCATTCCCCTTTCCCCTCTCAGCAACCTCCTATCACAACGCAAGGGACAACTATTTCGCCCCAATGTCTCCACCTGAGGACCTGGCTGATCAATGGTTCTCTAATGCAGAGTTAACATGTTCGGACCAAGTACGCACTGTCTTGCTAACAGCAAAACATACAACATGCACACTACCTACATGCGTAAATGGAAACAGTTCACATCTTGGTACGCTGACAAGCAGACCTCTCCAGTTTCTGCTTCACTCCCACTGATACTGGTTTACCTGTTACACTTTAAAACAGCTGGCCTCTCTACGAGCTCACTCAAGGTCCACCTCGCAGCAATCACCGCCTTCCACCATAAGATTGCCCATCCAATCACCAAAAGGTTCCTGAAGTGTATCCAGACATTATATCTTGATGTGGAACCACCTGCTACACCTTGGGATTTACACCTAGTCCTCAAAGCCCTGATGAATATACCTTTGAACCAATGGCTACCTGCTCCTTTCTCCACCTGTCCATGAAGACTGCCTTCCTCATAGCAATCACGTCTGCCAGATGAGTAGGAGAAATGGGAGTGCTTATGGCAGACCCTCCGTTTACCACATTCTTCCATGATAAGGTCACACTCCACATACACTCTTCCTTTTACCTCAGTAAACAGAGACACCTCCCAGCATTCCCCCCCCCCAAACCTCATGCTAACGCCTTTGAATCAATAATTTACACTCTTAATGTTCACAGAACATTATCCTACATGGTTTTGTTCTATCCAGGTAAAAGGAAGACCCCCAGACATTTTGTCTCTACCACTCAGCGCTCACAAGGAAATGCTATCGCTACACAGAGACTTTCCAGATGGACTGGTGACTGCATATGCTTTTGTTACCAAGTCAGGCAAATACAACCTCCTACATCAATTAGAACACACTCTACCAGAGCTGTGTCCACTTTCTCGTCTCTGCAATGTCCCACTGTTTGACATACACAAGGCAGCTACCTGGGCATTGAGCTTTACCTTCACTAATCACTACACTCTCATCCACATTGCAGCGTCTGACACCAGATTAGGTAGAGCTGTCTTGTCAACAGCCTTTTGCCTCATCTGAAGTCCAAACCATCCTACGGGATACTGTTTTTCAGACACCTGGAGAGGAGCAGCCCAGGGACACCTCTCAAAGAAGAGGAGGAGGTTACTCACCCTGTGCAGTAACTGACATTCTTCGAGATGAATTTAAAGCTTTTGCTCTGTTGTGATACCGGTTGCCATGGGAATCCCAAGAGGAGCAGTGCCATTGCTTAGATAGTTTGCAAAGTTTTGCCTTCCTATTTTTAATGTAAAAGACTCAATGACAAACTACAGAACAGGGTTGGAAAGTAGTTTAGAAGATTTTTCATTCTGCACTTCTCTATAAAGTTATCTGCATGGTAATTTCATCGTAACTACTGCAAAGCAATGCAGTCAAAAACTGTATACTAACTGAGTTTACTAACAGTGCCTTTTTTACTTCTGGGCTAATCTTAATAGATCTGTATTTATGGGAATGAGGCACTATTTAGAGTTTTAGGTGCTTAATTCTCCTTAGTGTCTCCATCAGAAACTAAAAACCTAATGCCAAGTCCTGAAGTCTTTACTCAGGTTTTAATATAGCCTGCAATCAAAACTGTTCTTGAGCACATAGGAAGTTTGTCTGAATAAGGGAAAACTAAAAACTGTGTAAGGATTTCAGCATATTGGACACATGGCTTTGTAGAATTTTCAACTAGCATGGATAAAAAAGATTTTAAAAAGCCCACAAATCTGGTAGCTGCCCCTGACATGTAAGAAATAAATCACCCAGAGAATCCTTTATAGAACACAGGCAAATCCACAAACTTAAAAGAAAACTTGAATGTCTTGAGTTCTGCTAAAAGATGCCACACATGATCTAGCATATAATGAGATGGAGAACATTTCGGAGATGGAGGGCCTTCATAGAAAATCCCTGTGATCTATCTTGTTGAGATTATAGCAGAGGATGATCAGCATCAACAACCCTGAGTGAAAGGGAATCTCAAAAGGGACTTCGTTCTATGTTATTTAAACCTGTATAAATTTAGAAGAGTGGAGGGTTTGCAGCTTACATTGGCTTCAGTGGATACTGAGGATGCTTAGCACTTCTGAATAGATCATTACATGAATGCTTTGTAAGTCTTTGAATTGCTTTAACCTGTCCACAGTTTAATGTTGAGCAATGACTCCTGGAACGAACATAGTATATAAGTGTTCAGCAGCAGGTGGCTCCAAGTGATACAAAAGTGATTACAAAACCATAAATAATAACTTTTAAATAATGCTTTGCACTGGTAGATCTCAAAGCATTTTAGAAATAAGTGTCATTATCCCCGTTTCACAGATGGGGAAACTGAAGTACAGAGAGTGGAAGTGACTTGCCCAACATCATTCAGTAGGCCAGTGGCATGAAATAAATCTGACAAACACTTTTTTTTGATTCACTAGTGCATGGTTCTCTATAAACAAACATATCATAAACTGTTTAAAGAAACGAGACCAATAATCCTGTGAGGTGCACCCTCAACTCTGACTGCAGCAAAGGATGTGCTTTGCTTCTCATCAGGCCCCAAATGATAGGGAATGAAGGAAAAAGGGATTTTAGATGTGAATTAGTGTGGTGGTGTGGGGAAGCAAGTTGTGTCAGTGACATAACCCTTAATCCACGTCCCTGGAAAGCCTTTCCCATTGAGCTTCATAATTCCCTGGCTTTCAAAGAGCATCAGATCCAGAGGTGCATATGGAAGTAAATAGTGGGAGTTTCTACATCCTCTAATGTGCACTTCTCATTAGTTTAAAAGAAAATAGCAGAACACGTTATGAGCTGTTCAGTTCTTCAGTTGGAGTATCTCTTCGAAGTTTTAGCTGGAGTTTTGAAATGGATAGATTCTCATGGGATAGTTGCAGAGTGCACATAGGATGAGTCGTTAATGCATAGCTTATCCCAGTTGTAGAGCTCTGAATTCAAATCAGAAATGCATTTTTTCATTTTGTATTGTAGGCTGCCAGGCTTTTCTGCACACAAAAATACCAGTCCTTTTTCCTGAGTGCACAGTTCTGGGCTTTCTGACTTGGAAACTGATTGAAAATGTAATATATTTAGGATTCTCTTTAATGCTGAATAAATTATATGTGTGCACATATGAGGCCTACTGGAAATACAAGAATTTCAATCAGGAAAGCTTACCCAGCTTTCCTGATTGAAGTGAAATATAAACCACAGAGATACTTGGTTATGTTCCCTAGTTTGCAGGTTAAGGGCATTAATTGGATGATTTCCCTTAGATGAAAGGACTTTGTGTGAGGCCATCTTAAGCAGAACGTTTAAAGGCTCCTGACACTGATCAAAAGTAGCATTTAATGTTAAGACGGTGATCAATTTTCAGCTTGCTCTGATGTTAAGATTTGACATAGGTACATTTATTTAGAAAAAAGAAATTATCTCCTTACCATGAAAAGGACCAATTAGATTATTAAGGTTAGGTTTAGTTCATTCTCATGCTCTTGCTTGGACAACATAGAGGTCATCAAACATGTTGTGTGCCTCCATGATGATATATCCTGAGCCATTTTTGCCATGTTATGCAGTAGGATAGCTATGAGGAATATGTGTCTGATGCCATCCATCCATCTTGTTTTAGGACTTTTGGGGGGTCTTTTCCATCCTGCTTTCATTGGGTCAAAGTCAAAGATACTTCTCGCAGGGAAGCTCAGGCAGAATAGATGACCATACCACCTTATATAGTGTTGTGCATCCATTTGAGAAAGCATGATCTGTCTAGTTAGGAAGCAGCTCTCTTCATTCAACTTCAAAAACATCAAACAGTATGAATTTATCATTTGTAGGTACTTCATCTGAGTGGTGTCCAACCTCTTTATAGTCTTGATAGTGTTCAGCCACGTTACACATTGACCACCAAAGCATTATATATCCTTAGCTTCATCTCTCTGCTTATCAAAGTTTTTGTTTGTGAAAGATGTTCGTGATGAGGTACCCTTTTACTTATGACAATTTTGCAGTGTAGGCTTCAAGTGCTTTCTTGATGCTAACCAAATTATTGATAACAGAGACGAGGTAGATGAAATCACTGACAATCTTGACTAGATGGTTGCCCAATAAGATGCTAGAGCCCATAGCATGTTCAAAATCACCAACTGGAAGACTTTTTTTTTTTTTTTGGGTTTTCCTCCAATTAATTTTCAGTCTGAGCTCTTCACTGAGCTTTCCAGGGCTTTAAATGCCACAGCCTGCTAATCCACTAGTTCAATAACTAACACTATGCCATTGGAAAAATTGATGTTGGTAAGGTTCTTATCAAAGGGTCTGCCTAAAATACATTTACTTAGCATCTGGTCAAGTACGTTGTCTTTGACTGCGTTGAAGAGTTCTGGGGATGCAATGCATCCTTGTTGAACTCCTGATGTAATTCAGAAGAAGGCAGTTATTTTCCCATTTACAATAATGCAGCTTGAGGAGTCCTCATATACAAGATGGAACATTCTACAGAGTTTGTCAAGGAAGCCTGTGAGTTTCAAGATCAGTCAAAGCAATTCCATGTTGTTAATGAAAAGCGGCCTTGAAATAACAAATGCAGTGTGAATGGGATGCTTGAATTTTCATGCCTTCTCAATAAGCTGGCACACTGTGAAGATTTGCTCTATTGTGGAATGGCTGGGAGTGAAACCAACTTATGGTCTTCTTTTTCTGAAGATATCCGAGGGTCAGGCCAATAAGACAGAAGCAAAAACTTTCCTCGGGATGGATAGAAGTGTAATGCTGCAGTAGTCACAACAGTCTTGTTTGTGGCCTTCGCATTTCTAAAGCAGTAAAATAGTGCCTTTTTGCCAGTTGGATGGTACTGACTCTGTTCTCCGGATGATATTGTCAGTGCCTGCAGCTGCAAATAATAGCTGGTTTGGTGCTTTTTAATGGCTCCGCAGTAATTCCACAGATTCCTGCCATCTTATTTCCCATAGCATTACTGATATCTCTGTGTATTTTGTCAATAGAGAATTCCCCTGGTTCATTTTATGCAGAACAGGTCATCTCTGCAGTGGTCTTAATATCAGGCTCCAAAGAAAATTGGGGTGTGTTTTAGTAGCTGATTGAATTTGTAATCTACAAGTACATGAGGCAAAATCTTGTACAATTTATAATATTCATTTACAATATGGTTCGGCTCATTATTTCTACTTGGTTTACACTTCAGTAGGGTTGGTCAAAAAGAGGTAAGTGGGTCTCCTCTTTTGCAAAAATTTCTGAACAAAATGAACATTTTTAGTTTAATATGTTTCATGGAATTTTTCAATATGTCTAAACAAATGTTCATTTCAGATTGCTTTGTTTTCATACTTTTTACCCTTTTTTCATACTGGAAAAAGTTGGGAGAAAGGGAAGAAATGCCTTGTTCTTCCTAATCTCTAACCTCCTGAAAGCCCCTCATCCTGAACTGAAAAGAAAATTTTGATTTGAAAGAAAATGAAAATATTTTTCAGTTTAATAATAATGATAATCAGTTTTGAAGGAAACCAAAATTATTTGTGAAAATTTTTTTCTTTCCAAAATCTATTTTTAATCAGGAAAAAAAATCAATGAAAAGTTTTTGACTAGCTCTTCTCTTCTCTTCGTCTCTGTTGAGTTAATGTTTTACATTGTTCTGATGTAGATTATAAGGTCCAGACATGCCAGAGTAAATAGTGAGGCAGTGTGCTTCAGGGGATAGAGAGCACTGGACTGGGACTCAGGAGTCTTGTGCTCTGTTTCTGGATCTCTCACCTACGGTGTTTTAGAAGAGAACCATCAACATAACTTACTTAAAATTTCCTGAATAAAACACTGGTAGAGACTAAAATTAAAGCAGAGAAATGAACATGAATTTTCATTATGGCAAGAGAATAACAGCGGGGTGCCACAAGATTGTGTACTAGGTCTGATGTTGATTAATATATTTACTAATGATTTGAAAAGAGGGGCTAGTTGTTACATTGCCAAATTTGTAGATAACAAAGGTGTTTTTTAGTCACCCCCAGGGAGACTGAGGAATGTCAGAGAGGACCTAAGAAAGCTAGGATAACACTGCAGGCAGCACAGTGGCAGGAGTAGTTCAATGTTTTGTAAATGCAAAATTATGCACATTGGAGGAAAACATTTGAACTACTCTGATACCTTACAGGGTACTAAACTGTATCACCTCAGGAAAGGGACCTGGACATCATTATGGGCAGCTCAATGAAGTCCTTGCTTCAATGGGCGGCTGTGGTCAAAACAAACTAGATATTAGGATACCACAAAGAGCTTTGTCTCTCATATTACCAATGCATCTATTTGAAAATATTGGCATTCCACAGTATCTTAAAAAAATAATCTTGCAATGGTTTATAATGGAAGCTGGCAATGAAGGAGTTAAAACCAGTAACACTTGCTTCAAAGTTGAGACTTTGCATTCCATGTTTTAGGCTTTAGTGAATATTTATGGTTGATTTGAGACCACCCCCTAAAAATAAGGGCATATAATGGAAATGCTGACAAATTTTAAACCATGGTGGTAGTAGCAGGCTCTGCTATAATTAGGCATGTGTCTCAGTAGTCTGTGTAATATGATTGCCTTGTCAATACCCTGAGCTGGAAGGAATGTATCTTAATCTGGACAATCCTTTTAAGTTAGTTTGGGAGGTTGTGAGTGGAAAAAACAGATGCTGAGGTTTATTTCATTGTAAGACTCAACTTGTGCGTACATGAGAAGGTAACAGACATTTGATGGATACTTGATAACCCTGATTAACTGGACAGATCACTGAAGTCCTGGCGGTATGCAAAAAGCATCAAAACGTAATCTGAAAAGATTAGGCATTAGGGCAGAGCACCAGCAGAAATCACATGAAAGATCTCCTAGTTCCCTCTTTGCAAATATTATATGGTTGAAATTGTGTATGTGTTAGTAGGTCTTTTCTTTCTTTGTCTGGTTTTGATGACTGTGGCCTACTGAACCGAACTGAAGTATACCTTTTATCTTGTGTTTTTGTTAAACTGATACATTTGCCTTGTGTAATTTCAGTGGACAGAGCCCAGCTGTTGCTGAATTTAATTTACTACTGAAAGCACATTCTTTGGAAACCTATGGCGTTGATCCTCATCCTTGCAAGGTAATAGTTCAGGGTTTTTAAAATAAATTATCTTCTTACAGGTTAATAATGAATTAGTCCCATTTTTGTCCAGCCATGTGTACTAAAACATTTCTAAAAGAGCCTCCCCAGAAAGTTAGAGAGATGTTGCAGCTTTGTAAAATGTTGATTGACAAACACCTGTGTGTCAGTCCCAGAAGTACTGCCTTGCATAGGCAGTATTCCAGAGTATGACACTCTAGCATGCTGTGTCAGTATGAGGAGATCTTTTTTGGGGGTCCTGGCAGGTCACAAGTATTGTAATTCCATCCCAACCGTGTGAACAGCTTGTAGTGCTGTGCTGTGCTGTTTTCTTACAACAGTTATTGCTCATAACTGTTTCTAGTCAACAGAAAATGATAGCCTAAGTAAACATACTAGGTAGAGTATATTTTGCTAAGTGTACTGTGTGAAAAGTTTTGATAACTGATCTTTTCTTTGCCATTCAAAACTCTCCCTTAATGTAATCTTATGAAGGAGTTTACTAAGTTTCAATCTTACATAGTGCATGTAATTTCTGAGAGACAGTATTTTAGAGTTAAACAAATATTCTAAATGGGAAGTACTTCACATTTTCTAAGAATTTCAGTAACAATGTGTTACTGTTATCCAGAAGCCACAACCAATTGCTGGGACTTCTAGGCTAACATTTTGAACACAAGTGTTTCAGTTGCAGCTGCAAAATGTACAAACCATAACACAAACAGGAAATTGCATATGCAAAAGGGTGAATTGGACATGTACTTACATATTGTCCACTACTTTACTATTCTGTGTTTCTTTTACAAAGGTGTCTTTGGTTATAACCACTAGTTGTCTCATCTCGTGTACAAATGAAGCCACCATACATCTGCATTTTTGAGTGATGGTGATTTGCCTTTATAATTTTGCTGTTAAGGTTGCCAGTTTTTATGATGCTCTAATTGTTGTTTTGAATTGTTATATTTCAATAATACTGCATTCCAACATGGTTTTATGGGGCAAACTAAGTGACCTATAGATCCCACGCACACTTGTAGCAGTTTACCACGCTCACCATTAAATAGTCAACCCTTATCCAAAGCTATATCTGCATTATTGCAGATATTTCTTTCCTAAATTAGATAAGGGGCCTGATCCAAAGCCCACTGAAGTCAATGAAAAGACTTCCTTTTACTTCAGTGAGCTTTGGATGAGAATCATACTGCATTATTTCAGATGTCATTCATTGTATGGTTATTATAGACTTTTTAATAGTAATCACAGTAGGGTACTTACATTTGAAACTGTGTCCCTCTGTGTTTTTGCTTTTACTTTTCACAGGAAGCTTAAAAAAACCCTGATATTCTTTGACTGCATAATGATTTGAAATAAAGCTTATAGAATAGTGAAGCAGATTAAGCCAGGCAAATGAGCATTTGGAAATAGGCATAGGAAAGCTGATTAGTATAAAACATGAACTGACCTAAACTTTTGCTCAGAAAAATTTGAATCCAACCTTTTCTTTGTGGAATTCAAAAAAGTTTGGTGTTCTGATTTAAAAGAAAACACCACTTATCTTTGCACTTCTGGTTTCCACCAAAACTGGAAATATCTAAATACAGCAAGAAAGGCTGTCTTGTGGCAATATTTCCAGCAGAGATGATATTGTGAAGTATTGGAAATCATATGAGAGAGCTTGTTCCTGTGAATTTCAAGGCTGAAGCAGATAAGATGAGAATACTACATTTGGGCAAAACTGAATCCCTTGCTCATGTTGGTGAGCATTTTGATATCAAATGGGACTATTTGTGTATGTGCTTGTAGAAAAGAATAAGCCTTTCAGTGCTACCATTGTGCCAAAATCTACATGTGAAGGAAAACAAAGCATAAGACAGTTTTATCCAGTCAAATAGTAAATAAGAAACAAGACTTTTTATTGCTGAGGATTGAACTTAGATGTTGAGAAAAATGTAGTTGACAAATAAGCTTAGTCCTAAGAAAAACGCAGATACCGTATCTGTGACTGCAATGGACTAAGAATTTATACCATCAACAATATACATACGTATGGGGGGGGGGGAAGAAATCAAACAAATAACTTTAATTTGTGTTTTTTCTCTTATTTTAAGGATTCAACCGGGACCACTACTTTTTTAGGATTCACAGCAACGGGCTTTGTAGTTTTCCAGGGAAATAAAAGAATTCATTTGTTAAAATGGTAAGCATATCAACTGTAATCAGGTTATTATATAAGATTATTTTAATTGTGTTTTCCTCCTAATTCCTTTAAGGAAGCTACAGGGAATATTGAAGATTCACTTCTTTGCCCTTCCACATGTTGTTTTTCAAGGATTTTTAGATCACTTATGAAAAAGAAATTGGTCTCATTCTGCTTCTTACTGGAAGTTAGTCTACATGACAAACTTGGACAAGTCAAACTAATTGACAGAGATGCTCAAAAATTGAATAGCTGTCATATTGGAGGTCACTAATGTGGTATAATGGCAGGGGTGCAAAGGAAAGCTTTCACAATTCCTACCACGTTATGCTTGGCTCTTGAATGTGCTGTCAATTTCTCATTCAAATATGAAAAGAAAAAATAGGATTTTTTTTAAAAGTACTCCAGGTAGGAGAGGAGATGGGATTTTATATGTTTATAAATTATCATTCCTTGGCAGATTTCTAAATATAAGTAAATTTGGCCCCTATGCTTTTTCTTTCTTAAGGCAACTTCTTATCTCAAGGATTTCACTGTTATAGGGCAAATCTGAAGTTATGACAACATTAGTGAAGACAGATTGAAGGTTTCTTGCCAGCATTTCCAGTCTTTTTCATAAAATCTCCAGCTTTTTGGTAGCTGATGGAATAGCTTAGAAATGATGGTGTCCGCCACTTATTTTCATCTTAATTAGCTCTTATAAGCAAGGATTGTGCAGAAGGTCAATGGTCAAATTCTAGAATAGGCCACTGCTTTGATTAGAATTATTGGCAGTTATAGTTGTGTTTGGTGTGGCATACAGCCAAGTCTTTGGCCCAGGCTAATTTCCCTTTATATCACTTCATTGGTGCAAGGGAATTAATGCTGCCCCAGAGGGTCAGATGGGGATTCTCTTGTCATAGCCTAATCCCATACCTTCCAACATTCTTGGAGAAAACTCTAGAACTTTCAAGTGTTCATAAATTTGCACAATTTTGAATAATTACAAATTTGTAGATACATACCAAGACTGAGAGAGAGAAGGACAGAGGAAAGAAGAGATGCAAAAGTCTTCAGCATTTCATATTCTTCGCCATTTGTATCCTGGCAAAATGTTTTATTCATCTGTCTCATCCTATTACTAGCATTTAATTCCAGCTGCCCAATCATCTACATTGCAAAATAACCCCTTCCTCCAAATCAGTTTAATTGCTAATAAAAGCAACCTCACTCAAAATAACCACCTTCATCGCAGGATAAAACCAAACCAAATGCCACTCCAAAAAACAGTACTTCATGCCAATTTAATTGCAAAACATCCCCCCCACACGTACTGGAAGTATTAGAGGGAACACTGGGAGAGTTTTCATTGATATCTCAGCCATCCTCCCCACTTTAATTCCAAAGGTCTGAGTGGGTAGTTCAAGTAATCAGAGCAATTGCTGAACAAATGACAGGAGCAACTGCCTCCTAGATGGCTCTTTACATGTAATGTTCCCAGAGTATCATCTTAGAAGGGGGTAGAACGGAGCTGTCATTGATTGCCATTCCCCAAGAGGTGGGGGAATAGGGAAGATAAGCCATACAGATGGGGATTTCTTTGTAGACTGTTTTTTTCCACTGCAGATGTACAGAAACATCTAAAAACCCCATAAAGTTGGCCAGTCTGGAATCCCTCACTTGCCTAAAATGAGAGTAGCCACCTCTATCTATTTCTCCCTAAACTGCAGGCAAATGAAAGCATTCTTGGGGGTGTGGCTGGAGCACATGGTACTCTGGTGACCTGCAACCTTCAGGCATCTTCCCTTGTGTTAAAACCTTTCACTATATGCTGGCAAAACATGCTCATTTCAAATAAATGGATCAGTCAAAAAAGAAAAAAGAAGCAAAATATTACCCTTATCACAGGGCCTCAGTTAAAATATCTGAGTAAGCATCAGTCCTTTCATTGATATGGTACGTTTATGATTAAAATGCAATACCTGTCAGAAAGTTTTTTCTTTGTAGCACATTTTTCTTTGCATCTAGAATCTCTTCAGTGTCAACCATTTGCTTGCTAAAGTCTTAGAAATGTTTGAGAAACTACAGTAATTTTAATAGGTTTACTCATTTCATAATTTATCATTCAATTAAATGAAAATGCATAAACTAGGGGAAGCAGGTTATTGCACTACTGGTATGTCCTCTTTTAGTGATTTAAATCTTGATTAGGACACACAGTAAAATACATTTTATCTCATTGTACCTAATATTAGAGATACTAAGCATCATAAAAATCCATGCAATTTGGCATATTATGTGCTATTTGTAAGTGCTCGGATACAATGATAAGTGACATCAATGCATAAATAAGCAGATATGCAAACAGATGGAATATTGCTGGTGAGAAATGAGATGCATTTGCAGCATTCTTTGTGGAAACTTCCAGACCTTTCTATGCAGCATCTGGCTCCTAAAGATGTTACCCATTCGTCATTTTAAGTACCAAATAGGTTCCAAGATTTTAAAGATGAGAAATTGATATTTATACTTTAGAATTTTTATCTCCACTTCACGTCTCAGCAGCTTCCTTCTCTTTCCTCCCTGGTCCAAATGAACTCTTTAAATGCTCACAACAATGTGGAAAGTATAACATCCCAAGTCTATATTCTCTACTCTGAAAAAAAATTAGTACTGTATATTGTTTGCTCTAGCACTATGGATTTTACACTATTTACGAAGAGTGCACTGTTGAGGAGATAATAGCATTGTGTTCCATGGCAGCCTGCTCTATATTTGTAAATCAGTTAAATTTGCATGAAAATGCACATCACTTTTATTCACTGCAATTTTTTCCTTTACTTAAAAGATTTTTTCTTCTTAGGGCTGATGTCTGTAAATTGAAATTTGAAGGGAAGACCTTTTATGTGCTTGGAGCTCAGAGAGAGGTTGGATATTATTTTTATACTAAATTAGTATGGGTGATTTAAATTTAATTTTAAAAAGCTACTAATGTATTTTAATTTTAAAACAGGTCTTTTTAATGGGTGGTTTGACAAATTGTATTTCATATATTGTAGATTACACATAAAATAAAAATAAACTTATCTTTTTTCTCAAAAACAATAAAAAGACATCTACTTTGACAAAGGGATTAGATCTGACAACATCTATATTAGGTTTATCTAATCCAACCATGCGGTGCAGGGATTTTTCCTTACAATTTGTTCCCTAGTATTTATGCAATCTAGTTTTAAGGGTCAAATTATCTAAATGTGGGAATTGCACCAGCATAAAATGTGAGTAATGCACAGGAGTGTCAAGCCTCTGACCTATATGGTTAAATTTTCAAGTGGGCTGTTACAGGGTGGAGTGGGATTTTTAAGAGGGAACTGGCAGGCCACTTGAGCCTCATTAACAGCCTCACTATGGGGCCTGACAAAAGGCAACTGGATTTTAGAAAGAGGGGAGAACAGGAAACAGGGAGAGGATGTTGTGGTAGTTACTGCAAAAGAACTGCAGTGAGCAGAAGGCTCCTGCAGGACTCTGAGAAACCAGGGGAGCAGCAGTGGGAGTTTGCCTGCTGATGTCTACACTAGAATAAAAGACCCCCTGGCCCTGGCTGGCTCGGGGTCAGCTGACTCAAGCTCACTGAGGCTCAGGCTGTGGGCCTAAAGATAGCTGTATAGATGCTCAGTTTTGGGCTGGAGCCCAGGCTCTGGGATCCTACCCACTCATTGGGTCCCAGAGTTCAGGCTCCAAGCTGAACGCAAATGTCTACACAGCAATTTTACAGCCTCACAGCCCATGCCCTGTGAGCCTGAGTCAGCTGACTGGAGCCAGCCATGGGTGTTTAACTGCTGTGTGTATATATATATACCCTCAGAGCCAGAGAGTTGGACAAGGCAGACAGAGATTAATGGAAGACTCGAGTTAAGAGGAGCCTTGCTGTGGTTGCTTGAATTATGTTGGGACTTTAAGGACAGTTTTGAATTATTTTGATTTACGTTAATAAACTAGAACTCAAGAAAGGCTGCTGCTGTTTGACTTGTGAAACCTTTTGGGAGTTGAGTCCAGAAAGGTAAAGTGAAGCAGGGACTATAGAGTCACCCCAGACACAAGAAGCACTCAGGAGGCCTTAACCCAGACCTGAATTTTAAAGTCTCTTGATTTGTTTGGGAGCCTTCTGATTTGAGGCGCATCCTGCTGGACTCCCAAGCAGCTGCCTGGGAGAACTGCAGACTTGTGGGAGAAGCTCACTATCTAGTGTCTGTATAGTTAGTGTCTTCTAGTATTTGTTCATTCTCCCGTGTTCTGACCACAGAGGCTCTGCCTAAAGCATTCCTCTTAACCTGCCCATGACCTTCAGGATGGTAGAGTAATGGGGGTCAGAGTGATGTTGGGCATTGCTGTCTCCAAGGCTGTGGACATGTTGAGAACCATAGTCTAGATTGGGGAAGGAGGGAGGATGGAAGAAAGAAAGCTAGACATGGAGAACAAGAAACTAGCAGGGGGGATATAGAATGAGCCATGGCAAGGGATATGGGGGGAGTCAGTCCAGGGAAATAGGGAAATTTAAATGAGAGCACTGTGGGGTGGGGGTGGGGAGTTTGAAGTAGTGGATGAAGAGAGCCAAAGATAGGCATGGACATGGTAGTGAGAAGGAGAGCCAGTCAGCAGGGAGAAGGGGTAGCCAAAGAGGGAAGGAGAACAAGGGGGACTATGTGGAGAACAAGAGCGAGAGGAGAAGACCTTAATGGAAAGTCGAGGAGGAGCCAGGTCAGAGAGGATGAGGGAACTCGAGGAGGAAGTGATGGCTTTGAGGGAGAGAATTTATTGTCTTTATATGCAGGAGAAGCAAAGAATTCAAGGATTTGACAGGGGAATTGAGGCAATGCATATTCATTAAATATGAAAATTATTGTGGTGCTTCATTTGCATAAAACTCAGCTTTAACTACCTACAGCTATAATGGGTATGACCTTGAGTCCTTTTCTCTGTTATCAAACCACTCAATCAGCTCCTTCTCCCCCACAAAAGTAGCTTTGCTATGTGAAAAATCCATTTTCACAGATGGGGGCGGGGAAATCAAGTGCAAATGGATTGCAGTGAAGTGTGGATTGGTGTCACTTAAGAAAATTTTGATCCTAAATGTTTCTAGTGGATGGAGTTTCTATCAGTTCCCTGGAAGACTATTTCACAGTCTTTAAAGAATTCAATTTGTATGTTTTTTTTTTCCTTATTTCTTTTTATGACACTTAGAAAAAGGCTATGTTGTCATTTCATACCTCTACACCAGCAGCCTGCAAGCATCTTTGGAAGTGTGGGGTGGAGAACCAGGCTTTTTATAAGTAAGTAAATCTACATCAGTTCATCATAGTAAAAGAAAAGCATGTGCACTAGGGTAGAAGATGGTTCCATGTGAAATTGTGTGTGTGTCATTAACAGGATGGAAGACATAAACCGTATTGCTGCATCATTAAATGTCGATGCCAAAAAAGTATATTTGGATAAATATGCAAATTGGTATACTAGGAGGTAGTACTTCATTACAAATGAGGATCATAGTTGGAGGCATTTGGTGCTTTTTAGGGTGGCGGATCAAGAATTTTCTTCCAAATACCCTGTATTACCTAAGATTGTAGCAGCAGTGTGTAGCTAAGTGAGTAGGATGAGAGACCGGGAGTCAGGGAATGTGGGTATTACTCTTGGTTCAGCTGTTGACCACCTCTGCAAACTTGAGCAAGGCGCTTAACTGTTCTGTATCTCAGTTTCTCCTGTGAGTAACATGGAGAGAATAATGCTACCCACCTCTATTAAGTGCTTTGAGAGCTATGCTAGGAGTGTACTAAGCCATAAGTATTACTCATCCGGGCATTTTTGAATAAACATTGTTTTCCAGTGAAGCCACAAGGGCTGGTAACTGGTGACTAGGAATTCCACAGCATGGGTTAATACACTTCAAAAAGATGGAATTGCTGTGGGATGCATTTGGGAATGTTGCCGCTCATCTAGTTCAAAAAGTAAATGGCTGTAAATCAGTTGCAAGAGAAGGAAGAAGTCCAGAAACTATCCCCTCTCCTACACATCAAAAGATACAGTGCAGATAAATCATCAAAGGTACTCGTTCATTTTTTCCTTTCCCCAGTTAACTTAATTAGATCTTTCGTCTTGTGTGCTAACATTTCCCTTTGGGCATGTTTCTTTTATTCCTGCTACTTTGAGTTTCTTTACAGCATCTGGCATACTTTATTTTGTAAAATTACTGCTTCTTTGGTGCTTGCAAAGTAGCCAACGCTGATGGGAGGGGGAATGACTTGTGACTGGGTAGACAGAATTTGTGTTTTAACAAGGGTGTTAATTGCCTGTTTTATGTTGAAGCAGGTTCTTTAAGTTTAACATGGATGCAACAGTGTGTTGAATGAAAGGCATAAAATATAGGCCTATTACAATATAGCCATTAATTTATTTATATTCCATTTGAGAACTGAAGTGGAATTATTATAGAGGATCTACTTAAGAACATTCTTCACCTTGGAAAACTGGGTGGGAAAACAATCTGTGCACGCATGTTTGATTTTTAAACATTTAGATCTGATTGCAATAATTTTTAGTAATATAAAACAGAGAATGGTACAATACTCACTCTCCCAGGTAAACTCAAAGGAGAGGAGTCAAATCCATTTGCCTTTTGGACTGTAGCAGCTATCAAAGTATGAATATCCAATGTGGACTGGTATAAAATATCTCTGATATTTTGCTCCCTAGTAGTAATATTCATAATGTGGGTCTCAGGCATCATTGCCCTATCTACTCTTTTCCTTGCCACACACTCCATGTGGCTTCCATATAGCTCTGTGAGGTTGTTTCTTGAAAGTATACTCGCCTGTTTCATTTCAGCATCTGTATGTTGGAATGGAGGTATGTTACTAATTTAGTAGAGTGAGGTTTGGAAGCAGCACTCCATGGATGGAGTACACTGGCAGATTAGGAAATAGTGGTTGCTATAACTCAGCAGTCTGCAGACTTAAATTGAAATGAAGATAGGTTGCATAGCATTGCAAACCATGTACACTCAAAACCTACTGATTCAAAGTGACTGGATTGGGTAGAGACTACACGTACATTGACTGTGTGAAGACACAGAAAATATAGCTGTTTTCTGAGTGAGGAACTCCTGTTCTTTTGTTTCCTATTTGTTTCAGTGATACCAGTGTGCTCACTGCAGCATCCGTGTGGGGAGTCCTTGTGTGGCTTGCTGGAGGAAAAAGGGTTCTTGCCACTTTAAGGGGCCCTCCCCCTTACAATGGGTAGTAGAAGGGGAAGGGGGAAGGTTTTACCAGCATGGATCAGGAAAGGGGAGAGGAACAGGAAGCAGTTGGGACAGGTCTTGGGAGAAGACTGCCCTTCCTGCTGACTGAAAGAGTAAGGGCGGGGTATTTATATCCCAGCCAGTCCCAAAAAAAGCCTTTTCCTACCTGGATCGGGCTGGCATTCGCACCCATGAATTTGTAAAGGGGCTGGGTTTCCTCATGACTCACTCTGCTAGTTGCCCTTTTCTTTGGGGGCTGGGAAAGAGTTTTTCCCTCACCACCAGATGGCTGAGGTTGTGCGGGGTACTTGTCTTCCTCACATAGGGTGACCAGACAGCAAGTGTGAAAAATTGGGATGGGGATGGGGGGTAATAGGAGCCTATATAAGAAAAGACCAAAAATCGGGACTGTCCTGTAAAATCAGGACATCTGGTCACCTTATCCTCACAGCAGGTCTGGGACATCTTGGGACCAGTGTGTGTGCGGGTGGGGAGGGGGGTTAGGCCATAATGTCAAATCAAGTACGTAAAACTCATGGCAGCTTCCCATAATGGAAGGGATACAATTATCAGATAAAATGGACTGGAAAAGGATTTGAAGGAAAGCCTACCTTAAGGGAGCTGAGGTGTGTAGGGGGGGCTACTATGTCTCACAGCAGGGAGATGATTTCCCTCCTCCTTTTATAGCTCCCATTCACTTCACACATGGGGAGAGTGGCAGGATCCCAGCAATGGGCTGGCTGGGATCAGTTGGCAATTATATGGAAATGACTAAGCAAATTATGATGATCTACACTGTACCATTTATTGCCAAGTTCTTCCAGTTTTTTAGGTGAATAAAGATGTGGCCTAATTAAACCACATCCATTATCTCCTGTCCTCCTCCTGCCATGGCTAGGCAGTGTGGAGGTAACTACATCTCTGTCCTAATCTTCCCACATATAGGATATTGTAAGAACCCTTGCAGGGGCTGCTAGATTTCTATGGTGCATGGGTCACATCGTATATATAAACTTCTGTGGCCCTATACAAGCACGTTTCACTTTCTTGCTCTGTTATCCAGATAATCACTCATTGACATGCAGTCTTACCATACAATCTAAATTGTGAAATACCTGTTACGTTTCACATGTAATTTTATATTGAAATTATTACACATACCAATACAAAAGTTATTAAACTGCCATTTATTGAACATTATGCTATAGTAGGAGAATAACACAGTTTGTCATTTGTCTTGCTCATTTCTGTACATTAAGCTGTTTTTTACACTTTCTGAAAATGTGACAACCATGTACTCTTCTTTTTCTGGAAGGTATGCAAAATCAAGTCAGATCAAGACGATGTCCAGCAGCAAAATATTTTTTAAAGGCAGTAGATTTCGATATAGGTATGCACTTTCTTGTCCTTGTGGTGGTTTTTTTTTTATTAAGATTAACCATTCTTAGGGTGGAAGAAAGAGCTTGGAAAATTATTAATGGGAAATAGAGCCTTTACCTCTAGGGTACCCAATGCAGGTCAGTAGGGATTCAAAGCCTGATTGCTCTTCGGTGTCTTTTATTAAATGAGTTGGTGGTTTCATTTAGATCTTAGTGAACAGTGTTTCACATAAGAAAAAAAGGCACAATATTTGACACTAGTTGTCATCCTTTGTTGCAGTCTCAAGACAAGACAACATTTGGATAGCATAGAGATTGAACTAATCTCACCAGATGCTTCTAGAATCAGGGTAAACGTATGTTGGTGAGACAGCGGGGTGAAACTCATGCTGACACAACTCTTCTGTTCTGCAGCTAAATGATCTCCAGTATTTTCAGTAGGAGCACCAAATTGATTTCTGATAAATTAGAAAATAATGTACTCTGGTATCCTGTCTTCTAAAAATGTGTTGCTTTTCTTTGTTACCATTTTAATAGCTCATGTTACAACTACATATTAATATTGAAATAAATTTTAAAAATCCATCAAAAGTTCCTTGGATATCCTAATTCATGTTTTGTTACAGTGGAAAGGTCGCCAAAGAGGTTGTTGAAGCAAGTTCCAAAATCCAGAGAGAACCTCCTGAAGTGCACAGGTATGTTTTGATATTTTAACTTTAAGGACCAAAGAAGATGAGTCTGCTTTACACAGAAAAAGTTACTTTGGTTACTATGGGACTAATGGACCATCATTCTGAGCAGCCATTTGAGACAATCAATCCTAGTGAAAGATGCTATAACGCAATTGTCTCTGTGTCACTTTTCTCTCCTAGACAAGGGAGTTGAATCAGTATTGACCTGAAATTCTTTTTAATCAATCAGTAAAATAGTTTATTGGCCTCTATATCAGGTAGGAAGTATGATCCTGGCAGAGAAAAAAACACCTGTATTTCAGCCCCAGTCATTGTCCTGTTTTTAATTTTTTAGGTGGAGGGATTTATGTAGCAACTTATCCACTGACTTAAAACCCAGTTTAAAGAGAGAGGAGAATAGTTCTTAACTTATCTGGGGGCAAGTTCTCTGGTTTGCTTTTTTCTAAAGCTATACTGTTGGACTTTTGAAAATAGACAGGTGTTTTCCTGAGACATGTCACTCATTGTACAGCCAACAGGAGTTGATCAGACCCTGATCAAAACAAATGGAAATGGAAAACTTGCACACACTCCATGATTAGAGACTAAGCAGAAGAGAGGAAAGAAATACCAGGAGGAAAAGGAACAAGACTTTAGAAAGCTTGAAAAACACATATTATTGTGTCAGTGACCAGAGTGATTGCTTAGTGTTTTGAATATTTGAGGCCACAGCCACTCTACTGTTGTAAAGTTAATTTTCCGTTACTTTTGTGTATGGAGTTTGTCTGATTTTTGGTTTCTTTTTTTTCATTGTGTCCTGAAATACCACCTATCCCTTGATGAAGTGTGGAGAGTTGCCCTAAGTTAGGCTCTTTATGATGTCTAAAAGGTAGCATTCATAAAGATGCAGTTGTGTTGTACACCCTAACATGAATAACATTAACCAGGTGACATTTAAATAATGCACCACGGAGGCTCTAAAAATTAAGTGTCTTAATAAGAGTACAAAAATAAGTGGGTAAGTCTTCCATTGAGATTGAATGCACCGTTAAAGTGTGCAAATGCACACTAACATAGGCAATCCACATAATTGTGCAAGTTGTCTTGCTTTTTTCTTTATTGTCCATTTTCTACCAGTCCGTTCTGAGGGATAAATACGAATTTGATTTTTTTTAAAGATTTCTTTTGCGTTTGGCTTTTCTGTGTTTTACAGCATTGCAAAAATAATGTAAGTGAACGGTGACAAAATACATACCTTCTGTTGCCTACGCTGAGGGTTTACTCTGCATGGCACAAAATTGCTGCATGAACTTGGCTGCCTTTTCTTTTGATTACTATTTTAAGTAGTGTGTAATTTTGTGAGAAGAATATTGCATTAGTAGAATGTGGGCAAGTGCCCTTCTCAGCCTATACCGAAACAAGATTCACACACTATATGGAATCGAAAACTTGCCCTCATTCAAGAGTTTGGCTGTTTTAACAAAAGCCTTTACAACATACTACTGGGGCTCCTGCCTACAACCTGCTCTATTAATTTAAATAGAGTATAAAGCCCAAAGATGTTAGCATAACCCACTCACTGTTCAGTATTAAACCGTGTTAAGCAAGGTTCGGGGTTTGGTATACAGAGACCTCAGCCTGATGAGCACCATGGCAAACACACCATTAATAAAAATTCTTTTAACCGTTTATTAAAGATGAAGAAAAGAAGAAAAAACAGTTGAACATTTGAAATGTAAAGTATTAAGTGAGGCCTTCATTTTAACAACATCCCTTTCCCCTTTCCCTTTCGCTGGAGTGAGTTTTTAGAAGAAACGCCCCCTTGTTTGAAGTCTCTTAGATAGTATGGTAGATGAAATGGTAATGACTGTCCTTTTTGGGGAAAAGGAAAGTTAGTTGAGGCAGCCTGGAGCTGCTGCTGTTGCTAAGGTCTGATCACATAGGCACCGACTCCATGGGTGCTCCAGGGAAAAAATTAGCAGGTGCTTAGCACCCACTGGCAGCCAGCTTCCCCCTTCTCCCCTCCGACACTTCCTGCCTACTGGCAGCCCTGCCAATCAACTCCTCCCCGTCCATCCGAGTGCCTCCTGCCCACCACAATCAGCTGTTTCACAGCATGCAGGAGGCGCTGGGAGGAAGGGGGAGAAGTGGGGATGGGGCATGCTCGGGAGGGGGTTGAAATGGGTGGGAAGAGGCAGGGCTGGAAGAGGCGAGGTGAGGGACTTGAGAGAAGGGGTGGGGTGGAGGCATGGCTTGGGGTGGGAACAGATGGGATGGGTGGGGGCATGAGGGAAGGGGCAGGACCTGGGGCGGAGCAGGTGGTTGAGCACCCCCCTGAACTCATAGGAAGTCGGTGCCTATGTCTGATCCTGTTTCATCCCAGGTGGTGGTTGGGATTCAGCTGGAAACATTTGAAGTGGTGATGTCATCTGGATTCCTCTCTCTCTGGCTCAGTCTGGTCAGGACATCTCTCAGGATTAGGACAAAGAAGGTCCGGGGTCACAGGAGACAGTGGGGATAGCAGCTAGGATGGGAAGCCCCCTCCAGCCAGTTTTTTTCCTGAAAGTCCTGTTTAAGGACCAACAAAGTGATTGGTGAAATAGCCTAACTCCTCATTATTTTGTCCACCAATAATACCTGTTTTTGACACAATAATTTTGGTTCACTGATTTCTGGTTCCACACTTTTCTTGTTTACCAAGCATGATCTGAACACAGTCCTTGATTTATATCAGTAGACCTTTTTGCATGGACTAATTCCGTCTGTCTCCCTTCTGTATTTTTCCCATCAACATTTGTTGTTATAAGTTACTGTGACATCTTATGAACTGTCACTCACTTCTTATAGTTAACTGACAACTTTAGTAAATATATGGGCACAATTATCACAACAACCCAAAATATCCTCTTGAAAGCACCACTCCATTCTTCTTTGAGAGCTGTCCTTGTGGGTGCTCCACTCCAGGTGTTGGTACATCCCTGTGCCTTTGCCTGGAGATTTTTACAGCAGTACCTGCACGGGCCGTGCACACGCGGTGCCTACCTCACAGGCTGACGGTGCCTCAATATTGTGTGTGTGTGTGTGTGTGTGTGGCCCAGGCTCCTCAGTTCTTTCTCTATCGTCCCCGGCCTGAGACGGAACTCAGCAGTCTTGCTCAAGGATTTTTGCGTTTAGACAGTTAGTTATTTATACAGTTTATCTACTATTTTAGTCAGATAAGTTTTATTTCCTCTCTCCCCTTATTCTCTTAACTCCCCCCTCCCCACTTCCCAGCTTTTTTTCTGTCAGTTAGACAGTTTGTTTATGCCTGGCTTGCCAGGTTTTAAGAGATGCACCACATGCACAGAGGCCATCTCTATCTCTGATGACCATTCTCAATGTGTTTATTGTTTGAGGGAGTCCCACATCCCCCCCTAAATGTGCCCACTGCAGTAAGCTGAAGGCCAGGACACGAAAGGACAAAGACCTAAGGCTCAGTTAATTCTAATGGAAAAGTCCCCGAGACCTGCCTGAGACCCAGGTCAGGAGTCCTACTCAAGACAAAGCCTGCCTAAGTCAACAAAGGATTAAAAAACAACAACAAAAGGGTGAGCTTCATCACTTCCCATTGACCAGCCGGCCTCCAAACTGTCTCAGAGCAGGTCTGTGTCTTCGGGGCTGACTGCTCCGCAGCTCAGCACATAAGATGCTCTGGGCACTTCCAGCACTGTCTGTATCCTGGCTGCTGCCGGTACACACCGCTCCAGTGCCTAGGCTATGGGCTTAAAGTTGCCTGCCTCTTCTAATACACCACTGCAAAGGACTCGGTACCATCTCAACTGAGGCTGCCTGTGCCATACACAGGTACGGTTGCTGTACCTCAACCACCTATGCATATGCATACGGTGCTGCACCAGTCCGCACTGGTCAATCCTATGGCATTGCTGCTGCACCCAGCGCAGTATATTCCGACTTCTTCTACCTTGGCACCTCAGTTTATTCATTTGAGCAATTTGCTAGTCTCGCCAACACCCATTACTTGGTACCTATCTCTCACTGGAACTCTTGGCATGGCGCCAACAGCTATCCCATATTCCCTCTCGCATTTCTAGTAATGAGCGTGATGAAGTTGAGGGAGTGTTTTCACCACACCATTCCTCCCCTCAGACTCCTGCTAGCATGGGATCAAGGTCCTCATATTCCAGAGACTTACCACCCTGGTATGGACACCTATGGATGGGACCACCCAGGCCCTTCCCTGGACAATGGCATTACTGGAGCCTGTGGGGGTTCTACAGCAAGCACCACAATAACCAACACAGCCCACGAAGAGGTGACACCTGATGTGCTTCTGAACCCGTGCACACTTCTGCAATGGATGGACAGGAGCAACCTGCTGTGGTGCATGCAGAAGAGGGGACACCTGACACCTCTCCAAATAATAATTCATCCTCCTCACCGGACGAGGCTATTATACTTCCACCCCCAACGACAGGAGATGATTTTACTCATTTTCAGGACCACAGAAGAGTGGCTAATGAGCTCAAGATCACTCTGGAGGTGTCAGAGACTCAGCATGAGCTGACTGACATCTTACAACCTTCAACCTCCTCCAAGATACGCAGCCTACATGCAACACCAGAGGCCATATGACCACCAGCAGCAACAAGGCCAGGGACCTAGGCATCAATCCTGCTGCTCCACGCCATCGACACTGTCCTAGCCCCCTCCACCTAATAAGCAGATCTGAAGCCTTGGTTGAGGGTATAGAAGACCTTCCAGCCACTCCAGCGCTTATGCTTCCCATCCAACCTTTTGGCCACCGTTTGCTCCCATTCTACTACAACTGGGGAGCCATCACTACAGACAGGTAGGCCATAGAGGTCCTGCAATTGGGCTATTCCATCCCCTTCCTGTCCACACCACCCACCCCATCCCTCTTCAGGGACCCTTCTCACGATCACTTTCTCAACCAAGAGGTGTGACATCTTCTACAAATAGGAGCAGTGGAGATGATGCCTGATCAGCACAGGGGAAAAGGGTTTTACTCCCACTATTTTTTGACAGAAAAGGAAAGTGGGAGATGACAATGCATTCTCAAACTCAGACGACTCAACAAGTTCATCAGAAAGCAAAAATTCAAAATGGTTACCCTCACAACTATAATTCCAGCACTGGAGCAGGGAGAGTGGTTTTCAGCCGTTGACCTGCAAGATTCTTGTTTTTATGTAACTATACACCCCGCCCACAGGCGTGTTCTCAGATTTGTTATGAGCTCAAATCATTACCAATACAGGGTTCTGCCCTTTTGGCCTCTCAACAGCACCTTGCATCTTCTCCAAGATTCCTGCGGTGGCAACAGTGCACCTAAGGAATAAAGGAATGATAATTTTTCCTTACCTGGATGATTGCCTGCTCAAAGCGCAGACTCCCGAGGGGGCCATCCAGGCCATACAGATGACCATCGACTGCTGCCAGGGTCTTGGCCTACAAATAAACAAAAACAAATCCACATTAACTTCTACTCAACGACTGGAGTTCATAGGTGCTCACATCGATTCCATAACTGGACTCGCATCTTTCCCATTTGACAAATTCAACACTATAAAGAATCTGGTTGCCAAATTGCAGAACAGCCCGCATGTCACTGTCTGTGACTGTCTGCAACTTCTTGGCCATATGGTCTCTTGCATTTTTGTGGTCAAGAATGCACACTTCTACATGTGGTGCCTACAGGGTTGGATGACCACTGTCTACAGACCAAATATGCACAGTTTAAACAGTTTTCTGTCCATACCTGTCAAAGTCAAGGACTCACTCACATGGTGGACTCTTCCACACAACCTCTGCTCCGGAGTCCTGTTCGTACAGAAGTCCCCCTCTGTTATAATTACCACAGATGCTTCCCTCACAGGTAGGGTGGTACACATGGTGCACCATACCACTCAGGGACTACAGTCCCCTACAGAAACTTCACTACACATAAATCTGTTAGAGCTCTGAGTGGTCTGCAATGCCTGCCTCCAATTTCTCCCAGGAACCAAAACATCAGGATCATGACCGACAACATTGCCTGCATGTTTTATATAAACAGACAAGGGGGAGCTTGATCCCATTTGTTCTGCACCGAGGCTGTGAAACTTTGGAATTGGTGCCTCCAATACAAATCCAAATTTCAGCCTCCTACCTACCCAATTCACTAAATACCACTGCGGACAAGCTCCGCAGATCTTTTTTTCCCCCTAAATCACAAATGGGAGATAAATGATACCATCCTACACAACATATTCAAAATATTGGGCTACTCGCAACTGGATCTTTATGCAACTGCGACCAACAAGAAATGCCCAGAATTCTGTTACAGAGCAGGCCTTGGAAAGGACTCGATGGGAGACACATTCATGATCAAATGGAAGGACAATTTATTATACACATTCCCCTGGACACCATGTCTTCACAGAGTATTACAAGAAATACGAGCGAGAGGACCAGGGTCATACTAATAGCTTCTAAGTGGCCCAGACAGGTGTGGCACCCGTTCGTAATGGGTATGTCTATTTCCCTGCCAATTCTGCTTCCCCCTGCCCTTCCAAACCTATTATCACAATCCAGGGGTCAACTACATCACCCCAACATGATGATACACCTCGAAGCATGGCTCCTCAATGGTTCTCTAATGAGGAACTAGATTGCTCTAAACAGGTACAAATAGTACTGTTACATTGCAGAATGCAAGCCACACGTGCCACCTATCTCCATAAATGGACTAGGTTCACTCACTGATGCTCCGTCAGACAAACCGCTCCTGCTTCCGCACCTCTTTCACTAATACTAGACTGTCTGGGCTCTCCTTTAGCTCCATAAAGGTACATCTAGCAGCGGTTATGGTCTTTCACCATAAGACCAGACACACTACTATCTTTGCCAATCCCATCACAAAGTGGTTCCTAAAGAGCCTCCAGAACCTATACCTGGACATTCAATCACCCACTCAACCCTGCACTTGGTTCTCACATGCTTGATGCAGCAACCGTTTGAGCTGCTACCAACATGCTCCCTCCTACATCTATCCATGAGAGCTGCATTTTTAGCTGCGATTACATCCACCAGACATGTAGGAGAACTTAGATTACTTGTGGCTGACCCATTATACCAAAGAGCTAATAATAATAAACTAATAAAAACAGATTGAGGACCTGAAGGCGTGTTTTAGAGGCAGTGTCTAAAGTGAAAGCTGTTCTTCATGCAGTGATAAGAGTGACAGAACCACTCATGGTTTATTCTTGACCCAGTCCCAAAGACAGTGGAGCATGGTTCTTCAGCAAAATGATTAGCATTCTCTCTTTAACGGGCCGTACTATCCACGCTGCTGTGCAGCATGGAGTGGAGCAGTAAAGTTGAAATGCAGTAAAAAATGAGAAGATGTGAGGCTAAATGAAGCAGGAAGCCCCCTTACCGCAAAGCCACTACTGGCCCCTCAGCAGCATTTCAGATGCAGAGTCACCATTCAGCCAAGGTGTGACCTAATAGATAGGGGAGGAGTCAAAGGATATTCACTGTAAGTTGCATGTTCCCCTTGAGGGGAGGGGAAGGCCCATTATAACTTATGCAAAATTATTTTGAGACAAGGGCAAAGGCAGTTGTATTTATTTGTAATGATTTCTTGGGAACAAACTGATGCCGTTTATCTTTGCTTTTAGAGCCAGCATTCCTCAGAGTCGTAGCTCTCATTCTTTGAATAAACAACTCATAATTAATATGGAACCACTGCAGCCCCTCCTCCCTTCACCAAGTGAGGAAGAAGAGGTTCCTTTAGATGAAGGTGAGTCAATTATCTGACTGGTTCATACTCGAAATCATAACTGTTATAAACTGTTGTTAAAACATTCCTGTACACATGGAAAGATTAATTAAAAGGTGCAATATCAACTTAGTAGTGTGAAAATAGCTGTATAGTTACCACTAGGAATTACACCATTAACTCCTCTGTGCATTGTATTGAAAAATTATTACTAATTCTGAGCACTGTCTGGTGGTGAAAGCTCCATTCAGTAGAATGACTTGTCTTGGTGAGGAATTAATGGGGATAACCATTTTGAGATCCTCAGGTGAAAGGCACTGAAAAAACAAACACAGAAAGCCTCACAACATACCTGCAAAATAGGTAAGAAGTATGGGGATCATTCCACTAAATAATGACATGCAGTGAACTCTGTGATGGAATGCGGCAGCTGTTTGAGATTGCACAGTAAAACTACTTAGAATTTAAGGGCATAGTGAAGAAGAATACCAGCCCAAATTCTCTCCTAATGCAACTCCATTAACTCCTGTCAGCGTTGTTCTGAGGACTCTTTGAATGTTTGAGTATATTCTTTATATAAAGAGGATGTCTACCTGTTTGCTTATTCACTGCTTTTTGCCCACATTCTGCACCTAACTCTCAGATGATGTGTTCATTAAAGATCTCATAGCATGGTTTTTAAAAGTAGAGGTATGAATCTCAATATCTGGGCTTAATTTCAACATAAATAATTACATTTTTTCTACCTAAAAATTCCCCCTGTAGATTCAATAGAAATATGGAAAGCCAATGGTATTTCACCAGAGAATTTTATTTCATTGGGCTGGAGATCAAATAATTTGTGATTTCACCTTGCTGCAGCAGGAAGTACTAGAAATCTCACAAGCGTGTCTGTTTTCATAAGAGTTCTACCTTCCTTTTACAGACCCAAAAAGTGAAATCCTGGCTCTATTGATGTCAAAGGGAATTTTGCCTTTTACTTCAGTGAGGTCAGGATTTCATCCAAAGTGGTTGGATGATGTTTGGCTAAGCATTTGAATGTTTGGGTACTTAGGTAAACATCTGGTCATTCACTCATTACTGTAGATAACTATGTAATTAGTGTTAATTTACAATAAATGACTTGTTAGCTACAGCTTTGAAAGGTTTGTATTTATGGTGACTTCGTTATCTGGTTATCAGATAACCACCAAATACTCTGTTACTAGAAGACAGTTACCACAATTACAGAATAAGTACACCTTGTTACTTGTAAAAAAAACAAAACAAAAAAAAAACAGCTTTGCTTTTTTTTTTTTTTTTTTTTTTTTTTTTTTTTTTTTTTTTTTTTTTTTTTCCAAAATCAGCTAATGTCCTTTCTGTAGTGTTTCCTAGTTGCAGAAGTATATATGGCTGGAGCAGCTGAATTTACTATTGGCTAAGATGAAAAGTGTGCAATAGTGAAATCCAATTTTGAAAACTGTCAAGGGTAGTGCTCACTGGATAATGTTGATAGACTTCAAATGAATAACATGTACAGTTCAGTAGCCACCTTGACTTTCAATTAGATATTGATATAGTTACTTTAGATTTAAAGTTGTAAGAACTAATGCAAATGTTTGTCTGTGGATTGTCTCCTAGGAGGTACCATAAGCATAATTAAATTACTTTGACTGCTAGTAATAATACTTAGCACTTGTATAGTATTTTCCTCCATAGATCTTAATGGCTTTGTTATGGGGCTTGGAGTGCTATCCAGTCCAGTGAAGGGGTGTGTCACCACTTCCCCTGCAACTTGGATGCCTCTCAATGCTTTGCTGGTGTGGCTCCCAGCCTGGGATGTTCACAACTAGCCTGCAAGCATACAGGTCACACTCTGAAGTGTCTGTGTGCTAGACAGCTCTGGTTCAGTGGCTGTAACCTCAGCATCCTTACACAACCAGCCGTGGCTACATCCAGCAAGGTGATCCCACCACACTCCCAGCCCTCAGTTTTCCCCAAACCATATGCTCTGTGATGTCCACGAGAGGGCTGGATGACTCGGAGAAATAATAAGGTTAGTTTGTTCCTCTAAAGACACACAAGTACATCACATCATATTAACTGGGGTAAATACACTCTCTGCCTTTTATACCCACACTGAATTAGTTTATAGTTAAAATAAAACAAATGTATTAATAATAGGACATAGGTTAAGTGATGCCAAGTAAAAGGAATAAAGTTAGAAAGGTTTGCAAGCACATAGAAGTGAAAACATGCATCTAAAAGTCTAAACCTTAATCTAGCAAATTATGGACTGTTCAAGATGGTTTCTCTCATCAATCTTCCTTCCTCCCAGCCATGGCTTACTTTCCCTCAGTGAGGACCTTCCACATAAGTACAAGGCAAGGTCTTACCTTGTCTTCCTAGGTGAAAGATCTTTGCCTAAGCAGGTTTCTCAACTATATTCAGTTTCCAGACACTTTAGACCTACTCCCCACCTCCCCAGATTGAAGGATCCATCTTTCACGGCTTATGCGAACTCCACTTCCTTGTTCCTGTCTGGTGATGGAGGCAAAAGATGGCTTCCATCTTTTTTCTTAGATCTTCCAAAATTCAGTGACTTCTTTTCAAGAGTCAGGATGGCCTTATGCTTTTCTTCCCTTCTTATGAACTTCCCAGTCTTTTGCTGATTTCTGTGTAAATGGGGCTTCTCTTGTTTTGATTCTACCATGATGAATTTACATAGGAGACAGGTAAATAGCTGCCTTCTCTCCTGTCTGGCAGGGAACCTCTTTCTCCCTGTTTGGCCACATACTTTAATAAATAATATAATTAAGTATCCATATATCCTTATAGTGTTAATAGCATTTCACAATGATATTAATTAAGTGTGCTATCAGCTTTCAGAAAAGACGTCACTCAATACACTTTTTTATAATACAGTAATATTGTATATAATCATTTGATTTAATATTGTATATATTCAGGTCATTCAATTCACTTGAGGTTCAGCCCTCCCATCTTTATAAACCTGTAAACCTTTTAAATGGATTCTTCTGAGAGTTACCCTTCAAATAAAGTTCATTTAAGCTGTGAGGAAGGCAACCTCATGAGGTGAGATTGGGATATTTCAACTTGGAAAAGAGATGACTAAGGGGGAATATGATAGAGGTCTGTAACAGGAGTTCTCAACTTCATTGCACCATGACCCCCTTCTGACAACAAAGTTACTACATGACCCCAGGAGGAGGTGGAGACTGAGTCCCATTGCCTCGGGTGGAGGGAGAGGTGGCTGCAGCCTGAGCCCCGCCACCCCAGGTGGGGGTGGAGTTTAGGCTTCAGCCCTGGGTCCCAACAAGTCTAATGCTGGCCCTGGTGACCCCATTAAAATGGGCTGTGACCCACTTTGGGGTCCTGGCCCACAGTTTGAGAACTGCTGGTCTATAAAATCATGACTGGTGTGAAGAAAGTAAATTAGGAAGTGTTATTTACTCCTTCTCATAACACAAGAACAAGAGGTCAGTAAATGAAATTAATAGGCAGTATGTTTAAAACAAACAAAAGGAAGTATTTCTTCACACAATGCATTGTTAACCTGTGGAACTCTTTGCCAGAGGATGTTGTGAAGGCCAAGACTATAACAGGGTTCAAAAAGAACTAGATAAATTCATGGAGGATAGGTCTGACAGTGGCTATTAGCCAAGATGGGCAGAGATGGTATCCCTAGCCTCTGTTTGCCAGAAGCACGGAATGGGTGACAGGGGATGGATCACTTGATTACCTGTTCTGTTCATTCCCCCTAGAGTACCTGGCATTGGCCACTGTTGAAAGACAAGATACTGAGCTAGATGGACTTTTGGTCTGATCCAGTATGACCGTTCTTATGTTCTCTGGTGGAGAAGGAAGCTCCATGCTCTTTCTTCCTCCACTTTTTAGCTTAATAGCTAAGTTTACTTAATATGTAAAAATGGACTTTCATTGTCTTTGTCTGAAGACTGGGGTGGTCAGAGAATCAAATACACATTCCTTTGTGTAAGGCAGACCTATTTACCAACTCTTCCTGCATGCCTGCTTTAAACACACTTTAGTCATAATTCTAGCATATATTCATAACTCTTAATACCCACGATGTGCTTACATCATACAAGAATATTAATTATCAATGAGTTATTAGTTTTCAAATGATACCTCACAAGGCATATTTTGTACAAAGATTATTACAATAGTGTGAAGGGTGTGACTACAGAGTTGCTTGTGTCAGTCTTACGAACAGGGTAAACATTAATAGTTGCTTTACACAGAGTCGCAGAGCAGTTAAATTACTTGTCTGCATTCACATGGTTAACTGGTAGCAGAGCCAGCAGTAGAAGCCAGGTTTCTTGACTCCCAGACCAGTGTTAGCACTGCCAATATTTCACCTGTTAGCCTAGCATCTCTTGCTTGTCCCTGAATTTCAATTAACCTTATATGTGGTAGCTGAATGAATTGCCCAGTATGCAGTGGCTTGGTGGTTTCTTATGTTACCATTTTAATGAGCTCCTTGAAAATATCACTTTGCTTTCTAAAAATGCCTGAGAGATTAATTCACAAGTTGGCCAAGTCCTATGAGAAGTGTTAAACTAAATTATGTTACAATGAGGTAGATTTCATGCCAATTATTTGAAAGTTGCTAGGTAACAAAGATATCAAAGTGAACTCCAGCACAGGAAACCTTCTGTATGGAATTTTGAACAACTTCAAACTTGTCTGTTTGTGCTTAGGAGAATTGTTTCAGAAGGGAAAACAAACAGAATGTAGGGACTAAAAATAAATCTCAATCATTCTAACATATCTAATGTCATTCCTAAAAATCTAAGCACATTGTGTAGACTTGCCTGTAAAATGAAATTCTCTTCCATAAATACACAAGTTGTTCAGTAATGCTGTGTGGTATTGCTAATTTTCCCCGAGGCAAAAGCATGAATAGTACAGAAGGAAGGGTGTTCTGACTGGACAAGAGGTCATGGCAGTCCAGTGCAGTGCAGGCAAAGCCAATAGACTTTGATGATGGCATCAAAAATTACTGTTCTGTCAGTTAGAGGAGTTTTCAAAGTGAATTTCCAAATTTTCAAAGTTTGGTGCCTGGTTCGTCATGTGGGCACTTAAATTTGCAAGTAATCAACCAAATATCAGGTTGAGAAGACTTGTTGCCAGTTTGAACACCCAGATGCAGAACTGGTTGCTCTATCTTAAGCCCCAAAGTTTCAAAATTATATTCTTCTTCGAGTGCTTGCTCATGTCGATTCCATTCTAGGTGTGCATGGCCACATGCGTGTCCATCATAGATTTTTGCCTTAGCGGTATCCGTAGGGTTGGCTGTGGCATTCTCTTGAGTGCTGCGCTCATGCGTTGGTATATTAGGCACTGCCAGCTCTATGCCCTCTCAATTCATCCTTACTGCTGTGATGGTTAGTCAGAGCACCTTTCCCTTTCCTTGCAAGGGTTAGCAGTTCTTCTACTTCAGTCTTCGAGCCTTAAGGCCTTTTAAATAGTTTGTCTACAGTAGTTAATTAGTAAGTACGGTAGTTGTTAAGTAGTGTAGTTAGAGAGAAAATCCCAGCGGGGACTTTGCTGGAGATGGGGCATACCCCACTGTCCAGGTTTTAAGCCCTGCTCTGACTGTAACAGTCCCATGCTTGTTAGTGACCCACATAGCAGCCTCAAGTGCTTGGGGAATCATGTGAAGGACAAGTGTTGCATCTGTAAGAACTTCTGTTGCAGAACTCAGAAAGAGAATCAAATACACGTTACCTTGTCTAAGGCAGACCTTTTGTCCCAGGACTTGGAAAGAATGAGACATCATTTGAGGGACGACCTCATGGTGGCTGCTGTCTGCCCAGCGTCCGAGTCTTCCCAGCTGGAGACTGCCCCTAGCATCTCAGCTTTGGTGCACAGCGCACCCCTGGCACTGGGCTCCACTCAGCATTGCTCCCCGTCGCTGGTGCCTAAAAAGAAGTCAAAGAAGAGCGACTCACTGGCACTGAGCAAGAAGGGCAAAGGACTCAGTTCAGGCTGATGCCCCACACCGGTGCCATATGGGGATGCCCCTCCCATGGGGTCCCCAAGTCCCCCGAGGGAATCCGCCATCAACTCCAGGAGTGGTAGGGGACCCTGACTGGTGGCAGGGCTGATGCCTTCCCAGGCTCACCTGGCGCCCAGAGAGCAGAGGCCTCTGCCAGTGCCACCAGCACTGCGTGTGTCACAGGACACAGCAAAGGCTCCTGGTGAGGGAAAGCCATCCATAAAGACCCCCCAGAGGGCGGGTGAAGGATGCCAATCTTCAGAGATAAGACAGCACTCTCCGTCTCCAAGCCCCATGTCTCTGTCTTCTGCGAGATGTCCTAGATAGCTGGCACTGTGCTCACGGTCTTCACCCTCTTGACACAGGTCACCTAGAGGAAGGCATTGGTCACCATATCACCAGCACCAATCATCCTCCCACTGGCTGTTTCCTCGGCACAGATCCCTGTCTCCCAGACAGCGAGAGTGATCTCTGTTATGGTACCTATCCCCTGACACCAATCCTCCTACTTGAGGCACTGGTCTCCCGTGGCGATGGTTAGCCATCAGACGCAAGCTTCGACGGCCCCTCTGTGGTCACTGAAAGGTGATTCCTCAAGTACGGAAAAAGAATTCAGCCGTTCACTGCGACACCACCTGCGTGATTAGGCACCTGAGGCTGTGTTGACCTCTTCAATGTCACGGCAGCAAGGCCAGTGGCCGGTGCAATGGCCCTATTCAAGCACATGGGGCATGCCTGTGATGCCAGTGCTTCAGTCAGTCCATTCCTCAGCTGCCATCTCAGGGCAGCAACTACTGGCACTGAGCTCGGTGCTCAAGGCACACTCGGAGGCTGGGGTAGAGGAGTGAATGCCCACCCTGATACCCTCTTACTCCGCAGGAGATGACGTCCTGGGGCCTATCCTGGTGACCCTGTCATCATCCCCAGATGAGGCAGTGGCAGGGCCTTCTCGTGCCAGCCCTCCGGACAAATTTAAAGAACAGCAGGCCCTGCGTTATACAGTGTTCTATAAGAACAAGATCCAGCTGTGGACATATACTTAACGGTCTTGACAGTCTTCTTTCCAAAGCCTCATAAATAGGAAGATGAGTGCAAATTGCACAACCTAGACACCAGGAGGGCACTTGCCTTCTACATCGACAGGACTAAGCCATTTCACAAGTCAGCGCAGCAGTTCGTTGTGGTGGCGGACAGGATGAAAGGTCACCCAGTGTCTGCTTAGAGGATTTCATCCTGGATCATGGCCTGCATCCATTACTGCTATGATCTGGTGAAGTTGCTGTGACATCCTGGCAATATTCACCACTGTCATGTAATTAGAATATGTTTTGGACAAAGTACCTCACGAGGTATATCATTCTAAAAGTCTTGATCTGCTAGACATTTAATAGCTTGCTGGATTGTATGTGTTATCGTATGTGAAGTTATGAAATTTGGGTATGTATGTGTTACTGAAACATGTTGTGAGGTTGTAAACACGCACAAGCAACCTTTCAGGTACAACAGTAAAAAGGCCAAACAATGTTAATGGCTTATTGAGGAAATGCACACAAGCACAAGGATTACCCCAGGAACAGTATACAGTAGAAACCTCTCAGAGATAGCAATACACAATGGGAACTGTTTGACACAGGTCACAGCAAAAGAGATTTCCAGCAAGTGGGAAGAGGATATAAAAGGGGGAAATGATAACATGATGTTACCTCACTCTCTCTACAACAACACACCTGGAAACACCTGAGGAATAAGGACTGAACTGTGGGAAGCAGTGGTACCAGGCTAGAGGGATTTGTAGGCTGTGTATGAAATCCTGCCAAGCTGCAAAGCAAGGCAGCTTGTGCCTTAATCTGCCAACCTGGGCAGATTTTATCACTCAGGGTGACAATTTTCTAATACATATCCTACCTATCTAGTGTGTTAAACTCAGTTTGTGGGTTTGTTTATTTGCTAGGTAATCTGCTTTGATCTGTTTGCTCTCACTTATAATCACTTAAAACCTATTCTTTTGTAGTTGATAAACTTATTTTATGTTTTAATCTAAACTAGTAAACTTTGACGGGAGTGCTTGGGGAAAATCTCTGCTTGGTTAGGGAGAGGCAGGCCAGGTATTAAACCCGTATACTGACCAGATTTGACAAGGACCTGCGTGTAACTGCAGCTTGGTGTGTCCCTACGTATATGAATGCTGGTGAAAGTGCAGACTGGAAGGCTTTGAAGCTTTCCACAGCAGTACAGTGTGAGAGGGAGCCCAGGCTGGTGGGTCAAGGGCTCAGCGGTACCCCAGTTCCAGTTGGTACCCCAGGGGGAACTCATGACAAGTGCCTCCACCAGCAACCGTGACTGCCCATTTGACTAGGGCTCAGGCTTTGTCGGCAGCCTACCTGGCCCAGGTGCCGATTCAGGATATCTGTAGGGCCACTACCTGGTTGTCCATCCACACGTTTACGTCTCATTACCCAGGAAGCCCAGACAGTGCTGGCTTCGGTAGAGCAGTGTTGCAAGCTGCAAGACAGTGAACTCTGAGCCCAGCTCCAGGGATACTGCTTGTGAGTCACCTAGAATGGAAACCATATGAGCAAGCACTCGAAGAAAAAACAGTTACCTACCTTTCGTAACTATTGTTCTTTGAGATGTGTTGTTCATGTCCATTCTATTACCCGCCCTCTTGCCCCTCTGTTGGAATTGCTGGCAAGAAGGAACTGATAGGGCGTAGGATCAGTGGCGCATAATATACTGACGCATGGGTGCAGCACTTAAGAGGGCGCCACAGCTGACCCTACAGATACCGTTAAGGCAAAAATCTCCAGCAGTGCACACCTAGAATCGAATGGACATGAGCAACGCATCTCGAAGAACAACAGTTATGAAAGGCAGGTAACCGTTTTTTTTTCTTGTGGATAGTTTACCAGACCAGTGCTGGAAGAGCTACAAGTGTAAAGATAATATTCTCCATATTTAGTCGCACTGACTAGAATGACTTCAGGGAACATGACAGAACTCTGCCTATGAGTAACAGAATTTAGATGGAAATGTATCTCTAATACTTTAAGTTTTTATGTTGGCAAGGACCTCCTTGCCCCTTTCTGTGCCAGGTGTCCTAGATCTTGCACTCCCATGTGTCTTGAGCATTCAGAAGATCATTCTCAATTAGTGCATTGCAACAAGAAGTGAGTGAGAGCCACTGGACAGAGTGCTGATTCATGTAGACACAGACACAGTCCAAGTGGTTAACAGCGATAATTAAAAGCAATGGTTCTGGAAAGAGGGAGAGTGGGAAACACTCTTTTCTGAAGCTCTACATCTTTGTCTTCATAGCATTAAAATATTTTAACAAAACTACTAGGTCACATTCACAGTTTAGGGAGGACAGGTTTAAAATCTGGCCTAGTCTGCCTTGAGAGGCACGTTGTCAGCACCTCTCCCACCCAGCCTGTCCCAATGCATCCCGGGCAGGCCACAATCACATTTCAACATTATACCTTAATTATGTTCCTCCCCAGCCCCCTGAAAGTTTTTTAAATGACCGTACTCCTGGATTTTTCAGGCTAGTAACAGGTGCCTGTTATTCGTTATATTGCTGAGCAACCTGAATCATCTTGTCAGACTTTTCAGAGAGAGAGAGGAATACAAAACCCTAGAGAAACAAGTAGATTTGTTTAAGAAATGTGCTGGGAGATGGTGGTAATTATCAGGACCGTTTCCCTGGTGATATGATAGAAATGAAGGTTAATGTCTTTCTATTTACAGTTAACGGAAAATGCTTTTCTTTAAAGATACTGTCCTCTCAGGATTCTCACTATTGAGTCTCCCGCTCCCATTGCAAGACAGGGCAGAACTCCCTTAACTGAGTTTTTATTCTCTGAAGCCATGGGAATAAACACGAGACAATTAAACCTTTCACATCCTCCCAGTCACACTCCAGCTTCTGCTGTCTCATTTCCTAGAACCTTCTAACAGGTTCTTGCTCAACTGTGGTCAGGGAAAGAGCTCTCTGCAGGAGTCAGGCGCTTCCACTGACAGCATCTCAGGTATCTTTGCTTCAATAAATTTTCAGTTTTTGCTGGTCTGTCTGTTCTTCTGCACTATTGGCTTGGTGGTCATAGAAGCAGAATTCTTTTCAGAACCCATGACCTCCTACTGCCTCTGGGCTGATCTGGTATGCTTCATTGATATCCTCAGAGCACCTTTTTTAATACTTTAGCATCGTAACCTTAACACTGCAAGCCTTTTGTCCCAAGTTATGTAGCACTTTTGTGCATTTCTTAGGCTATGACTACCCTAAGGACCTCACAGTGGCACAGTTGTACTGCTACAGCTGTGCTGCGGTAATGTCTCCTGTGTAATGCTCTCCTGCCGGCATAATTAAACCACCCCCAACAAGCGACATTGGCTGTTGGCAGGAAAGCCTCTCCTGCTGACATAGCACTGTCCACACCAGCACTTCTGCCAGTGAAACTTACGTCCTCAGGGATGTGTGGTTTTTTCACACCCCTGACTGACAGAAGTTTTACCAACAAAAGTGGTACCATAGACAAAGCCTTAGTAATCAGCATTCTCAAGACTCCAGTGTGTTAGGAACTTTGCACACAAAAAAAGTGCCAGCTTTGGAGTTTTTTTCTGAAGAAAAGTAATTAGTACTTGTCATGTTCCAGGCTTTCCAGATTGATCAATCCCCTGATCCATATTGATGCTGCCTAAAGCACTTTTAGATTTTGTACAGATCTCAACATGGATCCAGAGTCCTGCTTTGCTATTTGTTTCATTTCTAGAATGTTGTTCTCCCTGGCTATGACCCAGAAGGAGGTAATTTTAAAAAGCATTAATGTAGGTACAAGATGTCCCTTGCAGATGAGCGTGACCTCTCTATGGAGATGAGCATTAGAGGTGTGTTTGTCTGATATGTTTAACTCCTGCCCATACAATAAGCTGATTTGGAGTACTTCAAAGAATTCATCTTTGAAGCAGATGCCTGAGTTGAGTTCCTGTATTGTGCCCCTAGGAAAAGTTTTCACTGCGGGGCAAATGGGCACATGTGGATCTCTTTAGGTGCCTGTGATGGGGTTTACAGACCCAAACTGAGGCTAAGGGAATTGTGGAGCACTATTAGACCAAGAAGGCCCCGTCCCTCAGCAGCAGCAGAGCATGCTTAAAAGGAGAGGACCTGCTTAAAAGGGAACTCTGAGACTGCTGCAGGAAGGCAGCCAGGCTTTAGCTTCTGGAACAGAGGGATCTACCAGGGAACGATCTGGACTGAGAGTAAGACCCAACTGGGAGGCCACTGGCCTGGGTCCTCTTTCTACCCTTGTTCTTCCTGAGAAGGGAGAGCAACTGGACCCTGAGCTGGAAGGCCTAACTGACTGTCTGAATTACTGAAACGGGGAGGGAAAACGAGTGCTGAGACCATGCCACAAACTGAAAAGAGAACAGAGGAGGTAGGCAGTGGCCCAGCGGAGGCTGGTCTTTTGTACCAGCAAGTGGAGACTGAGACTTCCTTAACCTTTTTCCCATTGGGGTCTGGGTTGGGACTGGTGGAAAGGGAGGGCCCAGGTTCCCCTACTTGCCTCTATGCTCTCGGACACTGGAGGAACCCAGGAAGCACCAGGGGACAGTGGACTCTGACTCAGCCACCAGCCCCTCAGATTGCCTGGCAGGGCTGTCCCAACGTTATGAGACTGTTGAACCATGTCCTGCTCTCTAGCCCTGCTGGACCCAAGTGAACCCCAGCGCAGTACCCCCACAAAACCTGCTAGGTTGCTCTCTGTGTTCCTGTGTCTGTAATAAAGCCTAATTCTTTGCGTTTATTTAGCTGTTATTTTGCCTGTCAGGAACTAGCAAAAGGAGACCAGTGTCTCTGGATCCCTTAGTCACCAGGTTAAAGCAGGGCTTGACACATTTGAACCTCCGCATTAAAAAGCCCCCTGAGTCATGGGATATGAATGTGGTTCTGACAAACTGAGAAGTGCCATTTAAGCCACTTGATACATGTGAGCTCACATTTCTTACATGGAAGGTTATTCTGCTGGTAGCAGTGACTTTAGCTCGCTGAGTGAGCAATTTTGAGTCTTTTTAGTGACTTTCTACCTTATGCCAAGTTTTACAAAGAAAAGGATGATGCTCTAGTCTCACCCTAAATTCATTCTAAAGTTGGTGATGGATCTCCACTTCAGTCTGCCACTTTTGAACATTTTCTTACTCTCATGCCCATCCCCTTGAGGTCCTTTTCCACAAGCTCGACATCCAAAGATCCTTCCTACTTTATTTGGAGTAGACTAAGACTTTAGGAAGTCCACCCAACTTTTTGTTTTAATCAACACTTATTCAGTGGGCACGGTTTATAAAATCCACGTCTGAATGACTAAGGGACTATTTTAAGACATTGCATTAATTACTGCTCTGACCTATGGAGGTCTATGGATCATATGTCAAACAGTCTGAAGCAGAGTGGCTTTAATTGTTAGCGTCAGTTAATTGTTAGCTTTAAAGTCTTTTTTAATTGAAAATTTGTGCATGAATCTCTCTGCACACTTTTACTATGTCTTAGTGTTGAGACTTGGCTCCAGGAAAGAGGCCTTCTGATTCTTGGCACTGCAGAACTAATTCCCAAAGTCAGCTTCCCCAAGCTCTTCCTCCACATAGAGTTCTGTACTTCTTTACCTTTGTTCTATTTGAGTTGGCCACATTCGGGATATATTTTTTCTGAGGATATATCCTCTGGGACTGAGAGGCTCTGTGTATGTGCCTCTTTTTGTGTTTGGAGATATCTTATCCTGCCCTCTGTATGTACCTTTACCTGTCAAATTAAAAGATAGCTATATACAGGGTATACAATTGGATATAAATTTATACTTAGTAACATTGGACATTGGCCTAGATTTGTGCATTGTCTTTTGCAGTGTTATTTCTTTACTTTATTTTGACAAATCCCTCAAGCAGCTCAGTCTTTGAGTGAGAAACTTGTGCAGATGGAATACTTGACCTGTAATTCTCTTTGTTGCTGTTACACTTGAAACCTGCACTTGCACACCCATATACGTAGCTGCACACACTCTCAGGTACTTACAGTTGTTACCCATTTTACATTTGCCAATCCAAGTTTGTATGTCAAAATACGAACTTCATGCATGCAGCAGGTACACATGGAAATCTTATGCATACAACTTAGGCACACAACTTTAAATATTTTGCCACTTTTGCATAACAATTTTGATGTTTTAAAACAGATTAATAAAATAACAGTCTGTGGCCTTTAGTATAAGGGTTTAATGTAATCTTTAAAGTTCAGAAAGATCCTTTTGTGCAGCAAGGATTCTGTACTATTTCTAACCTAGTTCACTTTTCTTTTTTCGTGCACAGAGCAGAGCTATATCACATTTATTTAAAAAAAAATTATTTCTAAATCATTACTTCAGGTTAGAACTGCACTTCACCTATTGAACATATGTACAATTATGCATTTGCATTCTTAAAATCATTCCAGTTGAATATAAAATACAGCACAGATTACTGTATATCAGATGGTGAGAAAAATGTTAAATATTTTGCATTGTGGAAACAAACTGCCTTTGATCTTAAAATTAGCAAATAGTACTTCTGAGTGCTGATTATACCTGCTGTACAAAACAGGGTCTAGCAGGCAGCAGGGCATCACAAGGCACCATGGCTTTCTAAAATTAAATTACCATTCCATTTTGAGATTGCCACAGATTGGAGGCAGCTTTTCTAATTTTCTTGTAAACCCCTGTATATGTAATAATCATCTTTTACTCAATTTATCTATACTTTTATTTTTTGCTAATTAGTCAATTATTTTTGAATGGTGAGATCTTTATCTCATTAGTGGAGCAAAGTCCATAATGTGTGACTTGAAGGGTACATCTGCACTACCCGCTGCATCGGCAGATAGCGATTGATTTATTGCGTATAGTGTAAACGTGATAAATCGATCCCCGATTGCTCTCCCTTTGACTGCTGAACTCCAGCAGTGCGAGAGGCGGAAGCAAAGTTGACGGAGGTGCCAGGGCCGTCGATCTAGCGCCGCAAGGACACAAAGTAAGTAATTTTAATTTGATCTAAGATGCGTTTACTTCAGCTACGCTATTCTCGTAGCTGAAATTGCATATCTTAGATCGATCGCATACACACACCTCCAGTGTAGACCAGGCCATAGTGTCTGCCTTTTCTTATCTTGGTACTGAATCTTGAACATTTCTTTCTTAAGTCCTCTAGTGGATCTACGTGTAATAGAATGCATAATTTGTTTTTTGTGAGCTATTCAAATTTACAGTCCTCTAACTTCAAATCAAACAAAACTGTAGGTTTAACCACCCATGACAGAAACATCCAGTTCTGCAAGCATAAATTGTTTTATCAATGCAAAAATAACAAATGTTTTTCCACATTTCCTCTGAAAAACCTACAGAAATATACAGATTAATGTCCTTCAGAGGCAATTAGCAGCTGTGCCAGGATTCCCTCAGAACACAATTGTGAATTCTTACCTTTAAGATATTCTCCACATTTGTTTGAACATCATGTTGTTACATTTCCCGGGATACCCAGGGTTGTGAGGCACCTCGCTACCATCTGCCCTTCATATGAGGAAACTTTGTGCCTGCTTTGGGTCAGCTCCCCAGCTGCACTGGCAACACAGGCTCTCCTCTCTAGCCTTGCAGGTCCTGCTGTCACTCTACAGGTAGCAATTGGCACATCCCAACCCCTGAACTCTCTGAGCATCTCCTGGAGTGTCCAGGCATTGGTCCACTGGGCACTCACAGTATTCACATATCCTCTGCTTCTAAACAAACAGTACATCTCTGCTTACCAGTTTCACCTCAGACCACTGCTCTGCTTAACACACAGCACTTACATATGTCTATAGTGAAATCCAGTATAAATTTATTTAACAAAGCACACATTTCTTTAACAAAGCACAGAATTAAAGTAATAGCAAGTAGAAGTACTGGAAACAAATGTAGACATATAAAATAAAATCATGACATGCATTTTAGAGCCTAGACTTAATTAACAGGATATTCTCATGTCTTGTAATGTATTGCTCACCTAACGTCCTTGAAGCACATTACAGACAGACTGGCCTAGGACCCTCCTTTCATGAGATAAGCATGCTGTCAGTTTGCCTCATGGTTGAAGGATTAAAGATGTCTCTTTCCACTCTAAATATACTAGACCAAACTGTTTGCCTTTATTCATAAAGAGGACAGCCCCTGCTTGTTGTCTGTTCTTGTAGATTTCTGAATCTCTAATTTGCACCTGGCTCAGTATGCAACTAGGCATACGTTTTGAGGCATAGAATACACAAATGGCCAGACGGAGATAATTACCTCCTGCCTGAAGGAAACATTTCCGAGACTTCACCACTGGTGACCTCCCCGACCTTAAAAACATAATTTTCAGTATAGATGGATGTAGGATGACTGGTCAACAATATGTAACTTCTTAAATATTATCCATATGTACATTTTGTGATGATGACCTGTGGGCTACTGGCTCTCAGTAGAGACCTCATATGCCACACTCTGGTGAACTATTATGCTGATATCTGATTCAGGGGATCCCTGTACAAACCTATGCAACCCAGCACCATAGTACTTGTTAGAATTATTAGTGTTAGAGGTTTTTTGCTTTTTTAAGTGCCCCAGAGTAGTATCTGGAGGGTTGATTGCATACTCCTTTCACTTTCTTTTCAATGGTGTGTTAGGCTCATTTGTAATAAGCTTAGGTATCCTAACCACAGTTTGCATATTAGGGAATATTGGTCTTGGAAGTCATAGATTTTCCTCTGTTTTTTAAAACCAAACCAGTCTACTTAAAGAGAAGTTATAACCCCCTCTGCTTTGAAGACAGCTTAAATCAGATGTAAATGCAGCCAACAAGAGGGCTTTTCTAGCAGTTTCCAACAGTGGGCTAGAATCTCAGCTACAGGACATCCATTGTTTGCTCAGTGCACATTGGGGGAAGGGAAAGGGTTAGAGAGTGTCAGAATAATTGGTGGTGGTTCCCTGATTCTGGAATTAGTGACTTTCTGGGCCCTTTGTGCAACTAGAGGAGCACAAAAAGGCCAGACTGCAGGAGAGACATCATTCGCTGTCTGGAAAATCCCTTGCTGAATGTCTTTTGAACATTACACAGCATTCATTGCCAACATCAGGAAACTTATTGTCTCTTCTCTCTTCTTAGAGGTGGAATCTCTTCCCTACTTGCTGAGTGTCAAGTTTAAAGCAAAAGTGGCACTGACTCAGCTATATGATTTCAGACGAAATGTTTCAGCACAAATTCAGCACAGTCAACAGGCTGATTCAGAGTAACCCAATATGGGTTATTTTTTTTTGCATAAGTATATTGATTGCCAGGGCCGGCTCTAGCAATTTAGCCGCCCCAAGCACGGCGGCACGCCAAGGGGGCGCTCTGCCGCTCGCCGGTCCTGCTGCTCTGGTGGACCTTCCGCAGGCTTCCCTGCGGGGGGTCCGGTGGTCCCGTGGCTCTGGTGGACCTGCTGCAGGCGTGCCTGCGGATGCTCCACCGGAGCCACAGGACCAGCGGACCCTCTGCAGGCACGCCTGCGGCAGGTCTACCGGAGCCCCCTGCCGCCCTCCCGGCAACCGGCAGAGCGCCCCCCCGCGGCATGCCGCCCCAAGCACGCGCTTGGCATGCTGTGGCCTGGAGCCGGCCCTGTTGATTGCCCTTGAATATAATTCACAGTCCTGGCCAAGGGATGTTTGCTCACTAAGTCAGGCTTCCCTTGAGTTAAGAACACAGTTGTGATTTATTTAACAGGTTCTACTTGATTTTGTAAATCTATAAATAGTACAGCTGCTGCACTTCTTAGTAGCCAGGATTTTCATTTTATATCCTGATAATTACTACAAGGGGGATGATGATGGAATTTGATAGAATCACATAGGAATGTCACTTCTGAAGAGGTAGCAAAATGGGGCAAAACAGAGAAGGGGCCACTTGGTCCTCTCTCCTCCCCACAAAGAATTTGCTTATGAAAAGGAATGTGGGTGCATTGAAAGTAGCAGTGGCAGTCTTTGTTCCACATAGTTACATTGGGGAGCAGTAAAAGGAATCCTAGCACTGAGGACAGTCTTATTTATATGGAGCCCAAGTGTATGTTTATATATAACAATGCTTTGCTAAAATGCAGATACAGTAATATCTGGCTGAGTTAAAACAGATGTCTTGCATAAGACAAACAAGTGGGGGTGAATCAAACATCCACAGGACAATGTGTGGGGACAATTCATTCTGCTCTATGGTTCAGAAAGAGCAAGAGCCTCTGATATGGAGGGTTTGGCAGCACCACAAGTGTTTGAACATCCAGGATGAGTGTTACAGGGCTGAGACGCTCCGTTCCTTCCTCGTGTGGCTTCATTGGCACCAGCAAGGACTGCCAGTACAACTGTCAGGATGGCACTATGCATGCTGTTTTGTTCCATTTTCCAGCTGGAAATAGTTATGCACTGTAAACACATATGAATTAAGTCTGTTTAGTGACCCAGCATATCCTTTGCTAACCAGTGAATGCAATGTGCTTTCTGCAGAAACACTTTTCTGATGGATGTGAACATCCTCTGGTTTTGTCCACCATTGAGAACTGGAGCACATCTCTAAAGGGAGATGCACTTTTCCAATTGCACTTTTCTGTTCTTCTCCCACTTATTCCAGGGCACAGGCCAGGACAGACTTTGACCTTAGCTGAGGAATCTAAGTCCCAAACCTTGAAATGTAGAATACCTTTATAACCTTCCTCCCCGTGCAGGAGGAATACTCAGCTTCCTGTGAGAGCAGCTTAAGTCCCATGCAGGGGCTAGAGATCTATCCCTTAATAATTACAAATGCACCCACAGATAACATTGGTCGTGCAACTCTGTCGGCTGAATTGATTTTTTTTTTAATAAGGATCATATTGTCATTTCGCCCAGATACTTTGTGTGTCTTTTTTATGGCCTGTTGTTTCATCTTGCTATGTTTTAGTGTATTACATTTTTATATTTGTGTGTGTAATTCAGCTGCTTTATTAGCAACTGCCAAGTGAGAAAGATGCTATTGAAGATATTGCATTGTACATTATGAGACAGTTGGAAATGTTTAAAAATAACCTCCCCTTCTGTTCCCTAATGGGATATTTTTATTGGCCATGTTAGAAGCCTGTCATTTGATTCATTCGGAACAACTGGCTTTAGTCCTTTAAAACACAGTGGAAACTTAGTGAAAGGTCAGAGCCAGTATGGGTGATAGTTTGACAAGGCTGTGATAGAAAATATAATAGTCAGTATGGTGAAATGTCTGGTAAAAATCCAAACCAGGAAAAGTATTCATTTGCGTATGGTTAACCACTGTAGCAAAGATGTGTGTATTCGCTTGCTGAGGCATGGGTCAAGGATCACAGCTAGAAGTGCTGGTAAGTTTCATTCTAATATACTCAGCTGCTTTTAGGACTCTTTTCACAGAAGTCTGGCATCCAGATTTTCTTTGTAATTTGTCATACTAAAAATAGATCATTTTGAGGGAAGCAGAATATATTATTATTAACAGAATACTACTTTTAATGGGGTAGAGAGAAGGAGGAACTACTGAGAGCTGAAAAAGGATAAGATCAAAAGATGAATGAGATCCACTGGATAAATTATTTAACATGCTGTATATTTAAGTGTGAATTACTCATTTTTGCTAGCAAGTGGAACTTTACTCCTGCAGCCTTTCAGGAAAGAAAAAAGGTATAAACCTATAAGTTTTGAAACAACAAAACAGTCCTGAAAAGAGTAGTTAGGGACCTTTTGAATGATAGCTGATGTATAATGATGACTATTCTTAGCTTATCTCTGACATTTCACTGATTACAACTAACCAGGTTGAACTGCTAATCCATGTCATTTTTTTCATGTAATTGAACCCAATGCGTTTTGGATTTCTTTATTTTGGAATAACTGAAAGTTTTCTTCAATATATTAATGGGGTGCAGTTGAAAAATAATGGGCTTGATATTGATGTACATCAGGACTAACTCCACAGAAGTAAATAATTTTAAATGTAAAAGAGATGTAAAAAAACCCACCTTAACTAGTATTGAGAAAGCAGTGAACTGTAAAACCTCTCAGAAAACTTTAAGTATCCTCCCTGACTGAATAGGGTTGAAGACAAAATAGGGTTCATACACAAATAAGTGCAAAAGATTCCCAGGTGTGACAGAGACTAAATTAAATAATTGTCTCCAAGATTACTTTGGGGTTTTTTCATCTCTCTTTCACCAGGATCTCAAAAGTCTTAGGGATTTTCTTTTAACAAGGGCTCATCATTTTAGTTAACCTTTAGTTCAAATGCTCTTGAAATGTATTCAAACACTAACAAAGGGGCCAACTTATAAGATGATGTAAATTCTGCTGGAAAATTTGTTGTGGCATAATGTCATAAAGTTTGCATTGCTGTATCTTGACAGTGTGTTTGCATATAATTTTATAAAATCAACATTTTTAATCATGTTCTGCCATAATGGCATGGCATTTATGATATGATGCCATGTCATGACATGACTCTGTCAAACTAATGAGCCCCAGAATATATACTAGTATACTTTAGTAGGACTGGAAATTTAACTTACAATAAGTGGACAATGCAAGTTTCCAGAATCCTTGATTTCACAAATGTTTTAGTAAGTGCTGAGTATGAAGGAAAGAAGAGAAGAAATTGTTTTAGTTCTTTAATTTTCAGATTGACCTTGCAGCATTGGCAGTTAGAGACACTGGCCTGTTTTCTTCATTGCCAGACACCACCTGCAGTAATTTACATCTGTCTCAAGCAGGTGTATAACACTACCGTTCTGATTTGATAGCCTTTTACACTACTATAAAGGACAGCATGATATGCAAGGTAGTGGAAAATATAGCCCCCTTTTGACTTGCAAACTAAGGGCACTTGATACAGAGAGTAAATGTAGAACACTGACATGTTTACAAGATCACTTTTCTAGCCATAATCACACATTTAGAGGTGATAGCTGCTGAAGCTTATATTTATGGTGAGATCTCAACATAGTACATTTACTCATGACATGCAGCATTGGATTATGCTGTACCTGTTTCATTCAGAATTCCTGTTTGACATTCTGAAAAATCTGCTGCCCACTGCCAACATGTGAATGCACTATTTTTCCTTCGCTGAAGTTGAGGATAATGTATGTCTTAAGTACCATATTAGTGAATGACTGTGGATAACATACATTTATAGCCCTAATTGGTTTGGCTTTTTCATGAGTGGTCCCCTTCATAGTCTTGCTCCTAAATAATTAGCTCAAACTAAATAATAGTGCTATGTAACTGGGACCTGCCATTCCATTTTCATGTCGTAACTCTTCACACTACCTCTCAAAAAATCATTAGCTAAAGGAATTTACTCCACTGCCTTCTTCCTGTATGTTACCAGCAAGCCAAAAGAAGTTTGCTAGATGTCTGAGATGAGAACAATGTTAATCATATTAATATGATATTCCTTGTATGTGTTCTCTCTGCATATTATGCACACTGGAATTCACCATGGGGTGGGGGAGATGGCTCAGAAGCACAAATGAGGGTGACCTTGCTTTGGAGCAGTTGCATTTGTCCCCTGTGTGGTAGGAATTATATTAAGAAGGTGTTAGTGACCTTGTGCCTAAACAAGTAGAAGAAGGCATAGGGCAAAGATGTTCAAACTTGGATGCCTAAAATTAGGCACCTAAATCTATTTTAGGCACCTAAATAAGTGTCCTGATTTAACCTTTGCACCCATTGGATTAAATGGAAGTCCAGCACTTCTGAAAATTGGGCCACTTAATTAGGTACTTAAATATGGAGTTAGGTGCCTTACTTTAAGCAAGAAAGTTTGAAAATTTGGCTTTGACATTCAGGATATCAGAAATATTCTTCAAAGAACATTTTTGCGTGTAGATCCTGCACTGAACTGTGTGGTGGTTCCAAGATGTAAAAAGGAGAACAAGCTCATTGAAAAAAGTAAGAACAGGAGGTTGTAATGTAAAATGTTGTGGAATGAGAAATACAGACTACACAAAGTTGCTAAAGAATTATCATACCAGTGTAAGGACGTCTGTGCTGAGATGGTCAAAAATCAATGACAAGGCTCATGACCTAGGATTGACTGAATCTGGAAACTTCACTACATGATCGATGCCTGGTGTGAAGCCATCAGCCATGGTCACTCTGGCTAGTGCAACAGTTCTTGATAGACTGTGCATGTTGGGTGGTGGCTTAATGATCATAGATAAATGGAATGATAGTGGTCTTCTTTAGCTAGCTAGTCAACTAGAGAAAACGTAACATATGCAGAAATATAGCTTATAACTGCAATAGAACAGAAACACCAGCAGTATCCATAAGCTGGTTTAGTGATGCTTTACAGTGTAACTACAAAAAAAAAGTGTACTGACCTCCCCCCACCATCAAAAAAAGTGAGTCAAATCATTTTTAATATTATTGCTAATTTAAGCAATAATGCAGCTATATTTTAAAACTGAAATAGTGAACTCCTGTTCAGAATTATCTTGTCTACACAACTGGCTGTACTGAGGCTGTCTTTTTAACTAGGATTATTGTTTTTCAGTTCCTGCCCTGTTTCATATGGTTACAAAGCAGTCACACATCTCTGTGGTAGAACCTAGAGTTTTACATCTTTCCTATACAGGTTAAGCAAGTGCTTGTGTGTATTCATTTTAAATTTGGTATTATATCTGTTGTTCTTTAACGGAGTTCTTTTTTGATCACCACTTTTGTTAACACTGAAAGACTTTGCAGGTCTAGTACAGGTGGCACTGGAAACAGTTTCATTTTATTTCTCATTATCCAGTAATTAATGGCCATGCACCTTATTATTTATACCTCACTTGTCATGTAGCATCTGGCTGTGAACCTCCATGGTATTACTCTCATTTTACACCTGTGTATCTTATTAAAACTGCAGTGGTGGTTTAGGGCCTTTGTGTCTATTGGTATTTAAACTTTTGCTTTAAGTAAAGAACTGGGAGTCAGTTGATCAGGGTTCTAATTACAGCTCTGACATGAGGTTCTGGGGTTACTTTAGCAAGTCACTTAATCTCTTTGTGTTGGTTTTGTCCTCTGTAGATGGATGCACCTGTGTACCTCCCAGGGTTGTTGTGAGGCTTTATCAATCATTTGTAAAGCACTAAAACCTGGATGCACAAAAGGAGTTAGATGTCTAAGTCCACTTTAGTTTCAGGACCACTGCAAAGCACAAAATCCCCACTGAACACTGTAGGCACCTAAGTTCCTGACTCAAGGGATGTGCACTGCCACCTCACTCTAGGCATCTGGACACCTATTTCCCACCTAAGCCCCAGAGCAAGTCACAAACCAGGTGTTCAGCTGTCTAACTTGCATGGTGGAATCAATCTCTCTCTCTCTCTCACTCTCTCTCTCTCTCTCCCATTGGCGATATAAGTATTTATGACTAGGATGGAGATGGTGATTGTTTAATGCCCAAGGTGGTTAGAGAGACTACAGAAACAGAAAACCCAGTAATGGGGGGATTTCAGCTACTCCCATATTGATTGGGTACATGTCACCTCAGGATGGGATGCAGAAATAAAATTTATAGCCACCATTAATGACTGCTTCTTGGAGCAGCTAGTCCTGGAACCCAAAAAGGGAGAGGCAATTCTTGATTTAGTCCTAAGTGGACCACAGGATATTGTCCAACAGGAGAATATACCTGAACTGCTCGGTAATAGCAACATAATGTAGTTAAATTTAACATCATTGTGTGGGGGAGGGAGAACCAAACAAACTCAAAATAGTAGCATTTAACTTCAAACAGGAACTACATAAAAATGAGGAAGCTAGTTAAACGGAAATTAAAAGGAACACTCACAAGAGTGAAAGGCCTGCAAACTGCTTGGAAACTATTTAAGACTCCGTAATGCAGGCTCAAACTAAATGTGAACTCAAAATTTAAAAAAATAAAAAAGCAACCATGGCTAAACAGAGTAAAAGGGGCGCTCAGAGGCCAAAAGACATCCTTTAAAAATTGTACGTCCAATCCTAGTGAGGAAGATAGAAAGGAGCATAAACTCTGGTTAGCCAGGTGTAGAAGTATAATTAAGCAGGCCAAAAAAGAATGTGAATATCGACTAGCAAAAGACACAAAAACTAATAGCAAAAAATGTTAAGTATATCAGAAGCAGGAATCCTGACAAATCATCAGTGAGGCCAGTGACTATCAGTGTGTTAAAGGAGCACTCAAGGAAGACAAGGCCATTGCAGAGGAACTAAATGAATCCTTTGCATCTGTCTTCACTGCAGAGGACATCAGGGAGATTCCCACACCTGAGCCATTCTTTTTAGGTGACAAATCTAAGGAACTGTCCTAGTTTGAGGTGTCAGTAGAAGAGGTTTTAGAACAAATTGATAATTAAACAGTAACAAGTCACCAGGACCAGATAGTATTCACCCAAGAGTTCTGCAGGAATTTGTATATGAAATTGGAGAACTACTAACTGTGGTATGTAACCTATTAGCAGATAGCTAATACAGCCCCGATTTTTTTTAAAATTTATTTATTTTTAAAGGCTCCAGATGCAATCCTGGCAATTACAGCCCAGTAAGCCGAATTTCAGTGCCAGGCAAATTGGCTAAACTATAGTAAAGAACAGAATTTTCAGATACATAGATAAACACAGTATGTTGGGGAAGAGTCAGCATGGCTTTTGTAAAAGGAAATCATGCCTCACCAATCTATTAGAATTCTTTGAGGGTGTTAACAAGCATGTGGACAAGGGAGCTCCAACTGATACACTATACTTGGACTTTCAGAAAGCCTTTCACAAGATCTTACATCAAAGGCTTTTATGCAGAGTAAGCAGTGATGGGATAGGAAGGAAGGTCCTCTCATGGATCAGTAACTGCTTAAAAGATAGGACACAAGGCTAGGAATAAATGGTCAGTTTTCACAGTGGAGAGAAGTAAACAGTAGCGTCCTCCAGAGATCCATACTGGGACCATTGCTGTTCAACATATTCATAAATGCTCCAGAAAAAGGGGTAAACAATGAGGTGGCTAAATTTGCAGATGATACAAAATTATTCAGAATTGTAACTGTTTTCAGTCAGCTTTGGACTTAACCAAGGGATTTCACAAAACTGGGAGACTGAGCAACAAAAAGGCAGATGAAATTAACATTGATAAATGCAAAGTAATGCACACTGGAAAAAAATGATCCCAGCTATACATACAAAATGCTGGGATCTAAATTAGCTCTTACCTCTCTTGGAGTCATTGTGAATAGTTTCTGAAAACATTTGCGCAGTGTGCAGCAGCAGTCCAAAAGGCTCATGGAGGGGGGCGAATTGAACGTGCATCTCCCACATCCCAGGTGAGTGCTCTAACCACTGAGCTAAAAGTTATAAAGATGGGCACTACCACTTCTTCATGCTAACATGGCAGAGGGGCCTAACTCCAGGAGAGGGTTCACAGCTGACAACAGCAAGCAGAGAGAGGTTCCTCCCTGTAGCTTGAATTTAGGTGATTCTTTCTGTGAGAATGGTGGGGTTTAGCACACAACCCTCTTGTTGGTATCTCCCACTGGCTAGCATTAGCAGCTCCCCATCTAGCATACTGGCTTTTTGTCAATCACATTCTAAGGCGTCTATCTGTTCCCATTCATTGCATAGAGAGCCTAGGCACCTAACTCAGGCTCAGCATCACCATGCCTAATTTCTTTTGTGCATCCAGCTCGAAAAGTTTGCCACATGATGTGCGCCATAACGTGGAAGTGTTACTTATTTTATTATTACCACACATACCCATGTATCTTTATTTGGGGACTGTTCTGTTTTAAAGATGGAGAACGTCTACAGCTGCTAATAGTAGTTACACATGGGAATAAATTTGAAATTGTTCTATCACAACTCCATTGTCTCCTTTCAAAATCCCCGCTCCTTGTTTGAGTCCCTTCCTTTCCCTTTCCCACTTCCTCCATTCTGCTACTCATTGCTAATAGCAGTTGACTGAAGTGATTAAAAACACTGGGATTTTTGAGGCACTCATATAGCAATCATGACTCAGCCAGAGCACTTTTCAAATTGGGATTTTTAAATTATTTTCACTTTGCTGTTGTCAGTGCCAACTAAAGAGAATGTAGTGGCATATTGGAGGAAACCTAGTGGGTTAGGAGCAGAGAAGAAGAAAGTGAAGGGAGAGACTTCAGGGGATTGGGAGATGGAAAACTTGAGGACAAAAGAAAGGAAGAGAGAGAGACAGATTGGTGAGAATAAGAGAGATTTAGTGTGAGGGAGGGGGGCTGGAAAAGAGAAGCGTCAAGGAGAGGGAGATGAGACTGATAACAAGGAGGGGAGTGTAGGTGAGCGAGGGACAAGGAAGGAAGGAGACAGACATGGGAAAGAGAGATTCCTGTCAGGACCCAGAGTATCCATTCACTTCCATACATATCTCCTACTGTGTAGTCCGTCTTCTCCTCCTTTCACATGGTTTCCTGTTGACAAGAATTTATAATAACCTATTCTGATGTCATGACACTTGTGGTTGAATGGCAGTGATTAAATTTCCCCAACCTCTAGGTGATATCCTATCACTTTCTTGTCTCTCATTTCAAATGAAGGTTGGAGCTACATTTTCCTAACTGCATCCCAGTAACACCTGTTTATATAGTAAAAACAGGAGCTGGATTATTGGAAGTCTGCCTTCTAGTAGAAAATGACCTCCTTCACTTTCCATATGCTGCAGTTAACCACAAATAATGGCCTTAATTTATGTATGCTAAGATTAAAAGGTAATCAGGTCTCAAGTTTCAGAGGATTGAGTTCCTGTAAAAGACACTCCTCCTCTGCTGCAGAATAGGTGGAATTTTAATGGGAATGTCCTATTAGTCTATGCCAGCCACAACTATACAGTACTAAAAGGTTACCGATTTCAGTAATCAAGTTATAAGCTAGTGATTGTGGCATCCTCCTTCCACCACTGTGTTCTGAAAGTACATTTCATTTGTACAGTCTCTTATACAGAATCCTACTGAAAGAATGAATTTGTCTGACATCAGAAATTGAGTCCTTTTATCTCCCTTCTTTAGGTATCCAGCTGCCTAAGGAAGATGAAATCTCTGTACCTTTGATATCTAATTCCCCTGCTAAGGATGCTGGGGAGAGTATAGATCTCACCACTGAAGAGGAAGAGAAGATCAAAGAGGAACCTTTAACCATCTCAGAACTGGTGTACAACCCAAGTGCCAGCTTGCTGCCCACCCCAGTTGATGATGAGATTGACATGCTCTTTGACATCCCATCAAGAGCAGAGAATGAGAGAGAAGATACAGATTCATTTGAGGAACTGGAAGCGGATGAAAATGCGTTTTTGGTTGCTGAGGAAGAGGAGCTGAAAGAAGCCCGTAGAGCACTTAGGTACAGTTATGACTTTATAATGGGCAACATGCAGGTAAATGCCTTTGTGAAGAGCTTCTCCAGGCTTCTTTTTGTAGGCTTTGGACTGTTGTTGTTCGTGTTTCCACTCCTCCTTGTCCTCTTGGAGTCGGACCTTGATATCTCCTTTCTTCATGAAATCCGTCAAACGCCAGAGTTTCAGCAATTTCACATTGAATATTACTGTCCTCTTAGGCAGTGGGTGGCTTGCAAAATAAACTTCATTTGTGACATGCTGGGAAACTCTTAAATGTTAAAGAAATATGATACAACTAAGGGCTATATTCAAAATTTCAGTTAGCATTAGCTTCTCATAATGCCCATGGGGCCATCAGCAGGTAGCTATCTTCATTTTCAATCCATTAAAGACTGTTCAAGATCTAACATTTACTTTTCATAAATAGTTGCTTTAGTTATAGGCTTATCTGGTGGCCTTTAAATAACCAAAAAGAGGTCTTATTTTTATTTCAGTGTTGACTTCCTGATCATCTGTTGCATCAGACAAGACTGGATAGTACTAGGGTTCATTATTTGCCATTACAAGCCATGACATTCTGAATCTCAATGATGATAGAGCCGAGAAGGAAATGTTTTTGAATATACTCCTTAGTGGTGTAACAGTCTTTTCTAACCAATGCCTATACAAGCAATGTTTATGCTGGGTTTTTGTTTCTTGATTTTGTTTTTTGTTTTTTATATTTTTATGTGTTTAAAATATTTTGGTAAATTTTTAGCAAAAGATGACTTCTGAAGTTGTTTAAGTGTACAGATTGGTAAAATTAATGCACAAGGGCATGTAGGGGATTTTTTAATGTTTTACCAATGGTTGGTTTTTTAAATATTTTGGATGGACAATGAGTTCATTATAACTCTATAAAAGATGGCCTACAGTTTGTAGAACATACCGAAAGTTTATTCAAGTGCGGGGGGACTGGTGAGGGGAGATGAAATGACACAAAATCCTCAAGTAAGTTTTTAATGGCACAGTTCTAAAGCTAAAGGTGGTGAATATCATTGAGAAAATGATAATCCACCTTCATCTGTGTCCTGTCATCTTATACTTCAATCAGTGCTAAGTTTTTGTAAGACAGTGCAAGTAAGTTTTGCCAGAAGGTGATGGATCTTTGGACTAAATGTAGATTATTGTACATAACATGGAAAGATGAAGAGATAGTAAATATCAGAAATGTCTAGCTATATTGGTAGATAAGTAACCTACTTTTTAAAAATGGCTAGAGAATAAAAAGTATACAATAGTTTAAAAATCAAGGCTTTAGATTGTACAGTTGACATGCAGGTATTCTACTGAATCATAATAAAAGGACAAAATATTTTTAAGAGAACTATCTTAGTTCTTTATTCCTTTTGTCACTATTCTGTGAAACACATCCCAGAGACTCATCATTTAATATGTCATCATTTCTTGTGCATGCTGATTGTCTTACCATGTATGTGTGGCATTGTACTCCTACTATTTCCCTATTGATAGGACTCCAGTCAATGAGATTTATTATTACTTTAGTGTGCTGAGGATTTGCTCCCAATATTGTGTAGAGAATATACATAAAACCTTGTGAGCATTTAGAAGAATCAGTGGGATACCCCTATCCCAATCCAAATGCTACAGAAAAAAGGAAACTGTATTTGTAAACTGGAGCATCATCATAAAGGACTGTTTTTGTTTTTGTTTTTTTAAATCAAAAGCATTTAGCATGATCCTTCAGCCATAACACAAATAAAACTCTAATTAAAGCCAGTGGAAGTTTTGCCTGTGTACTGGCTGCAACTTCACCCCATAATGTCTGTGTACTTTATAAAGATATTTTTTTAAATAAGAGAGATATTTGAGTCTTTATCATATTGTACATACATATTGTAACAGTAACTGTAATTCATATACTTCAGAATCATTTATGCTTGACAAGGGGAATTGCAATTCTGTTTCCTCTAAACCTTTGCAAATGATCAGTTTGAAATTTCCATCAGGAGAATTTGTTTTCTCCTTTTTTCTTTTTTTTGACACCTCTAGAAGGATAAAACAATCGTAGCTCTTAGGAATTGTTCTTCTCCGTTGTAACCATTTGGGTTGTTTCCTCATTTCCCAAAGAACAAAGACTACACAGAACCATTTAGTCCCCTCTCTTCTCACTCTGTCTTTCATCGCTAGCTTGGTCCCAATGGCAATCACTATTGATTAGTCGTCTTGTGGGTATTTCATCTTGCGTAATGTCCAGCTAAACAATCTGTTCCCCTTAAACAAGAATTATCCAGCCTGATATAACTTTTGACAGTGAACTAAAGTAGACATTTGCCATTAACAGGATATTATTCATACAAATGGTTTCCTAAACAAAGATGTCATCTGATGGATTCTAGGTGGTGATGTTTATGAAAGCTGTCAGCCTGCTAGAATACAGGGGCAGGGTTCCATGCTGGATCCTATTTATTAAATCCTTTAATTATAAAAAGTTAGGTACTGTGTTCTAACGTGTAGTTTTGTCTATGTAAAGTCATAGAGCTCCAGAAACGGGAGCATTTGTTTTGTTTGATTTAACTCTATCAGAAAATGGTTAATGCATGAGGAAAAGATTACCTCAGAGAATTGAGAGTGTAGCAAGGAGATATATAGGATTAAATGCAAGCGTGTGTGTGTGTGTGTTTTACTGTATGTGTATACAGCCCTGGCCTTTAAAGTTCCTCTCACCATGCAGAAGCTTTTCTGATCTATAAACAGAATTCCACTGAGGAACAAAAGAGTTCCTGTAACATACCATTTTACAACGTAAGACTTGGGACTTTAAAGGGCTGGAACTTTGTGTATTACACACACTGTGTGCATATTATACAAACACACACATAGTATGGCATATACATATCCACACACGTAGAAACAATCTTGTATTTAATGCTGACGATGACAGAGTTGGATTATGAAGAATTTGTAGGTACAGTATTGTGTATTTGTCTGTGCTTGGATATATGGTAAAATGTTATGTACTTGGAATCTATTTTGTGGTTTGTCATTTATTTATGAATGCTACTCTGGGAAGAATTAAAAATGGGTTTATTTCATAGAAATACAAAAGACCTGGGTGGGGAATGTACCTGTAACTCAAGCCTTATCTTTGTACAGTGCATTTCACATTTCTCTGTCAATATCTTGATTGTTTTGTATATTGATATGATGGCAGGAATCCCTAATAAAAAAATATACTGAAAAAAAAGCACTCTGCAATGATGGCACTTCTTATGATAAAGGAATGTTTCTTAGTGTTGGATATCAACCTAAATTCATATTAATCCTGTACAAACAAAATATAGTGTTCACAATGTACTTTCTCGGGACTGTGCTGTCCAATGAAATGGTACAGTCTGTGGGACTGTTACAAGTTGATGTTTTCTATATATGTTTTAGTAACTGTTGGATACAGTATGTGTCTTTAAAAGAAGTATTTTTGATGTAAAACAATTTTAATATTTAGTTTGGACTTCTTGGTGTATGTCTGAACATTCAAAGAGTGTTATAAAGTCACAGTTTCAGGCCAGAAGAGAACACTACATCATCTAGTTTGTGCTCCTCTAGATCACAGGCCACATACAACACCCAGCATCCGTACACTAAACCTCATATGTATATTTGTATTCTGTATCGAAAGCCAATACATACCCAGTCATGGAGATGCTAGTTGTAACTCTGCAGCTAATGTAGTGTTGACTTATGCACTTAAAAACAGGGACTCGACTTTTTTGTAACATATGAAGAATACAGTGTATCCTCTCCAAAATTACTGGTTTTACTCGGAATGCTACAGTAATTTGTCACTTAACGTTGTAGTTATGTTCCTGAAAAATGCGACTTTAAGCGAAACGATGTTAAGCAAATCCAATTTCCCCATAAGAATTAATGTAAATGAGGGGGTTAGGTTCCAGGGAAAAAAATTTCACCAGACAAAAGACTATATATATATATAGAGAGAGAGAGTGTACACACACACACACACACACACACTCTCTCTCTCTGTCTCTCTCTTTCTGTCTGTATAAGTTTTAAACAAACAGTTTAATACTGGTATACCGTGATGATGATTGTGAAGCTTGGCTGAGGTGGAGGAGTCAGAGGCTGGGATATTTCCCAGGGAATGCCTTACTGCTAAATGAGGAACTAACAATTAGCTGAGCCCTCGAGGGTTAACTCACACAATGCAAGGCAGCAGGAATGGAGGGAGGGGAGACAGCATCGCAGACAGAGACACACACCATGTATGAGAGAGAGAGAGGCGCATTTCCCCTTTAAGTATGCTGACCCTACTCATAAGTACACTACTTGGTTGATTAGTTAGATCAGCTTGCTGAGACCACAGCTTTTGCCAGCAAGCTCTCTCTGTCCTGAGCCCTGTCATGTGTCCCCCTGCGCTATGGAAATGGGGTAAGTGGGGTGCAGGGGAAAGGGAGACACCCTGACAGTCCCCGTCTTCCTCCCCTCCCCCCCTTGTACAGCTAGCAGGAGTCTTGGGGAGCAGCTCCAAGGCAGAGGGCAGGAGCAGCACATGGCAGTGGGAGGAGGAACAGCTGAACTGCTGGCAGTTGATACCCTGCTGGGCAGCTGCTGCACAGGGAACTTAGGGGAGCAGGTAGCTGATGGTGGGGGCTGCCAGTCCACCCTAATTTCAAGCCCCCACCAGCTGCAACGGGCTGCTCTTCCTGCAAGCAGTGGACAAAGCAACTGTGACAACTTTAAGTGAGGAGTTACTGTATTTATTAGTTTCAGTTAAAAATGAGTTTGCAGAGAGTCTGAAACAATAATTCTGAGTTGTGAATTCCCCCATTCCCGGTAACAGGAGCTAACTCAGATGCCAGTAAGGATACAGTATACTTTAAATTTCAAAATTGTTTACTACTCATCAAAGCATGAAGGGAATAATGTATTGTATTATGAAGTTTTGTGCTACCATTTTCCAAAGTGAAATGTGTGCAAAGGACTAACTGGGGGAGGATAGCACAAACTATAGATAAACTAAGATGTGTAGACCTTTAAAGACACATGGTAGAATTGGTAAAGCAAGTCTCTGCTTGCAAAAGTACAGGAAACTGATGTAGGATTTGGAGGAGCTCATCAGCTTTGTGTGACTCCAGGAACGTCACTGCCAGGTAGGGTGACCAGATGTTCCGATATTTACTTGTTCGGTCGGGATGTGAATTGTCCCAGTATTTTGCCCCCTTTGCTCGTGCCCCCTCCGCCCAAACTCCACCCTGGCCTGGCCCTGCCCTGCCCCTCCCTCCCCAAATCCCCACCCTGGCCCCACCCCTCAGTCCCACCCCCTCACTGCCCCATTGGATCCATCCCCAAAATCCCTGCCCTGGCCCCATCTCTTCCCCAAGCACACTGCATTCCTCCTCACCCCTCCCTCCCAGGCTTGCACTAATCAGCTGTATGGTGGCGCAAGCACTGGAGGGAGAGGGGAGAAGCAGGATGCTGCAGCCAGCTCAGGGGAGGTGGAGGCAGAGCGAAGGTGAGCTGGTGTGGTGCGGCCTGGAGCTGCCGGTAGGTTCTCAGCCCCCACCAATTTTTCCTGTGCTCCGGTGGCTCTTGGCAGGGTTTTTTGGGGTTTTTTCCTTTTTGTTTTTGTTTTTTCCTCTGCCGCCGGCTCTTGGGTTTTGGGGGTTTTTTTGTTGTTGTTTGTTGTTGCTCCATCAGCACACACACACACCCCTCTGCGTCCCAGTATTTCATGTCTTCTCATCTGGGCACCCTACTACCAGGGATGAAAGTAATTTCAAGGATTTACAGGTACTCCAGAGTCCTGAGTAGAGGGCGGGGCCTCAACCAGAAGAGGCATGGCTTTTAAATCCCCAGACCTTTTAAATCAAGATTTAAAGGGCCCAGGGCTCCAGCTGCGGTAGCAGTGGCTGGGAGCCCCAGGCCCTTTAAATCACCCCCAGAGCTACCAGCTGCAGAGGCTGCTGGGAGCCCTGGGGCTAGGGGGTGATTTAAAGAGCCCGGAGCTCCAGCTACCGCAGCAGAGCCCCAGGGGCTCCCGGCTGCTGCTGCTACCCTGGACTCGGCTCTGGCAGAGATTTAAAGGGCCTGGGGCTCCACTGCGGTAGCGGCAGCTGGAGCCCCAGGCCCTTTAAATGGCTCCCTAGTCCTGGGGCTCCCAGCAGCCTCTGCAGCTGGTAGCTCTGGGAGTGATTTAAAGGGCCTGGGGCTCCCAGCCACCGCTACCACACCCACGGCTCTGGCAGCGATTTAAAGGGCCCTGTGCTCCGACCGCCACTACCGCCCTGGGCCCTCTAAATCGCCGTCCAAGCCCCGCTGCCACATCCCTGGGGTAGCAGCAGTGGGGCTCCAGTGGTGATTTAAAGGGCCAGGGGCTCCCGATCCCCACTACCACAGCGGAGCCCTGGGCCCTTTAAATCACTGTCGGAGCTCCGGCAATGGTGCTCCAACGGCAATTTAAAGGGCCATGGGCTCCCCACAGCGACCGGAGACCCAGGCCCTTTAAATCACTGCCCGAGCCCTGCTGCCGGAGGCCCTGGGGTAGCGGCAGCAGCCAGGGGCTCCGGCAGTGATTTAAAGGGCCCTTTAAATCACTGCCTGAGCTGCTGCCACCGCCCAGGGGCTCTGGCAGCAGAACTCTAGTGTCAATTTAAAGTTCCCAGGGCTCCAGCAGCTTCCAGGAGTCTCAGGCCCTTAAATCATGGGCCTGGGGACAGCGGCGGCTCCAGGCACCAGCGCTCCAAGCGCGTGCCTGGGGCGGCAAGCCGCGGGGGGGCACGCTGCTGGTCTCTGTGAGGGTGGCAGTCAAGCAGCCTTCGGTGGCTTGCCTGTGGGAGGTCCGCCAGTCCTGCAGATTCGGCGGCAATTCAGCGGCAGGTACACCGAAGCCGCGGGACTGGCGGACCTCCCACAGGCAAGCTGCCAAATCTGCAGGACCGGGGACCTCCTGCAGGCGCGCCGTCAAAGGCAGCCTGCCTGCCGTGCTTGAGCGGCAAAAAAGCTGGAGCTGCTCCTGCCTGGGGAAGCTAGTGGGTACCAGCCGGACTGTACTGTACCGGCCTACTTTCACCTTTGGTCACTGCCTGTCCTGTTTGCACCAGTGTTCTTTGGATTTTCTCATGTCAGCTCTCAAGAAAAGTCTGAGTGATCTCCTGGTGTATACCTCAGCCATTGCAGCTGTTAATGGCCCTCTTGAGAGCAGACACAATGGCCTACATTCTTGTGTTTAACAATTTTTCATTCCTTAGCTCTACAAAGGCCAGTGACTGGTCCAGCCATTCCTCAGCGTGATCTACTCCTCTCCTGCAGATCCTTATAGAACCCTATCTTAGTATTTGAAGCAGTCTCCTTAGTGTTTGATTTTTTTCAAGATAGCTTAATGGAAATCACCTTGGCCAGATGAAGTCAGTGGGATTATTCCATTATACACCACTGTAAGGGGTTACAATCTGTCCTAAATGCTGCACAGCTCCCTCATGGAGAATTAAGCTGCTCTCTGTCCTGTCAAATGATGCGTAGAAACGTAGAATGACCAGAATGTAAAACTATGGTATAATTTTTAACAATAAGGGTATGTCTACATCTACAGTTTTGCAGCGCTGGTTGTTACAGCTGTATTAGTACAGCTGTGTAGGGCCAGCGCTGCAGAGTGGCCACACTTACAGCAACCAGCGCTGCAAGTGGTGTTAGATGTGGCCACACTGCAGCGCTGTTGGGCGGCTTCAAGGGGGGTTCGGGGAACTCGAGAGCAAACCGGGGAAGGAGACCAGCTTCGCCGCGGTTTGCTCTCGCGTTCCTCGAACCACCCAGCAAACCGCAGGGAAGGAGACCTGCTTGCTCGGGGTTCGGGGAACGCGAGAGCAAACCGGGGAAGGAGACCAGCTTCGCCGCGGTTTGCTATCGCGTTCCCCGAACCCCCCTGCAAACCGCAGGGAAGGAGACCTGCTTGCTCGGGGTTCGGGGAACGCGAGAGCAAACCAGGGAAGGAGACCAGCTTCGCCGCGGTTTGCTATCGCGTTCCCCGAACCCCCCTGCAAACCGCAGGGAAGACCTGCTTTCTCGGGGGTTCGGGGAACGCGAGAGCAAACCGGGGAAGGAGACCAGCTTCGCCGCGGTTTGCTATCGCGTTCCCGGAACCACCCAGCAAACCGCAGGGAAGGAGACCTGCTTGATCGGGGTTCGGGGAACGCGAGAGCAAACTGGGGAAGGAGACCAGCTTGATTACCAGAGGCTTCCTCAGGTATGCTGGGATACCTGCTTATTCCACGGAGGTCAAGAAAAGCGCTGGTAAGTGTCTACACTTGATTACCAGCGCTGGATCACCAGCGCTGGATCCTCTACACCCGAGACAAAACGGGAGTACGGCCAGCGCTGCAAACAGGGAGTTGCAGCGCTGGTGATGCCCTGCAGATGTGTACACCTCCTAAGTTGCAGCGCTGTAACCCTCTCACCAGCGCTGCAACTTTGTGATGTAGACAAGCCCTAAGTCTTTTTTCATAACATACAGTCAGCTTGTCATAATCAATGACATGGCAATATTATTGCATCATAATAAAGGGGAACAAGAGATCTCTGCTTTCACTCAGGGGAAGAGGTAAGGGAGAAGGAATGAAAACACTGTCCATAATTTATGGGCTAAGTAAAATAAAACATGAGTAAGACATGATGCATATTTGTGGCATTCTGATCTCTCTCACTTTAGCTTTCATTTTCTGTACAGAGATAGCAGATAACACAATGCAGAAAGGAAGTAAACAGTGACCTATGAAAATTTCAGCATTGTGTCCCATTGGATGGAGACTGTGTTCTTGATGTTCAGTCTTTTATGTTGGGTTTTTTTGTTCTGACTGGTTTAATCAGAGAAACGTTTGAGGTAAGATGAGGTGCATTTCTTATTTTGGAAAATAATTAACATCATTGATTGTGTTTCTTAAGGGAGTATATAATTATACATGACTGGAGGTAGCTATCAATAGAAGAATTTGAAAAGCTTCTCAATTACATTGTTGTGTGCCCTATTTAGAATCTTTAATTAACAAAAAGAATTAGCATATGAAATGTGTGTTGAAAAAGGGACTTTTTTCATCACTTTAGTATTTTTCCTGTTGTTTTTAATACAATGGCAACTACAATAGCCTATGCAGAAAACATGATAAATGGGAAGAGGCTGATTCATTTTTGGCTCTCTTAATGCATTTAATCAATTTGAAATAGGGGGAAAAAAAGTGAGCCCCAGAAAACTAATGATTCTCTGCAGCTCACCACCACCAAGTGTTTTACACATCACAGTTTGAGAACCCCCGAATTAATTATCAATCCTTGCTGGAGACCACAACTGATTTCAGAACAGCTTTTACTAGTCAGTTTATTTTGGGCCTGGCAAAGGTCCTTTCAACAATCCTTTTGTAATTATTAAATCCTAAAAATTGTATGCACACCAAAAAATTGAACAAATTCAAATTTTGTCACGCCAAAGTTATTCAACTTTTAGGTACTGAGGTAATCATGGTCTTTGCATCCTCCTAGACAATCACACAAAAGGAAAAACAAAGCTGTTTTTCCTTAGTTCTGAAAAAAGCATAAAATCTACTCGTATTCAATATTGTAGCAGAGTTCAACAGTTATCATTCGCAAGCAATACTTGTGACAAGAGTTTTTAATCAAAAGTTGTTACTAACTTTTCTTCTTTAAGGCTGGCTAGTAAGTTACTCAGTGATCTACTGGAAATTCATAGATTTTAAGGCCAGATGGGTCCATTATGATAATCGTATCTGATTTCTTGCACAACACAGTCCATATAGTTTCTACAGTGGAAAAAATTATTCTCTACTATATAAATGAATATGAAGTCCAATAACTTGTGTATGAAATAATGAATATGTTCTGTGTTTGTACAGCACCTAGTGCATGGGGAGAGGGGGAGAGGTTAGTCCATGACTAGGGCTCCTAAGCACTATAGTAGCACTGACCTCTGCCAGTTGAGCTAATTAAGTAATTGGTGGCAGTAGTAGGTTGTTATCCACTGTGTGGCCCAAAACACCAGAAAAAAATGAGAGAGACATTTTCTTAATGGCTTTCATGATTGTTTGTTGATGTTAGAGGAATCTGAAGACTCAGAACTCCTAGGTTTGATTTCAAGCTCCGGAGGGGAGTATTCTCTAGTGGTTATAGACACTTCTGCCTCATGTGCTCATCTCCCTCTGCTCCTATCCACTCCTCTACACGCATCTCCTAACTTCCTTCCACCCTGCTCCTATCCATTTCTCCACCATGTCTTCTGTCCCCTTTCCCCTTTGCTCCTATTCAACACCCTCAACCACTCCCCAGATCCTGTCTCCCTCCCCTTCTGCTCTGATCCGATCTCCACTCCCACCCCAGTTCTCTCCCCTCTTATCCTGTCTGTTCAATCTCCCACACCCTGGCCCCCTCTTCCTTCCTCCTCTGCACCTATCCAACCTCCCCATCCCCTAGCTCTAATCCCTTCTCTGTGAGTTCATATACCCACCAATCCCCTCTAATCCTATACCCTTCGCTCTCTGCTGTCCTCTTGCCCCTGCAATCTCCTCCCCCTGCCCCAGCTCCTCACCCTCTCTGCATTCAAGTCATGAGGATTCCTTCTCCAGGCTGTCTAGCTGCCAGCAGGGGGGTTCACTGAGAGCACAGGAGACACAGCCTTCCTGCTCTCAGTTCTGGTGCCCAGGCCCATAGCAATCTGGAACAGCAAGAACAGGGTAAATCCTGCTCAGCACCTGCAGTCCTGGGATGGAGAAGGTTCAATGACTGTGGGTAGGATACAAACTTAGTCCAGTTGGGATGTAAGCAGAGTCAGGATAAGCTCTACCCTGACATCTGGTGGAAAGAATTTCAGAGAGTGTATTTGCATAATCACACCTAACCTATCCCAGATTGCCGAGCTGTGGGACTGCTTTGTGACAAATGACTCAACCTCAGTTGGGTGGTACTTGCTAGACAAGGGACATGGGTTCCAAAACCCAGTGAATTGAGAGGGGCTAGGGACAGGTATCTGTGCCTGGTGGTGCAGTCTCCTTGTGGAGCCAGAAGCACCAGTTCCATCCCCTCCTCTCTCCACTGTGGAATGTCAGAGTTGATTTTTTTTATTCCCTCAAGAATCTAAATACAGGTTACTGAGCTGAACTCACTTTGGGCTAATGGTGCACTAGCACTGGGGCTCCCCTACTAAGAGCTGAGATTACTAAGAGTTGAAATCACTAAAGAGCTGAAATTACTGAGCTGAGAGCACTGAGTACTGTGCTAATTAGTAGGGGAGCCTGAAGCTATACTGTGGAACAGAGCAGCTGGCGGAGTGGAGCAGTTGTGGGGATGGCTGGAGGGGATCACGGGACAGCTGGTGGCAGCGGAGCGGCTTGCAGAGCGGAGTAGCTGTGGGACGGGTGGAGCGGCCCACAGAGCGAGCGGAGCCAAGCAGTTTGCAGGGAGAACTAGAGCAGCTCATGGAGCAGAGCAGCTGGTGGAGCGGAGCAGTTTCTGAGGACGGCTGGAGGAGCAGAGTGGAGCGGCTGGTAAAGCGGAGCAGTTCGTGGAGAAGGCGGAAGCAGAACCCACGGAGAGGCAGGGCAGTTGGCCCCAGACCACGTAAGGTGCCCCTTTCTACCCAGGCTGGGGGGAGGGACCTCTACAGATAAACTGTCGAATTCTGGGGTGGCATTGACCAGAGACTTTTGGGTTGTTGGACTTTGGGGTGATTGAACTTAAAACCCTAAGGGGAAAAAGGATAGTGCCAAACGTACTTGGAGGTGGGTTTTTGTTTATGGTTTGTGTTATAACCCGGTTTGTGGTGTTTCTCCAATGGGATGCCGCATTGATTCCTTCCTTTATTAAAAAGATTTTGCTACACTCAGACTCTGTGCTTGCGAGAGGGGAAGTATTGCCTCCTAGAGGCGCCCAGGGGTGTGTGGTATGTGAGTGTCCCAGGTCACTGGGTGGGGGCTCGAGCCGGTTATGCATTGTGTTACTGAAACGGAACCCCTGGATACTGAACCCGGCCCTTGTTGCTGCCAACTCAGAGGGGCAAAAGGGTTACAGGTACATAGGAACTTCACAGATTTGAGCATTCTCAGTGCAGATGAAAGCTTTGGATAGCCACCCACAAACCTCAACTGAGCATGTGCAATTTGATTTTTCATGGCTCATAACTTGGCCAAATTTGAGTGAATTTTCACAGTGACAGTAAAAGGCACATGCCTGACACTAGGTTGATCCCCCTGGCAGATTTGAATTCATTGTTCCAAAGCAAAGATGTGCTACAGCTTTCAGTGAAACAATATTAAGAATTTTTTAAATACAGGACATGTAATTTTCCCAAATCCCTTTTTCAGAAATAGCAGAACCATTTTATCTTAAACTTCCCAGAAAATACAGCCTGAGCCAGTCACCCAGCATGGAAATTCCAGCCCAAACTGCTAAAGATAGGCCACATTCTAAGTAACTGAAAACAGTCTTATAATGGAAACCTTAACTATGGGTGGCACTGACAGCTCTGTCTATAATAAAAGTTTATAATTATTTTTGTTACTGCTTTCTCTTCCCTTCTTCACCAGGATGGTTTTTAATGGAGGTAGCTTTCTTTCATGACTGTCAAATTATGCCTTTTGTTATCTAATAAAGTGTTCTTAAACAATTCCAAATCATCATAATTATGAGCTCATAATTATCTTCATCTTTTGAAACGGTCCTTTTAAAGAGCCATGGATACATATTTTTGTGCAGCCGTGGTATTGCAGCTCCCTGGCAGAGGCAGGTTAAGTGCTTGATAATTCATACACAGTAAAATGTCTCTTTACCTCTTTTGTCACATTCTGAAAAGCAGCTCTTATATTGAAACAGCCAATTTTGAAAGCACACTGCTTGCATTAAAATTAACTGTATCTATAAATCCTTTTCTCTGAACTACTGTAACTGAACCAGTAAGTCACCAGGTTAGTAAAAACATGTTCAGTTATTTCCTATGTATCATTCAAGGGCGGCTCTAGACATTTCGCCGCCCCAAGCACGGCAGCATGCCGCAGGGGGTGCTCTGCCAGTCGCCAGGAGGGCAGCAGGCGGTTCCGGTGGACCTCCCGCAGGTGTGCCTGTGGAGGGTCCGCTGGTCCCGCCACTTTGGTGGACCTGTGGGAGGTCCACCGGAGCCGCCTGCCACCCTCCCGGCGACCGACAGAGCGCCCCCGCGGCATGCCGTCCCAAGCAAGCGCTTGGCGTGCTGAGGCCTGGAGCCACCCCCTGGTATCATTGGTAGGATATAAAAATGTTGTTTTCTATAAATCTACTTACATTTATACTCACCATTCCTGTGAATAGCAAACATGATCTTCTAGATTATAATTGGCTCATTTTTGAAGTTTGTACATATGGTTAGATAACAGAAGGTTTAACTTACCTTGCCCATCCAGCACCCACCAGGGTTGGCAGAAAAGCTAGGAACATCTGCTTCAGAGATTTGTCTGCTGATGTGGCTTCTTACCTGCTTGTCGATAATGACTGGATTGTTTTACAGTGAATTTTTTGTGGTTGTGTTGCTCTGCATAGAAATGTATCAATGCAGAGTCATCAGATCCCCTCTGGCCTCACCATCTGAGTAGAATGATCTCAACAAAAAACAATCATCAGAAACTTCAAAAGACATTTCTTGAAACATGAGAGCTAGTTATGATTAATGAGATAAAAATGGCTATAAAAAGTTTGCAAATTTGAAATTTAATAAAAAATTATTAGTCAGTATTTACATAGCACCTTTCACATTCAAATAAATCACATTACAAATGGGAGCCAGGCTGGGAGTGCATGGCCTTTTTGGCTCCCTCAAAATGAAAAGAGAAAATTCAGGGTGTATTCCTAGCAGCTGCCAGGTTAATTTGTATAGCTCTTCGGATCACCAAAGGGATAAAAAGGTAAAACTGAAGGGGTTCTTAGTGATGCAGGGTAATTTACATCTGCTTAAGTGGTGCCTTTTTTTTTTTTAAACAGTGCATCAGGTTGTTTTATTTTGTATTTCTTTGTTGTCTTGTTAAGAACTGTGTTAAACATGCTTTGTGTGAATGAATGTATGTGGAAAGATAAAGTGAGAGAGAGGACTCTGAGGTCTCATTTTGTTCTGGGGAGAGGTTCCAATCCAGACTCTTGAACTCCAGCATCCATTTGGAGCCAACTGTGATGAGCTGAAGCCATACTAGTGGAATGGTGACAATGGATCAGAGCTAGCCTAGTGCAGTAGCTCTCAACTTTTCTAGACTACTGTACCCCGTTCAGGACTCTGATTTGTCTTGTGTGCCCCCAAGTTTCACCTCACTTAAACTGTTTGCTTTCAAAATCAGACATAAGAATATAAAAGTATCAGAGCACACTATTACTGAAAATTTGCTTCCTTTCTCCTTTTTACTATATAATTATAAAATTGGAATATAAATATTGTACTTACATTTCAGAGTATAGTATATAAAGCAGTATAAACAAGTCATAGAATGACATTTTAGTTTGTACTGACTTTGCTAGTGTTTATGTAGCCTGTTTTAAAACTATGGACCCAGTACACCCTGGAAGACCACTATGTACCCCTGGCTGAGAAAAATGGGTCTCGTAGAATGGCAGCAGTACACCAGACAGGAGTTGCAACTGCAGCTAGTCAGATAGTACCAGATCGGATACAGCTAATATCAGTGGACAGAGCAGCCCTCAGCAGCAATTGGCAGGCCAGCACAGATTTGGCAGAAAGACATCAGAGCTGTCCACAGCAGTCAAGCTGAGGGGAATTGCCCTGATCTGCACCCATTAGCAAGTCAGACAATTTGTGAATGTGGTATAGGTGAATAAGGATTGTGGTTTATACAATAGAGTGAAGTGGGAGATCTAACAACCAGCCAAGAATGATGACTGAGGCTCTGAGGACTGTCCCACTTATCTATTTTGTGATGTTGCTTAAGTTCATTTTAAAATACATTAAGATAGTTTATTCCAAATAAAATTACCATGACCGGTTAGCTGACGGGATAGTCTACAGTACACCAGGACAAGCTAACATGATTCTAAGGTAGTTAAACTGTGTCTACATTAAATGCAAAATGGTGTTTCATATCCCATTTCGTAACTTGATTTTGAAAGGCACCATTTTTCCTGTCTAGACTAGGCCAGGGAAGCCATTGCAAATGGTTAAAAATAATTGAAAGCATCCTCCTCTTTATCAGCTTTCATTGTAAAGTAATGACCTTTTTTTATGTTTGTATTTCTGTTTTGTCACAATGATGACTGGGTTATATTAATTCAAATAACTAAAGCACATACTTTTTGAGTATGTCTGTGAATTTCTTGTTTTTATCCTGCTCACAAATTTTGCCCTAAATGCCTAAAAGTAATTATTGAGATTGAATAACTCAATTGAACTAAAAAAGAGAAAAAACTATTCAGGGAAACCAACCTAACAGTTTGAGGAAAAACACCTGGAGGCAAGCGCCATGGCAGTGTGTAAGTTAAGTGTGTAAGGAAAGAAGAGCTGAATCTGACACGGAATTTGAATTGAAGGACACTTTCCAGTTCTCACTTGGACTGCAGTCACAATTCTAGCTGCTAAGATAATTAGCTCAACTGGTATATAAGCAGAAGCCAAAATAGTAAATACTTTTTACTAAATAGTTACCATTTGAACTCTGATCTTTTCTCTTGGTCAGTCTGAAGAATTTTGTGCTCATTTCTTGCACTAAGTCTATGAAAGAAATGACCCACAAAATTTGTTCATGAAGCAAGTGAAAGACTGCCCTCTAGTGACACTTCGCAGTAAGCTTTCAGAGGCTGGTCTTACCATCGACTAAGATCTTTCAAATCTGCCAGGGTTGGATATCATTTTTTTTTTGATTGAAACATTTTGAAAGTCTTCCTCTAAAGAAACGAAAGACTTGGGAACATAGCCGGGCTGGGCGAGTCTCCCCTGCCCACATCCCAGCAGGGCCCCGGTCGCGAGCGGGTGTGTGGCGGCTGCTAACCCCCGCCGCTTGTGGGCCAAGGTGAGCCGGGCTGAGGCGGGGGCTCTCCGGCAGGCAGGTGGCTGCCCAGCGCGGCTCCAGGCACTCGCATCCCGCCGTCTCCGTGAAAACTGCCGCCTGGGCCGGGGAAGGAGCAGAGGCACAGACCGGTGCCTGCCCTGTCCCCGCCCCGGCCTGCCCGGCTCCTCCCTCCCGCCCCGTAGCAACGTACACGCCCCAAAGCAGGGGCCGGCCTGTTCCCGGCCATCCCCCTCCACTGGCCCTGAGCACGCCGGCACCGGCCTGCGCAGCACTGCCTCTTCTGGCTGCGGCATCAAGAACCCTGGCGTGGGCCGGCGCAGGGACTGAGCACTGCGGGCAAGGCGGGTGGGGAGTCCTGGGCTGCGGGCAGGGCTGAATGTGTCACCCCGCTGCACACGGACACTTGGCCAGCCGCCCACTCACCTCTCCCGCCATGCAGCCGCCCCTCCAACCACACAGTCAGGCAACTGCCCACTCTCCCCATTCCTGCGCGTTTAGCCACTCAACCGTTCCGCCAGCCACTTCTCCCGCCACACAGCTACCAGTCAACCATTCAACTGCCCACGCAACCACCCATTCGCCTCTCCCACCCTGCAACAGCTGGTTCAACTATGCAGCTAGGCAGCCAGCCACCTAGCCACCTGATCATGCACCTGTACAACCAGCCAGGCTTCCAGCCAGCCAGCCATGTGCCTTGCTACAGAGCTTCCCAGCCTTCCAACCTCCCAACCATGCAGCTGTCCAGCCTCCCAATCACCTGCCCAGTCATGCAGTCACTCACCCAGCCTTCCAATTGCCAGGCCCCAGCATGCCAAGCGTGTGCTTGGGGCGGCATGCTGCGGGGGGTGCTCTACTGGTTTCCAGGAGGGCGGCAGGCAGGGTGCCTTCAGCGGCATGCCTGCGGAGGGTCCGCTCATCCCACAGCTTCAGTGGACGCCTGCGGGAGGTCCATCAGATCTGCGTGAGCAGCAGAGTGACCCCACAGCAAGAGGCTGTGCTTGGGGTGGCGAAATGTCTGGAGCCGCCCCTGCCAATTGCCCATCCAACCATGCACTCACCCAGCCACCTGTTCTGCCTTCCATCCACCTTCCCAGCTATACAGCTGTTCAGTCACCCAGCCTTCCATCCATCCATCCAACTGTTCACTCACCCAGCCATATGATCGCCCAGCCATCTGTCTGCCTGCTCATCCATACATCTGTCCATTCATCCACATACACATCCAGTAGCTCAGCCACTCATTTTCCCACTCAGCCACCCACCTGCTCACTCAATCATCCACTTCTCCATACACCCGTTCAAGGAGGCATCCAGCCGCCCATCAAACTGCTCACTTCCCCTCTTAGAGCCCATGAATGCAGAGGGAGAAACAGCCTGATGCTGAGTATGGAGTTTCATGCATGCCACCTCCTCCCTTCAGGAGGTGAGGAGAATTTGCCCCTTCCTCCCCCCCGACAATGTCTTTTGTTTGTGAGCTGGGCTCTGCTGGGTCCAGCTACCCCTTGTGACAGCCAGCGGCACTGCGGTGTCAGTTCTGTGAGGCCACGTCCAGACTAGGAATTAAAATCGATTTTAGATACGCAACTTCAGCTACGAGAATAACGTAGCTGAAGTCGAATTTCTAAAATCGAGGTACTCACCAGTCTGGACGGCGCGGCATCGATGTCCGCGGCTCTCCGCGTCGATTCCGGAACTCCGTTCGGATTGATGGAGTTCCGGAATCGATGTAAGCGCGCTCGGGGATCGATACACCGCGTCCAGACTAGACGCGATATATCGATCCCCGAGCAATCGATTTTAACCCGCCGATGCCGCGGGTTAGTCTGGACGAGGGCTGAGGGGAAAAAGGACATTCAGCACAGAACATTAATTCTGTGCAAATTCTTCATTGTGCAGTGGTGCAGAATTCCCCCAGAAGTAATCTTCAGCTAGACAGTTTATGTTTCCAATACACAGCTGCTCAAGGTGAAAACTGCAGCACAGCAAACACTAACCAGTCTTGTCAGTTTATTTAGCTGCTATTCAGAACCCTCTGGGAAGCTGTGTAATTGACAAAAATCAGTTCCATTTTGCTCTGCTGCTGCTGCTGCTTGAGAAAGCTTTGAACAATTGTAAAAGAAAATACTATTAACTGGGGAGAAGGACTCAGACAGAAGCTGAGGTGGGAGGAGTATACCAAGGTAACTTCCTCTTTGAGCAGTCAGGGAGGTGAGAATAGAGACTAAGCAGACTAACTGTCCTGGTATGCAATATTCCATTTTGAGCAGCCTGGTCTGGCCACTACAGTGAAGATACAGCATTGTTTATTGACAATAATTAGGAAAAAGAGACAAAGAAGAGACTCTGAGGTCTCCCCAGGATAACTTATCTCTAAAGCCCTAAAAATATTTGAGTGTTAATGGTAACTCTCTTGGGTCATTCCTTCTGGATGGGAAGTGGGCTGGAGATAGGATAAACTATTAGAAGTGAAGTGAGAGATTGACCTGAGCCAGAGAAGTTTGTTTGACCTTCATGTTAAAGAGAGCTCTAAAGCAGCAGTATTTGAGATCTACTCTTGTAGAAACCTGCCTGGGTACATGAAGATTTAAAGGTCAGAGACTAATTACTGGAAGGCCCATGTTATTGAGTATACAGGGATGTGCCAAAAGGTGTTGGAAAGCTAAAGTGTTGGAGAAGTCTCTTCTGACTTTAGATAGTATTTTTTTCAGTTGACATTGACTTCTGTGTATCTAGTAAATATTATTTGTTCTTTAATCATTTGAAACTATTTGTAAATAATTACGATTTTTTTATGTTGCTTTTGTATTATTTTCTAGCAAAAGTGGATGAGATCTGGGCTGTATTCCTATCTGTGCCAGATATGTGTGTGCCTTTGGGATAGTCACTTAATCACTCTGTTCTTCAATTTCTCCCTCTGTGGCAACTGAAATAATATTACCCATCCTACTGGCAATGTTTGTGAAGTCTTTTGAGGTTCTTTATGCAAAGGTACTGTAGAAGTGAAAAGTATTATTTTTAATTATTACTCTGGTCTGCATTAAATATCATATTGCCTCTATAAAAATCCATGGTACTCCCGCATCTTGAATGCTGCTTGCAGATGTGGTCACCCCATCTCCAAAAAGATATATTGGAACTGGAAAAGGTTAAGAAAAGGAAACAAAAATGATTAAGGGTATGGAATATCTTCCGTATGAGGAGAGATTAATAAGGCTGGGACTTTTCAGATTGGAAAAGAGATGACTAAGGGAGGATATGATAGAGGTCTATAAAACTATGACTGATGTGGAGAATGTAGATTAGAAGTGTTATTTACTTCTCATAACAAGTACTAGGGGTCACCAAATGGCATTCATAGGCAGCAAGTTTAAAACAAACAAAAGGAAATTTTTTTCACACAGTGTACAGTGAACGTGTGGAACTCTTTGCCAGAGGATGCTGTGTGAAAAAATAACAGGGTTCAAAAAAGAACTAGACAAATTCATGGAGGATAGGTCCATCAATAGCTACTAGCCAGAATGGGCCCGGATGCAAAACCATGCTCTGAAGTGTCCCTAGTCTCAGTTTGCCAGAAGATGGGAATGGGCAACAGGGGGTGGATCACTTGATTATTACCTGTTCTATTCATACCCTCTGAAGCACCTGTCATTGGCCACAGGATGCTGGGTGCTAGATGGACCATTGGTCTGACCCAATATGGCCATTCTTGTGAACCATTTTTCATCACGTATTTCTTCAGCTAAACTCTAGCCAGCGTCTTTGTAGCAGCATGAGTATCTTGATGGTGTTGCTTTAAAAGATAATTATGTGCTTAAAGCAGCTGTCTGGCCTTAAAGCCAATAAGCTCATGCAGCTTCAAAAAGTCTGAACTGATTCAGCAAGATACTTAAGATTGTGCCTAATTTTAAGCTCATGAACCATTCCATTGAAATTAATGGATCTACTCACATGCTTAAAGTTAGACGCATGCCTAAGTACTTTGCTCAGTTGGGGATAGAGCTCCTATACTCTGAGGCTGCACCCATATAAGTTAATGGAACGTTGCCATTGACATCATTGGATACAGAACCAAGACTTTAGTCTCAGAATGGAAACGTAAAATTGCATCTTGTTTTAATTAGTTAATCCAAACTAATATGCATTTTTTACCTTTTTTGCCCATAGTTAGTTGCTTCAGTCCTGTAATGCTGCACTGAATACATTCATGGAAGGTCTCAGTTCATCTGTAAGAATTATATTGGCAGTTCTACTCTTGCTGAAAAATTTCATTTTTGTGTACATGTATTTTTTGCAGATGGAGCATTTATCTGAAAAAGCAGCTGAACGGCTCCATGCTGAAATCATTAATGAAGCAGACATACCTTGCACCTGCAACCTCAAACTCCCTTGGGCCAGGCGCTTAGCTTACTATCGAAGGAGTGGAAAGACAAAGATTCTTTCTTGTGGTACTGATAATAAACCAAGCTCATCAGCTTCCAGAGGAGCAGTTTTACATTCTGTAGTAAGCACTAAAGAAGAGGAAAACCAGACTTCCACGTTAAGTGGCTGTCAGCACTAATGATGCAACAAATGGAAGGAAACTTTTAATTCAGAGATCATCTGGAGTAAACCATCAAGGAAAAGAACAAGAAACAATTATCACAAATCCAAAAACACACAGAGAATGTATGAGACAAACCTGTATTTCAGAATTAGATCGCAGACTACTTGAGGATCTGACTCTTCCTGAGACACAAAAATTCCAGCATGTTATGAGTTGGGCACAATTGTTCCTTAGTAAATCTCAGCAAGCAGCTCATATGCTGAAATTTTCACTGTTATCCCAAGGACTTATTTTGTCTCAAGGCAATGAAAGTGAAATAGCACTAAGTAGCAGGAAGAAAGAAACCAGAAGCTCTCATAGTTCTTTGTCACAATCGACAGATGTTTTTAATCTCGATGCACATGCTAATATTTGCAGCCTTCCTTGAATCTCTGAAGTTAGCTAAGAGCATAAAAAGAGGTGCATTTCTCTTGATTATTTAGGAGGTTACCCCTGAAAACAAATGTTTCTATAACATTCAGGCTAATAACGATAAGAGAGAGACAATAATTAGGAACAAGAGACAAAGGAGGGACCCTGAGATCTCCTCAGGTATTTTGGGCCAACTTGCACTTGCTGATGAAACCTGGAACAGCAAAGAAAAATCAAAATTTCAAAATATAGGTGAGAAAGATGTGTGGTCAGAGATACATAGTGTCCTGCACAACCTCAGTTTGTGTGAGACTGGCAATTATTCAAGTAAAACCACAGAGGTTCCATGTGAAGATTCTAGTACTTATTTTTGGGATCCCTGAGTTGAGAGCTCAGATGAGGAATGTCCGGAAAGAATTGTGAAGACAAAGAGCTCAGATAGGTCTGGTGCTGCGATCAAGGACCACAAAAGATCTTCACACAGCATATTTTCATTTAAAGGAAAAATATAAAATATTTGAGTTCTGCTGTGCTGGGACGTAGTATTGCCTCCGTGAGGAAGACGTACAGCAATTGAAAATGGACCGTGGGAGAAAAGCATGTAGAGAAAGAAGTGATAATTGCCAAAAGATATGCTGAGATGATAAACCACTGTTATAGTCAGACCATGATATTAGTGTTTTGGATAAATATTATTTTTATTTGTATCAGTTAAATAAGGCCAGATGTCTTCATCCCAAAAGAGAGACACCAGCCATTTTCTTCCTGAGAATTCAGTGGATTCTCTAAAGAGGAAAACATAGCCAAACATCTTGAGGGTAAGGTGGTTGTGCAAGAGGAGACTGAAGAGACTCACAGTGATTGTGGAGCTACTGAACTAAGCTCTGTTAGCAACATAAAAGCTGATGCCATAGAACAAGAGAATAGCCATCTTGAAGAACAGGCGAAGGAGAATCTACTTTCAGAAGTGGTTTTATGAAACTTTTGGATAATCTTGAGTTGAATAGTGAAACAAAGCAGGAGGGAAAAAAACCAAGTTTCAATAGGCAAAGAAATTTTTAATATTTGCTAAAGTATGCATTTTCATTATGCAAAATATACAAACATTGCTTATGACTACATGGACAAACCTCTTTGTTCTTGTAGGGTACCTGAAAAGCTCGGGTCCATCTTTTGGAGTCCAGGTTATTGAAAGCATAGTTTCTTTTGAAAGTTTATTCATTTATTTTTGTATTTATTATCTTTTATGGGAAATAAAATAAGATTTATAAAACCTCCAGTTTAATTATCTGAAGAAATCATTCACTAGTTACTCATTTCCATCAGAACTTTTTGCCTGCGTCTTCATGAACAAGGTCAGCTCCCAGACTACTATACTGGGCAGCACAGTATGGGGAGGAGGTGACCAGCCCTCTGTGGAGAAAGAAGTGGTTTGGGACTATTTAGAAAATCTGGACAAGCACAAGTCCGTGGTGCCGGATGTAGGGCATCCGAGGGTGCTAAAGGAGTTGGCAGATCTGAATGCAGAGGCATTGGCCATTATCTTTGAAAACTCATGGCAATCTGGGAAGGTCCAGGATGACTGGGAAAAGGCTAATGTAGTACCCATCTTTAAAACAGGGAAGAAGGAGGATCCAGGGAACTACAGGCCAGCCAGCCTCGCCTCAGTCCCTGGAAAAATCATGGAGCAAGTCCTCAAGGAATCAATTTTGAAGCACTTAGAGGAGAGGAAAGTGATCAGGAACAGTCAGCATGGATTCACCAAGGGCAAGTCATGCCTAACTAACTTAATTGCCTTCTATGATGAGGTAACTGTCTCTGAGGATCAGGGGAAAGCAGTGGATGTGTTATTCCCTGACTTTAGCAAAGCTTTTGATATGATCTCCCACAGTATTCTTGCCAGCAAGTTAAAGAAGTATGGGCTGGATGAATGGATTATAATATGGATAGAAAGCTAGCTAGATCATCGGGCTCAATGGGTAGTGATCAATGGCTCCATATCTAGCTGGCAGCTGGTGTCAAGGGCCTGCCCCAAGGGTTGGTCCTGGGGCTGGTTTTGTTCAATATCTTCATTAATGATCTGGAAGATGGCGTGGATTGCACCCTCAGCAAGTTTGCAGATGACACTAAACTGGGAGGGATGGTAGATATGCTGGAGGGTAGGAATAGGATACAGAGGGACCTAGACAAATTAGAAGATTGGGCCAAAAGAAATCTGATGAGGTTCAACAAGGACAAGTACAGAGTCCTGCACTTTGGACGGAAGAATCCCATGCACTGCTACAGACTGGGGACCAAGTGGCTAGGTAGCAGTTCTGTGGCAAAGGACCTAGGGGTTACAGTGTATGGGAAGTGGGATATGAGTCAAGAGTGTGCCCTTATTGCCAAGAAGGCTAATGGCATTTTGGGCTGTATAAGTAGAAGCATTGCCAGCAGATCGAGGGATGTGATTATTTCCCTCTATTAGGCATTGGTGAGGCTTCATCTGGAGTAGTGTGTCAAATTTTGGGCCCCACACTACAAGAAGGATGTGGAAAATTTGGAAAGAGCCCAGCAGAGGGCAACAAAAATGATTAGGGGGTTGGAGCACATGACTTATAAGGAGAGGCTGATGGAACTGTGATAATTTAGTCTGGAGAAGAGAAGAATGAGGGGGATTTGATAGCTGCTTTCAACTACCTGAAAGGGGGTTCCAAAGAGGATGGATCTAGACTGTTCTCAGTGGTAGCAGATGACAGAACAAGGAGTAATGGTCTCAAGTTGCAGTGGGGGAGGTTTAGGTTGGATATTAGGAAAAACTTTTTGACTAGGAGGTTGGTGAAGCACTGGAATGCATGAAATGCATGATCATCTTGTCTGACCTCTTGCATATTGCAGGCCACAGAACCTCACCTACCCACTTCTATAATAGACCTATACTCTCAGGATGAGTAACTGAAGTCCTCAAAACATGATTTAAAGACTTCAAGTTACAGAGAACCCACCATTCACACTAGTTTAAACGTGCAAGTGACCTATACCCCATTCTGCAGAGGAAGGCAAAAAACCTCAGAGTCTCTGCGAATCTGCCACAGGGGAAAATTCCTTCCTGACCCCAAATATGGCAATTAGTTAGCCTTGAGCATGTGGGCAAGATCCACCAGCCAGATACCCGGGAAAGAATTTTCTGTAGTAACTCAGAGCCGTTCCCATCTACTGTCCCATCACCAGTCATTAGAGATATTTGCTGCCAGCAGCTGCAGATCAGTTATGTGCCATTGTAGGTAGTCTCATCATATCATCCCCTCCGTAAATTTATCAAGCTCAGTCTTGAAGCCAGTTAGATTTTTTGCCCGCACTGCTCCCCTTGGAAGGCTATTCCAGAACTTCACTCCTCTGATGGTTAGAAACTGTCTCCTAATTTCAAGCCTAAACTTGTTCATGGGCAGTTTCTATACATTTGTTCTTGTGTCCACATTGGTGCTTAACTTAAACAACTCCTCTCCCTCCCTGATATTTATCCCTCTGATGTATTGATAGAGAGCAATCATATTGCTCCTCAGCCTTCTTTTGGTTAGGCTAAACAAGCCAAGCTCCTTGAGCCTCCTCTCATAAGATAGGATTTCCATTCCTTGGATCATCCTAGTAGCCCTTCTCTGTACCTGTTCCATTTTGAATTAATCTTTCTTAAACCTGGAAGCAACGGTGGTGGGCTCAGGCTGTGAGGTACCCACAGGCAAGGGCAGCACGCAGAGCCCTCTGCTCCCTCCTCCCCCAGGGATGTGGTGCCAGCTGCTTCTGGGAGCGGCATAGGGCCAAGGCAGGCATGGAGTCTGCCCTAGCCGCACGGCACCATGGGGGTGGCAATCCCACAGGCCGGATCCAAAGCCCTGATGGGCCAGATCCAGCCCACAGGCCATAGTTTGCCAACCCCTGCTCTAGTTGAAGCCTTTTCAATGCTGAGTGGAGGGGAAGAATTCCTTCTTATATTTGCTTACAACACTCCTGCTAATACAACCCAAAATGTTCATTTTTTGATAACACTATTACATTGTTGACTCATATTTAGTTTGTGATTCATTGTATCATCGAGAACCTTTTCTGCAGTACTATGTCCTAGGCAGTCATTTCCCATTTTGCATGTGTGCAATTTCATTATTCCTTCCAACGTGTAGTACTTTGCATTTATTCTTATTGAATTTTAGCCTTTAGATTTCAGACCATTTTTCCAGTTTGTCAAGCTCATATTGATTTCTAATCCTGTACTCCAAAGAATTAGCAACCCCTCCAATCTAAACTTGATAAGTATACTCTCTATGCCATGATCCAAATCATTGAATAGAACCAGACTCAGTACAGATTCCACTCAATATGTCCTTCCAGCTTGACTGTGAACCACTGAGAACTTCTCTCTGAGTGCAGTTTTCTGACCAGTTGTGCAACCATCTTACAGTAGGTTCATCTCGGCTATATTTCCCTATTTTGCGTATGAGAAGGTCATGTAAGACAGTATCAAAATCCTTACTAAAGTTGAGATATGTCACTTTACTGATTCCCCATTATCCACAAGGCTTGTTATCCTGTCAGAGGAGGATATTAGGTTGGTTTGACATGATTTGTTCTTGACAAATCTATGTTGACTGTTACTTATCTTATCTTCTAGGTACTTACACATTAATTATTTGCTTCATTATCTTTCTGAGTAGTGAAGTTAAGCTGACTGGTCTGTAATTCCCCGGGTTGTCCTTATTCCCCTTTTATAGATAGGTACTATTTTTTGCCCTTTTCCAGTCCTGTGGGATCTCTCCAGTCCTCCAAAGATTTCAAAGATAATTGCTAATGGCTCAGAGATCTCCTCAGCCAGTTCCTTAAGTATTCTAGGATGTATTTCATCAGGCCTTGCCTACATGAAGACAACTAACTTATCTACGGGCACAGCTACATGCTACATGTCTAGCACCTTATAAAGCAGGGGTCGGCAACCTTTCAGAAATGGTGTGCTGAGTCTTCATTTATTCACTCTAATTTAAGGTTTTGCGTGCCAGTAATACACTAACATTTTTAGAAGATCTCTTTCTATAAGTCTATAATATATAATTAAACTATTGTTGTATGTAAAGTAAATAAGGTTTTCAAAATGTTTAAGAAGCATCATTTAAAATTAAATTAAAATACAGAGCCCCCAGACCAGTGGCCAGGACCTGCGCAGTGTGAGTGCCACTGAAAATCAGCTTGCGTGCTGCCTTCGGCACATGTGCCATAGGTTGCCTACCCCTGTTATAAAGGATTGTTTGTCGGATACTGACCATTAAAATCCAGCCTAACTTATAAATCATTGCATATTGGCTCATATTAATTCTGGTTAATCTTTTCTGAATTTCCTACCACTCAGTCTTTGAATTCCATATCTTTCATATACTGTGATACCACAAAGTAAATATTATATTCCAGTGTGGTCTTGCCAGAGTAATACTGAGAAAGACTAGTAGTTCTCTGTTTCCTTATACGCCTCATCTTTGTAGGCAGCCTAACATCCCCTTGGTCTTTTTGTGATGCCATGTCACATTGTAGACATAAGAGCAAACAAAACATTCTAACTCCTACATTACTTGACATTGCATCCTTTGATATTGTTCTCTCCCATTCAATATGTGCTTCATATCAATTTATCCCTGCTATATTAATTTGTATCTTTCTAAGTTGAATCTGTTTGTATTTGGTGGTTTGGGTTATTTTTGGCCCACTTTATTAACCTTTCCTGAGAACTTGTTGTTATTCCTCTGTCCTAACTGATGTTGACATCTCCCAATGTCATATCCCTTCTGAATTTTACTAACATCAGTTTACTCCCTATTTTGGATCATTAGAGAATATTTTGCCTATGACAGGACAAAATACTGTATCCCTCCATTCATGCCTCCCTCCATGCCTCCCTCCATTCAGTAATTTGCTGTTTATCTTTTGTTCCTTCAGTCAGTTTTCATTCCAAGTGACTTTCCTCTAAACCCAAACAAATTTGAATGAACTTTGTGTATAATATGTCATGAGAGAGTATATCAAATGCTTTATTAAAATCTGCATTTTAATATGTATGTGTGTATTTCCTAAATTGACTTCTAAATGAACATTAATGCTTTAAAACAACTCTATTTATACAGTTGGCTCTCTATATTTTTCTCAGTTCGTTAACAAGGGCAAGCAGCAATATTTTGTACTAACATTGAAGGACTAAAGATTCAATAAGCACTTGTAGTATAATTCCATGTACATGTATTAATTTGCTTTACAATAACTTAATGAGGAGAAATTGAATAGTCTCCTCTTGAAATAAGGCTAATGTTATCAGAGTTCTTGTGCAACACACATGGGAGATGTGAACATCTGACTCAAGCTCTCTGCCTTCATTTGCCAAATTACCCAAAGGAATGCTGTGATATTGGAGGTGATCTGATTAATAATTTGTGATGTAAATGTCTGATAATGAAAGGGATGATTCCACATATGATTGAATTCAGATAGTCTCCTAATAATAATTTATTGGGAGGAATCTGCATACAATTCTTTTTAAGAGCCACTAAAAATTTCTAAACCAGACAAGTTAACTGAATGATTTTTTTTAGAACCTTCCTTGGATATGTGTAATAGGTTTTGTAGACTTTTTATCACATGGCTATCACCATGGTTCCATGTTCTTTGATACGGCTCTGCAGCTTATCAAATGTTTATTCTCTCCACATATGTTGTACCTTATGTATTTAAATTAATGTATCTATATGTTTAATAAAACGGTAGTGGTATGATTTCAGTTACATGTTTGTCTTCCATTTACTGAGTGCTGTAGTGCCAAACCTACTCACTACATTTGTCAGTCCATAGTATTAAATAACATATTATTAGCTTCTGATGATCGGCAAGTGGAAATAAAGAAATATACTATTCCATCAATGTTTTGTTTGCCTGATCTAAAACACAATAACCAGGCTCAGCTGATATAGGCAAGAAGATGAGCTATATATATCAAAATATTCAGCCTTCAGGTATGTGAATCAATAACCACTAAATGTGACCTGATCTCTCAGACTGACTGTGTTTCAGATTCTACAGAGAAGATATATCTACAATATGCCAAAGTAAATTAATATTTTAAATATCATGAAACTATATATTAGTGGTTTGATGCAAGTGTAGCATGTAACTTTTGATAGTGAAGAGGGAGGGGGAATTTAGCTAGACTTCAGAATCTGAAATTTCTTCTGAAATAGCACATGTAACTGCATTTTAAGGGATCAAATCTATTTCTAATTTTTTATATTTTTAATTTTTTTTAAAAATGAAAAGGGTGATTTTTCAGTAGAGGGAGAAATCGGGATTTAAGGTGCACCCCCAACATTTCCTTTGTCTCTGTCATCATCTCCTTGTCCTTGTGAGAAAAGTGATGTGTTAGATGGATAATAGTCACTAGGGTTGAAATTCTGGTACCCACCATGACTTTTCTCAAAACCCAAGTAAACAGGCCTTGCATAGAGAGGACAAATATGGAGGCTGAGAAAGATGGTATCCTCCCTTCTTCCAGCCCAGAGGCTGGACTTGGAGTGTTCGTCCAGCCAGCCTGTGTCCATTACCATATCCTGGGGTCTAGTAGCAGACATAGTTTGCTACATCCTCACATCCTCATGGCCATTAGGTCTGCAGAATTAATGGACTCATTGACCTGTACCAATTACTGTCCCCCCTACAGTGCTTTACCTTCCGCACTTCTATATGGAAAGCCACCACGAAGCTTGGCTCCAGAGTGTTCAGGGGGCTGCAGCAGACTCTGTGGATATTTTTGACAGTTTTGATATATTCATGACCATATCTAGATCCCTCCCTGCTTATTCTTTCTTTTGAGATTACACATACAGGGCTTTCCAAGGCCTTGTACTAGGCATGGGAGTTTCACCTGAGAAGAATAATTTAGCCGGCAATTAAAAATGTGGAAGACTTACTTATCCACTTAACTCTGGGACTGGATGATACCCTCCTCCACACTTCTGGTCAGCAAGAAGGACAGTGCTACCCTCTTCCTTGACCTCATTCAGCTGCTTCCTGCTCTTTCTTAGGTTCATAGATTCTAAAGCTAGAAGAGGGACCATTATGATCATCTTATCTGACCTCCTGTATAACACAGACCATAGAACTTCCTCAAAATAATTCCTAGAGCAGATATTTTAGAAAAATATCGGATCTCTATCTAAAAATTGTCAATGATGGAAAATCCTTCACAACCCTTGGTAAATTGTTCCAATGTTTAATTACTCTCACTATTTAAAATGTAAGCCTTATTTCCAGAACTTATCTAGCTTCAGTGGCCAGCCATTTGATCGTGTTACCACTTTTCTCTGCTAGATTGAAGAGTCCATTATTAAATGTTTGTTCCCCATGTAGATATTTATAAACTGTAATCAAGTAACCCCTTAACCTTCTCTTTGTTAAGCTGAATAGATTGAGCTCCTTGAGTCTGTCACTACAGACACTCCCCGATTTACTCAAGCGTTCTGTTCTGGAACACCTTGCGAAACTCGAATTTTGCGTAAGTCGGAAACGGCTACCAGATAATTATGCAACCCCCACCTCCTTTTTCTGTAAGTGTGGATTTGTGTAAATTGGATTTGCGTAACCCGGGGGGCCTCTGTGTAATGCATGTGTTCTAATAATTTAATCTTTGTGGTGGCTTTTCTCTGAATCCTTTTCAATTTATCAATATCCATCTTGAATTGGGGATACCAGAAGTGGCCACAGTATTCCAGCAGTAATACACCAGTGCCAAGAACAGAGGTAAAATAATCACTTTACTCCTTCTCGAGATTCACCTGTTAATGCATCCAAAGAGCACATTAACCCTTTTGGCGACGGCATCATATTGGGAGCTCGTGGTCAGCTGATTATCCACTACAACCCCCAAATCTTTTTCAGCGACACTGCTTTCCATAATAGAGTCCCCCATCCTATAAGTATGGCCTAAATTCTAGATGTATATATTTACATTTAGCCATATTAAAATGCATAGTGTTTGTTTGCACCCAGTTTACCAGATTGCTTTTATAGGTGACTTGTCCATTTCATGATTTACCACCCCCCAAATTTGTGTCATCTGCAAACTCTAGCCTTAATTATTTTATGGTTTCTTCCAGGTAATTAAAAAAAAGTGTTAGGGGCAAGAACTGATCCCTGTAGGATCCCATTAGAAATATCTCTGTTCGATGAGGATCCCCTGTTTACAATTACAGTTTGAGGCCTATCAGTTAGCCAGCTTTTAATCCATTTAATGTAGTGCCATGTTAATTTTATAGCTTTCTATTTTTTTAATCAAAGTATCATGCCGTACCAAGTCAAATGCCTTACAGAAGTTTAAACATATTACATCAACACAATTCCTTTTATCAAACAAACTTGGAATCTTATCAAAAAAAGATATCACATTAGTTTGACAGGATCTGTTTTTCATAAACTCAAGTTGATTGGTATTAATAAATTATCGAGTTCTGTATCAGATCTTCCATTATTTTTCCTGGATTGATGTCAGACTCACAGGTCTATAACTATCCAGGTCTGTCCATTTACCAATGCCGAATAGAGGGGAATGATCACTTCCCTCGATCTGCTGGCAATGCTCCTACTTATACAGCCCAAAATGTTATTAGCCTTCTTGGCAACAAAGGCACACTGTTAACTCATATCCTGCTTCTCGTCTACTGTAACCTCTAGGTCCTTTTCTGCAGAACTGCTGCCTAGCCACTTGATTCCCTAGTCTTTAGCAGTGCATGGGATTCTTCCGTCCTAAGTGTCACTGTGGTGAGCACATTTTCTGAAAATTTGAGAGTGTAGATTAGATTAGCCCCTGCATTGATCAGCTTGATTCACTTAGGATCTATGTGTCATATAATGTCAATTGACATGAACTATGGAAGAATTACTGGGTTTCTATGTTAAACAGTAAGAATAATTAATTTCTCCACTCTGTTGAGGATATATGTGCTTATTGGACCAGCCAAGTAGCCTACTGTCAGTACAGTATATTCAGGTTCATTTATCAATAAGGATCATCAACCCTTGGTCAATATGGACTAAGAGTCTTTGTTGCTGTCTGCTCATACCTTTCAGTAGTCTGCTTTTATTAGAAGTTGATCACAAATTACATGTTGATAGCCTCTAGGCTATTATTAATTATAGATGTTGCTGTTTTTGTAGTGCTCCTCCAGGAGTAGGATGTTTTAATCTTCATTGCAGTTACAGTCTGAAATCCCTTTTATATCCTTAAATACCTCAGTTGTCTATCTCTCCATACAGTCTGTAGTGGGATATAGAACTGGTCAGAAATTTTTCAACAAAATGAAATTCCCTTGAGCCCAATTGTCCCTAGGCTGAGAATGAAATCCTGGCCCCATTGAAATCAATGTCAAAGTTCCTATGGACTTCAGTGGAGCCAGGATGTCACCCTGAGAATATAAGTACATGAGAGTTCTGTGTGGTTTTGTGGGAGGAAAACTCTCAGAGTACAAGAATGACTGCTGATATGTAAGCCTTTTCTGATGGGCATTAGATTGCTGCCATAGAGTCTGCTGTAAGAGTTTAGCTAGCAGTGACTTCACTGAGGAGGAGTCTGAGGAGCTTGTTCCATGGAATGTCTCATTCAGTGAAATTGTGTGTGCTCCTAACTACTGCTTTGAAAGATTCTGTAGCTACATGGCTAGACATCCAATTTCTACAGCAGGGCTCTGTAGAGGCAGTGCACTCTGAAAATAAGAGTTTTTATCAGAAAGCAACCTTTTTTTACATATTTGATTTTCTACTGTATGTGCTCACGAGCTTTCTATAGTATGATAGTCTTACATCATTTCTTTTTATCTCAATAGCTCAGTGAAAGAATCACTGAGAAAATAATACCCAGATTTTTATGTTGTTAAACTTCTTTCCTGTTGTTTTGCTTGACTGGCTTTTGGTCTGCAGGAAAACTGATTATGAGACATGATCCTATCAGTAGATATCTGCATAACATTTGCTTTGGTACATAGCCTCATAATGAGTGCACAAATTAGACTTTCAATTTAGATCTGTTACATACGTTAGTATGGTGCCAGAAACCCATCCGCTATTAACAATGCAAATATGCTGGCAATATGCTAAAAATGCCCACCAGGCCCATTTCTCAATTAACCTCTGTATTTACTCTAAATGTGTCCCTACTGGACATGTTTCAGGGTCATAAAGGGATGAATCCTCAAGAAATGTTCAATTCAGTACGACTACTTGTTTCCTTAAAATTAGGCATGTTTTCAAGTAACTTGCTTAATTAAGGTTTAATGGATTTGAGGCAGGGGTTCATCCTTATTTCTGGTGATAAGGACTACCACAGTTCAGGGCAACTGCACCTGTTTTCCCTCCCAAGGTCCACCAAGAGCTTCCACTCTAGGGTCCTGGTTTCTCAGCTGTCACCTCTCCTGGGTAGAGACCCACGTGTCTTTCCCTTCTGACCAGGGTTTTCCAGGTTACACAGATTCCTGCCTACATTGTGATATTCCCGGCAAGTCTGACTGCCTAAACAGGTCAGAGCTGCACTTTGCTTTCTCTTCAGAAGGCTACAAACAACGTAATTGACAATAGTTATGAGTTACCACACAGCTTGTTATAAGCAAGCACGTTTATTCATAATGTGAAAGCATTACAGAGAAACCATATTGAAACAATAAAATACCTACAATTTATCAGAGATCACAAATGCTCTGGTGGGAGAGTCAGTCCTTCAAACCCCTGATAGGGTTTTTTCTGTGGTTACCAGTTAATAACAGCTTTAGTTCAGCCAAGCACATGCATGAATAGATCAGTCTTTCCTTTACATAGTTTGGGTCTTTCATCTTTACTTCATGTGACTGGTAATCAGCAAACAAAGGCCCACTCCTCAGAGCATAGTTTAAAAAGGCAGAGTATTTGCATAACCTGGGGTGAGAATTTGCATTCACTCCATAACACTTGACTTTGAATTATTTAATTGCCTCTGTATTACACAATTTCAGCTGCACAAATTACATGTTATGTGATTATATTCTGTTCATTTACTCAGTGTTTAAAATGTAAAATAAAGAATATTGATGCAAAAATATTACCAGACAATTGTAATTTTAAAAGAAAGAATGGGGACCTTAAACATTGCTAACATTATGTGTTTGGTATATATTTCTGTGGTTCAACACTTCTCTGATCAAATCTAATCTTGGAACCCTAACATGCAACATAACCACAGCATAACACGTGTGAACTGGAACAGCTTCCAAACAAAGAGGTGTGGATAATTTTCCTGTAATGGCAGAATGAAGAGAGAGATTTCAGGTGGCCTCAACACGTTCTCAAGCCATGAATGTCCCTGAAGGAAAATGCCAAGATTAGAATCCAGGAAATCTTCCAACACATTTCATGCTCCTTTTGCAAAAAATCTCTGCCAAGCTAGCTGAGTTGGGAGTTCCATTCAGATAGTCCAAGATAGACTCATCAGCCAGCTGGGCATCTGGAGACATGTTTAGTTGCCATGATGCGAAATGGGACTCTCTGACCACGAAGAAAGGACCTAAAGCTTGAGAGGATGAAAGTGAAGAGATACCAATTATTTCCTAGCAGAGACGCCATTCAGCCTCAGTGCTGGCAAGAGGATCCAAGTGGATTTAGAAAGTTTTCAACTATAGGACAAACTCACAAAGAAGTTTAGAAATTAAAATACCAACCTTTTTTAAAAATACTAAGTGAAATAAATTAAAATTTTATACATGATTTAAAATGAGATGGAGTGGAATTTTTAAAGCTGTTGCTACTATTTATTCCATTTTTGCACTGCAGAAATATTTTAAGATAATTTTACAAGATTTGTAAGAGTATATTTGTCAGTCTACTACTTATTTATTGCTCTTATTTATGTATGTATCATAGTTTTGTATTATTTATAAATAAAGTATTATTTTATACAAAATGGAAACCTATACTGGTAGTGATTTGTATTAAATACCTATTTAACCAAACCAAAACAAGAAAGAGAATTTAAAAAAAACCCTGTAATTGTTCAGCCTTAAAGCCCCAATTCCAGAGAGTACTCATGCATGTGACTAACAAAGTATGTGACCCATCCCAGTGATGTTAGTGCTTCAATCTGGGAACACACTTAAATATATTTATGAATCAGTGTTCCAGTCTGCAGTACTTCCATATTAAAATAAAGAGTTACTGAAGGATCATTAGTCTTTCCATTCTACCAGACCATGCACCACACCTGAACTCCGACTCCTTTTCCTCTTCTACCAGGTTACTTGTCCCCCCGAAAACGTGTCAGTTTGGATGTTTGGTGTAATAGATGGCTGTGTTGGAAGAGGCTAGATTGGTGCCCTCCTGCCCACTAATCAAGATTGCATGCACCCCCTTAACACACACCAATTAAGAGAGTTTCTAATTAGTCTGCCCATGCCCCATCAATCAGGTTTGTGTGAATTCACATGCCCTCTTCCCCCACCAAAATCAAATCAGGTTTCTATATTTCCAGCACCAACCCACAAAACATTTACAAGCACTGCCCCCCAGTATTAAGTCTGTGCTCACATGCACACTTATCAGGTTTGTGTCTCTACCACCTGATCCCATTGCCTTTGTGTGTGCCCAGACCAAATTCATTCTTGGGCATACCCCACAAACAAAATTACATGTGAATAATGAGAGCAGGAAGAGGCCATTTTGTATTAGAATTATCAAAGTTTCACTTTGCTACCTCTAAAATGCTGTTCCCAGTTTAAGGGAATACATTAGTCAGTTACTGCCCACGAAAAATACTGAATTCTTCTGAAAAAGTCTAGCTACCCCAAACCTATTCAGTGCTGGGGGGGGGAGGGAAAACAATTTCCATTTGTTCTATCAGATCTTTAATTTTAAAAAAAGGGCAATGCTGAGCAGAGAATTCAGGTGAGCTCTTTAACAATATCACCCGTATCATAAGGAGCAGCCATGCCTGTGGGGAATCCCAGCTTGCATCTCTTAAAAGAGAGGAAAATTTTTAAAATATCTCCTTCTGAGATTCTCCCACATCCTTCCACTCGTGGGCAGGAGGAAGGAGGGGCAGGTTCATCCGTCGACTTCCTCATGGAGGTGGCTGTTGTTCCATCTCCAGACTCAGCAGATTCTGTGGTTTCTCTACTGATCAAAAAGGTCTCTCCAGACACAGACATCTGCAGCATCTGTCTCAGCTCTGGTCCCATTAGATTCCCTGCCCCCGTCCTTTCAGTGCCAAGTAGTATTTGCAGAACTACTATCGACTTACACAAAATTTGGTAGAGAGGTGGATCCTCGCTAGAGCTGATATCACCAGCAGGTTTATTACTATAATTTTGAATGTTGCATTTAGGTAATTTTTAGGCATTGTTCATGTTATTACTGAAAGTTTAATACATTCTGAAGGGCGAAAATCCCAATAATATGTATGTAAGATCTTGATCACATAGACCCAAACTCCACGGCCTGGTCTGAGGCATGAGGCCTAGTTGACAATGGACAATACATGGCTAAAGAAAAGCTGGAATAAGCAGGAAACAACCTTGTTTGTTCAACTATACATAAAATAAGCTGAGACAGCATAACTCCAGGTGGAGAGCAGTAATTGGGAGGCATATAATGAGTTATAGGCACATAACTCACTGAGAGGGGCCTTAAAATCTGCTCCCTGGTTCAGGAGGAGATAACTATACACACTCGCCTTAAGCCGACCAGGGTTCAGGGAGAGGCCTAATATGACAGCAAGAGGTATGGCATCCGTCCCTCACAGATGCCAATCCTAGTTTGCAGGAACGCATTGGTAAACCATACACGATTGTCATTGCTGTGTACTGTTTATTGTTCTTTTTTGTTTTAAGTCCCTTCAAGACTGTACCTATATTTTAACCTGTCTGGAAAGAGCCACCGTCATTTCTATGGACCTGAAATCAGGATTTAACTTACACATTGCAAAAGGAGAATTTTGAGGGATAACACCTGCGTGTTAGCAAACATGTTAACCTGAGCTATGGGCAGAGTCATTATGTAATCTTTTAGACTATTGGCTTATTGTGCTAATTTTGTCTTGCTGCTAGATCCTATCCAGGGGCTCGGAATCTCCCAGCCCATCGCTTCTCTCCGCCCATTGGCACCCTATATAATCTATTGTAATCAATTGTTTAGCAGTGTCTCACTGAGCCTAATACGCGAAGTGACACTCCACCAGTGCTGTGTGTAATAAACCCTTGTGCTTGACTCTACATGGTGTCGAACTTCTGTTCCTTCACATTCTGTATACCAAACTGGTTGCTGGTGGCAAGGAGTACACAAGCCTGATTTGGAGGGTGTGGAGGGGTGTACACAAGCCTGACACGTGTGTGTGTGTGTGTGTGTGTGTGTGTGTGTGTGTGTGTGAGAGAGAGAGAATTCTAGCTGATATTATGAAATTGTTGTCATTAAATTTCCTAATCATAGGAAACCTCTTCCTATGTGTATCCATCCTGTTCGACAGGACCTACAGCAGGTACTCACTAGACTGAGGACAATGGGGAACACGTAACTTTAAAACTATGTTCTGATGACAGCATTGTTACATTAAGTAGGGTGCCCGAGTTGGGAAACCAGTTTGGCCAAGTTGGTGTTAAGGAGAATGGGAGTTAGGAGTGGAAAGTTACTGAAGGTCGCCAAAGAGACAGATGACAAAAATAAAAGGTTCTAAAAGAAATCACTGGGTGCCAGACCACAGGACATTTGGGCCAGGGCCAGCTCTAGGTTTTTTGCTGCCCTAAGCAGCGAAAAAGAAAATGTGGAATTGTGCTGCCCCAAGCACATGCTTGCTTTGCTGGTGCCTAGAACCAATCCTGATTTGGGCAAGAGAAAGGAAGGGGATGAATTGGCCAAGGCCAGGTTATTTAACCTGGGGTGGAGGGAGGCAGGGGGGACAAAGGCTCTGATTTTGTGCATTGGAATAGAAGGATGTTGGATGACCCCAAGTGACCCTGATCCAGGCCCATAGAATGGCCTGGTGTGTTGAGGAAACTGAGGGAGGGAATTGCATATAGGGTTTAAAAATTTTATTCAAAGCTGTGTATTTTCCATGTGATTAAGTAAATAGAAATAGTGTGTTAGAATCCTGTGCAAAGTGTCTGGGTGTTATAATCTACACTTACTACATGGCCCTTAGAACAAGTAAACACCTGTGGGTGTACTTCTGGGAGAGGACATGTTAAAGCACATTCTGAGCTTCAAAGGGTATGTCTACACTATGGGATTATTCCGATTTTACAGAAACTGATTTTTTTGAAACAGATTGTACAAAGTCGAGTGCACGCGGCCACATTAAGCACATTCATTCGGCGGTGTGCGTCCATGTACCGAGGCAAGCGTCAATTTCCGGAGCGTTGCACTGTGGGTAGCTATCCCATACGTCCCGCAGTCTCCCCTGCCCATTGGAATTCTGGGTTGAGATACCAGTGCACGATGGGGCAAAAACAGTGTCGCAGGTGATTCTGGGTAAATGTTGTCAGTCAATCCTCCCTCCATGAAAGCAACGGCAGACAATCATTTCGCGCCCTTTTCTCTGGATTGCCCAGGCAGACGCCATAGCACAGCAACCATGGAGCCCGTTCAGCCTTTTTTCACTGTCACCGTATGTCTACTGGATATTGCTAACAGATGCAGTACTGCAGTGCTACACAGCAGCATCCCCTTGCCTTTTGCAAGTTAGCAGAGATGGTTACCAGCTCTACTGTACCATCTGCTGCCTTGCAAGTTGACAATGATGGTTACTAGTCATACTGTGCCATCTGCTGCTGTCATGGGTGCTTTTGGCCAGCCTCAGTGAGATCGGTCGGGGGCGCATGGACAAAAATGGAAATGACTCCCCAGGTTATTCTCGTCTTTAAGTTTTGCCTAAAGGGAGAGTCAGTCCTGCCTAGAATATCAGGCAAGCCTACTTAAGAACCAGAGAGGCAAACAGCCACTCCGGGTCAGAGCCCCAGACATCCCACAGAAATGATGAGCTGCATGCCATTCTAGAGGGTGCCCCTGCAACAACCCCACCCTTTGCTTCCCTCCTCCCCCACCCCTCCTGGGCTACCATGGCAGTTATCCTCCCATTTGTGTGCTGAAGTAATAAAGAATGCATGAATAAGAAACAGCACTGACTTTTTTGCCTCTGCAAGCAGAGATCAAAGGGGGGCAGGGAGGGCAGCCTCCAGTTCCCATGCTATTCCAGGCAGGAGTGAATCTCCATTAGACAAAGCTTAAAGAAGAGAATGACCAGGAGACATTCCGATTTTTGCCCAGGTGCCCCCGGCTGACCTCACCGAGGCCAGCCAGGAGCACTCACAGGACAATGATGACGGCTATCAGTCCTACTGTACTGTCTGCTGTCCAGAAGGGAAGGGAAGGAGATGCTGCTGTGTAGCGCTGCAGCACTGTGTCTGCCAGCAGCATCCAGTAGACATATGGTGACATTGAAAAAAGGCGAGAAAGGTTTTTTTCCCTTTGCTTTTCTTCGGCAAGGCCTCATAAGATCAGATTACATGTCCTCCAATTTTGCTCAGTTTTGCTGTGTAAAAGAATGAAAGCTGGCACCTCCTAGAGTAGAAAACCTCCCAAACATTTTAAAAACTAATCAACCACTATGTGAAGTCACATGTGCTGCCCTAGCCTCTGTTTTTATACAAAACCAGAATACAAGCAAAATAGCTGTAGTGTGCTGAGAGCAGGATGTGTGCTGGGAAGTCTCTATGCCCCTTGGGCTCTGTATACTTTTCTTTGCAACAGACTGGAGGGCTGCAGGTGTAGCCACTAGATAAGTCTGTGCTGCAGTAGGTGACAACCAATGTATGTGGTGTATAGGAACCTCATTTGGCTCTACCACTAGAGCACCAGTGCAGCTATTCCATGCCAATCCAGCAGGCTAAGGGGCAAAATATTCCACCCAAAGCCAGATTTTTGAGCTTTGATGAGAAGTGGAACCATTTGGCCCCCTGTGTTCTGTGTTTCTTGCCTCATTTTCTTGCCAAGGATATTTGCATACCATAATCTTCCCTTTTCTATGACCTCATAACTTCCATAGCAAGTTGTTTCTATTGTCATAAGCAGTGGTGATATGTGGTAGATAAGCAGCAGTAGATGAACGTAAGACATACAATGTATAGCATGTCCTCAAGCTTAAGGAAAAAAAAGCCCAGATATTGATTTGTTCTTAATCCTTATTTACAACCTTCTACCATTTTTTAAAATTTATTTGAGTACATTGGATTAGAATAAACAATCCTGGCTCCTTAGTGTGACAAAGTTCCTCCTCTACCTTAGTGGGTCCTGCACTTATTGGCGGATTTGTTCACCTCAGTGAACCTCAGTGATCTTCCCCTCTTGTGGAACCCACAGTCTGGGTCAGCTCCTCCTGTGTCTGATCAGGAGTTGGGAGGGAACCCGGGCCCACCCTCTACTCTGGGTTCCAGCCCAGGGCCCTGCACAGTGCCTCCTGTACCAGCTGCATGACAGCTACAACTCCCTGGGCTACTTCCCCATAGCCTCCTCCAAACACCTTCTTTATCCTCACCACAGGACCTTCCTCCTGGTGTCTGATAATGCTTGTCCTCCTCAATCCTCCAGCAGCACACTCTCTACTCTCAGCTTCTTGCTCCCAGCTCCTCACACACACTCCTTCTCCTCTGGCTCCTCCCTGCCTGACTGGAGTGAGCTCCTTTTTAAACCCAGGTGCCCTGATTAGCCTGCCTTGATTGGCTACAGGTGTTCTAATTAAAGTAGCTATCTCTACTGCCTTCTGGAAAGATCTTAATTGGCCCCAGGTGTCTTGATTAACCTGGAGCAACTGCCATTTGGTTACCAGGGTCCTATTGGCATCCAGCGGGGGTGGGCGGGCAAAGCCCGCCCACTTCTAAAGGGCCTCCCCCCAGCCTAAGGGGAGGACCTGCAGGTCTGGGACACCAAGTAATTACGGGGGACAACTAATGAAAAAACAGGATCGGGAGTGAGGTCATAGGGCTAAACGAAGGGAACCCGATGGGGACACCGAGCAGAGAACCCCGGACAACGCCCACTGCTCCTCTAAGGCGTCAAGGGAGCCAGTGGACGCCACCCAGAGGAACTCTGCCCGGATGCGTGAGTAGACGGAGGAACGGAAATAGGCCCTACAGTTGCAGGAAATCCCGTCGGCCAACCTCCTCTCCCTGGTGTTGTAGATGGCCAGTTTGGCCAGGGCCAAGAGGAGGTTGAGAAGGAGATCCTGCGACTTCGTGGGGCCACGGATGGGGAGCGTGTAGATAAAAAGGTGAGGGGAAAAGTGCAACCAAAAATGCAGGAAAATATTCAGGAGGAGCTGGAACAGGGGCTGCAACCTGGCGCACTCCAAATAAACGTGCGCCAAGGTCTCCTTCTCGCCACAGAAAGGGCAGGTGCTAGGGACAGACGTGAACCGCGCCAAGTACACGCCCGTGCTCACGGCTCCGTGAAGGAGCCGCCAACTGATATCCCCGGCGGGCCTCGGGACCAGGGCAGAGTACAAGCTGGCCCACCGGGGCTCCTCACCCTCGAGAGGCGGCAGGAGGTCCCGCCATTTGGTATCGGGGCGGGACGCGAGGGTGAGGTAGTGAAGGGTATGGAGCACGAGCGAGTACAGATGTTTCCGTGGCGCGGTCTGGAACAAAACCGGCTGCAGATCATGCAGCCGGCTGGCAGTGAAAGGGTGAGGGGACCGATTGGGTCCACGGGGCAGGGGCCCGATAAAAATGTCCACGGGGCCTGGGGTGAAGGGTGGGCGGGGCGTGCCCTCTCGCAGGACCCGGTCGAGGTAAGCCCGAGCAGCGGGCAGTAAAGCGGCCCTCACCTCCTGAAGTACGCGCTGGGGAGTACGAGGTCTGGACAGCCCCGTGCGCTGAGTGAGCGTCAGGGGATCCAGTCAGTCTCCCCGGTCGTAGTCCAGGAGGTCTCCGACCCTGGTGACTCCCGCCGAGACCAGCCTCTGGCACACCGTGGGGGACTCTGCCACCTGCACACGAAGCTGGGGATTGTGTAGCAGGGGCTCCGCGAGGAGGTCAACCCCCACGGTGGCCGCCACGGACCTGGTCGTTGAAAAGAGCTTCCAGGTCCAGAGGAGGTCTTGGTAGAAGACCGGCAGCCCGGAGAGGTCTCGCGGAAGACCTCTCGGATGGAGGTAAAAGAGCTGCTGGTCGTATCGGAGCCCTCGGAAGCGGCGGAGGAAGGCGTGCGCCAATACGCTCCACGCCGGACTACCCGCACCAAACAGGAGCCTCTGCAGGGCCTGGAGGCGGAAGACATGGACCTGAGCGCGTAAGCACTTCAGGCCCTGCCCCCCCTCCTCCAGGGGCAGGTGGAGGACCCCTGCAGAGACCCAGTGCGTCCCTGGCCAAAAGAACTCCAGAATCGCCGTCCAGAGGTTGGCCAGGAAACCCGGGGCCGGTTGGTTACCAGGGTCCTAGGGATTTGTTTAGCCTGGGGCTAACATACCTGTTTCTCAGTACTTTACTGTAGCCATCTGGCCTTGCCCCATCACATTAGATAATTAGAATAGTTTAATGACTAATAGCAATGGAAACCAAGTGCTCCACCTAACAAAAAGCAATAACTTGGGAGTTCTCAGGACTAGGCAGATACAGGGCCAGACTAAAGTGTAGTGATCCTTTCCCCAAGTACAGGGTATCTATCTAGTGCTCAAGATAATGTTAAAAGGTGCAGTCCAGGTACCCCATGCTACTACATTGCCCAAGGAAATGTGGTTCACCAACAAGGGGGCAAAGCTATGCACCAGCTAATGCATTCCAAGTTGCTAATACATAGTCGTCATCTTCTGCACAGAAGCACAATGTATGTGCGTGGCCATGAACAAAATGATGCTTGTTTGACTAATAGCAAAACTGTCAATTCCATATCCATGCCATCTTATTTTATCCTTTTGTCTGACCACTTATCCTTGCCTAACTCTAAAGCAAAGATCAGCCCGGGCAGCTCCCCCCTCACCGTGCTCAGGTTCTGTGGCTCCTGGAACTGTGAGCCGCAGCCGCCGCTGCCCCTCCCACAGCTCCCTCCTCCCACTGCCTCAGCACTCTGTAGGGGAGGGGCTGTGCACGCAGCAGCCCAGCAGTGTGTTTTGCCTCCACGTGGAGCCAGCAGCTAATCGGCATGGGCATGGTAAGGGGAGTCCCAGGGGGCAGACAAGGAGCAGGGGGAGGGTTGGATGGGTCGGGAGTTCTGGGGGTCCTGTTAAGGGGGCGGGAAGTGGTTGGATGAGGCGTGAGAGTCCCGGGGGTCTGTCTGAGCGTGGGAGTGTGGATAAGGGTTGGGGCAGTCAGGGGACAGGTAAGGGGTGGGGTTCTGGGGGTCAGTTAGGGGCACGGGTCCCAGGAGGGGCAGCCAGGGGACAAGGAGCAGGCGGAGTTGGGGGTTCTGACGGGAGCAGTCAGGGTGGGAAGTGGGAGGGAGTGGATGGGGGCAGGGTTAGGGCAGGGCTCTCCCCTCTTTTTTGATTGTTGAAATATGGTAACCTTAGGCAAGGGGGGAGCTAGGGGCAGCATGGGGGCTGGCGCCCACATACATCCATTGCAGCCTGCAGGAGCCTCTGAGGGAGGGCACCGGGCCGTAGCCTGGGCAGGAGGGGTGGGAGGCATGGCTGCTCCCCGCTAGATGCGCCGCTGCCTTTGCAGGGCTGCTGCCCCCCTGCACTGCACCGGCTCCTCCATGGCTGGGGCTCGCTGCCACTGCAAGTGGGATGCTCTGGCTCTTCGGTGCCTCTGGAAGGTAGCTCCTCCCTGCTGAACTGCTGCAGTGGCCCAAGCCTGGCAAAGCCAGTGAGCAGACTCGGGGCGGGGGCCACCAGGGTGAGGTGGGGAGGGCTCATTGAGGGTGGGCTGTGCACCCTCCAGGGGAGTTCAGAGGGTGGGGACGGGGGAACCTGGTCTGGGGAGCTGCCCCTAGGCACGTCTGGCCTCTGGGGTCTATAAAGGCTCGTTGGGATTTGCCCCTCAATTAACTGATGTGCAAGGGGGGGGTACAAGGTGGAAGTTTCACCTAGAGCACAAAATATCCTTGCACCGGCCCTGCCCCAGGGAGTGTGTGTACCCCAGGTTAAGAACCACTGCACTAAACTGATAAGATCTGCATTTTAGTTTAATTTTAAATGAAGCTTCTTAAACATTTTTAAAAAACTTGTTTACTTTACATACAACAATAGTTTATAGACTTACAGAGAAAGACCTTCTAAAAATGTTAAAATGTTTGACCGGCATGCGAAGCCTTAAATTAGAGTGAATAAATGAAGACAGCCCACCACGTCTGAAAGGTTGCCGACCCCAGCGCTAGACTGTGCTTGGCAATGAATTAGCTAGAGACAAGGACATCATAAAAAGATGGTTTCTTAAAACTGTCATAACTCTTAGTTAAACGTGTGTGTGTGTGTGTATGTGTGTGTGTGAAGAGCTCTTAATACATTTATTTTCTGTTGAAGTTAGTGTACGTGAAAGGTAGAAGATTGACAGTGCTGAAGACTGAAGTCCTTTGTATTTTTCATGGAATATGAGCAGCCATAACTCCCTGTGCTGAATGAGGTTTTCCCATAATACCTCATTTGTCTCAAATCTGATTTCTACAGACAAGATGGTATTTATCTCAAACTTCATGCTTATTTAATCCTCCTCTCTGGTAAGACTTCTGTCATAAACAGATAGTTAAGGGTTAATGTCTCTTTTACCTGTAAAGGGTTAACAAACAGGGACCCAAACACCTGACCAGAGGACCAATCAGGAAACAAGATACTTTCAAATCTGGGTGGAGGGAAGCCTTTGTTTGTGGGTTTTGGGTTTGTGCGTTGTTCTCTCTGGGTCCTGCACAGGACTAGAGGTGCAACCAGGTTTCTGCCAATCTCCCTACTACAGTCTCTTATCTATTCAGAATAGTAAGTAAGTACAAAGACGGTCATAGTCTTTTAACTTGTTTTTCTTTATTTGCAGATGTGTACCTGCTGGGAGTAGCTTAAATTGTGTTTCTGCTGGAGAAAGCTTCTTTCTATTGTCTATAAGCTAAAAAACCCTGTATATTTACCATCTCGATTAGAGAGACAGTTTTTATGTTTTTTCCTTCTTTATTAAAGTTTTCCTCTTTTTTCTAGAATCTAATTGATTTTTTTTTGGTTATCTTTTGTAAGACTCCAGGGAAGGGAGTCTGCACTCACCAGGGAACTGGTGGGAGAAAGGAAAGGGAGGAGGGAGGAAAAACCTGCTCTCTGCGTTTATCTCTGTATCTCTCTCCGGGGATGTCATAGTATAATTCCCAAATCTGGACCTTAGCGTCCAAAATATGGGTACTAGCATGAATTCCCCTAAGCTTAATTACCAGCTTAGATCTGATAGGCTGCCACCAATCAGGATTCTGAGTACCTGATAAACTCTGGTCTCCCCAAACCTTTCCCTGGGGACCCCCAAGACTCAGATTCCTTGAGTCTCACAACAAAGGGGAATGAACCATTTCCCTTCATCCTCCTTTTCTTCCTCCTAGCTCTTTGCCGCCCTGGGTACACTAGGAGACCACTGTGATTCAACTCCTTGAATCACCCCTTCCCCCTCCCTTCTTCCCCGGAGAGAGATACAGAGATAAACGCAGAGAGCAGGTTTTTCTTCCCTCTTCCCTTTCCTTTCTCCCACCAATTCCCTGGTGAGTGCAGACTCCCTTCCCTGGAGTCTTACAAAAGATAACCAAAAAAATCAATTAGATTCTAGAAAAAAAGAAGGAAAAAACATAAAAACTGTCTCTCTAATCAAGATGGTAAATATACAGGGTTTTTTAGCTTATAGACAATAGAAAGAAGCTTTCTCCAGCAGAAATACAATTTAAGCTACTTCCAGCAGGTACATATCTGCAAATAAGAAAAACAAGTTAAAAGACTATGACCGTCTTTGTACTTACTTACTATTCTGAATAGATAAGAGACTGTAGTAGGGAGATTGGCAGAAACCTGGTTGCACCTCTAGTCCTGTGCAGGACCCAGAGAGAACAACGCACAAACCCAAAACCCACAAAGGCTTCCCTCCACCCAGATTTGAAAGTATCTTGTTTCCTGATTGGTCCTCTGGTCAGGTGTTTGGGTCCCTGTTTGTTAAACCTTTACAGGTAAAAGAGACATTAACCCTTAACTATCTGTTTATGACACAATTTCAAACTTTATGCTTATTTAATCCTCCTCTCTGGTAAAACTTCCGACAGAGAAGTGCACTGGTGATCATACCATAGTGACAGGTATGGGGTAAGATAGGAAGTACTGCTTAAAGTAAATAAGTTATATCTATCTTGCCTCATTCATATTTTAAATTTCATGAGGAGCTGCATCTGACACAGATGCAGAAACTGAGGTGGGGATAAAACCCAGAAAAAAGTATTTTGTCAATTGTGTGTGTGTTCTGGCTTCTACTGAGTCTGTATGGCTAATGTGCTTTTAAGAACTGCTTGTAAGAGAAATGGCTGGTGGTTTCAATACTAGATGGGGTAAAACAACTCTAGCTGCCCCCCCTCCCTTTTTTTTAAATTTAAACCTTTATCTGAAATTCCTTCTCTCCCCACCCACCCATCCCCCAAATAAATAAGAGAGAGGAGAGAAAAGACCTCCCCCTTCTCACACTGGTTGATATGCTGCAGCATATCAGTATTCTTGGTAGAAATATGGGGACTATAATATAGCCAGTTTTGTGCTTGTATGTTGAATTAATCTGACCAACGGAATGAAAAGTTAAAGCCAAAACATGTTCAACTTCATCTAAGTATCACAAGAACATGCTGTGGATGAAAGGTAAATTGAACCAGGCAATAACAACTGTCAGCAACTATTCATGGAAATGTATACTTTATTATTACAGTTTACCCATAAAGAATGCTAGGTTTGCACATGAGTTTAAGCAAAAGCACAAAGAGAATCAATTTGTATTCCTGGAGTTTAAGACTGACTCAACATCATGGTGAATAAGGTGGTGGCAATGGATCTGCAGAGATTTTGTCATATGCTGGTGGAGCATCAGGTACCTGTAGTAACAAAAATACACTAAATCTGAAATACACCTCTACCCCGATATAATGCAACCCGATATAACACAAATTCAGAAAGAACGTGATAAAGCAGCACTCCAGGGGGGCAGGGCTGCGTGCTCTGGCAGATCAAAGCAAGTTCAATATAACACGGTTTCACCTATAATACGGTAAGATTTTTTTGGCTCCCGAGGACAGCGTTATATCTGGGTAAGGGTGTATTATCTTTTAGCCAGCTCTGTATTCCTCTTAAAGAATTTCACATCAGTTTACTTGGTTGTCCTTAAATAATACTGTAGTTTAGAACAGCTGAACCAACTGATTGTGAATATATATTTTTAGAAATTGGCATTGCTTTCTTGGTTGAGCATTGATTGAGTTCATTTTGTGAAGAGACATTTGTCCATGCAGCTGCTATCAAAGAATAAATGTTCAGTACTGAAAGGATAGGTTTTTTCGAGGGGGTGGGGGAGGAAGATGTTTACTGATATTTCAGGTAGCTTATAATAAAACATTAGTGTCTTGGCAGATGTAAGTACATAACTTACTACAAAATTAACAACATTTAGCAGCATATTTACTGCATATTGACCATAAATTATTTCATTACCATTTCTCCTTTCTTCAAATTAATTACACACCATCATAACTCAATATATTTATATTTAACTATTCATATTCACTTTCTGGAAGCTGAACTATTTTGGGGGATTTGCATTTATTGGTTACAATAATGCATCTTTCTGTGCTGATTGATGCTGAGGACCCCAAAAAGTGCTATGATAAATAGCTAGTATGTGCATTTTGGTACTGCATGTCAGAAGCACATAAACAATCAATATCAGATTAGGGACTCCCACGCACCATAAAAATGGTAGAGTTGTTGACATGAAGACGATGCTATTGCAGGATATTGTAGCATATACCCATTTTATTACAGCTAGTAGATCAAATAGGAATGATCGTGTTGCAACTAAATCAGAGTAGCATTAAAGTCAAGGAGGAAAAAGAGAATTTTTAAAAGGCAAGCTATTAATACTAGATTTCACAAATCACTTTCACTACAAGAATTATGTTAGAGTACTTTTCTTAACACATTGGGTCAACATGTGGAAGATGCAGACCCAGCTTGGATAATGCAAATCCAGAGAAGATGCCATCAAACAGAGGTAAGAGTGCGGTATTATTTCTTCACCAATGGTCATCTCACTGACTAACTGCAGTGTTCAATAAATGTTGTAAGTAAATGAAACCTTGGACTTCAGCTTACCACAGAATTAAAGTTACTGTACTCCTGTAAAAGTGCTTTGCAATCCAGTGGGGCATCTTCACCTGCCACTCTTCTCATAGTGCCAGCATGTGAGCTTTTACTCTGTGATAGAGAATAAGGAAAGGTGAGAGTGACAGAAAAAGAAACCTTGAGTATGACTATAAATGTATCACTTAAAGTGTGAAAGTCAATAAGAATGTGGACATAATGCCAGCAGGCATTGTGCAAGCTTTGTTACTTTGTCACTGCTAATGCAATCCAGGCTCTCTCTTCAGAGACATCCAATCATGGGATGATAAAAAATGAGGACAAAAGTGTACTAATTTCCACCTGTCTCCAATTCCCACATTCACTGTTGTCGGATCCTGTTCTCCTCCAGCTGTTATGCCTCTCCCTCTGATGTCCTCCCCACTTTTTTAAATCATTCCTTTCTCTCACCTCTCTTCTTCCTTTCCTATTTCAGTCCTGCATAGTCACTTTCCTCTGTCCAGTTTCTCCCCCAACAAACAGCACAAACATCATATTTATATTTTCATAACACTTTTTTAAAGAGGAAAAATTACTTTGTGCATTTTCTGTGTTGTATAGTCTGAAAAGTGTTTTTATTTTGATTTCCGAAGGTGGGCTTTTAACACTGTAGAAATTCAGGTCATGTGTACTCTGGAAGACACTATGCCCCACTGGAGGGGAGAGGTAATAGGATTATGATATCACAAGGACGTACAACTTCTAATTAATTGAGAGGAGTGTTTTATTCAGGTTGTACACAACTATTTAAGTAAAATATTTTGGAGAAAAGCTCTCATTGTTAAGGGTTCAAAACTACTATCCCATTCAACTAAGAGAAGACAGAACTCCAAATATAATATCTTTGACACTCTCAACAAGTACCTTTTTAGATTTTATTTATACATCGTAAAGAAGCACAAAAGGGCAGATATTCATTTTCCTCCTTTGCAAGTTACCTTTTATATAAACAGACAACACAGTGCACATGTACAACTATTATATTAAACACATAAGCTTGTAATTGTAACCGTTGTCCTCCTCTTCCCTATCCCCACTCCATTTGTTGTTAAATGTAAACTATTAAAGGGAGAGACTAAGTCTCTGATTTGGCTTAAAGTGCTTAGCAAATTTGGGGCATTCGATATATATTTATGGCAGCATGATGTAATTGAAAAGGTACTGGACTGAGAGTCTGCAGGACAGAGTTTTACTCCTGGCTCTGCCACTGATTACGTGTTGTGTATGGGTGGTGGTTTTTTTGTTTTGTTTTTGACAAGCCACTTCACTTCTCTGTGCCTTGGTTTCCTGCTCTCCACCCCTTCTGTCTTATTTTAAACGCTATCTCATATTATGTGTTTGTACAGTGCCTCGTTCAATGGTGCCCTGACCTTGGTGGTGTCCCCTGGGCACTACTGTAATAATAATGGTGGTGTACCAGAACATGAGTGGCCACACTTACCCGAAGGTTTTTATAGCCACATCGCCTTTTGTAATACCAGCAGCCAATGATCAGTAAAACTGCAAGAACCACCACAAGGATTCCAATACCTGCAGCTCTGTTGCAAAATGAAAAACAAGATGAATTTTTCGATAAGTGAATGCGTTTAGCACAAATGTTTTCTGATAAATGTGAATGCTGTAATTTCAAGAGGCTTATATGAGAACACAAATGAACTATTCTGTGCCTTTAAAAAAAATAAAACTGTTAATATGTTGAGCTCTTGAACCACCAGGCAGTGAGTAATCCTCCAGTGGTTGGATGATATACAGAGTATGAAGCATCACACAGTGAACATCAAAGATAAAAATAGCTATTGAACAGTAACCTCATTCGCTGGACACTGTACAACCTGCCCACTGAATGAGACTTACACTCATTTGTGGGGATTTTGGACCTTCAGAATTTCATGTTAAACAACTCCTTTGAGGACTAGAGAACAACAGAAAAAGAATTGGCCAAAACTTTTCTGCAAAATTTGACACAACATTTGTTTTTAGCTTCAACCCACTCCAGTTGGTAGCTACACATACTTACCTAAGTCTCTGGTTCCTGCCAACCTCCCCATTGTAACTGACTAGCTAATGTCCTGGCCTAAAGCGTGACCATTTCAACAACTAGGAAAATGCAATCATTGCCTCAAATATTGGTCTCCAAAGAACCACCACTTATAGAATGCACCCCAATCCCTGAAGAGAGCATTCCTATAATGGAAAAGCTATATAAGAAATGCATCCCATTTTTATTAGTTGACTCCCTTCAGGCAAAGAACACTGGGATCTCTGTCCATCATCTACCATGTTAAAGCGAATGCCAGAGACACACGGAGTAATGATTTATAAAGCCAGTAATCAACTTCAGAAAAGAGATAAGACTGTAAACTGTGCACATACAACTTCCTAACTTGTATCATGTTCCATGACACACTAAGCGCAATGACTGTGTGGTTAGAGTGTGGGAATTTGAGTTACATTGTGTTTGGGGACCATGGGCTTAACAGTATATGTAGACATACATCTGTCTTTTCCTAGTCTATGACAGGGATTCAAGACAGTTGGGACTATAGTGATTTAAAGAAGCTGGGAGACACAAGAATTGAGATTTTTTTTTATCTGTCTTTATAAGCCCTTGTTAGTTCTCCTTCTTCCTTCCAGTTCTAATGCTTCTTTCTGTTTAGAAGTATGGAATACTCACTTTGGTTCCCCTGTTCTGTCCTACTGTTTCTGCTGAGGGCGGGGGGGAAATAGCTATAGAAAAGGAAGGAAAAGAAAGACTAAGAAGTTGGATATGGAAAAGAACAGAGAGAGTGGGTGTGGAAACTAGAGCAGCCAGCTTTGTGTCTGAGCTTCCTGCTTGCAGAGATAGTTGGGGGGCCTTCAGCCCTCTGGAACCAGCAAGATTTCCCAGCTCTCAAGGTGTCATTCTGGAAGGTCCTGTTAACTCTCTCACCTCCTACTGACAGAGCACTCTCACCTGGCTGGTGACATGTTGCCTGCCTTGTCACACAAACCAACAGTTTGCTGTGTTTCCTTCCAGCTCTGCACAGCAGTTTCCCTGCAGTTGCACAGTCATGCCAGGATCTGAGATGGCTCTACTGGCTTTGCTTCTGTGTCTAGCAACCTCTGCTCAGGGAAGCCACACACCCTTCCTCCAGCAGCTGCCAGTAGTCTCTGATTCTGGAGATCTTTTTCCCCAATCTCAATTTCAAGTTACCAAGGCCAGAGTCTTCTCCACTGCTCCCTCTCGGTCTCCTCTGACCCCCAGCTCCATCTCCCCATGCACTTCTCACAATTCTCACGCTGTGGCTGTTACCCTGTCTCCCCCCAGGTATCACTCTAAAGCAGGGGTCAGCAACCTTTCAGAAGTGGTGTGCCGAGTCTTCATTTATTCACTCTGATTGAAGGTTTTGCGTGCCAGTAATACATTCTAACATTTTTAGAAGGGCTGTCTCTATAAGTCTATAATATATAACTAAACTATTGTTGTATGTAAAGTAAATACGGTTTTTAAAATGCTTAAGAAGCTTAATTTAAAATTAAGTTAAAATGCAGAGCCCCCAGAGTGGTGGCCAGGACCCAGGCAGTGTGAGTGCCAGTGAAAATCAGCTCGCGTGCTGCCTTTGGCACCCGTGCCATAGGTTGCCTACCCCGGCTCTAAAGGTTGATGCTTCTATTGATTCCCTGCCTGTTATTCCATCTCCACTGATACTACCCCTTCTGTCCAGACTCTATAAACAGAAAAGTGAATCTGGCCTTCTCTGCCATTGACTCAGTTTTTAGTACCACAGTTGCACTCATCTTCTCTGCAGTATTCATAGCCTGAATGCTCCAAGTGGACCTGGAGAGTGTCCTTCTTTATTTTTTCTTCTCTTTGAGCCTAACTACTAGTCCTCTTCACCTCCTCAGCCCCACTATAATCTACTTCATAACTGTGATGCTTCATTTTATGCTACTTTCATTGCAGCTAGATCAAGCTGAGTCACCATGGCCAGATGTAGGTACATTTGACTCAGAATGAGTGCTGAGACTAGGCTAGCTGACTTTTCCTTTTAGGGGATCAAGCTGTTTGGGGCAGACCTTGGGAATTCCCGCCCCCCCATACACACCACCTTTCATCCTTCTCTGCTCTTCAGGTGAAATTTGGGGAAAACAGGTGCATCTTGCAGCATGAGGTAAAAGTCACCAAATCTGGTGACTCTGATAAGCCAAGATGGGGAGCAAGTTCCACAGACCCAGGAGGGGGATGTTATGTCCAGGACCTTAGAAGGTACCAACTGCATTCCTATCACACCAGTGGCAAGTTAGCCTCTCAAGTAGTCGGGACCCAAATAATTAAAGCCTTTATGTGTCAAAGCAAAACTCTCACATTAGTTTTGCTTAGGGTTAGTCTCACCTGGTGCCAATTTATGTAGACTCACCTTCATGCAGCATTACTAAGGGCTTCTCTACACTTGCAGCACTGCAGCAGTACCACTGCAGCGCTTAGTCAAGTTCCTACCTATGTGGACAGGAGAGCTTCTCCCATCAGCATAGGTATTCTGTCTCCCCGAAAGGCACTAGCTATGTTGACAAGAGAAGTGCTCCTGTCAACATAGCATTGTCTACGCTGGGGGCCAGGTTGATAGAACCATGTCTGTCAGCATGGCTTTTCCACGCTCCTGAGCTATGTAGTTATACCGACATACATTGCTTGTATAGACCAAGCCTCAGTCTTCTCCTGTTTGGAGAGATATGTTGCTGTTTACCATGGGTTTTGGCTAATACCACTCACTTTTTGGTCAGATGATGCCCCCTTTGAGGTTCTTATGACATAAATGTGGATGACACATGGATGCAGGCAGCAGCCCTTTCTCAGAGACAGCAGTCAAATTCAGCGCAGCTTCCTCAGATGAATGATGCTAAATAAGCACCAATAAGTGTAAATCTCTTATTACAAAAATCATTAACTTCAATGCTTGTGGTCAGCTGAATTAATAATGCGGTTTTGAAACGGCCATTGATTTTTGTTTACTCTTTCCTCCTCTGGTAAAATCACTTTGGATTCTGTCATACAGAGTTTAACTGTCAAGTGCTGCTTGTGATACTGAAGTGATAGATGCTATAGAAAACTACAGAATAGATAGACTTTACTTTCCCCAAACACAGAAATTCTGATTAATTTTCCATGGGTTCTGTTTTCTGTGTTGCAGTCTAGAAGAAAAATCCTACTTTGTAAAATTCTGTTCCCAGGATGGAGGAAAACCTCTCAGTTGAGCCATTTATAAACAGGCTTTTAGAGAGTGCCAGATCTGAATTTGAATGTAATTCTTTCCACTAGCTTTGATGCTGTCATTGGTTTTGTTTCATACTTACTCTTCTGCTGCAAGATAAGTATATTGCTTTCCTCTACTGAAGATGCCATTTGTTTGGTGATCTCCTTTGGGCATTTTGTAGGACTGGTTTTGGTCACACCTACAAGGACAAAGACTAATCCGTTACAGTACTCCTAAGGCATAATGTATTATCACCATTTCCATTATCAGAAGAAAGAGGGTTTGGGTTTCTTTTAAACATTTTTAGAAAAAAGTAGATCTATTTACACATAAGGCTGTTGTAACTTAACAAGAACAAAACACATTGGACCAAATTCAGCTGTCAGTTACACTGCCATAACTTTGGGTTTGCATCAGTATAAGTCCACAAACTTTATTGGAGCTATTCTGGGTTTGCACCACAGTGACTGAAAGAAGGATTTGGCTTGTTCTCATCAGATATTAAACATTTGCAGATTTCTGAAGTGAAATTTCTCAAGGAGAATGAGTTTTCCTTTCAACCTAAGGTGAATCCATTGTATTTTGAAAACAGCCCTGAAGACAATGTAGGAGGAGACCTCTGTTCTTTAGACCACTCATATTTTTGTTGTTGTAAATTCATATGACCGAATGATTGGTTCTTAAGAGAGCCATTTAGAGAACAGGAATAATTTGTTAATAATGCACTTTATCTAAGGGTGAGATAGGAGAGAAGTAGATGAAAAAGAAGGTAAATATTTTACTTAGTGTTTGTTTCTATTTGTTTTCTATTTAAACACCCAAAGTCAGATACTTAGGCCTGGTCTATACTAGGAAATAGGTCAGTATAATTATGTCACTCAGGGATGGGAAAAATCCAGACACCAAGTGACAGTTAAACCTACCTAACACCCGCTGTAGACAGCACTAGGCAGATGGAAGAATTTTCCTGCCTGTAGGGAAGATGGAATACTTTTTGCTGGCAAGAGAAGCTCTCCTGTCAGTGTAGGTAGTGTCTTCAGTGGGGTGCTAGACCACTACAGTGGCTGTATGTCTAGATAAGCCCCTTATCTAACATAAACTGGCACAGCTCCATTGACTTGGAGAGAGCTGCACCAATTTACATTTGCTATCTGTGCATGCATAATTGCCATTCATTTAAGTTCCCTCAGGAACTTAACCATCCAAAATTGATCAGAACAGTTCAAACCTAATTTATCTGAGACAACCATAGAAAAAGAAATAAGTAAATACATTGGTCTCAGTTAAATAGCACAAGAGCAAATTCTACTGTATATCACCAATTTCAATTAAGACAAAATGGCTCTTTTAAAAAGAAATCAGGCCTAATTAAATAACTTTTTCAGAGAATTCAGAATGAGACAGTAAACCTCTTCTGGAACTTAGAATTTTACTGTTATTTTAAAACTAGCAGAATACAAAGCTTGCAAGCCTTACCTTCTTCACAGATCCACACTCTCTGCCTGCTAGGTGGAGGCATATGCAGCTTTTTTCTCTAGCACTTAATCTTTTTTTTTTTTTTTTTTTTGTCTCTACACTCATGACTATCACAAGCTTAAATTCCAAGTGGTGCAGCCTTTGATTACTTTAATTAGCATGAAAGAGGCCAAGCAGAGACAGCTTTTTCCCTTTCTTCACCTCCCCCCCCCAACATTCTTTTCAGTAAACAGCTACACAATCTATTTCTTGTCCATGCTCTCCCATACACTGCATAGGGCTGAGCCACACATAGGTTTGGCACCAATTTACCTAAATCAATGAAAACTCAGAGTGTGGACACACTTGTACCTGTTTAAAATTGTTTTATATTGCTTTTGTTTCTGAGTTAGTGCTTGTCTACGCAAAGTTTTTGCACCAGTTTAATTGGAAAGTTTAGCTACATGCAGTTTTTGGACCACTATAGCCATATCAGTTTCTAAACTGATATAGTTAAATAGGTGCAAATCCCTTGTGTGTATGCAGTTATACCAGTGTAAAGAGCCTTTACAACAATGTAGCTCATTTGATACTGGTAAGTAAGCAAGCGCTCTAGTAAAAAGAAACCACCTAAGCAATAAGTACTACACTATGATTTACTTAGTGCGGGGTTCAGGAGAGCAAGACACTTCTGCTCTGTTTTTTCCCCTGTTTTGCCTCATTAGATAAAATGGCGTTAAAAACACATGAACTATGTCTACACTACAACTTCCTCCACTGTTGGCACCAGTACACAGGATTTTTCCTAATATAGTCACTAGCATGTTTAGGACTTGTTACTTTTGGAAAACATCTTTCTGCTGGGCAAACATTTGAAGCTAGCATGGTTCTGCTCCCAGTCTGGACAGGGACTTATTTGTTTAATTATTTCTACTCATTGGGCTGAATTCTGCTTTCCATTATCCCATGAGACTTAAGAAATCCTCTTTGCTGGAGCCATGACAATAAAACAAATCCAGTGGGGTCACACCATAACTAAGAGCAGAACTGGCCCCTTTTGAATAAATGTCTGCTATATAATTATCTGATCTTGCAATGGTTCCTCTGCATTATTACACTTGTACTCCGTGTGAGTTTTAAAGGTGAAAGGATTGCAGGATCAGGTTTTAGATCTGTGCATAGCATTAAAGAGCTAATATCAAGTTTGTAAGGCCTCAGATTCGATCTTTCACACTCCCCAACTTTATATAATAGCAGATTTCATATAATTCTTTGTATGGATTTTCTCCACCCTTGAACAAATATTTCACTGCTAGAAGGAGGCTAAATAACAGATGTAATTTTTCTTCTTTTTCATCCGTGCCAACAGTCCAGTATTCATGAAAAACCCATGTGATAACAAAACCTAATGTATTTTTATCTTGCCTTCGGCAGTGGAAAAAGAAATTTCAGCTGACTTAATTTTTTAGCTTCCAAGGGGCTGATGTTAATAGCAATGAATGGAAAAAATGTGCAAATAATGCCTTATAACACCAAGTATCAGAGGGGTAGCCGTGTTAGTCTGGATCTGTAAAAGCAGCAAAGAATCCTGTGGCACCTTATAGACTAACAGACGTTTTGGAGCATGAGCTTTCGTGGGTGAATACCCACTTCTTCAGATGCATCTGAAGAAGTGGGTATTCACCCACGAAAGCTCATGCTCCAAAACGTCTGTTAGTCTATAAGGTGCCACAGGATTCTTTGCTGTTATAACACCAAGGTATAATGCTGTTGTCGAGGAGTAGAACAGTTGTTAAGGTGAAACACAAGATCATGTTCATTTATGCCATTGTCAAACCTGTGTGTCCATATTGACTTCAGTGGCTTTGCTCCTAATTTACACCAGTGTGAGATTAACACCAAGCACAGCTTCTGTAAGCATTACTGTGTTGGGGCAGAGAGGCCCTACACAGCAGAGAGGGGGTTAAGGAAGCTGACAGGCTCCAGCCTGGGAGTGAAAGGGTTAGGGAAAGTATGTGGACCCTGTTGCCTTGTTCTGGTATACCTGCATCCAACTTTAAATGTGGGGAGAAGAGATAAAAGGAGAGGGCCGAGCCCTGTTCAGGGTTGACGAGTAGGGAGGACACAGTTCTGAGTGTCTCATGGTGGATGAGAAGCCTGGTTGCAGCCCTGAGATGGAGCTAACTGGCTAGCTAGACCAACCATCCTGAAGGGACAACCAGAATCAGAAGGGAATCAGGGGAAGCACAGATTGTTTTGGAAACAAATGCTGAATAGAGGGAAGGGCCCTACTGAAGGTTTGTGGGGTGACTACAGTTTTGAGTAGTGTGTTTTGTTCCTGATTACCTTTGAACAACCTGAAAGGACTGAAGTCACCACTATGCTGGACCTCCTCAGTGGGGCAGAAATGTACCAGCAGAGAGATACAGCTTGAGTGAGTTGTGCCCAGGAGGGTCACCTCCTCAGCTACATTACATTTCTAAAGACATTCAATGAGATAGAGATTCAGTTCTCTGCTGATCAGATTTTGGAAATAAACATTTAAAAATATGTTCAGAAAACAGAACAATCCAGACCTCCTTTGACGTTCATTAGCCTCTTGCAAACTATTGTGAGAGGCTGCCAAATCCTGACCATCCATAGGTGGAGAATGAATGCTTTCTGTGTCACTGAAAAGGTGTCTGACCTTTTAAACAGTGGGCCCATTGTCTTTGTTGTTGGTAGTGTCATTTCATCTCTCTAGGATTAGGTCTTTTGATTTTCACTGAAACTTAAGGTCCATAACAAGGCAAGGAAGAAATAGGAATGTTTATTTGGGACCTGATAATGCAAGGTGTTTGGTGCCTCCTGTGAGGTGCTGAGTGTGCTTGACAAACAGTAATTTCAGTGCAAACTCAGGGCACTTGGACTCTCTGAGGAAGTGCTTCCCAGCACCATGCAGGATTGAATTGTTAATTATACAAAGCTTATTTACCATTAGTCTGTCCCTACCAGAAGAGTTTCATTATTGTTAGAAAAATAAGGACAGATCCTTGGCTACAGTCTGGTCCCTTTGTGCTATTTGGCTGCCACAAAGGGGCCAAAAAGCGGCCAGATCTCCCCCAACTAAGGGTCCTGCCTCCCAAGGATAGAGGAATCTTCAGTGGCTATTGAGCTGTCCCAGCCAGATCCTGTGGCACCTCACTGCAGCTTCCAGCATAGGGATATGTGAAGAGGGGCATAGTTGAAGTGCATTGTGCTACAGCAATCCACAACAGATAGCCAGCTAATATTAGATTAGGGCAGCTTCCCATACAGGACTGAGGCCTTACTGAGGGGGTATGGATCCTGGTGTCTATGCTATGCTGATGACACCTGAAACGTAGGTGTATGTGCATTTGACTTGGAAACTTTTTCCAACCATATCAGAAGGCAACGCATGTGCTCTTGCTCCCTTTGTGCATCAATCTGAGGGCCTAAACAGGGCAAGATCACTGCCTCCATTTCAGTTCCATCTTGCTGTCCGTGGTGAGATTTGGAGCTCCTTATCACTCCACTAGCCAGCCTTAGATAAATTCTCCGTCTGCATATAGTTGTAGCTTAGTGCTAGTTTAGTTAGAGTAAGCTAGTTAGTATTTAATGGGGTTAATATGCAGAAATCCCCAGGTTTCAAACAGCATGCCAAATGCAGGGCCATGAACCCTGTGAGCAACAAGCAGAAACATTCCCTAATCTGCCTAGGTGAGGGGCATGTGGGGGGACTGAAGCCTGAGCCTGCCTGAGCCAGGATGGAAGCAGAAATGGGTTACTATGCCAGCTTTATTCCCTGGTCAAGGGGAATCCCCAGCGGGCTGATTAAGCCAGCTTTCCATCCTACTTGCATCATTGGAACAATGCAGTAGGTTGGAACAGGCTGAGGATCTGGCCCTGTGGTGCAGGGTAATGGCCTTGTGGTTTAACTTATTCCACACAAAGTGCAGCGTTAGGGACATATGTTCTTGCACTTCCGCTACTTTTAGGCTCCACAGATGCATTGCAAAATCCTTAATGCCCAATTAGTTTAAAAATCAAAAGCTGCTGATTTTCTGGTTGCAGTTAGCCTTCATTTCCACTTGCAACTATCTACCTGTTATGATTATTTGTAGTTGCAATTTTCTGGTGCAGACTCTTACCCACATAAATGGGGGGAGGGGTAAATGTGCATTAAAGCTTTAACATAAAAATAAATAAAACCAGTAACATTACAGCAGAAATTCAATATATTCAAAAAACACTGGAAAAAGTCACCCTAAATGAGGGATCAGAAGTGCAGGTGTATGACTTCATTTTGATTGTACCTTGTAGGAAGCCAGTAGTTGTATACATCCAGACAATGTTGAAACCAAAAGACCTGAATGTCATCCCTGAGAAAGCCAGAAGTCCTCCAATGATCACAACTGCTCAATGGGTGTATCATGCACACAGGCGGTTAGCTACTGATGCTAAAACAACAACAGGATAAGTCAACATTAAGACATGAAGCTCACTGAGCCAATTACACAAGAAAGGAGAAAATTTAAGGGAATGTTTCCTTCTCATCTGTACCTGGCATCTGCCTTGTCCGGTATTCTGTTGTCTCTATGTGTGTGAGAAAATTAAAGCTGAATTCCCTGAAAGCTGAGAGGATGGTTTTGCCCCCCAAATGTAAGACTCCCTGCTGAGGAAGGACAACTGTAGCAGCATAATCAGAATGTGTTCAAGCAGGGGCATTCTGGGGTAGAGAGTGGACTTTCTGCAGAAAAAAAAAATTTCAACATTTCCTTTGTGCAAGAGTCCTATTGAGTTTAATGACACTAATAATGTTCTGTAGAAATGACTCTAAGCTTTTAATAGAGAATGAGATCACAGTTATATGATATTTAAGTCAAATTATTAGTTTTTAATACTAGAGCATTATATACCTGCTAAAGTTTGGCTTAAAACTTCTATAGAAAAGTGATCAATTATCTGTTACACTCTAGTGCTTACCCAAAGGGCGCTGTAAAAAACAGTAATTCCACGGGCAGAGAGTTGATAAAACTGACTTCTTCTTGAACTTGCAAACCTTTTGTAATGTGCTGAGGAGGTGCAGAAGATCCATATTTGACTGGAGGTATTTTTCTTGTGTGTTCGCAGATATAGTCCCTAAACTTGTTGGACATTAGGGGCTTCTGTCTCTCTTGGTGAGCTTCTTTCTATTTAGAAGTATGGAATACTCACTTTGGTTCCCCAGTTCTGTCCTACTGTTTCTGTTGGGGTGCTGGGGGGGAAATAGCAATAGAAAAGGAAGCAAAAGAAAGACTAAGAAGTTGGACATGGAAGAGAACAGAGAGAGTGGGTGTGGAAGCTAGAGCAGCCAGCTTTGTGTCTGAGCTTCCTGCTTGCAGAGGTAGTTGGGGGGCCTTCAGCCCTCTGGAACCAGCAAGATTTCCCAGCTCTCAAGATGTCATTCTGGAAGGTCCTGTTAACTCTCTCACCTCCTTCCGACAGAGCACTGAGGTACAACCGCATCTGCTCTAACCCCTCAGACAGAGACCAACACCTACAAAATCTCCACCAAGCATTCTCAAAACTACAATACCGCACAAGGAAATAAGGAAACAGATCAACAGAGCCAGACGTGTACCCAGAAGCCTCCTACTGCAAGACAAACCCAAGAAAGAAACCAACAGGACTCTACTGGCCATCACATACAGTTCCCAGCTAAAACCCCTCCAACGCATCATCAGGGATCTACAATCCATCCTGGACAATGATCCAACACTTTCACAGGCCTTGGGTGGCAGGCCAGTCCTTGCCCACAGACAACCTGCCAATTTGAAACATATTCTCACCAGTAACTGCACACCGCACCATAGCAACTCTAGCTCAGGAACCAATCCATGCAACAAACCTCGATGCCAACTCTGCCCACATATCTATACCAGCGACACCATCACAGGACCTAACCAGATCAGCCACACCATCACCGGTTCATTCACCTGCACGTCCACCAATGTAATATACACCATCATATGCCAGCAATGCCCCTCTGCTACGTACATCAGCCAAACTGGACAGTCTCTACGGAAAAGGATAAACGGACACAAATCAGATATTAGGAATGGTAATATACAAAAACCTGTAGGAGAACACTTCAACCTCCCTGGCCACACTATAACAGACCTTAAGGTGGCCATCCTGCAGCAAAAAAACTTCAGGACCAGACTTCAAAGAGAAACTGCTGAGCTTCAGTTCATCTGCAAATTTGACACCATCAGCTCAGGATTAAACAAAGACTGTGAATGACTTGCCAACTACAAAACCAGTTGCTCCTCCCTTGGTTTTCACACCTCAGCTGCTAGAACAGGCTCTCATCCTCCCTGATTGAACTAACCTCGTTATCTCTAGCTTGCTTGCATATATAGACCTGCCCCTGGAAATTTCCACTACATGCATCTGACGAAGTGGGTATTCACCCACGAAAGCTCATGCTCCAAAACGTCTGTTAGTCTATAAGGTGCCACAGGATTTTATGCTTCCTTTAAAAGATTTTTATACTTAGTGAAACTAGGGGGTCACTATGACTTGGGGGAATCGCTGTTAGTACCTTCTTTAATATCCCTACGGTATGTACTGGAGCGGCTAGCCTAGGCTGCCGTAGCTTCACTGCTATGGTTATTCAAGGCAGCTAAATCAAAGTTAGCTGGGGTATGTCTACATGTGCTGCAGCCGCACCTGTGACTGCGCTGTAGACATACCCTAAGTGAGAGTGGAATCGGCCTCCATGAGTCCAAGCATACAGAGCTCTAAAGAACAGAAAAATGAAAACCAATAAATGAGGTCATTGATGGAGGTATATCACAAGTGGCCTTTGCATACCTAAAAATGTCAGAGCTTTAAAGTCTAGTATTTAGGGCCTTTCCAGGGCCAGAAGTGAGTGCTGTGTCCCCCATTGGGAAGCTGGGCATCTCCCTTTCCTAGTGGACTAAAGCTACAGTTTCTAGCAGTACAGTTATGAGATATCAGTCTTTCAAGCTGTTATATTTCTAAGTATATAATGAAAAGCTGTCACTGACCCATCTTGGGCCTCAATCATTTTTTTGCTGGAGGGAAGTGAATTTGTGTCTGAGAAGAAGCAACCATTTCTCTGGCAGTTTATTTTTATTTTTTTAATGGTGGCTATTTGAAATTATTTGGGGGTTTGAGATCTTGGGATAAGTATTAGCAAGATGGATTAGTGGGCAGGGTTTGCAGCCAGAGACATGTGGAAAAAGTGTTTATTAGAAGCCTGTGTAATTTAGTACAGGCTTCTCCAACATATTACATGGTAGCACTGTCATATATATAAAAGAATGCAGGAATGGGGTACGTCTAGGCCTTCCCAATTGCCAATTCCACTGGCACTTCCCAACTACTACAATAGCCCCTTGATTGCTACTGGCAGTCTCAATAAGCTAGAAGACTGCTTTAAATTGAATTATGCTGGGAGACTGGCTTGGCATGCAGCCAGCTCAAGACTGGGGGAGTGGAAAGGTCACACTTGCACAGAGCTAAGCTGCACACTTGAGATCTAGGCCTGATTTTAATTTAATTCAGAGATCTCAAAGTACCTTGAAAGGTGGGTCAGTATTATAATTATTATCATCTCCATTTTAAAGATGGGAAAACTGACATACACAGGTTTTTGTGGCTTGTGGCCCCATATTATGAGGAGAGAACCCTGGTCTCTTGATTGCCAAAGTGTCACTATTTGTTATTACTGTACATCTGAACATTCTGCCTTTCCCTTCATCTTTTAATTTTTGGCAGATAGTAGATATGTGGATGTAGTTCTAGAACTGGATCAGGTGGGTTGAATGTTAGTGTAAACATGCCCTGTATTTACTTACTCTGTTGCTTTATGTACCTGTGTGTGTGTGTGTTCTCTTGTTCCTGCTTGTATCCTCAACAAAGGCATTTCGGAGAAAGAGTCATAAATTGTAGATAAACCTAACTATCCTGTGTATTAATGTGACATGCACGGAAGGAATATGGAAAATGAAAAGGAATATTCTGCCTGAACCTGAACAGTGAAATAACTTTCCAGTACTTGAGAGTAACATCAAATTCTATGAGCAGGAGGGCTGAGCCCACATAATAGAAGACAATTCTGCATAAGATCCTATAACAGGTGAGGACAATAGTTATTTTGCCTGCATGGCAGCAAGTCTGAGCTCCATGCTAAAAACCATTCTATGTGTTGTTCTAGATCCCTGTAGAACGTATCAGTGAATCAGTGTTTGACCTGCACAGGGGCAGTGGGTAAAGGCCTAATAGTGGTGGTTTAGAGTGTTATCCTTAGTGGAGATATTTTAATAGATGTGTCTCATTTAGTACATTCCTGAAAGAGAGAGTTGTTCCTCTGAAGTCTTATTAACTTGGGATTGTCAGCCTTGCAGCGGTGGTTGACAAGTGGCTGAATTCTATCAGACCCTGAAAAATGCGTCTTAGCTTGACTGTTTTCTGTAGGCCTGGCTGTAAGCATGTATGCCAGAGTTTAAAAGAGACATGGTGTGGAAGACAGTTTTGATCAAAGAGGGAGGATGTGTGCTGTGTGCCGAAGATGATCTCGTTACTTGTATTTATCTTGTGTGTGTGCAGCTGGACGGTGTGAGATTGTGGAGCCCAGACCTGCAGATCTCTCCTGGCACAAAGTGCCAACTGTAAGCCCCAAGGTAACCTCATACAAATGATGATGTTTTGAAAGCGCCAAACTCTCTTCAGAATAAAACGGAACCATCTGAACAACTTTTTGAGCCAGAGCAAAAAATGCTTGAAGCTTCCCTCTGTAAGAGACTGAAGCAAAGGAACTTTTCTGCCACATGTCTGGCTCTCATTCCTGACTGATATGTGGAACTGGATATATTTGCATAGCAGAGACAGGGCTGGCTGCAAAAGACAGACAGGTGAATCTGCTGCAAAGGGGACTGAACTATGTCCAAAAATCTCTCTAAAACCCAGACAAAATAAATACTCAAGAGAAGAAGAAATGTCTTGTGGTTAAGACACTGCACCGGGAATCAGGAAATTTGGGTTCAGTCCCCAGTTCTGTCACCGAATTTCTGTGTGGCCTTGGGCAAGTTACTTAGTCTTCCTGTGCCTGTGTTTCCCCACTTGTCAAAAGGGGCTAATGCTCCCAGACCTTACCTGAGGTTTTGTGATGCCAAACCCATAAATATATGTATGTGTTCCAATATTGTAAACAAAAATATAGAATAGGGCCAAGTTACAGCTGTGCCCTGGGTTGCTGTGCTGGAAGGAGGCAGACACAATTGGTCTGAGGCACTGGAGAGCACAATTAGGGATGCAGCAGTCATGACCAAATAGATGAGCAGTGTCATGATGAGGTTATACCCCTGTGCCTGGACAAGACAGTGCAAGCTATGCCTTTGTACAGGTAGAATAAAGTCTGCTGTTTGTCATGCTTCACCCAGCACAAAATAATTATGAAACATTACAAAGGTCTAATGTCTTCTGACATAACCTTGTACTTTTCAACCTTCCCAGCCTAGCTCTGCCACATAAGAGGCATGATTTAGCCCATAATGTACGCAGCAACTTAACTCTCTCCTGCTCCTGAGTGCAAATATATCATCATTTCGGTTACTGCTCATAATTCAGGCTCTGGTTAGTTTTAGTAATCATGGACTTAGACTGGATACCTTCATTATTAGCATAATTAATAATATTACTGTAGCTAGATTTCTGGGAGTTTTCCCTGCCCTGCAGGTACTAGAATGATCTGTTATTGGCAGTACATTTTCAGCAAGATTCTACTTTTACCTACTTTCATGCTTAGGTACAAGGAAGTCAACTGACCCATCCAAGGATACACAAATGAGACAGTAACTCACCTGGAAGTAACACCCAATATCTCCTGTCACCTCACTCCTGTGCTCTAATTATTAAAACGTGGTTTGTGCAGAACATTTCAAAAGTCCCCACATTCTCATCTTGCCACTGTGACTTCCCTATGGAAGGACAGGAGGAAAGGAACGCTTTATGTGTAGGGAAACATCCCCTTCTCCAGCAGCTGACTTCCAAAAGGACCTTTTGATTAAAATGTAAAAACTGGGTTGCAAGTACAAGTGGCCTTTCTAGTATGAGACTGCTTCCTAGTTCAGAGCTCTCTCATGGTTGCCAGCATGAGTGCACAGGAAGAGAGGACACAGGGAGTCCCTGCACAAAAGGCAGCCAGAAAGTTGTTGACAGTGTGTGTGATGGGGAAGCAACCAGTGCTGTTCAACTTACAGAGCAGATGACCATGATCCCATCTAACTCTGCACACCAGCAGGGCAGTGCTGGGAGCAGTGCTACATCTCCACAACTGACCAGCTGCAAAGACATATTGTTCCCCTCACCCATCACTTGCTCAGGCAGGCACTGAAGGCGCTCCCCTGGCTCTCAGAACCAGAATGTAGCTCTAATATTGTTACCAGTATTAGGGCACGTCAGATATGTGTAGTAAGTTTGTCAGGCAATAAGAATAGGTGGCAATTTGTACTCTTTTATCAATCTACATTTGAAGATTCTAAATAACCTTCAAAGATTCATGAAGTCACATGTTACGGTTGTGTGTTAGACAAATAATAGTATCTCCATTCTGCAGATGGAGAAACTGAGGCACGGCAAGTGTAAATGACTCTTTCCCAGATCATGTTACAAGTCAGTGGCAGAGCCAGGAATAGAGTTCAGAAATCCTGAATCCCAGTCTCCTGTTTGAATGCAACCCATTTAAGGAAATTCCCCATAAATATTTAATTTACCCTCAGTCAAAGTCTGATCCTGTGAATTCAGTGGAAGTTGAAGATGCTTAGCATCTAGCAGGATCAGGCTCACAGAAAGGAGAAAAATTCAAGTACTGAGCTTTGTGACGCTTAAATGAAAGGCACTAGGTAAGAGCAAAGTGATATTTTATTATTATTATAATTATAATTTATTAATCAGTTTTTCTTTTCTTTTTATTTAAGCGCCAACAATGGCACCTTAAGAGGCAGGAAACACCACTGAGGTGAATGAGGTACCAAAAAAAGGGGGAGAAGGGGCAGAGCAAATCTCTCTTCATGTAAATGGCTAGTACTGTGACACAATCATTATAAAAGCTACATTACACCAGAACTATGTAACCAGTTACAAAAGGGATTGTTTGACTTGAAGATATTTTCATACTGAAAGTCAACTGCTAAGTGTCTTTTTAATAAGTGAGCGACAAACACATCAGAATAAACCTTTGTTAATTGTCATCAGATTAAAAGTCTGGGGGGGGAAGCAAAGAACACAAACAGCAATGCATGCTGAAATCCACTTAATGTCTGTGCCGTGTAATCACTGTACAATCAGATACTTTCTAATCTTTATCTGGGGTTATAAATTGGCTCTGACTACACCCTTAGGTGTAGTCACATCAGTTTTGCCCCCACAACTTTCAGGTGTTACACAGCTGCTGCTAATGATTGTTCCTGGAGCATAGAGGTAAGAAGCCAGCTTATTTAATAAAATCTTCCTTTCCTATTCCGTTAATGTCATTTAAGTGAGGGATAGTCTAAACTAATATAGGCAATAAGGAAGTTCACATACATATCTTAACAAGAAGGCTGAGAATGGCAGAATGTTGCCTAGAAGGCAGTCTAAAATAATTAAAGCATAACACCATACTATGGATTATTTTACCTTCTTCAGATAATAGCAGCCTAGGTCTGAGCTGGATATGCAGCTCTTCCTCTACTTTCCAGTGTCACATAAACTCTTGTATTGCAAACCACCAGTTCCTGTTATTCATTCTTCTCCATGTTCAGTCTAGTCAAACAAACCAGTCTCTCTCATTTGGGATATATGCATTGTACAGGATTTTTAGCCCAAACAGCAGTATAAGATAGGAACTCCTTTTTATCTAAGTCATTTGTATGCTCTTCCTATACTCAGAGAGGCAGTTGTACACTATTCAGAAACCAGAGAAAGCAAGGTTGGGGTGGGGAGGTAGGTGGGTAAGAATTCATAATTGGTGTGGTTGTATTTGTATTAGGCATGGGTGTTTGGATCGACAGTTATGGTTCTCCCCAAGAATCGGGCAAGCCTGAAAGTTTGGATCTGAATCATGCCAGTGTTTGTTGAGAACTAGAGTTTGGTTGTGGCTCATCTCACATTTCTGAGTGTGTATGCCATGGGTCAGATCCTTCACCACACCTGAGGAGTACACGATACAAGGCAGCTCAAGGGGACTGCAAAGGTGCTACAAAACTTGCCTTTGTGCTCGCCAAATCCTGGGGCTGCTGCATGCACAATCAGACCCTTTTACCACATTAGAGCTGGATTGCAAAGTTCTTTTATGGGGCCCAATTCCTTTTGTGAATAAGTGCTTTGCTGCATCAGGGCCTGAGTTTGCACTGTACTTCGCATCTCCCAGCTTTGGCTGCTAGTTTTTGGTTGCTGATTCTGTGCTTGGTAAGAATACATTTCACTGTGGTACAGGTAGTCTACTGGTGTTACTCTTCTGTGCAGGGTTCTGTAGCAGTAGCTTGTTTGGTTTGCTTGTCCTAGTGATCCAGTGATTTACGTGCTAGTGACTTGATCAATTTTCAGTGTGGGGGTATATTAGGGTATGTCTACATCTACAATTTTGCAGCGCTGGTTGTTACAGCTGTATTAGTACAGCTGTATAGGGCCAGCGCTGCAGAGTGGCCACACTTACAGCAACCAGCGCTGCAAGTGGTGTTAGATGTGGCCACACTGCAGCACTGTTGGGCAGCTTGCAGGGGGGTTCGGGGAACGCGAGAGCCAACCGCGGGGAAGCAGGTCTCCTTCCCCGCGGTGTGCTCTCGCGTTCCCCGAACCCCCCTGCAAGCAGGTCTCCTTCCCCGCGGTTTGCTCCGGTTTTCCCCGAACTCCCCGCAAGCAGGTCTCCTTCTCCGCGGTTTGCAGGGGGGTTCGGGGAACGCGAGAGCAAACCGTGGGGAAGGAGACCTGCTTGCGGGGGGGGGTCGGGGAACGCGAGAGCAAACCGCGGGGAAGGAGACCTGCTTGCGGGGGGGTTCGGGGAACACCGGAGCAAACTGTGGGGAAGGAGACCTGCTTGCGGGGGGGGGTCGGGGAACGCGAGAGCAAACCGCGGGGAAGGAGACCTGCTTGCGGGGGGGTTCGGGGAACACCGGAGCAAACTGTGGGGAAGGAGACCTGCTTGCGGGGGGGGGTTCGGGGAACGCGAGAGCAAACCGCGGGGAAAGAGACCTGCTTGATTACCAGAGAGGCTTCCTCAGGTATGCTGGGATACCTGCTTATTCCACAGAGGTCAAGAAAAACGCTGGTGAGTGTCTACACCTGATGACCAGCGCTGGATCACCAGTGCTGGATCCTCTACACCCGAGGTTCGACCGGGTGTACGGCCAGCGCTGCAAACAGGGAGTTGCAGCGCTGGTCATGCCCTGCAGATGTGTACGCCTCCTAAGTTGCAGCGCTGTAACCCCCTCACCAGCGCTGCAACTTTGTGGTGTAGACAAGGCCTAAGTTTGTTTGTTCCACTGGCCAGGAGGGAAGCACTGTTAAGTCTTTGGGAGTGATATTATTAAAAATTGATATTTTCTTTTGGTTTTAGCTTTTAATCCTCTGGTGCATTGCAGGGAAAGGGAATATTTGCTGCTTTGTCTGAGGTGACATCAGGCATTTAGGAGTCATTTCTCAGTGCTGATTAAGAGGAGAAAATAGACCCAGTTCTGCTCTGCAGCAGATTGACACAGCTATGCAGAGGCAGAGTGAAGAGTAAAGGAACGTTTTGAGACTCTTCAGGGCTCAACTCAAATCTGTGGGAGGAATAAGATGAGCTCCTTAGCACCACAGAGGAAAAGGGGAGGAGGATGGGTCAATGTAGCACTGTGTTTTCCTCTTCCTTCCCCCCATGCAATAGTAAACTCAGAGGCTTCAGCCAAATTATACTTTATTGCTGATATGAATTCTGGATTGAAAAAATATGCTGGAATGCTACATAGCCCATACCAGCCCATTTCAGCCTTCGCTGTAGAAGGTAGGTTGCCAGGTTCAATACACAGCATCCTCAGGTATAAGTGTTACTGTCTAAACTATAAACTGCTGAACTAAAAACAAATGTCAAAACCATTTGCAGATGCACTTCAGCTCTTCAACTGTGTATGAGCAGTTTTGGTACAATTATTATTGATGTTAGGGAGCAATGCTAAAATGACAATTATCTCCCTCTCCTAAAAACCCTTAATAATACTTTTGCACTTCAGTAGTGTCTCCCATCAAAAGGTCTCAATGTGTATTATAAACCTGAGAATTAAGACACACAAATTCAGTGTAAACTTTTCGTGCTCAGTGCAATTGATGTTCAGGCCCAATGTATCTCAAGTTCAGAATCCAAAATTTGAGGCACACAAAAACAGTGGCCACTTCTTAAAATGTTGGCCCAAATTATTTGCCCAGTGTCAACTGGAGCCACATCTAGAGGCAATGTTAATGGGCGAAAATGGGTGTATATGAGGGTGAGGGAATACAAAATGAGGTAAATAGTGAAGGGCAAGAAGTAGGTAAAAGAAGATGAGAATTCAAATGGGTGTAGGGGAGGCTACTTTAGCTTACACCTGCACTCTCCTGTTCCTTTCTTTTTCTGTTACCCCTTGTCGACTGGCTCCTCAGTACATGTTACACCAGCCTAGACTCCCTCCTACCACTTACCAACTTACACCACCACTACACATAATATCTGAATTTGATCTAGCAAATCTGTAGGAGATCTGGGAATAGAATCCATATTTCACAACCTTATTCTTACCCTTAGATTCACGAATGGGATGTCTACACTACAAAATTAGGTCAAATTAGTTTAAGTCGACATTTAGCCTCCGATTTTACAAAGTTGATGCTGTATGTCCCCACTATGCACATTCTATTGGTGGAGCGCATCCTCGCTACCATGGCTAACATCGACTCACGGAGCAAGGCAGTGTGGGCAGCTATCCCACAGTTCCTGCTGCAAATTGGAATTCTGGGTTAGTCTCCCAATGCCTGATGGGACAAAACATTTCTGCCAGTTGTTTTGGATACATGTCATCAGCCTCCCATGATGCACTTGCCTCCTCCATCCCTTCCTGCGTCCCTGAAAAAAACGGCCAACAGTCATTTTTGTATCTAAGCTTGGGTTACCCGTGCAGATGCCATAGGATGGACCCCGCTCAGCTGTACACTGTTGTTGTGAGCATTGCAAACAATTCATGCATCGTCCTGCGGTATTGCAGAGCCTAGCCAGGAGCTGCCACGCAGAAGAATGTGATGCCATGCAAATAGCCGTGCTGGAAGCCATGGAATGGAGCAATTTGCAGATGCTGGTGGCAGCAGCTGAGCTTGTTGACATGGTGGAATGCGGCCTTTGAGCCGGGGAAATGAGAACAGACTGGTGGGACTGCATTGTTATGCAGGTATGGGATGAGGAGCAGTGGCTGCATAACTTTCGAATGCATAAGGCTACTTTCATGGAACTTTGCGAATTGCTTTCCCCAGCCCTGAAATACAGCAATACTAAAATGAGACCTGCTCTGACAGTTGAGAAGCGAGTGGCAGTAGCCCTATGGAAGCTTGCAACGCCAGACCGCTACCAGTCAGTGGGGAATCAGTTTGGAGTGGGTAAAGCTACCGTGGGGGCTGCTGTGATTCAAGTAGTCAGGGCAATCAATTCATTTCTGCTAAGAATGGTAGTGACTCTGGGAAATTTGCAGGACATAGTGGATGGTTTTGCCATGATGGGGTTCCCTAAATGTGGTGGGGTGGTAGACGGAATGCATATCCCTATCTTGGCACTAGATATTCTTACCAAAGAGTACATGAACTCAAAGGGGAACTTATCAGTAGTGTTGCAAGCGCTAGTGGATCACAAGGGCCATTCACCGACATCAAAATGGAATGGTTGGGAAAGGTACATAACGTGTGCATCCTTAGGAACTCCGGTCTCTTCAGAAAGCTGCAAGAAGGAACTTTCTTCCCAGATGGGAAAATAACTGTTGGTGACATTGAAATGCCAATAGTTACCCTTGGAGACCCAGCCTACCCCTTGCTCCCAGGGCTCATGAAGCTGTACACAGGCACCCTGGACAGAAATAAGAAGCAGTTCAACCAAAGGCTGAGCAAGTGCAGAATAGTGGTGAAATGTGCCTTTGTATGTTTAAAGGGGCGCTGGTGCAGTTTACTCACTAGGTTAGACCTCAGCGAAAGCAATATTCTCATTGTTGTTGCTGCTTGCTGTGTGCTCCATAATATCTGTGAAAGTAAGGGGAAAAAGTTTCTGGTGCGGTTGGGGGTTGAGGCAGATCACTTGGCTGCTAGTTATGAGCAGCCAGCCACCAGGGCAATAAGAAGAGCATATTGAGGCGCACTGCATCTCCAAGAGGCTTTGAAAACCAGTTTCATGAATGAGACAACACTGATGTGACACTTCTGTGTGTTGTTCCTTAGCAAGCTGCCCCCTTTTTTGCATGTACTGCCCTGTAAACTAAACCTCCACCAACCACAGTGTGCACAGTGAATAAAGAGCCTGTTGTCCTCAACCCATGCATTTATATTATGCTAAGAAACACTGAACAGAGACCTCAATGAATAGCAAAGATGACATGGGGGGAAGGGCAAGGACATGTAGCTTATTACAATTGCACTGTCTAGCAATCAAAGCTGTGAGAATGAGAGCCTTCTGCTCCATGAAGAATCCCCTGGAGTTGAGTTCAAGGGATAATGGAGCTCCTCCCCCCCCCCACATTCTAGGACATCTGGGAGAGGAGGATATGGAACTTGGTGAGGAGGACAGCTGGTTCATCATTGGGTGCAGCAGGACTCTAAGGTCCAGCTGCCTTTACTGCACTTCAACCAGCTGCCTCAACATGTCTGTTTACTGCCCCATAAGCTGCAACATCTCTTGTGTGTTACGCTCCTGTTCCTGGCAGGCTTTCCAGCCCTCTTGGTTGGAGTGCATGCTCTCTGACAGTGTAAGCCTCCATGCAGTCAGCTGAGCCCTGTCAGTCTTGGAGGAACGCATCAAATCACAGAACATGTCTTCCCTTGTCTGCTTTTTTTGCCTTCTAATCTGGGAAATCCTTTGTGCTAGTGTGGAGGAAGCACCCACAGACAAGGTTGCAGCTGCAAGGAAACAAAAACCACAAGGGTAGCCTTACAGAACATACATTGTTGAAAACAGAAGGTTAACTCTTGCAATGAATGAAACACTTCACCGCAGTAAATACATTCTGTGAGGTACACAGACACATTTTGTCTTTTAAATGAAGCACCTACCAGTAAGGTACAACACATGGCAGAGTGCTGGACAGCAGATTTCAGTTTGCAGGCAGGCATGGTAAGCATAAACAAAAGGATAGGTGGTGTCAGTGCCCCCTGGGGAAATTTTTTGGTGTGGAAACTCTTGGCACATAAACAGGCTTTTCCGGGGAGCATCCTTTGTGTAGCTGGATTGGCCGCCACTGTATCCCAATTGTTTACCTCAGATTAAACATTAACCATAATCAGAGCCTTAACTAGAGATTTTTGTGCCCGAGGCAAGAGATGGGGCGGCACGTCTGGCTCTTCAGCGATGGGTTCCTTTCGGAGGGAAGAACCAGCCAATGAATTTCGGCCAAAGAGACGGATGTGCCGCCTCTCTCCCTTGCCGACGACTGGCGGCAATTTGGCAACGGGTACCTCAGTCCCTCTCGGGTGATGTACTTGCTGCTGAATTGCCACTGAAGGAGAGACTTTCTGTGCCCCTCACTTTCCACACCTGAGGCAAGTGCCTCACTCGCCTTGCCCTCGCTACGGCACTGACCATAATTGCATTCTTAACCTAGGGTTGGCCATGAATGTAGATGCTCAAGCCATGAGTTCTCAAACTCTGAGTCTGCTGACTTGAGTCCCACTAACTTTGGGCTTACATTGCAGCGTAGACATGCCCTTTAAAAGAGAGTCCCCTCAGAGGTGATTTGGTTCTGATTAATGTACACGCAGGAGACAGAAGGCTTTGAAGTTGAGATATAGAAAGAGTTATTCATTCTGTTGGTTTACTGTTCATGACAAATAGTTCATTGTCTCAATATCACTTCTACTCTTGGGGGAATTGTGCATCACTGCACGTGCACAGAATTCATGACCCTGTGGATTTCTGAAGGGGAAGCAAAGGGAAGCCACAAGAGCGGACAGGCGCCCCTCCCTGGCACTAGGCAGGTTGGTTTGGACACTGTGGCCTGGTCTACACTAGGGGGCGGGGTCAATGTAAGATACGCAACTTCAGCTATGTGAATAGCGTAGCTGAAGTCAAAGTATCTTATTTCGACTTACCTCCCATCCTCATGGTGTGGGATTGACGGCCGCAGCTCCCTCTGTCGACTCTGCTACCGCCGCTTGCTCTGGTGGAGTTCCGGAGTTGACGGGAGCACATTCTGGGATTGATATATTGCATCTAGATGAGACACGATATATCGATCCCCGATAAACTGATCACTACCCGCCGATGCGGCGGGTAGTGTAGCCATACCCCCAGAGTAGCTGGTAGAGACATAAATGAGCATAGGGGAGGGGAAGGGTGAAGAAGGAGGGCTGGGCTGTCATGTGTGAAGGAGAGAGAGACTCTGTCCCTTTCTCTCACTATTGCAGCATGTTCGGTATGGAAGGGCAGGGCTTTTGGGGTGTTTCTGAGGAGGTAGGCATGGGACAGGCTCTATCCCCTCAGGCAGAGCAGACTGTAGTAGCCTGCCTGCTTAGTGAATTGTTCCATTGTTCTTAGTGAATTCCCCCTGGAGTATGAAACAGGTGTAAAAATTTTAAAGCTCCTTTACATTGCCAAAGTGATGTAAAGGAGCCTTATTGTAAAGGACAGTGTGGTCTTATAAATGCTTATGGTGCTTTAGTGATTAGAACTGGTCTAAATTTCTGGACTGAAAACATTTCCTATCAAAATGTGCTTCATGAACTGTTTGCTATTGATCTTTCTGGAGATATTCAGTAGCCAGTATAAATTTGTGAGTTTTGAGTCCCCAGCCCTCACTTGCTCTTCAGTTGTGTATGATGTAACACTGAGCATATGGCTGCATATATTTGTAGACTAATAACTGGAAGTAAAGGGTCAATACTAGTTACATTATTAGAAGGGGTTTGTGGATCTCCTCCAATGCTCCCAAGCCCCATTCTCCATCCATTGTATTGTACTTTAAATAAATTACTAAAATAATTAAGACCAGCGTGATTATATTGTGTAATTTTCCTGTGAGAGACTTGCTGTGCTCTGTATTAGTGTCACAGCTTCTGCTGTTTGTTTATTCAGTTAAAGTTAACAGACAGTTATGAAAATGTATGGAAATACATGAGACGTATTTGCTCTTTGGACAGGCAGCTTTGTGCAGTACTACCACCTGAATTCTGTTTTTCCCTCTTCTGGTCCATTCCATAGCCCATAATAAACATGCCCCACCTCCTTCACTTTTTCATGAGAAAATGTTGGGGATAAAAGAAAAATCTCTAGAGAGTTTAAACTTGTGTGAATTCCATTTTGAATTCCTTTTGCATGTAAGAGTTTTGTACTCTACTAAGAGGCTTTTCTTGGATTATGACCTGTTTCAGTTTACAAGTGAAAGATGGAGGGAATGCCCTCCACCTGGCTGCAAGAGAAATGACCTCTGATCAGATCCAGCCTCAATCAGCTCAGCTTCTGACTGTATCAGGAGTTAGTTTCTGCTCAGCCTGTGTGAATAAGCACATGGTTCTTAGCGCTTTAACCATGTCACTGCTGCCTTAAGTGTCTTTTGTGTGGTGATGGGGAGCTGTGAGGCTAATGTAGGGGAAAAGAAAGCTGATAAAATACACTTCCTGTCTTCTGCAACTCCCTTTGCTGTACCTCAATGCCCATCCTCCAGTTTGTTGGAGCACCACAGTGTTGTTGTTGTTACTTTTACAGTGCCCAGACCGGAAGTGTTTGGATAGCTTTACAGAACAACTAGTAAAAAACAAACCCTGCTCCCAAGACAAGTTGCAGCAAGTGATGGTAAGAAACATTAGGGAGAGGTACGGGAGGGTATGAGGAATGGCAAAGTCATAACAACAATATCACACAGTTACCCAGTTTAAGGATGTGATTGTCACAATGACTGAATTAAAAGTGCTTTTTTAAAATGTTTTTCTTCTTTTTAGTGTGTGATGTTATTCACTGACAAAAAACATTGACTAACTCAGTGGGAGATGGGTGCCTAAATATCTTTGAAGGCTCTGGGCCTGGGAATTTTGTAGTTAATTTTAATAGGAGCAGGAGCAGGCCTCAAGTCCCTAAGGATCAAATACTGAATTTTTATTCTCTTTCTCCAATTAAAATAATGCTTAAAATCAAATCACATGCTCCAGTGAACAGGCTTTCCTGACAGATTGCCCTGTGAGAAAATGGAGTGGCAGTAAAAGGATTATATCCTAAGATCAGCATATATTTACTTGACATAAACAAAGTCAAACTGAAAAACTGCTGAATCATTAGGTCCAAAATTAGGTCAAATCTTTTTGTTAAGAAACCAAGCTTCCTTCCTGAGAAACATAGCTTAAAGGCTCTGTTCCATGGTATTTTTGACTGACGTTCAGGTCATATTGGAACATATGCATGGTGCAACATCCATCCAGCTGAACACAGGTTAAAAAGTGCTATGCTAAGTGCTGCGTCAACTTTTCCGAGCACATAAGAGTGTTGTCAGTTGGTGAAGTCTCACAAAACTCTCTTCAATAAGGCAGAGAATTGGTTATGAAGTTTTAATTGACAGAATAATAAAATGTATGCAGTATTGGTGTTGTTTTGGTCCAAAGATAGTAGAGACACAAGGTGGATGAGGTAATATCTTCCATTGGACCAACAGAAGATGGTCCAAAATACAATATTATCTTACCCACCTTGTCTGTTAGAATAATAAAACAGAACTTTGGCCTACAAAGCATGCTGTCAACACTGATAGGTCTCAGATTTGCTTCTAGCCTGGAAAATAAATATTTTTGGTTTCCAAATATCCCCAATAATAAAAAGTCCAAACAAACTCCAAATGACTTTTTTTTTAAAAGAGCTGAAACAATATTAAAAATTCTGATCCTCAAACTGAGGGTCCCTCGAATATAATAAACGTGGGACAGTGGGTTGCTTGCATTTCTACTCTTCCTGCTGCCTCAGTTCCAGTGAGCTGCAGGAGATTCAAATTTTTCACCTATTTCAGTCCCTTGCCCATTTACAAAATGAATGGGACTAGTTTTACTTGATTAGGGACCACAGAATTTGCCATGAAGCCAGCAAGCAGGGTAGGAGGAGGAGGTGAGATTCCTTTTTTCTTTTCTCATCTTTTAAAAAGATTTCATACCATCTACCATGTCAAGAATGTAGGACCTGTCTCTACAACCCTTATTCACTAGAGTAGTTCCTTGAATAATCATTAAATTCAAGTGATTCTGCTCTTAGGGAAGAATGGGCTTCTATTGGATTACTCAGGTAAGTAAGAGATGAGGAACCAGGCTCTTATTTTGTAAATTAGTCTCTGGAATGGTGGGCACAATGCTTTGGCATTGCTGGCATTATAGGTCAGGTAAAAATAAAGGACATGGGGCCCAGTCCTGAAGTCCTTACTTAGGTAAAACACCAAATGACTTCAAAAACTGAGTAAAGACTTCACTGAAGTGATGTGGATTTACACCAGCTGAAGATCTGGCCCCATATATTTTAAAAAACATTTTTCCTGACTTATGTTACTGACACCTTATTATAATGCAGATATTTACACAGATGATTAAACAAAGATTTTTCCATTTTGATTTAATTTCACACTTTTGTTGGTGCAGTTAATTCATTGTAACACAGTATGAGTTGCAAACTTTGTGTGGGAATGATCATATATGCTTACTTTAAGGAAAATCCTGTTACCATTGTTTTTTTTTTTTTTAACAATGGAAATTTTTCCAGTAATTTTCTTTTCAATCAAACTTGTTTTTATGGAAACTAATTTTTGTCCCCATAGTGTTCCCTTGTGGGGGTGGGGGAGGTGGGCTTGGGGACAGAAAGAGAACAAATAAGGAACAAATGGAAAGAATAAAGCAAGAAATGCACTAACTCCAGCACTATGCCAGGAGGCCTTAAAAAAAAAAAAATTGTGTAGTGACACAGACTGCAGTGAAATTTATAAACATACTCTTAACTTCAACATGTGAATTGCATCAGGTAAAAAGAGACTGCATTAGAATACGGAAACTTACAAAAAAACACCTTAAGTTTGTTGGGAATGTAGTCACTTCATTTCAACCTGTCCCTTCTCTTTCAGGCCTGTTTGTTTAGCCAAGAGGTGTCACAACTGCTGATTCTATGACTCAGATGGAAAAACATACAAGCAGGGAGGAAAGAAGATGGAAGAGCTTAGTTTTCTCCCTCTGGGGCTTATTCAGGTCTGTCAAATTTTGGACCAATTGATTATATATTTATTTACTAATCCAGGTTTAGGGTGCCTTGCACAGATCAAATGCATCTTAGGGCTTGTCTACATCAGAAAGTTGCAGCGCTGGTGAGGGAGTTACAGCGCTGCAACTTTGAAGGTGTACACATCTGCAGGGCACCACCAGCGCTGCAACTCCCTGTTTGCAGCGCTGGCCGTACTCCCGTTTTGTCTCGGGTGTAGAGGATCCAGCGCTGGTGATCCAGCGCTGGTAATCCAATGTAGACAGTTACCAGCGCTTTTCTTGACCTCCGTGGAAGGAGGAAGCCTCTGGTAATCAAGCTGGTCTCCTTTCCCGGTTTGCTCTCTCGTTCCCGGAGCCCAGAGCAAGCAGGTCTCCTTCCCTGCGGTTTGCTGGGTGGCTCCGGGAACGAGAGAGCAAACCGCGGCGAAGCGGGTCTCCTTTCCCGGTTTGCTCTCTCGTTCCCGGAGCCCCGAGCAAGCAGGTCTCCTTCCCTGCGGTTTGCTGGGTGGCTCCGGGAACGCGAGAGCAAACCGCGGCGAAGCGGGTCTCCTTTCCCGGTTTGCTCTCTCGTTCCCGGAGCCCCGAGCAAGCAGGTCTCCTTCCCTGCGGTTTGCTGGGTGGCTCCGGGAACGCGAGAGCAAACCGCGGCGAAGCGGGTCTCCTTTCCCGGTTTGCTCTCGCGTTCCCGGAGCCCCGAGCAAGCAGGTCTCCTTCCCTGCGGTTTGCTGGGTGGCTCCGGGAACGCGAGAGCAAACCGCGGCGAAGCGGGTCTCCTTTCCCGGTTTGCTCTCGCGTTCCCGGAGCCACCCAGCAAACCGCAGGGAAGGAGTCCTGCTTGCTCTGGGCTCCGGGAACGAGAGAGCAAACCGGGAAAGGAGACCCGCTTCGCCGCGGTTTGCTCTCTCGTTCCCGGAGCCCCGAGCAAGCAGGACTCCTTCCCTGCGGTTTGCTGGGTGGCTCCGGGAACGAGAGAGCAAACCGCGGCGAAGCGGGTCTCCTTTCCCGGTTTGCTCTCGCGTTCCCGGAGCCACCCAGCAAACCGCAGGGAAGGAGTCCTGCTTGCTCTGGGCTCCGGGAACGAGAGAGCAAACCGGGAAAGGAGACCCGCTTCGCCGCGGTTTGCTCTCTCGTTCCCGGAGCCACCCAGCAAACCGCAGGGAAGGAGACCTGCTTGCTCGGGGCTCCGGGAACGAGAGAGCAAACCGCGGCGAAGCGGGTCTCCTTTCCCGGTTTGCTCTCTCGTTCCCGGAGCCCAGAGCAAGCAGGTCTCCTTCCCTGCGGTTTGCTGGGTGGCTCCGGGAACGAGAGAGCAAACCGCGGCGAAGCTGGTCTCCTTTCCCGGTTTGCTCTCGCGTTCCCGGAACCCCCCTTGAAGCCGCCCAACAGCGCTGCAGTGTGGCCACATCTAACACCACTTGCAGCGCTGGTTGCTGTAAGTGTGGCCACTCTGCAGCGCTGGCCCTATACAGCTGTACTAATACAGCTGTAACAACCAGCGCTGCAAAACTTTAGATGTAGACATGGCCTTAGACTAAATTGAAGTAGCAAATCTCTAAAAGAAATAAAATCAGTTAAAGAACAGAGCCAAGGAAGCTGACAAAGATGGAATAGCAGTGACCATCAAGGCAAACCATTTGACAAAAGGTATTTGATACTAATACAGGAGATGCCAGAAACATGAGCGAGGGCCCCAAATGGTACAGGAATAGCTAATTGGAAGAGAAGAGTCTTTCAACGTGTGCTAAAAAGACAGCTAGTGAAGATGCCTGGTGGGCCAGTTCTGCAAGGGGGTTTTGTGGCAGAGGCCAGGGCTCTACCCTAGGAGAGACTTGCCTGGGTGTGGTCCTGATTGTGTCAGCCAGGGACCTAGTCTCAGAGCAAGAGGCACGCAGGGGCTGAATTTCAGAGGTGCTGGTTATCTGCAACTTCCAGCTGAAGTTATGAATGACCAGCACCTCTGAAAATTGGCCTCTCTCGACCTAGTTTATGACGGGCTCAAGAGACGACTAGTAAGACTCTTGTGCTGTATTTCTTTGGCCGCCAGGCAGGAACATACTGACCGGAACTGAGATGGAGGCGTGAACTAAGCCGGCCTTTGCTTTCCTGGCAGCCGGGAGTGCCACAGGCAGGGCCCAGGGCTTCCGGGGTGGGGGGAGGGGGAATGGCTGCCGGTGTCTCCCCATGTGACTCCTCGGAAGCCGGCACCTCCCCCGCGAAACCCAGGTGGGGCGGCCCTAACCGAGGTGGTTTGACCCTTCCCCGGCCCCGTAGCATTCTTGCAGAGCAGCGTCCGCGCAGGCTGCCGGGCAGCGCCGGTTCGGTCTCTCTATGGAGCGGGGTGCGGCGGTGGCCGTGAGGCGGCTCCGCACCGCTGGCGGAGAGCGGGAGCCCCGGGCTCCGCAGCCCCCGCCGTTGCCGGGGCGCGGGGAGGCGGACCGAGGTGGGAAGAAGCGGGACTGCCCCGCCGGCGGCTCCCGGTGGCGGCTGCTGCCTGAGGCCCGGGGCGCGCTGCTGGTGCTGCTCTACCTGCTGGCGCTGCGGGCCCTGGTGCAGCTCTCCCTGCGGCAGCTGCTGCGCCGGCCAGGGCCGCGGGACTTCAGCGCCCCCCGGGCCAGGTACGGGCAGCGCCTGCGACTCCCTCTCCCCTCGTGTTCCTCCCAGCGCCCGCTCGCCGCAGCCTCCCTATCCCGCCCCCAGCGCCTCGACATTCCCCGGGCCAGATACCGACAGCGCAGCGACTCCTCCAGGCCCCTCTCCCGCCTCCCCATCCTGCCTCCCCATGTCTCCTCATCCCGCCCCCGTCCTTCCCAGCGCCCCCTCTTCCCGTCCCGCACCTCAGTGCCCCGCCCCCCTTCATCCTGCCCCCGGACCTCCCCATCTCACTCCTGGGTCAGGTACTGGCCAGGTGGGCCTGCTGTCTGATTGCAGTGGAAGAGTCAAACTAGGTGTGATCTCTCTCGCACATCATTCCCATCCCCACCACAAGGATTCTGCCCTCACTGACTTCTGTGCTGTCCAAATGGTTTCACAGAGTTTTCAGAGAGTAGCTAATTAAACATGCAGGAGAACCTCAGAATTACAAACATCTTAGGATTGGAGGCTGTCTGTTCCTAACTGCGGGCAAAACCCCATTAGGGTTCTTTTAAAAGGTTACAACTGAACATTGTATTAAGTCAACTTTGAAACTTTAGTATGACTCTGCTGCTGCCTGATTGCATACTTCCGGTTCCAAATGATGTGTGTGGTTGACTGGTCATTGTGTAACTGGTGTTTGTAACTTGGCGGTCTACTGTACAATTCTGTTGATGAAACACAGGGACTAGAATCCATTTCTCTTAGCTGTGTTGGCTGTATATGGCTAACAGGACTAAAAAGCAGTAAAAGTTTACTTTTTGCCACTGAGCAGATTTAATTTTGAGAAAACAAAAGGAAAATATCTAATTGCTATTTTTTTTATTTATCAGTTTTCAGAGTGGAGCTCTGCTTTGATCCCTGATTGTACCAGGCATTGTACAAACACAGAGACATGTTTGTTGCCCTGAAGAATTATAATTCTGGGAAAATGGGAGGGTGTTGCTCTGAGTTTTCTTCATGAAGAACATTAATTTCTGGAACTCCTCCCTTGGTCTGTCAGAGCCTAAAATTGTTAACTTTTCTGCCACTCAGCAAAGTCTGTGCGAGCTTATAGTGGCACAGCTGTCCTGATGTAGCTGTGTTGCTGTAAGACTGCTTGTGTAGACTCTCTATGATGGTCGAGAGCTCTCCTGTCAACATAACAAAACCATCTCAACGAATGGCGGTAGCTATGTCCTTCGGAGAAGCTTTCCTGCTGACACAGCGCTGTGCACACCACCACCTATGTCAGCAAAACTTATGTCGCTTAGAGGTTTGTTTTTCACATCGGTGAGCGACATAAGTTTTGCTGACATAAGTGGTAGTGTAAATATGGCCATTCTCTATTATCCCTGGTCCCAATATCTACACGACTGTTGTTTTTACCCATGTTAGCTAAATTAAATTTAGCGTGGGTATGGCTGCCTATACTAACATCTTCACTTGCAGTGTAGACATACCCTGGGGAGAAAAAGGGCTAAATATTTAAGAGCTGTGGTTTCCTTTTAGCTTTCTCATGGGTTTTATTTTTGTGGTGAATAAATATTGTGTTAACGTTTGGGTCGGGGGTGGGCAAACTTTTTGGCCTGAGGGCTGCATCAGGTTTTGTAAATTGTATGGAGGGCCGGTTAGGGGAGGGGGTCATGGCCTGGCTCCAACCTCCTATCTGCCCCCTTCCCTTGGGACTCCTGCCCTATTCAACGCCCCCATTCCCTGATGGCCCCTCTGGGACCCCTGCCCCATCCACACATCCCCGCTCCCTGTCCCTGGACCCCTGCTGCCCCATCCAACTCCGCCTTTCATTCCTGATAGCCCCCCTCGGACTCCTGCCCCATCCAACCACCCGTTCTCCCTGTCCCCTGACTTCCCCCAGAACCCCTGCTGCCCCTTCCTGACTGCCCCCTGGTACCCTTGCCCCCATTCAACCCCTATTTCCCCCTGACCACCATCCACACTCCCAGCCACCACCCCGAACTCTCCTGCTCTCTATCCAATCTCTCTGCTTCCCTCCTATTTACTGCGCTGACTGGAGCACCAGTGGCTGGCGGCGCTACAGCCGTGCTGCCCGTCTGGAGCTGGGCCATGCTGTCACTGCCGCCACCACGCAGCACAGAGGGTCAGGCCAGGCCTCAGGAGCTCACATCCCCGCTGCCCAGAGCTTTGCACCATGGGTGGAGCGAGCGAGCTGAGGCTGTGGGGGAGAGGGAACAGTGAGGATGGGGCCGGGAGCTAGTCTCCTGGGCCAGGAGCCCGAGGACCAGGCAGGATGGTCCCGTGGGCCGGATGTGGTCCATGGGCTGTAGTTTGCCTATCCCTGGTTTGGGTGATCAAATTGTGTATTCTTTTGGTGTTTGTTTGGGAAAGGTGGTTGACAAATTGAAATAAATATAAAATAAATCTATTATTTGGCTCCTTGTAAATCTTACTAAGAATGTGCTTGTTCAGACCTGCGGGGGACGGGGTTGAGGGGTGTGATATATATGCATCAAAAGCAAAGAACTTACTTGACAGTTTGCTCTCTCTTCATGCTTTTTCTATGCAGATTTTCACTGCTGATATTCTTATTTTGAAAGATAAAATAAGTGGATTGTCATATTGTCACACAGAAAGGGGGTGTTTAGTGCTGTCTCACTTCTCCCTGGTTCTGGTAGGCAACATGGCACTGAGCAAAAGGCTGTGTACTCAGATCTTTGACCTTAATAGCATTAGGAATTTTAGCAGTGTTCAGATGCAGTACATGCTAGGTGATTTAAGCTTCTTCTGCTTAGCTTATGGAGTGGAAGGGTGTCTGAAAATGTACAAATTGTGGCCAAGTTGCATATTGAATACATCTGTTACTTAACAAAGAGAGCTGCATTGTTAATACTTCAATTTATCTCTTGTAGGGAATATCTTGAAAATATAACAGCAGTTGGTCCCAGGACAGTTGGAAGTCCAGAAAATGAAATTCTCACAGTTAACTACCTCTTAAGACAAATTAAGGCAATTGAAAGCGAAAGCAGTGATGCACACAAGATTTCTGTGGATATACAGAGGCCAACAGGCTCCTTCAGCATTGACTTCTTAGGTGGCTTTACCAGTTACTATGCAAACATAACTAATGTTGTGGTTAAGTTGGAGCCCAGAAGTGGAGCTAAGCATGCTGTGCTATCCAATTGTCACTTTGACTCTGTACCAAATACCCCAGGTATGTTCATGTCTTTGTTTAACTTTTGTTGTCTTAATACGACAACTTCTACCTTTTGGTTTCTAAAAGTTTTTCGTAATGAAGAGTAAGCAGTTTCTGTTTTGTTAGAGCTTTTGGTGTTCTTTATAATGCTTTTTACAGCCGTATAGTAATAGGAGTTGCTTGTGGACAAAGTGATGCATGTTACATGAGCAACAGAACTGTTTTCTTGCAAGGAATTTGTTCTAATGTTTTTTTACACACAGTGTCTTTTGCATCCACTTATAAGAGGACTAGCCATGTCGAAGAGTATCTCATGCTTGCAACAAATTACACAAAACATTTAGGGTGAAATTGTGACCAATTGCAGTTAATCAGGCCAGGATTTCATCCTTGGTCTTTGACATGAAACCAAGAGTATTTTCCTGCCTGTGAATTCTGGAAAGTGTATTTACATCTAAATTTCTCATATTCCTCTGCATACTCCTCTGCATCGTGCATTTTGCTTACTTGGCCCAGATCCTTCAATGTTACTTTCCACTGATTCAAATTGACTCTTGTTATCCAAATTGTGGCTTGATATACTAGATATTTTTATATTTTTAATTAATAAAGTCTGTATTTTATAAAAATGTGTTAAATAATGTGATTTGGTCCTGGTGGTGGCTAAGCTTCAATTGCAAGGGCTATAACATTTCTAAGCGGAGGCTGTTTCCCTCCTAAAATCAAAGCAAATTTTGTTTGCAGCAGCATGTAATCAAACTATAGTTATTATTTTACTACCAAGTCTACTGTGACTCAGCAGGCAAAATGAATTGTTTGTTTTTACTTTGAGAAACCTGACTGCAGACTATAACTTCCAAGCTCTATTCAGCCTCTTAAAATCAAATCAGAGTATCTTGCAGCCTCTGCTGGTGGTAAATTTGCATGTCTCTTTAACAGTGGCTAGACATCCTACTCTGACTTGACTGGAAAATTAAACTCTTCCATACCTTCAGACAAAGAGATACTTACAGATGAAGCAGGATTCCTATCTATGGAAATACTGCCACCCAGTCTCTTCTCTCACTAGTCACCACAGATCTTTAATCAGAGGACTGAGAGATAATGCCTACAAACTGAGGGTTGGCCTTAAGCCTGCTTAACCTGCTTGACCATGGTGGTCAGAGGAAATGCTTCAAAGATACGTTGAAAGTATCTCAAGACAACTGACATAGACATCACAAGCTGGGAGGAGCAAGCTACCAACTGACCTCAGTGGCACCACATCCTCCATCAGGCAGTAGCTTGCTTCAAGGAGAAGCACCTTGCCCTTGAAGCTGAAAAGAAAGAGAGAGAGAGAGAGAGAGAAGGAAAATGAAAGACCTTTCTCCCAGCAGGCAGCTGACATGCCAGGAAATGTCTGTACCTACTGAAGACAGATCTGTGGTTCCAGGCTCGTACGTCTGAGTCATCTCAGGACTCACATGTAAATCTGTGGTAGAGATCATCCTCGAATCAAGGGATTGCCAGTTATGATGCTTAGCAGTGTCCTCCTTTCCGGCCCTCTTCTCTCAAGTCATTACTCATGTGGCTGTTCCCTGCTAGGCTGATTACCCTTCCCACTTGCAGGAAACTCAGAGCTAAGCAGAGCAAATGGAACTTTCTCCTTGCCTCTTTTCTACATTCTCACTGAACTTCCTCTTAGACTGGTAGTTCAGTGCTGCTGTTCCTGGTTTCACTCAGCCTACCTAAGCCGCCTCTGTTGTCCTTATCTGGTAGGCAGAAAACCTGATGCTTTTGTGCATCTGGATGGTGCTCTTACTTGTCAGGGGCTTCTGGGAGGTGAGATTATTTTTCCCAAAGCGAAAGTGGATGTGACATTACCCAGGCTACAGTCTGGACTGTTGGACAGCTGTGTCTCCTTAGTTCTCTAGACTGGGGTGCTTTTTACACTGCATTGCTGTCAAACATTCACTCCTGGCCTGCTCACAGCCTTCAGCATGCAAATTAACTTCTAACTAAATTCTTGAGCACTCTGACCTGTCACTCATGAATTACATACAGGGCAGCTCCTGCAGATTCCTCCTCCTATCCTTGTCGCTCCAGAAATGTGTGTCTTATGGCTCAGTACCCTTCTGAACAATACAAGCTTATAGGAAGTCCGTCATTTCATGAAAGGAAAATGATAATGCACAAACCTTGTTATCTCCAATGGAATTTTCCATACTAATCCAAACACACTGGTTAAGATAAAACAGTAAGATAGGTGTAGACAGATTTTAAGTGATTACAAGTGATGATGCATAAATTTCAGGATTGGTTACAAAAAAAAAGCAAAATGCAAGCTAACACCTAACCTAACAAGCTAAGTGAACTTAAAAGCATATGGTTTTCTCTCACCATATGCTGCAGTAAATTTTACAGGCTGGATTTCCTTTCAGACTGGGACTCCTCCCTCTTATTTCAGTGTCCTTCAGGTATTCTTTAATGTCACGAGCAGAGAGATTGGAGAAGTGAGTTGAAGACTGCTGTCTCACATTCTTATGCCCCCCTCCCCTCTGTGAGGGCTACACCTTGCTGGAGTGCAGGCGATAAGCAAACTTTTGTGGACATGAGGTTTGAACCATTCTTATGATGCAATATACGTTTCTTATTCACACCTTCCCTCTGCTGCAGAATATCACTTAGGCAGGTGATAGCTTTTGAATGCCAGTGTGTCTTTGTCTCTGAAAAAACTGGTTTATGGGCTCTACCCATAGTCACAACATATATTAGTAACAATCATACAGCAGAATCTTTTAACTTCACTTATGGTGTTGCTGCACATATTTCACCAGGATAATGACATTCAACAGATTCTGACTTTTCAAATGAAACCTCACAAGACCTACTTTATACAAAGTTTATCATAGTCTTGTAAAAGTGGTGAACATAATAGTATAGACTGTCAGTGGATGAATATGGTTGCCAGAAAAGTAGCCCTGGCCTTATGGACATAAAGTCCATGAAAAAGTAATGATTCTTTTCTGCAGACGTTCTTATGGGTTCAGGGTTTGGAGTGTACCTATCACTGACCTGCAGAGGGACAGTAGAGTCTGTCTAGGCTGAGCGGGGAGTACTTGTGTGGCCAGTGGAATTTGAGACATGGCTGCACAGATAAGACTTCCTCACAGCTGTGGTAGCAAGGTGCCTCACAACCTTGGTTACCCTTGGGAAATGTCACAGTTCTGTGCTTAAATCGGCTGTGAGGAGTGGCTTGGTGGAGGGGGAAACTGCATAGTTCCATTCTGTCATAACTCCTATTGTGGACCAGACTGTGCATGCACCATTCTCTTAGAGTGACTGAGCATGTTCCTTCCAGCCTAGGGGTACAGGCATGAAGCTGGGCTTTCCCTTTAATTGCAAGCTGCTCTGGGCATGGTTAGGGGTGAGCACTGGAACTTGAGAGCAGCCTGTCTCTCTTGTGCTCTCAGTGACTTCCCTGCTGACCCTAAGGCAGTATAGCATAGGGAAGCTATCTGACCTGAAATCTGGAGCTGGGGGAGGGAAAGCAGATGGGGACAAGGAGTCTGGGAAAGTGGAGGTGGAGAGAACTGGGGAGGGAAATGTGAGGTAATGGGGGACTGGGAGCCAGATAGCTGGAGAGGAGGATCACAGAGGTTGCGGGGAGGGATAGCTCAGTAGTTTGAGCATTGGCCTGCTAAACCCAGGGTTGTGAGTTCAATCCTTGAGGGGGGCCACTTAGGGATGTGGGGCAAAATCAGTACTTGGTCCTGCTAGTGAAGGCAGGGGGCTGGACTCAGTGACCTGTCAGGGTCCCTTCCAGTTCTATGAGATAGGTATATCTCCATTTTATTATTATTATTTGACTAAGAGCTGTGGGGACATTGGAGCAAAGAGCCCAGGCGGGTATGTGTGAGAGGGAAATTGAGATTGGATGAGAAGCCCAGTCAGTGAAACTAGGATTAGGAGCAAGTGTTGGCAGAGAAGGGAGACATCATACAAGATGCGGAAGTGGGAGAAAGACTAGGACTGGCTGGGCAAGGAGACTGGAACTGGGTAGTGAAGGAGAATGGGACTGGGAGAAAGCTTTGGGGGAGGGGAGGAGGAAGAGGTATGACAGGGACAGGTTGGAGGGGATGGAGCAGAAGGATCAAGTTTGGAGAGAATGGGCAGAAGAGCCTGTGTTCACTCAAGCACACACCCCTCCAGAACGTGAAAAGAAGCTTGAGATCCCAGAGCTTTGCTGTTCCTATGCCATCAACAAATACCTGTGAAAACCAGTGGCAGGGTGTGTCTCACCTGCCTCTACTGTTGGTCCACAAAGACTATGATGACCTACCACTGCTATCAATCATTAGCTCCATTAGCTCAAGGGGAAGCTGTGCAGTAGATTTAGAGGTTCCAATTCCAAGGAACTGTGTGGGTGTCAGCATGATACTATATGACAGAATTTCTGCTTTTACTTTTCTAAAAAATCTAGGAAATTGCAGCACAAAAACCATGTTAAAAGAACATGATTAAAATTGCAAAGTTAACACTCAAAAAGTTAGGAAATGCCAGTGTGACGTTAAGCCCCCATATTCTTCATAGAAATATCATGATATGAATATGGCATAACTAAGATTATGTTTTATGCAAGATGGGTCATGTGAGGAATTTTGAAAGCTTATAATTTACTGAATGTAATTATCCAATTTGTATGTATGTATCATTTCTGTATCTGAAGTTAGGAATATTGACCAGGTAACACTTGCAACTGTGTATAGTTGGGGAACGCTCACCGTACAGTATGCAATCAGCCTGGATGGGCCATTAGGAAAGACAGTGGGTCTTTGAAGATGCTGCTCTCCCATCTTCCTGGAGTTCCTTCCTGTGGATGTGGCCATATATTGAACCATGAGGAGACAATAAAATAGTCCCTCTTATACACTGAAATGAGGCTGGAGCACTATGGAAAAGGTAGTATGTAATTAAGGACCATGAATGCATGTTTCTGGCATTTCATACCTTTTGAGTACTTGACTTTGCAACCCTAATAATGTTTTAATGTGTGTTCTTTGTATGTAATTATTTAAATGTTGCTGCATAAATATCTTACAGAATTCTCTTTGGTTTACTTCTGTGAAGGGGCTTATTATTAGTTTTCACCTTGAGTATGCTCTATGTCAGTGGTTCCCAAACTTTTACAACCTGAGAACCCCTTTCATGAAAATACCAAATCTCGGGAACCCTCTCCTAAAAATGAATATTTCCAGGGATTTTCTCCCTTGTCTGAGAATAAATTTATAGAAGCAGTGATCTTAGAAATAATTTGTTTTTTAATGACACGCTTATTACACTCTATTTATTACGTATCAGAGGGGTAGCCGTGTTAGTCTGGAAGTGTAAAAGCAGCAAAAAGTCCTATAGCACCTTATAGACTAACAGACGTATTGGAGCATGAGCTTTCATGGGTGAAGTCTATAAGGTGCCACAGGACTCTTTGCCACTATATATTGACATTTTCATAATGTAATGATAAATAATGTAACACTCTTCCAAGATTTCACTTTTGTAGCTCATATCACTTCAATAAAGCCTGTTATAGGACAAGACTACTACATGTTTCATCAAGGAGTACCAGACATGAACCAGCATGAAGCCAATTCAAATAAAGAGGTCCTTCCACAAGCATTTGAATCTTGAGCAGCCCAGGCAAACGATGCACAACTATACCAAAGCTTAAACTGTTCTTCATAATAATTTAAAAAACACTTGCAGCCTATTTAATTTTAGAAACAGCAACAAATATCCACCTCCCTTTCCATTTCTCATAAGGAGTCTTAAAGTTTAAATTGATGTGCTTGCTTTGATCTGCATAGCTCTTGGAAGTCTAGAACCACTGGAGAAAGATAAAGTCTCAGGTCTGGTTTGGCACTGAGTCTGCTTCTGTATTCAGTTTTCAGATGTGCATACGAGGAAAGTGCTTTCTCGCATAAGTATGTTGAAAACAGTAACAAAACTATAGTAGCTTTTTCTGCTAGCAGGGGGTACTTGTTTCTTAAATTCATCCAAAAGTTGATCAGTTACAGACTACTAAAACTCCTTTTCAGTTTGTAATCACAGGAGATCTCCATCAATTTCTCTTTTTCGTCAGTGCTCAATATCGGCATTGAGAAAGTGGTATCATCAAAGGAGTTGCAAATCTAATTATCGCCTGACATAGCTGAAAAGTATTTCCTGAATGTTGTGCAAAGTCCTTTTAGGTGTGCAGTTATATTGGTTTTAGTGCACTTATCCAACTGAAGTTTGTTCTGCCAGGAAGTCATGAAGAGTATTGAAACACTCAGTTTGATTGTTTTCCAAACACCTTTCCCAGAACTGCAACTTTTTTATCATGGATTCAGCTCAGTCTTGCACATTGAAAACTGTTATACTGAGGCCTTGAAGAGACAAATTTAGGTCACTAATGCTCAAGAAAATGTCTGCTAAATAAGCTAGGCTCTGGAGCCAGACATAATTTTCCATACAGCTGTTGAGGCGGAAAGGGTGATTGCTGGAAAAAAACAAGGATTTCCGTTCTAAGCTCAAACAAGCACACAAAGATTTTGCCATGTGAGAGCCATCTAACTTTGGTGTGGGACAACAGAGAATTGTGTACATGACCCATTTCTTCACAAAGTATGTGAAATATTCTGGAATTTGTTGGCTATGATTTTATGAAATTCACCATTTTCACTCATTGTTCAGCACTTCCTTCAGTCCATCAAGCATGCGTTTTGCTGCAAGGGCTTGTCTATGGATACTGCAATGAGTCCAAGAGATGTTTTGATGCAACCTTTTTTTGTTTGAGCTACAAATCCGGTCTATTCCCCATCATTGATGTGGCCTCATCAGTGCAAATGCCTAGGCAATGAGACCAATCTATTTCCTTTTCTTGAAAATATGCATTAGTCAGGTTGAAGATATCTTCTCCAGTTGTCCATTCTTTCCGTGGTCGGCAAAACAACAAGTTGTCTTCAACCAGACCTTCATTCGCATAATGTACAAACACTAGCAGAATACCTTAGTAACATCAGTTGATTCATCCAATAGTATATCATAATATGGACTATTTTTCACTCTGTGTACAATTGTGGTTTCTACATTACTTGACATGTCATTAATTTTTCGTGACAAAGGTACTATGTCATTGGACAAAGGTACTATGTCAATCCTTTTTTCAGCCTTTTCTCTGAGCGTGCAATGAACTGTCTTTTATTAATGGACCAATCAAGCTCTCTGCTATGGTATGGGCTTCTGATGCTTTTGCTACTCGTAGCTCACTTGATATGACGTTTCAAGTGCATTTTCATTATCAGTACTTGCGTTGGATACAAAACTGGTAATGTCACTTTTCCACTCGACTAATTTTTGCTTGAAAAAAATCAACACGCTTGACAAGTTGTGCGGGGTCCCTAGTTTCTAAGTTGTGCCGAAGTAGAGAAGGTTTGTGGCTGCTGTTTGCTAGAACATCATCACAAATTATGCACTGTGGTTTTGGACATTTTTGATCACCAGTGCACGTAAAGCCATATTTTATATAATCGTCGTCATATTTTCTTTTCTTCATAAGCAACTTTTCAGGACCATCATGATCATTTGACTTAAATTTTCCACACTTCGGACTTGACAAAACACTAGCTGATGTCAGATGTTCATTTTCTCATATCTTTACACTTTCCGTTTTCAGCCACTTGTCCATATTGGGTATACAACAGTTCAAATAAAAGTAACACATTGGAACACTAACAAACGAACAACCTAATAAATGAGAAGATTCACTCATGTCTCATTGGAGCAAAACAGCACGCTACAGATAATGACTAAGTATGAACTAACTGAGGGTCGTTACCGCTGCTTTGGCTACAGTGACCTTGGTTCTGGTTGATTTGGCATGCAAATACTTTTTCTTCCGCCATCGGGGGGGCGGGGCCAGGGATTAGCCTGACCGGCCCCCCAGCTACAGCTCCCCCTCTGACTTTGCCCCAAATGCTGCTAGACTTCCCCTGTCTGCCAATGACAGGGTCTCAGCTGCCGCCGGCACGCCTGGGGTCCTGGCTGCTGGCCCTGCGCTCCACAGGGCTCAGGCTGCTGGCCCTCCCATCTGGGGTCCCTAGGGACGGCTCTGTGCACCATTACAGATTTTTTTCTGAGAACCCTCTAATACATTTCGCGAACCCCAGTTTGGGAACCACTGCTCTGTCAGTGTTTGTTCATGTAAAGATTAAGGATAAACAACCCACTGACTTAAAGATTACTTAGCTTTTGGCATGTCACCATGCTGCACAAGTAAACTCTCATCAGAAGCTGGATTATTACACAAGTGCTTTTAAAATAATACTTGAAACTTCTTATTTTAAGAGAAGAATGAATGTTTGGTCCAGTATTTTAAAACCATTTTACACTGTTTCCTCTAGCACTATTTTTTGCATAGATTTATCTAATATCGCTGCAGGTACAATTAATATAATTTATTATGAAAATATCAGAATATAAATATTAAAGGAACACACGACTTTAAATCCGTTCAGTTTACTTTTAACTTTTTTATTTTATTTTATTTTTTTAAATCTTAAATACTGTATCTTTCCCTGAGTCTACTTGGCAGTTTTTGCTTTTAAATGTTTTTTTTTTTTTGTCATTGCTGTAAAGGACTTGTACAAATATAGGAAACTGATTATGCAAGGGGAAACACTGAAACTTCATTTGTTTGCACATTGTGTATAGTCTGAATAAAATTAGGAATAATTCACTTTTAAAAAATCTGTTGTTGTAGTGTTATGACGTGTCACTTGTAATAATATTAGATTTTCAAAAATGAGGTGGATGGTGTACTCTTTAAATATGTTTGGGTAGTTAAGGATCAAGTTGAGGGCACAGGTCGTAACCATGTTAAAAATCTCACATTAACTGCTCTGTTCCACTTATTAAGGTGCCAGTGATGATGCTGTTAGTTGCTCAGTGATGCTTGAAATACTGAACACTCTTTCAAAGTCATCTGATCCCTTGCAACATGCTGTCATATTCCTTTTCAATGGCGCAGAAGAAAATATCTTGCAGGTAAGATTAATTAGTATGCTAGATTTATAAAACATGCATAATCAGAACCCTGAATTAAAGATGATTGACAAAGGAAATAATAATTATAGGTATAACTTGCATAACTTGTATTTTACAAGTCTAAATGTCAGTTACAGATGTTAATCTGCTTTTTAATTATCTGAGGAAAAGCTACTTGCTACTTAAAATTCATTTTATATCTGAATTATGAATGCTCACAATGTTGCCTTAATGAGTAGGTTCCTAAGTGTTGCAAGTAAGATGCAGCATCATCTGTTGCTCAGCTGAGAGGACTGAGAATCTTCTACTCCCAGCTCTACCTCTCACTGGTGTGCCGTTGAGTTTAAAAAACTGTGTATCATTTAGACTTGCTTTCAGATGGGTGAAATACTTAATATTTGTAAACATTTTGATTTCCTGTGACAGACATTACAGACGTGCAAATTGATTATTTTATTTGTTTGCTTTAACGTGTCTTTTGTCGCGGTTGGGCCATTCGTTTCCTCCTTTGCCCTCCCCTGAAAAAGTATTTTAATGCTGTATAACTTTCTGTCGGTGAAAGTTAACAGACCTTGTAACTCTAAAGGCTCATTTACTCCACAGGCATGATTCTTACTTAGATTAAGGTCACTTTTTTACATTATTCTGGAAGTGTAAAGTAGTCTTAGTGTTCAATTTACATTTACACTACAAGTCTAACCATATTAGTGTACTGTTATGGAAATCTGTGTATTGTTATGTGGTTCTTCATTTATAATTCAGGTGGAACAATTTGATTAGTAAGCCATAGTAGAGAAACTGTTGCATTCATGATAATCAGTAGTAATTAGCTAAATATATTTTATTTTGTTATTACAAAAACAGATTGTAAACTGTGCTAAACTATTGTTTGTAGGCATGTAAGCTTTTTGAGATAAACAGTGTGTGTCTGTGTTTGTAAAGGTCCTGGCTGATTGGACTCTCTAGTATGTAATGATATACATATTAAATATTTGGATTTGACATGAAACAGTGAGCATGAACGTAAGGGTTTTTGAGGGCATGAAGAAAGAGGACACATGTTGTGGTGGTGTCATGGATGCAGATGAGTGAATTCTGTTATGTTGATGGCTTCTCTTCTTTGTGCTTTCAAATAAACTTCTGGCTTCACCTGAATGCACCTATGATCTTTCCCTGTCAAAATCTGAATTTTAGGTGCCTCTGTTAGAAAACAATCTCTAGGCTTTGTCTTAAAGATATTTGACCTATATCTTCTTTGCTTCCTGTCAAGGCCAGTCATGGCTTCATTACACAACACCGTTGGGCCGAGTCGATTAGAGCATTTATTAACCTGGAGGCAGCAGGTGTAGGAGGGAAAGAGCTTGTGTTTCAAACAGGTATGATCATGCATTACATTTCCCACTTGTATACATGAGTTGGTTGTGTTTTATTTAGAACAAAAAACAAACTAAAGCTTTCTTATTAGAAACAAACTTCTTAAAGAATATTGAAAATAACCCATGAAGTCGATGATAATACATTTCACACCATGCAGAATCCCCATCATATCCTTACCTTACAGATAACAAACAACTGAACAAGTTTAATTACCCAAAGGCTGTGGCACAAGCAGAGACAGTCATTGTGAAGACATGAGGCAACATGTCTTCTTAATGCCAATTTTTTGGTACTTTATTCCATAATGAATTTTAAATGGAATATTGGCATATTGGCTTTAATCTTGGTTTCCTGGCTCTCATCTGTCAACCTTAAATTTTTAACCATAAAATACACTTTGGGATCCTTTAAAATTCCATCTAACTCCTCCTTTTTTCTTTCTTTCTTTTTTTTTTTTACATAAAAACTGTTTTATGCTGTGAAATTCACTGGCAGGAAATCCTGTTCAGCACAACTTGGGCTTTAATAGCAGCAGTTATAGTTCTATTTTGTGTTGAAGTAGTTGGTACCAAACAGATCAGTGGAATGGTGGGATAATCCTGCTGCTGTACTTCCTAACATTTTAAATGAGTGCATTTTGTTTTTTCTGTTGGAAGCACAGACCTGTTTCTTTCCAGAGCTTTCTGCTGACCACAGCTCTGCAGAAATTTAAATGGGCTTGTGATAAATTTCTGTTGTGTCCTGGTTGAGCTGCAGATTTCCCTCTGCTGCACCAGTTTATTTATTGCTTCTACGGAAAACTTCAGTAGAGAGTTTTTCAAAACAATGAATTTGACACATTGCTGGAGAAATAATGTGGGAAAGTCTCCCAAACATATCCTTAAGTAGTGGGGAGGAGGGGTCCCAAAGCATTGAAAAGGAGACAGTTAAAACAAAGTCCTAAAATATGAAACATATCAAAATATTCAGATTCCTGCACTGACACTTATTTTTCCTAAGAATTACTTGATATCTGCTCAAGGAACAATAGAGGCCTTGCTGTGCTTGAGTGCATTAATCCATGCTACTGTGTTGTCATTTTAATGACTATATACATTATAAATGACTCCAGTATATCCAGTTATTACATTAAAGGAGCTCTTGAATTAAGTGTTGGTTAGAGCAGAAGTTCTCAAGCTCTCCAGACCACTGTACCCCTTTCAGGAGTCTGATTTGTCTTGTGTACCCCCAAGCTTCCTCACTTAAAAACTACTTGCTTACAAATTAAGACAAAAATGTTACAGAACAGTATTACTGAAAAATTGCTTACTTTCTCATTTTTACCATATAATTATAAAATAAATCAATTGGAATATAAATACTGTACTTACATTTCTATGTAGTATATAGAACAATATAAACAAGTCATTGTCTGTATGAAATTTTAGTTTGTACTGACTTCACTAGTGCTTTTCATGTAGCCTGTTGTAAAACTAGGGAAGTATCTAGATGAGTTGATGTACCTTCTGGAAGACCTCTGCATACCCCAGCTTGAAGACCACTAGGGTAGAGTAATGAACCTGAGACAGGAAGTCAGGAATGTCTGAGAACTGATCCCAGTTTTACCAGTGACTCACTATGTTGTCATCAGCGTATTAGTTAATCTATTTCTCAGTCAGTGAAGTGGGAAATTAATACTGCTAATACCTCTTCAAGAGTTTTGAGGATTTCGTAGAAGTTTATACATTGCTTTAAAGATCAAAAGTACTAAATGAAGGTTAAATATTACTACCCTTCAGATGTAGTAAGAAATACTCCCTTAGGGGAAAATGATTTACTTTGTTACGCATTTTCAAACAATTATGTCTCTTTCTTCCTTTCCAGGTATTACATTGATAATTAAATGCATATAGAGAAATGGTTCTTGAAAAAATGCTTAAGTTAATCTTCTTCTTTGACAATAGTGGTGTTCAAAACAGCATTTAAAAAGTTGTTGACTTGTTTAAACTAATTTAATCTTCTGAAGTGTTGGCCATCAACAAACTTCTGTACTAAGCAGGAAAGTATTTACAAGATCAACAAGCAAAAAGCCAGGTGAATCACTGCAGAAGTGCTCTGTGTGCTGGAAGTGGCCAAGAGGGCCCATTGTCACAACCAATGCCATGATTTCAGTATAAGATTATTAATCTAGTCTGGAGAGACACAGAGAGAGGCATTCTGGAAGGAGTTTTAAAATGAAGAAGGGCATTTCAAAAAACCTTGTGCTGTTGTGCCACTAGATCACCCTGTTATGTTACTTCTAAGGAGAGTTAATTGCTCCTGTCACTATAGATATTCAAACGTGAAATTAGTTCTCAGTCCTCCAGTAGAACGTAATGATAACACCGTAACTGACTTCAATGCGAGCAAGATATGGCTCTTGAGACTGTTCTGTAGGGAACAGTACTGATTGGAATTGAAAGAGATGGACTGAATGATCTGACAGGGCTCTTCCATTTAGATTGACATGAGATTTCAATAAGTGGTGACTATTTACGATGGTATTGACTGTTTCCAGTACATGTTGCTGTGGTGCTAACAATTTGTAGCACAAAGTCAGTGATATGTAGATTTAATTAAAAAAAAAATAAATCAAACTTGTAACTGCTTTAAAGAGCTGGCTGAGGGGAAGAGTAGAAGAACATGTCTGTTTCAGTGAATTCTTGAACTTCTCAAAAGCCCTTCTCTCTCTCCCATTTTTTTATCACAGTGAACTACATAGTCGTCTTTTCTCTGTCTTTGAAGCTTGTAATCTTGGCATCTTCTTTGACTGAGCCCTCTCCTTTGACCAACATGTCTAAACCTTGCTGATTCTTCCTGTACAGCATCTCCAAGATCCTACATTTCCTCTTTGCTCACACTGCTAAAACTCTAGTCCATTCTGTGATCATCATCTGCCATGATTACTGTTAATACCACCTCTCTGGCACTGAAGCCTGCCGCTTCCCCCACTCAAATCTGTACAGAATGTGGCTGCTAAGATACCCTTCCTGGCTCACTGCTCTGTCAGGCCCATCTGAAGTCCCTTGACTGGCATCTCCTTTTCCAGTGCGTCAAACAAAAACGTATTGTCCTTACTTTCAAAATCCTCCACAACTTTCCCCCAACCTACTTAGCCAGGCTGTTATCATAGGGTCATCTCTTGGCACCACTCTGCCCATGATGCCAGCCTTGATTGCCTGACTGTCCGAGCACTTTCAGGCTTTCTCTCTCGTACTTCATCTTATGAGTGGGGGAAAAAGCTCAGAGTCAAAATCTATAAAGCTGCTTGCCACCTTACCGTCGTCAAAACTTGCCTCTTATGTAATGCATACCATAAATTACAGTCTGATAATGGCTAGGAAAGTGGTGAGCTGTAGTCAGTGCTACTAAATGGCAGGTGCCCTGGAGGTTTTTCGCCTTCCCCTGCAGCGTGGGGCACGGGTCGCTTGCTGGTGGTGTCTCTGCAGCTTGAGGTCTTCAAACCATTTTTGAGGATTTCAATAACTCGGTCCTGGGATAGGGGTTGTATAAAATTGGATGGGTGGGGTTCTGTGGCCTGCCTTGTGCAGGAGGTCAGACTAGATGATCAGATTGGTCCCTTCTGACCTATGAGTCTATGAGTCTAAATGCTAATCGTGCTCATGTGATATTTATCTGTTATCCTGTCTTCCCTATCCTAGCCTGCTTGTTTGTCTCCTCTGCCTGTGATATCATCTCTTTTTTTTTTTTTTTTTTTAAAGAAATCTCGTAGGTGGATTAGGTGGGAACTGTCATTTTTGTACAGTGGCTAGCACTATGGGGCCCAAATTAATTGAGGGGTCTATGTGCTACTGCTATATAAATGTTTGTTGATCAGCAATATGTCCTAAAGAGTTACTTAGATTTATACATTATAAAAAGAGACTGTGTAGTTTTAGGCTCAGATTAGGAAGGATTTTGGTTTGGGGGCAGGAGGAGGCTTTTGTAAAACCTTAATCAAACCATCCTTTCATCTTGGATTAAAACCTCTCCAGAAGAGTGTGTAGGTCAAAAACTACATCAGTGTGCTATTGCACAAGAGTCATAAAGTGAAACTGATTGTAATCAAGTGAGATTTTTATTTTTAAGTTGTGGTAGGGACCACAGTGCTAAATTCCCCAGTACCTCTGTCGGCTCTATGCTGTTCTGATGGTGTGAAGAATCCATAAACCTGCCAATTGAAGAATCCCCTTTGCCTGGGGAAAACTAAGGTGATGTAGAGCCATGGTAGTGGCTCCTGGGCTATAGAGCCAGCCCCTGAGAGTGCTCAAATCCATGTTGGGGTCTTCATGGTGCAGAACTGGCATCAAGATAGGGGTGGGGTGTAAACATGGTTTAAATAGGGGAGCAAATTTTGGTTGGATTTATTCCTGGAGGGTTCATCACAAGGCCATAATCTTTAATTAAAGTTTAATCTTTAATTCTTGGGGACTCCAGGACAATCTTGGAGGACTGGCAACACTAGGCTTAAAGCCACCTTGGCTAACTTCCTTCCTAAGGTGTGCTAAAATGGGCTCGGTGCGTTGCTAAAACATAGGACACCATGCTAGCTTATTTTCAGTGTCCAAAATGAACAAAGTATAAACAGTAAAAATGGTTTAAATAGTGAAAAATAAATTAATGCAATTCATACAATTTTAAAAATCCTTGTTCGTAATAATGTCACAGGTAAAGACTTGTGTACTACTTGAATCTTTTGTACGGTGATGTTTTAAGAAATTTACTGAATGACATTAGCAATCTTACGTTGAAAACTGTGAGGATTTGAACAGTTTATTTTAGATTGACTTTAATCTCTCATGATGAAAGGGCTTTAACTTGTTTTTAAACACTGAGATTAGTGTTTGTTGCATGGGAAAGTGGGATTTGAGCATTGTGAACTGGAGATGTGTAGTAATCCTTACTGTTTTATGTTGAACCTATAATTGTATCTAATCACTGATACAGTTGTGATTAAGGCTGGTTGCTTGTCATGGGAAACATTTTAGTTTAAAAATAAGGTCATAAAAGCATATAAATTTCCCTTAGGAAATTATGAGAAGAGAAGGATTTACAATAAAATTGATAATCATGTGTCATGGATCCACAAAGCACTCTGTGCCTCCAAACAACCTTTATGTGGTGTCTCTGGGAGTGTAATTATCTTTTCCCTAGGCCTTCCGTTTTTACAGGGGATAGCCCTACCGCTCAACTACTCCAAGACTGGGTTCCTGGCTTCAACGCCTCTTTTTCTCACCAGGGGTCCTTCAGCAGGTCCAAAAGAGCTCAAACCCCTATTGGAGAATTGCCCTCTTGGGAGGTCTACAGCAGCACAGGACTGCCGTTTGAAAACAAGATATCATTTATTAGTCAACTGTAATATAATATTTAGGTTCTTAGGCTTTGCTTTACCATTCTAATCTACCTACATGTGTGTGCTGCAGCATAGAGTGCATGTCTTGCCCAAACATCCAGGATTTCACTCTCTACTGCACTGGGCTGTAGCATTCTTATTATAGTCTAACATCTCATTTGTTTCAAGCTCCAGTCACACTTCTTTCACATGTTCAGCCTGCCTTGGCTGGCAGTCATTAAAAGTTGAAATCCGCTGTTGGTCTTCCATTATACCTCCACAGTAACACCATTCATATGTTGATGGTTCTTGTTTGATCATGCATATGCCTGCTGATGCACATGCAGCCACTTCATTACTTTCCCTCTGCCCTATGATAGAAATTAGCCCCTTCAGACCCTGTGGCCAAAAATGATGTGTGACTCCATTTCCCTGATCGCTTTTGTATTATTTTTTTAAAAATAGAGAAATTTCCCATATTTTCATGACCTCTTCTTAGTTACTAATATTCCATTATGTTGGATGTATAGAGAATATTTGTAAATGAATGCACTAAGAAGTGGGCTGGTTGGAATGAAGGACAATGACATGAAAAATCCTACAAGACAGTTTGTTTTTTTTTAATCATAGAGGTCATGGCCCTCAAACTCAATATGATATAGATATGATCCTGATAAGACTTCAGTTTTCTCTCTCTTCCCATCCACTTCCAATCTGGTTTACAGTCCTTACTCTCAGGGTATGGCTACACTTGTAGCTGTACAGGGCTGCCGCGGGAGCACTTCGAAGTGCGAGTGTGGTCGCTGCACCGGTGCTGGGAGAGCGCTCTCCCAGCGTTGCAGGTACTCCACCTCTCCGTGGGGATTAGCTTACAGCACTGGGAGCTGCGCTTCCAGCTCTGGGGCACTGTTTACACTGGCGCTTTACAGCGCTGTAACTTGCTGCGCTCAGGGTTTTGTTTTTTTTTTTCACACCCCTGAGCGAGAAAGTTGCAGCGCTGTAAAGCGCCAGTGTAGCCAAGGCCTCAATCTTATGCTCTCACACAGCAACATATTTGACAGATTAACTAAGGAGCAGCATGAAACTTATTTAAGGGAGAAACTGTGGAAACATGGAAGAAAAGTTTTCCATTCTGGTCTGTTTTTATGGGTGAACACTGATACTTAATCCAGAGACTGGCTAGATGTAATTGAATGTGCCTAGTTCTTCTTGGAGTATTTGCTTTGTTTTGGGGTAGGTAGGTTCAGAATCTTACTCCTTCATGTCAGGTAGACCTGCCTACAAGATGCAGTTAATTAAGATGTTTCCCAGGAATCAGATATTTAAGCCCAATGATGCCTCCTCTTAGCAACCTTCACCCCTTTAGTTTTGATCTTGTATATAATTCTCCGGTTTTTGTAAATCTTTTGCTTTCTGTTGTCAGGGCCTGAAAATCCTTGGTTGGTACAAGCATATGTCTTTGCAGCCAAACATCCCTTTGCCTCTGTGGTGGCACAGGAAGTGTTTCAGAGTGGAATTATCCCTGCAGATACAGACTTCCGTATCTACAGGGACTTCGGAAATATTCCAGGTATGTTATCAGAGAACCTGTCAATGGGGGGCATTATTTAACTCTTATCTAGATTTATAACAAGGGGCCAATCCTGTAAATGCTCACTCATGTAACGGTTGTAGGGTTTGGGCTCTAGGCCATGAACTCCAAACTGAAACTTGACTTGATATCTGCTTAAGTTTAGGAGGAACCTATTGTATTTCTCCCCTAGGAAAATAACCCTCAAGGTTTTTGGTATCCCACACAGACTTGGGGCACACACTCAGGGTCCTGAGTGGTCTCTCTTTCAGTGTGTCTTCATTCTCTGTCAGTCCCCTGACTTCTAGCACACTAGTGCTAAATGCCATGGCACACTGAAAATTCTCTGACTTTTAAGTTGTGGATTAATATATTAATAATAGTGAGCTACAGTTGATCTTAAACCAAAAAGGTACCACATTGTCAAAGTACAGCAGGTTTGAAAATATAAAATGCTTTCCTCTATGACAGCATTAACCACAGTATCACATTATAGCTGAGGTTAATACCACCTCACATGTATAGGTTATGGAAAGCTGCTACCCTTGTCACTTTGCGGTCCAGGTATATGGGCTACAGAAACTTGCTCATTTCTGACATATGAGTTGGCAGTGGTGGTTTTTGCAACCTGTGTTAATAAATCCAATGGGTCTCCCAAGGAGAAAGAGAGCCTATTACAGGGGCCAACCACATGAGGAAAATTACTTACTTAAAAATCAGGAAAATCTCTTGGAAATCAAATATATATTATAGCATCGTTACATTTAAATTCAAAATGGGGGAAGAAAGCCCACGTGGAAACAAGAATTAAAAATGTATGTATGTAAGGGATAGATGGGGAAAAAAGAAGCATCACTTTTAGATTTGTAACTGTTATGGCTGCAGTCTTACTAGTTTCATTGCAGTAGTCATGCTCCAGATGGTCAGGAATGGGAACTTTTGAATCCTTAGTTTACAATTCACCCTAATCCCTTTTTCCTAACTACTTAAATAATGGGTGGTTTAATTGGAGAAGACAACACAAAATGACATCTCATTTGGCACAAATGCTAAAGGAAAATAGATTTCTATAGGAGGAGGAGGATTTAAGGTATTTTAATATGTCTGGCTTTGAATGAACACTGAGATATCTTGTTCTCTAGAAAAGTGGTCTGCACAGAGTGACGCTTAAGGACATGGCTAAAACAAAGTATTGTACTGCGTGCTCTGAACTGTTCTAAACCACACTTTTAATCTCAAAATGGATAGTGTAATCAAAGTACCTTCTGATGTAGCTAATCTGGGTCCATCTGTGTTTGGAAACCTATCTGCTCTATTAGGTGGCAAATGAATTTTTATTGCCTTTCTTCTGATAGCCATGCAGAGTGAAAACAGCTGTGTTTGAGAAATGGATTCTATTCCTTCTTGTGCACCAGCAGAATTGTTTGTTTTGATCAGCTACGTCGATACAAAATCAGTGACAGCACTAAGTATGCAGGTACTACTGTGAGCGTACACACTATGAATTGCACAGGGGTACACTGAAGCCATTATTTGGCTTGCAGAACCTCTGCTAGTGGTGATTCATGGGAAGGAAAGAAATCAGCTTGATTCTTGGAGCCCAGGTAGACTTTGCAAGACTGGCAATTACAAAAAAAAATCTCTTTTTACCTGCAAGCAGACAACACAGAATTGTTAAACGGTGGTAGTCATGCAATCTCAGGATTACATTTTCTAGTTGCTTTTCTGTGTAGAACCACACTGAATCTTTAGCAATGATGTTGGGAAAGCACAGAATTTGGAATTTGGCTGTTGGCTGGTAAGAGTGATATTCCACTGCTTCAGGCAGACAACCAGTCTCCAAATAAACTGTGGAAGGTGATAGGGGGATTAAGCGGTCCTTGGAGGCTAAAGGCTAGCCTCATCAGAGAATCAGGTGATCAGTAATATTGGTATAGGCATGACTTTCTACAGTACAGGGAAGTTGTGTGTGTATAAACACCAGGCATGACAGTAAAATACAGAAGGACCAAATATTTTCATATACCTTTAATTAAATATGTCCATGTTCTGTTACAAAATTGGTTCTTAAGCAGTCTTACTACATTTGGTAAGCTGTTCAAGTCATAGTTGTCAAAAGTGATTTTTGGGTTACATTGGTAGAACAAAACTATTTTTTATTTGTAAAATGTTCTGAAAGCTTTCAAGTGTTTGATTAGGTTTAGGTAATTTTAATCATAGTCCTTTTCTGTCTTCATAGGAATAGACTTGGCTTTTATTGAAAATGGCTACATTTACCATACACAGTATGACACACCAGACAGAATTCTAACGGATTCAATTCAGAGAGCAGGTTGGTATTCAGACTTCCATCAAAAATTTGATAAAGAATGTGGCTGAATGGAAATTGCTTCCTTTTCCCACTAATCCTTATCGTAGCCCCTATAAATTGGAAATTTCTTAACGATTAGTGATGCATAATCTAAACATTGGTAAACCTCAAAAGAAATAAAACTTCTCAGAATTCAGTGGCTTGTGATTTGTAACAATCTATGGAGCCTCTTTCAGATTGAAATCTGGCCAGGCCAGTGTTGACCAAATTCATCACCCTCTGAGGACTGTTCAAAGATCTATCTCTGGCCATTTTCCTATGGGTAAATATCCACAATACTTTGCATCCTTGTTTAATATTCTCCACAAGGAGACTGAGGGTTAAATGGGCGGCATGGACACTGAACCACCTCTACAACTGGTCCTTCCCGAACCAGGGCAGAACCAAAATGGCAGGACAGTCTTGGCAAATTTCTGCTGCCGCCACAGCCCGTATTTTGTTATTTCCATGGATAAAGAGGAGAATTCACTTTCCTGGTCAGTCGATATTTCACCTTTTATAAGCACTAAATTTACTCTTAAGTAAAGAATCTGTAAAAGTAAGTAATAGATTTTTTTGAAAAACCACAACACCCAAAAGTGTGGGTTAGCCTCCACCAGGAATATTAACAAAATTAGTGTCTTTTTTCTTTGACTAGCAGAATTAAATCAGCTTTACTCTTTCCAGGCTTGTTTCTCAATCTTTTTATAGGCACTCAAGCAACAGTTGTCCTCTTGTAGTCATGAACAAATTATATAGCTAATATTTGTTTGGTTTTAGTTGAAGGAATTGGGTCAGCAGCAGAGTTCTGTGAATAACTTTCATGGAGATCACAGTTTTAAGTGTGTGTGTGTGTGTGTGTGTGTGTGTGTGTTTTTTGAGTAATACAGTTGCAAGATGCCCTAATGTACTTCTGTTTTTTCCCCTATCCCTGTTGTAAAGCTGATGCTCCTCATTTTGATAATTTGTTACAGCAAAAGCAGCTCACTGCTTAGAGCTTGGTTCCCAAGGAAGTTTATATCAAGGATCACTATGTAGGTTTAGAATAGTGGTTTTCAAACTGTGGGTCAGGACTCCAAAGTGGGTTGTAACCTAATTTTAATGGGATTGCCAGAGTTGGCTTAGACTTGCTGGGTCTCAGGGCTGAAGCCCAAGCCCCACTGCCCCTGAGCAACAGGGCTTAGGTTACAGGCCCCCTGACTGGAGCTGAAGCCCTTGGGCTTTGGATTTGACCCCTACCCTGCCCAGAGCAGTGAGGCTCGGGCTTTGGCTTTGGCACCCCACCTGGGGCAGTGGGAGTCAGGCAGACTTAGGGGTTGCGTAGTATTTTTTGTTGTCAGAAGGGGGTCATGGTGAAGTTTGAGAAGTCCTGGTTTAGAAGAATATTTTGTGTTGTGCGTAATCAAATATGAAATGACAGCTAAAAGATTCATTAAACACATTTCTAATGTAATGTAGAAGTATAATTTTAGGATGTAATATTTTTCTTTTTTTTATAACATCTATATATAGAACTATGCTCTTGTCTTTCCAATTTTCATGTTATATATATTGTCTTTTTTCCCCCTTAAACAGGTGACAATATTTTAGGAATGCTAAAATACTTAGCAACATCAGATAAATTGGCCAAATCTTTTGACTATCGGCATGGAAATGTGGTCTTCTTTGATGTGTTTGGTCTGTTTGTCCTGGCCTATCCTGCTCGTGTTGGCACCATCATGAACTATATAATAACTGCAGTTACTGTCCTTTATCTAGGCAAAAAAATATTACAGCCCAGAAACAGGGGTAAGTCCAGCTAAGAACAATGTGATTTTTCTGAAGAGGAGGAACTTGGTAAGTTTTTAAATAAACAGGAGTTAATATGATAGGAAATTATCAGCAGATTATGCAATTACTTGCATAGATGAACTTTAAAATGGATATTGTCTACTCAGTAGCTTGTGTCAGTTGCTTTGGAGCTCATTGTTTTAAGTCACTCGAGCATGGAATGACTACAGTGATAAACGGATCCCCTCGTAGGCCCAAAAACACGAATGTGTTGTAGCTCAGCTTTTCATGAAAATTTCAATGGCATTTTTTAAAAGTTAAAAACAGTCACCTGAAATTATTTCAAAATTACTCAATGTCCAGTTTATGTTAGTTTTAGTAACAGGGGCAGGGCTTTTTCCTTACCCCTTTTTAAGAAAGAAAGAAGGAAATCTTTTTACATACAGATTTGTCAAAAAGCAGCAAATAATAAAACAGTCTTTAAGAGGAAAAAGGGTACTGAAAGTTATTGAAAGGACCTTGTCCATGTAGACTAAATAGACTCATAGACTTGAAGGTCAGAAGGGACCATTGTGACCATGTAGTCAGACCTCCTGCACATAGCAGGCCACACAGGGCCGATGCAAGGAAGTTTCACGCCCTAGGCGAAACTTCCACCTTGCACCTCCAACCCAGCTAACCCCCCCCCCACGGCAGCTAACTCAGCCCCCCACCCAGGGAGCCCCCCTGCAGCAGCTACCGCCCCCACTGCGACAGCTAACCCTTCTCCCCCCTGTTCCCCCACGGCAACTAACCCCACCCAGGGAGGCTCCCCCGTTCCCCCACGGCAGCTAACCTTCCCTGGGGAGACCTCTCCCTCCCGCCACGGCAGCTAACCCTGCCTGGGGAGACCTCCCCCAGCGGAAGCTAACCTTGCTTGGGTAGCCCGCCCCAGCTCACCTCGGCTCCCTCTCCTCCACAGAGCACGCTGGCGCTGCTCTAATTCTCCTCCCTGCCCAGGCTTGCGGCGCTGATTGGAGGAGACTTAGAGCTGGGCTGTGTGCTCAGTGGAGGAGGCAGAGTGGAGGTAAGCTAGGGCGGGGAGCTGTTTCCCTGTGCGCCCCCTCCCCCGTTACTGCGGGCAGCCCTCCCTACGCCCCCCCGTGTGCTCCCCCACCCAGCTCACCTCCACTCCACCTCCTCGCCTGAGGGGAGTTTTAGGCGCCCCCAACCACTAGGCGCCCTAGGTGGCCACCTAGTTTGCCTAAATGGTTGCACCGACCCTGAGGCCACAGAATCTCACCCACTCCTGAAACAGACCCCTAAATCTGGCTGAGTTACTGAAGTCCTCAACTCATGTTTTAAGGACTTCAAGTTACAGAGAATCCACCATTTGCACTAGTTTAAACCTGTGAGTGACCCATGCCACATGCTGCAAAGGAAAGTGATACCCCCCTGCCTCCCCAGGGTCTCAGCCAATCTGATCTGGGGGGAAATGCCTTTCTGATCCCAAATGCTCTGCAATTAAGTCTCCTTTAATTATTGGGAGGGGAGAACAAGCACAGAACTAATAATTTATATAATATAACTTAATAAGGAAATACTTTTAGCAAAACTTTATAAACAAAACCAAACCCATGCAAACTACCTTCTTTCACTGGGAAACATAAACTGGAATCCTTAAACAAAATCTTTCCTGAAGTTTCCTAGGCTGTGGGATAATCTCTCAAGGGAAATGCCCTGAACAAATCACTAGTTTAGTAAGAAAGGATCTTGTGGTGATAAGGGCATGGACTGGATAGCTTAGGCCCTGATGCTGCAAAGGAATCTTCAGCAACAGACCCCTAAACCTACATTGCATCTTATTTAATGACCAAGGTGATTATTGTAATTTTAGTCCCAGTATAGCACCCTAACTGCAAGATGTAGCTAATAAAATGGCCTATTGCATTTGAGTTTACTATTTTTTCTCTCTTCCTTAGCTATTAACTACATGAAGGAGCTCTCCGTTGCATTTGGCTTCACACTGTTAAGTTGGTTCTCCACATTAGTGACTGTCCTTATTGTGGCAGTGTTCATCTCTCTCATCGGACAGTCTCTTTCTTGGTATAACCACTTCTATGTCTCCATCTTCTTGTATGGAACTGCAGCTGCAGCTAAACTAATCCTCGTGCACACGTTAGCCAAAAAGTTCTATTATAAGGTAAGTGCTGATTCTTTGTAGTTTACTACTTGGTGACATAGAGTAGAAAAATTAGATCATTACTGATGATGAACAGGGATTTAATAATCTGAACTGTGATAAGTGTTGACTTGAAAGCCCATCAGTTCAGTTGGCTCATAAGCTTCATGAAGATTTAAATATATGTTTGACAGAGATACAAAAGACTTCTCTTGGGGGTGTTAAGTTTAATATTTTTAAATTTATCAAACTGGATCAGTCCCTAGACCCATCCAGTCCAGAATATTGTGTCTGACAGTGACCAATACCAGATGCTTCAGAAGAAAGAGGAAGAACCGCATGGTAGGCTAATTTAAGATAGTTCTTCCACATTAGGTCTCATTCTGGTCTCTAGTAGTTAAATTGGTTTAACCCTGAAGCATTCTTGTTATCACTAATTATGATAACTCTGCATATTTTTTATGTAGTTATTCAGTCATTCTTTGAATCTTGTTAATTGTTTTGGCTTCAGATAACTGCCTATGACAATTAGTTCCTCAGATTAATCAGAGACTGTGTGGAAAAGTTATCCCTTTTATTTGTTTTGAATTTCCTACCTTATAAATTTTATTAAATGAGCCCTTGATCTTGTGTTATAAGGCAGAGAGAACAGACATTCCTAGTCTGCCTTCTCTATACTATTAATTAATTTATGTACTTTTATCACGTTCCCTCTTATTTATCTCCTTTCTAAGATAACAATCCCAATCTTTTCAATCTCTTCATATGAGTTTTTCCCTGGCTTTGATCATTCTCTTGTTGCTCTTCTTTGAATTTCTGATTCTGCACTTTCCATTTTGAGTACTGCATACAGCAGGGGTAGGCAACCTGTGGCACACATGCCAAGGGCGTCGCATGAGCTGATTTTCAGTGGCACTCACACTGCCCTGGTCCTGGCCACTGGTCCGGAGGGGCTCTGCATTTTAATTTAATTTTAAATGAAGCTTCTTAAACATTTTAAAAACTTTATTTACTTTACATACAACAATAGTTTAGTTATATATTATAGACCTCTAGAAATAGACCTTCTAAAAACATTAAAATGTATTACTGGCATGTGAAACCTTAAATTAGAGTGAATAAATAAAGACTTGGCACACCACTTCTGAAAGGTTGCAGACCCCTGGCATAGAGTATTCTAGGTGAGGCCGTACCATTGATTTATATAAAGGCATTATAATTTCCATGTTATTCATCCCATTCCTTATGCATCCTAATTTCTTGTTTGCTTTTTTGACCACAGCTGCACATTGAGTAGAGGTCTTCATTGAGCTATCTACAGTGATGTCCAAGTCCCTTTCTTGAGTTAACTATATTAATTTAGCACTCTGTAAGGTGTCGCGGTAGTTTTCATTTTCACCTCCTTTGAACATTACTTTGTATTATTGGCATTGAATTTCATTTGCCATCATGTTGCTATGACGTTCCAGGATGCAATCCAGACATTAAAGGGCTGTGTCACCTTTGTCCTGCAACCTGGGGTGCGTCGCAGTGCTTTGCTGCCATAACTTGCAACTTCGGCTCCTCAATAAACAACAAACAGCATGCAGGTAACACCCTGCAAGTTTGCTGGCAGGCTGCAGCTATACATGCTTCAGTCATACTCTGGTTTCCACCAGCCTGGGTTACCACTTGCATGGTGACCTCAACACACTCCCAGTCCCAAATTTCCCCTCAAAATGTATATTCTGCACTGCCCAACCCTCTCCTGGACAACTCAGATATTTTAGGTCTGTTGCCCCTCTAAGGGGATCAATATCCAACAGTCCTGCTAGTTTAAATGGAGTTATCTCACAGTCCAGTTTAACCACAACACTGGATTAGTTTTGATTAAAGACTAAAACAAGTTTATTTAAATACAAGAAGATAGGTTTTAAGTGAGTAGAAGATATTAAAATCAGAAATGGTTACAAGAGAAATAAAGATGAAATGGTTTCTAGTACTAAAACTGAACAAACTTGACTTGGTGAAGGTGAAATCCTTTACCACATGTTTTCAGTAACATTGCTAACTAGTGTTAAAAATGTGCCTAATCTTGCCTGTGGACCCTGGTGCTTCCTTTGAAAAAAATAAAATAACCCTCGCACTTGGACAATATAGAATACTATATCAAAAAAAGGCTTTAATGTAATTGCATATGCAGTAGTAATACCGAGTATATAGGAAGAGGCATAGTTAACAGCTGCTGATAAAACTGCAACTCAGAATCTTCTTAAGTGTTTGTGAAATGTTTTCATATGGTTACAGACAAACCATTTGCTACATATGAAAGTAAAAAGCAATGTGCATAAACCATACATCAAGAAAATGTTGCCTTTCTTTTCCTTTAATTCGCTATTCCTTCCCTCCAACTTCCAAACTGATCTCCTGTTAAACTACTTTTTGAATCTGCTCTGATGTAGCATCTAATTGTATAGCTCCATAAAGGGAAAGAAATTGGTGTGGCAGTATTTATAAAAGGATAGATGGTGACCAAACAAAACTTTAGCTGTGTATAAGGAACAGAAATTTGCAATAGTGGCCTTAAGAGATCTGATATATATACTGATCACTGAGCAGGCTAATTCTGTATTTTTGCTCTTTTTTTCCTTTACAGAATAGAAATGAGCAGTACCTGGGGGAGATGTTCTTTGATGTCTCACTTCTCGTTTGGTCTATTGCATTGGTTCTAATCACTCAGCTAGGCCTTTGCTCAGCATTCATCTGTGCAATGTGGGTAGCGTTTCCTTTACTCACAAAGCTATTGACCTATAGAGAATTCAAACAAAAAGGTAAAAATGTATTTTATTATTTGACAACCTGGGAGCTCAATTATTATATGTCAGGGCATGATTACAGCCAGCTTGAACTAAACTAAAGAGAATTCCCATGAACGTGTGGTTCTTTAAACAAAAATAACTTCTCTGAGCTCTGAATTATTCTGACTTAAGAAAACCAGTAGCATTTTTGTTAGGAATAACTATAACATTGACAGAAAGGCAGCTTTTAAGAATAGAGCAGATATGTAGGAGTGGCTTGAGTCATCTATATAATTAGAGCCCTGTGTGGATACAAAATTTGGATCTGCAAAAATGGTCCATGGATATCTGCCTCCAGAGATGCAGATATCCATAGATACAAAGCGGATATCCATGGATTTGCAGGACTCTCTAGATAATATTCCAGTATTGTCACTCTGAAGCCTAGAATGTCTGAGTCAGTGTGAAACTATGGAAACAGCAACAAGCATGTCTCTTTTGTTCAGAATATTACCAGGTTCAATCATCACTAGAGTTTGCAGTCTGTTACCATCTACTTTCTAAATTCTCAGCTATTTTGACTTTACGGATTACACCTGTTTGGTGTACGGCTACACTATGGCTACATATCTATGCCATGCCAAGAGTCACAGACCATTGTGATATGAGAGGTAACTCAACCTGTCACCACCCTTACTTTACAACTAATTTGCATGCAACAATTTCTTTGCCCGTTTGAGGGATATTGCATAGATGTGGATTATTTGGCCCAAATGCTACATCCATGTGAGAGCGCCTTGGCTTTTGGTGACAAGTATAATATATATCAGTACAGACTCAGTGGGGCAAATTATCAGTGTGTTCAGTTATGATGATTGTTCAAATACACCTCTACCCTGATATAACGCTGTCCTCGGGAGCCAAAAAAATCTTACTGCATTATAGGTGAAACCGCGTTATACTGAACTTGCTTTGATCCGCTGGAGTGCGCAGCCCTACCCCCCTGAAATGCTGCTTTACCATGTTGTATCTGAGTTCATGTTCTATCCGGGTAGAGTTGTATTTAGATGAAAGATGGGACCTAAACCAGTGTCATAGTTAGACACAGGTATTGAGACACAAGTCTGTTTAGCTTTTTTCACAATACAAGTATAGTATTATGTAGCTATAAAAATGTCTTACATTGGTATGGTCTGTACCAAAAGGAGCCTTATGTCCATGTAGATGGACCTCGCCCTTGGAAATAGCTTGCATTTATCCCTTGATATTGTATACAATAACTAATTAAAACTGCAAGTTCTGTATCTTATAGGCTACAGAATATCCTGCTTGCTTGTTTTTTTTTTCTCTCTCTCCTGTAGGTGCCACAATAAGATTTGTCATGATTTACATGCTGGGAATGTTTATTCCATACCTCTATATAATGTACCTCACCTGGACAATATTTGAAATGTTCATTCCCATCATGGGTCGAAGTGGTACAGAAATTCCACCTGATGTAGTGCTGGCAGCCTTTATCCTTAGCAGCACTGTAATTCTATCTTCCTATTTTGTAAGGAGTTTTTTTTTTTTTTTTTTTAACCTTGTAATCCATATATTGAGCTGCTTTTTAAAAGGAATATTTGAAATTAATGGTGGTTTAATTGTAGGCTAAAAAGCTAGCTGATCACAAGGAACTCCCATAAAAGTAACTAAATCAATACAGTAAAATTAAACTAGACTCTCCAGAGATGCTGTTTGTGGATACTTGAAAACCAAATTCTATCTTCATATAGCAGTGTGCTCCTCTCAGTGAAGTTGGTTGGATCTGTGCATGTTACAGGGTTGAATTTTGTCCAGTATCTGACTAGAGAGTTGGTTTTATACATGATATGAAAATGTGATGCTGATGAGGAAGTTCAGTGACTTTCCCCTATTGGTGAAGGAGTCCCTGAGAGGACCAGCAGAATATTGACCCAAAAAATGTACTGAAGTAACCTGCTGTCTATGAAAATGGGGGTTCATCCCATTGTAAACTTCCCTTCCTGTTTTCAGGATGATTGTTTTGCATTCATGATAAGATTAAACTGAGCCATTGTACAGGAGAGAGTTTAAATGCAGTAAACAATACATTATTAGTTGAAGAAAATCCATTTAGACAGAACACAAGATAGATCTGCTGTAGGATGAAGGTACATAGATGAGTGCAAGGGAAGACTATCTTCAGTAGAAAAACATAATTTAACTTTCTTGAGAGATTTTAATTCTGGAGGGTAATTAGGACTTAAGTGTAATTTAGGAAGAATGTGGCATTGAGTATAAATTGACCTGAATAATATATAGATAACTTCATGTTTCAGCACTGTTTTTAACAATGTGCCCTCACACAGTCCTGTAATTAAAAATAATCAGGCACCGTTTGCTAATGAACATTTTAAAAAACAATGTGTGCTTAAAACTCTAGGAAGTCTGCACAGATCTAGCATATCGGTTATTTAAGACTGCATGACTTAATGTCTTGTGCATCAAATTAAATAACGCTTGTGAAGATAATGACATTTTAAAATGTCCTCTGAATTCCATAAATTAGGTCTTTAGAAATACACTAATACTATCTTTTGATACTCAGTGCAGTAATTTCATAACTAGTGCCTGATATTTTTATTCTCTAGCTTAACTTCATCTATCTTGCCAAAAGTACAAAGAAGATACTAATAACTTTAACTGCAGTGTTTGGAGTTACACTAATTCTTGTTTGCAGTGGAGTATTCTTCCCATACAGTTCTGATTCCGCTAATCCAAAACCTAAGCGAGTCTTTCTCCAGGTAAGAGAAACCTTACATAATATATAGCCTACATCTTCTATTTTTTTTTCTCTCTTCAACCTTTTTTCCCCCCTTCAAAGAAGCGCATTTTGTCCTTTGATATAGGACAATTCGTAAAAGGATTGTTCATTCGCAGGCAGTTAAAAATATGTAGCTGCTTGAGATTATTGTAACTTTTTTTGTTTTCATTGCTCACGATGGGCCACACTCTTCCGTGACTTCTGTTTGGTTACACCAGGAATTAATTTGGCTCAATAAACATGTTTAAATACTTACATATATTTGTTGTGACAAACAGTATTCTTAGCATGCAGGAAGCTAGGCAGACGGTCTCTCTTTTGATCCTTGTGGAACAGTCCATCTACTTTGTGTGGAGGCTGGCTCAGCTGCACTCTGTATATACTGATTTTGCTGGTGTGCTATGGTCAACTTGAAAGGATAGGGAGTGAATCTTTTTAGTAGTGAAATGATTTGTCTTCCCCATTTATTTTTAGAGTGCATACCTATTTTTAGAGTGCATATGTATGTGTGAAGAGTGGGTGGACTGACAAGTGTAGCTTTGTAATAGTTAAAAGTCTTACCAGACTTTCGGACAACACGAAGTGTAAAAATAAGAAGTGTATAAAATAAAGGCAAATTGTCTTGTTGCAGTTGGCTTGGAGCCTCTTTCTCTACTCATATCCAGTTGAGAGATGTTACTTCAAGAAAACTTATTAATAACTTAAAAGACAACCAGTCCTGTTTATCAGTGATATCCAGGTATTATCTACTGGAATTACTTTCTTAGTAGATTAGTGGGTAGTGGCAGTAATTTGGAAACTGGGATCATTGATTTTGCTCCTGACAACTTGTTCTTCTTTGAGTGATGGTGCCTATGTGTATCCCACACATGGGACACCCATGTGTCGGAGTCTGGAATTTCTTGCAAGCAGTTCCCATTAGCCCACATGTGCCATAGTTCTTGTGATGTAGGCTAACACCTCTCCAATTCCTTCTGACCACCATATGGTCTGAGTCAGAGTCTTCAGTGTCCTCGGCAGTCTTTGTTTTTTAGTGCACTATTCCTGTAAAAATTGTGTATAACTAGTTTCTTTAGTAATTTTTATTGTATAGTATAGCGTAATCAGGGATAGTCGATTATTTTTTGTCAAGGTCCAAATTTCTTAGGCAAGGTATAGTCAAGGTCCAGACTCCAGAGAAAATAATAATCAAAAATAACAATAATGATAAGTAAATACAAATATTTTTGGAGTCTGTTCAAACGCATGTTGCAAGATCTTCTGACATGATGTGGGGGCAAGATCACACATCCCAGTCCAGGGCTGGTGCAACTCAGAGTCTGGTATTGGGCTGGGCATCAAAGATAGAATGCTCACGTTTCAAGAGGGTGCAATCTATATTTAGCTAAAGGAGTAGAGATTCTGCAATAAGTTGTTACTCACCTAACTGCAAGCATTTCTCTGCTTGGGCTCATCAACGCAATTTGCATTCAGATTCTGCAGGAATCCCTGCTATCTTAGAGTGTACACTTACCCCAAGTCTTCAGGTCTTGCATTCAGTTCCCTGTGGGTGCACTTGTCCGCAATCTGCGCTTTCCATCCTCCACTTAATAATCATCTGATCTTCATGCACCCTCTCTCAGCTAGATTTTTGAATGAGATTCTCAGATCCTTTCCTCTAGTGGTGAAGATCAAACCTCAGTGTGACCTCAGTTGTGTTCTATCATCACTCAGTAAGACTCCTTTGAACTGCTGGCCACATGCATCTATCCATGAAGGTGGTCTTTCTGATAGCTAAAACGTCGGCCAGAAGAGTCAGTGAACTGGGAACGCTTATGGCAGGCCCCCCATATACAACTTTCTATAAAGAAAAGATCTTGTTATGCCCCCATCTCGGGTAGTTTGAGTTTCATAGGTCATCCACTTACCTGTATTTTTTCCAGACCACATGTCTCAGAATAGAAGTGTCTCTGAACGTCTGGAGGGATTTGGTCATTTATCTGAAAAGAACAAAGGATGTTAGAAAGTCATCAAAACTGTTTCCATAGCAGAGCAATCAAGAGGTCAATGTATATTGGTGCAGAGACTTTCAAAATGGATCTCAGGTTATATTACCCTTGGTTACCATCTAGCCATGATGGGTAGAGGCACATTGCATAAGGGGGCAAGTTACTTCAGCTGCATCTCTGAGAGACATACCCATTCTGGAGATATGTAGGGCAGCAACTTGGAGCTCTTTGTATACCTTCCTGAGACATTACGTCCTGATAGTTGTCAGCTGTGTATATGGCTGGGGGGAACAGCACTACTGCAGTTAACTGTCACTCCTGCATCCTCTCCACCTGGTTGACTACTGCTTCTTAATCTCCCATGTGTGGAGTGCATAGGGACCTCATTCAAAGAAGAAATGCAGGTTATTCGTGTGTATACGTATCTCGTGTGTGGAATACACATAGGGACCACACATCTCAAAGAACTCCAGTTACAGGTAGGTAACCTCCATTTACGGTCACCCAGGAAAGAAATATGAAAAATGTGTAAGTACTGGGTTTGGAATTCCTGGATTTTTGGATATGTGATTCACACTTGGGCCTTGTCTACATTGGAAAGTCATTTTGGTATAATCTAAGTTGTGAATTATTAAACTGATATAATGCTCCATTTGGACACTCTTGTCCACTACTTTTATGTTTTTCAGTTTAGTTTTTATAGATTAATAAATTCCAAGGCCAGAAGGAAATCCTGTGACCATCTAGTCTGATTGCCTATATGACACAGGCCATAGAACTTCCGCCCCCCAAATTCCTAGAGCAGATCTTTTAGAAAAAATCTAATCTTGATTTAAAAATTGACAGCGATGGAGAATCCAGCATGACCCTTGGTAAATTGTTCCAATGGCTCATTAGCTCATTATCCTCACTTAAAAATGTGTGCCTTATTTCCCGTCTGAATTTGTCTAGCTTCAGCTTTGACATTGGATCATTTTATATCTTTGTCTGCTAGATTAAAGAGCTCATTTTCAAATATTAGTTTCTCATGTAGATAATTATAGACTGTAATCAAGTCACCTCATAACCTTCTCTTCGTAAAGCTAAGTAGAGGTAGTTAGTTTGGCAAGGGGTTTAACCTAAACGAAAAAAGGCACTTTTTAAAATACTAGAATAAGAATGCCCATGGGGTGGGGGGAAAAGGTGCTCAGTACAGGTCTAACGAAACCAGTATAAGGTTGTACCACATGCCTGTGTAAACAAGGCTTAAAGCAGGGTTGACTCAGTACTTTAGAGGGATATTAATTGAGTGTTAATTTTCTGTAAACTCCTAAATTCCTGCTCTCCAAAGTCTGTTGCTGCCTTTTCCCTTCCCAAGCTGGAGGCATCTGTTTACTGTCACTAGAGCTAAAAAGTGCTTAGACATCCACAACAGCCAATTCAGTAGTCCTCTACATTCTGCCATGCTTGAACTGTTCTTAGAAACTTAGGCTCAATTTAAAAGTCTCAGTACAGCCTCTCTGGTCATTCTGGACAAGTTCAAAGTATCTCCCCTCTAAGATTATGTCTACACAGCAACTAGACACCTGTGGCTGGCCTGTGCTAGCTGACTAAAGCTCACGGGGCTCTGCCTGCAGGGCTGTTTCATTTAGATTTGTGGGCTTAGGTTGGAGCACTGGCTCTGGGACCCTCCCACCCTGCAACGTCCTAGAGCTCACTCTCCAACCTGAGCCCGGAAATCTTCACAGCAATGAAGTAGCCCCTCAGCCTGAGCCCCACAATCCCAAGTCGCCTGGTGTGGGCCAACCTCTGGTTTTTATTTGCTGTGTAGATATACCCAAGAGCTTCAGTCAGGCAAACTATACATTACATCTCTGGGACTATTGCCAGTGTCACTGGGCTTCACTGACCTTATTCACAGAATGGCAGTGAGTTCCTCTTGTAAAACATTTGGAAAGTGCAACCTTAGGGCAGTCTTTCTTCCCTGAGTGCGTGGGGCTTAGTTTCTTTGCTTTGTAAAATTGTTTTACCTGAGTTCAACCTCTGTACTTGGTCCAATAAGCATTGATATTTAAGAATGGCCTATTTGTGTCCTACAAGAAATATCTAGTGGCCAAATCTGCGCAGGGGCTCAGGTAACACCAGGCTGAGGACCATACAAGTACCTTGATAGAAACACATTTTCTAACATACCATGGAACAGGGAGGGGTTCTCAACCTTTTTCTTCCTGAGACACCCCCCTCCCCAACATGGTATAAAAACTCCACAGCCCACCTGTGCCACAAAACTGTTTTTCTCTGCATATAAAAGCCAGGGCCAGTGTTAAAGGACAGCAGGCAGGGCAATTGCCCAGTGCCCCACGCCGCATGGGCCATTGTGAAGCTAGATTGCTCAGGTCTTGGCTTCAGCTCCTGGTGGCAGGACTTGGAGTCCCAGAGTTCAGACCCAGGTGGTGGTGCTTTCTGCCTTGGGCCCCAGCAGGTCTAATGCCAGCCCTGCTTGGTGGACACCCTGAAACCTGCGCACGGATCCCCAATGGGCTCCAGACCCCTGGTTGAGAACGAGTGCCATGGAATAGTGGTTTTCAAACTCTTTTTGGGGGTGGGACCCAGTTGAAGAAGATAGTTGATGCCCACAATCCAACAGAGCTGAGGATGAGGGGTTTGGAGTGTGGGAGGGGCTCAGGGCGGGGAAGAGGATTGGGGTGAGGGCTGCGGGATGGGGCTGGGAAAGAGGGGTTGGGGGGGCTCAGGGCTGGTGCAGAGGTTTGGGGTATGGGAGGCGGGTCAGGCTCTGGCCTAGGGATGAGGGGTTTGAGGTGCGGGAGGGGCTCTGGGTTTTGAGTTGTTCAGGGCTGGTGCAGGAGGGGGTCAGGGCTCTGGGCTTGGGCTGAGGGGTTTGGGGTGCAGGAAGGGTTCCAGATTTGGGGGTCTCAGTGCTGGGGAAGAGGGTTAGGGTGTGGGCGTGGACTTACCTCCAGCAGCTCCTGGTCAGCGGTGCAACTGGGGTGTGCCGCAGACCATGCTCTGCCCTGGAAGCGGCCAGCAGCAGGTTTGGCTCATAGGCAGAGGCGCACAAGCGGCTCTGCATGACTCTCACCTGTCTCCCCCACCCAGTTCCCATTGGCCGGTTGCTTGCCAATGGGAGTGCAGAGCCGGGGCTCAGGGCAGGGGCAGCATGCAGAGCCCCGTGGCTCCCCTGCCTAGAAGCTGGATCTGCTGCTAGCTGCTTCCGGGGCACAGCGCTGTGTTGGAAAAGGTAGGCAGTAGTCTGCCTTGGCTGAGCAGCACTGCTGACAGACCTTTTAACATCCCAGTTGGTGGTGCTGACCAGAGCAAGGTGACCCAGCGCCATACATGCATGCATACCCACGGTTTGAAAAATACTGCCATAGAAGACCTTATGCTGTGCTAAAAATGTGTTGGCGGTAATGGTGGGCATTTCAGAATCAGTTCTGACTTTATCAGGTTACACAAAATATTCCAAATGCCTGATGGTTTTTCTGTTTGTTCCTTACTCTTGCAGCACGTGAGCAGAAGATTTTATGGCCTAAATGGAAACTTGGTAAAAAGTGACTCTGGAATATGGATTAATGGGTTGGACTATGCTGGCATATCTCACATCACTCCTCATATACCTGAACTCAATGATACTATCAGAACTAATTGTGAGGACAAGGCCCCTCTCTGTGGCTTTCCTTGGATTCTTCCTGTGCACTTTCTTCTCAGGTAACTTTCTTCTGAGTAATGCCACTGCCTGTTAGGACCACATGGAACTTAATTTCCAAGACACATCAGACACTTTTGCAAAAGATCCATTGAAGGATGAAGAATAAAATTCATCTTGTAATGTTTTTGTCACTGCGAAAGGCTCTCTTTTTCATCATATTATAATGTCTCTGGCTGTAAATGTTTTGTCACAAAACTTTAGGAGACAACATTTGATAACTGATGTCATGGTTTTGTGTCCACCCAACGGTAGCAATTTGGAAATCTAAAAATTCCTTACTTTGGTCATTGTTTTAGCTTGTTTTACCTTAAGTTAACAGGTGGCTTGGTCAAAGAGAATGAGGTGAGGAATAAAGGCATGGTAGAGGCAATCCTGCTGTTCACTGAGGGTCCCTTTTAAATGTTTTGATTGCGGCCACCGACTATGAAAGCATTAATCTTCACCTCTAGGGTAAATGGCACTTGAACATTTCATTTTATAATAGCAAGGCTGCCCAGCGTTGTTGTACAAAGACTTGCATTTTGCCCAGAGTCTATAATCTTTTAGCACTATAAGGCACTTTTGAGTGTTGCGTTGGGCTTAAAAATGCTTTTTGTTGTAGAAAGAACTGGTATCTTCCTGCTGCAGAAATTTCTCCCACAAAACCTGTTCACTTTAAACTTCTGGCCAAAGAGCAAATGTCCTGGGATTCTACAAAGTTAACCTTTGAAGTATCAGGTGAGTGGCTATATGTCTATCAGCCTCTGATTTTGAGATTTTTTTTTTTATGCTTATTATAAGCTTAAATTCTGATATTGAAAGTGGCTATGTTATCCCTGGGATAGCGGAGTGATTGGCACTAATGCAAAATTGCTAACCTGGCATCAACTTATTCAACTTCCCAGGCACTCCAAAAATTGTGGCTGTATTGCAATCTTAAAGGCTCATTTGAATTAACAATTGACTTTTGTTAGCTAGAAATTTGTAAAGCCCATTTTATAACTCTGTCCCTCACTGCACAAGATCCACTATGGCTTCTTCTAAGGATAGCGGAGCTGCTTAGTTCTGTATCTCATATTGAGAGAGACAGCTGGCAGCATACAGGCTAAATCTCCCATACAAAATTATATTAAACAGCTAATTGGGGCACAGAAGAACCCATAGTAGCTAGAATGCAGTAGAAATGTGTTTCTCTTCACTTCCTTCTGCTAATAAATCTGCCTTTCTGATGTTGTAGGTCCCAGTCACATGTCACTGTACATTCGACCACATGAAGGGTCGACACTGTCCAGCTGGTCTCTTGGAGATGGAACTCCTGTTGCTAATATAGGAGGGGATTATTTTGTGTTTTACGCTCATGGGCTGCAGGCTGTGGCATGGCGCTTCTGGATCGAGTTGAAGGTGAGGGTGAAAAATGTTTGAGAAAACTTTAAGAATAAACCCAACTTGCTTTATTACATAGATTAATAGAAGCTAGAGGTGAGATTTAATTTGTCTTTTAGTCTGTCCTCCGTGGGCTGATACAAGTGTGTGTAAATATTTTAGTGCATTCCCTTGTCAGATTTTAAATGGGGCTTCCATTATTTCCTCTGATAGACACTTTTACAGTCTTCTGTCTTGCCATTAGGATTTTTTTATATTTCTCAACTGTACCTTTTCTTAATAGTATCTCATGCTCCTAATTAGAGCTGTTTTGTTGTAGTCTAAATAATTTCTCCCCATATATCTGTTTGTTTACTTTAGGAAACTAGGACTCTTAAGTGGTAAATCCATCCCCTTAGAAAGGGAGGAAGTTACAGACTTTGGTTTGTAAACTTCCTGTGGATGCTTTTACACTTTTAAGGTGCCCTTTGGAGCAATTCCCAGTTTCTTTTTCAAGTTGAATGTTGATGGGACCATGGAAGTCACCTCTCATCATCTTACCTAAAGTTTCCCAGAAATAATTCACAGCATACCTGAAGCTTTTATTGCTGTAGAATTTAAGATGTCTGATTCCCTTGGAAATTTTTATAGGGAAACATACAGGTCCCGCAAGGGTTCGTTCCTGGATAAGGTGTTCTGATCACTTACCAAATGGTTTTCCGAAGTGGAGTAAAGAGATACTCACCAGCAGCCCTGCACCCAGTTGTGCGAAACAGGAGTCTGTTTTGTACTAGAGCTCTGCCAGATGGACAAGGAAATTTTATTTGTTACCTAAACTGTGAGATTGAGGAGTTGGGAAGAGCTCCCAAAACTTGTAGCCCTGCTTTGGTAGTTATGATCAGGGCGCTGAACTCCTTTGTATAGTAAACTGAAGGTAAACTAATTTCATTTAGTTGCTAGGAAAGGAACTCTGGTGTTGGTGATGAGTGAGCCTACTGCAGGGCCCATCAGAATCTTGACAAGTAGATTGATCCAACAGGTGAAGGAGCAGCCCTATTCATCCCAGACTTTGGAAGCTTTTCACAGTAATTCTCTTCAGGCAGGAAGATTCACTTCCTTGTGTGTATTGGAGATTTGATCATACTGACCTCTTCATGGATACATGGGCTAAGTTCTGAGCACAGTTGAATGTGTGCAGTCTTAAGTAAATGGCATTGTACATGTGCAACGGAATACAGATCAGCTGGGATATCGGGTCAATATCAATACTTCTATTGATTCTCTCTTCTGTCAGGGATCTCCATTCTGCAAAGTCTCTTCTGCATGGTGATAAATCCATTTTCTTTCACATTAAATAATACTACTGGTATATTTTAACAGACATTAAGAAGGCTTTTAGCTTTAAAAATAGTGAACCATGGGGCTGATGTAGTATATTGGACACTAGCTAGCTTGAATGAAGACTCAGCAGGGGTACCTGGAATGAACAATATCTAGAACCTATGAAAAGGCCAAGGGTAAAAATAATGCTTGGTAAATTTGGCATTGCCTTTTCTCACTTTCAGGCTGCAGAAAAGCACTCTGATGGAATGGTTTCCCTCGCCATAGCAGCACATTATTTCTTTGGTGAAGATCAAAAGTCACCTCAGCTGTATGCCTTAATGGAGAGATTTCCAAACTGGACATTTCCTTCTGGTTGGGTCTGCACCTATGACCTCTTTGTCTTTTAGTCGTGCAGCAATGCAGAGATAACAGATTAGTCTCACCGTGTCAGAAGATGCAACTCTCATTCATAATGAATTCATTCTGGCAAGGTGCACAAGATAGTTTTTACAAATTTGTGAAAAACATTGTGGGCACAAGATTGTTTTTGTGGTAGCTTGACTGCTTAAAGGATAAGCAGGGTTCCTGTCCTCTTTCGCTGGGAGTGGGTAGTCTTGCCCTGTTGGGCTGGGGGAGAAGTGTCTCCATATTTATGCAACTATAATTTAGCTGTTTCTCGCACTGACGTGGCAGTTCAACTAGTGTAGATCTAACATGAAGACTGCATTTGAGGAGGTGACTATAGAGTAGCCCTCTGTGCACTGTAAATGAGGGTCTTTGTGAAGGAATTCCCCCAGTGTTGTAAAATACTCCCCAGGTTTTAAATGCTTGTAGGTGCTATCACCTACAAACTCTTATTTTAATAGGACAGATAGGACTAAGGTTTTGGCTAAAAGATTGTGTATGTGATGGAGCAGAAGCCTTTCTCTGCGTAAGTATTACTCTGACCTCTGGATGAAACCAGTTTTGAAGTAGCCACTTAGACTATGCTGTGTCCTTGGAAACACTGGAAATCTCATGCATGGAACTTGATGATCAGTCTGTTGCTTTACCTAAGGATTTATGTAACTGTTGTGGAGAGAGACTTTTACAGCACATGAAGTATCTGACGTGTGGAGGACTGTTCTTAACTTAATCTTACAGTGTGGGATTTCCAAAAGCACAAGTGGTTTAGGAACACAGCTCCCATTTAAAGTGAACAGGACTTGTGCTCCTAAGTTAGCTATATGTTTTGGAAAATCCCACTCGTCTAGGAAAAATGCAGCCACCAAAAACAAAATGAATCTTTGATTTTGTTTTCCTAAACTGTGTGTGTAAGGTGGGGAAACTTCTCCAGATTAATTCCAGCAGTCTGTGCTGACCATTCTCTAGCACAGTGGTGTAAACTTAGTGCTTTTTCACCTGAATAAAACTTGCTGAATTATATGCACAGGATTATCTTTGTGCATGCACCAGTTAAAGCAAACAAGCTGTAGTGTTGTGGATATCTACACAGTATGTGAGAAATTAATGCTTAAGATGACATTCCTCATGACTTGCAGTTGGCCCTGAGGGATGATGGTTCTCATGATCAGGTTTATTGGCTTCCAATTTAATTAAGGATACATTTGTAGGGTGTTGCATGACTGATTCTAACAGACCAATTAAAGTATCTGATTGTTTTGGTCTGTGTATTGCATAAAGGAAACAAACCCACCAGACTAACACTGTTGACTCAATAGCACCTGGTCTTCCATGTACAGTGCTTATCCCTATTCATTTAGAGTATTTAGCTATCACGAAGGGTGTACTATTAACTTTCTGTAAAACTATTAAGATTGCAGAGTCTTAATAGCTTTCTTAAATGTATCATTCTCAATAAATGCACTATTTTGTACTGCACTTACACTAGAGTTGGCACAGTTAAGCCTGATGAAGGATTAAGGCTGTACCAGAATCATTCACTTTGTCTTCCCCAAAATTGGTATTTTTATTGTGCCTCTAACTTGTAAACTTAAAAAAAAAAACGAGTGCAACAAGAGTCCATGGAGTGGGAAAATACCAATGTGCAGCATGTAGGTATCTTCTGGAACTTCAGTGAAGCAATAACTATATTTTGTTACTGTAAGAAAAAGTTAAAATTACTGACTCAGGATCGCCCTTTATTAAACAGCAGAATTAAATTGTTTGGGATGTCTGGTTATTGTGAATTCCTGCCTTTTTTAACATGCTGATTCTGTTACTGGGAGATTTTTTTGTTTCTAGCACTTAGAGCCCAAACCTTTTACTTGAAACTTGAGGAATTAAAATGACTGGTAAGACATGGCATGACCAAAGAATGTAAAAATATGCTCAGTCAAGTGTGGACATGGAATGAGATGGTGATGTATCTGCGTGCCTGAGCCTGAGTAATGCAGCATAGGTTTGCTGAAGTGTTTAGAAGGTGTCAGGGTAACAGGTTTCTAAAAACTGTAATGGCACAAACTGTATGTAGGTAATTAGAGCTGCTAGAGGGATTCAAATATATATTGGCTTTGTTGAATAAAAGCTGATTAGTTGTATATATGTACCAATGCAGTTTTTATATGAAAATTCTGTATGAACTGTTCTATATTTTTTCTTTTAACCCTCTGACTTCTAGAAATTCTGCAAGCTCTGTGTGCAGCTCACTCATTTCACATTACAAGCAGTGCAGCCTTCAGCTAACAGTTTCAGGAACTCACCTACCTTTTTTAATACTGCAACTTTCTTGCCTCAAACTCCTCAAAGTACAATATTGGACTTGATTGCCTTTGGGACATGCTTCACTCATGTGTTGAGTTGAAAGGTAAAGGTGCACTGGGGTGGAAGCCTTTCTTTACTTATAGTGGATTAACTGTTCCATTTGAGATGGTAGAAGTTTCTAGAGGTCTGGGCGTTTTAAAATTGCTTTCATTTAGGCTAACTCTTACAGGTACTCCAGAAAAGTCTCATGTGGTAAGTCTTAATTAAACCTTTACCAGTGGCATCTCTCTAAATAAACTACATAAAAGTTTCAAAAGGCAAAGTAGTTAATTACCTTACAGTAAGGGTGGGTCTGTGCATTCTGTACACATGGATCCCACTCTTGTACACAGGTAATCAGAATATTTTACCAGCAGTGTGGGTTTAGAGCTGTGGATGTGCCCAGTATGCCTTCATACCACCCCTCTTGAGGGTGCAGCATCCCCATCTGCGTATAGAACATCTTGAAGAACCTCAGTTAGTCAGGTAAGTAACCATTGTGTGTGTGTGTACATGTGTATTCTCCTCTAGAACATTACTTTGCTGAGACAGGAACTTAAGACTTAGAGATGGAGGCTGATACTTGTGAATGGAGATCTATGCTGGTGCTCAGCATTTCCAGAGTAGGCTAGAAACAACCCGTGATTACCTGCTCTGATCTCCTGTGTAGCAGAGGCTCTAGGAGTCCCAGGCATGAATTAATTCCTGCTGTGATTGATTGGTTTTGAATGTGTGGTCCATGGATCCCTTGAGGTCCACACACTGTGTAATATTTCCAAAGGGGAGGCAGATGGAAAAAATGTTGAAAACCACTAGACTAGAGCATATCTTTTGATTACCATAGGTTGTGGTGGACTCTCTCTCAGTGGAGAATTGTTCCTCATGGTTTAGGCTGAAGAGCTTTAGCTTCAGTTTAGCTCTTGGATTATATTTCTCTATCAAATTTGTGTTCACAATGTAGGTTTTAACTTGATCAGTCTAAGCACCTTGGAGTCTTATAATGCACATTTTCAATAACTCTTGTAGCTCTTCTCTTCCAATTTATTATCCCCATTCCTGAATTGTGGGCACTGTTGCACCAGTGCTAATATAAGTTTCCTACTCCTGCTTGTAGATCCAAAGATTGCATAAGATTTTTTGGCTACAGCAGTGTTCATGTTCACCAAACTCTTGAATCACTGCATCCCAAGATCATGCCCCTATTGTGAGAGTATGAGCTTACATTTGCTCTGTAAGCTAGCTCCAAACACTTGATATTTGTGACCCACTGTCAGAATTTACTAAATTATCAATGCCCCAAACTGTCAGTGATTGTTTTCTTCTAGTTCATTGATAAAATGTTATCAGTTCCTGTTGCAGCTGTGTTAGGCCCAGGATAAGGTAGATGAGAGGAAACCTTTACACAGAACTGTTCATTAGGTATCTAGTCTAGTTTCTTAAGCTTACAAATCTCAATTCCATCAGATGCCTTAAAGCAGTCAGTCAAATTCCATTGTCATGTGATGTAGGAGCCTAAATCTTACTTTCAAAAGCTATTAGAGAAGCCTACACATTCATTACATTACAAGTTGAGCTGGCCAGCAAGTACTGAGGTCCAGAAGTGGGTCCTCCACTAATAGTATCTTGTAAAAGGAAGTATTAAATGCTATTTTAATTACATTAAGATCTAATTCATCATTTTGCCTTTCCCCAGCTAAATACAGCATTAACCAAGACTACTCTAAGCAAGTTAACTGTCCTATTAGTAGAAGCAATACTAAAAACTTATTTTAACACTCCTGGCTACAGGTAATTTGCTGTTTATTTCAGCAAATGCTAGGACATTGGTTAAGAAAAAAACTGTATGCTCTATTCCAAAGAGTGGTGTACAGGTCGACTTAAGTGTTTAAGATGCTTTGCATCACTGCAGATGACTGTTGCAAGGCCATTTTTTCTATATCTGTTCGAACTACACATAAAACAGTAGTGCTGAAATGTAAAAAAGGTCAAAAACTTCAAGCAGCTTATGGCAGTGATTCTCAACAAGGGGTACCTCAACTCAAATAGATATTTGCTTACTTTTAAGTACTAGCAAAAAGTCAGTACAATGAGTTGTTTATACTACTATATGTATTTACACTGAAATGTAAATTGAGGAATAGCCACAGACACTGAAATTTAAGTACAGTATTTTATAATTGTATGGTAAATGAAAAAGCAAGCAATTTTTCAGTTAACTCAATGTCTGTCATACCCCCAACTTACCTCAGACTGCTGAATGGTTGAGTCACTGGCTTATAATTAGAACTTGTGCTGCAAATGTTCCTTCACCATAGCAGTAGCTGTCATTTTCCTATAGTAGGAAGAGTCATGCAAGCTCACTTCAGGTGGGGGGAGATCTACCTTGACTCCTGTAATAAATCTAACTTTTCCAGGAGTGATAGTCTGAACTTCTGTTCAGACTTTTTCCAGTCCATTAGTGCAGCATTCAATTTACTATGCACAAATTGTCATTTGTGTACTACTTGCAGTTTATTTTTCACTTTGTCACGTATTAAAGTCAGACTTTTACTTGCAGCATTACCTGCTGACTGGCCATCTTAACTTGGTGTAGAAAAAATTAATTTTGTGAACTGTATTCTTTTAACCCAGTAATAGATTTAAAAGTCAGTTCACCGAAAGCTTAATACCACTGTTTCATTGTTCAAATCCCCTAATTTGGATGGAAGAACATACTTCAGATAACTGACAGTCGTATGCTTTACTTACTAGGCAGGTATCTGTCCCCCAAAGCTATACTGCTGTAGATTAACTTCATCAAAACAGGATTTTAAATTTTGCTGCATGTAAGACAAATTAAAGCAATCAAAGTTACACCTACAGCAGACTCCATTAAACTCTTTAAAACATAAATAAGCAAGTGCAACCAGCCACTTATTTCACCCTTGTGAATATTCTTCACACTTAAGACAGGTCAGGTTTTATTTTCAGAATTTGAATAGGAGTAACAGCAGTGGGAGACGATCCTGTAACTATCACATTGTAAAAAAATCAATACAATGATGATATAAAAATAAGCGAGGGGGATTTTGTATAAAATAAGCAATGTTGCATTATTTTGTTCAGATTGCACAGTACAAACAAGCTAATATCTAAATTTTAATACTGTTACAGGTATTTAATATTACATATATTGGAGGACAGCAGCTAGGAAATTAAGCACCTCAAAGCAGCCATGACACTTCCGCAGCCAGCTTTTCAGAACAGTGTCTGAAAGTTAAAATAAAATCTTATATTTAATTACAGGTATACACATTATAAAATGTTCAAAAAAAGTAAGTATGCACTGCTTACATATTACTAAAGTTTAGTAACAGTACGTAAGTGATTCTATTTACATAAAAAATCCATTCGTGTGAAAGGAATTTACACATGAAATAAATAAAAGTTCAGTAATCTTAAAATTGTAGGTCAGAGTGGCCAAGTGTAAAAATTAAGCCACTTTTAAAATGTTACTCTAATGATAGGGCAGAGTAAAAGAGTGCCACATCCAGAAGGAAGTGCAACTCTGCTTTAATTTTACCAGTTAGTTGTAACCATGCAAAATACACAGGTACCTTCAAATATGGTACAACCCCAAGAGCATGAACAGCACACCCTTGAGAATATTTATACAAGAATATTCACAAAAACATACATTTTACAATTCTTAAAAACTATTTAGTGATATCAAATAGCATAATCTATTAAACACTTAGATCCCAGCTGACTCAGGCCATAACTTTGTAACTAATCTTACAATTCATATTTTTAAGTCTTACAGGAAAAACAGGCAAGGTGGGGATGATTATAAAATGGTGTAGTCATCTCTTGCTTTCTCTCATTATATAGGAGATATTCAGAAGGTTGTTCAAATTAGGTGACACATGGCAAAGGAACCCATGAAATGGATGTTAAAATAAAAAACTGCACTGATGCCTCTTGCTGTCCTCCTGCAATCAATATCCAGTACCAGAGAACAAGCTCAATTTAGAGAAGGACAAAGGAAGAAAAAGTCTTATTCATAATAAAACCAAATCTTTTCACATAACTATTTCCTTGGTTTCAATTGTAGATGTTTTAAAACTGGGTGAAAGGTTGAGCTACTTATTTGAGGTCACCTTATATTCATCCATGGATTCGATATTCTCTATATAATGCTTGTAGAAATCAAACATTAAAATCCAACCCAGGGAAGCACATCTGAAAGCTGGTTTGCTTCCTTACAATCCTGATAATTTGCATACTTATCTGCCAGCTGTGCTATCATTAATAACTAAAATCGTGTTAAGATACAGTGCAGTCATAACTGCCTTCCTGGAGAGGATCCTCCTCTTCTGCCCCAGACACGTCCTCTTCATGTCGACTCACACTGCTACTTCCACTATCACTCTGAGGGCTAGTGCTATGGCAGGTCAAACTCCGGCTTTCCTCCGCCCTTGGGCTGGCTTGTTCAGTAACCTTACAAGGGTTCACTGGTTGAAAAGCTTCAGGCTGCACTTGCTCTTCTGATCTCTCACTTAATTTCTGGAGCTGTGGCTTGATGACATTTAAAAATGGCTTGTACCCAGGGCTAAAGAACAAAGAAGGAAGAGGTAACTATGCAGTGAACTAAAAATAGAAGTTCATTCACATTCTGCCCTCTAGGCTTCAGCACTAAACCATTACTGTAGACCAGGGGTCAGCAACCTTTCAGCAGTGGTGTGCCAAGTCTTCATTTATTCACTCTAATTTAAGCTTTTGCATGCCAGTAATACATTCTAACTTTTTTAGAAAGTCTCTTTCTATAATACATAACTCAACTATTGTTGTATGTAAAGTAAATTAAGTTTCTTAAACATCTTAAAAACCTTATTTAAAATTAAATTAAAATACAGAGCTCCCGGACCCCAGGCAGTGAGAGTGCCACTGAAAATCAGCTCATGTGCCATAGGTTGCTTACGCCTGCTGTAGACCCACCTATTAGAGCTCCTGCATAAAGCGCAGGGGGTCAAGCTGCTACTGTCAAACAGATACCATTGTTTCAGGGGACTATGCATTATAACAGACTGTTACAGAGCTGTCTTCCCTGTGGATTTCTGCAGGGAAGCCACTAAGGAAAATTCTATTCTAAGTGACTAAACTCTTACTAAAGTCAATGTAAATGGAGACCTCAGTAGCAGAACATTGTCAAAATACCAAATTATACATTGTAATAGGAGAGTCCATTTATTCAAAAGAATTTTAAAAACTTATAAAGTAATAGCAGAAAACATGGCACTGTGTTCTGTAATTAGTAAAAATGTAAAGTGATATACTTTCAATGCAACTAGAAATCTAAGTAATCAGTATATTGCAGTGGCACCAAAAAGCCTCAGACAGGATCAAGGCCCCATTATTGCAAGTCTTGTACAAACACACAGGAAAAGAGATTGGGGTTTATATTTATTAGCATGAGATTTTTCACACAGCAACTTGAATTACGTACAAATTCTGTATTCAGCCATCCATCAAAACTAATCTGCTGCAATGACACTTACCAATCTGTGGAAGCCCATCTGTCTACAGCATGTAGCCCAGTCCTGATATTCTGCCATAGCTCTCCATCAGCATCAGAGGACTGCATGATGATAAAAACCTGGTTGATTATTGAAGATTCTCTGAGAATAAGGCCAATGATAATGCACCAGTCCAGACATCCTGCTTCCATGAAGATGTGTAGCAAATACCTATAAGAACAAAACAGTTCATGCAGTGCCATGCTTTTCCCCCTCCCAAGGACAGAATTCAAACAAACAGTGCTAGATCACACGCATGCTAAAAGCAAGAGTGAACATATTTTAGTCTCAATTCATCTTATGATGATGTAACTTACCGTAGTTGGACCTGTGACTTGTGTGGCCCTTTACTAGCCAATTCCAGAGAGATATGTTCCAGCTCTGACTGTGTTAAACTTAGAGTGGAGATGTTTTCATCCACCATGGTCCAGTCACCATCCACAATAGAACTTGTTTCTGTCAGGTCTGTTGCTGAACCAATGCTGCATTCATCACCTACCAAAATACATTCAACAGGATATGTAGAAAGCCATCTATTAATTTATCAGGTGTCAGTGTTTCTTCTGCACTCCTTCCTCCAGAAACTGACTGGGCTCATTTAATAGTTAAACATTTACAAACCAATGTAACTAGCTTTGGGATTCAGTAAGGGTGTTATTGGGTACTGAACAGCTAGTAGTTAGCCAGGAGCAATCTGAACGTAGGTATAGTGTCCTTCTAAGGATTTAAAGGTCTTGTTGGTGCATTGGATTAATATATACTTAAAGATAGACTTGCTTTTCTTTGCAAGCTGTTTTTTTCAGTAGCAATTCTTGTTTGTACCAGGTAAAGACAGCCCTGCAGGATAAACTGGGTAGGAAGAGTAATATGTATGTAACAGGTCCCCCAGGCACTCATACAGATCATTTGAAAAAGAGTGAAGTACTGTTGAGCTCTTGGACAGATGCAGAAATCTCCCAAACACTATTAGTAATCAAAATTACTACCGTGAACATCTTAATTGATCGTAAAACTAAAGTCAGTGGAAACAGGTTACAAGGCTGTTCTTAGCATGTGCACAACATGCCTCAGGTGGCACATGACCAAGATTCATTGCCAAATTTGGTCTGCTGGTTGGATCATTAGCTTCCCTGAGCATGACATGAATGCTGATTCATGCCCCCAGTTAAAAGTTATTTCCAACAGTCCTATGTGCCTTTGATTCCTGTTCATTTAATACTGTCAGTTTTAGAGCATAAAGTGAGTGAAATGGTCATGAAGGATACAAATAAGTCTGAAGAGCAGGAGTGGATTGGGAACTGTGAAACTGATTTAAAATTGACTAGTCTTTTTCCAAATGAAGCAAGATACAGAAAGGAAACAGTCAAATTTTGTTATTAAAATCATCAGTTTTAATAGTTTCAGGTGCTACCAACACAGGTAAGGACTTAAAAAAACACACATGAATTTTTACTTTCAATTCCTTTTAAATACAGCTGTCACTTGCCTGGTCGTAGTCTTCAATTTTGACTCAGCCACAAAGTTGTCAGTGCACTTTTAGAATGTTTTTAGTATACTTTTCCACTGACTGAGCCAATCTTTTCTGCATTACGGTATCATCAGATAACAGGGCAGCACCATACAGCAGTGATGTGCATTCATGAGAAAGGATGAATACCTAGATGCAGTTTTCTGAGAGTGATGCAGAAGAGTGTGAGAATGAAAAATAACCTACCTTTATTTAATAAAGGAGAGAGGAATGCATCTTGCATGTGAGGTCCATGGGATGAAACTGTGTCCATTTCTCTCTGGGAGGAATTGATGGTGCTAAGCCAGCTGTGACTCTGAGGTGCACTTGAGACCCCCATGTCCATTTCCACATTTAAAAAGCTGTCTGCAGACTGGGACTTGAGCAGCTGCTCTCCAACAGCTAGAAATAAGGAGGCATTTATAAAAAACTGACCTATAATACAAGTAACCATTTTTTAATACATCTCCCAAACAACTTTTCACAGTTATATCCAAGTCAAAATTCAAGTAATTAAATTGCTTCACAAATGAACAAATGCAAGGGAATGCAGCTCTTATGATTACTGCAAGACCCTTTGATCAGCCTCAGTGTACCTAGACACTGGCACACAGTGAAAGTGCCATCTAATATGTTGCTGGTATAGCTGAGCTACCACCTAAACTCACTTTTTTGCAGTTTTGAGACAAAGAAACTTAATTCTATAAGGTAGACTTGAAAGATGCTTTAAGACTGCAGTGAGATCCATGTGATAATCACAAAAAATAATATATAGAAAGATGTAACATTGTAATACAGGTTTCAAAACTGCAGCACTGTCTCACAAATTTTAACTCTTCCATCTCACTATCACATTGCTAGCACATTTCATCAGGTCACATGAAAAACAAGGCGTAATCTTTAAAAATCAGATAAAGCTGATCAAATGCCCATCTAAAACCACATAATGTACTGATTTTCGTCACTTTCTTTGGCTGAAATTATGTAAAGTTGTGTCCAGACTGACCTGTAACTGATCTAGCTCTCTGATTTAATACAGCTAAAAATATAACTTCTGAGAGAAAACAGGAAATCTCAACAGAAGCTACAACAAAGATATGATGTCTATTCTAAACAGAACGCCTTCAAAACCATGCAAAGTAAGGAACTGTACAGGTGAAAAACCTCAACCTGTTCTTTGCTTGGCTGAATTGAGACATGAGAGATTCAAACTGATGGAGGCAGGACTGCAGGAAAGAAACCTAGTCCACCAAAATAACTCGGATGGTACAGCACCTGTCTTGTACTTTCCATTCTTGAAAGGTGAATTAACAGAGAAAGCTGGTATGACTGGAAATGGCCAGAGAAAATCCTTGTGTAGTCTCTTCAAGGCAATCACAAAATCCTCCACACGGGCAGCTCGGGCTCGCTCCTTACACAGCCAGCCAATCAGCTCAAAGCCTAGTTGCGCAGCAAAGCATCCAAGGTCTTTAAGCCGGATTTCCTCCAGCAAGCGTCGAGCATGACGCCAGAGCATCATATCAATGTACATGTTCTCAGCACAGTCACTGTCTTTACTCCACCTGTGGACCAACACAAGAGAAGACTGTAGCTTAAAAGTCACTTAAAGATCGGCTGTAGCACAGATATATGAAATTGCAAACTAAGTTGAGTAACAATTTAATGGTGAAAGCCACTTGCACATTGATAAAAGAGACTATGTATTACCTGGGGTTCCTTTACCCAAGAGCCTCCACTATCACAATGAGCTATCAGACAATAGGAATGTGGTAGGTAGAAACTAGATAGGCAGGACCAGCTGCAGCAGCTTAAAGTCTTCGCAGTGAAGGCAGGGCTACATGTCACTAGGGAAGCAAGGAGCAGTCCCCCTTCCAAAGTGGCCTTTCAGAGAAAGCAGACTCCAGAAGACTGTGGCACTAGCAGTTTCTCTCACACACGAGCACTCCTGCCACTCTCTAAGCCCTCAACTGGAGCTCTTCTGTTAAGCAGGACTCCTCTCCGTCACCCCACTGAGCCCGAACCAGACCCCCACCCCACCCAGCTCCACACTCCCAGCACCCAAGCCCCCCACACTCCTTACTGAGCCCTAACCAACTTCACATGGACCCCCCCTGCAGAGTCTCATTGCCCCTGCACCTGGAACACACACCTCCCCCCCCCACCTCATAAGCCCCTCTGCATCCAGATGCCTCACAGAGCTTCCCACACCAGAACTACTACACACAAAATCCTCTTGTTCCACACCTGGATCCTGCTAGCCTGAGCCTGCCTGCCAATACCTGGTGTGCCTAGCAGAGCCCTGGAGTGTTTCTGGGGTCAGCCCAGCCCTTGTGCTGGGTCAGGTGCAGCCTCATCTCCGAGTCCCTGTCCTTGGGTGGAGTACTATAGGGTGAGCTCCCACCTCAATGCAGCCTGTGACCTGTACTCCCCACTGCCCTGCTGCAGCCTCCACATCTATTGACAAATTAAAATGTGCAGAATTTTTAGGCTCAGAATTCCCTCAGGAGTAGCAGTGTCACTGTGCTGTGGCACCAGGCATCAATTCAGGACAACTAACTTTCAGCAAATGACTCTTCAGGAGATGGATATGCATGAAAAATGGTAGTCTTGCTAGTTTTGTGAGAAGTGAGCTTTTCCTTGCGTCAATGTTTCATACAGGTACTGACTGTCTAACATGAACTTTAAATACTGATCCAGGAAGTGGACTTTGTGCTGGTGGTGGAATAGTAGCAATCTTCAAACAGGAGAGGCCTGTGAAGTCCAAGAACCCACTGAAGAAAAACAGTAAATGTGCTTCATATTACCGTCAAAGCACAGATATCTACCCTGTTCCTTCCTACACTAAGCACCATATCTGAGTGAGAGGGGGACACTGCCTTTAAAAAGGACATGTACAGTATTCTGGAACACGAATGTCTTGCTGGATCAGACCAGGGGTCCATCTAGTCCAGTACTTGGTCTTTAACAATGGCCAATACCAGCTCCTTTACAGAAAGGAAGGAGAAAGAAGGAAAATAGGATAGCCTGCTCCCAATGTTCGTCCTAACTTCCAATATAGTTAGAGATCTGAGTAAACTCTGAAGCTTAATGTTTTTATCCCTTTATGGGGTTGAAAAAAGTTGAACACTATGTAATTTTCAAAATAAAAATACCACAAGAAAAATAATCATCAAAACTGATACTTAGGAGAAACATTTAGATAGAATTAATAATTCTCATATGAGTAGTCCAGCAAAACCTACATCTGACAGATCAACACCAGATTCAGAGAAAGCTAGTCCATTCCACATAAGAAGTGTTTAGCACTCCTTGAGAAAGATTGATTTTCTTCAAGCAGGAGGCCTGGTCTACACTGTGGGTAGGACTGATTTTCTTCAAGTTGGAGGCCTGGGCTACACTGGGGGGGGGACTGATCTAAGTTACACAACTTCAGTTACGTGAACAACGTAGCTGAAGTCGATGTACTTAGACCTACTCACCGCAGTGTCTTCACTGTGGTGAGTTAACTGCTGCCGCTCCCCCATCGACTCTGCCTGTGCCTCTCGCAGTGGTGGAGTACAGGAGTCGACAGGAGAAAGCTCGGGGGTTGATTTATCACGTATAGACTATACACGATAAATCAACCCCCGCTGGATCGATTGCTGCCCACTGATCCGGTGGGTAGTGTAGAAATACCTGGAGTCTTTTACAAGAATCTTTGATCTGGCAGCTTAGGGAAAAAAAGATGTTTCCCTGGACAGAATCCTCCCAACATGAAGATGGACAACTGCACACAGTGAAAAATTCCACCTGCTCAGAAGCACAAAGATTTAGGAAATCAATGCTTATGGCTAAAAATTCCATAGGGAATTTCTGTGCTTGGGCTCATAGGAACTTTTAATACCAAAGTCATAAATTAACAACTTCGATCCAACTATTAGAAACATCTTAATTTTAAATGGTACAAAAAAGGAAAATTTTAAAATAGCTTAAGATTGGAGAAAATTCTCCTAAGAACATAACTGAACTCAGCTTGTAGGACATCAGTCTGACTTCACTGTAACTAAAATTGATTTGAACTGCATGCTTTCACCTGTAATTGCCAGAATTAGTGTGTAGTGCTAAGCACTGTGTAGTGCTAAGCTCACTTAACTTGCCTTATCTGTTGTATTGCTTAAAAGGACTAAACTTGAAACCTTTAGTTTGATGAGTATAACTAAATTTCAGCATTCGCATAGCACTTTTGTAGCTAGCATTGCAAGATATTTACGTGCCAGATATGCTAAACTTCCATACGCCCCTTCATGCTTCGGCCACCATTCCAGAGGACATATTTTTTTAATGAGTGTCATCAGCATGGAAATAACGCATTAATTAAATTTGTGACTGAACTCCTTGGGGGAGAATTGCATGTGTCTGGCTCAGTTTTACCTGCATTCTGCCATATATTTCATTCACAGGAATGCAGAGGCAAGATTAGAAAGGCAAAGGCACAAAATGAACTCAAACTAGCTATGGGAATAAAGGGAAACAAGACGACTTTTTATCAATACATTAGAAGCAAGAGGAAGACCAAGGACAGGGTAGGCCCACTGCTCAGTAAGGAGGGGGAAACAGTAATGGGAGACTTGGAAATGGCAGAGATGCTTAATGACTTCTGTGTTTCGGTCTTCACTGAGAAGTCTGAAGGAATGTCTAATATAGTGAATGCTTACGGGAAGAGGGTAGGTTTAGAAGATAAAATAAAAAAAAAGTAAAAAATCACTTAGAAAAGTTAGATGCCTGCAAGTCACCAGGGCCTGATGAAATGCATCCAGAACACTCAAGGAGTTAATAGAAGAGGTATCTGAGCCTCTAGCTATTATCTTTGGGAAATCATGGGAGACGGGGGAGATTCCAGAAGACTGGAAGGGGGTAAATATAGTGCCCATCTATAAAAAGGGAAATAAAAACAACCCAGGAAACTACAGACCAGTTAGTTTAACTTCTGTGCCAGGGAAGATAATGGAGCAGGTAATTAAAGAAATCATCTGCAAACACTTGGAAGGTGGTAAGGTGATAGGGAATAGCCAGCATGGATTTGTAAAGAACAAATTGTGTCAAACTAATCTGATAGCGTTCTTTGATAGGATAACGAGCCTTGTGGATAAGGGAGAAGCAGTGGATGTGATACACCTAGACTTTAGTAAGGCATTTGATACGGTCTCGCATGATATTCTTATAGATAAACTAGGAAAGTACAATTTAGATGGGGCTACTATAAGGTGGGTGCATAATTGGCTGGATAACCATACTCAGAGAGTAGTTGTTAATGGCTCCCAATCCTGCTGGAAAGGTATAATAAGTGGGGTTCCGCAGGGGTCTGTTTTGGGACCGGTTCTGTTCAATATCTTCATCAACAATTTAGATGTTGGCATAGAAAGTACGCTTATTAAGTTTGCGGACGATACCAAACTGGGAAGGATTGCAACTGCTTTGGAGGACAGGGTCAAAATTCAAAATGATCTGGATAAATTGGAGAAATGGTCTGAGGTAAACAGGATGAAGTTCAATAAAGATAAATGCAAAGTGCTCCACCTAGGAAGGAACAATCAGTTTCACACATACAGAATGGGAAGAGACTGTCTAGGAAGGAGTATGGCAGAAAGAGATCTAGGGGTCATAGTGGACCACAAGCTAAATATGAGTCAACAGTGTGATACTGTTGCAAAAAAAGCAAACATGATTCTGGGATGCATTAACAGGTGTGTTGTAAACAAGACATGAGAAGTCATTCTTCTGCTTTACTCTGCGCTGGTCAGGCCTCAGCTGGAGTATTGTGTCCAGTTCTGGGCACCGCATTTCAAGAAAGATGTGGAGAAATTGGAGAGGGTCCAGAGAAGAGCAACAAGAATGATTAAAGGTCTAGAGAACATGACCTATGAAGGAAGGCTGAAGGAATTGGGTTTGTTTAGTTTGGAAAAGAGAAGACTGAGAGGGGACATGATAGCAGTTTTCAGGTATCTAAAAGGGTGTCATCAGGAGGAGGGAGAAAACTTGTTCACCTTAGCCTCCAATGATAGAACAAGAAGCAATGGGCTTAAACTGCAGCAAGGGAGATTTAAGTTGGACATTAGGAAAAAGTTCCTAACTGTCAGGGTAGTTAAACACTGGAATAGATTGCCTAGGGAAGTTGTGGAATCTCCATCTCTGGAGATATTTAAGAGTAGGTTAGAGAAATGTCTATTAGGGATGGTCTAGACAGTATTTGGTCCTGCCATGAGGGCAGGGGACTGGACTCGATGACCTCTCGAGGTCCCTTCCAGTCCTGGAGTCTATGTTATAGCAGTTTCAGATGATGACTCAGCACGTGTTCATTTTAAGAACACTTTTGCTGCCCATTTGACAAAACGCAAAGAAGATACCAATGTGAGATTTCTAAAGATAGCTACAGCACTGGACACAAGGTTTATGAATCTGAAGTGCCTTTCAAAATCTGGGAGGGACAAGGTGTGGAGCATGCTTGGAGAAGTCTTAAAAGAGCAACACTCTGATGCAGAAACTAAAGCAACTTACTTCATTAAGTTTATACTTAGTTATTTGATATTCTGTCTCAGTTTAGGTGTTGAATTATGTTAAAAATGCTTAGTTACTAGTTAATATTGATGCTGTTAGTATTTTAAAGTGAACACCATTGTGGTTAATGCTCAGAGGTTTTTTAATTTTATACTCAGCTTTATAACTAGTCCACTCAATATAGTTAGTTAACCAACCATATTTTAATTTACTTTATATTTCAGAATTTCATGTTTTGTTTAGAGGTTGCCTTAAGAGTTGCTACATTGTATCATTCATTTTATTGTTTATGTGGTTTATATCATTTGCATGATTTGTTTATTGGTTTTGTTTATCATTTTTAATTACTTAAAACACTATTTCAAAGAAAAGTTAACTGTTTATTTTGGGGGCAGCAATATATAAAAGAATCCATGTTAAGTTTTGCAGTGATACACTTCCAGTGCAGTCTCATTAATAACCATAATCAGTAAGTCCAGCTTTTGATTTGGTTTTCCTGAACTAGTCATGTGAGAAGCAATTAAATAATAATTCCATCTAATTAATTGTTTCCACAAAGTACTCATTTTGCTAATTGCTTGTTTCTTTTGGTAATTTTACTGGCATCCAACCTCTACCACACTAGGCCTTCAAAAGCTTTTGTTTCTTAATTTTATATATTTACTATAACAACTCTGGGGGATATTCCTGCTATCCATGTAAATGTCTGTTATTACACCTGCTAAGTTCTTGACTGCAGTACTATCCTGTAGCATTTTATTTGAGTAAAAGATCAAACACTGTGGTCAGAAGGGTCGTTTTCCTCAAAATGATTTTAAAAATACAATATTGGACAGTAACTTCTTATGAACAATTCTGGTTTGTGCTCCCTGCATTTTATCTTGTTTACCACTTCTAAGCAGAACAAAGAAGCACCGATGAAGTGGGTTTTAGCCCACGAAAGCTTATGCCCAAATAAATTTGTTAGTCTCTAAGGTGCCACAAGTACTCCTGTCCTTTTTAATATCGAAGTTACAGCTCGTGCACATAAAAAGTCATGATAGATAAAAATCGAAGTAGCCAATATCTGCAGTAAAAGCAAAGAGAAATATTTCTTCTGTGGTATTAGGAGAGATGCTCTATTACAGTTAATGGACATGTGAGCGTTCACTGTATTCTGCTCCGAAAGAACTTCCAGAGGTTTGTGCAATCTCACAGCACACAGACCATCACCACCAAAGTTGCTGTCAGGGCCAAATTAAGACAATCTAGGGTCTTGGGCACCCCCTACATAACATCCCCCACCCCACCCATGCTGTGGCCCAGACCCTTTCAGGACTAACAACAGGTTTCACATTTAAGATGAATGGCCCAGCTCACACATTCCAGAGGTACCGTTTCAGGCAGGCATCAGTTATACTTGGTTCACATTTTTCAACTTGTCTTTGCATCCATGAGAGCTAGAAACAATTTTTTTTAAAATGGAAACTGAAATCCTTATCTCACATGACTCCAGGAGTCATGAGTGTCCATGCCTTAATATAGCCCCATTGTAAAATTTGTTACAATGTAAATAGTTTCGATGAGTGGGGCAGGGACTATCCTCTGTACAGTGGCCCAGCACAGTAGGAATCAATCATGAATTGTACTGTGATACAAATGTTACCTTTTCCCAGATGGACCAGAAGGCATGCTCAGTGTTTTCTGTAGATTAAATTTGTTAGCAGGAAGATTCTCTGCTGATTGGGATAAACTAATGCTGCGATGTCTGAAGAACTCAAAGCCACCAGTTGAGCTGGGTTCCTACAACAAAGAAGCATATGACCAACAAAAATGAAAACATGTTACATCCTGGTATACATGAGATTCATTAATGTTTAGTGACTGATGTACGAGATTTATGATTTTCTTTACAAACCTGAGTTGTGGGTGTAGGTGGCGGAGTCTCTGATTCACCAGAACCAATGGCTTTAAGAAATCTGATCATGTGACGACAAAGGTCCCACTTTCCCTGCTCCAGGGCAGTGTTGAACAGAAGAGTGGCATGCTGCCTACTAACTGCTGGAACCTCCATGTTCTACAAGTAACAATGTACAATATAAAAATAAATTTGCTTCTGAAACCCAGCAATACTTTTGGAAAAAGTCAAGCCTCCGCCCCAGCAGTATGCTCAAAAATGAGAGTTGTAGGTAAAGGCACATTTCACAGTTTTCTATTTTGTTAAGTGCCATTTTAGGAACCTATTCATATTTAATTTGATCTCTAAACAAATATAACTGAGGTGAGCAGTCCACCAAAAAAGTGTTATTTTTTTTAAAGTTATGCTAAACATGCAATAAATCATTTAAATAAAAAAAAATATGGGGACTAATTGGTCACTTCTTTTTTGTAATCAAGTAGCAGGCTACTATTACCTGTAGGATAATAAGGTAAGAGGCAGCTGTGTCTAAGTCCTGGGCCATTAAGCACTCCTCAAATAAGTCTTTTGGGTTTCCAACAGCAGCAAACAGGTAATTCCACAGGGCATATTCCGTCTTCCTAGCACAATGAACAACTGTCTGCAGGAAAAGGGGGAACTCTGTAATGAACTTAGCCACAGTGGGAAGCAGAGGGTCGGGAATGGGCTCCCGCGAGGTAGCTTCTTCTTCCAGCACTTCATGAAGCATCAGTTCTAGCACATGAGGAAAGTAAGGTAACGTGGCACAGGAGTGGGCCAAAAGCAAGGCTTGCTCTCCTAAGTTCCTCACCAAAAGCTGGCGCAAAATGTGATGGAGGTAGATCTGAGAGGTTCTCTCAACAATACAGAAAGGAAAGAGGACCTCCAAATGTTGTCTAGCACTGCTGTGAGTGTATAAACAGTCGTAGAGTACAGTGTCATTGACAGCACCAAGAACCAAGGCATCTTCAAACAGAACAGCCAAGGGGTATATGTTGATGTGGAAAGGCAGCATGATCCGTCTTGACAAAAAGGAATGTGGTTTGCGGTGATCCCTGGGAAACAAAGGAAGCCAGACTTTCATACCTGACCCACCACAGCTGAGCCAGAGTGCCTCCAGTAAGTGGCGCTTTTGTTTGTTTGCCCTGCAGGTAGTCCAAACATTTTCAACCGACTGGGCTAGCACAACTGGAGCACAAAAAGGCAGCTGGGGAAGAAAAGAAAAGGATCTTAATACCCTTTTAATTTATGCCTCATCTCACTAGTATCCTTCCTTCGGCTGAAAGGTGTCTCAGCACATTTCACTTCCATTTAATAGATTTGTCGGTGAGGGGAGTATATGACAGAAATTCACTATTGTAGAGAATTATGTATTAGGCACTTCTAAAACTCTAGTCAGCGCAAGTACTCAAGAAGCAATTCAACCTGTGTTTCCAGCCCCACAAACCTAAATCTGGCGAAGTACTGTATACCACAGATATTTATCAAATGCTGCCCCCAGCCATTTTAAAGGTTTTTCACAAATACAGCTTGTTGTCACCAGGCGTAGTTATTTTTCTACAAGTGAGGACTGATAAGAAGTGCAATTCCTATGCAACTTAGCCTAGCTGCATTCTGGGCACTCAGAAAAGGCTCCAGTATTAACCCACCGAGAGGGATCTCTCATTCCTCACCTACCGGCTGGTTACTGTAATAATGTTTGCAAGCATTCACTTGAATCCAACCATGCTCACACCTCTCTCTGCAATTTCTGAAGACTCACACAAAGATTATTAATATGAATGATTGTGAAATTGTTGCTCTTCATATGACTCTACACATTGTCAGAAGAACAAGGATAGTCAGTCATACATTAACATTTGTTATCTCTTAAGAAGCTGGTCAAAAATGCCAGTATGCGCCTGAAGGGGATGACAAACCACAAGTATTCAAGGTGAACAGTTTAGGAATAGCCCACAGGTCGAAAATTGTTTGCCCAAGCTTCGTACAGCACCTATCACAGTGGGATCCTGATCCATGATTGAGACCCCTATGTTACAGCAATACAAGGAGTAAATAATCTGACTGTCAAAGATACTTGCAAAAGTAAAAACTGGTTTGTGAATGATTCGTGAACAGAAAAGAGGGCTGCATTTGTCAGGTAATTTATTCACAACAAATAATTCAACCAGTTTTAGCACAGGCATTGAAGTGTAGCTACACACTTCTTTCTAGGCCGAGATCAATCACCTTCACAACTTGCTGAGTCCTCAGAACCTTTGAAAACTCTTCTGTAATCCCAAATATGTTTACTTACAAGTTTCCTTTGGTTAGGACTGCTGTCCTTCTCTCGTATCTGGGGGCCAGACCGATCCCTTTGTACCATGATGAGTTGTCCCGCTAAGTTTAACATAATGCTTTCTGCCTCACAGGCCTGTGGGGGGAAAAAGGGTAAATTACTTATCTCTAAACTTTTCTGAATCCATCATTTTTGCTTTGGTAAGTACAGTATAGTCTCTGCATAAACTCACAAGCAAACTCAAATTTAGAACACTGGCATTCCCACTAAGCACATCCTTTATAGGAGGCTTGTAAATACTAGCTTATGAACTCTGGATACAATTCTTTCTACCTATCTTCCAAACCAACGTGCAAATCAAGGAGGACAGATGCAAATACTCAAAGCTTTGATCTGTTTCTTAGGGAGGGACCTACCCTGTATGCTCCTTAAAAGCTTTGCTTGCCTAGGAGTAAAGCATATAAACTGGGGATATGTTGAAGGGAAATGCTGGCCTTTCCCTGCTCTTCATTTTAATCGAACAGTTGAATTGTAAGCAGAGGTTTCAGTGTGCAACTTTCCTCAAAAAGGCTCTAAGGGTATGTCTACATTAAACTTAACACTTGCAGTTGGCCTACATCAGCTGACTTGGGCTTGCAGGGCTTGGGCTGTGCTACTGTAAAACAGTGGTGCAGACATTTGGCCTCAGGCTAGAGCCTGGGCTCTGGGAACTCTCCCTCATCATGGGGTCCCAGAGCTCAGGCTTCAGCACTAGCCCAAACAAACATCTACACTGCAATCTTATAGCCCAATAGCCTAGCCTGAGCCACACAAGCCCAAGTCAGCTGATGAGGGCCAGCCAGAGGTGTGTAATTGCAGTTCAGACATACTCTGAAACTGCATTGCATATTGCCATGGTTTTTTAAATGGTGTTTAACAGGAACAGCTCTTTTACCAGAGCTAGTATGTAATGCACTCCCACAGATCTCTACTCAAATCTCAGTTCAAGGGTTGACTTGAGGCTGGTTACTGTATCAACCTCAGCTGTGGCTAAATAAACTCCTAGCAGCTCACTGCCAGTTCACCTAGGGAACAACAGCCCACAAGGACAGCCATTTTCAACACTTAACTTTTGAAAAAGAGAACAGAATACTGTGGTTGTAGAGTACTTCATATTCCAAAAAGGAAAAAAACAAAAAACGTAAATTATATGTACACAATGTTAGTTCCTTTATTTTACCCAGATACATGTACCCCAATCATCTAAGTGTCCTTTGTGCCCCTTGCTTTTAAATCTGCTTATTTTAGTTAGCATTGCTGCAGGTCTGTGCAAGTGCCATGTGGTGGAATTGGTTACGCCAGGGTCAAGCCTTCCTAATACACAGAAGCATGCCCCTTAAAAAGAGCCAATTTAGCACAGGAAGCAATCAGAAGAAACAAGCAGGGCTTGAGCACCTATGGAAGGAAACATTTAAATAGTTCTACTGTAAAAGTGACTATAAAAATGCCATCTTGTTCAACAGAACTGCTCCCTGTGTCTAGTCGTAGTTTTGCCTCAACTTTAATTGTCAAGTAAGCTTCTACTTCTGTTCTGTTGGCACTGCAGAGTCAACACTGCTACAGGAATGGAAGATGGATTCCATTTTGGCTCAGGCATCATCAATAGAACCATTAATCAAGATTGATCATAGGGACTTTACTGTTAATGCTAGGGCCAAAAAGAACCCAGCTTAACTTTTACATTTAAGGTTGACTCACGGAGATTACAATTAGAGTAAACATCTTCTTTCTTGTAAAGTCAACAAACTTGGTATGGAATTTCTTGACAGAAAAGCAATCAGGGAACCCAACCTGTAGTGTAAATTTTTCCCTCCCAAATAGAAGTGCACTTAAAAACCTTAAACGTTTAATACTACACGGATATTTGGATCTCTGAAAAATGTTTATTTTGTTTTACATTTAAATTAACTGCCTGACAGCTTACATACTATCATGTGTATAAAGCCCACATCCAGTTTTTCGTATCAGACTAGAAGGACCTGAATAGTAGATTCTCAGCATCTGAGATAGAAAACAATGAATTTGATCCTTTGCTTATAAGCATTTTCCTGCAGCTAGCTAAGAATGGCAAGATTGTGTCCTAGAGTTCATGATGATTTAGAGTCTGCAATGCAGCTTCAGCATTGCACAGGAAGAACAGAATGGAAGAGGCATCTCAGAATGAAGCAGGAAGTGAACCAATGAATGCTCCAACCCCCCATCCACTGGATTAGTTACACTTCTCACAGGCAATTCATCTCCCTTAAATAACCCAATAGATAATAGTCTTCAGAAAGGAAGGATAGTCCAGAGTTAAGGGCACTAGTTGTCTAATTCCCTGCTCCACCACAGAATTCTTGTGCAGCCTTGCACAAGACAGATACTGTGTGACTCTGGGTATATGTACACTGCAGCTGAGAGCATGCCTCCCAGCCCAAGCAGACAGACTCACTAGTTCAAGGAGCGCTAGCATGCTAAAAATAGCAATGTGGATGCTGTGTCATGGACTAGTCACCCAAGTACAAGCCCACCTGATCCTCCGGGTCCCTACTCTGGTGGCAAGCCCATGCTGCAACATCCACATTGCTATATTTAGGGCGCTAGCTTAAGCGGAGCTAGTGTGTCCATCTACTTGGGTTGGGAGGCATGCTCCCAACTGCAGTGTAGACATACCTTCTGTGCATTCGTTTCCCATCTGTATAATGGGAATAGCAGCTTCCCTACCTCACAGGGGTGTTGTGAGGATAAGTACATAAAAAAATTGAGAGACTATACTATAACAGTGCAATAAGTACCTAAGACAGAAAAGTTGGTCTAGGCCCCAGTGCTACGTATACAAATATTGCCCCTTTCCCAGGAATCAGCTGCTCCTTTAGATGGATTCACTGCCTAATTGACTTTGGGGGGTAATACCAAAAAGATGCACCTTGTGTGTCCGTCCAGGGGTCCTACATTATAGAAAAAAGAGTTCTATGCATGTTTTAGAACAGCTTGGAATTGTATGGGCATTGATCCAGAAGATGTATATTTCATACCCACATTATTTAAATAGTTAAATGTACCCAGGTCTTTTGTTTGCTTGCTTGTTTTTGTTTTGATTCTTCTGGGCTTTGGCTCTCATACTAAACAATAGAAGCATTTTATAAATATTTGAAAAGCATCTTCAAAAGAACTCTATTGCTACTGTCTGATATCATCACCCAGGCAGAACTCTTAAGACTAAAACTACCAACTCCAAGGACTGTCAGTTATTTTTTTATTAAACTTCAACCACTCAAACACTGGATAGACTCATACCTGCTGTGGCATTTTCAAGCTGATGCCAGTCTCTGTTCTCACCGATGTCAGAGTTACAGAAACAACAAGGAAAGGATGAGGAATGTAACGAGACATGGATACCTCCTGAAGAACTTGAACACTGGCAGTAGGGTTAGGACTGTAAGAGGGGGAAAAAAACAGTTGCTAAACATTTCTCCTCTAAGATAGTTTCTAAATGCTTAATGATGGAAAATACTAATTTAACCATAGGAGGCAGAGCTCTTTCAAGAAACCAGAACAATTTCCCCTTAAACTGCAAAAAACTGTACCTAGGCCACTCTTCTGAACTGGATAAAGTTTTATTTAATAAACCCATTAGCCTGATTTGTTCCATCTTGATAATTTATGGGAACACAGGAAGAAAGAGCAAAGTGCTCAATGTACCTCTCAATGGTGATGATGTCAATCCAGGTTTCTCTGAACAAGGCATTGGAACTATTCTCCTCCAAGTTAGACAACAGCCATCTCCCTCCCTACTGATGAAGATTCCCTCTCTTTGATTTCAATGCAGGCTACAATGTTGTGGACAACTCCATCCATCTACTGCAATAAATTATAAACCCTCCTTTGTTCTGGTTCTAATCCTCCCCATTAAATGGTGCTGACTTCTGTGCTAGATCCTCCCCTACATTAAGAGACTCCTCCTACATGGAGTCTAAAGGTTTACTTTTCACAGCCCTTTGCTTTTTTACCTTGCACCTCCTTTTCAGTCATCCTTCCCCTCCCTTTAAGTTTAATTTCCATTTTTATGGTGATGATTCTCAAGTGCACACGTTTCAGTGCCTTTGATGACTCCTATCCACACTGATAAGATATGAGGCATTACACCACTACCCTGATATAATGTGACCCGATATAACATGGGTTCGCAAACAAGGCCGTAAAGCTCTGACAAGCTGCTCTGAGCAGCGTGTTAAGGGTGCCGGGCTGGGCCAGGCCAGGGCCAAGGGGTTGATAGGGGGAGAGGGTCTTGGGGGCGGTCAGGGGCTTCCCCCTCAGGGTCTGGGGGCAAGAGCTGTGAGAGGGCACTTTTGGGGGCCGAGCAGCCCGCTCCGCTTCCCTCTCCCCGACCCCAGTCATGTTGCTTGGGAGAGGAGGTTTGGGGGAAGGGACCCCCCGCACTTACCAGCAGCAGCGGAAGCGGAGCAGCCCAGCCCCAGCCCGCTCCACTCCACCAGCTCCCAGCCACAGCACTCCACTTCCCGCCACAGCTGAGTACGGGGGCTGTCCTTTCCCCAGCCTCCCCGCACTCACCTGCAGCAGAAAGTGGAGCGCTGCGGCTGGGAGCTGGCAGAGTGGAGTGGGCTGGGGCTGGGCTGCTCTGCTTCCCACCGCTGCTGGTGAATGCCGGGGGGGGGGGGGGGGGGCAGGAGGGTGGATAGGGGTCGGAGCAGTCGGGACGGGGGGTTGTGTGGGGTCCTGGGGGTGATTACGGATGGGGGTCTCTGGAGGGGACAGTCAGAGAACAAGGAACAGGGGGAAGGGGGGAGGCAAAGCAAGTTTGATATAACATGGTCTCACCTATAACACGGTGAGATTTTTTTCTCCCCCAAGGACCGTGTTATATCGAGGTAGAGGTGTATTTAAAGTTCCTTCAGCTAAGTATCTGAGACGGAAGTTTTTATGGGCAGGAAGGGCATTCTCCAACATTTTGCTCTTCAATTTAAAACATACTTTTACTATTCACTTTCTGTAACCTTAGCACCCTTGATTCAGAACTCATCGATTCATGAGTTTACTATGCTGTAAATCTGTCTACAATATGACCATCTCTATAGCACTGACCACATTTTTTATCACTTTGATACCACCTGCTCTGAAATCCTCATGGCCTTTTATCTTTTTTTTTCTTGACAGCTACCTTTGTTATGGCCTCCCATTTCTCAGCTTTGACTGTGGGCACAAAGAGTAATTCTCAACTCCATTCTCCAACAGCTCCACCAGCTCTCATTTGTTTACCCAAATTCTGAAACACTTAGTTGTTTTTAAAGTCTCCATGGAACTGTTCTTGCCTGTCATGTGGACTCATTATACTGCCCGAGTGCCCATTCCTTTTGCTATCAGGTACCTCATCTCTCTGCAGCTCCTTCTAACAGGGGAAATGCCTCACATACCATCTGGAACAGTCTTCCTGTATCCCTCAGCCACTCCTAGTTCACACAACAAATCTCTGGCAGGACTGGAGAACCGGAATTAGTAGTCCTGACCTCTACTACTCTGCAGACATCTATTAGGGCCATTTTACATACAAGACTGCATAAGGAAGGGTGAGAAATTAGAGGGGGAAAAGTAATAATGAACTGGAGTCCAAAGAGTTAGAAAACCTCTTCTCTATGGAAATCTTGTACTGCCTTAAATACTACCAGCTAATCTTTTTCTGGACCCACTTTCAGGTCATGAATCCTGTATCTGTTGCAGAAGCTACTCCAGCTGAGCATTCACAAACAGGACAAGTTTCTCTCCAGTACATTTACTTATTGACTCAACAGATGTTCAAGCATCTTCAAGCTTCTAAATAAAAGTCTGCACTGAAGGGAGGGATTCCATTTATAGGTTTTCTGAAAAAATACCAAGTAGGATAAAGTAGCAGCTACATAAGCTCTACATATTCTAGGTTTTTACATAAGAGTAAGCCACCACTTAAAGCAACCCAGAACAGTACCCTCAGGGACAAACTGTAGAATTTAGAATTCACTGGGGAAAAAAAAAGTAAATAAAAACTCAATCTGTCGAAAGCCGGCTCTTATTAACAGTGTATGTCCATTCACAAATGATATTTCGCATTCTTCCTTGAGAAACATTTAGAACCCTTAGAATTCTTTGTCTAGACACCAGTTATCTAAAGATCTTGTATCACTGTTACATCCTGTAAAGCAAAGTAATGTTGTGAAAACAGATATTCACTCACTTAGGCAGTTGCTAGGGAGTGTAGAAGCAAGTTCCATTCTGACAAACTATTAAAAACAAGCACTTAGAATCTCTGAAAATGATATCTTCAACTTCTGAAGTAATTATTGCCTTACCTAAATATGGCTTTCTAAAGTAAGAAAACGAGACAAAAATATTCCTGACTGATCTTTAAGTGCTATACCAATTAGTGACAAACCCTTCCTTCTCCAGCTGCTTACTTGTCAAAAAGTACAAAAGCCTTCTGTCCCTGACCATTTCCTCTAATTTTCCATGGTGAATGGAATGCGAAAACTAAAACAGACAGAATTAACTGGTGGGTACAGTTAGATTTTTTTAAATTCTCTATTTAGAAAAGAACTTTACAGATTTTGTAAAGTTAATGATACCAGCTTAAATAATCACAGGTCTGGATGCAGGTTTTATAAATTATGAAAGTTGTATATAGTTTTCACATGCTTGTTTATGCTAAAAATATGACATTTAAAAGCTACAATTTCTAACACCTAGGAGTGGACTGGAACCCAACATGTCTAGAGATACAGATAATTAGAATCAGCTAAGCCGTAGTCAATGCAAATTTAATCAGTCCATCTACCATCTTCCTCAAGTATAATCTCAATGTGTGATACAAGTCCCAAGAGAAAACACCAGAAGCCCAGGTTACTTTCCCTACCACCTAAAATGGGCCAAGTTTTCAAATGTGCCCCAATTCTGACACGTTCTTCCTCAAGCACAAGTTAGTAAGTGCACATTTCAGGTACTGTCACCTGCACACGTAAATTATGTGTGGAAGTGATAGTGCTCAAAAAGTTTCTCTGGGTAAGTATGTGTGCATGCGAACTTCAAAATATGCAAACCCTTGCATCCACATTTTGAGCATCATCATTTGCACACACAGGTGATAGAATTGCTACAAATGGATGCCATATTTTGAAAAGTTATCTCAAGAAGTTATCAAAGCCTGTGATTAATCTTAAGACTAACAGTTTATGAAAGGAAATTAGTCATGTAGAGGAGATATTTCTGAGTTAATTACTATAAAAATGTGGTAAAATAATTTTATAGACTTGCTTCAGTTGTACTCACCCATCAGGTTGTCTTTCAATACTATAAAGGCAAATAGAACAATCTGCTCTAAACAATATTACTATATCCCGGAAGACACTGAGTAGTAATGTTTCTGCCTGCACTTTGGTGACATGTGCAAATGCATTGTCCAGATTGGATGTTCGCAGGTAGATTCTTAGCTGTAAGGACAATTAATGGTTTAAACAAGAGTGTTCTCTTGCTGCAAACATCAACGTAATGTAAATACTCAACAGATCCATTAATGCCTCATATGGATTTTTGTGGTATGGCAAAACATTTTAGGAAGCAATTTTAAATTGTATACTAAACTGACTGAGTGCTTAACTGGTAGTGCTATGGTAGTTATATCAACAGCAAAAAGTAAAACAAAACAAAAAATTAAGAGAATCAGTTCTAAAAATGCAGACCTTGAACGAAGGAAAGTTTTTACCTTCCTCAAATGTTCATCCAAATTCCCATTCACACTGAGCCTCTTTCCCTAACCCCTCCCCCCACCAACTGAAGAGTTATACAACATTCCCCCAAACATTCCTCTATATTTAGTAGGGCTGTCAAGCGATTAAAAAAATTAATTGCGTGATAAATCACATTGCTAATAATAAAATATCATTTATTTAAATATTTTTGGGTGTTTTCTACATTTTCAAATACATTGATTTCAATTACAACAAAGAATACAAAGTATGCGATGCTCACTTTACATTTATTTTTGACTACAAGTATTTGCACTGTAAAAACAACAAAAGAAATAGTATTTTTCAGTTCCCCTAGTACAAGTACTGTAGTGCAACCTCTATCAGGCAAGTTGAACTTACAAATGTAGAATTATGTATAAAAACTGCATTCAAAACTAAAACATAAAATTTTAGACTCTGCACGTCCACTCAGTCCGACTTCTTGTTCAGCCAATTGCTCAGACCAACAAGTTTGTTTACATTTGCAGATCATGATGCCCGCTTCTTGTTTACAATGTCACCTGAAAGTGAGAACAGGCAATCATATGGCACTGTTGCAGACGGTGTCACAAGATATTTATGTGCCAGATATGCTAAAGATTCACATGTCCCTTCATGCTTCAACCAACATCCCAAGGGATATGCATCCATGCTGACGATGGGTTCTGCTCGATGACAATCCAAAGCAGTGAGGATTGATGCAAGTTCATTTTCATTATCTGAGTCAGATGTCACCAGTAGAAAGTTGATTTTCTTTTTTGGTGGTTCAGCTTCTGTAATTTCCACATCGGAATGTTCCTCTTTTAAGACTTCTCAAAGCATGCTCCATACCTTGTCCCCCTCAGATTTTGGAAGGCACTTCAGATTCGTTAACCCTGGGTCGAGTACTGTAGCTATCTTTAGATATCTCACACTGGTACCTTCTTTGCGTTTTGTCAAATCTGCAGTGAAAGGGTTATTAAAACTAACAGCAGGTGCTGGGTCATCAGAGACTGCTATAACATGAAATATACAACAGAATGCGAGTGTAAAAGAGCAGGGGACATACAATTCTCCCCCAAGGAGTTCAGTCACAAATTTAATTAAAGCTTCCCCCCCCCCCCACCCCCAAAACGATTGTCATCAGCATGGAAGCATGTCCTCTGGAATGGTGGCCAAAGTATGGAAGGGCATACGAATGTTAAGCATATCTGGCACGTAAATAACTTGCAATGCCTGCTACAGAAGTCCCATGTAAATGTCTGTTCCTGCTTTCTGATGACAAAGTAAAGCGGGCAGCATTATCTCCTTTAAATGTAAAGGAGCTTGTTTGTCTTAGCGATTGGCTAACCAAGAAGTAGGACTGAGGACTTGTAGGCTCTGAAGTTTTATATTCTTTTGTTTCTGAGTACAGTTATGTAACAAAAAACCTACATCTAAGTTGAACTTTCAGGACAAAGATTGCATTATAGTATTTATATGAGGTGAATTCAAAAGTACTATTTCTTTATCATTTTTACAGTGCAAATATTTGTAATCGAAAATATATACTTTGATGTCAATTACAACACAGAATACAATATATATGAAAATGTAAAAAACATCCAAAATATTTAATACATTTCAATTGGTATTCTACCGTTTAGCAGTGCAATTAAAACTGAAATTAATCACGATTAAATTTTTTAATTGTGATTATTTTTTAGTTAAATCGCATGAGTTAACTGCGATTAATCAACAGCCCTAATATTTAGAAAACACAAAATCCTTTCTGCCAGCATTCAAAATTATATCACATTTTAAGGAAGATGAACATATTCTTATGTTGTCTTAACATGAAAATGGCTTTTTATGTCAATGGACAACTTTACCACAAATGATTAGTTAAGAGGTATTGATGCAGGCAGAATCAAAATGCTTCAAACATGAAGGGTTGAAGGAAAGGAACCTATATTAGCTGAGATTCCTACAGTTCTATGTTTGTTTTTTCCTGTTCATAAAATTAATTTTGAACATGACTAATATTTAAAAAATAAGATAGCAACTGAATAGCTTGCTTGAAGAAACGAATGCCTTACCTCTTCTTGGCGGTCACTTAAATTATAACATGCAAGAACAATGAAATCATTCCACCAGGCTATGCCACCTGTTACGATCATATTTTGCTCCTTAAAATAAAATGAAAGAACAAGTCAGAAAGATTATAAGCTGCTTACAAGTTTCCACAAATCACATAATTTACACATACAAAAATAAATTAATACATAGAGAATTATACACACACTTAATACATATATAAGCCTTCAACAGACTACATATAAAAAAAAAAATCTCCTGTAGATGACACAAAAAACAGTATCACTATGAATAGGACAATCTTAATTAGGTATGACATTACTTTTTTAAAAATAAGTCTTCAAGGGTTGTCAGATGTATGTGAGATCATCAAAAGCTACTCAACAAAGCCAAGTTCTTCTGTCTTCAAGAAATTCATTTGAAAAAATATGTTCAAAATATTGTGATTATAATAAATCTGGTTAAAATTGCACACAAGCTTATAAAACTAGTCAGCACTCACCTGGGTAATGTTTCCAAACAACTTCCATTTTTTGGTGAGTAAAGAATAATGTGCAAAACCAAACTTGCCAACAACAGCTACATTCTGCCCCAGTTTGTCAATGGCTGAAAACTGTTCAGACAAAAATTAGGGGGAAAAAAAAACTATTGTTCAGAAATCTTTCAAAAATCGCATACTTCTGCTCAAGATGATCAATACTTTAGCAATATTAATATACTCAACTGAACCTGAAAATTGTCTGTACTAACGTTCTCCACCATACTTTTAAATAAATGACATTTTTCTTTTAAATACATAAATTGCTTTGATTTAATACAGTAGTAATCTCACCCTATAACAAGAACAATTATAAAAACCTAATGCTTGCATTTTTCATCAAGCACCAACCTATTTTTAAGTAACTCACCCTTATAGGCCAGTTGCTCTCTAGATATGTACTGTGAATCTAAAAAAAAAAAAAAAATATATATATATGATACAGATCACTGTACTGATAAATTGAAAATAAATTCACACACTTTAAGGGATATAAAAGAAACAATGTTGACTGTGTATCTATTTTTAATTCCATAACATTCTGGTTTCTTCACAGCCATTGGAGTTTTTTCACCACCACAATTCTTCCCTCACTCCACTCTTTCCAATACATTTTCATAGACTCTAGGGCTGGAAGGGACCTCGAGAGGTCAGCGAGTCCAGTCCCCTGCCCTCATGGCAGGACCAAACCCTGACAATTTTAGAATTATATAAACCCTAGAAAACAATTTTAACAACATATTTTAAGCTTGTTTTCTGATTTTCTTTGCTTTGGTTGAAATATGTAAAAAATCTACGAATAGTGAGTTACAGGGGCAAAATACTATTTATTTTAGATTTTTCCCCTTCAAGCAGTTGTTTTTTTCCATCGATTGAAGAGCTGTCAAGGCAAGTTTCTATTCAATAAAATCATCTGTTATGCATGGTTTCGTCAGCCCCCACCTCCAGGAATCAAATTTTCTTGGATTTCTACTGACATTAAAAAAAACCCTATTCTGACTCAATTTGCCTTCTTTTCCACTCCTGAATGGTTTTATTTTGCACAAAATGTATATACTAAGTTATGTTCTTCTCATAAAATTAACATGGTAAAATTCCATTAGTCTGTATACAAACTGCAGCACAGCAAACTAGTGGCAAGAAGATTAACTAGAACTATGGCTATAAGGAAGGGAAGGATTTTGTTCTCTAATACAGTTTTCTGAAATATCTGTAGTTTGGTTTATGGTTTCAATGAATTACATTTCTTGGTCAGTTACCTAGCTGTTTTAAATTGGCTTTAACTTCTGCCACAGACAAAATGAGATTCACTATGCAATATCAATTTTTTTTGCTAAAACTCAAATTATTCTACTTGGAAGTCTTCTCATCATTCCCCATTCCGATCTGCAATTTATAAGGATATTAACCATAATTTCAGACAAATTTAGGATGTTCACTGTAACCCATCAGGTAAACATTTCACAAGACAACAACAGCCTCAACCTAGGTTTGAGGTAAATTATAAATTTCAGGGAACAAGTCTTTCAGAGTTAGATTTTAACTTTTGATTCTTTTGACATGAAAGTCCAAGGGGTTTGGAAAGTGGCTGGCACTGAAATGAGAAAAAGGGTGAACTTAGGAAGATACTGAATTGATAACAACCAACAACGCAAAAGCTAAAAGACTCGATGCAAGCAATTTATAAAAGCCTTCAGCTCCTTTCCAGATAGTTTACTTACTCAGTATTCTGTTACCTGAATGATCCAAAGTCTTATCAAATTAAGTTTTACTGTCCGTATGAAGATATAGTAGCTCTTTAAACACAAACCAATCAAAGCTATTTTGCAGGACACAGTAGAGCTGCCCAGAGGATTGCGGGGGCCTGAGGCAAAGCAATTTCGGGGGCTCCTTCCATTAAAAAAAGTTGCAATACTATATACTACTATATTCCTGTGGGGGCCCCTGCGGGGCCTGGGGCAAATTGCCCCACTTGCCCTCCCCCAGGCGGCCCTGGGACACAGTACTTCAAGTAAACTTTTATCATGTAAAATGTTCAACTTGGATGAGTTTAGGCAAGAGAAAAATGTATTGGTTGAGGCACCAGATAAGATCATTGAATCCTTGAAAGGATTCACGGCCTGTATTTTTGTAACAAGTTAAACCAGTTAAAGAGATTTTTGGCAGTTGGATCCATTTCTCTAATATCAAATATGCTGTCTGGTCTTCCTTACACTCTTACTACTCATTACCAACTGGCAATTATGCCTCAGCAGATAAACTAGGCCAATGGGGGTGAAGACAGCAGTTGTCTGAGTATTCGTCCTATTACCTGTGTGTAAAGGCCTATTTAAACACCAATCTAGGCTGAGACCTGTTTTTCTACAGTGTAACATTCTTTTTCATTTGAGTGCAGTGGAGAAACAGAAGAAAAGGTGGGACCAAATTCCTCTGTGCAAAGTCTGTTAGGACAGTCTGACTGGCGCTACTGCTCTTATCATATGAGCAACTAAACCATCAGACACCATAATTCAAATGAAACTGCTTCCCTAGATGAGGTCGTTTTCATTAAAAGCAAGCAGATACATTCTAAGTTAGAGTCAGATTAGAAACCCACATAAACACTCTCCAGGTTCTGCAGATTATTTGTTTGAAAAGGCATCAGTTTGTAAAACATCATGGGTTAATGACTGTAATTAGTCATAAAAAGCCAAAAAGCCAGGAAAGATGTGAGGGGTGTAGACACTGCACATACAATAAGTTAAATCATGTCAATTTTACTAAAGTGTCATCCTCAGTTTTAGTGAAATCCATAAAGCAGATATGTAAGCAGGAAACTGTCTAAAATTATGGATTCAAAATTATCTAAATTGTTCCTCACTGCTGGAATGAGTAATCCTGATGGGCTTTGGACCTAACACCTTCTGGAAACAGCTTCTTGCAAGCTATGATACTATAAAGTGGTTTCAGCTCCTCATCTAAACAGTTTGTATGTATTGCCAAAACCCTGACGCTGTTTACAACGGAAAATCTTTAAATCTGTCTACATGGGCATTAGAAACTTCATATATTCTACAGAGTATTTTGTACCTACAACATCCCCAATGCTCTTTCAGGGCAGGAGGAAAGAATTTATATGTGGGGAAAAACCAGCTCTCTCATGAGGTCAGAAAGGCCAGCCAGAATTCTTTTCACCCTCGGGGAATAATAAGCTGTACCGTGGGAGCAAGCAATAGGAAACAGAAGGGCAACTATATGACAAATACAATACTTGCAGAAGGGATAAAAAGAAACACAGATGCCACCAGGTTCAGGTAACAGCAAGTAAGTGCAAAAATACTATTTGAGTAACAAATGGAGAATTACCTGTACAACATGCCAATGCCTGTGTCCTAATAAAGTGCTTAAACCCTGAGAATCTAAACTGCCCTCCAAAAATGGGCCCCTTTCCCTGATGGGCTTATGATCAGAGTGTGCTGAAGCACTTCTGGGATTCTGGGCCTGTGTTGCATCCCCACAGTTCAAATACAAGCGATCTTCTCCTTGCAGGAGGACCTGCTCCTGGTTACTCTATATTTAAAAAGAAAAAAAGATAAAAAGATATGATGTTACTGCACAGAAAACAAAATAAACACAGAACACTTCATTTCACAGAGTGCAACTTAAACCAACAGTAAGAAAAATATGATTTAAGGCAGTTTTTCCCATCTTTGAAGCACCAATAATATACTGCAGAGATAGCAAACAGATGATGATCATATACAGCAGTATTTTCAAAATAGCTCCTATTTCAAAAGCCGATTTTGCTTAAATAGAAAGACACACTTAAGGCAAGAGAAATATACACAAACATGACAATTTATTAGAAAACACATCAGGCTTCACCTTATAAAGGTTATCTGAAAACTGGGGACAATCTTCATAGATAGATCTTACTATTTTAGACACGTACCATGCAAGTGTTAGCAGTGAGCGCACTCTTGATGAACTGAAATTGCAGAATACCAAGTTGATGAGCTTCGTTCTTGGTATCTATATCACACCCTGCATTCAGAGAACAATTCCCATCGATCACCCATAGGTGATAGCCTTCTGAACCCCAGCTCTGAACACATGCAAAACATAAAATAAATATCATTTAATTGATTTAGACGGTCAGAAAAACAAAACATATAGGAACTCCCTTTATACAGATCACCCTGGGTCTTGGGCCAGCCATAAGACTGGCAGGGAACTCCCATAGCTTGCAGTTTTCAAGTCAGCAGCTCCAGTTGATATAGCATAGCTACTCCTGGCAGGGAAAACACTTTAGTGCCCAGTTTAAATTCTTCTCTATGCAAAAGCTAGAGAATATAGAATTTGGAAAAAAAAAAAGATTAAAGCACCCATAAATTATAACTTTTAGAGGAAGTATGTGGGTGAATGATCTGTTAAACTTATTCCTGTGATCTATGAATATATAATTCATAAAGTAATTTTATTTTGTATACAGTATTACTTGTAACAGATCAAGTCTTTCAAAAGCACTAAAAGCATTTCTAGAAAAGTAAATATTAAAAAATGGCACTGCAAGAGGCAACTGAAAAGCAGACAGCATAGGAACATACCATGACAAAGTCAATAACTGGACAGTCACCACCAGCATTTGATTGGTGTTTTATTTTTTTTTGTTAAAAGTAAACCTTCCTATAGATCCATCTATCAGTTTTTATGATAAAGCATACATAATGTAGACAGTGATTAATGTTTGCAGAGCAATCTTTCTTTATTGTTTCTAGGCTCTTGTGTTAAATTTCTCGACCTGAATGCTGCATTAATGCTAGTTATTTGCATTTAAAATACAAGCAGACTTCAAATGTTCTGCAGGAGACAGTAGAAACGCTATATAGAAAGACTGGACATTTTCATTGCCCAAATTAATTATAAACATGTGCCTGGACAGAAGGCACATCACACCCATCAGCCAATGGAAGATCTCCCATTATCTGTAGTAACAAAGGAACAGTTGGTTGGCAGTGCTAAGAACTGCTGTGGTTTCACTGCAGAGATAGTGCATGAAAAAACCTGCAGGACCCAGTGGCTTTAACACTAAGCAATTGGGGTTTTCTTCCATGCGTCATGCTAGGAAGCACAAACCCAAGACTGGAAATCTGTTACAGGTAGATACCTTTGGAGAAACAAATGTTTATCTTCACTTTAACTACTCTCAAACTCTGAAATGCTTTTTTTAAAAATGGGCACCTTACCAACAATGGTACCAATAATGGTACCAATATTAAAATTAACAAAGTATCTCTTGAATAAGCATCCCACTTAGCTTAACCATTAGTCTGCAAAAATCTGTCTTAGGACCGCACTGCCCCATTGCTCCGAAAGGCATCTTTGGCACCAGTTATGTTAGGTCCTTTTGAAGCAACACATTTCCAAGATGAACCATTATGAATTCTAAAATATATATATGTGATATGATCTTTGTCAGGGGATTATCACCTCCACTGGCAGGGGATGGACTCAGACATGGAAAAGATCTATACACCTAAGTTCTATATTCCTATTAGTAATCTGTAGTTAGAACTTCAAAGGACAAGTATATATGTAACATTTGCTAAACAGAAACAAATTAAAGAAGTTCACAGGTTAAAGGCTTCATACCCAAAAAATCCTGTTTAGCCCACTGGTTTAAATCCCTAATAAAACACCACAAAACTAACGGTAAAATCCTGCCCGCCCCCCACAGAATCAATGACAACTCCCATTGACTTCAGAATTTTATCCTAGACTTTCAGAAAACCCAACAAGTATGTCATCCCCTCCTAACAATATATAGACATTTATACCATTTTGTGATGTCTGCACATATCCCATGACCAACTCAGTTGCAGGGATAGCATTTTTATGAATTTTCAATGGGCGACTTTCACCCTTATGGTGCTGGTCTCCTCTCTAGGACTCCCATTTTATAGATGGGAATGAGGTAGAGAGAGGCTAAGTGACTTGCCCAAGATCCCACATGGCAGAGCAGGGAAGTGAACCAATGTCTCCCATGTCCCAGGCCTGCGCCTCAACCACAAGTCATTCTCCTCCCCAAGCATTTTGTGGTACATATTCCAAAGCTACTTACAAAATGGAATATGAATTTTGATGGTGTTAAGACTTCAAACATAACTCAATACTTCAGTTAAACTGTACAAGATGTTCCACAGTTAGTGGAGAGGAGAGCCTTGCTATTTCATTAGCTCTTTTCTTTTTACAAACGTTTGACTCAGACTTGCAGAATTTCAGACCAATTCACAATACAGATACATCAAGAATTGTTTTAACTGCTCTATAGTTTTAATTTCTGTTTGTGTTAAAACAAAAGGTCACCAAACAGTTTTGTAAAGAGCTTTAAGGGAAAAATTGAAGTTATAGCCATGAAGTTTTCAGTCTCAAGGTATTCTGAGGTAGAGAGGCTTATTTATTGTTCCAAGTTGCATGAAATAGAAAAGTTAACTAGATGAGCTCTCTGGCTTATCTTACTCATTGTTAATTAAGAGCAATACCAAAATAAAGCCTTACCCTTATTTTTAAGCATGCATACCAACACACGCCCAGTAATTACTTTAAGACAAACAGAACAGTTGTGTGGGTTTTTTTTGTTTGTTGTTAAACACAAAACGAAACAGTATAGCTACTTGTCAAGTTTACTGAAAAAACAGTGTAGGTTACCTGAATTTTTTTTCTAATAAAAAGTATATAAATGACACTCAACTAGACTTCTTACTGTGTTGCTATTTACAATTGTACTTACCATAGAGCTGATTTTTAGAGGGTCTTTTTTGGTACCATCAGACCGATAACTAAAATAGAACACAATAAGTTTGCCTTGAAACTAAACTGATTCACAGTTTAAAAAAAAAATAAAAAAAATAAAAATCTTGCTATGTCAGCATTGTCTTAGTATTTATATTTTTACTCAAGGCTCAAGCCATATGGTCTATTTGATTCATGCTACTGCTTACATGCAATGCCACTGCCACTTGTTTGTAATGCAAGAGCTCTCTAAGTTCTTGTTTTTGGTTACACTGGATGCTCTTAAAATGTAGCATGCCATTTACAGAAGTAAAGGGGACATTAATATTTTCCTTATAGTTTTTCTTCAGGGTGATGAGCTTTGCTAGCCACAAAGACTACCTCAAAAAAGGCAGTACTGTTATTTTCAAACCTTCCTCCTTGCTTAAATTGGGTCAGTGTTTTCTGGCCTCTAGGAAAGCACAAAATAGCTTGAGGAAATCTAAAACTACTAATCAATATTTAAAGAATTGTCCAGTGATTGAGAAGTCAAATACGAAAGAATGCAGAGATTCTTTTTCAAGGTACATCCTTCTTGTAACTAGCTAATATTTACTCACGCAAAATCTCCTCCCAAAGTACAGATAAGCTGGGCACCAAAAACACTCCATAAGGACAAGCCTCCACATTCCCAGGTAACCATAACAACACAGTTATCAGGAGACCACCTCATCAGTTTTACAGGTCCTGTTTTGTTCCAAATATCTGTTAACAAAACAGACAGGAAAACATACATGAAAAGCTTCAAAATAATGATTTAGCTGCTTTTACCATGTTGTGCACAGAGTTTTGTATTAAATACAAGAATGTTTTGTTATTTTTCTGATTTGCTGAGTTAGAATCCTTTTCGGCTTCACAAATCTCAGCATGTCAAAAAGGAATGAAAAAGATGATATGAACAACACAATATGAATTCTTCCTCAAGATTTGATCTTTGATCTCTATTGAAGTATATGAGGGGTGGAAATACACTTACTCAAAAGGGAATATATTTATAATTCCCTACATTCTGAAAAGAATATCTTGGAAAGCTAAGACTTTACAGCTGCCCTTAGGCATCTTTAGCTTATACAATCAGCACTTAACTCATTAGATCATCCTTGGTCTCCACTGACCTTGGCAGCATTACAAGGTTCATATCTTCACACGGATGACATGTTCTTGAAACATTTGTACTAGAACCGGTAAAAATCATAAGGCATGCATATTTACCTCTTCAACTATCCCTCCCCACCAGGTCCGATCATATTTATTATGCCTACTGTGAGGAAAATTACTGTCTCTAACGTTCAAGGAACATCGCAGAGCAGTCAACTAAAGAGCACTGGATTCCTGGAGCACTTATTGCTAGAATTTGGGAGATCCTGCAAGGTTTTCTATAGAACTACACAGAAATATGAATTGTCTTAAGTCCACTATGCAAATTCTTACCACTTGATTTACTCACTACACATTTTGACAAAGAATACTTCATGTCCCGCTTACAATATATCAGAGTAGCAATGGAAAAGAGGATTTTGTTCTGCATTTATATCAAAGGAGAAAGAGGGAAGGGAAATCTGAATCTTGTATTCAAAGTCAACATCCAAATACAGCGGTCAAGCAAGACTAGAGTTTGGTATTGTTCAGATTGTGTATTATCTAGTCATCTAGTATATTACCTTGTGCTGTTGTACAGACTATGCATAGGGAGGAATTAAGGAAGACCTAAAAACAGAACGTAACTTTTCTACTACAATTAGTCCAATATTATTTCTCACTTGGCCAGCAGAGGGACTTAAAACCTAATAAAGTAATGTGTAAAATACCAAGATTTACATCTTTTAAAAGGAAAATACTAAAGCATTCCTATCTAAATCTTACTAAAGTAAGCTATTAAATAAGAGATCCACATCTCATTTGCAAACTTTTGACTTATTTCACAAGACAACTATATCCAAATCAGTCAATTAAAAGCACCCAAGAGACCAACATAAGCACACACACACGTAAAAGCATACTAATAAAACAAACTTGTTACCATAAATAACCAACATGTTTACTAGCATTGGATAGTATAGGCAATATTCTTTAATTCCTGAAAAATGCAATAGTATGTGGATTCAAAACATGCAAGAACAAAATGAGGTTTTTTTCAAATCACTGTGACAAAAATCAATGTTCTATTTTAAATTGTGTGTATTTGGAAATCTTAGCATAAAGATAGTTACAATTATTAAACATTACGTTGTGTTTTCAGAATATTTACAAGAAATCATGACATTCACACAATTTTACATGTTCCATAAAATCAGCATGATCTTCATAAAACACAACTGCAAACTCTGGTAAGAAAGTTAGCATATATGAGCTCACCAGGATATTGTTTTGGTGTCAGCTCCAACTTATGAGACAACTGCATGGCTCCCGTGGAGTTATCTATTGTATAAACTTGCACAGAGCCACTGGAAGAGATGAGACACATTTTATGCTCAAACACTTTTAAAAACCTAAGTAACTGTTACAACATGTAAAAACTGGTATTTAGATTGTATAAAAGGGACCCTCAGTTCATAAAAGTGCCTGACTCATAATTCAAACACCAATGTATTTAAAAGCAGATAAGAGGCAGTTTCAAGTTTACACCATATTTAACAGGTTAAATTCTTATCATAAAGCAGAAATTATACAATTAAACATGAGATTTTTAAATTGCTATTAAACTAGTAAAATATTCATGTCCGTTAATACTAAAAGTTCTTGATATTTAGGATTAAAATGTTTCTTGCAGATTGAATGATATGCTCCATCAGTCAACATTTAAAACATGAAATGTAGGACTCAAGACAGATTTATGAAAACTACCAATGCACTGAATACTATTTGGATCAATGAAAACATTCTCTACATTGTAAATGTTTACATGGATTCCAAGTTCATAATAATCCCCATGGAAGATCTTTTGATTTGATGCCAGAAGTCTGTTTTGTACTACCCAGTGGCATATAAAGTGTTACCGAAATATCGAGTTTGCTTAGCTGAGAGCTAATAGCCTGACAGGGATAAGGAAAAGATACTTTATTTTGCAGAAAAAAGGAGAGCCTTGTACTTTAGTATAAAGACCCTTGCGTGTTAACATTTGACTGTTAGGTGTTAAACTTTGCGGTTTTGTTATTTGTTTAGTAAAAATTGGTTTGAAGCAAGTTCTCTCTGCTTTGAGGCAGAAGAAGAGAGATAGTTTAAAAGTTTTGGTTATTGTATACGTGAGGCTTCTGCATCCCCCTGCTGGCTGCTTGTAAGCTATTAAGGGGGGCTACCAGTAAGCTTTACAGTCTTTCCTTTGGGCCTGACAATCTGGCCCAGATTGTCAGGCCTGTTACGTAATTTACGATTAAGCTGAAGAGACAGATACTGGGTGTTTTTACAGACAGCAGAGCTTTTGGTTACAGTATTACACAGACATTTTGCATATTGCATTACTACTTAAACAATACATAGGAAAAACAGAAAGAAAATAATTTATTTAACAATTGTACGGAAGAGGCTAGTAAATTATGACCCAAGGTCTGGGAGAAGGTTTTTAAAACTAAAGGTGTGATTAAGAGACACAGCATGGAAAACAACAGCAGCATTTTGTTTATACATAGGTTATTTTGATATTTTGTTTTTTTTTTAATTTAAGAGACACTAGTTTATTTACATATTATTTACATAAGGTTAGAACAACTTCTTACATAGTTCTTTTTCACTCGCCTCACACAATCCTTGCTTCTACAAATTTTGCATTATTAGGGTTACAGCTAGCCTAACTTTGGCTAACAAAGACTGTTATGCATTAAGATTTTTCATAAATTTTTGTTAGTGTCTTATTTATTTATTTATTTGTAATTTTTAGTATAACATCTTTTAAAATTTTTATCTGCATTAAGCTATGGATTTTAGATTTTATATTAGATGTTTTAACTTTAGGGGTTTTGATTGGATGTAATGACAATGCATGATTAGCATGGACATGAAAGGTATTACTATTATTACGGTTTTTATAACAATTTTAAGCTAACAACAATACAAGCAATAATATTTTTATAGCAATAATATGATGGGGTTGTTGTACAGTTTTAGTTATAAAGCACCATATATTATATTTAGTACATAAAATAAATACTTTATAAACTGTATAAAAGGCATACTTTTTAACTTGATATAGATTTTGAAGCATGTGAATTTGCTCTTGTATTTTAGAGATTTTTTGAACCTCTGGTAACAATTAGATATTAAGCTGGTCCAATTAAAGGGTATTTGGAAACTTAGCGCTACTTGCAACATTTTATTTGCAGGCCAATAAACAATATGATTGCCAGCAGTGGTAATGAGATGAAAATGTATATTCTGCAATGTGGTGGTTTTAACATACACACAGCTATTATTAGTTTGAAAAAGTAAGTATTTTGTTAGGATAGTTTTTTGTTTTTTACCCTTCCAGCAAATGTTGTTATGAACAGTGACAACTTTTTTTGGCTTTAGTTTATGGATCTACTGAAGCTGTAGGGGTTTTAACAGCCAAAATGCTTATTGATTTTTTATTTTGATTTAAAGTGTTAGGTATTATTTTAGGGGCACTGATTATAAATTAGTTAGGTATACCAGGTGTTTTAATTTTTTAGATGTTATAGTGAATAATTTAGTTCCACATGCATCCTCCCCCTGGACCCGTCAGGATTCAGTATGTGGGAGCCAGGGCCGGTGCTTTCATTTAGGCGGGCTAGGCAATCGCCTCGGGTGCTAGAATTATTGGTGGGCTGGCATTTTGCCGGAGGGGGCGGCAGGCGGCTCCGGTGGACCTGCCGCAGTGGTGCCTGCGGACGGTTGGCTGCTCGCGTGGCTCCGGTGGACCTCCCGCAGGCACGACTGCGGTAACTCCACCGGAGCCGTGGGAACAGCCGACCGTCTGCAGGCAGGACAGCGGCAGCTCCACCGGAGCCGCGGCACCAGCACGTGGGGCAGCGAAATTGCCGTCTGCCTAGGGTGCTCAAACCCCTAGCACCGGTCCTGGTGGGAGCCCACACCCCCCTAACCGGTCCAAATGCTTGGAAGGAGTATTGTGAATGTCCACACTTCCACTTAGAAAGTGTTTAAATATATTTTTATGACCACAGATCAGATGGTACTTTTGATGTGTCCGTAAGGGCAGTGGGCCAAGTCTAGTGCTTAAGATTACTTTGAATGGCCATTAGCTGGTTATTTAGGAAATTCTGAATTTTTAAACTTACTAGATTTTACTGCAATGCCTTTTTAGCTTTAGTGATATTTAATACTATTTTTTATTGGTGTAGTACTATATTACATTTGTTTTTTAATTATTTTTAGGTACTTTTAAGAGGCATTAACATTAAAAGCATAGGAGGGATGTATTGCAATAAGATACAGGTTATATTATTAATTACTGGAATGGTTTTAATACAAGTAAAATTTCCAGTGGCAGAAATTCAATTAGGGAGAGCAATACCTGCTGAAGGATTTATTTAGAACACAGGGCACAGCCTGTAGAATAAACCCCAAAATTTAATACATACCACATTCCTAAGCAGGGTCCCACAATTTTTTCTGCCAGTATATAATTTTTTGTTTTTTTACCAGGGTTAGTTTTTAATGTCTTTTTTATTTAGGAATTTTTGGACTTTGGCAATTTTAGTGGAGTGAGTGTTCCTTCTCTTTTTAAACAGTTGTGGTTTAGCATTTTGCAGGGGAGAGGTTACCAGCACATCACCCTGTAATAGTTTTGATTTTTTTAGAAAAATGTAAAGGCACAGTAGGTCTATTAGTGGACAAGGGAGAGGTTACTAGCACTTTACTTCTTTTTGCGCTGTTTAGAAGGCACAGAAAGAGAAATAGCCTAATTATCAGTAGGAGAATCCTCCCAAGGTGGAGGGGTCTTTTTTTTTTTAAGTGAGAATTATGGGTCCAGGCAGTCAGTTTTTGGCACATCACAATGGTGCTGGTAGTCAGCAGGACTTAATAAGGGCCTTTTTAGCATGGAGCCAAAGCAGTCTTTCGTTGGTGAACGTTTACATAGATTTAGTTTTCTGGTTCCAAGGACTGGCAGGGCTGCTAGGGTCTTTGGGTAGCGCTTTTTTACTTGTGAGAAAAGAAACTTAACACATTTTATTAGTGCCTGGCAGTGTTTTGCAGATCTCATAGCTGTTTGGGCACATAGACTCATAGACTCAGACTCATAGGTCAGAAGGGACCAATCTGATCATCTAGTCTGACCTCCTGCACAAGGCAGGCCACAGAACCCCACCCATCCAATTTTATAAAAACCCCTATCCCAGGACCGAGTTATTGAAATCCTCAAAAATGGTTTGAAGACCTCAAGCTGCAGAGACACCACCAGCAAGCGACCCGTGCCCCACGCTGCAGGGGAAGGCGAAAAACCTCCAGGGCACCTGCCAATCCGCCCTGGAGGAAAATTCCTTCCCGACCCCAAATATGGCGATCAGCTAAACCCTGAGCATGTGGGCAAGAGTCACCAGCTAGCACCCAAGAAGGAATTCTCCGCAGCAACTCAGTACCCATCGCATGCAACATCTCCCCGCAGACCATTGAGCAGACCTGTCTGGTGGTAATTCAAGATCAATTGCCCAAATTAACGATCCTATCATAACATCCCCTCCATATACTTATCAAGCTTTGTCTTAAAGCCAGGAAAGTCTTTTGCCCCTACTACTTCCCTCGGAAGGCTATTCCAGAACTTCACTCCCCTAATGGTCAGAAACCTTCGTCTAATTTCAAGTCTAAACTTCCTAATATCCAGTTTATACCCATTCGTCCTCGTGGCTACATTAGTACTAAACTTAAATAATTCCTCTCCCTCCCTAACGTTAACCCCCTTGATATATTTATATAGGGCGAGCATATCCCCCCTCAGCCTTCTTTTGGCCAGGCTAAACAAGCCAAGCTCTTTGAGTCTCCTTTCATAAGGCAGTTTTTCCATTCCTCGGATCATCCTCGTAGCCCGTCTCTGAACCTGTTCCAGTTTGAATTCATCCTTCTTGAACATGGGACACCAGAACTGCACACAGTATTCCAGATGGGGTCTCACCAACGCCGTATACAACGGTACTAACACATCCTTATCCTTGCATTTAAGCCCCTCTCCCCCTTTTTTGGTTGTTAGCCAAGTCTTAACTGTGAGGAATGTCCTTGAATGGAGTCAGTGTCTTATCTTTAGCCTGAGCATATTAGCTTTTTTTTTTTTTAGTTAATTTATTTTGTTTTTGTTTTTGGCTTTTTTTAACAATGAACACAAACATTGCTATTATACAGTACATTAGTTTTATTATTTAATGTATGCTACATATACCTTTTTACTAAAATAATTTTATTACAGAGCTTTGGAGCAACAAGCCAGGACAAGCACACCCACTTTGAGGAGTTCACTTAATACAACTTTTAGTCCAATAGCTTTTTACTATTCCTAGCCCTCTGGCTAGAAATCTGAGGTAGCCAGAAGGATTCCATGTACAATATGGGGAGTGAGTTAACTTTTCATGTCCTTGCTTCCAAAGACTGTTGGTATGCAAATTGTAGTAATTTTTTTTTAATTAAAAGATTTGGCCAATGAAATCTTTTTTTTTTTTTACTTAAGCAAATGTATTAGACTTTAGTATATTTTTTTGATTTATTTAAACACTTTGTATTTTAGGTTGAACAAAACAAGCTCCCTATGGAAGATCTTTTGATTTGATGCCAGAAGTCTGTTTTGTACTACCCAGTGGCATATAAAGGGTGCTTTATTATTCAAAAATAAAATAAAATTAATAGAAATCCATAAAAAGGAGAAGAACTAAAAGAATATAAAAGTATTTAAACATATGCCCAAAAGCAGACAGATAATTGGAAGACTAAAACACAGATGGCCTAAATTCTTATAATTTGCTCTGAAAATAGCTACTCCATGGGTGAGACAAATTTATACTCAACAAGGAGAACTGAAATGGAGGAGGAGGAGGAGAAGGGGCGAACCAGTAGTTTAGCATATCAGAGAGTTTCGATATTTTCAACTTTCAGTGTAAAAGGTGCCCACCCACCTAGCTAAGTATCTCTTCTCAGCTTACATTCTATACTACAGAACAGAGTATTCTGTCAATAGGGGCTGTAATGTGTGTTCTCTAGTCACGTGTTGCCCTATTGATTTTAAAAACGCACATCTTATTCCAAACCAATCCTGCTAGTTTGAGAAGCCTGCTCCTGAAGCCTATTTAAAAAGTTTTAAAATTGGAAATGAAGTCTGAGTAAAATGGCAGTTTCAAACAGAATACAATTGCTAGTTCACTGGCAGTGACTTCTCTTCCCTCACATACTTTTTTTTTTGTTTGTTTGTTTACACAAATTGTTGCATTTATACATTACGCATAGAAGGAAGAAAGTAGACAAATGTCTTTAAATGATAGGAAAACTACAGGAGTGGTAAAACCCCTTTAGTTTTAAACAGCATTGTTTGATATTGATAAAAAAAGCATAAAAGCAGGAGTTCAGATGTGAAAAAGCAAAGTGAATACGGTTTCATCTTGAAGTGTTTGCAGAGAGCTACATGTACATCCTAACGTCCATTAGCTGCACAGCTCAGAGTTTTACTCTGTGGTAGTGCCGCAAAGGAAATAATGTATTTATAGTTAGCCATGTAAAAATGTAAACTAATATCTAAAAAAAAACCTAGAAGCAAGAACCACATCAGTGAAGTCACTTCCTTCCATCAAAGAAGGTGTACTTCTCAAATGATTCAATGTTTACTGGGAGAAAAAGTATAGCATATATACAAACTGTACTGAAACTATCCTATCATATGTAAAATTGAGCACTTCAGTGGCAGTCCAGGATGCAGAGCATCTAACAAGATCAGATACTAAATAGATCAGTAGGATGGTACACTATTTATATCTTTTCATGGTGTTTTTTCTAGTTGGGGGGAACAAAAATCAATGAAAAAGAATGGATGGATGTTAAAAAAAATGGTAGAAAAAGTCCCCTCTAAACCTTGTCTTGACTTTATTACATGGATAATCTGTTTCAAGTTTTAGAAGTACAGGCCACATAGCTAAAAATAAATCAGGTTGGAGAAATTCTCTAAATAGCTTTCATTTGTATATTTGTATTTCCATTGTTAGTAACAAAGTGCAGTCCCATCATTGCTTATAATTTTTTTAATCCATAATTAACTTAAATTGTCTACAACTCTACTAAACTCTAAAACTGTAGCAGATAAAAGTAAAAAAAAACAAAAGAAAACAGGCAATTCAGTCATTTAAATAAAAAAAAAATCTCATCCAAGAAATACGAGGTACCATTTTTATCTTCAAAAAGTGTATTGGTAAAAATATGTTTGCTTTTAAGATGCAGGGAGAAAGCAATAACCACAGTGCACTAGGTTATAAAAACATGCCACGCCACTCAAGAAATCTCAATGGAAGCTCTGATGAGACTAAAAACTCAGGACAACGATTTTCTGAGAATAGAGTGGGAACAGAGAAAATGGGGAACCCTGGAGTCTCACCTAAAGTGACAAAGAATCCAATTTAAACATTTATATAGCAAATTACATTAAAGAAATATCATAACCAGTGGCAGTTCCCATATTTAGTCTGTATCACTGAGGTATTTATATTTGAGAGTTTACTTTGTAATATGCCCCTGGTATCCTCCAGTAAGCTTGCAGCTTAATTTTTATTATAGAAAAAATTAGCAAAAACACTTCACTTGTAGGACACTGCTTCATTACATTGTAATTTAAGACATTTTGACATTTCTTTACAAGCTAGAGCAAAAAGTTCTACCTACAATGGAACACCTATTCATTAGTTTACAAGTTCCAACAATGCAACTTTGTACTTTTACAAGGTAGTACTAAATATAGGAAACTGTGTCTATGTTTCATTAAAAAACCCCAAACCTTTCCCATCAGACCTTTAGAGTAATATAGAACTTACCTGGCACATCCAAATGCCATTAATCTGTATTTGTTATTTACTGCCACACAAGTTCCATCAAAAACATCTTGTGCCCAAACACCACGGAGCTGCTGCAAAGGGAATGAAAAAAAAAAAAGGGAGGCTTCAAGAGATGTTATTTACGTAGCACATTAATTCATCTAAGTGGGCTCAATCTGCATCCCTCCATACGTGGATCTCCAACTGAATTCACAGATGTGACCAATGACCATAGAAGACATCAGGTGCTCTGAGACTAGAGGAGGGACTCCTGCATTGGGCCAAGAGGAATTAAAAAAAAAATTAAGATGTCCTCTTTTTCAAGACAGAAATTATGTCCAGATAAATGTCTTTTCAAATGTATGCTATAGCTTGCTAGCTTGAAGCAAAGCATATCTGTCTTTTTCTTTGAAATATGGCAAAAGAACAGAATTTTACCACTTGAGAACACAATATTTTGTAACGTTTTTTAAAATGTTGCTCTCCATATTTTAATGGAGGCATTGAGACACTTCAGAAAATGAGGATGTTGACACAGAGATCCAAAGTCAGAGCTCTATTCTTTTATCACAGCTCTTAATAAAACAGATCACACTTCTACACTGGGAAAGCCCAGAATATTTTTAAAGGCACTGATATGTTCTAAAAGTTTGTCTTTTAAATTACAGGAATGACAAATTTTAAAACCATGTAACAAGCGTAGTTTGCCTCAAAAACTGACATCTTCCTCCATTTTTGTCGGGTTGTAAAATTTAATTAGGGGCATGACATGTAAAAATGCCTGTGAAATTATCTGGGTTATGGGCTTTAATTTAATGAGAGCTCTGGTTAAGCAAAGTAAAACAGGTTTATAACATTTATCATAAACCATGTGCTTTTATGGCACTACAGAAAAAAGTAGAATGTAGCAAGCAAGGATTCATGCAAGTAAAAAGCATTACCAAATCCAAGCTGAAACTGACGGCTCTAGAGAATACTAAAAATGTAAGCAATATAAAATCCAGGAAGCTGAAAAAGTCTTCTGTAGAAAATAAAAAAGTCAAGTAAGGAAATCTAACAAAACAAAGTTGAATATATTATTAAATAGGCAAAAAGCCCCAAAATATCTGAATGTTAAGGAAAATAATTATTTCCCCCTATATTGGTAGTTTGTAGGTTAAATAAAAAGTGAAGAAAACATCTCAGAAAAGATTATAATTCTCTAATAGAAACATTAGAAATCATATCTATATAAGTACAGACACCTGTCCAAGCACTTAAATCAAAAAGAGGTGGTATTCTGCCCAATGAGGTATTGCACAGCTGGAGAAAACACCCATTCTATTATTCCCTGTTTATAGCAGGAAACCAGTGGCAGAAACAGGAATAAAACCCTAGAACTGGGAACATAAACCAAGTTACAGATCCTGAGCTGTTACAAATTGTAACAGTTTCATTGACTTAATGAGAAATATGACAATTTTCACCTGTTCTCTATCTGCCCCCAGATCTCTTAGCGTCCTGTCCAGTGCTTTCCCATAAGGCCACACTTCCTGCCCTAATAATTATTAATTCCAGTCATTTTTATGGACTACAGTAGTTTTATTTGTCCATATTACCAGTTTTGTTAGTGGAGTGGCTCTACAGCTAATATTGAAGAATTCAGATGAATGCAAAGAACTCATTTAAAAATGAAAAATTCATGTTGAGAGCCGGGGAAAACAGTCGCAAACACAAACTATTACAAAGAAAAAAATGTGTCATAAGAGCAGTAAGTAAACCATACCTCAGCAGTCAATCTACTTGATATTGGGGTAATGAAACCAACTCTGCCATCATTAAAAACAGCAGCAAACCCATCAAGTGTGGCACAATATTCCATATCTCTAATGTGTATATCTTCAAAGCCCAAAAATGAACCTGCTGATGAAACAAGAGCAATTGTTAAAACTGTCAATCATTTTGCTAGCCAGAGTTTACAATCTTTCAAGTATTCTCTCTGTATGTAATAGGATCTCAGTACAATAGGATAGATTATCTATATTTACAGAAGGAAAAAAAACTCTCCTCTTCAGTTGTTAGGGCAGAAAAGGTTATGAGACTTAGATGTTTGTGTAGAAGGTATTTTTTCCATAGTAGCTAACCAATAAAGGGGGGATGGGGACAGAGATGGGAAAGTACCTCGAGAAGACTGCAGGTCCACAGAAAATGGTACTGTAGATAGGTTGATGGCCTTCCTTCCATTTGTCATGCCATCCCAGTGAATAAGGTGGAGCAATCCATCAGCAGTAGCAACCAGCAGATCCTCCAGCATGGACTGCAAACTGAGGAAAAGCCACTGTTACTCTGCAGACATGGGTTGTCTAAACCAAACACTCAGAGGACTATTTGTGAAACAAACGCTACTTTAAAACACTGTAGACAAACAGATGCCTGGAAGCAGTTACTCAAATTACACTGTGGAAGACGTAGCATGCAGTTAAAAGGTTTATCAAGATATTGAACTAACAAAATATTAGAGGTGTTTCCACTTCTCCAAGAATTCAGAGTTCATGAATATTGAATGGATAATTAGCAATGTTACGGCTATCTGAACTCCTGATGAAGACTATTTTCTTTTTGTGAAAGTGAAAGATGTGTAAAATTACTGGAAGTAATAATTACTTAACCATCATACCAGATTACTGATATTCAGAGATTATAAAACCAGAAGGGACCACTGATCATCTAGTCTGAGCTCCTGTATAATAAAGGCCATAGGACTTCCCTGAATTAATTCCTGTTTGAAGAGGAGTTTATATTATCAAGGCTTTATGTGACAGCTGCTAATCTGAGACCTATACCTATTGCCACAAGTGAAAAATACCTGTTGTTGCTAAACCCCTCCCAAAAGCCAGGCTCCCTACAATTTAAATTACACACTGTACTGAATTTTCACCTTTATTTTTTTTAAATGCAACCTGTGTTACACTTCGTCTGTCTGGCTTCAGTTCCGTTTCTTTCCTATAACAGAACATGGTCTCCTTCTACTCCTCCCCAAGTTAATTTCAGTGTTCTCCTCTTTTCTTCCTCTCCTTTTCTCACTCCCTATCACTCTTCCTTCCAACATCATGTTTCCTATCTCCTACCTATATTCTCTCCCCATCTCCCTCAATCCTGTATTTCCTCTACAACCCGCTCACTCTTTCACCCATCCACCAATGCACACCCCTTCATTTTCATCACCCTTCAACAAAGGATTTAGGAAATTTACCAGACACCTAAATAGCAAGAGGCTATTAGGCAAAAAGGTCAAACATTTGGAGGGATGCTCTTACCCATAGCCAACACCCATTCAAAGAGAAATCTTCAGCTGGGAAAAGGCACAATACTAGGATTCTGACCCAGGGTGCTGTCCCTGGACTGTTTAGGCAAATGTCGGTGTCTGATAAAGCTGAGTGCCCATTCCTCCCTGGATTCAGAGCCTCCTGGCTTTCTATAAAGGTAGGCAGAGGCGTATGTAGAGTGAAGGTTACTAGATTCTTTTCAAATTCACTACTGCTCACAGGATACTGAATGGCAGCAGCTAAAACTAACAAAATTCTGCTTCAGCATTGCAAAGGTCTCAGGCAGATGTAACAGAACTGTTTGCATGCAGACATAGGAAAACATTTTATCACTGTAAACTCTGATTATGTATGTTTCACTATCAATAACCTAGAAACTTAATTTTCTCAAATGAAGTCCTAGAATCTGCAGAAGTTGAGAGTGCCTGGAAAGAGTCCTTCTCATTGTGGAATTAACATATCGTTCCACCTTATAAAGGCATATAATCACTCAAAAGATGCTTATTTTCTCCCAAACAAAATATTTTATATGCACTTTGAACCCAGTGCCAAATTCTACATAGAAGCATACAAGCCAAATACAGAATTTATACTGAAATAATCCTTTGCTTAATTTATTCTGATTTCTAAGGCTATTTTTGAGTTTTCATAATCATGTGTATCAAAATTACTTTAATGCTGCATATTCGTGTAATACATATACAAAAAGTTCAAAATTATTAATTTTTACACTATTGTAAATATTTTCCAAAATTCCCCACAGAATTTTAAAGAAGTGGTGAGGGTAAGTACCATTCAAGCTACAGCATGAACAAAATCTGTCCATTGCTTGCTATAACTAAAACACACATCTGAAACAGCCCTACTCATTTAATTCCACAACACACTATTCATAACTTAGTAAAAATTAAAACATTGATTTGTGTTCCTTAAATATTTGCAGAATGAGTCAGAAATAGAGGTTTCCTTTCTACAAAACTATGCATATAGCATACACTATGTAATTCATGTTAGGATATAGATATTCAAGCCTATCTGTAAAGGCCTACACTTTAAGAATTTAGGTATATGTTAATCATTTAGCTAGTTATAGAGGTATAAAAGAAAGAATCTGTGTAAGGGCCTTCTCTCACTGTGACAGTCTGAGGCCCTGTTCTTAGGCCAATGCCTTTGGCTAAGAGGCAGCCATGACCTGGGAAGCGTGCAGTCACATCCTCACATTTCAAACTAGCCATATTGAAATAAGGCAATCTGGGGCTGTTAGGAAGGTGATCCAATCTATCACCTCCAGAGAAAGGGAAGAGCATAGAAGATGTAAAAGGAAATTTAGTGTGATAGTTTTCTGTCTGATAAGAACTCACTTATCAACAGACACAGCTGTGAAACCTGTATGTCTGTATAGATGTAGTTGTGAAATCCTCACTTCTGTGCTGTTTTGTCATTACAGTTTCCACTTTGCTATGCTTATTTGCATGGTCTCCATCTGGTTCTGCGATTGTTTGTGTCTGCTGTATAATCATTTTGCTGGGTGTAAACTAATTAAGGTGGTGGGATATAATTGGCTAGCTAATAATGTTACAATATGTTTGGATTGGTTAGGTAAATGTTAGTAGAATGATTGGTTAAGGTATAGCTAAGAATATTACTATACAAAATAGGGGAAACAGGAAGTTGGGACTTGAAAATAAGGAAAAAGGAACTTGGATTTAAGTTTTCTGGAAGTTCACCTCAACAAACAGCGAATTGTTTGCACCTTCGGACTTCAGGTATTGTTGCTCTCTGTTCATGCGAGAAGGACCAGGGAAGTGGGAAACTGAAGGAATAAGCTCTAACAATTCAGTACACATAAGCACCCCGGAAAAGGGAAGGATAAATGGAAGTTAAAACTCAGCTATGACTTGTGTTTATATTTCCTCTTTTCCTCTTCTTTCACTATCATTTTTGTGCCTTCTTCCATGCCACCCCTACACACTTTGAACTTCCTTTTCCACATCTGTGAATCATGTACCCATCCTCTTTTCTTTCAAGTCGCATCTGGAAAAAATCACTTCCATAAGACCCACAGACACTACCTCACAGTGCTACAGCTTTAAAAAAGTCATTCCTATTATAAACAATCCAAACTGAATTTCTTTCTGAGTAACCCAGTGCGCTTAAATTTAATTATGTTTGTTTAGACTGAGTCTTTCGGGCAGGAAATAGGTCTTTCGTCTTGTATTACTGTTGAGCACAGTGTGGACACTTCAATATAGTACCTTTCAGCATGTTTTTTTTTTTGAGGAGGGGTGAGGGGGGAGGATGTGCTCACCAATGGAAGAAGGAAGCTTTCCCTGGACTTCACAGGTCAAGTTCTCCACTCAACCTTTGTCTCTGTTCTAGCAGGTTTAGTAGGTATGAGGACTAGTACCACTGTTCTGTTTACCATACTACTCTGTATTTTGCATGAGCCAAACAGAATACAGAAAAGCTATTTAAAAAATAGCTAAGAGCTTCTTAAGGGTGTGCAGATGTGCAGCAGTAGTGTAAGCAATTTTTTACACCTGTGCAGGATGTCTACATTAGATGTTTGTTCTGATGCTGCTACACCAGAGCAAAACATCCACACCATAGACAAGGCCTGCAGACAAACGCCGAGGCGAAGTATTTGTGCAAATAAGCCTCCACTTTCCATCTACCAGTTAGCAACTTAGATTTTACTTTCATTGGTCTATTTTCTAGTTCCACTCCCCCCAACTTCTTCTTTTTTTTTTTTTTTTTTTTAAACCAACAAACTATTATTGAGGCAGAAACTCTAGAGACATGTATGATTATATACCCCACCTGGTGATAGATGCTTGCAAATCCAGCACTTTCTTCATCTCTAGATTTAACAAAGGAGCACATTGCTCTTCCTTATAACGTGGTGTCCCCTTCACATGTGGGCTTCCTCTACAAGAAAAATCAAACATTAAATTGAAATAAGCTGATTGTGTCTCAAGTGGTAATGATTATACAGATCCACATTTCTCACTCAGTTTTTTCTCTTGAAGTGTAACTACAGATGCTTAAAAACAAACAGGTGTACTTATGGCACTTTAAAGACTAACAAATTTATTTGAGCAAAAGCTTTCGTGGGCTAAAACCCACTTCATCGGATGCAGGTAGTGGAAAATACAGTAGAAAGAGATATATATATACATACACACACACACACACACACACACACACACACACAGAGAACATGAAACAATGGGTGTTACCATACACACTATAACAAGAGTGATCAGTTAAGGTGAGCTATTACTAGTAGAAGAGAAAAAAAACTTTTTGTAGCAGTAATCAAAATGGTCCATTTCCAGCAGTTGACAAGAAGGAGTGAGGAATCGTAGGGGGAAAAATAAACATGAGGAAATAGTTTTATTTTGTGTAATGACTCATCCACTCCCAGTCTTTATTCAAGCCTAATTTAATGGTGTCCCATTTGCAAATTAATTCCAATTAAGCAGTCTCTCATTGGAGTCTGTTTTTGAAGTTTTTTTGTTGTAATATTGTGACTTTTAGGTCTGTAATCGAGTGATCAGGGAGACTGAAGTGTTCTCCAACTGGCTTTTGAATGTTATAATTCTTGACATCTGATTTGTGTCCATTTATTCTTTTACGTAGAGACTGTTTGGTCTGTCCAATGTACATGGCAGAGAGGCATTGCTGGCAGATGCTTACTTAAGAATAACTGACACTGGCAAAGTTAAATATTTTGAATGCAGTTTGGATACATTCACATTAGATTTATTCTTAGTCATATGATCATAGTCCAGTCTGATAAGATACTTCAGCCTTGATAATTTTCATTCATAACCAGAGTATGTCTGAATGCTGCTCATTAGTATGTGACAATATACTTTGTTCATTACTTATGTCAATTTTGATTTAGTGTTTATTACACTTAATGCTATAACACACACAATGCTGTATATTTTATCAAATTAATGGTATCTTTCATATGAAACTTCTCTATAAAGTTTACTACTAAATCTTTTCTGAGAGGTGAAGAGGGTCCAATTCTCATGGTGATTCTGAAGAATGAAGTTTTGCAAACAATGACTTAGCAGGTCTTTGTTGTATTACGGAGGTTAACACATTAACAAGATACAAGCATTTCAATAATGCTTCTCAGAGGACTCAACATTTATACCAACATTAATTCTGAATCATACCTCATGAGAAATAGGAAAGCATTTATTACTTCACACATGGGAAAATGTGAGGCATACCGGTCCCAGGAGTCAGTGCCAGAGCTAGTAGAACAAAGCAGTCCAACTACCAGTCCCCTGCTTTAACAGCAGACCATCAGGTCTAGCACTCTATAGATGTGAAATGCTTTATCTCAACTTTTTTTCAAGTTTCACATCCCTAATTCTTCCCTGCTAGCCATAAACTTGCAGTTATTTTAAACCTCAGCTCAATCTTGCTGAAATGCAACACAAAATGGTCGAATTTTCATATTAAAACACTATGCTGCAGGAGCACTTCTGCAAACCATCTAAAATCCAGAGTTTTGTGAAGCTATCACAACAGAAGGTAATTCAAGTATGGCCAAGTGTTCAATAAATTTATAGTTATGATTCATACACAAAATTCTACACAAAAAATAACCCCAAGTTTGTTTGAAAAGTCACAAGAGAAAGAAAATTTGTCAGACAAGCTTAACATTACCACAACAGCCTGAACTTTACCCCACTGCATAAGCATTGCAGAAAACATTGTCCTTTGGGTGAGATTCTCTTTCTATTACCACATTCTCAGGATTCATCCCACAGCTTTTGTTTAGAAATATTATTTAGCAAGGAACATGCAGTGTTTTAACAAACAAAGGTAGTAAATACAGCAGACAGCCTCATAATTCACTGTTGTCTACCATTCCCTTGGTTGTGCCTGTAAAATCAACTTACAGGAGTGCAGTTCTACCCTAGTCTTCCAAGATCAGAGCTACATCATCTATAGCACTGCACTGGTTCTCAAGCAGGGGTACATGTACCCTTACCCCTGGGAGTACGCAGAGGTCTTCCTGGTGGTACATCAACTCATCTAGATATTTGCCTAGTTTTACAACAGACTACATATAAAAAGTAGTAGTGAAGTCAATACAAACTAAAATTTTATACAGAGAATGACTTGTTTATACTGCTCTATATACACTATACACTGGAATGTAAGTTCAATATTTATATTCCAATTGATTTATTTTATAATTCTATGGTAAAAATGAGAAAGTGCACAATTGTTCAGTAATAGTGTCCTGTGACACTTTTGTATTTGTGTGTCTGGTTTTGTAATGGGTATTCAAGACAAATCAGACTCCTGAAAGAAATACAGCAGTCTGAAAGATTGAGAGTCACTGAACTATAGTAAAGAGGAAATTTTAGGAAAAAGCTAGTGTACGCACTCAATGTTAACACTGCTTGGAGAGGAAGTCTTCTGCAGTCCTCATCGAAGTATACAATACAAACACTGACATCTGGAGCCAGTTAATATGAATGCATTGTTTCTGCAGAACAGCAAATCTCTTTTAGGAGAGAATATAAATGATACAGATTAAAAGAAAAAACACTGAAGATATCATTGCTTGCTGGAAAAGGAACACCAAATCTCTGCTGGTGTATGCAGTCATAGCTCCTTTGGAAAACAAATAGAACTCTCATAAGCCACAAAGCATCTTTTTAAAAAAAGACAGTGATAATTTTGAACTGTGTTTACAACTAATTCCACTGTTCTATTCACCCCTAATTACTGCTCATTAACTGCTGACTATAATTTTGCAAATAGAATGTATTTCCTATTGTCCAAACAACATGAAGGGACAGACACATCACAGTTTGATGAATTCAACAAAAATATTTTTGTTTTAAGTTAACTTTCTCTGTTCATTGATTCTTACATGTCAGATTCTCTGATTTAAAAGATAAACACTCTTTCTTATGTAATACGAAAGCGGTTTAAGAAGGTGTATTAAAATTCAGAAGTTATACTGCATTCAGAAATGACAGACATTTTCATGAGTCGGTTTTACTATTTAAATCACTTTGACCTTTAAACCATGAATGCATGTTGCTGACAGAAGCAGGAAGGAATGTTTCTGTGTTGCCACATCAGCAGCTACTGCATTTCTATTCAAAATTCTAAGTAACTACAGTGATTTCATACAAGCACTTAAGAGGGATGAAAACATTTTCCAAAAGCTAAAGAACTTGATGTCTATGAACTTATGACACATTTTCTGCAGAACTCTACTTGCATTAAAATGTACAGGGAAAAAACCCTTGCTGAAGAAATAGGTTAATAGGTTTTTTTTGTTTATTTTGGTTTTTTGCTTCTTTACAGGGTAAGCAGAAGGCCCAAATGGTTTCTCCATTTCTTCCTCTCCATTGGGAATTCACATCTTGACTAGTGCCCTGGATGACTTAAGGCCTGGCAGAATTATGTCAGATGCCATGAAAGAGCAACCTAAGAGATAAAATTGGGTTTTATTCACTATTTAAAACCTCTGATTTTGTTTGGTGTCCTCTTCAAATTTTATGAGCATACTCTCCACTCCATTAATGAAAATACTGACCAGTATTGGAACCAGGACAGACTCCTTAGGGACCCCATTAGATACATCCTCCCAGTCTGACAGCAAGTCACTGATAACTACTCTAAGTATGGATTTTCAACCAGCTGTGCACCCATCTTATAGTAATTCCATTTAGATCACATTTCCCTTGTTTGAATATCAGAATTTCATGTGGGATCGTGTCAAAAAACCTTACTAAAAATCAAGATATATCATGTCTACCGCTTCCCCCCATCCCTGTCAAAAAAAGGAAATTAGGTGGTATGACATGATTTATTCTTGACCAATTTATGTTGCTATTATGTGTCACCTACTATCCTTTAAGAACTTTTACATATGGATTGTTTAATAATTTGTTCCGATATCTTTCCAGGTATCAAATTTAGGCTAACCAAATTCCCTGGGTCCTCTTTGTTCCTCCTTCTAAAGATAAGTATTGCATTTGCCCCTCTCCAGTCCTCCATGAGTTCCTAAAGATACTTGTTACTGGTTCTGAGACTGCTCCAACTAGTACTTTAAGTACCTGGATGAATTTTGTCAAGCCCTGTCAACTTGAATGAATATAACTCATCTAAATATTATTTAGCTTGTTCTTTCCCTATTCTGGCTTGTGTTCCTTTCCCCTTGTTATTGATGCTAAGCCTGTTAAACATCCGCTCACAATTAACCCTTTTATTGAAGGCTGAAGGAAAAATAGGCATTAACACCTCAGCCTCATTCCTGATCGTTAAAACGAAGACCTAAGACTACTCCCATTACATCCCTGTGATTCAAGGAAGGCCTTCGGAAAAATCAGGAAGACAAAATTTTATGTCCCTTATATTTCTATGGTAAAATATAAGAATGGTGGAAGGGGACTGCAACTTTCAGGCCTTCTTTAATACATCATAAAGAATCAAAGAGGCACAAATTCTTATCTTGATAAGATTTCAGACCACAGAATAATTACTTAAAGATATTTTAATTATAAGTCAATCTCATGTCACCTATGATGCACCTATTTCACTGCACAGCTAAGATCATGAGTACTATATGGTTATTATAGAGCTAAGAGAAGCATCTTCCAAATTATGACACTCATATTTTAAGTGAGAAGACTAACTTGACTAAATTGTTTAAAAATAATTCCCACTTAACTGCTGAACCTCTTCTCTCCAAAAATCTCTCACTTGTCTTCATGTTTTCCTATCTCCAACCCCATTCCTTCTTGTAAGTGAGCAACACTGTCCTCCCCAGACTAATACATTGGTTTCCATTTTGTTTCCAAATGCAGGTATATCCTGTAAACAAGGGCAGAAAATCTGAACAAACACACACAGAAATTTGTTACAGGACTTGGAAAATTAAGAGTTTTACTTGCATATAAGCAGGGAAAGAGGTATGAGAGGAAGCATGAGATACCATTCCCACTGAAGTCAATGGCTTTCATCATAAAAACTTATGCAGGGATGAAGAGAATGGGTTTTCTTATTTCAACAAAAAATGCTCAGTTTTAGTCAAAGGCAGCAGCAGCACTGGGCAAATATACTGAGTTCCACTTCACTGGAAATGTTTGCATTCTGTTCCTAAAGAATATGCTGAGCAGACTAGTATAGCACAGTGACAAACTTGTACAATTTTGAGTGGGAAGTGAAGGAGCATTTGATACACCTGCTCCATTCCAAAGACAAAATAATTCATCCTTCACAAGTATTTTTAAAATGAGCCCTGTGATAAGTTAATGCCACCAGAAATGATTAAGCGGTATCCAGAAAAGAGGTAAATTCCAACAGAGGCAGAGAAAGCATACTAACCTTTCTTTCAATTTGGTGTTGCTAAAATGTTAGCAAGCTGTTCCCAGGAATCCCCGTAAGTCCAGTATGTAAAAGATATTTTTTCTTTAAATGAAGATGCAAACACCAATACAGTGATTCCTTTTCTACTGAAGAGAGATGGGTAATGTGTAACAAACATCCAAAAGCTTGTTGCATCAATCTCCTACTTCTTCTTTAGTCCACCTTACTACAGAAATATACCACCTTTCCAGCCTTAATCAGCCCTGGCATCTTCACCTTGCCGGGACACTTTTGTGGTTTACTTGATATTTACAAATTATTGAACATTAAATAGTGCCATTATTAACTAACCAACATCAAGTATTGTGCCATGGGGAAGGCATTATATAGAGGTTACAATTGCCTGCAGCAGAAACTACCCAAGGGTCCCATAAAAATGAGCTACAAAGATTTTTTTTTAATTGGATTTGTGTATTTTTTGCTTCTTTGTAATCTGAGACAGGCCTGAAAGGGTCTGCCTGAGCCATCCCACCATAAAAGTCCCCTTTTACTCAGTTATTTTCAGCTTACAAATATTAAGAAAAAATAAGTGTGGTCTTCTCTGGCGTTTCTGGAGAACTTCATTTTGGGATTGGTCTCAAATGTTTATGAATTTATACCTTAGTTGAAGAATTAATAATTTGAACAACACAAGCAGTACTACACAGCATTTTAGAAATATAATGGTGCTTGTATCAGTAAGGATGAACACAGAGTGGTGTCCAAGAGGGAGCTTATTGTCCAAGTATCATTTATAGTTTACAGGCATGTGAAGGGAACTATTAGAAACTGCATGAAATTTATTATTTTAAAACTACCTCACACATAATGGACAGATTCCTTTTTAGGAAAGCTGGGAGAGGTGCTGTCAACCAGAAAATGCACAGAGTGCATGCGTTGCATACAGGCAGATCCAGATGTCAGAAGGCAGTGAAACAAGTGAAAGATAAACGTTTTAACAATTTAAATTCCATAACTGTCAAATCACTCTTGGTCCACAGAGGCTGGAGCCAATAATGACGACAATAAGACAGAAAATATCATATTGCCTCTATATAAATCCATGGTACACACTTTGAATACTGCGTGCAGATGTGGTTGCCGCACCTCAAAAAAAGATATATTGGAATCGGAAAAGGTTCAGAAAACGGCAACAAAAATGATTAGGGGTATAGAATGGCTTCCGTATGAGGAGAGATTAATAAGCCTGGGACTTTTCAGCTTGGCAGAGAGGCGAATAAGGGGGGATATGATAGAGATCTATAAAATCATGAGTGGTATAGAGAAAGTAAATAAGGAAGTGTTATTTACTCCTTCTCATAATACAAGAACAAGGGGCCACCAAACGAAATTAATAGATAGCAGGTTTAAAACAAACACAAGGAAGTATTTTTTCATGCAATGCACTGTCAATCTCTGGAACTCTTTGCCAGAGGGTGTTGTGAAGGCCAATACTATAACGGGGGTCAAAAGGGAGCTAGATAGATTAATGGAAGCAAGTCCATCAATGGCTATTAGCCAGGATGGGCAGGAATGGTGTCCCTAGCCTCTGTTTGCCAGAAGCTGGGATTGGGTGACAGGGCATGGATCACTTGATGATAACCTGACTGTTCATTCCCTTTGGAAAGAATGTAAGACAGATCCTGGCTGCACTGACAAATTAAACCATTTTAGATTAAATGTTTAAACATGGTTCATGCCTACAGTTTAGTCAGTGTCTAGTCAGCACAGATCAAGCATAAGTATTATATAAGGCACATTTTAATGCAGTTTTCATTGATGTGTTTACATTAGAAAAGTGAGCCTTCACTGACACTTCATTATCTAGCATGTTTTCTATAAAGGGTTCTGAAAACGGTTTGGCCTCAACTGTATAAAAGCAATAAAACAAGTTAAATCCAGTTGAAACAATTCCAAACTAGGTCACTCTCCAGACTTAATTTTCACAAAAGCCATTTTAACTGAATGGTACCCAGTCCACAATACAGCAAAACTATGGCTGAAAGCTTTTAAAGTGAATTCTTAGCAGAGTCTTTTCTAGACTAGGTAGCTGCCACAGGATGCCACCTGTAATCCTGAATCACTATTAACTGGATTTTACTGTAGATTGAGGGAAATGTACAAACAAGTATATTTCAGCATCAAATACTGAGACAACTAGTTTGTTTACTTCTAGCTTCCATAGGCCAAGCTCACTGCACATACCAAGGGTTCCCTGTATTTCTCCATTCCACTCCACAAGATCCCTAGGAGCCACTCTCCCACTTCCCTTTATTTTGGGGACCTCCCTGTAACTCCCCCACCTGCTCCTTCATGCCCCATTCCTGGGTTTCTGTGTCCCACCCATACCAGGGTCCTGTATTCTCTGCCCATGCCAGTGGCTCTGCGTGCACCTATATTTCCATGCCCTCCCTTCCCCCCCTCGTGGCAAGGGCTCTGAGCCCCCACTTTCCCCTCCCCCATAAAAGAGTTCTATTTCCCACATGAGGGGCTTTGTGTGCTCCCATTTCCCCTCCCATGGCAGGGGTTTGCGTGTGTCCCCATTTACTCCTCATGGAAAGGGCTCTGCCTGCCACCTGTTACTTTTTCCCCATGAAACAGGCTGGCTTCTCTTCTCTCCCTATACCAGGGGGTCTCAATCTCTCCTTGCCAGGAGTTCTGTGTGTTTCCTTACTAGGGTTCCACATTCCCACCCCCATGCCAGGACTGTGGGCACAACCCTATCCCCCTCCCACCTTACCTAAATTCATTCAGGATTTCAACATATTAAACTCTACTGGGAGGATAAGTAGAGATGAGATAGGGGCAGTATCATGCTGGAAGGTGTTAATGCAGTGGTCCCCAACCTTTTTTGTCTGGCGGGCACCAGATGAAGGACCATGGCGGTGGTCGAGCATCCGCAGAAATGCTGCAGGCGCATTTAGGGGACTGTGTTAACAGGTATTTCAGTCAGTTGTTTGATGTACAGCCAACTGAGAAGGTGCTTGACACTCCAGCTGTGATAAACAGATGGCAGGAGCTCCACGTGTTCCCCATTTTCAATCTTTTGGTAATCTGATTTCCAAATCAGTGGGGTGCTAGCCAAGGATGCCAAGAACATTCCCTGAAAGTTTTGGATTGATTATATATTATATTCAAAAGATCTCACACTGCATACAAACAAATGCCATCAAGTTGAGTGTATGGCCTAGCAAGCTCAGGCAACTAGAGTTTCATAGACTAATATGCATAAACTTTAGACTTATGTGCTAGTAATACTGTCCTAATAGAACTCCTTTGTTGCCAAAAAAGGAAGGTGTAACTAGCCTAGATTTAGTTTCATATATAGTATAAAACTGGTCAATGAAGAACAGCTACTTATCTGAACCATATAGCTAAATCAGTCTTGTCATAAATGGAGAGTTAAGAGTTAATAGAAGTACTTCATGTCTCTTTTGCCTGTAAAGGGTTAACAAGATCAGTGAGTCTGGCTGTCACCTGACCAGAGGACCAATCAGGGGACAGGATACTTTCAAATCTTGAGGGAGGGAAGTGTTTGTGTGTGCTGCTAGTTTTTGGTGGTTGTTCTCTCTGGGTTCTGAGAGTGACCAGACCAGTAACCAGGTTTCTCTCCAATCTCCCTGATACAGGTTCTTATAGATTCAAAATAGTAAGTACTAGGTGATAAGGTGAGTTAGGCTTATGTTTGTTTTCTTTATTTGCAAATGTGTATTTGGCTGGAAGGAGTTCAAATTTGTATTTTGCTGAAAGGATTTTAATTTGTACTTGAATACTTAGGCTGGGAGGGTATTCCCAGTGTCTATAGCAGAAAGACCCTGTACCTATTCCATTTTAAATTTACAAAGATAATTTTTACTGTTTTTTCTTTCTTTAATTAAAAGCTTTTCTTGTTTAAGAACCTGATTTTTTTTTTTTCCTGGCGTGAGACCCCAGGGGACGGGGTCTGGATTCACCAGGGAACTGGTAGGGAGAAAGGAGGGAAGGGGGAGAGAAAGGTTAATTTCTCTCTGTGTTAGGATTACTGTCTCTCTCAGGGAGAGTCTGGGAGGGGGACTGAGAAGGAGGGGGGGAAGGTGAATTTTCTTCTGTTTAAGATTCAAGGAGTTTGAATCACAGTAATCTTCCAGGGTAACCCAGGGAGGGGAAACCTGGGAGAGGCAACGGGGGGAAAGGGTTTACTTTCCTTGTGTTAAGATCCAGAGGGTTTGGGTCTTGGGGGTCCCTGGGCAAGGTTTTGGGGGGACCAGAGTGTACCAGGCACTGGAATTCCTGGTTGGTGGCAGTGCTACAAGTACTAAGCTGGTAATTGAGCTTAGAGGAATTCACGCTGGTACCCCATCTTTTGGACGCTAAGGTTCAGAGTGGGGAATTATACCATGACAAGTCTAGTACAGTGTCAAGCTTATTTCTCACCAAAAGTGCTTTGATAAAAGTTATGTAATACTCAAATAACTATATACCATTTCATTCCTTTGATGCAGATGCTGATATTCTAGAGTATAAAAATCAAACCTCTGATAACATTAAGCTTATCCTACTAAATCACAGAAAACTTAATGATAAAGGTAACAATCTCTATACATTTAATCTTACTAAAAAAAAGATAGTGGCAGTGGGTAAAATTTTCAGGTGTACAGGTGACTTAGACCCAAGTCCCAATTTTAAAGAGTGACTTTAGGTATAAATGTGTGACTTGGCGGGCTGGGAAGGGACTATTCAGGGCAATGGGCCATTAGGAAAAAATAGTAGGCCTTAGGAGAAGCTTATCTCCCACCTGGTGATGAGTCTTCCTGAGAACACTCCAAACAGCCTGTGAGTAATGGCTGCTATTACTCTACAAGGACATGTGATGAGACCACATGATGCTGGACTCCATCTTGGGATGTCAGTATTTTTCCACATACTGGTCTGGGAACCAAGCTTTGAAACAAAGGATTCCCGCCATATGCAAAAGCTATATAAGGCGGGGAATGACTTCATCTGGTGAAGAACACTCCCTACACAAGAAGTCTCCTGGAAGCACCTGAGGAACAAAGACTAAACTGAGCTAAGTGCTAGACCCAGGATAAAGGGATTTCTAGCCTGTGTACGAAACACCTGGGGATTCCAAGCTGCAAACCAAATGTAGTTTGTGCCTTAAGAATCTGCAGTCCGCTTGAATCATCAGTTACGGTGAGAGATTGTTACGCTTAGTTTGCATTTTTGTTTTTTACTAGATAATCTGCTTTGATCTGTTTGCTATCACTCAAAATTTTTCTTTTGTAGTTAATAAACTTGTTTTTGTTTTCTCTAAATCAGTGAGTTTGAGTGAAATGCATGGGAAATCGTAGCTCAAGGGGCAAAGGCTGTTGCATATTCCTCTCCATATTGAGGTGGCAAACTGGCAGGATGGTACTGCCCCGGGGGCCTAGGCTGGGAAGCTGGTGATTATTTTGGCTGTAGCCTCTCTACTGTTGTTTCTCAAGTACTGGCTGGTCAGAGAATCTTCATGTAACTGCAGCTGGGTGTGTCCCTACCTGTGTATGCTGGTGAAGTGTAATACCAGGAGGATGTCTGCAGCAGCACAGTGTGAGAGGAAGCCCAGACTGGTGGGTCAGAAGGGTCAGTGGTACCCCAGTTCCAGGTGGCACCCCGGAGGGAACCCATCACACAGGAAATAAGAAATTCAGAAGAACATAGCCCTGAGTATCTGGAGGAAGTGGGGAGAAAAAAGTTAAACAGCAATGACTCTGGTTACTTCTCAGGTGGTGCCTAGGTATTAATGCAACAGATGGTTTTACAAGTGCCTCCCTCAACTACTGCCACATATACACACCCCTCAACAAAAAGAGCAGAATGTCTCTTTCATGACAGAAATCAGTTCATTTCTGGGTAGGAGATCTTTAATGCCCTGACTCGGGAAGCAGCTCTAAGGAGGACGACGACATCCACATGGTTAAGGAACTAGCCTAGGATTCAGGAGATGTGGGTTCAATTCCCAGTTCTGCCACAGAGTTCCTGAACAAGTTATTCCAATGCAGGCATTGAAGAACAGGTTGGATGAACACTTGATAGGGATGGTCTAGCCTTACTTGGTCCTGCCTCAGCACAGGGGCTGTGCTTGATGACTCCTGAAGGTCCCATCCAGCCCTACATTTCTATGATTCTAAGGAGGAAGAGCAGGGTTCCCTCCTCACTACCAGGTTCCACTACAACCTCAGGCCACATATACCTTCCATCATCCCCCAACAAACGGCTCTGATTACATCTAAGTTAAGTTTCTACAAGAGCTGTTTAAATTTTTAATTTGTCTGAGCTGCATAATAATGCTCATTTTCATGAAAATGTTGAAATATCCAATAGTGATGTGCTCTGCGACAGAGTGAAATACAGGACACAGCTAGTATCCCATAATCCTTGATACTTTTTACACTGATTGGCTTTGCACTACAGAGTTGAAAGTAGCCACTATACACTCCAGTGTTATAAGTAGTATTGTTTGAGAGGATCACAGTATTCAACCTGGTAAAACTCTGTTCTAACTACAACTAAACATGCTTAATCTCAACATACCCATTTGCCAGACTATCACTGTCAGGTTAGAAAGTTATTTGAATCTTAATATTAATTCCATCTTGACAATATTTGACAAATATAGAATCAATAATCCAGAATGTCATCTTTCAACTAATTACCTGGGTCCCACTTTGTATCTTAAAAGTCTGGTAGAAAGCACCTGGAAGTTGGATTTGTCAGTATCATTGTAAGCCAGTTGTAAACACATTTATTTGAACAACAAAACCCCTCAAAGGGCTGCCAAATCTTTCCAATCTGCCACTGCCAAAGACAAGCTTACCTGACACAGTCAGCTGAAGATTTTAGATCTTCTTAATAATATAAGAGGTAAGGACAATCGGCTTCCATGGATCAGAGTCATTTAACCCTATGTGCCAAAGCAGCTAAAGAAATTTCCTGCCCTTAATCTACACAAGAAACTTCCAGACATTAACGAGAGCATAACATATGGATCACTGGCAGTATGTAGCCACTAATGACTTGGGCAAAGGTCCAAACACACATTTTAAAAACAAGGATCCTCTTGCACAGGAGGAAGATTAGGACCTTTGGATTCTCTTATGAAGTAAAATCTCCTTTCAAAAGCAAATCAATAAATCCTGCTCTTGGTTATTAAAATAAACTACAAGTCCCAGATGTTGCAAGTGGCAACTGTACCAAAAAAGAACAAAAACTAAGAAGCCAATAGTAGCCCACAGATGAACTTCAAGAATTACAGGGGTTTCACAAACATGCCATGGCACACGGGGAAAAACCCTCAGTGGTCAGAGTCTAAGCTGAGACCAACCAATTCTTTCTCCCCAAAATTCCATCCAATCTTAGCCAGGCACACTTAGCCTCTTCAGAGATACACTTGCTCTCTGCAGTCTGTGACTCTGCCCAAGTTCTTCTCATGGTGGGTGAGTGTGTGACAGAGAGAGATGAGGTGGTGGCGGAAGAGCTTTCTACCCCCATTCATGGGAGCTCTGTTCTCAAGATACCTTTAAAGAGAGAGAGCGCGCACGCGTGTAAGAATCCCAATTTCTTGCTTCAAAGTGAGCTCCCTAAGACTGGTCCCTCCTCCCAACCCCAGGAATGTTTCTTACATTTAACCCTACAGGACAGTTTCCATGCTATATTCCTTATAAAATAGTTTCCCCTCAAAAATAAAGCTTTTATGAAGAGAAACTTTAAGTACCACACTGTGATCAGTAGTTAGCAATTTGATACGCACTTCCTTGGTGTTCATCTACTTGGTTTTCCAGCCATTCCAGTGTACATCTGATGACACCAGCATTTTCTTTCATTTTATTTACCTAAGTTGAGACCAACAAGAATTCAGTTCCCAGAGAAAAGGATCTGTAAAGCCTCCCATGCTCACTTAATAAGTAGACTTTTTCCTGTATTTGCATGCAGTGCCTGAGAGAATGATTATAATTTGTCTACAAAACTGTGTGTTCCCCTCGATGTTAATAATTCAACACCATTCCAATACTCACAACTCAATATTCACACCTCCAAAGAAGAAGGCCAACAAATTAAAAGGAAATATGGAGATGAAGCAATTAAGCCCAAAAGCTCCTTTCAGTAGAGGCAATATTCTCAAGAAAAGTCTGCCTAGGAAATTTTGGTGTAAAAAACCCATAATGGGAAAAAATTGAGTAGAGAAGTAAGAGCACCTCAATAGCAGAACTTGATAGATTAAACTCAGTCTTCAGTCTGGGCAAAGACACAGAAATTAATACTTTAATGAGAACACTGTGCTTTAGGAGATGTTATCTGTTTGGACCCAGTTTTCTGTAAAGCTTGGCTACCATGTAGCAGTTAATATCAATTTATAAAGGTTGTATCTACTCAACTGAGAGAAGTTTTTTTTAAAAAAGGTTAGACTTGGTGGAATATATAAAGTTACAGAATCCGTAATTTTCCTAATTCTCCAAGTGTATTCAATTGCATTTTTAAAGATATGGGATGCGCTTATCCAGGCACCTGGAGAGCTCTCCCGTCAGTGTAGTTAATCCATCTGATATAGATATGGGAGTGGGAGACGTCCTCCTGTCAACATAGCGCTGTCTACAAAGGGGATTTATGCTGATATAACTATGTGACAGAGGGGTATGGATTTCACACACCCTGAACAAAGTAGCTATACCAATACTGTATAGGTCTGCAGTGTAGACAAGACCTAAGATTATTAAATAGTCACTAAGAGCTTGGCTAGAACAGCTGATTTTAAAGAGTCTACCACATACTGTATCTTTAAACAAATTGTCCCTCAGGCTTTAGCTTTACTAGAACAGACATGTTTAAAAATAAATCCCAACAAGACAAAACAGAGCACACAGCCTCAATTCCTGATCAGTCTCATGTAATGTATACAAGATACAATGCCCCTTCAGTATATTTATATACACTTCAAAAAGTATGTGCTCTCAGCATTTTGAGCTGTTTCATTCCATTTTTCTGGCAATAAAATAAGTGTAAAATAAATTTGCTTGGATCTTGCTAGTGTGGAGCTTCCTGATCTGTTTTATAAAAAGGGAATGCATGTTAACTACATAAACCTGACGTTTATCAATGGGGTATAAATAGTAAACTAGGAAAATACATAATTAGTCATGAAAGTAAATATAAATTCAGCTTTATTCTTTATATCTGATAAAGGGCTGTCTGAAGGGCTGATACATGCACCACATGGTAAACTTTTCACTCAACCAAGCAAAAATTCATTTGGAAATCATTTAACATACTCGCAGCTCTGCTCCTTTTCTTACTGGCACTGATCATACTGCACATCAGTCCAATTTCTTGAGTGTCTGAAAAAAGGCAAACACCTGGTCTCCATGTTGCATTCAAAACTGAAAAGGCCATAGAAGTTTAAAAATACTTTTAGAACAGCTTCCAAAATCATTCTACCACCAAAGAATCATCATCATAGAGTGGATCTCCATTTAATTCCCACCTACAATACTTTCTAAAATCTTACAAGTGAATTGCAATACATTATTAGAGTAGTCAAATGTCAATTTCATTCCAACTACAACAGACCCTGCATCTTCCTTCAGGGGTGAGACTTCTGTAGACTCCTTCCCACAGGTAGGGTATAATGGGGCAGAGAAACCTCTTGGTGCTACTGAGGAAGAAGTCAGATGTTTACATCACTCCCTTTCTAAAAGCTGTAGTACCAGCATATTAGTGGCTGAGCTCCCACAACTCCATGCCATCTCTGCCACCACCCACATCCACACCCAGCAACCACAAAGTTTAGGAGTACTCCTCAGCATCCTTATAACAATTCCCTCCCCTCTGCCAGTCATGATGGATCTTCAGTGGAATAGTAAGCAGAGGATACTTCCTATCAATGGCTAAAATGCTGTTAGCTGCTCTAGTCTGCGACATACCTAAGCAGCATTCAGGTAGATAAGGCGCCCACGAGGAAGTAGAAGAAAAAAAAATCTCAAAACAGAATTTGAATCTAAAACTAAGATGTTAGCCAAGGGACACACAAATATTTAACCTGTCTTTTGTGACTTACAGGGCCCTTTTAAAAAAAAGGCTCTTATGCTTGTGTCACACAAGAAATATCAGGTCCCTAAATCATTTTGGGTAAGGATCTAAGCAAGAGCTTTTCAAGGCCCACACAGTGGTATAAGAGAAGGGTTTATTCAAGCTGCAGTCTGATTCAACATCTCTCCTCCCCGCCTTAGCAGGAGGTAAGACAGCTGCAGTTCAATCTTTAGATTGGATGTTGTGAAGATCTAATATTTACAAAGCTAAATTTGTAAAGATATCCATGATTTAAAACTTCATAGCTAAACTCACATTTGGTCAAAGCACAGACAGAGGTCCAAACAAAGACAACATTTCTCATTTGCTTCTGCTATTACAGACAAGATTCTAGATACCAAATTTATGAAATTATATGAGTACATATATAAACATCACACCATCAGCTTTACTTCTTATAAAGAGCTGCTATTAGTAAAGTAAGGATGACAGAAGTGGGCAAAACAAGACAGCCGGTTACTTGAAATGGAATCAATTCAAAACAAAGCCATGCCACCTTTGGCAGAAGGTTGAACCAGGCAGAAACAAGCAACCAGGCTTTCATCAAATGAGGTTACGAAACAGGATATATCATTAGAGGGACAGAAAACTACAGAAGGAGAATCAAAGTGAAAACTCCAAATCTGTGTCTAAAATTGACCCCCAAAAATATAATATCTATTCTGTTTTTTAACCTGGGTTATTTGAAAGAGATAAATCACTCCTGAAATGAAACATGCTGCCACAACACAGGATGCACAACTCAAAAAATCAGTTGCTGTCTATAGAACCAAAGCTGGAGTAAATAAAGGTGAGGAAAAAAGAACAGCACTTGCTGAGGTTTAAAATGAAGAGCTGGGAAATGTTTCATACATCTCTTACGGTATAACATATGCTTACATTTAATTATTATGTACATTTTAAACAAATCTTCATTATTGCCTCTATTTATACAGTCTTAAGGGAAACAGCCTGGGCTTGACAGCTGTACAAGTGGTATTGCTACTAGGGCAGAGGTCCCCAAACTGTGGGGCACAAAGGAACATTCAGGGGGACATGGCTGGGGCGCAGGCCAGACCGCACAGGGGGTGGGGAGGCAGCACCATCCAGCTCTGCTCCTGGCCCCCACCCCCCAGCTGTGGCCCCAGCCTCGGCTCCCTTACCCTTGACCACAGTCCCACATCCTGAAGCCATGGTCCTGACCCCGACTCGGGGATGGGAGGCAGACAGGGGTGAGGGAGGGTGTGAGATAAAAAGTTTAGGGACCACTGAACTAGGGGAAAGTGCAGCAGTAGGCATCATAGGGCTGGTCTACACTACCACTTAAGTCGATGTAACTTACGTTGCTCAGGGGTGTGAAAAAGACACCTCCCCGATTGACGTAAGTTACATCGACTAAGCTCTCTCCAGACTGCTATGTCAGTGGGAGATGCTCCTCTGCAGACATAGCTTCTGCCTCTCGTGGAGGTGGAATAATTATGCTGATGGGAGAGTGCTCTCTCATCAGCATTGCGCGTCTTCATCAGATGCACTACAGCAGCACGGCTGCACGGGTGCAGCTATGCCGACACAGTGCAGTAGTGTAGACTTGCCCTCAGATTCAAATCTCAGGAGTTGCTCAAGACAGTCATCAAAACAGTAATTTCATCAGGTGCCCTCTCTTTATTTGGCCTGACCAGAACACCATATGATCAAGAGAAAAGAAGCCAAGTAGCGCAGATGGTCTCAGCAGGCAGCAGTGATTATTATGATGGCAATGCTGGTCAATGATGCTCCAAAGCTCCCTTCCACACTTTCTACTCACTGTCATACTGAACTATTTAGCTTGCCCAGTGCACCTCAGAAGCGTCCAGAGGTGAACACTGTCTCATCAAAACTATTAATTCACATTAGTTTTATTTATATATTGCCACTTCATTTTATGGTAGAAATGGTCTATTGATATAAAACTTCTGTGATCTCATCAGAACCTTGAAATTGTATAAAAAAGATGTGAGTACATAATCTCACTTTATATCAGAATATTTTTTAAAATTGCAGAACAATTAAAGAAAGGATTTTATCTAATAAGATTACAGATTAAGATAAGACATCCTGCCACATTTCACCCACTTTTGAACAAAAAAACCAATTTAACCAAGGTTTGAGCAAAACCATGAAGGCTAAATGTTTTAAAATGGAATCTTGGATTCTAGAGTAGGGGGGAAGAAGGGGTAATCCATGGCAAATTTTGTGGCTATGGAGTCAAGAGGCCTCAAGTATGTATGTTCTCTTTCTTCAGAATCAATAGGGAACCAAAGCTCAGAGTTTTAAGGAAGTGTCATTTTTCACATATGTAAAAAGCCTCTCACCACTCAATTATCACTCTATTGTCTTAGCCAGTTTATGATTTAAGAGACTACAGATTCTGCCTACATTACATTTAAAGCTGTAGGGATAAATGTTATCTTCAGCTTCTGTACCAAACCTTTTAGTAACATTAAAGTGCATTGTTAAAAGTTCAGCATATTTCACTGGCAGTATAAATACAAAACATTAAAAATACGTTATGTACAGTAACATGACTTACTTTCAAACCTGTTTAAAGACGTTTAAAACAGTTAATTTTTTGGCAGAAATGTACACAATTATATGCTGAGGTTTCTTTCAGGCACGGTTTGTTCCACTGGACAAAACTAAGAACTGAGGCTTATATCATTAGGTTTCTTGAAACTGAACGATTAAAAACAATCAGTTTTTAAATTAGAACATTTTATTGCTGTAAGCTGCAGAGCTCTTCTGGTGGCAAAACTGAGCATCTTACCTATGCATCGAAAACCCAAGGGTTCCATCAAGTATATATCACTTCTCCACTAAACAGCCCTTCAAAATTTTTAGGAATTGTTTTCAGTGATCATTAAAATACCTCTGAAGACATTTTTGCATTATATGAATCTAGTTTTGTAACATTTTTAAAAGAAGTTCTTTGCACAGAAGTATATTCAACATAAGTAAAACTATTTACTGTATTGTACACCGCAAATAATAAAGTTTAGACTACTTACTTGGGATACACAGGCTCATAAAGATACTTGTCCCTTGAGGATGGAATATCAAAAAATAAGATGTATCCATTTGCGGTCTGAAAGAGATAGATGCTGCAGCTTTTACTAATGTTGTATCTGTGTGTGTATATACGTAAAACTTACAGGAATTCCAATAAAAAACATTATAGAAGTCTCAAACATTTTACAAACTAAGTAGAAAATCCAGTAAAAAAATCCTTAATTTCATACACCAGTTTCAACAGAGTGATTACCACACTATGCATGTGCTACTTAAGACAAAATATGGTTGATCATAAACAAGATGCTTCAATTAACCTTACATCAGCCAATGATATGCAAAATGTTACACAAGAAAGTTATACTGAACAACCCTGAAATCAAGATGCATTTCTGCTAAAAATCCATACTACTCCTTAAAATCCACCATATGGATTACTTGTACAGTAAAAGACAATATGAAAAGCATACCACTGGTAGGTATTCTCCTCCTTAAATAAGGAGATTAGAGTTCAGACTGTAGGAGTATGGGCCTGATGTTTAAAAAGGTAGTTAGGCACCTAGTGGGATTTTCGAAAGTGCTTAGATCCCTAACTCCTATTCATTTAAATGAAAATCGCACTAGGTGCCTATCTCAATCTTTAACATCCAAATAGCTTTAAAAATCGGGCCCGAAGTGCCCACAAAATTGTGCAGTAAAGCTGCTGCAGTAAACACTAGAGTAGCATATCCTCAGCACCTCTGAGACTGGGAAAGAGGGGGCAATGGGTTTAGGCATACCATACCACTATAATTCAAACAAATCTGCCTTTCAGTATGACAGAAGTAGTTTCAAACTTTATTTTATTAAACTAGCAGACGAATGTTTATCCAGTCGTTAACAGGTACAGTTAAGACTAAGAATTCATACAATGCCTGCATAAATACAGCAGAGGCAGATGACCAAGAAGGTCCCAAGTCAGCCAGCCAGCAGTTTCTTACCAAATATTTAGCAGCAGCATCTAGAAAAGTGGGCAAATGCATTTAAACTAAACTATGTCTCATTCGTTTTAAAACTGGATGGGCATGCACTCGAAGGAAAAAAAGACTGAAGGCAAGAAGTAAAGAAATATGAAAGGTTTCAAATTTCTTTCCAGAGCTGGTTTCCTGTTTTTCAGCTAAGGAACCAAAAGGGAAACATGCTTGTTTGCTTATTTCATCAGCTTAAATAGAGTTTTTGCACCAAAATCTTAATGCTTTTTAATATATTCAATTTTAGTTTCAGCTTCAAACTAAAAAATAAGAATATAAAAAAAAACAGGATTCTTCAAGGCAAATACCTTTCTTCCTTCGAGATGACAAAAAAATGTGCCACTCTGACCTTGAGAGAGTTAAGTTTCCATTTATTTCCAGGCACTGTGCAACAAAATTAACTTCACTGCACAATACATAGTACAGAAACTTAACATGCATCTAATTCTAACATCTACATAAGTTTTTTCCATTGCTTAGCACCTGTTCAAATATTTAAACTCATATGAATCCTATCCAGATAGGAAAAGTAAAACAATACTGTAAAGTATCTTCCTACTGACATTAACACACAAAAGGCCTTCTTGAATTCCATCCTCAGTACAAGCTGCTATCCTTAGGTTTACTTCTGAACTGCACATCAAATGCCATCAATGAAGCTACTAGAATAAAGGAACTGAACATTTTATTACAAGTTTGTTGCAAGATCACTATAATCATTCAACTGCGCAATTACTTTACATTAGGTAGGATAGTTTTACACTGAAATACATTGAAATAATAAACTGCCACATTCTACAGCTCCCCAGTGTCCTGGTCACTCTGTCAATAGACTGCCAGGACATCCACCTTCCTTGCTTTGAGAGATCTGAGATAATTATGCTTATAAATCCAGGAGCGTATTCGCTGTATTGCAAAGGATTCATCCATATGCTTTCCCTTTGACAGCATGAGACTAGTTAACTCGGTTCCTATAGCTTTTTATTAACAGCAGAATCCCACTGCATATGCTGGGAATTGAGTCCTGAACAGAAAAACATATTAGAGGACTCGTGGAAGACAGGCAGAAGCAGAGGAAGTATAGGAAAAGGAGAAGGACTAGAAATACATTTGATATTCTGGTTTCATCCATACCAGCTGCTCTCAAACTGTGCATCAGGACCCCAAAGTGGGTCACAACCCCATTTTAATGGGGTCACCAGGGCAGGTATTAGACTTGCTGGGGACCGGGGCCGAAGCTTCTCGCCTGGGACAGTGGGGCTCAGGCTTTGGCCCACCCGCCTGGGGCGGAGGGGCTCAGGCTTTGGCTTTGTCCCCGTTCGCCCGGGGCGGCAGGACTTGGATGGGCTCAGGCTTTGGTCCCCTGTCCTGGGGTCATATAGTAATTTTTGTTGCCAGAACGGGATCACAGTGCAATGACGTTTGAGAACCCCTGATCTAGACTAAATCTTCTTGGTCCTGTTCTAACAATGTAATTGACTGGCAATTGAACAGAGTTAACATGATTATAAATGTTAATCTAGACACCCTACAAACATTTGTTCCTAGCCCTGATTCAGCCTAGCGCTCAGTCTGAGGCAGGGTCAAAAAAGGAAGGGGAAGGTAACAGTAAGATGAAATGGAAGAGTTTTGCACACACTATAGATACAAGCAACAATAATGTCCCTAGAGAAGTAGTTTTTGCTATCTATTGTAATTTCAATTAATTTCTGCATTTGACATCACTTTGGTCATCTGGGGAACAGTAAAACTCAGTACATGCAGTCAAGTGCTCCCTTGTTAAGAAGATGAACAAGGGCACACATCTTTATTTTTTCCCCACAAGGAATTTTGTATATTATTAGGTCAATAAATTTATCTTCCAATTCAAGAATGTAAATAGCCCTGGCTGTCTAATTGAGAGCTAGTGCTATCCCTTTTCTTGAGAAGGAAAATAATTAATCCTCTGAAGCTGCACCTTTCAACAACAGTTTGAACTTCATTCTGAATGTAGGTTATTTTAGTTTATGAAACTGAAACTCACATGAACTCGGTGTTGAAGACATGGGAGTTCAGAATTTTCACCACCTTGCATCAGCAATATATTAAGCACTGTCCTACAAAAACATTCTAGAGTACTGTAACTTATCCAGAAAATTATTAAAAATCAACTCTGGTTCACAAAACAGCACATCAATCTCATGTCAAATGTGTCCTAACACTTTTCAACACCCCAAAAATGTGTGTGTTAATATTATGCAAAATATTTAAGCAGTTTAGCTTAATTTAAACATTCATGAAACTAGCTTTTTCAATCCTAATTGTAGCAACTCATTTGGCAGTTTGAAACTGAAGTGATTTTGGAAGACCGTGGTTTGTGTAAGAACACACACTTCAGGTATTAATACATGACCTGTAGCATATGCACTTCATCTTAACACCTGATATCCGTTTTAGGTACAAATGTGAGCATGTACATCATCTGATGAACACAGACTCTTCCCTGACACATTGCTCAGACACTCCCTGGGAGTGTCACTGGGCCAAATTCTGCTGTTACACTTCTGCAAGACCACTCACTAATGTGCTGCCTTGGAATAGAGGTGGCCAGTAAAGTAAAGCCCTTAGGTTCAAACTCTGCCATAATACACACAGGGAAAAAAAGCTCAAGGGATAAACGTTTACTGTGCATATTTTATTGAACGAGTTTGTATTTTTACTCACAAGAGGTCCACAGGTTAAAACAGTGTTTTTTAAGGAGTCTGAACAGCATTATAGCAATTTATCAGACACTTATAATTTAGTAAAGTCCAGGAAAGACTCCAGCAGAGAAAGAAGCACAAAAGATGGATTTAATCAAATGATTCCTGGCTATTCACCTGATTTCCAGAAGTACCCACCCAGTCCACGAAGCCATAATTTAAAAGTTGTACAAAACTAAATGGCAATAACTTAATACATCATCTTATTGCAATCCTCAGTTCACAATTAAAATTTGAGAAAAATAAGATTTACAAGAAGTTCACCCTATAATAAATAATTCAACATAATGATTCATGCCTCCCTAGGTATGAATAAGATGCCCCTTGCATACAGTGACAGTTTAAAATGCTGAAATTACTGTAAAGCATTGATATTAACTTGGTAATGCTATAATACAGATGAACTAAAAATCCTTCTCTCTCTAGTGGTGAAGCTAGAAGAATGCTACATAACATTATTGTAAAGTTCTACTTGGCCAGTCACTCTGGGAGAATAATGTTTTTGCTAAGTAAATAAAATTCCATAACAGCCTTCAGAGAGTAGATTTTCTTGACAGTTTTGTAATGCTACCATAGTACATAGACAAACACAGGAATTACTAAAGAAAGCAAAAATGGCCACATTGTAAACAATCAGATTTGTACAATATTTGATGAGTTTCTACTAAAGAATCTTACAGAGATGTTTTTAATATAGAAGGGCAATCACTAATGAAAATGCTAAAGACAATTTATATTTGAAGAATTTATATCTAACATATTTGTGTGTGTGGTTCAGATGCAGTATATCTGATGAACAGCTAAGCTTCCAGTACTTAAAGCCTTCCAACCATCTGAAAATCTATTTATTTTGTGTCTCACCGCAGCTGAGACATACAAGCAACACGGCTGAGAACAGCAAAACCAGAACTCACTGTCCCGATACAAAAATTGGAGAGGAAGAGAATCTCTTTCCATATAGGACTGGTGACTCTGGAGTTCTCTCCCAGTTTCCTTTCTATCCCAATCCACACCTCAAATATTTATCTTCTTGAAGTCTTGTCCTCCCTTGGCTTTTGTGACTTCAACCTCTCTTCTCTAATCGTTCTTCAGTGGGTCCTCCTCATCTCCAACTTTTGGTGGGGATCCTACAGAACTAAACCTGGGCTCCTTCTTTTGTGCCCTTATACATTGTCACTGGATAACCTCACACATGTACAACTTCAGGCAACTTTATGCTGATGATCCAAAAATGTACCTCTACATACCATCTGAACTACTACTTCACTAGTTTTTAACATCTCATGCATGTCAAGTGATAAAACTCAACATGGCCAAAACTGAACTCATGAGCACCATCCTTCTCAAACCTTCCTCTGTAATACCAAGTCCAGCCTTGAGTGCAAGGGACTGGACTAAATGACCTTTCGAGGTCCCTTCCAGTTCTGATTCCCACACACATCTTCTCAGTCACTCAGGTCCATAATCTAGATATCACCTTCAATTTGGCCTTCTCTTTAGACCCGTACATCCATGCCATATCCAAGTCTTGAGGTTTCTTCCTATACAGTTAAGATCCAGCGTTCCTCCTCTTCACACTACCAAAACTCATCTTACATCTTGACTACTGAAATCTACTCTAGTCTTTATTGCTGCAACCTTGCCTCTTCAAATCCATTCAATATGCTGCTGTTAAGATAGTTTTCCTAGCAATTTGCTTGATCACACTCCCAGCTTCTTCCTACTGGGCTTTTCCATTCATAAGATACAAGCTTCTTGTCTTTAAGCTTCTTCAGGAAATCAATCTGATTTAGTAGCTATGCAGCATGAAGTCATAATGTTGAAAGCTGCCTTTGCTCCAGTGTTTATTACCCATCACTCAGCTTCCCTCTCAAAATGCTCCATTGCTCATTCTCATGCCATTCTCTATGCATAGGAAAAACCTCCCCCAAAATATCCATAAAAACTATTACTTTATCCTCTAAGATTCACTTATATTGTGATGTCTATACAGCTGAAAAGCCAGGGCTACTACTTACCAAGCAAGATTTTTTTTTTTAAACATTGTTACCTCCTCCTCCTTCACCCTCTCCCCACCTGTTTGTGTGACCCATCTATTAAGTCTTGTTTGTAGACTCTGGGGCAGGGACCGTCTTTGTACTTCAAGTCTCTAAAATGCCTAGGACCAAGAGGCATAGATTCCTGACTGGGGCCTTTAAGCACTACTGTAATACAAATGAACATCCACAACACTCTTCTGTGCAAAATTCAAAACTAGCTTTCCTTTAAGTTTTTATTATGCATATCATGCACGAGAACTGGGTGCTGTACCAATGATCAATATTGATTATGGTTTGCATAGTTGGTCTTTACATGGGACTTGTTACCTATGGCACAGAAGGCCTTTTGGCATTAGTTTAGATTGATATATACACTCTCTCTCACATACACACAAACATCACAATTTCAAAGAAAACAATTCTCTACTTACTGAAACAGCAATCATGGTGCTGTCAGGCTTCCATTCTGCTTGCTTATAGGGTCCAAACTGAGAAGCTGGTTTTGATAGTTCCTTGTAGCTTACAATTAATACACTGGGCTGGGGAAAGAGTAATAAACATAGTTACATTTCATGTCTGAAGGTTAAAGGAATATGGCTTTTTTTTTTTAATTGTTTTTCTGCTGTGTCATTGTGCCACACAATAAAATCAAGTTATTCTGATGCTAAGAAACAGAATTTCAGGGAAACCATTACTGTACAGTTGATAAAGAATAGCATACTGCTTTTGAAAGGGATTACACACTTTGCAACAGATGTTCAATATACTTACTAAACCTACTTCACAACTTTTAAAACTAGGCCACTTCCTATATAAATGTGCTTCAGACACCAAATCAAGTGCTATTATATAAAGGCAATGAATATTACAGGTGAGGCTTGTATTACCACTTAAGAGTGCCAGACATTGCTCACTGTAAGACTATCTTTGGTTCTTAAAATTTTGCCAAAGCATTTGGGCTGAATTTTTTCTATACCAGGTGTCTGCCTCAGGCTAATTTTTATGGGAAAAAAATCAGTCAAAATTTCTGAGAACAAGGCTTAGGAAAAATAAGTTTTGCCTCTATGCTTTGATCAGCCACAAATCCAAGATTTAAAAAAAAAAAAATTCAAAAATTGCAGTTTGCAAATCAGTTGACTTGATAAAACTTTGCAGCTTGATTCCACAAAGTTTGAGCAGAACTTTCCCTGCACTTGTGGTTCTGGGCTGCTGCAGGCCAAGGTGAGGCTACACGCTAAAACAGAGCAAGACGACTGTCTCTTCGGTAATTAAGAGCCAGAGGGTGAGACTAGAACTTGCTGGGCAAATAGACTGGGAATGATTAGGTGAGGCGAACAGGACTGGAACAAAGAGGCAAAGGTTGGTAAAAGACAGGACAGCAACAGTTTGGACGGCATGGGGCAGAAGGGGTGAAACTTGGGGTAATGAACAAAAAAGTCTGTTCCCGCTAGAGCACACACACACCTCCAATGCCTGGTATGCAACCCAAGATTCCTGTGAAATCCACTGACAAAGTGTCCCACTGCCTTCTACTGGTAGTCCATATAGAGCAGGGGTTCTCAAACTGGGGGTCGTGACCTCTCAGGGGGTCATGAGCTGTCAATCTCCACTCTAAACCCTGCTTGCCTCCGGCATTTATAATGAAGTTAAATATATTAAACAGTGTGTAATTTATTAGAGAGGTCGCACTCAGAGGCTTGTGATGTGAAAGGGGTCGCCAGTACAAAAGGTTGAGACCCATTGATATAGAGGATTACAACCTACCACCATCAGTTACTCTTGAGTTCAAACAACAGAGATCTGTGCAGTAGATCTAAAAGTCCGAACTCTCATGAAGAATCATGTAGACATCAATATGATGCCACACGACGGAATTTGTTTATTCAGTTTTATTTTTAAAATACCTAGAAAGCTACAAACAATAACCATATGTTAAAGAAAAAAATACAATGTGCTCACGTAATTAAAGACACTATCAATATGCATACGCACAAGGTATCAAGATTCAACACGAGATCAGAAATGCTTCTGAATTCAAGTTACCCATACACTGGTCTTTTTAAAAGCAACCCATTTTGGCTGAACTTATGAAATGTCACTTTAGTTGTAAGCCAAGATCAAATGAATTTAAAATGGCTTTATTTCCTTAATTTGTACCTTAGCAGCATGCTTTTTGTGTTTTCTGTATCTTCATTAGAATCTCAGTAATTTCCACTAGTGACTAGACCAATTACCAGCTACTTGATTTTGAGCATTTCAGTTGCAAGTGAAAAAAAATCCCAGTATATTCTAGTTTTTTTAAATTTGTTCATATGTGATTACTTTACACTAATTATAATTTATTAACACTAAAGTCTTTATTAGAACACCATGAAAACTGGAAATAAATTAATTCTATGCATGTAAGTCACAGGATACACAAATAAATAAAGTTTGACTATACTAATTTACAAAATAATTTTACTCCATAGCATTGCTGCAATTCAAAGGCATGTCTAAAAAGATTAGTAGCCAGCAGAGTACTTTTTATTTGGCCAAATTTTATGGTGTTTCTGGTAGTGAAAATACTGTTTTCCTTACTAGAACAGATATTTAGTTCTAAAGTGATCAAGTTAGCCTACCTAGACATAGAATTTAGCAGTGGAATGGCTACTGTTACAACCTGGTTCCATGTGCTGAAATCAATAGCATACCTCCACTGATGATGAAAAGAGGTGCAAGTTATAGGAAGGGTTCACTCTAGTGGACAAGTTAGCAAAGATGAAACTAAGTACATTATAGGGCAAGCTACATTGTTTTTATTGATATCTGAACCAAGCAAGGTGAAGTAGCTGGCAAGGCTAGCACAACAGAAACTTGAATGGATACTCTAGGATGTAATACAAACCCTGATATATAAACATTTACACTAATTAGTTTTACAGGTTGCCCACAAAAAGAACATCTCTGAACATACCACAGAAGACAGATGGCTAGCTTCCCTATTCTGCTCTCAGAACAGAAACAAAACAGTCCATTTGATCTCCAAAGCAATTTGTTATAACCTAAGACCCCAATACAACTTTTAGGAACTATGTGAGCATCCTTGCAAAGCCCCACTGATGTCAACAGAAGTACATAGTTATCAATGCAGAATTGGGGCTTATCTACAAACTGTGGAACATTCTGTTGCTAAAAAGCATGTGCCTATAACAAATGCATAGTAACAGAAAAGTTGGCTTGCTTACTGTAAGAGTAATCTGATAGTTCTTTTTGTCAGATGTCCTATCCCTTTTATTACAATTTGCACTTGTGCTTATTTAAAACTACATCCTAGAGCCTATACAGAAAGAGTCAAACTGCTACTGTAGCTCTCAGAACTTGCTCCTTCAACACCAAGCAGCACAAATTGTACACAAACCTTTAAACCTTTCATTTCTGCTTGTGAAGAGAAAACTAAAGCTCCAGATGAGTATGTCCTCAGAACTTGGCTTGATACTGTTCTCTTCTTCTAAAATGCAGGAAATTCTAAAGAAAGTTGCATCAACTTCACAAAGCCCGCTTTATGGAGGTGGCATAACCTGGAGTGACAATACTGTAGGAAAACTACAAGTTATTTTTTCCCTTCACACTTTTGTGGGCATAGTGATGAAGGCCCATATAAACAAATCTAGTCATGTGCAACTACGAGACATATGGGCTGCAGTTCTCTCAGAGTATGGCTATATTTGGGATTTCAAAGCGCTGCCCTGGCAGCGCTTTGAAGTGTGAGTGTAGTCAGAGCGGCAGCACTGGGAGAGAGCTCTCCCAGCGCTGCATGTAAACCACATCCTTTACGGGTGTAGGGTGCAGTGCTGGGAGCCGCGCTCCCAGCGCTGCCGCCCTGATTACACTGACGCTTTATAGCGCTGTATCTTGCAGCGCTCAGGGGGGTGTTTTTTCACATCCCTGAGTGCGAAAGTTGCAGCGCTGTAAAGTGTGAGTGTAGCCATGGCCTCAGAATCAGATGTGTTGATTCACTTTGCTCTTAATTTTGTAATACAGAGAAACAGCTCACACTGTCCATGCAAACTGTGATTCTACCATTGAGAATCTGCTGTTGATTACAGAATGCTTTTATAAAGCGATCTAAACTAGTGCACAATGTTCCAGACCATGATTAGATTATGGAATAAAAGTTGAACATCCACAAATCATGAGCAAAAATTCAAAACTTCCAGTAAGATTGACAAGCAAATTGTATAACCCTCACACAGACAACTATTAATGCATAATTAAAGACAATGCTACATTATCAAACCAGATCAACATGCCACCTTAGGAATTCCCAAACCTACCCCAGAAAAGACCTGGGGTTTCATGTGACAACATATTTTGTCTCCTAAAGGAATTCATAGCCAAGGCAAGATAGAAACCTTATATATTCTATGAAGAGGAGGCTACATGGGCTAGCACTATTTCACAAAATGACAGATGGGGAACACAGAAGACAGAGTGGGAAGATCTTGAAAAGAGTCTAGTGATCTCACAAACAAAACAATAGATTAAGCAAATAAGATCTATTGCAGGGGTTCTCAATCTTTTTCTTTCTGAGGTTCCCCAGTAATGCTATAAAAACTCCACAGCCCACCTGTGCCACAACAACTCTTTCTGCATATCCAGTAAATTAAAAGCCAAGGAAGGCATTATGGTGTAGCAAGCAGGGCAACTGCCTAGGGCCCCATGCCATGAGGTGGCCCCACAGAACTAAGTTGCTCAGGCATCAGCTTCAGCCCAGGGCAGTGGGGCTCAGGCTTCAGCTAATGCAGCAGCTCTGGCTACCAGCTGCTCACTAATATATGTACATGGAATAACCCACCTTGAAATTTTGTAAATGTGTACAAAGAAAAGCTTCATTACTCATGAACAATGCAAAACTAATCCACAAGTTAAAATAACATTTGTAGAATCAGGTATAAAGTTGTTCTTGGTTATCATTTTATTACTTTGTTATCTAGAGGCATAGCAAAAAAAAAAATCTCTAATCAAAGTGACCTCAGTTCTTCAAGCAACAGGATTTCTTGAGGGTGACAGTTATGAAGCTCTTTATGCGTCCATGGCTCAGCACTTATATCCCACAACAGGGATGGTTAAATTGATGAGCACTTCATTCTACCTAGCAGTTCACACTTGCTTCTCTCCTATTTACTGTATTTAATCAGTACATATTAACAGTCTTATAAGAGGTCTGTGAAAGTTAATTCTAATCCAAAAAAACAGCACTATTTTTTCAAGTGTTCAGCTGATCAAGATATTCAAACTGATCAAACATTCAATCCTAAAGATCTCAGCAGACTAGATACGAAATACTGCCAGGCTCCCCAAAAGAAATATATTCCAACAGCATTCTGACTTGGGTTTAAATGTCCACTCAGTATGCATTTGCAATCAAAATGTTAGTGCTGTTCTGAGAAAATGTGTAATTTCAATGAATTCGCTTGGGAAATTTAGGAACGCTGTGGTCACACAAATTTTATTACTTTTCAATTGCTGCTGTATTACTGCATTTTCAGACCGCTAGGAAAGTTTAATAATTTTTGTTGTTTAGGATAAACTTATTTAAATGTTGCTATAGAGCAAAGATAAGGTATCTCACTGCCTGTCAGTCTGTTCAAAGTTCCTGCAAGGCACTAAGAGCGCTACTAGAATAAGTTGTGTACAAAAACAACACTCTGTACTTGAAGACCAATACATGAGAAGCAGCACTCTAATCCTTTGTTTAAGTTTTAAAAACATGTTAAAAAGCTACATTCTATGTTGAAACAGCATTAGTTAATAAATTGCACAAAATAGCAAATTATCAAAGAGTATAGGCAGAATGCCCTAGTCAGTGAAGCAATGTGAAAATTAGAGCATTATATAAAAGTAGCATCAAATTATTTTCCAAGTCTTTATTTGTATCTAAAAATAACTTATCCAAGATTCTCAAAATTTTGACTAGACTACAGTAGGAGTCAGCCAATCTTAGCTTTGAATCACAAGGACTGTTTGACAAGAAATAACTACACTGTAACAATTCAGGATGCCCTGTAACTTATACCTTTAGAATTTAATGCCTCTAACGAATTTGTGCTCAGTTTTGGTTGGGTTGTTGTTGTTGTTGGGGTTTTATTTGAGGGCTTGTGGGGCAGTTGAAAGATTGAGATTCTCACACTTGACTCCATCTCTGAAGGCCTGCATTCTCTAGCACCATTCCCATCAGACATGATTCACAATGCGAAAAGTCAGCTCATTGTTATTACTGATTTACTTTGGAAAAAAAAATTTTTTGCACTCACTCAAGTAGGGCTGTCAAATTAGCATGCTTGTCAGCTGTTATCTATATGCAAAAGATTGTACTAGTACATTTACTAGAACATGCAGAAGTATTAAAAGCTGACAACATGGAACCATGTAGTATCACTGGAATGCCAATGGTGAGCATCAAAGGCTACAGAGATTTGTCAGGATGCTATGGTTACTACATTCACCCACTATTCAGTATTTTAGACATAGAGCACTTGAAGTTTCATTCAGAATTAGGTGATCTCTGTTCCTGAATAGAGGAGAATAACTTACCTTATTGTCTCTTTAGATTTCTAAGACAAGCAATTTTAAGTATATATGAAAGATAAATATTTAGTGAATAAATATTACTAGAGAGCATGCTAGACATGAGACTCAAAACATGCAGCTTCTGCCTGAAAAGTATACAATCTAAGTAGTGACAGACTCAAGACTGAAGAAAACAGAATGAGGAGTTGGGAAGATAAGAAACAAGGGTTATAAATGCAAGATCCTGGGTGAACTTAGCGGTTCTGTACATATTCTGATTATTTTTAACGATTACATGGGCTGTTTGCAGCTGTTCATGCTGAGATTTTTGCAGAGTGAGAAGACGGCAGATTTGGAGGAAGGGAGGAATGTGAGAAGAGAAAAAGGAATGAGAAAGCAGCAGACAAAAGGCATCAGCGAGGGCACAGAAGAAGCAAGAGCAGAAAAGGTGTTTCTGAGGCCTGTACTTCTGAGACACTGCACTACTCAGATTAGGGAGGCAGCAGCCCAATTGGTGGCCGACGTTGGAGGAGGGAGGCGGCGAAGGCCCGGCTCGTAGTGGGGAGCTCCTATGTTCTCAGGCCCTCACATTGCCCCTCTTAAGTTGGTGCAAGCACCCCTAGTGAGGATGCTCTCCGCTGGCAGAATGAGGGTAGCGTGGACATGAAAAACTACTGCAGTAATTACAGCAGTAGTTGTATGTCAACTTAAGTTTGTACTGCAGACATGCCCTGAGGAACAGAACAAGGGGCATGTGATGCTGAGATCAAAAAGCAATTGGTGATATTAAGGCAGATACAGATTAGTAGCAATAGTCACTGAGCTAAAATTACCACACATGCTGGGTATATTTACACATATATCACGATAGTTACAGGGCTAGCTGTCCACTGTCCCTTTGTGGAGGTCTCACCAAGCGCTCATCCATAGATATGAGACCTCTTCTGGAGTGGAATTTCACAATTTTCCCCATTTAGACCAGGACCTGGGTTACAGCCCTGAGTATCAAGCATGACCACTACACCAAGTCAAACAGTGTTTGGCACCTGCAAGACCTTTTTTGTCTTTGGGAGCCTGTGACAGCATAGGTTTGCAAGGGATACAAAAACAGCTTCTTCAGAACAAAGCTTCATTTATTTATTACTCAAAAGGTACAAAGCACATAGTAAGCTGTTTGTGTTACCCAGTCCTCTAACTCACATGGGTCTTACACACACACACTGGTAAGTTTCCCTCAGCCCAGCTACCTCCATCCCTGGCAAGGAGAACCAGCCATACAGCAGCAGCCTGTGCCACAGACTGGCAGCCTTTTCCTTGACAAATCCTGGTCAGTCTCTCCCAGCTTACCCAACCTCCTTTTCCATGGTTTTGAGGTTTTACATCTCCTTTGACCCTAGGCTTAGCTTTGGGAAGAGTAAGACATTCTAGCAAGACGAAGCCAGCTAGGTAAATTCTCCCCTTCACCACACCCCAAACTGTTGCTCCAGCTATTATCTTTATTCCTTTAAAACAGTGGATCCCAACCTTTAATAACCTGTGAACCCCTTCACTAAAATGTCAAATCTCGTAAACCCCCTCTTAAAAATGAATATTTCCAGCGATTCTCTCTTTTACCTGAGTATAAATTATAAAAGCAGTGATCTTGGAAATATAACATTTGTTTTTGTGACATGTTTACTACACACTATGTATTATTTATTATTTATCTTTACAGTATTTTCATTGCATTATGAAAATGGCAACACTCTTCCACAATCTCACTTTCGTACCTTGTAACACTCTGAATAAGCCAGTTATAACACAAGGCTCCTATGTTTCACCATGCTGTTTCACACCTGATACTCCTTGAAGGTATTTAAGAAGCCAATTCAAAGAGTTCCTCCTACACAAACATTCAGGTCTTGAGCACTCCAGGCAAACAACGCATGTTACAACAAAGCTTAAAACTTGTTCTTCATAATAATTTTAAAAAACAAACACTAACTGCCTATTTAATTTTAAAAACAGCAAAAAAATATCCACTTCCCTTTCCATTTCTTATAAGGAGTCTTGAAGGTTAAGTCTCCTTAGTGTCCCATCCTGTTCGAGGTCCTATTGGCATCCAGCGGGGGTGGGCGGGCAAAGCCCGCCCACTTCTAAAGGGCCTCCCCCCAGCCTAAGGGGAGGACCCACAGGTCTGGGCCTGTTCGGGGTCCCTAGGGACAGCTCTGTCTGCCATTAGGGAATTTTCCCTTGAGAACTCCCTGTAACCAAACCCCAGTTTGGGAACACTGCTTTAAAACAATGTACATAAGAAGCTTTTATCTGTGTTGCTGATTTACCATTCGTGCTGATTCTTTAGTAACCTCTTTACTTCTCTTTCTAAGCACTCAGCCAGGCAGCAATATATAACTGAACAGGGAAACTACATCACACAAACAGTCATAAAAACACAGAAGTATTCTCAGTGCATCACATACACCACCCATATCATCCTCAAGGATGTCATGAGGCTTTACATATAGAAGACGATTCATCCACCACCTGGGTGGAATATGGCTGTTAACGACACGCCATATGTTTAACAAAAATGGGAGCACACCATATTCATTCAGTTTAAACTACAAGGGAGAGGCTTAAATACAGCGATTTAGCGCGATTTAGGATTCATTTTAAAAGTACCTTACCTAGCATGTTCTGGGTTTTATACAAGTTTCTCCCTCAACTGAAAGCACCTGTAGCTAGCCAATCTGTTGCCCAAAAAAATATGGCTAATTAACAGGATGCTACTCAGTGCCTCCAGCAGATTGTCAGCAGCTAAGGTTAATCAGTGGTGCTTAAATCTGATATTAGTAAAAGAGGCTCTGTACAAGTGAGGTCAGAGTGCTAGTTGTCCCATCACTTGTGCACATACAACTCATATTGGCTTTAAAGTGAGTGGAGCATGGGTAATTTGATCCAACAGTCAGGCTCCTGATGTATGATGTTATACCAGCTTCCAGAGCAGAGAATTCTGGGAGAGATTCCAGGCGGTGCAAAGCTCAGGTCTCTGTCACTTGGACATCAGAGTGAAAAGCATAGTTTGAGGACTTCTGCACATCAATGACAATTTCTCCATCCCACTAGTCTAGTGGAGACTTAACAGTGGATATTTCCTCAATTGTATAGCTAGATAAACAGTTCTGCAGCAGTAGCATAGCTGTTACACTCTCTTTGAAACAAATTATCAACCAAGTACATAAAACTGAAGGCTAACAGAAACAGCTAGTGGAGAATAAAGGTTATAATCACTGCTAGACCACTTGTTGAATTTCAGGCCAGACCTACAGGAATGTGAGCTACTATCTTCTGAAGACTATTTGAGACCCTACAAAAATGATATGGTCTCAGACAGTCCAGCTGCTGACAAGGATCAGCAAACAAGCTCAATTATTACTTCTTAGCAAAGGCCTAAAGTCATGGAGGATGAACTACTCCCACCAGGATGAGGGTACACAGTGTGAGGGGCAAGAGGTGCATTGCTGATACCTGTGATATACAGAACTTCATTCTCCAGGAATATCAAGACAGCCTTTCAGAAGTACAAAAAGCTTTTAATTAAAGCAAACATTGTCTGCAACTTATTGCAAGGCAAACAAGATACTACAGACACATTGCAGACAATCCCATATAGTCCTAATATTCACACAATAAAGAGAAAATGATCATATATGACAATTCACCAACAGTTCTGAAGGGTACATTTAGTCAGCAATGAGTAAATAAAAAGTGGAATTAATGTGTTTCATATTTATAAATTTGTTTGTAAACCTTATAGGAGTAAAAGGACTGTAAAACAAACTCATATGTTTGTCCACAAAACAGCTATAGCACAAACTTTCCCCTCCCACAGCCTGAACTCCAGCACAAAAATTACTTACAAGAGGAGAAAATAGTTCATTGTCTATTGTCATTTGTTTCCTTACCTTCTATATTTGGGGCAGATCCACACTTAAAATGTTGTAGTGACAAAGCAGCGCCGCTGTAGCACTTCATTAAACCAATGGATCTCAAACTGTGGGTTGGGACCCCATATTAATGGAGTCACCGGGGCTGGTGTTAGACTTGCCAGGGCCCAGGGCTGAAGCCAAAGCCCCACCATCTTTGAGATTCGGCTTTTATCCCCATCCCACCACCCACCCCCAGGACAGCAGGGCTTGGGCTTCAGCTTTGGACCCCCACCAGGGGCAGAGGGTCTTGGGCTGGCTCAGGCTTCAGTTCCCCATCCTGGGGTCATGTAGTAATGTTTGTTCTCAGAAGGGGATCACGATGCAATGAAGTTTAAGAACCCCTGCAGTAAACTATTCCTGGGGGGAATTCTGCTTCAAAAAATTTAAAATTCTGCACACATTTTAAAACTCTGCAAAATTTGCCAAAACGACACAATATAATCAGGCCAGTTTCAATTATTTTGGTAATTTCAAAATATCGGTCAACAAGTATGTCTTCCTTAATATCAGTTTTATAAGCACACATTAGCAAACAGTATCACTTTACTTGAAAGTGACATATGACTGAATGTGTTTACAAAGCTAGGAATTTAAAATGTTAATGTACTGGAAACAAACATAATGCAGCACAGAATTTAGCCAGATTCATTACCTATCTGATTTCCACATGTAACTGCAGGATATTCTGCTCCAGAAAGTTAGACATTACTGATACTTGACACTGTTTTGAACAAGCTACTACTGACAAAGAAAAACATTTTATGGAAACCAAGGTCTCATTTCCTCCACAGGAACCCAATACATAATTTTGATTTAAATGCCACCTACAAAGAGGGAGAATGGGGATATACTTTATTTTTATGCAGGAAACCTGAAAGGTTCTTTCTAAAAAATATATATATATATATATATATATTTATTTTCTTTTACACACTTTAGTAAGCAGCTTTGTCTAACCATGGGTTTTGTTAAAAGTCTTGTTAATATCTCAGGTGAGTTAATTCTAACAAAGTCACTCTTTTTCTCCAAAGTGTTTTATTTGGCATTAAACAGGTGTTAACAAAAGTAAGTTTTAAACAGTCCAAGTATCTTTCCCTCAGCTTTCATTATCTTGTGAAATCCACAAGTTCTCTTTAATGCAATTATAACAGTTAATATTTCAAAACAAATTAAATTACCAATTAAAAATATACACTGTATTTGTGACTGTTCATAGTAATCTGCCAACAAAACTACCTAAAATAGCTTCACTACCTTCAGCCCACCTCCTTCCCAAATGAGCATGGGGTAAAGTGATTAGTTATACCACATCCATAAATGTTAACAAAACTGGGTTTCTCTCTGGCCCATCAAAGCCAACATTCTAAATATAAGGACATTTCAAATAAAGCACCCTACAAGCAGCCTTTTCCCATTGGACTGGGAAAGTGAGACTTTAGACTCAGTATCCTAGAAGCAGAGAGGCAGCCTCAAGTAAAGCTATCTAAGGCTTTATAGGTTAAAAACCAACACCTGTACACCACCCAGAGGCTAATGAACAGACAAAGCAGATCACCCAGTACCAGCGTGACCTGATGAAATTTCATTGGTATTATCTGATGAAGACATTAAGGACTTTACTACTGCTTAAAACTAAGGCTCTTTGGAATGCCAGTCTAGTATAATTGCTTTCTCTTCTCATTTTGAAAAGTTTATTGTAATTTGGATTTATAGCACTGACTTATGAAGACTATATAGAATTATTCAAAGACATACTAAAGAGATTTTACGCTGAAAATCTAAACGGCAATATTTAGTTGAATTCTCAAATTCAACTTTTAAAGAACAGCCTTTTCCTGCAGTCTTTCCAATCCCAACACTGCAGTTGTGTGTCAGAGAAATGATAACCAGATGGCAAAGTTAAGGGCTGGTCTACACTAGGGGAGGGGATCAATCTAAGATATGCAACTTCAGCTACGTGAATAACATAGCTGAAGTCGAAGTATCTTATTCCGACTTACCTCCTATCCTCACGGCGCAGGATCGATGTCCGCGGCTCCCCCTGTCGACTCCACTATCGCCGTTCGCATTGGTGGAGTTCCAGAGTCAACAGGAGCACGTTTGGGGATCGATATATCGCATCCAGATGAGACACGATATATCGATCCCGAGAAATCGATTGCTACCCACCAATATGGCCGGTAGTGAAGAAGTACCCTAACAGTAAGGGTTTGTCTGTATGGAGAAGAGCCTGGAACAACTATTCCATGCTAGCTTCCTTATGTGGACACTCCTATTCTACTCTGAAAGTGCCTTTTTCAATTTAGATTAATGTACTTTGGAAGTGGATTAACCTAAACTGAAAAGAATATTCCACACAGAATAAGTGTCCACAAGGGGAACTAGTGCAGAGTAGCTGATACAATTTGAAATCATAACCTAGTTATTTCACATGAACTTCCCTGTGAATTCTGCCTAGAAAAATCATATGTGACAGCGATTATAAAATGTTCATTGCCCAACCTAAGTGAGGTACAGAAAGTAAACAACAGAACTGAAGGATTTTAGTTTTCAGTTTCAGTATAAGGTGCTAAGTAGCAAATTTTTTATGCTGCTAGTTACTCTTGACTAAAAGTCTGCATAAAATCACCCCCCCCCCCTTGTGGAAGTGACTGCAAGCTGACAACAGCATTCAGTCTACTACAGGACAGAGACCTAATTAATTTTCATATCTGATGTGCATTTCATGACTCCCTCAGATTTCCAATTCTGGGTTCAAAGAAGCTCAAGAGAGACTTGAAGTAGGTTTGGCCTAACCTTCTACTTTTGTGGGGGAAATTATTAACAGCCATTACAAAGTGCAACCACGCATTGTTGAAAGTTTCAGTACACACAACTGATTGGACACATCCATATGCGATATCCACAACTCAACACTGCAGCATAATAGTGGTGAGCAAAGAAGGTAAAGACTTGCCAATATTTCTTAGCCAAGACAAGTGAACAAGAAGAATTTTTCGCGTTTCAGTAACTGCAGCTGTTAACCCAAAGGGCCTAGTTTCAAAAAGTTACATGGCAGCGACTCGTTACAAATAACTAGCGAAGCACTGTGCAACTGTTCTGACTTACAAGACTGCTTTGCAAACACAGAAGTTCATGCACAGGAGCTAGTCCTGCAGCTCCACAGCTGCTGTGTGGGCAGGAAGAGGAGGAACACATGCTCCCTACAGGGAGGCTGCACAGGGAGCGGGGGCAGGGCGATACTTACCCTGCTATACCAGATGCTGAGCTGGGACGGGGCCAGCACTGCGAAGAAAACCCTCTGGGGGTCGGTCTGGATGTGCAGCGGCTGCTCCAGGGTCTCCAGAGGGCATCGCAGCCTCTTGGGCCAGCCGCTCAGGAAATACATGGCCGGAGAAGCCCCTCTTTCCACGGGGCGACGAGGGGGCGCAGAACGCACTGGGCCGGGCCGGCACCAGCCCGGCGACGCCGCTCAAACTCCCTGCCGCGTCCCGTTTCGCGAGCCGCGGGGGGAACGCACCCGGGGGCCCGCGGGGAAGCCGGGCATACTAACGGCGCCAGCCGCCGGGGTGAGGGAGCCGGGACCCCGGAGCGTCTCCAGCTGCCGCCCCGGGCAGCTCAAGGGGGCACCAGGGAGGAAGGGGCTCGGGCCAGGCCGGCGGGGCTCAGCAGGGTCCTGGAAGCTGGAGGCGGTGGGCAGGGGTCGGGGCAGGGGGCTCGGCCCGGGCCAGCGTCTCCGGGACACGGCGGTGGTTACTGCTCCGAGCGCCGGGATAGCGGGGTCTGCTGCAGCGCCGGCGCCTGCTCCTCCCGCCAACCTCCTCGCGCGCCGGCCGCCTCCATGGCTCCCTCCGGCGCCACGGCCTCGGGACGATAGACACAGCGCGTCGGCAGCTCCGCCCAGCGCCGGGAGGGGGAAGAGACGGGCGCGCGGATTGGCCAGACGGCAGAACGCTCCGGAAGTGACGATCCGCGGCTGCAGTGACGCCCTCAAACCCTTCGCGTCGTCGATCCGGGTAGGAGGGGGAGCGCGCTAATTGTGCGTAGAGAGAGCGAAGGAGGCGCGCAGGCGCACAAGCGCTAGGAGGCGGAGAAAAGAAGGTTCTGTAGTTCTATCTCCCGCCCCGCCCAGGCGCTCAACTTCTGAGATTTCTCAGGGGCGAGTGTGTGTGTTAGTGGCGTCCCCGTCAAGCGCCTGGCACCGCCAGTAACCGCAGCCGCTCCGGGGCTAGTCTGGCTCTGTCCCCGTAGCAGATGCTACTGACTGAGCCCGGGGAGTGGGAGCTACAGCTAGGCTTCCAATAGGAACGCCTCCTGCCCTAGTCTTAAGGTGCCTGGGGCGAGGGGGGATGCATCAAGTGCCCAAACCTTCGTAACTCTAAAGTGGGGAGCCTTGTCCATACAAACCTTCAATCAGTTCCAACTGCCCTACACTTCTAAACCCTAATCTTATCTCCAAGTACCCCCAATAGATATCCCAACCCTAGGTGTGTTACCCATAGGAATCCTAATACTAGCTCCAAGGACCCCACCAATAGAAACCCTAACCCTAGTTCCAAATATGCTACCCATATGATCCCTAACTGTAGGGTGGGGAGCCTACCCATAGGAACCAAAAACGTAATGCTAAGTCTGCTACCCATAGGAAAGCTAACAATAGGGCAAGAAGACCTGCCCATGGGAACCCCACTGCTAAGGCAGGTAACCCTACCCATAGGAACCCCAACCCTAGTTCCAACTACCCTAGACCTAGGAACAAAAATTCTCGCTCCTAGTGCCTTACTCAGGAAACCTAAACCTACAGTGGTGAGCTCTACTCATAGGAACCCTCATCCTAGCTTCAAGTGCCCTACCCAGAAGAACCCTAACCCTAGCTCCAGCCGCCCTACCCATAGGAACCTTAACCCTAAGACATGGAGCCTTACCCATAGGAACCCTAACCCTAGCTCATTGCTCCCTTCCAATAGGAATCTTAGGAGCCCTACCCATAGGAACCCTAACCCTAGGGTGGGGAGCCCTACCCACTGAAATCCTAACCCTAGGGTGGGGAACTCTACTCTCAGGAACCCTAACCCTAGCTCCATGTGCCCTCCCCATAGGAACCCAAAACCTAGGGCAGGGAGCCCTACCCCTAGGAACTCTAACCCTATGATGGAGAGCCGTACCATAGGAACCCGAACCATAGCTCCAAGTGCTCTAGCCATACGAACCCTAACCCTAGTTCCAAGTGCCTTTGCCATCGGAATCCTTACCTTAGGGCAGTGAGCCCTCCCCATAGGAACCCTGATCCTAGCTCAAAGTGACCTTTCCATAGGAACCCTAACTTGTCTCAAAGAACTGTACCCACAGGAACCCTAACTCTAGCTTCAAGTGCCCTACCCATAGGAACCCTAAACCTAAGTCCAACTGCACTAAACATAGGAACCCTATCCCTAGCACCAAGCACCTTATCCATAGTAACTCTGATCCTAGGGCGGGAAGCCCTACCCATGGGAATCCTAACCCTAGTTCAAAGTTCCCTACCCATAGCAGCCCTAACCCTAGCTCCCTGTGCCCTACTTAGATGAACCCTAATCCTACGGTGTGGAGCCTTACCCATAGGAACCCTAATCGTAGCTCCAAGTGCCCTACGCAAAAGAATCCTAAGCCAAGCTCCAAGTTTCCTACTCATAGGATTCCTAACCCTAGGGCAGGGTGTCCTACCTATATAAACCATAACCCTAGCTGAAAGTGCCCAACCCATAGGAACCCTAACCTTAGGGGTGGGAGCCCTACTCATGGTAATCCTAACCCTAGGGTGTGAAGCCTTGCCCATAGAAACCCTAATCCTAGGTCCAAGTGCCCTATCCATAGGAACCTAACCCTAGCTCTGAGTGCCCTACCCATGGAAACCATAACCCCTAGTCCAAGAAAGCATTGCCAACCATCCAGGATTTTCCTGGAGTCTCCAGAAATTAAAAATTATTTTTTAATTAAAGATTACGTCATGTGATGAAATCTCCAAGAATACATCCAACCTAAATTCACAACCCTACTGTGACACCCTGATTTTGCATTTTGACCCAGGGCCAGTTCTGTAATACAAGCCCCTTTTCTTGGAGCAGCTAAGCTATCCCAGGGCTTTCTACAACCAGGACTGGGCAGAGAGCAAAAGACTTCATGGAGCCATCCCCAGGCAAATCTAATTTAGCTAGGCAATGCACAGTGTGATGGGTGCTGAGCAAAACCCTGCCAGATAAAGCAACACTAAACAAGGAAGTTAAAAAAGGGAAGAAAGCAGAGAATGGATGAAAGAAATCAGGGAGTAGCACAACTGAAGTGATACTGTACAGTGAAAATCCTTACACACTTTTCATAAATTTCTCACGATTGACACGGAAAGCACAAATATTCTCATCTCACAGAGAAAAGGATTATTTTCGGGGAGAAGCTACAAGTATTACATTAATTACAATAAGTCTTCCCAATAGGTCCCCCAGTTGCGATAAATACAGACTTAGTTTAAATCTGACTATTTCAAAATTAACAAATCATGTTCCCTTGTTCATACCAACCTTTATTTGTATGGAAAGTTTCATATGAGTGATTTACTGTTTGTTTTCTTTGTCATTGAAAAAAAAGTGAAAAGATCAAGACAATAGAGAAGCAGAGTAATAATTCCCTTACACTATCAGGGCAATACCCATGCTAGCAAGACACAGCCAACATAGTGCCCAAACAAATCAGAGAAGTTTCCTAAACCATTTTCTGTCTGCTGCCTGTCTGCCACAAGAATCCTATTAGCCTAAAGCAACACAAAATATATCCTATAATACATTAACTATAGCACAACAGAGCCTTTCTAAGCATGTGGTGCATCACCACATCTAAGAAGGCAGAGCCGGACATTTCGATCTTCATAAGACAATACTTTGATGTATTATACAAGGATCTCAAGGCACTTTACCAACATGTGGTGTAGTGGTGATAAACTAAGAGCAGCAAGTAGCTGATATTAAAATTGCATTTCAGTTTTGTTTACATCAAACATTTTTAAACTGACCAGCAGATGCCTGTTGGTCCACAAAGCACTAGCTGGTCTCAACGTACTGACTTTTCCTCTGTATTTCCACATGTTAAATTGCAATAAATGATAAGTAAAATATATATCAAATACTTTCCTAATACTACCTTTTCTTGTAAGAAAATGCTGTAGTTACCCACAGGGACATTGTGATGGACTGGGAGGGGAGGAGATCTGTTGAACACAAAGGAGAGAATAACAGGTTTTTAAGAATCTCTGTTAGAACATAGTTGAAACTACGATAAAATTTGAAACCTCCTGTAGTATAGAAGCAAAATATCAAGGAGGAGACAGTTATTTCCTATACTAAGTACTCCTGGGGGAATTCTGTGTTACTGAGTATGTGCATAATTAATGACCCATGCATATTTTTATTTTTTTGTAGAGAAAAAAAGCTTCTGCCAGAAAGTTGCTGCAGTTCCACCTTCTTCCCACCAGAGGGCGCAGTAGCTCAAGAACAGCAGCTCCCAGAAACAAATAACTTCTGCAGTTCTGCCTTTTGCCCACCAAAGGGTGCTGTGGCAATAGAACAAAGCAGCAGCTCCTGGCCAGCTAGGGAAGAGGAAGAGTCTGCCATCTTCGCAGTGCCTGTCAGGCCAGATCAAGAGACAGGGGAGACAGACAGCATAGGGTGCTGGAGCGGGGGTCAGACAGGGGCTTGTAAAGGGCTAGTGGGGGAGGACAGATTGGGGCAGAGGCTGAATGGGAGTGGAGGCACAGGGCCACAGGTAGTAGGGAGGTGCAGGGCCACATGGTGATGGGGGAGAGAATGTAGAACTACATAGGGACAGAGGGTGGCTGAGTGGGGTCACAGAGACACATGGGGAGGGGGAAAGGGGTACAGGGACACATGGGGATGGGAGGAGTGGGTGTCTGAGTGGACACATGGATAGAGGGTGCAGGAACACATGGGGAGAGGGGCAGACGTGCCTGACTGGATGGGAGAGGTGAGGGGTCAGCCAGGATCTGCATGGGGGAAGTTCCCTAACAATCCGTCCACTCCCCACAAAAAAACCTGTTCCATACTTTTCCAACCCATCCCAACAACCCTCCAAGTTCACACCCAGGCTCCTTCCCAGCTATTTACTTTCCTCTCCCTCAGCTCCTCTGTTACTCCTGACTCCCCCAAGCCTTTGCACTGCTTCTGAGGGGGAGTGGAAAAAATGGTTCTGTATTGTAATTTAAATGAATTATTTCTCAGTGTTCTGTATTAATATGCCTAGTGAGGAATCTATTTGTCAAAAACCATTTCCTGAATCTTTTTTGTTGTCTGTATTACTACAGACATACTTGCTGACAAGTATTTTGAAATAAATGACCAAAAATAATTTAAACTGGTGTGATTATAAATTGACAAATAAAATATTGCAGAATTTTAAAATATTGTGCACAGAATTTTTACTTTTTTGGCACAGAATTTCCCTAGGAGTAACTAGGTTCCAACAGAGTAAACCTGGGAATGTCTTTCAACCAGATTCCTTGCCCTCAAAAAGGTGAAAGTTCAATCCCACCCATACAAAGATATTTCCTTACAACTACTTGGCCATGACGTCCTTCTCTTTCATAGGTACAGCCCTAAAGTAGTCAGCTGGTTTGAGGTACCTCCCTTCCCCTTATCATGCAATAGATGGTATACCTACTCAAAATTAGTGAATTTTAGACTAACACTCTGCGTCTGAGGTATTCACCTTGTTTTTCACAGGAGGAAATGAATTAGATTTCTTCAAGAGAGCAAGTAGGGGACCCCACATCTCTTGACTCCAGCTTCATTGCTCCCCACGATTCCCAACACACACACATACACCCTCACGAAGGGCAAGATGTGCTGTCAGGCATTAATCAACTTTTACTCCACAAAAAATAATTCTCTCAATACCACATCTATATAATAAGGCAGATAATGACAGGTGTGCAGTCAGACATAGAAGGGTGAATGGAATCTATCACCTCAGAATCTCGGGAAAATTTACATGGTTTAGATTAGAGAGAAAATTTTTCCCAGCTATAAGAAACAAATTTTATGATTTGAAAACACCTTAAGATTTCCTGCAGCACCACAGAAGAGACAAAGAAAAAACCTCCAAGTAGACTAAATGCTAAGGCTAGGGAGCTGCAGAGTCATCGTTTAGGAAAAAACTCAGGCAAAGATGTACATTTTACAGTGCTTTCTGAATATAGCCAAGCTAAGGCATAGGAGTATTTTTGAGAGATGGATTGATCTTCTAGGGGAAAGGAAGGACAGTCTCTTCTTCCATTATTCCTAAACCCTATTTAGCAATATAGCCCCATGACATTTGAGACAGAGGTCTGTTGCTTGTATGTAATGACTGGAGTCTTCAGTTTATTACACAGATTAATCATTCTTGAATGCAGCAGCTCAAGGCATGCAGATGGGTCTTTAAATATACACAAGGTTTCTGTCAAATTAATTTGTATCCTTATATTCAGATAGATCTAAACAGTTTAAAAAGCTAAAGTTGAGCAAAAAGTTTACAATTAATAATTTATTCAATTAATTTAATGTTTTTAATAATAAATTATTCACAAATTGCAAGATTGCCCAATTTAGAAATTATTTTCAGATTTCTACAGTAAATAATTCTTTGTCCCCAAATGACTTACAATAGTTGGGTGTGAACATTCACAATTCATTCTGTTCTCAGCCTGTATGACTTGTGTAACTAACCATCATCATAAACTACTAGTATTACAATTCAATATAAAATTTGAAATGTACACTATGTTGGTTAGTTTCATATGTCACATAATACTGTTTCTGTTTTCTAACTGAGTGACTTATTTACATAACTGAGTTTTAACTCTGAATTTTGCACATGACTATAACATTCAAAATTTGCTTTGTGAATCTTCAGGCTAAGAAATCCGGAGAGCTTGAATGTTTGCAGAAAGTAAAAGCAAGAAGGTTGTAAACATGGTTTTATCTAAACTCACTATAGAATCAAACAAACATTGCTTGAAAATATTTTCCACTATTTGGTGAGCGCTTGGAAAAAATAAGGAAAATGAGAGGTGAGCTATTACCTACAGATTAATTGAGAAACCACATTTGAACAAAGGGAGGGGAGGGGAGGGGAGAAAAGGTTTGAAACAAATCTATATTGCTCGTTGAAATAATAGCTCCAAAACATGTACATTTTGAACAGTAAATCTTAAAACGTTACTACAGGAAGTAGATACAGTTTAATACTGTTGGGTATCATAACATTTATATAAGACGTAGATCGGGGTGGGCAAACTTTTTGACCTGAGGACCACATCGGGGAATAGAAATTGTATGGTGGGCCATGAATGCTCACAAAATTGGGGTTGGGATGCGAGAGGGGGTGAGGGCTCTGAATGGGGGTGCGAGCTCTGAGGTGGGGCTGGGGATGAGGAGTTTGGGGTGTAGGAGGGGGCTCTGGGCTGGGACCGATGGGTTTAGAGGGGAATCAGGACTGTGGCAAAGGTGTGGGAAGTGCTGCAGGTTCTGGTTGGGGGTGCGGTCTGTGGGGTGGGTCTGAGGATGAGAGGTTTGGGATTCAGGACAGTGCTCCATGCTGGGATCGAGGGGTTTGGAGAGCAGGAGGGGGATCAGGGCTAGGGCAGGGGGTTAGGGCACAGGGAGAGGCTCAGGAGTGCAGGCTTGAAGCGGCGCCTACCTCAAGTGGCTTCCGGAAGCAGTGGCATGTCCCCTGTCTGGCTCCTAGGTGTGGTACAGCCCCTGACCTGGTGCCCCAGCTGGAGCTCTGGAGTGGGGCTGAGCTGCATGGTGCGGCCCCCAACACGGCGCCCCACAGGAGCTCATGGGCTGGCTTAAAATGGCTCATGGGCCAGATCCAGCCCATGGGCCGTAGTTTGCTCACCTGTGATGTAGAACCTCTTTGGTTTTCATAACTTATGAGTTTAAAAGGATTCCATTTTTTAAAAATTCCTCCCCAGGTCAGTGGAAATAGTCCCAAAAATACATACACACCCTCATATTTTATTATTCCGGTTTAAATCAATAAGGAATGTACTTATAGTTTCACAGTTAAGTTATGAAGAACATGCTTTATACACATACTATTCTCTGTCTGGAGTCAATGACAGTTCAGGGAAATACAACTGTAGCCCCCAGGGATGCAGAACACGTTCTGAAAATTAGACCCCTTTAAGGTGTTTCAAATTAGTTACCCAAATTCACTAGTCACTTGTGAAAATCTTGGCCTTAAAAATAATATTTTTTAGATTCTGGAGCATATGATGCAGCCTCCAGGGAAATATACCAACTTGCAGTGTGACAAGTTAGCCTAATTCAGTATGTGGTTGTTCCCTCTTGTTGAAGAGAACATGTGCAAGCTCACTCCATGCCATGAGAGAAGAAGAAGAAGATTGAAAAAGGAGTTGAATGACATGGATACATAACTCCTAGCAGTGTTCAGGAGAACATGTTGGAGAAGACCCATTCTATTGACAAGCTACAATAATCAGGTTGATGGGGAGGCTATATAAACTAGTACATGTGGGCAGCAATAAAATTGGCAGTGTGGTGGTGATTACAGTGTGTTGTGAACTGAGTAACACCTACTGGGTGAGGTTTCCAGGGAAATGATGTCTGCAGTGTGCTGACATAATGACTGATTGCAGAATACAATAGCAAAGCATCATGTGGATGTGAGCTGTTGTATGTGGAAATTAAATGGATAGACATGACTGGCTGGACTCTCAGATTATACATCTGAACTATCGCCCAACCCCTGGTTCCTCAATATTGTAAATATCATATAATCTAAACACCAAAAAAACACACTTGATGAAATATGGTATATAAATTAAGCAAAATGTTTTAACTTTCATCACTGTGAAGCCCTATGATGATGTATAGCAGATTTGTGCCCTTTGCTACCTTACCAGAAGTTGACATCTACGCCAATATATAACTCCAGGGGAGCAAGGATACTATGTGTCACATTATGCAATGAAATCAGTCATTGAGCAGATTTTTTGTAACCCTAAATGATTTTTTTTTTATTTTGGTGTCTACACTATACAATATTCAATTTAATCTAACAAAGGTATATGCCAGCTGTTTTGGTTTTGCATGCTGTACAACATGGCTTTCTTCAGACAAATTCTACTTCAGGTTAAGGTAGATGACATAGATAAAATTCTTGTGCTAATGAAGAAGTTATTTAGGAGTTATCACCAGAAACTTGTTCTCGGGATGGCTTTGTAGTGTGACATGTGAAGCATTAAAACTGATGATGGCTCTGCATGAATGTTGCTCACATAGATATTGGATCAGTATCCTACATTACACAAACAGTACATCATTCTGAAAAGATATCATAAGCATGGCTATTGTGAGCTTAGAAACTTATATTGCTCTTTGGAGTGTCTATACTTACATGAGTATAGTAAATCCACTACTGAATTACAGTTAACACTACTCTTCCCAAGCAAGAGGTAACTGCATCTGCTTCCCAAAGGACAAGCCCTTTCTGGACTTTTTCCAATTTGTTGTCAATTGATATAGGTAAGGCTACATTTTACTCATGGGTATTTTTAGTAAAGGTCACAGGCAGTAAACAAAAATTCATGGCCTGTGACCTATCTATGACTTTTACCAAAAATACCAGTGGCTAAAACTTGGGGGAGGGGGTGCCCAGGGGCCCCACAGTGCTGAGGGAGGACAGCCTGGATGCTGGGGGTGCAGGTGGGCAGCGGTGTGTGGCCCAGGACCCCCACTGGTGCTGAGGGGAAGAGGGCAGCGGCGCATGGCCCAGGACCCCTGCTGGTGCTGGAGGGGAAGTAGGTGACGATGTGCGGCCTGGGACCCCCGTTGGTGCTGTGGGGGGGATTGGTGGAGCTGGCAGGCTCCCTACCTGGTTCCACACCTCCTCCTCTCCCCCCCGCCCAGCAGCAGAGTTTGGGTGTGGGAGCGAACAGGGTATTGGGGCACAGGATGGGGTCAGGTGGGTTCTGGGTGGCACTTACCTGGGTGGCTTTCTGGAAGCAACGGTATCCCCCTCACTCAGCTGCTTGGCGGAGGCATGGCCAGGGAGCTCTGTGCGCTGCCTCTGCCTGTAGGCATTGCCCCTGCAGCTCCCATTGGCCACCTCCCAATCAATGGGAGCTGCGGGAGAAGTGCCCTGGGCGGAGGCAGCATGCAGACCTGCCTGGCCATGCCTCCACCTAGCAGCTGAATGAGGGGGATGTTGCCGCTTCTGGGGAGCCCCCAGGTAAGCGCTGCCCGGAGCCTGCCTCACCCTATCCTGTGCCCCAACCCCCTGCTCCCACCACACCCAAACTCTTCTGCTGTGGTGGGGGAGGTTGTGGCCCCAGGCTGCCCCAGCAGTGGCCAGTGCATCTGGCGCAGGGGCTGCCTGAGCTGCCCCTGGGCCAGGTGCACCAGCTGCTGCAAAACTCTCTGAGGTCACGAAAAGTCATAAAATCCATGATCTCCGTGACAAACTTGCAGCCTCAGCTATAGGCAATGGGAGAGAGAGGAACTGTGCTCATCTTTGCATATCATGTGTAATATACCTTTAATTCTTAGCCATTTCCTGAACCTGGATATAGGTCAAAGTAATTTCCTGTCATGCACAGAACATGAGTAGAAGCTTTAGACAGGGTACACCCAAACTGCTTTCTGCTATGTATAATTGTGGTGGATCCAAGTGTGAAGGGAACAGTGCCTGTTGTAGTGTTGGCCATATGGTGGCATGAGTTTCCCAGACATTCCAACAGAGCACTCCATGACCAGTAGTCAATGATAGCATTTCTGGTAAATATGAATGTCACTTTGGTATCCCGTTCTGTGTGGGATAGTGAATTGAACATTACTCTGTATGTGTTATGTCAGCTACCATAGTGTACAGATATGGTACTGTACACATAGGGTGTCCATTGATTGTATTAGGAGCACTTTTGTGGAATAGGATGTGTTGCCATGTGTGTTTGAAGAGCAGTCTGGGTAGCGTGTGTGGTCAGGGGCATGTACAGGATCAAAGATAGGGAAGAGTAAACCCAAGCTAACAAAAATATTGTCCCTTTAAGAAGACCTCCAAACCAGTTCCAGCAGAGTTCCTAGTTCACTATTGTTTTAGGAGGCAGCCAGGTTCTCTCCATTTCCCTTAGATGTCAGGTCCCAGAAGAAGCAGCTAAACCAAGTTCATAAGGCCATAACCTCAGAGCAACAAAATTTACTGTCAAAAAATACAGTCTCTGTAGCCCAACTCAGGCTAGTGGTTGTGGGGAAGACAGAAAAAGAGAGACCTTAATGACAGACAGACACCTAGCTTCCTTTGCTTGATTATATAGCCCAGCTCCAGGGCAGGGTGTTCCTCTTGTGCTGAGGTGTTTTGGCTGTAAGCACCAGTCTGTCCCTTAAAGTGATAGTACATCCCACCACAGGCATGTTAAGGTAGCCTCTATGGGGTTCTTGGGTTTTGTGTGTTCTTATAATAACAAGCTATTTAATTGCTGCATTTGTTGTCATCTTTGTGTTTTAGTGCTGTTGGACAATAACAACGGCTACGCAATTATGCTCATGCACTGACCTTTACCTGGGAGTATACATAGAACCTCCTTACCCCTTGCAAGTGACACCAACAATTTCTCCTATGCTTGGGAGAGCCTGGGGACTGCTCCATCCTTGCACAACTGGGGCACACATCACCCCAAAGAGGATAGGGAAGGTGCAAAACCATGGCACTGTACTCCTCTTCTCTGGCCTACAGAGCAAGTAGAGTGAACCAGAGGCTGCAACAAACTAAAGAATCAAATAATTACATAAAGTGTTGGAAGTGCTGAAGATAGGGACCAGTGGTAAAATTCAGATCCCAAACATTCAGTGTGGGGCTGAGTTCAAGCCTAAGGTTTTGGTTTGGTCCATCTCTGACCCTCACAGATTATGCTCATGAATCAGCTGTCAAGTCTCATCTTTCCAATAACAAAACAGTAGAAGTTCAGGACAGAGATCTAAAACAATAAATATCAAGCCATTTATCAGCATCGTTCACGTGAAAAAAATAAATACCTGTGCAGTACTTGGTGGAATAGATGTGCCCTAGCTTTCCCACTAGGTTTAAAATGCATGTTTTCACTCCAGAGAAGAAGTGTAGGGGAAACTGTTTGTACCAGTGATTAGGGAGGTACTGAGCTCCTCCCGAAGATATGGAGTACCCTTACTTCTCATTTACCTCAGTACCTTGCCAGATAGGCTATGAGAGAAGATATGAGGCAGCAGTAACCCTTGGGTTGAGCCCTGCATTCCAGATAGAAGAGATTTTAATGTTTATCTAAGGAAATATACACCTCCAAAACATGTTTGCAACACAAGAAATTATATAGTGAAATAATCCACTTTTAACAAAGCACATTAAAAAGGAAACTAAACATTGGTATTAAGGGGTCTAGTACATTGTACACTAACAATATTCATGTGCAGTGTAGCAGAGAGAGGAGGTGGTTAAGACTGAAAGAGAAGTGAGAGTGAAGCAGAGATGTGAAAAGAGAACTTCTTTTTTCTTTTTAACTGTATAGTGGGTGTTAGACTCAATATTATCTTATAGGAGTTCCCAGGTAAAACACTATTTCTATGTCTTATCCCATCTGGAACGCGTGATGTGCCTATTAACAGCAGATTGGCTAACTCACATTCCCATTCAGTGATACATGGGGAAGATTGATATGCATAGTCCACTAGCACAGTTGTACTGTTTACAGCGTATTCTGCTGGCTCATGTACTGATCAGCAGAGGCAGCTGTGTTAAAACACTCATTAATTCTTTGATTACATATTTATACTGGGTTTTTGAGTTATTTCTTACAAAATGTTTTGTCAGGAAAACCTCACTGAATTGTGGGATCTCCTTTCCAAGGCTGCCTTGGGACAAAACAAAGAATGTAATAGCAGTACAAATCCACGTTGTTACAAACAGCCATACAAGCAAATTTAAAAAATATAAAATCATACATAGTTCAAACAGTTTCTAGCTAGTTATATGATACAAGCTTGAGACTTGAATGGCCAGAGAAAAACTTTTTATACAGCAAGAGAAAGAGCTCCAAGAAAATAAAGTATTATTTTTATGACATCATTCGTATGCAAAGCATAAAAGGACAAACTTAATAAGGTAAACACCTTATCCTGTGTTGTGAGGTAAGATTTAAAAAGGTGATGTGACTCAAGATAGCTTGTAGCTCAGCTATATAGCATAGATAAAATACAGTTATGTAACTGCTAACATGGGAGACATCCATGGATTGGATGAGATAGGGAATTGGAGATTTCCACCTATAGGGGTGAAATCCAAGCCCTACTGGAGTCACTGGCAAAACTCCCATTGTTTGCAAGGGGCCAGAATTTTACCCCAGGTCTGCAATCCATGAGCAAAAATCACTACTGACCTGATGGCCTGAGCAGGGCGGGAAGAGAGGGGGAGGAAATAGTCTCATTTCAGTTCCTTGGGGGTAGGTGGCCACATCGCTAAAAGAACTCACTATAATTATGGATACTTTGTGGTAGCCTTAGCCAAGAGATCCAGGAATCAGTGGGTAGAGTGAATGAACTGTCCTAGCATGCACATATAGGAGAGGGTTTGAAGCATACTGATGGGACAGGTATGCAAGCTTATGTTGTTTTTCTGTAGATAACTGAAGACAGTAATTTTCTGAGGCCATGTCAAGCCAGCATTCTTCTTCAGCACTAAATCCACTAAAAAGTAGAATAAAGTACCAAGGCTTCCTTTGTCTATTTGGAAATGATCTATTTAAGGCTTTCAGTATTTCCCAATTGCTGGAATGCAGACATCATTTCCGATGTGGCCAGTTATAAAAATTAATTCTCATCCCTCAACCAAAATCGATTGAAGTGTTACTTGCCCCTGAAGATAATGACAGAAGATGACAAGTTTGTTACCTGCACTCATGTTCTTCAGCAAAAAGCAAAGCCTTTTATTTGCCATATTCATCCATGGGTTACTCTTCATCTAGTGTATTCTCTGATGAAGCAATATGTTTGATAATGAGGCTGAGAGAAGACAGCACAAGTTTAGGGGCCAAGAACTCCTGAGTTCTGATTCTAGTTCATAAAATGACTTTTCTATGGCCTTTGGAAAACACTTAACTATCTGCATCACAGGGGTACAACACAGATAAATTAGTTAATGAGCCTGACCTTACATTCCTCAAAACACCTGTTTATTTCAACTGAAGTTCTGAGCAAACAAAAGATACAGGATTGGGTAAAACTTTTTACAGAACGCTGTAAATATACGGAGGTATTATATGCATATAACATCAGTTATTTTCTCACGTGTATCAGCATAATCACTATTTTCTAATCAGAGAGGAAGATATCATTGCAATTTATGTAATAAGTTATCATTGCATGTGTACACACACACATACATGATAAGCAGAGGACTGGGCAAGTGGTCTAGGTTGTGCAAAGTCCAGTCAAAAGACAGCGGATACAACATTAGTCTGTCTTTTTGGAGAGCGGTTTGAAGTTCAGATGTAAACACTGGATGGAGCTATAGGACTTGATTTTCTGGAGACAGAACATGAAAATAGAACTCATTGATCCTGTAATACTGAAGAGAAGAGCTATCTGAACTTCTGTTTTGAGATACCCGCTACACTCCAATAGTCACAATTTATGTTAATCACTAAACCATGCCAAGTTTCTGACAGTTCCTTGACAGAGTTAAACAAATATTCTCCTGCACATAATCAGGACAGTTTGCCCTCTGAAACATGATTTTAATATGAAAGAGAAAAAATATTTCAAATGTTGCTCATACCAGACTCAGAAATCTGTTTGTTGGGAAGGACTCTCGATAAAGATATAGTAAAACAGAATAAAAATATATATGTTTTATTTTTGCTAAGAAATGTGTTATGCACCATTAGAGCACAGATTTTACTTTAGGACTTAGTTTTGTAACTGAAGTAAACAACAGGCCAATTGATGTAAGATAAGGACTTGCTCAAACAGAAATGGTTCTCACTGTTGATCTTTTCTTGGTAACATACAAATGTGTCACATCCATTTCACGTGGTCCTTAAAAATACAGTAACGGGACTATTAAAAGTTCCTAAGAAATTACATTTTGAAATTAACCTTGATTCAAAATTATTGCTATGTATTGCTCACTGTTCCTTCTGTTCATGATGTCAAAAAAAAGATGATTAAAAGATTCAGTGTGAGAGAAAATGTAGGTGTCTAACATAAGGTTTCTTCAGCAAAGGTTTACTCGTATAGGCCCAAGTTCAACAAACCATGTGCTTTAATTGTAAGTGCCTCCTTAAATTTTGTTGACTTTATTATTTTGGAGTATTTAGCTGAATAAGAATGGAATTATTATGAACATGCCTAAAATTAAGCATGTGTGTAAATACTTTGTTGAATCAGGGTTACCATACAGACTCTTCAAGCACTTATTTAGGATTAATCACAAATTATTTTTTCTAATAAATGGTAACTCAGTACTTCCCTAATGATTAGAGAGTAGCCTCCTTTGCTGATTATTAAATCTTGAGGTTCAAATTCTGTTCTTGATTACGTCCAGACAACCACATTAAAGCAAGAGGAGTCTCACCTGTGAATGACAGAATCCGGCTCTTATTTGCCATAGATTTTAGAATTAGGTTGTGTTATGATCGTTTTGTGCATTTGTTACTGAATCTGTCATCATGGTGTTTACCAGCTTGAAAGAGCCTGTAGCCAAGTTTAGAAGTCTCCATCAAGTTTGCATTTGAAGTAAATGTCAGACACGTCACATAAGGTTCCAAACTTTTCAGCACAGAGAGACAAATTTACAGGCAACCATGTGTCGAGGCTGCTCTCAGCTCCAGACATGTTTGCTAGAATGAGAAGCAACAAACTCAGAAGTGTAACTGAGGCCTGGTCTGACATGAGTAATTAACATATGAAGGGAGGCCTCATTTCTTAGAGGATAAAATTAGGGAGTTAAACAGATCATTAGATTACAGTAAATAGGTCAGTAGGCTAAAAGACAGATTATCTGAGTCAGCTAAAATAAGAGGGAGAACACTCAGGGAACTGTTTGCTAACAGTGGACAAGAGAAGTTAGGAATGTAAAGAGGAGGCGGAGCATGGACAATGCATGGGCAGAGCATGCTGCACAGGGATTGGTTCCTGCAAAGTAACCAAGCCAATTGCAAAATGTGTGATGTAGTGTATAGTAAATGCAACAAGATGTGTAAATGTATATGAATGAAGAAGGTTTCTGTGTAACTTTGGATGTGTGCTACGCCCTATACCCATCCCCTACACTTAAGTATGATCAACTCAGCATATCTTTGCTGTATGCCAAGTAAAAGAATGTGAGTGACAAAATCTGGAGTACAACTGAGTTTTTTGGATCTCAGAAACCTGGATGAAGTGTTCTCCAAGAACTGAACAAGATGTTCCAGATAAGTGAAGTGGAAAAGGTCTCAGGAGGAATCCCAACAAGAAGTCTTTTCAACTCATTTAGAAGTCTAAATGTATCATCTTGAAAACCTAGAAAATGATTACAGCAGTTGTCCTAGAACTACTGAACAACAAATAATAGTAAATACTTTGCATTTATATGGCTCTTTTCATTTGAGGAACTCTGAACATTTTACATATACACCAAGTTACTTGAATTCAAACCTCTTCTCATACATACACTTTCATATAAGTTACGGGAACCTAGTCCCTCATTCAGGGTGAATAAAAATCAATTATTATTATTTTAATTGGATTTTTTAAATTTAAATCAGATTTTTTTGATAAAATGCTTTTTGAAGAAAAAATCTATCTAAAGACAGTTTTAATTAACATACACTATAGATCAAAGATATCTCATCATGGAATAGGGATTATAAATTCTAATTCTATAATATGAGACAATATATTCATGTAATGTTTAAGAAAAGTTTTGGAAATGAGTTCCAATAGTTCATGGATTAGGGACCCAATTTTATGGGTTCCAGGGGCTTTTGTATAGATTATTTAGGTTAATCTTTCTATCTACCCAATGGGACTCAGTGCTCAGTCTAGAAGATACCATCAGAGATGCTTAGTTTTGCAATTCTAAGACAGTGGATATGTGTCTCCAGAGATAACATGCTTGTTAACAGCAAAAATGTTTTTAAATAAATAAATAATATATAGAGATGAGAAATAACAGGCCTCAACCCTATTGTCCCTCTGCAAATTTGTGTACACAGAGTTAATCCCTTACCTTTCTCTAGAAGTGCAAAGTTTCAAAAAGTTCAATGAATAGAAGATTGTTGGGGGCCGAATAGATGTGGACAAGGAAAAGAAGTCTGAAGATAAATGTGAGAAGGGAGAGACAGGCAGTAGAAACAAAAGTGAAATTGTTTAAGCAGCATATTCCAGAAGTCTTGAGGTCTTTCTGAAAGCTACCATACCATTCTCTCACTAGAAGGGAAAACCTATAATGGCAGCAGGTCGTAAAAGAGACCCAGTTTGGGAATATTTTAATGAAGTTCCTCTACCTGTGGGTAAGACAGGCATGTGTGCAAAATGCAAACAGTGCAACAAAGAAATGCAAGACCTGGTTGCCCTGATGAAACAACATCATGAGACGTGTTTCTTCTCAGGAGGAAGCTGTGTTGAAGATGATGAAAGGAACATGTCTGAACATGCAGGATCTTCAGATTGATAAATTTTTTATTTCACACTTCTTTCTTAAGGACTGCCTGTCTTCTTTCTGGACTATTCTTGAATTCTGATGTTTGAGCAAAAAATATAGTTGTTATTCTATGGTACTATAATTTTAGATGTAGTTTCCCAAAGTGTGGTACATGTACCCCTGGTGGTACGTGAAAGGGTTTCAAGGGGTATTTTATCAGAGTTTTTTTTTAGCAGCAGAAAAAAATTCCCTAAAATTTAATATATAAGAATGGTGTACACTTCTTCAGTAGAAATACACACAGGTTTACATTGTAACTAATATGATAACGCGTTCAGTAACTTCTAATAGCACAGCAGAGCTGACACAAACCATGTATGCACATTACCGAGCAATACACTTGCCTTTGTGGCATGCGCAGAAGTCATACTGATGGATGAAAGACAAAAGTGAATAACTACTCGTAGTAATCTAAAGATCATAGCAAGTACCTACTTGGTGTGTATTAATATACAAAATGTCTCTCTTTTTGTTTTTGTTAAACCCATTTACAATGGATTGCTGGCTAAAAACGGGAAGTTTGAAATGTACAAAAGAAAATTATGAAGGAAATATGAATGTTAGTGATAATTATGCCGAAAAATGCAGTAATATGGCTACATCAGACAATTGTGATGACAAAATTTGCGAACCATGTGAACCATCTGTAAGTTTATTGAACATATCAGCTGCAAAAAAAATGAAAAAAGCCCGCAAATATGTTGAAGAATATCTTAAACTGGGATTTTCGTGGACTGGCGATGAGGTGGAGCCTGTTCCACTATGTGTGATTTGTTACGAGACTCTCACAAATGAAAGTATTAAATCATTCAACCTAAAATGCCATTTCGATAGCAAACATAAAGAATGCAAGGGAAAACCTGTAGAATTCTTCGAAAATAGGCGCAAAGATGTCCAAAAGTCCCAGAAAACAATTCGTAATGTGACGGGAGGTGAAAATATGAAAGTTTTGCAAGCTTCATTTAGTGTGGCGTACTTAATTACAAAGTCTGGAGCTGCTGAAGTGATTGGCGAGACATTAGTAAAACCTGCAGCCAAAGTAATGGTGCAAGTGATGATTGGAGACAAGGCCAGTAAAGCTATAGATTGTGTCCCCCTCTCAAATAACACTATTCATTGTAGAATCACAGATATGGCCGAAAACATAAAGCAGCAATTATTGTCAAGAGTACAAAAGAGTTGCTACTATGTACTGTAAGAGGATGAATCCACTGATACTGTGAATTTAGCTAATCTTTTGTTGTTTGTCAGATACGAGCTGAATAATGAAGTCCATGATGACATTTTGTTCTGCCAACCTATACCAACACGTACAACTGGAGAAGCTATTTTTAAAGTTATTGATGACTTTATCAAAAACAATGACTTGGATTGGAGTCGTATTGGAATAAGCACGGATGGGGTCAGAGCCATGATTGGTTCAAAGAAAGGAGTTGTTGCACGTATTCAAGCTGTTGCACCAGAAGCAAAATCGACTCATTGTTGCATTCACAGGGAAGCACTCGCCACTCAGAACATGCAGGCAGATCTAAAGCAAGTACTGGATGAAGCTGTGAAAATAATCAGTTTTGTGAAAGGCCACCCTCTGAACAACCGGCTGTTTTCTCAGCTTTGGGATGAGATGGGCAGTGATTACACACAACACCTATTTCATACTGAAGTGCGTTGGCTTTCGCATGGAAAAGTTCTGAATCGCCTGCTTGAGCTGCGAGAAGAACTGCAAGTTTTTTTAGATGAAACCTTTAACCTGAGAGACCTTATACACAATTGGAAACAGCTATGCAAACTAGCATATATTGCAGATATCTTTGCTCATTTAAACAACCTCAATCTATCCTTGCAAGGGAAACTCATATCTATATTCCATGTTCAAGACAAAGTGACCGCCATGGTCGCAAAATTGAAACTGTGGCATAAATGTCTTAGTCGTCGTGAACTGGATTCCTTTCCATCTCTTCATGACTTAGTAATAAACTTGACTAACGAATTTGATAGTGATGTGTTGCAAACCACGAAGCAGCATTTGGAAAGCTTGCAGAAAGATCTTCATAAGTATTTCCCTGAACCGGACGGCACCTATGAATGGATAAGGAACCCTTTAATCATCAATGTTCAAACATTGCCAAATAAGCTCTCTGCTTCAGAAGAAGAACAGCTCTTGGAGCTGGCTTCAGATAGCTTCCTGAAAACAAAATTTGAGCAAAATACACTGACATCATTTTGGTTGGGGGTTAGCTCTGAATATCCAGCTTTATCAGACAAAGCTGTTAAGTATCTTCTGCCTTTTCCCACCTCGTATTTGTGCGAGATTGGATTCCCTGCGCTGCTTTGCATCAAAACAAAAACATGAAATCGTCTTATTGACGTCTTAAGATCACAAACATCGAGCCACATATCCCTGTGATGGTATCTGATCAAAAGCAGTTCCATCCCTCGCACTGAATAGTTTGGTTTGTACTGAAAGTGTTTCAGTACCAAAATAGTAAGTATTAAAACTAGTGCTTTCTTCACTAACCTAACCAAACCAGCGTATTTTAATTTCAGAATTATATGAATTCACCATATATATATATAACACTGTTCTGCCAGACTGTTTATTCATTTCTATTATTTTAATTATTTCTAGTACTATTTCTATATGTAACTATTATTTCTACTAAAAGTTTTGTTTCAACTGTATGTAATATAGTTTTGTATTTATTTCTAATAAACATTTAATTCAGAATTAAACAAATTAGGAGTGTGTTATAAAAATGTGGCTACCACCCTCCCCCCCAAATTATCTTCACCGGAGAAGAGGTACACCAGTAAGACAAATGTCTCAAAGAGGGTACGCAACTGTTGTAAGTTTGGGAAACACTGCCCTAGGTGACCATATGCGATATCACTCTCCTGAGAGTAACAGAGGCAGAAAGGAAGCAGATGCTGCAAGCCTCTGGGTACATACCTGGTCCTTATGCTGCAATGCAGCGTGCCACAATGATGCCAGCAAAGTTAATACTGGAATGGCATGGGAAAGTGTCCTACCGTGGTGGATGAAATAAGGCAGCTCTTCTCAGAGACCTTCTGTGAAGGATTGTAGAGTACCTCCATGAAAGTTTCCTAGAGATATCAAGGAAGGATTCCCGGACCAGCCCTGAGCACATAAACATTCTGTTTCGGAGAGCACCCTCTGCGTAGCTAGAGTGGTGCTGATAACCACTATACCTATTTTTTAATTCAGATTCAACATTAAAAATAATAGCATGTAACCCCTACAGTTTGACTGGAAATGTGTACTTACCAGATGTGCCTTCCCCGGCATCACGCTCCGCTGACACTTGGTCATGTGAGGGGATGGGCTCCTGTCATGGTATAATTTCCCACTCCGAACCTTAGCATCCAAAAGATGGGGTACCAGCATGAATTCCTCTAAGCTCAATTACCAGCTTAGTACTTGTAGCGCTGCCACCAACCAGGAATTCCAGTGCCTTGTACACTCTGGTCCCCCTCAAACCTTGCCTGGGGACCCCCAAGACTCAGTCCCTCTGGATCTTAACACAAGGAAAGTAAACCCTTTCCCTCACCGTTGCCTCTCCCAGGCTTCCCCTCCCTGGGTTACCCTGGAAGATTACTGTGATTCAAACTCCTTGAATCTTAAAACAGAGAGGAAAATTCACCTTCCCCCCTCCTTCTCTCTCCCCATCCTAGACTCTCCCTGAGAGAGAAAGTAATCCTAACACAGAGAGAAAATTAACCTCTCTCTCCCCCTTCCCTCCTTTCTCCCCACCAATTCCCTGGTGAATCCAGACCCCGCCCCCTGGGATCTCACACCAGAATAAAAAAAAATCAGGTTCTTAAACAAGAAAAGTTTTTAATTAAAGAAAGAAAAAAACAGTAAAAATTATCTTTGTAAATTTAAGATGGAATATGTTACAGGGTCTTTCAGCTATAGACATTGGGAATACCCTCCCAGACTAAGTATTCAAGTACAAATTAAAATCCTTTCAGCAAAATACAAATTTGAACTCCTTCCAGCCAAATATACATTTGCAAATAAAGAAAACAAACATAAGCCTACTTGCCTTATCGCCTAGTACTTACTATTTTGAATCTATAAGAACCTGTATTAAGGAGATTGGAGAGAAACCTGGTTGCACATCTTGTCACTCTCTGAACCCAGTGAGAACAACAACCAAATTCTAACAGCACACACAAAAACTTCCCTCCCTCAAGATTTGAAAGTATCCTGTCCCCTAATTGGTCCTCTGGTCAGGTGACAGCCAGGCTCACTGATCTTGTTAACCCTTTACAGGCAAAAGAGACATGAAGTACTTCTGTTCTATTAACTCTTAACTATCCGTTTATGACAACTCCAGAATTCAAAAAAGTTCTTGCTGTCAGGGAGAATGGATCCTGCGCTTGCCTGCGGCACATTCTCCTCCTCCTCTTCCTCATCAACAATGTCCTCCTCGTTGTTGCTCGAGGTCACCCGTGGCTCATGGAAGGTATCCATGGAGCATTTTCGGGTAGTGGACCAGTGGTGAAGTTGCTACCTACAATCACATGCAGCTCCTCATAGAAGAAGAATGTCTGTGACTCAGACCCAGAGCAACTGTTCGCTTCCCTTGTCTTCTGGCACGCTTGCTGAAGCTCCTTTATTTTCACACGGCACTGCTGTGTGTCCCTGGTGTAGCCTTTGTCTCCTATGCCCTGCGCAATTTTGGCATAGATTTGCATTTCTTCTGCTGGTTCGGAGCTCCGCCTGCACGGACTCTTCTCCCCACACAGCAATAAGATCCACTACCACCTGTGTGCTCCATGCTGGAGCGCGTTTGCAGTCTTGATCATCCATTGTCAGCCAATCAAACAGGAAATGAAAATTCAAAAGTTCCCAGGGCTTTCACAGGGGGGTGATAAAGTTCCTGGGGCTGTTTTCAGTCTAGCTGGCTGAAATGCAGTGGAGTTGAAAGTGGTCTCCAAAGCGGTTACAGCAGAGCACTGTGGGACACCTCCTGGAGGCCAATTCATTCGAATTATACAACACAGTGTATACACTGTCCCCATGTCGACGCACGGATGTCGACTGAAGCACTACGCCTCTCGCAGAGGTGGAGTACAGAAGTCGACTTTACAAGCCCTTTAGTTCAGCAAAAAGGACTCGGTAGTGCAGACACATGCATTATTAATTTGACCTGACGCAGCATATGTCGACCTAACTTTGTAGTGCAGACCAGGCCTAAAAGTCATTTTCTCTTGTGCTGTCACATCTCCTACAGTAAAATGGAGATTATAACATTCATACCGCTAGGTAAAACATTTTGAGATCCTCAGATGAAAGGTATTGTGTTGGTGCTTCATTAGCCCACAAGCAGCACATGACCAGCCAGACGTATCTTTATCTCTTAGTCACAGGAAAAAACAGCTAACGTATCAAACTGTGGCTCAGAAATACTCCCCAGCTCGGGGCTTCTTATACACAATCTTAGGTAAACAGTCTTTTCTCAAGCAGTAACTTCCTTCCTGTTCCTAGACCTGCTGAGAGCAACTGTGAGCCAGCATTACTGTTAGCTCCTCACTTTCCAGGGACACAGTCAATTATTAAAAACAACGAGGAGTCCTTGCGGCACCTTAGAGACTAACAAATTTATTTGGGCATAAGTTTTTGTGGGCTAGACTGCCGAAATAAATGTGTTAGTCTCTAAGGTGCCACAAGGACTCCTCGTTATTTTTGCTGATACAGACTAACACGGCTACCACTCTGAAACCTGTCAATTATTATTTACTTATATTACAGAAGCACCTAGTGGCCCCAGTCAAAACTGAGGCCACATTGTGCTAGATACTATACACACAATGGGAAACAGTCCCTGCCCTGAAAAGCTTATGATATAAATGGACAAAGGATGTGAGGGAAAACAGAGGCACAGGAAGTAAGTGACTTGCCCAAGGTCACAGAGCAGATTGGTGCTTAAGCCAAAAATAAAACTCAGGACTTCTGGCTCCCCATCTAGGGACCTATCCATTGGATCAGGCTGCCTCCACAATGGAGCCTCTGCAGCCTGTCACACTGCTATAAATGTATGCTGTGGGGATCCCTCCCCAGCCCAAGAAAAATCCAGAACCATGCCCAGCTCTCTTTCAAGCCTTTCCCTCAGGGCACACTTATTCATTCAAAAATAAAGACTCACCAAACAAAGCTGCTCCAGTGACCTATACACACAGCAGAGGCCCTCAAACCTCTCCCTTCACACCTCACTCTCCCATCAGACATCCTGTCCTTGGAAGTCCTGCTGCATCATGTGACAGACAGGCAGCTACTTAACTTCCCTGGCCTGGGTGGCAGGTATAATAGGTCAGGGGAGGACACCGGGGCCATGGTGGCCTCACCTGTGCTCTGCCCCTTCCCCTCCCTGCTCCGCCTCTTCCCCAAGGCCCCCACCACTGCCTGGTGAGTCTGTCCCTCCTCTCCTCCATTCAACACCCCCTTCGAGGAGGTTCCCACTGCTTGCCACTCCCTCCTCTCCTTCACCTCCCTCCTCCGCAGGGGCAGAGGCAGGGTGGTGAGCAGCAGGCGGGGGATCTTGCAGGAGTTGCGGGTGGAGGAGGGATGCGGCAGGCGGGGGGGTCTCATGGGAGAGAGTGGAGGAGAGGAGAGATGTGGCAGACTGGAAGGTCTCACGGGGGAGGGGTTGGAGGAGGGACATAGCGAGCAGGGGGGGTCTCTCAGGGGCGGGGGGGATGCAGCAAGCAGGGGGTGAGAAGGGACACGGCGACCACGAGGGTCTCGCGGTGGAGGGTGGCGGAGGAGGGATGCAGCAGGCAGGGAGGTCTCACGGGGGAGAGGGGTGGAGGAGGGACATGGCGAGTGGCAGGCAGGGGGGATCTCGTGGGGAGGGGGAATGAGGAGGGCAATGGCAAGCGGTGGGCAGTGGGGCTTTGCGGGGGCGAGAGGAGAGGAGTGACGTGGCAAGTGGTGATGGGGACTGAGTGGGGAAGGAGGTGGGCCTGGGGAGAGAACAGGGCATGGAGTGGAGCAGGGGTGGAGTGTGGTTGGGGCTGCAGGCTTAAGAGGCAGGACAGGGAGCTAGCTTCCCCCAGGGGAATCCTCACCTGCCACCCATGTTCCCTGGCTGTCTCATCCTCTCACAAAATTATTTGAAATTGACAGTACTATACTTTGGGTACTTGGTTCAGGTTGATAGTATATAAAAGCTATTAATAATCATCTATTAAATGTGCATTTGGAAAAGCATTCAAATATTTTTCTATAATAGTATCAAGGGATCAAGCAGTTCTCACTAAGGCCCCAGTCCTGCAAGATCTCTCACATGCTTGCGTGATGACTTCAGTAGGGGTCCACCTGGGTGCAGGGCAGCTTGCAGAATTGGGCCCTTAGTTTCAAAATTCTGCAAGGATGTAATTATAATAAACAATCTATGGTCTTGACTCTCCTACAGCCAGAGGGGAAAACTTTCTTTTTATTGAATAAAAATAGATGATAAAAGACACCACCAAATAAACTAACACAGACATAAGTTAAAGTAACAACCTAGAGCAGTATCTAACTTAAATCCACCAAGGCCACAAAATTCAAAGCATTAGACTGAAAAATATCAGCCTGATGCACTGTCTATAACTCATTCCCTTAATATTTCACACAGGGTTTTTTGTTTGTTTGTTTGTTTTTTGGTGGTTTATTTAACAGCTTAAATTTCAGGGAAGTGTGATTGTTATGTAGCTACACACTCAAAGGGGATTTAAGGCTGTATTTACATTTGTCTTATTTCCTATTATTGCTACAATATTTGGCTGCTGGTGTTTTTAAAAATATATTCCATTATTTGATACTTACCAGAGCAGATCTAGATGGAGTAAGACCCAGTCCTGCAAACACTCATGTGATGAGTGTAAAGTTAGGCGTGTGTATAAGCTTTAGTCCCATTGGATTCAAAAAGTGCACTCATGTGCACAAGGTAAGCACTTGCATAAGTGTGTGCAAAATTTGAGCAATAGTTATTATTAAGGTAGCCACACATATGTTGTCTATACAAGCACTCCCACTGTAGGAAAACTGCAGGGAAAAAAAGGCTAGCGTAGACCAGCTAACTATACATGCGTATTTCTGTTGTTCCTCATAGCTGCTGAGGGAGTTTCAATTCTTGTAAACAGTCTTGTTGCTGGTTTAGTGCAGAATTTACTGGCATGACACTGCAACAAGTGATCTATTTTTCAAGAAATTTTCCCAATAGGTTTTTCATGTCAACCATGTCAGTGAGCATTTCATATGCTTTTGTTTATTTTGGGAAAACCCCAAGCAAGTGAATACCAACTGATCAAAGTCCCAGGGGAAACTTTTGCATGTAAACAACAATCTTCTTCTCATGGGCCTAAAATGTCTGTTTAGCATTTTCAGAATTTAAGTGCAGTCATTCTGTAATGGATGATAACAGCTGGTTATTTTGCGTGTTTCTTTGCAGCAGAGTTTCTTAAGGATCTCCTCATTTCCCTATCTTTTGTTCTCAAATGCCATAAATTGGACAAGTCTTCCTCCAGCTATGGAAAGATTAAAGCAACTCCCTCTCTTTAGAGCAGTGGTTCCCAAACTTTAACAACCTTTCACTTAAATGTCAAGTCTCGTGAACTCCCTCCTAAAAATGAATATTTCCAGGGATTTTCTCTGTTACCTGAGTATAAATTATAAAAGCAGTGATCTTGGAAATATAACATTTGTTTTTATGACATGCTTATTACACACTATTTATTATTAATTATTTATTTATCATTACAGTATTTTTATTATATTATGAAAACGGCAACACTCTTCCAAGATCTCACTTTCGTAGCTTGTATCACTTTGATTAAGGCAGTTATAAGACAAGGCTCCTATGTTTCATCAAAGAGTATCAGATGTGAAACATCATGAAGGTATTTAAAAAGCCACCTTAAAGAGTTCCTCCTACACAAGCATTCAGGTCTTGAGCAGTGCAGGCAAACAACGCACATTACAGCAAAGCTTAAACTTGTTCTTCATAATAATTTAAAAAACAATACTAGCTGCCTATTTCATTTTAAAAACTGCAAAAAATATCCACCTCCCTTTCCATTTCTTATAAGGAGTCTTAAAGTTTAAATCTCCTCAAAGTGATAGCTCTGCTTAGCTCTTGGAAGTCCAGAGGCTCCGGACTGCTTGCCCCGTGCCAGGGTCCCTAGGAACAGCTCTGTCCGCCATTAGGGAATTTTTTTCCGAGAGCCCCTTGTAACATTTTGCGAACCCCCAGGAGTTCACAAACCCCTGTGGGAAACACTGCTTTAGAGACTCAGATTTGCTTCAGGTGCTGGCCAGACACTCACCCCTCTGAGTAGGTTGGGAGCCCTGCCTCCATGAGCTGAGATTCAAAGAATTTTCTTGCTCCTCTGCAGGAATAACCATATGTACTTAATATATTTAATCCACCACTCAAGTTTGTATAATTTGTACCATATTCTGGCTTGTTTGCTTCTCCATGTAAAGCAGTTTTTAAGATACTGTTTGCATTAAAAAACACCGTGCTAAATGAAATTGTATTGTTAATACTTTTCTGCAGGGAAGACTCTTCAGCTGGCACAACAAGGACATTTCATTTCTCAGTTGGAAAGTCCAGTAGGGAAAGTATATTATTGAGTCTAAGATGCAGAGACCAGTAAATATGAAAACAAAAGCAAAATCCAGTGCAGAACATGTAATTACTATAGCATTATTATTATGCTTCAATTTTATCACAGTCGAATGAGAGCTAATTCCAAGTGAGGGGGTTTATCTTCTGAGGGCATAAATACATTATCCTTCACTTCAATTATTTACATGAACCATATGGTTTGCTATGCTTTTTCCACACACTATTTCAATAACTAGTTACCCTTTTTGTTTTGTTTTTGCTGGCATGCAGCAGGTTTCTGCCAGGGATGTGAGTCATTTAATATGGGAGAGAGCACAATGCTGAAGAATAGTTTTGCTTTTGTTTGTTAGCTGTGCAAGTCTTTAGATGGTATCTCCAAATGTTCACACCCAGGCCATCTCCAGGAAGAGGGAGAAGCTGTGGGGGTAATTTTCCAGAAAGGTAAGTTTCAAGCTTGTAGGCCAGATCCCAGTGCCTTTGAAGTCAATAGGATTTTTACTGTTGACTTTGATGAGATCAGCATATGGCCCATAGAGTGTCCTCCTTTGCAGTGCAAGAATTCACTGGTTTAAGTAGTTTCATTAACTCTGCATGTTTGCAAAAATTTAATGTTTGTGTCTATATAAAATAAAGCCCAAGCCATTCCAAATTCAAAGTTATCATCTGATCTACGGAGATTTAGCTGTTTGGGTGTCTCTCAGGGAGAAAAAGAAATCCACACTAGGTATTTAGGCCTCCCAATCAGCAGATTTTGGATATATCTTGTTTTCCTTTACTGTGGAGGCTCCATACATCAAAGTGAACATCTGAAATCTCTTTCCTACCTTCAGTCCAGACGCAAAAGGCGTTTTCACACACACTGTTGTTTTGAACAGCCTTTCTTCATCTTCTTCTCACTCACTATTATAGCAGATTGGAGAAAACCATCATCCTCAGTGAAGACAAAGACATTAACCTTCTGGCACCTGACAGTTGTTTTCAGTTATACCAATGTAAAACCAGAGTAACTCCACTAATAGAATTACTCTAGGTTCACTCTAGTATGGGAAAGGATTAGATTGAGCTGGTATGCTAATATGCTGAGCCAACCCCCCCTGCCCTTTTTTTTTTTTCCTGACCAGCTACAGTTTGTTTGTTTTTTCTCTCCCTTGCTCCTAAGTAAAGTTTCAGTAAAGTCCAAAATGCTACTCTGGCAGAAAAGCCTTTAAGTCTACAGCAGAAACTTGAAGGCAACACACGTGGAAGACTGAACAGAGAAAGCAACTACCTGACCCACAGTTCAACGGCAAATATCAGACTTTGTTGCTTACTGACAAGCAGCGGGAACACAAGAGCGCCCCCAACAAGATAGGAGGAGTAAAAGATTATATATACAAACACTTCATGAATTTCAAAATTTCAAGAATAATCTGCATTTTGGGAAGTGCAAAATCACAGTAAATGAACTGGAGAAAACTGTTGCCTGGATTTTCACTAAAATATTTTCACCAGCTCCAATTAAATCCCCAAACCTAATACGGTGCACTAGCACATAGTGATATAGTATATCCTCACAGTGCTCATCTGGAATGAATTTATACAGATGAATAGAGGATATTTGTGTCAGAAGAAATCATGGGAGCCTACAGTGGGAGATATCCAATGTGCCAGCCTGTGATGCCAACCTGGGCTGGTAATCTGAAAGTCTGTACATACCGACTTCCCTTTGCATGCCATTTTAAAACTTTACAGTGTTTGATTTCTAGCATAAGAGCAGTTTTTAATCCACTGTTCTTTGGAAACTGCTCATAAAATCTTTGATCTCTCACCATTCTAAACCAGAATATTCCGGCCTTAGCTGCTCCAAGATAACAGCTTGAGAGAAGCAGTAGATGAAGCAGAAAGTATAAAGACTCATCATATCACACACATATCATATACTCAGGGGATTACAGGAAAAAAAAAGCCAACTCATGCATGAGTGCATAGGCAAATACAGATTGGCCAAGCAGCTGACATGCTAACTTTCATTTACTGAAATTTGAGAGCTGTTTTGGCTTCCCTTTTCTTCACCGTGGCACAGACAGGATATACTCTAGGTAGGTTAAGGTGCAAAAATGCAGACCAAGATACATTTATGATTCTGACAGCAAAATACTAAGGAGAATTATAGTCTTGCTCATCTCTGGCATTTGAAGGTACAGAGCAGTAGTTTCCAAGGTGAGGTGCTCTGAGGCATTCTGCCTCTGAAGGTCAGATGGAGGCAGCATGCTTCACGGAGCATTAAGGGGAGCAGTGTGGGAGCATGCTGTATAGTGCTTTTTACACTTGATGGTGAAATGTACAGTGTACGCTTCTCCACAGGACCAGCTTCCCCACTATTGAACCTACACACGACAAGTCAAAATTGAATTTTCAGTGTAAGATAATAATGTCACGCAGAACTCCCTCAGTCTGTTTATCTGAATAAGGAGGGAACATCAATGCACATGTATCATGTTTTTCCAGACGCAAAGAGCAAACGTGCTTCCAGCTTGAATTACTTTTATTTTATGATTATGGAAAACGAACGAATAAGAAGGAACAAAAATAAAGTCTCCATGTGAGAGCACAATGGACCAGTTTCTCTGCACTGCTCTGCTAGCACAAAAAGAATGGAGACAGCCCATAACTTCCAGTTTAGTATACCCCTGACATGAGGGGAGTCCCCAGTGAGTATGGGGCCAACTCCTATGCCTCTCTCTCTCTACAGCTCTTAGTACAGCAGATGTAACAAAGCACAGAGAAGGAATGGCTGAATCATGATATACTTTGGCTATCCTCCACTGGTGCATGGTCCCTTATGGACCATTGCTAGCTGATGCAAGTTAGAGTAGTCCCCAGGCTTCTCTACTCTGCACATGAGGCCTGGCAGGGAGTCATAACTAGAGCCCCGCAAATCTGCAGAGATTCACTTCATATCTGTGCACCATTTCTGCGCATCTCGGATCAGATGTGGATGCAAATTCTGTATCCACACAGGGCTCTAGCCATAACTGACTCTCTGACATCTCAACTGATTTGCTAAACTCAGCAGAAAATCTGGGTCAGTGTGTTTCTCCTCTGCAGCAGGCTACATCTGAACTGAACAGAAAATGGCAGATGTTCCCAGCAAACAACAGGCACCTGGACATTTAAAAGTGTAATACATGGAAACCAAATATGACTCTTAAGTTTGTTCTTTCCCCATCAACCAGTGATTATTCATAAAATCAATACTACTGTTGAATCTGTAAGTCAGCTCCTGCCACACATCAGGCACCTAATTTTCTATTGCTCTGTATCTTGTGTAGTCATTTAAACCAGGGCAAAATGAGTGCAAAGTGGGTGTAAATGCTATCATTCTGATTAAGTAGTGTTGTACACCCACTTTGCCTTGGTGTAAATAACTGTACAAGATGCGGGTAATTGGAAACCAGATTCCAAGTATCCAAATCCAGACCTAGTAGAGGAAGAGGAAGATGTTGACTTTGCTGTTGTGACAATTTTTATATAGCTGGGTCAAAATATTTTGGGAAACTCCAAACCCAAGTATTTTGCGGGGAATGGAGGTATGACAGAAGTTGGGTTCACTGACTTGTGTGTATCTCTGTTTCTTTAACCCTACAAGGTACTTGTAAGCAGTGGCTCCTTTTCCAAAAGAAAAGGCCCACAAAAGCCACCACTCTAGGGATAAATTACACCAAGTTCTGTCAGGTTTTGGCTCACAGTGTGGAGACATAGCTTCTTTCCAAAATGGCACTCCAGGAGATAATATAAAAACATGGTGGTCCCCTGTACTCAGTTATTCAGAGGTGACTCGGGCATTCCTTTGATGGGATGTAGAAATTCCATCCAGTGATTGGCATGGAGAGGATTAACTTTCTGTTCCTGAGGAGGGTTAAAACTGTACCCTGGCTAGTAAACACATTCAGCACAGAAATCTGTACTTAATTCAATTTTCAGTTTTGCTTTGCAATTCCCCATTAAGTAAACTAGCCCTGGAACAAAACATTTAGTAGATACAGCATTGTAGTCTACATTTTTAGTTGTCTTCCCTAAAAAAAGTAAAAGAGCATTAATATTACATGCCTTCTACAGATAAGAAATAACTATAAAGAAATCAATGTAACAAACCGTACATTAAACTTTTGGTTGTATGACATAATGTTGATCAGGGGTAGTTTTGGGTCTGTTGCTTGAAGTGCACTTCAGACTCTTGTTAGCGTTGTAAAATGAAACTTCTTCAGTCTATCTCTTTGCTGTTGGTGCTCTAGGTAATTTCCAGTTTATGGGTTATAAAGTTTGGCCATGAAAAATAGATATGTAGAAATTTCTGAATACAAAAGATTATTGTCCAGGCATCGGCACTTACAGAGTCCCATGAGACATGACTGAAGCTTTGTATCATGACTGTACTCCTGAAATTAAATCAGCTAGTAAGGGGATTCTTGAACACAAAATATTTGGTGCACGCAGTGCTCTCAGGTGAACAATATGCCCAAGCATACAGCATATGGGATACACTCCAATAATCCCTTAATAGTTGTTAACCACATTAAATAACAGTATGGTTCTCTGTAACTCTAAGATGTAACATGGCAAAAGGCACAGGGAGCCTTTAAGCGGTGTAGTATAGACAAAACCAAACATTTGCTTTGTTTGTTCCAGACCTAAAGTGCTGTGATTTCTCTATGCAGTCTTCAAAAAGAGATCTGAAAAGTGCAAACTGCAGGCATGGCAGATGAAGAGTTTTCATGGACACACGTCTGTGCAGTCTCTTGAATCTCTGACATTCGTCATAATTAAGTCCTGGGTTTCAGGGTTCAAGTGTCCTTTAAAAAAACAGAACAGGAAAATTTAATTTAAAAGCACTTCTGTTTAAAAGCACTAAATATTGAGAGCCTAATTCTCATTTACACTCAGGCTCCTTTGCATCATATTGGCCGTGCAAACAGGACTTAAAGTGGGCATAAATTACAGTTACACCTATTTTAAGATTTCTTTATACTGACAGAGTGGCATAAGGGGCTGCAGTATTAATGAGAGTCAGGCCTTGAATATTACTATTAATAATTGTGGGTCAGATTAAGAACAGTTTATTCAACTGGTGAGCATTTACTTTCATAAGTAGTCCCACTACCTGGGCCTATCTACTGTAAAGTTACTTATTGCCAGAGATGCGTGTGTTTGCACATGCACATCAGGGATGAGGAGAAGTGTGCTAACAAGACTGAGACGATTTGTCTGATATCTATCATGACCATTGTCAGAGTAATTGTAATGACAGAATCCCTCATCCATCCTACATGGCTTGCATAAAGAAAGCCACTAATGTCTGTGCAGTGCCATTCATACCAATGATGCAGCACAAGTAACAGTGATTTAATTGAACTGCAGATATAGAAGCCTACATATTGGGAACAATATGTGAAATGAGTAATCTGCAATCTTTATTTCAGACTTTATGTGGTTAGAAAATAGTGTAATATATTTTTAATAATTGATTATGACCAACAGTGGAAGATTTGCAAAATTATCTGTTAGTTCTTTAACATATAGAGATGGGCAAATAATTATATTTTCTGTGATTTTTTAAAAAAAAATTAGATGAATCTGCTTTCATTATATTCACACTCATTTTGTGTAGCAACAGGTTTACCAGCAGGAATGTTTGACCAAGCCCCAATTCAGCAAAACGTGTGAGCATATGCTTAACTTTAATAGTACCATTGACTTCAAAGGATCTACTCTTAGGCTTACAGTAAGCACATGAATAAGTGCTTTGTTGAACTGCAGCCCAAAGCAATGAATTTTAGTGAATATTTTGCAAATATTTAGTGACTATATTAGCAAAATATAGATTTTGAATGCATATCCAACCAAGAAACAGAAATAGATCCTTGTGACCAATCAAAACACTTCAAAATTTGAATCTAGAACACTGGCAATAAATTGCTTGTGAACAAGCAATGGACCAAGAACAATGAATACAGTCATTTGTGGAGAGAAAAGGAGACAAAGGTCATCTAGATTATTCATAATGATTGAGCTCTGTTTCCAATTCTAATATCTAAGAGCTGCCTCCTCAATTTCTTATTCAGACAAAACTCCCGCTGACCATCTTATATATGAGCTGAATAACAACAAATCAACAGCCTGTTAAAATGAAGTCCAATAGGATTACTCATGTGAATATCATGTGTAAAAGTATACACACTAGTGGGGCCTAAACAATTAGGTCAATGTTCTGAATCTGCATTACTGATATAGCTTAAGTTGTACTGTTTAGAATTTCTTATACGAAAAATTCTTGTTCCTCAAACTGAGGGACTGTAGGTCATTTCCAAAGCATTACAGTAAACATCTGTGGCTTTCAGACTTCATATACAGACACAGCATAGAATAAAGGTTCTTTCCAGTGTTTCTTAAAAGTGCATGGTGCTGAGAAATATAATTGGCTGTCATATGATTTCCTGCATACTGAATAGACATTTTCAGTCATTAGAAAGAGGAAGTAAAACAAAACCCAAAAAAGGCAATGAGTATCCCAATGATCTGTTATCTTCCCTTTCAAATTCTTCATTTTAATGTGTTTCATTATAATCTCTAACATACGACTTGATGTGTAAGCAGGGGCTAGGGCTTATGGTGAAAAGAATTCTACTGCTGTAAGTAATCAAATCCATGAGAAGCCACGCTATGTGCTCAAACGATATGCATTAGGGTTAGGTTTGGACATGCATTGAAGCTCTGCTCCAGAGTTTATCTTGCTTGATGGTTTTAGTTTAGTTGGGATCAAATTTTGCTCTCATGTGTGCCTACAGTAATTCCACTAAAGTTTTACATCAGTCTGTTAGAATAAATAATTTGGCTTTTGATTATTAATGTTTATTTTTAAAATGCTTCATTGGGACAGCATGAAAGTGTCTCTTTTTGGACGTAGTACATATTAACTTTAGCGGACTGGAAAGCCAGAGGTATCCTCCAGCACATATCATTCAAGACTCAGTGAGTCATTTCCATGAAAAACCCAATCTCCATCAATCCAATTCCTAATCTACACTTCTCCCCTGAAAGCTCAAAGTCATCTTGTCACCAGGACACCGTCTAACTTGGTTTCGTTAGAAGAGAGAATTTATTTCTATTTAATCCCATTATTTGAAAAGAAGTAACACTAGCTTGCTTGTAAACTGCAATTTGTAGTTTCTCCAGAGACCACTCCCAATACTGATACAAAACCTCACCTGCGCCAGAGCTTTGCTCCACATATTTCATTGATCCTTGGGCTTTGGTGGTCTTGCGGGCTTTGGCCCGTAGAGTAACTTAAAACAGTTTTGGGACTGCTCTAAATTATGTCCCACTTCAATGACTCCCAAGGGGCCGTTCTGGCAACTAGAGATTGCCAGGACACAGCAACATTGCGGCCACAATCCCTCCTACTGCCAACAACCAGGGCTTTGGAGTGGAGCCCGGAGCTGGAGCGTGGAGCAGCTCCAGAGAAGTGGAGCAGCAGGGTTTTGCCTGGAGCTGGAGCGGAGCCGGCGCACAGCTCCAAAGCCCTGCCAACAACCCTGGCACATAACCTGTGCTTGGTTTAGGGAGAGGTTGGTGGAATAGAAACTACTCCCTATGCCAGGAGAATTTCCCTTTGGCCAAGGAGACTGGCTTTAAGGGCATTTTGTGGTGCAAAGCAGGCTTATCAGGGGCCAGAATCTGGCCTATTATTTCAACTGTGTCCTATGGAGTCTAGTCGCTGGCAGTTCTCCAAACTGATTTTGTCCTGGGTCTATCTTCGGCATATTATTGATAAACTGCTTTATATAGATTTTTATCTACAGTATCTCAGGTTGAAGCATATGAATATTGTTATCCCTTTTTGACCTGAATGGCTAGTCAAAATTCTGGTCTCTGGGGATCTCCAGTTGGAAGTAGAAATTTATGTGGAGTCTATGATTGCACAATGTCCTGCTTCTCTGAATGCAGAAAGAACCAAAACAACAGGATAGCTTCTTTGCTTACAGTTTCAAGCTTCTTTAGCCAGCACCAGACCCAAAACCTCTCTCTCTAGCTTTTTCTAGGATCACACATCATGTTTACAGACTCCTGGTTGGCTTTCTTGCTGCCTCTGAATCCTTCTCTCATTTTCTTATCTGTCCCACCCCCCGCAGCATTTTCCATACCGACAGACACTCTCATGGACTCTCTCCCACCCATGACTGGTCAGAACAATACTCAATGAAACCTTCCGCCCACATAGTGCTAATTTCTGGGCAGACTCTATTAGGCCTTGTTTTAGGTGAGGCCCCTAGTTGGTCCCTTCCATGTATCTTAAATGAAGGGCATATTCACGCATCAGTTTTAGAAAGGTTTAATCTCAACCCATACCAAGGTTTAACCCAGATGATAACAGTACCAAATAGAACCAAATGTAGAAAATTCTTAGGTGGGGGTAGTCAGATCTATGCTGTCATTTTGTTTATTGCTTGATTTGTCTTGTTTTTACAAAATGAAAGTTCTGTTGTAATACAGTTTGTGGAAGTTCAGATACATTTGGAAATTACCTATTCTTTGTGCAAATTTCTGTACGACAAGGAAAGTCATACGTTCATAAGAGTAAAGATGGAAAAGACCCATTTGATTATCAAGTCCATCCTCAATAAGGACAGGATATAGTCCCTAGGAAAGGACATCTTAATTGATATATTGATAAAAGCAGACGCTATACTAGATTTGAGCCAAAGGCCAAGGAGAAGCAAGTTATATGCAGTACTTACTACTACAGAAAACTCTACATTCACCAAAACAAAGTTAGTTTATCATCTGGTACTGTACCAGATTATGGCTAGGAGAAACATAATGTCCTGACGTGGACCCAGAACCAGACTAGCAGCCAAGGCAATACCTTGGAGAGAGGAAGTGACTTGTTCTTTATTATTTACAAATTTCTGTCTTATCTGGAAAGTCATAAGATTACATGTAGAATCTGGAGAACATTCCTACTAGGCTGTAGCAATGTTAAGGAAAGTCGAATTTAGACTCTAAAGTATGTAGTGGTTCTTTAGTGTTCTCATTTGATTGATTCTTTATATATTGACAATGCCCTTATTAAAAAGAAAAAGTCATAAGCAGGAAGTTTAAAATTCCATGACTTACTGTTGTCTTCTTTCTGTAACTGGGGACATTTTCTCTTTTTGTCTGTTAAAGGAAGTGTGAACAAATCTGATTTAGATTATTTTATTTTAAAAGTTTCTACTTTAAAAAAATAACAATATAATTCAACAGATTTTTAAATATCCAAAACATCTGTGTTCTTATATTTGGCATGAGACTGTAACACATTTCTCCACAGTTCTTCTGTCCGACAACTATATGGCCAAATCCTACAGCCCTTAATTGCAGGATTAGGCCCATAATCCTGTTTCCATTCAAGTTCTGTATTAAGGTAATCAAAATTCATGCATAGTTTACTGCAGAAGTGATTTATTACCAAGACCAGAGTTGCCTAATAGGCCATTATCCATTATTACTTTCCCACTATTGTTTTCTTTCAGATAGTAAAACACTAAGACAAAAAGCAAAATAAATAGAGCAAGTAAACCCAGCTAATAATAACAGCAAAGAATCTTGCGGCACCTTATAGACTAACAGACATTTAGGAGCATGAGCTTTCATGGGTGAATACCCACTTCGTTGGATGCATGTTCGTCGGAAGTGGGTATTCACCCACGAAAGCTCATGCTCCTAAACGTCTGTTAGTCTATACGGTGCCACAGGATTCTTTGCTGCTTTTACAGATCCAGGCTAACATGGCTACCCCTCTGATACTCGACACCAGCTAATAATAGTTCAGTAAAGAGTATGGCACATACACCATCGTGTTAGCTGTTTAATCTGAACAAAGATCATACATAAAATTCCTGTGTCGCATGGTGAAGGAAGTAAAGCCTAACTCAATCAGTCATCTTTAGATCAGAGATCCTCTGGAAAACAAAAGAATCAAATGTCAAGTGAGTGTGGGTAGCAATCATCCAGTTGTTCTGAAAGGCCTGAAGAGCAAATTAGGAGACAGGACCCACTAAATAAAGTCAAAATGTACCTTTTTTGGCATGGAGCTTTGTTAGTGATTTTCTCTTTAGAAAGATAGTTAATGCAGATATGAGAACAACCGCTATTACACAGGTTGGGATGATAAATAAATTCAGAGATTTTTTTCCAACAACTGCTGTTTGTTGAGCTACAAAAGAAAAAGAAAAAAAAGGGAAAAAAAGAAATATAGTTTATAAAGTGATTTGACCTTACTCTCATTTGCACTACAGCCTTTTTACACCACCATGACAGAGCAAAGAATCCCTAAAGTGGGTGGGTATAAGTTTTCACACTTACAGTAAGACTCCTTTAAGCTGCCAGAGTGGTGTAAAGGGCTCTTACTGCAAACAAGAATTAGGCCCATTGTACTCATGATGGCTCAGTGAATACTATTATAAATCATCTGTGCACTGATTGATGACTAGTTGGATAGAATTCTAGAAAATGGAAGACCATGGAGATTGGAAATATACACTGAGAGTATCTTTGTACTGACAGTTAAACCAGGGCAGCTATTCTAGAATTTAGGGGAGGAAATGCAAATATGTGACAGGGGAAGGTTGTGTACATTAACAGCAGAACTAGTCTGGGTTCAGAAAGAACTAGTAAAATGCCAGGTTTCCAAAAGCAAATACGTTTGATTTGTTTTATCTCCAAAAAATCAATACTATACTACTTACTAGGAAGGAATTTTAGAGATTAATATAATACTATATATCCTAAAATCAAAGCACATAATCAGCTTCTACAAACTCTCTATCTCTCTCTGCCTGTTTGTCTGTCTGTCTCCCTCTCTCTCTCTCACACACACACACACACACACACACACACATACATTGTGGCAATCCCTATGTAAAAGTTCAAAATGAGATACGAACCTAAAGTGAAAATGTAGGAAGTTTCTTCATTCAGTTCTTTAGACCAGAATATGCAGCTGTAGTTTTCACTAGCATTTGGTTTGAATATCAGCATACTGGTTACATTATATAGTCCATCTGTGGTCAATGTGTAGGTGGTATTTACAGATCCGTTGACTTTAAGATTCTTCTCATTTTGCCAGAACACTTCAGCTAGAGGAAACCCTTCTGACTGACAAGTTAAAACCAACTCCTCTTCTGCAGGTTCACTCATTATTTGTACATTTATTCTCGTGTAGGATGCTGCATAAGAACAGGTTTAGTGAAATTGCTTTTAAATATGTATTAATTTTTCCACTATTCCTTCCTCTTTCTCCCTCTTTCTTTCACTGTTACTTATCTACAACTGTATCTGATGTACTACAATTTGAAACGATGGCCATTCTGCAGAAGAATATAGTATGCATTGCTCAGTCCTCCTCAGGCCTACCATGTCTATTCTTTCTTCAGTCTACTTCTTGCAGAGCCACACTAGATCACGTGCATGTAATTTATCGATCTAGAGAAAGCTAGTGCCTAGCACAATGGAGCTCCATTCACTGATGGGGCCTGCAGGCTTTACTGGAATAAATACAACAGTGGTAATATAATAAAGAACAATTCGGGCCACCTGAGGGAAAAATAGGTGTTTGGAATGTTTGTGTAACACCAGCTTTCAGCTGTGGCATTATCATCGTATGACTAGATGTTTGCAAACACAAGCCAAAGGAACACAGATGATCCTTTAAAACTGGGATCTCCTTTCTTTGCCTTTCAAAAAACCCTTCCTCTAAATAATCGCACAGGAGAGGTTTCAACCCAGAATCTAATTGACATGCTATGAGCAGCAAAAAAGGCCATGAGCCAAATTCTGTCCTCAATTACATCAATGTAAATTATGTTTAATATTGTTAGGCTCTTACAAATAACAGGTCCCTGGCCTGACAGGTACAAACACTTGGGCAATCCCCATTTCGTCTGTTACAAGATGGTACAATTTAGAGCAGCCTTAAAGCTGCTCCAAGTTGTGCTGGGAACAAAACAGGTTCCAGAATCCAGAAGAAAGGAAAAGTGATATAAAGCTACCTTTACTCCCCCTCTATGAGCTATCCCAAATATTGCTTACGTATACCTGAGGACTGAGCCCAGTGTCTTTGTAGAAGAGCCAGAAAATGTTAGTGCTGATCTTGGGAAGTGGAATATTAACTTTGAATTAATATATTATTCATGTCTTATATAGCCACTAACCTTTTACTTCCAAAGTAATGTACTTGTAATCAGCTCCTCTGTAGTCAATGAGACAGCGGTAAGACCCTGCATCCATGAGCTTTATGCTGATGATTTGAAGCACTGAATATCCCAAATTCAATTTGTCACGTAACAATGTTGCTCTTCCCCTATAGTCTCTGTGCTGGGATTTAAGGTCTTCCTCCCCCTTTTGAAGAGTATAAACCTCTTTTGATTTTTGCTCTTTTAACCCTTTTTGCTCCCAACTGACACTTAAGTCTTTAAGATTTAACTGGCCATTCACTGGAAACCTGCATTCCATGGTCACGTTGCTCCCATATTCTGCAATGTACTGTAGCTGAGGAACTTCAACTGTGAAAAAAGCTAAGATAGACAAAACCATATGATACCCACTGAGCAAATGTTATGATTTTTCCTTTAATTGGGTCATTGGGTCAAAATGTGTCAAAAATTCAAACATTCACAATTATTGGTTAGACTATAACTTTGCAGTCTTTTCTTTGTTATTGTTCTAATTTTTTCCTCATGAATAACTCTGAGTAAATAGCAAATCCACTTGATTCCATACTGATTTCAGAGTCCAAAATACAAAGACAGAAGATACAAGCTGAGGTTCTCTGCACCTCAGAAATAACCCCTGATTGTCTTTGGATGGATATTTATACAAGGGGCACTTGTCTAAAATTATTAAGGTACCTTGCGTACCCTGAAGTTTCTCTAAAAGGAACAATCTTTTGTGGACATGCTAAGCCAATTTGTTTTGTCCTTTAGACCAGTGTGAATCCAGTGTGAATCCTTTGAAATCAATAGCTTTACTCTGGATACACACATATGCAAAGGACAGCAAAATTTGTCCATTGTAAGTACACATTCTTGGAGGAATTTATAGGCATTTAGAGGCATCACACAATGCAGCCTTCAATTGTCAATCATCACTGCAGTTCTGATTCTGCCACACTTACTCACGTGGAGTAGCACCTTACTCCATGAATAGTTCCAATGAATCTTGTCAGTGGGACTTCTTGCAGAGCAAGGTACAAGCTCATGTGAGAAAGGATGGCAAAACAATTCCTTTAGTTAGCTGCCAAGAGTAAATTTCATGACATTTGAGACATGCAGTCACATGAGCCTGAAATATTTATTGCTGTATACTATTTACATCTTAAAACTTTATTTGATGCATAATGTTATTTCCACTATAAAATTCAATGTATATTATGTTTTATTTTATTTGTAACATCACCTGTACAATACCAGTGGCAGATTTAATGCAGTAGTTCTAACAATCATTGATAGTGATAATCAAGAGAAATCCAGATAGCTACTCATGCATCCTCAACTTTGTGTCATTAATTAATGAAATATCAGTAGGAAAAACTTCATTTTTTTAGCAGTATGATTGTTTCTTCACTTGTTAGTAATTGTCATCATGGAAGAATGATATAAAAGAGTTTCAAGCTATTCCTTTTTATCTATGTATCAGAGGGGTAGCCGTGTTAGTCTGGATCTGTAAAAGCAGCAAAGAGTCCTGTGGCACCTTATAGACTAACAGACGTATTGGAGCATAAATACCCACTTTGTTGGATGCATGTAGTGGAAATTTCCAGGGGCAGGTATCTATATGCAAGCAAGAAGCAGGCTAGAGATAACGAGGTTAGTTCAATCAGGGAGGATGAGGCCCTCTTCTAGCAATTGAGGTGTGAAAACCAAGGGAGGAGAAACTGCTTTTGTAGTTGGCAAGCCATTCACAATCTTTGTTTAATCCTGAGCTGATGGTGTCAAATGAACTGAAGCTCAGCAGTTTCTCTTTGAAACTCAAAGAGAAACTGCTGCATTTCAGTTCATCTGCAAATTTGACAGGGCCTCGTCCTCCCTGATAGAACTAACCTCGTTATCTCTAGCCTGCTTCTTGCTTGCATATATATACCTGCCCCTGAAAATTTCCAGTACATGCATCCGACAAAGTGGGTATTCACCCACGAAAGCTCATGCTCCAATATGTCTGTTAGTCTATAAGGTGCCACAGGACTCTTCGCTGCTTTTTATCTATATCATTTATGATCTCTTATTTACACAGAAAGTATGGTTTCAATTGCATCTTGCGGTGAAAGTGAAATAATAAATAAGAGTGAAAGAATATCTTTGTGCTGTAAATTCCATTTGCATTTGGATGTCTAGAAAAAGGTAAAGTGAAGGTTTTATTCTTAGCAGTATTTAATAGATATTTTGGACTGTATTCTCCAGTTTGCTAAGACCACTTTGAACTGCTTATGTGGTACAAAATGGCCTTTAATGTCTAGAGATAGCCAGTGAAGAATTCCTTTTGCATAATGGAACTCTCTATCTGCAGAAGGCTGATAGAGGAAACTCCACTACCTCCTATAGCGGTTATCCATCTCCAGCTATGCGTGTGGTGGGTCATTCTGAGGAATAGATGTGGGAGGATGTGGGGGAGGAAGGAAGGAGAAGTGGTGGAGCAGAGTTCCACACTGCTTGATCCTCTATTGATCCTGGTAGTTGGTGGCTTTTCAACATGGCTGACAAAGGCATAACAAGACCCAATGACTGGAAGTTGACATAAGACAAAGTCAGCCATGAAATAAGACACAATTTCCTAGCTGAGAGGGTAAACGAATTTTGGAACAGCTTTCCTGAGGAGGCGGTGGACTCCCATTGCTAGGAGTCTGTAAGATGAGATCTGGTTAAAAGATATGCTTTAATCCAGCTTCTGGGAGAAATTCTATGGCCTTTGTTTGGGGGAGATCAGGCTGGATCATCATAGTGGTCCCTTCTGGCCTTGGAACCTGTGAATCTATGTATCCTCCATTCATCACTTTCCTTCATCTGCGATGGGAAGAACAGCATTACCTCCACATGTTCATAACACTTGCAGCTGTGCATTAAGATAATAACTATAATCAAATCTCATGCTTCAGAAGGTTCAGCAGGTCTCCTGCAGGAGCAGGGAAGGATTTTTTTTCCCTAATGTACAATTCGGGAGATGTATTCTGGGCTTGTGTTTGTTTTCTCTTTCCACCTTCCTCTGAAGCATCAGATATTGGCTACAGTGAAGATGGGACATCAGATGAGGAGGACCAGTGTTGTCAGGGATTCTAGATGCCTGGCTGGTGAGTCTTGCTCACATGCTCTGGGTCCAACTGATCATAGGCGCCAACTTCTGCTCACACTGGTGGGTGCTTGACCCCCACTCTGTCCTTGGCCCTGCACCAACTCTACCCCTGCCCCCCCGCACCTGCCCCGCCCCCATTCCAACTCCTTCCCCAAAGTCCCCACCCCAACTGCACCCCCTCCCTGCCCCTATTCCAACTCCTTCCCCAAATCCCCACCTTGGCCCCACTTCTTCCCTGACTCCTTCCCTGAAAGCGCCATGTTCCCACTCCTCCCCCCTCTCTCCTGGAGCTTGCTAAGCCTCCAAACAACTGTTTGCCGGCGGCAAGCACTGGGAGGCAGATGGAGGAACAGGGATGCGGTGTGCTCAGGGGAGGAGGCGGAGGTGAGGTGGGGCATGGGGGGCAGGGAGGGGAGCTTGGCTGCCGGTGGATGCAGAGCACCCACTAATTTTTCCCTGTGGGTGCTCCAACTCTGGAGCACCCATGGAGTCGGCACCTATGCAACTAATCACTAGGTTTGGGGTTGGGAAGGAATTTCCCTCAGGTCAGGTTGGCTGGGACCTGGGCTTTTTTCACCTTCCTCTACAGCATGTAGTGTGATATCTGGACATCTCTCACCTATTCAGTTTCTTGCCATTGCAGGAACCTCAAGCACTGGTAGCACCTTAGTCACTCTGGTTTGCTGCCTGCCGCCCCAAGCAAAAAAAAAAAAAAAGCCTCTCAGACTGCCGCCCAAACTGCCAAAGCGAAAAAAAAAAACTCCAGGACTGTGCAACCCCAAGAATGGACAGAATGCCGCCCCTCAGCATGTGCTGCCCCAGGCACATGCTTCCTCCGCTGGTGCCTGGAGCCAGCCCTGGCGGCCTGTGGCACATAGTTTAGTCTCCTGAGGACTGAAAGGCTTTGGTCTCATGAAAGTCCTGGGGCTTAACATAGGGGCATCTGGATGAAATTTAATGGTCTGTGATATACAGGAGGTCAGACTATATGCTCTGGTTATCCCTTCTGGCCTTAAACTGTATGAAATGATTAAACCATCCTGAACTGTCAGTGGCAGCCATTAGAGCAGTAAAATGGCATCCCCCACACACTCAGGATTGCCACGACCCCATCTGCTGATGGAGCGACCCCACTTAAAGCCACGACCTGCACTTTGGGAACCACTGCTCTACGGGCTGCTGCAGCAACCAAGAGTACACAGGGTTCTACAGTGCTTCATCCACACTCACACCCATAGTTATGCTTAGAGAGCAGGGGCAGCTCCAGGCACCAGCAAAGCAAGCAGGTGCTTGGGGCAGCCCATTTGTAGGGGCGGCAGCCGGCAGGGATCCAGCCTGGGAGCTGAGAACCAGCAGGGGACCCTGGGAACTGTAGTTCCTTGGTTAGCTTCCTGCCTATAGAGCCAGCCCTGAAGCAGGGAAAGAACTACATTTCCCAGCATTCCCTTGGCCACTATCAACAGGAAAGGGAGGGGGAGGGAGTATGGTAGCTGAAACCTCATGCTGCATCTTGCTGTGAATGGAGAGCTCATTGCTAGAGCGGGGTGGCACTGTGAATGGGGAACAAGTGTGCCCAAGGAGTAGAAGGCTTTGGCCTAGATAGCCCCTTCAGAAGACATCCCCAGACTGGATTAAGTCTACTGGTGTGACCTCACCTTGCAGTCCCCAAAGAAAGAATTGGGTGGACTAAATGGACAGTGCCCCTCTCTATCTGAAGCCTAGCAAGGGAGGTATGTGGATCCCACTAGAATTTAAAATGAAAAGTAAGGGGGGGAGGCTCTACTGGACCTGGGTAGCTTTAAATGCAGTACCAGGCATGTAGGAGGATTTCCACTTCTGAGCCATGAAAGCAGAAATTGACTTTTCCTTTCCAGATTTAGCTAATATTCAGAAAGGGAATCTAGCACCTGCCTTCCAGATTTGAACACTCAAAATTCAGGAGTGCTCAAGCTCAATTTGGGCAGCTGTTACTTCATTTCTCCCAAATCAAATATACTGATCCACTGTAATTTGCTGTAGAAAAAGTAGGATAAAATTGAGCAAGAAATGCTACCCTGTAGCTTTTAGGACTGGAACTGCTATTTTTAATAGCCATTGCCCTTTTTTTTTTTTTTAGTTTTATTTGTTCAAAAGGAAGACAGTGATATTGCATTGGCAAATTCCCCATAGAAACAAAGAGTGGAACAAAAGAATAATAAAGGCACCTCAACTTTTCCTCATTTATGGAGGGCAGAGCACCCACTAATTTTTCCCTGTGGGTGCTCCAGCCCTGGAGCACTCATGGAGTCGGCGCCTATGCAACTGATCACTAGGTTTGGGGTTGGGAAGGAATTTCCCTCAGGTCAGGTTGGCTGGGACCTGGGTTTTTTTCACCTTCCTCTATAGCATGTAGTGTGGTATCTGGACATCTCTCACCAGATATCCTTCAATCACACAAGCTGAAAATTGTTCCACTTTACTGCAGTTCCGTAACCATATGGGAACCAATCCTGTCTGTGTTCTGTGCACATCCAAAATTCCTCCTTAATGACCCACCCTGGGAGCAAGTTACCAGTGACCCAGGGCAGGGGTGGAAGGAGGGTGCAGGTGGTGGAGGGGAGAGCCCAGGGCTGGGGCGGTTGGGGGTGCGGGTGGAGGGGGCAGAGCCCAGGGCTGGGGCGGAGGGGATGTGTGGGTGGGGGGGCCCTGGTGGGGGTGAAGGGGAGAGCCCAGAGCTGGGGCAGCATAGGGTAGGGAGGGAGAGCCCAGGGCTGGGGCAGCAGGGAGTGCAGGTGGGGGGGAGAGCCCAGGGCTGGGGCAGCGGGGGGGGCAGGGCTGAGGTGGGGGCAGCCAAAATTGTTTTTGCTTGGGGCAGCAAAAAACCTGCTGGGGCCCTGCTAGAGAGGAAGGATGGTCCAGTAGTTCAGATGCCAGCCTGACACTTAAGAGATGTGGGTTCAATTTTCCTCTCTAGCACTGACTTCCTGTGTGGCTTTGAGCAGGTTGCGTAGTCTCTCTGTGCCTCAGCTCACTACCTGTAAAATGGGGGTAATAGTGCCTCCCTACTACACAGGAGTATTGGGACGATAAATACATTAAAGATTGAAATGCACTCAGATACTACATTGATGGGGGCCATATAAGTGTTTTAGATAGAAGCCCTAAGCCAGGAACTATAGCTGGCTTTACCATCCAAATAGCCTCTATATTGGAGATATTCCTCAGTGAGTAGAGACATACAGGGATATTAGGACAACATAGATCTGGGTCCAAAGATTTATTTTCCCTAGCCCATTCCTTATATGGACAGCTAGCCTATTCCTTGACTTGTCTCTAGTCCCTAACTGCGTCTTCTTATGTATTTGTGTAACATCTGGTACATGGGACCTCGATCCTGAGTGGGGCCTTTGATGTTATCACAAATCAAATATTTAATAATTACTAACAGTTTAATATCAGAGAGGTAGCTGTGTTAGTCTGGATCTGTAAAAAGCAACAAAGAGTTCTGTGGCACCTTAAAGACTAACAGATGTATTGGAGCATAAGCTTTCATGGGTGGATGCCCACTTTGTCAGACGCATGCGTGGGTATTCACCCACAAAAGCTTATGCTACAATACATCTGTTAGTCTTTAAGGTGCCACAAGATTCTTTGTTGCTTTTAACATTTTAATAATAGGATTGGACTTATTTGAGGCCTTTGTTTTTATTTTGTTTATTTCTCTCTTATCCAATTAAAGTCATTTCGTTTCACTGAATGTGCAAGAGTGAGTTATTGTGTAGCTAGAAGCCTGATAATTTTTGGGTGATGAGGACTGGATGATTTAGGTGCTCAGCTGCCATGGTGATGGAGGTGTCACATGAAGTAGATAGATTAGATAAATAGATTAGATAGAGAGGAAAAAACAAATGGATCAGTGGATATGGATGAAGAAAAATGTCTCTGTTAAGAAAATGGCTATTTATGGAAAAATTGATGGGTGCCACTTGGAGGGAAACACCCAAGATTTTTAAAAGTCACTAGTGATTGTGGATGTTTCAGTTTTTGGATGCCCCATATGAGATTTCTTAAAGGAGCCTGATTTTCGGAAGTGCTGAGCACCTGCACTTTGAAAATCTGGCCCCTACAACAATGGTGTAGCCAGGATGGGATACTTGGGTGGGCCCTGACTTTGGGTGGGTGGGCAGTGACAGGGGAAGGGGGCTAGAAGGGATCAGAGCTGCTTTCCCCCTATCCTCTCCAGCCGGCCTCGCGGGGCGCAATGGACACACTGGCCAGGGGCCCCCAGGGGGCCCGTCATGCACCCGGGGGAGTGGGGTTGGGGCACTGGGGCTTGCAGGTAGGCAAGCCCCCGTGCCCCAACTCCACTCCCTGGCTGGAGTGCTGGGTGGGCGGAGCGGGGTGAGCCGTCAACCTGACTCCCTGGCTGGAACACCAGACAGGCAGGTGGAGCGGGGCAAGTGCTGGGGCTGGAGCAGAGCTAAGACTATGGTGGTGGGCCTGGATGCTAAGTGGGTGGGCTGTGGCCCACCCAGTACCCACCCGTGGCTACGTCCCTGCACTGCAAGCCTCCTCCAGTTGGACGCTCAAAACAGATCTCCCAAAAATCACTAGTCACTTTTGCAAATCTTGGTGAAGACTTTGAAATACACGTATAAAGGCTGTAGCTGTATTCTTATGCCAGTTATATTGATGAAAGTTAAAAGAGAAGATCTCTCACCTCTTATCAAGTAGAGCTGCACTTCCAATATCAAGATTGACAGGATTCTGAACATTTTCTCAGAGGAGTCTAAAACACAACAATATTAGCAACTTAAATTTTCCCAACTGCCTTATCATACTGAGATGTAGCAAACTCCTTTACTATAAAGTTATCATTAAAAGTTAACCCACTTTCCAGGTTCTTAAATGTCAGAAAATATAAATAGATCCTTACATGCTGACTGAATCAAGTGACTTTCCGGGTTATAATGACACACAGGCACATGCTGTATATTGTGGTACACTAAATTCTGACACTGAAAACAGGGAAATCACTTTTAGAGATCCGCATCTGAGCCTTTATGATTTCAAGAGTCCAAAAGGGACTTATCAACACCAGATACTTTCCAGGATTATTTCTTACAGTAACTACAATAACCTCGCTTTGAAACTATATCCATTAATATTATAAGCAACTGAAGATGAATTTTCATGGTCAGTAAAGCTTTGTGCACGTATAAACATACTTCCCAAACTCCCATAGCTGAAGGAGTCTGGCATGCTCTGTGGCTTGATAGTAGAATAGCCCTGACTTTGTCTCCTCTTCACCCCAGTCACCCTTTTAGTGGAATTTTCACATGAGCCCTCTGTGCTCATGGCCTGTATGTGTTTTAGGTCTCAGTGTAGGACATACAAAGGGAAAGGGAGGCCTCCATCTATCCTCTCTCCCACTCACCCGTGCAAAGGCCAGGGACAGTCTGGCCTTTAGTCTGGTCAAAAGAGATTAGATTTTTCATGAAGGGACTTTCTGGAGTGGAAAGCTTATTCTGTTCTCTCTATACTCTAAAAAATAATTCAGATCTGGAGAGGGTATGAATAAGGCTTTGAGTCTGTCACGGAGGTCATGGAAGTCATGGATTTCATGACTTTCCATGACCTCCATGACTTCTGCAGTGGCTGGTGCTGGCTCAGGACGGGATGGGGGGCTCCCCAGCTCCCACTGGCATGGCCCTGCAGCTCCTAGGTAGCAGAGGGGCCAGGGGGCTCCACACTGCACTCTGCTCACGCCCACGTCCATGGTCCATGCCCCTGCAGCTCCCACTGGCTGTGGTTCCTGGCTAGTGGGAGCTGTGCAACCAGCACTTGTGGCAGGAGCAGTGCACGTAGCCCCCTGGCTCCTCTGCCACCTAGGAGCTGCAGGGACATGCAGAGATGGGTAGGGTGCCCCTCTCAGCCCTGCCAACCATCCACCCCAGCACCAGCGGGGGACCCAGGCAGCAGGCCATGGGCCACGCCCCTCCCCAGCACCAGCAGGGGTCCTGGGCCACCTCCCCCAGCACTCACAGCGCCCTGACTGCCCCCCCCAATCACCCACGGCCCCCTGCCAAAGTTTTAGTTAGGGGTATATAGTATAAGTCATGGACAGGCCACGGGCCGTGAATTTTTGTTTACTGCCCATGACCTGTCCATGAATTTACTAAAAATGCCCATAACTAAAACATAGCCTTAGGTATGAACAATGTTACTTTTGATATTGGAAGGGGGCATGCAGTGAGGAGCAGCAGCGACTGGTGTAATGGCAAGTCTTATTTAACATTTCCATGATCTTAAATGGGAGGGGAAATAACACATTAATCATATTCACTACTACACAGATGTTGACAAATTAGAAGGAGTTCCAAGAAGAGTAAGAAAAGGGTTCATGGTTCAAGAGGGAACCACTTAATGAGGAAAGACTACAAGAATTAAATCCATGTAGGTTGACTAAGCAATAAGTATTTAAATTGTATAACCAAGGAGGGGGAGAAGTTACCAGGGTGGTAAAAGAAGGCAGCCTCATAGCTAGGAGCAATCACATTAAGAGACTTCCAAGAGAAGTGCTGAAAACCCTGTCACTTGGAACTTTAATATATATTGTCTCACTGATATCTTCTGCTCATCCCCCCAACCCTCCAAATGTATCTCTCTGTTGTCTCTTGCATTTAGCTCTTTGGGACAGGGACTGTCTTTTTGTTTTATATATTTACTATGCCTTGAACGATAGGGCTCCAATTTCTGCATGGGGCCTCTGAGGGCTACCATAATCATTGTTATTGTCATCACTGAAGTAGATAAAATAAAATAAAAGGTACTATAGGGAACATGGAAATAAAATTGAAGGTAGAAAACTAAATACTGGTTTAAAAAGCCTTTAGTATTCAGTGTATAACTCATTGTCATGGGATGCCATTGAGGCAAAGAACTTAAAGACAAAAAGGAACTGGACATTTATATGGAATACAAGAACATCCACAATTGTAACAGTTAATGCAAAAAAAATGGGAAGTGATCGAAATGTCATGCTTTAGAGCTTACAGCAATCTCTGTTGCACATCTGCCTACTGTGGAATGATTACATCTTCCTCTGAAGTGTCTGGTGCTGCCCACATTTGGAGATAGGAACTGGACTAAATGGACAATGAGTCTGATACAGTCTGGCAATTTCTATGTTCCTAATTCTGCATTGGCTTGTGATGCACTTTATGATCTAATAAATCCAATTTCTATGATTAACTTTCATACTCTATGATTCAGTGTCTGTCAGAAATGATGACAGTTTAAAAAATAGGCTGGATAAATAGAAGACCTCAGTATGGGACCATATGAACAGCAGTGACGGAGATCATCCCTAGGATACCATAGACAATCTGGGCACCAGATTACAGGAAAGTTATTGAAGCACCAGAAAAAGTGTAGAAGGAAGCAATGAAAATGATAAGGATCTTGAGTGTCATAATTACAAGGAGAGTTTAGGGACTTTAGGTGTATTGTATTAATTGGAAAAGAGATTAGGGGACATGACTGAGTTCTTAAATGTTCTGAGAAGTGTAGAGTCATTGGATGTCACAAAACTATTCAAGATAGTAATAGGCTACTAATCTCAAAACACGAGAAGAAATACTTTTCTGCCAACTTTATGAACCTCCTCTCTTTCTAGTCTTCTCTAACCTTGCCATTCCTGCTGCTCTTTTAGCACCAGCTTCCCCTTTGCTCCTTCCCAGAATTTCTCCACTGTTGGTGAAAGAGCCTTCACCTCCACAGCTCTTGCATTGACAGACTTTCTGCCTCATCGGTTGTCAATGCATCTCTGTTCAAATCTCATATATTTTCTCCCTTTGTTATTAACCTTATGATTGCAAGCTTTGCTGTGTTCTGTGCCATATCATACGCTGTCATACATTCTGCAGTATAACGTCGTTTGTAAAATACACAGTACTCCATAAAGTCTTTTGACATACAGTTTCAGTGAAAGAGGCTGTACAAAATAAAATTTTATTGTACTGAGCTGGAGTTGAGAGTAACTAATGTGTGTGAGAGACTATCAGAGGCAGTCACAGACACTGACACCTGAGGTTATTAAAAGAAGGGTTAGATGAGGACGTAAGGCTTAATTTTCAGAGATGATGAGCACCCACAGCATTCATTCACTTCCCCTGGAATTTTCGATACGCAGCACATTTGAAAACCAGGACCCTACAGCCTGAGCCTACTTTGAAGTTAGCAAGAAAGAAAAGTAATTCTTTTCTAAGGACTTTTTTCCTTAGAAGGAAAATAAAAACAATTGGAAGGCTACAAGTCTTTACAGATAGGGAAATGGATCAAGGTACATGCCAGGACCCAGTTTTTCCTGCTGTCCCTTTTGTAACAGAACTCAACTAAATCTGCTTCATCAGTATAACATATTCATTGGGTCCCAGAAACCAAAAGGAAGGGGAAATTCCAGGGCAGTTATGATATTTAGGCCACAACCTATACATTTTATTAGTTGCTTTGAAGCACCACTTCCCATTTTTTCCTCTCAGTAAATCATAGTTCATTAAAATGTTTACTTGTTTGAATGTTAACACAGTGCATTCACCTCAGCAAACATACTTGGAGGACTTAGCTACCAAGTTCTGATCCAGATCTGGGTCCAAACGTCCCAAAGTTTGGGGGCATTCAGATCTGGGGTTTGGTCTCAAGCCCATCTCAACTGTCTAGCATAGACCTGAGGATACTTCCATGGATGGAGGGTCAGGAAACCTAGGATATCATCCTGGCTTCATTGAAGTCAGTGGCAAAACTCCCATTGACTTCAATGGTGCCAGAATTCCATCTCTAGTTTTTGTTTCCGGCTCTGCCACTCACTCACGCTGAGACCTTGGGCAACTGAGTTTACCATTGTGCCTCAGTTCCCCAACATTTTGTGAGCACAATAGCCTGGCATTGGTTTGACATAATTATCAATGCTGATTTCACTGGGACTGCCTTCTTTTCCCTTCTCCCTGGTAAAAAGCCTTACCTATCAAAGTGAAATTTTGGAGGAGCAGGAAGGTTCTGGCATTTCAGAGGGATGCATTTGAGACTTTTCCATATCATGAGCCAGTCAGCTCAAAGTTCTTCTGCTGCCCCATGCCTAGTCCCATAGTTTCATCTCCAGGATATTATGTCCCCCAACTTATGGACAACTCTGGCTGGGGTTGGAGCAAGTTAAGAAACCATGGAACGACTCGACTCTGAATCAGCTCTATCCTTCACACTCTACCTCTGTTCCAGTGGCACTAGGAGGGAATAAAGTACCAGTTTGCCCATACTGAAATAGGCCAGACCTCTAGAACATCCTGTGACTGTGCACTCTGTCCATGCATCCTATGTTGGTGTCTATTAATCTGCCATGATGGTAGAGTAGTATCCTTTCCTGCTAAGGTGCTTACTCGCTCTAACGTAGCAAGATGGGTATACTATACAATAGATCCTGATCCTGGGGAAACATTGCTATTCAAACCCCACAATTATTTCAGGAATTTTTCTAACTTTTTACAACTCTGGGGGCTAGCACAGCAGTAATTGCCTTGCAAACCTCCATGTCCATTGTGCCAAAGGTGGAGTTGCCAGCCCATGAACGGATTGCCAACAGATTAGTAACAACATGGGTCTGCCAGCTTCTACAAAGTGATAGAAACACATTTCTGGACCAATATTCCCTTTCTCATCAGAGTGTCCCGGTGCTTGAGGGCCAGGGAAAACTCCTAACACAATTCCAGAAATGTGGCTGTCCTCATATGAAAGTTCTGGGCCCGCTGCTGGTCATGTATTCATCATGATGTAGTCCATCACCTTGTGCTTGTGATCCTGATCCAGAAGTCTGCATTGTGGGATGGAGGCTCTGCCATGGAAGACAGTAGCAACTGGGTCCATGCCATCATGTACTCATGGTGCTGGCTTTGTCTCCTGCTTGTAACAACAAGCTGCTGTGTTCTCCAAGCCAAAAAGCCACCTCTGTAACACAGTCACCATTTTTTGGTACCAGCTCCTCTGGAAGAACACCAAAGAAACATGGTCTCCATAAAAAACAGCAGCAGTTGGTCCCAATTGTTTGAACAAGTGAGATATATACTTTAGAGCACCAGGAGGACACAGCACACCAGCTTGGGCCATGCTCGAAAATGAATTTCCAGGCCTAGGCCATTTCTGCCTACAATTCCCAGAGAGGACAGAATAACTGTCCCAGAGTGCCCTGCGAAAGTGAGCATAGAGTGGAGCAGTGTGTTTGTGGTGCTGTGAACCATGGGACTCGCACCCAGAGAGCTGCGTAACTCTCACAATTAGATTCAGTGCCAGTGTGGACGTGGTATGTGACAGCAAGTGTCTGGTAATTGACTGCTCTTCTACAGTGTGAAGCACTGTACTGATACAGGATAAAGTGAGACAGCTAACTTGTGATTTCCTATCTTGGGGCTAGGCTGAAGTGAAGACATAGCCAGAGATTGTGAAAGCGTGAGCAGGACAGTAAGTATGAGACAGTGACAGAATGAGTGTGAGAAAGGAAGGAAAAAGATCCATAATCCTCTTTACAACAGCCTTCCTATTTCACAGCAAGTACTAGGCTCAAATTAGCACCATCACTTGTGGTCTTTTCAGGGACCAAAAGGTACATAACTGAAGGTGTTTGCTCAGTAATGTGCTAAATTGGACATGGAGGGGGGGGGCGGGGGCTAGTGATAGTACCTTGTTAAAATTCCACCACCAAATCAAAGGGATGCTTTGGGTAATTTCCCATCCTCTGGTGAAATTCACCACCTCTCTGGATTCAGTCCTTGCATGAGATGACTTAGGTGCTCAAGCAAATCGTTTGCCATTGGAATGCACCAATTCTCAAGTATTTTTGAAAAATTTCCTGTAGGGGAATATACATTCCTAGTTCCCTTGTCTGCCCTACAACTCCAGTTCAAATTATATATCATCCACTCAGCATTTTTTTAAGGAACACATTTCTAGTGAAGTGCACTTTAAATAAGTTTGCTTGCAAGTGGTTTTGTCTCCTTCCTTGATTATGATTTTGAGGAAACATTTTTGCTTAAATGGGGAAACAAATAGAGTCCTGTGTCCCTTTCCCTTCCTCCTCTCCCTCACTCCATCTTCTCTTCTTAAACACACACACTGCTGAGACATGGAACTGGTAACCAGCTAAGGTAGAAGCCCATTGCTAAAATATTGATGCTTTGTGTATATACATGGTAGAAGTTTGTATCAAAGGTCATCAACAATTGAATTTTTCTGACTTATAAAACTCTTATGCAGTCAGCAGTGAGACAATATAGTAATGTACAAGGGACCCTAAGAAGAAATATACAAATTTACCCCTCTTCTCCAAGATTTAAGGAAAATCTTAGATAAGTTATAAATTCCTTGGAGGAAGAGATTCTGGCACCCTATTTCACATCGGGTGGCACCCTATTTCACATCTGGTAACACCCAATAGCGGAGCCAGATTATGAGCAATGGTAGAGCCAGGGAGCAATGGGTCATTGATGATCCCACCTTCAGTTGTACATATTGGCTTGAAAAGGCACCACACATACACCTAAAGGCCACCAGAGACTACTGGTAACACCCTACTCCCTGAGTCATTTCATTGACTTCAATGGAATATTCATAGGACAAGATTCTATTTTCGACAATGAAGGGTATCAGAATCTGGCCTTTAGAAACTGAAACGTGGGTGTACTGCTTTTAATATAGCAGAGATTCTGGTAACATTGGAGGGGGTATAAAAAGAAATAACCTCAACTTTACTCATTTTTCTGGAAACAAAGCTTTCCCCAGAAGTGAGTCATCCAGAATTGTTCCTGGCACCTCCAAAGTTGTGTATATCAGACCGGCAGCTCCGCTATCTCTGCAGAGGATTTAATGTGTTCCCTGCTCCCGGCCAGCCAGAGGGAAGGTGTTATTTGTGTCCCCCTCCCATCCATCCATCTCTCTAGGTTCTTACATAGCCCCCATTATTGCAATATCTGAGCAGCCCACTTGCCCCAGAATTAAGCAATAAGTGGCACAACAAAGGTGTGATGATACTATTTAATATGTTGTGAAACTCTTTTACATATAGGAACATGTCAGTGCAGTAAGGAGGCCAATATAATGAATGAGAGCCAACACTAGGAGCCAGTCTCTTGGCTAAGAAGAGTACCTATCATGTGTGGTGCTGAGAACTAAATTCTTATTCTTAGATGCACACATAGCTGAGGAAAGAATTTTGCCCATGTCCTTTAATCTCATCCTTTTCCACACTTAGTAGGACCTATCAGTTAAATTTGGATTGTGTTCTTTCAGTTGTTCTATGAACTACGTTCCTACAGAATTTAGCCCTCTTTCACCTTCAGGGCCTGTTTGTACAAACCCTCACTTACATAGCAGGTCCTTTGTCACACAAATAATATGTAATTTTTGCATAATCAGGGCCTAAGTGTAGTATAGAGCTAATTTAATTTAATTCCAATTTGTTCCAACATATATTGACATTATTCATTATTTCCCAACAAGCTTATTTAAACAGCCTTAAGCTGAAAAAGAAATCACAGAAGTAAGGGCATTTTTATTCAATTCTATAATACTAAAAATGGAAACCATTGTTCTTATCTGCCCTTAACATTGTTCACATAACTTGTACATGGAAACTATACAACTAGATTGAGAACATAATACTGTTATTTGAAAAATGAAAATAGTTCATTTATAGCACATACCGTAATTGATATAAAGGGCTAAATTCTACCTGCCAGAATTAATGGGTTTGCACACGCTTAACAGAAGACCTAAGGTGCCTTTAGAACAGGAAATAATTTGTTTTCAATTAACATTAAACAGGATATTCCTTAATACCAATTGAGATTAAATAGACACAGTCACACTAAACTAGTGCAAAATGGTTTGGCTCATTGAAAACAAATTTCCATGAAATGGGATAGTCTATAAACTATGTTGATATTAAGTGAGCCTGATATTTTAACAGTATCACCATTCCTGAGAGTCTCTCGTTACCACTATAAAATGTTTCCATTAAATCCATCGGCGTACACACACATACATACAAACATGTACACACACGCGCTTGAGGAGAAAAACATCAAAGCCTGAGATTTTCAAAAATGGTGCTTAAAATTAGGCTCCTACCACCTTATTTAACTGCTTAAATATGGATTCAGGATCCTAATTTTAGCTCCCATTTTTTAAAAACCTGCCTAAAATATTTTCTGTTTGTTCTAAGATTCTATTTGTTCTATATAGATTGCAAGGACCTCGTATCAGGGACTTTCAGTTTTATGTGCCTATAAAGCCACATGCACACTATGGTGCTGTACAAATAACTGTAATGAATTATACTAATATACTATGCTGCAGAAACCCCACCTACCACAACCATTATTACGTGCTGTTTTATAGTATTTTGTATTGCTTGATGAAAACGCACTCCTTGGTGATAACCCGAACATGTTACAAGGCACAAAATGACCACGGATCTGACAGAACTTTTATACGTCTTTTCACAAAATGCTACAATTCAAAGACAGTTTCAGCTACTTTGCATTGTTTTAAAGCAGTGGTTCTCAAACTTTTGTACAGGTGACCCCTTTCACATATCAGGCCTCTGACCCCCCCTATAAATTAAAAACACTTTTTTATAAATTTAACACCATTATAAATGCTGGAGACAAAGTGGGGTTTGGGGTGGAGGCTGACGGCTCGTGACGCCCCATGTAATAACCTCGCGGCCCCCTAAGGGGTCCTGACCCCTAGTTTGAGAACCCCTGTTTTAAAACAACTTGGAAATTCTTCTTGTTCAAGAACAAACTTGTCCCTGATAAAACACCACTGACTTCAAAGGGATTACACAATGGTGTTTAGGAAGGGAAATTCAATATACTGTTGCACTCATTTGAAACTTCAGGGAGAATTTAGATAAGTAGAAAATATAGACAGAATTAGAAACTGTCAGGGCTATGCAGGTGCTCTGCCTTCCACACTCTCGATGTCTTTGTGGACCAGGTAAATTTGTGGCTTCATCTCTTATTTCTTTCATCTAAATTATTCAAAGATGGAAATGCTTCTGCTGGGTAAGCAGACAACCTTGAAACAATTCCAGCTCCTGTCTTCATAACTCATACTTCCCATTTGCCACCATTATTAATATCAGTATTATAACAGCAACTAAAGACCCGAGTCATCATCAGGTCATCACGGAGCTAGGCACTGTACTAACACAAATGAAGTCCCTGCCCCAGAAAGCTTATAGTCTAACAAACCATGCATAATAATCATCCCTAAACTCTTCTCCTCCTCCATCTCCATGTCTGCAGATGGCCATGTCTTGGACGGTGAAAGTTTAGTCACAGTAATAGTACTCAGCATTTGTATAGCATTTTTACTCTGCAAAGTGCTTTACAAACATTAATTAATAATGTATTCTTATGACATCCCCAGGGCCACCCGGGGGAGGTGGGGGCAAGTGGGGCAATTTGCCTCAGGCCTCAGGCCCTGCAGGGGCCCCTCAAATCGCTCCGGGTTTTCTGCTGCATTTCCGCGGCAGGCCCTTCACTTGCTCCGGGTCTTAGGCGGTGGGTCCTTCAGTGCAGCGGAAGACTTGGAGCAAGTGAAGGACCAGCTGCTGAAGTGCTGCCAATGCCTCGGAGCGCTGCCCAGTGAGTATAAGCGCCACTAGCGGCAGGGGAAAAAAAAAGTCGCGATTGGTGGCACTTAGGCTGCTCTACTGCCACTGCTTCATTCTTTGGTGGCAATTCAGTGACGGGTCCTTCTCGGAGGGAAGGACCCGCTGCCGAATTGCTGCCGAAGACCCGGCCCTGCCCGAGGCCCCCTGAATCCTCTGGACGGCCCTGGACATCCCTCTGAGAAAAGTAAGGGACATTTCATCTAATAGAACGTAGTGGTACAGATACACTTTTCATAGATTCATAGATTCCAAGATTAGAAGGGACCATTGTTATCCTCTAGTCCAAGCTCCTGTATAGCACAGTCCATAAAATTTCCCCAAAATAATTCCTACAGTACATCTTTTAGAAGAACATCCAACCTGGATTTAAAAGTTGTCAGTGATGGAGACTCCACCATCACCCTTGTAAATTATTCCAGTGGTTAATTATTCTATCTCTTAAAAATGTGCACCTTATTTCCAGTCTGAATTTGTCTAGCTCTAACTTCCAGCCATTGGATCATGTTATACTTTTCTCGGTTAGAAGGAAAATCCCATTATTAAATATGTGTACCCTGTCATATTGCACCCCATAATGCTTTATAGAAATATGCTTATGAGTGAAAAATATGACATAACTGGAATATATTTTATGCTAGATATGCCATGTAACATATCTTTGCAAAGGTTATGAGCTACTGAATATATTCATCCTGTTTGTATGTATGTATCATTTTTATATCTGAAGTTATGAGTGTTGGCTCTATGTATTAAAGGGTTTGCTGTAGGAAGCACATAAGGCAGATTTAGTCAACATAGTGTGAAAGTGTTATTCAAGTAATTGGGAGTGCTTAACTAACAATGGATTTTGGGAGATTCCAGTGCACATCTGAGCTGTCCTGGGAATGTTCAAACTAACATGTAAACAATGGTGTCAGCCTGCAAAAAGCTGAATCATCCATAGACATGTGACTTGCTCAGGTGGCTACAGACTCCATCTTGTTGCTGTGATCTTGAACAGGAGAACAAAGGGGTTTCCGCCCACAAAAGAGAGAATATAAAAGACCCGGGAAACCCCTCCATTTTGTTTTCAGCTGGCTCAAAAAATGGCCTTTCCATCCCAAAGAGATGCCTGAAAGAAACTGGAACAAAGGACAATAACTACTGGGGTGGAAGTGATTGTTGGACCGAGACTAGGAAAGAGTCTAGTCTGTCAAAGAAGCTTACTGGAACATCTCTGAGGGTGAGATTTACCTGCATTTAGTCTCCTACTGTATTAGGCTTAGACTTGCAAGTTTTTGCTTTATTTTGCTTTGTAATTTATTTTGTTCTGTCTGTTATTACTTGGAACCACTTAAATCCTACTTTTTATATTTAATAAAATCACTTGTTGCTTATTAATTAACCCAGAGCAAGTATTAATACCTAGGGGAGCAAACAGCTGTGCATCTCTCTCTATCAGTGTTATAGAGGGTGGACAATTTATGAGTTGACCCTGTATAAGCTTTATACAGAGTAAAACAGATTTATTTGGTGTTTGGACTCCATTGGGAACTGGGTATCTGGGTGCTGGAGCCAGGAGCACTATCTGAGCTGTTTTCAGTTAAGCCTGCAGCTTTTGGGGGATGTGGTTTAGACCTGGGTCTGTGTTTGCAGCAGGCTAACATGTCTGGCTCAACAAGACAGGGTAATGAAATTCCAAGCTGCCAGGGAAAATGGAGATAGTCTCAGCACATCAGGTGGCAGTCTCAAGGGGGTCCCTGTGACCGAACCCATGACAGTGGCGTAGTCGAGCAGGATCTGTGCACAGCTGATTGCTTTGAGATACTGGCAGTGATTTTAAGTGAATTCTAAGTGTGCTGGCTGGAGAACAGACAAAATGGTTACTGGTCTGTTATATTCTGTTTGCTTATTTTGGGTAAGGGAAATAGGGACAGAAAAGTAAGGAAAATAGTTAAGAGTGAAGATCAGAAGAAGCTAGAACTGCACAGGTTGCAAGTTGCCCAGAAAGGCTTTATACTGGGCACTGGAAAAGTCTCTGTTAACTAAGAAGCCCCTGAGCTGAATGCATTTCAGTTTCAGTAAACTGCAAATGGGTGTGGCACAGCCTTTGGGTCTGTGCTGAAGCTGACTGGAGTATCTAACTTAGCAAGACAGGAGTGGAGGGGTGCCTGTTCTGGCAGGAGGGGGTTCTCAGTGGTATCCCAGCCCATTGAATGACAGTCTCAAGGGGAGACAAATTGAAATTGATGCGCAATTTGCCCGGGAAAAGGCTGCCATGGAGGCAGAAGCAGCCAGATAAGAGACTGCACACCAGCAAACCCTGGACTTAAAAAACAAAGAAACTGAGGCCCAGAGACAAGCACAAATTGAGACCCAGAAGCATGAGCTGGTTGTAATGGAGTGGAAGAGGTTCACAGCTGCATGTATCCTGGAGGTGGAAGTTGGGATCCTGGTGACTGCTGCAGTGGGAACAGACCCCAAGGACTCTGTAGCTGGAAGCAAGCCTAACCTGAATGAAATGGGGGCGGATTTTGCTGGCCAGTGAAGGGTCTGTCATAGCCAGTAGCTGTGAGCTTACAGCTGGATCCGGACCACCTTCCCTTTTGGGAGATACAGGAGTGTCTGATCCAGAGGGGAGCCCAGAGCAGGAAGTCCAGATGGAAGGTGAGGGGGGACAGGTGGGTCTAGCCACCTTTTGTAGGGAGGCTTTTCCCCAAGGGGACGGTGAAAAATCTGCATTTAAAATGCCAAACCCCTCCCCTGTGGATCCGGTTTTAAGGGAAGACTGGGGGGGGGGATCAGTTCTCCTGGAGGGAAGAGTCCACCGAGCTGACCTGTTGGGAGCAGAGAGTTGGGTAACCGAAGAATCCTGTGGCACCTTATAGACTAACAGACGTTTTGGAGCATGAGCTTTCGTGGGTGAATACCCACTTCCTCAGATGCAATCTTATGAGTCCAAAGCACTCCATTAAAGAATGTTATTCCTGCTACCTTTGTAAAAAATAATACTGTCTCTTCAAGGCTGGGCAGAAGAAAAACTCTGCATTTGGGAAGCTTCATAAGGGTTTAACCCAAAGAAATTCCAGAAGGAGGGGCCAAGGGTAGGCATGGTTGCAGTGCATCCTTTCCTTTCCAAAGCTTCAAACATGCCTGAATTGAAAGCCTTCTCCAAAGAGGCAGCAGAATGTGTATCAGAGCACCTACCGTGGTACACAAAGGAATTGGAAAATGCGATAGGCACTAAACAAGCTAAATTGTGTGAACAAAGCCTGTTCACCACAGATTTGCTGTTAATCTTGTCTTTTGCTACTTCATCTATGGGTCAAGACAAAGGAGTTAATACTAACGATAAACGCTTTAAAGATGTGTGACATACCCGATTTGTGGAAAATGCTTTTGTACATGCTTGGGATAGTGACAAAACAGTCTCACAAGCATGTTGCTTTTCAGTTTATACCTCTAAACAGGTTGGAAGCTTGGTACAGCAGCAAAAGCATAACAGGCTTACACTGCTGTGTGGAAGGGGAGACTGAGGCACACCACCTCATGGCATTGGTGGCTAAATGCCCAGACTCTTACACTTTAACCTATGTTGCTATCTGCATTCTGTTACTGGTACTATACTCCAACATGTTTTCAGGCACCCAGAGACCAGGAACCCTGAACTTTGCTAAAACACCTATCAATGACATAAGGTTAAAAAGTACTGGAAGAGGGTGTGACCAGAAACACAAAGGGATTTTACATGTACTGCCTTCGCCATAGACAGTGTCCATGTCTCTGGCAGTACGTTCAGGAGGAGGGTGTGACGTTGCACCCCATGCTGCTTTATAGAAATATGCTTATGAGTATAAATATGACATGTTTTATGCTAGATATGTCACATAACATCTTTGCAAAGGTTATGAGCTACTGAATATATTCATCCTATTTGTATGCATGTATCATTTTTATATCTGAAGTTATGAGTGTTGGCTCTGTTTGTATTAAAAGTGTTTGCTGTAGGAAGCACATAAGGCAGATTTAGTCAACATAGTGTGAAAGGGTTATTCAAGTAATTGGGAGTGCTTAACTAACAATGGATTTTGGGAGATTCCAGTGCACATCTGAGCTGTCCTGGGAATGTTCAAACTAACATGTAAACAATGGTGTCAGCCTGCAAAAAGCTGAATCATCCATAGACATGTGACTTGCTCCAGGGCCACCCAGAGAGTGGGGCAATGTACCCTGGGCCCTGCAGGGGCCCCCATGAGAATATAGTATTCTATAGTATTGCAACTTTTTTATGGAAAGGGCCCCCCAAAATTGCTTTGCCCCAGGCCCCCTGAATCCTCTGGGTGGCCCTGATTTGCTCAGGTGGCTACAGATTCCATCTTGTTGCTGTGATCTTGTACAGGAGAACAAAGGAGTTTCTGCCCACAAAAGAGAGAATATAAAAGACCCTGGAAACCCCTCCATTTTGTCTTCAGCTGGCTCAAAAGATGGCCTCTCCATCCCAAAGAGATGCCTGAGGAAACTGGAACAAAGGACAGTAACCACTGGGGTGGAAGTGATTGACCCAGACTAGGAAAGAGTCTAGTCTGTCAAAGGAGCTTATTGGAACATCTCTGAGGGTGAGATTTACCTGCATTTAGTCTCCTACTGTATTAGGCTTAGACTTGCGTGTTTTTGTTTTATTTTGCTTGGTAATTTATTTTGTTTTGTCTGTCATTACTTGGAACCACTTCAATCCTACTTTTTATATTTAATAAAATCACTTTTTGCTTATTAATTAACCCAGAGCAAATATTATTAATATCTGGGGGAGCCAGGGTTGGCTCTAGGCATTTCGCCGTCCCAAGCACAGCAGACAGGCTGCGTTCGGTGGCGTGCCTGTGGGAGGTCCACCAGCCACGGGACCAGCAGACCCTCCGCAGGTAAGCCACCGAAGGCACCCTGCCTGCCACCCCCATGGCACCGGCAGAGCGCCCCCTGCAGCTTGCTACCCCAATCACACGCTTGGTGTACTAGGGCCTGGAGTCGCCCCTGGGGGGAGCAAACAGTTGTGCATCTCTCTCTGTCAGTGTTATAGGGGGTGAACAATTTGAGTTTACCCTCAGTAAGATTTATACAGAGTAAAGCGGATTTATTTGGGGTTTGGACCCCACTGGGTATCTGGGTGCTGGAGCCAGGAGCACTCAGTTGTTTTCAGTTAAGCCTGCAGCTTTTGGGGGATGTGGTTCAGACCTGGGTCTGTGTTTGCAACAGGCTAGCATGTCTGGCTCAACTAGACAGGTTACTGAAGTTCCAAGCTGCCAGGGAAAATGGGCTCAGAAGTAATCTCAGCACATCAGGTGGCAATCCCAGGGGGGTTTCTGAGATCCAACCCGTCACATACCCTTTTCAGGTACTTTTAGACATCCCTTAACTTTCTCTTTGTTAAGCTAAATAGATTAAGCTCCTTGAGTCAATCACTATATGGAAGGTTTTCTAATCTGTTAATTATTCTCGTGGCTCTTCTCAGAACCTTCTCCAATTTTTCAACATCATTCTTGCATTGTGAACACCAGAACTGGGCATAGTATTCCAGTAGCAGCTGCACCAGTAGTGAATATAAATGTAAAATAACCTCTTTACTCTGACTCGAGATTCCCCTCCTTTTGCATCCCAGGATTGTATTAGCCCTTTTCACCACAGCATTGTATTGGGAGCTCATGTTCATCCAATTATTCATCACAACGCTGCTAAGCTTTTTCAGAATCAGTGCTTCCCAGCATAGAGTCCCCCAACCTGTGAATATTGTGAGAGGACAGTAAGGCAGACAAATAACGTATTATAATATGGAGCATCACCTATGCAACATTGTTTATGTATACCACTGCTCAACTCCACCTTTACTGTGAAAGGAAGTATGGTCTGGCAGATAGGGTACTGAACTGTGGACCAAAAGACCTGGGGTAAAATCCTGACCCCAATGCAGTCAATGGGGATTTTGCTCTTGATGTCTGTGGGGCCAGGATTTCAACAAGCCAAGGTATAACAGTGACCCTGGAATGCAGGATGTAATAAGGGATTAATACAAAGTAAAAGAAAGCAAACACGACTTTTTAGGAGACACATTCTAAAACTCCTAGTGAATTGGAAGCAAGGCAGGATAAGCCTGAGCTGTAAACCAGAGTAAGATAAACTTTGGCAGAACAATAGGTAGGCAGAAACTGCAACATACTGATCTACCAGTTGAAGCTGCTCCCCACCACCATGGCTTTTGCTCTGCCTGTGAAATAGAGAGGACCTATTTGTAAGATTCTGATCCATATCCAGGCTTAGATTCTAAAACCCTCCCTCCCAGGGTTTGAAGTTGTTTTGGAGCTGGGGTTTTGGTTCTGACCCATCTCTGGTCTGAAATCTGAATGGACACCAAACCAGCTGAAACCAGACAAACTGACTATAAATCAAGCAAGATAATCTGACTATAAATCCAAGTAGGAATGCTGTTATCTGCTAGTCACAAAATGCAGCAGAAATCATTTTACATTTTAGCAGCATTATACTCACATCAGACCCATGTAGCTGTTGGAAGAATCAGGGATATATAGCAGATGAAATTGTCAAGATTTCCAAGGCAAAGCACCTCTAACCTATTTGTATGATGCCACAAGAACATCAGAGGGGAAAAGAATAGCAATCCCCCAGCACTTTATGCAGCCAGTAATGGTCCATTTACTCTCTGATTGTATTCACGTATCATGCGTTTTAAAAACTAAAGCTTGCATCAAAAGGAAACCACCCATGTTTCGCAGGAATGGACAGGCACATGTTCAGTTTCATTCTGACTGTTTAAAGCCAGTGAGAATTCTCTGAGCTCACCACTTTGCAAGGCTGTTCTAATCAGAGAACACTTGTTTAAAACACATAAGCTGATTGGGTCAAATTCTGATCTTGGCTAACCCCTGAAAAACAATTAAAGTTACATCTGTGTGGTGCAATAGGGGGCAGAGTTTGGCCACAGAGTTGTTAACCATGTGATCATACTGCACTGTGAAACCACATTGTCTCTTACTAAACTTTCTTAATCCTCATCAGCAAAAGCTTATGTGGCCTTTTCTGCAGAAGGAATACCTAACATTTCTGTAGCACATTCAAACAGCTTTCCAAACACTAACAAACTCCCTTGCCAAGAAGGAAAGCTCTCTGCTTCCTTTCCTCAAAACCCACTTAATTTCCCAGTCGGTCTAACAAGGACTTACTTTTCCGGGGCATCCTAATACAAATCTCAGGTAGAATAAATTAATAAGGAAGAAACCCACCATGTGCTGTTCAAATGCAAGCAATCTCATGACAACCTTCATTTGTATAAATTACACTCCCACCTTCCCCATTATTCATTGTCATCGTCCATGCATTGCAGAATGTTGTATCTAACCTACACTGTATTATCTACAGAGCAGAGGCTATCCTGTTACAAAGGCTTATACCCACCTATGGCACTCTATACCAAGGTCAAATACGAATTTCCCCCATTTTATAGATGAAGAAGCAGAGGCAGAGAGGTTAAATGACTTATCCAAGGACCAAGAATAACAGTATTGTAAAAGGCTTGTGTGCAGACTGCACAACCATACAACTGTGTGGCCAAATCCTCCCCCTCCTACACAATCTGAACATCAGGGAAAGGAGAAGTAAGGAATTTTCTTTTGAGGTTGTGCTGTGGTTCTATAGTCCTATTCCTGCTGCATTATATCTACATGAGTTTGTGTGTGGTTTCTCTTGTGAATCCACCCCCTCGTCCTTGCTTTGTCCCCACAAAACCCTGCATGCTAAGGTGTAGTGAGGATCTAAACAGAGGTGGGCAAACTATGGCCCATGGACCACATCCGGCCCATGAGACCTTCCTGCCCTGCCCCTGAGCTCCTGGCCTGGGAGGCTAGCCCCCGGCCCATCCCCTGCTGTTCCCCCTCCCCCGCAGCCTCACCTCATTGCGCCGCTGGCACAATGCTCTGGGCGGCCGGACAGTGCAGCTGCAGAGCCGCTGCCTGACCCGGTGCTCTGGGCGGTGTGGCTATAGCGCCGCCAGCCACTGGTGCTCCAGGCAGCGTGGTAAGAGGGCAGGGAGCAGTGGGGATTGGATAGAGGGCAGGGGAGTTCGGGGAGGTGGTCAGGGGTGTGGATAGGGGTTGGGGCGGTCAAAGGGCAGGGAACAGAGGTGGTTGAATGGGGGCAGGAGTCCGGGAGGGCAGTCAAGAAGGAGAAGACTGGTTGGATGGGGCGGGGGGGGGGGGAAGTCAGGGGTTGGGAGTCTGGTCAGGGGACAGGGGGTGGTAGATGGGGCAGGAGTCCTGGGGGGGCTGTCAGGGGACAGGGGAAAGGGGGGGTTGGATGGGGTAGGAGTCCTGGGGGGCTGTCAGGGGGTGAGAAGCAGGGAGGGTCAGATAGGGGTCGGGGGCCGGGCTATGCATGGCTGTTTGGGGAGGCACAGCCTCCGCTAACCGGCCCTCCATTCAATTTTGGAAACCCGATGTGGCCCTCAGGCCAAAACGTTTGCTCGTCCCTGATCTAAAAGCTGGGCTCTACAATGCACAGGAAATACCTATTCCTGAGTGCAATCCAAGATTCCTATCCCCTCATGCAATGGAGCTGCACTGGTCCGATTCCACTGGGTTCATAATCCTCCTCACTAGTGGAGGGGTTCCACTACCATCAGGCCCTCTGAGCCAGTGGCTTGTGGGGAGGCAGCAGAGTGTGTGTGTGCCAGTATTAGCTGTATTTCACTGTTTAGCATGTTCGATGTGTTACTATATCAGCAGAGCTCTCTCTGCAATGTTACTTTTACTATTTTAAAAGACCTTAACATTCTCATATAAACTCAAGGATAAAATGACTGAGTTACAACTATTGTTAGTACTACAGTTAACTCACATCCTGCAAATCAGGTCCAGAAAAGCTGACACATTGTAATCATCATTATTTGGCAATGTCTGACACATTTGTGTTAGCTCTGCTTTGGTTTTACAGTAAACCAGTTAGATAGGGGACGTTTATTTTCCTTGTATTGTTTTAAATTCAAGCTGTTTCCTGTTTCTCATTTCCTGGATCCGTGAGATCTGGGAAAGGCAAAGAAAACGCTGTCTTCTTCCTCATCCTCCTATCATATACAATACCAATGCTGGCATTTAGCTGCTATATGGGGATCCTGCTTTCACTTATTTTCATTTTTGTCATTTCAGAACTTTATATTGGATTCATCGTCCACACTCTCATTTTAAACTGGGTTAGGATAGATAACATAGTATATTTGTGAGTGACTGGGTCTGTCTTCTCACTAAGCAATTTTTCAAGCATGTTGCAGAACCATGTCTAAATTCTGCTGCAGGGCGTGAGTACTGAACCTAGTTCCACCAGCACAGCTGAATTTGTACAGTGCAGAGCACTAACAGGGTGCATGCTGAACAATGATTTTGAAAGTGTTTCATCTAGTGGTTTTAGAGCATGTTGCAAAGCCATTTTCAAAACCAGTGGACCTTTGTGTTAGAGTGAACAGGTGTTAAAAGTGCAAAGGTTCTTACTGATGTATGAGCAAAAGCTTTTATTCTAAACACATCCCTGAGGTAACTCCCCTGACTTTCGTGAAATTGCACCAGGAGTTAATTTAAACTCATTGTGCTCAAATTCTTTCCCCTCCCCCCCACAACACATATTAACTCACTTTTTGCCTCATCATGTTTGACTTAACTAACTGGCGTCAGTCCAAAGGCAAAGATTATCTAGCTGTGCAGCCAGAGAATTGCTTGCTTTTCTTATTCATTTCCTCTCTTCACCGCCCTCCTATTGCCATATCCATTTAAGGTATTGTTATAACACACAGGGTTTCTCAGATGATGTAACTAGAAGATTTATGGACTTGTCTACAGCTACAATTTCCTGTGTAGACAAGCTCTGAAAAATACATATTACTACAGTGCCACCACAGTCAGCCCCCTTAGGCAAAACATACAAAACTGGGTCCAAAAGGCATTGCCACAAATAACTTTCCTGCATTTCCAGATCCACACTCCCTAGGCCAATTTATTAGAACCACTGTTCCCACAGTAGCAATTCTATTTTCCTTACTATTTTTATCCTTCTACCACTGCTAATAATAAATAATGATCATTCCATTGGGAACATAATGAAAAGATAAATATGCCATCAAAGTGGTTTATAACGTCTTTAAATCTACATTTTAACAGAGGGCAGGTCTATACTACCAAGTTAAGTAGGTGTAAGGAATGAGCCCCAGGCTCTAATACAGCGGTGGGCAAAACTTTTGGCCTAAGGGCCACATCGGGGAATCGAAATTGTATGGCGGGCCATGAATGCTCAGAAAATTGGTGTTGGGGTGCAGAAGGGGATGCGAGCTATGGGATAGGGCAGGAGATGATGAGTTTGGGGTGCTCTGGGCTAGGACCAAGGGGTTCAGAGGGGGATCAGGGCTGGGGCAGGGGTGCGGGAGGGGTGCAGGAAGGGAGGCAGGTTCTGGCTGGGGTGTGGGCTCTGGCGTGGGGCTGGAGATGAGAGGTTTGGAGTGCAGAAGGGTGCTCTGGGCTGGGATTGAGGGGTTTGGAGAGCCGGAGGGGGATCAGGGCTGAGGCAGGGAGTTGGGGCAAGGGGAGAGGCTCAGGGGTGCAGGCTCCGAGCAGCGCTTACCTCAAGTGGCATGTCCCTTCTCTGGCTCCGACACGGAGACATGGCCAAGAGGCTCTGCACACTGCCCCATCCACAGGCACCACCCCTGCAGCTCCCATTGGAGCATGAAGGAGCCAGAGTGGGGCCATGCAGCAGCTTCCAGGAGTCATGTGATGCGCCCCCGACCCTGTGCCCCTGCTGGAGCACTGGAGCGGGGCTGAGCCACGTGGTGCGGCCCCCAACACAGTGCCCCGGCCAGAGTGCCAAAGCAGGGCTGAGCCACGTGGTGTGGCTTACGGGCTGGCTTAAAACGCTTGCAGGCCAGATCTGACCCACGGGCCATAGTATGCCCACCCCTGCTCTAACAGGAATACACCATTTCAGGGTATGTATTTAACAAGCTAATGTGGCTAGGGTGACCAGACATCCTGATATTATCGGTACTGTCCCAATATTAGAGGTTTTGTCTTATATAGGCCCCTTTAACACCCCTCCCCCAACCTGGTCCCCATTTTTCACACTTGCTATCTGGTCACCCTACTGTTGCAGGCACAGTAGTTCGTGCCTGGAGTGCTTAGCGCCAATGAACACACACCAGGGTGGAGAAGCAAGCAAAGTTTATTTGAGATCTCAAAGCGGTGCTTGGAGACTTGACATGCCTCAGATCCAGCACCCCTACACAAGCGGCTTTTCCCTTTTTATAAGTTTTTTTTTCTCTTTCTTCTTTCTTCCCCACCCCCCCTTCCTCCTTCCTCCCCTGTAGCAATTACATAAGCGCAGGTGCATTAAGTAATCTTGGCCGTGGCAACTCGTTAGTAAGTTTTCCTTCTGCAAGTTTTCTTGTCCTTCTGCTAAAGGTGCACAGGCCTCATTATTTCTGCTTTAGACCAGTTAAAACTGTTGCAACTGATAACGGCTGTTACACCTGGCCTTTTAGGTCGATTAAAGTTCAAACATGGAGGGACTCTTGTCTGCTGAGGCCTAAAACCAGGAAGGCTCCATACTCTTGTGGCCTTCCACCCTCCCGAGTCACTTAGGGTTATGCTTAGTGACACCAACAACTCCCTCCTTTGAGAATACTCAACAAACTTTTGGCTGAGTGTTCTCACATTTAAAGGATAACATGTGATTTAGCTCTAGGGAGCTGAAGTGCTTTACAGCAAGCAAGCAAGAGAAGAGTAACAATATACAACACCACACCAGTGAGCAGGAGGTGAACAATGCTTTCCCCTAGTCCTCCCAGGTTGGGTAACCAGCCCCAGAGGGAACCAGAAATAGTGGGTTTCCTTTCCTGGGCCTTCCACTGTTCAAAAGCCTGTTTGTCTGACAGGATGTGCTTGTTAATATCCTGTGCTCTTTCTGGGACATAAGTACAGCATTCATCCCCTATAAGGGCACACACCCCGCCCTGGGAAGCCACACTTCCACTCAGGAAGTGTCCACGTAGGTCTCGATCACAGATCAGATGGTATTTCTGATGCATCTGTAAGGGCAGTGGGCCAAGTCTGGTACTCAAGATCACTCCAAATGGCCATCAGCTGGTCATTCAGGAAATCCCGAATTCCTAAACATACTAGATCCCACTGCAATGCCTTCGCAGCCTCAGTGATATTCAATACCATCTTTCCTTGGTGTAGTACTATAATACACCTGTTATTTAACTATTCTCAGGTACTTTCAAAAGGCATCAACATTAATAGCATAGGAGGGGGGGTTACATTATTAGTCACTCTCCAGGACACAGGGCGCAGCCTGTAGAATAAACCCCAAGCTCCAATCAATACCACATTCCCAAGCATGGGTCCCACAAATGTCCTCCAGCCAGTGTATAATTCTTTGTTTCTTCACCAGGGTCAGTTCTTAATGTCCTTTCTAGTCAGGAATTCCTGGACTTTGGCAATTTCTGAGTGTTTCTTCTTCTTTCCCGAAACAGTCATGGTTCAGCATCCTACAGGGGAGAGGTTACTAGCACATCACCCTGTAATGGTTTTGATTCTTCTAGAAAAATTCAAAGGCACAGTAGATCTGTCAGTGGACAAGGGAGAGGTTACTAGCACTTCACCTTGTACTTTTTCCCTACTGTCCAGAAGGCACAGTGGAGCTAGAAGGTGAAATAGGCTAAGCATCAATAGGAGAATTCTCCCGATGTGGAGGGGTCTTTTGCAGTGAGAATCTTGGGTCCAAGCAGTCAGTCTTTGGCACTTCACAGCGGTGTTGGTAGTCAGCGGGACTTAATAAGGGCCTTTCCAGGGTGGAGCCAGAGCAGTCTTTCGTTGGTGGACCTTTACATCAATCCCGTCTCCTGGTTCCAAGGAGTGGCAGGGCTGCTAGGGTCTTTGGGTAGCGCTTCTTTACCTGTGAGAAAAGAAACAACACATTTCATTAGTGCCTGGCAGTGTTTTGCAAATCTCATAGCTGCGTGGGCAAATTCAAGCCCTCCTTTTCCTGGTTGTTAGCCAAGTCTTAACTGTGAGCAGTGTCCTTGAATGGAGTCAGTGTCTTATCTATAGCCTGAGCTTGCTATTTTTTTTTTTCAGTTAATTCATTCTGTTTTGTCCTTCCCTTCTTGGCTTCTTTTAACCTGCAAAGGAAACTTCCACTTTTCACTTATACACCTTTTTCCCAGCAATGAACACCTACACATTGTCATTATACAGTACATTAGTCTTATTATTCAATATATGCCACACATACCCTTTTACTAAAATAACCTTATTACAGAACTTTGGAGCAACAAGCTAGAACAAGCACACCCACTTTGAGGAGTTCATTCAATTCAACCTCTAGTCCAATAGCTTTCTACCATCCCCAGCCCTCTGACTAGAAATCTGAGGTAGCCAGAAATATCCCATGTACAATATGGGGAGTGGGTTAACTTTTCATGTCTTTGCTTTCAAAGACTGTTGGTATGCAAATTTTAACAACAATTTTTGCAATTAACAACTTGGCCAATGAAGTTTCTTTTCCTTACTTAAGGAAATGCATTAGACTTTAGTATATCACATTCTCCTGATTTATCCAAACACTTTGTATTCCAAGTTGAACAAGACAAGTATCTGCATTTTAATTTAACCTTTTTGTTTGATTTTAAAATAGACTATTCTATGAAAATATTAAACAGAACAATTCCGGCCACAAGGCAAACGCCACAGGACAGAACATAGAACACAAAACATGATTCCTATTGTGCCAGTAAATGCATGGTATGTTGAATGCTGTTCAGCTGGGCTCAGTTTTCTCTGGTTATCTGAAAGACAAAAAAACAGAGGTCTACCCACCCCTTCTGGGCAGACAATCATCGCTTGAAATATACAAATACCCTTGTTGACTTCAGGCAAAACAGAGGAATTACCCCATATTTTCTTGTATTTGTTTCATAGGCAGCCCAGGTTTTCAATTACATAACACTGTATACATTCTTCAGCTAATTCAACTAAATTGTTTATAGCCAAACCAAATGATTGCAATCCAATAATTTCTTTGCCTGAATTTATTTACAAACATTTCACAGACACAAAGAACTTTCTTCTTTAGCATTTTTACGAAGTTCAACTGCTGTTCCCTCCAGCAACTACAGAGTTCACTTCTCACTCTCCCTTAAATCACTTGCTTGTCTCCCAACAGCCACTTTTATCAACTTAACTCACCATTCCAAGTAAGTCCTGGGTATTTGAAATCCCCATGCTTACACTTACTGACTCCTTCCTTCCACTACACCCTTAAAGTTTTCCAATCTGTTTTCCAATCTCTCTGTCTGTTGCCTGCCCGCCTGGGCCCGATCCTGCTTTTCTTGCTGAACCGTCCCTTCCATGGGCACCAACTTGTCCCACTACCAGTTTAGCTAGGAGGGTGGGCTTCTCAACTAGCCCCCACCCCTCCTGGTCTCTTCCCTTAAACATTCTTACTCACAAGACTACCCGAGTCCTCCCTCGTGAGGCTTGTCCCCTGGACAAAAACACATGGCCCATTGGGCAAAGGCCATTTACTTAACATATAATCCAAACCCCTTTAGAGGGTTTACCCAAAGACCCATCCATCTGTCTGCTGACACTTAAACAGAAGAGAGAATTACACACAGCAGAGGACCTTACAGTCTAAGCCAGACTTTCCCACTTCTATACACTGACCGCTACAGGGGACGGGACAGAAGGATCTCAATTCGACCTCAGAGCTTCCTCGCACGCATAGCTTCCACTCTGAGGAATTACGAACGAGAGGTTCAGTTCCACCCACACTCCTAACGCCCAAATGAACAGAGCAGACAAACAACAGTAATCAGTTAAACAGAACAGAACCAGAACCAGATAGTGTTTTCTTATCCTATTAGGACTCACTTTTACTCATGCAGTTCTCAACATATAACACCAACAGTACCAAGCAAAGCAAACATAAAATAACGAAGGTAAAACAAATAGATGGTGTAAATTCTGCAGGACTCCCCCCTTCTTAATTGCTCACCAAACTGTGACAAATTTCTGTTACCAATCTATCCCTCGTGTCCGGTGATCAGGCTGACACTACAGGATCATTGGGGGAAGATAAAGAAAACACACCATATAACTGAATTTTTAAAGCTCCAATAATAAAACAACAATGGAGAGTGTTGGGAACGCTCCCTCATCACTCAGGAAAATATTAATGCCCCAAGCCCGAAGCCCCTTTCATACTCACACACGTACGTCCAGACTGGCCACTTCTGTGTATAATGTTCAGAGAAGGGGGAGAGGTGGACGGGAGATTATCCTGTATACAGCTTGTCAAGAATTTCCAACATGCTTCTGCTCTTGGGAGGGCTGTTCTCTTACACCCTGGAATCTCCTGCGGCGTCTCTTTCAGAGATTCCAGTCCAGGTTGGCTGCCTGTGGCTTCTTTGGTGTCACCAAGCCACACCGACTCCGGGGTCACAAAGGCACACTGTTGGATCTTACTGGACAGTTAAGCTTTGCAAATGTAATCTCAATTCTGTAACTTGTATTGCCTTTGGTTCTCCTCTGTCTATATTTTTTCCTTCACAGCCAGCTGGGGCCGAAAGCAGTTTTTCTTTGTACTTAGCATAGTCTGCGTTGATTCTTGACCTTGAACGCAGAGCAACCCCCCCGCTTCCATCCCTGGGCCAAGATGATTTTTAAATTAACCCGTTCCTTTCCTCAATAGAGAAATTTGCTCATGCTGTGTCAGGGCTTTTTGGTGATTAAATGCTCCTCTTAGATGTATGATCTTATCTAGATTGAAGTACCTTCTAGTGGGCATTGTTTAGATGGATTTTCATGCTTGTAAATATTCCAATTCTCTAAATACGTGCAGGTTGATGAACCATAATGTACGTACATGTAATATGCAGGGGTACCCTTAGGGGGTGAGATGGAATGTTTAGACTGACCCCGCCCCATTTTTCCACTTACACACACAGGGAGGGTGCCCTGTCCGCGCTAGCGGCTCATAAACTAAGGATTTTTCCCTACAGGGTACTCACACAGGAGAGGCTAACGAGGATGGCCACGACCCTCCTACACCTCCCTTCAGCAAAGAGCGTCGGCTAGTCTCTGGGAGTCGGCGCCGCTTACTCTGATTGCATCCAGTGAGATGATCAGACTGTCAGTAGCCCACACGGAAAGGAAAGGGGAAGAGAAGATGGGTACACACACTCCTAGACCCAGGCAGCTTCCTCACCAGACGATGCCAGGCTGAGTCAGCCCACCATGGGTCAGATCTCCTAAAGATCCACTAGTTACCTGGCTTGCGTTAGAGTAGTCCTGGTCACGAGCTTTTGCTTCACAGGGTACTCTGGGCGACTTCCGGTAACAGTCACTCACACTGGCCCCCAGTACCATTCTGCATCTGATCTTGCTTTTTAGCTACAACAGGGAGAGAGTGCACTAGGACATAGGGTCTCCCCTTTCTAAACAGGTCCCTCCTTTGTCCCTGCACTATCCCTAACCTGCTTTTGAATCCATGCATTCCGCCAGACAGGGGGAAGAACAGGAGCTACGGTGGGGGATTTTTACAAGAGCTCTCCATACAAACACCTTCAGAAGCTACCCGTTCGCTGACAAAACAGGAGTAATTGGAGGATCGTGTTATAATTAAGTGATCCTTCCAGTGGCCACCTTTCTGGTCCTCTAGTTGGTATTGAGGCCAGTTTACTATACAGAACTTTTTAGTTTATTTTTAGTTAGTGGATCTGATCCAAACACTTCCCAATTCGCTAGAATGCATTCTAAGGGTGTACAACATGCCCTGCCTGTACTCTGTCCCTGCCCCATATCCTAGGGTGACACTGGGCGTCCCCAGGTCTTAACAGGCAAAAACCCAGACCACTGGACTGTTCCTACCTTATCCAAGGGACTGGTTCCTCACCGTCACCCTCAACTGCTTCTCCACTACTCGAGCGCGTTGCACCATTGTGCCCTCTGGGGTCGGTCGAACTGCGTCGCCGCCGGTGAAGTCACCGGTGCGCGCTGGGCGTCAGTCGTCGCCGTGATCTGCTGGCCACCGAGAGGGGTCCAGGCAAGGCTGATTTTAGCCTCGAGGCCCACCCAGGGACGTCAAAACTGTTGCAGGCACAGAGGGTGCCCGAGGCAAGCAACAGTGGTTCGTGCCTAGAGTGCTTAGTGCCAATGAACACACACCAGGGTGGAGAAGCAAGCAAAGTTTATTTGAGATCTCAAAGCGGTGCTGGGAGACTTGACATGCCTCAGATCCAGCACCCCTACACAAGCGGCTTTTCCCTTTTTATAAGTTTTTTTTTTCTCTTTCTTCCTCCCCCCCCCTCCTTCCTCCCCCTGTAGCAATTACGTAAGCGCAGGTGCATTAAGTAATCTTGGCCGTGGCAACTCGTTAGTAAGTTTTCCTTCTGCAAGCTATCTTGTCCTTCTGCTAAAGGTGCACAGGCCTCATTATTTCTGCTTTAGACCAGTTAAAACTGTTGCAACTGATAACGGCTGTTACACCTGGCCTTTTAGGTCGATTAAAGTTCAAACATGGAGGGACTCTTGTCTGCTGAGGCCTAAAACCAGGAAGGCTCCATACCCTTGTGGCCTTCCACCCTCCCGAGTTACTTAGGGTTATGCTTAGTGACACCAACACTACTGTGGCAGTTCTTGGGCATTTGAAACCACTTGGCCTTTGAGGTGCAAAAATAACTTATTAATGAACACTCTGCTATGGCTCACTGCTTTATTTCTCGATATTCACCCAAAGCTAAATATTCCCTCAACTTGCAAACATACTCAATGAAACAGAGTGAATATTACATGCCTAATTATTAACTATAGATTTTGTGTAAAAGAAATGCAAAATAGAATCTTGCCTAAAGAGAACAGGTCCTTTCTCTTCATCTTTGTTCACTTAAGGTATCAGTGTTTTGCTCCTCTACCGAGAGGACAAAATATCAATCTCCATATACTGCAAGGACTGGTTTTCTTTCCGATACACACACTGATTAGCATATCAAGATTGTTAGGAAAGAAGAAATGGAGATGGAAAAGATTACCTCCAAAACACAGTTAGTAAAATGACTTCATAACTGAAGCTATAGGTTTATGATCTGTGAGTCAAATCCTGAGAGGCTTGACATCTTAAACTCCTTCTGACATCAAATGCTCAGGATTTCAGGAGTTGGTTATGTGTGGGTTGGTGTTTGGACTTTTCTAAACAACTCTTTCTATAACTGATGTAAATAATTTTTAACCACAGATGTGTGAGGATACCAGAGATGTGTGGGAACTTTGGTACATAAATGAGTGATATCTGTCAAAATGAGAGACATTTGAGATATGCCTAAAGACCTAAATTAGATTATTAAAAAGTTCTTTCAGCTCTAATCCTGACATAGGCCACATTTAGTGTTAGCCTAAAACTGATTTTGGGTGAGTAGTTTGTAAAATTGCAGGAAAAGTATTTCAGCCAGTTTTGGCCTAGGCAGGCAAGAAAATGTTTTCCCAGTAAGTTAAAATAAAATAAATAAAAGAATAAATAATAAACCCCATGTTGTAAACAACTAAAATGTCATCTTTGGTAGTTTGTACCACCAACATACAGCACCTAGGTATGGTGTATGGGGCTTGGTGGCCCTCTCTACCTAGGGTTGCCAACCCTCCAGATTGTTCTGGATCCCCAGGAATTAAATTTTAATTTTTAATTTAAAAATATGTCATGTGATGAAACCTCCAGGAATATATCTAACCAAAATTGGCAACCCCATCTCTACCAACTCGAGGGAAAAAACAGTCAGCCACACCCAACTTTGTTTTATGCAAGCTCTTTCATGCTTCTGCACATTGTAGGAGGGGCAGAACACCCTAACTATGTACTTCTATAATGTGGTGTCATTTAAAATCAATGGAGTCAGGCAGAGTAAGCTTGTACGGTTGCCAGTATTGTATTTCAAAAATAAGGGACTGTTTTCTTAGCACTTTTGCCCAACTTTTCCCTATATGATGATGGTGATGATTTATTATTATTATTTATTAATAGTAATAATAATATAAGAAGCAGTACTCACCTACATTTGCCAGGGCTATTTCTTGCTGCTTTTTGCAAAATTCAGCAACTCCCAGTCTTGCTGTGCAGAGATGAAAAAATCTTTGCAGGATAACTGGACGTTTATGCAAATTTGGAGTCCATTTTTAACTAAATCTATGTTGCATCTGTTCTGTATGTCAGACCATTTATTCCCCATTAATGAAAAAAATCCTGTCTACAAATTTGTTTGATCATGATACACTAAGTACAAACTACACAATTTGGAACAAGTTTTTCAAGTTTTCTTTTCCACACTTCTGAAACACATACATCCATTTTTCACTGATAGATTTGGAAATGTTATTTTGTGATGTTTTGATCACATCTCGACTGGTGCAGAATTCCTCATTTTGAGTACATCTGTTCTGTCCTCATGATCTGAGAAACTAAGCTTGTTGTAGAGACCCATGGATTTCAGCTTCATCACTGCATTGTCAGTAGAGAAATCAAACCATTTATTGATGTACAAAAGCAGAGTCATAAAAGTTAATGTTGGCTTGCTTTACCTTTGCTTTTTGTTGTAATAGTAGCTTTCTCTTCAGTTGTTTGGCTTGGAATCCAAAAAACAAATCCTCTTTTTGTTCAGCATCTTCAGCTTAAAATGGCACACTTCCACATACACGTCAGTCAGCAACGCATCGTTTTGATGCTTCCAAGTTTCTCACAAGTACATCAAAGACACAAGATGCGTTGTGGAAAAAAACACATGCAGGCATCTTTGCCATCTTATATGAACATATTCTTTAATGCTTCTAGATAAGACTCCTGTAGTGACTTGAAGTAGGCTGTAATTGCTGGCCAGTTTCTCAAAAGTTGATCAACTGCTGGATTAAGGGATAGCCATCTTGTACTCACATGTCGCACTACTTCTTTCCATTCAATGTCAACAAACTCAAAACTCTTTGGAGTTCTTCACTGCATATTGCGGACACAGAAAAATTGCTGTAAATTTTCAACACAGTTGTTTCTCATAGACTTTAGGGTCAGAAGGGACCAATATGATCATCTAGTCTGATCTCCTGCACAAAGCAGGCCACAGAACCCTACCCATCCACTTCTATAACAAACCCCTAACCTATGTCCGAGTTATTGAAGTCTTCAAGTTGTGGTTTGAAGACCTCAAGCTGCAGAGAATCCACCAGCAAGTGACCCGGGCCCCATGCTGCAGAGGAAGGCGAAAAACCTCCAGGGCCTCTACCAATCTGCCCCAGAGGAAAATTCCTTCCCAACCCCAAATATGGCGATCAGCTAAACCCTAAGCATGTGGGCAAGACTCACCAGCCAGCACTCAGGAAAGAATTCTCTGCAGTAACTCAGATCCCATCCCATCCAACATCCCATCACAGAACACTGGGCATACTTATCTGCTGATAATCAAAGATCAATTGCCAAAATTAAGCTATCCCATCATACCATCCCTTCCATAAACTTATCAAGCTTAGTATTAAAGCCAGATATGTCTTTTGCCCCCACTACTCCCCTTGGAAGGCTGTTCCAGAACTTCACTCCTCTAATGGTTAGAAACCTTCGTCTAATTTCAAGTCTAAACTTCCTAGTGTCCAGTTTATACCCATTTGTTCTTGTGTCTACATTGGTACTAAGCTTAAATAATTCCTCTCCCTCCCTAATATTAATCCCTCTGATATATTTATAAAGAGCAAGCATATCCCCCCTCAGCCTTCTTTTGGCTAGGCTAAACAAGCCAAGCTCTTTGAGTCTCCTTTCGTAAGGCAGGCTTTCCATTCCTCGGATCATCCTAGTAGCCCGTCTCTGAACCTGTTCCAGTTTGAATTCATCCTTCTTAAACATGGGAGACCAGAAATGCACACAGTATTCCAGATGAGGTCTCACCAGTGCCTTATATAACGGTACTAACACCTCCTTATCTTTGCTGGAAATACCTCGCCTGATGCATCCTAAAACTGCATTAGCTTTTTTAACGGCCATATCACATTGGCGGCTCATAGTCATCCTGTGATCAACCAATACTTCAAGGTCCTTCTCCTCCTCTGTTGCTTCCAACTGATGTGTCCCCAATGTATAACTAAAATTCTTATTATTAATCCCTAAATGCATGACCTTGCACTTTTCACTATTAAATTTCATCTTATTACTATTACTCCAGTTTACAAGGTCATCCAGATCTTCCTGTATGATATCCCGGTCCTTCTCTGTGTTAGCAATACCTCCCAGCTTTGTGTCATCCGCAAACTTTATTAGCACATTCCCGCTTTTTGTGCCAAGGTCAGTAATAAAAAGATTGGTCCCAAAACTGATCCTTGAGGAACTCCACTAGTAACCTCCTTCCAGCCTGACAGTTCACCCTTGAGTATGACCCGTTGTAGTCTCCCCTTTAACCAGTTCCTTAGCCACCTTTCAATTTTCATATTGATCCCCATCTTTTGCAATTTAACTAATTCCCCATGTGGAACTGTGTCAAATGCCTTACTGAAATCTAGGTAAATTAGATCTACTGCATTTCCTTTGTCTAAATAATCTGTCACCTTCTCAAAGAAGGACATCAGGTTGGTTTGGCACGATCTACCTTTAGTAAAACCATGTTGTAATTTGTCCCAATTACCATTGACCTCAATGTCCTTAACTACTTTCTCCTTCAAAATATTTTCCAAGACCTTACATACTACAGATGTCAAACTAACAGGCCTATAGTTACTCGGATCACTTTTTTTCCCTTTCTTAAAGGTGGGAACTATGTTAGCAATTCTCCAGTCGTACGGTACAACCCGAGTTTACCGATTCATTAAAAATTCTTGCTAATGGGCTTGCAATTTCATGTGCCAGTTCCTTTAATATTCTTGGATGAAGATTATCTGGGCCCTCCGATTTTGTCCCATTAAGCTGTTCAAGTTTGGCTTCTACCTCAGATGTGGTAATATCCACCTCCATATCCTCATTCCCATTTGTCATCCTTCCATTATCCCTAAGCTCCTCATTAGCCTTATTAAAGACTGAGGCAAAGTATTTATTTAGATATTGGGCCATGCCTAGGTTATCCTTAACCTCCTTTCCATCCTCAGTGTTTAGTGGTCCAACTTCTTCTTTCTTTGTTTTCTTCTTATTTATATGGCTATAGAACCTATGTCAACCGACAGCTGAGCATGTGCATGTTTGCAGGTATTGTGGGCTATGTGTGCAGGGCAGTTTGCCTTCAAAATTCAGTCATTACCTGTACATAACAACTGATACACCTGATTGTGTTTGCTGTAGTTCATATTTGCATTATCAGCAGAGTATGCAGTAATGCAATTAACATTAAGCTGGTATTTCTCTAGGCAGTTCAAACTAGCATCATGAATGCCTTTTGCAGATTCATCACCATCTTCATAAAAATCGAGCAGCTTGAACTGAACGCCGTCTGTTATGGTAAAATATTGTTGGCACATCGGAAAATTCTTCCTATTACCCTTATTTGAGGCATTGGTCACTACAGAGATATATATGTGCTGTCCTGGTAATGGTGGTAATAAATCCCGTAAGCAATCTCCCACAGACATTAGGGCAAAAACATTGATCACGAATAGCTCTGCTTTGGTTCTTAAATGACATAATTTGTTCTCAATATTTGAATCATGAAACATTTCACTGGCAAGCTTACTACCACAGTGCATGCTGTTACAATTTAGATTGTGTTTACCTGTGTGGCAAACAGTTGTAATTAAGCATGCTGCAATTCTGTCACTTTTAGTGTTTGAAGAGACAAAGAATTTGCTAATATTTTTCATGCCTTTGGCCTGCGTGTTTTTCTTATGTCTATCAGTTGCTGCATGCTGCTTCAGGTCAGTTTCACCTCTATGCTTGTTAGTGAATTCATGCTGGCACAAAGTACAAAAGGCTTTACCAGAATTGCAAGTGACAGATTTAACCTAGTTGTATTTTAATTCCCATTGATTTTTATATCTACACAGTTTCTTCTTTTTTTTCTATTTATGTCTAGTATGAATGTCTGGTGTTCCCAATGCTTCACTCATAATTGCATCGAATGTTTTCCTGACCGCGTGTAAAAGTGTGCTGTAGCTAATGTTAGCTGATAATGACTTTCAAATACTAGTTCCACTATAGCCAGAGGTTCCCAAACTATGGGGCACAGCCCCCTGGGGGATGCAGTAAGGTTATCGGGGGGCACAAAGACCCGATGGGGCCATACTGAAAGGCTGGAATCAGGAGGGAGCTCTGTCCGGCAGGGAAAACAGACAGGGCTCTGGGCAGGTTGTATTGGCTGCCAGGACCAAGCTCCCTGCCCACCTCGTTCCCCCACTGCTGCAGCTGCAGTAGCCACCAACCAGCAGTTATGCTCCTCTGCTGAGGATGCTGACAGAGACTCTGCGAGCAGGGAGGCTACACCCTGGGAGTACTGGCTTCTCTCTCAGAGAGAGCCCCTTCCTGACCCTGGCCCTTCAGAACAGATCCAGGGCACACAGCCCGGTCCACCTGCCCTGCCAGACAAAGACTGTGCAGAGAAAGAGGGGTGGGAGGGGGCTGTGATCAAGGGCTGGAATCGGCAGGGGGCCACTACTCTCAGGTGCATCTTTCTCCTCTGGACCCTGGCCCTTGACCTCAGCCTGGTCTTCTTTCCCTGCGCAACCCTGAAGAGCCAGGGTCGGGAGGGGAGTGGAAAGATACACCATGAGTACTGGCCCCATGCTGTTGAAATAAAGGATAAGTCATCCCATACTGATTTTGTATGGGACAGCCAATTATCTATTTAAATAAGGGATCTCGCTTGTAATACAGGATTATTGGCAATACTAATGTCACATCTTAGCATCATAATACTTGTCCTTTTTATTTTCCTCCCATGTAAAAGCTATAGAAATTAAACTAAAATGTTTTGTTAGTACAAAATTAAGGTTGCAAATATAAACACACAGTCAGGCAATGTAAAAATGGTGGTGCCATGAGAACACATTCTACAAAAGCCGCTTGTGTGACAACAAGGAACTGTACATTGGCTGTGTGATATTATTTTGACATTTATTGAATTGTTTAGGGAAATGTGGCCAGCAAAGGGAAATAGATGAACTCTGCTTTTTGACTTTAACATGCAAATAGCTGTTGCTGTACTGAAAGAGAAATTCAGAAACACAGAAGTCCAGCTTGGATGAGCAGCACTACACTGATCTGAAATAATCTTTGCATGTAAAAGAGGATTTCCAAGGAGCGGAAATGGGGATGTAGACCCCAATCTTGCATCCTTGGAGAAATGGAAATTTGGCCATTGACCTTAATGAGAGCATGATCAAGGCTATAGAGGGGCTGAGGGAGTTTCTACATTGAAAACAGTACTCATGAGTAATCAGCATGCCCATTTCCCATCCTACGCCAGCATGAGGCTCATGGTGAGTGATGTCTGACCCCATGCCAGTGGAGGTTCCCTCTGACATGGGCTGCTCCTTGGGATAGTTAAGACAAGTTTAAAGCCGAAATGCACCCATGGTGCAGCCTAAAGCAGCCACACCACACTAGTGACTTTCATGAGTTCTGTGATCAGCATGACAAAAGCATCCAGGCCCAGCACATCACCAAATTCCAGCAAAGGAAGCTAGGCTCCAACTTCCTTTAAAAGGAAGTTGTCCGTTGCCCTCACCGTGATGTAGTATAGCTGGAGGTATTGGGGTGTGTGAGTGTATTTTTGCAACAGTTGAAGTGACTCTCACAACCTGTTTGAGAACTAGCATTTTGAAAAGTGAGGCACTCCACTTTGTTTTAAAGTTTTCCAACTTTTTCATAAAGCCATATCTCACGAATGCTGTAGTCAGCATTTGTTCTCGTAGGAAGTCCTCAGTAAGATCCTGTGCAGGAGGATTTTTTGAATGAATAGGGTTGTGTTCATTTTAGGAGTTTTTCTCCCTGAAGCAAATCACCCCAGCAGAACCTATGCACTTAAGTTTCATTTACGCCCTATTTTAAAGGCTTAAGTGGTAGCCCTATCCACAGGACTAAATTTCACCCTATGGATTTCAGTTTGTTTCAGTGCTGCAGGAAAGTTCATAAACTTTGTCTATAGATGTTAATACCCCTTTAATTTCTTTACAGAAAAGACTTGGCTACTTTAAGTCTGAAACTAAGATTTGAGTACATGTCAAATGATGGTTTTCATGATGGGAGATTGGAAAAGGTTACTTGGAGTGACTATGAATGATATTTCAAGTTATTGTAATAACATACACTCTAATAAGTGTTTGTCCTTGTAGCAGGCTCTTGACATGCCAACGTAAGGAGAAAATGTTATATAAAGGGGAATTGCTTAGGAAATAGGATACAAAAGGAAACAAAATACCCTCTTTATTAAAAAATACAGTTTTTAATTTTATTGTAATAAATAATTCTAATAATTTATGACACAGTAAAGACAAGTACGTATCTTGCAAAATATAACCAAACCATAGCTTAATGATACTTAGAATCCAAAAGTGCTTCCAAAATGCATACTAAATGATTTAATGAGAGTCTATTTTGTATCATAGAGCAGACATTCCATCTCAGCTGTTTCCAAAGAGTCCACTCCATGGGCTATTCTTCTAGAAGGTCCAAAGTCTTGCTTTTCAGATGGTTGATCAGAATAGTGATCAGTTGCAAACTGGTGGTGCCAACTATATCCCTAGTTACAGTAAACAATAGAACTTCTAACTCTCTGGAGCATCTTCAAAGGGCAAGAGATTATCTGTTGACTTCCAACCCAAGAGGAATCATGATGTTGACAAGAGAGTTATACAGCCTTTTCTCTGTTGAACTAACTAATGAACTACTGAACCTTAGCCAATATCTTAAAATCTATAGTAAGGAGAGATGGTGGCGCACATGCATGACATTCAGTCTCCTCATCCTTGTATGGGTCAAAGTGATGACAATTTCATCCATGGAGGCTGGAAGTGATAGTGTCTCAGCAGGGAATTTAAAGTTCAGAGAAAAACTGGAATGTTTTAAAAACAAGTATGAAATGCATGAGGGTAAGGACCTAAAGTGCTTTCTTTTTTGATAGAAGTATTAAAAAAAACCTGAACAACATCCACAAAAGTGCATAATGGACAAAGCAGACATGTAGGAACTTAAATACAAATACATACACAGAAAGCCTGATGCTGATCAGTTTTACATCACGATAACTCTAACTTCTGTGAATTTACTCTGAATTTACACTGGTGTAAATGAAAGGAGATTTAGACCAAGACATGTTAAAATAGTATTTAAAATAAAACTCCCAGAGCTCTAGAACATATTCAGTGAAGGAAGAAAACATTCTGCATTAAGTCACCTCAATTCGTACATCTGTGAAAAGGAAAAAAATTAAACAAGCATTATAGAAAAAGAGACATCGCCACACATTTATGACATCGTTTACCATCTTTAGTTTGATTAAATGCAAAAGTAAAATAAATACATAACATACAATACTACACAAATTCTGCACCAAGTTGTGCCCATTTAGCCAACAGGGTTGAGTGGATATAAATCAATGCAGAATTTGACCCAATCTTTTTTAACACCAGAAGAAAATAATCTCTAGTGTGGCTCGTAATTGTCCAATTACCACATCATGGGTCCAATGCAGGCAATATTTGTTCCCATTAAGGGTTTGTACCTTTTTAACTAGATCAATTTTTAATTCAGCTGAACTAGCATAAACAATGCCAAACTAACTGATGTTTAAAAATTTAACTGACTGATGGATCATACTTTGCAATTATTTTCTTGATGACTTTGGGCCTGATTTAGCCAAAATTAGCATCTGTGGTCATTGACTCACAGGAATCTCCAAGTGCAAACAGAGAAGGAGGAATTATTATTTTACTAACTGCTATCAAATTCCAGCTTAGATGGTTGTGCTGCTACATCCCTAAGAACAGAGTCATGTGACAAATACATAAAAATGTAGTCCATGGACTTTACTGAACATTCTAATATTTTCTCCATGCTGCAGCATTTTAACGAGGGTGATTGTTTATCTCCAGGTGACTGAACATTAACCAGTGATGGAAGAATTGTAAAAGGGTCTCATTCTGAAGTTACTGGTCTTTCCCTGCCTGGAAGCTACTTTTTGGAGATCAGCCAGAGAGACCTAAAACATTCCCTAGAGTGCAAAGATTTAAGAACAAAAAATGTAACTAACAGGTAGGAGAAAGGAAAATAGGAGGCCTCAGATCAGTAAGTCAATAATTTAGGAAAGGATTCCCTAAAATCACTGGAGGGTGGACTGGAAAGTGCTCAGAATCTGCATTTATATTTTTAAACTGGTCTCCAGGCCAGTTCTTAATCTGTCAGTTCCTTTAGCAACAGCTGCCATTAAGCTCCAGCTCCTACTGGGCAATACCCTTTCCCTGGACATGGAAGCTGGCAGATGATTTGTACTGTGTGAAGTTTGCTACTATTTTTCTTTTTTCATCTGTACTTACTTTCTAGTTCTTCATTCTCAGGAGAAATCTCTCTGCAATCACCTTCTTCTTCATCTGTCGATAATTCTTTTAAAATAATAAAAATAAAATATCAACACACACATACCTATGAGTGGGCATAGTTCCCCCCCGCCCCAATGTATGGTCATAAATCCTTTGTAAAGAATTCTGACCATGGCATTCTAGGTAAGCTGAGTGCCTAACTGAACTGCAGGCTTACAGAAAGAATTAATGCATAAAACAGTTTGTTTTATAGAACTAAAAACTGTTTTTCTCTCTAAAACACTTCATCTGATGTAGCCTCTGGAGGAGGGAGGAAATTGAGCCATTTTAAGGCATCCTAAAATGGACAATCAAAAACTGACCCATTCAAAATCACTAGTCACTTTTTAAAATTTTGGTCTTTGTGTTTGCCTACACTTTTAGCCACAACACTAATTTCTTTTTGGTAGGACTGTTTGTGTTGTAATATGAAGTTGGGCCAATGTGATATTTTACTTAATTTACTGTTCAAAATATGTTTTTATTATTTCAGAAAATAAAAGGCACCAAGTTCCCTGTTTAATTATTACTGTCTAGTTACCAGACAACTTAAAAGAAGAATGTAAAATGGAGCAGCATACAATTTTGCTTAGGGTTGCCCCTATTACGTAGGGAGTTCTCAATTAAGCCAGTTTCACTTGAAGCACATCCAGTCACATGTATGCAATACTTACTTATCACTTTCACTGCTGCATTATTTGTACACATCTCCCTGTCCTGATCTTTTCTAGCTGCATGAGAAAAAGGAAGAATATGAAAGAAAATACTAATTTTAGATTTAGTGTTACTAAAAAAACCCTGAAATATTTATCTAACTTATTTGCTGTTGTATATTTTTACCTCGGAAGACTACAAATTAGGTATAGTATCTACTGAAAAATCACCATCGTCACTGTTCCAATGCAAACTCAGTGGGGTGGAAAAAACAGCTAAAATATTACTCCTTCTTGTAATTTAGGAAAAATGTGACCTTAATATCACTTTCCCAGGAGGGCATCTTCTGAGACACCAAGGCTTTCCCATGTTCCCTCCTCCACTTTCACTGTGTACTCCTGTTCCCACCACACTCTGATAGCAAAGATACTGTTGATTGAACAGTACCCTCTGGAGCCTGCTAACACCACTGCTGACATCACTTGTGGGGCTGTTATAGAAGAATACAGAACATTTACACAGGGTTGAGACAGATATCTCCATAACACCCTGTTATATGGGGCAGAGGAAGGTTGTATGAAGAGATGAACTGAGTCTGCCATAGCAATGTTATGCTATCATTAACCTGATAGACTAGGAATATGCAGTCCTAATGGAGACCTTATCATAAATGTTGATAATGAAAGATCTTTTCCATGTGATTTCTAGCCAGAAAGTATTGCTATTTCCAGTGCTGGGGTGGTGATGGGGGAATATATTACATGGCCTGAAATAATAAAACAATTTCATAACCTACTGAGAGGTATTACTGAAAAAGATACCACACAGCTCTGTATTACTTCCAGCTGAAGTTCATGCCAGCTGTGTGTTTATGCCTACTACATAATTTTAAGATTTTCTGGTGAGCCATTAGCCCTTTGCCTGGCTCAAACTTCCTCATGCATTTCTGGTCATATTGTTACAGTATGACAAACTGGTGTAGTTCTGTCAGCATAACAGGTGTGTGTCAAAAATGAGACCTCCAGTACTTTTCAGGTAATCCTTCTGCAACCCAGTTTGATCCTGAAGCTACCAGCTTTTTTAAGTCACTCGAATTAATTGAAGAAACAAAACCTAATTTTAAAAAAATCAAGAAAATGGAACAAATTAGTGGTGGCAAACCACTACATGGGGAGACAGAGTACCTCTTGTGATAAAATCTTAAAATTCTTGCAGATACCTGTTTATGGTCATTTCTATTACATTTTAGCCATGATAAAAATATAACTAGAATGCACTCATTTAGATCCCTTATAAAGTTATTGAGTCAAAGCTGAGACAGTTTTGTTAGAAGCTATGACAGAAAAGACAAATATCATGCCAGCCTAATGACATGTAGGTTCCATATCATGAAGGAAACTGAGGAACCGGAAGCAGTTTTGGCAATGCCAGCTGGGTAGGAATGCTTTCACTTCTGAATGGAGAAAGCCCCACTCATAACGCTCTGCAGCATCATCTACAGATTGACCAATGGAGATGCATTAACAGCTACTGGTAGGCAGATGACCAAACAGTTCACTGTGCCAGGAAGATGATAAATACTACCTTAATGGTTAGTATGTGGTGAGAGCAGATTAAGAAAAAACAAAGGAAGCAGGAAGGATGTGATACATGAATTAAGAGAATTGGGGGTTTCAGCGTGAAGGAGTTAGAACAGACCATCAGCAGATTTCAATTCTATTAGTATCAACAAACATAACAAAAGGAGAGAAATATGGTAAAAAAAATGTATACCCTTTTTTACCCAGAGCATAAATAGAAGCGATGATCCAAAGAGAACCAACACAGCCCCAGCGGTTGCAAAATAGTGTCTACTGTTAGTCCTTTGGCTACTTACTGGACAATCTAAAAAGGATTAAAAGAAAATGATTAGGGAAATAATCAAGTTAAATTACTCAAGCGAGATAAACTCTCCTGAATCTTAGACATTTCAACAACACTTTTTTTTTAAAGTGTCTTATTTTTTCCTTGATTATCAATGAACTCATGGAACTGGACAAAATGGAAAAATTTCACAAAAAATTGTCACCATTTAAAAATACAGGTTATAAGTTACATAGATTTTATTTCTCTGCGATTATTGCAAAACCCAACAACCTGAGAACGTTGTGTTATTGAATTACAATAATTTAGTTTAAGAAGTTCAAACAACTTTGATCACTACAAGACATGTCCATGACTCATTACTGTGCTCACAGGCGAAATACAGAATCATAGTAATGTAAGGCTGGACCGGACCTTGAGAAGTCAGCAAGTCTAGCTCCTTGTGCAGAGACAGGACCAAGTATATATACCCCATCCCTGATAGGTTTTTAAGAACAGGTTAGACAAACACCTCCAGTGGTGGGGATTCCACAGCCTCCCTTGGAAGAGCTTACCTACCCTTATATAGTTTGAAAGTTTTTCCTGATATCTCACCTAATCTCCCTCACTGTAATTACTTCTTGTACTGCCTTCAGTAGACATGGAGAACAATTGAGCACCATTCTCTTCATAACAGCCCTTAATATATTTGAAGATTATCAGATTCCTCCTCAGTTGTCTTTTCTCAAGATTAAAGAAGTTTTCGTAACTATTATCATTTTTGTTGCTCTCTTCTGGACTTTCCAAATTTTCTACATCTTTCCTAAAGAGTTGTGCCCAGAGCTGGACACAGTACTCCATCTGAGTTCTCAGCAGTATCGAGTACAGAGGGACAATTACCTCCTGTGATTTATACAGGACACTTTGGTTAATACACCCCAGGAAGATTAGTCTTTTTGAAGGCTAACATTTTATGAAGGGAGCTTAATCATTAGGGAAAAGATATACAATAGTGCAGAAACTGATTTTACACTAATCGCTGCAAACCTCCATCTGAAGTTGTAGCTAACACCTCTCTGTTCACGTCGCAGGTATAAACCCCCTGCTCCCACACTGCATGTTATCACCCTACTCTAGGCATTTCAGAATGATATTTAAGCAGCTTATTTATTTTTGCTTTCTCTTTTGCTTCTGCTGTTATCTACTATATGTACCTTAGGGCGATTATGCACAAATTCTGGTGTGATACATTTTAAACTGAGTTCAAGGACACACCCTGATGCTGCATTCCAAGCCATGTGAGACAAGTCAATAAACAAACTGCTTCAAAGAAGGTGGAAGACAATTTAATATATATCTTTGCTTCCGGAGTCAGTGGTATCCAAAGAGATGCACTGGATAACACAAATGGGTCTTTGACAGGATGCAGGGGGATCACTCTTCCATAGGTGTTCAAGGAAATGGCTATCACAATAACTGCTCAGGAAACAGACTGGGGAGTATCCTTTTGGAAAGGCAGAGTTCCACACCCAGGATTACAGGGCTGGACTCTATCTCACCTGGGGATTTTGCTGTTTAAATCATTTCACTCCCTTGTTAAATACCATCACCCCTTGAGACTTTGCTCACCATAACACTTTTTCCCTCTGATGATTTATTCCAGCAGTTTCCAGGGGCCTCATCTGGACTTTTGGATTTATGCAACGTCTTCCTTCCACTCCATTCTATGTACAGATTTTGATTCTGGTGCTAATTTGTTTAAATTTAATGTAGGAATAATGAATTGATGTCTCTGATCCCCAAACTGTACATGTTTATGATTAAGTTCCAGGGGAGGGTTTCATTTCTCGGCTCTAGCTAGACTGGGACATTTTCTACCCCCAGGTTCATATATGACTTTCACATAACTTTTAAAGCTGTGCAGAACTCCGCACGTTGAATCACCACCCACCCACTCCATGCATACTGGAAATATAAACATGGTGGAAAAATATCCTAATAGCAACACTTAGCATTTTCAGTGTTCAGAGTGCATTACAACCATGAGCACATTAATGCCTATACAACCTCGGCAAGGTATTGTCTACGTTTTGCACGTGGGAAACTGAGGCAGGGCAGTTCTGTAACTTACCTAGTACCATAGAGGACGTTTGTGTAAAAACCCCCACAAGAGTTTCCAGCTATTAGGTCTAAAATTCAAACCCCCAGATTAAACCCATTTCTACAAAATATTGCTTGGCCTTGTCTAGATTAGGAAAAGCAGATGGTGGTTGATCCAACAGACAACCTTACAATGCATTAGCATACTTAAGAAACATTACCTGGTATGATTAAAATAGCAGATGTGTTTTCTTTAAATTCTTTGTTCCAAAATATACAGTGAAATGTCTCATTAACACTTGTGTTGGTTTTAAGTGTGCTTGTCACACTATACAGTTGATCAGTTCCTGCTTCATAACTTGTGTTTGCTTTAGCACTGAAGTCTTGATGTTCCCCATTATGCCAAATGACCTCTGCCTTAGGATACCCTTCTGATTGGCATATTAACTCCCATTCGCTGTGTCCTGCAGTCCCCTGGACAGTCACAGTTCTTTTGGTTATGTTTCTATAAGGAGCTAAACAAAAACAACGATACAAAAAGCTATTATAGCTATGGTGCTGACAAGAGTGTGTGTTATTTCAGGAGGTCATGCTCTTTTCATGCCAAAATTCTGCATGTGAGCAAGTAATATTTTATGATGATCAAGTTAAACATCGTTTATTGTTTGCTTCATCATTATGGTAAAAGTGGGGAGGTAGGTTTTGTACCTGGACTAATCTATTTTCATTACAGTTTTGCAACTTTTTTTAAAGATTGTATCAACCCTCGCAACTAGTGTTTTCTTCAGCTGGCCTCCCTAGCATCATTCTGCATTTGTTTCACTGCCATTTGTGGTAGAAAAGGGCAGAGTCATGGACTCCTCAAGAGGTAGGTGTGGGGTTGGGCTGCTGTGTAAGTGCCATGAGGGTGCCTCAGAATGGTCAGTGGAGGCCTCTTTGGATGCTGAACCCAAGTGGACAATTGCAGTCTACAGATTCTGCATCATACATGCACCAGAACCCACAATTTATCCCATAGCTCCCATCAGCATTTGTGGGAATTACTTGCATAAATATCTGTGCATCAAAGTGATATTAATATTCCCCCTAGTCTACATGTTTTCCACTGTATCTTTGTGGGAGAACAGTTTGTAGTGAACTTTGCATTCTTGATACTGAGTAAACTCTTGTGCAGAACTGCAAGGTTCAACGTACAATATATACCTAGCAGTACTGAGACAAGCAATCCATAGTTTTTCAGAAAGAAAATGAGGGCAACATATAACTTGTATCAGGGGTCGCAGCCTGGGGCAAGAGGTGTCAGCATCATCCCTGTCTAGAGGATGGGAATCCATTCAGGTATTTTGCCTTTCCTCTCCCCTATCTCTGCAGGATTATTCCTCTTCTCCAGAAGGCAAAGCTATGGGTGAGAAGGGGCCATAAAGGGAAGTTAGAGCGTTCTCACTGTGACTAGGAGGTGCTCAAGGAAACCTGAGCACTTTTGCACAAGAAGTGCTGTGCCTCATCTCCACCTCCCTCATTACCTTCCAAATGTAAGTGAGAGAAGGAAAGGATGGGCAGCACTTCCTCTCTCGAGTTGAGTTGCCAATGCTGTAATGCAGAGGCTTGAGCTAGATCTTACACACATTGTGAATGCTAGTTACAGACCAAGAGCCAAATTTCACCCTCTGGCATTATTGCCATCCCAATGAAGTCAGTGAGGGGAGACTTGTAACTGGATAATGCAGTAATAGTGGAAATCAGTTTATCTGGAAAAAATGCTTACCTTTTACTTGCAAAGTGATCGTCTTGTAGTCAGCTCCCTCATAGCCAATGAGACAGAGGTAAGTCCCTGCATCTGTAGGTTTTACACTGGTGATCTGAAGCATAGACTGTCCCAACTGCAGTTTATCTTTCAACAAATTTACTCTTCCCCTGTAGTTGCTGTGTTGGTTATTCAAGTTTTCCTTTCCTTTGTGAAGTTTGTAAACCTCTTTTGTATGTTCCTCTTTTTTCTCCCAAATGACACTTAAATCTTGAAGCTTTAGTTCACCATTCACTGGAAACCTGCATTCCATGGTAACGTTGCTCCCATATTCTACAATGTACTGTGGCTGGGGAACTTCAACTGTGAATAAAGCTGGAAAACAGAATTCAGAATAAAACTTCTTTTCCAAAAAGAACATGGATTTACCAACCATGTACATACATTTCTGTGTGCCTAATTTATGCACACAAACATTCACAGCATCTGTGTGCAAGTTTGTCATTTGTGCATGCACATAATCAGTTAGTACCTAACTGGCTATTTACACCTGAGTTGTGTACGCGCGCGCACACACACACACGATATTTGTATACATAAACTAGGTGTGGGTGTCCTCCTGGCCCCTATTTTCAGAACACCAAGGAGAAGCTTGTACCGCTGCTGCCTGTTACAAGAGTGCACTATATTTGTATATATGTAAATAGTTACTAGATAAAGTGCCAGCTGATGACACTGAAGAATACGTAGCATAGTACTTGGATTTGTGGACGAATAAAACATGCACACTGCAATGTCTTCCCTTGTGCAGTTCTTTACATCTGCTCTTTACACGCCCACCCACACTCTTTTGTGGATACACTGAAACATTTATCCCTGCCAGCTACATCAGTCTAGCCCTTTTCAAGCACACACATTTGGCTTAACATTTAAATGATAAAGAACAGGTTTTTTTTAACCTATCGGTTTAAGAAAAACTAAGTTGGAAGGTATAGTTCCTGTGCCCATACATTGGGGAAAAAAACAAAACAAAACAACCCTAAGCAAATATTTCTGCTTCTTACCATTTAGGAAATGCCAATGGGACAGGAATATACACAAAAGCAATGCATTTTCCATCTTGCAGAAAGAACCTAAAATGATACAAAATCCTATTATGGTGTGTTTTCTAACATTACACTATACACTGTACTTTAGTCAGGCAGAATGTAGTAACGGGACATAGGTACTGAGTTATACTATAAACAGATATATGCCAGATTGCCACAAAGTACATCAGAAGTCTAGTATTGTATCTAGTATCAGAGGGGTAGCTGTGTTAGTCTGGATCTGTAAAAGCAGCAAAGAGTCCTGTGGCACCTTATAGACTAACAGACGTATTGGAGCATGAGCTTTTGTGGGCGAATACCCACTTCGTCAGATGCATGTAGTGGAAATTTCCAGGGGCAGGTATGTATATATGCAAGCAAGAAGCAGGCTAGAGATAATGAGGGTAGTTCAATCAGGGAGGATGAGGTCCTCTTCTAGCAGTTGAGGTGTGAAAACCAAGGGAGGAGAAACTGCTTTTGTAGTTGGCAAGCCATTCACAGTCTTTGTTTAATTCTGAGCTGATGGTAGTGTCAAATCTGCAGAGAATTTGACACCATGGTGCAAATTTGATACCATCAGCTCAGAATGATGCAAATGTGTAGGAGGGCAGACTTGTAAAACTGTGAAGGAAAAAAAAAATCTACCAGCTCAAAATCTGCTTCCTTGTGCTTCCCCACCCCGCCCACCTCTGTAACTAAAAGAGTAAGTTACTTTTCTCATCCGTCAGACCAAAAATTACTCACTCCTGGATTAACTGATTTTTAGAAGTCTTATGTGGGAGTGTAAACTACAAAAAAAAAAGTACTGCTAATGTTAACTGCATATGCTAACTTCATTTCAAAAGGGATACATTCTAAGTACACATTTTAATCAAGAAGAATACCCTAGGGCCAAATCCTACAGTCCTTATTCAGTCTATACTCAGGCAAAATTCCCATCAGTGAGTTTTGTGTGAGTACGGAGGACTACAGGATTTTTTCTTATATATTTTTAGATCCTCAAATTTCACATCCACATAAACTGCTATAGAAATTGGCAGTGCTTTTATTAAACTGCCTTTAGGTTTTGTGTAAGAAATTAGGTATCCATAATAGTTATCTACCTTCCTAGTTATATACTGATAAGAGTTTACCATTTACTTAACTATTTTTTCTTCTGCATTCTAGTTGTATTTCAATATTAAGCTGATAATTAAGCAAGCGTATCTGTTATTGTGCTAAGGTATAACACATGTCTGGGCTTTGACAACACTGTAGATTCAAGGGCATGGAGTGTGGTGAGAAGGCTCAAACTTCTTTCTCCCACAATTATTGACTGGATTCAGGGTCCAAGAAGGAAAGCGTTAAGGGTCTGGAGAGTCAAGGCAGCTGGAGCTCGTGAAGAAAGCAGGCCTGAGCTACATGCCAGGCAGGAAGAGGATTTGAGGAGCCAGAGTAGGATGCTCTGATTACACTGGTCTACAATTTTTGAGAAGTCGTCTGCTTCAGAGATAAAATGTGATATTTATTATGTATTTTGATGTGCTGAATTCAAATATGACAATTAAAACAACTGATTGGCTACTGTTTCTAAGATATTTAAGTTTTTACATTTTATGTCTATGTATAGTGTGTAGATAGAGTTTTAATCATAAATTGTAAACCTAGGTCTTTTCATATGTTTATGGTTGCTTTACATGATAATATTTCACCTGTCCTGTTTATGTAACACTTTAAAAATCAGCAAAAGGGTTATAGAAATAAAATGTATTATGAAACAAAAGGCAAAAAACTATTATGTACATAGTTTAGTCCTATTCAGTGTCTACTCGGCGCTTCTTGGCTTGTCTCTTGTATTCCTTATATGGAGCATCTCTTGTCACTGTCCAGCAATAGTCTGCAAGCATTGATGGGCTCCATTTGCCCTGATAGCCTGCCAGGAGATTCCACTGCTGTAGTCTGGAGCCCAACAGCTCTGCCTTACTCTTGGGGAGTTCCGAATCCCTGACAAGGTCATTCAGTTCACCTTGTGTTATGAGGTGTGGTTCAGAGGAGGAGGATGGGAGAAAATGTGGGTCCTGTGACATTGATGGTTCAGGACCAGAAGTTTCATCCTCTTCCTCGTCTGACTCAAGTGAGAATGATTCTGGTGCATCAGGAACCGGCAGTCCTTCTCCGTGGGGTACTGGGCGTATAGCTGATGGAATGTTTGGATAATGCACAGTCCACTTTTTCTTCTTTGACACACCTTTCCCAACTGGAGGCACCATGCAGAAGTAACAATTGCTGGTATGATCTGTTGGCTCTCTCCAAATCATTGGCACTGCAAAAGGCATAGATTTCCTTTTCCTGTTCAACCACTGGCAAAGATTTGTTGCACAAGTGTTGCAGCATATGTGTGGGGTCCACCTCTTGTCCTGATCTCCAGTTTTGCAGCCAGAATAAAGGTGATAGGCTTTCTTAACCATAGTGGTTAGACTGCACTTTTGTGATGCAAAAGTCACTTCACCACAAACATAGCAGAAGTTATCTGCACTGTTCACACAAGTACGAGGCATCTCTGCTCACTTTGGCTAAACAGAAATGTGTCCCTTTGCAAAATTAAACACTGACAAATAAGAGAGCACCACACTGTATGATTTCTAGAGCTGATCTAGGGCAATTTGTTCAGCAGAGAGCTGTAAGCTTCGTTATGATTGCATCATCCATGACTTCTAGGAATAACATGATGCAATTCATATCATGCATGATGCAATACCAGCTTCAGATTGCATCATTCATTGTTTTGCCTAAAAAGCAAGTACTGTCCAAACCCAGTCACAGATTTATTCATAGATCCAGTCAAAGATGTATTTTAGTCATTTCTGGTTTAAAGTGAGATCCCTTCCCTTTATAACTCACTTATCCTCCGCCATTCCCAAGTCAAGGGTTGTATATACTGACCCAATAGCATATCTTGAAAACTAGAGCCAATCAACAATTTTAAGCATCATTTTCGTTCTCAGTGACCCAGAATTAGTAAAGTTGGACTACATTTATTTCAGAAGCATTTTGGCTGTAGAGCAGTGTTACAGGCAAAGGAGAGGGTGGAGTAGAAGCTCAGAATGAAGCTGTTTCTGGAGTACGCTTGTACCCTAGGAGGAAAGAGCTTCACTTTGGGACAGGTTGTTCCTTTGATGAGAACAATCTGGGAAGGTTGACATATGAACTTGGCAGCGCTTATCCTGTGAAACACACAAAGGATGTGACTGTTGAAATACAGAATCCCTTAAGACAGGAGACCTCCTATTTTAACGCACCAGAGGTGGGAAAAAATGTCACAGGATATTTTCCATAGGGAAACAAACCAAAGTCCAGGACAGCTCACACTGCACATAAAACAGACAGCAACAATCATTATGTAGCTTGGTCCTGCTCCAGTTGAAGCTGACAGGCGTACTCCTATTGACTTCAGTCAGAGCAGCCTTAGGCCTTAAATGTTAACCTAAGCTTTTTAGGGCAATGACTGTCTGTCTTTTTATTATACAGCTGTACAGCACCTAGCACAGTGCCCGCCCCAATATCTGATAAGCACTTATAGGTGCTACTGTAAATACTAAATACTAAAAAATGATCACAACCCAAATATTCTAAGTTACCAATAACTGTATGTTATGCCTCATGATTTCTCATAAAGAGTCATAGAACACAGATACTGTGCCCAATTCTTCTCTCATACAAGTTTTATGTTGCTGTAACTACAATGACTTCATTAGGGTAACCTCTTCAAAAATTCCCCAGTCTTGCTAATAGTGGTTCAACTTCACCAGAGGTGACAATGCTTGGAATGTTAGTACAGATAACATTTTAAGCCTCATGCTCAGAGCAACGTTTTGATCAACAGTGCTTGGAATGCTGGTGGCAGCCAGTGGCCTGTCTACACTAGGGCTCCCAATATTACTAACAGGGGGTGGCATTGAATTGCTGTTAGCAATGGTGAGAAATTTCAGCAGTGTTTGTGTAGACTTGCAATTAGGAGTAAAAGAAGTGGGGAGAGCACTGCTTCCCCTCCACTGGAAAAAGCAAAGGGAAAGCTTTACCCTCCTCTCCATTGCTTGGGGGAAACAAAGCTTCATCACAGCTCCCTCTCCTCCTTGGCTGGGACAGTAGAAGCTTCCCCTCCTGTTTCAATGTACTCTAACCAGTATTTGTAACTGAGAGAAAACTGGGTCCATTATGTTAAGATCAGAGGAACAAAAAGCTCTATCATCTTCATTAGCTTTCTTGTACTGTGATTCTTTAAAACTACAAGGTGGATAGGGCACAATTAAATGTTAAAGATCATAGTCTGATTGGATTTATACTAATATAACTAACAAGCAACTCCATTTGGCTGCAGTGATTATTCTGGATTTACACCAGTAACACAGCATAACATGACATTTAAAGCACAGTCACATTAAAGGGCACCAGTTTGTTATGTTTTTGTAGAGCTCAGGATATGTGTATGAGAACAAAGGTTGAATTCTCCGGAAACCACCTTTAAAGGTCACCTAACACTGTGGCAAATATTTCTATGCTCCCTACCTGTTGTGGCATCCAGCCACAGTACAAATGTAAAGGAAGAAATACATAGAGATAGGTCAGTATTTAACCTTGTTACTGTAAAGTGTGGGAGAGGCATAGAAAGTCCTATAGAAACAAGTGAAAACACAGAACCATTTGAATGTACACATTCAAGTACTGAGTAATCTGAAAGTACCCAAGGAGTGGTTGAGGGGGTGGATTTTTGTGAGTAGCTAGACAGAACTAGGAACTGCTTGCATAAGATTCTTTTGCAGTTAGAAAACTATTTAATGATATATATATATATATATATATATAATATAGCTATTCTGGGGCCCATGTGGGGGGGGAGCAGGCTTCTGTGGGCGAGAAGCGGGGGAGGGGGGCTGGCCCCAGGCCTCCATGGGGGGCGGCAGGGCTGGCTTGAGGGGCAGAGGGAAACCACCCCCTAGTACTCATCCGTGGCATGGCTGGAGCCAGGTCTGCACTTCCCCCAGTTGGTGAGTACACCCCCGCGCTGCTGCAGAGCTCAGAGGAACGGGGGTGGGGGTGGGGCAGGGCGGAGCAGGGTGGGGGCCCTGGGGAAGAGCCGGAGAAGGGGCTGGAGTAGCATGCAGCTGCACAGGGCACTAGGAAATTTCGGGCACCAAATTTCCTGGTGCCCTACACAGCTGTGTACTTTGCCTATGGGTACAGACAGCCCTGATGATATACAATAGAACCTCAGAGTTACAAACACCAGAGTTTCAAACTGACTGGTCAACCACACACCTCATCTGGAACCGGGAGTATGCAATCTGCAGCAACTAAGGGGGAAAAAAGACTAACAAAAAAGCAAATACGGTAAAGTACTGTAAACTATTAAAAAAAAGGGAAAGTTAAAAGATTTGACAAGATAAGGAAACTCTTTCTGTGCCTGTTTCATTTAAATTAAGATGGTTAAAAGCAGCATTTTTCTTCTGTACAGTAAAGTTTCAAAGCTGTGTTAAGGCAATGATCGGTTGTAAACTTTTGAAAGAACAACCATAATGTTTTGTTCAGAGTTATGAACAACCTCCATTCTCAAGGTGTTTGTAACTCTGAGGTTCTGCTGTATTCTTTATATAAAGACAAAAAGCCAGCTTTTTAGAGTGAGGGACAGATACTGCTCTTCTGTAGGTTTGTACATCTCCATTGAGTTCAGTGGGAATTACATGCACTTAGCAAAGGGAAGAACTGGGCTCTTAGTGCTCAGAAATTGGAGATGGTTGAGAAAGCTACACAAGATAAGAATTTTGCCTTATGTGTTGCAAGCAATAAACACTTCTGAAAAACTTCCCCAGGAATGCAGTTTCTGAGAGGGGTGAGGCGAATCGTATTAAATGAAAGTGTGAATGAAAAACAAAGACAGGGTGTGTAAACATTGATCAATATACACACCATGGAAGTACACACTGTGCTTCAACATGCTTTATTAAATATAAAAGTACTCTTATACATGTCTCTAGGCATATTGACAACAATTAAATTCACATAGGGATATAACAAAAATTAATATAACTGTCTGTAAATAAGTAGCCAGTTGAACCCTTATTCCACTCTGCTCTATGCCTTCAGACCTCACCAGGAGCCTATCATATAGATGGCTTTTTCTTCAACAGGCCCTGAAGGTCTACAGTGGGCTATTTCAGATGACAGTCTAAAGACTATGCATAGACCCTGAGTAAGATTACCTTTAAGAGTGCAGATACTGACTGATGGACATACACATTGAAGTATTATTGTGCTAATAAAACAGGTGTGAATTTTTAAAATATTTATTCTATATTTAGAGGTGAGACACATGCTTGAGGCATAAGTTAATGTGTGGATGATGCCACACCATACATCAGAACAAGCTATCTTACCCCATTAATCAAGGGTCTGATAACGTGTGGTATGGAGATCCCTCAGCTCCCATTAAAAACAATGTGAACTGAGCACACTATGAACGAGGTGCGACACCTTGCATGACAGGCTGTAAATGAGGAGGCTGCTTTCATGACCATATCTACCTTGATAGTTTCTTGTCATTCTCCTCCATTAATGCTCTCGTTCTGCCCCTTCCAAACATCAAGCTGCATTTTTAGCCATGTAGCTTCATTTTCAAAGTATTTAATTAGACCCATCCTAATGGCTCAGTCTTTCTTTCAAGGTGCACAGCACCTTCTGTGTGATACTGAATGCCTTTGGCTCCTGTTGCTGTCATGGGAATTGAAGATACTCAGAACCTGGCAGGATTGGCCTCCAGTGCTGATGTGTCTACTTTGCTGTCCAAACTTTTAGTGCCAACTTCCTTTCTGTTGAAACAGTGGGAAACCCCTGAGTAAATCTATTGCCTTCAATAGATCCTGCCCCCAAAAGCTGACAACTGAAGGGTCCAGTTCTGCAGACCTTTGCTTGCGTGACTAGTCCTTATTCATACAAGTAGGCCTGGGAAAGTCAATGGGACTTTTCTCATGAGCAAGATCAGCCTCAACAAGAAAGAGTGCAGATAGAGGAGACTGGTTAGACTCCAACTGACCTTTTTGCTTTTCAGTTTTTTAAATTTTATATCTTGACTGGTTTCTCTAAATACTACTAGGTTAACTATCAGAGTGATGGGCACAAGACACTAACCTCACTCAGCTGCCCATGCCTTCCTTTGCACAATTGCTCAGGGTTGGGAAATAGAGGGGAGAGAATGCCTCTGGGGAGGGTATCCAGATGTCATGGAACTTGGATAAAAACCACCAACTCATGTCTAGCTTCCTGTTAACTGCTTTTCTTATGTATTGTTTTCTAATTATAGACATTATACACCAAGGAAAAGACCTTGTTGATGGGAGTTACAGCGCTTTACAGTGGCAAGTACTTTGTGCTATCATTTATGAGCAAAACAATCATCCTAACTAATGGGGCAAATAATTTAAAACTTCACCATCAGCAGGTTCTTTTATTTTTCTGTATATAACATACATAAATCAAAAGCAGCCTATATTCAAGTTGTGTTTAGGAGATTTTCCTGACTCTGATATCTTAGCCCTTTTTCCACATGATATTCCTAATCAAAATCCATGCTCAGAATAGATTTAAGAGATTCATTCCCTTGTAGAATCTTTTAAAATTGTCTTTGATGTAGATGAAAAAAGTGCTTAGCCAAAAACAAAACAAAAGCACCTGAACACACGTTGATGCAGAACTAAATACAAAAGCCTTTGTTTTCTGCATTCTTTATTTAGGCAAGACACCTACACAAAATGGGAATTTTGTGATTAACTGGACAGTAGAGTCCATTAATGACTGCAGCGATGTGTCACTAGGCTGATCCAAGAAATATTTTGTCATTTACACCCACTCAAAGCCACCTCCTTAAATGTGGAGATGGACTGGCCATGTACTTCAGATGGCATAGGCACCGACTCTGTGAGAGCACCCACAGAAAAAAATTAGTGGGTGCTTAGCACCCACTGGTAGCCAGCTCCCTGCTCTCCTGCCCCTGTGCCTCCCGCCTGCCAGCAGCCCTGCCAATCAACAGCTCCCCCTGCCTCTCAGCTGTTTAGCAGTGTGCAGGAGAGTCTGGGAGGAAGGGGGAGGAGTGGGGATGGGGCATGCTCAGGGAGGGGGCGGAACTGGGTGGGAAAAGGTGAGGAAGAGGTGGGGCAGGAAGAGGCAGGGCAGGGATGGGAAGAGGTGGGGACTTGGGGGAAGGTGGCAGGTGGGGGCGGGAGTTGGGGGGGAGAAAGGGGTTGAGCACTTCCCCCTGCCCCGAGGAAGCCAGCACCTATGTCTGATGGAAACTGATTTCATCACCAGAATAGCAATAAAATGGACATCTGAAGGCTCAGTGGTTTGAGCATTGGCCTCTTAAACCCAGGGTTGTGAGTTCAGTTCTTGAGGGGGCCATTTAGGGATCTGGGGCAAAAATCTGTCTAGGGATTAGTTCTGCTTTGAGCAGGGATTTGGACTAGACAGCCTCCTGAGGTTCCTTCCAACCCTGACATTCTGTGATTTGGAAAACAAGGCCATCTGAAAACAACATGGCAAAGAGCTGTGGAAGCTGAGCTAAAAAACTTGGGGCACAGCTGGGGAACCATTGAAACAGACAGGAGTGGAGGAGCTTTGTCAGTGCAGTAAATACCCAAAGTGTAATGAGAACATGATGATGACGAAAGCCACTTCCTTATTCAAGGAGCATTTGTAAATTAGAAGGTAGGGCAGGCATGTAGCATGTGGTGGCATTTTGCACAGATATAAAGCTATAGGTCAGAGAGTGGACCATGCCAGCTACTTCAGCACAGATTAACAGTCGCTGGAAATGTGTCAGGGTAACCCAAAAATATTTTGCCAATTACCCCCCCCCCCAAAAAAAACCTCTTACTTATTCAAATTAAAAAACAATTACACAAAGAGGGACTGAGGTATCAATGAATAAATACTGTCTAGTTTATTTTGGGAAAAATTCTAAAAAATGCAAACTCGTGTTGAAGAATTTTTTAAAAATAAGTCAACCGTGTGCCTTTCACTAAGGAACTTGGATTAAGAACAACTTCAGCCTTGTAGTACCCCCCTCACCCGCACCCCGCGCAGAGCACGGCAGCAGCAGACATTCTGTGACCATTGCTAAGGACACAGTAAGGTCCCCTGTGGTCATCATGCTTTTCCCTCCGCGGAGGAATGGCTAGCGCGTCTGCTCAGTAGTGGATCCATCCTTCTCTGTGGGGCTAAAAGCCACCGACACTCCTAAGGCGGACGCCCGTCACTGTGTACAGCCAGGTCCCAGCTATCCTGCACGTTCAGTTTTGTTTACACGGAACAGCTGCGTCAGCGTAACTACGCCCCTTTCGAAATCAAACCTAAGTCGATCGACTTGAGAGAGAGCTTGCTAACCATAGTCCGTGCAAATTGGGTGCGTTCAGACATTCCCAGTGCCCCCCACTCAGCACCACCCCAGTTTTCACGGTAGACGGGGCTGCAGTGGGAGCGGTAGGATTTACCCCTAAATGAGGAGCGCTTTAAAGTCAGTCTAAGGGAGGAGGGGAGAGCTCTCTCCCTCCAAATGCAAGCGATCCGGCAGCTCTGGCCCCGTGTGTGTGTGAGCACGGCAAGGAGGACGCCAGGCAGACATGCACAACCCCCTCGGGCACGTTTCCATTGCTCTAAGGACAAGTGACAGCCACACACCCAGCCTGCAGAGGCGCGCCGCTCTCGGCGTTAAACGCGCGCAACGCCTAGAAATGACGCTCTCTTCTGCTCGCCACTGAGCTGTAAAGTGCTCGCTACGGGCTGTCCTACCTTTCGGAGGGTAAGTGAGAGTCTTCCTCCGCGGTGACAGGCTGGATGACAGGCACAGCAGGTGCAACTCCACCGGCTCCGCTGGAGTCATCAGGGAAAGCGGCAGCAGAGCCGTTAGAATATGCTCCTCCCGACTCAGCTGCCTGCTCAGGACTGCAGTGAGAGGAAAGCACAGGGGAGAGCTTCTTTCTTTCTGCGCTCCACCCCCAAACTTCCCTGCTGCTCTCGTTTCACGTTCCAGGAGGTTCACACGCCTCTGGGGCTTGGGGCACGTACCCGGGGTTTGCCTCAGTGACCCTAGACGGGAAGCAAACGGAAGGGAATTCCAGCCTGACTCAGTCAGGGTCACTAAATGTCATGACTATCAGTGTCATCATGAGAGTCATTTATCCAGAACAATCCCTTTTCTTTCTGCTTGAAAACACTCCCAAGTGAACTCAGAGTCCAGCCCCAGCCTTTGCAGTCAGCAGAGACCACAGGGGAGATGCCCTCATGAAGAGATGCCCTCTTTATTCAGGGGAGATGCCCGCATGGAACGAGATTAGATGTGACCCAAATCTCACTTCCCTACTAGGGGAGTGGAGGACTTCCTTACTTAGGATTGATTTCTAGGCAATGTTTAGAGTCTCTCCTGTCTCTTGGGGATTCTGCTGTCTTGTGATTCAATGAGACATTTTAGAAACTCACTCAGAACCATTTTATAACCTGACTCACTCAAAAATGTCACAGCATGTGACAGCCCTGCATGCCAAAGTGGACACAGGTCCAGTGGTGGAGGAAGTAAAACTGTGCAAGACTAAATGACAGGTGAATGTCCCATTCATCTTCTATCTGCTTATATATTTAGGACAAGAAATAACTGTTCTGCAATAAAAATGACATCTGTCATTTAGCCAATTCTTCTGTGTACCGTATTTTGCATTAACATCAGACCCAAAGTTAAGTGTATGTTGGAGAAGAAGTCTACTGCTCTGTTATTCAGGGTCTTCCTCTCAATGGTCCTTATTTTTTCCAGCTGTAATATCATAATAAAAGCTTGTATTGGACAACTCCGACCTGCTAAATTAAAATCTGATCCAAAGCCTAGGGGTGTAAAACTCCAAGGTGTTAGTTCAGCCCATTTTATAGAAAAGGAGATAACAGCAGATTTTGTATATGACATTGGATCCAAAATTCCCCACAGTTTTGGGGTATTTGGATTGGGAGTTTGAAATCAGGTCCCTCTCTAATTTGCATTTATTGTTTCTGTTCATTGAAAATCTCAAATCAAATCATCCTGCTTGCAGAGATATTTGATAAAGCTTTCCCACCATAACCAGATTGACATCCCATCAACCATTTTGCTTTCTCCACCAAAACAAAATAACAAAAAAAGCAGCAAACTAAATATTCCCCAAACAAATCACCTACCACAGGCAAATCTTTTCATCCTTCAACAGGGAAAAAAGCTGAAGACACCAGGGATTTCGCTATTGCTAATCTATTCTCAGAGACTACAGAGATGTCCAAAATGCTAGAGTTTAAGACCATTTGTGATAATGTAAGTTTGTATCACTAAAGTAAATGGGCGATTTTCCATGGTTTCAATGAAGGCTGGATCCAGGACATATGGAAAGACTATTCTAGTCTGGTGTTTACATCACTCAAGTCTATTATAAATTCCCTCCTTTGTAAAACCAAAGTTCTGATTATGTGGGGGTATAAACATGAAACAAAGCAAATGGTTTCAGGGGAAAGGATCCAAAATCTGACAAATGCATATATCGACATCAAAATTATACAAAAGTTAGCAGCAATAACTTTGCTGTTGCAGCAAGGAGTAATAAAAAGTGTTTCATGGTGTATTGAGCCAGACCTATGTATGGCATCCAGTGCTGACACTGTTGGTGTCTTACACCAGATGCACCTTACAACCTATCTAGCTTTGCACCACCATTTCTGCCAAATAGGATTTTGCCCATAATGCCAGGATTTAGCCCATTGTTTGTAAAATATGATGACTCTGGCTAAAAAGCGCTATATAAACATAATATCATTGTCTTAACTCTGAGAAAATATACTTAAAACTAGGAAGCCAAATCCAGTTAAAGTCAGCAAGCAGGTGGGTTTTTTTAAATTTCATACAAACCACAATAATAACCATAGCTATGAGACACAAAATAACCTTCCTCCAGCAGGAGATGGCAGCAATTAGTACTATAGCCCTACTTTCTGCCAGAGTATGTTGAAGACACCAAGAGAAAGGGAGGAATGAATGGTCTTTCTTCAGATTAAGGCCTGGTCCACACTACGCAGTTAAACCGATTTTAACAGCTTTAAATCGATTTAATACTGTACCCGTCCACACTACAATGCACTTTATATCGATTTAAAGGGCTCAACAATAGGAGTAATGCTAAAATCGATATTAACATATCGATTTAGGGTTAGTGTGCCGCAAATCGAAGTTATTGTTATTGTTACTATTGGTTAGCTACCCACAGTGCAACGCTCCGGAAATCGATGCTAGCCTCGGACCATGGACGCACACTGCCGAATTAATGTGCCTAGTGTGGCCGCATGCAATCGATTTTATAATATCTGTTTTATAAAACCGGTTTATGTTAATTCGAAATTACCCTGTAGTGTAGACGTACCCTAAGATACATCCCTATATTTTAACAACTGTAGACATGAGATAAAAGGAAATTCATCAGATTTCTCATTATTTGGTTAGTTTATCACCACACTATAAAACAACTGGTGATCTACCCTGCAGTACATTCCTGGCACAGCAAAGCTTTGTACTTAGCCCACAAAAAGTGAAACTGAAATAATTTCATAGGATGTATTTCCTTCAGTTTTGTTTTCCTATAACAGTTGGATTAATGGGAAAGCAACATCACTGGCTAATTTAAGTTTATCAAAGTGGAAGTTACTGTAGGGAAAGGAATGTACAGAATTTCAAAACCTTATTGACAATGATAACTTGTAATAGAAAGAGAGATATAGTCAGTGCAAGATACCACTACAGTTTTTTGGTTTATAACTCATACAAGCAACTAAGTGCACAAATTCAGCATTTTCGGTATAGTTTGAATGGCATCTAGTAGCATTATGCAGTATTGGTTGCTGGGAGGACGTGTCAAAATAAATTCACATGTTTAAGTGTACTGGAGGAAGAAAATGACGCACGATGCATTATATTTGATAAATACACAAGCATGTATCCAAGGTAGTAGACAAGAATGACACTGCTATTCAGTTATTACATGCAATGAGTTAATGTAGCAATATATTTTCTGGTGTTATCTCCACATCCATAAGTACATAGCTTTTATGCAAAAGCCAGCATCCCAGATACAGAAATAGGCACTCTGATGGCATATAAAACGGGCACATGTAAACTCATGACTGCTATTTGAAAGAACAAGCTAGAACACAAAGACTGTGTAGCTTAAGGCACAGCAATGGGCACAGAGACAAGATGGTCTCTGAAGGAAGAGCTGCCTGTTAATTTTGGCACAGACAGCTCTCTGGTCTGCAGGCACTATTTGAGAGAACGTCTTGGACAAGTCGTATTTTATCTTTGTTAGCAAATTTGGAGGGGGAGCTAATTTGCCAGGCACAACTGGATATGACACATTTCCAAGCCACTACACCAGCAAATCAGGGATTGTCACAGAATTGAGCTTGCCAGCACAGTTCCTGGGTGGTCCCTAGACTTCTTCAATAGTTCCCTTCTTTGCCACTTTGTGATCCTCCTGATGGATGTATCCTACAGGATCACAACTGCTTGAAACAGATTTACTTTCTTTACTAGACATTGTCCTATTAACAAACAGGCACCCCCAGCAAAAACAGAAAACAAAAACCAAACAACAACCCCACCACAGAAATATACAATGAGAATATCAGCAAAATATGAGCTTGCAAGGAGCCAGAATACTCACCAACATAAAGGCTTTGACAGAGTTGTGCTGGGCTGATAAATGTTTAGTAGCACTCAATTTACAGAGTCGAATACAGAAGAACCCCCCCACCCCAAACATTTAAAACTAATCTATAACAGAATGAACAAGGCCCTACATATTGTATATCTGAGGATTATATCAGAGGGAATTCTGAGCTTTGACCCCAAGATCCCATAACAACCTTGTAATGAATATCCCACCACAACACACAGCAAAAATTTCCCATGAGACAGTGTGCCATTGGGTAGTGTGGGCACTCACCCACAGCATAGCATCTTTGCATTGATACAGCATGCTGGTGTGTGGATGCAGTGCGTCAGTGCAAATGACAGTGTGACCCCTTTTTAATTAAATAGATTTTCGGTTGCACTATACTCCTAAACTGTATGTTGGTGAAACTTCTATGTGTAGACAAGGCTTGAGCATTGGTTCATATTGGGAAGTCAGTCTGCACAACCAGAAGGACTAGAAACTTAAGGCCTGATAGGGTCTACTAGGACCCACCCTGTTTTGGGAATGGTACAGGACTGCACCGTGAGTGGGAACATTAGGAGGCATTGTGACTCAGGGAGTCTCTGCAGAATGCATTCCCCTCTGAGAGTGGCCAGCTCCTCTGACTAATAGGGGCAGAGTTCCTTTGAACTAGCTAGTGCCATGGAGGTGTTAACAGGGATTACAACTGTGGCCAGCCTCTGCATGGAGCACAAAGAGGGAGAAGGCTTCTCATGGCTCACTCCATATTGTGCATCCACACAGGTGCCAGCCACTATCCAGTCCTAACATTTTGGAGTAAATAGCAAGAGCTCAAGGATTTCTTTTTTATTTCAGTTCCCAGCTACTGTCCAGAATTCCCACTCCTTAGCAGGATGTCCGTCACCCATGCTGGAAACTAATTCTGCATAGTAAATCATGACCAATACAAGAGATAAAGCACTGGCTTTGGATAAAAATAAGATTTAGATTTCTTGAGAAGAAATGCTAATACTTATCAAAGAAATATGCATGGAGAGAAAGATATAAAAAATGCCACTCTGATGAGTCTACAAAAATGCTTCTCCTTCCATTCCTGAACTTATACTAATTCCCTTAAATAGCTGTTTAGAAACACAAAAATATACATTAATGCCATGGTAAGGCAAAAACCAAAAAAGTTAATAAAACAGATTATGAAGGAAACATTCAGTCTGAGACAATAATAAGTTAACTGGACCAAATTCAACGCTTGTGTGAACTTCACTGAATTCAGTGGAGTTACAATGGGGATAAATTTGGTCTACTTTGTTTAAACTGAGCAAGTCATTACGATTTATTATAGTGTAGGTGACAATCAAGAAAATGTTTAATTAAAATTAAAGAATCAAGCAAATGATTTTCTAATTGTTTTCTTATGCAATGTGATTTCACCACATATCATGCTCTTCCTCCTTCTATCTGGTCTACTTTAAGCTCTGGTGCTGAGCCAGTAACTTCATCAAGACTTATTCTTTGGCATCATCCTAGCAAACTGGAGATGCAAAGCCAGTGACCTCAGTCTTTGAATGGCAGATTTAGTTATACAGCTAAGTTTATAACTGTAACAACCTTCAGAACAATCACTATATTATCTCTAATCACTCAATATACAACAGGAATGAGAAGGTTTAGTTCTAGCAACAAAAAGATGTTTGTCAAGAGATTCCCAGCATTAAGAGGAAGCCCAATTAATTTTTCTCAACGTTAACACAGTTCACTTTTGATAAGTGGGTTTACTACATAGGACAAATTAGATCTCTCTGGAACTTCCCATAATGCAAACAGAAAATGTTGTGTCAAGAGTCCAAAAAAAAAATGGTTTGTATTTACTCTGTTTCTACACTCAGATGTAATAAACTGGTAAGTATCACCCACTTCCATTTCCATGGAGTCAAATACTAAAAGAAAAACTTTCAGAGAAAAAAATCTTCAAGAATTAGTTGTCATTAAGATGAGGTTATAAATATACTCAGTTTGCAGCTTTTTCACTAAAACTACAGAAACATTTTTTTTAATGCTCATTCCAAAAAGAGAAGAAAAAACTGCTGATGGGTCTAGTTAGGAATCTTTGCAGTAAGCAAATTTTTCACCACAAACTATTGACCATAAGCAAATAAATGTGAACGCAAAATAAACATCAGTACTACAGAACTCATAGGATGGGTTATACTTGGATAGTCCACTGAAGGTTCTAATTTTTTTAATGGTTGACAATTTTATTCCAAAAACTTCAGCTAGTCTTGCTTCTTGAACTGTAATATTGTGAGGATCTAAATTCTCAGATCTCAGAGGTTCAAATTAGTGATCAACATTACCCAAAAGAGCCAGAGTAGTGTGGATTCATAGTTTCATTTACTAGATAGATTATATTATCTATCTATCTATCTATCTTATTCTTGGAGAAAAATGACTGATCAAATATTATTATTTTATCAACTATGATTGGTTAATAACTTAGACTGGTTAGTAATTAAATCACAGTGTTTTAACATCATATGCTGCAAAGAGCTGCAGGAGACACATTAAAGAGCCTCTTGCAGGTCATGAGCCTCAGTCTGAGTATCACTGATCTAAATGATTATTTGTTCTTCTGTAAGCAGAGTCAGGATAAGCACTACCCTGACATCTGATGGAAAGAATTTCAGAGAGTGTATTTGCATAGGCACGCCTACCCTATCCCAGACTGCTGAGCTGTGGGACTGCTTGGTGACAAATGACTCACCCTCAGTTGAGTGGTACTTGCTAGACAAGGGACATGGGTTCCAAAACCCAGTGAATGGAGAGAGGCTGGGGACAGGTATCTGTGCCTGGTGGTGCAGTCTCCTTGTGGAGCCAGAAGCACCAATTCCACCCCCTCCTCTCTCCACTGTGGAATGTCAGAGTTGATTTTTTTTATTCCCTCAAGAATCTAAATACAGATTACTGAGCTGAATTCACTTTGGGCTAATGGTGCACTAGCACTGGGGCTCCCCCACTAAGAGCTGAGATCACTAAGAGTTGAAATCACTAAAGAGCTGAAATTACTGAGCTGAGAGCACTGAGTACTGTGCTAACTAGTGGGGGAGCCTGAAGTTATACAGTGGAACAGAGCAGCTGGTGGAGTGGAGCAGTTGCGGGGACGGCTGGTGGCAGCAGAGCGGCTGGCAGAGCGGAGTAGCTGTGGGACAGGTGGAGCGGCCCACAGAGCGAGCGGAGCCGAGCAGTTTGCAGGGAGAACTGGGGCAGCTCATGGAGCAGAGCAGCTGGTGGAGCGGAGCAGTTTCTGAGGATGGCTGGAGGAGCAGAGTGGAGCGGCTGGTAAAGCGGAGCAGTTCGTGGAGAAGGCAGAAGCAGAACCCACGGAGAGGCAGGGCAGTTGGCCCCGGACCACGTAAGGTGCCCCTTTCTACCCAGGCTGGGGGGAGGGACCTCTACAGATAAACTCTCAAACTCTGGGGTGGCATTGACCAGAGACTTTTGGGTTGTTGGTCTTTGGGGTGATTGGACTTAAAACCCTAAGGGGAAAAAGGATAGTGCCAAACGTACTTGGAGGTGGGTTTTTGTTTATGGTTTGTGTTATAACCCGGTTTGTGGTGTTTCTCCAATGGGATGCCGCATTGATTCCTCCCTTTATTAAAAAGATTTTGCTACACTCAGACTCCGTGCTTGCGAGAGGGGAAGTATTGCCTCCTAGAAGCACCCAGGGGTGTGTGGTATGTGAGTGTCCCAGGTCACTGGGTGGGGGCTCGAGCCGGTTATGCATTGTGTTACTGAAACGGAACCCCTGGATACTGAACCCGGCCCTTGTTGCTGCCAACTCAGAGGGGCAGAAGGGTTACACTTCTATTTTGGAAAATATAAAGAAGAGTTTTAGAATCAAAGCATGATGCTTCCCACGAGTACCCAAGATTGGGAAGTCCTCGCTACCATCTGCCCTTAGGGTGAGGAAGCCTCATCTATGCTTACCAGGGATAAGCTCCCCAACTCCACCAACCACAGGCAACAGAAGCACTCCCCTCCAGGCCTAAGTAGGTCTAGCTTTCTGTTTCTAGGTTAGTGATAGAGACACTCCAACCCTTGTGTCCTCCAGTGTTCAGCCCCTGATTCACTGGACACTCACTGAATTCTCAGATTCACTTCTCCTAAAGGAATAGTACACATCAGACTACCACTTTCACCTCATGATCACCATTCTGCTTAACACAAGCACTTAGATACATTTATAGTGAAAACAAATACAGGATTATTTATCAAATTATAGCAATTCTAGAAGTAGTACTGGAAGGATTGGAAACAAATTGTTACATATAAAATAAAATCATAACACACCTTCCAGAACCTATCAGAGGGGTAGCCGTGTTAGTCTGGATCTGTAAAAGCAGCAAAGAATCCTGTGGCACCTTATAGACGAAGACGTTTTGGAGCATGAGCTTTCGTGGGTGAATACCCACTTTGTTGGATGCATGCACATACATCAGACAAAGTGGGTGTTCACCCACGAAAGCTCATGCTCCAAAATGTCTGTTAGTCTATAAGGTGCCACAGGATTCTTTGCTGCTCTTCCAGACCCTAAACTCAATTAACAACATACCATCTTGTCTAATTAAGTTTAATTCACCCAAAGTCTTTTCAATGTTTTCCAATCAGGTTTGCTGTGAGCTTCTTTTCGTAAGACAAAATACACTGACAGTTCATCTTCTTGGGGAAGGATCCCAGGTGCATCTCAGTACCCCCAGTTATTTCCCCCCAAATTCATTGTTTTTACTCATAAACAGGACACTCCCCTACTGGTTTTGTTTCTCTCATGTGAATTCACAATCTTTTCATGAGCATCAGGCTCAATAATGCAAATAGACTTACACACAGTACACAATAACCAGCCAGAGAAATATGCATCTACCCCATGGCTGAACAAAATCTATTTATAACCTTCTGGTGACCAGTCTTAACTCACATACCTTAAGAACATAGCTTTCAGTATAGATATATAACTCCTTAAATATCATCCACAGATACATCTCACAATGATTAGGATGACAAGTGTGTTACTGGCTGTTGGTAAAGATCTCACACCTTTTGTGGACATCAGACCCAGAGGGTCTCTGTAACCCATATGCATCCCTTATGCCCTGGGTCACATAAAGTTTAACCTGCAAAAGAATTTGACAGAAGTATAAATCAACTAGAGAGACTGACATGCATTTAAACTCTGTCAATATTAGTAATGACATTGCTACTTTAAAGATTTTTAATCAACAAAGCAGGGTCTAGGTTGTAGCAGCCTTAGCTCCCTTTTTAACTCGCTTGTTACCCATTTCTGCTTCAAAAGTCAAATTGCCTATTACACCCAAGATCTTAATTATGTTAAAATTCCAAAATGCTAATCCAGACAGAATTGATTGACCTTTGCCTATATGTGTGCTGTGTAGATATGAAAAGGAGTGTCTGCTTTGTTTCATACACTTCTGTTATGTTCTTTCTCCTATTACATCCCCTTTTCTGTCACCTTGTATAAATTCAACTCCTTTTACTCACCTCGCAAATACTAAATCTGTATAAATTACATTTCCCACTTACACCTAGTCAGGAATTATTTATTCCTGGCATATAATTTGCCTTGGCATATAATTTGCATCACTGAAGTCAACGGAGTTACACCAGGATGAAGGTGGCTCATTGTGCATATCTTTGGAGAGAAGTCTTCTTTAGTCCAAAAGCAGATATAGCCCAGAAGTAGCTTAAATGCTTCCAGTACACAATGAACTCTTTTTAGGCCATGAATTTTAGTGATTTTTAATTTGGAAGTTAACTGTAAAAATCATAAACAATGTCAGGACATTTGCTGTTAGGATTCCATTTTATACATGAATACACCACTTACTTTGACTACATTTTCAGTTCCTGTTTGTCCTTGCCAGTAAATTAACCGTGACAGACTTCAGGGAATAGGACCAGGAAGGCACAGGGAGGACTATTTTGTTGACTCATGCTAGCACAGGTTGGCTGCAATGTTAGGGATGTGTCATTAGCAGTGGTTTAATATTATAAGAGAGTTTCTGGGTTCCTATCCAAAACAGGAGAGGAAGGAGATCTTGCAGGGAAAACCCCTAGAAACATCCAGTTCCTGATGCTTATGTATGAGTATTTTAAAATTGAGAATGAAGGCAAACCCCAGAAAGTGGGTGAGTTTTGCACCTTAGCTCATGTGTGCTCTGTAGAGAGTGGACTCTACCTATTCACATTAAATTGTCTGTTTTGGGGGGGGGGTCCTGTTTCCTTTATTTATCTACCAAGACAAAAAGCAATATTTAAAAGTTTTAACCACTTTTAATTTTCTCTAGGGGAAGAATCTGTCTAATTTAAAGTCTTTAGAACAATGGTCCCCAAACTTTTCAGGTTCATGCCCCCCCTACTTCTATCTGCTCTCCCCAGAGCTGGGTCTCGAAGCAGAGCTGGGATTCCAGGGAGGAGGGGGACGCAGATAGAGATAAGGGGGCTGAGGCTGGGGCCACAGCTGGGTGGAGGTCCGGGGCCAGGAGCAGAATTGGGGCTGGGAGCAGGGCCGTGCCAGAGGCCGAGGCTGGGCTTGTGGGCTGGGGCTGGGACTGAGACTGGGGCCAGAGCCAAGTGTGGAGCCACAACCAGGCCCAAGGCCAGGCATGGGGCTAGAAACCAGCACCACAGCTGGGAGTGGGGCTGGAGCAGAGCTGGGAGTGGATCGGGGTGCTGTGGCACTCCTTCCTCGCTCCCTGTGGGAGATGGCCTGGGCCCCGCCACCCTCCCTCCCCCCTGAACAATCCTTGCAGTTTGGAGACCTCTGCTTTAGAACAAGATGAATAGAACAATAGAGATACCTCTACTGGAAGAAATTATCAGCTCATGATTTTGCATTTGGAACATGTTTTTGTTTTTGATCTCTTGCTACAGCATTTTTTTAGTTTTTCCAGTGTTGTATTCTCTAGGGAAGCAGTTATGCCATCTTGTGAGCAAAGAACATATAGCAGGAAATCCCTCTGTGTTATCAAGTCTGTATAACATTGTAACTAAGCCTGGTGACAGGTTTCAGAGTGGTAACCGTGTTAGTCTGTATCAGCAAAAAGAACGAGGAATACTTGCAGCACCTTAGAGACTAAGAAATGTATTTGAGCATAAGCTTTCGTGGGCTAAAACCCCCTTCATCGGATGCATGGAGTGGAAGATGGAGTAGGAAAATATATATACACAGAGAACATGAAAAAATGGGTGTTGCCATACCAACTGTAACAAGGGTAATTAATTAAGGTGAGCTATTAGGTGAGCTATTATCAGCAGAAGAAAAAAAACTTTTGTAGTGATAATCAGGATGGCCCATTTCCAACCCTTGACAAGAAGGTGTGAGTTTTAGCCCACAAAAGCTTATGCTCAAATAAATTTCTTAGTCTCTATGGTGCCACAAGTACTCCTTGTTCTTTTTATTGCAACTAGATTGCTTCTTTTTCAGCTAAACAGCACCACTCCTCCTCCTGACTTGTCTACCTTTGGACTCTATATTCTGTTTACAGCTAAATTGACTCTTCTCAGCCATGTGTATTGAATTGTTTTTACAATTAATTAACTTTAGGTCTCTGCTCTGCCTTATCATGCCTCCAATTCTTGTTTTCCTGATTCCTAACGACACTTTTTCTCTCCCCCTGCTCTTCACTGTGCCTGCATCTATCTCAATTTTCAGCTCAGCCCCACATCTGTCTCACAATCTTCTCTAACTTAGGGTGTTGTACAGTATCCCATTACATTTATATCTGAGTGCCTCCCACAAAAGATTAATTACCTAGGATTTTATACAGTAAAATAAATACATAAAAATAATCAGATGCATCCTTTTAGGGTTCTCTGCCAATTGTCTTCATTTTGTGACCCACATCCTCCCTTTCCCCTATTCCCACTCTACTATTTGTTGCTATCACTTTATATCTTGTCTACAATTTAATCTCTGTTACTGCAAAGGGATCCTCAAAGATGTACACCGTATAAAACTTCATTGGAGTTAAGAGGTTTTTGCAGCAACTAGAAAGACCTCCCTGTGCCAGTCCTTTTGCAGGATCAGAGGCTAAGGGTCCAGTTTTGAAGACACTTGTGCATTTCCTTCTATGGTATGACTAATGTGGGTCAAATAACTCACTTGCAAAAGTGCAGGCACCGTCAGGATTAGAACCTTCATCCTGCAAGTGGTCCCCAATCTTTTCATGGTTGTGCCCCTAGCTTACCCCTGTACTAAGGTTACCAAATCTCCGGGATTGGCCTGGAGTCTCCAGGAATTAAAGATTACTTTAATTAAAGATTATGTCATGTGATTAAATCTCCAGGAATACATCCAACCAAAATTGGCAACCCTACCCTGTCTGTGTCCCCTTACCCTCACTGAAGCTGGGGCTGGGACAATAGCTCCTGAGGTTGGGTCATAGAGAGGGGGATGGGGGCCAAGGCTGGAGCCGCAGCAGGGTGCAGGTCTGGAGCTGAGAATTGAACTGCAGCCAGGAATGGAACCATGACCAGGGGCTGAGTCTGGAGCCGTGGCCAGGAACTGAGGCTGGGAGTAGGGCTAGGGCTAGGAGTGGAGCCGCAGCTAGGAGCCAGGCTGGGGGTGGGAGCGCAGTTCCAGTCAGGACTGTGGCAGAGCTGGGGGTGGAGCGGGACTGGGTGATGCTCCCTCCCTGTCCCCCAGGGGGGCTGGTCTGGGTCCTACCAAGGCCTCCCAAACATTCCTCCATGCCCCCCTAGTGGGTCACGCCCCACAATTTGGAGACCACTGATTTACACTCAAAAGTAGTTCAATAGCAGTCAATAGAACTATCCTTGTGTGGAAGGTAAACATGTTCAAGTGTTTGCAGGACTGAGAGTAGCGACTATGTTCTTACTTCTAACTGTAAAGTGCCTAATATACTTCTGGGCATTGTATAAATAATAAATGTAGCTGGTCAAAAAGTGATTTTAAAAGTCAAGAACATTTTCAAAAAATCCCCAAATGTTTTTGTTTAGAAGTTTTCAGGCAATGTTTGCAATTATTTCTTTAAACAAAATGTTTTAGTTTTTTAGTTTTTAACTCTTTTTTTTCCTCCCTTTTCTCCTTTTTCCATTCTACCATAGAAAAGGTTTTGGAGGGTTGGGGACAAGAGAAAAAGGAGTAGGAAAAAAACAGTAAATAAGTTTGTGTAAAAAAAGGAAATTGTTTAAAAATGAAAGTTTTTGTTAAACTTTGTTTTTTGCAAAAAGACCATTTTTTGACGGAAACATTTCTTATTTGAAAGTTTTTGATAGCTCTGTTTATAAAAAAGAACAAGAATAACTGAGAAGTCCAGAAAGCAGCAGTGCAAGTTTCTGAAAATGATCTGACAATGTGTCTGAACCCTGAACTAGAAAGATCCAGTCCACGAAGGAGACAATTCTTGTCCTGTGAGCTGAGACCTCAGACTTTATGTATCCACTGAGCTTTGATTTGTATTCTCATAACATGCTGTCAGAAAAGCTAACTAAATACTCTAATACAAAAAGATATATCTTTGAGATGCTATAAACATTTCTTTGTGCTTAAAGAACAAGTTGACAGTCCCAAAAAATGTTGAGATGAAAATTATTCTGTGAATATACAGAAAAGGTTTTAAAAATTAACACTTAAAAAACCCTAGATGAATTGGATTTTAAGCTAGTTTAATTGCATTTTATGTATAGTCTTTGCCATTCATATATGGAACTAATCTAATATGAAACGCAGCATCAAGCAGAAAGTTATTTAAGCTTATCAAATTGATTATATAATTATATAATTGATTATAGTACATAATTAACACATTCACATTGTTTTCTTTGTTTATTTATACTTTGTGATTAGTTGTTATAAGGTTATCTGGGCTGCAATCCTTTAAAGTCTTACTCCCATGTTGAACTTTAAGCATGTGAGTAAGTCCCATTGAGTTAATTGGGACTATTTCCATACTCAAAGTTATGCATGTGTATAAGTCATCACAGGACTGGAGCCTTAATTTTGTGTATTTTAAATATTTGTACAATTCTTATAATCAGCATTTTTTAAAAAGTTAATTCATCCATTAATTATATATAAATGTATTGTGTTAAGTTGGTTGAAATGCATAACGCTTTAATGTAATAATAATCCTAAATTTTAAAAGAAAGTATGCTAAAGAAATATTCTTAGTTAGAACTGTATGATGTAGGATGTTAACTTGAGGTTAACTGACGAAAAAACCCATGGATAGTCTTGTATGAACATAAGTCAGATGATAGATCAGCAAAGTTTTCTGCATGAATATAGGCCAGAGGTTCACAAACTATGGTGGTCCGCAAGCTCCATTCAGGTGGTCTTTGGATAGTTCCCCCTAATGTGCACGCCTGGGCAGTCGCACGAGAGAATGAAGAGCCACCCACTTAATTAGTGGAGCTGCGCAGGTGAAGATGCTGCATGCTGGAGAAGATGCTGGAGATGTGACGTCCCTCCTTCCCAGCCTCAGCTCTGTGGCTGCTGTGGCGGGAAAGAGACCCCACTCCTTCCCAGCCTCAGCTCGGGGACTGCCGCGGCGGGGGAGAGATGTCACAACCATCACATTAGAAACGTAAGACTAGTGATATTAAAATATGAGTTGTGTGTTTTTATTTGTAGAACAAAAAAAGTTAATTATTAAAGTTTTTTTTAATATAGTGCTTTTATACAATGCACTTAACAATAGTTAGCTAACAGTACAAACAAAATTTGGGATGGTCACTAAGTGGTCCACCGAGACTCTCAGCAATTTTCAAGGGGTCCGTGAAAAAAAGTGAGAACCACCGATATAGGCAATTTTTCCTTTACTCTCTGAAGGACTGCTCCAACTTCCATTAAAATGAATAGAAAGACTTTATTGACTTCAGTGGGAACTGGACTGACCCTAAAAGGTTTGTTGTGTTTCAGTTATATTTATAGATCTTTTAGTTGTCTGTGCATTGTAGCGACTGTTTATGACAGAGGCGGGCAAACTTTTCAGCAGTCCAAAATTGTATGGAGGGCCAGTTAGGGGAAGTTGTGCCTCCCCACACAGCCAGGCGTGGCCCGACCCCCAATTCTTGCCCCCTGATGCCCCCCCGGGACTCCTGCCCCATCCACACACCTCGCCCCGTCCCCTGATGGCCCCCCCAGGACTCCTGCCCCATCCATGCCCCCTGTTCCCTGTCCCCTGACAGCCCCCAGACCCCCCTCTACCCCATCCACCCCCCCTCCTTCCTGACTGCCCCCCTGGAACCCCTGCCCCATCCAACCGCCCCTTCTCCCTGTCCCCTGACCGCCCCAGAACCCCTGCCCCTGACTGCCCCCGCCGCCCCATCCAATCCCCTCTCTCCTTCCTGACTGCCCCCCCGGGACCCCTGACCCCATTCAACCCCCCGTTCCCCATTCTCTGACTGCCCCAACCCCTATCCACACCCCCACCTCCTGACCACTCCCTTGAACTTCCCTGCCCTTTATCCAAGCCCCACCCCCCCATGCTCCCTGCCCCCTTACCATGCTGCCTGGAGCACCGGTGCACTACAGCGGTGCCATCCAGAGCACCAGGACAGGCAGCTGTGCCGCCTGGCTGGAGCCAGCCATGCCAGCGCGCAGCACAGCCCTGCCGCCCAGAGCATTGCACCGGCAGCGGGGCAAGCTGAGGCTGCGTGGGAGGGGGAACAGCAGGAGAGGGGCCAGGGGTGAGCCTCCAGGGGCAGGAGCTCAGAGGCTGGGCAGGAGGGTCCCGCTAGGGTGATCAGACAGCAAGTGTGAAAAATCGGGACAGGCGGTGGGGCATAATAGGAGCCTACATAAGAAAAAGACTCCAAAATCAGGACTTTCCCTATAAAATCGGGACATCTGGTCACCCTAGGTCCTGCGGGCCGGATGTGGCCTGCAGTCCATAGTTTGCCTACCTGTGGTTTATGAGCTATTAAAAAAAAATAAAAAAAAAACCCCACAGTGTTATTGGGTTCCAAAACTGAGGGTCCTAAATCCATAGTGAGGCACCTAAATAAAAGTAGCCTGATATTCAGAAGTGTTGAACCCCCACCAGTCCCACCAAAGCTTATGGGAATTGCAGGTGCTCATCATCTTTGAAAAATGGCCACTTTTATTTAGGTGCCTCAGTATGGATTTAGGAGCACCCAGATTTGAAACATCTCGTTTCTGTATTTTTAGGCTTTGCTGATGCCATTCCTTTTTGATAATCTGTATGGACATAATGGTTCTTTGCCTTCTGAGTCTCTAGGGATGCACTTGGGTCACATTTTCAAGCTTTTGTCATCAACCAAAAACTCAGCATTGCCAATTCCTGCAATTTTATAATCAGTCACACAGTATTTGATGTCTGGCTTAAAGCCCCAGCCTCTGGAGACACATGAGCTTTCATTTGAATAAATGACGTTTCTAGCCCTTGTGGTTACTGAGGAAAGATTGAAAAGCTCCCCCTGGTGCACCTCAAAAGTCCAGAAACCAGAACGCAAATATAATACAATATATTAAAAACTAAGCAAATCCGCGTGACCTTGACACTGGGGTTGCCAACATTGTATTTCAGAAATAAGGGAGTGTTTTCTTAGCACCCCCGCCTCCCGATATTAGTATCATGGTTATCACCATCAGTGATAATAATAAGCAGTAGGTACCCATCTACACTGGCCGGGGTATTTCCTGCTGCTTCCTGCAGCACTCAGCAACTCCCGGGCTTCTTGTGGACGTCCCGTGTAATAAGGGACTGTTGGCGATGCCCCTCTCATGAGTTTTAGGGGCTGTCTCCTGGTTAATGAAGGTTTGGGGCTGCCCCTGCCGACTGCCTTGATTTCCATGGCTCCAGGGCCTGGGGTCTTAGGGGTGAGCGCAAGGACACTGGCAGTAGCATTGTGAGAGGGCGGGAGGGGGAGCGACGTATCAGCTGGGGCCTGGTCGGTCCGGCTGGCTGCCCGCCCCATCCCGCAGCAGGAGGGCGCTGGCTGCTCGCGGCACCAGCTTAGGCTAGCAGCGCGCTGGCCCTTTAAATCGCCAGCTGAGCCCAGGGACGCCGCCGTGGAGTGCGTGCGACTGGAGAAACGCAGGGCAGCGCGCTCGTTGGCCACCTCTCCGGCGCGGCGCGGCCCACCAACAACCTGCCCGGAAACCGCACAGAGCGCGAGGTGTCTCCTGAGCGACCTCCTGCCCCCCGAGACCGGCGGCTCCACCGCCCCCTCCTGCGGTGAGGGGAGGGGGTTGCTGGAGGGGGCTCGTAGTAGGCTGGGTAATGGTGGGGGGCTTGCAGGCAGTAGGGATGGGGTTTGGTGGGGGCTGGGTAATGGGGGATTGCAGGCAGTGGGGATGGGGTTTGGTGGGGGGGATTGCAGGCAGTGGGGATGGGGTTTGGTGGGGGGCTGGGTAATGGGGGATTGCAGGCTGTAGGGACGGGGTTTGGTGGGGGGCTGGGTAATGGTGGGGGGATTGCAGGCAGTAGGGATGGGGTTTGGTGGGGGCTGGGTAATGGTGGGGGGATTGCAGGCTGTAGGGATGGGGTTTGGTGGGGGCTGGGTAATGGTGGGGGGATTGCAGGCAGTAGGGATGGGGTTTGGTGGGGGCTGGGTAATGGTGGGGGGATTGCAGGCAGTAGGGATGGGGTTTGGTGGGGGCTGGGTAATGGTGGGGGGATTGCAGGCTGTAGGGATGGGGTTTGGTGGGGGCTGGGTAATGGTGGGGGGATTGCAGGCAGTAGGGATGGGGTTTGGTGGGGGCTGGGTAATGGTGGGGGGATTGCAGGCAGTAGGGATGGGGTTTGGTGGGGGCTGGGTAATGGTGGGGGGATTGCAGGCAGTAGGGATGGGGTTTGGTGGGGGGATTGCAGGCTGTAGGGATGGGGTTTGGTGGGGGGCTGGGTAATGGTGGGGGGATTGCAGGCTGTAGGGATGGGGTTTGGTGGGGGCTGGGTAATGGTGGGGGGATTGCAGGCAGTAGGGATGGGGTTTGGTGGGGGGCTGGGTAATGGTGGGGGGATTGCAGGCAGTAGGGATGGGGTTTGGTGGGGGGATTGCAGGCAGTAGGGATGGGGTTTGGTGGGGGCTGGGTAATGGTGGGGGGATTGCAGGCTGTAGGGATGGGGTTTGTTGGGGGGCTGGGTAATGGTGGGGGGATTGCAGGCAGTAGGGATGGGGTTTGGTGGGGGCTGGGTAATGGTGCGGGGATTGCAGGCAGTAGGGATGGGGTTTGGTGCGGGGATTGCAGGCAGTAGGGATGGGGTTTGGTGGGGGGATTGCAGGCTGTAGGGATGGGGTTTGTTGGGGGCTGGGTAATGGTGGGGGGATTGCAGGCAGTAGGGATGGGGTTTGGTGGGGGCTGGGTAATGGTGGGGGGATTGCAGGCAGTAGGGATGGGGTTTGGTGGGGGGCTGGGTAATGGTGGGGGGATTGCAGGCAGTAGGGATGGGGTTTGGTGGGGGCTGGGTAATGGTGGGGGGATTGCAGGCAGTAGGGATGGGGTTTGGTGGGGGCTGGGTAATGGTGGGGGGATTGCAGGCAGTAGGGATGGGGTTTGGTGGGGGGATTGCAGGCTGTAGGGATGGGGTTTGGTGGGGGCTGGGTAATGGTGGGGGGATTGCAGGCAGTAGGGATGGGGTTTGGTGGGGGCTGGGTAATGGTGGGGGGATTGCAGGCAGTAGGGATGGGGTTTGGTGGGGGGCTGGGTAATGGTGGGGGGATTGCAGGCAGTAGGGATGGGGTTTGGTGGGGGGATTGCAGGCAGTAGGGACGGGGTTTGGTGGGGGGCTGGGTAATGGTGGGGGGATTGCAGGCTGTAGGGATGGGGTTTGGTGGGGGGCTGGGTAATGGTGAAGGAAGGGATTGGAGGAAGTAGGGATTGGGTTTGGTGGGGGCTGGGTAGTGGTGAGGGGGACTGGGGTCCAGGCTGTGCACTGGGGTGAGGAGTAGCAATTGCAGGGAGATGGTGTGTAAGTGGAGGGCAGGGACTGGGCTGTACTGCAGCAGGAAACTGTCAGCCAACCCACGCCCCCAGTTCGGCGCTAAGGAGAGCGATTCCAAGTTAAAAAGAGAGAATAAAACCCTATCCAAGGAACATCAATGAACATGTGATTTAAGGAGGCAGGCTGGAATAGGCAGGCTTTTCCAGAGGTTGGGGGGACCCCTTAGTCTCTCACATGCTGTGTGTCGCCTGTTTTGTTCAAAACTTTGTTTTTCTGTTTGAACAAGTTTCAGGCAACGAATGTTGTGGGTAAAGAGCAACCAGAGAAAGCTTAGAGGAGCTATTACAGTATTATTGTGTGAAGCAGCTGTCCACATTTGTGGGTGGAGGGGATTATTCAAGCAGTAATCACTAGCTGTCTTGAAATAATAAGATTCCTTTTTTCAACATTTCTTTCCCTGGTTGTTGTGGTCAGGAACCTTGGTGATGGTGTTTTGAAAAATATTATTACAAAACAGCTATTCTGTAATTGAGGGAAGGTAAAGGGAAACAAGATGTCATCCCTATCCCTTTCCTTCAAACTTCTATATCTCCATTCAAATCCCTTCTGAAAACCCACTTCTTCCATGTTACTCACATTAATTGAGTTCTCTTTTCATGATTTTAATGAATCCATCAAGCTGGCATCTGATTACTGTAATCTCTGATTTTCCTTAAAATACACCCCACACTCTGTCAGTGTTTGCCACTCTTGTCTAACTATAGATGTGATACAGTAAACTACAAAAACTTTTGGGTCAGGAGGCCAGCAGCAGAGCCCTTATTAATCAAGGCTGAGCTATAAAGTTTTTTTTATTGATACTATTGTGAGAGAGACATTCAAAATAAACTTCAGTTGTTGTGGTCAGTGTTTAAACACCTTTTAAAATCTACCTTTTTGTAACTTATTAGACCATTTAGATCAAAATGGGATTCATCTTTTCAAAATCTATGAATGAGAACCTGAAGAGTCAACAGGAGTTCATGCTCATGAACTCTCGACTTCAGGTAAGCATTTGTTGTACAGAATCAAGAAAAGCTATTGATTTTTTTATCCTGTTTGGAAAAGCTTACTCTTATGTGGAAGGGTATGAGGGGTAGGGTAGTGCTAAGTGATTTTGTTGGTTTAACATGTTTATAAATAAGGAAAGTTTATAGCAAAAGTCCTTATAGCATCTTACAGGAGATAAATCCCATAGTACCCCTGTGATATAGGTATTATCCTCATTTTACAGATGGAAACTGAGGTACAGAGATTAAACTATTTATTCTAAAATAAGTCATAAATAAAGAATAAATGATTCATAAAAATCCAGCCCTGAAAGCATGCCTTTGAGTAGTCCCACTGACCTCAATGAGGCTACTTTTATGTGAAATTAGTCGTATATTTAAGTGAGGCAGTGACAGAGATAGTAATAGAATCCAATGCTCTGCTCTAGCTACTAGATTCCAAAAGTTAAATCTAAAACATGTATTTAAATTTTCCATGCCCATACGTAGTCTTATGTTTGTCAGTTGCAGTAATTTCAAGGTAGTAGCAAGACTGTAACTCGTCTGTCTTTCCCTGGCCATGGAGCCAGATTAAGAAAGACCAAAGGTTGGGTAGGCTATGCTGGATCACTTACTCTCCAGTTAGTCATTATTTTATTAGAGTGTTGCATAATAGAGATGGGAAAGAAAACTTTTGACACTGAAATCTAGAAGTAAGCAATAGAATTACTCTTTCTTATCCAGGCGGTAATGCGGTTGTCTGCTGTGCTGTCAAGTATTTTCATAACTTCTGATGGCATGTATACGCTGCCCAGCATTTTAGGGTAGTGGGTGTGAATTGCAGCATGCACCAAAGTGCTAAGCTGTAACTTCCCCATGGGGACACTACAGGTGCTGCAGTTCACACTCCCGTAGTCTGAAATGCAGGGCAGTGTAGACATGCCTCTAACTTTTCAGTTTACTGTAAGTCAGTGGGGAATATGTGGTTTAATCTAAAGTATTCTATACACTTCGGAAGTTGAAATAAAATACAGTGTAACTTAAAAATACATCTTTCATTACAAATTATTGATGGATTACCTTTGCATTTAAATTGCCAGTAGGTGGCATATTTTAGCTTTTGGAAGCATCGAAGACGAGTAGATTTTTAATATTGATATTTAAACTGAAATATTTGATATTTGAACTGAACTGAATATTTGGAGGACATGTTTGTATAATTGGAAATTGGGGGGGAAAAACCAGGAGCATGAGAAAAATATGCTACAGTCTTATAGCAGCATCGATTTGGTGGGTCTGGTGAAGTTGTGATAAATTAATGGGAAAGCGCTGTCCCATCAAATTCAGTACTCCACCTCAATGAGAGCCAGGAGCTATGTCGACAGGAGAGTGTCTCTCACTGACATAGCATGGTGCAGACACTACCTTATGTAACTTAACATAGTTTACATCGACTTAAGTTGCATCACTTACATCAACTTAACCCTCTAGTATAGACAGGAATATACTGCATCTGCCCAGAGAGCTTCAAAGAGCATCCAAGTCTACTTGGTTTAAAATGGCTAGTCCAAGGCAACATCAGAAAGGTTCCCAGTACTGCTAAATAGTAGCTTTGTGCGCTCCATGATTTATGTCAAAAACGAGGGGAAGCACATTGCTGTCTCTCTTCAGTACTGTAGATCTGGAGAAGAGTTATTTGAAATTCACACTCCGGGAACAATATGACTGGCAACAATGCATGATGCTGCTCCTAAAAGAGCATGGGTTGATTTGAAGCAGGAGGGAATATAGAGAATACTTGCAGGTGTCCTAATGTATAGAGGAAGGATCAATTAATGTAGTTTTCTGTTTCATGTCCATCAGGAAGAACAAATGGGTCATTGTACGTTCTCTGGGGCAGGGACTGTTGTGGTGGTTATGGAGCTACTGTATTCTAACCTAAGAATATTGATCATAAATTTTGTGAATACTGTAAGTGACCTGGTCAGTGAGGAAAGGTGACTGTAGTTACATTGTGTTGTTAGACTTTACTGTATGACTATAGTCATCTAGCTTAGTAGGGGGCAGTTGGATGATCAAGCAGAAAAGCAACACAATGGCTATATATAAGTAACAAACCCCTGCGGGTGATGGGGGTAATTCCAGGCATGTTCTAGTTCCAGGCTGCAGCCTGAAGTTACACAGCTTTTTGCTAAGACTGGGTGCCTAGGGATCAAAGAGACACTAAGGCCCACAAAGCTACTTAGGTGCCCAAGTCTTAATTTTAGGAACCATGTAATCCACAAAACGCTTGCTCAGCTGCCACCTAACTCTGTAGGCACCTAAACTCACTTGGTGCCTAAATTTTAAGGGTAAACATGCCCAAGGCACCTATATTTTAGCCTGTGAGCATGCACACTTCTGTCACAAACTAGGTGTCTGAACACCTGTCTCCGACCTAAGGCCCAGAGTGCCCCATAAACTGGGGGAAAATTGATGGAGGAGCACCTATATTGCATTTTGGGCCTGATCCAATAGGTGTACTCAGAGACAACCTAGATCATGGAAATCCCTTTGTAGATCTGGGCCTGAGTGGGTAAAAGGACTGGCACGAATGGCAGGTGGGAGTTGAGTGCTGGTCCTGTTGAGAGCAGACTGATGAAACAGACACGGGTCCTGCAAGGATGCCTGAAAGCAATTGGCCCTTCCTTGGCTCCCTGGAAATTGTAAGCCTTAGGGAAGAACTATGATGCTTCGGTTAAGATTTTTTTTTCCCCTGAAATGCTTTTGATCTAAATAAATGATACTTTGTGGTAAGAAGGCTGCCTGTTTACTGGAAATTGTCATAGCTCCTGGTAGGAACAGAACTATAGTTACTAAACCTAAGCTGACCTGCTGAGGTAATCATGGTTGATAGACCAGGGCCTAGGCTGCAATCCCCTATATGAGAGTAAGAAAGTTGCCTGATTCCACTTGAAGAGAGGTGACTGCACAAGGCATGAAACCAGTTCATAGAGACTAGGGTGTATGTCAGAGGTGCAGTTAGCCTAGTAACTGTGACAGCCAACATGTTTCTATAAAGGCACATCTGAACAGGGCTAGCCCCCTCCTGAGCATCCTCTTGTGGCTAGAAGTGGCTGTGCAGCACTCTGCCTCAGTTTCCTCTTCACTCAGGCTCCTCAATAATGCTACAGAAGGGCTTGTCCAATAACATTCCTTCTTGTGGTCTGGTTTATTAACATAAAATGAACTAAAAAAATTAAGGTTCTTCTGCCCCAATCTCTTACTGTGCACAGTCTCCACTCCGCCACCCAGGTCTGACCACTTTTAAGTTTCCAAGCTGGTCAGCTTTTAGGCCCTTCCCAGGTTCCGCTTTGTCATTTCCCTTAATCTACTCTAGACTACTTTAAACACTACCTGTGCTCTTCTCGCATTCACTCTCAGGCATGGGCAGTGGGTATAAGAGGTCAGGGGAGGCTTAGCCTCCTCAGACAGCTGGCCCACCACCTCTGGAGTCCGCCACCATTGAAAGGATGCCTGGGCTGTAGCCTTGCCTGCGCTTCGTGCCAAGGCTCCACTCCCACTTGTCCTTTTCCCTCTGAGGCCCTGCCTTTGCTCCGCTTCTTCCCATCGCCTTCTGTCTGCATAGGGGCCTCAGGGGAGGAGGGGAAGAGGCACATTCAAGTGGTGAGTGGCTTGGAAGGAGTGTGGGAGGGCCATGGGGAAGGGGTGCAAAGAGTTGCAAATGGGGGGGGCTCGGGAAGAGGCACGAGAGGCAGGCAGGTGGAGTCTTGGGGGCAGAGGCACGAGAGGTCTCGGGGGAAGGGGTAGGCGGGGCCGGGGTGAAGCATGGGCAGAGCTTCATGAGGAGGAAGTTGAGTGGAGGTGGCCTCAGGGCAGGTCCACAGTCTGGGCGCGCCCAGCCTCCCTAAATGGAGGAGTCACGCACCATCCATGCTCTAAGGCCTTCCTACCTGGAATCTTTTATTTCCCAGGGGAGATCCATCACTCTCTCAGTGCTGTCTGTTTGTCAGCTTTTAAAGGTCAGCAGGCAAACCCCTCTACTGCTCCCCTGGCCCTCACCCTTCTTCAGCTCTCTGGCCCAAACCCTTGCCTCCAGGCAAAGTTCTCCTACAGGAGCCTTCTGCTCTCTCTAGCCTCTGTCATAGCTTCCTCTTCCCCACAGTGCTTTATAGAGACCATCTGTCACCTGTCAGGCACCATCAGAAGGTTGTTAATGAGGCATAGATTGGCTAAACCAGTTCCACCTTCAAGGGCCCAGTGCACCCTATGATATATATTCACCTTCTTCACAGCTTCCTTCATTATCAAGCTTGATAATAAATCTATTAACATACTGTACCACAGACTATTCTCTCAAGCTCACAAAAATAAAAGAAGTTAGTAATTCAGCCTCCATGTTTGTTAATAAATAACTTGGATTAGAGTTGCTTTAGTTTGCACAGGTGACCCACCAGCCCCTGGCTGGCCCCGGGATAGAGGAGCGCAAAGGTAGCATGCCTCCACTTCTCCACTCTATTTTTGAGCCAAGTAGAACTCAGCCAGAAGAAAGAATTGAAGCCTGTAAGTTTTTTGTCTTGCTGCTGTTTTGTAAAATAATGAAGATTGGACTATCAGCCTGCTTTGTTTGGAGGACTCGCCGTTTGTTTGTGTTGTGCATTGATATGTGTCTCCAGGGCTAAATAATCCATCTCAAATCAAGCCAAAAGGGTACCCAACCAAAAAATATAATTGAGGCTTCATTTTATTATATCCCTGCTGCTTGAGGGATCGATCACATATGAAGCTCTTCCTTAAAATTATCAGATTTACAATGAACATATATAATGTTTTTGCCTTACCTTAAAATTTGAATGTGTAGAAGAAAGAATCCAGGTCTTAGAGCATATATAAGACATTTTATAATCTTTATAAATAGGGAAAACAAAATGCTATATGAACACCATTTGTATGACTATAATGAAGTACCTTCCAAAGTACTGCTTCTGGGAGCCGTGTGGAGCCATGGCACATGTGGAGCGGGGCAAGCCCCAGACCCCGCTCCCCAGCTGGAGCGGGGCAAGCCCCAGACCCCGCTCCCCAACGGGAGCTCGAGGGCTGGATTAAAATGTCTAATGGACTGGACAAAGCCCGCAGTCCATAGTTTGTCCACCCTTGCTTTACATGCTAGTGGTGCTGTGTTTTTTTTTTGTTTTTTTAATATCTCTCTATGATGGAGACTGGCATAAGAGTACTGTGGCATATTTTGTAAGTGGGTCATGTTAGTCATCTGGAGCAAAAGGTAGATAACTTAGAAGTTGATCTGAAAAGTTTTCTTTTCAGCTGTCTTTTAATAACACTCTGAGCCCTGGTCTACACTACAAGTTAAGGTCGAATTTAGCAGCGTTACATTGGTTTTTAACCCTGGACCCGTCCACATGATGAAGCTGTTTTTTTGACTTAAAGGGCTCTTAAAATTGATTTCTGTACTCCTCCCTCAACAAGGGGATTAGCGCTGACATGGACCTTGCCAGGTTGAATTTGGGGTAGAGTGGTCGCAATTCGATGGTATTGGCCTCTGAGAGCTATCCCAGAGTGCTCCATTGTGACCGCTCTGGACAGCACTCTCAACTCAGATGCACTGGCCAGGTAGACAGGAAAAGGCCTGCAAACTTTTACATCTCATTTTCCTGTTTGGCCAGCGTGGCAATCTGCAGGTGAGTGCAGATCTCATCAGCAGAGGTGACCATGATGGAGTCCCAGAATTGCAAAAGAGCTCTAGCATGGACCGAATGGGAGGTATGGGATCTGATCGCTGTATGGGGAGACAAATCAGCGCTATCAGAACTCTGTTCCAAAAGATGAAATGCCCAAACATTTGAAAAAATCTCCAAGGGCATGAAGGACAGAGGCTGTAACAGGGACCTGCAGCAGTGCTGAGGGAGGGTCGACTGATGACATGGCTTACAGGGTATTCAAATCAACAAAGGGGGTGGGTTTACATCAAGGAGAAATGCACACAACTGTCACACAGAATGGCCCCCTCAAGGATTGAACTCAAAGCCTTGGGTTTAGCAGACCAATGCTCAAACCACTGAGCTATCCCTCCCCCTATTATTCCAGACAGGACTGAATCTCCATTAAACTTTTCAAGGTGCCCCTGACGGACCTCACCGAAACGATTGTCAGCCGTTGATTTCATGGAGGGAGGGAGAGTAAATGAATACAAAACAAATCTGTTCTCTTTCTTGTTTTGATCCACTCCATCTCTCTTATAAATCTTAGGCTGGCAGCAGACGGTACAGTACGACTGCTAGCCATTGTCATCTCCTGGCTGCTCCCAGACAACGGTGCAGTATGACTGCAGGCAGGACCAAATCTCCAGGAGACAAAACTTAAAAAGAGAATGACCTGGAGTCACTCCCATTTATGTCCAGGCACCCCGACAGACCTCACGGGGGTCTGCCAGGAGCACCCATGTCTGCCCAGGCACCCCTGACCGAAGTCGGCTAAAAGAGCACCCAGGAGACGACGACAATGGCTACCAATTTTAAAGCACTGTCTGCTGCCAAAAGGCAATGAGTTGCTGCTGTGTAGCAACACAGTACCATGTCTGCCAGCATCCAGGAGACACGTGATGATGGTGAGCTGAGTGGCCTCCATGCTTGCTGTGCTATGGCGTCTGCTCTGTCAGTCGCTATTTAATCCATTTAACATGTAAATATATAGTGGTAATTTTTTAATCAGACTGTTGTGCTGTACCAAAGCAGGTGCCTTTCAAAAGGCTATATTATATCTATGCAGTTACCTTTTTCAACCAAACTTGTAATCTCAAAGGATGGAAACAAATTTGTTTAACCATAAAAGTTTGTTAACTGGCATTAGTTATATTCCTACCCTGTAATTGTTTACAGGTTGAATCCTTTATTTTGCCTGGATTTAATGTCAGGATAGCCAGCTTATAATGAGTCATATTATCTTGCTTGCTCTTTCTGAATATTGCGCATTAGCACTCTTCCAGTATTCCGGAATTTTCCTGATATTCCACGCATTATTAAAAACTTACATCAGCAGATCAGAGATCTCCTCAGCCAACTCTTTTCCCCAACGCTGCTTGATATTACACTCTCACCTATTGCATATTTAATCTTTTATATATGTATATGAGATTGAGTCATCGCCTTAACAATAAAAAAAAGACAGTAACAGATATTTGCTTGCTGGAAGAGGGCAAGATGCGCAGCAGTAAATTGCAAAATGGTTAATGTAGGATTGTGATGATTGGTTCTGCCAAAGTTAAAGGGCCATACTCCAGAAAGACACGCTAGAGGAAAAATGTTTCTGTACAAGGGCAAATCAGCACAGAGAGATTTTGTAGGAAACAAAGTTATTGAAGAAAGTGTTCATGGGGAAGGCGTTGCTTTAGTGGTATACCTGTCACCTTTGTATCACAGCAGATATTTACAAATATAAGCTATGATGATAAGAAATAGTGGTGTATAGTGAAGTCTTGGAGGAACTAAGTGAAATTTGACCATGATAGGAGACAACTGTAATTACTCCAATAGTAGCTTTTTGACTATGGGGTCTACTCCCAAAATGGCATTTTGTATTACACAGTAGCATTGTGTAAAACAGATGTCTGTTTTAATATTTTTTCACTGCATTGAAACTTTGTAGTATTGACTTAAAGCGGATGTACATCAGGGGTCTCAAACTCAAATGACCATGAGAGCCACATGAGGACTAGTACATTGGGGTGCATGAGGGGTGAGGGGTGTGGCAGGGGGTCAAGGCAGTGGGTTGGGGTGCAGGAGGGGTGCGGGGTGTGACAGTGGGTTCAGCGCGGGGAGTCAGGTGCAGGGAAGGGGGTTGGGGTGCAGGAGGAGTGTGGGGTGCAGCAGGGGGCTCAGAGCAGGGGTCAGGGTGCGGCAGGCGGCTCGGGCAGTGGGTTGGGGTGCAGGAGCAGTGTAGCAGGGGGTTGTGGTGCAGGGTATGGCAAGGGGCTCAGTGCAGGGGGTTCGACTGCAGGAGGGGCTCAGGGGGAGGGCTCTGGCCCGGCGCGCACTGGGGGCAGGGCAGGCTCCCTGCCTGTCTGCCCGCCATGCCCCCGTGCTGCTCTGGGAAGTGGCTGGAATATGGGGGAGCAAGGGCACAGGGGCGTGTGTTGCTGTTGCTTCAGGCACCACCCCAGCATCTCCCATTGGCCGGGAACGGGGAACCGTGGCCATTGGGAGCTGCTGGGGGTGGTGCCTCAAGCAACAGCAACGCATACCACTGCACCTCTCTTCCCCCACGGTCTTTCAACTTCCTGGAGCAGCGCGGGGGCAGGGCAGGCAGACAGGGAGCCTGCCCTGTCCCCGGTGCGCGCTGGGCCTGAGCCGCTCTAGGTAAACGCTGGGGTATGGTGGGGGGCTGTGAGGAGCTTGCGAGCTGCAGAAGATAACTTCTCAGGCCATGTGTTTGAGACCCCTGATGTACATAGTGATAGCATGTATCGTCTGTCAGTACAGTTGGACATACAGCAGGGGTGAAAGTAACTTAAAGGACTTACCTGTACTCCGGAGTCCTTAGGAGAGGGCGGAGCCTCAACCAGAAGAGGTGGGGCCTTTAAATCCCTGGGGTCTTTAAATCAGGATTTAAAGGTCCAGGGGCTAGAGCTGTGGTAGCAGCAGCTGGGAGCCCTGGGCCTTTTAAATCATCCCCAGAGATACTAGCTTCAGAGGTGGCTGGGAGCCCTAGGAGTGATTTAAAGGGCCCGGGGCTCCAGCTGCTGCTACCGCAGTGGAGCCCCGGGCCCTTTAAATCACCATCAGAGGGGGCTCCCAGATGCCGCCGCTACCTCGGGGCCTCGATCTCTTGTGGAGCTTTAAAGGGACCGGGGCTTCGCTGCAGTAGCGGCAGCCAGGAGCCCCTGGCCCTTTAAATCACTGCCAGAACTCTGCTGCTACTACCCTAGGGATTCAGCAATGGGGCTCGGGTGGCGATTTAAAGGGCCCTGGAGGGTAGCGGCAGTGGGAGCCCCGGGCCCTTTAAATCGCCAACCGAGCCCCAGGACTCCGTCTGATGCAACCACCCTAGGCCCTTTAAATCATCCCTGGAGCCTGCCGGAGCCCTGGGGTAGCAGCAGCGGGGCTCTGGTGGCAAGTTAAAGGGCCTGGGGCGGTATCAGCAGCCGAGCCCTGGGCCCTTTAAATCGCTGCCAGAGCCCTGCCGCCACTACCCCAGGGCTCTGGCAGGCTCTGGGGATGATTTAAAGGGCCTGGGGTGGTAGTGGCAGCCAGAGCCCTGGGCTCTTTAAATTGTCCCTGGAGCCCTGCTGCCGGAGCCCTGGGGAGGTGGTGGCGAGGCTCCAGTGGCTATTTTAAGGGCTGGGGTGGTAGCGGCGGCTGGCGCCCTGGACCCTTTAAATAGCCGCCGGAGCCCCACCACCACTATCTCAGAGCTCTGGGGACGATTTAAAGGGCCACTGCTAGGAGCCCTGGGCCCTTTAAGTCATCGCACGAGTCCTGCTGCCGCTTCCTCAGGGCTCCAGCAGGAGGGCTATGGCAGCAATTTAAAGGCCCACTGCTAGGAGCCCCAGGCCCTTTAAATTGCCGCCAGGGGAAGCCAATCCGCCTCGATATGGCGCACCAGCTTACTTTCACCTCTGATATACAGCCAAAACAGACCCATAGCTGGATCAGTGGCATTCTTTGTTTTTTGGTTACCATATAAGTGAAATACATTCAGTGACAGGAGAGTAGCCTTGGTTTCTAAAAATCATAAAATCTGTATTGAAAACTTGACTTTTGAGCCTTTTGAAACCATTGCACTGGAAGACCCAGTGCATCTGTTTTACCACTGTCTTCACAGAATAGACTATTTTGAAAAAGATTTCTAATAAGACAAAGGAACATCAAATCTACTGTTGGCAAAACATAAACTCCAGAGTCAGAAAATGTTCCTGCATATTAATCTTTGATAGGAGCCATATAATCTTAAAGAAAGTAAATATACTAGGAAAATAACACACTTCAGCAAATCTGCTTACTTATGAAAAATATGTTTAAGGTTATAGCCTCCCTGTCAGTACTGGGAATCCTACCAATTTCGGATCTGTTTTACCTTTTGTATTCATAGTTGTTAGAGTTGATCCCTGTTTAATAGTAACCTATTTGGATTTGGCACAGATTCCCCGTTACACTGTAAATGACCAAGAAAATTTCATGTAATGCTGGAAGGTAAAGAAAGTGTAATAATGTCCTTGCTTGAGTCAAAAGTTTAAAGTATATTTTGAAAATTTTGTTTGTCGTTTTGAGAATACCACCTTCCACAGTGATTTATTGAAACAAAGCATATTTAACAAAGAATCTCTCTATTTAATTATTTTATTGAGGAAGGCATTATTAAGAAATACAGAATCCAATATACTAATAATAAACCAAATATCAGACACAACAACATTCTTATAGTTTTTTTAAACTAAGGCGCATATGTGATCTTTTTGTGCAAAAACTTGTTTTTTTGATATTGGTTCACTTTGCTATGTCTTTAAGAATACTTTCAGTCTTTAAAAAATGTTGAACAAATTATACACAATTAACCTTAGAGGTCTGATTTTCAGTGTTCTTGTTTCCATTTATTGAACAAATATTGTGAAAAGCTCTAAATTGTTGTTTCCAGAAATTGGTGTACAGTAAATCTAAACATTTTGCGGATTTTGTAATGCATACATTAGTCTGTGGTGATCATGTGTGTTGGGTAGGAGAAACACAATTCAAAGAAGGATTTAAGTAGCAAGAGAAGGATTTAATCAATATATAGGAAGCCAACATAGACAGTTGGTGACCTTGCTTTTTAATAAAGTATAAACAGTATTCCAACCTACAAGCAGATTACAAAATGCCTATAATAAATATTTTTATATAACTGTAGATCCAAAAAATGTGTTAGATGCTGATCAGACATAAAGGAAGACATAGCCCCTGCCTGTATAGTGTGAGGAGGCAGGGGTGGAGGTATTTTAAAGATATATTATTTAAAATGACTTCCGGATCCTTTTGGCAAGTGTTTCCTGAAATGCTGTGCAGGCAAGGAATGAGCCCAGACGTTTTATGAAGTGATTTTTTTTTTTAAATGCTCTTCTACAAAAGGCTGGAAACCTGGGGAGGAGTGATGATAGACTAGCTGCCAGCAACTGGCGCCCTAGGTGAACCATGCAAAAATCAGTGCTCCCTGCCCCCAAGCTCCAAGGGCAGATCTAGGCTGAGGTTTTTGGTAAACTGGGAAACATGTTGCCCCTTTTAATGTTTTTAAGCATTTTTTTTTAAACAGAGGCTTAATTATTCTGTTTGTCCATCCATCCATCCGTCTGTCCAACCAATGTTTCTCAGATTAGATAAAACAGAGACATGAAATTTTCAGAATAGATTTATACACAACAGCTAGATGATACTTCAGTCTGATTTCAAATAAAAATGCATTAAAATGTTAATTATAATTATTATTAAAAATCCAAAATCATCTATTATGCTATCCTGCTTTAACTGCCATTGCCACCACATCCAATATAGAAAGAAATAAGAAAACTCTTCAATTAACTTTAACCTGTATTTACAAAACACTCTGAATAAAAACACCCTGTGCTCTTAAAACATGACTTTTCTTGTTTTCTAAAACATGCTCTCTTGTACCATTGTTGAAAGCAGATATGTTTTATCAATTTTAACTTTGAGAAGCTACATTTCCCATTAGCTACGGAAACTGGAAAAGTTAAAAGAATGCATAGAGCTATAAAAATGTTTGGGAAACTGTGAGTTTATTTTCACAAACAAACTGCAGTACTTCTTCAGGAGTTTCTCAAGTTGTCTTGAAAAAGCCTGAAGCTCACTGCACAAATCGGTAGCATCAATGTCTTTTGAATTTTCATGCGTCAATGCTGACTCCAGTTTTATACAAAATTCTCTTATCTGTTTTGCTGTTTTCTTTTGCAAGCTGTGGATATCGTATAGAATGTCAAATACAGACTCTAGCTGCTGAATCTGTTGAAATCCTTCATCAACCAAGTGAATAGCAGTATCAAGGACTGAAAAATAGAAATTCACTTTGAACTTTTGTTTTGGGTTCTGAATGAGTATGTCTCGTCCTTCATACGAAAACGCATGTTTCTTCTGCTGAATGCGAACTGACTCTGGTTAAAATTCTGTTGGAAAGTGTATTTCTTCAGCAAGTGTGAGAGAATCTACCAGTGTTCTTTCAAACCCTTCATCACTTCTGAATTCCTCCAGAATATTTTTAGTTTGCTGCAGTTTTTTGAATAGCAGAATGTATGTTCAAGTTCTTTTCCTGAAGCTGCTTACTAGTGAGGTTAATCTCAAAGGATATTGTACCACAAAATGAGCGAAGTCAGAAATTTGAATGTGGAAAGGCCATTTGCAAGAGCTTCTGCATCTGAACATGCCGTATTGCCAGATGATTCAGTAAAGGTAGTATCATCAGAAATTTCAATTAGGACATCATCAGTGTTTCCAAGTTTCTAGCAAAGAGGCTTCAAAGCATCAGTGCGACTCTCCCATCTTGTCTAAGTGGTTTCACAGTTAGAGAATTCATGTGACGAGTCAGAATCTCCCAACAGCATGTTGAGCCTGAGGAAAAAAACGTAAACACGTTGCACCAGGTCAAAGAAACTGGTTGCTCCCAAATAGCATCTAGCCAGCATCATTGACAACTAATTCAGAGAATGCACATGGCAAGGAACGAAAAAGGCCCTAGGTTTGATTTCCATCATTCTCCTTTGCACACCATTCTTTACCCTTCCCATTACTCCCATTATCATAGTCTTGGACTTGTAAGTTTTCAACAGATAATGACATTGTTTCAAGCTCTTGTAGAATAGTTTGTCATAAATGCTGCAGTCATCTCCTGAAGCTGGGACACCATACTGTAACTTGTTTGTAACTTCCTCATCCTTTCTTCCATCTACTTCATTTACTTCAATTTCTTCATGTGTCTGTGAAGCAGGGGCGGCTCCAGGCCCCAGCATGCCAAGTGCGTGCTTGGGGCGGCAAGCCACGGGGGGCATGCCGCCAGCGCCATGAGGGCAGCAGGCAGGTTGCCCTCGGCAGAATGCTTGCAGAGGGTCTGCTGGTCCCTCGGCTTCGGCGGACTTTCCGCAGGCAAGCCGCCGAAGGCAGCCTGCCTGCCGTGCTTGGGGCAGCAAAATGCCTAGAACTGCCCCTGCTCTGAAGGTGAATAAATTTTCTCCATTTCCATATCAGTCTGATACTGTCAGCTGCCTTCATCTAGATGTAAATTTCCATCATCTTGAGTTTCCAAACTGCTGTTTTTGTGGATGTGAGCTACCCTCCTCTCCAAGTAAATTCCTTCATCTGGATGCTGTGAACTGCTTTGCTTGGTCCTTTTTCATTCTCAGCCTTTTGTTTACGATACTCAGCTCCTGAGGGTTTTCTTTTTCCTCTTTCTGCCATGGGGCATTTGAATATTTATGTACTGTGCTCCCGACTGCAAGCGTTATAGCATTAAGGATGGCTGACACACCCACCGCAGCCATCCCAAGATGTCTTTTCACTGCTTAAAAGTTCAGTGCTTAGTAACATACACTCACTTACCTATTAAAACAGTTAGTGTTTATATGGAAACAAAATGACCTTTTTCGATGTTACAACCCGACACCAGTTGTTTGGAAAGTAATCCCCTTCCTCATGGTTACCTGCTTAGAGTGTGATGTCATCACTCTCATAGTCTATTAAGCATTAATGCTGTTACTTTTCTTCTATGGTCCTTATTTACTGTGAACCAGTTATAACAAAGAAAAGTTCATAATTTTATATTGCCCGAGAATAATGCTAAGGTTTAATAATGTTTAAAAATACTCACATTTTGGATTTATAATGCTGAAAGACCATATTCTTTATTCTTTGGCACCAAGAAACACAATTATCCACAGTATTCGCTCAATTCTTAACCATCTACCTGTGACGTGTTAAAATGACCGTGTGATGTGTATCAGCTCGCGATATCTCCGCTCTACATGAATTTCCAGCTATGCGACCTTGATGTATATTCAAGTTAGGTGTCACTAGCATTGCAGCTCTTGCTGCTGGTGGATGTGTTTCATTGTGGCTTTATTTTTGCAGTAAATAAAAGATTTGACATTTCTGAGATGTCGAGAAATGAATTATAATTCATGTACCCTCCATACACGCGCGGGAATTGAAATAATGACATCTTCATTATTTCACTTGTATTTTTTCATCTTTTTCATTGTTTGTTTTCTTTTTATTTGATTTTTTTTTCCCCTCAAATTTGGTGCCACATTTAACTTGGCACCCTAGGCGACTGTCTAGTTCGCCTATATGGACAGGCTGCCCTAAGCTAAGGATCTGCCCAGGATGTTGAGAAGGTACAAAAGAACATTATCTGCATCCAACAACACAACAAGAAATCTGGTTAGCATTATAGCCAGGATGTAGCAATATATACAGGATGTAGCAATATAATACAATTAAAATATTTCATACCAGCAAACTGGTATATTAAATGAAATGGCATTAAGGTGTCTTGCAGGCTCCATGATTTTGGAAATAGATGGATTAGTTCATTTTAATAATGCTCAATCATGAAACAAAGAAGTTTTTTACTTTTTAAAATGACTCTTGGGTGCTCTGTTTTGTACTTTAATGAATAATGTGTTTTCTGCAATTGTTGCCCATGGCGAAGAGCTGTGAATTTTGATATCAGCCTGCTGTAACTATTGTGTATGTTTCAGTGTGAAATAATGTTGCTGTCAAGTGTGGAAGTGTATATGTAAATAGTTCTGATGCTGACATTCCCATAACAATATGCCTTGCAGCATTGTTTAGCTATAATTCGAGGTATGCAGAGACACTAATTTATTTCACTAGACTCTAATTTGATGCAAAATAAAATACAGGGCAAAATATTTGTACTGGAAAAATGTATCAAATACTGAATGGGAACACAGATTAATCTAACTAATGTCACTTTATTTCCTACTTAACTATCAACACTTTGTCTTTGGTTTCAGGCAAAACATAACATGATTGTATTACATCTTCTGCCAGTGTTTTTTTCTTAACAAGCTTGAACTGAATAGCAATAAGTAACAGGAATGAGGCAATTTTCTCCCCATATTCAACAATTTGTTCTTAAATTTGAAATACAAATATATCAATTATTATCTCTCGCCTGCTTCCAGATAGGCAGTTCCTTATGATAATCCCAATGCATGTCTTTTTAGAATAGTAAAGAAAGAAGTAATGAAAAGCAAATAAGGGCTAGTGTTGTACATTATGGAAGAGGCTTGAAAAACTATGAAGATTACATCAAGAAATCGCAATTTCTAAAAGAAGTCCTGGTATAGTTCAGTAAGATATTGTCCAGGTTAGTATGTTAGTACCAGAGCAGGATAGTGATCCACTTAATTAAGCAGAGGCCAATACATGATGATCCCTTTATAGTTTATTTTCAAGCTAGCTCTGTTCTCTCTAACAGTTAGCTTGGGTTTTCATTTGTTTCAAAAACAAATAAAGTGCAAGTATCTATCTTACAATAATATCACAATGGTCCTGGACATGGTATAACCTGGCTTTGTAAAGATCAGTGGAAGTAATTTGGATTTGTTAACTTTCCGTCACAGTTACCAGTGGTATATTGCTTCAGTTTTATATTTGGAAAATGACTTAAACTGCTACTCTGAAACCTAGCTTGAGAAAGTGACCAGCCATATAAGTACAAAAGTATTGTCTGTGTGTACAGAGTTCAAGATTTATTTTATGGTCACTACTGTGTGCTGTTGCCTACATTATTGCTGCTGCATGAGGCCTCAATTTTGAAGTCCTTACATAAGTAGTCCCATTAGTGCTGATGGATGCCCTAATGTGAGTAAGATTTACAGAATTGTGTAACTCTAGTTGCTTGCATCACTATTTGTTGCCTAATATCAATTTTTCAATGAAATTACACACAGAATACCATTAGTTTTATGTCCTTGCAATAAGGTAAGTTTCTTCTAATTGGGATTTAGGAATGTATTTGATTTATTTCTTATAGGAGTGAATCTAATGAAATTCTAATTGTTCTCCAGATGGCTTTATTCAGAGGTTCAAACTTCCAGGAGCTGGAGTTTTTTATTTTTCAGTCTTTGCACATGTTTTTCAATCTGTTGTATGCATGCTATACTATGAACTAGTTAAACATCTGTACAGGGCTGTTAGTAGAGATAAGTGGAACTAGTCATTTTGGATAGAAAGGCAAGATTTATACCAACATCTGTGAAGGTGTTTTGGTCACAACTGACTTTTGTCTTCTTTCTTAATGGTTGTTTTTAGTAATGTCATGACACTTTAATTGGGTTATGGAATCCAGTACATTTAGGATTTAGAAAATATTGATATCTTATTTTGTATAACTACTTTGTTAACATTGCAGACCCAAAAACCTTGAGAGAGAGAGAGAGAGAGAAGAGGAAATGTTGACATTTTTTGTTTATCTGCCAGGCTGTCTAGTAATTTCTCAAGGTTAGCTTTAAATTAGGAAGGTTCTTGTACTTGACATGCAAGTTTTATTGCACTTTAAAAAAAAAAAATTAAAAAACCCACACGTTAAAGTCTTGATCTTACACCATGTAAGTCAATGGGAGTGGGAATTGTCTTGTCTTCAGGTCAGATCTTGTCTCAGCTGACCAGTTTAAATATCCTAAATAGCTTAAGGAGGACAGAAAGGGGGAAACAAACAAAACTAAATGAAGGAGTAAAATCTTAATATCTGGCCTTAGTCTGCTACATATGGGAGATAGGTGTTAATTAACTGGAAATAACCTAATAATTTAATATCCCTAGATTTGGTCCATATTTCATGTGTTCCTGTTATCGCTGTTTGAGGGCATTACTGACTTCCAGGATAAGGGGTCAAAACAATGGGGCGGGGGAGATCAGGAAAAAAATTTTTATTTGCAAGTAAAGATGCTAAAAAGAAAATTGCATGGGGTTTTTTTTGTTTTTTGTTTTTTTTAAGAAATATATACAAACAATTACTTATTTCCAAGAAATTAAATCTAAAGTCTGCCTGCTACTGATGATTCACTATCTGATTAGGAAAATGAAATTGTTTTTTAGCGGGCAGGTGTGTAGTATTGCTCCAATGTAGGCAGGGAAAAATGTGCAGAAGTCCACTGGCATTTTACCAGTCATCAGTCAGATTTATTTTTTTATGCCTCATCAATTTCACTGACTTGATCATCAAAGAGAGTTGACATGCAGTTTACAGTGAATTTAGCCTAGGCACTTTTATTGATTTGTGTGTGTGTGTGTGTGTTTGTGTGTGTGTGAGAGATCAATGTGATTTCTTGTAATGATTTTGTTTTACACTTCTAGACTTCCCAACTTGTTTTGGAATATAAAAATTATCATTCTTCCCTGACAATAAATGAGAATATAAATTATTGTTAGCATGTTAGACTTTGAGTGATATTTTCACCTGGTTTGAAAATATATCATCAACCTCACAATTTTTTTTCTCAGGTTTTTCTTTGAGAACTGGTCTAAAATATTTATTTTTTCATCTTCTCATTTTAGCAGAATAAAACCCACTGAAAACAATGGCTGTATTTCTACTACATACAATAAAGCTTCAACACAGTTCCTCCATCCACCATTCTTCCCTTCACTGAGGTGTTGGGGGGGGGGAAGAATCACTACATATTTGTTGTATGTCTGACAGGATAGTATAGTAATGTTTATGGCATTTCTAATGCATTTTTCTTGAAATAACAAGAACTGTTTTCCCCTCCAGGTGATCTATACTGTAATTCAGGAAATAAATTTTCTCATCTGTTTGTGTGTACCAAATAAAATCTAACAAGATGAATGACATAAGTGTCAAGGAACATTGGAACCATCTCACTAGAAAAAGGAATTTTGCTGAGAGTATTGTATGCTGTATGTCTATAAGCCAATATTTTTTTATGAAGAGGCAAAGGACAACATTTATTAGTTTAGGTTTTGTTTAAAAACAGCAACAGCAGAAGAAACGGAACAAAGACTGATCATAGCATAAAACTTTTTTTTTTCAATTTATTTTTATAAATCAAGAACCTTTGTACTGGAGTTACCCCTGCTGTTAGTGGTCTGGGTGAGATCAGGTCCACACTTTCGGTGGGGGGGGGGGGGGATTCAGGTAGGGAAGAGGTTCCATAAGGACCAAATTAATCCATGATATAAGTGGTGGTGAAAGTTGATCAGAAAAAAAGCGTAAGTCAAAATAGTGTAAGTGCACCAATTTTGCATGCTTGGTATATACAAAATAGATGGAATAGGACTTATTAGGTGAGTGAAGATAAGTAAGGCCCCAGCAGGAACACTATATTGGTTCCAGTTACATTGCTTACCATATGTATCCATTTTCTGATCAGTTTATGCTATCATTTATATCACTATAGAATTTGGCCCAGAGAATTCTGTAGAATATGCATTTAGTAGCCTGGCTAGGGGGATCTCTACAAAGTAAATGCATTCTAGAGGGGGTATTGTTGGTCTCCTCACTGGAGAAAAGTGATCACAGTACTCTGCTTTGATGGGGAAGGTACACCCCTTCAAATGCAAGAGAATAATATTCCCCACAGAGGATGCTATGTGCAAATATAGTACATCCCATCTTGGATACTGAGAGTTCATTTTCATTTAAAAATAACGATGCTACTCTTGTCCAACAAAGGCTAACTTGCAGATAAGAAAACTGCTCCCTGCCTAGGTGTTAGTGAACAGTTCCGTCTAAGAAATCACCAATGCTGCTTCTTTCAGAATTTTCCTGGGATGTCTCCCATTTTAAAAGTCCAGTCCTACTAACAAAGAGTTTTGCCTGTAACTTCAATGGGAGCCAGATGTGGTGGTACATACTGGCCAATTTTATTAACAATTTAATTGTTCTTCCACACAAGCCACACCATTTAAAAAACTATAAGATGAAACTGATAGGGTAATAAAATGGTTATAGTATATTTTGATGTACTCTATCAAGCAATGCTCTTAATAGGAAATTTAAAATCAAGAGTTTAAAAAAAATCTTACTTGTTTTAATTCTGTCTCCAAATATTTCTCTATTTTTGACACAAGTTTGTATGTATGTACTCGTGTTCACCGGTGAAGAGGACTACAATACTCTTTTAGCAGATAATAAACAAGGAAGACAGAATCTGAAATGGGTATGAAGAAAGCTCATTACAGACTAGGTTGTCTTGCTTTAACTGCCCAATCACTGACAAAACAGGACATGATACGGTGTACAGTCATAATAAGCTTTTATACAAGATCATTTCAGTTTAAGATCCCTGCTTCCTAAGTTCTATTTCTGCTTCAATGCTCTGTTTCTTTACCTCTAAAGAATAACTTCATAGGGCACATTATACACTTGAAGAGAATAGTGGGGAAAAAAAAATCATGAATCAATAGTTTTGTCACCGAAGTATTTATTTGTTAGACTGGCTTTTTAAAAACTTCTGCTGAACTTGCAATTTTTTTTTTTTTGTCTTAAACGAATTGCTTTGTTTTGACTTCTGCTTTTCTTTATCTTTGTTCTTTATCTATGTTGGAGTAACTAGATTTCTAGAAGACTTTGTACTTCATAGCAGTAAATCTTTGCAGTATTCTCAAGATTGTTAGGCCTATAAATTGACTTATAGTAGCCCGACAGTTGTCTTATGCTGAAGGCTTTCCCTGAAAAATTTTGAAATGCAGGATTTTTTCCAGGCTGTCCTTGCTCTCTCCTGTCCCTCTTGTCCTGCAGATCTTGTAAACACTGTGTGAACAGGGCAGAGCTTTCTTTTTTAAAAACCTCCGGAGGGCTGTTGGTGGGGATTGGGTGAGAGCCAGTGGTTTGGGTGGTGGCTATTCACCAGAATCCTGTGGATAGGGTGACCAGATGTCTCGATTTTTAGGAGTTTTTCCTGTGTCCTGACCGAAGTACAATTGGGATGCCATTTGTCCCAATATTTTGTTTCGGGCCTTTTTTTTTTTTTTTTTTCCACTCACCCGTCAGTTGCTGACAGTCTTTGGTGGCATTTTGGCAGTGAGTGATTCTGTCTTTGGCGGCAAGGTTTATTACCTGCCGCCGAAATACCGCTGACGACCGTCAGCGACTGAAGGACTCTCCGCTGAATTGCCGCCGAAGACCCGGACGGGTGAGTGGTGTGTTTGGTTTGTTTGTTTGTTTATTTATTTTTAACTTAAAAAAAAAAATGCCACTCCCTCCCCTCCCCCCCGGCTGTCCCGATCTTGTCCCCTTACCATCTGGTCACCCTACCTGCGGATCCCATGAGGTGCACAGGAGAGAATCCCAATGAGGTTTAAGAGTGTGTGATGGCAACAGCCCTCCTAGAAAGCTTATTGAAGGAATAGGAGTCCTCCCTACTATGCTTAAGGAGGCTAGTTGCCAGCCCTTGTGTGTGATGTTAGTTGAAAAGATTCTTCTGTTTTCATTGACAAGTTTCCATGGCAGTTGGGTTACATATTGAAATCTACATCTCTGCAAGAAAATGTCCTTGAGACTGTTTTGTTTTTCCTTTTTAAAAAACAAAACAAAACAAAACCTTACAGGCCAGATCCTTCAGTGCTGGGGTACGGGTGAACAACTTAGTCATTTGGTGTCTGTATCAAATTAAGTGGAGCCAATGTTTTGTAGCGACATTGCTAATAATAATTTTGAGTTTTGAAATTGTATTTTAATAAACTAAACTTTAGTGCTGGACACTATCTATCAGCTAGGGGAATCCAGTAAACTCAATCCTGTCCTGTCTTTGAGGGATAAGGGGTTTGTGTTTTGTTGTTTTTTGGGGCGGTGGGGGGAGGTGTTTTGTGAGTGTTACAAAGTGGCAAAAGTTTAACTTCTTGAATGGTGGTGAACACCTCTATTCTTAGAGTGTCAGAATTCATGAACTCCTTCTCAGTTCTTATTTTAAAATGTCTTGAGATTTAAAAAAAAAAGTGCCTAATTTTGGGGGAGAGAGGTGTGAATTTGAGAGGAGGGCTAAAACTGGATTTATAATAGAAACTCAGGTTCAACCTTAACTATATATGGCTACTGTTCTCTAATAACAATACCAGAAAGAGGAGATGGGAGAACCCTCAAATGTAGGGACAGAGTTTGTCCCTCACTCCCACCACTTTATATCATTCTGGCAGCCTATAGGAGCTGTACAGGAGCTGTAGTTGGCTGGAGGAGCATTCCCTTGGCACAGCATAAGGCTGCTGTAAGTTATCATACACTGCCTATCCCTTACAAGCCTCAGGGCAAGAAGGGGTAGAATCATAGCATATCAGTGTTGGAAGGGACCTCAGGAGGTCATCTAGTCCAACCCCCTGCTCAAAGCAGGACCAATCCCCAACTAAATCATCCCAGCCAAGGGCACAGATTGGTGTTCATATGAACATCCTGGGATGTGTATGTGCAAATTCCAACTTGCATGTGTGCACTGGGGGTTGCATGCATCCAAGCAAGTCATGCATAAGTTGTTTCGAAGACGTAGGCCCTAACTTCTGAGTAACTCAAGGAATAGTGAAAATTATTTTGTTTAGGTTAGAAAGTGGAAGGTACTATGAGTGCTAAGTAATACTATTACAAGGTTGCATCAACCACGATTATTGTGGCTAACAAGTGCAGTGGACTGACCCTTGGACAGAATCAAAAGATTAATGTGAAGTGGATATACAGATGATGATTAATTTGAAATGTGAAGACATTGTTTCTTTTTTAAGAGGAAAAGGAAAATTAAAAGAGGAGTTGTATTCCTTCTAGTGGAGACTACCTCCTTTCGCCACTTAAATGCCTTTTGATCAGGGTATCCTCCTTGCTGCTGCACATCACTTCTCCCAAGAAACATGACTCCTCTGCCGTTGTGCTGCCACTAACTGGCTGCCTTTCAGCCAAGCCTGTGTCCTATCCATTCCTCTGGGAAACACATGAAATGTCTTTTCTTGCAGAAATACCACAAGGTATAGTGTGGCTACTCTCTCCCTCTGTCCCAAAATATCCTTCTGACCTGTGGAAGTGCAACAACATGGTGCTCAAGAGGGACTTCCACAAGCTCAGGGGGCATGGAGACGATCATTTTGCTTTGGTTCTGCTGCTCACTTCTGTACACTAATGGTCCTGTGTATATTTCTTTTTTTTCTGCTTTTTTGCTCCCTACCGCACATCACAGAAGAGGGGAACATAGGACCCAAATTATTTTGATAAACATTGCCCTTAGACGCTCTAAAGAGCACTGCAAGCTAAATACCAGACCAATGTAGAAGTGGTCTTTCCTTCAGCAAATACATTTTTCAAACACTACAGCAGAAAACAACAAAATAATCTAAATTATTGGTAACTTCCAGCCTATCTACTAGTGCTCAACTTGTCAGCAAGAGTGCTATTTATTCTTCACAGGTTGTCAAAGTTGATTAAATGCAGATGAGACTGTTCTCCCACAAGATTTTAATCAATGAAATACAGGTTCAAATAATGTCTTCTGTGGTTTGACATCATTGTAACTGTCTTAAGAAGAATCAATGGAAATGATAAGGGTGATTTACCCCTGCCTAATTAATAACATTATCAGTTCACAGGCACTGACTGCCTTTTTTTTTTTCCTTCTCCATCTGTCACATTTCATTTTTTCAAATTGATTTCCTTTTACTGTAAACTGTTTACATGTTCCAGGCTTCAAATGCTTGACTATCCCTAGAGTTTCTCTCATCCAGAGTATTAAGTAACTAATAAATATATTTACACTAAAGTGGAAAAATCCTTTTAAATAGGTCCTTTGGGAGTATTATAAAGTTTGAATTTTATTTGCTATTAGTACTACCTTTAAAAATTTCTTTTCTTCATTCCAAAAACGACATAAGAACTTACTCCTATTTGTATGAACGTCTCAAGATAATAGCATACCAATTTCACATGTGTATATGCACTCAGCCATTTACAAAGGTTTTGTTTTAATAGATGATCCATAGAGTTTTATGCCTATAGACAGCTCTTCCTCTCCACTAGCATTTGTTTCAAAAGTCAGAGGGCCTGATTCTGGTTTCACTTAAATGGATGTATATCCAGGAGTAACTCCATTGATTTCAGTGACATTTGTGTGTAAAAAAACAGTATTATAGGAAAATTGGTCTAAAGTTGCTAAGCAACATGACCTGAAAGTAATCTGTTTGTTCAGGTTTTCCCTAAAGGGGTAAGTTGAGTGGGGGGTGGGGGGCGTGGCAAGGAAAGAGATCTTTTATTGCCTTATAGTTGTGTAAAATATTTACTTAAAAACTCCTAGAGAATATTATGTGGTGCTATAACTAGAAAATAACTACAGTATACACATGTATATTAGAGCAGTAAAGGCTGAAATGTGAAATAGTTTAAAAAATGGGTATTGAGTATTACCAAGGTCTTTTTCATTTTTGTATAACTCAGCGGCATGAATCCAAAGACCAATGTGATTAGTTTAGCTAGAGCACTCTTAGGTCTGTGCTGCAGAGCTGATTTACTTGGGGCTTGTCTACACATAATTTTTTGCATTGATCCAACCATAGTGGTTTATAAATCCATATAATTAAATCTGTGCAACCCTTAGTGCAGACGCAGTTTATAGCAATTCTTCTGATATAAAAACCTTACAAAAGCGTAGCTTGTTTCTAAACCAATATCATTAGATTGGTACAAAAACTGTGTAGAGCAGCTGGTAATCTTCACCTAGGCAACCTAAATTCTGGCATTTCCTAACTTTTGAGTGCTTGACTTTTTGGAGTTTGGAGTTTTGTGGAGATATAAAAATAAATCAGGGATATGATTAATTGGTTAGTGGTCCATGGATGAATGGTGGCCTGCACAAGGCTGGTCGTATGATGCTGTCTCTTCTTTCCAGCTAAGAGAATCTGACTAAATGGTATGGGGAGACAAAAATAAAATAAATATCAAAAGTAGAATAATTGATTCCAAAGAATCCCAAAATATTTATCACCGTTATACCAATTAAAAATCCATAAACGCTAGAATCATAGGGTTAGAAAGGATTGCAAGCGTCATCAAGCGTAACCTCTAGTCAAGGTGCAGGTTTTGTTGTGTTTAAATCATCCAGGCCAGATGCCTAGCCAGTCTCCTTTTGAAAACCTCCAGTTGAGGAACTTCCACAGCCTCCCTAGGCACTGTGTTCCATTGTCCTAGTGTTCTTACAGATAGGAAGTTTTTGTTTTACTCTTCTACATAAACAATTGCATGAAGAAATTAGATGGTCACAAATGGAAGGAGAAATCCTCAATTACACCTGTGCAAACTCACTTAGGGTACTGTAGGGTGGCTCGGCTGTGGTTCGTCCCTCAGCGGGGCGGTGGGGTATCCCACCGCCTCGCTGCAGGTACTCAGATGTAATTTAGAGTATAATCTGTAGACCATGGAACTACACAGGTACAACAGAGGGCCTGATTGTTATGCAAGAGGTGAAAAGAGAAGCTTAGGGTGAGTTTGCAGAGCTGACTGTTAAAGAAAACATCTCTTTACTTGCAAATTTAAGATGGAAATCAATGAAAATGGAACCCCATGATGCCAATCTAAAGTACATTTTAGGGTAGAAGTGCAAGATAAAAGAAGATGAAACTTTGGCAACTCTTCAAACTACTAAAATCATGATAGGGCTGAGAATGATGGGGAAAAGTTAGAACTGCATATAAAAACTGTACGCTGCATGCACAAGTAGTAATGGCTGCTGTTAAGATACCCCCCCCCCCCAAAAAAAAAGAGATCTTTCTTCAAAGTATTCTATTTCTTTCATGGGACATAATCTCTAAATGCTAATAGGCAGCTACCGATTATAGCTTTTTACTTACATGGATAGTCATTTTGAAGCTGATAGGTCTACGTGAATAAGAGTTTACAGGTTTGGACCCATAATCTTAACGTGAAATTGAATGTATGCAGTTAGAAATTATAGTGAACAAATAAAGCTGTGTATTGTATAATGCAAAGGGAAATAAAAACAACCCAGGAAACTACAGACCAGTTAGTTTAACTTCTGTGCCAGGGAAGATAATGGAGCAAGTAATTAAAGAAATCATGTGCAAACACTTGGAAGGTGGTAAGGTGATAGGGAATAGCCAGCATGGATTTGTAAAGAACAAATCGTGTCAAACTAATCTGATAGCATTCTTTGATAGGATAACGAGCCTTGTGGATAAGGGAGAAGCGGTGGATGTGATATACCTAGACTTTAGTAAGGCATTTGATACGGTCTCGCATGATATTCTTATAGCTAAACTAGGAAAGTACAATTTAGATGGGGCTACTATAAGGTGGGTGCATAACTGGCTGTATAACCATACTCAGAGAGTAGTTATTAATGGCTCCCAATCCTGCTGGAAGGGTATAACAAGTGGGGTTCCGCAGGGGTCTGTTCTGGGACCAGCTCTGTTCAATATCTTCATCAACGATTTAGATGTTGGCATAGAAAGTACGCTTATTAAGTTTGCAGACGATACCAAACTGGGACGGATTGCAACTGCTTTGGAGGACAGGGTCAAAATTCAAAATGATCTGGACAAATTGGAGAAATGGTCTGAGGTAAACAGGATGAAGTTCAATAAAGATAAATGCAAACTGCTCCACTTAGGAAGGAACAATCAGTTTCACACATACAGAATGAGAAGAGACTGTCTAGGAAGGAGTATGGCAGAAAGAGATCTAGGGGTCATAGTGGACCACAAGCTTAATATGAGTCAACAGTGTGATACTGTTGCAAAAAAAGCAAACGTGATTCTGGGATGCATTAACAGGTGTGTTGTAAACAAGACACGAGAAGTCATTCTTCCGCTTTACTCTGCGCTGGTTAGGCCTCAACTGGAGTATTGTGTCCAGTTCTGGGCACCGCATTTCAAGAAAGATGTGGAGAAATTGGAGAGGGTCCAGAGAAGAGCAACAAGAATGATTAAAGGTCTTGAGAACATGACCTATGAAGGAAGGCTGAAGGAATTGGGTTTGTTTAGTTTGGAAAATAGAAGATTGAGAGGGGACATGATAGCAGTTTTCAGGTATCTAAAAGGGTGTCATCAGGAGGAGGGAGAAAACTTGTTCACCTTAGCCTCCAATGATAGAACAAGAAGCAATGGGCTTAAACTGCAGCAAGGGAGATTTAGGTTGGACGTTAGGAAAAAGTTCCTAACTGTCAGGGTAGTTAAACACTGGAATAGATTGCCTAGGGAGGTTGTGGAATCTCCATCTCTGGAGATATTTAAGAGTAGGTTAGATAAATGTCTATTAGGGATGGTCTAGAGAGTATTTGGTCCTGCCATGAGGGCAGGGGACTGGACTCGATGACCTCTCGAGGTCCCTTCCAGTCCTAGAGTCTATGAGTCTGTTTGCATTTGTGGGTCATTTGGCTAAGGAAATAGTCTCTCAGACCAATGATGTCAATCTAGACAAAATACAGAATGCAGGTTTTAAATATGCACTTTACCTATTTTTAGTTACTTATTTTGTGCATGGTTCCACGCTTGAAAAGTGATGGTTTTCAGTAAAGCAAACAAGTGCTCAGGTCACTTTTAAAAGTCTTGCTCCTGGTTTTGCTTTTTTAATTGGAAAAAGTTTAAAAGATACTTGGCTGCAAGTAGTCATAACACAACAAGGCTCACACTCTTGTAATAAAATCTGAATATTTAATAGTTTGGGGGTTTGTTCTCTGTGACTGGCATTTCTCAGTAGAACATCATAAAGAAATAAACTAAAACAAATCACTAAAACTAGCAGCTGAAAATGGAATATTAATTTCAAAGCTGTGGTCAAACATTCAGTTTCATATCTGCTTTTAAAAAATATGTTGTGCTTAACAGTAAAAGCCTTTTCCTACATGGAACTGGTGTTGGATCCAGGTATATTGAAGTCAGACTAGCTGACCACTGTCATCATTCCTGGCTCTCCAATCTATGAATAACACTTTAAAAATATAATTTAAACTAAACCTCTATTATGTGGGCCTCAACAAGATATTTTCACTAAGGGCCCTCCATTGCCATTGAAGTCCGTGAAAACTGAGGGTGCTGTCTTCAAGCATACTTAGTATTAAAGTCTTTCAGCATCCTTCTGAAGTAGGTGATTATCTCCCAGTATTACAGATGGGTAAACTGAGGCACAAAAAAGCTTAAAGCCTACCTTTCAGAAATGCTGAGCACAAGTCTAGGATCAGAATGAAAATACAAAGGTGATGGTACTCTTCCAGGCTCTGCACATGAAACAAGTTCCACTTGCATAATACGATGTGGGCGTGGCTGACTCTCTTTGGAGTCTGAATATATCCATGGGCTCTGCTGGGCTCCTCATGGTTGGCTTCCCCTCAGTGAGGCTGGGTTTTTTAAACTTGTCATCTCCCCTTTGGGGGCGCCTCAGCTGCTCTGCTGAGATCCTTGTGTTTGGGTCCTCCTTGTTAGAGGGGGTGGGGAAATGTGACAGTGCTGTTACTGGTGGTGCAAATAGCTTGTTTTCCAGTGAGTCCGGGAAGTAATTTTAAATGAGAAGCACTTGAAAAACCCTCAGCCTTTGAATAAGTTAAAAAAAAAAAGTTTTGGAAATGAATATGATACTTGTCAGTGGTTTCTGAGGCTTTGTAATTTGGCTAAATCAACATAATTTTTTAAGAGGGGAGGGTACATCTAATTGTGGGTGGGAGTGACTCTGACACTGGGTGACCTTGGTTGGGAAAGTCATTTAAACACTCTGTGCCTCAGTTTATCCATTTATAAATAAAACAGAGGATACATGGTATTTATTAATAATTGGAAAATATCTTTTGAGACTTTCTGATGGAGTTGCATTGCCTGGGACAAGTGTGGCCTGGGCTGTGTCTGTTTTCTCCTTTAAGGATGAGACTGAAATCAGTCAGTCACCTTGACCTTGCCCTGAAAGATTTGGTTTCTAGGGCTGCTGAATCTCTTCCTCAATCACCCCCTGAGTTTTTTCACATCAGGCAGCACCTTCTGATTACTGAAATATTGCTGTTTTATGCCTGCTGTTTCTGTATAAGGAAACCATACTAAATGATAACTAAAATAAGCTATTTTGATTTGTGAAAGGGGTGCAGAGGATGAATATTTTCAGGACCTAATGTATGATAAGAAAAGCATAATAATTATTTCTGGAATTTAAATGGTTTGTCATCAGGTTATACTCAGTCAAAGATATTGGTTTGTCTTTTGTGTGCAAAGAAGGAAGTGTGGAGCATGCATGCTAACTTTATATACTTTGAGAGCGCGTGTGTGAGAGAGAGAAAGACACCATGTTATAGAGCTACAGAAATCTGGGTCCAAATCCTAGTAACAAGGTTGTAAAGATTTTTGTTCAACATGACTATAAATGCTCAAGCATCTTCTAATAAAACAGTCATCAAGCATTTTTTTAACAACAATATTTTTTGTGTAAATAAATTATAAATCCCTGGTGTAAATGCCATTGAAATTAATGAAGTTACATCAGGGATGAATTTGGGCAACTGTCACTAGGTTTTGTTCATGCTGTTTCACGCTGTGGTTTAGTTTTTGTCAAGGTGGAGTGTCTGTTCTTTCTCTGAACACTTGAGTTGTATTTCTTGATAAGATACTTGTTTATGAAATCTCTTATCAGTGAGAATTAAAATGTCCTTCCTTGTAACTAACCAAGGCAATGTGTGCAAAGGACTATTTTCTAATTTTAAGGAAATTGAAATTTAACCTTCTTACATGGAAGGAAGAACAAGACTATACTTTTCACAGAAGCTAACAGCAGGTTTGAATTTACATGGTTACTTTTGCAAAAGGGCGAACTTCCTTTATTATAAGTAATACAAACCTCTTTATTTTTGTAAACTTCTGTTTTGTAAGTCAACGTGGGAGCAGAATTAGGGCCTGATCTTAGACCTATTCAGTTCAGTGGGAGTCTTTCCAATGATTTCAGTGTCCTTTGGATCAGTCCCTTTGGGAGGAATGATATGAATAAAGAAAAATTTCTTGCCTGTAGTTCAGATCTTGATGTCTTTTTTCTCAGGCAGAATTTCCACAGTCCCCATTGTGAGTTTTGCCCAACAAGGATTGCAGGAATTGGCCCTCTTAATTTATTTAGATGCTCCAGTGAAATCCTGCTGAATCAAATTAAGTAATACAAATAACATTGAGTATTATAGCTTATGTGCACATTTTTGGCAGGGAGCGAGTTCTTGAGAAACCTCCATTTAGATAAATATGTGATGTACTAAAGAGGCCCAGTGGTACTGGAGGATACATACTACACTGGGATTTAATGATCTCTGTCACTGATTCTCTAAAGTTTTATGGTTCCTTGCAAAATAGCAAGCGATAAAAGTACTTTTTGTTTTTGAGATACCTCAGAGCTATTAGCACTATATTAAAACACTACATTAATACACTTAACTGAATTCCTAATACATGCCTTGAACACTGGCACATATGATAAATCTTTGTTTAGGAGTACTCTGTTCAAAAGTCAAAGAATTAAAAATGTGCATTTGGGGGCAGGAAATCTGCATAGAAAATTACTAGAGTTGTGTAGGGTTAGCATCTGTAGTTAGTATTTGCTGTAAGTTGACTAGTATACACTAAGGAAAGTGTTTTATTAAGAGGTCACAGAGGAGTATGGAGAATATGACTACATAATCTGGGGTTTTGTTTTTAGTGTATAATCCAAGTTTTAGTTCAGTGACTCTCAACCAGAGGTAGGTATATCCCTAGGGGTACTCAGAGGTCTTCCAGGGGGTACATCAACTCATCTAGATATTTGCCTAGTTTTACAACAGGCTACATAAAAATCACTAGTGAAGTTGGTACAAACTAAAATTTGATACAGACAATGACTTGTTTATACTGCTTTGTATACTATACACTGATATATAAGTACAATATTTGTATTACAATTGATTTATTTTATAATTATATTGTAAAAATGAGAGAGTCAGCAATTTTTCAGTATTAGTGTGCTGTGACACTTTTTTGTGTTTCTGTGTGTAATTTTGTAGTTTAGTGAAACTTGGGGCTACACAACACACATCCGACCTGAAAGGGGCACAATAGTCTTGAAAGGTTAGCGCCACTGTTTTAGTTTATAGTAAATGATAGTTTTATAACTTGTTAACTCATAAAATAACTCTGGGCTTCTGAAACTTGACATGGCAGATTTATAGAGATGTGTTCATCTGACCTTTTGTGCCTGTAATTCAGTAACTGGTTTTCTTCCTTTTGGTACGTGGATTACAGTGCACCATCAAAGTATAACTTTTATCTTTAAAAGTAGTGTTAATATCCTATCTGGTTTACTTTTTGTACTAAATTTTTCAATCTTTTATTCAGTTGCTTGTGACTGACTGACTGCAAATTAGATTGTACTTGCTTTTCCAATAACTACTCTTTAGCAAACTTCTGTTTCTGACGCCTTCAACAGATGTTCATGTATCATAGCCTCTTCCCTTCTCCCACTACCCCAAATCAAAGACTACATTTATAGAACTATGCATTTTAGGAGCACAGATTATTTGTTGTTCAAACAAAAAGGCACATCTATATTTTCCACATCAGTGTGTATTGTGCACAAATAACCAAACTGAGAGGAAAATAGAGGTAATTATATTGATATTTTATACATAATTTTGTCTGTCATTTCAGCCCTCAACAATTTGCCAAACCTCTGATATTAGGGTCCACAATGGAGCTAATTAACAAGCAATGTTGCTGCTTACCTCAGGTTGCAAATGTCTAATGAGTGACAAAATTAAATCTAATTATTTTGATATTTTATTAAGTGGTTTATGAGCCACTATATAATTACCTCTTCTGAAATTAAAGTGGTCTGAAAATTATGGCTGTCCGGAAAATTAGTGGATGTTGATGATATTTGTAATAAGAATTATTCTTTTTCCAGACTTTTACTCTCCAGATGTAACAATTTGCTGAGACTCTACTGAATGGAGCTTTTCCTATGTACAATTAAATATAATTAAATCTGTCCCTTATTATGTTTAACAAATTAATTCTACTCATCTGGTATCTTACCTGTTTATAAATAGGATGGCAAGATCAGCATAGTCTGAAGGAAATAATCAGTAACAATTTAACTTAAATTGTTCTGTTTAAGTTACATTCATAGTGATGTAGATAACTAAATGGGTGGGAAACCAATTACAAAAGTATAAAAACATTCTCACATTAGACAATAGGTAAAAATAGTACATCTAATATACTAGATGCATAACAAGGGAACATTCTTTACACTTACTCTTTGTGTTCTTAATACTTTTTTGTCTCTCTCTCCAGAAGGTGTCATTCTTTTTTGAGTAGTGTCCTTGCGGGTGCTCAGCTTTAGGTGCGCATGCACTCTGGTGCCTTTGCACAGAGATTTTTGGTAGCAGTGCTCATTCCGTCCACACGTGCACCCTACACGTCCTTGTGCCCTATAGTGAGGCTATATAGGGCTGCATGGGAGAACCATCCTCAATTTATTTTCAACCATCTTCAGCCAGAGATGGAGTTTACTGTATGCCTGTTCATGTTCCCTCTTGTATTAGTGCTTTAGTTTTTATAGTTAGTTCTCAGCAGTAGTAGATTTAGTACCTTATAGTTGTTGGAATTTGCGTTTTCCCCCCTTGTTTTTTAAAATTATATAGACAGACAAACACACACACACGTATTTTTTTTTCTTTTTCCCCTATTGAGAAGCTTGAACAATTTTCTTCTGTCAGGGTTGCCAGGCTACCTAGGCCAGTGGTTCTCAACCAAGGGTACCTGTAGCCCTGGGGGTACTCAGAGGTCTTCCAGGGGTACATCAACTCATCTAGATATTTACCTAGTTTTACAATAGGCTACATAAAAATCACTAGCGAAGTCAGTACAAACTAAAATTTCATACAGTCAGTGACTTGTTTGTACTGCTCCATATACAGTACTATACACAGAAATGTAAGTGGAATATAAATATTGTACTTACATTTCTAATTGATTTATTTTATAATTATATGGTAAAAATGAGAAAGTAAACAATTTTTCGGTAATAGTGTGCTGTGACACTTCTGTATTTTAATGTCTGCTTTTTAAGCAAGTAGTTTTTAAGTGTGGTGAAACTTGGGGGTACGCAAGACAAATCAGATGCCTGAAAGGCGTACAGTAGTCTGGAATGGTTGAGAGCCATTGCCCTAGGCTTGGCCTGTCTTGTCAAGAAGCAATCTCTGCTAGTGACAGGCACTCCCAGTACATTCGTTGTTTGGGAGATTCTCACGTTCCTAGCAGGTGTAAGTCCTGCTCTTTTTTTAAAGGAAGATCCCAGAAGAACAGGGAAATAAAGTACTACCTCTTAGTGGTGGAGCAAGTTTTGAGACTAGTCTCTGACCTGAGAGCAGAGGCCCCCGTCCCTTCTGTCAATACCCTGTCATCATCAAGATCATGGTCACCAAGAGCTTCCAAGATGAAGACAGCATTGAAACCCCATCTCAAATACTCACATAGTGAGGTACCAATAACCGTGCTGCTGATAGCGAGATTGTCCCACTGAAAAGTATAAGGAAAGCGATAAGAGGAGCAGACTAGAGAGGTCTTCATTAAAGAATATCCAGTCACCAGACATCTCAGGCCTCTAGAGGAGTACTAGTGAGGCTCCGAGTACTTCAGGTACCGTGAAGCACACTAAGACTTCCAACTGAGTCCCATACCTCAGCAGTAAAGGGCTCGGTACTGAAGACTACTGTTGTCCAGGGACTGGCTTCAATGGAATCCTCAACCCATTCAGTACTGATATCAGTGCCTCACACAACAGTTTCTATATCATTGGTGCTGGTACTGAATTATTTTGTGTTACTGGTACCACAGGAATTCCAGAACCTGAAAGACCTTTTGGTACCAAATGAACCTGAGTCTTCACTCCTGGCAACCTCTGGACACCTCTTGGTACAGAAGTCAGCTGGGTCACCGACTGCTGACATGTTTCTGTGAGACCTACCTCTTTTCTCCATCTTTTTCTATCCAGGAGGAGGGATTGTCAGCTCTGATACAATATGTGGGGCAGTATTCTGACTCAGACTCTGTACTTTCTATTCAAGGCTCTCCAATTATTCCAGGAGACATTATTTCCCATTGCAGATGCAACAAAGACAGGACAACAGACCCCTGCCTAGCAACATTTGGGATGACTAGCACTGGATATCTCCCTCCTCCCCCACATGCCATATTGTCTCTCTTATTGGCCTTACTGGGATCTATGGGCAATGTTCTTCCAGCAATTTTGAGTGGCGTCAACTACATCCCACAGGGAACACAGAAGATCTTGTTCCCCAATACCATGTACCTCTCCTCCCCACTCTGAGCCCAAAGATCTTTGAAGGGCAAGCGTAGACAAGGAAGTTACCCCACCTTACAAATATCTCATTGTTGTCACCTGATGAGGCAGTAATGCCACTACTGCCATCATTAGCTGATGACTTTAGGCAATTCCAGGACCTGATGAAGTGGGTTGATGACACCCTGCAAATTCTGGAAAAGGTCCAGGACTTCCACCACAAGCTCCTGGACATACTGCATACCTTTACCTCAGTGCTGCTGATAGCCCACCACTGATTACTCTTGTTATAGTTAGTATGGCAACACCCATTTTTTTCATGTCCTCTGTGTATAGATATCTTTCTACTGTATTTTCCACTACATGCATCCAGTGAAGTGGGTTTTAGCCCATGAAAGCTTATGCTCAAATAAATTTGTTAGTTTCTAAGGTGCCACGAGTACTCCTCATTCTTTTTGCGGATACAGACTAATATGGCTACCACTCTGAAACCTATTTCTAAGGTTTTTGCTTCTGGGTAGCACCAACAAGGTGTTTAGCCAGCACATTGTGAAGGAACTACACCTCTACTCTGATATAACAAGACCCGATATAACACGAATTTGGATATAATGCGGTAAAGCAGTGCTTGGGGGGGTGGGGGGGCTGCGCGCGCCAGTGGATCAAAGCAAGTTCGATACAACGCGGTTTCACCTATAATGCGGTAAGATTTTTTTGGCTACCGAGGACAGCGGTATATCAGGGTAGAGGTGTAATTGAATACAATGGCCCATTAAAGAACACTTAACTCATAATGGAAGGAGCCTATGTACTCTTAATGGAGTTTCCTGCTATGACTAAGCAAAGTCATGCATGGACCTGTGACTTGCTCATGTGACTCCAAACTCCATCTTTTACCTGTGATTTTAAACTAGCTGAGCTGAGGCCTTTGTCTGAAACATTGGGTTTCCCTCCACTTGGTAAAAGCCATAAAAGGCCATGGAAACCATCTTAATTTTTGCCTCTTTCCTGCTCCAACGTCTGGACTATGGACTTATACTAAGGGAAGCATTCTAAGTAAGGGACTGAGGACCTTCCAATGATTTGGAAGCAACCAGAGACTTGACTTAAGCCAGCAGTTTATTCCAGCACTGCTACAAACGTGAACCAAGAACTTTACAATTGTTCTATGTATTTGATTCCTTTAACCAATTTTAACTCTCATCTTTCTTTCTCTTTATAAATAAACCTTTAGATTTTTAGATACTAAAGGATTGGCAACAGTGTGATTATTGGGTAAGATGTGAGTCATATATTAACCTGGGTGTGTGGGATCAGAAGAACCTTTCATTTGATGAACATGATTGTAAAGAACCACTCATCTTAAAGTCTAGTGTTTTTGGTGGTGATACAAGAACTGGAATGACTAAGGAAACTGCTGTTCTGACTTCTTGTTAGCCAGTGTGCTGAAACAGAAGTTTGCTTTTGTTGCTGGTTTGGTATATCTTAAGGGAGAATAACAGTCAGTTTTCAGGTGTATCTGCCCTATTTCTCAGCAGTTTGTCCTGAATTTGGTATTCTCAGTTGTGACCTGCAAAGGCACGGTGACGGGGGGAATGCTTTCTTCTGATATTTGCTAATCTAGAAAATCCTTTATCGTAGGGATACTGGTATAAACTGTTCTAACAATATGAATTATTAGGGAAGACTTATCTCAACATAATAGTGTTAATAATTGCCTGGAAAGAGATGAAGACCAAAAACTTCTCACTAGAATTTTGTGTTGATTGATTGAACGATCTGCTCAAACTTTCAGATTATGAATTACTTTGTTTTATCTAATTTTCCTTTTCTTTTTCACCTACCCTCAGCTGGAAAGACAGCTACTGATGCAGAGTCAAATGCGAGAGAGACAGATGGCTATGCAGATTGCTTGGACAAGGGAATTCCTCAAATATTTTGGAGCATTTTTTGGACTTGCTGCTGTAGGTCTAACTGCTGGGTATGAAGTTTATGTACTAGAACATTCAAGTAAATTAGTTGTAGTAATTCCTCAGTGGTCATTGTCTTTCTGTTGCCTGCTCTTAAGTAGGCTTGGCAGAATTTGATTTTTATATATATATATATATATATATATATATATATATAATATAAATTTCTACCAATATCAGTGTTTTGTTTTAAGTATCTTTTTTTCTATTTTTATCTATTTAAATTTTCACAATTGTGGGGAATTATGGGTGGGAGGTCAGCCAGTAATTATTTAATGTCAGTAGACATTGAGATTCAAAGAGTTAAAGCTTTGTATCAGTTAAAACACGAATTGTCAACATCACATGCCAAAATATGTAACAAAGTAAATATCCTTACATCAAACTCTAAATTCTCAAACAGCATTTTTCTTACTTTGCTTATCTGTAAATTTCAATTACTTATTGCTGACTTTTTTTTCTCATTTTTCTGTGTACGGTGAGTACTGACATTTACTGATTTTAAAAAATCTAATCCTTCCATGTCTATTCTTAAGTAATTATTTTGAATTGTGTGTTTCTGATCAGAGAAATAGAAATGGCATTTCCTTAATCAATCTTTCAGCTCCCTGTATATCATATCTGCTTACTTCAGTGACCAAATCAAGTTGTGTTTGGTATTTTTACTGTTAATACTGAAGGGCAAATATATCTGAGAGGAGGTAGCTGTATTCTTATAAAATTTAACATTTTATATAGTTCTTTACATATTTAAAGTGCTGAACAGACTTATCCCTCACATCTCTCCTATGAAATGGGTGGTAAGTAAGAGTATTCCCATTTTACATAAGGGGAGATTAAGACATAAAGGTTATACTGTACCCAAGGTTACATCAAGAATTAGTGTCAGAACTAAGTTAGAATTTAGGACTGCTGATTAACAGCTTTTGTATTAATTCTATATCACTCTCCCTTCCTGTACTGTTTTACCTGCTGTATCATCAAAAGCATCATCTCAAGCCTGATTGCAGAATCTTTATTGCTCATTAGACAGAACTTTTTTTTCTCTTCCTGGCGACTAACATTTTTTCATTTCTAAACTCATAAGTGACTTTATATAATGGACGTATTTCTGTTCATGTTGGTATTTTGCACTTGACTCTATAGGTAGGCTCCTCTGTCAAATTCAGCATAAAATAATTGCCTACAAAGTTTGTGCCACTTTCTCTCCTGTACTATGACTTAATAAGATAACTGTCTTGCCAGACAGCCCTACCTAGGTTCTCTGGATGACTGAAAAATATAAGTCACTGAACAATGTATATACGTTCTCAAAAAACTCTAAAATTCATAGGAAATGACTGTGTGTAAGGTATACATTTAAGGTATACCTATGCGTGTCTTATATTCTACATGTGTGGTGGATCTGGAGCTGTCTAATTTGTGAATGCTATATTTCTATAGGTTTTGTGTGTAAGGGGGTTACTTGACATGCTGTTGTGATGTCTACTGTATGCATATATTGAGTTAATTCAATAGTGGAATTGTCAGGAAATGAGAAGGAAGTGGAACCATATGTACACTTTCCAGCGTACACTTGAGACAAAACAAGAGTAATTCATTTTGATGCTCTGCTTGACCTCCTGCTAGGCCTGCCAGACAGGTTTTCCCAGGAGTGACTCTGTCCCTGTGAGGAGGAAATTTTCAGGGCAGCCAGTAGGGATTAAGATTCACGCCACCTCAAGAAGGGGGGAGACGCACAGGTTTTTGAGAGCTAAGGTAAATCCACACTTCACAGGTTAGGAGTCTTGGGTAGGATAGACCTCTTATGTTATGCTTTGTTCATACTGTTCAGATTAAACAATACTTTGATTTAAGGAGGCTGTTTTGGGTCACTTTATTCACCACTGTTCACACACTACTGAAGGGATGAACTTCAGGTACCTCTATCTAGTCAGACCTGCTGGGTAAGCACAGTTAGTACGCAGGGTACTGAAGCCTCAGAACCCAGTCAATGAGTGGGAGAATCATGGGATTCCACCCTGAGAGAGGTTAAGGCCTGAGGGGGAGCCCTCAAGAGACCAGAAAAGGGGTCAGAGATGCAGCTAGCCCTATAATGACTATGTACATACAACTATAAAACAAAACAATATATGCATTTTGGTTTGTAATAAATAGCATGTATTGTGAACATCAGACTCTTTTTGTTCCGAAACGCATGCTGAACCAGTAGTAGTAGCACTTTAAACTTTTCTGGAGCACAGGAAATGTTTTTCATTTCAGTGTTTGGTTTGTTTATTAGTTAAATAAATGTTCCTTAAAATGTGCATAAAACAGGTTAATAGTCTTCTGAAACATTTGGCTCTGTCTCTAGAGTAGCTAAATACCTTCTGTGTGATTAGTGAAGCTTTTAGGCTGCTGCTGATCTTACAAAACTTATTGTTGTTCCACTCCCTCCTCCCTTCTTTTTTTTATGAACAGAGCAATAAAAAACAAGAAACCAGGACTGTTCCTTCCAATAATTCCCTTAAGCTTTGTACTTGTCTACCAATATGATATGGGCTATGGAACACTTCTGCAAAGGATGAAGGGTATGTATATGGAAGTTGCTGAGACTTGTAACCAAGCCTAGCACCCTTTGGACTCCCTTGTTCTTGACCACAATGTGCCATGCCAGTACCTTTTGCAGCTCCTTTTGTCTTACGGGCAAGTGCCTAAACTCATTAAGGGAGACAGAAATGAGAGTGAAATAAAGTCAGAATTGTTTCCTTCTGTCTGAGCTTCCCCAGCAGAGAGTATTCCATCCTAATAGCCTTCACCGCCAATTCAGGTTGTCTTAAGTAAATACAAAATTTGAGAAAATCAAGAGAAAAATTAATAATTGGACTGTAAATACAGATGGACTAATACTAACAATTTTAGAAGTGACAGGTTTAGTTACTTCTCTCCAGTTTCTGTTTTGAAATGTAATAGAACAGTATGAATGTAAGTGAAATTTACTGGTGCACTTCCCCAGTAAGTTAGTCTTAATCATGTGTATCCTAGAGAAATACTTGATGATAGAGCCTATCAAAAGTAACAAATTGAATAACATTGCGTATGGTTTGTCTCTTTTTCTGCACTATAGAAAAAGGACAATGAGGAGCTATTAGTGTATATTTAGACCTGGATTCAGAATATGGCTTGTCCTTAGAATATGCAGCCCTTGAATCAAAGTAATGATCAGTCCAGATAACTTTCTGTTAAGCACAGAGATGAGGCAGGTGCAATAACCTCTAATGGAAAATATAAAATACAAAATACTCAGCTATAAGATTTATTTTCAAATTTTATACAGCATTGAGCATATATGTAATTGCACACAAAACTACGTTAAAAGGACATTGTTAAAGTTCCACAGTCAATCACACAAAAGTTAGGAAAAAAAACAGAATTAAGATTGCCTATTCAACCTTAATTTGCCCCCCTTGTACATATAAATTATGACAGTCATACATGATCATCAACACAGAATCATTAGTTCTGTCTTTAGAACAGTATATAATGTGCAGTAAATAAGGCCTAAGGCCACACATTGAACAATGAGGATAAACAAAATATTAAATAGTTTCTCATTAACTATGCATTGTCCATCTTGTGCACTGAATGAGGCAGTGGTCTATGGGAAAAAATAGTATGATGATGTAATTAAAGACTGTATTAGGCACATGGGAGCTGAATTAAGATTCCTTAAGTCTAGTATTTTTTTTTTGTAACTTCTGAGCACTTGATCTTGCAATCTTAATGTTCTTTTTACATAGTGTTCTGTGTGTAACTTCCTAGATTTTTAAAAAAGCAAACTGAAAACAGAAATTTCATCATGTGGCATCATTGACACCCAGATGGGTCATCAGCCCGACTGGAACCTTTAGACCTACTGCACAGACATCTGTCACTTGAGCTAACTGAGTAAATACAAGCAGTGTTAAGTTATCATTCTTTATGTGGAATTGCCCTAGAGCAGGGACTGGACATGTTGCCAGTGAGTTTCACCATGTCTGCTGACTGCAGACACTTAGGAATCTTGGTATCCATTCCAGGTTCTGGAGAAGAGCATTCTCAGTGGAAACAGATTCTTCTGCCTTGTCCCTTCCAATTTGTCCCAGTCAAAATTCTGGCTCCTGTCCCTGTTGCCACTCCTTAGGCTTCTCATCCCAGCCTCGTTGCCCAGCATGTCCAGTTCTCAGTCTCTGGACTCTTTTTGTTCCAGTCCCTATCTCCTTGCCCAGTCCCCTCTATCTCCCTATCCATATTTCACTTGATTGGCCAGTCTCCTTCGCCAACCACAGTTCCCAGCTCCTTGTTCAGTCTGCCTGTCTTGCTGACCACATTCCCACTTTTTCTGTCCCCAGTGCCTACCAATCAGTCTTCCTCCCCAGCTTCTTGTTCAGTCTGTTTTCCCCCCAACTCGTCTCCTTGTGCAGCCAGTCTGTTCCCCGCCCAGCTCCTCATCCTATCCCAGTCTGCCCCTCCTTGTGTTGGTTCCCAATCTTCATCCCCCTATCTTCTGCTACCAGTTTTTATCTCCTGCTCTCTCACTCCTCTTCTTGTTTGTCTCCTTGCCAGCCAGTTCTGCTCCCCTGCCACCAGCTCTTTATTTCATCCCAGTCTACCCCTAGTGATGTATTGGCTCCCTGTTTCACTCCCCACTCCCTGCCATCAGCCTGCAGTTAGATCTGTGCCTTCCCTCCCTGGTTCCATTTTCCAGTTCACTCCCCACTACAGATCTGGCCCTTGTCTCCTTGTATTCAGATCAAGCAGCTTACTCCTCCACTCAGCCTGGCCTGTCGGGATGGAGTGGGAGTCAATTGAGAGTACAGGAGAGACAGTATCCCTGTTCTCTGTTTTGGAGCCTGGTCCACAGTGGAACAGAGCCATACTTGCAGGGAAAGTCCTACTCAGTCTGGGATAGAGCATGTTCAGTATAGACAGAATCATAAAGAAATTTAGCTGAGAAACTAGCATGTCTCTGTTGAACATGTGCAACTGCTGTTTTTCAAAGGCTTATAATTTGGCCAAATTTGGGAGGATTTTCCTGGGAGTGGGAAAAGCATATCCCTGACACAAAGGACATGTGTTAAATTTCATGTCCTTACTCCAAAACATGGGGGCACTAAAGCTTGTCAAAGAAAAGGTTGCCAGAACTTTTTAACATGGGCAAAAAAGTATTTTTCTTTAGCCTTGTTCTTGGAAATAAATGAAAGTTTCCAAACAAATTTAGCCTAAGGCAGACACATGGCATGGAAAATTTCAGCCCAAACATTTGGCAAAATTCTAAATAACTGAAAACAGGGACTTATAATGAAAAGTGTTGGGCAACCTTAGAAATAAGTGGTACTACGAGCCCCAGTTATAATTATTTAAGTAAATATCTAATATTCTTTAGTTATTCAAGCCTTCAAACAAAATATATGCAATTTCTCTGAAAACTTCTTTTGTTCTTATTAAAGTGCAAAGATTTATTGATTTATTTATTTATTTTAAGGTGAAGCAGAGAACATCCTTGACACAGAGAACACCTTGCTAGAAATGCCAAAAGGAGCCCTCACTTTTGAAAGCCTTGAAAAAGCCAGAAGAGCTCAGAGCAAGTTCTTTATAGAAAAATAAGAAGACTGTAACCACTCAGTACTTCAAAACACAAAATTATTTGTTTGTAATCATGTTGCTGACTTAAAATGTCAGATTATTTGTTTTGAGAACACAATATTTTTAAAATAAAATAAATTTCATTTAAAAATAGGGTTTTTTTTTCAAGGCAGTGTTTTTTCTTTTTAATATTTTATGTATTTACTGCAAATATTTTAATTTCAGTAGTTCTTGTTTATCCCCTAGCATGAAACTTCATGAATTCCTGCTCTTCAATTCTAACTTCATTATTACTTAGTTTGAAAATCTCTCTTTCCTCTATAACCAGGGGTTAAGGATCTGGCCTATCAACTATAGTAACATGTTTTTTCAAATTTAAGTACCTACAACTGTATTTAGGCACCTGTATTAAACATGGACTAAGTTTTCAGGCATGCTAGAACACCAACAGCTCATACTGACATCAATGGGAACTGTAAATCAGGCCACTCTTTCTAGCTGCTGAATTATAGGCATCCAAGTTTGCCAGATTTGCTTCAAATTTTACAATAAAAACTTTGATCAAAGTTCAGAAATGCAGGTATCACTAGTTAACAGTGGATATGTTAACACAGCAGAAGCTGTGCAGCTGGCTTGAATCCTGCTACTGTGGGTAGCAATAGCAGTGAAGACAGCACAGGTTTCAGCATGGTTAGTACAAGCTCTGCATGGTCCTTGGTCACTACCCTGCTCTGAAGCCTATGCTGTGCTGTCTTCACGGCTATTGTTACCCACACTAGATTCAAGCTAGCATGGGTAGGCTAATCTGCATCTTCCAGGGAAGAGACTAAACTGATACAGGACCCCGAGCCTAGAAAAAGGAGGTGGGGTTGGAAGTGCCAAGCATGACTGCCCAGGGAGCATCAGTGTGTGTTGACAGGCGTAGAAGGGGAGACATAGAAAGAGAATGCTGCGAGAAGCAGGGGCATCTCCAGGCCCCAGCACGCCAAGCGCGTGCTGGGGTGGCATGCCGGGGGGGGGCGCTCTGCCTGTCGCCGGTAGGGCGGCAGGCGGCTCCGGTGGACCTCCCGCAGGTGTCCCTGCAGACAGTCCACTAGTCCCATGGTTCCAGTGGACCTCCGCAGGCACGCCTGCGGGAGGTCCACCGGAGCCACCTGCCGCCCTCCCGTTGACTGGCAGAGCGCCCCTCGTGGCACGCCACCCTGCTTGGGGCGGCGAAATATCTAGAGCCACCTCTGGCGAGAAGGACAGTCTGCTTGTCCAAATCCAGAGATGGAGGTAACTGGGCCAGATGAAACATACCAAAGCTTGCAAGGAAATTCTAAGGGTTAGCTATGGAGAAATATGCATAGAGACCCTTATTGTTTTTACATTTTGCTCTACGTGCTTTATACGTATGGGTGAATGATGGTTTGTTTTGAAGATGCTGTTTCTGTGACACAGCAAACTTAGCTCCTTCAGGAGCTTGCGGCAGTAACTTACAGGTGCCAAAATTATTTTGGCCTGTCACATTAACATGGTTGGAGTCTGTCCTTCAGAGATTCAATCCAAGGGGTTCAACTGAATGATGCTGCCCGGAGAGGGGTGAAGGCAGCATGGTCCAGCCGCACAGGGATGCATGTGAGAGGGACTAAAAGGGGTCTACGATGCAGTTTGCACTGTAACTGATACCACTTTTTACCCCCCCCCCCAAATAAAAGCCAGTATCAAAAATACGCTGCTCTTCTCACTTTGAAACTCAAATGGTCTTAACTGCAGGACTGCCTCCAACATATCACAGACTGATGTTTGTTTGTTTGACAGTGAGGCGATCAACTTGAGGGAGAGGGAAAATACTTGTCTGGGGCCTGACCTAACCTGAGACTAGAACTACCATCCTAACCCTGTTGATTTTTCTCTCCTGTGATATCTGATATCCATCCTTCCTGAATCAGTGTCACTCAGTTGGCTGCTGTTCACGGGAAAATGGGAGGTAAGTCATAATAAAAAAGTTAAAACTCTACCAAAACATCGCCAGATATTCTGTGCACAATGTGTCTTTCTTGCCCTCATCAAGAAATTCAATTCTTCCAATGCAGTGTGGCTGTGATCCACAGTATTATCTGCTCTAAATATCTCCTGGCTGGTTCAGACCTGCCCCATAACTCCCTACCCCATCCTCACAACTCTAGTTCTGACAATGCTCTTTGGGAGCATGGGCTAGGGTTTAGAGGAGGCGCATAGTCATGGCATCTAGGTACTTGATGCTCTCCCTTTTTCTGTGTGACCTTGGATTAATTATCTCTCTGTATCTCTGTTTTCCCATTTGTAAAATGGGGATGATGATTCTTACTATAACTACAGCTCACACAGGTACTGTGAGAATATTTATAAAGTGCTTTTAAATGTTTAGATGGAAGCTTCTGGACCTCCTAAACAAACATACCCAAACTAATTGGGCTTGCCTCCCCCTTTATGATTACTAATTATTTGTATTGCACTTGCTCCCAGACCGCAACCAGGATTGGAACCCCAGTATGCTGCATACTGTAGAAACATAAAATAAGACCATTCTTGCCCGAGTGAACTTACAGTATAAATGGAGGTAAGATGTGACAGGTAGGTGTGGAACACAAGGAGTTGGGTGGAGATGGAAGATGTTTTTTATTTTCAATTATTTTGTCCTGTTTCTCTGTGCATCTTTCAATAAGTGGTATTTCTTCTTCAAGTGATGGTCCCTACTGTATTCCACTGAGGCCTACGCATGCACACAATGTGCCTGGGGTCGGATATTTTGAAATAGAAACCTGTGGCTACATAAGAGGGAACTAGCAGGCAGTACTCCTAGATTATAAGAACCACAGTATAAGCCATACATTCAAGAGTGGTGAGAATTTTTTATTCCCTCCATGGATATCAACATGTCACCTTCTGGAGTATGGCCTGAACAACCCTTTCTGAGATTCTAAAATGCAGTGTAAATCCTGTACAGGTCAGATTTAGCATCACACAGAGAGATCAATTGGGCAAGAGGTACAGGATAGAACTTTCAGTAATGCCCAAAGCTACAAAACTCCTTACTAGCAGAGATCAGGCTGAGCCCAACTTGATCCATGCATAGGACATCCTGCAAAACTCATCTCTGTATGGAGGCACACCGCACACCACAAACAATGAAGTGGTAGAAAACTCTAGCAGCACTCTGAGGATTTCAGTCCTATTTTGGCCAAAATGTATCATTCATAATCTTGTAGTGGCACTTAAGTCTGAGGTAGTGGGAATTTTAGAAATGCTTATAGATAACATCACACCATTACACTTCTGTTTCACTCATGGCATTCAGAATCTCTTCCCCTCAGTACAACATGAGTCAAGGTATAAATATTAGAACATATTTGCAAATTTGGTGTGATTATGGTAAAAGATCAATTACATTCAAATAGGAACATATTAATCATCACATCATCTAGTGCAACGGCTCTCAACCTTTCCAGACAACTGTACCCCTTTCAGGAGTCTGATTTGTCTTGTGTACCTGCAAATTTCACCTCACTTAAAAACTACTTGCTTACAAAATCAGACATAAAAATACAAAAGTGTCACAGCACACTGACTGAAAAGTTGCTTGCTTTCTCACTTTATCATATATTCATATTCTAGTTGATTTATTTTATAATTATTATACTGACATTTCAGTGTATAGGATATAGAGCAGTTTGAATAAGTCATTGCATGAAATTTTAGTTGAGTACTGAATTTGCTAGTGCTTTTTATGTAGCCTGTTGTAAAACTAAGCAAATATCTTGATGAATTGATGTACCCCTGGAAAGAATGTTCAAAGCACCTTATTTGTGTTTCTATTCTGTTTAGGACCAATAAAGAATAGAGACAACTGTACATTATTTTTATTATTGAGCCTGCAAAAACAAACCAACCCTATATAGATAGATAGATTATAATGCAGAGGCATTTACAATTACAGTTATGAGGCAGAGGGAGCAGGATGTGAATGGAAGTGAGCAGGACCTTTCCCTGTTACCCATGCTATTGCTTGTTGCCCAGTGGCATTATGTTAATTTTTTCTTCTTATATCACTACAGTAACCAGTGAAATACGGAACATTTTTACTTTGTCAAATCTGCCTCATATCACTTCCCCCCTTCTTATTACCTGTAACATGCTTTCCTGTGGGGGAAAATATAATGTAATTCCCCAATGCATAGATATCTAACAGATACGTTGATGTTGCTGAGGTCAGAAAGAACTGAGGTTTTGTATTATGATTGGATGCTGTGCTGTTCAATTTTGGAGTGTATAGGGTGCAGTCTGTGATTGAAAATGATAAATTAATTTTAGTAGTTAAAGAAGGATCTAACCTGGACATTTCCTAATTTTTAAAGATAGGTGTGGATGGATAGTTCTCTTAAGCAGTTTAACAAACCTTTTCTGTGTGGGAGTTTGTGCAAATAAATTATAAGGACATATTCACCTTACCTAATACTTTCTGAAATCTCATCAGTGACATGCTATTGGGAAAAGGCACAACTGCTCAATGGTTACAAGTGCCAGGAGCCAATACACAACAGTGTACTGTATTACAGAAAGCACAATAATGTTATAGCAAATAAATGTTTTTTGTACACATACTTCTACCAAAAAGACCATCTGAAACTAAGAAAATGGACAGCATTAATTTGCAGCAGTTGGACACTTCTGGCACAAAGTATTTTTTAAAAATATTTTAACTATATTCCAAGATTAATCTCAAAGTTGCATTTATAAATGGCGCTCCTTTCTTACAGAGATAGCCACAGCCCTGCTTTCCACTACCTACCCTCTCTTTAGCCCTAAAAATGTAAATAAAGGTTGACAAGCAGTTGAAAGGAAAGGGTTACAGCTACATACACAGATCTAGGAAAGATAGGAGGTGCAGCAGTGATTATTTTTGTTTTCTTGGTGGCATGCAGTCCAACATTAAGTACACATGAGGGTTTTTTCCCCTCAAAACTCAAGCGTGAGAGTAACTTGTAAAAAGAATTACTTAGGGTATAGCTACACTTGCACTTCAAAGGGCTGCCGTGGCAGCGCTTTGAAGTTTCGAGTGTGGTCGCAGCGCCAGTGCTGGGAGAGCTCTCCTAGCGCTGCATGTACTCCACATCCTCTACGGGTGTAGCTTGCACTGCTGTTTACATTGAGGCTTTACGGTGCTGTAGCTTGCAGTGCCGGGGGGGGGAGATGTTTTTTCCACACCCCTGAGCCCGAAGTTGCAGCGCTGTAAAGCGCCAGTGTAGCCGTGGCCTTATACTGGAACAACATACTGACTATATCAGGCCATGGCTACACTGACGCTTTACAGCGCTGCAACTTCCGCACTCGCGTGTGAAAAAAAACACCCCCCTGAGCGCTGCAAGATACAGCGCTCTAAAGCCTCAGTGTAATCAGTGCCACAGCGCTGGGAGCGTGGCTCCTAGCGCTGCAAGCTACACCCGTAGAGGATGTGGAGTACTTGCAGTGCTTGGAGAGCTCTCTCCTGGTGCTGTGACCACACTCGCACTTCAAAGGGCTGCCGGCAGCCCTTTGAAGTGCAAGTGTAGCCATACCCCTAGTAACATTTCTACTCATTTCTTATGACTAAACATAATTTTGCTGCTTTGCTATTGCCTATATAACTCTATTACAAATACGTGAACACAAAAAATATTACTCTAATTTGTTAACTTGCAATACAACTATTTTAGCTGTTTTTCTTGTGTGTAGATTTGTTCTGAATAGCTTTCCTGCATGTGATTAACAACTTCTGTGACTTTGCTTCCAGTTAGAATTAAATTAATAGCAAATTAGAGTGTTGGTTATGCCTGCTGTATAAAAGTTGGTTTAAAGTTACAGAATTTATATAGCAATGCTTCTTTACAACGCACTAGTCAAGCTATTATGCCTGTATTCAGGGGTGGTTGTGGATGATGCAAAAGTAACTATAGGGAAATGTGACTGAAAGGAACATGGTGCGCAGGAAGAGGTTATTGTTTTAACATCACTTGTACTAGGTGTTTAGCAATGTCAAGTTACTGTCAGCTCGGGCCGCTGTGCTCTTTATCGCTCTACCCCACTACCTTTACCCTTGCTGCCCGCGTGCACTATATTCAGTCGGAGCCAGAAGAGCAGGGGGTAGGTAGTCTTACAGCCACAGCGGGTGGCTGAGCTGGAGGAGCAGAGCGCTCCGCGGCGGTGAGCGCCCCAAGGGGCAATTCTGGTTGATGCAAGGTGGTCCAGCAGTAGCGCTGGCACCACGGGCGAGCGGGACAGCAGGGCGCCCCCTCCGACCCGCACTGCAAAGGCGAGGGTGTGGCGGGGCAGCGGCTGGTGCTAGCGCTGCTCCTTTAGGGCTGGTTTGCAAAGGCGGCAGGGGAGGGGAGGGGTCTGCAGTGTGGCTGGGGGGTTATTACGGGAACGCGGGCACGCAGCGCGAGCCAATAGCACAGCGCGGCCAGGCGGAGGGAGGCGGTGGCTGACTCAGCGCCTGCCGCGCTCGGCACTGTATATAAGCGGGAGTCAGCGCAGCACGAGGCGGTGTGTGGCAGCCTGGCGGGCGGGTGTTAGGGCGGGTCCGGGCCGCGCGCCAGGATGGGGCTGAGGCTGAGACTGCGGGTGCTGTACGCGGGGCTGCTGTTAGCGGGGCTGCCGGCAGAGCTGGGCGCGCAGGGCGTCCCGGCTGCAGCAGCGGTGCCCCGCGGCGAGTACGGGGTGAAGCTGTGCGGCCGGGAGTTCATCCGCGCCGTGATCTTCACCTGCGGCGGGTCCCGCTGGAAGCGACTGGCCCTGCAGGCGGAGGAGCCGCTGCCTGGCGCTGGTGAGTGAGCGGGAGCGCGGAGGTCGGGGTGCGCCCCCGGCTGCAAAGGGAGGGGCTGGCACGAGCGGGGCACCGCGCTGGGACCTGCTCCCCTGCAGCCCGGCTCGAGATGAGGTGAGCGGGCCGGGCTCGCACCAGTCGTGGTGGCGGCGCCGAGGTGTCCCTTGGACGGCCGGGGCCGGGACAGGGGAGGCGGCTGCTGATTGGACGGGGCAGAGTTAGGCGCAGTCTCGGCTTTTCAGTCTTTTGAAAGCGAGAAACTACGTCGCCCCCCCCCCCCCCGGCTACGGCAGATGAGGGGAAGCGGCCAACTTCCCTGTGTGTCTCTGCCCCTCGTTCCCGGGGAGCCCGCTGCGCCCTTGGCCCGGGGACCAGCGCGGTACGCGCCAGGAAGGGAGACACGAGCCTGGGACGTGGCCGTCCCTGCTCCCGCGCACCTCTGGTCCCGCTCCGTTAGCTGCGGCCATTCGCGCACTGACAGGGCTGCCCTGGCCGGTATAGTCATCACCATTCGCATATGCTCACGTGCTACCCTCATAGACCCCGTCCAAGTACCTAGGGGGGAGCGAGTCCCTCTTCCTCCATTTCCCAGCTCCGGCCAGCGGCGAACGTGCACGGTTCTCACCAAGTGTCGCTGCTACGCGCCGCCCAGGGCAGGTAAAACCCATCTTTCTGCCCAGGGAGCTTGGCTGACTGTCAAGCAACGCCTTGGGGAAACAGAGGGCTGCTGTACACCTACAACTTAGGCGGCCCTAGCTCTGGTGCTCAAGAGGGAGAAAAATTCCCACCCTCGAGAGAGGTAGTGAAGCCCATCTTAGCCTTGGTCTAGACCCTGCTGTGCTGACAGAATTATTCTGCTGCTGTAGCTTCTGCCTCTTAAAGGGTGGATTAACCACAGTGACAGCAAAACCCCTTGAGTCACTGCAGCACGTGCCTAACACAGCTGTAATGCCACAGCAGCTGTAGTATGGGCAAGTGCTCAGTCTTCTCTCTGCTTAGACTCCAAACAAGTGAAATTACCCACATACTTGTTATGGGCACACACTTTAAACAAAGCTCTACTACTTACCCCCCTCTTCCATCTTGAATATGGTGGTAAGGGGGTTGCAGCTGATGCCACTTGGACTGACTGAAGAGCAGGAACAGAGCACTGTCACAAATCACCTAAAAACCCACAAACACATGGGGTCACTTCTACTTTGCTAATGATGGACATGTTCAAATAAATGCTTCTATTAGTGAAACTTGATTAATCCATCATCCCAGGAAAAACAACAACATTGAATCATGGCTATGCTCTCAGCATTTCTCCAGTGCAGCCACCAGGGGCTTTTCTTGCGGCCACAGCCTTCTGGGTGGGGATTTGGGGGTGAGGGAGGGGGCAAAGAAGCAGCCCTTACCCAGGGGTCAGCCAGCAGTGGTTAGGCCCCGCCCCACTGTGGAGCCACACAAGCTGGAGGAGCAGGCAGCCAGTGAGTTCCCTACCTTTACGAGGGCAGTGGGATCAGGCTTCAGCCCTTGGGTGGCAGGCTCCAGCCACAGGGCTTCAGGCTTTGTCCCTGGGCCCTGTCCCCTGGTATTGGACTTCAGGCTCCATTCCCTGACTGCATGGTAACAGGCTCTAGGTCCAAGCTCTCTCCCGGCTCCCTGCTGCCTCCCTCGGTGCCCCATCACCCCTATTGCCTGTGTACTCACCTCCCCATCCAGGGCTTAATTTGTCCCCAGGATTGCCAGGGCTGAGTAAATCTGCTGTGAAAAGTGATACAGGTCTGTCGCATCTTACAAGCATTTAACATGCACGATTTTAGCTTTACACGGTTGGCAAAACCAAAAAAAAAAAAATTAATAGTGTACTTACAGTGCAGGCAATTCCGCCCACCCTTCAACTCAATGCAATTTTGACTATACGCAGTTTTCGCTTTACGCGCTAACTGTGGAACAGAACCCCTGCGTAAGATGAGACTCATTGTACTAATAAACATACATATCACTTTTCATAGCACACATAGGTGATAGCAAGTTTTGGCAAAAGAAACAATAAGAAAAAAAACCAAGAACATTCAAAGTACCTTATTTGCGTTTCTATGCTGTTTAGGTCCAATAAAGAATAGCAACAACTGTACATTATTTTTATTATCGAGCCTGCAAAAAACAAACAACCCTAAATTGGTAGATTACAATGATTTGGACATGTACATGTGCATATGTTTGTTTTTCCTAAAGTTAATTAAGTATATTAGGGAAAAATTGTCAGAGGGGCCATCAGCAATAATTGATGGCCGCACTCTGAGGCCACCAAAAATTTGTTGAGAACCCGTGTCATAAAAGGTGTATTTGCTTAAAGATTAAACACTTCCACTGTTGTTCAAGTCATGTTAAAATGATTCCTATTGTGTATTCAGAAGTCAGAAATAGCAACCGAATCCAAAGCACTTCCTAAGACTTCTGGATTAGTCAACCTGTTCTGCATTTATTGTTAGTGTTTAGGAGTTTTAACAACTAACTGTTGAACAAAGTACACATTTATGACCATGTCTCTGTAGTCACATTATTTCCTGGGTTTTTTAATTGTATTATAGCAGTACCCAAAACCCGCACACATGGATCAAAATCCCATTGTGCTAGGCACTGCAGAAGCATAAGTCAAAGACTGTCTCTGCTCCAAAGAGCTTACAATGTAGCCTTTTACTTATTAATCTAACTAAGAGATTGTCCTGCATACAGACAAACTGTTATAGTTCATAACTATTCATCAGCTTGATGCACACACAAAGGCATTGTTTCTACCTGATACTTAGTTTGTACATTTATATATCACATAATTGATAAGCCACATTTAAAGCATTGTTTTAACAATGAAAAAACCTATTACCATAATATTTGCCACAGATGTGCTAATAAGGGTGTGCTGTGTTTGGCCACTGACTATTCTGACAGCCTGGTCTTACCAAGTGCCTGCTGGAGCATGAAATACACCTTCTGAGCTGAAAAACCAAATAACATTACTCCACTGTCTTCTTGTCTCCCCAAATTTATTTCAGCATTCCGCATGTCACAAATAGAGAAGTTCCTTTTCCTGTCTAAAAAAATGTAACACTGCTGACATAACTGAAGTGAAAGGTGTAAGAGTAACAGGGTGAAATTGCTTTTTTGGGAGGGCTGTTGAGTGGGGAGAGTCAGACTCCAAGACTTGAAGACTACTTTGTGGAGCCGAGAATTGGAAAGTGATCCCTTTTTTCAGTAGTACATTATAGAACAAGTCATATTTGGTCCCATTCTTATTTAGCAGGGTACAATTAACTCTTACGGACTTCAACAGGGGTTACTGTGTTTTGTGGCAAGAGAACTTGGGTGTAAATCCACAAAGGGACTTGTGTGATGCAAAGCTGAATATTGCAATGCTTAAGTTTTTAGGCACTTAGCTACCTCAGAATCCTCAGATCCTGAGTTAAGCATCTAGGCTCTGTATACAGTGCATGAAAAGATTTACACACCTGGGAATGGGATCCACAAAAACCAGCACGGTGGTGGTGGGGAGTTGAAGAGTTGGGTGTGTCTGAAACCCCACCTCTTTCAGGGAGTTAGATGCCCAAGCTCAAGCTAGAGGAAGGCACTTAAGGTCCGCAGCCAGAAACCCTGTTCTGATATCGGGCACCTAATCTGTTTCTCGCAAGAACAGCGACGGTGCACATTTAACTCCACACAAAATGGTTGGGGGTGGAGGGTGCGAGAGAAATAGAGCAACTCCCTTATAACCTTTAGCCCAGTTAAATATTGGACCAAAGAGTGAGAGAGAGAATGGCTCAATGGTCCATTGCTGAGGGTACTCATCTGAGATGTGGTGAGTGCCCTCACCACTGGAGTGAAGTGTGAGGGACGTCTACATCGCTTGTCCCTGATCTCCCCACTATGTGTGTAGAGTTAGGTGTGCTTTGAGAACACTTACCTGATTGGGCCCTGCAGGTGAGATAGGCAAAGGACCCCACTGGGATTTAGGCATGAGATTGAGATAGGGTGACCAGACATCCCAATATTAACACATTTGTCCCATGTCCCGACTGCACATTGGTTGGGACGCCCTTTGTCCCGATATCGCAGACCACTCACTGGCATGGCAGTGCTTCCTGGGGCTGCTCCCAGCAGAGCGCCTGCCCACCAGCAGGAGCCGGCAGTGCTGGCGGCCCATAGGCACAGAGACAGAGGGGGTCTCCGTGTGCTGCACCGGCTCCCTCCTGCCCACTCAGAGCTGCAGGGGTGGGGCTTTCAGGCGCCGGCAGCAGGCAGAGAGCCCTTCCCCACCCCACCCAACCCAACCTGACCCTATGAGCCAGAGGGACCTGCTGGATGCTTCCTGGGAGCCGCCGCTGCCTGGCTCCAGGCGGCTAGAGGGGGCCCTGGCACTTCTCCGCCCCACAGACCACGTAGCTCCACTCCCCACTCACCGTGTAGACAGTTCCCTACAGCATGTGGGCTCTGTTCACTGTCAGGCGCCATGTGCACCAGCGGGATAAATAGCTCCCCAGCCCCCACTATGCTGCCTCCACACAGCTGCCTTGCCCAGGCTGCTGCCTAACAGCAGCCGTGACCCAAGGAGGGCATTTGGCCAGGGCGTGCAGCCTGCAGCGGCGAGAGGCAGGGAAGGCACCAAGGGGGCCATGGCAGAGAGCAGGGGTGGGTAGTGCCTCAATGTGGTGCAGTTTCCCATGTGCCCCCTGCAACTATCTCCTGCAGTGGGGGTGGGAGAATCAGTGGCCACTTTGGGTGAGTCTGCACCACAGTTTAAGCGCAGGATTAGTGGGACTTGAGTCAGCTGAGCTGTGTTAGGGAGCCCTGGGCTTAGGGTGACCAAAGGTCTCAATATTAGAGGCTTTGTCTTGTATATGCAATTATTCCCCTCCACCCCCCCAACCGTGAAAAAAGAGTGTCCCGATTTTTTACACTTGCTATCTGGTCACCCTAGATTGAGATGTGCACCTATCCAGAGGCAGAAACCATGGGGACTTTTACAGTCACTTCCAGAATTGGTGACAGCTGAGCAGGTGTTGTGGGGATCTCAGTGGTGCCTAAATTTTGGAGCCAGGCGCTTGAGTCCTTTTGGGGAACTGGGTCTTGGTCCCTGTATCGTTACTCAGTTAATCTTTTCCATGCCAGGTATGATAGCTTCCTCACATCTGAATGCTATATTATTTGGTTACTTAGAGCTGGTCTTCATGAACATTTAGTTCTCAGCAAGCTGGGGTGTGAATCTGCCAGGGACTAAGTGTCCATGTGGACCCTGATGCCATTCATTTCAAACAGTCAGCAGGGTCCACGTGGACACTTAGTTTGTAGCAGGTTAGTAGGGGGACGATTCACATCGTAGCTTGCTGCAAACTAAATATTTGTGTAGACAAGCACTTATATGGATCAAGGATTTTATATTTTGTTTAGGCAAAATTCCTTTATCAACATATGTAATACAAAATAGATCAATAATATTTGCACAAAGTTAAAAAGATGTTCTGCAACACTACTAAGGTCCCCATCATACTGTATACACTAGATCATATACAGGTATTTAAATGGATGGAGAAGGCTAGACTTGCTCTTCTATTTATTGGGTTAATTTATTCTGAAAGATCTTTTTAAAGAAAATTGTCATCATGTAAAAGGGATTAATTGTAAATACTAATTGAATAAGAAAATTATAGCTTGAAAAGATTTCCTTTGGAGTAATGCAATTTAAAGGTTATTTTATTTACACTAGCCATTAAACCTGTTACTGTAAAATCAGTTCAAGACACTTACGTACTCTGAACTATAACCAGCATCAGTAAAACAAGTGCTTAAGCAAATACTGAAATTTCTAATAAACGGGGGTGAAAGAGCAGCTCTGCAAATGTGTGACAAGAGCAGTGTCCTTTTAAGAAAGTTGTACAGACTTAGGGCAGTCAATGCAATCCTCAAGCATCAGAAAGTTCCTTCTTGATAGTAGGCACCTAACTTATTCTGCTGTATTTGAAGTATTCAATATGTTTTTCCCATTTATCTGAGCAGCAGGGTAGAAATGGACATGTACTTTTGTAATAGCTGGATGGCTCAGGAAAATCAGATAATTTGATTTAGCCTTGTGTTCTGAAATATAATCCATCAGAAACAGATCAAATCAAAGGAAAAGGTACTTTTTTTTAAAAAAGGTGACAGCACTACATGTACTAGGGCCATCTAGGAACCTTAAACCTATAACTGTTTTGTTTTTCCTCATAGTCTCCTGCTTTGACCTCGCTCTTAGCTAAAGGCACAGCCATGCTTTCAACAGCAAGTTATCAGCATTCATGCCACAGTAGCTTCTGTAAGATAAAAATTTAGGTAGATAAGAGTTTGCCTCAAAAATATGCCTTCTCACTCCAAACTTGGATGGATGCACTATCATCTAGTATTAGGGTCTCTGAATGGGATTGAGATGGAACTGATCTTGATAAACAGACTGCATCATGAGTGCTCATGGGCTCACAGCATTAATCCTTCAGTGTTTATGTGGACTTTCAGTCATTCAATTTCATGGCAGCCATAAGAGCTTTTGTCTTAAAAGCTAACAAACTACATGGTTCCCAAAACCTCTGAGGAAGAATAGGCATATTAACAGCCCATTATCAATGACTTGGAAGGATATAGTAGTTGACGAGAAACTATAGGTATGGTGCTTCCCCAAGTAGCATGTTAAGTATGGGAGCTAAGGTTCTATTTTGCACCTCTAAGAGGCACAGTACAGATCCCTCAGCCTAGAGAAGTGGGGTGGGCAGGCTGAGGTGACTAAGCCACTTTTGTACTCTCCTGCTCCTGGCAATGCTTCAGGGGCTGGAGCAGCTCTAATGTTACTTAGCTGTAGGGGCTTGTTTAAGTTATGGCAGCCTCTCTTCGCTGCAGCACTGCCTAGAAGAGCCCAGCCATGCTTCCTACACTAGGGCTTTGGAAGGGGTACTTATGTCTCTTATGCAGTCCCTGTGCTAGGGTAATCCTCTGTTGATGGGATACTGAGCTTTTAGGGCCCCATAATACCACTCTATCCTGTTTACCTCATGGAAAAAGGCTGAAGCTGGGGTGACAGTCTTACCCAGTACATGTAGTTTTTTGCATATCACTCCGTTCTGGTTGGGTATACTCACAAGTTTAAATAAAAATTAATACATTTTGTTGAAATGACTTGTCTTCAGAGGACTTAGTTCAAGACATGGATGAAGTTGAAAAACAAATCTGTTCATTTGAGGCAAAGCAGCATCTTAAGTATTCTTTTCCCCCAAAGGGCACTTTTCTGCCATGCTCCTAGTTCAGTGCCTGAATTGATTTTGCTGAAATTATAAAGAAAAACGTTATTTAGGGCCCCAGGAGTAGATAAGAGAAACTGTAATACAAAAGGATTTTGCCTACTATCAAAGGAAGGGAAAATAGGGATTTCACATGGAATGGCTTTTACAGTCTAGGTTGGTGATACTTGTGATATCCCCACACTGACTGTGCTTACACTTATATGAGGGAAACTTTTCATTGATAGATTTCATGAAACAGGTGGTTATCCTGCTTTGTTCTTTTAGCCACCCACAGAAGTTCCCAAATTGTGGCCTGTACAGAGTTGGTGTGTAACTAAGGCCACGTCCAGACTAGGGTATTAAAATCGATTTTAGATACGCAACTTCAGCTACGTGAATAACGTAGCTGAAGTCGAATTTCTAAAATCGAGGTACTCACCCGTCTAGACGGCGCGGCATCGATGTCCGCGGCTCTCCGTGTCGATTCCAGAACTCCGTTCGGGTTGATGGAGTTCCGGAATCGATGTAAGCGCGCTCGGGGATCGATACATCGCGTCCAGACTAGACGCGATATATCGATCCCCGAGCAATCGATTTTAACCCGCCGATGCCTCGGGTTAGTCTGGACGTGGGCTAAGCTGCTAACCTTCCTTCTTTCCAGAAACAGAGCAGATGGGAGGGAGAGATTAAACAAAGAGCCAAAGTATTAGTTGAAAATATATAAATACTTCCCGAACATTACCTTATGTAAGCAACTGGTAGTGTCTGCAAATAAGGCACTTAGCGGGGTGGTTATCCTGCTCCTACCCTGAAGGGCTTAAAACAGCCCTGGGAGAGGGCTGTTGCAGGGAAAGCAACTACTAGATTGATTGGGGAAGCCGCCGCAGCTGAGCCACACCCCAATCAGGCCTCTAAGCTAGCCCTGTATAAAAAGGCTGGGAGCCAAGCACTCAGCAGTCTCTCTCTGCGTTCAGAGAGAGAAAGGCCTGGCTGCAGGGAGGTTAACCAGGCATCTGGAGTGGGGCAGGGCTGGGGAAAGGCCAAGGGAGCTGGGGAGCTCTGGCCTAGGAAAGCCGCAGGCGGCAGGCCTGGTAAGGTCTATTAGGTACTGGATTGAAGGGGCAGCCCATGGGCAGCCAGAGGCAGCAGGTCCAAACCCCTTGTTGCCTGTGATGATTGGCTGATAGACTGCAGTCCCCGCCAGGGTGCGGGGGCTAGACGGTGACTGGCTGTAGCCACGACTGAGGCAATGTGGGGCTAGGGGTTCCCCTGGATGGGGAGACCCAGAGAGAGTGGGTTACTGCCAGGGGGCAGCACCCCAGACAACAGGGTACCAGGTCCGTGAGGGACACAGGGGGCCAAGCGGTAGTGGGACACCAGCCTGCAGAGAGTGCTCTGGAGGCTGGAAACACTAATTCCCAGAGACAACCAGCAGGAGGTGCTGCAGGAGTGAGTTATGCACCCTTACAGGGACAGTGGTTCATGCAATCAAGAATAGTAGTCAATAAGAATTGAAAAGGCGGTCCACACAGTAGGAAGCTTGCAAACCTCTAGGATGGTGCTTCTACACAGCAACATTTTTGATAGAGCCATTTTGACATTTATACTCATCACACCTTACAATCATAGATGTATGTTCTGTTTCTCCTAAAGCATCTGCCATGTTGCTTAGCGCAGATCGGAAATGTTGAGTAACTAAATGAGTTTGGAATGGAATGGATTTGGAGGACAAACACAAATATGATGTTTGTGGATTCTTCTCCACAACTGAGGGAATCTACTTGTACATGAGATGTGATAGAAAGCTGTTCAATCTTGCAAGACTCAGAGCTAAATCTGAGGTTTAGGAGGCCCTTATCCAACACTGCCTCTTTGCTAATGACGCAGCAGTGACAACCCACACAGAAGCTCGTCTCCAAAACCTTATGGATGGTTTTTCCAAAGCCTACTACGACTTACCCTAAGCCTAAAAAAGATACACATAATGTACCATTATGGAGCTGAGGAAGCACCCTCCATCAAGATCAACAACTCTAAACTTGAAGTGGTGAATGAGTTCACATACTTGGGAGTCCACTATCACAGTCAATCTTTCACTTGAAACGGAACTCAATATCTGCACTGGAAAAGTTGCCACAACAATGTCTAAACCAGTGGTTCTCAAAGTTTTGTATTGGTGATCCCTTTCACATAGTAAGCCTCTAAGTGTGACCGCCTGATAAATATTAAAAAGTGTTTTTAATTTAACACCATTATAAATGTTAGATGCAAAGTGAGATTTGGAGTGGAGGCTGACAGCTCGTGACCCCAATGAAATAACCTCGTGACCCCCTGAGGGTCCCAACCCCCCAATTTGAGAACCTCTGGTCTAGACTGAACAAGAGGGTATGGCAAAACAACAAACTGATAGACCACACAAGATCTGTGTGTATCATGCATGTGTTATCAGCACACTTTTTTGTATGGGAGCAAGACATGGACCTTATACTCTCATCAAGAAAAGAGGCTCAACAGCTTTCAGATATATTGCCTTCGTCAAATCTTGGGCATTTCCTCGACGGACAGCGTCACCAACACTGAGGTGCTCAAGCAGGCCAGCATACCCAGCATGCAAACACTCCTCAGACAGAGATGCCTCTGCTGGTTTGGGCATGTTTGCCGAATGTATGATGGGCGTAAGCCAAAGAAGATCCTCTATGGCAAACTGGCATCTGGAAAAAGACCCAAAGAATGCTCAAAATTGCGTTCAAGGATGTGTTCAAGTGAGAGCTCAAAGAAATGGATGTGGACAAATGGAAAGATCACACTCAAGACCACAGCCTTTGGAAACAAGAGCGTAACAAAGGTCTCCAGAGTTATGAGAGGAAGCTGTCCAGCTTAGCAAAGGAGAAAAGAACTTGCAGAAGGCAGAGCCCAAAGGGTCGAAACATCACTTAAATGTGACAGATGCAGCAGAGATTCTCTCTCTCTCAAGTGAGTCTCTTCAGCCACAGCTGCGGCTGCCATAAAACCAACTGAGTAAATTCTCTCTCTCTGGGTGGATACCCATGGTCCTCTCAAGACCAAAGAATACCTACTACTGTGGGTCAGAAAAGTGTTGGGGAGGGCACTTACTCAGTTGGACCATCGTTAAAGACCTCATCCCAGATGTTGCAAAAAACTCTGGTACAACAAATTCTTGTAACCACGACTCAGTGCTTGTGTGGCGATACAAAGTATTATACTGGCGTTCTAACCAGTATCCTAACCATCACTGGTTCATTCACCTGCACATCCACCAATGTAATATACGCCATCATATGCCAGCAATGCCCTTCTGCTATGTACATCGGCCAAACCGGACAGTCTCTACGGAAAAGGATAAATGGACACAAATCAGACATTAGGAATGGCAATATACAAAAACCTGTAGGAGAGCACTTCAACCTCCCTGGCCACACTATAGCAAACCTTAAGGTGGCCATCCTGCAGCAAAAAAACGTCAGGACCAGACTTCAAAGAGAAACTGCTGAGCTTCAGTTCATCTGCAAATTTGACACCATCAGCTCAGGATTGAACAAAGACTGTGAATGGCTTGCCAACTACAAAACCAGTTTCTCCTCTCTTGGTTTTCACACCTCAACTGCTAGAACAGGGCCTCATCCTAATGATTGAATTGACCTCGTTATCTCTAGCTTGCTTGCAAGCATATATATACCTGCCCCTGGAAATTTCCACTACATGCATCTGAGGAAGTGGGTATTCACCCACAAAAGCTCATGCTCCAAAATGTCTGTTAGTCTATAAGGTGCCACAGGATTCTTTGCTGCTTTTACAGATCCAGACTAACACGGCTACCCCTCTGATACTATACTGGCGATGCAAGTTCAAGACAGTCCAATTAACTATCCAACACACACTTTGCTATAATAGATGATCCAGGCATAGGGTTAAGAGCACAGCTGTGGACCATTACCTTCTCTCAGCCAGTCAATCCCTAGGATAACTTTTCTCAAACTGGGGTCTGCGAGGGTACTCCAGGGGCTCCATGGGTCCCACTATCAGCTCAACTCTTCCCCTTCCCTTCCAGCACCTCATGCACACCAAGGAACAGCTATTCAGCAGGATGTAGGAGGTGCTGGGAGGTAGGGGGAGGAGCAGGGAGCACTCAGGGGAGAGGGCGGAATCAGGTCTGAGGCCACCAATCCAGCTGATCAACTCCTCCCTCTCCCTCCCAGTGCCTCCTGTAGGCTGGGGGACAGCTGTTTAGTGGTGTGCAGGAGGCACTGGGAGGGAGAAGGAGGAGTGGGGATGGGTGGAAATAGGCATGGAAGAGGAGGGGGAAGGGTGGAGTGGGGGCAGGAAGAGGTGGGGCTTTAGGAAGAGGTGATGTGGGGGCAGGGCCTGGGGCTGAGTGGTGGGTTTGGGGGGGCCATGAAAAATTTTAAATCAAAATGAGGGTCCTTGGATTGCTAAAATTTGAGAAATGCTGTCCTAGGAAATTGCCTGTATCTCACAGCTGCTTAATTACTTGTTATAGAAGAATAGCACACAGGTGGTGACTTCTCACCTAAAACTGCATGGTGTCCTTGTGGAAAAAGGATGTCTCATCAAGTATGTCACTTACAGCAGCCACACTGTTGTAGTTATGCTAAGTACACGTTTATTACAAAACTAGCCTGTTTAAAACAACAGTTAAATAAAAACAACCCTGTCAGCCAGGGTAGTGGGAGTGCTGTTCTTGTTGTCTTGTGTTTAGGTAATGATTAAGGCTACGTTTTACACATGGGTATTTTTAGTAAAAGTCATGGACAGGTCACGGGCACTAAACAAAAAATCGATGGCATGACTTGTACTATACCCCTGACAATCTTAGGAGTGCTACGGGTGTGCGGGGAGGGGACACCGTGGGTGCTGGAGGGAGGTGGGGTTGGCAAGCTGTCTATCTTGCTTCTTGGAAGTGGCGACATATCCCTCCATAAACTCCTAGCTCCGCATGCTGCCAACTCCGCAGCTCCCATTGTCCGGAAACGGTTGCCAATGGGAGCTGCAGGGGCAGTGCCCGGGGCGGAGGCAGGGACATGTTGCTGCTTCTGGGGAGACCTCCCCAGCTAAGTGCCACCTAGAGCCCTTGCCCCCTTCCATATGTCAACCCCCTGGTCCTTTCCACACTCAAACTCCTCCTGCTGCTTGGGGGGAGTGGCACGAGGCTGCCCCAGCAGCGGCTGATGCAACTGGCCCAGGGGCTGCCTAAGCAGGGGATTCCGTGACTTCTGTGACCTCCATGATAAACTCACAGCCTTAATAATTATTCATTATTAGGTGAATGATTTTGATGCAACTTCTAACCATGACCTTCCATCCTTAGGAACACTATAATTACCCCTAACAACTTTCGAATTAAAAAGAAAATCTTCATTTTTATTTTAACAGATTCTTCTCAAGCCACCAGTAACAAAGAACTGGAGAACTTGAAGTTGCAGTCATTCTTAGGTCCTGGACTGGAGCAGCTGCAAAGAGCCAGTGTACCACTTGGACAGCTGATATTGAAGGATTTGTTTAGTTTATATGATTACAATGAGTATGTACCCATGTCAGATGACTTCAGTGAATATGTTCGCCAGGTTGAGGATGCTGCCTGGAAGAACAGAGGTGGAACAGGGATTGCCAATCCCATGAGGTCAAACAGTTTTCCTTGGGCCAAGTATCCCAGAAGAAAACGAGACTTCTCAGTGGGGGTAGCAGGAGTGTGCTGCAAATGGGGCTGTACCAAAGCTGAGATCAGTACAGTATGCTGAGATTAAAATTGTGTTTCTGTATTTATTTTAGACATATGAACTCAATGTCAGTTGCAGTGATGCCTGATCAAGTACTGCATGTAGGGAGCAAAACAGTCTCAATAACATGGCAATTTTGTCTGCAAGCAGCTGTATATGTTATGTTTTTTCTCTAAAAACTCAAACGTATGGTAATCAGAACTTTGTTTTGCTGCAGTAACTTTTGCTCTAACTGTGTTAGTAAACCTTTACTTTCTGTGTTTTAAGGCTGTGTCTTTAACATTATAAGACGACTTTCACACCACCTCTTTGTAACACTTCAGGGAGAAACCTCAATGGTAATTAAAGTATGTTACACTATATAAATGCAATAGAGTTGTTTTTCCCATTGGAAACAATACCTAGGGAATCCTTTAAAGAGCTGAGACTTTGACCAATTCTAGCTGAAAGGGTGTTCTGTAACTTGAAACTCAAATAATACCAAGTTGGCTAACTGGCTTCTATGCCACACTAACAGAAGTTAGTAAGAGGATCTAGTACAACATCCAGACCATCTCCATCTAATTACAGAATTATTTCATAAATACCACATTTTAAAACAAAATTTTCTCATTCAGCTTAAACTTCCCTTTGACGTCTTTCCTACTTGTATATCTCTGTACTGCCCTGAATAATTAATCTCTGGTTAAAGAATTAACGTCTCAAGGAATCTAGGTTTATCTTGCGCCATCTGTTCCTCACTTGTTGTTTAGCCAAGCTGTTAGATATTTAGCACCCTTAATCTATTCATACTTGTTCTATGAACACCTTCCTATTTATCTACATTTCTAGAATACTGCAGTATTCAATTGTGTGCAATATTCCAGATTTACTAACTGCTGTTTCATTTGTCTTCCACTGTTACTTTTCTCTTAATGGTCGTGGTATCCAGATTTTTTTCTTTACTCTCTTCAGATATGCTAACTTATTTTCTTCTAATATTTGTAACCATTTGAAGTCCCTCTAAATTCTGGTATTTACAATGCATCTTCACTTATTGTAACTTTGAAATTAGTGTTACATACCTCCTACTTCAAGACTAGTGAAAATGGCAGTGAATAGTTGCAGTGTAAGTACCAGACGTAACACCAATTGCTGTAGCACTACAATTACTGAAGACTATTTATGATGACTGTTTGTTTTAGTCTTTCAGCTAGTTTTCAATCCATGTATATTTTTAACAATTAAATTAGATAATTTAAACGAATGCTTCACTAAATCAATAGTGTATCTCCCACGTTCCCTTCATCCTCAAATTTTGTAATTATTCCTATCAACTAAATTTCACTGATAAGAGTGAAAACTCCATGGTATTTTAAAAGAGGATGGGAAAAAAAGCTGTTAAATGTGGATATTATCAACCTTTAGCTTTCATAACATTTACATTTCAATGGATGGCAATTTATAGCACTAACTATTAAATATGCTTTTCTTCTACTATACATAGCTGCAGTGAATGAGAGTTGCTCTGGGAAGGGTAACTGTAGCTCCCACTGCTAGTTAAGGGTGCTTTTTTTTTCCTTTCCATTCTAAACCCTGCTTCCAGTCACTCATTTTAATTAATTTTTCAAGTTTCAGGCTGAGTTTTTCTAGACTTAGCATCTAATAAAGGAGAAGGGGTAGAGTTTGAGGAAAAATGCTTCCCCTAATTTTGATTAGGAGCAAGTGGGGAAGGAGGGAGCAAATTCTCTCTCAATTTCACACTTAGCAGTTCTACTACAGAAACAGCTATAGCAGAGAGCTGAAATTTGACACAGAAAATAGCCTGTACCAAATTTCTTAAGTGCTTTGAGAAAAATATATTCTAGTTTGATTAAATTATGATTATTTGACAATTGCTCTGTATGTACCATCCATCTTAACAAAACATTTTCTCTGCTAAACTTGTAAAGTGAAAAACTGAGGAAAAACTGCACTGTATATATTTACAAACACGCAGACTAAGTGATGTACCTGTTCCTTGTTCCAGGACTGCCTTTCAGGTTTGTTGGTGCACATCCACCTAGGCACACAGGTGAGCTACCTTTCCTCTTTCTGCCAGCCCCTGCATCTCATGGTGTAAAGGTGTAATTCAGGTGGGCTCTTGGACCAAACCATTGGAATTTTCTGTTGGAACTTTCTTAAAATTCAAGGTTGCAGACATAGTCATATACGTTAACATTATAACCAGTGAAGATAATAAAAAAAAAAGGAAATCTGTCTCACCATAAAATTTATCATAAGCATTAAGTGGAAAGATAATTCCCAACACAAGCAAGGAATATTTAGGGCTTAACCAAGGCAGGAGGTGTGGCTTGCAGAAGGTGCTGAAGTTTGTCTTTCACTATTATCCTGAGACTTTGTGAATAGTCTTTGAAGGGTGAAAGTAAACCAACTGTAATGTAAGTACTGAATTGATTAAAATTCACTCACAAATTAATGAATACTATACATTATTTAATTTATGCTCTCCATGCATACAAACATTTGTTATAGGAGTGTGAGGTATTCTTACCAGGGTTCTCTCAGGATCAAGGATGATTAAGATACTGAGTATAGTTCTACTTCACCTTTTATTTAAAAAAAAAAATCCATTAAGCAACTGATTTTTGTTGGTTAGTTGAATGGTTGTTTAGACATGTTTCACCACAGATATATATTTACAAGTGATTGGGAATGGGTTACACCCAGACAAGTCATTAAGCTGAAGTGTTACGGTGTTTTCCCTTTGAACATTTAACTTAAAATTTAAATACATAATGAACATTTAAAAAAACATTTGTCTGAAAGCTAGGACCTCAAAGGTAACTCTACACCAAAACGCCACAAGTCAGATACTGAAAAGTGTGGAAATGCAGAGTTTGGAATAACCTAATCACTAACTCTGTCACTGGACAGTAGAGTAGTAATAACTTCATTTTCATATGCACCAATTCAGAATTACAGGAAAGTTTACAATAAAAAAATCTAAGTAATTCAAATGAAAATGTTTCAGATTAGAGTCCAGTCTCAGATTATTTTAACAGCCTGACCATGTCCCTTTAAAATTTTAGAACTAACATTCTGGTACTCCAACATACCAATTCTTATTATTGGGGTTTGTCATCTCCTACTGTCTTACTTGTCAATGTGTACTGAACAACTAAAAAGAATTTCTTTATGCTACTACCATATTAGATGATTAAAATAGAATTTTTAAAATTAAGATCAAAATTTAAAAAAATAACAGTGCCTAATAAGGGGTTAGGAGCCTAATTTTAGGTAGTCTGAGAGGCTGGATGTTGAATGCATTTGAAAGGCAACCAAATAAGGTCTTGAGTCAGGACAGCACATAGTTAACTGTAAGCACACGCTTAAGCACCTTTCCTGAATAGAGATGTTTTCTTGAAGTTTAGGCGCACACATTTGAAAATCTTCGCAGCAATGTACTATTTTGTTATAGAATTTAGTTACTTTATACATTTATTTGATCTTGGACAATGAAAATACTCAAATTTCATGTCTGTATTCCATTTTCTAATCCATTTAACATTCAGGTTCTCATGTACTTGCAAAGTTGATACAGTGCTTGCAATTCAAACACTGCAAGAAAATGTTTATTTAAAACAAGCACTTTAATGGAAACATTTCTAAAGCTTGTGTTACGAAAGCCAAGTTTGGGTCTAATATCTATATTCCTTTAATATCACTTTGTCTTGGCAGTTAGTTCACTTAGGCCTCATGTTGATCCTCTACACAGAACTGAATTTCACCTTATGCAATCTGTTTTGAGAATTCATGCATCTTCAGTCTTGTCAGGCCATATATGCAACAAGGGAGAATTTATATTTAAGACAGGGAATATAAAAGTTGAGGTAACTATATTAGCAAAGAAAAAATATTTCAAATGGTATGGCATGTTCAGTGCACATAATTTAGTTTGCATACACTACTTTACCTTAAATCACTGTACAATTTCAAGTAACTTTTTCAATTAGTATTTGTCCCAGTATGCCGCCTTGTGGCAGGGGTTGGCACTGTGGGTGAACTCCACCTAACTTCCCCCTAACTGGGGCAACATACATTCTCTAAAAAGGGATCTGGGCCAGGGGGACCAAAAGAAACAAACATGTTAAAAATAAGTATCTCACTGAAGGAAAATTTGTAATAAACAGTTCCAGAAGCCCTTACCTCAGGACCCAATTTACAAGCTCCTCAACTCAGTCTTTGAGCCAAGCCTGCTCAGGATAGTCTTCTGGAATCTGGGACAGAGATCACCACCCATTTGCAAGCTGAATAGCTTTTAATTCCCCACTCTCTTGCTCAACTTCCTCTTTTTGTTTTAATAGCTCAATCCTAGGGCAGAGGAGGGAACTTCCTTGATTATACTTAGGCTGTTCTGATTGTGAGCTCCTGGGCTGACCACTACAGGGGTAGTCCACTCCTTCCTTTCCTACCTTAGTTCCTCCTGTGCTGCTGACACAAATGGCAGTTCAGCTCCTCCACTGATTACAGGCACTTGCTAGTTGTGGTACTTCATCCCAGGTGATGCTCGCACATTCAATATCCTCTGTCACTGTTGTCTACCAATTCTTCCTTGGCCATCCATGCTTTCTCTTTCCTCCCTCAGGTATCCAATCCAGTGCTTGCTTAGCATGTCTTCCATCTTCCAGACTGTGTACATGTCCCAACTACCTGAGCCTTCTTTCTCTGATATTTTCTAGCATGTCCTGCTCTGTCAGCTCCCTTACTCTCACATTTGTTTTGTCTTTCCATGAAATGTGTAATATCCTCCTCAGCTGTCTGAGATGGGAGTCTCCAATCTCTTTTTGGCCTCTGTCATCATCCACACCCCTTCTCAATACTTTAACATCTCATTTTGATTGCCAAACACTCATGTCTCTGATCCTGCTTTCAGGTAAACTTTATGTATTTTTTCTCCTTTACACATTCCGTCATAGCTGTACTGGTTCAGATAAATCCTTAGAAGTACTTCCTATCTTCCCCTACGGTTATCAGGGTAGTTGGTGGGAGGAGATTGTTATAAAACTATATGCAAAAATTAGAAGCAGCTGATTTTTTAAAAATCATTTTAATACTTTTTGAAATATGTCGGTACAGTTATATTCATAGAGATATACAGTAATTGGTGTCTGAAAACTATGGAAGCGTTTCTTAGATACTGTGATTTGTCCAAACTCTCATTAGCTGCTAATTTCTCTCTTTTCTGATTATGACATAGCTTTATGGAAATTCATTCCTGTTGCTTATTACATGGACTGTTCGCAATGTTTTGGAATATACTTAAGAATGAATTTTGAAGCTAAATATATTCACAATTAGTGGACCACAGACCAGTATTATATTTGGAAATAAAAACACACTTCTGTTTGTAAAAGACTTTTTATAATATATACTCCATTTATATTAAAATGATTTTTCTTTAAATATAAAAATCTGAAAAGCAGTAACTGTAATAAAAATTTCACTTTACTCCATAGCAGCAGTCATGTACGGGTAGGACAGAGCACTTTTTCACAACAAATCACAGCATTATAAATAACAAGAAAATGTGACAAACTGAATGCCAACTGAAGAAAGTAAAATAATTATGGCTTATCTGTTAATGCAAAGACTGTATAATGTAAAAGAAAATATCAGAGTATATACAGAGCTACTGTAACTAACAGGAACTAACTTCCTAAGTGCATTGATTTTAAAGGTTACTACATTTGGCATTAACAAGGCCAGCAAAGTCACTGCATTTGTATCCTCTTTAAAACCAACAGAACAGGTTATATTTGTGAAAGGTTTTTTCCCCGTCTGAATCAATTTTTTTGTCCGTGAGTTCTCAGTCTTGCAAGGTGTTGCATAACTCCTGAAGGTGCTAATCACTTCTAGCTCCTAATGATTTCACTGATTACAAGATGCTCAACATCTTGCAGGATCAAGCCTTTAACATAGACAATTGTTACAATGGATTAATTTACCCCTGTCCAACTGAACAAACAAAATTTGATGTGAATTTGTAGCTTTTCTCTAAATTAAAATGGAATATAAAAAAGTAAAAAAAGAGGCTTTAAAAATGTTTTAATAAAATAAGAACTTCAAAACTTGTAAGTTCTAACACTACACTTTTGAAATCAAACAGAGTATGAAATCAGACATACTGTACTAGAACAAGCAAAGGGCTTTTATTCACTTGAAAACAATAGCAGTATGGAAGATCTCTTCATTGCATTACACAAATGTCCCTGAGATTTTTACATAAACAAGCTATATTCTGTCTATTAAATATTGGAAACCTACGGCGGGATCAACAAAGGGACTTAGGTGTTGCAACGCTGAGCGTCACAATCCTTATTTTTTAGAGCCTAGAAAATTACAGGAACACCACTGCGATCCACCAAGCAGTTAGGTGAGTTAGGCACCCATACAATCAACTCGGGAGAGACAGGTGCCTCAGACAGCAAGCCACAAAAGCCAGCATGCTTGGCAGAGAGCCACCTAAACTAGTCAGTGGAAGATACCAACTAGAGATGTCTGTGCTAAGCTATGCCCAACTCTCTTGGAGATAGGCACCAGGTTGCAGGGAGGCACCTATGTTTATGTAACAATCCATTAACAGGAACCTGCTACCTGCAGTTAGACAGCTTAGGCGCCTAAGGTGTTTCTTGAGGGAGTCAGGCACCTGCCTCACTCCACAGATAATAGTGGTGCTGGCAGGGTGGCACACACTGTATAACTTCTTAGCCAGTAGTTAGAGCACTCACCTAGGATGCAGAAGACCCAAGTTCAATTCCCCCCCCCCGCCCCGCCAGAAGGGGAGAAAGAATTTGAACAGGAGTCTTCCATAGCCCAGTTGTTAGAATGCCTCTAACCACTGGGCTATGGGACAGTCTGAGGTAAGGCTCCCTCACTCTTTCCTATTGCACTGTTGATAAATAATGATGCTTGGAACTGGGGGACTAGACTCAGGACTTCCTAGGTGCATGAGCTTGGGTCCAGTACTTAGATTTCAAGTGGGACTTGAGCTGATAAGTAAGCTCTGAGCCTGCCTACTGGATCAGGACCTGCACATAACTTAGGTATCGGAATGCCTGTCTTTCCCTGGTTAGTCAATCATTCTGGGGCTCAGACAGGGGACAGGCATCTGGTCGGCTAGAATGAGGCAGCACATGGCCAAAAGAAGAAACATAGGTGCCTAGGGAACTTTTACTCTAAAAAACTTCAGTGTCGAGTGAATTCAGGTGCCTACAGAGTTTAGTAGGATTTTTTGAATCACAGTGGAGCCAAAACTGGGACTTTAAGTGCCTAAACCAGGGACGTAAGCACCTAAGTCTGGGATTTAGGTGCTTATGTACTTTCATGGATCCCACCCCTATGGGTTACTGAGTGTCATACACTGCAATTTTAGATTTCTGCATTTATCATCCCAGCAATAATGCTGTTTAATGCTTGTAAAGCTAGAATATTTTGTTTGGTTACCAAAAAAAACAAAACAAAACAAACGAAACAAAACCCCGACAAAACTCACCATACAAAGTTAAGACTCTAAAAATGCAAAGACATCTTTTGCACAACTTATTTTAAAATCAAGTCTAAAACAATGTACAGAAATGCAACAACAGGTACTGATTTGAAAAAATGCACTTGAAAAATATATGGTGATGTTAATTTTTTTTAAATGCTTTAAGTGTTTGGCAACAGAAGTATAAATTATTGGTAAAATAATTTCCAGGATAGAAGGCCTGATCCTGCACTTCTTACCGTTGGCAAAATCTCCCTGGTTTTGGTCAACAAAAGATGTGCCCGTGTAAGACCTGCAGGACTGTCCCGTAGTGGCACAAAACATTCTCCTACTGGCACTGGGCTAAGCTGAACAATGGATAAGCATTGTTAGAATTGATGTACTTTTTAAAAACAATCTTCCTATAAGATTTACATTATGACGGCACTATTGTGCTCCTTAATGTTTGTGAATAATTTTCCTGTGTCTCTGATTTGCTGTCAATTTATTTAAAAATGAACATTCCACTTGACTAGAAATCTGGATCTAAGAACAAAGGTTGAGTTGTGGTGCCCTTAAAATGAGATTTGCTCAACAAAAACAAAGTTGAACAACCATTCTAACAAGGAAAGTTAGAGTTAAGTTTAGTTTACAGTCTACTGTATTATAAGAGAACAAGATCATATGGCTTGAATTAGAACACACCACATTCATTGACTTACAGCTAGAGATAATGGGGATCGTGCCCCCAAGAAACATGCATGTAGGGGACACTCCATACACAGGTCTTCCTTCCCTCACAGGGAAGGGGGCCTCAGTTAACCTCAACAGATTGTATACCCCTTCTATGTGGGTCTGCAATGGACCAGGGAGACGGAGCGCATGGGTCCCCCAGAAAGGGCATTTGAGCCTGGAGCTGTATTTATCTTTTCTCTACAGCTCCTTGACATATGCTAAAGGGACTGAGGCCAGAACTACTAGAAGTACTGAGCCAAGGTACAGGGATCCTGTGCAGGTAGCTCTGGCTTCACGCAGATCCCACAGAATTCTGAGGGTGGGGCCTTGGCCTGTTTGCAGGGTGGCAAATCCTGGTTCCTAAACCTCAGACTGATGTGGAGGAATTTCTGCATGGGAAATCTCACTGATATTTCCTTCGCCCACCTTGGGGTTTTATCAAAGGAAGGATATAGGGGATGGGATGGTACAACTCCATCAGCAAGCAGTTCTGGTTAGATGGCTGATAGTTTTGTTGTAAACTCCTTTTTGGAAGTGGAGGGAGAAGGGCATGGTTAATCCTAATACTGAATTGTGGATTTGGAGGTGTTTTCTATTTTTAGTTCAACCCCCAAAGCAAAATCCTTATTTATAGTTAAATTCATCATCACATGAAGGTTACAAAGTCAGAAGGACAAAAGAGTAGCATGTAGTAAGGTTAATAACATGTTTAGCATTCTCATTCTCAGAAGTGACCCACTGAAATCACTGCTTTATCTGAAGCAGCTTCAATTCCACTTGCTGCCTGCATTTTTATAAAATGAGGAGAGAATCCAACACTTCCACAACAGATACATGGGGCGAACGTAGGAAAATAGATTGTGCTGTTTTTATGCTTGTCCATTTCAAAATTTGGCTTTTTGGGGGGAGAGTGGTTGCTGTACAAATAGAACTAAATATTTGTTCCCTTTCCCTAAAAATATTTACAGTACATCACACAACAGCCTAACATATACCTCTGCGTGTATCGCTGGCTAATAATGGACGCAAACAGACACATTGAAAGTTGCTTAGTAAATTATCTAACCTCCTTCAATTTGTTCTACAGAGAAGCCAATTCTTCATTGACAATGAAATTATAAAACTATATTAATAAAGCACAACCCCTTGTGCAACACACTACACAGGATGCCAAGTTGCTGTACATTCAGTGTGAAAACACTAAAAATACATTCTGTGCATCTCCATCTTGGCAAGGAAATGCATTCAGTCTTTTCATCTCCCTAAAAACCCTACCAAAGTGGTAAGCCACTCTTTTTTTGCATTGCCAAGTAAGGCAAATACTGGTGATCCTAACTGACCACATATTAGGACACTGTTTAGAAAAATAATCCATTTTCTATTAAAGTATTTCACTGTCATGTCCTTGTTGTAGCAAATGTATCCTGATGAAGAAAATGAACAGAATTCCTCACAGTCTGCAGGTTCCGATAGGATAATTTGCACACACGTTTTGCCCACAATAAAGATAGATGGATGTATGTGCATAATCCACAGCAACCCAAAAGGCAGACTTTGTTCTGTGTTCATTTGTCCTCTGAACAACCTTCAGTTCTCTTATCCACCCATGTCGTCCCTTATATGATCCACTCGCACCGCAAGCTCCCTAAAGGAGGGACGCTGGCTTATGTTATTGTTCCAGCATTCTGTCATGATGGCATAAATCTGGGGAAGACATCAGAAAAGAGAGGTTACTCACCGGGTGCAGTAACTATAGTTCTTCAAGATGTGTCCCCCTATGGGTGCTCCACTGCAGATGCAGATGCACCCCACGAGCCTTTGATCAGAGGTTTTCATTAGCAGCGTCTATGTAGCCCACGTATGCATGCTTGTACCCTGAACTGAGGCTGTATCAGGCTGTGCAGGCAAACCACCCTCAGTTCTTTCTCCACCACCAAGTCTCAAAAGGAAACTTTAAAGCAGAGGGGAAAGAGAGTGGGTAAAGGAGCACCCATACGGCCACAATCTCTAAGAAGATATGTACCAAAACCCATGTAGCAGCTCTGCAGACCTCAGATACTGGGACATTTTAAAGTAGAGCCATAGATGTAGACTATGACCTCATCAAGTGAGCTGAAACGCCCGCAAGGAGTGGAATGCCGGCAGCCTTGTAACAAGCGGTAATACACCCAGAAATCCATTTCATTTGTCTTTGGGTAGAAATAGCAGATCCTTTAGAGCTATCTGCAAAGGAAACAAACAGTCTAGGAGATTTATGAAATGATTTAGTCCTATCTAACGAGGTGAATGGAGCGCTCCATCATTGAGATGGAGCTCGATTTCCCAGTTCTTCCGTGCCTTAGGACTTGAGGGCTCAATAGCAGTGACAGTTCTGTGGGATGTGTGACTCTCCCAGACAGTGAACGTACTTAGAGGGTCCATTGCTGACTGGAACAGCCTTTCTACATGCGAGGCAACACTTAAACCTCACAGGGAGGATTTCTCCAGAGGAAATAAAACAATATTTCAATAACCAGTAATTAACTACTACTACAAAAAAAACACCTAACTAAACTAAACTAAGTAGAACAAACTCAGCAACCAGCTGAGGCACTCACAGTACTTAAGCTCCATGACAGGCAGAAGCGTTTGAGAAGGAACTGAGGATGTTCACCTATGCAGCCTGATATAGCTTCGGTGTGGGGCACAAGGATACCAGCAGCGCATGTGTGGGTCAAACCAATACTGCTACTGAAAATCTCCGATCAAGGGTGTGTGGGATACATGTGCACCTGAAGTGGAGCACCCAGAGGGATTCTACTCAAAGAAGAATTAGTATTACATACTTAGAAACTTCAACTGGTTTTAAATACTTGGAGTGGGTCTGTCACAGTGTAGTAGCTGCCAGAAGGGGATCTGAATTAGTCTTTTGCTTCTGAGCAATAGGGGGGGGTCATACTAGGCGCCGACTCTCCGTTTTCTGTGGGTGCTAGACCCCCCCTGTGCCCCTGGCCACGCCCCCACTCCATCCCTTCCCTGCCTCTATTCCAACCCCTTCCCAAAAGTCCCGGCCCCAACTCTGCCCCCTCCCTGCCCCTATTCCAACTCCTTCCCTAAATCCCCGCCCCGCCTCCTCCTCTGAGCACGTCATGTTCCTGCTCTTCCCCCGACCCCCCGGGACTGTGCAAACAGCTGTTTGGTGATGGCCAGGGGAGAAACACTGGGAGGTAGGCAGAGGAGTGGGGATGCAGCACTGCAGCAAGTCGGTGTGGCTCCCCCCCTGCCCAGGAGAGGGAGCGCCCAGCCAGAAGCCTGAGTGGGCGGGGCTAAGGACCAGTGAGCCCGCCCCTCAGAGGGTCAGGCGACGACCTGGAAGTACAAAAGCCAGCAATCAGGGCTCAGTTGGAGCCCAGCCGCTGCCGGGAGCAGACCTGCCGCAGGGAGCTCAAGACTGGGAACCCTCTAGGGCCCAGGGCAGCTGCCCTGACTGGCTGGAGCTTCCCCGCGCCCGCTACCTGGAGGGGCTGCCGGAGCTTCCCCGCGCCCGCTACCTGGAGGGGCTGCCGGAGCTTCCCCGCGCCCGCTACCTGGAGGGGCTGCCGGAGCTTCCCTGGCCCTGCTGTTACCCGGAGGAACCACCGGAGCAAGCCAGCCCGGACTTCCCTGAGGAACGACTGGACCTGCCACCCAGCCCTGGCCGTGAGGAGCCCATGCTGCTGGACTTCCCGGGGGGGCGACCCTACAGACCAGGTAGGCCCTGAGGGGGAGGTTGGAAGTAGCCCGGGGGCAGCCGACTCCGGTCAGGCGGCAACCATATCCGAGCCTATGTCAGTGTGTTGCGGGCAGGATCCCCACTGACGCAGCAGTGGACCGTCTGCCGCTGTTAGGGCCCCGGGCTGGGACGCACTAGACTGGGTGGGCCTGCGTCCCAGCCCGAGGCCCTAACAGCGGGTGGCAGTCTCCCCCTCTCCCCAGTGCTCAGGCCTACAGGCCTGGACTTATAGACTGAGTGCTTTGCTCAGCCCTGAGCCAAAAGGGCCTGAGCTTTGTGACTCTGCGTTTGGTGCCTCGCCCAAACTTAGGGCTGGGCCCCTTTAGACTGTATTGCTGCTCAGCCCTGAAGCAGAGGGCCTGAGCCCCCTTTGACTCTGTATTGTTGCTCAGCCCTGAAGCAGAGGGCCTGAGTCCCCGCCCCCCCCTTTTGACTCTGCAGTGTTACTCAGCCCTGAACCCAGGGACCCGAGCCTTGTGACTTTGTGTTTGTCGCCCAGAACTGGAGCCAGGGGGCCTGCCCGGCCAGAGAACGTGTAGCGAGCTGGTGTGGCTCCCCATCGCCTCTCGGAGAGGGTCAAGCCCCAGTCCCACACCTTCACAAGCACACTCGGGGGGCGGGGGAGGGAGAGCTTGGCTGCCACTAATTTTTCCCTGTGGGTGCTCCAGCCCCAGAGCACCCACGCAGTTGGTGCCTATGGGTCACAGTGCTGCAGAGACTGAATGATCAGCTCACGTCTCACTAATCACTTCCTTTGATTCATGTAAGCAGAAGCAGTGAGTGAGGGCATCTAACTTTGCTTCTCCAGAGGAGTGATGATAATAGCAGGGCTTTGAGTTTGTGGGAAAAAAGTTGGGTAGATCCTCAAAGCAGTGAAGACCCTGTACCCATTTCCAAATGGAGTTTAAAAAAGGAATGTTCCTAAAAATATTAAAAGGTGCCAAATTTCCTTTACAAGACTGACTGAAGATCAGTCTTACAAATATAACATTTCTGGATTGTGCCTTGTCTCAGCACTATAAGACTTTAAACATTCTGTGCTGTTCATAAAGACACACTGGAACTTACTTAGGGTATGTCTACACTATGGGATTATTCCAATTTTACATAAACTGGTTTTGTAAAACAGATTGTATAAAGTCGCGTGCATGCGGTCACACTAAGCACATTAATTCGGCAGTGTGCGTCCATGTACCGAAGCTAGCGTCGATTTCCGGAGCATTGCACTGTGGGTAGCTATCCTGTAGCTATCCCATAGTTCCTGCAGTCTCCCCCGCCCACTGGAATTCTGGGCTGAGATCCCAATGCAAAAACAGTGTCGCGGGTGATTCTGGGTAAATGTCGTCACTCAATCCTTCCTCCTTGAAAGCAACGGCAGACAATCATTTCATGCCCTTTTTCCCTGGATTGCCCTGGCAGACGCCATAGCATGGCAACCATGGAGCCTGTTTTGCCTTGTCACTGTCACCGTATGTGTACTGGACACTGCTGACAGATGCGGTACTGCAGTGCTAAACAGCAGCATTCATTTGCCTTTGCAAGATAGCAGAGACGGTTACCATCCCTATTGCACCGTCTGCCATGCCATTGTAAATTGGTGATGAGATGATGGTTATTAGTCATTCTGTACCATCTGCTGCTGTCATGGGTGCTCCTGGCTGGCCTCGCTGAGGTCGGCCGGGGGCACATGGACAAACATTGGAATGACTCCTCAGGTCATTCTCTTCTTTGTTTTGTCTAAAAATAGAGTCAGTCCTGCCTAGAACATGGGGCAAGTGTACTAGAGAACCAGAGAGCACAGCCGCTCCGTGTCAGAGCCCCAGAGATATCGCAGAAATGATGAGCTGCATGCCTTCTAGGGGGTGCCCCTGCAACTCCACCCGTTGCTTCCCTCCTCCCCCAAACCTTCTGGGCTACAGTGGCAGCGTCCCTCCATTTGTGTGATGAAGTAATAAAGAATGCAGGAATAAGAAACACTGACTTTTTAGTGAGATAACATGAGGGGGAGGAAGCCTCCAGCTTCTATGGTAGTCCAGGCAGGACATTAAAGGGTGGCGAGGGAGAGGAGCCCAGCCTCCCGCTGCTATGATAGTCCAGGCAGTACAGAATCTTTTCTTTAGACAGGAAAGCGCGGGGCTGATAGAGCTCAGCCTCCAGTTGCTATGATGAAGACGGTTACCAGCCGTTCTGTACCATCTGCCGGGGATGACCGGGAGTCATTCCCATTTTTACCCAGGCGCCCTGGCCGACCTCACCGAGGCCAGCCAGGAGCACTCATAGGCTGATGGTGACGATGGATAGCAGTCATATTGTACTGTCTGCCATCGGAAAGGGGATGCTGGTGTTCAGTGCTGCAGCACCCCGTCTACCAGCAGCATGCAGTAGACAAAGGGTGACACTGAAAAAAGGCGAGAAACGTTTTTTTTCCCTTTTCTTTCGGGGGGGGTGGTGGAAGGTGTAAATTGACGACATATACCCTGAAACACCTGGGAAAATATTTTTGACCCTTCAGGCACTGGGAGCTCAGCCAAGAATGCAAATGCTTTTCGGAGACTGCGGGGACTGTGGGATAGCTGGAGTCCTCAGTACCCCTCCCTCCCTCCATGAGCATCCATTTCATTCTTTGGCTTTCCGTTATGCTTGTCACACAGCACTGTGCTGGGGCCTCTGTTTATCATAGCCTGGAGATTTTCTCAAATGCTTTGTCATTTCGTCTTCTGTAACGGAGCTCTGATAGAACAGATTTGTCTCCCCATACAGCGATCAGATCCAGTATCTCCTGTACGGTCCATGTTGGAGCTCTTTTTGAATTTGGGACTGCATCGCCACCCATGCTGATCAGAGCTCCACGCTGGGCAAAAAGGAAATGAAATTCAAAAGTTCGTGGGGCTTTTCCTGTCTACCTGGCCAGTGCATCCGAGTTCTGATTGCTTTCCAGAGCGGTCACAATGGTGCACTGTGGGATACCGCCTGGAGGCCAATACCGTTGAGTCGTGGCCACACTAACCCTAATCTGACATGGCAATACCGATTTCAGCACTACTGCTCTCGTCAGGGAGGGGTACAGAAACCGGTTTAAAGAGCCCTTTATATCAATATAAAGGGCCTCATTGTGTGGATGGGTGCAGGGTTAAATCGGTTTAACGCTGCTAAATTTGGTTTAAACGCGTAGTGTAGACCAGGCCTTACAGTTAATTTAATGAGTCTGAAATGTCTCAGTGCATCTCAATATGCAAACTGCTACATATAATGAATTTGTTCTATGGAAAAAAATTAATTTGCTTTAAGAAGTTTCCATTGCGCACATACAACCACCTCCACATATTTGGTGGTGACGTCCACAGGATTACTTGCAGAGCACCTTTGACTTTTCTCACCTGCACTTTACCCATGAATCTAGTTTCACCAGGACTATTCCTAGTATCCAAGCCTCTTACCAGCTTTCAAATGTCAGCTTTAAAAACCAACCAACCAACCCACCAACCCACCCACCCAAACACTACCTGCCAGAAAAGTGTTTATTACTCTCTCCAAAATGAGAAATTAACTCCAAAATTACAACTGGCCTGAGATTCACAAAATAAGCTCTGGGCCAGGGAAAGGTTTACGGCCTAATAGCTTGTGATCCATCGGGGGCTAAATGGGAGAGAATGACAATTTCTTACTGTGAAAAAGCACTTGCATCTTGCTTTGGTAGGTTATGTAAAATCTGACCTTGAAATGTTGACATTATTTTTGAGATAAGTTGGAGAAAATTCTAAAAATGTAATGAATATTTTTCTTCTTTCCTTGAGGCCTGAACAGTTTGAGTTGTGACAGCCTGGCTTAAGAAGTGGAAGGTTACAAAAATAGAAGCAGTTAAAAAAAATATATAACTACAATATTTCTAAGACATCTGGCAAAATACATGATGAGTTTGTGTTCTCAGATAAGGGGTTTGCATACAAAAACAATTAGTTATACACACAAAAATGCAAGCACAAATTCAGAAGCCACTTCTGAACATTTATTTTTAATGTGTGTATAAATCTAACACAATTACAATACAAGGCTCGATCCTATCAAGAATTATGCACATACTCCCCCATGGGACTACTCATGTATTTAGAGTTAAGCAGGTATGTAAATCTTTGCAGAATTAGGCCAGACTCCTCCCTAACAAGTATGTGCATTCCTAAGTTTGCTGTGGAAGAGAAATCATCAAGCAAAACAAGCTTTTTTTTAAATCTGGAAATTAAATGCAAAAACCCCTGTTTAATAATAAGGTTGTAAAGTTAAAGTCACAAGAGTCACGAAATGCAAAGTTTAATGATACTGTTGAAATCTTAACCAAGATGCTAATAATATGTAGTATTATCTATTCCTATTTTTCAGGTTACAATAGGTAGCTTAATGTGTCACCATTTATGTTTTAAAACTTCTACCCTAGTATGTGCAATGCAGCCAAGTTAATGTGACTGTGACCACTAGAACTTCTGCATTTCTTGACTTGAGATTTAAAATTTTCAGTTTGAAGATTGCATTAATAGTTTTTTCCTTTAATATTACAAGATGCCAGCCAGATACATTAATAGACTAACTATCTGTTAATCTCCCAAGGGCCTTATTAAATTTGTAATTCTGAACGTAAGTCTGCTTGTGCATCTATTGTAATAGGTCACAGGTAACCTATCCAGAGATATTCAGCAACATTTTTACATCTAGGTTATTGACATATTGCCATACTAAGAAGCAGGAACTGAATGTTTGCTAATTACTTGGTCTTATAACTACCATAAAATAGCAGCACAATGTTCTACTGTGTTTGATTATGCATCCTGTGTAACTGACGTTTCTTCAATAACCCAGGCATCACAGAACAGAGAGATTATATTTACGATATATTCACCCTGGCTGATCCAATGTTAAGACAAAAAAAATTAATTGTAATACCTCATCAGGACACCCATCTGGTCTCGGCAGCCGTCCATTGTTCTTCAAAAGCTCTATCAAATGGAATACAATCATCTGCCCTTGTTTATCATTACCAATCATGCGCATGAATTCCTGAAACACAAAGTCAACTTTTATTCATGTAAAAGTTGTTATACTTTGTAACACTTTGAAGTGAATTTTGTTTGTTTGTTTGTTTTGAAAAATCTATGACAATAGCGTTAAGGATACTCTAGATAAGGATAAACTAGATAAAGGTAGTAATTATGATGCAGATAAGGCATATATAGAAATATTCAATAAATATTTCTGTTCTGTATTCAGAAAGAACCAGGATGATATCTTCATATCTTAGAGTGACAATGAAATACTTTGTATTCCATCAGTAACTAGGGATGATATTAAACAGAAATTATTTAAAGTTAAACATTTTTAAATTTAAAGACAGTGTGCACCCAAGAGTATTAAAAGACTTGGCTGAAGATCTCTCTGAAGCATTAAAATATAACATTAACAAATCTTGGAGCACTGGAGAAGTACCAGAGAACTGAAAGATGGTTAATATCATGCTGATATTTAAATAGGGTAAAACAGGATGACTAAGGTCATTGTAGGCTAGTTAGCTTGACATCAACCTCAAGCAAAATCATGGAAAGGCTGGTATGGGACACAATCAGTAAAGAATTTAAAGGATAGTAGCATAATTAATGCCAATCAACATGGTTTTGTGGAAAATAGGTCTCGTCAAACACATATAATATAGTTTTTTGATGAAATCACATGTGGTTGGTAAAAGGTAAATGTGTAGATGTAACAGACGATCTTCTGTAAGGCATCTGGCTTAGTTGCGTATGATGTTCTGACAAAAAATAAGCACTATACAACATCAACGTAGCCTATATAAATGGATTAAAAGCTGGTTAACTGATAGACTGCAAAAATTAATTATAAATGGGGAACTAATCCAATGGGGGAGTTTTTAGCGGGCTCCTATAGGATCTTTGTTCAGCCCACTGCTATTTAATCTCTTTATTGATGATTGAAAGAAAAGATAAAATTATTGCTGGTAAAATCTGTAGATGATATGAAAGTTGGAGGATTGCTAAATAATGATGGGGACAGTTATACATCCAACTTGGATTGCTTGGTAAGGTAGACCTGTGAATACCACGTATTTTAACACAATCAAATGTAAGGTCATATCATCTAGAAACAAAGAATACAGGTCATATTTATAAGATGAGGTACTGTATCATGGAAAGCAGTGACCCTGAAAAAGATTTAAAGGGTCATGGTAGGCAACCAATGGAACATGAGCTCACAGTGTAATGCTGTAGCTAAGAAGGGTCTCAGAAATGACTGCAAATAGCATTAAGATGTGTCAGTCATACCTGAGACTTTAGTATGGGAAAGTCTGACATTTGAGTATTTTAAAACTGTTTCATACAGTTATGAACCCTGGAATGGCTACAGCTTTTACAGATGTCAGATAATTTTTTTTTACCCTTAATTAACATTTTATGCCTTGGTACTAGTGATTTTCAGTATATTTCATCATATAACTGCATGCTGCATTACAAAAATCCAATTCTCAGCATAAAAGGAACAGTACGATCTAAATCTTTAAGTAAGCTCATGAGAGAAAGAACTTCAGAAACCCGTAATGATGCACTGACCGCTGGAGGGCTTTTGCTCTTTTCAATATACGTGAAGAGTTCATACAGGACCACACCAAAGCTCCACACATCAGAGGCCACAGAAAACTTGCTCTCTGTCAGAGATTCCGGAGCATACCTGTATCAAAAAGTCATGGGAAACATCAGCAAAGTTAATATAGAAGGAAAAGAGGGACATTATTCTGCACTTTTTTTTTTTTTTTTTTTTAAGGATTAAGGCATCTTAATTTGATAAACTTATAAACTTAAAAAATGTCATGAGTAGATTTTCTTATGACATGTTTACAGACATTAATGCCTCTGCATTTTATTATATTACCATCACTTGTATCTATGCTTTATTTTGCTTCTTAAAAAATTAAAAAATTATTTAAATCTTCCTGATTTCTGTTTCTACAGCGGTGTACTCAGAACGCTTTATCATAACTGCCTTACTTATACAATATGATGAACAATACAAAAAACCCTCTCGTGTGAAGAGCATCTTTCCATCAATGTCATTGTGCTTTGGCTCATGCCAACTGACCCTGTTCTCATTTAAGCCCTCCTGTCCCGGTACTCAAGAATCTAATATCTATGTATGTTGAACACTATAGTCTCGACTCTCTTCTTTAGAGTATAACATTTCTAGAGTGCTTAAAGCTGACAAGTACAGCTCATGTAAATAGCATAAACTCTGCTCAAGAGTACAAGTAAATTAAGCTCTTTCACATTAACATGAATCTATATTAGGATTTCCTATGGTCCCCATCTCCATAGTATCATAATGTCTACACAGAGTCTTCTCTTTTCCCCCTCTCTCCTACCCAGGGCAATCAGCTGGCTTGCGGTGTCTAGGGGGCAGGAGGGAGGAGGAGGAGTGAGGACTTGGTGCGCAGGCTCCCCCCTAGCCTCCTGCCCGGGGCAATCAGCTGGTTTGCGATGTTCAGGAGGAAGTAGAGGGAGGGGGAGTCTGTGTGCCGAGTCCTCACTCCTCCCCCATCCCTCCTGCTTCCTAAATGCCGCAGGCCAGCTGATTGACGAGGGCAGGAGGCAGGGGGACGAGGGGGTAGGTGCTGATCTGTGGGGTCTGCTGGTGGTTGGAAGGCACTGGGGGTGTGTGTGTAGGGAGGCTGCCAGCTATGGAGAAAGCAGGCAGTCAAACAACGTAATGGTTGAGCATTGCACAACTTCAAGTATCAGAGGGGTAGCCGTGTTAGTCTGGATCTGTAAAAGCAGCAAAGAATCCTGTGGCACCTTATAGACTAACAGACATTTTGGAGCATGAGCTTTTGTGGGTGAATACCCACTTCGTCAGATTGTTTAAAATGTATATAATGCCTTTTGTCTGGCAAAAAAAATTTCCTTGGAACCTAACCCCCCCCATTTAGATTCATTCTTATGGGGAAATTGGATTTGCTTAACATCGTTTTGCTTAAAGTCGCATTTTTCAGGAACATAACAACGTTAAATGAGGAGTTACGGTATTAGAGAATTTAAAAAAAACAGCTAGAATACACATATTATTAACAACTTCATGAGAGCAGCTTGTAAATATCCACATTTACAGATTTCTATACAGTAACTAAAATCCTGTGCGTGACGTTTTATGCTGAGCCACAGCTACAGACTTTGGCTTTTAGACTCCACAATAAGCAAAAATATTAGCATCTTTCAGTGCAATAAAATCCAGCTCTGTGCACTACAAACACCCATCCTTGTATCATGAAGCAAATGGAAACTCACCAAAATATAGGGCTTTCTCCAGGCTCTTTCACTTTGTAGTATTCTTTGTCTTGTGGCAGGACTTTTGTCAGTCCAAAGTCCCCAATTTTAACTCTGTTCTCATTCTCCACTAAGATGTTTCTCGTTGCTAGATCCCGGTGAATGTACCTTTTTGTGCCCAGATACTCCATGCCCTAAGTGTAAACATAACACAGAAATTAAATAATTGTTATTAAAACTCACAAGAGATAAAGGCCCAAATTTAGCTCTGGCATAAGTGGCTGTAATGTCATCAATTTAAAGGCAGTCATATTTGTCTATGGCAGTGGTGAATTTGGTTCAGAGAGTTTAAACCAAATACAGGAAGAATAGCAAGCTGTTTTGTCTGAATGCTTGTCTTTTTGGAGAGAGCTTCTTAATGCTTCAAGGTGCAGTAAATGTCCTTAGCCGAGGGGAGCTGGATTGGACCCTCCTCTGAGCCCAGCAACATTACTCCTAGCTTATTGAGAAGGGCAGCTCCTGTATCTCCCTCTCCGGGGCCAAACATGCTGTGCTGGCAGACCTCCAGCCATTAGCCCAGGGAGAATGAAAGCCAGACTAAGTTTCTTTCATGATAACGCGAAGTGCCAACCAAGCCAGCCCTGTCTGACTGCCAATCTTGGCTCTGCTTCCTCTTCTCTCCTTTGCTTGCTCTATCCATCCTTTTTGATCCCCACAACCTGTGTGATCTTCCTCATGTCCCCACTAGCACTCACCATCACAAACATTCACTCTCATACTCTGAGTAGGGACAACCTATGACCAATGCTGCCTTGAATAAGACATCTGTTCTGCTGTTGCTTCTTTCCAGATCTCAAACATCCTACAGGAGGAAGCAGTTTGGATACGGTACCTATTCCTTTTGTCACTGCTGAAATATGAGATGGGGGAACATGGGCATAGTTTGGAGGGATGACAGGTGGGCGTTGCTTCCCCCGCAACTGCAAACCTCAAACTGACACATAATTTGCCCCTCCACACATGGCCCCATTGGCCGGACTAAAGATGCCCCCCCAAGAAGTCAAACTATGCCTATGGGAGGGGAGCCAACTATAGTTTTTTATGGTAGCTAAAGAGAAAATCATGTTTGAGCAGCTGTACCTGGGGCGGAGGAGTCGACGCAGCACAGAGTGTTTTAGAAGCTGACCAATTCCAATGTATAACAATTAGGAAACATTCAGAAAGCCAGCTATTCAATGACTCTGTACGAATCCTTTCCTTTCCTTCAATGCATCTAAAAACCAGCAAGCGTTGCTCATCGAAATTTTGGCTGCTGACCAAACTTTTTAGCGTAAAAATTTTCCTTGCCATTGCAGGGGCCTCTCTGCCTGTGGCACATAATACTCATAACCTTAGTCCCAGATTTGGACCTTAGCGTCCAAAATATGGGGGTTAGCATGAAAACCTCCAAGCTTAGTTACCAGCTTGGACCTGGTACCTGCTGCCACCACCCAAAAATTAGAGTGTTTTGGGGCACTCTGGTCCCCCTGAAAAACCTTCCCTGGGGACCCCAAGACCCAAATCCCTTGAGTCTCACAACAAAGGGAAATAATCCTTTTTCCCTTCCCCCCTCCAGGTGCTCCTGGAGAGATACACAGACACAAGCTCTGTGAAACTACACAGAGAGACTCCCCCTCTCTGTTCCCAATCCTGGAAACAAAAAGTACTTTCCTATTCCCCCAGAGGGAATGCAAAATCAGGCTAGCAATCCAACACACAGATCTCCCCTTGATTTCTTCCTCCCACCAATTCCCTGGTGAGTACAGACTCAATTTCCCTGAAGTAAAGAAAAACTCCAACAGGTCTTAAAAGAAAGAAAAATACATACAAATGTTCTCTCTGTATTAAGATGATATAACACAGGGTCAATTGCTTAAAAGAATATTGAATAAACAGCCTTATTCAAAAAGAATACAAATCAAAGCACTCCAGCACTTATATTCATGCAAATACCAAAGAAAAGAAACCATAGAACTTACTATCTGATCTCTTTGTCCTTACACTTAGAAACAGAAAATTAGAAAGTAGAACTACTTCTCCAAAGCTCAGAGAAAGCAGGCAGGCAGACAAAAGACTCAGACACAAACTCCCTCCACCCAGAGTTGAAAAAATCCGGTTTCCTGATTGGTCCTCTGGTCAGGTGCTTCAGGTGAAAGAGACATTAACCCTTAGCTATCTGTTTATGACAGGGGTGTAATACTTTTGTCTAATCTTGGTTGTTGGGTGTAATATGAGGCTGCTGAGTGGTGCTGGAGCGGTGTGATATGCAAGAAGTCAGACTAGATGATCTGGTGGTCCCTTCTGGCCTTACACAGTATGACTCTAAAAATTAAACCTATGGTGCAAGAGGAATAATGTTCTGAGGATGAGCACCCCAGAGGCAGCAGGTTCAGGGCCAGATTTACACATTAGACGCCCCTAGAGATAACATCTTCAGCGCTCCCCTCCCTGCGCCTACAGCTGACCTTCGTGTTGCACACAGTTTTGGAAAAGTAAGGCATCTCTAGCATATCAGTGCCCCTAGCACGTGCCTACTGTGCCTAACTGGAAATCCGGCCCTGAGCAGGTCACATATTTTCCCTTAGCGTTTCCCCACTCGCCTCTGCCCCAGGCTTCTGTCAATCTTTCTGAACAGATTTTTCCTCAATTTCTTTATACCACTAGATGGCACCATTGTGTACCAGTACTTTATTTGCTGCCAGGCGGAAGGATGGCCTGATGCCCTCAGATGCAAGCTCTTAATGCCTCTCTGTGGATGGCACATTAATTATGTTAGAGTTGGCAATTTTGCTCTACAATCCATATATGCCCCTTCCATGACAGGCCTAGTTTCCATCACAAGACTTGACATCGCTCTCAAATCCTGGCTTCTTGCATGGCTGTCCTGATTCCTCAATCAGGCCACTGGACTGGGAAACTGGTATTGTTTCTGAATACCACCTTTGGAGCTATTTCCTTATGTTTCAGACACTGTAAATGGAAATGCTGTCCTCCTCTACCTCTAAGCCTTTGGCTGAAAACAACTCCATGGTTTATAATTTATAAAATGCACAAGAGATTGATTTATTTGAATCAGGCCTGTCATAGGGGCCTATTATTTATTTGCCATGTAATACCACATGGTATATATTTGTCCAGCGATGTGTCCCTTTTATTTCCATTAATTTTAATGGGAGTCATGCACATATTGAAAGGAAAGTATGGGCTGCAGTCTAAACCTGCCAAACAGAACCTGAGTCCAATGTCTTCACTATCTTTTAGCTTCCCTCAAGACAGAAAGTGTCTAGAAAATATGTCATTGGTGACAAGATCCAGCATTATATAAATCCATTGACATTTCAGCAGGTAATAAACAGAAAAGGACAAGGAGAAGTAGTTTTGAAAACTCCAGAGCAACATTTTAAAAAAATGAAATAACTCCTTGGATCTCTTAATGGAATATGCTTTTAGACCAAAAGAACAGCTGCATAAATAAAAACAGCAGGTACAAAATCTCACCTCAGAACAGTAACTTTGCCTACAGTGATTAGCTCCAATCTTTTTCCTAATTAGAAGACAGAGTCGGCCGAGTACGATTTCTGCAGCTCCTCTGTCAACATTGTGTTGCAATCAGAGCCAGCTTTTGCATTCTGGCCAGGGCTTCAAAATAATTGTGCCACCACTCCCCATCTCCCAAACATCCATGACCACCATACCCATGAGCAAAGGGCTGCCTTTCAGAGCTGAGGAAGGGTTAGAGAGAGTTCTCAAACACATTCCAAAGTTTATTAACTCATTTTATGTAGAAAGCACATGTGTGGGCAATCTGTAGGTCCCAAGAGCCTCCTGCTGCAGAAGTGGAACCTGGATCCCAAGTGCTTGTTCTTTTCAACCTAATAATTGGTTTATATCAGCTATATTTGCGAAGTTATCTCTGCAAGAGAACTGGCTAGAAGTTTAATTAAAAAGAAAAAAAAAAGGGAAGATTCTCCTTTATATTTCTAGTTGCCCCCAAATCCAAGAGGCTCATAGCTGGGCTTTGTAGGGCCCGAAAGGCCAGATTTGGTTGCAGTGCTACTGTGTACTTCATTTGTTACTTTCTCAGTGTGGGCGCTTGAAGAGTTTAAATGAAATTTAAGAAAAAATATTCAGACTTCAAAAAATGACAAATGGTTCCAAAGCTAGTTCAGGAGAGAGCAAAAGTGTATCAAGAACTTCCCAAAGCAGAATCCAGAGGAGGGAAAGTTGCACAGGGCCAGTCCTCTCCTTGTTCTGCTACTTCCCAGCACTTTGCAGAACTGCACACAGATTCCTGCACTTTGCCACCACACAACAGGCTCCTGCTGCACTAACTGGCATCTACAGAAGCATCCTCATTAGTCACAAGAAGAGCAGCCTCTGGGAGTGCTGATTTTCATAGCAGAGGACTTGCGAAGTGTCAGCTACAAGCCATGAGGCTTAGAAATAATGAGACAGAGAAAAGAGAGGGACAGAAGAGATGATAGGGGAGCAAAGAAACATGGGTTAAAATACTGAATGAGAGAGAAAAGATCAGAAAATGGGGAGGATTGTACTATTACAGTTTAACAACAAGATCTTGACAAATCTGCTAGCCCACGATGAACAGAAAGCATACCTAGGTGTCATCAGATTCTGGAAAATCTAATCTAAGCTTTTATTTAAAAAAAAAAAAAAAAGTTCTAGCCCTTATGGCTGCAAAGATAGTTTGTGTTTGAAACCATAAGGATAAGTGGAAGTGATGGCATGCTTTCTGTCTGAGCCAGCAGACAGACAAGCTTCAGTGCCTCTGTTGCGGCTCACATCTTTATCAACTAACGAGTATACTGGCATGTACTACAGAAAGCTTTACTTTCACGCAATAAGAAGTGCATAACACCAATATCTAAGAGGACATTTGACCAACCTAGCTTAGAACAAACAAAAAGGTGATTAGTTTTCTGAGATGTGGGGTCACCCTATGAGAAGCAGGACATCTAATTACTCGGTTCTACTCACAAATGGTGAGCCAGCATTGACAATGAAAACAACCATTCATTTGCTGAATCGGGCATTTCTAATCAATATAACAACAAACATTCTTTAGACGGAAGCACTGCTAACAGACTGCAGATATGTACATTGTTAACAGCATCTAAAGGTTTTCTTACCTTGCATATCTGAGACGTATACTGCAGAAGTTTCTTGTGATCCAGCCTCTCCTTGTGCTTCTGGATATAGTCTCGCAAACTTCCATATGGTAAATATTCCATGATTAATCTCAGATTTCTACGACCTTTTTAAATACATACAAAATATACGGTTATATTTTTGTCATTTCTTAATACAAATAATTATATATATATATCTGCAAATAAATTTACTAGCAAACAGTGCTGAAAATATTTAAATATTTCACCCTGAAGACTCTTCTATTCTTGCTCCATCACAACATGTGTAGTTCAGAACAGTCTTACATAGCCTGTATCACACCACATTCTCACTCTGGATGGAAATAAGATGGATAGATTTGCATTTTTAACCTTGGCCCCATCTGCATTATATGTACCACCCTGGTTTTGTAACCAGGTCACGACACCCTCCTTTGACCTAGATACAATAAAGTCAAAGTTGAATTATGTCCACAGAGCAGGACACAACACAGTTATGTGTCAGACATGTTTGCATGTTCATACTATCACAATGCCCAACCATGTTTGTATCAGGGCATCCTGAGAAATCTGGAGTCATTATGGCACAACATCTCAGCAGGGAATACAAAGTCAGGAGGTCATATATAGAGTGCCACCAACAGCACATGGGGCAAGACACTCCATGTGGTAAGACCTCATAGAGCTGGAAAGAAGTAGGAGTGACAATCCAGTTACATGGGTATGTTCAAGGGTCCCAGCCACATAGCACATAAAGCTTCAATTTTGCAGTGGACAATGCACGAGCATACCACTGCATCCATGCAGAACTGAAGTGAAGTCAATAGGAAAGAGTATCATGTTAATGAACACAATATTAAACACATACTTGTCCCTGTCTACATGTTTAAAATCACATTAGTAAACACCATGTATTCTTCCAGCGTAGAGAAGATCTTAGAGAAGGAACTTCTAAAATCTGATCGATGTTTTATTTTACACAGTGCCAACATGCCCAGAATGCACACAATGAACTGAGCAAAACACATGGATTTTGTGTGGTGTATATGTACACATTGTCTTCTACGAATACCTAGACATCATCTCTCTCTCAAACCTCAAATTCTCACAGCTGGACACTTTTCTAGTAAAGTAAATAAATATACAAACAGAAGCATTCAACCTAGAGCAAACTAATGACTCCATAATTGAAGAAACAGTCACGGGAGCGAAGGAGAATTCTCTATTAGTTTACCAGCAATTTTATAACCAGAAATACTCAAGTGCCTTATCTAGAGTACACTTTAAATAGCACAAGATTCTTCAATAAATTCTGCTAAGCTCAAAAAACTGACAATGAAATAGATTTAGGCCCTTTCTAAGAGGCTCCAAAGCAGACAATATTTCTCCAACTATTTTCTAAGGAAGGAGCATAATGAAAGTTGATCAGACTCTCTCAGTTTTACTCTGTTCCATAATACATCATTTGTGAAATAAATGGCAAGAACACAGACTAAAACGAAACACTACTTCACATAGCACAGATTCAGCCCCTGGAATTCACCGTCACACATGGACGGTGAGTCAAATACTGTGCCTGGATCACTGAATGAACATTAATGCCCTCCGTAGTTCACAAACTGAGTATGCCATACTGGCTCAGTTCACTTGTTCATGAAATACACTATCTTGCTCCAGTATCAGGCAATATCTGTTGCTTCAGAAGAAGAAACAAATCTCAACACTAATACACCTACCCAACAGTATGCAGTGCGGGGAGAGGAGGGAAAGATGTGGGGGATTTCTTCCTGAGCACAGCAGGCCATCGTTATGCTATCATCTTTTAGGAAAAGATTACTGATCAGTTTCTCTCAAGAGAACAAAGACCTCCTTTGCAGGGTAAGATGAGAGGCCACAGACAAGCTCAACAAAAATGTTCAAAGTCTGTAGGCCCTAGGGAAAAAAATGACTCCAATGAGGCGGCAAGTGAGAGCAAATCTACTAAATTCCAACTAATCCTGGTTTTGATTAGGGAAATGAGTGAGCGAAATTATTCAGCAATTTAGTCCTGCTTTCTTTGAAATCAGAATTTATAAAGGCAATCTTCTTCCACATTTTCATTTACCTAAAATAAATCAAATTGTTACTGCACTGTAATGGGACACAATCACAGAAATGTATTTAAACTTTTCTTTAACCCCTGAACATATTTTAATTAAACACTGTGTCAGTGAATGCTTAGTTATTGTCCTTTAGCCTGACCAGCAATGTGCATTTATCTACTTAAATCCACATTAACATAAATGCAAATTTGTGCACCTCCACTATGCTACTGCTGAAAGTTAAGCACTGAGGCACAGCCATGATATTTACTTAAAATACATGTGAAGGTGAAATGAAAATGTTTATTTCTGAAGCAAGAGACTATTACTATGTCCAAAGTTATATCTGATTCACGCTTTAACTAGCACCCCCAACACAAAATTGAAATTAAGCTTTTAAAGTTCCACCTCGCTACACAGGTGAAGACAGTAGCTGCCATCAAGTTGGTTAGCAATGTTAACAGCTTGAAGAGCTTCATTTTGGTTTGAAAACAAGGCTTTTTACAGCAAAGACCATGGGTGAAATTCTGACGCTACCAATGAGAATGGCAAAACTCCCACTGACTTCAACAGAGCCAGGATTTCACTCCATCTCTTTACAGCTTCTAAAATGTTCCCTGGCTATTCACCTCTCATAGAGGAAGTCCATGAAGTGGAGTCCACTCTGCTGAGATGGCAGTGAGTCAAAAACAAAAAGAGGAAGAAATATTTTGGTTCCTCCACATTTTTATGGAACTTTTCATGACTTTCTACATGGACTTTTGTCTGTACTTTACAGTGTGATTAGTTGCAAATAGCTTTTTTTAAAAGTAAAAATTGTATCAGAGAATAGTCGTTTATAACTGCAACAGATTAACTAGATGAAATCATGTTCATTTGGCATAATGAAGCACTGTATGATGGACACTGATTCTTTTGCTATGCCATCTATAAAAGCTCTGATAAAGTCAGGAAATGTATCCAACAACATGAAAACATTTAATGAGTTCTGCCTTTGTTTTGACTAATAAGCAGCGTGAGCAAGGATGAACAAACACCTGTCAGGGATGGTCTAGATAATACTTAGTCCTGCCTTGAGTGCAGGGGACTGGATTAGATGACCTCTCGAGGTCCCTTCCAGTTCTATGATTCTATGTTAAATGCTTTACATACCAGCACTGTAGCACACTCCCTTGTACTTAACAATGTTATCGTGCTGCAGGGATTTAAGGATTTCAATTTCTCTTTCAAAGTCTCGTAGGTGCTCTTCTGTACTGTGTTGTAGCTTTTTTACAGCCACCACCTCTCCAGTATTGTCTTGTAGTGGGTCATACCGGCACATCTCGACACTGCCAAAGTTACCCTAGACCAAAACAGAAACACTTAAAGTAAAAAAGCCCACGTCACAGTAATTTCCTAATTACCTGTGTACAACTGCACCAGGATTAAAGGGACCAGATTTTCAAAGTGAAAATCCAGGACACCAGGTGGTGGGGTGGAAGACGAATGAGTATCACAGGGGACAGTTTAGGTGGGACTGGGGAAGATGTGTTTGGGAAGCAGGTTGAGGAGGTGGGAGCAACCTCTGTTACCTCTCCGCCTCCTCAATTTCTTCCCACTCACACTTCAGAATTAATAGCTGGGACATGTAGCAGTAAAGGGTGAAAAGGGATAAAAACAGCATTGACTCCACTGCAGCTTCTTAACAGGTTTCAGCTATTGCTGCGCCTTTACAGTATTTTTGACTCTAATCTGTGGGCCAATATCCTGCCCCATTCCCCAATTCTCCTTTATTTTTGATCTCCATTTGTTTTTCTATTGTGTCCTTCTCCCCACCAACCCTTGCATTTTGCTAACTTATTTTCTATGCCTGTCTTCATTTTCCTGACCATAAGTTTCTGCTCTGTTCATTTCCTCTCCTTCCTAACTATCTGTTCCCAGAACTATCCCCTGCCTCACTTATTCACCCTCAGTCCAGTGTCTCCCTTCTTCTGCCTGAGAAACGAACTCTTCTGTCTCCTGTACTCTACCACAAACCATCTGCATATGGGGGCAGTGTTACTAGAGTCTCTGATTCCGGGTGTGCAGCATGTTAACATGTGACAAGCATGGTAGGGAGTGGTTCTCAAAAAGCACATGTGCTTAGCTGGGGGTCCATCAGTTTCATCAGGACTGCTGACTGGCAGCACCTTCATGCAGCCAGTCTGCAGAGGTCTGCAAAACATGTAGCCAAACATTGGTTTCTGCAGCATAACATTTTTAGTGCCAGCCCCTGTTAACAGAGACACTCTCAGTTTTAAGAGAGACACTCAAGTTGCCCTATTCAGGATAGTTCAGATACAAAAAAATAATCAGTTACTATGCAGAAGAGCTCAGGAGCAATTTTAAATGAATCTAAGAGCAGAAAACAAAAATGGAAAAAGATCGGTCTATCTAAGTGTTAGTAACACACTCCTGAAACTTTTAACCACTCAGTGCCACTAGATTCAGTGCAGAGAGTCCATCCCAGAGTTCTGTTCTATTCTATTCCGTTTAGTGATACCCTACAGAGTGACTGACAGGCAAATCTGGAAGGAATGTGCATTGTGCTTATATCTGTCTGGAACCGTGTTTACACAATTTATTCCAATAACAAAAGGGTGCAATGAAAATGATGTATAAGAAGTCACCAGGAGGAAATTGAAAGGTGAGATTCTTCCAGCCACTTAGGGCTTGTCTACACTTGAAATGCTACAGCTGTGCTGCTATAGTGTTTCAGTGAAGATGTTGTCTACACCAACGAGAGGGGTTTTCCCAGCAGCATAGGTAATTTATCCCCCAAGAGGCAGTAGCTAGGTCAATGGAAGGGGCTGGACTAGATGATCTCCTGAGGTCCCTTCCAACACTAATAATCTATGATAAGAATGCTTCTGTCAACTAGTGCTGTCTAGAGGGTGACTTAGGTCAGTTTAACAACGCCACTCAGGAGTGTGGATTTTTCACATGCTTGACAGATGTAGTTAAACCGACCTAATTTTCTAGTGCAGACCAGGCTTTAGAGTTCAAAACTTCCTTTCACGTGGCAAATCACCCATAAATGAGAACATGCAAAGTCATCTCAAAGAACCTCAGTTACACCTAAGTAACCTTATTTCTTCCAGTCAGTTAAAGTTTAGAGCTTCCTACCTTGCCAAGTTGCTGTAAGAACTTTAGGTGTCTCTCTTCAAATTGCGTTGGGTCCCTGTCTTCAAACGCCCCAGAAAATCCAAGAGCACCAATCCTCATGTTTGGCAACATGTCATTTTCTGTCAATAGCTCATAATCTGGGCAAAAACAAACAAAAAAATGATGAAAGGGCAAAAGTCATTTTGCTGATATGCTCCCCCTTCCCTGTCTATGTCTATCTAGGGCATAATAGAATATTAACAGTGGACTGAACTCAGTTTCCTAAATAAATATCAGATACTAAGTTGCTGCCATAAAGAATGAGTTATTACAAACCAGCAAATTGGAGTGACACTCTGGATGCTGCTGGGCCAAAAAAAGAGATTGGTCTAGACAGCTGACTCATAGTGACCCTTCTCTTAAGAATTTTCAAACATGCATTTCTGCAAACCAATCCTTGCTGGTTTAACTATAACACCTACTGTGCAATGGCCCTTTTTCTAGGGGCACAACATTCAAAAATCAGATGGGCATTTGATAACTAGGGAGTAAGTCTGCAGGAACAGTAGCAAGGTTAGCAGTATTTATCCCAGCTACTGGTAGAAAGTACAAGGATAATTGATATAATTTACTTCACTAAGAAGCTGGGGCTACAATCTTGCCAATGTAATTGAAATCAGTATTTAAAATACAACGAAAATGTTTTGAATGATCCCCCAGTAAAATTCACTTTTAATAGCAAACTGGAAAACAATAAAATATATTCATTATAATGTCTGTTGTTTATGTTGTGGTGGTGCCTTGGACCAGGATCCCATTATTCTAGGCATTCTATGGACACAGAACAAAACAACAGCTCCCGCCCCAAAGAGTTTACAACCTTCTACCAAAAATCCATTCCCTTTCCTTCCTTACCTGGCGTGAACAAACTGTTAAGATCACGTATAATGGCTCTGAAAGAAGGTCTGAAATCTGGCTCATAATCCATACAGTTGTTTATAAGATTTGCTAGTTCTGTCCAGTTTGGAGCAGGAAGCTGGTGCCTATCCTCATAAAACTGTAACTTCTAGGATTAAAGACATACAAGATGCTTTAGCATATAATATAATTCCAGCGGCTTTGTGACAAACACGGTATCTGTGGCAGAACAGCCATTTCTGGTTTAAATGAGAAAGACCAACTTATTTCCTTTGCACAGGTGATTCTGTGCAGCCTAACTAGGATGGAGCAGTAAGAAAGTTTTGCCCACCTGTGGGCTGGCTGAGGTCTGTCTCTACCCTTATTCTGACTATGAGAAAGTGTGGATGAGTCAAGAGGGGGCTAGTATCTCAGATGTTTCTCCTTCCAGATAAGTATCCAGTGGCTCTGTTAGGAATGTGTTATTAAATGAGCTGATTGAGGGAGCTATTGGGAAATTGCAGTAGAAGCCACAGGCAAGATTAGGCTTTTGTGATGGGTACAAGTGAGTTTGTGTAAAGTTCTGAAAAGGGTTGGATTTTGCGTTTAGTGGACTCTCTTGACAATTTTCAAGAGAGATGGACTAAATATGCCTGCAGGAAAGACCTGCAATATTACAGAGCAATAATTTTGGAAATTTTTAGAGTTGTACACCTTTACCCCGATATAACACGACCTAGTATAACGCGGGTTCGCATATAACACGGTAAAGCTCTGACATGCTGCTCTGAGCAGTGTGTTAAGGGTGCTGGACCAGGCTGGGGGGGTTGATAAGGGGCAGATGGTCTCAGGGGCGGTCAGGGACTCCCTCCACCCAGAGTCTGGGGGGCAGGAGCTGTGGGAGGGCACTTTTGGGGGCCCTACAGTTCCAGAGTTGTGAGGGAGGCTGAGAGCAGCCCGCTCTGCTTCCCTCGCCCCAGCCCCAGCCATGTCACTCGGGGGAGGGGGCTTGGGGGAAGGGATCCCCCACACACTCACCAGCAGTGGCAGAAGCGAAGCAGCCCGGCCCCAGCCTGCTCCACTCCACCAGCTCCCAGCCGCAGCACTCCACTTCCTGCCACAGATGAGTACGGGGGGCGTCCTTTCCCCAACCTCCCCGCACTCACCGGCGGCGGGAAGCGGAGCGACGCGGCCCCAGCCAGCTCCACTCCGCCAGCTCCCCGCTATGGCGCTCCGTTTCCTGCCGCAGGTGAATGCAGGGAGGCATCCTTTCCCCAACCTCCCTGCACTCACTGGGGGCAGGAAGCGGAGTGCCGCAGCTGGGAGGTGGCGGAATGGAGTGGGCTGGGGCCGGGCTGCTCTGCTTCCGGCTGCTGCCGGTGAGTGCCTGGGGGGGTGGGGAGGATAGGGGTCAGAGCAGTCAGGGCACAGAGAGAAGGGGGGTTGGGTGGGGTCCTGTCAGTGATTAGGGATGGGGGTCTCAGAAGGGGGCGGTCAGGGAACAAGGGGGGCCAAAGAATGTTTGATATAACGTGGTCTCACCTATAACACGGTGAGATTTTTTTGTCTCCCGAGGACAGCATTATATCAGGGTAGAGGTGTACTCTATTTTTAGAGACATTTTTATACCTGTAAATGCTTTTGCATTGGATAATTTAGGGTTTGGACTCTGCAAGACTCAACAGGATACTGCACTAAAAATGCATTTTAAAGGTGACTAGAAAGTATAGTCAACAAAGAAACATGGTGTTCACAAATACAGTAACAACAAACTCTATTTGCCAATACTTACTCTCGGAGAATCCAGCGCACCAAGGGGCTTGTCTCCCCCACTGCAGATTTCCCATAAAGTGGTACCAAAACTCCACTTGTCTGTTGCCAAACTTAACTGTTTAGGATTTTCAATGCATTCAGGTGGAACCCAGGGTATCCTTTCAAGAAGAACTATGTAATCATGAAAACACAACTGGTCATGAATAATACTGAAGTGTCTACTTTCATCTGCAAATTCTACTTAAACACGTTAGAATTAGTAACAGTTTGAATTTCTACAATTATCTCTTATTTTTTAAAATGAAATACTTCAAACTCTTCTGACGTTCCTGTTCTTCAATAGTAAATGCTAAATGACACACGCATAAATGATGAACACTTATAACTAGGATGAAGTATCATTGCTTCTAATTTTAAAACTTCATTGACTGTCTTCTCTTTATAGCCCCATGAAGCCAGATTTAAGGAATTTCTACATCATGTTGTTGCTCCGACATGAATGCCCTTTCCCACTACCATCAAGAAACAGTACTTCCCACACAAGATTGAGAGGGTGAAAAATCAGAGGCACATGCTTAGTAGTTTTCAGATGGGGCACAACATGCTGACTCTGCAACAAGCAGCATGTGCATACAGAGGAATTCAATTGTTTGAGTCTTCATTATCTGATCAAAACTAAAACTGATTGGGGTAACAAGTTAAAAGGATACTGTCAGATCAGTTTAGACCCAAGATTTAGGATTCTTGAAATTAAGTTTACATAAAAAGACTACTATCAAAAGAAATATTGCAACTTGTAAAAAAATCAGTGGCAAGTTTATTGTATAATGTCACCATCACATTCCAAAGGTTGCAGAATCCTGCCAACGTACATAAACTATAAAGTAAAACTGATTCAAACCAAAATGGATTATTCTGCTTTCATCTTCCAAACTGAATATAGCAAACAATATCAATGAAGACTAGTACTTTACATTTTAAAAATGCTTCCAATTTGAATAATCTAAGGTGTTATTTGTAACACAGCTAAGGAAACCTGTTTAAGAACACATAAATTTTCACCTGACAGTGTTACTTTAAAAGACAAAAACGGGGAGACAGTGAGAATGGATACATTATATATCCATCTAGTAGTCAATCATCAGATGCATCCACTTGTGCATGTTGTCCTATTAATATTAATATTTTTATTCCATTTGAAAGCATTTCACAGCTTGTAAAAGTGACAGAACAGCAGCATATCATGGATATATAAGTCATCTTAACCTGTTTGTGTTTTTGTACAGACTTATTTAAAATAAAACACAACCACCCAGCAGAAAATTTTGACTTTGTTTCCTATAGCCATTTGTTGATAACAAGATGCAGTTTTTAACTGCTGTCTAGGACGGTGTTTTAGGGACTGGAGAAAGGCTGGAGGAGCTTATCACAATAAACAATCAGTACAATGAGAGGCTTGAGGAATAAAAATACAAATATTTTCAATGTTACAAATAATAGCCAAGATAGCTGACTCCAAGACTTACTGTCTTTTGGCAAAACTGTCATGCTGATACCAGGATCACTAAGCTTGATAAACGGAAGGCTTCCAGACTTCCTATCTTCTTCTCTGATAAGCAAGATATTTTTTGCACATACATTCCCATGAACCAGGCTTTTATCTTCCTAATAAAGAAAAATACATTTTTATGTAAATACACAGGTAAAATCCAGAAGGCATTTTAAAAAAAGTGTTAGTCTAGGAAATTAACTGGATCACATATTGCAGGCAGGAATAAAATGACACAGCTAATTCCTCTCCAACTTGTTAGAAAATTTAAATATTGGTTAAATTATGTCCATTATCTATCTAGATTTAAAATTTGGATAGCTTTAATATATGTTCTACAACTAGGCAGACATCAAATAAGGCCTGAAGTATATCAGTAATTTGAAAAAGGCAGCATCTTTTACTGGTGTTAGCTATTAACACTATTAGAAGGTAATTTATATTGAGCATAGGAAAATGAAGGGGGAAATGGTAGGCGTGATTCCTGGAAGAAGTTATTTTTAAGTTGGGATTTCCAAGAGGACCATTTGGCAAACAAAACAGGACAAAATAAGAGCTGTTTATGGAGCAGCATGAGAGAAGGAATGACACCAACACAGTAACAGAGAAGTAAAGGATACAGTCCGGGGAGAAGATTTAGAGGAGGGTAGGGAGAAGGCAGAAGAATAGTGGGACACAAAGGAGAGGTTAAGAAGGAGAAAAATGATGTAGTGCATTGAAGGGGCTTGCAAAGTTCTGTCCTTACATAGGCACTAACCTCCTTGACTGAAATGGGAGCAGCTTGCATGTCTCTGAGAGCAGAATTTGGCCTAGAATCTTGTAAGTGGCTAACTCTCAGATGGGACTAATTCTGTCCCCTCTTCTGCTTTCAAGTCCCTTTTAACTTCAGTGAGAAACACATATCAGCCCTTAATTATAGGCAGGGCTGGTAGCACCCTCCATTATTCAGGTTGCCCAACACCTCCCATTATAAGGCCCTAAGCTCAGTTGCTTATAACTTTATGAAACTTTGCCTGTCAGGGGTGAAATTTTTCATGCCTGATGTCTGCCTCAGGCTCAGTTTTCTTGGAAAATTTCAGCCAGAATGGTTCAGTTGTTTTTGAGAAGGATAAGAAAATATACATTACCTTGCTCAAGTTAAAAAATTAAGACCTTTCACCTGAAATGCTCTACTGCCTCTGTGCTTTGGAGCAAGGACTTGAAATTTGGCAGGGGTGGCATGTGTGTCAGAGATGTATGTACCTTTTGCCATCCTCATGAAAATCCACCCAAATTTGCCCAAGTGATAAGCCTTTGAAAATAATCACAGCTTGCACATGCAGTAAAGATTTCTTCAACATTAACAGCTAAAATCTCCACAAACTGCATCCTCACTGAGCATGCTGGAGCCTCTCACAGCTGCTGGTGCCGACTAACTGTACATGCATCATCCCCACAGATTAGCTAAGCATGGTCCGGCTCAGGGCTATAAAGGCTCAGAAGGACTTTCCCTGTAACTGCTACTCTGAACCGTAATGGGCCTGGGAGCTAGAACTGAGAGCAAGGCCTCTCTCCTCTATGCCTCAGTGACCCTCCCTGCTGGCACCCAGGCAGCACAGAGGGGGAAGTCATCTGAATTGGGAGAGAGAGAAAGGAGTAGATTGGGACAAGGAGTCTGGTGAGACTGGGACTGGAAGAGAGAAACTGGGACTGGGAATTGGAGGGGGAAACTCGGATTAGTTGGGCAAGGAGCCTGGGACTGGGTGTGGAGAGCAGAGATTCTGACTCTGAAAGAAAACTCAAAGGAGGAGATGGCTGGGAAAAAAAAGACTGAGACTGGGCTGAGACGCCTGAGGAGTAGGGACTTGGATTGGGAAGGCAAGGAGATTGAGACTGTCACAAGTAGCCAGGGGTGAGAAAGAGAAAGGACTGGGACAGGCACAGGTTGATGGGGATGGGGCAGCAGAAATCAGCTTGGTGGAATGTGCAAAAGTCTGTGCCCATTAGAACACACTCCCCTCCAAAGCCTGGAATGGAACTCAAGACAGCTGAGTCTCACCAGTCTTCTGGTGCTGGCAAATATCTGTGAAACCCACTATCAGGGTGAGTGTCTCATCTCCCTTTAGTGCTGGTTCAGACAGAGGATGACAATGGTAGCAGTTACTCCGTTACCTCAAGTGCCAGATGTCTGTCAGGTGGATCTAAAGATTCCAACCCTACTGAGGAACCATATGATGGAATTTCTGTTTTTCCAGTTTGCTTTTAAAAAAAAAAAAAAACCTAGGAAATCATACACACAAGGCTATGCTAGAAGATTATTATTAAGGTTGCAAAGTGAAACACTCAGAAATTAGAAAATACCAGAATTAAGGCTGCCTGTGCAACCTTAATTCATCTCCCTTATTCATATGCATTATGATATAGTCTTTAATTGCATAAACACATACTTTTTTTTCACAGGTCCCCTGCTTCATTTAGTGACTAAGATGGATCTGCTCTGGGCATGAATCAGGATTTCATGGTAAAAGGAGGCTGCTTCTCGTAGAACCTCTGCCCCATTTATTGCAGAAGTTGGAAAGTGTGTAGTGAATGAGGTGGGGGATTGCAGAAAATAAAGGGAGGGTCTCGTCATTAAGACAGTTGAATGCTGCCCTAGTGGACACTTTTGACCTCTCTCTCTTTGTGCCTCAGCTTCCCAGCCATGAAATGGAGATAAGGATGATGTGAGGATAAATTAATTAACGTTTGTGATGCACTCAGATACTATCAATAAGCCAGTGGCAGGCAACCTGTGGCCTGTGCGGGCTGGCTGCTGATTCCTGCAGCTCCCATTGGCCGGGAACTGTGAACTGCGGCCACTGGGAGCTGTGGGCAGTCGTGCCTGTAGACGGTCAATGTAAACACTGTCTCATGGCCCACCAGCAGATTACCCTGATGGGCTGCATGCGGCCCAAGGGTCTCAGGTTGCCCATCACTGAAATAAGTGCTACAGAAAAGCCTATGACAGAATTAATAATGCTATCTTCACAGTAGTGCATGACCAGCGTGCAGTAAATTAGGCCTACATCCACAAAATGAACAATAAGGAGAAAACAAAATACTGAATTAGCTGCTCATTAACTGAACACTGTCCGTTCTGTGAACTGAATGAGGCATGGATCCTGTGGAAAAAATAGTATGTGATTATGTAATTCAGGGGTAAGCAACCTATGGCACGTGTGCCAAAGGCAGCATGTGAGCAGATTTTAAGTGGCACTCGCACTGCCTGGGTCCTGGTCTCCGGTCAAGAGGGCTCTGCATTTTAATTTAATTTTAAATGAAGCTTCTTAAACATTTAAAAAACCTTATTTACTTTACATACAACAATAGTTTAGTTACATATTATAGACTTATAGAAAGAGACCTTCTAAAAACGTATAAATGTATTACTGGCACGTGAAACTTCAAATCATAGTGAATAAATGAAGACTTGGCACACCACTTCTGAAAGGCTGCCAACCTCTGATGTACTTAAAAACTATCTTCGTGCATACTCACAAAGGGGCTGAACTAGGCTGCACAGGCAGCCTTAATTCTAGCATTTCCTAACTTTTGAGTGCTTGACTGCGTAATAATGATCTTTTAATGTAGATTTTTGTGTGTGTTTGTATAATATGTATAGATAAAAAACCAAGCATATGAATTTGACCATCACCTAAAAAAGAAAAAAAACAACTTACCAGAAAATGCATGGCCAATGCCAACTGTTTGGCAACTTCCAATTTCCACAAGATATTGATAGAATTTTTGTTCTTTTTCAAATATGTGTCCAAGGATCCGAATCTGACATACTCCTGCACCAGGATATCTGATTTAAAATGTTTAAAAGGTAAACAGACTGTTTAATTTTTCATTCTTGTTTTATAAACATACTACTAAGAAACAGATCTGATTTTAACACCCCCCCCCACACACACACCTTGTGACAATAAAAGTAATGTGGTTTCAAGTTAGCATCATAATGTATAAGTGTATCAATGTCATATTGCATTAATAAAACAATCATTTCAACTCAGCCACTTTGCAGTTGTTTACAAACTTTCTTCTTCTTTTTTTAAAATCTAAAGTTTCATCCTGCTGAACTGAAGTGTTGTTGGTTCCGCTATTGAAACACATCCTTTGTTGGAACAACAGAAGTTCCCCTCTTGTGTAGGCACAGCCATAAGAAGAGGCCCTTTCCTCACAGCCTGCCTGTATTAATCTGGCAACACTTGCTTAAACAGTCTTCTAGTCAAGGACCCAGGAAGGAAGCCATATAGCACAGCTGCATGGTTGCCACAGTCTCAGTGATTTATTTTTTTAGAAACAATTAATTTAAAGTGAAGTGAAATGATCCTGAGCTTCTGCTTTCAATTGTATTAAAGTTCCTCATTTGGACTCCAAACACAATGAAACCTATTGTAACCATGGTGTGTTTCCTGCTTTATAGTGCAAAAATTGGCTTGCAACTTAGTCTTTCAGAGAACATGCAGTGCTTTCAGAACTATACAAAATAAAATTTACTCAGATCCATAGCAGACTTATCTGAATTAAATATAGTTGTTGCTAACATAAGGAACTGGCCTCCTCTCAGTAGATTAAGGAAGTTACCTATGTAAATCTCCCATATCTTTAGAAGTAGATAGACTACAGAGTCTAATTATGAGTTTAAAGATGAATTACTATACTTATAAACAAGCTATCTGAAGATAAAATTCCCTACTGATATAGCACATTATACAACAATTGAAGTGTCTGTGCTAACACCACCACAAGTGAACGGGGAAATCAAGGAGAATATTTACTGAATATTAAGATACAGCTATCAGAATGCTATACCCGGGGTGCTCAGAAGTATAACAATACATATGTAAAATTATGTTACAAAATGTGAAAGCTAATCACAAAAATCCCAGAAGGTTTCTACTCCTATTTTCCAAGGACAAGTACACTTAAAGTCATTTGTGTTGTTTTGTTTAATGTTTCTTTTCCTTTCTTTAATAATAAAACAACCATAGTTAGTGATTGTGATTTTTTGCTTGGTCTTGATCATGGTAGTCAGTAAGGCCCATACCCTCCATCCCACCCCGTCCGACTAAGTAGTGGGAGTCACATTCCTTAGTTGGCAGTAAGAGAAACAGCTAATAAGAGCTGGCCTACCATTTCTTGTTTCTCTGGACTAAATATTTTTAGTAATTATTAAAATAAAATTACTTGACATCCAACTATTTAAAATGATCCCTTTCCACCTCACAAAATGATATTAAAATAACTTTGAGAATCAAACACAAACATAAGGGCCATTGTTCTCGACCTGTGGGGCCCTGCCCGCCTACACTGCTAAATGGGATAGTGGGTCCCAGTGTAGAAAAGGTTGAGAACCATTGATTTATACTATGTATTTCATGTTGTTTCTCCCATCATGAAAGCTCCAGCCAAGCTGCAAAGCAAGGATAAGGCTTTTTTGAGCAATCAAGGAAAATATATGGGCATTTACATTTTATGATGCAGATAAGTAGGATTTAGGATCTCTAACAACTTTGCTGACAAAATCATTGCAGATCCTCTTTAACTGAATTCAGGAGACACGTTGCAGAATGTTGAGCTCTTCATTACTCCCATGATCAAACAAAAAAAGGGATTCCGACACTTACTGTTACTATAAAATGTTTTATTTTGTTAAAAAATGGGAATCTCAGAAAGAAAACAATACGATGCTAAAATAACTTAGAAAAGCCACACGAAAAACTAAAACAGAAAACCAAAGTTAATTAGCAAAACCTGGCCTCTCTGAGTAAAAGGAATGGAGGGTAAAAGATGACCCCAAGATAAGGGATCTACTAACACTAATCTGCCTTAAGACAATATACGCATACAAAAACAGGAGAACTAGCTCATATAAAAGCCTGGCCTATGAGGAAATACATACATAAAATCTAGAACAACAATCTGAAGTTGCTTTAAAAATGTTAGTAGGGACATGCTACATACCCACATACAGTTTCTAGGATGATTTTTTACTGGAGGAAAGGTAAGACGGGGGGCAGAGTTCTGCTGAAATAAGGGGCCACATTTTCAGAACTGGTTGCCTAAACTACCCTTTCTACAATTGTATTTGTCCCCACAAAACCAGCATTTGGTCATGTGCAAAGAGTAACAGTCAAGACTTTTTGCAGAGCTAATGGTGATTTGCTTGAACAATCAGGCACCTATGATCACCATTGATCACTATGGACATGCAAATACTGGTGGACAAATTGTGGAAACCATTTTGTCAGCTGATTGTGAAAAGCTGGCTCTTAAAAACCTTTGCCAGTCTCTGCAGATGTATTAGCAAATCCTTCACAAAAGGTTACAGTGCATATTCCCACAACCTGTTCAAATTTCCTATGACGCTCGCTGATGTCACTTACTCCTGAGTGACAAAAAATTAAAAATTCTGCACCAAAATATCAAAATTCTGCACATTGTATTTTAAAATTCTGCAAATTTTATTTGTCAAATAAATGTGGAGGCCCCAGAATGGCATTGGGGAGCACAGGCCACTGGCTGCACAGAGGTGGGAGATCACTGTGCAGCTCCCCACCAGGAAACGGACTCAGCAGTGAGGCTGCACCCAACCCTGACACAGTGCAAAAACTAGTCTTGCCCCAGAAACACCCCAGGGCCCTGCTCCTCCATGTGGAAAGCAGGCTCAGCAAGGAACCAAGTGTGAAGAGGCTTAATAAGGGGAGATCCAGATGTGGGTTGAGAGGGTTCTATGAGGGATAAACTGGGTGCAGGCGGATCAGTGGGGCATCTGGGTGATCTGGGTGGGGGGTGGATCTGGATACACAGAAGCTTGTTGGGGGATTCTGGATGCAACGGTAATGGGACTCTGCAGGGGGTCCAGGTGAAGCTGGTTGGGTCTCAGCATAAGGGGATGTGGGGAGGGTTATAGAGCTCGGCAGGGGGACTGGGTGTGGGGTCTCCGTGGGGGGTCCAGATGCTGGGGGAGTGGGGCTCATTTGGGGGAGGGGAGTTCTGAGTGAAGGAGGGGTGAGGCTTGGCAGGAGGGTCTGGGTATGAGGAGGTCTGGATGCATGGGGGTTAGGCGGATAAGGGAGCAGCTCCCTGTACAGGGATCCCTCCCCCTGCAGCTGAGGAGCAATGGGTGCAGGAAGCAGCTTCCTGCAGCCAGGGGAGAAATCTGGGGGTGGGTCTGACCCCACCCTGGATGCCATGCAGGGGAAGAGGAAGCCTCATCCTCCCCAGCCCAGCTGGGACTAGCAGCTGAGCCCAGCACAACGTAGAAGCCACCAGCTGGGTCTTCCCCAGTCACACCTCCTGCCCCACGGTGATTTACCTCTGTGCTGGCTGCCCTGAGGACCCAAAACATACTGCTTGGGAGGGCTGCATGACCGCTCTTGTGGCTTCCCTTTGTTTCCCTGTCAGAAAGTCATTCTTCTGCAGGGAAACAAAGAAATCTGCAGGGGGCATAAATTCTGCACATGCACATTGGCACAGAATTCCCTCAGGAGTAACTGTCACTCTTTCACATGAATGCCTGCTGAGCCACCCCTATACGACTAGGGTGCAAATAAATTTTGCAGCAGGCTTTTATACAATATCAAGAACAGAAACTGTAATGAGAGCTATTTGAAATTATATAAATATAATTGATTGTACTTACTCTCCTCTCCACAGACACATACTCCATAATTTAATACCAAGTGCTTGTAAGAAAGCTGGCTCATCATGCTTGCTGCCTCAAAGAAAGACTGCAAGTGCAAGGCAGAGAGAATGATAATCAGCGAAGAAAATGTTAAATTATTTGGAATTAAACCCACCCACATTTTCACATTGCTTTAATTCCTAACTTACTGCAAGAATATTGCATAACTGATTCCATCTTGTTGGCTTGTGCAGTGACTTTTTTTTAGTAACTGTTTTATCCACAGTGCACACATGGTTTAGTCAGCAATCTTTATACATATAGAAAGCAAGCAGCGCTAATAGGGAATCTCCTTTAACCTATGGCAGATATCTGAACTCCACAAGAAGATGGCCATAAACAACAAATCAAAGATTGTTAACTGCTCAAAAATGTTGAATTAGAGTATTTCATTGCATTTGCATGTAGTGTATTGGATCAAAGGTGAAATCTGGGGCCAAATTCTCTCCCTGGATCTGGCCCCTTTCTGCTGCTCAGGAGGTACAAAGGACCCTAACACTGGCCACATTTGGTCAGCTGAGAATTCTTCCCGGGCTGTGGGGGCATGGGGGGTGAAGCTCTCGGAAGGTGTGAAGCCATGACAGCTGGCCCCTGCACCAGTCCCCCTGTTCCAAAGTCTGGAGTACCGGGGTAGAAGTGGGCAAAACTGGAACACTGCTGCATTCTGGCATTTCTCAGCACGTGGATGGATGTGGTCCCTTGGGGACCACTGTCAGATGGTGTAGGTTAGTTACAGCAGTCCCTAGGCCACAGCCTGAAGTGCAGCTGTGCAAGGCAGAGAATAAAAACGCCTTAAACTCGCTTCCTGACAGCCCTACTCACCTCTCCTTCACAAAATTATGCTTGGTGCAGGAAAGAGTCTGGCCCTGGATTAAACTGAACTGTAATCATCTACTATATAATACCATTTTAAGTTGTTCATGGTACCAAAGAACAGTAATTGTTTACAGACAACAATCAAACATATTACCCCAAAACCAGACAAACCTCAGAGTAATTTCTGTGCACTTTATCCAGCACTTTTAAGACGACTTCAGTTTGATGGAGCTCGCCATAGTCTCCCACTTCTTTCCTTATACCTTTGAAAATCTTAGTAAAGGTGCCCTGCCCAAGGCTCTCATTCTAAAATATAAAAAAGGTAGGGGTAACAGGGAAGGAGCAGTCAGACAACCTACTCTGTCAGTTCCGATCACTTAAAGTTCTCTATAAATAATGTACGTAGAAAACTTTTAAAGCTAATACAATCAGTTCAAGAGTCAAATGACCAGGAGTGAGGAATAACTATACTGGAAAGAGTTTAACCTAAATATTGGATTAGATGAATGTTTCCCCACCCCCTCTTTGACTGTTTGGGGACCTCTGGGGACAGGTGGTTGCAAGAACCCATAGGGAAGGAAACTGAAGGCTGGGAGTATAAAGAATTTGGGCCTCTGAAGGTGGAGAAAACAGTGGGTGATGCAATAAAAAGGATAGACATTTTTATATGAACAAAAACTCTGTTCATTATTAAAGGGACACCCAAATTTAGAACTTTTTTTTTTAATTGTCACTAAAGAACTACTGTAGTGAAATGTCTTGCTGCAATTAAGTCTATTTTAAATTGCATACAAACAGGGACTAGATTTTCAGAACTCTGTGTGAAACTGTCCATGAAAATGGCCAGCTGGGTGCAACTGGTGAACTTACAAATATCAAGTCCTCATTCCGGATTTTGTGAAAGACCATTTGGTTGACATTATTGTGTCTCTGCAATGTAGGCGATGTAGGTACATCAGAAATACCATTGCTCCTGAAGACTAGAAGATTTGACTTATCTGGGGGGGGAGGGAAAGAAGGTGGGAGTGGAAGGAAAAAAAACAAACAAAAAATAGAAAACACCTCTGTTAAAGACGTATCCAAAATGTTGTTTCAACAGAATTATTAATTTAAGGTGTAAGTCTACTGAGATAAGAAGTTTAATCTGGATACCATAGCAGGGAGAGAAAAATTTGTTTAATAAATAACACAGTATTACAGGACTTAATCAAACAAATGTCAAACCTGAATCTTTCTGACTAGAGATAACATTCTGATTCTCTCTCTTCTTTCTCTCCTAATTATTAAAGTTTCGGAAGCACTCTTATTTTTGACAAGTACAGCATTACAATGCTGAAAACATTCCACACCACTTTTCATGGTACATCATGTGCGTTTCAGAATAAGAAATGACAAATTTAGCAGCTCTTTCATGATACAAACCTGTAGCTAAAGACTTGATCAGATAAGAAATGCTGTTAAATGCAACCTTTCAATCATTAAGAGGCCAGTTTTATTTTCAGTCGGGACAGCTGCAAGCTGGGATGGTCATGCTTTGTGGAAGGGGATCACAGCAGTGTGAGTAACTTCTTACAAACCAAGGCAAATCCAAGGTGACAGTACACTGAAATCTCAGTGACTAAGGAGACGAAAATGTCTGTTGGACAAATATATTGATCTGCTAATTTCTCTTTCAAAAAATCAATTAACCCGAAAATAATTAGACAAGTCTTACCTTTTGGTTTTGGAGGGCAGCATTTGGTAAACTGGAAAATGATATTGTCTGAACGGACCGTTTCTGTCTGATAGCAATTCAACAGATCCTTAAGGTTACTAAAACTTCTCTTTGTTCCACTAAGATTATACTCTCCAGTCTCATTTTTTGTTATTAAGCAGTGCTTATACTCAGCGACACCATCCCGCTGTACAGATTTTTAATTAGAAAAGGAAAGACCAACACATACAATTTAAAAATGTAAACAATTTATGTACACTCAATTTATTAAAAAAGAGAAAAATTCTCAAGTAACATGTTACTGTCATTTGATATTTTAATCCCAGTATCTAGTAAAATGAGAAGACACTGATAAAGCTAGTAAGGGACTATTTCTATCACTGGAAATGTTGATTAGCACTTTGACATTAGCTATCAGGACTGCAACCAAGAGATTTAAAAGCAAACAGAGTGAATGGACCCAGTTACAAGTGAGCCCTTCATTGATACTAACATAAATTACATCATGCAACAAAAGTGATGAGGTGGAAATGTAATGTTGCAAGAACCCTCACATCTTGAGTGCACAAACAGAAAACTTATTAGCAATGGTGAAATGTATTTTGTAGTGCTATGCACTGATGCAGGCATAGTTCATATGACAGGCACCTCACAAAAACCTAGGCTATATTCTTATTTTTGTTGTCTACAGCATAGTTCTAACTCCTAGCTGAAACTTGGCACACAGTCTCAACACACAGCGCATTTCTTTAAGTCAAACTTCCAAAATGTCCAGTTGTCCATTTCTAATTTATAGAAGCTCCTATACTGCTGCCACATGCCCTTTCTTTACAACCCAATGGAAAACATACCAATGAATACCAAATCACAGCAGCTCTCTGTTTGCTTAGAAAAACTAAAGCAAGAAATGATACAAAATTGCTCTGAATGGGGGAAGATCTTACCAGATAGCTAAAAGAAACTCTCTTTCACACGCAGCTTTCCTTTCTGAAAGAAAAGTCTAAATATGCTCAGTGAATGAGCAGTGCAATTCTACAAAACATTTCTTTCTCCACTGATTATATTTCTCTGAGGTGGCAAAGATTCCTATGTTTCTAAGACAGTAGTTGATACTTTTCCATCTAGGCAGCAGCATTGTTGTGATGTCATCTGCTGAAATGTGCACAGCTTTGAAGGTATGTGTTACAGTAGCTAACTGCTGCAAGCCAGTAGGAAAGCTCACACACTATTTTTTGGTATACCTCACCAAAGAAGCAGCTACTGTTTTTTTATATTTTTGAAATGTTGGTAGAAGAGACCGATGTACTGATAATTTTGTGATTTAAAAGGATATTTTCATATAAACCAAAACAAACCAGTTTATACAGCAATAAATAGCATGTAAATAAAAAAAGTATTCTGAACCACAAAGACATTAATTAATAGGAGAATACATAGCTCATGTAACAGAAGATACAAACTCAACCATTTACTGTATGTGAAAGAAAAATAAATCATGCAGCAATGCTCTCTGCTTTAGTGCAATACTGGCTACAGTTACTGCTCAGTGCAGTACACTGACCTCTATGGCAAAGGTGAGGAAGTATTTCTTAAAATCTTTAGGACTGCAACGAAGAACATAGTAGCCAGTCTGATTGCCTGCTTTCCTCAGTTTATTGGTAGCAAAGTCCATGCTATAATAAAAAGAAAAAGTGTTTACTCCTGTACAATTTCAGAAAGCAAAACAGCAGAGATTTTGAGCAATGACACCATTATTAGAAAGCATTAATTAGGTCGACAGTGGGTATCTAATAGAAGGACTGTATCTATCTATGTGCTATGGTGTTTGCCTTTTAAAACACCTGGGCTTTGTTCTGTTAGCAACAGTATTATATGCAAGTAAGGAAACATGCCTATTGAGGACAAGCAGCTCACAGGAGAAAGAAAAACGGGTTAAAAAAAATTTACTGAATCATCCATCAATGGAAACTGATTTTTCCTGGGAAATCAAGTAACTATATAGCATCTTTGCTATGGATTATCTAACTGTCCACGTCTTGTTCGAGGGATTATGAATAAGGCTAAGATTTTGTCACATAAGTCACAGATTCCGTGACTTCCAGAGACTTCCATGACTTGTGCTCGTAGTGCCTGAGAGCTGCAGGGTCCCCTCGCCACCAGTGGCAGCTGTGAACTGTGGGGGCCCCGAGCTCCCAGACACGGGGGGGGGGGGGAGGGCACAGCTCCTGGCTGCTGTGGGCAGCGAGGCCCCCGGGAGCTTCCAGCTTCTGCGGGCAATGGAGGTGCCCTGGAGCTCAGAGCCACAGTTGGTGGGGGGACCCCACAGCTCCAAGCTGGGGCCCTCCAAAGTGGTGCGGCTCCCCATTTTCTCATGTGTGTTTTTAGTAAAAGTCACAGATAGGTCACAGGCTTCCGTAAATTTTTCTTTATTGCCTGTGACCTGTCCGTGACAAAATATTAGCCTTAGTTATGAATGGCATTGCTTGAGAGGGTCTAGGCCTAGCACATAATTAATGCGGTCCTAAAAAGTCAACTTTAACATCTGACTCTATTGTTCAAATTTGCAAGTTTCCCTCCCCATGTCCAAAAAGTAAATAGAAGGAGCTTGATATATTAGGACAGGTTTCACCCATGTCTTTTGGAAGATGTAGATCACTCCCTCTCTTCCCCTCATGTTCATGAAAAATTTCCAGAAATATTCCTGATTTAACTAGGTGGCACACTAATTTTTTATTATTTAAATATGTATACCAAGTACACTGGTTCTCTTGCTTAAACTATGGGGAAAAAATCAAATGTAGTATATTCTGCTTACTTACATTCTGGTTGCCCATATCCTGAGCTCAAACAATAACAGTACTGTATGAAACGTTACAATCAATAAAGGTACCAAACTGTTTCTCTAAAGAACTGGAGAAACTGAACTAAGAGCTGTACAAAAAGCAATTTGATAAATTTACTAGCTAGCAATTCTCTATGTTCCCCTCATAATGACTGAAGACCTGAGTATCTGAATTTGCCCTTTTTTCCCTTGCAACTTAGATTCTAGTTCTGATAGATCTTTTAGTGAAAACATTATGAGAGCCTCCGTTTATGACATCATACACCGTTGCCATGGTAATGACTACAATGTCCTAAATTCAGCATTATGTCTTTGTTGCATGACTGGGCTGGAGTTAAAAATGAACTCTGAGTGGAGGAAATATATTTTAAATTAATCTGTATTCATTCTTATGATTTACAAAAAAGAATTCAAACATGAAACATATCACAAAAGGTAACATCCTACTCTCACTCTGCAGGCTTTCCCAGTAACCAAATAGGAGTTTCATATGGAGTTTCCTCCAACCCAGTCATGCAACAAAGACATAAAGGGGTAGTATACAGTGCAATGGTGTTACAAAACGTGACATCCCTCATCAGAAAAAGAGTGTACCTTCCCTTACAAAGTCTACTCCCGGGGGAATTCTGTGCCAAAAAATTCAAAATTCTGCACACAATATTTTAAAATTCTGCAAATTTTATTTGTCTGTTTCAATTATTTTGGTAAATTTATTTCAAAATACCTGTCAGCAAGTATGTCTGTAACAGTACAGACACACAAAATTTCCCCCAGAAGTAGAGAGTTAAAAGAAATCCCTACGACAACCCAGTTTCTGTTTCGCTGCCTCCCCTCCCCAGAGCCCAGCTGGGGTGCCAGACACCCACAACCCCTCCCCCCAAATCCAGCCAAGGGGCCCCCTGCAGCCAATACACCTGACCCCTTCCCCCCGGCAGTGTGTTCTATGTGAGAGCTGGGCATTGCTGGATTCAGCTTCCCCTAGTGGTGCCCAGCAACACTGCAGCCAATTTCGGGGCGAAAAGGGGAGGGAGAAAACCATTAATGTCTGCAAAAATCTGCATTGCACAGTGGCGCAGAATTCCCCCAGAAACAAAAGTCAAAGGGAACACCCCTCCCCCCCCCAAAAAAATGTTTTGCCAAAGGAAAATTTGAAAAAGCCACCCACCAAAAACCTATTTTTTCTATAAACACACATTCCAGTAAGTACGCTTATGTTTCACCCTTGCTGAAGCTCATCTTTCAAGACTCAGTAAAAGTGCCTGGTCTTATTAATATAAGAGCACTGCTTACGAAATTGGTCCATGGCAGTTGCTTTGGATATTTTCAAGCACAGTTGGTGGTGCTACTTCTTTACAGAGGTAATGGTGAGCATCTGCTGTTAATCTATAATATCCATCAATTAACGATACAAAAGAGAGAGCTTCTCTTAACGAATGAAATTCAGCCTCCTGCAAAAGTTGAGAAGAGAGAGAGAGAGAGATACAAGGTTAATTTATAATAATTAACACAATCCTCAGATAGGTATTTTTTATATATACTGTTACCATACCCAACACACACACATGCATAGTATAAACAGGCCCAGATAGTTGAACCCTTATTCATATTGATAAGCACTTACATGAGTAATTGACTGCCATTGGAATAACTGTGTATATGTTCAAAAATCGGTGAAATTCATTCTGAGTATTTGGGCTCTATGGATGGGGTGCATTCCCCAAACCAGGCATAACTAAACTAGTAAAAGGATTAAAAAAAAAAAGTCACCATCTATTAGAGGGTACGAGGGCAACATTATGTATTCAGCTGCATTCTTTATTTCTGCATTTTGAGCCATCAGATTGTGTTGGGGTTTTGTTTTGTTTTTTTAGTAAGAGCAAAATGCAGAAAAAAACTCAAAAGGCTTCTTCTAATCTCTTTTTTCCATAATTTGCAGGCTCTCTGATCTTGAAAGGTCTACTGCTATAACTTTCTGCTTGTTTGTCTACCACAATACTAGTTACTTATGATTTATAGTATTATTTTTTAATACCAACTGTCTGAAGCATGTATTATTCTTAACAGTGTTCTCATCACTAGCAACGCATACATCAACTGAAAGGACAACATTCCTGCAGTAAGTCCTAGATTTGGATGAATCTGTTTTTAAAATAATTTGTATATGCGAGCTGGATGCCATGGGCCTGATTCACCATGTTATGTGCCAATGCACATCTACTGCCACATCAGCCTCAATGGTTCTCCCTGTGGCATGTGGGTGAGGGGCAAAGGCTGGAATAAATCAGCCCTTCTCTTGGATGTTGATAATTCTTAACAGTAGTTTATTTACAATTCTGACAAGGAATGCCTCAGTGGTTCTCTTAAGCAACACACACACACACACACACACTCTCTTTTCTTTGCTTCCACCAGAACAGTGAGGCTTATTGTGCTAGCTCCTGGTCACCTGTACATCTCCAAACAACAGTAAACTCAATATTTCCCCTATAGAGAAGAGAACAGCTCCCCCCCTAGGAGCAACTTTTTTCTCTGCTGCCTCCAACCCTTCTGCAGTTTGTGGATTGTTCCTTGATCCTCCTGCCCCTCTAGTTCCCCAGAAGAGGTTTTTAAAGGTCACTTGCAGCCCTTAATTGGGCTCAGAGATCCCTAATTAACCTGAGGTAAACCCTTTTCAGATCCTAGGAAACAGGACTTTAACCATTCTTAGGCTGATATACCTGCCTTCAACCACCCTCTGAGAGTGGTCAGGTCTGACTTTGTCACATATGCCCCCCAGCTCAACATTATGGGGTTGGACTGCATGCCTGATTCCTGCCCTATGCTGCTCTCTGAAGCAGAAGGTAGGCATTGAACTGGGACATCTCATTTAATTTCCAAAAGTCATTGAAGAACCTCATGGTACCATTTGGTTTAGGAACCAGAACAGTTAGGCTGTCCATTCACTATGGGACTCTTCAGTGATTCCCAGCTCCAGCATCCTTTTCATTTCTGTATTGATCTCTTTTCTTTTAGCCTCAGGGATCCAGTATGATTTAACTTTCTCATGTATTCCTGGATCCAGGACGATGCGCTTTCACAGTTTTGCCTGGCTTCTCTGAGAACACATCATGGCTTCACTCCATCACCTTGATGACCTCTGTCTTGCCAGGGCTCTCACAGGTTGATGTGGTAGATCTGTTCCTGCTTTCAGAGATCAGATTTTTGAACCTTACAGTTAACCTCTGCAATGGCCTGTTACTTCATATAGCCTCTGTCATTTGACCAAGGGCTTGTTTTCTGTTGGGGGTCCCATCACCATTACCCAATCCCCAGTCTGGAATTTCAGAACACTTGTTTGTCGATTATAACAGGCCTGTTGGGTCGCTTGTGCTTTTTCCATGTGTTCTCACACTATTGGGGTGACTTGGGTTATTCTGTCCCGCATGTGCGTCACATGTTCAATGATGCTCATTTCTTAGCGAGGCTGTTCCTCCTGGTGCTCCATGGCAATGTCCAATATGCCATGGGGTGGCAACAACTCGGCAACTTGAAGGGGGAAATCCCTATGGAAGGCTGGGGAACCTTCATTATAACTAGATTCCAGTAGGGTAGCAAGGTATCCCAATTTGTCCAATCTCAATTCATTATTTTCCGTATCATGCTCTTCAGTGCTCTGTTTAAGCGTTTGACCAAGCCATTGGTTTGTAGGGCCCGTATTTGAAGCAGTACACACAAGTCCTTCATCAACTCTGCCATGAAAGGAGTCCCTTCATCTGTCAGAATCTCCTTGAGTACTCCTATCTGAGAGGATATTTGGATTAGCTATCATCTTGGACGCTGTGCTTCCCATGGGTATGGCTTCTGGATACCAGGCAGCAAAGTCCAGCACAAGAAGCACACTCTGATGAGCTTAGGCTGATTTTTCCAGCAAGCCTATCAGGCCCATCACTGTCCTTTCAAATGGGACTTAGATAACTGGTAGGAGCACTGAAGGGGCTATTAATTGAGGTTGTGGGCTGTGCAATTGGCATTCAGGGAAGGAAGCACAATAGTGTTAAACCTGCATATAGATTCTTGGCCAAAAGAACCTTCAAAGGATTCTATCTAGTGTTTTATTCACTGCCAAATATTCCTCGACCGAATGACAATGGGCTACGTCGAATAATGCCTTTCTGTGTCCTTGGAGTACTAGAAACTGTTTCAGTTCTTGCTCCTGTAGTTAGAGTATTCTATACAATAGGTCCTTTTTTAAAATTACAAAGTAAGGCCCTGGATCTTCGGTGTTCCCCTCTGCTGGTACCTCATTTACCTAGACTACTAGTTTTCTAATATTCTGGTATAGGAGATCAAGCATCTGAAATGTCCAAATTCAGTTTTACCCTGAGGGTTGGTCTCTGTGGAACATGTCTCAACCTCAGGTTCGGTAACTGAGTTGTCTCTCTGCCTGCTGGATGAGACTGCTTACCCAGAAGCACCACCTTCTGATTCTGGGCCAATATCTTGGTCCCCAGTCTTCAGTCTGCCCATCTTTCTCGCATAGTCTTCTGGGACTTTGAAAACAGGTCCAGGCCTAATTCAGAGAAGATGGGAGGTGGGCTATTTACTGGAGTCATGATATCAGACATGGGGTTATTACTTTCCCCCATTCCTTCACTGGGAGTAAATTTCCGAACCCTGGGAAATCTTGTCTTATGAGCACATGGTATGGAAGTTTAGAGATTACAGCCACCACCAGCCTTGTTGTGCTTCCCTGAACCTCTATTTTTACAAGAATGGCCATTTAATAATTAACTTCTCAATGCATGCAGGTTATTCCCCTGCTTTTCAGACAGTTCATTCTACCCCACCAGTTTCCCAGAGACCAGTGTGACTTCACTTCTGGAGTCTATTAAAGCAACAGTCTCTACACCATTCAACTTTAACTCCACATAGTTATACGTGGCCGTTCAAGCTATTCCTGCAGGATTAAGCATGGTCTCTCACTGTTCCATCAAGCTGCACTGCATGGGCTCCTCACTGTTAGGACATTGAACTGCTCTATGTTCTAGCTCCCCCACAAGCATAACATTTATACATAGCCTTTGATATCTCCCTATTCTATGGTCTATTAGGCCTTACCCTATCGTCTTCTCTCCCCAGTTCCCCAAGTCCCTTCCCAGCCTGGGGTTGCACTTCAGCATCCCTCCTCCCCCATATAGTCATACCAAAACTTTCAGAGGTACAGGCCTTTGGGACTGGCACATCTCTTCTCTGGCAGTCCTAGAAAGCTGTCTGGCCATTAAATGCCTCTCTACGAAGGTAACCAAATCAATGACGTCAGAAGGGTCATTTTGGTCAACCCACCTTCACAGGCAGTAATCCTTTCAGGAATCTGTCCAAAACCAGGAGTTCTATGATCTTTTCCATACTGTTGGTCTCAGGATGCAGCCACTTCTGTGTCAGAAGGATCAAGTTGAACAGTTGTGGTCTTGGAGCTCTGTTATCCTGGAACCTCCACTTGTGGAATCCCTGGGCCTTTATAGCTGTAGTCACTCTGGATCTTGCCAGGATCGGTTTTCAACTGGGCACAGTGTTTGACAGTTTCTGCTGCCATATTGTGGTAGGCCTTCTGTGCCTTCCCACACAGGAAGGGAGCAAGGATACCGATTTACTGGTCTTGGGGCAAGGCCTCACATAGGTATGTTCTTTCAGACATGAGAAGATAAACCTCAACATCTCTCTTTCTCATCATCTTTTGTAAGTAACCACTAGCCTTTAAGATAGAGTTCCTTCCTGGTCACCTTCCAGAGTAGTCAGGGCCTTCAGTTGTCTAACTACTTCCTGCAGTGTGCCTTGGTCTTGTATCACCTGATTCATCAGCAGTTGGCTAGTCTCTTGTTGTATTTATATGGATTCCTGCTGAGCAGCCATCTGTACTCTGGTAGCCTCCTGTTGTGGTGCAGTGGCCTGCACTAGCATCCTTACCACGTTGTCCAATCTCAGGAATGATTCATCTTGCCTTCAGGAGAGTCCGCTGTATATGATCCCACCCCTAACACCACATGTGGCAACACACCTCTATTATCACATCAGCCTCAGCAGTTATCCGTCTGGTGGGGAGCAGAGGCCTAGAGTATATCAGTCCTTCTCTACAGTTTATCATTCTTAACAATGGTTTATTCACAGTTTTCACAAGGTAGGCCTAAGGGTTGTCCCAAGTCGTTTTCTTAACAACCTCCCTCCCCGCCCCCCCCAACACACACATAAAACCATTTCCTTGCTCCCACCAGAGCACTGATTCTTATTATACTGGCTCCTGGCTGTCATCCCTTCCTCAAGTAGTAGTAAACTCGATATTTCCCCTATGAGAAGGAGAACAGCTCTCCCCCTAGAAGAAACCGATCCTCCAACCCTTCTGCAGCTTGTATCTTGTCCCTACTCCCAGCTCTCTCACCAGAAGAGGTTCTAAAGGTCATGGTGGCCCGTAACTGGGCTCAGGTGCCCTAATTAACCTGAAGTAACCTCTTTTCAGCTCACAGGAAAGAGGCTTTAATGGGCTGATATACCTACCTTCAACCACCCTCCTACAGTTGTCAGGTCTGAGTTTGTCAGAATCCAATTTCATGAACCCTCTATAATCTTCCTTTCCCAAGATTCCTCTTTTTTGAGAGAGCTTCACAGGTTTGCTAGGATAATTTCTGGTATATAAATCCTGTAAAGATAACTCCTCTTCCAATATGGTCCTCTCTCAACAAGGAGAAACTGAAGATGTGAAAATTAACAGTTCTCTCTAGTAGATCTTAGAAAGACAGCAAGAGGAAAGTTGGGGATCTCATACTGAAAATACTTCTTTCCTTATTTTGTGTCAATGCGCTCCAGTCTATGGACTGTTCCTTCATTTTTCTCCCATTTCAGATTAATCTTAACTACATTATACGCTGTCCTAGACCAACCACATTTCATAAGAGAAAGAGGTTGAACTACCTTAAAAGAAAAGTTGAACATGTTCATTACTGAAGCTGAAAAACAGCAATGAAAGACGTAATGAAAAGAATGTTCTTTAATAACCCAAAAGTTAAAGTGCTGTATTAAAGAACAAATATTCCTCACACATGCACTTTACAGGAAAAGACTATATTAAAAACCATTTGTTTCCATTGGCTAGCTACCAAAAACGCAGCTTAATTATCTACAAGTGTAGATTCTATGTGACTACTGAAGAGTAAATTATATCAGATCTAATATAATTCTGAAAAACAGTATCATTTTTAAAGGCAGCATTAAAAACAGAAAATGAATTCATTCTCATTCAAATGCTTTTGCAGATTTTGGATTTACTTTCTCCAGGAAGGAAGAACCATTTTAGCAGTACATCTATCTTGTGTGCCAACTAGTTGTAGATCTCTGATCACACAGGAAAATGACTGAAACAGGAAATCTGATGTTACACAGATCAGTAATGTGGATCCAGAAAGAAACCACTATACCAAAAGGTTATCTCATACAGGAAATGGTGTTGCTAATACAATGCTAAGATTAAAAAGATGAACAACTGTGGCTTTTTAGTTCACACACAAATTCTCTTTACAATATATTGTAAGTGACTTGTTTACATTGTCAGACTAACACTTTTCAAATGTATGCCTCAGTCAATATTTTAAATAACAACAGCTATACTATTAGTTTTGAACCTTTTGTCTAGATGGATGTATATAGTTCTGTATATCTTTTTCCCTTCAGGCTAATCTCAAATCCCAATCCTACAGTTGTGTGTACAAGCACATAGATGGACTGCTGTGCTCACGCACAATGAACTGCAGGACTAGGTTAATTAAAATTACACACATTTAATAATTATTTAGCTGTGTACAACCAAGTTGCAGAATGAACTGCAGATAAAGTGTCACTGTTAGTTTTAAATATCCTTATTTCAATTTCAGTCTATGCTATGGTGCTTCAAATACATTAGCATCTCTATGTACTAATATAGTGATCACTGTTAAAATCTTCAGTTTTTACCTTTTTCCTAATTAACATCTGAGTAATGTTTACTGCATCATAGGTTTGGTAGAATACTGTGAATACTGCCATATTCCCACCACATGATCAAACCAATATCAATATAAATCAAACAAACAATAAGAAAAATAAACATACCAGATTCTTGCTGTCCTGCTTATGAATGGTGACAATTCTACTCTCACTGGTGACAATTCTACTCTCACTGGAGCCTTCTTGGTTTGCTTGCTTAATGCTGACATCGATTATATCCGGAAAATCACAGTATGTTTGTAATTCCTGTAATAAATGTTGGTTATGATTAATACTAACACAGTAAATGGTTTTTCCAAAGTATAATTCAAAATTCGAGAATTCCGACAACCCTAGATAAATATTTTTACCACCTTAGGAATGATGATGAATTCAAAACACTAAAGATAAAATAATCACAAAGTGGATGCTAATTTTCACAATGAAAAATGCACACACACTTGTGCATCCATGACTATGGTAACCAAAGGCACAAATCACAATGGGAGCTAGAAGTTTGGGTGAATTTTGACCTGAGTACAATTCAGGGAATTTTTGAAATTTGGTTCTTTAAATTCTGACCTCAAACTGAATTCTTAAAATATCTGACAGAAAAAGTGAGACAGTCAGTTCTTCCACCAGATGAATATGGTAGATCAGTCAAAATGTTATATATGTAATGGCTTTTTTTTTTGTTGGTTGTCTGTAGCATTTTAAATAATATACATCATTTTTGTTATTTCTGCAATTCAAGAGAAATAACAGTCCAATAATAATCTGAGTAAGAATTTCTAGTTTCTATAATTTACTGCAACCGTTTTGCAGGTGTATCCATGGTTACACTGGCACAACATGTATTCACCAATGCTCTCCATAAAGATACTGGCCCAGATTCTCAGCTGGTGTAAATCAGCTTAGCTGCATTAAAAAGTCAATGGAGTTATGCCCAGTTACTAGATAAGAATCTGGGCTGGCAAGACCACCTATCACAGCCACTGCATCACCACAATAAATAAATAAATAAATAAAAATAAAATCTTGATCAAAGCAAGTGGTTGAGTAAGGTTTTGTGACGCTGGTTTGCTGCAATAGTCAAAGATACTGCTAGCCTTACCTCACTATTAAATTTGAGCATGCAACCCTTTGAACAAATGCAGAAACTGTCCACAGGTAAATGTAGTTAATCATCTTACATTAGACAGAGTTGCCTAATGGTCAGAGCAGAGGACGAGAGTCTGGTGACATGATTTCTATTCCCATCTGCCCCTGCCTTCCTCTATAACCTCAAACAAGATACTTAAACTCTTTATGCATTTGTTTCCTCATCTGTAAACTGGGGATAATAATGCTTATTCATCTTGGAAAAGAATTTTGAGAATCTCAGAGGAAAAACAATAAAAATTTTATGTATTACTCTTGCTATTAAAGGCTTGATTGGCATGCACAAATGGTACAGCTGCATCCACAAATTTCAGCATGTGCAAAGTTAGAGGTTGCTTTATGAAAACGTGGCTCAAAATGGACAAATTTTATATATGAATTAATGTACAAAAAGTGATTTTAAAAGGCCTGTTTTTCTATAAAGTAACTTCAGGCATCATCATTAGAACAGTCTCTTGAAAGCTACTTTTTGCATATGAAGGGTGTCTAGTAGGAACATTTAACATTAAATCATCAGAGTTATACAGATGATAACTATTGGCCCAATTACTCAAACCTCAGCTCAGTCTGCACTGTTACTAATAAGCACACATGAAGAAATAGCAAGATATTTACAGATATATAGTTATATATTTTAATATGCCTGATAATTAAATATCATATCATAAAAGTGTCATTTTACATAATGGTCTGTGATCACTTGTAATCTATCTGTTAACCTCAATTTGCTTTACAAGATATTTTTCACATTACTGTTTTGATCTAGTTTGTTATCTATCATGAAATGTATATGTATTAAAAAGTGTATTTAAAAAAGATCACCTCTAATACTCCTTCAAATTTCCCTTTGGAAAAAAACCAGTCCTATTTAGATTATAAAAAAGGGTTATACTAGAAGAAAGGTTGTTTCATCTATAGTCTGTAAAGCAATGTTTACATTTTTAATGCTATAGAAATGTTTCACAATAATATTCTTTTACTTAAAAGCTATGTACAAAAAATAAGATATACTCCTGAAATGATACATCATCTTTGGGATAACAGTTTTTCTGACCTGATCTGGGTACACTGCACATTAGCAATGGAACAGGTGGGACTTATCAAAGCTAGACTCGGTAATTTCTGACAACTAGTAATTCATTTCCTGCTAGCAACTAGCATCAGATAACGTTAAGTTGAACTGTTGAATATTCAGATGAAAAACAATGTAAAAAAAACAAACAAAAACACCCAAATAACATCAAGAATAAAATGTAACTGCATGATTATAACAAATGATTTAATCATTTAGCTTTTTTAACTCTTAAATTAGACGGAGCTGTTACTTTCTCATGTCAACTTTTATAATAATCCTGTTTTAACAGCATGAATGACAGAGAACTGCACTCTTCATTTGTCATCTAAGTACTTTAATTGCTTAGCCAAAAGTTCTCTTAAAATCTATATTAAAAATCCACCTAATTTAAAAAGTCTTGTGCTGTTTGGTTCAAGTCAAACTCCATTCACACGGAAACCATGGTAGAACTATTAAGTCAAAGTCATAATTCATTCTATAGTACTATATTAGAATTAATCAGTACATGTAACATATGACCAAATTACTGTTACCATGTCCATTTGCAAAATCCTTAAAATAATAAAAGTGGCGCCATAGTCACAAGGATTACCTGTTCTGTCAGTGTCTCACTTTCTTTATGTTTCCCTCTTGAGCACTGAATTCCGCCATTTCCAGTTATTATAATGGTTGCAAAACTCTCTTCACCTCTGCAAGGCTCTTTTACTTCAAAAATCTCTGAATAGAAGGCAGGCTGAAGGGATTCCAGATTTATAAGATATTTAAGTTTCAAGTTTCTGGCAGTAGCTTTGCATTGGCCAAACTGCTGGATAAATTTGCGGAATCTGTACCGTATTCTCTTTCGTGTCAAAATATGGTAGTCTTGGATTTTTGCCCGAACACATTTAGGCAAAAACATCTTGTAACTGTGAACACAAGATTAGCACATAAATTCCAAGGTTTATCTATGAAGCCTAGAAAAGGAAATGATTTCTGTAGGCTAAATACATACAAAGCCAACATGAAAATACTTTATCTATCAAATAAACTACTTACTGTGATTTTAAAAGATATTGTGGACTTTATTTCAGTCTTCAGTAAAAGTTGTTGAAAATGAAACCACACTTATTGTGCCATTTTTTATTTTTCATGTACTAGTTCCAAAGTACAGTACACTGCTGTTTCCATAAACTAGGCATTTCTGATTTAGTCATTATTATGAGGGGTTGGGGAGAAGTCCAGTCAGCCAGGATACATCGATAAATTCCCATAGCTATGCCAATGTAGCAAAATCCTGATCTTTCTAGATCATTCAGATTTGTAAATACAGACACAGAACCACATGTCAAGTTTAAAAAGATAACAAACAATGCAATTCTACACTGTATCATGAACTAAGCCTTGTATTGGGAGGTTGGATTTCTTAACTTTTGAGTGCTCGATGTTCTTATAACTTAATGCTCTGTTAACATTTTCTCTGTGTAACTTAAAAGAAGATGCCAAAATCTAAAGACAATATTAAGAAAGTTTTATTTAATCAGTTACCACTCGTGGCACTGGCTCTAGTAGTATTTTGTTAACCAGGTGATTAAAAATGAAAATATAATGTTTTAAAAGTTATGATATGAAGAGGTTTAACAAAAAAATGGACACAAAAAAAGGAAACTTTCAAAACCAGACTCACCAGAATGGAAGAAAAGGTGAGAGCGAGAGAACATGTTGTCTAGACAAGAGGTGATTACCTCAGAAATCCTCCCAAATAAAAAATTTAGTGAGTCAACATTTTAAAGAGAAAAGAACTATTTGAGTAATTGGTCTTCCTCCCAGCAAATGAAAGAGTCCTTGCCATCTTCAAATTACGGTTTCCAGATATCCTGAGTAGCATATGGCAATATCAATGATTTAATACGGTATAATGAAAATGTTGCTAGTATAGAAAAGAGGGGTAGGGCATAACAATTTCAGAAATATGGCACCAGACTATTTTAAGCATTTACTGCTGCACATCTGTTTTCACTTGTTCTCTTTGGCCCCCTATTCAGGAACACATATGTATTTTGGAAAGTACCTGAACATGTGCATAACTTTAAACATGTACTTAAGTGCCATTCAGCACTTTAAAAGCATGCTTAAGCGATTTCCTGAACAGGGCCTTTAGCAGTATACATTGATAAAAAACCGTGTAAAAGCAAATTCTGAAAACTGAGTGGATCTGTCTATGTACAGCTTAGGAATTCCAGTTTAATGTTATGAATTGTCTGTATCCTTCTGTTTTATGGCTGTATTTTGCTGTATTGTTTCACCTTATGCTGAGGAGGCAAGAGGGGTGTAGGTGTGTTGGTTCTGAATAGGACAATTGTGAGATCTAGCCGTTAGCAGAATAATGGGTAGCTGCAACCTGGATGAAACCAGTTCTGCCCAGCTTGTCTAGCATTTGGAGAGTGGAATTTCCCCAGAAGCAGGTCAAAGAACCAAGGTGTTGATACTACTCTTTAAAAACAACAGAGACTGGGTGGGTTGGAGGATGAGACAAAAGGAAGATTGGGCAGGAGGGGACACACTGTTGTAGCAGAGGGGACTTGCTTAGCTGCTGGATCAGCCAAGGAAAAAGAAAACTGGCTACAGACTACAGGGAGATACTCCAGGATTTGGAGGAAAAGCCTAGACTCTTTAGAGGACTCTGACATAAGCCCAAAGAATGTTTGAGAGCGGTACGGGACATGAGGCAGGGAAATGCATACACACAGGTTACTGTTTGTCTAGATCTGTATACTTCTTGTGCTAGCAAAAGTAAAGAGTGATTCATTTTTGGATACCTTACAAAGTCTGTGTGTCTGTTTGGTTCAATTATCACACACGCCTGAAGAGGTAACTGTAAACCCAGAGCTCACACGAGGTCAGATCTCTGAGGAATCATAGAAGATGAGAGCTGGAAGAGACCTCAGGTGCTCATCTAGTCCAACCTCCCTGCTCAAAACAGGAAGCGTGTGCTTAAGCTACTGGGGAGTCTTGGAGCCTATGGCAGCTAGGCTGTGAGGTCTCATTTTTGTGAAGGGATAACCAACAGACAGTCTGTTCTCAGGAAGTGTGTCAGGGCAGTTCTGCAGCCTACTCACATCAAAGGAAGCTTAAGAGCACATAGGCCCAGTGTGTGAGGCTCAAACACAGTAGCTTGGTGACAATCCAGATAGTAGGAGTGCTACCAGGGTACTCCCCTGGCTATCTGGACCTCTGGCAAGTGTTCTGTGGTCCACAGAGAACTAGTCACATAGTGTTGACTCTTCCTTGTTTCCACCTGCTAAATTTCATTAAAAAACAGCTAAAATACATTAATTACTTTCCTAATGTTATTTTCTATGTAAGCAATGGCTGAAGTCACCACAAGGACATTGTTCAATTGCTAACGGAAAGGGAAGTAGTCCATGCAATCACAAAGGTAAGGGAAGGATGTCATGAGATAATCTCTCTACGTTTGGGAAACTCTGCTCTGGAACAAATCTGTTGCCAAAAATTGTGTGTCTGTCAAGGTGCTAATTACTTGGGTTACCTGAAAGAGAAAGGCAGAGTGAGAAAACAGCAAACTAATGAGTCATCCTTTTACTGTATGTAAAAGTAAAAGTAAGGAATTACCTGACTGAATTGTAGATAGCCAGGGGAGTTTGGTCCTTTTCTTTGGCCACTCTCATCATATCAAGAACAGCCATTCCAAGGCATTCTTCCTGTGTTTCATGAGTAACAGGCACCTTTACCCAACCATGAACAAAATCATCTCGCCACTGAGAGAGAAAAGAGCGCAAGCAATCACTGAATATTTACCTCATCATTAAAAGGTTTGTATCAGCTTTTTGCTGAAGTCCCACAAGGTCTATTCAGGGACGGTATGGTCCTATATTTCCAAGCCTGCTCTTCTAAAAAAATGGAGCTTGATCCTTGCTGAGGGGAATGATATGGTGGAGGCAACACAGTCCTCATAACATGGATCCACTGGGTATTCATTTTCTCCTACTGCAGAGTCACAATATGGCCCGGAGTTTCATTTGCATATTAAAACTGGCCTCTGAGAAATTAAGTCAAACTTTGTGGGTTATTTCTGTGGAACATCATCCACATTCTACGTTTGGATGATGGTGTCAAAAAGCAGTGGCAAAGAGGTAAAAAAACAGTCAATCATGAACTATCAACTGCAAGTCATACCTGAGCAAACAGATAAGACATGACAAGGTCATCAAGGACAGGGCTCTCTGCACCTCGGGAAACACCATAACGATATGCTCTGCTACTGCCATTACAATACCAGTGAGGAAAATAAAACCTGTTGAGGAACATACACATTGTATAGTTAGACAAATATCAACAAAATTAAAGGGTATATCTGCTGAAAAAGATCGCACATCTTAAATACCATCACTTGGTAAAGTTAAGTTTTATTTTCATATACAACTCCCTGTAGCAAGATCCTTGGTCCTCTACAAACCTCTTGAGATGATACTGTGAAATATAACTACTTGGGTTATTATAACAATGCCCAAAGAAGACAAGATTATTCTATGCCTAAGCGAACAACCATTATACAATCCCAAAGAAAACACTCTGGGTATCAAGCCAATCAGTTTATTACAACGAGGTAACAGTGGTTCTTGTAGAAGTGACACATGGTTGCTGCAAACATTGTACCTGCTCCCAATGTGATTAAATCATATCTTAGATTACTAAAAGAAATGTTTGGAAGTAGGAGCAGCACTATAAAATTAATGTAACTGCAGAATAGAAAGCTGTATTCTAACCCAACTAATATATCACTAACAAAACTGCCAGCTTTAAATTCTGATTCCTGAATCTCTTTTGCTCATAATATACCATATGAAACAAAAAAACTGCTTGATTTTTTGATACTGTACCTGGTTGATCTTACTTTGCCTTGTATGTATGAAATTAGTGGAGAATGAACAAAACACTCTAAAAAGTAAGATTTTCAGAGGAGTTTTGCTGACCACAATCACATTTTAAACTGGATTTAGCAATATGGTTGAGTGTTCTGCTGTGCATCTGTGCAGTCTGGTAGTCATTCTTATCGTACTCTTATAATAGAATGGGAAACAAACTAACAGATGCACACACCAGAAATTTCAACAACATAATTTCAGTCTACCAGAATAGGGCAAACCAAGCCATTAAGAGGACATTTTGCATTTCAATTTGCAATTAATTTACCAAAGGGACATCCATGCTACCTTGTGCATTTCAAGCAAATAAAAGGCTTTTCAGAAGGAAAAATTGTAGATGCGCAGCTCAAAAAGTTTACTTTCAAAAAAGAGATTTTCTTCATTGGATAGATACAAATTCTGCTGTAGATGTCCTGATAATTGGATAAGACAACTTAATTATATCTATAAATCAGCATTTTAGCCACTGAAGGACTTTTTACATTTCAGAACTTCTAGTAATTACACGCAAAGAGTCCTGTGGCACCTTATAGACTAACAGACATTTTGGAGCATGAGCTTTCGTGGGTGAATACCCACTTCGTTGGATTAGTGAGTATTCACCCACGAAAGCTCATGCTCCAAAAACATCTGTTAGTCTATAAGGTGCCACAGGACTCTTTGGTGCTTTTACAGATCCAGACTAACACGGCTGCCCCTCGGATACTAGCAATTACATTGGCATCATAACTCAAAAACACAAATCCACGAGCAAGAAATTTGGCTCCTCTTAGTTGATCATTTATCACAAACAAACAACAAATAATTGGAACTCCCTGTACTTTCAGTACCTTTTTGTTTTTTAACCTGAAGAGGCAAGTATAGCTATCTCCAATACAAAGACACAAACAATACAATGGATTATTCCGTTTACTCAATCCAACATATTTTGTATGCTTCTTATCAAGTACCTAACAGTTCACATGAAGACTATAATTCAGTTACATTTTATATTATACTGTTTGCTACTGCTTTGTTATTTAGCTTTTCGCATTAATACAAAAAATAAATCACAGTTCTTTTTTAGGTGTTATCTGAGTTGTCATGCTACCTTATTCGGTAGAGTATGTTGATCCTGGTTGATTCTTCTACGTGGAAGATGTGATTTGGAGGATACCAAATTCTCTCTGTTTCATTCATTAGTGCAAACATGTTATGGTACACAGGCATGATACCTAGTAAAGCAACAGAAAAACAAACGCTTACTGAGAAGTTCGTTATTATGCAAAACACTTTTTTTTAGTAGAAAGAAAACACACCCTAGTAAAAAGTGGCAGACTGATAGTATCTGAAAGTCTTGCTAACTGATTATCCATAGCACTGGTAGGTCACAGTTGCACTGCAAGTTCCTGCATGCTGCAGTTTGTTTTCTGCCTCAGGTTCATGTCATTGTTTCTTTATGTTCCCGGTCTGTCAGTTGTACCCACCTGCTGTTGTCTCTCACCTTATATCTATGGCTTGTCTACACAGATCTGGAATAAGGTGAGGTGTGAATTTAAAGCAAGTTAACTATTCCTGATTAACTTCATGTGTGCGTTAGGCCAGGTCTACCCTACCACTTACTTTGGTATAACTTTACGTTGCTCAGGGGTGTGAATAAGTCAGTCACCTGAGTGACATATATTACACTGAACTAAGTGCCGGTGTGAACAGGGCTATGTTGGTGGCAGAGCTTCTCCTGCCAACATAGCTACAGCCTCTAATGGAAGTGGATTTATTATGCCAACAGGAGAGCTCTCTTCTGTCGCACAGAGTGTCTTCACCAAAGGTGCTACAGCAGCACAGCTGCATTAGTGCAACTGCGCCAATACAGTGCTTCTAGTGGAGACTAGCCCTTACTCCAATTAGGGTATGTCTACACTACTCGCCAGATCAGCGGGTAGCGATTGATCTGTCAGGGACTGATTTATCGCGTGTAATGTAGATGCAATAAATCGATCCCTGATCGTTCTCCCATCAACTGCTGAATTCCAGCAGTGCGAGAGGCGGAAGCAAAGTCGACGGGGGAGCCCCGGCCATCGATCCAACGCTGCAAAGACACGAAGTAAGTAATTTTAATTATGGCTGTACAGTACTTAGCAGAGTGGCCTCTATGTGCTACCAGAATAATAATAAATAGTACTTTGTTTTACATTTTTTCTTGTTTTTTTCAAAAATTGAACAGACTAATGCACCAGTTTTACACCATTGGCATTAAAGAAGAATTAAAAGCAGAACAACATGAAGAGAATCACCATGACTATTAAGTCCACAGTCCTACATATTCCAGGATTCCAGGTATTAATACCATTGTACTAAGACTTATAAACTCAGGAGGACACAGAGGAAGGAAGCTTAGGGTAAGAGAGCACAATGAAAAGGAAATGCTTCTGTGACATAGGGACGGTCTGTTATTTTAGGACTAGTCACATTCAAAGGAAGCTGACCTGATTGTGAGTGAGACAGGCACCACGAGACACCAGTGAAGTCAGAAGACTGATTTCTTGTTTGAATATTTAAAAATATTTTCTAACAAACATAAACACATGCTTGATATGAGATTTTTTTCGGTAAGTGTTGGCAAATGTTGATTTCACCGTACACACACAAATCGATGAAAAAATATTTCTATTGATGATAACCAAAATTTACTAGGGTGATCAGACAGCAAGTGTGAAACATAGGGATACTTTCTTTCAGGGGCATATATAAGACAATGCCCCTAATATCAGGATGTCTTGTCACCCTAAAATTTAGAGCTAGGCAATGTTAGAAAGAGGCTGTTTGAGACCTACAGTCAAAATCCAGCCATTTAAACTTTTGAATTAGGCTTGTTACAAATGAACTAGTGAATGAATAGTAAAAACAGGAAGGATTTCTTGATTTAAGGATATTTACTTTGTATATTTTAACGTGATGTGAAAAATTGTATTTTTAATGGTTTATAGAGCTTTAAATTTTTGAATCTCAATGGTCTTTCATTAAAAATTATTTGATCCTCCTATCATTTCCCACAACTGTGAAAATTTAAATTGGCAAAAATTGAAAAAAAAATGCTTAAAAATAAACTCCCCTATCCTCTTTCCCATAAAACAGGGAAAACTCACCAAGACAATGATTCAGTCAGATTCTTGAGCATGTCTAAATTTGCATGTGACTAGTCCCACTACGTAATTATCAGGGGACTACTCCAATACTTGAAGTTACTATGTCTAAGGCCCCAATCCTGCAAGTTGCTCTTCCTCGAGGATCTCTATCTCTGTGCAGAGCCCCATTTATTTTGGGCCACAGTCCCCAAGACTGTAACTGCATCCACACCAGCAAAACCTTATAGTTTGTTTAGTATTTTTATTTTACTTTTTAAAAAAATAAAATAAAATAAACCAGTTACTGCCATTAGCTCTTAAATCCTCAACAGTCCCAATTTAAAACCAGAACTGCTTGAAACATTCTTTTCTTGGAATTTGCCAAAGTAGTGCGATCACAATGCTTTGAAGAAGGTTCAATTTTGGTGAAGCTCCATTGGCAAAGCTCGCCTTTCTGGCAGGCTGCTGGCTAATCTTGGCTTCCAGGTTCTGCGGCCCTAAAGCAGCACACCAGGAGGACCTAGGGCTCCATTCCCTCTTGTGGAGAATTTTGAAGTTTTGGCTTGCATTCCTAATGGTAACAAAACCAATTTGTAAAATATCAAAATTCTCCATGGAACAGAATTGCCCCTCTCTGTCCTGCTCTACTTAAAACACTTCCAGATAAAAAGAGGTAAATACAGCGGATCAGGATCTACCTCTCATTTTCCTTTCCCTGCTTCCTGTTTTGGAGCCCTCTCATTCAAATAACTAATCACATATAAAAAGGCCAGGATTTGTCAGAGCCATTTAGTGGGAACACAGAAATTAACAGACTGGAAGAAACACAATAAGGGCTTATAACTGAGCAGGGGAAACCACAAAGAAACACTAGAAACTATCAATAAACTAGCCAAAGGAATACATGTAGATTGTCAAATCACTCTGTACTGCAGCCATGCAATTAAAACAGTAATTTGACAATGTTCTCTGGCTTTTACTATTAGGTTCTGATGTGCTGCCACAACAAAGATTAGAATGCATATATTTAAAGTATATCACATTCAATTCTGTATTATTATGCAAAGCTGGCATATTCCAAAACCTGTGTGTCTTAGCCTGCATAAGACAAGGAAAATACAAACAAGTTATTTTGACAAGGACTGTGAGAGTGCTGGAGAGAGGTAAGGGGTTCATCTCTTTACAGAGCCCCATCTGGTTTCCAAAGAAATGTCACCAGCACTGTCCTTGAGTCCATTCCCTCAGCCACAGGTGGGTATATTTACTGAGCAGGAGGCTAACTGGGTCAGCTTGACTCAGGAAAAACACTTGAACAAGTACAGTAACTCCTCACTTAAAGTCATCCCAGTTAACATTGTTTCATTGTTATGTTGCTGATCAGTTAGGGAACATGCTCGTTTAAAATGCGCAATTCTCTCTTATAAAGCTTTAGGCTGCTGCCTGCGTTGTCCACTACTTGTAGGAAGAGCAGCCTGTTGCAGCTAGCTAGTGGGGGCTTGGAACCAAGGTGGACTGGCAGCCCCCCTATCAGCTCGCTGCTCCCCTATGTTCCCTGTGCAGCAGCTGCCCAGCAGGCTACCAATTGCAGGCAGTTCAGCTGTCCCGCCCCTCACTGCCAAGTGCTGCTCCTATCCTCTGTCTTGGAGCTGCTCCCAGAGCCCCCTGCTTGCTGTGCAGGGGAGGGGGGAAGAGGAGGATTAATATCAGGGTTGTCCTCCACCCTGACTCCTGTCCCATGTTCCCCGCTTCTCCATATAGAGCAGGGGGAAGACACAACAGGGTTCAGGAAGGAGAGAGTTGGCCGCAGCTGTATCAACTTCCTGATCTTTTTAAAGGCAATGTACTTAGAATGTGGTGTCGGCACACTTAAAGGTACAATGTGCATCTCTCTCTCTCTCCCACACTCAGGGTGTGTGTCTCTCTCTGTCTGCCATGTTGTCTTCCCTCCCTCCATTCGTGCTGCCTTATAGCGCGTGATGCTACATTAACCATTTGTTAACCCTTGAGGGCTCAGCCGAGTCCTAGTTCATCATTTAGCAGTAAGGCATTCCCTGGAAAATATCCCACCCTCTTCCACCCTCTAACTTCACCACCTCCACCAAGCTTCACAATCATCATTGCTGTGTACAGTATTAAATTGTTTAAAACTTATACTGTGTGTGTGGGGGGGGGGGTGAAAAAAGTTTCCCTGGAACCTAACCTCCCCATTTACATTAATTCTTATGGGGAAATTGGATTTGCTTATCATTGTTTCACTTAAAGTTGCATTTTTCCAGAACATAACTATAACATTAAGCAAGGAGTTACTCTATTCTGATACTTGAGGTTTATTAGTAGCCTTGCAACATGCAATAGGTCAAATGGCTTGCAAAAAAGATACATTAAAAAAAAAGAAACCAAAAATTTTTTAGATGCTGCTTGAAAATTCTTATTAACAATGGCTAGAAAAGCCTTTTTTTAAAAAAAAAAAAAAGTTCCTCAAAAGTATCCTTTGAAGAACAGGCTAAAATAGAGACAACCACCAACTAATAAGGAAAGTGCAATTATTCTACTAGGAGAAATAAGATAAAACATAAAAGCAGAGCTTGCAGATACAAAGAAATAGCTGAGAGAATAAGGATGATCACTTGTATCATTTGTTTAGTTTTATGTTTAACAAAGTATAAGGTTCCAGTATAAGGTTCCAGATCATTTGATATGACATATAAGTGGCCCAAGTACATAACAACATAAAATCAACTGCATTATATAGAGATGATGTACCAATCTATGACAAATACAAGTACTTATAGTTATTACTGCAAGAATGTCATGTTACAGGACAAAAATAAAAAAGGATGAGCAGAACAGTAGGAAAGAGCCTATTTGAAGCTGCTAGTCTTACATGGGAGGAAAAAGGTTTACACTAATATATCATACGTAATGAAGTTGAATGTTTCCCATTTAAGGGAAAGTAATTAAGAGCGAACTACAGTACATAGATGATGAAAAAACTTGGAAGTCACAAGAACTGAATATTTGATTAATGGGGAAGCAGGGTTTACAGAGATTTGTGCTTACTATATTTTAAAACATATTTGCTACAAGAGCAGTGAAACTGAATAAATGAAGAACGTATGTAAATACATAAGTGGTTAATATACATGGGCCACCCCAGTGGTGTAGAGGCAACTGCAGGGTTTATGTTTGGATCCAAAGTATGTAGGAGGCGGAAGTGCCAAGAAATCAGTATGTCCTGAAGAAGAGAAAACCTTCTCTCTGGAAGCAATCCAGGAGTACCAATTAGCTGTCCTCCACCAGAGTCATCTAAAATTCTAACACGTCAATAAATATGATCTCATGGGAGTGTTCTACCAAGGTAAAACAAAACATGTTAAATCTAGAATAGCTTGTTAGAATGAAGAAAGACACAAGTAACTGTTTACAATGTTCTTTGTCTCTGTCCTTCGAATGCTATCTTGAGGACATTCTACATCAATCATATCGCACAATGTTGTATTCCTCAGTGTTCTGCATGTGGAGAGAAACCAAATAAGGAAGTCCCCAATCCTAAAATTAGTTAGTTAATTAATTACTTCACCTTGATTTGTTAACAGTGAGAGTTTAAATTTATATTTTGCTTTTGTTTGAAAGAGAAAAAAC